>NW_027131390.1:54092500-63177500 GCF_026122565.2 Emydura macquarii macquarii | reverse complement strand
ATTTCATCTATTTGAATCATAGTCCTTAGTATCTTAAAAACTAGAGCTGGATCAAGATTTTCTAAATTTATTTTTGCATGGTTTTTGTTTATAGTAAATAAATTGGATTTTAATGTACAATACTTTCTGGGTTTGGGGTTCTCTAGTACTGATCTGCCAAGGAATTACGTTGTTGCTGGCTTTCCTACTGTGCCAGGAGAGTGTGTGAGTGTGTTGCAGTATTCTCATTCAAAACTAAGCTCATACGGACTGCCTCTCGTGAAAAATAATAGCAACTTCTGTTTATTAGAGGTGCCAGTGAGAACTCGGTGAGATATGGGACCTGTGTATACAAGAAAATCACCTTTTTAATATTTTTCAATGAATATTGTTGGAGTGGGCTTGAAGGTGTTAATATAGGTAGATATAGTATCCATTGCTAATGTGTCCCGATAGTGGTTGTGTGCTAATTAGAGAGGGCTAGACCTTAGCAGCATAAGGAAGATGTAGCTTTTACTGAAAGTTTCTGCAATTCATTAAAAAAAATCCCTTGTAGAAGTCAACATATGAAAACTAAAGCAGTTTTCCTTTTAACTGAATAGGAAAATATTTGAATGGAGAAAGTTTGGTGAGAATGAAGCACTTTAAGTACTTTTAATGCTGTTAATATGTCTAAATAATGTGTGATTAAAGAGGCTTTTTCCCCCCTAATGTTAGCTTTTTTCATGGTAACATTTGAGAAGTTATTCCTTTCAAAATGGTGGAATAGAGCAGAGCTGTGTGAAGCTCAGGATGCGAGAGAGGGTTGGTGGCATGGGGCTATGTGAACCTTTTGTGTTTTGACTAATGTGGGTTTTCACCCTCTGGATTTCACTTTGGTTTTGGTTCCGATGAACCCAAGAACACTATGCAAAATTTGCCAAAACCACTGAGCTTGCAGTGTGGAAAAGTATGCAAGACCATAGTCCTTTTTTCTGATTTCCACTGAAAACTTTAACAGGTTTGCTTCAAATTCAGCCAACGTGTAAAAAAGTTTAATTTCAAATAACTTGTCATGAATTTTGGGCATGTCACAAAAGTCCAAATAAGGTGTGTTTTGTCTTAATTTGGATTTCAATTGTGTAGCAGTTGCAGAAGTTAGATACCGTGGTAGTGGTCTCAAATAAATACCAAAGGTAGATAGAAATTTCTCAGTTTGCTACCTTAGAGTTGCTCTTAAAGTCATGCATAGCAGTATCAGAAATCTCTTCTAAAAGTGGCTGTTAATGATTACTCTATGATTTTTTTCTGCTAAATTTGAATATTTCATAATTTGTCTGACCCTAAACAAATCTAATGTATTTTCTGTATTTCTATCAGTCACCAGTAACTCATTTTCCTGAATAGTTTTCTAAGAGCACTTGTATGAAAAAATGTGATGTATAGTATTTTTCTTCTGAATTCCCTTTCTTAATTAATGTTTATTATCAGCTCTGTTTGTTTAGATTTATAAAATACACACATCAAAAAATCTCTAAGTGCATGTAGAGAAATAAAACAAATACATCAATTAACAGAAGTGTTCACAAAATGGCCCGGTGGCCATTAAGACTCAATAACATACCTATCACTAAAAAGAGCTCCACTCTCTTCAAAAAAGGCTTGGAAAATAGGGCAAAAAAGCTATGAAAATATTCTCAATATGCAATAAACATAATCATATTTGACAGTTTTAAAGATAATGGAAAGTCCTCTGCTTTTTTAGAATATCCTTTTTAATATAGTTCTTTTCACCTTTAGGTAACTTTGATCTTTGTCCGTAACCTATTTCCCACATCTTGACTGTCTGATTTTTCTGTTGCATCCATGGGCCACACTTGTAACTTCACTTTTTTACTGTACAAAGCTTTGTTAAAACCATTCATGCATAAATGTTAATTATACATGTTCACTCTGAAGGCTTGTTTAATTTTTCAGGTCCGTAGAGAATACAGGAAATTCTTCCGAGCCAATGCTGGAAGGAAAATATATGAATTTACACTTCAGAAAATTGTGAGTACATATACAATATAGGTTCATTAAAATTTTTATTTTCTAGCTTAGCCAGAAGTGTTAGCTACACAAGTATCTTAATAATATTTGTAAAGGAGTCTCCTACTATACGGGTGACAGCATGACCATTTAGTTCTTTGTTGTAAAGAAGGAATAGTAACATGTTTTGAAACTAAGGAAATGGACTGCCATCACCTAAAGCAGCATTTCTAAATAAATTTAGCCTCCCAAATTTGTGAACAGGCTTAAGTATGGGCATTGCAGCTGAATAACAACACTTATCATTGGATAGCGTCTGTTATTTCTAGCTTGTTTCAATAGCTTTAAGGATTAATAAAACATCTTGCTTAAAATTTATCACAGATGCAAAAGTACTTCTTGGAAATGAAGAATAAGATGCCTTCTTTATCACCAATAGACAAAAACTGGCCAGCAAGGCCTTACCTCTTCTTGGATTCAACTCACAAGGAACTGAAGAGGATTTTCCACTTGTGGAGGGTAAGGGTGCATTTTGGCTGCGATTATACAAAATTTGATCATATGATTTGACTGCCTCCGTTTTGTTCACAGAGGGTGTATTTTTAGGAAATATTTGCTACCATGTTGGATATTATTGTTGCATGAACTGTTTTTTTTGATCATTCTGTTTGGTCTTCCAGTCATAACCATATGTTATCTAGTGGTTGGAAAAGAGGAGTAAAGTGTATTGCTTTCCCCCCATGAGCTCTCAATTTAACATGAAGGGAATATGCATGTTTCCTGTTAATTGGTGGTTTATAATACTTATGTTCATGTTCAGGACTGGTGTTAGCTCTTAGTCTAAGACTGGAAATACTCAGTGGAATATGATGCATGTGAACTGTGGTTAGCTGAAATTTGTTTTGGACCTGTTCATGGAGAAAATGGCAAGACCCGTTTAAGTGCTGACGAGACTCTTGGTGAGCACTCAGCATCTATGATGATCTCTTTGCAACCATGCCATTTTCTGCAGATTGTTAAAGACAAAGATTCTCTTGTTCTAACTTTTTACCATGGTAAATCAGGAACATGCTGAATTCTGCAAACCGATCTAAATGTTTCAGCCACGCTTTGATGGTTCTGTATATTTGTGTATGTGTATTAATAGCTATTGGTAATTATTTGATTTTGTTTATATTTTAAATTGTGTTTTGCTTTCAGAAAGTTGAGTTAATGCTGGAAGTAGGGAGCCCCACTCAAAGCAACTCCAGGATGAAACACTTACAAAACTATAGTTCTGCCAGCTAAAAGGAACAGCGGAATTCTGATGATTGTGTAAATTATGTAAAGTGGCTGTGTTGCAGTACCAAAAAAACAAAACAAAACCAAAAAAAAAAAAAAAGCCTGTGAAGCTTTGTTCTTGTGAACAAAAAAGGAGTACTATTGGGATACGATGGATTTTAGCTGACAGTACTGTCAACTAACTATATATCCTTAAATGAAATACTTTCTTTAAAATCATCTCTAATGTTTCTAATGTAATTCAGAGGTGTATAGAGCAGGCAGAGGCTCAAATGCCTCAACTAATGGTTGTTGTGTTATAATGGCATGTGGGAGGGAGTTGAGTCACTCCAGAGATATACTGAGAATGTGCGTCTTAAGCAATAAGTGAGTAGTAATCAGTGATGGCTGCTGCTTTAAAGCAGATTTCTAAGAATGGTTTATGATTAATCTAAAATTCCATGTTTTCTAGTGTAAAAAGTACAGAGACCAATTCACAGATCAACAGAAGCTTATATATGAAGAAAAACTGGAAGCCAGTGAACTTTTCAAGGACAAGAAGGCTTTATATCCAGCCAGGTAATGAGTTATTCTGGTACCACTGCTCAGTGTGTGTGAAATAAAAATACTCTGCACCCTTACATAGATTTAGGAAGTTACACAGCAAAGCCTTGTTTATCTTAGCCAGTAGAAACTGCTAGTTGGGGACCTTTTTTGTGGACCAGTTTGCTAATCTTAAATGCCTACTTGGAGAATTTTTGTTTATGGATTACTCGCTTTATAAACTCATGGAGGAGTCCTGGCTTATTTTGTCAGTCTTACAAAGTGAAATAAACTTGCTATTAAATTAAATGTTAAACTGCTGACTTTTAACCGTGTTATGTTAGAATCATTATACCCAGAAACTACCACAGATTTTGGCATTGTAAACATTGAGAACTGTTTGCTTGTGCCAAGACCCCAAATACAGCAAAAAGAAGGTTTCTTCGTATAATTAATATTTAGCGAACCTGCATGAGGGGGACTGGATACCTTTTCTCTTGCCGTGCTGATTTGGCAGTGAGTTCCACCACAGAGATCCACAGAACAAGAGGAAAGGGTGGAATAAGCAGTCTGACCTGCAAATGAGGCAAAGGCCATGGAGTCCGTATTCTGCACAAAGCCAAGTAGCCTAAATTCCACATAAGAGAGAGCAACCCATAGAGTCCACTGCTCCCCACCCACAGCACTGCCTAGCATGGGTTGGCTATGCCAAATCTCAGCATACAATAGACATTGGAGCTAAAGATCCCGTCTCTCAGCCCTTCAGTGTAACAGTGCAGATTATTATTCATTGCTTGCATTACCAGAACATGTAAGAGCACCAGTCCTGGACCAGGACCTGATTGTTCTAGGACTAGGTGCTGTACAAATACGAATAAAAAGATGGTCACTGCCCCAGAGAGCTTACAATCTAAGTGTAAGACAAGAGACAGACAAGACAACAGAGGCATATAGACAGATCAAGGGGAGAGTACAAGGAGACAATTGTGGTCAGCTTGATAGGCAGTGATGTTCAGGACACTAACAGTTTAACTCAAGTTTTTTTGAGGCTTCATAGCAATGGAGTATTTGAAGGGGGATAATTATGTGGCTTTGTGGATGTTTACAGGGATCTTTTCTCCAGCATGTGGAGCAGCATGACAGCACAAAAGGGGTGGTTTAAAAACGTAACAAGGAGGCTGGCATCATGGTCTGCTCAGAGATGGGCATCAACCTTTTGATAATGAATGAGAGATGATAGGGAGGGTGGGTATCAATGCTTAGGTGTGCCAGAGCGGCATTCCAGTATTCCAGCATTCTCTGCTCCTGGGCCAGGCGGCTTCTTTCCCTCTCTGGCTGCAGGCTGTCATCTGAGCTGGCAGGTGCTGCGGTGGAGGGGTGGGGGTTGGGCACTGTGTGGAGGGAGCCAGGTGATGGTGGGAGTTGGACAGCAGAGTCTCCACAGGGAGCAGGTGTTGGGCACAGGTAGGAGGGATATCTCTTGTGGAAATCACTGCCATGTTAGCAAGAGAAGGAGCTATCCAGGAGGGGAGGGAATAGGAAGGCTCTTCAGGGAGTTGCCCTCTGCTCCTGGGCCTCTTCAAACTTCCCCCACAGCTCCACCTTCCTCCTAGTTCCCCCACTAACCCTCTGCTCCCTGCTGCTCTCACCTGGGGCCTCCCACTGCCCTGCATTCTTGCCCTGTTCTTTTAGGACTCCTGTTCTGGTGGGGTAGGTTGTGAAGAGCCTTGAAAGTAAAGACCAGGAGCTATGTCCGATGCAGCAAAGAAGGGGGGAGCCAGTGGAGGGGTGCAAAGAGAGGGGTGACATGATCAAAGCGACAAGCTAGGAAAATGATCTTTGCATTTAGGCCTTTCTCACTTGTTCAAAATTTGGACAATAAAAAGCAAACAAAATACTTGGAGCTAAATGATTTGCTGTGGTCATTATTTAAACTTTCTTGATGCCAAAACATTCATGAAAAAAGTGACCAGTGTTGGAATGTGATGAACAGGCAATTTTGCAGTTTAGCATGTTAAGAAATACCTTTAAATAATGAAACTTGAAAAGCTTTTTATCTTCCCAAGGCCATGTTTGTTTGAGTAATTTTTTCTATTCCGAAGACTCAGTCTACTCAGTGACAGTGTCTAGGCTGGCTAAAATCTTACATATCTCTACAAATACTCTTATCAGTTTTTCAGACAGGTAGAGGCCTGAAAACACAAGAGAATTTCTTATGAGCCCCCGGTTGGTGCTATCTGCACGGTTAACATTGCTGAAGCAACTGCAAGAATATCTACGTTTTTCCTTGGGCTGCAGACATATTTGTGGTGTTCAGTAAAGCTGATAAAAATCAGTTCTGGGGATCTTCAAAGAAGCTTGATTGAAATTTAAGTCGTGACGGGATCTAAGAAACTAGAAATTCAGTTTTCAGTGGAAACAAAGCTTGTGGAGCATCTTATTAATTTATATAAAAATAGCTTGTGTTAGAATATTCTCTCCAGGCTGTTAGTCAGAATCTGAATGTGGAGAGATTTCTTGTTTGAGCAATGGGGAATGTATTAAATGAAAGCCAAACCCATTGTAATGAAGTCTTCAACTTATGCTTCAGACAGAATCAATATTTTTGACCAAAAAGCTTTTGAAGTCAGAATGCTGTCAGATAGGACCAAATAGGAGATAAAGCCAAATCTTGCATATATGCAGGGAAAGATTTGCAAAGGCAAAGAGGACTGGAATCCAACTCCCATGAAAATCAGTGGGAGTTGAATGCCTAACTGATTGCGTTAGGCCCCTTTGAAAATATCTACCTAAGTGCGGATACTGGGATATTTTATATTTTCTTGTGTTAAACACTATGCAACTAACAAACTTCTGTGGTGGGACAATATGCTCAAGTAAATACAATATCCGTGAATAAAATATTTGGGCTGCCATTGGTACCAAACCACCATTGCAAAGCTGCACCAGAATGTGACTGTTCTGGGGTGTTTACTTTTGCCTTGAGGTCAAATTTAACTTGAGTGTTTCTGTATTGTTTTGTCCTTCCATAGTGTTGGGCAACCATTCCATGGGGCTTACCTGGAAATCAGCAAGAACCCTAAGTACAAAAAACTCAAAGATGCTGTGGAAGAAAAGATCATTATTGCTGAAGTTGTGAATAAAATCAATAGAGCTAATGGGAAGGTAATAAAATGGCACTGTTTAATCTCAAAGGACATTCTGTTGTGATGGGTCTTGTAAAATAACATATAAGGGCAATTTTATTTTTCCCTTCAATTATTCTGAAGGTTAAAAAATGCTTATTTATTTAGTTTCTCCATCTGTAAAATGGAACAAATGATGCTTACCTCCATTGTAAAACACTTTGAGATCTGTTGATGAAAAGCACTGTATAAGAGGTAGGTAGGTATTCTTTATTAACTGATGGTCATTTCTTTTATAACTACTTTTATTAAATTATCCATTTTAGAAGGTGGAAGTGTGGAATTCTTTTTGGATAGGTACATTTTCTAATTTAGAAAAATCTTTGGTACTTAAAAAAATTAATGCTTAGCTGTATATTAAGAGAATAGTTCTGAGAGATGATAGTGGAGGACAAAGTAGTATTTAAAATACATAAGCATTTGGTACATATGGTATGTGTGCACACAAATAGATATACTTGATACTGCATTTACTCCACACCCAAAATGTACATTGATTTCTATAGACATTTGCATTGTGCAAGGAATGAAGAATCAGGGTCATTCTCATTTATAGATGTACTCTGACTTTCAATTTTCAGACTGTGCATCTATAAATTTACAATTAAAAATGTATTTATACATGTAAGCATAGGGGGCGAAGTGAAACACTGGGGTGCATTTGGCTTCTGAATCCATAAGTAGGATTGACAAAACCCTCGCTGGGATTATTTAGCTGAGGTTAGTCCTGCTCTGAGCAGGGGGTTGGACTAGATGACCTCCTGAGGTCCCTTCCAACTCTATGATTCTATGATTTAAGTAAAAGTGAACTCGTTTTCCAGAGACGTTGATCAAACTGCAGCTCCTGCTGAACTTAAGATGTTCAGGTTTGAAAATTTGAGTCAAGGGTCTCAGCTCTCTGAACTCTTTGATTTCTCAATGGTTACTCTGTTGTAGAGTTTTCATCACTGTGCGTTTGAATAGATCATGTTTTTCATTTTCTCATTTTACAGTGTGCATCCAGGATTTTCTTGTTAACAAAAAATAACGTCCTCCTTGCTGATCAAAAGTCGGGACATATCAAGTCAGAAGTCCCTCTGGGTGATGTTACTAAAGTGTCCATGAGCTCTCAGAATGATGGTTTTTTTGCTGTACACCTCAAAGAGGTAGAGTTTAAATCTATAATAAATTATAAAGCATATTTATACTATATGAGAAGCACAGAAATTGTCTTAAAACATTAATTCTTGTGTTGCTAGCATATAGTTATAGTTAAAACAGCTGCCTAAATCTTTCCCACATCTATGAAGTGGGAGATTTAGGATGATTAAAGACCAGGTAGTGAAGCTGTTAAATCATGGGTGACAATTCACTTGTGAAAATGAGTCATAATGATTTGCTTCAGACATCTCAGGTTTAGACTTTTTCCATTTGTAAAATGGCCCTTTAGTCTGGTTTTTATTCATAGTGAAACCTTGTTCTTAGCTTTTTTAACCCCTTATATAACTTTCCCTGACTCTTCAGTATAACTGAAGTTTAATGAACAGATGGGTAAATGTGTTTTTGCTCTTTAGGAGAAGTGGGAACTTTAGATTAAATATCATCCTTTTTTTCCCCTTCTGAATAAACCTATTCTGAATTTATAGGCTTCTAAAAAATCTTTTATATTATTATATCACATTTTTATTATTCACTTCATCTTACTCTCTGAATTCATCATCACTAACTTTACCATTCATACCCACATTGGGAAATTTATCACTAATTTGGTTACCAATATAAAATAATGTAATCAAGTACTCTTGTTTCTCTTCTCTGTTTGTAGAACCCTCTCAAAAATCTGTTGTCAGCATTTTTCTTAAATGGAGCTGATAGCCTAGCTTTTTGTTTAACAAATTCAATTTATATAGTGCTCTATCATGCCAGAACATCTTTTTCTGTGTGCTAGTATCACCAGTTGGTTTCAGTTCCACTATGAAGATGGTATGAATTGCTGTGATGTAGCCAGCAGAAGGAGACTAAAACAGTACATTTCTGTAGGATCTACAAAGTTTAGTGGCTTTCCGTTGGGCTGAAGGGGAACCTACCTTGATATTTAGAATCCCATGGAGCTTTCTTATCAGATTCTAACAAGTTTAAAATTGGGTCATATTTTAAGCCCAAAACTTGAATGTTGTTCCTTTTTAACTTAGAATTCAAAAGGCTGGCACTTGGTGGTGACAGAAAACCTCCTTGTTACTCTATCTTGCTCAGTGGTGTGCTTTACTGATGTTTGATCCTTGATTTTTTTTTTTTTTTTTTTTTTTTGCATTTTTGGAGGTGGCGTAGGAAGGAGGGGTTCTAATATCTCTGTTTACGTATATAAAATTCTACAGGATTCTTCTGAGTATTTGTGATGATACTCAGTAAGTTTCTTTCTGTTTCAGGGCTCAGGAGCAGCTGGTAAAGGGGATTTCCTGTTCAGCAGTGATCACCTTATTGAAATGGCCACTAAGCTTTACCGCACCACTCTCAGCCAGACCAAACAGAAGCTCAACATTGAGATTTCTGATGAGTATGTTATTTTTTGTTTGTTTTTAAAAGAGCATTTTCTCCCATGCAGCATGCCGGTAGGTTTATCAGTCAAAAATCTAACCTTGGATAAACAAAAGAGCATTGTGTAACTGGGATTTTTTTCTCATGACAGAAAAATAACTTGTAATTAGGGATTCCAGTTTTCTGTTTCTGTCTATACTCATTTTCAGTATTTGTTTCTGGTTGTTTTAGAGCTTTGAAACTTAGAGAAATTTTTTTAGGTTTGTTTGAAATGAGACTGCATACATTTGAACAGAAATCATGTTTCATTATCAGTGAAATTAAATGAATAAATAAAATTTAAAACCATCTTTTACTTGTATGCATTTATGTTTTCACACTCTGTGTAACCCACATACATAAGCAGTTTATATGCTGCTACTATGTGTGACCAAATAATGAATTATGGAAAATATGAGCAGCATACAATACAGGTTGTAATTGACAGAGAAAAAACATTAATAGAATGTCAGTTCATCTGAAAGATCCTTTACCTTCTTTTTAGTGAATGTTACTGAAAAGAGAGTCTTAAAATTCCTAATGAATGCTTAATCAGTTGTTTGTGGCTTAAACAGAAAACTGGAATCTCCCATTATAATTTATATCCATTGGGTTCTGTTTCATGTTTTGACCTCTTCAGTAAGATTCAGATAATCAATATTATAAGTGTGAAGTAAAGTTGACCTGTAAGTTCACTTTTATTGAGTAAGTCTAAGTAAGTCTGTTTAAAACATAGACTACCAATTTTTTTCTCACATAGGGCCTGATTCTGGCACCTTTGTTCATGTCGAGTAGAAGCATACTCTGTGAGTAATGTCACCAATTATGATGGATCTGCTCATAGAGTAAGGTGTACTGGTCATCTTGAATAAAGGAGACAGTATCTGTCCTTGAGCATTAGTGAAATTAATTATTTCTCTAGGCAAAACTCGAACCCTTTATCCGTTGTTGATTGCTTAACCATAGACTGCTGCATAAAGTTCTTGTAATTACAGTTTATGGAGCTGATAGATGCTGAAATGTGGGGATCAGTTGAAAAGGCGCAGTGTTGCTCTTCATCTGAAAATATCAACTCTTATTTTTTTAATACTATAACAAAGTGCAATTTTATTTTCTCAATCATAAATATAGATGCTCTTAGCATCTTAAAAAGTTGAAGCAGTGCCTAATAAGGATCTAATTTAATGCTCAGGGGAGAGGCATATGCTATCAAAATCATATTTCAGCATGCATGTTAGAATGTCTAGTGCACTTGTGTGGCCTTTCTGATGATTGAGATCTTATCTTTTTTGCTGACCATCTAAATCTTCACAGAGGCTGCATTTTCGGTTGTGGATCTGTTGTCTTGGAAATTAAAGCCCTTGAGGCATATCTTGTGCGTAAATTTATCCACATAAAAATTACATAAAGAACTTCTTAGCAGCTCCATGTTCAGTGATAGTGAAATATTGCTTCACTGTCCCTTCTCAAGTGCAGATCTAGCACCTGTAGGCAAGGATACCATTGATTTATGATTATGCCCAGTCAGTTGTTTTTTGGTTTTTTTCCAATCGGGGGTGGGTTGGAGAGGATACTTCTCCATTGCAGTGTATTTGCGTTTATTTATCGCACAGGAATAATGTCACAGAAGGGGAGCAACTACTGAGCCAGTTGGATGTGCTGAAATAGGGTTATCTATCTTCTATATTGTCATTTTTATCAGCAAAACTCTCACCAGCTATGGTGAGCCAGCTGTAGGGGATTGTTCCAGGAGGTCAGACCATCCAGGGAAGTGCAGCACTGGTAACACTGCCTGTGGATGTAGGAGCTAGTGGCACTTTGTGGATGCTACATGTCTGGAACTCTGAAACCCTTCAGTGTCTGATATTGACAGCAGGAAAAATGTACTGAGTGGAAGTTCTGCAAAGCACAGTCCGTTTCCTCCCCTGAACTCTGCAGTCAGCTTGATTTTGTGATTTCCGGCTGAAAGGAAAAATTCTTTGACATTTTTGGTCTTTACTGGAAGACTTCTTAAAGATGCTGAAAGGAAATTCTTCCTATTGCAAAAGACCTATTTTAGGTCAATGGGAATTGTGGAAGAGCCAAACAATGATCTTGTTTACAGACACCCCTTCACTACATGTGGTGATGAGGAAATTCAGAAATGCCTGATAAAGGTATATTGATGTTTTTAAGCGACTGGAGGATCGCAAGAGAGTTTTTTCTATTCTCGGTAGAAAATGGAGGGTTAGGAAACTAGATTACAGAATTGAATTGATCCTGGACTGCAGGAAGCAGTTATCAGAAACTTGCAGATGGCTGAGATGGGACTGTGAAATTCATATTATCACTAAACAGAACTGTGAAAACTGACTGAGAATAAGAAATATAAGGGTCACATTTCTAGCAAGGATGGTCCAGTGGTTAAGGCATTAGCCTAGGACTTGGGAAACTTGGGTTCAAGGAAACCTGCTTTGGCACAGATTTCCTGTATGACATAGGAGCAAGTCACTCAGAAGTTCTCTATACTTCCATTCCCCATCTGTAAAATGTGTACATTAGCAATTCCCTACTTCATGGGTTGTTGTGAGGATAAATACATTAGATTGTGAAACATTCAGATACTACAGTAATGGTGGCCTTGAAAGTACTAATTATTTATCTACAAGAAAAATTCTCCAGGAATCCTAAATTTTGCACATCTAGAATAGTGTCCCTATCAAATGAGCATTCCAGTTTGTTTCATTATACTCAGTAAAACCATCTTATCTTTAAATGTGCTGCAGCTTGGATTACCTTTTATGGGTCACAGGGTCAGTAGAAATGTTCTAATGCTACACTCTGGTATAAAATGAGACATATCCTTGTCTGTATTCATGTCAGTCTTTAATGACTATTTGGAATACTGTTAGGCAAAACTTCTGGAACCTTAAAGTGTTTACCAGTATGTGTATTGATTGTTAGATGCACGCAGTCTTTATTCCACTTTTCCCCAGATCTTTTGTGCAGTTGTTATGCAAGGTAGTTTTATGCCACACGACATTTTACTATATTTTAAGGTTATTTATTATTTGAACAACATTAGCATCTTGAAATAGTCTGCAGACATTGGGAATTTGATATTGTAGCATTTATGGCAATGGATATCGTTAGAGAAGGATTTTGAAAAACCAGTAGAAGAGCAAGGAGATCTGTTCCAGGGTTCCAGTAAGTGGGGAATAATTGTAAATGTCTCAAATACAAGATCTTTTTGCCCAAGATACATTGTCACATCAATCTTGCTTTGTACTAAGGTTTATCTGTATTAGTCAAAAGTAGTAATGCTTGGGTCTATAGAGCAGTTATAGTGATCATTGTTAAACCATCTAATGGTGTCTGGAGGAATGAGCACAGGGTTAGGAACTGACAGATCCTAGTTCCGGAAACTTCTGCCGTTGACTCAACATATGGCCTCAAGTAAGTCCTTCCACATTTCTCAGTTTCGACATTTGTAAAATGGGGTTTTATTTACCCACCTACCAGTGAGGCGTATTGAGGGTTAATTAGTGTATGTCTGTATACTTTAAACATAGACCTTGAGAGATCATCTAGACACTTCCTTTTCCAGCACCGAGGCAGGATTAAATATACCTAGAGTCCTAGACCGCCCTACAGGTGTTTTTAGGCTGATATTCTGGGGTGTATTTATGGGAGTGTTGAATAATTCTAAGTATTGTTCCTTGTCATTTTGATATTTTCGTGTATTAATCATGCTTTTTCAAACAGACAATTCTGCATGTTCCCCTTCTAAACTGGGACTATAAAAATCTAGAGTCTGAAGGTGCCTTAATCACTGACAATGGAAGATAACTGAACACAAGGGAGTATAAATGGACAAAAATACTATATAACATAACATGTTCAAGTTTCTAACCCTCTTTTATTACTAATATCATAAACAATTGCATGAGAAGTAATACCATATACCTTTTTCTTGTTACAGTAGCTAATGAAAGAGAGGCTTGCACAAAGAACCATTTGCTGTACATGTAGTTTTTCCATCCTTAATTAAAACCCATTTTATTCCATCCTAGGTTCCTGGTTCAATTCAGACAAGACAAAGTATGTGTGAAGTTTATACAGGGCAACCAGAAAAATGGCAACATCCCAACTTGCAAACGAAAAAACAACCGGCTCCTTGAAGTTGCTGTACCTTAATTGCAGTTGGTCCCTCTATCTTTCATGGACTTGGTTTTTGTTATAGTGCAATTTTAGTTTTTTGGGCTGCCAGGGGCTAATAGCTTTAGAAACCCTTGGCAAAATATTTGACTCATAGGCTTTTAAATCTTTCTTAATGCAGTAATTTTAACCCTCAAAATGCAGATTTTGTCCAGTGGCAGCATTTTATGAACTGGCAGATATCTGTTACATATGATATGTGCTCTTTGTTTAGCCATCACATTTTAGTACAGCATACCATAAACCCACATATTAATGAGAAAGTATTCATACTTGTTGAACTAGAAATCTGCCTAACAGAAGATATATAAATCACACTGTAAAAGACATTGATAACATATTGGTAACTTCTGCTTATTGCATTTTGATACCAATCTGTGCTGGTGATGTAAAGGGTTAATTGTTTGCTTCCATTGGAGAGACTGGCAAAATTATGAGACTGAAACAGTAACTTTAATTGTAAACAGTTCAAAGAGGTATGTAATTTGATCTTTAACAGAATATAGTGCAGGAAAACCTGATTCTGCAGAGCAGAAGGAATGTACAACTGCCTATGCAGCTTATGCATATGGTTTTTATTTTCAGTAAAGAAGCTGGTGTTTCGAAACAGGCTTTCTAATTAGGTCAGATATTTTTAATGACTACAGTAGGAAGCAGAGTAGAATTATTAAGGAGGCAACAACATTTCTTTAGTTCACAAAAGCTATATAATTCAAAGCGCATTTTCTATTCTGCTTTTTTCCGTAAATTACTGGTTAACATTAGATCCTGAAAAATGCAGTAATATGGATAATGAAAACTGCAAGACGTTTAAACTGTTTAGTTATTATGTGAAGGGTTAGTCTTTTTCAGATATTGGCATGTACAATGTGCAATAAAACACTCGTGACATTTTGTGAAAAATTATTTATAATACACTTTTGTGTGTAAGAGAGACATGATTGGTACAGCCTGCATAGACTATGTAGGGATTAAAGTAGGTTTGTGGTTTTAATTTGCAGTTTTTTAGAGTGTACACTACGGTTGTCAAAATTTGGGAAAAATACTTAGAATTAAAACGTTTCATAATTCTGGGGGATGATGTACATAAATTGATATTATAATAATAAAATTGTCGTAATTCTGTGCTGTTTGGTACTCTTATGTTATAACCATATTTTTGTATTTCAAAACTGTTTTATATAAGGTTTTTTTGTGCCTGATGTAATGTGTGCACAGAAACACTTTACAATCAAGGACTGCATTATAAACTTTCAGTGTAACTGATTGAAATTAATCTTTTATAAACCAGAAGCATTAGCTGAAAGCATGGATTTATGGGGACATTTTTGAGTTTTTAGGTAGAAGTAACTATTTGAGTGAAGGGTTTATTGAATGTAATTGTTTGATTTGTTGATGCAAGGACAGCTGAGAAGTATTGTGTGCTTGCAGTACCTGCCTTCAAACATAGGTTAAGACACCAGATATGCAATGCTAAAAGCCCAAGCGTAAATAAAGTAGATAAAGCAAAGTTCAGAGTCTCGTTACTCTCCTGTTGAAGTTACAACTAAATTTATGAAGGTTTCCTTATGTAGTTCTACTGTAATGTAGACTTCCAATAAAGCATTATGTATTGCAGCTGAGTCACCAGTGCTTCAGACAGACTCCCTAAATGTAGAGAAAAACAGTTGTTCCACTTCTGATTTTTTTGTTACAATTTGATTTGGATTAAAATCAAATGAAGGAGTTTAGCTGTGATTGGGACACAAAATGATTGCTTTCACTTGTCTCCTTAGTGCTACTAAGATGTGATTTTTTTTTTTTTTTTTTTTTAATGGTAATGGTGAAAATTTTCTGTTAAATTTCTTTTAAATGTGACAAAAGCTTCCTCTTTCTCATCATCCTTTAGTAATACCTGAAGGCTCAAAATAAATCTGTTGTCAGATTAATGAATTGTAAATTTTAAAGCATCCTAGAAATACTATAATAGGAGAAGTTTACAAAATAAACCATGGTATTAATTTCTAGAGCAATATTGGGATGCACTCAAATTGTGAAACCATTGCCCTGAGAACATAGCAGAAAGGTGGTGGTCTAATATTTCACAGTCTTCACATATGATGAATTAGAATTTCTGCTCTGCAAAGTGTAGCCCAGTTAAATCTACAAGGTTTTGTAAAGCTTGTAGCTTTCAAACTACTTCCATTAGGAACTTATTAGAGTCAAATTTTCAAAAAATAACCTGGAAATAAGGAAGGAAGGTAGACATCTAAATTCTGTCATTCCTGCAGTTGTTTGCATGTGGAAAATTAGAGGAGGAGTTCAGGAGCATTTGCCTGGAATCAGTGTTACCTTTTCAGTTTTGCATCAAGTCACTATATAAATTACTTCAATTATATTCTCTGTGTGTATTTAAAATGATCATACTAAAAGGATAGTAGAGATATTAAATAAAGGTCTTTACTTTCGTTTTTACTATGTCTGTTTTCCAGAATCTTGGCAATTTTAACCCGTGAATCAGTTAATATTTTCCAATATATTACAATTGGATGCCTTAAAAAAAATTGGATTATTAATGTTTTTTAACATAAATTATTTTGATATGTTAGTTTAATTATGATATTTTGATGTTTTAGTGTAAGTATCCAGGGTGTTGAAAAGAAAATGCAAGATCGCTTGGTCAGTTTCCTTTCCCTCCATTTCGTTTCTTAACTTACTCTCATGCAACTGTAAAAAGGGGAGAAAACCCATTGTTGATGAATTTACACATCGCTTTACCTGTAACTTTTCATTTGTCATTGGCACCCTCAGTCAAGTATCACTATTGGATGGAACTCACTGCATGAGACTTCACCAGATAACAATAAAATTCTGTTCCTAGACCCATCTTGTTTCTAAGTCTGTGTGCTGCTTCTTGTACCCTTCCAATCCCATACAGTTAAAAGTGATGAGATGTTTAGATTTCAGGTTAATTATACATGATATTGATGAGTGGTTTTAGGAAAACGTAAAATCAGTATTTTATGTGTAATTTTCTTGTGAAGCAACATTTCTCTAAGTGATTTCACAATAACCTTTCTTTTCAGTGCCATTCTAATGTGTGCAATATGATGTGAATGAGTTAAATCTGTCTCTAGACATTGCTTTTTTTGAACATTCTGCAAATTCAGCATTCCTGTTGTCAGGATTTGGATTGGCTGCCCAAGGGAATAGTGTAAATAGGCCAGATTAACCTGATTTTCATAAAATGGCAGCAAGCCACAAACCTATCACTTCCTATGTTTTGTTTTATGGAAGAGAAGAAATTTTTTTCCTTTTATCTTTTTTTTACAGTTTCATACTGAATTATATAATTAGTTTTTCATTATACAAATCATTGCATAAGGAAACTAATATATAAAGCACAAAGAACAGCATTAGTACTAGACCAGGTTTGTTTCTGATTTGTTTTGCTTTTGCCAGAAGTGAAAGTATTATTTTTCTAAACACTTCTGGAATCAGTTAAAAAGCCTAAACTTCAAATTTCAATATAAAATGAGATCTTTTCCCCTTCTTCTGAATTTTCATTGTTTAATATTTAAACGTTTAAATATTTAAATCTTTATACTTGAAAAACATATTTCCATGTTCTATAGGATGTGATGTAGTTATGGCACTAGTATAATTGCTATTTTAAGAGGAGAGGAAGGGCAACATACATTGAATATTTAAGTTCTCTGGATATTAAAACTTTATAACAAACATGAATGTTTCAAGAACAGAGTGGAAAAACTGAACAGTTTAAAGGGATACCATCAATTTAAATTCACACATCTGTGTTGTTGCAAGTACCACCTGTGATCGCTGTAACAGGAAAATACTTCACTCCTTCGGCATCTTTATTTCTGTGCATTTTACCGTATTTTGCGTATAGTCAATTTCACTGTTTCCACTATATAATCAGTTTCCCCTGGGACTTGGCCTACAACAATAGGGGAGAGAAAACCATTTTAAAAAACGTGATTGTAAAATCCCCTGAATAAGTGAAGGTCACTGGCACAGATGTAATAAATGAAACTACTTCTAAGTAATCTACTTTTAGCTGACTAGATTTCATATTGAGAGGAGACATCTTTCAATATCACAGAATTTTTGTAATTTAGATTACAGACATGAGCCTGATCCTGTAGACGCTGAAGTACATGCATAATTTTACTCGTGTGAATAATACTGTGCACTTCATGTGAGTGAAGTTACACAAACACCTGAATGCTTGTAGGATTGGGCCCAAGAGGACAATAATATGTTATGCATCACTTCCAATTATGGAGAGCTTTTCCATTTTCTCATGTGTTAAGTGAGGTAGCTTCTTCCAGGGATTGTGCTAAAGGCTGTTCAGTAAATCGAAAAACATTACTGGCAAGGAGTGTGTTTGGACAACAACACTGCCTTCTGCTAGAAACATCAATAGTGGTGCTTGTTCTCTGTCTACATGTCTACACACAATCCATATTCTCTGATCCAGAATAATGGTAGAACATTAACTGTGGCATTAGCTCATGCATCAGAGACTGAGTATTATTATTGAAGTGGGTCTCTTAGCTCTTCTCAACTTCTTAAAAGAAGAACATGGAGGATGAGGGATAATGGTGAATCCTGATCAGTTTGAACTGCTGCTAATAGCACTGGAAAAATCATCCTTACATCCTGGGATGGCTTGGGATCAGGAGTTCTGGGAAGATTTAGCGGAATGCAATTGTAAGTAAAGGGGAAGGAAAGACAGCTTGGTTTTTCCAGTAACGAAACCCACAGATGAATACTCCATATGGCTTGCTGTTCTTGCCTACAGTAACCCCTGCCCAAACAACGGCTCTGAAATGAACATCAAACTCCATCCCAACTCTACGTCAGCTGAAACCAACTCAGACACCTTCCTATGCTGGAACACTCAACTTTAAATCAACTAAAAAATGGCTGTTAGTCATGCTCTGGGACATTGTGACTGATGTTCTAGTCAGCAGGTGACGTTTGTGTAGTAAAAGTTTTTTGAAACTGACTCCCGCACCAATTCTTATTCTCAAATGTCAGTTTTAAGGTGACAGGACAAAATTACCTTAAAATACAAACCAGAGCTGCACAGCAACAAAAAAGAAAAACAATGTCATTATTTCTAAAAATCATAATACCCTTATATACGTCCTAGAATGCTACCTTTTAGCTTTCCCCTGTTTATGGCTGTTAAGCATTTGACAGTTTAACTTAGCTCTTTAGCTCTGAAACTTTACCTCTGAAATCTAAATCTAAAATAAGAGAGCTTCTATGCCAAGAAATAAGTGTACCTTAGGGTGATTATCTTGTTGAAACAAAACCGTCAACCCATCCATTTCAACCACTTTCTCCAACATGCCCATTATTAGTCTAGATAAGTGTGTACAAATCCTTGTACTCATAGATGGAAACAAGCAAAGCTCTTCCGCTGTCACTCATGCTGCAAAGGGATAGGCATGGTTGCCATTGATGGTTGTCTGATCTCACATCCCTTTTAAAAGGCGGCAGATGAGTATTTCCATTTCTTTTTCAATGTTCTCTGCAGGAGAGCTATGGTCTGTAGGCAAGGGGACATTGAGGCAGAGTTCATTGTGATAAGTGCTATAGATGGGGAAGCTTAAGATCAGAGCATAGGAGAGCTTGCTCACAGTCTCACACACTCCAATTCACTCTCAGAACTGGGAGTAGAACCTGAGGCTTCACAGCCAATTCCTATCTCTAGAGCAGAGAAAGAAAAAGCAGCCTTTGGCTCCCCATTGATTCCAAACCCGAGGGGGAGGTGAGAGTGTACAGTAAACATGCAGGAAGAGAAGCTTGGCTCAAGACTTTCTGAAGTCTTGCACCATCCTAACACTTTAAGAAGCTTCATATAACTCAAGTTCCATTTGTTTGGTAGTATTTTAAATAACGGACTGAGACTAGTGAGAGTAGCTCATTCCAAGTCACCTGGGTTGGAAAATGGAACAAAGAGCTGGGATTTGTGGAATCCCGGCCCACAACCTTGTGGACCATTCCCAGGTGTGTGGATGGACTCTTCCACCGTGCTGCCTTGCAGCTCATATCAACCGCTCTCCCATAGCAAGCACGTCTAGCAGCCATGCTCTTTCACTCACCTGACTTCAACTGTCCTCTGTCCCTCTGCAGAGGCTAAGTAGGAGCTAATGCTAAATGCAGCAATAGCTGTGAACTTTTGCAGGCCTGGCAGCTTTGAATGTCACTTGGTGGAGAGGAAAGCTGCCCTCAGAGGAACAGGGTACCATCCTGCTTAACCCTGTACCTCCCACTCAGGCTCCTATGACACCAGTCACCACCCCCCCACCCCCCCCAACCTCTATTGGCGGCTCTTTGCACTGCTCAGTGGTGATTGGGGGGAGCATATGCATTACGAGGTTAAAGAATAAAATTGCAAGCTATTATTTTAGACTTTTGTATATTACTAAGGATTCTTCATATACGGCTTTGTCCTGCCCTTTTCTGGATTTAAGTGTGGTGAGTGTTTTCTCTCCCTTTTTATTTTAAATTCAGTTTATAATTAAGAGCTGGATTTCCTGAAAGACGCTTTGTTCCCCTTTTAGGGCCAGATTGCTAACCATATCTACATCCCAGCTATTTCTCAGAACTTGGGCAAAAATCAAAATTTAAGCATAGTCGAAGAGACATGAAAACATTCTCTTGCACTCCATGCATCTTTCATCAATCTTTGTCTTGTTAGCATGAGAAATTTTCACAACCAAGTGAGCTGATGCTCTTTTAAATCCTACACTAACTTAATTCCCTTCTCCCAGTCTTCAGGACTGCAAAATAAACTGTTAGGTTTAAAAGAAGGTAATCGGAGAAGTATGAAAGGAAGTGTTCAAATGAAGGCACATGGGACTGGAGTCTCATACTAAAGTAGAGGTGAAGGGGCCTAATAGTGGGTGTGAATTACAACTGGAGAATAATGCAAAAAGTAAAGCAAATAGTGAAAAATAAAGTAAATGTTACCAATTTTCAGTTACCAACTTAGGAAAGAACCTTTGTTTTAAACTGTTAAAAACGATTTGCCACATGTGTATTCCCTTTTGATAACCCATCAATTTATGCACAAAATTTGTTCCTGTCTTGTTTCCAAATAAATGGATTATGTATTCGGTTTTTTATGCCTGCAGAGTTATGAAATATTGTCTTTTTATAGATGATACTCCTGTCAGTAGGGCTGCTGAGCACCTTACAAGTTTATGCTAATCCTTAGATGTGAGTTGTAGTCATACCTGTCTTTTTTTTTTTTTTTTTTTTCCTCCTCTGTCCAAGAGAAGGTAGGATTCTTGGGAATTGAATTTGCTTTTCTATTCTTGGTTCAGTCTATGACCGAAAAGATCCAATGCTGATGTTAGGGAATAAATGTCATAGGAAAAAAAGGTATCTTCTTTCCTCCTACCCTTCCCCCTGTGTCAGAACACACCTGTTCAATCTAAAGCTGTCATTTCAGAGTCCTTTCTTCATCACAAATCCTCAAGCAAAGTTGGCTGGCAAAACACCAAGGGTCAGCTCCTCAAGTATGATCCAATATCTTTGTGCCACTTAAATGATCTTGGCAGATCAACTGGAACTAATGCCACTGAAGTAAGTTAGAACAACTCTGGCTGTCCTACCTTATGCTGGGGTTGGCTTCAGCCTGGCCCTCAGAATCAAGTCACTGGAGCGGTGCTCAGCCACAGGAGCATAGCAGCCCCTGAAAATCTGTCAGTCAGTTTTATTGCTTTGCCTTGAAAGTTTTTCTTTTGCCAGCTTCAGTGAGGCTGTGAATCCCTGTGTGAATTGGAACTGCACTGTGCCCCACAATATGTGTAGCTAGGTCTGGATTAAGGCAATGCATGACACAGGGTCCCCCTGAAGCCCTGCCACCTTTGAGAGATTGCTTCAGGCTGTCTCAGCCAGGTGTCACTGGTTATGTGCCAGTCACATTTTCAAGTTTTTCTTCACAAACATGGACTAGAAAGTGTTTTTGTAAATGGAAGTTGAGATGCTTCACTCATCACAAGAGTCCAAGAGACCCCGGACATAGACCTCTACAGCATCTCTGCCTTAATCCAGCCCTGGGTGGAGCAACATCTTCCATAAACTCATCTGTTTCTCTCTCTTACAGGACAGTAGGCACAGGTGGGGTGCCCATCAAATCATGTTACCATTCAAAGGTATTCTAAAGACTTCCCTCAGTGCAGTTGTTCTTCCATCTCTCTCTGCCTTTCAGTCTCCTAGCCATTCCTTGGTCTCAAACCGCAGTGTGTGCTGCATCATTCTGGTTGCTGGATGAGGCCTGACTGTTACCCATTAGCTTCCCTCGTGCAGTTTTTCATGGTGTATGCCCCAAGACTCTCCTGAAATCACTGGGCTTTTTTGCTCCAGGCGTGGCTTCTCTCTGATTTGTTAAGTGGGCACTGGTCTCAGCATTGATTCAGGCATGTGGGTTTTCAGGACTGCAGCATATTTCTTGGTCTGTATTATAGTAAGCATGTGGGCGGGGCAGCCAGCAGGGCAGCTGTCCTGCACCTGAATCTTCCTGGTCCCCTATCGGTGACTCTGCTGTGTACATCTGTGCAGCTGATTCTCCTTGCATCAGAAGCAGAAGTAGGTCTGGCTGCTGGTGCTGCTGAGAGGAAGCCGGCCAAGGCACCAGTGCAATAGAGGCATCCTTGCAATCACATCACCACTGGAGATGCTTGGAAAACTTCAACAAAGTTTTTAAAAACAAATTATTTCAATTCTCCCCCTCCCCCATTTTCTGACCACCTTGAATCATAAGGCAGTGCTCTGCCTGACCTCTGTAAGAGAAGCCCTTGGCCTGCCTGACTCCCTGGTGAAAGGAAAGGAAGACTTAATGAGAGGGGGACAAGGAGGATGAAATACTAGGGGAGAAAGAGATGGGGGAAAAGTGAGAGGCCAGAGGGTGCAAGAAACCATGAGGAGATGGGAGCAGAGAAAAAAGGTGTGTGAAATTGAAATGAGACAGGGGGGGCGAGGCAATGGGTGGAATGACAAATAAGGAAAATACAGACACCAGGCGTGAAGAACTGGGACCAAGGCATGGAACAGCAAATGAGAAGAGGGGTAAGAATGCAGTCTGAGTGACGGGTGGGGGGAGGGGAGGGAAGAGAAGGTGCGGGGGAAGGGTGTAGGAAAGAGTAGGAAAACGGCAGGACCAAATGATCGTACTTGCCAGCCTCTTGCATTTTGCTAGGCACAATCTTCCAAATGAGGCAGTGGCCTGGGGCCATTTTTGAGAAATATGTATTTTATGTGACTCTTAAAGGAATTTCCAGACTTCAGCCAGGACTGGCCAGGGTACTGAAATCCATGCTTAGTAGTTGTATTGTAGCAAACCTACATTGTGATTAAGGCTTTTATAGACTCCAGAGCCTCCTTCCTTTGGCTACACTGGATCTCGAAGTATATGGCGGTAAACAAAGCAACATGGATTTTCTCTTATAAAGGCCATTTTTGATGTCCGCCGAACAGTTTTTTGAAAGTGTCAATGGACGTGTAATCCACTGGTGAGTATGTATCACAGGTCTGCCTTTGTTTTTCTTCGAGAGCTTGCTCATATTCATTCTGATTTAGGCGTGTGTGTGCACCACATGCACCGGTGCCGGAAGTTTTTCCCCTAGTGATACCTGTAGAGCCGGCTCTAGCACCCTCTGCAACAGCACGCGTATGCGCTCGCATATATGGTGCTGCCAGCCCCCTCCTTCTCAGTTCCTTTTTACTGCCCGGGATGGTGCAGGAACAACTCTCTTGCTCTTGCATGTCTCCATATTCCTAGTGGTTCTTTCACTGTTTTTTCTAGCTCTTGCTAGTGTGTATAGTTTTTAAAAGTTTTAGAATTTGGTTGGTTGGTTAGTAGTTAGTTACCAGGGTCTAGGCATGCCCCAGTTGCCGAGGTTTAAACCCTGCACTTCTTGCAAGAAGCCTGTGCCATTGAGCAACTCTCATCAGAGTTGTTTAAGGTGCTTAGGAGAAGCTCATCTCTCTGCAAAGTGTAGGATTTGCAAGAGTTTTCACCCAAGAACTAAGAAGGACCGAGATGTAAGACTTAAGGCCCTTCTGATGGAGGTGGCGCTCAGATCGGTGTCGGAGCAGAGATCGGACTCAGTACCGAGTACTACGGCATCATTAAAGAGCTCTTCTCTGACGTCAGAGTCGAACCGGCACCATTCAACATCTCTGGTGCCGAAGAAGCACCAGAAGAAGGCACGCTCAGAGAGGGAGCACTCACCGGCACCAAAGCTGGCTAAGAAAACTTCAGGAAAACCAGTCTCTGCCCGGACAGGCGTCGAGTCCGGCACCCGCACCATTGCCGATTCCAGGGAATGGCAAGGGTCCGCGCCACCTATTGGTCCCTTCCATGCTTGAGGCATTCCAGATGATGACGGACCTGTTGGCCAATATCTCTCATGTACAGAGTTCTGGTGAAAGTCAAGAGAGACAAAGCACAAGTCATCCTGATAGCCCCGGAGTGGCCTCGCCAACACTGGTTCAGATGCTGTTGGATCTCTCGGTGGCTCATCCTTGGTCTCTGCCACGGCACCTGGACCTTATTTCCCAAGACGGGGGCTGGTTACTTCACCCTAGCCCCTCTCTGCATCTGACGGCCTGGCTGCTGCATGATTGAACAGGGAAGAGTGCCACTGTTCAACCCAGGTCCAGAGAGTGCTGTTAGAAAGTAGGAAGCCCTCCATCAGGGCGTCTTACCTAGCAAAGTGGAAGCGCTTCACCTGCTGGGCGGCCAGGCAGAATGTATCACTGTCAAAGTCTCCTATACAGGTGATCTTAGACTATTTGCTCCATTTGAAGCAGGAACGCTTAGCCCTTTCATCGGTGAAAGTTCACCTGGTGGCAATATGTGTGTCCCATCCACCGATATAGGACAGAGTGGATTTCTCCACGACATGACAACTAGATTCCTTAAAGGGCTAGAAAAGCTCTTCCCTCAGATTAGAGAGCCAGTTCCCCAGTGGGACCAGAACTTTGTTCTATCCTGGTTCACTGCTTTGCCATTTAACCATTGACCTCCTGTTCACTCTCTCACTTGACCTGAAAGATGGCTTTTCTAATGGCAATCACTTCTGTGTGCAGGGTATCGGAGATTAAGGCCCTGACCTCAGAGCCGCCTTATATGGTGTTCAAGGACAAGGTCCAGTTCCGCCCACATCCTGCTTTCCTTTTGAAGGCCGTTTCCTATTTTCATGTCAATCAGGACATTTTCCTGCTGGTATTCTGCCCTAAACCTTACAGCTCTAATGAAGAGAAGCACCTGTACTCCCTCGATGTAAGGAGGGCCCTAGCCTTCTACATCAATAGGACCAGACCATTCTGCCGCTCCACGCAACTCTTCATAGCGATTGCGAACAGCATGAAGGGCAAACCAGTCCCTCCCAGTGAATATCGTCCTGGATTACAGCCTGCATCCGGGCCTGTTTATGAACAAGCCATAGTCATGCCTCCGGTGTCCCTCTCAGCCCATTCCACAAGGGCCCAGGTGTCTTCAGTGGCTTTCCTGGTGCATGTGCCTATTCAGGATATTTGCTGGGATGCCACTTGGTTGTCCATACATACCTTCACATCCCACTATGCCATCATGCAGCAAACTCAGGACGATGTGGGATTCGGTAGAGCAGTTCTGCAATCTTCATGGCCATAAACTCCTGTTCACCTCCAGAGACAGCTGCTGAGTCACCTAAATCAGAATGGACATGAGCAAGCATTCAAAGAAGAAAGAACGGTTACTTACCTCGTAACTGTTCTTCGAGATGTGTTGCTCATGTCCATTCCACAACCCACCCTCCGTCCCCTCTGTCAGAGTTCCAGCAAGAAGGAACTGGAGGGGAGGGGGACTGGCAGCACTATGTATGCGAGCGCATATGCGTGCCATTGCAGAGGGTGCTAGAGCCCACCCTATGGGTACCACTAGGGAAAAAACTTCGGCACTGGTGCATGTAGCACGCACACACACCTAAATCAGAATGGACATGAGCAACGCATCTCGAAAAACAGTTACAAGTAAGTAACTGTTCTTTCCTGATCCTCAGAGGATGTAAGTCTATCACTGCCCCAGCTAAAAAATTTTGGTTCTTTAATTCAATCTGTAATAGCTTGCGTTTTTAGCTCAGCAGGTCCCTGGTTCTCCATGTGTTGGCCAAGATGGTGGCTGTCACAGATGTAGCTGATCGGAAATGGGCTCTAGCAGCTGAGACAAAAGGACTGGAATTTGATTCATTTGGAATTTATGCTCAGTTTTAATAGGTGGGAGACAAAGAACCTGTGCTCAGAAACCAGGAGATTGAAGGACATAGGAATGTAGGGAACGTCCAATGTCATCAAGCCCAATCCTCCGTTGTTGCAGCCAACGATGTTTTCTTTACTGTTCTGTTTGGGATGTTCGTTCCTTACATATGAAAATAAGCCTTTTCTGAACATGAAACCTTGAAAAAACCTTGAAAAAAATGAATCCTTGGAGGATGCATAAATAGCTGTGACAATGACGTGCCTTTGTTGTACTGTTCCCTTTAAATTCTAAGCAATCTCCATAGGTGAGGAATTGAGCAACCATTTTGTTCTCAGATTTCAGTGCAGACTGTTAGAGGAAAGACACTGTGCTTGTTCATGGAAACTTTACATTTGTTTTTCTTTTCTGTCCTGTTGCATTCATAATCTAACAAAAGCCATTGACTAAAAAGATTTGCTGGCATTTTATGGAAAAAAATCAGACTGTTGGCAATGAGTGCGGATGCAAAGCAAAGATTTCAGACAATCGGAAGGATGAGTGAAGAGGTCTCCTAGTAAAAATTAATTAAATTTTATTTTAAATGGCCACTTAGTGGAAATGTGAAATCTTTCAGTTTAATGAAAAACAGGAACAATAGGGATCATAAGTGCAGAGAAGGAAGGAAGGAATATCTTTAAGCAAATGCTATAGAACAGCTGTTCTCAACCGGTGGTACGTGTACCACTGGTGGTACTTCGAAGAAGGCTGGGTGGTACGCGAGCCGTACCGTGCTGCCGAATCCACTGCTGAAAGTTCCCCCCCTGCCGCCGCTGAAAAGGGGCAAATGGCGGCAGGGTTTTGGCAGAGGGCATTGTTCCCCCCATGTAACCCTGCCGCCACCGAAAGTCGTCTACCCCGCTGCTGCCGCGAAACCCCGCCGCCGCCCAAAGTCCCCCCACCTTTTTTTCCCGAGTGGTACTTGGGTCAGGTACAGTCAGGTCAAGTACCACTTGACCTGACTGTACCTGACCCGAGTGGTACTCGAGGGAAAAAAAGGTTGAGAACTGCTGCTATAGAATATTTTTTTCTAACACCAGTGGGAAAAATGGCACATGGTTAAACAATTATGCTTTTCACACATGAGATGGAGTTTAAGGATTAAATAAAGGGTCTTAAAAGGTATTGTGTGCTGAAACCCAACTGTTTAGCTGCAAAACAGTAATAGCTCTGAATTACCAGCTTATTCTTTTCCTTAAATATAAATAAATAAAATAAAATAAATCTGGGGCCTAAAACGACTTGATATTGGACCCGTAGGAAGTGCAGTTTATGGTTTCCTTTTCCTACCAAAATGTATAAATGTATTATGATTATAAACAAGAATGCACCCATTATGGTATAGTATTGGGTTTGTTATGAATATATGTCTTAATGAATATAGGTTCGGGAGTTTATGTGGGAAAGCCAATCTTGCAAGTAAATTGGTATTACGGTATTTAATTTTTTTAATATATTGGATCACGTGCATGCGATGTACAGACACATTAAAGACAAAGTTAAATGACTTTGACTTCAGTGGTTCCAGGATTTCACCCCAGTCTCATGCAGTTCTATCTTCGAGTGATTGCTCATATGCATTCCAATGTAGGTGTGTGCGCGCCCCGTGCACAGATTCCCGGAACTTTTTCCCTAGCAAGCCCCGCATGGCCAGCTCAGGCGCCCCCTGGAGTGCCGCGCTCATATCGCGGTATAAAGGGCGCTGCTGGCACCGCGGGTCCCCAGTTCCTTCTTTCCGCCTGTGACGGTTGCTGGAACTATCGCCTCTTGCTGCGTGCAAGTAGCTCATTCCCTAGTTTTTCTTACTGTTTCAGAGTTGTTGTTCATTAGTTGTTATATAGTTAGTTATAGTGATAAGGTTAGAACCCCGGACGGGGTTCCTTCTACGAGGAAGTCATGCCGGGTTCCACAGGCTTTAAGAACTGTGACTTGTGTGGTAAAGCCTTCCCGATCAGTGACCCGCATGACCGCTGTCTCCGGTGCCTTGGCGAAGAACACCATCGAGACAAGTGCAAAATTTGTAAGTCCTTTAAGCCTCGGACTCAGAAAGAAAGGGACGCGAGGCTAAAGGCAATTCTAATGGAGTCGGCGCTCCGACCAGCTTCCGAGCCGTCCCGGTCGCCGTCGGCACCGAGTGTGTCCTCGGTGCGGAGCGCCCCCCACCGGCACCGCTTTCGGCACCGCCGCGGGCTTCGAAGGTGCCCAAGAAGACGGCATGGCCCCTGGCCGCACCTAAGGACTCCCCCCGGCCCGCGGAGGGAGTACGGAGACGCCCCAGCCAAGGGCTGTAGAGATTACTCCGGCACCGGGGTCTCCGCGCGGGTTGCCTCCCCCGACTCCTGGGAGTGGGGGAGTGCACCTGCAAGGGCTGTCGACGCCGGAGGTGTTTACTGCGGCACGAGCCCTCATGGCCTTGCCCACGCCTCCGTCCCCCCCTCGGCCGAGGGACAAGGGACCTGCGTCTAGGGGCAAACCCGCGCTGGGTGGTCCCGGTGGTTGGAGACGCTCCCAATCCAAGTCTCCTTCCAGACGGTCATGGAGGGTGGAGAGCGGCGGCTCCCCTCCGAGCTCCGACTCTAGGTCGTCGAGCGACTCGGCACCGCAGCACCGTGGGCGGTCCCGAGTCCATCGCCGGAGCCGCAGGTCCAGCTCCGATCTGAGCAGGGACCGGAATTCGGGCTCGCAATCTTCGGTGCGGAGCCTGTCCCGGCACCGATCCAGGTCACTGTCGGCCGTCTCGAGAGGCAGCGACTCACATCTGGCGGCACCGCTGCCTGCTCCGGCACCGATGGGCCCGGCACCGCTGCCTGCTCCGGCACCGATGGGCCCGGCACCGCTGCCTGCTCCGGCACCGACATCGGGGCGACTGGACTCCCCTCAGCGTCGCCATCGTCGGCACCGCTCTCGGTCCCGAGGGGGTAAGCAGCACCGCAAGTCCTCTCGCCGCAGGGGCAGGTCTGGTGCGTCATCGTCATCCCCGACCTCCTCGTATCGCCGGCACCGCAGACGTCGGTACCGGTCCACGTCGTCCTCGTCGGACCGCTCCACGCGCCGGCGACATAAGCGGCGCACGGGGGGCTCCAGCGATAAGAAGGCAGTGCGGCTGCATCAGCCTTCCCTGCAGGCCGCCGGGTGGACCCAGGGCCCTTGGCAGTGGCCGTATTGGGGACCTTGGAATGCCCCTATGCCCCAGGGCTCGGTGTCACTACAATCGGTGGTGGCCCCCCCAGTACCCCCGGCCCCTAAGGCTCAAGAGCAGGGTTCGGAGGATTCGGACCCAGGGGAGGGACCCTCTACTGCACCCCTACCTTTCTCTTCCTCATCCTCGCCTGATGAGGCAGCAGCAAGGGACCGTAAAGGGCCCCTGTTCGATTTCAGGGCCCATCAAGACCTCCTAAAGAGGGCTGCTGAGAACTTGGGCATGGAGTTTAAGCTCATGTCCGAGGAGGAGGACCCCCTCTTTGGGCCCTCAAGCTCTCTGGGACCCTCCCGGGCGACCTTGCCAGTACATGACAATGTCATGAAGATCGCAAGGAAACTTTGGCAGACCCCCTCCTCCCTGCCTTCCACTTCCAAGGGGGTGGAACGGAAATATTACGTCCCCAAGGAACCATTTGAGTTCCTCTACAACCACCCCGCGCCAAGCTCCCTGGTGGTCGATGCGGCCAACCAGAGGGACTGTCAGGGGAACCAGGGTAGCACTCCTAAGGACAAGGAGGGCCGTAAGCTGGACTTATTCGGGAGGAAGATCTACTCTAGTGCGGCGCTGCAGTTTAGAGTAGCGAACCACCAGGCCCTATTTGGGAAATACAATAAGAACCTGTGGGCCTCGATGCAGAGGTTTGCCTCCCAGCTGCCCCCTGACCAGGAGGCAGATTTCTCCACTGTCCTCCAGGAGGGGGCTGCGGTGGCTACCGCTGCGCTACAAGCTGCTAGCGACGCGGCGGACACCGCCAGTAGGGCAATGGCCTCGGCGGTCGTGATGCGCCGCTGTTCGTGGCTTCAGGCCTCTGGCCTCACCCAGGAGGTTCAACAGGCCATTCAGGACTTGCCGTTTGATGGCCTGGGTCTGTTTTCGGAGAAGACAGACGACAAACTCCACGCACTCAAGGACTCTCGGGCCACCCTGAAGTCACTTGGGTTGTATACCCCTCAGGCCTCCAGGCAGCAGTCCAGACCTCAGGCCCAGAGGCAACCACCACCCCCGCCCAGGCCGGCTCCTCGACCCGCCCAGCAGAGGAGGGGTCGTGAGCGCTACCGCGGTCCCAGCAGAGGAGGCCGCCAGGGGTCCTCTGCGGGGGCCAGCAGGGGCCTGCAAAAGGGGGTAATCAATCTAATAAACGTTTTTGACCCAGAGCAGGAGGGTAGTACTCTTCCTTCTCTCGGGGATTTTGGCCGGCCGTTTGCGGATAGGCTTCGCCCTTTCCTTATAGAATGGGAAGCCATTACTACGGACCGGTGGGTCCTGGAGGTGATTGCCAAGGGGTACACCCTCCAGCTTACAGCCTCCCCCCAACACCCCTCCAAGGCCGTCCCCCATTGGGGATCTAGCCTCGGTCCGACTCCTAGTGCAGGAGATCGAGTCACTCCTCGTGCTGGGGGCGGTGGAAGAAGTCCCAGTGCCCGAGCAGGGCTGGGGATTTTATTCTAAATATTTCTTAATCCCCAAGGCGAAGGGAGGCCTTAGGCCCATTTTGGACCTACGTCGCCTAAATAAGTATATTAGGCGTGTTAAGTTTCGTATGGTCTCCCTCGCCACAATTATTCTGGTCCTTGACCCAGGGGATTGGTATGCCGCCCTTGACTTGAAGGATGCATACTTCCACATCTCTATATTACCGGCCCATAGGCGGTTTTTGAGATTTGTGGTAGCAGGACGCCATTATCAGTTTCGGTCCCTACCCTTTGGGCTCTCCTCAGCACCCAGGGTGTTTACTAAACGTATGGCCGTGGTGGTGGCCCACCTGCGCCGTAGAGGTGTTCAAATCTTCCCCTATTTGGATGACTGGTTGATCAGGGGGAGGTCGAGTTCACATGTGCAGCATAGTCTGCTTCTCACACGCGAATTGTGTGCTAGACTGGGGTTGCTTATTAATGAGCAGAAGTCCACACTTACTCTGGTGCAATGTATAGAATTTATTGGAGCCAGGCTAGATGCGGTACAAGCCAGAGCCTTCCTCCCTCAAGCGAGGTTTGAGGCGATGGCAGCCATCATATCTGATCTCCACATGTCCCCCATGACGACAGCCAGGCACTGCCTGCAGCTGTTGGGACATATGGCAGCTTCTACATATGTAGTAAGACTGGCACGATTGAGGCTTAGACCTCTCCAGAGCTGGTTGGCTTCGGTATACGTACCACGCAGGCATTCTCTAACCAGAATGGTCCTGGTTCCCCCACAGGTTCTGTCGTCCCTCGATTGGTGGAGGGACCCGAGGGAAGTGATGACGGGCGTTCCCTTCAGAGAATTTACCCCATCTGTGACGCTCATCACAGACGCATCCGATCGGGGATGGGGAGCCCACATTTCTCACAACCAGGGCACCCAAGGGCTTTGGTCACCGGAGGAGAGAGCTCTGCACATCAACGTACGCGAGCTGAGAGCGGTCCGATTAGCCTGCAAGGCTTTCCTCCAATACCTGAGGGGCAGGGTAGTCCAAGTCCTCACAGACAATACGGCAGCCATGTTCTATGTGAACAGGCAGGGAGGGGCACGCTCCTCGGCACTCTGCCAGGAAGCTATTCGCCTCTGGGACTTCGCGGTGAGACACGGGTTTCATTTATCTGCCTCTCACCTCCCGGGAGTACGAAACAACGAGGCGGACCGCCTCAGCAGATCCTTTTCTCCCCGCCACGAATGGTCCTTACACCAGGACTTGGTGGCTTTCATCTTCCAGCGGTGGGGTACTCCCCGTCTGGACCTGTTCGCTACAGCGGAAAACAGAAAATGCCCGAGGTTCTGCTCGCTCAGGGGTCGCGAACCGGGCTCTCTGTCCGATGCCTTTTTGGTTCCCTGGACAGGGGATTTAATGTATGCATTCCCCCCCGTCCCGCTCCTGCCCCAAGTTCTCCTCAAGATCAAGAGGGACAGGGTGAACATCATCCTGATCGCCCCAGCGTGGCCGATACAGCACTGGTACAGCGTGCTGCTCGACCTCTCCACCACCGAACCGATTCTGCTACCCAGACGGTGCGACCTGATCTCCCAGGACCATGGGAGATTGTTGCACCCCGACCTGGACTCCCTCCACCTCACCGCCTGGAGACTCTGTGGCTGACGGAGGGAGAGAGAGCCTGTTCCATGCAGGTTCAACAGGTCCTCCTGGGCAGCAGGAAGCCGTCCACGCAACTCACATATAAAGCTAAGTGGCGGATGTTTTCGGGGTGGGCGGAAGAGAGAGGGCTGCACCCAAGTCTATCCCCTATACAGGCTATCTTGGAGTACTTGCTGCAGCTTAAACTGCAGGGCCTGGCTTTGGCCTCCCTCAAGGTACACCTAGCGGCCATCTCGGCCTTCCACCAACCCATGGAGGGCCGCTCCCTATTCTCTCACCCCATGTCGGTAAGGTTCCTTAAAGGGGTGGAGAGGACTTTCCCTCAGGTGCGGGACCCGGTGCCACCCTGGGACCTCAACTTGGTCCTCAATGGGCTGATGAGCCACCCCTTCGAGCCCTTAGCTACATGCTCCCTTCTCCTTTTATCATGGAAGGTAGCCTTCCTGGTGGCTATCACCTCGGCTAGAAGGGTCTCCGAACTGAGGGCGTTAACATCGGAGCCCCCTTACACGGTTTTTTATAAGGATAAGGTCCGGCTGAGGCCTCACCCGGCTTTTATGCCTAAGGTGGTGTCTCAGTTCCACTGTAACCAGGACATTTTCCTTCCTGTGTTCTTTCCAAAACCCCACGGGTTGGAGGAGGAAAGGAGAGGACATTCGCTGGATGTCAGGCGAGCCTTGGCCTTCTATCTTGAGAGGACCAAGCCTTTCCGGAAGTCGACACAGCTCTTCGTAGCGGTGGCGGACAGGATGAAGGGCTCACCTGTCTCCACCCAGCGTATCTCCAAGTGGATTACTGCCTGCATTAAGGCATGCTATGAGCAGGCAGGGGTACCCCTCCCAGGTGCGGTAAGAGCACACTCCACTAGGGCCCAGGCCTCTTCCGCAGCCTTTTTGGAGCGGGTTCCCCTGCAGGACATCTGCAGGGCAGCGACCTGGTCGTCAGTCCATACGTTCACGTCGCATTACGCCATCGTGGAACAAGCAAGGGAGGACGCAGGGTTCGGCAGAGCCGTGCTGTCAAGAGCAGGTCACCGATAACTCCTACCCTCCTCCAAGGTACGGCTACGCAATCACCTACATTGGAATGCATATGAGCAATCACTCGAAGATAGAAAACAAGGTTACTTACCAGTAACTGTTGTTCTTCGAGATGTGTTGCTCATATCCATTCCAAACCCACCCCCGTCCCCACTGTCGGAGTTGGCAGAAAGAAGGGACTGGGGACCCGCGGTGCCAGCAGCGCCCTTTATACCGCGATATGAGCGTGGCACTCCAGGGGGCGCCTGAGCTGGCCATGCGGGGCTTGCTAGGGAAAAAGTTCCGGGAATCTGTGCACAGGGCGCGCACACACCTACATTGGAATGGATATGAGCAACACATCTCGAAGAACAACAGTTACTGGTAAGTAACCTTGTTTTTGTTCTCTGATATACAGACACCAAAACAGATCATTACAGACTCCGGTTGGGATCATAACATCATTTCCACTTCCTCTACTACTTGCTTGGATTCCTCTCTCACTTCCTGTCGCCTTTTCAGGATTACTGAAAACCAGTTTGAAGAGATCGTGATTCACCTTCTATATTCTGTGTTGCAAACATTCCCCCTGGGTATGTGAGAAATCCATGTGCTGTCAGCATGTGCAGAAGCAATATAGCTGGGAGCAGTAAGTACCTCCTTTTAAGATCTGTAGATATATGTGATGTGAACACTTTGGCATGGATCTTCATGCTGGCACCCTTCCAGGCCAAGAATTTCATATCCTATCTTTAGGGAAAATGACGTCTAAAAATCACTGAAACTCTGCAATGCCTGGAATGTACTACTGGTGAGCCAAAACTGTGCGCTCTCAAAAGAACAAAGCGTATGCACTCCCATTCCATTATTGCAGATATACAATTAGGGAATACTTAACAGCTTTTTAATTTTAGTTTTTCAGTTTGCTTTACGTGGAGACAGTGACAATTGCCATGAAGACAGAAGCAAGGAAAAGTCTGTACTGCCAGCACAGTCCTGGCATGCTTTGAAAGCTTGTTCCTTCAGTCCAGATGTTCTAAATCACATGTGGAGTACTGTTTGTGGCCGGATTTTGTTTGAAACTGACTCTTGATAGTCTCCTGAGACAGCTTGTGACAAACTCTGTAATAAAAATGCTAAAAATAGCAAGTTATTCCCTGGAAAAGCTGAGTTCCCACAATTCAGTGAGCTGGGAAAATTGTTGAACTTTCTTTGGACACAATGTGCTAGTTCGTTACTCTTGCAACCTTCCGTGGGTCCCCTGCTCTTTGTTTATGATCATTTCTTTTTCTACTAGCTCCAAGTAACCCTGTCTTCAACCTCTCTTCTACAGACAGTGGATGAATTTACCATTGTCTTTTTCTTTTTTTTAAATATTATCTTGCACATTGGCAAATGCACTTATTAGATTCAAGTAATGTGTTTTGCCTGTGGAAAGCTCCCTCCCACAACGGCAAATGGTTACATTACTTAGAAAGCTAAACTGTAGAAATGTATGAGAAATAGACTGAAATATCTAGCTAAAATAGAGCATCTTATTACTTTTATGATAGAGTAAAAATAAACAGAAGAATTCCTTCTAGTTTTTTTTCACCCTTGGGAGTACACATTATACCTATTACTCCTCTGCCCAATGAGGACTGTATGGGACCATTTTTGGCATTTGTACATTATATGTTACTCCAGAGAGGTAGCCAGAGAGGTAACTCTTGCATGAGTTGGACAGTGCCTTTCCCCCCACAACAGTGAAGTGTGAGGGCCTAATCGATACAATTTTTTGGATTAAAAAGAGGAAGCAATTTTTACAGTATAATGGTAGAGAGTTTGCTAATAGCTTTTCAGAGCAAAAAACCAAACCAAAACAACCTCCCCTGCACTGATGCGGGCTTGATGACAGACATGGTGTAGGCCGGGGAACTGATAATAATGAGCTATAGATAAGTTCACTATTGAGCTGGAAGTTCAAAATTCAGCTCATGTTGGTAGTGACCAAGAGTTGTTACCATTTGATAGCCATTCAGTGACGTGTGAAATGTGTTGTTTTGAGTCCAATCCAGCTACTTATGAAGTGTCCACATTACAAAAATCACCGTCACACTGGCACTTATTTCCCCCCCAATTCTTTGGCCATGGAATTGGCCCAGAATCCAGCACTTGCCATAGAACTGTGCTCCAAAATTTAAACTTACATTTAAAACCCCCCATGGTTCTAGCCTGTTTGTTTGCACCGTTAAAACGTGAATTGAGTGTGAGGCATTATTGTCTGCCTGAGCCTGCAGACAGCCCAAAACAACAACTCAGCTGTGTGAGCTGCCCCATTCATTTAATTTAGGAGTGAACTGTGAAACTTAATAATGGCAGTTTGTTTCAACATAGTTAACCATTTCACTGCTCATTATTTTAATAGAAATATCTAGTTAACATGCTTGTCCCACAATCATTAGTCACCTCTCCAAGCTTTCTTAGGTGCCAGATCCTTAGCTGGTGTAACAGTATATCTCAATTGACTTCAACTGAGCTATGCTGATTTATATTAGCTGAGCGTCTGTTCCACCCTCTGTTGTGCACTTGTGTATTGTCGATGTAAAAATCTGATGCACACAGAAAATTTAGAGGCAGAATGAACTAACAAAGTTAGCATGATCAATAATCCAACAGTCGTGTTATTCACAGTATTGAATTAAATTGGAGTGCTCCAATTCTGCACTGAAATGAAGTTGATGCAGAATTTCCAGTTTGCTGAGCAGCAAATATGGAATTTAGGTTCCACTTACCACAGGGTACATGGTGCCTTGGGCAGCCTGTTGGCAACCTAGTCTGCTGACAAACTGATACACAGCTCCAAATCCACCGACACAGCTGTCAGTCTGAATGCCTTCCTTCGAAGGACCCAGATGCTGTCCTAAATAGAGTGTATTTTGTGGCAGGGAACTGGTTTATTGTTGACTCTCCATTTGCCCACACTGCCCCCAGCCTGCTCCCTTAGACTGTTATAGGTGGTGATTGCAACTTTATCTTTCCTTGACAGTGTTCAGAGCTCTTCTACTCCGGACTCAGTGAAACCCTGGCTCTGTTGAAGTCAGTAGCAAAACTCCGATTGATATCAGTGAGACCAGGATTCCCCCCTCAGTCTTCTCTGATTCCAGTGTTCATTCTCATTAACATAAGGAACTATGGATGTTAATGTAAATTACTGTGTCCAGTCCTCCTCATCAGAGAGCACAGTTTGTTTGGCAGAGGCTAGACATTAAAGGGAAAATCACAAAGACCTCTAGACAGACTTTGTGACAATATCCTGTTAGATGGACATTCAGTCTTGTGCAGCAAAGTATGAAAATATAACTTGCATCACAGATGGACAAAGTATCTCTCAGCCTGGCAACATGTGACAAGCAGAGGCTCTCTTATAGATGTACTGTTATCTGATTTCTGTGTGATCTAGAAACGAAGGCTATATCTATTTTAATACAATGCTGTGGAAGGGCCCTCCGATTCCATGGCTTCTAATAAAATTTGTTTCTTTCCATTGTTTAACCTCACTTTCTTTTGGTATAACATTGTTATTTGACTAATATTGTTTTGTTAGGGTTTATTTATTAAATTTGTTTCCCTATTAGTGTTCACAAGAATGCTAATGTACACTTTCCATTGACTGACTCAGCCAGGCATAAATCATTGAGTGGGTTATTCTTTCAATACTTCTCAGTGTGAAAGGTCTGTTACTATGCAAATAAGCATGGTACCTGTTTCCAGGCAGGCTAATTGGCTGTGTAACATAGAGACACTACTTGGGTTTTCTAAGGTGTATTCAGCTCTTATAATTCATATAGGCCTGGCAAAGTACATAGTCACAATTCAAAATCTTGTAGTGATTGTGGGGAAAATATTCAGGTAGACTAATGAAAGCATTTCAGAGTATTTCACTATAATAAATAATTGATTTTGTGTAAATTTTTAATGTATTTTATAACAAATATGGAACCAGCGACTATCATTTATATTTGGGATGATAAAATAGAATTTCTTTTAGCATGTAATTAATATGAATGTTGTTTTGAATCCACTGAGGAGTTACTCTTTTTACTAGCATGAAATAGCAGACTGTATAAATCTTGACTATGTACCAATCCTACTTTTGAGTCTTGTTTCATATTTGTTGTTGATTTCAAGCTCTGTTCTTGATCACTGATGGTAGCTTGAGAGTATTATTTATAAAACTGCGGCAGTGCAATTACCTATGTATTTCTTCATTGCAATAGTCTTCAGTGTCGTGTCAATGCAATAATAGGTTAGAGAAGAAGTTGTAATAGTTGTCACCGTGTTGGTGTGAAGTTTACAAATATATATAGTGACAAAAATATCACAAAATATTCCATACTTGTTAAATTGACTTCTACACTTACCAATCTTCAGGCTATAACCATCCTAAGGGAGAAGTAAATATTTTATTTAGCTAAAGTTAAAGGCAAATCAACTACAGCCAGTATGAGGATATATTATTGACTAAGTATTTAATAGCAATTGCACAGCCAATGCTTTGTAGACCACATACCCCTTAGATATGACAAGGTCAGTATTGCTATGCTATATACTCTGACAAGGTCATGTTGCCAGTGACATTCCAGTCGGACCAATATGGTAGATAATGATTAAGTAATGTCACCCTGTGGATAAAAATGACGTGTTTATAAAGGGCTTGGTCTTCTGTTGGTGATTACTGCCCTTAGCTACCGTAGACTTTAAAATCAGTCAAAAGGAGTTGAGGGCATTCAGCACTCGGCAGGATCTTTATAAATGGGGCTCTTCTATTTTCCAACAAAGTGACTTTGCGCAGCTATAATCTATCATATTGGTCCTAATGTTCACAGTGGAATATCCCTGGCAACACTGATTCTTTGTTTCATATTATTATTAAATTGATTTGCTGAGAGGGAGCTCAGTTAATTGGATTTCCCAATTAATCCTGCTCTCATTAAGAGGAATGAACTGCGTTAAAGAAACACTGCAAATCTCGGTTCTCAGAAGCACTGCTCCTATTATATAGTATGGTATATGGTATTATATGTTGTGATATTGTGTACGAAGAAAGTACTGGCTTGGTAGTTGGGCTCTGCCACTTACCTGCTTTGTGAACTTCTGTTTCCCCTGTAGCCTTTGTCTACCGTGTCTATTTAGATTATAAATAGACTTTTTTGGGGGCAGGAACTCTCTCTGGTTTTGGGGCCTGGCACAATGGGGTGCCAATCTCAGCTGGGATTTCTAGGTGTTACTGTAATATGAATGTTGAACATATGGTCATCTCCAAAAAATAGCATGAAGAAATGACTTCCAGGGAATCTCTTTTTTTCATTGCAGTTTACAGTAATATGTGAGGGGAAAGAACCAGTACTTGCCTCCACAGCTCCTACATTTTCTAAAATCCTGTGAGAAATGTGGGATAGTGTTACACGCTTGTGTTCTGTTTAGGCACTTACACATTGTCCATCACTTTGGAGGAGAAAGTAGATCCACCAATGACAAAATCCAGTTGTCAGACACTGGTTTTAACTGGTGCTCTCGTTCTTTCAGGAATCTGACTGCCTCATCTTCAGTATGCTTCTGTGGCACTGTCTTCCTCTAGGTGATTTTCTCTAATTTAGTTTAATTTCATTTCATTATTTGTAGAAGCTAGTTGGTAGGAATTGGTTCATTGAAGATGGTACTTTCCTCCCTGTGAACAACTCTTAGATTGGCAGGGAAGGATGCAGAAGTCTTCACCCATTTATCAGAAAAGACATTTTTATGGGATCAAATGCTGAATGTATGCATATGGTCTTAGGTCTGGTGAAAATCAGTTATTTATGTTCCTTATAATCAATTAACAGCAAGGCCTGCATATCTCTGAAGGATATGATTATGGTCATCCAAAGAAAAGTTGGGGTAAATTTTTATTTGTAGGCACGGTGTGAATGTCTTCTTAAAAGTTGTTTGAATACTCAAAGGAGATGAGAAATGTGGTACCATTATCTGCAGGAACTCTTGAAACTCTTTCATGTCTGGAAAGCCTAGAAAAGTAAATAAAATCTAGTAATCTGCCCTTGAGCACATTCCTGTTAATTGATTCATGAAATAAATAGGATTGAGTTGGGGTTTGACTATGGGGTGAGCATGCCTTTATTTCCAGGCCACCTCTCTCTTTGGAGATATTTGATGTACAGATGCCTCCTGCTTTGTTTTACAACAATAACAGTCTAATTTTGAGTTTATCATTTCAAGAAAGAGGTGTGGTCTGACCACAGGCCTGGAAGCCAAGACAATCCTGAGCTGTAATGCAACGGTGAATCCTTCTGGCTTGGGGTAAGTCAGTTAGTCTCTTTGCATCAATCGCTCCCTCTGTAAAACGGGGAGAATAATTGTAACTGCTCCGGGCTGTTGTGAGAATTAATATTTGTAAAGTAGTCTGAAATGAAAAGCGTTATTTCCAGGGAACACTTCCTGCTTGAGATGAAAATCATGCTGACAAATGGCCCTCAGCTTTCTTCCTCCTGTGAGAACTTACTGCTTGTATTTCTGCTTCTGAGCATGTTTGGATGGCTTAAGGAGCAGGAAATGTTTGCCCTGCTTTCTTACCAGACATCTAGGTCTGTCAGCTTGAAATGGTCAACAAAATGGGAGACCGTCAAGCTGAATTTGAACTTGGACTATATCCTCTCTATATGGACAAATTCTTAACCTGATAAAGGGTTAAGTTATTACTCTTAAAAAATAAGGAAGGAGCAGCACAATTCAAGACAATAGGTGACTTGAAAGTGGAGTGCTGGATGCTAGATAACTGGATAAAAGGCTGCTAACATTGAAAGCTGTAATTATGGAAAGGTTAATGCATTCAAGCAGAGTGAGATACATTGGGTTATTTGTTATATTGCCTGTAAAAGCTTTGCCTGACAAGCAAGGGCAGGGTCACCCAGGTACTCCTAACCCAATCTATCCATACGGAATTGGCCCAGGACGATTGAAACATATCATTAGCAGCAGTTTTGGCAGCCCAACCTCTTTGTAGGCAAAAATGTTCAGTCTGCAAAATATACTGAGAGTGTCAACTTTGGATTTAATGCAGAAACCCATGCGCTATCTGATTACCCAGCAGTATTTTCCCACAATTCATTAATATACTTTTCAGTGTGATTTTATAACCTAGACTTTTAAATATCTGAGTCTCAAGCTTATCCTTCACATCAGCAGTGACCTAAAATCTTGTAAACAAATTTTATTTAGCTGGGAGGAGAGATTGAATGTCAAAGTTTAGTGTGTTATTTCCATTTCCTTTTGTTTGCAGGGACTGGAAGGAAATTAAGTCTGTTTCACGCACAAAGCAGCTAAATTAAGAGAAAACACAGTAACGAGAGGTAAATTACACTACAGACTAGAATGGTGTCTCTGAAATGGTTAAGAGAATTCTCTTTGCTGTCAAAGTTGCTTCAGGAAGCATGGGGAACACTATTTTTTTCAAATGCTGAGATTCAGTGTAATTCATTTACAGATGCATGCTTTTTAAAATCTGAAAATACTGCTAGGTGTGTTGGTATAGCTGGTGTGACTGGTGGCAGCTAGCAGAGACTGATGGGCCATTAACAACAAGTGATATTAAAGGACAATTTAGTAAGCTGCAGGGAGATGATTAGGGTATGCTTTAAATTTCTTACTCACTGAGCTGGAAGAGGAGGTAAGTAACACATTAATTAAGGGATAGATCTTCAGAATTCCCTTCTTTTGTGGATGATGCTAAACTAAAATGTTGCAAACATTCTAGGAAGGACAGAGCTATTATACAAAGAGACTATGGGCCTGATTCTTATTACCTTTCCTATCAAATAAAGTGGGTCCCTCCCCAAAGTTCAGGCTATTGCGGAATTGGCTGGCTTCACAGGAACCAGGATTCAATTCTTAATGGGAACACCTTGCTCCTCGAGATGTCACCTCAGTGAAAGGATTCAGAGGACCTCTCTTTCCTTTGTGTTATACTGAAACAGTCTTTTGTTTCTATTCATAGATGACAAATCTCTTGTCATAATGTTCTTTTTTTACTTTCAAGAGGTTTTGATTGTTTGCAGTTGTCTTTGATGGTCTTCCATTGAAAGTCTTGTGACTGAGCAAGGCTAAATACTTGAGCCTTGCACTGCATCACTGGCAAACAGGGAGAGGTCACAGCTCCCTGCTGCCCGAATGGGCCACCACTCAGACATATCCCCTGGTGATTAACATTTACTCCAAGTCCATAAATAGTACCTAGACATGCACCTCACAATGATTATGAATCCTGACAAGTTACAAGCTTTCTGTAAATACCTAACATGTTGTTCTGTATGGATAGATATCCATTAGATGTGTTTGGGGTAGTGAGCTTGTCAGGTTTGAGGTGAGAGAACAAGGGGTCTTTTGCCAAGAAACCTCTGTGTCACATGTCCAAAGACATAATATCACATGATTCCCTTGGACCAATGGAACTGGTCTGCAGAGGCTCTGGTAAATGGCAGTTGAATATATTGTGCAATTCTGAGAAGTGTTTGAATTATTTTTCTGTTCCTAAAGAGGAAATACACTCAGTTCTAGAAAAGCTCAAAACATGCACAAAATAAAAATGAGATTCAATCTGGGAAAAATACAGGGGTAATTTAAAAGGAAGGATAGGTATATATGAAAGATCAACAAGTACGTGATTGATAGATTCTGCAACGGAGTCTGTTGTCTTTTGAGTGTCTGGTAAGGTCTTTCTTGAATTTTAGCTGAATCACTGGACCTTGATTCTGATGTCATTCACAACCATTCTCCCATTAGTTTAAGTGAGATCACAATCAAGTTCAGTGTCTGAACGTTTTAATGTTAAATTAATATTTTTAAATTTTTTTTTAAATATAAAAAATAAAGTATTATCTGATTTGTAACGCACTATTTTTATGGTCTCATGACTCCACCCACTGCTCCCAGATCATGAGCAAGTGGCCCTCTGAGATTACCAGCTGCATGGAGACAGAAGAGTGCTGAAGGGTAGCATTACAAGCCTCATGTGTCTCATTTGTATCAGTGTCCTTTTAACCCCAGTTGCTTTCCCAAGTTACTCAAGGGGGAACATCCTCTTAAAACATTAGTCATGCATCCCATCTACCCATATCCTCAACAGATGCGATTGTTTAGGAGAATTTGTTGCTGAGGTCAGATTAATAGCTCTGGGTTTTAAAGCTTTTGCTTTATCATCTGTGTTCTTTTTCTAAAAAAAGGAGGAGAGGTGACACAATGCAAATACAGAATCCTGAGGAGACCTTTCTGAACTTAAGCTGCTAATGAACCATTGCACTAGAGTGGAAATGTGAGGTTTTTTACTCTGTTCTATGCTTGGAAATCTAAACTGAATAAATAGCACACGTATTAAGTGCGTGTGTGCGTGCGTGCGGGGGGGGAGGGGAGGTGTTGTTTGTTTGCAAGAGCTAACTAAATCAAGGACTGCCATAGCAAAATGCATTTTTACCAGGAAGAAAGCAATTGGGCAAACATCCCTGTCGAAGTTGCTTTGTTGCTAAAAAGAGGAACTGGGCTCCACACCCTTGCCCCATGGGAAAAGTTGTTTCCTTCATTGTGAATTCTCCCTTTGAAGTTTGTCCTCACCCAGCTTATCTTGCTGCATAGGTTTGCTTTCAGCATGTACTAATGTGTGCAACTTTATTTTATTTCAGAGAGAAGTGGCCCTTTTCCCTCTCCTCACCCTTGATTTTTTGCATAGCTTCTCTTCTGAAAGGCCAGTGCGTGATCAATTTTTAATAATGGTCAACAAAACAAATCATGCAAGCTCTGGATATGTGTGCCTCCCACCCACAGGAATTGTTTGTAATTTATAAGTGTAAACCCTATGGCCAGAAGCTCCAGAAGGGAAAGAGCTGTCTACTCTCTCTATTGGTGAAAATGGAAAATTACTGCCATAAAGAGCTTCATTTGTATAGGCTACTTACCCACAATTCCTCTAGTGGCATTGAGGAGTCACCATAACTACCATGGACTTGGATTTTGGGGAGGGGTAGTGAGCTCTCCAAGATGATCTGAGGAGGTGATGCAGTTGTTACTTTGTGGCAAAGAGTGAATTTCCAAGCAGCTGGGACTCTGCTCTGAAGATCCTAAGTGCTCTTGATTCCCTTTTGGGGGGTCTTTACTGTGAGAGGCCATGCAGACTGAAGACTCTGCTGCAAGCCATGGTGTAGACTAAGGGCTTAGTTGCAAGAGCCATCGAAGAGGACAGGAGTTGAGTTGAGTGGATTCAGGTGAGACCCTGCCTACGCAACGCCTTAACAAAGCTGAGTCACTGTCACAGTTACAGGTCTAGCTGCCACTCTGACCTCTTCCTGGGTGTGCCTATGCTGTAATTGGAGGTGTGATTACAGCAAGGGCTGGCATACTCATACTAGCTTTAGTCCAGCACATTTAAAAATAGCAATGGAGATGTGGCGGCATGGCCTGTATGAGACCATCTAGTACCCTGGGTTCATAATTTATTTAGGTTGTTAGCCTGCGCTTAAGCCCTTGCAACTGCATCTTCATTGCTATTGTTGGCCATTCTAACTAGGTTAAGGCTGCTGCGAGTATGTCAGCCTGTGCTGCAGTCACACCCCCAGTTGCAGTGTAGAAGTACCCTCTGCGTGCACTATCACCCATGTCAGACCGCATGCTTTTACCTTCCTTGGGTAGACTCGCTCTCCTTTCCCACTCTTAGACCTGATCCGGAGCTGCAATAAATACCCTGGGTATTGACTCTGCTTACTCAGCATGTCTGGGTTCAATAGCTGCAGTGCAACCCTTCAAGGCCAGTGGATGACAGTGACCCAAAACAACTTCCTAAAACAAAAGTATTGTGTGACAGCAGGAACAAAGCATAATATAAGAGAGGAGGATTTTTAAACAATGGTTTCCAACCATTTTGCTACTCAATGGTTCCCAACCTTTTTGAGTGAAATCCTCACGAATTAACACTAGGTAAAACAAGTGCCATCCCATACCTCCCCGACCCACCCCCTCACCAGTCATAAACACACACAACCCCTATAAACATATATAATGATGATAACACGTAATGACATCATCATAATAATAATAAATTACTCTTACCTTAGTAAGAAGCTAAGCCTTCCCTGGCACAGCTGCCACCATATGAGCCATGTGGCCCCTCCTCTTCCCATACCTCATGGACTGAGGGTAATGGAGGCAGGATCTGGCAGGTTGACCAGGGCTGCTCCTCTCTAGCTGGGCACCTGGCCAGTATGGGGGTGGGAAGGGTTGCTCCTCTGCTCTAGCTGATGCAGAGCTCAGGGGGGCTGCTTCTCTGCTCCAGCTGCCGCAGAGATTGAGATTGCTGCACCTAGCATGGAACTTGGGGGTTAAATGACCTCAACATTATTGAAGCCGCATGGACCCCTTGGAATCTTTGGCCCCCCCAAAGGGGCTCCTGCACCCCAGGTTGGGAACCAGTTACCTGTATTATCTCTTAAATCAGCCTCTGTACCAGATGACTGGTGAGTATCTAATGTGGTGCCAGTTTTGAAAAAAAGCTTCAGAGGTGATCCTGGCAATTACAGGCTAGTAAGTCTAACTTCAGTACCAGCAAATTGGTTGAAGCTGTAGTAAAGAACAGAATTATCAATTAAATAGATCAACATGATGCATTGGGGAAGTGTCAGCATGGTTTTGTAAAGGGAAATCATGCCTCACCACTCTTAGATTTCTTTGAGCGGGTCAACAAACCTGTGGACAAGGGTGATCCAGTGAATATAGTGTATTTGGACTTTCAGAAAGCCTTTGACAAGGTCCCTCACCAAAGGCTTTTAAGCAAAGTAGGTGGTCATGGGATAATAGAGAAGGTCCTCTCATGGATCAGTGACTAGTTAAAAATAGGAAACAAAGCATAGGAATAAATGGTCAGTTTTCACAGTGGAGAGCTTAAATAGTGGGGTCCCCCAAAGAGCTGTACTGGGAGCAGTGCCGCTCAATGTATTCATAAATGATCTGGAAAAAGGAGTAAACAGTGAGGTAATAAAATATGCAAATAATACAAAATTATTCAAGATAGTTAAGTCTAAAGCTGACTGTGAAGAGTTAGAGAAGGATCTTGCAAACCTGGGTGATTGGGCAGCAAAAAGGGCTGATGAAATTTGGTACTGATAAATGCAAAGTAATGTGCATTGGATAACCTAATTCCACCTGTATATACAAAATGATGGGGTCTAAATTAGCTGTTACTGCTCAAGAAAGAGATCTTGCAGTCGTGGATAGTTCTCTGAAAACATCTGCTCAATGTGTAGCATCAGTCAAAAAAGCTAACAGAATGTAAGGAGCCATGAGGGATGGGAAAGAAAATGAGAGAAAATGTCATGTTGCCACTTCATAAATCCATGCTACGTACACACCTTGCATATTGCATTCATTTCTGGTTGCTGCATCTCCAAAAAGATGTATAAGAATTGGAAAAAGTACAGAGAAGAGTAACACGAACGATGAGGGTTATGGAACAATTTCCATATAAGGAGAGATTAAAGAGACTGGGACTATTCATTTTAGAAATGAGACAAATGAGGAAATGATACACCCTACAAAATCATAAATGTTGTGGAGAAAGTGAATAAGGGAATGTTGTTTACACTTTCACATAACACACCAACCATGGATCCCAATGAAGTTAATAGGCAGTAGGTTTAAAACAAACGTGAGGAAATACTTCTTCACACAACGCACAGTCAACCTGAGAAACTCATTGCCAAAGATGTTGTGAAGGCCAAAACTATAACTGGGTTCAAAAAAGAATTAAATAAGTTCATAGTGTACAGGTTCATCAATGGCTATTAGCCAAGATTGTCAGGGCTACCGTTCCATGCTCTGGGTGGCCCTAAACCTCTGACTGCCAGAAGCTGGGACTGGACACTAGGATGGATTACAAAATAAATTGTCCTGTTCTGTTCATTCCCTCCGAAGCATCTGGCACCTGCTGCTGTCAGAAGACAGTGTACGGGACTAGCCAGACCTTTGGTCTGACCCAGTATGGCCATTCTTAGTTTTATGTTCTTAGGACATACCATCCTGGCATGTCTAACTTTCCAGGTACCCCAACCTCTGAAGTCAGGTTCTCTCCCTGCCCTCGAAGGTCCTATTTTAAATCTCACTTAGCACTGCTCATCTTCAAATCACTTTACAAATTCCCTAATCCACGGTGGGGTAGATAAGTATTATCCCTGTTTTATAGATGGCAACTCTGAGTCAGAGAGAGTAAAGGAGAGTTACAAAGAAAAAAAGGAAATCAAATTAAGTACAAATGTGAGCACTGAACGCCCCCATAGATGGGCTGAGGGTGCCATTCAGAGAAATACCACCCACCCACAACAATGGATGAGAGAACTTGATGGGGCTGGAAGTGAAAGCAGGACAGTCCCAGTAGCAAGAGAGGAAGACACTTGCCAGGGGGACAATAGGTAGTCCCTGGGAGTCTCTGGCATCCATTGGCCAGCTGGGGGAGAGTAGTGCTGATTGGCCAGCATTCCTCTGCTCCCAGGATTTAGGCCAGTGCAGGGGCCATGTGGAGTCTCTTTCAGGTACATTCCAGCAGCCCCACCCTACTCACCCGAACTAGGAATGGGAACCCAGCCAGACAGGTGCTGCAGGTCTAGCCAATTGCCTGTGTAGGGGGTCAGGAAGGAATTTTTGTCTCCCATGGGCCAATTGGCAGAGGACCAGAGCACTATTTGCCTTTCTGACAGCACCTTCAAGTGATTGGATTGAGCAGGAACGTGCTTAGTACCTAACTATGGTATTGGGTTGGTGGTGTTGGTTTTCAGTGCGGTTAGGAGAGTAAAACAAACCATTCCCAGTGGTAAAAGAGCTGGGATTTGGGTGATGGTCCTTGGGCTTATGTGATAGGGTGAGACCTTGTGGTCTCTGTGGGTCGAGGTCCCCACCCTGCTGCACCCTCTGTTCCACCTGTGAGAGGGAGGGTACTGGACACAGAGCTGAGTCCTGGGGGTAGATAGAGGATATCCTACCCTGCATTACGGGTCATATGGTAAGGAGCCTTGTAACCCTGATGCTAATTAAGGAGCCCCCTCCCCCCACTGCAATGGGAGCACAGTGCCCTGCCCCGTGTTAAAGTTCAATAAAAGTTGTGGCCTGCTGCTTAATTTCATGCATGTGTCTGTCCTCCTTTTGCCACTCTGGCCACATCAAATACTTTGGTACAATGTCGTGGTTCACAGAACAAAGTGACATCACACATTAAAACTGTGATATCACAGAATGATGCATGTTGTTAATTTATAGCATCTGAAAAGGGTGCTAGTTTCTTCCCAGAGGCAAGACATAATCCTGGCCCAGAGTAACTCCTGTCTAAACTTTTTCATGTGGCAAAGTGAGTGAGGAGAACCGAACCAAGGGTCGGGGGGTGGGGGTGAGGATTACAGCAATAAAATCAAATGGAGGTTCACTGTAGGGGTGTGCATGTTGGGTGAGGGGTGTGGGGGGTCTGGTGGGACATATAATGAGTGATCGTGATTTGTAGGCCTCAGAGAAGAGGTGAGTTTTCTGGCAGGGTGTGAAATGAGCACCTGCCAGTGGCTTTGTGGAGTTGGGCATGTATATTAGAGTTGGGATCAGAGCCCAAGGGCTTGCTCAGACCATGGTGCCACATATTGCTTTCAAACATGCCTGTGCGTGTCTCCATCCGTCAGCTCAATGATATTCAGCGTGGTGTGGCCCTTATGGAAATTCACAGTGCTGCTTCCTCCAGATGCTTTGAGCCAACCCATGAAGAATCCAGGATCCTTGGGTCGGGGAAAAGTCGCACTCTCTGGCACATTCCTCTGTGGCTGGATTCTTAAACCCCCTGTCCTGGGGGCCCTAGCCGTCGGCAGAACTATTTTTAAAAGGGAAATTCTAGGCTTCAAATGGCATTGGCCACCATAGGGGTACAGGCAGGAGGCCTGGGGATGCCTGAGCATTCTCTATCCCTGTCTGAGCTCTTCAGCTGAGGGCTGTGGCAGCCAGAGGAATGGGGGAGAAGGTTGGGAATACCAGAGGAATGGGGGAGAAGTCATCAGAGACATATTGGAGGACAATGAGGGGCTGCACTAGAAGGCAAACGCACTTGGGAACTTGAGCTGGGAAACTGAGACCACACTGGGGCTACGCAGGGAGCACAGAAGGATTCACTGGGGGATGAGGTCAACTGTGGGGAGCCGTGGAGAGTGTCCTCTGGATGTTTCTCCAAACCTCATACTTTAACTCCCCATTGACAGTCAAAGGAAGAGAAACTGGGAGGTCACTGAGGGGAAGAGAGAGTGGCGGGGGGGGGCAGATAAACTGGAGTTAGCATTGAGAAAACAAAAGGGTAGCGTGTGATGATGGACTTGCTGTTTGCCCTCTCAGCACAACTTTTCTACCTGCCCATTGAAGACAGCCATAGGGGAAGGGGTTTTCTTTAGGGACAGATGAGGGGCCGGGGCAGGCGGGGAGGAGGGCTTGGCTTCTGAAAGTTCAGGTGAACATCCACGCTCTCGATGTTTATCCAAACCTCAAACCTCTGGGGTTTTGGGATATTCATATTAAAATAACCCAGAATTCACTAGAATGCCCCTTGGACAGTGTGTCCGTGTAGAAGTGATCTCTGCCTTATGTAGGGGCTTGCATCTATCCTGGGGTTTGCTCCTATGCTGCAGATGATCAGTATGAATAGTCACCTACTGGGGACTGCTCCCCGGCAATTCTTCAGATGCACTGTCTTGCAGGGACTTTACCATCTCTTGTGTGACTTGCCTCCTGCCGTGAGATCTCCATAAAAGATATTCCCTGGCAGCTGGCACTCTGCTGAGAATAAAAAAAGCTCTTCTCCCCACCCCACAATTTGCAGAGGCACTAATGATCCCATAAATCCATGCCTTCCAGGGCTGAAACATGAGAGGTTACATTTTTTTTGAGAGAGCGAGAGTTCTGTGGCTCCTTAAAGACACTCACATTTATTTGGGCATAAGTTTTCGTAGGCTGAAACCCACTTTGTCGGTTGCATCCGACAAAGTGGGTTTCTGCCCATGAAAGCTTATGCCCAAATACATTTTCCGACAAAGTGAGTTTCTGCCCATGAAAACTTATGCCCAAATAAATTTGTTAGTCTTTAAGGTGCCACAGAACTTGAGACTGTTGGCTTCATACATGTGTCTATAGGAGCTTTTCCATTGACTTCAGTGGAAGTTGAGTCAGACTCTATTAGAATACAGGAAACTTTAAAAGTCTCATTAAATGTGTATCAAGCTCCTTCCCCCATAAGTCGAAGATCATTTGAAAGTGAGGTTTGGCAATGGAGATCTATAACAGAGATTTTGGGCCTGGTTTAGGAACAGTTGCTAACTCTTTATGTGCAGTGCCCAGGTGTCTCTTGGATCTGGAAATACAAAATGTCCCCATCTTTAGTAAAATATCTATCATTTTCTAACTTTATCCCTTTCCCTGTGCAATGTTAGCACCTACTGCCTTGTTTTTCTCCCCACATACCTTTTGGTAGGGATTTCAAATGTTAGCAAGAATCAACCACCTTAAAAATGAAGGTGGACTCTAGCAGAAAATCTGGATTTCAACCACTTCCCAAAATTTGAGGGAGAGAGTTGGATCTGGGGCTCTGATTGAGCCCAATCCAAAGTTTTGGCCCTAGAATCAGATCTGGATTTTGAACATCACCAAAATAGGAGGTTATTTGAATCTCCCTTCCAACGAGTAAGGTGAGGGACAACCTCATAGGTAGAATAGGAAACAGCATTTGAAAACTGGCTGAAGAGAAGTGGGAAATAGTTTTACAAGGTCTCTGCCAGCCCCCCAAAGCCCTGGCCACTGCACATTTTATAAATGTGAAAGGGTGACTCAGCCTCAGACGCTTTTTGGCAGAGAGGAATCAGGAGCAGCACAGAGAGGCAGCCACATGGGAGCTTCAGAGTTTATTATAGTCCATTAGGGAGTAGGCAACACAAAGGTCTTTGTGGCTATCTGTCCCACCACCTCACCCCCACGCTGCCATCATCAGGTGAAGTCCAAAACTTTGCGGTGAAGTCCAAACCTGCCTGCAAAGGGAGCCATCTCCTTCCTATGGCCACTGTTAAGATGGCAGAATTCTAGTGTTCTCTGTGGTCAATGTTTCTTTAAGCAGCCCCATTCTTCATTTTTGCCACTAGCTCAACATGATCCCTGTCCCTTGAAATCAAACCCGCAGCAGCTTCATAGGGTGGTTGGGCCTTTAACCTTCCTCTAGCAACATGTGGTTGCATCATCATTTTAAATCCTACTATCAGCTCCATGTGGCTGTTGCACCTTTAAATGACCCTAGTTCTGTCCAGCTCCTCATTGTCAATATCTTCTTCCCACACGGCAGCTCCATAAGGTTGGTGCCCCAGCTGTCCTGCACACATCCTAGGGCTGGACTATATGGGGAAGCCTTCCCCTTTTAGATATCCCCTTTCAGCCAGCTGTTCTTGGCCACCTGTCCCACCCCAGGCCGGGAAGCTGGACTGAACTGGAGCAGCTGGGCGATGAGGGCTTTGCAGGGCTCAGGCAGAGGGGGCAGACCCTCAGGGTAGAGGACCCCCTTCTTCTGGCGGCGGGGCATGCTGTGGATGTGGGTGTCATCGAAAGGCATGCAGCCGGTCACCATCACATAGAGCACCACACCCAAGCTCCATATGTCATACTTCTTGGCGTCGTAAGGGATGCCCAGCAGCACCTCGGGGGAGGCATAAGCAGCTGATCCGCAGTAGGTGGTGCTCAGGTCTGGGTAGCCACGTGCCTCTTTGCCAAAGCCAAAGTCAGTGAGCTTTGCCCGGCGGCCATCAGAGGTGAGCAACACGTTCTCACATTTGAGGTCCCGATGCACTAGGTTCCGGTCATGCAGGTAGCGCACGGCCCCCACGATCTGTCCAAAGATGTCCCGGGCTTCGGGGACACAAGGTAGTTTCCCCAGCCGCTGCACCAGCTGGAGCAGATCTGTAGATGCTGCTTCCATCACGATGTAGAGTTTCCCATTGCAGACCTCAATGAACTCAAAGACCCGCACGATATTGGGGTGCCGGATCACCCGCAGGATGGACAGCTCCCGTGGCAGAAACTTATGTACAAAGTCAGGAGGTGCCCGGCGCCGATCCACCACCTTGATGGCTAGTGGGCCCTTGTACTTGGCTGAGGTGGCCACCCTCACCTTGGAGTAACTACCCTCACCCAAGGTCTGGCCTAGCTTGTAACCCAGCTCGTTAAGCAGTTTGTCTCCTCCGGAGGTTCTTGACATGTTGCAGTGTGGCTTGATGGGTTCTGAGGGGCTTGATTGGGGCTGGTGTTTTGCTCCAGGGATTGAAAGCTTTAACCCATTGTGCGTGGCAGCTGTTGACCTTCACCCCCCATGTTCCCACTGGATGCTTGGTCCAGGGGCATCACTGCTCACCCAGGTATTGTGATGTGCTAGGAGTGTCATGTGCCACTCCCTTTGTGCGTTGCCAAGGGTGTCAGATTAGCTCCCTTTCCTCCCCTCTTTGAGATCCTGGGCATACCACATACAAAATCAAGGGGAAAGCGCCTCATATCAATTTTCATGTGATTATTGTTATGACCTGTCTGTGTCTAGGGTAGCCACCTGAAAATGCCAAGGTCTGGGTAGGCTGTAAAAGGAGAGCAGATTCTCCCAGCAGTGGTGGGTGACACTGAAGTCAGACTTCCCAACCAGCCACAAACAGTGCTTCTGATTTCCCACACTGGTTATCAAGAAGCCAAAATACAAATACACACAGCCCCCTTTACTGCATTTCAGTCTCTGGCTCCCAATCAGCCACTAGGTCCAGTAAAGAGACCAGTTATTTAAAACTCTATGCTCTTTACCAAAAAGGTTTCTCCTGACCCCAAAGGGTCAGCCACAGTACCAGATCAATATAAGTTTGGATCTTACCCAAAGTACCACACTTCCAGCCAATCCTTTAGTAAATAAAACTAAAGGTTTATTATAAAAAGAAAGAAACAAACTATAAGAGAAGCGTTAAAGGATTAAATCAATCAGATACATAGAAATGATTTGAAAGTCCATATATATCAGGTTTCTAGAAGAATTGTGGAGTTTGCAGGCTTGTATAGTCCCTCTGGTATACATCCAGTACCTGGATGGGTCTCAGTCCTTTGTTTCACAGCTTTAGTTCAGTTCAGTTGTAGATGAGTTGATCCAGAGATAGGCTGGAGACTAAAGACAAAGACAGACTAAAGACAAAATGGATCTTGGGCAGCTGCCTTTTAGTCCTTTGGTCTTTGCCATGCTGCTTGTGGAATTTTACAGGAATAAGATGGAGTCCAGAGTCACATGAGTAAGTCCTGGTGACTCATCAGGTATATCCCTGGCTTCTCCTCCCGCCCATTGTACCTATGAATTTTCTTAATGGGCCATTAAGCAGGCTAGTGCTGCAGCCGTCCTGTCTGGGGTGTCGCCCAGACACAGCACAATTTGAAATACAGATATATCAACCATATCCATAACTTCCATTACACATATAACACATGAACATAAACATTATTATCTTACTTAGCACATTATAGCCTTTCTAAAAGTACCTGACATGGCATATCTCATATGAATTATTATGATTTTGACATATTGATGTTAAACAATATAATAAATGCCCCTCCCTCCCAATCCAGACAGCGTGACAATTGTTCTATCTTCGAGTGATTGCTCATATGCATTCCAATGTAGGTGTGTGCGCGCCCCATGCACAGATTCCCGGAACTTTTTCCCTAGCAAGCCCCGCATGGCCAGCTCAGGCGCCCCCTGGAGTGCCGCGCTCATATCGCGGTATAAAGGGCGCTGCTGGCACCGCAGGTCCCCAGTTCCTTCTTTCCGCCTGTGACGGTTGCTGGAACTATCGCCTCTTGCTGCGTGCAAGTAGTTCATTCCCTAGTGTTTTCTTACTGTTTCAGAGTTGTTGTTCATTAGTTGTTATATATAGTTAGTTATAGTGATAAGGTTAGAACCCCGGACGGGGTTCCTTCTACGAGGAAGTCATGCCGGGTTCCACAGGCTTTAAGAACTGTGACTTGTGTGGTAAAGCCTTCCCGATCAGTGACCCGCATGACCGCTGTCTCCGGTGCCTTGGCGAAGAACACCGTCGAGACAAGTGCAAAATTTGTAAGTCCTTTAAGCCTCGGACTCAGAAAGAAAGGGACGCGAGGCTAAAGGCAATTCTAATGGAGTCGGCGCTCCGTCCAGCTTCCGAGCCGTCCCGGTCTCCGTCGGCACCGAGTGTGTCGTCGGTGCAGAGCAACCCCCACCGGCACTGCTTTCGGCACCGCTGCGGGCCTCAAAGGTGCCCAAGAAGACGGCACGGCCCCTGGCCGCACCTAAGGACTCCCCCCGGCCCGCGCAGGGCGGAGGGAGTATGGAGACGCCCCAGCCAAGGGCCGTAGAGATTACTCCGGCACCGGGGTCTCCGCGCGGGCTGCCTCCCCCGACTCCTGGGGGTGGGGGAGTGCACCTGCAAGGGCCGTCGACGCCGGAGGCGTTTACTGCGGCACGAGCCCTCATGGCCTTGCCCACGCCTCCGTCCCCCCCTCGGCCGAGGGACAAGGGACCTGCGTCTCGGGGCAAACCCGCGCTGGGTGGTCCCGGTGGTTGGAGACGCTCCCAATCCAAGTCTCCTTCCAGACGGTCACGGAGGGTGGAGAGCGTCAGCTCCCCTCCGAGCTCCGACTCTAGGTTGTCGAGCGACTCGGCACCGCGGCACTGTGGGCGGTCCCGAGTCCATCGCCGGAGCCGCAGGTCCAGCTCCGATCTGAGCAGGGACCGGAATTCGGGCTCGCAATCTTCGGTGCGGAGCCCGTCCCGGCACCGATCCAGGTCACTGTCGGCCGTCTCGAGAGGCAGCGACTCACATCTGGCGGCACCGCTGACTCCGGCACCAATGGGCCCGGCACCGCTGCCTGCTCCAGCACCGCTGCCTGCTCCGGCACCGATGGGCCCGGCACCGCTGCCTGCTCCGGCACCGATGGGCCCGGCACCGGCATCAGGGCGACTGGACTCCCCTCAGCGTCGCCATCGTCGGCACCGTTCTCGGTCCCGAGGGGGTAAGCGGCACCGCAAGTCCTCTCGCCGCAGGGGCAGGTCTGGCGCGTGACCCACCTGCGCCGTAGAGGTGTTCAAATCTTCCCCTATTTGGATGACTGGTTGATCAGGGGGAGGTCGAGTTCACATGTGCAGCATAGTCTGCTTCTCACATGCGAATTGTGTGCTAGACTGGGGTTGCTTATTAATGAGCAGAAGTCCACACTTACTCCGGTGCAATGTATAGAATTTATTGGAGCCAGGCTGGATGCGGTACAAGCCAGAGCCTTCCTCCCTCAAGCGAGGTTTGAGGCGATGGCAGCCATCATATCTGATCTCCACCTGTCCCCCATGACGACAGCCAGGCACTGCCTGCAGCTGTTGGGACATATGGCAGCTTCTACATATGTAGTAAGACTGGCACGATTGAGGCTTAGATCTCTCCAGAGCTGGTTGGCTTCGGTATACGTACCGCACAGGCATTCTCTAACTAGAATGGTCCTGGTTCCCCCACAGGTTCTGTCGTCCCTCGATTGGTGGAGGGACCCGAGGGAAGTGATGACGGGCGTTCCTTTCAGAGAGTTTACCCCATCTGTGACGCTCATCACAGACGCATCCGATCGGGGATGGGGAGCCCACATTTCTCACAACCAGGGCACCCAAGGGCTTTGGTCACTGGAGGAGAGAGCTCTGCACATCAACGTACGCGAGCTGAGAGCGGTCCGATTAGCCTGCAAGGCTTTCCTCCAATACCTGAGGGGCAGGGTAGTCCAAGTCCTCACAGACAATACGGCAGCCATGTTCTATGTGAACAGGCAGGGAGGGGCACGTTCCTTGGCACTCTGCCAGGAAGCTATTCGCCTCTGGGACTTCGCGGTGAGACACGGGTTTCATTTATCTGCCTCTCACCTCCCGGGAGTATGAAACAACGAGGCGAACCGCCTCAGCAGATCCTTTTCTCCCCGCCACGAATGGTCCTTACACCAGGACGTGGTGGCTTTCATCTTCCAGCGGTGGGGTACTCCCCGTCTGGACCTGTTCGCTACAGCGGAAAACAGAAAATGCCCGAGGTTCTGCTCGCTCAGGGGTCGCGAGCCGGGCTCTCTGTCCGATGCCTTTTTGGTTCCCTGGACAGGGGATTTAATGTATGCATTCCCCCCCGTCCCGCTCCTGCCCCAAGTTCTCCTCAAGATCAAGAGGGACAGGGCGAACATCATCCTGATCGCCCCAGCATGGCCGAGACAGCACTGGTACAGCGTGCTGCTCGACTTCACCACCACCGAACCGATTCCGCTACCCAGATGGTGCGACCTGATCTCCCAGGAGCATGGGAGATTGTTGCACCCTGACCTGGACTCCCTCCACCTCACCGCCTGGAGACTCTGTGGCTGACGGAGGGAGAGAGAGCCTGTTCCATGCAGGTTCAACAGGTCCTCCTGGGCAGCAGGAAGCCGTCCACGCAACTCACATATAAAGCTAAGTGGCGGAGGTTTTCGGGGTGGGCGGAAGAGAGAGGGCTGCACCCAAGTCTATCCCCTATACAGGCTATCTTGGAGTACTTGCTTCAGCTTAAACTGCAGGGCCTGGCTTTGGCCTCCCTCAAGGTACACCTAGCGGCCATCTCGGCCTTCCACCAACCCATGGAGGGCCGCTCCCTATTCTCTCACCCCATGTCGGTAAGGTTCCTTAAAGGGGTGGAGAGGACTTTCCCTCAGGTGCGGGACCCGGTGCCACCCTGGGACCTCAACTTGGTCCTCAATGGGCTGATGGGCCACCCCTTCGAGCCCTTAGCTACATGCTCCCTTCTCCTTTTATCATGGAAGGTAGCCTTCCTGGTGGCTATCACTTCGGCTAGAAGGGTCTCCGAACTGAGGGCATTAACATCGGAGCCCCCTTACACGGTTTTTTATAAGGATAAGGTCCGGCTGAGGCCTCACCCGGCTTTTATGCCTAAGGTGGTGTCTCAGTTCCACTGTAACCAGGACATTTTCCTTCCTGTGTTCTTTCCAAAACCCCATGGGTCGGAGGAGGAAAGGAGAGGACATTCACTGGATATCAGGCGAGCCTTGGCCTTCTATCTTGAGAGGACCAAGCCTTTCCGGAAGTCGACACAGCTCTTCGTAGCGGTGGCGGACAGGATGAAGGGCTCACCTGTCTCCACCCAGCGTATCTCCAAGTGGATTACTGCCTGCATTAAGGCATGCTATGAGCAGGCAGGGGTACCCCTCCCAGGTGCGGTAAGAGCACACTCCACTAGGGCCCAGGCCTCTTCCGCAGCCTTTTTGGAGCAGGTTCCCCTGCAGGACATCTGCAGGGCAGCGACCTGGTCGTCAGTCCATACGTTCACGTCGCATTACGCCATCGTGGAACAAGCAAGGGAGGACGCAGGGTTCGGCAGAGCCGTGCTGTCAAGAGCAGGTCACCAATAACTCCTACCCTCCTCCAAGGTACGGCTACGCAATCACCTACATTGGAATGCATATGAGCAATCACTCGAAGATAGAAAACAAGGTTACTTACCAGTAACTGTTGTTCTTCGAGATGTGTTGCTCATATCCATTCCAAACCCACCCCCCGTCCCCACTGTCGGAGTTGGCAGAAAGAAGGGACTGGGGACCCGCGGTGCCAGCAGCGCCCTTTATACCGCGATATGAGCGTGGCACTCCAGGGGGCGCCTGAGCTGGCCATGCAGGGCTTGCTAGGGAAAAAGTTCCGGGAATCTGTGCACGGGGCGCGCACACACCTACATTGGAATGCATATGAGCAACACATCTCGAAGAACAACAGTTACTGGTAAGTAACCTTGTTTTTCTTCCACTTGAGTTTTGGATAGGCTTCTTGAAATAATGAGAGCTTAGTCGTGGGCATTCTGGAAGGCGCAATTCATTTCTGGGTTTTGCCCGACCAATACATATTCTGCACAGAAAACTAAAGTGGTGCAAAAAGAATTGTTTTATACCCTACCCTGCCAAACTGCAAGGTGTTTTGGGTGATTGTGAATATTTGTTTTGTAATTTTGAGGATGAAGGAGGAACATATTTACCAGCTAAGTTTCCTTCTAAAGGTTTAGAGGAGGACTCTCAATTTATCTTCCAATGTAGAATCCCTAAAGGACTCCTACCTTCCTAAATTCTTGAACTTGGAATCATAGTCCTTTTAATTCTTAAATTTGGGTCTGTGTAAGAGAATTCTGACCAAAGGTCTCTTAGAGGTATATTATAATTTAGATTTTTAATTTTGTTGGCAATGATTATTGTTCTGAGGTTGTATTTGTAAATTTACCATGTATTTTAGAATAAGTCCTGCTGATAGTGTACATTTATATAAAATATTTTAAATTCTCTCCCCTGTTTTTCTTCTCTTGAGCACTCATTTACAATGTAAATGGGCTTTGTGGTTCTTGGTGTAAATGTAGTTTGTTTGGATTCTGTAGATGTATTTTTATAATTTTTTAAAAAGTTATTTAAAAAAATTGGAAATAAGAGTGTCAGATGCTCCTTTCTTTTATTTTTAACAGTCCAAGAAGGAAACGAGAGTCCTTGGTAGCCAAGAGAAGAGGGGATTTGAACAATCACACAGAGTCCTTGTCTACACACGCATACTGTCACTGGTAGCCTGAAGTGAGGGCAACAAAAGGGGCATATGATGCCTCTAACTATCCAAGCAGGCCACTTGTTACTTACTCAGTGGGACAGGGAGGAGGGGAATAAAATGCAGCCCCACCAAAGGAAGTGAAAAATACTATATTTAACTGAAATGGCAGGGGGGAGTCTGGGGAGGCAGGAAGCAATTACCTGACTTGGGATTGGTGAGAACTGCGGCATTAGCTGCCCTATTTTTGAGAAAAGTGAAGTGGGATCTTTAATTATCTCTCTTTTGAGTCTTGTAGGAAGGTGCTGTGGCCTTCCTTGGAGCCTGGGCCTGAGGAAGGGCCGCGACACCCTCGCAGGGCAGATCAGGACCCTCCAGGCCACTGACCCCGGGAGCAAAGGGGCGGGACCAGGACAGGAAGGGGAAGTAGAAAAGCCTGGCCTAGCAGCTCAGTTGGGGGAAGCTGCTGCCAGAGAAGGACATGCAGAGGCTGCAGTCTGGGCCTGACCCAGACCCAGACCCGGCGGCTGTGCAACGCAAGCCCTCCACTGACCGGAGCCTCAAGGGCCTGCCAGGGCTACCAGGCCCTAGTGACTGGGAAGAGCTACCAGAGGCTGCTGACTCAGAGGGAACCCCCAAGGCCAGCCACGACCTAGAGGAGCTGCCCGTCGCCTGGGACCCTCCGGAGTTGCCTGAGACCTGTGTGCTGGAGAACCCACCGGGACCCTGTGACCTGGAGGAGCTGCCATCCACTGACAGCCCTGAGGAGTTCCTGGACCTGCTGCCGGCGAGGGACTTGTGGGGCTCCCTCTAGCCGTCTACCCTGGAGAATCAGAGGAAGACCCCTGGCTCCAGATACCTGGGTTCAAGGTGGGAGGAAATAGTCCAGGGGCAGTCGACTGCAGTTTGGCTGAGCTTGTGGTTGCACCAGTGTCAGCGTGTAGCGGCTGGAGCCCCGCTGACCCAGTGGCAGAGCCCCTTGCCACTGGTAGGACCCTGGGCTGGGACACAGTGGAGTCGGGTAGGCCTGCATCCCCATTCCCTAGACACCCTGGGAGTGCTTGTCTCCTCTGAACCTGCTGCCACAGAGGATACTGAGCCTTGTGGCTACAGACTACTCACTGGCACTGCCCCGCTTGTGGGCCGGGGGCTACAGACTACTTGCCAGCTCTGCCCCACCTGAGGGGCTGAGGGCTAATGACTCCCATAACCCGCTGACTTTCTCTTTGGAGTTGGGCCCAAGGAAGGGCCGCGACACCCCCGCTGGGCTGAGCAGCCAGCCTACATCTGAAAGACATCAGCAAAAATGCTCCTCGAGTACCTTGCTGGATTTCAGATCCAGTAACTGACTCAGAGGAAAGAGTGCTGCCTACCTTCAGTTCTGAAGAACTGTTGGTTTCTTCCAAGATGTTCCAAGACTCTAATCCACATTAGGGAACAGCTGCCTGAAAATTTTATTTCTATTTTTAGTGTATAAAAAACTTCTGAAACCACAAAACCCTCCATAGTTCTAACAACACTTTTGCCAATTGGTGCTGAAAGAAAAAAAATAGTCCAGGGCTGAGAACTCTCTCCCCTTATTCAGTCTTTTCAGTACAGCTTTATTTATAGTGGTGCATTTGATGGTCTCCTACTGTATTATAAACACAATGTTTATTTTTATCTGCTGTAATACTTGCTGGCTTTACCAAACCCTCTCTCCAAGAGACATCTTTTCTTCTCTAAATCCCTTTGCAAATACAGGAATTCACTGTGCCTGGAAAGCACAGCCTTTTATTAGGCAGATGCAGAGAAACACCTCCCCACTAACAGCTGGAAAAGCCATCTGGCTTTAGCAAGGCACCACACGGCCTGAAATGCCATGAAACACAGGAGCTATATAAATGCTGCTATTATAGGGTGGAACATTTGCTTCCTTCAGTGTGTGGACAACTCCGCTGGCTGGTGGGATGGGAAGTGAGTCCATTATCCCATTCCATCCTCATCTTGGATGAGTGAAGAGTCAGTGGAGCTAATAGGGAATCACATCTGTATGGAGGCAGTAGGGAGGAGGTTTCTTGTCTCCTCCATCCATGTAGAGCCAAATGCAAACTGGCCCACAAACTCTTTCTGTGCAGGCAGTCTAATGAACCAACCTAGAATTCCTGCTTCTGAAGTGGTTAAGTCATAAACTTCTTTCTGCAGAGGAATGTGTCCAGTTTCCTGGTTTCACTGAATGACATTGGGGGTGGGGAGGAGGAGAGAATAAATAAGAAACAATTGGCTAAACTACTGAGAATGAACAATTAAAAAAGAAAAGAAATCAAGGAACAAAGAATCCATTGACAAAAATTCATGTTAGGAAAGAACTGCAGCTTGAACCATATGCCACGAATGCTTTTATTTAAGCACAGAAAAAACAGCACAGCACTCAGTAGGCCAGCGAGCTGTGGAAAGCCATTTATTTCTGTGGGCTAGTGATTAATTCCTGGCACTTACATTGAGACTGTGAATCATAACCACAGTGACTTCAGAGGAGGTTCAAGCTGCACTTTCAGTAAGCAGTGAGCTCTCCTACGTGAATAACTACTGCTGATCTGAGGTAGTAGATTTGAGGAATTTTTATGAGGTAAGATAACCCTGTCTTCCCACTGGTTATACAGGTTCCCTTCTCATTATCTCATTGCTACTGAGAAATGCAGTCATCAGTTCTCCCGGTGGACAGGAAGGTACCATTAAATGTGTGTGTAAGCATAGTGGTTCTGATGATGCACAGTACTGGGGCTAATGTAGGACTTGAACTGCAGGCTGTAGGGCAGGGTGATCACAGGGGGCTCATGGCAGAATCCTCTTTTACGGGAAACCCCTTCAAAGCCCTTTTTGTGATGTATCCAGAAGAGATGTGGCCCAAAGTGCTATGGGAGAAAAAAATGAAGTAGCTACTATGAACAGTGCCCAAATGGTAAAGTTTACTGTGGCTTGTACCTTGTCATACTGGTAATCCTACATCTGCTGAAGTCAGCTCCTAATTTTCACGTTTTCAACAAACTCGGTTGATACTGCTCTATACAGTTAAAGATGAGCAACTGAGCTGTTCTCTCAGCCGTTCTCTACTCAGGACAATACCTAGAAGTTAGAAACCATATAATCATTACCTCATAAGGCAATGCCCCATGGTGGTTAGGAGAAAAGAGACCAGCTGAAATATAGGGTGGGAGAGGGCCTCTTCCCCAGAGGGTGAATTGTGGGGTATCCAATATGATACTAACATATATTTCTCATCTTTTTGTAAACCCAGGGTTAAACTGATGTCAGCTGTTGCTGTTCATGGTGCAGAGGTTCTTGTGCAGCTCTGTTCTTAGCCTGGTTCCTAACCCACAGTTTGCAGTATGACAAGTGATTTTCAGAAAAAGCACTGAATTGAGACAACAAGAGGAAGGAATGAGATATTTCTTCTCTGGAGGACAACATTTAACAGAGACAGAGAAGGAGCTCATAGCTCATCTTTCTGTGCTGTGCTTGGACTGCACAGAAATAGACATCTTTTTTATTTCCTTAGATTTTTTGGCTTTAAGTTTCTTAGCATAAAAATGTATCAAAAATCTGTTTTGCTTCCATTCCTCCACCTCAAATTGTGCAATCAGCGGTACAAATATTTAGCTAAAGTCAATATTTTTAATGGTGTTGACAGATATGGCAATATCCTGGCCCAGTCTTATTGAATTAAGTTAAACCTTATTGAATTAAGTTTAACATCTTTGGAGTTCATTGTATTAAAAATGCAAATATTTATATAATATTGTGGGATTGTTTGGAACTTCTTTAGGAGAAAGACATGAATAATAAAATCTCTAGGAAGCATTATAAACTTCAAAGAACATCTTGGGACAATTTCCTATCAAGTACTTGGGAGGAAGGAAATGCAAATTCTTACCTCCAAAGCCAGCATTTGAAACTACACATTGGGGAAAGAAACTGGTTGTCTACTGATTACCTGCTCCTGGAAACTCCAGTTCAAGACCTTTGAACTGTATAAAGGATGGACTAAACTTTGAATGAAGGTTCTGGACAAAAGGGTTTATGAACCTGAATCCACAGGAACATCAGGAGTTTTGAAGGACTGCTCACCTGCCAGAGGCCATGTTAGTGTTGGGGAATCTCTGATAAGCTTATTAGCATGCATGCTGATCTTATCATGCATGCAGGTTATTTTTATTATTTTAAAATATTTTCTCTGCAGTGCTTTTGCCTTAAGAATAAAATATGCTCGCTTAGAAAGAACTGATTGGTAATGTATAACTGGAGGAATTACAGTGTATACTGTCGCAGAGTAGAGAAGTGAAGTGGGCCTGCTTAGACAGACTCTCTTTTGCTGGGAATAACATAGTGAAGACAGAGATGTTATTTAGCTTAGCAAAGAGAAGATAAAGGGGTGACTTGATTACAGTCTATAAATAACTACATGGGGAACAAATATTTACTAACGGCCTCTTCAGTATAGCAAAGAAAGGTATAACATGATCCAATGGCTGGAAGTTGAAGTTAGACAAATTCAGATTGGAAATAAGGTGTAATATTTTAAAGATGAGAGTAATTAATCACTGGAACAAATTACCAAGGTTTGTGGTAGATTCTCCATCACTGCCAATTTTTAAGTCAAGGCTGGATTTTTTTTCCAAAAGCTATGCTGTACATTTACTTTGGGAAGTTCTATGGCCTGTTACACAGGAGGTCAAACTAGATTATCACAATGGTCCCTTCTGACCTTAGAATCTAGGCAAAACTGTTTGGCCTGGATATACTGTGGTCAGAAGGGGGAAAGATGTGGGTCTTCACCCAAGAGAGGTGACTGCTGGGAAGTCCTTGCTAGACCACTGAGGAGAAATACAGGTGCAGCTGCCCTGAAGTGTAACAGGTGTAATGATCACTAAGTATGTAAAAGGAACTTGAGCCCCTGATTCTCCTCACGTGGTATACCTACTGGTAATAACATGGCCTTAATTGTGGAGCTGTGTAACTTGTTTGTTTGAATGCAGTTTTGTGCTAGAGTGGTTAGAAAATGCTGTATAATTAGTTTCTATATTGTATCTAATAGTCAAGTAAACAGCAATTGCTCTACAGAGATACAAATGATTGTGGGGCAGCTGTCTTTTCTTGGTAGTAATATTTTTACATTCAATAATTTATTTCATGACTTGCAAAATCTGGAGATGTGGGTCACATGTTATATTGAGGTTCCTTTAATAAAGTTTTAATAAATTCCTACTAGGTGTTTTTAATAAATGGTGAATTGATTCTGGTAAGCAACCTATTGGCCTATTGAACTTTATAACAATCTATAACTGTCTTATCTTGATGTGCATCTATAACACTACTTATGTTTGTAACAGGGTTATAACTTACTAATCATGTATTAATCTTTTATAAATCATTGACAAACAGAACCTTACTTATAAAACATGATCAAGATAGATAATTAAATCCTGAAGGTGTATGGGTTGCCTGGGGATATAATTGCGAATAACCCAAGCCAAACTTTTGTAAAGAATAAACATTATTTTACTCACTAAAGTATAAGGAGCCTGTACTATTGTTGTTCTGAGACATATGGTTGCTCTGAGACATATGGTAAAAGTTTCGAACACACCTACTTTTCAAACACTCCTGAAGTTTTGTTTTAAAAAGTTCCTGTAGGTTCTTAAATGTCCAAGTCATTTCTGAATATGGGATTTTGACTCTGAAGTCATTAAGATGCTTTTGAAAATGTAACCTAATGTATAGCAGGGACAGAAAAGGGGGTTAGATGAGGGATTGGGAACTCAAAAGACTTGGGTTCAATCCTTGAACTTGTCACTGACTTTTTATGTAGCTACAGGCAAGTCACTTAATCTCTCTGTGTCTCATTGCCCCTTTTTACAAATGGTGAATCTTCTTCCCCACTGTTGTGTAAATATGGTAAAGGTACTTGACCCTGTATGTGGACATATGATTTAGGGTGTGTTCAGGGTGAATGCACTGTCATTTTTCTGTGGAGAGGAGGTGGCTGCTCACCTCAGAGGGAGGGGAAGTGGCAGTTGGAGGAGAAGAGAGGGATGGTTGACAGATAAAGGCAGAATGTGTGAAGCCTGAAAAAGAGAGAGAGAAACAGGTGGAGTGAGAAGGGGCAGCCAGAAGGAAACCAAGACTGAAAGAAAGCAAGAGTAAGTGGAGAGGCTGAGACTGGGCAGGGAAGACAGATGTGCAGAAGAGGGGGGGTCCTTTTAGTTTAAAGGTGGCTGATCTAGTCAGTCCATGTTGGATGGCATGTTCCTGAGTGTCCATTCCTCTTTGTTCCTGATCATCAGTTCTGGTCATCTCCTATCATTGATTCATATGGTCCCAGAGATCTGGAACAGGAGATCCAAAGGTCCTTCAGATCCACTGGTATGGTCTAATGTGCAGCTCCACAGCCAAGAACCACCGGAGTTGACTCCATCTCTTCAAAAAATGAGGACAGGTATTTGAGGCTCAAAGACTGACTTGGGTGCTAGACAGCACCCAATGAGATATTTGGGGAAAGGGGAACCTCGAACTAGAGAAAAATAATAACCTATAAGATAATAGCCTATATATACAAAGATAGTTATAGGTATATTTCTTTATTTAAAGGGTTATATTTAGTTAAGTACACTTAGTAGTAAGTGATGGGGTGGTGTGTGTGTGTGTGTGTGTGTGTGTGTGTGTGTATTTGAACCATTATAAATGTATTTATAATATGTATTCATTTATGTAATGTTATTGTAGGGTGATGGAATCTAATTCTGTTTGTTCTGGTTTAAATAAAATCCCCATTATGGATTGGGGTCCCCCCCCCCCCCGGGGTTCCTCCCCCCCCCCCAGCAACCAGTTGTGTTATCTTGGCTACCATTATATAATCTTTTACCATGGTGTAAACTGTGCCCTCCACCCCAGCTCTCGCCTTCTGGGTAAATTATACCACCACTGTGGTGAACCATTATTAAAATTTGTTCAGTGGTTTTGGGACACAGTGACTTTCAGATGTATTTCTAATTATAACACAACCCTCCTCCGATTGGTCTGTTTACACTTGCATGATAGTCACCACATAAGTTGCAAGGTATTTTGTAAACATAAAAACCAAAACTGTTTCCCCTTGATGAGAGCAGCAGCAAGCCAGTATTTGTAGCACATTATTTCTTACACCTGCTTGTAACATTTGACCTTGGAGAAGCATGAGGGCAATGAGAGAGAAATAAGATGTTTGGGGTATAACTGAGAGACCTCTGTCATGTGGCTGGAGAATATTTTGACATTCTGTATTAGAAATGTACAGATGTATATTCCTTTCTTTAGGGAATGAGAGGGGTCTTCACTTGTGGGACAATCACTCCTGTCGTGGAGTTAGTAGCAGGGAATTCAAAAGCAGACTAATGTCAACATTCAGATGCGTCAAACATGTCTCTGCTGTGTGTTTTGCTGTAGCTGCCCTTTTCCTGAGCTCTCAGGCTGTTAGAACTATGTCAGTTTAATTAATGGACTCTGAAGTACCAGCTGTGATTCAGTACAGCAAACAACTGAGCTAACAAACTAGTTATGAGAACTTGTTTACTTAGGCTCATTTGTCCACGTCTTTGCATTCTTATTTACCTCTGAAATCCCTGTTCTGATGGTCTGTGGTTTGTTTGAAGGGAAACCTCTGTTTTCCATTTAGTTCTAAAAAGTTCTAATTTTTTAATTTATGAACAATCTTTTTATGTACCATGGGCCAAACCTTGCTGTCGTTGCTTGGGTGAAGACAAAGGACAGTGTGGCTGAGCAGGGAGTGCAACATTGGGCCCTGTATTGGGCATTAATAATTTTAATAGAGTGTTTCATGGATGTTTCACACATGGCATCAGATGCTAAAGTGATGATAATGTGTAAAAACTTATTTTAGAATAACCACACCATTAGCAAGAGTTATATATAAACAGTTTCTCTATAGTAGTGATAAGAAAACATCAAAAGGTTTGGGGCTTCTGGTCAATTAGATAAGGACACTACAGCTTACATACTTACCTGAAGTTTATTTTAAATAGCTAAACCTTTTAGGCCTAAGTCTATTATGAGCTAGCATGGTAAGTTAGCCTGGGTGTATTCAATATATGAAAAATGTATACAACACTTGTTGCTTGTCTTATGTCCCAGTCCTGTGATCAGACCCATGTAGATGGGCTCTGCATGGGCTCAGGGTTTGGCTGGCATGGATCTCATTGCAGATTCAGGGCCTTTAGGTGGGGGGATTTCCTGTGTGAGTGCGCACATCATTGGCCTACAAAAACTATTTCTAATGATTTCTATTAATGTAAGAGCTCTGGCCCCTAGCTTTGACTATAGGGCTCTACCTTGGGGTCTGATCCTGCAAATAACTATGAGTGAATGGACCCTTCTACCTGCATGGAACTCTTGTGACTTCCATGGGGTATCATGTGAATGGAGGGGGTTCTAATCAGGTATTGTAACTGGCAGGATCAGGACTGTAGGTATTTCTAAGGCACCAGTCATCTCAGTATCTAATGTTTGTGGTACCTCAGGGATCAGCACCCTATAGATAGGGAGATAGACATATACATAAGAAGTAAAGGCAACTTAAAATTAATATTCTAACTTAAACACCTTCTGTAAGACAGTGCAAATGGGCACCATAAATTATTCCTGTCCATCTATATCTGAATAATTGGGATCCTGTTGCTGGCCATAAATGAGACGATTAGCTGTTTAGAAAGAGCTTCTCCACATTTTTTGAGGTGTTTAGTATTTCTGAATTTATTTATTTATTTTGTCATTTGGAGAAAGAGAGCACTGGGCTGAAAAGAAAACATAGCTTGTAGTCTTCATTATTGACAATTCATATGAAACATTGTGACTAGATTAGTGCTGGCACTGAGGTTTGTATTTGCAGAAAGCCTGTGGAAGCTCTGCACCAGAATCACATACTGTACCTTTTTGAGTTGAATAACACACTCAGGATATTACCAAATGGAATGAATACAAGTGAGGTTAGGATTGTAACACGGGGCAGACATATTTTGGTAGGAGATAACAAGGAAGCAAGGCTGCCCTAGTAGCAGGTGTTGTTTTTTTCCAAAATGTTATTCCCCCTTTATTTAAATGGCAAAATGCTATTCAGCAAAATTAACGTATGGGAACTAATCTCAGAACTGTTAAAATATTGGAGCTATGCCCAGTGCTGGTCTGATGCAGTTTGGAAAGCACAGCAGCCCCTTTAAAAGGGATGTACCAGGTAGCAGAGGAATGCAAAAGCCGAACCTCTCAAAGACACTTCATTGCCAAGGAGCCTTTTCTGCAGTAGAACTGCTACTCCAAATCTAGTGTAACTGTAAGTGTGATTATTCCTGTTAGTTTATTTTAGTCCAGTAATGCTGGGATTTGCAGAGCTATACTTGCAGATGCAGAAACAAATGTAACCGAGCCTTATCTCTGAATGTTTTATGAAAATATGTGTGTGAAGGCAGCAGCAACAGCAGCCTGAGGCAGAGTTTCATGTTGCTGGAGATTCTCCATTCCCTTTGAACAGCAGCAGCAGAGGTGATCATAGAGATGGCAGGGTTGTGTTTGGTTTGAAAGTCAAACAGGTAAGATAGATATGGTAATTTGTATCATTTCACATTCTTTCTCTCAAGAACTGGGTGGTGATCAAAATACTCTGAGCTGGGCCTTATACAGATCAAAAGCTTTTGTAATTTTGCTTTTTTTACTGTTCAGAGGTAGATGTGATCCTCACCATAGTTCTGCCCTTTTGGCTGTCTGTCTGTCTCTCAGCCTCCCTCTAAAAGGGAGTAAGACAGTCCAACGGAATATTGTGGGTGGTGTGACCCTCAGAGCTCTCCAATGCCAGTTGGCACACTGTTGTCATGATATATACACCAAAGGTGGCATGGAAATCTGTATCATTGGAAAACTATAACTTCACTGATCATGAATATTCTTGTGTGATATATGTACAGTAAACCCACAAAGAACCTTACTGATATGTGCGGCAAATGTGTTCTTAAAGTGTATTTGGCGAGCAGTGCATGTTCCAGACAAAGAACACATTTGCAGCACGTATCAATAAGGTTCTTTGTGGGTTTACTGTACATATATCACACAAGAACATGTTTCTGTTGTAAATGAGGCAAGGTGTGACCAAAGGCACAAAGAAAAGCACATTGACAAGATAAACAAAGCCATCAGGAGAGGAAGCAGACAAAGCTGAACGCTTCACTCATGACACCTCAGCCTTCTTGTTTCTTAAAGCAGGGTCATTGCACTTTGGGAAAACAGCATGACGTTTACACCCCAACAAGAGAAAGAAGCTTTGGCTGGTTTACTTTTCAAAGAATACATTTCTAACACTCACTGGGACTATAAAAAGAAAGGGGAGAGAATTCCCAGAATTATCCAGGGCAGATACCTGAGGCCAGGGTCTTTGTACAACTGAGAAAAGTGAATCTGGGTTGAAGTCTATGGGTGAGAAACCTGCTTAGGCAAGGAACTTGCTGAAGTTAAATTTTAGACTTAGAAGCAAATTTTTACTTTTTGTTTGTTTGTTTCTATCCTTACTCTTTCTACTTGATGCGCCTTTACATAGGAATATTTCTTATACCCATGACTTTTTGTTTAATCAAGTTGTTTTAGTTTTACTATAAACCTATTCAGTGCCAGGATTGAAGGGAAGGGTGTATTAACTCCAGGTCAGCTAACAGACTGCAGTATATTGTCTCTTTAAAAGAGCAACAAACTTAATAACTTTTGAGTGTTCAGGGCAGATGGTTTTGGGGAAATTTGGGATGTTGAGTGTGCTGGGGGGGGTCACTTCGTGTTTAAAAAAAAAAAAAAAATGTAACTGGGCAGAGTTAGCCAGGGTGTGACTTGTGTGCTTGTAGGCTGGCTGTCATTGTCATAGCTGGGAGCCACAGCAGCATAGCATTGAAGGCACCCAGAGTTGCGGGCAGGCTATGACTCAACCCCTTACTGGTCTGGGTTGAATCCCAACATGTCACAACCGGTAAACACTGTCCTGCTGCAATGTAAATTCTGCAGCATGTGCTGAACAGGAAGTGTTGTTGCTTTTCCAATGTTCAAGTTTATTGACAGTGTGACAGGGGCTACCGGAGGGTGGTAGAAGGATGGTATGTTAGCCTAAGAATGACCAAGGCCCTGTTTCCCTAGCAGCTGCCCAAGGTTTCCTCCAGGCTGATGAGGGCCAGCTGAGGCCAGGGTCAGCTGAGACCAATTAGGGTCAGCTGAGGCCAGGATCAGCTGAGGCCAATTAAGACCTGCCTGGGAGCAGATATAAGCTCCCTGCCAGCCAGGCAGGAGAGTTTTGGAGAATGGGAGAAGGAGAACTGTGAGTGGCAGGAGCCAGAGAAGGGCCGGGATTTGCCCATTGGAGTGGCTGCTCAGCCCCGGCGCAAACCAGGGTAGGGAAGCAGCCCAGAGACGAGACTTGCATAGTGCCTTACAGCAGCAGCCAACCACTGCTGTCAGCCAGGGTCTCTGGGCTGGTGTCCGAAGAAGAGGGCGGGCTCGAATGCCCCCTACCCCGACCGCCCCTGGCCCAACCAGGGAACTTACCCCTTTTGCAGGAGAAGAGGTCTTTCCCTTTCACCCCTGCCTTAGAACCTAATGTCCAGAAGGCACTGCTTGGCCTTCAGAGGCCTGAAGGAAGACGGGGCAGAAGCGAGACGGCCGCCATCTTAAGACTGGTGGGAGTCCGGGCGGCCATTTTGTGCCCATCACACTGAAAAAGTGCTCGGCCCACGGGAGCACGAGGGCCACCCTACCACAACGGTATTGTTGTAACACCAAAGTAAGGGCCTGGCTCTGTGTTCCTTGTGCACCCAAAACTCCTAATCAAATAAATGAGAATTGTATATGTTCCAAGAATGTAGAATCAAATCATAGGCCAGATGTAACTGGTATTTGGCACTATGCCACATTGACAGTGCCCTGGTGGCCTGTGATGGCATGTACAAGTCCAACACTGGGCCAGGGCAGTAAGGGTTAATGATTTGAACTGTAGACAAATGTTTCAGTTGGTTTCACCCCACAACTTGAGGGAATAATCAAGAGAGGAACAGGAGACAAAAGGGAGGACGCAGGCTTAGTGGGTTCGATGCCATGGAAGGAGGAGGATTTCTCTTCTAGTTCTGGAAGGGACCAGGGACCCTGAGGCCTGAGCGCCAGAGCTTGCCTGGCAAAGAAAAGAGAAGAAATTCTCAGGCTACATGCTGTTTACCCCTGTAGTGAGTGAGAAGTCAGGCCAGATTCCTCCAAGACCAGCTGTATATGTTTTTTGTTTTTGTTTTGTTTTTTCTCTTTTGAGTTGAATGTTTGAAGATCTGATTTGGAGAGATTCTCCAGGTCTCGCTGAGGGAAAGGGAAGATCTGGGAATGGAAGAGAGGGTTTCTTTGTCCCTCAGGAACTGACCCATCCTTTCCTGGCTTGGAGTATTTTTATTTCATTTAAAGAGGGGTTTTTAGGCTATTTTATGGCTATTGCTCTGCCCTGAAGTGACTCCTGCATATGTGGTACTTGAAGTGGGATTTTTTTTTTTACCAAACATCCTTCAGGGCTAAGGAGAAGATTTGCTCAGTGTCAACCGAATGGAGATCTAAACATGGATGGCAGAAACAGTCCCAACTAAAGATGGGCAACATTTTTTTGTGCAAATCATGATGTAAGCAAGTACTGAGTGGCCTGCCCCTTCTAAGCCAGCTGAAAGCAGGGCACTGTATCTGCATAAGCACACCTAGGTGTTTCGCATGATGGGAACTGGTCAGTTTGGCCGGTATTGGGTTATAAATCACTTTAATGTTAATTACAGGGGTTGCCCCCTTATTGTATGAACAAATGGCAGCAGAACTGTGCTTAGCCTGTTCTGAGGAAACATTTGCTCTCATCTGAACAGAACTCAACAAAGGAGGCTTTCAGATGCCAGAGCCCTGTGAAGGCAACAGGGAGGGGATAGGGTCTTCCTGTCTGATTTGCATAGGCTCTGACTAAGCCTGACAAAGCCTGGCTCTGCCCTCAGGCATGGGCTGACTACCTCTTCCCATTGTTCAAAGATACAGTTAATGGGATTCCTCTTGGAGTCTTTTGTTTTGTTAAAATTAAGGACAGAGTTCTTGCATCAGCAGCATGGTTTCCCCATAAACCCAGAACTGAAATCACTAAAGGAAGTGGAAAAATCTTGGCGAGCAGAAGGGGCTAGTTGAGCCCAGTGACCAGCAGGTGGTAGGAGCCCAGTGCCGAAGAGGCAGACAGTGCAGCTATGATGGTTGATAGGGCAAAAAGGGAAGCAAGAAGGGAGAGGTGAATGACACGCCCCACGTAGTCTGGGATGGGGCGGGTTCTGCTAATGGTGTTTGCACTGTTTCCCCAAACTAGTGCTGAGTTACTTCTTTCCTTTTACTAAAAGTTTACTTTCTATACTCAGACTCTGTGCTTGCAAGAGGGGAAGTATTGCCTTTTGGGGGTATCCAGGGGACAGTATGTAACTTCCCAGGTGACTGTATAGGGGCTTGAGCCAGTTTGGTGTTGTATCATTGACAAGAACCCCTAGATATTGAACCCGGCCCTTGTTGCTGCCGACTCCATCTGGCAGAAGGGTTACAATTATTTTGCTGAAATATGCCAGGACAATTCAGGAATTTGGGTTCATTTTGTTGAATATTTTCAGTTGAATAAAATGTTTTTTCCAAATGAAATGTTTTAACTCTTTGTTTCAGAGAACTATTTTGTTTTGGAATTTCACTCAATTTTATTAATTTTTTTTTAAAGGTTAAAATCTCCATTAAATATTTCATTTTGGACTGAACTACAAAATGTTTTGTTTGACCCAAAACCAATTTTTTTTTAGACTTTCATTTCATCTGAAAAATATTTTTTCCCCCCACTTCAGCCACTAAACTGAAAAATCAATTGTTTGCACAGCTCTAGTCCAAAAGCTACATCACCCAAAACTCAATGAGAGCAATGAACACTCAGCAACTCTGAAAATCAGTCTGTAGGTGTCTCAGGTTGGGCACTCAAAAATGAGGTTACCTAAAATTAGTGAAGACTTGAAAATTTTGGATTAAATGTTGCTTTAGGTCAATGGCTGAGGTGGGACAAGAACCCAGGTCTCTTGATTGCTGGTCCCATGGTCTATTGACATGAATCTTAAACTAGACCTAGAGATTGACATGAATCTTTAAGACTGACAGCACTCTAGTCCCAGATTCTACCCCTCTCCTCCAACTCACATACCTGTTAGTGGTCTTCTCAGCTGGCAGGGCAAGGGCTTTTACCAACCCACCTCCTGAACACTTTGAGAAGTCACCAGATGGCCTGCTCCCCATGTCTCTCATCTATGATACATGGGAAATGGCAGCAAGTAGGCCTGCTGTGATTTTCCTTGCTTGCCAGCACAGCCAGTATAAAGGACCTTGGGGGAATTGGGTTCTTGATGTCCACCCTTCCTTCATTTATAGCTGTCAGATCAATAATTGCTCCTCTGCTCTCTCTATGGCCTCTCACAACATCTCTTATCTCAGTCTGGGGGATTTCCACCCTAGAGTGAGATAAGGGCTACTAATAGAGCCAGCTGCAGGACTGAAGCAGCATTTTCTGGCTTCACAATTGGAGAATGGCAGAGTGAGCTGCAAGTCCATTCTTCCAAGGATGCCTCCTGTGGATTGGGGGAGGTGGACTAGCTGGCTAACCCAAGAAGCTTGAAGAGATGATTATGTAAAGACCACCCGTCTCTGCCCTGCACCTCTGGTGAGTAAAAAGGATAAGCAAAAAGGTGCTGGGACCTTCTGAGGGAAGGGGACGTACGGAGTGAAGCATCCTAGTGAGTTGAATCTATTTCTAGGCTATTTCCAGGGTTTGTAGGTTTTGGGTCAGTTTCTTTGTGGTTCCCTCCAAACCACTGGGTTTCACTTAACCCTAGTAAACAATGTGGTGTCCCAAGGATCATTACTAAGACCTTTGTTGTTCAATAATTCTCCAGCAAGTCAGGATAAATAATGACAGTGCACAATTATTTAGGTTAGCTATTGCAGCCAGTACTATGGATGACTGTGAATAATTCTAGAAAGACCTAATAAAATTAGGTAAGTGGGCAACATGGTAGCAGAGTGATTGAAATTAAACCTAGGGTACATCTACACTGACAGCGGCAAAGTCACCGCCATCAGATTGACTTATCTGGATCGATTGAGCAGTCAGTGAAGACCCGCTCAATCGATCCAGAAGTCGATGCTGTTAATCCACCCCCTCAAGTGGCGTAGTGCTGCGTCGATGGGAATGCGGTTAGCGTCGACGGGAACACGGTTCCCATTGGCGTAGTGCAGTGAACACGGAGCACAGAAGAGAAGCACAGCAATCGACGGGCATTATGAAAGATATTCTGCATAGTTTGCATAACTCCCGTCAACTGCAGCCGAATCGCCGGGTAAGTGTAGACCAAGCCCTAGTCAAGGGCAAAGTAATGCACATCAGGAGGAATAATTTAAAACATTGTACACAATCCTGGATTACAAATTAGTCAAAACTTCTCAGGAAAAATATCTAGACATAAATGTGGGCAGTTCAAAGTGGCAAGCCATAAAAGCAAATTCAGCTCTCTTAAACAAGATGTGAAGAATTGTAGTAGCATTATATAAAAGCTAGTGTAATGTTTCCTTGCATGTTGCATTAATTTTGGTCATCTTGTTGAAAAAAATATGTAGAAAAATTCAAAAGGCAGGCAGCAAAAATGAATCAAGGCATTTAGAGATTTGTTTTGGAGAATCCAGATTTAACTGCAAGGATCAGGTGTAGAATTTTCACTCCTGGAGTGGAAATATTGGAAAAATGTTGTCTGGGAGGGTCAAGGAGGGTGTTGTCATGTGGCAAGTAATTTGGGGGTTGGTTGGTGCAAGGAAGAAGACAGAGGAAAAAGTAGTTTGTTGTTTATTGGTATTTTAGTAGCACTTAGAAGTCCCAGTCAAGACCAGAGTCCCATTGTCTTAGGTACTGTATAAACACATCGTAAGAGACACTCTCTACCCCAAAGGGATTATAGTCAAAATAGACATGATAGACACAGCAGTGGGAGGAGAATGAAAGACAAAGTCACCAGCAAAGCTGGGACTAGAATCCAGGTTTTTCTGACTCCTAGTACAGTGCTCTAGCCCTGGGAGAATGCTGCTTCTCCCAAATAATGCTTACAGGTGGGGTGGAGCCACCTTTAACATGTTGTTCTCTTTCATGGAGTATTGAAGTAATGTTGCTTCTGATAAAATGCAGAAAATATATAGAGAGGCTGAAAATCTCAGTTTTTCACTGCTATCTTGTACCATACTAAAAGGTATAAAATGATGGGAATTCATGCCAGAGTAAGAGCCTGGATTTTAAGACTTATTACTGAATTTCTGGCTTTAAAGTAGATTCTTTGCATTGTCTGAATAAGTTTGTGATAGATGCATTTGCTCTGATTCTCTTTTACATCTGTAATCAAAGGAAAAAATGAAAAAGTTATGAAAGAGAAATGGTGACCCAGCTGATTGCATGAGACATGACTCCTTAGCTGTTAGTCCATTATGTGACTAGACCTTAGTAAGTGCTTACTGTAATATTCATGAAGTGCAACTTGTTAACTTAAAATGAGTATTTCCTATGGAGCCGTAATGGGCTATCATGTAATTGGAGACATTTTACATGCAATTATGGATTACCCAGTTGAGCCATTTACTGCCCTTTCCCATCCAGGGTAACTTTGCACAACATTAACCTTTGACTGAAATATCGCTGAAATGCCCAGTATGATCCATTGACTTACTGTAGCTGATGTTAGTATGACAGCCCCAACCCAATGAATTGTGTTTCAGGGTAAAAGGTTCTTACAGACTTAAGGGTTATATCTCAATTTGTTTATTTTCAAAAATCTTCCGGGGCAAGTTTAACCTTGCTTACATGTGTACACCCCACTAATTCCAGACACAGCCTGTCCAGGGGTAGAGTTAACACTTGTAGCTCAACAGCAGATTGACTTTAATGGCTGTCCTCACCTCGGTATATTGACTCAAGTGGAGTTGTATGGATAAAACTGAGGGCAGAATTTGGCCCTTTATATTCTTTGGATTATAAGCGGGGCTGATAGGGCTGCCTATTATTAAAAATGCCTAACACTTCCATTATAATTAATGTATATAGTAGCTCATAAAAGATGCTGGATGGATATCTCTGGAGACTGACGGGATCCTTTTAGGCACAGTTCAGGTACAGTATGGGCACAGGGTTCTCCCACACCATACCACTAATATGCTTTAATTCTGATGAATCAACTTCTGGAGATGAGTATAATTTATTTTTCACATCCATTTAGCTTCGACCCTTCTGCAGTGACTTGCAGCAAGAGTTGATATCTTTCCTCTTCCCTTTGTAAGCTCAGCCTTTTGCTGTCATAAAAGTCAGAAGTTGTTGACTTGTTTGTTGTTTATTATTTTTTGTTATTGCGGTGACTGTCTATTATCCCTCCAAAGTTTCTCAGGGCTAGGAAGAGATAATCATCAGAAGAAGCAACATGAAGAGGAAAAGAGGTATGATTTCAAATGATGAAAAGAGTCAAAGTATAGCCATCATTGGATTTTCACAGAATTGGGTCTAGAAGAGAGAGAAGCATATTTAGAAACATCAATAAAAGAATGAATCATGGTAAGAAAGTTTAATAAATATTCAAACTTAAGTTAATACAGAATGATCTCACTTATTAATTATTCCCAAATCATTCTGGTCTCCATTATCTTTCACATTAATTTGTGGGGTCAGTCTCTTACATAACTCTGCTCCCAGGAATATGAGTGGTAATAAGTAGTAGGTTTTTAAAATTAGGATTTGACTTAATGCTTTGTGCAAACCAAGGTCTTTGCAGTGCAGATCGGTTGTTTTATATTTTTTATTCATTCACACACTGTCCTCTGGTGTTCAAATGTCTGCATTGCATTTAAGTTAAAGAAGCACATTATGGGTGAAATTCTGGTCCCATTGAAGTCAATGGCAAAACTCCCATAAAGCCAGGATTTCACGCTATGAGATGAGAGAGACACAATAAATAAAATACACGAATGAAGAAAATGATCTATATGGTGAAATGTATTTTTAAGAAATGTACATAGTACATGGCAAAAACAGAAATTTCTTTTCACAGGATGCAGAAAATAATATTTGTGTGTGTATATATAGTGAATGGATACTAAGAATTCACTGATTTTTAGTATTGAAATACATTGGGTAATACAGATTCTTATTGCAAATTTTACTGGCATCTTGTTAGGCCAGCTACTACCCCCTTTCTCTGTGCTGTTCATGTCTCATATAAATACATACTTGATTAGCTTTTGAAAACATGCAACTAACAGGAAATCATTTAATGTTTATCATGGAGAATATTCTAGAAAAATGGACATAAAACACAGTGCCAATCCTGCAAACACTTACGCCCAGGCTTATCTTTATTCCATTGATTTCAATAGAAGACTCATGGTAGTAAAGTTAAGCACATACATATGTGTTTGCAGAATTGAGGTCCATGTATGAAACTTGCTAAGGTTGTGACACTGTCCAGCAAAAGTTAGAGGGGTAGCCGTGTTAGTCTGTATACAGCAAAAACAACGAGAGTTCTGTAGCACTTTAAAGACTAACAAATTTAATTTCTGCAGGCATAAGCTTTCGTGGGCTGTAACCCACTTCATCAGATGTAAGGAATAGAAATCGGATTGGTGTGTGTGTGTGTGTGTGTGTGTGTGTGTGTGTGTGTGTGTGTGTGTGTGTGTGTGTGTGTGTGTGTGTGTGTGTGTACACGTAAGGTTAAGGAACAACAATGGGGAAGTTAGGTATAAGCAAAGTCCAATCAGTTAGAGTAGTTGAGGCCTGTTCACAACCATTGATTAGGAGGTGAGAATGTGTGAGGAGTGACAATTATTTCTTGTAATGAGATAACCATTCCAAGTCCCTATTTAGACCCAGTTTGATTGTGTCAAGTTTGCAGATGAGTTCCAATTCTGCAGTTTCTCTTTTAAGTCTGTTTTTGATGTTTTTTTGTAGAAGTATAGCAACTTTCAAATCAGCTACAGAGTGTCCTGGGAGATTGAAGTGCTCTCCGATTGGTTTATGGATGTTACCATTTTTTATGTCTGATTTGTGTTCATTTATTCTTTTGCATAGTGACAGTCCGGTTTGGCCAATGTACATGGCAGAGGGGCATTGCTGGCACATGATGGCATATATAACATTAGTAAATGTGCAGGTGAATGAGCATCTTATGGTGTGGCTGATATGGTTAGGACCTGTGATGATGTCACTAGAGTCAATGTGTGGGCAGAGCTGGCAACAGGGTTTGTTGCAGGGGTATGTTCCTGGGTTAGTGATCTTCTTGTATGGTGTATGGTTGCTGGTGAGTATTTGCTTCAGGTTGGGGGGCTGTCTGTAAGCAAGGATAGGTCTGCATCCCACTGCTTGAGCGAGTGAGGAATCATCTGCTAGGATAGGTTATAGATCCTTAATGATGTGTTGGAGAGATTTTAGTTGGGGGCAGTAGGTGATGCCCAGTGGTGTTCTGTTGTTTTCTTTGTTGGGTCTGTCCTGTAGTAGGTGACTTTTGGGTACCTGTCTGGCTCTGTCAATTTGTTTCTTCACCTCTCCAGGTGGGTATTGTAGTTTTAAGAATGTTTTATGGAGATGCTGTAGATGTTTGTCTCTGTCTGAGGGATCGGAGCAAATCCGGTTGTATCTTAAGGCTTGGCTGTAGACAATGGATTGTGTAATGTGTCCAGGGTGGAAGCTGGATGCATGAAGGTCTGTATTGCAGTCAGTTGGTTTTCGGTATAGGGTGGTATTAATGTGACCATCTTTTATTTTTATTGTAGTGTCCAGGAAGTGGATTTCTTGTGTGGACTGGTCCAGGCTGATGGTGGGGTGGAAATTATTGAAATCCCTACAGCCCCCAACTAAAAATGTGTGATGGACTAGGCATTACAGTAAGATATATCTCTCAGTAAGTCATTGGAGGTTACTCGCTTTAGATCTGTTTTTAATTGTCACATACAGAGCTGGTGGTGTTTCATTATTTACTAGAGGCAGAGATGGCAGTGCTGCCTATAATTAAGGTTGCCTGACACTTCCCATTGTAAAGACCTGTTTTCAGCTGTTTATAACTTTGCCAAACTTTAACTGTTCAGGCTGAAATTTTTCATGCCAGGTGTCTATCTCAGGCTGATTTGTTTTGGGAAATTTCAGTTAAAATGGCCAAGCTGTTTGTGAGAATGAAATTAAGGAAACATATGTTGTTTGGCTGTGTTCAAAAAATTCTTAGAACTGTTTCATAAGAAGCTCTAGTGTCTCTGTGCTTTAGAGCAGAGACATGAAATTTAGCAGCGGTCACCTAGATGTCAGGGATGTGCCTTTTGCTGTCGCTCTGAAAATTCGCCCAAATTTGGCCAAGTTATGAGTCTTTGCAAAATCTCAGATTGCACATGCTCAGTACACCTGTTAGAATTTGGCTAGTAAATTCTTCGAAGATGCCATTGGCACTGAGTGTTCTCCAGTCCAGGACTGCAGGGAATTTCTCTGCAATTACCCACTTCTGGCTACTGTGTGCTAGTGTGGTGCCAGGCACAAGAACTAAGAACAGGGAGATGGTTTCCCCTATGTTGTCGCTACTCATTGTTAGTGGTTCAGGCAGTGTGGAGGAGAAAGTGGAATCAGTCTGCAGAGGAAAGGTAGGTGAAAACTCCATGGGGTGGGAGGAGCAGATGTGGTGGGACCAGGAGGCAGCGTTCTGGGGATGGATTGGGCAGGAGGGAGGAGTACATGGGAGGGAGCCAAGGGCTGGAGTGGGGAATTGGAGAGGAGCAAATGTGGGAGGCAGAATTGGTTTGAAGCTTGGTAGGAGGGGTTGGGGGGCCAGGATGGAGGGCAGAGGATTGGGTAGAAGCTCAGGAGGAAGGGGTGAGAAGCTGATGTGGGAAGACATGTTGGATAGGAACAGAAGGGGAGGCAGGTAGGAATAGATAGGATGGGGTGGGGTGGGAGCTGGATGGACAAGAAGATGGACACAGAGGGGTAGAAGGCAGGAACTGGGGGGTAGTGGTGTGGATAGACACAGAGGTGTGGAAGGAATTGCAGGAAGAGAGAGGCTGGTTTAATGGCTAAAGCGGCTGAATGGCACCATGGAGAACTGAATTCTATCCCTGCCTCTGTCAGAGTGTCTGTGCAAAGTCATTTAAACCAAATCTTTCACATGGGGCCACTCATGGTGTGTGCTCCTCAGCTTCTGGGTGCCCATCCTGAGACTCCTGGGGTTTGGTTTGCAGAAGAGCTGAGAACTCACGAGTGCAACCGAAGTCAATGGGAGCCATGCTTGGAAAGTATAAAATGCTAAGTACGCTGAAAAATCAGACCCTTGGTGTGATGCCTCTCGGGGGTACCAAAGGTTGTGACATACTGTGTTATCTTCTGTCCTTAGTGAGAGGAAGCCTTGTCTGTGCTTGCTGGGGGTCAGCTCCATTGGCTACGGTGACACAAATGGTCTCCTTTAGGCCTCCGAGGCCCTGCCTCTCTCTACAAGCTAGCGATAGGCACACCCCACCCCTTGAGCCCTCTGAGAGTCTCTTTGGAGTGGTCAGCTCTTGATCCACTGGACACTCACAGTATTTACAGATTCACTGCTTCCAAATAAAATGTACACCTGGGCTTAGCAGTGACACCTCAGGCACTGCTCCACTTAACACACAGCTCTGAGATACGATTATAGTGAAATAAAGTATAAGGTTACTTAACAAAGCACAGAGATTCAAGTAATAGCAAGCAGACGTATTGGAAACAAATGACTGTGTGTAAAATAAAATCATAATATGCATTCAGAAGCTTGACTTAATTAACTAGACACACTCATGTCGTATAGAGTAATATTCACCCAAAGTCCTTGTAGCAATGGGCTACTGGCTGTTGGTACATGCCACCCTTTGGTGAACTATTACGAATATATCTGATTCTATGCACCCCCTAGGACCTCTGCCAGTTGGCACCAAAAGGTTCTTGGGTCATACTAGATATCTCAAATTGGGCTCCTGAAATTAGTGGACATGTGACAATGTTGACCTTAATCTCTCCGTGCCTCTATTCCCTAGCTGTAAAATGGGGATAATCTCACCTAATCTCATAGTGTTGTGAGGCACTCAGTTGCTCTAGTGATGAGTGCCATAAGAAACAACCAGAAGGAAATAAATAGTTTTGTATTCATAGCAGGGTTTGGATGGTGTATGGTAAATATGGCCTGGGATCACACATTGAATGAGGAGGTTAAAAAGAAATATAGAATAAATACTCATTCATTGTGGAAAAACAGTTTTTTTCAAGATATAATTAGAATACAGCTATATTTTGTGTAATACTTTTCATAAGACGTGTCTCAAAGTGTTTTGCAGAACTAAATAATGCATGACAGAAAACAGTCACGCAAAGACTGAGCTGGTGAATAAACTAAAGTACACGATGCAGTTTGGGTTTTATCAAACCACAGAGTATATGAGAATTAAAGGAGAGTCAGGATCCAGCAGACAGACAGCTGGACCTAGGAAAGCATCTTTACATGTACAGGAAGTAGAAGGATGGTAGAAATGGAGCCAGACTTTGTGAGAAGGGGTTAGCAGAAGGAGAAGAATCAGGAAATAAAAATTCTTCTTAACAGAATAAATTACGATAATTAAAGGAGATGTAAAATCAAAGGGGGGTTGATTCAGAGAAATATGTGAGTGCGTTGAGTGGTGCCTTAATCATCCCTAATGAATATCACTAACATTTTCCACATATTAATTGTTTACCTGACTGTCCAGAACCAAATATGGTTTTTTTTTTATGTAGCACTATGTACTTAGAGGAGATTTTATTGTCTGTCACATCATTATAAAGGGCCACATTCAATAATGATTTAATGAAATTTTTGCCCAACTAAAGACTGAAGAATTTGGCCCCTGACTAGGATATGGCAATCAGTGGTACACAGCATTTGTAGAATTGATGGGAAAATGTACTGTCACGGAGCAGATGTTTCAAACATTTTAAAATGGTACAATGGGATTTGGCACAGGAGGGAGGTAACTGGGTTTCTTTGCTGAGCTGCCTAAAATTAGGTGCTAGAACCTTGCCTAAAGATCCAGAGTAATTACTACTGACTCACACTGATAGGTGGATCTAGTTAGCTCCAACCAAGATATAAGAGTGTTGGGAAAGAATGAGGGAACAGGAACCATGGACTAGGACAGAAGAAGTCCTACATGGAAGGCCTAGGATCTATCAAGAATGGTGAGAATTTTAGTTGCAGATTTGTTTGGATGATCAATAAAGCCAAACTCCAGGAAGGGGGTAATTTTGGACTATATTCAGTGTGTGTGAGAATCCTGTTTGGAGGAGGTGGGAACTCCATTGTTTTTAGGTGACAAATATGAGGAACTGTCTCAGATTGAGGTGTCATTAGAGGTGGTTTTGGAACAAATTGATTAAACAGTAATAAGTCACCAGGACCAGATATTACCCAAGAGTTCTGAAGGAACTCAAATGTGAAATTGCAGAATTACCAAGTGTGGCATGTAACTTGTCATTTATATCAGTTTCTGTACTAGATGACTGGAGGATAGCTAATGTGATGCCAATTTTTTAAACAGGCTCCAGAGGCAATCCCAGCAATTATAGGCTGGTAAACCTAACTTCAGTAGTAGGCCAATTGGTGAAACTATAATAAAGAACAGAATTATCAGACACATAGATGAACAAGATGTGTTGAGGAAGAGTCAACATGGTTTTGTAAAGGGAAATCATGCGTCATCACTCTACTATAATTCTTTGAGGGGGTCAACAAGCGTGTGGACATGGGTGAGCCAGTGGATATAATGTACTTAGATTTTCAGAAAGCCTTTGATAAGGTCCCTCACCAAAGGCTCTTAAGCAAAGTAGTCAGTCATGTGATAAGAGGGAAGGTCCTTTTCTGGATCAGTAACTGGTTAAAACAAAGGATAGGAAAAAATGGTCAGTTTTCAAAGTAGAGAGAGGTGATGGAAACAGTGGTGTCCCCCAGGGGTCTGTACTGGGATCAGTGCCATTCAACATATTCATAAATGATCTGGAAAAAGGGGTAAATAGTAAGGTGGCAAAATTTGCAGATGATACAAAACTGCTCAAGATAGTTAAATCCAAAGCAGACTGCGAAGAATTACAATGGGATCTCACAAAACTGGGTAATGCACATTGGAAAACAATCCCAACGATATATTAAAAAATGATGGGGTCTAAATTAGCTGTTACCACTCAAGAAAGAGATCTTGAGTCACTGTGGACAGTTCTCTGAAAATGTCCACTCAATGTGCAGCGACAGTGGAAAAAAGCTAACAGAATGTTGGGAATCATTAGGAAAGGGATAGATAATAAGATAAAAAATATCATTGCCTTTTTATAAATCCCTGGTATGTCCACCCTTTGAATACTGCATGCAGATCTGGTTGCCCCATCTCAAAAAGGTATACTGGAATTGGAAAAGGTACAGAAAAGGGCAACTAAAGTGATTAGGGGTATGGAAAAGCTTCCATCTGAGGAGAGATGAATACAACTTGGAAAAGAAACGACTAAGGGGAAATGTGATAGAGGTGTATAAAATCATGACTGGTGTGGAGAAAGTAAATAAGGCAGCGTTATTTACTCCTTCTCATAACACAAGAAGAAGGGGATCACCAAATGAAATTAATAGGCAGCAGGTTTAAAATGAACAAAAAGAAATATTTTCTCACACAACACACAGTCAACCTGTGGAAGTCTTTGCCAGAGGATGTTGTGACGGCCAACACTGTAATAGGTTTGAAAATGGAACTCAATAAGGGATGCAAAACCATGCTCTGAAGTGTCCCATGCTAGAAGCTAGGGAATGGAGCACTTGATGATGATCTGTTCTGTTCGTTCACTCTGAAGCACCTGGCATTAGCCACTGTCGGAAGACAGGCTACTGGGCTAGATGGGCCATTGTTCTGATACAGTATGGCCATTCTTATGTTCTTAAATAGGGAAACTGGATTAGGAGCCCCTGAATGCAGAACCAGTTCACTCAATTATCTGAAGTTTGGGATGTCCTTACCCTACTGGATAATCAGGTTATGTTTGTACCTGATATGTTGCTTCATAGAGAATATAGGTGTTGAAATAAGTTGACTCATTGCTGTGGAACACGTCTGTTTTCCCAGGAGAGTCCAAAAGTCAAATTCATTGTAAATATACTGCTTGATTTATCAACAGTCACTGCTCAGGCTGTTCACATCGGGGGGGGCGGGGGGGGCAGGGTTCTGCAGGCAGGCCTGCACTAGGATGAAAAAAATGGTTTGTATTTATTCAGACTGTTGGTACCCACAAGTTAAAAATATCCCCTATGGCCTCTTGGGGGCAGGTGTTCATTACAAATAAACTTTTGGATACAGCTGCTACAAATCTCATTGCTGCTTTTATTTAATTTAGGAGCTAATATTGCCTTCGTTAGTGAGGGGCTATTTCCATCAATAACGACTTTACCTAAAGGAAGAGCTTAAAATTGTGGCCCTGGGAAATGTTTATTAAAAAATAAAGCTGTTGCTCTGCTGTTTCATTGCAGAACTTGCAGTTCCCAAATTGAGCAATGAAGCAGGGGAGGGGAGAGGAAAGCTCCAGAATGAAGATGGCAGTCTGCCCCCATAAATGAAATCTGTCTTCTTGAAACACTTTCAGATGACTCAGCCTCAGCAAGAAACAAATTGTTTTAACAATAGACTTAATTAGCTGGTGTTTGTATTCCTTTGCAGCAAGCGCAAGTCCCAGTGCACCTGCTGGTAGACCTCACTTGAAGCCCTTCCATTTCCTGCAAAAGAGTGTGAAGAATGAGTGAAGCGTTAAATAAGGACCTCAGTAGGTATGGCAGTTCCCTGCTGACTGCTAGAAACATCCTTAGAGGAAGGGGGGGCATAGCAGGTTTCTGGTTTCCCATAGCTTTCGCAGCACAATCTTTTGTTAAACACAAAAAGAAATTAAACTCAAAGAAAAAATGTAACTTCCATTGAGTATTTGGGATGATTCCGTTTAGTGATTCCAAAGAAAATGTGGATCTTAATGTGTGGATACGTTTTTTGTGTATTCTGACATTTTTCTGATAGCTAGTTCTTTATATAATTCCTTTTAGCTCTAACCATACTACATTTAACACTAAACACAGCTATGTGGCATGCTTTTTCATATACAGTTTGACTAGTTTAAAACATTTAAGCAAATGCTTACCCTTCCTTCACCCCTTCAAAAATATTTCTGTCCTAATATAGACCCATCATTGCCAAACTTTCTTATTTTGGCAGCCTTTTAAAAATCATTTTCTCTAAGAAAATAACAAGATTTTGAAATTCATTGTAATCTCATATTTGCATGTAAAGCTGATGGTATCTTTTATTTGAACAAATTAGGGAAAAAAGTCAAATCATGGTAATGATATAGTTGAAATATACATGCTGAATGGCAAAGAAATTCATCATCAAGGCCACAGTGCCCTTGAAGTGTGATTCTACACTAAAATGTGATTGACTGTATGAATGGCATTGAGAGGTTCCGTGTCTTTCTCCATGGACCAGACCTAGTCTGGTTATTGTAGAAGTAAAAAAAAAAAGATTTCTTAAATGCCAGGTCTAATAGTTCAATCTGGGCTCTGGCAGGCAAGCTGTTTTTTTTTTGTTTTTTTCTCCTGCATCATTACCAGTAATAAAACCTCTGCGGGCCAAATTATGCCCCTAGCTGTGAATCTATAACTTAATGGATATCGCTGGAAGACAATGGGCTTGAGAGCAAATTTGGTCAGCAGAATAACTTGGGAAGGCATAACAGAGTCTAATAAATCTCGATGCCAGGAAGGTTTATGCTGATATTAAGAATTTGAAAATTTAGGATGAATTTCATCTCATTACTCCTAGTTATACATCTTTTATTATGCTCAATAATCCTTCTCCCTCCTTAATGTTTACACCATGCAAATAATTGTGGACATCAAGCCTGCCTTTGTCACGTGGGCAATGGAATATAAATGTTTTCCTTATGGGGCAATCCTTGCATCCCACTAATCATTTTCATTGCTTTTCTCTCTACTCCTACTAATTAGGCATTATTATTTTGGTACCATGTTCATTTCTTGGCACTTCATTATTCCTGGTGCATTTGTATCAGAGCTGTTTTGAATAGGGATGAATTGCTTCCTCTCTAGTCCATGTCGTGCTGCCTTGATTTTAGGTGGATCTGGTAGCCATACCTATTATTAGGCTTGCCTGACATTTTCCATTATAGGAACCTGTTTTGAGTTGCTTATAATTTTGCCAAACTTTAACTGTTTGGCCTGAAATGGTCTATGCTGGGTGTCCGCCTAAGACTGAATATGTTTTGGAAAACTTCAGCCAAAATTGTTCAGCTATTTCTGAGAACAAAGCAAGGGAAACATACGTTATTTTGCCCATGTTACAAAATTCGGGTAACCTTTTCTTTGAAAAACTCTAGTGCCCTCATGCTTTGGAGCAGAGTCTTAACATTTGTCTGTGGTGGCATTTATGTCAGGGGTGTCTCTTTCGCCACACATGTGAAAAGTTATAAGCCTTTGAAAAATTTTAGTTTGCCCATGCTCAGTAGTGACATGCTAGATCTTTGAAGCCAAAAACTCTGGGCATGTTCCAGGAAGGGGTTGAGCAGGATTTTCCCTGCAATTGCAGCTCTGTGTTGTGGGTCAATATCAGGGATGGTTACTGTAACTGAAAGCAGGGGGGCTGTTTCTCTTCTGCTTTCAATGGTCCCCTGCTGGCATCCAGAGAGCATGGCAGAGGAATCTGTCTGATTCAATCCACTGGGGACAAGACAGACTAGAGGGGTTTGGGGAGCAGGGCAGGGGTGAGTATATTGGGATAGTAACGAGGGATGTTGGGGTGGGGGAGAGTGGGACTGACTGGGCAAGGAGTCTGGGACTGGGACTTAATGGTGGGAAATTGGGATTTGGAGCAGAAGACTAATAGATTTTAAACCCACATGGGACCATTAGGTCATCTAGTGTGACCTCAAAAAGAACTGAGACTGGCTGGGTAAGGAGAGTAAAACTGGGAGCAGAACGGGGGAATGGAGACTGAGATCAGACGAGGAGCCAGTAAGGAAGTTTGGAACTGGCTGGGCAGGAAGACTGGAAGTGTGGACCAGTAGGGTGGGGTGGGAGGCAGGTGGTGAGAGGCAGACAGATCTGAGAAGAAGCTAGGTGTGAGAGGAGAACTAGGACTTGAGCAGGGCAAGGAGACCAGGACAAAGAGCTGGGTTTGTGAGGTGAAATGAGACTGGGCCTGGGAGTAGTGGGCTTGGTGAACATAGCCGGGGTGGGGAGGAGTGGGCACCTGGAGGCCAGGGGGTGCAAGAGAAAAAGAAATAGCTTTGACAAGGAGTCAGGAGGGGGGAACTGGAATTGACTGAGCCAGGAGACCAGAGACAAGAAACTGGAGGTGGCGGGAGGAAACTGGAAATCGCTGGGCAAGGAGACTGGGACCCAGGTGGGGGAGAACTGGACTGAGTGTATGCAGGTTCAGTTTGGAGCGGATAATGTCAAAGGGAATGGGCAGAAGAGTATGTGCCACTAGAGAACACTCCCTGCCAGAGCCTGGCATGGGACCTAAGATTCCTGAGTCTCACCATTCCTCTGCTGTCAGCAAATAGCTGTGAAATATCACTAGCAAAACATGTGGGTCAGCTCTCTGCAGTGCTGGTCCACACAGAGGATGACTACCTACTATTGCTATCAGTGACTCTGTTGGCTGAAGTGGCACAGGTCTTGTATGGTGGATCTAAAGGTTCCAACTCTGCTGCTGACACGTGGTTGTCAGTATGATGCCTCATGATGAAATTTCTTTTTTTTTTTTTCCAGTTTGTTTTTTAAAAACCTAGGAATTTCATTTACAAATTACTTCTGGTTTTTGTCCAAAATATTTTGGAGAAAAAAAAACCCTAAGATTTTCCACAGAAAGCAGACACTTTTCACAATGTTTTGGGTCAGAAAAACCCAATTTTCCATCAAAAACAGTTTTGACAGAACATTTGTGATCAGCCCTAGTTTGCAGGTGTTCCAGGCCAGAATGCTAGTGCAGTGACCCAGCTGTCTGCAAATGGGGCCATGTAGCCAATGCTGTTAGCAGCATTAAATCAGGCCAAATGAGTTTATCAAACAGGAAACAATCCGTTCGCCATTGATATTTGCATTGAAAGTAGTTTGAGACAGAAAAGTAAACGCTGAGGTGTTAATATATTCTGTACCCTGTATTTCAGAGTGCTATTCCAATGCCTGGCTGCACAGAAGGGCTCAGGAGAATAAAGAGGTGAGTTTTTGTCAGTAACTGTCAAATGTAGAAATAAACAACTTTGAGCAATAAAGCTTTACTTGATTTGTATCTGCTTGCTCTGGCCACATCCTGTATTTACATGGTGCCATAGGAAACTATTTTTAAATGCTAAAGTTTAAATTAACACATGATCCTGCAGGCTAAATCTGTTCCAAACGATAACATTTCCACTGTAGTTTGTTTGCAGCGCCTCAAGAAATGCGGCTGATTGGAGTGATTTATTTATTTCCCCCCAGGAATGAAAATGCCTTAGAGCGTATGTGAAATCTGTGCAAACAGGCTGGAAGAAAAGCAGTCAATGCCATGAGCACACCGTATCTGCAATCATGGAAACAACTGATAACACCTTTCTCATCTTATCACCTCCAATATAGGCTTTTGATATCTGTTGTAAAAAGGGAAGACTCTCTAGGGTGCTATCCTACATTAAAACGTTAGCAATGAGGCCAGGCAGTACAGTCTAAAGAAGTTGATCCTTCAGCCCTTACTCATGAGCCCTTCTTAGCCTGTAATGTCCTGTTAATTGGGGAAAAAAGAAGGAGACTTTGGGGCTTGAAAGGTGGAAGAAGGGTACAGAGGGCATGGAAATGGCTGTGGGGAGATGCTGGGATGTGAAATGAGTGGTAGGATGGTGTGTTAAGACCAGATGCGTCCACAAAGTTGAGGAGGACAGATTCTTCAGTCCATGCCACTGCACCTAGGCACTGCAAGAGTCAGGGATCAGGATGTCTCTGCATTTCAGTTGGTCTAAATGAGAATGAAGAAAATATGCCCCCAAGAACATGCCAGAAAGTAAACAATATGTAGATCAACATTTGGAACAGTGGTTACCCCTCATTGTCAGGGCTGGAATGATGTATCATATAGTGTGTGTGGACTGTGGTGATTCTCTTCAGGTATTCACTTGAATTATGGGAAAGCCCAACCAAGATGTCTGCCTTTTTTCTTCAACACCCCATGGCTAACGGTCCTTGGAGCTAAACAAAAATGAAGGTAAAAAGATTTTTAAATGAAGACAATAAGCACCTGACAAAATGACCTTTACATTCCTCCAAAATGTTTGATTCAATCTGCAGTGTTGGGCAGGAGTGCGAGAGGGTTTGGATGGAATTACTGTCAATAAGAAGGAGAAGAGAAAACTGGAGGCACTTCAGATTATGCTCTCTTATCAATTCTCTGAACAGCTTCTCATATACATTGCAAAGCAGCAGTGTCAGAATCAGACAGTTGTGTTATATGGTTGGATCACTTTCAAGCATAAACTATATATGAAGTCAGCTTGACATGGACAGGAAAATCCTTACGACTAATGAATAACTAGAGATCACCAAGGACTAAAACCCGCCCAAAAGAAATGTTCAAAATTATTTGGAGCAGTGCCATTATCTTTACAACTCAAAGCAGTTGATTCAGGAGCATCTTGTGATATGAAAGCCAAGTAATAGATCTGACATCAGCCTGGAAAGCTATCTTATGTCCATCACTTGACACTGTCTGTTAGTACAGCATATGTACTGTACTGGAAGTGGGTTCTTTTATTTTTTTATTATTTTTAAAAAGCTGTTTTTCTGCAGTCTGGTCAATTTTTCATTAGGTACATTTCTAATTCAAAAGTAAATGTATGACCTGCCTCTATAGTGACTAGCAGAGCAAATCAGCATGGCCAATGCTAAATTTACTGATAGTGTTTTGAATAGTTTCTGCTGAGACGTAGTTTCCAGTGTTGATTTTTTCCCCCTCTGCCTTTCAAAATGAAATATAAGCAACTCTTGAATTCCCCAGCACCAGGGAGTAACACTGTATGAGAGAGCAAAGGCAATCTGCTAGGAATCGTGTATGTTGCCTGATACCTGGCTGGTGGTGCTGGCAGTCATTTTCCGAGAAACAACCGAAACGAAAAGTTCTATGGGAGGCAACTGAACTAGAAAATCTAGAGGGCACAGACGATTCATTATGGATGCTGAGCACATAAGCAGGTGTGTCTGCTGTAATTGCTCCAGGGCCCAATCCAGGTGAAAGTCTCCATTCCTTTCAGAAGGCGATGGCTAATTTGTGGCAGGCCAACTTATGTCCCGTGGAACTAAAAAGCTCCACAACAGGGAGCTGTCTAGTGATCACATGAATGAGCTACTGGTGTCTTTTGTTCCCTATCCTGCCGATCCATCTGGGATGTTTCTTCCATCCTGCTTGGGTTGCGTATTCCATGGAAATTGTTGTGCCGTTGCAAGATGAGTGATTTAGGGGTAGCTTACAGGCCACAACCATTTAAAAAAAATTATACTTGGGAGTTGGAAATGACAGCTCTCATTCTCTCCTTTCCCTGCCATTGTGAGTGCTCTCTGCTACAGTGGATGGGGGCGTCTCACTTCTATTGCCTTTCTTTTGAAGGTGGACTGCATGACCTTCTCATCATCTCACTATCAATGAGCACAGCTTCTAGCTCTAAGGAGACCATATCTGGGGTTACTATAGCTCCTGTGAACTTCCGCCTCGCTTACAGATCATCGGACAGCGATGCCAGTCCTGCAGGCCTGATTGCAACATCGTGATCAGGCATTCCACCCTCACAAGGAGAGCAACCCAGTTACTGTCTAAGGAAGCAGCAGCTGAAGGAATATTTCTTCTTTGAATAGCGAGCAATTATGGAGTCAGTTTTGCATAGGAAAAGGCCCTAGCCTATACGAAGAATTAAATTATTCTGCTGCCAAATCTGGTGCATCCACATAGTGTTACAATGCCCAAAAGATGGGTTCTGCTCGTCAGCTGCTCAGGAAAGTACAGCAGTGCTGCGAACCACTCCGTTGTTAACGATTTGCAGACAATATATTTGCTACTTGAGATCCTTGCTGACACCTTCGTGCTGGCTGGTTTTGTGGAATGTGATTTTGAAGGGCTCACACTTCATTTTCATAACTTGAGCAAAACTAAAATAGGCAGCTATGTCTAATTATGCTAACTCTTCCTGTATGCATAATTACCAATTTCCTAGTAGGAGGTAAGGGAAGCAATTTTTTGCTTTCTCATCTCCTTATTTAGGACTCAATTAATGAAAGCTGATTGTCCCACCATAATTTTGCTTGTTTGCATAATTTACATTCTTTTTCAGCATAAATTAGTATTTTTTCCTGCTCCATTAGAGCCATTCAGCACTGAACATGAAGAGAGCCCTGACAATCAGATAAAGGCTTCTTGAGTCTCTTGTAGACCCGTTGTCTCTTGTGTGAGGCTGATCTAAGTTCTTCCTATCCATTGGATGTTTAACCCTCTAGTCAGGTTTCACTTTCTACTTATAGAGTGATGGTAGGTCTGGGCACTGCATGGGTACACAAGGGCGGGGGTGAGGTGACAAGGAGCTTCTGCACCAAGCCTGGGTCTAGACACAATGTTCCCCTGATGTCACAACCGGGATCATGGGACGTCTGACGTAGTGGTTGGAGTGAGAGTCAAAAGCCAGTCCGGGTCTGATACCAGGAGATCAGAGCCCGGCAGCAGGAGCAGGCGTAGGTAGTGCAAGGGAGGCAGTCCGAAGCAGGGAAAACCCAGCTGAATGGACAACTTCTTGTTCCCGTGCTTGGTTGAAATGGAAGTAGGGAACTAAACAGGACACTCAGACTTCTACCAATCCCAAGACCTCTGTCAGAGTTGGGCTTCTCGTTCTGGCAGGTCCCTGGGTGGCAGGTTGGAACTTATTGACTCCTAAGTGCCCAGTAGAGCTGGGTTTGTGACCTGCGGTCCCTGACACCTGAGTGCAAGGACTGTGAGGGTAATGGTGCTGCCAGCACTGGCCTCTCTAAAGTGGGGGCCAAGGCGGCTCTGGCTCTGCTTTCCCCTGTGCCAGAAGAACTGGGCACATGCAAAGGAAGAAGCCAATTCTATACACTCTTCAAGAGCGGCACCCTCTACACCCATCTTCTTTTCTCACAGCTCTATAAAGAACTGCTCTAGCTTCAGGCACAGTGTCACCTGGACTGCCCACCGGAGAGATGTGGGCAATACAAAGATACAAAGCAGGATTTTGTCTTAAATGAGACTGCAGTCTGTTTCTTTTTCTGTTTCTCCAGTGCTGCTCCTATGCTGATGTATTGGGGTCTCCAATCCTAAGAACTGCAAGGGAGAATTGGTCCTCCCCCCCCCCCAAAAAAAAAGAGGAAAGACGTGTGAGTGATGTGTTCTGAGGGTGCTGTGTCCAGGTTTCCATCTCGTTTAGTCTTATGTACGTAGAAATTCTCTTTTTCTAATCTGGCTCCTGTCATTACTGTGATTCTCAATTCATTCACAAGATCCCAAATTTTCTCAACTTGAAATGCTTAACAAGTAACACTTCTTGCAGAGGTATCCCCCAGCAGAGATGTTGCTGTTCAGGAAACTACAGCTTGTACACAGCACTTGCTTTATCTCCCCATTTTCTGTTTTCCCAGAAACAATCATTAGTGGTCAGAGTCCTTTAGTAAAACTGTGAGATTTTCTGTCATAAAGACATTACCTGTTCCACTCCTTCAACCAAAATGGATGTGTAATGTCACTTTCAGTGACTTCCATTGGTGTCTGCTCTTCTCTTAAGCCACAGAAGCACTGCATCAAGCAATAAAAGAGCAAAAAGCTATTTGTGCTTAGATCAAGTGTATATCCCCCTACTTTGCACAAACAAACTTCCACTCCCACAAACCCTACACGTGGTGAGATTATTGCTGTTACAGGAAATGGCAGTTAAACTGCCCGTCAAAGGTATCAAGCTCTGTGTATCTTGAAAGCTTGTCTCTTTCACCAACAGAAATTGGTAATAAAAGATATTGCCTCATCCACCTTGTCTCTCTCATATCCTGGGACCAACATGGCTACAACACTGCAACTTCAAGGGCTAGTCAGCGATCAGGCCAACTATTGCTTAATGGTTAGCAAAGAGCAACTTTCCATCTGCCACAGTCTTGAGGAAACTGCCATTTCCGGGCAGATAGAAATGGGACAAGCTCTATCACTCAGCTGCAATAGAAAAGAAAATAAGATGAGTTAAAGGTGAGACAAATGTAAATGGAGTTAAGCTAGAAGGGATGAGAAATCAGCAGTTGAGGAAGGACACCCAGAAATCAACTGTCAGAGAAGAATCAGTTTGGAGGGCTGATCAGTCAATTGGTAGGAAGGCTGTGAAATTCACTTCAGTGCCCATAATTTCTCTCTCTGATGGCCCATCCTTCTTCTAGATCTAGTGTTCTCAACTCCTATTGACTTCGTTGGCCCCTTATAGGATTAGGTCTTTAGTGTGTGGTAGCAATGCTCACGCCTGCACCAAAATACTGTAGGAAGGGACAGAGGAGGGTAAGATTGGACGTCTAGGACAGGGGATGAACTTAAACAAGTATTAGCCTCTGGAATTGGAAACAAGTTTCTTTCCTCTCCCATCCCCATTTTACTTCTGTAACTTCTCCAGTGATTTCTCTGACAGATCCCCAGGAAGCAAGATAAACATTACTATGCAAAACAACCACCTACAAGATCATGTGCTTTTTCTTGCTGAAGTTAGAAGTAGGTCAAACAGGCAGTAGGTATTTATGAGATACCTATGAGTAACCAGTACATGTAGGTTCTGGCCTACTCCAGGTTAATGCTGTTTTTCTGACTAAGCCCCCTGCAGCTTCCTTTTGATTACAAAAAAAAAGTGCATTGTTTGCTGCAGAGAAAAGAAACCACTAGAATTTCCTTTAACAAAGGTAGTGCAGTTTAAATACAATTTCTATCTAGCCACACACACCCACGCCATAACCACACCCTTTACTTTTTCATAGCTTTGCAGAATTGTGTTTAACAAGATCATCAACTCTTAATTGAAATTATGTTCTGTCAGTTCTGTCTGTTTCCTGCTATTACTCAGTAAATCTGCATCAGACTGAGTGATTGCTTTGCTAATGGATATAAATTACATTAAAGAATACACTTTGGGTAGAGATCATTTTGTGGTTTATTCCATCTCTGGAGATCTGGGTCCAGGACTATTTTAGGTCACGGGGGGAATTAAGATGGTCGTTGTCAATCAAGGCTCAAAGGTGCCTAATGAAATTAGGACCTCAATTTCCTATTCAATGAGAATGAAGCACCGCATTCCTGTAGAGTCTTTTGAAAATCCCAGTCCCAGGGGTTATTTGTTTGCATTAGAAAATTGCTATGTTGTTGGAACACAACACACTTTTAGATCCCAGCTTCTACACACAGCAGCAAAAATGAAATGGGCAATGCAGCAAAATCCACAGTCACCCTTTTGTAGAAGTTTGTGCAACTGAAATAAAAGGGATGGAGTGGCATTTGCTACGTGAGGAGGGTGTGTGTGTTGGGGAGGGGGAGCTTGTGCAACTCTTCCCCTCCCCTTGTCTATAACAGAGCACTGTGATCAGGTGATGACATTCATAAGCATTCACAAAATCACTGCCCAATTAAAAAAAACCAACTTTGTCTGTCTTGTACATTATACCACACTGAATGTGAAATCAACCTTTTTGGGCTAAGATAATGGATAAAATCAAGGAGCAAGAGGGAGAGAATCTCTAGCATAATTTCGAAATGCTCTTGGTAGGGCAGCAAGAAAGGAACAATACAGTACACACAATTCTCTACTCCCAATCCATACAATAGTTTTACACGTCAAGTTGCCTCATCTGCAAGGCTTATTTCTGTGAGCTAAATAAATATTCCGATCTGGTCTTCTGCCAAAAATGCACAAGATGAATTGCTGAAGCCTCTCCTTATTTTCTCTGCATGGTCAAGTATGACGGGTAATCGGTGGTGCCCCCAGCCAAGGTCATAGGAAAGAATTTGAAAAAGCAAACCATCAACTTATTTTGGAAAATGCAAATGGAAAACCTGTTTTATCTCAGCATCTAAGCAGGGAACCATTCACATGAGAAATAGCGAAGGAAGCCAGATACAGAAATTGAGATTCCAGAGCCTTTGTCCTTTATATATGTAGCTGCCTCCACCAGAGAGGAAGCATTTTTAGACACTGGCTACCACAGCAAGCTCAGTGGAATCACTCTCTTGTGTGTCACCGGACTGGCTCCTGATCTGAACACCCTCTTGGGAGGGGCCAGATGATCCTATTCAGATTCCATGAGGTTTTCTGGGTGATGATGCCCCTCCATCCATTGTTGTCTAAATCATGTTGTGTCTTCCTCCAGTATTATTCAAAAATCTGAAGTTTTCTGCCATCCACATCATTAAAACTCTCTCTGTCAGTCCCCCATTATCGCCCTCCAGTCAGTGCTGGTGTCCCAAAGACCTCCTCCAATTGATTCAAAATGCATTCGCTTTAAAAAAAAAAAAAAAAAAAAATTCCCTGCCCATCAGTCAGATCACTTCTCTCCTGCCTTTGAATTCCTATCCTATATAGGTCCAGGCTTCTTGTGCTGACCTTCAGAGTCTTGTATGAACCTACCTTGAGAGCCTCCTTCCTACCTATCTGCTCCTCCCTGTTGTTGTCACCCATATCAATGAGGCCAGTCTTGAGTGCCTACTATTCTACCCTCTCAAAAACACCACTGCTTTTTTCTGTGCTGCTTGGTACGCAAGGAAAGCTCTTGCCCAGCTAATCAGCAAGGACACTGCCCTTTCCTCCGTTAGCCTCTTTTGCTGCGATGCCTACACAGAATCAGTCAGCTGGTGATGGCTGAGTTCTATGCAGCTGGGGAGAGCTCCTTTTCTTTTTTTTATTTATCTCTAAATAAACCCAAATTGCAGATGATTCAGAGGCATCATATTATTAAAGTAAGGGGTGGCCCATTTGGATAAAATAAAAATGGACTTAAAATAAAAAGTTGAACTATGGTCCTCTTGAGGTTTGTGGGTTTAAAAAACAAACAAACAAAAAACCCCTCACTAGTTCTGACTGAAATGGTGCATTATCCCCACAGAGCATATTTTTGTCATATTGCAGACCTAGTCAAAAATCACAAAGTCTTGCAAAAGAGGCCATCTTCCATGATATCCTGGCCTATTTTTAGACCAGAAGTTCAAATAAAGCTTTATATACTTAGCTGGACTGAATAGAATCTTTGACACATTTGAACTTCTCCTGTCGCTAGTGATAAACAGATCTGAAAAAAGAATTTCTCTTTCACTATCTGCTCAATATGGGCTTGGCTGAGCACTTCTTGCAAGGTGCTGATTGCCATCATGTCTCATTGACTTCAATGGTAGTTGAGTGTGCTCAGAAGCTCTCAGGAGTATGTGGTACCCCAGGTGTTCATTTCTTTGAGGTGCTGAATGGCTTGACTACCATTGACATGAGTAGGAACTGTGGCACACAGAACCTCCTCTGGCAGGTGTGTGCCCTAAGACATTGAACATGCAAGTGGAAATGAGCACTCTAACTAGGGATCCAGAATTGCACACCTTAAACTAGCCTGTCTTTGCCAAATGGTCTCATTTTTGGTATAGTCAGTGTAATGAATCCTGGTTTTTATTTATTCCTATGTTATGCATGTTTTAGGCAGACTTTGTGCAATTTATGTAAAGCAATGTGCTTTAAACTACTCTGATGATAGTTACTGAGCTATTTTGACTCAAGAAGAGTTGGTGTACCCTACAGGAGAGAGAAAGGCAGGGGCGGGGGCAAAGTCACTAGGGAAAAAAAATTACTCACAGCAAAATACATTTGTTTGTGGAAAGAAGAAAATAGTGTTCCTAAGAAGCCAGTGTGTACATTAAATTTCCCTGGGGTCAGGGTTAATGTAACTTATCACCTATGTGGATTTTCAACATCCTGTATAATTTATCGATTCATCTGTTTCCAAAGTGACCTGTACATGATTCAGAAAAGGCTACCTGTGAAATATTGAGCTTTGCCAAACTCATACTTAGAGGGTAATGGATTTTATTATAAATTATGTTTTTATGGGCAAAAAGTATTCTTTTTTGTGAGTTAATATTTTTCCTCAGTGTTTTTTAATATACAAACCTGTTCCATTTTGAACTTTTTTCCTGCACCCCTGCTGACACTGTACAATATTAAACAGTTTTAAAAGTCATATGTTAGAATTATTAAAAACAAAACAAAACTTCTGGAACTAACAAGTGTGTCTGCTGTGTGCAATCCCAATAGCTTGATTTTGTGTTGTAGCCCTCCTTACTGTTTGATTGAATTACCTAAATTAGGCCTGGATCATGTGAGGTGCTGAGCTTCCTAATCTCCTATTGCACTTTGGTTCATGAGTACTAAATTAACACAAAAATGCAAAAGATTAGTGGGAGGGAAACAGATTGAAACATTTTATTGTTAGGCTTCACCAGCCACTTTTTTAAACTAGAAATTACTAAATCAGGATCTTCTTCACCTTGCTCCTGTTTGTTATTGTCACCTGTGTTCACTGCTACTGCGGTTTGATGTAGTTCAGGATGCCTTCCTATTTTGTAGGGAAAGAGCACAAGATGATGAGCATTTAAGGAAAGAGTCTGACTTTAAGCCTTTCATGCTGATTTAGAGGCTGGAGGTGGAGAGACATAGGCTATGTTCACACTGCAGCGCTAATTCGAATTAGCTTAATTCGACTTTCAGCAGCTGATCTAAAGAAATAACAGCAGACTGTTCACACTACGCTGTTTGATCTGGTCTCTTGCGTTCACACTGGCCAACCTTAATTTGAATTAGAAAGCAGTGCAATCTGGGTAACTATGCCACAGTGCAACTAGCTATGGAGGCTGTGGCATCGTTCCAGGATGCATTGCTGCTTCCCCCACCCTTTCCCCTTCCCAAACAAACAGGAAAAGGATTTTTGTGCCATTTTTTTTGCTCCCTGCGATCGCTGTTGCTTCAGAGTCATGGAGCCAGCTCTACTCTGCGCTGTAATTGTGATCATAACAAATACATCGTGGCTTATCATGGGGTACTTGAGAAACAGAGTAAGAAGGTGAAGCAGCCAAGGCTGCCCTGCTTCAAGACATCCAGCAGAACAATTCCAAATTGCTGCAGGCAACGAGTGATGCATTAGTAATTTCTGTTCCTGTATGTTGCTTGCCATTTCTCATCCACCTAGCACATATCCCCCCAATGTTGCTTGCCTTTTCTCATGCACCCCCCATATGTTGCTTGCCTTTTCTCATCCACCCAGCACCCCCCTCCCATGTTGCTTGCCTTTTCTCATGCCCCCCCCCCCCGCTGTTGCTTGCCTTTTCTCATGCACCCACCCCCCTGTATGTTGCTTGGCTTTTTCTCATGCACCCCCCTGATGTTGCTTGGCTTTTCTCATGCACCCCCCCCCCCACCGCTGTTGCTTGCTCTTTTTCATCCCCCGCCCCTCCCCCCCCGTACGTTGCTTGCCTTTTCTCATCTACCCCATCCCCACCCCCACCCCCACCGGCTGCTTGCCTTTGATGCAAGCCTGATTTTGGTTCCTGTATGTTTTCCTTTGATGATACCCACTCCCCCCATCGCCCTTCCAGATCTGTGCTCAACAAATCCCTTGTGAACAAGATTTCCTTTAATAAATAAATGTTTTGGAAAGATGCAAAAATTTATTTTTGAACAGTCATGTCTTGGGTAAAAGGGAGGCGGGGGGAGGGGAAGGGTTCCTTCACTGTCTCCAGGGGTAGGGTGTTTAGTTTCTTCCTTTTCCTAATCTGAGACAGTCTGTGCGCAACACTGCTTAATGGTTAGGCCCCAGGCGAGGTGTCTACAGAATGAAAGAAAAATAACAAGATAGCTGCAGCCAAATTAGTGAAGAACAGTATACATATTGTGATGGGGTGGCCTTCGTGCTCCCGTGGGCCGAGCGCTTTTCCAGTGTGGTGGGCACAAAATGGCCACCCGGGGCTCCCCCCAGTCTTAAGATGGTGGCCATCTCGCTTCTGCCCAGTCTTCCTTCAGGCCTTCGCAGGTCGAGCAGTGCCCTCGGGACCTTAGGTTCTAAGGTTGGGGTAATGGGTGTCCGAGCCCGCCCTCTTCTTCGGACACCAGCCCAGAGACCCTGGCTGACAGCAGAGGCTGGCTGCTGCTATAAGGCACTGTGTAAGTCTTTTCTCTGGGCTGCTTCCCTACCCTGGTCTTCGTTGGGGCTAAGTAGCCACTCCACCGGGCAAGCCCCTGCTTTCCTCTGGCTTCTGCCACTCACAGTTCTCGTTCTCGTTCTCCTCCTTCTCCAAACTCCAAGAGTACCCTGCCTGGCTGGCAGGGAGATTATATCTGCTCCCAGGCAGTGCTTAATGGGTCTCAGCTGACTCTGGCCTCAGCTGACCCTAATTGGTCCCAGCTGACTCTGGCCTCAGCTGGCCCTAATCAGCCTGGAGGAAACCTTGGGTAGCTGCTAGGGGAACAGGGCCCTGGTCATTCTTCCGCTAACATAGCACCCTTCTACCACCCTCCGGTAGCCCCTGTCACAATATGTAACATTTTGAAATACTCATGCATTGGTACAATATAGCCACAGCTTTTTAAAGTTAGGAAGAAAATATCTATGTATCAATTTCAACATTGATGGCTTGATACAATGTTGCCTCTAGTTTGTGTATTGAAGAGGAAGAACATACATATGTTTCAGTTTTCACAATTATGCTTTTGTACAATGTAGCAAGTGACTTTCTAATGCAGACGGCATGGAGGGCTGGGGGGTAATCAGCTTGCATCAGAAACCCACAGAGATAGGAACCGGGTTTGCAGGGTGTGTGTGGAATTTCTCTGCTGCAGTCCAAACAAAAACAGAGAGCTATTGGGAACTGATTAGGGTGGGAGGACTGATTTCTCAGCTTGCATTCCATACTCTCACAGATAGGAAAAACGGGGATTGTGGGGGAGGTGGATTTGACTGCTTGCATTCAACATACACACAGACAGGAACTGAAGAAAGAAAACTCACCAGATGTCCCTTCTCCAGCATGCCCTGGGATATCTTCCCATAAATGTCCAGATTCCTTTTGCTGGCTCTGAGCTGAGCCAGAATGAACTCCTCGTCCCACAGTCCAATGAGGTCTAGGACCTCTGGTTGACTCCATGCTGGAGCATGTTTGGGCTTTGCAGCAGCGATGCTGAGAACAGTGGCAAAGCTCTCTCCATGCTGGCAGCACAGGAAATGGAGATTCAAATCTTCCCGGGGCTTCAGGGGAGGGGACTTTACCTGCTATTGTGACCATGGAGCAGCACAGCGCAATTGGCCAGAGCAGTGAAAATGGGGCATAATGTGATACATTCTGGAGGGCAATTAAGTCCAGTTAAGCTCAATTATGTTCACACTGACACTAATTCGAATTAGGTGCTACGCCACTTGCAGAGGTGGTCTTATTAATTTGATTTTACAGGCACCTTAATTCGAATTAACAGTGGTGTCAGTGTGAATGCGGGAGTAATTAATTCGAATTAAGGGACTTTAAATGGACCTAAGTCCCCAGTGTGAACCAGGCCATAATCAGCAAATCCTAGCAAGGACAGCAGAGATTTGGAAGGGAAATTGTAAAATATTTAGAGGAGTGTGATTTTTAAACAGTATTATTTTGATTGAGATTTTTAAAAATGCAAGTATTTTGTGGTAGTGACTCATGTACTTGCTCAGTTGCTGTTGCTTTGATGTTCCCTGCTCTTTAAAAAGGCAAAAGCAAGAACACTCTGGCAAAAACAAAAACAGCTCAGCAAAGCAGTTTATCTTTTATAGCTACACAGGCCAAAAAAAAAAAAAAAAAGGTGAAACCCTAACAGAGCATCTGTCTGCGCTATACCACCATGACAGGGAACCTGGTTACAACGTGGTTTTCTCCAATACAGCAATGAAAGATTGTTCATCTTCTAGCACAGAAAGAACTTAGATGTGTTTTGATTGTGTGACTCAACCCTGGTTTGTCCAAGAGATAAACAGTTAGATTCCATTTACATTCCAAGATTTAACTGTTCGGGGACACTTACATTACAGCTCAATCTCTCAACACATTTTATGTGGTGTAAATGGCCCCTTAGGTTTTGAGTCAGTCTTCTTAGTGACCTTATCCAAAGTGCACTGAAGTCAATGGAAGTCTTCAGTAGACTTCAGATCAGACTCTAGGTCTCTAAGGCTACGGCTACACCGACGGCGGCAAAGTCACCACCATCAGATCAATTTCTCTGGATCGACTGAGCGGTCAGTGAAGACCCCCTCAGTCAATCCATAAATTGACATACTAAGACCACCTTCACAAGTGGCGCAGTGCAATGAAGACGGTGCGCAGAAGAGGAGCAGAGAAGTCGATGTGAGTTATGCACATTTTTTGCATAGCTTGTGTAACTCCCATTGACTGCCGCCGAATCCCGGAGGTAAGTGTAGACAGGGTCTAAGAAACGAGGCATTGCAAAGTTAAATACTGAGTTTCCAAGCAGAGGGCGTAGGGCTTGTGATCCTCAGCATCCTCTTACCAAGAGATTTACAATAGTTTGGAAGGGATTCTCATACATATCTTGCATCGAAACAGATACTGATAAGAAGAAAAGGAGAAAATTCCAAGCATGAATGAACTGGGGGGATCAGTGGCATGGGAAGAGAGAACCTTTTTCTGTGCCCTTGTAGTCTCGGCAGCAAGACAGGAAAGAGTTGCTTCAAATAGCAAGCAAAGATCCCATAGTAACTTTAAAATGTGGTACCATTTTTTCAAAAAACTGCTCTCGCTGTAAGCAAATGTTTGTTTCTTGGATTACTGTTTGGTAATAATATTAGCATTTTAAACATTTCCAACTTGGCTTTGACTTTATATCCCACCTGAAGTGAAAAGAAGAAGGTCAGGTATAATTTTTAATATCTGTTGTTGTTTTTTGTCTGGAAACAATTTTATGTTCACCTGGGTTACCAGAGCAACACTAAAAGAATAAGATTTTGCAGAAAACAGAAAATCACAAACCAAAGAAACCACAATTGTCTCATAGCAGCAGCTTTTCAGTTTCTTCTACATGTAGGTAAGCAGCACATCCCATTGTCTGAAATTATCACCTAGTAAACTGAAACCTGTTGAAAATCTCACTTGAATTTTAGCATATAATAAGTACCATTGCATCTTTTTGGACTACTGGAAGATGGTCTTTAGAAGTATGAAAGAGAAGTTGATGGGAAGACATTTAAAATTTTTCTATTTTCATGCAACCATATAATTTAGCGTGTCTGATAGTTAGATTTTAGCTGGCACTACTTTGTCTTTCATTTAAAAAAAAAAACCAAAAAAAAAAAAACCCCAACAGTCTCACTGTGGATTGGCTTTTAAAAAGAATGTTAACAGTTCCTCGGAAGATAACAAGCAAAAATCACATAATTCAGCTTTGATATATTATAACTTTGAAGAACATTCTTTTTGAGGAAAAGCTTAGAGGTTAAAAAGAGATAAAATTGGATTCCTCTGTGACACCACAAGAGGTCAAGAGGGGGTGAGGTGGTCTTAACAGTTAAGAGCCCTGCTTTAAAAATGAGTTTAGGGAAGAGCATTTAGGCATTTTTAATAACTGCTTCAAAGTAATGGATGAATGTTAGGAGGTGCTGACTAGTTTGAATAAGTGCCCCCAAAGTTCTGATTGTGATATTTCTGACTCTGATATAGGGATGTATCTAATTTCCTGCAAACTATATTGAACATTTCTCCTCCCACTCCACCAGACTGTATGTCCAGACTTTAATTACTGTTAAAATCTTTTTAATTAACACTACTTTGGTATTTGCAGTGTTCCCTATACAAAGCATGGAAAAGTCCATGGTACTGTTAATTAGGCAATAGACTAAATTGTAAAGGTTTTAGTGGTAGCCATCATATTCCTGTCAATTTTTGAAAGTCTCAAGAACCTGAGATTGACATGGGTGAAAATCCTGGCAAGATGGTGGCTTTAAACTAGCCACCTCTGCTTAGTGTGACAAAGGAGCAGTTCTAACCGGCCAGTAGATGGAACAGAGAAAAATAGATGCAAACAGAACCAAATATATTCATAAGAGCCAACTGAATGCATTCATGTACTACCATATGGTAAGCTTATTAAGGAGTACTGTAGTTCTATACTGTGTAGTCTCACAGCAAGAATACTGAAGATAGGGCTCTAATTGCATCTGTTAGCTAATTCAGGACTATTATTGCCATTGGCTAGAAAAATAAGTAAGTGGGTCTTACAGGAGGTAAATTGATATGAAAGTGACTAGTGGTGAAGGAGGTGGAATAACCCAACAAAATGGTACAAATGAATTGGGATCTAGATGAACACTAATTCCATTTCTGTCTTGTTAATCATATTTGAGTTCGGCCACAACCAGACACATGCAGCCAGGACATTCAAAGTCAGCTAATAATCACAGTCTGTGATGTAAGACAATAGGGTGTCAGATGTATATATTAGTACCTATTATGCTGTCAGGTGCCTACAGGGATTCAAGACTTAAAGGACCCAATTCTGCCTGTTTTACAGAGGTGTACAAGTCAATGTCAATATGAGAATGAAAGGCACAATTGGGTCAATGTAAGCACACAGCCTGAAACATCCTGTTTTCTAAATTATTAGGACTTCCTCAGTGCTGTGTGTTCACTTCTGTATAAATAATCTATTCCAGTCTATCTGATAGATACAAAAAAGGCTTGGGTGACCCAATGATTGGGAATCCTGGATGAATTCCTCGCCCCACTGTAGTCCATGGAAATTTTATCATTGCTTTCAGTGGGGCCAGGATTTCATCCCCAGTCTTTGAGCTTCTGCTTCTCTCAAGTTGCATTAATGTGCATTGGCAGGAGACTACTCCTAAATGTGATTAGTCCAAGTTTAAAAGTTTTCTTTACAGTCTAGCCTGTGGCTGCAGTGCATTTCAAACATTTGATTTGATTACTTTAATACAGCACCTCGGGATAGTCACTTCAATGATAATGTGCCCACATAAATGGCTACTGTGTTATCTGTTGTATGGCAGATTTAAAAACAGATCTACAAAAATGATAGGGAGAAAATGATTATTGCTTACTTAATTCAAAGGCATCCCTCTCCCTTTGTATTAATCACCTCCTTTTATGGTTTATAAATGCAGGAAGAATTTAAATTTGAAAATGTAGAAGTTCAACATAGATCTGGTAAGATTAATTCATAATGGGCAAAAATCTTGATATTTAATGTACATGTGTGGTACCCACTGAATTCAATGGGCCCCATGTGTACAGCTAGTTTGGCTCATTGTCTTTCTATCAAGGAGGAAGTAATCTGCTTATAACCTTTATCTAATTGTTCTTTAATTCTACCATGTTATGTCCAGAAGAGGGCATACATTCAAAGCAGGCTCGAACCAGTCTGAGCAGATGAAAAGAGGCATATCTTGGTTTTTTTGCTTTCAAGGAAATCAAAAGACACGAATATAAAAAGCATATAAACATGACCAGTTAGATTTCAGATTTAAATATTTTATAATGTACTAGATATGCAGTGTGTGTGTGTGCGCGCGCGTGCACGCATGTTCGTGTGTTGAATTTCCAGAACAAGAATGTTTTAATGCAAATTTGGTTTAATTATTTCTAGAGGTGGGCAGGAACCAAAACCCTAGATCCAAATACCTCCGGACTTTGAGGAGTTCAAAAAGTGAATAAAATGTTGTGGTTTGAGCCCATCTCTAATTGTTTCTATGTGGTATTTCTCATATTTTTGTTTATGACCAGCAAAACCCCTGGAGTTGCCTTTGCCTACTGCTGACTTATTGTTCTGTTAAATTGTCAGTTAAGCTTATAGGATAATAGGGTGTCTATCCATATATCCAAGAAAAGGTTTAACATCTTTCTCTAGATCTAACAGGAATTATTTTGGGGGAAGTTCAATGGCCTGTGTTATGCAAAGGGTCAGACTATATGACCACAGTGGTCCCTTCTGGCCTTAAAATCTATGAATCTATGAAATAAAGAAAATGTGGTAAATGGACCTTTTGCTCTATTATAAGCTTTTGATTGGCTCTTTGAGCAACACTTTACCACACAAAGTGAGTTAGAGTTTTTTATTTTCTTGGAGTTGGGCTGAATAGCCAAACAAAATGCATGAATCAGTCTCTCTTTATTTTCCAGTGCAATTTAAATCCACTTATACTTTCTTTTATGCTTTCTCTTGAACAGTTACAGCCTACCATTTAGGTTATTCCAGCAAAGCAACTACTACTGGTAGTCACCCTGATTTCAAGGATGACACTGACAACCACAGTTTGTACTAATGGGTCTTCACATGGCTCCATAGACCAATTCTGGAAGAACACCATTTATCGCTCTATTCAACAGAGCCTTTGCCTGGTTGTGTTGAGTTGCATGTTATTTCTATACCTGATGCTGTGCTTCCAAGTGTGCAGTGTAGTTCTTCTCAAAACCATGGACACACACCCTTATTGTGTGGAACAATGCGATGCAATCAGTTGCCACCTGCTCAAAGACTGAGTTAGAAATATTTGTCTTGGGCAGATTTTGTTTCAGAAGATCTTTGAAGCATTTCATTTGCTTTCTATGCTTATAATTGATGGAGCTTAATTTGGAATATAGAATTTGTTCTGATAGACAGATCTGAGGCACACAAATTATGTGTCCGGTCCATCTCAGTTGAGTGCAACTCAAATGATCCTTAATAGCGACAAAATCAGTTTTTGCCAAAACTTTCATGTTGGACACCCAGTCCTGCCATTTGATGCACAGACCATGTAGGTGTTGCAAATGGAAACAGTCAGACTTTTTAATGTGCCATTGACAACAAAGCCATGTTTCACATTCATAGAGCAATGTCATGAGGACAACAGCATTATATGCTTTGATTTTTTACTCGAGACATATTAGATATTGCTTCCAGATTCAGAGGTGATTGTATGGGGTTCTGGATTTCTCATTTTGCATATCCACTTTGTGATCGATGTCATGTCATTGTTTAATATGCTGCCAAGATAAGTAAACTGTATGATGGCTTGGAGCATGGTACCTTCCTTGCTTATTGATGGATCTTGGTAAGGTTGTGGTGAAGCTGGGGGGTACATAGCCTCAGTTTTTGTTCAGCTGCTGGTAAAGCCAAAGTTATGAGCTGCCACAGCAAAGTGGTTTTTAAGATCTTAGTGCTGCTTCAGAGTGTGTCGCCAAAGCATAACTGTCAGCGTATAGCAGTTCCTGGATCAATGCTTCAATCACCTGGGTAGTTGTATGTAGATGAGAGAGATTAAAAAGCTTGCCATGCAAAAACATTTAAAGAAGCTGTTTGCAGAGCCATGGAGGGCTTCCTTTATCATCATAGCAAGAATAGAGCAGAAAGGCCAGGAGCAAAGACATAGCCTTGCTTCATTCCGTTCATGATTGGAAATGGGTCTGTTAGATCACCATCAACTCTACCTCTTCCAATCATGCCTTCATGGAATTGCCAAATGATGTTAATAATTTTATCTGGACATCCAGACTTAGTGAGCAATTTCCAGAGGGCAGTGCAGAGCCGTAGATATCCCAGCAGAGCAGAAGCTAGCTGAATTATGCCTTTGCCTTCTCCCAGACCTGCTAGGACCAAAGAAAGAAGGTGGGGCCAGCAGGATGTGCGGCTATGCAAAGCATTTTTTCAAACTCCCTGTGCTGTACACACTACCTAGATTTTGGATGCCCTTTTGTCAGGAATTAATTTTCAGTCTGGCTGCAGGCACCTTTGAAAAAGAAACATCGTTCGAGGGATGCAGAAAAGTGCATGTCATTGCAGCCACTCAATAGGTTCTCGGCAAATTCAGCCCGGAAAGATAACTCTAGAATTGCTGCACATTGCCTGTATATTCCTTGTAAGAGACCCTTCTTTTTATGTCTATATCCTTCTTACATAATGTGTTAGCACTTTGAGATTTATATCCAAGGAAGGAAAGTTTCTGTCAAAACAAATGAGTGAATTGACTTTCCAAGGATTAGTACAGAAAATCTTACAAAAACATAGCATTTTCAGTTCATTTTGTAATTTCCTATTTCAGTGCTTTACAATAAATACATACAGCGAGTTGCCTCAAGGCTTCCTATATTAGTAAACTAGAATGCTTTAATAACAAAGCTGCTGAGCTTCCTCTTGCATTTCTATTGGTTAGACTAGAACTAAAGCTAGGATTCAACAGAGGTACTATGGGTAAAAACTTCAAAAGCACCTAAGTAACTTAGGCCCTTAAGTTCCATTGAAAGTATTTGAGACTTAGACTCCTAAATCTAGACCCTTTTGAAAATTCTACTCTGTGTGCTTGTATTCTAGAGTGCTGCTTACATCATAGGGAAAAGAGCTCCCTACAAAAGTTATAATAGGATATAAGATATTTTAGAGTTCAGCAATATATTACTTTACTAGTTAGCTTGCTTTATTTCCATCTGTGCATGGAAAGCAGTTAATTATAGAAATAAAAGGGCACACTGATTGAAGCAGATAATTAAGGCCTGATTCTCCTCTCACTTCAACTGGATTTACACTGGCTTGGCTCTACTAAGATCAATGGAGTTACTCTACATTTACAACAAAGCGAGGCAAGAATCCAGCCTAGAAAATAGCAACAAAATCAGCAGAGATGTTGAAGCTGCAGTCCCGGTGGTGTACACTGGTGTTCTCTGTAAGTGTCCCACAACTTTGGATTTACTTTTCCCTCCCCACTTGGGTCCAAATCTGTTGACTTTCAGGTTCATGCTGCTAAGTTCAACTTTTTTACGCTGCATTCAAAGATGGGTGGGGAAAGAATGTTAAGGGTGAAAGATTTGCATTTCTGGATTTGCTGGTAGTGAGCTATGTTGAATTGTACTGCTGTGTTTTAGTTATGTATGGGTTTTGATTTTGTTGTATTTTAAGGTATATCAAGGGCATATGATTAGCTTTTAGGTCTGGTTTACAGTTAAAACTTGGGTAGATATTACAGTGCTCATATGTATGAAGAATGCTGTAGCAATTCTGACTAACCCCTGGTGTAGATGCAGGTAGGTTGATGGAAGAATGTTTCTGCCAATTTAGCTACCAACTCCTGGGGACGTGGAATTCCTACAGGAGTGGAAAAACCCCTTTTCTCACGGAAGTCTGTGTCTACACTACACGGTTACAGTGGTATAAACTATGGTGCTAAAGCTATGCCATTATAGAGCCTGTTTTGTATACATGGCCTTAGTGTGCGTACAAATCTAAATAAATAATACGAAGTGAGGGGGGGGGGTCAGAGGAAGAGGAGATTAATGAGTAGAGTTTTTTGAGGAGCAGGGTTTGAAAATCCAGACAGTTAATTTGCCTCCACTCTCACATAGGCAAGAAAGCAGCAGTAAAGTGCTAATCTTCTTAATAATAAACATTATTAATACTCAGTCACGGTTCCAGTGCTTTGTGGTAGAAAAAAAATAATTAGTTTAGAGCATAAACAAATGGAAGATCAGAGATGATTAAAATTATAATTAAAGTGTGGGAATGATACTGATATCACAGACATCTCTGCAGACTATTTGAACAGAGCATTAAACATAGTCAATCATTTCTACATAATAATGGTATTTACAATAATACAATAGAAATGCTAGACATTTAACCGCAGACAGGCTAGAGTCTTCAAATATATTTACAGCATTAAAATCCAGAGAGAATAGATATGGCCTGTATTTAAAAAAAAATGGTTAAAGTTATGGTTCAATTTTCGGATACTGGGCTTTAGCATAATAAGAAAAGGCAGGGAAAATGAAAATCGGGGAGGATGTTGAATAGGCATTTTAAAAAGAAGATTTGCTATAGAGAGTTTATAATGGACTGATTTTGATAACATTGTAACACAAGATTAAGAGAAGTTGGGGGGGAAATCATAATTATAAACTTCTATAATTAATGAAAAACAATTTAAAGATCAGATGATAGAATGTTGCTAGCAACTTAAGACAACTTTTCCCATTTGTGGTCACTGTTGGTTGCATTCTTTGGGTTTAGTGGAAAAAACAGATATTGTTTAGAAGAAAGCATAGATGAATTTAGCAGAGTTTACAGATTCAGAAAAAAGGGCTGTATCTTTCTAGGAACCGACCATCAGCTTTAGAGTGCTAAGTGTCCTCAGGTCCCATTGACTGTGTCGTGTTTTGAGATTCATTTAGCATTTTGCACAGTCTGAAGCCATGGAAGTGAACATACTGCAAGAAAGACTATGACAGAGGGAAAGGCACTGACAGGGCAAATTTTCCTGTTCATTTTGGGCCAGATCATAACCCTCTGCTCCCAGTGGTGAGCATATGTTCATCTGAGTGTCCCCACTGATGTCAATGAGCCTGTGCGTGTCAGTATTCAGTTCACAGTCTGACTTATAGAAAACTGACGGCAGGAAAACTCTCCATCCAGGTTTTAAAAAATCATATTAAATGACTTAGATAGTGCTTATTAGACAAAGAGTCTGTCTACACTGCAATTACATGACCTGTGGCTGGCCCGTGCCAGCTGACTCAAGCTCATGGGGCTTGTGCTAAGGGGCTGTTTAACTGCGATGTGGATGTCTGGGCTCAGGCTGCAGCCAAGCTCTGGGACCCTCCCACCTCACAGGGTCCTAAAGTCCAGGCTCTAGCCTGAGCCTGGATGTCTACACTGCAGTTAAACAGCCCCTTAGCCCAAGCCCTGTGTTCCTGAATCAGCTAGCATGGGCCAGAGGCAGGTCGTGTAATTGCAGTGTAGACATACTCGAAGACAGCGATTGTGCCAGGAGTTGGGGTGTAGAGTGTGTAGAAGATGGGGCCTCTTAATGTGCCATTGCAGAGATTCTCTAGCAAGAGACCCCATGAGTGGACTACTTTGTCGCAAGGCCTGTTCCAGGCCTGAGCTTGGTGTAATGTCTGAGGATCGGCCCTGTGGCCTGCAGAGTAGATTTCTCCCCACTTTCTCCTGGAGAGCTGCACAGTCCTGGTACTTTGGTTGCATGTGGAAACAGAATTGGGGTTTAATGCCGCAAATGTATCCAAATTAAATAACCCGTGTAGGACTGAGGCAAAAGCATTGTGTGTTGTAACCTCCCCAGTAGAATAAAAAATGCATAGGTGGAAAAGATGGACCAAAACTTACATATCAGCATTTGTGTATAAAGCACCCTAGAGTCCCATCTGCTCTAGTGGAATATCAGAATTGCCTGACTTGTCCAGACCAGTGATTCATCTAGTCTAGTACCCGCTCTTTCACAGTGACCAGTACTAAGGCCTTGTCTACACTAGAAATTTTTGTTGATGATATTTACATCAGTGATTACAGCGCTCGTGTCTGTCCATACAGCACTCATTTTGTCACCAAAACACATCCACACTTGTTGCTATGGAATCGACAGTGAGAGCAATGCATTGTGGTATAAGGGAGGCGCAATGGGGGCCATATGGATAAGGGAGGCTTTGAGGGCCCATTTTTGACAATGAGAACCCATAAGATGCTTTTTGAAACAGCACTGTGATATTGTATGACTGCTGTACATGTGTGTTGGTGGTAGGTGAAAATGTCATGTGCAACACAGAAATAAAGAATGCATATTGCTCTCAGAAATGACTTTTATTATTAAACACAAAACCGTTTACAACACAAACATATCCTGGAGGGGGTTAAGTAGCGGGAGGCAGTGCCAGCTGTGACAGTTGCGTGTAAGTCCAGCTGTCGTTCTCACAGCTGTCTGAAGGGGTGGAATGAAGGGAATAGCAAGAGGCTCCGTGAGTTTGGTAGGAATGTGTAGGGGGAGTTGCTGGAGTGCAGGGAAAGAAGTTCTGTTCCAGCTGAAGGTGGGGACCGAGCTTGCGTTAACTGTGTCTGCAATGACACTATCGTCTTTAGCAGCTCTGTCTGCTCCTCCATGGACTTGATCATGAGCTCATGGCTGGCCAAAATTCGCTATTGGATCTCCTTCCATTCCTGTCTCTCCATCTTTTGAGATTCTGACATTGATTGTCTCCAAGCCCTTTTCTCGCTTTTGGAAGCCTCAGAGGACAAGAGGAGTTCCTGGAACATCTCCTCCTTGGTTTTTTTGGGGTCACTTCCTTAACAGCCAGTGGCGGTCGGCAGGCGTAGGAGCCTTGGCTGCGAAGGTCACATGTGTAAGAACAAGAAACAATGAACAGAAGCATTATTGTAGGTGCCCCTAGCAGTATACATGAATCACTAGGAAACACACCTCATTCTCACTGTTCCCCTGCGCATAGTACAGCTCCTTGATCAGCCGGGGAATGGTGAGTTGGGAGGGAAGGGAACAGGAGCACCCAAGCAAGTCAAAGTTCTGGGTGGGTGGATTCTCACTTTGGGCATGAGTGCAGGTGCACAGGGAAAACAAAAGTCAAATTCTGCCACCATTCTCTACAGGCAGGGGTTGTAGAAGCTGATATCTCGCTCCTTAGAGTCAGCAAAGAGATGCATCTCCTCCATGTCAGTTGCTTCAAACTGGGTCCCTATGCTGCATGATTGTGCACTGCTTTGGTCCCTGCTCAAGTGACTGCTAACTGGCGTGGGAAAGTGTCCCACAACGGGTGAGGAAACACAGCTGCTCTGCCAAGGAATTTGAGGCAGAGAATTGGAAAGTATCTCCAAGAAAGTTTCCTAGAGGTCACACCGGAGGATACCCGTGAAGTCTTGGTGTGCATAAACAAGCTTCTCAGCTGTACTGCCTAGGTGCGCAAGGGAATGGGAAAGCACATGCAAACACAGCTACTCCTGTGCATTTCTCTCTCTTCAATTACCTGTATGTTTTAGCCAAGCTAATGACCTCCATGGCTCCTGTACACAAGCAGCATCAGCTTCCAAACACTTAGCAGAGCTCCCCTCTCTTGCATCCAGGGCACCTGAGCTGAAGGGCTGAGGCTGGCTGTAGCCTTCAGGGGTTGAGAACAGCTCCTGACTCCCAACCTCAGCAACCAGACTGCTCTCCGGCTCCAGGCCATCCTCCAGCTGCACTTCCTCGTTGATTACCTCTTTGTCGGGGTTGAGTCTGGTGTCCGGTGGCCCCTGGGCCACGGAGGTGTCTACGGGTGTCTTGGGGGTGGATGTGGGGTCACCACTGAGGATGGAATGCAGCTCTTTGTAGAAGTGGCATCTCATTGGCTCCGCACCAGAATGACAGTTTACCTCCCTGGCCTTCTGGTAGCTCTGCCGCAGCTCCTTGATTTTAGCTCAGCATTGCAGCATGTCCCGCTCATAGCCCTTCTGCACCATGGCATGAGAAATCTGGCCATAGGTATCAAAGTTCCTTTGGCTAGAACAGAGCTGGGACTGCATGGCAGACTCCCCGCAAATGCTGATCAGGTCCAGCAGCTCCGATGTGGCTCCAAGCGGGAGACCATTTGCTGCATGGAGCCGCCATGGTCAGCTGGGAAGATGAGATGCAAGCTCTCCATGCCAACCAAGCAGGAAGTGGAATAATAATTTCAAAACTTCCCATGACTTTCCAGGGGGAGAGGAGGGTGGATGCAGAGCAGCAGAGTGCAAATGGATGTCCCGAGAGGTCAGGCTTGGAATTGTGGGACATTTCCAGAGGTCATTTATCGCAACATAAACATACAGCAGTGTCTACATTGTTGCTTTTGTGACAGAAGTTGGGTGAAGAAAGCTCTATGCCTCTCATCAAGGTGGTTTTATTTTCTTGACAAAACAGTGCAGTTTTGTCGACAAAAGGGTCATTATATTGTGTAATATACCAGGACCGTTTTGTCGACCAAAGCTGACTTTTTTGTCGACAAAACTCTCTAATGTAGTCCAGGCCTGTGCCTTCGATGAAAGGACAAAGTATTTTGCAGTAGGCAGCTGTGGGATAACCCGACTACAGGGAAAATTTCCTCCTAACCCGCATTACTTAGAGGTTGGTTTATGCAGGAGGTGAGAGTTTAAGGTGTATGTCAATCGGTGGGTGTGATTTCAGTGTTTGCAAAATATCCAGATAAGAAAGACATATCTACTTAAATGCTGTAAATGAGTCTGTGTTTATAACTTCTGATCACCCAACATGCAGCAAACTGTATATAATCAACTGAAATCTGTACTGATGTGAGGAATCACTATTATGTTAAGAAAAGCAAGAGTATCAGGCAGCAGATAATATCAGCTGAGGCATGCATACAGATAGTGTGTGAGGAGAAGGACAGAATGTTTATAACAATGCATAAATCTCCATTATGGCGAAAAGCTAATCAACTGTAGTTTTATGTTTTAAGAACAAGCCATATTGTGTACCCAGAGGATGACAGCTGTCTCAGGGGTACAGAGCATGGAGGTACTCAATATATGTGGGAAGGCTCTGCCAACATAAATCTGCTGCCACCAGAGCACTTTGTGGATCCTTGATGTTGCTCATGTGGCATATTACTATGTCTGGAAGGAAGAATGAGTCAGGAAAAGAGGAGCATCTTGAGTCTAGCATATGAAAGGAAGACTTGCACTGTGTGCTGTAACAACCAGGAAAAGTTTGTTTAATATCCGTTGCCACAGACTGTTATAGATAAATGACAGCAAGAACACAAGTACAGCCATACTGGGTCAGACCAATGGTCCATCTGGCCCAGTGTAACGCTGTCTGGAATGTGATATTATTTATATATAATGTGATATTATTTATAATATTATTTAATATCAATATGACAAAATTGCAATGATTCTTATAAGATGTGCTATTATATAAGGTACAATTGGAAAGGTTATAATTTGCTAAATATGATAATATTGTTTGTGTATATATATCGTCTTTGGATTGCAAGTTATAGATATGTGTGATATATATCTGTATCCAAAAACTTGTGCTGTGCTACTGGGCTACACCCCCCAGGCAGATTAGTGTCAGCATTGAGGGCCATCAATTATACAATAAGCCCAGGGAGAGAAGCCAGGGACTGCTCCTATTAGTCATCAGGGTTCAGGACATGCCTGTAGTGAGAGGGCCTGCAAGTGCTTTTCCCTGCCCATGTGCTGTGAGCTTGTGTTTGGGACAAGCCCCATGACAGAAACTGTAAAAGGCTTCTGCACCACCAGTTCCATCTTGTCTTCAGTCCTGCTTCCTACCTCTAGTTGAACTACTCTGCATCTGAAGTTATGAAACAAAGGACTGAGACCCATCCAGTTATTGGATCTACTCCAGAGGAACTATACAAGCCTGCAAACTCCAATACTGCTAAGAATCTGATATATATATAGACTTTGAAGTCATTTGTATGTATGTGATTTCTTTGACCATTTAACATCTTTCATCTTGTTTGTTTTTTTTCCTTTTATAATAAACCTTTAGTTTTAGATACTAAAGGATTAGCTGGCAGTGTGATATTTTGGGTAAGGTCCAAACCATTATTGATCTGGGGCTGACCCTTTGGGGATCAGGAGAACATTTTGGTAAAGGGAATGGAATTTTAATTAACTTATTTCTTCACTTTCTTGCTGATTGGGAGCCAGAGACAGAAATGTAATAAAGGGGGCTGTGTATTTCTTTTTGGGGCTTCTTAATAACCAGTGTGGGGAATCAGGAGCACTGTTTGTGACTATTGGTGAATCTAACTTCAGTGTTAGCCACCAGTTTTGGGAGAATCTGCTTTTCTTTTGCAGCTTGCCCTGATCTTGGCATTTTCAGCTGAGTTACCCAAGACTCATACAGGTCACATCCAGTATCCTGTCTTCCGACAGTGGCCAATGCCAGGTGTTTCAGCAGGAATGAACAGAACAGGTAATCATCAAATGTCGCCCATTCTCTTGCTAGAAGAAAGGCTAGGGACACGTCAGAGCATGGTTTTGCATCCCTGTCCATCCTGGCTAATAGCCATTGATGAACCTATCCTCCATGAACTTATCTAGTTTCCTTTTGAACCCTGTTATAGTCTTGGCCTTCACAACATTCTCTGGCAAAGACTTCCACAGGTTGACTGTGCGTTGTGTGGAGAAACACTTCCTTTTGTTCATTTTAAACCTGCTGCCCATTAATGACATTTGGCGACTCCTTGTTTTTGTGTTATGAGAAGGAGGAAATAGCACTTCCTTATTTTCTTTCTCCACATCAGTCATGAGACCTCTATTGATTTGTATAGACTTCTAGTCATCTCTTTTCCAAGCTGAAAAGTGCCAGCCTTATTAATTTATAAAGAGGCAATATGATATTTTCTGTCTTATTATCTATCCCTTTCCTAATGATTCCCAACATTCTGTTAGCTTTTTTGATTGCTGCTGCACATTGAATGGATGTTTTCAGAGAACTATCCACAGTGACTCCAAGATCTCTTTCTGGAGTGGCAACAGCTAATTTAGACCCCAACATTTGATATGTATAGTTGGGATTATGTTTTCCAATGTGCATTACTTTACGTTTATCAACATTGAATTTCATTTGCCATTTTGTTGTCCCATGACCCAGTTTTGTGAGATCCCTTTGTAACTCTTTGCAGTCTGTTTTGGATTTAACTATCATGGGTAGCTTTGTATCATCTATTAATTTTGCCACCTCATTGTTTACCCCTTTTTCCAGATCATTTATGAATATACAAGAATACACATAAAACATCCATTACCTGTTATAAAAAGAATGAATCAGATGCTTTTAAATTTGATCAAAACTAAATAATATTAATTCAAAAGCAAATACATTCCACTTGTCATTAAGGAAATAGCCACATCAGCCAACAATGGGAAAGAGAAAAGCCTGGTGTGATTCCTCTCAAATGACAACCCCCTTCTCCTTCACCAAACAGCTGGGTTATTTGTTGTCTGGAGTCAGACAACAAATGTGATTAGATGCATGGGAAAGCTTCCAACTGGAGAGTGAATAAAAAGATTAGGACTGCTTAGAGATAAAAACCAGAGTGAACGGTATAGAGAAGGGAAATCAGTCGTATGTGATTCCAATACAAAAACTTGGGGGACAGTGAAATGAAAAGTCAACAGAATTAAAAATGCTAAAAGGACATACGCATAATTAACTTGTTGAACTTCTTGCCACAAGATGTTTTAGAGACCGCTTAGTAGGAATCAGAAGAGGAGTAGAACTTGAATTCTATTTAGAATATTATTCCAGAATTTTCTATTATGGGGTTTTAAAAATTTATTTCCTCTAAGCATTTGACACGGGCCACTTTCAGAAACAGGATATTGGATTAGACCGACCATTGGTTTGATCTGGTATGAAAATTCCTATGTTTCTGTTGTTGGATTAAAAAAATGGACATCAAATATCTAGAACTTTTCATCCTCTTGAAGGGAATCCAGGTGATCTATTTCTCCAGTGTTCTCTTCTGTTCAGCCTCACTTCATCACTTGTACAGGGATCTTTTTGAGGCTTTCCTGAGAGAGCCTCTAAAAGCGTGAATCTCAGGGCAAAAGTCTGAGATGAATGAAGCAGGCCTGAAACCAGATCATCCTCAACTGCCAGAATCCTCCCAGGCTGGTTCAGACAATGCTGGCAAACATGCAGCTGCAAGGAGCCCCACCTCCCCAGACACAGGATGAAATGCCTGTGAAGTATTTATTCCTCATGTGCAATGGCTAGGTGATGTGCAGTACAGGCTGCTTTGCAGTGACCCATTCCCAGCAGCATCACTAACATCCACGTTCACCTGTGCAGAAGTGGAAAGGAGCACGTGATTGTTGCCTTAAGTTGCTCATTCTTTATTACTTTATTAAACACTACTTCAGGAAAATAGCATGTGTTGAAAAGATGTCTCCATTTCTCCATGTCTGGTCTAGATAACATGTAGTCCTGCCTTAAGTGCAGGGGATGGGACTAGATGATCTCTCAAGGTCCCTTCCAGTCCTATGATTCTATTATTTTTTGCACAAGAAAAAGCAACCAAAATGCATCACTTTGTACCACTGCTCCAGGCTCATAATAGCAGGAGCAAGACACAGTAGTTTTTGATATCTTGCACGCTAACAGAATGAAAAGAGTCTCTTGCTATCTGATAAATACTGTGTGCGTGCAGGACAATAGGTCCTTAATGCCAGTATCTCCTATAAATGGTTCACTTGTGCTACTGGGAGACAGACCTTTAGATTTAAGGGAAGAAAAGCAAACAAATTGAAGTTCTGGTGCTTTTAATGCCCTCATCTTTTTTACTCTTTACAGCCTTTAGAAACTTGAACAACAGAAAAATGAGTACAGAGCAGTAAGAGGAAAGTGGGGAAATCTCTTTCAGAACGAAAGAGTGGCTAGAACAAGCCTGTTTTCAATTGTATAATAGCCCAGTGAAAGAAAATATAGACAGTGAGGAATCTTCAATTAAGGTACTATAAGAAAGCAAATATTTAAGGGCCTGGTAAATCAAATAGATAAGGACAGAATAAATGTGATTCACTGGTCTATTTCTTGCTGTATGTTATAAACATTGGAGCAGAGGACTATTTTTGATGATGAACTATACAATCCAGAGTTAGAAGGAGAAGCCGTAGCATTCTGTGAAGCTCATTCAAAGATATATAAATCACAAGAGATATTGTATAATTTTATCAGTTGGTTTTTTAATAACTAGACACAATTGTTTCAGGCATACACAAAATATAAGAAATATCTCACCCAAAAGGCTGTTGTTTTCTCAGCAAACAGGTTTGCTGTGAAATTCAGAGACATAAATATAATAGGATGAGAAGTTATCTGCTGAGTAAAAGGAATTTGTGATGCTGGTAAAAGTGCCCAATACAGGGAAGTAGATCCCAATGGAAGGATTTATCAAGAAGAAAATTAGTCATATGGCAATAAAGATGGGATGCAGCGAATACAGTAAGATAGTACTGCCTATATAAATCAGTAGAAAACATTAAACACAGATAGCATTAGAAATAAGGTTAGAAACATCTCTACTGTGGATTAGAATTGGACATAATGGGCCAAGTCCTATTTTTCTAACTTACGACCAAGTGTTCTTAGTGCCTGTGACAGAGCATTGGACAACAGCAGGTGTACCACTGGATTACCAGTTAAATAGTCCTCGAGTAAACCTGAGAGGCAAAGCTGTGCCTAACTGATAGATTGGGATGGGCTGAGGAGAGCGCAAAAGGCTGATCAGCCCAGAAAATAGAAAAGATACAAGAAGAAAGTGCTCCAAGGAGGGGAGTGGACTGAACTGAACTGAATTTTAGAGAGCCAGAGCCAGGAGAGAGCTCTTGGGGGGAAGATACCTTCTATCTCCCTCCTCCTTGGCCGAGAGAGCTAAGGATTATGTGCTTGTAAATACAGAACAGCACAAATTGCAAAGGTGTGTGCGGGGCGGCACTGTAAACAACGTGCACAAGGTGTTTAACCAGGAGAAGATCACCGAGTAGTTGTTGTCTAGAAAAGAGACAGGAGCAGTATGACACCCTGTCCCAGGGCCCTTGCACAGGTGCTTGCCAGGGAGAGTAAGTATTCCCACTTAAACCAAGGGCGGCACAGTAGTAGCAGCTCCACAATCTGAATCTCTGGCAAAATAACCCATTGACTTAAATGATTCAAGAGGTGTTTTGCCCTAGTAACGAGTGCATAACTAAGGACTGCAGGATTAAAATCATAGGTATTTACAGAGCAGGTAAAATTACTACCACAAAAGCTAGAGAGTGTCCCTTTAAGAAATATGAGTGCCTTGGTAATTTTTATAGAATACCAAAGGAAAGAGAACATGTATTTCTCAGTTAAGGAAAGCAAACATACAGAAAGGAGACCTACCTTAGATATGAAAATTCAAGATGTCACGCTTAAATTCAGATGTTAGGGGTCGGTGGAAGTATAAATTAAACGTACAAGGTGATCTATAAAGCATTCAGGGGACCTGGACCATGTAAGTTAAGTGCAGTCTAATTATATACTGTAGATGGCACTCCATCTCTTAGTCACAGGGCATACACCATTACCTAATCACAAACTGAAAGTTCAGCCCTGCCTTTCATATTGGCATGAGAGCCTCTTTAAGTTTTTAGTGTTTCAGGTTTTATACTATTGTAGGTACTTCAGACCTTTCATTAAAAAAAAACAAAAAAAAAAAAAAAACCCAACACATGTTTAGAATATGCACTCTGTGACTGGAGTGAGGAAATTGTGGAGAAGGTTTCTCTTCAAGTCAGATTTGGAGCCTTTTAGGCAGCTGAGCACCAACCTCTCCCAAAGAAAAGAAGGAACCACTCTAACATGATGCTCTCTCTCCTTGCCAGGAGGTATAGTCATTTCAAACACACCCCACAGATAGCACAACTATTCCCTATCTTATGAGTAGATTATGAAGACTTTATTCATGCTGGTGAGCACTGACTTATGTAAATTTAAGGCCCATAAGCTTCAGTAAGGACTCCACAATTTGTACCTTGGAAAAGGAAGCAACTGTAGTAGTCACATTGCTATCTACTGGCAAATATTGACTTCTAAATAGTAGCCACTGTAATTTTTCACTATTTGCACAATTACATCAGGAGGGGAAATTTCTTCCTGACCACAGCTGTTGATCAGTTTAGAGCCCGAAGCATGAAAATTAATAGCCTTAATATATATTTAAAAAATCTTCATTAGTGTAATTGTAGATGCTATCCTTAATCATACCTGATTTTTTTTTAATGAAACTTAATGACTAAACTATTTGGAATATTGGTTTTCTTTATTTAAAAATAAGTGGGTGGCAAAATGTAATGCTCATAAAAGTAGTTAAAAAAAGAGTCAGAGAACATGACTTCTAACTAGCTGGCTAATGCATGTGCAGACTCAAAGTAAGGTGTTTTTCCCCCCCAGTTAGTCCATTAGAGCATACCTGCTATTTGTAGAATTTATTTTTTCTGAATTTAAAACTGTTATGAATAATATTCAATCTCATTGTGAATGGCCACAATTAATTATTTTAGCACTAGCTAAACAGACAACAGGCTCACAGATACACAGATCTTGTATTTCATTTGGTGGGTTTTTTTAATAGGGTAAGTGTGGATTTATTTTCTAACACTTCCATGTTGAAACTGTCTCTGTAAGAGTACAGAGTCAGCGGCAGCTCTCATGAGAGGCAGAGTTAAGAGACTATTCAGATCTATGCTATTGAACACCCTGTACTACTCCAATAGTTTGAATTTGAATATGGATCATGGAAAGGAAAATTGGCCTTCGTGGACTGTTGTGGAACATCAGTATTTCCTTGTGGAATCCATGGTAGGTTGGAGAATCTGTTTTATGTTTTTTCCTAACAGTGCAGGAATTACAATGTGTGGTTGATGTATATTGTCTAAAAATGGGGTATCCACTTTAATTTCATTCTTTGAAACTAAGGATCAAATTTAGCCTTTCATTGAATTGTTTTCCCCATTGGGGAATTGACCTAAATCTCTCTGCGTGCTTGATATTAAAGACAAAATCTGTTTTCCCTAAATAATACTCTGCAAACCCTTGCTCACACAGATGCCCCAGTAACCCACAGGATTTCAATGTGACTATTTATTTATTATTTGTTAAGTACCAGTGATGTGCTCCATCCTGTACAATATGAAAAATAGAGACCGCCTCTCCCCGGAGGCACTTACAATGTAAACATAAGGGTTTGTGCGAGTGAGCCTATTTTTTGCATACTGCCTTTCCTGGTGAGAATAATTCTATCCAACAATATTTGACATTTGTTTCTAAACTTATTTTAGAAACACTTGATATAATCATTTTTGCACAGACTGAATGCCAGAATGCTAGCCCAAGAAGGAAGAGCTTGTGGGTAAAGCACAGGACTGGGAGTCAGGAGATCTGAGTTCTTCTCCTGGTTGTGCCACAAACTTCCCTTGTCACCTTGGATGGGATACTTAGGCTTTTGTCCAAATCCCACTGAAATCATATGAAAGACTCTCATTGACTTGGCCTGTAGATTGCATGCAAAAAGCTGGCTGTGAGCACAGCTGCAGCAAATTATTTATTTATTTGCATGAATGTCAGTGGAAAGCTTTTGGAGGAATTTGCCAAGCTTTAATTATTATTTTCTGGCAAACGTTTTGTGGTGGTGATAAAGCAGAATGAAAGGGCACTCAGAAGCCTTGAAAACAGCTGGTGAACTCTGTTAATGTATGTGGGTTGTCATAACACCTCTGGACCAGGTCATCTGACCTCCGGACACTGAGCCAGCTACTGGTCAGTAACTTCACTGACTCCTCCAAACTTATGCAGGTATGACTGAGTCTAGCTCACTGAGCTACGTGTTGTCTTTATGACTAAGGCATACGTTACTGAAAATTACGTTACATGGCTCCTTCAAAGATATACAGTTAACTGCTTCTTAGTGAACATTGGCTGTCTGCTCTCCTCCTCTTTGTCTGTTTGTCATGGCCTACGATTCTGCTGTGCAACTGTAAATATTCAGAAAGATGGCTGCCACAGTCTGAGTATTGGTGAGAGAGGAACATTTCTAAACTGTTTGGACTAGCATATTTTAATTAAAAATGCCAGCTGCTCTGGAATATAAATGTTTGCTTGACTGATTTCTCCAGGTAGTAAATTGTTCACCAGCAGAAACCATAGTCTCCTATTAAGAATTATATATTACCTGGAGAAATTCCTGGGGACAGGTTAGCTAGCCAGCCATGAAGGCCTTCGTTTCCAGCTATCATTACTGGTATTTAGAAGAGGAACAGTGAGAATCTGGATGAGGGGAAAGTGAAAGACTTTTACAGATACTTTAACTATGAAGACTCAGCCTCTCTGCACTTAGCCCAAAGCCTGTGCTGAAAGTTTTAAGTCTATGTTGGCTTATAACCCATGTGACACGGCTCCTGGAGAGTGCTAGAAGGCCAATATATCAATCCCAGGCTCAGCAAGTCTCTTTTCCCCTGGTAGCTGAGCAGGGGTTACTCCGGGTTAATTACACACCTGGAGCCAATCAAGGCCTCACCTAGAACTTGTTAAAAGCCTTCCCTCCAGAGAGAGGATGTGGCTGGAGTTGTGGGAATGAGGTGCGCTACCAGAGTGTGAGAGCAGACAAGACGCTGTCAAGAGCTGGGAGGGTTAAGAGAATGAGCAGAACGCTGGCAGGAGAGAACCCTGCAAGTACAAAGACTGAGAGAGGGAAAAACCATGCCCAAAGAGGGCAAAGGACTTTTCCCAGGCCTGAAGGCCTAAGGGAAGAGAACCTGCCAGAAAGGGAAGATTGAACTGGACATTTGGTTTGGACACTACCACACAATGAGGCCAGGAAGGACCCCTGTCGGAGCAGGGTATGGACATTAAGTCAAGGGGCACGGAGAAGTAACCCAGAGAAGCTAGCAGCTTTCCTGAAGCCACAGTGCGAGGTTACTACTTGTAGGGTCTCTGCTTGGGGCCTGGAGTCGAGGGTGGGACCAGCCCCCTCATTCCCTACTGGCCATTCATTGAAGGCGCAAGAGCCCCAGCAAAGAGGCAAGGGCCTGTGAAAACCAGAGACAGGACTGGGAGCCTGGAGGGAATGGCCATCTTGGAGAGGCTGTATTACCCTTCCCCACCACTAGAGGGCAGAAGAAACACTAAAGGAAGAAACAGTTCCCTGACCTACCACTAGAAGGATGCGCTGGACCCACTGAGGTAGAGGAAGAGCTTTGTCACACCCATTGAAGTGCATGGGATGTCAGTCCTGTCAGAATTTAGACCCACATATCATAAGAGAAGCCTTATATTTAAAGCATCCACTAAATGTAAACTAAGAGACTTGCTGTCAGTTGAATGAGCATTTTCTTGACAAGGTGACTGATCTGGGTTGAAGAAGAAGTGGACTGTGAGCTAGTTTGGAATAGCCTAGGTTACAGCAGAATTAGAGGCATTCTGAAAAGCAGCAGTGATTCGGAAAGGAATTTTGTTATCAAATAGTTCTTATCTGTTGTTTGTGTTAGGAGTATAGAGTCTCCAAGCAAACTGCATCCAATGTCTCCACTGGCTTTCTACAATAGAACACAAGAGTTTGATCTTAAATGGATACTTTCAGGTTAAAATTAATTCATTTAGAATAAAACCAGATGTCCTTACCTATGTTACTAATAGCATCTAAGATTATTGAAAATAAAAACGAGAGTCCTGTAGCACTTTAAAGACTAACAAATTTAATTTCTGCAGGCATAAGCTTTCGTGGGCTGTAACCCACTTCATCAGATGTAAGGAATAGAAATCAGAGAGGAGGTGTATATACATACATCTAAGGGTAAGGAATTACAATGGGGAAGTTAGGTATGAGCAAAGTCCATTCAGTTAGAGTAGCTGAGGCCTATTCACAACCATCGATTAGGAGGTGAGAATGTGTGAACAGTGACAATTACTTCTTGTAATGAGATAACCATTCCAAGTCCCTATATAGACCCAGTTTAATTGTGTCAAGTTTGCAGATGAGTTCCAGTTCTGCAGTTTCTCTTTTAAGTCTGTTTTTGATGTTTTTTTGTAGAAGTATAGCAACTTTCAAGTCAGCTACAGAGTGTCCTGGGAGATTGACGTGCTCTCCAATTGGTTTATGGATGTTATCATTTTTTATGTCTGATTTGTGTTCATTTATTCTTTTGTGTAGTGACAGTCCGGTTTGGCCAATGTACATGGCAGAGGGGCATTGCTGGCACATGATGGCATATATTACATTAGCAGATGTGCAGGTGAATGAGCATCTTAGGGTGTGGCTGATGTGGTTAGGACCTGTGATGGTGTCACTAGAGTCGATGTGCGGGCAGAGCTGGCAACGGGGTTTGTTGCAGGGGTATGTTCCTGGGTTAGTGATCTTCTTGTATGGTGTATGGTTGCTGGTGAGTATTTGCTTCAGGTTGGGGGGCTGTCTGTAAGCAAGGATAGGTCTGCCTCCCACTGCTTGAGTGAGTGAGGGATCATCTGCTAGGATAGGTTGTAGATCCTTAAAGATGTGCTGAAGAGATTTTAGTTGGGGGTGTAGGTGATGGCTAGTGGTGTTCTGTTGTTTTCTTTGTTGGGTCTGTCCTGTAGTAGGTGACTTCTGGGTACCCGTCTGGCTCTGTCAATTTGTTTCTTCATCTCTCCAGGTGGGTACTGTAGTTTTAAGAATGTTTTATGGAGATCCTGTAGGTGTTTGTCTTGTCTGAGGGATCGGAGCAAATCCGGTTGTATCTTAAGGCGTGGCTGTAGATAATGGATCGTGTAATGTGTCCAGGGTGGAAGCTGGAGGCATGAAGATATATATTGCGGTCAGTTGGTTTTCGGTATAGGGTGGTATTAATGTGACCATCCTTTATTTGTATTGTAGTGTCCAGGAAACGGATTTCTTGTGTGGACTGGTCCAGGCTGAGGTTGATGGTGGGGTGGAAATTATTGAAATCCTGGTGGAATTCTTCGAGGGACTCTTTCCTGTGGGTCCAGATGATGAAAATGTCATCAATGTAGTGTAGGTAAAGGAGAGGTGCTTGGGGATGAGTGTTGAGGAAGCACTGTTCTAGGTCAGCCATAAAAATGTTGGCATACGGTGGGGCCATGCGGGTGTCCATAGTTGTGCCACTGACTTGAAGGTATAGATTGGCTCCAAATCTGAAGCAGTTGTGGGTCAGGACAAAGTCACAAAGTTCAACTACCAGGTATGACATCATCATCAGGGAAAATGTTCCTGATGGCTTGTATTCCATCTCTGTGTGGAATGTTGGTGTAGAGAACTTCTACATTCATAGTGGCTAAGGTGATGTTTTCTGGGAGATCACTGATGGATTGTAGTTTTCTCAGGAAGTCAGTGGTATCATGAAGATAGCTAGGAGTGCTGATGGCATAGGGCCTGAGGAGAGAGTCCATATAGCCTGACAGTCCTGCTGTGAGAGTGCCAATGCTTGAGATGATGGGGCATCCAGAATTCCCAGATTTGTGGATCTTGGGTAGCCTGGTTGGGGCTTAGGGGGTGTGTCTGTGTAGATTTGTTCCTGTATTTCTTTAGGTAGTTTCTTAAGTAGATGTTGTAGTTTCTTTTGGTATTCCTCAGTGGGATCGGACAGTAGTGGCTTGTAGAATGTGGTGTTGGAGAATTGTCTGGTAGCCTTCTGTTTGTAATCAGATCTATTCATGATGACAACAGCACCTCCTTTGTCTGCCTCTTTGATTATAATGTCAGAGTTGTTATTGAGGCTGTGGATGGTGTTGCGTTCTGCATGGCTGAGGTTATGGGGCAAGCGGTGTTGCTTGTCAACAATCTCAGCTTGTGCACGTCGGCAGAAACACTCTATGTAAAAGTCTAGTCTGTTGTTTTGATCATCAGGAGGAGTCCATGCAGAATTCTTCTCCTTGTAGCATTGGTAGGAAGGTATCTATGGGTAAGTGTGTTGTTCAGTGGTGTGGTGGAAATATTCCTTGAGTTGGAGACGGCAAAAGTAGGATTCCAGGTCACTGCAGAATTGTATCGTGTGTGGGGGTGATAGGGCAGAAAGAGAGTCGCCAAGATAAGACAGACTCTTCTGCTGGGTTAAGCTTATAGCTGGATAGATTTACAATATTGTTGGATGAGTCAAGGGTATCACAGTTGTGGTCCCTTGTGGCATGTAGGAGTTTAGATAGTTTAGAGTCCTTTTTCTTCTGTAGAGAAGCAAAGTGAGTGTTGTAAATGGCCCATCTTGTTTTTGTAAAGATCAACCACATGGAATTTTCTGTGGAAGTTTGGCTTTTCATGAGATTATCCAGCACTGAGAGTTCTTTCTTGATCTTCTGCTGTTTCCTGTACAGAATGCTGATCAGGTGGTTCCATAGTTTTTTTTTTTTTAAAGTTAGCATGCTTTTCACCATTGATGCTGATAGGGCAGTGTAAATAGACTCATTGTTTTCACTTTTGCTTCTGGTTGTCATATTGGAATATATACAGTAAAGTATTATTTTTTATCACATGACGTATATACCATAACATTTTGTATGGTGCCTATTAATCAAATATTTTCACTGAGCTGCCCACGATGACTTCAGTTTTTTTCCTAAGTGGTTAGTTTATTTAGAGCACAGCAATATGTATAAGTAGTTCACATTATTTCTTCCAATATGCATTACTTTGCATTTATATTTGTAAAGAATAATTTCATCAGCCATTGGTGCTGTCCATTCATCTAGTGTTGTTAAATGGCTCAGAAGTTGCTTATTTTTCTGTAGTTTTGACTAACAATTCTGCAGATTTTGCCACCACACTGTTCAATCCCTTTCCACGATCATGAATAAATTATGAATAAAGATCATGTTGGTCTGTAATTCCCAGGATCACCCTGGCACCTTTTTTGAGAAAGATACATCATTTTTACTCTCTAGTCCTATAGTAAAATAGCTGATTGTATTGAGAGATTGTGCATTTTTATTAGCAACTGTCACTTCATATTCTTTTAATTGTAGCTGCAAATAAAGAATAAAATTGAGATCACATGAGTCTGAGAATATCAAGATTATGGGGGGAAGGGAGAGAAAGAAGTGGTCACCTAGGTCACAGCTGGACAAAGAGTACCAAGTATACATTAAAAAAAAACAAATAGCAGCTCATACGATCCTAATAAGGAAAAAAATTAATCAAGTGTTGCTGTTTTAATCCAGCTCCTACCTTCAGCAGAAGAGATGAAAGGTAGTCATGTGTTCACATATTTGTTGTGTGAATAGTTTTGATGGGCCTTCCCAAGGTTCATAAGCTATCTGTCAAGTAAGGGAACAGTAAGTTGTTTTTTCCCCAACACCAAAGAAACATTAATCTGCTGAGCTAATAACAAGAGATAAAGTAACTTTCAAAACTCTTTAATGAAAGCCATCTGGTCCTGGTGACTTGTTTTTTTTTTTTTTAAAGGTTTTTCCATTTGTTCTTGCACCTCCTCTTTTGACACCTCAATCTTTGCAAATGCCTCATTTTTATAACCAGTATGGCATGTCTGGAGTAGATGTGTCTCCAACATCATTTGTTGAGACTAGACAATTCAAAGATATTATTTAGCTTCTTTGCAATAATGTTCTCCTTTCCTGCTTCTTTCTTTACTCCTTGGTAATGTAACAAATCCATCAATTCTTTTGTAGACTTTGTGCCTGAGATGTATGTACAGAATGTATTATTTGTTTTCATTTCTTTATATCTTTGCTTTTCAAATTCCTGCTTGATCCTCCTAATTTCCATTTTAGATGTTACCAGACATAGCGTATGCTCCTTTCTATTGACTTTACTTGGTCTGGATTTTCATTTCCTGAGGGACATGTGTAGCACAAACATGCTTGAGCCTTGCCATTTAACCAAACCATTCTGGGCACCCCCCGCCATACACTCCCCCTCTTATTTATTTATTTTTTTTAAAGAAATATGCACAGCTTCTATGACTCTGTTATGTTTGTTAAATAGCCTCCATGCTGAGTCTAAGGATTTTAATGTTTTCACTAATGACCGTAGGGTCTTTTTGGATCAGCCTCTTTCTTTAAAATCCCAAGTTAGGAACATAGGAATTGCCATATCAGTGGTCCATCTAGTCTAAAATTGTGTACTCTACAGTGACCAGTACTGGCTGTTTCAGAGGAAAGTGCAAAAATCCTGAAGAAATTAGCTATGGAATAACCTGCCCAAACACGGACATTTTTTTCCTGACCTCAGTTAATTAGGAGTTGCTTTGGTCCCAAAGTATGTGGATTTTTATATCCCTTCCAGAATTTTGGCTGTTTCTTTAATCCTTATTATTATGAATAGTACATTTTAGTGTCACAGTGCCAAGGTCTGGTCCAATTCCTCCCTTGAAGGTATTGAGCTTAATTATATCGTAGTCACTGTAATTTAGTGGCTTAACTATAGTTACTTCCTGAACCTACACCTGTACATTATTTGGAACTATGCCAAGAATTGTTTGAGAGATAGGTATTCCAAGATGCAATCAAAGGGACCTAGTAAGATTAGAAACATAATCAGAAAATAACAAAATGAGAGTCACTGGGTGGGAGGGCAGAAGCAAGATAATACGTCTGGGAGAAAAAAATCTGAAACTTAGATACCATTGCAGGGAGATACCTGGAAGTCTGTACTGTGGAAAAAGATCGAGGAGTGATAAGGATAGAAAACTAGTTATGAGTACGCAACCTGATAGGGCAGCCAAGAGACCACCATAGTGTAGGGCCACACTTCCAGAGACAACAGGACATGTTGCTGGAAGGTAACCATCCCCCCCTCTGTGCTGTGGTGTGATTTCACCTGGAATGCTATGTTCATTCCAACACATATATTGACAGTTTGGTGGGAGTAATGTCAATGATTTAAGAGGTTGGAAGAATTGATTTACAAGGGAAGATTAGAAGAGCGATCAACATATATAGTTTGGCTAAGTGATGACTAAGTGGAAACATAAGTTTACAAATATTTGAAGGGTATAAACACCACGAAGGAAAAGAACTATTTAGGATAGTATAAATGGTTCTAATGTTGACTAAGGGGATGTAAATAGCTAGTGGGATGAAATTAAGAAAATCTATCATCTCCTTCTTCATATATCAGAAACCTGGGATTTAACCGTACAAGATCACAGCATCACTCCATCTAGCCTGATATTCTGTCTCTGGCACTGGCCCTGCTTTAAAGAATTATCTTCCCTCTTCCAAAAATGCACCTGATTGATTCCCTTTGCTGACTGTGAGGTGAGGGTACATTCCTGACTATCCCCACAACAGTCATGTGCTTTGAAGTATGAGATTTGATTACCTTTGTCATTATCTTGACTCATCATAAAATAGCTTTAGAAACCAATTCAGTATTTAGATAAAAAGTGATGTCCAGGAGCTTAATCTAATATCAATATTTTATGACTGGTGCTGGAAGTCAGCGTAGGCGCTTAGAAATCTCTGTTAAAGTGCAGTACAGATACCTAGACAGAACTGATTAGGTAGAAAAGAAAGCCAAATCTATTGCTATTATTTAGGCAGTCTGAATTTTTTTTTTTTACAGAGAAAAAGTTCTAATCTCTTTAGACTTTAGCAGTAGATCCGTGTTTCTTTTCCCACTATCAAATGTAACATACTAATCTGTCATACCACCACATACGCGCTCTGCTTCAGTTACACAAAACATTCTGCTTCCACAGGAAATATCTGACCAACTGTTCTTTTGTTACTTGTGGTATGGATTTGATTCTGGAAGATATTAATGGTGCTAGTTAGAGTCAGGTCCCCTGAGGCAAAAGACTAGTGCATAAACCCATTGTATTTGACTGTGATAAAACAACTGATTTGTTATAACTAAGGATTGAAGCTTTCAGCAAAAAATACTGTATAAGTGACGTATGGGTTACATGACCAGAGAGACCATCTTTTGGTTAAAGAAAGAGAGTCCACCTGTTTAATGAAGTGCTATGCAAAATTAAGTTGCCCCAAGACATTTTTACTTGGGAATATTTTGCAATGCACAGTACAATAATTTATTAAAAGGAAAGAGTAAAAAAATGAAATCATGATGAAAACAGTTCCTACTTGAACCAAGATATTGCTTACTTTACATAAGAGGGAATTGGTTGCAAATCTGGAGGCAATTTGGGTGAAAGTGATCATGAAATGATAGATTTCATGATCCTAAGAAAAGGGAGGTGTGACACCAGCAGAATAAGAACATAGGACTTTAAAAAAGTAAACTTTAATAAACTCGGAGAACTGGTATGTAAAGTTTCATAGGGAGAAAATCTAAGGGAAAAGGGAGTTCAGGAGAGCTGCCAGTTTCTCAAAGAATCAATATTAAAGCCACAACAGCAAACTATCTTGATGCGAAGCACAAGACAGGAAGAATACTAAGGGTATGTCTACACTGCAATGAAAAACCCACGGCTGGCCCATGTCAGCTGACTTGGGCTAAGGGGCTTGGGCTAAGGGGCTGTTTAACTGCGGTGTAGATGTTTGAACTAAGGGACAAAGTGAGGGGAGAGGTGATAATGAGAAATGATGATGGCCAAATAATTAGATAGATTTCAGACTTTTGGGTCACCAGCTTAATTACAGCCAATGGGAAAACAATAATGTAGGATGAGGGGTTGAATGTGTAACTGTTGACCCAGCTTCTACACCTGGCTCTATCACTGGTCATTGCTATGTGACTTTGGAAAAGTCATTTCATCACCTTGTGCTTTAGATTCCCCATCTGTAAAAAGAGGATAACAATTCTCACCCTTCTTTGCAAAACATCCTGAGCTCTTGAGGGTACAACATGCTATAAAATGTTAAGTGTTGTTATTTTGTCGATTGTGGGATAGTGCTATTCTGTATGGACAGCTTGGTATTTCTTGGTTGTCAATAGCAACCAGGCTGCATTGGAATATCAGCTTGCAAATATGTGTGGGTTTCAGATAATGCTGCTGTTGTAACCAACTAAAAGAATACACTTTGATTTGTACACAGTGGTGACTAAATTCCTTATTATCCTTCTGCTTGAGAGAGAATTACTCCTTTTAGCACAGCAGCTCATACTAGTCAGTCGAATCAGTGTTTCCTAAGACATACAGGTTTCATAGGACTGAGGAGAAGTTGGTACCAAGACAACTTGCACAGAGAACTTCTAGTAGCTAGAAAGTTAGGCACCAATCCTGTGAAGTCCTCTCAGTAACTGTAGGAGTCCACCCATGCAGAGTTCATGTCCAATTTGGGATTTTGTGTGTGAGCTTTGCACAGTGGCTGCTTTTTATTTGATGGCAGTCAGGAATGAAAGAGAGAGAGAGAGAGAGAGAGGCATAAGTCTGATATGTGCTATTCTCACAACTACACAGTGACTTCAGCTAAGGGACAAGGAAGAGCTCTGTGTAGCTTGAAAGCTTGTGTCTTTCATCAACAGAAGTTGGTCCAATAAAAGATATTATCTCACCCACCTTGTTTCTTTAATATCCCGGGACCCACATGGCTACTACAACACTGGATTCAGCTATGGACCACAAGGAGCTAAGCAACAGCTGGGACACTGTGTCCAGTTCTGGGGCCCACAATTCATGAAGGATGTTGATAACTTGGAGAAGGTTCAAAGAACAGCCATGAGAATTATTAAAGGATTGGAGAACATGCTTTAAAATGAAAGACTCAAGGAACTCAATTTATTTAGCTTAACAAAAAGAAATCTAAGGGGTTACTTGATTACAGTCTATAAGTATCTATATGTAGAACAAATATTTTAATAATGGGCTCGTTAATCTAGCAGAGACAGGTATAACGTGATCCAATGGCTGGAAATTGAAGCTAGACAAATTCAGACTGGAAATAAGGCATAATTTTTTAATAGTGAGAATAATTAACCATTGGAATAATTTACCAAGGGTCATAGTGGATTCTCCATCACTGACTATTTTAAAATCAAGATTGAATGTTTTTCTAAAATATATACTCTAGGAACTATTCTGGGGAAGTTCTATGGCTTGTGTTGTACGGGAGGACAGATTAGATGATCATAGTGGTCCTTTCTGGCCTTACGGTCTATGAATAAGGAAAGGTGAGTCAGGAAATTAATAACTTGCACCATCATTCTGTCTTCGAGAGGTTACATTTAGGCTTGGAATTATTCGATTTTTATCAGTAAATGTCAGTAAATGTCAATTTCACCATACATACACAAACTGACAAAACATATTTCTGTTAATACTAGTTGAAATTTACAGATAGGCAAAGTAAGAAATATGCTGCTTAAAATCTTTACACTTTTTAAAGGATATTAACTTTGTATATTTTGATGAGATGTTTACAACCATTAAAACACAAATTGTTAAGCTTTAACTTTTTGAATCTCAACATCTACTGTCGTTAAATAATTGTCTGACCTCCCCTATTAAAATCATAGAAATATAGAGCTGGAAGAGACCTTGAGGGTCATCAAGTTCATCCCCTGGGCTGAAGCAAGACCAGGTAAACTTAAACCATCCATGGCAGGTGTTTGTCCAAATTGTTCTTTAAAACCTCCAGTGATGGGGATTACACGATCTTCCTTGGAAGCCAGAATTTAACTACTGTTATAGTTAGAAAGTTTTTCTTAATATCTAACCTAAATCTGCCTTTCTGCAGATGAAGCCCATTACCTCTTTGTCCTACCTGCTGTGGACATGGAGAACAATTGATTCCCATTCTCTTAATAACACCCCTTAACATATTTGCAGACTGTTATCAAGTCCTTCCTTTTTTCAAGACCAAACATGCCCAGTTTTTTTAAAACCTTTCATCATAGGTCAGGTTTTCTAAACCTTTTATCATTTTTGTTGCTCTTCTCTGGATCTTCCCCAATTTGTCTACATCTTTCCTAAAGTGTGCCAATCAGAATTGGATGCGGTAGTCCCACTGAGATCTCACCAGTGCTGAGTAGAGTGGGACAAATACCTCCCTTGTCTTACATATGACACTCCTGTTAATACAGAATTATATTAGCCTTTTTCACAGCTGCAACACAGTGTTGACTCATTTTAAATTTGTGATCCACTCTCATACCCAGTTCCTTTTCGGCACTACTACCATCTAGCCAATTATTCCCCATTTTGTAGCTGTGCATTTGATTTTTCCTTCCTAAGTGTAGTATTTAGCCCTTGTCCATCTTTAATTTCATCTTCTTGGTTTCCGATCAACTCTCCAATTTGTCAAGGTTATTTTGACTTCTAATTTTGTTCACCACAGTGCTTGCAACCTCTCCCAGGTTGGTGTCACCTGCAAATTTTATAGGCATACTCTCCACTCCATTATCCAATTCATTAATGAAAATGAAGGAACTCAAATGTGAAATTGCAGAACTACTAGCTGTGGTATGTAACCTATCATTTAAATCAGCTTCTGTACCAGATGGCTGGAAGATAACTAATGTGATGCCAATTTTTAAAAATGGCTTCAGAGGTGATCCTGGCATTTATAGGCTGGCTAGCTTAACTTCAGTATCAGGCATTTTGGTTGAAACTCTAGTAAATAACAGAATTATCAGACACACAGATAAAAGATGATTTGTTGAGAAAGAGTCAACATGGTTTTTGTAAAGGGAAATCATGCCTCACCAATGTACTAGAATTATTTGAGGATGTCAACAAGCATGTGGATAAGAGTGATCCAGTGGATATAGATTAGATTACTTAGATTTATAGACTCATCGACTCTAAGGTCAGAAGGGACCAATATGATCATCTAGTCTGACCTCCTGCACAATGCAGGCCATAGAACCTCACCCACCCACTCCTGTAATAAACCTCTAACCTATGACTGAGTTATTAAAGTCTTCAGATCATGGTTTAAAGACTTTAAGGTACAGAGAATCCACCAGCAAGTGAGCCATACCCCATGCTACAGAGGAAGGTGAAAAACGCCCAGAGCCTTTGCCAATCTACCATGGGGGAAAATTTCTTCCTGACCCCAGATTTTCAGAAAGCTTTTGAGAAGGTCCCTCACCAAAGGCTCTTAAGAAAAGTAATCTGTCATGGGATAAGAGGGAAGGTCCTCTGCTGGATCAGTAACTGGTTAAAAGATAGGGAACAAAGGGTAGGAATAAATGGTCAGTTTTCACAACGAAGAGAAGTAAATAGAGGTATCCCCCAGGGGTCTGTATTAGGACCCATAGTGTTCAACATTTTCATAAGTGATCTGGAAAAAAGAGTAGACAGTGAGGTGGCAAAATTTGCAGATGATACAAAGCTACTCAAGATAGTTAAGTCCAAAGCAGACTGTGAAGAGTTACAAAGGGAGCTCACAAAACTGGGTGACTGGGCACCAAAATGGCAGATGAAATTCAATGCTGATAAATGCAAAGTAATGCACATAGGAAAAAAATCCCAACTATACATGTAAAATGATGGGATCTAAATTAGCTGTTACCACTTAAGAAAAAGATCTTGGCGTCACTGTGGATAGTTCTCTGAAAACATCCACTTAATGTGCAGCGGCAGACAAAAACGCTAACAGAATGTTGGGAATCATTATGAAAGAGAGAGATGAAATGACAAAAGTATTGTATTGCCTCTTTATAAATCCACACTATGCCCACATCTTGAATACTGTGTGCTGATCTGGTTGCTCCATCTCAAAAAAGATATATTGGAACTGGAAAAGATAAAGAAAAGGGCAACCAAAATAATTAGGGATATGGAACAGCTTCCATATGAGGAGAGATTAATAAGACTGGGATTTCTCAGCTTTGAAAAGAAACAACTAAAGGGGATATGATAGAGATCTATATAATCATGACTTGTGTGGAGAAAGACTAATAACACCTCCTTATTTACTTTCTCATAACACAAAAACAAGGAGTCATCAAATGAAATTAATAGGCAGCAGGTTTAAAACAAACAAAAGGAAGTACTTCTCCACACAATGCATAGCCAGCCTGTGGAACTCCTTGCCAGAGGATGTTGAAGGCCAAGACTATAACAGGGTTCAAAAAAGAACTAGATAAGTTCATGAAGGATAGGTCCATCAATAGCTGTTAGCCAGGATAGGCAGGGATTGCTGTTTGCCAGAGCCTGGGAATGGCCGACGGCATGGATCACTTGTTGATTACCTGTTTTATTCATTCCCTCTAAAGCGCCTGGCATTGGCCACTGTCAGAAGACAGGATACTGGGTTATATGGACCATTGGTCTGACCCTGTATGGCTATCCCTATGTTCCTGGCTCCCTCATAATTTCCTACAACTGTGAAAATTTAAATTGATTAAACATTTTAAAAAATAAATAAAATAAAAATACAGTATACAAGATCAAATTTTGCCAAGCCTAATTATACTGCTTATTTTAGAGTTTTACAGTGCTGGCAGTTCCTGGAGTATTCATGAGAGATGGAGATATGCATAACAGATGCTTTGAAAGGTGATGTGTAATGTTTTCAGAGTAAGTGGGTGTGTACTCTTTTGATCTGCTTTTTGTTATATAAAGAAGGCCTGCAAAGTTGGTGGGGGTTCCAAGGCCCCAAGGCCAGCCTTGGGCAGTGGTAGGCAGGACTGTGAATAATTTGTGATTTTGAGGCATCATCAGTATGGCGAGCTTTCAGCTCCAGTGATGGGTTTATATTTTCAAGGCTCATCTTCCTTAGGAAAAGGGTTACAAATTGATGGCTTTATGATTTAATCCTTAGTCATACAAGTAGTCCTTGCACATGTGAGTAATCCCAATGCCTGCAAGTAGTCCTATTGGCATCAGTGGAACTACTCACATGGAAGGATTGCAGGTGGTTGTTTAAACTGTGTTTTTAATGAAAGCCTTGGCATTTGCAGTCCCAAAAGCTGGAAAATAGAGCGTGCTGCAGGGCCACAAGCTTTATAACCTCAGTTGCCAGGCTGCAAGGTGATTTAAAGGTATCACTAACACTAGGTTTAGCGGGTTAATTTGCCTTTCTGGATGCAGGATAAATACTATGCACCTGGGTAAATAGAAAAGGAATGACTGGAATAGGAATGAAAAAGGAGGAAAACTACTTTTGTCAAATGCAGAGTTAAATGATGTCTGGCTTATCTGATATTTCCTCATAAAAGACACTGCTTATCAGAGTGTTTTTGAAGTTGAGAGATAATGCTTTAAATGGGAAAAACTGAACTCTAAATGGACCCAGAAGTGTTCTTCCAGCTCTTCATGTCCCGTATGTAATTGTGACCACTGCTAATTTCCCTACAATGATGGCTTAGCAAACCCTTGCCTGTAATTGCGATTTGATTCATATGGGAAATGGTTCTTGGAGCCTAATAAGCACTTAGGTGTTCATCCTCTGAGAGTGCCCGCTGCCATGGTAACTGCTGTTTATAATACACAAAGAGGAAAGTCTGCAAAGTCATTCTGGGCAGTGCTGGTCTCCTGCACTTTGGCAAGGGAATCAGCCTTTGCTTGTCAGAATTGGTTTAATTATCAGTCCTGGAAACTCTCATGCTGTTTAGAGACTCTCTTTAAATGAGTGATACTTCTGTGTGTGGAATTAACCTTTTGAATGCCAACTTTTAGTTGCATTCAAGTGCTTAATTGACATAAGGATAGACCGGGCCATGTAGCCACAGACCTGTGCAGAGGGTGGTAGGAAATCACACCTCCCCAGGGCAGCATGGGGAGGGATGTGAATGCTAAATTCTACAATCTAGTCCTATGCAATTGTGGTCTTGGGAGACCATTCTCTAGAGTAATTATGACAAAGGCCTTGTCTATGATTGGCTTTTTTATCCAAAATTTCCAGCCATTGTTACCTCTGCTTCAATTCCACCCCAGGTAGCCAGGTGTAGACAAGGCTTTGGGCAGGGGCTGTCAGGGCTTTAATCATCATGCCATGTTAGGGTGACCAGATGTCCCAATTTTATAGGGACAGTCCTGATATTTGGGGCTTTGTCTTATATAGGCGCCTATTACCCCCACCCCCATCCTGAATTTTCACACTTGCTAACTGGTCACCCTATGCCATGTCGACCTACTCTGAGCAGGGTGAAATGGCACAGGGCTTAAAGTTAGAACAAATCGAAAATGAGCATTTTTGTTCCGGGGTAATTCCAATATTTCTAAACTTGTTTTCATCTGGAATTTGGGCAAAAAGTTGATACCCCCACCCAGTGGAAATTTCTGAGAAATGTTGATTTGGAGATGTCAAAATGATTCATTTTGGGTCAGTTTGACACTGAACTTTATTCTCTTGAGTTTCCTCCGTGCCCCAAAGGAGTTATTGTTCAGATGCCTAGTGACCCCATTCTTGCATATGCCCTGGGCTCCCCAACAAGACTATATCTCCCATGATGCACTGTGGTCATGTGACTCCCATGATGCACTGCTGCAGTTCAACCAAAGAGGAGACTACCCTGCACAGGGAACACAGCCCAGAGAGCAGAGCAGGGAAATGAGCACATGAACAACAACTCCTGTTAAGAACTGCAGCAGTTCAGGTAGACACTGATTAACATCAAACTGAACATAAAATTTTTTTTTTTTGTATTTGGTTCAACAAACTGAAATGTTTTGATCTAATTCCAACTGACTTGAAATTAAATATTTTGTTTAGATTTTCCCCTAAATTTTGGCAAAATTGGAAAATTGTGATTTTGCAGAAACTGCATTTTTGGTTAAAAATAAAAATAATAAATCAACAAATAATTCCCAATCCTCTCTTCTTAAAATGCCAGCTACATGGAGCCTCTCCTACCCTCGTGTGCCCACCATTGCTACCTGTGGTCATACCAAAATAGTCGGAGCAGTGTGTCATGACCGGGGCTCGATAAGCACACTTGTGGTTGGTGCAGGAGTTGGGTTTGGGGGTCAGAGCCGAAGTCAGGAGCCAAGCCAGCTGGGAGTCAGAGATGCACCAGGGGTCAGAACCAGAGCCAGAGCTGGAGTCAGACAGGAAACAGGAGTTGGAGCCAAGGGCCAATGTGGAGTTAGAATTTGAGGAGTCCTAGGGTTGGAAACGGGGCAGTTGGAACTGGGGCAATAGGTTTTAGAGGCCGGATGAGGGTGAGGTCTAAAGCTGGGAGCAGGGCAGGGCCCAAATTAGAGATTATTTTAGTGTTCTCAATTCTCTGGACACTAGTGGAACCATTGAGTGTGTGGTGTGGATGCGGCAGTGACCTGAGAGCCTGTGGGTCCACGTTCAGGACCTCACACAGCATTGAGAAATCTGGGGCAAGAAAGCCTAGTGTAACATTCCTAAGGGGATTGATGTTGACAAAGGCCTTAACCCAGCCTCTAATTTACATGTCTAATTACTTAATTTGTAGGTGCAAAATTGCACTTGTGAAATTAGAGGCTGGCTGCAAACTCAGGACCAAGCTGCCATTTATTTTTGTAGCTGGCTGTTTGTGAATTTCTTCCTGACTTGGTCAGGGGGCTGTTGACTGCCCTTGCTGTTGCATTCCTATCCCTTAATTCCATATCTTATTGGCCAAAGTTCAGTCATATTAAAACTGATGACAAGCAGGGTGTGGAAGAAATAAGATGCTGATGTGTTTCCTAATGATGCTGCAAAAGTAAAGAAACTGGACAAAATGGAAGACTTCCCACACCCATGACCCTGTGCCAGTAAATACCTTCCATGCCGTTGTGTGTTCATGAGATTACTTAATGCATGTTTATAAAATCCTTTGAAATCCTCAGATAACCCTGCTTAAATCAATGGCAAGATGCCCCTTTACTTCAGTGGTGCAGAAACTGGCTTTAAGGAAGAGATTGGTTTCGTGGTTAAGGCACAGGAAAGAGAATTGGGAGAGCTACATTTTTTCCAAGGCTATACCACAGATTTCTTGTATGACCTTTAGCAAATTACTTAATCTTCTTGTAACCTCATTTTTCCTCATCTTTTAAAAAGGGATAATACCTACCTACCTCACAGGTGTGTTGGGAAGTTAAATTATTATGTTTGCCACATCAAGATCATCAAATGGAAGCTGCTAAATAAATGTAAAGTAGTGTTTGTGACGATCATCATCAGTATTATTATTATGAGTTGGTTGGATTTGCCACATTGTTCTGGTAGGGTTTTGTTTTCATTTATTTACAAGTATTAAAAAGAGAAAGCTCCTTTAACAGTGTGTGGAGCAGACATCTGAGCATACAGCAAACTAAACCAAATAGGGAGGGAGAAGCGTTTCAAAGGAAGCCAAGCCCAAAGAGAGAACCTATAAGTGCTCTGAAAAATTGGTTCTTCATCCTAACAATGCACAAAGGGAAAATAAAACAACCTGGCATGCTGTGGAAGTGACTGTAGATCTAATTACGAATGAAATGCTGGCAGTAAATGCATATAGGCCCTGATCTTTCACCACTGAAGTCTTGGGGGACAGAAACAGGCCCATATTTACAAATGAAGACTTTGTGGCAGATACCAGTTACATCAAAACGGTTCATCATATAAAATAAATGCACATTGCAGGAGCTATACTGTGGGCTCACAATCTCCTGTGTAGCAAAAGAACTACCACTAGTCAATCATCTGAAGTCTTTTACAAGCAGCCTCTTCACAAAGACACTCTCACTACATTGGGGACAGTTCTCTTTTCCCATTACAAACATTGCTCTGAGTGACTTACCTGTATTCTTTGTCCTTCCAGTGATCTCAGCAATGCAAGAGCGATTTACAACCTCCAGCCTTGGACTAGGCCAATTCAAGGGTCTGATTTATTTTCTCTTCTCCATCACCTTCACCTCCAAGCTGTTGGCTTAACTGGCCCATTGGTCTGCTCTGTGAGGGTAAGGGTGGAATTTTCAAAGGAGCCTAAGGAAATTAGATGCCCAATTCCTACTGGAATTCCAAATTTCCTTCAGCTCCTTTGAAAAGCCTAGCCATCATTTCATTTATGTACACTCCTGTTTATCCGAAACCCTATTATCTGAACTGCTGCATTAGCCAACTCCCTTTCTTGTCCCCCAGCATGAGATACATGCTGCAGAGGACATGTCTCTCCTGCTGGGGGTCAAGGAAGTGAACTGGACAATGTGGAGGTTCAGATAATCGAGCAAAGACTCCTGACAAGGACTGCGAAGAGTTGTTGTGTCCCTGGCCGCGGGGCCAGCCCCCCTGCTGCTCTCACAAAGACAGCGGAGCTGCAGAGGGCTCTGGGCACTGCCGCAGGGCTGGTGACACCCACTCTGTGCCAGGTGCAGGGAAGGCTGCAGTCCCAGTGGGGCAGAGCAGAGTCTTGGCCAGGAGTCTCTATATTGGCCCCCTAGGGCCGCAGCCTTTTCCCCCTACCTCCCCAAGCGTCACCAACCCTGCAGCAGCACAGGGACCCTTTGCAGCCATGCTGTCACAGGAGTGAGTGAGTGAGGCAGAGCATAGACCCCTGGCCAGGACTGTGAGGAGGATGAGCCCCTGGTTGCAGGGAAGGCCACCCTACTGCTGACTGGCTGAATGACTCCTGCCCTCTCAATTATCTGAACTCCCGATTATCTGAATGTATAATTAATTATCTCTGAGACAGCAGCAGGTGGCCAGCCCCACAGCTGGGGACTCCTCCTCACAGTCCTTTCAGGGGTCTTTGCTCTATTATTAATTAAAATACCCATGCTATTTGGCTAATCAGGAGGATACTGTATATCAGAAGGAAGTCACTCTTCACTTACCTTAAAAATGACCTGTAAAGGCAAAAGTAATCTTGGCTTTTCCTTTTTTATTTTGCTTCTTTGTAATTTATAGAGAAGGCTTGACAGGTTCCTGTAGCATAAAATAAAGCCAATATTTGTTGCATCAGAATTTCAGATCTTGTCTCCCCTGGAAGACTCTCTGTTGGCTGGACAACTTTACGAAATTATGACACTTCCACTGATAAGAGAGGTAAAGCTGAACAATTTGGAAGGGAAGGGATTTTTAGCCTGATCATAAAAAAAACCCCTGCTTTGTTCTTTTAATTCCTATTATTTAACTCCAATAGTTAATGAACAGCTTGGAGAAAAGAGGTTTTGTTAAACATTCAACGCATCTGTCTTTTCAAAGTGTGAGAGAGCTTGCAAAAAATATAGGTGACCCCAAGACTTCTTTAAGTCCAATAAACAAACAACCCCCCGCCCCAACAACAAACAACAACAAAATGTGACATCCTTTATATCTCCGAGATAACAAACAAGAAGAAAAATAAAAGCTTTAAAAATGCCATCATAAAGGAGCAACAAAGGAAACAAAACTGAGTTATTCTGTTTCAGTGGCTATTGATATTGTAGCCTAACTCATTTTGCCAACAGCCTGTGGCTCCAATCAACCACCAGGAGCCAAGGACATTGGTGACTTTCATTACAGCTGCTCTCCCCAAAATGAAGATAAGTCAACATTGTAATATTATTAAAACATATTTACTGGTCAATTGGATCCAACAGAACAGAAGCTGCAGATATTTCATGGCAGTGCAGGTTTTAACAATGCCGAGAGTTCACCAACTTAACAATTCCCTTTAAATGAAAGCAGCAAATGTGCCTGGTGTATTAAGGTAACCACCACTCCCCAGCCATGGAAATGGCACAGTTAACTAACCAATCCATCATCTCTTTTGTAAAATGAGGTTTCTATTCCTTTAATGGAGTGTGTGATCTAATTAGCTGAATATTCCCATGTTCTTTATATTCAAATGGACGTACAATAGTGTGGTATGCACGGCACCCACTCCAGCTGCCACTGCATTCTATGGCCAAATTCCTCTGGGTTTCAGTGGGAACTAAATCAAGCTTGAAGAAGTTGAGATAGTGGCAGAAGTGAGACGCCTTGAAGTAGGAGGAGCATCCCAACAATTTGTTACTGACTAGGGTGAAGCTTGTACCTTGACGTTCTGCTGCATCGTTTTCATGAAAGTGGAGTTTCTGTATAAACGGAAGGAGCTGAAATGCTCTCTCCTGTTTGTGCAGTTTCAGTTAAGCTCAGCTCAGCTCAAACAACTTCTTACTCGCAACATAATCTTATTAATTTTTCCCCTGTTCACTTCCAGACTCTTACGTATTGTTGCTCTAAACCAGTGATATTCAGATCTCACTGGTTCAGGAGCCAAATTAGCGATCAGCATTACCCAAAAGCGCCACAGTACTGTGAATTCATTTTTTCACTTACTACATAGTCATATTTAAACAGGATGACAGGGAAATATTTAGTTTACATAGATGCAGTCCTTAATTTGTGCTGGGGCTTTCTGGTGCTGAGCCCCTGCACCTCTGGGTTTGTTGCATCAGTTAAGCAGAAGCAGAAGGCTTTTGCTAGCTGAACAGCGCTCTTTCTACACTGGGGCTGCAGCCACTTTGCCCACAGCTCCTGGCGTGGCCGCCTTTCCCGCACCCCTGTTTAAGGCCTCCAGCACGCTGGGCCTGCCTGACATCCAGTGAGTGCAGCTGCGGCTAAATCAGCACAAGCTGAGCTCCCGTGTCCTGGGCAGTGTGTCCTTCAGGGCCAGGTTGCCACCCCCAGCAATGCATCCGCCAACACCCCCTTGCCTTTCAGGGGGGATCCCGGGAGGAGGTTGCTGCTCCCTGGGAAGCCCAGGGGAGATGGAGATTCCCCAGCACTGGCAGCGAGGAGAAAGGTGAGGCGTCAGGAACTGGGGAGGTGACCGTGCAGTTGGGGCCCAGTGCGGGGCAGGGGAGCTGGGCACCGGGGCAGAAGGGAAGCTCCAGGACGTGGCCCCGATGCTGTGCGCAGGGCCCTGCCAGGGGAAGTGGAGGAGGTGCACAGAGCAGTCAGAGTGGGGCGCACAAGATGCACCAGGCAGGGAGACAGCTCTGCACTCCAGCTGGGGTGCGCTGATCTCCATGGTGCCCGTGATCCTGGCTGCCACAGCTCCCAGTAGCAGCCGCCATGCTCAGCAGCAGGGGACCTGCATAGGAAGGACATGAGAGCTGGGCCTGATCCTGGACTTCCCTGTGTGAGGGGTGGGGTGCTCTTAGCCGCCAAGGGACTCCAGCTGGGCAGGTGCCTCAATCCAGGCTGAGAGCAGATTGATCAGGTGACGGGGCCTGCAGCCCTTTGTACAGGAGTGATGCCCCCCCCCCCGGTATTGAGAGAATGATGGGGATGGAGGTGTTGGGGAGGGTTGGGGGCAGTGCTGCTCTCAGGTGTCCCCTGCTCCATTTGGAAACCAAAGCACCAGACCTCCCCATCTCCCCCCCCCCCACCAGGACAACTGCACAAGGTGTAGGAGTATGTGTGGGGTGGGTGTTTGTGATGGGGTGCAGGTTGGGGGGCTGGGTGTGCATGTGGCATGGGGCGTGCATGAGGGATAGGAAGGGTTGGGTGAATGGGGTGTGTGGGATAGGACATGCATCAGTGCTTATTTTCATTACAAATTAAGCACGGTATGTGTATATACATATATAATTTTCACAGCAAAATGACTGGCCAAGTATAATTATCTTATCAACTACAATTGGTTAATAACATAGTACAAGCATCCTGATTGGTTAATAATGTAGACTGGTTACTAATTAAATCACACAGTGTTTTAATATCACGTGCTGCAAAGAGCCATTTGCGGCCCACGAGTGGCACTCTGAGTATCTCTGCTCTAAGTCCAACGTGCAGCAGAATCTAAATGCAGTAAAATGGCTCCTAAGACAACTCTATGCAGATCAGTGACAATGTTCAACAACAACATCCCAACTCACATCTTGATTCATTTGGAACAATCGTTCTACAGACACCTCTACCGATTTATTAGTCAGGAAGGGCTACTTACAGTAAGTATGTGTGTGCGTTTCTTCTTTGTGCCATCTGGTGGATTTCAGAGGAAACCATTGTCTAAACCAGTGGTTCCCAACCTTTTTGGCTTAAGGGCCACAGATATCATTTTTACAACGCTGAAGGGCAACCAGTCTTGGCCAGCAGCTCCCCCCCGCCCCATGCAGCCAGACGGAAGGAGTTCAGCGAGGGGGCTGCCTCCTCGCTGATCTTCCATCCCCCTGGCTGCAGCAGGGAAACCGCACGTGTCCTGTAGCCCTGTGTGCTCCACCTGCGTCCCTAGGCAGTGGCTCCCTTCTGCAGCCAGGGGGACAGAAGATCAGTGCTCCCCTCCCCATGGCTCCAGCAGGGATCCCAGCGCCTGTGGACCCAGGCGGATTGCTTTGCTGTGCTCCCTGCTACAGCGAGGGGGAGGGGAGTGCTGATCTCCTGTCCCGTTGGCTGCGGCAAGAAGCCTGCATCAGTCTTGTAGCCCTGTGGCAACGCGCTCGACCTGGGTCCTTAGACAGCCTTCTGCAGCCAGTGGGAGGGGAGTAGTGGGCCACTTTGAAAGACCCCGTGGGCCACTTTTGACCCCCGGGCCATGGGGTTGGAACCACTGGTCTAAACTACCATATTTTAGCGGAGATTTTGGTTACATAGCGAGAGACAGTCCCTTTCTACACCAGGTATCCCAGAGTAATAAATACTGCTGCTGGCATGCCTGGGGATAATGCAATAGCCATTACGCAGAAGCTTATACAGAGTCTTGCACATTAGAATGCAGAGGGCCCCGTGACTCATGTTACGCTCTAATTAGCCATTCCTACAGCTCACGAAACCAGTCTCATTTACTTCAGTAGGGTTTCTTGCATAAAAGCTAGTCACGGGGAGTAAGGGCAGCAGAATAGGGCTCTCTACACTGCCATGTGATCTTTTCCTCTCACTTGGAGTTAAATTAATGGCTTAATTTAGAGTATAAGGCACCACCTATGGCACTATATATACATGAGTAAGATGTCATGGTTTTTGCCGAGGCGCCTCAGGTAAACTGCAGGCTAACTTGCATGAAGGCTTCTGCCTGGTGTGAGTCATGTTTTAACAGAGTTTGTCTTGTGGAAACCTCCCTTCCGTTGATGATTGCATAGGCCACTTCCTTTCCCATTTGTGATCTCCTGGGTCTTCTTATTTCACTAAGCCCTGTCGAGGATGGAGGGAGAAGAGAGAGAAAGGAAAAACTGTGTGCTGTATATAAAGGGTAAACTTGACTGTTGTCTTCCGCTCCAGTGGAGGCTGCGTTTGGTTTGTGCTGAATGTGCAGTTTATGAAGCCCTTTGGAATGAAATGATTTATGCTGATGGTTTCAAATTCTCTGTTAACACGTAGTTTATCTTAAACAACTGAGGAACGGAAGGGAGGAAAAAAAGTCTTTTAAAATTTGACACTTCCTTGCCCCTTACATTAAGGTGTGAGGTAGCTTGCAGTCTGCATTTCTGAGACCTCCAACAAGTCTTCCAGGAAACACCAGATATTTCTAAGGTAAAAAACAAGTAAGAAACAAGCCAGCACCTTTTAAAAAACAAACCACAAACTCTTTTAGGACTCTTTTACCCATCACAGAGAAGAGAAGGGAAAAAAGAGAGAGAGAGACAGAGAGAGACAAACCTAATGTGTTTCCTTTTCAGGTCAACTTTAAGTACCTTAAAAACCAACACTACTAACTGTCGGTCCCTTTGCCTCTTTACAGAATGCAGGGTGGGCAGAATATCTGCGTACTCTCTCAGGCCAGCATGCAGGCGTGCTGCTGCCTTCTGAACAAGCTGCTAGCGATGGAGAAACCCTGCAAAGAAGGAATGATGATAATTGAGCCTTGTAGTCACTAGCCTATGTGTTGCTGTTGCGAGGTTTTCATGGTATAAATAAGGGGGTAGCCTGCAGGCACTGCCAAGTGTACAAACCGAGCCTATGAAAGTGGAAAACATTTGAGAAATCTTTGGAAACTTTACTCCTCCTGCTAACACACAGAAAAAATGGGATTCTCTCCCTGAGATTTAAAATTTTTCCAGGTTACTGCAAACAACTTCCCTCCTACCACAGTACACCGTACTGGGCTAAAAAGCCATATGTCTGGAAACCAATGGCTGGTGTAGTTTCCAAGGGGAAATACAGAGGATATACACAAAACATTTTGCTTTTATTTAATTTTTAAAGATTATTTTTTTCTGTGTGGCTTGTATGTTAGGCCTTATATACACAAGTTGCAGCACTTTACACCAGTACAACCTCATACTGTGGGTGCAGTTATACCAATTAAAAAGGTACTTGTACTGGTATAGCTTATTCCCATACAGAAAGGGGAAAAATTACACCAGTATAAGGTGCCTTTATACAGGTATAACTGCACCTACACTTTTCATTGACAAAATTACACTGGTTAAAAAATAACATGACACCATTATACCACTAAAACATTTGTAGACCAGGTCTTTGAAATATTAGAAATGTAAAGTCAGATTTTCCATGGAAGACTGCTTGGAGGCCTGAGAAATGGGGATTGGGTGCTTTATCAGACCTTGATCGATTAAGCGCATGTTTAATTTTAAGCATGTGACTAGTCTTTGAAGTCTTTGACTTGGATCAGACTTAACTGAAGGGACTCATGTTAAGAGTCTTAAGTGGGGCATAGAATCTCGTGCAGGCCTTTTGCACGGGGTAGACTTCACCCTAAATCCCTCTGACCCAATTCCCAACTGGGAAGGAAAAACATCTTTCCTCCAATGTTACAGTAGAAGTACCACAGATGAGAGGTTTTAATTTGAAGCAAGAGTAGGCCATCGATTTAAGTGGGCCTACTCACATGGGTAAAGTAAAGCACCTCGTAAGTGGTTTCAAGATTGTGAATTATGGTAAAAATGCATGGAATGTCCAAAACATTTTGTATTAAACTTTGTTTTTCAAGGGGCACTGTCAATCCAAAACTCATACTTTACTTTTTTATGTTACTAAAAACACCCAGGAAACCACAGGGAATTTTGTTTTCAAGTCCCCCTCCCCCTTTTCTTTCTCACTTTCACAATTTGTGTTTCATAGCTAACTGCAAGGCAGGGGAAGGGACATTTCCTAGTACTTGTTGCTCCCAGGTCCCGTCATGATGATGATGTCATGCTGGTGCACTGCTCTGGAACAGGATGTGAGGAGAGGAATTTTTCCTATCTGGTATTGCTGAGAGGCGAATGGAAGTAAATGCATTGTTATTCCCCCTCCGCCACCCACAGACAGAGGAAGGTTCCCAGCTGCCCCAGACATAGTCTTTTTTTTTTTTTTTTTTTTTTTTTGTAGATTTCAGGCTGAAATTCTTCTTGCCCTATGTGGCTTCCTTGACAACAATTTCTCTTCTTCTTGGAAAGCCCTGGGACAAGTGGCTGTAGCTTGCGCAATCCGGACAAGCCAAGGGCAATATGTCATCCTAGAATCGTGTTTTCAAGGGTCTTCAAAACACTGGTCTGAGATGCCCACCTTCCAAGTAAACACATTTCAGAGCAAAATAAAAACACAGGCAACAAGCTATCTCGGGGCTAGAGACTGTCAAAGCATATGACCAGATCCATATCTTTACTGTGGAGCAATGCTAATATGCCAGCTGAGTATGTGGACCACTAAATTTTAGGTGATGGTGTTCTTTAGTAGTGATCTGGAAAGAAAAAAAATTGTGATTGTTATTTTGGGCTTATGTTTGTGTGTGTGTGTGTATTTTTAAGTCTGTTTTTTAAATGACTTCAAGAAATTGAAATATCAGCTCTTACTTTCACTATTTTTGGTGGCAAACTCCTTGGAAGGCTGGGATTATGACAGCACAAAAGACTGAACACTGAGCAATTGGATGGCATAATTCTGTTAAATAAAATCAGAGGGTGAAATCCTGGCCCTACTGAAATCAATGAGAGTTTTGCCATTGACTTCAGTGGGGTCAGGATTTCACTCAGACTGTTTAGAATTCTTTGAACACCTATTTAACTTAAGCTCCTACATGGGAGTGAAGCTCTTTGGGCCTAAGCCTAATACTTAGGCTATGTCTACACTAGCAGTTTTGTTGGTAAAACCTATGTCACCCAGGAGTGTGAAAAAAAACACTCCTCTGTGTGACATAAGTTACATTGACAGAAGTGCCGGTGTGGACAGCGCTGTCGGTGGGAGACATTCTCTCGTTGGGGTTGGTTTAATTATGTTGACGAGAGCTTTCCCGTTAGCATAGAGAGGCTACATGGGAAATCTTACAGCGGTGCCACTGTAAGCTCTCTAGTGTAGACATGGCCATTGACCTGGCTTATACAGGAAAATTGTACAGTACCAATGTAACTAAATTGGTTTAGAAATAGATTTAGGCTACGTCTTCGCTGACGGTGGCAAATTCGCCGCTGTCAGATCTATTTCTCTGGATTGACTGAGCGGTCAGAGAAGACCTGCTTAGTCGATCCAGAAATCGACATATTAAGACCACCTTCTCAAGTGGCATAGCGCTGCGTCGACAGGAACGCAGTTCCCATTGGCGCAGTGCTGTGAAGACGGCACGCAGAACAGAAGCAGAGAAGTCGACGGGAGTTATACAAGTAGCTTGCGTAACTCTGGTCGACTGCCGCTAAATCTCAGAGATAAGTGTAGACAAGCCCTTAGTTAAATCAGTGCAAGCCCTTTGTGTTGACATTCTTATTTTGGACTATGGCTGAGTGCCTTATTTTGATTTAGCTTGAGTTGGTAAGGAATTGACTTAATGGGAAATAGGCATCCAGATCTCTTAGGCAGCTTTGCAAATCTCAGCCTTAGGCCCCAATTGTGCAATTCATAATGGATGGGCACTATGTGGGTGCACATGCGTGGTGAATTGTAGGAGCGAGGTCTCAGTGCGAAGCGTCAGCGGGACCACTAGTATTTTGAGGGTCCTCCACCATTTGTGGAGGACTGACCACCCCTGACCCTTTAGTTGAGGGCTGAGAAAGCTGTTCCAGGTTTCTGAAGAAAAGCATTGATATTCTTGACATTTCCAAGGTTAAAAAGAAGCAGAAATAAAGACATTTGCACAACTACTAAAATCAAGGTTTCTTTGTACATTATAAAGAATCAACAACAATAGAAAGAAGGAAAAGAAAAAGGGTGTTTTTTTTGTAGGTTACCTTGAACGCTTTTAGTAAAGGGTAGCCATTTAATCACAGCTATTATCAAGGTGGCACTCAACAAATGAAACTTTGAATGGAGGTTTAAAAAATGAGTGAAATTTTAAATGTGTCTTTGTGAAATAAACAGAGCAAAATCTTTCATCAGCAGAGGGACGGGCAGGGTAAACACTGCCTTAAAATTAATCCATAAGGCACGTGTATATCCCTGCTAATAAGTTAGTCTTGGGGCAGGTCTGTGTGTCTCCAGCCATAATTGATGAGCAAGATATGGAGCAAATCTGTGATGCCTCCACCCACTAAGCACATGAGAATTGGAGTAGGTCTGGGACTCCCACGATCCGATGTTCAGAGCTTGGGAGTGGTCTGTGACCTCACTCACAAGAAAGACTTGCAGCAGGTCTGTGACTCCCTCAGCGACACTGCTATTTTTAGCGAGAGCAGAGCTAGCACGTGGCAGTCTGTGTGTGCTTGGAAGCACCCTCCCAGCTATTGCATAGCTATTCCCCGGTAACCCTTTGGACAGGTCAGTCAACCTGGAAGGAGAAACTGGAAGTACTGGCTTAACATTAATCATTAAAGTAAATTCAGCCCCTTCTGTGCTTTCTCCTGATGGCTGCCACTTATCGCAGGCAGTGGCATGGCCTCTGTGTTCCCACTCTAGGCAATTGGTTCTGTAAGGCATGAGGTAAATGGGTCTTAGAAGCTTTTTCATGAGATGTGATTAAAATCAGCCAGTATTATGCAATCCAGCTATCTTTTTTTCAACCATGCTGACTCTAACAACTGACTAGCCAAATCACCTGATTTAACATTCTTTGTACCTTCTTGACCCACTGTGTTATGCTGAAGTTTATTCTCTTTTTCCAGATAGCTACTCATTCTTTCCACTGGAATGTGATTGCGAGCAATCTCTTGCTTATGTTCAGTTTCTATATCTTTATAATTCTTCATCCTCATTCTCTTTTTTCTTTACTTGGGACTTTCTTTAATACAAGTATTTTTTAACAAGTTTGTAGTTCCACAACGAGGGCATTTCCTTGCAAAGGAGTGAGCTTTCGGATAAGGTCTATGACCTACTTCCCCATCTTTCTCTCCCCCCACTCTTGCTATATAGCTCAATGCATGAGACTCGGGGCAGCTGTGTAACCCCTCCACAATCTCTCCCAGTGAGAGCGAGCTGGGGCAGGTCTGTGATTTTTCCTATCCCAGACATTATTATTAATTAGTATTAATGTTTATTATAGCAATGCTTAGAAACCAACTGAGAACGGTGTATCATGTGCTAGGCACTGTACAAATAGAGTAAGAGTTTATCATTTGAAGAGACAAGACAGACAAAGGGTAGAAGAAAGGATATAAGGTCTTACGGAAAAGATTTACCAGTTATACTGATAAAGCTGTAATAGTACAACCCCTTATGTGGACATGCTTATTCCACTAAAAGAGAAGCTTTTTTCAGTTTAGCTTAAGCCCCTTCCCATGATACAGCATCTAAACTGAAAAAAGGTCAATCTCATATGGAATATGAGTGCCTGTGTGGGAAGGTTATTCACCTCTTGGACCAGATCCTGTGCTCTACTTAGGACTAAATCAAGAATTGCCCGCTGCTACTAGATGGGGAGCATAGCAAACATGATGTGATATCTGATTTCAGACACACCCAAAGTTCAGGGAGTTTGGATCCAAAGATCTGGCTTGGGGTCCAGGTTTGATTTTGAACATCTCCAAAGCAGAAGGCAATTTGGATCTAATGTTTAAGTTCAAAAGGAAGGAGGCTAGAGCATACATGGAATAAGAAATAGACAGAAGGCAGAAGGGTTAAAAGATCTAATGCAAGGTGAACCCACCCCCACACCTCTTGCAGTGTTCCTTTCAAAATGCTAATGTGACTCATACTGGACCTAGTCCAGGATGGATGGACACAAAGCAGGGAGCAGTACTGTGAGGCAGCAGCAAAGGTCAGACCGAGTTTATTGCACAGTCATGTAGGTTGCAGGCAAATGGTATCTCTTTCCGGCTACATGCATCTCTGAGGACAATGGACTCTGGTGAAATGTCCAAGACAGCTATCTGGCAGGAGTGCAGTTTCCTACTCACTGCCCAGGGGCTGTACTACACACATGTGATTAGCAGGTAGCACTTCAATGTTCCACGTGATCAGAGTCCATCTGCAGCTGACAACTCGCTGTGGTTGCTATCCATTTAAATTTCCCCCTTCTCTGCAAAACCATGTGGTTGTTGCGCAGTTAACTACCCCTACCAGCTTCATGTGGTCAGTTTTCTTATAAACCTCCTAACAACAGCTCCCCATGATCAATTCCCTAATTGCTGAAGTGCCACACAATCAGTGTCCCAGCCGGCCCATGTGGCACTAGAGTGGGAAAAGCTGCTTCCTTTTAGATATCCCCTTTCAGCCAGCTGTTCTTGGCCACCTGTCCCACCCCAGGCCGGGAAGCTGGACTGAACTGGAGCAGCTGGGCAATGAGGGCTTTGCAGGGCTCAGGCAGAGGGGGCAGACCCTCAGGGTAGAGGACCCCCTTCTTCTGGCGGCGGGGCATGCTGTGGATGTGGGTGTCATCGAAAGGCATGCAGCCGGTCACCATCACATAGAGCACCACACCCAAGCTCCATATGTCATACTTCTTGGCGTCGTAGGGGATGCCCAGCAGCACCTCAGGGGAGGCATAAGCAGCTGATCCGCAGTAGGTGGTGCTCAGGTCTGGGTAGCCACGTGCCTCTTTGCCAAAGCCAAAGTCAGTGAGCTTTGCCCGGCGACCATCAGAGGTGAGCAACACGTTCTCACATTTGAGGTCCCGATGCACTAGGTTCCGGTCATGCAGGTAGCGCACGGCCCCCACGATCTGTCCAAAGATGTCCTGGGCTTCGGGGACACAAGGTAGTCTTCCCAGCCGCTGCACCAGCTGGAGCAGATCGGTGGATGCTGCTTCCATCACGATGTAAAGTTTCCCATTGCAGACCTCAATGAACTCAAAGATCCGCACAATGTGGGGGTGCCGGATCACCCGCAGGATGGACAGCTCCCGTGGCAGAAACTTATGTACAAAGTCAGGAGGTGCCCGGCGCCGATCCACCACCTTGATGGCTAGTGGGCCCTTGTACTTGGCTGAGGTGGCCACCTTCACCTTGGAGTAACTACCCTCACCCAAGGTCTGGCCTAGCTTGTAGCCCAGATTACTCAGGAGCTTGTCCCCTTGGGAGCCCCCTGACATAGTGCAGGGTCCTTTGGGGGCTGAACAGGCCTGGATTTATCTTTCTGGGACTGATGGCTTCAACCCATTGTACTTGGCACCTGTAGACTTCTCATTCCCATATGCCCACTGGTTGTTGGGCCCCACACGCATCACTGCCTACCTGGGTATTGTGAAGTGCCAGGAGTGTCATATAGCCCCATTGCTCTCCCATCTCCCCCTTCGAGAACCCAGGAGTACCACAGGGCTTAGTAGAGAGATTTAAGATCAGACTTCATAGTCTCAGAAAACTAAAATCAGACTTAATGTATACCCATAACAAAGGCATTTTCACCTGCTTTTTAAAAACTTGTCTTTAATTTAGAAATTCTAGGAACAAACGGTTGCTAACTTTAAGCAACAATTTACATTAAAAAATCACATGCAGAGAGAAACACACACACAAAATTCAGTCCCAGCAGAATGGAGGGACAGGAAAGAGACAACATGCTGTCCAGAGCTTCATTTATTGCACAATTCCATCGTGCAGTTTGCTATGGAACCCTGTAACTCATCCTTAGCCATAGAACTAAGGTCCAGATTGCCATGGAGTACATGGGGTCTTGTGTAAGCAGAGTTAGGATGATTTTTCTGTTTCCAGTAGTGTTTACACCCTTTTCAGATTGCCAGCACAGACGATTTATCTTGCTGCAGCTCATCAAAATATGCCTGAAGAGTAAATATTTTCCTTTGCAAATAAGATTGTGCCAAGCCTCATGCTAAAATAATAGTCCCTCACATTTTACACTCCCTTCACCGCTCTCACAGGACCCCCGCTGTACTCTTAGTTTACTCAATGCAGATTATTCTTCAGAATTAAAAGTAGAAACATTTGCAGCCGTCAGTTTGCTGCTGCCTCCCTCTCTAGTTGTGGTTATGATAAAGCATTTTTGTTTGGAGGTGGAAACAAATGGATTATTTCCTCACTCCCTCGCCTCTCTCTGCTTGTCATGCTCATGGGGCTCAGCACGGGCTGGTGTGTGTGTGTCTGTAAAATACTGGCAGAGGATCATGGGTTTGTGACCCCTCCTTAAGAAGCGAGAGACATAGGACGGGTCTGTGTCACTGACCCCTGGGCTGTTCAGCTTGAACCCAACTCCAAGGAGCGAGTCATTGAGGGAGAGAGACACAGACGAGACGTCCACGAACCATCCAAGTAAATGTACGAACGTTCCAGGTCAGAGGACAAAAGAACCCAGCCCAGCCAATCAGCAACTCGCACGGCGCACTTAGTCACATTGAGTTCCATTCTGATGGCTCCGCTTTCCTTGGCCGCTTCCATTCCAAGCGCCTGCCACCCCCGCTTCCTCAGTGAATGTCCTGGAGCGAAGGTCGGGGGAGCCGTGATCGCTATAGCCGCGAGCAGGCTGGCTGGAATTAGGCCAGGACACCGTGTGATTGGCTCCGTCCTGCCCTCCCTATCCCCGTTTCCCTTTTTTCGACCCCCCCCCGCGGGGTGAAAGAGATGGGCCCGCCCGCCTGGCTATAAAAGGGCAGGCGCAACAACGTTTATGTATTGCATTTGCTTGCGTTGCACGGCCTAGAGGTGGGGCAGTGAGCTGTGAAGCGTGGCTGTGGTGCCCTCCTACCTGGGAGGGGCGAGCTGGTGGGCAGACAGGGAGCTGTGAAGCACGGGGCGAGCTCTTGTAACATACTAGCAAGCGGGGAGAGTGCTGGGGCTCGGTGCAGGGAGTGAGAAGGGGGACAAGAAGCTAGGGCTGCCCTGCCCCTCACCAGTGGGGGCAGCAGCAGCTGAGCAGTATCCGTGCTCGAAAATCACAGTGCCTAGCCTCATCCCCTCGCCTTCACCTTCAAGCTTTAAAAGGCTCCGAGTGCTGCGTAAAGGGGGAGCGAGAGAATCAGGCTCCGGGGAAGGGGAGAGAAGGGAAATATTGTGTCTTGGATCTGTTAATTTGGGTTGGTAGCTGGCCCCCCCTCCCCGAAGTGTGCACACACACACCCCCCCAACCAACCTCGGGTTGGTCCCCCTGACTCTCCTTCTCTCCTGAGGGATGCTTTGTCCTGCTCAGTCTGCCCCAGCCCTGCAGCACCTGTCTTCCTCTTCCTGAGCAGCAGCATGAGCATGGCAAACGACACATACCACTTTATAAAAGACATAAAACCCGGACTGAAAAACTTAAATGTCGTCTTTATTGTGCTGGAAATCGGTAAGTGGGTCCCTCTGCACCATGTTGTCTCTTTCTCTCCTCCCCCGTTCCCTCTCTCTCCCTGGGGTAGGCGAGAGTACACGTGCGTGTGCTCGGCTCCCGTCCCGACACGTGGTCACACTTCCAGGGGGAGCAGCTCCCTTCCCTTACCGTGCGGGAGCCTCCTTTAATCCCTGATTCCTATTTTCTTTTAAATAAGATCTCTTATTCAGACCAGTGACAGAACCCCATCTTGAAATTAATTTAACTCCACTTATCCTGCTGGAGATACTTGTTTGTTAGTTTATGTTGTTTTAAGGATCTTGCTTCTTGATCTTATTAGTATAACAGGTCCATTACACTTGGGGAATAGCTCTCTAAAATATCTAAACTATTTTTTTCATTTTCAGACAGCATGAATTCTTCCAGGTTGTAAGTTTTTGTTTGTTTGTTTTTGTTTTTTTAAAATTCACCATACAGGACGAGTTACCAAAACCAAGGATGGACATGAGGTGAGGTCCTGTAAAGTAGCAGACAAAACTGGCAGCATCACAGTTTCAGTGTGGGATGAAATCGGAAGTCTAATCCAGCCAGGGGATATTATTCGATTGACCAGAGGGTATGTATGGGGTGGGGACAGGATAAGTCTTTACTCAGCCTAGTGTCATTGTTGGCTATTTAAATAAATTGTTGCTCAATAATCCTGTTTGTTAACAATTTCTCTACTTTACAGTGGGGTGGATAAGATCGGAAGGATCAGTGTCTTTACTTTGGAACTGTAATGAATGTGGAAAAACCATCTCTATCATTAAAGCAAAGGGTTTGAATTCTAAATAGCTTTTGGCTTCCTCTGTGAGAGAAACAACATGACACAACTTGCCTTTTTTGAACTGCTTCCTTGTCTCACAGCCTCTGATCTATCACCAAATTAAAACCTCAGGATCTTGCCTTGCCTCCCCTCCTGCCCAACCCTCAGACCTAACACAAGTTGATGGGGTTTGTAGACCACTCTTTCTGCCTCTTAGTAACTTGTCTGTATTTCACTAGATTTTGGTCAGGTGAGAATCTGGTGTTTTAAGAGGTTTACAGTGCTTCTCTAAAGTTTCCCAAGACATCGTGGACTGGCGGATGACTCACATTCAAAACAGGGATTGAGCATGAAATCAAAACTATTATTTTTAACACATTTTTTTTCTTCTTTAGCACTCTGCTCATGGAAAATGGAGGGGATAATTATCTTTAAGTAACACTGCAAGGGTGGTCTGCTTCACAGTGGATTTAATGGAAATAACAGAAAAAGTGGGGAGTTAGTAAAAACTTTATATTGGTGCTATGTTATAAAATACAGTATTTTGTTCATGTGTATTGAATACAATATAGTGGGACACTGCCAGGTTAGATATTTTCAAGTTTTACAGTATGCCCTTAAAACATTAAATTATAAAACTGAAAGACCTTAAAACTACTTTAAACCTAAAAATGAGAGTCCTGTAGCACTTTAAAGACTAACCAATTTAATTTCTGCAGGCATAAGCTTTCGTGAGCTGCAACCCACTACATCAGATGACAGCTTATGCCTGCAGAAATTAAATTGGTTAGTCTTTAAAGTGCTACAGGACTCTCGTTGTTTTTGCTGTATACAGACTAACATGGCTACCCCTTTGGTGCTTTTAACCTGTTAGTCTTCACTTCATTTGTACAATGGCAATAGACTTTCATTTCTCTTTTTAGTCAATATCACTTTCTTATTCTCATTCAGTAGCCCTATACATCAGTATTTTGGTTTTGAATGCACCAGCGATTGTTTAAATATATGCATACAAGCTCTCTTACTCAATAGTTATAACATTAAGAATGTTTCTACAATAGAGTCATTGTTAGTAGTTGAGTTTTTCACTTAAGTTCTGTTTTGGGGATGAAAACGAATATCACTGCCAGAATTTCTGCAGTTATTCTTGTGCAACTTTACTTTTCTACAAATTCAGAAGTAAATCTGTTTAAAATGTTGAGGGTTGATGTCCAATGTGTTTTCAGAATCCTCGAAGATGAGTTATCTTTGTTAAGATTTACATAGACCTACTCAAAATCTTCTGCATAGACTATGTAAAACTAAGTTACTAGTGTTGATTGTAACTGTTAATATCACTTTTCTTTGTAAATAATTTATTAGAGTTGCCACAGCGTTCTCTGGTGCTGTGAATGGGATGACAGATGGCTCACAAAATAATTTGTATTAATGTGGTCCACATTATGGAAAAACAAGACCCTCTTGCATGACATAAAGCCATGAAATAGCATCAGTGCTACTTATTTAGGGCCAGACCAAATTATGCCCTCATTTGCACCAATACATTCATGGAAGACAATAGATTTAAATGGCAGATGCAAAGGAGATCTGATTTTTGGCCCTTATTTTAAAACATAGCCTCTTTCACCTTACACTGGAGTACAAGTTGCACTAAAAGCTATCTGCTTTGTCCTTGTATGTTTTCCACTTGTGTATTTAACTCAAATAGGATTAATTTGAGTAACATTGCTGGTGCGATGTAGGTAAATTTTACATATCTGATTTCTTCAGTTCAGTCTGGTCACTGTTAACTATAGTGCCTACCTAAGGGTAACTATCTCTGTGTACAAAACCTTCCATTTCTTTCCTTCTGTGCTGAATTCCAAGTCTAGAGGGATTCCACTGCATTAACAGACATTATCCCTATGTTTCCTATTGCTAGTTGTTCATGTGCTAGCTGTTCATGTAGCAGCTAATATTTCAAATTCTAAACACTTAAGTTTCTTTGTTCAGGTTAACATTTTTTGACCATTTTATGAACTGAAAACTTGTCAATGGAAAAAATCTATGGTGCTGCAAATTCTGTGACGTTGTTAATCCTTCAGTGTATTGGGTTTTTCTCCTGTATAATATATATGGTTGACTGATCTCTTTTTAGTTTATTTAGCACTTCTTTTCCTTCATGTTATAAGACAAAACTGCCCAGCCATTTGATTGTTAAATTCAGCATAAAAGGAATCTGGTTCCAAGCAAAAGGCTAATGTTAAGTTCAAGGCTACCGATATTATGTCTTAATTAGAGATGGTTAAATACTCCTGTTTGAGGGAATAGAGCACTTACATTTTTATTATCAAGATTTTGTTTTGTGTGCTGAATTACAGGAGGAAGTGACATTTTTCTGTTTTATTATATTTGTACTACAGTGGGGCCTAAAGTCCCTCGGACCAAGACTGGGGTGCTGTACATGGAATGACAGTTCCTTGTACCAAAGCGTGTTCCATCTAACTAGATCAGACAAAGGGTGGGAGGAAGAATTATAATCCACATTTTACAGATTGGGAAGTAAAGCACAGTCAGATTAAGGAATTTGGCCACAGTCACAAAGGACATCTATGGCGATGGAACCCATCCCAGTCTGATGTTTAGCTAGAAGACCGTCCGTCCTCTTTTGTTAGAGTTCTTCCTCTGTATATGTGTGCCTCTCTTTTGCAAGTCTTCTAACTTTTCTATCTAGACGGTTCAGTACAACTGAACTGCTTATCTTTCTTTCTACATAACTTAATTTCAGTCTGTGAAGTCAAATGCTACTATAAATGGCCAAGTGGGACTAAGGCAGCCTCATGCCATCTCCTAAATTTGTCTTTTCACATAATGTAAATGATTATATTTTATTTCTATATGTCACTTGAATCTCAAGTGCAAAATATATTTTGCTGCTACCTACTAAATAAGCTTAACTATTGTTATGCTAAAAATTAAGCAGTTGGAGTTTCTTCTTGAACCATCGAATGCTGTCTAACACTTTCACTGTGCCTTGTTTTCTACAATGGAACGGAAGCAAATCCATTCTGGCTTCCCTCTTGCAGAATTAACACTCTGGTATTTGGCAGAAGTAACACTCCGTGTATGTCAATCAATTGGCTGGGCTGCAAGGTGATATGGACAGTGGTCCTGGCAAAACATCTGTCTTCTGTATGACAGGAAGGATGGCACTTGGCTAGCAGAAAGGCCTGCCCAAAGTGTTATAGTTGTGGCAGACTTGATACTAGTGTGATGTGGCTGTTATCCTCATTTGAAGACCCATACAAGTTAATGGGGCTTCCAACAACTGTTTGTAAAAGTAGAAAATACATTAGTAACCAGAAACTTTTGGAGTAAAATAATCTTGGGGAATCTGAGAATTTTAGTTGGGGAATTCTAGCCATTCCATTTCTGCTGGTACAGAAGAACATCCACTAGACAGGCTTATTTCTTCCCTATCTCTGTTAGTTTTAAAGTTCCTTATTGGCTAATGGAACACATTCTGCTTACCCTTTTCTAGTACTTTACGTATCGTTATTGGTACCCTTTTGGCTAGGTATGCAACTCTGTGGAAAGGATGCCTGACGCTTTACACAGGAAGAGGAGGCGAGCTACAGAAAATTGGGGAGTAAGTATCACACTTCTCTTGCACTTGGTCAAACATTGCCCTTGCCAGCATGTCATGGGATATGTAAACTAATGAGGGTCATATCAGTAGGATTGAATGCAAGAAAAAAGAAGTGAAGTGGAGAATTAGTGTTATCATTTGCAGCCTTAATTCTAACAGAGGCCAGTATTGTTTGCTCCTGTCAGAGGTTATATGGTTGGTTGTGGCAAAGAGCGGTAGGCTTTGGGCCTGTTTCATTGGAGTGTGTTCGTAAGGGAGGGTGTCTCCATCAGCCTGAGTAGATGTATCTACTGGGGCTTTGGCTACCATTCTCTGTAGATACACTTTGCTTACTGTTTTACAGAACAGACACATTTCTGATATAAAACCTCTCTTCCTGGGTTAGCATAGACCTGTGGTCAAGGACTTGAAGCACTGAAAACTGAAGTCCTCTATTTATTCACAGGCTAGGTACAGTGCAGGCAGCTGCAATTCGAGCTTACACGTGCTGCTGTGGTAATGAGTTCCACTGTGTTGTCCTAAAGGGATCATCCTCTCTAGGGGTGTAAAGGTAATTCAGCCTCCATCCTAGCTGCCCTATGAGTCGTAATGGTCGGAGTACAGTGAAATGAGTGTAAAATGAGCTAGATAATTATTCTGCTCTGCTTGCTTAGGCCTCTCTTGGATTAATCTGTTTATTTTGGTGCTTATTTTAAGTCCTGTGTCAAACTGGAGAGAGCTCAGTAGAGCAACATGGTGAAGAAGAAAGGTTAGGAGAATTTGGGTGCGTTACACTTAAGACAGGCGCAAACATCACCCTTAGACTGTTAAGGGATGCTGTTAAAGAAGCAAGAGATTGACTGTTCTTTATTCCACAAGAACAAATGCAAGTGACAAGCTTAAGATGTAGCAGGAAAAAAACTTGACAAAGTACCTATTTCTTTCTAATGAAACGAATGGTTCTGAAATGAAGCCAGGTGCAATGGAGGTTGAGGAATTGTCCCTGCTAGAGTGGAATTATTTGTATTATCAAAACATCTTGGAGATTCAGTCATTATCCAGGATGCCATTATGCCAGGTGCTGTACAAACACAGAATAAAAAGACAGTCCTTGCCCCAAAAAGCTTACAGGTTGAGAACTTGACACCTCACCCTCTGGATGGTTCAAAAATAACAAAATCCAGCTGGGTGTGATGCAGAGGAATACACTGGAAATTTCCTTCCAGGCCAAAAGATTCAGCTTCTCTGTGTAACTTTCTAGTGAGTGCTGTTCTATAACAGGATTGGATGAAATCTTGATCTGATTTTTCTTAATTCTGGTCCACAAAAGAGGAGTGGAACAGCTGCCAGCTTAAGTGATTTGAGATGGCAATTTTACCTTAAACTGTAAAAATTCTGAAATGTTTAATGATCCCAGTCTCTCTTCTCCCCTGCTTAGTTTCCATGCAGTAGTCAATAGGTCTGTTCTCAGTCAGTGCCACTAACTGGGAAAGGATGCTATGAGTTTTAGAACTCTGAGGTTCTAGAGCTCTTTAATGTTAACATGCTGCTAGGCATGCACATCTGGTATTATAGTGATGTGGAGATGACTGCTTGATTGAAATAGCCTGAGCAAGGAAACTTGACATCTTGGGCCCTGATCCTTCAAAAGAATTAAAGAGCCACCTGGCCTCTCGTGCTGTGGAGGGGATCGCTTTGTAGGATTGGAGGTTGTTTACTTATGTCTTCCTATCGTAGTGGTACAGAACATCTATTCCCTTTGAAAATAACAAAAAACTGCCTCCTAACTCCTTATGAAAACTATTCTGTTGGTCTTCTCATGTTCTCATTTACTTTTCAGGTTTTGTATGGTATACTCGGAAGTGCCAAACTTCAGTGAGCCCAACTCAGACCACCTTGGGCAGCACAACAAGCTGGTATGTTAAACTTCCTGGGGTTCTTGTGCATAAAATATTCTTTGATCTGAATACCTTAGGCTAGGCGGTGGTAAGATTTTCTAACTTTTAAAATGGTCTTCAAGGGATTATATAAAAGGCATATAGAGGAATGGCAACAATGTGATAAATAATGGTAGGAGTGGATCTCATGTGTAGCCAGTACAAAAATGTGTGTAAAAATTCATTCCCTCGCTGTAACACAAAGAAGCTTGACCCATATTTTTTTTTCTACATTTCTCTGAAGGCACAGGGTGAACAGAATAATAGTTCTCCGTCAAGTAATTTGGGTTCTTGTACTTTCGGGCCAATGGGTAAGTTTTATTTTATTTTGTGGAAGTGGAAGGACAAGACAAACTAAATTCTTAGATTCATTCTTGTTTTTAAATGCTAAGAAATGTAGGGTTTTTACATGCTAGGGGCAAAATGTGGAGTTCTGGCTTTGAGCTAGGGCTCTATCCTGCAAACACTTTTGCATATAAATCACTTTCCTCAAATAAGTATTTCCATTATAAATGTGTTCAGGATTGGCTTATTAGTAATAATTCAGGCTGGACTTTTCAGAAGTGCCTAAGTCACTTAGGAGCACAGATCCCACGGATTTTGTTAATGTGACTCATGCTCCTAAATCACATAGGTACTTCTAAAAATCCCATTCTCCACTTTCAACCCACTGCTACTTATAGAACATAAAGGGGCAGATCTAAAACAACAGACTTAATACTTAAACAGAGATAATTAGTCCTAATCTAGTGGTGCTCGACAGCAAACATTCAGTTGGGATTAGTATGCGGATGCTAGGTTGTGTTGGTGGTGTGTGAAATATAGGAGATCAGACTAGATAATCTGGCGGTCCCTTCTGGCCTTAAACTCTGACTCTAAATATTCACACTTTTTCTGACAAGTTACTTTCTAAACTCTTATGCAATAGAAAGATTAGAGTTTAAGTATAGTTTTGTGGCAGCACTGTACTGATGCAATTATGCTTCAGTAAGAAAATGCTTCAGAGGTCTAGGGGTGGGTGTAAGGCTCAGACCTTTTTACTGGGATTGCAAAATTAAATGGGTACATCTGAGAATCAACACCTCATGTTGTGTATCCAGGATTTGTTGCTGGCAATGAATTGGCTGAGCTCAAACTGATGCAATCGAAAAGCTCAGTGACGTTTGTCAGTGACTGTCAGTTTTCTCTTTGGGAACAGATTTTCACTTCTCCTATTTTACTTCTTCGAGTCCTTTCTGTTCCTTCACGTATAAAAACTTCTGCTGAACAAAAAAGGGTGGCACTCTGAAGCCAATTGTTTGTTGCCTTTAATACCAGGGTGGGGCAAGTCCTCTTTCAGCATACTTGCTGGGTAATCACCTACTCATGACCCAAACATGTTGGATGGTGGACTGTCCTGTTTCCATTGTATTCTTATTTATATTTTGAGACCTGCTTCTTTCTTTCATTCTGGTTTTCTTCTTGCTTCTGTGCAATCTTTACCCTCCCTCTTTTTGCCTTCTCAGCCTTTGTGTGTTTTTTCTCACCAGCATGGCATCACCTGTCACTCCCTACAGTAGATTCACAGGAGACTGTTCTTTCTCGCTACATGTCTTTGTGTCCGGTGGGGTAAGGCATGCTGAGTTCTGTACTGGCTGCTTTCCTTCCACTCTTTCCTTGCTGGCTTTTCTGTCCTGCTGTGTCTTTTGGTCACGGTTGCTGTGCATCATCTGGTATGTGTCAGATATAGACGAGTGCATTTGAATGGAAGCATCTGACTGCAACTTTGGCTGTCAGACTGGTGTGCTTTCCCTTCCTCCAAGAATGCAGTGCCAAGTCATAGCAGCATTAACTGCCTGCAGCCTCCTTGCTTTAGTCATCACTGTGGAGCTACTGTCGGAAAAAGCTGGCTGTGATGTGGAATTCTGAGGTTTCCCGACTTTGCTCCCCATCCTAAAGCTCAGGGTTATCTAGTTATGTAGCAGCCATTCAGAATGTGAAGGCTGTTTGCGTAGAGGAGCAGTGATTTCAAATTATGGAACTTGTGATGAAATTTTACTGTCTTTTTAGGAAATGGTTTGCAAACTGGACCTGAATCGAGTGGATTCCCATTGTCATATAATCATGCCCACTCCTATGCAGGTACTGGGAGAGCCAATGGACGAGGACCTGTAAATCCACCGATACCAGCATCTAATAATATTCAGCCTCTTCTAACCACAGTAAATAATGGGAGGGACCCACGCAGAGCCTTTAAAAGATGACTGTGCCAAATGTGGTTGTACAATTTGCTTAAACTATACAGCCTACTTGAACACTTAATGCACTTTTATTTATGGTTAACTGTGAAAAAGTTTGTCCTTTATTGGTGTTTTTTACTTTATGGTCTATAGAGCAGTGACTTGATTTTTCTCTAAGAAAGTGTAGTGAAGTTGCTTGAATCTCAGAAATTAGGCCGGGTTGGTATTTGAGAACATGGGTAATAGTTCTCAAGTTTACATTAAAATTGGGTGAATTTAAAAAAATTGAAGCAAATTTCAGTTAGCTATGAATTTTGGGGTTTGGTTTTTTTGTTGCTCTGTTTCTTCTGGTCAGCCATAAATAGCCTTAAGGGGTCTGTAATGTCCCATAGTTATATATGTGACATCCATGAGGGATAATGGGAATTGTGTGACTATACTGAGGGACAAGATGCCATAAACAACCGGATCTCCTGTTTAAAATAGAAATTACCAACTAAAGCAATAAGTGCATCAAAACTGGTCAATGTCAGCAGCGACTAGCACCACTTAAATCAAAGAATGGGTAACCCCAAGAGATTTCAATTGGCTACAGTAAAGAGATGCTGAGTGACTGAACAGTAATAGCTTAACTTCTGTTGCCAAAAAGTGTAAATTACTTCTCCAGCTACAATATGTCTTTAAAGAAGAAAGTCATCTATAATATGCCAAGTAGTTTTCAAGAAAAGTTGCATCCATTTTGCACACGATGTAAATAATAGTAGGGAAAGTTCTAAATTAAAAAGTGCATTTCTTAGTGTCCTTATGGTGGCTTCAGTCTTGATGAAAAGTAATTTTGTGCTTTTCCAGAATTGTGAGGACTCCAAAGTCACCGGTAGAGAACAAGGTGTCAGGAATTCTGCTGTTCACATATTAATGCCACACTTCTCACTCTCCAGCAAGATGGCCACCACCTGGACTTTTGAATGCCTATTTTTAACACTTTATTATGTTCAAACAAAATACATATTAGATTCAATGATATACTTACTAGTGTACAAAAGTACTAGCCTGCCATATAGCAGCACTTCCAATGCCATAAATTGTCAATTTATTTTCCAAAACAAGTATTTTTCTTCCTTTTTGTATAAGATGAATTATCTCTTTATGAACTTTTGACACCACCAGCGCCTCTAAACAAAACAGATGCACTTTTCTTCCCAACTATAAGATTCTTGGTACTAGATCATATAGCAACCAATTATCCACAGAGTAAACGGATTCCATTTACGTGTTTTGGAAACAATTCAGAAGCTGTAAGATGACTTACTGGATTCCCTCTTTATTTGTTAGACTCTAACTGTTCTTGAAGCCGATGTCTTAAATAAAGTTGCACTAACCATGTTGACAGACATAAATTTCTTTTGGTCAAGCCTTAGAGATTTCATGACACAGAAGCCTGTTTTGAAGTGCAAGTTGTCACTGTGAAGTCATTCCAATTCATTGAATTATTGAGTTTCAGCTTTCAGCTATTCTTGGTGTTTTACAAGTCATTTTACCCACTGTCTTTCTGTTTTGGCATATTTGAATGTTCATGTTCTGAAACTGCACAGTTTTGGTGCTTACGACAATCGATAGAAGTGGTCTTTCCTTTTCTTTGTCAATAACCCTTGTGTGTAAAGATTCACTGCTTGCTTAGTAACACGAGATTTTTAAAAACTTCTTGAAAGTCATTTAGAAAGATCTTTGTGCCCAAAGGTCTGAAGGCTTATTTACCTCAGATACAGCAAAGTGCTACACAGATATGTTTGCATTGATAAAATAGTCATTGCTATTTGTACTTTCTGGTTGAAATTGACAAAACTCTGAGACGCAAAATAAAATCTAATCATGTTACTCCTAGTATAATGATCAGTGGATGCTGTTGTCAAGATTGTACAGACCTTGTGAAACTACAAAATACTAAGTGAACTTTGATGAATGTTTTAAGTTGGAAGTGGAGATGGTGTGCCACTTACAAATAGAAGCTCTCTTCTCTTATCCATTCAATTTCCTTTTCAAAAATATATTGACAGCAGAATTTTGCATGCATTGTAAAGCTTTGTGTGGTGTTCCTTTATTGGTGCCCCCTTATAATAAGGTTAGAATTCATTTTGGGCCCTCTTCCTGTATATGTTTCTTTAGGCCATTGGGTCATAAATCCTGAACATATGAGAGCCCATCTTTTCAACTGAGAAGCAGTTACTAAAAGCACTGTGCTTAAGTGATTCTCAAGCTAGAAATCTTTGTATTCTTCAAGGTTCCACAGTATGGGTCTCTGTTTTAAATATTAATATTCACAATAATGCAAGGAATGATGGTATGCTGGGAAACCCTTTTTTGCTGGATTGCTGTGAGGTACTGAATGTGATTGCAACTTTACACATGCAAATTATAAGTTATCTTTAGACAAAGAATTTCTTTAAGGAACAGAAAACTAAGATGGTAAAACATGTATTCTAGTTCATTGAACTTGGAAATAGAAAAGGTAACAATCATGCTTACATTAACCAGACTATTAAAGGGAAGATGGTTACTGCTGGTAAATTTAACACAGGATGTGGACACCTGCTGCCAAGATGTCTTGTAAGCAAATGACCTATGACTGAAAGAAATGAAGCAAGAAGATTGGTCTTTACTTTTTTTAAAAGGTTAGTAGCATTCCTGTCTTCAGTGTCTAATCATCTGTTTTAACATTAGCTTGCATCATTTTATTAATTTAGTTTTACTTCTCTTCAGAGGGAGTCTCTGCAGTATGAAGCCATGTGAATTTTGTTCTGTTTAACTATATTAACTTCGAGTTCATCACATGAGTAGAGACCCGGAACAAGAAGTCAAAGGAAGAAAGTTCTACTTTCCCTAGCAAGTTCATGTACATTATAGAAGGCTCTGATGCTGCAGCAGGGTCTGTGTTTTTGTTATGGTAATGTGGCATCCAGTTCACTTCAGTGGGTCTCTTCATAGAGCCCTTTGTACATGCAAGACGTAAAACGTAATGCGATAGTCTTACACCATGATCCCATTTGTGAGAAGACGTGCTATGAGGGATGATTATAATGGTGTGTAAGGTAGGTAAGAAATATCCTAAAATGCCTTCCAAAAGAAAGTGTAATAAAGATGTAAGGATGCTCTCCTTCACGTGTTCTTTCTAGGTGATGGAGATGCTTTGAAGGAAGCTTTCTCTAAGGAAATTACAGAAGACGCACATTTCGTACAATTACACACAATCTGCCTGTTTGGGTAATTCTAAAATACACTTTATGAGGATAATTTTTTCAGGGTTTATCATTTCTCTGGGTCTTCTTGCCCAATAAAGTGGTAAGACAAATAACTCCGGCTTGAGCAGGTGGAGGGGATCAGTTGCTGCTGCTTGTGAATGTCCCTCAGACCTAACTTGTGTTGGGACTGGAATATACAAGTCTCATTTTCACAGCTAACCAATTCATTACTTTCAGATTGCCTTATGTGAAAAATGGGACTGCTAATAATGTTTTCTATCACATTGTGCTTCTTCAGTTCTCAAAAGTGGGGAAGAAATATTGGCCTGATCTTATAGATGGACTGAGTACAGAGATGTGAAACAGTTTGCTTCTGATTTAGTGTATCAAACAAATGACACACATAGTTTCATTTTTCTTTAAAGCTTTCTGAAATTCTTTTACCTTCAGAGTAAATCTGTCCATCTTAAGGCTAACCCTAATTCTCTAAGTTTAAGTTTGAGGGGTAGTACAAGAAAGCTTTATAATGGAAGTTTGTTATAATCTGAACTAGCGAGAGGCCTTTCCATAATATCTGGAACTGAATGTTCTGCCTTGTACCCTGTGCTATTGGGGTAGGGTGAGGCAAGCGTCTCCCAGGAAGGGAGACTCTTACACTGCTTACTGCAGGACACTGAGGGAGATGGGAAAGTGTTGGATTGAAGGGTGGGTTTTTCAGTCCTTTTGTGCTGGGTGACTTTATATTAAAAGTAGTTTTCCTAAATCTTTCTTATAAATGTATTCATCATAGGCTTTGTCTGTACTGTTTTTCTTTTTGCAGTCGTGGAGCTACATTGTAAGAACCAGGTAAGTTATATGGGCGCAACCCACATTTTGCACTGGGGCAGTGTCTACATTAGTGGTTTGCACTGTTAATTAGCTTTACGTAGTCTATACTGATATACTGTAGTTTCCCTGATCCAGATGCTCCCCCTACTGGAGTAAATCTGCAAGTAGGAACAAATCCTCAGCTGCCTGTTTTAATGTTTGCTTGTGAGTCAAGGAATAGGGGGAAAATTCTAAAAATCAGTAACGTGCAAAAGGGATGGGATGGCAATGAGACATGAGTTTGTACTGTGGTAAGCAAAAAACAAAACAAAATTAGCCAATGCAGTTTGGGGCTGTATATACAGAATCTGGCAGTTTCAGAACAAGGAGGCAATAGTCTGGCCACAGAAGTGTTTCCTGAAGTGTGCATGTCCTCCAGGGATATGGAGGAGCATGAAGGACTAGTGGGGTTGAATAGGCAGACCTCTCAACTGTTCTCCATTCTCTTTTCATTTTTAAAGAATAATCTCTAGCAGTTACGGCTGCAGACAGAACCTTGAAAACATGACCCAAGTGTAACTAGTGTCTGTCTGAGTTTGCAAGGAGCCTGAAACAATAGCTCTGAGGTGTGAACTGTCCCATTCATTTTAGTGGGTACGAAACTTAGTTGCCAATGATATTGAAAAGGTCAGTATGAACTATTGTACATCCTTTTAGGAAAGAGGAAGTATCATGAAGATCTCTAATATGGGGAGGCCAGGCCTTTAACATCACATGATGGGGCTCAAAGGGGGTGGGATTTGTTCCCATTTTCTGAAGGGATGGGCTTAGTCTTTAAAGGGTTGGAAAACACAGTACTAAGGGGGTGGCTAAGGGCTTGTCTTCACTGTTGGGTTATCTGTCCTTGAGTTAACTCCTCTTGATTTAGCCTAGCTGGAATGAGAGCAATCACACTGCAAAATAACACTGGAGCAGCACAATGTGATTGGATTAGCAGCAGGGTGCAGCTGTGTACCCACTGCATTACTATCTTGAGTTTCAGCAGCAATCAAGCTTCAATCCACCACTCCACAAGTCCGTTCAAGGTCTACTGCCTTGGCATTTAATTGGTACTTCAGCTGGAGCTAGAGCTTTTTGTGTGTGAACGGAAGTTAGGTTAGAGCAACGCTTTAGTTATACCTTGAGCTAACTGCAGTGAAAGCACGGCTCTAAAGAGGAAATATAAATCTACATATATTAAAAGGGTATTTTTTAGGGCAGCTGGTATAATTTAAGAGTAATGGGATGAAATTAAGCATGGGAAAATTTAAGATGAATATCAAGATCTTTATTAGACTAGAATATTCTTACTTGGTAATGGTGGAAGTTCAATCACTTTGTATTTTTAAAACTAGTGCAGACAAAATTGTAGAAGCTGTACTGTGAGGAGTTGGACTGTCTGACCCAACAGACATTTTCTCTTTGTTTTGCTCTTTACTTGTATGTCTCTGAATGACTAGCCAGGGAAGCTATTTTTTTCGGGGGGGAATAAGGGGGCTTGGTGATATATGAGAAGGTGTGGTGTTACCACTGGAAGACATAATGTACTCTTAAAAATAGATAAGGGACAGGTGTCTGAATACTTAGCTGGGTGGAAAATCTCCTTATCACAGCTCTTAAAATTCATTTGGAAAGAAGTTCTTCCTGATTTGTCTTCATCTTGTTACTAATCCCTTAACTCTGCTCCAGAATATTTGAAATTGTTATGGCCCTCTGTGGAGATTATGCATTTTAATCTCTGGTATGATGGACATCTAAGGTGTGTGTGTGTGTGTGTGTGTGTGTGTGTGTGTGTGTGTGTGTGTGTGTGTGTGTGTGTGTGTGTGTGTGTGTGTGTGTGTGTGTACACAAATACATACTGTGTGTCTCATAATTGGGATTAATGTTTAATCCCAAACTAGCTATTTACTAAATGTACAAGTCTCCATTTAGAGTTGAAGGAGGCCTAAGGGAATAGTCAAGGACTTAATTCACCTTTTTATGTAAAATGGGCTAATGCTTTTAAACAGTTTGTCCCTGTTGTCCATTTTATAGTGAAGCAGATTATGCATGGAGTTAAATACCAGAACTTGCCTGAGCACATGAAGGCAAAACCATCATCATATATGGAGGTAGATCTACTACATAAAGCCATACAGAATGAATTTAGCACTGAACCTCAGCGCTAAATTCATTCTGTATGGCTTTATGTAGCAGCTCTACTGCAGCATGAGAACATGAAGCAGTGTAAGGCCTGTTGGGCTTTTCTGGCCCCTACGTGTTGATCAGAGTATGTAAAATCCGATTCCACTGTTGCGGAGTTCATTCCACAGCCTTGCCCACAGCATACAGGAGTTCAGCTATATGTGGGCAGATATGTTGGTGGAGTTCCTTGTTAAACTAATCTTTCAGGTTGAGATTTGTGGTTAAAGAGCAAGAATGGGGTGATTTTGTGGCTAAGGAATGACTCTGGTACTCAGCCTACGGTTCTAATTCCTGCTCTGCTACAGATTTTGTGTGGAACATTGGCCAAATCAGTTTGGATCTGACCCGACGTCCACTGTAGACAGTGGGAAGGCGCCATTGATTTTTTTAAAAATGGGAATTAGATTGGGTCCTTCATTTATGGGCCTCCAGTTCCTGATCTGTAGAATTGGGAATAACACTTGATCGGTGTGTTGTGAAGCTAAATTCATTATTGTTGTGGTACACTCAGAGGGACACTATAGTGATCAGTGCTGTAGAAAAGACTTTAGGAAATAAATGCCATCTCAGACAATGGATTAGTTTTTTCTCTGTATAAATGAATTCAAATTTGAACAGCATTATAGATTGCTATTATGGTGAAGTGTTACCACATTTCTCCCAGTTGAAGTCAGTGTTCTCAAATGCGGATAGGCGTCTAAATCCATACTGCGGTAACTGAGTGATTTCCACACTGCCCCATTCCAGAGGTGCTGAGCACCCATAGCTCACATTGTCTTCAGCTGGAGCTGCGGGTGCTCAGCACCTTTGTAAATCAGGCCACGCTTACCCAGTTGCATTTAGGTGTCAGGCTGTAGGCAGCTAAGTTTGTAAATGTTGGCCTTAGACTGTTATAAAGTCCATGGAAGAGGGCCCATGTTTGCCTCTGTGTGTGCTCAGTTACTGCTGAGCTTCATGGGCATGTGTGTTTTTCTGACTCCGTTTCAGAGTTGGGGGGGCCTCTGGATGCTACCGCCATGGACAAAGACATTTGTCGGTTTTAAGGTGGACAGTCTGGATTTCTGAAGTATTGTTCCCTGTCTAAACATGGTTTTGTCCAGTATCTTTGTGGAGTTGTTAGACACCCAGAGGATGCCATTTTTTGGAGTATGCCACCCTCCCCCAACCAGTGTGACCTGGTATAAGCTGTGTGCATGAGATCACACTGGTGGGGGTGGGCTCAGGCTGATCCCAGAAGTACTGGAATGTCTGGTGTTCTGGGGATGCGGCAGTGGTCACCCTAAACACAAATAACAGATGTGTCCCTTTGGTAACATTGCTGAGTGTCCTCTTACCATGAAACCAAGTCTGTGACACATCTCTAGGCACGTGTGGAAGGATTAATTTTATACACAGCTGCCCCATCTGCCGGCTGGCTGCACAATTTACCAAATGCATGGCTTACCATCAGGAGGGACTCATGCAAAACTTGTGGCAGGGCTTTTTTGCTTTTTTTGATTGTGAGCTGAAGAGGAGAACAGTTCAGCTTGCTTGAGAAGCAACTCTTACAGATATTTAAAAAGGGATTTAATAGATTTAACAGGTGACAGGCACTTCTGTTGCTTTACACATTCAAAGCAAGGTAAACATGAGACAAATCCCATAATACCCTCGTCATACGTGAGTATTCACAAATTCTGGAAAACGAGTGACTGGCTGCTTGCATATAGGGTGAGTTCAGACAGGCAAGAATCTATTTTAAGTAGCTAAACTATAGGTAGGTAGCCTTGGAATTGACAGCATTTTATCTGTATACATTTACTGTTCTCAGCATACACGGGGATGAATTAGTTTACACAGGCTTCTCAGTGAAATAGTTGTAAGAATTTCTTTTAACATGAGCAAAACACATTTTCCTCTAACCTCATTCTGAGAAACAACGGACCTGTCTGCTGAAATTAAAAAACAAAACAAAATTCACCCATGCCGGTTGTCTGCCTCAGGAGAATTATAATTTGAGCAATTAAAATTTGGCAAAATTATAAGAGGGCTCAGAAGGATGAGATTTTTATCAGTAAATATTGATTTCACTGTAAACTGTACACAAACCAGCTGACAATATTACTGTTGATGAGGACTAAAATTTACAGATAGATAAAGTAAGAAGAATGCTGCTTTGAGAACTTATTAGTGTTTGACTTAAGGATATTTATATTTTGATGTTGACAATTTTTGTTTTAATGGTTATATTGCTTTAACATTTAGAATCTCAGTGCCCACTGTCATTAAATATTGTCTGTCCCCTTCCTCCCTAATTTTCCACAACATTGAATATTGAAATCAATAAAAATTGAGGTTTTAAAATTCAAATTTTCATGCAGCTGTGAAATTTAAAGCAATAAATCTAAAGAAAGATTAAAAATAAACATATTATACATCAGCTATATTTAAAAAAAATTTTTTTTTTGCCAAACCTAGTTATAAGCAACTAAAAACAGGTTCTTATAACAGAAAGTATCGGGTAACTTTAACAACAGTCAGTGCAGGTAGTGATGTCTATATTTATATATTATCTCTGTGTACCTAGAGTGTAAATGTATTGTGCATGCATGCTAGGTGTACCATAGTTGTGCACACACAATATCATATATATAAAAACCCTCCCAGTGCCCTCTGTGCCCACTAAAATTGCTCTGTTTTGCATGATGGAGAGCTTCCTTTGCATTTTGTTCAGTGGATATCTGCAATGTGTCTGCCTGTGGGGATCATTGGATGCTTGGACAAAATGTAGCTGCCACCACGCATCTTCATTACAAAGTTCCCCTGTGTACAAATAAAGTCCCGGGGCACGATCTGCCTGTTGTTCTGAAGGGCTGAATCTCTGTCCTATGTTGAGCTGTACTGATTTCAGTGCAGGTTATGCATTGACACAGAAGCCCCATGTAGAAGAGCTTCCAGGATTGGGACCTAAGAAAGGAGCAGAGATATACCCAATCTATTTTTATTATTGAAAACCAGACATTTATGCATTACGTTAATGTCTTGCATTTCCCCCTACATCTGTTGATTAAAACAAAACTTGATTTGCTGTAATCATCTTGAGCACTTAAGCACACAATGTGGAGAAGAGAGTTATGCTGACTGCAGTAAATGTCTGTTAATTTGCTTGAGTAAAGCAAAACTATTTTTATTGGTAATTTTATAATATTAGCTATAGAGAACTGCATGAATACTCAAATATTAGCATAAATGGTCTGGTCTTTTTTCACACTATATAATGCAAGCTTTGTAATAGGCCTTATTACCACAGACCATCTGCATGTTGATAGTCAAATTAAGAAGGCAGATGAGGATAGTAAGCATTGAAGTCAGACTTATATTGAATATGAAAACTATTTAACTGCTAAGAATAGAAGTTGCCAAGAAAACTATAGAATCAGCTGCTGGAGTAAGAAGTCAACATTTTTATTTGTAGAATTTGTAAATACAGGCCTATTAGAGATGCTGCTAAGCAAATCTACCTTAAATATGCGGTAACATTGACTAAATCAAGCAAAAAATCCCTGTAAAATAGGCTGAGACATTTTCCCCTTTAGAAAGCCCTAAGAGAATAGATGGACCTTGAACCACTCCTAGCACTGATGACTCCAGAATCTAATTCCAGAGTGGAGGGCCTCATGCTGAAATTTCTCTGCTGGAGAGAGTTAAATTTGTGTTTGGTTCCCCAGAGAAGACCAGAAAGAATACAGTGTACAAAGGTGGCTTACTAAAGTAAGAGACTTCTGTGTAATAGCTCATTCTGGAGCGCACTGCTTAAGCACTTTAAATCTGGTTTCTTTTTGCTTTTTTTTATATGCTTTGCCCAGCCAATTCTATCTGAGATTTCAGATCCCACCCCATAACACACCTTGGCACAGTGAGTGTGCTGCTCAACAACAGATCCTACTCTACCCTCGCAGGGTCGGGCTTTCTAGTGCTTGACACCCAAACCTAAGATGTTCCATAGCTAGTGACAATAAGAATGCTCCAGAAATGTCCCAATGGCACCAGCAGTAGAGGTAGCTTCTCAGGCATCCAAGACCCAAATCAGAGAGGCTATTATAGATCAAAGTCAGCACCTAGTTACATCACCCAGATCATTTATACTGTAGCACAATCTGTAGGTAACAAAGGCATTGGTGATTCTGGCAAAATTCTCATCCAAGAGAAGTAGTTGCAATTTACCTTAAAATTGCAAATGAAAAAGTCATGATTCCAGATGCATCCACACCCCCATCACACATCTTGACACAGTGAATATACTGCTCAATAACATCCTACTCTACCCTCGAAAGGCCAGATGTTCACCCAAAACTGGAGACAGATAGAATTGGCTGGGCTAAGCATATAAAAATAGATACTTTTTTCTTTTTTGAAGAGCTCAGAACGTAGCATCTCCCACTGTGACACTCAAAGCCAAATTTTTTTATATCAAATGTATACGCAACATGCAAAGTTCTTTTGAATGGTTCTGAAAATTTGGCCAATTTTGGCATGTAAATAGAAGCTGAGCTCTTGAAAATCTGTCCCTTATGCCAGCCAACTTTGATTAATAATCATGAATATACACTTCACACAGAGAGAGGTGATTTCTGCTTTGGAATGTTCTGAGCAGGTGGAAAAATGCATTCCTGGCTCTCAACCTGTTGCTTAGTCCCTGATACCATGCTACCACTGTATACAGCTCTAATTACCAAATAAATATTCATTTTAAAAATGAAATCTGGTGAACTTTGGGTTGCTTTGCAAACTCTTTAAAGGTCTGATCTAAAGCCCGCTGAGGTCAATGGCAGTCTTTCTATTGATTTTTATTGTCTTTGGGTTAATTCCTAATAGCAGCAGGCCTTACAGGGAAACGAGTGATAATCCAACACTTCACTCAGGCCTATTTATACAACCCCAATTGCTATAACCAAGCTACTACTGCCTTGGTCAAATATGATTCAGCCTCTTAGTAAATGCAAAGAATTTGCATTAATACTTATTAATTTACTGGATGTATAATGAGCATCAAAAGCATTTAGGGACCAGCGGTAGATTTGTACTAGTCTAGTTGTGGTTTGACATTTTTATTGATATTTTTCATGAAAACTTCTACAAATTATGGTTGCATTGTTTTTTATTTATGGGGCTAGATCCTGATGCTAACTCTGAACTGGTCTGATTACAATGGGCTAGTAAATAATTTTCCTTTTCATAATCTGCCTTTTCAATAGATGTACTGCAGATTACTACAGCTTCACAAATTAAATTAGGGCCCTTTTAAATTGTAATGCATGATCAAACGCAGCAGCCTCAGGAAAGGTATCTTGTTGTAGTCAGTTCCCTTCATTAGCAGTTGTGTGGGAGGAATTTCTTGAACTATATTTTCAGGATTCTGGGACAGCTTTCCTTTTCCTCCAGGAACATATGGCTCTAAGTGGTCCAGTGTTTGTTGGTACAGTGCATATGCACTTCTTTCACAGTTCTGCTACTTGCACTCTGGTGCTGTGCTGAGTAAAATTGTCAAGATCCCTGTAGTGCTGTCTTTTAGCCCTCTAGAAAAAGGCTTTTGCCCTTCCAAACTGAAAGCTTAATATTGAGCCTCAAAGCTAAAATATGTGTGGAGGTACCTCACAGGTTAGGGAGCATTCAACACATACATAGGCAAAAACATACCTCTGTTAATATTTAGGCCCCAAGAAATTCCCACTCTGCTGTGACACTCCAGAAGGCTTTGCCTCTCATCACAGCCAATAATGAAGTTTTCTGGAAGAGCGAACTCTTGGTTGATGGGACTTAGCGGTGGGTGCAATTTTATTTTCTTGGTATGCTTTCCTCAGGTTATTTTTTCTTACTGTACATACACTATGATTTTATTACCTTATTCTGTGGACCTGATCCCGAGGAGAGCTACTTCCCTTCCCCCAACTCCCACTGAGTTCACAGAGAATTGAGGGTGCTCAGGGAGTGATCAGTGTCTCATATCAGGTTCCTAGTCCTATTGTTCACTTCCTTTCCTTTGAATTACTTACGCTATTGTCTGTACTAATGCTCTCTTTAACACAATGCTGATTTGTCCCTACCATAATGATGCTCATTTTGATATCTGACAGTTCTATATCCGAGTATTCCAGCACATACCCACCCATCTCTACCACCTTTTTTTAAAATATAGTGTGACATTGCCTGCCCTTCAGGCTAATAAACGGATCCTCCTTCAGTCTCATTGACTGACTCCTCAAAGACTCAAGAGCAAATTTCATGCTTCATTGTAACAAAAAGTTGTTCATAACTCCCTGTATGTGAGGCTCTCAAATTCAGCCTTTCAAAATACTTTGTTAGGGGAAAAAATACCATTTTTTCTTTAACTGCTGAAAATGAAAAAGCTTTTCATTTGGGAGTAGTGGTCATATTTATGGAAATGCAGAGAGTACTTGCAATATTTATAGTGGTTGTAGAAACGATAGAACCTATCTTTTATTGCTATGTATTTACAAGCCCACAGAAAAAATCTTATCACACCGTATTTGAAGGAACTTTATTTAGATTTAGTATTTTGAAGGGATCAGTACAGTTTTTAGTGCTTCTTTATTAACTGTGGAGCACAAGATTCAATATTTCAAGTAGGAATGTCAAAAACAGCCTGAGCTTTTTTTACATTTTTATTTTACATAAAGATAAGTTTTGAAAACACATTTTTCAGAGGTGCCATCTGTTCTGCATTGACCTTAATTTTCTGGATGAGTGCTTTTCTTCAAACGTTTTAAGTCCTGTCTACATTTCATTTGGTTAGGAGTGTTTAGGTTAGTTTGCTGAGCAGAAAATCAAATATTCTGAATTCAGACACGCCATTACGTTGCAAATGATTACCTTTGTGTAATTTAGCCTACTGCCTTGTAAATATTCAGCAGACGTGCTGTGGTAGATTTTTTTCTTTCCGACATCTGGCAGGTCAGCCACGTGTAGAATTGGGTTTCCTTTGAATTTCAGTGTAATGTCATGTAATGTAAGATGCAGGGACAAGACGCCTACTCCTAGCAACGGATGCCCACTCCTAGCAACAGCGCATGTTTGCGTCTCATGATATAGACAACATCTAACTAGTCATATGGTAATGTAATGGTTGAAATGGTTTCATGGCCTTGCAGAGGTTCAATACTCAGAATGTTCCAACAGTAACCTTAGAAAAGATTCTACTGTGAAAGGAAGTAACTAAAATAGTTGTGTGTCTGACCTGACCTACTGGGAGGGGTGTTCTTGGTCACTCATCTTCTCCCTTTGCATGCTTTGTGGATGATCTAATCTGTTCTCATGGTTTCAGCTCCTTTCATGCGGAGATAGACGTGCAGATCTACCCAGCTGGAACAACCTCTTCCTCTCCCATCTCCTTCTCAGCATTGTCTTCCTCATCTCCAGTCCATTCAAAACACAACTGCTAAGGCCATCTTTGTCTCTAGTTGCTATGACCATATCCCCCTATTTGATCCCTTCCTCTGACTCTTCCTCTTTAAACTTTGTCCTTTCCTACAACGCTATCTTCCTTACTTCTTGTATCTTATTATGTATTCCATCAACTCAATCTCCTTTGTGCCTGCTAATGATGCCAGTTTATGCACCCATTTGTCAGTGTCTCACAAAACCATTTTTATGCCTTCTGCCATGCATTGTTTCCCCCAGGAAATGAAATTACAGGGAGGTGTTTGAATTTACAGGGGAGTGTGATGTTGTATGAGGTATGGTGACAGGGTGAGACTATAAGGGAGAAGGTGAGCAGTACATTTTTGTTGGCAAAGGGTTTTGGTGCTAACTTTGCCCTACATTTTAAACATCATAAGACCAGTAAACATCACCATTTGAATTTATGATGATTAATTGTTTATAAATAATTTGAAATTATTAGATGGGCTAAAATCGACGACATGAATGCACTGGCATTGTCATAGCAAACACAGCTGTGTGAGGAAACAGATCCTTGTTCATACTTATACCTGAAAAAGCATAATAGGTTTGACAAGTATTTTATCACATATATGCTTTTAACGTGTGTATTTAATGGTTCAGTTTCAATTCACATTTCCAACCAACTAAATGAAAACTTTTTTTCCAACTAGAAATTTTTAAAAACAACTAGAGCTAGTTGGAAAACGTATAAATTTGCAACACTTGTAGTTGACCACTGGGAGGAATGGGGAGGGGGGTTGGGAATTCCCTGCTGCCGTGCTGTTTCTTATGTGTAGAATTGCTCCATGAAGCATAAAGCCTCTTCTCTCTCTTTCAAGACCTATATCTGCTATGTTTATAAGAAATCATCCAAATGATGGCTAAGCTGACAAAGAAGGGCAGTTGTCACTTCCTCCATCTGTTTATGATGATTTTTAAAATGTGGTGTTTGTTGAACATAAATGACTGCATTCTTCTCCCCACACCTTTTTGTAAGTCACATGTTGTCTGAGACTGTAAATTGTTTAGAACAGGGGCAGTGTCTTTGCATATGTTTTGTATAATGTCCATCAGAGTGGGATCCCAGTTTTATGTACTACTGCAGTACAAGTATTAAGATTATTATTATTTATGGCTTACTACTCTGCATTTACATAGTGCCTATAGGGAGGTCTGGTAAATGCTGGCAAATATTGGCTCGTAGCAGTGACCATTTAGCTAAATATTGTACACATTTTACAGATAGGTATTCTGTGACAGAGGAAGTTAGACTTGTCATGACTGCAGGGCTGTGAATAGAACTTTCCTCTTCCCTGCCCTAACCAGTAGATATCACCGCCTCCTGTTCTTTATAATATTGGTAGCATAAAAGGGCAGGGATCTAGATTTTGATGTGTAATTGGAAAACTTAATGGTATGATAGCAAAGGAGATATGAGGATTTAAACTTTATTGCCAAAATCAAGAAAACATGGGCAAGTATGTAGATGGTCTATTAAAAAAGAAATTGATTGGAAAACAACTGGTGGCCTTGTCACTTTGTTATGGAAACACTTAATACAAGGTGCTTTAGCGGGCTGCCAAGACTCAGGGGAAAATAGATATTTCTTCATTCATTCAGCTATTTAAAAGAAGATTACAGTATTTCAAATAGCCAAATGAGGATTCCATCTCCTGTTGTAACGTGCTTGGTCCCCGGAGAGAATATGGAAGGAGATAACTGAGTCTTTTGATGTTACTGTAGCTGAATCAGTCTGGGGCAAAAACGTTGGTTACAGCAATAGAAAATATTCAGTCTCAGGACAGCCGGGGGGGAGCGGGGTCAGGGGAATAATGGGTTGCTTAAATGAGCCCACCAAATATCCTCACAAAGTGGAGTGTGAATTCTTGACCTGATAGGTGAAAGGAATTTAGTTCCATAACAAATGCTCCACTAGGGATAGTCTCTGTTCCAGAAAGCCAGGACTACAGTAGCAGTGGTGTAGGTGGGAAGGTACATCTGGGGTGTGGTATATGGGTAATGCTATATGGCAAAGCTTGCAGAGCACCTGACTCTACAATATCTGCCTGAAGCCTCATCCTTCACTTCAATGAGGATGGTTCTGCTCTGATGTCATCAAACTTCACCCTTTAAATACTGACTGTAGTTCAAGGCAAGCAGTTCAATAAGGCTCTCTCAAGCGTCTGGGGCCTGATAGGCTGGTCTAGTTACAATCTTGAAGATGCAAATGGCTGCCTGCAGGTTTCTGTTAGCTTTCATGCATGCTTGCTTGTTTCAGCTTCAAATCAAGTTTCTCTCTCCTACTCTGCAGGGATTGTGCAGGGTTTTTCCTGCAATGACTCCTTCTGGCTGCCAGGACTGCTGTGGAGGGAGCCAGCACTGAAGGCAGAGAGTTTCTCTCCTCTGCTCTCAAGGCTCCCCCTGCTGATGCCCCACCCCATTAATGTAGAGCCAGGAGGAGGTGAGACTGGGGAGTAGAAGATGGCAGCCACCTGCCTTGTGGGCCCTGCCACCAACGAAGGGAAGGGAAACAGCTTGGGTGAACAGGAGCTTCCCTGGAGCCCTTGTTCTGGAGAAATTTGCAGGTCACTCTGCAGATTCAGTGTGGGTCAATCTTTGTGCATGTGGGTAAGCCATGCACACAGAAGTAAGCTCCTCCATTTCACTTAAATGAGTCAGGGTAAGGCTATTATAACTTGTTTGAGCATCTCCATAATGCCACAGTTCCGAAATAAATGTACATTGACTCTAGCCTCTGTGAAGGTGGGTCTGGTCTCATTTGCTTTGATGAAAAATGGGGTGTAGTGGTAAAAAGCTTGAGAACCACCCAGTTCAATCACTGCCTTTACAGATATGCCCCGTATATGGGCGGATAGCAATTAGTGTTGGGAAAGATCATCATGACCAGCCTCTTCCAAGTGTAGAATAAAATCTCCTCCATAGGTTTCAGGATTAGTGAGATTTGTAAGCACACTAAACGGATAGTGGGTTCCTAATTCTTCCAGAAAGATAGATTGATTGTAGTTTCCTGCTATCTTCGAGCATTTCAATCATAAATCACACAAGACTTAGCTTGTGTTAAATACCATCTTGCTGTTGGGTTTGAGGCCGAGGCTAAGCAAGTGATGATGTCCTTTCTTAAATGAATGTGACTGAGCAAGAAGAATTCTTATATCAAAAAGGTGATCAGCATCTCCCGAATCAGCTTTTCAAAAAGGCTTGATGTCTGCAGTTGCTCAGGAGCCAGGAGGTCAGCTTTTAATTAAAATCAAATGGTTTAATTAAAATATTAAATACACGCTGGTGAAGAAAATGCAACTGAAACCAACGAAAAGCATTAACCTTTTTGTACTGAACAAAAATAAGTTGCTATTCTGATATAGTATTTGCTGTACAGTAATCAAATGAGGATGGAAGAAATATCAGCACATTGGATTGACATGATTAGCACTGCAGCCCGAGCCTTTTCCTTTCACTAATCTGGTTACACATCTGACAATCAGGTCTCACCAGAAAGTCCAAGACTTTATTTTTGAGGCATACTTTACTGATCAAATGCAGTTCTTGTTGGACCCCCAGTGCTAACACTAATGAATAATACCTAGCTCTTATACATCACTTTACAAAAAGAGGTATCATCACCATTATTCATGGGGGAAACTGAGTCACAGAGAGGTGGAGTGATTTACCCAAGGTCATTCACTTGGCCATTTGCACAGCTGGGAATTTAATAAAGCCTGTGTCTCATACATCTGTGACAAAATGGTCAGCTATGTTCCGGCTTAAGTCAGGGGATCTCAATTTTTGTGTGTGTGGATCACATCTTCATAGAAGTATTTGGTGTACTTTTACCTGAATTTGCAGGCTAGTAATTAGGGTAGTTTTGCTTGTGAACTGAACAAATTTGATATGAGACCGAGTAAATGTGGCACCCCGCAAACAATGTTAACTACTTTTCTAACTAAAACTGCACTTAATGCAGTCTGCTACCCTAGAGGATTAATAGGTTAGTGCCACAGTGCTACATAGCTCATGATGAAACAAATGTGTTTTTTAAATTCAGATATTATACAACCAGATCAGCTGTCCTATCCAGTTCTAAAGAATACCAAGGTTTATCCTGAATATTCATAGTAGTAGGAGATGCAGATACTACAGTGATAAGGGCCATATATGTACCTGATTAGGTAACAATTACTTGGTTATTATATTCACCCAGTAAAGGCATGATCATGCTCCCCTCAAATGAAATAGTAAAGCTCCCATTGTGTCCTAAATTAGGTATAGTGCTTCAGCGAATAACTGAAATCTCCATCACTATAACTACTTCGTTACTGTGCTCAGTTACTATACATTATTTTTGCTTTCTGCACTGCAATACTCTGGTATCTCATTTAGGCAGCTTAGTATTATTACCTGGTTACCCAGGCAATGTTCTGCTACATGTAGGTACCTGTTGAACAAAGGACACACTCCAGGGAGTGTTTTAACACTGTTTTAACATGATGGTCTTAAATAGCTGTAGTTACAAAGTAGAAGAAATAATGAGCACCAAAGCAAGTTTCTCAAACCATGTCTAGGGTATGGAAAGGTCTTACTGTGAACCTGTGTTTGGGAATCTAATTCATAGTGTTATGTGACTAAGAAGGACCTGATCTATTGAGGTCAGTGGAAGATATGTCTGCATGAGGACTGCAGGTCTGTTTCTCTAGTCTGCTGCATAGAGATTACAATCAGTATGTTTATAGAAACCAATGTAATAACTAATCCTGGGTTGTTTTTTTTTTTATGTAGATGGTTAAGGGCAGTTCACAAGGCAATTAAACTCTTGGCTTCCATGCCCAGAAATGGAAGAGCAAATAAAGAATTCCCATTTGAAATGATTCAGATGAAATGATGTTTAAAATATTTATTTATATGGCACTGACTAATTATTTTCCTTGCAGCTAGAGTGCTGCTGTGAGGAGTGGGTGGAGAATGCCGCACAGGCAAAGGGCAATGAGTAACATTCTAAATCTTAAAAATCAGCTTACCTCTAATAAAGGGTGCTTAATATAATCAGACAGGACACATCAAGCAGTCCTCTGAGTGTGAGTGAATGAGTCTTTCTCTCAAAACATGCTCTTTTTACCCTGGGCCATATTCCAGGGGTTTATATGTTTGATTGTTAAGAGAGTGTTTTAAAACATGTTTATATTGTCATTTCATCTATTTTTAATGCACTCATCAGGTTAGTTTCAGTGCAAACAAAATTTACATAGAAAAACTCTACTTCCTGTGCTCCCCATGCATTGTGTTCTTAGTGTGCAAGTATGTTCTTGTGGCATAACACCTCAATGCGGTTTAAAAACTGAATTCCGGTTACTTACATCAAAGCTCGCCTTGTTCTAGACATATTTCTTTGCTTTCGTGAAGGAGTGTCAAAATGGAAAGGTGATTGAACACAGCTTAAGTGGAATTGCCTTTAAACTGTTTTCATGTTGACTGAAGATTTAAGATATTAAAGTTTTTATTTTAAATACATTTCCCCTAATTTCTAAGAGAATTGCTCATTAGATAATTGCATGGCAGTATTAAAACTAATATCCGTATTTACACAGGTTCATAAACTGACTCCAGGGATAGTCCAGTCTGAGAACTGATCATTAATCAAATGTTTGGATTATATTTATGAATTCTTTATTTCTTGTTTTTACTATTTAAAAATACCAACGCCTGTGATCATAGGCAGATATTTTGCAAATGAGTTTGACTTACTTCCTGAGTGTTTACTGGTCCTTACAAATATAGGCCCTCATCCTTCATCGGAATATGCTTGCATAAATCATTATGCCTGACTAGAGTTGCCTAATGGAGCAACAGGGGATTTCACTAGTATTGTGGAATCTTTGGCTGGCATAGGCAGCTCTACTCCAGCCCCTTTGTAGCCAGTCCCGAGCCTGGACCATGGCGCACTCTAGCGATTCCCAACTTTGTCACAGCCCTTTGAGTGGCCATTAGAAGCCATTATACTCTAAAACTCTGCTGGGGACAGGAAAGATGTAGGACATGCCCCAGGCTTGTGGAGCTGCAAATGGTTCCTTTCGTGGCTCTTACCCTGAGCATTAACTTCAGACCAGGAGGAGTTTTCAGCTCCTTATTCATACTTTAAAAATCCTCAGACTATAAGGGACAAATCCTCCTCGGTAGGAGTTTTGCAGCTGACATCATAGAGGCCAGGACTTGGCCCAAAACGTTTTGTTTGAAAATTCTGTTTCCCAACAAACAGTAAAGGGGCCGTTCCTCTCGGTAGGTGACACTTCCCCCTAGGTTTTCTTGATCCAGAAGAAACTTGTTTGTGTCTCTGTTCTCTCTTTGTTTCCTCACCCTTCCCAGGTAATAAGCACAGCTCAGAGCTTCAAGTTTGCTCTGCTGCGCAACATTTTCTTTCTGGTGCAGTCTAGTGTCAGCCTCCTTTTTGCTACCAGCTTGTTCATCACTGCTGAAGTAAATGTGATTTTTTTTTCTGCAAAGCTCTGCTTTCCCAAGAGTCTGTCTCTTAACTCTATTTTGGGATCAGCTGCCATCCTCAAACAATCTGATTATTTTCCCTGAATATTAAATCACTTCTATGCACTTTAATTTGGTTAGGTGGAGTAACAGAGGACATCGCTCATGTTGGCAGGAATGGTGAGGGAGAAAGAGAAGGATATAGAATGTGTATGAAGATTTCAATGTGCAGCTATGTTTTAACATTAAATGCACTTTTTAAAAGTCTTAGATCAGTGTCTCTTACCTATTGTTTTATGTTGTAGCTGAAGGGGACAAAGTTGTTTGGGTTGGTAGGAATAATAGAGAAAAAAAAAAAGGCTTTCTGCTATTAAAAATATACATCCAGGAAAACTTGATCTTCTAAATGTCTTCCTTACATTCAGGAACAAGTGGCCAAAGCAGCAGCAATGTGCATACCTTGTGCTTAGCGATACGTGTTATTAAATGCATTTCTTGGTGTAGAAAGTTAAAATAACTACTTTGCTTGAACCCATAGGCGTCTACCTTGGCAAGAAAATCGTCACCCAAATTGCATGTTCAGAAGCCAAATATTATAATCCCTTACTAAATGCATCAATGTTACTCCAAGTAATCACAGGATTTTTATTAATTAGTGTAACTGCAGGTAATCATTGGATTAGAGTTCATCAATGTAACTCTAGGTAAACCTGGTTTTATTTTAATGAGAATTTTAGAGAGATGGGAGTGAATTTTGTTCCCTAAATGGTATGTCCTGTGATCCAGAATTTTTTGGTGCTGGTCAGTATCGTAGTGCTACACATTGTTCTTTTACAGACTTACCAAATAAAGCATAAACTGTGCAGTAGCCTATATAATGCACTCTGAGGTTGATGAACAGGTGTCACTATGGTATAGAGCTGTATGCTATAAGCAATATTGGGTTGGCACTATGGCTGAGATATGCGCTCTATAACTTTAAACCTATAAACCAAAGTGACTTAATATGCTGCTCTGGGAAGCGATGCAGGCTGCTGAAGGGTCACATTTTTGGAACTGTTCTAGGTATCCATGTGGAATAGGGAATATTTGTGCCTTTTTGGTACATAGAACTTATTATGGTGACGAGATGCATTCGGGGTGGGACTGAAAGGACCTATTTCCATTTAAGTAGGATTCCCACATTTTAGAAACTTTCAGCATAGTTAATAGTGCAGAGGTCTCAGTGATACTCTGGTGGTGTTGGCAGTATGACGGAAAAATGATGGTGATTGACACAATAAAATCACTGGTTCAAAATGTGTAATGAACGTGGCCAACTAAAGAGATGCACTATACCTTCTGTACATTTGATTGAAATACAAACATAGTCTTAAACTATAGTATGTGGGCAACCATGTGGGTATGAGCCCCAAAAGATATCAGCAGTTGACTGCACAATTGATGCTGATTTAGAGCAAGAAGGTGATATTGTGCCATGAACCATCATTGTCTTTTCCCAAGTGGAATAAGTACTTTGTTTTGATTAAACAATCCAATTTGAGAGAGGGAAAGAATTGTAGCAACATTGCATTTGGACAATTGCTGATAGAGTTGGCTGATGTGATTGCAGAGCTATTGGACATTATTTTGAAAACTCGTGGCAACTGGGGGAGGTCCCAGATGATTGGAAAAAGGCAAATATAGTGCTCATCTTCAAAAAAGGGAAGGAAGAGGATCCGGGGAACTACAGAGCAGTCAGCCTCACTTCAGTCCCCAGAAAAATCTTGGAGCAAGTCCTCAAGGAATCCATTTTGAGGCACTGGAAAGAGAAGAAGGTGATCAGGAACAGTCAACATGGATTCACCAAGGGCAAGTCATGCCTGAGCAACCTGATTGCCTTCTATGATTAGATGACTGGCTTTGTGGACGTGATATACCTTGACTTTAGCAAAGCTTTTGATACAGTCTTCCACAGTATTCTTATCAGCAAGTTAAAGAAGTATGGATTGGATGAATGGACTACAAGATGGATAGAGAGCTGGCTAGATCATTGGGCTCAATGGGTAGTGATCAATGGCTCGATGTCTAGCTGGTAGCAAGTGGAGTGCCCCTGGGGTCGGTGCTGGGGCCGGTTTTGTTCAACATCTTCATTAATGATCTGGAGGATGGAGTGGATTGCATCCTCAGCAAGTTTGTCAATGACACTAAGCTGAGGGGAGTGGTAGATATGCTGGAGGGTAAGGGTAGGATACAGAGTGACCTAGACTAATTGGAGAATTGGGCCAAAACAAATCTGAAGAGGTTCAACAAGGACAAATGCAGAGTCCTTCACTTAGGATGGAAGAATCCCATGCACTGCTACAGACTGGAGACCGACTTGCTAGGCAACAGTTTTGCAGAAAAGGACCTGTGGGTTACAGTGGACAAGAAGCTGGATATGAGTCAACAGTGTGCCCTTATTATCAAGAAGACTAACGGCATATTGGGCTGCATTAACAGGAGCATTGCCAGCAGATCAAGGGAAGTGATTATTCCCCTCTATTTGGCACTGGTGAGACAACATCTGGAGTATTGTGTCCAGTTTTGGGCCCCCCCACTACAGAAAGGATGTGGACAAATGGGAGAGAGTCCAGCAGAGGGTAACAAAAATGATTAGAGGGCTGGAGCACGTGACTTATGAGGAGAGACTGAGGGAACTAGGCTTGTTTAGTCTGCAGAAGAGAAGAAGGGGGGGGGGGGATTTGATTGCAGCCTTTAACTACCTGAAAAGGGTTTCCAGGGAGGATGGAGCTAGGCTGTTCTCAGTGGTAGTAGATGACAAAACAAAGAGCAATGGTCTCAAGTTGCAGTGGGGGAGGTCTAGGTTGGATATTAGGAAAATCTATTTCATTAGGAAGGTGGTGAAGTACTGGAATGGGTTACCTAGAGAGGTGGTGAAATCTCCATCCTTAGAGGTTTTTAAGGTGTGGCTTGACAAAGCCCTGGCTGGGATGATTTAGTTGGGGTTGGTCCTGCTGTGAGCAGGGGGCTGGACTAGATGCCTCCTGAGGTCCCTCTCAACCCTAATCTTCTATCATTCTATGACAATTTAGCAAGATCAAGGAATGATATCCTATAATGTCCTCACAAAGTCATCTGTGTTATAATTTGAAGTCAAGGTTGTCTTATACCTGCACATTTTTCTCATTTTGCAAGTTTGTAGAAAGCAAATAATATTTTTCCCACATGAGAATGGAAATAATACTGTTTACATGCCATCTGGTTAGTGTACACTATATATATAAATTTGTCCTGCTGCCAAGATAAATAAAAAGCTTTTTGACTAACAACTCTAATAAAATGCAACTGATTTATTAGAAGAGGAGCTCTTCGTCAAGGATGTCTCTGTAACTGAATGTGGGAGTGTATTATTTATACACTGACCTGATGGTTACTTAAGTGGACACTTACAGCAGGCCTGGTGCTGGACACCGGGTTAAGTGAGGCTGCCTACAAGGAGCTGGAAGTTGGCCACTTTCACTCAGGGGCCTCACTGGCGGCGAGTTCCTAGGACTTGGCCGCCATCCACTAGATAGTAGAAAGTGTTCAAGGTCGTAAACAAGATAGTTGTGTGAGCTAAAAAGCTACCAATAATATGTAAGCTGTTCCCGTGTGAAGTAGGTGAAATCATATAATAGCCAATTAGCAACTGTGTAAATTTTGTAGGCAAAGATGATTAAAAAGGTATATAAGCTGGGAGGCAAGAGGGAATAAATGATTCTGCTTGCAATCATACTGGTTGTTGTGCTTTATCCGTCCTGCATCCTCTGTCATCAGCAGTGGAGCTCTCCCTCATCCTCTGCCATCAGCAGTGGAACCCGACAACTGAAGTGCTGTTTGTAATGACATTGCACTGAGTCACTTGATACTCTTTGGGTGAGAGAGTTTAGTTAGAGACTAGAACAGGATGCTGTTTTTATTTCAGTGCTGCTTATCATGAAATGTCTGGAGAATTACAGTAACTCACGTTTTAGACAGAGTTTCTCTTTTACATTATTCTGGGATGTTGTAAAGAGAGGAAAAAATATCCAAGGCTTACTTTATGCATTGGTTTTATTTTAGTCATTTCTCCCCATCTGAGCTTTCCTCATAAAATGTATTACATTGCACCCATAGACGCTTTCTAATTAGGTTGAAAAGGTGGTGGAGCTACTGCTGGTTCATATGGTCTACAGTTAAGCAATGGGCAAGCTTCACACAGTTCAGAGCTTCATGTTCAAAGTTCACGTCCCAGTGTTCAGATGCTTATAGTATTGTGCTACATAAATATCTGGAGTCTGCCAAACTTCATGTGTGTGGTTTCTGCTGTTTTCTTCTGGTCAAGCTTCAGCTATTCTTAGAACTGCTTCTCTCATGGTATTTCTGCACTTTCACTTTGGGACTTGGAGAGAATTGGGAAGCAGAGAGGCATGGACATGTGAAAACAACGTTGTTGGAAGAGGAAAGTTATCCAAACTATATTGGGCCTCAAAAGTGCAGTTCAGATTTTAAGCGGAGGTCTGGTTCTAATTTTATCCAAGCCTGTTAATTTGTAGCAGTATGATAATTAAGATGACTATCTTTGTTATGAATATCTTTGGTATGAATTCAATTTGTTATTAGTAATACCTTGCAATTCTGTAGTGTATTTGCTCTTGGGCGCTCAAAGAGCTTTACAAATAATTTGCCTGGATCACTGCAGCCCCTCTGGAGTGGAAGGCAGCAAATTTTTAATGGCACTTATTTATGGACAGGAAATGAAGACTATTGTCTCCAGTTAAATCCCTATTGCAGCTTTATGTGGGAATAATGTAATTACCAGAGTTGAAATTAGGCCAAGATGCCAGGCAGCATTCTAACCTAGAAGGGAAAAAATACTATGGAATCTATAATGATCACAAGAAATTAGAATAAAATGTTTGTCTCATCTGAAGGAATGAACTTCCAGCAGCGCAGTGTCGCCAGCACAATGATGGGGTATGGACTCAGAAGGCCCTACTTCCAGTGGCATATTTTGTGTTTTTAGGATCTTATAACTTGTTTAACCTGCTTAGCTAGTGATTTCTGAAGATTCCATAGCTCATTGTACTACTGTATGGCTGCCCATAAATTTGCCCTGGATCCATGTATTCTGACATGACCAGGAGATGTGTGGTCCATGGCAGCAGAGGTTTCTTAAAGAATTTTCTCCATGTCTAAGGATTTCATTTCTTATACTATCCTTGGTACACTTCTTGTACTGTCCTTGGTGAAACTATACTTCTAGATTATCTGTAGCCAGGTAATGAAATACAGTTACTTTCTCTGACGTGGTTGTTAATTTATTTTTAAAGCTATGTGAATTTCATGAGGCTTTAAAATTCTGTTTATTTTAAATTCAATTTGCTGTCAATTCATTTGATGTTTTGTGTAGTTTCTCTGTAAACAAGACATTGAATATCAAAGAGCTTGCTTCATAAATAATTTTTAAACTAGTAACTATAATAAGATGACCATCTGGCCCTCATCACGAGTCAGTAGGCATTTTCTATACTGTTCATGTTCTTCTTGGAGTGCTTGCTCATGTCCATTCCACTTCAGGTGTGTGCACACCTCCATGCACGGTTACCCGGAACTTTTTCCCCTTAGCAGATCCTGTAGGGCTGGCTCCGGCGCCCCCTGGAGCCCTGCGCACATGTCGCAGTATATGAGGCACTGCCAGCCCTACGCCCCCTCAGTTCCTTCTTTCCGCCCATGACGGTTGCTGGAACGAGCCTTTCTCTTAGCAAATACTATCCCCCTTGTTTGGATTTGTTTGATATTCTAAGTTAGCTTTATTTAGTTAAGTGTTGTTAAGAGTAGTTAGAGATAAGGCAAGTCCCTGCGGGGACTTTGAGCGGCCAGGCCGTGTGCCTCCTGCGGGAAGGCCTTCCTGCTCAGTGACTCCCATGACTGCTGACTTAAGCTTTTTTCTGTGGGCTTCCCACAAGCAAAGTGCAAGTTCTGCAGGGCTTTCAAATCAAGGACTCAAAAGCACCGAGAAATCTGGTTGAAAGCTCTGTTGATGGAGGCAGCGCTCCGCCCAGCATCCGAGCTGATCCGCTCCGCCTTGGTACCAAGCGTCACCTTGGTACAGAGCACACCGTCGGCGCTGCCCTCGATTCGGCACTGCGCAACATCACTGGCACTGAAGAGAAAGAAGCAGTGCCCTGGGCAGACACTCCCCTGGGCCGACGGTACGGGCAGGATCGAGTACGGAGATGCACCGGACCCGGCCCGTCGAGACTTTTCCGGTGCCAGCATCTTCGGTCAGGGAGCCTCCCCTGACTTCTGGGAGTGGGAGAGTGCCCCTGCCGACGCCGTCGACACCGGGGCTTTTCAGGCAGCAAGAGCCTTCTTGGCCTTGCCTACGTCACCTCCGCCCCCCCTTCTGCTGAGGGAGAAGGGGCCAGTGTCATGGGAGAAACCTGTGTTGGGTGTCCCTGAATGGCGGTGGAGATCCCCGGTATCGGGAGGAAGATCTCCTGCCAGACAGTCTCCGAGGGTAGAGCAGATCTGCTCCCCCAGTAGTCGCTCCAGGTCGGCGTTGTCAAGCTGACCTGCCCCAGCACGGGACATGGAGTCTCCCTCTTGACGCTGACGTTGCTCCCCGGCAGCAGAGGCAGCACACGCCAGGAGGCTGCACAGGTCGAGGTCTGCCAGGCGGTGCTCGGACAGCTCCCATTCCAGTTCCCCAGCACCAAGGAGTTCGCCTGTACCTAGATGGCGTAGAACCCAGTTGCCGGAGTCCGGCTCGGCACTGAGGAGTTTGGGGCGGCCGCAAGGCAAGCGGAAATCATGGGTACCGAGACGATGCTCCGGTATCTCTAGCTCTTCGGCGCGCACCCCCACTCGTCGGTGCTGCTCGCGGCGATATAGGCAGTCCTCATCGTCCTCCAGGTTGGAGGCATTGAGAGGGCAGTCCCTGGCATGGAAGGGTGCCCGGGACCTAGGACAAACACGGCATGTGACGATGGCTCGGGGTCTCCTGGGGGGACAATTGTCGGGCAAGCCAACGTCCCCACAAAGCATCACAGCCTGTGGCGCAGTTGGCCCCAGGTTGGCCTCCGGGACGTGGCCGCAACAATGGCCTTATTGGGCACCATGGGGTATCCAGGTGGGGCTGGGGCCCCAATCCATTATGTCGTTAGGGGTGCAGTCCGTGCCTCTGGCACAGGAGAAGGCCCATAGGTACCACTCCTCGGACAAGGAGTTGGACCCCCTGGAGGGAACCTCAGTGGGTACAACCCTTCACCAGCAGGGGGCACACCCGCAGGCTGCACCTCTGCAGTCCTCTTCCTTCTCACCTGACGAGGCAGTCTCCCAGGACCACTTGGTGCCACTGGAGGATTTCAGGGCGCACCACGAACTGCTCAAGAGGGTGGCCTCCAGCATGGGGCTGGAGGTGAAGGAGTTAAAAGAGGCCGAGATAGCCTCTTCAATGTGCTGGCGGTGGCTGCCCCAGCACGAGTGGCCCTCCCAGTCCATGAAAGGGTCCTTAACATTGTAAAGGCCCTATGGCAAACCTCCTCCTCAGTCGCCCCTACGTAAAAGGTGGCCGAGAAGAAATATTACGTCCCAGCCGAGGGGTTTGAGTATTTGTTCACACACCCCGCCCCGGGAACCCTGGTAGTAGACGCGGCTAACCAGCGAGACAGGCAAGGTCAGCCAGGGTCAACTCCCAAGAACAAGGACAGTAAGAAGCTGGACTTGTTTAGGAGAAAGATTTATTCCACGGCAAGCCTGCAGTTCAGGGTTGCCAATCATCAGGCCCTCCTGGGCAGATATAATTTCAACCTGTGGGACTCCCTTAGGTGGTTCACTGAGGCCCTGCCCCAGGACCAGGCTGCAGATTTTAGCGCTATTGTGGAAGAAGTAACCACGGTAGCTAGGGCAGCACTCCAGACATCCTGTGATACTGCTGACTCGGCAGGCAGGGCCATAGCCTCCACCATCTGTGTGAGAAGGTGCTCGTGGGGGCAATCCTCGGGCCTGTCCCAGAAGGTGCAGCAGGCTATTCAGGGTCTCCCCTTTGATGGGTCGGCCCTATTCTCTGACCAGACCCATGCGAAGCTGCACAGTCTGAAGGACTCCAGGGCCACGCTTCGCTCCCTGGGCCTTTACACGCCCCAGTTTTCCACGTGTCAGTCAAGGCCCAGGCATAGCAGCAGCCAAGGCTTCCACCCAGGCCTTTCCAACCCTATAGGGATAGGAATAGGGGGTTTAGAAGAAGAAATCAGCCCCGTAGCTCGTCCTCAGCTCCCAGCAGGGGCCCCCCAAGAGGTTGGGCAACCAAAGGACACAATTTTGATGGTGCGCCTGAGAGTGGCGCCCCGACTGCTCTCCTGAATCCACCCCACCCCTTCCTAAGCAGGTTAAGGCCCTTCTGTCATAAATGGACAAAAATCACTTTGGACCATTGGGTCCTTGGGATAGTCTCGGGGTGCTCCGACCTACAGTTTACATCTACCCCCACCCCCAACAACCCTCCCCCTACATCCCTCTTCAGGGACCTCTCTCACGAGCAACTCCTCTTGCAGGAGGTGTACACCCTCCTCAACCTGGGAGCGGTGGAAATGGTCCCTCAAGGCAGAAGAGGGAAGGGATTCTGTTTGAGGTAGTTCCTCATCCCCAAGGCGAAGGGGGGTCTGAGACCCACATTAGACCTGCGTCATCTAAACAAATATATCAAACGACTCAGGTTTTGCATGGTCTTCCTAGCCTCCATAATCTCTTCCCTGGATCCAGGAGAGTGGTATGCCGCCCTCAACCTCAAGGACGCATACTTTCATGTGTTTATCCTCCCCAGCCACAGGCGTTTTCTCTGTTTCACGGTGGCTGACTCCCACTACCAGTTTACAGCCCTGCCCTTTGGCCTATCTTCGGCTCCAAGGGTGTTTACCAAGTGCATGGTAGTAGTGGCTGCCCACCTGAGATGAAAGTGTGTGCAAATTTTCCCTTACCTAGACAATTGGCTGATCAGGGGCAGGTCCAGGTCCCAAGTGCAGGAAAGCGTGACCCTCACTTGCTCTATGTGCACCAGGCTGGCACTACTCATAAACGAACAGAATCCACACCAACCCCAGTGCAACAAATAGAGTTCATTGGGACTACCCTGGACACTTCCCAGGCCAGAGCCTTCCTGCCTCAGCCACATTTCGAGTCGATGGTCTCTATCATCTCCCAGCTGCACCGCTGACCCACGACAACAGCCAGGCACTGTCTACAGCTGTTGTGCAGGCCGCCATGTGGCCTATGTAGTGAGACTAGCTCGCCTGAGGCTCAGACCGCTTCAGGCATGGCTGGCCTCGGTATATGTTCCGAGCAGACACTAATTGGACCGGGTGGTCACAGTTCCCCCGCCTGTCCTAGCCTCCCTAAACTGGTGGCGGACTACCAGGGCAGTGATGAAGGGCATTCCGTTCAGGGAACTGATCCCTTTGGTCACCCTAAATCCGATGCTTCGGACGTAGGATGGGGAGCCCACATCAGTGCCAATTTATGCACTCAGGGGCTCTGGTTGGGGGAGGAGAGTTGCCTGCATATCAACATGAAGAAGCTGAGGGCCATTCGCCTAGTGTGCAAGGTGTTTCTCCGATTCCTGACAGGCAGAGTGGTGCAGGTGCTGACGGACAACACCGCAGCCATGTTTTACATAGGCAGGGAGGGAGCGCGCTCCTCAGCCCTCTGCAAGGAAGCTATCTGTCTGTGGGACTTTGCCGTGAGGCACGATTTCCACCTGACGGCCTTTCACCTCCCAGGAGGAAGGAACGATGAGGCGGATCGCCTCAGCAGGTCGTTTTTACCCCACCACAACTGGTCACTACACCCAGAGGTGGCAGCCATGATCTTCTGGAAGTGGGGAGTTTCCTAACTGGACCTGTTCGCATTGGCCCAGAACACGAAGTGCCTGAGGTTCTGCTTGCTCCGGGGTCACGAGACCGGGTCGATTTCCGACATGTTCCTCATCGACTGGACGGGGACCCTCATGTACTTGTTTCTGCCCATTCTGCTCCTGCTCAAGGTCCTGCTGAAAATAAAGAGGAACAGCGCGGACGTTATACTCATCACTCCGGCCTGGCCGAGACAGCACTGGTTCAGCACGCTGCTGGACCTTTCAATTGCCCCACCCATGGAGCTCCGAGGTGGCACGACCTTCTATCCCAGGACCGTGGTCGCCTGTTTCACCCAGACCTGGACTCCCTGCACCTCATGGCCTGGAGGCTCTGTGGCTGACGGAGGGAGAGAGAGCCTGCTCGGTGCAGGTCCAACAAGTCCTGCTTGGCAGCAGGAAACCTTCTACACAGGTCATGTATCGGGCTAAGTGGAGACAGTTTACCTGTTGGGCGGAGTCCCATGGTATTCCGCCCACCCTTTCTCTTTTGAGTTGAGTTCTGTTCACAACCAGATTCTTAGTTGGTGTAGCTCCACTGACTTCAGTGAAGTTGTCTGTGCCACTTATACCAGCTGAGGGTCCTAAATTTTAGTGGGTTTAATTTTAAATCTATGTGTAGAATCTGGAGGACTTTGCCAGCATTGTGTAGTCTACTGGCCAATGAGTGTGTTGTTGTCCTCCGCTGTGCCTGATCCACTGAGGATAGGAGTCTGTTGAAGGCTCCATTAGTCTAGCTCTTGAGCTCAAGCAGTAGCAGCTTATGTTTCTGATTCTGCGGGTCCCTGGTTCAATCCCAGGCGTGTCAGCTAACATGGTGGCTGTCACAACTGTATCTGTGTGTGTTGCCTCTGCCCGTATCTTCTCTTGATAAATTGTACATTAGAGATTATGGTTGAAGTTTTAAGCAAAGCACCGTCTAAATGCATCATCCCTTCCTTCCTGTGGAGTTATTGATGTTGAGCATGTATGGCATAAGTGGCCTCCTCTGGTTTCCTGACGTCTCCAGTTGCTAGCGTAAGAGCAGATTTAAAAAACAAAACAACCCCGCCCCCCACAACTACAAAACCCCAAAACAAACAAAGAAAAGGAATAAGGAACCCCGAACAATGGAGCTCTTCAATTGAGAATTTGGTTAAAGATTTCTGTGGCAGTCATAGGAGTGACTGACTATAAGTTTTGCTAGCCTCTGGTAGATGAGCCTTTGAGAGGATGAGAGACTTACCGTGACTAAAAGCTAAGGGAGTTCTCTGCCAACTCAAGAAGTAGAGGGCTGTGTTTTTGGAGTTCAAGGAGAAGGGCTGTAGACCTCTTTCTCCATTGTCTCATTTATATAAGTGGGCCAAATTCTTAGCTTGTGTAAATTGGTGTAACTCCTTTACCGTAAATGGAACTGAGTCAGTTTATGCCAGCTGAATTTGTGGCTCAGTTAGGTCTGTTTGCAAAAGATTGATTCATTGCAAGAGGCTTGAAGGAACCACACATACGTTAGTAGGCTATTGCTTTTCAAACAATTTATTAAAAGAAAAAACATAGCATATATTAGTAACAGCTGAAAAGTATTCTGAACTGAGGAATGTTGATTGAAATAACAAAATAAGCCTTGCCAGGAATTATGTCTTGCTGTTTCTCCTTATGACATCTGTCAACCATTGTCACAGTGCATTGTGCTAGGTGAAATTCCCTCTGGTCCAGAAAGCCCACACACGGCCCACTTAAACTTTGCATTGCTGCTCCCTGATGGAAGGAGAAGAGCATGGGGCTGTGCTATACATGGCTATATAATTTACTGCTTATTACTAGAGTGGTGATTGGTGAATCTGAATGCCTGAGAGGCAGCATTGACCAGCAGTTGAGGTCCGCATATAGAGACAGAGTTGGCTTGTGATGGTCCGAATGAGATGCAGAAAGTGCTACTTAACATTCAGTCCCACAGCAGATGGAATGTCTGAGACCTGTGCAAAGTAACTGAGTTTTTGACCTTTTATGGCAAAGTCAGTGGAAATACAGCAAGGTAGACAGGGCAATAAGAATTTACTCTTCAGGGTGCACAGATTAAATTGGAGGTGAATTTACTTTGCATTTTTAAAAGGAAAAAGAGTTGAAAAGAGGAACCAAGGTTAGTTGCAAACCTCAGTGAATGAAATAGTGTGTTGACCACCAAAAAGAGACCTATTCAGGATGCAGCTGCATAGAAACGTTTCAGCAAGGACTAGGGCTTTGAGAGGGGTGAGACAGAGAGAGGGGTGAGAGAGAGAGACGGGGCGAAGGGAGGGGACACTGTTTTGTAACTAGCTTTAAGGAATGCTTTTTGGATTCTGAATGCTAGAAGGTTTTTTGGATAAGGACTATGAAGACAGGTACTGCATTGGGATGGTTACGAGCAGTTTTCTTTAAACATTTCACACACAAAGAGCGACTGCCAGCAGAGATGAGCCTAGTACAGCTCCTACTCTCTACATGGGGGGAGACTCCCTTTTGCTTTCACCAAATGAACTGCAATAGACCCAAGAGAATCTCTGTTACGTGCTTGCTGCAGTTAGACTATGTGGATGGACAGAACGATTACCAGATGGATTGAGTATGTTGTCAGGTTGTAGCCACTTGAGCATCTGGCCACCAGTTGGCAAAAAGCATAATAGACATACACACGTCTGACCAAACCTTAACATGCATTGATGATAAAAAGAAGATCCCTACCTTTACCAGGTAACAGTCCTAAGTAATCAAGTCAGTGTGCTGGCTCTAAAGTAATATTTCTGTTATGCATTAGAATGCTAAAGGGCAATTAAACTTTGCTACAATCTCAGGGACCCTGGAGCATTTCTTTACTTTTCAGAATATATCGAATTTAGGCTAGTCATAGGGCCTGAGTTTAATAAAAAGAGGGAGAATGTAAAGGGTTTTTTTGTTTGTTTTTGTTTTCCTGTTGAGAATAAGGGGTGGATTATAACTACAGTAGCTCTCAGCAGGCTGGACGAGGCCAAGAAACACTGGCAGCATCATGTTATGCCTGACACTTGCATAAGAGGAAAGCATGGGGATTATACCCAATAAATGGCATTTAGAGCATCTGCTTAAACCAGAAGTACAGAAGACTCCAAGGAAGTAAGACTGAATTCTCAATGAGGGCTCATGGATTAAGTAGATATTGTAGTGAACAGTCCTGTGATTCTCATGCCAGCATGCAGCAACTACACCTAACTTTCCCAGAATGGTGGAGTAACTGAAGCTGAAAGAGGGTTGTGTGCTAACTTGAAATTATCTCTGAGAGAAGAGGGGCTCTGAGGAAAAGGACAAAACAATTTGATTCTTAATCCTCATAGGCTATGTAGCATCAAGGCATCAACCAACTAAAAAGTAGGTCACTAATGACAGAAAGTGGAAATGTTAATGAAATTGATTAGAAGTGAAAAAGCGCTAGAAATTGTCATCATTTTGGTAGATGGAGCAGCTTTGATTTAATGAAAGGATGAGAATCTGTACCAAAACTGAAAATTAAGTGTATGGCTAGTAAGTCCCTGCATAGCTAATATGTAATTCCATAACGCTTGCTCATTAAGCTGTGGAAATATCCTTTCAAGTCTTGCAAGAGAGTTGTGCTATAGAACTGGGTAATCTGGTATTAATCAGAGGTGGTAGAACCATGGTGGCTTCCAAAAACTTGTAAGCAGCAGAATTTCCATGACTGGAGGAGCTTTTTCATGTGACTTCCTGTGTGTTGGTTAACCTGTGATGTGGTGGTACCCTGCTTGACTAGGAAAAGACCATTTCCTAGAGACATTCAATCCAGGTATCTTCTCCTCTAAACAAATTCACAAGCATGATCCATTCCTAGGCCAAGGAAACTCTTCTGCTTACTGTTAAAAGAAACTCCTTTCAGCGCTCACCCCTCCTTTATTTTAAGTGAGGAATCTAGGGAACCTAGAAGAGAGAAATGTAGAGGTGCATTTCATGCCAAAAACATAGCTCTGAAAAGTGACTACCTTAAGATTTTGAGATCTTTAATTGGATGCAATTCAGCATTGGAGGTAGCAATAATAGAGACCATTGTGTACATGAGGCTCAGGTGTCTACCATCAAATCATTATACTTTCTAAGATCTCATCCCACCTCACAGAAGCCTTTACTATCAGTGAAAAGAGGATTTCTCTATGGTAATCAAATTTGTTATATTCCTTTCCTCTCCCATCTCACCTGCCCTCACCTGGATTATTTGGAGTAGAATGTCAGATTTTTTTGCTTTGGAAGACTAACTAAGGGAATAGAATGGAAGTGGTGCTTAATTATTGCAGCTGTTTGATAGGCCTGGTTTTCTGGTTCATGATCCAGTGAATGGAGCACTGCACTAAGAAGATCTAGGTTCTATTCCCACCTCTGCTACTGACCTACTTTATGGTCTTGGGCAAGTCCCTTTATATTTTTGTGTCTGAATTTTATCATCTATAAAGTGGAGCTGATGGTTCTTTATGGTATTGAGCTCCACAGATGAAAAGGGCTGTGTGTGAGCTGCTTGTTGTTGTTAATAATTCTTGACTGGTTGAGCCATAATGTTGCTGTTAGAGAGGCTGTTGTTGAACAGGACCAGGGAGGAGAGGACAATGATCAACAAGATTGCCGGTGAGTAATCTTCCCGTATCTCATCATTCATTTTTGTGATACATCTTGTTTTCAAGTTATCCTCTGAAAATGGCTTTTGGAAACATATTGCTGCTGCCAGAAAGCTTTAATCTTCAAATGAAAAAACCTTTCTTTGCAGGACCAGGCTACCCCTTCAAACATCCAATGTCCCATGTTGTTTTGATCAGGGTAATTAAATATGAGACCCAGTCTATCAAAACATTCTCAAAGATAATGAGCTAAAATCATCCTTGGTGCAGTTCCAGGGGAGCTGCAACAGGGGTAAATTTGCCCCATTTGCTTCTGCTGTTTTAATGAGTTGATGCATTGTCCCTCTTATTCAAGAGACTTAGGAAGACTTATTGTAAAGTTTGACATTGCACAGACTTAAGAACATAAGAACCGGCCATACTGGGTCAGATCAATGGTCCATCTAGCCCAGTATCCTGTCTTCCAACAGTGGCCAATGCCAGATGCATCACAGGGAATGAATAGAACAGATAATCATCAAGTGATCCATCCCATCAGCCATTCCCAGCCTCTGGCAAACAGCAGTGCCTGCCTCTCCTGACTAATAGCCATTGATGGATTTATCCTCCATGAACTTATCTAGTTCTTTTTTGAACCCCATTATAGTCTTGGCCTCCACTACATCTCTGGCAAGGAGTTCCACAGGTTAACTGTGAATTGTTTAAAGAAATGCTTCCTTTTTTGTTTTTGTTTTAAACCTACTGCTTATTAATTTAATTTGGTCACCCCTAGTTTTTGTGTTATGAGAAGGAGAAATAACACTTCCTTTTTTTATTTTCTCCACACCAGTCATGATTTTATAGACCTCTATCATGTCCCCCTTTAGTGGTCTCTTTTCCAAGCTGAAAAGTCCCAGTCTTATTAATCTCTCCACATATGGAAGCTTTTCCATGTCCCTAATCATTTTAGTTGCCCTCTTCTGTTCCTTTTCCAATTCTAATGTATCTTTTTTGAGATGGGGCGATCAGATCTGCACACAGTATTCAAGATGTGGGCATATCATGGATTTATAAAGAGGCAATATGATATTTTCTGTCTTATTTTATCTTATTATCTATCCCTTTTCTAATGATTCCCAACATTCTGGTGGCTTTTTTGACTGCCGCTGCACATTGAGTGGATGTTTTCAGAGAGCTAGCCACAATGACTCTTTGTCTTTAGCATCTTGATCGTTCAGTAGCCCCACTAGTTATTTAGCAGGCTTCCTGCTTCTGATGTACTTTAAATTTCTTTTACTGTTTTAGTTTGTCTTTGGCTAGCTATTCTTCAAATTCTTTTTTGGCCTTCCTAATTATATTTTTATACTTCATTTGCCAGAGTCTATGCTCCTTTCTATTTTCCTCAGTAGGATTTAACTTCCACTTTTTAAAGGATGCCTTTTTGCATCTAACTGCTTTATTTACTTTGTTTAGCCACAGTGGCACTTTTCTGGTCCTCTTACTATGTTTTCTAATTTGAGGTATACCATTTAGATTGAGCCTCTAATGTGTTTTTAAAGTTTCCATGCAGCTTGCAGGGAATTCACTTTTGGCACTGTACCTTTTAATTTCTGTTTCACTAACTTCCTCATTTTTGTGTAGTTCCCCTTTCTGAAATTAAATGCTACCGGGGCGGGCTGCTTTGGTGTTTCCCTCCGCCAGGGATGTTAAGTTTTATTAACATAATAAACATAATAAATGTTATAGTCACTATTACCGAGTGGTTCAGCTATATTCACCTCTTGGACTAGATCCTATTCTCCACTTAGGACTCAATCAAGAATTGCCTCTCCTCTTGTGGGGTCCAGGACTATCTGCTCCAAGAAGAAGTCATTTAAGATGTCAAGAAACTTTATCTCTGCATCCTTTCCTGAGGTGACATGTACCCAGTCAATATGGGAATAGTTGAAATCCCCCATTATTATTGAGGTTTTTATTTTTATAGCCTCTCTAATCTCCCTGAACATTTCAATCACTGTCACCATCCTGGTCACATAATCGGTAGTCTATCCCTACTGCCATATTCTGATTATTCAAGCATGGAATTACTATCCATAGAGATTCTGTGCCACAGTTTGGTTCATTTCAGATTTGTATTTTATTTCACTCTGCTTTCTTTCACATACAGTGCCACTCCCCCACCAGTACGACCTATTCTGTCCGTCCGATGTATTTTGTACCTGGTATTACTATGTCCCATTGATAATCCTCATTCCACCAAGTTTCTGTGATGCCTATTCTATCAATATCCTAATTTAATATGAGGCACTCAAGTTCTCCCATCTTAGTATTTAGGCTTCTAGCATTTGTATATAAGCACTTAATAAATTGTCACTTTTTAGCTATCTGCCATGATGTAATTGATGGGACTCTTTTTAATTTGACTGTTTCTTATGAGATCCTTCCCATATTTTATCCTCTTCCATCCTCTCCTCTTTACTAGGATATAGAGAATCTCCATTAATAGATCCTCCCTTAAGGGATGTCTCTGTTCAAACCACGTGCTCCTCCGCACTGTCGGCTTTCCCCCAGCCCTTAGTTTAAAAACTGCTCTACGACCTTTTTAATTTTACATGCCAACAATCTGGTTTTACTTTGGTTTAGGTGGAGCCCATCTTTCCTGAATAGGCTCCCCCTTTCCCAAAAGGTTCCCCAGTTCCTAATAAATCTCAACCCCTCCGCCATAGACCATTGTTTCATCCACGCATTGAGACCCTGCAGTTCTGCCTGTCTAACTGGCCCTGTGTGTGGAACTGGAAGCATTTCAGAGAAGGCTACTATGGAGGTCTTGGACTTTAATGTCTTACCTAGTAGCTTAAATTGGGCCTCCAGGACCTCTTTGCTATCCTTCCTTATATCATTGGTACTTACTTGTACCACGACCACCGGCTCCACCCAAGCACTACATATACATCTGTCCAGATGTCTCAAGAGATCTGCAGCCTTTGCACCCGGCTGGCAAGTCACCATGTGGTTCTTCTGGTCATCACAAACCCCACTATCTGTTTCTGATGATCAACTCCCCCATTACTATTACCTGTCTTTTCTAATAATTGGAATTCCATCCCCTGGAGAGGTATCCTCAGTGCGAGAGGATACCATGGCATCATCTGGAAAGCAGAGGGAATTGTTTCCCCCTGCTCCAGTTTGACCTTCTCTATCTCTAAGACTTTCCTCCTCCTCAACAGCACAGAGGCTGTCATACCAGGGGTGGGACCATTCTGCTCTATCCTGGAAAGTCTCATATATGTATGTCTCTGTCTCCCTTAGCTCCTGCAGTTCAGCCACCCTGGTCTCCAAAGCCTGTATGCAGTCTCTGAAGGCCAGGAGCTCCTTGCATTGAATGCACACATACGCCACCTTCCCATAGGGCAGGTAATCATACATGCTGCATTCAGTGCGATTAAACTGGATAGCCCCCACTCTGTTGTTGGACTTCTTCCTGCATTCTCCTCTTACTGTTGTAGCGCTTTCTTTTATTGTTTGTTTGGTCTGTTTTATTGGGGGTGTTCTTGTCTTAGTTTACAGAATGTTAATGAAGTGTATCTACTCCCCACTCTCCCTCGCAAAACTCCCCTGTTAGCTGCCTCTGGTCACTTAGGAGTGGGCTTTTAAACCCTGGTTTTCCCTGAGTAGCTCTGCCCACTGGTTAAGGGTTGTTTGGTGCTAAAGGGTTTGGGGAACAGAGACTCGTTAAGAAGCTTTTAGCCTTGCCTAGCAGGTCGTTAGGATCAGCACACGGCCCCCCCAAACAAACACTATACTTCAGTCAAGCAACAAGCACATCATAAACACACACTACCAACAACAATCTCACCCCAAGGGTCACGTAGTTGCTCTTCCTTCATCTGGAGAATTCCCTTGCAAAACTCCCCTGTTAGTTGCCCCTGTTTGCTAGCTCATCCCTGTTCAGTAGCTTGGAACATCTAAGTTTAAAAAATATATATATTCAAGCCCATATAGGATGCTAAACTGATGGCACAGATGACCAATGGCAGTGCAACTTTCTCCACAATGTTCCACCAAAGTGCTTCAATACTGCTCCGCAAGGATTAACCATAATGATGGGACAGTAGCTGTGTAGTCACTATCCTCTTCTGTTCCTTTGCTTGCTGCTGAGACTACCAAGAAGGGTGTGTTAATCTGGGTCACTAGGGATGACTTTGTTTGTATGTAGGTACTGTTCCACTAGGAACTGGAGTGAGACTACCAAAGGCCACTGAAAAGCTATTGTAACCATTAGAGGATAGCACATCTTGTTCATTTTAAAAGTAGGTAACATTTGAACCAGCAAGCTTGGGCTCATTTTCCCACTCTTAAGTCCCTTGACGCATTCAGTCCACAAGGAAGATTTGATTATTCTAAGTCTAAATCATGCAAAGCTTGACACTAACACTAAAACACATTCTTCCTATGAGACATCCTTTTGACCAATCAAAACTTTGAACTAAGGCACTGGTAGCAGAGGGTAGAGATTTCCTCAATAAAGACGTGAGTGTTTTTAAAATATTTTTCCTGTGCAAAATTGATTCTTCAGTGTAAAGCAGTGGTTCCCAACCCGTGGCCCAGAGGCCAGAAGTGGCCCACGGGAGCTTTCAGAGTGGCCAGCTGCTTCCCTCCTGCTGGCTGCAGAAGGGAGCCGCTGCCTAAGGACCCAGGCAAAGTGCGTTGCCATGGGGCTATAAGACAGGTTCCTTGCTGAACCCAAGGGGATGGGAGATCAACGCTTCCCTCCCCTTGGCTGTAGCAGGGAGCATGGCAAAGTGTGCTGTCTGGGTCCATAGGTGCTGGGGTCCCTGCCGGAGCCAGAGGGAGGGAAGCACTGATTTCCCATCCTCCTGGCTGCAGAAGGGAGCCACTACCTTGGGACCCAGGTGGAATGTACAGGACTACAGGACGCATGCAGTTTCCCTACTCCAGCCAGGGGGATGGGAGATAAGCAAGGAGGCAGGCCAGGCCATATACTTCAATGTGTAGTGATAGTCACTCATCTACACTAGTGCTTTGTCCGTGAGTGTGTCACATACTGAGAGTAATTTGGAGGTGTAAAATAATGAACGTAAAAATGAGCACAGTAGCATCAAAATGTTTATTTTAAATAGATAGTGATTTGTAGTCCTTAATGGGGTGTGCATCAATATATTTTTTATGAGTTGATAGACTGGTGGCCCTTCAGAGTTGTAAAAATTATATTTGTGGTCCTTGAGCCAAAAAGGTTGGGAATCACTGGTGTAAAGAGACCTAAAATAAATTTGTCCCCACTTTTTAAACATGCATATTTAAGAGGGCTCTCCAAAATATCCAATGGGCGAGTCATGGGGTTGCACATCAATAGGTATTTTGAATATGCAACTTTGGTGTGCTAAAAACTGTATGCCCAACACTGCTCTTTCCCATCTTGCTATCTTATTTTCATCTCTTTACATTTAAATATTAAATAAATGTCTATACGAAGGTTCCAGGGCCCTCAACGGTTAGACTTACAATGGCAAATGATGACCACTCATCAGCAAAGAGGAATTATATGCAAATGGTGAATTAACTCTGCCAGCCAATAAAGCACCAAAACAGTGCTCTTAACACCCCCTTCCTTCCCCACCCCCCTGCATACCATAGAACGTATCCTTAGCCTTCCCCCAAGCTCTATCAAAGAAATAATCTTTGAATTCCCTCTCTCTGACCACTACTTCCTCTCCCCACTGCCTTGACTCACTCTCTCCTTTCATGATTTCCAGTTTACCAATCCCATTAATGTCCGTCTCCCTATTTCTGTCTGCCAAAAACCTCTTGCTGCTTTCCTCTCCTCTTAGCCCCTTCTGTCATTCATACCTTTCCCTTAACCCTGGGTGCACGTTTTCTCCCCCAGCTCCTTTCCCTTTAACTTCCCTTGACTTCTCTGTATCTTTAAATCCTGGCATGTCTCCACTTCCTCCTTTGTCTCAAATTCTTGACCGTGCTGTCTACCCTCACAGTTTACATTACGCTCAGCAGTGGTCTAAAAATTCTACTCTGAAAAGACTTTACTGAGGAAACTTCACTGCAGACCTGAACGTGTCAGGATGAGCCACTTGAGCTGTTTGAGGAAAATTCTTGACGTTGTTTCCCAAATATGGTAAAAATCGGCTTTCACTGTTGGGCATCTGTAGCAAGGATTTTATTGGATGTGACACAGTGCTGCTGATTTCCTTCAGTACTCTGTAATAGTCTGCCTCTCTGTAAAAGCACTGAAAGTAAACAGTGATCTTTGATAAAGAATACCTGACCCAGATCTTGCATGCCTTTGTGACAAAGCACACTATTTTCACAAGATGGAGGCCTCAAGAAAAACATCCATTAGAAGGGTTATTTTGGTGCTCTTGTACCTATAATTACAATTTCATGACTTAATCATAAGCTGCCTTTTGCCCAGGTCTACTTGTTACATTTTTTTCCATTCTGCTTATGACCCATGGGCTCTCTCTTAGATGTAGCAGCTGTTCAGTTCCAGTGTGAATGATGGGATTGAAATACTTGCAGACAAGGGAAATATTTTGTCAAATTCATTTTGAAATACACTGTTTTGCAAGCCCAGAGCTAAAAGGGAGAATTCAAGTATTTATATGCCATCCTAAGGAGCCAAACATGCAATAGTTTGATACACAAGCACGCTAGCTTCATACACAGAAAAGCTCTCTAATGTGTAGCACCATGTTGCCAACTCTCATGATTTCCTCAGAATTCTCATGATAGTTGGTATTTTTCTTAAAGCCCCAGGTCCTGAAGTCCTGTGGTTATGCAAGAACCTCTGCTTTTATTTAAAAAAAAAAAAAAAAAAAAAAAAAAAAAAAGTTTCCAGCCCTTATTGTGGAGAAAAGCTTGAAAATATAATCCTAAAGGCTCAAACACCAAAAGAAAATGCAAATAATCCCATGTTTTAAAAAAATCTCATGACTTTTAAACCAATCTCATGATTTTTGGGTCCTGATTCATGATTTTTCAGCATTTGACATTGGTAATACTGTTGATAGCTGATATTTTTCTTAAGGTGACTTCTAAAGGAAATAAATAAATTTGGCTGTGCCCTTCTTTGTCTGCTTTTGATGTATAAAAGGTCTGAAAGAATTTTAAAATTTTTTTTACATTTTGAATTTAAAAAAAAATTTTTTTTCATGTTTTTTAAGTTTAGAAATTCAGGTCCTGTCTAGGCTGGAAGAGTGATGGATTTTTAGTCAGGCTGTTTAAAATTGTTTGTTTGGTTTTGTTTTTTGGTTAAACTAATTTGAACTTGAATAACTAATTAACATTTTGAATAGAGGAAGCGTTTGTTAGAGATTCAACTTTGTCGATTTGAGGTGGTAAGTATTCAAAATAAACTCCTTTCCATCTTCCACAAGGCCTCCAGTAAAGTCAGAGAAGGCCAGGCGTTACCTGATTTTTCTAAGGTAAAAAGGAAGCCTTAATAAAAACTTCAAGATACCTCCCCCTCCCCTCAACACACCTTTCAGGCCTTTTTTACACACACTAAAAAGAACATACACCCAATGAAAAAATAATGTACCAGTTACCTTCAATATTCATGCTATGAAAATTAAAGCAAACCTATAGATAAGGTGAAAGGTTAAGGTCTAACAGAAACTTGGCAATGAGTAATGGAAACTGGAAAGCCTTGAGAACCATAAACTTGGAATATTGTCACCCATCGATGAATTATGTACTGTTGAAAAGAATCTTTATGATAACATTTGTGACAATTCACTGCATGTGATACATGGTCTTTTCATTGCGTAGTGTAAATTCACTGGATTCAGATTTATTTCCATGTAAATGTTATGAGAAGGAATTATTGCGATTGCCCGTGGATGCTGTCTGAATGGTTGCCAAGATGTTCACTGACTGTTGGTGCGATGCCAGCTCCCTTTTGAAATTTAAGTATTCTTTTAAATCACAAAATTGCTTCTGATTGAGGGGTAATTATGAATGGCTGCACAGCATTTGAGATGGGTAAAATAAAGCCTACTCCTGAAATTGTTGCTCAGTGCTCTCTCTTTGGCAAAGTGCTATTAATGGTTTAATTAGGGATTTTGGACCTGATTCTCCATTGTGACACTCCGGTTTTATACTGGTGGGGTTACATTAGTTTAAAATTGGAGCAACACCATGGGGAATTGTGCTCTTTGTGTTTTGTTTGTGGTTGATGGTACAATCATAATCCAAGCATGGGTGTTTCATTCCTGCTCAGTTTGGAGACTGCTGCCAAAGAGCCCCTCAATTGACTCCCATCACAGTAGAAACTGTGGAAAAATGGAAGGACTCTTTTTAGAATTTTCCACTTTTCCTTTATGTGGTTCTGCTATATTCCCCCTCCCCCCGGCCCCTGCATCCCTACACTGTAATCCTGATTCTGCTCAGCTCCTTTCATTTGGCTGCACTCACTTTGCCCTCCTGTGGCTGACATGGGCTACTTCAGGAGGGCTATATAGTAACCGTACTGACATCACTTTGTAGGACGCCTGTATCCTTCACCATTCTGAGGCTGCACCCTAGTCTAGCTCTTCCACTTGGCAGAACTTGGCTGGTCATAATCAGCATTCAAGACGAACGGTGAGTCTTCATATAATTACTTTTTAGGGTAAATATATCAGGCACATTATTCCTACTCAGAGAGGATTTATTACTTTATAGTGGTATTTCTAAGAGAACACTGCTATGAACAGAACTAAATGGCATAGGTAATTCAGTCGGGAATTTATTTTCACTTTTTTGACTATTTGATGTACTTTGGAAATCCAGTGAACAGAAACCCCACTGGCAGTTCAATCTTCTTTGAGCACAAGTAATTACCTTTTCAGATAAACTACTTCATAGCAACATAATAACAGTAAAGGGATCCTTCTACAAGGCAAAGCCTTCAAAATTGCTTCTTAAAATATATGTAATTACTTAGACTACGTTTGGTTAGAATGTTAACCTGCAATAGTGGGACTGCAGACAGAGCTCCTAATGGCTTCCTGGTTGTGGCTATTCTGACTGTGTTCATTAACTTTTAAAGTATAATCAACAAAACGTTTTAAAAATGCTAACCAGGATCAGACTTGTCCAGCACTTGCATGGGTTTCTTTGAAGAACATTGGAGGCTGTAAGAAATGCCATCTAGTGGCTTAGCAGGGCCTGCTCTCCACCCGTGTGATACTGGGGTCCTAATATGTTAAGTGGCATGTGAGATACTGTTGACCACAAAGTGGTTCTGACTCAACTGAGTAGACTGGCTGGCGTGATGTAGAGTGGATCCATTTCAAGTCTGTGGTAATGAGTAATTGCTCACTAGCTCTGAGGCCCACTCAGGGAGTGCTGCAGGGATCAGTGCCGTCAACATTACTCAGCACGTATGTGATGCTGCTTGAAGAACTGATATAGGATGACATGTCCCTAGGTGGTATCTGCATACAAATGATACCCATCTTTAAATTACTGTCTCATCCAATCATGGTGATTCCATCTTTAGCCCTGTCTGACTGAGATTGCTGAGTGGATATTTGGTTGGTAAAGATCCTCCTGGATAAGCTGGAGATGTAACTTTGGGGCAGGGGTGGTGTCTCTGTTAATGGGGGTAATATTCCTCAAGTAGGCTGGTAGGGTTCTTGGTTTAGGGATACCTTGTTACTATTTTTTTTTAATGTGAACAGAATTTGAAATCCCATGTTTTTGGCAGTGATTAAGAGTGGGTTTTTTTTTTTTTTTTTTCATCTGAAATAACAGAAGCTGCTGCCTTCCTAACTGACAGACATTGGCACAGTGTGTTTCTGCTGGCTACGTTTCTAGGTTACTTTGTGACTCAGATACCAGCTTGAGATGTTTTATCTGCTTAAAAACCAAAACAAATAAGAAACTCTTAAGGAATCTCAAGGATAATATTTCAATATGTAAAAGAGACAAAGCCTTATAAAGCATCAGCTATTTAAAATATATCTTATTTCAACAATAATTGCAACAATAATTGAATCCCTCCATTAATTCTGGATTTAAATTTACCAGTTCATTGCAGACAAGGTTGAGGGTCTCATTCTTTACCCCTTGCACAGCCAAAATCAAATGAAGCCAGTTTGGAGCTTGGGGCATGCAAAAAAAGTAGCATTGGCTCCTTGATTATGGCTGTAGGTTGTCATGAATATTTGATGTGTGCTCTGTGTAGGAAGTTACGTCCCGGCCTGGTGACCATGGGGTTCTCAGTGCATGAAGTTCTGACTCTTGTTACAATTCTTAATGAGGGGAGAAAAACACTTAAAACAAATTAAAAAAATTGCTTTGACCAGAATTCTGTGATTTGTGGCCCATCACCCCTAAATTTTGGCATAATTTTAGATTTTTGGGGATGGGTCTTTGGGTGTTACCATAGTATCTATAATATGTATAATTCATTTATTAATGAGAAAACGGTGTGGTGCAAATAGGAAAAAACATTCGCAAAACGTAAGAGCCAAGATATTCAAAAGATAGGGCATAAAGTTAGGCTGCCAAAGCCCTATTTTGGAGCCTATGTGGATTTTCAAAATTGCTTAACACATTTGAAAATCAGGTAATTCATTTAGGCTCCTAAACAAGGATTTAGCAACCTGACCTAAGGCAGATCTACACTACCGCTTAAGTTGGTCTAATGTGCGTTGCTCAGGGGTGTGAAAAAGACTCTCTCCCCCCCAACCCCCCTCCCCCCCGAAGTGACGCAAGTTACAGAGACCTAAGCGCTGTCCACACCGGCACTATGTAGACGGGAGACATTCTCCTGCCAATATAAATTCCGATCTCGTGGAGGTGGAGTAATTATGCCGATGGGAGAGTGCTCTCCTGTCAGCCTGCAGTGTCTTCACCAGACACGCTACAGCGGTGCAGCGGTAGTGCTTCTAGTGTAGACCTGCCCTTAAGGAACCCACTTCTGCAAATCTTGCCCCAGAACTATATAAACTCCTAACTGAGTAACTGATAAGGTGGGTGGGGTAATATCTTTTGTTATACCTTCATGTTGCTAATATCCTGGGACCAACATGACAACGACAGTACTACAATCAAGGCAGTGAATGTCATTTACATTTCCTTGGGGCCAGCCATTGATTTTAACTCTTTAAAAATGCTTTTACATTCCTGACTGGTGGAAGTTGGATCTCTCACTGCACCTTAGCATGTCTTGATTTGCATTATTCACCATTCTTGTATATTGTTCTACAATGCACAGATTGGGCGTAATCATGAAAGATGGGACGTATTGTTTGAAAAACGCAACCTGAAACAGGTGAGCATCTTTCTCTGACCCTCTCTAACATTCCATGCATCCCAGTGGACCCTGGGTGGAGCCACATGGGCTATATCTGCACAGCTGCTGGGAGTAAGTCTTGTAAAGTGAGTTGCCAGACTTGTTAGTGGAGCTCACCTAACATGCTAAAAATAGCCTGTGGACGTTCTGGCTTGGGCTCTGAAACCTAGGAATCAGGGCGGGCTTCAGAGCCTGGGCTCCAACCTGAGGTTGAAGATCAAAGCAATGCCTTTGCAGCTATTTTTAGCATGCAAGCCCAAGTCCTGCTAGCGCAAGTCTGTTGACCAGGACGGTGAGACTCACACCCAGCAGTGGGGTAGACAGACTCGTGGGGAGAGATTAGCTCCACAACACATCCCCTTCCTTTCCCCAGATCCCATGGAAGCCATTTAGCTGGTGCTTTGAGTCTGGGGTTCTGTGGGGCTTAGGGCTGCTGTGCCAGTAGAAGTGGAAGAGAAACAGAAATCCTTTCCTAATTCAGTATTTCTTGAAGCAGTAGTACCTCAGGCTCTGTGCTTGCACCATCTCTTCTAAGCTTTCCAAACACTGAACAGATCCATTTTGCAACTGCTCAAGTGGAGCCTTGGTGTACAGTATGTGCTGGTCACCCACAGTGTAAGAGCTACAGGCAGAGAAAGGGAAACATCAAATGGCTATTAGAGGGAATTGTGACAAGCCTGAATCTACAAAACTACATGATCTAGACTAGTACTTAGCCATGCGCCAGGGACTCACATGCCAATTCATTGTGGGATCTGAAGCAGGTGGCCTGCCCAGTGACAGAAGGGCTCTGTAGGAGCTTTTGCAGCCAGGTGGTGGACAGCAGAGAAACAATGTGGGGTTCCCATCTTTGTGGAGTTCCTCGGTCTGCAAGGTTGGGAGTTTGTGCAACTTACCCTTCCATTGCCTTCTTTCCCCACAGACCACTGCCTCCCTATTTCAATGAAACTTTTCTCTCTCCTTGTCTTTTTCTCTCTCTCCTCCCTTGTTCAGAGGCTCCTATATGGTAATCCCAGTTTTGCCATACACACACACACACTCTCTCTCTCTCTCTCTCTCTCTCTCTCTCTCTCTCTCTCTGTCTGTCTGTGGCCTAGAGCAACTAAAGTAACAACTGATGTTTGATGGGCATGCAAAGCAGCTGATGTTTGATGGGCATGCAAAGTAATTAAAAGAGAAATGTGAAGTTCTGGAGCTTTGACCTAAAGATGTGATTACCTGGTAATGAACTTTGGTGTACATGGATGGGAAGAGAGTATTTGGGAAGCTCTTGGAAACCCTCTGGTGAGAGAAGGTGCAAATCTCATTAACTTCCTTGATCTTACTTTACAGGATTTGTGGTGCAAAGGATTATGGGTCTCACCTCTGCTGCATTAGGAGGAAGCTCAGCCAGCTCACTGGCACCTTACCCCCCCCCCCCACACCTCTGGACCCTGTGGAGGGTGTTCCGTGAATCCAGGGTCCATGCAGGGGAGGGGGCTGAGGTTGGGCAGGCCAGATAAGTAATGAGAAGGCCCAGCAGGATGCTCACTGTCTCCCTGCCAGACCCTGAAAATTTAGGTGCAAAAGAGAGGGCAATTTGAGTCTCTGTTAGGAGCTTTTGCAGCCTTTCTCTGGAGCCCTCCCCCTCCAAACAGGATTCTCAAAAGCAGCTGTGGCCATGGACAATGTCTGCTAATGTGGCTCCATTGGGGCCACCTTTCCCAGGATTAGGGGAGGTGCGAGAGCAAGCATGGAGGCCTTCTATGGATCCCACAGGATTCATCAGATGCAGGGACCTGCCTCGTGGCTTGATCTGGGGAGGTGGGGGGCAAACCGTCTCCCCCAACAGAATAACCAAGGAGAAATGCTTCAGGAGGATCTTGCAGAAGATTTCTCCCATGTCCCCCTAATTCTTTCCTGTGAGTTTACTGTGGGACGGGATAATCCATCCAGGCCATAGATAGGAAAACTAATTCCCATGTGTGTCTGCATGAACATGCTTCAGTGTTTCTTCTGGTGACTAAGGGCAGGGGTTTAATGCTGTACTGTGTTGTGGCTGAGATCCTTTATAAAGATCCAAGGTATTAGTGTGTTGACTGCTCGAACACACTCTGTGCTACCCTATGCATCTTACCCTATTAAACATGCCCAGGGCCGCTGGGAACCCAGCACTACATGAGTAGTTTTAGTCACTTTCAAACAGAATTTGAAATGTGGCTAGCAAATGCACAGCCTCTGAGAGTTGCCGCCTCAGCATGGTAGTGTTAAAAAGAGAATTAATGATGGGAATGTTGCCACTTGACTAGAAAATCACTGAAAAGCAGCTGCCGGAGTATTACAATTGTTGTCACTATTTATCATCAGCATGTAGGAAGATAGGCCCTTGCCCCAAAGTGCTTGCAATCTATTTAGGCAAAATGCAGATGAAAGGTGTGGAAAGGATGCCAGATGGAAAGGAAGGGGCCAGATTGCATCCAGATACATGACAGGGGAGGCAGGCTGCCTTCAGCATACTGTCACCCCCCTCCCCCCATCTTCCCAGGACTCCGTGGAAGGTTTTCGGTTGGGTGGGGTTTATGTGGTGGGAGGAGGAGAGACTGGGCAAGCTGGAGTTGGGAGGGATCAGCTATGATTTGGTTGTGTGGGGCAGGAGGGATGCACATCTGGGCATCTAGTGCTCACCAGCGGAGAGCTCCTTCAAGATCCCCTTTTAAGGGGGCCCCCTAGGGGAAACAGCTGGGAGCAAACACTTGTAGCTATGCTGGGTGGGAGCAGAGAGAGGGAGGGTGCAGAGCTTTGCATGGCCCTGACCACCCCTCCTTCCCCCCACTGACTTGCTGGGATCCACAGACATTGCCCCTGGAAGAAGAGAAAATCTGGGAGGGATTGCTGTGGTTTTCCGTGGATATTTCCACCAATACAGTAGCTCCTGCCCAAGATGACTGATAGCACGGTCATCATTTACCAGAGGCTTTTTGTGTTTTGGTGGGAGATATTTTTTTGCTCACTTATCTTCATCTTAATTTAGTATAAATTCTATTTATGTGGCAAACTGTGTAAATTCTCCCAGGTCTGTTTTACTCATCATCCCATATTGCGTCTGCCTACAGAGCCCAGCGGCTCACTTCTGTTTAGCCCAATGATATTTTTGTTGACATGTGACATACTTAAGAACGCAGGAAATGCCAGACAAGATCAGATCTGAGGCCTTTCTAGTCCAGTCTCCTGTCTCAGAGGAAAGTGCAGGAAATGCCAGAGTAGACCATTCTAGAATAATCTGCCCATAGGGGAAGCTTCTTTTAACCCCAACAGTTAGTGAGTGGCTCATATACAAATATATATTTCTGTTCATGGTATCTGGGGAAGTTCTTAATGATCATTTTTGCACTTTTATTGGTTTTCCTTTTAACTTTTCATATACTTCAATGTAAGTATATTAGCAAGGTTACTACCATTTAAAGCAGAATGCCCACCCTTTACTGCTTCAGACTAGATGCCCTGTTTTAGAAGAGGCCCCTCCTTAATTACTACCCATTATAATAAATCCATCTTCTTTATTTCCCTTCTCTAAGGAAAGAAAGAGAGAGAAAAAATGACAGCCAAACACACAGCTACTGCTCCAGGGTAGGAGAAGTAGAATTGGGGGCAGGGGGCGAACTGATCCACCCCGATTCCTTCTGGATATGGGGCAGGGGAAGTGCCCATCTGTGCCAGTGATTACCCTACTGGGGAAGCAGCAACAGAGCTGGGTGGATGGATAAAGTACTTGCTCTGTGCATTGCCAGTGGCATTATGGCATATTTGAGTCTGTGGCAGGGTGGCAATGCACCATCTCTGCGTGACAAGGTGTCGGCACTGAAAGCTAGCCTCTTTTTAGCTGATCCAAGGGACAGGATCATTTTTTCCCATCGGCAATTGGATGGGACTTGGCTTTGCGTCACTGCAGCTGCTATATGTAGGACGGTAGCCTAGAGATGGCAGCAGAGGTGGGAGAAAACAGGCAACAGGAAATAAAAAGTGATAGGGGAAATTAAGGAATGGAAATAAAATGGGCTTATGTTCATCCAGCAAGTGTAGCTAAGTCCCTGGGAAAAGCAATTTTTGTATACTGTTCCCGTTAACACCTGCTCACTTGCATTACATGTTTGTTTGGAGCATTGAAACTGCTCTGGCCTGGGCAGATTTGCATTATCAGTACAATTTCGACAACAGCAGGAAGTTAAAAATGTTTCTGTTTTGCTTCTAATTAGGCTGTAATAGTTTTGATAGCAGCAGCCATGGGAGGATTTTCTTATTTGAATGGAATATTCCAGGGGCTCCTTGGTTACCAGAGGGATTTGATTGTCTCCAGCAGATGGTGCTAGTGTACTGTGGAAAAACCACAAACCCCGCTTAGGCTGGGTGTTTAGGTATCTAGACTACATATGTCAAATATGGTCCCCCACCAGACATCCTGTGGGTTTAGAGTGTTTGAGTGGAATCTGACTTTTTTTTTACAGAGCAGTTTTATGAAGATATCTTTTTTTTTTAACAGCTATAAATTAACTGTCTACTTCACTACGTCCTGTGCTCTGGGTGCCTTCAGGGCTCTTCTTGTCTGTTATGCAAGTTTCCAGTTTTATGACTCTGGCAGAGAACCAAGGAGATCAAGAATGATTCCATGAAGACACAGCATTATAAGTGACAAGAAAGTACAATTCCTTGGGCACTAAAACCAGTGCAAATGGCTTTGCTATTGATCCCTAGCAGCAATATTAAAGTTTTCTCTGTGAATGAATGGCCATCCCCTTAACTAAATGTTTAGTTTCACAGCACCAGGCTAAAGCTCTTACAGTTCATCTTTGTGTTGCATAGCTAAAGTACAGTTACCCACCTGCAGTGAAATTCTGGCCCCACTTAAGTTGACTGTAGTTTTGCTATTAACTTCAGTGGGACCAGAATTTCACCCCAGGTGTTTATGCCAATTGTGACAACAAAGAAAATGGACAAAGAGGGGTGAGTGGGAATGCAGAGAAGTTTCTCCAAAGCTGTATAGTCAAATCCCAGGTAAATCTGAAAGCATGTCAGTTTTATTGTGCTCTTTAAAGAAGTCAGATGTCAACTGGCTGGGGAGTCTAAACTGTTTTCTCACCTCTCGAGTTGTTCCCACATTGTACTGCACATAGAGGATTTCAGTCTGTGGGGCTGTCAGGCCTTTCACTAGTGCTAAATTCACTTCATGCAAAAGCATCCTGACAGCTTTAACATGTATGTCTATTACTCCCATGCAGACAACGACCTTGGCGTTCCAGAGTGGGGAGATTTTATCAAAGGAGGAGCTTCTATTTCTCAGTCTTTCTCACAAGATAACTGAATGCTTATATGACATGTCATTTCAATCCCTATGGTGCAATATGTATACAATGGGCCTTCGGTTCCCAGCAAATAGCCGGCTTGAGCCTGGCTCTTGAGCAGATGTGCAAGAAGGGAAAAGGTGCAGGAAGTCAAGGAGCACCACGCTCTAGTGCTTCCATGGGCATTGGGGCAGGGGAGGATGCCTTGGCCACCCTGAGAAGTGGTGTGCACACCGCCGTCTGCTGTAGGGAGGTGCAGCAGCTATGCTCCAGGAGCTCTGGGTGGTATATTCCTCTCAAACACCCTGTTCCAAAGATGCCCTGTAACACGCCCTACTTAGGTCTTAATAGCATAATCTGACTTTTGGGACAAAGTGCCTATACACCCTAGGGAACATGTCATATACTGTGGGGACATTGGCACCTGCTGATTGAAGGGAGACTCTCTCTCTATACTTTGTCTTTGCTCAAGGCAGTTCTAACACATGCTTCCTGCTGGAGTCCTCGGATTGCCAACCCTCCAGGATTATCCTGGAGTCTCTGGGAATTAAAGATTATTCTCTAACTAAAAATTATGTCATGTGATGAAACCTCCAGGAATATATTCGATCAAAATTAACAACCCTATGGCAGGCCAAGTGACCTTGAGCAGCCAGAGTAGAAGGTATCTGAAGATCTGAGTCCGTATCTGGCAGGACAATCTTGTGAACTAAGCCCCACCTGACAGTAGAGAATGAAAGTTTGTGGGTACACTGAAATACGTACATGTCTGAGCCATGTAATGTCCTATATAAATTACAGGTGTGAATTGTAGTCACCTCTAACCAGTCTGCACCTACTGGGCAACCACCAACTCGCTTTGTTCCGAGTAGCCCATCATATCATAATCATTCGGTATGTGTTGCCTAGATAACTAGGAAATAAAGGTGGGAGACAGACAGGCTTCACTCGTGCATTTATAGTTCTAATCACTGAGAGCTCAAAGGGCTTGGAATATTGCACAGAGACAGGTTTCAGGCTATGAACATGATTTGTGTCTAATGGGAGCCACTGAGTGTAAATAACATTCCTAGTAGATTATTTTTCCACTGGAAGCTAACACCTGACAACGCACTTTTCCTCCTAAACTAAGCCCCTCCCGCCCCCCAGTATGATATTCAGCATGGGAGGCATGGTATCTATTTATAGTACCTGGAATGGAATGTTAGTGGTGTGCAACATACTCTTATCTCAGTTGATATTCTTAAAGATATGAGACTTCATGGGGGGATAGAAGGCACAACTGTGAATTAAAAGCACCAGCATATGTCAAGAATACCAACAGCTGAATACTGATTGTTGAGTTTATCTTACAAGGTACTATATAACATTAAGCTCAGCTGGGGAGTAATGTTGGTTGCTTCGTCTTCTGAGGCTTTTGACTCAGCCATGTGCTATTGGGGAGGGCAACATTGTCAGTGGAATGATAAGTACAATACTTGAACTAGCAATAATAATAAATCTTATGTTTGCATTGTTTCCATAAGTGGTGCTAAGGACCTACTTTCTAGATTCCCCCTTCTGTGCTTTCATGGTGATTTAGACAGCACTGACAATCACGGCTTGCTAATCATTGGAATCCCAGGTAAAAATAGTTAGAGAATTTAAGTACTGTAGGGTTTTCTACTGACTCTTAAGAACACAGCTAACATTTTTCGTAGCTTTTCTACTGTGTATGCATTGTGCTCGTTCCATCGGTACAGCATAAGGATGCTTGAAATGGCATTGAGACAGAACTGCAAATGGTTAGATATTTGAACTTGTAAAAATTGACCTCCACTTTTCCTTTACATTTTGGCAATTTGTTCAAACCCATTTTATGCAATTTGTAGCGAAAAAAAACAAAACCCCAACCCCCAAAACAAGAGATCCTTGGAAGCTCAACATCTCAAATCTTACAAAAAGGGCCAGTTTTATAATGAGTATTATAGGACTGAGTGTACTATATCACTCTTGTGCAGGGTAGGACTCACAAGTCAGTTTGTTTTGCTTAGCACAGAGAGCCTTAAATAAATGATGATTTAAAGATTTGATTCTGTTCCCATAGAAATCACTTCAGTTCTGTTGACTGGTGAATCAGGATCACGTTAATATTTTGTCTTGCTTTTGTGCATACCCGAGCTCTTTTCAATAAGAATAATTTTTTTTTTTTTTAAAATGCAGGGCTCAGTAATTATACCAACACCCCCAATACCGGGGATTTGAAGGAGTCGTTTGAAATTGTTTTGTGAAATACTCATAGTGACACTAAATTCATAGAATTCCAAGATCTTCCAGTGCTATGTGTGGGCTACTCCCTGTGTCATGCATTGGTGAGTCACCATTTCCAGGAGTAGCAGCTCAGGGGCATAGGCAGAAAGACAATCGAGTATTACAAAAAAATAGGAGATTAAAAATATGGATCCAGCCCTCCAAACTCACATGACTCCCTATGACCTGGGGACCCTTTGGTGCCAGTTGGCAGAGGGAATAACTGGTGCATAGGATTTGGGATTCCCTGGGTCTGATATCTACATAATAATGTGCCAAATGCTGGCATGTAAAGCCTTTTCTCAGAGCCAGTAGCTTATTGGTCATCGTAATCAATGTGAAATGTATGTACAGATTATATTTAAAGCGTTACATATCTCTACTGAAAGCTGTGTTCTTAAGGTATGTAAATTAAGACAGATCATCAGAAGGTGATAAACAGGTTCTGTTCAGGCAGGCTGTAGTGGACCAGTGGTTTCCACTTGTGGTCCGAAGACCCCTGGAGATATGCAGACTATGTCCAAGATTTCCAAAGTGGTCCGCACCTCCATTTGAAAATTTGTAGGGGTTCACAAATGAAAGAAGATTACACCACTGTAGCAGACGTTTATCTCTTTGACTAGTCATTATGTATTGTTTGTCTCACAATATAAGTCCATTTGCATTTCTGAGCTTGATGCTAAGGAATGATATTTAATTCATATGAGAAAAGATCTAGGAAAACCACAAATAAAAGTGAGATCTCCTGTTAATGAGCAAAGACTATAGGTTTTGGGGGTATTGAAGTACATCCGGGATCCTTCACCGAGATGAACTGGCTGCATATTCCATCTTATGATAGGAGGGTCACAGCCAACCTGGCTGGAAAACGCTGCAAGGACTTTGCGTGAGCTCACTTATTTTCCTATCTAATGATCTTGTTAATTAAGTCTCAGCTCTAGAACGCATGTTATGATTTTATTTTACATGTAACCGCTTGTTTCCAATACTTTTGCTTGCTACTTCTCAAATCTCTGTACTTTGTTACATAAACCTTTACTTGTTTTCAATATAAACATATCTGAGTGCTATGTGTTAAATGGAATGGGGATATAGGGTGAAACTGGCAAACTGGTGTGTGTACTGTCCCTTTGGGAACAATGAATACGTAAATTCTGTGAGTGTTCAATGAACCAGAGGCTGGATATTCCAGGGGTATTCAGGGTTTTGAGTCTGTCTGTTACTAACCTGTAGAGAGAGAGTGAGCAGGGTCTGCGTAAGCCTGGAGGGGAGTGCTTGTGTTGTACGTGGCTAATGGAGTTGGGGAGCTGACCCACAGCAGGCACAGACAAAGTTTCCTCATGCTAACGGCAGGTGGTAGCGAGATGCATCACAACCCCGGATACCCCCAGGAAGGATTACAGTTACCCCATTGATAGTCATGTGATTGTTTTATTTACACAACTATAAGATAAATGACTTTTATTTTGCCCTGGTCTCAAGGTACTGGACCTTAAAATTATGATTTTTTAATATAAATGCTAGTTGATTTCATTTTTAGGGGTGGGTTGATATCACTACTGATTTTTCTGTTCCATTGAGACATGGTAATAATAGACTGCCGTGTGCCTCCTGTGAGCTCACTCAATTCCCATTGGCCTGTGAGAGTAGAAGGCCCTCTGCATTTTTTGTGGAGGTGCTCAGCACCTTGCACCATGGGACTTCAAAGTTATGTGCCTCACCAAAGACTACTTTTTCCCCTCTATCATCCCTCCTGTCCATTCTTGAGCTCCCCATACAGTCTCCCCATAATCCTGCAATGGGTATTCAGTTTTTCAGCTGGTAAAATCTGTCTCTGATGGAGAAAAAAATACGAAAAAGAAAAGATGTGCAATGTGTGTTCCATGGAATATCCAAAGAATTCCAGTGGCTGCAGTGATGTATGCTACTGAGGGGAAGTATTATCCTGAATGATACAGGGCTGAAGTGTCCTACTCTTACTGTACTCACTAACACGAGTAATCCTCAAAGGCCTACCAGTTTGAGTAAGACTTGCATGATTGGGTCCTTAGTGTTTGAAGAGAACACAAGCAGAAATTCTGTTTCATTGACCTTTTCAGGCCTTGACACGCTTTCATTACGGACAATTTTCAAATCTGATAGGTTTTGCTTATTGCTGTTGGAGTGTCTGGGCCACTGGCAGATCCATTAATGAGGGCTGACTGGTGATTTCTAAAACTATGGAGATTACTGCAGGTCTTGCCCATGTATTGTTTCTTGCATTCTTAACATTGACGCTGAATGACATAAACCCCAAACGTGGATCTGCAAGTTAGATGCTGCTTTTTGCTTAGCTCTGCCCACTAGTTCTAAGGAATGCATATGTCGGATGTAGAGATTTATAAACCAGGCATCTCGCGCTATATTAATAGTTTCAAGTTTTAATTCTGTTGTGACAGTTTTTGTAAAACAAAAATACACAACTTCACAAACACTAATATGTGAATACCCTGTAAGCTGTTTGGAAGAATTGGATTTATATTTACACTCATTCATGCCTTCTAACAGCATGACTGGCAGATGCATCCATGAGCGATGTCACACAGTCCATGGCTAACAAGCAGAAAAGAAAATCAATGTTTCCAATTCAGCCATGTAATGTCCTATTTATTTATATAATACAGTTAATGACTTTTAAAGTTTGAAACTGTACTTAGCTTTCTTCAGGTCCCTTTGATCTCTCTTCTAGCTGTGCCAGATGGTTCTCTCTGCTGATGTTGCTACCTCTCTTATCTGCTTTTTGATTTCGTAGGCATTTCTTATCTGCTGGTTGTATTCCATTTGACATGTCCAGCTCTTAAAATAAAAACCTATTGTTGAGAATTTGTAATAAGATAATATTGCTTCTCTGCATCATTGTAAAGGAACTTACATTCTTTTGGTAACTTGCCACATGTGTGGAAAAATATTTGAGTCTGAAAAGTATCTGCAGATTTTAAGTCCCAAATTATTAAATACCAATGTTACTCCAAATACATTTAGGGACAGCCTTAAAGGATGTTGTGAAGGCCAACACTATACCGGGGTTCAAAAAAGGACTAGATACGTACATGGAGGATAGGTCCATCGATGGCTATTAGCCAGGATAGGCAGGGATTGCTATTTGCTAGAGGCTGGGAATGGCTGACAGGATGGATCACTTGATGATCACCTGTTCTATTTATTCCCTCTGAAGCACCTGGCATTGGCCACCATCAGAAGACAGGATATTGGGCTAGATTGACCATTGGGCTGACCTAGTATGGCTGTTCTTATGTTCACCTGGTGTAACGCCAATGGCATCAGCAGAGCTACATCCACTTACCATCTGGGGCTCTGCCCTGAATGTTTAAATGAAATATTTAAGCTTTATTTATTCTTTTACAGAACCAAAAGGCATTCTAGGATCTTCACAGAAAACAGAGAAATACACAATCCCTGGCTTATGGAGCTTACTAACTCAGGGCCCAGGTTTGCCACCCTTATTCATTGTGAGTAGATTCCTACTCCTGAGTAGTCCCACTGGTTTTAAGGTACCACTTATCTTGAGTAATGACGACAGACTTGGGTCCAAAGTAAAAGGCATGGCAATGAGTATAGTAGGATAGTATAGTTTCTTTCAAATTTTCTTCAATCAGAGTTTTTGCAATTACAGCCTGAATTACAGGAAAAGAGAAGAGTTGAACCACACTCTGAAAGGCTCATTGCGTAGACGGTGCACTTGCATGGGAGTCTGAAAGTTTCCCTTTGACTTAAGGTTTAGAAAGTATTGAGGTAAAATCCAGGGTTTGGTTAAATGGGAAAGATGATAATCCTCTGGGGGGAATGTCTTCCCGTAAGGCAGAGTATCTGGTAAGAGTTTGTGTAAATATATGCTTTGGAGCTGAAGAAGGAAATCAGCAAGTGGCTGTGAAAACAGACCTTCCCTCTCCCTGTTAGTTCTCATGATCAACAAACCGTATGAAATAATTAGAAAAGTCTCCTTTGGAAATTTGCAGATCTACTTTTGAACTATTCCAAACTCTACCTTTTTTTTTTTTTTTTTTATGGCCATCCTTACTCCTGCTGAGTAGTACCTTACTCCACTGGCAATTCCATTAATTTCAAGGAACTACTCAGTGTGAGTAAGGATTGTAGAACAGGGTCTTTAGTAAAACTAATGCATTTACACTTACTTTGGAAAATATCTTGCCATCAGATACCACTGCATTTTACTCCTATGGCACTTTTCATCAATAGATCTCGGTCTTTTACAAAGGTGGTAAGTATTATTATCTTCATTTTACATGTGGGGAAACTGAGGCGCAGAGTGGGAAGTGATTTGCCCAGGGTTACCCAACAGGTCAGTGTTAGAGCTGGGAAGAGAACCCAGGTCTCCTGAGTCTAAATCCAGTGCTCCATCCACTAGGACACACTGCCTAGGTCACTGAAATCTCCCTTAAACTAATGTATTAGGTAGACCTATACATTTCTGAAAAAAAGATTGCAGCCGACAGAAAAACTGTCAAAGCTACTGAAGACTATATAATAGTGGCTAATTTGTGGATTACCACCCAAAGTCAATGCCTGGCTAAGCTTTTGGAGAATCAGATCTTGTATGATAAGAGTTAGTTTGCTTTAATGGTGCCCACTATGAAAGCCAAAACTAATTTTTGAGCTAGTCAAAATAATGTAGGAGATAGTGGAGCAGTGAGAGAGGGCCATTTAAATTAGAGAGTCCCCACAGACATATTTCAACTGCCAACTTCCTGGACCCAAAACAAAAAGTCTTGTTTAGGAATGTTTTGAATAGGCAGTATATATGGTAGACAATAAAATGTGTTGTGGGCCCTATCTGGCATGTACTCCCAATTTAAATAATAAAACAGATTGTGATGTTCCTCCATGGAAGACTAACTGTAAACATTTGAAGAATGAACGTATTTACAGTGCATTCCTCACCATAGAATCTTTGTGCCTTATTGTCAATCCAAATAGGCAGTCTCTTTGCAGATCTAGAATTTATTCTCTCCCCTCCTTTCTGTGTACAAGAGCTCTTTTAAAGCTATTCTTGGAAAGCTGTGGCACAGAGAAAGAGAGAGTGCTCTCATTTTGGGCCAGACCCAAAGCTCACTGAAGTCAATGGGAGTCTTTGCATTGCCTTCAAAGGACTTTGGATCAGGCCTTTAGTCCGGAAGGCAGACACACATGGTCATTCTTAACTTCTGCAGAAAGGAGTTCTGCAGTCACAAGCTGTCTGGCAAAAATGTTCTGGACCAAATTCTGCTCTCATTTATATATATATGTACATCTGGGGTGACTCCATTGGTTTAAATGGACTTATTCCACATTTATACCTGTGTATATGAGAGCAGAACCTTGTCCTCTGTCTCTGGCACCCACTGATTTGAGCCTTGGTAATGAGAATTTCATTATTTTGAAAAAGGCAGCTTGAATGTCTTGCATATAAATTCAAGGAGTAAAAATATAAGCAGGAAAAACTAGAAGTGGTAGTAAATGATAGAGCGCATGGTCTAGCTGGCATAATTTAAACTGCATGGGATGATTCTTTCAGATGGAATGCCAGTGTTGATATGTACAGGAGAAGAAAATGGAAGACGAGATGAATGGGTGACTCTACATGTCAAAGTGTTTACAAAGCCAGTGAAACACAGTGTATAACAAGCAGAGTGGTGGTGGTGGTAGTGAAACACATTGGGTAATGATACAAGGAATGCAAAACAAGCAAAAAAACAGCTACAGCTACCCACTACTAGCAGAAAAACTGTGAAGCATGAAACTACAGTATATAGTGTGTATATGTATAGTGCAGTGTTTCTCAATTGGTGTTCCACGGAACCCTGAGGTTCCGCAGGAACACTGTTAAGGTTCCGAGAGCAGATGTTTGCTGCGCCGCCGAGAGCAGCTGTTTGCTGCGCCGCCGAAAAAGGGAAGATGTCCCGGATTTTCCAGCAGAGGGTATCCAGTGTAAGTGTAATTTAAGTGTAATTTAATTGAGAAATGCTGACCTTTGCTTATTTCAACATTTGAAGACTGTTAAGAGTTTGGGGGATTCCGCAATTATTTATGGAGTTCAAAAGGGTTCCATGGCCAAATTTAATTGAGAAACACTGGTATAGTGTATATGTATAGTGGACCAGCTAACTACAGGTGGTATAAATATTACAACATCATGTTGAAGGAAAAGGGCGAAATCCAGAAGAAAGAATCCAACCACAAAAAGAGTTATCCTTGATCCACTTCTTACCACTAGGAAACATTTTAGTAGGCAACTGAGAACAATCGGGAAGCTTAATGCGAGTGACCACAAGCACTTTAATCAAAGCTCCTCTTCCCTGGATACCTTTTTTGCAGAATCTTGTCTAGCTCACTATGTACATGGCCAGGTCCCATCGACTGGTCAGAGTGTTCAAACTGCTAGAGCTGTTTGAATGAATTTCTTGGCAAACTCGTCCCTTTTTTGACAAATAATTTATTTAATTATTTTTCCAGTATTGGGCCAGCTCTACAGCCAGTTGAATATGTTCTGTGGTGAACAATAGCAAAGTTCATTGAATAATTTATAGTGAGTGCTAAAACTAACAAACAGAACTGCTTCATTTACTTTGGGGATACTGATAGCCTAAGGTCCCGATTTTCCCCTATACAAGTAATTACTTGCTAAACTTCCAGTACTTCTCTAAACCCATGGATCCCAAGGCATTTGATAGGCCCTTTGCCTCTGCAGTGAGGCAGGTCCCTGTATCCTCTGCATATGGGCTTTGTTTTCTATATATTCTCAGTTGTTTTGGAGGCTCAAATGAATTTTCCAGAAGGGGCATAAGACCTGTCTGAAACTTTTCTTTTATTTTGTCAGGGTTCCTGTTATGTTTAGTAGCTGAAGGAGATAACTAAAAAGGTTAAGCAAAGGCAACCGTTCTTGTTTCCCCAATTTCACAAGTATTTACTAAAAGTAAAATAACTCCCTTTCCTTAAAAATCTGGGTCAGATTCTGCTGGGTTATATCAGGAGTAACTCCACACTCTGAATGGAATTATATTGGTATAAACCAACATGAGAGCCTACAGTCTATATGCAGGCAAAATTCTTATTGAGATTAATATGAGGACTTGGCCTTGTATTTTCTGTGACATTTTTCACAATGTGAAACCTCAATAGTTTTGTCCAAATGTAAGACTTTTTGTCACTGAAGTTATAAGAGAAATGGTCATACAGTGGAGATAACCACAAATCCTAATCTAAATTCACCTTGGCCTGAAGGGGCTGATGTTTTTATGAAGTGAGCGCAATTAGAGACCTCTATTTTTTTGTTCTTGGTCTTAATAAATGCTTTTGGATTTTGCTATTGAGGCTACAATCACCCAGCTGAAGATCACATTACCAGTATCCAGTTTGGCTTTTACCTCACCAGGAAACTAGGATTGGCTAATGTTTTACTATGCTGAGAAGGACACTGAGATACCATGGGGTTGTAGGCAGAAAAAGAAGAGAGATACAAAAAAGTTTGTTTTACTTTTGTCAGTAGGAGTGGCTGCTAGGTCCATCTGAGGTACTAAGTCCTTATAACACTGAGGACACATCTGTGTCCTTAAAGGTCTACAGTGAAGGTCAGGATATGAGTAAACTTATCTCCTTACTCTGTCCTCCACCATCTGCCTTTTTATCCTTTCCCATTCCTTTCTGTGGAAGAATAAGGTCCCTCCCCCATAAGTGCTGAAAGAGAATTCCCTCCCATTTGATGGTGAGCTTCATGCCTCCCATCTTTCTCATTAGTCATGGTTTCAGCATGGATGTTCTGCTGGACTCTATGCCGGGAGTCTTTAGCGCCAGTTGCTTCCACATATAAGGAAGGGGCTGGGACTTGACAGCAGTGGGCAGGCTGGTATGGATGGGATTTCTTTTCCAAGAGTCCCAATCCGGGTCTCCTCCCAGTGGCTACAGAGCCTCCCTCCTCTTCATGACATTGCCAGCTAGAGGGCCCTACCTTTCCACAGAAAAAATGACCAGCACTGCATGTGTAATAAAAGCCTGTTATTGGCCAGCATGCTAGCATTGGAGCTATTTTTAGACTTAGAGAAATGCACTACTAGCCCTTCATTTCAGGAGAGAGCTATGTTGGAGCAGAGGGCTTAAGCAAAAGCACAGCAAATTCCAGGGATAAACTAGGAAATATTAAAAATGCAGCGAAGGGAGGGAGGGTTGGAGTGGGAGAGGGATTGTTTCTGATCTCATGCTATTGTGATTCAAAAGTGACTGCGCAAGTCAATGGAGCCATGCCAGTGTCAAAACAAGAGAAGAATCAGGACTATTCTGTATAAACCAAAGTGCCATATAAAAGTCTCAGTAGGAAAAGGAGCAACTAAAAACAGCAACTGAGGAAAGCCAGAACAAACTGAATGTTTTCCAGCAAATAAGTGAGAGCACAACAGCTCCTGAGGGAGGCCGGACATGTGAGGGAAATGGCTTCAGCAGACATGGATATTTTATATTCTCATACAACAGATTTCTTAGTGAAAGTGGGTGTCAAAGGTGCCGAGAAGAGATGAGAGAATTAAGAGTATCTAGATTTAAAAAAAACATTATCTATGTATTTATTTGCAGATGCAATTAAATCCCTTTGGCACCATTTCAATGACCGGACAGGGCTATGGCACAACTCCGCCACCCAGTCGCAATTTCCAGCTATTTAAGGTATCTCTCTCTGCCCCACCCTTCTTGATAATCTCACACGTTCCCATTGGAGTTCTGCTCTACTCACTGTGTAGAATAAGCTTAAATGTCTCAAAACAGGAAGCCAAATCATGCTCTTAGCAGCCCTTTTTAAGTAAACATTCTTGAAAACTCAGTGGGTGACATGGGTATATATTATACAACTGAGGCCGGGACCTTTTCTCCCTCTATGTCCTGTGCCATCAGTTACCCAGTGTTGAGTCTCTATTTTGGGTCACAGCAGGATCAGATTCCCACTTGCATCATTTTATTTTTCTAATCTCGATCCTATTGTCTCTTCCCTCCTTTTGTGTTTTCTCTGTTTTATTGTCATCTTTTAATCTGTTTTCTAGTCTTTCTCTCTCTGTTTAGGCCTCAGTACTCTTTCCTTCCCAACACCCTGTCTCGTTTAGTCCTCCATTCGCTATTCAGTGACCTCTGTGCTGTTTCCTTCCTAACAATGCCCCTTTTCTCTCTCCCACAGGCAGAAACATATTTCCAGCTCTCTCAAGCACACATCCCCCCCTCTTACACACAGACACACACTCCCATTCTCTCTCTCTCGCATAAGTGCTTTTCTTACTAGCCTATTTTCTCTCTCATCCGCTTCTCCCTGTCTCTTCCCTCCCCTCCCCGCAATTTATGCTGTCATAAATTTGAGAAGTAATGAGAACACAAAAACATCTGCCAGATTTATAAGATCCCACAAGTCTCTTCTGCATTGTTTTATGAGGGACTTTTGTGACTCTACAAAAAAAAATCTAGACATTTTTCCACCAGCTCCCACTACTTTAAAATGGATGGCACATAGATGGGCTATATTAAAACTATTACATAACTCATGATTTTATTTTAGGTATTACTAGCATGAGGAGATCCACTAAAACAGAAATGTATCTTTTCCCTCTCTCGCTCAGCTGGCATGTTGAACTGTTGTTTTAAGGGCATGTACCGCAGCATCCACACACACGTTCGAAACCTCAGAGCAGTCATTCTTTGAAAAAGCATGCGGCAGGGCATGAGAACAGAAAATCCCTTCTTTAAAATTCACAGAGGAATAATATGCACCAAGATTTTAAATGACCTATCATCTCAGAAGGCTTTCAATCAGCAAGGTCACCCACTCTCTGACGTGTGGCTCTGTATCTCCATCCCTCATGAGTGCTGAAGTCACCTTCCTAAAAAATTAGTTCAAAATGTTCAAACCTGGGTGTCTTCAACTTAGGCTCCTAAACCCAGCTAGTGTGTAGGTACTCAAATAGAAGGGGCCTGATTTTTCAGAAGTTCACAGTAACCCAAGCTGCCACTGAACTCTATGGAAGCTGCAGTTGCTTAGCACTGATGGAAATCAGGCCAAATCTCTCTCTAAGTGCCTTCAAATGGATTTAGGCACCCAAATTTAAACTGTTTAGTATTAGTGTTTCTTACATCTTAAGAAGTGATCTAGAAATAGCTGAGGTATGAGTTAGAAACCATACCACTCACACCACCTTAACTCTGCCCCTGTGGAGATGACTGTAAGCAGTTATATGTGCTTGCCACAAATCCACTTCACCACCCATAGTCAGACATTTTGACTCCATCACTGTGCTCTGTTGAGCAGTAATGGTTTGGGAAGTCCTCGATGCTGGCTACCATAGCCCACATTGTCACCTCAAGACCATCCCACCATACTTTACCCTGTCCTAACAATACCTTGTATGTTCTCAGTGCCTACAACTCCAGATCTGCACTGCTATTCACACACTCCCACATGCTCTCCTGTCCTCTGTGCCGCACCATTGCTCTGCAGAGAACTGTTTGTTTACACATCATTGGATCACCAGGGTCATCGAGGGATAAGATAACGTGACATCTCAGAGACGACTTCTTATAAAAATGAAATGGCTTGGATAGCTTTAAAGTTTTTAAGGTGCCCCACTATACTCTGTTACTCTCCTCTATATCTTTGGCATGGTTACAGTCCTGCGATCCCCCACAAGGACTCTTCCTCCATAAAGGGGAGGGTGTTCGGGGGTTTGGTGTGGGAGGCATTATCTTGACCTCTTATTTCCTGTTTTTCAAAGGTTAGAGTTTAGCTTTTTCAGTCCTAAAGCAGGGAGGAGTGAAGGGTGTATGGTGCAGTTGGCATTATATTGACTGTGCCGTTCTAGTTTTCTCACATAGCTATATGTTTAGCTGTGGGTGGGTGTGGCTCATTTGTGAGATGTCTGAGTTGGTGGGTGCTTCCATGTTCTGGGAAGACACAAGGCAGAACTGGGTAATCATAACTCCGTATTAATGAAGGTTTTTTTGGTAGCGAATACGTTGTTGTAAATGTTGATGCTAGGATTTTTTGTGTGGCAAGAAAGCACTGGTTTAGACTTATTTCCACCTCTTCATTCTGGGGTATGGCAGCTGACCAATTTTGTTTTTCCTCTGTTATCAAGCCACTTTTCCACTAGGACCCCAATCCTACTCCTATTGAAGTAAATAGGTGGATTGCCCCGCAGGGTGTCATGAATGCTTCACTCCAGGCAATAGCAGATTATACTGGAAGAGAAATGTAGCTGGCAGTTTGAGGGAGTCTAACACAGTCTTATTACCTCTTTGATGCATCCATTCTGCAGAAGTATTCCATGTGGTAGCTTGTTCCTAAACCAGATCCTCACTCACGGAAGCACAGAGCATGCTACTCCTGTTGCTCTGAGACAGATATAATTTATTTCAGGCTGTATTTTGCCACTGTTGCCTGTGAACAGAAATGTGGGAGAATTTAAAGCCACTTACTGACAGCATAGCATGCCTACCAGTTAACAGCCATCAAGTATGATAGATAGTGGTTTTCAGACAGGATCCAATCCAGCCGTCAGAACCCAATTTGCAAAGCATGTTGTGAGGGACATGATATTTTTTTTGTAGGAGATTAGTATCATTTAAAATTATTAAAACTGAAGGCAAACTACTATGCTTTTGTAGGAAAACTGAATGCCAGGGGAGCTTAAAGATCTAGAGAATTATAATTAGCGTCAAATGTATTGTTGTTTAATGTTTAGCTCGGTCTTGTTATAATCACACAGCAAAAAGGAGTAATGGAGGCCTCTTCTTTCCATATGTTCAGCTGAAACAAAATCAAAAGCTGGTATGCAAGAGCTATAAATCAGCTAATATATTTTAGGAACTACAGAATGATCAAAAATACAAAAAAAAAAAGTCTCCTAGAAAGAAATTATGACTCATAGTTTATATTCCCTTTAGTGTTGCTATGGAAAAGGAGGGTAGTGCTACAGGTCATACAGCAGATACTAATCCGCGATTTGAAAGAAAGATAAATAGCAAACTCTAGCAGATTCACTTTGTGCTAGAGGAATGCACTTCAGCACATGCGATGTCCACACAAGAGACACTGAAGGTGAAACTTAGTTACATCAAAACATACACGATTAGAAGAGTGAGTTGAGTTTAGTGCATACCTCAAAGAAAGGCACATACACTTGACAGGGGAGTGGATCGGGAAGAGAACATGGTTGGAAAAAGGGCAGAGAAAAATAGAAAAATAAGCATAAGTGTCTTAAGGTATTCTACACACACACAGCTAGATTCCACCTAGGGTTGATGTTGGCTGCAGTGTAAACCCTGGCACATGGCTTCAGCAACAGAAACTCCAAAGCGGCAGAAAAAAGATGCAGCCTTTCTTCCACTAGCTGGGAATGTGAGGGGCACAGACCAGAAGGGGGGGTGTTGTGCCCATAGATGCTGATTCAGCATTTGCATTATTTTTGCTGGAGAGTCTCCTACGGAGCCCCAGCTATGAGCATAAGCCAAGCACTAACAAAGGCAGGTGGTAGTGTTAGGGCTCCCCCACCCTGTCCCCTCTCAGTTCCTAGACACAGTTCGCCCGAAAGCAACAGTCCAGAGTCCAATCTGCAGGCACTCCGCAAAGAGTTTATTGGGGGTTACACTGACAAGCTTAAAACCCTAACCTCCAAGCCCCTCACACCAGGTGGGCTTATTTCTCTATATGCCGATAGTTTCCTCCCCCTCCAATCCTAGTTCTATATGCCCATAGAACTCCCTTGTTCCCTGACCATAGTCCCATACGCTGACAAAATTCCCCTTTTCCCCTCCTTTTTCTTGATAGCTTTAATTATACTTGTAGCCCCCCCCCCACCCCCCCCTGATACCACCCCCTTCCAATATATGGTCATATTCCATTTTTGGGAGTCTGGGTCTGAGGACTTTAGTACAACTCCTTTTGTATTCCATGGGGAGGGCAGGGAGTGGTGTCACATCTTGGCCATGGTCCGTTTATAGCCCTATGTTTGTTTCTTTTTAACGTCTCCCTTCACCTCCCTTGCTTTCCCAGCCGATTGCTTGGCCTTGCTCTGGTGTCTGTCTTGAAGAGTCAGAGCTGTCCCTCACTTATGTATTCATATATCGCACCTTCACTATGCCTTGAAACATTTTAACTGCATCCCTTATCTTCTCACAGTAATAAAGAAAAACCCACCTAATTGCAAACAGGCAAGAGGCACACACTATATCTTTATTCTTTGCTAACATATGTAGCTCAGAGACTTTAACTTTCAGGTAGGCCCAGAGGCCCAGAATCCCATCTCAGGCAAACACACAGGCCTAAATATTTATATGAACTTACATTATATGCTAACAGGTAGTACAACTGCCTGTGCTCCATTGAGATGAATCTTCCCCCTAGCAAGCAGGGGATTGAAGTGGCACAGGGAAGTGCAATTTATGCACCCTTGTACCAGCACTTGTGAATCTCGCCTATGTTACTTTACTCACCTTTAGGGGGGAAAATAATGAGAAAGGATGGGTTTGCAAACCACAGTTGTCCTCCAGCACTTTCAATGATGAGGTATGGTCAGATAATTGGCTGTGAAAATGACACCTTGACACCTCACCTTCATGCTCCATCAGTAGCCTATGCAGCAAGTTTGCTCAGGTTACAGGTTCAAAACCAGGTTTTTTCCCCAACTGCAACCTCAATTTGTCATCCAAAAATTGAGCTGTGTCCTCTCCTTTGTATGTAAGTACCAACAGTAAAGACCCTGGAATCAGAATTTAGTTGGAAATTTTGCTAATGATGCACCAGTCAGAGCAGATTGGAGCTTGCATTTCTGCAGCTGTGTTGGCTCTGCACTGCTGACAGCAGTAAAACTTTTTATTGTGGCGATGAACTAAGTGAATAGGATTAGGGAGACACAGAGCCATATCATGTCCTCAGTCTACATGCGCAGCTCTCTCATTGACATCAATGGGAATTGTATGTATGACTCTGGGGCATAATGTCACTCACAGGGCCCAATCTAAACCCCCTGAAGTCAATGGAGACTTTCCAATGACGTTAGTGGCTGTTGGACTGGTCCCATTGTCAGCAGGTATGTTAGCTAACAAGGTGTCATTTTTACTCTAGTTTTTCTGAGCATACCCATTAACTTGTATGGCCATCAGTTAATTGTAGCATTAGAGAGGTGACCTGGCCAGATCGAAAAACGTATTTTAATTTATTCAATGTGAACAATGTAAAAATGCCATAACTTCTGGCATGTAGATCTTATTTCTTTTTGATCAACAAACCTCTTGTAGAGCACTCCATCAATGTTTGCATTCTACGCTCTCCTTATTTGATGATAAAAAGAATAGAGAAGGCCCATATCACCATGTCTTTTTCACAGAGGTGTCTTCTTATAGTGTCCAGGGCCACAGACAGCATATTAAGGTCAAGAGAATGCGCCTTTCCTTTCACCCAGAAGTGGATAGGAACACCAGAAGTTTTTATGGCACTGGAAATAGAAGCATCAGCAGCTATACTAATGTAAGTATTTCTACCATGTAGTCCTTATTGTATTCAAGCTTTGTGCAACACTCACATTGATTTCAGTGGGAGTTCATACACTGAAGCTGAGTACTAGCTACAAGCTTTTATCATCTGAGAAATAGTAATGTGTAAATACTTTATACATAGAGACCTCAATCTTTTACATGATGTAAAGGGTATCCAGAGAAGTAGATGCACCTTTGTTAAAATATACAAAGACATACCTGTCATCACAAAGAATACTCATGCTTGAAAACTGTATGTTGTCAGGTTGGCAATCATGTATTTTTTTAAAAATATCATGCTGCCACTGCAGATATACTGCCATGAAAGTATATTCTAGGGACTAATATTCATCTTCAGGAGTCAGGGAAAACAAAGACAGAAAGGGTATTTAAGAAAGCTTGGAACAAAGGAATTTCTCTCTCTCTGATTTATGGGATGCAGTAAAAGGAGATAGCAGAAAGCAGAATAAACTTGTGAATTTTATACAAAGATCATTTTTATGTTGCTAGGATTACAGACCTGTTAGTTTTTGTAAATGTATAAATATATAATCTTAGGGGAGAAAAGGTTTAATTCTGGCCCTAACATTGATCTGTGTGTACACAATGTTACTTGAAGTTATTATTTGTACCAATTCTCTATTGGGCTAATTTTTCAAAGGTGCTGAACACCTGCAGTTCTTATTGTACAGGGGATTTAAAGCTCTTAGAACACAGAGCATGTAATTAATTCGTGTCTATAAACGACAAAACGTGTCTGCCATTTTTTCAGTAGTACTGTTTGAATTAAAGCTTATAAGAAGACACAAAACAGACATATCTGGAAGTGAAATGTAAACATTATGTTAGGTTCCCTAGCTAGCATTTCATGGCTGCAGGAAGTTGACAATTGTTCCATAAAGGTTAAACATGTATGCGTTGGCCTGTCAGTAAAATTAAGTCAACTAGGGCTACGTGACACTCTTGCAGACAAGTTTATCTGTGTGACTAAATGAAATGTACAGTCCAATACAATTATGCTTGTAGGAGTATTTAAAAGTATAGTACAATGCAATAAAAATGCAGATGGAACTATCAGATTCAGCAAGCTGTATGAAAATATTCAGATGGTTTAGCAAACTGGCAAAGTGGTGTCTGAAAAGTTAAATTTGAGAAATGGTGCTTGGATATGTAAATAAGGGGGAACAAGAAATAAATGTAATTGGGACAATTGGGATGCAAACTCTAGTAAATGTTTAGTCTTTAACTTTATCTTTACCAACTCCTAAAATTGCTTTGCCCAAACATGAACATGGTAGTATTAGATTGATTTTTTTTTTTATTTACTTCATCACATCTGTAGTTAGTTACAAGTATTGAATAACTGAGTTACATTATAGCTAATACAAAATAATATAGCTGCATGGATTATGTTGTCATTCTTACAGATGATAGTTCTTGTATGATACTATATAATAAAGAGCTTAACTTTTAATATTGCTTGCTTACAATGAACTCTGATTAGGGGCTAATTTCCAGTGTGACTTGCAGGTTCAAGGGACTGCCCCTCCATGCAGTGATCTCTCTTAAGCATTTGGTAATGTGTATTTTTTTCTTAGAAAACTTCAAATGATTTATAATTCTAAATACAACGTGAAGGAAGCATGTTAGTGCAATGTTATGTAACGAGAATTCTCAGTATTCAAAAGAAAACAAAACAGAAAAACAAAAACCAAAAATGTATAAAAAAAAACAAGGATGTAAGGTAACGGTTTTATCCTTTTTTTTTTTTTTTTTTCCCTTTTTACATTTATAAGTAGCTGAAATGAATATTCAAAGGGACAAATTTCTTTAATCCCTCATTTTTAATGTTTTTTTTTTTTAAATTTGCAAACTAATTTGAGAATATTTTTTTATTTTTGTTTTTGTTTTTTTGTGAAAGTTGTAATGTTAGCGGAGAATCCAACTCCACGGCTTGTATAATTTGGCATTTATAATTCCTCCTCGTCACACAGTTCAAACCACAACACACTGTTATCCTTCAACATTCTGTCCAACACCCTTTTTTCAAAAATTGTCCTTACATCCTGGTAACTATCTAACTCATCAGTAGGTATTGCGTTATATATACGAAAATCTTTATATAGATAAGTTATGCTACTTTCAAAAAATTCTTAGATACAATCTTGTGTAGGTGCAAAGATGGAAAATATACTTCTCTAAGGGATAAGTAGTAATTTAATTGTGTTACTTGAGTGTGCATTCTTTATGCTGGTAGTATAGATTTTTTTTTCCTTCTTTTTTTCACATTCTGCCCTTCTGCTCTTTCACTGTATTGCCTCTGTTTCTATCATATCATCCCTTGTTTCTATCCCTGTAACTTTTGCCAACATGCCAAGCATTACCTAAGATCTCACCAAGTACTGTAGCTAATTACATTCATCCTTGTCAGTAATCTATTTCTATAAACTGCTGTAGATTACAAAATCATCTCTCCCTTTGCCATATAAACACAGTTTTTTCTACTAAGTGACTAACAAAAGACTCTAGGTGACAGCATGGCCCCAGTGACCCAATGGCAAAAATCCCACTGACGTCAATGGTGCAGGATTTCACCCTTTGCATATTTTGCTCTTCTAGTCTTAATGTAAAATGAAGCCATGTCCAAAATAAAATAAACACAGTATATACAACAGTGACTGAATCCGTTAGCATATGTAGGACACGGCAAGGCAAGCTAAGCTAGTGTGTTCAGTGACATTAGGTTTTTATATAAACTACTCGTAGCTGCAAAACACTGCAATAAGAAGAAAAAATAATATTTCTTGACTACTATCCAAGCACTTCCCTGATCTAACTTAAAAAGCCAGTTGACCAGCTTGCCTCCACTGGTCAGTTCTTTTCCTGATATTTCTAATTGCAGCAACTCTTAAGTTAATATTACAAGCTATTTGACTTATATAGGAGTGGAGCACCTTATAGGTTGATTGCATAGTAGATCCTGTTCACTCTGCCTCTCAATACTATGCAATACATTAGCACTGCATAGAAAACAACTAACAATGTCACCCCATGTGTTGTATGTGTAACAGAAATATACGCTGCTTGTCTGCTTAACTAAACCTGTTTGCATTTTGGAACATGAAGGAAGGCTCAGATTTATTATGCAATTTGGTCTATCTGGAGAACAGCTGCTTGGGTTGATTCTTCTTCAGACTGTTCTGTTTCCTCACCGGTTGGTTTGTTTCTTTCATCATACAGTCTCTGGCTACAAACTTCTAGTGCTGTCCCATACTCTTCATCATCTTCAACAATTGAAAGCTCAATGTTGCTATTTATCATTGCATCCCCTTCTCTGCTTTCTTTCTCTAGGGAATCAGCTATTGCTTTGCCTTCCTCAATTAGAGAAGTTGGAGTTGTCATATTAGAGAGCCCCTCAGTAAATGAGGTCTCCTCGTCATTCACTGCCTGCTCGCTGCTTGTAGTTTCTGTTGGTTTGTCCTCATTTTCAGCAGGGGTCTCTCCTTCATGAACTTTCTTCACGTTGAATGTGAGGGGAGACACTTTGAAAGAGGAACTTTTTGAGGAGGAGGATTTCTGGTGATGTGAAGTGAGCGATTTCTTAATCTTCTCCCTTCGTTCAGGAGACACAATTTTTGTGCTGAACTTATTCATCTTTTTCTCAATATTTTGGCGAGAAAATGCTTTCTTGAGGCTGTCCACTTTCTTGAGACTTGATCTTTTTATCTTCTCAGCTCTTGATTCTCCCATTTTTTCCTCTCCACTGTCATCCAGACCCTCTTCGTCATGAGGCATTTCATCATCAGACGATAGCTCCACCGTGTGCAAGGCTTCTTCCAGAGATTTGTTCTCATCCACAAACTCTTCCTTTCCTTCTGTGATACTGGGAACAGGTTCTTTCACAAACACATTAGCAGGAATCTCATTTTCCTCCTGAAAGAGTTGACAGTATTTGAGTTTCATAGTTCACAGGACACAAAATAGATAAACAAAGCACAATGCTGAACAATGTTACATTGTTTTTTTTTTTTTTTTTTAAACAATGAGATGATGGAAGCTGAGCATTTTTTATTGTTTTGGTATATTTAACGAGCAAGAAACCACTCAAAGCCCTTTCAACCATTCTGTTGTACAGCTTAAGACTAATGAGTTGCCAACTGTGAGGTTTCAGAGAGCTCAGGAGAGAAAGAGACCGAGAATGGAAATCATATTCTGTCATTTAAATTAGATATTACTAATAAAGAGTTTAACTACAAAGCTGTAAATCTAAGGCTAGAGTTGTGGTTAGTGCATGAGTTTGCACTGGGAAGTCTGGGGGCGATTCTTGGTTCTGTCACAAACTCACCATATGACCTCAGGCAAGTTACATAACCTCTCTGTGCCTCAGTTTCCCTATCTCTAAAATGGGGACATACTGCTGACCTACCCCGCAGGGATGGCGAGGCTTACATCATTAAAATGTTATGCATTTTGAGATCCTCAGATGGAAACTGCAATATGCAAGCAAAGTAGGATTAGTTGTGTTTGAGAGAAAAAAATACCTGGTTGTGAAAAGTCAATAAAGAGTATGTTTGTAAAGAATGGACCAAATCCTCACCTGGTGTAAATTAGTTAAGCCTCACTGATTTCAACAAGTTTTATTGCTGCTGACGATATGGTCCCGTATTTTTAGTTCTGTTTAACTTTAACTACGGAAGCTTGAACCTTGCTGTCACAGTTTGATGAAGCCAGATTTTGCCCACTTCGAGTCACATGAGGATGAGATATTTGGCATGCTGCTCTCACCCTGCCCATGTCCGCACCGCCTCTGGCTGCAGCGGTGTTCTGCAGGGTTGAGCTCCGTGAGGAGGAGGGGGCAACAGAATGGGGCGAGGCTTGGCTTTCAAGGGAGGTCCTATGGGCTGCCATAGGGGCTCCAGCACTAGTATGGAGGTACAGGATTTCCAAGTGGGGTAGCCTTGGCCTCCTGCAGGTCCCTCAGTGATTCCTTTGAGCTGGGTGAGGACTAACCCTCAACCCCTTATGTGTGGGTGGGAACACGGCCTCTCCTTTCCCTCAATGGAATATTGTGGGAGAAACTCTGAAAAACTGCACAGGTTTCCCTGTCCTGTGGGTTTTATGGTAGGAGAGGTGATCCAGCCCCTGATGATTTGAATATGTTCTATTTTCAATACAGAGGGAATGGTACTGATTTTTATTATTATTATCATTATTATTATTTTGGGGGGACGGGATGGGACATATAAACTAAACATATATGTGAAACTTCTAAAAAAAATAAATGAAATTGCAAAATCACTTTACAACATGCAAAAATCAGAGGAACCAAATTGTTACATGCCATAGGGAATGAATAATGGTACTTTGCATCAAGCAGTTGAGCTGGACAGCATTTGCTTTTTTTTTTTTTTTTATAACGAAGAAAGGCCAGGGAGGAGGGATGTATTTCAGAAGTCTGAAGAGTTTCTAAATGAAGTTAAGTGGAGGCTGAGCAGGGCAAAGAACTGGAATTGGGAATTAAGGGCCTCATCCTGTAAATAGATACTACTGAGCACAGCACGTGCAAGGATGAGTAATTCAAAGGGGACATCTCCCAGTAGTAAGCACTCTGCTTGGTGGCAGGTTTTTGCAGGATTGTGTCCTAAGAAAGAAAAGCAAGCAAACCTAGAACACCTCATCTATTTATTTTCCTATTGTTGTAATATCTGCATGTTCTGCATTCATACTACTTATTTTATCATTTTTAAGTAGGCAAAGCTTAGGAGATACCCCATTCAACTCGTTTAGAGCTGCAGCCGGGGGGGAGAAAGGGGGGGGGGGCAAAGGTTCAAAACATATCTTTAGATATGGAAAGCACTGTATGCCAGATGTGATGGTGACAGATCTGGCCTTACTGGACAAGAGCCTGCATTTAAGGGAAAAATACCACAAGCAATTCAAAATCTCTGTTCCTTAGCACAGAGCATGATCCCTAGAAAAAATGGTCTCTTGGGTTAAGATTTCTGGTGAAGCTGCACAGAAATGACTGCATGAATGCATTGCAAATACCAAACTACATTATGTATGTGACTTGGTTTTTTAAAATAAAAAGTCACGTTCCTTTGCTGCTAGCTTGTAACACGAAGTAGCCTTCCTGGAAACAAATTATATGTACACCTATGAACAGAATTTTAAACCAGTGTGCTTCATATGTGTGAGGAATATACTTCGTTACAGAAGAAAAAGGATGGAAAACAACGGTGTGCGATATTTGTACATATTTTACTATTCTGTTGTTTCTATCAACCTTCTTGAACTAACAATCAGTAATAAACTTGGACAAATGACACTCCCAAAATGCTCTGTACTATTCCTAAAATGGAATCCTAATAAAACAATCTCTCTTCTTGCCACATGTCTGCATATAAAGATGTCGTTCTGGTGCTGAGCACTGTAAATACATGGGCCTGGTATGTAATCTTGTGATTTTTAACTTGGCTTACGGTGACTAGAAAGCAAGTATTTATTCAGCAGCTTTAAAGATAAAAAAAAGTTCTTACTGCAATACAAATGTTTATAATTTTCTCCAATTTGATTACTGAAATATAGACTATATGAGTGGATACAATTCGACTCTTAATATAACTAACTATCTGGAGAATCAAGTATAAGAAAAAGTATAAAAGTTTACTGGGCCTTGTGTATTCTTTTCAAATCAGGACATTTAGAAGTTTTGTGTATAGTTCTATATGTTCCAGTATTCAGGTATAAGAATGTAAATAAGACAAACAGATTACAAGATTTTAGACAATCTCTTGTAAACTACGTGGTTTAGGATTTATTAAGATTTACTTTAAAAATTGCATTACATAAAATAAAGGGCCCAAATCCTGCTTTGATAGAATGCCCTTTGACTTTAATCAGAGTTCTGTCTGAATAAGGATGAATGGGATCTTAAAAATATTTAATATAGAAAAGTGGTTTCACATGAAATTGATCATATGCTGAGTCTGATCCAGAGACGAACCAATACTGTTCAGTTCAAGGTCAATTCAGTAATATTTTGAAACTGTTTGTTAAACTAAAGTACTGCAGATTCTAAAAACATTATAAATATTTTATTTTAATGTAAAAAACCATTTGGGAGGTTGGAGCATCCAGTTTTCAATATAGGTAAAAATTCATAACCTCTATAATGCTCCTTAATAATCAACTAATTATTCATTTAAAGTTATGGAGATGGGGTGTGCTTGTGGCTAAAGCACAGGACTGGGAATCAGGAAGTCTGGCTTGTATTCCTACTTGTCACAGATTTCCTGTGCAAATCAATCTTTGTGCCTCAGTTTTTCCACCTGTAAAATGGAGATACTATCCTTTCTGAATGGGTGTTGAGACTTGGCTCATTCATGTTTGTAAAGCGTAATGGGATCCTTGGATAGCAGGTACAACAAAAATGCAAATTATAATATGTAGAATAAAATCTCTGGGTAACGCACAGAAGACACAAAAGTAATGCTTTGCTGCTAAATACTGTTTTAAAGATCATTACTATGAGCATATTAATAAATGGGATATCAATAACTTTGACTGAAATCTACCCAGCAGTCCTTATGAACTCCATTATGTTACATTTGGTTGTATTAATTAGGTTGTAGAACTGTAGTAGGATGAGCACACTATACTTTAAAACTCCAGCATGTATCTATCATATATTAATTTTTCCAGATGAAATTTAAGCATCCGATCTCTTGAACTGAATCAAAACCAGGAGAAACATGCTAACACGTTCTGAGATGGGGCCAAAATAGATCTTTCTTCCATCCCCCACAGTTAGAAAGCTAAAACAAAGCTTGCATTTTTCCAGATGAGTCAGTCATTACTATACACAACCATCGAGTGGCTTTTCTGTATTCGGTTTCTAACGTCATCAATGGGGACACAATTCTGCAAGTGCTTCCTTTATGTGGAACTCCTACCAAAGTTAACAGAAATTTGACCTGATAGTTTCTGCAAGATCAGGTCTTTAGTCAGTATAGGGGTTTTAAGCTGTCATTTTGTGGGCCCTTGTTTGAGATATATACTTCTCCTCTATAATAAAAGGCATGGAAAGGCCTCACCTTCGTAACAATGTACTATAAAAATTGAACCAGGTAAGTGAATATTAATAACAAACAATAGTGAGAATTGTTTTTTTTTTTAAATCACCCACCACTGACTGTGGCTAGAATCACCACTGAAGACAAACATCTCTGCATGCACGGTGTGGAGGAAGATCGCATTTAACTGCCTACATCTGGGGTAGACTGTATAGAGGACGTCACATGCAGCAGAGAACTTTTCTGAAGCCCCACTCCCTTGTTATTTTGCAGAGGGTCGTTAGATGCTTAGCTACCTAATATTTCTAAATGAATGTTTTGCCCAATGAAGTGCAGATTTCTGTCAAGAGTAAGGTCACTGCTGCTCAGGGCAGCCTTTAACTCTTTCCACTTTTCCTCAGACCACACCTGCTCTTTAAGTTTGTAGAAGGGTGTGGGTTGAGATATGTTTTATTTCTAGCCAGCAGCGCACAGTACTAGGGAGGTTTTTGAGGCAAGTTTTCTAATAAGTTAATAGCTTACAGTACATCACCCACAGCCTGCTTGCTTGCTTTCCCTTTGTTTCTTTACTTTTGAACACGAGGGTGCTTTTTCAGATCGCTGTTTGTTAGGATGGTTGATGCAACAAAATGCAATCGCAGAGTTAATTTTCTCTTGCTCGTTTCATTTCAGGGACAAATATTCACTAACTGCAGTGACTGGAAGGGGCTAAAACACCGATTTACTTACCCCTGGCTCCAATTTACATACTTTTCTGTCCCACCCAATAGTAAACAAGATATTTTATTGAAACACGAGGCTGTATTCCTCTTTATTTTGATTTTTAGTACATCAGCCCCCTTCACTGTGTCTTAATGCATGTCTGACAGCATGAAATTTGTTCTGAACCCATGCAGTCCAAAATCATGCTGGTCATGTGGTTACAATAAAACAGACAGGAACAATGCCAAAGCTTAACAAGGATTTGAAAACAGTCACTTCAGTGTTTCAGAGTGCTGCACCACTTATGGTATTCGTAATATTTTTTAAAGACATGTTTAGATGTAACAACATTAAAAATATGGCATCAATTAAAGAAATATGCAAACTAGGAACAATGCAGAAAGTCTAGGGAGAAATTAAGAACGTTTGAATACAAAATATGCAAATGGATAGTTTTCTAAATGTGTTTTCATAATGTGTGTATACATTGAAGGAAATCTGGCATTAACAAGTCTCAGCCCGTCCTCAGAAAATATAAACGCTGAGCTCAGTCAGGTCTTCCTTACACACCCAATGCTCCTGTTAAAATAACAGGGAGCAAACTCAAATGCAGAATTGAGTCCCAAATCTATGCTTCTCTTTCACATGAAGTTGTTTTTCTAGAACAGGAAACTGAGTCCTTTAATGAGACACACGCAGCATGGAAGTTAAACTTGTTTTTAAGTGGTGGAAAATAAAACCGAAACTAAACAAAATCACCAAACATCCAAATTCCTTTTTTTAAAACCAAATCTGCTATTAATACTGTATCATGGCAGCAGTTGCTTCTTTCTCCCAGAGCTCCCTGCCCTTTGTCATACAAGTCCACCCATTCCCTTGTGCTTTTTCCTGTGTATAATTCTTTTGTTAGTGGGACTGCACAGAGGATTAATACTTTTCTATATTAAACATCTGTTAAAGAGACCGTACAGCTTTTGTGGAGATCTGCAGACAGGTAACACAGTTTCTAGCAGGCTTATGCAGAAGGAAAGAAAGAGGCAACCGAAAAGTCTCATGGCCACCATTTGTGATCCTTGCCAGGGTGTGGTCAGTTTGTTCCCTTGAGCTGAACACAGTTGGCAAAGAGAACAGCACAGCCTCCGGTGGTGGAAAATCCCAGCCCCTCCCATCATCACTCATGGGAGAGAATTCCAACCACTCCAAACAGCTATTTCATACCAGCCACTCAAATGTGATAGGCCAGGAGATTTTGCCTGGGATGTCAGTCCACCAGACACCTAAGTTTCTCTTAATAGCTGGTTTGTGTTATTGAAAGGAAGTATTACAATCTCTTAGCAATGTTGTTGTAGCTATGTTGGTCCCAGGATATGAGAGACACAAGGTAGGTGAGGTAATACCTTTTATTGGGCCAACTTCTGTTGGTGGACAGGTAAAGCTTTTTAGCTTCACAGAGCTCTTCTTCTGGTTTGGGGAAGGTAATCAGAGTGTCTGAGCTAAATACAAGTCAACTCAGGACAGATTGTGAAGCATAAGAGGTTCATGCATGCCATAGGAGACCACTTAAAATAAAGTGGGCAATTAAAGGTGAGCAGGCAGCAGAGCATGTTACAAATTCTTGTAACATGCCATAAAACCAGTGTCTTTGTTTAGTGCCTGGTTTTTAGCATCTAGCACAATTCTAGTTTCCCAATTTCAGTTCCCAAACTCATCTTTTGAAGCTGTTGTTCAGGTTTCCTTTGAGGATGAGGATTGAGGTGTCAGATAAGCAGAGTCACTCCATATCAATCTAACCCTCAATTGCCCACTTCATTTTAAGTGGTCTCCTACAGCATGTGTGAACTCCTTATGCTTAACTACCTGTCCCAATTTGTATTAGCTCAGACACCCTGGTTATATTCCCCAGGCCTAAAGAAGATCTTGTACCCTCCAGCAGCAGAAATGGGCCCAATAAACGATACTACCTCACCTACCTTGTCTCTCCATTTTCTTGGCAATACGTTTACTGAAGTTAAATATGACTTTTTCTTTGCTAAATAAAGGCCTCAGTCCCGATTTTCCTTTTATTTAAACCAGCTTCACAGCAGTTTAACTCCATGGATTTACACTGATGTCAAGTAAGGGTTGCTTCATGTAAGTGAGAGGAAAATTGGGTCCACCGTATCCTTGGAAGAGAGATTTAGCACAGCATCCTTCTGTACAAGGTATCGATCACTATGAGTGACACATGAAACTCTAGAAGCTGAATTTCCTTCTGCAGTCACTCATAAAAATGGGCCGACATTGTTTGGTTTACTTTTGTGACCAATAATGCATTTTGGAACTGGGTATTAAAGAAGGGCCCAAGCCAAAACCTCCAATTTGAAGGTCCCTGAACTTTTCAGAGGATTTTATTTTGCAAATATCTCCTCAAGCCCCTGCCTTGTCCTCCTTCAAATCCCTCCTTAAGACTACTCTCCACCATGATGCCTAAAATGCACTGCCAGCTGCCCACAGCAAGGCAACAAGTACTAAACTGAGACAATCAACAGCTCACCCTTACCCCACCCTTTTGTCTATTTCTTCCACCTGTTGCGTCTTTTCATAATCCTAGAATGCACGTTCTCTGGAGAAAAGCTGTCTTTTTTTGAAAAAACGTGTATAGCCCTTAGCACAACAAGGCCCTGATTCAGACCGAGATCTGAATTAAAAACCTCTGGATCAAATCAAAACCTTAGAGCCAACCCCACCCCAAACTTAAAGGTTTAAGTACCTCAAGCCCATCTTTTGGTATCGGATCCTTATGAGATAGTACTATTTTAAATTTCAATAAAATATCTTAAATTCTTTCTAGAAGTCCAGGTACTTCATCTATTCTAATACATCTGGTACATGGACAACTTGTCAGTTGCTTTTGAGATGGAAAAGACTATGGGCTGCAAAAGCCCTATACATGCCATGATCATCTCCTCATCCATCTTTAAAATACTAATTTACAGCTTCAAGAGAATAATAAGCAGCAAGGTAGGGTCTTTCCTAAAGGAATGAGCTCTGGTTTAATCAAGCCTGCCAAATCTTTAAATCTAGTACTACCTGCTTAAAAATATATCTATATAAAAGTGGAATATATAAGCTAACATGATAAAAGGTTAAATTACATTTTAGCATTTAACTAGTTGAAGTCAAATGGGATTTTCCCAAAACAAAATTTCAATGTCACTTTGTAGAAGTAAAAAGCTCGTCCTGTATTTGGTTAAAATTCACTTTATTTACAATCCACATCATTCCTTAAAAGGGAGAATATATGCAAACTGTTCATTCATTCACTGGAAGTTTGACAAACAGAAAGATGAGATTTACAACTCTGTTTGTAATAGATCTCTGAATGTACTGGGGCAGACCTAAAAATTAAAGTTGGCATTTTGTCGAGGGCAATAAGAAATATTAATACTCTAAGTGTTCTACTTCCTCAATCAAGTTGGGCAAATTACTTTTCCCCCACTTATGCCCTCAAAGAGTTAACGATTGCATTATGTGAGCGCTCTCAAAGTTTCCACACGCTCCCCTTGTGCTGCAATGAAAGCATAACAGGAGCAGTGGATTCCTTTCCCTTCAACATCCTGCAGAGCAGGGAATATAAACTGGTTGGTGAAATGCAGAGTTTTCTATGCATGCTTTATTCAGAAATGTGGCATGCATATGTTACAAACTGTACATGCTAAAACACATGGACTTGTTGGCCATGAATGTGTGCGCACTCTGTGTTGGTACTAGTAATTCTGAAATGGAAAATGGGTGTAGGCATGATAATGTAGTGGGTACTGCAGAATGGTAATGGATCTGTGACTTGCGTAACATGTGGCGCCAGTGGCATCAATATGCCAAATGTATCTGCATCTATAAGAGAGCACCCAACCTTCATGGGTTAGTGAATCAGTGTTCTTTTGAGTTAAACACCAAGAGCAGTGATAGAGAATATATTTTCCTAGGAAAAATGTACATGTGTTGCATAAGGGATGTGAGCACTGTTCATCACCAGCACCAGCCTGGAAAGTATTTGTATCCATGTAAAAAGTACGTATGTTCTACACAAATGATGAATTTGAGCACTCTGTGTTTGGCACTAGGAAGATTGAAATGAACAGTGTATTTCCATGAGAAAGCCAGTGTCTTCTGTGATTGATCATTAGCCACATTGACCTGGCAAATGCATGTGGCTCCGAGGGAAATCTCATACATTACACAGATTTAATACAAGAGGGTGTTCTCAGTGTGGAAGCATTTGCAGCTCTGATGTGTCTGGCAAATGCATGTCCAGGGGGAAGCACAAGGGTGAGGAATGAGCACGTTCACCAACCTTCCTCCTGGAATGTCCATGCCTGGCACATGGTTTCCAGTATTGCGCAGCTGTGTGTGTGGCATTTCTCACCAGTGAGGAAAGGCAACTAATTGCCTTTGCACACACCTTAGATCCCCACTGCTAGAGCAGCCTCGCCTTCTCAGAAGCCCTGGGGTGGAGGGTAAAGGAAGAAGGCCCACTGGGCTCTTCAAAAGACCTGGCTCGGAGGGGCTGTGGGAGGAAGCGTGGAGGTGGCACTGCAAGGGGCTGGGTGGCTGAGTACTGGAGAGAGGGCACCTCCAGCCACCTTCCCGTTGCAATGGGTCTGCCCCCAGGAACGGGCGCAAGAGGGAGAGGAAGGAAGAGCTTGGCCACCCCACCACCAGCTAGGGCAGCGGGCGTGAGGCGTTAAGTAAAGGGGCCCAAGTCACTGGAAGCTCAGGAGAGCGGGGTCCCGGGCCGGGTGGGGAGCAGGAGGGCCGGGCCGGGTCGGGTCGGGCCCAGCCCAGCCCAGGGGGCAGAGGCGCCTGCCGCCGGACTGACCTGGAAGATGAGCACTTTGAAGTGGTTGCGGCGCAGCAGCTGCGCGTGGTTGCTCTCCAGCCGCTTGACCTGCGCGCACTGGCGCTCCATGCGCTCGCGCACCTCGCGGGTGTGCGCGCTGACCTTGCGCGACTTCTCCAGCAGCTTGCTGACCGTGTTGCTGGTGGAGGTGTGGTGCTTGCACAGCTTGCTCAGGTCGCTCTGGATGCCCTTCACCGAGCCCTCCAGCTCGATCTGCCGCAGCTCCATCTTGTGCTGCTTCTCCTGCACCGAGTCCAGCATGTTCACCAGCTTGTCCAGCAGGGTGAGCACGGTGATGGCGTTCACCTGCGAGCCCTCCCGGATCGCCTCTCCCGGCGCGGCCGGCAGCGGGCTGGGGCTGCCCGAGGGCGCCGGGCTGGGGCTCTGCTCCTCGGAGCTCGGCGGAGCTTGGGCGCTGCTCCTCTCGGCCTGCACCCCATCCTCTCCCATGGCGGGGAGCGCAGCAGGGGCCCCCGGCCTCCGCAGCCCCCTCCTGGTACGCTCGAGGGGTGGCTGGATCCCTCTGGGACGCCACTCTCCGGGCAGGCAGCTGCTGGACACACACAATCTGCCCAACGCGGCTGCCTTCCAGCTGCTCTTAAAGGCGCCCACTCCCCACCCAGTGGGAGGCGAAAAAGTCAGACCGCTCCACACAACTCAACTTTGTGCAACACACACACACCCTTCCTAGTCTCCTCCTCCCAGCGAGGAAACCAACCCTGGAGCCGGAGGAGGGAGGGCTTCCCTTTGCCATTGCCTTCAGTGGGAGCAGGACTGGGCCCGCGAACTTTCCCCTGCAGGTTGAATATTTTTTGGGGGTTGTTTCCATGAAGCGGAATGTCAGAGTTCAATCATGACTTCATCCAAGGCGGAGAAAAACAGCCCGACGCGGCTCAGCTCCGTAGCCAGCCGTTGGCTGCAGCCTGCAAAAACTTCTAACTGGCCGCTATGCCACGAAAGCCTGTGTCCCCCGCCCTTTCTCCTGGATACCAAGTTCTTTTAATGGCACGTATTGTTTGCCTTTGTCCTGGGGCTGACTGATGGGTTTCAGCTGGAACTGAGGAAGGAAGGAAGGGGAAACAAAGTTTAAGGCACTTTTTTATTTATTTATTTAAGATACATGTCTAAAGGGGTTGGTAGAAAGCCATGAAGAGACGGTGTGTGTGGAGGGGAAATACGTAAATAAAATCCAAGTACATCTAGGGGCTGAAGTTACAGTCAAAGAACCAAGCCTATGTGTGTTTACAGGACTGGGTTCTTGTACTGGGCAATTGATATTGAGTTGTCTGAGTTACAGCTGATATAAATGAAGCTCTTCAGTGTGAAAACCGCATGTAAAAACATCTTTCATCCTCGCCAAGTCCCACATAAGTTTGTGGAGAATCTTTATACTTGATACAAACTTTACATAAGTTTTTCATACTGAAGAGCTTCATTTATATCAGTCGTAACTGACAGAACTTAATATAGTCTCATTTCTATAACTTTTAAAAAATATTTTAAAAACCTGTTTGGGGTGACACACTTAAAGATGGCTTCTAATACTGCATCTGCATTTTTGTGTCCATACCTGCCGATAAAACTAAAAGTGATTGGATTTAACCATCTAGCTATTTGGTTGTTCCCACAAAGCAAGTAGTTAAATCTTTTATCTTTTGTGCTCACAGTTAATTGGAAGGGCAAAATTAGAGGCTGTCTTGAAGGCTTTTAAAAAAAAATGTGGGTCTGGATCTTGCAACTGAATGCATGCAAGTAGATGTCGGGGCCCTTCGACAGCCCTACTGTGAAGTCAAAAGACCTCTACATGAGCTCAGGGATCCACGTATATGGACCCAGTAGCGGGGTTGGAGTCTCATGTGCATACTTAGCTTTATTCATGTGAACGCAGTGGAGGCTGCTCTTGCATGAAATTGTTTTCAGGTTTGGGTCTTTGAGCTTTATGTGAATTTAATATTTATGAAAGGTGCTGGCTTAACAGCCCTGGTGGTCTTCTGTGTATCCCCAGGAGAGCCACACCCTGGACAGACACAGTGCATGCTTCTTCCCACTGTGTCTCCAACCTGACCTGGACAGAATGCCTGTAGGGGTATCTCAGCTATACTGTGCATTTGAAACTGACATTGTGACCTCTCATTAAAGTCAGTGGAAATCACTTTTCCAAAGCCCTCTATAGGATTTTAGCTATGTATACCGTTCTGATGTATATATTTTCAAACTGAAGCGATCAAGGTAAACAACTTTGAAAGCCACCTATTGTGCATACAAATCTGTGATCTTCAGAATAATTTTTAATATAGATTGAATGTCATGATTTAGTACAGACACAGTATAGATAACATGCAAAAACTTGTTGATTTCATTGGGACATACTATAATTTTCATTATAATGGATTTGGATAGTTTTAATCTTGCATTCATACAGGATTTTGCAATAATCTGGTAAAATACCTTTACAAGAACCAATAAACTGATAACAGTAGCATATATGTTGCTTAAAAGGACTCTCAGACTTAGTATGTTATGGAAAGATTTTCTAACAGTTTTGGCCCTCATTTTAAATTTCTATACTAGTGTCAAAAGGCAAGAAGATATTAAATCAGAAAAACTACTTAAGTTAATTAAGGACCAAATTTTGTTTATTTGGAGTTATGTACGAAGATCTCTAAATTAAAGGCTAAGGGTGGGATTTAAAAAAGTGTCTTAGGGAGGTAGGCACCCAACTTCTATTCAAAGTAAATGGGAGTTAGGTGCCTAACTTACTTGGGTGCTTTTGAAAACCTTCCTCTAAATTCTAAGCTTTATTTACCGGACAATGTCTAATTCAATTAGGAACATCTCTGTACATTGTAAGGGCTGGCTAATGGACAGTGTGCTGCATTCTGCTCTGTTTTGTTATGTCAGATCTCTGGAAGGTATCTGGTTCTGGGTAGGGTTTCCATATTTGTGTGTCTGGCAAATAACTGGACCCCGTCCTGTTTCTACTGAGGTCTGGGACAAACCCATGAGAGTTGGAACAAGGCTTTAGGGCTCAATCCTGTGAGGTGCTGAGTGCTTTCTAGGAGTACCCTGTGCTGTGCACCTTAAAGAGAGTTTAATGGGTGTTTCAGGACCTGCCCTGTAGCCAGCATTTAACCATATTTCTTTCCGTATAATATTTTTCTCTCACTGTGGCGCATGCCTCTGACATATGCTTGTTCCTGACCATTTTGTTAGAGGACATGAAGAACCGTAATAACAGTGGTTGAAAATGCAGGCTCCAAAACATACGTGGGCCTAAATCTCATTGACACTGAGGGATGACATTGCGCTGGTAGTGTAAAGGAGCCTTGAAGCTGTTGTAAATATCTCCATTTTTCATATACTACTCCTGAGTATTGCAATCACAGACTTCATAGCGTCCAGCAGCATGAGAGTACACAGTATAGTTGAACCAAGACGTGTTGCCCTGGTTCTTCATCATGACTGAAGTGGTAGGTGAGATGCCATGTGCCTCTTGATGAAGTGAATGTCATATTATAAACTGGAGTTTTGGCTGTGGCATGTCTCTGTCCAAAAAACTAGAGCATGGCTTGCTTTCACTTTGCTGGGGGGCGTGTTTTGTCACAGAATCCTGGCGTCCTCTTTCATGGTTTGCATAAACAATTCTCATTCAGCTTTGTTCCATTAATCCATTACCCAAAGTGAACTGAAAAAAACTTAGATACAATGATATTTGTTTCTGTACAATATTAGTAACTTTTATTGAAATATTTATGGGCTACGTGAAGATAGGTATAATATGGGTGACAATCAGAATTTCATACCTGCATATGGATAGGAGTACTTGGAGCTTGAAAAATTTACTAGACACTCACTAGCCAGAGGGAGTAACCTGCTAGGCGGGACAAAGACGAAGGTGGAGCCCCTATCAGCGGAGTCTAGGGGCAACACACTCATGAGAAGCCCGGCTTTTCTTCTAGCCTAGTTTCTGAGAGTGGGCTGGGGTTTGTCTCAGGCTGTTGTCCCTGGATCCTATCTAGGGACTGCCATTTTTGTACCAGCTTTTGACTAGTAAGTGTCCCACCAGCATCTGGAAGGGAAAAGGTGCTTTCTATTTCCTTCTTTACACTTTTTCAGTGCCTCTTTCCTACTGAGTGGGAGGATAGTCTCCGCTGTTTCACTCCTCCTCCAAGAGCCTCTTGACTGCTAGATGCTGGGGGCTGGGTTTCCACTACTGTATCCCTCCTCAGAAGCCTCTGGGCTACTGCCACGGAGATCAGACTTCTACTATTCTGTGAGGGCCTCTTTGTTGCTGTGAGGGGAGATATCCACTACTCTATCCTTTTCCTTGCCGGTGGTGGTGGGAAAGAAGTTGTTCTATCTTCGAGTGATTGCTCATATCCATTCCAGTATAGGTGTGTGCGTGCCCCGTGCACAGATTCCCGGAACTTTTTTTCCTTAGCTAGCTCCGTAGGGTCAGCTCTGGCGCCCCCTGGAGTACTGCGCTCATGCCGTGGTACATAGGGCGCTGCTGACCCTGCGGCCCCTCAGTTCCTTCTTTCCGCCTGTGATGGTCAACCGGAACGTCTGCCTCTTGCATTCAAACGCAAGTAGCATCCCTTAGTGTTAGCTTTTATTGTTAGAGTTTTTTGTTTTTGAATAGATAGTTAGCGAATAGTTAAGATAGATAGTGCCCTTAGGGGCTAGAGCGGAGCCATGCCTGACTCCACCGGCTTTAAAGCCTGCACCGAGTGTGCAAAAGCCTTTCCTGTGAGTGATCCTCACGACCGTTGCCTCCGATGCCTCGGGGAGCAACACAGGAAAGAAAAACGTAGAATCTGTACGTCCTTTAAACCGAGGACCCAAAAGGAGAGGGACGCGCGTCTAAAGGCGATCCTGATGGAGTCCGCGCTTCGGCCGGACTCCGAGCTGTCGCGCTCCCCTGCGGCACCGAACGTCTCCTCGGTGCGGAGCGCTCCACCGGCACCGACATCGGCACTGACATCGGCACTGGCACCGACTACATCGGCGCCGAAGAAGAAGAAGCGGCGCGGGGCTGCACACATGGACTCCCCCCAGCTATCGGGAAAGCAGGGGGTGCAGCAGGAGATGCCCCAGCCATGTGCAGTGGAGAGTACTCCAGCACCGGCATCTCCTCGCAGAGAGCCTCCCCCGACTCCTGAGGGTGGGGGGACCGCCTCTGCAAGGGCCGTCGACACCGGAGGCTTTCGCTGCAACACGCGCCCTCATGGGCTTGCCTACGCCTCCGTCCCCCACTTGGCCGAGGGTTCCGGGACCTGTGTCTCGGGGTAAACCTGTGTTGGGTTACCCCGGTGGGTGGAGGAGACAGGAGTCGAGGTCTCCCCCCAGACGGCCAAGGAGGGTAGAGAGTGTGGGCTCCCCTCCTAGCTCCGACTCCGGGTCGTTGAGCTCCCCAGCACCGCGGCACCGAGGGCGGTCCAGGGACAAACGCTCGAGGCAAAGGCGATACAGTTCCGCCTTGAGCGGGGACCTGAGCATGGGCTTTGGTACTCCGGTGCAGAGCCCAGATAAACATCGATCCCCGGCACCGACTGTCTCGACGCCGACCGCATCGGCACCGAGCTCAATGGCACTGCCTGCCTCGGCACCGAGCTTTACATCGGCACCGAGAGCCCGGGCACCGCCTGCATCGTCAGCACCGACTGTCTCGGCACCAAGCGCCTCGGCACCAACTTCGCGCTCCAGATCCGCGTTGCGACGTCGCCGGCGTCATCACTCCCGATCTAGATCTGGGAAGTGTCGCCGCAAGTCGTCTCGAGGGAGAGGTCGTGACAGCTACAGCTCCTCCAGCGGCTCCTGCCCTCACCGGCACCACAGACGTCGGCACCGAAGGTCCTCTTCTTCTAGGAGCCGCTCCTCTTCCAGGGCCCATAAGTGGCTCGGGCTCCAAGGGGGGACGGCTGGAGATGACCCAGCAGGCTCCCGTGCCTGCACCTGCATGGCCCCAAGGCCCCTGGCAATGGCCATATTGGGGACCGTGGGGTACTCAGATGGGCCAGGGGACCGCCTCCATCCATACCTCAGTGGCCCCACCAATGTCCCCTACAACCGGCCCGCAGGAGGGTCACCCCTCCGAGGAGGGGTCTGACCCAGAGGAAGGGCCTTCCATAGGGCCCCTGCCACAATCCTCCTCCTCCTCTCCAGATGAGGCGGTGGCCAGAGACACTAAGGCCCCCCTCTTTGACTTCAGGGGCCACCAGGACCTTCTGAGGAGGGTGGCTGATAATCTCAGTCTGGAGATTAAGGAGCTGTCGGAGGAGGAGGACCCCCTATTTGGGGTCTCGGAGACAGCAGGCCCATCACGCCTGGCCCTGCCTGTTCATGAGAGGGTCATGAAAATCGCAAAAACCCTCTGGCAAACTCCCTCCTCAGTGGCCCCCACTTCGAAGGGCGCTGAGCGAAAATACTATATCCCAAAGGAGGGGTTTGAATTTCTATATACACATCCCGCTCCAGGTTCGCTCGTAGTGGATGCAGTGAACCAGCGGGACTGCCAGGGTGGCCAGGGTAACACCCCTAAAGATAAGGACAGCAAAAAGCTGGACCTTTTTGGGCGCAAGATGTACTCTACTGCAGCCCTACAGCTGAGGGTAGCGAATCATCAGGCCCTCATGGGGAAGTACAATTTGAACCTCTGGTCCTCGCTACAGAGGTTCTCCTCAGGGTTGCCCCCGGACCAGGCCGCGGACTTTGCCACTGTGTCGCAAGAGGGAGTGGTGGTAGCTTAAGGTGGCTCTGCAGTCGGCCAGTGATGCAACGGATGCAGCCAGCAGGGCAATCGCTTCGGCCATTGTCTTGCACCGCTGCTCCTGGCTCCAAGCCTCAGGTCTGTCCCAGGAGGTCCAGCAATCTATTCAAGACCTCCCCTTTGACTACTCCGGCCTCTTTTCGGAGAGGACCGATGAAAAGCTACATGCTTTAAAGGACTCACGGGCCACCCTGAGATCCCTCGGGCTCTACACACCTCAGGCCTCGAGGTGCCAGAACTGGCCTCAGGCACAGAGGCAGCCGCAACCTCCACTGAGGCTGCCCCGCCAGATCCACTCAGCCCAGGAGGGGTAGAGACAGGTACCGGGCGCCCAACCGCCGTGACCGGCAGGGACCCCCTCAAGGGTTACAACAAGGCCCTAACAAGGGCAATGTACCCCATAAGAGGTTTTGACGGGGTGCACGAGGGCGGCACCCTTTCTTTTCCACTGGATCAGTCCAAACCCTTTTGCCACAGGCTTCGGTCATACCAAGCCGAATGGGAAGCCATCACCACCGACCAATGGGTCCTTGGCATAGTCCGCAAGGGCTATGCATTACAGCTTATGGCTTTCCCCCCAAACTCTCCCCCTACCCAGTCCCTTTTCAGGGACCCCTCTCACGACCAACTCCTCATACAAGAGGTCAACTCTCTCCTCACGCTCGGTGCAATAGAGTAGGTTCCTACACAGGAGCGGGGAAGGGGATTCTACTCTCGGTACTTTCTAATCCCCAAGGCCAAGGGGGGCCTGAGGCCAATTCTGGACCTACGCCGCCTGAACAAGTTTGTCAAGCGCACCAGGTTTCACATGGTTTCCCTAGCCTCCATCATTCCTACCCTAGATCCAGGGGACTGGTATGCCGCCCTCGACCTGAAGGATGCGTACTTTCACATAACCATCCTTCCAGACCACAGGAAGCTATTAAGATTTATGGTAGCTGGATTCCACTACCAGTTTTCTGCCCTGCCATTTGGCCTTTCATCCGCACCAAGGGTATTCACAAAATGCATGGCAGTGGTAGCGGCCCACCTGCGCTGCAAAGGGGTCCAGATATTCCCCTACCTGGATGATTGGCTGATCCGGGGCAAGTCCAGGGCCCATATCAAGGACAGCCTGGCCCTTACCTGCGCCACATGCACCAGACTGGGGTTGCTCATCAACGAGCAGAAGTCTACTCTCACCCTGGTGCAGCGCATAGAGTTTATAGGGGCCATCTTAGATGCCAGAGAGGCCAGAGCCTTCCTTCCTCAGACTCGGTTCGAGACCATGACCAGCGATCTCCACAGGTCCCCCACGACAACAGCCAGGCACTGCCTTCAGCTGTTGGGACATATGGCAGCATGTACTTATGTGGTGAGGCTGGCTCGTCTCAAGCTAAGGCCTCTCCAAGGGTGGCTGGCCTCAGTCTATGTACCAGCCCGGCACCGGCTGAACAAGGTGGTTACGGTCCCCACCCAGGTACTGTCCTCCCTGGATTTGTGGAAGGACCCCGGGGAGGTGCTGAGGGGCGTCCCCTTCAGAGACTTGGCTCCCTCAGTGACCCTAATAACGGACGCCTCAGACGAGGGTTGGGGGGCTCACATCAGCAGGAACCTGAGCACCCAGGGACTATGGTCACCAGATGAGAAGGCTCTCCATATAAATGTCAGAGAGATCAGAGCAGTCCGCTTGGCCTACAAAGTCTTCATCAAATTCCTGCGGGGCAGGACGATTCAGGTCCTTACAGACAACACGGGGGCCATGTTTTATATCAACAGACAGGGGGGAGCGCGCTCATCGGCCCTTTGCCAGGAGGCCATTCGTCTTTGGGACTTTGCTGTGAGGCACGATTTTCACATCTCTGCCTCTCACCTCCCGGGGGTCAGGAACGACGAGGCAGACTGCCTCAGCAGGTCGTTCTTACCCCGACACGACTGATCACTGCACCCGGAGGTGGTGACTTTAATCTTCCAGAAGTGGGGGGTTCCCCAACTGGACCTGTTCGCGTCGTCCTGGAACAGGAAGTGCCCGAGGTTCTGCTTGCTCCGAGGTCGCGAGCCGGGCTCCCTCTCCCACGCGTTCCTCCTAGACTGGACGGGGTCCCTCCTATATGCGTTTTCCCCCATACCGCTCCTGCCTAAGGTCCTCTTGAAAATCAAGAGGGACAGAGCGGATATGATACTGATTGCGCCAGCGTGGCCACGACAGCATTGGTACAGCATGCTGCTCGACCTGTCAATCGACATGCCGCTCCCACTTCCGAGGCGCTACGACCTGCTCTCACAGGACCAGGGTCGCCTGCTGCACCCGGACCTGGACTCCCTCCATCTGATGGCATGGAGACTCTGTGGCTGACGGAGGGAGAGAGAGCCTGCTCAGCGCAGGTCCAACATATCCTGCTGGGCAGCAGAAAACCTTCCACGCAGGTTGTGTACCGGGCCAAGTGGAAGCATTTCACTTGTTGGGCGGAATCCCGGGGTGTCCCACTGTCCAGCTCGCCCATACAGGCAATATTGGAGTACCTACTCCACCTAAAGCTCCAGGGCTTAGCACTGGCGTCCCTGAAAGTGCACCTGGCAGCTATCTCAGCCTTCCACTAGCCGATGGAAGGACGTTCACTGTTCTCCCACCCCATGTCAGTCAGGTTCTTCAAAGGGGTGGAGAGGCTGTATCCCCAGGTCCGTGACCCGGTGCCTCCCTGGGATTTAAATCTGGTCCTCGCCATGTTGACAGGACCCCCCTTCGAGCCCATGGCTACATGCCCGCTGATCGTCCTCTCCTGGAAGGTAGCCTTCCTTGTGGCCATTACATCGGCTAGGCGGGTCTCTGAACTCAGAGCTTTAACCTCAGAGCCCTCCTACACGGTCTTTTATAAAGATAAGGTCCAACTGAGGCCCCACCCAGCCTTCCTACCTAAGGTGGTGTCTCAGTTCCACTATAACCAGAATATCTTCCTCCCCATGTTTTTTCCAAAACCACACGGTTCGGAGGAGGAGCGGAGATGGCACCTGCTGGACGTCAGACGAGCCCTGGCCTTCTACATCGAGCATACTAGGCCATTCCGGAAGTCGATGCAGCTGTTCGTGGCAGTAGCGGACCGGATGAAGGGCTCACCTGTCTCCACCCAGCACATCTCCACCTGGATCACCGCCTGCATTAAGACCTGCTATGAGCGGGCGAAGTTACCGCTTCCAGGAGCTGTGACAGCGCACTCAACTAGAGCTCAGGCCTCATCGGTGGCCTTCCTGGGAGGAGTGCCCCTGCAGGACATCTGCAAAGCAGCGACCTGGTCGTCAGTCCACACCTTCATGTCCCACTACGCCATCGTGAAGCAGGCGAGAGAGGATGCAGGATTCGGCAGAGCAGTACTGGCAAGAGTAGCTCAACGCTGACTCCTAACCACCTCCATTAAATTATGGCTATTTAATCACCTACACTGGAATGGATATGAGCAATCACTCGAAGATAGAAAACAAGGTTACTTACCAGTAACTGTTGTTCTTCGAGATGTGTTGCTCGTATCCATTCCAAACCCACCCTCCATCCCCGCTGTCGGAGCCGGCAGAAAGAAGGGACTGAGGGGCCGCAGGGTCAGCAGCGCCCTATGTACCACGGCATGAGCGCGGTACTCCAGGGGGCGCCGGAGCTGACCCTACGGAGCTAGCTAAGGGAAAAAAGTTCCAGGAATCTGTGCACAGGGCGCGCACACACCTATACTGGAATGGATATGAGCAACACATCTCGAAGAACAACAGTTACTGGTAAGTAACCCTGTTTTTCTGCTACACTACTCATTCTTCATCTTCTTTGCTTTTTAGATCATTTTTCCCCCCAGCCAGCTGTGTGAAACTGAAATGCCCAAGGACTGTGTCATTCTTGCCCACAGAGTTCTGAGTATCAGCGGTGACACCAGACTGAGCCTTGTTATTTTCATAACTCCAATTTGCTCCTTGGCAAAGCTATGTACAGAAGCATAAGGTTTTTAGTTCATGTTTGGAAGGTTATTTTCACAAGCAAAAATGCTAAAAGCTTAATTTCTTTTTTTTAAAAAAAAACAACATACTCCTAAACTCTGGAGAAATACTTGTCTTGGGCCCACTTGTCAGGGAAAGCTTCTCACCCACCCTGGTTGGTCACTGGATTTTCCAAGCTCTGCCTCTAGTCAGTTTGTTGGGTTGATGAATATACTGTCCCTGCATAATGGACTTTTTGTTTGGATCGCCAAGATAGCAGAAGGATGGATGAAATCTCATGTACAGTGCAGTTCCCTATTGATTACATAGCTGCAGAGCTTTGTGTGCACTGTCTGTTCTAGCAGGTGTATGGAATATAAGTACAAGGTTATAGCATTTGTGAAATCGTCTAGTGATTAGAGATGGTCAAAAATATGATTTTTTTTTCAGAAGTTTTTAAAAAAACTTTCCCCTCCGTTTCCTTGAAAAAAATATTTTCAATGATAAATTTCTGATCAGTTCTACCATGGTTTTGTGGTGTCGTGCATGAGCAGCTCTTGTATCAGACTCAAGACCCAGCTGGGTCCAAAGTGCTTAATTTACTTAGTATTGGCCCTTTTAGCATATTAAGATATACCCATGTGTGAAGGGGTTAGATCACGGTACATTTTGCTCCTCAGGGCAGGGACTGTCACTTCTTGTCTGTCTGGGCAGTGCCTAGCACATCATGGCTGCTATTGCAAACAAATAAATATATAAGTAATTTTGCTAAAGAACCCAAATGCAGCATGAACACTTTTCTGTTTCGGTTAGTAAGGAGCTGTCATGTCATATAGAAATAGAAAGGAGTGCTCGTGGTTTTGATTTGAAAAAGTGAATTGCTTTGGTTTAAACTTCTTTCTTATTATTTTCATGTGCTCATTTGAGAAGAGACATCAGGGTGTGTGAACAGAATGTTTTCTCAACCGTTGGAAAATGAAGGTCAAATATTGGATGCATTTCAAGTTCTGAAACAATACCACCATCTGATTTCAGAGCTGCCTGTGTATGTGTGCGTGCGTGTTGGGAAAGTGGGGGAGGAGAGGTCACAAAAACTTTGCCTTGAAAGATTCCAAACCTTGGGCCAAATCCTTCAGTCCTTGGCGAAAAGCCCATTGATCTCATGCCATTTCTGCTCATGACCCGAGGTAAGGATGAGGGGAGCCTGATCCTGCAAACACTTAATCACAGGAGTAGCCCTTACTCGGGGCAGAACCATGGCTTGTCTGATGTACCCACACAGAGCATTGCCAACAGTCCCTTATTACAAGGGACATCCCTTATTTTTTCATTTCTGTACAACAAGATCGGGAAGTGCTGAGTGTGACAAAAAGCAGCAAGAAATACCCCTGGTGAAGGTAGGTGAGTACTGCTTATTAATAATAATCATAATAATGATAATAGTAATAATATCGGGAGGTGGGGTGGGGCAGGAGTACTAAGAAAACAGTGCCTTATTTTTGAAATACAATGTTGGCAACCCTAATGATGGGGTCCCTGCATTGTGGGTCCCAGCATGAGGTGTGTGGGTGAAACAGCCTCTACAGGAGTGTGGAGAATGGGCAGGTAGGAACAGGGCATGGATGTAGCCTTGACTCTGTCACAGCAACATACTGCTAGTGCATCTGTGCTGTTGTGAGGGGGAAGTAATCTGTGCCCAGTAAGGGCTGGTGGAGCTGACTTTATCTCCTGGGGCAAGGGGGAAAAACCAGTGACTCTCTGAGTGACCCTTTCTGTGACTCTCTGAGTTACATTTCTGCTCCTGGGTTCAATAGTTATGCATTGCTACTTATTTGGGGTGGGCTGTATTCTTTCAGCCCTAGTGAGTACCTTACTGAGGCTATTGGGATCGTGTGATTGAGGACTACTTTTGTGTGTAAGGGTAAGTAGCGCAAGACCTTGAGGAAGAACTCCAGGATATGGCCTATTGAATTTTGGAATCATGTGAAAGATCTCTCTGTTTCAACCACTTGTAACTGAAATTTGCCTCTTTAATAAACAAGAGAACCGTGGAGGTGTGTCTCGTATATTTGAACAGATTTGGACGTTTTTCCTTATTTGACTGTGAATTCCCACCTAACTTATTTGTAAACACTAGATTTATAAGCATTACTTGTATGACAGGCAAAGAATGAAAGCAGGGCTTGTGATTCGGAAGCATATTTGAACAGAGCGTATTTCCACTGTGCAGTTTGAAATATCAGGATATATGGGATGTGAGTCATCTCTTGCTGGTGGAAACTTGCTTCAACCCAGGCAGAATAGGTCAAATTCCTCCCAGGGTGCGTCTCCAGACTCTAGTAACTGTAGTAATAAGGTTAAATTAAACTGCAAGGAAACAGCGATATGTTTATTTTACTTCAGTTCTCTTCAAAATATTTCATATTTTTAAGCCTGTACATTCACTTACAAAATAGTTCTCTTGTCTTAAAGTGCTGCCTTTGAAGTCCAGGATCTTGCAGATGTTACTACCCAACTAAGCCCAAATCTACCATCACAGAAAACTCCCATTGACCTGTGTGAGAGTCCTGCATGTGAAATGATGACAGGATTGGGACCACCTAAGTGATAAAGGACAGTGTAGAGGTGTATGACAGGAGGTATAATGTTGAAGGACAGATTGAAGAATCAAGATCACTTGAATTCTATCCATCATTCCATTGTAATATTGACTACTTTATTAAAAGACTGTATTTACATATAAGAAAAATGAGATATTTACTGGGACTGTAGCAAACAGATCCTTAAATCTGTAGCTATAGCAAATACTCATGTATTTCATTCTCTCTAGGGGTTTAGCTGGCAATTGTTCTTCCCCCAAGGCTGCAGGCTATACTTAGACTATGCACTATACTGAAACTAACTAATGCTTAGTAGGCCTTGCTTAGCAATTTTCAAATTAAGGTGAAAAAATATGTAATAGATATAAAAAAAACCCCAATGATTTGAGAGATTAGATGAAACTCAGCAATGACTGTGATGAAAAAAGAAAAGACAGAAAAGTGTAAAAATAGATGCTAGTTATTTTAAAAGCTAATGGATTCCGGCTTCAATAGATTATTTATGGCATTTTAGCAAAATCTAATGATCATTGACCGTGTTGTTCAACTGAAAAATGAATCAGAAAAGCAGTCTTTTTTTTTTTTTAAAAAAGCTATCAGTAGATGGCAGGAGATACCACTAAATCCAGTTGGAGATAGGAAGGAAGCCACATAATAACGCTCTTCTTGCAGAGCTTTTATAAAATGTGGCTCACAAGGTACCCATGCATTCATGTTGATGCCTAGAGAAAGTTATTTATGAATATGCATCTGAGTTAAGTTCTTTCACTGTATAGCCTCCAGCTTAATCTGGAGAGGTTAAGTATTAAAATGATAGTCTAATATTGGAGTGAATCTGTGCTCTGTAGAAGGTGCACCTGGAGATATGATTCATCACCCAAGTTACAAAGATTAATTGGGCATTATAATTGTGTTAATGGATTCTCAGCACCATGTAAGAAACTGTAGTCTTTATTTCTAGAATAACATCAGGAGGAACAGTGGTAGCTCTGCATGACTGTGGAGATCAGATATTGCCAAGCTTTCCCGTACGATGGTACCAATAGGAACTACTCTTTAAAAATATACTACCCAGTACCCTGTTTTCTAATGATACCTCCTGCTTCATGGACCTGATCCAATACCCATTGAAGTCAGTAAAAATAATCCCATAGACTTTATATCAGGACCAATAAACTGACATTTTGCAACCCCCATACAAGACTTTTTGTATAACACTATATTTTATCTTTCCCTATAAACCATGCTGAATTGTGGAAGAATGGCTGAAATAAGATGCTCTTTTCATAAGATACATGTAAATCATTAACTAAGTGCATTCTAGAAATAGTAATGAATTTGGAGCCAAAGCAGCTGTTACCATTTTTTCTTCTGTAGAAAACAGTGTTGATAATATTATCACAGAACCAGTCAGAATTAGTGGTTTTAAATAAGTCTAACACATTTGAGATAACAGTTTCAACTGCCTGTATTTTCTGCAGGGTTGCTGATAATATCCACCATTGCTGTTATTTTTCTATTTCTCAGATGAAAACTTCCAATCCACAGAGCTGTGAGAACATGAGTAAATTTACTTAGGAAAAAAATCTCACCGGGTCTGCTGAACTTGAAAACATCTGGAAAATATGCTGAGACTGGAAAAATGTGCAGATTCGGATGGGAGTGGACATATTTTAAAAGGAGAGACCGGAACGATACAGGTCTGCCTTTGCCCTCTTTCTGTGACCGTTAGAAGAGTGCTGCCAAATGCCAAGTTACTGCCATCATAGACTTTTTGTTGTTTTTAAATAGTGATCATTCTCTGCCTGTCCTTCTCCCAGGTGCAAGATTCCACCCTGATTTTCACTTTTGACAGCCTTCTTTCCACATAAGTTATTTCTCCGGTCCTGGTTGTGGAGGGGAGGAGATACCCATGGCTCATCCCTTAGCTCCAGCCTGGATTACCTCTGCAGAGGTCAGAGTGCAGGGGACCCCCAGAAGGCTATGAAACAAGAACATTATGGATTGTTGAGGAGACATAGCTGGGATTCAGTACTAATTAGCCACCATTCCCTTCCAGGCCACAGCTTTTCTAGGCTTCTTTTTTTGACCCAATCTTTTTACTAACATATTCCCAACATTTTGCATTTTTGCCTTACAGCCACTTTGTCTTAATGCTTCCCTGATTGTGTCAGCTGCCAGGCCCAGATCCTTCTGCTCTGTCTCCTGTAGGGTTTGCTCATTGAAGGTGTCACAGTTCATAGCAACTGCACCTATATTTCCCCTCAGTAGCCCAGCAAGGGCACCAACTCTCAGGCTTCCAGCTCCCTAGCTGCTGCCTTTCTGGATGGAGACCAGTGTCTCTCCTGCTTCTGACAAGGGTATTTCCAGGCTGCACAGTTCCCTGCCTTCACTGTGTTATTCCCAGCATGGATAGGTTGCCCAAGGACATCTGCTTGCCTTCTCTTCAGGGATGGTTAACAGGTGTAGTTGCTACAGTAATAAGGTACCACACAGCACTTCCTGTGCAAGCCTACTTAATTCTTAATTAATTATAGGGAAAACAATAATTGAACCTACACACATGCTATAAGCTTACCAGATGTCACCCCAACTCTAACATGGGTTCTAGCAGGACAGTGCTTCAAGACCTCACCCCCAGGATTTTCTTTGTGGTCACAAGTTCTTCACAGCCTCAGCTCAGAACTAGCACTGCTTTTTATGAGGTCTTAGTAGACTCAGTTCTTCCAACCGTACCCTAAGGGGCCCGTGGGGCCTTCCATGGATCAGGGGTCCTGTTCATATGCTGGAACAGGGAGAAGGCCCTGAGCCAATTTAAAAACAGGCTATTTATCCAAAAATCCTTTCCTTATCTGTTAGTCCCTGCAGAATCCAATTTGAACTAATATATGTGAACCTCTTTCGGGGGAGGTGGCTTCAAAAGGTTGATAACGGAGGGAGTAAATTAGCATCCCCCCTCCCTACCAGAGAAGGTACATACAATAACACATAGACAATTGCATTTTAATTCAGAGTAGCCCAAAGGTATTAACCATAATTCAATAAGGTTTAACTTAGTTCATTCAGAATATTGCTGGATATTGTCAGTCTATCACATAAGGTATAGCATATCCTCACTTGTTTAATCCCTAACCCTAGCCATACACTGACATGCTCTGATTCTCATAAACCAACTCTTGCCCACGCTCTTTCCCTTATGTAGGTCACTATAGCTAGTCCATTTCACCTTCATTTTCACAAACCCACCTAGTTTTATGCATACCTTGTTACTTTTCTCTAAGCCATGTTGTATTTTGCTAAAGAATAATAACGATGTCACTTGTATACTGTCTTTCATTAAGGCATTGAACATGCTGCACAATTCATTAACTCTTCACAGCCCTTATGTATTATTATAATACCTATTTCCCAGAGAGCAAAATTGAAGCCTAGAAGAATTCAGTAACTTGTGCAGCCATTACAATCGATTGGAACAGGAGATAACGCTCCCACCTCACTAACGCAGGAGGCGTACATAACTTCTTGTGCTTTTTCTTTAACCCCTGCCCTGGCTATGGCTGGATTGGAGGTAGACTCCCCAAAACCCTGACTAGTCCTTTCTTGAAATCACTAGGCAGACTGACTGGAATTTTCAAAGATAAGGCATTTATGTGCCCAACTTCCAGTGGGACATGGGAGCTGCTGTGATAATTGAGCCAATGGATTTACCCTATTTGTGGGCTCAACTATGAAAAGTGAGTGAAAGTTCATAAAGTGTCACAATCACTTGTAACAACAAATGTTGACATGAAAAGGTGCAAAAGGGAGAGGGGCTGAGTTAGTACAAATGAAAAGGCCTGCTGATATAATTCAAGCACTATATTAAGATCATTCCTGTTAAACAAGAAAAGTGTTGGACTGGAAATCAATGAACCAAAATGGATGCGCCAGAAATTAGCTGTAATGGATGTCTCATGGGGTGTGGCTCCTCCCCTGCCTGCTTCCCACAGAAACTGCACAGACTGCAGGTTGTGCTTTCACCATACCCTTTTATTATAAGTTCTCTCCACCATGTCCAGAACAATCCCCATGCAACAGTCTTCTTACATCACCAACAGCACTTCTGGGCCCTCTCCCCAGGACCTGAGGGGTACAGAGATCTGCCTCCCTTGCGGCCTTCGTGTAACTGAGCTCAACTAGCCCTGGTCACCTCTCTGCCCCCTTTGGTACTTCCTTCCTGGCACTTTATCAGCCTGGGGCTGATGGACTAATTGGCTCCTTAAACCATCCAGCCGGCCAGCCTGAACGTCTAATTATTCCCATCAGCTTTCTCAAGGGGAACTAATTAATACCTGAGTAATTGGAGTGCAGGCCGTGTTCACACCCTTCACTCTGTCATAGGGTGTACAAAATAATGAGGGTTAGCAGAGGCAAAGTGAAGGAAGACAATTGCTGACTGAAAAAAAAGGAAAAGAGTGATTTCCACCATCGTGACTGCGCCCCCTCATCCTCCTGGATCCTGGGATTTACCATAACATTGTTGGACTTTCATTGTCCTGATCTTGAGAGATGCCCTGACCAGACAGAGCCCGAGAGAGGGACCCAGATGACATCACCACCTCTACTAGCTTCGGATGAATTCCAAACATCATCTGGGATGAGACTTTGTCCCCCGCCCCCCATCCCCACCCCTCTGGTGTCCTTTGCCTTCCCAATCTTATTTCTTCTCTTTCCTAGCCATCTGCTTTTCCCCTCCTGTCTAATAAGAGTCTGGCTGAGCTGGGCAAGACGGTATATTTTGCAACATTTCTGTAAGCCCATGACCTGAAAGACGCACCTAAAAGTAATGCCCTTAACAGCCTGATGCTGGGCTGAGTATGCAGATCTTGGAGTGGCTGATAAAACTGTGTGCTGTATGTCTGGCTGTTCCATCGGTAGGGCTGCCAGTGAAAGTCAACACAGAGACGGAAGCTGCATTTTCCATCTTTGCTATTGTTTTATTTGCCCTCTTGTGTATGTTTAGCTTATTTTGGCTTCTAGGAAATGGGATTGGACTTTAACAACAACTCCAGCCCAGCTCCACTCATTTTTATCTTTTTCCCGAAAAGGACTGTTAGTACCATTTAAGACAGTGGTTCCCACCCTGTGGACCGGGGGGGCTTTCAAAGTGGCCCGTCACTCCTCTCCCGCTGGCTGCAGAAGGGAGCCGCTGCCTAAGGACCCAGGCGGAGTGCATTGCCATGGGGCTAAAAGACAGGTGCAGCTCCTTGCTGCAGCCAAGGAGACGAGATCAGCGCTTCCCTGCCCCTGGCTGTAGCAGGGAGCACAGCAAAGTGCTCTGCCTGGGTCCATACGCATTGGGGTCCCTACCTGAGCCAGAAGGAGGGGAGCACTGATCTCCTGTCCCCCTGGCTGCAGAAGAGAGCTACTGCCTAGGGATCCAGGTGAAGCGCAGGACACATGCTACAGGCTACAGGACACATGCAATTTCCCAGCCAGCCAGACCAGAGAGCCTCCTTGCTGAACTGCTTCCGTTTGGCTGGGGATGAGGGGGGGGAGACTGCTGGCATTGACTAGTGGCCGTTCAGGGTAGTAAAAATTATACCTATGGCCCTTGACCCAAAAAGGTTGGGAATCACTGATTTAAGAGACTGCCAAACAAAATATATTTTCCATCTAAAGACTCTCTACAGAGAAAGGGAACAATGGATGTTATTAAAATGAAAGCTTTATTGAATACTTTATATTTCAAATGCTTTTACTGTTTTTCCTTCTCTTTCTCTGTCTTAAATACAAGGTTAAAATGTTTAATGATGTGTTTGCCATGGCACTAAGCAGGCTGAGGTCTCTGGGTACCAAATCTTGAAGCTTGTTTAACACTGTTTAATGTGGGACAGTGACAGGGTCAGGTTAACACCTTTGATGCTTTGGGCCCATTCATTCCATCACAATCAATAGTACCGCTTCTAACTCTCTTATGCTCATTTGATTGCATAGTTGTAATGTGGCCCATTGTTTTAAAAATAACGCCCCTGAGCCTCTGTATTCCATTTTTTAAAGGCTAGGTATACTGTGCATGGGCACTTTTGAGCCCTTCACAGATATGAGAAAAATCCTTGGGCTTTTAAAAACTTCTGGCCTGATTTATCCCTTGTGAAATCTGATTGAAGCCCAATTGAAGCCAGGACAAGATAAAAACTATTATCTCCTCTGTTGTCTTCCAGCATGGTAAAACCCCTGAGAGGACACAAGGGAAAGGAAGACTCAATGAGGAATGTGTTGCAAGGCCCACCCACAAGCTTGGAGAATCTGTATGGGTCTGTGCAGATCCCAAGGTCATCCATTCAGGGCCTTCTGCTTCTGTGCTGGTGTGGGAACCCTTTCCAAGCCTGGCACTCTCTGGTAATGTGGATCCTTGGGCCCCATGGAGGAGATTCCAAGGGAAAGGTAATACAGCCCCTGGGTATACAAGTGATAAATATGCAACACTTTTCTCTCCCCCAGAGACAAAAACAGCACTTCCTCCAGCTTCCAACCACCCAGGAGCAGAAATCCAGTTGGTGATTTTCTTTGGCAGCACATTGCACCATTAACTAAGCCATCAACTGGGTGCATTGACTGATATTTATGGCAGATTTTATATGTCGTTATTTTTTTAGTTTTATTTAGTAATTTTGTTGTATTTTTGAATAACTGGCATACCAGTTTTTTTCGAGTGAGAATCTTTGCTTTGGAAAAGGTTGTTTATATATATTTTAAAATCATTGAACATGTTAAATTTATCAGGGTCATTGCAATATAAGTCAAGGGCTGTTTTCATATGAAATCAATGTATGTGAATTATATGGACAGCAATTTGCAGTTACTCATTGGTCACATGATGCTCAGGATAATAAATGTTTTATGCCTGACCATTACTGATAATTTATTAGGCAGGGAGTAATGGGTAAACCAATATTATATAGCAGGAAAGAGGGAGTGTTAAGTGGGGAAAGGAGCTGTAGTGACTATGGGCTTCATCCTATTTTCATTGAAGTTAATGGTAAAACTCCTAGGTATGTCTGCATTGCAATGTAAGTGCAACGCTAACTCCCCTTGTATCTGCACTGAAATTGCACTAACCTAGGGTCCCAGGACCCTGCAGGGCTGGAAGGTCTGAGTCTTATTTCTTTGCAGTGTAGCTGCAGCCCCACTGGACTCAGGTCCCGGGAGTCATCTGGAAGTATTCCACGATTCCATGGGACAGCTTCCTTAGTTCTCTCCATCCCAACAGTCTGCAATCCATTCTATGAAAAATGGAAGGCTCCCTCTTCCCCCCACCGGTCGTCCTTGGCAAAGAGCAGCAGCTCAGGTCAGTGTGAATCCATTCTGCTCTGATCACTGATCTGCAAGCACTCTGTCAGAGAGCCTCCTGGGTTTGCAATGGAGAGAGAACTGATCAAGCCTTTTTGCAAAGTGAGCTGCTTCCTGGCAATGTGCAGGGCGGGCAGTACAGGTTTCTCACAGTGCGCCATGGTTCTAGGGCCAGAGCAGATACGTTTCAGGCAGGGGGAGGAGGACTCTGAGCTATGGTTACTTTCACTCAGGTCTATGCCCTGCAGGGTGGACACCAGCACCCTAGGTTTGAGCACAGGTCAGAAAATTCTTAACCTAGGGTTAAAATACAATGTAGACTCTCAAACCCAGTGTTCCTTAACACTGATCAGCTGACTCAAGTCCCACTAACCCTGGGCTTACATTGCGGTGTAAACATACCCCTATTGACTTCAATGGTACAGATTCAGGGCTTCTCTGAAGCCATCTAACTGTGGGATGTTCGGTCAAATTAGGCAGGGAGCTGATCAAAGCGATGTATACGGGGGGAAAGAGGTAAAGAGTTCCCAGCAAGAAGGGAGAATACCACAACAGTGGCTAATGTCCCCTTCCATGTGGGCCAGGGGAGATCTATGTATCTGTTCTTTCCAAGTGTAGATCTGGAGAAAAGATCTTGCCCACCAAAATGCAGTAATTTATTGCAAGAACTGGTGTTAAAGCTTCAAGTAGAAGAATAATAAATATTATTTATTTGTATTTGTGGTAGCATGTAGAAGCGCTAATTATGGACCAGAACCCCATTGAGTTAAGTGCTGTAGAAACGGTACAAAAAGACAGTCCCTGACTCAAAGAGATTAAAACACAATGCATGATTTGTATGCAGCCCCAACGATAAATAATTAGAAAACTTCCTAACAATTCAGGTCTTGCTCAAGAGTTAAGTCAGCTAGTAACTTCTGAATTTAAAAAAAAAAAAAAATGGAAGAGACCTCTACCAGTTAAAGCGCCTGGCCCCCTCTCATCTTAGTCTGATCTTTAGACTAGAATATTCACAGCTGTACTGCTCACGAGGTCATCTGAAAAGCTCAGTGAGGGGGGCTCACACATCACCTGCTTGTATGAAGGCTGGCTGTAGCCAGTGCTATCAGCCTCGTGCTTTGAGAAACACTTACGTTACAAAATGGAAAGGTGGTGGTGGTTTTTTTTTTCTTCACACTTCAAATCAGAATCTATTTTGGTTTGTCTCAATTTGTCCTTTAAGAGGAGGCATTAAGGAGGGTGCAGAAAAATAGCTTGAAATTAATTTGCCAGTCCTAAATTCTGCCTTTGATTTTTTTACCAACTTGAATTCGTTTGTTATGGGCCTCACTCCCTGGCACCATCCACTGTTTGTGGCTCAGCAGATACAAAAATAGACCTAACTGGCCACTTAAATGGGTATACAATAGCATTGCATTGCCAGAATGGCACAAAGCAGCCAGATTGTACTGGTGAATCTGGCCTACTTTTGGTCTCCACGAGTTCCCTCTTTTCCCATGATTTGTAAATCTGAAGATATTTCTAATCTCTGTTAATTTCTCTGTAACTTCTGCCCATCTCATGGTTGCTTATTAGATGCTGAAATTGTTTGTTATTACAGGTAGAAAGGGATTTTACTTCAACTCAGCAGGACAAACTCTGGATCACTGCAGAAGTGGCCTCCAGATGGGCACATTTTAAATTTAACATCACAGTGTGCACATATTCGCAGTGGAGAGTGCCTCTGGCAGACTCCCTAAGCAGATTGGTCCTGCTAGAAACAGCAATAATATGTGTGAGTGGAGGTGTGTAATTGCCATAATCAAGACAAGCAAAGCATATGGGTGCAGATCACACCTGTGGACTCGTAGGTGTCACCCCAGCAGTTTTCTCTGTGACTATGGGCCTGAGAAGTGGCCTCTCAACAGGTTTCAAAAAGAGTCAGAATCAGGATAGTAAACTTCTGCTCTGTGTTTCCATTTCGTCTGCATGTTTTGTGGCATATGCTGAGACACATCACAGTCAAAATTAGGCCCCGGCTATGTAAGCCTTATTGAAAATGGAGTGTCTAGCCTGAAAAACACCTTAAATATTCTCAAATAATGGAAATAATCCAACAGTCTCAACAGCATTTAAAACATTACAGTACCCAAACAGTGTCTACATTTGATTGGATTCCTCTATTCCTGTCTTACCCTTGCACTTTGGATGTCACTTGCTTTTAAAAACACTAAGCATTTGTGGCAGGGATTGCCCAGTGATTAGCACACTTGGGACCCAATCTTCATTGCGGGTTCTGGATGCTACTGCAATTTAATATTCAATAATAACGATGACATTGGGTGGGATTTTCTCAGCATGGACCTAACTCTGTTCCTCTTGAAGTCAGTAGGAGTTTGACCGTTACCTCCCGTAAGATCAAAGTACCCGTATTTGGAGAATGGCAGGAAATTGAGCTGGAGGGCTCCTCAGGGAACTGTCATCATTGCTGATTCTATTTGGGGTGGAGTGACAGTTTTAGGTGCCAATAAATTAAGTGGCTTTAGATCTCACCATATCTTATGGGATCCAATAAATAAAGCCTCCTCTTGAGTGATACATATTAATAATTACACTTTAAAAAGATAATAGTGGTTAAAAAAACACTTGCTGTTTCTTCCTGGTAAGAGCTCTGTGCTAAAGACTCAGAGACCAAAACCCCACATAGAATGGTAAAGGTGAGGGGAAAGGGGCATCGATCACCAATATGCTCCAGCAGCAGCAGAGAGCATGACCAGATAAACAGCACCAGTAATGTTGAATACATTTGTCTCTGTATCTGCAAGAAGAACAGGTAGCTGACTTTGCAGAGACAGTTTCACTAGGGGAATGAAGCACACGGCTGCCTCAGGAATGCGCAGGAGCGATGAAATGAGAGAGAGAGAGAAAAGCACATCTGAGCTGTGTGTAGCAGACCTTCAGTGAGGAGAAGAAGGATGCAAAGCAAGAATGAAAGTAGGTCAGGGAGAGTTTGTTTTGTTATTGCTCCACAATCGGGAGGGCAAGGGAAATGCCAGCATGAGGGGCTGATGCTGCAGGCAAAATGCCCTGATGGTGATTCCCACACACCTTTTAAAGGTTGATAAGGTTCTGTTGGTTCTTGCTCACTGGTGAAGGTTCCAGACTGTAGCTCACAAGGGCCAATGGGTCACTAGGTGCTGGTCAGGCTGAGTCCCGCTAACCATGCTGTAGCTGTCTTCCACCGTATAGTGTGTGGACCTGAGTCTCCACTCCATTCCACCAGCCGTAGTGCCCTTGAACTCAAACGAGTTACTGTGGTTAGAATAGGTGCAGTAGAGTGGAATCAGGCTATCTGGGTGCTATAGCACTGCTGGCTACTGCATTGCTGGGTGCAGTACCCTTCTGTTGCCTCGTGGGCTAGAGCTTCTCCAGCCCTGGAGGCTCTAGGGAGCTACTGCTCCACCGCAGGCAACTGAGGGATGCACTTAACAGGGTCTCCCAGCGTGTGCAGGGTTAATCCAGGTCACAGCCTCACAAGGACGGGCTATAGGGCTCCTTGTACTGCCCTTGTACTTCCTGCTGCCTCTGCACCTGCTTCTCTTGCTCCAGCAGGAGGTAGGAGTCTGAGCCTGGGAGGAGGGTATCTGTGTGGGCAGGTTGGGGGTTCAGCTGGAAGAGGGAAGACCCATGAACCAGAAGATGGATTGTTGTGTGCCAGAGGGAGTGGATCTTAGAGGATCAGGTGGGAGCAGAAGGGTTTTGTACAGGGTAAAGGGGCAGCCTAAAGTGGAGGGGGGTTCAGAGCCTTGGGAACAGCTGTTTGTAGGTGCTGAGCTTTGGGCAGGAAAGGGGAGGGTGCTATTTGGCTTGGGGTGGGAGTTTTTGAGCTGAAGGGGGTTCAACATCTAGTGTTTTGGGAAGGAGTCGTGAGAGATTTGGGTGGGAAGGGATCTCTGAGCAGGAGGTTGGGTTGGAAAGAGGGAGAGGAGGAACTTGAAGAGATCTAAACTATAAGGGTTGGGTTCAGAATGGGCGAAAGGGGATGTGTGTATGGGAATGGGATGGATTTGAAGGGGATGTCAGTTGGCCACCCTGCGTGGGGAGGTGTAAGAAGAGGAGATGGGGAACCCAGTGAGGATGGGGATACTATAGTATATGCAGCCCTACCCCTACATTTGGTCACTAGGTCAGAGCTGATATTTTTAACCAATTTCCTTGGTTTTGAAGCAGGCCCAGGAAAATTACAATAGTGAGCATATACCTCACCCTGCATCCTGCACTAGTACAATGGCTATCTGATGCAAAATCCATGCTGGCCCCAGGAATCTCTCTCAGCCATTAGCCCGCCCCAGCTCCTTGCAGTCTTTGATATAGAGCGGATAGAAAGGAGGTTAACGCATGTGCATAAAAGTTGTGGGGTTTATTAATAACGACGACAAATCATCAGAAATGGGTGTGAGCAAAAGCCCTAATTCTGAACACTCACAAGCTCTGGGTGTGCCAATATTTGCAGCTCTGGTCTATCTTTATGAATAATCTTAATTATTAATAATATTTTACTCATCTGTGATGCCTTATATCCAAGGCTTTTCATTGAGTTTTACAGATATTCATTCATTAAGCCTCCCAATACTCTTTGCTGTCAGTACACTCATTTTAGAGATGAGTAAACAGAGGCACAGAGAGGTAAAGTGAATTGCACTGAGAAGTCAAGTGTCACACAGAGGGTAAAATCATGGCCCCATTGAAATGGCTGGGCAAAACCTCCACTGACTTCAGTGAGGCCAGGATTACACCCAGATGTCTGTGGCAGAATCAGAAAAAGAAGCCAGTACTCCCCATGTATGTAGTAAGCACTGTACCTTCCTTTCAAAGAGTTATTTCAGACCAGAAGTTCACAGCAAAGCCTCCACTCAGAACACCTAAACAGTGTTAACGCTTAGACAAAACCTTCCGCTGTAGGGCCTGGTGAGACCAGCTGCTACAAAAAATGGACCCTGATTAAGGGATGAATTAAGACAATCGGGGGTGTTAAGCACCCCCTTACACAGGTTCCCCCCTGGTGCCGCCCCTGCAGCATTGCCCCGGACTTGGTGTGACGGGCGGGTTTCCATCCTTGAGAGGCACGGGCAATGTCCCTTTCTGTCCTCAGGAATGGAATTTGGTGTTCTGTTCCCCTCAAGAGCAGCAGAGGTGGCAGCATGGGTCCTTTCTCCCTACCCCAATACTTAGCCCTGCTGCTTGGGTAAGGCCCACTGCACTCTTCTCTTCCTGTCCTGTTGGGGTGCTATTGTCAGGGCCATCACTATTGCTAGCTGGGAGTAAGACCCCACTTAGGGGCCTGGGTGCATTCACACCTCTCATAGCTATTGTTTCAGACTCTTTGCAGACTCACGCAGACATCATTATATCATTTACACAAAGGTCATATTTTCAAGCTTCTCTGCAACCGTGAGGGTTAGAACCACTTATTAAAAAATAAAAGCTGAGATTCTGATGAGATTGTCTGACTTGATGAGGTGGAGTCCTAAATGTGACTTTATATGCTTATGCTATAATCTAGTCATGCCCTGAGCTCAGTGAGGGTCCCAATGCAATGGTTGTAAATCTGTGTTCCTTATTGGCCAATGTTTACAAATCAAGACTGTCAGCACTTTGCTACTTGTCCATCAACTAGATTTCCCTCTGTTTAAGGTTTGGGAGACTGATAATCTAGAAGTGTCATAGAACTAAATTAAACTTTCTACAGCTGGTATATATTCTGATGCGCTAAACTCGTCCCATATTCAGGTTGTAAATCTGTGTTAGTACTGTTATGCTGGGGGTTGGGTAATCACACCATCTCATTGAAGCTCTTGGGCATGTCAGCTACCTTCTAGTCAGGCTAAATGAGGGAACATTTAAATGCCCCTTTATTTAGTGATAGCTGGAACAATAGAAAACCACCATCCAAAGATTAGGCCACATGCCAGGTGGGGCAGTGACTGGTCTTTGTGGTCCAACGATTCCCTGGAGGTCTGATAATAAATGCAGTGGTAGGGGGATTGATAGGATTGCACATGTGCATTTGTGTGTGTGAGACAAACAACAGAAATGCCAGAGATGCACACTGAGAGGGCAGTAAGGAAGCCATGACACCGCCAGAGATGCACTGAGAGAATGATTGAGAAAAGCTGAGAGAGCTTTTGGGCAGAGCACTGGCTGGAAAGGGGCTTGGGACGATGAGCAAAAAGACTGGCTCCTGGTGTTTGATTCCTCCTGTGTTCAGGGAAACAGGACTTTGTACATTCTTTGTAGATAAACAGGATTGCCTCAAAGAAATGCCTGACTCCATCATCAATTTCTCCTCCTAATGGAAACAACCCCCAAGCTCCCAAATGTGGCTAACTGCTCAGGGGAAAAGGAGTAACAATAATATAAAAAATATTTTAAAAGCTAAATCTGTAGAATATACTGAGGGACTATTGAAAACTTGGGAATCAAAAAAAAAAAAAAAAAAAAAAAAAAAAAAAGGATAGAAGTATCTGAGATGAGCAGTATGACCTTAAAAGAACGTGAAGCTGCAATTTCATTCTCTGGTGAGAATGGTATCCAGTAGATATTAATATTCAGAGAAGAAATACACGTCCACTTTATCAGCCAGACTGAATCCTATTGTGCACAGGAGATTTCCTTTTGTTGTGTGCCAAATAGCAATAATTCTGTGAAGAGTTGTAGCCAAATAAAAAATAAGCCACATACCCTGGAAATGCCTGGTGTGTATTGTTCTCACACATTTGAAGAGCACAATAATATAACTCAGTTTTCATTTAAAGATTAATGAAATTTCCATGAGAGAGAAATATTTTCCTTCAATTAAAAAGAGAAGGATATTTGGGCCTCCCAGATAGCATATTTAGCAGCTTGGACAAAAGCAAGTTGAGGGCAGCAGTGGATACAAATTGAATGACATATGGCTAGTCAGACCTAACTTGCCAATTATTCTATTCATCCAGCAAGTATACAGAGTACTATGTAGGGTAAGCAAACCCATTAAATATTTGTATAATGAAGATATAGGGCAGCACTAAAAGAAAATGAAAAAATCCTAGTTAGGGCAGCATGGATCATGACACTTCATGGGAATCCTAACTTCTCTTTTGGAATGGAGACCCTGCTCTGGGCTTGATCTGCAATGAATTCAGTGCAATTGGATCCCTGTGCCCAGAGGAAGTCAGTTGGTTTCTGTGTGGGTTCAGGGGTTCCCTAGAATTGGGCAAAGACTTTTCTGATCAGAAAAAAAGCCTGTTTGAAGTAAAATAAAAATGTTTGCTAACAATTTTCATTTCCTTTAAAACATTCCAATTTTTTTTGAGGAAAGTAAAGTTTTCACTTAGTTTTGAATAGGAAACATTTGTTTAATTTTGTTATTCAAAACCTACAACATTTTTGTATTTTGTTTATTATTTTTAGGTGCTCCTGGAAAAGTGGGGGGAGGGAAAGAAATGGAGAACCACTCCCCCTCTCCAAAATGTTCTCTACACCAAAAATGGTTTGGATTTTGAAACTAAAACAAAAAAACTGACTTGAAATTAAACAAAAAGTAGAAACTTCGGTGGAAAATGTTGAATGCAACAAAACCTTTTATTTTCCCGGGGTGGGGAGGGGAGAAGCCGGACTATTTTCAAGGAAAATACCATTTTTTCAGACCATGTCTAACTGGGATTTATATCTGGAATGAGCAAGGAAGGTGATCTACCATGATAGACAACTTTTGCAGAATGCTATAGTGATATCATCTGGGATGCTACTTGATCTGAAGTCTATTTGACCAGACAGAAGTTTTTTTTACTAGGGCTGTCAAATAATTGCAGTTAATGCATGTGATTAATGTGTAACAAATTAACTAAATAAAAAAGTTGTGATTAATTGCAGTTTTAATTATACTGTTAAACAATAGAATGCCACTTTAAATTATAAATATTTTTGGATGTTTTTTCAATATTTTCAAATATATTGATTCCAGTTACAACACAATACTAAGTGTAAAGTGCTTACTTTATATTATTTATTACAAATATTTGCACTGTAAAAAAGAAACATTTTTCAATTCACCTCATACAAGTCCACTCACTCCTACTTCTTGTTCAGCCAATGGCCAGACAGACAAGTTTGTTTACATTTTTGGGAGTGTGATGAATTCACACTACTCAACGCCGGACTGGCGCCTCCTGGGGTTTAGCTTCAAGCCAACACCCACATCCCTGGTCTGCACATCATCACTCTTCCTCCCAGTTCACCTGTGGCCCTTCCTATAGCTGTTAGGATCCACAATGTCTTCTTCATGACTCGGCCCTCCAGCCAAGTCACAATCCATGTTCCCCCCGTCCGGGGAAGGTTTGGCTCCACAGGAGGCCAACCACTTCCCCTAGTGGCTACTGCAGCATCTCATTTGCCACTTCCTCAGTGGGACCTGCAGAAACTTATTCTATTGTTTCCCCAGTGGTGAGTGCGGGGGGAGGAAGGACCTGGACCCCGCCATTAGTCTGGGTCTCAATCCAGGGATCCTGTGGATCTCAGCCTCCTGCTGTGTCTCAAATTCCTCTCCTAGCTATTGTCTCCCTGAGTCACTTCCTCCAGCCCTAGCACCTTCCTTGCCCACCCTCAGGGCCTACTACTACCCACTCCCAACAGTAACTCTGTCTCAGGTACTGTTGGCCTCTCAGTTCACAAGAGACATAGCCTTCCCTCTCCACAGCTCCAGGCAGAGACTGCTCTGGTCTACCCTGCAGCTCCTTTAATATAGGCCTGCTAGCCTTTGATTGGCTGTTCCTCCCAGCTTTTCTCCTATTGGCTGCCTCCCATGCAGCCTCTCTAGGGCTGCTTTTAACCCCTTAAGTGCCAGTATGGGAGAGAGGCCCCATCACAGGGCACTAGTGCTGCCCACTTCTTAAGTGAGAAAGTGAAAACAGGCGTTCGCATGGCCCTGTTGTAGTCAGTGCTGCAAGCAATTTACATGCCAGATATGCTAAACATTCATATGCTTTGACTTGTAGACTCTAAAGTTTTATATTGTTTTGTTTTTGAGTGCAGTGATGTTAAAAAAATCTACATTTGTAAGTTGCTCTTTTACAATAGAGATTGAATGACAGCACTTGTATAAGGTGAATTGAAAGCCACTATTTTTGTTTATCTTTTTTACAGTGCAAATATTTGTAATAAAAATAATATAATGTGAGCACAGCATACTTTGTGTTTTGTGTTGTAACCAAAATCAATACATCGGAAAGTGTAGAAAAAAAATCTCAAAACATGTATAATACATTTACATTGGTATTCTATTAGTGTTTAACGGTCCGATTAAAACTGCGATTAATTGTGACTATTTTTTTTCATCTCGTGATTAATTGCAATTCATTTTTTTAATTGTTTGACAGGGAAATTATTTTCTTTAAAAGTAGTATGCTAGGGAAGCAGTCCTGGTTCGGTACATTCCTTAGGGTTGTCGGTACTAATAAAAAGACTAAGCAAAGCGATTCATCTAATCTTGTTACCAGATATAAAAGAAAACACTATTGAAGCGAGGATTTAACCACATAAAATATTTAACTGTTAAAGAAGAGAGAGAAAATGTAAGAGACACATTTTCATGAGGTAATCAGGGAAGACTCTGGCATCTTTTAGTCTGCATATCCTGCAAAATATCTTACTATTTATTTCTCTTGTATCCTTTATATTGGGTGAGATATAATGGATACTGGATCTGGATAGTGGCTTTCCTTTAGTTTCTGAGGCACCTGTCATGTTGTGTAATGCTACTTTACATTTGTTAAAATAACGTTGCAAGACATAACACAATGCAATGCAAAATGAAGCGTTATGAATGTGACATGGCGTGTCTAAAACAATTCTTGCTTTTAGTGGATCAGTTATCCTTTAAAAGCTGGTATTTAGGATTGTCCTTAGATAATTCAATAGCTCCACATTTCTTGTAGGAATGGTGTCAACCTGAGTTACCATTTCTGCTTAACAGAGATGATGGGAGAGGATGGCATGAAAGGGATGAAAGGAAAACAGATTCTTAATACGTATCCTGGAGCACTTTTTCAAGCAAGTGATCAAGAGAAGTTTTTGGGGCCAAGCTCTATAGCCAGGTAAGAAATAGTTAAACAGGCCATCATAGAACAGCTGGGCTCTGTGGTTTTGCTGTACTCTTTGCTTTTTATTTTTCCTTGACTTTTTTAACCCATCATCAGTGTGAGTGCACTGAAATCACAAAAGAAAAATGTGTTAAAGTGATTTTGGGTGAGAGGGAAGGGAAAAGGATTTAGAGCACAAACTCTTGTTGAAATCAGGTGAATGCAGTTTGGAATTTCAGTGAAGCCAAAGCTCATGATCTTCTCCCCTTCCCACCCTTTGATTAAAAACAAACAAACAACACAACAAAAACTGGATTGATGAGAGTTTCCCCTTGGAATCAGGAGCCTAAAAAGCCATGGATTTCACAGGTACATAAGGTTGCCTTTGGTGGGAAGCAGGGTGCTAAATATAAGATTTGATTGACTGAACAAGCATGCTTAGAAAAACAAAAAACTTGGAATGAAGAAAAACAGTTCCCAGCTATAGGGAATTTCTTAACCTTTCATATTAGCACTCCTTCATGCTGCAATAAAGTACCACTCTGTTTTCTTATAGCATCCCCCTAACATAAAATTGTTGTTATTATTTATTATTACTTTGTTTCCAGTAGTGCCTTTCCAAGGTGCTTTCCAAACACAAAAGGAGGCATGATCCCCTGCCAAAAGAATTTACCCATTCCTTTATCTAACAATGGGATTTTTCGTTCTTGGTTGAGTGTTTGCCTGCAATCTATTATTATTGACTGAAATTTTCAAAGGTACCTAAAGGAGTTAGGGACCAAATCCTTATTGAATTTCAAAATTCCAGACATTGTTACTTTTTGTATGATTTTAATGCATAAAGGCCCCCATCTGAGATTAGTATTAGGCCCTGTATAAACGTAAAGTAAGGGACAGTAGCTGCCCTGAGACGCTTGCAACCTAGAGTGGGAGAAAAGAAATATTTGTATCTACATTTTGCAGATGGGGAGCTGTGGTACAGGAAGGTTAATAATCACATTTTTCTAAAGCACCTAAGTGATTTAAACTCTGAAGCCCCATTTTTAAAAAGAGACTTGGGTCCAAATCCTCAAATCCTCACTTTTGAAAATGGGGCATAGGTTCCTAAATCATTTGAGAACTTTACCCTAAATGACTTGTCCAGGGTTATTTAGGAAGGATGTAACAGAGTCAGGAACCGAACACACATCTCCAGAAGTTTTAGATTTTAGCAGTAGCAACTATGGGTGTGTTTCTCTTGCTCTCGCTCTCATTTTTTACAGTGGTTGAAACAGATATATGGTCTTTGATTTATTTTACAACCAGAATGAGATGCTAGATTAGAAGTATCTCAATATAGGTATCTATGGCAGAACTTCGTTTTTGCCAGTTCTATGCCAAATCTGGAATGATAGGCTTCTAAACCTTAAATGGAGGAAAATGTGGTTGATGTGTAAGTAGCAAAGTCCTAATAGTCATGATTTGCAATAATTGGCCAGTAAGGGATGCAGCTTGAAATAATTCTCTCTCGTACTCTAGTTCCCCTGTGGTCCCTGAGTCTCCACACCTGATGATGTGTTAAACTGAAAGTATGAAGCCCAGTGAGATTTCATGGGATGAAGCATAACAATATGATCTTCGGGGTGGGTGGAGGTTAGCAGTGTAGCATTGTGTACCCTAGCTGTATAAATACAAGGAGGTGTAGAACAGGCTAAGTTTGATCAAGAACTTTTTGTGCTTCTGTAGCCAGCAGGCAGGCCTCGTTAGTGCAGTTTCACTGAAGCTGTGTAGCCAGAAAGCAAGGGGACCCAATGAAGGCCAGAGCTGGTGTAGAGTGTCCATACTGATGCTCCAGGTCTCCTAGAGATCCACCACATTTGGGGTGGGCCTTAAATCCTTTTGAGCCCCCATGGGATACTGTGGAGGGTCTCTGTGAGTGATTTTTCCCCCCAGAACCTCCCTCCTGTGCCTTTTAACATGGGAGGGGATGATGTGGACCAAAAATTACTATGTCTGTAGGTCTAATAACAATGCTAGCCTGAAGGCATTGTCATGTAAATGTGGAAGTTGAATTTCAAGTGTCAGGTCATGGCAATACATAATGATAGTGGAAATGATCGTATTTCTTTGTCAAACGAATGCAGTAATTGTTATTTGAACTGATTGTTTATCTTGCTTCAAATCTGAGCAAACACGCATATCATTCATTCGTTATAATTCGAGGAACTAAAATATCTAACTCTATGGCTGTCTTTATTTTTCTTTTCTTAAGAGCCCAGCAGAATGTCCGTCATGAAAATACTGGGTTATAATATTTACTTAAAAGATACCGAAAAGAAATAGAAAACAACACGTATTAAGCAAATAGGCAGACCAATTTGGGGCCAGATCATCAGCTGGTGTAAATTGGCAAAGATCCATTAAGAAAATGGCCCTTTGTCTTCCCTAGGTACCTGATGAAAGGTACCCTCATAAAGCCATATAGAGAATGCCATTGTTTCTAGCCTTTCCTTTGTTTCTTGAAGGTTTATCTACACTGATATCAGGCTCCAGGACCCCTTGCGGGGAGGTCCCAGAGTCCGGGCCTTAGCCCAAGCCTGAATGTCTACACTGCAAATTTACAGCCCCACAGCCTGAGCGCCAAGAGCCCAGGCCAGCTGTTGGTGTTTAATTGCAGTGTGGACATACCCTGAGTTTCTTTTTCTTACTGAGCATTATTATCCACTGGAATTCTGAAAGCAGATCACGCATCTAAAGTCTTCTCTTTTGCTGAAAAGTTTCACACAGGAAAAACTAGACACTGCATGCCGCTCCAGTTTTACATCTGAAGATGTATCCGAAAAACGTGCTGAGGAGAATCTTCAGACATGCTGATACTTGAGACAATTCTATGCTCTCTTCTTTCGAGCATCCCATCTCACTGGTGTCCTGCCCGTCCTCGCACTCAGCGTGAAGAAAAAAATGTTACCGCTCTATACCAGACCATTGCTGCCCACAATAACCCCAGTTCTGCTTCATCTATTGAAAATATTTCTTGACTTACGTTTCTTACAAAAGAGAAAGCTGTATATTTTCCAGAGACATTCTCAGGATTAAAACAAACGAGATTAGGTACCGAACAGCTCTACAATATTATTTTAATATGATTTTATTTAGCACTGTAGAGCTGTCAAATACTTTCGTTCAATGCTACCGAATAAGCATAGAGTCATCTAGAGAGGACACTGCTGACATTTCAAAATGCAAATTATTTTATTTTCTCAGTGAATACAGAGGAGTTTAGGACTATTAATTTATGAGCAATCTGCTCTCGGCTCTGTGTGTTGAGACCTTATTCAGTTGATAACCTTATACAGAATGAACCCAATTTTTAAGCGGGACCCGATCCAGTGGGAGTTACTTGCATGCTTTGGCTGCCTAATTGAACCCATGATGCTCAATACTGTGTTTCATTTACTTGTGCTCCTCAGCAGCTCATGCATTGCTTTGCTGATCACAGTGCCAGCCTCCTCCAGTGTGGCCGCTATTGTAAATCCAAAGGCCAATTGTCCGAGGCCCTGGGCTGCAGCTGAGGAACTCTTGGCACAGTTCAGAAGGGTGTGCTTGTGCAAAGGTGTCTCAAAGTCCTTGAGCCTGGTCTAGTGAGCGATTGAAGTGGTCCCCAGGCGCAACTGGAGTAGCCAGGCTGGCTGCCTGTAGCTTCCAGGGCCTTCTCCAGCAACTCTGGGTTGCTGGCATGCAAAAGAGTCCTGACTATAACTCCTGCTCTGGTGGATGGGAAAGGGGTGGCATGGTGGCTGTTAGGGAGGCTCTGTGCCACCGGGGGAATCTTTCATTAGTTGGTCACAGCAGTGCAGAACTACCTCAGTGCCCCATAGGCCCTGGGCCCTTATGTTGTCTTTATGGAATCATCTGCTGCATTGACTGTGTTACAAGTGAACTAGATGGAGCTCAGTTTCCAACAGATGTTCAATCTGCAGCATCAACCCAGGCTGTTTTTTGAAGTGGTTTTAGTGTCTGTGAAAAATGCTGGCATGAAAGCTCTGGAGAATGAAGTCTTCTGCTTATCTACAGCATTGGGCTGTCTGTGTGCAATCCAGCAGGGACAGTCTGTGGCAGAGAGGGCAGATCAGCCTCTAGGTTCATTTCACCCTTAGACTCTCCGCTGCAATGGCCAACAAGAGTGTCAATAGGTTCCGGTCACAAGGAGAGTTTTGCAATGAGGAAACCCAGCCACTATACTCTGGAGTGAGACCAGTGTGTCATTTCACATAAGTCGCCACACAACCATTTGATAGTAATGACCTTGTCACTACCACCAAACTCAGTAGATTTGAAATGGTGACCTATATGTGTAAGATCCTGTATCCCCTAGCCCGCTGAACCATCCAGTCTCCCCTGTCCTGCTGTCTAAGCTTCTCTCTCATCCTGATTGCACACCTGCATATTGCTGGTTTGAGTAATGTCATAAAAATCTCTCAGACACGGAGTATAAATCAATGGAACATGTGCCTATCCCAGTCTGCACAGCGCCAGATGTAGTGTGGTCCCCAGATCCCATGGCATCCACCATGAATAGCCTGCATTAATGGAGAATTTTATATTCTACCGTTTGTTGGCAACAGTGAATAGTGCACACACAGCATGGCTCAGGGAGTTCTTCTGTGACCTATTTTTTTTCTAGCCTTAGGATTTTTTGATAGTGCAGACATATACTTTGTTAAAGGGGCACCATCACTAGAAAATCACATGTCCCTCTGAAATTTTTGTACCTACAAGTCATTTTGTTACAAGTCGTTGAAAGAAGTTTAAAGAACCAAGGGTTCTTTAGATTGATTACTTAGTTCATTTGACAGCTCTTTGGCTCAGCTTGTCAAAGGCCAGGAGGTGGGATTGTGTGGGAAAAGGGGCAGTTTGCCCTGTGTCCGCCGTTTGAGAGGAGACCCAAAATGACAGAGGGGTGTCTGGGCCAAATTGGAGTATGTGGTGTTGCAACCTGGCGCATGGGACTGCAGCATCTCTCGGGTTTGGTGCCCACTATCGATAATGGGAACAGCTTGCCTTCCCCCAGGGCCCAAGCATAATTTTTTCAGGCTCAGTACAAACTTTTAACTCAAGCCCCCTCCTGTAATGGGGGTAATGAGGGTTGCAGCCTGGCTTTAAACAAGATTTGGTATATAGAGACATCAGCCTGCTTAGTAGCATAGCAAATGCAGTAGGAAATTCATGCCAAAGATTAGAAATGTATTGATTGAAAGACACAAAAGGAGAAGCATTAAAGCAAGGCAAAAACATTGAAACTGAAATTGAGTGATTATGCAAAACAGACTTAATCATTCCATTTCAGTGAGGGTGAATATTGGTTAAAGTTCCTTATTCTGTCAAACAATTCTTTCTGGTAAGGAAGAAAAGATTAATTCTGTTGTTTCATTTTGAGTTGGGAATGATAGTCACATTTCTCCTTTTGACAAAACAGACATACAGAGGGAGAGAAGAGACAGGATAGTAAAGACGGGGGAAATATGACTTTTGTTGATATTTTCAGAATACAGAGCAGCTGGTCAGTCATGGATGGATGCATTTGGCTGGCAGGTTGTCCATGACAGTTGTTGCTATGGACTCTGGCTATCGAGCCCTGGTCAGGGACATCATCTGGTTGGTGTGGTCAGGTCCCCCTCCTTCTCTGGTCCTTCTCAGGCTGAGCAGATGCTGGATGAGCTGTCTCTTCTTGTTGTGCTGGTGCCTTGTGGTGCAGTAAATTTCAGGATCGGATGAAAAGCTGAGAGAGAGAGTGATAAAAGTGAGGGAAGATAGTAGGGGGATAAAAAGGGACACAAGAGGGAGGGGAGAGACAAAGCAGGATCTCACCTGAATCAGGCTGAGGTCTTCACTCGTGTAGAAGTGATGGTCAGGTGTCATGATGAAAAATTCCTTAACAATGGGTGTAGTAGTTGTGAAAGTAGTCCTTCCTTCCTTTTTATTCCACTAACCCTCATTTTAAGGGCACCCTTTATGGGGTGATATCTGGAATATTCCATCCTCTCATTATTTTGTTCACCAATTAGGCCTAATTTCCAAAGCACAAGTTTTGGTTGATTTCTTATTTCTTTCTACTCTTATTTATCAGTCAGAATCTTAACATAGACCTGGAGTGGTACTAATAGAATCTCTTTGTTTAAATTAATTCAGTCTTTCTGCCTCCTTTTAAAACTTTTCTGAAATGATTTTCTATAAAAGGAGGTTGTGACAATTCATGAACCTTTACCCACTTCCCACCAGTCAGGCTCAAATTAAAGTAGACCTGCAAGGCCTCAGTTATTACAACAGAATGCCATTGACATGTATCTTCTCGTGAAACTTTTCCTCTTGCAAAAACTCGATTCCCTTTCAAAAATGATTTTACTGATGTTTATCTGTGGCAGTTTCTTTAATCTATTACCTAATTTCTGAATAATGACATCTCACCTTTTATCCTTTAAGGCCTTGTTTATGACTCACATGCTATTGTCATATCACACTTCCATCTTACTTCCATTTGAAGATATCATCAATTTCCCTTCCTTATCTCTCCTTTTCCAGAGAATTCATGATTCATTCATCTTGTCTGTTTTAAACCATGAAGCCCTTTTCTCAGTCTGGTTGCTTCCATCACAGTCTTCATTTCTATATCATTGTAAAATGGAGCTGAAGCTGGGGACACCATTACATCCTGAGCCAATTCCCTACATAAATTAGAGCAGCCTCAGGCTATACTCATTTACGCCAGCTGCCAATGGCCTCAAAGGGGCTGTTACACAAAGTAGGAATAATGGAGTTGCAAGGAAGCCCCCTGTCATGCCCCTTTTTCCCTGTCCACACTTTGTATAGGACAGGAGACAAAATACCAACTCTTTGCTACCAGAGAATCCCCTTCAACTGGAGTGGTCTTCCCATGGATGGAGCCACTTTGCATTAGTGGAGCAACAGAAAAGATCAGCCAAGGATCAGGGCCCAAGAGTGTGGACAAGAAGCTCGTTAGTGACTGCATTTTTATTGGTGCTTGCTCTGCTAGCTCATAGCGGTGAAATGCCTGGATCTATCATACCAGGGATCCATAGCCTAAACTCTTTGTCTCTGATAATGAACTTATCCTGCTGTTAAACATCAGGTCATTCATATTTAGAACCCCCTTTAAGGGCAATGTGTATTGTATAGCAATGCTGTGCTTTGCACTGTTAGTGTCTTCTGTGCCTAAGAAGGTGAGGAGGTAGCCTAACTGGCCAAGTGTGGACAAGTGCCGAGAAAGCTTGCAGTTCAAGGGTGAGATTCTCCGCTGTGCCTCCTAGAGACACAGCATGGAAAGCACAGCCCAGGGAGGGGGAGCCAAAGGTAGCTTTAGTTCAGGTCACCTTTGTGCCCTTCAAATTCTTGGCTGCTGTGGGAGCCAAAATGGCCACCAGCATAATTTAGGTGGCCCTGGGAGCTTGAATGGTGATAGTTGTGTACGCTTTAGCCCTGTTCCAAGAACTTGCAGGGTGGCCTGCTTTGGGCCATTTATGACATTCCATTGCCCCAGGGGGATTCTCCTCATCTCCTGGTGCATAGGGGCTGGAGCAGAGGGGAGAATCTCACCCAAAGTCTTACCCATTCATATATTTCCTGATATGAACCATCTGTGCTGGGGATGCAACAGTGACAGGCTCTAGGGGCTCAGCTGAACAGAAAATGTCAGTGATGCTGGTTTGTGGTTTGAGAAGATGTGTAAAAATCTCCAATGACGTCTGTGGACTTGATACTTTTCTCAGTGACCCTAGTCTTACACTGGTATAATCCTGTATAAATCGAGTTACTCCTGATTAGTACCAATGAGGGGTCAGAATGAAGGAATAGTGCTGAGCAAATTCATACAGCATCATAAACCCTGAACTGTCACTTGTACCCAAGAATGGAGCCCAGGTCCCCAGAGGAGAGCATCTCAGGGGCGGTTGTCTGTGCTGTTTGTTTGAATGAATCAGTTCCTCACTGTCACTTCTGTCCTTTCAGAAATGAATACTAAATCAATGAATAAAAGGGATAATTTTTATATGGTACCTTTTCACACGAAAACATCAGATGGTTTCATCTCTCATTTGGTTTGGTCTAGAGAAAAAAAGCATTTGGACGCAGCAAAATGTTAAATCCTATTAAGTCTTAAACTGCCACTTTTGTGAGCCAATCTGCAGAGATCTTGGTACAAATTCATATATCTGTGGGCTGCAGAGGCTGTGGTTACCCACGTTCTTGGCTGTCATGACAGGGCCTATGATTTTTGTATACAGTGATGTTTTTCTGAAGGAAACAATGGCAAGAGACACAATCTCTGTGCTGTGTGGCTTTGTTATTATTTAATATTATGATCAGCATGGTTTATCAATGAAAGACTGCCAATGTGCTTGGCACTTTGCAAGATGTAGAAAGCTTTGCCTTGAAGAATTCACTAACCAAGTAGATGAAGGCTACAAGATGCACTGGAAGGTTGTGTCTTGGAGAGTGTTGTACCCAGCTGTTGTTGTGTAACAGTGGGTTATAATACGTATTGGGTGGGTGAGGATATTTTTATTGATATGGGTTAGTTTGTGAGCCTCTGGAAAGATAATTCAGGGCACCTAGGCAGTTGGATATATGAATATATCATGTGTCCATTAAAAAAATTACCTTTATTATTCTCATCTCTGCTCTTGAATGCACACAAAGCTGCTCAAGTCCTCCATTCATTTGATATGTAGGTGAGTTAAGGACAAAGTGAAGAGGTTCTTTCACCATCTGTCTATTTTTGATACAAGAGGGTCAAAAACACTTCAGTACTGGTGTTTTTCTTATGCGGTTTTTGAGGCCATTTAGAATTTAGCAGGTTTTCTTTCTTTGTTGTTTGTCTCCCTTATTAAAATAACGACGTATGCTGATTAAACAATACAATATGGTACACTGCTAATGTGTACAGAAACATTCCCGATGACTCTATTCTAAATCAAGTTACAGAGCTAATTGATACAGTTATGCAGAGACTCTAGGAAAGGAAAAGAGCAATTAAGAGTCATGGATGTAGGTTGAAAGATGTGTTTGTGTCTGAGATCTGAAATGAGATGGAGAGTTTATTAAGCTGGGAGCAGCAAGACGACCATTCCAGGGGGCAGGCGCTGCAGAAGAGAAGGTTCTCTCACCAGCAATAGCCAGATAACATAGTGGGACAGGTGCTAGATGAACACAAGTAGTAGGGACAATTAGAAAGAAGGGACAATTAGAAAGAACCAGATCTTCATCCCCACAGCTATTGCTTTGGACCAGCATGGAGGAATCCCTGAATGGAAAGAGCGATAATAGCACTTGCCAGCCCACCTTCCTCTGTGTCCTGATAGAGGGAGTGTGAACTGAGTGAAAGGGGGCCTTTGATGCCTATGGGCCTATGACTGCTGGAATGGCCTTTTGGAGCCATAAACAGATGAGCATAAAAGTTAGAGCAGTTCTGAGGTTGTACAAATTAATGGTAGGGTCCTGCTCAGTCTTTGGCTGCCCCAGGATCAGGTGGTATAAAGCTACCTTTGCCCTTTCCCTCTTTTGAACTGCCCTGAGTGCAGTTTGAGCATAGCCCAGAACTGGGGCCATGAGACAAAAGGCAACTTGGAGCAAAAGCCAGGATTGATTAGGACTGGAGGAACAAGCCCATGGTAGATTTTTCACCACAAGGAGGGCAGTATTAAGCTGGGTTTTGAAACAACAGGCAGGCAAGGGGCGTTTTTGAGAATGTGTGTGATATTACTTTAGTTGCTGTTTGCCAGACGCTGGGAATGGGTGATGGGATGGATTACGTGGTGATTACCTGTTCTGTTCATTGCCTCTGAAGCACCTGGCATTGGCCACTGTCGGAAGACAGGATGCTGGGCTAGATGGACCATTGGTCTGACCCAGTATGGCCGTTCTTATGTGGTAGCATCTGAGAAGAATGCTGCACTTGTTAAGGAGAGAAGAGATGCATGCAAAGGATGTTGTCACAGTTCCTGGGCTAACTGGACCTCTTATCCTTCCTCACCCCTGCCTCAGGCCTTGAGCCATCACTTTACTGGAGTGGATTCTCCTGCTTGCAAACTGGGGCCCTGAGCTCCAGTCCCTTGTGATCAGTCGTGATTACCTCAGCAGTGTGACTTATGTCCAGACCCAGTGATTCTCTTCCCTCCCGGAGCGATGACAATGATATCCAGTAATCAAACAGCCTTCTCAAAGCAAAGTGTGATTTACTAGAACAAAAGCATTTAAGACAAAACGGTTCTTATCAACAGTAAACTAGCCTGCACTCTTGCCACTCTGTGCCTCTGGCTTACCCTTCCTGGGAGCTGGGGAAAAACCAGACTCCTCCACAGAGCCTCTCTCTGTGTCATCCGGTCTGTCCTGAGGCACCACCTGACAATCGACCCTCCCCTGCACAGACCTTCTTCTCCAGAGAAGAGCTTTTTGAGTGGTTCGTGTTTTGAGCTCCAGGCACAAGCAGCTTGCAGCTTGTTGGAGACAGAATGCAGGCTCCTGGAAGCCAACAGCTTGCCCCGTCGTCTTTTGAGCCTGGCTGTTCTTATCTGGGAACTGGAACAGGCCCCGGAGAGTATGTCTGCACAGCCCATAGCAGCGAGCCACCCATCTTGGGTCGACAGACTTGGGGCAGCAGGACTTGCGCTAGCGCTCTAAAAATGGATGTTTAGACAGCACTTTGGAGCTTCTGCTCAGGCTCTGAAAGTCACCCCTATCCCTACGCTTCAAGGCCTGCGCGCCAGCCTGGGCCACAACTTCAAAGTGCATCTGCTGCAGGAGGGCTCCCTAGGACAGGAGAGCTGGGTCCCATTTAATTTACAGGGCCAGCTACCTGTTACAGGAACCCGTTGTGTTGTCTTTCATTGTGTTCTTCCCACAGTCCCCTCTTAAGCTAGATCAATGGAAAGTCTTATGACCCAAAAACCACTTATTAGTAGCTGGCATGAGGGTACAGAGAGGGATCTCTTGGATCTGCCATATATATTCTAGTTCACCAAATGTTTTGTCAGCATTTCAAAGCCTTGGTCCAAAACTGCCTTTATAAAATAAAGCACTATACCATGCTAAGTAACGACTCCAAACACTTGATTACTTTTAGTAAATATTTGGGGCTAATAGTGTAATACATTTTGTGGTGATTGTTACTTTTTCCTAAGATGCGTGGGCTTTCTCTTAGTTGATAGCTATCCAGGCTACCATCCTAAAAGCTGCTCTTTGTACTGCAGGCCTTCCTGGACCTGCACCCACAGAGAGACCCACTGGTTTAATTGGACCCCTACGTAGGGTTTTGCAAGTAGGATAAGCGCCATTATTTGTAGCCATTGCTTCTTTTAATGCATCTGTGCAGCTACACTTGTCTTTCATCCACTGATGATTTACTGAAATTTCATTTTTCCGCTCGGTTTTTACTGAGTATTTCTGGAACAAACAAACCAAAGTCAGCTGAAAGTGATATTACAGCATTCTGGAGAAACTTAGTTCTTTTCTTTTTAATTTTCTTTTTAATTTATTTTAACCAGACTGGAGTCTCCAAAGGCATCAAAAGCAATATATTTTGCATGTACAATGCAACTGCATTTGAAACTGTTTGCCCTTATTAACTAATATAGTCAGGCATTTCCCTAAAATATATTACTATTCCTGGTGGAGGAGCATCACAAAGTGCTAGAGAGAATTAGGATTTGGGGGAAGAGGGCAGTTTATGTAGTTTAAAAAACTCTCCCCCCACAAATAAACACCCCAAAATGTTTGCAATTCCTTGAAGGTCTTTTCCATTGACTTCTGAAAGGTCTTTTGCAAAAGCAGCAACAGTCAGGGGCTGGCTTCCTACGCCGCTGCTGTCAGCCAACAAACTGCAGCAAAATTTTTCAGCCTTTAGGAAAATGGGAACATTTTCCTCCCCATCCCTGGAGAAGTAAATGCCAGCCTGGTTGAGATTAAAAAAAAAAAAAAAAAAAAAAAAAAAGAACAAACTGCTGACCAAGACTGCAATGCAAGGACTCAAATTATAGTCCTCAGGAGCAAAGAGTCTGATAGGCTAGAGGATTAGTCTGCTTATCTATTTTTCTGGCTTTCAGTTAGAATTTCCTACATCTGCATCAGTAAGAAGAAATGTCTTTTCCAGGGATTCGAAAAGGTCAGCAATAGGCCAAGGATTTTTAAACATACATTTTGAGTCGTTTTAATATGTTGAAAACATACAGATTGGAATCAACTTCTGAAAATAGTTTCCTGGTTTAGAAAAACATACGAGTGGTGCCATCTTTTCAGTAAGATTCCCTCAGCATTTTTTTCAAAAGCTCAGTGGAATGCATGCACTTTATTTTGCGTCGGCTGTTCACTTCTTCACGTAAAATCCTCCCCTGATGCCGATCCCTTTGAAGTCAATGACAAAGCTCCCACTGACCTTTGCGGTGTAGGATCAGTCTTAGAGACTGGGCCATCCAGACCATGCAGTAGGGGATTTTCATGCTTTCCTTAGTTATTCCTCTCTCTGCAAAGTAAAAGAGTGATTGAGGTAATTGGCGGCCCCACATGCTTTATTTTTCACAACAGACACTGTCCTTCATTTCATTTGGAGGCTAGAATGGGTATGAGAGTTGAAAAGGGGATTTGAACAGACATATCTGTCTTGCTTGTTTCTCATTTCTAAGAACAAAGGCAAGGTCACACAGCTTGTCTAGTCTGCCAGCCACTGTCTCCAAAAGCAGCCAATATACATGGCTTCAGACGAATATGTAACCCACACATCTCCTCAATAATGCACATAACTTGGCAACATTATAACATTGGGGGAAATTTCTTCCTGATCCCAGCTGGCGATCAGCTCATGCCTTGAAGCATGAGAACTGATAGCCCTGGCATTTTTTATCCTAGCTTGTGTAACAGCAGTCTAGCATTTGCCCACCAGAAAGAATCTGATCGTTGACTATGCTTTGAAATGTTATTCCTCTGCAGGCAGAAAGAGCCCCTCAGATTAATAGTCTGTCTAAAAGCTAAAAAGAAAGATCATTTAAGACATCACATTAAAATGCCATTGCACATCTGAAAAATCCATTAAAACTTTTATAGAGCTTTTTACATTGGTTTTCCCTGTTTTACATTTTGCTCTGTGTGCAGGGGCTCCTCTTTCCTAATTCTCCTTTGTAATATACAGTTTAGTCTTAGTTAGAACTACACTAAAAGGGTTTATTTGCTTTTCCGAGGCAACACAAAGCTTTTCCACTAGAATAGTAGAGAACATTTCCTCGTGTAGCAATCATTTTCTCAATTCTACAGCTGTTGTCTTCTGTACTGATTGGAGAGATGCCTGCTTGCTCACCCAGGAGGAATTCATCCCTGTCCTACAGTGTCTTTGTGCCAATCTACTGTGAGAGCTGCCGCTGGTTCCCAGACTGGACCCCTTCCAAGGGCATGTGTGCGATCTGAATTTGTCTAGGTTCAATGTCCAGCCACTAAATCATGTGATACCTACAGTACACTGAAAAGCCCATTTCAAATATTTGTTTCCCAGGTAGGTACTTACAGACTGTAATCAAATCACCACTTAAGCCTCTCTTTGTTAAGATGAATCAATTGAACTCCGTAGGTCTATCACTATTTGGCATATTTTCTAATCCTTTAATCACTCTTGTGGCTCTTCTCTGAGCCTTCTTCAGTTTATCACCATCCTTCTTGAACTGAGGACACCAGAACTGGACACAGTATTCAAGCAGCAGTCGCACCAGTGCCAAAGATAGAGGTAAAATAACCTCTCTACTCCGACTTGAGATTCCCGTTTATGCAACCAAGGATTGCATTGGCCTTTTAGGCCACAGCATTGGGAACTTGTGTTGAGCTGGCTATCCACCACAACCTCCCAATCTTTTTTGAGTTATTGCTTCCCAGTATAGAGTCCCCCATCCTGTATGTACGGCCTACAATCTGGATGGCCTACATTCTTTGGTCCTAGATGAATACATTTACATTTAGCTGTTACAGAATACATATTGTTTGCTTAAGCCTAGCTAACCAAGCGATCCACATAGTTTTGTATCAGTAACATGTCCTCTTCATTATTTACCCCCAATTTTTATGTATGCTGCAAACTTTATCAGTGATGATTTCATGTTTTCTTCCAGCTTATAAATAAAACTGTTTAATAACATAGGGTCAAGAAGTGATCCCTGTGGGATCCCACTAGAAACACACCCATTTGATGTCGAGTCCCCATTTACAATTACATTTTCGGACCTATCAGTTAGTCAGATTTGAATCCATTTAATGTGTGCCATATTAATTTTAGATCATTCTATGTTTTTAATCAAAATGTTGTGTAGTACTAAGTCAGATCCCTTACTGAAGTCTAGGTATGTTATATCAACCCTATTACTTAGCAACCAAACGTCATCTCTGGCCTCCCCATCACTTAGCTCAGTTTGTACCAGCCCACCATCTTCTTTCCCTCTTACTAGAATGGTGCCAGCATCGAATGTCTGTCTGGGATGCTGCGGCTATAACATTGCTATCATAGGGATAGGAGTTGGATCTCAGAAAACAGCCCCCGACCATGCTGCTTAGGCAAAGCATATAAGAACAGTGCTACTCACACCCTTGTTAAAATACAATTGTTGCTGACAATGGTTTCAGCTGTCACATGGACAGACTCATAGAAACAGTGGCCCAAATTATACATCAATATCAATGGATTTACAGCAGCAAAAGGCTAATGTCATAGAGTAGAAAAATCAGGCCTACTATCGTGTGCCCACCACCCTTGTGGGCTGAAAGTGCAAAGGTCAGTCCTAGATTTGGGATTCTTGCATGTTCTCTACTACAGTCTAGCATTCCAGAGTGGTCTTTCTTTCTTTCTTACTGGTGCATATTTTCACTTGTGTTGCTCAAAAAATGATCAACACAAAAACTGGTCTCTGGTTTAGCTACTGAAAGCAACACTGCGGGTGGCAGCATGCACTTTTCCCCCCACATCTTGCCTAGCTAATGACCTCCAACTTGATGCAGAAGAAGTACTTACTCAACAGGCAAGGAGAGATGTATTCTAGATGCACCATTAGCCCTGGGCCTCTTTAAATGAAGCCTGTCAGTCATGCCCGTTTATTCATGGAAGTTGTGTGATGTGAACTAACTAGCAGAGTGACATTTTGGAATTGCCTCCCAAGTGGAGCAGTGGGGCCAAAAAGCCTAACTGCTTTCAAGACTGAGCTGGATAAGTTTCTGGAGCCATTGGTATGATGAGAGTGCCCACAATGGCATGTGGCCCATTGGTGACTGCTAGTAGCCAATATCTCCACCAACCAGAGATGGGGCAGTACAGGGGGAGGGCTCTGAGTTACTACAGTGAATAATTTCCCAGGTGTCTGGCTGGTGGGGCTTGCCCATGCTTAGGGTGTAAGTGATCACCGTATTCGGGGTTGGGAAGGTCAAACTGGCCGAGGTTTTTCTCCTTCCACTGCAGGATGGGGCACAGGTAACTTGCAGGTTTAAACTAGAGTAAATGGTGGATTCTCTGTAACCTGAGGTCTTCAGATGATGCTTTGAGGACTTCAGTAACTCAGTCAGAGGCCATGGGTCTATTACGGGAGTGGATGGGTGAGGGAGGTTCTGTAGCCTGTGAGTGCAGGAAATTAGGCTAGATGATCACAATGGTCCCTTTTGGTGTTAGAGACTGTGTGTCTTGGTAAGTAACCTGTAGTTTCTGACTGCAAGATTTTGAAATATATCATTTAACCCTCTATCTCCCACTGCTCTGGGAGGCTCTCTCGTTTTCTCCTGCTCCCCCCCCCCCGTTAAAAAGCTTTTTATTGAATTGTAAATATCTGCAACATAAATGCCTGCCATGATCAGTATGCTGGATAGAGTGTCAATAGTAGAACATAGTCATCTCTGCAGAGCACAAAACTACTGTTGAATTACAGGAATTCTGACCTCCTGCAATGAGCACAACAAATAGGTGTTTTTTAAAAAAAAAACCTGGATCCTTATCCTGCATGTGTGTTTAGTGAAGCGGTGCTTTTTCAGCTTATGGCAAAGGGGACATGCCACCTGTGGTGCCTCTACTCCATGGATACAAAAACCCGCAAACCACAGGTCCTGGACTTTTGGTTTTCCTGGGGGATGCCCTACGCTGCCCCCCAAGGCCCTGCCCCCACTCTGCTCCCAAGGCCCCAGGGGGAGCCAGGGGTTGGGTGTCCCTCCCCGCTCCCCTGCATGGTTTCTCCAGCCAGTTGGCAGTGGTAGTGGTGAGGCTTGCCGCTTTTGCCCCCACCCACTCCAATTCTGCCAGGGGTCGGGTCCAGTGGCGTCCTCCTGCATGGCTCCCCCAGTCAGCTGGCGGCGGTGGGGCTTTTGTCACCACTGCACCCACTCACTCATCTTCCCTGGCTCTCCTGGGAGGGTGTCGGGACTCACCTGCTGCCTGGGGTTGAAGCCTCGGAGTCGGACCCGTGGCCTGGCTGGGAGGGGGAGCTGTTGCAGACACGCGATCAAGGTCACTTACCATCTGCTGCTCACACAGAATAGATGCAGTAGCCAGGCAGGAGGGAGCAGGCACTGCAGGAGGGGTGGCCCCGGCAGGTGTGTGAGCACCTCAGCAGCCAGAGCCAGGGCCAGTGCTTCTTGACCAGTCACACACCCCATCCCGCCCTATTCCTAAGGCTTTGCTAGCACAGCCACATGGTGCAGTGGTAGGGACAGTGAGCTGGGAAGTCAGCAGTTTGAATGCCACTGGGGCCCTCGGGAGCGATCTCCCCAGGTGACTCCCTCTCACTCTGACCGAGCTCTTGGAAGCCCTCCATCTCATGCCCACTAATAAATCCCTGGGCATGGACGGGCTGACTGTGGAGTTTTACCTTGTGTTCTGGGACATCCTCGGCCCGGACGTCGGCTCTGGCTGAGCCGAGTCCTTGGGGGGTGGGGGAGCTCCCCCTGTCATACAGGTGAGCAGTGCTCACCTTGCTGGCCAAGAAGGGGGACCTCCCTCCTCAGCCTCCTCAGCCTGGGAGCGGTGGAAAAGGTCCCTCAGGGCAGGACTGGAAACGGGTTCTATTCGAGGTACTTCCTCATTCCCAAAGTGAAAGAGGGTCTAAGGCCCATATTAGACCTGCATCGTCTAAACAAATATATCAAGAGACTCAAATTTTGCATGGTTTCCCTAGCTTCTATAATCCCTTCCCGAATCCAGAAGACGGGTATGCTGCCCTCGATCTCAAGGACGCATATTTCCACATATCTATCCTCCCCAGCAACAGGCGCGTCCTTCACTTCATGGTGGCTGGCTCCCACTACCCGTTCACAGCCTTACCCTTTGGCCTATCTTCGTCCCCGAGGGTGTTTACCAAGTTTATAGTGGTAGTGGCTGCCCACCTGACACGAAAAGGTGTACACATTTTCCCATTCCTGGACGATTGGCTAATCAGGGGCAGGTCTGGATCCCAAGTGCAGAACAGTGTGGTCCTCACTTGCTCCATGTGGTACAGGCTGGGCCTATTGATAAATGAACAGAAATCCATATTAACCCCAGTGCAACACATAGAGTTCATTGGGCTACCCTGGACGCTTCCCAGGCCAGAGCCTTCCTGTCCCAGCCACGCCTCGATGCGATAGTCTCCATCATCTCCCAGCTGCACCGATGCCCCATGACAACAGACAGGCATTGCCTGCAGCTGTTGGGTCACATGGCAGCCTGCACCTACATGGTGAGACTTGCTCGTCTGAGACTCAGACCGCTTCAGGCATGGCTGGCCTTGGTATATGTTCCAAGCAGACACCCACTGGACCGGGTGGTCACAGTTCCCCTGCCATCCTAGCCTCCCTAGACTGGTGGAGGACACCCCAGGCAGTGCTGAAGGGCGTTCCGTTCGATTACCCTAATTTCAGACTCCTCGGACATAGGATGGGGGGGCCCATGTCAGTGCCAGCCTTGGCACTTGTGATTTGGTCGAGAGAGGAGAGGTGACTGCACATGAATGTGAAAGAGCTGCGGGCCATTCGCCTAGCGTGCAGAGTGTTCCTCCGATTCCTGATGGGCAGGGTGGTACAGGTGCTGACAGACAACACCACAGTCATGTTCTACATAAACAGGCAGGGAGGAGGGCGCTCCTCAGCCCTCTGCAGAGAAGCTATTCACCTCTGGGACTTTGCCCGGGCGTGAGGACTGACGAGGCGGATCGCCTCAGCAGGTCATTTCTACCCCACCACAACTGGTCGCTACACTCAGAGGTGGTGTCTATGATCTTCCAGAAGTGGGGTTCTCCTCAGGTGGACCTGTTTGCGTCGGCCTGGAACAAGAAGTGCCCACAGTTCTGCTCTCTCCAGGGTCAAGAGACCAGGTCGATTTCCAACGCTTTCCTCATGGGCTGGTCAGAGAGCCTCATGTACACGTTCCCACCCATTTCGCTCCTGCTCAGGGTCCTGCTAAAGATCAAGATGGACAGAGCGGACGTTATACTGATCGCTCCAGCCTGGCCGAGACAGCACTGGTTCAGCATACTGCTGGACCTCTTGATTGCCCCACTTCTGGAACTCTCAAGACGGCATGACCTCCTTTCCTGGGCCTACGGTCACCTTTTGCACCTGCACCTGGACTCCCTACACCTTACGGCATGGAGGCTCTGTGGCTGATGGAAGGTGAGAGAGCCTGCTCGGTGCAGGTCCAACAAGTCCTGCTTGGCAGCAAGAAGCCTTCTATGCAGGTTGTGTATCAGGCCAAGTGGCAACCGTTTACCTGTTGGGCGGAGTCCCGGGGTATCCCGCCTAGCCTCTTGTTTATACAGGTAATCCTGGAGTACCTGCTCCAGCTAAAGCTTCAGGGTCTGGCAGTGGCCTTGTTGAAGGTTCACCTAGCGGCTATTTCGGCCTTCCATCAGCCGCTAGAGAGAAGAGCGCTGTTCTCCCACCTGTTGTCGGTCAAGTTCCTCAATGGGGTAGAGAGGCTGTATCTGCAGGTCCATGACCCGGTGCCTCCCTGGGATCTCAACCTGGTCCTTTCGCGACTCACGGGGTCCACTTTGAACCCATGGCTTCATGCCCCCTGCTCATGCTTTCATGGAAGGTAGCCTTCCTGGTGGCCATTACCTCTGCAAGGAGGGTCTCCGAGATTAGGGCCTTGACCTCGGAGCCCCTTTATACAGTATTCTATAAGGATAAGGTACAGCTGAGGCCTCATCCAGCCTTCCTGCCCAAGATGGTTTCCCAATTTCATTATAATGAAGATATTTTTCTCCCCGGTTTTTTCCCAAACCGCACGGTTCGGAGGAGGAGAGGAGATGGCATTTGCTGGACATGAGACAAGCCCTGGCCTTCTACATCGAGCTTACAAAGCCGTTCCAGAAATCAACGCAGCTCTTCGTCGCAGTGTCTGACCGGATGAAAGGCTCACCTGTCTCCATGCAGCGCATCTCCTTGTGGATTACGTCCTGCATCAAGTTCTGCTATGAGCAAGCGAAGGTGCCACTTCCGGGAACCATCATAGCGCACTCAACCAGAGCTCAAGCCTCATCTACAGCCTTCCTGGAAAGAGTGCCCCTGCAGGACATCTGCAAAGCCACCATTTGGTCGTCGGTGCATACCTTCATGTCCCACTACGCCATTGTCCAGTAGGTGAGAGAGGACGCTGGATTTGGCAGAGTGCTGTTGAGGGCAGCTCATCAGTAACTCCGACCCCCAAGGTATTGCTTTTTAGATACCTATACTGGAATGGACATGAGCAAGCACTCGAAGAAGAAAACAAGGTTACTTACCAGTAATTGCTATTCTTCTAGATGTGTTGCTCATGTCCATTCCACAATCCACCCCCTGTCCCCGCTGTTGGAGTTGGCAGAAAGAAGGGACTGAGGGGGCATAGGGCTGGCAGCGCCTCATATACCGCGGCATGTGCGCAGGGTTCCAGGGAGTGTTGGATCCCTATGGGATCTGCTAAGAGGAAAAAAGTTCCAGTAGCCATGCACGGAGGCGTGCACACACCTATAGGTTGAATGGACATGAGCAACAAATCTCTAAGAACTGCAGTTACTGGTAAGTAACCTTGTTTTCCCCACGTGTGTCCACATCTTATCCCTGAAAACCCTTTTCATTTTGTCTCTTGGTTCCCAGTAGAATAATTACTTTAAAGAACAATCTTGTTGCCTGGTATTTCAGTTTATCTCATTGCCATTGTGTTTGCCAAGCCAACCATCATTGCCAGACATCGAATCAAGGTTGCTGGCAGTATTGAGTGTCCCTCATGTTCAGCCTCTATACTGGCTGATGTTCTAATTCTTCTTGATTGCTAACTCTGTCACCATCTTTTATGAATGAGTTGTGTGCCTACAGATATGGCCTAGTGGATATGAAGTACAGGAATGCTGCTGTGGTCTCTTCTGTAAACTGTCAGTCAAAGCTAGGTTAATGAATTTCTGTTAGCATATTTGCTTGCCATATTTTTGGAAGCAGAAAGTAGCTGGCCAGCAAATACAATTGGCAAAGCACAGACAGGCGCATAGCTCCAAATAGCTTCTTAGCAATCAGAGTGTTAGAGGGGGTACAGTAATGCAAATGTACAGACACAGAAACGTATGCAAAATCATAACGGTTATTTGTTACAATACAGTCTAGCAATAGGAAGCGATGAGAGATGACATGTTTTGGCTGTAGGGCCTTTCTTGGGTTTTAGAACAGCCTCAGGAAGCCCTCCAGGCATTTCTAATATAATCTTATTTTCTCCGGCTAATCTAGTCTTTATTGCAACAAAGTAGGTATGCATTTTTTAAGTCTGCTGCATGAAATGCTGAGGTAGCATTAATTTCGCTTCAGCCTGAATATGCATTCATGATGATCACCTTGCATTTGAATTCCCATCAGTGTCATAACAGGACATCAATCTTTTGATTGTTTCTGAAAATTAGTTTATTGGCCAGAGGTTTTTACATTGTCGTTCTTTTAATATTTCTAAAATTGGACAAAAAAATTAAAGAAGGATGAAACCATTAACCAAAGGCAAACGACATTTCCAGGAATGGGAAGCCAGGAAGTGGCTATATTCATTATTGGTTTTACGTTTGTGTTTAAAATAAACCATAAGTGATGGTATGGCTATTGCTAGGTAACAAGTGACGACTTTATATCTACTATTCAGCTTTTAAAGGTACATTTGCAAAGTATAATCTTTGGGAAGGGGTTTAGATTAATTTGCAGACTGTATGGTGTTACATTGTTTAATGGTAATAGATGTTTAACTGCTTCTGTACAATACAAAAACAGGCTCCGGTAGGTCTCACAGACATGGTCTATCAGAAACATTCTAAAAATCTGAATTAGTTAGTATTTAAAGTGACGATGTCTTACTTACCAAAATAAATTAACAGTAAGTCGAATTACAGAATAAATTAACAAATTAAATCAGGTTACTAGAAACATTTTTTTTTAAAAAGCACACTTCCAAGCTGCTTGCATTTCAAATGTAATTATAAGGTCTAGAGCTGGACGAGGCAATTCAAGTTTTTAAAAAAATTGTAGCTCAGTTGTTGCTGTCTAAATGTGATCACTTTCCCATCTTTTCTGGCAATTGAAACAACAATGTGCTGCTTTGAGCTACTGGAGCCCTGAACCACGTGGGTCATACTCACTCTTGGTGTAAGCACACTGAAGTCAATGGTATTACATCAAGAATATAGTTGGATTCTTGTTTTATATCTTTATTTTTTAAATGATTGTCAGCGCTTGAGGACACCACAGACCTATTTAAAAACAAAAAACCCTGAACTTGTCTTTTAATGATGTTTCCCCCACCTCAATTAGGTCTTAATTTGTTTTTTATTGTTGTGGCAGGGTTCCTCAGAGGCACTGTTACACATAATCCTGCAAGATCTTTTTATTAGCAGGTGAGCAAGTTTTTGGTCTTGGTAGATATGTTGTTGGTTTCCTGGTGCAATTTCTTTGGTGGCAGCTATGTTGAGTATTGTGTCCAGTTTTGGGCCCCCCACTACAAAAAGGATGTGTACAAGTTGGAGAGAGTCCAGCAGAGGACAGCAAAAATGATTAGGGGGCTGGAGCACAGGACTTATGAGGAGAGGCTGAGGGAATTAGGTTTGTTTAGTCTGCAGAAGAGAAGAATGAGGGGGGATTTGATAGCAGCCTTTAACTACCCGAAAGGGGGTTCCAGGAGGATGGAGCTAGGCTGTTCTCAGTGGTGGCAGATGACAGAACAAGGAGCAATGGTCCCAAGTTGCAATGGGGAAGGTCTAGGTTGGATATTAGGAAAAAGTTTTTCACTAGGAGGGTGGTGAAGCACTGGAATGGGTTACCTAGGGAGGTGGTGGAATCTCCATCTTTAGAGGTTTTTAAGCTGTGGCTTGACAAAGCCCTGGCTGGGATGATTTAGCTGAGGCTAGTCCTGCTTTGAGCAGGGGGTTGGACTAGATGACCTCCTGAGGTCCCTTCCAACTCTAATATTCTATGATTCTATGATTCTAAGTGGTGCGACACTTAGTGTTCTGCCTGTTGCTCTCTAAACAGTCATACCTTGAGGCAGAGTTACTTCTGCAGAACTGAGCATTGGTGTTTGAGCTGAGATTCCTGACGGAGAGGCTTGCCTGCATGTTGATTGTGACCACCTCTGTTCCAGAACTGGTGTAAAGTATAAATAAAAGAAGTTACACTAAGACTGGATGCCACATCACTGATGTCTCTTCTAATGGAAAGCTGACCTGCAAGGGCCCAACAGCTTCTACTCTTGGCAGAGGGATGACATTGTTTATTTGCTCTGGGTGAAATTCATGTGACATGCAGAGGACCAGAGCAAAGCCCTCTATGGCACTTGAGTTTCATGTCAGAGCTGTACTGGGGAGTCTGCTGGTGGAGCAGGGCTGCCTGTGCACCCTTATGCACTTCAGAAAAGGGTCTCCAATCAGGCTCCACATATGGCCTGATCCAAAACACATTGAAGTCAATTGAGTCTTTCCACTGGGTGGATACGGGCGGGAGAAAGGAGGGAGAGTTGATGGGATGTGGAAGAAGTAAAGAAAGAACATCATGAATATGGCAGCAAGGCCTAAGATGCACAGCTCTGTGAAGGGAGCACATCATCCTGAAAAAAACCTACATGCATTATAACATTTCCCGACTGTCACTACACCACTCATTCACTCTCTTTTGCTCTCCACAAATACAACTGGAAGACCATTTACCTGCTGGGGGGTGGGGCAGGGGGAAAGGCTCAGTAGGGCATTTTAACTATATTACTTTCAGGTCGTCGGTACAGCTCTTCTAATTAAAAGGAAATCATCATAGAACTTCTGAAATGAAGATTTGGTATAATAGATTCAGAGCATGATGAAAATGTTTTCATTAAATGGGGAGAGGAGAGACCCTGCCAGGCATGGCATTTTATCTCGGCTCTAATAACATTAATAAACTCTTTAATCTTTGCCACGTTTATGACTTAATAGGAATCCTTAAGAAATGACAGGCTAGTAAAAACTGCCAGGTTCCTCTAACCTGTAGTATTCATATTCTTCCCAGGATTTTAATTAAGTGGAAAATGCTTCTATGAAGGGGCTTCCTATTCTCCCCTGTAAATCAGGCCATTGAAATCAGAGCCGTTATGCCAACCTGTGTGACAGGAGGCTCTGGCCCGGTTCAGTGTTGGCTGACCCACGGTGGAAGGCGCTTGTCTCACCTAGCCTTCCTGAGCAATAGCTTAAACATGTGACATGTGAGGAGGCTTGTGGAGGAGACCACAGGCTGTGCTCTCTCTAGTGCAGTAGGGCCACCCTCTGTATTTCAAGGAGCAAGGCCAGCAGTGGCCCAGCCCCATGTCCGGCAGCATGAGAACACAGGGTCAGTTGAGGTAGTCCCCATGTCACCAGGGGTCCTTTTTCTTCACACATGCCCTCTGACCCCAAAGTGAGCCCTTACATCACCATCTGCTGTCTCAGAGCCCTCACTTTTTTCATTTCGGCTGCAAGTGTGTTTCATGCAATTTATTTAGAAGCGTGTCGTATTTTGGGGGTTGACTGTCTCTTGTTTAAAAAACGTTTATCACCTTTTTCCTTTATTATTTTTAGCCAGTTTTGGAGGGACTCCTGTTTTGGGGCTGTGGAAGAACACCAGTGGGGGGTGCCATAATGTGGCAGTAGCTCTGCTGGGTGTATAACAAAGGCTGTGTTGTGCTAGCACAGCAGAGTCAGAAGTGGCTGAGATCAATATTTCTTGACGGAGGAGCTCAGCTTTCAAAAGTGAAACCCATCATGCCTCTTCTGCAACCCCACCATATGTTGTCTTCCTGAGTGCATCTTCCATGCCTGCCTCCCCACCACTTTGGGGCATGCCATTGCAGATCTTCATAATATGAACCATCTTCTCCTTTCTTATGTGCTTTAACAAGCAGTGACATAATTAATAGTGTTGACATTTTTGGTATCACCATTGGCTCTGCGGTAGTACCAATTTAAATGAATGGGGCAGGTCACACCTTCAGGCTCTCTGGAAACTGAGGCAGACGTTTCTGTAGTGGCTATACTTCCTTTATGCTTTGATGGTTTTTCTGTGCAACCTGAACAGCTAGAGACCTACTTTTTAAAATGAAAGACGAGTGCTGAGAACAAATTGAGCGTCTGTTTCTGCCCTCCTGGAGGATGCACATTAGACACCACTAGTACTTAGCCTTCAGAATCAGCGGTCCGGGGATTTGGGTTATATTAGTCCCTGCACTTCCACTGGCTCACTGCATGGCTTTGGTCAAGTTATTTAAAATCATCATGTCTAAATTTCCCCATTAGTAAAGTGAGGCTTATAATAGTCACACTTAGCAGTGCTCTGAGAGCTTTGAAAGAATATTTGTATTGCCTCCTTGAAATGAATTCCACCTGCATAGCATTCCTCACCTTTTGTCTGCTTTACACCCAGTTGCTGTGCCTTCTTTGTTTGAAGAGCACCATGCTGGCACAGTACTGAACACCAGCATCTTCCTTTGAAGTCAGTGGCAGCTGCAGGTATGCCTGACAACCAGACCAATGCCGTTATGTAGCTAAGGAGCTGGGTGAAGGTGAGTATGGTCTGAAAGGGACGCTATGCAACTGGAGTGCAGGCACATGACTGAGACCCAGGTCACATTTAGTCATTCATTTTGTCTGCTGAAACAGAATGGAATCCTTAACACATGCATCTCAGTTCATCTGTATTTTAAATACAGTACATTTAAAAGAAGCTGTGAAAGGAATGTTCTTTAGGTTGCAGAGTGAAGCACCTGCAAGATAGGCAATGCCAGATTTCCAGGTGTCCATGCAACCTTAATTCAGCCCCTAGGTGCACTCATCCTGTGCACTGCATGAGGCAGGCGACCTGTGGAAATAATCATATGTGACTGTGTAATTAAAGACTGTTCTATAATGCATAAACAGAAGGAAACAGGTTAAGGGTCCCTGGGCAAGTGTAAAGCTGTATTTCCTAACTTTCAGGTGCTTGACTTTATAACTTAAATCATGTTCTTTTAATGTAGGTTTATTTTTGCATAGAATTTTCTAATGAAAAAAGAAAGTAATATGGTAAAAACAAATCCTGGTATGTGCAACTGTAACAACCCCATCAGTCATCATTGCAGCTACTACTTGAACTACAGAACTAACGCTTAGCTGGGACCAAGAGAAGGATGTTACATCAGAGGGCAGCTAGACTTCTGGGTACAAGTACTAAATCCTGGGATGGTCATGGCGGTGGGGGGGAGCCCAGAGTGATTTTGGCTTTCTCTCTGCTTCCCCATCCTCAGGAGTTGGAAAGTGCCTCTCCCATGTGTTGTGTGTGAGTGGGTGTGGATGGGCCACCGGGGCCGTGTGCTGAGCCCATGCCAGCTTTCTTCACCCTCCATTCTCTCATTACAGGTGTTTCTGGTCCAGCGGGTACTGTTGCTGCTTCTGCTTTGGTAGGGGTATCAGCTGGGCCTTAGCATGTCCATATATTATTTAGCAAGCTATCAACATTTTTGCTATGAAAGTAAGAGAAGCGAAATGGCAATTTTTAAAACAGTTTCTATCTCAGAAAAAGTTACTAGACTTTCTTAGGACAAAGAAAAGGCAGCTTTGTAGCCTGAAGGCATTCCCCTTGCTCAATGTCAAAGTGCAGCCGCAACCAACAAAGGTGTGAGAGTTTCTCAAGGTAAAGGTTGCAAAAATCTTGAATAGTGTTAGGGGTTGCTACTAGCTCCCATTATCATAGAATACAAACTAAAACATGTCAGCCCATGGCTGAATTTTGAATCCACAATGTTAAATAAATCTAGCAAAGCATGTTCTCCCATTCCTAGGAAAATGGCATTTTTTTCTTCCCAATGTAATTTTGCTCCTGTAAAAGAGTTGGAAAAAAATCTATTGTGCCCATAAGAAAGAAATCAACATAGTACAGATGGTATTTCATACATATTTGTTTCTGTGTCATCTGCTCTGAACATAAATATCAGCTCAATAACCACTGTTGTAAGTGATAAGCTGAAACATCTTTAGTTGTTTTTCAGTCAGATGACAGTAACAAAATGAAAAATCACCATTAAAAATCCTTTATTTGCATATTTTTGATGCTGTCAAAGATGACAGTGCTAATGCAGCATAAGGAGAATTTTAAACCAGAAACATTACATTTTAAAGCCTTAATAAAGATAAAAGCAAAATAAACACTGGCAGTTGATTTAAAAGAAAAAGAAAAGCAAGCCTATTTTATGTCGGTGGAGTAACGAAGATGACAATTTTTAATAGCCACATTAATGCTGAATTACATTGGAATTCCTATAGAAGTAGAGATGACATCCACATAAACACCAAATGAATTTCAAATGATTGGTATTATCATAATGAACACCAAATGAATTAATAATGATGGAACACTTAAACTAAAATGTTACTTTCTCTAATCTGTTGTCTTTTTATGCACTACTCAATTCATTGTTATTGAACTATGACCCTCTCTTTCATTCATCTTTTAATTTTTTTTTAATATCTCTGTGCAAATGTTCTGCTTACATACTATAGAAGGCAGTAGCTGGAATCATCTATCTGCATAATAGATTTGTGTTGGCATTGCAGGGTTTAGAAGATGGAAAGGCATCTGGATGCTAGATGTATAGCTATAACAATGACTATTACTAATAATAACCATAAGAATAACAATTTCTATCTGATGGCACCACATGCCCACAGACCTTGGGGCAGCTTCAGCACCATTTAATAAACTAAATGACTAAATTTACGACAAGCACAATATGTCTGCCCATTCCCCTGATAAATCCCAGTGAGAAATGGAAACAAGGCCCAAGCCAACCAAATAACAGCATATAACCCAACTCAGAAAACAGAGTAAAAACCAAAGATGTCTTCATGCCTGCCTCAGAAGTGTCAGAACTATGGGAAATATTCAGAGAGCAAAAGATTTCCAATGGAACAAGCCCCACTGCCAACCCGACACCAAATTTAATCCGAAATCCTTTCTGGTGCAAGCAATCTCTTTGAAGTCAATGGGTTCATCTGCCTGAGGAGCTAGGAAATGATAGGAGGTGAGTCTTAGAGTTTTTCCTGGGGAACATCACCTCAGATGGGGTGGGCTTGGGGAAGGTGGGGTTTGAAGGGCGTTGCAGAGTTTTCAGTGGTGAGGCCCTCTAATCCTACAGCTACAGAGGCAAAAGGCATCTCCAGATCCATAGATGTGGTAGGATCAGCACTTCATTGCTACGCTCACCCATTTCCCATTTCATACCGCAGTAGGTGGTTCTTCAGGTAAACTGGCCCATTGTTATTTTGGGCTTTTACTGAGAGTTAGGCCTTGAGGGGCCCTTGCTCACATAGTGGCAACCGACATAGCTGAGAGAGTATCACTCACTCACTCCTGCAGGCCAACTAAACAGCATTAGTAATGTGACTAAGTATAGAATTGTGGTGCTGCACTATGGCAATCACTTCAGCAAGCGTTCGCTATTCCTGGGTGTGTCTTCTAGCAGAGTTTATGCCTTAGCAAGCAGTTAGACTTGTAATCCACTACAAAACATAGTATAAAAAAACAGGAAAAACCCTAGATTTTTCCTTCATGGCTAGATTATAGAGCTCAGGCTAAGATGCTAACACTGTGCATTTTCCATGAGTAAGGTGGAAAAGCCCAACATGCTGACAATCTATATGTGAAGAAAGGAATCTGAAGTCACATGCCAAGCCAGGCAAATACTCAGAATGTTATAGCTCTGGCCAGCTAACCTGCCTGGCACTAAACTATCACATGTCATTTAAAATTAACCTTTCTATCTGCAGAATTTCTGTTATTTATTTTTTGCATTGTGTGCGCCCACAGGCCCCAGACGGGAGCGAGGCCCCATTGTGCCATGTCTTGTACACACAGATAGGAAGAGATGGTCCCGGCCTCCGAGAGCTTACAAGGGAATAAAAACCAAGCTTCAGCAAATGAGTGGACCAAAGACTCTGATGGAGAAGGTAGGAAGGCGAAGGGATAATGATGATACGCTCACACAGTCACATTCATAGCTATGACCCTTTGACGTCAATGGTAAAACTCCCCTTGACATCTGTGATCTAGGCTGAGGGTCTATATGCACAACCTGATGGTATCAAATTGGTTAAAAATGTTTAGAATATAACTAGCATCAGCTCGCTCCTCCTCTCCCCCCCAGCACTTTTGCTCAACCTAGGCACGAGTACTTGGCTGATTTCTTGTAGCAACACAGCAGAAGTAGGACAGCGCGGCACGATCTGTTTTGCATCTAATTGCAGAACACTGGACCAAAGGTGAGCAAATAGGCAGTATAGCAGTGGGTTTGCACCACCCATTTGTGACTACTGCCACCTATAGCTCAAATTTTAGTACTGCATTAAGGAAAACAAATCCACCCTTTCTTGCAGTGTAATTGTAACGTGAAAAGTAAAAACGATGCTGGATAAGATTAGAGAACATCTCACAATATCATCATTGCCAGCAATGCACAGGCATCTCTCTGCTACACTGGCTGATCTGGAACAACTGAAAGCAATAAACCTGTCCCTATTTTTGCAAGGACTCAGATGACTGCCATTCGCTAAGCTCTAGTTTGCATTTCCCCAGCTGCATTTACAGGACCATTAGACCAACCCTCTTTCCAAAGCGGTTAATTCAGTCTTTAATACAAGCTAGAGTCCAGCTAGCACATATGGCACGGTGAAAAATGAACCTACAGCATGCTTTGGAAAACAAATGTAACTATATTAAGAATGAATTTGCAAACACAGGCTAGAGAAGTAAGCAACAAAAATGGGTTTAATCTTCTGTGGTGTCATGTAGAATCTCCATCTAGCACATTTTGCATCTGTCAGACACAGAATCTGTGTCCTGTGAACACTAACCATTTTTATTAACCATTAAACAAATGGCCTTTTTATTTGAAAATGTAAAACATGCAGAGAGCCCTGGCTAGAGCCTTGAATTCAGGTCACATTAAATTGCTGTTGCTCACCTCTCAGCTCTTGCATATTCTGTTGAAAGCGTCTTGCCATAAAAGTTGCCCCTGTTCCACAGCAGAAGGTAATGTTCCATCATGTCCATTTGCATTTAGAAGCAGGAATTCATACTGAATAATTACACTTCATTTACGACTGACCCGATGTAAAGCAAGCCTCTTTTAAAGCTCCTCTCACAGTGGTTTTATGAGGTGTTACTACATTTTGCTAACATTTTTCACCTTTTAATCGTTCTTGTTTCATATTTAGGTGGTGAAAGGTTAAAGTGTTTTGACCTGAGCAAAATGAGGCATAGTGTGGCCTTAGCTAGAATTGCTTCTGTACTTGTTGGGTCTGGTCATTTGTTTTAATGAAATGCAGTTTTTTTTTCCTTCCTCTCTTGGGGTTTCTGACTTGTCATTTGCATAAGTACTTAATGCCTTCACCTACCACCCAGAAAAGGTCAAAACTAAGCCATATTGGGCAGGAAAAAAACAAGAAGTAAAGGCTAACACCAAGTCCTTTTTTGGGGTTTGAGCATCAGAATACCAACGGGTTTCCTAAGATGATCCTTTTTACTTCCTTTTTATTTACCTGCTATGGTTAATGCCATCGAATGAGCATTATAAAACAGATTCCTCACATACTTTTTATTATTATGCAGACCTGCCTGCTTCTGTGTGAGACTGCAGCATATTTTACTGCTTTGTGGCTCCCATTCGGTATTGTAAAAATCCATTTAAAAAAATAGTTGTCAAATGGATTTTTGTTTTCAACAGCCCTCCAGCTGTGACAAACCTGTTAATTAAACTGATTCTAAAATAAATTAAACACACCTAACACAATAAACGCTTAATTTCAAAATGTCAGGTTTGCAGCTTTAAGACTCACAGCTCATCAAATTGAAAAGGTAAGCCTGTCCTTGCAAGTCCTACCTTTGAATGGCCTTAAAGGCGTTTCAGTGAAATGAGTCTGCAAGTCATAATTTAATAGTACATACACCATAATGAATATCATTTACATGATGGGGCACATAATGAAATATCAGTCTCTGTGTTAAACAGAGAATGCTTGAACGGTCCCTAGAAGTTTGGTGCAGCCCTTCACATTGATCAGCTAAATAGCAAAATTAACTGTTGTTGGCCAGATTTTTAAAGGTGCAGAAAGTCATATTTGGTGCCTAGTTCCTACTGACTCCTGCTGGAATGATCAATACCTCTGAAAATCAGGTCCTTCCTGCTTTCAGTTATCTTACGAACACATGGTAAATGGATCCTTTCCTAAGAACCAGCGCCTGGGTGTGCGTGTGTGGTGGTGGTGGGAAACCAAACCCACAAATAAATGAAAGGCCAATGTGAGGAGTTCACTTTGATGTGCGGTAATGAACTTCACGTTTAATTCTGTGATTATAACGCCTAATCTAAAGCTGCATGTATAAGCAGGGATGAAAAATGAGGGTGTAGAGATGTGTCTGATGTAGGATGAGAGAAAAGATAGCCTTTAATCATTTTGTTCTCAAAGACACTTTGGAGAATTCTTTGAAGATGAAATTTTCAGAGCAGCTTCTGGAAAACAGGAAGCAGCGCTATCTTCCCCTCCCCTCTTGCCCAGTCCCTGATCCAGAGGTTCAGCTAGGGATGGTATACGGTATTATGCTCTGGACCTTTGCTATGAACCACTCCAACCTGGTTTCTGGTAAGCTGCATCAAAACTGAGCTTGCACTACCCAGATATAGACATATATATAACAGGGTTCCCATAGAAGCAAGGAAAATATATTACAAAACACTCTGCTGCTACAGCATGTTTTTATTTGATGTAATAGAAGTATCAGTCTTGGAGAGCTAATAATGGATAAAAGCAGATGCTCTTGCTCCTCCCTCCTACACGCAGATGACTTTAATTATACATAGGTTTATGTCAATTGTGTATTACTCTAACTGGGTGCAAGTGAGCAGTCACGCACCTCTTATTTAAAAAGCAATAAACATCTTCATGGTAAAGGTGCACAGTAAGCATTTCTTGTGGGGGAAAAAAGTATCACTAACTGCTAGCAAGATTTTAACCCTAGCCATAGATTAATGATAAATTCCACTTCTTTTTACAGTGATATAATGCACAAGCACTTGACGTAGTTTGCTTAATTTTAAGCAGTGGAAGGGGCTGAACATTTGCGCTTCCCCTATTTCTTTCTTAACCTGCACTTCTAAGAACAGCATTTTTCATCTTGCTATCAGGCTTTTCCAACCTAAACAATACTTCTGAAGAGTCTACTCTGCTTAGCAGCTTTGAGCCATCTATCGCCAGTCACCCTAATACTCAGTTTGTCTTTCCTCACCGTTGGCTAGCTGAACTTCTATTTTGGTACTGCACTTTGCCATCATACTGCTCGTGGATAGCTTGGCTCCCAGGCCCATTTACATCAAACCCCATGTGACTTGCTTCTGTGATAGCCGGATTTGGCTGCCAAGAAAGGCATTATAAGGAGGGTGGCGTTGCTCGTGCACCCAACAGTCTTATACAATTCGGCTTGTCCTGATTCCTGCGTAACGTGTATGTAGCATTATCTTTATTATTTGTATTGCACTAGCAAGTAGAGGCTTCAGCCAAGAGCAGGGCCCTATTGTGCTAAACCACATAGTAAGAGACAGCCTCTGTTCCAAATAGCTATTAATCTAAATAGCCCAGACAAATGGCATGAAAAAGACCCATTTTACAGATGGGAAATTGAGTCACTTGCCCAAAGTCAGCAGGGAAACCAGTGGCAGGACTAGAACGTGAACCCTTGAGATCTCCACCAGTGCGTTAACTTTAAAAAAAAAAACATCCTTCTTCTCTATAATGATTACAATGCGAGTGGAGCTGCTCTTTCTGACAAACTGCTTTATATGGTGCCATGTCCTGCCATGCTTTCTGCATAACAAATATGTGCTGTTAGCCACCCTCATTTAGTGATGCATCACAGCTATGTGAAACATTGTCCGGTGAACAAAAATGCCACATGCAGTATTTAATGTAAATGTAAGCAATGAGCGCAGTACACATTTGCATTCGTAACTTGTCTAGAGTTAGCTGGCGGGGGCAGTGGGCAAGCTGCAAAAAAACCCTAAAAAACTCATTTACATTGCTCCCAGCTCAGGATGGAGCATCACTCAAGTGCATGGCACAAAACACACCAAATGCCAGCACCACCTCATCTAATCTTGTTAAATTAAAGCTGCATGGAAAAACTCCCATCTCCCTGATCAGAGTATTCAGATAATAAGCTCAATTTTTAAGCATCTCAGGAAAAATAAAAAGCCACTGAGCTCGATACAGGTACCGGCTATGTTTGGGGCACAACCTCCATCAGCTTACTTGAGCTGCAGTGGGAACAAGTGAAAAAAAGAGAAATCAGGCCAATATTTTCAGACTTGCACGTCTTACCGCTAGGGAACTGTTCAAAGGCCACTTTGACTTTCAGTGGGAGGTAGGCACCTAACTGCTCGTTTTGTATTGGCCCCTCCCTCCCCGGGGCCCAAGCATAATTTTTTGGGCCCAGTACAAACTTGTAACACTGGCCTCCTCCAACACACAGACCCATGGGGAAGGTGCGGGGGAGGCAGCCTGGGCCAGGCCCCCTTCCCCAAGGCCCCGGTAAACTATACCCTTTGCCCCCCCCCCCCCACATGGGGGCCCTGGCTCCCCCACCCCACAAGTCTATATTTAGGGTCCTAAGTAAGGGGCCTTGTTTTCAGAGATGCTGAGTCCATGCAGGGCCTCAGCACCTCTGAAAATCAGTATTTAGGTGCCTAACGTTAGGCAGACATGTTTGACAATAGTAGGCATCAGGTACATTTATAGCATGCGTATATTACATAGCTATATCAATTGCTATTTAGCTATAGTGCTAGGTCTACACCTCTGTGGGTACTCTAATATGTTTTGTGTGTGCTTTAGCCATGGCCAGCCATCCGTACACCAGATCTAAATGTTCCCAGACTTTTGTTGTTGTTGCCAGGCTCAAGGGTTGACATTTGAACTCTGGTCCAGATCTATGTTTTTAAAATGGACAAAAACCAACCCTCTCTCCTCCCCTCCCCCCCCACGCTAGGAACACTACAAACTTAAAGGGGTCGCTGCACTCCAGATTCAGTCGGTTGCTTGCATTTATCACTAACATAATGGATATTAGGCTCTTCTGAAGTGTTCATTGCCATCGATGTGTAGCTAGCTGTCGGACAACGCTTAGGAAGGGTGTTATAACCCTACTTAACTCCACAAGTACACTGGTTTAATTAAGGGAACTTTTGAAAGGTCCCTTCAGTGATCTGCTGCGGCTGCCAAGATTTTCCAATTAAATTCTGATAATCATGGTTTAGATGCTCCTACAGCTAGTGACTGCAAGGCACACATGTTATATTGTCTGCTGTTGATCCTTCAAGTGGAAGGGCTAGTCTGCTGGAATAATGGCTGTGATTGGGGCAAAGGCAAATGTACTTTTTGCTGGATTTATTTTCCCATTTTTGAGAAGAGAAGCACCAGAAATACTACCAGTGGCAGGAACACAATTGTCCTGCAATTCATTCTCAGGCAGTTTGGTTAATTGGAAAATAATCTCTGACAGCCACAGAAATGGAAGATCAGTCATCAGCAAGCAATTGCCAAAACTTTAACCCCACAACCTTTTGAGGCCGATGGTTTCTCAGTGCACAGCAGCTCAGCAACAGAGGAAACTGGCAGTCATTTGCCTGGAAAAAAACTTACTTCATAATCTACCCCACTGACTGTGGAAATAACTGAGACCACAGTAGTCATCACACACCCTTCTGTAAACAGAGCCCAGGCAACTGTAGCTACCTGTTGCCAACCTGCTTTATTAACTTTTTAAAAAACTAGACACAACCAAAGGCTCTGTGCCCAACCCATGATGAACTTAATTTAAAGGCTTAGGAAAAACAATAGAAAAGTAATGATAAGTCGTGGCTATGCCTAAGAAGCCATAGAAATAATCCACTCTAATGGCCTGTCCCTGAAAATCAATTACTAGCAGGTATGGTGTTTGTTAATGTGAGGAGTCCCACTAAAGTAGATAATAAGAAACTGTAGGCATGCACCTTAATACCCTTAGTGCTACTAATAATGGTGAGACTAGGGAACCACATGTAAATAAGTGGAGTTCACAGCAATGCTGAATATGATTCACTATGCCCTTTGTTAAGAAACAGTTCTTAATCCTTATCGTGGGTGTCTTCTTTGAGGCCAAGGCAAAGTTCATTTGGAGGGGAGTACTATAATGATTTGCAATTTCTTTAGGGTCTGATTCTCATATCCTTACTTCTAGTGAACAGTACTGTACGCCAGTGATCAATGGGACTTATGGAGTAAAATGCTAGTGAACATGAGTAAGGTTATCAGACTCTGAGCTTTAAATATAAACATTTTGTCTTCACCATTTGTAAAATTCCCCACGTTGTAAAACAAAAGCAGAAGAGTCTTGGTTTATGAAAGAGTTAAGTCTCAAAGATTCTCAAGCTGCCATGGGAATAACTTAATATCTTGTCCATCATGTGGATGTGCAACCAAATGCATTTCCCTATTTTCTGAGGTATAATCATACTCTGAGTTCCATTACACATAATGGAGTGGGATCATCCATAAAGTTATTCATGAGATATTTTGTTAGTGGTGTTCACCTTCTCCTTGAAGAAAAATACATTATATCAACATGTTCATGAAGAACAAACAGCTCTGGCATTCAGCTATGATTATGTTATTAACTTTTTTCAGCTAATAATTTTCACTCATCAAAAAGAAGCAATTTTTCACTCACCTCTGTGACCAAGAACTGAAGAGTGCTGCATGCAATATCAATGTGTATGCTTTAGGTTCACCTTGACAATTACTTTATTCCTTTCCAAATAGAAACATTATCCTCCCCGCCCTCCTTTAACAGTTATAAAGAATTTCCATTTCCCCTTCAGTTATTATTTAATTTTGAAGGCAAAGACTCCTATGCTTTGGGGGAGTAACGCTGGAGGAGATGGGGAATAAAGCTGATGAAGTGTATTTTGACTCCAAGATCTGAAATATTTTATGCCTACTCAGAATAGAATAAGCTATTCTTCATCTTTGCCATAATCAGAATTTTCCTTGATCTTAGAATTACTCAAAACTCTACCCAGTGAGTCCAGCAGAGGTTAATACTGTGCCACTAGAACTGGAATATGAAAAAATATTTGTTAGTTGTCATTTATAATAGCTTGAGACTATACACAACTATAAGATACAGCAAATTTAAGAAGGCCAATTTTTTCTCATCACTGAGTATTTATTATATATAACAAATACATGAAAAAGAAAAAACTATATTGTGTGATATAAATAGTTTATTTACATTACAGAAAAACATCAAGACAATGTATACTATTTCAAATATATCCATACATAATCCAAGATAGCTGTAGTACATGTTTTCATTGGTGTAGATTACCACAAATGCAAGGCAACATGTGTAGATCTTGTTTTAATCTTTTGTCTATAATACTGTATTTTGTAGTCCAAGCTCTCTGCAGTTAGTTTTGCCATTGTGGAAACATGCACTCTTTAAATTAACCTGGTCGATGCTCTTGTTGTGTTGTCTGAACTGTAGTGCCCTGTGTTTTGCTTCTGTCTGTGGATTCTGTTGCTCCTGGGACATTTTCTGAAAGAAAAGAGAGAATCATAGAAGATTAGGGTTGGAAGGGACCTCAAGAGGTCATCTAGTCTAACCCCCTGGTCAAAGCAGGACCAACTCCCAACTAAATCATCCCAGCCAGGGCTTTGTCAAGTAGGCCTTAAAAACCTCTAAGGATGGAGATTCTACCACCTCCCTAGGTAACTCATTCCAGTGCTTCACCACCCTCCTAGTGAAAAAGCTGTGGCGATGTGGCAGAGAGCGCAATTGGGCCATGTAAAGGATATTCTGGTTCCCTGAGTTCCTTTGAAAAAAACTCGAGCCTCTGTACAAAAAACTACATTAAGAGGAAACTAAAGGCTGCACGATTAAGACAGATACTGCCAAAGTTAAGGTTGCATGTACAGCTTTAATGCTGCCTTCTTGCAATTATTTTTAATTATTTTCAGGAAGCAGGAGGAGGAGCAAGAGTAGGAAAGATCCTATACTCATATACTACACCCCATAATTCCCTGAAACATTTAGAAAGTGAACTTGGACAGATCAGAGGAGTAATATTCTCTGGCCTGATTTTTAGAGGGCCTTAGCACCCACAGCTGTTATTGGTTTCTGTGGAAAATATGGTGCTTATATCATTAGTGAGCAACTAACTTAGCTATGGATGTCTGCCCAACACAGCATTCCTTGGCTGCATATAACTGTAGAGCTTATTCAAGAAAGAAACTCCATTGTGCATGCTCAGAATCTAATTTTCATTTGAACAACAGCAAAAGCCAAACCATTTTACCCCATAATAAGGCTGTACATTCAGCGAGGGCTATTTTCATGCCACATTTCAATTTTTAACAACAAGCTGTTTTGGCTGAAAGGCTCTTGAAAGGAATTTTTCACTAATCGGAAGATTATAAAATATTCCCAGTGTCTCTCTCTCGCTCTCACACAGCAGCCTTCAGGCAGATATCAAGCATGGGAACTTTCAGTCCCAAGAGTGAAGATTTCCAATCGTTATAAGCAACAGAATAGGCAGGTATAATGGAAACTGTCAGGCAAGTTTAACTATAGCAGGGGCTGACCAATGCCTTGTTAAAATATCCTCTTAAAACATACATTCCCTGTTTATTTTGGGTATTAATAGAAAAATAATGAGTTGCAAAAGACAACTGGAAATAAAAATTCTTAAACAGGGTGAGGGCAGAGAGAGAGAAACAAAGTTTCCCTCCAGAACCCTGGGTTCATTCTTTTTCTGCATGCTGAATGCAACTAGCATTTCTCCAACAGTACTCGCAATTTCTTCTACATTATAAGCCACTCTTTTTTTAGTCCAACTGAACTCTATTTCCTTGCTTGCCTGCTTTATGCAGGCTTGGGCCAGATTATGATCTCTATTATAACTAAAGTGTCAAATGATTGAAAAAAATTAATCGCGATTAATCGTGAGATTAAAAAAATAGTTGCGATTAATCTCAGTTTTAATTGCGCTTTTAAACAATACTAGAATACCAATTTAAATTTATTATAAATATTTATGGATGTTTTCCTACATTTTCAAATATACTGATTTATAATGTTTGCCTTTCATCTCTGTAGCAAACACAGCTACAGAATGTTAGTACCAGCTGAAAATCAAGACGCATGTGTTGCTATGTATGAAATAATTTTTTTTTTCTTTTTATTGAACAGAAACAATGTCTGACTGTGGCACTGCCAATGAAAGGCTATATCTCTGTGGACAAAACAGCACTGGCAGAGCAATTTTTAAATAGTTTCCAAACGTATCAAATATGATGATATAAATGTTTGATATGGTGTGAGTCAGATTCTCCGCCGATGCCAATCGGTGAGCTCCATGGAGGCCAATGGCTTTAGGCCAGCTGAAGCGGTGGCCCTGACTTCTCTCACTGTTAAATGGGACTGCTCTCACTGTAAAGACTGCATGATCATGCTCATAATTTTGACCAGCTCTTTTCACAGAAGGAAGGCAGGCTGCTATCAGCAGAACTGGAAATATAAGTCCATATTCCCGGGGTGCTAAGACGGACAGGGCAAATCTCTCATTATGAAACCGTCCAGACTTTGCCTGGACTGTGATTTCATTATACACTCAGCCTTTGCTGCATGTTCCTGAACAGCTTGGCAAACCTTTTGTATGAACTAGGGCACCACCGTTAGCTAACCTAGGACTGAGTCATAGAACTATATGTCATCTGTTCACTGACAGCCTCATAGCCCAGAGTGTCCACGAGTAGTTTCTCATGCACGTTGAACAAGAGAGATGGTAAAATAGGACCTTGCAGTGTTCCACAGGCATGATTTCTGGAAGCTCTCAAGCAAGAAAGAAAAGAAACACTAAATCATGGTGCAGCTCGAAGCTGCAGATGAAGCAATAAAATGTCATGGTCAGGGGTATCAAAGATGCTTGACCAGTCAGAAAAAATGAATATGGACGTTTTACTTTTGACCACTCCACTCTACAAAATTGGAGATTGTTACCCAAAAAACAACAAACCAAACACCCCTCTCCCCCCAAAAAAAGCCTAGCATAACCTCCTTACCCAAGTCTAAAGTCAAAATGGGAGTTGAGCTGAAAGAATGCCATTAGCTGAGAGATCAAGTGTGTGAAAGCACAGATTGGCTGGATGACAGCACCCTAGATGACTGTGCAGGTGGCACAGATTTCAGAATTCCTTTAAACAAGAAAAGCAAAGGTATTCGGGTCCTGTTTTCAAATCTGGGTGCCTCACCCATTTCAAGCACCTAAGCACCAACACCTGAAGAGGTATTTAGGTGGCTAACTATAGATTTATGTACCTTCAGGCCTCCACATTTGAAACTTGGGTCCTTATCCCATAACTAACAAGTAACAATGCAGAGTTGGAATATTTCCAGGGGCAATTCAGAGATGTAGGTTTGGTCTGTGCAGCCACCAAATGTATGGCACAGCACCTGTATTGCTAGAAGTTAACCTGGACCTGCTGTGACTGAAGCAAGAAAAGGGAGGAATCAGAGGTCCTGAGAAGTTCTAACAGCGAAAAAATAGCCTGCGGGTGCATTTGGGACTGGGAGCAAAGGGACCGATTCAGTGAGGGCTGGCAGCCAGATGATGAGATGACTGGCAGTGGTGAGACACTAGCACTGGACAAAAGAGCGTTACCCAGTGGATCCAAACCCATCTTTCATCAGAAAGGTCAGATTCAGGCAGTGAAATGGAAGCGATGGCCCAGCTGGAAGCAGTGGGCTCCAGAATGGTTGCTCTGCAATGGACTGACATATTGACTGTGTAGCCATGGGGTCCAAAGTCAATGGGACTGAGTTTAAACACAGGCTTACTATTACTAAACAAATCTCTCGACTGAAAACATACACACATCATGTTTTTATAATGCAAAGGGAAACCTCTACTTCAGATGACTACCAGCTAATAGGAACAAAGTTATTTTAAGAAAGGTACCAGTACCAAGGCATTTGAGGTACTACTACTACTACTATGATTGCTAAAATTAGCAAAACGTGGTACAATATGGGATCTAAGTGTATGCTACATGTGGTCATCTTAGATGAAATGTCCTTGGGTGTCTTCTGAAGAGTCTGTGCCTTATGTAAGGTTCTATAGACTCAGTGTTGAGCTGAATTTGAGCCACTTGGTCCTTGACTCCTTCAGCTACCTGAAGTAAACAGAGCTTTGTGATGCTCTCAAGTGAGATCCATGTTTATTTATGAACATATCAGTTAAAACAATGTAAACTAGGAACTAGAACACTGGCTTCCTGTCTTCTAGCCAGCTGAGGCTCGCAGGATGGCTTGAGAATGTCATAGTGTAATCCTAGGTGGCAAAGCACACAATCCATTCATTTTTAATCAAGTTATTTACTTGCACAAATAAACTGTCATAATTAAGTATTACAAAGCACTAAAGAAAAATGCTGAGAGACATGACAATACTGAGCATAACTTTATATTTCCAAGTCCTGCCTTCATCTACACTGTTCTGTCTCTGTCCTGTCTTGTCTCTCAAGTTGAAAGGTCTTTGGTACAGAGACCAGGTCTCACTCTGGGCTCAGTCCTGAACAATGCTGAGCACTATTGTGATTCCTAACTTCAGTGGGAACTGAAGGCTCTGAGCACCTCTCAGAAATGCTCAGCTTTGGAAAGCACCACAGGCATTTGCAGTGCTATATGCATGATTTTAATAATAGTAACAAATACATGATTAGTAATAATAATATTGGTTAATGGCATACAAGTGCAAGTTTTAGACATGGAAGTCCAAATGCTCTGCTTGCACAAACAGATGAAACTTAAATCAAAGTCACCAGCAGAGAATTTGGCCATAAGGCAGTTTAATTGGTTCAAGTTTGACTTCTCCCACATACGGAGTTTTAGTCATCTTTTTATTGTCTTTACTGTTTTGAAAAGTTCATGGATTGGGATGTCCTGGAGTTCAACCCAATACACTCACGGTCTCTAAACCATACTTGTGCAAATCATGTGTCTGATTTTGAAATGTAGCCCAAATTGTTATGTGAGGTTGGGAGGCTGTATTGCAATAATCACATGCATTATGGAAAAAGGTAAAAAATAAAATAAAAAAAAATTAAGCAGATTAGAACCTATGGGGAAGAGCTAACACATTTTAAATTATGAGTGGGATATGTTATCTACATTGCAGTACCATAGATCTTAATGTAAATCTTTTAGGTAGGAAGGATTCATATCTTTTCCTCTGCTCACAAGCTTTACCTTGCTAGATTGCCTGAAGCGGAAAAAAATAGTCACTAAAAGAAAATGATGTGGTGCATTTTCCTATTTATCAGTTATTTTTCCATCTCCTTTTTTATGTACACTGTATTTTTGGTCTGAATTATCTCCATGTTCCCTGAAACCCACTTTAATATAATCCATTGCCTTTTCTGGCATTTGCTGTTAAGGGTAGTAGACTTGATGGACTCAGCTTGTCCAGAAAGCAGCTCAGAGCTTCAGCAGATGCTTTTGCTTTACGTGTTTAGGCCAGGGAAGGATTTATTGATAATTTTTTGTCTTTTCCAGGAGCAAATGCTACACTTGTCCTCTAACCAGACAGTGCAACATTGATACTGAGCTATATTAGAACTTTTATTTTCTATAGAGGTATGATACCTGTGTTTTATTTTCTTGTCTTTTGTTTAGAAATAAATTCCTTTTCAGTCTGTTTTATCGGTGGAGCTGTAGGAGGGCTGAATGAGTTTCACCTTGTGATTTTGACAAAAGCCTGGAGAAACTCAGCAGCCAGAGTTCACTCTGAACTCTTCTAGAGGCAATGAAATTGGGTCAGTGAGGAACTACAGTAGCACTTGTGGGCATGAGAAGAAGAATTACACTTCACACTTTAATTCTGAACTACATTGGGCCACAGTTTCCATACTAATAACCGCTTCCTCTTTCTTTACAAAAATGCAGCATAACATCCAGATATTTATCTAGCCCCCCATCCCGCAAAACACTAAAGCACAGGCGAAACTTTAAGCACATGTGCTGTCCCCTTGATTAAAATGAGTTCAGTTGGCCTGTACATGCTTCAGTGCTTTGCTGGATTGGAGCTACAGTGATGGGTTATTTAGAAATACATACACAGATAGTATTAGCTTTATTTAGTAACTACTGATCCAGTTGCCTCATTTATATACCCTTTATTTATATGAACAATATTTGTCCAAGCATCTGAATACAGAATATGAAACTTCATTTGCTGTATGTGCTGGTGTGGCCTAAGTCTGATTAAATTGGAACTGAAAATACAAGTCATGATAAATAAATCAGGACTGGGATGAAACAATTCTTTCCCTTACTTCTTGAATTAAGTGGGATTTGTTATCCAAGTGCAAATGTACTAGTCTGTGTAATCGGAGAGTCAAGTGGGTATAAACAAAGCCCCTTTTCTTCTATTGCGAAAACAGATAGATACTGACCTTGTAATGCAGAGGACTACAACACAGATGATAGCAATCTGGATGGTTCCAATCACAGCTGCTATTAAGACATACTGAAACCGTACTGGCCCTGGAACCACATATAAAACGCTGTAGTCCTTTTTTTCACAGTGTTGCCCAGTATAGCCTGCATCACACCTGCAACAAAAGAGGTTTATCCTGTTACTCTGAAACTGCTCTGCCCCTTGTAGCAGAGGGCCAGCCTGAGAGGGAGGCTTTGTGTATAAACGTACTGCTTGGCAGACACCGTGGTATTTATTTATTTTTTAAAAAGTGGATGCAGAGGATGTTTTCCATTACGCGAGGACCGCTTTTATCTCACAAACACTGAGAATCTAGGAAAATGAGATACATAGATACTCGGATGTCCAAAATGTGGTGAGGACTATTTGGATTAGGCCAGCACCTAGAGACCCCACCCTACATCGGGACCCTATTGTGCTAACCACTATAAACACACACACAGCAAGGGACGGTCCCCCTGCCCCAAAGAGCTTCCAGTCTACAAGACAGACAGAGGGTAGGAGAAATAAATGACAGTGCTGAAAAGGGGGGGGGGGGGGGGGGGGGGGGGGGGGACCGTGCAGGAACTCTTGCTCTATCCTTGGATTCACAGGTAAGCCATGCAGTGGTTCAATTAACAGTGTTTCATCAACATGTTTTTTCGGGAAACTATTTGTTTTTGAGGACACTGGGTTGCCTATAGGATAGTTTCTTTTACTCTCTGGCTATTGCTTTCTCCATACTTTCTAAACAAGGCAAGATCCTACACACCCCACAGAGCCTGAATATTTGAGCCATGCACCAGGACCATTCCTTAGGAGCCAGGGAGGGGGGGAAAACAGGCATCCCTGTACCACCAAGTCTGGTTGCTTTACAGCTGCTATTACAGCCCTAGCCCCAAGACTGAGCCGTCTTCTTAGCTCCTCAACCCTTTCTTCACAGTGGGAATAGCCAATAGATTCATAGTTTATGGACAGAGGGGACTATTAAGGTATCTCGTCTGACCTCCTGTATACCACAGGCCATTACATTTCACCCAGTTACCCCTGGACAGAGCCCAATCATTTGTGTTTGGCTAAAGCACATCTTCCCGAAAGGCATCCAGTCTGGAGGTGAAGACTTTGAGAGATGGAGAATCTGCCACTTCCCTTGGTAGTTCATTCCATTGATAATCACCCTCTCTCTGTTAAAAATGTGTGTCTTCCGTCCAAGCTGGATTTGTCTGGTTTCAGTTCTGAGTATTGGCCTTTGTGCTACCTGAATCCTGGCACTGCTCTGCACCGGGGCGGTCCCCAGGCACAGAGCTTCCTAAAGGCAGCTGTCACCTGTACCAGTTTCTGATGCTGCCAAGACGTTGTGCAGCCTGGGATCATGGGGGTTCAGGGGAACCCCAACCATGCTCTCTTTCTTACAGCATCACCCCCCTTATGGCAACAAGAGGTGGGAGGAGCAACTGTGGTGGCTCTTGTCCTAGGACATCCCTATGCAGGAGAGATCCTTGGGGGCCAGGCCTGCTGGGCCTAGGTCTTCTTTGTGCCATAGCAATGCAAAGCGGTCACAGTGTGGCAAAGGATTCAGGCCAACATGTTATAATTTGCTAATGTGCAAGAAAGTCTTAGGGATACACTTGTTACAGGGGCTATAGGGCCAAATCCTGACAGATGTTGAGTGTCTCCTGAGAGGGCCTAAGTGCCCTCAACTCCTATTGATCTCAGTGAGAGTAGATGGTACTGAGACCTTCCCGGAGATCCTCAAAGCTCACACTTGTGTAATTCCCATTGATGCTAGAACTCCCTGTGCTTTGGGACGAGAATGCCAAAAGTAACCCATGTTTGGTACTTTTTCCTTTCTGGGGCACATGCCAGCTAGCTCTGGACTCTTATGCAGATTATCCACTGAAGGAGAAGTGATGTACAATAAGAAGGATCCCATGTCTAATGTGATTAGGTGTCCCCGCAAATGAACACGTAATTTGCCCAATTGCCACTAAAATCCCTGTTTATTCTGCACACCTCCACACAAACAAACAGTCTGCTTCTCCTCTCCTCGCTATTTTCCTGTCCCGCTACCTTCTTCCCTGTCTGACTTCCCATAAAGGGCAGTTTAGTTGTTCCCTGGCCGCTCCTGTGCTGCTTCCCTTAAAAGGACAGGGAGGAGATGGCAGTGGGAGAAGGGAGGCATCACAAGGGAAACCTTCTGGGTCAATGGCAGTAGCAACTATAAGAGACTTGGAGCGTTTGCCTGGACCTTCTCTTAGAGATGGTGGTGGTGCTCACTGAGCTTCATACGCCAGGCTAGGGCAAGGGGAGGCAGGCAACTGCTTCTAAGCGCTCCCCGAACCTCATCCAAACCTTAGAAGCAGCTGCAGGAGAGGATACTCTTTGGCTGGATGGAAAAATGGAGAAGCAGGGGCAGCCAAGAGCAAAATGAAGCACTGGATATGGGAGTGGTTTGCAGGAGGAGGTGCCCTCCATGCAGAACTTCCACGGAGCTGATCTCCACTCTACGCTATCCCAGTCTTGCATGCATGAACACCAGCTCAAAACAACAGTTGCAGCAAATGTGCACTTCATCCCCTTGCCCGCACCAGATTCACTTGGAGGAAGTATGAACTGCTGAAGTGAAATCCTAGTCACCTCAATGAAACATTCAGTGCTGAAGCGAAGCCTGGGAGATGCTTCAACCATCACTCCTCTTCTCTGCCCAACCTCTTTCTGAAGTTGTCTTTCTTCCAGTTCTTTAATTTTTAAGGTTTTTTTTCCCATTGTGGAAATATCAGGGAAGACTAGATTTCGGGGCCACAAGCCAAGGAAAAGCACCCGTTGGGTAACGCTTGCACTTGTGGTGCATCTTAAAAAAATTCTTAAGGTTATTTCATATTTTTATAATCAATTAACATGGCAGCATAATTCAGTGCACTTCTGCTGCATCATTTAGGTCTAATGTGCTTCACCGTATACGGGATTTTGGCTAATAACTATTTTCCATAGTGCAGCTAGATTACACATATTAGTAACTCTGCCTCTTCAGTTACCTGCAAGATGGTTCCAACATATTCGTAGAGTGCTCGCATTTCCCATGCATGCAGAAGCCATTGTAGTGTTCTGGACAAGGAATGTAGATCCCCCTTGCACTTTCTTCCAATTTATTTGCATTCTCTGTGAACAAAAGTGAAAAGAACATCAACCTGGAAGCACGTTATAAGGAGAGGTGAGACGAAACATGGCATTAAGGGCTCAAAGTACAATATAGGATAAATTCAAAAGAGCAAGATGTTAAAGACTCTCATGTCGTTGTAAAAGAAAGAGAAGTACTCAAATGATTTTGCAACCCAAAAAAATCTATGCTTCCACAGGAATCACCTAACGTGGATGCAGCGCTTTATAAGCTATTTTGTGATTCTTTTGCATATCTAATTCCTATTAGGTTTTTGCGCTGTGTTGCCAGAATACCTAATCTTACTATTTTTAAAAAATATTGATCACAAAATATCCCATGAGAAATGTCTAATAATATCTGTTATCCTTTAAATACCCTCTTCTCAGAATCATGCAGGGTTAGGCTGAGTCTGGACATCGATATATAATATACTATTGTATGTTCAGTGGGATACACTTAGATAAAGGATGGTTTTTGCAGCTAAAGCACAGGTCTAGGACTCAAAAATTCTGGGTTTCTATTGCCGATTCTATCACAGACTTTCTGTGTGATACTGGGCATGTTGCTTAATAACTCTGTGCTTCAGATTCCACATATGTAAAAATTCTGTAGTGGGGCTTGGGAAGATAAATTCTTTAATACTCATAAAGTGCTTTGATATCCTTGATTGAAAAACCTACCATTATTATATAGTCTCTTGCAGTGTGCACATATATAATTCCACAAGCATTAGACGGGCACTGAACATGTGAATCTAAGAAAATGTTTACCCCAATGTAGTCAGTAAATTGAAAGCTCCAAATATTAATTTATGATTAAATGGGTCTATGTTTAACATTTACATAATGTGTTTAGATGCCTAAGCACCATCTGCAATATACTTACTCACCTTTGATAGAATATCAAGTTGTTAATTACACTTTATAAATACATTCAAAGCTGTCTATCTGGGTTAGGGATTTCGGAGCATACTTCACCGACTTCTTTCCACATAGACATATCTGTACTTTTATTTTTTAATGTGTAGAATGTCAGCTTGTCTGGCCCTAGCATGGGTGTGAAGAGGGAGAGCATTCTTCCTCAGTGCCCCCCTATTCAAGGCCCAGACGCAAAGGCAGTGTCTACACACAGAAGAGCCCAAGGTCTCTTCTGTTCTAGCAACAAGGGCTATGTCTACACTGCCCATCCTCCTCCCGCCCCAAATTTCCCAGCAGCATCTCAGAGCCTGGCTCAACTGACCTGGACTTGCGCTACAGTGTAACCATCTCTCCCCCATTCAGAGCCCAAGCTCCACCCTGAGCCTGACTATCTACACTGCTATTTTTAGCCCTGTGGTGTGAGCCCCAGGAGCCTGAGGCCCAGGCCCTAAGACTTGCTGCTGCAGGTCTCTTATTGCAGTGTAGATGTATGCCAAAAGGCTAGGAGGGAAAGGGAGAAATCAGACTAAGGTGCATGGAAAAGCCAGTCCAATACCCACCTGCCCAGGTTTACACAGCAGGCTGGGTGCACTGGGGGGTCAGCAAACTGAAGCGTCTAAAATGATGGATGGCACAGCTTTTAGAGAGCTGGCTGGGAATTTTTTGATGAAATATTTTTCGTCAGAAAATGCCGATTCGTGAAAAATGAAACACTTTTCAGGAAGATCATTTTCAATAATTTCCCATTTTGGGAAAAAACTCTTAATTGTTTAAATGTCCAATTTAGTACTTACAGAGTGTCTCATTTTGACATTTTTTAAACAAAAAAGTTCCATTTGTTCAGTCTGAAATAATTTTTTACTTCCAAATTTGTTAATTTACAGTAAAAACAAATTAAGAGGTCAAAATTGAAATGAACTATTTTGAAATTATCAGAACAAAATGTTTTGTGTGATCCAATCCACATTTTTTTCTCAAGCTTTTTGTTCACAAAAAATCTTCAAGATTTTAACTTTTTGTCCTGATTTGCGATTGGAAACAATGTCAAAATCTCAAAAAAATTCACTGGATAGGAAAATCATTTCCTGCCTACCTGTAAGTGTGTGTACTCTGTGAGGAGATTATGCTCTTAATTGCACATCCTGGTCCTAACAAAACAGGGGGTAAGGCTGATTTTATTTTGTTTTGATATTTTACATTGTTATACATTCTCATTTATGATAATAATATTATAGTATGCCAGAAATATTTTTAAAACAACAACAACACTAATACTATCCAGAAAAAACAAGTGAATAATGGAAAGAAATATCAATAGATATCTAATAATGGGACATTGACAGAAATAAATTTACGCAATAACGAAGGATTTGCATTTTCCTTGGATTTAATAAAACAATGATAATTTATGTTCAGCTCTGTAGCTCAGCCTTGCTAGCATTAGGTATGCTTAAGTATTATCTTGCCTTTGGGAAAAACATGTATAGCAGATCCAAGATTCAATTTTTCATACTGCATTTTTTCCCCCATCACTACTGTCCAAAGAGAATTCTGTATGGTCACAACTTGCACTAATCAAGGTGGGTATTCTTCCTTATCTTAAAAAGAGATAAAAGCAAACCACAATCCCAGAAAACCTCGATGAGTGGCCAAACTATAGATATTTCTAGAACAGTGATTTTTTTCAACCTGTAGTCTCTGGACTCCTGGCCCTATGAACCCAGAGACTATGTCTAAGGGGTCTGCAAAAGATTGTCGTTATCACAGAACAGTGGTTTGCAACCTGTGGTCCGCTGACTAAGTCTAAGATTTCTGAAGGCGCCTGCATCTCCATTTGAAATTCTTTGGGGTCTGCAAATGGAAAAAGGTCAAAAACCATTGTTCTAGAACATGCCAACTCTGCTTTCATATTTAGGATTTTGCAAGGACAAAATGAGAATATAGGGCTAAATTCTCCCTTTCACCAGGAAAAGCCATCAGGAGGAGGGGATGAAAAAACAGTGCAACAAAAAGTGCCCTAGGCTGAGCTTGCAGAAAGAACCATACTTTCTCTTGCTTGAGCAAGCAATTTGCGGCAGTGGAGGAATGGCTAGAGACATGGCCTGCCAACCCCATGAAGCCTGGGGGTTTTACACCAACCTTGCAGGAGTTGGGATAACAGTGCCGTACCTGCCATGCCAGCAGCTTTCAAAGGCTCTTCTCTGCCCAGCCGTGCATTTACTCATTGCTGTGTACCATACTCCAGCCAGTGGCGAAGAGAACCATAGAGAGGTAACTCATACTGAAATAAGCAGCATTAGGCTACCTGTCTGTGTAGGTTATGGGCAGTTTCCGTGTGAGGATACAGTGGGGAGTGGCTGCTACATATTGTCCCATTTTTTGCTATCCACTGTTCCCCACAACATACATCCATATTTTAACAAAAGTCTTTCTATCTAGGTCCGTGGTTCCCAACCTTTTTGGCTTGAGGGCCACAGATATCATGTATACAACCCTGAAGGGCCACCAGTCTCTGCTATCAGGCACCCCCTCACCAGCTGCAGCCAAATGGAAGGAGTTCAGCAAGAAGGCTGCCTCCTCGGTGATCTCCCGTCCCCTTGGCTGCAGCAGGGAAACCGCACACGTCCTGTAGCCCTGTGCGCTCTACCTGGGTCCATAGGCTATGGCTCCCATCTGCAGCCAACGGAATGGAAGATCAGCGCTCCCCTCCCTCTGGCTCCAGCAGGGCCCTCAACACCTAGGGACCTAGGTGGAGCATTTTGCCATGTTCCCTGCTACAGCCAGAAAGAGGGGAGTGTTGATTGCCCGTCCCCTTGACTGCAGCAAGGAGCCTGCACTGCTCTTTTAGCCCCACGAAACACACTCCACCTGGGGCTTTAGGCAGTGGCTCCCTTCTGCAGCCAGCAGGGGATGAGCTGCAGGCCACTTTGAAAGCCCCTGCGGGTCACTTTTGGCCACAGGTTGGAACCACTGATCTAGGTCCCTAACTGAGCTCTTCCGGCGTACCATCGCAATGTAGCTGTTTTATCTGTGGAAAGGTTACTGGTGGTGATAGTTAGTGTGGGATTCAAGGTATCATGGTGCATAGTTCCTTTGCATGGGCCAGACTGCTCCATCTTGGGGGAAAACACAGCCACAGTGGGCCTCATGGGAGAAAAACTCCACAAGATTCCCTCCTGAGCCTGGTGACGTGAAGGAATGCTCCTGTTAGTAGAAAGAGGTGTCAGCTGTTGTAGTGCTAGACATGGTTGGGTCCTGTCTAAACTTGAGGTTGCAACATTTTCAGCACAGGTCAGCTGCATCCATTGCTAACATCCATTGTTTATACTTGGAGATTCAGTCACTGCTAACAAGGCTATTGAATTTCTTTCCAATTGCCCACTGCAGGAGTGAGGTTTGCATCCCTGCAAAAAAAGCAGAGAGCAGGGCTTTTTTTTTTTTTTTTTCTCTCTCCAAGCCTTGTGGATATTGGGAAATTTGCAGATGTCCTAGAATTGTCTGTTGGTGACCCTGTGCCTCAAGCTATCTCACTGCTCCAGGATCTCTGCGCCTCTCTGATTTGTTGGTAGCACTACCATGTCAGGATATCCTGTGGACCAGGAGAGGAGGTGGACTTCAAAGAGCTGAGAGGAATTTAGCCAGCATTACCTTTGGGGCAGATTTAACAGTGCTGGCTGGGGTGAAAGTGGATAAAGGCATATCTCTGAACCACCTTCCATGTAGGAGAAGGAATGATTTTTTCCCTCCTTCTGTGGTCATGTTGGTGGAAAACAGAACATTTCTCCACTCTGTCAAGAAGTGCATCTAGCCCCTAGCACACTGCAAAATATAACCTGGGACCAATAAGTTGTAAATCCATAAAGTGTAAGACTGTGATGGAGAGTGTTTCACTGGATCTGAAATGGAACATCCCAGGATTTATTAATGCTCTATATAATGCTTTATCTTTTAATCCAGATAGGAGGAAACCATGAAATTTAGAAATGAATCATCCACAGTCCCTCTTGTTGATTAGAGTCTTCTCTAAAGCAGTTAGATATTGAGCTCCTAAGATTTCCTTTCTTTATCTTATCAAGCATAAAGCTACACAGTGGTAGAAAACCTCATTTCTAGTATGATCTTCTGTTTAAGTTATTCAAAAGACAGAAGAGCATCACAGTCAGGATGAAAGCAGAGTTCATACAATTTAACAAATTCTCTAACAATTGTGCAATATAGGAGCATTTTGTTTCTCACCCAGAATATTTCTCCTACATGGAAACCTTAGACCTTCTCCATGTATTGTAAATTTTTTTTTCACTGCACAAATAAGAAGATTCATTTTTACAGACTCAAGGAGATCCAAATCCAAAAATAAAGTATTCACTAAAAGCTGTTTCATTCTGAATCCATGAGCTACAAAAATCAATGCAATTAAAAAGAAGCCTCAAAACATTGCAATATGCTTTTATTTGTTTTAATATTTCTAGTCTGCCTAGGTTCTAATACTCATTACCATAGTATGATTCTATCAGAGCACCTTCCAGAGGTGCATTAAGCAATGAGACTAACATTTATCATGTGTGGTTCATTCACTGTTCATCATTCAATAATAATTACCGAAACAAGACCCATAAAACAAAACCATTTTCTTTAACATTTAGACCATTGATGAGATAAAAAAGACTTTATGATGCCCGGGGGGTTATAACTGAGCAAAACAGGTCTTCAGGCATCATAGGAGAAGAAATAATGGGGTTTTCCCCTAGCATAATTTGTGATTATTCAAAAAGCAGATACTGCAGGCATATATTATATCTAAACTAATCAGATTATAATATCACTAAATTGAGGAGCTCATCTTCAGCACCAATCTCACATCTACAGAGAGCAAAGCTTAAATTTAAAGTCATATTTCTTTTTCTGGCATAGAGCAATACTACAGATGAATTCAAAGTTAATCAAATTGCAATAACATTAAGTTTGATAGCTTATCTTCAAATACCAAACCTTTTATGTATCGTTATTAGACAACTATGTGGTAAGGAAAGCTTTATTTTAATCAGAATAATGGAATCCATACTTTTTCTGATATCTGCTAAGACCAAGTTTAGATGGAAATCAAATAGAAAGCCCAAAGATGAAAATTCAGGTTGTAGAATCAATAGTTTCTTTCTCTGAGCATGTGTGATTCTTGACACATCTGGGAGTATATCTCAATTTTTTATTTTGAAAAGAAGTATCACATTCTCTCCCGCCCCAGATGTATCTTAGTAGTAGAGCTGGTTGAAAAATTTTCTTCAAAACAGTTTTCCATCGGAATGTCATTTCAACAAAACCACCATTTTAATTATGATGTATTGATTTTGATGAAATTTCCCATGAAACAAAATTTTTGGCTTCCAACATTTTTTTGGCTTAAAAAAATTCATTTTGGAAAAATTCAAAATTTTGTTTCAAAATGAAATTTTCATTTCAATATTTATTTTGTTAGGTTTTTTCACTTGCACAATTCTGGTATTATTTTGACTATTTTCATGACATGTCAGTACTAGCAGTGCATAATATAATGTGTCAGATACCATGTCAAATCATGCCATATTATGCACCACTATTGACAGGTCATAAAATGACATATTATCATAATGGCATAATATAATAGTTAACGTATTCTATTCCATTGTTTTACTTCTAAAATCAGTAAGGACAGCTGCTCCTTAGTACAGACTGAAATATCTTATCTTCTTTTCTTGTTGAAACAGTCTCCTGTTTGTGTTGGAATGAAACAGATTGACAGCTGACACTTTCAACATGAAAAGAATATAGCACTCAGTGTACTAATAAGAGGATCAGCTGTTTTCAATATCCTTGTGTTAACTTGGAATTATTTTTCTATGATTCAGAAAAGAGCTGCTTTGTCTAATTTGTCATGGAGTGCTTAACTTATTTTCTTACTGAAAATGTCAAAGAGTCAATCTGTTTCATTACAACACAAACAGGAGACACTTTGATTTAGAAAATAAAGTAAAATGTTTCAATATGTAATAAGTAGCAACTACTCAATGATTTTGAAAATAAAATAATATAAAAATAAAACAGTAGAATATTTTGATGTATGTCATATCTTGATGTCATAATACACACTACTATTACTATTGACTTATAATGTAAAATAATAAAAAATGCAAAAATATTCCATAAAACAAAATAAATTTTGAAACAATTTACATTTGAAATGAAATTTTAATTTTACTCCCAAAACACTATATTGAGAATGGATTTTTTAAAATGTGTATTTCATGGGGTATTTTATATATATTTGTTGTTATCCTCTCCTCCCTGCCTCTCCCATTTGGAATGAAAACAAATATTAAAATGACAAACTTTTCCTGCAAAATGAAAGTTCTGACTTTTGGCCAGCTCTACTTATACCCTTTCAAGATGAACAGGTGATAAGAAAGTCACAATCATTGTATGGATAATAGATTTTGCAGAAAACATTTGTAGAAGGCCCTTATTGGAGACAGAATAATTTAGACTTCTGAAGGGACAGTCCGTGTGTTTTGCAATCAGTACTAATATGTACAGCTTTTGCATCAAAATCATACAGTTTCTTCCCCACAACACTATTAGGAAAATCCAGAACATATTTCATAAATCTTTCATAAAATGTTATAGACAATCAAATTTCCTAGGCAAAAATACTTTAATTAGTCCAATGACAAATGTCTTGGTGCTCTGTCCACAGATATTAATTTTTCATGGATTTTATTAATACTGTTTTCAACAAATTTTATTTTTCTCTACTGATCAGACATTTTACAGACAATACATCTAATTTACTCTCTAAAGAATCAAATAATCTTCTAAACTTTATATGCCCAGGAAAATATTTTCAAGTATAGCTTCGGAAGTAGTTGTGGAGACCAAAGACAAGTACCAAGTGTTTTATTTCGCCAATTCAATAGGCTCATGGAGACTGTGCGTTAAGAAAGAACCCTCCTACCCACTCTCATGACTTCAGTCCCATGTGAAGTCACAGAATTTCCTGTTACTATGAACTTCTCTAAGGATGCCTCACACCTATTTTTCTATTTGCATTTATTATGTACACAATGTGAAAAAAAGTGGCACATCGCCTCAAAAAAAATATTATAGCCTAAAGACTGAAAACATTCCCACATTTTTCACCCACATGTTGCATTTCCAGTTAGCTAAATCTGCCCAATCATTTCTCTTAGAATTTTTCAGAGGATGTAGCAGACAACTTGTCTGGTAAAACCACAATCTAATCACCAGAGGGGGCCAAAAACCTCTGGGAGGAAGGACTATCCAATGTTAGAACACTAACCTAAGACTAAGGAACCATGGGTTAAGTTCCCAGCACCAGCACAAACTCCTTGTGTAACTTTGCCAGATCCTCAAAGATATTTAGGTGCCCAACTCCTATTTAAATCAATGGGAGTTAGGTGCCTAAATACCTGAGGCTCTAGATTTTAGTCTCTCTGTGCCTCAATTCCCCAACTGTGAAATGGAGATAATAGCACTACTTTGCCAAACAGGGATGTAGTGAGGATAAATACATGAAAGATTGTGAGGTGATCAGGGCAATCAGGGGCCACTTAAGATAGAAATATAGACCAAAAATTGATGTTTCAGAGGAGAGTAAACTCTTTAATCCCATATGGCAACTGTCAGTGCAATGCTGTGATGAGGAAAAAATTCCTTCCTGACTTCTGAAGCACCCCAGGACACAATAACTCTTCACTCGCGAATTATCAGTGGTCACACAATTACAAATAAATTGAAAGAAAACAAAATCTCATTTTAATATTGTTTCAGAGAAACTTCTGCCTGGAATTATTTGAGACCTTTGAAAAAGAGCTCTTAGTATTTGGAATGTAGGTAACAGATTGATGGTTGTAGTGGAGAGCTTCCAAAGCAACAGAAATGGAAGACTCTGCCATTTTCCTCTATCATCTCAGACATTAATGGGAATATATGAACATACATAAGATATTGATATTTTCAGGAATAATTGTATCATAATTCAATCCACTAAGTTGCCACTGAACAAGGAAACCATACTGTGCCACCCCAGTGCCACACCCATTAATAATCGTGTACTTGATTTATTACAATTTACTTCACACTGAGGACTAACTGCATATGCCATTTTCATTATGCTAGAATTCATGGGGCTAGATTGTCTCTGAGCTTTGTACAGGGTGTGGGGAAAGCAAGGAGCTCTTCATTGCAACAGGGGAAGAGGTGGGGCTGCTCCCCCCCATGGATGGATATCAAGTCAAAGTGGCTGGGAAGACATGAGACGATGCTTTCCTTCTGCCCCAGTCTATGTGGAAGAGCTGGTGTACAAGGGGTAGCAGGCTATATGATTCCAACTGCATAATCCTTCTCTGAACCCCTCCTGGGATAGTGAGTCAAAGGAATGACAAACAATTGAAACTGAACTTTTTTTTGGTTATGTTTAAGATCGTAATGCCTCTTTGTCCCCCTCTTCTTGGTTCCTTCTTTCTTGGGAAAAAATTGCTTGTTAATAATTTTAGCTTCTCCAAGGTGGAAAAAAAGAGGCAACTGCTTCCACATATTAGACTTCTTCTAAGCCTCCCAATGACAAAAAGCCTTGTAATAACTCTTGATCTCAGAAATGGTCTTAGAATGAAATGTGAGTGACTGAACTCCACAAACAAAAGATCAAGTTAAAAAAAAAGGAAGAAAAATGCCATTAACTAGGCCTGTCTCTATCTTCTGTCCATTAACAGAATAAAATAAGGACATGATCAGAAGAAATCATTGTAACCCATAAAACTAGTTATAAGCATTCAACTAGTCACAAAAAGGTTTATATAGGACCATTAAAGTGGAAATTAATCTATGCTGTAATAATAGATGGCTGATCTTAGTGACCTTGTTTCCACTGAAGGAATTTCTTGGAAAATGTTAAATAAATGACATCCATTTACAGATATTGGGTCTGTATTCCTTAATATGTATGTTTAAGACAGTGTTTCTCAATTATATTTCGCCGTGGCACCCTTGCGCGGCCATGCGATACCCTCTGCCAACAAGTCCAGGAAATCTTCCCCTTTTCGGCGGCGCGGTGTAGGCTGGTTTCGGCAGCGCGCTCTGTAAGCCCACTCCCCTTGATAGTCAGTGAGAGTTAGGCACCAAAATGCCATCTGTGCCTTTGAAAACCTCCCCGCAACAGCATGTTACAACATGGGGGTAAACCCACCCTAAAATAACTCCATGGCTTCCGTTCATTCACACTAGGCATGCATTTTGGCCTATCAAGTCCTTCCATATGCAGCTCACTGAAAACAGTGTAACCAACACCATTCTGATATTACTAATTTTACCAAGAGGGAAAAAAATGGATCCATCTGAATTAAACTGCATTCACATCTTTTCTCAGGCACAAAAGACACTTGCTCGACTCAGTCACTTATTCATTTTAAATGTTGTCATGCAAATGAGTTTCTCGGGCTGAGGATAACATCCACTTTCTGCTTTAAAAATAACTCAGTACTTTTTATGTTTATGATGATGGTTTCTAATACACTGGAAAAAATAGTAAGATCTTTGCCTCTTGCAGCAGTATATTATAATTATTCAGTCTGCTGCCATAATTAATAGTAGAAAGATATGAATAAAGGCACACTAATAATCCCCAGAGGTTCACACAAGCAAAAACAATCAAAGCATATCAGCATATTTGAAAAAAATATTCTAAAAAGATTTCTGAGTTTTTAAAATGTACATACATTTATAAACAGCACTGGTGAAACAGCTGAATAGGTTGAGGCTTGCTTGACAAAATTCCAGTTAACATGTCAATCCATTTCTATAAGCAACAATGATGCTGGTCCAGCCAAAAAACTATTATTGTTATCCCTCCTGGCTGTCCTATCCTCCATTTGTTTGTCCATTGTATTCTGTTTATACTTTGCTTGTAAGCAAATTTGGGGCAGGGATTCTTTTCTTATACAGTAGAACCTCAGAGTTATGAACACCAGTTACGAACTGACCCGTCAACCACACACCTCATTTGGAACCGGAAGTATGCAATCAGGCAGCAGCAGAGATAAAAAACACCCCCACAGCATCACTGCTCCCATGCACAGACTGGAGTGGTGCCTTATGTCCCTTTATTCCCCTAGTCAGGTGCCTGAGGCAGCTCATGACTGAACCTTTAATGTATGGGACAATATTATTATTTTTATTTCAATTCAATATTTTCAAAATGTTGGTGGCAGTTTAGAAATCTGAAGCATGCCAGAGGGTTAGCCTGTATGCCAAAGTCCTCTACTGGAAATGGAGACGTGAGAAGTCTTATATTTAGCCATAGAACAAGTACAGCATGGATAATAGGCGAATAAATGTCTCCACCCTAGAATGAAGTGTTCCCCTCTCTGTTGAAAGGGTAATTAAGCTTCCATGCCCATTCCCTTCTTGGCCTGTTGGTTAAAGCTGCTGGTAACGATGGTGACTTTTGAAATGTGCACACTGGGATCTGAACTGAGACCACCAAACTTACTAACCATGCATCAACCATTAAAACAAGACAGTTTATTCTCAAAAACCAAGAAATAAGGAACAAAAACTGAACAGAGAAACAAACCCAACCCCACAACACAAAAAAGGGTAGGGGAGAGGGAAGAACAAAACTCCTTTATAGGGCCAAATCCATGCATGACATTACTGCATGACAGTGATGGAAGGAGGCAATAGGATTGTTGGAGGTGGCTGTGGTGGGTTAGCTGGAACAATTATATTTGAAACCAAACTATCTGCCATCCTCTAGTTTCAATACTGATACTCTGGGATCCAAACCGTGATGTCTCCAATAAGATGTCTGATTACCTTATTTCCACTAAGTTCGGTACCTTACAATGACTTCCATAGCAATGGAGTGAGAGCTGATTCTTGAGGCAGTTTCTGAAGATAATCTTACTCATGCTGCGTCTCATGAAGTCAATGGAACCACCAGTGGAGTAAGGAGAAGATTGTACATGTATTTCTTTTCTAATATATTTGCTTTCATTACACTTACTAAACAAACAAGTACCAGTTATATACCATGCTTCTATTCTGGCCTCCATGGCTAGCTGTGCAAAATGATAGCAAAATTAGCTAACTAGTTCAGTGATGTTAAGGAAATAACATTCCCAAAGCCTGACCCAATGGTATCCCACTGGTTTTACTTTGTATACCATTATCCAATTTCTATATCAAAACAGCCTTGCTGCAGCAGAATTCAGAAAGCAGCTTATTTATATGTAGATGCAGCTATATGACATTTTGAAATGCCATACATTTGCATATGAAGGTTTCACTTTTTTCCTTTTTGAGTAAACAGAATCTGCTCTGACTTCCAAAGTAATGTTTAAATGAAAGTAATGCTTTCCAAGCAAGATCCTCCTTAAAATGAAAACAAAACAACTCATTATTATAACTTGGATGCTGTGGCTATCAATGGTGGCAGTAGGCACGTCTTTTTGATTTATTACTGTACCTTTGATACCAAGCAGAGCATGGAGAGCAAAACTGCAAGACCTGAGTATTTTATAGGAAATGGTTAGAGGTAATCTGTAATATAAATCAATATTTATAAATAAACCTTAGACACATGATGAAAGCTTGTGGCCATCCTAAGAAAGGCTATGGGTCAGATTCATTATAATAACTATGAGGGTAGTATTGATTTTCGTCACAGATCTTCCACTTGAAAATAAGAGTAGGTACTTGGTCAAAGAGTTATTTGGGGCTCTGGAATTGCAAATCCCTGTCTACCTAAAATTCTGCACAACACTATGAAAACGGAATGGATTTTATCTATTTTTCTTCTTATTCAAAGAAGGATAAGGATCAGACAGCTGGTATGTGGGCAGAGTTTAAACCTGGGTACGTTAACATCTAAAATCCAATAGCGCTGGGAAGTGTCTCAATTTCACTGTGTAAGCTATATGCAAAATTTCTACATGTGCATCAGAAAAGAGCTGCCTTTTTCCCATCCATGCTTAATGCTTGACATCCAGCTACATGTTGGGAAGGATTTGGGATATCTTCCAGTAGTAGTGGAGCAGGTATAATATGTTTTGTTTTCTACTGAATGATATAAGATTCAAAATCATTCCTGTACGGTCATTATAAATTGATAATAAATATATAACTTGGGCTTTGTTTTCAGCCACATCTGTACTATCATACACTGTAGTGAGATGATGAGATGGAGATTCATGATCATTTTAAGGTCTGGGAATGCCGGTATCATTGAAGGTGGTACACTCTTAGTTAACCAGAAATCTATGGGCCAGATCAACATCTGGTATAGATCACCTTCGCATCACTGAGTGGAATAGAACTATACCGATTTAAATCTGCTGAGAATCTGGCTGTTATTCCATGAATGGACATCAAGATGATAAAGAAAACCCACCTCTAAGCTTACTATTCGGGTGAAGATGACATGCACTTCCTAGAATTAAGAATAGGGAGGTTTTTGCAGAGAGAGTGAGCCTAAAAGTTGTTATCCTCTGACAGGGATTGCAAACACTACTTTTGTCTGTGTCTGATGAAGTCTCAAACATCTTCCATTCATTTCCTAAAGAGACTTGTTTAAAAAGAAAAGAAAAGAAAAAGGTGACCACTGAGGATGTTGGTAGAAAGCATGAAATGTGACAAATTGGATGAGGTGACAGAAAGTTGATGAATACTTTTGATATGACCCTAAAAATAGCAAAGAGGTGTTTGCACATTGACACTTTTCTCATGGCAGATGGATATGCATGACCTAAGTTTTAAGACAGGTGTCAAGAATATTGATGCGTGCAGTAAGGAAGATTATTTTGCTGGCACTGCTACAGGAGACAGTTTGCATGATTAATAATATTTCTCAAGTTTCTTTCTCTCAGGGGAAAAAAGGGGTTGCACCTTTTGTCGTCCTAAGGAATAAAAGAATTCTGGCTGTGAGGAGATACATGACCCACACATAAAATATCCCTTTCTTTGCTGGGTTGAAAGAATGATGGCAAAAAGACGCAAGTGTTCTTAATGGCTATGAGATTTCTGCCTAGCTTCATGACTGTGATATCTTTCACATTAAAAAGGGTTGAGACCTAAAATAGTGCATGTGATTTGTGTACTGCTTTGAAGAGTATATATGGAGCTGAAAGACCTGGGAAAGAAAAGTGGCTTAGGAAATGCCCACATACCCATGGGATGAATGACGAGCACAGAATCAAAGGAAACGATAACAGAAAACCCATGAACTATGATCAATACTTAAAGTGCAAGTTCCTCTCTGAAAAGTGACTACTAGTAAGAAGAGCATTGTAGTGTCTTTGTTTACTGCCTTTCAGTGATTTCTATGCCAACGGTGCTGACTATACAACTAAAGCGATGATTTTTCCTAATGGCACACCCTACAAACTGAGCCAGGGATCTGAAAGTCAATCCGAGTTCTTTTCTCCTGATACAGCAGCAGCAGTAAAGGTTCTGAAGGCCAAACTGTGCACTCAGTTACACACACACGCCACCCAACTGTCCCCAAATTATTCCTTCAGTGACACTCTGTTAAGGCTGGCATGGATGTTAATGTTGGTCCAGCTGCTGATTGCTCTGATTTTTAATGACTATGTTGAGAAGAAATGTATCTGAGCACCTCTAACTGTAAGCTAACAAAGGTGTTTTTTTTCCGGGCCGGGGGGGTGGGGGTGGTGGAGGAGAGATGTACATATCATCTGTCTGTATCTGTCTATACTCCCATATATATTTGATAAGAGGATTCCTGTACATTTTTATTCAGTTCTGGATCCATCTCCTTAGACTATGTGAGCTGCTGCTGCTGCAGGGATGACTGGGAAGAGGATCAATGAAACAAAACATGAGTTTCATTCTGAGAAGCTACTATAAATAGGGAAGGCTATAGAAATACACCTTAATCCAATTATACTACGCTGTCCCCCTAACTCTCAACAGTGAACCCAGTTGTAAACAGATTGTTTTATAGTGGAGGTTCACGGATGGCATAAAGCAGCATTTTTAAAAGGTCTTAGAGTTATTTTAGGACTGCCAGCATGGTTTTTCATGCATTTAGTATTTGGCTGAACACTTCACACAAAAATTTACAACTGGAAACAAATATGAATGGCAAAAATGTCAAATAGTTTTGACTGGTAACAAAGAAATAAAAAGGTTAGCTAAAATACATGATAGAAATGTAAAGAGAGGTACAGTTGCCATTTTGGTTATGAGACTTTTCCTTCAATCCTTCTGACAGCCTGATAGCTTTACAGACCCAATACTGAACTTAACCTTATTTTTAGTTCTGATTACTTAAAACAACCTTTTTCGTGTTGCTCGTGTGCAGTCAAGCAAGTGAGTGACACACTTTCAAATACATTTTTCCAGGTAACATCTGTATTTATAAAATTTGTTTCCTCAGAGAATGGACAAAGGGGATTCAAGAGAGAACAGGCTGGATTTTGGGGTAACAGAAAGAAAGAGGGAAAAAGAAAACAAAAGAGAAGGTATTTGTGAAAGTCAAAGACACAAGCAAACATATCTAGATATGATCAACTTGATCATCCCCAAATCACAACAAAAGGCACAACTTACATTAAGTCATACAATGTGGGGAATGTGAAAAATTGCACAACTTACATTAAATCATACAATGTGGGGAATGGGTAGCACAGGACACTAGTGATGTCCAGCTTCTGTACAACTCCAAGAATGTGGCTGTGGCCAAAAGTAAAGAGGCATCACCAAATGGGAAAAAAATTGTGTGATATGTGACCCTATACAACACATGCCTTCACGGATGGTGCCAGGAGTGGGCAATGGCTTTAAAGTGTGCTACTCTGCACATGCATTATGCCTCCCAGTAGAGGAGAGATGAAGGAAGTTCAGGCTACTGTGAGGGAAAATGTAACTGTAGTGAAAGTGTGCCCTGATTCCACAGCCAGTTGATGGAGACAGGATGTGATGTAGCATCTAACAAGTCTCAGCGTCAGTGTGTTGGGTATTAAGCAGGAATGAAAGCCTGAGCAAGCTGCACCACCATGAGGGTGAGCTAGTGGTGTGAATAAACACACAGGAGACAGTTCTCACAGTAAGTCAGTAAGTGCTTATCAAGAAATGGCCGCAGGTTGGACAACAAATGGGAAAAGAGGCTGGTTTGCCAATGCCATGTAACAGTGCTGCTTTGAATGGAAAGAACTTTCTGTTTTCTATTCCTGCTGCTATGGGGGCGGTACCAGTCATTCTGCGTTGCTTTGCTTGGGTCACCAGCCCTGCACATTCCCTTCTCATCCACTGTTATCTCACTCTGCAATACTTGTCCCTGACTCTCCTGTGATTGTCCAGACAGGAAGGTGTCTAACAGCTGTCAATTTCAGCCATGTTTTTTGCTACTGTGTTATATGGGTGGGAGGGGGAGGAAAGCATTTTATAGGCATGCTGCAGAGCTGTGACCTCCACCCCTGAGCACAGGGAAGTATCTGCACTTTTCAAGGGAAGAATCCTATGCTACCCTCTATTTTTATGCACCTGTTTCCCCTGCATGCTGCATTATAAAAAGGGTGATGATAATAGGGCCCATGGGGCTACAACTTTACCTTTAGTATCTCCCTGCTTTTCTTATTAGATTTTCCTTTTGTGTTTGTTCAGGAGGTAAATGTTTAGTGCAGTGGATGCAGTTTAGACATTCCAACTGCAGCTCACAACAATGAGAGCAATAGGTTTCATCTCTTATGACAGAAGCTGAAAAGCCATATCTCAGTATCCAATTAAGGGTCACTTACTGTGGTTTCCAACTTTAAATACAAAGAGATAATGCTAAAACAAGGTAAAATGCCACCAAAGCAAAAAAATGCAGTAAGATTTCACATAATACACACCAAAAGTACCCCACCTTTATGATCTCTACTATTAAAACTGTGTATGATGTGGGATGGCAGTCTTTAAATATCACCTATATACCTTGCTGGGAGCGTTTGGCTTCAGAGGGGAAGTTTACAATAAAACTTTAAGCTTTTTAATATTATTAAAAGGCTAAAGGGAAGAAACATGCAACAGGCCATATCACACACGTGGCAACACACCTAGAGACAAAGGGAGGTGAACAACCAATGTTACAGAACATTAGTTGGCTCTGTCATCATCAGAAGCGAAACACAGCCTGATTCAAGGATTGCATAACACTGAAGCAGTGACCCTTGATAGGCAGTCTTCACCTTTCCCATATATGATGGCAGTATGTTTTGCCAGGACTTTAACATCCTGTGACAAAGCTCTTTCTCTACCTCAGTGGGTCCAGCACTTCCTTTTAGCGGTAGGTCAGGGAACTGATTCACCCTTTAGAGCAGGGGTGGGGAACGTCCGGCCCGCGGGCCGTATAAGGCCAGCGAAATCATTTTGTCCGGCCCTGGCGGTGGGGGGGAATTCGGCGGGAATTCGGCGGCGGCGGGGAATTCAGCGGGGGAACCCTGCTGCCGTTTGCCCCTTTTCGGCGGCGGACACTCAGCCGTCTTCCGCGTACCACCATCAGGCCCTTCGCAGAAAAAAGGTTCCCCAGCCCTGCTTTAGAGTTTCTTCCACCGTCTAGTGGTGGGTGAGGGTAATACAGCCTCTGTAAGATGGCTGCTTCCTGCTGGCTCCCAGTCCTGTCTCTGGTTCTAATAGGGCCTTGCCTCTTTGTTGGGGCTCTTGCCCCTCCTGTGAATGGCCGGTGGGGGTGGGGGGCCTGGACCTGCTCTTGACTCCGGGCCCCAACATGGGGACCCTACAAGCAGCAACCTCACGCTGTGGCTTCAAAAAAGCTGCTAGCTTTCCTGGGTTACTTCCCCATGTCCCTTGACTTAATGTCCAGACCCTGCTCGGACAGGGGCCCTTCCTGGCCTCCTTGCCAGGGAAGGTTCTTGATCTCTGACAGCCCCACTGGGTGTGGTAGTGCCAAACCAAATGTCCAGTTCAATCTTTCCCTTCTGGCAAGGTCTCTTTCCTTAGGATTCCAAGCCTGGGAAAGGTCCTTTGCCTTCTTCAGGAAGGGTTTTTGCCTCCCCCAGTCTTTGTACTTGCAAGGTCCTCTCCTGCTAGCGTTCTCCTCCTTCTCCTAAACCTTCCTGGCTCTTGACAGCGTCTAGCCTGCTCAAACACTCTCTGGTAGCTCACCGCACTCTCACAACTCCAGCCACACCCTTTCTTTGGAAGGGAGGCTTTTAACAAGTCTTAGGAGGTGCCTTGATTGGCTTCAGGTAACCTGGAGTAACCCCTGCTCAGCTACTGGGGGAAAGGGACTTGCGGATCTTGGGGCTGATATATCAGTGTTCTCGCACTCTCCGGTAGCCATCTGGTCTGATCCTGTCACAATCCTTTAACTGACATTTCCATTGATCCATTCTGGACTTTGCTTTCCAATCTAAGTCAGTTGTAGGCTATCTCAAATGCACCTTCTGAACAACCAGCCCTCATTTCTTTTTGAAAGGTTTGTTATGGTCTTCATCCAACAGCAAGTCCTTTCCAGAGAACTGATAGTCTGAGCCTCCCTCTACTTGTATAATTCAGTGACTTCAAAGAAGCCAGAAAGCAGCTTCTTCCTCCTCACTTTCCCATTCCGTAAAAATGGGATGATGAGAATATTTCTCTACATCAGATAGGCTGCCATTTGTTACTGTTTGCAAAGCCCATTTGGACACTTAGAAAGGGCTATAGAAATGTTTTATTAGTTGAGCATACACCTACTATTTATATATTATTTATACAGTACTGCTTTATTTAAATGCCACATATATGAAATGTAATGATGATATTTGTGTAAAATAAAAGGATCACCATTTTACCTTACTTATTTCTCCTTCATAACGACATTATAAATATATTAAGTGGGGGAAACTAACAGGGAGGGGCAAAGAACAATTTCTGGAAATGGGGAATTTAACAAGAATAAAAACTGAAATAAAAGCATTAGGGTGAAATCCTGGCCCCACTGAAATCAATGGCAAAGCTTCCACTGACTTCAATGGGGACAGGATTTCATCCACTAGTTCTTAAAAGCCTTATTCACTTTTATGAACAATATTTTAAACCACACAGCTGACATCCATCTGCCTGGCCTCGGCCCTTTAAATCACTGAAATACATAAGGGGGAAAAAGATCTGCAGTGCCAGATGTGTCTAAAACAGTTACAGTTCATGCTGAAGCAATCTGCAAAGGAGAAGTGCTTAGGATACATTCTGCCTGACAAAATGCTAATAGTTTATCAGTTTAAATATTATAGACTAATAAATGTCCTTCTCTGGCTATTTCATTTTCAGAACTCAGATGCAGGCTAGGTTTATGTTACTTGATTTTAAAATGATTTTTATTTAATCCTTTCCCATCTTAGCTAGATAAAAGTACGCTTCCATTATTAAATAAAATTGCAAATGAAATACCCTTTGGAAGGGGTGTTCTTGATATGTAATACACACAGCTTTATACCTCAGATAATGTAAAAGAGGGAGATTAAAAAGCCCTGGGGAATAGTAGTAGTTGGGGTTTTTTTTAATCAGCCTGAAATATATTTTACTATTATGTAATGCTGTCAAAAATGGATAATGCTTGTCATAATAGCACTGTGCAGAATAGTGCATTCCAATCCACTGTTGATATAATTAGGAAATGTACTGACGCTGATTATGTAACTACATATTTAGATTACACCTATTATATTTAGAGTATGATAATTTAACACTAACTGTGACACTCGTGAGGACATGTGTTAACATGCCAGACTGCAGGTCTTAGAAGTCATTTTATAAAACAGGAGAATGTGGCTTCTGAATCATTTCTTAAAAGAGTCTTTGTCATGCACCTGTTTGGGGCCAGAGTTAGGCTCAGGCAACCGCCTGGGGTGCTGTTTTTGTTGTTAGTGACCAAAAAGGAAAATAGTTTCTATAAGCTTAAAGGAAATACATTTTTTTATTTGCTTGTATATGGGATGAATAAATACAAATTTACAGATCCTAGTGTGCAAATTTATTTTCCTATATGACAGGGATAAATCATGCCTGCAAATTACGCATCAAAGTCATGAAATGGACTACAAATGCAATAAAAAAAAGATATTCAAAAGTTTAACAAATGGGGCAGGGGGACCACCAAAGATGCTGCTCACCTGGAGTGCTATTTGGTCTAGGGCCAGCACCTGCACCTGTTTGTCACAATATCTAATGGTCTGATTTCTATGTGTACAGGGGAATGCTTGTAAGTATCTGGATGGACCTTTTAAAGTAAAAGAGTGCATTTGTGGGGGGAAGCTATGAAATCAACTCTCATTTGGAAGCAATTTAAAGAAAATGATGAAGAGCTGCTAATAAAATCTCAGTCCTCTTGCCTTGATAAATTCTAGTTGATTTTTCAGGGCTCTATTCATTAATATCTATTGATATTTTCCATCCTTGGAAGTCACATGCTTTTGCCACTAGGATTTCCTTATTTCTTTTGGAATAGTGCGTGTGTGTAAGTGGGATAGTGCGTGTGTGTGAGTGGGGAGGGAACAAGCTGCATTGTTGACACAATCAGTGAAAATGTATATTTTTTTAACTTGGTTATAGGAAGATCAAAAAAATATGGGGCCTATTCCTGAGCTGGTGGAAAGTGAAATCAGTAAAGTTGTGCTGATTTACACCAGTTGAGGATGTGACTCATAGCATTTATCTGAGTTTTTGCCTATGGTGAAAAGTGTTACAGTAAGCAAGAAATAGCCTCTCTGTCACTAAACCAAATACTTAACGCCCACTGAAAATTACACAAATAAACCTCTTCCTCCTACACATACACTTCCTTGGGCTCGATCTTGTTCATTTAGAGATCCTGAGATCCTTGGTGGGATAGCGGAGTCTCTAGTGGCATACTTTTAGCAGGTGGGCTTCCTAGAATGGCACTGATATACAGTAAAGTTTATCGTGGCTGTCTACAGCATCAATTAACTTAATTCAAATTAGTGTTCCATGCTGCTGGGAGCTGTAGTGCTTCTATATTATGCTGCCACCCCGGCAGAGTGCTAAGAAGAAGAATGCCACTAACTCACTAGAAATTCTAAAGTCTACAAAAGGGACAGATGGAACTAGCATTGTGAAATCCCAATCCTGGCTTCCAAGCATAGCATATTTTTCTAGAACCAGGTTTAAGAAAGTTGAAACAGAGCCTAGGTTATGGATAGTTTTCTTTGGATACAGGGGGGAAAGATGATACTGTACACCAGAGATATACAGCTGTTCCAGTCAGTGTTTCCATGATTGGAAAAAAAGGTGAATCTGGTATGTATCCAAATTTTTATATATAATGGCAAATGAAATGCAATTACATCCCAATGCCATGCATAGATGAAAATAAAATCAAACCCAATCATCAAACATGAATGTCAAGCACCAGAAAGAGTTATCTTTAATGCCGGCTCCAATGCCATTTGTTTATTACTATTAAGATTAAGGAATAAATATTTTATGATAAAAATATATATGCATACTTTCTGCAATTCTGCTACAGAATTTTTTGTTTCCTCTTTCTTTCAAGGGAATTGGAAGGCAGATTTGTTCTGGATACCAAGGGGAAAAAATTAAAAGCTTCAGTGTAACTCGTAACAGGTTTGTGTCTGTCTGTGATAAACAAAGGTGTAGGCCTGTGAAAGTCTCTTGAGTCCATAGAAGGATTCTTCCCGTGCTTTCAAATGGAATTAACAAATAATGCTATTAATTTAAGGCGTAAGCAGCTGTTGATTTAACTTACAAAAAGGGTGAAATAGTTTTAAAGTATGATCTGTCTAGGAGGTGGTGAAGATACCTTGTTGATTATATGTATCTGTGTGACTTAATTGTATATAAAACAACTTTGATGTGAAAGCCATAGATCTTTTTACCAGGACCAAACCCCAATACTTCATGTGGCTAAGTGTTACTACATATCTTGAAAATTCCACTCTTGTACAGAAATCTTGTAACCTTTGTATGCCATGTTTCTGCTTGTACATTTTCATAAACCTCTGAAAACAAAGGTTTAGAAAGCAAATGCAAGGGCATAACCTTACCTAGAGCACTACAAATAGCATGACTAGCAAATAAAACAAACGTATTTGAGCAGTCTTTCCTGCATTCACTATCTCTTAGCATCCCTCTTCAACCAATGTCATATTTAAAAAGAATCTCTTGTTAAAAACAAAGAACAAGTTTAACAATTTAAAAGGTTACAAGTTATGTCAAGGCAAGCTTAATTTAACCCTATGAGTCTAATTTTTATGTCCAAGAAGGGAAAGTCTACTTTTCTGCAAACACAATCCCGATTTGAGTTTATTCTATTCTCTTGAGCATAGCACTTATACTTACCCTGAAGACGTCTAGAGGGGGAAAAAGGAATTAGCATTAATGGCCTCTAATTTGTTTAAGAACAGGGATTTCTGCATTTCAGATAAGCAGAAACAAATGTAAATGATGCATGATGCATTTATGAACTGGGGCATAAATGGAGACATTTGCAGGAATACTTACGTGATCTCAGGCTAGCTAGCTGTTCTGTATACAACCCTCATCTGTATTGCAAATACAGTTTCTGTGTTTATCCTTAACCACTAACATAACATAATGTTACAGATGACTGGCTACATGATATTATAGGGAAAAAAACAACTAACAGTGGTAGAAAGGAAGTGGAAAAACTGTGAGCCAGAGTTGTAGCAAGCTTTATGAATCTTGCACAGCTCTAATGCAAACCCCAAAGGGAAAAATACTTGTATTGCAATATTTCCTTGCAGAAATCTCAAAGACGTTTGACACCTTAATTCATTTCCAGGATTTAAATATTTCAGGCAAGCTGGTGACACTATAATAGCCTGGTCCAACCTTGTATTTATTACACTACTCATGCCAATATTGGTGCTACAAGCTGGTGCTTGCATTTGCTGTTTATTTATTTCCTACAGATCAAATTATTAGCCTAGACATATTGTGTTTTCAGGCTACGTGCTTGTGGACAAACCAAACAGCTTTCATTTTAATGTTCATTCACTACATAACTGAATTCGTTCATTATGGAAATGAGGCATAAACCAACTCTATGAAACTTACGGTCCAAATTCATTAATAAGGAAATTAAGGACTGAGCTTTAAAAGCACATCCTATTGGAAATTACTACTTTCCTTGAACTACAGAAGTCTGTGGGAAAGAGATGTCTAGAAATTCATTTAATAATCACAAGTCAATTTCCGTTTTAATTCTAACAACTTTAGGATCTATGAGTGCAAAAATGGGCAACACTAAGCAAAGAAGAAGAACCGTATCTCCCATTAAAATCGAACAAACAAACCAGACAACCACATTTGACCACATATAAGCTTGTCATTAGGCAATTCAGATTTACAGGAGAACACATAAAAATGAGCTATCCTTTCACGGTTGATGGATTAAATGAGCAATATTGCTTTCTCCCTATGGCATTCTTTATTAAAATCTCCATGAGTCTGTCTTCAGTCTTACAGACCCTTCAGGAAATAATGCGGGACTAAATATTGCTGAAATATGTGACATGGCCACAAGAAGTGTGACACTGCATTTCTCCTGGCATGGGACTTTGTGCGTGGGGCTTGCATTTCTCTGTATCTATTTAGCTCCTTCCCCTCCCTCCCCACCTTCTCCTTATGAAAAGAATCATGTAGAACTTACTAGGGTCACATCTTATAGAGTACTAGAGAGTTATATAATGTTCTATAAAAATCATCCTAAAAGAAGTCTATATAATTTAATCAATGCTGCCAACTCTTGCAATTTTATTATGAGAATCAGGATATTTTGTGTTTTTCTTAAAACTGAAGGTCCCAGATTCATCAGTTACATCAGAATCAATCATCAATCAATGATCAATCAATCAATCAATACATCAATTACATCAGAATATCAGCTTTAATATTTATAAAGGTATCTAGCCCTCGTAGTTATGGAAAAAGCCGGAAAATATTAACTGAGTGCACCCTAAATTTAAAAAACAAGAAGGCAAATAAACACACACAATTTATTTTAAAAAATTCTCATAGTTTTTAATCTCATGATTTAGGGGGCAGACTCATGATTCTGGAATACTTGTGACTGACAATAGTCTAATGGAAAATGACAATCTTTCTATGGTTTTTCTGCACCATTCTATAGAATTCTGTAGCAGGAATAGCTTTCTCTATTAAATTCTATAGTGTGATAAACAAAAACAAACAAACAAACAAACCAAAACCACGACCATATAGATAGGATTTTTTCTAGTTGGGAAAATTTTAGCTTGATGGTTAAAGCCCCATGCTGGGAGATGTGATGTCTTCTCTGAAGCAGTATCATATTACAGAAACTTTTTATCTATCCATCCATTTTAGGACCTGATCCGACTTCCACTGAATACAATGGGAACTTGGTCCCATTAGATGTTACTAATATCTCGTAATGCAGTGGTTCCCAACCTTGGGGTCGCGACCCCATTTGGGGTCGTAACAATAAAAAATGAGATTGCAAAGATACTCGATAGCTCCCAGCTAGGAGCAGTGGGCAGTGTGGGGTGGGGCTCTGGCCCGCTTGGGCCAGCAGCGCCTGCACGGCTGGGTCACGGGCAGGCAGCCCCACTTCTCTTTCGCTTTGTGTCCTCCCCACCCGCACGCCCTCCCCGCCACGGTGAGTCCTGGGTGCATTGCGACACCCAGCAGTGCATGACTCAGAGCGGTGGTCCTGGAATGGGGGAAGGTGCTGCTGGGGGCTGAGGCAGGAGGGAGGCACAGTGCAGGGGGAGGGAGGGAGGAGAGATGGGGGTGTCACAGTGCTCATGTGGGGCTGCCTGGGGCAGGAGAGCAGGGTGGGGGGGTGACACAATGCTGTGGGGCTGCCAGGGGCAGAAGAGCGAGGGGGTATCACAGTGCTGGCTGTGGGGCTGCCTGAGGAGAGGGTGTGGTCACAATGTTGTGGATGGGGCGTAAGTGAAATGAATGAGGACAATTACCGCAAAGCACTAAAGAGGTGCAGCACACCAAAACTTGCAGCCCAGAGCAAAAGAGGTAAGGTGGCTTTATTCATTTCGTATCGTCCGGTGTCTGGGCTGATCTGGGAGCCAGATCCACCCATGGCAGAACTGAGACAGCACTGGGGAACAGCCTACATTACAGCAGTCTATAGCTGGATACCTATATGTAGCCACATTACCCAGAATCTCTGCAGAGTGCCCCCTTCCCACACTTTAAGTCTCAATTTAGCAACCGTGAAATCTAGGGTTGTTTAACTGTATGACCGTACAGTAAATATAATCCACAGTTAATGCAAAAGTAATAAATGTCAGATAAATGGATTTAATAGCTTTGTATTCAATGTTGTATTTTTTATTTAAAAAAAACGTTAAAATGATTTTAAATGTTTTAAATGAAAAATATAAATACCCAAAGCATTGCAATGCCCTGACGTGTCTGCTGGGGTTGTCAAAATTTTTCAGTGTTTAAATGGGGTCACACTGAGTAAAAAGATTGGGAACCCCTGTCGTAATGGGTCCTTCATTGAGGGACTTCTTGCTGGGAGGTAGCATTAAAATAGTAGTGCTCTTTTTTAAGAGCCCCCACACCTCTTCAGTTATGGAGATATGAAAAATGATGACAGGTTTTTAAAATGATTTTTATAAAATTAGTTAAGATACCTAAGCCATTAGAAAATACCACCAGGGCTAAACATCAGAGTAAAAGAGGTGGTTAGAGACAAAAAGTCATCTTTTAAAATTGGAAGTTAAATCCTACAGAGAAAAATAGAAAGGAACATAAACTCTGGCAAGTCAAGTGTAAAAATATAATTAGGCAGGCCAAAAAAGAATTTGAAGAGCAACTAGTAAGTGACAAAAAAAAATGTGCTGTTATTTTTCGTACGTACACCAGAAGCAGGAAGCCTGCCAAACCAATGGGGCCACTGAATGATCGAGGTGCTAAAGGAGCACTCAAGAAAGACAAGGCCTTGCAGAGAAGCTAAATGAATTCTTTGCTTTGGTCTTCACTGCAGAGGATGTGATGGGGAGTCCCACACCTAGCCATTCTTTTTAGGTGACAAACCTGAGGAACTGTCCCAGATTGAGATGTCCAAAAAGGCGATTTTGGAACAGATAGATAAATTAATAAGTCACCAGGACCAGATGGTATTCATCCAAGAGTTCTGAAGGAACTCAGCTATGAAATTGAAGAACTATTAACTTTGGTATGTAATCTGTTGCTTAAATCAGCTTCTGTACCAGGCAAATTGGTAGAAATTATAGTAAAGGACTGAATTATCAAACACATAGATGAACACGATATGTTGGTGAAGGGTCAACATGGCTTTTGTAAAGGAAAATTATGCCTCACCAATCTATTAGAATTCTTTGAAGAAGTCAGCAAACATGGACAAGAGTGATTCGGTGGATAAAGTGTACTTGGACTTTCAGAAAGCCTTTGTCAAGGTCCCTCATCAAAGGCTCTTCAGCAAAGTAAGGAGTTGTGGAATAAGAGGGAAGATCCTCTCACGGAACAGTAACTAGTTACAAGACAGGAAACAAAGGATAGGATAAATGGCCAGTTTTCAGAGTGGAGAACGAAAAATAGTGCGGACCCTCAAGGATCTGTACTGGAACCTGTGTTGTTCAACAATCATAATCTGGAAAAAAGGTTAAACAATGAGGTGACAAGGAATGCAGACAATACAAAATTACTCAAGATAGTCAGTCCAAAGCTGACTGCGAAGAGTTACAAAGGAATCGCTCATGACTGGGTAACAAAATGGCAGATAAAATTCAATGTTGATAAAAGCAAAGTAATGCACATTGGAAAGCATAATCCCAAATATACATACAAAATGATGGGGTCGAAATTAGCTGTTACTGCTCAAGAAAGAGATCTTGGAGTCACTGTGGTTAGTTCTCTGAAAACATCCATTCAATGTGCAGCGGCAGTCAAAGAATGCTAGGAACCAATAGGAAAGGGATAGATAATAAGATTGAAAATGTCATAATGTCACTATGTAAATCCATCGTACACTCACACAGGCCCGCTGACAGCAATTCTTGGCTTCAGGGCAGAACCATCAATGGCCCCCATCCCCTTAGAAAGGGGTGGCTGAGGTTTATGATCATGGATGGCGGGTAAAACTTCCCCTCAGAGAGGCTAGGTCCCGATCGCATCTCTTTCCGCCCATGGCCCCGCTCACACTCTACCCCCACTCCACCTCAGGCCCCATCCCCTCCCCTGCTTGGCTCGTTTGCTGCTGCATCCTTTTCTCAACCCCATTCAGTCCCCCCTCTTCTCTTCCACACCCTTTCCCCCAGGCGTCAAGTGACAGCTGGGGGAGGGGGGACGGCCTGAGTGGGAAGGGGGAAGAAGGGGCATGGTGAGCAGTGATGGGGGGCAAACAGGGGAGGAGAGAAGGGATGCACGTGATGAGTAATGGCAGGGAGGCTAAGCAGGGAGGAGGGATGCAGCAGCGGGGAGACCAAAAGGGGAAAGGTGGATGTGGAAGAGAAGAGGGGAGCCTTGAGGGGAGGGGCAAGGAATGCGGCGGCAAGCAGGCCAGGCAGGGACCGGCACCTGAGTTGGAGCAGGGGCAGGTCTTGAGGTGGAGCAAGGATGGACTGTGGGCAGGGACATGGACAGAAGAGGCAGGATGGGGATCTAGCCTCCCTGAGGGAATGCTTCACCTGCTGCCCATGGCCCCAGGCCCTCTAAAAATTGCCGGGCCCCTGGGCAATTGCCGCTTCTGTCCCCCCACCCCTCATTGGCAATCTTGCACCCACACCTTGAATTCTGCATGTAGTTGTGGTTGCCCTAGCTCAAAAAAGACACATCAGAATTGGAAAAATTACAAAAAAGGGCAGAGAGATTAAAAATACCGGGACTCTTCATCTTAGAAAAGAGACAACTAAGCGGAGAATATGATTGAGGTGTATAAAATCATGAACGGAGTAGAGAAAGTGTTATTTACCCCTTCACATAACACAAGAACCAGGGGTCACCCAATGAAATTAGTAGGCAGCAAGTTTAAAACAAACATAAGGAAGTACTTCTTCACATAATGCACACTCAACGTGTGGAACTTGTTGCCAGGTGATGTTTTGAAGGCCAAAATTATAACAGAGTTCAAAAAGGAATTAGATACATTCATGGAGGATAGGTCCACCAATGGCTATTAACTAAGATGGTCAAGGATGCAACCTCATGTTTTGGGTGTCCCTATACCTCTGACTGCCAGAAGTTGGGACTGGATGCCAGAAGATGGATCACTTGACAGATTGCCCTGTTCTGTTCATTCCCTCTTAAGTTTCTGGCAGTGGCCACTGTCAGAGACAGGATACTAGGCTAGATGGACCACTGGGCTGACCCAGTGTGACCATTTTATTTAAGAGAAGAGGGCTGGGCTAGTGGTTAAAGTGCCAGACTGGGACTCATCAGACCTTGATTTAGCTTTCAACTCTGCCGCAGATTTCTTGCGTCAGGCAAGTATCTCGCTATGCTTCAGTTCCCAATTTGTAACACAAAGATAACAATACTTCCTTTGTCTGTTTTATCTATTTTGATTGAACTTCTTTGGGGTATGGATGCTCTCTTACTATGCGTATGTGCAGTGGTTCCCTGATCTCAACTTGGTTTCTAGGTGCTACTGTAGTACAAATAAATGATAATATAAATAAACTTGATAAACTAGAATGACTGTGAATTGGGCTACCATCCTCAGTTTTATTTGGTCTACTTCAAGACAGACGACTCACCATTGTGTCACGAAAAATCCTTGCCTCCCAGCTCAAATGTACAATCCAGTCTATGAACTGGTCTTTCCGTCATATTGGCTTGTGACCCTTTCTGCACTTGCTATCTCTGAGTCTCTATTCCATCACACGGGAAACACATTTTCCATTGACTCTTGCTGCAACATGCTCACACTATTGCCACTTTAGCTGCATTACAATCTTAAAGCTACTCTTCTCCTTGCTCTGCTGTCTTATTCATTTGCTTGTTCTTCTGTCTCTCTGTGTGATAAAGATAACATCTGTCTACAGATTTGCTTTCCAGCTGTTACAGGTAGCTCCTACTCAGTCTTCTTGGTGGGTAACTATATTTCACGGATGGTTGTGCATAGCTGTCAAAGTCCTTGGTTACAAAGTGAATGCTCATTCTTCTTGATACGGTTCAAATTTCAAAAAGATCTACACCCTGGCTCGTTGTCTCATTTTCCTACTTTAGAAGGGCCTGTGTCAGGATCAGTGGCTTGGGCCAGAAAAAAACAGATTTGAAGCTCCTCCCCCATGCAAAGTTATTTCTTACATTTGCACTGAACACAGTTCTGGTCTCCTGCATATATATGTTGAGTGCATATTCTTTAGGCTCAGGTTATATATAACCAGCTACATGTTTGAATGGTCAGAGAATGCAACAGACACTGGGATGGATGTGACATGGAATCTTCAAACAAGGGCGCAACCAGAATTTTCCTAAGGAGAGGGCCCAGAGGTCAATCCTGCCTCCCCCTGAACCCAGCCCTAAACTCCCACCCCTATACTCTCCCCTGGCGCCCAGCCCCATACACTCCCCCCTCCTCACTGTCCCCATACCCAGTCCTGAACCCTTAATGCTGCCTCTGCACTCAGAAGTGCATTCTCGCCCCTGAACACAGCTCCACGCGTATTCCTTTTATGCTGCCCCCATACTTAACTCCAAGGTCTCCCCTCTGCATCCAGCCTTACATTTTTCCTACCCCACACCCAGCAAGATGGTCAGGCTAAAGAGACATCCCCATCAGGGGCCAGCCAGTTCTGGGAGACGTAGACCCCTTTCTGCTTCTGTGTCTCCATTTCCTTAGAAAGCACGAATAGCCTGGATCCAATCCTCCCACCCTCCTGGGGACTGGCAGTTCCCAGTGCCCCCCGATTTACTTCTCCTCGTGGGTTGGAGGTGCCCAGTGCTCATGGGCATAGGAAGAACTGCAAAAGGTGAAGGGGCAAAATAGGTGCACAGTGCTAATCAAATTTGACCTTGCTAACTCACTGTCCTGATGGAGGGACAGCCAGGCCAAATTTGAGTGAGTGGTGGTGCAGGGGGTCACAGCGCCACTCAAACTTGGCCTCTCAGCTCCTTAACCATGATAAAGGTTATGATTTTGTCATGGTTATTTTTAGTAAAAGTCACGAACAGGTCACAGGCAATAAACAAAAATTCACGGAAATCTGTGACCTGTCCGTGACTTTTACTAAAAATAACAGAGGGGGCTGAACATAGGAGGGGGGATGAAGGGGAATGAGAGCTCCAGGCCCCACTGCCCATTGTGGTGGCTGACAGCTGTGGGGCCCCCACCACCCCTGGAGGCTCAGAGCTCCAGGACCAGCCAATGGCTCAGAGCTGCAGGGCCCCTGCCACCAACAGTGGCCAAGAGTGCCTTAGCTCCCGCTTCGGTGGCTGACAGCTCCCCCCGACATCCCGGGGTCAGGGCTGAAGTGGAAGAAAATGTCATGAAGGTCTCTGACAGTTACGGAATCCGTGACCTGTGTGACAAAATCTTATCTTTAATCATGATAGAGGGACAGCCTGGCCAAATTTTCAGCTCCCCCCAGAGGCTGGGGGAGAGAAGGCTGGGTCCCCTGGTCTTCAAGCTTCCCCAGGCATAACAATTACTGATTGGGTCCCTCATATTACAGGCATAATTTGAGGAGGGGAAAAAAAACCTGTCTGGCTAGGGTGAAAGCCTACATTAGGCTTACATTAGGCTGCAAAAGTTGTAAAATATTTTTCTTCCATAGAGAGCTTCCATTGCCTTTGTTTCCACTATGCAGAAACCTGATATATATTGAATGGAATCATATTCTTGCAAATGTAACCGACATTTAAATAAAAGTTTAAGAGTTGTTGACTTTTAAGTCATATGGAGTTTACAGAACCTTTATACTACAATTACAGGTAGTTGAATACCAGGGAAAATGTACATATATCAAACAATTTGCTGAACAGCATTCAATCAGCTGTGTAGGTGTCCAAATATTTTATGTATTTTTATTATTTAAGTTATATGAGGGAAAAACATCAAAACTTGCTAAATAATGTATTCATTTAGTGTGTGGCCACCTCTTACTCATATCCTATGCAAATAGAAATCCATAGAGATCTGCATGTGCAAGGATTCAACTTTCCTAACTTTTTTCTAAAGCTGCAGATGAGGAAAGATTTCTCTCTTCTGTATAGTGGACGTGCAAAGTTCTACTGTATGTCTCACTTGCTCATTCCTTAAAGAAGACAGGAATGCCTGGTTTGCAAAAACGTAGCAAAAACTACATGATATCAATGTAATCATTAATGATTCTAATGAACCACAACATTGAAAATGGCCCAGTTATCATATTGTGATAGTCTTCACAATGGTCACAGGTGGGTTGGAAAAAAGAATTGTTTTTGTCCAATGAAAAAGGAGAACACCAGTACAGGAAACATTACTAATGCTCAGCTTCTAAGAAGTTGTTATAAACAGTGGAGTGTTAAGAAATAAAAATTAGATGTTATAAAAAGTTCTTGATAGAGTCTAAAGCGGTACTAGGATAAGCTAACCAAAAAAACCCAAACAACCAATGCGCACAAATAGCAGGCCATCCTTATCTACAAAACAGAATTTCAAAGAAATACCAACTGCACCACCTAGAACTTAGAAGCTATATTTTTAAATACTTCAGGAATTATATAACTAATGCGTTGTTCCAACACTGGCAGAAAAACTCCTTTTGGCATACACTGTGTCTGTACTAGGGCGGCTCTGCTGGTATAGCTATCTCAGCAATGCATCTGTAGTGTAGACAAGGCCTCAGAGGTACCCAATAATACTAGGCATCATAGTAAAGGGACTTCTGTTGAAAGTCCTGGAGTCATTAATCTGGAGGTGTTATTTCAGAGATGCTGGATGATGAAGGCAGCACCATTTCTTCACATAAAGATCAGCACAATGAGGAATATGGCATTCCCCTTCTGAGGAAGTACAATAACACCCACTATACCAGACAACATATGCAATATCCCTAAAATAATCATTACATGTTTTCAAACATCAATGCATTTTCAAGAGCATGAGACATGCATAGAGCATAGAGTCTTGCAAGTGTTTCTAAAACTGAAGCCTGAACTTCCAATGAACCTCAGTTTTATTTCAGTTTATTCCATCTTGACTAATAATTTACCAAGGGCTTTAGATATTTTTCTAAAATGATTCCTTTAAGTTTAATTTAAAGTTTTCCATAGAAGTTACTCCATGAACATTGTATAAATCTGGAGGCAAATGGGTTGTTCTGCATGAGCTTATCATATTTCGAACTACATGCTAAGCAAAACTCAGTTACCATACGTAGAGATCCGACATTAAACAAGAATTGATTTAAGAATGCAAAAGAGGTTAGATCCTCAGCTGGTATAAATTGATGTAGCTCCATTGAAGTCAATGGAACTACACCAAAGTACACTGGTGGAGGACCTACCCTAACAGGCAGGTCCTCTTCTAGAACCCATACACCCATTATCTAGCTCCAACCATAAAAGAAATCACCAGGAATTAGTTATGAATTAGAATACCTTACATAGCTAAATAAACATTACCGAGTTATGACCCAGGACATCCCCTCTGTTTCCACAAACCTAGGGACGAAGATTCAGTGCATGTCTTCTGGGGAGCTGGAACAATGTAGAAGCTGCAGCTCCATGACATTACTTCGTCTTCTCTGGCATACTACAAAAGATTTGCCTGTGCAGAAAATGACTGTTTTTTACTGATCTTCTTTTCTCCTTGGACCTCACTCCTCTCTACAAACCCCAGTCACTTCCACTTTCTGTAACATTCACGCTAGTATCCCCACAAAATTCTCTGCAGTTCTTGACCTTCTCTAATACCCATTTTGTTCATTTTTTGCGTCAACTCTGCCTCCTGCAAAACAATTCAGCGTCACCTTCTTCATCATCTCTAACCTGTCCTCTAACTCCAGCAACTAGTTGTTGCTATTGATTCTCTTCTCAGGATTACTATCCCATTTCTATACTCCCCAGAGGGAAATTATTATGACTTCCCTGACCAATATCTAGCCGTTTTCTCCTTCCCACTTCTGATTCCCAGGTATCCTCTTTTCCACGACCTACACCCACAACCATACATCCTCCTGAACGGCCCTCTCCCTTGCTATCACTATTATTTCCTCCCTCTTCTTAATCCACAACCTCTCTGTCCTCCAGCTCTTTCTTTTACTGTTACAGGTGAGTTGGGCTTTATGTAAATAGGTTTCTTTTGTTCAGTCACCAGGTCAAGTAGTTCACTGCCATCCTAAAGCTAAATCACCAGAGGCCAGCAGATTGGGATAGGTTAGCAAAGCATTTGAAAAGGAGCTGCAGGTCTTAATTTTGACCTGAGAGCTTCCATTGATCTCTTGAGGTCTCAAGCAAGGAAGATAGAGGATTTAATACAACAGTATTGCTTGTCCTTATTTCTCATTTAAAATAAATTATTTTAGCCCAGCTCTGCTGTCTCCCCCACCTGTCACAAGATGCAACCTCAGCCCTGCCGGTGTCTTAAGAAAACGGATGGCCAATTCAGAGAGAAATGCTTGGATCAATCAAAGCTTTTAGGAATGGCTCTGAAAAGTTTTACTTTTATCACACCTCTCTCTCTCAGATCTTCTTGGAAAGTCTCCTTGATAATGGAGAAGATATAGAGTGTGATGCATTTCTGCTCCCTCTCTACCAAAGTGAACACATTGTGTCCTTTCTTAATGCTGTTTAGATTCTACGGTTACTAACCTGTCCTCCTCTAGCTCACTGTGCCATAAACTGGCCCTGTATTTTTTTAAATCTTAATACATCATTTTTAAAATGGGAATGGAATAAACATTTTCTAAATGTGTGATTTACTGTCCACATAGAATAACCACCAAGAATGCCTCACCCTATATTACCAATTGGATTAACTAATGAACATTCTAACATACATTCTAATTAGCTTGGACCAATTTTCTCAATTCCTGCACCAAGGCCCTTTCTCTTTGCTACTTTAATTAATAATCAGGAATTTACCTCTAGGAAATATCAAAGTGACTATTCATTGTGAGTAAAAGCTGACATTATTCCATTCTGACAGCTGTTCCTGGATCCAGATTTGAAATCATACCAAGAGATACGCAGAAATGTAAACAACATAAAGATCCCATATTTTCAATATTTACAAGTCACATATTTTATTGTGAAATCTGGATAAAGGAAGCTCTATCTAGACCTTTAACCACATTTGAGGAGTTCCAGGAGCAAGCTGAAACAAAAGGTTTAATTTCTAAGAAATATACAATTTTGACTGAAAAAGATGTTGATAAGAAAACAATGAAGCTGAAAAGATATGAGAGGAATCTGGATAAAGAAACTGAACTAATGAGTGTGTCTCTGCATGGACAATGGGATACATATCTTCAGTTTGCATTACTCAAAGAAATTTTTATATGAAATACTGTACAGCTGGTATTTGATTCCAGTTAAGATCCACCATATTTTTTGTTGCTAGGGAGGTTCTGTGTTGGAGGAGTTGAGGGGAAAGGGGAACATACATGCATATCTGCTGGTTGTGTCCAGGAATTAGATGGTTTTGGAAGAAAATTATTGAAGAGATTCATCTTATGACAAAACGCCAGCTTCCTAGAGATCCCCCAACCTGCTTACTTAAGGAACCAGTAAAATATCTACATTTCTAACAAATGACAAATTAATTTATTTTTTATTGTTAGCAGTTAGACTTTATATTGCAGCCAACTGGAAAAATGTGACCTATCCTCTTATTGTAGAATTCTGGTGTAGTAACACATAGACTGTCCTTATGATGGAAAAGCTTTTATACCAAATACATACAGAAGAGAAGCACCTAAAAGAAGGTGGATTGTTAGAAATGTTGTCAACCTTTTTAGCACATGCAGAGGAGGAGCGTGCCCCAGCCAGAAAGCCACAATTTGTAGCCAGGTTCTGGCTACTAATCTGATCATGAATAAGTAATATACGATGAAGTATGTTAATGTTTTATTATAACTTTCAATGCATAAAAAGTTTTAAAAAATTTTACTAAGAGAAATTATAACACTCCAGGAGATAAACTGCATTTCATCTTCACTGTGCAGCATATCGGTGGGGTAAACCTGGCATTCAGAGCTTTTTAGCTCAACAGTTCTCCCTTGTAAAGATCTATTTTCACAATACAAAAGCAACACAAGCTTAAGCAATTATACATTGCTTGCCACATTTTTAACAGGAACACTCCAAATGCTTCTATTAACAGTTCTAAAGTCAAGCTGTGAATATTTGCACAAAAGCTACTCATAAATTAATCCTCCTAGTAAGAAGATTTGAAAAAGAAAGATGTTCACCCAAAACAAAATTCGATAAACCCTACATAACATTTACATGTTTTTAATTTAAAATGTTATATCAGGCTATGTAGCCATTAAATTTTACAGGCGTGTCTAAATAAATTAAAGCCATTTATCATTTTTTAAAAACTATTACAAATACCTTATTAACTTTACATTCAAACACAGACATAGTGTCTCTTATAGCATCGCCTGATGACGTAGCAGTTATTCTGTTCTAGGGAGGAGCTATACAAAACTTGATTTTCACTTAATTACATCCAGTTGTTCTCACAAAAATGTGGTCGAGTGTGGAAGTTGTACTGATGTCCATCAATGCATGCTGTTTGGGCAGGCATTGGGCAATGTTCACTATTCTCACTGTCAAAACAGGCATTTTTTCTCCTAGAGTGTCTGTACATGAGTGATGATGGGACATTTAATAAAAAGAAAGGCAGTTTCCAACTTAAAACCCACCCCCACTAAATATTTTTTCCATAGCAAATAAACAAGAAAAATGAAAGATTACAACACCCACATTTTTGCAAACATAGGGGAAAAGGGTTTTTTTCCCACAGATTTTGCCAGTTGTGCTTCTCATATTACTGATGTTATAATAGGAATCTTACCTGCATAATCTGTTCTTGCATAATGTCCATCTTCAGACTTTGTGGTAGTCGTTGTGTTATCTGTGTTAAAAGAAATACAGCATGTTGCTTTGATGTTTGTCGCTACTGTTGTAAAACAAAGGCCAGTTCTGTACATCACAGTGTGTGAGCAAGTAGATCCCTGCACCTATGCAGAGCTCCCCTGACTTCAAGGTATCAATTGCAGGATCAAGGCCTGCAGAGTGATTCACCCCATTCTGAGACACAGATCTGCCATTCCAGGAGTAACATTTGTCTAACAATGTAAGGTGTGATTTCTTCCTTGTTTTAAATAATCAGGACATGTTAATAATCTGACCTGAAAATGGTGAACAGGAAAGGAGGGTTCACCTTAAAGAAATATTTTATAGGAATATAAATAGAATATGTTTAATGTGTGGGTGTAATAGGGCTCTGTAAATAGAAGTGTTTAGGATTTATAGGTCAGAAGCTGAGGGGAAAAAAGCCATTAAGATCCTGAGACTCAATGGCCATTTTATTTACAGAAACTATTTAAAGCCACATTTCCCTCATTTTTACATTCAGCTCAAAACAGGCTTTTTGAAAATCAACTCAGCGGTTATGCTGGCACACACATGAAATAGTGCCACATGCTTCTGAATCCTAATCCTAAATCTTGAATGCAGCCAGGCGAATAAGAACCACTGAGTTATTTCCTGAAAGTAAATATGCCTTTCTTCTGTGAAGAGGAGAGTTACCATATTCATTAGTCTGGGCTATGTGACTTTGGTCTCATAAAGATCCAGTGCAGATCACACAACAAACAATGGTGCTCACATATGCACCACTACAGATACTGGGCCAGATCCTCTGGTCCTCTAAGGCTGTTTTGTGCTGATCCTGTGCCACCTCTCTTCCAATCTCCAGACCAGAGGGTGTGCCTGGGGGAAGAGGCGTGACTGGGCTGTTCCTTTTGCCACAATGATGTTTTGCTGCTGGAACTGTATCTTGGGACTACAGATATGAGCTGTACACAGCAGGCTTAATGCTGTCCAAATTTGTACTGGGGACCGTCCTAGGGTTGAAGGGCCCCAGAACTGGATGTTGGGAGCAGGGGCAGGAAGGTTGCAAAAGTTGCTTAAGGCCACCTTTGCACACTTCCCTCAAGAGATGCACCAACCAGAGTTCAGCTACAGGTCAGGATATGGGCCAGTATTTCAAAACCCGTAATCAAGAAAATCCCCCCTCCCACCCGCGCACACTACCAGACTGCATCCTGCACTGTAAATTAGAAAAGTCTATTGAAAATATAAGAAGTGCCTAATAACAAGCAACCCCCTAGTTCTTATTTCTGCACAAAAATTGAAAACATTATTTGAAATGAATTTTGCTCTGAACATTACCTTGACATCGACCCAAAGACATGACTTCAATTTTCTCCTGTTTCTGGCATGATGCTTCTTTGATTTGACATGCATTATCATAAGATTTTCCATCGGAAGCACAAAGAGGATTGAAGTTGGTTTGAGAACAGTCAATGTTGCACACACACCTGAAAAGATTAAAATGGGCTAATGTAAGAAAGCTTTCTCATGACATCCTAAATAAAGCACAAAAGTAAAAAGGGCTTGAAATGTTTCTGTGGCTGTACAATAAAATGGATGGACTGAAACCGGAAAATTCTGGCAAAGGGCTGTTTGAGGTTTTGGACTGGAATGAAATTCCTGGAAAAAAAGTGAGAGAAAAAAAGCAAAAGAAAAATGAAAAGGAGAACAATTGGACATGTAAAAGTAAATTAAAGCATGCACTATTGTAAAATATATTACACGCAGACCAATCCCCAGCTGTCATGGCTCCAGTGAAATCTATGGAACTATGACTGGCTGAGGATCTGACCCATAACACAGAACGTTGTATATATACACATTTATTTCACTTTATTATTATATATTTATATCTATATATATCCCAGACTGTAGGTAGCTTTGATGTAATTGAAGGTATATTGACATAAAAATTATGCAACGGCTTCCCTCATCCTAAAGCCAGAAAATAAGTAAATAACCAATCAGAAGTGAAATCATTCCCAAAACCAGATATATTTTTTTCTCATTTACAAAAGCATCATGCTGGTACCTCCTGAATATGAATGTCACGTGGCTGATAGACAATTCAGTGTTAGAATGATCACTGATGGATGCTATTTTAACTCTTTCAGGACGTACAGACCAGGACCCACCAACTCAAAGCAGTATCAGACCCTGCCATAACAACAGATGCAAAACCTGCAGACATACCTATGTCCACTGCTGCAATGATCAACAACCCCACAGCACACCTTTCAAGATCCATGGCTCCCACACATGCCTATCACAACATGTTGCATACCTCATCCACTGCACTTAGTACTCCAACAACAACTATGTGGGCAAAACCAGACAATCACTGTGTACTCACAGAGAAAAATTACAGATGACAAATATCACCTGTGGATGAACACTTTTCACAAAATGATCACTCCATATCCGACCTCTCAGTCCTCATCCTTAAATGAAACCTGCATAACACCTTCAAAAGATGAGTCTGAGCACTTACATTCATAACTTTGCTAGACGCTAAAAATCATGGTCTTAATAAAAACACTGGATTTACAGTTCATTACAACAATCTGTAACTCACTAGCCACTCCCCCCATTTGTCCTATGAGTGGAGAGGTGTTAACTGGCCACTTTTACAATGTGTGTTAACTGCTTACGCTAAACAATCTGTTCTATCTTGTATTTAGCTGTGACATTCTGAAGTACTTTTCTTAAACCTGAAGAAGAGCTCTGGGTAACATGAAAGCTCGTCTTTCACCAGTAGAAGTTGGTCTGATAAAAGATATTACCTCACCCACCTTGTCGCTCTGACTTCAAATGTCAGAGCTGAAACTGTACACAAGGCATTACATTTTCAAAAGCGACTGAGGGGCGGAAGTCTCACTGGCTCTCAGTGACACTAAGGCTCCGATAGTGGCGAAGTCACTTCTGAAAATGGCATTTAAGAGACTAAGTCTACACTTAAAACGCTGCACTGGCACAGCTGTATGGATGCAGCTCTAAGCGAGAAAGTGCTCCTGTCAGCATAGTTAATCCACCTCCCCGAGAGGCAGTAGCTATGCAGCGGGAGAAGCTCTCCTGTTGACATAGTGCTGTCTACATGGGGGGCTAGGTCGGTATAACTGTCATTCTGGGGTGTGGATTTTCACACCCTTGAGCAACATAATTATACCGATATAAGTCTGTCGAGTAGACCAGCCCTCAGTTACTTAGGCACTTCTGAAAAATGTATCCAAAATCTTTTTTCACTAGCTACAGTCAGTCTCAGGAAACATGTCAGAGCAGCTCTTGTGACACATTTTTGAAGCTTGGTTTGGTTTTGTCACATGATTTTGTCCCTGATTAGCTGAACCAGCCATGTGGTTCAGGAGGGTCAGCGTCTTGACATTTCTGAGTGGCAGAGTGTCCTGCCTCTGAGCCAATCAAAACACCTACTGTCTGCCGTTTTCCTAGTATTTAAAGTTCTAAGGCATACACCGATTACTAGGAGACCATGAGGAACAGCCTCATTAGAAGCAGCTCTGTTGCTCTGTGGTGACAGAGGCCTACTGTCTTTGTCTGTTTATTGAGACCACACTTTACTTGGCTACTGCCTTCTTTAATCCCTTCATTTTTATAGCATAAGAATTGCCTTCTTTTCCACTGCTTGAGATTCTAATAAGCCTCACATTTATGATTAGTAAACCATGTTAGAAGGGAGACACAGCTTCCTGAGAATAATCAGAGTTCTCTTCTGATCTGACTTCAGTAGGAGTTCTGGGCATTGAAGAGTTGCAGAACTGAGATCAAAATGAAGACTGTCAAGCACATTAGTAACAGAGGTAGTTGCACATTTGGAAAGGAAATGGGCAGTTCTTCAAATAAGGTACCTTAATCAAGAGACTGTAGCCAGACATATGGGGGCTAGCTCACAGTTGCAGCCAGGTTTCCCCAACATTGGTCACCTTCCAACCCAGGCAGTTCTGTCTGAGGATCTTAGTGGGCTGTCGCCACCAAATTAGGTCTAATTAACTAGACTTGAACGGTAAGAATGGCACTCAAGGAAACGATTGTCAGAGACAGACAGCGAGGTGCAATTTATCCACAGACAGAGTGCAATTGCTGAATTTGAAAGGAGGAAGTCATAAGAACGGCCATAACAGGTCAGACCAATCATCCATCTAGCCTAATATCCTGCTGTCTTCCAACAGTCGCCAATGCCAGGTGCTTCAAAGGGAATGAACAGAACAGGTAATCATCAAGTGATCCATCCCGTTGGCCATTTCCAGCCTCTGGGAAACAGTAATCCTTGCCCATCTGGCTAATAGCCATTGATGGACCTATCCTCCATGAACTTATCTAGTTCTTTTTGAACCCCATTATAGTCTTGGCCTTCACAACATCGTCTGGCAAGGAGTTCCAGAGGTTGACTGGGAATTGTGTGAAGAAATACTTCCTTTTGTTTGTTTTAAACCTGCTGCCTATTAATTTCATTTGATGACCCCTAGTTTTTGAGTTATGAGAAGGAGTAAATAACACTTCCTTATTTACTTTCTCCACACCAGTCATGATTTTATAGACCTCAATCATATCTCCCCTTAGCTGTCTCTTTTCCAAGCTGAAAAGTCCAAGTCTAATTAATTTCTCCTCAGATGGAAGCTTTTCCATACCCCTAACCATTTTAGTCACCCTTTTCTGTACTTTTTCCAATTCCAATATACCTTTTTTGAGATGGGGTGACCAGATCTGCATGCAGTATTCAAGATGTGGGCAATACGATATTTTCTGTCTTATTATCTATCCCTTTTCTAATGATTCCCAACATTGTTAGCTTTTTTGACTGCTGCTGCACATTGAGAGTGGATGTTTTCAGAGAACTATCCACAGTGACTACAAGATCTTTCTTGAGTGGTAATGGCTAATTTCGACCCCATCATTTTATACGTATAGTTGGGATTATGTTTCCCAATGTGCATTACTTTGCATTTATCAACACTGAATTTCATCTGCCATTTTGTTGTCCAGTCACCCAGTTTTGTGAGATCCCTTTGTAACTCTTTGCAGTCTACTTTGGATTTAACTATCTTGTGTAGTTTTGTATCATCTGCAAATTTTTCCACCTCACTGTTTACCCCTTTTTCCAGATCTTTTTTACTGGTCCCAGTACAGATCTCTGGGGATCACCTCTTTCCATTCTGAAAACTGACCATTTATTCCTATCTTTGTTTCCTATCTTTTAACCAGTTATTGATCCAGGAGAGGATCTTCCCTCTTATCCCATGACCTTTTATTTTGCTTAAGAGCCTTTGGTGAGGGATCTTGTCTGAAAGGTCTAATCTTTCTGAAAATCTAAGTACACTATATCCACTGGATTTCCTTTGTTCACATGCTTGTTGACCCCCTCAAAGAATTCTAGTTTATTGATGAGGCATGATTTCCCTTTACAAACCATGTTGACTCTTCCCCAATAAATCATATTCATCAATGTGTCTAATAATTCTGTTCTTTATGATAGTTTCAACCAATTTGCCTGGTACTGAAGTTAGGCTTACCAGCCTGTAATTGCTGGGATCGCCTCTGGAGCTTTTTTTAAAAATTGGCATCACATTGCTATCCTCCAGTCATCTGGTACAGAAGCTGATTTAAATGATATGTTACATATCACAGTTAGTAATTCTGCAATTTCATATCTGAGTTTCTGCAGAACTCTTGGGTGGATACCATCTGGTCCTGGTGACCTAATACTGTTTAATTTACCAATTTGTTCCAAAATCTCCTCTAATGACACTTCAGTCTGAGATAGTTCCTCAGATTTGTCACTTAAAAAGAATGGCTCAGGTTCATTTGACATGTCAACTCTGCATCCAGACAAATATCTGGACATGGAGCCCCTGAGATATTAATATGGAGGGGGTTCAGGAGGAATCAGAGCTGAGTCACCACTCAGCCACAGCAGCCAGGAGGAGGCCCCCTTCACTTCATTATTCTGCCCCACCTTCACTGTGCAGAAGACAGAGCAGCAGCATCACAAGCACAGGACTGCTGCTTTGTTTCCTTTGCTTCTCCTGTCTCATGAGCATCACTGATGTCATGACACCTATCAGCAGCAGAAAAGGCATTGCTAATAGTCCTCTAGTCTGATGCACTGATCAGCTTCAGTAATACTTACAGTAACAACAGTGAGCTTCAGCTTGTGGACCATGCCAGAGGTCTAACCCTGCAGCTGCTGTAGCTCTTCTGCTCTTTTGATCCTGCTGCTTCTGACATTTGATGTAAAGTGATGCTGCTGATTCTTTATCTCCTGCCTACCAGCAGTGCCTAAATCCCATAGTGATGACCTCACAGCTCTCGTCTTGCAAAGTTAAGGTCATGACAATGCTGTCACAATTTACTGGCACTCTCATTCATTGACTTTTAAACATCATTCCAAGTCAACCCATCTCACACTCACAACAGAGAGGTGGACCACTTGCCAGATTACTGAGAGTGTGTGTGTGTGGGGGGGTGCCCAATGTGACAGCTTTGGTGGAGGAAGGATGAACACAGACAGACAGAGTGGTGGGTGAGTACTTCAGCAATTTGTAGAACACACACGGTGAATGTGGAGGTTCTAAGGAGTACATACTACATATGATCTGTTGCACAAACTGAAGTTGAAGTAATAGAGCAATGACTAAGCTGCTCCTCATTTCTCTCCTTGGTTTGTGGCTTGAGACAATGGTCTCAACAGAGATTTTCTTTTCAGACTACCATTACCCAAATAAGGGCAAAATTCCTTAATTTTCTTTTCTTAAAACTTTTCTTAAATTGTTCACAATGTGTGGAAATCTTCGAAAACAGAGGGTTCTAAAGGAAATGAATTTGTAACCTTAACTATAACATTCACTATTTTTAAGTGAGCAACATAATTAATCTAAAATCCACTATTTATTTACATTTTACTTTTCCTGATGAAATATTCTATATAAAATAACTCAAGAAAATATTGCATGAAGTTATATACACAGGTCATGATTTCCCTCCCACACCAGTGTAAATCAGGAGTTAAACCAGTGTCAGTAAGTGGAGACTCTTTTTGTGTACCTAATCCCAACAGCACTTTTTTACTTGTACATATAAAAGGAAAAAATCGGTCAGTATAACAGTATAACAAGAACATTTTACTCCACTAAAATATTTACTTCCCCAGTAAAAAAAAAAAAGTCTCAGGAAGGTCTAGCTCACTTTAGTAAATTCTAACTCACTCTAGGAAGTATTTACTGCTGAAGTAATCTGGATTTTTTCCACGCAGCTCCACTATTTGCATTTCAGATGGTACACAATGAGCCATATGCGTCCCGTGGCAATAAAAATTCAGGAAGAGCTTAAATTCTCCAAATTTTACTATAAAAATGGAATTTAGGTTGATATACATTAGGACTTTGAGTCCAGAGAAAATCAAATTAATGAGAAAATGATTTTTAAAAAACAGATATGCTATAGAGAAGGACTAGCTGACTACATACAACATTTCCAAAAATGCCCAAGTGACTGAGAAGCCAATGCTCCATTTTTATAAATGACCTAGGGATATAGGGACCAGGTTTTTTAAGGCATTTAGGGACCCAAAGATGCAGATAGATGCCTCGTGGGATTTTCAAAAGTGCCTAGATTCCTAAATCTCATTGAAATCAACAGTAGATCCTCTTTAATTTATGGTGTTCATTTTACTGTGTAAATGTTAACATTCAGCTACACATTTTTAACCAGAGAAACAGATAAACACTCAACTATTTCACTGGGACCAAACCCAAACAGTCAAGAATACTTCAGGAGAATTCTGAAATACAGAAGAAAAGGACATTTGTTCCAGTACAGATATCTTATCTATGTATACCCACTCACATTACATCGCGAGTTTATATTTAATGTGGCTCAGTAGTATTAAAAACAAAAAAAATTAATGGCAATTTGCATATTCGGGGCAGATTAAGAGACGGGTCCTGGGGGCCATAGACGAAGATGCTTTAGCTTCCTGGTGCAACATACTTGCTAAATGGGACCCTGCTCTATTAAAAAATATTAAGAGAATCCTGAAGTCCTTGCTCGGACAAAACTCCTAATGAAGTCAATGTGAATTTTGTCTGAGAATGATCTAAGTATGAACTTCAGGACTTGAACTACTGTGTGACGGTCAAGGTCTCCTACATATAAGGAGTCTTGGGCTGTGGCCCTTTTCCACTTGCATTAATTCTACCATGTCCATATTTAACATCCTATCCAAATGCTTCTCCTCTCTCACTTGACCTGTAACACCTGATTTTTCAGGCTCCAAACTGGTCAACTTTTGGTTCTCTCTCGATTGAAAATCAAATCGATCCAATCCATTTCAGTGGTGGCTGTATCCATCTCAAGACCTTTCAGTGGGATTCTCAAGGTTCCCCCCCACTCCTTCTGTTAGAGGCTGAGTGGTATGCGTACTGCTGTGTAAGAAGTGACTGAGTGGCTGTGTGTCTGACTGCAGACCATGCCAATACAGCAGTTTCCCAGTTCCTGAGGCACTTCAGCATGTCTCTAATTTTAAGTAATTTGATCATTTGACCATTTTATCATCATGCCTTATGACTTCCAATTATAGTTATATCAAAAAATCTATCTCATTTCTGTAATACTAAGTATCGCGTTGAAGAAAGCTTGGTAATATAAAGGCTGACTGTGCTTTCCTCAGGCTCAAGAACCAATGAGAAGGTCAGTGAGATCTCCTAGGGCTCACAGGATGAAGCTCTACCCAAGAGCATACATTAAGGACAAGTGCAATGTTTAAATATGCCTTCTGCAGTAAGAAAAACAGCTTTAAAAGCAGCTGTGGGAAAGGTACAATTCCAAGATGGCAGCCGATATTCTGTGGCTCAGGTGAGGAAATAAGAAATCCTCAACTCAGTCTATATGGATCCACGACACTTTTCAAGTGATGGTCTCATACATCATTTCAGGTGATGGTCTCATACATCACTTACAGCTGACACTGTAAACTATTTTTAAACAAGGCATACTTTGTTCCTGTCTAATTTTCTGGGTCAGTGCCATGTTTTCCGATGAATTCTACCTTTTTAAAAGGCTTATTTTATTTCTCTTCCTATGTTTATATCTGGCTGTAGCTTGACACCAGCATTTCATTTCATTATTTTACTTTAGTTGAGAGGTTTAATTTGGTGATCGCTAAAGCAAAAAACTAACAGAACTGTCAAGCTGAAGGGATTTCTGACCAGATCGGGAATCCAGTCAGGGAGATTTTGGACTAAGCCCTTTAAACAGCCCAGAATTTTCATGTTGCAATCAGCACATTATGAGGACACAAAGTCAGCCCAAAGCTAATATAAGAGGAAGTCCATGGTTGCAAGAGATGTTGGGTAATATAGGGAGAAGCCCATTGGATTGCATGCGGGAGACTAGTATTAGCTGAGGCAGGCATGAAACTGATAAGTCTCAATGCAAGCTTACCTATGCAGCTGTACTTACACAGCTTGCTTCTTGAGCTGCAAGCTTGCAATGCCATGCCTGAGTCTCTCTGGGGTAAACACTAATAATTGTATCAGATTGCATAGTGGCAGCTACTGGATATGGATGAATTTAGGATGCCACTGCCAAACTCATTTTCTGCCTATGAAATTTGACACCCCACCAAGAAATGAAAGGCTAGTACACTGGCAATGGCCCCTGACTTCCCCTTTCAAATTTTTATAGATACAGCCCTCTTCATTAAACATTATTATTTACTGGGCACTGGGAAGGTCCTTGCCTGTATAGAGTACAGGGAAAAAGCCACAATGGAAAGGATCAGTGGCCATGGAGGACTGTCACTGAAAGCCACTGGGGTGGAAAGCATCACTGGTCCTAACCACATCAATCACACCATAAGGGGCTCATTCACCTGCACATCCACTAATGTTATATATGCCATCATGTGCCAGCAATGCCCCTCTGCCATGTACATTGACCAAACTGAACTGTCACTACACAAAAGGATAAACGGACACAAATCAGACATAAAAAAATAATAACATTCATAAACCAGTGGGAGAACACTTCAAGCTCCCAGGGCACTCTGTCGCTGACCTGAAAATTGCTGTACTTCTCCAAAAAAACTTCAAAAACAGACTTCAAAGAGAAACTGCCGAGTTAGAAATTATCTACAAACTTGAAACATTCAAACTGGATTTAAACAGGGATTTGGAATGGCTATCTCATTACAAGAAGTAATTTGCTCTGATCACCCATTCTCATTCCTACTCAATGGTTGTCATTAGGCCTCAAGTAACCAGCTTTTATTCACTTACCCCATTGTTATCTATGCCCTTGGATATGTATATGTTGCCTCCTATATATGTTACCTATTTGCTGTATCATTTCTACCAACTGCATCTGACGAAGTGAGCTGAAGCTCACGAAAGCTTATGCCTGCTGAAATTAAATGTGTTAGTCTTTAAAGTGCTACAGAACTCTCATTGTTTTGGGGGTGGAAATATAATTTAAGACAGTGTATGAATAAACAGAGGGCATTTTTTGTCCAGAAGGAACAGGAGACTTCTCTATTTTTAATTACTGCATGGGAATATAACATAATCATCAGAGTGACACATGGATGATAAAAAGTGAACTGTGCCTTACACCTTTGGTAAGGAACTGCACTCTTAAGGCAAAGGTTTCGACTTTGCTTTCAAAAATGTATTATTGAGGAATAATAAAAATTTGCAGGACATTTTCTCTGTGTGGCAGGAAGAAGGCTCCTTATGCAGCTTTGATGAGGAGGATGCAGGATAAAGAGGAGAATACTGTTAAAATAGAGTAAATTCTAGAATATTTTATTCAGCGTGAGCGCACAGTGACAACACTTCACTATTCAACACACTTTAATTAGCCTTTCTATAGTTCGGTAATCTGAGAGCATGTTGGTGCTACCTCTGTTTATTGAAGATTTATATTTAGACTATACTGATCATTGGACACTTGCTTTTGGAACTAAAGTAATGTAATAGAAATTTCTGTTTCAGATACCTGAAAATGGTACTTAATGAAAATTGCTAATGTCCGTGCCTAGCTGATTATGCAATAAATCTGCCACAAAGAGAAATTGCTGTCCATCAAGAATCAAGGCACATAACTAAATATGTAAATATAAATGTGTTGTTATTTTTGCAAGCAAAAGCTATGATATTTGATTGCATGTGCTAATTTAGGGAAGGGTAAAATCTTGCCATCTCTATCTGTGAACACAATATTTTACAGTGAAAATAGTAATGTTCCATCCTGGAATAAATCTAAAATTTTCATATATTTTCTCCAGGCAAAAGATATTCCATGCAGATAACACCTTTTTTCCCCCTAAGTCTTCACAGGCAAAACAAAGTTTTACATAAAGTTTTGCCTGTGACAAATTTTCTTCCACTATGCAGGAAACATTGCAAAAAAACCATCCCCAAAACAATTATAAATTGCTTTATTTTTCATAGAACTGCAAAACCTCAATTTTTCCAGTAGTGGGGCAAAATTTATTTTACAGTGCTTTAAGTGAAACACATTGGCCAGACACTCATTTTTCTGATTTGAATGCTGGCATTTCCATACAAAAGATAGCCCTTTGATTGTGGCATATAATTTATATCTAAAACTACCATAGCAGTATATTCTGGCATAAAGACGCCAGTGATTAATGCAAAATGCCTTCTATTTCATTTTGATTCCTGCAAGGCTTTTCTTTTTGGTACATAGAGTGTCTTTGTTAACTCCACTGGCAGGAACATTGAAATACAATCGCCATTAAAACTAACATCTGTTTCCTAGCCCAAAAGAGTTTGCATTCTTCAGTAAGTCAGGATGATGGCTTGCTTAATATAGCCCCGGTTAATATTATACATTGCAAGTCAATTGCTCATTTTATAGTGGCACATGTCGATGTCAGGATACAGGTAAGGATGCTCATTTACACAAGTAGTTCTACACCTCCTGACAATGGAACAGGTACAGGTGCCCTCAGAGAAGTACACAGGAATTTAAATTTGACCCCTTTTGGAGGGGCACATCCTATGCCCCCTGGCCCCAGCAAGAGCTTGCTCTCCCCCACAACCCCCATGGCCTCAGAGCCAGAGGAGTTGTGTGCCACCTGAGATTATTGGGGTGGCCCGTGCTCCTGCTTGCCCCCTTGTGAATGCCCCTGGGTGCCCTCCTCTACCCTCTTTTAATCCACCCAATAGCAGCCATTCTCACGATGGGCTGGCCTAGTCTACGGCTGATTTATGTTGCTTATTGGGATTTACATCTGCACCAGCTCCAGGATTTGTCCAAAGAGCAACACTTACCAAGCAGCTATGATGGATCCACTAAGCATGGGACTACAACTCCCATCAGTGCCCTCTCCACTGCATCCTCCCCTTCCTGTTGGGTAGGTAAGGGGAAAGGACTGAACCAGGAAGTGGCTAGGCTCTGTTGAGGAAGCAGCAGCTACATGGCAAGTCAGGAGCTTCAGAAAATCTGGGTGCAGGGGCCACATGGAGAGCCAGGAGCTGCAGAAAAGATTCCTCAGGAACCATAGGCAGAGCTGTGTGTGGGACAGGCTGCGACTGCCAAATGTTACAGCAGGGTGCAAGTCTTAGTGGGACTTATGGGGGAATCCACAGCAATGGGGCAGGGAGCCACAGTGAAGAGGAGCCCCAAATGAGACACACTAACTGAGCCTGGCTTAGAAACCTACAAGCTCCTATTTCCTTGAACGGAGACCGAACTGGACAGGACACCCCAGGCACAAGGCCAGAAGAGCACTGACTATCAGTTGGCCTGCCCTCAGGAGCCCAAACAGGTACTGTTATTGCTCACTTTGAAATGTAAATTGCTTAAGCCACGGTACTGAGGGCATTTGCAACCCTTCCCTTTTCCTGCCAGACCTCGTAAAAATCTTTGACTTAGCCATGTGTCTGAGTGCTTATTAGGATACACCAGGACTAGCACCTTCAAGGCCTACCTGCTGAACCACCTACAGTACCTGCCTCCAAGTCAAGGTACACCTGGCACGCTACTGGCACCCTAAGCATTTGGTGTTCTCCATTACTGAACAGCCTCAATATTTATACAGCTATCATCAATAGATCTCAGAGTACTTAATGAACAGTTAATTAACTAAGCCTCAGTATGTCCTGGAGAGGTCTGTATTATTAATTGTTATACCCATTTTAGAGAGAGAAACTGTGGGACACAGGCATTTATGGTCTGATCCAAAGCGGCCATAGAAGTCAATACAGGCTTTTGGTGATTTGCCAAAAGTCATGAAATAAGCCATAAATAATACAAACGAAGAATCTGACTCATAAATGTTGCTCCAGAAACTAGACAATATTGCCTGTCATCTTATATACTCAGGTGACTTTCACTATTTTTTGCACTATTTTCAAGCAATACTCCAAGATTTGCCTATGCAAAAAACCAGACTGAAATCCCACTGTATCTTTTTAAGCTATGTAACTTAAAAATATAGATGCGCCATATCCAAAGGAACAAACTTTGCTTTATTTTCCAGGCTTATGAAAAACATTAGAGCGATTGCAAAACAATATCAAATATATATTATAATGCCAGCATAAAAATAGCATTTGAAATTTGTTTCCAGGGGTCTGTGGAGCTTTCTCCTTTTCTGCAAAATCATGAGTAAAAAGCAACAAAATGACTCATTTCAGATGCCTCTTTATTTTTATTTATTTATTTTCTTTTTGTCCTTTTTAGAGGCTCATATCTGTGTTAGGCAGCCTAGAACATCTGATTTTTGCAGTGGCTTCCCATGATGTTTTACCTATTTCCACTGTTCAAATGTTTGTCTTCACTAAGACGAAAAGGAGAAAAGCTTGATTCCCTAAGGGTGCAGCTATGTTTCTGCATGGCATTTCAACAGCATGCTGTTGTTCAAACAATTAGAAATCACACACACCATGCAAGGCATTATCAGGGCACTGCACAGAGATTTTTATTATTATATAGTACATAATGAAAATGATTTGAAGGACCCCAAAGCATCATAACAGAAAGAAGCACTGAATAATCAAGTGATTTTTTTGACCGCAATAGACCAAAATGCTGTTTACTGGACATATGTCAAGCTAAAATGCATTAAAACACTGAATATATTTATTGCTGCCCTGCCTTGCATACCAAATGCAATGTAACAGAGAAGTACTGCTGTAGGATAGAGCCAAGAGCTGGAATAATAATTGTACAGCTGCCATGCTTCTGCTTTTTAATAGCAGGAAATCACTTGGCAACATTAAAGAAAAATGTACAGATGTTAAAAAATGCATTTATTATGGCAGCCTTGCACAGATTATTTAAAAAACTGTTTGTGGCCTGATTTTGCACAGACAGGTAAACTTTACTTGTGTGAATAATTACATTTAAATCGCAAGCTAGCTTCATTAATGGAGCTACACTGACTTATACCAGCTGGGGATATGACCCCACATACCGATGTTTTTGCAGGACTGGGCTCTAGTTTGGACAGCTAATGAGAACAGCATATATAATCCACTATGCAAGACACTGAAAGCTGATCCCTAATTCTGATTTCATTCGTTTTGGATCGTTTTTAATAATCTTCAAACAAAACAAAAACCCTCGCATTAAATCTTCGCCTTTGCTTCCCTTATACAATTCAAAGTACCAATTATAATACAACCTTCATCTAATTTATACATGTCTCTGGTGCCCTCAACGGTATACTGGATTGTATTTAACACCGTAGGGGCAAAGTGAATGTCTTGTTTTATTTTTTAAAATATTGTTCCACTTTAAAGTGAACTGACAAAGTTGTATAAGACAGCCTGTGCTGAACTGGGTACGTACAGTATGTATGGAGAAGCCAGATAGCTACACAGCTCACGATAGGTTTTTGAAAAGAATGGCAAAGAAATCCAAAACCCTTATACTAATTTGGTAGGAATAAGACCAGTCAAATGACATGCACATCCTAAATTCAGGTATCAGCAGGTATGTAGTGCATGAAGCACAGAGAATAAAAAAATGCTTTGGTACATTTTGCCTACACATCATGTGTCCTTCACATCGCTGCAGCCTGTGTTAAACCAAAACACCTGCAACATTCTCTCTGCATAAACATTCAAGACTGTTCTTCATGGCATGGATCTTTTATGCTGTGTGCCTCAGACTGCTAAAATTGTTCGCTCATTATATTTTGAAACCAATGAAGTAATATGAACTATTGCAATTAGCCTCCGTGGTTCATGTTAATTTGCAACACACAATAGGTTTAAGACAAAAAGTACTAATTTTATGAAGCGCCTTGCATGTAGGCCTGGAAATGGTTGCCTGATTCAAAAGGTTAGATTTGCTCACTGAGTGCTGTGACACTGGAAAGGTGGGAGTCAAAGGTAACCGTTGGTTTTGTTGTTTCATGTAATCACTTTGCCAATCCATCAAGGAGAAGAACATTAGGGCACTCAGTGGGAATTGAGGTCTGAATGACCTGCAGGGAGGCCAGTTTGCCCCTTCCCATAAAACCTGGGAAAAGGGGTAAGTGGAAGGAAATCTCTGCAAGGATGTTCTTGCATTTGTTTCATGACTGTGGGGGCTCCCCATACATTAATCTGTGGGGTACGTCTTCAAAATGTGTTCCTCACAGTTCCAAAGGGTTCTGCAAGAGGCCAGGACCATCTGCACTGACTCTGTGTCCCAGTCTACCTTCCCTCTCTGGGTGCCCCGGGCACACCCCTCAAAGGGGGATTCAGGAACACGGCAGAACAGGCCCCAGCTCTATTACTTTTTCCTGTGCAATGTTGTCATAGGTGTGTTGGTCCCAGGATATCAGAGAGACAAGGTGGGTGAGGTAATATCTTTACTAGCTATTGGATGTAGGTAAGACAGATAAGCTTTTGAGTTTACATGGAGACCCGAAGAAGACCTCTGTGTAAACTCAGAAAATAACACATTACCTAACTCACCTTGTTTCTTACTGTTTCATGATAATCCCCTCAGAGTGCAGTGCGGAGTGAGGTGCAATGGGGAATGATGTGCCCCTCCCCAACCAACTCTGGGCCATCTGCTTCCAACTTCCAGCCCATTGAGTTCCCACCCCCCAGGCCCAGAGCAAATCCCAACTATGAGGAGAGCCATCCGGGATCTTAGGAAGTAAGGAAGGTTGTGCTGAAAGGTGGCTGATTCCCCACTTTCCACATGGGTGAGGTACAATAAAGTAAAAACGAGAGTCCTGTAGCACTTTAAAGACTAACAAATTTAATTTCTGCAGGCATAAGCTTTCGTGGGCTGCGACCCACTTCGTCAGATGCAAGAAACAGAAATCAGATGGGGGTATATATATATACATCCAAGGGTAAGGAACTACAATGGGGAGGGTAGGTGTTAGCAAACTCCATTCAGTTAGAGTAGATGAGGCCTATTCACAACCATTGATTAGAAGGTGAGAATGTGTGAACAGTGACAATTACTTTTTGTAATGAGATAACCATTCCAAGTCCCTATTCAGACCCAGTTTGAAAATAGAGTGTTCTTGATCTGACTCAGGATCAGTCTAAATTCCAGTCTAGCTATTTAATGAAATTTTAACAGGATTATCTTTACATTCCTCAGGGCTTTGCACTTACCCTGTGGTATTTCTGTGTCTGCAGTAACTACACACCCTCTAGTGGGCAGCATGGGAAGGAAGAGATCGCAAGTTCTAGGAAAGAATGCACTTGCTCTACGAGCAAGTCTACACCTGAGAAGGAAACAAGGATTGTCTAACATTTACATGTGGGTAAAATGACCTCTCTGGAGGAAGGTTGGCAGTAATTGTGCTTCTGTCCTGTTTAAGGAGGGGACACATTATTCCACAGTTGTAGTGGTTTGCAAATAGTAGAGGTCAACCATATTCTATTGTCCATATTCATTTCTTGCAACACTTATATTTAATGCACTTTTTTAAAAAAATGGCAGAGTTCTGTGGATGAAACTGTGACCTTAATGTTCCCTCATGGAAGCATGAATGAACCTGCAACCTTCCACCATGGGTGCAATTTTAAGTTAAGAGTTTAACATAAAACAGGATAAGGGAGATGGAGCATGGTGCTGGGATGTTTGATGGAAAATGGGACAGTGCTTTCCCAGCTTTTTACAGACATTTATTCTCAGCTGCTCTATGTAGCCAACACATGTATTTCTGAACGACAAAGCTGCATTTCTGTTTTCTTAAATATACTTACATAAAACTCAATAACAACACAATCTATTTATTGCTAAAATGCTAGTAGGAAATTGGAAAAGGTATAAATATGATTTATTGCTGGTGATCTCCTGCCCCCCTGAAGGCACTATAAGGCTCCAAATCCTGTTCAGTTCACAGCATCATAAAACTGAAGCAATAAATGTCACTCCTTTCTTGATTGCACATTAGGCCAATCGGCTTTTTATTGCAACTAAATAGGCCGTCATCAAGGCACCAGTCAGTTTACTGCTAGAGCATGACTCTGGCTAAATGTAGGGCATGTGGGGTGGGGAGAGATTTTTTTAAAAAATAAGAAAGGGAAAATAGGTGCAAAAATGCATTACTATCCAAGGTCCCTGTGCTTGCTCTTTCATGCTGTAATGCCCTGAAGCACACAGAAGATTATGTGTCAATGCTCATTAATATTTGATGTGCGTTATCATATTATCCTTTATGTGCACTTTCACAATCTTGTGAGGCAAGTTTCTCCTAGACATGGAGTTACATAACAAAGTGGTGGCTTCAGCTTTGTACAATCAGCACAGAGCTCTGCCCTTACAAAGCCAAAATGGATCTTTTTGTTTATATTGCACAAAAAGGCAGATGTCGAGCATGGTCTTTTCAATGCCCTATGGTACATTCGGAGTACAAAACAGACTGCCAGGACAATTTTTTTAAAATGTTAATAAAGGTTTGCAGTGAACCATTTGGTTGTTGGTAGATATTTTGCTACCTAGGATCAAAAAGCTCATCATTGTTTGATACAAATCTTTAATAGAGGAGAAAGAAAATGTGCATTATGTGCCCAGTTTAACAGGAGAATGGAAATGGATTCTTGTTCTCACATAGACTACTTACCCATTTGTGCATGGAAATTGAATTGGGGCACAGAGAAGTATGCCCATTTCCTTGCACAATGCCTTGGACCGCATGTACACACCATTATAATGAGCATAGCTCAGCTGCCATTTTGATGCGGTCCAATACCAAGATCTAAACGCCAGCAGAACTGCTCCCTTAGACACTCTCCAGCTGTCTCTTCTATCATTAATGTCTCTCTCAGCCAGCACACTTTGGATGTGAAATATCAACCTTCAATACACACAAAGTGCACTCACACAAAACAAAAGGCCTCTTTGCTGGCTACTGGGCAGGAGACCCATATACCTTTTTCCTAGTCCTTGAGATGGAAGAGCTGTCATCTGTCCCTTTCAATACTCCTCGCCAGTCAGTCATTCTCTTGCCTCCTCTCCTAGACTCCTGCCTCCTCACATTCTCCTTCCCTGTTTTTTCAGTGTCCTGTTCCCTACTTGTCCTCCACATACACCTGCCACCCATATTTTTTTTCCTCCTTAGAGTCTATTGAACCTCAATCTTTTCCTTCTCCTCCTCCATATTAACTTAATATACCCCCCCACTCCCTTTCTCTGCCACCTTTCACAAACAAACATTCTTCTGTTCTTTCATTTCTCCTGTTTAGATCACATTTGCAGAATAAGGGGCAGCAGTTGGGTTTGAGTCCCCAGTTGGAAGCAAAGGAAGACTTTAGCCATTTTGAGTCGGGCAGGGAAGTATCATGACAAGAAAAATAAACAAAAAACTCTGAATGCTCATAAGCCAGTTTTAGCTATTCAAAAAATGGTATTTACCTGGAAATAATCCAAGCAGTCAGTGAGCCAAATTCTACTCTCAATTTCACCATTACAAATTCCCAGTAGTTCCACTGTAGTAGTCCGTGAAATTATTCTGGATTTACACTCTGCCAAATCCTGCTCTCATTAACACCAGTCTAACTCTACCTTAGCTATCGTGAAGTTACTCCACATTTACAGTGGCGTGTCAGAATTCTGGCCTCAATGAAGTCAGTGGCAAAACTCCCTCATTCACTTCAATGGGGCCAGAATATCACCCTGTGAGGGTGACAGCAGAGATGGCACCAGCAGCTGAAAAATCAAGTGCACATAACAAATCTTTTAGCTTTACTATCTAATGTTATTGTTCTGGGTTGTATGCAAGGACATATGTTGAGCTCTTGCTATAATTTTATGTCATTTTGTGCCACTGCACCAAATGTTACAGAATCTACCTTTTGGATAAGAGATTTATGTATCAAATACAGAGTCCCAGAACAGACTTCAGTGAATGGTACACACAGAACAAAATGTAGTTTATGATTTATTCAGGAATGCTGAAAATCATGAAATATTGTCTACATAAGAGACTTCCTCAATAGAAAAATACTTTCAGTTTCTTTGAGGGTAGGCTAAATTATTTACCAGGACATTCTAAAGTATATTGACAATAAAACAACATGAAGAATGAGTAATTCCAGACAGTCTTGGCTTCTGTTAAAACCAGGTTCGTTATTATTATTTTTTTTAAGAATGTTATTAGGAAAATAAATCCTTTGACTCTGTAAGGGCAGAAGTTTGTGCAAACAAATGCAAGCTTCTAAAGGAAAAATACATTACTCTAAAGGCTCATGCTAACTTACTGGACAGGAAGGGTAAAATTCTCAAAAATACCTAAGTTAAAGCCTAAGTCCCATTTTCAAAAGAAACTTAGGAACTTAGGAGCAATGAGACTTAGGATCCAAAATCACCTACATGGTTTTAAGAATTTTACTGGAACCGAGAATCAAATAATTGTTCTTTACTAAAACTGTAGAAAGTGTAAAGCAAAACAATTTTGCCAGATGTTGCACCAAGCTCCCAATGTTCAAGAAGTTACATGCCCAAGGTTCTGGGCTGGCTTGTACCGCGCACACTGAAGACCATGCTGCTGCATCCTCATTGCTATTCTGAGCCATGCCAGCTAGATTAAAGCGAGCATGAGCATGTCCACACGAGCTGCAATCCCACCTCAGATTGCAGTGTAGCTGTGCCTTTTGTGGCCAAGCAGCAGACCATCACAGAATTTTGCAGAAGTGATGTTTCTACATTGTGCTTACTCTCTCTTACTTAACACCATTTTGCAAGTATATCTGACAGTGAATGGATACCCAATTTCTCTCTGAGGAGCAAGAAAAAGCAACATGAAGCACTGTAACCTCACAGTACTATTTTGCAGATGCGAAAGTAGCTGGTTGTAATGGATTCAGAAGCAAGTAGATCACACATAGTTATTACACACACTGCTGAACATCAAGCGGCCAATACTTCTGTAATGTATCTGGCCTTTCAAACTACCTTTTAGTGCCTTATACGAAATTCAATAGTTCATCTTGTTTTTAGATGCTTTGGTTGAGAGCAACTGATTGAAGGGGGAAAGGATCCAGTGCTGACTGACCTAATTGGGAAGCTGGCAAAATCAGACATTAGTTTCCTTTATGTTATCCTTCTTTACATAATAAAGATACATATTGATTTATTGAGTGCTATTGATTTTAAGGGTGACAGCTGCGTGATTTGTACAAATAACTATCATCTATAATGCAGTTTATTTGAATGAGAATGCAGTTTAAACACATTGATATGTGTCTTTTGCTAGCTGGTTTGTTCATTTGCACTATAGCAGAATTTACACAATGTATATTAGTGATTAGAAATGGAATATGAGATAAAGAGTTCCTATTTTAATACCTTTAGGAAAGTGTGTATGTTTTGGGGGAGTGGAGTTTATTTTCTGTTGTATACTTCATACATCTGTGCAAGTCTTTAATTCAGTTTATAATCTGTGTCTTATTCTGCACAGTCTATGCACTTTGCAATACTCATGCTCACTGCTCTTTGATATTGAAATGCAAAAGAAAGGGGGGGTATTTAACCCTGATACATCATTTTGACTTTGATTCACTACTTCAGATTTTAATCCTGATTTAAGAAAATACTCCAGTACTTTCCTCATCTCTTCTGCTATGGTAATTCTGCAGATTTCAAAAGGTTATTTCTATTAGGTACATCACTCTACTTAAATGAACATATCCCAGACTTTATGTATATTTGCCTGGTATCTTTCCACACCATGACTAGCATAGTGTAGGAAGAATGCCTACTTTTTCAATGGTCTATAAAGCAAGAGATTAAGACTTGGATGTGGGTCTTTGACATGGTTGTACACTGACACTAAGCTACTTTACCAGATCAAGGGGCACTCCATTTAATATGTTCTATTTATACACTGGCTAAAAATTTAATAGTGTCATCAAATGCTTTTTGGACTATCTTAAAAATATTTTACTCTGTTCAGAACCTTATGTTTCATTCTCCATTTTCATTTTCTTTCTCAGGCGTTACAATGAGTAGCCCAGTCTCGAAAAGTCAATTACTCCTTAGCAAGCTCAAAAATAAAACCCAAAGTAAGCAACACCATGTCTGATTTACCAATAGATTGCAATCTAGTGCTAAAGAGCATAGCCACTGCCCCACTTTAAATATTCATGAAGCCCACTGGTGCAAAGTGCATTAAAAGTGGGAACAATGCCAGTAATACACGATCCTCTTAGTGATAAGATTTCACAGATTAAAAGAAGCAAGACATTAAAGACTTTAAACGGAATATTCTTTGTTTTTAACACAGTAAAGATGTTCACTAGTGGAATGCCAGATCTCTCACAATTTTAGAATGTAAAATGGACTAATAATGTATGTGCACTTTCCCATGCTTCAGAATGCTATCTGTTTATCACAATACTTTCTTTCCTCTCTTTTCTTCAAATTTTCCAGAAAATAGCCACACATAATTTACCAGTTTAAATAATCTATTACAGGGCAATATGCCTCCCAAAAGAATCCCAGGAGACTGGCCATTAATAAATAAAATGTCATATAAGTCAAACAATTAAAAAAAAAATAGTGACCACACACAGCCCTATTTAGCTGAGTGGCACTTGGCAATGAATGACAAAAAAAAAAAAAAAAAAAGAGTTAAAACAGGAACAAGGGACTTTAAAAAGCCAGACGGTAGCAATGCAGAATAATGTTAATTGTTCCTTTAAATCATTAGCATCCGAACCACATCTGCTATCACACCTGTGCTCTCTTCTCTGATCTACTCTGACACCCTAGAAGTGTTAGGCAAGCAGCCAGCTTCATATCCCGTCTCCCTATGATTAGTTTGTACTACCAGCCTGCTTCCCTCTTATTTAGAGTGAATCAAGCACCAACTCAGGGCTTCGGAACAGTTTCTCATTGATAGGACAAACTGAAAGTTCTAGGCTAATTACCTCATAACAATAGTTCCCAATGCTGCTAGTAACTGTTGACCTAATTTGGACTCTACAAAGCTAATCAGTCAAATAAGATAATTAAAGAAACAGTTTGTTTCTGAAACTAGAGGAACAAAAATATTGCTCAAATAATAAACCAATGTGTGTTATTCACCTAATCTAGAGCATTTTTTGTATACACTAAATCTGTGTGTATGTGTATGAAGGACAGTGATTGACTTTGGTTTATGCCAAATTCTGAAATTCAGTTCCAGTGTATTTGAAAGAGATCTAAGATCTCCATACATAGCCTGCTTCCATTTCAGAAATATAATTATAAAATAGGCCTACACCCAGAAGACTTATTTCTTACAAAGATGTTTATCCAAAACAAATCAGGGGGCAGGAATGGGAAAACAGAGCTCTGTTGCAGCACATGAATTGTTGACTTCAAAATGACCTTTTAGCAGGCTTAGCATGGTCGTTTTTACTTCTCCTTCAAAATCTGGTTTATTGCCTCTAAACAGGTTGATTAGTAACATCCTTCCTAGTAAGTGTCCTTCCCTGCCTCCTGCACCCCAAAGTGTATTCTCCTGCAGAAAGATGCTCTATCGATAAAGACTGAGCACTTTGCTTCCTAAAGTTGCTACACTGCTCTTCATAGGTAAGATGTTTCAAAGGAAAAAAATTAGACATCAGGAAAGTTTACAGTTGTACTGTGTTTAGTATTGGGGTATGTTAGATTAGGCTATTTTATCTGTTATGTTTCCTCAAAAAACAAACAAAAACGTTAGTGCTTATCATGGTTAATAACATTATCCTGGTAGCCAGTTTTACTCCCTATCCCTCCCTTTCCCTCTACTCCATCTTAAAAGCTCACCTAATTATGAAAACGTAGCCACTGGACTGTGACTTCTGATATATTAATTTTAACAAGGTTTTATTTTGACACAGGCATAACCAAAGCACTTCTGAATAATTGGGTGAAGATCCTACTGGGAAACAGAAGATCTGTGTAATTCTCTTAGACAAAGTCAAAATTAAGCAATTTCTTTTAACTCAGTCTCATTCCAATGTCACAGACATATAATCATGAAGAATCTTGCTTCTATTTTTCAGCAGCACAATCTCTCTTGATAACTGGATTCAGAGCCAATTTTTTCTTTTTTTTAAGCATAAAATCATAGGCCATTGAAAGCTTGGCAAGACCAGATCAAAATGAGCACAAATTGATCATGTGCTTTCTGCTAGCTCACCACATCCATAACCTTCCTCACTGAAGAGGAGAAATGTTCATAATTTCATGCCTGACTGGTAGTGCATAGAATACTGGTTTGGATGGGGTCAGCTGACTAACACCATGTCTAATAACCTTTTTCAGTATTATTTCCTCCCTACTCTTTTCTTAATCTGTTCCTTTCCGTTTGTTTTACGCTCTCATCTTAGAGACAGTCTTCCTACTGTATCACCTTTGCCCTTCCAAATAAGTGCTCTCAATCCAGCAAAGCATATGTTGCAATGCCTTTATTGACGTGTACAACGAATGAACTTTGCGTGGGGGATGAGAGAAAGGGTGTACTTTATTTTTTAATATTCTCTCACTTGGTGGGTCTCTAAGCTATGACACCTTTAAATAATAGGATATTAATTAAAGAAAAAATGTGTAAAATTACTATACCAAACATCCTCTGCATCTTCATCACACTCTGCCCCAAACTGGCAAATGTCACAAGTGGACGTCTCTTTTTGATTGGTTTCTCCTGAGCCTTCATTGACTGTTTGATACAAAGCAGAAGAATGTCCATTAGTAAACACAAAACAACAGCAAAATGATTCTCATCTATAAAAAAGCTAAATTTCTATAATCACTTCTGATAATTTAACACAGTGGTCAAGATGGCGGTGCTTGGTCAACAGCCAGTGTTTCAAACAGAGACCACCACAAACATTTTCCCTCTTACCTGGGATAAATGCCATAGACCAGAGATACATGTGCTTGTTGAGAGAAGAGAGGAACTGGGGAAATCAATGCGCTTTCCCATTTAAGCAATAATTTTTTCTCAAAATAATAATAAGGAAGGAGGCAGCAGAACTGAACAAACAAACTCATATTAAGCTGCGCTGCTTTAGTCCACGAAAAATATTTGGAGTCGATTGATAGCATAGCACAGTGATCTGCTTGTGTCCTTTGCAGTCCATGCAGGTGAAGATCTTGTGAGGGACCCAGGGGTATGCTTCCCCAAGAAATATTTGGAAACTGATTATGGTGCTATCTGGTCTATTCCAAACGCAAAAGATTTTGCTCTTCAGAAGTATTGTTATGAACCCTGAGGACTAGTCATGTCTGGCTGGGATGATTTAACACTCTCCAGAGAGGGGAATGAATGGCACCAGAAGCAGAGAAATCAATCCACCCATTCTTTCATTTTGCTGGCAGAATTTTATCATGGGCCCCCTTTCAGCACAGAAGTGGACATAGGGATATAAGGTAAAATTTCCAAAAGTGCCTAGGTGACATAGGAGTCTAAGTCCCATTGAAATTCAATTTGAAAATATTACAGTGGGCTTTGGATTCAGCCCTTAATGCCCCATAAATTACGCGAAGAAACTGAGGGGAGAATACGAATGGGTAAGTTGAGAGGGGTACAAGTGGACTGAAAAATCGTTTTATCTTTTGTGTGTGTGTGTGTTGGATGAGAGGGAGAATTATGCTAGAAGTCTAGGGGCAGGAGTTTGTGAAATGATCCAACATAATCTTGTATGAGTTTTTATAAAACTTTGTACACACTAAGAGGTGTGGACAGATGCTTTCTAGTAAGACATAATACATAGATATATATTCTTATGGTTACAGATAATTATCTCACACCAGACTTAAAGTAACAACTTTGATTGATGTCATTATCTGCATAGAAATTCTTTGCTACCCACTTTTAAAGTCTTCCTTTTACTATTAATTCATTCAGTTTCAGAATTGTGGTGCAGATTTATTGGAGAATAGAGATTTAGGGTCCAATCCAGCAAAGCACAGAAGCACCTGGATAGTTTTTAGCATGTAAGTAGAACCACTGAGATGGATGGGAAGAATCACTAGAGCTGGTCAGGAATTTTCCAGAAAAGCTTCTATCTCCCCTCCGCCGTCGAAAATACTAATTTGTCAAAACCAGAACTTTTCATGGGAAAGTTAGTTTCAACAAATGTCTCGACCCAAAAAACATTTTGAAAAGAAAAGTTTCTAAATTGTTAAAAGATCCTGTTTGTGAATGAAAGATATGTCTTCTGGTTGACATGGACTTTTTGTTTAAAATTTTAAGATAATTAGAGTAAAATTTTACAAAATGCTCAGTTGAAACAAAATTTTTAGAAATGACTTAGAATTATTTTAAGAAATGGAATGATTTGATTGACCCGTACCAGTTCTTTTCCTCCCTCAGATATTTGGTTCATGAAATTTTTCACAATTTTGGCTTTTTTGTCCCAATTCAGGATGTGAAAAATTTCCAAAATCTCAAAAGTTTTCATGGGACAGGAAAAACATTTTGTACCCAGCTCCATGCATCACATTCTGAAAGTTGCTGGAATGATTTGGTAATAACAGAAATGTTTTAAGTTTGTTTGGCTGGCACCAAACTGGTTTGTTTTTCCTCCTGAAGTGGTGCAGCACAAAACGATGAAAGACCCCAACTTATTGCAAATCAGTTTTTAGGAGTTAAGTGTTCTAACCCACAAGAGAGGAGGTGGTTAGGGTCCTAGACCTAGGTGCTAGCCTGGGATTTTGCAGACTTCTGCTCTGTCACAAACTCCCTTTGTGACCAAGTCATTGAAGTCTGAATTTTCAAAAGGGGTAGTGATTTTTGGGTGCCCAACTTGAGACACCTTAAAAACCTAATTTTTAGAAGGGGCTTGGGAAAAAAAAATCAAGTTCTTTTAAGTGTCTCAAGTTGAGAACCCAAAAACAGAGGCACAGAAAATCACTCGCCACTTATGAAAATTTAGGCCTATTACTTGTCTTTGCCTCAGTACCTTATCTTCTAAAATGGGGTAATAGCATTTTTTTTAAACTTTCAGTGGTGTTGTGAAGATGAATACATTAAAGGTTGTGAAGCTCTCAGATACTTCAGTGATAGTAACCAAAGAAGTACCTGATGGAGAGAGTCTCATACGTTTTTCCTGTAGGCTTAATAATGCCAGCCCAACCATTCATATTTTTTAGATCTGACTACTCAAAAGGAATTTCCCATCAGATCACTTCCTGAAACTAAATTATATTAAAATGGAAATCTTCACCTAGAAGTGACCTTTGGGATGTAAAAAGAACAAATTAATATTACATCAATTGGGTTTTTATCCTGTTCGTAGAATTGTCATCAGTTTATTTATCTTTACATACACAAAACTTCAGTTTTAAGCAACCAAGGAAAGCTGAAAACAAACAAACAAACAAAACAAAAACAAAAGAAAGCCAACCAAACAAGCTCTGGATTTCTGCTCCAATGAGTTGTCATAGTTGGAAGAAAGGTCCAGGGTGTTGTTTTGATGTTTTCCAGTCTAAAAGTTGTGGAGAATTATTTAGCTGATTTAACCACTTTTGATTTTTAATGGTAACCTATTTCTTGGAAAGGGCAGTTTTTGGCCGCCAGTCTTGGCAGTGGATGTCTTGTGGCTAAGGCAGTAGGCTGGGGTTCAGGAGATAGGGGCTCAACTCCTAGCTCTCTCTCGGACCAATCACAATCTCAGTGCACCACAGGTTCTCTAGCTGTAAAATGGGGATAACTATACTTTGCAGGTATGCTGTGAGTAGTGATGAATAAATATTTGTAAAGCACTTTGGGATCTCCAGGTGTAAGGCACTGTATAAGAGCCAAGCATCATCTATCTCATAATTGAGCATTTGTAAACATGCCATTTCCCCCGTTTTGGAGGGAGAGAATCTATACTTCCAGCAAAACATCTTTTGTTTTTCTATTCTGTTGCTCCAAAAATCACTTTAATTGTATTTCACTATAATTAATAAGGTGTGGCCTTACTTATCCTTCACATTTGGCCAGGGACTTTTTGCACTGTCTCAAGCAAAGACTAGAATGGCTATTTAAGTCATTTTTAAAACAATTCTTGTCATTGAAAGGTTTAATATTTTGAACAAAGGTAGCTGTTTTAGAGGGGAACATCTGCATATAAGTATACCACAGCTCTTAATTTCTGTAAGAAATGAACAGGGAGCCCTTTTTGTCAAATAAGCCCTGTATTCGGCATTCCAGAGTCAATTTACTAAGCCACCACTGAGACTTTGAGCACCCAACCTTACACAGTCCTGATTAAATGGCAATGACTTAGCCTTTTCTCATTTTTCTGCTTTCAATGTCTACAGAAATGACTGTTCTTAACTAGAGCTGTACAAATCATGAACTTTGCAGTTGACTGGTAATTAAAAAAAAAAAACATTATTCTGAACCTCACTGAAAACAATTTTTTTTTTTATTTGGCCCAAAACAAAAGTTTTCACTTAAACTTTAAATATTTTTTATGTTTAAATGTTTTAGGATATTTCAAAATGAAGAAAATTGAATGTTTTGTTTTGAAAATGTCAAAATTAAACATTTTTAATAGGGGGAGTTTCGACATGAATAATTTGGTGAAAATTAGTTGAATTTGCAAAATGTTTTGGTGTTACTGAATCTGCATTTTTCCAGTTTTGGCTGAAAAGTTTTGCCTAGATCTATTGTTCACATTTAAGATGAGTTTTCTCTCACTCTCTCTTTCCTGCTGTGCAGATGGGTGCCTTGATAAAAGCAGACATCTTAGAAAGAGTTATTTTCTCTATATTTTCTTCTGCTATTTAGCTTCAGGACTGGTAGAAGTTCATTTTCTAAGGTGACTGCTTTTTATCTTTGCTGCACTAGCGAGGTTGCACTTTGCCTTCGTACTCAACTAAAAATGTCCTTACAGAGGAAAATGAATTAGACATTAAAAAAAAAAGTTTACCACTGCACTGGAAAAAGGCTATCTTGTCTCTTAAAAGTGAATTGCTCCTGCTAAAAATAAAAGGGCTCTTCGCTCTGCCATAACACATACAGTTCCTACCTTATTAGCAACTTTACAGGTTTAATACAATTGAACAATTCCAAGGGACCACAGGAGAGCAATGCGGCAGGGCACTTGTCTCAGGGGAGATTTAACAGCCAAAGCCAGTCTCTTATTATTAATGCAATGCAGAACTGCTAAAGAGCAAGTTCCTTTTTGTGTTAGCGTGATTAGCAACTTCCAGAATGCAAGTTACTGTCACACAGGAAACATGCTAACATGTCTCTAACACTAACTGAAAGTCACTTCAGAGATAACCTCAATTTCCTGAGCAATGGGATTCTTAGCTAGAGATGCACCAAACATAATTTAGACGGTCAATGGATTGTGGCAACTACAACAGGCCCTATTTTAAGCATTTGGCCCTCTTCTGGCAGCCTCGCTGCACTCAGGTCAGTCTTATCAACAGGATCTGGATTGCTTGAACATCTCACAAGGGAGAAACCAAATTTGGAAAAATTTCTCATTGTTTTTGTTGCTAAGGAAACCACTCTGTAAGCATCCACATCTTCAGCATATTTGTCTGACTCTGTGCCTGTCTGGCTCCCAGAATAATGGAAAAGAACTCAACCCATTGGTGGAAACTTCTACTTTCTTCCCAAATCTCAATTGTGGGTAAAAACTTCCAATTCTTTCAGTCTCTGAATACCTCTTTCAGGCACCTGCGCACATGGGAAATGACACTGTGACTTTAAATTTCCAACCTGCCTCCACATTATATCCCATCAGGGATTTAATGCTGTGGCAGGTCTGATATATAACGAAACAGATACTAAATAGCAATGCTTGAACTGCTAGATAACTCTTGTTAAGTGCTCTTCCAACAGGTAGATTGGCAGGTAATCAAATATGCTTTTATCTATACCTCTTATTTCCATCCATCCCTTTATAGCAGCAGCCATAATGAAATTGTTAACACTGGAGTGGGAAGCAGAAAATCTTGACTTGAGATGCAAGGGGCCACATATTGGTTAAATGATAGAGGGAGCAAACTTCCTCCTCTGATGGATGGTGCACAAGGCAGTCAATGTTAGAGGAGAAGAGGTAGGGTGGGAGACATGAAAGAGAGAGACAATTCAGTGGTCACATCCCCCCAACTACATAGCTCCACAGCTGTTAAAATATACTCTATATGTATGACTTTGAAAGCAGTAAGACAACCTCCAAAGAGTTGTTCTGGTTTTCATAGGCTTATTCAGGGTAATGAAAATTATTAAATGGTGTCTCAAGAATATTTTAAACTACGTGGCATAAACGCAACAAATACACATTATGAAATACTATCACAGTATAAAAATACTTGGCATATAGGTGCTTTGCGTTATCATGGTTGTGCTCCAACTCGTATTATGAAATCCAACTTGGATTACTATGTCTTTAATAACCTTAATTTTAGTTTGTTAAATCCAAAATAATGAAGTTAATTTAATACAAAATAAACCAGGAGAAATTACCTTGTCTGTCTTGGATTGGGAACCTCATTACCCTTTTGTGATTACTGAAATCACATGGTGGTTAGGTAATACAATGCTTTTTTTTTTTTTTTTTTTTTAAAACAATTTGCTCCTGTGTCATGGAATTCTGAATCGTGGAAAGCTAATTCCTTTAAGTGGAATTGGAACTATCATGTTAAGTATTGCCACACAGTAAGCAAGATTAAGAAGAAAGAGCGAAACAAATATCAAAGTAAGGAAAAGGCAGTTGGCAGAACTGTCCTTCAGCCTATGCACTTTGTAGACCATCCTCTCTCCCTGGCTCCCCCCTCCAACCTTATGCTATGTTTAGGCTGCCTGGGCCTTGGGACTGGATGCACATGGTTAAGTGGGTGCTCTTTGTCTGCTATGAGTAGATGGACTGAGAGTGTGTGGAACCTTGGTTTCACCCACTGGTGCGCTAGCTAGCCAGTGGAGCAGAGCTGGCACTGGGGAGGTGGAGGTTGTAGTAATTTGCTGCTGGTATAGACCCACAGCAAGTCACTGAACTTTTGTTCAGCATGAACTGTGGGTTGTAAACTCCGCTACTGTGAAGGAGTAGGCAGCAGAAAAAGACTTGGAGAATTGAAAATACACTTCCTTTAAATGTAGACCCGCTCAATCGATCAGGAAGTTGATATTAGTAAACCGCCCCCTCAAGTGGTCAAGTGACATAGCGCTGCATTGACGGGAACACAGATCCTGTCGGCGCAGTGCAGTGAAGACGGTGTGCAGAAGGGAAGCACAGCAGTCGACGGGGGTTACACAAGCTACTCTGCGTAGCTTGCGTAACTCCCATCGACTGCTGCCAAATCTCCAGATAAGTGTAGACCAGGGCTCAGATTACAAAGATTCCCATACCACTTGCTGTTAGGGGACTACAAGAGGTTTTCAAGGCTCGAACAGGTCTGTGCCTTAGCTAAGCTCCTAAGCTAAATGAAGTCACTTTCAGGACTGGAACAAATCTTTCAAGATTTCCAGGCTTCCAGCTAAGCCAGGCATCCAGGCTAACTTCAGTCTCAGGCTGACTGGCTTTTTCAAAGCGGGGCCAAACTCCTTTACCCTGCTGCTACTGGATTCCAGCCAATCAGCCACCAGTCTCAACGACAGCCTTCTCGGCCACAACCATTCTCTACTGGGTTGGCAGAATTTGGTATGTGAGCAGTATTACCCATGTGTTTACATTTCTTCATATGAAGAAAATGTTGACCAATAAATCCAGCCAGTACATAGGATTGAAAATGCAGCACCCATAGTGATGTCTGTCCTTCTGTCAGACTGACTCACGCACAGAACCTGAAAGGTATTCTTAAAGTGCCCCAAATTTTAGAAGACTTTGCTTTTCAACTTTGTGTTTGTGTGATAAAGTTGAGCATTGCTTTTTACAGAGGACTGAACTAAGCGGAATAACTTTGAACTACAACAGTTCTGAGGAACAAACTAACATCTTGGTAATGTGCATAAATTACCACATAATTAATACTTGCATACCAGACTTGAATAAGCTACCTTCTATTGAATGTCAAAGTTCTCTTTAGAAGAATGGGGAGAAGGTCCGTTGTTTTAAGTCAAATCCTCAAACCCAGACTTTGTCTTTCTTCTTGTCTAGTCTCTATGCCAAATTCTACCTGCAACACTCAGATAGACTTGAATGATAAAAGCTGTTTACAGTACATATAAAGGCTAAAACACTTCCAAGCTGTTGTTTTCAAGTTGTATTTATGTTTCCTAACTCCTCTTATTTTCTCATTAGAAATCCTTGCTGTGACTCAAAGAAGCATTTATTGGCAAGAGAATACTTATAACTAACATAATACCATTCAGAAAGTGGGGGAAGAGGTCACCACGGGGGAGAGTAACCATTATTCATTCTGGATATAGCAGCTCTGAGAACTACTAAAGGACTTCAGTGACTGCTACTGGCGTGATATTAAAAATGCAATATGGGCCAAATTATGCCTCCTCAGGAGCAATGGCACACTAGAGAGGGAGCAATCCTTGAGTAGCAGGGCCTGGAGCCATTATGCCTGCATGAGGAATAGTACCTCCAGGGATGTAGAGAGCAGGGTGGTGAAGAGAAGCTCTTGCTGCACATCAAGGGCCTGATCCAAATCCCTCTGAAGTCACTGGGAGCCTTATCATCAATGGACTTTGGATCAGGCCCTTAAAGAGGCCTGGAGACTTGGCTCTGCCATCACCTCATTCAGATATCATCCCTCTGTGGCTGCTCGCATGGAAGGCAACACCCTCGCTCTTTCTTGCACTGTCTATCTAAACTGTAGTCAAATTATGAGTACCCCTTGCACAGGTGTGTTGGAAGGGAAAGGGCTCCCTGTGTTTACCCCAGTCTCTAGCGCACCTGTAATAAGAGTGACCACAATATACATGGGATTTTATACTCAAATGTATATGTTCCAGGCTAATCTGATTCTGAATATTAATTGGTACTTAGATAGCATGACTCCTCTTCCAAGAGGTGTACAGACACTGTGAGGCACTTAGGCGAGCATTTTATCCTCATTTAAAAAAGACAGAGATATCTGAAGCAGAAATTTGAATTTTCAGAAGTGGCCTCTACTTTTGGGGTCTCTTTTTGTAGCCATCAATTTCAGATACCCGGGCCACAATTTCCTAATTTGAGTGACTAAACCTAACTACCTTAATAATAACACCACCACCTATAGCACTTTTCATCAGTGGATCTCAAAGTGCTTTATGAAGGAAGTCAGTATCATTATAAGCAAACTGATCTGAGGATCAACTCTACATAGCTGTTGAAGAACTGTGAGTGCTCAACACCTCTGAAAATGATGCCGTTGGTATGTAAAATTGAACATCCAAACACTGAGGCAATCAAAATTAGATTAATAGATTTTAAGACCAGAAGGGACCATTGTGATCTCCTACATAACACGAGTCTGTGTTAATTCCTGCTTCAGGTCCAATAACTATGCTTAAACTAGATCATATCTTTTAGAAAAATAGCCAATTCCGATTTAAAAATTGTCACTGAGGTAGAATTCCCCACAACCATTGATAAATTGTTACAATGATTAATTACCACCCCCCCCACACTATTAAAATGTGCACATTATTTTTAGTCTGAACTTGGATTAAAGGTCACCTTTGATAAACTGTTTCTAAGTGACTTGCTCTAGGGCTGGGGTAGGCAAACGTTTTGGCCTGAGGGCCACATTTGGATATAGAAATTGTGGGGCAGGCCATACAGAGGGGTAGGGGGAAGGGGCGGGGCTGCGTGAGGGGAGCAGACGCCACGTGGCGTAGCTTGGGGCTGGGAGCGGCTCCAGTCAGGATGCTGCTGGCCCCACTTGGTGGGAAAAAGTGGGGCTGAGAAGGGGGAGCGGCTGCTGTGCTCTGGCCAGGGCGCTGCTGGGTCCACATGGTGGGAGGGATGGGGCTGGGAGGGGGGAGTGGCTGCCATGTTCTGGCCAGACCCAGCTGGAGGGCCTGATGAAAGGCTGAGATAGGCTGTATGCGGCCCGTGGGCTGTAGTTTGCCCACCCCCACTTTAGGGTCAGAATCAGGTTTAGAACTAAGGATTCCCTGGCTCCTACTTCAATGTTCATTCCACACATCTCTTTATAATATGAAAATACACACATAAATCTACTGCATTATACAACAACAAATTACATTACCAATTGTGCACATGTATAGAGCAACTATCAAACACAAGAATGTTGATTTAAAAAAAAAACGTATTGATTTATATTGACCAAAAGAAGGGAATAGAAGTTAATCCTCATACTGAACTCTTAAAGAAAATGCTGCAAGCAGCATGATGTGGCAAAACCAAAAGTGATCCACAAAAGGGACAATATCTGTGAAAAGGACCTTTCCATAATTAAGTTGATTTTGCTAAAATCTTTTGAGATGGGGGGGGGGGGGGAAGAGGGAGAAAGGAGGAGCACAAAAAGTTTAAGATCAGTCTTAGTGATCCCACCATATGCTTGAGCATTATCATGACAGACTTGAGTGGGTTAAAAGGGCAGAGGACAAAGTAAGTGTGCTCTGAGGAATAAGTGGAGAGAGGCCAGTGGAATTTGCCAAGTAAGGGTAAAATACTACAAACACTTTCTACAAAGTGAATAAAAACACCTCACAGAGCAGACAAATAGAAGCCCAGATGCTGACAATGACTTCATTCTAATCAATAAGTCTTTTCCCTGAAAGCACTAGCTCAGTCAAAAGCTGCAAAGTACGAACAATGAATGGGTGTGAAACAATGGGTGGGTTCCAGAGTGGCTTTCCTCTCACAAGCCTGGCAACGGCTCAAAACAACATTATGAACAAAATGAAAAAATGGTCTCTGTATCAGTAATAAGTCTGACATGTCTTGTTCTTCTATCCTGTTGTTTAATCTCTCTCAGATACAAATTTATTCTCTCTCTCTCCCACACACATGCACCAACAAAATTGATAATTACATTACAAAACAATTTAGCAGGACAAATTGTGGCATTTGTGGCAAATTCAGGACTTGAGCCAGAGCCCTTTGAAGCCAACTGAAGGACTCCTGCTGATGTCAATGGAGATGGGCTGATGTAACTGAGCAGAATACCACCAAAGGTTTTCAAATGTACAGTGCGTGCCAAATTGTAATGCTGAGCAGCATGGGAGCCTGTCAGTGTATTAAGGATCCATGGAGGATTGCCCAGTCCTAGGATGGGTCAGGCAGGCATGTTAAGGGTCACAGAGGGACTCTGCAGTCATGGCCAAGTCAGATCCCAGAGAGCTGCAGAAAAGGGACAGGAGATGATACAAATACTTCTCTGTCTCCCTAGGCCATGTAGACCCCCCACCACACCTCTGGGGCTGCAAAAACCTACACAGAGCAATCCGGGAATGCAAGGACAGTGAGGCCTCGGGCAGGAATTGTCCTGTTTGATGTCATTCAGATTAAATTTACAGTGTTGCCAACTGTCCTTCTGATGTCATTCCCCACTGCCATATGCCCGGGGGAGTGGGAGTGGCTTTGCAGCCACAGAATTGCTCCTCTCCTGCTACTGCTTGATACTACCTTCTTATTTGTTGTCTCACGGTGGGGATGTTTTGTGGCCCTATATGAACATATGGGTCAGAAGTCAGACTGTGAGACTATACAAACATACAGAGGTCATTCTCTTTTTGTACAGGAATAGCCTGTAGAGAATGGCTTTAATTCTTAAATGAAAGCAGTCAAATGTAGTGCTACAAAATTTATTCTAACACTATTTGCTAGTTTCTGTTGCGCATTTCTCAGCCCCCACCAACTCTATTTAAAGTGTATTTTCTAAAAATTAAAATATAATCAGCCAAGACCAGTTTCTCCTAGCAAATATAGGTAATGGTGTTTCAAAAGAAATAGCTCATAGAAAAAAACCCTATTAGAGGCTTTCTGAATGCTGAGACAAACCAGCAGTGATTATAGCACCCTGGTGCTGTCCCCGTGCACAATTTTATTGTTGCCTTGTGCATCTGGGATGCCAACTTTACAGATTTATGTGAGTGTAAGAGGACCAGAATTGACAGAATTTTGCCAGCATAAGGAAGAGGAGGTTCATTTAAATTTGCCAAGAGCTGCCTCTCATAAAATATCTCTGAGCAAAAAGTCAAGTAGCATGGGGGGACTATTCATCTCTCTCTTGCATTAATTTTATTTTAAAGAGAAATCTCTTCCTTACAGGAGAATTTTCAATGAAAAAATGCAGTAGTTGTAAACATTAATGCAATGCTGGTAGGCTGGTAGGCTGTAAATTAGAATAGCTTTTGTTGTGACACTCCCCTGATCTTGTACATTTTGATATGCCCAGCAGTCTTAGTAGAGGTAGGCAGCTGCACACCCTCTTTCCTTTATACTCTAATGCAGAGGCTAAATACAATACTGCCTACAGTAAGGGTCTGGTATTTGATGTCCTATACCTGACATAGAGTAGATGAAATCTATGTAGGAGATTATCCTTGCATCTATTTACACTGTGAAACTCACATTTATGGCAGATTATTTTTAAACAAATGCTGCATTAGACATGGACGCAACAACAGGTACCCAGATAAACAGGATCTACTTTCTCCTGAAAAAAATACCAGTAGTTAAGTGGATATACCCTTACTGACCTCAGGCTAAAAACACATATCCCACTTATGATCCAAAGCAAAAAGAGTGGCACTTTCACTTGTTCCTAGAAGACAACAACTCACACCACTAAACCAACCCTGAACTTAATGCACATGATAACTAAGAAAGGACACAATCCATGAATGCACAAACGCTGAAATATGAAAGTCCCTTGTTGGTTGAAGTGGCTTTCAGACAGTAGAGTGCAGGTTGGCCAGCTTCTTGCTTGGTCAGAAGATTAACAGAGAACTTGAATTTGAACCCTTCTGGCTGTTCCACTTTCAAGAAATAGAACGCAAAAAAAAACAAAAAACTGAAAGAGCTGTCTAACATGCACTTGGCCAATACTTCAGTTTTAAGGTCTTTATCAGTGTGCTCTTGATTTAAATCTGTGTATCCTTTTGAATATTAGTATGGCTGGCAAGATAGCAACATCACACATAAAAATGTTCTGTATTCCAGAAAAGATGAAACTCCCAGTGGTAAAAGAAGATTTAGGTATCTCTGAAGATTTCTTATCACTGTGCAACATAACTCTCTAATGGTTCAGTGCCTTGGAGGGTCATCTGAGATCACTTATCATATAAATCAAATAGGTGGCAGGCTATAAGAGAGGAAGCCTACAGCAATTTCATATCTTTGCTCACAGCCATCAAATCTATCTTTTAGGCGGTCTACAGAGAAGATAATATGCTACTCCATTTAAACCATTCAAGAAACCTAAATCTGGATATTAACCAATTTTAAGAGGCTGCTACTAGTCTTGATTACACAATGATTCACTTAGGAAATGACTGCTTTTAAATCCTAAGACTAGGTTGTATTGGACTGATTCTAATGTACACTAAGGCTATGTCTACACAACAGCCTATGTCAGCATAATTTAAACCATCCTCCTGAGCAATATAAGTTACACTGATATAAGTGGTTGTGTTCACAGAGCTATGTCAGTCCGAGAGCTTCTCCCTCTGACATAGCTTCTGCTGCTCGTGAAGGTGAGTTTTTTTATGCTGTCCCATCAGCATAGAGCGTCTTCACCAGACGCACTGCAGCGGCGCAGCTGTTGCGGCAGTACTGTATGTATAGACATGGCCTATCACTCTGGCAGTGTAAAATAACTTACACCCATTTTAAGACTCCTTAAAGTTCAGAGTTAAAAGATGTACCTAAAAGGGCTTTCTGTAGTCACAATTGAGGTCTGGTTTACCCCAACTTACGGTGGCATAGCTACATCTCTCAGGGGTGTGAAAAATCCCCAGTGTAGACAACACAAGGTCAACAAAAAACTTCTTAAGAGATTGAGGACGGGTAGAGTACCACAGTAGCCAGGAAACCAGGAGAGGGGGACAGAGTCTGACCACACTGCTCAACAGTCAAGAGCACGGGGAGTCAGGGGGAAGAATGAGGGTGTAGGTTCCTTCAACCAATAGGAGCAGAGGAGTGGGGGTGAGCAGATTCAAATTTACCTGACACCTACAGAATTAGCCAAATACTGTTAGGAAAGATAGATCCCTGTGCAGAGCGATGAACAGCAGCCTGGCAAGAATCCCAGCTGTTGGGATTTGAGGCTAAGGCAGTTTCTCACTAGGGTACCTTTCATGTCGATCTCTGCAAGTAAGTTTAGTCCCCTAGCTAGTGGGTGCCTGGTAAAGTTTTCAGGCCCTACATTAGAATATATTTGGGATAAGCACAAAAGAGATCCCATATTTTATAGCATAGCCCCCTTCCATAACAATATACCTATGTATACTGTAGTATCCAGTTGCTTGAGAACGTCTTTCATCCTGAGTCATGAGACAAACAAAATCAGTCAGTAACTATTGGTTCCATATTTCTTTCCAATCATCCATACATATCCATTTTAATTAGAGGACTAGACCATGCACTATGAATGCACCATTAACTGTTCATTGCGCTCATCATTGCAGACATTACACATTCACAGCTTATGCATCCATAATAATGATTTTTATGATGTGAACACATACATTAAGACTGGCACCAATGACAGCAGCGTGATAGGCAGTGGTCACTGGTTAGGGGTTTAGCCTCTGCTCGCCATGACTCTAATCTTTTCCTTGGGCCACATCATGCCCTATGGCAGTCTATCTGTGATGGGGGTTGACCTGACAGGGCATCAAACAGTTGAATCTTTCTCCACTGGGATAGGGTTCTAAGAAACATATGGGGTTCATCTACTGACCCCTGTGGGTGTCCAGTCCCAGCTGGGGGTTTCCAAAGATCTTTACCCTTTCCTTCATGCCCTCAGGGAGAGTCCAGAAATGAGGGTTTTCATGCCTTTTTCAACAAGGAGGGTTGGTAGGTGAGCCCAGGCCCACCCACTTCACCGTGCTCTGGCCCAGAGCCCCATAAGAAGAACTCTAGTGGGAAAGCTTGTACTGCAGGGGCCAAACTGTTCCGACTCGCTGGATAACTTGGGGATTTCAATTTTCTGTCAGGAATCACTAACCTCTAAAGACTTAAACAACAACTCATTGAAAAAACCTGAAATCCCTACCATCAATATGAATGGAGTGAATATTGCTCTGGATTGTGAATCCAGCCCTGGTAGGAACAACTGAGTTGAATCCACTTCCACCGAGGCTGACATTAGTCCTCGGTGTGTAATTTTACAGGTGTGTTTGTGATACATAGGGAGCTATATGACATGGTAGTTTTTTAACATTTAGTTGCATTTTAAAAATATATTGTGTATGTAGAAAATTAGAAGCCCAGCAAGAACACAGAATTATAAAAATGTAGGAATGGAAGGGACTTCGATAGGTCATCTAGTTCAGTGCTGTGCACTAGGGCAGGACTGATTATTATCTAGACCATCCCAAAAGTTAACCTGTTCTTAAAAAAATTCCACAACCTCCGTAGGTAATTTGTTCCAGAGGTTAACTACACAAAATCTTCCTTGCTGAAATTTAAGCCCATTACTTTTTTTCCTGTCCTCAGTGGAAAAGGAGAACAATTTATCACCCTCTTCTTTATAATAATCTTTCACATACTTAAAGATTGTTATGTCCACCCTCAATCTTCTCTTCTCCAGACGAAACAAATCCAGTTTTTTCAGGCTTTCCACCTAGGTCATATATTCTAGATCTTTAGTCATTTTTGTTTCTCTCCTCTGGACTTTCTCCAATTTGTCCAATCTTTCCCATAGTGTGGTGCTCAGAATGGGACACAATACTCCATTTGAGGCCTTACCAGGGCTGCGTAGAGTGGAAGAATTACTTCTCGTGTTTGCTTACAACACTCTTGCTAATACAGCTCATAATGCATTTTTTGCAACAGTATCACATTGTTGCCTCATTTAGTTTGTGATCCACTATAACTCCCAGATCCTTTTCTGCAGTTCTTCCCTGGCTATCATTTCCCATTTTGTATTTGTGCAATTAATTATTCCTTCCTAAATATAGTGCTTTGCATTTGTTCTTACTGAAGTTCTTCTGATTCATTTCAGACCATTTCTCCAGTTTGTCAAGATGATTTTGAATTGTAATCCTATACTCCAAAATGCTTGCAACTCCTCCCAGCGTGGTATCATCTGCAAACTTTATAAGTATTCTCTCTGTCATTATCCATGTCGTTTATGATGATATTGAAGAAAATTAGACCCAGGATAGATCCCTGCAGGACCCCACTCACTATGCCCTTCTAGCTTGATTGTGAATCATTGCTAATTACTCTCTGAGTCCTTTTCCGATTCGTTGTGCACCCACCTTATAGTAGGTTTGTTTCTCTAGTTTGTTTATGAGAAGGTCAAGTGAGACAGTAGCAAAAACCTTACTAAAGTTGTGATATATCACATCTACCGCTTCCCACATCCACAAGGCTTGTTATCCTGTCAAAGAAGAATATTAGGTTGGTTTGATATGATTTGATCTTGACAAATCCACATTAACCGTTACTTATCACCTTTTTTCTTTTCTAAGTGCTTACAAATTGATTATTTGTTACATTATCTTTCTGGGTACCAAATTTAAGCTGACTGGGTGTATAACACATTCAGTTGTCCTTAGTCCCCTTTTTATAGATATGTACTATATTTGCCCTTTTCCAGTCCCTTGGGATCTCTCCCGTCCTCCACGAGTTTTCAAAGATAATTGCTAATGGCTCAAAGATTTCTTCAGCCAGTTCCTTAAATATTTTAGGATGTATTTCATCAGGCCCTGTCAACTTGAAGATATCTAACTTGTCTAAGTAATTCCTAACTTGTTCCTTTCCTATTTTAGCTTCACATCCTACCCCATTTACACTGATCACTATGTAGTCATCACTGGTAACTTTTTTGGTGAAAAATGAAATAAGAAAGGCATTTAATTCTTTGGTTATTCCTGCATTTTCTGCTATTGTCTTCTCTCCTCAGTGAGTAATGGGCCTACCCTGTTCTTGGTCTTCCTTTTGCTTCTAATATATTTGAAAATGTTTTCTTGTTATCCTCTATGTCCGTAGCTACTTTAATCTCATTTTATGCCTTGGCCTTTCTAATTCTGTCCTATATGTTTTTGGGTTTTTTTTAATATTCATCCTTCATAATTTGACCTAGTTTCCACTTTTTGTAAGACTCTCTTGAGTTTCAGGTCATTAAAGATCTCCTGATCAAGCCGAGGTGGTCTCTTACTATACTTCCTATATTTCATATGCATTGGGATAGTTTGCTTTTGTACTTTTAATAATTTCTCTTTAAAAAACTGCCAACTCTCCTGAACTCTTTTTTTCCTCTTGCTTCCCATGGGATCTTACCGTCCAATTCTCCAAGTTTGCCAAAGTCGGCCTCCTTGAAGTGCACTGTCTTTATTCTGCAATTTTCCCTCCTACCATTCTTTAGGCTATGTCTACACTGATGGCAGCAAATTCGCCACCGTCCGATCGATTTTTCCGGTTCCATTGATTGGCAGTTCAATTGATCTGGAAGTCGATCTAATAAAACCACCTCCAAAAACGCGTAGCGCTGCGTCGATGGGTACGCATTTCCTGTTGGTGCAGCGTAGCGGAGATGGCATGCAAAATTGAAGTTACGAAGTCAACAGGAGTTACTCAAGCTATTCCACGTAGCTTGCGTAACTCCCGTTGACTGCTGCCGAATTTGCTGGTCAGTGTAGACCAAGCTTTGGAATCATGAACTCTATTCATTTCATGATCACTTTCACCCAAACTGCCTTCCACCTTCAAATTCTCAACCAGTGCCTCCCTATTTGTGAGATCAAGTCTAGAATAGCCTCTTCCCCTCATCGCTTTCTCCACCTTCTTTAATAAAAGTTTGTCTCCAATGCATCCCAAGAGCTTGCTGGATAATCTGCCCTGCTCTATTATTTTCCCAACATATGTCTGAGAAGCTGGAGTCCCCCATCACCACCAAGTCCTGTGCTTTGGATGATTTTGTTAGTTGTTTATAAAAAAAGCCTCATCCACACCTTTTTCCGGGTTAGATGGTCTATAGTAGACACCTACCATGACCACTCCTTGTGTTTTTACCCCTTTTATCCTTAATCAGAGACTTTCAACGGGTCTTCCTCCCACTTCTATCCCAACCTCAGTGCAAGAGTATACATTTTTGATACACAAGGCAATGTGTCAGACTTCATTTAACTCATTAGTAATAAATGACCATTATGAGTTCACTCAGTTTGATCACCTGTGAGGTCATTCGGACTAACTTGTAAAAGGGAATCCGATGGCCCATATTCTCTGGTCTAGTTAAGCTGTAATTGGTAGGACTGGGGCGTTGGTGGGATGGGGGGGAGGATCAAAGGAGGCTTTAAACCTTCTTTTACTCCCCTCAATTTAGGGTTGCCAGCTGTCAGTCTGATCTCTGGCATAACACTGAAAAGCCTGAATGGGGTAATTTCAACTTCTGCTCATTGTTCCCTTTTTGGAGTATTCTTTACTTTATTGGAGACCAGAAGGAAGGAGGTGGAGGAGCAACTGTAGTGATCCTATGCCCTTTGAAGTTTCCCCTATGCAGACAGACTCCTCTATTGCCCGTCTGCCAGGTTTATAGAAGCTTTGTACAGGCAGACTGCCACAAAGCAGTTGTAGCATGGCCATGAATCTGTGTTCACATGTTTTTATGCACTGTAAATATGTTCCTACTGATTAATTTTGTTTAAATTCCTTCCTTCCCCCCCCCCCCCCCCCGAAAGATATCTGGTTGCATTACCATTGTAGAAGTGTAGTTAAATAAAAGGGGAGACTGATTCGCTCATTTAGGGTGAAACTCTCCTCCCCTTCCCTCTGCAAAAAAAGAGTCATTCTGGTGGTTGAAGATACCCACATATGCAGTTTTAAAAAAATGTACTGGACATGCTCTAAGTCAAATACTTTTAATCAAAATAAACATGCTTTGAATATGCCATGGTATTGAGAAATATGGACAAAAAACAGATGCTATAGGGACAATAGTTTGCAGATTGAAGGCATAGCATGACTGGAAAACTAAAGTGGAAAATGCTAGTTGGAAGCTTTAGCAAATTCACTTAAGAATCTAATTGAGCTTTTCAGCCACTTATTACCTACTAATTCAAGACTGCTAGCTTACACATGGGAAACTTGTGAAAAGCATCACATAACTGACCAGCAGCCAGTTAACAATGAAGCCAATGCCTCAAATATTCAATTATTGTAATGATGAAATAAACTGGCTCTGCTAACTGTAATAACAGTAATAACATTTTTGTAAAAATCTGCTTGAATAGAAGTTGCGATAGGTGGGCCTCTATAAAATCAAATGAGAAAGTATGGAAAGGTTAATTGCTTGATGAAGTCAACTTATTTCTTCCCCTCCTGTCCAACAAACACCTTTTCAGGTGATCTAATATTATGAGAAACTATAATCATTAAGGATTGATCACGCTAATATAATTTTCTGGATGGCTTATTAATCTACTATGACATGTTTTTCTCTATTTCCTTTCATTAGCAACAGCAATAATTAGGTCAGGGCAGAGTAGAAAAATTGATCATAAGATACTGCCCAAGGGGATGGAGAATGTACCATGGACATTTAGCATTATGCTTTCCAAACTCTGGATACATTAGTTATATTTAGTAACACCGCTATTTTCTGCCTTTCATAAAAGGAATTCATTAACTTTGATAATGTATAACAAAGGCTCATTTTTTTCTATTCCAAAACTGAATGGTTTTTCTTAAAGTTCATTACACAAAATGAATCAAGACAAGAAAACATGACTGTCTCGAATATCTACAGATAAAATGTCCTTGCTTTATTTCAGTCGACTACCAGTCTCCTCATGAAACCAGCATTTACAAAACAGAATGAATGGCAAGCGCTGGCTATGAAACAGTAAAAGGATTGTTATTCTGTATCTTTATGGATTATGAACACAATTCTCTCAGAAAAAAGTCTATCTCCTAACCTGAAATAAGAAATCTAACAAGCATAACCAAGTAGGTGGGCATCTGGGTGGAATTTCAGATAGCCTCCTCTGCCATCAGAACAAACCATTGTAGTTTGCAATTTATTTTTTAAAGTATTTTATGATTGAATAAAAAATGAATGAATAGCAGCTGTGGTCTGACTCAATTTTTAGGCCCAGGACTGCTCCTATTGAATTCAGTTACGGAGGATTAAGATCTTTGATGCTTTGCAGCCACGTCTGCACACAATGCCTCACATTCCTGACCTCCACCACTGTTACTCCAACCAACATGCTCTGCAACAACCCTACTATTGAAGACCTTGGTCTCTTGAGTAGAAACTGACATTCAGGCTAAATTACAGTTTGGATTTGTTATGTGCACAGATATGGACATATGAAACCATCACATCATCTCTAGAAGCAAAAGGCTACAGCACCTACCAAGTGCATCCCATGCAGTAATATTTCCTAGGTACAGAAACAAGTACCCCCACTTCACTACCTGACATAGAATTTCTACGAATGACTTCTTGCATATTCCTCCAACACAACACTGTACACACCATTTTAAGAACCTAATAGCAAGCATCAGCACAACCCAGCTAACAAGGGAAGAACAAGTAAGCATAAGATAAGCAAAGAAAACACGATGATGATTTTCCCCAAAATTTCAGAGACTGTTTTTCCCTGAGCTGTCTCTACATTTAAGCAGGAGGCAGTTTTCTGTAGATAAAAGCATAAAAAGAGCTGCAAAGAGTTGACATTACAAACTTGGCACTACTATGTCATGCTGCACAAACAGAGAAAGGAAAGACCTGCCAAAATGAAAGTCAGAGCTAATATGAAAAGCATGAAACCAACACATTGACCTTATTTAAGCCCAAACAGCTTAACACAAGGATTTAAACAAAAGTTGTAGAAAACATTCTTTATTCCAGACACTATAAAATGTTATCTTTGAATATTTGATTGACTTTATATCTGCAAGTCCTCTTCTTCAGTTGCAAAACTCAAAGTAATGATTATATCAGTCATTGATTGATACAGTCATCGGAGTCCTTGCTTTTCATGAGTCTGTGATAATTTCCATATCATTACCCATGATGCCTTGCACTTAGGTTTTGTTTTCTAAATAGAATAATATGTTCAGAATTGTCATTTTTAAACAAAATATTTTAAACAAAGGATTTTCATTCTGCATTGTTTTATCTATGCTCCTAGCAGCTAAGAGACGGGAATATTAACTGGAAAAAATCTCAATAAACACAACTGGCATAGTTAGGAAGGAAGATCTTTTAAGAAAGGCAATTATGAAGGGATTTTCTGAACACTGGAGACAGAAATAGATTTGAAGAAAAAGTACCTTAGGATAGAAAATACAAATCAGAAACAAAGTAATGAATGTAGGACATGTTTTGTTTTCCTATTACACTTACTTATTAGGGGAAATATGTATTCTTCAGTATTGAAGCCACTGAACACATGAGATACAACTGAAAGCCTTTTATGAATAAATTATTTTTTGCAATTAACTTTGCCATGACAGTGCCATGAAAGACAGTGAATGAAGAGGGTCCCCCCCCCGTTTTGAAGCAATTTTCTGCTGTTTAATTAGAAAGTTTCTCTACAGAAGGGAATGCGATGGAAGATTAATTCTCTATTTTCTCACCCACTGTGTCACTACACTCAAGTGGACAATATAAACCCCACTTGTAAAATGATGAGGGTTGATTGAAAAGAGCTCTGTGCTAAATCAGCTGACTCCATGTATTGTACATCTTGTTTCAAAATGACAGAAACAAATTAGAAAATGGTATTTCTCAGTAACGTCGTGCTAGACAGGAATGGTTATAAAGTATTTTCACTATGTGAGGGTTCACTACAATAGCTATTGGTACCAAACAATCTAATCGATGAGAAGGAAAACATTAGATTTCTACAAACACTGATATTTTGGTTTCTCTCCTTTTGATCATTAATAATTATTCCCCTACTCTTTTAACATCGAAATTTTATTTGATCTCTTATGATGCTGCATGTACAACAGTCATTTTTTTAAAAAAATATTGGAAAGTTAACCAGCAGGCAATCCTGGAAAGTATCAAATTATTAAACAGAGAAAAGGCACAAACTAAATTTGTTTTTAATGAACAATGAAGAGAATAAACTTGCCCCTCAGGATATGAAATTTCACCATATGCCATAAATCACGAGTGAATCTTGGGTCAATATCTCAATATGAGTTTTTGTTTGTTTGTTGTTTTGTTTTAGAACAAAGGCAGAGAAACCTACATTGTGAGGGGACTCCTGGACATTTCTGTCCTCTGCGCAGAAAAGCAAAGAAGGGAAGGGTAAGCAATTTCTCAGGAGCCTAATCTATAGTGTGAATATATGTCAAGAAAAGAATGTGCTTGAGGCATATAGGTAAGGAAGTGAGAAATGAGGCCATAATATCGATAGAGAGGATTGCTCAGTGAGATGGATGTAATTTGTACATAGCTCCAGAAAAGAATGAAGACGAAAGCAGGGCAACCTAGGGAAATGCTGTACAATTGTTTTCTAGAGCCCAGGAGAAAAAGGGAACTCATTTCTATGCCTCATTCTGGGCTGAAAACATAGCTTTAATTTATTTTCACCCAATTCCTTCCTATCTGTTGGCCATATTCTGAAATCTTTAATCATTATTCCCTATCCCTATGCATACAAACTGCCATTGAAATCAAGGGGAATTTTCCTGAGCAGAAACGTAGAAAAAACTTCAGGATACGGGTTACTATTTTAAAATATTTTATAGCAATTGTGCATATGATGTGTGGTGGTAGTCTGTTCTTCCAGAGGATTAATGTTTCCACAAATAACTGGTATAACAGTTGGTTACCATACTATGGCTCCTCTAAACTCACTTGCTACTTGGAACTTTTTGGACAAGAGTATAGTCCCACCTGAACCTCTTCTTCTGATATGATGAACCAGTGAAACCGTGTTTTCTTTTCCTCCCCCAGATGAAAAAATTCCCTCATTCTTTAGACAACAAACAAACAGAAACAAAAGCTTGCCCCAATCTACCAATGTCTAGTTGCATTACAGCAAGATACTATTTATCTGAGAGAGAGAGAAAAATGAAAGAATATCATTTAAAAAACATATCTCGTCTAGGACTCAGGCCGCAAAAAGTCACTTTAATATGGGTAAGCAACTTCATTCCCAAAGGTTAAAGGCTGATAATGAGATTCTTCTGATAGGAGAAATCCAGACTTTAGCAGTCCATGTTTGACTTTGTTGATTATAATTACTGTGTCTTTTGGTGTTCTTCCAAAACAAAACTAAACCAAACCAAATGAACACCTGTGGGCTAATTCTGGCCCTGTTTACTATTCTGGTGGCATGTAAGGGTTATAAAGGCACCACATGGGGCTGAAGGAGATCTGTGTCATAGAAGCAGGATAGGCTCATCATAACAAAACCTATACTATCCCCCGCACAAGCCACAGCATAGAGGATGTGCCAGGGGCAGGTGCAGCAGAGGGGTAAATTGGTACCTCCATGGCCTGCCCCACTATGGAGATTTTTGGACTGTGGAGCAGCCTACTGGCAGCCCTAGGGAGCCTACCATAAATTAGAACAGACCCTGGCTGCTTAAATTATGTCAGGAGTCACACCAGCTGCAGCAGTCCAGAATCTGGATGCTACAAAAGGTGACTTAAAGGGACTCTTGTTCCACTTCCCCTTCAGCTCTGCTTTCTTGTGCTTCACCTTCCTGAGGCACAGCACAGAATCTGTTCCTGGGTCCCCTTTTATTAATGAACGGTCCTTTTATAGTGAAGCCAAACTCCCTGTTTGTTCCAAAAGCTTCCCAGCCTCTGGTGTTTTCAGATATTGCTCACCTTCCAGAGCTGAACGGGTATATTAGGGCTTGTTTGTTCTCCTTTCTTTTAGAGCTGTTGGGCCTTGAAGGCAGAGTTACAGTTTATTTGAACAGTGATAACATAGACTCCCAGAAAGGAAATAGTAAATGATGAATAAGAGGTCCAGACATAGCCATCTGTCACATCTGATAAGTATGCGTATGCCACGTGAATGCTTGGTCACTGTTGCAATTAGCTGTTAATACAGAAAAGTAGAGCTCCAGGAAAAAAAAAAAAGGCAATTTAGCATTTTATAAAGGCCTTAATGATGTAGAGGGCAATTTAAGATGTTCTGTGAGTACATGAAGATTTTTCTTTATTTAGCATTAAATTGGCCTTTTAAGATGACTCAACCTTTTTAACTCTATTATGGCAAAGTGTGTGTGTGGAGAAGCTGTGTTTAGGAAACAGTCAGTTGAATAAATCTCAAAAATGCAATCTGTGTTCAAGATGCAATTTTTCCTTCTGAAAAGTCATGAAGAATGACATAAAAATAGTCTGTTTTCATTCTAATGAAAAATGCCTGGTAATAAATTTACCTGACATGGATGCTGGGTCTGATCTAGATCCTATGCAAGTCAGTGGGAGTCTTTCTACTGCCTTGAATGGAATAAGATCAGGCCCTTAGTGTGTTGTTGAACAGTTACAATAAATGAATAAGAATCAAGACAGTCCAGTGATTCAAATTCTAGCTGAACATCAGGAAAATCATCTGAACACTATGTGATAAAGTAAAACCTCATGGACAGCTGGATGAGAGCAGGATTTCAGTGGAAAATAGAGATGAACTGAGAAGAAATCACACAGAGAAGGACATGTCAGGTCCTATGGAGGGTAAATGCAATAAAGTGGTATGATTCCAAACCTACACGCATCCACTACCAAAAACATACCTGCACAAAAGGAGAGAGTGGCCAAGCAGCAATGGCGAGAAATCAGCAGACAGCTGACATAATCCATCTATCTAAGGATTTTCTACAGAGTGTGTGATGTACCTCCCTCCCAAACACAACATAAGTAAGGCTTTAAAAAGGCACGGGGCTAAATTCTGCCCCCAACTGCACCAGTGTAAAACAAGAATAACTCTATGACTTCACCAGAACAACCCCAAGCAAAGTGGAATTTGGTCAAAAAGCAAGTGCTGTTTATAGGCCAGATTCTGCAGTCTGGAGTAATTCTGAGTGTTGTTTAAGCAAGTAGTTCCATTGATTTAAATGGGACTATTTACCTAAGTACTACTGAACTTGAGTCAGGATTGTAGAGTGTGACCTACAAGATATAATAACTATCCCTATGCTTCCCTCAGGCTCAGTGACCCTAGAGTCTTTTCATCAATATCTAATTAATGAAATAATGTTATTCAAAATGTAATAAAAGGTCTGAGACCTTCTATCACACATCTGGACGTCAGTAGTTTTATTTCAGCCAAAGATTACATGAAAGCTTCTCTCTAGACACATAGTCAGAATAGCCGAATTCTTGTCTTGCTATTTCCATATCACTCAGTTTTTTATTATCCATGAGAAATGTAATTTTGTTTGTTGTACGCAATTGACATGAAGGGAAGAGGAGCTTCCTTTTTGCTTAGAGACAGATCCTCAGTTGATGCAAGTTGGGTCCCTATATCTGATTTACACCAGCTGAAGGTCTGGTCCTGAGTGTGAATCATGATCACTTGGAAGAAAGTGGAAAAATGTAAATTAGAAAAGGATACGTGTGGGTATATTTTTTGTGAAGGTGCTTTATTTTCAAAGTTAGATTGTATAACGTTCATGTTTCACTAACTATTGTTTTCATGGAAATTATTTTGTACTGAGTTTTCAAAAAAATCCTCTCACTGTTTGGGGAGATTACATCTGAAAAAAGACGACAATGGTAATTATCTTAGACTGCAATATTATTTGCACATTGTGAAGTACGTAAAGGGTACATAACTTGTCACCTCCGTAACCCTACGATGAATAGAAGAATACACAGTTATATAAACACACATAAATCAGCCCTCTGCAAGTTACAAGTGCTCTAGGGCTGCCATAATTTACTGCTTGTGCCCACTCTAATTCTGTTTTGAATTCTGTTCACAGGGTTTTAAAAACAGACTTTTTCTCTAAAGAGCGTTTATCCTCTTTGAGAGGTGGACTCGGCTGAAGTGTGCAAACGGAAGGTTTAAAAGAGACTATTTACATGCAGAGATTAAGAGAGTTGATCAACTGCAGTTGAATACAGCCTATTGCAAAGCAGACCACAACACTGGACCGCATACTGTTCCTGGTATACTGTAAACAATACTTGAATTACAGAGAAAGGTTTCTGGAATCAGGTTCCAGGCATACAACTGTAAGAAGCACATCAGGAGGATTAATCCATATCACTGATTTTGGATAACAATAGCAAATGTTTTTGGGGATGCCTGCATTGGATTATCCTTATTTTAAGTTCAGAGAGCTTCCTTTTACATCTCTTAAGGATTTTCTGTCTTTCAGGAACTTTTATGCACCATTTAACTTCCAGATAAAGCAGGAATATCCCAGAGGAGTAAACTTTACTCTCTACCTGTCCAAATAATTTCCTCCTGGAATTAACATGTGAATATGTTAAAAAAATAGAAGTATCTTCTTTGTAATACATTATTTGCATTTCTTTTTCTTATATTTTTGCATATCAGTTCTCCATTATTAATTTAAATGAAGAGCACGTAAATGGGGTGTTGGGGTAAGGCATAAATATAGGCTTTTATTTTGCCTAGCATGCATGGTTGGGTTTATGCAAATTTTCACAAGCATGACTGTTTATTTAATAGCAGTCACAAAAGCACTTAGGTCCACCCCACAGTGCATGCCTAATTTCACATCCATTGTATGTTTTGCAGATATGCTTTTAGTGGGAGTTTGCATAGTGCTTTATTTAATGAAATGGCCCATAGGTGTTTATTAAGGGCAAAATAATGATAGCTGCATTCTGATTGGTTTAAGCAGAGGGAGGGACTTTCAGAGTATCTTCCACCACATAGTTGATGAATAAAAAAAAGAAACTACAAAAAGGGGAGGGAAGCCTTCTGTTAAGTCTTGATCTCTGTAAATATATAGTAATAAATGACAAGGTGTAGGGCCTAATGCGTCTGGTCCTGCAAAGTGAGTTGTGCTTGCTCAGCATGCTACATTTCAGCTCTAAAGATCAGGCTAAATAGTCCCAACCCATGCCTTTTGGGCAAAGAGGCTGTGTCTACACAGCCGGTGGCACAGGTGGCAGTGCAGGATCGATTTTGCGGGTTTGACTGAGTGGCAGTAAAGACTCGCTCTATCGAACCTGGAAGTTGACTCCGTAAATCCACCCCGGCAAGTAGCGTACCACTGTGTCGACGGGAGGGCATTTCCCATCGGTGCAGCGCAGTGGAGATGCCACGGTAAGTAGACGTTAGGAAGTCGATGGAAGTTACGCAAGTTACTGTAGGTAGCTTGCGTTTCTCCTGTTGACTGCTGCCGAAGTCCACGGCCAGTGTAGACCAGGCCAGAGTCTTCCCTCTGAAGATCTTAAAATGCTTCATAACAGTGGCTATTACTAGGTCTATTTTTAAAAAATGGGAAAATGAGGCAGAGAGTCTGTGAGAAAGTCTGGACTAGAATCTTGGTCTCCTGAGTCCCCATTCTCTGCTGTATAAACTGATAACACTTCTATCATAGTCATAAAAGAACATAGACAATAACTAAAATAACTTAACAGCTTTGTTTCTTCTCTTCTACATGTTTCTCCTTTGTTTGAAAGCCCCCGCAGGCCACGCTCAAGAGCCACAGATCATCCACTGGGATGTCTCAAATATGGACAATACAGGAATTCCCGGTTGTCTGAACCTGGCCTGACTGCCCCATTCCAAGATAACGATAGCTGTAAGAAGATTGCATGGGGTCTTGCTTTGTAGTATAATTGACTCCTTCCTTCAGCCTCAGACAATACTGTCAGGACATCAGTAACAATGAAACATGCTAAATTAAGTATTTATATGTATAAATCTAGGAAAGTGTCAGAAAGGGACTGGGGGGCAGCAATGCAGCAGCAGGTATCACAGAGGTTTACAGTGAAACATGAAGGCCTCTGCACAGTTCCACCAGATGCTCTTTTCAGTATGTAATTAATGCAATACATGGAAGTTAGTCACTTTGTTAACAAGTTCAGATGTTTCTCTCCCTATTGCCTAAGCAACACAGGTAGTTAAACAGAGAGTTACTGCAGGAAGTTGAAAAGAGCAGGTACCATGGCCCCGGAGTCTCATTAGCTCTAGACAGGTCTATTACAGGATTAGAAAGCTGTCATTGCTTTGACAATCAGTTATTAATCTGCATTTTAAAACTAGCAAGACTTTGCCAATTTCATGGTCCTGTTCCAGCTGCTACGCTTGCAATGAACTACTGTGCTCTGATAATATAGCACAGACAAGTACAACCATATTCAGTGCTAACAAAAATCTGAGGTTTCTTACCTGTCAGATCATCCAGACTGTATTTACCCATCTTCCGAGTCATCTCCTGGCCCTATGTTAATTGTTTAACACCCTTAGTCTCACAGCCCATAATTGAAGTAGCAGCACATTTGACAAGTGGCCCAGAGCTTCCTTGCAGCTAAAGCATGATGGTGCTTGCGACTGGTTCCTCTGTGAGCAGATGTTCAATGGTTTAATTGTTCTTTTCAAACACCTAGTGCTGACTGATCTAAGTTGCAAATCCCAACCTAGGCAATGATGCCTTGGATCAAAGTATAGTCCCTAAAGTGCTGTTGAATCTACTGGGGTCTCACGGACAGCTGAAACAACGAGAGTTCTGTAGCACTTTAAAGACTAACAAATTTAATTTCAGCAGGCATAAGCTTTCGTGGGCTTCAGCCCACTTCCTTAGATGCAGTTGGTAGAAATAATACAGCAAATATTGGCAACATATATAGGAGGCAAACAAGGCTATTTCTTTCTGAAGTACAGTATGTGCTCCTATGATGAAAAACCAGTAACCAACTTCATTAAGTAACAAAGAGGCCATATGACTGCTTGCTACTGCTACCAGCCACAAGCTTGATACTCATGACCTGCCTACATTCCTGCTTAGCCCCTCTACCTGCTCTGATGTGTCTTATGACAACGTACAATCAACCCTACTTCCATGAAGAAGCATTTAAGTAGGAACTTTCAAAGGGCATATCAGGCGTAAATGAAGGTGTCACACAGAACACAGCAGTAGGTTATAATCATCATATGTGTATCCAAGGGTTTTATATTGCTGCCCATCACTGTAGTATCAGAATGCCTTCTATGTAAAATCAATAGCAATGAGAATTCCCTAGTGCACTTCATAGAATCTCTGGTTCTTCTGCATTATAGCAACCACATGTAGCAATAGATATAATAAAATGGCTGTCTCCCAAACTCTGTACTGCCTCTGAGTTTTCATTCAATGTGACCATTATACTGAATGGTGCCTTTGTGGTAGATAATACTTTTGGAAAATAACTCACCAACCAACAAACAAACAAACTAAAACAACTATGGCAAGCCCAGTTTTTTTAAAAAGTACATAAGAAGCAAATAAAAGGGATACAAAAGTTGTCGATGAGCAGACGATTGTATAATTTTATATTTAGCCTTGTCTGAATGACTGAAATGCCCCATCTTATTTTTTGTCAAAGATTTGACATCACATCACTTTATTAACCAATATTCTGTATGCTTCTTAAGGTTTTATTAGAACATATAAAGCTCCTCAGAATATATAATGTTTCTACTCTGAAGTAGAAATGCATTTTATTTTGTGGATGTGTAGTGTATACTTATTGGTGAGGAAAATTCCTGTCATCCAGTGTTGTGTAGCTCTGGTTTGGTTTGGACTATTCAAACAAAAAGTCAAAGAAAACAAGAATTATATCGAAGGCACAAATAACAGGATTTCCAGCAATGTGGAAAATAATCAGTGTTTGCGCATGTACACACAGCATCAGAAAACAGCCAAACACTCCCCATGAGTCTTTTCTGGGATTCAAAATTAAGACTACTTTCAAATAGGAATGTTGAAGGTGTGTTTTTTTTTGTTTTTTTTTTTAAGATTCAGACAAATGCAAATAGCTTAAAAATATACCAATCATTCTTAACTGTTAGAGAAAGAACTCCAAAAACTCCTAGGCCCAACCAACCTTCTAAGTATCTCTTGAAAATATCTGGCTTATTGTCAATGTGAAAATCAGCTGTTCCTTGGAGCTTAACTTCTATTCAACCCCCCAAAGTTATTAGGGCTTAAAAATGACAGTGACAATTTCTGAAGTTAACTTTGTCCAAAAAATATCCTGAATGGACAGTCCAAGCATAAAATTACATATATTTAAAATGAAATAATTAAAAACCTTAATAAAACTTAAATTTCTTTCCCAGGCTCCCATAAATTAGAATTAGTAAGAAATATTCATTTGCTTCCTTACTTAATATCATTCTATTACTGTCTTGTTCAAAAGACACCTACAAGCAGGAGTCCAAATGGACAGATATTTGATCCTAGCTTTAATCTTTACAGATCACATTTGCCATTTGTTTTTCTCACACTGAACTTGAACTGGAAGTTTCTTTCACTTCTTTCAAATACTAACTGAAGCACAAACAGAGTAATGGACTTTTCTCAGTATTAGAGCGTTTCAACTTTGCTGAATGGCACACTGGTCTGTGTGTTTGTGTTTGTGTGTGTGTATTTGGGGCAAGGAATTTGCCTTAGTCTGTGTTTTGTAAAGAACCATGTACATTAGTTTGTTTTGTAATTAAAGCTAGTTGGCCCTTCAATGGCTTTTCCTCTTGGTACTCATTTTCAATAATTATTTTGCTGTCTTCCCTTAAAGCCATGAATCAAAGAGGCATTGCTTACAGAAGGAGAACTGGATGGGTCCCCATTCAAACTAAGGCCTCAATTCAGGAAAGTATTTCTATTTAGGAAAACAATTTTCCTTTAAAAGTTCAGCATGTGCTTAAGCATTTTCTTGAACAGTTATGATCTTAAGCACCTGTGGAAATACTTTTCTGAATCATTTCTGCTCTTTGTTTGTCCAAAAGTTGATCAAGGAAAAGGATGGATTAGCTCTATGAAGGGGTCTCCAATATTAGGTTCGCAATTCTTTAAAATAAAATAAAATAAAAATAAAATCAGTTGGGGGTATTAAGAAGTCTGAAAGACATTACAATATACTGCAAAAATCCTTGCCAGCTCCTAAATACTTTCTTTTCTCAGGAGATATTTCTTATGACTACCAATATACATTTATAAGATCTAAATTGCCAAGCCATGCTGAACTTCTGATGATATCAAGGGTATCATTAATACATAAGAAAATCATAGGAGTCCTTTAAAGAAACACTCAATTTCCTGTAGTATCCACATCCTATCTCTACTATTTTGGCAGGAGAATTCAAGGACTTGATGGCAGTTCAGTGATTTAGTCTTGAAATACCTTTGATAATATTAAATGCTTAATTTGTTTTTTGAGCAACAGGCTCAAACTATACAAGTGATACAAATATACTACAGGTGATAACTATAATTTTGGTAGACATTCTTCATAGCCTATGCAATATTTCACCATGGGTGCATATTGAGTAAAAGGCCAACCCTTAATATTCTCCCTTTCTCTATTAGCTACATGAATCTCACTAGTTGCAATCATCCTTTAAGTCCAACAGCTTTCTTTCAGCTATAGTGTATCAATATCTGAATCTTGAACAGGGAATCAGGGTAGTATAGCCTCTTCTTTAAATGATTCAGCACAAACTTTAATGGTAGTATTTCCTCTTCTTTGGAGAGGATGATGTAGTGAGCCACTAATCACCATCTACAGTTCAGATATTCAGCACTAAATATTAGTTGCAGGTTTATTTCTTCAAATCCTCTTAGCTGTACTTATAATTTACATTTTCTATACCCTGCTTGAATTGTGCAGGCTCAAAGAGTGAAGAGATAGTTTAATCTTTCAAGCTATTACTAATATCCTGCCACACACATATGCACCCCTGGTATTCTGAGGTTATGTTATTGGATCTGGCAGCTCATTTGCTCAGATTTTAAGCAATTAAACTATTGTTTAGAAGGACTTGGACTGTCAAATGTCAGGCTGACATTTTAAAATGTTGAGTCTCTCCACTCACCACCAGGTTCAGCATTTGCCTGGAAGACTCAGAGAAAGGAAGAGATACGTGTTTTAGTGCAGCTGCCTATAGGTGGTGGTACACGAGTGTGTGCCAGATCACATGATCGTTATGTAAGAGCTTAATATAATGGGTCTCTCTCTCCAGTCTCATATAGGTGTTAAATAGGATGAAAGAGCCTTGAGACTTGTAGGATTTCTCAAGATCTGAGTACCCATCATGGCTACCTGAACTGCATCTAATAAGAATGAGTAGATCCAGATGAGTGCTGCTCCCCCACCACCCCATACTCTTGTATGCATGTTATCAGTCCCAGGCGATCAGTACTGTCAAAAGCCAAAGAGGGAGCTAGCAATATCTACATATAAATGAACGTCTTGTTGAAGGCCAGAACACCAAACATCAGTGTCAAGAAGGCTGTGTCCTGGTCTGAAACCTGATGGTCTCTGACCACTGAAACCAGGTGCTGCTGGAGCTTGGATGGCACCATTTTATTAATGACCTTGTCATAAAGAGGTTGGAAACTGTGCACTACTTGATGCTAGGTATCAGCATCTTAAGCAATGGCGTTCTTTAGTGTAGCTGGCAGCTTGCCTCCTTTGGAGGAGACCTTGATGACTTGAGCTATCATTAGGTCTGTGGGGACAGGTGATCCTCCCTAAACTTTACTTACCACGGGAACAAGGGGCAGTTTTCCAGGCGGTGAGACAGAAGCCCTGAAGGCTCCAAGGCATTGGTTGTGAAACGGGGTTGTGATGTGGTTATGTGGGGGTCATGAGCTGTGAGCCCCGACCCCAGCCAGGCATGGGGCTGTGAGCTTCCCTGCTTCCACCCGGTGAAGGAACAGGGCTGGAGGGAATGAGCAGTGATATACAGATACTGTTCACCTCCCCAATGTGCCCAGGGGAGGGGGGAATGAGAAGCAATGCCAGGGCTCCCTGTATCCAGGTCACTTTCCCCACTGGGCAGTGCTGTGAGGCGAGCATCAGGAGCTGCTGCTCCCTGCCCTCCCCTTAGTGGGGAAAGTGACCTGGATGCAGGGAGCCCAGACATTGCTCCTCACTCCCCACCTCACAGCCCGCTAGGGGTGCATGGAGGAGCGGCTTTCGAGGTGGGAGCAAACAGCAGCACCAGCCACTCCGTGCATGCAGGTCTGTTTCCCCAGGTAGGCGCAGGAGGAGGTTGTAGGGGTTAGGGGAGAAGAGGGCACAGTGCAGGGGTGAAGGGGGAGCCCACAGGGGCCAGGAGCAGGCACCTACAGGGGTGAGGAGGTCATACTCAGAGGCTTGCTGCGTGAATGGGGTCAGCAGGACAAAAAGTTGGAGAACCACTGCTCTAAGGAATGCCCGTTTGGGTGATTAGTTCAAAACCCATTCATGCAAATGTGCTGGCTTGTGCTCTTCGTTGTGGTGATGTCTGATTTGTTGTGATGGTCTGCGGACTAGGATGGATTTTTTTTCCAGGATGTTTTTTGCAGCAGGCAGAGCTTGGGATTGGGTGCCTGTCAGTATTCTGGGCATTTGAGCCTGCTTACTGTCTGGAACACTTCTGCTGATTGACTTGGCTAATGAAATTGGAGATAAGTGGAAAGTTCTTTTGGGTTCCTTTATGGATGCACCATATATCTTGAGCAGTTCCTGGACTAGCTAAAAGCATTGTCCATGATAAACACTACAGTCTTCTGCCTCCTTGATTCCTCTTCCAGAATTCATTGGAGAATCATGGTGATGTGAGGGGAGGATATAGAAATCAGCAGTCACTCACAGTGGCTTGCTGGTTTATTAATGCCTTTGTCCTCTGGGTTGCTATTTTCCCAGTACTTCTATTGCCCCCTATTACTGTAGTATCTGAATCCAGGTTGTTAATACATTTATGCACACACCTCTGCTATTATCCCTATTTTAGGGATGGGAACTGAGGCACAGAGAGACTTAGGCTCTGTCTACACTAGAGAGCTTACAGCAGCACGGCTGTACTGATGTAGCTGTACTGCTGTAACATCTCTAGTGTAGCCACTCTTAGCTGACAGGAAAGAGCTCTCCCGTTGACATAATTCATCCACCCAAACATGCAGCGGTAGCTCTGGTGGCAGGAGAGGCTCTCCTGGTGACATAGTGCTGTTCACACCGGTGCTTAGGTCAGTGTAACTTATGTCGCTCAGAGAGGTGATTTATTCACACTCAGAAGCAACATACGTGATACCGACGTAAGGGTAGTGTCAACACAGCCTACACAGGACATCTGCGGCACAGCAGGGAACTGGACCCAAGTCTCTTGAGTTCCAGGCTAGCAGTTTAACTACTGAACCACCTGGTCTCTTTGGGGAGAGGATCTTCATGGCATCCTGAAATATTTGTGGGAGCAAGAACTTCTGGGGATGAAATAATTCAGTTGTTTCACTGAACAGGTAAAAAGGGATCCCTCTAAGGCTCAATTTGAGGAGGTAGTGGTCTGCCTAAGAGAGTGGAATGTTGTCTAAGGTCTAGTGCATCTTTAGCTGCATAGGTGTGATTGGACACTTCCTAGGAAAAGCCCCTGGTTGTCATGAAGGCCAGAAAGTCTGGGCCATGTAGTTAGAATGCATGGATAATGGATTCTCCAAAGGACAAATAATGTCAGGGACTCCATTATCAGCTTTGGTGGAAGCTCTGTTAGCTATACTAGGAATTTGGACAGATACTCAGCTCCTTGAATGTCTTTCTTAATCTGTTTTAAAGCACAAAAAACACAACACAACTTCATCTTTTATAACTACCATATTACCAATGTAACATCAATGTAAGCTATTATAGACATTCTCATCCTTACAGTAATCCAGTGCAATGCCAGCAATTTACAGATTATTTATAGCAAATACATTCAGTCTATTGTTGCAGAGCTGCTAGGATAAGCAGTTTGGAATACTCAGTCCTCTCCCTTGAATACAAGTGGCTAGTAAGAGGGCTAAGAGCAAAAGTTAATTACAATATTTTTAAAAATAACTTTATTTATGATTGAGTCTTCTGTGGTTCAAGAAAGTTATGACCATAAGAGAACAAATAGTTTTTATGAGCTATTTTTTAGCAATTTGTAGAGTAGGAAAGTCATCTCATTAATTAAAGGGGTTTCAGTCTGAATAAAATCTGACTTGCAATACATATATATTTGAATATGATCTGAAATCAAATTTATAGCCAGGCCACAGTCTGTGTTTTTTGTTTTAAGCTGCTGACGGTTTTTTTCCCCTCTCTGCTGAGAGCTGCTTCTCCTTGTCTATTCCATTTTTTTTGAGCAGGCAGGATGGCGGATAACAACATACCCCGCAAAAATCCAGTGCCCCGGACTGTTTGCCGGAGAGTACCCAGTAGAGATTTTATTCTCTATTCTAGGAGTCAAGTAAGATTTTCCACTATAAGAACAAAGGGGACATATGGGCCACATACTCTGCTTTGCAGGCCAGGGGTGTGGCAAAGAAAGGCTAGAGTATGACTGAAATATATGGTACTTCAGAAATCCCTGGCACTGGTACAGTACCTGAGGGACTGTTCTTGGCAGTGCAATTTGGAATTGCCTTTAGGCTGGTCTAAGTTACACTTAGGACCATGGACACCCCTCCCCCCCTTGGCTCCAGGATAAGTATACAGCCAACATTCCCCTGTGCCTGGGTCAAACATAATTTGGAGAGATCCAGTGATCTGGATCAATATTTTTTAGGACCGTCAACTTCATGATGACCACTCTGAAGTTCAATTGTTTACTTCATTATAATAATAAAAAAGGATTCCAGTAGATAACCAAGAGGCTAAAATCCTAGCCAAGAGGAAAGGGAGGCAGGATTTGGGTTCCTAAAAGATAATCAGAAATAGAAGAATAAGGAGAGGACTATACAGTAGCCATGAATATATTCTGAAGATATCAACTATGAAAGCCTTAGACAACTCTTTGTACACTAACACCTCTTAGAAAGAAGATTTGCTTATTTGGAGATGTGTGATCTCCATCTGGGCTCCATCTAAGTCTTCTGAAGTCAGAACTTATCCATTAAATGCAAAACAGAGTATGTTTACATAAAGAGGGAACATGGAATCAAGGTAAAAAGCAGGTAAACTATATGGTTAAATTAAAAGTCTGAGAATCTTTTTGAAATAAAAAAAGACATATTTAAAATAAAAAAATCCTAACTGGAGAGAATTCAGATATGACACTATGGAGCAGTTCAACTTTCCCACTCCCCAGACTTTAAAAGTTCATGGGAGTCTTTCAATCAACTTCAGCTTTGGATCAAAGCGTAGGTGCTGAGGAAATTTTACCTTTGAATCATCTTTACTCATCTGAGAAATGGGCAATTTTTGACTCTCGCTATAGATAATATCACTTGGAGAACAATAAATACTTGAACTTTTACTTCAGCTACTTGAAACTTTTCTTAATATTTTATTACAAGCACATACAGACTTGCAGTGCACACAGTATGACTTGAAAAGAACTACAGGTCGAGGTACCTCACAGCAGAATATTACTATGGATTTAGTACTAATTCCAGCTTTATTCCTTTCCTAATTCCTGTATCACATAGCCTTATCTACACAGATAAACCACTTTGAAGTGCACATTCTTTGATGTATGGATTGAGCTACTCTTTCCAAAAAAAAAAAAAATTGGGTTTGCTTGGAAAACAGTCACCATTGCATTTAGACCACAATCCACTCAAACTTCCCCTAACAGATTCCAACATAAACAAAACGAAGTCTTCCTTTGATTGATTATGAAGTTTTATTTCAGATGAATCAGCAGTCTGCCAGGATGACACATTTTAATTTCATACTTTATACTGTGGACTAACATAATCTAACTATGGATCAATAGTAAGCCTTTGAGGGAGATTGATACGGTGGGTCACACACAGAATACGGCATTGGTAATTGGCATTCTCAGCACTGCATAACTAATTCTGTGTGTGACCCACCATATCAATCTCCCTGAAAGACCTGCTATTGATTCTTAGTTAGATTATGTTAGTCCCTTTGCTTCTGAAGACCTGCATTCTTGCTCAGATTTCTTTTTAGAATAGGGCTACATTAAATAAACATGTGGCCTCATTTCCAGGGGTTCCAAACATCTGCAAATCCTAATCAATGTAATTGGGTGTTGCAGGTGCTTGACACCTTTCAAAAATGAGACCAAGACTGTGGATGATGTAAAGTTTTGATTTCAAATCATCTCAGTTTCTGCACGGATAAACACTTAAATTTATAGCATATGTCATCTTTCTGGATTCCAGAAAAATTACAAGGCACTTCACAAAAATGCTGAAATGCACCACTTCTGGGTTGAAATATAGCAAATAGCAACAATACTCAAAACTTCAGGGTAGGATATGAAGAATACCTCATCCAATTGAAATTAGAAGTTGAATTATAGTTAGGCAGAACGCAATTACACAAGTTGGAATTTGGCCAAGACTCCAAGATTGACAATGCTATTTTGGGGGTGGGGGGAAAGTACCATGGGATCCTTAATGATCATAATTTAATGATGCTCTGTCTGAAGGTCTCAAGCTAACTAATGACCTTTAACACCATCCTAGATCATTAGTTGAATACTAGATTAGAGGAAAATATCCTGAAAAGCCAACATCATGTACAAATTTTTTTTCATGGAGATGACAGAAATAAAATCACTACTGCTCTTTAATGTATAATATATAGTATAAAATTCACAGAATTTTGTATATTTTTCCTGGGTTGTTAAGTGTATTGATTTTGGATCATGTAATTTTCTACAAGATAGTAGTTTTGGTCTGCAGTATAATTTTAGGAAGATAATGTATGAATACATTGATTAGTTAAGATGTAACGGACACTTACAAGAGAGTATATTATTTTCAGCTCAAAGAAACAAAGATTTCGTGAACCATATAGTAGGTGCAGATGTATCTATAGCTCATCAATGAGCAACCTCTTGGAAACCAAACATCGCTATTAGGAAGGTCCTTCATGGATTTCTAGAGTTTACCATAGTCATTAAAATAATATATCCGGTATGCTCTTTGCACCAATCTTTATATGCTCAGACTTGGAATTTTTTTTCTATAGTTACTCTGCTGCTGAGTAAATCAGCATAATTATATTGACTTCAATGCAACTATGCCAATTTACATTTAGGATCTGACCCTTTATCTTTATTCGGTCCTAGATTCCTTTCTGCAAAAGCCTGACAAATAAATTGTGCAAAATCTTTTATTGTTTTACCTGCCAAGCACTTCTTTCCTTGCATTTATCTTATCCAATCATCATTCTACAGAGTAAACCACCTCTTTTGATCTGCTCTGAAATATGGATTTTTGTGTTTAGTTAGTTTTTTTTTTAAAAAAGCAAATCATTGCCAATGACACAATTTAACTTGGGTATCAAACAGTACTCAAATTCCCTTTAAAAGGAAAGGAAACACAATGCACATTTACAATGTCTTATTAAGAGCCTAAATTCTTTATACAACCATCTTATGGATTAATATATTAGAAATTACTAGTGAATGAAGTGAATACTCTTTGCTACTTGAAGATACAAATTGTGTTCAGACAAGCCTTATAAACATAGGGCCTGATCTAGAGCCCCTTGAAGTCCACAAGAATCTTTACATTGATTTGAACAGACTTTGGATAAGACCCTTATTATTTAGTGTACAAAAAGCAGTTTACCACACTATATCATGTGCCTAAGTTCAAAGTTAATATACTTAAATACATGAGATATTACGATCAACTTTTTTTAAAGTTCTGGGTTATGTCTGCATGCTGCAGGTAGTCAGGCAGCATGAACATAATGGTCCCTTCTAGCTTTAAAAAAATCTATGAAGTAATCTAATGCAATATATGACAATCCCAGACATTTTGGGCCAGCTTCTCAACTCCATTGCCATCAGTGAAAGACATCAACCAATGTCAGTGGAGTTACACCAGTATACACCTGCTGAGGCTTTGGCCCTTTGTATCCATCTTGGATTAGTTATTGGACAAATTAAATAGACTGTAAAATACTCACTTCCAAACCACTTGGAACAAGCTTCACAATAACTTAAGAAGTTGGTCCAATAAAAAGATCTTACCTCACTCACCTTGTCTCTCTAATATCCTGGAACCAACATGGCTACAATAACACTGAATAACTTTACTTATATTTTTAAAACTCTTAATATAATCCAGTCATTTTCAGACTATCATTCTTTTCTGTGTCTCATGCAAAACTTGCTACTACAGAGAGAAATAAATGTGACTTTGAAATTCTATTCCACATGAGGTTTGCAACAACTTTCAAACCTTGACAGTGAACTAATGCATTCAGGTTACTGGCAGATAGCTCTTTTTCTTTGACTTGTCACTTGTTTAATTGCTTACAGGTGAAACTGTACACCTGCCCTTTTCTCCCATGCTAATTGCAAATAAGCATACATTTGTGAATATGTGTCAAAAGATTATGATTGGGAGCTCATTCTTCCCAGTTTAAAAAAAAAAGAAGCTATATTTGGGTCTTACTACTCTAATCCTTATTTGATTAAAAGGATTCATTCAGGGTTTATTTCATTTCATGTGTATTGCCTGGTGTCATGTCTGTTTCATGCAGTCTTTTCAGAGGTCATTTCTTGGTCTTTGAGCCTTGGCTGGGTGCCTTCCTCTTTTTTGATTTGCTTATGGTTCTGAAATGTGTGGAGGTACTTAAGTATGCAGACAATGCAGTCGAGATACATTCAAAGGTCTCTTCTGTAATCTAAACCAGGAGTCTAAAACATGATGTTAATATTAATCAGAAATGGTTCATGAATGTAAATTCTTGCTGACAACAGAAAGAAGTGCATACTTTTATGGGAGGATGGACCAAACCCCTGGTATCACCATGACTGCAACACAGGCCCAGTAAGGTAAGACCAAATAAAAATAAAAAGGAAGTACAGAGCATGTATAATCTAGCACCACTTTTCCTCCTAGCAAGCGAAGTCTTTTTACACCCATTTTACATGCAAGACGTCATTTACTTGCCCAAAACCAGGTATTCAGGCACCCAGCTGTGTGTATAAATAGCTGGTGTATTTTCAGGCACATTAAAGTGACCACAAAGTTAGGGCTTGTCTTCACAGCAAAGTCATGTGACCTATTACTAGAGCGTTGTCTCTAGACTGAGTTCCATCTACACAGAAAAATTCAAGTGTGATGGTGCTTTTAACCGGAATTAGCTGGTACATCAGGGATAAATGCTAAAGCCTGAGTTAGAACAACTCAGCTGCCAATACAATCACTTTGCTAGCCACAGGCTAGCTCCACTTGAATGCCACTAATCCTTCAGTGCCTTCCAACAATTCCCCTCCCCTGTGCTCAGAAAAGATAGACAAGTTCTCCCACAGTTCACTAGGAAAGAATTCATACAGCTGATCTGCTTACTGAAGTACAAAGAACAGGGGATGTGCTTCCAGAAGGCTTAGTGCCACACAAGAGTAAGTGTGGCACCAGTGTGGAGTGAACACAGCAACATGAAGGATAACTTTGCAGAGTGACCGCTCTCATTCAAACTAGGCTAACCTGAGAGAAGTAATTTGAGTTAAGAAGACTCCCAGTGAAGAAAGATTCCCTAGAGGCCAAGGCTGAAAATGTGACCCTCAAAGAATAATGTAAGAAACCTGAAGCACAGATTGCCTATCTGACTTGCACTAGTAGGTAGAGCTGGTTGAAATTTTGATTTCAAATGGTTTATGAATGGGAAATATCTGAAAAATGTAATTTAGAAGTTTTTGGTTAAACAAAAAATATGGATTTTTTGGTTGCCAAAACCTAACTGTTTTAGAACATTTTGAGGACTCAGTTGCCAAAAACTGAATGTTTTCTCTCTCTCTCTCTCTCTCTCTCACACACACACACACACACACACACACACACACACACACACACAAAGTATTATAATGTGCTCATTCTTTTTTGTGTATTTTAAAATACAGAAGGTATAATCTAATATTTAGTTGGAGTCAGATTTTTATGAAATTGTAAATATATGTGACCCAATTCTGCCCTTTATACTTTGACTGGTACACTGGTGTCAGTAGGAGCTCTGTATACATAGGCAAATCAGACAATGAAGATGAAAAATGATTTAACCTCTTAAGATATAAATAATACTAGAAAAGGGCATGAATTTAACAATTCATTCAAGATTCTGAATAGCCTAAATCTAAGGGATGTTTGAATGTTGGGCCATTATAAAGGAAAGACCCAGATGTAACATTTCATTCTGGATCTGGGTTCACAATCTACACACTTTCTCCTGTGCCTGAAAACTCAGGGGTATCAGATGTGGGCCCATCTCAATATTATACTAGTTTACACTTTGAGATTAAATGCAACTCAGGGCTAGGCAGCTGGGATTTCCACATTTCAGTTAAGGAACATTTAGTTCCAAGACCATAGCTCCAGGCCAAGTTCAGAGTGTGACACACAGGGCAATTATCTGCAATATCCTTGAAAGACCTTATTGTATTATGTTTATGTATTGTGGGCTGGAATTGTATGTAATCTCTTTAGGGGGAAGATGTGACAGATAGGGTCCATTGTTTTAAATGAATGGTTTATGTATGATTGTGGTCTACTCCATGGGGGAGGGCTACCACAGCTCCTCCAGGAACTAAAAACAGTGGGTGGTGATTAAGGCAATCAGCCAGGTTGTAACCCTCGTCGCTTCCAAAGATACCACCTCCTGGGGAGACTCGCATGTACTAGTTCATTCTGGACTCTCCAGAGGCCAACAGACAAAGAAAGAGCTGTTGGATAAACAGCCTGAGTTTAAACTGACTCTGGGCATCCTTTTTGATACAGCAAATGGACAAGACCTTCTGTCCAAGAGGGAGGGGCAATCCTTGTAGAAGGATTGGGAGGATTTGACTTACTAGGGCCCCATAAAACTAATAGGTGATCTCTGATAAGCTGCGAGAATGCATACAGGAACTTTTTTTAATATGTTTTCTCTCTAATGTTTTTATCTGCAGAATAAATGTACTTGCTTGGAAAGAGCTGTGTGGTAACATAACTGTGGGCAATATACCAGTCATTGCCTTCAGAGAGAAAGTAAAGTGCAGATGCTGGCCTGTTTAGACAGTCTGGCTTGCAGGGGATATCACAGTGTAATCTAGGGAACTGTATAGCCTTAAAACCCACAGTCAGGAGGGAGTGAGACATGGGTTGCTGCCCAAGAGAGATGATGGCTGGGAGCCTAAAGTGGGTACCCTTGGTGGACCACAAAGGGAACACAAATGTCTTCCTATACACAAACTGCACGATTGTCTGAAGTATGGCTCAGATTCAGTCTTCTTTAGCATTCACTTGCCCTTCTCAACGCTGCAGATCTAGCAGTAGGATACTAAAGAATGTCAGCAGCTTAATGTACCAGCTTTTTTTCTCCCTTTGCAAGAATTATAATCTAGCTGAATATTGTTTGACTGAACCATTGGGAGAATAAAGAAGAGGATACAACAAAAAAAGAAATTACAGTATCAATACAAGAACTACCTTCACATCTAGACAGAAAATAGGGAAGAAAAAAATGCCTAATTAATGCCTCTTGCCTGTTTCTGGCAATACTGCTTATCTGAGCTTTCTAGGAACTACAGATTGTTTTGCTCAAAATCTCATCTGAAAAAACAATGGTTTTATTTTATTTTAGTTCTGGCATGACAGCAAATGATCCATACACTTCAGTGATTTTGGCAGCACAGTTTTAATCCTCACGGTAAACAATTTTTATTTTTTTTTACCCATTGACATACTCTTTAGAAATTCTCCCTGCTTGAATTCATTTCATTCTCATGTGCCCAAACTCCACTTATAGCAGTCATTTTAAAGTGGTGAAGTGCTAGTGCATGCAATATATACACACACACACGTAAAGTGAGAAGAGTATGCCAAAATGTCTATCCAGCTTTCACGTAAGCCAGGGGAGGGAAAGTGAAGATCTGCCTGTCCCCACCTAGAGAGTCCATCCTTCAGGCTAGGAATTGTATTATGGAACAGGGACCAAGTCCCAAACACACTTCTTGTCTCAGGAATAATGAAACAGCTTCCCCAAGTGCACAACTGATCGGAGCCTCAGTAGGAATTCCTATACTCCTTGGAGTTCTGACTTCTCCCCTCTCCCTTGCCCCTTTTTGCTAGGAAATTTCCAAATCCTGTCACTTCTTCCACAACAATGCTATGATATATTCATCTCATTCAGCATTTCATCATTTTCCATTGACTATTGCAACCTACTCCTGCTGGCCTCCCAAACACACACATTGTCTCTGCCCCGCCCCCAAATACAGAGTGCTGCCAGGAAAATCATCTTCCTTGGCCACTCTTTTGACCATGTCACCCTCTTTGAATCTCTCCACTTGCTCTTCCTCTACTGTCACAACAAATTCAAACTTCTTGTCACAACCTTCTATGCACTTAAATAATTCTGCCCCTCCTCCTCATATGCCCTTCTCTCATTTTGCTGTCACGCCCTCCTCTCCACCAATGATGCCAACTTTATCCACCCTTTTGCAAGACTCTAAGCTAAGTGTCTCCACTCTTTCTTCCACATTGCCCATTTGCATGACACTCCCTTCCTAAGCTCATCTGTAAGGCCAGTACTCTCTCCTCACTTATGTCCCTCCTGAAGAACTACTTCTGATGTGTTGCCTATGGGAAATCCATTTGACTTACACTGGCATGAGAGGGGAAAAAAAGTAACAACATAACCCTATTTGACTAAGATGTGGCCAAGTATTTTTTTGAAAACTCTAGGTTTACATCCCTTCCCAACTGCTAACACTTATCTGTCCATCTGTCTTGAGAACGTGAGCTCCTTAGGGAGGAACTGTCTCTTCTTTCCTGTTCAGAAGGTACCTAGTTCATTATGGGTGTTACCATAAAATAATTGAATAATCCTGTAACATACTCATCTGACTGGATCTATAAACATGGATCTTATCAGACTCACAGTCAGGAAGGCATCGTCTTTAACTCTGGACTGAGGAATATGTAGTCACATAGGAATTGCCATGCTGGATCAGATCACTGAGCCTTCCAGTCTGTTTCCAGCAGTGGCCAGCACCCACTGCTTCTGAGGAAAAGCACTTTCATTAGATAGTCATGGGATTACCTGCCACTGGGGAATGTCTCCTCTTACCACCCCACCCCCTGCCCCAAATAATCAGAGTTTCTTTGAAATTTCAATTTAGGTTGTAGTCACTTTATAGAAGAGTTATTCATTTTTGTTACTGCTTAGAGAAAAAGTTAGGCCAGTCATTTCATACACAAATATTATACATATGGTAGATTTGTTGTTCATTTAGTGAAAACAAGGTAATTTAAAAGCATTTTTATTTAGAAATCTAAGATGAAAAACTTTGGCCTATTTTGTCAGGGTTTGGAATCAGATCTAGAGATCAACAATAGTACTGCACAAAAACCATAAAGAGATGTAAGCTGCACTAATTTCATGGTCCTTTAATCTGCTTTCATCAACTATTGTGGATTTTATAAAAGCACTCAAAAATTAAATGTTACTATTTAATAAAGGTATTGAGTGATTTCAAAGGGTTAGCCTGCTGCACTGTTGAAGACATTAGTGGCATAGCAAATAATCCAATGATATGAGATCCATGACACTATATGATTTTTATTCTATCAACGTAAATATTATTGGATGAAAGTGATTCTACTCTCTTAATAAAGGGAGAGAGACAAGGTTGGCCTGGATGTTGATCTACTTCAACTGAGGTTATAAATAAACTGATTCACATTCGCAAAGACTAGCCCGTTTTGGATGTCTCTGGATATTACAATTCATATAAATACAATATATGTTAATAAATGTAATAATAAAAATCCAGAGTGGACAAGGTCATTGATTTCAATGTAAGCAGAAATGCAAAGAAATTGAGCACTATATAAATAGCAGTATGAGCAATATTGCTTTTACCAGACTTGTAATCAATTTTCAATGTGCATTTTCTTCATTTCTATGATCATTTTTATTGTGAATAATTGCACTTGGAGTGCTATTTCATCATATTAACTTATAACTGTAATAACCTTTAGTGCAGATTTTTAATATGAGTTGATATGTATATAAAGAAGTTGCATTATTAAAAATATAATACTTAGCACAAATGAAAACATATTGTCTATAGCCAGATGCTGGCCCTAGCAGGAAGTATAGTTACAAACTGCATTAATGGAGAGCAATCTCAGTGCCATAAAGGTCATTAAACATTGTCAGTTTGTTCACTGAAAAAAGTCAACAAAATCCAGAAGTGTCTTTTATGAACAGCTGCTACAGAACCCATTGAAGCACTCGCTTCACACTGCTTATCTAGCATTGGACCTATCAGGAACAAGCTATGATAGCATTAAAAGCTATTCCTGCCACTATACGAGTCAGATCCCTTTCCCCTCATAACTGATGGAGGCAAGGGAACAGCATGGCTGACTCCAAATATGTGGACGGACCCCACTGATTTTGTGAGCTATTGCCTGGTTTCAAGTTTTGCCTCTCTGGGCAAGGTCATTGAGAAGGGCACCTCCTGTAGCAGAAGACTTTTGCCAATATCCTGGAACCTTCCCAATCAAGTTTCAGACTTGGATATAGATCAGGGACAGCTGTGATCACATTGATGGGTTGCCTTCTTCATAGCCACAGACAACAGTACAACATGCATAGTGATTCGCTTGGAACTACCAGCTGCCTTCTACTGAGTCCTGCAGCAAGTGCTGTTAACCCATCTGGGTGAAATATCAGGAGGGTTGTGGAACTGTATTCAGCTGGTTCCTCTCAGACAAGATTTAGAGGGTTATGCAAACAGCTGCTCCTCCTGACTGAGAGCCTTCACCTGGGAAATCCCAAAGGACACAGTCTTTTCCCTTTTCCTTTTCAATTTCTACAGTCAACCAATAGCCTTTGTTGAAAAGTAAGGATTTTAAAAGGTTTTTTGAAACATCCTATATGCTAATTAAAAAACACCTGCAGAAAAATTACTGCTTTTTAACTAAATTCTATGAATCTTTACAGTAATTTCTATGGAATGTTATTGATTTAATTAAATTCCACAGAATTTTTCATAAGGAATCAGATATTATAGGATATTACGGGATCAAGTCCTAAGAATATACAAAAGACATATACTTACAAACATATCTCATTTTTATCTGAAGTTGACAGTACGTATACCCAACAACTCCAATTGTCTAGAAGAAATAAGAAGATAGACAAAAAATAGCTAGCTCCTACTTAACGCAATAAAATAGGAAGAGTCATGTGGGTAGGGCATTGCTAAGATCCAATAGAACCTACAGAAGTTAAATTACTTGGTCGGTGACTGTCGAGGAAGTGCACAGTTTGGAAGTCACACTCTCTTCAACCCTACACATGAATGTTGAGGCTGTGGTAGTGGTCAGAAATGTCTGTTTCCTTCTCCAGGTGGCAAGAGGATTGTGCTCATGCCTCACAGATAAAGACCTGGCCCCAGGGATCCATGACTTGTTACTATGAGGATTGACCACTGCAGTCCTCTCTACTTTGGGCTGACATTGAAGCTTCAGCTGGTTCTAAATGCAGCAGCCTATCATGACTGGAATAGATAGAGGAGAACAAATTACACTGATGGTCTCCACACCATACTTGTTTCTAAACCAGTTCTGGATCCAAATGGCAAATCCCACCCTTGTCTCCAAAACCTTCAGTGGGCTAGGACCTGATGACCTGAAATACTGCCTCTTACTGCTCCCCCAGAATACTGCAATCCATGAAGGATTAGTTACTTCAGAGGACAGACAAATGTTTCACACTTTTAACTCAAATTCCTGTTAGAATTAGAAGTATGCTTGATTCAATAGCTTCACGAGTTCAGAATAGAGTGGGTTTGCTGGTTTCAGCTCAACTCCAATGGACTAAAGTTCATGGGGGCAGGGAGGGACAATCAGACCTTTTGCAAGTTTTAAAATTCAAAGATTTGACAGATATTGTATTATTATATATACATACACCATCTATTGTATTTCTGTATTAAAAAGACACCTTGAATAGTTCTAAAGTATGTCTATAGGAATAAAAAAAAACAAGAACATTCTTTTGAAGTGTCTTTTATAAACCAAAAAGCAGAGGCTGACAAAAGCCCTACATGTCTTTGTTCGAAGTATAATATATAACTCAGATCTAAGTAAGTATTACTTGATGGTTGGGTTGGAACTATGTAAGGCCAACCTTCTCTATATTGTCTGGAGACCCGTTGTTCATAACCTCAGGCTACTACCAGCCTGTAACAAATGGAGCTATGTGCGTATCAGTACTCAATGAACTGAATGAATAAAAGTTAAATCCCAAAGCATGATGTTCCTTGTGATCTGTTAAAAGTCTGCAAACCTTTTAAACTAGAGTCTGATCATAATCTCCATGGCACCAAAAGTTATCATGAGAAATGATAACGTTTCCATTCATACAGTTTTCTGCCATGTAAATTTTTTCTTCAAATATTTTTTATGTAAGTGCTCCACTAGAATGGCAACACTTAGACAACATCTCATGTACTGGGCTTATGCATGACACGTGTCTTTTGTTATTTTGTCTTTTCGGTTTCATCCCTCTTTCTTCTTCATCTGCTCTATACTGTCTCTCATAGAAAGTATTTTTAGGGGTACTGATAACAGCTACTTCATTACTGGTATAATGCTGGGACAACTAATCAAGGAACTATCAAGGAACTAATATTTCAAGGAATTTCAGAAAATGTTCAGTATAAGTATTCTTTCAAGGTGAAGATTCAAAGCAATTAGAACAGCTGCATTTAGAACCAGATCCACCAATAGGAAGACTTCAGTTGACTTTAGTGGGCATTGGATTGAATCCTTAAATCAGCATTTCCATAAACTAGTCCTGAAAAATTTCAGACCAGTCTGAATGGCTTTGGTTTACAGGTTTTCATTCTTTGCAGTTACCTTGGGTGAACCCTAGTACAAAGCATGTTAATTTTATTAGATTTTCAGAGGAGTGAGAAGACATAGGAAAGAGGAAGAGGGACTTGAAAGTAAAATGTACAACACGGTGCTGCCAAGCTTAAGTATTCAAAAATCATGAATTGCTTTAAAATCGTGAGTTGTTTTTAAAAGATAAAACAAATTCCAAATTTATTATTTGCCTTCTGGTTTCTGAGCTTTTAGGCTGCACTTGTACCTTACTTTCCTCTCTGTAAAATGGGGCTAATGTAGAGTGCTTTGAGATATATTGATGAAAAACACCATAGAAGAGCTAAATATCATTACTGGGTCACATTTTCAAGCTTCTCTCAAGTAACTTGGAGGGCTAGAAAATTACCTTTAAGATAAAAGCAGAGATCCTCCCCTAATCACATGCCTCCAGGTGTTGTTCTTTAAGAAACACCCCAAATATCTCAAGACGCATGATAAAAATAGAGAGAACTGGAACCACTGAATTTACTGTTATAAACTTAATGTAAGCAGTGCTCCCAAAGTAGCTAAGCCTTTATAGCTTTGCCAATATTGTATACCTAAGGCTCCCCCTCCTCCATCTCCCCCCCGCCATTTAAATCAGCAGCAGCCCTTCCATTGATTTTAATGATCTCCGGATTAGGCCCTTAAGGGATACTGGGAACAATACCTGACACATACAGGAGAAAGTCCTTTCTGTTCCTATAAAGGTATATTCAGCACCCCAGAGGGGATGTGATTGATTATTCCTGAGTAGCTAGACTTTCCTGACGTGGCGGACCCAAAAGTAAGCCTGAAATCAGACCAAACCGATCAGACCAAATTGAAGAAAGCAAGATCGACCTAATTCTGGCATAAATCAAGAGCAGACACAATTAGTCCCCCAGGAGAGCAAGCGCTGAAGGATTCCAATGACCACAATCATTTGCCTTCTTGGTATCCTGTTAGAGGCTTCCAAACTCATGCTTATTTGAACACAATCTTAACAAATAGTATGTCTTAAGTGAACAAAGCATTAAGACATCAAATAACGATTTCTAAGAGTAATTTAACATTTACAAGTAATTACTAGTAGTTAATTACCTAATTTAGGCTTGTGAGTTGGTATATTTACCTAATTACATTCAAACATATCCCTAGTCAGTCATATTTACACTGGTCTAGTTGCCTGTATCATACCATAGTTATTACTGAAGTGCTGATTTGCTATTTATGCAGACACACCAAATCTATTTGTGCAGTGTTGCAAGTGCAATTTACCATGCTGATTTTAAATTTGCTTTTTTTTTTTCTTTTTAAACTTTGCTCAACAAACTTACATGCATTTTGCTAGTCAAATAATTCAAAGACCATGTCTTGTTAAAAAATTCTGGAAAATGGTGCTTTTATAAGTAGAACAAGACAACTTTCTTACAGTTCTTTAAGTCTTTCATTTGGTGAATTTCACCTCTACACTTTCCTCTTTACTATACAGATTACTGTTTAAGGCAGCCAGCAGATGGCATGCTTAGGATTGAACTGTACCCTCAGGGCTGCCAGGTTTACTGTATCCAGTCTCAGCCACTATTAGAAGAGCACTGCTAGATATACAGATCACTGTACGCCTAACTGATTCATAGCCTTGTGTCTTAAAAGCTAGCAGTGATCAAAATGAATGTTCTTTTGCAGGATTCATAGAATGTACTGTATTATGAAGATGCGGCAGTGATGTGGTAGGTTATTACTACTACTATTACTTATTAGTATTACCACAATGTTCAGGAACCTAGTCATAGACCAGGTCCCCACTGTGATGTGTATAAACAGAGTGTTTTGTATTATATCTGATGAGATTACAATGAAAAGAGTAAAACTGGAGAAATACAGTGGTGAATCAGGCCAATTATTCCTATCCGATATAACAAAATGAATATTTCCATTACAACAAAACTACCTTACCCAAAATAGATTTTTTCCCTCCAACAATAAATCAACTTTCAGGAGGAGCAACAATTATATATTGACACATTAATGACACTTAGGGCAAGATTATAACTTGCCCCACCATAAAATGAAGGGGAGTAAGAGGGCATAAAGTTCCCTCCTCCTTCCCTTTGTTCCTTTATCCAGATTACAGCTCTATGCTTGAGAGAACGGGCTCTGTTCTCTTTCCACTACTTTCCCCCTGTATGGTTAGATGAGGAAAGGGCAAGACCTTGGATCCATCTCCCTGATGTGCACACTGGCATAGGTGAGCGAGTAAATGGGTGAAGTAGACTGTGCCTTATAGAAAGCTGACAGAGATTACTGCTCCCGTGGAGCAAGGGAGATAACAGGTAAGGAACAGTGGCCTCCTAAGCTTCTCCTAGGGTAGAGCAAGGGAGGAACCAAGCGAATAAATATAGTCTTCACTAAAATATACCACCTGTGGCAGCTGATTCAGGCTCGGGGGGCTCAGGCTGAGGGGCTATAAAACTGCAGTGTAGATGTTCGCAATGCAGTGGGGTCCGTGCTCTGGGACCCTATGAGGAGGGAGGGTCCCAGAGCCCTGGCCCAAATGTCTGCACCGCTGTTCTATAACCCTGGGAGCCTGAGTCATCTGACGTGGACTAGCCTCAGGTGTTTTTTGACTGCAGTGTAGACATATCCTGTAGACATTTTCCAGGGCAATAGAGCTACTCACCACCCTGTGACAGCCTGCACTATTACTGTATTACTTTTACAAAATTATGATAAATCTTGTGCAAAATATGCCTTGTGAGAGATCATTGGACAAATTATACTCTGTTGGGCATCACCGTCCCGCTAAAATGTGTGTATCATCATTGTATATGAAGTTAGGCAATTTTGCTACATGTTTGTTACTGAAACATGTTGTGAGTCTGGGGAATGCCCACAGACCAACCCCTCAGAGGTAACAAAGGACAGTGAACAAAAGCCTTGCATGTCAAGCCTCATGTACATACATAAAAGGTGTGAGCAAAAGATTTGCAGTTCACCTGAGACACACTGCAAATCTCACATACACCACAGATATGGGCTTTGTCTTCACTAGCACTTTTGTTGGTAATACTTTTGTTGGTTGGGATGCGAAAAAACACCCCCCACAAGTTTTACTGAAAGAAGCACCAGTGTGGACAGCACTATGTCAGCGGAGGACACTCTCCCACTGACATAGCTACCACTGCTCATTGGTGGTGGCATAGAGAGGCTACAAGGGAGACCTTACAGTGGCGCAGCTGCAGCGGTACAGCTGTGCTGCTGTAAGGTCTCTTATATAGACATAGTCTGAATGCCTGCATCCAGCTGAGGCGGGTTGGTATTCCTGAATGCAAGGAGGGGAGTATAAAGAAGGGACAAAGACATCACTACTTCACTTCTCCACCCCCACCTACACTGAAGGCAACAAGATCGTTTGGAAGACAAAGAAACATTTGAACTGGGGGGAGTGGTCCTACCTGGAAAAGCTTTCCAGTTTGCACAGACTGCTGTAGGTTTTTGGGTAAGAGAAACCTTACTGCTTCAAAGTTGACTTAGCTTGATAAAGTCTAGGAAATAGCTTGTGGTGTTTATCTTTTATTTCCTTTTGTAACCAATTCTGAAGTTCTATGATTATATCACTTATAATCACTTAAAATCTATCTTTCTGAAGTTAATAAACTTATTCTAATGTTCTATCTAAGGCAATGTGTTTTTGATTGAAGTTTGGGGAACTACTCAGGTTACAAAGGTTGGTACATACTCATACTCTTTGATGGTCTGATGAACTAATTAATGAGCTTACTCTGATCCAGGGTGTCTTTGAGCAGTGTAAAATGCACATTTCTGGGGTGCAAAGCTGGGGCTGGGGGATTTTGCGGGTGTCTCCCTGTACATAGTTCACGAGTGGCTGTGAGAGCCTTTATGTAATTTTGGGTGTGTCTTTGCATGCCAAAGCCAATGGCTGGCTTGTCTCTAGCCGAGCAGTGTGAGAGAGACCCTGAGCTAGAGAGTTAAGAGAGGGCAGCAATTCCACAGTACAGGTTGTACCCCGAGGCATATCACAGAGGCAACCTTTCTACAAGACAACATGAAATCTTGGACTTCCCCATATTGATTAGCTTCAAATGAAAGGTCACACACACACAGCTCACCCATAAATACTGCTATTAATAAATGCTTTTAAGTTATACAATTAAGTGGGAAATATTTTAGATACCAAAACAAAAAAAAAAGGATAGCAAAAATAAAGCGTTTGAAAACAACAATTTAGAGGGTCAAAATTAAGGCTGATTTGTTATGATTAAATATGCATTTTTAAAAATACTGGATTACGTAGGCATAATAAGAACATAAGAACGGCCATACTTTATGATCTTCCACCCAATGTTTGACAGCTTGGGGGTGTAAGGGGGAAGTTGAGTGTATGGTCCTGGAGAGTGAGGGTAAGTGGGCAGTTCTGCTGCTTTGATTTATTGGCTTGTTGAGTTAGTTACATGTATTTCTTTTTTAAGCCTCTTTCTGAATGGCCATATTTGCAAGTCAAATTAACTGTGAGGGAGCCTGGAGCTTTTTGTATGGACTTTTTATTGTTATTTAATTCCAAATAAATAATTAAATACAGCTGACACATCGTAAGAACTGAATCACAAGGAGAGCAAAGGATCTGATACTCCTCACAACAATAAAGGAAAACACACACACAACTGGATGTAAAATAAACAGTGTCAACAACGGAGAGAAAGGGCTAAAGTCTGACGAAGCGAAATTGGTGTACTCCTGGTTCCCATACCCTGCTTTGTGGAAAGGGAGCGTCAGGGAACATTATAACCCAAGAGTGGCCTTATTTAAAATGCTTTTTAATTTTTACTGGGATTTGGCTTAATTAGATTGTAAACTCTTTAGGGCAGGGAGATAGCCTGGCAGCAGAGCCTGAAGCAGCCCTTTCCCAAGATCTGCTGACCTGGGAGAACTAGAACAAGCCGCCCACAAAAGAACCAGAGTCACCCGTGACTTGGGCCATGTATAGGGAGCAGGAAGACTCAGATTTTATTGTGTAAAAACAAACCAAGGTGACATTGTCACAGTTCTTCACAATGGGGGTGATAATCCCAGCACGCTGGCCAAATTACAGAGTGGGTAATTACAGTGCCTCCTTGTCCCCTGCTATGCCAGCTGGATACAATAGCCTTCTTCACATCCTACCCCCAATGTGGTGTCACCAGTTTTTGCAATTTTTATCCAGAGTCTTGTGATGTTTGATGGTTTTGTGAAATCCCCAAATGCTGAAAGATTTCAAGATTTCATGAGGATCTCAGATTTCATTTTGTTTAAAGTAAGTTTCTAGCCTTCATGATTGCAAAAGAAAGCTTGAAATAATTAAGCGAGTTTTACCCTAACGGCTCAGAAACCAAAAAGGCATATAAAAAGAACCTCAACTGTATTATTGCAAAACAACTGCATGATTCTGGGTCCTGACTCTGGTTTGTGAATGTTTGCGTTTGGCAATATTATAAGCAATCGTGCTGAATTGGTGGGTGTTCAAGTGAAGTTTGTAAGTCATCTTAAATTTGGGAAGAGCATTTAGTGTGCTTTGGGATCAAGGATGCTAGCATCTCATATCTATATAGCAATCTTAAGACATTAGAACGTTTAAAAATGCTTGGTTTTATTAGAATTCAAACAACATGCACAGATTTCAAAAATAGGTGCAGAAGATCTAGAACTGGCTGCAAGCATTTTTTTTTAATTAAAGGAAAAAATATTTTAAATGCATCTTAAACCAAAAAGGTAAGGTGTGTGGAATAACCTTAGACAGCCACTGACTGAAAGCCACAGAAGTAATTAGAACTTTGGCAACAAAGTGATGAAAGAGGACAAATGACCTTTTTTCATTCCCATACTACGAGCTTATTTTTCTGATCGGCTTTGCTTTCCAAGGACAGAATCTCTTTTAAATACAGGAAAGGAAGAAAAGATGGAAAGGCAGGTAAGGGCACTGGATTGGGTCTCAGGAGATCTGGTTTCAGTTCCCATAAATAACTGACATGCCCAAGTTGACGGTCTTCCAGAGTGAGCTTGGGCATGTCAGCTATTGAGGTGTAAAATGGTTCAAGGACTATCATACGTATGTACAATGCCTATATTCTTGATTGGGACCTCTCAATGCTACAGTAATAGAAACTGTAATCAGTAACTATGGGCCAAATTATTCCCACACAGGGGGCTCAGAAGTCCGTGAATCTCCATCTAACCATTCCCTCAGGCAAAGGGGGTTCTGCTTCCTCATAACTGCTGTTCTTTGGCTATCCACTGAATCAATATCTACAGAGGCCTTGTGCCTCACCAGGTTTCCCTGACTGCTCCTGGAGTTGTGCTTACATGATGCCAGAACTGCTGCTGTCCCCCAAACTCCCTCAGGTGGAGTAGCTTCACCAAGCCGTAGGGAAACTGATTTTACCTGTTCTACAATCCTTGTTGGATGGGGGTGGGGGAGAAGGGAGAGAATGCCACAGAGCATGACTTCTTTCCTGGCCTTCCCAGCCTCAGCTGCAAAGCACCCCGCTCAGAGAGTCACATAGCCAATCCTCCCTCTCCTGCAGCCTCCACAATCTGGATCCCCTGCATTTTGCTCCTCCATTTGGAAAAGCAGAGTGAAGCCTTTGACCCTATCCAGGAAGTTGAAGAGTAAAAGTATTTATCAGTAAGCGCATTTTGAGTCAGGAAGGAAAGGAAAACACTGAGGGAGAAGTCCTGGTCCCAATGAAGGCAACGGGGGTTTTGCTACTGACTTTAATGAAGCAGGGATTTAATCGTCGGAAGTAGGATAAATCCCCGGAAATAGTAGACATCCCCAGATGCTGAAGAAGTCTTCAAATAGTGTTTATGTAACAAACCAACATGGTAATTTCTTAGATTAGATAGCATATCAGACAAGCAAATTATCATAAAAATGTATCTTCCCCACAACAAAGTCTAGTCACCACCTTGCTATGTCAATGAAATAATATTTTGTATATACACACACAGACCTACACATTTTTCTGTGTGTGTACTGTGACAGGGCCAGACCGCAGGGCTATGAAAGGGTACTGGAAGGCATGTATATTAGCCCCAGGCTCCATAAAGCCCTCTTCCCTGGGTAACCCAGCTGGGGCTAATTGAAGACAGTTGGGCCAATTAGGCCACCTGGAGCCTATCAAAGAAGCTGCCCCGGCAGTTAAAAGCCTCCATTTCAGGCAGGCCAGGTAGGCTGAAAGGGAGTTAACAGCCAGAGGAGAGGAGGCAGAGCAAAGCAAAACAAAGCAAGCAAAGCAGAGCGAAGAGGAGTGAAGTGAAGCGAAGCAAAGCGGAGCGGAGCGGAGAGGAGCTGCCCTGCCCTGCCCTGCCCTGCCGCCACTATAGCTGCAGGGCTTGGGACTATCATCCACGGCCGCTACCATACCGAGACAGAGAGGCTCCAGCCGGGGAAGACACCACAACCCTTCACGCCGGTACGAGGGAGCAGTCTACAGGCCGGGGGGCCACGGACAGGCGGCCCAGGGAAGGTAGTAGGTCTCCAGGACTAAGCAGGGTGAGACCACTCCTTACAGGGTCCCTGGGTCGGGGGCCCGGGGAAGAGGGCGGGACCGGGTCCCCCCTCCCCCTGCACTCCCCTCCCCGCCGCACCACTGGCACAGCCGCTGAAGCGCAGGATCCACAGGGCAGGACAGGCGCACCCTGCCACACTGGTGTCAGGAGTGGGATTCAGCATGCGCAGCGGCTAGAGAGAGGGAGAAGGAGAGAGGAAAAAAAAAAAAAAAACCCCAGGAGGGTGGGGGACTTTTCCTTTCTTCCCCTCCTCACCACAATGGACGACGTGGTAAAGGCACTCATACAAGCCACGGCGGCCCAGCAGGAGGCCACCCGGGCCCAGATGGCCACCCAGCAAGAATCACTGCGGCTTCAGCAAGAGACTAATCAGTTGTTGATCAGCCAGGCCAACCAGGACCGGGCCCTTTTGCGAGAAGTAGTGGCCCAGCTGAGGACCCTGGCTTCTCAAACCACAGGGCCGGATGGGGCGCGAACACTACGTGCCACCGGCTATCTGCAGAAGATGACTGGGGAGGACGATTTGGAGGCGTACCTCCTTACTTTTGAGCGGGTCGCCGCACGTGAGGCTTGGCCCCAGGCTCAGTGGGCTGGTATTCTCGCCCCCTTCCTGAGTGGAGAAGCCCAGAAGGCCTATTATGACCTACCCGCGGCGGCGGCGGCGGACTATGCCCAGTTAAAAGCAGAAATCCTGGCTCGGTCGGGGGTAACGACAGCCGTGCGGGCCCAGAGGTACCACGACTGGAGATTCCAGGAGGGCAAGGCTCCGCGGTCGCAACTATTTGACCTCGTCCACCTCGCCCAGAAGTGGCTGCAACCAGAGGTCCACCGGCCGGAGAAGGTCCTGGAGATCCTGGTTATCGACCGGTATATGAGGGGGTTGCCGGCCGACCTCCGCGCTTGGGTAGGGCAGAATGACCCCTCATCTTATGACGACTTGGTTGCACTAGTAGAGAGGCAGGTAACGGCCAGGGGTCTCACCCGGCCAGTCGGAGGGGACTTGCCCCGGGTCAGACGACCCGCCCCAGTTCTGGGGGTCCGGACGCCCGAGAACCCGGCAGGGACCAGGTGGAAAGCGAAGGGGACTGAGGGCCCACCGGAGGCCACCAAGGGACGGGGTGATGCGGGCAAGGAGGACAGAGCTAGACCCCCTAGCCCAAAGAACAAAGGGGTGTCTAGAGCCCCCTACCGCTGCTATGCGTGTGGGGAGTGGGGACACATAGCTGCCCAATGTCCCAACACCGAAGAACCCATGCAGTGCAACCTGGGAACCTGGCCGGACTCCTGTAGCCTAATCCACCTCGTAGGGGTTGCCCTAACCCCCACAGATACACGAGGCCGGTGAAGCTGAACGGAGTCAAGACCCTGGCACTGGTGGATTCTGGGAGTGCCATTACGCTCATCTCGGGAAGATTGGTGAAGCACAGCCAATTAGCACAAGCTAAACGCACGGGGGTGACATGTGTCCATGGGTCCGTAAGCTACTACCCCACCATCCCAGTGAACATTGAAGTTCAGGGGGTGTCACCAGAGTGACAGCAGGAGTGGTCCCTAGGCTCCCATACCCAGTTCTTATAGGAAGAGACTTTCCGGGCTTTGGGACCCTCCTTCCCCCAGAGGGGCCCGGGGGAGGGGAGGAACCTGAAACCCCCGGGCGGGCCCTCCCCTGTGAGGACCACCCCCCGATGTTCTCTGAGATCGCCCAGGATCTATTTCTAGCCCCAGGGAAGGGCCGAAAGACCCGGGCCGAAAGGAGGGCGGCTAAGGCTTTGGGCACAAGAATCCTGGCCCAGGGGCTAAAGCCCGCCATGGTAGGCAGACAGACCCGGGCGACAGCTAGAGAAACAGCCCAGAGCGAAGAAGGCCCTGAAGCGGACACTGAGCCGAGTCGCACAGAACCGGAAGCTGGGGTAGAAACCGGTCCCTTGGAGCTGGGACAACTAGGAACAGTGCGAGAGAACTTCGGTCGAGACCAGGCCGGTGACCCAAGATATGTCAACGCCAGGACAGAAGTGGCCGAGATCGATGGAGTCCCAGTGGAGGGAAGAGCTCGAGGCCCGGGGCCATACTTTCTGGTAAAGGGGGACCTGCTGTATAGGGCCACGGAGATAAGCGGGGAGCGGGTGTTACAGCTCCTGGTGCCGCGGAAGCATCAAAATGCCGTGCTGAGCTTAGCCCACAGCCACCTCTTTGGGGGGCACTTGGGTGTAGAAAAGACCCTGGCCCGAATCCTGAGGAGGTTCTTTTGGCCAGGTATACACGAGGAAGTTCGGCGCTATTGCGCCACCTGCCCCGAATGCCAATTACACAGCCCCCAGCCTCATTTGCGGGCCCCTTTAGTGCCCCTACCCATCATTGAAATCCCATTTGAGCGTATTGCTATGGACCTAGTGGGGCCCTTGGAGAAAACAGCCAGGGGGCACCAACACATACTCGTTGTCCTCGATTATGCTACCAGGTATCCAGAAGCCGTTCCCTTGCGGAATACCACTTCTAAAGCGATCGCAACAGAGTTAGTGAAGATTTTCGCCCGGGTGGGGCTGCCCAAAGAGATACTAACGGATCAAGGGACCCCATTTATGTCGAAGCTAATGAAGGACTTGTGCACTCTCCTACGGGTGCGGGCCCTACGGACCTCCGTCTATCACCCCCAGACGGATGGTCTGGTGGAGAGGTTTAATAGGACTCTCAAGGCCATGATCAAGAAGGTGGTGAGCCGAGATGGCAAGGACTGGGATACCCTGTTGCCGTACCTTATGTTCGCCATTCGTGAGGTTCCCCAGGCCTCCACGGGGTTCTCCCCCTTTGAACTACTGTACGGGCGTCACCCCCGGGGCATCTTGGACATAGCCAGAGAAACCTGGGAGGAGGAGCCCACCCCGGGAAGGAATGTTATTGATCATGTACTCCAGATGAGGGATCGGATAGCCCGAGTGACCCCCATTGTGCGGGAACATTTAGAGAAAGCCCAGAGGGCCCAACAGGTCCACTATAATCGCCACGCCATGGTTCGACGATTCCAGCCAGGAGACCAGGTGATGATCCTCGTACCTACCGCTGAGAGCAAACTGTTGGCCCAGTGGCAGGGGCCCTATGAGGTGGTCGAGCCTGTGGGAGAGACCAACTATAAAGTACGGCAACCAGGGCGCCGGAAGCAAGAGCAGATCTACCACATTAACTTATTAAAACCATGGAGGGCCCGAGAAGCATGTATGACCTTCACCCAGGAGGTAAGCGCGCCTGAACAAGTGAAGATATCCCCTGATCTAACGCCAAACCAAAAGGCCGAGGCAGCAGAGATGGTAGCCCGGAACCAAGATGTCTTCACGACTAGCCCAGGCCGAACAACGGAGGTCTTTCACCACATCGTCACCAGCCCTGGGGCGAGGGTTACGATGAGACCCTATCGAGTACCCGAGGCCAAAAGAAAGGAGATTAAGGCTGAGGTCAAAAAGATGTTGGAGATGGGGGTCATAGAAGAGTCCCATAGTCAGTGGTGTAGCCCAATTGTGCTAGTACCGAAGCCAGACGGCACTACGAGATTCTGCAACGACTTCCGCCGGCTAAACGAGGTATCTCGGTTCGACGCATACCCCATGCCTCGTATAGATGAGCTTGTGGACCAAGTGGGCAAGGCCCGATTTCTGACTACCCTAGATCTGACCAAGGGATACTGGCAAATCCCACTAGCTACAGAGGCAAAGGAAAAGACGGCATTTTCAACACCAGATGGATTGTTCCAGTATACGGTCCTTCCCTTCGGATTACATGGGGCCCCAGCCACCTTCCAGCGCCTAATGGACAAGCTGTTACGCCCTCATGCTGACTATGCCGCTGCGTATCTGGACGACATAGTCATTCATACCCCAGATTGGGAGACACATCTGAGGAAGGTGGAAGGGGTACTGCACACTTTGAGGCGGGCTGGCCTCACCGCAAATCCCGCCAAGTGTGCCATTGGTCTAGCCGAGGCTAGATACCTCGGATACATCGTAGGGCGGGGCACAGTAAGACCCCAGCTCAACAAACTGGAAGCCATCCAGGATTGGCCTCGGCCCAACCGAAAGAAGCAGGTCCGAGCATTTTTAGGGGTGGTAGGGTACTACCGACGGTTCATCCCCCATTTCGCCTCCAGAGCCAGCCCCCTGACGGACCTTATCAAGGCCCGGGGCCCGGACATGGTACGATGGACCGCAGGGGCAGAGGAAGCCTTCGCAGACTTACGGACGGCCCTCTGCAATAACCCCGTACTCCTTGCTCCTGACTTTACAAAGGAATTTATTCTGCAGACCGACGCCTCAGAAGTGGGGCTGGGGGCGGTCCTGTCGCAGATGGTAGGTGACGAAGAACATCCCATTATGTACCTCAGTAGGAAGCTCCTCCCAAGGGAGCAGAGGTATGCAGTAGTGGAGAGGGAGTGCCTCGCCGTCAAGTGGGCTATGGAGGCACTCCGTTACTACCTGCTGGGACGCCACTTTACGCTGGTGACCGATCACGCGCCCCTCCAGTGGATGCAGCGGAACAGGGAGAAAAATGCGCGGGTGACCCGGTGGTTCTTGTCCCTCCAACCTTTCCGGTTCACCATACAGCACAGGGCAGGACGTCGCCACGGGAATGCTGATGGTCTGTCCCGGGTCCACTGTCTGACGTCCCAAGTTGCCCAAACCTGGGGGCTTGAGCAGGGGGAGGATGTGTGACAGGGCCAGACCGCAGGGCTATGAAAGGGTACTGGAAGGCATGTATATTAGCCCCAGGCTCCATAAAGCCCTCTTCCCTGGGTAACCCAGCTGGGGCTAATTGAAGACAGTTGGGCCAATTAGGCCACCTGGAGCCTATCAAAGAAGCTGCCCCGGCAGTTAAAAGCCTCCATTTCAGGCAGGCCAGGTAGGCTGAAAGGGAGTTAACAGCCAGAGGAGAGGAGGCAGAGCAAAGCAAAACAAAGCAAGCAAAGCAGAGCGAAGAGGAGTGAAGTGAAGCGAAGCAAAGCGGAGCGGAGCGGAGAGGAGCTGCCCTGCCCTGCCCTGCCCTGCTGCCACTATAGCTGCAGGGCTTGGGACTATCATCCACGGCCGCTACCATACCGAGACAGAGAGGCTCCAGCCGGGGAAGACACCACAACCCTTCACGCCGGTACGAGGGAGCAGTCTACAGGCCGGGGGGCCACGGACAGGCGGCCCAGGGAAGGTAGTAGGTCTCCAGGACTAAGCAGGGTGAGACCACTCCTTGCAGGGTCCCTGGGTCGGGGGCCCGGGGAAGAGGGCGGGACCGGGTCCCCCCCTCCCCCTGCACTCCCCTCCCCGCCGCACCACTGGCACAGCCGCTGAAGCGCAGGATCCACAGGGCAGGACAGGCGCACCCTGCCACAGTACATTACAATAAACAGAGATACATATATGGGTATATTCCCATGTGTATATCACATTTCATCATAAAGACGAATGTCAGAGTTTGGCTTAGCAACAGAATAAATATCTAACTGAATACATTTTTCATGAGACCTCTGTGAACAGGATGTAATTACATTTTTTGATGTTGCATATTGCAAGCTTGCCAGATAATGCCAGAAGCACAGCTTCAAGTTGACTTCATTCTTACTCCCAGCAGTGTCCTTGCCGTGTCAGTTTTGATACAAACTGTGTGCATCACATCATTAGTATTAAGTAAACCTGTCTCCCCACACTGCTTCTGAACCTCAGCCTGATGAATGTGAGCTTGCCATTCTTACATTCAGCTTGACCAATATGTCAGGAAGCTAAGTCCACATAATGGCATCTAGATACCCTTTGACCATTTCTAAGGTGTACACAATCAAAAGAACCAAAAAAATTACATACCATGCCTAACATCCATAAAGTTTTAATTTTTCTGAAAGCATACAGAAAGTCATTGACTGACTAACAAGGCAGCAAATTACACAAGGCCCATTAAATACCAGAAGCACTCAAACATCCACCTGTTATCCATGAGATTTTTCAGTGCTATACATGGGTAGGATTTCTTGTGTGTGTGTTGCAATTCCTTCTAAAAGGCCCAGTACAGAATTCTTTGTGTGGAGAAAAGTTTGGGACGCACACAACGGTTAGTGTCTCCCAACCTTCAAAGAATTCTGTGTATGAAGTAGGAATGAGAAGTTCTGACACAGACGGTTACTGAATGCTTCTAAATGCTAAACTTGTGGCATTTCTGCATTTACAGCGAATGGCCTGTAAAGAGGTGACTGTAATTAGTGTCAGAAGTTAGGCAATTGTGCAGCTTTTTAATTTGAATTACCTGATTTGTTACTAAAATAAAAATCTTGACATTTTTTTTAAACCCTCAAAAGAAAAGTTCTGGATGTAATGTAGCCCTTCCAGAATAACATCATTCCTTGTCCACATCTTATGCTGCTGCCAAAGTGATCTATCTTCTTTGCTATTCTGATCACACCAAAACTTCTTCCTTAATCGCTATTGCTCTGCTCTGCCTTTCTTTTGCCACAGAAAGGTTGAGACCAAGATTTTCCAATAGCCAACAATGATTTTGGAGCTTTCAGTTTTTCAGTGCCGAACTTGAAATGCCTTAAAGGGGCTTAAATTTCAGAAAGTGCTGAGCACCTGCTGTCAGAAAATCAAGTCATAAGAACATAAGAATGACCATATGGGTCAGACCAATGGTCCATCTAGCTCGGTATCTTGTCTTCCAACAGTGGCCAATGCCAGATGTTTCAGAGGGAATGAATAGAACAGGTAATCATCAAGTGATTCATCCTGTCGCCCACTCCCAGCTTCTGGCAAACAGAAGATAGGAACACTTCAGAGCATGGTTTTGCATCCCTGCCCATCCTGGCTAATAGCCATTGATGGACCTATCCTCCATGTACTTATCTAGTTCTTTTTTGAACCCTGTTATGGTCTTGGCCTTCACAACATCCTCTAGCAAAGAGTTCCACAGCTTGACTGGGAGTTGTGTGAAGAAATACTTCCTTCTGTTCGTTTTAAACCTGCTGCCTATTAGTTTCATTTGGTGACCTCCTAGTTCTTGTGTTATGAGAAGTAAATAACACTTCCTTATTTACTTTCTCCACATCAGCCATGATTGTATAGACCTCTATCATATCCCCACTTTAGTAGTCTCTTTTCCAAACTGAAAAGTTAAAGTCTTATTAATATCTCCTCATGTGGAAGCTTTTCCATACCCCTAATCATTTTTGTTGCCCCTTTCCATCCCAATTCCAATATATATATATATATTTTTAGATGTGTGACCAGATCTGCATGTGGTGTTCAAGATGTGGGCATACCATGGATTTATAAAGAGGCAATACAATATTTTCTCTCTTTCCTAATTATTCCAATTTTTTTGACTGCAGCTACACATTGAGCGGATGTTTTCAGAGAACTATCCACAATAACTCTGAGATCTCTTTCTTGAATGGTAACAGCTAATTTAGACTCTATCATTTTATATGTATAGTTGGGATTAGGTTTTCCAATGTGAATTACTTTACATTTATCAACACTGAATTTCATCTGCCATTTTTTTGTCCAGTCACCCTGTTTTGTGAGATCCATTTGTAACTCTTCGCAGTCTGCTTTGGACTTAACTATCTTGAGTAGTTTTGTATCATCTGCAAACTTTGCCACTTCACTGTTTACCCTTTTTTCCATATCATTTATAATATGTTGAACAGTACTGGGTCCCAGCACAGATCTTTGGAGGACACCACTATTTACATCTATCCATTCTGAAAACTGACCATTTATTCATGCCTTTGTTTCCTATCTTTTAACTGGTTATCGATCTGGAAGAGGACCTTCCATCTTATCCCATTACCGCTTACTTTGCTTAAGAGCCTTTGGTGAGGGACCTTGTCAAAGGCTTTCTGAAAATCTAAGTACACTGTATCCACTGGATCTCTCTTGTCCACATGCTTGTTGACTCCTCAAAGAATTCTAGTAGATTAGTGAGGCATGATTTCCCTTTACAAAAACCAGTCTATGTGTCTGATAATTCTGTTCTTTCCTATAGTTTCAACCAATTTGCCTGAGACTGAAGTTAGACTTATCAGCCTGTAACTGCCCAGATCGCCTCTGAAGCCTTTTTTAATAATTAGCATCACATTAGTTATCCTTTAGTCATTTGATACAGAAGCTGATTTAAATGATAGGTTACATACCACAGTTAGTTTTTCTGCAATTTCACATACGAGTTCCTTCAGAACTTTTAGATGAATACCATCTGGTCCTGGTGACTTATCACTGTTTAATTTATCAATTTGTTCCAAAGCCTCCTCTAATGACACCTCAATCTGGGAGAGTTCCTCAGGTTTTTCACCTAAAAAGAATGGCTCAGGTTTGGGAATCTGCCTCACCTCCTCAGCCATGAAGACCGATGCAAAGAATTCATTTAGTTTCTGTGCAGTGGCCTTATTTAACTTGAGTGCTCCGTTAGCATCTTGATCATCCAGTGGCCCCACTGGTTGTTTGGCAGGCTTCCTGCTTCTGATGTACTTAAGAAAAATTTTGGATTACTTTTTGAGTCTTTGACTAGCTGTTCTTCAAATTCTTTTTTGACCTTCCTAATTATAGTTTTACACTTCACTTGCCAGAGTTTATGCTCCTTTTCTATTTTTCTCAATAGGATTTAACTTCCACTTTTTAAAGGATGCCTTTTTGCCTCTAATGGCTTCTTTTACTTTGTTGTTTAGCCACAATGACACTGTTTTGGCCCTCTAACTATGGTTTTAATTTGGAGTATACAAATTCAAGGGGACTCAAATTAGGCTCCAAAAAACTGAAGCATGTAAAGACATGTCACTTGTGAAAATCTCAGCCTACGTTTCTCCATCAAGGCACTTCATAACATGACTCCCTAATACACCCTGCTTTCAACCCCTCTGATCTTCCATTTGTCACTCTGAACCAATCCCTGTCTCTCCTTCACTGTGTCTCAACTTCTCACCTTCTTCTGTACCACCCACTAACCCGGAGTGGCCTCCTAAAGGATGCATAAAAAGACCTCCAATTCTCCCTCTTCAGGAAACCACTTCACCATCAACTATGATAACCCATCATTCACTGTTTTTGTGTAGTATCATGCTAAGCATTCTGTACTGTACTAGCTGGAGCCCCTCAAAGCTCCATTATGGTAGGGCATCTATAATTGGTTTGGCACAGCTATCCAACTTTACAGGATAGTGTAACCCGACACACAGATGTAGATAAAATAAACTTTTACTCAAGAAACAGTACATTTGCCTCAATGTTGTCATTGTTAGAAGAGCTTTATCTGGAGTTATAGTAGTTTTCCCAAATGAAAAGACAGAAAAAACAAGACAGGATTTCCCCTGCTAATCCCACATTTATATATTTCTTCTGTTCATCTTCTAATCTGTATTCCAATTCACCTTTTGACATAAAATGGCACAAATTGGCACCACTCCTTTCACGTCAAAATTGCACATGCTCACTCCACCTGCAGATTTGATCCATTGATTTTTCTTACCATTTTCTTCTGGCTTGACCATTTTGTAATTACTAAATTTTTGTTACAACAAAGATGATCTTATATCACTTAGAACCAGCCTATGACACAGGTATGAGATTTCTCCTAGTTTGAATTAAATGAATAACAGACAAATACAAAATGTAGCCTTGAAATTCACTAGTTAAAAAAAGTTTTAAGCCTATGCTAATGAAATCAGAAAAATTCCTCAGTAAAAGTGCTAGTGATAATGCTGTGTATTTAGTTTCAAGATACTCTAACTTTAGAACAAGATAATGTGGCACTTTAATGATAGTTTCTTTATTTATGTATTTCCTTCATGGTGCAAGTCACCTTTAATGAAAGAGCAGGTTTTGGAGGTGTTTCAGTATCAGTATTACTGCAAGTTTTTGAATGTGCCAGAAAGTTATCAGCTAAGATATGTTTTCTAATGGGGTAATGAAGTCTGAAGGCATTCAGGAAGATGCTACTACAACAAAAGGTCTTTTTAAAACAACATTAGGAGAACCTTGATTATGGGCTCCTTAGTAGCTTCTGACTTCTGAAGGAACCAGAGTTTGTTCCATGACTCATTTGTTGCAAGAGTTCATAGGAAGCACATTTCCATGCATTTAGTCAACAAGTAGTCATCATATTAATAAAGATAAAGGACCAGTGTCTAATTTCAAAAATGCCCTAGTGAATTTATATGAAGTAGACATGCAATGAAATGCAAACACAGAAGCAGATTTTTCAAATCATGCAGCCATGAACACCTCACAACAGAAGCTGCCCTTATTATTATTATTATGTAGCGCTTATTTAGGATAGTGGGAGACACATTCCAAATGATCAGGAAGTATGGTCCTTGCTCCAAGCAGCTCAGAGTGTCAGGACAGACAGCTGGAAAGAGGCCAGGGGAAGGGGAACAATAATAGGCATTTCATATACATATCAACTTTAGTGACTGCAACCACCATGGCAAAGGTGGATCTTTAAGATAAACAAATGTGGACAGGATGAATTGAGAGAGGCCGTACTATACACAGGAGATCATGTGGAAGAAGGTACAGAAGCTATTGTGCTGTCAAGAAGCTGACAGAGGGGCAGGCAAGGATACTGGTGGAGCAGAGAACATGGGTGACACAAACCGGACAAAGGAGGATGAAAGTAGGGGGCAGAGTTAAATAAGGCTTTGAAGGTGGCATTTCCCAATAAGGATGCTTTTATCCAAGGGTCTATGCTACTCTCAGCAGAGATTGTCTCTATCTCCATTTGTACAACATCCAGCACATGGATTGGGGCCTTTGAGCCTACCATATTATAAACATTTAATAATAATATAGGAGCTATCCCACAGGTGTGAAAAGCCTATTTGCTTAATAGGATTCGGCCCCATAAATCAGTATGTTTTCCCCCTTGACATAATTGGATAAGAGTTCCACTGATCCCTTGCAAACTAGCCCTAATTAAAGAGTGACACGATATTCTAGTCATTTATTACTCCCACAAGGACTGGGATAACCTTAATGCATTTCTGGTCTTTACTGGACAGATAAAGCCCTCTGTACCATCGGCCTCCTCCCACACATACCCAGTTATACATTTCTTCCTTATATGGGGAATAATAATAGTGGTGGGTTCAATTTATTTCTTGAAGTGAGAGAAATCACTATCTTCTGTGGTTATAATTCAGCTACATGGCAGAATGGTGTCTTCAAAACATTTGTTTCTAACACAGTTAGAGAATTGTTTTCTCATCCAAACTGGCAATAAATACTAACTAGGGGCTTTGTGTCACATGGATGTTTATCACTGTGTGGTGCACTAACCCCAGATCTCTCGTTCCACCCTAGTAAAAATACAAACTCAAAACCAGTTTAAGTGCGTCAGTTTCTGGGGTGTCCAAACAGATTGTCAGCCTCTTCCTCTGAGCCAGATTCTGATCTTTCACCCCACTGTCTTATGTGGCGTAACTCCATTGGCTTTAATAGAGTTACTCAAAATCCTCACTGATGTTCAGACTATGTCCCAATGCCTTTTCCAGCATAAATATGTATGCCATAACAGACTTAATTACTGATAAAAACGGTAATGCCAGATTAACATCAGTGCCATTGTTACAAATATAATATCTTGAACAGAGTAGATATGTTCAGTATGTGTATTGCCTTGCGGTTCCAATATAGCTTGTTAAGTATGATTACAAGTTTACTTTCATTACTGTGTACATTGTGGGACAGATTCTCTGCTGCCTTGCGCCTCGTGTAGTCGGTTGCACCACTGCAAAATAAGTATGTGTGAGTGTAAAACGCTACCAAAACAGAATGGTAACATTTTTACACCTACATTGCTCTCACTTCTCACAGGAATATGCCCCTGACCCTGGGGCTGATTATGCATGAGCATTCCTGCACAAAGAATCCCACTGACTTTTGCCTGCATGCTATCAATTGAAGGATTGGGTCCTAAATGGACTACCTCAGGTAAAAGGCAATGGAAAAGCAGGCCCAAAATGTATGTTTGTTACATAGCAGCATAAGGAATATGCCATGTTTAAGGCAGCCTTATATTACCCAATATATTAAGCACAAATAAGCTAGTTCATATTTTGAAAATTCAATGCTAGTAAAGACAGATATTTCTCTTCCACCCAATACAATGGACAAAATCCTGACCTCAGATTTCTAATCTGATTTTCACCATAGAAATGTCATTGCGGAGATAATCTGGCCACTTACTACAGAGAGTTTGAATATACATTCAAATGTGTTAAAACTGAACTCCATTTTTACTGATTTTGGAAACAAATGTTCTGTAAACACAAACGGTACTCAGCTCAGCGTGGTCTAAATGAATTAGAGGCTCTACCTTACTGTTTGCATTTTCTCTTTTTAGCACAACAAATAGAAAACAACTAATCAAAGCCTGTATTTCATGAAGCAGTCATTGCAATCCACCCTTAATTAGATTAACTATCTTTACAATAAAATGGTTCCCAGAAATCAGGAGAGGTAAAATATGAGTAATTTTCTTTTAAAGCTCTGAATATAAGATAAAGGTGTTAAAGGATTGGGACACTTTAGAAGTCAATTTTAAAAGTCTCCCTTTCCAATTCTCATTGAACTGGCCTTACATAGCCTTCTAATTTTGTTTTGTTTTGTTTGGCAACAATACTGTTTTGTATTTAGGTCTGTCAGACCTGATTAATCAAGAATAGAAATATACACTGTATTCATGGGTGTTGTTAGTTAGTATTAATCAGTTCATTATGATGATGAGAGTGAAAACCATGGCCCACATTTTCAAGTGAAGTAATTTTAGTGGCCCAGCTTTTAATGACTTAAAGGAGCCTGGTTTTCAGAGAGCTCAGCAGCGCTGTTCTGAAAATCAAGTCCCTTTAAGATAACTTTTTGTGCCCAGCTTGCGGTATTTATCATACTCTGGCACTGAAAATCACATTCATAATACAGAAGAGCCCAATCCTGCCCTGTTGAGGTCAGTGAGAGTTCTGGCACAAATTTCAGTGGGAGCAGGATGGGGCTTTTCGAGAGGCTACTTCATAGCAGGAGAAGCCATGGTCCAAATCTGACTCTTATGAGGTCATATCCTGATCTGATGTACATCAGCACAGTTCCAGTGACTTCAGTTGACATCAGGTGAGGATCTGGTGCATTATATTTAAGAAATGGACTCTCCCTTATACTGCAAATTATTTGACAGCTTCAAGAATAATCTATGTTATCTGCTTATTCTACGTTCTCTGCTTGTTCTGTGATGAAATCAAATGTCATGTAAGCAAGGAATCAAACAAAAAAGGGGGCGGTGTGTGACTGATAGGGACATCTCACCCTAGATAAATGGAATAAATCTGCTGGAAATACAGGGCTCTCATGCAAGACCTTTCATTCCCAAAATAAAATTGCATGACACATTTGCAGGAAATCTGACACTGCTCTAACTAACACCAGTCAGAACTTCACATTTACTATGTGTGCCACAAAAATAGCACATTTGAATCATATGAGCATGTCATGTCACATAAGTGTAATAAGGAATTGAAAGTGATATTTACTACCATACGTATGAATAATGTCATACCTCCCTTCTCCCCGCACTCCTCCTCCGTTCTTATGAACAAGTGTATTACTGGAGGATATCCAGAGCGAGCAATCTGCAGACAAGTTTTGAAGTAAAAACCAAAATGGCAGCTATTAAGCACAGAGCATCTAAACACAGCTGAAGAGAGTCTTTGAACTAAATTTGGACCTTTTTCTCAAAATATTACACAAATTCAAAAATTTTCATCTAAATTCTAGTTTAGGTTTTGGGCACCTTCTCCTGAAAAAATTCTATTTTTTTCAAGATTTCAAGTCTCCCTCTCTCAGCCGTCTTTAATACATATGCCTCTGACCTTCTCTCAGCTCTCCATTTTTCCTTAATGAATACAGAGCAGGTGTTTGGAATCTCAATGCACTTAAAGACTAATTATTTCGCAGAGAATTTAATACTCATGAAAGGTGTTTGATTGAAAACCGTGGGGCCTGTAGACCAGTGTTTATCCACAGAACAGACGGCACCAGAAGCACAGATTTGCCGACGCCTCCCAGCCCTGCCAATTTTCCTCCCCAATTTAAGGACTAAGACAATGGCCACTGAAGACAATGGGAGTCCTTCCTTTGATATCAATGGATGCTGGATCAGGCCCTTGGAGAGACAATCTTTAGGTGAAAGAGAAATTCAGTCCCTGTGCCTCTTCAGCTCTTGGTCCCTCTGCTGGGAGAGCCAGCAAAAGTGCTGGCTAATGTGAGCTGTGGTAGTTTTGTGATGTGACACATTTTCATAAAGAACAGGCAAGGCTGCATCCAAAGTCATTTCATATCAGATGGTGATAATGCTGACTCACACTATGGCTCTATATCCCATTACCAGTCCCAAGAGCCAGTTTTTTATATGCACTTCACATCCAAGCGTACAGGATTCAAACTAAGCAAGTATGTTTAAAATAAACAGAAAGAAAAAGTTAAATAGAAAGAAGATGGAAAAAGAATAGCTGGAAGAGAGTTGAAAACAGAAACAGTTCTGTATTACACATGTCCCTCAGCCTTTTTTTAAGGCTCATTTCTTTTTGGTACCTAAGGACATATGTGTTATTATTGGATCTGTAACAGTGGTGCCCAAATATTAAAGATCTTCCTTACGGAAGCTGCAAGGCCTAGCTCAATTTTGCTTAAAAAGTGGATGGTGCTTGGAAATACAACTTTTGACTTGGTGCCCAGATGTTAGACAGACATTAAGTACTTTAATATTGTAGTTGTAATTACATGCTTTTTCTTCTCATTTTGGAAGGGTAACTCCTTGGAATAATTATACAGAGTATAACTAAGTTCTGTGAAATGTGTGAGTCACAGAATCAATTCTGCGCTCTAGTGGAAATTCCTGTTGAAAATTTGTGACCAGTTTCAGTTGGTACCTAAGTTTGGCAGCACTACAAGGGATCTGTTAGTGTACAGATTTCCAGAGCTATTGGTCCTCCAGCAGAAACCAAGAGAGACCAGTTGAAGGAATGTAACAGAATTTCCTATAGGGCAAATAGTTACATTTTGTAGCAAATATCCCCGATTTAAAATATGCAGAGGAGTTAGCCCTTATTTCAAACCCATAGTTAAAATAATAAACATACACTTTTGTGGCGTCTTTCATTCTGAAGGATCCAAAAGCAGTTAATAAACAATGACCCCTCTCCTACAATAAACTTCCAGTGGACTTACACAGAACTCATTGAAGAACCAGGAACAACACACAGATGGATAATCAATCCTTAACATGCAAGCCACTCATGTTGAAGCACAGTTACTATTTAGTAATGCACAAAAATACTACCCAAAAGAACAGAAGATTACATCTAATGGAAGCTACCATTTAAAATGTCACAAAGAGTAACGTAACAGTAGCATTCTAACTCTGACACTATTTATTTCATAGTAACCAAGAAAACACCTTAAAAACCAAACAGACAGAAGTTTACCTGTTTGGAAGAAGTTGTTTATAAACTGTCATATTTTAATTTAGTCATCAGTAGAAGCAGAAGAATCAAAACTCAACCAGATCTATTCCACTTTGTCCTCAGTTCTGGGATAAGATTAATCCAAACCACTCCAGCCTCCGTTTGTATATCACCAGCTCAAGGCCACTTTTGGCACTGTTTGCATGGTTTCCACAGATCAGGAAACTTTAATTCATTCCAATTATTTAAGTAATACATACATACATATAGTCTTTCTTCCCCCTGTATATGTTCTACACCAAGAACCAATTAATTTCATTTATTACTTCCTGAAGTAGTATTTCTTCTCTACACGTTGGAATCCCTTCTGAATTCCTATCTCTGCATGACTATCAATGATTTTCTTGGCTTTTGAGTCATCAGAGCCTCTTCCTGTGAATTTTAGCGTACGTTTGTGATTATCTGTGTTAATAATACATGTTTTTGTAGGCCATGCTTAGAGTTCACCTCCAGAATGGAATTGCTTTTTACAGATTTTAGTATAAATAGGCCAATCATTTGATAACTCCTCCCCCATTTGGCAAATGACTCATGAATGTAGAGCATAAGTACTTGCTCATTCCAGATCTCCTGGAACCAAAGTAGCCATGGGCCTTGCTCTCTGTCACATCCACACCAGACTGCACAGCGGGATGGTAGGGTGGGGGAGTATTCTGCACCAGTGTAATGGCACTTGCCACATGCACAGGAAGTAGAGTGGATGGATATTCCAGTGCAGGCAGGCACAATCTCTACCATGTTGCTCCTGCATCAGTGCAGCTTTGCATTACCTCTGCTGTGGGCTTGTGACTAAGTGCCACAATCCAGTTCTTTACATGTAAAGTAAGAAGCCAGTTTAAGTCAGACATTCAGAAGTGTGAGAGCAGCAGAAATGACTAAGCTAGAAGAAGTTCAGCCATTTAAACAGCACTGAACAAGCAGCACAATGCTATTTTCCCCTTTCATTCATAACCTGTGCATTTTAAGGCTGAATGAAGTGGGAGAATGCAAGCTGGCCCTGAATGTCTCTCGTTTAACATTTTTTGTAAGACATTATAGCCAAAATTTCACAGACCTTGTTGTCTAGCTTTAGGCATCCAGGTCCATTTTAAAGCCTCTAACTGAGCAGTCTGATTTTCAGAGGTGCTGAGCTTCCACAGATCCCATTGATCAATAAGAGTTGCTGGTGCTTAGTACTTCTGAAATTCAAACCACTTACCTGAGTACCAAAAATTAGACACCCCAGTTTGTGATCTCTGGGTGTCACCTTCATCTAGGTGAACCTTTTCCTTACCGGACTCCACGTTTTATAGGTATGCTAAATGGTTAGCAAAATCATCGAGTGCCTAAAAATACTAAGGTGATTGGATAGACAGATTAATCTAAGTGGTGACAACTTATCTAGCCACATTTAAGTAAACAAACAACTAATTAAAACATGAATAGGCCATTTGGTGAAAATACAAACATAGGAAATTTTACTCACAGCCATAGATAATGAAGTCAGCCATCTTACACACCAACCAGGCCTGAGGAGAGTCCAAGTGTTATTTTTAAACTAGCTTTCCTGTATGTCCATTCAAATAAGCAGGATGGCAATTCCATTTAATTTCAGCATGATTCATATTGATTGTCTGATGATTTAATGAAGATATTCAAAGCAAAAGGAAGATAGTTTCTTATACTACTATGGCCATAAAACTTATTACTGCTTCTGAAATGTGTGGTATCAGCAGGGAGAGGGAGAACCCTCCTTCCTGCCTCAACTGTTCAGGATATAGCAACAATTTAGCTAACTGTGCTGGGGAGTGCAAAGGGCTGCCTGCTGCACTAGGGGCTGGGATGGGGGGTGGGTGGGGAGAGTGTTTGATCTCTACCCAGGCAGCTATCCAGCAGGAGAGCCCGTTTCTAATGCTATAGTAAGAACTACGCCTCACCAAGCTCCCTGCAGTGCCTGCCGAGCTAGTCTGCTTTCTGTACCGACACTTAAGAAGTGCATCTGCCCCAGTCTCCAAGCACAGTTGGACCATGTCTAGGCACATTTTAGCCCTAAAAATACTGCTGTCTCAGAACAGCAAACTCAGTATTTCTTCCCTTTTATTGGTTTGTCCATGACCTTTAAAGGTGAGCAGTAGATTTTTTTTTAAACCGATCTTTGCTGCAGTGTGAAAATATATAGTCCGAGTTTCCAACTGCGTCTTATTGTAAATAAAATGTGCATGTGCTGTCAGAGCTACACAGGACCTTACAGGCTGAAATCAGCAGAGAAACTCCAGGATAGATTGAGTTCAGATCAGATGAAGTGAAAGTTTTGCCTGAATAAGGACTTCAGAATCAAGCCCATGGTTATACTGAGGTGCAGGTGGTGTGTATGGAAGGATTGGATAACTGTCTTAGTACATGTGTGACAGTTTGTCTCCCAGTTGTCATTAAGTCAAGCATTTGTGTTCTTCTAGGCTGCGCTGGAGCAAAGGTCATGTGTGACGTTTCTTTATTTTTAAACATCACGTTAGGAGGATCAACATATCCTGCAAACACTAGCACTACCCTTATGAATAAAACTCAGAGGAGTCATCTTAGGGGAAAAGACGCAACACTGAGGGCTGATCTACGCTGGTGGCGGTGGTCGATGGGAGATATACAAGCTGCATTGATGGGAGACACCGTCCCGTCGACACAGCCTTACCCCTTTCAGAGAGGTGGACTGCTGGTGTTGACCAGAGAACCCATCTCCCATCGATTGAGCAGGTCCTCACGACCCGCTCAGTCGATCCTGCTTCATCAATCGCTGTGGAGCCCGCAGTGTAGACATACCCTCAGTGCTGTAGTTCGGGTGTGGCCCAGAGTCTTTGTGATCCCAGAGTGGTGTATCAGTGAGAAACATGAACTTGCACGTCCAGGGAAGGGCTGATGACTGTCAGTCACACAAGTGTCTCCTGCTGTCTTGCCCATAAGTAGCTCTGCTATCCACTTCAGAGAAGGGAAGAGGGAGTCCAGAATAAAATCAGTGGAAGGGAGAGGCCCTCTGTACAGAGATGTCCCATGCCAAAATAGAAAGTGTGTCTCTGGGCAAGGGAGGAAAGTGCCACCTCACCAGCACCAAATTCCCCTAACCCTGGCAGCTTCAGGAAGCCTCTCCACGGAACCCCAGACCCATACTCCTTGAGGGTGACAAAACCCACATTCTTGTAATAGGTCAGCGATTCCCAGACTGTGGTATGTGTACCACCAGTGGTACACAGGCCACCTCCCAATAGTACACATCCACCTGCTGCTGGAGGGCTGGCCAGGAGCTGCTCCAGCGCTAGCCCTGCCCTCAAGCAGCGCAGCGGCCCAGCCATTCTGCCCCCTTCTCCCGGACACAGAGCGGCTGGCCAGGAGCCGCTCCAGCACCAGCCCCGCCCTCAAGCAGCATGGCAGCCGCTCCCCCTCCCGCCCCTGCCCCTTCCCCCCACCCCTACAGGTGGTGGTACTTCGGGTGGTGGCATTTTATGTCAGTGGTAGGCAATGTGGTAGAGTTTGGGAACCGCTGTAATCGGCTGTAATCTGCTCCACCCAAACGCCAGCTAAGGAACAGTTAAGCTTGAGAATTTCTCTTTTTGTTTCCATTACACAAAAAATTGCTTCGTGACAAAATCAATGTGTTCCAAGCTGCACAAAGATGGACCCTGCTCCATTGTGGACTGGATCCTCGCACAGCTAGCGCTCTCCTGTTCCTCACTGGACCTATCTATTCCCCACCCATGTAGCTCCCTGCCTGCTGCTCCCTCATCATGGCTTTCTATATCTAGACAAAATGGATTTTATAAAAGGCCGTGTCAGGGCCATGCAAAGAACAGAGAGGAAGCTGTTAATTGGGAAATAACTCTTGCTTACTCCACACGATACTAGTCACCAGTTAAGCCATTCTGGAGATAAGAAGTACCAAAATAAATAAATAAAAGTTGAAAGAAGTTCCAGAAGTAAACCAACCAGAATTTATAATGCATCTTATGTCCCCAAAACTTGCCCAATTTATCTCAAACTTTCCAGAAAAATTCCACCCCAGGCTAAGATCTGACTTATGTAAATTCAGGCTGATTGGTTCATTTTTAATGAACATGTGTAAACACTGAGCTTATCTTTATTCAAATTCTTTGAGCACGTTAAAAAACATAGCAGATGAAGGAGAACCAGCTGATGTATCTTATTTGGCCTTACAAAAGGTCTCTGATAAAGTTCCTCAATGTGCAGCAGTGCTCCAAAACCAAAAAGTTTTAGGATGCATAAGAAGTAGGATAGGAAACAATACTGTAAATATTATAAACCGTTAAATGAAACAGCTGTACCTTCTCACCTGGAACACTGTGTTCATTAACTCAGAAAGGATATAGCGGCAAGACAAGGTTCTGATTCTGGCAATGAAAGTGATCAGAGGCGCGGGACAACTTCCACAAGAGGTGAGAATAAAGAGACCTGACTCATTTCTAAATTAAATTAAACTAAAAAAGAAGAGCCATGATAAAGGTACACAAATTTAAGAATGGTACAGTGAAGGCAAATCAAGCATCCTATTTGCCCTCTTTCATAGTATTAGAACAAGAGGGTATTCAATGAAATGAAAGGAAACATGCTGATAACTGGTGAAAGGATTTTTTTTTAAATACCTAATGCAGCCTGTGGAACTCATTGACACAGGATATTGAGTAAGCCAAGAGTCTAGTAGTACTCAGAAATGATTATGTATACATTTATTACATGTATATGTATAATGAGGACATCCACAGTTATATTAGAGAAGACGGGGGGGGGAAAGGTATGAACATTCATGCTTAGGGCATAAGCCATGCAGTAACTGACAGGGTTTAAGAAAAGACTTCCCATTTAGGTAGGTCATTCTGTAGCTGTGGGGTTTATTGCTCCTTTTTCTGAAGCAGCTGGTACTGGCTATTGTTAGTGCTATGGTTCTGGACTAAATGGATTCCAGGTCTGATTCACTAAGGCAATTCCTTGTTCCCATATAAATAACATGTACATATTTATGCATAATATGGTACACAATATATATACCAGGCCCTCTTTTAATGTTCACATCTACAAAAGGTTAAGTAATCCTAGGTGACACACAGCTATTTAAATGGACCTTTTTATAAGTGGTAAACAATAATGGATTCCGGATACCTACCGACATGGCTAGCTTCCAATCAGCATAAAGGAGAATTACTGCCTGATTTTAATACATCTCGGTTCAATTTCATGTAGCCTTATTGTCTTCTAATTACCAACACAACGATTTGATCTACACGTAGTCGCTGGCATTTCTCTGACTTCTAACACCACAGCAACGTACATGGTTGTGCTGATTTCTCAAACAGTAAGCAGTTTGCTTTTGTCTCACATCCCCAAGGCTCAAATAAGCAGATGCTGCATTAAAGCTTGTTTTACAAAACTGCTTCTGTTGTGATATACATTTTTAATATAATATACTGACTGCATTACAGTGAAAAATGCCAGGGCCAATAAACTCATAAAAATTCATTAGCAAGGTCTGTTCCTCAATTAAGCTAAGTCGAAGACTATCTAGTTTAAGAGAATTGCTCGTCGGCAGCTGTAATGAGTGAAAAGCTCAATCACGTCTCCCACAAATCAAGGCCAGCTTAGCTTACCATTCAGGTTTCACAGAAGTATCAGTTGGGCTGTTTTTCAGTCAAGGACAAGCTTTGCTGACCTTTCTGTTCTTTCATCAGCGAGGATATTTTGCTTTACTTGAAAGGAAAAGCTTGATTTTTAAGATTCTATTACTATTCCAAGTATAAAAGCAATGGTGCAGCTCTTCGTATACCGCATGCATTCTAAGTAGATGATATTAGGATCCACATTTCACAGCATCCCTGCCTGTTATAAAAAGAAGGGGCTTTCTTTTAAATCAAATTATAACCATATTCTCAATAGAGAATCCAGGGAGAACTCTATTTCCATTCCCTTAGGTCTATCTGCATTTTATCCCCATTCTCTTCTCCCTCAATTGACATTATCTGCTGTACTATGATAATTGAAGAGGATTAACTATGGAGTACTCCAGAGATGCTCTTCAATGTGTGTAAACTACATGGTGATTCAGGGATCACAACAGGGGCTCTTAAGAGGCACAAGTTTCACCCTTCTTTAGAACGGAGGGGAATCCAATGTTATTTGTTACACGCTTTGAAGAAGCCCAAATTGGCAAAGGATTTTTATTTTAAATGTATTTGTTTAAAGGCGTTGCAAATTAAAAGCATACTGAAAATTAATCTGACTAGCAATAGACTGAGGTTTACACAAAGCATCTGCTGGCTGCCTCTGGTAACACACTCCATTTGTCTAGACTTTATTTATTATCCATTTTTGGCATAACTAGTCATTACTGCTGAAAGCCAAATTACAGCAGCCTTGTGTAACAGATTACCTTAAAGGAAGAGAAATTCTGTTACACAAGGACTTCCTCCAATGTATTTTTAGAATTGTTCGGCAGCATGCCATCCTCAGGCACCAAATCTTTTCAAGCCAACCACAGCCCAGGAGGTTGAGCTAACAGGAAGGTGGGAATTTTTTTTTCCTTCCCTACCTGCTCTGTTTTTTTGTTCTCCAGTTTATTCTTTAACTCCCCAGCTTCATTGTTCAGCAATATCCAAAACATGTTCCTAGAGTTAAGTGAAACTCCGTTGTGGTGTAAGCCATTCTACTGCTACTCATAGCAAAAAGCCTGAGCGTCAGTCGTGTAGCTTTGTGAAACGTTCACACATACACCAGATGTGGTGTCTTGCTACATGGTGATGGCACTTTGATCCCCATTTTTTTTCATGGGGAAGAAACAGAGGATTCCTGGAACTTTAATGATTTTTGTAAATCCAATTATAAAGTGTCTTTCTTGCAAACTGTGAAATGCGAGACTAAGGTGCTTTGGGATTTACAGTATGCTACCATGTGTACCAGTGAATAGTGGGGGGCAGCAGCCATCACTACCACCAGCAGAGGACTGTATAAGCTGCTGGACTGCAGCTTTCCCTGGTTCTGGCAACTCCTATAGTCCTAATGCCCTAAGCTCTCAGAGCTGTTCACCTACCTCTAATTCAGAATGCCTGCACACAGCGACTTACACTTCCCCAGCCTAGGGGATCCGACAGCCCTCCAAATGATAACGAGACACCAATTATACAAGTGTTGTTAAACATCCAGTTAGTGTATACAAGCCTCCTAGGCCCTAATCATGAAATCACAGCACCTATATGAAAAGAGAAGATGTGAGCTGGGTGCCGTGGCCCCCCCACAGACGTATGCTGCTGCACATTTCCAATACTGCAAGCTGTATGAATCCAGTGCCTTCTGCAAGCTTCAGAAAAGCACAGACCTAAGCAGCAGCAGAGTTCTAGAAGCCCTCACAATTTAGGGCGGTACAGTCATTTTCCAAATTTAAGTCTTTTTTTTTTAAATTTAATTAAAAACAAGACAAACCCCAACAAAATTCCTACTTTTAACGAAGTAGGAAAGGAACAAAAGAGAAAAGATGGTGTCATCACAAGGGAACAAGTAGAGTTTCCATCCTATCAAATATTTGGGTTTCTTTTAATTTTTCTCTTACCTCTGGACATCCTTAGTTTCTTACACTTGTTTCTAGATAACTACAACATTCTTCTAAGTTAAAACAAACAAACAAATAAAAAAAAACCTCCAAACACATTATATGTTTTCCCAGCCCCAACTCCAGTGTAATAAGTTCGCCCCACTACTGGTATTAAATGGATATTACAACTGTAACTATATGGAGACCATTCTTACGCCCATTGAACCCAGTGGGAGCAAGCTTAGCCTCCTCAATACGCCTCCTCCAGTGCACAGTGTAGTCAATGGGAGTCTCTCTATTAGTCCTGCTCTCCAGGAGAAGGGAAGGAGCTAACTGAAACCTTAGGGAGAGAGAGATTGGGCAAGCACAAAGACAATCTAAAAAACATCTGAAGGCATAGGTCAGAGATTCGCAAACAGTGGTTCTCACCTGAAAAACTCCCAGGTGAAAAGCAGCACAAAACCACAACCCAGCCTCACAACACTTCATTAAAAAATACTTTTATGAATTCAAAAATGGCAGAAGGGGTTGCTTTTCACATGTTGCAGATAAATATATGCATTTCGGCCAACATTTTCCATATAATAACCTGAGAGCTATTTATTTATTTATCATCCAGCTAAAAACCTCCTGAAAATAGCAGCTATTGGGATTGCTAGCAGTGCTGCAAAGAACCTCTACAATATCCCGCTGTCTTTCAGCCATTAGCCATAAGTAACATTAAGCGATCCAGACATGGATTTACTTTGCTAGTTAGTAAAGCTTTTCTATGTATAAAATGCTTCCATTTTGAAAAGAACGTTATTGCTGCTGCCTAGAGATAGTTGTTTGGGCATGTGGTGCCCTTAAATTTAAAGGAGCACTCAAGTATTGTGGTTTAAGCCATCAAATTTGACCTGAACCTTACTATCATAATATGGTGGCGCATACTCTCTGGATTTTAAATATTTGATAACAAAAATCAAAGAAAAACAAACAAAAAAAAATAATAGTCTCAAACATTTTTCCAGGACCCACAACAGAAGCAAGTTGTGAGCTCCCCCTGCTGGCAAAAACCCCAATACTTAGCAAAAGAACATTATTCCTAAAATATTGCTGGCTTCAGAGAAAGACGTAACCTGATCCAGTGGCTGGAAGCTGAAGCTAGACAAATTCAGAGTAGAGATAAAGCGTGAATTTTTAAAGTGAGAGGGCTTAACCCATTGGAGCAGTTTGCCAAAGGTCATGGTGGATTCTACATCACCGGCAATTTTTAAATCCAGTGGGGTATTTTTCTAAAAAGATATACTATAGGAATTGTTTTGGGGAAGTTTATGGCCAGTGTTATACAGACTAGATCAGGGGTGGGGAACGTCTGGCCCACGGGCCGTATAAGGCCCGCGAAATCATTAGGTCTGGCCCTGGCGGCGGGGGGGAATTCGGCAGGGGCGTGGTTTCACGGCGGCGGCGGGGTTTCGTGGGGGGGGCAGTGCCCGCCGCCGAAACCCTGCCACCGTTTGCCCCTTTTCTGCGGCGGGGGGACTTCGGCGGCGGGCACTGCCCCCCGCCCCCCACGGAACCCCGCCGCCGCCGTGAAACCGCGCCGCCGCCAAATTCCCCCCCGCCGCCAGGGCCACCATCAGGCCCTTGACAGAAAAAAGGTTCCCCACCCCTGGACTAGATGATCACAGTGGTCTCTTCTGGCCTTAAAAATCTGTGAATTTATGAATTGCTGCTGCTGCACGGACAAGGAAGAAAAGAAACATGCACTGCCACTCAAAAGAAAGAAGCAATGTCAGGATTTGGCATGGAAAACAATTTCAGGATTCTAAGGACCCAATCCTGTAAGGTGCTGAGTGCCTTCAACTCCCATAGAAAAATACTGGAAAACACATAAGTCAAGACTTGAAGGTGCACAGCATCCGACAGAATCAGGCCCAAAGGACGTAGCGTGAGATTCTGTGAGCCGGCTGAGTGTTACAGCACAGAACTTGCTGCCTAGGAGGTGACTATAGAGGTTTTAAGATACCTTTGAGGTGCTCCAGGGGCTGGAGAGGCCTACAGTATAACTCAGCCAGGCCTGGATTGCCTGAGCACATTACAGCAGCTTCCATTCAGGCAACCCTATGGGCTGCAGCAGGACCGATAATCTTCACAGTGCTGCTTACTACAGCCCTGCTCCATCCCCCAGCATGCCCTCTACATTGGGGCTTACAAAAGGGTCCTTGGAAAACAAGCCTACAGCTGTTTCCTGCAGCACCTGTCCCAGGGGAAGCCTCCCTGAGCTGGCCATGGGAATTTTAAGGCCTATTTTTGTGAGTCTAGCCCTTGTACAAGGCATAATGGGGGCTGGGGCAAGGATAAGGTGCTGAATGCCATCAGCTTCCACTAACTAAACTGTTCCAATTTAACAGAGCATTTACGTACGTGCTTCAAGTTGAGCATGTGCTTGAATCTCAAAGTCTTTGCTGGAAAGGGATTGATTATTGAATCAGTGCATAAGAGCTCAGCACATTGCAGGAACAAGTCCTGAGACAGCCAAAGAGAAACAACTAACTTTCCCCTACTATTTTAGCAAATCTTTTACAGATCTCTTTAAGCATGCATCCATGACTAAGCATGAAAGAAGAAGTTCCTTTCTGGCCACGGTTTAAATGCACTGGCGCAGCAATAAACACAGCTTAATTTTAGAGAAGCTTACATGTTGGTAACAGATTTTTCCCCGACAGTAACATGTGAAGCCTGTAGGCTTTGGAGTGGTAAATAAAATTGGGAGCCAGCATGATGGCTGAACAAAGTCTGTTGTAGGGTGTTAGATTTTCTGCTTTTGAAAGTGACTTCTCAGTGCTGTCAGCTGAGCTGTGGAATTAGAAACCAAAGCTTACAGCAGTAGGTTTTTAGATTTCAAGCCGCTCAAATTAGTTGTCTCCAGGGAGAAAAATCCAGTGTGAGGAAATCAATGGCAAACATGGGTAAAAATGCCATTGTGGGGATACCCACCCAGCAAAACAGCAGAGCCTGCTACAAAGGTATAGCTCTAAACTGTAGTGATAAGGAGCCAAAGGATATATGAAGGAGGAAATAGGACTTCCACTATTTGAATCAGTATAATAAAGCTATTTTATGCTATTATATTTGATTTTATATTACACACTGAAATGCTGTATGTTCTTAATATGCTCAATGTCAGTGCGACAAGGCTCACAGAAGAGATTATAGAAGAGTCTATTTTATCATATCTTCACCTTTGCATGGATTACAAGTGACATCACCTAGTTTTAGCCAAACAGCTAATTATACGTAAACAGATTTGAAAATTGTGCACACAAGACAATTTATTTTTCAAAAGGCCACTAATCTAAATAAACTTAAGCCCATCAATTTACTTTGCTACTATTTGTCTACATGCATTACAAACATAGGCTCGTCGGGCCTTGAGCCCCATAAGTCATAAAACAGGTTCACTCCTATTTTGATGAAAATTTGAGGTACTTGAGGAGAGCAGAGAATGTCCTGATTCTTTATTAAGGACCCTATTATAATATTGATGTGCATCTCTCTCTGACTAATACTAGTGGGACATGCGCGTGAGTTGAACAAGTTACAGAATATATCCATAACCATCTCTGAGACTCTCCCTAGCCCTCCGCCCCATCACATGCATAATTTAACTTATCTTACTCTGGAACTGGCAGTAATATCTAATAAAATCTAATGTAAAAGCACTACCAAAGTGCTTTTCAACTTCAAAAGCACTTTAAGCAAGATCCTCCCCCCTACTCTGGCACCTTGAAACCAGGTAAGAGGGAAGACTGGTGTAAGAGGCCCTTAAAGTCCAGTTATGGTCAAGGGAGGATTCCCCTACCATAGACACTGCAAAGACAGCTTTAAGGGTACATTTGAGGACCCCCTTGAAAGCACTGGTAGGATGTTACAGGGGGTGGGGCTGAGGGCACCATCAGTGGATTCCAAGCAGCGCTACAACACAGGGTAGACAGGACCCAGGACTGTCTAAATTATAGTAGCTGAAGGCTGTTCTCACAGAGGCCAGAAGTGGATAGCAGCCTTAAAGTGGGTTTAAATGTTAGTGACGCTTTTTCATCTTCTATGCATGTCGGTATTCCTTCTGTCATCCGTGTACATAAGTTTTGGCAAAAATTTAAGCTGGGAAAAAATATTTTGTTTCTTTGTAAGATGCAAGTACACCAGCACAGTAACTACTTCTCCAGATTCTATACAACAGAAATTTGTATGCAAGAGCCATCTCATTCTCTTGGATGTATAATCTACAGTACATAGCCTGCATTTATACTGTTATTACCTACTGTATACCATACCTAGATTCAACAACGTCAGGACTGCCAACCCCAAGCATTCAACAATCAAAGAGTCATGACATTTTCACATGAGAATTTTGGGCTCTTTTATTTGCCTTCTGGTGGTTGAGCCTTTTGGGTGCATTTTCTAGCTCCCACTCCCAACTATCAGGCCTAGAAACTTTTTTTGTTTTGTTTTGTTTTGTTTTTTTGTTTTTGTTTTAAGTGAGACTCGTGATAACATGACTCAGAACTCAGGGCTTTAAGACCAACATCACAAGACTCATGATAAAATTGTGAGTCCTAGCAACACTTCAGCCTACAATTTTTAGTGTATCTGGACAGCTATGCGAACTGTTGTGGTATCTCAGATCCACAGTACATGCATTAAAAATTCTCTGCATGTGTTCTGAAACAAAGCCAGTCAATCTATAGTCTGTTAAATATTTGGGATCCAATTCTACTTTTCTTGAATATGACATTTCCCATTGACTCCAAAGCCAGTAGGATTAGGTCCTTGGTTGCTTTATTTCCAAATTCACTGTAAGGAAAAAAAGCCTCTAAGACAAAAGGGAATTTAAATATTCAAAAAACAGACTATATTAAACTAACATTAAAGAATCTGCCTGAAACTAGTGCAAGAGTTAAATCTGAAATAGCATGTGAACTTTGAGAGATGTTTTCATCTTATTTGTGCTTTTAGATCTCATTGGAACTTTTAACCAATCATACAGCACGCCAGCAAATAACTCCAGGAAGGGGCATACTCAATCAAGTACTTACATTATTAAATTGCAAAATGTATAAGCAGGAGGCATACAGGAAACTAAGCAACATTTGGTCACCTGCAGATTTCCTCAGGCCCCAGTTCAGGAAAGCATCATCTCTCTTAAGGATAGCACTTAAGGCCACAAAATTAATGGGTCTTAAGCACATGTTTGAAGTTATACATATGTTTGAGTGGTTTCCTGAATCAGGGCCTCCTGTGGTACTTCAGTGTGAAGTACCCATTTTAAAGCTTTAGAGAAGCAGTTTCACTCCTTTAGGAAGGATGCAGGTAGCCAAAATTATGGGCTAGATTCTCCTGTGCTATAACTATACTGTAGTTGAGAGACATACATTGGTGTAAATGTAGATTAAACAGCCAAATTTGGCTCACTGTATTTCTACCCCACTCTGTTTATAATGGCACACCACTATGTATGTTGTATGAGCTAGGATGCTCTTTCTCTGATTTGTTTGCTGGACTATCTTAGGATTTGTTTGACGTTTGATGGTTTAGAGTGGTTTATGGTTTTTGCATACACCACATCATTAAAAACATATTTTTGACTTTCATCTCGATTTTGGTGTGGAGAAGAATTTCTGATTTTTAAACTAAAAATAGGCCATTTGAAATGAGCACTATGTACACCGCAGGAGGTCATATTCTTTTGATGTAAGAGAGTAACTTCCTTACATGCTTTCTTTGCATGCCATTGTTCCTGGCGGTTCAACCACTTAAGATAGCTATCCATAAACGTATGTGACTGAGTGATAGGGCAGGATATTCTCCCTGGATGGCCCTCACTTCTGAAATTCACTTCCACCTCTAATCTGCAAAAATGTGTTAAAGGTCAGAGCACTGTGAGTGGTCTATTTCTTTTCCCAGGCTTTTGCATGAGTGGCTAAAAAGGGGCAATGATAATCTTTCACTGCTGAGACTGGTCAGCAATTAGGGAAACATATTGTATATTTTAAAGAATATTTTCCAGTGTCCAAAGACTATGTGATTGGCACTTTCCCAAGTTCAAATAGAATGGGTTTTACACATTTAAGTCAAGGAGAGAGTTAGGACGTGTTAGAGTTTTGGACCATGACATGGAGGGGAGGGGAAAGCAGGAGAGATTCAAGGTTAAAATTTACTAAAGCGTCTCAATGATTTAGGAACCTCAATCTCATTTTCAGAAGCAATTTAGGCATTTAGGAGCTGAAATCCCATTGTTCCTGTAGACAAGCTCTTAATCTCACTGTAAATCACTTAGACTTCCACAAACTGGGACGTGAATCTATCCCACACTAGCCTGCTCTGCTTTAACTATCTGTATGCAGCCTCTGATCCAGCTCAAAGCGCTCTAACAAACTGGTAACTGCACATCAGCAGTGTGCATGCAGACAGCTAGACCACGGCAGGCTAGTGTGGGGTAGATTCACTCCCCAGCTTGTTGTGGTCTAATTGTTCCTGTAGACAAGCCCTTATGGTCTTAAGTGCCCAAGTCACTTCTGAAAATGGGGACTTTAATGCCTTTGAAAATTATACCCCAAGATCTGACACATATATTACAAAGAGGTTAACACAGCAAAAAAAAAAAAAAAAAAAAAAAAAAAAGTATTAGACAATGTAAACATGCAGTTGACCATACAGATTGGGCACTTTAGATTTAAACATTCCCAATCACATCACTTTGGATTCAAATACAGAGTTTCACTCTTGAATTACATGCGCTACCTTTTTCTTACCTTTATGATATTGCCCTAAAAATATATGTCGCATGAAATTAGACCACAAAACTCCCTGTTTGATGCACTGCAGTTTAATATAACATGCAAAATCAGCAAACATTCTCAGGCCACACAACAGTGTGCCATATTATCTGCAATACCCGAGCACAAAAGGAGGGTGTTTCAGTCTTAAATTTGAATTCCCTTGCTTTTGTAGTTTAAATCAGACCACTCACATTACTTTCACATATATATTATGTGTATGTGTTAGTATCACATTTATACACTGCTTCATGCAAGTCAATGTACACTCAAGCTCTTACAGAGTATTGTGGCTCAAGTTATACTGTGAGGAAGGTGTTTACAACAATATTCATTATGTTCTGCATAGCCCTGCCTATCAATCTACCTTGCAATAAAGCAGAGTGGGGAAAAAATTGGTAGAGTGTTTAACAGTTATTCATACCAAAATAGCACACCGACAAGTACAAATGTAATCAGGTCAAAGTAACTGTTCCGCTTTTGGGAAAAAAAGATGATACGTGTGGCTAAGTGTAACTGCTTGTTACCATAACTTGCTGCATGAAAACTGGCCTTAAAATAAGTCAGATATGCAGGCTTTAAAGGGTTAATCTCATTCTCTATTTTGCTTGAGAAAAGAAGCCTGGGTTCGTGCATAGGGATTACCTGCTCTTCTGAACAGGTTTATAACATACAGACCTCCAAAACCTGTGGGAAAAGGAGGTCAGGACCCCAGTTCTGCAGCTGGATTTGTGTGAGTGGATCCTCTGCCCACAAAGAGTCCCAAAGACTTCAGTTTGCAGAATAGGGGCCCAAGGAAGCAAGCAAGAAAAATAAACTAACTAACTACATGACAGAGGAGAGAGAGAGAGTGCACTCATGATTAATCATAATGGGGTGTCTTAGAGTGACAAAGTAGTAACTAGCAGAAGAATGATATGTAGGTCCAATTATTTGATCAGTTGCATTTGAACAATCCCATGGCCTATTGAGAGCCAGCAGGGTTCAACTGATATGGCACTGGACTGGGATTCAGGAGACCTGGGTTTTATTCCCAGCTCAGCTATTGAGCTGTTGTATGATTTTAGGCAAGTCACTTCACCTCTCTGTGTCTGTTTCTCCTTCTAGCCTTTGTCAGTCGCATCTGTATGGGGCAGGGATTGCATCTATATGCTTCATAATAGAATGGAGCCCTCAGTTCTGTTAGAGCCTTTAGATGCTACTGGAACACAAATAATGGGGATATTGATCAGCTATGTGACTTGGTTTCTTCATTCGGCTTTATCCTAAACCATAATGAACATAAAGTCATGCTAGGATGAGAGTTGTGGATCAAAGGGTCCTATCTAACACCCACTGAAGTCAATAGGACTTTGACAGAAATTGAACTGGGCCCTGAAATTAGTTCTATGTAGACGCTCAGATACTGCAGTCATGAGGGGCATACAAGTTCCTAGCTAGCTAGTTATCCCTAATACATCTATCGCATTATGAAGGAAAGCAAAACAACAGTGAGAACTATAAATACAGGTAAGGCAAGGAAAAATAAATTTCAGTGAAATAAGTAACCAAGTAGAGACTGTTCCAAGTATATTAAGGACAGTAATAAGAACATTGCCTCATGAGTTTGTTGCTGTTTTAAGGAAGGAAGGAAACAAGCAAGACTTCATTATGAAGCAGTTCAAGACAAAGGAATGGGATTACTTTAGGTTCTAAAAAGCGTTAGTCATCTAAAGAATAATGTAGATTGAAAGTGAGTGGGATCTCTTTAAATTATTCATCGTCAGAATTCTGCATATGAAGTTTTTCACATCAAAGCAAGATTTTTTTTTGTTATTTTTTTATTGATTAGACCCCTGCATTTGATTGGCACTGCACCTTCTGCAGTACAGCATTTTTATTTTAAAGGAAAATAATTCCATACCCTATTCCATGATCATAATTTAGAGGTGGCTTTTTGATTCTATACTTTTATGTTTCCTTTTAGGGAGCTTTTCCCATAAGGGCAGGAAACGGAGTTTCATCATGTGGTGTGTTCATCATTTCATCAGATTCCCCAACCCATGAATGGTCCGGGACTTGGTGCCCTACACCTCAAATGGCATAAGAATCACCTGGCTCTCAGAATACTGGCAGAGGCCTTGTGTCTATGCCCATCTTTTTCTCTCCATGCCTCCTGGGACATGGCATTGGCAGGAGCTGCCACCCCTCACGTTCACACTAGCAGTGAGTCAGGAGAGGACTTGAGCAATGTTAATGTTGCATGAAGCAGCCCTAACTTCCAAATGGGAAATCTATGAATGTCATTAAAGGACTAGGCAGTGGGGAGCTCACTGATTCCATCTTCCACTCAGGGGAAAACAAAAAGTAAAAACCCCACAAACAGAAGCCCACCTTTAGAGTTCTAGTGGAGGGACTTCTGTGGGGGACCCAGTGCTTCTCTTTTTCTGTGCTGCCTTGGGTGTGTTGCAACTACGTTGGTTCCTCTCCACTCTCAGAAGTGGGAAGGAGAGTGCAACCTCCTGTTAACCAGGCAGTAACATCTTAGGAATGATGTGTGATTGTGCCTCCTACAGTTGAGTCTAGCCTTGTGTCTGTATTGCATATTAATGCAGGGGTTGGAAAACTTACCAGATATCCTAACATCTGGACTGAACTTAGGAACCGGCGGTAGATATGAAGGGGTTGGGGAACGCAAGCAGCAAAGTCCTAGTAAGAAACACTCTGCCCTGCCACCTCCTGTTGCTCAGAAGAGAGGGAGTGGGTGCTGAGATTTCCATTAAGCTCTTTTCCCTGGCCCCAGTGTGGCGGCTCCATCTTTTGTATTAGCCTTTGGGTAGAAGGTGTCAGGTAAGTTTGTGGCTCCCCATTCCCCATTTGCTAGAAGGGAGCAGACACTTTCTATCTAGTCAGCCCACTGCTGGCTACCATATGAGGGAGATATCGCCACCACTCTTTTCAGTCTCCAGCACTTTTTAAAAAATTCAATCTCCCCATAAACATCTTCAGAATATCATCAGAACCTGCCTCTCTTGCTGCTCACAGCTTTTGCCCAAGTCACAGGCAGCAACGGCACAATACTAACAAATCTTGACAGATCTGCTGTTGCCTACAGCCTTAGAGTAGCAGCAGTGCATCCTTTGTTAATTGCACTCTGATGCTGATTGGCAAGTCTATAGAGCAGCTGGCAAGTCACTGGAGCTCCTAGTCCACAGACTTGGGAAGACAATTAACTGCATCAGTTTACATTTGGAAGGTTATTTTCAAAACTATAAGAGAAAAAAAAAACGTTCAAGTAAAATAAAGAGAGCTCGTATTATGCAGACGTTGATGACTAGACTCCTCACACTTGCTAAGGAAAACTTCCCACTCATCACTGTTGAGTGGATATTTCACAAGTTCTGCTCTAATGAAATCTAGAACTTGTTACAGCCTTTATGACAGGACCCTGCCTAGTAAAGAACGATGCAGTGAAACAGTTTACTTGACCTAGGTATGGCTTCTCACAGCACATTAATATACTTCTGTACTCTGGGAGCTTCATTAGCTGTCTATTAAATCTTTTATTATACAAAGGCAACTTTGTAGAACTTTAAATGGATGCTCCAACTTGATCCCGTCTACTTCACAGATCTATTTCCCTACTATCTGCCTACCCAGACCCTCAAGTCCTGTTCTACTTGTTTTTTGTCAATATCTGCTTTTTAACTCAAATTGTTTGAAGTTATGCTTTTGATTTTTCTGCTCTTTGAGTCGGAATTTACTACCTCAGGAGCATGGCCATGTTTATTCCCTCTATATTTTTTAAAAACAATCTTCAAATCTTATCTGTTTTCTTTGGTTTATACAACATGAATTTTATTTGAATTTTCATCTGAAAATCACTTACAAACCATTTGCTGAATACACGTATGAATCAGAAATCCTTCTTTAAGCTTAACTAGGTTTTGTGATTACTGTTATTTTTTATGCCCTTTTGAAGACTTCATCCACATTCTGTAGCCAATTGTAAAAAGATACTGCCAAGACAGAAATATATCGGCAACATTTTCAGACGTGACTAATGATTTTGAGAGTTTCAGGTTCTTTTGGGTGCCCACTCTGAGACACCTTAAAAAAGGCCTGATTTCTAGAAAATGCTGATAACCTGATATCTGAAACTCAGGCCCCTTTATAAGGTGCCTCAAGCTGACTATGAAAAAACAGAGGCACCTAAAAATCGGTAGTCACTTTCTAAAACCATGAACATTCATAGATAAATATCATTACTTACCTATATTTTTAAATAAAAACTTTAGCTGATTGAAAGTGAAATTAAATTAAAATTTTAAAATTCAGATTTTTTTTTTCCTTGAGAAGTTGGGCAATGGAAGAAGAGAACTTAGACTACAAGAAAAAAGTGCTGATTTTCTTGTGATACGGCAATCAATGGCTGAGAAAAAAATTAATTCACTATAAGTTAAACCAGCCACTTAATGTCCATGGCTCAGTTGGCTTTCTGTAGTTACAAATACATTTCAGACTGTATGAAGCAATAACATGGAACGGCATGGTTAGGCTTAACTACTGTGTGTAGGGTTTGAATGTTTTACATATGCACCTCTGGATGAAAAGAAGCATATGAGTCTGATTCCACCTCACTTATCCCTGATTTACACCAGTGTAAGATCACTGAAGTTAATGTAGTTGCACTATAAAACTGGTGTGGGAAGAGAATCAAAACCTGTAAGTGCAAAGTATTATTATTACAATTATCTAGGCTGAAACCCTGGCCCTGTTGAAATCAGTGGAGGAACCTCTAGCTTACTTTTTGCCTTAGGTGACGTCTTATTTGTTTTGTATTTCACATGGAATGGACAGTGAAATTAGACTGGTGATCCACATAGGCTGGTCCTATGGTGTTAGCTGAGCTCCTTATTAGCCCCCTGATAAATTACCTAAAATCCCATCAAATACTCTTGCACATAACATCCCTGCAGTCATGAATGCAGCCTGGTTGGTCCATGAGACAATCTCACTGTTAAGTTGTGATCCACATCATTTATGAATGTGGAGGGTTTCTGTAATGGGGAAGCTGCCTCCAGAGCACCCCTTCATGTCCAGAGGTCACTTTGCAGCACCCTGCCTCTGTTTCCCTCTCTTCAGGGCCCCTTAAGAACTACATACCATCCATCCAAAGGTAAAAAACATTCCCCTCTTGGTGGCCAACTGATTTAGTCATTACACATTCTGGCCCTCCAGGCCCCCCTCCCACTTGGTGTCTTTTCTCTTAGATAAGAAATCCCCAGCCCTCCTTCTCAGAGCTGGGTCCCAGTACAATCACCACTTCCAGGCTGGAGCTCAGCTTTCAGGTTCTGACTTGCAAACACCCCTCATACCAGGGTCTTCCTCCTGCCTTAAAAGGCTACTCCCAGTGTTCCTCACTGAGGCAACCTCCCCAGGTCCCAAAATCTTCCCTATAAGAGCCTTTCCTCATTCTCTGCCACAGCTTCCTGCTGCCCTTTGTAGGGAATCAGCTGTCCTCCATCAGGCCCCATCAAGGCTGTTAACACAACACAGCACAGCTCCTTCAATAATCATGGTTGGCTGATCCCAGGCCTCCAGCCTTTAAAGGGACAAGCCACCCTGTTAGAGTCCCTGTACTAGCACAATACTGTAAAGTTTCCAACACCATAGGGGACTGTTTTAGGGAGAAGTTAGGACTAGCCCTGATGTAACCATGCAGGGGACTAGAGGGGAGCCATGTTTTCTGTCCTTGCACGGTCACATTAGATATTCAGAAATTTGTTCTGGGTGCTGAGGTGGGTGGCAGTGGGGAAGGAATACAGGTGCTTTGTACCCGATGCTCCCCTAAGGAGCAAGTAGGCGGGGAACAGACCAAGTCATGGCCCCATTCTCCATGCACTAACCAATGAGGCTGTGTTATGACTAGTCACAATCTGGTCAAGTAATGGTCCTGCACTCAGAAAACGTACTCCCCTGCCCTACCACAGCCAGGGTGCTTGGGAGGCATTGTCTTTCTCTCTGCATTAATGTCTACACTGCGCGCCAAAGTGCAACTGCCGCACACCCAGGCTCGTTCAAAGAATAGCAGCAGTGAAGCCATGACAGCTTGGGCTAGTTGCTCAAGTACATACCCAGGGTTCTGGGTGGGCTTGTACAACCCGTGTAACTTCCCATGTTGCACTGGCTTCACTGCTATTGTTATTTGAGCTAGTTAGATCAAAGCTAGATTGGGCATGTCTCCATGTGTTGCAGTCACACCTCTGATTGCAGCACAGACACCCCCTTAGGCACAATGCCTCCCAGAGCCCCTTGTGCAGATATGCACTGCCTCTTGCTCAGGAGATCTGTGTACAAGATCTATGACCTAACTCAAAATGTTTAATTAACAAATCGCCACACACATTTCTTTAAACAAAACCTAAATTAAAGGCCTAAAATTTTTGACATTGTGCCTGTTGGGGCTCTGGAATTTTGTTGTATTTTCGCTTAAAACCACAACATTTTCCTACCAAGGAACAAACATTTCTTCTTCATAACATCTACAAAAATACTCTCTAGTACTGCAATTTGGTTTGAATCCTCCAGTGAAAAGACTGGAGACACAAGGGTTTGGTTCACATTTTAAAAACAGGAGAAATATTATTTTAAATATAAAACAAATGAGTGCCCTAGAAACAGTGGATGGAGATAGAGGATTTTGTATTATTTATAAGTTGTACTGAAGTAATACCATTTCTGAATTTCCCTAGAAAACGGCATGACTTTATGAGGTTCCAGCTTGACTAAAATGCAAAATGTCACTTCAGAAAAACCTAAATGAAAGACAATACATAGTGTTACAATAAAACTGCAAAGCACATCCACTTACACTATGAAATGGGGAAAGACCTTGTGTGTCTAGACAGGCACAGTAATATGAAAGAGGATTCTTACCTCCATCCCCAGATCCAGAGCCTGCATCTGAAGAGAGAACAGAATGAAATTTAGATTCACATGCGACGATATGACCTATGAATATGTAAGGCAACATTGCTCAGTTAAATGTATCATGATGTATCTTATGTTTGATGTCATCCATTGGTAAATTACAGAGATTTAATCTGTATGTGTTTCACTCAAGCCATCTTTCCGATGCCTGAATTTTCTTTTTTAAAGTCTCCATAAAAGACAGAAATAGCCTAAGCACAGAAGTACAGTAACGTTTTCCTAAGCCTCTGTGTCATTTGTTGACCACCTTCAAGAGCTTTGTGCTGCAAAGTTACTTTACCGTGCAATTTCATTTCGCCCCCCCCCCCCCCCCCCCGCACACCATATTTAAAAAAGAAAAACAACTTTCATTCAGTGTTGGAACATATATAAATGAATGTCACACCCAGTCATAACAATCAAAGAGCTTTACAGATGCAAGAATACCAGAAATATTTGACAACAAACACTGAGTCAGTATTCCTACCATAAACTGAATGCCTATGTAGTAAAGAAAGGAAATATTTATAATGAATACCTAGCAAGCAAATCCTCTTTTGTAAAAATTGCTAATCTTTCCTTCCTCTCCCCCACACATTTTCAGAGTAACACTGTCAGTTGAAATAATTAGTTTAACCCTTTAAGGAAAAGGTCAGAATTACAAACTCTCATAATGGTTATTTGCTTACTGAACCACGTGCTTTGTCTTTAAATCCTCCAACTTAACTTGAATACATTTAGATGGACTGTTCAGGTTTCTAATTTTAGGAAGAGCAGCAACATGAAATTGTCATGCAAAGAACTTCATTAAGAAGCATGCTTAACAAATCAATATGTAAAAATGCACACAAATGGAGAAGGGTATGGCTAAAAGAAAATCTAAATTCTGTGTTCATTTTCAACAGTTTAATATAATAAAGGCATTGATGAAAGCAAAAGATAAAGTTACATTATCTACAGCTTCTCTTTACTGGAGAGCTCATCTTGCAACCACTGCTGAGTGTCAAAGGCAGTTAGAAAGGCAAATGGAGAGCTTCCAAAGGCAAGATTGTGATTCTGTCTGTATATCAAGAATTGAAATCCAATTTATTTACGATCAGATCTTGTTAATCTAAGTCATTTTGTAAACTCCATCATTATTCAGATAAAAAATATCTTCAGATTAACAAAACCATGACACCTTTTTTTTTTTTTTTGGCAACAGCAGTGAGTTGCCAATTAAATCTTGCAGCTAGCTAAATGATTAGATAAGCCGCATTACTCAGTTGTGTTGTTTTTCTACCTGGCCAAAACTTGAAACTGTGGGCTTTTTCACAGCATGATCATAAACGGCAGGGGAAATGAGTGGTTGGAAAAGGGAATAAAATACGATGGTGCTCTCCTAACTGGCTTCCTTTGCAACACCCATATTCCTAATCTGACTCTCCAACCTACTCCCCACTACACACCCTCTCCAGGTCAGCTGGTAGGTGAGAGGAAGGTCTCTTCAGTCTCCCACCACTACTGGTCTTTGGAAAGCAGAAGCTTCACACCAACTCCCCTGCCCGGGGGCTGGAAAGAGATGAACACTGGCCTTTCTCCCCTTTATATACTCCATGCCTTTTCCGGCTGCTTGGAGAAAAGAAACTTCATGTTTTTCCTTTCTCCTTCCACACACTCATATCCAGATTTCACCTAGAAATCCTTATGGGGTTTCTTTTTCACCATCCTCCCGTTCTCACCAGATTTTCTCAGTGACATACTCTCCATACTGTAGCATGGGATTGCCCTGCTCCCTCCTACACCAGCCTCTCAGGGGAGTCCAAACTTCAGCTGGTTTAGCTTTCTCCTCTCAGCATGATAGAACTATTGATCACAAGAGTCCCCCTTTCTGCTCTCTCTGCCTACATCCATAGAGAGATCCAATAATTCCCCAGCAGGTCAGAGAAAAGCAAAGAGTACTCTCAGATAAGCCCCAATCTAAAGCCCCTCATGGTCAATAGAAAAATTCTCATTGACTTCAGTGGGCTTTGGGTCAGGTGCATAACTGGTAAAAAGCCTTGTCTTTGTGAGGAGGGAAAGAGACAGAATGTCCAAAACGTCAGGAATCTCTGTTTTCTTTTCTGCCTGAGCACCTCTAGCATCAGAGAGGACATCTCCAAAGTGACTACTATAAATAATGGGAGAGATTAAGAAATGATGCCGCAAGGAAGCAGAATTATTCTATTAAACCTTTTTATGAAAAAAGCTCAATATCTGTCCTAAAGAGTTCAGTAAGTTAAAGAAATTCTTCTGCCAAAATAGACTTTGCCTGCCTGAACTCCAGCTAATACCAATTTGTAGACAAAGAACATTACAGCATGTGCTTTTTCCCTTGAAAAGTCTTAGATAACAGTCTCAGATGAAGCATAGTTTACAAGAAGAAAATTCATTTTCTCTTATGTGCAAGAAACACAGATTACTGCAGTGCACAAAGTTTTTCTAATGCACTTTTTATTGACTCTTCTATCCGAACCTGAAAAATTCCACTTTATGTTTAAAGAATTCCCCAAGGAGCAAAGGCTTGCTCCTTCTCTTCTTTTCAAGTTAACTTCACTGCCCACCTCTAATGAGTACAGAACACCAAAATGAAAACATTGAGAATGCTGGCACAGAGCAAGTCAGGTTTCATGAGATTGTGCTCATTCACCTTACATAAAGGAGAGCTACAAATATCACAGTGCCAAGATTTAAGGAAAGGTGCCTTGAGAAATAATACACATTCGCCAATGAATTCTTCCATGAAGTACAGAGAAGACCATTGCACAGTCTCATTAATTTAACTTAAAGTTTAAGGGCCAAAACCTTAGCCGGTATAAACTGGTATAACTCCATGGCAGTCAGTGGAGCTATGCCAATTTATACCAGCTGGGGATCTAGTCCTAAATATATGAGAAAAAGTCTATGAAAAGGTTACCAGATGCAATAACACTCATATGCTATCCTCTCCGGATTACATAGTGCCACTGACACAAAAAAAAAGTGTTCTAGATTTCTGTTTATCATATGTCTACCTATTTAATCTCTATTTCCAGTTACTTGTATTCACACTAAATATATATAATGTATAAAATGCACACCACATGATGGAATGCAAGATAAATATTAAAACAGAAATGGTATTCTATGTCCTGCTCCTCAAAATAATGTCAAGAATCTTTTATTTAAAAAAAGGAATGGATGACAGTAGCTGTTTAAGATCTATACTGTAAATTATTCATTTGGAGTTAATATGCCAGGAACCCAAAGAGTCCTTATCATGATAAGCAAGCTATTTTATCTGGTTTCAAACCAAGTTCTCGATATAGTCTACAAAGAGAGCATTATACATACCAGTTGCACATGATCCTTCTGACACGACAAGTATTTCACTCTGCTGCTTGCAGGCAGCCTGTCTCAAGTAGCATTCGTTCTGATAGGTATCACCATTGGAGCCACACACCGGCACATAGTCATTGTTACACTAATAAATATGGAAAAAGAAAGAATGTAATTAGTAATAAACACAAAATGGTACCGTGCAAAGTCGTACCCTCCCACAATCAAAAAATAAAAACCATGAAAACAACAGGAGCTTAGAAAGTGCCTGATTCTTGCCCATTCTTTTCTAATCTATAGTTATTATTAGGACTATAGGAGAAAAATTGAAGGGATATATATGGTCATGCTTCAGGGCACAGTCTGACCTCTATCTGTCAGGGGTTAGGAAGAAGCTTCCCATATGGGCTAGTTATTCCATAACTGCCCACTATGGGCTTTCATATACTTTTAAAATAATTTGTACTGGCTATTCAGGGACAGAATACTAGACAAGATGTACTACTGGTCTAATCTGGTATGGGAATGCATGCATTCCCGCTTCCATTGGAGGATAATAGGCATCGGTTCTCTCTCTGTCATAATTAAAGCTGATTGGAAAACAGGATGGAATTTTTTGTGAAAATTGCCACCAAAGATTCATCCCTTTTTTCATTAAAAGTGTTGAAATTTTCAAATTTTTAACAAGCTCTTGTTATAGTATTTTCTAGCATTCACAGCTCTCCATTTCATGGTGAACACTTCTGCGCCAGAACTACAAGGCATGTAGAGCCAACAATTCTAAAGAACAGAGAGATTGAATGTACACACTATCAATTCAGCTGAAATTTCTACTCAGAATTGCTAACTATCAATTTTATCTTCCTCCATCACAAAAAGGATGATTTTTTTCCCCACTTGTTCATTTTAATAAAAATAATTCCATTTTATAATGGAAATTAGGCAACCTACAGGGTGTAGTTATCATAAGATAATCACACTCTGAGGTATTAGAGATACTTGGATGTGCCCTGTACCTGATAATTATGCCAGGGATGTGATTATCTCATGATTACTATACTCCTGATATGCCTCATTGTTTAATTATAACAAAAGTAATGATCACGATTATTGTTTACAAATGATCACTTCTGTTTAAAAACCACATCAAAATTAAAAAGAAGTCACAGTATCAATTTAGCTGTCTTATGCCATGAAGTGTCTTATGTTGTGCTAATGCACATGATATACAGTATGAAACTGAAATTATGTCAATATGAATTTGAAATCTGCCTAGATACAAATGGCTACAGAAATGATTAACACATACTGTTGTGTGAGCTGAATTAATTGTAGGCCTCCACACAGGGATATAGCCAGGAAATTATTCACACTTGGTCAGAGTGACATTTTGGTTGGTTCAAGATGAGTGACATTTTCCCTATGTATGATATTTTCTTAAAACTCTCAGGCTTGTTATGCCACCCTCTTTTCCCTAAACATACCAACAAATACTTTCTTCTCCTAGCCCACAGCTTATCAATTCAAAGATTTTAAATGATTAATTAAAAGGTGCCTGTTTGCCATTCTGAAGACTACATTGTAAATCTGACTTACATCAAAGATAGAAGTGACAGATTTCACCCAGAGGCTAAGCAATGATTTGAACAGGGTAGTAGGGCAATTTGGAATAGTTTACCAAGACAATTAACACAATCAATTGGATCTTTTTTTAAGCATGAAGGACCAAGTCTTACTTGCCTTACATGTATAGTTCCATTGACACGATAGTGACTATTTATGTGAACAAGATGTGCAGAAGTTGACCCAGAATATCAGAACATTCACCATTACAAGTAGAAATGCAGAGTTGAATCCTGCTTCCATTAAAGGTAGTTGCAAATTTTCCATTAATTTCAGTGAGAGCAGGATAAGACCCATAATTTTTATGCCAACCAGCTTCAAAACAATAAGGACCAAATCCTGCTCTTCTTACGTATGCGGGTAACCCCGTTACCTCTGATGTGGCTATTCATGTGCGTAAAGTGAGCCAAGTTTGGTGTAATGAAGGAAAAGGTCAAGTGAAATCGTGGACCACTGAAGTCAACGGCAAAACTCCCATTGACTAGAACAGGGACAGGATTTCACCCAAAGTTCTGTACATATAGAAGTACACAAGGTATTTGAGAAACTATTGCATTCTGTGGTGGATGCAGCCCTGTTCTGCTTTCACAATCTTTCTCTCTCTTTCACCTCACCCAGGGCTCTTGACCTTTTCCAACCGAGAATCAGGCTCACTGGTGGAACTCCGCTTTGTGTAACACACTCAACAAGCCATGTCTCACTGCATACAGGTGACATCCTTTCCTTTGCAAAATGTATTCATTGCAGTATGCATCTATTATCTATTCTTTATGTCATTATCTATACAAAATTGTTACATTGACAAAAAGATAAAAAATTAAAGCTGCTGCCCAGCAACAGTGAACATGGGTATGTGAAGCTTTCAGAGGATACTAAATATGGTTCTGAGCTCCTGTAGTGTTGAAGACTCTGATAAACATCATATCAGAGCTAAAGTGGGGAAGAAAAAAAACACATGCTTATCAGAATATTGTGATTTTAATAATCTGATATTTCATGATCTGCCAGAGCTGATTCTTCTGTTTTATACCAATGGAAAACTGACATTCACAACTGTCCATTGGTATAAAATATTTCTTTCTGGTCCTAGAGGTTGGTGGGATATTGGATTTTGATTGTCACTGTTTCCTCAATTCAGCAGTACATCCTGGGCATTGGCTCAGGACTCAGTACACTAAGTCCTAGGCCTCAAAATGATTTTCAACCTGTGACGTAAGCCCTGATCTGGCACTCACTAAAACTCATGTGAAAACTCCCATTAGCTGCAGTGGCAAAGTTCCATATTGTGGAATTCTTCCTCTCACATGTGTATTTTTAACATATATTTGCTTAACCCAAGCAAGGAAGAAAATAAGCATGCCCTAATACAGCCATGCACTGGCCAATGACTACCTTTCATAACATTTGGAACCTCATATGCCTGTGATCATAGACATGGAAACATATTGGGTTATGGGAGTTTATAAGGTTTATTTAGCACAGAAGGTTTATTTTCCAGGGAAGTTGACATACTTGTGTAACTCCTGCTCAAGTTAGCACTACAAAACTGATTACTTCCTACTCTCCTAAGCATGACGTGATAAATACTGTCACCACACTTCACATATTTTGAGCAAGTAAAGTAATATGAAGATGCATTTCAATAATATACAACTCACAACTCTGTAAATAAGGCCCCGATCCTGAAAACACTTAAACACATGAGTAACTAACTCATGTAAGTAGCCTCATTGAAGCAAATGGGATTAGAGCCTAAATGTAGAGAAAAACTCAGCATCAACTGAATCTAAGTACCTATTCAGACAGAGAGTGTGTGTGTGTGTGTGTGTGTGTGTGTGTGTGTGTGTGTGTGTGTGTGTGTGTTCGTGTTCAAGATTAGAGCCTAAATGTAGAGGAAAAACTCAGCATCAACTGAAATATCTAAGTACCTATTCAGACATTTTCATGATATCACAGAGGGAAAAAATAGGGACTAGTGCATTCAGGGGCAGTCAGATAAAGGCCTTTCTAATATGCAGATATTATGATGTTACAAAAAGAAATGTTGGTTAATTCTAAATCCTTGAGGTTATTATCTTCAGCTAACAATGAGCTGGAAATGAGTAATGGCCTGATACATTAATACCCAATGAACGCATAGGGTTGTGCTCTAACGCAAGAAGAAGTGAACTTCTGTTCTTATTGAAACAGATGTGGAGGGGGTACTCTCTGGTGAAATACAAGTCCCACAGCAGGTGAAATCAATGGGTGGTCTACATTTTTGCAGTGTTAAAAAAGCAAAAATGAGTCAATTGGGGAAAATGCCTGGCCATTTATCTTCTACCTAGGGGCAGGAGCCCACTCATATTATCCAAATCAGTCTGGTTTTAATTTACCTTTCAAGCAACATACGTTTTTTGGGGTTTTTTTTTTTTTTTTTAAACCAGTTTGGCCGGACACTATCTGAACAAGTATTATAAAAAACAGACAAAGGGGTGGTCAGAAATTTTAAATAGTGTAGAGGCAACCCACACCTTTGCTTTCCAACTGCAGTCAAAGCCCCTAGCAAGTACCACAGAAAACATAAAAAATAATTAAACTGATGAGCTCTCCTCTGTTGATTTGCTCACTGTCACCATAGAGAAGTGTGGATGGAAAGGGAGCCTGAGATCTGACTGAGCAAACCCCCTAACACGAGCTTTGTGAATATTGCTTTGTGACTGTATTCCATATACCTACACATGATACACACGATACTTTATGAGTTTCTCAGTCAATTCCTGATACTGTATTAGAATTCATTTTCTGCTACAGTGGCATACCACCTTTCCTGCGTACCAAACTGCCTACCGATGCTACATGATGGGCCAAGTTCCTGCCTGCTTTAACTCTATTAAAATAAGGGATTTTCAGAAGTACAAGGATTACTTTGACTCTGGAAAACCAACAGCACCAGCAGCACAAGCATTTGCATTGTCTGTATAGCATCAACCTTAGGTCGTTTGCATTACGAGTTCATATTCAAAGATGTAGCTCCATGAATGGCCAAAGTCAAAAGAAAGAATTCGGAATTTGGAATTCATATGGGGCCAGATCCAAAGTCCCACTGACTGCAGTCACCTGGTCACTTTATTTTGATCTCATTTAAGGTTATAAACATTACCCAGATGATGAAATCTAGCAAGCCCGTACATTTCAACTACCCCCCTTCTCATTTTCCAACATCAGTATAGATATAATTGATCTCCCAAATCCAAGAGAATGCTGAGTTTTCCTAAGGTTTCTTTTATTCTAAGTCACCGGAGATTGGCATGCTTCCTTCGTAAAACATAGCCTCCATTGTGTCCCCTGCCAATAGCAAAATCTTGGTTTGCTCCTCCCGTGCAATCGGTCCATTGCTTTAAACCAACTGCCAGAGCCAAACTGTGACCAAACACAAGAACATAGTGTTCTCTGTGGACATTGTATGATTGAAATGTCAGGGGCATAGCACAGGTATCAGCACTAGGCAATGGTGCAAGTCACAAATGTTGATTGCATTATAGGGTTTCCTTCGGAAAGAAAACGCCTAACTAAGCATGTTACAAATGTTAATATTGCATCACTCAACTCTCTACTTTAACATTTATTTTTAAATCTGAAATGTTTGACCATATGTAAACTGAATAAATTGTATAGGGTCCATATATATTATCTCTGTCAATGGAAAAATTTAATGTTAAATAAAATAATTTTAGTAAAACAATTATTTTTTAAAATTAAGGCATTATGAATTTTGGCTTTTTCCCCCTCAGATACAATATTTTTGGCTCTGGTAATATAAATTATACTGGTCATGCTTCAGAGTAAATAGTCTATCAATGCTCAATAATAAATTAATCAGTCGTTACAGAGGAGCACAATACTGAACACTGCACTATTTGGACTGTTCTATTATAACTATATAAATAGATATTCAAACTTCTACAATTTTCTAAAGTTTATTAAAATGCAAGAAGCCACAGTGGCATAGGTGTATATAAAGCATATGCCATATGTTCAAAACTCAGTAATTTGTAAAATTTTTATCTGGATATTTACGCAAAGCATAGCTGTTTTCTGGGTTAGCTAAGACACACTAGAAGGAATACTTTATGATTAAACTGTGTGGACATTAAGGATGCCTGAGGTTTAGACTTATCTGAATGGAGAAGGAGGAGAGAAAGTGGGGGGAGAGGGGAAGAAAAATCAACAATAAAACTAACACTACCTAACACCTAATGAAAGTTTGTGATTTTGGAACACTGAGGTTTTTATTTTTTTTTAATCTGATAAACAACCAGAAGCATTGCCACTGTACTGTATAAGCACATTACAGATCCATTTCTCTAACTAGATCAGAACACTGAGTGTATAAAGCAGTATCATTAGTGAATTTGGAAAGGATTTAAAATCCTTGTTAAAAGGGCACAGCACCAAATCACACATGTACAATCTGAAACTGCAAACCCCAAAGGGACATTTATAACGACAGCATCTGCATTTTCCCAGAGAAACTTATGTCATTTTGACATCAGTTGGCTCTCCTGCCAGGTTTTCCCTCTAACTTCACTGCATGTAGAGAAATAAATTGCCAAGTGATAGATTGTAAAGGGAGATCCCTGATTTGTATTCTCATTAGTGAATTAAAGAATGAAATAGCAATTTTCTTACCTTGAACTGACAGACGCAAGTCACACTGTCTCCAATTCTTAAACACTCCCCATCAAATTTACAGGTATTGGTATCACAGAGAAAGAGATCATTTTCTCTGTCATCATAACCTCAAATGTAAACAGAAAAATACTGTCAGCTTCAGTCTGGCAAGATATACAATACAGGGTGATTGTTTTTTTAAACACACACAGCATCATAATCTTCTTGATGAAATAATACAGTCTGGATATTCTGTCCTTCCCTGTTTTCACTTTTCATCCACACTTTTTGTCCTTACTCTCCACACCTCCACCCTCTTTTTTCTATTAAGCAGACTCCAATGCCTCAAAAGTTATCAAGTAACTGGTGTATTATATGTTCTTTGGTTGTTTCAACATATTCCTATGCAATAGCAGATCTTTGAGTCTAAAGTCTGAATTGGAATTTCTCCACACAATGCCGTAACAAAGCCCCAATAATAAAGATAAACAGGCTGTGTGTTTTCTGTGATTGTCTGTCTGATTCCAATGAAGATTGATCACCAACTCTACGTTAGCAGAAGGGGTGCCAGGTTCTTCACAAGCTTCTGAGTGAACCTAGCTCTTTCCCTTCAGTTTCACAGACAAACAGATCTGGCTGAAAATTTAGCTCATGAATGCCAGCATGAATTTCAGATTTCGCTAGTTGCCATCCCACTCTGACAGTGTATGTAGTGAGTGAGGCATTAAACAAAACAGCTATATTACACTCCAAATCCATTAAGATTTAATCCCATTGATTTTCTTAAGGTTCTAGTGCTTCTAACCATATCACCAACTATTAAAAATGAAAAGAGTGAAAATTGCTTTTTGCCAACCTATTATATATGATACATATATTACCTTGAAGGTTGCTATTTTCTCAGAATCCTATTATAAACTCTAATTTCAGAAACACCTGAAATAGCAGAGGCATAGCCGGGTGACCCAAATATTATACTCACTGTAAAGTCAGTGACTTTAAGGATCATAAATAAATGGGATAACCTTATTTTGAGCCTTCAGGGGTTTTTTTTACATAAGCATTTGACTTTAACCTATACACAGCACTTATCTCCCAACCTGCAACACCACCCCCCCCCCCCCACACACACAGACATATTTAAACATACATCACTTTGTCACTGAAGGAGATCAAGCGATTTTGCTTCATCAGAAGCATCCTAATGGATCTGGAGATCTCTCTCCCTCTCTCTATATAAAAGAGTGCTTCAAGAAGAAGGACTGAAGGATCAGCTAGAAACAAAAACCCACACCCACAGGCGCTGACAAACAGTGGTTATATTGAAAACACTGCACAAACGGAAAACACACTCCATGCAATGCACTATTATTATTGTATTAAGGACTATGCTGATCAGACACAAAGCCAGCTCCCAGCTGACCTAAGAAGGCAAGAACTCCGGTATCCAGCCTCTTCCTTATTCAATTAATACATTTTACCCGCACTGTGCCTGGAAAGCACCTTCCAGCGCGGCTAAAATTGACCAGATAAAGAGGAAAAGCCTGTTTAATAGCAGCCCGCAGAAGAAATCGAGGAAAGAGGCGTTACTTCTTGATCACTTGCGGCTAGCCACTCTGCCCTTTAGTCCTGTGAGTGCCCAGTATGTCAACTGTAAACGTTTCCTCTGCTAAGTTCTCTCCAGAAACTATAGGGTTTTCAAAGTGAATACAATATAAGAAAGACAGAAAAGCAAACAAAATCCCATGCCTTCAAAATCGAAATGCCTGGAAGCAGCGACCAAAAAAAAAAAAAAAGGGACTTCTCCCAACAGGATTAGCCCTGAAGATTATCAGGAGTTGCTGTTACTTGGAAAGGCGACCTAGCACTGACTTTTGCACTTTCTGCAAGGAATCAGCATTTCTCAGCCAGCCACAACGTGATTTATTGCATTCTCTCGCCTAAAATTGTTCCTCTCTCGCTCACTGCTCTCACGTCTAATACGTTTTTATTGTTAAATGGCATTGACCCGTTTGCGGGATCACAAAATGATATTGTGTCCAGCCTGCAAACTCTGTGGACTGCACCGCTGGCAGGAAACCTCAAGCAGGTGCTATTAGAGCACAGGGTGGGGAAGTACTTGCAACATCCATGCACTTTCTGCCCTGCGCTCCAGTCGCTCCTTGGCCAACGCACACACACATTTAGACGGGCGAAGTGCTCTGTCATTCGCAGTCCGCGCCGCGATCTGCAGGTTCGGAGGTTTTAGGACGAGCCCTCTTTTGGGAAAGGACCCAGAGGAAAGTGGAGGGGAGGGGGGATCTGGTTTGCAGCTTACCAGAGCAATTCCAGCCGGTAGGCGTTTGGCAGTCACTTAAGGAGGTAGGGAAAGCTGCAAGTTTCACCGGTCGGGCTATGACGAGTAACATCACCGGTAGCAGCAGCCAGCAGCAGCAATCGCCAAGTGTCCAGCTGCCGCCGCTGCATTGCCGAGGGGGGGAGGCGTCCCCAAGCACCATGACTTCTTAACTCAACTCTGCAGCTGCAGCAGCCGCAGCCCGGGGCTCCCCGAATCGGAACGGTCTCGGGGCGGCGGGGGGGACAGAAGGGAGCCGGGGCTGCTTAGCATCCCGGGGGCGCCGGCCAGCAGCTGGTCAGCAAGAGGCAGCCACGTCCCGGCATGACGATCCTGAGAGTTTCACCGTAGCAGCGGCGTCAGCCGGCGGTTATCCGGCGGCCGGGCTCAGCCCGAGGCGCGGCGGCGACGGCGGGCACGGCCGGGCGGGAGGAGGGAGGAGGCGGCGGCAGCTGCCATAGGGCTCGGGGCGGGGAGGGAGTCAAGGCGCTCCGCAGCCCAGCGGCCGCCGCCTGCTCGCGCGCTCTGCCGCCCGCATCCCTCTGGCGCGGGGGAACTAGCAGCAGCAGGTCCCTCAGCCCGCCGGGGTCACGTGGCGAAGGCAGCCCGGCCGCTGATTGGAGGAGCGGGATGCAGGTCCCCCGACAGGGCGGGGCTGGCGGCGGGGAGGAGGTGGGCGGCGGCAGAAGGATGCTGCGGCGGCGGCGGCGGCTCCGGACCGGACGGGGAGGCTCGGCGCGGGGGACGGGCTGTGCGGACAGCCCCCGGCCGCCGCTGTGGATCGGGGGTCCCAGCCGGAGCCGCCCACCAGGGGCGGGGTGGGCAAGGCGAGCGATACGCCGCCCGGGGCTGGAGCAGCAGCTCTCCGGACTCCTGGGCGCGCCTTGCACGCTTCCCTGAGCGTCTCCGACGGGACCCGCCGGGGGCTCCATCCTGGGCGCCCCGCCGCGGAGAAGGCAGGCACGGGCCCTACCCGCACAGTCTCACACACGCGTGCTCGCGGCTGCAGTAGCAGCCACCCAGGCATGGCGGGCTTACTCGCGTGTGCGCATTGCACGCGCCCATGCACACGCGTGATGATGGCCCGGCCGCTGCACGCAGACGGGGCAGCCCGACCTCGGCTGAAGTTCTTAGCCACTGCCCCAAAAGCTGATCTGTTCTGTTCCCCCGTGGGTGGGTGTAGGGGGCAGGACGGATTTAAAGCGGCCAAACAGCCACCGCGGTGAAAAGGGTGAAGACGAGGCGATCAAAGGACAAGGAGACATTTCCCCCAGCCCTGCCCAGAAGGCAGCAGCCGCAGATCCTGACTGGTGTAGCTACAGCAGCATCCCGGCGCAGCAGACGGAGGAAAACCGCTCGCTCACGGGGGCATACACAGGGCTCTGGTGGCCTCAAACTAGCGCTTGGCTGGGAGACTGTGAAACTCCGCAGGAGCCTCTGTCTGCCCAGCAGGGCTGGCAGCATCCGCCTTGCGCCCTTCGCAGCCGTATCTCCTCACTGAGAGCCAGAGCGGGACGCGGGGGACTCGCCTTCCTCTCGCCCCCCAGGGCGTCCGCATCCCACGCGGGAGTTACCGACACCCCGCCGCACTCTGCTGGCTCGGTGCAGCGCCCGTGGAGAGCTGCACGTAGAACCGACCCGTGTGTTTGGGTAGCGCCGCGCTCAGCGCCTGCTCCTAGCCCCGCAAAGGGGAGGTCAGGGCCCAGGGCTCTGCACCCGAGCGACAGACAAGGATGGTTTAAAATGAAACCTCGCCTCTCCACCCTTCCCAGCCGTGCTCTTGCCCGGCTCCTGCCAGCTGTGAGCGCACAGCAGGCAAGGTCCCTCCAAGGAAGCGCAGCTGGTCTCTGGTGGATAGGCGTGACGAGAGACCTGTCTTCCCCTAAACCTCCCAGGTAAAGAGCCTAGGCTCACAGGCATCCCCGCCCCCAACAGTGAAAGTGCAGCTGTTCACGGGCTGGGCTGTGGCCTCTCGCTCCTCGTTCAGGGAAGAAGGCTCCATAAAAACACAGATCGATTTACCCAGACGGCATCAAAGAATCGTTTTCTAGACGCAGCAGCTGAATCCGTTAAGGAAAAGGAAGAGCCATTAGCTAGAATTGTCATCCAGTAACGCAGAGGACAAGAAATCAAAGGGCTTCACGTGCTCTCTGCTGCAGCCCTTTTCACAGAAGTAATAAAATAAATATGTTGTGAACGTGGATAAAGATTTAGAAACTCGGTCCCGGACAAGCTTGTTTTCTCTCTGCAGAAGGGCCGCTCTGTCAACTAATCAGGCTTATGAAAATAAACCATGCATTAAGCTAAATAAAAGGAAAGCCATTACAAAGTGTTTATGCAACAATTACCGTGATGAAACAGGACCTCGCTGCTCTTCAGCGCCAGTCTCACAAAATAAAAGCTCATCGCGTCCTGCAACCTTTTAACGGTTTAAAGCGAATTCTCAGGCTAAGTAAATGCACACTAATCATAAATTCCTTCTTTACAGTCCCCTTGCTGTACAGTGAAACTCCAGCGGAGTTAATGGTCTTAAAGAGTCAGCAACTACAGTTACATCCATCATTCCCCCCTCCCACACCCTAAATTATTAAACACTGCAAGAAATGTCACCTTACGTACAAATGCTGGGGATTTTATGTTGCTTCGTTTAAACACGGACGGGCAGTAACAATACCACCAAAGGGGAGAAAGTCTGAAACTGGCAAGCACCACCATGTGGCAGGAGAACATCAGTCGCTGAATATTGCGTTGTTGAAGAAGTAAATGAATAAAGATTATTCACGTAAGTTTTCTCCTTAGCTAGCCGGCACCTCTGAAGAGGGGAGAGGTGGAATGATTTCTGCACTCTTCCGAAGCAGGGTCAGAGCTGCATCATTCAGCCTGAACCTTAATTTAACCAGCCACCAAAGCCCATGGCCAAGATTTTCGAAAGCGGGTGCCTTTAGTAGCTAAATAACTGGCCTGATTTTCAAGAATCCCAAGTACCCAGAAGCTCCCATTGACTTTAATGAGACCTACTACATGCCCAGCACTTTTGACAATCTGCACTTCAGCACTTAAGGAAGGAGTTTAGGTCCCTATTTTTAAAAAACATCTTGGCCTGTGTATTTGATGAATCCATGGCTTAAAGGGTCTGTTCCTGTTAAATAATAATAATTCAAGTTATTTGTTTAGATGACATATAATACTCTCACAGGGGAACACCTGTGGAGGGGGCCAGAGAGCTCCAAGAGACTCAAAGCATGGAATTTCCTCCTAATCTTCCCCATAGGGAGAAGGAATTAGGGGCTGCAGAAAAGGCTGGGGTTGCAGATTCTCAACCCTGTTTATCCACAGGGAAGGAAATTCCATTCCTGGGGAGAAGGGACTCCTCCACACTGGCCCTCTGCTTCTCTTGCTCCCAACCCACCTGCGGTCGCACTGTCATTGTCTATCCAACCTGAGTCCAATTGTCCTGACTAGGATAAAAGATGTGCTGGTTAGGACACATTAGCTCACCCATTCTAACATTTAAAAGTCTGATTTAGACAAGGCAGTTGTGATTTTTAACGTGGTTGAGTTGAAAAGCAGATGGGATCATATGCTTTAACTTCAATGGAGCTACTTGACTTAGAGTCAGAATCTGGCCCTGCATCTCTTGTTGCTTTTCCTTTCTCTTTTAATCCCTTGTTTTTTCTCTCTCTCTGTCTCTTATTTATTTCTTTATTCCTTCTCTCTTTTTCCATTTCATTTCCCCTTCACCCCCTTCCTTTGTTTTTCCCTCTGGTATTTATTGTTTATCAGTCACTGCAGTTGTAGAACATGGAAAAAACACAGTCCATGCATTGAGGAGCTTACAGGTCTTTTTCTCTTTTTCCTCTTTAGGAATTTCTTATGAATTATAGATGTACAGGTACAATAATTTTCTCATATAGTACCTAGCTGCAACCCACCAATTGGCTGTACAGCCTTCCCTCCTTAAATATGACGTAGGTGGTATTATTTCTACTACTACAGTGAGGAGTGCAGTGTAAGAAACTAGGTAGAATAGAATAAAATAGAATAGACACTGGCCAGTCCCAGCAGGAAGGGAACACAAGTGATCTAAAACCATCTTTTATCCTCCACTCCTTGCCCCAGTCCTACACTGAGCACAGTTGTGCTGGATCTGAGAACCTATCTTAGTGTGGGTGATAGTGCACCCACAATTGTGTGGTGTTATTCTCTCTCTAGCTTCTCTTTTTAATATGGTTTAAAATATTAACTTCCGTACAACAAAAAGAGAGAGCTTGATTTTTAACCACAGGATAAAATCATGCGGATATAAATTATCACTTTGGAGCACTAGCAGTAGCTTGTTCTCTTGTGGTATTGCCATCCACCACAAATCATATCCAGCATTCCCAAGTTTGAACAGAAAACCCAGGTTTGAACAATTTAATCAAAAAAGCCAGTGGTTTTAGCCCTGCACTTTTGTAATTCCCATGCTCCTATCAGATGTGTTAGAGCACATTTTATGAGCACAATATATGTCATATCCTTGCTGGAATATGCCGTACACATGGGCCTACTCTGATGCATAGTCAACAGGGTACTGTTCGTCTATATCTGATTTCACAGATTTATAGTGCTTTCAGTTAACTTACAGATCTGAATGCAAAATATAGCACACTTGGACATCACATGGATTTTTCATGCTCAAAGAGGCTCCTTTGGGCTTTAATCCAATGAATAGGTTACATTCATCTGCATGTTCCCCCTCCCCCCCACCAAAATCACACACATTTTAATCTTCATTTCAAGTAGTGAGTAATCCAAGCATATTTCATTGTCAGTTACTAAAATAAATTAAAAGAATTTTTCATGTAATTAACTGTTTCAGAACATGAAGTGGGAAAGAGCACAAAAAAATGAATTTTTTTTTTATATAAACATGAGAAGGCTCAGCATTTTCTGGCATGTGACATCCTTCTCAGCAGATTGTGTCAGCCTTTGATTTTTTGACTGTAGCATTCCATAGCATCACTGGCAAAAAACAGTTTTCTGATTTACTTTTCATTTCACTGAGTTTTATGGCAGATGCTAGGAAACAGCGCAAACCTAAGTGCAAAATGTTATAGTATGTACTGGTACAGTATATAGCACTGGTTGGGCTATATGAAATTGATGATAGGAACAATCACAAATAAGGCAATAAAAGTGAGGATGAATATTATAGTATGAAGTGTTGTGGCCATGTTGGTCCCAAGGTATTAGAGAGACAAGGTGGGTGGGGTAATATCTTTTATTGGGCCAACTTCTGCAAATATTGACATTTTAGTTTTTGGTTATACATAAGTGGACTAAAATGTACGGATGCTAACAGTTTATGTAGTACAGTTCTGGAGTTTTAAAATTTTACCTTCTGGCAGGGTAGGGCATCTTTTTTTCATAGGAGCTCAATGTTATTCAATGCCATTCATTCCTGAAGAGCAGGGAAACTTCTTCAGGACAGGTAGAAATTCATAATTCTGCCTACAAAGGTTAACCAACTCAAAAGTTCTCATTTTTTTGATTGATTCACAAGAAACTTAGTTTCTACAAGCCTTACTGGTAGCAAAATGTCTCATACAATAACACTGGAAATCACTTTCTCCTCCCAGGACAGAAAATAGTACAATGGATTAAGTAACATGGAAGCTCTTAAAAGAATTATATATACAAAGGAAAACTTTCCAAATTTGATGACATTTGGCTTTTATTTTTAGAGTTGTTTGACTGACAGGTAATTACAGATTGGTGATGTGTATATGGCACTATATTGCTGCAGGTAGGACAGCTCTGCAGATAGTTATAGAATGATGTCATTGCTGTTATGATGTCAATTTCCTGGCTCTGCATGGTGTGTCTTCTGTCTGATACACTATGTTCTGTGTGTCATCTTTCCCTAATTTCCTGTAGAATTCTACCCCGCCCCTCCTGCTTTGGCTCCCTTTCTCGGCGTTTTCTTGCAACACAAGAAGAAATGTAAGAATATTATTGTATAGTATATTGAATATAGATTTATTTGGTACTTACCTTTGATGATTAATTATTATTATTATTGTTATTTTATTGGGATTTTTAGAACTCTTTGTCCTCTATCATGAAATCAAAACATTCCCTCAAAAGAACAGACACAGTCAATGGTATTTTCACTGGTGCGGGGGAAAAATTCATTCCATCAGCCAAAGCCCTTTGGATTTGGGTTCTCTGTGGGAGGGAAATAGGGAGGAGAAATTCAACCTCCACACACTGAACCAAGGCCAGCCCCCACTATTCAGATAGAGTTTCCTATGAACTACCAGGTAGAATTTAAGGTTTTTGACTTGTGAAACCTTAAATGGCCTGGGACTTACTTACCTGAAAGGCCATCCTTCTCCCCTTGTGACAAAATTCCATAGTTGTGGTCAGCAGAGGTGCCTAAGCTGGAGACCCATTCATGTAAGAGCATGATGTTAGCTGATAGGTCATTTTCCATGAGAGTGCAATGTCCCAAGTCTTGAACCTAGGTCTAGGAGTCCCCAGACAATTGCTGTATCCTGGCCTTGACACAATGTCTGCTGAAACCTGGTGGGCTGATGAGCTAGTAGAACTGTGTCCTCAGCCAAGGCACCACCCACAGGAACCCTGACTGGAGAATCGCCTGGCTCCACCCATTGGTCCTATTTAAGCCAGAAGGAGGCACAAAAAGTTCATTCAAGCAACAAGATGATTTCCTGTTGTGGCTCCACTGGCCCCTGCTTGAGCTGCCTCCTGCACCCAACCTTATCCCCAATTCCTGCTCTGCTCCAGCCTCACCCCTGCCTTCGCTCCTCTTCCTACCATGCTCCTGCTCCATGTTTGATCCTTGTCTCTACTCCAGTTCTGCCCCTTACACCTTGCCTCCAATCATCAGTTACAAGTCCCGGCTCCAGCCCCGGCCTCAAACGTCTGACCCTTGCTCTGGCTAGACCCTTGGCTCTGGCATTTAGTATCCGACCTCAGCTCTGACCCTCGACTTCAATTCCTCGTTCTGACTCTGGCTTAAACCCTGGTTCTGGTAATTGGCAATTGACTCTGGTGCTGACCCTTAGATTTGTTTCTCAACCTGGATGCTTGCTTCGTCCACCAGACCTAACTCCTGCTCTGACTACTGGGCCAGACCACCTAGATGCTGGTCCATAACAGATAGCTCCATAGTTTTGGAACTCATTCCCCCCTTGATCTGAAATAGTCCAGGTTTATAACCTGCAGGGCACACTGCAAGAAAAAACTGAGGGAGAGTACAAAGACTCTGGGAGATCACCTTGCTCCAGGATCTACACCTGTAATGACTCAACAGTGTAGCTGATTGTTTGACTCACAGTTAATTCTTAATAATGTTCAGGAGACCAAATAACTGAACTTAACCAAATTTATTGTCCAAAGAGAAAGCAGTACAATACAAACAAGAGAAATACATACCCTCCTTCAGGGAAGCAAATTCTCACAGCATATTCACCTTACACAGCATGTGTGTTTCAAATATATGAATTTCAGCTAGCAGAATTTATGGTATGATTTTACACATTACAAAACTTCCTATACTTGACCAAAATCCAACCCACCACTTTGTCTCAGTTGCTTAATTTGTTGCTCTGTACCTTCCTTATCTTTGTTTTGGATACTAGCATTCCAGATACTGCTCTTTGAAGGTATCTCCTCAGCTTATACGGGGGCAGAACATTAATGTATTTTTGTCTTTGACAAGTTTCCTATTTTCTAATGCCAAAGCTGACTTCAGCTTTGCAAAATGTGTGATACTTGACATGGGTGAACCGAATTGTGGGAAAGGCATAGTACATTAAGTTAACATAAATTCCCAACATATATATATATATATATATATATATATATATATATATATAAATAAAACTGTTGTGAATTTGTTAACATAATGTATTATGTATTTTATATATATATATGTAAATGTATATTATACTAGTACGTTGAACCTGTTACCTATTAAACATGGCATATACTATGTTATAACATGCCTATTTTATATATATATATATATATATATGTAACTATGTTATTATATGCCTAACATATACGTATTGGCTAACACTTGAGAATTTCTAGATAGATTTTAGAGGTGTTGCTTTTAACCTATAAAGCTCTAAATGGCCTGGAACTAGCCTACCTGAAAGTGTGCCTCTCTTCCTCTGAGACACTGCCACAACTTCCATCAGCAAAGTGAGCTGATGCTAGAGTCTCCTCAATATAACAGAGAGGGGGTGTTCACTGTAATGGCCATTGGGCGCTGAATTGCCTTTCTGCCTCTGGTCTGAAATAATCTGATTTTGCTAACTTTTAGGACACATTTGTTTCACCTGGCCTGTGAACTGGGTAGGCAGAGTATTTCATTTGTTTAATGCAGCACTTAGAGCAAAGAACAGATGGAAGGATGGAATGGGTGAAAGTAAATACCATTTATTGAAAATAAACAAACAAAAGATATCCCAGCCTGTGGGTTAGAATAGCAGCCACAGCCACTCAACACCAATTGCACTGAGTAATGGGGCTACTGAATCTGTGTAAGAGCAAATCCAGAATCCCTCTTCTGACCTATTCCCTTAACTCTGATCCATCCATCCCCAAAATGTCCTTCTGTGTTGACACATGCCTTGGGGACATGGAGATCCTTCCTGCAGCAGTCAGGGTGTATGCAGGCACCATTGCACAGCCACAAAGACACTGGCACCTGCCATATGTGAGTTTAACTGGGATAAAGGGCATGGTGTTAGCCGTTGGCACTGGGGCGAAGGCAAGGCATTTACAAATGCACATTTCAGTTCAGCTTAAATCTATTCATGCCAAAATACATAGTTGCTTCACTTTAGTCAAACATTTGCGATATGGACCAATCTCTCTCTTCTGCCTGGATCCATTTATAAAATGAAAGGGCCACTAAGCTAACTGTGATTGTTATTGCTAATTTATCAGTTATGAAGATTAATTAAATCCAGAAAAATCTCTGGTCTTTGCTCAAAGAGGTGCTAAAATTCTTGATAAGGATGCTTGCAGGGATCAGATGGCAATATCCCTAGAATATTTATATATGTACAACCACCCACACAAACACACGCACACAAATATAAAGTTTAGGTATTGTAAAACCAATTTGGACCTCACAGAAGAAAGAGGTTTAGGAGAGCTATAGTTCTGGCAAACTAATTATTCTGAATTTTTATCAGAGGAATTGAAACAGGATGTTTTGTCAATACCAACATTGTATGCAATGGGCTTATTTCAAAGTACAGAAACATAGAGGTGATGTTCAAAGGAAAACAGACTAATACATGTTTTCCTTTTAACATACAGCGGCAATAGCAAGTCATAAATACATTTTATTAAGCCTGGCTAATTTTTTATCTGTGCTGGAAACTATTGATTTTACTCCGACTCTATGTACATATTTGGCTTCCCTTCAAAATGAAAAGAAAAAACCTCCAGAAAAGCACTGGTAAAAACAGAAAAACATTTCACTCCTTAAGCATGTAATTAATTTCTGATTCAAAATGTCATCATTTGTATGTGATAGGAAGAATATTTTTTATGATCAGTCAGGCAACAGTAACTGTTATTTAGGAGTGATTTGAAGGCATGCAAACTGAAAACAGTATTTTAAAAAATGCAAAAGAAAAAACTTCACCACCCTAAACACGTGAGCCAAACGGTAACTTTGAGGGAAAAAAATCCACAAAACATTTATTTAACTTACAAAGTAACTACATTCAGATAAGCCCAGAACTTGAATCACTACCAAAAAAAGGTGCGGGGGAGTAATAATTTCCATTTAAAGAAAGAGCAATTAAAGTTAGAGTGCCTATCTAAAAATTAATGCTCATGTTTTCTAAAGATTACAATACACAAAAATTGTCCACAGATCCATGAGTGCAAGTAAATATGCCCGGGCATAAGCCATACATCACTATCCTGGTCACCAATTGCCCAACATCTGAAAATAAAGCAACTTTTTCACACCTATCGATATCCATAGGGCCAAATCCTAGAAAATAGTGAGTGGGTAGGCCAGGTGCTGGGGAATCCCTGTAGAAGCTAATGAGGAAGGAATCATTCCCCTCTCAGCCAGCACAACCAATGTGTTTCCCTCTGTTGAGGAAGATTGACCAGCAGGACTGTGTCTTTGCGGATACACTGGGCCCACTCCTTCCCCAACCTAACAGTCTACCTAGGTTCTTATGATGACACCCATTGCTATGCTATCTGATCACTCTCTGTCTCAACGTTTTCTCCCTGCACTGGGAGGACACAGAATTCCATGCAGGGGATGCAGATTTTGTTTAGAGGGCCTAGATACTGCCCCTCCCCCATCTCCAGCAGTGGAACTAGGTCAGTGGGATGGGCCAGACCTCTATTGCTACAGAGAGAGAGACAGGATATGGCCATAGCCTACTGCACAGAGTCAAAATGGCCTACTTACACTTTTCTCAGCCCTTGCTATATCTTTACCATATCCATGTCTGTGCTTTTTTCCACACAATCTATTACTATGTGGGAGCAGGGTCGGGATCAGGACAATATTTATTGCTGAACTGGATTACTCCCATGAGTATAAATGGTAAGGGTCTATCTATACTGGAGATTTATCCTGTTTTGGCCAGCCATTGGCATAGCTTTATCTGTGCAAGCCCCTAGTGTAGATAGAGTAAATTGCTGTAAACTGTGATGTACTTTTGTTTCAAGAAGATGTAAGCACCACTATGGCAAATAGCAGCTTTACCTATGTACATTAGAAGTTTGCTCAGTGCAGTGGGACAAATGCCCAGTATCCTAGATCTATGGGCCCAATTCTTCATCTATTAAGTCCACTTTGCATAGCTCAAGTGGTGCAAAGTGGACTTAAATTGGCCACTACACAAGGGATCTATCTGCTATATGATCTTCTAGACCAGCCACTACCACCCCCAGGATAAGAGTGTAGGCAGGTGGGGGCCGGGGCACAACAGAATGGAGCTCCACTATACCTGATCTCTACTGGTGTAAGGTCTCTATGGGACCTTATGCAGATGGTATAAATTAAAGCTGGTTCTCAACAGCTTCAATTTATGCCAGTGCAGGATCTGCAACCAAATCCTTGCAGCATCTAAGTGAGAGATATTTATCTATAGGTAGGGTAGTTAGAAGATTAAGTGCCAGTAGATGGTGCTCAAGAATATGTAGCATAATTCCTGGGTTTTGTAGGACCAATACAATCTCTTGTTGTATTCTGCGAATGGCTTCTTGAAGTGTAGCTCTTTACACAGAGCTCTTAACTCCTCCCTCTCCACTATGGTGCTTCAGCAAGATGGAGAATCCAGTCCTATACATTTTGGAGCAGTGATTCCCTTCCCCCAAAGAGAGAGGGGAAAAAAATCAGTAGAGAAAGGGACATTCTCTATCCAGACTCTCTTGGAAATGTCAAAGCTCCTAGATAGGAGATCTCTGATAAGTCAAGGAGAAAATGCAAATGCTTTCAGTGAAGCATGTTGGAAATTCCCTTATAATTCTCTAAGGGAGAAAGGACTTTTAGCAGAATGGAAATAGCTCAGAGAAAACTTCAGCAGCTTGTCTGTTTCTGTGTGTGAAGGGGTATTACTAGTTCCAGCAGGGTTATGTAGTTAATAATTTACATTTTCTTAAAAACTAACATTATAGCTGTCTCTGTTTAGAGTTGATTTTTTCAAACATATGAGTGTGTCCCCTTGGGTTTGTACTGAGTAAATCTGATGCTGATTGAAATGTTTTACGGTGGAATATTAGCCAAATAGATAATGGCATGCTGCATTTTTTGGTTGTATTTGACTAAAATACAGTCCTTACTGCCATGCCAAAAACATAAAGGCAAAAATCTTAGCATCAATTTGGGCAGTGATTTATTTCCCAGTCCCAAATTCTGTGAATTGAGGAAAGATAACAATAGTAAAAGCAATCAAATTCTTCCAGCGTTAGTCACTTCTCAGGCATGAGAGAGGATCATTCCAGCATTTATTTTGACTCACAGATGGTGATAGAGATTCACTGGAAATTTTGCTTGAAAATTTTATTTTAAATTAAATTTGCTGCTGGAGAGGCATCAAAAATACCAATTTTTTAAAAATATAGCATGTCTTGTGGCCTGTGTCTCCTAACTGTGCCATATTTTCTTGGTCAGCAACCCGGTCTATATTTATTATACTTCTTTCTGGCTCTTGGTTTTATAACAGGCAATGCTGAAGTGACTGATGACTAGATAATTAACCAAGGGAACTCTCTCTGTGTAAGAATACATACCCATTAGACTAGAGAGAAAATGTAACTCTTATTTTCATAGGCTCTTTCCCTATAGGCACCTGGCACATTCTGAGAGCAAAGCAGTGAGAAAATGTAATTGCTAAACTCTCACACACTCATCATTAGACTAATGATACCTTTTTCTCTCAGTCTTGACTGATAAAGGCAGTTATAGAAGTAGAGTTGTGTATCTGCTCCTCCCATTATAAAGGGAGGAAAGAGAAATGCTCATAATCTCAGGGTTTCTACAGGGTGATTAGAGAAGTACATACAATCTTATTGTCTCAAGGCATGTAATACCAAAGGAATGTATGTGGCCGTAGCTAAGGCAAAAGTGATACCAGCAATCCTACAAGCAAGACTATTCTCACACAGTACCAGAAATCTTACAAGGAAGACTTTTCTCACCAGATATCCAGTTCTGAGTGCTTGTCTGACCCAAACATGTGGTGAGCTAATTACACATTGTAGGAATTGGTTGTGAATCAAATTTATTAACACCAGTGTCGTTTCATGTTTACACTGCACTTCAGTTGTGGATTGGTACTGCAGCTTCATAAAACAGGAAATTCCAGCATTTGTTTTGAGAACAGCATCTCTTAACTACACTTAACCCAAAGCATTTTTTTTTAATTTAAATGATGGCTGCCTTAATAGCTTACTGCCTGAAATGTTCTTTGATACGGAGACATAAAGCTTTCAAACTGTGCACAATCAAATATAAGAGGTCTGTTAAGGGTGTGTGCTGACACGAAACATTATTTGGAAGATAGAAAGGTGATTAGCACCTTCTAAGCTCTACATGAACTGAAATAATCATAAACTAAAACAATCTGGATTGGATACTACCATTGCATAAAAAGTTCTTTAATGTCATATGTCCTTATACTAGTGGTTAGCACAGCAGTTTTAGCAAATGAAGGAAAACAATCAGAAATTCAAGGCTTTTCAATCTATGAAAGAGAGTAATATTGGGTAACAGCAATATTGTCCTTTAGTTACATTGGTAAATGCACTGCCATTGCACCAATTTGCTAGAGCATTTGGACCTAGGTAATTTTTTGTAGGAGAGGGAATGAGTGACCATCAAAGAAATGATTTGGAGATTATCCTAATCTATTTTTAGTTATAAATGGTTCATATCTTTGGATTGGTTTGGGTCATAATGGATCTTATCAAAACAGCCTGATTTAGGCTTTTGTCTAATATGCCGTAGTCTTCTCACCTCATTCACGTAAGTAACTTTGACATCAATTGAATATGGTGAGCAGGATTTGCCTAAGAGACCAACAACAATGCTTTCTCTCATTAAATACCATTGGACAATCCCTTGTGCCTCCCCTCCAACACAAGTCGGATTGATTCCTCTCTTTTATAATCAGGGCTCCATTGTGGTAGACACTGTACAACGTAGCTGATCAAACTGCTGGTGATCTCTCCCTCCTCTCCCTTCCCTCCTCCCCCCCACCACCACAGGAAGTTTGGAGAGAAAACTAGGAGTTTCATTTTCAATTTCATTTTCCTGGTTTTCTGAAATGCCCCCCTTCTTTCATTTTGAATTGTCAGGGTTTGTTTAGTTTTTTCTCCTCTCTCTAACTTTACTTAGTCCCTTTTTCCCTTGGAGAAAGGGGGCGGAGGAAATAAGGGAAAGTTTTAGAAAAAAATTTAAAAGTGACAAAGTAACACTATTTTAAAAAATTTTCTTTATGCTTTTGCAGTAGAAACAAGTTAAGCGCAAGTAAGTCTCCCCCCTCCTTCCCAAAGTTGCCGTCACTAACTTTTTTCTCCAAAAAATAGTGAGACAAAGGAGTTTTTTTCCCCCTTACGTTCTCTAATGGCTGGTCTACACACAAATTTGGTAGCAGTATAACTATGCTGGTTAGAAGTAGTGATTTTTTTTAAATAGATGTATACTGGTACCACCCCTATTGCAGACACAGTTATAATGGCATAAAAGTGTGTATAACTTATTCCCCTTATTATCCACACTATGAGGGTAGCATCACAAGTGTAACTTTTATGTGCAGGCAAGCCACAACTTAATCCTCCCAACCCCCCATTTCCAGTAGCTAAAAGAAGAATAGAGGGGAGACTAAACACCTGAAAGTGGACTTTTTTTTTTGTTAAAAAAATATTCTGAAACTTTTCAGTTTTAAATGATTTTGAAAACTGAAAAATTTAGCCAAAAATAAAAAATTGTCAAAAATATGGACCAGTCTTAGGGCTCACACATACACTGAAAGTTCAGTTTCTGCCCTTACAGTCTACACATATGATGAGACACATTCTGTGGGCAGAAACAAACAAAAGGAGGAGGAGGACGACAATGCAACAGTGAAACATTCTCTTGTGACTCTATTTTTATGTCAAGCCATAAGGCTTCTTGTATATTCTCTGCTTAACTGTTGCTGAGAGTTTTGCATTGGTCTCTCTATCCCTGGTGTAATGGTCTACTCCTTCAGCTCTTTGCACCTCCTTTCCAAACACATTCACATTTCCTGAACTGTCCTTTCCCACTTACTTTCACATGCTGCAGAATTTGACAACGGATATTGGGGAGCCTTTTGAACTATTCTGCAATTGCCATTTGGGATCATGGCAGTTATGTCTAGGGTTGCTTAGCCATCACAAAATGGAGGTCCTTAAAAACTTAATAGTTCCCTTATTTTATCTTCATGTCCTTCCTTAATTAATTCATCACTGCTTTGATTATTATTAATTATTTATTATTTGATTATTAAAAAGGAACTTTCTTAAAAACAATGGTAATTCTATATTCTTAGGACTCTACATGCCATTTAAGACAAACTTGTGCCCACTATTGTGGAATTTTATTTTGCTTTGGTGAGTGGCACTGGACTTGCTTTAACATTTTGGAAAACATCTTCATATCTCACAAAACTGTTATTCGACTGCACAATATACACCCGATCTTGCAACTCTTCCTTATTTGAATAATACTGCTGGCTACAGTGGGCCCACTCAGACTGGTATCAATAAAAGTACATGCATGAGGAATTGTTGCATGATCAGGCATGCTATTACTTTTTTTTTTTTTAAATGTGTGTATTAAAGATCCTCAAAACAGATGAGAAGTACAATTTCTGGAAAATTCATAGACTAAAACAAATTACAGCTATCCTATATATAGGGATGAAGCATGCAGATTAGATACATCAGCATTAAGTGAATGGGACGGTTAAGGTTTTCCACTGTAGTTACACCAGACTCTCTCTAATTCACCCTAGAGATACCCGTTTTCGAAATTTTGTTAATTAGAAAGTAAGTGAAGAAACAGAAAAAAATGTGATGAAGATATATATAGTATATTGTTTAGGAAAATTGTAATGATCATTCTTCATCATGGACTAGGTCATATTTTATACAAATAATGAATCCATAGTAATATAGAGGAAATCACTACATCTCAGTTATTTGATCTTTGCTGAGAATCAAGAAAGTGTGACATCTTGGCAAAGTGTAGATTAGCGAGGGTATTTAATATTAACATACTAAAAGATATTTTATGTGAAGAAAATCATCCTGGGTCATACTGCCAAAAAGTAATCTTAGTAGCTCTCAGAATCATTACGATCATTGTCCCATCAATCTGAACAGTACAGAACAACAGAAGTTGCATGGAATTTCAGTGAGATCATCTCTACATTGCTTGAAAAACTAAACTGAGCTAATCTGGTCTGCTAGTTTACCGTAAGTACACTGCAAACTGTGGGCTATTAATGAAATCACAATGGGTTTGTGGGCAAGTGAAGGAAAAGCCACAAGCAGACTTTAAATTGTACAGAGAAAGTAATGTAACCCCAAAATGTGACATGTAAATGGTCAGCCTTAGATTATGTACATATAATATATAACATTATATACATATTCAATGTACATACACACTTAAGAATTTTGTAAAGATGCATTGTGACAACTTTAGAGAAAAATGTAATGATGTAAAATATGTAATAAGATCCAGTAGCAAGTCGTGTGGCCGGGCCCTCCTGTTCTGGCAGAGGCTTCACTCCTTTGGCACCAAGGACTCACCATACCAGTCTATTATTTTAAAAGGTGACACAGTGTGCAGTAGTCTGTGAGCTCTGAATGTCTTTTAGGGCTAATCGAAGTTGACCCTGGGGATCTCTACTTCTGTTTCATAGCTCCAGCCCTGTGAAAGCCCAAAAAAGCAAAAGAGATTAAAAATTTTCTTGACTGCTATTTTTATTTCCTTCTTTCATCAGAATGAGCCCTTTTGCATGTAGTCTCATTGTGGTGTGAGAGGGCAATTAAAGTCTTTGTATTGTGATAATCCGCAGTGGGTCATTTCATTTTGATAGCCCTTCTTGATGGGCAGGACCTGCTGATTAGGTTCACAGCTTCAGAGCAAACATTTTGTACAGTTATAAAGCAAGAACCTCCTAGCATGTGATAAAGATATTGTAAGTAAGATGAATGCATGCAGCAATTTACAAGCATTTCATAAAATTTAAACACTAAACACATGGTTATCAATCCAATACCCATTTTACCCACTCTAATACAAGAGTGAAACAGACTGGTTTCCAGCAATGAATTTGTCAGTGCTTGGTTGAGGCCTAAAACCTTGGCAAGAGCTGGCACCTGGTCTGCCAGCATCATACACCTACAGAAGTGTGAGATGTTTGTGGAGCAGATAGCAGGACTATTCTAAACTATGTCCAATTAGGGATTAGCAGGATCCAGAGTGCTCCAGTCATGTCAACTCCCCAGCCCCTAGGAATGTCTCAAATGTGCCCCATGCTGGGGTTCCAGGGAAGTTGACATAAAAGCTGGCTATGATAGCTTTATACCAGTTTTACATCAGATGGGGCATATACACAATATATATGTTATGCATGCACATTTGCCAAGGCTAGGGGGGCACTGGCTGAACTGTTCCTCTTTTGGATGTTCAGTGGGGATCCTAGTTTTCCATGATAAAACCCCCAAAATTCTCTGATAAAGAAAACCCATAAAAATCCACATTTTTATGCGATTAAAACAAAACACTGAACTTCAGTTTCCCTAGGCGGCTGGGGCTGACAGCCCGAGCTCTCCCCCATCCTAAAATAAGGGATAGAAAACTCTTTGCCAATTCTCCTGCTTATCCCAGTTTTTGATTATCCGATCTGGCCCTGGTCTCAATTAGTTCGGATAAACGGGGTTGCACTGTAAATTTAAAGTGCACTCAAAAATCAACCACAAGAGGGGGAGGTTGCGTGCTTTGAATAAGTGACACTGGTACTTTCAGTAAAATTTAGTTAATATATATTTTTTTTTCCATAAAATGTAAAAACAAAGATTCTCTGTGAAAATGCAAATTTTGCATTTTTCTGTGGCAAACGGATTTCTAGGATCCCTGGTGATCAGCTTCAGTCTCCCTTTTCTCCAGCTTTTATAGCATCTGGCAATTTTATTTTCTCATGTCTTATTTCAGAGGCCTGTTCTGACCAGAAAGCTTCTCTCCTTAACTGCTTCCTTCCAACTAATTCTAAGTGTGCTATCACTCAGGGAAGTACTAGATGAACAGCTCCTAGCTGCAAAGTCTACTCAGAAAAGGAGAAACATTTAAAGAGACGGTGTCTTCAAGAGATTCAATATATTTCCAAAAGCAACCTATATTCTTAACATTGCAATTTTTCTCTGGTCCTGCAATTTTAATCTACGTTCAGTCGAAGGAGGATGTTACACTGTGCATGTGTATTTGTCTTGGGTCTTACTTGCTAGAGAAAAAAATTGCAGAATTTAACAAGTTCACACAAATCACTAAACAAAATATCATATGGAGGAAAAAGCTCTGTGCGTGGGCAACCATGTATTAAAAACTACAGACAGAGGGCTAGGGACACTGATTCTGGATGTTGAGGACTGGAGCAGAGGGCACCAAATGTGGGCAGATTGCATATCTCACCCCTGCTGTAAAGCCCGCCCCCTGCTACAGACACTCAAATGTGTGTGTCTCTCTCTCTTTTTCTGGGATGGGATGCAAAAGCAGCACATGAGTGCTGCTACCATGAGTAAGATTTTCCTCATCTCTCTCTCTCACACACACACACTGACACACACAGATCCACAGACACAAATTCTTGATTCTGCTCCAAGTGCTGATGCTGACACATTAATATTTTTACTCCTGATTTTCTAAAAAAGAAGTTTTGCATTTATTAATTGATATAAATTCTGCCTGCAGGCTGGACTGTCCCTTTATCACCCTTCACTCCCTCAGTGCCTCCAAAAATCATCTTCCTTCCAAAGAAGAAGAGGTCTTAAATGCCAATGATTTAACAAGGAGAATTCCACTTAATTTCTGTTCTCTCCCTGTGCTGCATATTGATTATTAAATGGATGACTGTATCATTTTATCTCAAGGACATATATTGCATCTTGAGGACATATACTGCAGATCCCTTTCAAATCAAACCATGGACAAATGTACTATTGTGCAGAGATCATCAATGATGATGATGGTGCTGTGATATTGCCCAATTAGTCCCTCTTCTGCCTCTTAAAAAGTAGGTTGTAATCAGATGATTACTCATGATTATTCATATCTGAGTAGCTGTACTTCACAGAAAATATGCTGACAGTCCAGCAGACCTTAAAGGAGTAGAATGGTCCTGGGGAAAAAAAACTTATGAATACAGATTCCCGACTGTGTTACACCAACATAGCTCCATTTACATCAGCATCAAACTCATCTGCTGCAATGGAGAATCTGGCCCATGACCAGCAAAAGACTGTGTGTGCCATGTGGCATAGCCACATAGTTTAGTAGTATAGATGCAGAACACAGAGCTATCAGTTACCTGTTCAGAGAGACTTTTACATGGTTTAATTCACACTTGTGAATTGTACATTCTTTGATGCGATCTTGCAAGCAGGTAAGAGGCTGTTTTGTGAAAAATGGCTAAATGTTCTAAACAAATCGCTGCACAATTGTTAGATATGGTGACATGCGTCCCAAACTGAAGAGGTGGCATTTTGCTTAACTCCATCTCAGAGCACACTTTCTCAGATAAAATTCTCTTCTTTCCATATGCCGTGCTAATGGCACCTGTGTTTTTTGTCAGTTCCACATCCCATGACCGCCCTTGCTAAGTTCAGGCTTTACACCTGGAATGTACTTCAAAAAAACCCGACTATGGTTGTCTTGAGCGCCCTGCATCTGCCATTGGCAGCAGCTGTTTTATGTGACTCAGCTGGAGAGCACCTGCTCATTAGAGCCCTTCCCTTCGTCCAAAGGGTGCTCACGAGAGCTAGTTTGGCTTCGTAAGACAGGTATGGTTGTAGGAGGTTGCTGTGCAGTTATAGGGTTTCCATAAGAAGTAGCTAGAAGGTCCTTTTCAAGCAGCTGGAATGGGCCATTTGGAGGATGATATTATTAATTTCCTAGTTGATTGAATTAATTTTCCTAACTGATATGGCTGATTTTGGATCCGGTCCAGGCCTGTTAGTTTGACCTCAGTCGTATGGAAGGTCTTGAAAAAAATTTTGAAAGAGAAAGTAGTTAAGGACATTGAGGTTAATGGTAGTTGGGACAAAATACAACATGGTTTTACAAAAGGTAGATCGTGCCAGACCAACCCGATTTCCTTCTTTGAGAAGATAACAGATTTCTTAGACAAAGGGAATGCAGTGGATCTAATTTACCTAGATTTCAGTAAGGCATTTGATATGGTTCCACATGGGGAATTATTAGTTGAATTGGAAAAGATGGGCATTAATATGAAAATTGAAAGTTGGATAAGGAACTGGTTAAAGGGGAGACTACAATGGGTCATACTGAAAGGTGAACTGTCAGGCTGGAGTGAGGTTACTAGTGGAGTTCCTTAGGGACTGGTCTTGGGACCAATCTTATTAAACCTTTTTATTACTGACCTTGGCACAAAAAGTGGGAGCGTGTTAATAAAGTTTGCAGATGACTCAAAGTTGGGAGGTATTGCCAATACAGAGAAGGACTGGTTTATAGCAAAAATTTTTGTTATTAGTCTCTAAATGCATAACTTTGCACTTTCCACTATTACATTTCATCCTATTTCTATTACTCCAGTTTACAAGATCATACAAGAAGATCTGGATGACCTATAAACTGGGGATGCATCAGATGAAGTGACATAGGAGGAAAAGGACCTGAACATACTGTTTGATCACAGGATAACTATGAGCTGCCAATGTGATGTGGCCATGAAAAAAGCCAATGCGGTCCTAGGATACATCAGGCAAGGAATTTCCAATAGAGATAGGGAGGTGTTAGTACCGTTATACAAGACAAAGGTTTCTAACCATCAAGGGATGCCTTCCAAGGGCAGGAGTCAGGGCAAAAAACCTAACTGGCTTCAAGACTCAGCTTGATATGTTTATGAAGGGGATGGTATGATGGGACAGCCTAATTTGGCAATTAACTGATCTTTGACTACTAACGGTAAATATGCCTAATGGCTTGTGATGGGATGTTAGATGGGGTGGATTATGAGTTACTACAAAGAATTCTTTCTGGTTGTCTGGCTGGTGAATTTTGACCACATGCTCAGGGTTTAGATGATCGCCATATTTGGGGTTGGGAAGGAATTTTTCTCCCAGGACAGATTGGCAGAGACCCTGGGGTTTTTTTCACCTTCCTCTGCAGCATGGGGCATGGGTCACTTGCTGGTGGATTCTCCGTACCTTGAAGTCTTTAAGCCATTATTTGAGGACTTCAGTAACTCAGTCATAGGTTATGGGTCTATTACAGGAGTGGGTAGGTGGGGTTCTGTGGCCTGCATTGTGCAGTAGGTCAGATTAGATGATCATAATGGTCCCTTCTGACTTTAAAGTCTAAGAGTCTATAAGGTCTGTTCCATGGTCTATGCTCAGAAAGTCTGTGCTGTGTGGCTTTGTGTGTTGGCTCTCTGCACAGGATCAGAAAATGTGAAAGAATTAGACCAAAAGTACACTGTGTACTGCATGCTAAGTGAAAATTATTTCAGCACATAGCATCCCTCCAGAAATATACAACACCCTACAGACTCTCTTGGTTTTCCCTGATTTCTTAGCATTGAGGAATTTTTAAAAATCCCTGAAAGTCTGAGCTACAGGCGGTATGCAAAGCCATAATCACAAAAGTTATCTAAATATTCATTATACCAAGGGAGCAGGAAACATTTTAAACTGTTAATTGCATTAAGCTGCTATACACTGAAGCCAACACGTGTACTGTTTCAGTCTCCCACTGTGTTAAGAAATGGGACCAGCAATTAAGATAATATGACAAGAGCAGCACATATATATCCATCACAAAGTTCCTAGGGCCAGATCAACTCTTTCCACAGAAAGATAAACCAACCACAGAAAAAACTGTGTGAGGGGGAGCCAGGTAAGAAAGGAACATTCCAGGAGGTTTTACTTGTAGAATTTCTTTAGGATATTGTGGTTCTGATTCAAAACATGGGCTGTGAATCAGGCCATGTATCAGAAGGTGAGTTTGTCCTCCCCCTCTAGCCCCCACAGTATGGGCAAGGGCTTTGGCTCCCAAGATTTTCAAGTCCTGGGGGAATGTGCTGGAGGTCAAATTCATCCGCACTGAAACTGATTCCATGCTGGCTCCAGGCCCCCTCCCTTCCTTTGCCATTCCTTCTCCTCCCCTCCAGCTGCCTGGCAGTGTCGCTCTAATGGAGGCACCATGCAAGGCACTGACAGTGGAAACATATTGATAGGTGTGGAGGGTTCTGGTTGTTTTCTTGATGTATACCTACTGCTCCATGTCAGAGCAGCCATGAGGAAAGGAATTCTAACCAGTAATCCTCTGCTAGGAGGAGGTTTTTTTTAACTATAGTATTTCCTCCATAATGACAGAGAAGTCTTGGTGTTGTGGACTGATGAACTCATGTGCATCAGGTGCCGATAGTTTTAGAAATAGTCGTCCTTTCAGATTTGTTTTTACTCTTTGGCATATTTTGACTGTATTCTCCACATCAAACACCAATGCTCTGCCACCCCACCAAAACAGGTGCCCCTTTGGGGAATGAAACAACAGCTGAGAATATTCTAGAAAAGGTCTGGAAGACAATCTTTTAAGCAAGTCAGACAGAGATGGTGCTGGTGATTGATTGTAACACCAGCTCTGAACTACCACCACACCTGGAAGTCTACATTGTGTTTGGTTTGATAAAATATGAACCAAAAGGCTAAGAATTATTTAACTTTTACAATTGTTCTTATTACTTAATATCTATATTACAGAAGGGCCTAAAAGCCTTAGTTAGGATCAGGGCCCCATTGCAAACACATATACACATATATAAACACATCCAAAGACATGGCCCCGCCTCTCAGGAAAGATTTTGTTTTACTGTTTGAATATAGTACATTAATCACGTTGTTCAATGCATTACTGGAAGGTGTTCAGATACTACAGTGATGAGAGAGGTATAAGAACTTACATAGAACATAATTGAAACCTTCCATAATATTAGATGAAATACCTATAGTCTGAACCTTATGTATAAGGTGAAATCCACCTGAGGGTGGGGGAGGAGGGGCTCAAGGGAAGGTCTTCTCCATTACTTATCCCCCTTGTGGGGCTACATGGGTGGAGGACATGAAGGTGAACCAGTCATTCAGAGTGACTTTCCTGACATAGCACATTTAGGATTTATGTCCCTTACATGCTATGGTAGGAGGGTCTGTGCTGGCTCTCAATGGGTCAGTGGTTTGGGAAGATTTGGGAGCAATTACATGGACCAGTCGCTCTATGCATTACAGAATGGCTGTTGTTATGATGTCAGTCTATTGATTGGCATAGAAGAAGTGATAAGGCTGAATTGTTCATTCCTTCTGAACCCTACCTAGTGACCTACACTAAGCTGAATTTTACCCATAGATTTTCATTCCCCACCCACAATCTGCATAGTGGTAGATAGATGAGGGCTTTAGAACAATTTCATATAACCACTCATTATGGGTTATGTAGCAGTTAGGATACTAATTTCTAGATGCTGTCTCTCTCTTTATGAAATTTATATATGAAAATGCTATTTAAATGTGGAATATAATTCTTCATTCATATAGAACTTGCATGCTATACAAATAAAACATTTTGAATCTCTTATTTTGTCTTAAAAGTCCCCAAATACATGCAACATTATGAATATAATTCCAGCTGCTTTCATAGTAACAGAAATGTCATTGTACTGGCCAACCAGACTTTTCCAACCTGAACAATGGAATTATTATGTTGGTATTATTACTGTCTTATGGTCCCTGCTGTTACACTGCTAACACATTACTGTTTTGTGTGTGAAGTTAAAGCATATGTTTTGTTCTGGGCACACACAAATGAGCATGCATACTCCACTCCATTCATCTAGCCATGACAAGGCTTACATGAGGGAGGACCTGGTCTCCTACCCCGTTTCTTGTCAATCAGTTGTTTATTCCTGATATAGATCAGCCGCTCTCCCCGCTTATAATACTGCCCTATATGCTGTCTTCAAGTGCTTCACCACACTAAGAGATGGGGACACCTGGAAAGATACAGAGCTCTACAGAGACTAGTACTGAAATGTGGTCAAGAGCAGTGCAAGCTGGAGCTTCCTCACATATGCTAAGAACATCACTTAACCTTCCTAGAGCTTCTTCCAGACAGAAAAGTGCAGCTCCCCAGCCTTCATGGTGGCTCCAGAGGCAGAGTGTATGTGCTAAGAGTTGAGATGGATCCACACTGTAAAAATTAATCCAGTGGATTTGGATTTTGGTTTAGCCCACTGTAGCTATAGAGAGCAGCCACAAAGTTTGATATTACCAATGACGAGTGTTCAAAAATCATGAGTAATACTCCACAGATCCGCACATCGTGTGGATGGACCACATCATGAGACTATACAAAAATTTATTCTTTTTATTTTCCTTCTGCTTTTTTTAAGCCTTTAGGGGACACTCAGGTCATTTTTTCCAACCATCTCTTCACATTCACAAGAAACTCTGATTGATTGTCATGTAACCCAGGATTCCCGGAGCTGTAGCTTTAAAAAAAGCAATAAATATAATGATTCTCTTGATAAAATTGCGTGAGCTGGCAACACTGAAATTTTGAATCAGAATATGTACTTCTCCAAAGTGCGAGGATGTTCAGGTGTCAGACTTGCAGACCGGGCTCAGATCAAACAATGGCACTGAGGAGAAGACTGAATGACAAAGATGTGAATTTGACAAGTTTTTGGACAGTTTATGTACTGAAAAATGCAGTTTCAGACTGACCAAAACTCTACAAATTTGGGTTGATTTTGGTGAATAACTTTGATTGAAAACAAATTATTTTTTTCCTTGAAAAAGTCCAGATATTTCATTTTGACATTTTAGAGATGAAATGTTTTGATTTTTTATTTTAAACTGATATTTCATTTTGACATTTAGCTAAATTTATTAAAAAACACAAAACGAAACAAAAGGGGGACAATGCCAATTAGAAACAAAATTTAAAAACTGGGAAAAAAAATCATTTCAGGTCAGACAGAACATTTTGTTTGACCTGTAATGAATTTTTTAAAATTTTTGTGTCAGCCACCAAATAAAAAAAACAAACCAATTATTAACTGTTCATGTCTGAAGCATCAAAACCTTAGTGTGTAACCATTTAATTTTCCATTATCTTAACCTTTGTCCCTTCCCCCCATGTTTGTTTATCACCTTCACTACTTATACCACATTTAAATTTGAATGGTGAGAGCTCCAGAGCAGGGACTGTATTTTTACTTTGTGCGTGCATGCGAGATGTACGTGGTGCACTTTTGGGCACTCATATGGAAATAACAAGCATCTTCCAATGTTATGTATAGCTTTACTCTAATACCAATGTCCTAAAACGATTACACACTATCCGACACATTCATTTAAAAATAAAGCTTATAAAAGCCCACATAAAAGCAAGAGAATGCTGAGAGTTTTGTAGTGTCCTGAAGTAATTGTAGGCATAATGCTTGCCCAACAGAATGCAACGGAGAAGGATTTCATAGACAAGTCAGAGGTAAGCACTTATTTTGTAGAACCAGTAATTGTTTATTTAATTCTCCATTGTCACTTCTAGATATATGTATTATAAAACAGCAATTTAAACAGTTCAGTAATGATACAGAGTTTGTAAACCAATTTCCGATGGGATACAAGTAAGAGGAAAATTAAATGAAATTGGCAACTTGGAACATTCAGATTTAGAGATCTCTTTTGGAGCTGATAATACATAAATTGTTCTGATGGCATTTATTAGTTCTACGTTCGCTGGATCACATGAAGTTGCATGTAAAACCACAACAGAAAAGGCTGGCAAAGTTACATAGGATTACATCAAAAGCTAGCAAAATGAACCAGCAAGATCGCAAATATCAAACACGCTCTTACAAGTATTTTATATTTAATTCAAAGGCTTCTTTTCAGTCATGAGAAGTACACAAGAACTAAGCTTGTGGGACATGAAAGAGTTTGTTTTTAATGCCTTTATTCACTCCACACATTAAAAGCCATGGTTCATAGTGACTCTCAGTGGACACGGATAAATTACTTTATTCTGTTTCTACAGGAGGGATGTTGTTTAACAACAAATATACTTCAATGACCATTCGATTTTGCTTCTAGATATAAAAAAATGGTGGATGTACGGATAAGAAAAGTATGTTTATTGCCCAGAAAGCTATCTTTATGGAAGTTATTGTGCATTATCAAGCTGAGTTTTTGTAGACATAGAGCCTGATCCAAAGCCCATTGAAGTCGCTGGAAGTTGTCTCATTGACTTACATGAGATTTTGATCAGGCCCATGATTAGTAGTCTAGGAGTCAGTTCCTTAGCAGATTATCTGGATAATTCTATTGGCTTCAGTGGAACTATGCCAATTTATGCCATCTGAGGATCTGGTCTAGTATCTCTTAGGCAACAATGAGATATATTTCACTGTGTGAAACAATCCCATGGCACATAAGCACCCTGGAGACTCCAAGTTACGTGATAATCATAATACATGAGACTTTTCTGAGATTTCTGTGGGAGGGAAGAGGTGATAAAAAATAACTTTCAGGACATACATACTTGTCAACAGAAATGGCGACATTAACAAACAGAAGCCTCCAATAAATTGCATCTTGAACTTCAGTAGTCAGCTTTCATCTCCCCTACCCTCTGTCTGAAGAAAACAGCAAGCCAAGATGTATAAAACTTTCTCTTTTAACAACCAAATAAGTGACTACAACGTAACTTCTTTTCCCATTATGTCAGCTTGTAACGCAATCTTTAGAATGCCCTCCTTTATCAATTTGTCATAAGAAGAATAAAGGCCTAAATACTGACCCCACAGCTGCAGTGACTACTCCATCACTGAGCTGTAAGAGACAATACTGGTACTGTACAGATTTTGTTCTCAGATTCATGCTGTTTGTTTCTGATGCTGAAATACCAGAAAACGTGTATAGGATGACTTCACTTCTCATTCAACAGAATCCTAGACCCCCTTCCATTCAGAATGCATGCTTGAAAAATGCTACTTAATACTGATGGTACAAAGCATTTTGAAGGTAAAGCTGGATAAAATTAATTCTTTTATTTATCCCTCCTAACTGGAGACTCAAGAAAAAGAGTACCGTTATTCTGAAATATCTTGGAAGACAAGATGTCTTTTCATACAGTATACAAAAGAACTGAAGCTAGGAAGCTAGACCCGCTTCTATATATAAATACTCTAAGATCTCTTCTGTGTCTCCTGGCAGATCAGGAGGGTTGCATAGCATGTTCTTGCTCTAAGACCCTTGAAGCACAGCTGAGTGGCAGCAGTATTCTAAAGACTACTGAGGTGACACAGAAGAGATGCAGCAGAGATAGCATGAAGATTTTATTTTTGGATTTTTTTTTAAAAAGGAAATATTTCAAGTGTGAAATGGTAAATGCGGTTTGAAGAAAGGAAGCAGTAATCTAAAGAGAGGGTGCAATTACCTGAATATTTAGGATATGCACACTGAGCACATAAAGGTGGACTAAGTCTAACGGAGAGTCAAGATCCATCAAAATTTCTGCCCCTCCCAACACTTCCTCCCTTCTAGGTGTTTTCCATTATCTCTTCTCTCTCCAGTCCAGCACAGAACATCCCTTCCCAGACTCCAGACCATTGCCTTTTCCAGAGATGGTCTTGGGAGTTCCCACAGTGACCTTATTTTTTTGTTCCACATCCCCTCTGTCTGTTCTCCTTCCTTGTCTCTTTCCTCATTTGGGGTGAGCGAGCAGCAGACTTTCCCTTCACTATTGCCCTCATGTGATCGTAAGGAGGAGGAGGAGGAGGGAGAAAGCCAGGAGGGCTGGGCCTTTTTCCAGAGTGAGCCAGAAGATTATATACTCATCTTTGCTCTGCTAGCTATGCCTAAGAACACCTAGCATACCCAGACCGGGGTGGCCCCAAAGGACGTAGGTTAAATTTAACTGTCCTGCAAATTCCCCACAGCCCCACACACAGAGCTGCAAGAATCATAGCTTCCAAAAGCTAGATTTGCCCTTCTTCAGTCCAGCTTGCCTCCCACTTCAGCCCGAAATTAAAGCAAATCTCCCATGGTATTGCAGGCACCTTGCCTGGCTGGGGTGAAGGTTTTGGCAAATTATGATTATTTTCTCAGGTATTTATCATAATACAATTAGCCACCATGAACTCTTTCATACTAATGGGGATTTATCAAGTAATTCCAAAGGAATTATGCCATGATTTAACAGTTACAGCCCTCAACCTGCAGTGAGAACCCCATAGTGGGCACCCATCAAAGCCTCTTTGGCGGCTCCAGGATGGGTGCAAAGATCCATCTACATGATTCCCATTGCAGGATTTCCTATAGCAAAAGATACGTGACTTCCAAAATGCAAGTCTGCTAAAAAAATACTAAAAGCCAGAAAATCCCACTTTGTGCACCCAGAAAAGAGTGAGAAATCACAGACTTTTGAACATACAGGGACAACAGTTCATGCATTCAGGGCAAAAGGAAAAAATGAATTGCAGTGTTATTTTTCTCTTACTCTTTCAGAAAGTCTGCAGCAGTAGCAAAAGTTCTGTTTTTCCCTATTCCAGTTAAATGAGACTAATGTTCTATTCCAGTAATTTTCTATCAGGGTGCACCTTTCGTTTCCTGTAAACTATAAATTCATAAGAATGGGCCCCCACAAACCAACGTGAGTCGAAATCATTTTCAGGATTTACGGGTGCATGTCATTTTCAAAAAATTCCTGCAAATCATCTGCACAGCAGAGCAGGCATTCTGGCTGCAAGCAATTAGTCAGAAAAAAAAATCTCACTTCCCTGGGTTGTTGATAGGAGTGCATAAAGTAAAGTGGAGAAAAGGAAACAAACACGTTAAGCGAGGCATTCTCCATATAACAGCCTATAGACGAGAACTTCAAACATGCATGTGTGATGCTGAAGGGGGTACGTGTTTGCTCGGTATCTTAGAAATACCATGAAGAAAACTATCCATCTCTGTGAAAATTTTCTCTGCAATGCTGCTAAAGTCCATGTCAGTTTAGATTATCAACTGCATGAGTGCTAGACGTGCATGCTAAAGTTGCACGTGCCCTGTGCAGCTGTAGGTTCTTTCAAAACATTTCCAAGTAGTGTTCACGAATCCTCAGTCCTTCCTCATTCCCGCTTCATATCCATTTGCACGCTCCCCTTCCAGACCGTGTGTTAAAGATCTCTCAAACTGGGAATAACTGACTAATAATTATTTCAAGGACGACACAGGAAAATCAAGTGGCTTGAGATTTCCATTTAATCCACATCCCATTTCTGTCTGATTTCCATGAGAGGAAATGCAGACTGTGGTTTTTCATTTACATGCCAAGGTGATTTTAAATTCATTACTGATACTGTTTTAGTAAATTGGGATCATGTCCTCCAAAGGCCTTTAGTTTTTTGGGGGATGAGGGGACACTTGGTTATTAAATACTTTTTTTGTGTGGGCCTTATCTTTGTGGGAGGGAATTGAAGGAGTCTGAAATTACTGCCAGAAGGAAGAGGTGTATTTTCACTCCAACCTCACAGATGCCCTTGTATGCAAAGCCTGTGAGGCTAGGGTCACGTGAATCTGCATCCTCTGGAGACTTTCCTCACATAAATGAATTCTGACTCACTTATGCAGGTTCCTGAATTGTGCCGGCAAACGTCCTTAGAGGGATGAGATTCTTTGAAATCTGGAATTTTAATCTCCCAGGCCAGGGTCCTGGTCTCAACTATGCCAGCTAGTAATGGCCTCAGGGAGCTGTCCAGCACATGGAGACAGCCTATATGCAGCTATCAAGTCCCACCCCAGCCCCCCCTGTGCTGGAGAAATTCTCAGGTGGCCAGATCTGGATAATTTCTGACTCCTTTGCACTGCCTGCAGTCATATTATCTTTTCTATGGAACTCTACTCCAGAGATTGTGAGAGCATCCTGGTAGCATGGCCCCCATGAAACCTGACAGCCATAGATCTGGGGCTGTGGGGGGCCAGAGCCAGTGCAGAAGCATGGGTGCACAGCGGACATGGCCTCCTATAGATCCCTGGGGAAGTTTGGGGGCAGTCCCATGTCCTTTTCCAATGGGAAGGCAACATTTCCTGATGGAACAATTGGGGAGGAACTCCACAGGGGAACCCATGCAGAGATTTCCTCTCCTAAGCCTCCTTATAAAGGTTTTACTGTGAGGGTTTATTGAGACGAGGAAAAGGAACTGGAGGTTAGATCTGGGGTAGCTAATACCTGTTAGGTAACCCTGACCTATTCCCTAACATAGAGATAAATTAACACATATTACCTCAGTTTAGCTAGTTGATGTCCACCCCAGCATCCCTCTAGGATGGATCTCAACCAGCCAAATAGAAATGAAAGGTATCAACCTGTGTCTACATTAGAGAAATAAAGTAAAGAGTAGCTAAAACATGTTAGCTAACCTGACCAGTTTTCTTAATCCAAATAAGCCCTCAGAGGAGATGATTACAGCCACTGTTCTTTTGCCTTTTCTGTCTCCAGTTGCAAATGCATTTATTTAAAATAAAAGTACTGATCTCCTAAGGTCCATACTTGCCAAGCAGGAGATCCTCACCTCTGTTCTTGTTTTGGGGGGCATGATTTAATATAAGGCTTTTCAAAGTAAAAATCAGTTTCTTTCTTCCATCCCAGCTGCAGATTCTGCATCTGATTTCTTTTTGACCTAGGATTCATAATCCACAGGTGTTTAAAGTTGAAATAAAGTGTGGGTTTCCCCTTCTAGCTTCAGATTTGTATCCCTAAACTGCCAGCTGAACCAAGATATTCCTCCATAGTTTTATATGTAAAATGACCTTTTCTCTTTGCTCTCCCATGTAGATTCCCACGCCCTGCAGCCCGGCTGGATGAAATAATTTCAGAGGAAAGACCAGCCTCTTTTTGTAGGGACTCAAATTTAATTGAATATTTCAAGGATGGATCGGATCAGAGCACTCCACCTGGGTGGGCACTCACTGATGATGTCAAGCTGTCTCTGTTCACATCAAGCTGAAGCAATCAGATACCTTCAGTTGAGAGAGGCAAGCTCTGATGCATGGGGAGACGTATGGGTGGAAAGGAGTGATGGAACAGCTTCAAAAGGGTTGGATAAACATCCTAAAATTTGGAAGCTGTTGGTCTGGAGAATGGGCTAGAAATCTAACAATACAATTCTCTCTCAATTTTCTGCAGGATCGTGGTATAGCCATTTCCTGGTCAAAACCAGGCAGTGGAGAAAAGTAGATAAATATGTATATTTATATATTTGTAAATTGTGAGCTACTTCTTTCAAACTTCCAAAAAGTTTTAGTTCAAATTTTGCATGAAGGTTCAAGTCAATTCTTACTTGGTTTATTCATCCCCAGGTGAAAAAAATTGTTGTAAAAAGATACAGCTGCTTTGAGATCCTGGAATGAAAGGTGCTCTTGAAATGCAAAAGTATTTAATTATTATTAATATATTTAATATGAGCCCTTAGAAAGTTGAAATGCCAGACGCACCTCATTATAGCTTTAGGACCCAGTTCTGGCATTATATGTATTCATAGACCTCTTAGAGTAGAATTTCCCATCGCCATGTACATTACAAAGGTTGTGAATTTATCATAAATATCAAAATTTGAGGATTTTCCTAGGGTACTTAGCCTGAAAGCTCTATGAACTTTGTCTTGGTCAGTTGAATATATTACAATGTAAATTACATTAATACAAAGAAAATATCCATTTATCTTTCCATTCACTATTCCTTTCTAATCTAGTTATCAGTTAAAGCATAACCTTAAATTTTGTTTGTTTAATGATTTTCCTAAACATCTTTTTTTTTAAATTTGAATTGATTTCTGTACAAGTAGTATTAGCAAGGGGCACTGTGTACTGCAAAGAAATAGACAAAGTGTGCTTCTTTGTTTCTCTGAAAAGCAGGCTTTTGATGGAAATATTGCAGGGAGAATGGCTGTCTGAATTTGAGAACTCGCTCTAGGCTGTTGCACATAAATTCTGAAACTAAATATTGGTGCATATCAGCTCCAGAAGCAGCAGACCATAGACAAACAACATTAAAAGTGCTGTCATGTGAAAGTGCCTGACACTAACTGCAAGCCCACACCAAACAAAGAAGCCTTTTCTCAAAAGCAAGACAGCTGAGGAACGTTACTAAGACATCTCAATATAAGAGGTTATTTTTGTTTCTTTCAATCACTAGTTTGTTCTAGCTGGCAATGATAATTTGAAGCTAATTATTTCCATCTCTTGGCTAAAACAGAATCCCCTGCAATTTATTGATAACTCCTATCTTATGTCCATGCCTTAATCAATTTAGAGACTTTACTTCCCATCAGAATTAGTTGTTCATACTTGACAAATATTCTCTTATGTCTATTTTCCTTGGGAAAATAATCATGTCCACAAAACTTCCATCCTTTAATTTACAAATAAAGTAGAACAATTATGTTGCATTTTTTGGCATAAATGGGAGCAAGACAAGACTTCTTTTTCTTTAAATTCTCCACCCTCACAACTCCCGATTGTGGCATTTTGGATTCTTAGTCTGAATGTTCAACTTAATTAATTAAGCTTTTGATTCTCGAGAGTAATCTACGGTTGTCTGGAGAAAAAAACTGGAAAAATGTCTGAAAAATGACTGTGTACTTAATAATCATAGTAAGTACTGGAACAGTAGCCAGTGCACTGAGTGAAGACTGACTCCCGTCACGTGACAGTGGCATTGATCTTTAGTAATTGTGACCATATATAGTGACTGAGGCTCTGATTCTTTCTTGCCCTGCACCTTGTGTAGCCATTATGTCAGCACAACTGGATTGTAAAAGTCAGAATGGTAGAACCCACCTTGGATTACTGGTAAATGACTGGTAAATGACTGGGCAACAGAGAATCAAGGCCAGTTTCTCTAACCAGCACATTGTGTGGCACATACTTACTACAGGCACTAGAGCAATGTTTGCAATATGTCCTTAATAATTGCTTATCCTCATAACTGGTCTTTTGGTAAGGCACTGGACTATGATTTGGGAGTTCTGGGTTAAAGTCCTGGGTCTTCCATACATTTCATGTGTGACCTTTGGCCAAGGGACTTAATGTATCTGGGCCTCCACTCCTCAGCTGTAAAAAGGTGATAATATTATCTTTATCGATCAGTTTAGATGGCACAATCTTTGGACAGCGTCTGTCTCACTGTTCCCATGTGTTTTATGGGATCTAGCACAATAGAGCCTCAATCTCTGCTGGCGCCCCTAGGTGCTACAGTAATATTAATAATAATAAAATAAATTAACTAGTCACATGGCTGACATCGGTTTCAGTCAGTGAAACCGTCGGGGTTACAAGCTTCCACAGCATGGATCTGATTTACAGGCTGTCTTTCATTGATGTTAAGGAAAAGAACGTGACCATTTTGAAGCTAATATTTAGTTATTGCTACTGTGTAATGAAGTTACACAGATATACTTTTTTCCTATGTTGATTATTATCTACATAGGAAAAAATGTCAAGGGATGCAGTGGTGTGTATTGTTCAAATGACTTCACTGTACATTATTCTTACGTGCATAATACATGCATACAGTGAAGTTGTAGTGTGTATTTATGCCAATGAAGAAGTGACCAAACTCAGCCTTGTTGTAAGTATGCATGAGTCCCATAGGCTGCATTTAGAATTTTCTCCATTCCTGAATTTTGGGCATATTCTTAAAAATGATGGACTTAACTGAAAGTACAGTTTGGCACATGCAACTTTAGTAATCTTAATGTAGGCTTGCTTTGGCACCTATTGAAGTCAATGGGAATCTCTCCATTGATTTCAATGGGTGCTGGATCAGGCCCTAAGAACAGAATTTGGCCTACCACCATTTATTTTTTTGCTCATCTTGTAAGCACATAAGGTACATTCGGGATTTTTTTTCCATATGTAATAGCCAAGTTTTAAATCTATTTTTAAAACTTCTTTTCTTTCAACTAAGTAGTCTGTTGGCAGAATTATGACACATTTTAAGGATCTAGTTCTAATAAAGGCCTGTTAAAATTCGGTTGTGACACAGTTATCCTTCAGTGTAGCAAAGGATTAGGTTGTGACAAAGATAATAATTTTGTTTACTTTTGCTTCTGGAGAAATGTTACCCTATATTATTTCAGTCTCATTGCATGGTGTGAGTCATGCCCTACATTAAGATGAGCTGGTGGAGCGCCATGTGACATAAGGTGTCACAGCACAACATTATATATCTGCTGAAAATGGGAAAAGCATCTTTTGCTCAACAAAATCAATAGCTGCTTATGGTGCTGAGAACAAGACTCCTATTGGATCCACTATCTTTAACACTGATTAACAAGCTAAGGAAAATCAAGAGAGAAGGTGCTGATGATTTATAACTCCACCTCCCTGCAGAAGGATGGTCTATTAAAAACCTACTGAGTGAAGACCTGGGAACTAGCTTCAAATGGGTGAGAGCTTAGGTCCCCCAACACTATGATAATGGCCAATAAAATGCCTGATCTTGCTACTACTGGAGTCCATTTTTATTTGTACATCGTTCAGAATGTCTTCTCTGCTAAATGATAGTCATCACACACATTGCTGAAAGGATACAGCAGTATAATAGAGATCCAACAGTAGCTGTTAATGTGACTTGAAATTTCAAAGACACCATTCCAGTATGCTTCATTTTTCTACAGTTGGCTCTTTCCTTGAAATTATCTCTAGTTCCATAACCCTCCCTCCCCTGTCCAGCCCAAATAGTCCATCAGAGGGTCCCCTTCATTTTTTCCCTTGGAGATCCTTGCCATCTCAGTTCAAATCTGTGCTTCAGCAATGACTGTCATCTAACTGACCTAACTTAACCCAAAAGCTAGAGTGCACACACAGTTACAAGTTACGGTAGGTATGAATGAAAAAAAAAGTGCACCACGAAACCAAGAGGTTAGTAAGATGGTCTGGTGTTAATACATTGATCTGAAACTCAAGAGCTGTGGGTTCAGATCCTTGTTCTGCTACACGTCCTGAGTGATCTTAGTCAAGTCATTTAATCTCTTTGTATCTCAGTTCCTCATGTGTGAGAAGGGATTAATAATGCTTCCTTTCTTCCACTTCTCAACTATTTTGTCTATTTAGCTTGTAAGCTCTTTGGGACACAGACTGTCTCATACTATGTGTATGTAAATCATAGGCCTCTAACATTGGTTAGGGTCTTAGGTGATACTATAATAAAAACAACAAGAAAAACAGCATGCAAGAATTCTGACCTACAGATGCAAACTACTTGCCACTTGTTATACAGGAAGTCTATCCACAAAGAAGATTGCAAATAGTAGTTTTCAGGGATGTGCTGGTTAATCTTTCACAAAGTAATGTGCCTCAGAAGGGGAATGGAAAAGTCATACTTAGCAGTGATAGAAGTTGTATGTTATATTCCTTTCAAACTTGTAGACATGGCTCTATTTATGCCAGGCTCCTGGGTGCCTTGTACTTAAGGATGCTAAAGAAAGAAGCAATTAATCTCAAGGATAACATCCATATTGCTGCTTCCAAATTTGATTTCATTCCTGAAAGTCTCTAAGGAGTTTTGCACCATTTTAATAAAAATAAAGGGAATATGCTGGAAGAAATATCTATGTACACACTATATAAAAGTGCAGCAGCCATATTATTGCAAAGTCAGACAATTTGCCAATATAAGGGGATTTGCAGGTAATAAAAAAAAGAAATGCATTCAAAAGCATAATTTTAAAACACTTCACATACACTCTCCCAATCGTATCACCCTCACCATTAGTACCAAGAGATTTCAAAATACTTGCATCTAAACTTGTTTTCTAAGATGCAGTCTGTTTGTGACATTGAAAATTTCACCACATGTATGTAAACCTTCAGCTGAAAAAATAGTAAGTACAATCACCATGAAATGACTCATCATGCAGAACATCACACAGACATAAATTGACCTAGGTTGGTTTTCTCCATTAGTCACAGGAAACGTTTAGTTCTATATTAAACCTTTTCTCTTCCTGGGTTCAAGGCTGCCCAGCACAGCGGCACTTTCAGGGCTGGATCATCACAAAGAATATACATATAGGCCCTTCAGTTTCTGGTGTCCAGCCCTCTGAATATTTAGGGCATGGTTATCAGAGGTGCTGAGCACTCAACTTCAGATGCTCAGAACCCTCAACTTCTATGTCCCAATGTATGGTCTCAGGATCAGAGATCAAAGGGATGCAAAGCTCCCACTGAGCTACAACCCTTTTGATTCCAGTGGTGTACTGAGGGAGAAATGGGGGAACATGCTCCCAGGCACTGGCCTGGGGAGGGGCACCAGCCAGGCCTTCCTTGGAGGAGCTGCCCCCTGTCGCAGGCAGCCAGGAGGGAGCCATGGGGACCTGAGCCTGTCACGGCCCCCACCCGCTGCTGGGCAACCCCCCGCTGCCCCCACAGTGGGGGGAGAGTGGGAAACAGGCCCACAGACACCCGCCCCCTGCCGATTGGGGAGACTGGGAGAGAGAGGGATAAGGGCCCGCAGATCCCCCCCATGGGGCACTGCTACCGACAGAGGGGTGTGGGGGAGAGTGGGACACGGGCCCTCAGATCTACCCCCCTGGGGGGTTCTGCCACCGACGGGGAGGGGGAGAGTCAGGGAGAGTGGGACACGGGCCCACATACCCCCCTGCGGGGCGCTGCTGAGGTGGGCAGTGTAAGTATGGTTCCAGGGCGCCGGAGACCCATGATACACCACTGCCCAAAGCTTCTTGACTGGTTCTGCAGCTCTGTCTCATAAAAAGTTCACTGTGGCTGCAGCTGATATTTGCATGTTAGCCAGCTAGGAGCTCCACATGGCCTCCTTTGGAAGCCCAGTGGCCTTCACTGAAGCTGATTTCCTACCTATCTACAACACCAGACTTTCTGCTTTTCCTTCTATCAATGCCTCTCCTTCTCCACGGTATTATGCTCCTCTTCCATGCCACAACACATCTGTTCCCCACAGCTCACCAGGGTCCCCCATTTATCATTGATTTCTCCTACAGCCCCATCCTTGAATTTACAAAAGCATGCGAATGAAGAGTAGCATTTTTCTCATTCTTCTTATGCTAAAGAACTTAAAACAAGCCAGCATCCCTTAAAATCATGTATCGTCCCACTCAGCCTGGGTCTATCATGGCCTTGTGCAACTTTTCTGGAGCACACTTAATGATCTTTGGCACTGTAGCTCTAATCAGAAAAAAACATTTTTGCAGAAGCTAGAAATAAATAGAATTAACTGTGCTCAGCCTCAGGGTTGAGTCAATAGCTTCATGGAAAATGTACATGTGAAACATGGAGAGGTGTCTAGATCTGAGGTTTAAAAAGGAAAGGACCAACTGCTATGTTCCTGCTCTGGAACTTGTTTCCCCCCTTTGCTCTTGATCGTTTACATACTGCAGTGGCCATTGGTCGAATTATTTGGAACAGACGAAGATGGAGGGTTAGAGGGACAGCTGTGTGGTTTTGTGATTATGACTGATTTCTGCTCGGTAACTTTTAGTAGGGGGAAGACAATCTGTTTGGACATTGATTATATATCTTTTATTATGAATGTTAATGTATTGTAAAGCCATCTAGAGGATTATGGGATGCCTATCATCAAAATAAACTGGAGACAGCTTTCAAACCATTTGTGCGCTGTGTGTGTGTGTATGGATTTTATCCTTTCAAAAAAGATTTTAAAACCCTATTGCTGCTCCATACTTCAGTAGAGATGTACTGGATCTTTGAGGAACACATTCTTTGTATAGCTATCTCTGTCTCTGCATGTATATTCAAACAAGTAAGGTAGATTTTGTGCCTTACTTAATTTCCTCTCTCCCTCTCACTCCATCACACTTTCATTAAGTAAGAGTTTGATTTATTGTTGTTATTATTTTTGTTAAAGACAGTTTATAGTTCATCACTAGATCAAAGGCAGCAGCATCCAGCAATTTACCTTTCAACCTAATCTCAATTCACAAGTGATTTTTCTTATTAAAAAGGTAAACTTCTTTCAGCAGTAGTCTATTGTTATGCCATATGGACCCATTAGTGTTGTAAATTTATCTCTGAATATGGCATATAAGATGCATTACCATCCATTAAGATCAGGTATAGCAAAATATTAACAGCTACTGTTGGATCACTACTTCACTACAGAACTCTTCCGGTAATGCTTTGAACCTAATTTCCCCTGGTAAATGGTAGCCATTTTGAATAGTTTACAATTAAAAATTGTACAGCTTTAAAACATAAGCCACGTGCTAAATATTAGCATCAACATTTAGTACTATTTTGCAAGGTACAGCCCAATTAAAATCCATAAATTACGTGCCTTAGAAGGATGGCAGTTTGCTTTTGCATTGAACAATTTATACATTTAAAAAAAACCCAGAGACCTTTTATAGCTCTTTTTGTAACCCTTTGGTGATTCCTGAGGACCTATGCTACAAGGAAGAGACAGGAAGGCCAGGGAGTCCTAAAAACAAAGTTGAAGCACAGGGTCAACATGTAAAGGGCCCCAGTGTCTGGGAGATTCCATGGGCCTTAGAGTCACCAAATACTTTGCTTGTTTTATTGGCTCAGGCAAATGCCTCTCCTCCCAATGGAAACACCTGGGACAAGGTTTGTGAAGGAAACTTCATAGAAATTGTCCGTCTCCTGCTCCCTTCTGCAGTGCTTTTCTTGGGAGCATGTAAGCTGGCCTCAGTATTTTTGTTGTGACTGACATAGTTATAGAAAATCCAGTTGTTCATTTAAACTGCCTGTTTTCAAGTTCATAATGTTTTTGGTAAAATCAAAGCATGTAGTAGATTTTATTTTGCTCTTCAGAAATTGCATAAATGCTGTGCCAAATGGCCCATTTTCCTTTGACAAATTTTAAAATGGGCTGGTAAAACGTGAGATGATGGTAGTTCTTTGACTGGCTACAGCTAGTTCATGTGGTCAGGAAGATGAGCAAAAGTATTTTAAACACATTTGTTTCCCCCGGAATTGATGACATTTGTGTGTTCTCCCTGAGCCAGCCAGGAAAAATGAAATCTACTGTCCGTAGCTGGGAGAAATTAGAGATTTTAAAGGTAGAACTGTATTCCTACACAGAATCTACACCCAGCCTTATCATTCTCCCATTGAAGTCTATGGGAGTTTTGCCAAATGGAGATCAAGAACAGCGGGCCCAGCCTACAATGAGGAATTTCTCTGTCTAAAGAGTGATTTAGTGCAATGATAACTCTTCCTCAAACTGTCAGGTAGGTATAGTTAAACTCAGTAGTTTTACTCAACTGTACTAGCAAAGAAATCCCTATGCTGTGTAAACCTGTTCACTTTCCATTAATTGCTTTGGAAATCATGCCACTATTTGTTAGCTTTTTTGACCTTCGTTTGGAAGTAAATATGAGATTTAATGTCCCAGATTGCCAGAGGCAAAATGACTCAGCAGTGATGTGTATTGCTTCCTAATTGGAGTTGCTAAATATTTTCTCTTTCTATCCACAGAGAGTCAACCAGTGGAATGGCATTGATGTCTGTGCCAGAGAAAACCATTTGTTCATGCTGCAGCTCAGATGTTGTGATGGGGAGTTCAGGGATGACAAAGGGGAAGCCCCATGAATTTCATATTCATGAACACCTTTCTGTTTGTTGTCTTTCTAGCGTGGTGAAAGCCATCAAAGAACTGGCTACATTCTATGCTGATATCACTATAGTGCTGGGCAATGGCATATCTAGTAGGAGATTTCAAAGGCACTAATTTGCAGTTTGGCATAAAAATCAATGGGAGATAGGTGCTTAACTACAATATGTGCCTCCGAAAGTCACCCAATGAGGATATTCTAGAAAATACCATGCTTTTGATTAGGTTAGCATACTATATTGCCTGACAGAGCAGGCAAGTCCCAGTGTGAAATGGCAGTATGAACAACATCAAGACAAATTATTATTTCCAGTGTGTTATGCACGCTGGGAAAGAAACACACATGCAGGATGCCAGAAAGCAACTGAGGTAAAACAGGCAGAAGGCAACTGGCAAACCTCAGTACAAATGAACCTCTAAAAAAAGAGATCAAGGTGGGTAAACTAACTTTTTCACTTAAAAAGTTTTTTAAACAAAATTTTTGTGGGTCAAATCATTATCTGATTGACACCCGATGTAGTTGCAGTTACTTCTGGGGAGCTGCGCAAAGGCAGAACTTGGTCCCTCACTTTAAGGTAACTAACTTGAAGGTTAGTTGAGTGACTGCCAGCTCGTGATTCTGATGCCATGAATTTTGTAAAAGATGTCATAGAATCATAGACTAGAATCATAGAATTGGAAGGGACCTCAGGAGGTCATCTAGTCCAACCCCCCCCGGCTCAAAGCAGGACTAACCTCAGCTAAATAATCCCAGCCAGGGTTTTGTCAAGCTGCAAGTCTAAGATACATATTGTAGCAACTACCCTTCACGGGGTTATTCAGGTTCAACTTGGGTTTTGCTTGTGCATGGGAAAAGGTGTCACAGAGATGTATTAAACTGCTCTGTACATGTTTGAATGGGCTCAATAGAGCAGGCAATGGAACAAGCTAATTGCTCAGTCATATTCTCAAATTATCTTGTGAGCCTGTAGATCCCATAGGGAAAAATAGGTCACTATTAGTGACACCAATTTCAAGTTTGAACAACCTTGCAAGCTTGGTGCTTATCAAGTAGAACAAAATCAAATAACATCCTCTTTACTGTTTGTATGATTGCCAGGCATTTATTTGAGACTAGTTCTTTAAGCTCAATTAGCAGGCAGGATCATAATAGGATTCCAAAGACCTATTACCACACATTGTCTGTATTTTATGACTGGGTTTATGTCTGTAGCAAGGTCCTCCCCAAACCTCTGAACTCTCTATTCACTGGCTGATCTATTTCAATCCAGAGAAACTGCAGAGTCACCAGACTGAACCAGAAGAAAATTTGATTTCTATTGTCCTGCAGCCTGTTCAGGCTTCTCAACATGCCACTTTTCTACAAACAAACCAACCCGACCAAACCAAAAACTCAGGAAGAACTAAGACCCAGCAAAGCCTCTGCTCTTCCCAGAGACTTTTCTGGGTGGGACATGCTCCAGAGAGTGACCAGAAGAATGCAAAACCCTCCAAAATCTGTGTCCCTATGTTCTGGGGCGTGGGGGAAAATTCCTCCTGGACTTCAAAGTTGGTGATCGATTATAAAAAAATCTGTGTGACCAAGAACTATCATACTGTTTGATACTCCACAATATCACTGGTGTCCAATTAAATGGAGGACACAGATGGACTGAACTGCATGTGAATAGCCTCTATACTCTATGTGAGGTTAATGCTTACATAAGCTTTTTGTGCTATTGGCTTGAAATTTATATAAACCCACATTTTTGTCCATTCATGCTAATAGATGTTTCTGCCACACAGTATATCAGCACATCAGTAGGCTGACTTGTCATTTTGTGCAACCTGCTGTTAATCAATCCAAAGTAATATGGTATAATACTTGGCATGCTCTAAGAAATACCTATTTTTATTGTAAAATGTATGTATATATTGACAGGATATGTATTCTGGCACATTACCAGAACATCTGCTGCAATCCAAAATATAGATGTCTTGCATTTCATTGCAGTTCTAAGGTATGTAATGAATATTTAATGAATAAAATTTAATTATTTTGATTTATTGAAAGAGCTTATCCCAAGCTCTAGATGCCTGTACATTACTTATTGAAAAATATCCATTCAGCTTCTAATGAATCAATTTCCAACGAACTTCCAGAATACCATAGTTCAGGACTCCCTTTCCCAACCCATTTACATCCTACGCAGTGTACCCATCTGAAAATGACAGACCACAAACGGGGCTTGCAGAATACTCTGAGGATTGCACACGTCTGCACCCTATTAGAACAAAGGGGAAATCTGAGTTCCAGTGTTGAGCACCCTTCACTGAAAACACCCAGCCCAATCCTGTTCAAACCAGAAAGTGGTCAGCTTAACTGCCTCAGATGATCACAACTAACAGACAAAGAGAGAGGTGACCTTCAAGATGTCTCCGAACCATTTTAGAATTTTATAGGTCAAAACCAACACCTTAAAATTAACCTAGATGTAAACCAGTGCAAATTTTGAGGCATGGATATAATTTGCTGCCTTAATGACACATTCCACACTAGCTAAATATTCCATGCCAGATCCTCAGCTGGTGTAAATTGGTGTAGAACTTAAAAGCTATACAAATTTACACCAGCTAAAGATCTGACTACCCAAATGTTCAACATGTAGCACCAAATAGAGCGCACAGCATGAGTTCAGTCTCAAGGTCACAGATTACTATGGTGGGGTCTGAAACTACAGACATCTAAAAAGCCCTGTTCAAGGTCTTTCAATAGACTTTGCAAGTAATGAGTTAAATACTAGCACTACTATGAGGATGTAGTACCAACTACATGATCAACCACTGCTCATGCTCAGTCTTGAACATAAGAACTTTTTCTTATTAAGAGAAAGGAATATTGACTGCGCCAAGACTTTGCTTTGCTTTGCATTCCTCTAGGCAGCTGAAACAGTGACATCTTTCACAGATAGAAAAGAGAACGCTAATGTCCAATTCAAAAAAAATTCCAAAGCACCCACACCAGTAATGCAGTGGGTCAGATGTCAGGTCTCAAAGGCTGGTCCAGTGGTTAGGGCACCAGACTCGTAGAGCTGGATGGAGAAAGGTAATTCCATTTCACAGATGATTTAAATATTTTTAAATTTGGTTTGTTCTGATTGAAAAAGAAAAAACAAACATTTCAAGACTCTCAGTGAAAGGGAGTAGATCGCTAGCTCCAAAGCCACTGATCCCTAGAAACCCTGAGGCGCCCAGCGCCAGGAACCTTGGAAGTCCAGGCTCCCCAGAAGTCCTCCAGGTGTGATGCAGAGGAGCTGCAGAGGTGAGCTGAAGAAAGTGTTTCATCTGAATTTTTCTGGCCATCTCTATAGCCTATGACTTGGGAGATCTGGATGCAAGCCTCTGCTCTGCCACAGATTTCCAATGTGATCTCAGGCAAGTCACTTAGGACCAGATTTTTAAAGGTATTTAGGCACCTAAAAATGCAGAGAAGTGCATAGTGGGATTTTCAAAAGCAGCTAGGCACCTAATTCCCATTGACTTCAATTTGTAAAATCCACTACTCACCTATCTGTATCTTTAGGTGCCTAAATATCTTTAAAACCTTAACCTCTTTGTACTTCAGTTCCCATCTGTAAAATGGGGATAATACTTCCCTACTTTACAGAAGTGTTGTGAGAACAAATATGACTGTGAATCACTCATATACGATGATGATGAGGCACATATAGGTAGATGGATGGAAGTCCTGATACGGGGTTCGCTACAATGCCTTTCTGACCCAGAAGTGAGCCATACCTACTGACTAGTGAGGTAATGTGCATTATGTATTTTCCCTGCACTGTCGTGTTTGAACCATCCCCAGCCCCCCAGCAGCTGTACTGGCATCTTTCACTTTACCAGAGAGACAGACCAGCATTCTGGACAGATACTTGATTCCCAAAATGAGAACGTATAAAATTAGCAAGCATGTGCTTTACCAGATAAGAAACAAAATAACAGTTTTGCTCCTTGCACGGGAAGGGAAAGGTGAGAAGAGCACCTGGCACATCTGATTGTTGATAGTGGCAAAATTGGTTAATGCTAACAATTTATGATTGTGTCCATCACAGTCAATTTCAGCATGTAGTGTTTTTCTTTGTTTGGCCAAGAAGACGTGACTCTTGTAACAAGGATTGACCTGTCAGCCCTGCTCAAAGCAGTTAAACGTAAGATGTTATCAATGGAAACAAATAGCTAGCCTTTTATTTTTATAGATGGCGGGAGCAACTTGTTACCATGGCAATGTTACATTTTCGTATTTTGAGGCCGTAGTTGAGAGGGGGAGGCAACCTCTAAAATTTACCAATGACACTGTGGGGAGAAAAAGTTGAATATTAGCTTTTTTGTTCAAGAACATCTGCAGATTTTGGAAAATATCTTAGTGTCTCATGTAGGTGGTTATATGCATTGTTGCATGAATATAGCTCAGCTCATTATTGCGTAGGTGGGTGATGCAAGGAGTATGCTAATTATAAAAGTTCATTACCAAAAATAGTAACTGAGCATAATGGGAAAGCCAGTTCTCAAGAAATAATTCAAAAGTTCATTCATAGATATTTCACATCTGTTTAAGAACACTGCAGAAAATATTTACACTGATAAACATTATTATTTTTACTTGCAATTGTTTCTGAGAATGTTTTTACAGATTTTAAAGTGCAATTCTGCTCTGAAGAGTGACTGTGTAAAGATGAAAACTTCATGTTGACCACAATGAGCTTACACATGTGCTTAATCACCCTTTTGGAATAAGGCTCATTTCCTGAATTGGTGCCTTACTGAAAAAGATGGAGAAGCACAATCCGTACATTAAGGCACTGTAATTCTTCCCAACTAAAAAACTGCTTCCATCAGGTAGTGCAACGGGTTTCAATTTAAACATGGATCTCAAGACGCTGCAAATGCTCCTTTCGTCATCTGCTACACAACGTGAACATAGGGAAAGTGGATGGACACCCAGGGGGCATTGGAACTGAAATCCCTCTATAGGGGAAACACAAGTTCCATTGTAGGGAAAGTCCAATGGGCAAAGAGTTTGAAACTAGTATTCAAGAGGAGCCAGCTCCACTGGTATGATCTGGAACATAAAATTTGCCCTACTGGGTAGGAGCAGTCATCCATTCAGTCCGATACCTTGTTTCAGACAGTGGCCTGTTCCAGTAGAGTCCAGCAGTAGGCAGTTCTGAGATAACCTGCCCCAGGGCAAGCTTCCTCACAGCCCTACAATAGTTAGAAATTAGTTTATGATCCAAAGCTTTATATCCCTTCTAAAGATCCTTTACAAATATATTTTACATACACACATGCACACACAGAGAGACTATTGTAACTCTAGGTTATTCTTGTTACCCCTTTAAGTACCTCATTCTTTACTGAATCCTGCTTGATTCTTAACCACAATGATATCCCGTAACAATGAGTATCAGCAGTTAATTGGGCACTATGTGGGAAAAAAATATTTCCTTTTATCAGTTTTGACTTTGCCATGTTTCAGTTTCATTGAATGTCCCCTTATTCTCACTCTCCAGAGAATTTTCTGCTCAGTTTATTTGTACTCTCCACGCTTTGTGGAATGGGAGTAAAAACTTTCTGAAAAACATCAAGACAAGATTTTTTACAGTCCAAGGAAGCTGGTCCAAAGCAAACAAGATTGCTTGCAATGTTGGCCATGAAAACCACATACACTGTGAATTACCCATCTGCAGGCTTGGAATTGGAACAATGCAGACCTCATATTTGAACTGATGTCACCCTTTAATGTGCTTTCCAGCAAACCGTTCATAAAATTCATGGCTGCAGCTGATCCTAGTTACTGTGTTGCTTTTTGCACATTTGTCTTGGAAAGGCTATTTCACAACTTTATGAAACTGTGCCTGGAAGAATAACGCTTGACCTAAACAAGCTAAGGACCTTATGTTCCCATCCTCAGCTATATGTGAAGCAATGGTCATATAGTCAATTACATGTCACTGAATGCATATTGGGCAGTTTTCCAATTTTTCCTTTTCCAAAACATGTATCCTCAGAAAACAGACAGTTCTGTAGCAATAGATCTGCTACATTTGAAGTAAGTGGGAGTTATGCCATTAATTTCAATGGGAACATGGTTAGACCCAAAATGTAGAGCTAGATGAACTTAGATAGACCCTTATTTCTGATGTCTAGCTATTCCCCCAATCATTGCTTGCTTCTCCTATCTACTGTGTTTCCTCAGAGAAATTGTGATTGGGGATTTAGATACTTAAAATTTTGCCTACCTCTGATAAATGAAGGTTTATTTTATTTTGGGTTAAACCCAAAAATGAATGGATTTTTATTGCTCATGGAAAGTGACTAATTGACAGCCCTACAGGCTGCAATCCTCGCTTTAACCACAGAACAAATACATCAGAATCAATAGCAGTGCAAGCTTTTCCACAGTGCCCTTCAAATCTAGTAGCTGCAGGGCAGCATCAGGGTGGGGGAGGATGTTTTTGTGGTTAAAACACAGGACAGGGAGTCACAAGATCTGGATTCTGTTCCCAGCTCTGTTCCAGACTCTGTGTGACCATAGACAAAACACTTCACTCTTCTGTGCTTCAGTTTTCTCATTTATAAAACTGGGATAGTGCTTATTCCCCTAGGAGTATTGGGAGGCTTACTTACTGTTTGCAAATTGCTTTCAGATCCTCAGAGAGCAGGCAATATGCAACTACAAAGTATGTTATACTTGTGTTTCCACCTCTATTTAGTACTGGACCTTTCTGTGAGGACTGTCAGCAAGGGGGGGGGGGGGGAGGGTCTTAATTGAACGGGTATTTATCCAGACATGGACAGCTGTCTACTAGAAACTGCATTCAGCCTAAAACAGGATTTTGAAAATGACTGTTCACCTGAGGAAGAGTTGTGCCATCAGAAAAGGCTTACCGCTCAATTCTCTGCCCTGGTTTCACTGCATTAAACAACACAGTTTGTGTAATAAAGGATGGCATTTATATCAACACATCATGCTTTGTACACACAGCACTAATCTGAAGCAAAAAGGGATGTGCCATTGAAATCATGCTGGTAAAAAACCTAATTCCTAAGCTTCCCTTAGACTCTGGAATAAATGAGTAGTGTGAGGGTTGTAGAAGGATAAATGGGTTACGGGAAGAGGAATGTGTTCCCATTGTTTCATCCACTTTTCAAAGACAAATTTGCCACAGCACTTCTACTGTAGAGAGACAGAGATAAAGGATGTTCTCATAAATAAAGTGCTAGAGGCCATGCCATTGTCTTCCTACTCAGTACACCTGCTTCTCATCACATATCAAGTCAAGTGCATCTCATGACTAAAAACGTCTTCTGAGAACATCAGGAAATGCAAAATAGTCTCCTGACTTAAAAATAACAGCCACAATGATAACATTAGAAGAACCAACCGCTACACCATATGCAAGGTTTACACATCATTTGGAAAGCTCAGATCCTCTCTCATCCTCCCAGAGCGTGACAGGTGGATCCAAAGTAATTCAATTTGCCTCCATATTTGCGAAAGAATATTTCCATGATGAAAATTCAGATGTCAGGGAGAATTCTTTACTGTATTAGGAAATGAGACAGCTGCTATGGTGAGCTTTGGCAAGACGTGATGGTCTATAATTGAAATATCCAACCTCCAGTGTGTACCTATTCAAAGCATATCTGCAGCTCTCGTAAAATTGTTACAGACAGAAGCTTCTTAGTTAGCAGAGCCAGCACTGGATGCCTTGTTTTTCTATATATGGAAAATTTCTGGCCCTCAAACATACAGCTCACAGAATGAGACCAACCAGGGAGATAGAAAAGACAACTGTGTTTATTCAGAGTGAAAAGATGAATCTCATTCTCCTTTCTCTGCACTATTTTGAGGCAATATTCCTTCCAAATCTAGATATTGGCTGCATATTTGTGTCAGATACACACTGCAATGCCTGTTTTGCAGATGCACACAGCTGTTTGAACTTTGTGAGTCTGTCATTTTTTTGCTTTGCATCTTCAAGACCAGAAGTTACAAGATCCTTTAGTTACAATTCCAATCCTCAACAGACACGCTCCCAGTCTTTTTAAGTCTGAAGAATTTATTCAAAATGTTACTCTGAAATGTGCGTTACTGGTTGATTGTAGAAAGATTTTTTGTGTGTGCTTGCACTGAAACATCAGGAATCTTTCAGTCTCTGCTAATCTGATAGATAATGTCTATTAAGATGTTGAGAGGAAGAAAAAGACAAAACAAACGAAAAATTGGAAGCATTCAAGGCTTCCCCTGTACATTTCATAGACTGTAAACAAAGTTTCATCTGACTCAGGCAGGCAACCATAATTGATACAATTATAGTTCAACTCGCTGTGAAAAACCTGAGGAAGCTTTCAGGTTTATGTTTCTTGTTACCCATGGCATTTGTCACATGAAATAATATCTTTTTCTCTTCCTTTTTACTTTATTTTATTTATGGTAGATATCTTGGATGCCAAGCCAGGTGGCTTTCCGCTTAGGAGCATGGCTTGATTAGTCTGCAATTCAGAAACTACATCCAAGAAACTTGTAACCTCCCAAACAGCAACAAATAAATCCAGCAGCTATATATAGTCTAAAGAGAAAACATAAAACAAATAAGATATTATAGTCTTTGTAAAAGGTAAATTAGAGATTTCAGTGAAATAAGACACAAACCCTAAAAAAATGTAATGTCATATTGCTCATGAACACAAAGGTTTGTACCTACACAGTTCCCAGGTTAAATAATGTAAACCATACAGAACGTATTTGTCAGACTTCTGACTCATTAACATCCTGGACTAATTCCTAATTCTAGAGGTAAGATATCAGATCAATAAGCAAAGATTTATAGAAGGCTAGTTCCTTGGCAGATTTGGTGCATCAATTTGCATTTCTAGCAAACTTCATATTGTGACTGGATGTAACTTTCTCTGATTTGGATGAAATAGAATACGTTCTCTGTAACCTAAATGGGTTGATTTGGATCAATTTTACCTCCAGAGGAGTGAAGCTAAGGGAAGAAGTTTCCATAATAGACTTTTGCTACGAGAGAGATTTTTATGAGCAAGTCACTTTTCACACACAAATTCACTTTTTCACTCTATGTAGAGTCCAACAGTTGAATCAGATCATTCTTTGTCATCGCTGACATTTCAATATCCTTTTATTTATCTCAAATCTCCTTCCCTACTGCATTTACCTCATGCAGACACACAAGCAGTGAAATACTGTACAAAATTCTGAGCGTATTTACTTAAAGCTTTTGCTTTCCATACAAATGAATAAGAATTGGTTACTGAGCATAAACTATCTGACAGAGATCTTGAGATTACAGGATCCATGGCATTCACTATCTTCTCTACTATAAAACTTCTGTGTCTATTCCATTATTTAATGCTACTTCTATTACCTCTTCCTCATTGTAAATTATCTTCACAGTCAATGATACTTAGTTTTACCATTTAATTCACACTTAATCACTTATCAACTTATGATTAGTAGTATTACTCTACCAATACTTTATGCTTGTATAGCCCTGTTCATCTCAGAATCACAAAATGCTATAAAGACAAATTAAAGTCACACAACACTCCTGTGAGGTCTTATCCTGTTTTGCAGATGGAGAAACTGAGTCACAGAGGTGAAGTGACTTGCCCACATCACAAAATCAATCAGTGGCTAAGCTGTGTAAAGAACTCAGGTCTAATTCCTGTCCAGCACTAACCACTAGGAATTGCCTCCCAGCCTCACTTACATGGTAACTCACTGTCCTGCAGAGCACACGGAGACACTCAATTCACTTCAGGCATTTGAAAAAAGAACATTAGCTTTCATGTTAAAGAACCACACAAAATACATGTAATTCAAAATATTAATTCGATATCTGGGGAATGCTCAGGCTGTATAGTTAGATGCTGAATTCTATTAGGTCTGAGGGATTTAACTGAAGATGTTTCTTTCCGACCAAAGCTAGGGGAATTCTATAGGTGGAACTTATAGCATCCCTGATTATTTGAGTTGCTTGACATTTCCCATTATAAGCCCAGTTTTCAGTTGCTTATAATGGCCTGAGACCACACAGGGTCCTAGAGCTCAGCCTGCAGGCCGAGTCCAGAAATCTACACAGTAATGAAATAGCTCCTTATGTCAGGCCCCGTGAGCCCAAGTCAGCTGGCACAGGGCAGCCAGGGATGTCTAATTGCAGTGTAGACATACCCATAGAGACTGGAATAGAACTCAAGATTCTTGAGTCTCAGCATTCCTCTGCTGTCAGTTAGTACCTGTGAAACCCATTGCAGAGCAAGGCACAGGCCCTGTGGGAAAACTACTATGTGATCATGTAAATTAAAGACTGTATCATGATGCATACACACAAGGAGGCTGAATTAAGATTGTGCAAGAAACCATAATTCTGGCATTTGCTAACATTTAAGTACTTGACTTTGAACCTTACTGTTCTTTTCATGGAGGGGTTTTGGTTGTAGACATTTTTAACATAATTCAGCCTAAGACAGCACAGCAATTGCACCTGCAGATCCCAGTTAGTCGTAGTTTCCCCAAGCTTGACAGAGAGAAAGGGGGAACAAAAGGCCCCTAGGCATAGCAAGCAAAAGGAAAGGTAGAACTGGCTAAAAAAAATTTCAACAAACCTTTTCTCTGGTTGAAAAAAATGCCATTTTGTCAGAATTGATACAATCCCGTTAAACATTTCAGTTTAGATAAAATTGCATTTTTCAACCAGAAAAAAAGGTTTGTCAATTCCTCCCCCTCCCCACCCCCCTCCAATCTACATATGATAAGCTTGGGACTGGTTTCTCTACCGTCCTTTAGCATCTTCTTGGGAGTCCAATAGTGACTGTTTTGCAAGGACCTGGGAAGAAAGAAAGATGCAGAAACCAGAGGCTGGTTTGGGCCACATTGTCTCTTCCTAAGTTCCCCAGCCCCTAAAGCATGCTGCTCCCTATGTGTGTCCAGCCCACTCTGCAGACTAGTGCAGATGGACATGGTCTTGCCTCTACCTCACACCCTCTGGGAGAACATGCTCCCTTGTGGATACATATTGGGAGCAGTCTGTTCACTTACACAGGGCCATAGCCTCCCTCTCCAGAGCACCCCCAGAAAAGTCAGTCAGTATCTAGCCCCACGTTTTCCAGTTCAGAATCAGCTACAGTCACTCATAAATAATCCGTTTTCCTTGTTAACTAATCGCATTATTAATATCATGCTACTGGGGGTAGTTTCTTCCCTACTCCAGGAGTCAGTGCCTGGTTTATGTTCAGTCAAACTGTTTCCACCTCACTGCTCACCCCCTTTTCAAGATCATTAATAAATGCACTAAATAACCATCTTAGCACATATCCTTGAGGAGTGAATGCCCTTATTAACCTCCTTCAACATTGACTACTGACCGTTTCTATTATTTATGTTCTGTCTTTTAAAGAGTTTCTAAATCATAACTGCATTCTGTTCTTTCCCCAGGACTACCAGTTTCTTTAACAGCCTCTTATCAAAGTCTTTATCAAAGACTTTTACCTGTTTTCTCTTATCTACTAGGAGGTAGACAGTATAATCCTGTTTCTCCAAATGGTTTAGTAACCATACATCTGAGGGGTTAGGATTTGGTGGGAGAAATGACTGGGCCATAGGCCCTCATATCAGGGAGCAAAAGGAGTCAGATACAGTATCTTGAGCTAAAAAGTCACATGACTAAAAGAAGCCATTGCAACAGTTTTCAGCTAGTTTCATTGCTGGGGAAACTATTTCTTTAGTATTTGTACAGGATGTTCAACGTGCCTTCCTTTGGACCTAGTTCCTAGGTAGGTAATAATGCAGTGATAGTATAAAGGGAAGGGGTGGAGAGGGCAAATTGAACACACCACTCACATCCTTACATGCTCAGTGCTGAATTGACACCTTTCTCCTTTCCCCAGTCCTGGCACTGGAGAGGACCACCCATATGCTAGGGCAGTCACAGGCTACTCTAACTTCCACCACCCAGTATGGTCATATCAGCCCAGTATCTTTCATCTCCTGCACTGAGAGCTTTACACCACTGGATGCCCCAATGTTAGGAGACTCACTAGTTGCCCTTTTAGGGCAGCTTTAAGTCGCTTTTGTACTACAGAGGTGGATAAAGGGACTTAGTCTGTGCCAAGAATCTGACCAGGTTTCACCTCTCATCCCAGATCAGATCTACAGATGCCCACAAACAGGTTTAATTATTTTTTGTCATTGCAGCTCACTCTTCCCCACATATTGTCTGAACAGGTTTCCTTTTGCGTTATAGCTCCTCTTCCTCCATGCTCTCTTACCTCCACTTACCCCTCTCTATTGTTTGCTTTCCCCCATAGTCTCCATTCCCTCTTAATACTATTATTTAACATGTGGATTATGTTAGTATCTAAAGGCCTACCAAGAATGGGGTCCCATTGTGCTAGGCACAGTCCAGAGTAGTAGAGGTCCTTACCCCAAAGAGCTTACAATCTAAATAGACAAGACAGAGACAGGGTAGGGAAAGGAATGTAACACAACGTGATGGCAGGCTGCTCTAATTTATGACAGCTGCTAAGGGCCACAATAGGCCTGGATGGGTCCTGGATACTGCAAGGGCACACTATCCCTAGCCACATCCCCCTTTTCACTACTTCGAAGGGTGGGGATGTAAGATCCTTGATCTGATTCTGTGCCCTATATCGCTGTATCTTTCTGTGATCAGCTAGGAAGATTTTAATGCCATGAATGCAGGGGAGACTCTGAGGCAAAGACTTTGTGGAACAAAAGAGAGATTTTTTCAGGCCTCATCTGATTGTTTATCGGGGACAGCAATACAACAAAAGCAAAGAGCCAGTTTTAAAAGATGTACAGTTTGTGACAGTTTGGGAAATCTGGATAATACAGCTGCTGTCAAAAGTGGTAGTGACAGCTTGATCAGAAGAAATTTTTAAATTTTTGATGGCCCCCGTTTCTTTTTTCATGATGTAATAAGGCAGCACGTCATTGAAGGTTAGCATCACTTCATAATGGGACACACCAGAAAATGTTCAAAGTTTCATGAGTGGGAGAAATGAGTATTAAAATTACTCTGTGCAAATTCTTTCAAATATTCTCTTTCACAACTCTTCAAAAGTTAAAGGGATGGTATTTAGACAAAATCTAATCAATGTGTACAACAAACTTCAGCATCTGATGAGCTACCACACAAGGGAAGTAAATTATGAGCTACCTTGAAATATGGTCAACCTATACAGTTGTAATGAATTCTGGGGATGAAATCCTGGCCCCACTGAAGTCAATGGGAGTTTTGCCACTGACGTCAATGGGCTAATATTTTGTTCTGGATGCATGTATGTTCATATGCACATGTGTCACAGATCTCTACTGAATGGATTCATCACTGCTCAGATGTGTGTCAGACTTTACACTGCTAAAGAAACTCAAGAGGCTAGGTCCCACGTGTTTGAAGCAAGAAGATTTAGTGTTCTAACTTTGCCTTAGCCATAAAGATTCAAGTAGACATGCTGTGCTGCATAATGAACCACCTTGAAATCCTAGGTGGCCACATGTGTGTTATTTTGTACATTCCATTTCATTATTAAAAGCAGGCTTTTAAAAATGTGTGTCTCAATTATTTTTAAACTCTTTTTATTAAGAGTAAGAATATGACCTGGCCTGCTGCCACAGATGACTACAGGGGGCACTGTGCATAAAACACCTCTGGAGGTGTAAATGGCCTGGACATGTTTTTAATGAAATGGGAATTCATTTATTTCAGTGATGGAATTGTGTAATAGCCTAACAGTGTACAATCCTTAATGTAGCTTGCAAAGAAAGGGTTGTTAAAGGTAAGTTTGACTGTAGTGAAACTACCTCTTTTATGTCTGAATCGTTTAACTATGAACAACTACTTTGAGTGCTTAGTCATCATTCTTGATTGCATTGCTACTTATTGAACTTAAGTGTGTGCTTAAGTGCTCTGCTGAACTTGGGCCTTAAAGCACATGCTTGAGTTGATTGCTATTCAGCAAAGCACTTAAGAAAATATTTAGCTTTAAGCACATGCTTAAGTGCTTTGCTGAATACAGGTGGCCTACCGAACCTAGGGTGTAATCACAGAATCATTAGGCTAGTAGGGCTAGCAGCGACCTCAGAGGTCAATCCCCCAGGCGGAGGCAGGATGCTCAAGTATACCTAAACCATCCCTGACAGGTTTGTGTCTTAAATTGCTCTTAAAAACCCCCAGTGATGAGGATTTCACGACCTTTCTTGGTAACTTATTCCAGTGTTTAACTATTCTTATAGTGAGAAAGTTTTCCTATTATCTAACCTAAATCTCCCTCGCTCCAGACTCCTTTACTTCTTATCCTATCTTCAGTTGACATGGAAAACTATTGATCACAGTCCTCTTGATAACAACTCAACATATTTGAAGATTATCAGGTCCCGCTTTTGTCTTCTTGTCTCAACATTAAACATAACCAGTTTTTTAACCTTTCCTCATAGGTCAGGTTTTTAAACCCTTTATCATTTTTGTTGCTCTCCTCTGGACTCTCTTTGCAATTTGTCTACAACTTTCTGAAAGTGCGGTGCCCACAACTGGACACATTACTCCAACTGAGGCCTCACCACTGCTGAGTAGAGTAAAATAGCTACCTCCTTTGTCTTACATATGACACTCCTGTTAAGAATAATATTTACCTTTTCTGCAACTCCATCACATTGTTGGCTCATATTCACTTTGTGATCCACTATAAGTCCCAGATCCTTTTAAGCATTACTACCTCCTAGCCAGTTATTCCCCATTTTGTAGCTGTGCCTTTGATTTTTCCTTTCTCCATGTAGTATTTTGCCTTGTCTTTACTAAATTTCACCTTGCTGATTTCAGACCAAATCTCTAGATTTATCAAGGTCATTTTGAATTCTAATTCTCTCTTCCAAAGTGCTTGAAACCCCTCCCAGCTTGTCATCCACAAATTTTATAAGCATACACGCTCTGCTTTATTATCCAAGGTATTAATGAAAATACTGAATAGTACAAGACCTAGGACAGAGTCCCATTTGACCTCACTGGATACATCCTCCCAGTTAGTGAACCTGTAGCAGGTTCGCACAGGCCTCCTGCTGCTCCGTGCCTCTGCTCCTACAAACCATGCTAAGATCACATCTTTATACTCCCACTAATGCTCTTTATTCACAGGCTTTTCCCACCACCAACTATTTACAAGTACAGTCCAGGCTCAGTGACCACACAGTCTCAGCCCCTCACTCAGGGCTTCAGTTCTCAGCCAGCACCCTGTCACAGAACCATTTATAATTACTTTTTGAGTATGATCTTTCAACCGGTTGTGCACCCACAGTAACTTTATCTAGCCCACAATTCCCCAGTTTGCTTATGAGAATGCCCTGTCATATGGGACAATGTTAACAAACTTCCTAAAATCAAGATATACATGTCGACTGATTCCCTGCCATTCACTAGGCCAGTAAGATATACATTCTGCTACCTAATGTAAAGGTTCCCATAACAACTATTTATTTATTTAACAATTTACCTGACTCTCAAAAAATTACTACTCTGTTTAAGGCCAAAATCTTCCCTTAAATATGGAGAGAAAAGAATTGAGTTAATTTGAATTATACACACATCTTCAGGAAACATTGGACTCCTAACGCCTACTTAAACACATCTTTGTACATTTTACAGTATGACTGGGATTCATTTCAGTAAAGTACCACTGGTATAAATATTCTCCAGGGGTTTTGTTTGCTTTTTTAAAATGTTGTTCAGAAGAAAAAAAGTGCAACCATTCCATTATCTTTCTAAATAACCGGTTATTCAAATCATCTTTGTGTTTCTAACCGTAGAATTGAAACAACTGTAGAATTGAGCGATATCAGGGCCTGAAAATGCTCCTTATGTCACCTGTATTTTGTAGTACCTACTCCCTACCAGATTCCCACTAATTCCCAAAACAAATTTCAAATTGGGGATCCCCATCTTTCTCGCTGTAGTGCCAGCTGGATACAGTTTTTAATCTTGCTTCTTGCTAAACTGTCCAGTCTCAACTTTTCTTGGTCTATGATGATCCCCAGAGTGGTCAACAGTTCTATATATACTACAATCTTTTGTGGTCAAAATTAAAACAAACTCAAAGACTGAGCATTGTTCACACACTTTGGAAAATACAAATGAACAATGTATATTTGCAGAAATAAGGACCAGACTGAGAACAGAAAAAAAGGCAAATTTGTCAGATAATTTATTTGTAATGAATAATTTTGAGCAGCTCTAGTCACTGGTATCTCTCTAGGGGAACCATATTTTGATTGATAACTTCTCCTTTTCCCTGAGAATATCTGGTATTAGTTGATAGGATACCTAATAGTTAATATTCCTGGGATGTGCTAGTCATTATATGTGTAGAGAGCCAGATTCTCTTCTGATCTAGCAGTAGATAAATTACTGTTGACTGCACCCTACTTGTGTATCTTTTAACAATTACTTTTTATGCAGAGCTCCAAGGCCTGGGTATTTGGGGAGATCCTTTTGTGAACCCCAATAAAAAAATCCTGCACTTAGTTTATATTACTTGAGATAAGCAAACAATTCAGAGAAATAAATTAACTCAAGTTTAGCCTGTTTTTCCAAATGCAGATGTGTCTGTGGGATGCAGTCATTATTTGAAATTAATCACATTTTAAGAAATTCCTCCCTCCTTTGGAGGGACCAAGAACAGTTTGCTACAAATATTCATCCCTAGACATTCTGAGTCAAGCTGTGAATAATTAGAAGTCACATGGTATTTTGTTTTTTTTTTTGTTACCTGATTGGATAAGCAAAACTCTCAACTCTTGTGTGCATGTTGCAAATACTGGGAGTCAGATTGCTGTTTGCTTGTTCCAGGGCTCCATTAAGGGGCTTCTTATCCACCTGCATTGATCAGCTTCCCGTCTTATTTAAAAATGTGCCACTATTGGTTTGATTGCTCAAGTGAGTCGCTTCAAATTCAGCTTTTAGGAGAATAAAAACTCTTATCACTTATGGAAAGCAAACACAAAAGGGCAAATTTGAATTCAGAAGCGAGTTTGTTTTATATTTGGGCAAATATATATAGGGATTTTTTTCCTCAGCAGCAGTCATCCAACATAAGTATTTATATTTTACATCAATATGTAGAAATGTGACCCCAATCACACAAGGTTCTGGATGTATTTCCATCTTAAAAAATAATGAATATATATGAAACAATCCTGCCATCAGTAGGCGGTACAGATTCCAGGAACTGAATGAATACAGACACTGAACTTCTCTCTTGGGCCTGCTGGGGTTTTTCCCCTGTGTAAGGGCTTGCTGCTGTCCATATTATACCAGTTCTGTAGATAGACAGCTTCATTTTCCAGTACCATTTCAACCACCATTCCTTCTATAGGCCACATCCTCAGTTGGTGAAAGTCACTGTAACTCTGCTGGTTTGGATTTTCTAAGCAATTCTCGGCCTCTCTACACCACTCAGGAGGCGTGCACAAAGGGCCTGGAAATTGGCTGCAATTGGATAGCAAAGAATTTTCCCGGTGAAAGTCATTGCACTGCTGGTGCAGATGTGCCGATCCTGAGTGCTGCTCCTCAGACCACTTTCTCCCGTTGTTTCTTTGTGTGAGTGTGAGAGAGCGCGAGGTGGGGGGGCACGGGGCTGTACTTTGCACAATAACTTGGCATTGGCAGAGTGTCCATTAACTATCTCAAATTGTGGCATAATTTCAAATCTATCTTTCAGCTGCTTAAAGTTGCGTCCGGCCACAAGGAGAGAATCTAGCTCTCTGATTTTAGTGCAGCTACACCAGTTTTCACCTGTTGGGGATCTGACTTTAAAATTCTCCTTTAAAATTGAAAAATGCTCACAGTGAAAAATTGAAAAGGGTACCATGATAGGGTCTAGTCCTGCAGTCCCTTACTCAGGTGACTAGTCTTTACTCATGAGTCACCCCATTGAAATCAGTGGGACTCCACACTTGAGTAAGTGTTTACAGTATCACATCCCTTAGGTAGTAATAATAAGTTATAAAATCATGTTTTTTCTTTACTCTTTTAAAAAGCCTCTAAAAGCAGGTAACAAAGATATTCATTTTCTCCTACAACCACTACAAATTATCCTATTTTTTCTAAAACAATTCCATTTTCCATTGTTGGACGTTTCTTTTACTATAGTCTGTACTTAATTCACTGAATGTAATTTTAAAAAAACTATTCTTATCTATCACAGAAACTCACTCAGTGCTGGGGTCTTCTGAATTTCAAATTTACTCTTTGTCTAAATAATGGAACTTCATCTCAGAAATCCAGGTTCTGGGAACATTAATTAACAAGAATTCCACAAAGCCTCAAAATATTTTAATACTGTCCTTCATTGACCAAAGTTATTTTTCCTCTAAAAATGGAAGATTTAAATCAACATCTTTCTACCATATCTTTGCACAGGCTTGGTCTGATCTATAGACAGTTCCTAAAAAGCTTGAAGAAATTTAATTTTTCCAGCTAGTTAAATTTGAAAGGGACCAAATACTTCACTGTTTTGCCTTCATTCTTGTTTAAGCCTCTGCGTTGTCTTCTTCATTTTCAGATGGATCACTGGTTTCCAGAACAAATGATTCCATCTCCTCTCAGATGAAACTCTTTAAAATTGCTTTTCCTACTGAGCACTTCCAGAGGTCATGAATTAAACAAAAAGACCATTTCAGGTTTTAAGTTAGTTCTCTGGCCAATTATGAACAACTCAGGCAAATAAACATGAAACAAATCATTAAAAACCATAGTGGGTCATTCCATTTTAATTCTGGGGGCACAATCAGCTATCCTACTGTCATCCTGACAATTCATCCAAGCAGATGTGTTTTATTATAGCAGTGGTTTTCAACCTTTTTTCATTTGCAGACCCCCCAAAAATTTTTATTGGAGGTGCAGAGTCCTTTGGAAATCTTAGACAGTCTATGGACCACCCCAGAGTCCACTGCTCTACCATAATGACAACCTTTCACAACTCCTTAGAGACAATCCATTGACTCCTAGGGGTCCAGAGATAGGTATTACAGTATTTGAACATACAGTCCCCTTCACTGTAGTCCCTTATTCCCCATCATCTCCAAATGGGTTAGAAGCTGCACAGCAGGAGATAATGCTATAATGAGCTGCCCTTAAGGACCTGATCCAAAAGCCCACTGAAGTGAGTGGAAAGATTCCTATTGAATTCAAGGGACTTTGGATCGTTCCCTAATGCCCCACAGAGATTTCCTGCTGAAAGTACTCTAAGTAGACAGGACATCGTACTGCCCAGCATGCCTGCTTCCTGAGACCCCCAAAGCTCAGGGATATCCAGCTATGTTATGTTCTTGGGGGCGGGGGAGGGAGAGAGGGAGGGATTATGTCACAAAGCACATTGCACCTGCTTTCCTGCTCTTTTGATACCCCTCTGCGTTGCAAGGCAGAGGGAATCATCTGGCTCTAGGATAGCATGTGACATAACAGAAGTCTCATTCTTGTCTTTTTGGCAAGGAAGTAAGATTAGGTGCTTCAACACCACATTAAGCAAGAAAAAGTGAAGCAGGAAACAAGCAATTTCTAACAATATATGCCACCCGGGTGCTAGTCTCATACTAATTTAAACATCAAATAAAAACCAAAGTTATCACTAACTAAATTTATTAGCCATTTGCATTTCAGGCTTTTAAAAATAAAGCAAACACAAATCATAATGCATGATGCCCCCAGTGATTTCTATTCCCTAATTACCCTGATAACTTGCATGATTAGTGTTATGTTTTGTATGGCAGTATTGGATGGAACAGAATGAGGCTTTATTTACTTCAGAAGGGCTCTGGATGTGATTAGCAGGAGTGCATAGATGTACATTAGCACACATTAATGTGGCAACTAATCTAGGCCGTGGACAGAAACAATATATATTGTATTTTTCCAGTATGTTTCTATTGGAAAATTTCTTCTTCAAGTGCCTCTGAGGTACTTATTTTAATTTTCCTGTTGCAATTTGTAATTACCATCAGATTGATATGTCTGTTATTCTAAATAAATTGCTTTACTGGCAAAAATATGCCTTCTTTGTAAGCAGATTATATTACTGCCATGTGGTACGCTATGAAGGAAGGTTTCACAACAAACTAGCAGTCAACTCTTTGCCTTACGTTTGCAATTTATTATTTAAAGTGTTCTGTTGTCCATAAGTATTTTTTTTTCTGGGGGCCCGATCCTGCAAATTTTTGCACAGGGGAAGCCTGCTGCCCCCATTGGAGCCCTGCAGAAGTCAAAGAGGCGGTGCACTAGTGCAGGAGTCTGCCTGTACAAAACACATCTCAGGACTGGGGCCTTAGGTCAAACTCAAGCACAGCAGGCCCCCTGACACTGACTGGGTCCCTTAGGCACTGTGGTTACATAAATATTACTAAACCATCATTACAAATGTTTACCCTGTGCCAATAGCAAATACAAAAGAAGTCCCCTCCAAAGGGCAAAGGTAACATTATCTGCTATGAACTTGTACACAGGTCTGTGATCATAGATTATTATTTTCTTCTTCGAGTGTCCTATGGCTAGAACCTTGACCCTAGGCTGAGCAGATTCACCAGGGAGCATTTATGAGAGGAATCCTGCCTGCTCCAGGCTCTGGAGTGTCTGCATAGCTGCTTCTGAGGGGATATGTAAGCCTCATGGCTTAAGTAGCCTATGTTGCACCTTTCTGTACCTTTCACACCTTCCATGGGTTGGTGGTTAGAAGTGGAACATCTGCAAAGCCTTTGATCAGTCTCTCTCAATATGGGAAAGAGGGGAAGGGGAATGATAGTATTATATCTGTACAGTGCCACTTCTTTATTGGCCACTGTATGATTCTCATATTCAGGCCCCTCCATTATGAGCAGAAGAACTGCACCTGTTCTGCACCCTTCTGTGGAAGGGGCTGGGTGTGGCCTAATTGTGCTTGATCCTGTACAAAAGGAACCATCACACAAACCACAAAGATCTTACAATCTCAGGTCCCAATCCTGCAGTATGACCCAATCAGATGAATATGAGAAAGTCATCCATCTCAGAGCTTCATTCCAGGCAGTCTGCAGACTTAAGCTGACATTGCTTCATCGGTTTGCCCTTGCCTCGTGTTAGGAAGGTTTTTTTTTTTGCATGGATTCCGCAAGGGGTGGGTTTTGTGACAAGTTCTACAGCTGTGGAATCACAGTGCACAAGAGGATCTGACCACTTGTTGCTATTAGAAGAAGTGGATTTTGGAGAACTGATGTACTCCTGTCTTTTGAAGCAGATGCTGGAGTGATATTTGAAGTCTGAGGAAGCATGGCTTGGAATGTGCTTGTTTCTAATAAATTCACATGCTTTTTACACACATAAGAACCAAATCCTTAGCTGATGTAAAGCAGTGTAGCTCCATTCCTGTCCTGAGGGGAAAGACCTGTGCCTTTGACTCTGCCATGGTCTTGGTGAGTAGTCTTGAGAAGGCCACCCATGGCCTCATTTTCAGAGGTGAGCTATGGAAGTTGTGGGTCCTCAGCGCTTCTGAAAATCAGGTCATTAGTCCCTCTGTGTTTCCTTATGTATATGGATAATATTACTTACCTCCCTCCTGGCAGGTGTATTGTGAAGATCAATTTGCTATTGTCTATGAAGTGCTTTGAATAGGGTAAACTCTACATAAGAGCCAAGTGTTCTTATTAAATTCAATAAATAACTTTGCTTTGGTGTTTGTTCTACAGACCTGAAGTGCCTGGCAATGCTATCTTATAACTTGCTGGTTTATATTTAGCACTGGAAGCATTCTTTCTGGTCCCAGAGTTTCCATGTATAAAGTATGTCAGTTGAACGAGTCTGATCTAAAAAGAAAACAGAACCTAAAACTTTGAAAAATGAAAGATAAATCTTGACAAAATGACAAGATATGCTGAAATTTTACTGCTTATACAAATCAGATTGACAAGTTCCTTTTCCTGCCTTACCTCTGTAGCAATAGAACACACATTCTTCTTAATTTAGCGTTAGTGAGACATACTGTATTATGGCTTCTCTGATTCATTCTCCTCACCTCTTGTTAATCAGACTTCTTTCCTGGAAGCCAAATGGATGAAGCCCAGAATCTGTGGTATTTGAAAGACTGCAAATCCCTCATTCCACTGAGAATCTGATCATGTCAAGATGCTGCCTTGTTTACCCTTAACTGAGTAATTTCATGAAGGAATGCACCAATACGAGGTCACAAGAAGGCATTATAAATGCTTTGTTTACTATATGCGTTGTAAGTTATTTGGCTAAGGCAACATGAAGAAAGGATGCACATGACAGTGAAAGGGAAAAGGAAGCACAAAAAATACAAGATAGACTTTTCTTTTAAAGAGAACAGCTGGCCCTTTATGTGCAAGATGTTGAAGACGTTATACGCTTTATATTCCAAGGTATGTGCTAATCAAAAGAGCAAGAAACATTTGGCATTCCCTTTTATAGTAATAGGATGAAAACACCTCACCTGCTGTCTTTGGAGTTGGATAGTGGCACTAGAGATAGAGTCATACAGTTCATTCAGTCAGGGGATGATGCTCTACAGTATCTATCATTTAGCTTTTGATTCCTTTCCAAGAGTGAAGTGTCAGTGGCTCCAGTCAAGTGTAACCATTTCCTACATCTTATAACAGTTCCTGAAATGATAATTACTGAATCCCACATTATTTCAATGCTTTTCATCTAAAAGTACCCCCAAAGCACTTTATAAATGGATAAGCTACGGGCCTGATCCAAAGCTCACTGAAGTCAGTGGAGTTAATGCATTATTTTGGGAAGAATTAATGCATTATATGGGAAGAAATGCTTGTGCAGAGTTAAGATTGAGTTGACTTTTGCACAGTTAAGGCCCTCAAACAACTTTACTTTGCCCTCTAGTGACACAACAAGGTGGAAATTAATGTATCTACAAATCAGTTTAACCTAATATAGGATTACAAACACCAAACTGACTGAATTATCATCGTATGATTATTGCATGGTGTCAATACAAGCCAGAGTTAAGGATGTTGGTGTGCTCCAACTGTGCATTTCCATAAGTTAATGTTTGGTTTTCATTTACGTTTAACCTTTACTCTGAGTTTCTGGGTTTAAACACACTGGGTTTGGGGATAATTGCAACATCCCTGAAACATATTTTACACAAAATCACTTAATTCAACATATATAATAAAGAGCTAAGATGGAGAGTTACCTTTAAAAGTCCAGCATTCTCCCTATTCACAGCCCAGATTGTTATTAGTATTCTAGAGTTGGACATTAACATGACAGAATTGTATAAAAGATTAATGAGCAACTTCAAAGAATTCTTGGTGACAAACTGAAATCCGTCATTATGGCCTCTCTCTTTCCTTGTTTTGCATTCAGCCTCACTTTCTCCAGGTCACAGTGAGAAGTTCTTGACAGATCACAGGTTCATGACCAGCCAACTCCTCTCCTCTGTGAGCCAATTGTCTTCAGCAGCACAAGCGGGGAGGTGAGACAGGGAAGAACTAGATTAGGAATCAGGGAGACAATTGACATTGAACAAGTCAGGGAAAAAGCTATCTTAAGTATGCCCCAGAACATAAAGAAATAGTACCATACAACGTAGAAGTTCTTTATGATCTGTAGCTAGTGAAGACCTAATCCACCCAATGTTTACTCCTAAATGATTGTGCTTGTAAAATATCTCTCTAATCTTCCTTCTACTAACTACTATTAAAATGTACCTAAATTCATGCGGGAGGTATTAAAGTGAATTGTAATGCTTGTGAAATATGTTGGATCGGGAGCCCATTAGACTAAAGCCCTCTCCCATGGTCAGAGCAGGTGTCAGCTCCCCCAGTAAAAAGGCTTGACTCAGTTATGGAAAGGTCTTCTCTCTGAGGAGTAAGAGGATAGTTCATTCTCCATTCCCATTAATTTCATAGCTTGTCTGCCCACATGGGTTCCAATTAAAGCCAAATGAACTGGTGAAATCTGTCCAGTAGTAATTGGACTTAGAACATCAACTTATTTCACAGAAAACATTGTATACAACACTAGGGATCTCTAGCCATTGCCAGGCTATTCTGAACTGCTGACCTAAAGATGAGACCCTGTACTCAGTTGCAGTTCCACTCAGTCTCAGTGAAAGTACAAATAGCCATTTATTTTTGACTGAACACTGAGGTCTGGGGGCAGTTTTTTTCTATAAGGAAACTCCTTTTCACACAAACTTGGAGGGTAGTTGGAGAACCCTTACACTTCTGGTTTTTTGCAAGGGCACTTCCTAGTTTGCTTAAGTAACTGTGTGATCTTACTCCTGTTCTCATCCACTACCCTCTCCACTTCCTACCTATTGTTCTTTACACTCTCTTGGTGAATCTGGTCTTAAATTAGGCCCAGATTTGACAAAGATTAATTATGTTGTCAGAAAAGCTCCCTTTTGTCGGCTTAGAGAGTCTACATTAGAGAGCTTGCTGCTACGCCGCTGTAAAAGGGTACGTCAACTGACGTCAGCAAAATTTATGTCTCTCAGGGGACATAACATTACATTATATATTCATAATATTCCACCGACAAATTACACTGACATAAGCGCTCGTGTGCAGAGGCTTCTGCTGCTTGTGGAGGTGGGTTTTTATACCGACAGCAGAGCTCTATGTATAGAGCAATGCTATAGACATGGCCTTACACATGTTTCACTTCATGCACTGGGGTAGCCCCATTACACCCTGTCTCACAGAAGACAAAGTTAAACGTGTGTTAAGTCTTGGCAGGAGCATGGCCTTGGATTGTAAAGTGTTTGGGGCAGGAACAGCATTTGCTAATGTCAATGTTACAAGTAACTGAAGAGCTAAAACTAACATCAGAAGAAGAGAGGTAGTATTAAACCGCCCAAACAATATCTAAAGATGGACAAGCTCCCACAGATCACTTTAAATATTTTCATGGGCAAAACCATGGAAAAATGGCTTCAGGAAATGGATGGCACTAATGAAATACAACAGCCTTGATGTTTCAGACTACTGTTTTTCCAGTGATGTAAAAGCACCCAGTGGGACTGAGGGTTAAGAAAGGCAGCTGGTGGTGGGGAGAGGAAGAGCTTGATGGAGTAAAGTTATAGTTTTTAATATCTCCCCAAACACTTCCAATTCCCAAGCTGCCATGTGAGGCCCTTTCCACCACTTTAAATTCATTTTCTAGTGGAAAAGCCTAAATGGGAGCTGTTCAATAGCGCACATTTGCCGTCTATAAAAGAAAAGGAATTAAAATTGGTTGCTGGGCAACAAATCACTGGTGAAACCAAGCTTGGCTTCTGAGGCTAAGGGGTGTGTGTCTAAAGCTCACTAACTTAAAAAAAATAATTATGTAAGTTTTAACCCCTATCGTGCTCCCCCATTATACTAGGAACTACATTTCATAGAGAAAGGCTATGTTGCATAAATACCCATGAGATTGACTTTTTAAAAGGAGGTTAAAATCAAATGAATTATAAAATGAATGAGCAACAGCCTGATGTCAATAAAGCCACTCTGGGATGTGCATTACAGTAGGCAAGTGGTGCAGTTCTCAAGGCATGTACCAGTAGCCTACTCATGTATACTCTGTGGTGGCTTATTGCTATATTTTAAGTCTTTAGAAAACTCTGTTTGATAACAACAGCATGCTCTAATGCAAATGTACTTATTGCACTACCGTATATGCACACGTAGAATAAAAAATACAGATTCTTAAATACTCTCCTTCTGAATACTGTGAGGACAGAATTTTGCCTTGTACCTCACAATACACCCTGACGCATATAGATATTGCCAAATTAATACACAACTTTTGCTGTTTAAATGCTACACGTTAGTGTTTACAGTAGGGCATAATAGGATTAACATTTTCCTCTCCCTCTTCGTAGTGTTTTAGAGGCTAGTGATTCAGAAGTGGAGGCACCAACTTGGCATTCTTATCCCAGACTTGGTGGGATTGTGGATATATGGTGCAAAAGTATTTGTGCTGCTGTTTGCTTATATCCTGGCTAAGGTGTCTGGCTCATACCGAGGCCAAAAGCAAAGAAAAATGCTATGCTTTTTATACCTGAAGATTGTTTGTGAATATAGACCTTGAAGAGGTTAATTCAAATTATTGTTGGTTTTGCCAATAATGAGGATAAAAGAACCCTAAAGATCAAGGCGCGATTAGAAGCATGAGATCCTTGCTATTTGGCTCACTTCCCATCCTGAGTCATTGTTTTTTAAGAGGTGCGGCCACTTGTTTTTTTTCTTTCATGATACACAAAATACCATCATCATATCTCAACTGCCACCTTTCCCATTGTATTATTTTAATGCAGCTTTGCCTATGCGATTGCTCTTATGATGTTATGCTTCTTAGATCATACTTCACCACCTACAGAACAAAATCTACTGACTAAAGGAGTCAGAGTCCTTTTATGTAAACCTTTAGAGTTGATAATGACTTTACAGTTACCCACAGTTACCTCCTTTGTTCCATTACAACTTAATAATATGACTAAAGAGCATGTCTCCAATTTTCAGATAATTAGAACAACTAGGTGTAAAAGCTTTTTAGAAAATGACTGTGCACTGCAGAGTATTTACTTCACAGCACAGAGGCGTTTTTTATTTAAAGGAGCTACTCTGCAACATTGTTTTCTTGGTTAACTTTCCAAAGTAACGCCTTTATTCTCTACTTAATGTAATAAATATATTACTAATATTTACACAATAAGATATATCAAGACAACAATAGACTTCAGATGATCTTAGATTACATTTGAGATGATCCATTTGTCAAAAAAAAAAATAAAAAAATCCAAAGAACAACTCCACCCCGCTACCCACAAACAACAACAAAACCTCACCTTATTTATAGTTGTCCAAAGAAGAAAAATCAGGGCATTGGTAACTATCAAACAATACATACAAGAGCTATATGTCAGAAAATTACAGAAACTAGTGGAGCACCAACTTTACACTTCTTTACATTATCATGCAACTTGAATAAAAATCCAAGCGTTAACAACCGAGTACCAACACTTTAAATTAGGTTAACATATAAGGTGGATGGAAAAGAAATCCTTCTTCAACAGATCTCATGTGGCTCTCTTCTTCCAGACTTTTATACTAAACCCAGCTTAAGTGCTCTGCTAAATTAGGGCCAGAGTGCTTAGCACCTCGCAGGATGAGGCCTACAAAAAATGCCATAGGACCTTAGTATGGCAGATCAGAGAGGACCTCTTTTTAAAGTGTGATATGAATTATCCCCACCATCCCTCAGGAGTCCGCTTGGGAGTATAAAGGGTTGAGTAACTCTGCCTGATTTAAATATATGATGCTAGAGTGTCTAGATACTGAAAGCTATCTCCTACAGCTACAGCTCCTAGGAAACTTCCAGGTTACCACATCAAGGGTAGAAAATATCACATGAAACTTCTGAACAACAAAAGAGATGAAAGAAAAGATAAACGAACCAGGAGAATTTGTTTTGCCATATCTCCTGTAATGCAAACTGAATGATATAGCAGGTGTTTTTCTTTGCACTAAATGCTTGCAAATAGTGCAGTTAATTAAGTTATAAATTATCTCATTATCAGATATAGTAAGTAATTTCTTTAAATTAAATGATGATTAATTAGAATTACTGGGCAGAATAAGTGAAGCAAAATGGATCCTCTATCAAAAATTTGCCTAAATTCCCAAAGCTCTTATGAAACTGGAATAATTTTACTAGTTGATTTTGAGTAGTCAGGCTTGTATTATTAACCCGGCCATTACCATCTTCAGGAGAAAATTCTGCCCCAATGTGTAGCTCCTATGATAGGATTGCTTGACATGCAAAGCCCTGATTCAGGATAGCACTTAAATGTGACCTTAGTTTTAAGCATATGTTTAAATGCTTTCCTGAATAGGAATGGACTTAACAAGTTTAAATGCTTTCCTGATTAAGGGACTAAATTATGAAAAAAATTCTTTTTAAATATTTACATATTTATTAGGAATTATTGTAAGCAAATCAAAATGCAGAAAAAACAACTGTATCAGTAGATTACTCACTGAAACGGGATTATTTATGAAATAGTTATCTGTATCAGGGTGAGGTCTCCTGACAGCTATTATTACATTGAAACTTCCTTGGGTTATACAAATGTATTAACTGTCACCAAGGGCACCTGGTGAAGCTAGGTTATCCTGCATCCTGTATTACAATAAATATAAAAAAGACAAGAACAAGATAATCAAAATCCAAAAAATAAGGCTACTGGGAAAGAAGATTCAAATAGGATAGTTTAACAATGTACTCAGAAGAGAGGGAATAGAATGGTCAAGCATTATAAATCATTGCAAGCAACCGTAATGTCAGGACCAGAGACAATTTAGAAATAATCCATCAACTGATCAGGAAGTTTGTTTGCTTCCTATTAGAAATATGCCCGATAGGAAATGCAGCCAAAACTTATATATAAAGTGCTATAAATAACTTCGTAAAGTTGATATTTTTCAATGCAACATACCAAACTCTTTTCAGATAATTCAAAATAATACCAATGTATCTTGCTGTTCAAATTATATTTTAATTGTCTTTATCAGTTGTGAAAAGGAAATAAATTACATTGTCAATGTTTTGAACATACAGAGATGCTACTGTTGGACATATAAGTAGGTCCTCTAAACAATTATATGACATGTCTAAAGAAAACTCTCTCTCATTTCATTGTGATGAGACCAACTGGATACTTTGCCCAAACGCTTCCCTTTGTGATCTATGACAAATTAAAACAATCCATTAATACCATATTTGATATAGAGTAGAAGTGTTGTTGAGAGAAGCATAGAATCATATGAACCCCATCTTTTAGATCTCAGAGGCAAAACAAAAAGTGAACCATCTGCTACATTTTTGACTTTGAGGAAGGAAAGTAAACCTTTGAAAGGAGGTTAGTTGGCACTCCAAAAGAAAAAGATTTTTTAACAACGGATAATCTGGATGATTAGGTGTGCAAATATAGGACAAAAGGCATCTAGCTTTAATTTCAAAACAACTTTTTTGTTTGTGACTGGGGTAGGGAGGGTGGCGATGGGAGACAACCAACAAGAACAAAACTCTTTGTCCAAAGCAAGACATACGCTCCTGATAGGGAAATTTACAATCAACATTTCAGAAGGGACTGTAATAATCTCCTCAGAGGGGACATCTGTGTACATAAATGTACGTGAGAATGAATGATTTGGACAGGCTAACAGCTTATGGTCAAAAGACCACAGACATGAGGACACTAGACCTTAAGGGTGACTTGCAAAGGGGAAAAATTGGGCCTGTGCATTTTTTGGAATCTTTATGATTTATAAAAATATATATAAAAATCACAGAATACATGTTTGTTTTTTACATTAAAACTTCAGGTTTTGTCTGCTCTAGAACCCTATGATGACTGAAGAACTAGGAAAATGATGACATTTCAAAAGTCAAGAAAGTGAAAGATGACCAACTGAGGGTAAGAAATCTTAAGTTAGATCATTTACCACTTTTTTTTGTTATATTATATCATATCATAAAGATTCAACATTCCTTTCCCTTACTTAGGAATGAAAGCTCACAACACATATCCTCCGAGACCCTAAAGAAATCCTCTAGCAAAATTAGGAAAGTACAGAGATGATATTCCTGCATAGACAGCAGGTATAATAGGCCAAAGGATGCCTGCTGCATCCCTCTATCCTTTCTCCATGAGTCCCTCCCCACCACCTGCTGCGTCCCCTCCTGTCCTCCACACGCCACTTCCTCTTCCCCAAGATGCCCCACACCCACCTCTTGCCATATCCAGCATATCCATATCCTCTCCTGCGCACCACTCGCCGCGCATCCCCCCTCCCCTCACACTCCTCCACCTTCTCCTTGAGACTACCTCACCCCTCCTCACCACTAACCACATTCCTCCGGCGGGGAGGGCGGGGGCACGAGCAGAGGAGGGGATAGGGGAAAGGTTAGAAGACCCACAATTTAAAATCCTATCGGAATATATATTGTACAACAAATGGAACAAAAAACATTTTCCATTCAACTATCTAAGTCACCGGAATGACAATGAAAATGTATAATCTACACATTTATTGCTTCTAACCTAAGACTGTACCCAGTCAAATTGTATGTGGCTGCATGGGTTTTGGGGGGTCAGGCATCTAAGATTAAAATGAAGAATGACAACTGACAGGTAATATCCCCTAGAACAGGAGCAGGTCTTACAGCTGTGTATTTTGGGAGGCTGATAAACCTCTGCAGTCTGGCAGAAATGGCCTCCATTTGGCCTTGGATAGAGTCCCTAGAGAAAACATCTAAAATGTCAAACTGTCATAACTCAGCAGAGGTGATTCCATAGTTCTTTAAATGAGTATTTAAGTGCCATCTTGATTTCAAAGAAAGAACAGATAAGATCAAGCAAAGATCACACAAGGCCTAGTCCAGACTTGTTGAACTGTTGTGATATAGGATGAAAGCTTGATTTTAATGTAAGTCGTGCAAACCAAAGCAGCAAACCAAACCCTGACCACAACCAGCTCAACACACATATATTACGGCGTATTACACGTATTATGACAGGTCTCCTGACGTTTCCTCCTACACTTATTGCTGACTTCAATACAAAAGCAGAGTGTTCTTAGAAACATTTTATTATGGAGTACATATGCCACTGTGCAATGAATAAACTGCCCAAATCTGTCAAATATAGAACTGCTGGAGTCTATTTATGTTACAGTGAGGAACCCAAGGAAAAAAGAAGTTTCTTTACTCCATCAGAATGGCTGGATAATATAGTCTTAAGGAGAGTTCATAACAGTGTTTCAGGCAATTAAAAGTCCATTTACAGCTATTAGAAGTATTGCCATATCAAGAGTCAGAACTGCATCTCTACAGCCACTGAATGAGGTACTGTAAATTATCCAAGTGACCAGCTAAAAAGCTGAAATTTAAAATCTCCCAATCCCTTTAGATTCAGCCTCTTTAACAACTTTGCAAGAAAAATTGCAGCTCCCTTTCCCAGCTACAGTAAATCATTCCCTCAGGCAGGATATCTTATTGCAAGTAGGTAGGGAAGAAGCTAAATCCTCCCGAGTGGGACCTGTCTTAGAGGGTCTGATGATTATATTTTAGACATTTTTTCATTTAAAAATTCCATCAGGTTTTTAAAGTTAAGTCCAGAGATAAATAGGGCACTTAGAGTTATTAGAGGCTTTGTCAATAGATGTTCTGGACATCGTACTACCTTTCATGTTATTTTAGAAGCTAGTTAAGCTCATTGTTCAAAGTCCAAATGCGTTTGGAGATTGATGTCTTGTGCAAACTTAAATCTTTAAACACATTTCAAAGGAAGATTCACTTTGAGAACCAAACAGATTTAGCATCCACTTTTCTCCAAACACAACTTACTTGAAAAGACAGATCTAAAATAAATGACTTTATTACACCAATGAAAACCATTTCAAGAAATTCTTAACACGTCTGCCAGTTGTATCGGCTAAATCAGCTATTTCTATTTTGTCTTCAGTATAATTTAAAATGATACTAAGTTACTTGGATGTTAGGTAAAGAGCACAGGGGTAAGTTTATTGACTTACAATTTAATTAATTAAATACTTTCAGGTTTAGATTCTTCACCAAAAGTAGACTGATTCATCGTTTACGTAAGTCATTGGAGAATCACCTCTCAGAGACAAAGTTGCTACCTTTAGAAGGCAATATTATCTATGATGATTTCCTGTTTTAATTGACAAACATAGTTAGGTCCTTTAGAAGTTTTGGTCCAGATCTTTAGGTATGTCTGGGCTCTGCCCAGTGCATGTGAAAAGTTTATTTATCATGTAGTCTCTCATTTCCCAGGGCTGCAGCATCCAGATTCAGCCCCTAGAGTAAATTAGAGCAATCTTGAGGTGGCTCTAATTCATGCTGGCTTGTAATGGAACCCCTGTGGGCCACTGTGAAGGTGGAGACCATGGGAACATTCTATGCACTCCAGACACCCCCTCCCATCTCTTAGGATTGGACTTTTGTGCAGCTAGTCAGTCAGGAAGAATTTAAAGCAAAGTCTAGGTAATCACAATTCAATAAAATAGAATAAAAAAGTGGAATATATTAGAAAGAGGTTCCTGGAAATCAAGAGTCTATCTCCCATAAAGTTCTGTCATTTATAGCATGGTACCTCTGAGGTGGCAGCAGCACCTGCTCTGGCTGGGGAGGGAGGAGACAACTTTTAAACCATGCACTGTGGGAGTGGGGCTGCTGTTAGGGCCCTTGGGAGGCAGCACCATGAACACTAAAATGAAAACCTGTCAATCAAATCCTACAGTCCTGACACAGGAAATACTTATTGGCTCCCATCAATGCATAGGAACTGCATGGTCAGGCTCCGTGGTTTTAAAGATATGGAATCCATTGATTCATTGTCATGGAAATAATTGTAACTTTGATATGATGGAATCAACCAATACAATGGGCCAAAGTCTGTGATCCTTGAGCACTTGTGTTAATTGAAGACTGCATAATTTAGCTCAATATAATTTATAGAGGGTCAGATACACAGCTGGTGGAAAGCAATATGGCTTGAAATCAGGGAAGCTATGCTTACTGACTCCAGAGGAAGATCTGGTCCTTAGTGCCCATGCTACAGACAGCATTATACAATCATTTGCAAAAGACAAGGAAAAAGTTATTTTATGCTGTACAGTGCTGAAGGACATGACACGTTTTACACAGGGAGACCAGTGCAATTTGTTTTCACTACTCTTGCTTTCCCCTAGCAATTATTTGGGCAATTCACTCGAATACAAGTATCAGCATAGACATGTGACCTTTGTCAATTGCTAGGAGCAGATAATTAACCCATACAAACATATTGTCTCTCTGGCATGTTCAAACCAAGGAAGAAACAAAAGAAAACAAAACAAACCTCTGAAGGAACAAATATTTCTGTGGATTTCGGATGACACCAACTTTCTCAATAGATTGACCTAAAGAGAGTTCGGCCAATTACTATCAAGATCACCACCAGCAAGAGGTGTCAAGAGGCTCTGAATTTGCAATGAGCTCTGCATAATCAGGTCTCCGCACCCATATTAAACTCATGGCAGAATTAGAGTTAAAGGGACAAGGGCTCAACCACCTGTCTTTGTAGAGTAGTTGGCAAACATGGGAAGCAGTAACCAGCCAAAGAAGGATTACATGATGGTCTAATTAAAAATATATAAAAGACATAGCATTTTGGACCCACAGAGAAATATTGTAAATTCAAGTAAAAAATATTCTGTGAGAAAATGCCACTAGTACTGAGTGCAGTTTAAATGCCTATGAGCATAAGAGAATGGGTTTTACTTCTATTTTTTTAATAATCTCCTCAATGTATTAAAGTCAAAATGAGAGCCTTTCCTTATATGCTGGCAAGCCAATTTGTAATTAAATAATTCTTGATGTTTTTATGTTAGGCTTTCTGCTTACAGTTTTGCAGTTACTAAGAACAAAATACACTCCACTTTAATTAAAAACACAAACCTTTTTATTTAGTATTGTAATAAATTGGCATTATGACAAGATGGAATATAATGGAGCTGCAGGCTAAGGTAATGTATCCTTGTAAATAGTGTTATAAAAGGGCAACATAATATGAATGGAGTATGGCAGGAGAAAAAGATTAGGGATGAAATGAAGGACCTCAAAATAAGAACCTTTTCCCCTTGGAATTCAACAGTGGTCTCAAATACGGTAGTTCATGTCAGAATAATTATTACAATAACCACTGTACTTGTCTCTACCATGCTTTCAAAAATATTTGCTACTCACGTTTTGTTTAGAAGAAAAGTTTCAAACTTTGATGTCTCAAATGTCCCAGCTATCATTTTTTAAATAGTTTAGTAATCCAACTGACCACATTCTGCTTGATTCAGAAATACCTCTACTGTTATGAAACAGGTTACTTCTATTAGCCTTCAGGATTACTTGAAAGATAGGCAGAGAGAGACAGCATAAGATCCTATAGAATGGCACCTTGTGTGTGGGGAGACGGGTTGGGGAAATGGCCACAGGCAGAGTCGCATAGTGCACGTGGAGCCTCTGCAGCCCTTCGGGAAATATGTACTTGCTCCACATATGCTGGCATGGAGGGGGGCACTGGTGCTGGCTATGAGAAGGATTGGTAGAGCCATAGCCCTGAAGGCCTATGGGCCACAGGGGGCAGCAACCACTATTCTAGTCCATTAACTGGAGTAGCATGTAGGGCACCAGTGTAGGATTTGAGAGACCTGGGTTCAATTCCCTGCCCTGTCACAGACTTCCTGTGGGAAGTGGGCAAGTCATGGTGTATATCTCTATCTCACAGGTGTGCTGTGAGGCTAAATACAATCTATTGTTAGTATCTGAGCAATTCACAGTCTTTTGGGGGAAGGGGGGGGGGGGGGACATATGGCAGTCTTAGAGGCCTGTGGAGGGGATGCGCTGCAGCACCACAGCATCCCACAGGACTGAGAAAGATTTTGTCTCCCCATCCTCCACACAGGGTATCTGCTTAAGTTCAGTCACTTGTCCTATTCAAAATAATGTCCTGTGAATGTCTAAAAGTGCTGATGTACTCTGAAAAGTGACTGTGAAAATGGCCCCTACTTATTTATGAGATCTGATGCTTATGTGTATTCAGTATCATACCTGGGGACTCTAGTGACAAAAATAATTTTCTACTCTTTAATCCTATTAGCCCTGCAGAGTCAACACAGCTAAGCATGAGCTAGATTCAATTTTTTCTTGTCATAATCAAGAGAATTGTTGACTGAGTTCTGTTCAGAGACACCTGTGCACCCCACTGAAAAAAGAATCAGAGGCCATAATTTGGCCTGCTGCTGATGATGCATGCAAAGGAAAAAACCCAGCTTGATTCAGAGCTTTAGTTGAATTTGCAAGGCTGCCAGTCAGAACGCGCCCCCCCCCATGCTTTACTACTGAACCGAGCACATTAGATCTGGAAACTATTGAGACACAATAAACATGGAACCCCATGATGCCATTTTTACAGTCACTTTTCAGAGGGGAACTGCACTGATGTACTAAGCATACATTAAACCCTCAATAAAAAAAGTTAATTAAGAAAATGAGAAATGTTCTTTACTCAGAATAACTATTCTCGCATTTTGAAGAGTATAGAATGTACAGTAAATCTAGCTTGGTAGGAAAGGTTTAGTGGTGCTTTGGTTAAATAGATGACAGAGTTCTGTTCCAGTAGCACTTCAGACAGATTCCAAACACTCAATAAAAGAAAATATGAAATAAAATGAAAAAAAGTATATAAAACACTGGTAGGTCATAAAAAGCTGGTACACAGATGTGGAGGAATGGCACGCAATTCACAAAATTGAGTCAGATACTTGCTATTAAAATAGGTAATTTACCAGGAATGTTAGCAGGGCTAAAGTACTATACAATTTCTTTCATCAGTAACTGAAAAGTTTGAAAAGAATAAAAGACTTTTTTTATGACTGCATAGATTGAGAAGTTTTAAACCACAGTTTCAAATTCAAACATTCCAGTAACCATAGTTTCCCAATTTTCTCTTTGAAATCATACAAGGAAGAAATAATGGTGGTACCTTAGGGAAGGGAGTCAGTAAATAAGGGTATCAAAGAGGAAACAATAAAGAAAAATACTGAAGAAGAAGAGTTCAACAGACAAAACTGTACGTCTGTGCCTGAGTCATAAGCGATGTAGAAGGAAAGTTAAAGATTAAAAGAGTCTGTTTGTCACAATCAGATGAACATAAAAGGAGGAAGTAATCAAAGAGACAGGTCTGCTTGTATAATTAAATAGAGAGAAAGAGAGTGAACCTCTAAAATATATAAAAAAACAACTGTAGTGGAGACAATTACAGGAAAGAGGTAGTAACTTTTGCCAAACAAACAGAAAAAAACTGAGGGGGTGAGGGTCTGAGACTTAGTGCCTTTGGAAACATATATTTAATGTGCATTAAATATACCACAGCTACTTCAAAAATAACATTCATATTAACGTTTTAGTCTTATCAGCCAGTATTTCACCTCTAACACAAGCAATGTGGAGCAGGCAAAAGGGTTGTTTTGTGAGACTTCCACCTCTCTAGATATTTCAAGGGAGAGGAAGGAGGTGAGGACAAGGTTGTCACATAGCATCTGGATGGCTCCTGAATGCCACTGGGAGTTATTCACTATCCCAGGAATTGGCTAGACACTCACAACTCCTGATCCCCTTGCAGGCAGCACCTGAAGGCTAGCTCTGGAACAGGCAGCACCTGAAGGCTAGCTCTGCAACAGGCAGCACCTGAAGGCTAGCTCTGCAACAGGCAGAACAGTGTTCTTAAAACATGGCTGCTGCATATCTCAGTAGCATGCCCTCAATAGATGCTCCTCACCAATGCCTTCTTCTCAGCTGGGGAAGCACAATCCGCCAAGTTCTGTAGCCTCCTTGATGGCTTTGGCTTGAGATTTCCTTGAATGGCTTGTTGCCATCATTCATGGCAGGGATTAAATAAGGTTTTGGAAACAGTTTGTATCCCCTACACAAAGGCAGATATGGGGTATGTTGGTATAGACATCTCCTTAGACTTGGCAGGAACCCGTAGATGGTGTATTTAAAAAAGTGGAGTCTTGCAGGTAACCATGTAGAATACTGTGGCTTGAGGAGCAGAGACAGAAGCCTTGGTCTCCCAGAGACTATTCTGTATGTTTGTTGACAACATGTATATAGGAAGTGGCAGCCTTGAGCCTGGTTACAGAGACATCCCCTCTCACCTTAGAAACCAAAATAAACCTGGTGTATTTGTCCAAGTGGCATTTATACACTTTATGACATGGTTAGTGCATGTGTTATGTCCTGGGCAATTCTATTCTGAATTTATCTTTTCTTGCAACTCTCAGACTGGAAGAGAACTCTGCTCTGCATCCCTTTAAAGGGACTGCAGCCTAATGCTGAAAGCTGGACTTTTTCTATGACACCATCTTAGGCCTTAGTATCAATTGTCTCCCTTCATTCAAGTTGGAACAAAGAATAAGGAGGAAGTTATGCTTTCCTGAGAGGCTAGAGACCTAGGATTTCTTGGACTCACTGCATTACTTGGATTTTATATTCTTTTTTCTTGGCTTTGTAGTTGGAAGAATGGGCACAGTGCACAAGCATATTCTGCACTAAGGCAAGATGGGAGAAGACGGGCTCTTGAGGGCTGAGCTGCAGAAGTGGGAAAACCCCCATTTTACCTCTCTTCATGAGACTGGAAGTGCTCCCATTTTACTCTAAGATCATTCTTTGCACAAGAAGCACCTACAGTTGTAATTGGCAGCTCTGAAAAGGACATGGATGGTACTTATCCCTCTTCACTCTAAGGGTATGTCTATACTGACGGTGGCAAAGTCGCTGCCGCCAGATCGATCTTTCTGGTTTGATTGAATAGTCAGTGTAGACCCAAACAATTGATCAGGAAGTCTACTGAGTAAAACCACCCCCTCAAGTAGTGTAGTGCTGCGTTGAAGGGAAGGCCGTTCCCGTCGGTGCAGTGCAATGAAGACGGCATGCAGAAAGGAAGCACAACAGTCGACGGGAGTTACGCAAGCTACTCTGCGTAGTTTGCGTAACTCCCGTCAACTGCTGCTGAATCTCCAAAGTGTAGACCAGAGCTAAATCACTGGGCAATACTCCTCCACATGAGAAAGAAAATGTAACTGAGTGAGGTAGCATGGCTAATACTGGGAAGAGAAATCAGCATCCCCCACTAAAAGGGAGGGGCCTTAATTTGATTGGTTTCTTTCTTGTTAGCCACTTGAAAGGTGGTGGCAGTGGGGTTGGGGAGAATAACAACTGTTCCCTCACTTTCTAGCTTGATCCAAAGGGAAGGAGAATGAATCTGTCAGCACCACTCTGATATTGCCTGCCATTACACCCTAGCCAGCTCACCTCTGACTAACCTAAGGCAAGGGTTGCAGCAATAAGAAATCAACAGGGACTGAGGCAATATGGGTAATTCTGCTTTCAACAGCAAAGCAAAGCAGGCAGAAGTCTGACATAGGGTGACCATATTTCCCCAAAGGGAAAACAAGATGCTGCATAGGGCCTGCCTGAACCCTCTCCACCATCTCCAAAATGGGGCCAACCCCAGCCGCCTGTCCCTGCCACCTACATGCACAGGGCTGGGCCAGACTGAGTTGCTCCCATGAGTCCTCCCTCCCATGTGATCAGTTGTCGAGCAAATGGGACAAATGCCCAGCTTTGCCAAAAAAGTTGGGACAGCCAGGACAGGGCTTAAAAAAGGGACTGTCCCAGAAAAAATGGGATGTATGGTCACCCATAATCTGACATTTATTTCAGGCAGGGTGGGAACAATAAGTCTCCCATATTTTAATAAAGAAAATACAAATCACCCCATCCTTCAGCAGCAGGCGTCCCAGAATCTGGATGTATTCTGCAATCTGAGAATGCTAGTGATCAGTGCAATGAAGGAAGACAGGTGTTTATCCACCCAGCTCACATGCAGTACCCATTCCAGTAGACATACTCAGAAGCCATCTAACTCCACAGAAAACAACTGGGATGGGGACGGGGGGAAGGAGAAGCTCCCTTATAACTTTTAGGGTACTCACCTGGGATGTAGGCTACAACACAGCTCATGTACCACCTCTGCGTGATGAGAAAACATCTGAACAGGATTCTGCCACCTCTCAGGTGAGTGCTTTACCCACGGGGGCTATGGACTGCTTCTCACTCTTCTCTGGCGCAATTAATATTTAATTGAAGTGGAACAACTTCAACAGGAGAGAGAGAGAGACTAAGGAAGGCTCACATCAGACTCTCTTAAGAAGCAGATCATTGTTCAAATCCCTTCTCCTCAGTAGGGCGGGTGGGATCTTGAACCAGGGATCTTACACCTCCCAGGCAAGTGTGTTAAACTCTGGGCTGCAAGTTAGGCAGAGGGACACCTCTCTTCCCTTGGTTCGTGGATCGCTCTGGGGAACAGGAGGGAAATAGACACCTAGAGTGAGGTATCAGAGTGCATGCTCTGAGCAGAAACATAGGTGCCTATTGAACTTTTACTGCAAAAACTGAGTTTAGGCACCTAGAGGATTAGGCAGCAGCCAAGAGGGGGTTTTGGGGATTGTGGTGGCACCTTAAAATAGCACTTAGGTACCTAAATTTGGGGGTTAAATGTTTTAAATATCTGTATGGGGCTGGGCCTTAGAGCTTATTCGGAGGGCTTAAATAGGAGTAAAGTGGAGTTTGAGGCTTGTGTTGATCCTTTACTCAGGGGTGTATTTAGCTCATAAAGAGAAGCATATGGAGCCTTTCCCCTACCCGTTACCCCAGTGACTTGAGCCCAGCTGAGGACTTAATGGATTCTCATGCACTCTCTCAGATAGTAATGAAAAGAAAAACTGAGATTGCAGTTGTACTGGATATTGTCTCATTCAGTACATTAAAATGCATATTACATTAAAAATAAATAAAGGAAACTTCAGCATCCACAGCTGTCAATCTGGCACCTTTTGCCTCTTACTGACATTAGCGTGAGTCTCACAGCTCTAGGGAACTGAATTTCTGAGTTGAGATCTGCCATGTGGATCTAAGAGGAGAGTTTTGCCTTTAGTCACAGCAAGTGCATAAGCAAATAGAGAAACATTTTTCTTCAGTTTGTTCTCTGGGATCCTGAAGACAAAGCAGCTTTATTCTTAACAAGAAACTCACTATACACTGGGTGGAAAAAAAATTGGGAATAATTAAAAGAACACATCTATTGCCCAAACTTTTGACAGAAGCAATTTTGATAAATAATTCATACAAGAAATCTTGAGAGATGGCAAATGAGGTGCCCCTCTTGAGAACGCCTCCTACCGGGGCGAGAGCACAGATAATATCCTGGTGTGAGAGAGGTTAAGATGAAAATTTGAAGGTAGAAGAAAATTCATAAAAGAAGCTAGAAGTTGTTGGTCTGTGCCATCATCATTAAGTATTTGCATACTTGACTGCAGCCACTATTAAGCAATGTGCCAAGTACCATACTGCTTTACATAATGGATGTGGGGAAAAAAGTCACACACCAAAAGTGATGGAACACATTAATAAGAGTTTGCACAGCGTGTGTCCTTCATGCAGCATGTGGTGACAAATATCCATACAGTTACAAACTACATGATATTACATTGCTTAGTCCTTAGAGATCATCATGCCAATTATCTGTCTATCATTTATTTTGAAAGCTGGTGATGTGTGCGCTTCGAGTACTCTTCACAGAAGGTCACAGCCAGTGAAGTCTCCTTACCAAACAATCTCCTGTCTTGGATTTTGAGTGGTTTGCTTTTAAAGGTTTATTGTACCTCATTTCAGTAGCGATTCCAGTGAGATTCAGAGAGGTTTCTAGGATACAAGATCTTCCATTAAAGTTTTTGTTCTGCTTGCTCCTATAGCTCTTCTCTGCTCACATTTCTGTTTATAACTACTGAAATTTTTGCACTAAATTTTTTGTCTTTAATCTCATCTCATGTTGCTTTTAAGGTCTTGGAGCTCTCCTGATCCCTACAATAGAGAATACCAGTTACAAGCTGATAGGTATACAAGCACTGTCATGCTATTCCTTCTCCTAGGCTTAATAAGTAATAATATGTTTTTATTTATTATTTTCATAATAGAAAGTCAGTTAACTGATATTTTAACAGAATATCACCCTCTATCAATCACAGCGCTTAAGTAATGGGGAAAGTCTGGATAAAAACATTTTGCCCATGTCGTCTTTTCTCTAACATATTTGCTACCCTGAACATGGTGTACCCTTTATGAATAAACTTGGCATTAGGAAAAAATATAAAAAAGGATGTTGTTGCTTATTTAGATGTAGTTACGTATTGGAACCAATATGGAACTACACTGCATTTAAAAGGAGCATGTAGTTATGCAATAGGCAATGCATTTAACCTGTAGTATGGCAAGTGAAAGTGGGCATGTGTGATTCGAGGTAGGGCTTCCATAAGGCCAGGTTTTGATAAATTAAACAATAACAGAACCACTCATGAAGTAAGATGCTACTCTATGTGAGCAAAGGTGTCATAATCTGACCTGTTGCAAACAACAAAAATCCTTGGTAGTATGCTAATATCAGAGAAATAATTTTGGCAGCTTTTGTTTTTGTGCACAGTCTGGTTAATCGCACTGAACTTTGGGCCTCTCTCCATCTAATTGCCAATGGTCATTTACTTATAAATATCAATTCCATTGCGTTAGTTCATCAGGATGCAAGTGCCAGACTATTAACCTATCTAGGTGATGACTCTACAACAAAAGTTGATCAACCACTTCAAGGGGGGGGAGGGAAGATATTTCTACTAGTACTGTTTTCATCTCCTTTTTTCCCATTGTTAACAACAGAAAATCAAGCAGAAGATGTTCTAAAATGAGTCATTACGTCTATCTTTTCTACAAAAATGGGGCCCAGGGCTGCCGAAGGTTATAAGATTTAATTAGTGAATGTTTTGGCTTATCTAACTGGTTGAACAGAGAGAGGAAAGAAGCAAACTGCTCAGATAAAGAGGGATGCATGTGTGGTTAGGGTGAAATCTCTAAGGACTTGTCTAGACTAGGAAAATAGGTGAGACTTTATCATATTTTAAAATATCATTTAGTATTTAATGTGTTAGCTTGTCATGGTCAGCCTTATGCTCTTCCCTCATTGTTTAGAATGACAAAACATGTGCAGGTCACAGAAGCAACTCTTTAGTCTGAATGTGAAGGCCTTATATACTGAATAGATTATTCCTAGTTAGCTGCGAGAATAGCAAAATTCTGGAAGTTGTGTTATGGTGGTTTCCAACACATCTGCTCTTGTCTCCTTTCAGTAACCCTCTATGATCTTGGTTAAATTAATTTTTGAGATTCTTGAAGTATTCCTATATACAGTAACCTGTCTTTTTACTGTTATAATCTCCTTTTGGCTTCCATGTGCTGCTCCTTATTATTAAAAGTCTAAATCATATGGTGTATTTTGCTGTATTAAAAGATCACAATCCACTTTTCATTTGCTTTTACTTATTGAGTGAACCAGTCAATCACTAAGGTTGCAATACACAAAGATCAAAGCCTACTGAGCCCCCTGCTGAATAACTGCATCATTATACACAGTCAAAAATCAAAATTAAGGTTAAGTGAAAGTTCAGGCCATATAAAAGGTCCCAGTAATAAAAAAAGACTTTCACCTGGCAATTTATATCAATTTGATGGTAATCTATGATTAACCATTTTAGCAAACATATAAAGATGTGCTGAATAGAAAAATGTCCATATTCTTATTTTTATTAGGCACCAATTTACTCCTGCTGCCATTTGTATTCATAAATGAAGGATGACAAACTGATTTGGATGAACTGCAAACCCATTTGACCTTCGCCTACAACTCAAGCTGTAGTAGAACCAAATACAGTGTAGTTATGTTTTAAGAAATAAGATAACATTCTGATTCTACTAGTGTCTCAGAAGGATGTTAAACAGCAGCTAAAGTTAAACATTTTTTAAATCCGCTGGTCCAGATAACTTGTATCCAGGAGTTTTAAAAGAAATGACTGAGGAGCTAGCTAGACTGTTAATGTTGATTTTTAATAAGTCCTGAAACACTGAAGAAGTTCCAGAAGATGGGAAGAAAACGAATGTTGTGGCAATTTTTAACCAGGTAAATGGGATGACCTGTCAATCTGATATTAATCCTGGGCAAGAAAATGGAGTGGTTGATATGGGACTCTAATAAAGATTAAAGGAGGGTAATATAATTAATGCCAATCAACATGAGTTTATGGAAAATAGATCCGATCAGACTAATTTGATACCTTTCTAATGAGATTACAAATTTGGCTGATAAAGGTAATAGGGTTGATGAACAGACTATTGTAAAGTGTTTGATTTGGAACCACATGACATTTTGATTAAAAACTAGAACAATATAAAATTAACGTGGCACACATTACATGGATTAAAAGCTGGCTAACTGATAGGTCTAAAAAATGTAATTGTAAATGGGAAATCATCATCATGAGGGAATGTTTCTAGTGAGGCCCACAGAGATTGGTTCTTGGCCCTACACTATTTAACATTTTTATCAGTGACCTGGAGGGAAACATAAAATCACCGCTCAACATTTGCAGACGACAAAAAAATTGGGAGAGCAGTAAATAATGAAGAGGACAGATCCCTGATTCAGAGCAATCTGGATTGTTTTGAAAACTGGGCAAACAATGTGCATTTTAATATGGCTAAATATAAATGTATACATCTAGAAACAAAGATTGTAGGCCATGCTTATGGGAGCGGGGGGACTCTCTCTAGGTAGCAGTGAAAAAGATTTGGGGGCATGGTGGATAACCGGCTGAACATGAGATCCCAGAGTGGTGCTGCACCCAAAAGAGTGAATGTGATCCTTGGATTCATAAAAAAGAATCTTGAATCAGAACAAAGAGTTATTTGACCTCTATTTCACACTGGCAAGACTGTTGCTGGAATACAGTGTCCAATTCTGATGTCCACAATTAAAAAAAGATGCTAATAAATTAGAGAGGGGTTCAGAGAAGAGCCATGAGAATGATTAAAGGATTAGAGAAAACATGCCTTGTAGGGATAGACTCTAGGAGCTCAATCTATTTAATTTAATTTAATAAAGAGAGGGTTAAGGGAAGATTTGATCACAGTCTACTGGATATGAGCTTCTCAATTTGCAGAGAAAGGTATAAACAGGATCCAATGCCTGAAAGTTGAAGCTAGACAAGTTCAGACTGGAAATAAGGGGTAAATTTTTAACAGTGAGGATAATTAATCATTGGAACAACGTACCAAGTGCTTGGATTCTGCATCACTATCAATTATTAGATCAAGATTGGAAGTTTATCTAAAAGATCATAGAAACATAAGTCTGGAAGGGACCTCGAGAAGACATCCAATCTAGACCCCTGCACTGGGGCAGGACAAAGTAAACCCAGCCTATCCCTGACAGGTGTTTGTCCAACTTGTTTTTAAAAGCTTCCAGTGATGAGGACTCCCTGACCTCCCTTGGAAGCTAGTTCCATGGCTTCACTACCCTTGTAGTTAGAAAGCTTTTTTCTAATGTCTAACCTAAATCCCCTCCTGCAGATTAAGCCCATTACTTCTTATATGATCTAGGAATTATTTTGATGAAGTTCTATGGTCTGTGTTATGCAGGAGGCCAGACTAGAGGATCACAATGGTCCCTTCTAGCCTTGGACTCTATGAGTCTATAAATATGTACTATCACTGTCTCCCATTCCCACACTTTCATGAAACAAAAATAACTTCTGCAGCTCATGTTCTTTCAACCCTGGGTGGAATATGCAATTCAGAAAGAAAGCTGCTCAATTTATTTAGGCATTTAAAAGAGAAGCAGGAAGCACTATATTTGTTTCAAATGAATTAAATGAGAAAAGTCTGTATTTCTTATGATCATTATGGGAATGCTGTCATGCACTTTTAAACAGCAGGCGGCTTTGGAGGAAATTGGAATTCTGAATGGAAATTAAATAATTCTACCAAGAAATGCTCTCTTCTGCCCTTGCAAGGGCAGCCTGTAAACTGAAGAGCAGGATATTATGGAAGTTATTGTGCAAATAATTGCTAGTTACCATTTTATTACTCCTGTACAATGCAATACAATTTAATTTTATAATGCATCCCTCATACAAATAGCTCACTATGCACAGAAGTTATGTTATACCGATGGATTACAATGTAAAATGTTACAATAGGAGGAAGGAAGCATAAATGGAGACCGATGATTAAATGAGTAAGGCAGAACGGTGGTATGTTAATTGTGACCGGTGATTTAAGGAACTCAACCGGCCGCTACCTGTCGTAGACAGCATAGGAGAAGAAGGAGATTTTAACTTTTATGATGTATATTTAAATTGGATGATGAGTCACTAAGATGGACACACTGTCTATGGAGGGAGACTGTTGCTGATAACTGGAGCAATGGCATCAAAGAATAAACTTCAAAGAGAAGAGTAGGGAGCAGTGGACTGAAAGGAGGCTAGAGTTGCAGAGTGGCAGATCCAATCAGGGGATACAGGAGAAATGAAAACATGGCAGTAGGCAGAGGGAGTATGGAAAGACTTGTCAATTAAGCAAGTCATTTTTGTAGTGGAAAGTAGATTGTAAACAAAGGGGAGAGGGTGTGACAAGGTGTGTCAAGGTCCCGCAATAACATTTGCTGCAGTGCTCTCAAGAGCCCCCGAGCTTGGATCTAAGTGACTTCAAGAGGCCACAGAGGAAAGAATAAGGTGTCTCAGTAATCAAGGCATGAAATTAAAAGTAGTTGAATGAACAATTCAAAAGAGCAGGCTTTGTTTTTGAGATCATGCAACATTCACAGATCCTCAAAATCACTTCTGGGGCAATTGCATTGCAACACTGCACTGTGCCATGAATGATTACACTTTGATGCAATACCCGGAAGCACTATTACGATACTATATTATGATGTCACAATATTGTGTCCTTCTGCCACTTTCTGCATTTGATCCAGTCTCAGTTGAAATGACAGAAACAGAGTGTAGTGTTATGTGAAGTGAAAATGTCATTTGGGGTTGAGGAGGACTCCCAGTTTATGGACCTGAAATATGAGAGGGAGGTCAGTATTGAGAAGGAGGTTATATGAGCCAAACATGTGATTGCAAGCAGCACTCTTCAACGACACACCAGTTGAATGAAACATTTGCCCCATCTTTCAGGCTGGTCCATAATGTAAAAGATTTTCAAAAGTGATTTTGATTTTGGGTGCTGAGCACCCACCCTCTGAAAATCAGGCTCCTTCAAGGCATACGAAGTAGGACACTTAAAAAATTGAGGTTGCCAATATCACTGGGCTCATTTGAGAATCTTGATCTGTGCTTTTCACTGCATAGAGGAAAAGAATATTCAGGATGATTTTAAAAAAAGTAAAAGAACAAATTAACATTGATAACAATACAGTCTTTACTTGGGCAAAGCTTCCATTTACTTCAGCTGCAATTTTGCCAGAAAAGGACTGTGAGATTTGACCTAAGACATTTGTAAAAATCAGAATTAATTCTTTCCAAAAGCTGAAAAGTGCACTTTATATATTATTTTGTACCTTTTCTTTACGAAACTGCATCCATTTGGTATCCAAATTCCAAATGATGTGACAGTTGCTGTGGCAACAACATTTTCTCCTTTCAACAGCTAAATGAATAAGAGCATAATATCCACATACAGTAAATTGTCAGCTTGTAAGTTACTGTTGTCCTGGGGCCGAAGTAATTTACAAACTCTCTGTTCTCAAAAGTTTCTTATTTATATTTTTATACATTACTTCAAGGTACATCTGAAGTATAAATTTCTGGCCGTCCCTTTGACAGGCTTTGTTTTCTTACAGTATTATTGATCCCTGTTGGTGAATAAATGAAGAGTAATTACTGACCACTTCAATGGAGGTTAAGGGAGGCAAAAAAAATGAGTAATAAGGAATATTCCCAAAACAAATCCAACTGCATGCTTATTGGAATATAAAGATGATTTTAGATGTATTGATTTAAATCGATCACTGGTAACAGAGCATTAAGATTGCAAATAAATGTAGCATTTTGTGAAACCTTTAAAAACATTGCTCCTCTCCTCTCCCTAAAGAGAACAGAGCCATGAAAATTCTAGAAGGTTCCAGATTAGGTTTTAACAGCAACTCATGTTTAAAGCAGCTAGAAATCTTCACTGAATAAAAACACATTCTGACTGTTAAGTTTTCTCTGCTCTTTGCAAAGTGACTCAAAAATCATTTAGGGGGAAAGAAAAAAAAAGAGAATGGCAACTGTATTTATTCTATTTCCATAAGTGTAATCTCACTCCACAGCAGATGTGACAATTCGCTGCCAAAGTAAGTTCATCACACAATTAGCAATGTGACTGGAAAGCTTATTGTCTGCCATAATGGTTTTCTCACTATTAACCGTCAATAATTAGTGACATCCGCTATTCATATGGACAGACACTGTACAAAGACAACTCCATACAGATCTCCCCCCACCTGAAAAGAAACAGCTCTGCACAGCACCGAGGAATTCAAATGAAATAAGAACAATGTGACGTATTGCAGGGAGGAAACATTTTGTAAAGAATTCTGATCCAAGTTATTTTTTTGTGTGTCTCAGACATCCTGCGGGTCAGCTCTTCAGGCGGTGTGAATCAGCATAACTACATGGACTCCAACGCATATATAGATCAGCTGAAGATCTCTCACAGAATGTCTAAATTTTAGTTACTGGTACTTTTATGAGAGCTGTTGCTTTATTGTTGCAGTAATGACTTTACTATACATTTTTTTTTATTGCCCCTTGTAACACCATTTCATAAATATTACTAGCACAATACTTCTGAATAAATTCAAGATATTCTATAAAAACCACATAAAGCAATGACAGAAAATCTCCAAAATGTCCCTTAAAATGACAAAATATAGTTTCAAATAGTTGCTGTTTGTAACGTGGGGAATACCATTCTTTCCTATGACAGTTACACACTCTATCCATTAGAAATATTTTTCTCTAAAGCAGTCTATAGCTTCTTTACTCAGTAAGTTTAGAAAGTGTCCTGTTGGAGCTGTGTTTTGGGGGTAGGCATTGCTAATCACTGAGAGAGTTGCTTTCTTGTAATACTGAACAAGGAACTTTATCATCTCTATATTTACTCTTCTTCTCTTTGCTTCCTCTTCAGAGCTTTTGCCTAGGACAGTGGTGTCCGAGCTTTTCAACCTAAGGGCCAAACACATTATTTCCAGAAAGTAAAAGGGCCACAATCAATACTTTGAGGCAGATTCTCTGACCCATTCTGCTTCATTTATGCCACTCAGATAGTGCAAAGGGAGCAGAATCCACTTGCAAATCCCTTGCTAGAAATACCATTGGAGTCCCCACTTGCTGTAGAATCAGTGTATTTGAATCATGTGCTTCCCTCCCCCTGACTTCTAGTGGAAGGAGCACATTGAAGATGGGGAAGGAAGGTTGGCTGGTTCACACTGTACTTCTGCTACCACTGGGGCAAGTCAGAGAAGCTTGGGGTTGCTCTAAGTTGCACCAGGACAGAGAATCAAGGAGTCCTAACTTCTCAGTTGGTTCTGTCTGAAGCAGCTGCAGGAAGGAAGGGAGACCAGCTGCTAAGAAAAGTTCTCCCACCTCACAACAAGCTGCAATTGGGAGGCACCCCCTTATGCCTCTCCTTCATGATGAAACCGATTAAAACACTTAAGTTTAGAAATTCCAGGATGCTGTTCAGTAGCACATTCTTTATGTATAATCAAACACAATTTTTTTAAAATGACAGCTATCCAAAAGGGCCATAAGTTGCATCCTTCAGAACAAGTGGTTCAGGGGTAATAGGTTGGTCATGGCTGGCTTAAACATTAGGTGTCATTTTTCAGAAAGTTCCTGGTTTAAACGCTCACATACTAGATCATCTTCTGTGTTCTTTCTCCTTACTCCCACATTCACAATGCTTCACAGAGGACTTTTTTAAAGGCTGCCACACCTTTCCCTCCAGGTCTCTGCATGCTTTGGTAAAAGCATTTACGTTTATGTATTTCATTCCTTTTCGGAATAAATGCTCATCAGACATTTAACAACAACATCATAGTTATCCCTATCTCCTCCTTCAATGAAGACAAATGGTTTTTGAATATTTTCAGATTCACTCCCCATTGCATGAATTAATGGGCTGACCATCTTGCTACTTTATTTGTTAATCTTAATTGTAGATCAGAATCTGGTGAATTGCTCATTCCCTCAGGGGGGTTATCAAATTGACGATCTCCTGGGGGGTTGAATTTCTGCTAGATTGTGTCCCTCTTATTTACACCGGTTTGTAACGGTATGATTACTGTAATCAGAGAATGATCATTTTCTTCTAACCCTGAACAGGAAACTTTATTAGAATAAGGAATGTAGTATTTGCCTCCCTCCCTCCCCCACGACCACCAATATTACTCTAGTCCTTTGCTTCAATCCAGAACCTCTTTCTATAATTTATCCAGTGCCCCATCTGCCTGGCTTCTTACTGAAATTTTAAAGAAACAGTGAGCATATCCTCACAGACTCTTAACAATTAATGGTGTATAATGCATCCGTCTGAGAGAAAAACTCTTCATGACATCTCCATAAACATTTCATATTGCTTATAGCAGTAAGTGCTCTAGGAAGTTTGCATGAGCTACTCCCTCATGGGCAGAAATAAGCCTGCTTCATAGTTTTCAACACTGTATTGCCTTGGGACTTAGTGCAGCAGACATACATTTTAAAGTTACATAAAATTAATTTTTTATGCCATTGAAGGAAATTGGCTTTGTAATTAAATGTATTTTCACTTGCTAAGTAACATTCAGGACAAAAAAAATTGCTTGTATTTGCATTTTAAAGTTTGAAAATAAAAACCATGTATTATTGTACTTGAGAACCATAGTAAAATTATTTTTCAAAGAATGATGTATATTGGTACTATTTGTAGGTAATTAGTAAGCTTTATAATTAAGATATGCATTTCCTTCTCCCCCCCACGCCTCCTAAGATTTTAATTTGTTTATAGAATAGGAATTAATAATCTAAAAATAATACCCATAAATCAAAGGTAAATATATATTGATCACTTCTGAATGCAAGAAATAGAATATCATGCAATACTAAATTACCAGAGATGATGTGATGGATATGTTATGCACAAATAGTGTGTCTTTTTCTCCTTCAGATTTTGTATGCTTAACTCCTTATTTTTGCATTCCTCCTACTGCAGGGATCAGTGTGTGAAAAATTCCCTTGGCAGAAGAGTTGAGTGTGTTAACAATACAACGATTTGGAAAAAAGCAGGAAGAAAGGCATCCACCCTTATCACGTTCAAGATATTGTTAGGTGAAAGCTAACCTTTAAACAATATTCACATGTATTCACATTCACATTAATTCCAGGCTTCACTTTCCATCTTTTTTTAAGATGCTGAATTACATCACCGAAGGTTGAGATGGAAAAAGACCTTTTAGTCAATTAGTTTGCTAGTGTAGAATTATTCCCAACTAGAAATGGACAGGAAACGGTTTTCCTGTTCTATAAATATTTTTGACATTCCAAAATTTTTTTCCTGTTCCACATTCAGCAGAACCTGAAACCTTTCTTTTTTTTCCCCTCCCCCATAAAACAAGAGATGGTGCACCAACCACCCCTGAACAGCTTAGTCCAGTGTTAGGACATTCCCCTGGGATGGGGGAGTTCCAAGATCAAGTCCCTGATCTGCCTGATAATCATGAAGAACAAGGACTTGGACCTAGATCTCTGACATCTAAGTCATGTGTCCCAGCCACTAGCTATTCTGGGATGAGTGGTGCACGCTTGATATCTTTCAGGTCCAGGATGGAATTTCTGTTCAGAGAGAGAGAGAATGAGAGTGAGTGGCATCACTGAGGCTGCTCATGATACTGTGCACAAACTATGGCAGTAATTGCAGGTCAAGCCCATGGTTATCTATTCAACAATGAAACAAACACTAAAAAGCATAAAAAAATAACCTCAACATAATTTGAAATCAATACCTTTGAAATGTAATGCAGACTCTTCATTCATTAAAGTAAATCAAAATTTGGTTTTCACAAAAACACAGAGGTATTTGTGAGGACATTCGAGCCTATGCTTTCATTCATTTATGGAGTATAGTCTTCCTCTAGAGATCAGTTGTGTTCATTAATCTATAAACAAGATCTACATGTATGCTATAGTTCATGAAAATCAGTGTATTGCGTGTCTTGCATGTACAAAGTCAGAATATATTTGCTACACATTTCTACATAAATAGGGAACCCTTTACAGTGATTTTGCAAGTGGTGACAGTGTTTAATTCCCTCCTGCACTAAAAGTGTATGTTTCACGTTTGGTATTAGCAGGGCAATACTCTATTTCCTATCAAGGCTTTGATTCTTCACCATTGAAATCAGAGAGCGCTTTGCAATTGACATCAGAGGGCACAGAACCAGACTGCAAGTGTTTACTCCTGTATAGCTAACAACGGTACAGTCATACTCAGTCTAACTCAGCTCTGAGTCACTATTATATGAATCTATTTTGGGGATGCAGCATGAGCCTGATCTAGTGGATAAGGCCTGGATTCAGGAGAACAGTGACTCTGCCACTGACCTGCTATCTGAGTCAGGACAAGCCACTAAATCAGTCTGAGCAGACATGAGACAAAAGGAGGGAGGGACAGAGGCAAAACTGAAAACTCTTCCCGGAAGAGGCTCTCTCACTTTGGTGCTTGTACAGAATCTAGCATAATGGGACCCCCATGCGCAGCTGAGACCTCTAGGGGTACGTCAACACAGCATTTTGGAGTGAGGCTCCTCATCTGGGTTGACAGACTTGGATTGGCAGGACTCATGCTAGCACTCTAAAAATAGATGTCTCAAGAGCACTTTAAAGTTGTGGCTCAGGTTGGAGTTTGAGCTCTGAAGCTTACGGAGGGGGTGGAACTAGGACTACTCTGATATAATATATATTATATACATGAATTGTAATCCTCAACCCCACGGGGGGAGGGGCGGCAGGAACAAACCACCCTCTTCTCCCTCAAAACATAGCCGAGATGGCATACCACCACCAGAAAGTATGTGTGTATGTATGTAACACCTCTTTCATTTCACTGACATGAATACATGAATGATATTTGCTGTCATATGCTCCAGAGAAGTTATTTTGGATAAGTTTCTACTCCTTTAAATTCATTTACAATGCTATTAAAGAAGATAAAGTCAACTGTATCAGTTTTGTGTGTTCCAGAAATATGAGATGCTAAGACAACTGCTATATATAAATTCTTAGAGTTTTCCCATGTTTCGAGGTGCCTCCTATCTTCTGACATTTCAGAATGCTGGTCTGAAGAGAATGGGTACAGCCTTCGCTGACTTACTAAACATGAATAGTGCTAGATTAGCTACACACCTCATTACACATCACTATTTGGTCAGTGGACTGAAAGTTATCCATTCTAACTTATCCATTTTTCTACCTTCATTTACTAAATCAGAGATCTAAATATAAAATCTAGTATCCAGAAGTGCTGTGAAACTGGCTATCTTTTGACTGGAGAAAGAAAAAAAAAAAGGTGGGTTTTTACTTTGAGATTGAGAAAGCTAAAATCCTAGTGAAAATAAGGCACAAATCCGTTTTAACTGAAGGTAGACTTCAACTAGCTACATTAAGAGAGAAGTTATCTTGTACAAGTGTGGATGTTAAAGACTGCAAGTTATTTCAGGTATCTTAGGTTGGCATGAATTAAGATCAACATTATTTTCTTCTTGTCTTTTTCTGATGGCATAATGTCACTTAATACTGTGTATCAACTCCAGACACTTTCAGTAAAAGCATTCCTCTCTATGGGAGGTTTTTCAGCATCAATAGTAGTCACCATAGAGATCTCAGGATATAGGAGACCACCAATGATCCTTGGTGTAGAGGTTGCAGCCAAGTATTGAAGAATATAAATATAACCAACTTTTAGATATCTACAGTTTTGTTTTTGTAGCCTTGATTACAGTTTGAAGAAAGCTAAATCAGACAAGGCAGTTGTATAAATTTGTTTATGAAATCAGAATTTTTTACACGAGACTTTTTTTTAAAAAAGCATTGGCACCTGAGTTGTAGCCACAAAAAGTACATGTGCACATGCACTTGTAGATGCAAAGGGAATAATTGCATATGCAAATAATTTGTGCATGTAAATACTTTTGAGTAAGTATGTTTTTATGTACAGAGGCCTTGGGCCAGCTTTCTGAAAATGGGGGCTCAGACATGCACCACAGCCACAATCAAAAATGAGACCTCCTCTCTGATGACAAATTCAAACAACAACAAATACCGATTTGAGTACTATTAGTAAAGATATACTCATTAAAATTCTTTCATTGTCATAGTCAATGGTCAATTTGGTAGACTACCAAATGTACATTGAAGTATCGTAGCACTAATTGATTTCTATAGTCCAGCTGTGGCTCACTCAATGTTGTTTTTTTTTTTTTTTTAAACCTTTACTGGAGGAATACGGGAATCAATTGTAGAGGAACACAAGAAAAGTAATCACTTGTTTCTAATTTTCTAATTTGAAATGAAAATTAAAATTTTCCCTCTGAAGTCCCTTAAAACAGTATTTTCACTTCTGTCTCTTGCTGTCCAAGTCCATATCTTTCTGCTAAATCAGACTGGTTTGTTGAGCGTTACATGGTAAGATTTTTTTTTAAATCCGCTAGGGCCTTATCCAAAGCCCACTGAAATAAATGGAAAGGCACACACTGACTTCAATGAACTTGGGGATCACTCTCCTGTCACTAGACGAATACAACTGCTTGTGATTTCTGGTTGACGTCGTTAAAGATAACAAAATTGCATCCAAACTGTAGTGAACATATCATGCTTTGTGCATTCATTCATTTCAATAAATACAACAGCCCTTGGCTTAAATCTTTAAAAAGTGGAGTCTTTACTCTGAAGATCTGTTTACATAATAAATTGATTGTGCTATATTTAACCCAAGAAAGCTTTTTTTAGCTCTGAATCCATGAAAACGATGGCAGATTTAAGCTATATCTAGACTGGCATGCACTTGAGTATTGGTCCGTAAACATGCTCGTGCACGCTTCCCCTACCCATGACGTGTCCACTTTATGTTGTGCTGGACAAGGGTATAATGCTGTGTACATGTGTATACCCACATCTATGCTGCCACTGTTACTTGACATTAGTAATACCATTTCAGGTGTGGTATCCCAGGATTCTGTGCATCATAGGGAGATGCTGTAGGAACCACTTTGAGTGTTATTGTTACTGTCCCCCACCTTTGCGGATGGCAGTCCCTGATCACGTTGCTCCTCACTTTTATTTCCTGAAAAATGGGTGGAAGACATGTAGTGATGGAATGATGATTGGTTATGCTCCTGCTCCATATTGCAGGACAAAATGTTTATGTGGTTCAGTAGGTGATCAGTGACATGATTAATGCAATTTAGGCAGAACTTCCTGACACGTTGAGAACAGCTGGCCTTGAGGGTCAATAACAATTCATTCAGCTCACATGTTACAGATTTGGTGAATGTTGGTATTGTCATGGTATGCCCTTAAGTGGACCATCTCTTCTGGTGCAGAAGAATCAGCACAGTGTGGTTGGATGGCATTGTCTTGGAAACCTGGGATGACCGGCAGCATTGGCTTCAGAACTTCTGAATGAGGAAACAGAACTTCATGGAGGAGCTTGCACCAATCTTCAGCACCAAAACCCTTCATTCAGGGAAGCCATACTAGTTCAGAAGTAAACTTCCATTTGTGGAAGCTGGTTACCCCAGGCTTCTATACATCCATTGCAAACCACTTTGGGGTTTGAAAATCCACTGGAAGGGTTGTGGTTGAGCAGGCTTGTGAGGCAATTAACACTGTGATTTATCCCCAGGTGATTTTCTTAAGAAAATTTCCCAAAATAATAGCTGGATTTGAGAGGATGGGGTGTCGAATGGTGCAGGGACCACTGATGGCATTCATCTCCCAATTGTTTGTCCTCCACAAGAGACAAGTGAGTATGTGAATTGAAAAGGTTACTCTTCTGTCATTCTACAATGGACCACAGAGACACTAGGAAGGCTCACGATACGAGGGTGCTGAGGAGATCAAGATTGTACTTGAAAGAAGAAGGAAATTTATTGCCCAAAAGTAATATTATTCTGTGTCTGTGCCAATTCTTATTTTGAGGTACCCTGCATATCCAGTCCTGACTTGGCTCATGAAACTACTCTGACATCAATGACCCCTCAAAAAAGAATTAAATTACAAGATCAATAGCTGCAGAATGGTCATGGAATGTGGGTTTACTAGGCTGAAAGCTCATTGGCACTGCCTAAGCACCTGTCTGGATGCCCCTGCACACTCCAGAATGTTTGGGTGGTGAAAGGGGAGTGGTTCTGTCCAGATTAGACTCAGAACAACTCTGGTTCACAAACTCTGTACAGGCAACCAGATCTCACCCACATCCACGCTGGTCCTGGTTCCCATTGGGAAAGGGAAATCATGGATGCCATATGTGCGTGGGTCTTGGAAAAGCAGGGAGGTGGAGGATAGCATGTGCCTGTGCTAAGGGACACTGTCATACCCTGTACAGTTGCTGGAAATGCATATGATGAAATATTGTACATATTTGTGGGGGAGCATAGCTCTTGAGCTTTATGTTTTCCTGTAGCTCAAGGTCATTAGCCCTTTGTTCTTGTGACGTTGCACACATCACAGACAATTATAACTGGGCACTTCCACTGGGTTATCTTCTGGGGTTGGGTTTTTGCTGTGGAGTTGTAACGCGATCACTGTGCAATGTTTTTGTCTTCTCCATTCACCCTTGTTTACAAGTGTGCACTCAATCTTTCTTAACAACCTTATCAACATTTGCTTAAGGTGCCTGTGTGTGTGTGTGTTTGGCGGAGGGGAGGATTGCAGCCATTCTGTTTTTTGATTTTTCATTTTCAGCAGTGCTAATTGTGCTTAGCGGATGTTATGGAACAGTAATCCTTACTATGGCTGAAACTGGTTATGGGCAGGGAATGGGAGTGGAAGAATGGCAGGCCATTTAGTGGCAGACACTGTCATTGTCTGTATTATTACAGGAATTGTGTTTCAATTTTCTGCATGTGAACTAAGCCATTTAAAAAAAAAAGGATCACCTACCCTTTTTCTGTGTTTTAGACTTCTGCTGTTTGTAAACTAGTGGCACTTTCCGTGAGCACATACTGTACTTTCCCCATCCCTTCTGTGTATCCTTGGGACTTTGGATATTTTTGAACGGGAGTTGGGTGAGGTGGAGACCAACAGAAAAGTGTTTGTAGTATCATGGCACCAGACATTTATACATCATCCAATTTAATGTGCTGTGAATCGTGGGGTCCAAGTCTTAAAACAACTGCAGTTCATCATCAGTAAGTAGGTGGGCCACACACAAGTATAACATTTATTCAAAATTATGAGATGGAATTTGTAATTTAAATATTTTTTTAAAAGTGTTCAACAAATAAGTGACTGCAATTGCCCAAATGTCAATGTCTCTGCACCCAGCTCATTACCCTCCTCTTGACAATGGGGGAATTATGTGGGAAAATTACTCTCAGGGAAACTAGTGATATGGCCTGAGAGATGTTTTGTGCGGGGTGGGGGTGGGGTGGCTGGTTGGTGTGGTTCTGCAACTCTTGCAGGCTCAACATCTCCCTTCTGGAGTCCTTGGAGTCCTCCTGTGAGGAGCTTTGGGTGCTGATGGAGAGTGAGGTCTCGGGAGTCCTGCTGGCTCCATGTTCTCCTTCTGGTCACTTGAGGGTCGGTGGTGGTGGGGGCGGGGGATGGTCCTTGAGCTAGGCTTATCCGGCTTAGCAGCATCCTGGATGGCTGTTGGAGGAGGAGAAGGTGGTGGTGGTTGCTGTTGATGGTCTGGGTCAGTGGCTTCAGCAGCAGACAGACCCCAAAACCATTCAGACACCAATTCAATGAGCCTCTCCATTAGGGAATACTCCCATTCCCTAAGGCATGCCTCCTGCTCCATGAACCCATTCATCAAAGTCTCTTCCCGATGAAGAGCCAGCTCCTCCTATGTCCTGAGGAATTCAAACTGCTCCTGGTTTCTCCTGTCCATCCCTATGAGCAAGTTCTCCATAGTCCATTTCTATCTGCCTCTGCTATCTAGCGTGTGGCTCCAGCCTTCCTGGCAGAATGATTTTCCTCTTGAGAGCCGATGGTCCCAGCCATTCAGAGAGAAGGATTGCATTATATATTTTTTCTTTGGAAGAAACCTAGAAATTTCCCCACTTAACATAATTTTGCTATAGAAGGCACAATTTTGATACTTTTCACCATTCCAGGAATGCCATTGCTAGGCTATTGTTGGTTCTCAGACAACTTTTGCAGCTCTTGCGGAAGGAACAGAAGTTAGTAATGGTAAGAAAATTGTACTAACGTTTTTAAAAATATAAAACGTTCACAAGGTCTCAATGTGGTGGGGGTTGGTGGCAGTTCCTTCCAGGGGCTACATTACCAGTTTACAATTTCTTCTTTAAAGACTGGCCAACATTTGGAGGACACAGCAGTTTTCAAAGTACCAGAATGGAAAAGAAAAGTAGCTTTCCAGTCCAACGGAGGAGATCAGGCAATTTATGCCAGAGAGATGATTCTGTTTGTAGTCAGCCCTATACTTTTGGCTGAATGAAGGAATTTGTTCAGCTATGAATATGGACCATGCAGATTTTCGCTTCCATTGAACCTCAAGATCCAGAAATTTGCTAAAATATGCTTACAGGATTGGGAGGGAATTAAACTGGAAATTGGCTATATTCCTCACGTCGCATACTGAGTTCACATGTAAAGTGAGATGTGAATCACAAATATCACCTCTCCCACCTCCTGGTTTCACAAAAATTCCTGCCCTTGTGCCTAGCTAACAACAGTGAAATGGACAAGGAAAGAAAAGAAACACCACAACTGTATTTGGTTCCCTCAAGTTTCAGCTCAACACCACAAGACCCTCACCTCTCCACCGCAAAGGGATGCTGCACTGTGCTTATCCAATCTCCAGACCCATAGGCGGCGTTTGGAGGGAGAGGAGAAGGGTAGCAGGAGCTCCGCCGCAGCTCTGGAGCCCAATATGGCCCGCCAGAGAAAATGGCGATGGTAGGGGCGAATCGCACCTCATTGGGAGCTTGCAGAGCAGCAACGGCACGGGGAGCATGCCCAGCAGTGGTGGGGGACAGCTGCAGGAGGCGGGTGGCAGCGGTGGCAATCAGGAGCAGTGCTCCAACTAGAGATGGAAGCAACTGTGCAAACTGTGGAGCGTGGAGCTGGACTAGCTCTGTCCCCTGCTCTGCCAGCAGTGCCAGGCCTGCCGCCTGCAGTAGCCTCCCCCCTGCCTCTGCTCCCCTTCTAAGGGTCCCCCCCCCACCCACAACACCTGCCTGGGGCTCCCCGTGTGAGGAAGTGGGGTTCCCACTGCCGCCCGGCCCTGCTCTCAGCCTGACGCTCCTCACCCAGAAGGTGGAGATGGCGCTATCATAATTTGGGGGGCATTGCTCCCATATGTCCCCCAAACTCCGCCCATGGCCAGACCAGATTCATATCTCACCCCCATTTCTCCTGACTTGTGCAGCATAGCTCAGGGCAGGGAGAGGCCAGGGACAAGGATGATAATTTTGTAATCTTCCCATGGAGAAAAAATTAGTCACAGCGGTCCTTTCTCAGATAACCAAAGTGTTCTACAACTATGTTCTGTTCCCTTCCTTTTCCTGGACCTAACCCCCCTCTCCACTATCCCTCCACTCCCTCCCACATCTGTATCACAGGGTTCCCATTTGTTGGGGAGACAGTAAGATCAGGGGATAGGAGAAGCAGTAAAACTGTTTAATATTTCAAGGGAGAAAACACAGCTATTACTAACTTTAGACAACAAAACAAAAAACCAAGTTTTGTACAACTGTCCCATCCCCAATCTGGACCGTTCTAACCCATCCTCTCCCTTCTCCCACTCCACTCCCAGGACCATAGCTATCTGTCTGCTGGCCAAGAAATGGAGACAACGTCTCTACCATAATCTATTTTTCATAAATAGCTTTAGCTAGGTGCATAATCGTGGCTCTTCAGAAGTCAGTAAAATCATTTCATTAGAACTGTCTTGCTTGGGGACCATCTTGGGGTAGAGCGGCATGGAGGCTGGAGGGAGTAGGAGAATGTTGGAGGCGTTTGGTAAGAGGATGGAGCATGACAATGCAATGGCTTCAGCAATGCAGTTCAGACTCAGAGTCACAGCAATACATGGCCTATTATCCAAGGAGGAAGAAGGAGTGCACAGTATTTCTAATGTCCTTGATCTTTAAGCCATGAATTTAACACCAGAACAAGAGGAGATATTGGCAGGGAGGGTGGGGGGATCCATTGTAACTGATCAACCTTGGATTTTGGTTCCTGCTGCAGCTCAGGGTCCTCCCTCAGGTTCGCTGGTGGGTGGCAGGGGGCAAGTCCTTAAATGGCTCCTCTGGGTACAGATGCGGAATGACATGCTCCTTGTCCTTCAGGTGTTCCATGGCATCCTTCATGGTCCCTGCTGCCTCTGTGCTCTGGCCTTCCCAGCATCCCATTAGACAATGAGGCTGGCAGGGTTAAGGAAGGGATCAGAAGCCCTTGATGGAATCTGGTCAAGCACCTTGTAGAAGAAGCATGTCTGATAGGTGCTCCCGGAACAACCCTTCAAGTCTTTGCCCTCCTGTACAGGAGCCTCAAGTGCTTGATGCTTTCCCAACACTGAGCCGGAGCCCACTGAATGCCCACCTGCTCCAGCCTCTGTGAAGTTTCCCGGTACACCTGAATATTCCTGCTGCTCAGTGTCAAATTGTGGAGGACAGCGTACTCTAAGCACACAGTGATCAGCGCCTAGCTTTGGTCAGTGGGCCAAGTGGCTGTTCTTGGCACAGGATCCATTATCACCTGAATCGCACGACAAAAAGAGTGCAGCGGAAAGCTGATTGGATGTGGAAGAAATGGGGAGTCATGGACCTTGATAGATTGGATCGGGGTGAAGAAAGTTTCAGTGCATTATGGGAATGGGAATGGATGTGCTAGCCCTGTATTTGCCTTCGGACACGTGCTTCTTGGATTTAGGTCGGGACAATAAGGGGGTTATGACACAACCGTGCACATATATGTGTTACAGTCACCCTTGTAGATATACCTTTAATGAATGGTTCACATTAAATAAACGTTGCAGCACAAAATAAACATACCACCATGCACCTAATAAATATTTGTTATGAATGAACTCTAATAAAAACCTTAAGATTTCTAAGGTGTCTGGTGGGAAGCTCTTAATGCTGAAAATCATGGGTCCTAATGAGGATGATTGCACAAAATAGCACGATAAATCCTATTAGACAAAAAAAAAAGTCAGGTGTTGCGTGCTTTTAATCCAATTTAGTTTATAGAATGGGAAAGGTTATCTTTTGTCTTTAACAACTTGGGGAAAATAAAATGAATTTTAATTAGGAGAGATTACTATGATGAAATTAAAACTAAAGAAAGAAACAATGGCCTGCCAAAGACTAGCTAAAGAGAATTCTGATAAATGCATTTCCATTCTTTTCACTGCAAATTAATTTAATGAGTCCAGAGTGATAAAGAAGGATAGATACTAAAGAAAAATGTTCTTTTGGAGAAGAGATTTATGAAAGCATCTAATGTGTGCATGTGGAACTGCTCCACTGAAGTGATTTTTTTTTTTTTTTTTTTAACCCCTCCCTTTCAGGCGGTCCCTCTCTCAGGTATTCGGGCATGGACCAACACCTTCCCTACTCCTTCCTCCCCACAAAATGCTTCGTGGTCGCCAGCAAACCTGGAGAGACAGCACTTTCTCTGGCATGGCTGTCATATCCTCTCCTGTGGGTAATGTATAGAGCTAGAAGGGGTAACCCAACAGTTAGGGTAGCTGCTGTCACAGGTTTAAATGCTAGGGGATGATGGGATAGCAAATCAGCTTGGGGAGAGCTGCAGAAAGGGAAGGAGGAAAGAAAGAGAAATAGTATCTGACAGGAGTTCATGTTCCTAAGCAGAGCTACAGTCAGATAAACAGAATGAGAGTGTGTTTGAGTATGTTATTTATATATGTATACCCTCCTCCGACCCCACAGAGTGTGTGTGTGGAGTTATGTTAGGGCATATGCCAGGTGCTCTGTACTCATTTCTACAAAAGCCACTGCTTAGATCTGGCCAGGACAGAGACTTGTATTTTGGTTTTGTTTTGAAATCAATACTGTGATGGAATTGCCTGAATTTTAGAAGATTAAGCCATTTCTGAAGGGAGGTTATGTATACAACAAGTTATGTATTATTTATTTAGGTCTCTTTCTTTTCAGAGAGGAGAGGGAACTGGTGGCTGTAAGTCTCCTCCTTTTCTCCCTCTCCTCGGAAGAGAGAGGAATCTGGGTGTGTGTAAGGGGGGAGGGCATGGTAGAAGGGGACCAAGTATTTTTTTTTAGGAGAAAAGATATATAAGGGACTCCCAGCTGGGATGTATTTCCTTCTTCCCTCTGCTGCTGCTGTGCCATCTCCTGACAGAAAGATCGGAACGCCAGAAATTCCCAGCTAGGCACCATATCCTGTTGCTGCTCCCACTTTGGACTGGGCTGCCTGAGGAATCCTCACTTCACCCATTTTATAGAAAGTTTGGCTTGTCTTGTGTAGGGGGTAAGGAAGATTTAAGAGACACAGAAACCTCCTTCCCCTTTAGCGACTCAGACACGGTCTTTAATAGGTACCTATTTTTGTGGACTTATACATAGGCATAGGAAGCATCCAGTCCAAGTACTTGCTTCTCCATCATGGCATCACACACAGATATGCAAAGCCAGAGGACTAGCTCCTGATTTATTAAACAGTGTGGGAAGAGAGAGAACACAACACTGTGTTGAGAGCATATTAAATCTGCCCTGTGGCAACATAAAAGTGGAGGAAACCTCTGTAAATATTTACAGAAAGTGTAAGATCCATACAAATCAAATATGGATCTAAAGTAGAGCCCCTTTTTAAACCATAAAGTTACAAGTTGTCCAATTGTGTGGTTGAATAGCAACTAGCTGCCTTCTCAGAGAAGCGAAAATAAAGCAGCAAGGAAGAAATAGATTAGGAGTTTCTTGAAGCATGGACCATCTCTCTTGGGGTTTGGAAAGTGCTTACCCTGCAGTGGAGGCACTACTGCATATATATATGTATATGACCAACAACAAACAGAAATTGCCTGGAAAACTGGTGACAGTCAAGGATACAAAAATATGAACTCATGGTTTCTTATGCATTTTGGTTTCCTTTAGCAAAGATACAGAATTTAGCAAGGCCTTTGCCCTCTTTTCATGGTGGGATACACTTTAAATTTGTTGAAAAAGACTTTTCATTACAACCAATGTGCAATTTCTCTGAAGGCCCAATCCTGAGAAATGCGCAGCACACTAAATTCTAATGGACTTTAGTTTTCCTATTATTATACTGCCCATTTGCTTCACTTCAGCTCTGCTATTACCATAATGCCAGGAGTATAAAAATAGCAGGCTGTTTAAAAGTAATGATGGCTATCTGAAATGGTGTCCAGGTGTGCTGTCATCAACAAGGACTGGCCAACAGAGAAGCAGTCACAAATTACTTCTGCTAACAGACGAAGTAACCAGCAGAACATTATGGCCCTTGCCACAATGACTCTTGTGCCAACTGTGCAGCCAGCAGCATGCCGCTTGACTTGCTATACTAAATGCTTCCACGAGGGAGAGGATTTTGCCCCAGTAGGAAGAGTACTTTGTGTGTTTTCAACCTGGAACACCAGACAAACTTCAGTATTTCTTCCTCCTCCCATATTTTTAATTAGTACTGCTATGCTCTTTCAGTAATGATAAATCATACAGTTTGTTCAGATTTCTCTTGCCATCCAAGGATCTCAGAAAACATTAATGGAACAAAACATGTGCTAATGAGAACATAACTAGAGCCCTGCAAATCCGTGGATATCTGCTTATAGCTTCAGATCGCGGATCGGATACTGATAAAAATGTTATATCTGTGCAGGGCTCTAAACATAAGAACCACATATGACTTTGAAGGAATGAAGGAAATAGAATTATTTTGGTAGCTATGCAGCAGCTATACCTAGTGGACATAAAATTCAAGTTCAAATTAATTGGCTTCTCAGTTCAAATAAACTGACAAATGAAGTCTTCTGCTTGCTAGATACCACTCATGATTATCATTAGTAAATCCTGAGTTAGGTTCATTTCAAACACCAGGTGAACCCAAGATTTACTTCTACAGCTTGATAAAAGTGGTTAGGGAACAAATTTTTTTTTCTTGTCTGACAGGTAGCTTTGCTCTATTAATTTATTTTACCTTCTTGATCACATATTTAGTAAAAATACAGTTATTCACTCACTTATGTTACATATTATGGATTTGTACAAAGTAGTATTTAATCACTCTAGTGCCTAGAAGTATTTCTTGTATTGTATTACATTTAGTATAAGCAAAGGGAAAGCAACTTTTGCAGCTACTGACCTGTGGATTTCAGCCTTGCCCTCTAAGACACCACCCACACTATGGGGTTGAATGTCTCATTGCAAAAGAAGGTCCAGAACCTCGGAACTGGGCCACCAGAACTCCTGGTGCAGATGGGGTCAAGAACTGTGGAGAGCATTGACAAGTTCATCTGCCTAGATCCAAGCAGAGTTCAACTCATCACAGCAAATTGGATGCCCTTCAACAAGTAGGTCTTGCTGCCTCCTGCATGAAGTTCATGTATCGCTTATCGACATTGCAAAAATGACTTTGTGCCGAGATGATGTTCAGAATCTAACAAACACACATACTATCTGTATTGCTATACAGGTCAGAAATCTGGACCCACTTATTGGCAGAGTTGGAGCTGCTACAGTCATTACATATGTGCTGTCAACACCAAGTCCTGAGCATTAAGTGGCTTGACTTTGTGTGAGATGTCACCATCTCACAGAGATCTGACCTTCCTTCAGTCATTCATTATATTCAAAAGAGGCACTGCATGCTCTTCAGCCATGTCACCAGGATGGAGAAAAACGCTGCAGAGTGCCATGCCTCAAACTCTCCATTGATACACAAAGGGGTGCCTTCTCTGACCCTACCTGGCCCCACCCATGGGACTTCCCAAGAGATTTATGAATTTGGAGGATTGAGCCAGATCTGGGAAAAATCACTACATAGTGCCTGATGCAACACCATCAACTGTGGTCACTCTGGCTAGCACAATGGTCCTTACATGTGTTTGGTGGCAATGATGACTCACTGAAGCTCTTCAGGCTTCTTGGATTACACAGTCACAGAGACTGCTTCCAGTTCCAGGGATGTATTTCTCACCTAGAAGCTGATGGGTAGCACTGGTTTTTGGCACTACTGGGTCACTTACACATGTCCCATTCCCAGGGGGGCAGTCAAATCTCAGCTTGACTGCAATATACTCTCCTGATGGTGTTGGAAACAATGCATCATCCAACATCCTAACACTAAGGACAGTGAGTAAAGGAACAATTTGAAAGGAGCTGCAAATCCTGAAGTGCAAGCCTCTTTTGTTACAGCTCCAGATCAAAGCTCAGCCAGGAGAAGGGAGTGGGGGTGATCAGGGCAAAGATTTCTACCCAAGCCAAATGCAGAGATAGAGAAAAGATGGCACTTGTACAAAAATAATTGTGATGGTTGGGCACCACTGCCTCTGATGACTTTTTAGTAGCCTCTTTTACTCTCTCAATTACTCAGGGTACAAGTGGAGGGAAGTCTACAACCAATAAAAAAGTTGTGACTAAGCGTCCTCATGTGCCTTCTTCTTGAGGCAATACAAAGGAGTCCGATGGAGGGTTTTTGATCTGAAATAATTCCTGCAGGTCACAGGGAATTGTAGTAGGCACTGAGGAAGAGGAAGTATTTTAGAACATAAACCTATGGTTCCCAAGAGCACAGATGTTATTTGCCTGGGTCTCTTCCCTACCTAGGGGTACCTCCCCTGAGATGGTGCATTTGCGGGCATATCTGTTCCTCACCTTGTGCAGCAAGGATAGCTTTTCCTTGAGCAGCTCAGCCCGCCACACAGCCAGCATCCCTGGCCAAGAGCCCACAGCCGTTGTTGCTATAGATCTATATATCTGAGCCAAGCTTTTATTTTGATTGGATAGCAGAGTTCAGTTAAAAACCCATACAAAAGGGCCGGTTCCTCAGGCAGTGTAGATGGACTTGGATCCATTGACTTGAGAGGAGCTACGCTTGTTCGCACCACCTGAGGAATCATGGATTTTAAGGCCAAAAGGGGTCAATATGATCATTCAGTCTGGCCTCTTTCATAATTTAGACCAGAGGATCACACCTCGCAACTCCTGCATTTAACCGATAACTAACCCAATAAAATCTGGCCCCAACATTTCTAATGCAGCTGGAGAAGGGAGTTATTAATTAATACATCAGTGTGATTTTGTAGTTACTCTTCTATGAACATGAAAATGGGATATTAAAATAATATGAATTAATTTCCTTGTAGTACAGTGCCCCTTTGCATAGGCAGCCTCTCTCTTGCAAGTTTACACTAAGAAAGGTCTGAGACAAAACTTGCTATGATGCTGATGGATGCTGCATATGTTGATCAAAGGCAATATGTAGCTGCATATATATTGAATTTCACAGCTGCCTACTGGTTCATCACTTAAAGAGGACATTTTGCGTTTTTCCTAATAAAACCTGCACTGCAGAAGCAATGAAATAAACATTTAAACTAGGCAATAAACTGAGCCGCCAAAATGAGAAAAGAAAAAGCAGAACATGCAGTACATAACCAGTCAAATTCTGCTCTGGGTTATAATGGGTCAGATTTGTTCACAGCAGTGGAGTTGCATCATTTGAACAGAACAATAGGTTCCCCTGTACTTTATGTTCTATTATTTCCTTCTAGAGACAGCACCATTCTGTCCCCCAAATATTAGTTTTATGCAAACTGAGACCTCCACAACAGAGGAGGATGGAGGAAAATAAAGAGAGCAAGATCATAAAATTGAATCTAATCAATCAATGCCCAGCTCTCCTCATTGCAGCAAGAGCAGGATGCTTCTGCCTGGAGTTCACAGACATCAAAAATACTGCTCTCTCTCAAACAACTTCAACAAGCCCGCAGCCACTTGATGTTGCATGTCATCGCTTTGTTTTTAATGCTCCATGGTCTTGCTCCATTCTATCTCTTGGACCTACCTTCTCTATATGCTCCTCACCACTGGGGAAGGGGATCCTCAGCTGGAATAAATCCAGACAGCTCTACTGATGTCAACAGAGCTTTGTCGGTTTATACCAGCTAAGAATCTGGCCTCTTTTCTCATCCCATAATCTTCCCTCCCTTGGAGATAGAATCTTCTCTGTAGCTGCTATCGCTTGGGCAAGCTTTCCAGCCTTTCTGCTTCACTGGCTTTTCATCTCCTTTCAAATCCTCTCAGCCTAGCCCTCTTAATTTCTTTCTTACTCTGCTATTCTTTCACTATCATATAATTTAGTCACTGTATAATTTGTGATCTACTATTCCCTATTTTATTTCACTCTGCAACTACATAATTCTGTACAAATATTAATTGTTGTACAGCTCTTTACAGAAAAGACACCTTATACAATAAAAGAGTTTTAATATATCCCTGGCCAAAGTTCTCTCTTTTAGGCCCTGATTCAGGAAGGCATCACTATTTTGGAAAGCACTTAAGCATAGCAAAAGGACATGGGCTTAAGTGCTTTCCTAATTTGGCTCTTAATATATGTAAGCCCTGAATACAGTAGCAATGCAATTACAGCCCCTCCCCCCGCATCCAGCATAAGAAGAAAAAGAAGAGCTGATTAGTAAGACTTATTTGTATCCTTGTCCCAGATCACAGATAAATAGTGGTAAAGCTTACAGCATTTTACTTTATGGCTGCAGGAGTATAAAATTTTTAAAAAAGCAACAGAGTTGGGGTTTTGTGAGACAGTCACAACATGTAGTTTTAGGATACTTTATCCCATCTGGCTGACTGTATAATACAGACTATATTCCATCCCACAGAACTGACACGGCTAGAAAGTCAACATCACAAATCAGAGTGCTGCAGAAAGGCTTGAAAACATGGATTAAATTCAGCCACATAAACAGGTGTGTCTCCACATACTGTAAATCAATGGAGTAACACCTGCTTATTCCAGGGCTAGGTTTGGACCCTTTAACCTAGTTGGATTAATTGAAAAACATAGAATTCATACAGTACTCATGTCTTCTTTAAACCTGGGGAAATCCAGAAAAATTAGTGTTGAGAACTAGCAGTGCTGTTTTTTTATTTTTTGGGGGGTGGAAGGGGGGAGAAAGAGAGGGGGCAGTTTCAGTAATACTGTTGTGCTGGCAAATATGGACTGGAATGGTATTCAGCCACAGAGAGGAAATACTGTGTACCTTCTAAACTGTAGGTACTAGTTGAAAATGTTTTTAGATGAAAATATTTTAAGGATTTTTTACATTTGTTTTTTTAAACTGTCTCAAGGTACAGATAGTTTTCCATTGTAGATGGATCCTCTGTCCCAACCACCCCCGCAGCTCATCATCAACCATCACTGGTTATTTTACTGCATTTTGTTATTTGGACCACACTTAGCAACATTTGTCGGGCACAAATTTATATTTAGCCTACTCGAGAGTTTGGCTGAAATCACAAATTTGTTTTTCCGCATAAGAAGCCTTGCAACTATCCATTCGGAATGATCAGTGAGTAGCAAAACAAGATTATTTAGCCAAGATCAGACTAAATCGAGTTTTGTCTTCTCTTCTGCCTGAAGGGAATGAAGACACCTGCTTGTGCAGCCCCAGGATCAAAATCCTTTTTGCTTTCATGTGGTTACTGTGCGTGTTCTCTGGAGTATTAAATGAGAGGAATGCATTATAGTTTTAAACTTTGATGCCCCATTAAGACGAATATGCACCTAATGAGCTGAGAAATTACCATTGCTGCTTTTTGTAGTATTGCACAGGACTAGCTAATCAGGACTGGGGCATGTTCTTTGTGTTCTTAACCCACTAGCTATGAAATTTGGGAGAGGATCATATTCAAACATATGTTTAACACAGCAGCAATAAAAAGCAATAAGATGCTACTATTAAAGTAGTACCACAAGGAGAATTTCATCTTTTTAATGATTGTAGTAACCACCCTGCATAGTTCAGAGAAAAATCGGCATAAAATGTAATGTGTGTTATTTGCAGGCCAGATGTCCTTATCAGAATGGTCAACATTTTAATGTGTCAAAACAGAAACCAGGAATAACCCCCTTCCACCCAAACCACAGAGTACTTTGAAAAACAAGCAGTTTAGCCTTGGTAATAACTCTTCAGTTCTATCGAAAACCCTTAATACAGTGATTTAAGCCGGCTGGAATTTAAAATATGTCCTTGTTTCTTAGGTCAAGCGCTATAAGAATAAAGCAATTTCTAGTGACACAACATGAGAAGCTAAAGCCAATTATATTCCAGTGTTATTCACTGATATTCCCCACCTGCCAACTGGAGTGTGGCAAGTCTTATTCATACTGTGATCTATGAGCATGGATATGAAGTTCAATTTTCTCTCTAGGGAAATCGTGTAACAAAACAGTTGACAGACCGCGACACAATTTGAAAATAACTAATGAAAAAAATCTAATAAATAGGGTGCAAATAACAAACCTGGGAATTAAGTCATTTTTAATACCTAAATCAAAACATAAGTTTGCCTTCCTTTCAAAGAACTCATCTTAGTGCAAATGTGCTATTCAGACAACATGGAATGACAGGGGGCACTCTGTTGTGCTGGCAAATTGACAAATTTCATATCCTGGAGTATCTCAGTGCTACAATAAAGCGGCCCTAACCACTTATAAGGGCCTGTTTTACAGTCATTTCCACATGTGAATAATATACTTAGGTGCTTAAACGTTTGCAGCTTTGAGCCCATACTGAGCTCTGATGTATCTGAACCGCACAGGGGCCCTGATTCAGCAGTCCGTCCCTATTCAGCAAAGCACTTAAGCAACTGCCACTGATTTCAAAGTGAATTAAGTGTCTGTTTAAGTGCTTTGTTGAACTGGGTCTCAGTGTACTAGAATAAAAAAAAAAAAGTTTTAGGTGACATCCTAGCCCCACTGACGTCAATGAGAGTTTTGTCACCCCTAAATATTCACCCCTAAAATATTTATTTGTAATGTTCACACTTGCAATTCTGGTTACTACAAAGCTCTGTCATGGTGCAGATGTTCTGTTGTATTGATCTGATTCAGCAAAATGTGAATTGATTCTAATTATCTTCTATGGAAATTTGCATGGTCAGTGCTTCTCTGGATCAGGCCCTAGAGCATGCCCCCTCTGTACTAGTATTAACACAATCACAATGAAAAATCTTTAACATGTTTTAATTAAATGCATTTTTGCACAAATTAAAGTTTTTAATGTTAAATACTAAAATTTATAAAAATTAATACTACTATTGCAGAGTTCGGGAGTTATTAGCTTAGGAGCTGGGCACTTCCATCTGAAGTTTCTACTATATGTTATTTTAAATTATGTGATCTCCTGGCCTCTGCTCCTTTTCCTCTTTTTTCAATGGCAAGTTGGGAAAAAGAGGCAAGAAGAAAAGGAGGAGAAATGTGGTAAAAAATGCAAACAGGATTTCTCTGTTTTTTTCCTGTTTTTCCAGTTTTTCATAAAATTTTGAATGAAACACAAATGATCCAGGAAAATTTTCCCATTCAGTTATTTACTATGCTCTAATGGGCTCACACAGATTTCAGAGGTATAAAATTAAGACAGTGAGGTTTAACAAGCAGAATTGTAAGGCATAACCTGGTTTGCTAGGGATGATGGACAAGAACAAACTCATCTTGATTTTATCTCAGTTTGCTGGGCTGGCAGGAGGAAAAAAATTCTTTTTATTCAGGAACTGAACAAGTTTGATATGGAAATCACAATGAAACTATAAACGTAGAACACTACAATGCCAATTTTTCCCCCAAACCATTTTTCTGAGAAGAATCGCTTTTTATAATCAGCTTAAAATGTATTAATCATCATTCAGAAGAGTGAAACAATCAGGTCTTGAAGACGATGAAGCACTTTATAATTCTTCAGCTAGGACAGTCACTTACAGACTTAAAAATGGTATTAGGAAATCCTGCTTTGTGACTGGTCAGTTTACAGAGATGCTTTGATTTTATTTATTTAGCATGTGATGCGATTCAATAAACCAAAAGCAGATCTATCAAAATATGGATGTTGTACCAGGATGGCTGTTGATGAGTCAGAATTCAGGATTGCCTAATGCCACTTTATAACGGACATTAAATCACAAGTGCTGATGCGCACATCTGAGTTAACAGGTAATGATTCCATTAAGTACCTAGGTGAAATAGGCTTTAAATGGCCACCAGCACTCTTCTATCCCCCATGGCGAACTACAAATCATCTTGTACACCACAGCACAAGGCTAGAAGCTAAAAAAAAAAAAAAAAAATGAATACGCCAGTAATTTATTTTTGACAATGATTTGACACCCGGCTGATGGAAGAAGCTAACAGTATGACCTCTAGACTAAGTTCTGCTCAGAGAGATTCACTCGCAACACCCATGGGGTTATGGATTCCTGCTAATAGCAGCAATAGGATGGATGATAAAATTATGGTAGTGTAGAAATGCGCTCTCAATTAATTTCCCATCATGTTAAGGCCATTATCATTGGATGTCATCTAGTGAAATGGAAAAAAAAAAATCCTTCAATACCTTTAAAAGTTCCACTCACTTAGCACATTATATAATTGCAGATTATGGCAGGCCAGCCTCTTAAAACAGTTTACCTTCCAATGAAATTTTAATGGTATTGATCTGAAAGCCCTGACAACTGAATTTGGGTTGAAAAATATGCACGGGGGAGTAGAAAAAATATGCACTAGGGGAGTGGACTTAGTTTCTTCTAGAAATTAAGGCTGGATCCAAAGCCCACTGAAGTAAGTGGCAGTCTTTCCATTGCCTTCTATGGGTTTGGGATCAGGCTCGTATATTGTACCTCTTAAAGTAACTGGTTGGTCCTAATCAGAGGGCCATAACTTTAGTTTGCTACTGATGGTGGGCAAATTTAGAGAGGCAAGGGAGAGCAGCCTAGCACATAAAAATATACTGGAAGACCTTTTAAAAAGCGTTATTTAATAGCCAATTAAATGGAACTCTATTGGAGCCTTCATAAAACTGGGTGTCCACCAATTATCATCAAAGTCCACGGGCTTCCTTTTATTTTTCTTCATAAGCTCATTGTCCTGCTTACTCGCGTTCTCATCCAGCCAATTCTCTACACTCTTTCCCAGCACAGTGAGGGGAGGAGGGACGGTAATCGCAGAAGGGCCAGGTGGATGCAGTGATGGTGGTGGCTGTGCCATGGAGACAGCTGAGCCTGGCATCCACAAAGGAGGGGGAAATCCATATGTGAAAAGTCCCTTCTGTGTGTAGATCTGGTGGCATGAGCCTCCCTCTTCCCCTCCCCCACTGCAATTGAGACACAAAGGGTTACATACAGCTCACGTGAAAAATTGGCTAAGGCGAAAATTTGCACTAGAAATGGTCCAATGTTTAGGGAACTGGTCTAAGACTTCGTTGCCCCAGGTTCAAATCCCTTTCCTTCCACAGACTTCTTGTGTGACCTGGGGCAAGTCATTTTGCCTCTCTGTGCCTCAGTTCCCCATCTGTAAAATGGGGATAATGGCACTGCCCTGCCTCATAGGGGCATTGTGAGGATAAATACATTAAAGATCATGAAGCGCCTTGAGATCTACTGATGAGAAGTGCTATATAAGAGAGGCATTTTTATTAGACAAGACTATTCAGAGCCAGTTAAGGCTTTCAGAGAAAAAAAGAGAAGGGCAGCAAGAGAGCAGAGTGAGTCAATATTAATCAAAGGTCTTTTCCAAACACAAAACGGAAAAAGTACAAATAGAAAAAAAGTGAAGAAGATGTAATGCTTTGGGCCGCATTTGCATCAGTGGCCTCTAGTTTTGCACTCAGAAATTATACATGGGATTAGCGCTGGTGGTAACCGAGAATCCCTCTTCGATGGGAAATTTAAAATTAAAAAAAAATCCGCATTGGAGCAAACCCGAAAAATTTAGGCGTTTCCCATGGATTGGGGAAGGAGGGAGCATGGTTTCCAAAACCCAAAACATTCCTTGTCAGTTTCATTTTGAAAAATTTGAAGAGTCTCCCCAAGATGCCCAAACTTCCAGCTGCCTGCTTGGTGGCTACCAAGAAGCCCTGAAGGTCCTGTCCCAAAACCATGCTCTGTGTCAGGGAGCTGCTCAGCTGTGTGTCAGGGAGCCTGCAAGCCTTGTAGTCTCTTACTGATGAGCAGACTAGTGTCCAGATAAACTGTTTATTATCAACAGAAGTAGTCCTGAAATGAGGTAAACCTCACACTACTCTGTGTAGCTACAACCTGCAACCATCCTGTCCTAGGCTTCTTTCTTTCTGCTCTGTCCCAGCAAGAAAAATGTTGCAGGAAACCAAAGAGTGCATGAAATGTGTACAGGAAATGTGTCATCTCTACACTTCTAGGAGAGTTGTGAGCCCTGAAAGTCCAGCTGGAGCCAGAGCTCCTAGATCTTCCAGGGGCCCAGCTCTGCAACAGCCCCCAAGGTAGGTTCTCCTTGGAAGATTAAATGATACTGACATGTTCCCACAAAGTGTTTGGATTTTGACCAAGGGGCATTTCTCCCCCAGAACTCCAAATGTTCTGTGGGAACATTTCTGACCAGCTCTGCATAGTATTTTTGCATGTGCAGTACCTGCATTTGTGCAGACAAACTGGCATTTGCACCTAAAATGAGGATCAATAATTAATTTTGTATGGAACTATCTAACGTGCACACAACTGCTCATTCACTGGAAAAGGTTCCAATCCTAGTTTCATGAAGGCCAAGGGAAAGCTTTCACTAGCTCCACTGGAAATAGCATTGGACTCTTATTTCTATGTGCACGTCTTCAGTGCAGAGTTAACTCAGACTCTTACTTTGAAGTCATCCACATCCTCCTCTCATCCACACACAAAACCCTCTCCCTGAATGGGGTGGTGCTCTACAGCCAGTCTAGCTGGTCCATCCTGAGGTACAGGCTACAGTCCTGGTGCTGCTTTCATTCAGGTTGGTAACTCATTCATTTTGCAGCAGGCACTTAGGCTAAATCACCTGAGTGGTGATCGTTTTCCAACACCTTCTCAGAACACCGCTGTGTCACCCAGACAGAAAATTCCCCCACCATTCATTGGGAAAAGGATCACCGAGCAGTTCAGCTTACTGCAGCACCAAGAGCCAGGGGACATGCCCTCAGAAGTCTTAGCACACTCTGGGTTAAGCCCAGCAATAGTGAAAACACACTTAATTGTGGCTTAGCAGTGTGGCTGCTCACTTCTGGGCTCAGCTAACCTGGGTTCTGAACACCCAGGTTAGCTCTGCAATGAAGATATACCCTAAGGGTCTGTCTACGCTGCAATTAAACACCCAGGGTTGGCCTGCGTCAGTTGACTTGTCTCCCAGGGTTCAGACTGCGGGACTGTAAAATTGCAGTGTAGACGTTTGGGCTCAGGTTGGACTGACCTACCTCATGGGGTCTCAGAACCAGAACATCTACACCACGATTTCACAGCCCTGAAATCTGAGCCGTGCGATCCCAGGTCAGCTAACGCAGGCCAGGCGTGGGTGTTTAATTACACTGTAGACATAACCTTAGAGGCTAGTAAGAGGCCAATTGAAAATGTAGCACATAATGACTGACAGTACTTAAACAAAAGAAACATTACCTTTTCACAGACTGATAGGCTCTTACTATAACAGGATATATTTTAATCCAGTCTAACAGGCAACAAAGGGAGGAAAGGATGAATCTGCTAGTGAATTCTATCCTTTTGAATACAAGTTGCTGACCAAGTGACAAAACAATCATTAAAAACAGTTTCCATCTCCTACTCAAGGCTCAGTCAGGAACAGAGTTTCTCATTAAATTGTAAGTAAAACTGTGTTGAGAAAACTGATTGTTTGTATCTGAACTTGGTTCACACTATTGTTCTCCCAAAGGCTACATGAAACAGTTCTAAGAATGGCTAGGAACTGAAGAAGCTTTTATGTGGGGAAACAAGAAAAGAAAAGTTTCTCTGCTCGAAATGCCTGTCTAATATCTCTCAAAATGAGCTCTCTCTAAAAGAAAATACCTTCTTTTTCGGAAACATCTGTTTTTCCTGCTGGCCCAGGCAGTAATTGATGCAGTGATAAGAGAACTTACAAATGCAAAAGAATGTGATTTATTTCCCTCCTACCTAAAAAAAAAAAAAAAAAAAAAAAAAAAAAAAAAAAACGTGAAAGGGGCCTGATTGACAGCCCTAGGGATTGAAGCTCTTTACACAGAACAGGTGTTGCTCTGGCACAAGCACTGCAAGTTTCCTCCTACCACATCTGCAATCTGCCTGAAGGGACCATATTTAATAGTGAGATGGCAGGTCGGTCCCCAGTCCTATTCAGGGCTCAGGTTCTCTGCGTAGGCTGCCAGCAAATGCATGAATTGTGAGAGCTGTTGCCACAATTATAATAGGTAAATATCTATCCATTTTTGAATTGACTGCTTGACCCAATGTAGAGACTCCGAAGGAGGCATTAGGCTCCCATACACATTTTTGAAGAGCGCTAGTGTCTTTGAATGTTGGTTGTCTGAAATCATAAAACAAAACAGTTTTAGAAAGCTTAACAGAAACTAAAACAAATCATAAAGGAAACCATCATTGTACTGTATATGCTTTATTGGCTCTGAATTGAAGTCACAAGAGCAAAGAAATTCGATACACAGATGCAGATATGATCATCAAAGGGGGAGAAATTGCCCATTTGGCCTTTATATGATGTATAAAGAAGGCTGAAACATTGTTTTTTCCCCATTAGAAGAGCAGGGTCATTCTTCTTGCTATTTACATTGGAAATTTAGGGCCACTCTTTCAAGGGAGTTCATCACCCAAAGGCTCCCTTGGGAAAATAGGAGCTGCTGCATGCTGGAAACCTGACCACTTTGTTTAAGTGCCTAACTGAGAGCTGAGCTGCTTTGAAATCTAGTCCGACTTGAGAGTGCTGGGCTTTTAAATCCTCTATACCCTAATTTTCCTGTCCCCATTCTGCTATTAATTATGGGTCAATTCTGATTTCAATGGAGAATAATCACAGAGTGAAGATGGCAGAACTGGGCCCTCAATAATTCCAAATTTAGATCCTCATGCAAATATTCTGAATTTGGCTAGTCAGATTGCTCTGTTTTTTGCACAGTAAATTGGTGGGATATTTTGCTTTTCCTTGTAGTATCACCTGTATCTCTGAATATGAAATTCACCCCAGTGTGGAAGTGTTTATGCAAGGTAATGAGGATACAAGTGGAGACCCCACCTAGTGAGGCCTCTTCAACTTCTATCTTCATAGCCAGGTTCCAGGCCTGCTCTGAATAACTTAGTATAAATCACACCGTCGTGGGCAGGCCAGAGGGGAGCAGATTCAATTTCTGAATACCTCATGTGAGACTAAGGAGGGGCTGTGGCTGTTATTCCAACTGGAAGAAAAGCTCTAAAGGAGATGTGATGCAGCAATGTGCCCTGGCTGCAGGTTAGAAGTGAGATGCCTTCAATTCCCACAGGCACTGTTTCATCCAAAGGGTTTGGAAAACTGCATAAGGGAATAAGAAACAGGCTCGCAAAGAGAGGCAAAAGTGATCAACATAATAGACAGCATCTACCTGATGTCAAGGGATCCCTGGGAGGAAATTCCCCCATCTTCTTGGTCGGCAGGGATACAAGGCATTTGAACATTAGAGCTGGTTGGAAAAATTCCAACAAACTCTCTTTCATCAGAATTTCGTAATTCATTGAGACTATTCAATCTTGATGAATTTCCATCAAACCCTTCCTGTTTTCATGCTTGCTTGCTTGCCTGCCCATCTCCTCCATAGCCTGCCTGGTGGGGTCCTGAGGAACCCAGACGTCCAGGGTCCATGGCTCTGGGGCAGCCCACCAGGTGAACTGCCTCAAAGTCGAAGTCCACCAGACTTCCAAACTCGCTGGCCAAGTCCCCAGGCTTCCTGTCTCCTGGGAATTGGCCAGCTCAGAGAGCCCTGGCTCCCAAGGTCCTAGCTCCTAAGCAACTCACAAGGAGGGTTGTGGTAGAGACAATTCTCTCACACTCTTAGTTCCCCTTCAGCCCGATTGGGAGCAAAAACAATGCCCAAAACCTCAAGTTTTCATGGAACTGAAATCCAGTTTCCCAGCCTGTTCTTCTGAATATAAGATATCATTTACAGTTCGACTTTATTGATTTACTGAGAACAAAAAAAATCATCCAATGAAATTTTGAAATTCATTACAGCTTAGACTCTCAATCCAGGCCAGTAAACTTCACACAGTGGAACTGGCAGATTTGTTACAAATCAGTAATCTGATGAGATAGAATATGTACTGTACTATACAAATTCCTTATAGGGTTTGACAAGTCCATTACATCTTTGATGTCTTTAACCTTGAAGAAGTTTATTGTACTGAACTTACTGTGAAGAAAGTATTCAGTAATAATTACTTGGTTAAAGACTGGCTTCTATAACACTGCTACAGAATGTCATAGCATTCTGACAACTTTCGCATAACAGTACCATCCCCCAACTCACCCAACTAAAAGCGGGGGACCAGGTCATATTAAATGAGTCAGCTCTAACCTTATCCCTAAATTACACAGAACACTTTTTAAAGGTTTAAAAGAGTTTAGTTATTTTTGCCCTCATTGTTCTCCATTTTTGCAGGCCTCTATGATTTGTGTTTTTGATAGAGTCTGGAAATGAAATTTCAAATACCACAACACAGGATATATTGGCTGCTTCAGATTGGCACAGAGAGTTCCCAGAAATCTCTTGAGAAAATATTTTATGATGCTCTCATCCCAGCTTTGTAGAGCAAAGTGGTTTGGATTGTTCCCATGTGGTCCAGGGAAGCATCAGCTCTTTTGTAAACCTTCCATCTCACCAACCCTGAATTAACTAAAGAGTGGAGAGCTTCTCATTATGTAGATATGCTGAAGAGTCAAGGTAATGAGCATCACGCGCTCTTTTCTACAGTTGTTCTCTATGAGGAACTCCCAATAGCTAAATGAGTGGAGCAGCTGCACTCTGTGTCTGTACCTAGCACAATGGGGCCCTGATCTTGATTGACCCGTAGGCACTACAATAATAAATATAATGAACACTAATAATAAAATAATAATAGACCCCTGAGTTGGGGGTAAGGGGCATGGAGAGTCATAAAAATTTTCTCAGCACACCACAGTGATTTTTTATTAATTTGATTATGAGGGGACTGTGTTGGGAGTGCTATTGAAAAGTGAGGTATCTGCATAAATGTAGATAATTTAAAGTGTGCCATCTACTGGCATGTAAGAATATGTAGCATTTTTCAAAAATTAGTATGTTCAGTATAATTGTTATGCATTGCAAATAGTAGTAGAAGCTAGCTTTTGTAATGATAGGTTTGTGAAGTGAGGGAGAGAGCTCTCCTGACCTACGCTTTGTGTGTGTTTTGCCATGATAATGCTGGCTTCACACATGGATCTATGTTTATCTTACTGTCTTCAAAATATCGAAACTGAGGAATCCCACACTAGACTCCGCTCATCCCCACCTTCTGACAGGCACAGCAACAGACCTTCCACTGACAGCAGACCTTCCTTCTGACAGGCACAGCAACAGAACCTTCACATTACTTGTTGGTTCTGTCTTGCGAGGTAGGAGGATTTGTGGCCTACTACTCCCATCTAGAGTCTCTGGTGGATGGCTAGCCTATCCAGTTTGGTATCTTCTGAGTGCCTATGGCAGGGATGGACAACTGGTGGACCACCAGATCATTTTACTTGGCCCACCACAACCCTGCTAGGGGCAGGGGATCCAGTGGCCTCAAGGTCAGAAAGGGAGTGGGGTCCTGGCTGTGCCCAGACACAGGTGTGCCAAATGGGCTGAAGTGGGGAGATAGGCCCAGCCCTGTGGGAAAGGCCTGCTTCTGTAGGGTGAGTGCAGGGCAGCCTTGCATTCCAATCAGGGCCTCCCACCTTCTGGGGGCAGGGCAGAACCCCCCATGGCACACCCTGTGGGGGAAAGACTTGACCCCTCCCCTCCACCAGTGTCACATCCCTGTGGCCAAGGCTTTTTAGTGGATTTTATGGTCCTCTACTACCTTAAAGTTGCCCATCCTTGGCCTATGGTATCTCTAACTCCTCATTCCCACATCAGATAAATACAGAAATATATTAGTATAAATAAATAGGTATGTAAATAAATCACAATAGCTTCTTCTAATCCTACCGAGCATAAAAGTAGACTCCTCCTATCCACCATCCTGAATAAATACCCAGTGACTTCAGTCACATACTGAAACCTAATCAACCAGTTTCAAACTTGAAAATACATCACAAAAAGCTGCACTGACGTTTTCTCTTACAGATGGCATTCAACTTCAGTGAAAGTTTTACTAATGCAAAACATTCTGCAGGAAATGTCTTATGTGAGGAGATGCAATGAAACTAAAAAGGGCAAATTCCGAGTGTGCTTAATCTCAAGTATTTGTACAGCGCTGCTTAATCCTTTGATGCTTCTATTGTGCCTCCCATTTAAAGATCTCAAAGCTCTGTATGAATATTGATTAAACTTGCTACCTTTTGAGGCAGAAAATTATTATCATCCCCATTTTACAAATGGTGAAATTTGAGTAACACAGACAGTAAGAGCCAGATTAGACCCCTTACTCTCATTGAAGTCAATCTGTTTAGGTGATTTTGAAAATCCCATTAGGCACCCAAATGCCTTTGAAAATCAGGCCCTGAGCAACTTTCCCAAGACAGAGGCAGAGCTTAGAATAGCTCAGAGACTTTCTGATTCCCAGTCCTATGCTTGAACTACTGAATTATGCTTCTTGATTTTTCCCCTGTCCTTCCCAAACTTGAAATGGCTTTTGCATCATTTCACCCATTTTTTTTAGACCTTGATTTAAATTAAAAAAACAACCAGAAAAAATATCCACCACAAAACTCCCCTACATGCAAATACTGCATCTGACTATACATCAAGATACAGAACCTGGTCTTTAGTGTTATTTGAACATGCAACGTGCGCTTTAATTTACTTCAGATTGCACCACTGCAGCATTCAGCTTTCAGTTAAATCAGAGCCAACGGCAAACTTCTGGCGCAGCACCTACAGGGCTTGGATCTCTTAAACCTTAAATAATTTAACTGACAATGCTGAAGAAATTATTAGTGAAAGGATAAAGGAGAACAATGAAATATGAAACAAACAGCTGCATTCAAACTTCAAAGTTTTAAGTAGCAACGTATCTCCCAAATTTCTAGGAACACTTCATGACAAAGGCCTTCCTGATGATTTGACTGGAATCCAATTATCCTAATTTTAAATGTGTATCCCAATAAACCACTGATGCTGGACATAACAGAATATGGGAAATACAAATTAATCACAATTCTTTATCAAAGCCTAGTCAAGAAATTTCTAATCACTTCTGACACAAATGAGAGTCCTGTATGAAGCCAGAATAAAATTATACGTTTAACTTGATTATAAGTAAACTGTTTTGTAGAGCAAGATTAGTGGTCCAGTCCCTCCCCCAGTCAAGTCAATGGGGAATTTTGTCACTGACTGGGATGGGAGCAGGATCAGGATTAGGCACTTGGTCAGATCTCCAACCCAAAATCCGTATTTTCAAAGCACATGGTAAAAACCAGGAGCAACAGTCCTGTTCTATGTGAGCAGCCCCTTGAGCACACGTTGAATCCTCATGGACTTCCCTTGGGTTCTGCTGCACAGAGTCAACAGAAGGCTTGGAGCTCAGCTCAGTATGTGCTTCCAACATGGAGCTGGTCAGGAATTTTTCAGCAAAAGAGGATTCAGTTGGAAAATACCAGTTTGTTGAAGCCAAAATGTTTGTCAGAAACGTTCCAGGATTAACAACCTTATGATTAAACCAATGAGGTTTTGACAAGTTTGATTCCTGTCAGTCCACCTGGAGGGTTGCTGAGCTCCCCAGGCTGTCCGCTACTCCAGGACAGCCATGCTATGCAGACTGTGCTGGGGCCAGGCATCCTAGGCTTCCAGGCACTCTGCCGTACACCAATAATTCTAAATTTTGGACCCGCTCTGTTCCAGTGGTAGTGGGAACAGAGACAGATATATCAAGGCTAAATTACCCATGTTCCAGCCAAACATGAACTGCATTTTTCAGCAAGCTGCATAGCTAATTCCCTGCCTTTTGCACAGAGTCCCCTAGGAAAAGTTTGGACACAAAGTCTGAATATTTCAAGCTGTCTAGGGTAGTTGGACACCCAGTTCCCATTGATTGAGCAGCCCAGAGCCCTAGGCAGCTTTGAAAAATCACTGCCAGATACCTTCCTTATCAATGTTGTTTTTCTCCAGCTAGCAAACACGCACTGATTATTTTAAAAAGATATACCAAAATCAACACACTTGCTGCCCCAGGGGACAGTGCCTTGTCTCTGTGGGTAAAGGGCTATCTGTAGTTTGGCCTTCCCCTCCCATTGCACAGGGAAGGGCTATAACAGTGGCAGCCTGGGGGACAGAGAGGTGAAGAATGACTTTTGGGAAGTTGGACTGCACACCCAAGGTAAAATCCTGGCCCTATTGATATCAATGGGCCATTGTCATCAATGGAGCCAGGATTTCACTCCAAAGACCATCATGGGGCTGAACTTCAAATTGAGGAGCTCTCTAATTATATGAGCTTTTGTAGCCACCTGCAGACAGGTTAAGAGCAGACAAAATAGCTGTGTTCAACATATCTAGGGTTCCTCTTGACAAATAACTAGATAAACTTGATTCCTTTCCCCCTCTCCTGAAATCAAGAAAACTAAACATACTCTTCATGTTCTCTTAACAGGCAGAAATTCCCCACTCATAAGCACTCATACTGTGCAAACAAGATCTTCATTAGGGCAACAGGAATACAGTCAAACATGGGAAACCTAGCAACACAATATACATGCACATAAAGAATAAAATATTCCCCTCCCTTGACTAGCTTTGGCCTAATTCCCTTCCCACTTACTAGTGAGACCATCCCATGGGTAATGGCCTGTTGGCTACACCAAACATCCTCACCCACAGTTTGGAACAGTGAGTAGTAATAGTCTAAGTATCTTTTAGCAGAGTAGGCTCATCCCAAGAGAGCTGCTTGCCTGATCTAGCCTTCTAATCCCATTTAACAACTCAGTTTTTTAAAGTTGGTAGATTACTGCTATCCTCTGTGCCATCACTTGCAACAAAATCCACAAATTACACAACCTCTTAGCACAAAAGTTCCATAGAAAGGAAACCAAAACCATTCCAAACCTTTCAGTAGAATCCAGTCTGCTTGGAAATGAACTTTTTATTCCAAGATAAGAACCCCATTCTCTGCTCAGGGCACTGTGCGAGCCCACTAACCCCAAAATCCAAGTTCATGTAGAGTTATGGTGACTCTAGAGGAACTGTGGGTAGGTAGTCTATGCAAATGAAGCTCTCTATGGCAGCATTTTCCTCTTTTCACTAGTAGAGGGTGTAGAGAGCTTATTCTATGGATCTTTTGGACATAGGACTTGTATTTTATTTCCCTGTTTTAAATATGAATCACTTGAAGAAGAGACCTTGCTGACTGCAGCTGTTCCTTTCTGTTCCAAGAGATCTACCAGAAAATACCTGCCTTTCATTTACTTCTGGCTAAATACAGAGTTAGCCTGGCCTCTTGGAGGTAAAGTGGGATGATTCCTAAGGATCATCCTCCAATCCTTTCTCCCCTTCTCATTTTTAAATAGCTCATTTGAAACAAAAGAGGTGTGGATGCTTATGCTTATTTTCTGCCACAAACAGTTCCTCTGCTACAGGAGCTCAACTCCACACAAAATTGGCAGCATTTGACAATTTTTTCAGGGGACAATTCACCACATAAACAGGTGATCTAGGGAAAATAGGATCCCATCTGCTGATGGGTTCTGCATGTACCTGGTGAATGTTGTCTTTCCCTGTGATTATTTAACTATAACATCTAGAGTAGTCAACAGGATTAAATACCACGGGTGTGAACATTAGTCATCCCATTGTTTTTCTCCAAGTTTTCAGAGATATGGGACATCGACCCAGGAAATGCAATAAGGGTCCATGAAATTTGATCTTACTGTCTGTCCCTTTAAGAGACTAAGGCATGCCACTTTGCAGATTAAATCTAGGGTGAAAAAAGAAGTTTACAATAAATGTCTGAGTACAGCCCTAACTTAAATGGCAGTAAAGTCACTTGGCTATCTTGCTTTAGCCAAATCCTCACTGCAAATCTTGCCTGGGAACTCCTTTTGCTGAACATGCAAAAAGGGATGGAAACAGCCCAGTCTGGCTGCTCAACTCTGAAGTATGGAAAAGAACATTTTCCATCTCTGTTTATGCATGAGAATGTGCTTTATTTTCTGCTGTGGATCTTCTTACGATCATTCATGCCTTTGTCGCTGGAGACTTCACCATTGTCACGCTCTCTCCATAGGGCTGCACATTGCATTGGAGGCTCAAGCTTGTGCAGAATGCAGCCATCCACTTATCAAGTGGTGAGTCCCAGAGGAAGCACATAGCACAAGTATTTCAAGAGCTGCATTGGCTCCTGGTATGTTTTCAGGTGCTTGGTTTAACCAAAGGCGGCCTAGTTTGGGGACCCGGTTAGCTAGGAAACCATCTCTTTCCCTGTGCAGTGCTGCCTCGATTAAAATCAGCAAAGGCACTTTGCTCGTACTTAGGACAATGTTTAGAAAGTGCAACTACCTATTTTTCCATTTCCCCCCATTTCTCATAACTTTCAACAGCTCCCATAAAGACGTCAGTGTTGCTCAATGAAAATGGGCCCATAGGCTTAGTTTTACTCGGAAGGAGTTGTTTCATTAACTCACACCGCTCGTAAGGAATTGTTTAGTTAACTCACTATATATATTGTAAGTATAAGTGGTGTAATTACTGCCATTGTAATTTCTGTGCCAGGTGTCATGTAAGTTTTAAGTAAGAGGATATGTGCCTTTGGATCATTAAATTCCATGAGATAAATAGCTGTAGTTCACAATGCTTATTCATTACTGGAACTTCTATAAAGTCCTCTATGGCAGAAGAAAATGCCTGAAGAAATATATCAATCACATATGGGCCAAAACTAGAACCTACAATCAAATTTCAGGGAAAGTAGGACCAGAGTATTCAGATTCATTGAATCTGCTTTTAACCTCTCATTTCTTTGGTTTGAGAACTGGAAGGGGCCTGCTTCCCTGTAGCATGCAGGAGGTCATAGGACTGGATCCACATTGCCTCTTAGCACTGAGGTATTGGTTCACCACTGACTCAAAGGAAAGAGTGCCACCTACTGAGTCAGTTGCACAACTACCTTCAATAGCATGGTTTTCCTCAGTGGTCTCCAGTCAAAAACTGACCGAGTCTGATGCTGCTTAACATAGAAGTAATAAAACTGCTGTTCAAGAGTAGCATGGCCCATGCTGCAGAATATATAAATAAAAATGAATGCACAAATGCTGCATGTTAATTTTATCTAAAGTAAAATATGCCACATTGTACATGCGGGTTTGAGCAATAATACCTTCCTCCAAAGTACACCTGAAGGCTACTTTTGATATTACCACATAACAAGGGATTTCGGGGGGTAGCTATTGGAATTTGTAGACAGTATTTCTTTCTTTTATGCTCTGTTATGTTCAACCCACATTGCTACGTCTCTATCCATTGAAGTTCGATCTAGCTAAAAAATAATCAACACATACTTTGCAGTCACTCTGTATACAAAGATCCATATTTCTGTGGAGATTTAAAAATCTATGTACAGCCTGTGGGTGGTTCTATGATCTCTTAACTCACATTAGTCAATTTATTCTGAGCTAACTATTTGCAGTTTTTACAAATACAATTTCAAGGTAAAATTATTGTCATGATATTTGGAATGTGGGTTTTCCTTTCCATAAGCAGTAGACACATGTCATACTTGATTTGTAGTACTACAGGAAGCAACCCATGCATCACATTTTCTGTTATATACAGTTTGCTTAGTATTGTATAATGATAAAATTACAGTTACAATTAAACAAGCAAAACACACCTCTAACTGGACCATCATAATCTGAAATGGGAACAATATTAACCATCATATTAAAAGGAGAGAGTAACGTGTAAAAAGAAAGGTGGATATGATGAAGATTCAAGAAATATATTTACTAGTACTTACAGAAGCTAATCAAATACCACCCATCTTTTTGGTACAATAATGACGTTATATTAAAAGCTGATAGCAGGCCAATTCAAGCAGATCTGGAGCCTCTTGATAAGCCATTGGACTAGCAGCCCCACCCACAACAAGGCTGAAGATTCTGCATTCAGTATTATACTATCCCTCCCTAGCCTGTCCCAGATTCTTGTGTTGTGTCATCTGGGGGAGGAGCAGAGGAAAGGGTTATTTTTACAAAAAGGAAGGGAGGAAGGGAATCTTTGCCCAAAAAGCTACTAGCCAGAGGAAGATATGAAAGAAGGTGGAAGATGGGCTATTCAGACCTAAAGAAGAGTTCAAACATCCTGCCATCCCCAGCTGATGGGTAAGGCAGGGTGCTTTGCAGCAGGATTATTTCCTAGGCTCCTTCTTTGGGTGGTAGGGGGATGAGATGGCTTCATATTTAATATAAAGGTTAGTAGGTGTCTGATAACTTTGACACTCATCCCTTCTAGCTGCTGAAAGGGAGATGAACTTTCTGTCACTTCTCCCTCCTTCACAGCTTTCTGGTTGCTGCAAGTGTGGTAGGTCTCCATTATCCTTGTCTTCCCCCATCATCCCAAATGATGCAAGAATAGGAGAGGAAAAGTTCTCTGGCATCCTCTCTCCTGGCCTCACAGTTTTTGTGTGGTCTTGTCACCTCTTCACAGGATTAATTGTACCTACTATATCTGCTGACAATAACTTTACCAAGCACCACCTGCACAAAATGGATAGTTTTTCACAGTTTCATTGCTGACCACAAGGCTTCCAGTAGCGTTAGTGAAACTGACCAAAGTCTTGTTAAGTTCATTCTGCAGGGGCTTGTTTATGCTGCTTACTTTGATCAGAAGCAGAGGCACAGGAACCTGTCTGAAAAGTTGGACAAAATTACATCAGTTCACTCTCTTCACATTCGAAAGATTTAACCTTTAATGATAAGGGCTAGAAACATCATATTAAAAAAAAAAATCCTAATATCTTTAGAAATGCATGGTGTAGGCCCTCCACACTCACTACTTGAGAAAGGTCCATTCATCACTTGAGAAGGATTTATTTCCAGTTCTGAGACATTCCAATAAGTGCAAAGGTGAGCTCCTGCAGTCTCCCAAACCTGGAGTGTACTGAGAGAATCTAATGGGTTTATTTACAGGAAAAATTAGTTGTTTTAAACTGCGAACAAAATCATCCTTATGTCATACATTCAGAGCACTTAGGGATTGGGACTGACTTCTTGAATCTTCTATGTTGATCAAATAGCTTGTAGAGGTATGGCCATTACAGCAGCCCACATATTTTGAAATGTTTTCCCATATATATTCAGCCCCCTTTGATGACAGCTATTATTTCCTTTCCATCAGTTCAGGATACCCTGTGAGGAAGTGGGGAAGGAAGAGAAGGGTAGATCTGCAGAGGCAATATATTTAGAAGACTCCAGGTACAGGTGAGTAGCCCTCCTCCCTCAAGAGGTGCCTCCTCAGATCCCCACTCTCAGGAGTTACAACACCTTGGAGGAGCGTCGTGGGTGTTCGTTTAAATCAAGGTGAAAGACTGCTCTCCTGAAACGGGCAAGGTTTTCACTAGGATAGATCAAGCAAAAATCAGTATGCATTTGGGCAAAGTTTAAATTGAAGCTGAAGAAGTAGAAGTTATTCTCTCTGTTGGAAGACAGAGGTTTAAAGTTCTCAAATCTAAGTTGGTATTAGATAGCTTTTGATCTCTCTCACATTAACATTGACCGGGATTTCAGAGGATGGTACAGTGTCTTCAGTACAAATGGAAAGGTCAAGTAACAAACATATCTCTAAAGGACTTTAAAACTAACCCTTTCCCTGAATAGCAAGACATAATGGAAGCTGTAGGAATGAAACCAAAACTACAGTTAAGGTCTCATATCTGGCATATATTGTTTAATTTAAGGATACAATGAGAATGGACCGGATTGAGAAAGGAATATGTTGTTCTGAAGATTTATATACAGCACAACAGATTGTTTCCTCTCCAGAATTACAGGAAGACAAAGGACTGTACAAATCAGTGTCTTGGCAAGACCTCTAAATACCATATTGGCTAGAAAATGTTGGGCCTGTCATTATGCTAAGATAATGAATTCACATACATATTATGAGAAATTAGATTCCAAACTTCATCAGCACTCTCATTTGTATGTTTTTGATCCAGAGGAAATAAAAGCTTTCACCACAGCTTCTGGGAATCAGACTTGGGAGAGAAAAATCTATATAGCAGTTTAAAGACTAGGATCTAAGGGGAAAAAAATTCCCCCTCCCCAACTATTCCCCGGTTACATATACTCATTTAAAGTTGCAAGAATTTATCATACTACATGGACTAGTTTATACTGGACTCCATAGTATTCATTTGATTAATGTTAGACAATTATTACTGATGCATTTATATTTATAAATAAAGGTTAGGTATAGTGGGACTGATGGTAAGTTTTGGGAAAGTGATAAAACATTACTTTGGTATCTAGGATGTTTTTGTTGGTCTTACATTCACACATTGGGAAAAATCTTAGTACTGCAGAATATTTCCAGGCCCCACAATATTTGCTTCAGATCACTAATATGTGACAAAAGGGTCTTTTTGAGCCATGGGAAAAATTATGTGGCACTGAAACACTGGAATAGAAAGAGGATGTCTTATTCACTTGCATAGGGGAACACATTGGGCCAGATCTTCAGCTGGGGAAATCCACAGAGTTCCACTGAAATCAGTGTCCTTGAAGCAAGTAATTCAAGTTAGTGCGAAACTTTTTGAAGACTTAGAGCCTAAGACTACCTTACTTCAAGTAATTACTCCACTGACTTCAATGGAACTAGCTACCTAACATGAGCAGGATTTGGCCTGGATCTTTGTAATTGATTTACGTACAAGTAAGCGCTACTGCAAATTTATTAAACACCTAAATAACATGTGTTAATAGAGATGGTTGGGGTTTTTGTTGTTTTTGGTAGGATTCAGGTACATTATGGCTCACTTTTTTGCATACACACTTTTCAGTTAATGTTTGTGCTTTAGAAAGTTGACATTTTAAAAAATGCAAACATTTACACTTTATCCTGTTCCTCTGAAATAAAGTTTTCTTCTTGAATGATTCGTATCTTTTTCTCTAAAAATATTAGACATATACGATTTTCTTCAGAAATCCACAGCTACATTGATTCAGAAGCTTTATATTTTGTATTTCAGGAACAGATTCTGGTTTGTTGGTCACACTAAATTACTAGTAAAATAAATAGTGGTTACTGCTTATGTAGAGATTTTCATCCAAAGATTCAAGTAATGATGGCTGTATTATGATGGCACAAGTCTTCAAAACCACTACCATCAATCCCCTCTGCTCATCTCCAATTTGAACTTGTAGGCCTCACTTATACGTTGTTGCTATCCTTTGTACTAGGGTTGCTACTAAAGAAGCACAGGTGGGTACTTCCTGATTGACTTACAGTCAAATGAAGCATATCAATAATATTGAAGGGTCACATTCAAAATATAATTTGTTTTTTGGACATGGCTTGCTGATCAACTTGTGGGGGTAAATAGATTTTCCACACAGCAGGAAACCATGCAGGAGCTAAAACAAAACCAAAACTATTTTTGGTGGCAGAAAGACATCTAGGGCCCAATTTAAATTGCTAATCAATTCACATTGATGACCACTTATGTAACATAAGTAGTTATGCTGAATTCAGTGGAACCTCTCTTGTAAGTGCTCACCAGTGTAAGGGTTGGAGCTCATGATTTTTATTTTTCTCCAGTAGGTATAAAAAGAGAGCTTGTCTACAGAACATTCACTTCATGCAGGAAAGTATTAAGTTCATATACAGTATGTCACCATATGTTTCTGTCCCATCTCCCCCCATATATTATTTTATGGTATAATTTTTTTAAAATTTAAAAATATTTCATGTTAGCCTTTCATGAAGGTCATGCCAGATGAGGATTTAGTTGCTGGATCTAAAGTAATAAATTTAAATCTACTGCATTATTTTCTTTGAATAGGGCTTTGTGCATGAGTCTCTCAGATCTACAAAACAAAAACAAATATCCCCAGTTCCCAGTAAATCAGGCAAAGTGAGTCAGAAGAGTGGTTCATGTAGGTCAGCCTATCCAGCTTCAGTTTGGATGGCCACTGGGAGCTCACTGAGATCACAAAAGCAGTTGCCTCCTTTAAGAGGAATTGACATTTGCAGAGGTTTGTAATCAGTATATGTATAAACATCTCTTTTGTGGCCCAATGCAATGTCTATCTAAGTCAATGGAAAGATCAGGCCCCTCATTCCAAAATAATTTGAAAAGGTTAAAAAATTACTTGTCATAAATGATCAAAAATGGTTAATAGTATATAAAATAATACATATACACGTATACACACACATATATATAACTCCCAAACAATGCTATATGCTTCTAGCTATAGTTGGGACAAACATATTTTCCTCATAAGCATAACTAAATTATCAACATGCCATTTTCCAGATTTGTTCAGTGTACAAAGCCCAACACTTGCTTCGTGTATGGAACAAGGTGGGAAATGTTTACCCTATTATAAAATGGGTGATTCTGCATGCTTTGCTAAAGCAGGTGGAATGTGTTTTAAGTGCATGTCTTATCACGTTAATATCTTGATTACCTTCTGGAAGTGTGATTTTAAATGAGTATGTTAGAAGTAGCTGGAGAATCCTGATAAGAAAATAAATCTACAGCTAGAGATTTATAATGGATGGCATCATCCACATGTGATTGTGATGGAGTACACTTGTCCCGCAATGGTTCACCAAGTCTTAACTTGGCCCTGTTGGGCATGCTCTGGTTGTAGACCAGTATAAAGGGAAGCATTTCATCTCAGCTGGGGCTGACTGCTGAAGATGCAGACTGTCTGCTTCAACTAGGGAGATGCTGATCCTGATCCTCTTGGCCACAGAAGCTGGAAGCCTTGAGACCCCACTGGACATCTGGATTGCGAGGGATGCCCCAGCCTGGCCAGAGCTATCGGAAACCATCTCAGCCGGGGAAATCCAAGATGCCAGGGATGCACAGCCGGCCATTGAGGGGACAGGATTAGGAAAGAGCCCAGGGATGCTAGCTGCAGAACAAAGCGGCATCAGTGTTTTGTGGCTGGATCCCTGCTAACCCAGTGATGGAACAGCCCAGGTGGTGGCTTGACTCTTCCCCCCCTCTCCCCTTGCAGCCCTGAGGCCAAGGGCGACCATATTTACTCTAGCCCTTAGGCATTACAGCCCTGATGAGAAGGTCAACCATATTGACTGTAGCCACTTGGCCACATAGCCCTGATGAGAAGGGCAGCCATCTTGCTCTTGAGCATTGTGCCACACACCCCAAGAGAGAGAGGTCTACCTGATTAATTGCACCCTTACATTGCAACCCCTGTGTCTGAAGGGGACAAGAGACCCTGCCATGGGGTTCTAGTGACCCTTACCCTGCCCCAAAAAAGGGATAGGGTACACTTGTGACAGTGTTAATTTTTCAAGAGATCATTTTTCAAGAGACACTACAATTATGTAAATCCAAATGTATAATGTATTTCTAAAGAATAGTGCTCTAGCAATAAGAAAACAATGCATGTGAAATTTATAAAAGTAAAGCTAAAGGAGAAATGTAATTTTGAAATGGCATTTACACATATTGGAGCTTACTTCCAAAATGAATTTAAGAAAAGTAGAAATAATTTTTTTTATTGTATCACTGTTATTCTCAACATCTAGACTTACCTATTAGAGCTGGAGTGGAAACCAAATAAAAACACCACATTCTATCACACTTATCGCTTTCTTAATTGGACTGGTAGAATTCAGATGCACACACGATATTGGTCGGAACAATAGCCATAGGTAACAATATGCTCTTTTTTTAAGTTCTAATTTCTAGCTTTCAATGGTAATTCCTTGGAGACTGAATTTCTAAAGCTGCTGCTAGTTTCAGACTTCTATTAAGCATAAGGGGTGGACTGATATTGCACTAGGCTTTAAAGGGAAAATGTCTTTTTAAAGGGACCAAAAAATCTTGCAGCCACCAGGGCCTGATTCTTCTTGATGTTACACGAATGTGACACCACTGATTTTAATGAACTATGTCTGCATTACACCAGTGTGCGCTGAAGAAGAATAACGGCCTACATTTATATTATGGGACATTTAAGCTGTAAGGCAGCATAGTCTATTGGACTGGAAATGGGCTCTTTTCCTAGTTCTGCCCCAACCCTAAGTGTGACATTAGGCAAGGTCGTTTAACTTGTCTGTACTTTTGTTCCCTCCCCCCCCCACACACTCTTTCTCATTTGTAAGCTCTCTGTGGCAGGAATTGTCTCTATGTATTTGTACAGTGCCTAACACAATGGTGTCTAGCTGTGAAAAATACAAGTAACACTCTTTCAAAGAATTGTACTAAGCTAATTATTTTGTTCTGATCTATTTTGCTTATAGTACCTCATATTTACATTTCTATAAAGTTAGTCATATGAATTATAGTCTTACAATAAAATACCCCAGATTTATAACTGTAGGAACCACTGGTTCAGAAATAGCGTATTCAGGCCCACCGACTGGAGGAAGAGGGAAGGAAATTGCCCAGGGGCCTGGGCAAATGGGAGGATAGATATGCATCCTCCTCTCTTCCACACACACTCCTTCCCACGAGGCCCCCACCGCTCACGCTCTCCGCCCCTCCCCCTGAACTGAGCTTATTTATTATGCGCCATGCAGGTTCCCAGGCAGCTGAGGAGGCAGTATCTGCTACTTAGCTTCCCAGGTTCATCAGTAATCTCCCGGGAGAGTCCAAGGGACACGGGAAGCTGAGTAGCAGATACCGTCACTTCAGCCGCCCGGAAACCCGTATGGCACATAATAAATAACTAAAAACTTCTGGCGGGAGCCCATTCAGACCTCAGCCGTCCCTTTCTAGTGGGGCCATTGACTGTTCTGCTCTGTGGCCTGGAATTGCTGTCGGTGGGCCTGAGCATATTGATCATACCGTATTGTAAATATAATGCTACACAGAGTGCAGATCAATAGGCTGCTGTGTATGCTACTCAACTACCGAGTGCAATTGAATTATTATTTTTAGCTCTGAATAACTCCAGGAATTTGATTTAATTCCCTTAAAGTGAGAAGTTTTTAGGAAACAATCCTGTTAGGAACTGCTACCCACTCCAACAAAGAGCAATACCCAGCATTCCACACACACCGTTACTGTCCATATACCTGAAGCGTACCTGAAGCTCCCCGGGCCCTCCCACAATCTCTTTTGCTCAGATGTCCTACCTGACATTAGATTCCTGGGTGCTGTTCTGAGCCAGCAAACATTGTCTCTTTCATTTCTCTATGCTTCCCCCTTTCGACTTATTCTAGAACTACTTTCCTTCCCTTCGTCAGGATCCTAGTTCTGAGGTTCACTCTGCACTTTCAGATTCAGTCATAAATGGATTTTGGTTCCTTGGTGAACAAAAGGATACGTCAAACATATTCATTTGAATGGTCAACTACTTAGCTCTCTGTCTTTGGCTATGTCCCCACTATCCTGACTTTGCAGTTAGTACCAACAAGTACAAGTCTAGAGAGGTAGACAAAGTTTACAGTGGCTATGTTATCCACTGGCTTGAGCATTGATCTTTGAGCCAGGAGTCTATTCTCAACTTTGCCACTGACATGCTGTGTGGTACTGGTTACTTTACTTCTCATTGCCTTTGTTTCCCTCTTCTCAGACCCTTTGTCCATCTTACCTATGTAGCTCTGCAGTGCAGGAACAATCTCTTACTATGTTTGTATACAGTGCCTCGCACAGCGATTGCAGTAGCGTCCCTTTAAGAACTACAGTTGCACAAATAGTTATAATATTGACATTCTTCTGATCAAATTCCCAAGCAAGCTGTGTGTGTTAAAAAAATAAGCTGACGGTGGACCTCCCTGCCCAGGACATAGGGAGAAATGTAGCTGCCACTGGGGTTCAATTTCCTTCTGAGAGAGAATTAATAAATTAGGGCCCAGTGGTGATGATTAAGCCATCCTCTCTCCTGTCCACAAACCCTTGTGGGGACCCCAGATACCAGGAGAATGAGGAGGGCCTGGGATTAATGTACCTCTGGACCATGTAAATTCCTACTAAGACTAGCTGAGCATATGGAGGTCTAAGAAAACCACTAGTTGGTATCGGGGAGGACATTGTGAGGAGGGAGACCATTGAAAATCTTGTTGAATATGTTTTAATCATTTTTGGCCAATCAGACATTATTAGAAATATCTCCATTCATCTTTCTATCACTGGAGATATAACTACAAAATTCCCATTAACTTTCATGGTGCAAAAGTAGGCCTTTTCTTAATAGGAATGAAAGCACAAGGTTATTCAGATATTTAATATGCTATACAATGGCAAAAATAAAGGAACTAATCACAGTTTTAGAAACCTCTTCTTCTACTTCCATCCTTCCTTTAACATTAGAAACAGGCTGATTGAAGGAAATGGATGTTCTGGATCTTCTAGAGATGCCAATTTTTTAAATTGGATTTCAGGTAGTTTTGTAATCAAGATTGTGGGTTTTTTTGTTTTTCGTTTAAAGCTATGCTCTAGTTCAAAAGGAATTATTTTGGGGAAGCCCTCTGGCTGGCCTGTGTTATGCAGGAGGTCAGATTAGATAATTCCAAGGCCAGAAGGGATTGGAGTTGTGGTTTATAAATCTCATCATGGAATATTTTACATTGTGGTGGTAGAAGCAGAGCAGGTGTGTCTTGCTGACTTGGCAATTTATATTCTAGACCCAAGATGATTGCAGACAAGATAACATCAATACACAGGGCCAACATTAAATAATAAAACATACAACAAGCAAATCTCCCGCCTTCCCTCCTCCCAAAAACAAACAAAAGTGGAAAAGTTTAATAAGCAAAGATACACTGCTTTGTTATCATATTTGATGGCATATTTCCATGCCAAGCCTTGTGACACACCACACAGTGGGTTCTTGGCTTCCAGGAAGTCTTTAGAAAGCTGCAGGTTCTAATTTATGTGCTAGCCAATTCTTTTTTGAACTAAGATGCTTAACAAGTAGTGAAGCTTTGGGGTAACAATTGTTACAAAAGCAAATTTTGTAGCTTTTTATAGTTTTTTTCCCCCCAAAAAAAATCATAATTAAAAAGATGAGATCCCACATTCATTCTCAAATTTCTTTGTAAGAAATAAACATGTAGGGCCAGTTAGATCCTCAACTCCACCCAAGAAGCGTTCAGCATGAACAAAGGGGATGCAAAAGTGTCTTTAAGCCACCATCATTTCTGCCTGAAGTTGCTTTTATTTGTGGTAGCTGACAATATGCCCAATGGGCTATAACAGGATCTGGAGATTGTTGCATTATAGAAATGACCCAGCCACATGCTTCTTCCATGCTAGCCTCAAGGAAGAGAGATGGGTAAGGAACTGCAGTGGCCGCCCTACTCCACCCTGTACAGGAAAATCTTTCAGTGGCCAGGTAAGCCACATTTAGAACAACTTTGCACTAGCATAGATTTGCCCACAGGCAGTGATTCCCAGCAATGTTTTATTAAGCTGGGTCTTTCTAATTCTACCCCCTTCCCCAAGTAGTTTTGCAGGCACACAGAGAATAACTTCACATGAGCTGGTTAGATCATGTTTGATGCTAGGTTTTCTAAGATCAAAATCTTAATTAAATACTTAAAAAATCCAAGTCTATAGATCTAAAAATGTAGACACACAAAGAAGCATTAGGTCCCAAATTCAACAACAGAAAGAAAATAATATGTTGCTTTCTTCTATAATGCAGAAGAGTTTTTATTTTTCTTAAATGTAGCCTCAAGTATACATATCTTCTATTTTTCTAAACACTCATTTCTAATGCTTGAATTTCATTTCCAGAGTCCTAACTTCAATTATTGCTGCTTTAATCTTCTGCAGCTTCACATATTATCAGGGATAGAGAATAATAAATGTAAATGTAACATTTAGGCCATCAGTAATTTATCCTGAGAGAGTAGTTCAAAGGGAACATCAGCTTGAAACTATTGGTTGGGTTGTGAAGTTTGAGGCAGGAGACCCAACTGTCTTCATACTTCAAGGAGCCTTTGTGTGGTACTAATTATAAAACAAAGCTATTGGACTCGTACTGATTAGCTATTTATACTTTTTTGATATAATTATCTGAAGTTATGTTTTGAACTCTAATTAGAGATGACCTCTAAGCAAGGTTTTGCTTCCTTTTCCACAAGAGAAGCTAAGGAATCATCCAATCACTCAGTTAAAATAAATACAATGGTGATTTTAGCACTCCCGAGAGTTGGTTCTTCGTTAAAAAGAGAAGAAAAAAAATCTGATTAAGTTCACAGAGCTGGGTCTTTGAAACAAACCCTCTATTATTTAATGTGTCACACAGGAAGAAAATATTTTCCAGTTGTATCTGTAATAAGTCATGACATTTTCTTTTAAAGCCTTCATAAATTGTGGCATAGAATTAAAAGATGTGTGTAAAGAAAAAGAAAAGAAAAGGAAAGGAGAGCAAATTTTGATTGATCATTTTCTGACATGCAGGCGTGGGGAAGAAAAGGTTCCATTTTAGTCAGTTAAATTGTTGATGCAGTTTGATAGCAGCCTGTCTTCCCATAACATATGTTTTTCATTGCCTGAATCATATTTTCCTTTTCTCAGCAGAGAATTAGCTGATGCTAAAATAACAAAAGCTCATTAGGAAAGTTTTATTTTCTAGGTATAGATCTCTTGGAACCAGAAGAATGATTTATTAATTGCAATGTAGTAAAGCATCTGTTGGCTTATGCGGCAGTCAGTTTCAGGATCTAACGATGACACAATAGCTAAGACTTCTACATTAAAAATGGACAAATACATTCTCTATTTTGGGTGCTTTCAATAGTAATAAAGGCCCACTTTGGGAGGACACAACAATATTCCTTTGTTACAGTGCATAAAATGTTTCCAACCCCTGTCTAGGTGTCTTCTCCATTTTAGGGTGATAGGTAGCAAGATCAGAATACTTAACAATATCACTAAGTAACAACAGGTGATAGCAAACATACTGTAAAGGAGGGATATACAAAGGGAAGTATGTGACAGGAACCTTGTAGCCTTAATCCATCAAATATTAGAGAGGTCTGCTTCTGGAGCAAAGAAAAAAAATCATATTCAACAAATTGTGGTATATGGTTTGTTCTCTCATCTATAAGAGCCATCCTATTAGAATAAAAATGCTGCTGTATCTTCTATCCTGTGCCTGATCTCTTCTCACCTCACTGCTTTTATTCAACTTTAAAAAACCAGGAAAATATGCCTGCTAGGACACAGACTAGGTTTAAGATATACGGTTAGCAGAATCCTCAGCAGCATATTATTCAGCGGTTGCAGACTGGTGTGCACAATACCTTTCACTCTCCTGGAAAGACACTTAGCTATGATAAGACCTTTTCCTGAGTCTTCTTAGAGAGAAAGGTGACCCTCTGAAAACATAAATGGGTTCACTTCTCTGTTCTTATCCCTCTGAATATACTGACTAGGCAGGTCACTGACTAGGCCTTGTCTATACTGGGAAAAAGCATTGTGTAAGAAAACATGTTAATTAACATGATGTTCTACATGAGTTTGCCCCTTACACCTTGTTTACACTGGTGGCTGTTGCAGGAGAGTAAAGAGTTAAAGCTGGACAAGTGGTCAGGCCTAAGCTACAGGGAATGGGGCAAGGCAAGGGCAAACCTTGCTTCTGTTAATTGGTGTGAATTAGTTAGAGTCTGTTATTTCTTTCATCTTTTTTTTTTCCTTCCTGGCCATCTGTACTGGGAATGAGGTTAATAAAATACCTATTGCTATTTCTGTGCAAAGCCTTTTGGTGGGAAGAAAGCATTTTCTTCCTTCTCCCCCTGGCATGCCTTTATTTCAAAGAATGTTAGTGTAAAATATATAGGTTTTAAGGTGATGTGCCTGACTTCTGTATGGTAATCCTGTAAACAACAAACAGGAGTGGATATAATTATATTAATCGTGTAGTTGTTAATATTCATTTTATAGGTGTCAATGTAACCAAATAATGTCTATGGGGAGTTGCTGAAAATGTGTACATTTACATACTGTTATGGATAAAAGAATTGTAAAGTAACCCCCTTGTTGCTCACTTGCGGAGTCGAGGTGGAACGAGCAGGCAATAAAGGGTTCCATCTCCCCAGTCCACCCCAGGACAACCTGTTTGATTATTTCTAACAGCTGTGTGTAGCGTATATGTAGCTACAGGCAAGTGAATAGTAGGCTGTGTCCACACCACAGCCTGCAGCTACACGTAGCAGTGAAAGCTCTAGTGGAGGGAAGGAATGAGGAAATGCCCTGAAAGCAGGGAGGCAGTGAGACACTACCCTGATAAAAATAGCAATGTAGATGAGGGAGGCTTTGTTGGGCACGTAGAGAACTGTGTAGGGTATATACCCTATGGTTCTGGTGTGTCTGCACTCTACTCACCTAAGCAGTGACTCACCCTCTACACTGCTGTTTACATGTGCTGGGAAGCATAAGTGTATGTACTCCACAAGCCACTCTACGTGTAAATATAGCCTTAGTGTGGACAAGAACAATAGTGTTTTAAAATGTGTTAGCTGGTCACAGTTACCCACATTGGTTTAGCTGTGTTTAAACTCCAGAGATTTAGTGTGGTTAACTTTATGATCCCCACATAGTTAACTGTAACCAGCTAATACATTTTTAAACTGTACTATCCTTATCTTCAAAAAGAACAACTCATGTTAATGTTTTCTAACACAATGCTTTTTCCTGGTATAGACTATGCCAGGCCATGAAACTTGTTCACAACTAGTTCACCCCTCCCAACAACTATCTGCAGAAACTGTTTCAGACTTCAGATCCATATTCTTTCCTCAGACAAAAACAGCAATATAAAAACTCCTTTTCAGTTGATGACAGAACACCTACCCTATCTCATCCCCAATTCACTTGCTTTTTTCAATGACACAGACAAGGTGGATGAGACAATATCTTTTATTGGACCAACTTCTGTTGATGTGAGAGAGACACATGCGCCTCTCTCACCAAGGGAAGTTGGTTCAATAAAAGATATTACCTCACCACCTTGTCTCTCTAATAATCCAGGGACCGACATGGCTACAGCACTGCATAGTAGAGCTATAGCAGCCAAAGCTTTTTAGGAATATTTAAAGGACAGACTGGACTATGGGTTTGGCATTGATCCTTTAGCATTGAACTACTGTTAAGACACCAAGGGCCCATTAACAGCCCGCAAATTTTAAATTAAAAACCCATCTATTTAAATTAGGGCCTGCTTGAGTCTCAGTTTTTCATTTTCCATATAAACAAGGAGGGAAGGGCTTCCGGAGTGCCTCAATGCTTTCCTAATGGCAGCATCTGATGCAGTTGAAAATATTTTTAAAAAGCTAATTTTGCTTAAAGATACAAATTGCTGCAAAATACCCCATAAAATCCCTAAAGTTTTAATTATAAACATGTTTTAAAACCATAAATAAAAAAACAAGCAATCATAAGAGTTCTCTTTAGCCACTGTGCAGCATCAAATGTTAGCGAGCGCAGAGAAAAAAAGAGCCAGCCCAACCATTGTCCATGCCACAGGAGCAAGTCATAATCAAAGCTGATGCAGAAGCACTATCTGGTCCTGGTCTGGACTCCTTGTGACAAAACAGTGCAAGAACTATTTAGACTTGGTCAAATCCTAGTTCTATTAAAGCCAATGAAAGTTTTACAACCCAAGTCGAGGGTATGAAGATTTGGCCTATTATGTATTCCGGACTGCATCAGTCCCCAGAAGGAGGTTATTTTAAAAGTGGGAGCAGCCAGACCTTGTGAAAGGTTCATCATTAATACAGCTCTGTGGAGAAAAGTATTCCATTTCCCAAAGGATTTCAGAATTGGGTTTCATTCCAATTTGGAATGTAAACCAAAAATTGCAAAATTCCCCTCAAAACAGAATCCAAAACATTTTCATTTTGAAAAGTTAAACCTAATAATTTAGGAAGAAAAATCAAGCTGGTGGGCTGAAGGGGAGGGAGGAGCTTGGAGTCTTGATTTCACTGGCTAGGCTGAGCCAGGAATCTCAGGACCTGGGGAGCCATGTTCCCAGGGCTTCTAGGATCTCTACTTTGAAGTTAATACCCCATTGTGATAAGGTCACACTTTTATTTGTGCTTCTATTTCCCGCTGTCTGATTCTAGACTAAAGAAGCCTATAAAATCCTTACCAGAAAACTACTTGCAACATTTAGGGCCAGAAACACTAAAAAAAAAATTAACTACAGGTTCTATTTTGGGAAATACCTTAAAGACAGCAGATAATCTATTTGAGGCCCCATTAACACTGGAATTTATGGCTTTTCCTCATGTGTGGAATTCTTTGACTCTTAAAAAGCTACATTCTCAGCTTCAGCTAACTAAATATAATTGATTCATCTTTTTGGTGTGCAAAGTAAGATCAGAGGATTGATTGTCTATTCTGAATTCCTTTGAAAAGCTCATTCCAGTCATAATATCATAGACAGCTTGTCTCCTCTGTGAGGCACTCACTTAGCAATCTATTCTTTACATAAGTCAAAGATCAATTCAATTTTAAAATCACAGACCCTGAAATTTTATAACAAGCCCGATTACCACTTTAAAAATTCAGGATTTAAACATTAAAGAATTCCTAATTAGAAATGCCAACTCTTCCTCACTTATATAAATGCTACTTAAGTTATGATGAAATTGGCTAGTTTTCAAGATAACTACATGTACAATATACTTAATATTTTCAACTCTTTGGACTTTAACTGTATAATTCTCTCTATTTACAAAATAACCCCTCCTAAAATAGCACAGGACAGAGGTGCAAGATAGCCCATATTCTCTTCTGAAATGTCAGGTTAAAGTCCAATATCTTGTGATTAATGAGGGCTACAAATGGGAGTTTAATATAATGAAAACAGGCAGAGTTTCTACCTTCTATAAGGATGCACTGTGCTTGTCTAAACTCCAAGTGTCAAAACGAGACTTTAAAAGTTACCCAGAAGAAATTTATGTAAAATTGCCTTTACAGACATTTTATCTATATTTTTACTCTGAGTATTCTGTACAATTCGACTTACATGTGGCTTTTCAATAGGAGAGACTTTTTTTAGAAGAATTTCAAAATTGTATTAAATTCTCAAACATTTGAAAAATAACATTTCTATGATGTGCATGGTGATGTACATGATATAAATGTTTTACTGGTACCCATTTGAGTTGACCTGCATAATTCAGTCATGGCTTTGTCTCACATATGCAACATGCAGCCACCCCAAAGAGTGCAAATAAAATCTTACACCATTTATTATTCTTTCTCCATCATATAACTTTTAAAATTGAAAAGATGATGAAAACGTGAAACGTGGGTATCCAGAGATAAAAATTAGACTCTAAGTCACACATGCAAAATTTGAGATCTCACCCATTGTTTCTCAAAATCCTGCATGTTCATTTCAAAATGTGTATTTGGACATGGAAACTGGAACTCTGTGCACACAAGCACAAATGCAGGAGTCCAAGTGTAATTTGAAAATGTAGCTTTTTTTGGATTCAGAGAGCTACGGAGGCTGACTGATCGTTATTTTCATTTACCTCAAGTTTTCACTTCTACACTATGTCTTCATCACTTATGCACTATGTTTTCTCATCAATGCAACAGGATGTTCTGTCCAATAACAGTAATCATTCCCACATTGGGAAGCCCCTATGTAAGAATGCAAGGAAGGAATGGGTCATAACACAGATAGCCAAAATTTCTTTTGTACCTGACAGTTTAACTCATTGGGAAATTAGTTATTCACATATGACCATTGTGATTCTTGCTGTCATGTTTTTCCATACTAACGGAGCATCCAAATACTATCAGCCTGAATAATTTTAAAGGAGACAAACTAAAACCAAACCAAACAAACATTTCACAAGTAAAGTCTTAATGAGAGGGCAAACATAACATGTTGCATTAACTTTTCCTCACAAAATGGCTACTGATCCCTGCAGATAAACAGATTCTTTAGAAATGGAAAGATATAGTACCAAGAAAAGTCATCAGGACATTTATATGGCTACATACACAACAATGATAGCTTTAGTTTCTGTATGTATTGCTCAACGCTGAAACATATTACATCACTTGATACCATTACAATAAGATTTATTAAAAATAGTGTCTGAAAGCAATTAGTGTTTAAGGAACAAAACATTTGAAGATCCCTGCATTGATTACAAAAAACAAAACAATATTTCTTCTGCTCTGGGTAATGGTTTTATTCTTTCAAATGTTGAGCTGACATGATTTTCTTTATTATCTCTTTTCACTGAGCAGTTAGATGCAATCTACTAGATGCTAGTTTAGGCAGTCCCCAAAGCAATATTTGATATGCAAAATACATCTTATTAGTTTTCAATTTGCCACTAGCTTAGTTAGAAGATGGACTTAAAATTCCTCAGCAGCAGTTAATCAGGGTTCTGAATCCCCAGAATTCTTTTTTATTATAAAATACTGTTCTATCATGAGTGATATATGAAGGGAAATCTGGATATAAACCTCGCCTCACCATCAAGTTCAGAGTTTACTTATGAGAGGAGCCAAAATGAAATACAGTTTATCCACAAAATGGGTACAGAACAGAATGTACAGCAATATTGCAAACTTCTTTCCCAAATTGCTTTAAATGTAACCTGGTGTAACCATCTTAATGGGGGAAAAGGTAGCTTAACCACAGCTCATTGGGTATTTTTTAGGCACCTGATTAAATGTCTTGATTTCTAGAAGCGCAGAGTAAGCACTGCAGTTGCATCCAGAGTCTAGTAAATCTAAATAAAACTGATGTCCTTTCAGATGGAAGCTGCTGGGTGCTCAGCACTTTTGAAAAACAAATCCATATTTGAACCTAGAAGCCCAAGAAAAGGCACCCATTTTTTATTATCTTGGTCAAGGTAATTATATTTTAATTACAGTAGTGCCAACGGCCCCCTAGACCTCTACTGAGCTACATGCTGTACCTTCTTAGTAAAAGAGTCCCTGCCCTGAAGAGTTTATGGTCTAAATGGACAAGACAAATGAAACAGTTATTATCCCCATTTTATAGATGAGGAATTACTGCAGAGGGAGATTAAGTGTCTTGTGCAGTGCAGAAAATCTGTTGAAGACCTGGGAATTGAACCCAAGTCAAGTCCAGGGCCTTAACTTAAAAACTTTCCTCTTGGTGCCCCTTTAGTCCTTGGTTTCTTCATGAATGTTGGCCAACAAAGGTGCTAGATTACCAATTAGATCCAATTGGGATGGTGTTTTTTCTCTGAAGGGAACACCAGTTCCCATTGCACCTGAGAACAACTCTTTTCAGATGGGCTACCAAAATCAAACAGATAGCAATGACTTCCAGTCCCTACTGACCAGATTTGAACCAGTGACCTTGAAGTGAAACAGAATGCATCTAGCTCACATTGCACTGTAGCTCTTTGAAAGTTTACTCAGTGGTGCAGGGAATCTCCTTTTAGAAGTGATATTCTATACAACCTAGTGTAGCACGCTTATTGCTTAAACAACTAATTAGGAGATATGATGCAGCAACTTAATGTAAAATGTTCCATCAAGTCAATAGGCTTGAAAGTGGAAAAAGTATTACTGTAATGGCTCTTAGGCACAGTAACTTTTATTAGTTGTTTACAGTCGTGGCAATAACTTGGTTGCACTATCATTTTATATGTGATTGTTTGCTGCAAAGAAGATGTATTGCCAAAGGCCATCCCCAACCAGCAGTCCCAGCAAAACAACATTTACAATGTGGAATTGGTATATAAAAGGACCCAATTTCATTAAATATGCAACAACGCATGACAGTTCAATAAAATATGGTATGCTCTGCAAATGTCAAGTTTGTCTTGTCTCTTGATTGAATGTGCTCTCCACCCCTGCATGCTGCACCTCTACCAGGCCATTTTCTTGGTGGTGTAAGTGCTTAATTCTTGTCTTGTGTTTGCTTCAGCAGAGAGAGAGAGAAAGCTAAAAATGAATTTAGAGTGAGTAAAGGATAGAATAAAGATTACTATCTCATCCCAGTTCATACCTTCAATGCAGGACCAAGCCAGACAGCTTTGATTTTTCTATTGTTACTTCTAACAGCACATTGTATAGATTAGCTATATATATACACAGATTTTACAGAAACATGTATGAGCTGCTTGCTCACCTCTAAAGGAGAATTATCAGTTATACATTCCTCTGAGGATCTAAAAGTGTTTTTACAAAAATTACATTACACTCCCCCACTATAACAGAGATACTATTACACCTATTTTACAAATAGATAAGGTGAGATGTAAAGAGGTTAACTGACTTGCTTGGAGTGACAACAATTCAGTGGCAGAATGAGGAACAGAATAAAGGAATCCTGTTTCCATGTCCCCAATTCTAATAATTAAACATTGCCACAGTAGGAACATAACCAACATTACAATATGCGTAAATATGAGGTAGAGCTGATTAAATTTTTTTCAATACAGTGGGAAATTCCAATATTTTGACATTTGTTTTCCTCCCAAATCAGGACTAAGCATATCCAAATTTCGAACAAAATTTTCCAAAAACATTAAAACATTTTGCTTCACATCGATACTAATCCCTCGATCCGTCAGAGAAACTGTGATGCCCCATGGGAATTGTAGTCAAGAATCCCTCATGTCTCAATTCCTACATGGGCAGTTGTAGTCAAAAGTTTCTCATGTCCCCCATTCTCCTCTGTGACAGAGCAACTGTGGTGCATCATGAGTCCAATGACTGCAGTGCATCATGGGAGATGAAGTTTGACTGAGGAGAAACTCCCATAGGGATGAATGGGGGCATGAGGAACCCAGAACTACAAGTCCCATTGAGCACCATAGTGGCTCAGGCAGAGGCAGAGATTAATGTTGACCTGGCCTGACACATTTTTGATTTTCCTGATGGAAAATCCTACCCCTCTTATTCCCCCCAAAATCTGTCTTTTCTAGGGGAAATTTTTGATTTTGACAAAACCCCATTTTCTGATTGGAAAATGTTGTGTTCGTTTTTTATAACCAACCCTTCAATAAAGTAAATTTGGATTTTTCATGTTTCCAGAATCCTCTGCTAAACGTAGGTTGGGTTAAATCACCAGCATTGCCACAAACATTCAAACTCAGAATACATAATCCACAAATGTTCAAAAACATTAAGACGGGTCCCCAAAATCATGAGATTGGCTTAAAAATAATGAGATAACACTCCCTCCTCCCTCCCACCCCACACATTTTGGGTCTTTTTAAAATTACTTTCTGGTTTCTGAACCTTCAGAGTGCAGATAGGTCACATTTTCAAGCTTTTCTCTGAAACTGTCAGATAGAAATTTTTAAATTAAATTTATTAGTCTCCTAATCATTTGTCTCCAGAAGTTGAAGCTCTAAGTAAAATCATGAGAATTGATAACACTGATTCCCTTCCTCATACAAATACACTGAAGCCAAAAAATTACATCAAGGATGAATGAAACAAGGTAAGTGAGGTGATAGCTTTTATTGGACGAACTTCGGTTGGTAAAAAATACGAGCTTTGGAGCTCCACAGGGCTCTTCTTCAGAGACCTGAAGAATAAAAAGATTTTATCTCACCCACCTTGTGTCTCACATCCTGGGACCAATGCAGTTACAACACTGCAAATATCAAGAGTGAATGTCACACAAAGTTAATCAAAATCTGTTCATCATCCTTTGCTAACCACTGCCTTACATGGGCTGTCCAGGTAGCTCATCTTTATTTGTAACTTATGCCATTTAACCTTTCAGTAACTTCTTAAATATCAAAACTCTAGACGGTATGGCCACTCGTAATTTTGCTATAAAAATCTAACACCTGGTATTCAAGTGGCTATGTTTAAATGCTGATTCCCCTTGAAAATTTGGCAGAGGACAATAGTTGTTGGGCAATCATTCTTAATCACTTCATTTATATGCAAAGCCATGTGCTTCGCCATATACCCATCAACTTAATGAAAGTCATTTCTTCATGTTTAAAGTCCTTAAATTACTCCAGATAACAGAATGTTATAGTAAAATTGATGCCCTCTCAGCAAATAGTGTTAAAAATTACTTTGGAACACCAGTATAAGGCTCCAGTGTTCTTCCCACTACTAGACAATTAAAAATATTAAGTAGCAAAACCAACAACAACAACAAAAGCCACAACACCATAGTTGTCTCATACCAGGAATTTCAATCAGCAAATGGGAATGTGGTCTTTTTAAATGGGGGCACCATTTTAATGATAAAATATTCTACTTCTCAGTAGCAAGAATAACTTTCTGAGGCAGATGAGGACTACAAAAAAAGGAGAGGAGGAATCTTGTTACAAACCAGTGGGCTAGATATCCAGCTCCAGCTGAGCTGGTTTAAGCACATGACCTGGGGGGTTGCTAAGGGTGGTGGCGGCAGGGAGAAGGCATCTCAAAGTACATCTATGGTAGCAACTGTACAAATGGCCATACATAGGCTTGTGCCATAACCTCCCTATTCATGCAGGAAGCCCTGAAACACATCTCAAGGTGCGTAGAGGGCAGGCAAACCAGCATGCCTGAGGGAAGTGAATAAGTACATGCATTAGATGTGGCATGGCCCCATAACTATTCCAGTTTGCAGCGTGGACAGAGCTATGAGGCATGTACCAGGTCTTGAGTTTCAATAATCCTCCACCTTCATTCCCACATTACACTGAACCCTTTTCACTGACCTCTATACAATCTATAAATGTTCTTCTCCCCCCTTTTCACTGGTAGTAGTGTGCTGCACTGACCACATCAGAATGGCTTTCTACTGAATTCTTTACAATACAATACAGGAGACAATAATGGACACAGGTCTAAGAGCAATCACATGGCCCACCGAGTGTATTCGGCCACAAAGAGTGGGTTAGTGTGTGGGTTGAGTGCATCCTCCTTCATAATTTTGGCCAGAGCAGCAGGAACATTCATCTCTACTGGGACACGTCACAGAGGCTTGAGCAGGTGGTCAGTTACCTGACTCCATCCTAGTGCCTGAACAGATGAAGCACTTGAGGCTCCTGAACAGGAAGGCCAAAGAATGAAAGTTGGTTGGGGAATGCTCCCGTCATGAACCCAGCAGGCCTCATTGTCCACCAGGATATAGAAGAGGGCGAGAGCGAGGAGATAACAGGAACCAGGGAGGACCTCCAAGAAGATGGCCCAGGTTGCAGAATTCCCTGATGATGAACTCCATGCATGGCAGGAACCAGAACCCAAGACTAGTAAATTACAGTGGAACCCACCATCCTTACCAATGTCCTTTCTTGTGGGCTAAGTTCCCAGTTTTAACATCAAGGGCTTTGGAAATGCTGTGCACTTGTTTTTCCTCCCTGGATAATATGCCATGCGTGTGTGTGTATGTGTGAGTTGAACCATAATTACAGTGTCTGTGTCATGGCTTCTAAAGCTAATTTTTCAAATACTTTTATTTTTAGAAATCAGCATGCCCATGTCTGGACATTTCTCAGACCATTGTCAGGGAAAAAGAGTCTCAGGACCCTGTGGAGTGGCAGGGGTGGTGCTGCACAGTGATGGAAACAATTGCAAAAACAAGGTGGTTGTCTAGGGGAAGTTTGCTAAAGCAGACCTTTCTCCCTTCGAAGTTTACACATCTTCAGTATTTCTCCCATCTCCCTAATTTTCCCTTCACTATACATACCAGAGTTGAGCAGACCAGGGTGTGGAGTGGGGTTGGAAGGTTCTGCTTGGGGAACAGGGGATAGCTGCAGAAAACTTACAGTTGGCGGTGTAAGCAACAGTTAGAGCAGTCTTTTCTCCCTTGGAAGATTGTAAGCTTTCAATATCTGTCCCTGGTTTTGCCCTCTTCCCACAGACAGTCAGGCTGCATAAGTCAGGGGAGAAGTTTCCAGTGTCATGACCATAGAAAGAGCAGTACAGTGTCCCTTTCCAGTTGTTTGAGGCAAATGTATCTGGTGCTTAGCCTGTCTCTTATCTCTGCATTTTCCACACAGAGAGCCATGCTGCAGAAGCTGGGAGGATACCAAGGGTGGGGGAGGAGGAAGGGAGAGTTGGGGAAAGTAGGTCTGGTAAAGCAGTTGTACAAATTAGTGCAGTTTGGCCCCTTTCCTGTTATCTGAGAGGAAGGCTTGCGGTGCTGAGCTGTATCTTCAGGAAACCTAATGAAGTTGTGGTGTCTCTCTTTCTTTCCCCGCCCATGTCAACATCATTAGGCAGGCACAGGGGCAGAATATTCTGGTATAGCCGAGGGGAGGAGGAGTGGGTTTTGTGGTTCTGATGTGCTATTGCATGAAATCTGCATATCCTGGCTCAGAATTTTCTTCCAATCCTGCAATTAAATTTCAGCAAATTTCTGCTGCACCGGGAAAACTAGCTGGTTCTTCAGATTCACTAGTAGTGCAAATCTGCTTGGTCCACCTTCACAGCTGACCAAATACAACTATATGTGGAGGTGTGACCATTAGCAGAAACATCTCTGTGACTTAGATTGCAAGATCCTCTTTTCAGGACTGGAAAACAACTTCGTTTTTCTGTGCTGGTACTTGGAAAATCACTGTTTTCCAAAAGTTGGCCGTACTTGAAAGGAATTGTAAACCTGTAATATAGGCCCAGGAAGGAATTCATCATCTTTTCCCACCCCCTTGAGAAACCATGAACATTTAAAATTCTTAAAAGCACAACTACATTTTTCTCACCATTATATGCCTTTGTATCTTCCTCATGTGCTGCAAAAGATTTCTGAGAACAAAGGATGTTGAGCTATTTATATTTCTGGAATGTTTGACAGTGTCAAAAGTGGGACCTTCTACAGCAAAGTTCTCTGGGGTGGGGGTGGATTTCTTCCAAAGGCACAACATCTAATGCTCTCTCTCTTTCTCCCGCTTTCTCTGATTTGGCAGGATCTTTGGATGCTGACATGGAAACCCTGCCACCAAGAGGGCAGAAGCAGCACCCAGAGAGGCTGGGATAGATGAAGAAGGGCCTTGGAAGACCTACATATAGGGTTGGACAGGAGAAGTCAGAAGCAATTTGCCTTCCCCAGGACAAGGGTGGAGCAGTCTCTTCACCAGGAAGAGAGACTTTTGGACCAATTCTTGGAGGTGGAGACTTGGCACGGGGAACATGGGCATTCCTTAATTGGAAGGCTAATTGGACTGGTGGCTGACAGAGTGCAGCATTCATCTCCTGAAAAAAAAAGTGTTTTTCTGTTTTAATATTTCCTTAAAATACATTTTAAGGACAATTTCATTCCAGAAGTTGTTTAATGGTGTATTGTTTGCCTATCTTGCCTTATTTGTTCATATGATATTTTTCTTGAAAGTAGACCTGCTACTTCCTAGTCTTAGTAAACTTTATAATCTATTTAACTGTGTGTTTCTCTCCATTACTGAGTATGGTGAACTGAAGGTGTTTTTTGGTTCAGGAAGGAGTCCCATGTTTCCTACCTCATGTAATCGAATGATGCGTAAAATTTTGATGCCGAAAGTATGAAAATGGTTTTGAATCTTCCCTCAAAGTTCACAAATATCTGAAATCTTAAGGATATCCAGAAGGGATGAAGAGAGGGGAGTATATGTTTTCTGGGCTGTAGAAAACACTCAATAACACAGATATCTTACACGTAGGCCAGAAAGTGTGGATCAATTTCTTTCTTAATGTCTTTAATGAACATGTTGAAATATGATAGATAGATAAATAAATAAATACTGGCAATCACAGAGCATCTCTGCCTGCACTCTACTGAAACCACCCTCCCACTCCTCCTCCCCACCTTAAGCATTTTCAAGCACACCAGGGATTAGTGGTATCTACAAGCTGTGAATTGCACTTGGCAGTGCTGACAATTCTAAATCACTACATTAACAGAATGGCTGCATTTCTTCCTTCCCCTTGCAATCCCTCATAAACATGTTACAAACATTTATGCACTCCTGTTAACAGGGGGTTTTCAAAAGATGTGTGAATTGTGTCAAGCATTTAAAGCAAAAAGGTTATGCAGGCACACAATGATAGCATTTCTCTCCATAATGGGGAAAACCCCACACCCTAAATAGTTCTCAGGAAGCTAAAATTAGGGGTTACCATCATCAGCGAATTGTGCCATGCAGTTAAGTACTTTGAAACCCAGTATTTCACAAAAGAAGTGCAAACAGTTCCTTCACCCATTCAATGACATCATTGCCTGAAGTGGGGCTCCCACACTGTCATTAATGGGCTCAAGGAGATACAAAATAAAAAAATGAATCACCCATAAAGATGCCTGAAACTGTTGCCATCTTGAAACTCACCTTCCTCACTCTAAAAAAATGAATCACAATAGAAGAGTCTACTTAGATTCAGGTGTCAATACCGAGAAGGACAAACATATTGAAAGATGCATGCAAAACACTGCTGTGTCCCTTGAAAGCAGAAACCCAGCCCCAACCTCTTAACACACTGTAGGTGCCCTGTAATTGGCTATAATGTGTACAGTGTGACACGCACAGGAAAGGATAATGAGCTTCAGCTGCAGCATATCAAATGAGCACAAAACCCTTTAAAAGCTATGCAACCCCATAAGTATGCAGGTAATTTCCATCATGTGCATTTACAACAGCTGCACAGAAATGTGAAGATGTCTCTTGGCACAAGCACAATAAATGTGTCATCTTTTGCCTCCCTGTTGTGCCAAGTTGTGTGCACAGGTGGCATTCCTGATTTCCGCTGCCTGCTGGGAACCAAGATCAGTGTGCACATGTGTAGGATCTGGCTGTCTGTACAGAGTTTGTGAACCAGATTTGTCCTGAATCCACATGGGACAGAAATAATCTCCTTTGCCTGCACAAATGTTGTGTAGGACACAGCAGGTGACAATCATGTGAATGGCATTTGCCACACTGGCATCCAGACAGTTTGTAGACAGCACCATGAACCTTCAGCCTACCAAATGCACATTCCATGACCATTCGGGAGCTATTTAGCTTGAAATTGAATTCCCTTTTCCAGGGCCATTGATGGTGGGTATGATTGTAGGTATTGATATGTGGGGTCCATCAAGATAATTGTTGGCACGTTGTACAGGACAATATCATTTCTCTCCCTTTATCCCATTACAATCCTGATCACCTCAGCACCCTAGCATCATGAACCTTTCCAGTGCTCCCCCCATTAGCATTCATGAATCTGCCTCTGTGATCCAATAAGCCTTGTAGAATGATGGAATAGGAACCTTTCTGGTTCACATGCTCACTTGTGGCTGGCAAAGAATTGGCCATTGATGGACCCTGAACAGTTTGGAAAATCAGCCTCTGGAAACCAGCTATTATTTCTGAAACATTTCTCATGCTGACCAGCCATGGGAAAACCACAGTCTTAATTGCTGCACAAATCTGCACAACCATGACTCTAGCAGTGGACTTTCAAACCCCAAAGTGGTTTGCAACAGATAGATAGATGTCACGGGTAGCCAGCTTCCACAGGGATAGCAATTGACTTCAGAACTAGTGTGGCTTCCCTGAATCAAGAAGTCTGGTGGTAGAGATTTGGTGCAAGCTCCTCACACAGATCCATAAAGGTCTATTCCCTCATTCAGAAGCTCTGAAGCCACTGCTGGTTATCCTAGGTTTCCAAGACAACCTGATCCCACAACATATGCTGGTTGTCAGGCACCAGAAGCAACAGTCCATCTATAGGCAAACCATGCAATACAAACATTCACCATATCTATCCAGACTGACATGAATGAATTATTTCTGCCCTTCAAAGTTAACTGTTTTCAATGAGTCAGGAAAAGCATTTTGCCGAGCACCCATTCCCCCACATAAACATGTGTCCGGCAATGAGGAGCAGCAGGAGGAAATTTTAATCCAATTGATCCATGTTTTCGGCCCAGTTTTTCAGGGAATAAAAGTAAGTAGTTGCTATCAACAACTATGTGAAAGCAGGGAACAGTGTCAATAATACACAACTAAGTGGCTCCCCTAGGATGTTTCTCTGTGATGCACACATCCCTGGGATACCACCCCTGAAATGATAACACTAACTTTGTGCACTTAGTTCGGCAGTGTGGATGCAGGAATGTGTGTGTACAGCACAGTAGATGTGAACTCTTGCAGGTGCAGGTTTGGGGTTCAGGTATGGGCAGCACAAGCAATTCTGAACATGATCCAGTACTCGGGGACACGTCAGTGTAGACATAGCTTTAGACACCTTACCATTCCCCTCCAATGCTGGAGCTGAGCCTCAGGAACCATTTCACCAGTCAAATATTATTCTGACTTCGTGCCTTAATATCATCTGCTCACCCCATACCTGGAGGTTTTAGAAATAGGAGGGGCAATAAGGGATTTCCTCTGTGCCCTGGCTGCTCTGTTAAGGCAGCTCTCCAACCTTCTTGTGAAGGTCTGGCAGTGCAAAAGAGTGGAAATGGGTGCCAAAATCTGGCTAGAGAATTTAAATCAGCTCTCCTGTGCAGGGTCATTGACTTCTTACTTGTCTGTCAAGGGGCCAGCAGATTTTTGCAGATATATAAATAATACATTTAGAAGCTGTTCAAAGGTCATTTTTCAATATTTTCAGCAATAGCTGATTCAACAATCGATATAGCCACCATTTAAAAAAGTCACGATACACACAGATTTCAAAACCTCCAATTTCAAATGGCTACTATTGAGAAGAGTTTTTTTTTCACTTCCTAGCTGCCTCCTGAGACTCAAGATGTCAATGTCATGTCTGATGGATAACTATTCCTTTTTATTATATTTCATATACTTTAAAACATTTAGTGATTTGCTCCTCTTTGTAATTAGATGTAGTCATTTGAATATCTTTTATACTACACTTCAAGTTTTCCTTTAATTGTTAACCCAGGGAACCCTCAGAAATCTCCTGGCATTTATTATTTTTTCCTTGTGTTGAAAATTAAAATGTATATAAGAGGGATGACATCCATGCACAAGTGAATTCCAAAAATGAGAACTCCAGCGGAAAGTTAATATAAATCATGAAGTTGCATTCAGCTAATGAGATAACTGGGAATATTTTGGTGATTTAAGGGCATATTCTACATTCTCTTGCACATATGCCATTGAAGGCCTACTGTAAAACTTCTAATAGCAACAGAAAACGAGCATTCTAATGATCAGGGAAATAGAAATCCAGAGGCATGAAAGACCTACCTATTCAGAATATATAAGGGCTTCTATGTGTGGGTTCCTCCCAGTTTTGACTTTCATTAAGAAAAGATTTAGCCCTTCTGATTGGGAAGATAACCGCTGGAACATTAGATGACAGGAATTGTCTTGAATAAGAGCCAGACTGATAATCTATACTACTAAGGGCCAAATTCCACACCTTCTTCATACTGCTCAAGCAAATGGGTTGGGTGATGGGGAGGTCCAGAGGTATAGAAAAGCTTCAGGGGATGAGCAGCAGCAGTCTCATAGCAAGTCTCATGACTGCATGATTGATGTGCCCCTCCTTGGGTGTATGACAGATTTTACCTATAGATCCACAAAAAAATACACCCAACTCCCTTTCCCTAGCTTGTTCCTAGCTCAGATCCTTGCCTTTGAGGTGCTCCATGGTGCACAGAGCATACCCAATCCACAACAGGGATCTACATCATCCACAAAAATATGTCCATGAAGAGAGAAGTGTAACTATCTTCCATTCATCTCAGTGGGCACTACTCCTGGAAACTAATCATCACCATGTAAATAGCATTATTAACCAATTCACATCTTACATCCTCTGGGGCTGATGCATACTACTATGGAAATGCCCTAGCCAAACCCACGTGGAAAGGTAGAGGGGACAGAGCAGAAAAAGGAACACATCCTTGAGTCTGTAGTAGACTTGTTTCATCACTACTTTATAGCAGTGTGAGACTGATCCCCTGCACAACTCCCCAGCCTGTCTACGTGGAGATGAGGATTTGGTTCCTTAATATTTTTGGCTGACTCCTCTTGTGCCTTTATACTATCTGGTATTGAAATATAATAGTAGGGAGAGAAAGAATATTTCTTGTGATCCCCACCTCCTGCAAAATCTCCACAGATTTAGAGTTAGGAATAGTGTGTGTGTGAGAAAATCACCTCAAATTTTGCCAAAATCCCCTCAACAGTCCTGTAGTCTGTCTCCTAATAAGTAACCAAGACAATGTTCCCTTCTTAGCAAACCGAACACTACTTTTAATAGCTATTACAACTGACTTCACATGATAAAATTCACTAGAAAAATTAAACTGCTCAGCAATCAAGCTGTATTACTTTGTTCAGGTACACATGAATTACCCCATTTTATTGATAAAATGATTTTATATTTTTCATTTTTACTGTCATCTCTTTCAATTAAAGTTACATCTTTTCAAGTGGAATTAGAAAGTCTATTGTAACTGCTTTTCTGCCTCTCATGCTAGTTGACAGACCAGTGAGTATTACACTTCTAAAATTATGTCATATGGATCATATCATTCCATTTATTTCAGTTGAACTGAACCTGTGGCATTCTTGTTATATCTGAAGCTGGGAAGAAAAGGCTTTCACATCTCATTCTTTCAACTACAGTTACAAGTGCCTATTTAGCCTATAAATATGGTGGTTTATCATTGTACAAAAGGCTTCACAATAGCTAGGCTAAAAGATTTAAGTTATAAGTGGTTTGATATATGGCTTGAATTTTCATTAATACAAAACTTGCCTTAGAGGGGCAAATTCTGCTCATCAGTGCAAATTTTCAGTATCCCTGCTGTCTGGTATTCCAGAATTGCACCTATGTAACACTGCAAGCAGTCTCAAGAACTATCTACCAAATTCAGAAAAGATTGGGGCAGAAGGGCCCATGAAACACCAGATGTCATAAAATGCTGGTGAACTTGTGGATTATATAAAATTGGCTTCTGTATTTGGTAACTCATATTGACTGGTTCTATAGGTTCTCTCACAATATTGTGCTCTGAGTAAAACACATTTTCTATAGTTATTAAAACATAAAGCTTCAAAATATTGATCTATATCAATGGCTGCAGCCAAGGAGCACACAGTGTGATTCAGGAAGTGGGGGTGCAAAGGTGACTTAAAGGCATTTTTGCAGTCCCCTATCTGGGGGCTGCTCTCAGCCATGTTAGTCCCCAAGACTAAATTACAGCAGCCTGAAGCCTACTGTAAATTATGCCTCTTTCCAGTAACCCAAAGAAGATGGGGATTACTAGAACATGGAGAATTCCTGGCAGTATCCATTTCTTCCTGCCAAGCCCCCAAGCCAGAAAGAGGGATGGTGGTGTAGGAGCCGTTACAGTGAATCTATGCTGCTGGAGGATGATCCTTTATGTTGGACAGTTTTTCCTATGCTTTGATCCAGCTGAGAGGTACAAAGCAACCTCAGTGCATTTGAAGAAAAAGGCCTGTGTATACCTTCAGGTTTCAGATTAGATTTCAAGTGACGGGCAAATGGGACACACATATAGAAGAACAAAGCTATTTATATGACTTAGTTGACAAAGATGCAAAGACATGATGGAATAATTTTACAGAGATGTATATCAGCTGGAAATCAGATAATGCATTTTTCTTCCAGGTAACTGAAAAATTCAGAGTTGACCTTTTACATTTTATTTTATATTGTTTTAATGACCTCATTGCATCTAAACAATAGGAAAGTAGCCATAAATCATTTTGGCTTGATTTTCTCTTGATAATTATTTATTGATCTGGCCTCCAAATGAAATAATAGATAACACTGAGATAGATTAAACAAAGTAAATGAATGAAAAGCCTATTTACCTGGAAATCTTAAACATTCAGAATAGCTTTCTCTGGGTATGCAGCTGTGGTAGGAGATCATAGCTATGCTTCAGCAAAAATGCTCTTAGCATAACAATGCAATTTCCTTCTGATTTTCTCTCTAAACCCATTCCATCTCCCTTCTAGCCTACAGAGCTAATGGCATTTTATTGGCCAGACAGTACTGCCATGTAGGGCAACAGATTCTACTGCCTTCAATTCTCTCTTGAGATGGGATAACTGTGATGATAAATGGTAGTTTGAGATTAAGACAGCATCTGACTTCCAACAGCTAGGTCTACACAATTTATCACTCATGGCTGTAATGGGCAACAATGCATTTAATAAAAAATCCCCAGTCTAAACTTTGGACAGAAGGCTACAATAGGATTTTTGTTGTTGTTTAAACAGAGAAGCTGTTGTGATACTTACACTTGAGGTGAATTTAGTTCCATGTGTTATAGCAAGTAGATTAAAAGGCTTGGTTGAAAGTTTTCCAACAATTCATTTCTCCAATAGGACATTATTTTTTTTCTAATTAAACTGTTTTTTATATAGACAGTGTCTGCTTTCTGTGAACAATTTTGCTTTTTCATCCGAAAAAAACTGCAAAAGCTGAAAGCATTTCAGAATTATTTTTTTCTATGAAAAGTCCATTTTATTTATTTATTTATTTTGGGGGGAGTGGAGGGGAGCTGATTTCCAATCAGCCCTAGTAGATAGATTCTGAATTGTTGACAATGTGGATTAAATTACTGGCGTATGTTATAGGGCCTGCTTACTCAGGCTGGGTAATACCTTACTTCATAAGCAGTCTTATTGAAGTTAGAATTGCTGTTGAATAAGTTAGTATCCAATGGGCTAAATTGTGAGCCTATTTCTACAGATGTTTCAAATCATCTCACTACATACTATTGTATTTCTGTATATACTATTAATTTCTGAAGGATGGTCCAACTATAATTTTCTATAAATTATCTGAGAGCTATATGCATGGAAAGTCACACATTTGAACACATTCTAGGTAGAAGTTTCAGATCTTGTTGGTAAAGTGAAATTCTCTGCAGAACAATGCAGTATACAGTATACCTAGGATGCTTTGGCGAGAACAGTTATAGATGTACAAATGAGATAAGTAGCAAAAATCCTCTTTTAACGCAAACAGGTTTAAACTACCTCAGCAGCAAAAGGATTAAGTTAATTCAACCATTCTCACACAATATCACAAGGAATGTGAAGCTTATTTTCAAACAGGTGTAAACATTAGTTAAATGTCAAGGATCAAACTGTACTCTATAGCTTTTGCAAGTTAGTTAGAGAGTATGCTGAAAGCTTTTCCATCCATTGTCTCCAGCGGATTTTTTTTTTTTTAAATCTGTCTTCAACTTAGATCATGACAGATCTTGTCTCTGCATGTTTACAGCTTCAAAGATGTTTACTTCTCCATAACAAAGCATTCTTGGAACTAATCCAAGGAGTTGTGTACCCTGAACAATAACATTTGAGAATAGTTTCTGCAGTGGTACAATGATCTGACCCCCACACAGTAGTTTGTACGTTTGTGAGATTATGCCATCCAATATACTTCTAAAAGCAGGAACTGTAGCATGGCAAGGATAAAATTGTTGCAGGACTGAGTTCATCCTCTGTGAGAGAGTATTTTTTGCTTTTGCCCTTAGAAGAAACTGTGGCTTTGAGTACTCATTTCAGGTTTAGAAATGCATTGCTCAAACAGAACGTCCAGTACCAGCATTGGTGAGCATGTGCAGTACGAGCCATCTCCTGCAACAATTAAATTAATGGCAGTTTTGTCATCAACATTAATGGGAGTAGGATATCTCTCTGACATTATGACTCCCCAGGGAGAGCGCATGTAGGAGCAGAGGCAACAGAGTATAGAGCAAACCCTGGGACACAGGAAGTCCGGAGGCCTCCTCCCAGAAGACACACAAAATAGAGAAGCCACTTTTCCCTGCATGCAAAGTAGAAAGGCCATGCTGAACCCAGCCAGTCTTGGTGGGTTGGGGTACGTGATCGTGACCCTGGTTCCCTGCACACCACCAAGTGCCAGGAGGCTGGCACTAGGGAAGTGCCCAATAAACTTTTCCCAGGGTTTACTGGCAAGCTCTCTCTTCACAATGCTCAGGGTGGTGGGTTTTCTACTCCTACCTCTTGTAGGCATATCTTCAGTCACCGCTGCTTGGGTGTACACCTACTTCCTCATCCATCTGTGCAGGTAGGACTCCAAATTATGAACCTTAACAAGCCCATGGTTTCATGTGTAACTTACAGAATCATGAGATGGATTTAGATGAATTTGAATATCTGGAATAAAAATTTTGGAAGAGATATTAAACCTTGTGCTTCAGGGTTTAAGCCATTCTCTAATTATTACAGACCAGGATGAAACCTGATTCAGCAGGACATCTGCTACTGCAGGGTTCTTACATCTTCCTCTAAAGCAGGAGTGGCTAAACTTATTGATCCTCTGAGCCGCATACAACAATCTTCAGAAGTTTGAGAGCTGGGGCGTGCCTGCTGGGCCTTGGGACTTCATCCCTGTGGTGAGGTGGTGCTGACGACCAGAGCCCCAGTTGGTGCCCCTCACAGGGCAGAAGCCCAGAAACCACACCTCCCTGCAGGGCTGAAGCCCCAGCAGGCGTGCCCCATGGGGCAGAAGCGCTGAATCCCAGCAGGTGCCTCCCTGCTGGGCAGAAGCCTCTAGCCATACCACCCCACTGCAGGGCAGAAGCCCTGAACTACCCACCCCAGTCTGGTAGGCAGAGTATGGGGCAGGGAGATAAGGGGACTTAAGGGGCTCCATTTGGCCACCCCTTCTTTAAAGCATCAGTTACTGATCACTTTTAGAGAGGCTATTGGATTAGATTGACCATGGGTGTGTTCTAGTCTGGCAATTTCTTTGGCCACAGCTCTTACTCACAAATCTAAACACAGTGGGGATCAAACACCTTAGTTTTTGAAGTTGGCAGACCCATGCGAGAACACACTGGTAGATCCTTGTTTCTTGTATTCTTTTTCAGAGAACTATAACCCGTGGTGCTTCAACTGTAGGGTTTTAGAATTCTCTAACTTTTTCCATGCTGATAGATTTTAATATTTTCTCTCATTGCGCCTTCCTCACTTGGATAACCACATTCAGGTTTTATACTATATTAATACTTCTGTATGCTACAAGGAAAACACAGACGATTGGATTTAAATTAAAGCTCCACCTCTTCTCTCCCTTTCCTACAAGGAAAACATGTAAGGCCTGTTTAATAATCATTTCCTGATTTGAACAAAGAAATCTGATGAGGTTCAAAAAGGACAAATGCAGAGTTCCCCACTTATGATGGAAGAATCCCATGCACAGCTACAGACTGGGGACTGACAAGCTAGGCAGCAGTTCTGCAGAAAAGGACCTGGGGGTTACAGTGGATAAGAAGCTGGATATGAGTCAGCAGTATGCCCTGGTTGCCAAGAAGGCTAATAGCATATTGGGCTGCATTAGTAGGAGCACTGCCAGCAGACTGAGGGAAGTGATTATTCCCTTCTATTCGGCATTGGTGAGGCTGTATTTGGAGTATTGTGTCCAGTTTTAGGCACAAAAAGGATGTGGACAAGTTGGAAAGAGTCCAGCGGAAGGCCACAAAAATGATTAGGGGGCTGGAGCACAAGACTTATGAGGAGAGGCTGAGAGAACTAGGCTTGTTTAGACTGCAAAAGAGAAAAATGAGGGGGGATTTGATAGCAGCCTTTAACTGCCTGAAAGGGGGTTTCAGGGAGGATGGAGCTAGGCTGTTCTCAGTGGCAGTAGATGACAGAACAAGAAGCAATGGTCTCAAGTTGCAGTGGGAAGGTCTAGGTTGGATATTAGGAAAACATTTTTCATTAAGAGGATGGTGGAGCACTGGAATGGGTTACGTAGGGAGGTGGTGGAATCTCCATCTTTAGAGGTTTTTAAGCTGCGGCTTGACGAAGCCCTGGCTGGGATGATTTAGCTGAGGTTAGTCCTGCTTTGAGCTGGACTAGATGCCCTCCTGAGGTCCCTTCCAACTCTTATCTTCTATGATTCTGGTTCCATTTCTACTTAGAGATCCCTTCATCCAAACACATTGTCAAATGGAAAGCATTCTATTGGTACTTATGTGGACCACCCCAAGACTCCCATTGGTTCCAAAGCCCATTGACTCACTTGAAGTTGCACAGAAAAGGTAGGGAAGAGCATGAACCTGAACCCAGATCTCCTGAGCCTCAGTCCAGTGTCTTAAAGACAAGATGATTGTTCCTCAATAAGCTCTATGAATCCATCACTCTTTTTTTTCTGTAAGGCCCAAAATGTAATTGATATATGAATCATAGTGTTAATTTAGTTTCTCTTTGTAAGTAGTTCAGAGCCACTTATTTTAGAAGATGAGTGGAATTACACATCTTAGATTCTTACTGCTAGCATGTCTCAACGCAGTGACGTGCCCACTTAGTACTACTTAAAGCAAAAGCATGTTCCCCAAAATAATTAGATTTACTATATTTTAATAAATAGCTCTCTTCTGTTAGTTCGGCAAACTGTAGGGGATATTCATCAAGTATAATCCATTTTGCCATAGAATCCTGAAAGGCATGTTTTTAAAACTTTAGAACATTTTCAAATGACACATTTTAAGAGTACATGTATAAACTGAATGTTAACAACCATATCACCCAGTGCATGTATTCATATATATTAATGAGACACGGGGTCTAAAAATGGAGTGATCATAATGTCTCAGTAGATGCTATTTCTGTTCACCTATTACAACTAACTACATATCCTGACCCTACACAGAAAACATCCCCAATATCAGTGATAATTGACTTTATGGAACAGTTCTGTCCCTGAAAGAGACTCGTAAGAGCTCTCTTTCAGAGTCAGAGTTTGCCAACTGTTGCTTGCAAGCTTCCCTACCATTATTTCATTGTCATTATCATCATCATGAGTTATAGAGCTGTTACAAATAATTTGAATGACCTCTATTTCTCCACCCCTCCCTATTCTTCTTTAGAACACGATGAGTTCATTTCACTTTTTAACATCTTCAGTTTTTTAGCAACGTATTCATTTAAAATGCGTGCACTGTCTGGAAGCAAATTACTAGGGTAAAAGGGCATTTCAAAATGATTGAAAATGTACCTCTCAAGCTGTTGCTTTTTCTATTTCCCAGATAGTATTGCTGAAAAGGTGATTAGGAAATGCTATTTTAAAGGCAAACACTTTTTCCATTTCAGTGTACTTCTCTCTTTGTATCCATCTCCTCATTCAGAGATCTTGATGAAATAAATAGCTTCACTTATAAGTGAGAGATTCAGTATATATATATATATATATATATATATATATATATATATATATGTGGGGTTTGTGTGGAATGTTTATTTGCATTTGAAACTGATTTTTACAGTAGATGTACAATAAAGTTCACAACTGGGAACAAAAATAGGTATACCTTGTGTAGCTACAGTAGTTGTAATTATAAAAAAAGGTTTAAAAAAAAAAAGATTCTATCAATATGAGACATTCCTCACGTTTAAAAGTGAACTTTAATTCTTTAGGCACAGATGTAATCAAGGGAGATGACACACCTGATTTGCAGTTTTTCCCAGCTTCCTCCTGAGCAGTAGGGTATAAAGGTTTGCTTATTCCAGCAATAAATTATTACTCTCTCTCTGAATAGGCTTAGCTGTACTGGCCAATGAGTAGGGCAGGTTAAGGCATCCGGTCCAAAGAAGGAGCACAGCCATATTTACCATGCCATGCTTGGACCAAAGGTCTGGGTAGACCAACCTAGGTGTTTAATTGAAATTCCTATTGCCTTGTGTGGTTATGTGGTGAGATTTAGCACTGGGCCTGTAAGAGAGGCAATGAAGAAGACATTGCAGCCCAATGGGAGGTGGGACTATGAATGCCTTAAGCAATTTTTGCACCCTCCCAATCCTGCGCTGCTTCGTGGGGGCCTGTCTAAATTATATCAACCTCCCGAGTCCGCCCTATGGGCCAAGGCGCTGCCTAGAATCTTTGCAGCACTGAGTATTGCAGCCCCACCTTTGATGCACTCCTTCTGTCCCCAGCCTCATTACTGACACACTGGTGCTTGGAAAGCAGCTTGGGGCTGCCTTCTATAGCACCTATGCTAGGGGAGCTCTCCCCCAGCTGGAACTGGCCCCTTTCTGCCACTCTAGCCATTTTACCCAGTGTGATGCTTTGAGAAATCTTAGTATGACTTTTGAACTGTGTTTATATTATGAACTCTGTATGTTTATGACTTTATCGTTGTCTTTCCTGTATTCTTGCATCAGTAAAAGGGTGTGGGAGATTGGCACCCTGAATAGGCCAGTTACTAAGTCATCAACAATTGAAAAGGTCTGCCCTGGCAGAATAACACACCGTTAAACAGAAGGGCTAAGCTGAGGGAAACTGGTTCTCCCCAGATTGTCTGCAAAGGAGTGGACAATAGGGGAAAAAAGAGAGACTGGGGGGGAGGGAGGCAAAAGAAGAAAGAACCCAGTTTTTAAAAACTAAGATGCAGGATGGTTACCAAAAAGGATAATCTTTCAGAGTTAGAGGGAACCTTTTGACTGCCAGGCCAACCCAAGCTGAAGGAAACGTGCCACAGGAGTCAGAAAGGAAACTCGACAATCCAGAAGAGAAGTCTGAGCTAGAGGAGTGTGGTCAGGATGGGGAACCTGGGACCCAGGAAGGACACTAATCAAAACCCAAAGAATGCTCCAGGTTGGTGAGGAAACTGAAGGAGGGAGTTGTGTACAAGTGGTTCTGATTTTGCCTATATCTGGTTCCCTCTTGTATTCTGTGAAAGAGGGAATGATTATTTTAATGATCCCTCTGCAAAGCCTGTCTTTCTTACTTTGACTATCACATGTGACTGAAGGGACAAACTATAAACCAGAGTATCCACAGCTGTAGACAGTTTTTTCAAGAGGGCTCCATATGGTGGGACACCCTCAGGCCAGCTCCCCTTAGACTGTGTCACAGTTTTAATCAAGCCTCCCCTGCTAGATGTTCACCAGACAGCTGTTTGGACCCACGTGCTGTGTCTGTGGGTACGTCTACACTGAACGGTCCTTACAGTGGCCTGTAGAGTACGTACACTGCGTGTCCCCCAGCACAAGTATAAATAGCTTTGTAGACAGAGAGGCACTGCTTGGGTGAGTAGAGTAGAGAGACACCTGAACCTTCAGGGTATATACCCTATATGGCTCTCTATGTACCCAAGCAGCGCTTCCCCCATCTACACTTCCATTTTTAGTAGTGTGGCGTCCTGCTGCCAGCACCTTTTCCCACTGCAGGGAACTGTGGGAACCTTTCCCCACTGCCTTCCCGTATGCCAGGGCCTTTCACTGACTTGTATAGCTACACACTGCAGCGTGGACACAGCTTGCTTGTCACTGCAATGTGTAGCTACACATACTGCTGCCTGTGGTATACAGTGTAGACATAGGCTATGGCTACATTGATGGCGGTAAAGTCACCGCAGTCAGATCTATTTCTCTGGATTGACTGAGCGGTCAGTGAAGACCCGCTCAGTTGATCCAGAAATCGACTTACTAAGACCACCTTTGCAAGTGGTGTAGCACTGCATTGATGGGAACCGCAGTGCAGTGAAAAGTGCAGTGAAGACGGCGTGCAGAAGAGGAGCCCAGAAGTCGACGGGATTTACGCAAGTTTTTTGCGCAGCTTGCGTAACTCCCGTCGACTGCTGCCGAATCTCGGAGGTAAGTGTAGACAGGGTCATGCCTTTGTGCAACTGAGCAGGCTCCAGCCACTGTCTGTCTTGAGCGAAGATTCTGTCTGGTATTTATGCTAGCTAGCCAAGGATCATGCTGACCCCAGGAAACTCCAATCTTTCAAGCATATTTTCCCCAGACCATTGTACATGAGAGAATGTGACTCACACTCTATAAAAAATAGGATCTGGTAAAGTGCTGTTGCATGGTAGTGTCTAAAGCCCAGCTTCTGCTGACCAGTCATCTCTGATTTTCTCTATTAACCTTAACATTAATTTTTGTTCACAATTTTACAATCTGCATAACAATTAAAAGAAATTGAAATTGGAGTGAAAACCCAGGACAGTTAAAGTTTTAGTTGTTTCCTGTACCTCCCCTCTATTTCATTAATCATCATTCTCTGTCTTATTTTTTATATTGTTTGTCTGAGATCGTTTCTACAGATTTCTGCGGCTGAGTCCCAGCGCTTTTTACTTTTGTACTCCGTGCTGTTACTTAGTAATTTTATGAATGAATGAACTTGAGTAGTGACACTGAGCATAGCGTTAGCAAGACCGCTATCAATAGTTCAACAGCAGTATACTATTCTATCAATAACATATCTTAAAGGGGAGATTTCTGTTGCTTAGAAACATTCTGTAGCACTATCGCTTCTGCTGCTGCAGGGCCAAAGATCTGCAGCAGTTTTCCTCAATCCCAGGGTGCCAGAAATCAGTGTATGTAACCTGGGCTACCAGGATAAGTAGAGCCGGATAGAATATTTTCTTCTAACTATACTGTTTTGTAAACTCACTTCAGTTTCCACAAATCTTTTATTGGGAGACTCTATAGCTAGGTGGGCTAGGGTACTGGTCTGGAATGTGAGAGACCCAGGTTCATATTCCACCTCCTAGTGATCTAAATTGAAAAACTCTGAATCTGGCAGAGTAAGGACTTGCACTTGGATCTCCCATATCTCATGCCTATACTCTAGGCTATAAAGGCAGCTACCTGCTCCTGCTTTTGCAAAAACATTCAGAGGGTTTTGTTTTCATTCCTATGTGAACAGAAAACACTTTTCATAAACTCTAAAGTTGCCATGGAACAGAATAATTGTCCTCAGGTCAAACTAGAGCTAACTCTATTTAACAGCCCCCAGCACCTCCCAAAGACTGACATGTTAGGAATTTTTACTACAGATTATAATAATGAGGTTTTTTTTGTGTGTGTTATATTTTAAAGGACATTTTAATCTAATCATGTAACTGTTGAGACAGTGAGGATTATAATTAAAGCTAAATAACACGATTTCCTCAATTTCTAATTTCCTCATGGCTATTTCAGATTTGTAAGTGTACATCAAAATGTCAATCTAATGCTACCACACACAGAACACTTCAAATGTCAGTGAACAGAGGAAAGAAGAATTTCATCAAAATAAAAAGGTTCAAGACGTCCATAACTGTAATTTAAAATGTACAGTATCTGATGGTGTGAAATAAAACAGGCTAGAGTTGCATTACACAGAAAGAGTTCGATTCAACATTACATAGAACACATTAGGGATGTGCAAACTGTCTATTTCAGAATCACAGCAACCCCTCCCCCCGAGATGTCAGATGGACTCGGATTAAATTAGATGGTGAATGTTCCAGGTCCTGTCTGTCAGAGTCTGCCATGCGCGATGAACAGCACACTCAGTGATGAAAACAAAGTGTAAACAATGAAATAGCACATTGAAAGGGCATAAGTTAGCTTGCTTCTGCAGCGTTTCCACTCAGACCTAGCGTTAGTATTTTTGGACAGGCCTGCAAAAGAATTGTTTATCCCTGCTTTGTCCCCAAAACATAACTGACTCTTGAACATTGTACTGCGCACATGGCTGGGTTGAGGAGTCTGAGAAAGATTAGCAAGAGGATTCTTTGAGATACCCCTGAGATACAACTGATTCATTTGATATCAAAAGTGCATTCGTGTTGTTGGTGGGTAGAAAGGAAGTTATTTAAGCCCTCAGTCTCCCAACCTCCTGCCCCCCGGTTACCCTCTAAACTTCTGTGGTAGGAATGATGCTCAACTTCTTATGATGGAAACTGTGCATAACTGATTAAAATATATGCTGGATAGTTTGTGAACAAGTTTCGGCCTTATTAGGTATTTGTAAACTGTTCGTATTGGATTATTAATTATTTATTATTCAATTAACCGGGCCACCCAGAGTCACAGAGTATTGTTTCTGCTCCATGATTAGATAAATTCTTTTTAGTTCACAGAATGAGAGACCTAGGCCTTGTCTACAACAGCACTTAATGCCAGCAAAACTTTTGTTGCTCAGGGGTGTGAAAAACAGTCCCCCCTGAGCGACCCAAGTTTTGCTGGGGTAAGCACTTGTGTGGACAGCGCTATGTTGGTGAGAGCCGCTCTCCCACTGACATAGCTACCGCCACGGCTCATGTAGGTGGTTTTATTATGGTGGCAGGAAAGCTCTCTCCTGTCAACATAACATGGCTACACAAGCATTTATGCTGGCAAAAACTGTGTTTTTTCACATCCCTGAGTGAGGAAAGTTTTGCCGGCATAAGTGCTAGTGTAGACAAGACCTAGTAGTGAGCAACAAACATCAAGTTCTCATTTTCTCATGACTATTCATATTATGAACAACCATTACTTAAAAGTTAAGCAAAAAACCCAACAATCTCAAACTCACAACTCTATGCAGGAATATTTATGAGTAGTGAATAAAGGATAAAGACATGAGTTGAACTGAACAGCTGCTGGAAATATGAATAGATGTCCATAAACACGATGAGCCAGATTGCCAGCTCAGTTGATTTCCATGGAGCTAAATGAAATATGGTCTTATATGCTCCTTTCTTTTTAAAAGGATCTGCTTTCCTAGTGTATTGGGGGAGAATCTCTCTTGTTGAATAAGAACATCCATCATAGTTTAAACAGGATTTCTGGAATGACAGGTACCTTATTTAGATAAGGTGATATTAGTGCTTCCTTTTCCCTCCTTTTTCTTATACAGTAAGATTTATATGGGGAGTAAATTACTCTATCACACCAAGTAAGTATCAAAGTCAAGACCCATCTTCTGAGTTTCCTATTACATACCCCCTTGAACTCATCTTCTTGCTGTTTGAAGGACATGTGAAGTGGATTTCTGGTTTCAGTGCTCTCAGTGTCAAATATTTCTGTTGTCTACGCTGAGCGATAATGCTGGCTGAAATATTTTTTTCTAGTAGAAGGTTATTGGCAGGAATAATATTGCTGCTGAATTGTTGCTACAGGCTTTTTGAGAAGCTGGATGTATTTAAAAAATGAAGGGGCTATGAATGTCAGCATTTGCTGTTTAAAATACATGTTATGTGCTTTCAGGAGTCCATTTTAAACCGTGTTATCTAAAATGGAAAAAAGATTAAGTCTATTCATAGAAATTAAGAATTATGATATTATTGAAATGTGTGAATCGGACTGCAATAATCTCCTGGTTGGCCAATTAATAGTGCAAGGTGGGGCAGAAGGCACCTGTCTCGTGACCGTGGGGTTCAAGCTATTACAACACAGCTTTATTTCGTTACAGTGAATTACCATACAATATCAAAATGAAGACTTCCCAGACTAAGTCACGAAATAAATATTTAGTTTCTGTTTCAATAGAATATTTATAGTTGAACATAAATAAGATACAGTTAAGCAGTTCTGGAAATCAGCATAAAGAGATAGTCTATAGATTTCAGTAATGTTATATGATCAACTGTGTCAGTTACACAGCATCCATCTTATTATATTTTCTCCCTACTAGGATGAAATTCACCATAGTTGAGAGGAATCCCACACAAGGCTCCACTTAAATTTAAGGGTCAGATACTCATTGTAAACTATGTTGTGTAAGCAAGGTAAGATGGTATAAACTGGCTGACTAATAAATGACCCAGGATTAGGTCCTTTCATAATGGATCAAAAATAAAATGAAACCAATCTGCTAGGAAACCTGGTTTTTTGGTTTTGTTTTGTTTTTTTAAGATGAGCCAGGACTGAAATTTAGGTACCTTCCAAAGGTGAAATATAATACCTCATATTCAAAATGAGTAGAATCTTTGTCCTACACAGGAGATGCTGAGTGCAGAAGAAGGAATGACAAATTTAAACACATTCCTTCTGATTCAGCATTAGACCCCAGGCTAAGCACAACCTCTCTATGGGTGCCACTCCAGCTTACAGACAGCGTTACCAGCAATTGCCAAGCCACTGGTTCCACATGATGTGCAGATGCAGCGGTCTCACTGTCAGACCGAATGCAAGCAGCTGGGAAAAAATTATGTTTAAGTTAAAGAATGTATGTGTGTATGTGTTGGCTTGTGACAGAAATCTTCTGTTATTGAAGGAAGGGAGACTGCTTGCAAGGGCTTATGGGAATTCCTTGTTAATTGTCCTACAGTCTTAGCTCTTCTGCATGTGACTGCTGCCACTGTGTGGCATGGTGTAAACAAAGAGGGTACAAGCAGAGATGGTCTTATAGCCCAGGGCCTGTGAGACCTCCGGGGCAAGGGAGGGTGAAAAGGACTGGGAAGGCAGGAATGTTGTTGCATTTAAGAGAAAGGAAAAAGCAGCCTGTGGCTTGTCCTCCTTTTCCTCGGGCCTGCTTTAATGTCCATTGAAGTCAATGAGAATTTTTCCAATAAATTGAATGGACATTGGAGCAGGTCCTGGGACAGCTGTCACTTCTCTTAGTGTGCCCCAGCTTCTGCTTCTTGCACTCATGACTCATTTACTGAACCATTAATGGACCCTGCTTTGGTGGAGCACAGAGCACTCTGCCAAGGCAGGAAGGCGGATAACCAGGAAAGAATATTTTTGATCAGGGAAACACTGGATGGATGCGGGAATGAGGGAAGTATAGGGAAAAAAAAACAAAACCCAACAAAAAACAGGGGGAGGGAGGAGAAGAGGTGTGAATCAAAAACAGGGAGCAAACAAAGGCGGGGTGGGGGTGAAACTAGGGGAGAAGTGTGGTAAGGATATCAGTAGATACCCGAGTACAACCCCTTGCTGCTTATGACCAACAGCCAGTGTAACTCTATGGAAATCAGTGGATTTACACACTGCAGATCAGAATCAGGTCCAAAATCTTACCTGAATAAAACTATACAGTTATGAAGGGTTGTTTGGGGGAAGTAAACCTTTCTGTTTACTATTAGTCTTGGAACCTCCACTGGGAAGGACTGCCCAATTAACATGTTAATGAAGGCTGGCCTCAGATGCAGTGACAGAATGATTAAGGGCAAATTATGTATATTTATGTGAGAGAAATATTCATGCGTGTTTGGGACTGAAGGAAACATGACATTCAAAATCCAAGCAGGAATGCATTTTGTGCATCTGTCTGGTCTGTTTGGTCTGGTCTGGAACAGGAGGAAATTCTAAATCAGGGGCTTAACACTTTAATTGCCAGACACCAGTTAACCATGGGACAGACACAGGTTTGTGCAATTAGACACAGAGTTGACATAGCTTTAGCCTGAGAGAGGAGAAAGGTTGTTTTCTGCAAAGGCAGAGGAAATATTTCACAATTTTGTAACTATGCTTTGCACAGTATCGGTCTAGGTACATTGCCATGGTTTGACTTGAACCTTTTGTTTATTTTATATGGAATTGCCACCCCACAAAAAATTCCTCAAACATTAGTAATGTCTCAAATTGATTTTCAGAACTGTTCACTGAGATAGCTGATAGGTACCTGAACTCTGACCTCAAAGGGGATCAGCCTGGGGTAGGTATAATATCTCTGGCAGAAAATAGGCTGGAATTCTCCTTCCCTAAACAAGGCTAGAAGACCATCAAATGCCATTGTGAGTACAGGGAGAGCCAAATAACCTGAAAATCTAGGTGTAGTGACAAGGTATCTCTCTCAATACTTATGCTTCTCTCACACAAATATGAAACAATCATCTAGGAAGTTCCATTGTACATACATGAGTCCCACCAACTGATGCCAGAGTACAGTTCTGTTATTTTATATATACAGAGCGGTAGACATGTTTGACTAGCAAAATATTTCTCCATCTTTATAATCCAATTCACCGTTGTTTCTCCTCTGAGTAAACAAAATTCAGTCTGAAGTTGTAAGGCTGAATTATTAACTCAAATCACCAATATTTCTTTGCATAAAGTGTGGGTTTCTATTCGTGCTGTTTTCTGGTGTAGATGTACACCTGTAAATTTTGTACAGTTTTATTTCTTTGCTGGGACCTTGATTCCCTCCTTCCCCCTGCATCAGAAAATGTTCTGATAAGAGAACGAACATTCTGCCATTCTGAACTTGAGCACTGACTTGGGCCTGCCATTCTCTCATTTAAAAAAAAATTAAAATCCATAAACTGATCTACATTGCAGAATTTGTAAATGAGGTTGTTCCATTTAACAAGGCCGAGATATAAGAGTTTGTGTTGTCCCCAAATCCTGTTTTGCCAAAGCCTGAAGTTAAAAGCCACGACCATTGTACGTAGACTATTCCAAACAAGATGTTCCCAACAAGAATCTTGATCAATCTGTAACCTATATATCATAGATAATACCTTTCTGGCCCATACATTCTTATTTGTTTTAAAATGATATCCTCTTCTAACCTTAGGTTGAGAGTACTTTTAGATTCCCCCAGCTGCATCATCAAAACACATTCAGTCATGAAATTATTTGACCAGGCACCAAAATCTAAGCCATTACAGTAGGCAGAAAACTATATTTAGAGATTCCAAAGACTTGTTTTAAATATTGTTTATGCTGTTGGTGAAGTTCTCTGATTGTAGATTTGCTTTCTAAGAGCTTTGGGAAACTTACTAACTTAAATTACAACACAGATCAAGTTGTCCATCTTACTACTTAGAGAGACCACATGGGTGAGGTAATGTCTTTTATTGGACCTACTTCTATTGGTGAGTGAGAGACAAGCTTTTGAGCTACATAGAGCTGTTCCTGAGTTCTGGGAAAGGTACTCAGATTGTCACAGCTAAATACAAGGTGGAGCAGATTGTTTAGCATAAGTAATCAGCATTTATTCTAAGGGACCATTCAAGATGAAGTGACCTGTTAAGATCCCTGTAGTCATAGGACAAAAAGGGGTGTTAGTGGGTTACAGATTGTTGTGATAAGCCATAAATCCAGTGATTTTATTAAGACCAAGATTTAGTGTCTAGCAAAGTTTGAATTTAAGCTTCCAGGCTCATTTTTGCAAAGTGTTGTGCAGGTTTCCTTTAAGGATGAGGACTGATAGACAGTGATGACTTTGTGAAAATTGTTAACCCAGAGGTGATATGGTGTTTGTGTTTTATTTTCCTGTGTGAGTTCATTTGCAATACAATGATCAACATGCCCACAATACACTTTTCAAGATCCATGGGTCCTACACATCTATCACAACATGTGTTGTACCACATCCAGTGCACTAAATGCCCTAACAACAACTTTGTGTGTGAAACTAGAAAATCACTACGCTCTCACATGAATTCACACAGAAAAATGATAAAAAACAAAAACACCCTGTCACCTGTGGGTGAACACTTTTCACAGAGTGTTCATAGAATCATAGAATCATAGAATATTAGAGTTGGAAGGGACCTCAGGAGGTCATCTAGTCCAACCCCCTGCTCAAAGCAGGACTAACCTCTGCTATATCATCCCAACCAGGGCTTTGTCAAGCCGCAGCTTAAAAACCTCTAAGGATGGAGATTCCACCACCTCCCTAGGTAACCCATTCCAGTGCTTCACCACCCTCCTAGTAAAAAACTTTTTCCTAATGTCCAACCTAGACCTCCCTCCCTGCAACTTGAGACCGTTGCTCCTTGTTCTGTCATCTGCCACCACCGAGAACAGCCTAGCCCCATCCTCCCTAGAACCCCCTTTCAGGTAGTTAAAGGCCGCTATCAAATCCCCCCTCACTCTTCTCTTTTGCAGACTAAACAAGCCCAGTTCCCTCAGCCTCTCCTCATAAGTCCTGTGCTCCAGCCCCCTAATCATTTTTGTTGCCCTCCGCTGGACTCTCTCCAACTTGTCCATATCCTTTTTGTATTGGGGGGCCCAAAACTGGACACAATATTCTAAATGCGGCCTCACCAATGCCGAATAGAGGGGAATAATCACTTCCCGTGACCTGCTAGCAATGCCCCTCCTAATGCAGCCCAATATGCCATTGGCCTTCTTGCCAACCAGGGCACACTGCTGACTCATATCCAGCTTTTTATCCACTGTTACCCCCAGGTCCTTTTCTGCAGAGCTGCTGCCCAGCTCGTCGGTCCCCAGTCTATAGCTGTGCATGGGATTCTTTCTTCCTAAGTGGAGGACTCTGCACTTTTCTTTGTTGAACCTCATTAGATTTCTTTTGGCCCAATCCTCCAGTTTGTTTAGGTCACTCTGTATCCTATCCCTACCTTGCAGGGTATCTACCACTCCCCCCAGCTTAGTGTCGTCCGCAAACTTGCTGAGGGTGCAATCTACCCCATCCTCCAGATCATTAATAAAGATGTTGAACAAAACCGGCCCCAGGACCGACCCCTGGGGAACTCCGCTTGTGACCGGTTGCCAGCTAGACATGGAGCCATTGATCACTACTCGTTGAGCCCTATGCTCTAGCCAGTTCACTATCCATTTTATAGTCCTTTCATCCAACCCATACTTTTTTAACTTGCTGATAAGAATACTGTGAGAAACCGTATCAAAAGCTTTGCTAAAGTCAAGGTATATCACATCCACCGCCTTCCCTACATCCACAGAGCCAGTCACCTCATCATAGAAAGCAATCAGGTTGGTCAGGCATGACTTTCCCTTGGTGAATCCGTGTTGACTGTTCCTGATCACCTTCCTCTCTTCCAAGTGCCTTAAAATGGATTCCTTAAGGACCTGCTCCATGATCTTTCCAGGGATTGAGGTGAGGCTGACCGGTTCACTCTCTATCAGTCCTCATCCTTAAAGGAAACCTGTACAACACCTTCAAACAACAAGTCTGGGAGCTTAAATTTATAACTTTGTTAGAAACTTAAAATCATGGTCTTAATAAAGACTTTGGATTTATGGCTTATTACAACCATCTATAATTCACTAATATCCCTTTTTGTCCTATGACTACAGAAGTGTTAAAAGGCCACTTCACCTTGAATGGTCTCTTAATTTAGCATAAATAGTTATCACATATTCTATCTGTTCTACCTTGTATCTAGCTGTGACACTCTGGGTATCTTTCTCAGACCTGAGGAAGAGCTCTGTGTAACTCGAAAGCTTGTCTCTCTCACTGACAGAAGCTGGTCCAATGAAAGTTATTACTTCACCCACTTTGTCTCTCTAATATCCTGGGACCAACATGGCTACAACAACACTAAATACATCTTACTACCTAGTCATAAAGGCCCACATTTTCAGAAAATGATCACCGATTTGGGGGCACTTCAGTTTTTGCATAGCTTGACACACTTTGGGCCCAATTTTTGTAGATTGGAGTCAGTGAGAGCTGCAGGCGCTCATCACCCCTGCAAATCAGGCCCAAGTCAATGGTCAAGTTCAAAAGTTTGGAGCACATGCGTCTTGTTTCTCAAGAAGTCTGAAGAACGATTAATTTTCTTTGATCTTCCTATGCCTAAGTTTCCCTTGTCACTTTTTTGAGCAACCAAACATCATTTTCAGTTCCATTAATGTCCACAAGTGACTAGTATCTAGATTTTATTCCATTCTATTAAGAGCAAGAAGGGAGACACTAATGCATCTTCTCCTCCTGATTTAACTTTAAAACTTGTTGACTCATTGGATTTTGCTCTATCAGCATTCTCTTCAGCAGATACAGATTTCAGCATTCCTCCTTCCATAACTGCAAAGACCCATGAAATTAGAATAGCAAGGGAGTGCATATTCCCTACTGGCTTATGCAAAGATCCCTCAGATCTGGAAATGCTTTTTTATGGGGGTCATTTTGCAAATACATTGTTACCTGTCAGCTCTGTGTTCTTGGGGAACCAGGGCACAAAACCCCTGCTCTCTGGCTCACCTGAATCCCTCCCCCCACCCCCAGCCTCTGCTTGAACCAGAAACCAAAAGCAATAAAAAGGCAGTGGGAGACACACCTAAACCCTCCAAACAAGGGTGATATGATTAAGGCAACTCCCTTAGCCTCATCTACATCAAAGATGTAAAAAGAAAGCATCTCAATTAGCATATCGAATGGAAAACAGAAAGCCCCATCTACATCGAAGATGGAACAAGAATTAGCATACCAAATGGAAAATCAAGCTCCAAAGCAGGAACTGTAGTGAACTTTGGGATTGGCAAAGCAGGGATGAACTGCATGATGGGAGATCCCTGCTCCTGAGTTAATGAACCCACACCTGCACACACCCAGATCCACAGTTATCACTCTATTCTAGTCATGGATATCCAAAACACTGAATCTGCCTGATTGCATTGTGAGCTCCCTTGAAGGAACACTGCCCATAGCCAGAAACGATCAACTCCTATTGTCCAGCATAAACAAAACCACTCTGATATACTCCCCTGAGTCATTGTTTACCCATAAACAAACTTAGTGTTCTCCCTTGAACCATTGTTTCTGCCCTACAAAACGTCTACCCAACTTCAACCTCTGTTCTGATGCCTGGATCCAAATGCTGCATCAGTTTCACTGGGACTTCACCTTTTCCTGATTGATCATGTTGGGGGCTCTGCCTTTCTCAAGCGCTCTAGACCCTAAGCTGAACAGTCTGTCTCCTAGGAACCTTTGAGCTGCACGGAGTGGTGAGACTCCCCGCCCCTTCCCCCAACACACTCTCTCTCTCGTGTTAAGCCCACTTCTTGTACCTTAGATCTAATTTAATCTCTCTCTCTCTCTCTTTTAGACCAGGTATAACTTTCTACACATGACTTTTGTAATCAAACCTGGGCTAGCTTTCTCCAATACCACAACTGAAATTGTGTAATATTGTAACTGTTTGATTGCTTTTTTCTCTTCTTGTATGGTTATTACTCTTAGTATCATAAGTTTTGTATACCTGGCAATAAAATAACTGCTATAATCACGCTGGTTGCCAGTCTCTCTCTCCAAATTTCATTTGTTCCTTTGTGTTCTTGGCTTCCCTATCTTGCTCTGCAGCAATGCTTCTTTTATCTAAGCCAATGATCCCTGGAGTGCCCAAAAATCCTATGGGATTTGCTCATCAAGGGGGTTACTGCTAGAACAATTGTAGAGTGAGTGGGAATAGCGACGTGCTGAACCTGTGGCATATAGGGGTGTGGGCAGCTGAGAAGTTCTGCTCTGCCTAGCCTGCGGAGTCCAGGGGCATATAAGGATGGCAGCTGAAAAGTGCTGTGTGAACCCAGCCTGCTCAGAAGTGTGCTCTATTCTGGTGTGATGCAAAGGGGCATATAAGAATGGCAGCTGAAAAGTGCTGTGTAACCCAGCCTGCTGAGTTCAGGGACATATAAGGGGTCAGCTGAGAGTGCTAATAGCCCGGTCCACTCAGATGAACTCTGTTAATCTAGCATGTATGTGTGTGTATATGTGGGGGGTTTATTTGAAACTGGGGCTGGAGGAACCTCTTCCTGAAAACCTTAGGTCCTGCAGGATAGCTCCATTGGGAGGGGACTTGTAGCCATATGAACACACAAGTAACACAAACAGTACATTAATAGAATCACACACCCCCTTCCAGGAAAGTAGCCCTAATAAATGAGCGTACCCCAAGGTGACAGGCAAATCTGGTAACAACATAGCTATAATACAATCTCTTTCTGGGCTATTGCACTCATTATCACAGGGATATCCAGCATTGCAATATTGAGGAGCTCAAGGCCTATACCTAATTTGCAGGTACAGTTCCAGGCAACTTATCAAAATAATGCATGTGACTATAGTATTTGCTTTTACTTGTGTATGGACACAAGGAATTAATATTGTCTGAGTTCATCAGTATTAAAAGCCAGCAACTGGTCAGATTTGCTTTCACACAATAATTGAAGGTTCTCTGTTTTTGGCCAGCCTCTGCATCATAGATTTCAAAGCCCAAAGAGACCAATGTGATCATCTAGTCTGATCTCCTCTGTGGCCTATGTTACACAAATTCTCCAAAATAATTCCTGGAGCATAGCTTTTAGAAAACATCCACTCAATTAAAAATGGTCAATGATGGAGAATACATCACTACCCTTGGTAAATTGGTTAGCTTCCAGACATTTTATTGGCTTATACCTTTTTCTGCTAGATTGAAGAGCCCAAAGGACCTGCAGTGGCTAAAATTGCCCCATTCACTTCAGTGGAAGTTCTGTGCACTGGGAGAAATTAATGCACCCAAACTATGGCTTTTAAGCTAAAAATAAAGTAAATTATGGCTGAACACAAGAACCGTCATACTGGGTCAGATCAATAGTCCATCTAGCCCAGTATCCTGTCTTCTGAGAGTGGCTGGTGCCAGGTGCTTCAGAGGGAATGAGCAGAACAAGCAATCATTGAGTGATCCATCCCATCATCCACTCAGAGCTTCTGGCAGTCAGAAGCTAGGGACCCCTAGAGCATGGGGTTGCATCCCTGACTATCTTGGCTAATAGATATCCATGAATTCATCTAATTCTTTTTTGAACGCTGTTACAGTTTTGGCCTTCACAACATCTCCTTGCAATGAGTTCCACAGGCTCACTGTGCAGTGTGTGAAGAAGTATTCCCTTATGTTTGTTTTAAATCTGCAGTCTATTAATTTCTTTGGGTGACCCCTGTTCTTGTGTTAAATGAAGAAGTAAATAACACTTCCTTATTCACTTTCTCCACACCATCCATGATTTAATAGATTTATATCATATCTCCCCTTAGTCATCTCTTTTCCCATCTGAACAATCCCAGTCTTTTTAATCTCTTGGAATTAATCTCCTGGAAGCTGTTCCATACTCTTAATCATTTTTGTTGCCTTTCTCTGTATCTTTTCACATTCCAATATATCTTTTTTGAGATGGAGTGAGCAGAACTGCACGCAGTATTGAAGGAGTAGGCGTACCAGAGATTTATATAGTGGCATTATGATATTTTGTCTTATTTTATTCTTTTCCTAATAGTTCCTAACATCATTAGCTTTTTTGACTGCCCTTGTACATTGAGCAGATATTTTCAGAGAACTATCCACAATGACTCCAAGATCTCTTTCTTGAGTGGTAACAGCTAATTTAGATCTAGTACATATAGTTGAGATTATGTTTTCCAATGTGCATTATTTTGCCTTTATCATCTCCCTTTATCATCATTTGCCTTTATCATCTGAATTTCATCTGCCATTTTGTTGCCCAAGCACCCAATTTTGTGAGATCCCTTTTTAACTCTTTGCAGTCTGCTTTGGACTTGACTACCTTGAATAATTTTGTATCATGTACAAATTTTGCCATCTCACTATTTATCCCTTTTTTCCAGATCATTTGTTAATATGTTGCACAGCACTGGTCCCAGTAGAGCTCCTTAGGGGACACCACTATTAATCCTTTTCCATTCTGAAAACTGAACATTTATTCCTACCTTTTGTTTCCTGTCTTTTAAATAGTTACTGATCCAGGAGAAGACCCTCCCTCTTAACCCATGACTCTTTACTTTGCATAAGAGCCTTTCGTGGGGGAGCTTGCCAAAGACTTTCTGAAAATTCAAGTATATTATATCCACTGGATCACAATTGTCCACGTTTGTTGACCCAGACAAAAGAATTCTAAGATTGGCAAGGCATGATTTCCCTTTTCAATAACTGTGTTGGATCTTCCCCAACAAATTGTGTTCATCTATAAGTCTTATAATTCAATCAATTTGCTTGAAGTTAGGTTTATCAGCTTGTAATTGCCAGGATCATCTCTGGAGCCTTTTTATAAAATTGGTATCACATTAGGTATCCTCCAGTCATCTGGTACAAAGGCAGTTTTAAATGATAGGTCACATACCACAGTTAGTTCTGCAGTTTCATAGTTGAGTTCTTTCAGAACTCTTGGGTGAATACCAATCTGGTGCTGGTAATTTATTACTGTTTAATTTATTAATTTGTTCTAAAACCTCCTATATTGACACCTCAGTCTGGGACAATTCCTCAGATTTGTCACCTAAAAAGAATGGCTCAGGTGTGGGAATATCCCTCACATCCTCCGCAGTGAAGACTGAAGCAAAGCAGACTGACTGCAAGAGAAAAATGAGTATATTGTTGCAAAACTGCATGTAAAATGCATATATATTAATTGAGCAGAAAGAAAAATGTAAATAAACTTAGCAAATAACAGAAATATTAAACATTTGTACAATACATTGGAATCTAGCTCATGCTCACCGATAATTCTTCTGTAACCAGGAAATGTGGTATTTCAGTAATTATGTAAGCAACATGTATTATTGATATCAATGGGCAAGACATCGGTATCTATACCTGGGATGAAAGAATACCCAATCTGTAGTATGTTTAGGGATGGTGGAGAAATTGTACACCGCCACTTTGTTGATTGACGCTACAGGGAAATATAACCCTTCCTGTAAGCACAAGTGAAGCATCATATACGAAAGTACACCTAATCCCACAGCCTTATAAGATTTATTTTTTCATTCCGCTGAACAGTCTTTAAAACTGAGCTAAGAAGAGAGCTCAACAAAAATTAAAACAAAAATTCAGTTTGCAAAATACAGCAGGGGTGAACATTGAGCGTTGTGAGCTTGCAGGACATGTAAGAGCCATGCCAACAGTCAACATTTCTAAGTCTTTGATGCAGTTCCCAGAATCAGCAACTTTTGGAGCAGTACAGAGACAAATCCACCCAGATGAGTCCTTACACACTGCAGAGATGACTTTTTTGTATTATGCTGACTGATCTTTTAAACACTGGAAATAAGAGCTTAGCACACAATCATGCAGTGTTACTAGGTAACAAAAGATTGTGTCATAGGGTGGCGATACCTAGAAAACATAGCATTTAGGGACAGTGGGCCTGTTCCTGTTCCCGTTCCCACTGAGTCTCAGGCAAATGTTCCCTTTTTTGGAAAGTATGTGTTGTGGTGCTAATCTGCAGCATTGTTGACTCATGGTATTTCCTAACAGATGGGACATTCAGAGGATTGTCTGCAAAGGAACTCTGGAATCGTCAGATAGGAAAGCTCTGGAAATCAAAATGACCTGTAAGGAACTGCCTCTGTGAATTATCCATTGTTCTGTGAAATGTGTGTTCCCTGCATTGGTTAGTGATGTAATGTGCTTCAATTGCATAATATTACAACCTTATCATCCATGTATATGGTAGACTGTCCTCTAAAATAAAGTGGCAAATTGCTATACATGCAGAAATATGCACCTATGTGAACTAGCAGGTTTTGCCAGCATTAAACATAACTGCTATAATAAATCATCGCACTGCACATTTTTTTTTCCAGTGCAAATCTTAGAAAGGGTCAATGATGTCAGATGTTTGCAGTAAACTATCAAAATCTAAGTGTTATCGACCCGCGAGCCCTTACACAAGCAAAATTCCAATTGATTTTAATGGGAGTTTTGTTTTATAATGATTATAAGGATTAGAGCTGATACTTGTGGCTTGAAACTTGGATTTGAAAGTCAGAGAATAAAAAAGTTCCAATACATTTGAGGATTCTGTGGCGTTCCTGTGCAATTATTCAGCCAAATGTTGGGGATTTCAATTATTAGGATAGAGGAGGAGCGGTTCAGTGCTGAGGGCACACACCCAGGTTCCCTGAGTCCCAGGATAAATTCCCCTGCTCTGCCATAGACTACCTGTGTGTACTTGGGCAAGTCACTTATCCCCATTTCACACATGAGGAAGTGAGGCACAGATGGCTAAGAGCACTGCCCTACCTCCCAGAGATGTTTTGAGGATAATCGATTCGTTAAAAGAAAATGTGAAGTGCTCAGATACTCGGATAATGGGGGCCATTAAATATTCAATATAGATAGGGCCTGATATCAGTGGACGCCCCTAGTCATCACTGAGTGAAAGTAACTGTATTTGCAAAGCTGCTTTATATACAAATTGACTTGCATTTGGGAAATCATAATGAATGGATTTTTAAAATGAATTTCTCTTAAGAGCTATCCTCACTCATTTGTCACAGGAAAAAAAAGCTAGGAAAAGACAACAAACATCTGGCTTCACATTGAAGACAATTCAGTCAAATTAACTGTACTTTATTTTTTCAGCACATTTGATCATTTTGCTAAAAGGGCCCAGGAGAATTCTGAATATTCGTACATGCAGTGGGAAAAGAGTGACCTCAGCAAAAACATATTACATTACTGCACTGAAGCAAACCTTGGCCCATAGCCTGCAATCACTTAGGCATATGCTTAACTTTGTGCTCATTAGAGGTCCCACTGAGTTCACTTACTAGGCTATAACGTTTCTGAAGAAATTATGACTCCTATCCCACAAAACACATAGACATGTAACTTATGCATATGAGCAGTCAATGAAAGGCATTTAGCTTTATGGTGTAGGTTAAATGTTTGTGGGCTCAGGACCTATAGCTTTGTGAGCTATATTAAAATTACTACAAGTTAGAGTTTCATACTAAAGTCTTTTTCTAGGAAATTTCTTTCTCCTGTATTTTTCAAACACAGTATAGGGCAAGTCTCTTATTAGTAAGGTGGAGGAGTGGGAGGGGGTTCCCAACTCCCATATGCACACTTGTGCTCTCTCATTTGAGCTAGTGTACTAAAAATAGTAGTGTAGCCACAGTAGGACAGGCAGCAGCCCCAATAGGATGGGTTAGTCATTCTAAGTATGACCCCAAGTACAAGTCTGGCTGAAACTTATGGACTGGGTAGCCTGTGCCACCTGTGCTGCTGTCTGTGCTACAGCGGCTACAATATTATTTTTAGCGTATTTCAGATGAAAACTAGAATGAATGTGTGTACAGGATTTGGGAACCACAGCCCTAGCTCATGGTGTAGACATAGCCTTAGATGCTATGCTGTAATCACCCATAGTGATTATGTTGCATTAGCAGCTAGAAGCATCAACTAGATTGGAGCACCATTTTACTAGAGGTTGGACAAACATACAATAAAACACACCACCTGCCGATAAGTGCTAGCAAGGGGCTATATTCAGAGAGTTCTCCCCTTGTCAAAACGTCATTTTTATAAAATCACTTTAGTTAACCTCCCTTCCCCCACACTCTTTTAGAATAAGGATTTTCCAACATGGCCTGCAGCCATGTTATCTGGGCTGATATTAGATAGCTTCCAAACAAGAGGCTTTCAAATGGCCATTGAGATTCTACCACTACCAACAGTTAAAGGAATAACTGAACTTGACATTGACGCCCCATTCCTGTCCATAGGAGTCAAGTGAGCAGTGGTGCTGGAACAATTTTTATAGTGGGGTTGCTTAAGACAGAAACCATGTATTTGGGTTATTATTACTACTTCAAGCCAGGGGGTGTGACAGCACCCCCAGCATTCTATTTCCAGCACCCATGCAAGTGAGCATCTGTATGTTCTAAAGATCCACAGATAAAGCTTCCTTTTTTTTTTTTCCACTGTGAAGGGAAGGTGCAGCTTACCATTCCAGAATCCAGATTCCTCAGTTTCCCATGACTCACTTTCTCCACACGGACTTGTTATCTCTGAGGTAGCTTAGTGGGATGATTTAATGAGGTAGTGAGTATTGCAATTTACACCCCCCATAGTCCAAACTGAAGGGCTGTATAGACATGCCCCAAGTTTACACTCTTCACCCCTGAGGATGGGAAGGAGGAGGAAATGATTATTCTAAAGTCATCTTCTCACTTCCCTGATCCAGGACCAGTCAGGGGCCATTGGGTCCCTGGCATTATTTAGAGCAGCCTAAGGGAAGGGCAGCTCTATGTTTTGCAAACTCTGGTGGTCTTGTAGGGATTGCCGCACTGTCTGAAGATCAGGCAAAACACATTGGACTTCTCCCCATCTCTGGGCTGACATTCCCTAACTGGACGGAGGAGGGGGATGGGAACGTAGAGCTGTCAAAGCCAGCACTACATCACTTGTGAATTCCTTTGGACAGGTGTGATTCTTCACTATCCCTCTAGGGCAGCTATCTGGATGTTTTGCACTATTGGAACTAGGGCTGAGAAGATGAAGCCAGCCCTTTAATTCTAATTCAACAGTACCGTATTAAACCTTGTCTAAATTGGTAGTTATTCCTGATTAACTCCATGTGTGGATGCTCTTATCCCAGAGTATGAATGCCTTATTCTGAGTTACTTTACCCCATTAATTCAGAATAAGACATTCTTGTCCTGGAATAAGAGCATCTACACATGAAGTTAATTGAGAACAGTTAATCTGCTTTAAATGTACATTTTACCTTATTCTGGATTAATTTTCATCAGTAAGCAAGCCCTAATTTCTCTGTATATATGCAACAATATATTATTTTAGAACACAACAAAGAAGCAACTGGGCTTCCTTGAATTTTTTTTATGGTCTAAAAGCCATTTGTGAATGTGTGCATGCATAACAGAATGATTTACTTTAGGATATACAGTACACACCTCCCACATAATTGCTATTTTACCCAGAAAACACTGTAGTATGTAAACAATTTTATTTTACATATTAGTCTTCCTCTCTAATCACTGAAAAATTGTGCTTCAAACATGCATTTCAATATTTTGGTTGGATCTGGTTGGGAACTATTTTCCAAGGAAGAGTTTCAGTGAAACAAAGATATTGATTTTCTAACTTGAAACTTTCTTTTTGGCCACACCACCTCCCACCTACAAATTTCACTTTAAAACTGAAAAAGGTTCTAGTTGCCAAAACCCAACATATTTTTGGTTTGATGAAAAACAGAACATTTTCAATCAAAATGGAAATTCGCTCATGAGAATTTCCATCTTGTTGAAAAGTTGTTTTAGTCAAAAACAAATCTCCACAGAAAAAATTTAACCAGCTCCAATTTGTGTATCTAAAAAGAAATTGCAAAAAATTCCTGTTTTAAAAATGCAATTTCAAAGGAAATGCATCTTTGTTAGATGTCACCAGCTTTCTACATGATCAAGGTTACCTTCTAGCTGTTTGCACAGTGAATGCATAGCATACTTGCTTTGTGATGTATTTTGGGTAAATCTGTGCTTTGCTTATTTCTACTGATTAAATTTTGAGCAAGCAAATCTTTGCCTAAAGTTTGCATATGCTGTTTGTTTTCATTTTAGATATGTTTAGATTACATTTTAAGAAGGAAGGAAAGCTAGAATATCTTAAACAGTATGAAATTTGGATTCATTTTCAGTTATGACATGACCATTCACCCTTTTTGATCCTATAGACCAAGGAACTACATACAGCAGAAGGACAATTTTTCGTTTCCCAAATGTTGGTACAAGCAACTGTATAGTATATATATAAACTCTGTGAAACAGGAGTTCCCAAACTGATGTGTGTACTGATGGCATGTGAGCTTATCGGAAGTGGCACGCCAAAAAGTCTTTCAATTGCAAATGAATAGCTCTCTAGCACTGCAGCACATCAGAAAATGTGTGACAAACAAAATGCACTGTCCTGGCTGATTTCCGTTCAAAGCCCCATATATAGGAAGCTGCTACAGAGCAGGAGCTCCCCCTGCCCACTCTGCTCTACAGAGGTTGCAGCCTGGCCCCGCCAGTCTGGGAGGCATACAGCACATGGGAAATTCCCTCCTATCTCTATAGGGAAGTTTTGGGATAGGAGTTGTTGATTAGGTCTGGTGGATAAAAAGCCAGGGTACAGGACTAGGGAAAGCCTTCTGGCTCTTCAGCAGCAGAGCACTTGGCTGGCTGAAAATTGAGCCTTCTTTCAGCAAGGCAAGGCCTTGTGCAGTTTGCCCAGTACTGTATGCATCCAGAGGCCCTGGAGGGGGGCTGGAGCTACTGTGAAGCAAGAGGCCTCCTAAAGTTGAAGCCTGGAGCCTGATGCCCAGGTAAAGCCCACCCTGCTTCCAGCCAATATTCCCCACCTCTCCAGCCCTCCTTTTACAAGTCCCATTGTGCTCCTTTCAGAACCCTAACCTCATGTTCTCTAACCCTCGTGCCCAGACACCCTCAGCTGATAAGTTGCTTAGAAAACCTGACCAATAGGGAAAGGTTAAAAAACCTGGGCATACTGAGTCTCGAGAAAAGAAGACTGAGAAGGGACCTGATAGCAGTCTTCAACTATGTAAAGGCTGTAATCAAGAAAATGGTGATCCATGGTTCTCCATGTCCATTGAAGGTATGGCAAGAAGCAATGGTGTTAGCCTGCAGCAAGGGAGATTTAGGTTAGATATTAGGAAAGACTTTCTAACTATAATGATAGTTAAGCTCCAGAATATGCTTCCAAGGCAGGTTATGGAATCCCTGTCCTTGGAAGTTTTCAAGAACAGTTTGGACAAACTCCTGTCAGGAAAGGTCTAGATTTACTTGGTCCTGCCCCCAGGCAACTGGACTTGATTTCTTGAGGTCTCTTCCAGCCCTATATTTCTATGATTCTATGAGTCTCTGCTAAGTTCCCTCAGGCAGAACTCCATCAGCCAAATCACCTGCAACTGGGCCTGCGCGCACACACATTCCAAGGACACAGCCCTCGTCTTGGTTCCACAAAAGGAATTTGTATGTATTTGGAAAGCTCTACCACCTTCAACCTGCTTGTTTGAATGCTTTGACAACACTTGCTTTAGTTGGCATGTGGAGCTGGAAGTTGTTTTGTATTTGTGAATATAAAACTGATCCTCAACCATGAATAAAAGGCTAAAGAGTACGTAGACAAGAAAAAGTACAGAAACACAACAGCCTGTTGCTGAAATAAGCAGTAGGTGAATCAACACCTGAATGAAAAAACTGAAGAGATTTTGGGCACTGTTAGTAGATTTCCTAATACAAGTAATAAACAGTGCAAGATTGCTAGAAGGTATCATTCTAAATACTTATTTGGGTTTACTTTGAGTGGGAAGAAAGTGAACTAGGAAAGTGAATAGGAAATGATGCACTTATCCCATTATTCAATAAAACCTACCCTATTTCACCGTCACCTGAATTTCAAGCACAGCTCTTTAAACACACAATTAATAGGTTTTTCATTTAGAGAAAGTTAAGTGAATTGAAATACAACCAGAAAACAACAGCCCAGTCACATTAATGTCAAGCCACTGAAATAGTCAGACCTTGTAAGCTTGAAGATTGCTCAAACTGGGAAACATCGTAAAAGTGATAAGACTCATGTTATTTGTGGCAAGAGACATTGTGTGTCACTGAGTCTGCCAAATAGCTTTATGTTGTTTCTTTATCCAACCACAGTGTGTTGAGAATAATTTGATATATGGTTTATCAAGGAATAGCTTATAGAATATATGAAACAGAGTAAGTTCTTTTCATTGCAAATAGACAAAAGTACTGATATAATTAATTTTGCTCAGCTTCTTATGCATGTAAGGTTTGACTCAGAAATGACAATTGAAGAGATCTTGTTTTGTGGAGCTCTAGGAAGCTGTACAATGGCAGAAGAAATTTTTAATTGGTGTGTACTCTGATGGAGTGTGAACAGCAACTGGGAAATTTGGTAGTGTTTGGCAAAATTTACAAATGCCTAATTTACAGATGCCTAATGTTTACAGGTGTCTAATGTTAACTTCAATCACTGCAGTAATCATTGGGAAGCACTAGTTGCAAAAAAAGGGCAGGAAGCAGCTTGTCAATCTGAAAATTGTTCTGGATCAGGTTGTGAAATTGGTCAACTTTATTAAGACTTCAGCATTGAACTTATGCTTGTTTTCAGTTTTGTGCAATGAAATAGGAAGTGATCATCAAAAACTTCTCCTCCATGTAGACGGATGATGGCTATTGCATGGGAAGGTATTGACTTGTCTCTGAACTCCGTTCTGTGGTACAAGATTTCCTTAGTGACTTTGGTTTTGAGTGTACTGATTACTTTATGAATTTACTTTATGAAATTACTTTAATTGAACTGTCATGTGGACTCAAGTTCAATGAAGTGCAGCTCAAGACTTTTAGTTGAGTTTAGCCTGATATTGGACAGCGCTTTGCGTTTATTTGATTCCTTTGAGCACTGCATATATCAATGATCAGGACAGAAAGACCAGCCTTGCAATTAAAAACAAAACAAACAGTTGATCTTTGGCTGAAACTCACTAGTACCTCACCTGACAAAAACTACATTTTATGAAAGAAGCACAACTCTCATTGAGGACACCTTTGTCATTTTCACCAAGTTATTAGAATTTTTATTCTTGTTTAATTTTTTAGAAAAAAAATAAATAGTGAACTTTGTCTCATGTTTAACTATAATCCAGATAAGACTTAGCAGGAACTTTGAATTTAAAATAGACAAGTAAAAAATATGCAGCCATTGATGTAGTTCAGCAGCATACCAAAATATATCAAGACATCTTTTATGACATTTAGTTGTTTCTTGTTATTTGAGTAGCACAAAAGATGTTATTAATAATAGTTGCTTGGGTTCCATTTGCTTCACTGTCAATTTGAGATGTTTAAAAAGAATGTTATAAATCAGACATTTTAGTCTTCCTCAGACATTTATTTTATTATAGAGTTTGGAAATACTTAAGCCTGTTAAGGCTTAAAATAAATGTTCACAAATAGAGAAACTTGCATGTATTACTTCAGCCATTAATTGTGTTAAAGTGTTGATTAGTGGAGCTAAAAAGTTTGGGAACCTCTACTGCAAAATATAGTTCCAGTCCCTTATCACTCAAAACACTCCCATCTGATTTATTTAAAATAAAAAAAAGTTCTAATACTTTATTTTGTTTGTTTCCAATATGAATTGTCTCTCTCCAAAACCACAGAGAAGTTATGATACACTATTCACTGTCTTATATGAGTTTTAAAAATATCAGGTACCATTTTCAAAATTAGGGATGTGCAATTTTGCATGTATAATTTCAATTGTACACCACATTTACTAGCAAAATTATCCTACCTCACTGTGCAATGTAGATACTTGTGCATGAAAATGGATAGGTGGATATGTAACTGGCTATTTGTTTATGCAATAGCCCAGTCTGTGCACAAAGTCACAGTAGCTGCAAGCCCACTTTAGGCACACAATTGCTATTCCTTGCTTCATGCCTACGGCCCCAATTCAGAAAGTGATCCCCATTCAGGAAAGCACTTGTGACAGATGTGAGACATGGGAAGCGTGAGGCCTTCAGAAAACTATTGCACTGAAATGTGTCAGAGAGGCACAGATTTTGTGACAGTAGGTGTTAAATGTGTTTTTGGGGTCTTGGCTCGCTGAACTCATTTCTTAGGAAATCCCTGGTGTCAGCTTAATGCAAATTCTCAATACTGGCCATGCAAAAACCCAGCTTCTGAAGATTCTCCCCGTTGGCTGGTGTTATCTTTTACACAAGACTTGAAACAAAGGGCCAAACTATTCCAAGGCTGTTCTCATTCTTGATGTGAAACCTGACATTGTAATCAAGAGACCAAACCTAGCAGAGGCCTTTGAAAGACTGACCTACTAGAGCCCTTTGTTGGAGATGAAATGACCTTTGGTAAACTTTTAGCATACAGGTAGGGCTGTTTATTGTTTCTGTATGTTTTTTCTGTAATGCTTTTGCCCTAAGAATACTATACTTTGCTTTGTGAAGGCTGGCTTATAACTGGTGTACACAGCTGTAGCCACTGGAGAAAGAGAAAACCACAAGTGCTGGGGAAGTCACAGCAAGGTACAGAGGGACAGAAATCCTAAATCTGGAAAGGGACAGACACACGTCATGAGAGAGGTGATGGTTAGGAAGCCTGAAACCTTAAATAAGAGTCCTCAAGGAGGTGTCTATCTAATGGGTGTCTATCTCAAAGGTACAGTTAACTCAGAAACTATGACAGAACATACATAAGTATATATTTAAATATTTTCCTGAATTGGGGCTCTCAAATGTTGTGTAATATTATATGCAACTACTGTCCGTCCGAAGCAACTCGCTGTGGAGGGTGAAATAATTCCCATATTTCACTCTTGCTTTGCAGATGTTTTGAGACCATTTCCTGTTTTTCTACATGCTTTCAAGTCTGGTGAAAGGCAATAGAGAGGAACAAAATGGAGTTTAGGGTTTTTTAACATTTATTTATTTTTTGTTATTATAAATTATTTACCAGGCTTTGCTACTCCTTTACTAGAAATGAAAATTAGTGAACAGGAAAGTTAGTCTTTGGGCAGAAACATTGCAAAGAAAGCAGGCATATTAATTATGTTTCTACTGAAAAAAAAGTGTCTGTTGCTGAAGAGGTAAAAGAGCACTTTAAAAGTAAGTCTGCCAAAATAGAAGTAGAGCTTAGCTTAAAAGTGAAAGGAAAATTTCTCCTGAGGAGCAAGTAGGAAAAGGAAAAGACAGGAAAGGCCCAATTAAAAGTGAAGGTCTTGCAGTAAATAAATGATTAAACCTGCTTCAAAAGTGTGTAGAAACATTATTCCCTGAGATGAATATTAAGTTGCAGTACAGGAAAAGACCCTAGTAAAATCTGTGGGGGAGAAGTTTCGTTTTATACATAGTAATGTTGAATTCCAGCTGTTGTATAAGTGGAGCATCACAACATCAACATACCTGCCTGATCAGTTCTATTAGATTTCCTAGGCATTTCTGGGAGTGTGGGAAGATTGACTAAGTAACAAGTATTTTTGTTTTGGCCAAATATTTGCAAACAAACCCCAGACAAACCCCAGTGTTTCAATGTTTCAATTTTTAGCCCCCCCCTTCTCACCTTCTTCATTGCACTTCCATTCTTTTCCAATGGAGAAAAAAAGGGTATGTGGGAGGGAATATTTTATTTTGTTGAAAAATTATGCAACCAATGAGAACAAAATGACAGTTTTTCAAAGAAAATATATAGCATTTTCTAACCAGCTCTGCTGATACTTGACTGAAGTTAACTACATATATCTAAAGAACTTCACGTCTGATTAGCGGAGTGACTAAATAAAAAATATAGGGCTGGCAAACCACCTTTAAAATCAGAATTTCTTATTGTGCATGAGTTGGTCGAGTATGTTGTCCCTGTTATGAAGGGATAGTACGCAGTTCCTAGTTTTTGGAATCCCATCTCCAGTGTAAAATAGTGCATATAGCACATAGTGTCCAGAAGTGAATTCTCACTTTTAGTGATCTATGAATTACCTATTTCCAAAATTTGGATGGATATATTTCAACTAACGTGACATTAACATTAATGATAACTGAGGCAAATAATATATTTGCTAAATTTTTGTCATTGCTGGATATCCCAATATCAAATAAGCCAATATATGTCAGCCTTACCATGCTCAGTCATATACCAGGAAGAACTACACTGTCATCACACATTCCTAACTCTGACTGGCTACTTGAGTGGGCATCCTCCCAACATCTGACTAGGAAGAAAAGATTTGTAGCCTGTGTCCAACACTCCTGGCTTCTGTAGAGACATGGGAAGAAGCAGCAGTTCTTCTAGGCTGACCTACAAATCAGCCAAAAATTCAAACTGGCTCCACAGAGAAGGGTGAAGAATATCGAACTCATCTATTCCCCTTTCGCTCTACCTCAGTCTCCAGGTTAGGAAAGCAAAGATTACTCCCCACTTCACTCTGTGATGCTGAGCTCTTCTGAGCTCTAAGGGATGGAAGCAACCTCCTCTTCCCCCATATCCTTCCCACTGGTCTCCAGGGAATGTATAACCCTCCATATTTTTCAAAGGCTCTCAGCTTGATTTATATACTATAAATGAAACAAGGTCTGAAAACCTGGATACCTTTATTGTATCACCTAATCCATTTACAATCATGGGTCCAGTATGTAGGTGAAAATGGTGTTTTGTAACCAAATTGCAGGTGTACAATGAGACAGTTCTAATCTACATATGGGAACCATAATTTTAACTGGGTTGGGCACAGCTACACATATGCATTACACACATACACACACACACAGACTGTGGTGCTGATTCAACAAAGCACTTAAGTACATTGGTAATCTTGCGAATGGGATTAAACTGTAGCACGTGTTTAAGTACTCTGCTGAATCAGGGCCCATATTTGTGATTTTGTTTTCTAGTTCATGAAGCAGAGTTTAGGATAAGCTTCTAAAAGCTGGGATGCTAATCCTAACTGAAGGGAATCCCTGAACATTTTGAAGTTCTCTCATTACTAGAAGAGACATCCTAGAGAAGAAAAAAAGATAAACAACATACAATGGTAAGAAAGTATTAGGGGACAAAAAAAGAAACAAACATCACAAAGAGCAGGTAAATACCTAAGGAAAATAGTTACAGTAGCTAAAGGAGAAAGAAGAGGTGAACCTGAAGAATTAAGTTTTAGTTTTATAATTATACGAAAACTATGATTGGTGCTTAATGAGTTGCTACCAGTTGCGTTATTTTAATTAGTTTATGGTGATAAGGATGAATCCAAAGCAGACAGCTGTGAAGATTTGTTATTTTAATTAGCTAAATGTACAGATAGGAAAACCAGAATCAGACCTGATCCATTATAGCAGACTCAGCTTTAGCAGGACCAAGAGGGAAAAATAACCACACCGTCACATCAACAAGTCTGTACTAAACTGAGAGTTTTGTTGGCTACCCTGGACTTATAAACAGCTCAAATAGGAAGTACGTACACAAGTGCAAAGTACTTCAGTGGGTCCAAGAAGACATATACAACAAACTGCTATAGGACTAGTATTATAAAAACTTGTATATTCAACTCATTATTATTTTAGAATAGTTCCTGGACATTTTTGATTGGTATAGTATACATAGGTTTATTACACGGAAGATAGATATATTATTGGTGAAAATACCAGTTAATATGTTTGGGGTTTTAGATTGAGAATGGTATGTTTCTGCTAATAAAAAGTGCTAGGATCTCTTTGGGGTTAGAAGTGTTATGAATGGAATATAACCAACTACTCAGTGTATCTAAGGCACTCATATATAGGTGTACATCCACCCACGCCTTTAAAAGTAAGCAGAAAGACTGCCATTGATGTCACTTGGATTGGGCCTCAACAGCTTTCTTGTTTATGATGCATGATGCCCTACCTCTTCTTCCTGATTACACCTTTCTGGGAAAAGGCAATGCGTACCTCTACTACTCCCAAATCCAAATATCAACACCATAGAGATTAAGTTCTAAGCAGTTGGTAATTACTGCACCAACTGTTAAATTTCCAGTTTATCCATGGATAGGCAGGAACCATTTGAGTTAACTTCTGCCCTCAGATGTACATCCCAGGTCAGAATTTGGTCCTATGCTTGTAAGTAACCAACTGTTTCTGATTAAGCCCACTCCCTCATGTTAACCATAAGCATATCCAATCCTACTTTCAGATAAGTTTACACTATACAAATTATAACATGCAGATTTATGACTTAACTTACTTGTCTAGCTAGGGAATTTTCCTTTTAGTGCATTATAGATGAACCACAGACAAATTCAGTACTTTCTTGAATTAAGATCATCTAGCCAACCTAATTCTGAATATATCAGACATGCTGTTCTCTGTGGGGACAATATAGAATAAAGTCTGCTGCACTATGAGAAAGAATGTCACAAGTGTCACTAAGATTGAATGGAAATCTATAATGGATGTCAACACTGTTGGTAGTACAGTTTGGGTTGCTAAACTCTGTATTTCTACACCAAACCCTTTTTAAAAATAAACTTTCTACAAGAAGGGTCAGTTTCCCTCTACATGTATTAAGAAAAGGCTCTCTGGTGTGAAAAGGTTTATATGGGGTTCAACACAGACAAATGTACTGTAGGCCATTCTTTTCCCACCTCTAGACCTTCATCAACAGGGGAGTCAATGATTGAAAATGGCAATAGTATAAAGTGTATTCTTTATGTCACTGGTTAAAATCCAGTGTTGGGGCATGATTGAGAGCCCACTGATGTAAATGGGAGAGTTTTGATGGGCTTTGGATCAGGCGGTAGGTTGGTAACAATCAAGAGTTGTTACTATTGGATGACTGGCATCGTGTTAGTGTGTCTAGCTGTCTCTCAAATGGCAGGGCACCTACATTTTTGGGTAGTGTGACAAATTGTATATATAGAGAGATGAGCAAAGCCTATGACTATCTGTGATCAGACAACAGCTGGAAAAAGTGTTGGTCCAAATCCTCCATTGGTGTAATTCAGTGTAACACCATTGACCTCAGTGGAGCTTTATGCCAGTTTACACGTACTGAAGATCCAGATCATATAGTCCTAGGAAGAAGTTTCTGGGGGAAAAAAAAAAGTCAAGTTTTCCATGGACTCTTCTCTGCCGCACCAGTGTGTATCCAGAGCATTCTACTGAAATCAGGCACCACCAAACCAAAGTAACTGAAAGCAGGACTTCATTATCAGTGTTCCAGTGTTGGATTAAATTAAATTCCCAAAGAGGAGAGGGGAAATCAACTAAATCAGAAATTCTGTGTTTATAGCTAGTTGTGGAGCTGGTATTAAAATAACTGTTTTGACAGGTTATTTTTTAATTACAATTTTATAATTCTCTAAAAAGCTTTTAGACTTTGTTTTTCACTGTATGTGATATTATTAGAGCTTCAGTTAAATTCTCTCATTCTGCAAAATCTTACATATTATTGGAAAAGCAAAAAACACAAAAGCACTTAATTTATGGAGTGATTCAAATTTTACTTTTTCCCCTTTCTCTTAATAATAAATCTTGTTAATTGACCGTTTCAAAAACAGAAGCAAGATATTCTTATTGTGCTTAATATCCTCAAACAAAGGTTTCACTGCATTAATACTGTGGAATTATGAAAACAACAAAACTAAGAAATGTACCACAATCTATATAATGTCTTACTAAAAAGCATCACTTAGAGTTAGTGCAAAATGTGTTAAAGAGGAAATAACTTTGAAAATTGCAATACATGCATGTAGGCGTTCTGTCTCCGTGGGAGGCCACAGCGGCTTCCTATGGACAGGGGAATAGCTCACGTTTGGCGAGTGAGCAGTCTTAGCAAGTCACCCGTGTGCAGGGTGAGCACTCAGTCTACCGCCCAGGCCCTCAGGCAGGGCGAGCGGACAAGGAGTCTATTGCTCCAACCCTTAGGCAGGGTGAGCAGAGGCGGCAACGGCTTCAGGCAGAGGCAGGAGAGCAATTCTCCTGGGGTGGCTAGGGAAAAGGGGAAGGGGACGCAGGCCCACCCGTCTCCACTGCGTCCCAGCCCAGGGCCCTAGCAGTGGCAGAAGCAGCTGCCACTGTGTCGGCAGGGCTCCCGCCACAACACACTGACTATAATGCGGTTTCAGCTACAGGCTGTGGCTGTCCCTGGGCTACTTCCTCCCCACTGACCCTAGTACCTGCCTCCTCTGTCACGAGGATAGTCCACCTAGGGTAGCGCCGTTAGTCCTTCCTCATCGACCGGGGATAAGGCAGGAAGCTCCTCTTCAGGGGGCAGCTCCTCCAGGTCGTTGTATGTTGGGAGCGGCTCGGCCTCGGGCAGCTCCTCCAAGTCCTGCCCCACTGCAGGGAGGGGCTCAGCGGCCAGCAGTTCCTCCAAATCCGGCCCGGCCTCCGGGGGTACCCGCCACTCGGGCTGCTCTGGGGTCTCAGCCCAGTCTGGCGGTTTCAGAGCACAGTCCCAGGCTCGGGCTCAGGGTAACTCGGCCCAGTCATCCTGGCCGGGTTGCCTAGTCCAGCTTCTCGAGGGCCCTATCCAATCCCCGGGCCCAGGTGGGGCCGGGGTTCATCAGCAGCAGCTAGGTTCTGGCCTAGGCCTCTGCTGGCGGGGCAGCACATCTGCCTCGGGCAGCAGTCTGAGCCCTACTGGGCTCAGGGGCCAAGCTTTTGTACTTCCCCTTCCTGTTCTGGCTCCGCCCCGCGGCTGCCAATTGGCCTGACTGGGTGGTCCTATCACAGCCCGGGTCCCTTGTTGCCGGGCAGACTCTGGGGCAGGGCGTGAGTTGGGCCAATCAGAGCACTCGTGTCCTTCCTCAGGCTCTGTCTCCGTGGGAGGCCACAGCGGCTTCCTACAGTGCAATGCAAAATACAGTGCATTTTATGAGAACATTATTAGAAATAGTACATACCGTAATAGATGAGAAGGGATCTGATATCACAGTTGCCCTGCACCTTATGTAGTAATTTACCCCAGTGTAAACTGGAGGTCAAATTCTACCACTTATATTTTGTTATGCCCATTTTGCTTTGGTGTAAATGATTACACAGGGTACATCAGTCCCTAATTCTCACTTTAATTCCCAGACTGGATTATTCTCATAAAACCATGATGGCTTCACTCCATGGATGAGTCTTATGATGTATGCTGATTGTAGTGACCCTTAGTGGTAAATGGGCATGGGAGACTTTGGAATAAAGACTGAATGAACAAGCATCTATCTCTGCCCAAGGCATGTTACACTATTATCCATTGAAATAATCTAGTTGTATAACTTCACAAAAAGTTGCCTGTGTTTGATTTAAAAAACAAACAAATTTGCTTTTCAAAGTGAGTAGCATTTTACTCTTGTGTGCACTTTAATGTATGTCTTATACTTTAGAGGTGGAGGGGGAATCTCTGCATGTTAGAAGTATCCTTCCCAAAATGAAGAAGGGGACATGAAGCAAAATTTGCATCCAGATCTTACCTTTCCCACGGTTAAAGGCATTTGATTCAAGTTCAGTTCCAGTTCTGGATGATCCTTATTTTGTGAGAATTGCTTCACCCACCTGTAATGCTTACGACTCAATTCTATTTTCACACTAGTGAGAATCTGGAGTGTCATCACTTAAGTCAATGGAGTTGCACTGCTGTAAAAATGGTGTCAGAATAGAATTAGACCCCTGGTATTTAATTAGGCAGGCGGATGTGGAAACAGGTGCTGCCCATTTCTCCCAGCTGGCTTTGACAACAATGTATTGTTTTGACAGGTAAACTTGACCTTACTCATTACTTGCAAAAACTGGTGTTAATTGCATGATACTGGAAACATTATTTTTCCAGTGACAGTTTATGACAGGGTCTGTCAGAAAGAAATAGCCAAGATACTGGAAAACAATGAGTGAAAATATATTAAAATGTGCAGTATTGCAGGATTAAAAAAGAAAGAAGAGGTGAAATGAGACTATTAGCAAAAAAATATATTTTATATAAAGTATTTCATTTGAGAATATTTTCATGATTAGCTCACCAATTCACCTCCATCATTAATAGGTAAAATACCACAGGTGACAATTTCCTCCCAACCACAAACAGCATCAACAATTATTTACAGTATATGTCTTATGCAGGCAGCAAGACTTTGGAACCCCAGGGAATATACATAGAGCATTTCATTTAATCAAAGATGCTGCCACCCTTTTCCGGTTCAGTGAAGTTTTGGCCTTGCCTTTAAGCATGGGAGCAGGATGAGGCTTTTAAAGAGTAAGACAAAGTAGACCATGTGTAAGTAGGATCAGTATTTGGGAACAGCTGGTTGGTTCTAAAAGTATTTGTACTGGTCTGTCAAAGTGATTGTAATCCTTGCAGGTCAGGAGACATCAGACCTTCAAGTCACGTGATGATCATTACTCCTTCAGTTGCAGAGTGACTGAAAAGGCCAAATGCCTTGCAAACTGTTAGTGACAGATGAATGATTTATACTACTGGAAAGCTGTTTTCCCGGAAGCATAAAGCATTCCATTCTATTCCATTCTACGAGTGGGCCATGAGGAAATGGACCTTAAAATTGTCACTGCTCCCTTGATCTAGCTGTGCTTTCTTATTGGACTGAATATAACAAATCCCAGGCTTTGGGCCAATATTTTTCAATCCCTGATTTATGGATTTATTTTTAGAATCATTATGAAGAGATTATTGTAAGAAGTCTAGGGTTCTTTGTTCAGTAACCATACTTCATTCAGTATTAAATGAAGACTCAAAGTGAATAATGGATATATGATTCCTTTATTCATAACGGCATATCTTCCAATGGAATTACATAGAGACTAATATTGAAAAATAGAGTCTTGTGAGATTTTTTTCTGGACTGCATTGCTTTATTGACATCAAGGTGAGAGAGCATCTTAAATTGGCATAGTGCTCTGGACGATGGGTTTGCTTTTCCAGGGTATCATTAATATTTGTGAATAGCAAAGAAAGCTGAATCCAATTGGTTCACGTTAACATTGACAATGTTTTCCCCTTTGCACTGATCAAGCATTTTAAAGTGGTAGCTAATAGTTGACCAACAAAAGGAAATTGATTCTTGTGACATTTTTTATTTGCCTACATTCAATTACATCACCCTTTGAAATAAGTTCATTAATGTGCTGGGCAACAGGCTTTTGCCTTTAAGAGGGCTCGGAAGAGCTGCAGAATTGCCAACAAAGAAGAGGAATAGATAGAAAGATAAATAAAAGTTCTGTATAAAAGGAAGTGTCTGCCTAGTACAGAGCGGAGATGGAGGAAATTATGCTAGTACCCATGAGAGTGTAAGATGTTTAAATGTTGATTTTTTTATAATATACATTTCTATATCCATGTACACAAAATTGTTCAATTAGATTTCAGTGTTTATAGTGGTGCTTTAAATGAAAGACTACAACAAAGAAATGGCATCATTTGAAAAACATTTTATATAAAGGGTACATTCATGAAGCGTTTATAAAGAGAGTTAACAAATGGTTAAGTGAATAAATGACTAATCAATTGTTATAAGTTATGATTTAGCCAACATGCTGCTTATTTCTATGATTTATAAACACTTTCTACTGAGGTGCTTATCACATACCAATATCTGGTTTATTGAAATGTTTACTACAGCTATTAATCATTTATTATCCCCTTATAAACTATTTATAAATGAATCTGTGGGCTGGGGCACTGATTTCCCAGCCCGCAAAATGAAACAGTGAGGCAGCCTTCAGTCAGTTGTAGTCCCTTCTTCCCAGGACCTCTTATGAGAACTTAAAAAAAGAGTCTAAACAGAACAAAACCATTAGCAGTAAAGCAAAGACAGCAATCACATCCGCCTCAACATATAGACCTGTGGGCAGAGCTCCAGGTCACAACCAGCTGTCTCCCATGCCCTGCTGCAGTCCTTTATATTTCTCCTGACCCCTCAAGTAGGTCAGGGTTAATACCTTAACTCTATAGGGTCTGGGCTAGGGAGTGCCTGTTGTAGTACCCTCAATATTAAGAGTGACAATCATTGCAATTATTAAAAAAATAGCTTTTGTGTGGATGCCAGGAAGATTTATAGTATCAGGAAGATACAGCATTGCAGCCAGCCTTTCCTTTTTAGAGCCATTGCTTCTTTTTTTTTTTTTGCTTAGATCCTAATAGCGTAAGATAATGTGTATGTGATTCATGTACTAAAAGTCTCTGGGTATGAGCTTAGGTTAAGACAGTTGTAACATGAAGCCCATGGCCCAAATTCTCCTTGAGATTCTTGTTCAAGAACTGTTGGCTTCAGTAGGAATTGAATACAAGTAACTGAAATAAAAGAATTGGGCTTGTCTGAGCCGGCTCTTGAACTGAAACTGGTTTAGTGTCTCAGCAGGGGTAGGGGTGCTTAGCTCTGGGTTTGTTTCCTAGAGCAGACAACCTCATAGCAACGTTGTTTGTTTTTGATGATTCTAGGATATCTAAATAGGTAAGAATTATCCACAATATTTGGGCTATCAACTCCTGTTACTTAAATGGGCAACTGGGGCAAATACTCTGACTTCTTGGGCTGTTTGCATCTCTGCTGTGTGGGTCTCTAGCCTTCTTCCACCATGAAATATAGATGAGGAATGAACAACACCAAAAAGTGTGTGCACCTCACCCCAACAGCATGTATCAGGTGGCTTTAACTAGCTGTGTCTTATTGGCAGGTTTGGCAGAGAATCCCAGCCATTCACCAGAAGGGGCCACATGTTTGAGATGGATGTTCTACAGTACCTCATGCTAGGTGGACAGGAGTTTGTAAATGTAATACACATTTGAAAAACACTAGAGGAAGTTTGAGGGGGAGGAGCAGAAAAGAAGGAAGAAAAAGAGGGGCTAGAGTTGTTAGTTTGCTGGAATAAAGAATCTGAGTTAATTCTAACTGCTTGCTTACTTCCGTCAAGTAGAACAGTGAGAACCTCTTTAAATGGAAATGGCTGTCTACTGCCACCTCACACAAGCTCTTCGGGAACAGAATGGTGGAGAGCCCCCTGAAGCTGATGTTTGTAGGGCTGTTACCTTGAGTTCTGTTCATTCATTTTCTAGCCATTACCAGAGAAGTGAAACTTTGGCCCCATCTTCACTGCAGACAAACCTATCTTTTAGACATTGTTGCTGGCACAGTTTCAATCTTCATACGGCCAGGGCTTTGTTTGCTCTTTTTCCAAAAGAATATTCTTGACTGTCTTTTCCTAGTATAGGAGTAGTACTGCCCCCTCCCATCAGTCTTGAGCTGATACAGGGAATTAAATTGATTTTTCCTCTGTCAGTAAATTTAGGTTCTCAGTTCCCGTGTTCTAGGTTGCATACCTGCTTAGTATGATGAGGGGTTTTTGTTTTCTTACTTTTCTCCTGTGGGTTTTGCTGACTAACATTTTCTCTTGAGTGAGGGATTTCTAAATAGAAGGGGATAGATCATAAGAATTGCTGAAGGTTTCAAATTTAAAGGTTCTCACTTCCTAGGTAAATACAGACCTGGCAAGTCACAGAACTCCCAGAACACACTATTGGAGTTGATTCAATAAGATATTTAGCGTGTATTTAACTTTAAGCACATGAGTAATTCCCCTGAAGTCATATTTTTAAACTAGGACTAGTGATTAAGTGTTTTTCTAGATTGGGATGAGGATGCTCAGTGCCTTGCAGGATCGAGCCCCACATAGGAATTGTTTCTTACTTATACGGGTCATGATGAATCAATATTAACGGGACTACTCCAATGCTTAAAGTTAAGCACATTTTAACCACTTTGTTGGATCAGGAAGAAAATACTCAGTGACGTGCAGGAGTGAGCCCTTGCTTCCCTTTTTTAAGGTAAATAGAAAGCTTAATAAAGATAATTATTCTGCTTTTTTAAAGAGTGGAATGAATGCATTAATGTAATTGCAGATGTTTTGGTATCCTTCAAAGAAACCTTGAAATTTATGATCCAAACCTTAGCAGTTTCAAAATGTACCAGAGATCTATATGTAGAGAAATATCAATCTATACGGCTGTGCATTGATTTATCCCTTAGCGGTTTGGGGTATTGACAATTTTGATTCAATCTTAATTGGTTTACCTCTACCCGTAATGCCAATTTTGGTTTATGCAGAAAATACCTCTTTCCCTTTAAAGAAGTGGCCATGAACTAGTTTTATGTTTGCTTTGACTTCCACTTTCTAAATGCTTGAGCAGTATTGTTTCAATTTAACCTTTTAAGAGCTATCATCCTTTCCTTTGAGACAGTTTGGACGGATGTAAGGCTTCAAACAAGTGTGGTAATCTTCAGTTTTACTGATTATTTAGTACCCCTCATCCCTGTAATACCCGCTTATCACACATGGGACTTGTATTTCTTTAAGGACCAACTTCCCTCCCCCCCCCCCATTAAAACGAGCTCCTCAACCTCCAGGCTTCTCCCTATGGTCCTCACCTGTAATCGCCATGGGTACAAAGGTTCATGTTTCTTTTGCTTCAGTGGGACAGTGGCAAGCGTTGGGGCCGGCCTGTATGGATTTGACTGCAAGGGTCAGGACCTAGCTTGGCACATATTGGCCTTTCATAAATGCTCTGAAGAGACCCCAAAAAAGTGGGTGGGAAAGGAACAGATCTGCATCCCTCCCGTCCCCACTCCAAAAAAGGGCAGTTTTTTCAATGCAACTGTTTATATCAGTATGTGAACGAGCTTATTTGGATTTGAAGGAGGATTCCAATGGCAACGTCTCTTCTCCTTTGTTCATGCACATGCAAATTTGCTAAATGTGATAAATGTATAGACAATGGATACACAAAATCAATAGGGGGAAGGCAATAAGAAGCTGTCTTCCGGAGGACACAAGGATCCTGTTTCGTAAATTGTTTGTCCCGTATAATTGAATTCAGATGCATAATTTTAGTTTTAATATATTTTTTTTAAAGCAAAGTCTTGTTTTCATCTGGATTGACTGAAATAAGAACAAGTTGAGTTAGTGAAGAGTTAACTGAGCTCAAACGTGAACCCTGGTTTTCCCATAGCTCCCAGCTTCTTTCTATCACCAGTAAACTGTACCATCTGCGCAAGAAAAGCAAATGGCTTAGCACAGAGAATCATACATTGATCTGTTCAGTGACACTCGTATCACTATGTGAACCTCTGTATTCAGTCTTGTGTTTGTCATTGAAGAAAATTCTGGCAATCCTATAGTCCATCAGTCATTTCCCTGGAAGGTAGAACCACTGGTAAATGATTTACCTATACACGGCTGGATCATCCAAGTGGTTGGTGGCTTCTGTTAGTGTTACTGCTCATTCCCCAAATTTTCCATTCTCTTCCATCTACTACCCCACTTTTTACCAACAGCAGAGATTAGAAGATGGGACACAGAGGTAGGGTATCTACATGTTTCAAAAATCATAGAATTAGGTAATCATCATTGATCCATCCCAGGTCCCTTTTCCAGACCACAAAGGTGCACAGACTGTCTTTGTAAAATAATCTTGTGACCATCTTGTCAGTGGGGCCCAAGTTTTCAAAAAAAGGCCATACATTTGGGTGTCTCAGTTCTTGGAAGCTGAATGTGAGGTAATACAGGCACAAATTTTTAGAAGCACTGAACAGCCTCAAATCCAGTCAAATGAATGGGAGCCGCAGGTGCTCAGTACTTCTGGGGGAAAAAAAAAAAACAGGCCAAAAGGAGGCGTCTCACTTTAGGCACCATCATCCCTTCCCTTGTGTGGATTTAAAACTTTGATTTATACCACAACCCGTGTGTAAAGTGCTAGTGTGCAAACAGTTTGATGGACTATTCACTCAAAATGATGGGAACCATTTAGAGGGATTGTGGCAGAGAGTGCTTTCATGATTTCCTGTACGGACATCAGAATAGTAGACACTGCTACCAGATGTGAAGTTAATCAGTGAAAGCTCTCCCATCTAATGATCAATTACTTTGTAAGTAATGCTGGGGAATGCATTTTATTGTTATTTGAGGAGATTGAGCTGAAGCTAAGTGATAGAATGTATGTTGTAAACCTGCAACACCGCTTTGACACAGTGTTATTCTTTTGCCAGAGGAAACTATTATGAACTTATTTAGACTGTGGTCATCTTTTGTCTCTCTGTTCCTCTTCTGGCAAGCCTCTGTCAGCCACAACATATAAAAAAAGACCATCTGGACAAGAAAATACTGTTTCAAGCATGCAGAACCAAGTGCAAAACTCAAAACAGCTTTCTACTTTACAGAAGGGGGTCAGGGGCAAAACAAAGGCCTTAGCTCAGAGTCTGCAATTTACAAATCTTTTTTGTTGTTTTAAAAACAAACAGTCTTTCCCCCCCCCTTGCCTTAAATAGATTAAATGAAAGTGGAATTTTGTACTCCTCCATTGCATGGTCAGTATGGAAATCCATCTGTATTGAGTATTTTAAGGTAGTTGGGATATGAAGGTCGTTACAGAAACATTCAAACTTATTACAAGGTTTAAGTACATAGAGTATACTGTAAAATATAAAAATGTTGTACATTTCAATAAAATAACCACCATGTGTGTGATATTGGCTTTCCATCATCTCCGCAAACTTTGCCAGGCTAGGCCCTCCTCCTCAAATCTGTTGAGGACTAAGGTATCCGTTAAGAGCTGTAGCACCATGTAGATACATATGCACAGAGCCAGATATACTAAGAGTATTGTACATATTCCTTGTTAGTAAAACTAGCTTCAATGTTTTCATAACTCATCTTTGAAGCAGTATTTTAATGTATTTGAATATATTGCAAAGTATTTAATTTGTGCATAGATATGCAATACTGGATAATGATCTGTAGCAGAAGACATTTCAGTGCATTTATAACATTCATTTAAAAAAAAAAATCCTAAACAAAGCTAACCCTAATAATTTACTAATGCTACAGGCTGCCTGTTGATAACTATGTTAGCATAATTCTCAATTATATAAGTAAAGTTACTGCTTCCTAAGAACCCAGATTGTTAAAGAAGTATCAGGTTAAAGAAGCCAAAAACCCTACTGTGATAGCACATTGCAATTTTACTTATTTTTGTAGCAGAAATAACAGTACAATGCCAACTGCACCTTTCTTTCATTGCATACTTTTCATTTTCTGGCTGTTTGTCAGCGTCAGTACTTCCCATCAGAAATACCGTGTCTGTAAAATCCACATAGAAAATTCCCCCTCATTCAGAAGTTTCACAGTGTCACAATTTGTTTGCTAATTTAAACAGGATCATTGTTTCCTTTTGACAGGAGCAACATCTGGGGAAGAAGTTATCAGCCTCCCAATCTCTAACTAAACAGAAAAATATACCCTAGTGCAGATATTTGAAGAATGAGCTCGAACCTCAGCTGTCCCAACTCACGACTGGGCTGCAGTTTTGTCAGGTAGCTGTCAGTTCTATTCTCTGTAACAACTGAAATGAAATTACAAAGACGACTGATGTTCTGTTGTTAAGATTCTGTGGTATCGCTGATATTACTGCTGAGAGGCACTTGACCCTGCTGCTCCAATGTGCTTTGACTCTACTACTGCATCAAGGACTTGGCCATCCTGTATACATTGTATGGTATCGTCTGGCTGCGATTTATGCTAACCTTCCTTCTGTGCAACTGTGGTTTCATTTCCTCCTAGGCCCAGCATGTGTCTAGCATCAAAGGTTAGACACTGTGCGCGCTGTGGGCTTTTTAAAAAATAACATTTTTTTGGTATATTCTATTCTAGATTTCTCTTTGGTGTGATGGACTATTATAAAAACAAAACGCTGACTTTTTCAACAGCTGATACCCTCAAAACCATAATAAAAGATGCTCTCCGCTTCTCTCTCAGCAGGCCCCTCTATGCCCATCACTCTGAATGCAGCTTCACCATGCCACCCTAAAGGCTTCCAGGATGGGGAGGCAATAAAAGCCAAGTTCTCTCCACTACAGAGGTTTTTCCTTCCCAATAGGGCCTTCCAACGCCACTGAAGCAGCAGCACCAGCACCACCACAATCAGGACTTTTAGTCCATCAGTGACCCACTCCCTACAGACTCTACTTCCACCTCACTTAGAGGAGCAACAGCAGTGCTTAATTTGTGCCAGAGCTTACTCCTGACACCTCTAGGTTTGGCAGTTTATAGCTCTGGCACCTCTAGGCTTGCTGCATCAATGATGAATGTAAAAAAATTACTTCAGCCCTATCATAAGCCCTGGCACCTCTTTTATTACAAATTAAGCACTGAGCAACAGGCTGTCCTGACTCTGCTATCGAGTCTTTGCTCTGCTGTTCAGACATTTAGGTTGAAGAAACTTATTCATAGGTAAGTTTGATGTCACCTGAATATCATTTAGCTCCCTCTTCCAATTTGGCATGATATCACCTCTATATGGCATGGGTCTATGAGGAAAGGATAGAAATCAGTTGTCACTAGAGGCATGGCCATAATTTCAGAATCTGACCAAGGATCCAGCTGAAATCCTGTCTCAGGAACAGACTATTTCAGAGTGTTTACATCCTGGTACAAAGCCAGTGTAGGAATCTTGGTAGTGTACAACTCACTTTAACCCCACTGCTTTCCTGCCAGAGTCAACTGAGCAGTTGTCAAGGTCTAGTATGAGAGAGTCATCAGGACTCATTTTAGGAAACTTCCCTGGCCATACAAGCTGAGTCAGTTCACTGACTCAATCTCATGCCCACAATTACAAACTCTGGATTCTCCTAGGTGATTTCTGGGCCTATTCTTAAAGCTGGACACAGCAATGCAATAAAGACTCTGAACCCGGGGGAAGACTTTCCAACTCTTCCATTCAGGTGTGTTTTCTTCCCTCAGAGACATAAGGATAACCCATATAGGTTTTCATATACTGTCTGGTGTAAATGCTGCTCATCTACTATACCAGTGAAATTATGGGCATGTAGGACATTACAGCCATTTCCTGTCTTTGGCCCACATCATCCTCACACGTCATCAAGGATAAGTGCTGTGAGAGTGAAGCCTGGGGTACCAGAGACTGGAACATTGATGGAGGAAAACTGGCTGTGAATCCAGTTGAATGTAGCCTAAGGAGTTGGTCTGCTCCTATACTATAGCAATGAGGAAGATATAATTTGTTTCCTCCACAATATGATTGTGAAATCAAACAGTAATACTTAGGGTAAGCAACCATGTAGTCATTTCCAGATGTCAGATTGCAAAATAGTGGCAAACTTCACATCCATAGAATTGCAGAATACATTGGATCCTGGCTATTTTCTACATTAAAAATAAATTTATAAAACTGGCACAAAGTTGTTCATTTCAGCACTTATTTACAATTGTGAGAACCTCTGAGCTAGTCTCATATGTTCTCGTCATCTATTTCACGTTACATACTTAAGCTGTGCTACAGCATGTATTGAATGCACCATCACCACACAGATAATCTCAAGTGTCACTCTTCGTTGGGTTTGTCATAGCTAATGCTGTGCAAACCTCTGCCAGGAACATCTAGTGAGCTGCTGAAGGCCGAGTTATCAACGTCTAGATAAATCCTCACTACTTGATAATTAGTCTCATATGTAAAGGGAATTGTTTTTTTCTTCTAATGTCTTCTACAGAGGTCATGTAAATACTCTTTATTCCATGAAGCAGCTACATAGGTTCTTTTAAGTAAATAAAATGTAGAACCAGATTCTGATATCCTTACTCACGAGTAACCCTTTAATCCACAAGTAGTCTCCAGTTACTTCAACATGTCAAGGGTACAAGGGCATTAGAATCTGTTCTTTACTAGTACTTGCAGTAGTGGTGGGCAGACCTCAGGAGGTCCAGAGGGTGGATTCAAATAGGGGCTCAAAAGAAGATGTGGTTAAAAAAATATAATTCCCATCTCACAGGATAGCCTGACATTTTAAAGTTTCATGTAGTCTTGAATTGGAATGAAAAAGTAGGAAACTCAGAATATTTCATTTCATGAAAAAACTGAAGTGTTTTATTTCTGCAAGGTTGAAATGTTCCATTTTGAGTTTTATTTGAAGAAGTTAAAACAATAAATTATGGAAAAATATTTCATTTCAAATTTAAATGAAATGGTTATAAAAGTTCCCACAGAAAATGGACAAAATGTATACATCGAGAAATATTTCCATTTAATCAAATTTGCATTTTCTGATGTAAAAATACTGTTGAAAATTTTTTGACCAAGTCTACTGAAGAGTTTCAAGGTTTATCCAAACTGTGGGTTTGCACAATTAAACACACACTATAAGAGTGTCTAAATACAAAACTGATATTCTTTGAGGAGATTACAATTTTGGCTGATAAAGGTAACTGTAGCTGTAACAGACTTTAGGGCAGTACACAGTGTAGGATAAAATTCTGATTATAAATTAGCACTATATAATATCAAAATACCTGTTAAATAGATTAAGAACTGACTGACTGACAGATCTCAATAAGGGGTCAATGGGAAATCCATCACTGAATAGTGGTGTTTCTAGCTGAGTTCCATAGAGATCAGTACTATGCCTGGAAAGACCGGTTTGAAGGGATCAGTGTTCTCTCGGTCCTCTTCCTCCTTTGCTACGGAAGCAAGGACTCACCACAAGAGGGAACATGAGTGAGGTCATTAAAAGGAGCTGGTGAATAGCTGGGGAGTGTCTGGGGATCACAGTCTTTCCAGCAGTAGGTAACTGAGGGGAGAAGAAAAACATATCCCCTACCAGGAGTCCACTATTTGCCTCCACTCTGCCCCAGCTCCCACCACTTCCCTCTTTCTTCCAAGGGAAGGAAGAAGACCTGCAGCTTCCAACTCCTTCTCCTGTAAGGTGAGGGACATCTAACCAGCTGCCTCTTAAGAAAAATATTACTATGCTCTGAAATGCAAGGAATCATATTAGGTCTTTCAAAAATTGAAGGGGGAGGAAGTATTCTTTCCTAACAAACACAGTTTTCATTTGTTTTGAAGTCAATACTCATTTTTCCCTCCTGGTCAAATCTAACTGGTGGCTTTTATACATTCTGAGCTTGATCTACATTCACCACCAGTTACCTGTCTTATCGTACTCACCCCACTGGCACATGGGTAATGCAGAAGATCAATTGCAATGTTATTTAGAAAAACTGTCCATAAGTTTAAAAAAAAAAAAAAAAGAGCAAAGACCTGCTAAGGAAAGCTTTTGGCTCGCAGAGACCAAATCATGCTGCTAAATGCCAACTCAAAATAAAAATCTATGGGATTAGAGAGCATTTTAAGGCTGGAGCGCTCAGTATGTTGACACTGACTGTATAGTGACCTATGTTTGATCACGCCATGGTCTAATGAATCAATCAAAAACAACCTTTCAGTTCAACGGTTTGAGAGCATAATAATCAAAATTGTGAAAGAACTGTTCTATTGATTTTTTGTTAATCTAATCTCCCCTTTAGCACCAACCAAACTATCATTAGACTCTTGCCCCTGCAGAACTCCTGCCCTATGGCAATGGCAGCTGGGGCTGCTGTTATATTGACAATGTTCTCATTAAACATGACCATCCATTATCAAAATGCAATCTTCAAAAATGTGACAAGTACTTCATGACTTTTAACAATTATATAACCATAATGTGACTGTCTTTCCAAGTCTGCTGGAACAGCAGTAAATACAAAATTCTGCATCTACAAGGATTTTTTTTACTACCTACTGTATGTTAAATATTGGAGGTTATTATATTTTGGCTGTGCAGCATGTTGGCAGGGAATGCGTTAGAAATATTACTTGATTGCATCTAAAGAGAGAAAACGGTATCGTCTCAAGGTTGCCTCTCAGTATCAGCACATCCAACAGAAAAATCATGTAATACTCATGAAGTCCAGGTCTATCCAGTTCACGCTAGTGGAATTGTATTTGTGCAAAAGAGGTCAGATTTGGAGCTCCAATATTTTAAACTAAACTGCAAGGTCAAATTTTGGCTCTCCATGTTCTCTGTGTTGCTCTGGAATATCAAAGAGGATGGAAAGTTCTGCTTAGACAGCTAGGTAGGGATTTCTCTTCTACTGGAGAATTGACCCACCAGCTGGAACAAAGTTGCCATACCCTATGTAACACTATCTGTATTGGACTCCTGGTGCACAGGGTGCTTGGAGGGTAGAAGGGAATTGTTGCAGCTGATGAATGTGAACACAACCCTGAAGCGGCTCTAACTTACTCTGGGGACAGAACTGGTCTTTTGCATTCCTTCAATCCTAGTGTTTGCCAAGGGGATATAATGCCACTTTGGCTCCTCTTCCTCAGATCCTGTACTAAGCATAGGTCAGCCAAACTAAAGGATCCGTTTCATGATGGAAAAATTCTACTTGTCAGTTTTCTTCTCCGGTTACATAAATGGTATTATGCATAGAATCAGAGGTTAGAAAAACTATATTCAGTATAATTCAGTGTTCAGTGGTCTAAGTTATGACCTATTAGATTTCTCTTATGTAGTTGTCTTATTGTTCTTCTTTGACCTGGTAAAGGGAGAGGCTAAACCAAGGGCCCTACAGAAAGACAGCTAAACTACAGGACTGTCCCTACCGAGAGAGGGGGTTGGGGGGGGGGGGGGGGAGGAAGAGTAGGATAGGCTCCACCATTGATTCATTTAGGAAAAAGTGAAGCAAGCAATTTGGTCATTGTATGACTTATTCGAATAGAAAGTCTACTGTAAGCATTTGCTTTTTATGTGTGCATGCTACATATTATACGGATGACTGGGAAGGAGTTTAGTATTAGATAACAACCAGGTCTGAATTTTGACTAAATCAAGGAACCCATTGGTGCCATTTTCACCAAAATAAAACTGACAAAATATCCTGCTTTGTCAAACCCAAGATGTTTTCCAGCTAAGAATCTGTTACCTCAGAACATTAGTTAGGAAGAGTTTTAAGTCTGGGGCACAGAGAAAGATGCTACCTCTATCTGGGTGACTAAGGTACTAGCCTGGTATGCGGGAAACCCAGATTTCAGTCCATTTTTTGTCTATTCAGTTGTAATTATCTCAGACAAAGAACTCTGCTCTGAATCAAGCAGAGCAAAGACTTAAACTCGGGTATCCCACATTCCAGGTCAGTACCCTCATGACAAGCTTGTGGGCGCGCGCACACACGCATGCACACACACAGTTCTCATTAAAGTGTTCAAAAGGTTTTGTTTTCATTCCAACGAAAAAAAAATTAAATGAATGAATGAAGAATGAAAAATTTAAAAGCCTAAAAAATGCTGTGAAACAGAATTGTTGTTCTCTGGTCAGCTCTAGTAGATAACCTATATTATGAATCCTAGTTGTGCTTGGGAAGTCTGCTTTCCACACTGCTCCCTCATTTTTAGTTCAAAAGACAGCTAACATACCTGAGAGACAAGCTCCTTTTGCAGACTTTGCTTGACTAGCAGAATATTTTGAATAGTGGAGAATATTTAAGGACTCTTTTCCCCCCTTTGTGGTCAGAAATAAAGAGCATAATAAGTATGTTAAAAAGGGCTAATGAGTCCCAAGCAGCAAGATCCTCATCTCTGGAAGACTTTTATGGAATGTAATTAGATAATTACTGCTAATTGGTACATTGGGATGAGGGAATATGATGGGTGTACAAGAGCAAAACAAGAGCTAGCACTGTGCTGAATGCTTGGTACTTACTCAGACACCACTGGGGGCAATATATTACTTGCCTTGTAATGTTCATTGCTTGCATGCAAAATTCTTGTATTTTAGGTTGGAGTTTTCACTACTTCATTTCTTTACGTCACTCATGGTTTATATTCCAGCTGTTAGGTTAAAAGGACTGAGTCCCTTTAGTATTGCTCACATCTAATGCACTATGCTGCATTTAGGAATTTTGACTGTTTTCCACACAGTAAGTTATTTCTATGTAATCCTAAAGAACTGAGTACACTGAGCAAAGTAAATACACTTAATTGAAAAACAAAGCAGAGTCTGCCTCAGCTCTATACCTGAGATAGATTACACCCTGGGTATGCTAGCTAATGCATTGGGAGACATAGGCTCAGCACACAGAGGGAACTATACCTTGAAGAGGCTCATGTTATGTAATGAGCAGGCAGTTGGAACTGAGACACTGAATGAAGTAGATCTCTGTCAAGTATCTTGTCTGAGTGATTACTAAACATCGCACTCCATGTTTCTGCTCACCTACATGTGCATGAGGGGACTAGCAGTCCATGGAGGCAACCCATGATGTAGATGGTCATAAAGCCATAAACAGCTCTGGAGCCAGCCCCTGCTTACGAAACCCGGGTGCTATGAGATCATAGGGCATGTTAAATAGAAAATGGGGGGGAGGGACACATGACCCCACGTATCCCTCCATCTCACTCCATTTTTGCACCCTTGGACGGCTGCTCCACTCACATTGGCCTGGTTACAGCCCTAGACTCCAAGATCTCTTTCTTGAATAGCAAGAGCTAATTTAGACTGCATCTTTTTGGCTATATAGTTGGGATTGTTTTCCCACGTGCATTACTTTGCATTTATCAACATTGAATTTCATCTGCTATTTTGTTGCCCGTCACCTAGTTTTCTGAGATTCCTTTGTAACGCTTCACACTTAACTACCTTGGATAATTTTGTATCATCTGCATACTTTGTAACTGCACTGTTTACCTCCTTTTTCCAAATCATATATGAATATGTTGAACAGCACTGGTCCCAGTACAGATCCTCAGGGACCCTGCTATTTACCTTACTCCACTGTGAAAACTGACTATTTATTCCTACCACTTGTTTCTTATTTTTTAACCAGTTACTGATCCATGGGAGGACCTTTCCTCTTATCCCATGACTCCTTGTTTTGTTCAAGAGCCTTTGGTGAAGGTCCTTGTCAAAGGCTTTTTGAAAGTCCAATTACACTATACCACTGACTCACTCTTGTTCATGTTTGCTGACCCCCTCAAAGAATTCTAATAAATTGGTGAGGCATGATTTCTCTTTACAAAAGCTGTGTTGACTCTTCCCTCAACAAATTCAGGTGATCTATGTTTTGGATCATTCTGTTCTTAGCTATAGTGTCAACCAGTTTGCCTGGTACTGTAGTTAGGCTTATTGGCCTGTAATTGCCAGGATCACCTCGAAGCCTTTTTAAAAAATTGGCATTACATTAGCTACCCTCCAGTCATCTGATACAGAGGTTGATTTATGCAATAGGTTACATACCACAGTTAGTACTGCAATTTCATATACGAGTTCCTCCTTCACATCCTCTGCAGAGAAGACCAAATGTAAAGAATTCATTGTTTCTTCATATTATTATATAGAAGAAAAATAAAAGATTGAGTGGCTTTAAGTGCAATTGTAAAGAAAACCCCTCCACTGTATGAGAGAGAATTTTCAAATTTCAGGTGAATTAGGAAAACAAATGGAAGTGCCAGTGTCTGGCATGCATCATTACTTGCTTACCTGGTCAGGCAAGGAACAAACCGATTCTAATGACCTTTCTTTGTCTTGTAAAATACACTCCAGACCTCTAAGCATTATTTACAGGCTAGAAATCAGTGTTTAATAGAACTGCTGCTGCACTTATTAACACCTACTGTACTGACTATTGCACTGTGACAATACATTTAAACTACATAGTTAAGTCACAAACCTTAGAAGACTAAACAGATGTTTCAGAGTTTGAGGAAAAAAATGCATCAGTGGAGTCAGGAAAGGAATAGAGAGTCAATCAATCATTTTGTTCATTTTCTTTCTGTGCTCCCTGTCTTAAGTACAATTGTGTTAGTTCTGAAGAGCTAATCATTTGCTTTGTGTCACTCAACAGTGATATTTCCACCCAATTAATGGAACAGATTGGCAAATTCCTCCTTATGAAAAGATAGTGATGACACAATGGGTCCTTCAGAGGTGGGGAAAGGTACCCAACATAGAGAAACGAGGAATGGGAAGGAAAGGGAAGGAGGAAGAAAGCTCACTTGATTAACATTGTTGCAATCTTGGAGATTCCCAGAGTAACCACCTCGTTTTTAGAGACCTGCTATCAAGTTTTAACACATCTGTCCATGCAGATTCCTTTGGCTTGCAAAGAGTTCTACTTTGCTTCCTCTTTTGCATGGAATTTTTGTGGAATTAACCTAATTTAAGGGATGGTCCCCACAAGGGATCCATATGGTTGGACCCTCAAACTGTTTTGAGTCCTACTGAAGGTATTGGGAGTTAGACTAGATGTAGGAGGAAAAGGTGAAAGAAAAAGGTCAAGGATACCAAGATTATGAGCCTAAAAGGCAGGAAGAGTAGTGCACTTGTTGACAGTGGTAGAGAGAGGAAGAAAGAGAGGGATGTGGAGGTAAGATAAAATGTTCAGTTGTAGGCGATTAGGTTTTAGATGTCAGTGAGATAGAAGTGAGAGACTGGACTGAATGGGAGATGAGTAGTATTGAGAATCATATACATACAAGGGGTCCTGTAGTTGAAGTCTTGGTGAGGGCAAGGTTACTGGAGGAGAAGAGATTGTGTGTGAGTGGAACTGATGACAGAGGTCTGAAAGACACCAGACTGGGGTGTAGAAAGGCTAAGGCACTAGAGAAGGCTACTCTGTTTAAATATGCTCTGTTTTCAAGTTTCCTTAACTGTAAGAGCTCCATCAAATAAGAGAAAAAGTATCTTATTGAATTGTTATCTTAAGTGACTTAAAAGGTTTACTTTTGTCTCAGCCCATTTGAGCCCTTGCCTAAAACTAAACCCAGCTCTCATGGCTGACCCAGCATCAGTGTGTTACTGTATATATTTTCTGCAATTTTGTACCATGACACTGGAGAGGACAAGATTAATCCAAAAATCAATCACTGTGTTTTTAAAGATGTTTTGACAGAAGTGTCTAGATATATCTGAAAACTCAAAGAGGTTGATAGAAATATGAATTCAGCTCGTTTTCATATATACAGAAGATAGGTAATTTTAAATACATTCTAAAAAAGTCATGTTATTTACATCTGTAGCATTGTATGTATTGGGAGATTCCTCAGTCAAAATGCAAATACTCTTCAAATTTAGAAACATGCTCTGTAAAAAAAAGTCTATTTTGAATACTTAAAGTAGCTTATATATCATTAATAGCCTTTTAGTGGAAGACATGACAAAATACATATTGTTCCTTTAAAATAAACAGCTGTAAAGCAACTTATGGTATTTTGTTGATATGGAGTCTAAGCAGGCCTGTCAAATAGCTAGAATAGGAGTAAGGAGGACTCCTGAACTTAGATTCTGAGCTTCAGCTAAGTAGCATGTGTCACAGCTTGAAAGGCTGGGGGAAGAAACAAAAAAAGTATCTGGGGCTGGCTGCAGACCTATCCAGACCTGGATGGAAGGTAAAGTAGTGCAAAAGACATTCTAACTAACTTCCAGCTGCCTACAGCCCCTCAAAGAGATTCCAGCAGCTGGAAATAGCCAGAGCACAGAGGTAGTGACAACATTCACACAGCCAAGTGTTCTATGCTGGGGGATGGTTTAGAATCAAAACACCACCAATGCAAAGGAAACTCCTGAACTAGAGACTTTTTGTTTTTAAAAAAAATGGGGTTTTGATGAATAATTGAGATGTCTGTCCTTGCCACCCTCCCCCCACTTCTGACAAGTCCTTTGCATCCCTTTCACTGGGCACATACCACATTTTGGAAAACACTGGCAAAGGCTGTAACGCAGTGCCAAATCTAGCCATTAGACTATTTCTTGTTCAGTTTTGTAAAAGAGAGAAGTTTGACTTTAGGAAAATCTGAAATGCCATCTCATTATGTGCACCATATTTAGCCAAGCTGACAGTGATTTTTCAACAACAGTTATATTAGAAAGATTGAAAGAAGCCTGTCATCTATCTAGATATTCATACCATGCCCATCATGGTATGTGAGCACGTGATTAATTTGGTCACCAGCACCATAAAACCACTCACAAGGTGTTCTATTCATTCTATAAGTAAATCATCACCCTCCATTCTTTCAGAAGAGTTAGAAAGGAAGAAATTTAGCAGTGTGAGTTAATGTAATCTTGAATTAATTTCTCCCAGGAACCAGAAGGTCTAATTATTAGACATTGCAACAGCATAGGTTTAAATGTCCTTGTATCAGGTTCCAAAGACCAGCATATATCAGAGTCTCTTAAACTTGGCTTGTCTTTCTGTGGAGTCCAGAGTGTTCTTGGAATTATTAGAAAATATGTCTGCCAACAAAACTAACATAAAAAAATTAATTTATTCCCTTTTATGCTTTCCTCCAACTTGTTGCATCTATATTAATACAAAAATCCATTTTCTACATTAGCTGATTATTTTCTACTGAGTGGCTATAATAGAACAGGGCAAGCATTTTCCCAATGAAAATTGCAAGTAGACAACTAAAGAGAAAATTATTCAAGTATAATTTATATGGCACCTTCCATTTGTGCTTCTCATTGTTTCAGAGATTTATGAATGTAGACTCAAACCACCCTGTTAAGTTGTTAGGTATTCTCCCCATTTTGCAAAAGAGGATAAAGACAACGGCTGTACCTTTTAATTTGCCCAAAGAAATCCAAGAAGTCTACAGAGCTGGGAATTTAACAGACAAAGTGACTTGGAGACAGTTATGGCAGAAGCAGGCAAACAGAATATTTAAGTTGGGATAATTGACAAAGTGGAGATATTGGGTAGGGCCATAAGAAGAAATCAGGTCAGAGTTGTAGGCTGGAATGTTGAAGACAAGATCTAAAATAAAAATCAAATTTGAATTTGGTGAAAAGGAGGAACCAGATGAAAAAGAACAAGGTGGGGACTTAGTGATCTTATTGGCCAAGAAAGTAAGTTTTGGTGGCTGAATTTTTTCTAGATTGCATTGGGAAATGGGGGGGGGTGAGAGGGGGAATTTCTGATTCCCAGCATAGTTGAGATGAGAGTTTTAGCTGTTGGGATAAAAAAAAACCAGTCAGAGCTTCAAAATGTTGAAGTGGTGGCAAGATTTTGATGCTGCCTGGTTGACTGGGAGCTAGATTAGGATCATCAAACTCCCATTAGATAGTAACAATTAAACCACAAAACTGGGCTAGACTTGAAGTGGCAAACAGGTGAAAAGCTGTAGCTCCTTACCAAAACATTCATTCCTCTGAGCAAGAGGGCTGAATGGCCATGGAAACTGAATTACCTTTTTGTCTGTAGGAGTGGTCCCCCAAATTAGGACAAAGGCACTTGTTGGGGTATCGTGAGGAAGGTACTGCACTACCTATGGTGTATCTGTTTTGTGGATAACAGAGCTCTTCCGGGCTGTGAATCTCGTATATTAGTTCATGAGCATCAAGTGTGCTAGGCAGAAATACTCCTGAGCATTTTTAGTGTGGGTTTTACATACTGAAAGTTTGGGACTGAGAAGGAAGAGGAGGTTCAGTGCTAAGAGATTTTCTCAGGGGAAAGGATCATTTTTAGAGGTAATTTGACAACAGATAGATTGTTATTTCAAAAATATTTAAAAATAGTTTTGAATCTTTTATCTTGCAGACCTGGGACAATTTCTCTTTCATTCACTTTATACACCTTTGAATTCTAAGGGAACATTAACAGACCTTCAGCCATATTGGTGCTAGTACGGCTGCCAATACGCAATGACAGTTTTTCACAGTGTGAATATATTGTTGGTTTCATATTAAGATGAGAAAGTACGGAATACATTCTGTCATGGTCTACTGGATTTGTCTCAGTAAACGCTACAACGCTTCAGTTACAGACTGTGGTAGGTAATCCAAGTTTATTCATCTAGGGCCTGATCCAAAACTCATTGAAGTCAATGGAGATATTTTAGTTGAGTTTGATAGATCAAGCCTATAAGGCCTGATTAAGTTGACACTGAAGTAATTGGAAAGACTCCCATTAGCTTTAATATGCTTTGGATCAGACCCATAATACACTGCAGAACAACTGTAATAAAGGTTTCTCAGAAGTTAAGTATGACCTTGAATGGAAGCAGCCATAATTATGGGTCTTCAAACATGTAAAATGAAAGATGAGCAGAATCTTCAATACAGGAATAAGGGGCAAGTCAAAGGAAAGGTTCAAGCTGGAAGCGTATACTGACATCCTTCCTACCCCTCCCCATTCCTATTGTGGCCAATATGATTGTATGGGATGTAAACACAGATTTGTCTAAGATTGCACCAAAAGTCTTCTGAGAGCAGCAATGCAAGAACACTTCAACTGAGTAAATAAATCTGTAGTATTAAAGATCGTTAACTATGTGCTAACTGCCACTGATTTTGATTGCTTTAAACTTAAACATTTGAATTTTCTGCTTTATGCTTTTAAGGTGAGTTAGCACAGCAAAGATAATAATTAACTGGAAAAAATGTTGGTAAAGAACAGTGAAGACGGCATGCAGAAGGGAAGCACAGCAGTCGACGGGAGTTACGCAAGCTACCTGCCGCTGAATCTCCAGGTAAGTGTAGACCAAGGCTAAAAGTACCTACCCTCTCCAACCTTATCCTTGTCGTCATCTTTCCTTTTTATAGCTCTGAATCACTTAAGATATTACCAGAAACACTCAGTGTTGGGTACTACATTTGATAATGTGCACACTTACAATATGCCTGTTAATAAGTAACCACTTAATGAGGGAGGTTTGCCTAGTTATTCAAGCAGGGAGCTAGGAGCCAAACTAGTCACTATGTGATGTGAGGCAAAACACGTTCTGCCTCAGTTTCACCATCTGTTAATGGGGGGCAATGCAGCTTCGCCTCACAAGGTATTGCAAAGCCTAAATGTGTAATGCTTTTTGAGCCTCTCTAATGAAAGCAGATATACAAGTGTGATGTATTTTTAGGGTGATAGAACTGCTCAGAGGGTTTGATTGAAAGTCAACTGAAATCAAACGAAAGACTCATTGGTCTCACTGGGCTTATAGAAAGCCTGGAGTGAACAAAATTAAGTTTACTAATGTCTGATGTCCACATAATTATTCATTCCCCACCACCACCTACTTATATTAATACAAATGACTTTCATTGGTACCCCTTTCCTGACACTCCATCTTGTAGCAGCATCCACTCACAATATCATTTGTGCTATCACTTTCCCAAATGGCAGCATCCAAAAAAGATTACCATTTATGAACATAATGTTTGAGCAAATCTAGTATTCAGAGGTAGTTTGCAGTAGGATTCAGCCCTAAAGCTTAGATGAATCAGTGCTTACAAAGCCAAATACAATTTCCACATTATGAAATGTGCTCTACAGTGCTGTACTTTGCAGTGTGGGGATTTATCCTATTCAGAAATATCATAAAGTGCCTAAATGTTACAAAATGATAGAATTCATCTAAGAAGTATTCTAGAAGTTATACAATCATCTGCAGCATAGCTAAAGTGTTTACCCTAGATCCCAAGAGCTTAGGGTAGGGTTGAAAGTAGCATTGATATTCAGGATTGTGCTGAATGTTTCTTACTAGCAACATTTGCTTTGTTTGGTTTTACTACTGATCTAACTGCATGGTAGAAAGAGAGGGGGAAACGCTTGCTTGGTTTTGCTTTCCATTACAGGATAATTAATATTCCAGCGAGGAGAATATTTAGAGATGCTTGATCACCACCACCAATAATATATTTAATCATTAGAACATATTAAACAGTTTCTTCATATCATGGAAGAAATTGCAAGATTACAGAGACTCTCCATGTCATCTATACCTTTCACTTTTTTTTTTTTTTTGGCTACAGAATCATACTACTTCATGAAATTGCTATGTAAAGAACTAGGCCATCTTCACCTATTGATTGCATATGAATGCCAGAAGATAGAAAAAAGGGAGACATGTCCCCTTTTCCTTCTATTCTGGTATCTTCCTGGTCACAACAGCACTATTTCTCCACTCACTGACTCCAGTGTCCACAATTCCAATCATCTATTGCTACCCCGACTCCCATCTTCAACCCTTTCTCTCCCTTCTTCCTTTCTGTAAGATCTTGTTGACTTTTTCCAAAGAAATAATCTGCTTGTGGGCCTAGAGTCAATTCTGTACCAAGATCTGCTTCAGCATGGGTGGGGAAGAGGACAGCCATGGAATTGGTTACCATCCTATTTCCCTTCACTTCTTAACTCTAGAGTTCCTCTAAAAAGAAAAATAGAAGCATAATTCGGTGGAATCCATTTACAGTGGTCAGAATTTATGTCCTGATTTAGATTATGTCTACACTAGAGACCTTACAGTAACACAGCTGTAGTGCTGCAGTTGTGCTGCTGTAAGGTCTCCTGTGTAGACACTATGCTAACAGGCATAATTAAACCATTCCCAACAAGCAATGGTAATTATGTCAGCGGGAGAGCATCTCCCCTGACATAGCGCTACCCACACTGGTGCTTCTGTTGGTGAAACTTTCCCCCACACACCTGACCGACAAAAGTTTTACTGACAAAATTGCTAGTATAAACACAGCCTTTGTTTAAAAAAAAAAAAAAAAAAAAGATTTTTTTAATTTCAACATTTTAAAGTGTTTTACAGTGCTTGAAATAGACCAATTTTCTTCAAAAATTGAATTTTTAAAAACTGTTTATGAAATTGTTTCCTCTTCATCTTTCCTTTACTTGTTTTTTCTTTTTTTCCCTTCCCAGCCATTTTCAGAAGTGACTGAAGGACAGGGTGAAAAGGAAAAGGAAAAAAAAAGGAAAAAAAAAAAAACAGAAAATGAACTATTTGCAAAATATTTCAAACATTGACACTGTTGGAAAAACATCGTTTAAACAAAAATCTGTTTGTGCAAAAAATTATGTAGCCAGGTGTATTTGTGACCCACTGCAAAGTCAGTGAACTGTGTTATGTATGATTTTTTTTTTTTAAATATATATCTTTCCAGGAGGAAACTTGTCTAACAGGTTTTGAAGTCCAGAAATTTTGGGTAAGGGTAGGATACAAGAAACAGGAGACACCAATTTGGTGAATGAAGAAACATTTGATGCAAATCAAGATTCAACAGTAGGTTTCTAGTTATTTGTGACAATTAAATCATCTCTGTGTAGTATTTAAATTTCCTGTGTTGAAGTGTGCATTATTAATTTTTGCTGTAATTGTATTTGTGATATAAATGGGAGTCCCTTGAAGGCACAGAGTCCTTGAAGAATCAGACCATGTATGATCTAACTTTCTTCCTTACACAAATGAGTCATAAATCATTTATACTCTGTGGGAAAAATCCTTTTAAGAAGGTCTCAAAAGTGAAGTTTATCCAGACAAGAAGGAGAGAAGACAGGCCTTTATATAAGCGGCTTTGTTTATTCTGAAATACTGTTAATAGAAAAAATATTTATGGCAGTTTATTTCAAACAGCAAAATGGATTTATCCTTTGTGCCAGAGAGTGCATTTAGTATATATTTTTTTAAAGTTTTACCAGTGGAAATTAAAATAGGAAAATAGACAATGGTTATGTCGTGTTATGTAGTCAAGATAGAACACTAAAGCTTCATTTCACCAGCAATGCAAGAGAGGCAGGTAAACAGGGAAAAAAAAAAAAAAAAGGAGGAAGACTTATGCATTTGGAAAAAATTAATATTGCCTTTTGATCAAAGACAGATTTATGTTGACAGAAAACCGATATCACAAAATACTTATTGTAGTGAGTGGGTGTGGCCTCCCTCCAAGACTGACAGAGGGATGGCCGCCCATCCTACAGTCATACACTACATTGAGTATAGGAAGTTGGGGCTGAAGAGATTGAAATATTCATTGGACACATATAGCTGAAGTGTTGGAGTTAACTATAGGGAGAAAAGTGGCCTTTCAGGCAGGCCAGTCCTAGGCCATTTAAGGTTTTACAGTTCATAATGAACACCTTAAACCCCACTCAGAAATCTATGAGCAGCCAGAGCAGATCCAAAAGTGCTGGTACTGTACATGCCACACTGCCCCAGCATCACTCTCTGATGTCAATGATCTTGCAAAAAAGTTTCCAACAGAAGAGTTCTCCATAGATTTATATGGAGATTCCAAAAGCCTCTGGAAAAACTGTAGGAGACTCTGGGCAAAGGGAAAAATCAATATTTCCCCTTAATTAGAAAAAAAATATGCAACTAGTTTTAAAATATAAAACAAAATTGAAAGTATTTTTCCACTGATTTTTAGAGAGCTGAAAATTACTAGCACTTAGCATGTACAGAGCACTGTACTCACAAACCATTGTAAAAACAGATGATTAATACAACATTTTGAGAAGGAGGCAAATATTGTCATCCCATTATACCAACAGGCAAACAGATTAGGGGTTACGTGACTTGCCTCCAAACACTCCGAGTACATCTACAGAACCAAAAACCCTGCAGGACAGTGAGTCTCAGAGTATAGGTCAAATGAACAGCCGCAGGGCTAAAAATAGCAATGTAGACATTTGGGCTTGGGCTAGAGCTTGGGCTCTGAAACCTGGAAACGGGAGGGTGTTGGAGCCCAAGCTCCAGCATGAGCCTGAATGTCTGTCTACACAGATATTTTAGCCTTGTAGCATAAGCCAAAGTCAGATGACCCAGCTTCTGATACTTGGCTCCCCCTTGGGTCTTTTTTGATGTAGCCCCAGAGTCAGGCTTAGAATAAAGGAGTATCTTCCTACAAGTCCAGTGCTCAATCCATAGGAGGCATTTTGTTTCTAAAAACAGTTTGAGAGGTGATGTGTCATCCTTGAACTGATTGAAGCCTAGTCTAATACTTACTGGGAATTTGACGGCAGACAATGGGAGTTATGCAAGCTATGCAGAGTCACTACTTACGTTGACTTCCTAAATCCTGTTCTACATGTCACCTCCACTACACTGTGTCGATGGGAAATGCGTACCCATCAATGCAGCGCTACGCTTTTTGGGGAGGTGGTTTTATTGACTCAACTTCCGGATCGATTGAGCGGGTCTTCATTTCTGCTCAGTCAATCCAGATAAATTGATCGGGCAGTGGTGAATTTGCTGACATCAGTGAAGACATACCCTGAGCCACATGAGGAAGGGAAGTTTCATTCCTATGAATTGGCTGGAGTGTAACACAAGCCAGGAGCTGGTCTGCTGACTCAGAGCATGTATATTAGTCTCACAGAAGAAACAGCATCTCCGTCTGCTCTGTCACTTCATGGCTTGGAGCTCTCCCCTGCTTGATAGGGATAACAGCCTCTACAGCCCTTCGAATTGCCCCTAGTCCTTGACTCCTGATTCTTACCCTTGGCTCTGACCATCACTGTTCCAACTGTGAGGCTCGATCATCCTCATTTCACTTTCTGACAATTCCAATTGCTACATTTTCCGGATAATTATCTAAAACAGATGAACTGATGGGATATTTATCCTTTGTTTCTTGACGTTAAAAGATTCAGACTCTTAAGTGGCAAGCTACAAGGAATTTAATACCCGCAACTTGTGCTTCCAGGATAGTTCTCTAATTCATCCTCATTCTTATTTCAGATAAGTGTGTTCTACCTTGGGGCCCAGCTTAGAGCAATTGTGATCCTTGTGAACACTGAATGGAAATGGAATGATCTTACATTTTTTAATGGAAAGCCTTTCCCATCCCTCACACCTCAAAGAAGCTGATGCTGTTTTGTAGCCATATCATGACTTATTTTAAAAGCAGAACTATCTATAGAATTCAGTGGAGAGTACTGCTAAAAAAATTGATGGTGTTATAAGGTCCTGTATACAAGGGACACTTTTCCCCATCTATAGTAAACAAAGTTCTAGAAGTCTAAATTGTAAGTATTACTTGTCAGCAACATTACTTCCTCAGACAGCAAATAAAATAATTAACTACGCTAATTTTAAAAGCAGTTTGATGGGCTGATAATTACAAACTGAAAGATGCTAAAGGACCCATCACTATGCCTCTTTATTTTAAGAGAGTTATTTGTAAAACCTTGCTACAGCTGAAAAAATGTAAGGGAATTTTTTAAAATATTTGACTTAGATATCCTAGTGTACCAGCAGTTCAGCAAATACAAGTTTACTTTCTTGTTTAGTAACTAGTAATTCTATAACAATTAGTTTTCAAATAGATCCAATATAGCTTCTACTAAAAAAACCAAAACAAAAAGCAGGTTTTCAATCAAACTGTTTATAAAAGGAAGTTGGAGGTTGCACTGTAGCAATGCAAAAGCTCAAGGTCTTACCAGTTTTGCCTATGTCATAAAGCCTATAGAGAAATGAGTTGTATTTAGAGATGTCATTCCCACTACATCAAAAGCACCAATATAAATATAAAATAAAAATACATTTAGGAGAAGAAAAATTTACTTTCTAGCCAACAACCATGAAAAAAAGAGAAATCACATTCAGATAAATGTCTCACTTCAGTTTTGCAACTCCAATAACTTATATATAAAATCAGCATGTTATGGAACCCCTAGAGAGAGAAACCTTGTGCATGATCTGAGCCCCCCAACCATTTCTCTGTATACCACTGCCCCAGCATTCATGGGATTTCTAGCCTATCATCATTTATTAGGATCCCACATGCAACATTTCCTTTACAAGAATTCTGAAAGACACAGGCACAGTATGAATCAGCTCCCCTGGTAAGCAGAATAGACAAAGGAGAACAAATCCTGCCCATGTTTTATAATCTACACTAGCTGCCTTTCCTGCACAAAGTACAAATCAAGATTTTTCTGCTCCTGTACCATACCTTAAATACCATCTCAGATCTCATGGCATGTGAATTTAGCAAGGACACTTCAGTTGACAAAAGCGCATCAGCGCTATGAACATCAGCGATGGCCCTTGTGTACTCCGTAGCTGAGTACTGTGTACCAGAATGGACCAGAAGTAGCTATACGTGACTTGTTGGTGCCCAACTGGACACTGCAATGCGGTGCATCACTGGAACCCTCAAGTCAACCCCAACACATTGGCTGCCGGTGCTGTTGCACATTGCTCCCCCATCCATTTGCTACGATGCTGCAACCCTTCGGTAATTCCAAAGGATCATGGAAAATGAATGTCTTCCCATCCATCAAGATCTTAATGTCTGTCAACACTGCTTGCAGTGGCATTAGCCCTTTTGGTCCCATGTGTTTTACCTTCAACAATGCAATTTCCACCCTGATGAAGCTTGGAAGGCCGAATGGCATTTACAAGAAGTTACAAATCAACACCTCGTAAGAGACCCGACACAGAAGACCCCCGACTTTGATCTCCCACGAAGCTCCTGGGCAACTCTAAACCACATCCGCACAAACCATGGCACAAATGGAAAATGAAAGACTCTTAAAGACTGTGGTCACCTAGACCAGACCATGGAACATATAACAACTCAGTGCCCCATTCACAAACACAAAAGAGGCATCACAGCAATGCACTCTGCTACTCCAAATGCAATTATCTGTCTTAACCATCTGAATGTAAAAATAAAGTTGTTGCTCAAATTTACATCAGCCATATGAAGGAGAAGATGATAGAAGGATCTAGCCCAGGAGAAGAGCAATGTTCATGGTCGGACTGAGGGCCTGAAGCTTGCTGTCAGAGATCAGGCAAAGTCCTAGTCTCAAAAGATGCAGTGCCCCCCCACATGAGAAATAAACTAAACCAATGAGGAAAACAAAAATTAAAAGGTATGCCTTTCTCTGGGCCTTCCTGATCATCTCGTCTCCTCCATTTTGGTCTATTAGGTTTCTTAGGGGTGGGGTCTATCTTTATTCTGTGTCACATAGAGTACTGTCAGCACGCAGATGATTAACAATTAATAGACTTCTAAATTTCAGGGTATAATGCATGACAAATCTTTGGTTGGGATTGCCCTGCCACTAGTTGAAGTTTTTATCTTCACATAAGATTCTAAGAGGAGTGTTATGTTCCTTATAGATGAAAGTGAATGTGAGGAGTATCAGCTACTACAGTTATGTGATCTCTGTATATGCATATAATGATGGAGAAATGACAGATTTTGCATTAACACAGAGCAGGGGTGTTCAATAAGGTCTTCACCCAATGCCCATTGCAGTCAATGGAAGGCTTTTTTTTTTTTTTTTTTTTAAATTCATTAGTTTTTGTATCAGTCCCTAAGATGATTTTTCTATGGTGACAATACATAATATCATCATAAGTATTGCAATACATAGGTTACATGGCTAATACTCAGTATTGGAAAGAAAAGTTATGAATATTTTTCCATGGAGAAAATGAAGTCAGTTACAGCCAGGCAGTATTCCTCATTGCCCATAAAAAAAACTGACCATGGGCCCGATTCTCCAGTCCACTGACATCAATGGAATTACACCTGTGCAAAACCAGTATAACGAAGTGGAGCATTTGACCCCTTATGTTCAGCTGCTATCATTGTAGAAGCCACAGTTTGTTGTCCCATGAGTGTTCCGCAAAATTTCCTACTTTGTATCCTTTTTCTGCATCTACAGGACCAGGCTTATCTGTAGCATTATGCCCACCTTTTCTTTCCCCCCCACCCAATGTAACTGGACCAGCTACACGGCCTCTTAGAAGTCAGTAAGGCTTGGTCTACACTTACCTCTGTGATTTGGCAGCAGTCGACGGGAGTTACACAAAGTACGCAAAGAACTTGTGCAACTCCTGTCGACTTTCGCACTTCTCTTCTGCGCGCCATCTCACAGCACTGCGCCGATGGGAACCGCATTCCCCGTTGACACAGCACTACGCCACTTGCGGGGGGTGGATTAATAACGTTGACTTCTGGATCAACTGAGCGGGTCTTCACTGACCGCTCAGTCGATCCAGATAAGTTGATCTGATGGCAGTGACTTTGCAGCCATCAATGTAGACATAGCCTTCAAGTTAAATGTGGACTATAGGCCTCTGAGATATGTAGAGTATGTGCCCCATCCAGTTACAATGTAAATGAATGGGAATGTGGTAGATTATGTAAGCCAGGTCTGAGTGTCTCAGTGACACTCTCCCTGCTCAGCAGCTGAAAGGGGGGCACTTTATTTGCATGGACTTTGTATCTGCATGAGTACAATTAAGTATTTAGCATAATTTACCTAGGTGCTGAGCATAATGGGAAATGGTTAGCAGGGCTGGTTTTGGGCTACAAACCACTTTTGTGTTAACTACTGGGGTAATGAAATGTTGTCCTTCAAATGTCAGCAAAACTGTGCTTAGTCTGTTATGATAGAATCTGCACCCTAAACTAAACAGAGCTCCACAAGGGTGGCAGACAGATGTTTCAGCCTGGAAACGGGGAGGGAGAGGTGGAGCAGTCTCCTATTGGGATCACACTGGCCCTGGTAAAGGGCTGCCCCCAGGCATGGAGTGATTCTCTCTCCCCATTGTTAAAAGATAGAACTAATGACTCATCTTGGAGTCTTGTTTCTTGAAAGCAGGGACATTGCCTGTATGTCAGCAGCAGGTTTACCCATGAGCAGAAATCACTAAGAGCTGAACCAGTAGAGGATCTGGGAAACCTTGCCTGACAACTAACAGAGCTGAGTGAGCACCAGGCTACTCTGGTGAGAGGTTGGCACGGTCGGTGCCAGCCTGATGCGGTCGGCGCAGAGGCCGGCACAGGCGGTGCCAGCCTGGGGCGGTCAGGGTCGGTGGAGAGGTTGGCACAGTCGGTGCCAGCTGGGTCAGCGATTGGCAGAGGGGTCGGCACAGTCGGTGCCAGCCTGATGCAGTCAGCGGGAGCCAGTGGTCGGTGGGAAACAGGCGTGGTCGCTGCCAGCGGTTGGGGACTCAGCGAGGCCTGAAGGCGGTAGGAGACAGCAGCAGAGGGGGCCTGGTCAAGCCCGTGTCGGACAGGAGCGGCATAGGGGATGGAGCCACCCCCAAGAGGTGGACATTGCAACTGACGCTGGTCAGTACAGGGGGAAGAAGGAAGGGAGAGGCAAAGGACACGCCCTGTACTCTGGGAGGGGTTTGGTTCATTGAGTTCATGAACTCTGTTTGCACTGTTCCTAAAACCAGTGCTGTGTTACCTCTCTTTTGCTATTAAAAGGTTTATTTCTACACTCAGACTCTGTGCTTGCGAGAGGGGAAGTATTGCCCTTTGGGGGCACCCAGGGAACAGTGTGTAATTTCCCAGGTGACTGGGTGGGGGCTCGAGCCAGTTTGGTGTTGTATCATTGAGAGGGATCCCTAGATATAGAACCTGGCCCTTGCTGCTGCCGATCCGGTCTGGCAGAAGGGTTACAATTATATCAATGGTTGCAGAAGTAGGAGGGGAAAGATGGCAGAAAATTCAGTCCAGGTTCACTGACCTGATTTGTAAATCACAGCAAACGTTTCCCACAAACCTGAGCCAAGTCTTGGTTAATAATAAACATGAAACCACTTAGGTTTTACTTAAGATGGTCTGCTTCATGTAGCAAAATGAGATATCAGTACAGTTGCACCCAAATGCAATATCATTCCTTAAGGTACTGTAGTTCTCGAATATCTAATTTATCAAAGCATTGCATTCTTTACATATTATTTCAATTTAATTTTTAACATTTGCTGTAAAAATTAAGATGAACATTTCAGTTAAGGCTGTCTCACTGATTCTGAATCATGTAAATTAACCAGGAAATAGTAAGTTTACATTTGGAGGTGCCAAGACATGTTGAATTAATATTTCCCTGAACAGAAGGATGCACAACTATAATCAATTGTCAAATTTGCAGAGATTTAAAAGATGGAAAAACCTAAATACAGCTTGTATACATTTGTTTTCTACAGAAGTTTCAGATACATAACACTGGTACGGTTTTATATAGCTACCATATGCACTTATAATACTATGCTAAGTATGTCTTCATCCATTCATCTTAGATTTAATCAGGGTAAAACCCATTTGTAAGCCAATTTATGATACCCAGTCCTTTATTTACATGGACATTTTAAGGTATTTTAAATTTTACTTAATATTTTCCTTATTGTTAAGATGTATATTACACTATTGCTGATGCATCAAAATACTTTTATACAGAACACATTTTTATAAACAACATTTTAGAAATGACACCAGGGTAGGGAGGTAATAAAAAAAACAAATGTGTCTTTTAAAAAAAATAAGTTAATCTAATTTGAGAGCACAAATACTATGTTTATTGTACAGTATCATCACAGGGCAGAAGTAAAGTTGTTCAGGGGCCTTAATGGTGCCTTTTCATCACTTATGTGTTTGAATTTCTTTAAAGTGTAACCTTTACTAAATTTCCTGACTTTCTGTGCAGAAATGCTTAATTACAACATATCTGTAAATCTCCCACACAAGTTAATATATACTGCGTACCTTAATGCAATAATACAATCTTAATATATAACATTTTGTCTGTTAAATCTTATTTATGACTGAAAAGTTATTCTGAGGATTTGATATTAAAAGGAAAACCATACAAGTTGCCAGATTGCCAGTTTTATATAGATCTTAATAGAATTTTTTACATCATATCATTTGGATCAGACAGACAGATGGGAATCCCATTTTGCCATACTAATGAAGAAATATTGTTGCTTGTCTCTCCATTCTGAGTTTTTTGTTGAGTATTTTGCCTTAGTAGTCACATTTTACCCTGTTAAAATTGATTTGGGCTTAGCTAAGTAGGTAGTTTTGGTCTCACCCCCTGTACAGGTGGTGAGCATCCAACAGCTTCCACTGACCTTCTGCCGGCGGGGCAGGGAGGGGGGGGTGTGGAGGGTAGATGGGCTCAAGTATCTTGCCCAATGTCTAGTATTAAATAACAGTAGTCCTACTGAACTTAAAGGAGCTGCCTACATACTTAAAGTCAGTCTTTATCTTACTGGATCAGGGCCTTAACCACATTCCTCTTATTTCGGAGGGTCTTTCATGCAGTAGCAGGATGGGTGATAAACGATTTGTAAAGTAGAAAATAGAGTCAAGTGGTGAACTCATGTGTAGGCACATGGGCCTCCAACAACTTTTAATTCACTTTGATACTGACTAGATTTCAGATTGACAGTCAAATTGACAGCATCCCTTTAACTGCAAAGGGAAGCTTCCCTATTCTATTGAACATTATGACTTAATGATTCAACTACAGAATGACTGCTTTCAAACTTCAGAGGTATTTTGCTGTTTGACTCTCTCCCCCTCCTCCAGTGTATTAATAAAAACAGCATATAAAATAAACAGCTTGTTTTTCTTCAGCACACTAACTGAGAAAACTAGAAATGGTTTAAAAAGTGAGAAAGAATTTAAGAGTCAGGCCAGGAAATATATTAGGATTACTTTGACTCCAGAAAGTAATGAAAAATATTCACTTTTGGAAGATAATTGGTTTCATAGTTTACACTGCTAAATGTTTATTTGGGATTATTTAAGGTCAGAAGTATGATAAGAAACAGGTTTTGTTTTGTTTTTTTAAAGTGAGTGAGTTTAATGAAAAGCAGTTGTGATATTTAATAGTGGTATTCAGAGGTATGCCAGATATAATACACACTCAGTAGGAATACATGTATGCTTATGTGATAATGGAAATGGAAATAATTTTAATACAGAAACCTCACAATTTGGTAGGTAAAATGTAAACATTTGTTTGAAACCGATTGTCATCATATTTCATTATATCATATGCAGCCACACCTAGATCTAATGGGAAAAGCATCGGGTTGTTTTAGAAATAAAACACTTGTATCTAAATTAAATGGAAGACTAGACCATAAGTGAAGCACAGGGAAAAATATTTGATGTTATAAATATTAAGAAAGCAATTTATTTTAAAGAGGATAAATCTAAGCTTTATTCAAATATACAGGACAAAGCAATTTACTATCCCGCTAAATAAAAAGAAAGCAGATAAGATGTTAGAAAAAAAAGCCTTATCCAGATTTTAGGGTCCTCACAGTGGGTTGTGCAATGAGTTGCTTTGAGCTCTGAAATGGAAGTATACTTATTCATTTTAAAACACATCTGACTAGAGAAGATGTATGAGAATTACAGTTTCAGCTATTTGTGTCTATTCATACAAGATATGATGTTTGCATTTCTTATTACAGCACATTGTACTTGAAATTTTATGTTAATCTTAGAAAGTACGTTAATTTTACTTATTAACTCTTAAAATAAAATGAAAATACTTTTAGGCACATCTATCATTCTAAGAGTTATGATTTTAAACACTCCTGCAAAGTTGCAAGGCAGTGTTATCTAGTATACTAAGCAGGGTGCAAGAGGATTTGGTGTTTAAAATACTAGCTCTGCAGCTGATTTATAGTGTGGCTTTAAACTTCCTTTTGTTCCTGAATTTTCATGCCATCCTGTGGCATGCTCAGCTCCTGGTATAAGCTAGAAGAATCAAAAGGTTGCTCTAATTTACTCCCTAAAGACTATGCTACTCTGTATCTGCCAGGTTAAAATACCCTGAGCATGCTAATCTTTGATCATGCCCTTTTCCTTTCTCTGACTGGCAGGGTGACTAGCGGACAGCTATTTTGACAGCTGTCTGGTAGCTGGGGAACCCCCTTACAGTAGTAGTATTTTCCTGGATCAATTTCTGCCTCCTGTATGAAGGCCTGCCAAGTGTCATGTGGTTCATTTGGCAGAGCTGTCTAATATTTCAGGGAAAAGATAAGCATGACACACCTCTCCTCCCTCCCCCAAATCTGTAGCTGAAGGAAGCATTCACTGAGTTGCAAAGCAGAAAAAAAAAACCATTCTAGTCCTAGCTCTCACACCACCGAGTGCTATTTATAATAAGGGTTGTGATATGCAAAGATATTAAATAATGACTTCTAACCCGGTTACAGAGTAGAGCTATCATTCATTCATTTTACAAACAGAGGTTGCACAGTTTCACTTTAGACAGGAGCAGGGAATAGTACCCTAATCTCTAAGACAAACGCTTCTTCCAAAAGACAGATAGGTGTATGGCAATGCTGCATCTAGGCCATACTTTGCTACCAAAAGTAGGAATAGAACTCAGGAATCCTGATACCCAATGTTCCAGCATTTCACATATGGTTGTACAGCCAACTGAAAAGTGGGTCTTCATCTGTGGGCCAGTCTACATAGGATATAGCAACCTACTTACACCACTAGTTACTCCTGGAGTTCAGGGTATATCTAGAGGTTTTGGTCATCAAATATTCAAATTAATTGATTGGCAATTAACTCCTAATAATCTTTGTAAATTCTAATCTAGATGGAGATAACATGCTTTGGCACCCAACGACCTGCTTTACCCTAGGCGAGTAGACAGCAGAAGTCACCTGTAGAAGTCAGGTACAGTTACAGTCCTTATACTCCCAAAGTTAATGATGCTTCTGATCACACTCACCTGCCATTCAAGTCATGAGATTTTCTCTTTTGCTGAACAGTGCTCTGGGACTCCTCCTGGAAAGGGTCATGTCTACTTCCCTTGATGCCTCACTTGCAGATGGAGGACAGCCCTTCAAAGTTCGCTGTTTACATCAAATGATTGCAATGGTCTCTCTACCCATAAAGATGGTCTGACAAGGCAGAATCTCCTCCTAGCTCTGCCAACATCTCACATTTGTCTTCTAGAGACCACTGCCAGGGCCAAGCCTGCAGACTGACCCGTTTTTTCACATGCATGTTGATTTTCTGGTAAGACGGCCAGCAATGATAAGAATTAATGTGAAATGCGGTGATTGTCTTATTCTGTGAACATCCATCCATTACACATTCATATGAAACCATCACTACATTGGCTTCACACAACAGCCTTCAGATAAAATCATCTTTAGTTGCTACCACTCCGGGTTGTTTTCAAACAGGGGGAATTTCCTCATCAGACACCTGTATGATCTCTTTCTCTATAGTCTGTTCGGACTTGTGAATGGACTGAGACCCCAGAGCATCCTCAACAGAGTGCAGACCATCAGTTGGTGTCCAAAAACTCACCCCCTTCTGGGGTTTGGCTTCATTAGACAACACCAAAACACATACCTCATTTTACACGTCCTCTGAGATTGGTAGTCCCTAAGTTTTATGTCCTAGTTGCTTCTCCTTAGAGAAGCCATTACCATCTCCTTTCAATCCAGGAAATAAGTCACTCATGCTACAATGAATGAGTGGGACTTCTGTAGCTTTTAGTGGGGGCTCTAACACCTACTAACAAGGTGGGTGGGGCAAATGAAAAAACCATCACACCCTGTTATAGCAATGCTTACTGCTTGTTTGGTAGTACTCTTCGGGGCAAATCCAGCTCATTTTATTGATGCAAGTAGTCCTACTGAATTCTGTAGGATGGCACAAATAAGTAAGGTGAATAGCATATTGATCACTGGAATTCTCCACATCATTACCTTCTCAATTTATTCAAGGTATTACTTATATAGACCCTAATCTTTTCACAAAAGGGACCAACTTCCTTCCTCCCATATTTTCAAATTAAATACTTAACTTTAAAAAAAAAAATAAAAAGCAAAAACAAACAAACAAACCCCCCCCCCCCAAAAAAAAACCTTTATACAAGATTCAGATAGGAAAATGTGTCATGCGCCTCACTTTGAAAGTGCTCCAAAATGAAACTGAGGTGTATCAGATAAAACTGACTAATACCAAATGATACCTGGATAAACTCAGAGGATAATATCTACTGTATTTAACAGTGGCTGTCTTCATATAGCATGAAGCACAGTGATAACAGTTTAGAGAATTGACAACTGAAAAAGGAGGATTTCTGGGATAATCTGCTAGATCTATTCCTTCATCAAACACATACCATCCAAATCCATCATCTCTTTTTACTCATGCAAGTAATTGTATTGAAAGGAATGAAATATTCATGGGAGTAAAGTGAGCAGAATTGTTTCATTGCATAAACTTTGTAGTCCTTCGTTTCCCCTCTAGAATGCTTTTTAGTAGATTCATCCTTGCATGGCATCTTTCAATTTAAACTTTCAGTACTACTGTCATCACAGGCTAATAGAGTGGGATGGGGGTTGGGCCAATAAAGGGTCATGGATATAATCAGTGGATGCATGATTACTCAAACAATGGCCACATACCCACCATGAAATTGTTGCAAAGTTTCTAGTCTCTATTCCATCCATAGGATGGTGTCTCATTCTCTTCCCTACAACCCCATTATAGTCACCACACTACCTTGATAACTTAGTTATGAATGATACTCTCAAAACTTGATAACAGTTTCCTTACAATTTATTGGTGGTTCTTGAGTAGAGCTGGGTGAATTTGTTCAGCTAAGAGTAAGTTAGTTTCAGTGTTCTGAAAAAATGTATTTTTCAGCTATTTGAATTTAGGTCAAATTCAAATAGTTTTGTCTAAATTTTTTTCCTCAAAATGTTGAAAACTGTTTAAAAAAAATCAATTCAAATCTTTGTTTCAAAACTAACACTTTGTTTAGTTTCAAAATATTGTTTGAAGCTTTTCGTTTGACCAGAAATTTTGTTTCGGTAAGAAAATCTGAAAAGATTCCGTTTTGGTTTGAAAGGAACAAATCCCCCCCCCCCCTTCCTTCCCGATCCACCATTTCAGCTGCTGAAGTTAAAAAAAGGCAATTGTATCAGCTCTACTCTTGAGTAAGCCATACTTGTTAATAACTTTGGATACTATTAATAAAACAAAGCAAAATTTAAACAGTCTATCTAATCATTATGTAGTAAGGTTCTGTTTATTGCTTGTCTTAGTTGTGTGTGAGAATGAGACTTTGGTGGTAGATAGGGGAATCAATAGGTAGTCTAAAACTCATAGTACCCATTTATCTCTAATGATTACACAAGAGAATTTCTCAATGTGGATTATAATGTAATAGATTATAAAATAACATGGATTACAATAAAGCATGGTATTTAAAGTTTATCGTTTATTCTTCATGTTTCAGGCACTTAAACTTTATTCTTCTAAAGCCTCATTAAGACTCATTCACCCATGATATAGAAGGAAGAAATTCCTTCCAACAGGGAGCATGGATGAATTCCTGGCCCCATTGAAAGCCATGATCTAACTCTCCAATCTCACCAAAAACAGTCAGTGCTGAAATATACAGTATACATATCTGTATTATATCTGCTAGTGAATGGTCAAATTCCTGTAAGTAATTTCAAACTCACTCAAGCAACGAGGAATCTAATGTTTGATTCTGACACAAATGTTTTTGTGTTTGCATTATACATCGGTTTGGCAGAGTGGAAAAATAGAGTGAAAATGGAGAAGACAGCAGCAGAATTAAAGACTAATACAGAGAGACTAAGAGAAAGCAGCAGTAAGAAGAAGGTACTGTATACAGTATGTATGTAGGGCACTCAGTTGTGCCATCCTATCTCTTGGGAAGTGTAAATCACCACATGCTCATGTATTTTGTTTTTGGCATTGCTGTAAAAAAAAGTGTTTTATTTTTCAAGAGTAAATAAAATTATTGGCACTACTATGTCTTTCATATTTATCTGCCAGTAAAGTCAAGCTGTCTTAGTACCATGAGTCCAGATGTACATGCATCATTACAGCAGAAATATTAGTGGTAAGAAATTTGAAGTAGGTTCTAAAATTATTTCACTTAGATATACAAGAAGGTCTTAATTTTAAGATCTGCAAGTATAGATACCTTGTTTTGCTCACAGTTTCAAGGTGGTTCTGCACTGAGCATGCAGTTTTACATGTGGCCCTAGGATTCTGCATTTTTTGAAAAGTCAGTTTCCATACATATAATACTTGCTACTTTCTGTGTTCTGGTAATAAGTACAATATTGTAAGTTCTTGTAACAGCATGGCTACTATGTTTTATATTGTTGCATATGTGTTTTATGTTACTGAGGTCTCTAGTAACCCTCATTTCTATTTGCACTAGTACTGCCAAAAACCTTGCATTCTCTCCATTTTAGAAAACAAATTGCATTCCAGCTACCAGATTAATAACACTTATAAATAAATAAAAAAATCTTCAATTTACTGTTAATAGACGACCAGCTGGCAGTCTACTGTGGAGCTGGAGGTGCTGTATGAGCTGACAGAGATTGGTGATAGGTCGCTGACTCATTTTTCATTTACTTTACAGATTTATTTTTTAGCATAAAGAACTCACAAGCAATGATGCAGATGCCTCCTTCTGAATGTTATTGCACTCTTATAGCAGAAATCTGTAATTAAAGTTTAATATGCAACACACTATCTACATCTCTCAGAAGACCACTAGAAGGAAACTGGCAAAAAATGGGAGTTTTCTAGAAGTATGTGAAGCCAATTCCTTCAACTTTGACTGGGAAATAAAAGAGAGACCTCTAGGGGTACCATGTGTTTCCTGTAAGTTTCTCATTTAAATAAATAGGACACATGGAAAAGTGTGAACTTGCCAATGGAAACTCTACATTTTCACTGCTTTGCCTTGAAGCTACATCCCTGTTTACCAAAATATCAGGAACTTCTTAGCATCACTATGTCACGTGAACCTGAAGTAGCACAGTTTACAACTAGTAAGCAACTAGCAGCTTTGTCTAGAATTACATGATTAGGCATTTAGAAAGGGTGCAAAGTGATAGTTACCCCTAATAAGCTACATCAGTTAATGAAATAGAGGAAGTGAAATCTAGATCTTGTAGTATACTGTCTTTCTCTGTAAGAGCTAGTGATATTACCCTCCAGCGGTAGGCCCTGTGAGGCTAAAACTGCAGTACAGGAGTTCTTTTAGTTATAGTGGTAGAACTCTGCAGATGCACATATAATTTATGCATTAACTCTGGTTGCTATCTGCAGCTGTTAGGTCACTTACAAGGTGTCAAGGGGTAATGGCTCTGTTGAAGTTGGTCATTTTCTTTCTTCTTCATGTCTCTTCCCTCCCTTCACCACCTCCCCACAATCTTTTCCTGTGTTCTTAATTTCTTTATTTTCAACTTATTACCTGAGGATTTTTCCAAAAGGGCTATTTACTACACCATGGACTGTGCGCATTGCACTAGATTCTTTGATCTGGGAGAGAGGAAGGGCAAAGTCTGTTTTATATTAGCTTTACACTGCTATATTCCTGGGATTGGTTTAGACCCTGGCATTAGAGCCGAGCAGAATTTTTCAGCCACTTTTTTGCCAGAAAGATGCAGATTCAGGTCTACTGAAACATTTTGATAATTCATGTCAATTTCACCACATTGTTTTGGTAAAAAAAAACATTAAAAAATGAGAAGGTTTCATTTTGACATTCAAAAAAGTTTTGATTTTTTATTCAAAATTACTGTAGTGTCATTAAAACATTTAGAGAGCTCAAAATACAAATAAAAATGTGTTTTCAGGTTGAACAAAATGTTTTATTTGATTCAGAATAATTTTTTTTTTTTAAACTTTTCTATGTGCCAACATCTTAATAAAAAAGAGAATGTTTTAGGTCAAACAATTTTGATTTTTCAAAATCTCCAGCAAACTGAAAAATCAGTTATGCCAGTAGAACTGTATGAATAACTGAGTTAGAGATGTACTAAGTTCTGCCTGGCTGCCTACACTCTCAAGCATTCATTCTGGTAGCAAAGAGTTTTCAAAGCATAGCCTTGCTCTTTTTGCTGGGACCTGGGATAGCATAGACTATTGATCCTTTGATGAATCTGCTTCACATAAGGATTCCCTTCTGCATCATTAGATAGCCAGTTAAGCTTACTTGCTGGTTGCTTTCTGTTGCAGGAGGAACTAGGTCGTAGAAGAAAATGTGGTCCAGAATTATATTAATCTTACTTTAATATAAACAGGGATAGTATTTGTTAAACTATTTCTGTATATTTTGGTAAGTGCATGACAACTAAAAAAAAAAAAGGCTCGATTTCTTAGGTCTAGGCATTATTGTACTCTGCATCAACCCATGGGACCTGACGAATGCTACTCATGATGGCCAAATGATCCACTGAAATTTGGCTGTGCTGGTGAAGATGTTGCGGTATGAATTCTTGGCTGTAAAGGACTAGGAGTAGCTCAAAACTTTATATCAATAAGTCTTTGCACTCCTGAGTAGCTCAAGCAAGAAAGTTTCAGGTGCCAGCTGTTAATTCAAACAAATCAATGGTCATTTTGATTAGTTACATTCAAATTTGAGGAAAAAACTGTCAGATTAGCAAGTTCATTTTTCTTCTGAAGGCCCCCAAGTACATGAGTTTAGGTAAGCTTAGCTGAAGTCAGTGGAAAATGTAAAACTTAAAAACCACACAATTAAGGCATACTTGACAGCTAAATTAAATGATTGTAATCACTGCAGTCTGTCTTTTGAGAACAGTCAGAGCATTAGAGAGCCTTATGCCATTCATTGTTAATATGGTGATGGAGTATATAAAGAATAGTCCAGAGAGAAACTTCATTTTTTAAAACTTGAAAGATACAACTTTTCATAAATATAGTAACTTTCATTCTGAAGGGTAAATAAGTAAATACTTGCAGATAGATTTGAAATATATAAGAACAAAGACATTTTCATTAGTCATTAAAATTCAGAAATTGAGTTGGTTGAAAACATCTAATTTTGAAAAAAATTGAAAGAAATATGTATGTTTCACATTTTTTATTTATCTCCAATGAAATGTTTAATTATTATAAAAACATTTGGTGTTTAAAAAAATTGCTGGGGAAAAATACTTTCCCCCACCAGAATTATTTTTTCCTCAATCTCAGAATTTATCATTGAAAAATGAAGAATTATCTTTAAAAATTAATTTTGGACAAAAAGGAATTTTCTACCCAAGACATTTTGATAGAACATTTTGAGCCAGGTCTACTCAAAAAGTCAGAAAATGCAAATATTTAATACGATGATGATGACGACAATATTAAGTTGCCCCCATTGAACAGTGTGCACATTAAGACAGAGTTCTTCAAACTTTCATAGTGTCGACTACATCCTACTAGAATGTGTATCCTGGACCACTTATCCCCTCTTCTGCAACTGCATGGGCCAATTTATAAATGTTACCTTGTGGTAACAGGAAACATTTACTGTGCAAACAGAAAAATAAGTATTAACTCCTTTGTCAAAGGAGTTATCACATTAGCTGGAACAGTCATTTTTCTCCCTTCCAGTTGTTCAGGTCCTCTTTTCCCACTAGATGTGTGTCACCTTGTGAACGCTGGCAGACCTGGTCCCTCTAGTGGCTCCTATTTCATTTCTTCCTTCAATATTTGCAATGGAACTGGCTTAACACTGTTACAAAAACCTCGGGCAAAAATCACCACTTGTGGAAGTGGGCACAAATCCTTTGAAGACTCTTGAATTCCTTACTTCTACAAGTTGGCCCAAAATTTTAGCATGTCATGAATGTTTAGTGCTTGATTTTCCAACCTTGACACTGAATTAATACTCTGCTCATTCCACCTCTTCCCCCATAGGGGAAGAAACACTAGCCTTAATTTCCAGAACCTGGCCTCCACTTCCTTGTGTGAATCTTCTGGTACTCTCCCTTGTATGTGCTATTGTGGTAGACTAGCACCTGTAATATGCAGGTGTTGGGATTTCAAGCACAAATTTCATTTGTGTTTTACATGTTCATGTATTGCACTTGACTGCACACATCTGTTTGCACACCAATAGCATGCATACAAAAGAGGAAGCCAAGTAGAGGCTTCAGTAAAACTTCAGACCCTACAATATATTATACGTCCTCTACCCCATTGAGGGAAGCATCATGGAAAAAAGTGTGGCTTAACTAAGTTAAAAGCACACCTGAAAACTTAACACCTTGGGTGAACACTTTTCCACAAAGTGATCACTCCATACCTGACCTCTCAGTCCTAGTCTTCAAAGGAGACCAGAACAATATCTTCAAAAGACAAGCCTGGGAACTTCAATTCATAACTCTGCTGGAGATGAAAAGCTATGAATTTAATGGAGACACTGGTTTTATGGCTATTTACAATGACTTGTAACACATCGTGCTGCCTGCTAACCATTGAGTCCTCACTTCATTGCAAGTGGCCTTCAACAGCATGTGAACCCCTGATGATTAATCTGTCCCACCTTGTATTTAGCTTGGACACTCTGATTACCTTCTCCAGACCTGAGGAAGAACTCTGTCTAATTCAAAAACTTGTGCCTTCCATCAACAGATGTTGTCCAATAGAAGATATTACCTCATCCACCTTGGCCCTTCCATCCCCTGGGACCAACATGGCTGCAACAACACTGTTTAGGAGAGGTGACAGTTTAGCAGTTAGACTATTGTATACATCACAAAACAGAGCAAGAATAATCACTCCCAGTGGAAGATTCCCAAAATGCCATGCTAATGTTTCTCCATCCTAAAATAAAGGACCCCCCTCCCAAGGCATATGAGGGTGGTTTAATCCTCATGTCCCGTCAATCATTTCTCTTTTTACTGAGTCTCGCAATCAAGATTCCAATGTAAGGGGAGTGTCTTGGGATGATCAGGAATAGCACTGAGGCAGTCACTTCATTATACACAAACCATGGAAGAGTTGTCATAATTATAGGTGGTGGGGCTAGAAAGTACCTTGTGGATCACGTAGTCCAACTCACAACAATTGAGAGACATGACCCTCTATTTCTGTATGTAAATTCACTGATATCCACTCTTTCCTTCAACACTACTAAGCTAATGTAAGTCTATAATAGAGTATTCTGAGAATAAAGCCACTGCATCTGTTCAGTTTAATGGGGGTGGTCATTTAGTAGAAAGTGAACATAAATAGGAAACAGAGGTATTCTGGGAATTTTGTTGATTAAGGAACACCACAAATGCTGAGCTTTTAAATCTGAAATACAGACAAGTCCAAGTTATTTCTCTGCACTGCATTGTACATTATTTTCAGGTAAACTGTATTAGTATGTAAGTCACCCTTGACTCACCAATGAGTTGGTTAAGATTCAGACTAATCTACTGTATAAATAAAGCATTGCAGAAAAATCAATCCCCACCCATCTTATCCATTTGACTGAACTGATTTTTCAGCATACACCTATAAATGGAGGCATTAAGGATGACTAAATTTAGTAATCTTGGATGGATTACTTCCATGCTCTTTATAGGAAAATCTTGACACTCTCCCCCCCCCAAAAAATCCAGCAAGATGCTAATGCACATTTAAACAAGTGTATGAAGTGTGCATAGTTGTATTAGGCACCATTATTGATCCACCTGCAGAGGACACACTGATTACTGACTGCTTGATTAGGGGTGGATTAGTAAAGGGAAATACTAGAAAAGGGATGACCTTTTTGCCTAGCATTTTTCCCTTCATCTCATTGTTCTATGTTTATATTTATTTTTCTACTTCAGTAATGATAGTGCTGAATCCTGATGAAACAATACTTGGTATAACCTCAGGTTGTCAGTGTTGCTGGCTGAAGAGCAAGGTTAGGTGTCCCCTATCTTTGTTTGGGTGCTCATGGGTCTGATCATCTGATTACCTGTATGTATATGTGGCAACCAGACGTACAGTTGATTAGGAAGTTCTATGCCTCTGCATCTTAAATTCTGATGCAAAAAGAAAAAGCTACTAAAATGTGAAAACATGTAATATTTTGGAATAGTTAATGTGCCAGAACTGATCTTTGCTTTGTGCTGGCACTACAAAAATAAAGTGATTTTAAGAATATTAGCTCATAAAACCTCCTTATTTCATTGTTCTAACTCAAGGAGCCTGGCTAATCACTACCCAGATTAATTTACACTGAGCCTTCAAACTGGTGTAATTATCTCATTCTTCAAATTTGTATAAGGGCATAGCTGAAAGCATGAAAAGAGTCACAGGAACCTGCAGTACACGGTATTTTTCCATGACACATTTTTTGGTGATTCTTACATTGTCACCTAGCAATATTATTGCTGAGAAAACACAGCATTGCTATTGCCTGCTTTTCAAGGACAGAATTATGAAGATGTGTTTTCAGGAGGATGTACTGAGGGTACAGGAAAAAAAAAGCTATTTAAAAAACAGACAATTATCATCCAAAGCTGGTCTTTCATGCTACTCTATGTTTATTGCCAAACATTTAATAAAGATCGAGCTTGGACATTAACTTTTTTTTGCCATAGTGATCAAAATTGACTAACACAACTACTTAGATTGAAGTGATATGGGGCTTGGACTCTGTTTTTGCCCAGCACCTAGCACAATGCAGTTAGGTCCATGGAGGGGACTCCTACTTGCTACTGCAGTAGCAAATAATTACCTCAATATATAATCCATCAAAGTTTTCACTGGAAAATTACAAAGTGGTTTAATGGCTTGATTTCCCCTCACTTATATACCAATTACATCTTGTCAAAATATAAATATATATTTATATTTAACAAAAAAAAAAAAAAAAAAAAAGCTTCTGTCAGAAAAATGCACACTTGTTGAAACCAGATCTTCTCGCAGAAATGTGTCAATTTCAACCAAATTTTGTCAAAAGAAATTCCAAAAATGTTGAAATGCCTTTTTTCAAATGCTGAATTTTTTATTTCAAAATTACTTTTTATTTTTGATAATAAATAAAATCTATCAAAGCTGAAACAAAACATTGATCCAGGATAGCTTCCCCTCCCTCCTTAGTGTTTTGGGGAAATTTCATTTTAGAAAGAAGGCAAATTTCAAAATTATAGAATTCTCCTTGAAGCAGAAATTCTAGTTTCTGCACAGCTGTAGTCCTAATCCTTCAAAGGCTTATACACATACTTAACTATATTCATTGGAATAGTTTTAGAAGTCAAGTCTTTGCTATGACAAGATGTCTGGCTCTGTGGATGTGGGGAAAGCAGTGGATGTGATACATCTTGTCTTTAGTGAAGCTTTTGATATGGTCTCCCACAGCATTCTTGTCAGCAAGTTAAAAAAGTATGGGTTGGATGAATGGACTATAAGGTGGATAGAAAGCTGGCTAGATTACCAGACCGAACGAATAGTGATCAATGGCTTGATGGCTAGTTAGCAGCCAGTAACAAGCAGAGTGCCCCAGGGGTCAGTCCTGGGGCTGGTTTTGTTCAACATCTTCATTAATGATATGGAGAATGGAGTGGACTCAGCAAGCTTGCTGATGGCACTAAGCTGGGGGGAGCGGTAGATACGCTGGAGGGTAGGGATAGGATATAGAGTGACCTAGACAAATTGGAAGATTGGGCCAAAAGAAATCTGATGAGGTTCAACAAGGACAAGGGCAGAGTTCTGCATTTAGGATGGAAGAATCTATGCACTGCTACAGACTGGGCACCACTGACTGGGAAGCAGTTCTGCAGAAAAGGACTTGGGGGTTACGGTGGACTAGGAGTTGGATATGAATCGGCAGTGTGCCCTTATTGCTAAGAAGGCTAGCGGCATATTGGGCTGCGTTAGTAGGAGCATTGACAGCAGATTGAAATAAGTGATTATTCCCGTCTATTCAGCATTGGTGAGGCCACATTTGGGAATATTCTGTCCAGTTTTGGGCCCCCCCCCCCACTACAAAAAGGATGTGGCCAAATTGAAGAGTCCAGCCGAGGGCAGTGAAAATGATTAGGGGGCTGGAGCACATGACTTATGAGGAGAGGCTGAGGGAACTAGGCTTATTTAGTCTGCAGAAGAGAAGAGTGTGGGGGGTAGGGGGGATTTGATAGCAACATTCAACTACCAGGAAAGGGGGTTTCAGGGAGGATGGAACTAGGCTGTTCTCAGTGGTGGAAGATGATAGAACAAGGAGCAATTGTCTCAAGTTGCAGTGGGGAAGTCTAGTTTGGATATTAGGGAAAACCTTTTTCACTAGGAGGGTGGTGAAGCACTGGAAGGGGTTACATAGAGAGGTGGTGGAATCTCCATCCTTAGAGGTTTTTAAGGCCCAGCTTGACAAAACCCTGGCTGGGATAGTTTATTGGGATTGGCCCTACTTTGAGCAGGGGGTTGGACTAAATGACCTCCTGAGGTCCCTTCCAACCCTAATATTCTATGCTTACACCAATGATAAAATTTCCTCTGCAAGTGGAATTCTCATATGGCTGTTTACATTCTAAATGTGTCCCCTTTACAACATGTCCACACCACAAAAGGGGCAACTCATACCACAGCATCTGGTCCATTGTCTTTAACATTTCGTTTATTGTTCAGAATGTTTTTCCTCTTTTCTTTATGCAGCACAGTCACCATACTACATTGTCTAAGCACCCCACTCAATATGACATACAAGCATTTTGGAACAGCAACTAGTGCTGCTCCTAAAGGAGGCTGGTTGATTTATGCACAGAAATGAAAATCAAGAATATTGTTTATGAGGGGAAAAACAGGTTCCCATGCGGAGAGAAAGCATGTATAAACTGAAGTAACAGTTGTGAGCCTCCTGCTGGCAGGCACCATTTTGTGCAGTTTGCAACATCTAAGGGACTAATTGTGGGAGCCTGGCATACAGTCTGACTATGAGTTACCATACTGTGGGTGTCAGGAATGATGTCATACTTCGGCAAAACAACATTCTCCAGCTGGAGGCTCCTAAATGCCAATTTTAATTATGAACTTTATTTTCAAATAGAGTTCACAGTTTACACAGGATGAGATGCATTTTGTGCCATGATAGTGTTTCAGAGTATTGCACAGAACAAATTGGTTGTACATCTTTTTTTTTTAATTATTAAATCAAATTAGAGCTTTTTTCCCCTTCATTCAATACACAAGTATTTCCATTAGTCTTTTATGCAACTTATTTCAAGCTCTTCAAAGAGCAAGTCCCTCCATTGTAGACACTGGGTGAAATTCTGTGGCCTGTGTTGTACAGGAGATCACAAAAAAATTATTACAGTTCTTTCTGATCTAACATCTATGCTCTGCTGTTTGTTTAGATTCCTTAACTTTATAATAGTTACTGCATTGAATATGAATGAATTTCTCATTTAAACGTTGGTTTAATTACGTATTTTATACTTTGCCAGATCATGAGGTCCTTGCTCAGCTTTTACTGTTTTTACACAGCTCTTAGTCTGGCTTCATGCATTCTTTGACTCAGGAGGTATAGAGAGTAGACAGAATAAGAACTGATTGAGCACTTCAAGATTTTGGTCCATTATTAGTTTGTAGCTGACAGAAGAATATCTTGTTATCTTTCACTATTCTCACCTTAATCCTTCTCTTACTGCATTCCAGCCTCCCCTCTGTCCCCCTCCCAGTTCCTTGTTGTACTACATTTAATTGAATACTTGATCCTACAAGATGTCAATACCCTCAATTTCCACTTCTCTCAGTTCTCATGGAATTGAATGGCACCTCACAGGATTGGGCCTTAGGTAAGATTCTCTTGGCAGGGACCTGTCTTTTAAAAATATCTGAAGTGCTAGGTACATCTATTGATGGCACTGCAGAAATAATAAATAAGAGCTACAAGATATTCTTTCCTAATGCATTTCAGCTACTCATAATTCATCAGAAAGGGTTTGTCTTCAAGTTACTATTTTAAATGGAATCAATTTCTTCTTGTTACTGTAGGTTGGTGTGGCATTGCATGTAAAACAGGATATTGGTAGGGACTTTTTAGAGACATTAGTTAATAGCACTTTCTAGTTCTTGTATAATTTGAGCATGCAAGATATTTTTATGATTTGCATGCTGTACCCGGTTACCTTTTTCCTTTAAGTTTCTGAAGGAATGTTTCTCACTCACAGGTAATTTTAATGCATTAACAAACTACATTTATCTTTTTAAAACTTTTGTTCATTTCAGTGAATACAGAGAAATCCAGTAAAAAAAAAAAAAAAAAAAAAAACCCAAAACAAATCCATTACAAAATAAACCAAATAGCTGAATAACATGGAGACTTAAAATTGCAAATCTGCATTAAGAAGTGGAGATATACTTGAACGAAATGAGAGAGAGATATGCAATAATATGCTGTCAAAAATCTCTCCTAGAACTTGCTTCATTTAATCCTTTTATAACACACTGACAGGAATGATGCACCACTTAGTACTTTAAAAGATTCTTCAATAAGGCAAAAAAGTGATAAACAGTTCTTGTGACCCTGGCACCCAGAATAATTACAGTTATCTGCACTATTCAGCCCGAAAAGAATTGGACACTGTTCATGGTCTGTTACTTCAGCTCTGATGTTCGATAATCTATATGTACAAGTCATTGAAGGTCACTCAGCCTTTGAGCGCTTCACATGTACTTAGTTAACCTTTACTGAATATTAAAGTGCAAGCACCTCAGTTTTATTGCCACCACTCTCTTGAAAGAGAGCTCTCAATTGCTGAAGGATGAAAAGTCATTTTACTTTATATCTACTGTGAATAAAGATTTGAATATATCCAGTTGTTTGGCTTGGACCATAAATATGAAATACCTGCTAGGCTGTCAGTGATTTGAAGATTATGTTGGCAGAGCTAGAAGTTGAAGTAAATACTTTGATTGATCAAACCAATTTTCCTAACCCTATTAGACACACTTAGTATGAAACAATTTTATTTTGAAAATAACCAAACTATCACATCAGTGATGCCACTCAATATTTAAGGGGGCTACTTGGTGTATTTAAATCAGACTAAAAAACCAATTAATTTTTATACATCAATGTTAGTCTAGTCCTCCTTTGGATTTCTCTATTCCTTTTCAATTAATTTTCTTTGTGCTATTGTTATAACATTGGTTTTCATATCTCAAATCCTTAAAATAAAGAACATCAAGAATTATATATTCTAAAAAATCAATATCAAGGTAACAGATGAAATGCATACATTTCATTTTTACAACTGAAAATGAAGATCGCATAGTCTTCAATTTGGCACATATAAATCTTGGAGCAGTAAGGAGTGGTATAAAGAACTGTAAGATGGGGGTGTGGGCTTTCCTTCAATTTGGTCTAATTTAATTTGAGTGGTAAATTTTTAGGCCCATTATATAGATTCTTTTGATCAAATATCTATACTGATTCTTATTAGCAATAGATGATCTTCCAGATAAAGAATTTAGATATCTGTCTGCCCAGGGGGTAGGAAGAAGTTATGCATGGAGTTTGGAGGGGCAGAGAGAGGAGACTCCAACAAACCCCAGTAATTTTCCTTCCTTCATATAATTTACAAGTTCTTGACTCTTCTTCAAGAGCAGAGGTGAGAGAAAAGTGGTTTGTTAACCACTTCTATATCTTTAGGCCATCCATTCTCTCAGTCCAGCAGATTGTCTTCTGTCTACACTTCTAAAGTCCGCAAGCCATCAGCTAAAGAACTCTTGCAGAATTTGCTTCCTTGGTGCAAAGTTAGGGCAACCTCTGCTACAATCCAGCCATTAGACAGTTTGAAGTACCAACAGGATAGTTCTTCCCAATGTATTTTGGCACTTTAGGTTCCCAGCCACCACCAGAAATAAAGCATGGAAAGTTTTCTTAAGGGAACTTGTGAAACTTATGAAAGATTGTGTTTAATTCAAAGAGTGGGAAAAAGTTCTGTACACGAAGAGGAGGTTCTTAATTTATCTGAACTGGTCCTGCAAGCAATACTTATCCAAATCTTTGGTTGTGTCTGTTCCTGCCACAACTCATCCTTCTGCGTCCAAACCCAATCAATTCATTCTCTATCATCCATTATCACAACTCCCTTTTCCCTAGCCCTTTGGTCCTCAACACCCAGTCTGACCACTCTACTATTAAAGCCCTGTGGGCCTTAACATTTTTGGTATTAATAACCAAATGCATCTCAGGAGATGGATTGAATTCTGATCTCACTTACAGCTTCCTACATTTTAATGACTTCAGTGGAATTCCCCTTCCCCCACATTTATACTGGTGTTTAGCTAGAACAGGAATTGCCTTATATTTTTCCACTGTATCTGAAACAGTTTTCTATTCCTGCTTGTTCATGCTGTACCTAACCGATCACCATCCTGACACATTGTAGATATTCTGTTTATAACAGCAAAAACCAGAGAACCATTATGATCTAGAGCAGGGGTGGCTAAACTGTGGGAGCCACATATGGCTCTTTTACAGAGAAAGTGCGACTCACGGAGTCCCCTATGTCCCCGCCCCATACTCCACTTACCAGATTGGGGTGGGGAGTTCGGGGCTTCTGCCCTGCAGTGGGGTGGTAGGGCTAGAGGCATCTGTCCAGCTGGGAGGCACCTGCTCGGACTCAGGGCTTCTGCCATATGGGGCACACCTTCTGGGGCTTCAGCCCTGCAAGGAGGGGGAGGTCTCGGAGCTTCTGCTCTGAGGGAGGAGCTTGCTGGGGCTTGGGGCTTCAGCAGGCAGAAGTCTTGAGCCCCACCATCCTGCCACAGGGCTGAAGCCCTGAGGCCTGGCAGGCACGCTCTAGATCTCAAACTTCTGAAGATTATTGTAAGCGGCTCAGAGGATCAGTAAGTTTGGCCACCCCTGATCTAGAGCCTGAACTGATGTACTCCTCCCCCCCCTCTCCACAAACCTGCCCTGCCAAGTCTTGGTGGGTTGTCTGGGGTTGTAAGTTAAGGTACAATTTCACCCTGTGTGGTAGTTAACCTCAAATGGCAATATACGAATGCTACTTCAATAATCAGCCATTTTAAGGAAACAGAAGAACTGCAAGTAATTCAAGGAATACAGTCTATGTTTTTATAAGTGGGATAGCATGAACCTTCACATGCAGTTATAACTCATCCAATTACTGCACAGTATTTTACAAGCAAAATATAGTTAATACTAAACAACTTTAATTCATGTTATCTAAGTAAAACCATAGATAATGGACTAAGGGTCTAAAACCATTTTGCAGGAAGCCTGTGGAAAGCAGTGGGAAAGAATTAATGGAGACTAAGGGGTTATCTGAACTCTAACTTCCCATGTAGATGCTGCAGGTGTGAATAAAAGGTTCCTAGTTCACCTTAACATAGTCCTCTTTGAACAGGACTAAACTAATTGGAACTAGGAAACTTTCAGTTTGCGCCCACAGCATCCACATGCTACTCACACCCCCATAGTCCATACTGCAGGTCAATATAAACACAGCTTAAGAAGAACATTGGAAATGGAGTCAATATAAGTTAATGAAAACTGAAAGTCCAATCAGTAGAGATAAATAGGAACAGAGTCCAATAAAAATGAGTAATACAAGGAAATCCCATTCACAGAAAATAAGCACTATAGAGAACTTTATTTTCAGATGGGAATTAACTGTGTTTTATAAAGTAAATGAAAAACAAATAACCAAAATGACTAGGCAAATGGAGCAAACTTTTGTTAATAAAAATTCTAGGTCATGTGGCCATCTATCCTGCCAGCATAGACTGGGATTTCTCTGCCTCGTCACCAAGAAGAAAAAGCTGTTTTCTTCTAAAACTGTCCCAACAAGGCTGCCTAAGAAGGGAGGAACAAATTGCCTTTTATTAATTCCAACACACTTTCCCTTTGTATACTGGCTATTCCACTGCCTGAGGACACAAACCCAGATATAGCCCACATTTTCCACATCTCCTCGTGTGGTATTACTAACAGTTAACATTTTAACTCTTCAGCCGGTTAACATTTTCTGAAATATTTTTCCAACAAAAAATGGGATTTAGTGAAAAAAGTATTTCACTGGAAAGTGATGACATTTTTCCAATAAGAAATTTCAGAATGAAACAAAGATTGTGTTGAATTGAAATTTTTGGTTTTGAAAAAATGAAAATAAATCTGAAATTCTTGGAGTGTTTTCCCTTTTCCTCCACCTTTTATTCTACTGGTGCCATGACACCAAACATTCTGTTGAATTGCAAGATCCAGCACCATCCTCCCCTCCCACCCACTTTCTATTTTTTCCTCCCTTTTGCCACTCTAACTTCTCAAAATATGCTCAAGGAAATGCTAGGAAACATTTGAATGGCAAAAAAAGAAGAAATGGGAAAAGTAGGGAGGAGCCTAGATGTCATTCATTCTGTTATATTTTAGTGGGGGAGGAAAAAACAAATTTTTGAAACTGAATAAAATTTCAAAACAATTAAAAAAAATTCTCACAAGTAAATCATAAGACAAGTTTCAAATGAAAGTTTTCACTCAAAATTTGCCCATTACCACTTTCTGATCAAATTCAACTTCCAACTTGCGTAAAATCCTGGATGCATTGAAAGTCAGTGAGAGACTCTTTGATTCAGTGGGGCTAGGATTTTTCTCTGGATATTCTCCTGATTGAAATTGTGCTTTATACTTCTGCTAATTGTCTGTAACCACCAATATCATTTCTGGAAAGAGTTCTAATTCTAATGGTTCCGTTCTGCCCCAATTAAAAAAAGGTAAGCAGTGGTGCCTATGCTTATTAGATAAACACAAATTACAATGCTTCTTCTGAATAGAACCCTCAGTACAAGCCTTGTATTTATGATGTCCGGGTTTTTTTTATTTTATTTTATTTTATTTTTTAAGCAAATGTGGTCAGCATTTCCCCCATGAGGACAATTATAGCTGGTTAGATGGTAGTTGGAGACTAGTATATAAAGAATTTCACAATTTTTAATATTTTTTTCTTAAAATATCTTTGATTCTGCTTTATTTTTGCTATGCAACTATTACCAACATTGTGCAATAAGTTAACTTAAGGGACTTTTCTTCAAACTAATTGCAGTTTTACCACTAACTTCACAGCGACCAGGTCACAAGCCTCTATTTGCAGAGCACTGTATATCCAAGCTTCATTTATTGGCTATCACAAACTTCATTCTGACAATATAGTCCACAACAATCTTTTTAAACCATTTTTGTACCAGCCATAAACTAAACTAAACTTAGACTAGTATGAGAGAAAACTACTTAGTCTTATTACTGCAACCTAACAATTTCTCTGTCCTGGCTCCTGTAAGGCATTAAGGTGTACTCAAAAATCATGATACACTCTTATATTTTGACAGTCATTAAGAGGTTTCTTGCTCGTTGATGGCAGAGGGTAGGATATGCACATTATACCATTTTGCAGTTAAAACTGCATTATTTCCTGGTATGTTGCATACCACTGTATTAGAATAAAGACACACTTAACCTGTGATTTAGGAATAAGGGATTTTTTTTGTTTGGAGCTAGGGCTAGCAGATGACAACATACAGTATCACTCATAAGATTTTTTTTGACATATTAGCTACAAACTCTGTCAACAACAATCATCTGATTATTGCTAGCAGCATAGGCATACAGGCCATTTATTTTACAGCGAGACTAGTCATATACCAGGCAGTGCTGTAATCTTTGCTGCAGAAGAGCTCCATTCTGCTGTGTCACGCCACACTGTATTTTGAAACAGTTAATTAGCAGGAACAATATAAAATTACACTAATAGCTTGCAAATCATAATTAGATTATTTTTAGATGAAGAATATGGGCTATCCTTTTTATCTGTCACAGACTAGGAAACACCATTCTGATTATGACAAGCCAGTCATTGAGTCTTCTAGACTGTGTCACAAAGTCATGTGTTGTCCCAGAGTTCTAGAGGTAGCCTTTATCTTATCATGAGTAAAGCATATCTGCTTATTGATTATGTAGGAGGGTGCTCATGTGGGTTGTCCTAATCCAGCAAGCACATGGAACATGCTGCAGTCATGAAATGTGCTCTTAAGGATCTTCTAGCTGCAAGAGAAATATGGGCCCAAGCCAAAACATACTGAAGTTAATGGGAGTCTTTCCATAGGCTGGAGTATGCCTTGGATCAGGCCCTTTATGAAAAACTGGTGCATAGTTATCAGATTGGCAAGCATAAATCTAAAAGCTTTTGGAAAATAGCTCTATGTCAAGTGCCTTACCTTTTCCTGTACAGTGCAGTTACCACCTCCATTTCCTTCTAGCATATAGCCAAACTGCAAAAAATATCAGAGGACAAAAAAGTTCCACAGAAATAGGTGTACCTTGGGGCTTTCTGCAGCCCAGTTTAAAAACAAACAAACCACAAAATAAAGGAGAAAAACTTACTTCTCTCAGTCTCCCACTACATAAAAAAAACCAGTTGTCTATAACATAGATTAATCCAGCAAGCACCTGGCTCTGCTAGCTACTGGAACCTGCAGCTTGATAGTCTTGAACTCTTTCACCAAACCACCCAGAAAGAAGTACTTTCTCTCTTCCCTCAAATGCTGCTAGTGCCACACCGAGCCTCTTTATAATGGATCACAATTGGCCCCAGCTGGTCCATTTCCTTTCTCCTCCTGACAAAATTAAGTCCTATTAATGTCCAGTTGCATGAGGTTTCTACACTCCATCCCAGGCACTTCATAGTACAACAGCACTGGCACATATTTACCTTCTCAAATGCAAAAACAATTCCACTTTTTTTTTTGGTTTACACGTGGTCTGACACCCTCTCCCATCCAAAGTAAACTGCTGTCATTTGCACTGTACCCCTCCACTTCCTTAATGGTAAGGATGATGCATTTATCTTATCAAAATAATTCCCTTTCCACCTCTGTCTGAATCCACACAACTCCACAGAATGTAGTTTAAGTGATTGGTAATAAGCCAGTAATTTTACCAGATGGTGGACTGAAACTGGGTGACTTCAATATGGCAATGTTTTTTAAGTAATAGCAGACTGAATCTGTTCTGATATTACTGATATTACTGAAGCCCTTCTCAAAAACTCAAAACTAACTTTTAGAATATTCAAAAACAGTTTGGCTAATTTATTTATGGGCTTTTCCTATGATACTCATCATGGTAGATTCTAAGCATCTTACACACATACATAGCTATTCTCATAACATCCACAAGATGTAGGGAGTAGAGCTGAGCAGAGAGCTGATTTTTTGGTTCACTGGCAGTTCCGAAAAAAAAATCAGTTTGGTATGAAGTAAATTCCAAAAAAATTCAATCCAAAATCCAAAAATTCAATGAATTGAAAAAACATCAACAGAATATTCATTTTGAGTCCAATGAAATGTTTCATTTAGTTTCTTAGCATTTTAAAAATAAAAAGCAAAGGAAGCTAGACTAACATTGATTACGGCATTCTGCTGGGATACAGGAGAGCTGGGTTCAGTTCTCCTCTTTGTCTGATATAGAACACAGACTTGAACCTGGCTGTTCCATATTTCAGGAGAGAGCCCTGTCTATCGGGTATCATGGTGAAGGTCTTTATCAATCTCTCTTGTTGAAGCTGTTCCATTGTATATAAATATTTACTTTATCATGGAATCGTAGAACAGGAAGGGACCTTGCGTGGTTGTCTAGTCCAGCCCCCTGCATTTATGGCCAGACCAAGCATTACCGTATTTCCCCATGTATAAGACGCACCTTTTTTCGAAAAATTTGGGGTCTAAAAACTGGGTGCGTCTTATACAGTGGTACTTACCGGTGATGTACCGTAATACATTTATTTTCAAATTTCGGGCCCCAAAATTAAGGTGCGTCTTATACATGGGAGCATCTTATACATGGGGAAATACGGTATCTAGACCAGCAGTTCTCAACTTTTTTTTCCCGAGTACCACTTGGGGAAAAAAGGGGGGGGGGGGGACTTTCGGCAGCGGCAGGGTTTCGCGGTGGCGCGGGGGAGGGGGAGACTTTCAGCGGCAGATTCGGCAGCATGGTATGGCTTGCGTACCACCCAGCCTTCTTCGAAGTACCACCGGTGGTACGCGTACCACCAGTTGAGAACCGCTGATCTAGACCATCCCTGACAAGTGTATGTCCAACCTGCGCTTAAAAATCTCCAATGATGGAGATTCCACAACCTCCCTAAGCAATTTTTTTCCAATGCTTAACTACCCTGACAGTTAGGAAGTCTTTCCAACCTAAACTAAATGTCCAATCTAAACCACTCTTGCTGCAATTTAAGCCCATCACTTCTTGTTCTATCTTCAGAGGTTAAGGAGAACATTTTTATTCCTTCCTCCTTCTTTTATGTACTTGAAAATTATTATCACGTCCCCCCTCAGTCTTTTCTTCTCCAGACTAAACAAACCCAATTTTTTCAATCTCCCCTCATAGGTAAGGATAAGATTTTGTCACTGAGGTCATGGAAGTCACGGATTCCATGACTTCCAGAGACCTCCAGGAAATTATCCTTTTCTGAGGATTCTGCAGGGACTGGAGCTCTCAGCTGCCACGGGCACAATGATACTGGAGCTTGGGTGGGGAGAGGGACGAAGGGGGGCAGCAGCTCTCAGCCTCAGTGGAGACTCCCTTCTCCGAGCCACCACGGGCTGCAGGGACCTCGCTGCTCTCCGCCAGAGCAAGCAGTGCAGGAAGCAGAGACTCCACAGCCCCAAACTGGGCCAAGGCTGAGGTGTCTACAGAATGAAAAGAAAGTAACAAGGTAGCCATTGTTAGCAGACTGAAGAAAATTATACAATTACAACAATGTAGACAATACTCCCCATGGAGTGCACAAGGCAAACTCAGACCCTCATTCCATTCCTAACATCCCAGAAGGGTCGGCTCGCTGTGCCCTTACAGAGATGGGAAGTAAGGGGATCTGCAGACAGTGCGCGGGGGGGAAGGGTATATAGTCTCTGCTTAAACGAAATAAAAGTAATCAAAGTGACTTGGTAGGACACTGCAATGGGGAATACAAAGGTACAGGTCATCTGCTGTATAGCTCGGGTATTTTAAACATACACCGTCTTCCCTAGGTGACCATGAGCAATATCAGTCTTCTGAGGGTAACGCACGAAGAAAGGGAAGATTTGCTGCAAGCAGCAGGGTACCAGCCTGGCCCTTATGCCGCTATGCTGTGTTCCGCCATGATGCCAGCTCCCTTGATTGCAGCGTGGCATGGCAAAGTGTCCTACCGGGGAGGGAGGAACAATGCAACCCTTCCCAGAAACCTTTTGAGAAGGATAACAGAATACCTACATGAAAGTTTCCGTGAGATATCAACTGATCATTATTGGAGCATATCTCATCACATAAATAATCTGGATCATATCTCATCACATAAATAATCTGTTCCATGGCTAACCCCCCAGTAAAGTTTGATAAATGCCTGAAATCCCCTTCCTGCCCCCTCACCCCAATGTCAAAGGACAGAACTGCTAAGAAGAAAAAGAACTCACCAGATGTGCCTTCTCCGGGATCATTAGTGCTGTCCTGTGTGCTGCTGGACTGCTCTGGGGTCAGGAATAGGTCCTGACTTTCTGGGAGAACGGACACCCTGTTCTCCTGCAACCTGCTCTCCTCAGCCTCCTCCTCGTCCACAGAGTCCTCATCATTGTCCATGGACTGTGACATAGCGGAGGTATCAATGCTGTGGAGTGGCACCGTGGTGTGATCGCCACCGAGAATTGCATGCGCCTCATCGCAGAAGCAGCATGTTTTGGGTGAGAAGCCAGAATGGCTGTTAGCTTCCCTGACTTTCTGATATGACTGACGCAGCTCCTTGATCTTCATGCGGCACTGCTATGCATCCCTCTTGTGTCCTTTCTCCAGCATGCCCTGGGATATCTTCCCGTAAATGTCCAGATACCTTTTGCTGGCTCTGAGCTGAGCCAGAACGAACTCCTCGCCCCACAGACCAATGAGATCTAAGACCTCTGGTCGACTCCATGATGGAACGTGTTTGGGCTTTGCAGTAGCCATGAGGAATCCAGCGAAAAAGGTCTCTCCATGCTGGCTGCACAGGAAATGAAAATTCAAATTTTCCTGGGGCTTGAGGGGAGCGGACATTTCCGGGTAGCTGAGCACATAACAGCAGAGTGCGAATGTCCAGAACGGTCACAACAGGGCATTGTGGGATACCTCCCAGAGGCCAATAATGTCGATTTAAGTGAAATTCTGTCTACACTGATGCTAAATCAAAGCAATAACTTCGAATTAGGCGCTACGCCACTTGCAGAGGTGGTATTATTAATTCGACCTTTCCTATGACTTAAGTCGACTTAATTGCAGTGCCAGTGTGGATGAGGGTGTTCAGAAATCGACCTGACTTTATGTCGACCTCCGTCACCAGCGTAAACCAGGCCTTAGACTTGCTTCCCATGGGATCTTACGTACCATCTCCCTGAGTTTGCTAAAGTCTGCTGAGAGAGGCTGAAGCCCTCCTCTAATGTGAGAGAGTCAAGTTCAAATCCCTTCTCCATATCAGTGAACTTGAATCTAGATTTTCCCCATCCCATGAGAGAGTATTAGGCTAAAATTTATATGAGTAACTCCTCCTTCTCCATCACCACTCCCTTTGGAAACTTTGCCTAAAACTGTTTGGCAAATTCAATAACAGTTTTGGGTTGATTGGAATTGCATTTTTCAGCAAGTAAATTACTCTTCTGATTAAGCATAGACTGTCTAAAAAGTCACTGTAGCAAGGGCACAAGATGCTGGATCTCCCACAGCCTGGGTAAGTGTGCTAACCACCAGGCTAGCGAGTCATTCTCATTCATTATTTCTTTCTCTCTCTCTCTTGCCCAATGACTAAGTATTTATCCACAATAGAGCAGTTTCAATAGGAGAGACTAAGGGACCCCAAAAGCAGAACAACCCAGTGGCTAGGCACTCACCTCAGACGTGATAGACCCCTGGTCAAAGGAGAAGGGATTTGAACTGGGGATCTCTTAAGTCCCAGATGTGTATCCTAACCACTGGACTAAAAATTATGAAGGAGGGCCTGCTGAAGCTACAGCAAATAACCCCTCCCCTCAACAGTGCAGGTTCCTAACTCTACTAGATGGTTTGTAGTTGAGAATCTTAAACAGATGGAGTTGTCGCTCTCCATCCCAACTACCTGACAGAGGATTGGGGTTAGGACACACTCCTCTCCTTGGCACCTGCCTTTGGCTAGCTCAGGCAACGAGCCATCAAGTATGCTAGGTTTTGTGAATCCATTTCATAGGAACCTCTCTCTTTCGCCATTCATTGTATAGGAAGCTGAGTGCCTTTGTGACTTTTTCTTGAAATGAATTCTTTTTCTGTATCTGTAAGTACTTAGTCATCAGTCTTTGTGTATATGCAAAATCACACATCTTTTGTTGCATCCTTCACAATCTTCCAAGATGTTCCAAGATCTTCCAACTAGTTCTCAGAAAGTGAAGGCAATGTTTCTACAAGGAAAGTCCATCTTGTTGGACAGAGTACACTTAACACTTCATACTTTATGTACAGAAATATTGCATCTCATTTGGGTGATTTTTAATTAATTTGTGTAATTAGTCAAAAGTAGTTTGCACCTGAAAGCTGTACAGCAATAGAAACAAAGTACATTGTTATTAGTTTCAAAATAAAGGCGCTATTGAAAATCATCAAACTGAGATGAGCAGAAAGTATTGTCTTGTTTTCCAAAGTTAAGCACACACAGAGACTTCAGTCAGAGTTGATGATGTGTCTCCGAAATGTGAACTGTATCAGGAAACTGGCATTTGGCACCTGCTGCAGGTGATGTAGACAACCAGGACTCCAATCAGCAGAAGTTGATCCACTTGTTGGAAGTCTAGTTTCCTCCTTTTTAATCAGCTATGTTTTGTTATTTCATTTTAGCACCTTAAAAATATACATTTTGTTTTTGTACATCACTCAGTCACCACTCATTCTAGTGAGAAAGGCATAGAATCACAGAATTCAAAAACACATAGTACTCCCTCATAAACTGAAACATTTGACTGGTCACTCTGTTTTATATAGTCACTGTATTTTTGTAGAGCAGTCTAGAATGTGGCAGAATAAAGAAAGGGAACAGATCACCACTGATATGATTACACTGGAATACACTTGTTTGATATTTTGTTTGTGCAGTTCCCTGGATTCCTCTCACCCAAGACTTCGACAAGGAAAAGACTACAACTAAGATGACAGCTGCAGGCCCTTTGATCCCCAGGCATGATGGAATTAAAGTCAGCGGTTGGAAAAAGACATCCAAAGAATCATGGTTCCATCATTTCTGGCCTTATCCCCATCCCTTTATGAAAAGAACACATGGGACTTGTGTGGTGGTTAGGCAGGGGAAGAAAAGAATAGAAGGATTCATCAGGAAATTCTGGGAGTCAGGTCCAGAGAAGAGGCAGGTGCTGGGCCTACCCCAGGTCTTCCTACAGACAGGGAATCAGAAGTCCTCTTGCACAGAGAGAGAATAGATGGATCAGTAGGAATCACAAAAGAAGGAAGGAAACAGCTAGGTAGGCTGCAGAGCAGAAAGAGTGGGAGAAACACAGATAGGTGAGCCTCATCTAAGCACACAGAAATCCCCTTTGTAAGAGTAGGAGACCCTGCTTGCTGAATCATTTCCCAGCCAAGGAAGAAAGGAGCCAGAGGCTGCTGCAGGGGAGAGCTTAAACTCAGCCCTGGTTACCAAGAGCCAGCTGATAACTGGAGGAAAGAGAGTGACTTAAGGCAGCTGAGACCATTGAAGAATTGTACCCATCATGGTCTGAAGAGAACAAACTGTGAGTTTGCTGTGAATCCCTGCTACAATAATTAGCTAATGTAAAAAACACATTCAGTGATTATTATTTTATTATTTTTAACTTTAGCCCCCTCAAATAAAAAAATGTTGTCTACGCCCCTGCACACAGAATGTCAATGGTCATTTAACCACAACACCTTCTTCCCTAATATCTCCACTGCTCCCACAGCTTTCGTATTTTGCGTATATAATCTATACATCCTTGTTCTAGGCCACAGTAGAAGTGGCAGTGTCAGAATGCCACAAGAAAGGCCAGAAATAGCATAAATACAGCCTAACTGAAATCTCCCTAGAAATTCTATTGACTGGAGATTTTTAACCTCAATTTTGCTATGAAGATTGGCTAAAAAGAACAAGGTTTGGAAAAATCACTCTAAGTTTTGGTTGCTAGTTTGAAAGGAACAAACCTTTTCAACATTTTGACTTTGCGTTGTGACTTATGATATTTGGGCAGCTGAAACCCATTCTTACTAACAGGCAGCTGGCAATGTGGACAACAAGCATAGCAAGGCAAAAAGGCACATATGTTTGTTCAGTGGCAGTTGGTCACCTGTGCTGTTCTCTCTGGAGGCTGCGGTGCAGACCTGTAATTTTTTAAACTCAAACAAGTTACAGAAGGTCTGCACTTTCCCTGCTTGTTGTGGCAGAAATAATAAGACCTTTAAGAATGGGCAGTAGCTTGAAAAATGTTCTATATATTTCTGGGTTGATTAATCAATACTTAATTATTTAGAAGCTCTAAATGGCTATCTTTGGCTGGCACTCACACAAAATGTGTTATCATCTGTCAATAAAGGCCAGCAAATCAGATCTCCAGTGTGTAGAAGGGTATTACAGCATGGTAAAAGAGCTTACCTCATTTGCTACACTTCACCATTTCATTTCATCAAAGGTGTTTATGTCACAGTTAATGTGATAAGGGACAGCAGAGGCCTCAACAGCAGGCCAGAGACAGCATTGGCTGATAACTATAGCAAACAGGGAATAAATACTGCTTTGCAGCAACCATTTTTAAAAGCACTAATAATATAATTTCAGGCCTTTACAGAAATTAGTTAATTGGCTCAAATCCATTTTACTTCAGGAACAAAATGTGTATTCCCATCTTTAATTCTTTAGAATTTGTTTTATTACAGTTAATTTGCAATAATTTTGAACTGAAGCTCTTCTATGGTTAGACTGCTATAAAAGCAGTTATATAAAAAACTCAAGGTTTTAGTTCTATTTTGCAAAAATCCCATGAAAAAGTAGTTATCTTTGGATATGACAAAGAGCCTGTTCATCCAAGCTGTAGACAGTGGGGACATTAGTTGGTGGCTTCTCCAGAGAGCTGTGAGCATGTGCATGTTGTTGGTAAAGTTCATGATGTCGCCTGACACCTGTCTGTTCTGTGTCCCCAGTGCATGCCTACCACCAGTAAGTCAGGTTGCAGCCCCTCTTCCAGTTCCTCCGAACTTTTTGTTGAGGTTCTGACTCCACTTTGTCTTATAGCTACTCCTATATGCACACCCTATCCATGGCTGTAAAAAGTTGTGAGACCTCTTCTTCAACCTCCCCCGGCACTTGCCAAGATGGCTATCTAGCAGTCCAGAAGGAGGAGGAAGCATGATAGGCAGGTTCTATGTGAGCATGGGGTATACTTCCATGCTGTGGTCATTTCACATCTTTGGGCAAAGTTCCTTTCAGCAGTGTCCACTGACTCCTTCCCAGAGCAGTGGGAGTTGTCCAGATTTTCTGCTCAGTGCCCATCCAGTTTACTTGTTTTACGACTTTGACCTCACTCCCATTCCTGTTTTCTCATTTGTTGTCCCCTGTGTTTAGTTGATACCTGGTTCTGCTGCCTCCCCCCAATTTAGGGAATATATCTTTTATTCTGGTGAGCTCAGACAACCCTTCTGGGATTTTAAAGAGGCCAGTCTGTGGAGAGACTGAACATTTAGGGTCTGATTTTCAACATTTGGTGCACACAGTTGCATGCATACATTTGTACCTGTTTAATTTATGGACACAAGTACAAGATGTGTATATGCTGGTCAGGTATACATACATATAAGCTCTTAGATACTTGACTGGTTTCATACATGCTCAAACACTGGATATGAATGCACACATTTGGTATTTGAGGCATGCTAGGCAAATGTAAGCATGCAATTAATTTTGATTTAGGGATAGAAATTAGAGAACATGTACAGTCAGACTTCTTAAAATATGGATAATGATACCTCTTTCAGAAAATACTTTTGGGGATAATAATACCTTCTTTTGTGCTTTGAGATCTATGGATGAACAATACTGATAAGAACTAAGTATTATTATTAGTTTTATGACAGTGTTGCCTAGAAGCCTTATAGGAGATTGAATTCCCATTGTACAAGGCACTGTATAAACACATAGGAAGAAATAGCCCTTGTCCTAAGAACATCTTCAAGACTGTACCATAAAGAAAGAGCTGCCTCTAAATAAAGAGATGGATGCGTGGATAAAGTAAAGTCTATGGCATTTTTGGTTGTGGCTATTTCAGTTTTGATTCCCTCATGTGCTGTCATAAAAGGTACAAATCTTTAACAAAGTGGGGAACTGGGAACAACTATTGAGTAAAATCTTTAATAACTATTTCAGTATGATTATAACTGCAACAGCCTGATTGCATTTGAACATAATGCAGAATATATAAAAGGCAACACTGAAAATTTGAGAATGCTCTGAACAAAGAGAGACGAAGTTTTCCTTTGGCAGACTTGTACTCTGACAGAAAAACTTTACACTTCTGTCTGCTCATTAAAATAGACTATAATAAGTAAAAGAATTCACAGACTTGAATGATAAATTTTAGTAATAAGTGCACTGGGACTTCCTATGACCTTATCAAATGGGGTTATCCAGTCATTAATTCAGATAACACAATTTATTATCATAATCTTTTGCTTATGCTATTGTTGGGCAGACTGTGTATCCTCATTTGCATATGCAAATTGAGATGCCATCATTTCATTAATTTTAATACTGGTCCTTAATCCCAGCAAGATTAGCACTTTGCCTTAAATTTCCAAACAATGTATATTTGCATCTATCCATTAGTAAATTATCCTAATATTAGCAACGGTGAATTATAATGAGTAGAAATTATTCATTTGAATGTGCCAGTTATAAAATAGTAACAAATTAATGCATAATACTGACTACATACATTTCCGCTAACAGATTTTTTTATTCCTATGACAGCTGAGGTGGATGAAATCATTCCAGTAAGCATGTTGTTCTAGAATTTACAGCACTGCATTGTATGGTGGGGAGGAGCAGAACCTATGGAAGGCATTTTAGAAACTTTGTCTTGCATCTTAAATTAGAGTACTGCATTGGAACATTATTTGTATTGGCCAAGGGATAGCATGAAGGAGTTTCAAAGGTCATCCTTTCTCTTCATTTGGAAGAATCTTTAAAGGAAGAGAAATAAGTGGAGACAAACTGAGAACATAAAATTAATTGTAAAAGCTTGCTAACCTCTAATAATAGTTTAGTATCTTATAAATTGCAAGCAAAGTATTTAAGATTTATATACTTGCAATGATATATGTAGCGGAAACCATTCATTAATACTGCAAAAATAGTGGAATCCCAGAAATGGAAGAGCATTTAAACATTCCTGGTTGTGTTACTAGATGGGGTTTAAGAATATTGCTCACATTCATTCACATTCTGCATTGAACTGTTTCATCATCTGGAGTTCCAGCATTGTTATTAACTCAGTTAAGTGCACTTTTCATCTTATGTATGTTGGATATAGGTGGTAGCAGAGGAAAAAGCCCTTACTTTACTAGTGGAATTTAGATTCCAAAGTAGGTACTCAGCACTCAGCAAGAAAATGTAGAGAAGAACCTGAATAGATCAAAACTAGAGTACGTTTAGCGTTAACTTAAAATGATTGAACAGAGGCTAAATAATATCCTCAGTCACAAAAATTGTAAAGTTATTAGTTAAAGGATGACTGCCTAGATTAATATGAAAAGCTAAAATAATCCAGACAATAATGCCTGGTGTAGCTCCCAGGAAGTTCACAGAATCAGACCTGAGAACTTTGTTTTCTGACTGTTCATAAGAGGAGAACAAATAATTGAACAATTTAGAGTTAGACTAACAAGAGTTTGTTACTGATTGGCACTTGCATAGCACTTATTATTAAGAAAACATGAAGATCCTATTTTAATTGAGTTATCCAACCAAGAAAGAGACTGGGAGCCCAATTCTTCCCTCTCATTCACTGTATGACAGTGATATCATATGTCACTGATAAATCACTAAAATCAGTAGTTTTATTCTGGATTTACACTGGTATAACACAGCAGAATTTAACCCATTGACTTAACTGGAAATATATCAGGCATCTATTTGGCCCACTGTTCCATTCATCCTAATGAATCAATTTAGCAGGAATTATAATTGATGAGTAGTTTTTATGCAGAGCGTATATACTCATATCTGTTGTCCTTGGAAACCTGAAAAAGTTTGGGGAAGTTTAATATAGTAGATTTAGTCAACTTTGTTTCTTTGTTACTTATTTAAAACCTATGTTGTTTTCCTGTGGGAAATGCTGTTCTAAGTTTGAGTAATTACTCTGATGTTCTGACCTATCTTTTTCTGTTATTAGCCATCTGTGAGGCAGTGCAGGCTTTTCAATATTAACTGCACTGAATTTTGCTCAAGTTTTCCCAGCTTTAAAATGATATGTTCTGATCTCTGTGTTTCTTTCCAGACCATTTCTCAATCCTGTCAACTCCTCTATCACAGAGATATCAGAATATGACTCAACTAGTGGAAATGAGGGTTTGTAGAACATTTCTGACTTGGAGAAAGGCACTAGCTTCTGTGACTCCAATCTGAGTATGTTCTTGTTATATTTCATTTTCACTTTGACTTCTTTTTATCAACCATGTACATTCTTTATTTTAAGTTAGCATTATCCCAGCAAATTTGAAATCAGCTGTCATTGTTCTTTCACTTGGAAAAAAAAATCTTTATCACCTAGTGACGTTTTGGTCAGCTATCAGCCAATTAATATGGTCTATTAATTTGTAATACCCTTGAGGAATATGTGGTGACTACGTAGCTCTCTGAATATGTCTAAATAGTTGTCTGTATTTTTCTGTTCTTGTATAAAAATATGTAGAAGAGAGAAGAGAAATGTGAGGATATGAAATATGTATATTGTGGAAGCACGGAACTGTGTGGGCGATTGTGAATCTGGGTGCATGGCATATAGTCTCATGATGTAGCAAGAACAAAAATATTAGAACTATCTTGTGATGTGAATTAGTAGAGCAGCTGTCCTTTTAAAAAGAAAAGGCTCTACTCTAACAAGGTTTACTGGATCGCATGCTACACTTTGTCATCTAATAACAATAGCATTTGAGTAATAATACAACAAGCATACAAGGTAGGTACCTTAAACATGGGTTTAATGCTACGTTTTGTTGGGAGAGAAAAAAATCTAATGACGTTAAACTTCCAGAAAAATAGGCTCAGATCATGAAGCAGAGCTGCTACTTTCATTTTCCTCTTCCCTATCCCTGAGTCACTACCCTTTTCATTTGCTGGATGGAAGATCATTTTAAAATGGATAAACACAGGAGTTACTACTCAGGTGTTCAATGCCTCCATGCCGAGCAAAATCTCCAACACATTCTTAAGTTCTTATTATCCTGATATTAGCTTTTGCTAATTCAATCATTAGTTCAGTTGTGGAAAAGATGAAAGATGAGAAGAGGATATTGAGTGCCTGGCATTGTTTAAATAAAACATTTCAGCTTTGCGTCCAGCACTGGTGCTGGAGAAGTGTTCCTAACTGGTGTTCCTGTGATGGACAATGAGAAGAGTCAGTACCCAAAAGTCTCACTGGTTAAAGAGTGGAACAGAGGTGTAGTCAAAATTTGCCAGGACTGTCTCCATGCCTTTTCTTCTGGGCCGGACTCCATTGCTTAAAGAGAACAAGGAGAGGAAAAAAAGAGTGTATTGAAAAAGCTGCACATTGCCTACAATCACAAATGTAATGGCCAAAACAGTGAGTCAGTTAAAATTATAAACAATTTATTTTGTTGTTGTTGTTGTTGTTGTTCTGGAGTTACGATGTTCTATGTTGCTTTTGTTTATGCCTTATTTCTTTAAATCACACAACACGCCAACAATGAAAGAATATTTCAGTAAAGGGAAAAATATCCGTCACAACAGTCAGCCAAGATAGCCCCAGGTTCTTCAAGAGATATTAGTTTCAACACAACTGGAGCACTTGAGAATTTTGAGGCATTCTGATTACAGACAAGTTGGTAAGGATGCAAGTTGTGGGCAATAAGAAACAACAGGAATGATGGGATATCATCATCTTGGGTGCATTTTAGTAAAGCTCAGTAAGCTTGTCCAGAAAGAAAGATAAGAACTAATTTGAGCCTTACTCCTTTTTTTGACCCAGTGCCTTTAACCCTCTCTACTTTTGCTGTTATTCTCATCATGGTGTCTGAGGCTTTCAGTGTGTTTACTGTGCTTTGGTTATCTAAATTATTTAACTCTCACCAGACACAGCACTGTGTTTTCTTGGATTGGAACCATTATAGGGCACCTGCAGCACTGCTAAAGCAAAGCATATACTCAAGTGGAACACTTTATATAATTCAAAGCCTATAAAGCCATTACAAGTTACACCTATTTCAGGTGAGCTTGTGATACACACACGGTGGATGAAATCTTGGCTCCGTTCATGTTAATTGTTCTTTTCCCATTAACTTCAGGGGACGGTCAGGATTTCACCCAGAATGCCAGGCACTTTGAAATATGCTAGGTTATATCATGGACGGTAACATGTTCTGTGATATTGGCTGGTGATGTAATGCCATGCCATATAATTTGGGTAGTGGGATAAATTTCAGGTGTTAATTGCTTGTGTGAATATTTCCCATTTACACTCCTTCAATTCTGTAAAACAAATGTAGGAGGCAGTGCGCCATATCCAGTTGCCTTTGCAACACTTGGGGGATGAAGGAGGAAACCATATACACACTCACACACAGAATTGTGTTAGTTACCTTTCATCTGGTTCTCATTTCCTCTCTTGTCATTTTCTCTGCCCTTACTGGGGTCTATCTCTGAAACTTATTGTATGTCATGTTGTATTAATTATGCATTTTTTATTCAGTAAAATACCCCTATGAGAAGCAGCACTTTATTTTCATGAGTGTCTTTATGGATGCATGTAGGCATCAAAACTCACACAAATTAAAAACACTCGAATGTCATTGAAGTGAAATGTGCAAAATTATTTGTCCAGACATGGATGTTAAAGATCTTGAAAAAGAGTGTGGTTTCCTCATGAAGAGAATCCTTCCAACTAAGTTCTGTATAATATTAATACTTTTATGCAAACTCTTACTTGAACTCTCTCTCTAGCCATTGATTTCAAAGGGGTCAGGTTTTCATCCAGGGTAAATATAACATTTTCTCTGGAGGTACTGATGGCTCAGAGGAAAGAAAGGTAATAGAAACTTTCATCTCTTGTTCACCAATTCAAACCCAGCTCATATGGGTATGTGACAGAAAACTGATCTAGTCCGATGGCTATTTCATTTATCTGAAATAAATTGAGGGCTCTCATGCCCATTCCCATTAGTTGGGCATCTAAATGACAAAATGGCCACCCTCACAAGGTCAATAATCCTGTTAGCAGTCAGAGCAGAGGAACAAGGGGTAAGGAGGCTTTTCAGTGCTATCTTCACTACACTGAGCATTAGAGGCATGTTGAGATAGTCGGAGGGATTAATCAAAGCCAGCAAGTGGATGCTTTCAAATTGCCCTTTTAACTCTGGGGACTATAAATGACAAAGAGAGGAAAACAAGTTTAAAAATGAGAGCAAATATTGCTACATGAGAGCTGATGACATTTTTGCCTCTTTTGACCTGAGTGATTTGCCAGAATTTGGAACATTGCAGGGTGGATCATACCCCAGCCAGCATTTACAGCTGACATTGGAGACACATACCACAGTAATAACAGTAGCCCTTGACAAAAAATTGGGCTCTTCCATAATCATAGGCCAGGACTGGCCATTTTTGACAAGTCATTAATGAACAGGCCAGTGTAGCAAATGAGGATCTGGTCCAGTCACTGCAGTTGGTAAGCCATGGGGAATCCAAAGACCCTGAGAAGGGAACGTCCCAAGCAACTTGATCATCGATTCCCCCTACAGGGAAAGAAGAGGTAAGCAGTCAGGACCTGAAAGCTCTCCTACAAGGTGGGAATTTTGTGCAAGAACAGAGAAATGACCCTTTGCTGAGTCATGCACATGAACAACTGACCTCTGTAGATGGAGAGGTAACAGATCCTGAGCTGGGTGAGCTGTAGTCACTTTGTTCTCAAGAAAGAACACCTGTATCAAATCAAAAGGGATCAACAAACAAGGATGGTGAAGGCCCAGCTGACTTGGGAAGAGAGAAGACATGGTCACAGGTATTAACCCGAATCTACTGGCCAGGTGTGCATCAGGACATGAGAGAACACTGTTCTTCCTGCCCAGAATACCAGCAAGCTAGAAACAAAGGGACTCCTAAGGCACCTTTGGTCTCTCTGCCCTTGATTGAGACACACTTCAAGAGAATTGGAATGAACATGGCCATGCCCCTAGAAAAAAACCACATCAGGGCATCAGTACATATTAGTGACCATTGACTACACGACTGGGTACCTGGAGGCTGTTCCTCTTCATTCTGCAAAAGCTGCAGCAATAACCCCAGAGCTCTTGAAACTCTTCTCATGTGCATAATTTACCCACAAAATACTAATGGATCAAGACACTAACTTCACCTTCCAACTAATGCACAAATCATGCTCTCTTCTGAAGATTAAATCCCTGGAAACCTCGGAGTGCCACCTGCAGATCGATGGCCTAATAGAACAGTTTAATAGGATTCTGAAGGGAATGATAAGACGAGATACTCAGCAGCTGGAATTGGCAAAGCACCTAAGCACTATTGATCTGAGAAAAGGTTATTGGCAGAACCTTTTATCCCCATCCTCAGAACTCCCCCCAAAAAACTACCATTCGCCATCCCCTTTAGGCACTTTCATTTCAATACTATGCCTTTTGGCCTCCACTGAGCTGCCACAACTTTCCAGTGGCTTATGAATAGGATTCTCAGCCCACACTATCAATATGCTGCAACCTACATAGATGGTATTGTCTATAGTCCTCCCTGGGAAGATTACTTGCAGCACTTAAAGGCAGTGTTAAAAGTCCTCCAAGCCGCGGGTCAACCCTGCACAATGTAGACTAGTCATGGGGGAAGTAAACTATTTGGGGTATCATTTAGGCAGCAGCCTTATGAAACTAGTGGTTGACAAGGTACAGATCCTAACAGCCTAATTTCCCAGATAGAGTGGCAAGGCTGGCAGGGTATTACCAGAGGCTTATCCCCAGTTTTGCCTCAGTCATAGCTCCCCCTTACCAACTCATAGAAGGCAACTACTCCAAGAAGATCTGATAGAATAAGAAATGCAAGGAACTTTTAGTGAGCTGAAAGCATGGCTATGCTAGGAGCCTGTGTTGTTCAGCCCTGGATTTTCCTGTGAATTCATATTGCACACAAACACCTCAGAAGCTGGACTCAGCGTCATACTCTCACAAGACTTCAGAGGAGAAGAAAATCCAAAGCTATTCCCTAAAGAAGAGACCTACTCAAATATTGAAAAGGATCCACTAGTGATCAACGGAGCTATGGGATTCCCTCAGGTATTACCTGTTGGATAGCTCCTTCTCCTTGATCACAGATTATACTCCCCTATGCTGGAGCCACACTGTGAAAGACGCAAACCCATGTATAAATCAATGATAACTTCTGCTACAGACCTATAGATTCAGAGTGCAACTGCAGGCAGGAAAGGACAGTCTAATGCTGATTTCTTCTCATGATAAATCAGGAATGGAGACAACCTGATTCAGGGCTGCCTTTCCAACTTGACGGGTGGAGTATGTGAAGAGACACACTCACTCTGAGAGGAGACTAACAAGCTTTTCTGGGATCCCTCGAGACTAACCAGGTGCACCTGTAAGGTTTGCTCTGCCTGGGGGGGAAGGAAGAGGGATCTTAAAAGGGGAAAACCTGCCACAGGAAGCAGCGGTGAATAAGAAGAAGATGGCTGTACCTCAGATACTGCTGACCAGAGAGACAGATCAGCTAAGAGGAAGACAGTCACACACTTCACTGCCACTAAAGTGCATGGGCCAGCTATAAAGCAGGGTGCTCCAAGAAGATGGGTTGGAGGTAAACCCTAATTAGAAACACTAACAGCTGGTAATCCAAGCCCCAAAGGAGTGACCCCAAAGACCGCTTAAGAGACAGACAACCTTGGCTGTTCTTTTATTCTGATCCCCCCACCCCTTTTCTTTTGTTTGTTTGTTTTGTTTGGAGAACACCTCCTGCTACAGTTAGGGGAAAGATGTTATAAATAACTTGAAATGGAGTCTCGGGGGGACTAGGCAGAGCCCCAACCCCCACACATTATGTAGAAAAAGGGACATTGTTTTTCTGCAGCAGAGTGTTTGTTGTTTTGAAACTAGTGTAACTGAGCAGACTTGAGAGCAGAATTTTTAATTAAATAATTATAATTATGGATACTTTTATTATTCCTGCTAATTAAAAAGAATTACAGTGAGAAAACTTAAAACAAGTTACACCATCATGAAAGATTCTATTAGTTTGTGAAATTGAACAGGGAAATTCATTGGAGCAAAATTTCAAACATAAGGGTGCTCATTACATTGTTAATAATGAGAAATATTATTTTTCTCTCTTAACATCTAACATGTTAACTTCTCAGTTTTACATTTGAATGAGTGAGAAGGATCCAGCCTTTTTTTTTAGTTCTCTCAATCTTTGAGATAGTTGCAAATTCCATTATTTTGTTCTCAAAAGCACACACAGTCATCTTACTGTACTGTTCTACTTCATGGTCTTAAGGGATTTTTCCCTTTCCAGTGATGAACCTTCTTTACAGTATACAAGAACAAAAATAGTTTGGCTTACCCTTCTGAAATGTGTTTTGCTTTGGAAGGTGATGTATTGCTACATTCCCTCATCCTTGCACCATGGCACAATGCCCAAGAGTCAGATCCTTAGCGTGTGGCCTGATCTACACTACAGCTTTCTGCTGGCATAGCTATGTTGTTCAAAGGCGTGAAGAGGCAGGACCAATGCAGCTGTGCTAGCAGAAGCCTCTGTAGATGGGATTACATTAGGAAAAATTATCCTTATTATTTTACCAGTAGAACTTGTTTCACTCACAGGGGCCATTTTACAATATGGTACAGCCACTATAGCTATGTCCACACTAGAAGCACTTAGTCAGTATACTATACGGTATTCCTATGGCTGGAAAGTGGCCCTAGAACTGTTACTTAGTAAATGATTACATTCCTTTCCATTTTTTATTCTTTGCAATTGTTCTTAGAACTATTTCCAAAGGTTAAATGCTAGATATACAGACTTAAAGGATAAAAACCAAAGTTTTTGACAATTCATGACAAAACACCATATTAAAATTGTATTTTGGGTGAGATTCACTCCTGTGCAAAGGGCCAATACAAGGTCTGGGTACACTTTAAGTCACTTCTCAGAGCAGGATAGAGGTGGGATTGAAAGGCACAGGCTTTTTCGAGAGGACCTAGACAGGGGAAGAATTTTACCCTTACAGGACTTTGTAGTTTTCTGCAAAGTTTGTTTTTTAATCAGCATGACCTGTGCTGGACTTGGAGTTCATGTATTTCCAAAATAAAATGTCTGCTTTATTTTTCTTGCAGTGGATTTGATGGCAAGTACTTGCTAGATTGGAACTGAGAATTAACTAAGTCCTGGGAAGATAGAACACACAACCAGTTATTAAAATTTGGGAATAAATGGAGACTGTCTTTAGCTACACATTTCAAATCACTATCCAAACTTCCTTGGTGTTCAAGGCCTATGTGGATCTGGGTTTTGAGTCAGACTCTTAAGAAAAAACAAGGGATAATGGAAACCCCATCTGAGATGTAAATTGCCAACATTTTTCATTTCTTTTCCAATCCATTTTATCCATTAATTGAACCCCTTCTATACCAAGTCCCTGCACTGGACATCTGCCATGAGTTTTACTCACTAAGCTACAACATTATACCCTAACCCCACTACCCTTCCCCATCGGATCCAAGACCTGCAAACCCCCCACCTCAACCAATGTGGCAGTGAGGGAAAAATTATTTCCCAGGTCCTCAAGGAAAAGAGCACCTAGGGATCCTGAGGGAACCTGATCCTTTTGCCAAATTCCAGGCTGTACCCAGTAAAAGAGAGACTCCCTGGGGCTAAGTACCCCACTCTTCTGGTTAGTAGGAAGGGCAGTGCAGTGACTTTCTCCTGACCTCGCCCCAAATGCTTCCTGCCTTTTCTCTCTATCCCTTTAAACTTCTCCCTTCTTCCCATCCTTAAAGAGGCAGCATCACTCTTCTTCCAGCAAGCCAGAGAAAGACTCTCCACGCCTCTCCCCCGTCCCCCCATCCCATGAAGGTTGCAGTGGACACATGCTATGAGCAAAATATATATGTGCAATTCACCACTTCCTCAACGCCACTGACATACTAATCTCCCCATAATCTAGTAGCAGATATTCACAGCTATCTGCTATATTGCCTTAAGAACAATTCAGGTTCAAAGAAATATTTTCGAAAGTGAAGTTTTATTTTTTTCTTAAGATATTAGTGTTGCTAGGAGGCAAAGTAAAGATCAAAGTTTTCTGCAGGAACGCAGAAGTATGAAAGTAAAGACATGTAGCATTTCTGGAAACTGTGACATTGTTAGCAAAAGAACAAAATGTTTTCACAGGTATCGACTGGCTCCTAAGCATCAGGAGGAGAGCAAATGTATTGGTTATTGGGATTAATCTGAGTGTCTTGGAAATGATGATTATTGTTTTTATTATTTGGATTGTGGTGGTACCTAGGAGCCCAATCATGGATGAGGACTCCATTGCATTGGACGCTGTAGAAACACAGGACAAAAAAGATGGTCTCTGTCCCCAAGAGCTTACAATTTAAATAATACAGCAATGACATTAATAGAGCATATTTTAAAATGTAGTGATTTTGTATAAGCTCTGATTTGCCACCACTACATGTGTTGAGTGATACTTTGCTCCATGAACAAGGGGACTGCACATGTTGTCAAGTACTGTTCCACATTACTAAGGATGTCAGAACTGGGTCCATAGTTACCTTGGAAACACCTAGAGAATTCTCTGTAATGGAGCGAACGAGAGTGCCAACACATGGCAACAAAAAACTAGATGCAGAACCAGGATATCTGAAATATAATTTACTTATTGCAGAAGATGCTTGAAGTTATATAGAAAGCAAGCAGAATGAGGCTCACATGGAGGATAAGTTTGTTCTTTTTAAGAGTTGATATGTTTTGATTAAAAACAAAATTTCATAAAATGTGCCATTTTGGTTATAAGCACTATGATATAATCATTCATGTAATAATTTTATAATGTCTTATGTGCTATTGCAGGGGTCGGCAAACTTTTGGAAGTGGCATGCCAAGTCTTCCGCCCTCCCCCCCTCTCTCCCATGTGACGTGGGCCCAGCACCCTGGCCAGGGACTGCTCCCAGCCCCAAGCAGGGACACATGGTGGCTGCCCCCCCTTCTGGCCCCGCCCCTTCCCCCACTCCTCTCCCACCTGACATGGGCCCAGTGCCTTGGCCAGGAGCCGCTTCTGGCACCACCAAAACTTATACAACCCTGGCACCAACGGCAATGTGAGTACCGCTCAAAATCATCTTGCATGCCATGTTTGGCATGCGTGCCAGAGGTTGCCGACCCCTGTGCTATTGTAACAGCTGGTGCAGTATATTCTCTGGTCTTACAGTATCTGACTATCACAGTGTGTATTTCCTCTGCCACTTTGTTTGTCAGATTCATTGTTTAATAAGATTGACTGTTCACAGTTCAGGTATTGCATCAGAAGAGTATGTCAGTGGCCTATCAATTCATCAGTAGAGGGGAGATTTGCTTGGGATACACTCTGGTGCACAGTCCAGGAATATACAGGCCATCATTTCTTCCCTGAAGGAATTCATCTCAAGAAAGTTTACGAATAATTGAGGTCTCTTTGTTATCACTTCAAGCTTATGCTCTCAATTTGGTGAATTGCCATTAAAAAAATGACATGGAGTGAAATACAATATATATTACAAATACAAGTACTGCTTTTAAGATGAAAAACTGAGTCTTATTCTGAGCTCACTATACACAGTGTAATACTACTGACTTCAGTAGAGCTACTCTTAATTTAACTTTGTGTAGGAGATAAGAATCAAGGTTTCAGTGGTCTATGTTGTAGCTTTTAGGGAAGAATGCGGAGGCCCACATCATGGGGAGGGGCAAATCAGTACACCACTCATGCAGATACAAAGTCCTTGGGTTGCCCAACTTGTCTTGGGATGTCAAATCTGCTCCATCCATTAAGATGGAACTGATTGCTTCCTTGGTGTGCTAGCCCCATTCCACAGAACAATAATGGAAATGTACGGCAGGAAGGGACCTCAAGATCATCAAGTCCAGCCCTCTGCACTGAATCAGGACCAAGTAAACCTGGAGCATCACTGACAGGTGTTTGTCCAGCCTGAAATGATAGGGATTCCGAAACCTCCCTTGGAAGCACAATACAGAGTTTACCTATCCTTATAGTTAAAAATATTTTCTGTAATATCTAACCTAAATCTCCCTTTCTGCAGATTAAACCCATTACTTCTTGTCCTTCCTTCAGTGGACATGGAAAATAATTGATCACCTTCCTCTTTCTAACAGCCCTTAACATATCTGAAGATGGTTGTCTGCTGTCTTTTCTTAGACTAAACATGCCCAGTTTTTTTAAACCTTTCTTCATAGGTCAGGTTTTCTAAATCTCTTGTCATTTTTGGTGCTCTCTTCTGGACTCTATCCAATTTATCCACATCTTTCCTGAAGCGTGGTGCTCAGAATTGGACATGTTTCTCCAGCTGAGGCCTCACCAGTGCTGAACAGAGTGGGACATTTACTCCCCATGTCATACACCCCCGTTAATGTACCCCGGAATATTTCCCCTTTTCACGGCTGCATCACATTGTTGATTCACTCAATTTATGATCCGCTCTAACCCCCAGATCCTTTTTCAGCAGCACGACCACCTAGCCAGTTATTCTCCATTTTGTAGTTGTGAATTTGATTTTTCTTTCCTAATTGAAGGACTTTGCACTTGTCTTTATTGAATTTCATCTTGTTTATTTCAGACCATTTATATAATTTGTCAAGATTGTTTTGAACTTTAATCCTGTCCTCCAAAGTACTTATAACCCCTCCCAGTGTCATCCACAAATTTTATAAGCATACTTTCTACTCTTTTATCCAAGAAATGAATGAAAATATTGAATAGTACAGACCCAGGACAGAATCCTGTGAGATCCCCCTAGATACATCCTCCCAATCTGATAGCAAACCATAGATAACTACTCTTTGAGTACAGTCTTTCAACTAGTTGTGCACCCATTTTGTAGTAACTTCATCTAAACCACATTTCCAAGTTTGTTTAAAACTATATCATACAGGACAGTGTCAAAAGCCTTATTAAAAATCAAGATATCACATCTACTGCTTTCCCCCATCTGCTAGATCAGTTATCGCTCTTAGAAGGAAATTAGGTTTTGTTCTTGACAAATCCATGCTGATTATTCTTTATAACCCTTTTATTCTCTAGGCATTTACAAATTGGTTGTTTAACAATTTATTCCAGTAGCTTTCCAGGTATAAGAGTTAAATAGATTGGTCTATAATTCCCTGTGTCGTCTTTGTTCCCATTTTTAAACATAGGTTCTATGTTTTCCCTTTTCCAGTCATCTGGATCCTCACCTGTCCTCCATAAATTCTCGAAGATAATTGCTAGCAGTTCAGAGATTGCTTCAGCTAATTCCATAAATAACATAGGATAAGTATCAGGCCCTTCTGACTTGAATACATCTAACTTATCTAACTATTCTTTAACAAGTTCTTTCCCTATTTTGGCTTGCATTCCTTCTCCCTTATTAAAATTAATTGTGTTGAGTGTCAGGTCACCATTAAGCTTCTGACGGAAGCAAAATAGTCATTAAATACTACAGACTTCTTGATGTTATCTGTTATTAGCTCTTTTTCCTCACTAGGAGGAGAACTTATGCTTTCCTTCATCTTTCTCTAGGTTCTGGTGTATTTAAAGAACCTATTCTTACAACATTTTATGCCCCATATTACATGTAACTCACTGTATGCCTTAGCCTTTCGGATTTGGTCTCTTCATGCTTCGGCTGTTCTTTTGTGCTCCTCCTCAGCAATTAGTACATGTTTCCAGTTTTTGTAGGATTTCTTTTTGATTTTCAGATCATTAAAGAGTTCCTGATGGAGCCCTGTTGGCCTCTTCCTATATTATCTTTGCATCAGAATAGTAGGCAGTTGTGCATTTAATATTGACTCCTTGAGAAACTGCCAGCTTTTTGCTCTACTTTATCTATTAGATTTTTGTCCCATGGGACCAGTACTCTGAATTTTTAAAGCCTACTTTTCTGAAATCCATCATCATTCTGCTGGTCTCACTTCTTCCTTTTCTTAAGGTCATGAAATCTATCATTTCATGATCATTTTACCTAAATTGCCTTCCATCTTCAGAGTTGCTACCAATTCCTCCCTATTGTCAAAATCAAGTCTAAAATGGCTGTCGCCCTGGTTACTGCCTCAATATTCTGAAGCAAAATGTTGGTCCCAATACATTCCAAAAAACTTATTGGACATTTTATGATTTGCTGTATTACTTTTCCAACAGGTGTCTGGGAAGTTATTACCATTAATAACATTTATTTGAGGTCATGTGTTTTGGATATTTCTGTTATTTGTTCTAGAAATGCCTCATTCATCTCCTCTTCCTGATTTGGTGGTCTACAGTAGATTCCTATCATGATGTCACCCCTATTTTTTCTCCTTTTATCTTTACCCAGAGAGTTTTACCTCATCTGCCTCTCACCTCCTTCTAGACCTCAGAACAAGTGCATATATTCTAGTTGTATAATGCAACACCCCTATCTTTTTCCCTGCCTATCCTTTCTGAAAAAGCTATGTCACTCTTTACCAATGTTCCAGTTATGTGGTTTTCCCCACCAAGTCTCTGTGATGCCAGTTTAGCTCTTGTACTAATCCATCCGGTTCCTCCTGCTTATTCCTTATACTGCTTGCATTTGTCTTTGTCTAGAATGTTGAATAGATTCCCCAACTGGTTTAACTTTTGTTGCTCCTATGACCCTATTATAAATTTCCATGTCTCTTCCAACATCTAGCTCTCTGTTAAGGTAATTTTTATGCTTACCTGTGGGCTTTTGTCATAGTTCTAAGCCCTTCTCACTAGGTTAATGAGTCAGTACATGAAGATGTTCTTCCCCTTCTTAGTCGGGTGGACCCCATCTGTTTCCCACAGAGCTTCTTCCTGAATCATCATCCTATGGTTGAGAAAGCCAGAGCCCTCTCATTGACACTATCTGCACAGCCATGCATTCATGTCCAGGATGTATGTTTCCTTGCCTTGGCCCTTACCCTCAACTGGGAGGATGGACGAGAATACAGTGCATATCCCTGACAGTGCAGAGTGGTGGGCAAGGACCTGCCTCTTCCCCATCCCCTTTCCAATGTCCTACTCCCCAATGGAAGCAAACAGTATCTTCATACGTTAGAGCAAAAGAAACAGAGAGACAGTTATCATGAAGCCTCACAAAGGAGAAAGAAAGTCTAGTTCTGTGTTTTCACACAAAAATGGAACTGGTTTTATTTCCCCTTTTTATTTCTATTATTTCTTTCAGCATATCCACCTTTGAAACCCTGTATACAAGCTTTTCTTCTTAGCTAGGGGAATTGTTTTTCTTTAAATTGGGCTCTGCTGAAGTTCAACTGCTTTAGTCCTGTGAAAGCAAGGGTTCTTTATCCTGAGCCAATTGTTTTCATAAGGCTGTGGATTATTGTTGTTCAGATTATTGATCACTGGGTTCTGTCTTGTTTGCAGAAATGTGTAATTATAATAAAGCACAATACAAGGAAAGTTTTGGAAAATAAAAAAACAAATGCCAGAGAAAAAACTGGCCAAAGTCAGCCATCAGTTAAATGTGGTTGTTCTGGCAAGCAAAACTGTGTGCTTTTAATTTAGTGGGTGTCCTTGTTATTTCTTTCCTAGTGTCTTTGCACTGATCAATAAGCAGAAGTCTTTCCTGTGACAGGTTTTATTTTGTATGTGCACACCCTTTTGTTTCCCATCAAGCCAAGATAGATTTGTCATGATATGATTCGCATTACCACACAATACAATTATTAGAGGTATGTCTGATAAATGAATTATTATAATCACAGCCATAAAACAGTAATTACAGTTTGGGGAATACATTAATAACCCATTGACACTTACAGATTTAGAATGTTTCACAATCCACTTGGACGTCTTAAAGGGGAAAAACAGATTTTGACAGCATATTAACATTTATAAAGTAAAAGATTTATTGCAGTATCTTCCAACAGTTGGAATGATAGTTAAGGTATAAGTGATTCCCCCTATCCAATTCTTAGAGTTAGGCTTTACACTTAAGCAGCCATTAAGGTTGGAAATACCTCAGAAGGTTGAGTATTTCTTTTGAAAGTCTTCTGTAAAGCCAAATAGAGAAATATTTAATTTTTCTTTTGATCTATATAGATTTTTCCCCCTTCTTCTTTTGTTCAAATGGACTCCTTTCAGCTTTGAAAGATAAGTTTCCTAGTGTAACTTGGTAAATTTTCCCACCTTGAAATCACTACGTGACACTGTTGGGACTCACTGTGATGATGTCACAGAAAGGTACGTCAGCAAAATTGCTGAACTGAGAAAGGAATTTCAAGAATGATTGTCTGACTTCAGGAACCATGAAGGAGTGTTTGCAGGGGCATGTATGTATACGTAACATAAAATATATATATTAGCTTGTCTGTAAGATCCAAAAAAAAGCTTTAATGTGTATGTATTTCAAAAGGCTTTCCTGGGACCAAACCAGAAGGCACCTTTGGTAGGCTATAAATAATAGCTAAGTGACTACCTGCAGTACTGTGATTATAGTTCTATGGCATAGAAAGCAGTAGTAGAATAGGAAATGACATAGGACCAAGTGGGTGGAACTAGGGCTGTGCTCTCAAAATACTGTGTTCGGTGCAGGGAAGGAAATAATCTGTTCAGCTAAAGGCTGGTAGAAAACCAGAGAGTCACAGTCTCACCCCGATATACTAATCAGGGATTAAAATGGAGTCACTAGGCCTACTGATATGAGCAAGGGCTGCAGGCTCAGGCCAGAAAGTAGGTAGCAGACCTTATGCTAGACAAAATTTAGCAAAATAAGCGTTTAGCAAAGTAAGGATAGACCTGCTCACTGACAGCAAAAGCTGTGACACGCCACTATTGCCATTCCATGTGTGGAGGGGGAGCCAACTTTCTTTGACAGCCATTTTAGCGAGTGATGCCAACATCCAGAGTGGAACTAGAAGCCAACCTATAAGTTTTCTTTCTTGTATTGGATTAATGCAAACATTCAGCTTGAAAGAGACCATAGCTTTATTTCTAATTGGCTTTCTCATACTTTACTTTCTAATATAGAAATTAAAATTTTATTAACTAATAACTAGTTTGCTGTATCTCAAATACATAACTCCTGCATTAGCATATGTTAACTAAATTCAAGTCCCTAAACATCACTAAAATTTTACATTATGACTAGTTGCAAAAGCATGGAAAGATGAAAACAGTCCTCTGAAGCTTTTGTGCTGAATTTCAAGTAAATGCGCCTGCTGTTGAAATAAATGATAAATCACAGGACTAAAAACGTAACAGAGGAGAATTGTGTGGTTAAGGCACAGGAGCGGGTTCTCAGGAGATTTGGGTTCAATTCCCAGCTTTGTCACAGACTTCCTGTATGAATCTGGCCAAGTTAATAAATCTCTGTACCTCAGTCCTCTGGCTGTACAGCAAGTACAATAATGTTTCCTTTGTCTGTCTAGGGCTTGATTATCGCTTTATCTCATACTCTGAGCAAGGGTCAGAAGTAAGTTGTGCTATTCAAGCACAGACCAAGCACCAGATTTTGACTCAATGTGTTCCCCTCCTGCAGCAAGGGAAAAGGAATCTCTGGCATTCCTGTACCTGGAATAGATTACTTCTCCTCTATGCTGCCTCAGCTGCTGTGGTGAGCATGCTGGGGGAGGACTATAGCCTTGGCATTACCTGTCAACTTGCATGGGAGAGAGAGTAGCAATCCATTGCAGGGTTCTGTCTCCCCACGCTAGGGCCATCAATAGGGGTAGCCCAGACAGTGGAATATAGGGATGCTGTATGCATCCTCCTTTTATAGCTCAACATTTTCATACATCCAGTAGAGGAGCTCAGTTATAATACTGAAACCAAATCCATATAGATATCTCAAATATATTTATAACTTCCATTTCACATATTACATATGAACATAAGTATTATCATCTGACTTAGCATATTATAACCTTTCTAACAGTAGCTGACATGGCATATCTCACATGAATTATTATGATTTTGACACACTGATGTCAAACAATATAACAAATGCTTGCCCCTCCCCACCCAGCATGACACCCCCAATGTGAGACTGGTGTAGAAAGGAGTAATCAGAGCTCCCGAATACACCTCAAGGCTCCCCTTATTCAGACAGCATGACATCCATTGTTTAAAACTCTTATTTATGTTGCCTGAAGCAAACCCCAGAGACTAATGCAGCTGAGGGTCACTGAAAACAGTGTGCTTCAGTATTTTTTTTTTTTTTACAAAAATGACTCATAGTAATTTTTTATTCTGTCTTAAAAGAAAAAAAAGTTTTTACCCAATTGTCGCCTGAAACTGCTCACACTCAGACTGCTCATCTCCATAAATGACAATTTCAGTCTCTAAAGAGTCAATGTTTCCTTATGCCTCTACATTGATTTTCTTATCAGGCAGGCTGAGACTTATTTAGCTCAAGATCTAGAAATGAACCACTAGGCTTTTGAAAGTTCTCATGAGTCAGCTGTACTCTGATCATGGGCCAAGAAAGAGCAGGCTACAGTCTTTGACCACAGATAATATTCTAACTCAGATGGGTCTGTGCATTGAGAATCAAGATTCAGTGAGAACATGAGATCACAAGCAAATTAATTGGTGAGATCTCCTGAATTCAAATACCAGAAATGCCATAGTCATTTATTAGTCTTACATAAAAGCAGTTTGAAAGAATTATATCACTGCTATTTACTACACTGCAGTCAAGTGTTTTACATTATTTCTATTAAGATCCCATTTTTCAGAGGCTAACTAGCTTTGTGTAAAACTCAGAGGCTCAGATTTGCAGGCTACTAGGCTTTTCTAGGTTTCAGTAAGATGGGCTTGCACCTCCCCAATTTCATGTTCAAGCAAACCCTAAATCTCAAAGTGACACTCAACATACAAATAACACCTAAAATCATGTCACAACATTAAATCAGTGCCAGATGGATCAAAGCAGCATTATAGGAACATTTTGAGGGCCATGGATCAAGTTTCAAGTTTTCAGTGAAACACACAAACTTAAGGGGATTTAGATTTCAGAGTAAATTTTGTACAGTTTTACTTATCAGATAACCTTTCTTTAAAAGCAAACAAACCCAACATCACTCTCTTCAGGATGCACCTTGGTATACAAAAACTCCACCACCCTCCACACACTTTCTCTCAAATTAAAAAAAAAACGTGCTGGTTTAAGATGATGATCAATTATGCTTTTTCAACTGGGATTCTGTTTATTGATACAACTAAATATTTTAATGAATTGACTAGAGTGTGAGGGTACCACTACAGACTACCATGTGGTTCCAGGTGGCCCCACATTTGTTACAATGCAAAGAAGCTAGTGCCAGGTGAATGGTTTGATTAATGAACCTAATGTGGAACTGGATTGACACACTGATTTAATTTTGTCCCACAAACATCACGTTATATTCTCATCCCACTGAGAACATCCCATCCCTAGAGCAGAACAAGATGTGCCAGTCTTTGTGACCAACTCCAGAAGGTGAAATTCCCTGAGTTCTCCCCATCTTAAAATAAACCTTACGAAATGGATCTCACAGAACTGGGTGACTGGGAAACAAAATGGCAGATGAAATTCAGTGTTGATAAAAGCAAAGAAATGCACATTGGAAAACATAATCCCAACTATATATATAAAATGTTGGGGTCTAAATTAGCTGTTACCATGCAAGTCGTATCAGAGTCATTGTGGACAGTTCTCTGAAAACATTTTCTCAATGTGCAGTGGCAGTCAAAAAAGCTAATAGAATGTTAGGAATCATTAGGAAAGGGAGAGACGATAAGACAGAAAATATCATACTACTACTATATAAATCCATGTACACACACACCTGGAATATTGAATTCAGTTCTGGATACCTCATCTCAAAAAAGATATATTAGAATTGGAAAAGGTACAGAGAAGGGCAACCAAAATGATTAAGGGCATGGAACAAATCAGCTTGGAAAAGAGATGACAAAGTGGGGATATGATAGAGGTCTATAAAATCATGACAGGTGTGGAGAAAGTGAAGAAGGAAGTGTTATTTACTCTTTCACATAACAAGAACGAGGGATCACCAAATGAAATTAATAGGCAGGAGGTTTAAAACAAAAACAAAAACAAAAACAAAAAACAAAACAAAAAGGATGTACTTTTCCCACATCATGTACCATCAACCTGTGGCACTCATTGAAGGGTGATATTGTGAATGCCAAAACTATAATGGGGTTTAAAAAATAACTAGATAATTTCCAGGAGGATAGGTCTATCAGTGGCTATTAGCCAAGATGATTAGGGATGCAACCCATGCTTTGGATGTTCCTAGCTTCTGTTTGCCAGAAGCCAGAGTGGATGACAGGGGATGGATTGCTCGATGATTACCTGTTCTGTTAATTCTCTCTGAAGCACCTGTCATTGGCCCCTGATAGAAGACAGGATACTGGTTAGATGGACCATTGCGCTGACCCAACATGGCCACTCTTGTGTTCTTATGATCAAAGACTTTAAACAAAAATGACCAAAATATTTAACTTGGAAAACACTACGTGCACATGCACAATCAATGTTAATTAGGAGGTGTAGTAATGGGAAAACAGGTGGGGCACTGAGGGAGAAATCTATAGATTTAATACTTAGCTTTGGAGCTCCTGAAGAGGTTTGGAGAGGAATATACTAGATTGCTCTCATTTTTATTATGGTAGTGCTTAGAGGCCTGATAGGGGATTGTGATAATGCTGGGCACTGTATGCACCTATAATAAAAGACAATCCTTGTCTTAAGTTACAGCTGTTTCAGTATTCTGAGATGTCTTTGCATGCCATTTCTTTACCTATCAGATTTCACCCCACCTATGTTGACCAAACATTATCGCCAATCCCTTAGTCTTTCACACATTTAGGGCCAAATTCTGGTCTCAGTTAAACTATGCAGTCCCATTGATGTCCATGGATTTAGATGGTGTAACTGAAGGTACACCTGATCCTTAGGTTGGTCCTTTTTAAGGATTAGGGATTTCTCCCAGGATCCCCACTGGGTTAAATGACAAATCCTCCTACCATTTTGAATATTTTTTTTTTAATTTTGAGGCGGGGAGTTGGAGGAGGACTGTGGATAATTCCATCTCTACCACTTATTTGGACAGGATCTCTGCTTTTCAGAGAAACTCTTTTGGATTTCTTTAGTTTCCAGTGCTTCCATCAGAGGCAATGACTCAAGTCACCACTGCCAGGATGGCAGGATAAATATATTAAGCTATGGAAGGAATAGCCTTCTCAGAGGCCTTTAGTCCCCGGATAATCTAGTGCCTCATTCAGGTATGCTTAATATAAATGGAGATCCTGCTCTGCTAGTATTATTCATTAAAAAAAAAAAAATCAAGCCAGCCAAGGCAGCCACAGATTCTCAGAATAATGTTTGGCTGAGCATTTAGACAGAGATGCTAGAATCTGCTTCTGTAAGAAAAGTAGATAACTTTGTCTAATTAGTATTATAGAAATGGAAATTGCCTGTTACAGTATAGTAGAGTATATAGTATTGCTCCCTAATTTCTCTTCCATGAGGGCATATACACAGCGGATGTGAATTGACATAGCTTCCCTGAAGTGAATGATATCATGTGGTCATGCTTCTGATCAGAAACGGAGAATTAAGATTTGTGATCTTAAAACAGCCCTGTCTTTCTTTGTCCATATTGCTCCATATCTGTTTGACTACTGCAGGTGATGTGGACACAGAGTCCCAGTTTTATACATGATGATTCTTCTCTTGGTTCCAAAATTGTGGAAGATTTTGGCTCAAATTGAGAAGCAAGTCATGACTATTCTATTCCTTGTTGTTTTGGGGATTGTGTAGACATCTCCTCACAATGACAGATGTGCTTATAACTCTTTTGGGGAGGATGAAAAACTAGCCCCAGTTTAGGTTAAATAAATGTACGAAGTGACTGCTAGAAAGTTTCATGGTTTTCCTACATTACACCAGGGATAAATAAGGTGTGGAATAGTTTCTGGGATTACTTTGGCTTGACAGGCTATCCATAGCTTCTCCTCTGGGTAAACTTGAGGCTTTGCCAGGATGTTATGTTCTCTGATGCAGATCATTTGTCATGATGGATTATATTGTGTAAAAGTTGTATTTTTCCCTTCTGTCTCTAAAATCATAATAAGAGAAATCATAATGTGGATTCCATGTTATGAAGCATCAGTAATTTAAGTCTCTACATTAAAACTCCTGAATTGATGATTTTCTGTTTTTAGATTGTGTGACAAAAGCTTCTGATTGTATAGCATTTTATAGAACATTTCATTGCTTCATAAAGAAAATGATTTAAAAATAAGATTTTGTTGGAGAAAATGTAGTAACATTTTACCTGACGGTAAAGGGATGAACGTAAGAGTTATGAAGCTCTTTCAATCAATGTGGGACAGACTTTTAGGGATAGGTTGTCACTTTTACTCATGCTGAGTATTAATTTACAACACGAGTTGTCCCATAGTGATACAGGATTATAGTGTGCATTTAGTTGTAGTTCACTACATGGAGCAGTACATTGGTACACCACCCCAGGAGCACCATGTGGAAGGAAGAACGCCTTGGAGTGGAGAAGGAAGGTGCGTGCCATTGGCTGATACCAGTAGCAGATTAATAACCTGCCTGTTCTTGCAACTCTACCTATTCCCCATCCCTGCCCACTTGCATGTGGAGGGGTAAGTATTGGGTGCACTAACTTCTCCCACTGACTTCTGCAGTGGAATTGTGGGGAGTGGCTGTGAAGGGGCATAAGGGATGGACTTATTCTCCCTTACACCCATACATGTCCATATAGGGCAAACTAAGATCTAGAACTTATATGGGACTACTTGTTGAGTAATGTACTACCTCAGTATAAGTAAGGGTCATAGAAACTGGCATTAAGTAACTAATCCATACTGCAGACACGTGCAATAGGTAGAAAAACTTACTGGCTCTATAAGTTCTTGTTCACTAACCAAATTGAATCAGAAGAGTATGTTAGTGCTGCCATTGCTTTCTGAACCAGTGCAAGCACGGTACTGTCCATTAATATGACACAAGAAGCACTGTATACAATAAAAACAACAAGAGTTCTGTGGCACTTTAAAGACTAACAAGTTTAAAGTGCCACAGAACTCTCGTTGTTTTTGCTGTATACAGACTAACACGGCTACCCCTCTGGAACTGTATACAATGAGTTCCAGAGGCGTAGCCATGTGAGTCTGTTTTCAGCAAAACAACAAGCTCTGTGGCACCTTAAAGACTAACAAATTTATTTGGGCATAAGCTTTCATGGGCAGAAACCCAGACAAAGTGGGTTTCTGCCCATTAAAGCTTATGCCCAAATACATTTGTTAGTCTTTAAGGTGCTACAGAACTCGCCAGTTGCATTGTATACAGCAAAACAACGAATCTGCCAAATTTCCAGAAAAGTTGCCATGTATAACAGTATAACTAGCCTTATCAAAGGAATGAACACACACATACAAAAGAACTAACAAGAAATAATGAGGCAAATTCATATGAGTTTGGCTCAGGTTGTAGAAAGTACTTTGAGATCTATGAAACTGGCACAGTAAAGTAGTACTAAACTCTAAGACTCATTGATCCCAGGCCAGAAGGGACTACTGCAATCATCTAATTTGACTTCCTATATAACACGGGCCATAGAACTTACCCAAAATAATTCTGTAATGGAGTTCTTTACTCACTGCTAGGACACCTAACTTGTGGAGAAGTCTGGGGAATAGCTCTGCCTGGTCTGATGTGACACCCCTCACTCTTATTTGCTCTGTTCCTCTACCTCCCTCCCACATGCTAGAAGTTACATTACTTACTCTTTCTGACTTGGTTGCTCCCTCTTCATGGCTTGGTCATTCAACCAGGTCACTATAGCTTTCCCCTTCTGAGGCATCAAAGGAGGTATCAAAGTATTACTGGACAATTTTGTCTCAGTCTTCTATTCTACTGCCTAGATCATATCACTTCCCTAGTGCCTGGAAGGGGAACCCTGGCCGACCCACTACTCTATGTTCCAGCCCAGAGATCTTACCACTAGCAGTCAAAGTCTGCTCCATCCCAAACCTTTCTGCTATTTCCTTGCCCTGCTTCCTACTCTGTCACTATCAGGCTTCTGCTCCATCACTCATCTGGGTAAGCCTTTCCTTCAGGGCTAGGATCCCTGAGATTCTACTCTTCTCCTAGGCCTCCTTTCCCTCTCAAAGCCCAAAGAATGACTGCAGGCTTTTACACTACAGCCCCTTCTCCTCTCACTTCCTGTCTTTATACAAGATCCTGATCATCTGGGCTTCATCTTTAATCAGTGCTTGCTATCCAAACCTAACTCTCCTTCACATGTGGGCTATCAGGTTACTGAACCCCTCCTGGGCCATATTAACTCTTTCCAGGCTAGTGGGGTTGAACACCTCATCACAAATGCCTAGAGCATATCTTTTAGCAAAATCATCCAATCATGATTTAAAAATGGTCAGTGATGGAGAATTCACCACAACCTTTAGTAAATTGTTCCAATTTAGTAAATTGTTAATTATGCTATCCTAAAAATGTATGTCTTATTTCCAGTCTGACAGAGAGCAGAAGCCAGAGACCAGGATACAGAGTTTCTCCTAACCTTACTCACATCGAGTAGCAATTTACAAGTAGCTCCCTTGAAATAAATGGATAATAATAATGGATAATAAATTATTCTGTGGAATAAGAGGTAGATTTTCAGAGAGGCTTAAAGGATTTAGGAATACAAAAACCTATTGAGGTGTATGTGTAAGGGATGTTGAATCTGGCCCACTACAACATGATTCAGTTTTGGAAGACAGAAGTAGCTAAGTGACAGGAGCATGCTAACTTATCTAACTGCTGCTGTTGCTTCTTAGTCCAGTGTCCATCTACAGTCTCAGTAAAAGTCCAAGTCCTATATCCCGCAAATGCTACCCAGGTCTGTAACCAGTGATTGAGGATTCTGAGAAAGAAGTCTGGGAGAAACATTTTCAATATACCACTCCATCAAGTAAAGAATATTTTAAAACAAACAATGAAAAGGGAAAAGAAAATAAGTGTTTGCTGGCCCATCAGAATGGCCACCAGTGGTGGCAACAGCCAATAAAAATAGAAGAATATAAAAGGTCAATGGCTGAGCTTTTTAGTACAGTCTAGGTAATTTAAATCCATCAGTTTTAATGGAAATTACGTAATATGAGCCTAACTTCCCTAGATTGCTTTGAAAATTTCAACTAGTATCACTAACTGGAATATGGAATAGTATCAGTTCAATGAAGTTATGTATTTATGATGACTTTGCAGAATCACTGCAATTAAATTTGAATAATATATTAATTTAGACAGAGCACTCTTCTGTCAAATGATTTTTAAACAGAGCACTCTTGTGTCAAATGGTTTTTAATGAGAGGGTAACCACAAGAATGCAATCAATTAATAAATATTATAAGTGAAAAATTTCAGCTTTTTCAGCTGCCCAAATTTCCTTCTTCCCCAATCCCAAGTAACTACTTCAGTAATAATAAAATAAAAAACTCATCACCAATCAAATACTGTTACTAGAATAATTACTTCTGAAAATGCAAATGTATACACTCAGAGAAATGGACTGTTACAGTTTCTCTAAAAATACATTACTTTGAAAACAGAGACAAGAACAACATTGTCAAAAGTGACTGAACATCTTGGGTGCCTTTATTTTATTTTATTTTTTTACTGTCAGAACCAAGACACCTTAAACTCCTGATTTTTCAGAAAGTGCTTAGCAGTCCCCTTAAGAAAAGCAGGCCCACTTAAGATGTCTGCCCAAAGTGGAACCACTCCAAATCACTACTTGCTTTCTGAAAATCTTGGCCACTCCAGCTGCAGTAAAATTCAGATGAGGTAGGTAGAATAGTTTACCATATTTCTGGTAGCAACTGAATTACTATTATGTTATTTACCACATAGATATAATACAACCTTTCTACACACCAGTATACTATGTGCACATAAAAATAGAATGTAAGTGAGCAAATGTGTGTCTAGGGTTGTTGGGGATAGTATGAATACCAAACATATCTGATCCATTTGGAACTGGGAGAATATCCTTTTTCCACCTTAAAGTACATTTGTGGCTGCACACTACTGTAGTAACAAAATATGTACTCTACTTTTCAACATCCTAAGAGTGAGAAAAATAGTAACATGGGGATACATTTGCCAGTGCTAATTGAGATCATGATGTAATAGAATCAACTTTTGATTCTATGTGGAGTGTTGCCAGATCAATAACAAATGATTTGATGTTGCGTTAAAGTGAATGATATTCCAATGCTTTTCCATCATAATAAATTATGACTGAATGACAGATTCAACCTCCTTTTACTGATATTATTGTGATTATATAGCTTCATCTGAAATACAGCCAACAAATGTGTGACTGGGAATACTTAACCAATGAGCCACTGCTGTATTTCCATTTGACAGGCAGTTGAATGTGTCAAGGAGACATTTGTAGGCATCCTGAGGGTTGAGATGTGAAAAATGAATATGACACAAGAAACAGAATTGGTGTTGAGAGGGTACACGCTGCCAAATGCAACAGACATGAGTGTTAGGGTTTTATTATTATATGAGGCCACCAGATTCAGCTCAACAGTGAAAATCTGTCATTTGTAAAAGGCAGAGATGAAAAAAAACAATCACTGCAGAGCACCAGAGGATAAGGCTTGTGCATAAGTCAAGGTTGTGGTCCTCTCCACTTTTAGCTGGTAAATACACAAAGGTAGGCAAGATGGGGAGTTGGCTTTTCTAGCATATCCAATAATACTGTAGCCATGGAAATGGCCTAGAAAGATTTACCCTTGAAGGCTCTCTGACGTTCTATATGCATCATAGTTGCTTCATTTCTAGTCTGTTAAGAGCACAATAAATTATGCTGTCCAATTATTCAATGTTTGCTCTTTTAATTAGTTCTGTGCTGCTGTGTCCTTGATTACATAATTCAATACACTCGGATATTGAAGGGAGTGATGCCATATAGAACCATTCACATTGGAAAGTTCAATAAAGACTAACATAGAAAAAATTATTTGGCATTGTTCTGCAGGGTGGAAGAGCAGAGTTAGAACTGGCTGATTTTCAACAGGTTCCTATTAAACTGAGGTTAGAAAAAGTTACAGGATTGGCTGACAAGTATTTTATTGGGCAAACATTTTAATCAACTGAAGAGTTATACTAGTCACAAAGTGCTCTGATAATAAATAATTCACTAATTTAACAGTTAACTTCCCATGTAATTGGTGGTGACAAATCCGAATTTTCCTTCTACACAGGGACATCCTGAAAAATAAACCTAAATTAATAAAAGGTGTGATTTTGAAGTGGATTAGTTAAACCACATTAAATACCTGTGTGGACAATTGTTGTTCAAAAGTAAAGCAAGTGTATTAAGTTAAACCTAACTCAGGCTTCTAATTGTGAATGAGGATGTTCACACAGGAGTTAAATGTGGTTTAATTAATCCACTTCAAATTCACACTTTTTGTTAATTTGGATTAGTTTCCTTCTATGTTCCCACATAGACAAGCCTGTAGGAACTGATTTTTCAACTAGAGAAAGACTAGAAAAAATGATGCAACCCTCAAAGAATAAGAAAGCTGTCAGGGGAGAACCAAAATTAAAGGACTGAGACTGACATGGGTCTCTGATGAGTTAGATTTGAATTTGAAAAGTCCATTACACATGAGATGATAGAATTTAGTCAGTAAATGTCTGTGAGAGAAGATTAGTGAAAGAGAAGGCTACATAATCTACCAGTCACAGTTTATTAATTGAGGATCCATTTTACAAGTACCTGGATTTTGAAGTGGCATGATATGCTAGACAAATAAATAATGTCACATGAATTAAGCTGTTTGAAAGTCAGGCAAACAGAAATCTTTGAGGAAATGTAGTGTCTTCCTCTCATTCATGTAATCAAAAATAGAGAAATTATTTACATCATCAGCAAGCTCACTGGTTACAACATTTTTATTGTAACAAATCAGTACACACACACCTTTATTTCTTTCCATTTTTAGTGTGTCTTACTCAATTGTTACCTAACTCTTACAATAGTAAAATAATACACAAGAATTAAAATGTACATGGTGCTTTATCAACAAATCATTAAAAGGGAAAACAGGAAGCCATGTAACAATTTTCAGGGGGTGACGCAATAATGAATTAAGATACAAGACTGGAGCTTTTAGGGAAATTTTGAGTGAAATTTTTTTTCAAAGATTTATTGAAACCAAAACCTTTTTTGTGGGAAAGAGTCCACGCGGATGACTTTCTTGACTCAATTATTTTTTATAAAGTATTTTTTGATATTGTCACAATTCCCCATTTTGACATTTATTAAATGAAAAATTATATTTTGTCTGGTTTGAAACGACTTTTCATTTTTAAATTTAAGGTAAGGTAAAAATAAAATGGTCAAAATCAAATGAAACCTTTCCAAATGATCAAAATCTAGCATTCTAATTGGCCAAATTTTTTTTTTATTTTGCCTAATGAAAATTTTCAAGATTTCAAATTTTTGTCCTGGTTTGGGAAAGGAAAATATTTTGAAAGCTCAAAAATTTTCCTGGGATGGGAAAAACTCTCTACCTCCCTGCTCTTTACAAGACTGACTTTAAACCTGGTTTTCTCACATTGTGCATTGACAATGTCTGCTAACAGACAATAAGCCTGATTATCTCCTCAGATGCAAGCTCAGCTCTCGTTGAACTGAATGGAATTTAAGGCTCAGGTCCAGAAAAAGCACTTTAGCATGGTCATAATTTTAAGCATGGGTGAGTCCCACTGAAGTTGTGCTTACATTTAAACATATACTTAAGTGCATTGAACAACTGAGGATTTGATTGGGCCACAAGGCATGTGTATTTTGTGCCCTGGAAACCAAAGCTTTTTCAAGAGTTATGATGTTATTACTTCTGTAGCCATAATATATCTATCCAAGACGTGCTTATCTGCATCCATTATATTTTTTTGATGTGTATGTATATTCATTTGAGCCATACATTACAATTAAATAAATACTTATAAGCATATCACTAGAAAGTATTATAGATGATTATAAGCAACTTATTGAGCTATTGGAGTCTGTAACAAAAATAATTTATTAACCCTCCATTAATATAGCTATTGATTATTAAAATTGGAAGTCAAATCCTTCTGAGGGAAATAGAAAGGAGAATAAACTCTGGCAAGTCACATGTAAGAATATGCTTAGGCAGGCCAAAAGAGAATTTGAAGAACCACTAGCAAAAGACACAAAAACCAGCAAGCAGAAAGTCTGCTATGCAGTCAGTGGGGCCAGTGAGCAAACAAAATGCTAAAGGAGCACTCAAGGAAGACAAGGCCACTGCAGATAAACTAAATTAATCCTTTGCATTGGTTTTCACTGCAAAGAATGTGAGGGAGATTCCCACACTTGAGCCATTCTTTTTAGGGAACAAATCTGAGGAATTGTCCTAGGTTGAGTTCTCGATAGAGGAGGTTTTGGAACAAATTGATAAATTAAACATCAATAAGTCACCAACACCAGATGGTATTTACCCAAGAGTTCCAAATGAACTAAAATGTGAAATTGCAGAACTACTAACGATGATATGTGACCTGTTACTTAAATCAGCTTCTGTACCAGATGACTGGAGGGTAGCTAAAGTAATGCCAATTTTTAAAAAAGGTTCCAGAGGGAATCCCAGCAATTATAGGCCAATAAGCCTAACTTCAGTACCAGGCAAATTGGTTGAAAGTATAGTAAAGAACATAATTATCAGACATACAGATGAACACAATTTGTTGGGGAAGAGTCAACATGACTTTTATAGAGGGAAATCATGCCTCACAAATCTATTAGAATTCTTTGAAGGGGTCAACAAGAATGTGGACAAGGGTGATCCAGTTGATATGGTGTACTTGGACATTCAGAAAGCCTTTGACAAGATCCCTCACCAAACGCTCTTAAGCAAAGTAAGCAGTCATGGGATAAGAGGGAAGGTCCTCTCGTGGAACAATAACTAGTTAAAAGATAGGAAACAAAGAAGAAATAAATGTTCAGTTTCCATATTGGAGAGAGGTAAATAGTAGGGTCCCCCAAAAACCTGTACTGGAGCCAGTCCTGTTTATCATATTCATAAATGATCTAGAAAAAGGGGTAAACACCGAGGTGGCAAAGTTGCCAGATGATACCAAATTACTCAAGATAGTTAAGTCCAAAGCAGACTGTGAAGAGTTACAAAGGGATCTCACAGAACTGGATGACTGGGCAACAAAATGGCAAATGAAATTCAATGTTGATAAACGCTCAGTAATGCGCATGGAAAACATAATCCCAACTATACGTGCAAAATGACATTACTGCTCAAAAAACATCTTGGAGGCATTGTGGATAGTTATCTGAAAACATCCACTCAATGTGCAGCAGCAGTCAAAAAAGCTAAAAATGTTAGAAACCATCAGGAAAGGGAGAGATAATAAGATAGCAAATATCATAATGCCACTATATAAATCCGTGGTACACCCACAGCTTGAATATTGCATGCAGTTCTTGTTGCCTCATCTAAAAAAATATGTATTAAAACTGGAAAAGGTACAGATAAAGGCAACAAAAAGGATTGGGGTACAGAATAGTTTCCAGATGAGGAGAAATTGAAAAGACTGGGGCTGTTCAGCTTGGAAAAAAGAGAAGACTGAAGGGGGATATAATAAAGATCTATAAAATAATGAGAAAGTGAATAAGGAAGTGTTATTTACTCCATCACATAACAGAAGAACCATGCTCACCCAATGACATTAATAGGCAGCAGGTTTAAAAAGAAACATAAGGAAGTATTTCACACAGTGTATAGTCAACCTATGGAACTTCTTGCTAGGGGATGTTGTGAAGGCCAAAGTTATAACTAGGTTCAAAAAAGAATTAGATAAATCCAGGCAGAATAGGTCCATCAATGGCTGTTACCCAAGACAGTCAGGATTCAACCCCATGCTCTGGGTGTCTTAGCTTCTGATTGCCAGAAGCTGGGAGTGGATATCAGGGGATATATCACTAGATAATTGCCCTATTCTATTAATTTCTTCTGAGGTATCTAGCATTGACCACTGTCAGAAGACAGGAAACTGGGCTAGGTGGACCCATGCTCTGACCCAGTATGACCATTCTTATGTATTAGCCTATTACAAACTATTTATAAACGTACCCTTAATATAAGAAAGTGTCTTTGAGTGACTTGTCTAATACAAACTCAAAAAAGATTCACTGAAAAAACCCCTCTTCGTGTTGTAAGCAGCAGCAAAAAATAAAATCTTTTACACAACTTGAGCCGGCTCTCCCACATAGTTTGTATTGGAACCCAGCATACTAATGATAAACTACTTTGCCACTCAAGTGTAAATGTAAGTTTGAAGGCCATTTAAACACTGGGTGGGCTCCTAATGTATCATTAATCCAATTACAGAAACACCTGTGCTAAAAAACTTTGTGCAGCTCCACTGTAAAAACTCAGAATGTTCAGCAGTCTGCAACATCTTCCCTTTCTTACCTGGGGTGGACGGTCAAAGGTTGCGCAGAAAGTCTGTTATAGACAGTTATTTAGAGCCAAAATGTAACTATTACTATATAAAAAGGATGGGATACATGGTGCACCTACCTTTTTTATTTAGCTACATTTCACTGAGCACAGATTATGTGCCAGTGAAATAATTATGCAAAAAATTTTGGCTTTTAATCTGAGAATTGTCCCTAACACAGACAAGATCAGTGCCAGCATGAGACAGATGTACATTAAATGAGCAGGTGAAAAATAAATATGACTGAAGAGCTTGAGGATGTTTGTCTCATTGTGAGGTATGTGTGTGCATCTGATTTATATTGGTTTAGTTTTTACAAGCAGTTTTATGTGGATTAGATATGCAAGGGGAAACTCCAAAGGAGAATGTGAGATGACACACAAAAGGTTTGAGTTCCTGGAAGTTCACAAATTAACAGCCAGTCACCTGGAAGAACTATCTCTTCCTTCTGAATCTAAAGTAGCTCATTAGGGTAGTGAAAAGAAGTGAATCTAAAAATAAAGTTAAAAAATTGTGCCCTCAAGCTGATGGGAACAAATGAAGTTAGTGAAATAGTAGAGAGACAAGGTGAGTAAGGTAATATCTTTTATTGGACTAACTTCTGTTGGTGAGAGAGACAAGCTTTTGAGCTTACACAGAGCTCTTCTTCATGTGAAATAATGTCAGGTAATTCTGAAAAGAAGCGGCTTGTCCAGATCTCATTCTCAGAAATGATCTGAGCTGGCGAGGGATCAGAGAGACTGAGTGAATTTAAGCCCCAAGACAGCCCTGAGAAAGGCCTTGGGTTTTGCTAAGGCTTTAATTTGTTTTACAGTACAATACTTCCAAGATGAATAAGGAAGACAAAATTTAGTGTAGGGAGAACGGGTGGAAGCATTTCTCAAATGCATCTCCAAACATGTAACCTTATATCTGTAATAAAGGAACTGCTCTCTGCAAAGTAAAATGTAATCCCAGCTGCAGTGGCTACATTGGGGAGCATCTGACATTCCTAACATCACTGGGGAAAGCTGAGATACAGCCACATAAAAACAACATCAGAGAAAAAAAATGTAAAAGAGCAAAACCCCAAAACTAAGTACAAAACTGAGAAACAAATCTCCACTCATAAAGGCAGCTATATTTTAAGGGTGTATTCTTAATGACTTTGATGTAATAAATTTAATAAGGTAACAAAAATAGTGATGTCTGGTTTTTTGCACTGATTTAGGATAGACATTTTCTATCTATTCTGTGAAGATGGGCACAGAAATCTGTTGCCAATAGAAAACACAGACAGTAAGTCCCTTAATAATGGCAGGGGGGAGGCTGGGGGAGGGACAGAATCTTATATGAGTGAGGAAGAATCCCTATTTTCAGCAAGAAGCTTAGCCTAAACTTGATGTTTCTCTGAGTGCCAGATATTACGCCCAATTAAGTCAATGGTTATATGATCGGGCTCTGATTGCACAGGCTGCTTCCCTTCAGTCTAGCGCCTTAAGAAGCCTGTGATCCCAGGTGATTAAAAGTGAGGCAGCTACATTAATTTCCCACAAACATCTAGCATAACTCTCCCCCCCTCCCCCCGCATGAAGTTCCTCATTACATCAGTAGTGCTCATTAATAAATCCGTCCATGAAAGATTCGTTATAGAATCTCTATATCCAGCAGGGATGAACCATGAATGGGAAGGTTATAATCATCCTAAAAATAACACTTATCTAGCAATTTTCATATTTATAGCACTTTTGAAACATTAGCTATTCAATTAGTACCCACCTTTCTGTTTTGCTAAATGTAGCACCCCAAGTGGACAAATTCCAGTTGCCCCTCAGCAGATAAACAGTGGAGAGCGAAAGTGTATCGGGAGCTTTTCCCCAACCCATTTTGTGAACTTTTAGCCTACCACTTCCATTCTGATTCTTCACTGCCTTGAACCTTGTGTGGTTAATGGCAACTGTGAAAAGTAAATGCAAATGCTGTATAAAATGGCCACACTTCTTGGCTAATCATCCCTTCAGATAAAGGTAAAGTAACATCTCTTGGTGTGAGAGGATAATTTAGTTTCCATGTTCATTCCTTGGCTTCTCTGCAGAATTCCAATAGTTCCAATAATCAAAGACATATTACCTATAGAAACTTGACGCATAGGGATCTAGGCCTTGAACTCAGCATAGGCCCCTGAATCCAGATATAAGAAGCAGTGGATTCCAAGGATCCACCCTGTGTTCCTTTCAAAGATAACACTAGTAAGAAGTCTGCCTTGACAGTGACCTCTATCCCTAAGCACAGAAGATCTCTTATTAATTTTTAATCGCTAGGAATCAGGATTTTCCAAAGAACTGCACTAATGCTAGTGTTGCAAGTGTTCACCAGCGTAGGCTTTCAATGTTATTTAATTATCTCCTAAACAAATGTCACCAAAATATTTTCCTTGAGAAAATTATTTTTTGCTCATGTTCACATGTTTACAAAATAATTAGGAAGATGCTGTTTGTTTTTCCCAAATTGCCGTCTGGGCTAAGACAAAAAAATTGCCGTCTGGGCTAAGAGCCTTTTTGCCAGCTTCCAGCCTCATCACTCAGAGCTTGATCCAAAGCCCACTGAAAGTAAAGGGAAGGCTACCATTGATTTCAGTGTTCAGAAGTTATAGAATCTTGAAAGTGAGATTTAATATTCATTAGAATTATTTAACACCTTTAATTGTAGCATCTGGACACCAATGCTATAATATTGATTTGGGGTTAATGGGTGGAAATTCTGACATTAAACTTATTATACATGTTAAATAATTCAATCTTAATGAATTATCATGAAAGTTATTTAAATGTTTCTGTTAGTTTACTAATAGCTGAGTAACTTGTTTTAAAACTTGAACTATAATGTAAAATTACTTGGTTTTTTTTGTTAGTTTGTTCGTTTTTATTTTGATAAATACTGCTGATGAAGAAGACACATGAAAAGTGATCAAGTCAGAGATGCAGACAAGTGCTGCATGATGCCAGAAAGTGATCAGAGAGGTAACAGGACAAAAACAAACAAACAAACAAAAAAACCCAAAGGATGAGAGCAGGCCAGGAAGAGGGGAGTGATCCATAGTATCAAAGGTAGCAGGAAGATCAAGGAAGATCAATACTAGGCCTTTAGACTTGGCCAGGAATTGGTTCTTCAAGTCTTTAGTGAGAGCGGTTTCAATGCAATGGAGGGGGTGAAATGCAGATTTGAGTGACTCCATAAATGAGCAGGAGGGGAGGGAGCTGATATGTTAGTTGAAGACAGTGCATGCAATGAATGTGGAGGTGAAGGATAGGACAATAGAGGGAGAGATTGGTAGGCTCAGGGAAATTCTTTTTTAAGGATGGGGGATTCAAGGGCACTTTGTACGTAGTAAGGAATGAGCCAGGGGAAAAAGGAAAGGTTCATGGTGAGGGTGAGCAATGGGGATGTAGAAGAGGGGAAGGAGAGGTCAAGGTAGGTTAGTATGGTGGATTGCAGGGATTGGAATCGAGTAGATTAATGGAGAGATTGGCAAGGACCTGTAAACAATGGAAGGGCTTGAGGCAGAGGTGGTAAATAGGCAATGGTAGGTTGTGGAGATCTGACTCAGTGAGGGCATTGAACTTCCATGTTGTTCTGAGATTTCCTCCAGGAAATGCAGAAACAGAGGAAGTGGATGTGAGGTGTGACTATTTACTCCAGTGCATATGCTTAATCCTATTGAAAGGAATAGAATTAAATGTTTTCAGGATTGGGCTCTTGTGTCATACTGGACTGATGATCTATGGGCTGTGATATACATTAACATTTTTATAGAAAGTTTAACTAATTTCTTTACAGGTTTTACTTTTACCCTCTTCCTATTACAAACACACTTTATTTAAATTATTACTAAACTGCCCTTTTTCACCACTGATATTTTTCTTCCTATAATATGACTCAAATACCACTTAATATGTTTTTGTAAGTAACCAGTAGTTACCATACTTGGGATGGTTTAAAACATTTAGTGGGATTTAAGATCAATAGAAGAAGCTCTAACTTGTTCTTTACAGCAAGCCAAGCAGGTGAAATCCAACTCTTAATACATGAAATTTTGCAAGCAAATTGGATGGGATTGCTCAACAGAGTTGAAACTCTGGCAAAGAAGTCATTACCACTTTAACTTGAAGTCCAGTTTACTTTCTTTCTTGACTTTTTATTTTCATAACTAGCTGTTACAAACTTTTATATCTAAATAGAGAATTTGTGTTGCCTAGTAGTGACTTTTTTATATAAAGTGTCATTTCTCAAATATATGTCACTGAAGTTCCTCAAACAATTTAACATACATGCCATTTTCTTGTCCTTACAAATATATTAAATAAAGTCATTCCACACCTGCCAGGTTCCTAACTTTCCTAATTGCGTTTGATCACTGACTTCCATGGAATCTTAAAATGGCACTAAAACCCACACACAAACAAGACACTACCCATGTTGCTGAAACCTCAGTGAGTTAACATAATTCCAAGGCAATTTGTTTCAAGAAACAAAATTAATGATATTCTATTATAAACCCTAAGCTTTGCAAATCTTGCAACCAAAACAAGAGAAATCCATGACTGTAAGTTAATCAGCAGCCAAATGTGTTAGATGTGTCCTATTTATTATTAATGTGACAACATTCTATGTAATAGCAACAGTGCAGGCAAGAAAGGGGTTGCCATGGAGATAAGTTACTCAAGATGCAGCTAAAAATACTCCCCTCCTCTCTTACTGTAATAAATATTGCATTATATGAAAGCTAACAATGATGATATCAAATGCCATCTCTCAACACATTTCCAGCTGTGAGCATTATGGCTATCTAATGGATTGCCTGATGGTCACATTGAATTTGTCATTTGTGTATGTGCAACTCTTTTTTTTTTCACCAAATGGATTCATTATTAGATGGTGAAATGTTAGAAGACAGCTGTTGACATTATTAGGACAAAATATTGCTCCCAACTCCTGGGTAAATTTCATACACCATTGTGGCTTTGTGGATTTAAGCTGGTGTCATAAGAGGAAATGATAGCTAAATTGAAAAACAAACATATGGAAATGTTATAATGACTTCTGAACAAGGTTACTGGGACATATTATGCCCTGGCTCTGACAGCTCTGATTGTGCATTGTGCCCTATGTTTATTGCACACCTGGTACCTTAAGACTAGAGGAAAATATTAACTCTGGATGTTAATCAGTGTCAGAGACATTTTTAAGTATTCTTTTGGAAGATCCTTTTAGTTATCTCTCAGGTTTCAAGTAGCTAAGTCTTTAGATGATTTATCCAAAGACGAATAAACTTTCTAACATACAGATTAGACAAAACAAATATCCTCATGTTTATTGACTTCAACAGAAAATTTTTAAAGCTTCATATAAAGTAGAGATTCTTCACCAGACTCAAACAAGCTAAGAAGAAGAAAATAACCTTTTTATAAAGATGAACCTTAATCAACTTTAAGATGATCTAGAAATAGAATACTTAATGCAGTAAAGAATACCAACAACCCATCCCCACTTTTGTCTCACAATCTTGTAACTTTTAATTACTTCTCTTCTATGACCTCTCAAGGATAATATTGATGCTCACCTCTTAATTTATCTTCCGTGTGAATAAGAATATTTCATAGAATCATCAATGTTAGAGATAGAAAAGGTCTAGTATGTTATCCTATTTATTGCCTTGTATTGAGGATTGTTCTCTAACGGACATTTGCTAGTGATTCCTCCAAAATTACTAGTTCACCTTCAGTGACGTATGTGTGTGACTGGTTGGCAATACATTTAACTACAGCGTACAAATCTCTCACATTCCAACCAAACTCAGTTCAAGTCTCTTTCTCACATATTATATGGCTATGGCGTGCTTTTATTGTTTGTATTTTTTCAGCTGAGTAATAAACCTTTTCTTAGATAATAATATGCACACTTGCGAAACCAAAGAAACGCTCCTAGACAATCAAAGATGCAGTACTTTGACATTTCTTGAACAACAGTAACATCTCAATTTGTTTAATACTGTAATGCAAAATGCAACCACAAGACCACCCATGTAAAGAAACTGATGTTAAGTAACATCTGCTTTGGATGACAGATGTCTTGACTTCTCTATGTCATTGCTACTTCCCTCTATACAATTATTCTTCAGATCTACTCATGTGTGTAACATTTCCTCTACTGTTTGAACTACTAGAATGACTCCTTTTAGCATAGTCAGTCCCTCTTTGTTCTGTTCAAGCAGCATGACATTCTCTTTTTCTACTTTTGTCTATCACATCTTCTTCCTCCTTCTCCTCTGACCGAATCTGCTATAATTTTACCCACTCCTCATCCATAATTTCACCCATGATTTTACAAAAAAGATACACCACTAAAAATTACATGCTAAGCTCCAGTGCTCACTCAGACCCTAATTCAGGAAAGCACCTAAGCTCATGATTAAGTCTATCCCTATTTAGAACAGCATATGAGCATGTATTTAAAGTTAGAATTATGCCTAAGTGCTTTCCTGAATAGGCATTCTTTTCCTCAGTCAGACCTCACTTGATTTTTGTGGCATCCAACCCTCATTTTTTGTCTATGTGCTGTTTAGTTGGGCCTGACTACATTTACATGAGTGCAAAGATCTGCTTGCCTGGACTCAGTTGGAGGACTCTCAAGCTTAGGATACAAGCTCTTAAGGGCGAGGACTACATTTTCTTATTCCAAATATATTTCAATATAATTCCAATATATTCTTATATTCCAAAGAACTAACCACACTCTTGGTGCCGTATGAAGACTACTACTGCTAATAATTAACACATAATTTAGCTCTTGAAGTATTTGCTTCTGATTTAGGAAATCCTGAATATGACTCTCTCCACCATATGTATGCAGTTAGTATGCACAATAAACCTATAGTCTGTGCATGAATGAAGCTACAGTCTAGCCCATGTAATACATTCAATAAACCGTTTCTTGGCTGTTTCATGCTTTGTCCTTTATATATCTCTGACTATTTCAGCTTATCGAGATATAATTGTTTTCTTATTTTTTAATTTCTCCATTGACTTTATATAAATTCACTCCAGGCTATGAAGTGCTTATTTCTTTTTAAATTAAAGAGGTTGTGCTTACTGTATGGATTTTTACCAGCAATCCAGCGCCAGTAAAAGTCTATAGCTTTTTCAGAACATTTAGCTTTACGTGGTTCTAAGTCCGTACACACCATTCTGAAAATGGAACTGTAGTGACCTCAGATGATACTGCAGCTGGACAAACCTCAAGAGGATTACTTCTGAAGTAGGACTCCCGGCAAGATGTTGTTTTACAACACAGTATGTCAGCCTGAGTATAACACAGATTCATTGCCTAGAAAAATAACCCTTTCATTGTTTACACCTATTAAAAAAAATTGTAATCATGTCCTAATTTGCCATAAATATATCCAGATAAAGGACACTTTTGCTGTCTTAGTCATTTTTCTAGTTTACACGCAAGCTTCTGTTTGTTCTACAACTATTTACCATTTAATGACCTGGGGTGGGGGGAAAAGCCCATAAGTGCAAAATAAACTTGTTTAGCTTTAGTCCTACCCAAGACTATATTAAGATATTCCTTCAAAAAAACAAAACAAAAACACTAATTAAGATAGAATGAAGGTTGTAAATAGTTAGGGAGTCATTTAAAGTAATATTATGAGAACTCTGTAGGCATAAAAATAAATAAAGAACCAAATGTCTAAAAGGAAGAAAATTAGACAATGGTGGCTGAAATCCAGGTTGATTTCAGTGGAACTATCATTACACCTGATATAGGGCAGTTTAAAAAAAACACCAAAATAACAAGAACTAATCACAATAAAGGGAGTAAAATCAAGGGTATCTCCACTCACTGTGATTTTAAAGAAAGATACAGCATCGGTGAGCAGATATTGGAATGCTGTGTACAGTTTTAATACTCACAATTTAAAAGAATGTTGAACATTTGGAGAGGGTGCAGAAAAAAGCTACTAAAATGATCTGATGTCTGAAAAAAAAAAAAAAAAAAGCCTAACAGTGAGAGACTTAAACAACTCAACCTGTTTAACGTATTAAAAAAGATGATTGAGTGGTGTGTTGATCACATTATACAAGGACCTTCATGAGGAGAAAATACCAGATACTGTTCTTCAGTTTAACAGAGAAAGGCCTAACAAAGATCCGGCTGAAAGCTGAAGCCAGACACATTCAAATTAGAAATTAGGCACAACATTGTCAACCATGAATGATTAACCACTGGAACTTAATAGCAAGGGAAATGGTGGATTCTGCATTTCTTAATGTCTTCAGATCAAGACGGGAGGCCTTTCTGGAAAAGAAAGGTTTGCACTTAAACCCAAACACAAGTTATGCTTTAATCAAACACAAGTTATCGGGCTCAATAAAGGAATAAAATTTAGACACTAAAATAGTATCAACCTTTATTTCAATGAGTAGGCATTCTCAGTATTTACATTTACTATTGAACTCAACTATTTAGCAGATACTCTGGTCTGAGGGCAAGCCTACATTAGAAGCACTGCATCAGCATAGCCACACTGAAGCAGCTGCGCTGCAGGAGTGAGTCTGCTGAAGAGTCTGTCTGGCAACAGCTCTCCCATTGGCACAATTACTCCGCCTCTGCAAGAGGCAGAAGCTATGTCGGCAGGACAGCGTCTCCAACGTAGTGCCAATATGGACAGCACATAGGTTGCTGTAGCTTGCATCGCTCAGGGAGGTGTCTTTTTCACATGCCTGAGTGACGTCAGTTAGATCGACTTAAGTGATAGTATAGACTTGCTCTGAGAGCTAATAATTTCTCTCAAATTGCTAGGTAATAGTGTCCTGTCCTAAGGGTATTTTGAGCCCATAAGCATGTTCTGATAATGAACATTTCTATCTTACATTTCATTGCTTGAGTATATTGTCAACGAGCAGCATATTGGTGGGGAAGGCAGACACTTGTTAGGACTGCAGGAGCCTTCATTTTGCAATTCTGTGGTTGAATTAATTTTAGAATTTAAAAGCTCTTTTCAAACTCTCTTCCAAACAAACGTTTTCTTCCAACATATAATTTGAATAATTCATTAATAATTGTCATTTTCCATTAGAACATATTTAATCATTGCAAAAACTTAAGAATAACTACCAAAACAGTTTAATTCCTTATACTACAATGTATTAAGTGAATTGTAGAATATTTCTTTAAAAACAAAAGTATGCATTAATTGGGGGCTGCTCATGAAAGCAAGTGATTATTGAGCTGGTATGAGCCAGAGATACAAGTTTCGCCATTGATTTACAAGATTTACACTGTAGCAATAATTTAAAATGTTGGATTTTTAATGGCAAAAGCTTTATATCTGGCTCATTCATTTTTGTGAGCAGCCCTAATTAACACAAAGTGTTCTTAAAGAAATATTCCACTGTTCAGTTAAAGCACTGAAATATGGGTTTGAGTTTTTTTGTTTTTTTTTGGCAATTAGTCTCAATATAACTCAAACTTGTTGCTCTTAATTGCCATCTCATTGTAACTTTTGTAATATTTTGGATGTAATGTATTTGTCTATATATTTTTAAAGCAATATACACCTAACATTAACAAAATAGTCCAAAAAGCTGACATTTACCAACTTAACAGACTGTTATTATTCTTATTTAATATTTATATTGCCGAAGCACCTGTGTGCAGCCAACCTAGATTCCATTGTGCTAGTTGTTGTACAAACATAATAGATTAAATAACGCAAGAAGGGACTGATTCAAAGCTAAAGATCAATGGGAGTATTTTAATTGACTTCAATGAGCTTTGGGTCAGACCTTTACTTCCTTTTAGAACAGGACATGATTTCACTGTCTCAGCCATTGCTATAGCTGTTGATTAGGGTGACCAGATAGCAAGTGTGAAAGATTGGGACAAGGGGTGGGGAGTAATAGGAGCCCATAAAAGAAAAATCCCTGAATATCAGGACTCTCCCTATGAAATCAGGACATCTTGTCACCCTACTATTGATAAACATGGACTTTTAATAGTGACTACTGCAATATCAGGTGGACAAAATCATTATGTAGAAGGAAGAACATTGCCACACCATAATGTTTTGTCAATATATAATGATGACTTTTGATGATACTATGTCATCATCTACTGAAGAAATGTCAAAATGATAGCAAAGGCTCACAGTGAAGTATCATGATGTGTTTATTTTCAGGATCTCTACAACTCGATTTAATGACCACAGAGATCTCTATCACCTAGAAGTTGGATACCAATGATATACAGCAATAAAGTCAAACACACAGGATTTGGGAACATCTTTCTTGTATTTCTGACAGTGCCTGTATGGTAAATGTAATTACTTTTAGGTGTGATTTTAATCTTATCTATAGGTTAAAAAAATCCTCTTACTTGAACCCTTCAAATCAGTACCATGCTTTTTGCATGACACTATGCAACAGCCAATTTTGAATTCACAAGTACACACTGAGTGAAGGCAGATGTGCCGTCACTAAGAGGAATGATGTATAATTATAGTGCCCCTGCAGTCCACTGCCAGTAAGCTTGGTTGCAGAAGGAGTCTCATTTCATGGTTGGACTAAACTTCTATTATTACTACTTGTCAAAAGTAGTTATCACTATGATTCCCTGAGGAGACATTCTTACTGATCTAAAATGTCTTTACAGAGTGCAACATAATCATCCAGTCTGAAAAAGAACATACAAATCTATTTGCCTTAGGATATTACATGCTTGCTAACCTGTCATTGCTGCATCTAATGGCATTACCTAAAATGGTATACAGGTGTACTTGTCACTAACAGTTTCTATTAAAGTAGCAGAGACGCAAAACCCAAAAGAAAATGTAAATACATTTTGGAAAAATGTTTTGAGGACCAAATTACTGTAAGAACAAAAAACCCGTAGGTCAGAACCAAACAAGTAGAGAATTGAGGGAGGAGTGGGAGTGGAGCGGGGGAGAGGAAGCATGCTGCCATACTGTATCTGAAGGTGCAACTATAGTAGTCTTGGGACTGTTCGCATAGCAACCAGAAATGTTCACTACAAATATTAAAAGGTCACAGCGGGTAGAATTTGGACCCACTGGTGGTAAAGGCAATACCCTCATTTGATGTCAATGGAGCTGGGATTTCACCCTTCCTGTGAGTAAACTAATTCACAATCACTACAACCCTGATTCAGCAAAACACTTTAGCATGTGAATAATTTAAGCAGGTGAATTGTCCCAGTGACTTCAATGGGACTATTCACCTGCCTAAGGGGGTGCCAACTGTAGTGCTTTGCTAGATCAGGACCTATGACTGGTGGTCAAATGTTCCTTATCTTGATAAAACTCTGTGAGCTGCAGATATATTCACCAGCAAGGAAAGAGCTGGAACTCTTGTTATGAGTTATGAAAATGACAGTAGGCTAAGTTCTGCACCAGCTTACACTCCTTGCAATTATTATTATTGGACCAGTGTATCCCCTCTTCCGGGAGAAGGCCCATGGGAAACAAAGAGTTTCCTCACTATTTTCCTACCAGGAACAGGTTTTACCCTTGCGGAAGGAGACATTTTGTGTTCCAGATCTTTCAGATTCCTCAACATCTGCAAGTGACACAGGATCAATTGTTCAGAAGTCATGAGAGTCCATTCTGGCAGTGAGACTGCTTGGCTACCCCTCTGGCTCCCTAACAGTGTGATGTAGTGGAAGAGCACCGCTGGCCTTCTCCCACTGGTAGAGGAACCCCTGGAAAGTGGGGGTTCCACAGCAAGGAGGGGGGCTCACGGACAGGTGAGGAATGGGGTGGAGTTGATGCATCAGCAGATAAGTGACTGAGCATAGAAATTAGCAACTGTCTCTTTAATTCCACAATTGTTGGGTAAAGACAGTTTACCTGCCCCCGTCTTACTGTATTAACACTTCTTTAAAGGAGATGACTAGTTTTTCTAGACTTTTTGAAAGAAGGGACCTAAAGCAGGAAAGGCATGACGTATCTAGTCCCTTTGAAGTCAATGGAGGTATGGGTCAGTGCAGAATTTGGCTCACTTTGTCTAATCTAATCTTCAGGTATGCTCAACTGATCTGAAACATCCCTGAGGAAACATGGCAAGAGAAAAGAAAAGAGACTCTAAGCAGAGGATGAGACAGAAACTTGAATTTCAGTGGGAGTTCTGCACTCAAAAATGCATCTCAGGATCTGGCCCTGTGTTTACAACTAGGCAAAACACCCATATACTGCTCTAGCTGTCATATTTCCCTTTTTTTGCTGTTTTGTTTTTCTTCTATGCACAGGATACAAAAAGAGGGCTGTTACACAGTTCCTTGTATAAACATGAATAAAGGAACTTGCAGCTGTTAGAAACCTCAGAAAATATCTTAAAATTTGTCATAATGCCCATCCTATATTGTGAATTAGGCTCCAGTTCTTCAAAGCAGCTATGCATGTGCCTAACTTCAAGCACAGTAGTGGTACCATCGAACTTCAAGTGAGTAGAGTCCGCTAAGGACGTCTGAGTCCTTTTCTGAATAGGGATGAACTTAATCATGTGCTTTACAAAGAATGTATAATTCCTGAATTTGCTCCCTAATCTCAACCAGAAAGAAACAGGAATCCAGAAAACATGCTATCTGATATGTTGAAGGGTTTTTTTTCATACTCATTTACTGGTGACTGGCCATTTCTGCTGACTTTGTGCATAATCCAAAACCTGCTGAGTTACTTGGAGACTTTACTTTGACTTCAGTAAGATTTGGGTCAGATCCTTAGAGCATGATTTTAAAATCATCATTTTTTTATTCTAATTAAAGTATTAAACTTTATTTTTGGAATTTTAGTGTGGTAGAAGCTCAGCACCTTGTAGAATAAGGTCCTCTATTAACATAATGTCACAAATCAAGACGAGCATTTACTGTTAAAACATTTCCTTCTTATAGAAATATTACTTCTAGAGTTGATAGGGAATTTTTCCTGAGAATGATTTTCTAATAGGAAATGTAATTTGTGCAAAATTTCAGTTTTGCTGCACATTTTTGTTTTTCTTTCAGAAAAGCACAAACCAAATATTTATTTAGTTTTGGCTTGTTTCAACCTGAATTGGAATATTTTTTTTGTTGAACTGACCCAGAACATTTGTTTCATGTCATTTCAATATTAAACTGTACTTCCTGTTGTGGTACATTGCCTCATATGGAAGTTGTAATTCTGATCCCCATTCTCTTCTATAGAGTGGGCTTTGTGGAGGACTACATCTCCTACAATTCAATGCAAACTCCCCTGTGACCAAGGTAGGTGGTGCATCATGAGGGGAGATATAGTCCAGCCAGGGAGCCCAGTCCATAGAAGAGAATGGGAGTGGGGAGAGATTAAGTTCCTGAACTCTTATGGGGCAATGTACAGTTAGAGGGAAATGTAGATTAATGTTGAACTCACTCAAATGAAGCATTTCAGGTCAGTTCAACAAACTGTAGTGACTAATTTCTATTTGGAATGTTGAAACGCTTTGTTTCGATCAAAAATGTCAAAACAAAATGTTTTGATGTTTCTGAATCAAAATTGTTCAGAATATTTCAGTCCGTGAAAAATTAATATATACCAATGTTTCATCCCTATTTGGGATGAAAAGAAATTTTGAAATATCAGAATTTCCCATGGGACAGAAATTTTGAATTTTCTCAGCACTCATACTTCCAGTCACAGCAGAGAGCAAGTTTAGGACACTGAACCCACTGCAGTCAATGTGAGTTTTTCTATTGATTTAAATGAGGCCAGGATTTCACTCTGTCTTAAATTTAGTAACACTATCACATAAACTTAGCATATAGAATATAATGGAGGAAAATATTGCCTGTGAGCCTATACTGAATTTCTTTTGTTTGGTATCAATTTTGGGTAGGGAAAGGTTAAAAACTAGACACTCTGTTACACATTTAGGTTCTAAAAGATGCAAAATATAAAGAAGATGGTCCTGATCAAATGAGAAACAGGTTCTTTATGGCAAGCTGTGTTAATAAACCGAAGTGCTAGAATGTCTACATAATTTCTTTCAGTGTTCCACATGACCCAATTGAAAGAGATATAAAGAGATATAGCAGGACTGCCAGCGAAAGTACTGTTTCCGGGAATGCCAGAAAGGGAGACTGCTGTTCATTCTGAAATTTTGTTGCCTCTTAGACTTCTAGCTAGAGGCTGGAAAGATCCCTAGGGCCCCACCCACACAAAAACACTCATGAAACTCCATTACAGTTGATATTTTAAATAATGCAAGTCTAAGACTGTTTTTGTATCTTACAGTAATTCAAGCACAACTTCCACTGGAGCCAGTAAAGCTGAATATTGTAAAAGGCAGTCTCTGGAACCCTAGAGGCCAAAATCAGCAGGTATAAAATCAACCTCCTATAAGCAGGTAAACCATCCGCTGAAGTAAATGAGAGTTGTACTTGTTTATGCCAATTATGAATTTATATAGACTACTGTAAATTATTAGTCTGACAACACTACATTGGAACTGCGACAATGTGATACCACAGAAGAATATATGTGATACCACAGAAGAATATATTGGTTTATGCTGGGTGCTTCCTTAGGCCATGATCCTTTGAAGAGATGACATCAATAAGGATCTGCCCGGGTACAGCGTTTGCCTGGGTGCATCTTACTGAAGGATTTGGGCTATGCATTCTGGTTTAGGGCTAGGGGAGTTTGGCAGCAGCCAATGCAGGGCCTCTGACTGGTTGGTTGTGCCACACATTCATGTGGAAATGATAAATCCCATAAACAACTGGACTCGTTCCCAGTGTTTTCCCCACTGCCACTGATTTAAGCAACTGAGTAATGGTTCTTCTACAAGCTGCAGACTACGGAGTAGTCTAAAGCTCTATTTCACAATATTATCCTTCTCAGAGAAAGTGCAAACAGATCTATTCCAAATGAATGGCTTTTACTGGAAATCAAGAGAACATCAAACAATTAAAGAGGAGGAGTGGCCATTGTGAAATGTCATAGGTGATAGACAAGTCAACGAGTATCACTTTCCCTAATCCTAATCAATTGCAGAAGCTCACAGAAGAAGCAACCTCAGTAGATGTGCAGAGATGTAGGAGGCAACAGTTCACTTCCCACATGGTCCCTTGCCTTTTGTCAAAAAGGATCAAGGCAAATCATAACCCACTCACCAATGTATGTGATGGCTGTTTCCCCCAGATTGTCACAATGTGAAGGGATACCACAAGCTTGGTCATGATGGCTAGAGCTCTTTCTTTGTTCTCAGTGTGCCAATCTGTCCTCCACCTTGTTGAGGACTGTAAGCAGCTTTCTAGGAAAATTCTCTCTTAAATATATTTTTATCATAAAACTTGGGGGATGTTAGTCCTTAGCTTGCCACTACATGTTATATTTTCATTGCTTTGTACAGAAATGTAACCACTCAATTCCACAGAGCATTGGGGAAGTGGATCAGCTAAATCCAGCATATTGCATGGAACATTTGTCACTAAGTACAGTATGCAATTTGCATTTATGCTTACATATTTTTAAGTATTTACAACAATGCAATTATGCCAGAATTCCCAATTCAAAAGACTTCATGAATAAACTGCTTGACTTGATGCCAAACATATTGTATCTGGTACATCCAGCCATTCTGTAGAATGCACATCTGAGAGGTTGAACGTACCAGGACCAGGACCAGAATAGTGCTGTGATGCCTAGATTTCAATGAAAATTTAGTGGAATAAATCCCTGTTGAAGTGGGAGCTGAGAAACAGCAAAGAAGTTGGCTACAGTTAAGTTAACACATCACAGTATGTGAGACACCACAATTGTTTCCTTTTCCAAATGTAAAAGTGTGATGGGACAAAAACTATTGTGCAGTAGCTGTTGACAGATGTTGAGCTCTTAATGGCAACCACTGTAATGAAAGCTTATCTTCTTGTTTAATTAACAGAATATTTTAAAAAACGTCACTCATTACAAATCTAACCTATCATCTTCCACAACATTCATGGAACAATCCATACCTGAATGATTGAAGCAAGGAGTCAGTGGCTTCCTCTACGAGCCAGTTATCAGATATAGTGAAAATCATCTTTCCATTCTCCTTCCTGGTGGGATGGGAGCTGGGAAAGTTTAGTCTCCAACTCAGGTCTCTCATTGTGCTAGAGCAATGTTATTGCAAACATGTTAGAGGCTGAATGAATTGGTGGAAGAGATGAGGAAATGACTCACATCTTCTCATAAAACTGTCCTTTCACACTTCACCAAGCAGCCAACCTCTATCCTACCAAAAACCCTCTCAAGATTACCCAACATCAAGGTCTCCTACCACAGGTTGCAAAATCCCTCCCAAATGAGCTTCCCACTGTCCACAGTGCCATCCTTAGAAAGATATCCTGACTGTGGGGTTGTAGCAACCTTATAAATGATCATTCTGAAACTGAGATGTTTTAAATAGTAAATCTGTGGCACAGTAAGGTATAATAACCCATTTATATAGCTTTCAAAGGCAATTCAATGACAACTTCAATTAAGATATTTAAAAAGTAAATTCACATCTGCAGTTAAAAATATATAGCAAAAAAAATTTAAATGAAGCCTTTGCATCAATCAAGAGGATTTGCATTTTACAGTTGGTTGTAGGTTTAACAGTAGGAAAAGAGCTAGATATATTGTTAGAATTATTTTTTTAATTATGAGTTCTCAAACCCCACCCCCCAATTATAAGAAAACCTGGAATCTTGACAGTAAAAGGAAAAAGGGAACTTCAATGAGAATTTTTAATCAGTTATCGGCAATGACAATGATGGTGTTGGGTGATAATCTTTTGGCAGGGGATAAAGGTCATAGATGAAGCTCTGGCCCTATCAACTTCAATGGGGCCAGGATTTCATCCTGCATTTTATGCTAATAGATCTATCTGATGCTTTCAATACAGCTGATTGGGTGATAATCAGATGCTTGTGAGACTAAATGAAAGTAAATAGTCATTTTTTTTTCTTAGAGAGATCCCAGATAATTGTGGGCTTTTTCACTCTATGGACTCATGTGTGGTCCACGACATTCCACCTTGGGATCTTGAAAGGGTTAACACAGAGATATGGGTTGAAGAGTTTTCAGTGTGTTCATGACATTCAGCTTTGTCTCAGAGTCAAGTAGTGACTTGCAGATGGAGGAGTGCAAAGTGTGTCTAAATCTAGAGAAGTTTGACAGTGTGCTGGTAGATTGGGGAAAGCAATCAGGATAACAGCCCTTCTGAATTGACCATCATTTGTTAATCGACTTTGTAATTTGGGTGCCTTGTGAAACTCCAGCTGCTGCTGGATGATCCTAGGGCAGCTGTGTCCAGACTGATCCTTTTTACTACAATCATCCATGCCTTTGTCATTACCATTCTACTGATTGCTGCACCTAAATCATCCTGGAAACAAGGGGATACAGACAGCAGTGCTTTCACTTTAAGAGACATATCTTGTCACGAGCATCTGATGTTAGTGCTCTGGAATCTGTACTGCCTATAGAATTCTAGGTGGAGTTCAATGTAATACTTCTGAATTATAAAGCTCTAAATGGCTTGGAAGCTGCCCACCTAAGAGACCACCTCTATTCTCTTGTGATAATGCAACAAATACAGTCAGCACAAGTGATCAAACTTTCTTGATTTTTTTAATCAAGATTTCTTGGCATATGAGAGAGTGAGCTGCTGGCAAATCTTCCTTCAGAGGACTTCCAACTTTGGAATTCACTCCGCCTCTTCCTCTATAATAATCCTAATGTGTTGATGTTTGGGTCATGCTGCAAACCTTAAGTGTTTGGCAAGATACCTGTTTAGGGTTGACCCAGAATTATGGATAGTTGACATATTTTACAAGGAGGGACTAGCAATTTAGAGGAACATGGATGGGGAGTTTGAATTTTGAGGATGTGCGATGGAACAACGCTGTTTGTTTTCTAACACTTCACTCCCCACCTCTGCCATGAGTTTTGTTGTATTTTAAATCATCTAATAGGTTACCCAGAGTCTTGCATATGTGTTCTTTTTCTCTCTCTGTGCTGGAATTGACATAAATAAAATACTTCTCCTTTACCTTTTCCTTTACTGTACAAAACAATGCAAACAAACATTCTAATATCTTCTCTCTGCTACATCTAAACAAAGTAATGCAATTTTCTTTTGGTGATAACATTTAGATTTTTATGTATTGAAACAATTTTGAGAGGAAATTAACATTGTCATTGTGTGATATATGTGATTTTAATTTAACCATTTTGCAAATTTAACAAATTGTACTTAAAAGGATTCTATGGTAGCTTTACCTAGTACATTGCCTTAAGTACTGTCATAATCACAAAAGAAGAAACAAAATGTTTGTATATGTGTCATGTGTTAATGATAACTAACAATATAAAATATGGCTCTTAATACACTTGTTAAAATTTCGGGATGTTAAAAGGAATAGGAGAACAAAATTATGTCAAGATTTCAGAATGATGCTGCTAGATATGTACTAAATAGAAAACAAATCTTAATATAATGTGTTTGTAGTACACACAACACTTAACAGTGCATTAACATTTATAATATTAGGCCAATGCTCTGATATATGGCAAACATAATATAAACCCCAAAAAGCAATTAATGCTAATAGCCCATGCGATTTGAAAAGCTATTATCAGCAACATCACAGACTCTTGATCGCAGACACAAATTTTGAGTGTATTTATGCTATTTTAAAAAGTAATGAATGAAATGTAACTTAAGTAGTCACTGGCAGTGGGATGCTGGCTGGTGTGCACAGTCATTTTTGTGTTCAATGAGCTGTCTGCAGTCTCAGGTCTATTACTCCCTTGTAGTTCATAGATATTTTGCCCCTAGTAACATGCTGTGCAACCCCATTCATGTTAGTGGGGCTGCATGGTGTTAACAGAAGGTAGAACATATTTTTGAATTATTAAGGACAAATCTGTGACCGGCACAAGTGCAGCTGCATGGATAGGAGGAGTGTTTAAGGAGCTTTCCCTTCAGGTTAGCTCAAAATTCACTTAGATTCATAGTCTCTGCACTTGGTAGAGCACAGGGACTTCTCATTTTGTGTACCTTGGAGATCCCCATCATGCAAGGAGGACAAGGAGGGGTGAAGACATGGCTCCTTCAGCCCAGTCCTCCCCTCAGGATGGACCCCAGTCTGTGGCGATCTACTGCTGGATCCAATGAGCTTCTAAGCCCCAGGATCTGGATGGTGGTTCCTAGCTCTGGGCCTCTCAGGTACATTCCAAGTATAGAACCCTTCTGGGCATTCTTCCTGGGCAGTGGAACCCCACACCTTGGCTGTCAGATTCTGAACCAGTGACACACTCCAGCGTTCCACCTCAGTGTTGAGCACCTCATTTCATGCCTCCAGGAACAATATCACAGGACAGCAAAAATACAAGCTTACCAAAGGAATTTAACTACAGATACTTTGCTTTTAACAAAGCACACTAGAGAGTTATAAATCTTTGCCCAATAAAAAATTCTGAATGCAGTACCCACAGGTCTGTTCTCAACCCTATTGTGAGTCCTGGGTTTGGTAAGCATCTTTAGGCTATGCAGACTTTCTTGCCTCCTTATCCTGGTCTTCTGGCATGTATCAGTGGTCTCGCCTCTTGCTGAGAGAAGCACCCCTCTTTTAAAGCTGCCTCTGTCCCTGTTAGTCTCTGTCCCTCCCCCCTCCCTATCAGCTCCCCTGTGAAGAGAGCCATTCAAAGTAAATAGCCCTAAGGGTAAAAAACCCACTATTCCAGTAGGGAACAGCCATTCAATACTGATAGCTCTTGATTGTTCTGTCGTAGCTTCTCAGACACTGGATTTCCATTAGCTGTCAAATCTCCACCACAAATACAGATGCTGCACTCCACAAAAAGGACCACAACATGAAGATCACACTCTAAATAAAGATTACAATTCAAAACCAAGTCTCTGAAACAAAATGGAGTTCACAATTTGAGACAGACATTTCCTCAGTCTGTCACGCAGCTGGGCTGTGAGAGGAGTTGTGTTCCCTAGGATGAAGCAACCTAAAGGCCAGCATGGCCTGCACAGTTCCTACTACGACACTTGGAGAGGTACCCTTGAGGCAGAAGTTCTCCCCAAGCCCTATCCTGGGCAGTGCATCTCCTCAGGGCAGTAGCTACATGCCATAATTTTAGCTCTAAACAGGCATCTTCTCTCTCACGTGTATTGCTCTGCTATTTTTTTTACGGCTAATCATTCAAGCATTCAGTACATTCAGGCCAATTTGTGCCCTCCATTCGTGCATCAACTTTGAAGTCAAATGGAGGGGGTATGGTAAGTGTCTCAAATGTAAAAGGTGGCAGAATTTAGCTGTTTGTGTTTGACACTACATGTCTTGTTTGGTGTAAGATGCCTCTCTTTGGGTTCTGATGATGTCACTACTATTTCAGGTTCACATTCATAGGTAATATGTCATTGGATCCCCTTGATGTCTGCATAGGCTTACAGCACAGTTACTTGTAGAGGGCCCTCAATATACACCGTCTTACAGATCTCAGGTATAATTTTCATAAGCACCGGTAATGTGTTTTATCTTCCTTCCTACTATGATGTGGTATTTAATTTTTGTATGCCTGGCCAGGGGCTGATATTCAGAGATGTGAAGCATCTACAATTCCATCTGAAATAAAAGGGACCTGTGGGGACTTGGCACCTCTGATATTCAGGCCCCAGTTCTAACCATTAAAATCATGGGAAACAATGACAATGGCAGTTGGTAAACTACACAGATTCACTGCAAGTCATTGACATTATTTTAAGTAATGCCAGATGTGTCTATGCCAGCTCTTCTACCTTCAGAATTTACAAGATCATCTTTCTTAAATCAGAAAGCACTCATTTATGGTATTCATCTCTTTTGAAGTCAGTATTTTAATCTTTCAGGCTAGTCTGTTAGTTCTTTGTGGAATTTTCATATGCACATGTTCTACCTATTTATACTAGGATTGTCTACTGCTTTTGTCATTAGTTAACCTCTGAGTGAATCTGGAAGAGGATTTTTGACACCAGTTTAACAAATATTTGGAAACAGCTCAACTAGCCTGATGGTATTAAATGTTCTGAAGGAAATGTTGTGGTGAATCTCATGAGGATAAGATTTTAAATAGCAAAACAGAATAAAATTAGTTGCATGTGAGACCAAACAATTAAACAAAACCAAACCTTTTAGAGCTTCTCAGTTTTGCTTATATGTTTTAGGTAAGGGCTCTTGCTGCCCTATAGTGTCACAAGTCAAGTCTTTGCATTTTTTTTCTGCCAAATACCAGTCAGGCTACATTCCCTTGTGCCAAGTTGTTATTTTCTGCAATCATCTTCAACCCATCAGAAAAATCTTATAGCTAGAGCTGCGTGGAGAAGATCAAATTGCTTTTTGAAGGTGAGAAATAACAACACTGTTTGGCAACCTAGAATGATTTTTAAGCCAAAAGGTGAGATCATGCTTGCGTGAGTTTGCAATAGAGAACTCAGTTTAAGAGCTCTAAAATTGATACAGAAGCTTCTAATCAAGTGCCACAAAGATTACTTTTGGGTCCTGTTTTATTTCACATCTTCATTTCATCGCTTGGCACTTTTAAAGCAAGACTAAACACAATGTTAAGAAGCTGATCATACTATCATGATGTCAATGGACACAGACGTCAATGGAGATTGGATGTCAATACTATCTGAAGTCAATGGAAGAAGGATTGGGTCCTATGAATATTTGACTAAACTGTGGCTATGCCATGAACCCTGAAGAAGGGACAGTGGGTTGTGCTGCTATTGAAGCTGACCAGAAGGCAGATTGTGATTCTCAAATGCTGAGTCATGCATTCCCCTTCTGCCCTGTGCTTGGTCTATAGCTGGCAAAGCATATGTCCCCTGGAGTGCTGGTACAGATATCCTGGGGAGTACATGGAGGTGGAAAAAAAGTTCTGCCCAATCCCACCTCTATGTGTGGGTTTCAGGAGGGAGCAATAGCAGTGCTGTCAAGGTCACATCTCCTCTGAGCTCTTACCCAAAGTATGATTAGTTCATGAAGACATGCAAGTAGGTGCCTTAGATCAACACTGCAGCGTAAGGCTAGGGTTAGTGGAACTGAAGTCAGCAGATCCTGGATTAGAGAATCCAGGGCTGGAGCATCTACACATTGTCAACCCTATGTTAAAAATTTTATAACCTGGGCCCAAACCCAGTGCACACACTGCTCCTGAGTCCAACCAAACATATCCCAGACTTCCTAGCACCCTCTTGAAATGTGGCAACTCTAGTGTGGGGTAGTGTGGCAAAACTTGACTGTCCACAGGTCAAAGAAAGTCAGCCTGTAGGATTGTGGGATACTTTTGGCTGACTCCCAGAGCATGAATCCAGTGGGGATGCATCGATGCTGCAAAGCAGTTGGGCTTGAACCCTGGATCCCTTGGACTCTCTACCCCTTTGGGGTCCTGGATTAATATAATTTGTATGTAGCTAGACTTGAGCCTGAGTTTGAACCACGGGCTTACACTGAAGTGTAGACATACCCGTAATAACATATTTATTATCACACTGCCTAAGGACTAGCCAAGTGTGAGACCCTAATACACTAGGTGCTGTACAAGAAGAGTATAGACCCAAAAGCTTACAATCTCAATAATGCCCCCTTATGCTCAAGCATGGAAGCAGACTCTAGGCCATGATAGCATATAGGACAATTAAGCAAAGTGGCGCTAATATGCCGTTCCACCTCCAACTTTTGTGGTTCCTTCCTTGAACACAGGAGTTTTCGGGTAATCAGATATATAGTAGGCTATGTCTAATTGTCTCTTCATATATATATTTCTATAATGGACCAAATGCTTCTTGCTTTACTCACATGAGCTGTCTTGCTAAGTGATTTTGCTTTATAAGTGTACAATATACAAGAGTATGGATTTTGTACATGTGTTATTTAAGGCTTTTTAGAGAATTTTAGGCCCACGAGTCTATATTTTTCTCCTGGCATTGTGATGTATTTTTGTTGTTGTACTGGGAAACAGCCATAGCTTTTTTTGTATTTCTTACAAGAAACTTTAAATGAGCTCAAAGAACTATTTCTGCACAAAATCATGATAAAAGAAGATATGATACCATTACTCAAGTCAGTGTTAAACAGTGTTCAGTTCTGGAATACGTTGTTCAGTTCTGGTCACCCTAACTTCAAGACTAGACGCAATATAAACAAATATCAAAAGAAACTTAGAATGAAGGCATCTCATTCATCCATTCAATAACAATTAATGGGTCTAATACTAAGGTGTTTACTCAGTAAATGCCTATTCATCCTCCAGGACCATCTTGACTAAAGAAGAGATAATCAAGGGTCTTGATTCTGGAACAGGGAGGGTGGACCAACTAGTCCTTGCACAAGGACACCCACCAGCCTTAAGTTGCTCCAGCAGTGACAGGATATCTTGTGTGTGACGTTGGTTCGGAGCCACCTGTTCATGTTGACCTGCCTGCTGCTACTGGAACCAGTGATGTTGCTGTTACAACTCCATCATTAGGTCTGGGAGAGTTATCTCCATTGTCTATCCTCACCTTGTTGGGCACCTGAACATATAAGTTCTGGAAATAAGCCATAAAACTGGATAGGATTATTTTGGACATTGGTTATTTTTTTCAAGCAACTAACAAAAGAAAGAGAGTCCTGCTCTAAGGTTTCCATATACGAAGGGAAAATGAGATAGGTTTCTCTCAGCTTTTCCCTTGGGGCTTCCTCTATCTCAGAGCACTAACTTCAGGAGCATCTTTCAATTCCTTCTGAGTCTGTCTCTCTGCTCCATTTTTAAGAACAGTGAAAGGAGTCATGGTCATACAAAGGTCACTCTGTGGCATTCCCTTAAATATCCCAGCCATATCCCTGCCTTAAGGGCAGCTAGGCAAAGTCTTTTATAGCGAAAAGGGGATAACTTTCCCCACACTTTTCTAGGTCTGGGTTATACTTACTCCAGTTCCTATCACCAGTGCTATCCATATAGTTTAAAAAAAAAACAACAAAAGACCTTAAAGACTAACAAATTTCTGTGGGAATAAGCTTTTGTGGGCTTTGAAATCACAGATAGTAGTATATATATACACACACACACACACTACATGATCCATTGTCTAATGTACAACTGGATTTGCTCCGATCCCTCAGACAGAGACAAACACCTACAGGATCTCCATAAAACATTCTTAAAACTACAATATCCACCTGGAGAGGTGAAGAAACAAATTGACAGAGCCAGATGGGTACCCAGAAGTCACCTACTACAGGACAGACCCAACAAAGACAACAACAACAGAACACCACTGGCCATTACCTACAGCCCCCAGCTAAAATCTCTCCAATACATCATTAGGGATCTACAAGCTAAACTAGCAGATGATCCCTCACTCGCTCAAGCTGTAGGAGGTAGGCCTATTCTTGCTTACAGACAGCCCCCCAACCAGAAGCAAATACTCACCAGCAACCATATACCATACAACAAGAACACTAACCCAGGAACTTATCCTTGCAGCAAACCCCGCTGCCAACTCTGCTCGCACATTAACTCTAGTGACACCATCACAGGTCCTAACCACATCAGCCATACCATCAGGAGCTCATTCACCTGCATGTCTACTCATGTCATATATGCCACCATGTGCCAGCAATGCCCCTCTGCCATGTACATTGGCCAACCTGGATTGTCACTATACAAAAGAATAAATGGATACAAATCGACATAAAAAATGGTAACATCCATAAACCAGTAGGAGAGCACTTCAATCTCCCAGGACACTCTGTAGCTGACCTGAAAGTTGACATACTTTTACAAAAAAACTTAAAAAGCAGACTTCAGCAAGAAACTGCAGAGCAGGAACTCATATGCAAACTTGACACAATCAAATGGGGTCTGAATAGGAACTTGGAATGGTTCTCTCATTACAAGAAGTAATTGTCACTGTTCATACAGTCTCACCTTCTGATCAACGGTTGTGAATAGGCCTCATCTACTCTAAATGAATTGACTTTGTTAGCACTTGCCCTCCACACTGTTGCTTCTTAGCCTTGGATGTATATATATTTCTCCTACCTGCGATTTCCACTTCGTGCATCTGATGAAGTGGATTGCAGACCAGGAAAACTTATGCCTGCAGAGATTTGTTAGTCTTTAAGGTGCTACAGGACTCTTGTTGTTTTTGCTGTATACAGACTAATACAGCTACCCCCCCACCTGGAAAATATAGTTTAAGTCACCTTTGAATTTTCCATATTCTGGGGCTGATCAGGGGTCTGCCTGGATCCTGGTAGAAGCAAAGAATAACTATAATACAATGTGATCTGGCCACACACCCTTTCCACCCTGGTCTTTCCCTTATGCAGGGGACTAGGAGCTTGTGCCTCAGAGCTCATGATGGTTGAGGAGGTATCCCTCCCCATATCGCTGGATGTATATCCACCCCCTTTGAGGATCCTTTATGCTACCAGAATGTATAAATTGACTTTGTCAGTAGGAATCCATGAGACATTGTCATGACTCAGCCACAGGGGGAGTGTAATATGGGAGATATTGTTCAGCTGTGGAACATTGCCTATAGGAGAAAATCAAGACATGAGTGACTCAGAAAAGCAACTCCTATAAGGCAGCACTAGGATAGCTCAGAATAGTACAGAGGTTAACATTGTTATTTCCCCCTTTGAACCAAAAAACAAAACAAAAAAAACACAGTATGCTTTATTTCAGGTAACCTAACTCAACCATTTCCATTCAGGTTAAACTAACCATTTTGTTTCATTTTCCTGACAGAAAATTACACTGAACTTGATCTTTTCCCATGGAAAATTTTGATTAACTAGGCTCCCTTTTTCCAGTGGGAAAAAATTTCATTCAAATGTTTTTGATCAGTTCTAATTAGTTGATTAATTATTAATCATAACTTAAAATAAACAGCCACATATATTTTAAAATATTCATTAGCTCACAGTTTTGTAAATTAAAGGGCACATATGGAGAACATTTGAAGTTACACAATACTAGGTTATGCTGTTCAAGACTTCATCTTTGCTGAAGTCTCTAAAGCTCAAACATTCTTTTCAAATTGTCATCAAAACTAGACTAAAAAGTTCTATATCAACCTCAGTGGAAACATATTGCAAATTAAATTGCCTCTACCTTGGCATTCCTTCTACTAAATGCTGTAAATTGATCCATTTCTAAGGTGTAAGTATTATTCCTTTGGAATTTCATTAGCATTTGATGGGAGACCAAAGTAAAAACTGAGCCCTAAGATTCAATAGTTTTTGTATATAAAGCAAGAATTAATGACGAGGAGTCTGTGCCAGATGAGAGAAAATGTGAATATTTTTTCACTATGATGATATGTTTATTTCTGCACTGATGGAACATTGGAGGAAATTGATCTTTATAATCAGGGGGAAAGTGAATAGCAGCATCTCATCAGATGTGTGGCCTGATTCAGAGACCTCTAGGGCGTTACACACAGAATTATCCACATCACCTCATCATTCTCCTCTTTCATTCATATCCACAGCTGGTTTTGTTCTATATTTATTTACCAGGAAAAATGTATTCCAGTTCCAGGAGAGGAAATCTTCCTATTATTTACTTCTATCTAGGAGAGCTGGTCAGGAATTTTCCAGTGAAATTTTTTAATCAGCAAATGTCAGTTTGTTGTAAATGAAAACAGTTCACCAGAAATGGATAGTTTCAATGAATCTCCTGATTTTTTCAGTGAAAAAGTTTCAAAATTGTCAACATGTGAAGTCCTCCCCCCCCACACACATTTAATTCAATTTTTATTTTCTAAAGTTTTGTTCATTTATACTAAAAAAAAAAAAAAAAAAAAAAAAAAAAGGATTATTTTTCCCTGAAAGGTCAAAATCAAAACAAAATATTTTGAAATTATTGTAATGAAAAATTTCTATTGACCCAATCTGGAAAAATTTTCAGTGTCTCAGTTCACAAACATTTTTGAAAGTTTGACTTTTTAACCTAATTCAAGACCAAAAAAAAAAAAAAAAAAGTAAAAAATCCTCTCAGGGGAAAGAAAAACTTTTTTTACACAGCTCTAATATCCAGTAACATAGGTATTCATAGTATTGGACCGGGTAGTGGAGTTATGATCCCTTCTTTAAGGAACCCATAATTTAGATTAATCTTCTTTTGCAGATATTGTTATTAAAATGTAATCTCAGAATCATCCCCAGTGCCTCTAGGGCACTGTAGGAAACTCAGGTTAATGTCAATATAATAATTTTCAATATTTTCTTTGTTCCTCATTTGTATGGTATGGCACATCTAAGGGTCTAGTGTACCATACTATTTCAGAACAGTGTCTCAACAATAATAATCAACTATTCCAAATTGTCCTCTTCATTATCACAGTCTGATGTGTTCCCTCCACAGTTTGATCAATAATTTCCAGGAAAGCCTCCATTACATTGCCTTACCTCATCCCCTTTTACGGACTACCTGCAGTGTGAGAATTATCACCTTCCATCTTACTTTTCCCTCAATCATTGCAGATGCAGTTTGAGTGGGGAGGATACATTTGCCTATGTAGCACCAAGGGAAGGCTTTAAGTAATGCTAATTGAAAATTTTCCAGCAAAAAGAGGAATAAAGGAAAAAATACTAAAGGGGCAAAACTCATTTTTATTACATTTGATTTGAAGCAGAACAATCATGTTTCATTTTCAATTGATTGTTCAATCAACAGATTATTTCAAATCACTGCACTAAAAGCATCAGAAATATTGTGAAAAAATTTTAAATGGTACAAAAAAAGCTTGGGTTTTTGGATCAGCCCTAGATTTTAGCAAGCCAATATAACCTGCTTTGATGGGTAAGTCAGTCAATGCTTTCCTTTCACTACACTTCCTCTTCCTCGATAGACAAAGAAGATACCTTATGAAATACTATAAACTATGGGTGAAATCCTGGCTCCACAGAAGTTAACAGGAGTGTTTCTAGTTCAATGGGGCTACATTTCACCTATCTAGCGCCAGGGAAAAGCAGATACATTTTTGTCTTTCCTTCCTGGCCAGTGTGGTAAACCAAATATCCATTCAAACCACCATCTTGTTTCACATCAGCTTTTATGTCTGTAATAGGTTCTTTACTCACCACTGGTTCCTTGTGGTTTATCTGAGGATAATCTGATCAGATTACCCTTTCTGTAGTCATTCAGCCCCTCGTCTCAGTCTCACCCTCCAGGACTTAGGATAGCCATCTTCTTTGTGACTCGGCCCTCCGGCCAGGTTACTTTAGTTCTCCCCTTCTCCAAGTCTGTCAATGTCTTTCCGGACAAGCTGTCCCTCTGCCATTCCAGGAAGCCCTTCGTTCTACATCCAAGGCTTTGCCACTTCCCCAGTGGCTGGTGGGGGAAACCAGGCCCACTCTCTACTCCAGTTTCCAGTTCAGGGACCCTATGCTCCACAACTATGGAATACTTATTCCTAGTTGCTAATTTCTCCTCCTATCCTCTGGCATCTCTGGATTTACCACCTGTCTGAGCTTCCTCCACTCACCATGACTACTTCCTCCTTTGGCTTCTTGCCAGACTCTGTAATCTCTAACAAATCTCTCTCCTGTGACAGAGAGAAGACTATTTGCCCCTGAATTCCCCTTCTGTTCCCAGCTTCTTAGCTTTGTAGAAGCCTGGCCTGTTCCTTAAGTAAGCATTAAAGTGAAGCTCCCCTCCAAGTGCAACCTATGCAGTTAACTGGCCTATCTATCCAATCTTAACCCCTTCAGGAATGGTGCTGAGTGAACACCCTATCACAGTGCCTGTTTCTTGTTTGTTCTTTATCAGATTGCTTTCCTAGAGTTTATTATCATTTTTAAGACATACAGTTTACGGAAACAGCTGTGTTGTAAAATTATGGCATTTGAACTGCTGAGGTCCTGATTTTCTGAATACATCATGTATTGAGTAAACAGTTTTCAGTGCTGTTCAGAGTAAATAACAGTGTCAGTGAGAATGAGGAGGAATCAACAGCAATGGACATAAACTCTAGAAATTGCTTCAGCTTATTCATTATACTTTCAAGTCACATTTCTAGCAAGCTACACTTCCATTTAGCATTGGTTGGAGTTGCATTTTTTTTCACATTCCTGATGGAATCTGGTTTATTATAGTACTTGACCTCCCTTCCATTCTCAGGAGATGCTCACTTCTTGATATAAGGCTGGAAATGCGTAGCCACTTGGGACATATGAAACTGACTACGATTACAAGCTGAGATTCATAATATGAGATTTCCTGTTAAGTGGTTTTTCTGATGCAGTGAAACTCTTAAAACAATGTCAATGACACAATGCCATTTGAACAGCCCTGAGTGAGGAACAAACAGATTTTGTGATCATTTGTTGAATAATTGCAATTGTTCATGAATGCCTTGGCATGTGTTCTTCTGCGGTGAAATCACTATGAAACACACTTGAGCAGCATGTTTTATGTGCCCTAACAAATGGTTTTCTAAATTAGTTTTTTTTTATTTTTTTCAATTTCCTAAGATGGCATCTAATTACACTAAATGTCTCAGTTTATTTACAAGACGCTCATAACAGTGGTTGGATTTCATACTGCTCCCAATCCAGCAGTCCATTTAAATCATCTAGGGCCAGATTCTTCATGGCTCTTGTGCAGTGTTGGAGGAAAGGGACAAAGAAGTAAGATGTCTTCTTCTCTGTACTCCTCTGGAGGACCAGAGCACCTGAAGCATTGTGGGGAAGAGATAGGACCTTGGCTGAACTCTCCCTATACTCAGACCAGTGAAATGGCTAGCTGAGCAGAGGATAATAATTAGCTCACCAGTCAGAGAGGTAGTAATGGGGGCACTAAAACTGCCCCAGAGATGAACCCTGTGAGCCTGCTTCAACATTCCCCTTGAGCGCTGTACAATTTGCCACATGAAAACACATGGGATGGCTACATAATGAAAGGCACCTGTGAAATGAGAAAGTAAAAAGACCATGCAGTAATTCCTACTGCAGATAGCTGGTGTAAATCAGTGCAACCCCTTAAAATCAATAGCTATGCCAATTTACATGAGCCAAGGATCTGGCTCTTTGGTTTCAAAAGGCAACCTTTTTGTTTAAAGGGACACACTAAAAATAAATGGACTAAAAACAAAAATCCTATTAAAACATTACTTACCTGTATTAATTATGCTTAATTAGTTATGCAATTAGAAATAATGTTGAGCAACTACAGTAGAACCTCTTAAGATACGAACACCAGAGTTACGAACTGAACAGTCACAGAAACACCATATGGAACCGGAAGTAAGCAATCAGGCAGCAGTGGAGGGGAAAAAAAAGAAAGCAAATACTATATTGTGCCTGTATTGAATCTTAAAAGTCGGCTTGATGAACGGAAACAGCCCAGGGATGGCACTGTTTCCTGTAAGCCAAGGGTGCTGTTTCACCCCCTTCCAGCCCACCCCACTGGGAGGGGGAAGCTGTTTTTATCAGGACCCGTGTCAGGAGGGGGACAAGCTTGCAAGTTCAGTCCCAGCCCAGCCTGGGAAAGAAGCTGCTGCAACAAGAAAGAAAGAAGCTGCTGCAGTTGCAGCCAAAGCCTGGCCTGGAGCTGGAATGGGAGCCAGAGTGTGAGCTATTGCCTCCAGGCTGCGCTCTGGGGGAGATTTAAAGGGCCACAACCTGTGCACCGATGTGGCACAAGCTTTGCCCGTCGCTGCACTCCTGGGTCCTGCCAGTACCTCTGGGAGTGCAAAGGGCAGCATACAGAGGGGCGCTGGCAGCAGGCTGGCACCAACCCCCTGCCAGCTGCTGCCCTTGGAGCATGGCGAGCAGTGCACAGAGCAGAGCAAGCCCTGGGGAGTGGCAGTGGAGGGCTGGGGCTTGTAGTGTCAAGGGTGCGGGGCAGGTCCCCACAGTTCAGCCCAAATTCAAAGAACAGGAATAGGTCAGGAAGCTGCTTGAAAACAATGTGGCACCTTTGCAGACATCTCTCCCAAGCCTCAGCTGGAAGAGCCTGACTGCAAGATACTGCGCCATAATATTTTGTTCAGAGTTACAAACATTTCAGAGCTACACACAACTTCCATTCCCACGGTGTTCTTATCTTTGGAGTTCTACTGTGTTCACTTTATACCATTTATGCTGGTTGCCTCCTTTTTGCATTGCATAAAGCTTACAGAATTAAATTAGCCTGATCATTTCCACTTCAGTTTTTAGTAAGTTTCTACTATCCAGTTCTTACTCAATATCATTGTATGGTGTAGACATCAATGCTGAGTAATGTTTAAGCCAAATATGAGGTAAACTGACAAAGTCTATTTAATTTGTACCCATTACAACAAAAGTAAGGTATTGGTTTGAAAATAACCTTGACAAAATATGTATTATCTCATAGAAATTATCCTTAAAAAAGAGCTTAATTCTTAGTTTATTCACAAATAGCCAAAATTCAGAAGAATTTGCCTCTCATTGACATTGATGGCAGCTTATTTAAGAAACCCTAACATTTTTGCAGCTGTGCATTATTAGGTAGGTATTATACTATTATGATTATAAAGTGCCTTATCTGTGTTCCTTCTGGTTTTCAATCTCCCCCAAATGAATAAGTCTTCTGGCTCTTTAACGTTCCCATCTGAGCCTTTTGGTTTGAGATGTTCAGCCTGTTATCTTTTCCTTCTCTATACATAAATATAGGCATTTACATAGTGTGTAATTCAAAGTATGGTGGGCTTGAGCTCTGAGCAGGGTAGTGTTTACCCAGCTCAGTCAGATCAGCAGTTGACATTGTTTCCTTTTGATTAAGAGACAGACAAGAGATGCTATTTGTCATAAACAAACATTTAAGAGAAACTTGCTTACTGTCAACCTTCATTAGATTTCCAATGACTTTATTAAGCCATGCTATTCTGCACAAAAATATTTTTACTTGCAGGAATTTATAGAGCACCACTTTCTCTACATTACATTCTTACAGTTTACATTTCTTTTATTCTCTCCTGGTGTACATTAAATTGACACTTGGTGCCTCATAAATGAAAGAGATATTTCCAAATTCTGTATAGACTGGTCTGATCTGACTTATACTTATGTAAATCCAAAGCAACTTCATGGAATTTGGCCTAAGATAATTGCAGTGGGCACACTTGTGTCCTTACTTTGTAAACTTCACTAGATATGCCTACAAATTTGGGACAGAATCAATACATTGAAATAAAGAGCTGCAAACCTTCCCTGGAGGAAAAGATTACATTTCAGCTGCCCTCATTGGACCTATGGAACAATGACTCTTCTGCTCTTCTCCTGCCTGCTGTATGTTTGCTTGCAATAATAATAATAATAAGTAATAGTTCTTATTAGAGCTGGGAAAATTAGTCATGATGAGAATAGCTCTGTTTTGGTTAATGAACTGTCTGAACATTAATGGGGCATCGTGCTTGATAGAGAAGATGGGAGCCGGGTAGCATGGGCTCTGGCCCTGCCTGCTCTGAGTTACGCTAGCTGGCAATTCTCTCCAGAGCAAAGTCCACCAGCTGAAAACTGGCAGAGCAGACCAGCACTCTGGACATGCCCTTTCTCATCCAGAGCTGGGGAGGGGTGTGGGCTACAGCAGATGGGGAGAATTCTCAGCTGACCAGATGCAGCCAGTAGCCAACCCCTTTGCGCCTCCTGAGTAACACAGTGCGGTTAGGTTGGGGAAGAGAATCTCCTCCAAGGTGTAAAGAGAGGAGAGGTGCAGTTAAGACAGTCAGCTGAGTACAGATCAGTGTGGCCAAAACACCCATGAAAAGGAGAAGGGAAGAAGGAAAGAGTGTAAGAAAACCCCAAAACAAAACACAATTCTACTGCAGCTGAGCTGGAAAGGCCCTGAGGGGAGGGAGGCAGCAATAATGTGAGTTGTTCTTTTGCTATCAACTTTCAACAGAAAGCCATGCCTCCTATTTAGAATGCAGGGCAGTATTCTCAGTTCTAAGGATCAGCGAGTGAACCCATATAGTTAACTGACTGAGCCTTCAAATGACAAACCTACTACAACAGAAACATCATTTCTTTCCTCGTTAGTGAGATGAAGATGTGATTGGACATGGCATGCTGACTCTGGATAAGAAACATTCCCAGAACCTCTCATCCAAAATAAATTGTGTATTATTATTATTTAGGACTGTTTTGAAAAAGAGCAAAGACAAGTGGAAACATATGTTTAAATATGCCAGATGTGTATAATACTCCTGAGTATCTTATTTTTCATGCATACCGTATATGCAGTTTGTTGTTTCATTTTTTAAAAAGGATAATTAACTTACTAAATCTCTCAATACACTAGTCACACAGGGTGATATAGTACAGAAAGGAAGCCTGAAGCTATTGAGCCAAACTCAGCACTAGTTTAACACAGCTGACTTCGAAGGAAGGTGAATTTGGCCCATCATATGCTATAAACATTCACACAAGGAGTGGCCAGCTAAGAACTGAAGGGGAACTCCCCAGTAAAAATAGTTGAAGATTATATTTGCTCTGTGTCACACCTCCAGCCGCACCCCCTCTTCCCGGCCACCCACTGGACTGCTGTGATGGGAATTCCAGGTTTTGTGTCCCTGGGTGTTTTAGGCTTAGAGCTTCAATGGACTCCAGCCACTTCCCCAACATTGGGTTCCTTAGGCACATGTTTGTGCTACAGACCTTCTATCTGGCACCCCTCTTCTGAGAGCTGGAGCCCACTGTCCAGCCACTAGACCCTGGCTGCAGTGCTGACCCTCTGGTACTCAAACACACTCTTCTCCCAGAACTCCTCCCCAAAGGGGTGAAGCTTTTGGTTTACAGTTTAACTCTCTCCAATAGCTATAAGTCATTTGACGTGTAGAGAGGCACTTTGCCCAGAGAGTTTAACACATTTGCTCTTTTACTCAATCATATATAGCACAAGAAAGTACAGAACATACAAAACAATAAACATCAAACTGCAGTGTCCTACCCTAGCTCACCCTTCCCTTCTCAGTCCTTGGAGAACCATTTGTGTGTGCAGTCAGGAAGGCAGGCTCCCTTGCCTCAGGAGGTGCTACATGCTGGGTTGCTTTCCCTTCATGGACTGGAGAAAATGGCCAAAGACCCCCAAAATATCAGCTCCTCCCTATATATAACTTTTAGCTCCCTCTGTCTGGTGACGGCCTTGCCAGATTCTCATGTGAGCACGCACCCTCGCCAAGTGACTTCATTGTCAAGACAACCTTTCTCCTGACAAACCAGTTCCCTTAGGTAGGAGCTAGTCTATTGTCTAGAGCAATTACATTTCAATAGAGGGTGATTCTCCAGTTAAAGCCCTGTATTACTTTGCCTTGGCATTTCTGTCCAATATGGAGGTAGCATCAGTCGTGTAGTGGTAAAAAAGAAGTGGATAAACTAACCTAAATGAACCTCAGATGAGAAGTGGATTTACGTGCATTTACCCTTAGCTACACTACGGGGCAACATCACACCAGAGAATTCAATGAGCTCCATATTCAAAATGGAGTTTGCAGCCTACACAGATTCAGAATCCACACTGTCAAATATCATACATTTCTACAGACAAATTCCCAAATCACACCTGGTATTTGTATAATTGGTTGTGCAAATTAATGCAGCAGAAGTCCTAATGAAAGTCAATGAAAATGATGCTCCTAAAAATCAATCAATCAATCAATCATCAATCAATTTGAAAATCCAACCCCTTTGAAGACATCTTGACCCCATTCAAGTCAATGTGAGTTTTGCCATTGTCTTGAATGCGGCCAGAATTAAACCCCTAGTCTCTATGGTGTGAGTTACACTCTTTTTATTCCCATAGATACCTTGAATGAAAAACACCAAGGTCTCCTATTTCTGACTGCTTCTGATTGGCCTTCTCCAGATATGCATAGTTGCCATATTCATCAAATGGAGAAAAGTGTCAAGACCAAATTTTATCCAGTTGAAAAAAATATTTAAATTGAGTCTAGTATCTGAGGCTGGCTGGGGAAAAAGGGCTCTTTATCTTGCTGTATTGATTTAAAGAATGTGAATTTCAGAGAAAAGATATGGATTGAGCTGACAGATGTGAGCAGCAACTAAAGAGAGCTTTGGTCATAATGATCTGATTCCATTGTTTCACTAAAAATATGCAAAACATAATATTACCCAAGACAAAGAGGTGGTGCAAGGAAATGATGCATTCTGAAGATTATATGAAAGAAAGAATTTTAGAAAATGTAAGTGCTTATATCAAGGAGATCCAATATATATTATTATTTGAGATAAGCCTGAATCAATCTCGGGAACGCCAGCCTGCCACAGCGCCACTGCTCAGCCTCAGTGGCTCGGCCAGGGAGAGGGGAATGGAGGTCACATGGCTTCAAAGCAGCTTCAATTGCAGCATGCGCATCCGTCACTCCCCACCCCTCCAACCTCATGTGACTGATCATTCACGCCCCAGCCCGGAGCTCTCCCTAGTCTCACCATCCCTGCATGGGGCATCCTCTAGCTCTCCTGCACAGATAATTATGGATTTATTTTTGTGGGCCATCCTGTAGCCTGAGGCCCTGGGCTGCAGCCTTTAAAGCCCCTGCGTTAATCCAGCCCTGTGTGTAATCTAGGGAAAGGAAGTATCCTCTGGGAAAGGGAGTTGGCTTTAATCCTGAGCGACCCAGTAATTTCCCTTCCGAGAATGTTCTTGGGGCTAATGATTGGAACCTTCAGGACAGGCTTCCTTTTATGTTCAGCATAAGTAGGGGAGAAGGGTTGCCCCATTTAAAATACATCTTCGTCATAATTATTGCGGGAATTAGCAGGAAAAGTGGAAAAGGGGAAGTACTTCCTTGGGGATCAGAGACTGAGATTTTGGTCTTAGTCTTTTTGGACTATTTATTTAAAGCTCAAGTAGCAGACCTCCTGGGACAGGAAGGTGAGACTGTTCCTCTTCTTTGGTCAGTATTGAAAGATTAGAACATATATACTTGTGCATTGCAGAGAGAACGTCTTTTCCTCCTAATTTAGCTGTGATTCCTTTTGGATGGCGAAAGGATTAAATCGTTGCCTCTGATTTGATTTTGTATAAACAGCAGCCCAGGCAGGTGTATCATTTTGGGAAGAACTGTTGGTAGGAATTGGGTAGACTGGTCATCATGCTGAATTACTTACTCGGATGAATTGAAAGGCATGCTGGGTTATTTTAGTAGTTCAAAAATAACTTGGCAGTGACAGGTTACACTCCACCAGTTTCTCTGGGAGATTATCTTTTTAAGAGAAGCAAGAGTTTATCAATATTATGGACACACTCTTCAAGTCTTCATTGTTAAGTTTGAGTTGAATTTTGCAAGAATATATATGAATATGATAGTCAGATTTGTTAGGCAGCCAGTTTGGTTAAAGGACACTCCAGCATCAACTGGCTGACAGCCATTTTTTTTAGTTTGCAGGAAAGCAGCTGAACTCATTCTTTCCAGAGCAACATATTGAAGGATGGCTTGAGGTATGCCTGAGTCAACCCTCCAGGCTGAACAGCCTGAAGTAGGATGGGCTGGCTGAAAGTCTACATTTCATATATGTGACAGAGGACACGTCTCCTGAGTTCCTCTTCTAGGCTGGGTGTGGTCCTTCTATATTTTCTTCCTGCTCCCAGCACTCCCAGTAGGTTGGAACCTCACTAGGCAGGTCTTCAGTGGCTCAGCCCTCCAGCCAAGTCATATAGTCAGTATGAATGAACCCCTTCCAGCATATGCAAGTCCAAAATAAACATAACAAAAGCCGTTCAAATCCCAGCCTCAACTTTGACTTAGTCCCTCCTTCCAGAGGGGGGCCTTCTCTCGTCAGCCCCTCCTGGAATCCTTTAAATCCAGCCTGTTCCTCAGGCTTCTAAAGGAAACTTTCTCCCTTCCCAGGACTTAGGCCACTTTGCTAGTGGCCAGTGGGGAGCTTTCCTGGGTCCCAACCATGCATCATCTGAAGAACAGCCACGTTCTGCTTCCTGTACTTTGCTGCTGCTATTCCGTGGACCTTTTCCCAAATATCCCCTTTCCTTTCATCCATTACCTTATGGTTACACTTCTCAGGTCCTCTCTCCCAGGTTCAGTAAAAGCAGCCCATCAAGCTCCTTTGGCCAGAGCACCCTTCCTTACCCCTCTGGTCCCAGAAAAGAACTGAGCTGCTCGGGCCCATCAGCTCTTTTTATCTGATATGGCTGGGCTCTGATTGGCTGCTTCAATGCAGCCTTTCTGGGCAAGTCTGGAGGACCCACATTCACTGTTTCTTTCCTGGGGCAAGATGTGGTAGGACCATAGGGCCTCCAGCAGGGGGCCAGGTAAAACCCCATCACAATATATATGTGTAAAGAGGGGAAGGGTACAGTTTTGTCAGACCCTTCACTCTGGTTCAGGGAAAGGTAAGGTCAGGCTTATAAGAGGCCCACCCACTGTTTTATATTAATATTAGGAAAATAAGGGCTTAAATTAATCCTCTACATCTTTTTCCTTCAATGGTTGGGATAAAGGGAAGAACCTGGAATCCTGTACTTACGGCTGTCTTTATTATCTGAGGTAAAGAGTTAAGTATCTGGATAGTCCCCCTGTCAGATCAGATATGGGGTGTTGGGATGTCCTCCAAAGGTGTCTCTCTACTCAACGTTCCTAGAACTCAGTTCTACTCCAGACTTCGTCACGCCAGTATTTTTATTTGGGACACAGCCAACACTTACACTGATTTCATCAGATTCAGATGCAAGGGGTGGAGGCAGAGCATATCACAGATCCAAAGTTACACAGAAATCCTCTCCTGGTATATACATTTACACATCTCATTACATGTACTACTCATTGCATCACACATTTTGGGATTAGCTTGGTTACTTTGTAGGAATCAATCCCTGTACAGCATGCACTGTCCTACACTGTCCATGTTTGACCTACTCTTTACCTCATCTGTACATACCCAATTTATTTTGTCCATTTTATCTTTTCTTTATAAATGGTTCCCTGGGTGTTCCCTCCCTCTATCTTAGCTAGTTCAGACATTCAGTCCCTTAGCTCACTGACCCATTTACCTATTTTAGCACAAATATTCTGTTTCTAGCCTGCTGATCTATTTCCTCCCTAATGCTATCTTCCAAGAAATGAGCCTCTCCATGTTTAATTTCTTATGTCAAGCCAGATCTACTTTCCACCACCTTTGCTTTTCTTTTTTATATTTGTATTTGTTTTATTTGCATTATATTTTTGGTTTTTTTTTGCTTTTTAAAAAAAGTTTATTATTTAGCAATGCATTTATAAGATGATAGTAGTTGTAATTATTTGAATTACTGTTACGATTAAGTTTACCATATGAGCTAGGGATTGCAAGCTTCCTTTTTAAGTGCTGCCTACAAAGGTGTTTCCACTGCCGGTACTGTCCCCAGTTTCCTGCTGCTTGGCTACTAGTTGAGCAATGGGCACCAATTGTTCTATTTTCCTTTGTACTAAATTAGTGGTGTTAATGAATAAGGGAGGTATGGATGCAAAGAGATTGGTCACCAGTGACTCCCATTCAGAGTTGTCTGTCACTTTCAGTGGGCATGGGTCATAATCTGACTCTTATCTATCAGAGATGTGGGATTCAGATAAAATCCATCCAGGCTCCCCTGGCACAGTGTTGTCCCACTAAAAAGTTGTGGTATGCCAGAGCACATACTGTGTCCATGAGCCATACCAGCTCCTTCATTCTTCTTTAACGACTAATCAGGCCCAAAATCCTTTGCCTGTGGTCAGATTTACTTGTGTCGAGAACTCTCAGAACCATCTGTGCTTGATTTGTTTACAGCATGCTGTGTTTATTTCATTTCTTCTTTGTATTGCTATTTTTACACTGGGATAATGCTGTTTATAGAGTCCATTCTTTCTTGTACTCATGCTGTTAATATATACTAATTGTTCTAGGAGTTTTTGTTTATTAAGAAATAGCAATCATAATTGGCACAGGCCCACAGAAGCTGCTTAAACATTTGCTACTTTAGGGCAACTTTGTGGTTTATTGAAAACACTTAAAATTGTGATCTATCACTACAAATTGCCAGGAATTTCTCTGTTTCTCCTCCTTGTAGGGAAGTGTGCATTCAGAGTCAGTCTGCAGCCAATCAGGCTAGAATAGGTTGGAATGAGTGTGCCTCTCTGTTTTTGGGTGTATGCTTTCTCTCTCTCTGTTTGGGTTCTTTTGTGTTATTAATTATTTATTCTCATAGTGCAAAGTACCATAGAGTCCTATCACAATGAACAATAAACACAACATGGGAATCGCTGGCCAGGAATCTTCTTCCACCTTTTGCAGTGTTCAGACAGCCTTGAGAAATGTGCCATACCACATTCCATCTAGTCAGCTGAATCATTGAACCACACTCACTGTGGGTGCCCCCTACCCCTCGCACCAGTATCTGTAATACTTGTTTCAGCAATTTTCCTCTGCTTATCTGACACACATGTCCCACAAACTCAAGTTTTCTTTGTCTGATTATCCTGATGATATCAGGCATCACTCTTCTAGTGTATTCTGTGTCCTGCCTAACTTTTTGCTGTAGCAGCAGAGTTAGAATATTATGGGATAGCTCAGCCAGTTCTGGCTGATCTTACAGTAGTTGAATAAAGAGTGTGTCTATTTACATCTCTCTGTGTTTCTGTCTGCTGGTTTCTCTCTGAATGCAAGTAACTTCCAAGGATACAAACATAACGAAGTGGCTGATGAGGAACAATGGACTGTGCTGCTCCTGCCACCAGCAAGAAGCAACAGTAAAACATAAGAAAAACCTTTTGCTGTCCTGGGTGACTGGCTGTTTGTGCTAATGGTGGAAACTGAAAGTGAAATAGATAGGTTGGGAAGGGAGAGGAAGCAGAAGAAGCTGAAGCAGTGCTGCTGAAAGGAACTTACTAGTAGTTGTGTGTGAATGACCCCTAACACACACGAATAAAAGACACTAAAAGAAAAGAAAAGGAAAAAAAGGCAGCAATGGCTACACTTACTGGGCCCCTGAGATATTTTGATGAAACTGTGGAGCAATGGAACTCATAAACTGAGCATTCTGATTTTTTTGTTGTTGCAAATGAAATTGCATATGATAAGAAGGTAGTAGCTTTCTTAAGTGTTGTGGGAGCTAAAACATTTAGCTTGCTGTGCAGCTTAATGCACCCTGAGAAGCCAGGCACAAAATCTTACAGAGATATTGTGAAAATTCTGGAGGTACATTTTCCCCCCAAAACACTGGTAATTTCAGAGAGATTAGGTTCCACAAAAGGAGTCAAGAAGAAGATGAAACAGTTGCCCAATATGGAGCGGCTCTTAAGAAGCTTGCTGAGCACTGTGAATTTAATGATGTGTTAAATGATGCCCTGCATTATGGTTAGTGTGTGGTCTGCACAGTGAAGCAATACAGAAGCGCCTGTTGACAGAGGCCAAGCTCACTTTGCAGAAGGCCATTGAAATCGCAGTTTCTATGGAACTGGCAGCAAAGGAAGACCAACAACTGAGTGCATCATCCAGAATGCATAAGGTGTCACAGGAACCTACCGACAAGACAGTGGGAAGCTGGGAATGTTATCGCTGTGGAAAGCCTGGTCACCATGCATCGGAATGCTGGTGTAAAGACCTAGTGTGTCGACAATGTGGTGAAAAGGGACACATCGAGTGTGCCTGCAAACATAAGAAAGAAGAGTCAAACAGAACAAGCAAGCAGGAGAAAAAGAAGCCAGCTGTCTGGTGGACCAAAAAGAAAAATCTGCATGTTGTAGAGCAGGCATTGTTGGCCTGGCCTGGACAGTGCCGTTGAAGAGAAGGCAAGAGCATGTACTTCATGGCAGAGTGTGAGGAACACACCTCAGTTGGCATCCCTACACCCATGGGACTGGCCTGAAAATCTGTGGCAGCGTATTCACGTTGATTTTGCCAGCCCATTTGAAGGTTGTCGAAGCCCACTCCAAATGGCCAGAAAACTCTGTAATGCTGAAAGTACTATCCAGAGACTGCATGAAATCTTTAGTTGTTTTGGTCTGCCAGAACAACTCGTGAGCGACAATGGACCGCAGTTCGTCTCTCAGGAGTTTGAAAATTTTATGAAAGCAAATGGGATACATCACATCACATCATGTCAGCACTGTATCATCCATCCACCAATGGATTAGCAGAAAGGTTTGGGCAGACAATGAAGCAAGCTTTAAAATCTGCACGGGGACATTTGTCCATTCAAAAGTATCTGGACACCTTCTTACTATCCTACAGAAACACGTTTCATGCTACGACCAAAACGTCTCTGGCCTTTCTAAATGATGGGATGACAGCTGCACACTTGTTTTGACCAGCTGGAACCCTCCAAGGAATGACAAGTTGTGCAACATCAACAGTACAACCAAGTCATCAGATGTGCATGCAGAGCAAAGAACTGAACCTTTATCCTGGATAGCCTGTTCTAGCTTGGAACTATGCTTCTGGAGCTAAATGGGTCCCTGCTACGGTCATCACCCAGACAAGACCTGTTTCCTACACTGTCCAGACTGCAGATGATCTCACCTGGTGGCAGCAGGTAGATCAGTTGTTGCCAGGTCATACAAGTCCCAAGGACACATCTCAAGTTGAATTACTGACCTCACATTACAGGTGAGATATCCTTGAGTCAAGAGTCACTCATTCCTGTCTCCCCTTCTCCATCCACCTCTGTAGCAGATACAGCCCCCTCACCTGTTCGAGCTACAAGTCCTAAGCCTATTGTTAGATCCGCACCAATAACATCTTCCAGTGCAAGAACACCAGAAGTCTGCCATAATCCACCTAGAGAGAGGAGGCCTCCTTAATGGTTGAATCTTTAGCTAGGGCAAACCCACATTTACAGGGTAGAATAATCCCCGGTGGTTAGCTGGGAAATGAGGCAATCTACCCTCATTCCCTAGTTTAGTGATTGTTCTGTTAAATGGGCATTTTCATTAAGGGAAGAGGACTACGTTGTGTATTTTGTGTCCTGCCTCGCTTGTTGCCATAGCAACAGAGTTAGACTATTATGGGGTAGCTCAGCCAGTTCTAGCTGGTCTAACTGGTTGAATAAAGAGTCTGTGCCTGTTTTACTTCTCTCTGTGTTCCTGTCTGCTGGTGTCTCTGTGAATGCAAGTAACTTCCAAAGATCCAAACATAACTGACTCTGTTGTACATTTGGGTAAATACCTTTGTTATTCGGGTGCACAGTAATCACCTGCATCATATCAATTCAAAGGCAGATAGACTTATTATTCTGAATTAAATAAAGTAGTGCACATTGCAACCTTTCAGGAAGAGTATTTTATGTTATTATCTAACTTTGCTGTTATATGCTGTGAAACAACAAATGTGACTCCACATTTAAAGGTATTTTTTGTTATTTCTAAAAAGTCTATAAAAATCTTTGGTGGTTTGGCATGTGCTCCACTGTTTGTTTCAGGGATATAAATACATTTGATTTCATAGAAGCTCTCTGTCCCTGGGAACTCTAATTCTTGTCAGTGTTACTTTGCCAAGTAACCAGGGTTTCAAACATGGTTGGTGCAGTATCACAACCTACGGGAAAAATGTAAAACAGCGAGTCCAAAGCCAAATCCCCTTTCCTGCTGCAGTTTGAATTGAAATCCAAATAGGCAACCTCTGAGAGAGGTGCTAACAATAAACATGGCTGCAGTAAGCTGTTCATCAGAGATTCAGCATCTAGAAAACCAGCTCCTATAGGGCTACAGAAAATCACTGGCTTACCCCCTCCATTCATTCTTAGTTTCTCATTCAATTTGCTTATATCTTGCTGTTACTTTGCACAGTACTGGTTCTCTCCCTGATGCTGTGACTAGCCTTAGATCCCACTTCAATGCTATGTTGAATGTTTTTGTGCTTCTTGGGGAGTTGGAAGAACATGGTGGGACAAAATCCAGTGCTTCTTAACACAGTCTCCAAGTTCCCACAGCTAGTTTCAGGAAGCCTCAGCAGAACCCCATGTCATACTGGAGCAGGCACTGCTGAATGTAAGAACAGCGACTTTAATTTACCTTTCCTCTGTCGATTTCCTTTGCTACACCTGTACAACAGCAGATGGGGAAAATGGTTCACCAAAAATAGTGTAATTGGTACATGGGGGAAATGGGGAGTGAGGTATTTCTCCCTTTTTATTAACTACTGTATTATGCAACCTAGAGTAGCTACATATTCCTTTAACTCACATGGTGGCAATGCTGAAAAATTGGGATCCAGGCTCAAACAGTGATTCATACTTATCTCCACCCATGGGAACGGGTGTACTAGGATTCAGGATTTTTGTTTGATCTTTTGTTTGTACTTCTCTGAGCCTGATCCAAAGCTTGCTGAAGTCAATGGAAAGTGCCCCATTGTATTCATTGGGCTTTGGTTCGAATCGTAATCAGTACTCTCAAAAAAATAAGTTTCTCCTGTTTAAGGACCTGATTCACAGCTCATTGAAATCAAAGTGTGTTCTGGATCAGGACCTTAATTCTGGAGATCAATTTCTGAGAGCATAATGGTTACTACCTTTGCCCGTATCAGCCTCCTAATATCAGCATCACACAAATTATTTTGTAAAGTGCTTTGCAGTGCCACAAGAATGAAAGCTGAGCTACAAAACTAAATTATGTTCCAAATGTCCAGCCAGAACATCATTAACATAAAACATATGCAAGATGACATGAGTGTTTCACGTATTTATTTATACCGTTATAAAGGTGATCAATTTAGCTGATGGTAATTTAAAATGTGATTCAATCCAGAAGATTCTATACACTTGCCATTTTTTATTACACCAGCCAAGGCTGCATGCATATATAGACATAAATATTGTTGCAAGTAAAACCTGCAGATACAGGAAAGGAATATTTAAAAAAAAATACTATCTGTCTATAAATTAGAAATGTTTGATTTCTCCCCTACCTTCTCTCCCCCCACCCAAAAGGGACAAATATTATTTTAAAACACTAGTCAGTACTTATCTGATTAGTGTAAGTACAGTTTATTGTTCCAAGGCTGAAGGAATTAATAATTTGTCATGTTACAAATCTTTGCAACTAACAATTTTTTTATTTTATTTTCAGAGTTTCATCTGCTATCCTAATCAATGGACATCTGAGGTAAACAATAATTTTGTCCTTTAAATAACTTGCTTGTACAGATTGTAATGACAAGGTAATACCCATGTCAGAGAGCCAAGTAACTAGTGAGCCTGGCAATTCCATTGAAACGCTTTTGATTTGATACACCTGTTTGAGTAGGGTACATCTGGCATATGGAGGCAATACGTTTTATTGAAGTATGGGAGAATATCAAACAGACTTAAAGCTTTTCCTCCATCATTGTTCTCATGTGTGCTTTGGAATATTTTTCTTTTACTCTGCACATTATTTTTGGTATTTATATAAGAATTCAATTAGCAGCTGTAAACCTACTTCATCCTAACGGTTATAGTGACTAAACAGAAATAATGAAGTAAAAAGAGATTCAGATTTAATCTCTCTCTCTGTGTTGTAGTTTAATATGCACTGGCACGTATTACTGGTATACTAGAGAATTCACTGGTATACCAGAAAAATTCATGATTGTGTAAGCACAATTGTAAGCACAATATCTGATATTCCTTGCCATACTGACAAGGGAATCCTAAAATTAAACATTCTTGTTAGAAGGCAACCCCAATTTCTACCTCTCTTCAGAGTTATCCACAGACTGAACGTAGAGCTGAAATTTCAAAGCAAAGTACTGATTATTGCTACTCGATCAGTAGGACAATGTTCTAATGATTGATCTCAGATTACATTAAGTGGATTTGTGCTAAAATTTGGTCAAAATTACACTGATTAAAAATACATCTGCACTAGTAATATTTCATTCCAATCCATTTTTCCACTCTCAAAATTTGGGCCTGCATTAAGACATTCGAGCTTTTTGAAATGTGATTGTGGCAGGTAAATGTGATACATCTAGAAACCAATATGTTTCACATTTCAAAAAAATACCACTGTTTCCTTCTTCAGATGGTATTTTAATAGATCTTCTGAGAAGGACAATGAACTGTATCTCAAAGGCTATAATGCTATTTCAGTTTGACATCTGTTCTAAGGTAATGGTATCCATCATTAGCAATACCATTAGTGACCACTTTCAGTCTATTGTTCTCCGTTTTTAAGCTGGCCATATAGATCTCATTTTAAACACTTAGCTCCAAACATATACCCTTTTAGGCCTGTATACTCAGAGAGAGAAAAAGCTTTATTACCAATCATATTCCAATCATCCATTTTCATTTAGAAAGTACAGCATGTGGGATCGCAAATGTGAGAAAAGCTGGGAAATGACAAGCTCCTTTGACTACTCATTGTTATAATATTCAGCATCCTCTAATTAAGTTGTGGAAGCAAAGGCATTAGACCTGCAAAGCATGAAATCAAAGGAAACGGTTGCAAAATGCATGCTGCGTTAAATAAACTCAGAGTACTTTCAGCAAAAGTGTAGTGTGGTTTAACTGATGTTAAAGTATGTACTGAACTCTTTTAAATAGTCACAAAAAGGAGTGGGCTCAAAAGAATGCTAAAGAGGTGGATTAAGCACAAAAAAGGCAGGAAATGGAAAAGTAAGACAAACTTTACCCGTTTTACAGATCATTATTCTGATGTTTCTTAATAACCTAAGAATTATACTATGTAGTTCTACAGAGTTTTGCAATAAAAAAAAAGCATTTACTAATGTCAGTAAAGCCTTACATCACACCTGTGATTTAAAACAGTTTCACTGTCCTGATGTTACACATGGGAGAACTGAGGAACACGAAGGTTTGGGGCAACATTTTGAAACTTTTGACCCAAAGTTTGGCACCTTGATTCATATCTAGGCACGTGGGAGTGGTCTGATTTTCAAAGACACTAAAATACCCTCACTGCTATTGGCTTCACTGGGAATTATGGATGCTCACCAACTCTCTATGTCAGGCCACTTTCATTTTCTTGCCTCCATAGAGATTTAGATGCCTAGCTTAAAATGCCTAGGATGGGATTTTGAAAGCACCTTAATTCTGCTCCTGCTGAACTCAATGGGAATTTTACTATTTACGTCAATAGGAGCAGTGAAGCCAACAAATAGCGCTATTGATGATCTCATTCTTACTTTCAAAATTTTGGACTAAGTTAATTGACTAGTGTCCAGATCCTCAAAGGTATGTAAGTGCCTAACACCCATTGATTTTGATAAGAGTTAGTCATCTAAATGCCTCTGAGTATTTGGGCCTAATATCTCATTGATGGAAGATCCAGTAGTTAACCTAACTCTCCGGACTCTAAATCCTGTATTTTAGCTACAACATCATCCTTTTTCTCTTTGACTATATGCTGCCAAATTCTGCCCTCACTTACACTGATGCAATGACACTGAAGGTAATTGGCCAAATTATTTGTGTAATTCTACCAAGTTTGGTGAACTTGCATAAGGAGTGAATTTAGGCTAATCAGTGTGGTAGTTCCAGTGGAAAATTTGGCTCATCAGTTTTTATCATTTGAGAAACCCAGAGTTTCTGCTATTGCTCTGGATTTCATTGCTTTTCTGAACATAAGGTCAGGCTCTTTGTATTATTTTAATTTTTTGTTTGTTTGTTTAAACATTTTATATCAGTGAAAAAAGGATTTTTTAAAATCTCTTTTTGGAAGTGTACAAGCTGTTCAGCCAAATTTTAAAGAGAGGATGAATGAGACAGATTATATGACATCTATAAGAATAAATGAGATATCAGCTGGAAAACATTAAGCTAACAGAATTTTTGATACTGCAGAGCCAAATCAAACACTTTGTATATTTTTATTTTGACAGAGAGAATTTGCCAGAGTTACAAAGGCTAATGAAAATAACAGAGGGGATATAGTATAAGCCTACTTATTTCCCTTAGACAGCTGGAAAATTTGAGTTATTCTTAGGTAAAAACAGCTGCATTGCTTGAATTAAAGTTTGTATCTAACTTAAAATGTAACGACAACACTAAATATTACAATCTGATGATATTTGAGCGTCAGCTGAGTATAATGTTCATGATAGTCAATACTGAAAGGAATTCTATGAGAATGTTGCTATTGTCTTCAGTGGGACCCAGCTTTCATCCTGAGATTATAAAATGAAAATTACTGTAATATTAGAAAACCCTTAATAGGTTTTCCTGGGTCTGCAAGGGTGGGTGTTTATCCATAGTACGTGGTAGTGGGCTTCTCATTCTGTTTCATCCATTCTTGAAAGCTATTATGATGTATCCTACCAATGTTTATGAAGAGCAGAATTCACTCCATTTATGGTTTGATTAAAATGACAGGGTCTGATCCAGAGTGCACTGAAGTTTAATGAAAATCTTGCTGTTGGACTTTAATTGGTTTTGGATCAGGCCCGTTATACACAATTAGAAAAAGTCTGCAACTGCAGTATACAATTAATCTAGTTACATTCAGTTACCAACAATGGGTCTGCAGCCATCCCGACACATTAAGTGTGTGGGAACGGTATTCACTATTTTCCCAAATGATTTCTGTATGCAACAAAACACATCGGGATTGGTTATCTTCTCACACAGGTTTGACACCACTGTATCTCCTTTGACTTCAGTTTGATGGCACCTGGTTTAAATCAGTGTAAGAAAGAAAAGGAACAGGCCTCTGGTTTCCTCATCATTAGTATCATTGCTGCCATAATATAAAGAAAAACACCCACAGTAAGATGATGGATATAAAAAGCTATTAATGAGAAGTAAAATAATAATCCTCCTACCTTCTCTGTGCTGTTTTTCATTTCCCACTTTGTGTCTTTTACTTGATTAAATCCAATCAGTTTATTAACATGACTAGTCACACACATATTGACAAAGCAAATTTTGCAAACAGGAAATCTGGGAACAGCAGTGAGGGAATTTATCCTCGGCTGAAATCTGTAGGTACTGGAGTCAGATCAAACCACCCTGGGGCACTTTGGGCCATTGTTTGTGCATGTATTGTGTGGGCTTCTAAGTATTTGTATAGGTCACATATGCCTACACCTGCCAGTGTTGCTCTTGCTTTTTTTCTGAAAAAAGAAATAGTGATTATTTCAAAAGATTACGAGGTTTCTAGATTAGTTGTATAGTCTCAAAGTTTGGCTAGACTATAATGCTACTGATATGTTTGGCTGCTTACTCAATATTCTGGCTGGTTATCCAAGTTGTTCCTCTGAACTTGGGCTGGTTAAGTACTGCAAAACGGTGTTTGCAAACGTTCTTTTGCATTCCAAAAAGCTGTTCAATTCATTCATGCTTTGCTGGTGGGTTTTATTTACTATTCGTGAACATCTGGATTATCATCATTCTGTTTGCCTGAATGTTTGGGGAATTGCTGTAGTATATACAAATACCTATATGCACTTGCTAAAGAGATGTGCATTTATACAAAAATAAAAGAATCTTAGTTTATTTATTTTATTTATTTATCCAGTTGAATGCTTGACTCCTTTATTACTCTGTGATTTGAAATGTTTTACTTATCATTTGTTGTCATTTGTTCTCTGGTTTGAAATGTTTTATTTATCCAATCAGGAATCAGAAATAACATGTGATCCAGATAAGAAAACACACACTCCAAAACAAATTCAAATTGAATGGTTCACGAGTGAATCAAAGGCTAAAATGTATTTGCATAAACTGTTCAAGAAATAATAAAAATTACATTTGTAAAATCTAATCCTATTTCCTGATGATTTGCAAACAGAAAAAAAGGGGGTAAATTCTTTGGTGAATTTATTCATACAAAATAATTATAACATGTCTACTCTGACACTTTTGAAGGGCTGCCTACCACTAACTAAACATGTGAATTTACTTTGAATCTCTTTGATGTACTGAGTATCTTCCCCTAGGATTTATTTAAATTTCTTGCCAGGGTTTATGTCCTGATCAGTACCAGATGACAAACTCCTCTGCATATGGTAGGTACTTTGAGAAGTTGTTGTCTCTTACTACTTCCTTCTTTCTTCTATTAGAATCATCATTTTCCATCCTTAGTTCTAAGCAGCTGTCACATTTTCTGTCCAGCTTTGTAAACAGTAAGCATGAATGTGGGCGATTTTATCATATTATTCAGGTTCTCCCACTTAACACCTGCAATTTCCTTACTACTTTTTAAATTTTCTTTTTACAACAGTTTTTGCACTGTCTCCAGGTTCTGGGAAGAAGGGGAACAAAAATAGATCTTTAATGTATGAATTTTAATTTGAAATCATACTTGATCTATGGGGGGAATTCCTGCTATAATTAGTGTAAGCTCGTCCAGGTTTCAAGGGAAGAGGTGGCAGGACTACAGGCAGTGAAGAAGAAACCATATGGAAACCTAAATCAGGTTCAGTTACTACTTAAGCACTGAACTTTGCTTGCCTGGTCTTTGGTCTGCACAGGGCCTTTTTCTTCCACGTAGCTGCTACAGCTAATTGAATCAGGCAGTAGTGTTCCCATCTTTGATGCTTTTATCATGAGTCTCGCAATATTTGGTATTGTTCTTAAATGATCAACTGCTAGACTCCTGTGATTGTGGGGGAATTTCAGATTTCATTTTAAGTTTCTAGACCTCATGATTGTAAAGAAAAACTTGAGAATGTGAACCCAAAAGGCTAAAAAAGCAGAATCATAAAATCATAGAATATTAGAGTTGGAAGGGACCTCAGAAGGTCATCTAGTCCAACCCCTGCTCAAAGCAGGACTAACCTCAGCTATATCATCCCAACCAGGGCTTTGTCAAGCCTCAGCTTAAAAACCTCTAAGGATGGAGATTCCATCACCTCCTTAGGTAACCCATTCCAGTGCTTCACCACCCTCCTAGTAAAAAACTTTTTCCTAATGTCCAACCTAGACCTCCCGCCCTGCAACTTGAGACCATTGCTCCTTGTTCTGTCATCTGCCACCACCGAGAACAGCCTAGCCCCATCCTCCCTGGAACCCCCTTTCAGGTAGTTAAAGGCTGCTATCAAATCCCCCCTCACTCTTCTCTTTTGCAGACTAAACAAGCCCAGTTCCCTCAGCCTCTCCTCATAAGTCCTGTGCTCCAGCCCCTAATCATTTTTGTTGCTCTCCGCTGCACTCTCTCCAACTTGTCCACATCCTTTTTGTAGTGGGGGGCCCAAAACTGGACACAATATTCTAAATGCGGCCTCACCAATGCCGAATAGAGGGGAATAATCATTTCCTGTGACCTGCTGGCAATGCCCCTCCTAATGCAGCCCAATATGCCATTAGCCTTCTTGCCAACCAGGGCACACTGCTGACTCATATCCAGCTTTTTATCCACCATTACCCCCAGGTCCCTTTCTGCAGAGCTGCTGCCCAGTTCGTCAGTCCCCAGTCTATAGCTGTGCATGGGATTCTTCCTTCCTAAGTGGAGGACTCTGCACTTATCTTTGTTGAACCTCATTAGATTTCTTTTGGCCCAATCCTCCAGTTTGTTTAGGTCACTCTGTATCCTATCCCTACCTTGCAGGGTATCTACCACTCCCCCGAGCTTAGTGTCATCCGCAAACGTGCTGAGGGTGCAATCAACCCCATCCTCCAGATCATTAATAAAGATGTTGAACAATACCAGCCCCAGGACTGACCCCTGGGGAACTCCGCTTGTGACCGGTTGCCAGCTAGACATGGAGCCATTGATCACTACTCGTTGATCCCTATGCCCTAGCCAGTTCTCGATCCATTTTATAGTCCATTCATCCAACCCATACTTCTTTAACTTGCCAATAAGAATACCGTGAGAGACCGTATCAAAAGCTTTGCTAAAGTCAAGGTATATCACATCCACCGCCTTCCCTACATCCACAGAGCCAGTCACCTCATAAGAAGACACATAAAAGTAACCAAACATTTATTATTATTAAAATAATTACTTTTAAGTTAATCTCTTTATTTTGGGGCGGGAGAAGGGGTCATTAATCATGATTTTTAAATTCTTGGGGTTACCAATACTATCATTTCATAGGACAATTAAAGACATACAATCATGGGAATAGTTTGAGAGGAGCAGGGAATGTCCCCCCCTGCCCAAACTGCAAGCCTTGGGCATGCACAAAATTGCCCTCTATTCATGCGACCCCGTTGACCTAACTGGAGCTGCCCCCCCTCCCCAAATATACAAATCAAACTATGCCTATGCATACAATGAGATCTTAATCTGTGGGATAACTCTGAGTGAGTTTGACAGGATCTCCATATGGAGATCAGGATAGGACCTTAGCTTGGACCTTTACTCTTATTGTCTCAAACTTTGACGTTGGATTTGGGAATCCAAGGAGGCTAAATCAAAAATGGTAATTCCAGATATAAGGCACCCTCTGATCAGCCTGATTGTCTAGTAGAAATAGGGCCAGGAGGCATTTACAGCTCTAGAACTTCCTCAGAATATCTGCATATACAGTTCTCCAAGGCTTACAGATGGCAGTAAATCCGTAAGACATGAGGGCTACTGCTTATCTTTTTTGTGTTAAATATTACTGAGGTTAAAAATTATTGCCAGAATAATTTCTAATATAATACTCTACTGAGAGTTTTGTCTTGCTGTCCAGAAGCATGGCAACTAGGTACTTTTATGTGCAGTGAAGGAACTTGCATATATAATTAGACGCACAAATCTTGCTTGCATTGTTGTATACAGTCATTGACTTCAGTTTTTTAAAAATCAGGCCTTGAAATTACTATTGGAAGGTCCATGTTTTCATTAGAAGCTCTCTAATGCAGTTCTAGCTGTGAGGCTGCAAGACACGATGGTGTTGAATTACCAAAGGTATGAAATTTAGAACTAGTGGGTTTATCTGTATTGGAATAATTATATAATGCTAGAGCTATAGTGGTAGAGACAGAGAGATTCTTCTTGGAGTTCGGATTCACTCTGGAGCTCAGTTATGTGTAATATCATTTGAAAGTGTTACTCTTTATTACTTTGAAAAATATATATAGTTGCTCACCTTACATAATAGTAATGATAAAAAATTAAAGAAATGTTAAGTATGTGAATATTTTAATACACTAATCTTCTTAGAGTCTAGTACATTGTAGGTTTTTTACTTTGATTATTCATTTGACATTTTCTCAGATGTGAAATTGTTAACACATTTAGTGTTAGCTTATTTATTTATTATATGTGGTTACTGTATTATAATAGATTTGTTAATTTATCATAGATATAGAGGTTGTAAAGATATAGTAGAAAAATCTGAGTCAAGCATTCAATTTCGATATGATCTGCATAGCTAATATTCAGTGATTTTGAGACTTGTTTTCAGTAGAAAACATCTTAGAATAAAAAGAGCTGAGAGTCATCTTGGATAAAAAGTGATTATTAGTGCTATAGAACTTCAAATGATTGCCACAACAGTGACAATGCCAGCTAAAAATAGCCTTATTTAAAAAAAAATAACAATCCACTATTAAAACTTATTAATTACACCATGTTTCTCTATATTTATTTTTCACTTCATTTGCAGCATTTGGGTTGAAAGTTGTAGGTATGTGATGGATTCTAGAAAATGTCTTACTGATCTGATCTGTTTCATCTCCCAAATAAACTAAAAACCATTGCCTAAAATGACAGATTTCTCTTATGCTTTCCTTACTCTTAAATATAGTTATTTCAAAACGGTTCAATATATTTCAAAAGACTCTAACAAGATATGTTGTCTTGTTATCCAATTAGTCCTGTTTTGTAACTAAGAAATATGAAATTGATCAAAGAGACAGAAATAACTAATGCTTTTATTTTCAACTAATGAGTGTTGGCTTTTTTGTAATTAAAATGCTTTTTGTTATTTTCACTATGATAGCTTGCAAGATAAAGTTAAATTTAATGTTGACATTATTTTGCTGTCTATTCAAAGCTAATGAAATTGCTAATCAAATCCATTTTTAAGCATGCCTCATTAATATTTATGATGTTAGTTTAGAAAGCAAATATTGTCTTCAGAAATAGGTCTACCTACAGCGTACAACCATAAGACAAAGAAGATTAACGGACTTTGTAGTCCAGGATGGCATTTAAAAAAAATGTACATTTTACATGCTTAGTATACTGTGTAGCTTGAAATGCAAGTTGATGAATTCAGCAACTCGGCACTGTGGAAAAAAAGTAAAATTAAGACAGTAAGTGGTCAAATGGAGAAGACTCACAGAATGATGAGAAGTGGGGATCCATATCACAGTAGATAAAAAAAACAGTTGCAAATCCTCAATCTGAGCATAGTAAATTTTCCAATTCTATTTAGAAGCAAGATGCTTAAGGCTCAATACCTTTGCCATAGACGTCAACAGCAAAATTCACATTTACCTGAAGAGAAGCAGGGAAAAGAACCTTAATCTTTCTACAGCATTAGGACAGCATTTTTCATTAAGGCATTATATCTCAGAGCTCTTACTCAGGTTGTATTCACTCCTTACTCAGGCAAACTCATATTAAACCATTGAAGCAAAATGTCGGCAGAAATAAGTAGGTCCTGTTTAATTTCATTTCTGATGTAGTGGAAGAAATATTCTGTAATACTATCCATGTGCCATAATTTGCTCACGTATATCTTGTGACACCATTAGCTTCAATGTGATTTTGCAAGAATAAGTGAGGGGACAATTTGGCTTCATGCTTTTATATACATGTTTTCATACCTTTCCATTTATCCCCAGAATCTTTTAATGTTATTCAGTTTTAAGGCAAAAGTGTGAGTGTGTGTGTTGGCGGGGAGAGGGAGTCCTCTGACTGGAAATATTTCTCTTAAGAACATTTGTGTTTTAGATTAGGTTTTGGCCATGCAATACTGTGCTGTGATCCCACAAAGTAAGCATAGACTCTCAGAAACTATAGATGGAAAAGACCTATCATGTGTCATCTATCCACCTGCCCCCTAATGCAGGATTGTTCCTTGCAATTCATTTGCTATGACTTTTTCCAGACTATTTTTAAAGACACAAATAGCTATTTAAAATATCTTCCATTACTTCATTTGCAAGATGCTTTCATACTTTATTAGCTTCCACTGTCAGACAGTTCTTTCTGATATCCAGTCTAACTTATTTCTTTCTTAATTTCATGCCATTCATCATCATAGAATCATAAGGATGGAAGGGACCTTGAGAGGTCATCTAGTCCAGTCCCCCGCACTCATGGCAGGACTAAATAATACCTAGACCATCCCTGACAGGTGTTTGTCTAACTTGCTCTTAAAAAACTCCAGTGATGGAGATTCCACAACCTCCTCAGGCAATTTAGTCCAATGATTAACCACCCTGACTGTTAGGAAGTTTTTCCTAATGTCCAACCTAAACTTCCCTTGCTGCATCATCAAGGCAAATCCCAAAGAGATGTAGCCTCCCTGCAGATTACCTAGATCATGCTCTCTAGCTGGGTTCTTAAAATGGTCTGTTCATTCTGTGTCCATCACCAGTTATCCTATCATACCACTAAAGCTTCCAGTGACCACTTGGTCACTGACATGTAGCAGAATTCCTTCGTACTTTGTAATTTGTTGGTTTTCCATCCTAATAATAATAATTTATCCCATTACTGTTCCTTTTACCATACTGTACCTTAAATAATCCCTTTCTTGTTGATGTTGAGAGTATATTTTTCAAACACAGTTCTTGTAGATGGCTATGATGCCTACTTTTGCTGCAATGTAGCTATATTACACTATACATATTTTGGTTACTTCATCTATGATTATAAATCAACCCCTCCAGCCCTACAAGGGATTAATAGTTTTGACTTGTAGATTAAAACCTCAAATATTGTATATTATGCATAATATATAAAAATAATCTTAATATTTTGCATATAGTAATAATGACAGGTTATGAATTTTCTGTTTTATAGATATACAGAGTTGGTCAATTTCTCTGCTAGTGCAACTCTTTTGCCTGAAAAGGAATTACACCTGAAGAAAATATTGCCCGATATATTCCTAGCATCAGCCCTATATCTACACGTCCTTTTTCTGAATTGCGTAAGGGAAATTACGGTTAGTGTGCCTGGTGAAGGAATGTTACAATAATATACCCATTATGGTTCAATAATTTAATCTTTATTATTTGGGGCCAATGGGAATGTGTTTAAATATCAGCTTCATTGCCTCATCCTTGTTTTATGTTTAAGTCTAGATAGGGAGTCAGCACTACTGTGAAGAAACCAATGGTTCAGGCTGTGTCATATGGATGAAGCCTAAATGAGCACAGATTTGAAGTGATTTCAAAAGAAGCTAATGACAGGTGTCCAAGACTGAATGGATGAATTCAATATTGAGCTGTGTGGAGAGGAACTCTCTCTCACTCGTGCCGTGAGACATCTCCACCTACCATTCAGGCTCAATCTACATTCGCTTCTTCTGCTGCAATATTGCCATGAAATATATATAATTTTATCATCTACTGTTACCTTCAGACTTTATTTTAGCAATGACCTCAGGATTTGGCTCACTGCATTTAGTAGATATGACGAAGACAATAAAGTGTAAGTGCAGTTCATTCTGTGTAAGATTTTGTGATACTTTAGAATTTTTCATTGTTCCTATTTGTCTCTTACCTGAGATTCAAACATGTAAAACTCAGGTACCATTTTTAATATATTCAAAGTATGTGTCTTTAGTGGATACACTCATTTACACTAATAAAGATAGCTAAGGAAAAAAATCTGAAATTTGCAAATGCCTATTCCAGGCTGAAATTGCCAAATGCCTTCTCAATCTGAGTTTGTTCTCCAAATTCAGCTAAGCTCTAGCATTTCCTCACCCGTCATTCATTAAATATTGTACCACTTTTGGTTAATAAAACTAGAGTTTGGTAGGACCAGGTGACTCATTTGTTCTTTAGCCTCACTGGCTTAAAAACAGAAGAAAACTAATGATGCATCAGTTGACATTTCTCAGTTTGTACATGTTCATCCAAGGCAGTGGACATCTGTTTATGACAGATCATGCTGAAAAGTAGCCTAGATAGTGTCATTTTTCATGCTAACAAGTATTGGAAATAATAATTAACATTCTTGATTTAAGAATTTTGTCTTTGCTTTCTGTTGAATATTTTGTCAGCTATTATTTACTTTTCCTAAATTTTGCCCACAAATTGGCTTGTGGAATCCACTCATTTTTCAGTTTAACAAACTTGAAGTTTCTTTGGCAAGTGTAGTTGGTGGAGACACGATCGGGAGGGATAAAGCAAAATACTGACAGCTCTAGTGTGAACGGTTTGTTTACTGAAGAAAAAGTAGCCACTGTGAACACAATCCCTCATTCCTTGCTCAGGAAAACTCTTCAGGATGCCAGGGAGCTCTCTGGCATTTTTTTGATGACTCCCTAACTAGCTCCACTGCCTTTCTTAGAAATGGGTAAACAATTGTCAACAAACAACGTATCTAGTGAGTCCTGCCCTGATCCAGTTCAGGGCTTATCCATGATCAGACTGCAGTTTTCATGGATTTAGTCATTATATGAGATGTTATTTTTGGTGAAGATATTTCAGAATATGAGTGGCTCATGCACGGTTTGCTACTAGTATTCCTCAGACTACTCGATACCAGAGCTCTGTGTAACTGGTCACCTAAGCAAGAAGGCATTGTTTCTATTCCTTCAAGGGATAGAATCATCTTTATAAACTACTCATTTATAAAGTGAATTTTTTCCCCATCACAAAAGAAACTTTGGTGATTAAAATAATTATAGCAATGGGGCCCAAATTCATCTTCCATGATCACTGTTCTGAACCAAACTTTGCTCTCATAAGTGTTCAGAAAAATGAATAAAAGGGGGTGTGAATATGTTCAAAATCTCTAAAAAGTTCACAATTTTTTTTCATATTATTTTCCTAACTTGAGCCCTCCCTAAAAGTTCAGCAGCTTCCCTCATTTCTCTGAGATCGCCCTTAGGAATAAACAGCATATGACTTTAATAGTGGAAAAATGAACAAATCAGGTTTTGCTTCCGAAGTTTGTCTGAACTATCCTGGATATATGACATTACTATCATGAACATATTTTTTGCTGAATGTTTAAAAGGAAAAGTATCTTTTTAGTATAAAATGGTAAATACAACTAAACTGAGGATACATAATTTGTTTTGATATGTTCTAATAACCTGAGTATAGTCAAGTAGTAGAAGACACTTTGTATGCTAAACATCACACAGTGTACACTGAGGATTTGACTCTACATGAGTGTTGCAGCTCAATTATTTCAATAGAAAACCCACTAAGATATTAACAACGTTATTTACTAAACTTAATTCAAGAGCCAGAATTTATTATTCATTTCCAATCTGCCTTTTTGTAATTAGTGAAAGTACAATTTTCGATCTATTTACTCCCAGATGTCTTTGGTTAATCGCTATGAAATTTCACAAGAAGCTAAATTGATAATGGGAACTGAAATACCTATGGAAGACTTGCATACTTGTAAATGAAAATCACTGAAGAAACTCATAGAATTAGGTCTCTATGTTCATAGTGAAAGTACTCGATGAAATTCTGGTCCCATTCAAATTAATGGCAAAACTCCTATTGGCCTCAATAGGTCCAGGATTCCACCTCGTTTGCTTATGTTTGTGTCACAATTCATCTTTTTGTTCACTCTTCTTTATATTAGCAATAAAGATGTACAGTGTAACTAAAAAGAATAAGATCAGATGTTGCAAGTGCTTGAGTTTTGACAAAAACAACAGAGTCCCTACTTTCATTAACAAACATATTTTACATTGCCCACATGAAATGACAAACAAAATTCTCTTTGGAGCATTTCTTAGCTAACTAGCTAATGCACAATACATTACATTTATAATGTAAAAAGGACAAAACATCTTACTCATAACTATGTGGCTATTTTTAAAAATGTATTGATAAATAGACATCACACCTACTTTTATTTTAAATATTAAGATTTAGATAATTAGCATTTGTCAGATTAGAAACATGATTACACTTTGCCATAAATTAATAGTAATAGATTTTACTTCAAGTAATGAGATCTTTCTTAAATGTATTTAGCCAATAATGATAGATGAGAAGATGGTGGCTTGGGGCTTCCCTTAGTTTCACAATCATAAGAAAAATGTTAATGAGTTTACACTGTATTTACACACACACACACACACACACACACACACACACACACACACACACACACACACACACACACACACACACACACACACACACACACACACACACCTTTAAGAAGCATCTGTATATAGATGTTGTATATATGCAATATCCTCTTTGTAAAAACAACACACTTCCAAACCTTAAAAGTTGTATTAAAAAGGATTACAGTGGTTCTGAATATGACAACTGATTCCTACGTGGTTCTGAATGCACATGGGCATTTGCAATATGCCAATGAGCACTTGAGCAAAATGCCATGTGAAGCTTTCCTTTTTCTCCCCCTTATTTATACATGGAAGCAGAACCATACTTGATATAATTTTGATTTAACTGAGCAAGTTTAGAAAGATCAATGATGTTAACACATGGGAAAAGGTTCTCAGAGGCAAACTGACAAAACCTTACAATAGAGTGATTTTAAATTGAAACAAGGTTTTTATGCTGGACTGAATTCTGCTAACAAGCACTTATGGACTCTGGCTCTGACAGCTGTGTAACCTTCTATGCCAGTATACTTTTGTCTTGTGATGACTGTGCCTAAAAGAGATATGAACATTCTTCTGTGTTCCTATCTTTGCCTATGCCCTGCTCAGTGAGGGGTGGTATACAGACAGATATATTAGTTTCACAGACTATTTCTTTTTGCCTTTTCTCCATGCAAAAAAGACATTGTACACCTTGTGGTGGAGCAGGTGGGGTTAAGCCTCATTGGCACATTGCTACCTAATTTGGGGCAAAGGTGTGCTTAATAATTGTGTGATATGGAATTGCCTTCACACCGAGTGCCTGCAGGCAGTTCTTTCCTTTTGGATATAGTTCAACACCTTCGTTTCCAAGGCACCTGCTGGCATAAAAGCTGCCTTGTTAGAAAGTAGAATCCACACAGAAAAAATAGATACAGCACTGGATTTCTTGCAACACAAGCCATTGCTCTCCACTGGGAGCAGTTAGAGCTGCTTTGCTTCAGGGCAACCAACTAAGGTTGTTGCCATTTTCCCACTTACCTGTAACCCTTTCCCACAAAGAAGTGATGTTTCCACCCTGAAAAAGAAAAAGAGAAAACCCAGAAAGGTTTTAAGAAGTAAAACACAAAGCACCTACTACGTCATGCACCTTAAATCTATTTATTTCTCAAATGCAAAAAAGGCACACATGGTCCAAAATGAAGGCCTGCATTTTTTATAGTAAAACTTAATAAATGAGTCCCCAGCCTGCTAACCAGTTAGGATCCCACACTTTTATATCTACTGTTAGATACTGCTATGATTATGTCAACTTCTTGGGGTTTCAGGACCTCGCCTCTTACAGAATTCCAACCAAATTGACCCAAATGTGCTAAAAGCTCATCTGACAGATGCCAAGCAACATGGACAGGAGTGGAAGTCTTATAAAAAAAATGGCAGAATTCTGAATGCAACCATTCTGTCTTTCATACGTTTACTTTTGTCCACCATTCCATTATTTTGTTCCATTTTGACGTTTCGAGAGCCTCTCTGATGCAGCTGAGGATCAGACCCCTGGTATTTAAATCAATTCACTATTAAACATAACTTATTTCTGGATAAACTTCAAATTCAAATTTCTGATTTTGGCCAAATATTATAATAATACTGTAGTTTCTCCATTTCTTTAGTGCAATACCATGGAAACCTTTTTCTGTGATTGAATAATTGCACCTACAGACATCAGTCAGGAAAGCAGTGACACGTGTTTAACTTTAGGAACCGAAGTAGTACTACTGAACTTAATGAGATTACTTGTGTACGTAAGTATTTACAGAAGCCTTAAATATTACAAATGAAACAGAATAATAGAGTGAAAAGTTCATGAAGAGGAAGAGCAATATGTGTTAGCTAAAGTTTCCATGGCATGGAGGGAAATTATACAAATTACTAAACTTTCCCAGCTAAGGTGACCGGATCACAAAATGTGAAAAATCGGGTCAGGGATAAGAAAAATCTTGACTATCAGGACTGTCCCTATAAAATCAGGACATCTGGTCACCCTACTCCCAGCATAAATCCCAAATACAGTTTCTGAATTCAAAAGCTAAAGGTGTGTGAATGTAGTGATAAATGTATTAAATGGTTTGCTTGTCAGCTCTAGAAAGAAGAAACTCAGACGTTCTAGAAAGTAGATGAGAGAATATAAAAGCCTACCAATATTCCAAGGATTTTAAAGATTTTTGTAGCTGATAATCTAGAAATTGAAAATGATCTTCAAAATATGTTTATCATTCCTTTCAGATGCTAAATGTTGTATGTGAAACACAGACATTGAGAACGAGAACTCCTTCCAGCATGAACAGCTTTGAAAGAAATAAAATTATCCATACTGCATAGTTTGAAATAGAGAAAAAAATTTTAAGATTTAATGAAAAAAATCCATGTCTGATTTAGGCTTTCAATTTGTTGTTAAATGCTGGGTTTCCAACTAATTATTTTAATTTTGCAGCTTTTTTTAATGCAAGCAAATACAGATATGATTGCAAATCACAATGTCTAATCTCACGTCTTAATCATGTTTATATGCATGTTGTTAAAGATATAAAAAAATGAAGAAAGTAACATTACATCAGATTCATCCAGATCAAACAGAAACTTTTATTTTGAGGTATTTATAAATGCTATTAAATCATAGTTCTTGGATAAATCAAAATAACTCTGTATTACCCAAACATTGACTTCAATGGGAGCAAAGTTAGGCCCAGGCTAAGTGATTTTGAAAATCCCATACCCCAGGTATTAGATCCAAATCCTACAAACACTCACCCATACAACTTTCCTCACACAAGTAGAACTATGGGGTTCAAGCTGGAAACTCTTTACAAAATATGTAGCTCAGTGTTGTTGGCTTGAAGATAAACTTTTGTTAAATTTGGTTGATAAGCCTTAACATGATTTTAACATATTGCTTGCAGAGGTCTAGGCTTGATGGAATGATTACTGATCAGGTGACATGCCTGATAAGAGATCTTAGCATATTGTCAGATATATTTGTCATTTATACCAATATCTAAGCATGCTCACTTAGACCCCCAACCATGGAAACATATGCGTGTGCAAAACTTTACTCGCATGAGGAGTCCTACTGAACTCAATGAGACTACTCAAGTAAGTAAAGTTCATAAATTCAAAGGCTGAAAGGGACCTCTGATTATCTAACATGCCCTCCTGCATAACACAGACCATAAAAATTCCCTCCAGAAAGTTCTGTTTCACAGTTACATAAGTGCATACATTTCTGTATGTCTGGGACCTTAATTTGAAGTAGATATATCCTCTGATGGTAAAAAAAAAAAAAAAAAAAGGAAAAGAAGTCTGATAATAAATTAAAATGGGATGTGTAAAAAGATGTAATATTTCCTTTATCCCTGATTTGTATGTAAGCATAGTAGCAACAGGACTAGTGAATGTTCCTTCCAAAAATAGACAACATTGTCTTGCCTCGTTCCCTTTTATGCCTCTCCTGCTCCAGGACTTTTACAAAAGGGAACATGAGCTTGCAAATATCTGTACTTTTCTCAGCTGATTTGGCTCAGGAATTTTGCTTTTTCTCCATCATGCCATAGCATTATAGAGAAGTAGGTCTGGAAGGGACCTCGAGATGACAACTCCAGCCCCTTGTGCTTAGGCAGGACTAAGTAAACATAGACCATCCCTAATATGTGTTTGTCCAGCCTGTTCTTAGAAACATCTATTGATGGGGATTCCACAACCGCCGTTGGAAGCCTATTCAAGTGCTTACTATGCTTATAGTTAGAAAGCTTTTCCTAATATCACAACTAAATCCTTTGCTGTAGATTAAACCCATTACTTCTTGACCTGCCTTTAGTGGACATGGAGAACAATTGATTTGCATCTGCTTTATAACAGCCCATAATATATTTGAAGAGTGTTATCAGGTCCTCCCTCAGTCTTCTTTTCTCAAAACTAAATGTGACCAGTTTGGTTTTTTTTTAAACCTTGTCAGGTTTTCTAAACCTTTTATTGTTTTTGTTGCTCTCCTCTGGATGCTCTTCAGAGAAAGTCCTGTAGCATCAGTGACAAGCTGGATTTATCCATTGATCCATACCCAAATGCATTACAATGGCAATACAAGTAGAGTCATCACTCATAGTCCTCACTATTAGACCTTTTAGGTAATATCATTCAAAATAGATTAATCGTCTTGGTACGGTATATATTGTACCTCTCTATTGATATAACATATTCAGCAGGTTTAAGCTAATTCCTATAAGAGTCCAAGGGCCAGAAGTCATTCTATATCCTACAGCATCAGTCTATAAGTGAAGAAGGCTTGCAGCAGGGGGTTCACTTACATGGACATCACAGTAACTGAAAGGACAGCATGAAATATGAAGTAAATTGAAGCAAGATTTAAGGTTAAATATATATGTGTAGCAGGAGATCATTTTAGAGCTGATTGGACATTGGCCAAATTGAAGGAAACTGAAACACACAATGAGAAATGCTGGATTTATGTGAAAAGAAGTGGAAAAAATACTACCTGTTATGGCCATGTCCTAACATGCATTCCATCTGGGAAGCAATAGGAAATAAATTAAAGGTGACCCCCTTGGGCTGTGTCATTTCCAGAGAGCCAAATAATTTAATATTGGCGGATATGAGGGATCTTGTACATTTAAACAGAGCCTGGGGAGTGGGGGGAGGAGGGAAGGGGAATCCTTTTAATAGGCACTGCAAATGGGAAAAGGATTATACTAAAAATTGGACTTCGCTATAAGACAGAATGGTAAACTGTTGAGAGAGTCAGTGGATTAGGAAAACAAAACAATACAAAACAAAAAGGAGAAGCAGCTTTGGTTTAAATGAGACCTGGTTGAGGGTAAGGTCGCAGGCAGGGGCATGTGTATTCTGGAGATGATTGAGTGGCTTTGCAGCTGGTGTCGACAGGACGGCTTTGGCTTCCTGGACTGTGGGATGCTGTCTCAGGAAAAAGGTCTGCTGAGGAAGAGCATCTTCATGCATCAAATTGCCAATCTAGTGATGAGGACTTTAGTTTATGGTCAAAGGAGGAGGTGACAAAAGCCCAGAGTTAAGCATAAAAAAGAGCTAGAGCAAAGAGCTAGAGATTTTAGGGGACATGGGAAATTACAGTAGGGTCATAGGAGCAAAAGAAGGGAATCAGTGGGGGGTGACTTAAGTGGTACCACAGATTTAATAGGATAAATCTCATGACTGGAATATTGGTAAAGAGGGTATAGCTTGTTCAGGAAAGACAGGATGAAAAGGGAAGAAATGTTGCATTATACATCAACATACATTTCTTCTGAGATCCAGAAGGAGATGAGAGACCAGTTGAAAGACTCTGGGTAGAAACAAAAGGGGGAAAATATGGGTGATATCATGATAGAAGTCTACTGTAGACCACCAAATCAGGAAGAGGAGGTTGATGAGGCATTTTTTAAAACAAACAAGTATCTAAACAAAAGATCTCATAGAATGGGGGACTTGAACTACCCAGATATCTGTTGCAAAAGTAATAGAGGCAAACAAAAAATGTTTGATAAGTTCTTAGAAAGTATTGAACAACTTTTTGTTTCAGAAAGTGGTGGAAATACCTGGTTGGGGGGAGGGCAGTAGCTATTTTAGACTTGATTCTGAGGAATTGGTAGCAAATCTGAAGGTGAAAGGCAATTTGTGTGAAAATGACTTGAAATGATTTCATGATTCTAAGGAAAGGAAGGAGTCCTTAGATATTCTTGCTCCCCTCTGTGGGAGGGGAAGGGTGTAATTGGCAACACCCTTTAATGGTAAGCAGATTATTGGGCCCTTTTCTTATCCAGCTAGGCCAGCTTAATTCTGAACCCGTTTTAAGAGCTAGGTTGTCTGAAATTGCTACATTCAGTCAAGAGTGAGTTGAATCAGAGTAGTTTACTGTTCAAATATTCCTAGCATGCCCATGTCAGGAGCTGAGGGTATTGGTATTTTTAATTATTATTATTGTTATTGCTGCTACTGTTATAACACTGACTGTTCAGTTTTGGCAGAGACAGAAGATTAGCTTAATAAAATGCATTCTTCAGTTTATTTCTCAGCAATTTCAGTGATATTCTGACTATAATCCAGATACCAGTTAAAGAGAAGAGAAAAAAATGACTCTTTTCCCCCCCATTATTATTATTATACTATCAAAGTCATGTATATGTATATGCAAAGTAATACAGGATGATTACCCAGCTATTTCTTGAATTTAGTCTGGCAGGTTTCTTCCTTCTTGCCTTTCAGGGAATCCGACTCTTAATATATTTATTATTTTATTTGGATCTGTTCTATATGTCTGATTTTTCCCTTTCCTGCCTTCCCTTTTTCCCATATTTATTTTATGCCATTTTATCATCTTCCTGATGTTTATCCTCCAAATCTTCTTCCCTGCTCTCATTATTCTTACCATTAAATTTTATAGTTGGTTGAAATACTGGTTGTAAATAAGTTTTGGGGGGGGCGGGGGGGAAGCCTTTTTTTTCCTGTTTGTGAATAACCAGCCCTGCTATCCATGAACATATTTATTCTAAGTATTCACAAAAAAAGAAATGTGAACAAATTTCAGCCGATGGGTTACTTTAATTCAATGAGAATTAAGCATATGTGGAAGAGCTTTGCTGAATAGGAATGGACTAAACACATGCAGAAAGTTAATTGTGCGCTTAATTGCTTTTATATTGAGGGGGCTTCAGTTTTAGCATTTCTGCTCTGCAATGTGTCAGTAAAGCAGAGAGAAAATTGCTAGTGGTGTCAGAGGACTCACTAACAGAAAATTCTTCATCCAGCAATACAGCTCATCATAACTGTAGCAAAATCTACGCAGTGCCATATACATTTCCATTAAAATCTAAAGTACACTTAGAAAAAACAAACAAACAAACAAAACCCAACAGATTTACTTTAGTCAACAGTGGGAGAACTGAATGCACATCGGAATTCAAACCAGATAGAATAAATTACACTCAATTAATTATTCTGTTTTACTAAACATCAATAATTACTCAATATATATTTTAGATTAACTTTTATTTTATACTTATCTCTCCTGCCTGCCTGTGTCTCTCTCTCTGGAATTGGAAAATGCTATCACAAGCTGTATTGGCAATAGCAGGAGTTTATATCACCCAAACAGCAAGTGAAAGGTCTTTACTAGTAAAGAGACAGGCAAGGGAACCCTTGTATACATACATTAGTAAATAATCAAATACATATAAAAATACAAAATTAGCAGTTACAGATTCTGGTGGGAAAAATTTGTATGTTTTAAATGTTTGGGTGTTTGAGAAGCAACACTTATGTGCATATGTAAGTTATACAGCATAAGGATAGGTGTTTGATGGGCCAGTCAGGCTGGAACTCTGCATGAGTGCACTCACCCACTCTTTAAAATCCTCTCCCATGCGTCATTAGCAGGAAGGCCTTTCATTATTTGCGGATAAAGAGGAGAAGGAAGGAGTTGTTTTGGTTTCTTTGGCTTAAGGGGGACAAGGAAAGAGATATTTATAGGATGGAGGCTGTATTCCTTTGGCAAGTTAGGCTATCCATGAGTCTCTTTATTGTCTCTGGTATGTGTGAGCAATCTGAGCAGTTAATGAGGTTTAGTTTGGGACTGATTAAAACTCAATTATTGGCTCAATTCAACCCTCATTAAAGTCAATGGAAAGACTCTGTGGAAGTTGGAGCTGGCCCTATAGGAGGAAGCCTTCTTTAACTTCCTAGGTCATTTCTTACCAGTCACAGTTCTCAACTCTCTGGATAATAAAAGGTAATAGGTATCACATTCCAGTAAAAATATACCTATGTAGCCACACACACACACACAATTAAAGAGACTGTATTTATCATCACATGGTGAAGGGAAGAATTCATGACAGAATGGAAAGTGTAGAGGTAGTATGGCTGGCTGATTCTACTGAACCCAGGATTTATGGGAAATCCTGGCTTCAATGCTTCAGTTCTCAAGGAATTAGTGCACAGTGCCTGATTTTCTCAATCATGTCCTGTTCTGCATTCCTCATTAGCAGCACAATATTATTTGATAGTGTTGACCCCCTGGTCCACAGCTGTGCATTATGTACTCCTCTAAAAGCAATAGAAACCACGGAACCTTCAATGCTGCAAAGAGCATTATTAAGACATACAATATTTTCTGCAGTAAAATCTATGGATTTGGTATAGTAGTAAACACCCCAGAGTGGTTGCTTGCCAACTCCCTCCTTCCCCCCGCGCATGCATATACATCCATTAGAAATGGACCAGAGCTCCAACTGCATATTTTTCATAAGGATGGGCTGCCAGTGACTCAAATGATAGGGAAGTTTGCTTCTCAGCTGCTTCCCACACCTAACTCCAGTTTTAGATTTAAAAGGGAAAAAGAAACATGATGCTTGTCCATTGATTTAACATAACAAATGTGATAAAATTCACAGATTGGAGCAGTGAGAAGTTGAGGAATAGGATTACATGGTAACGTTTTTTGAGCTCAGCATGTTATGGTACCTTTGGCCACCAAAATATGTTTTATTTCATATAAACAGTCAATTAACTCATCCTAGGAGCAAAGGATAACTTTAGTTACCATCCTGCTTGTCAAGAGGCATTGCAATTCTCACAATGCATTTAACGAATTCTCTAGTGCTACACATTCAATTTGCATCTTCTATGTTTAAGCTGCAGTGATTCCAGCAGCAATGTCCAGGGAACCATTTTGCTAAAAAAACTCTAATGAGGAAAAAGTGTTGTCATTTACCAGGGTGATGTTTAATTAACATTAAGTAATAGCCAAATCCTGGGGAAAAAACCATACCCTTACCATTTATGAGGCAACAGCTCAGAATGGAAAAACGTTGATGATGACAGCTGGATATTTTTCTCAGTTAAAAATTAAACATATTTAGAGCACACTAAAAACAAACAAAAAAGAGAAATGTGCTATTGCTTAATAAAAAGTAAATATTTTCATGCATGGAGGAGACACTTTATGATCCTAAACAGCTCCCAATTCCAATATTTTTAGAATACTTATACTCAGAAGTGAGAGAGAGATGGAAAGGATCTATTAAATCCTCCAGTCCCTGACAATTCAGGAGTTTTCCTTCTAACTGTACTTTTATAGTTCTTGGCCCAGTTTAGTTTTATGAACCCACCTGAAATGCATGATGCTCACAAATGGTAAAGATGAAGCATGTAGGCTTTATCGTTTTTATTTTTCATCACTTCTGTTTACTACTCTGAACACTTCACAACATAAAACTGGGAATAAATCCTCTAGTTTAATTTTAGCTTCTGATTTTTATATTTCTTTTAGCTCTGTAGTTGAGTACTAAGCAAACTAAAGTTCAACATATTGTAAATTAAGATAAAACTGTAGTAAAAAAATGGCATCTGGAACTGTAAGAAATAGTGATAAATGATAACCACAATTTAACATGTATATTAAGTTTTTAAAAGAGAAGAGTTACAAAGAATTATATGTGGACTCTATTCATGCCAAATTGCTGATTGCATGTCTTCTGGTAAATCAGATTATTCCAATTTGGGTGTTTTGGCTTGATACATTAGTATCCGTTTTAAGGTGGAATCTCACTTTCTCCTTGAACTGCTCTACTGTACAGGAGGACATTGGGCTATATTGTGGTCCAGTCTTATGACACCACATGTGGGCATAAAGGAGGAGTAGAACTCCGCTGCCACACACACATCCCCTGGTAGATGTGTTGTTGCTTCAGGTACTAGGAGAAGAGCAAGCTCTGCAGAGTCACTGTTGCCCCATGCAAAGGATCAGGGAGCAATGTTTTGAAACATACTTGTTTTGAGAATGTTATTCACCACTGTCACAGACTCCTAAAGGGAAGAAACACGGCTGACTAGACAAACCTGCATGGTGTAGATTAGAGTGTTCTACACAGATCCCAATCTAAGAGTGGGAGAACTGTGAAATTCCACTGCAAGACACAAAGACTGACACTTCAAGGACTGCCCTGAGAGATCAGAAAGGGGATACAGTGCAAGCAGCCCTGTAACCATAATACCCAAGTTAAATTTGTGTGTGTAACTAGGATTAACATCTCTTAAATCATGAAGAGTGCTATGGGATCTTTAATGACCTAAAGTAGCCAGGTTGATTTTTATACCATCTTGGAGATGGAACCTTCAGCAACAGTAGGCTGGGGCAGAGATTCAATATTAATGCAGAAAGAAGAGTGACATTGTGTCATTTAATGAATCACCTTCTATGAGATGTGTGTTCCTGGAATGGAGAGGGTTCCCTACCAAATACTGGCCTAATCTGTCATTTCTTAGCTTCTAAGATCCACTGAAAGTCACAGCACAGGGGGGAAATGGGTACAAAATAAGAAATTGAGTATGTTTTAGTTTACTTAAGTACTCATTTCATCATGGTATACAAATCATGCTACTAAAATATAGTATGGTAGAAATTCACTGCAGAATGTACTCAAAGTGGATTATTGTCTTGGAGCATTTTCCACTATAACTGGAATAGTGACTTGGTTATCACTAAATAATTTGGACCAATTTCATCCCTAGCGTAAACTAGTTGAAATCAATGGAGTTACGCCAGGCCCATTGTTTGTTTGTTTTACTCTGGCCCACAGATCCAGGCAATTTTGTTAAATACCCTAAGATTGAGATTCAGATACCATATTTAACCTAGCATTTAATGGTAGTAATGACTTGCTATCCATTTCTGGGCAAAGAACTGCAATGGAATTAGCACCCTAACATCCTATTCTTGCTTTCCACAATAGGTGTGTTCTAAAGTCAGAATCCAACCTCATTGCTTTTTTAATGAATCTTAAATCACCCATCTCTAATTCAGTCTTTTCAGAGATAGAAGCATTAACCTGCTTTTTCTGAATTACCAATCACTAAGTAACAGAATACCATTTAGGAACTGTGCCTCTTGGGCCCATCAAAGTGTTCAAAATCCCTTTGATGGTCTTGTCTCTTTAGCCCACACCTTATTAGCAGTTTTCAGTGGGCATAATGTCTGCTACCACAGTGTCAAATGCGTTAGTCCACTGCTACATTCTTAACCAGTTAATTACATTGGCGAAGGCAACCTCTGGGTTCTCTTATCAGAGTTAAATTTAGTATGTGAATACATTTTACTTTTGTTCTGTTTATCTGACTAACTCTGACTGCTCCCTTAGAGACTTATGTGAGATGCTTTCCATCCTTCTCTCTTCCTTTGATCTCAGGCTGTCAGAATTTCACTTCGTTTACATTTCAGACCCACTGATTAAAACCAGGTCCTTTGGGTTATGAAGTATTGGTGGATGACAGAACTAAGACACTGTGCTCTAACTTCCTCTTCTATTCTATTACCACAAGATTCTTATAAACACTTTATGCTTCTGCTGTTTGCAGGACTGTTTTGGGAAGGCGATTTCTTGCTGCAAATGTACTAACAACCTTTCCTGTTTTAGGACAATACAAATGTCTGGTTCCAGGAATATCATTACAATTAAGTATATTCTTAGGGTTGAATATGTCCTAGCACCTGCTGGGAGTGTTATTCTTATGTAGAACAGCACATGTCTTTGTGAAGGCCTGTGTGCAAGTGGGAGATATTCATGATGGCATTCAGAAAAAAGCAGCTCTCTGCAGCTGCTAAAAACAATTGCTTCCTTTCTGGAAAAAAACAGCCAATGAAAATAGTTATTTATTTTTCCTGGTGATGAGGCTCATTGAATGAGTATATTGTCACTTGATAGCATCTTGAAATTCTGGTTGAAGCCCAGAATTTACTTTCCTCTTGTGGAGTTCAGTTAAACTCTTATTAAGCTTATCTGTGTCTCTTTACTTCACTTCTGGATTATTACGTTGGCTAAAGTACAATGGTCTGTGTTTGGCTTTGTTGTTTTTGGTTTCTTCTTGTAATGGAACAAGAGTTTTCCACAAGAGTCTTACAGTTTCTCTGGCTTTGACAACAAATGCATCTAAGTGAAAGCACCAAGATGGGAAAAATACATAACTGCGGTTGTTCTTGCAGACTTGGCAAATCAATTGTAGAGGCAGGTGTTTGAGTAGCATTTAATGGAAATGCTTAAAAAAGCTTTTGCTGCCATTATCTATAGTGCTATGCATTGTGATTTTGCTTTTAAAACTATCACATATCTTTTTGGAGGTCACTGAGGCCTATGGTACATGAATCCTGTATTTCTTCTACCTTTACCTCACTTTTAAGGTTAGTGTTGCAAGTAAAATTACATATTCTCTTTTAACTTTTATGAAAATCTGATCGAGGACAAAAATGTATAAAGCAAAATGAAAATCAGAAATCCCCATTACTACTACTGGATGGTTCTCTTGGATTGATCAATGATTTTCTTTTATTCCTTAATAGTCTCGCTATCTTCTTACAAGTATTCTGTAGCCTATGTCCTAATAGCCAATCTGATGCAATTGAAATATGATTTTCATTTTGGTCGAAGGGAGTAATATTGTAGGTATATCAGGTATATTTTAAACATTTCTAGTTGTATTTTTTCACTTTTACACTCCAGACAAAATGGTGGATAATTATAGAACTTCTATTAGTTTATTAAGTATATGCATTTTCACATGTGCTGACCATGTTTAGAGATGATTAAGGTTCTCCATATTACACAGAAATAAATGCAGGAAGAAGGAAATGAGTATGATTTGCTTTGCTTAATAATCTTAGTTATTTGCGTTAAAGTCAATACATCTTTCCTATGCCAGTGTCTTTGGAAGTGCCCTTTCCATAAAAATTTTGGACAGAAAATATAGATTTTTTTTTTTCCCTCTTCATTTTATTAGTGAAATTTACTTAAGTTCCTTCTTACATTCATTTGTCCTGAGTCAAGGACAAGAAAATGAACTTGTATGATCTGGAAGTTTTCAGCACTTGAAGAATAAATTCATTTAAACGCCTCCGAGAGCCAGAATGGGCCCTGGTTTAGGCTCAATCCATTTAAAATAGAAGAGCTGCTGATCAGTAAAGACAAGTACCTGGAAATGCTGACAAAGATAAAAATCCAGATCACAGAGAGCCGCTGTAGGGTTCTTATTCACTCTCTTTCTTAGCCCCTGTTAAGGAAAAGGAAAGGGCATCTCTGTGCCCTGAGGCCTGCTAGCAACCAGTTGAGAAGTCTTGAGACTGCTTACACCCGAGATCAGCCCAAAACCTAGCAAGCTCCAGAATTGAGGGACCGTAATGGTAATTGAAGAGCCACATATCCTCTCCCTCTCCACTTCTACCAGTCTTGGACTAAGCACAGCTCAGCTGGACCTGGGTATCTGACACAGCAGATGCTTGTTCACTAGCAACACAGTATTGTCAAAGTGATTCTCATTCCCAGATAGAAGGCAGTCCTGGCAATTGCTGCTTTCAACTCTCGTTTGCCAGAAGTTTAGAATCATCTCTCTTATATTTGATACGGAAAACAACTTAGCGGTAAATAATAATTATGGATCCATCACAACACACTCAACATTTGAGAAGGGGGTAAGTGCACTCTTTCTATGGCAATGGACATATTTGGGTTCTAGGAAGTCAGATTACATTAAGTACTTGATTTCCTGAAGTGTATGTGTATATATACACAACAATCTATGCACAATTAGATGTAAACACGATTACCATTACTGCATGCTCACGTGAGTTTTGTGCCAACAAGGTGTGGAAATTTGGTGCATGGGTAAAGGTTTGCTGTTTAAAATTCAGGCTCCAAACAAGTTATTTTATTCTTGAAATACTCAGCAATGAAACCAAGGATTGAATATGCTTGAAGGCTACCCACTCACTCTACCTCAGCACTATAGGCACTCTACAACTATCTGGTGAGAAAACTGGCACTGCCATCAGTGTGATTTACTTGTTACGGGGCTCAATAAATGACTGATTTCAGTGCTCTGATTCCGACACCTTTTTTGAATGTTAATTTCATATTAAAATATACTTTTAAAAAGTCTTATTTAATACTCCTTAATTATCATTACAAGCTATTGTTGGCTTTCAATTATTGTAATAGGTATTTATTAGGAAAGATGATTGATCACTTGTATGACTGAAAGAGTGAATTTATTCACAATGAACTACACAACATGGAAGTTGAGTGCAATATTGCACAGAAACTTTATCCAGTGGAATTTATAGATTAGGCCATTACAGGAGCCTGAGGTAAATATTTTTCCATTATGAGCTTGCTCTGTATCTTAGTATGTACAAACCTACAGTAGAAGGTTATTGATTCTGGCATATTGCCAGTCAATTACATTCAAAGTAGGTGCACAATTAAAATGATGTTTTATACCCATCAGCGCATAGTGCAATTAATACACTAAAATTATGTTACTCATCTTCACTTCTGACCCTTATCATAACTTTCTAAGCTGTCATTTCAAAGGACAACTATTAAAACTTAGGGAAGTCACTTGAGGCCAAGTTATTTTGCAATACAAGATGCAAAATGTTACCAGTTGAAAAGGGTGATGGACCCATAAGACCAACTGAAGAAATCTTTTGGTTCCCACTTTTTTGAGGAATCATTTCCTGCTGCTGTTGAAGCTTTACAAGTTTTACTTTTGCTTTAAAAAAGTGATTAGAAGCAGGTAATTGTACCAGGTACCAGATGAACAGTAGGAGACTAAAGTCCTCAGCAGTCTCAGTGCAAACACTCTGTTAGTGATAGACCATGTCACATACGCTTTTCCAAACAAAAACATAGCTTTTATAATTTTAAAGATACTTCCGAGGAATTAGTATTCACCACCACCCTGTCTTCTGTATATCTGAGAAAAATATCCACTTTTCTTTTTGAATTCCTAAAACTTCATTTTACTGTCATTCCAAAGCCAGTTTGAGCATTAATGAGGCTAAAAAAGAAGTTTTAAAACTATAGGAAAGCTTCAGAATTAGTTCTAAAACAATTTCTTCCATGGTCTCACCTGTATTTTTATTAGATAAGGTGACCATAGGCAGAGCATTCAAAGTTAAGGATGACATTCCTGCCATATTTGGATGTTACATGTTGCTACTGATTCCAGAAAATAGGGACAGAACACCAGACAATAATCTGAGACAAATATTGATTCAATTAAACAAGATCTTTAACTTGGAGTTTCCTTACTTTATTGGCATGTGTCAAACTTTACATTACTTACTATTTTGTATGTCTAATAATCTTTGCTTTTAATGGCAACATCTGAAGAACTGGGAGGTCATTCTTACAAGGATGGGTAAGGTATCAAGTACAAATATGCTTGTTTGTTTGTTTATTCTCTGTGTAATGCCTTGTGATTGTTTTTAGCTTATTTTCATGTTTGGTCTTTTGTGTTCAAGAATAAGTTTTCTTATTATAACTGAGCCATAATGATAATGTTGCCACATATCTATATTGTTTGGTGTAAAGCTATGGGATTTCAAAGTAAGGTATGAACTTCAGGCAACTCACAATGAAAATTAATGGATAATTTATTTTGAAGATAATATTGTAAAGGTAATAGACATAAAACTACATATTAGCATTTGAGAAAATGTATAGGCATTTTAAGGACACCTGAATTATGAAAATTTCCAAAAGTCAGATGCCTTTGTATTGTTACCTATAGCTTTTGAGTTTTGTCTTCAGTTGGAATTCTCTCTTTAAGACTCTGTGGTTTTAACATAAGTCTCCACTAGACACAGACAAACAGATAAAATGATAAAAATCTATGTACTAAGCCTACCACTATTACAGGGTTATAGAACAAGATACAAAAAGTTAAAAAGGTAACTTGAAACAGGCATACAAAATGAACAATACTACAATACAAGAGCTAGCATTTATTTATAAATACAAGAATACAATTGTATTTCCACATAAGATTATATCACCCCCATTTTTCCTCAGGGGATTTGAAAATGGCACCCCTCTCTAGCCCATTCAATTAACCGCACCGCTTGCCCTAATCTTTGCTCTGTGGGATAGAAACATAACTCTGTTAGGCTAGATACTCATCTCTTCAGTCTACTGATTAGAGAAGGAGAAGTTTGGAATTTTGCTTTTGTACTCAGTAAAGGTTGCTCCAAATCTATGTTTAACTTCTCTCTCTCTCATTTTCCTCAAGAGAGCTCCTAGAAACTGCATCTTAAGTTTCCTTGGCAACAGGCAGGATAAGGTTATCCAGCACCTATCCCTTTAACTCTACAAAAATTAAGGATATTCCAAATAAAATGAATGATGCCACAATGGACAACTGAAAATAATAAAAAAGGATTAATGGATGCATTCAGCCAATCTTGTCTAGGCATATACTAATTATTTGTCCCATGACAATGTGTAAATACCTCACTAATAAAATTCACCACCAAACATGATTAACATGGAATGGAAACACCTCTAACAGTTTGGTGGACTGATAACCTTTATATAACTATCATAACAATTTCACTTCTCTTCTTTCTGCACAAATAAATGATGCATGTCTATAGAAAAGTTGTGCCAGATATAAGTCTAGGATGAGCAAAGCTAGGACTTATAAAATCTGTTTTAGCAAAACCTTTAACCATTCAAAGATGTTTTGCAGGTGAAAAGATAATGGAACATATGGGGGATAAAGAGGATTTTTTCCAACTCCACATTTATGAATATTTTCATATTAATAATATTATTATTATGTATTTGTATTGGGGTAGGGTCCAGAGACTCCATTCAGGACCATTGTGCTAGGTGCTGCACATATATATGTCTTAGAAAGAGAGAGAATCTAATCCTGCTAACTTCAAAATACCAAATCAGATATCCTATTTATTGCAATGGTTTACTTTGTGACTGCCTCATTCACTTGAAATTGGACTAGATCAGTGTAACAAGGATTCATGACTTGATGTTTGAGACAGCTGTTGGTAGAAGATAGAAATTGCTCTGCTGCAAATGAAGGAGGTCATGATCTACCATCCTGAGCATTCTGAAAAGAATTAGAAAGGTATTTATATATTCCATTGATATCTGAAATTGTATAAATGTCTTTAAAATTAATGTTCTTATCCTACCTTTAGCATTTGTGGGAGTGCTTAATAGCAGAAGTCATCATCTCTGCCTCTGTAATGAAATGTTCCATAAAACTAAGGGTTTTATTTTCCATTCCTGTAGTCAGAATGCAGAACACAGCGGAGCTGGGAGAACAGAACAAGCCCCATCTGACCCTAATTCTCTAAGATTATTTTTCAATCAAGCAAACAAAAAAGCCCACCTGAATATAAACATTGGTGTCTCCGTAGTTCTGTCAGGCCACCTGTAATGAGGTTCAAAGGGATTAGTTTACTACTAACTAGTTTGAATGTTATAGGCTAAATTATTTGCAGATGCAAATGAGTGCAGATTCAGGTTCTAATTCAGAATATTCTAAATATTTAGGCCCTGATCCTGAAATGAGATGCAAATAGGCAGATGCCTGTGCCTGCACAAAGCTCTAATGAAGTCAATGGCTACATGCATTATTGCAGGACTGAGGCCTTAAATATTGCAACAAACTCAATACAGATTAACGAAACCTTAAAATTTCCATTTATGTGCAAAATGAACAAATTTGAAAAAGTATGTTAGGAAACAAAGCCCTGAAATTTTTGCCAGGTGTAAAAACTAATCAGCAGTAAGAAGTTTCTTGTTCAAGCAGACTCTCCTTTTCAAAAAGGTGTCAATAGTTACTATTTAGTTTTGTGCCAATGACATTATTTAAATGGGTAAATTTGAATTCCTGCAGGATTTACTCTGTTTTCTACATTCATAATTCATGAGGTGGCCTGTGGTGTATTCAACTTTACACAATCAACAGCATTTTTTCTTCATTACTGTCCTACTTTTCCTGACTCATATTATTTTTTAACTTCAAAAATTACAATACCTACCTTTCAATGCCATTCTTGATTATGAAGACCGAATGCTTTAAACTGTTTAATGTTAGGATACTTATCTCAAAGAGGAATTATTTCCCAAAATACATCAATAAAGCATGTGTTCTCCCAAAGAAGATAGAAAGGAAAGTGACATGAGTTTGACTTAACTTTGCCTTCTGATCTATGCATATACTTTCCTTTTCTTGATCCTGCATTTTTCCCATTGAAAACAAGAGAGTTTAAGAATATAAGAAATACAGGATCAATCTTACATTGGCACAGTAAAGCTTGTGATCTATTCAAACTGTTATACAAAATACAAAGGACATTCAAATTACAAATGGTGATTCTTTTTACAAAAATGGGTTTATAAATTGTGCCTAGCTTGAATGTGACACACAGATGGAATTTACTGATCAAAAACCAATTAAAAATGTTTACAGGTTACAAAAACATATTCATGGGCACACTGCAGGTGAAATGCTTAAAGTGCATGATTTTCTAGGAGCATGATTCTGAAGTGTGTGAAACACTCTGAAAACTCAACGGGACTATTCATGTGCTTAATGCAAGGCATGTGATTAAATGCTGTGCTGACCTGTCGCCATAATTACGTATGCTATGATTGTAGCCATTTGATGCAGCAGTTTTTAATCACACGATCTGCACTTTGTCCACTAATTCATGTCCCCTGGGACTTTCTAACATTCCAAAGCTCAGAGCAGCTTCAAATACACCTTTTTATGCCCTCCTGTTGGTTATCATTCTTTGTATTACAGTAGCAGCTAGGAGGACCAACCAAGATCGATCCTCAGGGTGCTAGCTACATTACAAATACAACTGCTGCAACTCTACCTTTGCATCTTCTCATCTTGTAATTCACATTCATGCATCTGTTGATTTACACCCCATTAATTTTTTCCTGAATTGTATATATCCTTTATTTTCAAATGGGACATAGTAAATGAAAAGGTTTAGTCTAAATTTGATTGAAGTTTCCCGATTTTGACCTTAATCTGTGCACAAATGGAAAGTAATATCTGCAGTCAGTATTGATTTCTTTCGCAGTCCAGTAAACATTTTGCAAAGATTACTATTTTATGTTCTCCTGTACTATACTTTTCAAAGAGAAAGCATTTATATATGGTTTTGTACTGTGTAGATGACTACAGATGTGCTAGTTAATGACTGATATCCTTGCTTATCACAGATATACCGGAAGGCTATCGTCCTTCCCTTCACTCTGTTATTAATGACCTTATTAGGAATGCAAATCAATGTCCACTATGTAAAATGAGGAACACAGAAATCAATGCAAGTTCTGTTATGTATGGTTTAGATCAGTGGTTCCCAAAGTGGGGGTCGCAACCCCAGCTGGAGTCGCACACTCAGCAGATGGGGTGGTGGCGATCCCTCCTGTGAGGAGGGCATCGTTTTGCTTGCAGAGCATGACCTCGAATGCGCAGTGCATGCGAGGTCATAATGCACAGATACCACAATTTTGCCCTACTCACTGGCATTCTCTGCACAGCCTGAACTTGCACACACCATACGTATGAGGTCACACTGCAGAGGACACAATTTTGTAGAGCAAAATGGCATTCTCCATGCACTATGAATTCACAAGAAGGGTGCACACAAAGTCAGAATGTGTGGAGGAGGACATATTGCTCTTCAAAATGACAATTCTCCATGCTGTCTGGGGTTCTGGCAGGAAAGACTTCAAAATGGGGTCATGCTGGCAGGAAGTTTAGGAACCACTGGTTTAGATTAAGATTTTTCTAAGTGTCACAGATTCAAACCACACCTTGAGTAGTAAATTAACTTTAGTTAGTATAATTATATTTTATAACTCTCCAATATAATTTTATATTTTATTTTATTTTATATTTTAATTGATCATTTTAAAGGTAAAAGAATTGGCTTAAACAATAAGCTCAAACAGTGCACTACAAATAAAAAAATAAAATAATCCACCAAAATAGATAAACAAATGTAAACCACTGTATTATACTAGTAAAAATCTCAGTCATGGTACTGCTTATTAAATACATTACACATTCCCTATTCCAGATAGGAACATCCATTGTCTTAGAGTCTGTAATGGGGCTTGCACTCACCATTCTGGCACCTCCTGCTGGTCATTTTAGGGATTATTCTGCAGGTCAGTGCATTCTCTCCCGGTGGTATCTTGTCTGCCCATCATTTCTGCTCCTGGACCCACTTCACTCCAAGGACATGATATCCTCTTCATGACACAGCCCTCTAGCCATGTCAGGATCTGTGCTCCCTCCTTCCGGGGGCTAGTGATGCAGTCCAACTGTCCTACCACTTCCCCAGGGGCGACTGAGGGATAGGAGGGGGCAGGACCCAGGCCTACCCCCTATTCTGAGCCTGTAGATGGCAGTCATGTGCTGTGTGCCCTTCAACTTCTCAGTACATTTCCCCAGGCCATTTCCCCACAGCCCTAGCACCTTCTTTGCTCTAACCTCAGGGTCTCAGCCTGACAACTCCAGCAGCCAGCCAGGAGCTTGCTCTAGCTCCCCCGGTCCCTGCTAGTGACACTGCTTTGTCCAGGGTACTAGCTGTTTCCTCCTGCCTGCCTCCCAGGTACCCAGTCCTCCCCCCCTTGAGCTCCAGGGAGTAACTGACCTTGCAACTCTTTTTATATAGGCCTGCTTGTCCCTGATTGGCTGAAAGCAGCAGTCTCCCTAGGGCTCTGTTAACTCCGTAGAGGCCAGTGTGAGACCAACACCCCAAAACAGAGTCCAGTAAATTCTAAACCTAGATTTTATACATTTTGAAATCAGGATCAGAATCACTAGTCTCCTCAAATGTTTCTTTACTTCCTCCTATAATTTTTGTTGTTTACAGATGCTCTTGGTGATCTTTAAAATTATAAATAAAACAGTGAGTGCCCATTTCATAAACTGTAAATGACAGTAAATGTTCTTATAGGTGGCAGTCATGTGATAAAGGTATAGTGATAAAGATAACCTATGGAATTTACTGACTTGGTCTCTTCAGTTAAACTAATGGCTAAAAAACTGCAGAAGTCTGAATTAACAAAACTGTACATAAAATACCATGCAACTAGTTTGAGAAAAGTAGCACTTTCAAATCTTTCTAATGGCTGAGTGCCAATGACTCCATAAACAGGTTTAATTAAGGAAAATTACTTCTACCAAACATCTCATAATGGATATTTGTCATTTCCAGCACTCCTTAATTTTCTCCCCAAAACTAAATGAGAATATTGCTTGGAAGATGTGAATTAATCATGTAGTGAACTGTAAGATTATTCTTCCCTCTCCCACCCTCAAATATAGATTTATCATCAGAGTGCACTCAGAGGGGTGGGAGGAGTCATTTGCTGAGATTTAAGCTTATTTTGTGTTACCCAGCCATCTAATTTTAGGCGTTTTTTTTTTTTTTTTTTTTTTTTTGCACTACCATTCAATTATAAGTTGGACAAAAACTAGTGAAGTGGTATTTTAATGACTTCAGCTTCTGAACACAGTTTCTCTTTCTTTCTTATCCTTAACACACTTGCATGTTCTTATAACTCTTCTGCCTTAACTGTCAACTGAATATTTCCCTGAAGACATAACCGTCTGGAAGCTCATCTTCTTTTATCTATCACTATAGAGCTGTCTGTCAGCATCTGCCTTCACACTTTATCAGTTTCTAAATTTCTTTTAAAAATACTGTCTAGCCAAACTTCTCTGGCATTGTGTTCTTCTCTTAACATTTCATTTGACACTATGCTGTCTCTCGCATCAAGGAAATTTGCAATTCAGCCAATAGCAGTAGATGAGTGTTTCATAATTTTTAACAAAGTTTCCATCTTTCTTCATAGCTTTAATTATATTCATATAAAATACTATTGATAGAAACTTGATTGCATAATTTGTATTATATCTGACTGGTAGTAGTGAAAAGGCGGTTCAGCTCAGTTCAAGTGAAGAACTTTTTGAGTTAAATAGGTGTTTGGGGTCAGTTTTCTTTGACTGAAGGGCATCTTGCAAGAAATGCAAGAAACATTGCTAGAAACGGTTTCAAATGAATACAGAAGTGCTCTTAGTTTTAGATGTGATCATCAACAGTGACATGTGTCAGTGAGGAAATGGTTAGAATTTACAAGCATTACTCATACTAACAAATACCCACACAAACAACATCATGGGAATCAATGCTACCACTCATGTAAGTACTCACCCATTTAAGGGTTGCACAATCAAGTCCAAAATCTGCAAGATTTTGTGTGTTTGTGTGTGTGTGTACACATACACAATAGATGTAGATACCTGTATATATAGATGTATCTATTTTATTTATTTCAATTTCTAATGTAATTTGAGATATCAGATAAATTAATCTAAGGGAATTTTCTTTCACTTGGAAAAAAGTGATTCATTGGATTGTTGTGCTCATAAATATTCACTTTATGTACTGTATTAGAGATTATTTTACTTCAGACATACTAATGTAATTCTTTAAGACGGCAAATGTCAGATTTGGTGGCTAACCGCCACACTTTTTAATCTATCAGCAAGCATTGTTAGCTTTTTTTAAAAAAAGATATTGTTGATACATGAATAGAAGATAGTATATGGAGAAAAAAAATCATTAACGTCCTGTTCCAAAGCCTATTGAAATCAATGGGAATTTGCCCATTGACTCCAATGGGCTTTGAATCAGAGCCAGAAAGTTCCTATGGGAATTGCATTATGAAGTCCTGTCCTATAGAAGAATTCCCTGAACTTAAAATTAAAATTTCACCTAATATGATGAAACAGAAGGAACCAGAATCCAAAAGCACAGTCAGCAATACATAAAGGTTACGCTGCACGTTGCTGATGATATTTAGTTTCATGTTGGTATAGGAGTAAAATAACACTATTAAAACAAAACTATGTATGTGTGAACACACACGTGATACATACATGTGTAGGAACAAATAATCTCAATTAAACTCCCTCCCCTAGGAAACAGAAGCATATTCTAGATTAGTGGCAATCAGTTTTAAAATAAAATAACTTAGCACATCCCATAATTCCAATTCCTCTCCAAAGGATCAGAACATAGTTTGCATTATTTTGAACTACAGCGTGATTGGATTATTAATGAAGGATGGCAAAATGGATGAGTTTATCAATAGCTGAAGGTCTCTGTGAAGCAGCTGGGCAACTAGTTTTAAATTGGACTGTAAAATATATTTAGAGTTAAATGTCTTACTACAAAGATAAGCCAGATGGTTCCACAGATATTGGAAAATGAAAGTAGTATGAACTAATCATCCAAGAAACCAGAAAACTTTCAGTGGGTGGTACAGTCTTTATTTAAAAAAAAAAAGTGTTGTTTATTATAATTTAACAATTTTTGACATATCATATCTAGATTTTCATGGTGATGCATAATTTTAGAACATTAGAGAGGGCTGTATCAAACATATTGGTGACATATTCTACAAGACCCAAAGTTGAAAACTTAAAAAATAAATAGTATTCATTTCCTGGGAACAAACTGATTTGGATATTTGTTACCCACAGAATATTTACATGGTTATTTAGTGACTTCCAAAGGTGGCGAAATTCTGTAACAGAAATCTCTTTAGTTTCTAGAATGAGTTCAGATTCTCTCCTTTGATACCTTACACTTCATGGCTGCAGCTGGGCTGAGAATACCACATGACTGGACACCTTTTTATATATATTTGTGATATGGTGATACTAGCCGCCCCTTATCCTTCTTTTGTATGTATCTAACCTCTACTAGCTCTTCTCAGAGGATGTTTGGCTTCTTATAGGACTTTTTCCAGCAGGTCTTTCAAATGATGGTCCTTTAAATATGGCAGAATCAAGCAGCTCACACCCAGAAATAACCATTTTGTAAAGGCTGCTGCTTGTTACATCTTTCTTTGTTCCATATGCAATATTAACTCCTATCATGAGTCTCTCCCTCCTTCTCAGGAAAAAGACATAAAATGGGAGGAATAGCATATTCCCCTAGCATACCCAATGAAGAACATATTACACTTGTTTAGCTAACAAATTAATTCATCTTGAAAAATGTTATGCCAATGAAGATCAGAATGAATAAGACCTATTCACTTTTGGGAACAAGATAATCAGATGAGCAAAATGACTCAATAAGTCACTTCTAATCATGTTGGAGAAATTCTCAAATCCCTTCTCAAACCCTGTTGATCAGGCTTTATTTTGCATTTCTGGGTCGAGTTCAGGAGGAGATAAAATCCACACTCTTCCCAGTCCAGTTACAGGCTACAGGGCTACTATGCAGTTTCCTTGAATCTGCCATTCCAGCCTACATTTTATAGATGCTCATATAAGCATTTATTACAACCAGGGCATAGGACGGAAACTATAGAGGACAGCCTAATTTGGCAATTAACTGATTTTTGATTATTAGCGGTACATATGTCCAATGTCCTGTGATGGGATTGTAGATGGGGTGGGTTCTGAGTTACTACAAAGAATTCTTTCTGGGTGTCTGGCTGGTGAGTTTTGCCCACATGCTCAGGGTTTCGTTGATTGCCATATTGGGAAGGAATTTTCCCCCACAGCAGATTGGCAGAGACCCTGGGGGTTTTTCTGCCTTCCTCTGTAGTATGGGACATATGGGACAGCTGGTGGATTCTCTGTATCTTGAAGTCTTTAAGCCACGATTTCAGGCCTTCAATAACTCAGTCATAAGTTAGGGTGTCTATTATAGGAATAGGTGTGTGAGGTTTGTGGCCTGCGTTGGTCATAATGGTCCCTTCTGACCTTAAAGTCTATGAGCTGATTATCACTTTCTAGCAATAGATGAAAATAAAGTGGTTCATGTGCAAGTGCATGCACTTTTTAAGATCTTTCAGCAGCTTCTGATACCATCACAAGGCTGTTGAGCTTAGCCAATGTATCTTCTGAGCTGAGAAGACTCATGGGCTGGTGCTGTAATTCCACACAGCATCCCCGGCCAATAAATTTGTGCACCATCTCCTTGTCGCAATTCACAGTGGGACCATCGGATGGGAGGAATGGATATTGCATTGAAAATACTATATAGAAGGAAGATGTTGCCACATGCATCTTATTCTGGTTAGTACAGTCCTAATATGTCCTAAATATTGTGGAAGTAAATGCGTGGTTACGCAGGTGGTGTTGAAGAGAGGGCTTTGGATTCTTCGATCCTGGAATGCTGTTCCAGGAAGAAGGATTACTAGGAAGAGACGGGATTCATCTAACGAAGACAGGGAAGAGTATCTTCGCAGACAGGCTGGCTAACCTAGTGAGGAGGGCTTTAAACTAGTTTCGACGGGGGACGGGGACCTAAGCCCGAAGGTAAGTGGGAAAGAGGGACACCGCAAGGAAGCAGAAGGAGGAGGGTGCAGCAGGGGAGGGCTCCCGATTCATACTGTGAAAGTAGGCCAATTGGCTACTTATCTCAAGTGCCTGTACACAAATGCAAGAAGCCTGGGAAACAAGCAGGAGGAACTAGAAGTCCTGGCACAGTCAAGAAACTACGACATGATTGGAATAACTGAGACTTGGTGGAATAACTCTCACGATTGGAACACTGTAATGGATGGGTATAAACTGTTCAGGAAGGACAGGCAGGGGCAAAAGGGGGGAGGAGTTGCACTGTATGTAAGAGAGCACTATGACTGCTCTGAGCTCCAGTATGAAACTGGAGATAAGTCAGTTGAGTGTCTCTGGGTTAAGCTTAGAAGCAAGAACAATAAGCGTGATGTCGTGGTGGGTGTCTGTTACAGACCACCAGACCAGGAGGATGAGGTAGATGAGGCTTTCTTTACTCAACTAGGGAAAGTTTCCAGTTCACAGGACCTGATTCTCATGGGGGACTTCAATCACCCTGACATCTGCTGGAAGAGCAATACAGCAGAGCACAAACAATCCAGGATGTTTTTGGAGAGTGTTGCTGACAATTTCCTGGTGCAAGTGCTGGAGCAACCAACTAGGGGCCGTGCTTCTCTTGACCTCCTGCTCACAAACAGGGAAGATTTGGTATGGGAAGTAGAAGTGGGTGGCAACCTAGGCAGCAGTGACCATGAGATGGTCAAGTTCAGGATCCTGACAAAAGGAAGAAAGGAGAACAGCAGGATACGGACCATGGACTTCAGAAAAGCGGACTTGGACTCCCTCAGGGAACTGATGGGCAGGATTCCCTGGGAGGCTAATATGAGGGGGAAAGGAACCCAAGAGAGCTGGCTGTATTTCAAAGAGACCTTATTGAGGGTACAGGAGCAAACCATCCCGATGTGCAAAAAGAATAGCAAATATGGTAGGCATCCAGCTTGGCTTAACAAAGATGTCCTTGGCGAACTTAAACACAAAAAAGAAGCTTACAAGAAGTGGAAGCTTGGTCAGATGACTAGGGAGGATTATAAAAACACTGCTTGAACGTGCAGGAATGAAATCAGGAAGGCCAAAGCACAATTGGAGTTGCAGCTAGCAAGGGACGTGAAGGGGAACAAGAAGGGTTTCTACAGGCATGTTGCCAACAAGAGGAAGATTTGGGAAAGTGTGGGCCCCTTAGAGAATGAGGGAAGCAACCTAGTGACGGAGGATGTGGAGAAAGCTGAGGTACTCAATGCTTTTTTTGCCTCTGTCTTCACAGACAAGATCAGCTCCCAGACTGCTGTACTGGGTGGCATAGAATGGGAAGGAGGCGAACATCCCGCAGTGCTGAAGGAACGGGGCCAAAACTATTTAGAAGGCTTAGACATACACAAGTCCATGGGGCTGGATGCAATACACCCGAGGGTGCTGAAGGAGTTGGCTGAGGTGATTTCAGAGCCATTGGCTATTATCTTTGAAAGCTCGTGGCAACAGGGGGAGGTCCCTGAGGAATGGAAAAAAGCAAATATAGTGCCCATCTTCAAAAAAGGGAGGAAAGAGGATCCAGGGAACTACAGACCGGTCAGCCTCACTTCAATCCCTGGAAAAATCATGGAGCAGCTCCTTAAGGAATCCATTTTAAGGCACTTGGAAGAGAGGAAGTCAACAGGAACAGTCAACACGGACTCACCAAAGGAAAGTCATGCCTGACCAATCTGATTGCTTTCTATAAAGAAGTGACTGGCTTTGTGGATGTGAGGAAAGCGGTGGATGTGATATACCTTGACTTTAGCAAAGCTTTTGATACTGTCTCTCACAGTATTCTTATCAGCAAGTTAAAGAAGTATGGGTTGGATGAATGGACTATAAAATGGATCGAGAACTGGCTAGAGCATAGGGCTCAACGAGTAGTGATCAATGGCTCCATGTCTAGCTGGCAACCAGTCACAAGCGGAGTGCCCCAGGGGTCGGTCCTGGGGCCGGTTTTGTTCAACATCTTTATTAATGATCTGGAGGATGGGGTAGATTGCACACTCAGCAAGTTTGCGGATGACACTAAGCTGGGGGGAGTGGTAGATACCCTGCAAGGTAGGGATAGGATACAGAGTGACCTAAACAAACTGGAGGATTGGGCCAAAAGAAATCTAATGAGGTTCAACAAAGAAAAGTGCAGAGTCCTCCACTTAGGAAGGAAGAATCCCATGCACAGCTATAGACTGGGGACCGACGAGCTGGGCAGCAACTCTGCAGAAAAGGACCTGGGGATAACAGTGGATAAAAAGCTGGATATGAGTCAGCAGTGTGCCCTGGTTGTCAAGAAGGCTAATAGCATATTGACTGCATTAGGAGGGGCATTACCAGCAGGTCACGGGAAGTGATTATTCCCCTCTATTCGGCATTGGTGAGGCCGCATTTAGAATATTGTGTCCAGTTTTGGGCCCCCCACTACAAAAAGGATGTGGACAAGTTGGAGAGAGTCCAGCGGAGGGCAACAAAAATGATTAGGAGGCTGGAGCACAGGACTTATGAGGAGAGGCTGAGGGAACTGGGCTTGTTTAGTCTGCAAAAGAGAAGAATGAGGGGGGATTTGATAGCGGCCTTTAACTACTTGAAAGGGGGTTCCAGGGAGGATGGGTCTAGGCTGTTCTCAGTGGTGGCAGATGACAGAACAAGGAGCAACGGTCTCAAGTTGCAGGGCGGGAGGTCTAGGTTGGACATTAGGAAAAAGTTTTTCACTAGGAGGGTGGTGAAGCACTGGAATGGGTTACCTAGGGAGGTGGTGGAATCTCCATCCTTAGAGGTTTTTAAGCTCAGGCTTGACAAAGCCCTGGCTGGGATGATATAGCTGAGGTTAGTCCTGCTTTGAGCAGGGGGTTGGACTAGATGACCTCCTGAGGTCCCTTCCAACTCTAATCTTCTATGATTCTATGATTCTATACATTAGGAATCACCATGCCACAAAAAGCAAGATACCTCTTTCTAATTCCCATGCTACATCTGAAATAGCTGCCTCACATGTATGCTGTTTTTAAATATCCACATATCCACCATTCCAAGATTCTTCTTCTGTTGCCAGATGACATCTGCTAATTAGTGAACAATTCTTTTTAAAAAGGCTAGCAGATTAACCAGCTACTTACAGAAACAGTGAAAGATTTGAATACCATTTGAATAGCTACACTATTTGACAACTGCTCTCTAACCGGTCAACACTACAGTTACAGAAGTCAGTTTGGGAGTGTGCACTGTACATTACCTAGCATTCTGCCTCACAGGCTGTTACAATAAATACAGTCTAGGATTTTTGCTGTTCACTCTTTTTAAGCTTGTATCCTATTTTAATTTTAATTTTATGACCTAATATTTTCCTGCAGTCTCTATTTAACTGAATTCAGATTTAATTTTGTGCATTGAATTTGGTTTTATTACAATTTTTTCTACATTTGCATTCTCCCAACCTCACCACTTGTGGCATTTGTCTTTATTTTTGTGGAACTTCCCTTGTTTTCTGTGTAATACTTACAAATATTCTTGGTTAAACAAGTTCCCTGCTCCAACTGGGTTTAAGAAACACTATACCACACAGAGATGTATTATACATTTGTTCTTTTTCCTTAATACCTTTGTAACAGGGAGTGGACTCCAGTAATTGAACTTGTGAGGAGCTCGGCTTGGGGCCTCAGAGCTGTGGTGAAGAATGGAATCCTACTGTGATGCAGAGTTCTGAGTCATCTAGAGCTGAGTTCTGCAGAAGTAATGGGTGCGTCCTTTACAATGGGTACAAATTACCAGACTCCTGATAAAACTTTTTAACCTACATCCAAAATACTAGGACTTATTGTTTTCATCTATGTTATAGAAAATCTATGTTCACACACTTCATTTTGATCACACTTCGAAGATGATTTGTCACAGGAATTGTTAGGATTTGTTTTTTAATTTTAAATTATTTTCCCTCCTTTTTCCAAGTTGCTTTCCAGCATTGGGATGTTTTCTCTCCCTTTTGGTTTCCAGACATATCAAATATAGATTTGCTATTTGAAATATGCAGCATATTAAGAGTGCAAAAGAGGACATGGCTGTTGCATCCCCATTAGGACTGAGTGAATACTGGAAAAATGCTACACATGATCATTGATTTTCATTCTGAATTTAATTCCGACTTATTGTTTGTTCCTTTTTGTGTTCTCTTTTCATTAATATTCTAGCAAATGAATATACCGGCAGGAATGCATGCCTATAAGTATTTATAATCTATGATCACAGGTAGTGAAAACCTGATTATTTATGCTCGTGTAATCAGGAAATAAACTTTGTGCCTGATTGGCTGTAAATAAGCTAGACAATTTCTGCCACTCGGATGATGCAGAGGATTGTAAACCAGTTCCAAATGTATAATACAGAATTTCTCTTTTGGAGGGGGAACTTCTAACTGGTGAATCTGCATCACAGCCAGACCTTGTGCCTTCCCCTTATATCCCATTTGTCTTTTCCTGTTTTGAGCAAAAGTGAAGATCTAACCCAATCAAAACAATTCCAATTTCACATTGCAAATACAAAATATCAGTACTTGTATTGAACAGTTTGTGAAATCCAATTAGTGAAGTAAGTTTGCATAACCCATCAATTCAGTGTGTGCTGTGTCCCCCACTCTGGTGACTGGTTCAAATAAAAAGATCAGAGTGTACTACTGCTACTATGTAATGGAGTTACTCCTTTAGCTCAGATGATAGTGGCCCATGATTTAGCTCAGACCCATGTTAGTTCCTGAGCTTCAGATTTTATGTAGGAAATACACACAATTTCCATTGAACCAAACATCTGTATGCCTTATGTTAGACTGAACATTAGAAAAGGAGTGTGTATACTGCAGAAGTTACAAGTGAACGAGGCAGTTTGCATGCATCTTGTCTGCATTTTAATATTGCCTTCTTGGATTAAGCATAAAGATGAGTGATGCTGAAAATAATGTCAGTCTCAGGCAGATGAACATTGACTTAATTATTGTTCTCAGCACTGTACAAGATTCAAAGGATGACATCCCTGGCCCAAGAAGCATTCAGCAAAAAGGGATAGAAAGATCAGAGCTTAAAAATAATAAGCAAAAATATTGTGCAGCCATGAGACTTGAGGAGGACACTAATGTTCTTCATTTTGCAGTAGATGTTGAGAGTGGCAAAACAGACACAAACAAGGAGGTTCCAACAAACAGATCTCTACTGCAGCTAACTCAAGTCACTTTGCATGTATCACACTGGGATACAAACACTTATCTTCCTATGATAGGCCACTACAATTCTCTTGAAGCCACAGTCCTCTATAGCCATAACTAAATTTGCAGATTCTTACATGTGATCAAAAATCCTTGCCCCCCATTCCTTCCATGCAGTCACATCCTTAATTCACAGCTGGAAGAGCAGAGCCTGGGCTATAAAGTAACATGGGATATTGAGAGGATCTGTCCCATAGAATGCTGAGCCCAGTGAACAACAGTGATGATTCTCCCCATTTTAACCCATTTAAAATATTTTCTGATGATCACTACAGAGAGACAGGAAGAAGTCAGTAACTGTTGGATGGTTTAGAGATGTGCAAACTGTTTGCAACCAAATTGGACAAACTTGGTCCAGGCCCACTGAAAGGTACAAAAGTTGGACAGAGTTTTAGGGTAAGTCTGCCTCCAAACAACCTTGGCTTCCCACAGCTGCTCCCTTCCAACAACAAAGCTTCTTATATTTGAAATTTTTGTGGGGCATAGGCCCTGTTTGTTCATTCCTGAAGCTCCTGGCTACCAGGTGGTCTGTTCCCCTTACCTTCGGAGATTTTCAAGGGGTGCTGAACAACGACCCCCTTATCTTTTAACTTGGTTCCTCATCCCAGCCCTGAAGATGGGCTCTTTAGGGATCTAGTGATCCCCTGCTCTCAGTGACTGAATGAGTCTGTGAGATCCATGCAAAAAAAGAGTCTCTAGTGTCCCTAAAATCCCTGTTCATGACTTTGGACTGCATGCTCACTTAGAGCCTTTTATCTTGAGGGAGGAATAAGGCAAGAGCAGAGCCTGCAAGGAGCTGCTGAAGGTTGGTGAGGACAGAGGGACACTACAACTTGTTGGTTTAAAAAAAATTGTATCAGACAGCCCCCATGGTGTCCTATGCCAATTAAGATGAGATAAGCCGCTGTGGACAGGGATGTGATTAGAAGGATTGGTTTTGACATTTTATGCCTCTGTGAACTCCAAATACCAAGGGAACAGGAATGGTTGATGCCCTGCAGAATTGTATGAACTAAACCCCCTCGTTTAGGATCACATAAGAAGCAAAAACAATAGTTGTGTGTCACTCTTAGCAAGGTTCTTTTTCTCTATGCTTTGTTGTCACTGATTTTAATTAAACTGGTTCTAACTTGTAGACTTGTATGATCTTTATCTCAGAAAAAGGAGATGGGCTTTCAAGCTGTACAAAATGAGACAACTCTGCCTTCAAATACTTGAATACAACTTCCATTTAAGTTAAGGGGCATTCTACCTTTGTAATTCAGGGCAAAATTGGGTCTGCTGAATATGTTTACATAAATTGTTTATTTAATTAGTAAAAAGACAAATGTATAAGTAATTCATATGCATAGAGGCATATAATTCAAATGAGTACAGCACACTTTTGTGAGCCAATGACAAGTGTAGTCGTTCAGATTTCAATAAAATATATATTTATTATTCCTAATTAGTCCATTTAATCATTGTTCAGTATAGAACATGTCCTTTACTTTAAAGTAAAATCTTATTCATTGAAATTGAAAGGGAAATGAGCAGGAAACATTATCTGCTATGATTTCTCTCATAATTAATACACTTATTCATTGTGAAGTACGGTTATATTGCCCATTATTTTAAAGTAAAGCTTAATTCATTGGAATTTAAAGATATTGGACTATTACCCAGAACAAAATATTTCTAGGAAATAAGAAAGGCTTTAGCTTGTCCAGTAGTGGTGCATACGTAGGTAAAGAAATTTTTTGGACAAAATACAAATTTATTCAAGAGCAGAAAATCAAATATATTTCAGACTTCACAAGTTCCAAACTTCTCTCCTCACTGCACACAGGTAAAGAGAATGGATGCATAAAATGACAAGTATATCCATCTATACAAGATGTTTTCAAGCACAATTACATCTCGCCTCTTGTTTTAAACACAGTTTTTATCATCTTTTTATGTTTGGAGTCCTTGTTTTGTAATGGGCCCTCCAACATGCCTGATTTAATGCCCTGAGGTAGTTGCTGCATCTCACCTGTTTTATTTTCTCATTCTTTTTCCTCTCCTGTTTATTTCACTTTTTCCTTTCTGTATATAGTTTTCTAGTTCTGTTCCCCATATTTCACTTTTTCCCGTGAGGTCTTCCATTCTCTCCTCTGCTTTCCTTTTTTTTTTTTTAAATAATCAGATCTATTTCCTTCCCCTGTCTATAATGCTATTTTCCCAGCAAAGTTCTGCATTGTCTCTATCCTCACGATGTAACCCTATTTCTTTTTCTCTCCCTACTCACATCCCCTCTACTGTCGTTCCCTACCAATGCTAGTTTCCCATCCTAAATTGTTCTCTCTCTGTCTTTCACTCAGTTACTTCTGCCCCAAGTATTGTCTACCTCAGCTCAGCCATTGTAGGACCCAGAGCTGATCAAATTTTCATTGAGATGAATTTGTGATGAATTAGGCTTTTTTTCTGTTCATGAATTATCCATCACCAAGTCAGGACTTCTTTGAATGCATTTGTTCTACTAAGGCCATGTTCAGGAATTGGCCACTGAGTATTCATGATTTACAATTTCTGCAATAAGATTAGTTAACTAAGTCAAGTGGTTTTATTTCAACACCCTGATTGATAGCCTATGGTTTTTTTTTTTAAAGGATGTGCCCCTTCTGTTTGTATATTATCTGTAGATACTTATTTATGCTAAAATCCACAATACTTGTGAACGTTATGTGGGAAAACAAACTTGTTCACTGGTATTCACAAACAAGGAAGTAAAAGCAGTCATGGAGTCCGGGAGAGTAAACTGGCAGGTATTTTCAAGATGTGTCTGAATACGTTTTACTCAGAATCAGTCAGGTCAGCATGGGGTGAGAATACACAGTGGCTGTCCTTAAGTTACTTCATGTCTGTTTAATATTAGATAATAGACAGGGTTAATGGTACAGCAGGTATTCTCCATTCCAAGTATAGAATGGTTAGAAAAGGAGGGGGGACAACAAATGAACTTCAAAATCTGAAAGATATCCACTAGTCTTGAGAGAATACCATCTCATGCTTGTAATACTTTCATACCCTGGATAGAGTAAGAGGGGTGGGTTTTTGGTTTTTTTTTAAAGTGTTCTGAATGTGGGAATAAAAGATTGACCTCGCCCTTATTCCACTGTAAAGAGCCAGAATTTGGCTCATAGTCATATGTATTTCATAACTTAAATGGCCAGTTACTCTCCTGCATCAAAATTCTGTATGTCCTGGAGCCAGTTATGGGTTTTTAAATCTGGGGGCTAGCCCTATTCTGGTTACTATTTAGAACTGTTCCTGTAAGTTGTGCCATTGCTGTTGAGTCCTTAATCAACTCCTGTGCCAATGGAGGAGAGAGAGAATAAAGATCCATAATGCCCTCTCTTGCCCCGGATGTGTCCACTACATTAGAGGAAAGGGGGGCAGCGATACATGCAGTGTAATTAGACATAGGAGAAAGATCCTTTATCCAAGGGAAATTCGATGAGGAATTTGCAGCAAGATTATGGCCACTTTGTACCCCTGAGTGGTGCAAAGAGCCGTGTTCCACCAGAGAATCTGGTTCCAAATTTTAAATCTCTCAGTTTGGAATCTAGCATTCTCTCTCTGAAAAATGGAGAGTATCCAGCATTTTCCTCTTCAATATTTATTGAAAAATACCATTTAATGCAAAGAAAACTCCACTATGAACACTATAGCCTAATGTGGAAGATAGATTGTGTGTGTAAGAAGCATTCACTATATGCTGGAACCTGGGATTCTATGCAATCTTAAGAAAAGTTGTTGAGTAAAGGATATGGGACAAAGTTTAAATTCTGCTATAACAATTAATTAGTCCCTCCAGCTACAACATGTCTGTTTCCATGTCAGCATCCGTTCCACATGATTGTTAATAAAGACAGGCATTGAATCTTATATACTTACAGAACCCCCAACCCCTCAGCTCACTATGAGTCCGTAGCAATAGCAGAAAAATACATGAGTAGCTAAAGAAGTTATAAAGAGAGCTATCTCATCATGACATTTATAAGTTCAGCAGGCACTTCAACCGCCAGCATTTTGTCTTGTGATATTCTGTTTGATCTCCAACTCAAGCACTGCTAATAATATACAGTAATACCATTTATGAATCCAATGCTAGAATGGTAAAATGTTCTATTTAACTGCTTTTTCCATTTAAAATCTCAGATGTGTAATTACGATTTCTCAGATTGTTTTGTAGGAAAAAAGGAAAGGACTATTTCCAATACCATATATTGTACTGGGTTCTTTGTGCATCAGATGTGAAATGAGAGTTTAGGGGTCAGAGTGGCTGTGAATCTAGATGTTGAGATGAGGGATTCAGGCACCTAAGCAGTCGAATCTTTTAGTACGCACAAATTTAATATAAATCTACAGAAAAACCTCTTAGAACAGGAAAATTCAAGGGATTAATAATGGGACATTATGCTATTCACCTTTAGGTCACTCTCATTCAAACATATCCAAGGTCAATAGTGACCAGTATCTGCTGCTACCTGTTGGCTGACATGAGGTTGATGCACTCAGCCCAGTCCTTAGTGAAATCATTGGATTAGCATAATTGTCAGCCATTTTAGCAGAAAGGCCAAAATTAGGACAAGCATGGAGAGTGAGTTACATCCTTATACCTAAGAAATGTTCATCCAAGTCAGGGAGGAGAAAAAGTAGATCCAAACCTTGGCTTTGACTGAAGAAGGTGCAAGGGAACTAGAGCGTTGCAGAGGTATGTTTGGGAACCCCCATTTCTGGGCTGGTGGTGATGCCATGTCTTTCTACAGCTAAGGCGGGGGAAGGGCAGCAAATGTCCACATTTCTGCCAAAAATTGCTTTGTCCACAGATGCACAGATCTTTATAATCTGGGATCCACTTATGACTATTAAAGGTGCAAAGCATTCAGCAATAAATTATTTGAAGTGATTTAAGAGACAGCTGGAGAGACTTAAAAAAATAGCCGATTATTAATTCATATGGTATTCATTAGTATGCTATTAAATAATGGTGGATTCATTTGGCATTATTTGATATAGTATTCAAGTCTATAATAATTTATCTGAATTTAAGTATATTTTAAGAATATTTATTGTACTCTTCCTGTTAGCACAGATTATTTTACCCTAACACAGAGCACCTACAGTTTGTCAAAGATATTATGACTATTCCACACTGGCATTCTATGCTTTCTTCCTCTTTTCTTTGACACAAAAAGATAGACTGCAGCTATAAACTGGTCCCTGATCCAAGGACATTCCCAACCGCTACATCGCAAGCAGAAGATTTGGTACATAAAACTTTGAGAAGTAAACACCCCTTCTGTTCCAGCTCATAAACATTTTGGATGCTGACATCTAACATGTCAACAAAATTCCATAGGCAAGCAAATGGAAATCCTATGAGAATCCTCAGGCTGCAGATGTCTACAATAAAAGGTACTGTTAGCATACTGCACAATATACTTTCAGCATTAACTCTACATCCCAGGCCTTTGTGGGATTTTTATGTATCCTTGACATTTTGTTCACCATTTTAACAATTCACTTTTTCCACGGCCCACAAACATATGTTTGTTACGTAAGCTTCATTCCCCTATCACTCTTCAACAGTATTTTTTAGTTAATAAAATTGAACTGAAGAACTTAATATTCTAACTAATATAAAACAGTTTTTTTTAAAACCTTAAGAGAATATACAGCACTGTATTCCGTATATAAACAAACATTACAAGCAAATAGAACTGTATTTTCAAATATAATCTGAATACAATTCCCTGCTCCAGGGCCTGATCAGGTGAGGTGCTCAGCCTGAATGAGAGTTGAGGGTACTCATCTTGAAGGACTGGGCCCTATTTATACTTGCCTATCAATATCTGCATTTGCTCTCCCCTTGTCACGAGCAGTTGTGGGAGAATCAAAAAACTAAGACTTGGAATGTAAAAAGCATCTTTAACCCTGACTTACTCAGGTCCACATCTTTGAAAAGGAGGAGGAAAATTAGGGAGGAAAATTAAAGGAAACTGAGGACAGCCTCACAATTTCTTCTGTCAAAGAGGCATCCTCATAAGAAATACACAAGGGGCTCAGTCCCAAAGCCCCACCTATGGATACTCTGAGATCCTGGGTATCTATACAGTGGGTCTGTCCATCTACTCCATGGCTCTGTGGCCTCCTGCATCACTTTGGGGCCAGACATTCTTAGATCCGTAGCTGCCCTTACAGTCCTCCCATCTTTATACACAAAGGGATTTTTCACAGTGCTCACAATTACCTGCTTTTCAGGTAATAGAGCTCTCCACAGCTTTCTTCTCATGCATGAATTGATTTCTTAGAACTGCAGGACCTTTGTGACAAAGTCCACTTCACACCCAGGGACAGATGGGCACCCAGAAGATTGCCCTTTTGCATGTTTCAGAAGGGCAAAATCTAGAATTTTGTCCATCTATGTAGTAGAATATTTGCCTTTTTATAAAATGTGGGTGGGGGCTAGAGATAGGCACACATTAAATATCTTTTCTTTACCCCAGATTTTAGTGGCTGCAATTATATGCATTGCAAAGCAAGTAAACTGATCTCTGGGAGCTGGGACAAGGGTTTGCTAATGAAATTTTCAGTTAATAAAGGGAGAAAAAACCCTCACTTTAAATAGAGCTCTGTGGTAAATGAACCTTGCAACACAATACATGAAATACTGCTACCATTTAAATAAAATTCAGTGTAGGTGTTTATAATCAAGTAGTTTTAAGTTTATTGGAATTAGGTTTTCTGATTTCTTCTTTTGTCTCCACTGGACAGTAGATGAAAATTGGAAAAATAATGAAGGCTCAGAGGCACTGCATTAGGGATGGAAGAGCCAGTTTGAACACAATAAAAACCAAGCCTGTTGTCTTCACCCAAAACTTCAACTAAATAGATAAAGGACCTACAAATAGAATTGGGCAAAGTGTTTTGGGCAAAACCTTTTCCAGTCAACCAAAATATTAAACCAATTAATGTTGAATTTGCTGAATTGTTTCAGGGTGAGGGAGAAAAACAAAAAACAACCCCTGCTCTCCCAACTAAGAATATTCCAAAAAAGTTTATTTTTGACATTTTCAAATATTTTGATTTTTAAATTTAATTTTTGTTTTGAGATTTACTTCAGTTAAAAATTTAGAAAGAGTTCAAAAAAAAAAAAAAAAAAAAAAAGAAAAGAAAAGAAAAGAAAAGAAAAAAAGGGTTTTATTTCAGGACAAACAAAATATTACTTTCAATCTGAAACTTTACTTTTTTGGTTCAATTTTTTTAACAGAACATTCAGTAAACTGAAAAATCAGTTATTTGCACAACTTTACCTACCATATAAATTAGGCTTAAATTTGACAGTTTCCTACTATGAATATATTTGTGGCATTAATATGAAATGAGACTATATTGTAAAATTAAGATCTGGATCCAACTCAATGCCACAACAGAAGATCAACACAAGGCAACCTAACCTTTAATGTTTGGATTGATGTTCTCCAAAGATTAATTGTTTTCTTCAGGCCTCATTTGTCTGATGTGTTTATTTTCTGTGAACCAGAGCTTGTGAGGAGCTGGCTACAACTCTCATTGAAATCAACGGAACTGCTCAAACCTTGCAAGATAGGGCCTATAAAAAGAGAACAGCTTGACCAAGTGAGCTAAGCATTGTAATGAGCGCAGACATCTTCATTCTAAACTAATCTGTGACACCACCTCTAATTCACTTCACCTTTCTGTCTCAGTTTCTTCACACCTATCCACTTCATCAGGATCTGTAATGATTAGTGCATTATATAAATCCTGCGTTTCGTCAATAGGCACATACAACCTTCATTTACACGAGCAGCTGGACTTGGATTCTCCTGCAGCTAAGGACTGGTGTGACCTGAAAGACCTCTACACACTTTGGGTTATGGTTGATTAAAGAATCCATGTCACTGACCCTCCCCAAATTCCTAAAGTTTCTTCCATATATAGAGATGTGATCACAGTGAACAAGAGTTTACATCTTTGAAAGGAAGTGGGCAAAAATGTGCTGCTTATTTTATACTGGTAGTTTAGACTCTGATTCAGCAAGGTTCTTAAACTTGTGCCTAACTTGAAGCATGTGAGTAATCTTTAAGAATTCAAGTCAATAGGACTCTCATGCTTCATGTTAGGCACATGCTTAAGTACTTTGCTGAATATGGGCCTTAAACAAACTATTGTTTTATGGTCTCTCCATATTGATGATGGACCCCAAAACCCAGATGTGGATTTCAGCTTCACTCTTTCTTCTGTGACTTTGGCAATATTATGATTCAGAATTTTGCTTTGTCTTTCTCTCTGCTCCTTTTCTTTCCATTTAATTTAGTTTGGGACATCTGCTTCTTTTGAGCTACCTAGGTAGCCCACAGCAAAGTAATGTGAAGTTAAATGACCCACAACAAACAGTGACCAGCAACCCCTTGTCATTTCCTTTCCCAGGGATGGAAATCTAAGAAGAACAAGCTTTCTTGTGAGAAAGCAAAGACTTTGTAGTTTAAATCTACTAGATATGTTTTTCTTATGGTATTATGGCATTTTCCTTTTTCTAATTTTTTTTTTTTTTAATTAAAGTGTTGTCTCACAAATTACCAGAGGTCTACTCTGCAGAAAACAGCCTATAGAGGTACTTTGGCATTTAGTATCCCTAACTGAAGGTCTATTTTATAGGGATTAAAATATCTCATGTAGCATACCAATAGTCTTTACTTCAACTGCATCTGGTCACCTTTTTAATTTTTTTAAACACAGACCAGCAGTGAACGAAAGTCTAGTTTGGTGTCAAGTTGTTCAACGCATTAATTTTGAATTAACTGGCACATTGTTCTTCTACAAAGGGCTGTGGATGAACTAAAGAGTTGTTGTCAAGTTGGAGAATAGATTTTTAATGTTGGCGCAAAATGGAAAATCTAAATTCTGAATCATAATTGAATTTAACGGTACAAAAGAAAAATCAGTAGAGGAATGTTGTATGAGGAGATATGTAAATTGTAGCTGAAACATCTTCACTTTTGATGTAAAATATACTTTTTCAGCAGAAAATGTTAATTAGAAGACAAATGTTTACTTTTTCCTGAGAAATATGTTCCTTCATAACTTGACAAATCCTATTTTACTGTTAATGTATAAGGAGGGTATTCTTAGAACTGGATGCAATCAGTGAGGTTTGATTCTAAAAATGATATACATTTCCTTTCAGCATCATGGTTCAGATGCTGATCTCATTTACACCAGTGCAAATCCAGAGTAACTATTATCAGTGGAGTTATGCTGCATTTACACTTCTGTAAGTAAGATCAGAATCTTGTCCCATCTAGTATCCAGTAAGATTAGACTTCAGTAGCCTTAACCTGTTCTCCTGTATATACAGCAATCAGGTTGCCAAAGAACATTTATTTTTATTGTAGGGGTAATAAAACAGTTCACAATTTCTTTCTGGTATGTCTCTAACCTTGAAAATTCATATTTGCTATTTTAGACCAATAGAACTTTTAACTTGAACCTTCAAACTTATCTATGGAGGGAGGAAAGCTGTTAGGCAACAAGTTTTCAAGACCACATCTGTCATCTGGGATTTTCCATTTCTCAATACTACTATAGAAATCACTGGTGGGTAATAATGTTAGAGTTCAGGCTAAAAAGTACTCCTCAATGTGTTAGATAATTGTACAACTTTTCATTTAAGCCTGATTTTATCTGACTTTGTGAAATTGCCACTGCCTTCCCCTAATGTGTTCAGGGTCACATCATCCACACTCATTGCCTTCCTGTGTTTTGTAGCAGTTCACAAGCTTACAATAGGAGACCCTAATGAAAAGGATTGTCGTTTGTGTGTATCCATCCATCCATTATTTTTGGACCATTACCCCAGACATTTGAATCTTGATGCTGATCCTACTAAATCTTAATTATTTTTGGAAGCAATATTAATTATGTTCAGCTTCTTTTCAACAAATGCACTCATGATTTATCTGATGTACTTTACTCAAAGGATTATCAGGGATTTTTGTTGTTGTTGTAGCAAAGTAATCAAGTGCTTCTTGCTTAAAAACATGCAGAGAGTTTACAAGAGAAACTGGATCCTACCACTGTCACATGAGACTGAGAAGTCACCTGAATGACCTAAAAAATTTCACGAGAACGATTCCACATAGATCAAACACCAAAAGTGAGAAAGGATCGCAGGTCACCCTTTCCGGGAAAGGAGATTGGTGGGGTGCCATAAAGGGAAAAGGGCCTTCTTCCAAATTTAAACGTTGGGAGGTATTTAGGTCCAGGGGGTGAGGTGGGGAGTATTGTGCATAAAGAAGGTAACTCTAAATGAGAAGAGTTGGAAAGATTATAAGAGAGCCTCAGGAAAAGTACATAGTTCAAGTTCACATCTATAGAAATTTTGCCATTGACTTCAATGGAGCTAGGATTTCACCTTTAATTTCTTGGTTGATTAGCCCAACAAGACCTCTTAATCCTTTGAAATCTACCACATATCATAATTGCTTAGGGATAGTAGATCTGGGGGAAAAAAAACCCACTATTAAACTCAATAATTTGTTTCAATGTAAATTTTCTGACCAGTTCTACTTATTGGTGAAAGTTGCACATATAAGATGCCAGAAGTCTAAACAGACAAGGCAGAACACTAAAAGAAACATTGACAATTGGACACCTTTTCTGAATCAGCCTAATTGTTTCTCTCTATTGAAATCTCTTCAGAGAAAGATTTCTCCCTTGCCTGCATTGTATAAATTCATTGGTATCGTCCTCTGCTGTTACTCAACTAATGTTTAAAAAGTAGATTCCCAGATGGTATAAACTGACAGTTTTAATGAAGTCAATAGAGCTATGCCAGTTTACAGCAGCTGAGGATATGGCCCACAAAGTGTTTTCAGATACAAATTATATGGAAGATGCTATGCAAAATGACGGCCCATTCCTGCAAGCCCTCTATATGTAGAGATCCTAGAAATAAATGGCAAGGCTTTCTGGAAACAGCCCTAAAGAAATGGGACCAGATTTTCAGCTGATGACTTCAGTGGAAATTCTTGGCTGCTAGTGCATATGCTGTATCTGGCCAGTGTTCTATAGGTGATTTTGCATGGGGAGGGGAGAAACACAAAATGTGAAGTGATGTCCCACCTCATGAATGTCTGTATGGACAACAGGGCTGATGGCAGACTTCTCTCACTACTGAAACAGATGTTTACAGCAATTGTCAACAGGGAGAGCAGGAAGGTTATGCTAACAGCCTTAAACACAGTTATACCAATTCTACTTGAAAACGTTACATGGAAGTCAAGTTATCACTGTTGCTTTGAGATCTTTCATTCTTTGCATTTTAAAGCTCTTTTGGAAGGCATTCTCCATCTTTTAAACACACTTTTGACTACCTTAGAATAAAATGTCGTTGTAAATACCCCAACTTCTATTCTGCTTATTTCCTGCAGACTCCCTTTTCTGAACATGTAGTTCTAACAGCCAACAGAGCAGTCCTAGTGGTCAGATTTTGAAGAATATGATTATTTTCACTGACATATACTCAAAATTCATAGGGTCAGAGAGACAATATAAGAGCATCCTCTAAAATTACATCTACATGTTCTAAAATGAGATTTTACAGGTGATTTTTACAGATGAACAGGTCAGGTAGGTTCAGGCTAATGAGAAATAAATTGTTCTAATAAGTAACTCAAGTTTGCCTGAATAATTTAGCTGTCCTTTAATGAATTCACACCTTCAAATGGGATCCAACGTTGCTGGGCACAAGAAGCTTTTGGCATTTATAGTAACACTCTTGTTGGGGTTGATTGCATCTTTCACAAGTTAATTCCTTACTAAGTGCTGCCTGGAATGGTTTAATTTTAATGTTTTCTTAATCCCCACCTGAAGAGTACTATGAATATAATGGCAATATTTTTCCATTTGACTTCTCTGTAGCATTTCAGGTGTTATCATTCCCCCTATCTCCCATTGTGAAGTGGTCATTTGTGGTTATCAAACACTGATGTGTGAAATACTAGTGCAGATGCCATGTTATTCACTGAGTCCTGTATCATGGTGATCTGTCTTAATCTTCTAATGGGTCAGATGGTTGTTTCATTGCATATGTTTTCATGGTGTTTATTCCTTATTTATGTATTGGTGATGAGGAGTCTTGTGCTGTTTCTGAAGTGAAGTCTGAAGTATCTGGGAAAGACATTCAACAAGCATTTGTTCTCTAATATTCTGTTCTGTTCTAAGTGTAGACAGCACCTCCACCAGTAGGTGGTGCTATATCCTTGTCCTATTAAATTATTGGCTTGAATGTTAGGGAGGTGGGGGTAGCAGAAAGTTTAGTCCTGCCTGTGTGCTGGATTTGCAGTATCCCACTAAGTCTCTGTGGTTCTATAAGCAAGTATTACAGTTCACTCAGACTCCAGACCAGTCAAATAAATACATCAGGTGTGCTAAACCTTACTTAAGATAAGTAATCAGATAACGAGGAGGAGCCTGGGAACAGAAAGACAGGAAGCTTGAATGAGAAGTAGATAGCCTGAAGGGGAGTCTGGCTTGTAAATGAGAAATAAAGGATTGGAGCTTAAGTGAAAGGAGATGAGAGGTTACATCTGGGGCTTAGATGGAAAATAAACTTAGTTGTGGGCCTCATCGTACAATAATGCCTTAAGCAGAGAAGTAAGTGGAGACAGCAGTAGCAATATTCTACTGACCACCTGGACGGTGACAGTGATTATTAAATGCTTATGGAGATTAGAGAGACTACTAAAAAAACAGAATATGCTATAATAATGGGGGATTTCAACTATCCCCAGACTGACTGGGAATATGCCATCTCAGGATAGGATGCAGAGATAAAATTTCTACACACCATTAATGACTGCTTCTTGGGGCAGCTTGTCCTGGAATCCACAAATGGAGAGGCAATTCTTGATTTGAACCTAAGTGGCACACAGGAGGGGACTATAGCTCAACTGCTTAATAACCAAGGCCCTAATGTAATTAATTTTGACATCCTTGTAAGGGTGGAGAAATTCAAATGAAACCCACCAGATCAGCATTTAGTTTCAGAAAGGGGAGCTACACAAAAATGAGGCAGCTAGGTAAATGAAAATTAAAAAGTCACAACAGTGAAATGTCTGCAAGTTGCATGCAAACCTTTTAAAAACACCATAATAAATAGAGGCTCAAACTGTACGTATATACCCAATTAAACAAAACAAAAATAGTAAGACGACTAAAAAAGTGCCACCACACCTAATCAGAATAAAAGAATCAGAATAAAAGGGAGTTAGACACTAAAAAACATCTTTTAAAAACTGGAAGTCAAACTCTACTAATGAAAATGAAAAGGAACAAACTCTGGCAAGTCAAGTGTAAAAGTATAATTTAGACAGGCCAAAAAAGAATTTGAAGAGCAACTAGCAAAAGTTAACAAACTAAAAGCAAATTTATTTTTAAGTACGTCAGAAGCAGGAAGCCTGCCAAACAATCAATGGTCCCAGGGGTGTGCACAGGAATAAAAGTGTGACCCCTTTTGATGGGGCGCATTCTAGGGGACCCTGTGCTTCCCCTTCCTCTGCACCCCTACAGCAGGGACTCTGTGCTCCCCCCTTGACAGACCCCTTCCTTGCCTGCATCACCCTAGAGGCTCTGCTCACTGCCCAGATACTATTGGTTAGGAGGATTGTCACTCCGCATTGCCTCAGATGCTGATTGGTGGAGGCAGAGAAAGAGGTAACGTGGGTGAGCTCCAGAGAATGCTAGCTCCTGGAGGAAGGGATCTGGCTGCCCAGTGTTGCAGCTAAGAGCTCCACCAGCCCTGGGGCCAGAGAAGTTAAGTGCCCCTGCCAACTAAGGGGGAGGGGGTGTATCCTTGCTTGTCCCAATAGTACACACTCCTGGTGAGTCCACTGGTTGATCAAGCTGCTAAAGGAGCACTCAAGGAAGACAAGGCTGTTGAGGAGAAGCTAAATTAATTCTTTGTATCACTGCAGAGGATACGAAGGAGATTCCCACACCTTAATTTTTTTTTTAGGTGACGTATTTGAGCAACTGTCCCAGACTGAGATGTCAATAGGGGAGGTTTTGGAGCAAATTGACCAATTAAACAGTAATAAGTCACCAGAACAAGATGTTATTCTCCCAAGAGTTCTAAAGGGGCTTAAATAATGAAATTTGTGCACTTTGATTGATTGTGGGTAGGTACAGGAGGCTACTTTTTACTTGATAGATAACATAGTACTTAAATTGTGTTCTCACATCTGTTGCCAGTTGTGTTTATTTGCCTTGTTCCTCTCTTGCGCACTATGCCAAGTATAGCGTAATTGCAAAGTGGCATTTTTGAAGAGATAGGGTTAATTTCCTTTGCAAGTAAATCATGGTTTGGTTTGAAAAGCTCTCAAGCCTTTTGTTTTTTCCTCTTCATTTAGTTGGCAAGAAATTCTTGCCTATAGGGACAGAACTGAGTATAAGTACCTGACATTTACATTTATGTTTTTTTTTTTTAATTTGAAGATTATTTTTTTCCTTTTTGGAAAGAGTCAAGATGAAGTAGAGACTAAACTTGACAGTTTCAAAAATATTGCTGGAAGCATTTTTTTTGTTACCCACTCAGATCCTTCTGTAGATCAGAATTCATATGTAAAATTGCTAATGCAAACAATAGGAATACTTGAAGGAGTTTCAAAGGATAATTAATACATTGTCACAGGAGCACTAAGAACCTTCTAGTCATTATTGTAGGCGTTGCCTCTAGCTAAGGTCTTCATCATGCTTAACTTTAAAAAGCAATTTTATTAATTATTTCTATAAATTTTAGTGTGACCATGAAACACTTTAGAAGTTTATTTATGTATTTTTACAAGAAAGAGATTTTGGGTTATTGTATCCTTTTTATTTGCAAATTTAGTTTTCTAGAAAGGTACTAGACTGATAGTCCTGGGGAAAGTTATCCATTTACTCAGAAAGCAGAGTACAGGCAATATTATATAATATGTATATATATATATATAAAAATAAATAAAATAAAATAATTGAACCCCTCTGAAATGAGTTCATTTTTAGTGCAATCTGTGAACATCTGCCCAGTTCCACACGTGGAATTGGATAGGATTCTGTTTACACAGCACTAAGGCCAAACCTCCATGCAACCTTATCTTTGTTGTGTCATGAAAGGTTAAGGACCAGACTCCCACATGCACATGCTGAAGAGGAAATAAAAAGCACCCCTCTGACTTGGGGGAAAAATTCCAACCCCACATGAAGTGATCAGCTAGGCCTGGAGCATGTGAGCAAGAACTAGCCAGCGCTAACCAGCCAAGCACCTGAGAGAGAGAATGCTTGGTGCGACCTCAGAGCCTTGTCCCTCACTGTCCAATGTCCCCTCTCTAGCTGCAGCCATCCCTGATGCTTTATGAAGGAGATACACCTTCCAGAATACACAGTGGGCAGTTCCACACTACCGCTTATGTCGCTCTAACTTGCGTCTCTCAGGGGAGTGAAGAGATACCCCTCTAAGCATGCAAGTTAGTGATCCAAGTGCTGTCCACACGGGCACTATGTAACAGTTGGAGAACTATGTTCTATTCCATGGGGTAGAGTTACCACAGCTCCTAATGGAACTGTAAACAGTGGGGGGTGATTACAGCAGGTCACTGAGACTTAACTGCTCAAGAGGAATATCACCACTGGGTAGTTTGAATAGACTTGTTCAAACTGTAATTGAGGCCCAAAGAAACACAGAAAGGGTCTTTTGGTATAAAAGGCTGAGTTAAACAGATGCAGGGCCTTTTCTAATCCAGCAAATAGACATGACTTTATTACCCACAGATGGGGCTGGAGGGTCCCCAACCACTGCTGAACTGTTCAAAGTATTTTGGACTTCTAGAGTGCCATGGGACTGCTGAACTGGTACCTCTAGTATGCATGTAGCTCTCTCTATTTTTAATGTTTTCTCTTTATTTAAAGACAAAAGCACACATGTGCATACTTTGCAGTAGTTCTGCAGTCATTGGTAAAGATATTGTCGTTGTCTTTGGAGACAAACTAAGGAACAGGGGGCTAAACATGGGTCAGACCTGCTTGGGATGATCACGGTAAACAGCAAGGGGGCTGCAGCCAAAAAACCCCAGTCAGAAGGAAGTGGAATACAGGTACCTGCACAGAGAGGTGAAGCTAGAGACACGAGAACTGAACAAGTGTTCTTGACCAGAAAATGGAGGGGGCAGTTTTAAAGAAGTCTTGAAACTCTGATGGGGATGAGGATTACTGGAAAGTGAGGCCAAATTCAGATGTGATGCCTTAGATGGAATGAGAGCCTGTGGGCCAGATCATAGCCAACCAAGGCTATTTTGCAGAATTTTGTCTCAAAGCAGCCTTAAAGAGCTTTAACAGTTATCTGGGGATTCCTTAGGTGTAAGGGAATCCTTAGGTGGTATAGAGCTGGCATAGTCACATGTTTCCAGGCCCTGGCATAAGGAGTGTTTTGAGGATGTGGCCAGGGAAGGGAGTATGGCTGGAGTGCTGCAGCATTCTGGCACATACCTGTTGTTGGAGCAGCCTCATGGAAGACGAGTCGCTCCCAGAACAAGGCAGAGTGCAATGTAAAGTAGCATAATGTCATCTCTGACCTCCACGGCTGCACTGGGTGCATCACAGCACAGCTGAGAATCTTGTCCCTTCCATGCCATTATCTAAGGAAATTTAATTGAGTGTAATTTATACTGTCCCACTTTTCAGCATGTAGGTTATACTCACTTGGATGCTCTTACACTTTGGCAGAGCATGGGAGTGAGTAGTTCTAGGAGAATATCCAAGAAACTAAGGGTGTGTAAAGGGATTCAAGTTTCACCTTAGCAGTTCTGAATTTGGCCTCTGATCTATAATTTTATCTGGTGTCAGAGCCTGACTCCTGTAACTGTGTTTCACACGTGTCCTGGATCAGCAAGGTGCTCAAGCATCTGAGTAGTCCTATTGACTTCTGAATTAGAGCCATGGAGAGCTTGTAGGATCAGACATACTTTTTCAGTGGGCATGTATTCAAATCCTACTGAATTTCTTCTTATGCACTAGGTAACTTATGATTGAGGTCTTACATAAAAATAGACTAATAGAAAGGGCTCCTTCTGAAGGTTCCCATGCCATAGACCCTGAAAACATTATATATATTGATCATTTAACTATAACCTACATGTTTGATAACATTTTAGTTGCATTGTCCTCTTTCTTCTCAGACAGTAAGCTAATTCAGAGTTGAATGCAGTATTGTCACTAACTATTTTTTATTCAGTCAAACTTGTTAAGTCCTATTCCTGATACTAGATACTGCTGCACAGCAATAGAAAAATGAAATATGATATTAGATTACCTTTTTATTGATTTCTAGTATAAATAAACATCTTTCCCAAACCTTCTTTGGTCTCATTTTAGTCATCTGTGACTTAGTTACAACTCCTGGCCAGATTAAATTACTTATCTTATTCCAAGAGGTTCTGCTTCAGGTTTGAGAGTAATATTCTCAACTGAAATAATAAGAAACCACCACAGGAAAAGTTGTTAAAACTGCACGTAAGTGAATTGATTTTCATATGTTTAAAAAGATATATGTATTATGTACATATTACTGTTAACCCACTTTCTCTAAATTGTACCCAAACTTCACTCACTTATTTTGTCTTCTCTAATTCTCAGCTCCACACTTTTATGCTATTCCCTCCTATTCTCATGTCCCATATGACCGGACTCTTGTTCTTTAAATTGCTCCTGAAAACCTACTGCGTCTGCTGAAGTTTCCAAAGTTTATCTCCTCTTACACTACCTGCCTTTTTTCTCAGTTTGGTTGTTATCCCGTTTACTCTATTAATCAAAGTCACACTAGAAACTTCTTGAGGCAAAGGCCTTGTCTTTTGATATGTTTACCATAGTGCACACATGCCTTGCACTCTAAAAATAAAGCTAAATTGTCTCTCTCCATCACTGGTAATAAGGAATGGGAGAAGGGACAGACAGATGACATCCATATCAAAAATACATTTGCAGAGAAAATTAAATCTGTTTGGTACATTTAACAGTGTGTTGGCAACAAAATCACAGCAGTGATTAATAGAACTTTCTCCTGTGGATACCCCCAATAAATCTAATTTAACTACTCAGGTGAGTAAGAGCTGCTCAGTGCAAAGGTAACAGAACCATATCCTCTGTGAAAGTTAGATCTCTAGGGTCATCAGGAAGACCCACTAGTAGTCTGAGTTTGGGAAGTAACTTCAGGTCTTGGCATCATGAATCCCAGAATTGGTTCAGCCCATCTCCTTTAATAACTCCCCTCTTTATGCAATTTGGTATTTTATAGAATAATTTTATGGCTTTACCATGGATGTTTAATTCTCAAATGTTGCATATTAAAGATAGTTGCCAGTGTAATTTGAGTGATGTGAGATATGGAACAACATGCTTATGAAAAAGATTGTGATGCAAGAGTTGTGTGTTGTTCTCCCAGTTTTCATCCATAGATCTCAAAGCACTTTAAGTATTTATCTCCATTTTACAGATGGGGAAACAGACAAAAAGGTGAGACTATGTCTAAAGTCAGAAGGATGTAGTTTGGCAGAACCATGTTCAACTTTGGAAGAGAGCCCTGTGGAAACAAACTGCATTTACATATTGAAAATAGCAAGTGTGAGCAACTAGTATGGAAAGTATAATATTGTGTGAGAAATGAAACCTAGTGACTGATTGTATGTGACTGCTCTTCTGTGTAGTTATGTTTAAAAGCTAGTTGTCTGTTTTGACTGTGCCTGCTGATTTCAAACATAAATGGTATCACTGAGATTTCAATACTTTGCTTTGGTCTGTGAACATAAATTGTATAACATTTTGCACATTGAAAATTCATGGAATTTGTTAAGGCATAGGCTTACTGCATGGTTTCTATTACTCACCTCATTTATGCTAGTTCTCTAAGCCTGGTTACAACAGTTGGCTGCACTAAGTTCAACACCAAATAATAATGCTGAACAATATTAACCGTATAAATAAGAGATTTTAGCAAAGGACTCCGTTTGCAAAGGGGGTAAAGCTCAGCTGTATCAAGTTAAGGGGAAAAATGATCCTCATATCTGCATGGCAGATATCAATTCCCACATTCTGCTCTCTTTGCATACACAGAAAAGCCATGTGAGCAAGAAGAGCTTTGTGAATGTGAGGAGAGGGGAATTTTTCCTTGAAGCTTGAGCTAATATTTATTTACTTTCCCCCAAGAAAGTGTCAGACTTTTCTGAAGAAAGGAAACATTTTAACCTGATTTGTCTTTAAATCCAGTTTCTCTTTTTGTGCCCATATTGTTGTGGCCACAGTTAATGTGGGAGCAAAATCTCATTTGCAACTTAGTGTGGGACTAAATAGCATTTTGGCAATGGCATTGGACTGCACTTGAATTCAGAACATTAGATGCCTAAGTCCTATTATTTGTGCTTAGTGAGAACATGGATGCAAGAAAGGCCACTTTTATAAATTAAGTCATTCATCAGCAAAGTTCTGGTCTCTGATCTCTAGCAGCATTGCATATCTCCACCATATAAATCAATTAATAAATAAGACTCCAATGAGAACAGAGCCCCATTGTACTAGGTGCTGTACAGTTAGACGTAGTAAGAGATGGCCTCTACCCAAAGAGATTGCAATCTAGAACAAGAGGGCAGGGAAGTGGAAGGGAAAGAGGAAATATTGTTCCGATTTTACAAATGGCGAACTGACACTGGTGAAATCCGACCTCCCTTGAATCCAATGAAAGGTTTACTATTGATTTCAGTGGAGCTGGGATTTCACCCAGAGAGATTAAGTGACCTGCCCAAAGTCACACAAGGTGACTGGTTCTCCTGAGTATTTCTGTAAATCTGACCCAGATCTCCTGTGTTCCTAGGTTAGTTCCTTAATTGCAAGATTATCATGCTTCCTCTCAGAGCAAGTTATATGTATGTAGGCAATGTTTTTGTGTTTTATTCTTTTATAAAGTCAAATATAGCCTATGCCAGTAAATTATATTTACTCAGATATTTCCCTTTATTTTATCACTGGGGATGGAGAATGATACTAATTTTTCCCCCCCATAATTATTCCTCAGCAGGTTTAGTATGTGCTTAGACAATTGAAAGGGTCACTTAGCTCAGAGTGGCTGACTCATCATCCCAGGAGACAGACTCACAAGGATCGAGAGAAACAGATGTTTTCCATCTTCACCCACTTGTGAAGTGTTAGCTTCACACTCTTTCTAGCCACATGCTGCAGACTGTAATTATGCCCTTTCTTTTTGTATTCTGGATAGGTATGTTAGCATCTGATCAGTTTGCATTGTGGTACGTCAACTCCTAGGGCCAGTTCTCCTGGCTACATAACATATGGGGCTTGAACTGGCATACTTTGTGGGACCCCAAATGCTTTGGGAAGCCAGTGTAATTTTTGGGTGAACAAGAAATATATACTAGGTAAAGCTGGTAAAAAGTTCTGAAGGAACGCTTTTCTGTTGAAAATGCTGTTTTGATGGAATTGAAGTGTTCTGCAGGAATGTGTCAATTCTGTAGAAATTTTCAAAGGAAGCCAGGCAGACAAACTTACTTCCCTGGTTCCCTGCCATTCAGACTTCCCAGGCTGTCCATGTCCCCATGGTAGCTGACTGTCTGGAGAATCAGGCAACTCCAGGAGGTAGCTGTCTAAGTACCTGGGAGCAAGCCAATAATTTCTGTTTCAGGTCTCCTGAAATGGAATGTTCCAGATTTTTTTCTTCCCTTTAAAAGTGTTTGATTTTTCATGCCAAATTGGGAAGATATTCTTCATAGGATGAAAATTCTATTTTGGCCAGCCATAATAGGTTCCTCAGGACCCAGTAATGTCAGTTATGGCTGCCTATCAGCAGGAGAATATGGGTTATATTTTAATGAAGTCTAATAAAAAGAGATGACAACAAGTTCTTTGCCTTCATATTATGAGATTTCATAGTGGTTAGGATGAATAATCTTCTTCCCCTAGAAGGTGACCACCATTGCCAACCTAGTAGTTAAATAGCTAATAAAGTTTAGAGATATTCTAGGATCCCCCATGTTCCTCCTCTCCTTCTGCTGAGCAGCCCCATTCTTCCAAGTCTAGGAGGCCTTAAAGCAGAGAGTTCCAGGAACCCATAAAATACATTCCTAGATGAGTTGAAAGAGGTCAGTCAAGAAGGGTGCAAAAACACTCCCTCCTCACCTCTGGGAGTGAGTGCATCTCCTTTATAGTACTACCACCTCATGCTATCTCCCAGGGTAAGGGATGGCCTTAGGCTGCACACTATTATCTATTTGGAAATGCACTGTTCTGCCGTTGGATCACTAAGCATAACCAATTCAGAATCTGCCGTTACACAGTCTGTAAACTCTTCAGAGTAAAGGCATATATAGCATCTGGTGCAGCCACTGGCAACACGTTCAACAATAGAACATTGCAGGGAAGGTAAGAAACTAGGCTAGCTGAGACCAGGTTCACAAAGACCTCAGAGAAGGGAAGCCTCTGCTCTCCTCAGGCTCTGGGGAAAGAGCCAAAAGCACAGGGGACTGTAAAGGTATTGGAGAGAATATAAATAGTACAGCGTGGATATTCAACCAGTGGAGTCCGAGAAGGTTTATGGGATGCAAAAAGGCAGGAGCACTGTGCCCAGCTGCACCTGGGGGCTTGTCTGGGATTGTGCTTCCCTGCATCCGTGGTGGCAGAGGAGCAGACAGGGGAAGCCAGTGAGAGGACTTGGCATCCAGGAAATGGCACAGACTCTGGAATGTTTGATAGAGCAACAAAAGGAGAAGCAAAAGACCATGCAATCATTCCAGCAGACACAGCACATGGAAGGCATCCCTCCTTGCATGGCAGGCTGAGCAGCAGAATAGCCTATCATATTTTATAAAGGAACAGATAGAGGTGCACAGCAATTGCCACAGAAACTGGTCAGTCACAAGGACGGCGGTAGGATCCAGGGGGTTACCCTGTGAAAGATGGGTACAACAGATGACCCTGATACATTTTTAGTGATTTGAGAAGGTAGCAAAGGAAGCTGCATGGGATAATGGATCGTGAGTCCTCCAGATGGACGGTATTTGTCAGAGGAAGCCAGGCAGCCTAGATGTGGCTCTGAGCAAGTAGCAGGCCAGCATCTATTAGGTGGTAAAGGCAGTCAACCTGGTCTGGATAGGTGTCACGGCAGAGAAATACCAACAGAAATTTCAGACCACTAGGTGGACTTATGAAATATGGCCCTGAGCCTTTGCACAAAAATTAACTGACTGGGCTAGTTGTTGGCTAAGTCCAAATACCCAAAGTGTTGAGGAAATAATAGATGCCAGAATATTGCAACAATTTCTCCATAACCTCATAGGAAACATGCACATTTGGGTCAAGAAGCACCAGCCAGAGACCCTGGAGGCAGTGGTCAAATTTGCAGAAGAGTTTATAGACTTCCCAAGAGAGAAGTCCAGCTGTTTCAGTGACCAGACTCAAGGAAAAGGGGGTCAACCTGATTGCAGCACAGGTAACTGAGGGGGGAAAGAAAAGAGGAGACAAGAAGAACTCTTTCAGGAAACCAGGGAATGTGTGATGATTAGTGTGGTTGTCCAAAGCGCACAGAGCAAGACTTCCCTGTCATGGAATGCAATTTTATGAAAATTCTGCAGGTGGGCTGATTATGGGGGAAGGGCAGAAAATGGAAATACCCATCATCCCTGTAGAAGTACAGCAGAGATGCCAGAGGGGACAGGTGGACACCACCTTGGGATGCTCAATGATCCAGAAGGATTTGGTCACGCCCCACTGGATGCTGATGGGTGGAAGTTTAGAGTTAGTATGCAGCCACAGGGAGAGGTAGGCCAGCAGAACCAGAACCAAGAAAAATCTCTGGGTGGAGAGATCTCTTCCGGCTCCACTGTCTGGCACAGGAGGAAATGATGCTGTAAATACTGTGGTGTGCTGACCAATAAATAGGTAGCAAGAACAATGTCAAACTACATGGTAGTGTTTAACAGCTAAAGGTCTTCAAATAGCCTGTGTAGACAAAGCAGAAGACAGAGGTAGGTCCTCATTCAGTCACAATGTGCTATTAAATTGGAACCCTCTCTAGCAAATCAGGTCTAAGGAATACATTTTTATAATATGCTACTAATTTAGCATTGTTTTACATAGTCAAATCACTTAAATGATGCCTCTATATATTGGATCAAACTTCAAGCATTAAATTATTATTGTTTGAGAACTTTCTTATCACCAACATTTGTCCATTCTAATAAATTATCTACAAAAAGGTCCTTAATACCTGGCATGAAGTTATACTATAACTGTGTGTGAGAGAGTCAAGTTTAAGACTGCATTGCTATCAAGGATTAAGAGCCAATTCAAGTTTTCTTAATTTGTCACTGTACATTGTCTGAATCTGGCTAGAGGCTTTACCAGGATACCAGTCAGTCTGATCGGATTTTGTAATGTGTTGCTGTAATATATGAACTATCAAGACTAATTTAATATTTTGCAGTAAGATGATGGAATTGTTCCAGTTCTTAATCATTCTGGACACTATTTATTTTTCAGACTTCAGAATGAAACTGCCATATTCCATTTTAATTGTGCTTTGCTCTCTCTTCTGATTTCTATTGCTCTGTTCATCTATTTATTCTTTTCTTTTCTCATAAATTAAGTGTCTTTCTGGAGAAGAGATAATAAGAAACGTATCCTATTTCTAGTCTTATGTACATATAATATAATGTGAAATAATGTAGTTACAGGAAATAAATGTTGCCTTATAACTTGCATAAAAAAGGAAGAGAAAGCCACCGAGTTCTGCAGTTCCCACCATCCCCCCCAAATAGCCAATAGCTCAGTAGGAGACCTAGGATTAAGTCCCTGCCCTACAGGTCAGGTGTCTCCCATAAGCATGAAAGGCAAGATTTATCTGATATCCAGGGCAAGTGCTTGATCCTAGGTCACCCACATTTAATTAAATGTCCCAATTAAATTCTCATTCAAACTGATAATGTTATTGCAAAATATTTTGATTTGAACACCAACAGCATTTTTTAAACAGGAAAAAAAGGTGTGTGAAAATTTTTGGCCAGCTCTACTGTTTAGGCCTTTAGCTGAAGTAAACTCTACTTCTTGTAGGATAATAAACATTCAAAATAAAATGGCTGACCTGGCTATAAGAGTACAACAAAATAAACTACCTCCTTAGCAAGATAGTTTTCCCAGTGAGCACCTCAACATGTCCCAGTGACTGGTGTTGAAGAACCAAACCTCAGCAATGAAGGGTTCCTGACTAATCATATTCAGCCTTATCTTCAGCCACTATGGTCCCAGTCTCTATGCCCTTATAACACAGGTTCAATCCTCCTTCTACTAGAATCTTCAGTCCTTCATCCCTGATCAGATGTTCACTTTAGGCTTCTAGAAACTTCTATGTCATTGCTTGGTCACTTTCTTCATCTAGTACTCTCCCAAACAAAATCCCCTGAGCACCCATCAAAAATTAAAAGAATGTTTCCTGTGTTTAGGCTCTCTATAAACAATGTTGACAGTATTCATTAGATTAGGCTATCTTGCAGAGACCTACCAGAAAATTCTGCTCTCTTCAGATTTCTCTATTCTGAGGAACTGAAGATGTTTATATAATCTGCTTCCTTCCCAGAATACCTTGTAGTAGCCTACAACTCCCAGGAATCCTTTTGAACTGCAAGTTCCAAGGCACCTTACTGCCAAGGCAGAGAAGAGCCCAGCTGGAGGCCTGCTTTAAAGTATCAGTATACCTTATTACACTGTACTTTGAGAGGGTAGAACTTTTTCCCCCAAACAAAAGGTGCCTTCTATATGTATGAAGGGCATGAACTTGTTCTCTTCAGAACACCAATGAAGGATGAGTTTCTTTAACAGGCAGTCTGCTGAATTTCAACCTCCCAAATGGTATTCCGACAATTTCCTAAACGTCCTGCAACACTGTCCTATTAGGATGTACACTGGCAAGTTATTGGCTATTATTGTCAAGTTACCAGAAAGCAGTTTGACACTGGTTATGACCCGGGATACTAGCTATAAAGACCTTTGGCAATTAAATTTGTGACTAGGTGAAAGACACTTAGGACCCAGTTCTGCAAATAAATTATGCATGAGTTGCTTTACACAGAGAAGTAATCTCATCAAATTCAAAACTGCTCATGTGCAGGTGTTTTTGCAGGATCAGCTAGTGATGACTGTAATATACAGTAAATAGTAACTTGCATTTATTTCAGATTTCATTAGCAACCCAAAACAAAGCCCAGGTTCACCTGAAGGTTTGACTGAGGGTCCTGAACCTTTTGGCAAACCTGGATGAAGTTACAATCCTTAGCTGAGCCAGAAATCAGGGAAAAAAACCTCAGTTGAGTTTGTTTGAAACCCAAATTCAGAAAAATGGAACTCATAAAAACCAAAACCAGAAGAAAGGAACCCTGGGAACCAACATGGACAAGTTTCACACAATGTAAATACTGGTCCAGCAGGAAAATTAGAAAGTGTTGGTATTTATTCAACTACATGAAATGTGATATCTTTTACTTCTGCAATGCAGAACCATGTACTATTACTGCCAAGTGCGTAGTTTTGCTACTAAAAGATCTCTATAAATTGGACCCATTAAAGAATGAAGGGAAAAGTTGCTTGGCAATGTTTTTGCACAGTTGGATCACCAATCATAGATTCATCTCCTGCTTTTATATTTCCAATACATTTAGAAATCTGTTAGCCTGATGCATATTTTCTTTTCATTTTAATGTCACAATTTGAAGACCAGTCTTTAGGCTTCCACATTTAAACAGTTCCACTGGTACTCTAAACTCAGGGAGTTTTATTTTGGAAATGCTTGATTTAGTTTTTGAAAGACAGTCTCAGGGATTTGGTTCTTTTATTCCATTTTGCTTTTAATCTCTGCCAGATTTTTCCTGCTTCATAGAAAGGGGCATCTGTAGGCTCCAGCTGCATCAACTCAACATCAAGTTAATTCTAGTAGTGAAATCAAGTTATATCATTATGTGCATAACTGGTTATTATAGATCAGTGATGAAGTGCTTTATGCACCACAGGTATTACCAGAATATTTATAAATACATAGGAGCCAGCTGACACCTGAAAAAGCTGTGGTTGGATGTCCACACCCAAGCATTATTAGATTAGAATTTAGACTGTAAAGTCCTTTGGATAACAATTTTGTGTTTTTGTATTAGTCTGCAAAGAGTCACTGAGACAATGGTGAAGCAGGAATAGAAAACAAAATGCACAGGTAAAAACCTTCATATTTAACCAGATTAGGACAATAATTTGCTAACTATTTGAGGGGGTGGAGGGAAGTTCATAATTTTTAATCCATCCTGAATCACCTTTGCCACTCTCACATGCAGTGTTACTCGAGTCTGTAAGTGTTTGCAGGATCTTGATTTAGACAAGATGCTACAAGGGAGAATCAGACAAAGAAAGGAGGAGAAAAGGGAGGACAAGTGTTGCAGCTAATTGGCATGCAGTCTTTTGCGCACAATAGTATATTGTATTACAGAGGTTCCCCAGCATCCACAGTTCAAGCTGATTTGGATGAACTTAAAGCAGGATTAAAGTCCTTTGTTTCACACTTAAATGTTGGATTTAATCTTCAAATTTAACATACTCTTCATAGGCCATCTGATTTTCCATAATATTTTGGTCAATGATTCAATAACTTTGCCAAAGGAAACATTTTAAAATGAGCCCCTTCCCTGCACCTCTCCCTTTTTAAAATTTCTCCTAAAATAAATTTTTTTCCAGACTCCAGTAGTTTAATAACCATGACCCCGCTCCCTCATGTGCTACATACATACTTACATCAGACCAAAGAATGTTTTTACAGTTTAGATTGAACAGAAGTAGAGTTCTTTATTCTTCACAACCTAGCTTCTCCACAAAGAGAAAGAGTGCATAACCAAATTCCAGCACCTATTCCTTCTCTTCATATCAGCTGCTCACATACACACTGCCTCTGAAGACCCAAGGAAGCAAGCTGGGCAGAAGGTGGCATGAGGCAGAAGAAAGGCAGGACTATGGGAGGTCAAGGGAAGAAGCTGAGATGTAGGGAAGTTGAAGTAGGAGGACATAGGAGCTGGCTGAGTATACAATAAGGCATCAACACACACATTTGATTCTCCCTGTGGCACTGTGTGTGTAGAACCCAGGGGGATGCATCATATACTGATGCTTCAGAGCATACCATCAGCTCCCCATGCTGCTACTGTTGAATGTGCTGAGGAGCTAACTATATGCACTGAGTCATTGCATATGCATGGATATTTGAGTGAATATTAAAGTTAACTTCTCCCTATGTGCAGAGGCATCAAGGAGCAACAGTCTATGGATCCTTGATGCCAATGCCTCCCCCATGCAGAAGTTAGCCTCCTCACAATGCTGCTGCTTGATTTACCAGGGAGCAAGTGCTGTTGTACCACAGGAGCCATTTATGCACCGATGCTTTGATGCATATGGTTTATTCCCCACGGCACCGTTGCCTTTACTCCTTGGTGCACCAGGAGAGAAACACCATGAGAACCCCGATCTATATGTGAGGTATCACTGCCCAGCGATTGGGCTTTCCCTTCACCCAGGTTCTCTCACCATTTTCCTCCTCCTGATTCGCCTCCCTCCCCACCCACTACAGATAAGAACCATCCTCACTATTAGAATTCTTTCTCACTGCTTAACGGATGTAAAAATGGAACAAGGCAGAGAGTGGTGAACACTTTTCATGACTATTCAGTAAGGTAAATAAGAAATGCTGGTTTGATTTGTTTGCAATTTGTATGTTATTTGCAAACATTCATATGAATGCGATATTGCTCAAATGGCTGTTCATACAAGTGCTTAACAAGACAAAATTCTTATGGTCACAAAATATTCATTTTGAGAGTAAAGGGGACAAGCATCCAACACCATGTGGCAGTTAGAAATAATGAGTCATGACTGTTTTCATTAACTTTTTTCATGAAAGCAGCAATATGCCAATATTTTTAATAAAAGGAGATGATTGCAAAAAAGTGAATAATTTCAGAAATATCAACATTTGTTTGTGAATAGACAAGATGCCAGATTTTGCTGATATAATTATTGATTTCAAACAACTCTGCCATGGCACATTCTAATGGACTTACAGATGACTGTGAAGTTCAGACCTACAGTACTGGAGCCTGTCTTCTCTCAGATAATATATCATACTCAGAAGTCCATTCCGACTCCCATTGATATCAGTCACAAAAATCCTGTTGGCTTCATTGAAAACAGCCCAAGCCCCTTTGTTTGTTTCCCACTTTCTATATACATTTCTGCACAAAATGATCTGTAGATAAATTACGAGCCAGAGTCTTAGTTGGTGTAAGTCACCATAGGTCCACTGACTTCAGAGGAGCCAAGCCAGTTTGCACCAGCTCAAGATCAGTCACAAGTTCTGGCATACAGGAACCATGCTCCCCCTCAGTGGGCCTCACAAATCCTACTGCAGTTCCACTGTGAGAAGGGCCCTCCACCGGGAAAGTGTAGGCAGCCCTAAATGGGACACACTCATCATGTATAATGCAAAGACAGCTTTATTACAAGTTCTCTCACAAACACATGCACACATCAATAGACTTAGTAAATTATGAATGGGAAGTCTAAACCAGTGGTTCTCAACCAGAGGTATGTGTACCCCTAGGGGTATGCAGAAGTCTTCCAGGGGGTACATGAGCTCATCTCGATATTTGCCTAGTTTTACAACAGGCTACATAAAAGGCACCAGTGAAGTCAGTACAAACTAAAATTCTTACAGATAAAATGAGAAAGCAAGCAATTTTTCAGTAATAGCATACTGTGACACTTTTTGTATTTTTGTCTGATTTTGTAAGCAAATAGTTTAAGTGAGGTGAAACTTGGAGTACACAAAACAAATCAGACTCCTGTATGGGGTACAATAGTCTGGAAAAGTTGAGAATCACTGGTCTAAACTACCTGATCTGATAGGGTAAGTAACCCAATGGTTCACCAGATCTACGCCCCTTTAGATCATATTGGATTTTACAATCTGAAATACCAGTGGGAATTTGACAATAAGGGGAGGAAAAAGAAAGGGAGGTGAACTACTTTGTGGTACAATTTTGAATGCAATCAATGGTGCAGACCTAAAATTTAAAAAAATGGGGCTTAATTATTGTATTTCTGCTAAATATAAAAGGAAAGTGGCAAAATGTCCTTGCTAATGAAAAGTCATTGAACAATCAACACAGATATATGTTTCTTAGTCAACAGCTCGAATGCTAGAGGACTCTGATATAGACATCTGGGAATTAATATCTTCCTGAGTATAGCTCAAGTGTTTATCTAGCCTAACCTATAAAAGGAAAGTTTGCCCAGAATGCCAGTTATCAACTAATCAGAAAGGAAATCTGCCAAATAGAATGCTTGCCTATTTTTCCTGCATATTTGTGAGGAATAGATATCATCACAGGCACTTGGAACACAGAAATAATCAACCTTCTATTATTGTAATTATTCAGGTGAGAAGACTGCAGTGTAAGGGCCCATGATACGTACTAACAGTCTATGTATGCTTTTAGTAATCAGAAGTATGCTTATCCACTTTTACTCCACTGCATTTTAGATAACTGATATTGACTTTAAATTAAATACCTCCTCAGTATTGTTTTCTTCATTATTCTTTTTATCATCACAATAATAAAATGACAAAAACTTTATGAAATAGCAAAACAAAATTGACAAGGTGAGAATTGCAGGGTAAAAACACAGATGGGACCTAACATACTAGACCAGATTCTGATCCGTACTTAATACGGCACAGAAGGAGTGAATGCAAAGCTGTCTGGGTGCCTTCCTAATCCTGGGGCCATGCAGCTGACAGACCAGTCTTCAGTATAAATTAGGTGGCCACAAGATTATTCTATTTTATACCAGTTGACTATGGCAATAAAGGTCATTCCGGCAGCCAGAGATAGTTGGTGTGGTGTAGGATCCATTCTGATAAGTCTAGGCCATAAGCAGAGGATATTCTCAAGTGGCTTGTTAAGACAACTTTAGTGCTGCTTTGGGTTACCAAAGAGGTTGGGAACAAGTATAATAGGGGACTGAATCACTTACCCTAATATATATATGAAATTAAATACACACAAACCCTGATAACAGTGGGACAACTAGAAAGAGCAGCATGGCACAGATGGGTGATATAAATATTCAGGGAATGGAAAAATATAAAATTTGTTTACTTTTTGAGTGCTAGGTAACCAACATTCCTTGTGACCCAGTTCAACTACTCATAGTCTTAAAGTGAAAAGGGTTTGGTCTTTGACATTGCTGCAATATTACAATATTGGATATTCAATATCCTATTCCAGGAAGCCAGTTACCTGATACCACGTAGTATGAATGGACAAGAGTTTATTGGCTTGGCCAGCATCAGATTTCCAGAGACCCTTATTTTCAATTAGAGTAATCCTTCTAACTTTAGTGGGTATAGTTACATGAGGAAAGCAAGTAGGCTTTGGGCCACTATGAAAATATCCAAAATATTTTTTCAATATAGTTTTAATATAAGATGTTGAATGGACAACTATACCATAATTTGAGTCTGTCTTTCCCTCGGTTGTAGCTCTGCATATGATTATTGTGTGTGTTATATAGTTGTTGGATTGAGGGGTTTTGTATCCTTTCACTATCTACCCGTAGTATCAGCTTTAATAATTTAATATTTTCTAACTTATCTCACTACCAATACTAGCAACTTTATAAATATCAAAAACCACATACTGGATCACATTGCTTTCTGCATTTTAACGTATATTATAGTGCACTATTATATATTACACAATTTTAGGTCTAAGGGAGATAAGACTCACCTATGTATGTTGAAAGGAAATGTGATTCATGGGTGTGTATATTTTAATAAAATGTTGCATTTGTGGGGACTACCACATAAAAGGAGCCATTCACACATTAACTCATAAATCTGCATTCTCTTGTCCTTTGACACCCCCCCGCCCCAATGCAGTAAAAACCTTTAACAAACCCCAAAATAGATCAATTAAACAGCTACCTTTCCCCAGGCCTTCCTTGCTGGAACTGTCTTGCATCTGGCAGTTCCCCTTGCTATCCTCCACTTTCCTAGGCATTTCCCTGCTTCAAGATTCCCTCCTCCCCCCCTTCCTCCTACAGCTCTATTCCTCAAACTGCACTCATCCAGCCTTTATAGGAATCAAGTGCTCATCAGGCAATCCCCTCCACCAAGCCCAAACACCTGTTCTAGAAGTGGCTCTGCCTCAAATAGGGTTAGCTGGCTCCTTAAAGGAGCAGACCCCTTTGTTACAAAATCACACAATTGTAACATACTGTATGTTATGTCCTTTCCCTATACTGTACTGTAATTTTTTATCTGCATGGATAGAACCCAATTCTGCATTCCATTCACAAATGTGAGATGTAACATATATACAATATACATATGTTAAAGCCTTTTATCAACTATATTTAAGGACTGATTCTTGCTTTGAATCTCACATGCTACAGATGTCGGTCATCAAAATATTTAGTGAACTAATGACAAAGCCAATTATAGTAATAATTAATAATTATGTTATTTTATTATTTGGATCCTTTAAAAATAATACATCTTAAATGGAAATTAGAACTGGGAAAAAAATCCCAGATCATCTAGTCAATTGTCAGTACCACATGGCTATTGATCAATACATACAGAACAGTCTGGTGTTTAGCCAGTTTAATTCTTCACCCAGATAAGTGCTGGTGGTTGATTATAATTAAAATGGGGCCTGAGATTAGAGCGGGGTGAATAATTGACTTTTCAGTTTGCTGGCAATTCTGGAGAAAAAAATTGGTTTGGGTCTAATTGAATTTGTAAATTCCAAAAAAAAATTGGTGAACTGGAAAAGTCCATTTCCAGTTAAACAAAATATTTTTTCCAACTGAAACATTTTGTTTCTGGAAATTTTTAATAGGCTAGATTCACAATATGGGATGGTAGTGCTACCTCCCTTATAAGGGTTAGGGCACTCAGCTGGGACATAACAGTCACTTAATTCCCCTCCTGCTGTGGAGTAAGGGTGTCCTACACTGGAGGAGAAAGTCCTAGCCACTGGGCAATAGGATATTCTGATATTCAATATCTCCTGTTGAAGCTCTTCCATTGTGTATAAATAAACAGTAAATGGAGCAGGGATTTGAATTTGTGTCTCCCCTGGACTACTGGGGAGTCTGTGGTTGGTCTTTCTCAATCTCTTGCTGAAGCTGTTCCAGTCTGTGTAAATGGTTAAATAATAATCAATTAAACTGTCATTCCTCCACAGAGGGAGGATGATTCTATAGCCTACTGGTTAGGACACATACCTCGGAAGTGATAAGGCACAAGTTTTTGACCCTTTTCCACTGACTATTTAGTTATTTATCCACAGTAGAACAGCTTTAACAGAAGAGACTGGGGAAAATCCATATCAGCCTATCCTGTAGCCCAATGGTTAGGATAGGGTCCTGTAAGGGGGAGATTGAAGAGAGGGGCATGAATCTTGTGTTTCCCACTTCCCAGGTAAGTACCCTCACCCCTTGGTTGAAGCTTCCAGTGGAGGCTGCTCTTTCTCTCACCATTTTGTGAATAGTGCCTCAGGCTATGGCTACACTGACAGTGGCAAAGTCGCCGCCATCAGATCGATTTCTCTAGATTGACTGAGCGGTCAGTGAAGACCCGATCAGTCGATCCAGAAATCGACGTACTAAGACCACTTTCATAAGTGGTGTAGCGCTGCGTCAACAGGAATGCAGTTCCCATCAGCGCAGTGCAGTGAAGACGGCGCGCAGAAGAGAAGCAGAGAAGTCAATGGGAGTTACGCAAGTTTTTTGTGTAGCTTGCGTAACTTCTGTTGACTGCCGCTGAATCTCAGAGGTAAGTGTAGACAGTCCTGAAAAAAAATGGCTGGAATTATTTGGTGAATTCATGTCAAATTCACACATAGTTTCAGTTTGCTGAAAAATGCATGTGTCAGCAAAATTACTATTAAGAAAGAAAGAAAAATCACCTAGCTCTTCCCAAGATACAAAATTCAGGTCTAAATGCAGCTTAGCCCACCAAAATTTGTGAAGCTGTATGTGAGGTTTTGGTACAGTTCATTACAGCAAGATGAGCCAGTTGACAATCAATGTTCAAATTTTACAATTCTTCCACAAACCTCAAGCAGCATTCGGACCATTTTATTTTCGGGATTTTCTCACTTAGTAAAACTTCATTTAGCCAAAAATATTGCACAGTTAGTTTTTTCAGTGGCAAATTTTCAGACCAACTTTACTTGGGCCTCTCTTTTTGTCCCTTCAGGATTTTGTAGATGTAAACAATTGCAAGCACAACTGAACATATATCAACCATATTGTGCCCCTCTAACGTAGTATTCAGATGTCTAAATTACATTAGCTGTGTCTGCCAATAACTAAGGGTGCAAAATTACTCTGGCAAAAACGGAGTTAGTTGCTAATAGTCTGGACTTTGCTTTTTCTCCCTTTCTATGTAAATCAACTCTTTCGGTCTCTTAATTATTTTGTTACTCCTCTCGGAATTCAGTCCAGTTTGTTTACTTCCAGAGGATATTTGAGTTGACCAGAGGCAAATGCAGTATTCTTGGTGTAGCGTCATCAGTCCCATTCAGCGAGGGCTAACACTTTGCTCAATTGTGATGCATCTGTGTAAAAAGCTCATGCTTACATTAGCTTTTTTCTGCTGTCATAGTTAATGTCTACTGAAAGCTCATGAGCAAAAATGTCAAAGATGCCTAGTGGTCATATTTAAAAAGGTACCTAAAGTGCACAGTCAGATTTTCAAAAGCATCATTGACATCTGAGGAGTTAGGTGACTATGTATCTTTGAAAATTCCACTATCCACACTTATAAGGCACACAAATACCTGTAAACATTTAAGCATAGGTGAATTAGAAGCATAAGTCTAATTTTCAAAAATGATTTAGGACATTTTGAAATGGGACTTCAATGCTTTTGAAAATTTTATCACATATCTCGTATGCTGACTGCGACTTCCCCAGTTCTCTTATGGGATTTTTGCTCTTGAGTATTAACCTTCTATTGAATATCTGTGCTTTAATTTAGTTTGGATTTTCCAGGTTACATCTCATTTTATTATTTCCTGATAATTCTTCTAACCCTGATCTTCTATATCCTTTGTGTGGTTTGAGTCATCTCCCACTATAGCCCTTTCAAATGCCTTGCTTATTATAGAAGTTTGTCCTTCAAAAGTAAAATGTGTTTGGCGAAGTTTGTTTTAATAAATGTTGCCAAATCCAATGGGTTTGAGCTTGACTTGTTCAAGGGGCAAAGTAATGAAGATGAAAATGATTCCAGTGTGTCAGCTGAATAGTGATCTTATTAATCAATCTTCAAAGCATACTAAATATGTTAAAATCTGCTAATACTTAGTCTGTAATTAACACTACTGACTGGGTTCATATATTTCCTTCAAAGCAAAATAGTCTTTCATGGCCTTTCTAATTTTGGAAGTTTTTTAATGTTTGCCAAACAGTAATTTAAAAAAAATCATATTTTTAAAAATGAAATCCTTTTTATTGAATTCATAATATGAATTTTAAGGCTCTTAAAATGCAAAACAAAACACGAGTAAGAAATATTATTTGTTATTATACTGAGGAAATGAGTTTCACATTCACAACCTAATTCAAAATCTTTCTATTGATGTAAGTAGACTTTAGATCAATGCTCTACTATATATCCAAGATAAAAACTACATTAATACAATGAGTTAAGGATGAGAGCATATATTAGAAATTTAGGGTGAGATATATTACAGGATATAGTAATTAGAGCTCTAAAACTTGGAATTTCCATGTCAAGGACATTCTGACATTTCAAAAATGCATGGCAGGGCTACTGATCCCCTAAACTCAGGCTCCCCATCAGCCCATGACGACAGGTCCTATTAGAACCCTTGCTGTGTTTTGGCAGATGTATGGATCTTCGATTTTGGCAGGTTTAGAACGCAAGGCTATGAGAGTCCTAACTTATCACTGCCACTCCCAAAGCACCACTTCATTAACCTTGGAAGGTCAGGCCCCACAGGCAATATCATCAGGACACCCCAGGACTGAGCATCTGATTGGCTCATACTCACTACTTAAGACAGGAAGTGAGCTAAATGGGTTATCTGAGCAACCGTGCAGACCCTCTGTTGCTGCATTGGACTGATCTTTGATTATCTTCTGTGATCTAATCCAACCCTCTTCCTGCCTCACTCCAGCTCCATGCCTGGCACAGGCGTGTACCTGATGCAGTACACCCTTTGTCCTGATACCTGTCCCTTTTATGGTGTGAGGGAGACCCTGCTGCACATATATCTGGAGTGCACCAAGTTGCAGCCTCTATTCTGACTCCTCCAGAACCTCCTCCTGCAGTTCTGGCTGCACTTCTCCCTACACCTCTTTCTGTATGCACACCCTATCCGTGGCCCCGCAAAGTCATAGGACCTCCTCATCAATCTCCTCCTTGCTTTGGCCCTTCCCTCTGCTCCCTAGCCATACACTGGGGGAAGATAGGCATTTGGCCATCTAAGTCATGTGTGGGGCTGAAACAAAATGGCCAGAGGGGAGGGAATCTTGCTGATAGGTTACTCACCCAGGATGCAGAAGACCCCCAGTTTAAGTCCCCCCTTCTGAGATGGAGTAAAGAGTTGACCAGGGATCAGTTATCTTGCAGGGAAGTGTGCTAACCACTAGTTTACAGAGTCATTCTAACTCTTTCAGTGGCCCATTAATATTTAATTATTCCATTATTTATTTAAAGGGGAAAAACTTCAACAGGAGAGACTGTAGGAGCTCAACTTCAGAATATTCCACAGCCTAGTGGCCAGAGAACTCACTTAAGAGGTGGCTGAGCCCTGGTTAAATCCCTTCATCCCCTTAGAAAAATTTGAACCAGTGGCTGTCAACAGTCTGCATAAGTAACCTAACCCATGAGCTAAAGGTTAAGGGGAAGGTCTCCTTCCCCACACTTCAGCTGTTTTGTGTGAACTCTGCAGAGGGCCCTGATGCAATTGGTGACCTCTGAGGATGCCTACTGAATCAGGCATCTGCATGCAACTTAGGCAGCCAAATGCCTGTTTTTCTTAGGTTATAAATCCCTCAGGGGCTTAGGCAGCAGATAGGCATCTGGGCACCTAAAGTGAGGTTGCAGTGCACATGCCCAGAGGCAAAAAAACCCTAGGTTCCTACAGGGCTAGGTGGCAGGCAAGAGAGAGTTTTGTAGATCACAGCAGTGCCTAAGATCAGGACGTAGGCACCCCACTACCTTCATGGATCACAACCCATGTGTCTATCTTTGGGTAGAACAGGCAATTGCATTACTCACTCTTTAGTTTCCTTTATTGAAATATTTAACCAGAAATAAACCGCTGTGATGTAAGAATTTCTGGATTCTTTCTTCCAGCAGCATCCTGGTGAGCATCATATGAAAAGCAGCCACAGATATAGTCATTTTTACATAAATATATCATCTATCATAAACATTTAAAATTCATTCATTAATCATAACAGCAGTGTGCTCGTTCCTAGGGATGAACTATTAATGACTTCAAACCTCAGAAAACAAGGGCTTCTTCTGCAGTTTAGGGATGATTATTCCATACTATTATGGTAACACCTTCAAGAATGAGGCTTGCTTTCTGGCTTTTTTTATTAAACTGAGTTCTGAGTTTTTTATGCTTACAGAGATGGGCTCTTCCACACATTTTGGAAACACAGACAAGAATCTGCCACCCACCAATCTGAGCCTTCTCAAACAAACTCAGCCATTACAAACTATGTTCTTAAAGGGACAGCAACCATTAATGAAAATAAACAGCAAAAATACAAGAATAAATTAATATACAAATGCACATCTAAATACACTTATTTCAATGATTACCTTTTATTCCATGACCTTCATACTATTGAGGATGAACATCCAAATGTAAAGATACAATATTTAAATCACAGAATAAAGATCTTAAGTTAAATATCTATTAGAATCTTAATGATTAACACCCAGGAAAGAAACACTTATTATTCCACCAAGCCTCCATATTGTAATGGAGTATCCATTTGCATGCGTGCATCTAGAGCCATATGAATCAACTGTTTTTTCCTCAGTATTAATGAGAGAAACCCAAAATGTCCATGAGAATCTATGAGTACTGATGTATTTGTTTGAAAAAGTAGTTTCACAATTTCTGCTATTGAAAGTAGTATTTCTCTGCGCACATGAAAGAACATCATAAGCAGTAACATTCTCATGAATCCCCAATTGGTTCATTTATGCTTTTTGCAGAAAAACTACAAAGATATCCATGAAAGCCTTATAAAAGGTTACATTTTTGTGTACCATTATTGCTGGTTTCATTTGTGCTGGAGATTCCTTCCATAGTCCAGTGGTTTATAAAAGAAGCACGATTGATGCTATCATAAGACCTCATAACAGGGCTGTAGAACAATCATGACACAGCAGAAGTGCTGTGGTTCTAATATGTTGAGGCAGGGGATGCAGAGTGCCCTTGCGGTGGGACTCCTCAGTAGAGCTGGTCAAGTAACTGATTTTTTATTTCACTGGAAATCCTAACAAATTGAGGGGGGGAATTGGGTTGGGTCAAACTGACACTGAACTTTCTGATAAGTGTCAGCAAGTCAAAAAAGTAAACAAAAAGTTTGTTTTGGTCACATGAAACATTTTGTTCTCCCCAGGGTTGAGTCACAAAATAGCAGGCAGCAGTGGCAGCTACCTTATGACCCTGTGGTTAGGACATGCTTTCAGGATATGGGTTCAATTCTTCTCCCCCCCTGATGTAGAGAAGGGATTTGAACTTGGGTCATACCCCAGTCAGTGAGTGTACTTACCACTAGTATATGGGTTTTGGGGGGCTGGTTTTCCCTCAGTCTTGAAACTGTTCCACAGTGCATAAATAAATACTGAGCCAGAGGGAGAATTAGAATAACTCTTTAACCTAATAGTCAGGGCACTCCTTTGGGAGAGCCTGGTTCCAGTCCTGCTGATCCAATGACTACTTTAATTATTTATACAAAGTGGTTAGGACACTCTCCTGTAATGTGGGTCACCAAGATTCAAATTCCTTTCCACATACCATGGAGAAGGGAATGGAACATCCGTCGCCTATAGCTGAGGTGAACAGCCTTATCATTGGTCTAATCGTTATAGGGCAGAATGTGCATCTTCCTCCTCCAGCCATTTTGCAAAAGGCACCTTTCAGCCTCAAAAAAAAAAAAAAAAAAAAAAAAAAAAATTGACCAAAACTATTTGGCAAATGCATTTACATTCATGAATAGTTTTGGGACAACCAAAACTGCCTTTTTTTGGCAAATAACCTTTGTCCAAAAAATTTCAGCTAGCTCTATTGAGTCATGTGTGCACACCAGATATTGGACCCTAAGGAGAGATTATAAGTATTAGTATACTTATAAGAAGTATATGTTATTATGGAATAATGTGTGTGTGGCCAGTGAGTTTAAAGGGCCTGATCCATGTACAATGAAGTCAGGGGAAGTATTCATTGATGTCACTAGGTGAAACAGATGGTTTCTCTGCCCACACTCTCCAATCAGAAAGTGAATCACAGCAGATCTTTTACACTATTGCAGCCCTTGTTAGTAAAAGTGTAGAGACTATCTATTTTGTTGTCCTCATATTCTGCCTCTGGGACCCTCCTCATTCCTTTTGGTGACCTCTAGGTTTCCACCTAAAAACACCTCTTGTGTTGAGAAGGAAATCAGCTCAGAGTAAAAAAATAAAAAGTAATCGTGTATTTGAAAAACAGCCACCTGCCATGACTAAGTGATGCTATCCACTGGCTGAGTCATTTGAGGTGGGCGATTCAATGTAATTTCCAAAACATGAATTATGTTGTGGTCTCACCATGATTTTTTTCCCACTTTTTCCTTTTCTTGTTTTTGTAGAATTAAAAGACACATTCTAGGGACAAAACATCTTATCTGATCTAGAAAAAAAGAAAGATAAATGTATGAATCCTGCAGGGGAGATTTGTAATAACAAAAAATTGCTATTTGCAAAGAAAAACATCCCTTCAGAGAATAACATAATGATGGTTATTATAGGCTTTTACAGAAGCGGCAACATTGCCTGAAACAAGAGGGTGAGCAATCTTCCCTGAACACCCCCTCTCCAACTCTGAGAAAGAGAAACCTACAAAAGCTGTTGGTGAAATCTATTAGAAGAACTATTACTGTTTCATTTACCTAGTAGTTTGGTTTACTTGAGAGAGACTTTTACATAGTGTGTTAAGACATCTTCTCTCTATGTTTTTTGTGCCTTTGTGTATATGTTCCAATTACTTGAGCATTTGGGAAAAAAAATTGAAATAAAGACATAGGTATTCGGGTTAATTAAAATTATTTATTTATTCATTGGCAAAAAGTATCTGCTTTGTGTGAAAAAGTTTAACTTTTTGGTTTAAAAAAAAAAAAGTTTCAGCTGAAAATTTGATTCAGAAATGCTGCCATTGTCTTTTATGGGAGCTTGAGTGCCTCAAGCCACCATTCAGCTCTGTGGTTCCCAGTTCGATTACCTACCCCAGGATGTACCGTGACAACTCAGCAAGAGAGGAGACCTTGGTGCATCCTGAGAACATTTTCAGAAAAGATGTTTGATTTCAGGCCGTAAGTTTTTGGTTTTCAATTTTTCAACAAAAATCAAAATTTTCAGTCAGGGAAACCATTTCCAACAAGCTCTAATGGATGCACAAACAATGTTTGTATAACTGGTTTGTTGAGATGTATTCTGGGACTGTTTGGGTAAATTCCTGACTATCTGACCACAATGCAGTCCTTCTGCACTGCCAACCCCAGCATGGACTGACTGCACAGCAAAGACATTTGTTCTGCCTTTTAGGCAGGACTCATGGCTGAAATCCTGGCCCCATTGCGTGTTGCCATTGACTTCAGTAGAGCCAAGATTTCACCCCATGTTTTTAAAACATGCATAAACACCACATATGGTGTTAAATAAATAAAATAAAATTGGAAACAACTACTATAATTATCCTTGCATATGATACAAATACCAGTATATGCAAATTATTTTATAGAAAAAAATAATTAATGGGAAAAGAGATAAAGTTGATAAAGGAGTTTGAAGTGCAAAAGGTGTTCTCATCCATCCTCCCTGTTCAGGGAAAAGGTCCAGGTAGGGACCGTCGCATTGCGGAAGTAAATGCGTGGTTATGCAGGTGGTGTCAAAGAGAGGGCTTTGGATTCTTCGATCATGGAATGTTGTTCCAGGAAGAAGGATTACTAGGAAGAGACGGGATTCACCTAATGAAGATAGGGAAGAGTATCTTCACAGACAGGCTGGCTAACCTAGTGAGGAGGACTTTAAACTAGGTTCGACGGGGGATGGAGACCTAAGCCCGAAGGTAAGTGGGACACCACAAGGAAGCAGGAGGAGGAGGGTGCAGCAGTGGAGGCCTCCTGATTCATACTGTGAAAGTAGGCCAATCGGCTACTTATCTCAAGTGCCTGTACACAAATGCAAGAAGCCTGGGAAACAAGCAGGAGGAACTGGAAGTCCTGGCACAGTCAAGAAACTATGACAGGATTGGAATAACTGAGACTTGGTGGAGTAACTCACATGACTGGAGCACTGTCATGGATGGGTATAAACTGTTCAGGAAGGACAGGCAGGGGCGAAGGGGTGGAGGAGTTGCACTGTATATAAGAGAGCCCTATGATTGCTCTGAGCTCCAGTATGAAACTGGAGATAAGCCAGTTGAGTGTCTCTGGGTTAAGCTTAGAAGCAAGAACAATAAGGGTGATGTCGTGGTGGGTGTCTGTTATAGACCACCAGACCACGAGGATGAGGTAGATGAGGCTTTCTTTACTCAACTAGGAAAAGTTTCCAGTTCACAGGACCTGATTCTCATGGGGGACTTCAATCACCCTGACATCTGCTGGAAGAGCAATACAGCAGAGCACAAACAATCCAGGAAGTTTTTGGATAGTGTCGCAGACAATTTCCTTGTGCAAGTACTGTAGCAACCAACTAGGGGCTGTGCTTCTCTTGACCTGCTACTCACAAACAGGGAAGATCTGGTAGGGGAAGTAGAAGTGGGTGGCAACCTAGGCAGCAGTGACCATGAGATGGTCGAGTTCAGGATCCTGACAAAAGGAAGAAAGGAGAACAGCAGGATACGGACCATGGACTTCAGAAAAGCGGACTTTGACTCCCTCAGAGAACTGATGGGCAGGATTCCCTGGGAGGCTAATATGAGAGGGAAAGGAATCCAAGAGAGCTGGCTGTATTTTAAAGAGACCTTATTGAGGGCACAGGAGCAAACCATCCCGATGTGCAGAAAGAATAGCAAATATGGTAGGCGTCCAGCTTAGTTTAACAAAGAAGTTTTTGGTGAACTTAAACACAAAAAAGAAGCTTACAAGAAGTGGAAGCTTGGTCAGATGACTAGGGAGGATTATAAAAGCACTGCTCGAACATGCAGGAATGAAATCAGGAAGGCCAAAGCACAACTGGAGTTGCAGCTAGCAAGGGACGTGAAGGGGAAGAAGAAGGGTTTCTACAGGTATGTTGCCAACAAGAGGAAGATTAGGGAAAGTGTGGGCCCCTTAGAGAATGAGGGAGGCAACCTAGTGACAGAGGATGTGGAGAAAACTGAGGTACTCAATGCCTTTTTTGCCTCTGTCTACACAGACAAGATCAGCTCCCAGACCGAGGCGAACATCCCGCAGTGCTGAAGGAACAGATCCACGACTATTTAGAAAGATTGGACATACACAAGTCCATGGGGCTGGATGCAATACACCCGAGGGTGCTGAGGGTATTGGCTGAGGTGATTTCAGAGCCATTGGCTGTTATCTTTGAAAGCTCGTGGCAACAGGGGGAGGTCCCTGAGGAATGGAAAAAAGCAAATATAGTGCCCATCTTCAAAAAAGGGAGGAAAGAGGATCCAGGGAACTACAGACCGGTCAGCCTCACTTCAATCCCTGGAAAAATCATGGAGCAGGTCCTTAAGAAATCCATTTTAAGGCACTTGGAAGAGAGGAAGGTGATCAGGAACAGTCAACACGGATTCACCAAGGGAAAGTCATGCCTGACCAACCTGATTGCTTTCTATGATGAGGTGACTGGCTCTGTGGATGTAGGGAAGGTGGTGGATGTGATATACCTTAACTTTAGCAAAGCTTTTGATACTGTCTCTCACAGTATTCTTATCAGCAAGTTAAAGTAGTATGAGTTAGCTGAATGGACTATAAAATGGATAGAAAACTGGCTAGAGCATAGGGCTCAACGAGTAGTGATCAATGGCTCCATGTCTAGCTGGCAGCCGGTCACAAGTGGAGTGCCCCAGGGGTCGGTCCTGCGGTGGGTTTTGTTCAACATCTTCATTAATGATCTGGAGGATGGGGTAGATTGCATCCTCAGCAAGTTTGCGGATGACACTAAGCTGGGGGGAGTGGTAGATACCCTGCAATGTAGGGATAGGATACAGAAGGACCTAAACAAAATGAAGGATTGGGCCAAAAGAAATCTAATGAGGTTCAACAAAGAAAAGTGCAGAGTCCTCCACTTAGGAAGGAAGAATCCCATGCACAGCTATTGACTGGGGACCGACGAGCTGGGCAGCAACTCTGCAGAAAAGGACCTGGGGGTAACAGTGGATAAAAAGCTGGATATGAGTCAGCAGTGTGCCCTGGTTGTCAAGAAGGCTAATAGCATATTGGGCTGCATTAGGAGGGGCCTTGCCAGCAGGAAGCGGGAAGTGATTATTCCCCTCTATTCGGCATTGGTAAGGCCGCATTTAGAGTATTGTGTCTAGTTTTGCGCCCGCACTACAAAAAGGATGTAGACAAGTTGGAGAGAGTCCAGCAGAGGGCAACAAAAATGATTAGGGGCCTGGAGCACAGGACTTATGAGGAGAGGCTAAGGAAACTGGTTTGTTTAGTCTATAGAAGAGAAGAATGAGGGGGGATTTGATAGCAGCCTTTAACTACCTGAAAGGGGGTTCCAGGGAGGATGGGGCTAGGCTGTTCTCAGTGGTGGCAGATGAGAGAACAAGGAGCAATGGTCTCAAGTTGCAGTTGGGGAGATCTAGGTTGGACATTAGGAAAAGGTTTTTGACTAGGAGGGTGGTGAAGCATTGGAATGGGTTACCTAGGGAGGTGGTGGAATCTCCATCTTTAGAGGTTTTTAAGCTGAGGCTTGACAAAGCCCTGGCTGGGATGATATAGCTGAGGTTAGTCCTGTTTTGAGCAGGGGGTTGGACTAGATGACCTCCTGAGGTCCTTCCAACTCTATTATTCTATTATTCTATTCTAATGGCCATTTCTTGAACCAGAACTGAATCAAGACAATACTTTCAGAGTAGTCAGCTCTCCTATGGTTCAATGGTAATGGGCTCAAATCAAAACCATTAAACTTTTTAGGGACAGGTTGCGTATGTAAGATGACCTCTTACATACATGTAAGATGAATGTAAAATGTGCCATCTCTCTGTAAAATGCACTAAGCCAAACTTTCTGACAGAATTATTCCTTAACTTAAATTAAGCCTCTCTCTACCAGACTGAAATTCTTATAAATTAATTGCTGCAAGCCATGTTCTCTTTATACTCTTATTTACCTTCCTCCTTCCCCATTCATAGACTAAATACATCTCAAATCATAATTTGCCCAGGACCCTGCAGAAAAAAAAATCACTGATACTTGCAGTTATGCTGGAACTTCTGTAGCTGCAAAAAATGTTAGATGGGCACATTAAGGAGGAATTCTTCATATGCACAGCATTAGATTTTTGTCTTTAACCTAGGTACTGTTCTGGCTCATTTAGTCGAGTAATATTTAGTCTATTGGTCCAAAGGAAGACCTTGAGTTAACTACTGAGTGTGGAAATCTGCATCCTTGCCTGTCAAACTTCTACCTGAATTAATACTAGCGACTGTACATTAAAATACATACAGTACCTATGATTGGCTATATCATCCCCTTCTGTTTAAAAAAATGGAAAAGGAAAACACTCCAAAAATGTGTTGGTTAGTATCCACGAATCTATCTGAGTAGAGGAATTAACAGTCATGTAGAAGGGTTATTTTTTCCCATAGTTCATAACGATTATGCATTTGCATGGAAGACAGTATACAAAAATGTCTAGATCACATGTCCCAGCTCAACAATGCAAAAACTATTGTAAAGCCTTTAAAATGGGGATGAGAATGTAGGTGGAGAATAGCCACTGGAGCAGCTGACAGCCCTAAAAGTAATTTAAACATTTCTATATACAAGTAGGTGATTTTGATAATCTTTATTACTGTACAGCTTACGTCACTCATCTTGTTTTGAATATTTTGAAGAAGATTGCTCCAGTGTTTCAGAAAAAGATGCAATAATTCTCCACATGAACATTCAATGGTAGAGATTCACACTCACATACAATATTAGGAATATTGTCACCACGGAAGATATCACATCTTCAGACTGTGTGACATATTAAGGTAGAAAGCAAATGTACTTCTTTCAGGTGTTTTTTGTGCTTTATGCTCACATTTAAGACTACTGAAAAATTCTCAAGCTTTAAAATCAGCCCTCTTAAATTGCAAGATTAAGTCAATGTCTCAGATTGCCAATCTGCAAGTATATTGAATTTGTCAGACTGATTTGTTGAACATAATCTGAGACACAATGTCTTTGCTTTTGTGTGTGATGCCCGCTTTCTCAGAGCTGAGAACCCGGTCTATTAGAGCTGATTGAGTTGCCTTGGCTTTTATCAGCTTCCCAACTCCTACAATTTACAGTGGCTCAGTAGACAGTCTTCTGGGAAGAAATATTCCAGTGACTAGTTCCAGAGGGGTAGCCATGTTAATCTGTATACAGCAAAAACAATGAGAGTCCTGTAGCACTTTAAAGACTAAGAATTTCTGCAGGCATAAGCTTTTGTGGGCTGCGCCCCACTTTGCAGCCCACGAAAGCTTATGCCTGCAGAAATTCGTTAGTCTTTAAAGTGCTACAGGGCTCTCGTTGTTATTCCTGTAACTGAAACTCATCCATCTATGAACCTTCCCCTTGACAGACCTTATAATTTATATCCATGTGGTGTCCTTCAAAATTGATGAAGACTGATCATGTATAAGGAACATCTTTTAACAGTCATTGCATTATATGCTTTGCCTTTAGGAGTAAATTGTGGTCCTGATCCTGATTAGGAAAATATATATATTTAGCAATCTCTCAGCACAATGTTTTGGAGCCACTGATTAATTCTGTACTAGGATTGATGCTAAAATAATATTGGAGACTGCAAGTAGCTTATATGCAGCATATGCTCTATGTAAACTAAATAATATATGACCTGTTATCCATGTAATAAAATCTTCTGTTTGATAAAGCCGGTAAGCACTTTTAATAAAATTTCTAACCATTATTGATCTTAAATCTACAAATATAACTGGGAAGCTAATTCTATAAAGTGTCTTGCAGTGATGATAACTTAGGTCAAATGCTGCTATCAGTTACACTGATATAAATTAGGAGTAGATGTACAGTATTGGCCTCAAATGTAAATAAAATCAGAACCAAAACCCCTTTTTTCTTGGTATTTTGACTAAAGTACAAAACTTACTTTTCCAATCCATATCCTGTAATGAAGTCTTAAAGACCCCCACATTTTTTCTTATCTTTATATCAGCTTCCATATGGTCTTGCATTATAGCCTCAGCCCTTCAGCTAGATTGCAGAAAGTGAGTAACCAAAAACCAATTAACTTTTCAGTCCTGAGGAATGTTTTGTGAAAGGTATGGCAAGGTCCTCTTCCCATCCCCTCTTCAACATCTATCTAGTTATTTATATGCCCTCTATCACCTGTAATATATTATGTAGCTTAATTTATTGCTAACACCCTATATGAAATAGGTGACCATAATAGGATAGTGAAACACATTAAGTGGCATGCTTAAAAAAAAAAAAAACATGACAAGGGATCTAAGGCAGAACCAGAAACGAAAACACATTTGCTGATGACCCTCTGCAATGCATTAATCCATTTAGTTCATCCTTCCAGTGGAGAGAAAGTAAGATGTCTTGCTCTGGGGTGGCACAAAGCTGTCTCCTATTCATCAGATCCAAGTGGCATGGTACCTTTGCCTTCTCACTCATTGCCTGAGAGATTGGGACTTTAATAAAAAACAAGTTTAATCCAAGAAAAATGAAGGTGATGTCAGTAAGGTATAGAAGGATCCTGAAGTAATAGTAGAGTTGGACTCTCTCCCCATTATTAAGGGTTTTTGTTTGATCAAGTATGAAGTTTGGAGGTGCTTTTAAGGCCTTAACTGCATCAGAGATCTCAGATGGTATTGGTAGGCATGTGCCTCTTTCTATACATATCTCGATAGGTATTTACAACTGTTTCTTTCAGAATGAGATTTCACAACTGTTTATTAGGTCTCTGAGATCTCCAAAATGGATTATTGAAATATGATCTACAGGAAGATGCCCCTGAAGTTTCAGCAAGTTCACATGGCAGCTGGCTCTCTACCTGGTGATATTACTGGCAGGAAATATTTTATGCCATTTTTTTCCACCAGTGACACTGTTTTTCTATTACTTCTGGTTCAAAGTGTTAACACTCTGGGTATACACAAAATACAGTGTGTAGGGAAGTGCCAGTAAAGCCCTGTATGGCCTGGTTCTTGACTACATGGGAGACTGCTTACCTCATTACAAACCACTGACAACTGAGATTAGGTGAGGCACTTCAGCTAACAGTCTCAGGTATAACTATCAGGCCCCACAAAGTGTTCTATTAGTAGAGAGCTCTTGACTCCAAACTCAGTCACTCTACTGCGTCCACAAAGCCTGGAGTTTGTTGAGGTTTAAGGGAAGGATTCAAAGCCCATCTGTCTTTGCAGGCTTTGTCAGAGATGTGAAAGAATGATGTCTGACTTGGCAGGACTTAGTGGGAGTGTTTTGGTTTGAAAGTCATTTGCTGCACATTTACCCAGAGATAATGGGTACATTTCATTAACTGGAAAATTGAATAAACAATTAATTACATGGAGCTTAAAATATAATTTTACATTTATCAGAGTTATTGATAACCATATCTATAAGCCCACAGTGTTCAAGTGCAGGTTAAACAAGTCTGACATTGTTATTGGCTACACCAACCTAATTCTCATCAGATAACTGAAAAAGGGGAAGCGAAGCAGGTATTGGATTTTTTGACCTCAGGAAAAATTGCCCCATGTGGAGTGCAGGTTAGTTGAAAGGCATTCATTTTCATAGTCATCTGCAGAGAAGCAAATTGAATGTTAATAGAACTGGATATAATGTGTATTTCATTGTAAAAAAGGGGACAGGTCTCAATTGGGAGAATTTAATTCAGTCTTCCTGAAAGATAATTATATCCCTTTTTTTTCCCATTGGGCCTTCACCATCCTAAAACTTCAAATAATGACAGTATGGTTTGCAAAGATCTGCACATTTTTGCCACACAGAAATATGGTGACTCTAAACAATGTTCCTAGGCATAGCATGTCAGAGCAGTGGTTCTGTGGAAGGCCTCACTGGGAAATGTAACAAATGCCTGTTGAAATTCAGCTCGTTGCCACATAGATTTGATACTGGTCTGGTCAGAAGCAAATTCTACTGTTAAGTAATACATTTTAGAGAGCGAGAGAGCGAGATTGAGCACTTTTTGTTGTTAGATCTCCAACCACTTAACAAAGATGGTCGGTATCATTAACCCCATTTTACAGTGGGGGGGGGGGGAAGGGAGGGAGAATTGAGGCACAAAGCAGTGACGTGACTTGCCTTGCCTAAGTTCATCCAGCAAATCAGAGCCCAGAATTAAACCCAGGCCTCCTGAGTTACTGTTCACTGCTCTCCCCATTAGGAAACACTGCCTCCCATAATGGCTGTCTGATCTGAAATGAGTTTGGCATGTAAGCTGGGAGTTAGGACTTTATATTAGAAATGTGGATAAGTGGTAAATTGGTACGGTACAACAGTGCTTGTGAGAGAACCATGATTTTAGACATGGGTCTGCTGTATGCTACTTATTGCAGGCTGATCTTTCTCTACAGTTTGAAAGTACTGACTTGTACCTTAAAATTTCACATTGATTTTCCAGTACAGAGATGGTGCCTAGATACCAACTCAACTAATACTTATAAGCACTTTCACAGTTCCTTCCGTCTCCAAGCACTTCAAACACATTCAGGAACTGATTCTTATTTCACCAACAGCAGGTGAAGGCAAGTATAACTGCTTTGGCTTCAGTGACGCTATTGCTGATTTATACTGGTGCAAACTCAGAAACATGCCTTAAGTGAATAAGCTTCATAACACCCTCATGCAGTGGGTAGATACTGTGAGCATTATTATCCCACCTACAACACTGCAAGAAAACTGAAGAGCTTAAGTGACTTTCCGAATGTCACAAAATGAGATACAGGAATTAGGAACATCTGGTGCTCTAACAACTACACCATGTTACTAGCTAGATATTAAATACCAGCTTTTAACCAATCAGATGTACTGCCAATCATCCACACTGTTTAGGACAGCAAGTGTCTCATTCTAACCTGTTAATTTGAAATCCTGTAACAACGTCTAAGCACTTTGGAGCAGCGACCATCTTTTTCTTCTGTGTTTGTACAGTGCCTAGCACATTAGGGTCCTGGTCCACGATGAAGGCTCCAAGATGCTACTGCAATATAAATAATAAATGATGTCTTATTGTTATTAGACAGTCAGCATAAAAATCACATGCTATGTGAAGACCACCACATTAACTATTAAAACTATCATGCTTCATTATATGATGATTTTCTGGAGGTGCTGGATTCAAAATGGTCCCTTTCCTTCTGAAGTGGAATGTAAAGGAGCTGCAGGGTTTGGACAGTGATTGACGTATGACCACATCAGCAGGTGTTTATCAATCCTCATGTTTTATAGCAGATATCTTGTAAATTTGCCCATTCAACCCAATAATCTTGGGCCTGATTCTCTGAGGTACCGAGCCCCCTCAATTTTATTGACATCATTTCAAGTCGAAGGGCTTGGCTTACAGGAGGCCCTCAGCTCCCAAATGTGGTGGGCTGCCTGGCATGAAACTGGGCAGAAATAAGATTAGATCCAGATTCTGCCCTCAGTTACAGCACTGAATACAAGGGGATGGCACAAGTGTGTACAGCGAAGGCTGAATGTGGCTTCAGGTGGTTTGGCTTGAAACCTAGATCACAAAATTCTGTCTTCCTTTCTTTTTCTTCAATTAGATGTCATGTCTGTATCAGGAAGTGGCAATAAAAGATTGCACAGATATCTTGTGTGTCACTATGCAATGTTTCTTTAGAAACATGCAATTTCCCTATCATAGAGAATGAAAATCCTTGCTTCTTTTGTTGAAAACTTTATAATAAAAATCTTATTTGACATGCATTGTTCTCTAAGCTGGCAATGACTGCTGCTTAAGCTACCTAAAAAAGATAAAAAGAAATGTACAATACCTATTAGCCTTACATAAATAGTATTCCTGATCTCAGTGGCACACTTACATGTTGAGGGGAAAAAACCCTTTATTTATATATTTATCTTCTGGCCCTTCTCAGCTTCCCTTCTTCCTACCATACTGACAAAGGACATATACTTCTTTTAATAGAAGGCACAGGGCATTTGTGACAAACTTGAATTTCATGCACATCATCCGTTCTTTTTGTACAGTGGATTAACCTAAGTGTGGCTCTCAGCAATCAGGGAACATTTAGAGAATATGAAAGGCAACAGAATTCAAGGGAAAACAAATGCTATATAGTGTCATCTATTGTGAGGCACCCACATAACTTATACAATACTGCATCACTCATTATGTTAAGTATCTACCTAGTTTTAGAAACATTGTAGAATCTTGTATGACACCAGAAGGATTCAAACACCTTTTAAATAACCACAAAAGGCAACAATAGTAGGCTGAATTTTACTTTGGATCAAAGTTTTTTAAATGGTCTCTAATTTAGCACCTGCAATTTTGTAGGTGCAATCACCTGTGGGCACAAAGCATAGAATTTACATGCATGTCTGAGATTTATAGGCAGACTGATGTCATAAATCTGTAATTTGTTTCTATTGTTGATTATATCTGCAAAATTTCACTTTCCATTGATTTCATCCCAATATTCAACTCACAAGTGATTGCACCTACAAAATTGCAGACAGAAAATCAGAGACAAATTTGATTTTATAACTGTGGACTTAAAACAGAGGCAATGTATTCTAAGTACAATAGATTAATGATTTTGTACGGGCAAACACTCATCAGCAAAACTTTGCCAAGGGATCTATTTCATAGGTATGCTATTGACGCTAAAACAAATTGTAAGAACATCATAAAAAGTTATGAGTAGAAACCACAGCAGTCTTCCTGAATATAGGCAACTTGTAGAACACTAACCTGAGAATAAAAAAACCCAATAACCTTGTGAAATATGCAATTGCAATTAAAATAGTTTGCAAAATCCACTTTTACTGATGGTCAATTTTACTTTCTCACTAAAATATTAACTGCCCATCAGGCAAATAACTTCTGCCACCTTCTTGCTCTGTAAAAAGCAGATAATATATTTCCTAGGGAGATTTTTCTCTTAGGTCAACAGTATATCAGCAAGAGTTTGGAAGGATGTTACTTTGAAGCAGACTCTCAAGCCCAGGAGAGCTTGTTGAAAGCCAAAGGAGGTATTAAAATAATTTAAAAATAGTAATAAATGAGGGCAGCAAGAAAAATGCAAAGTTGGTTACAGCTATGTAGGGCTTCTTGTAGCTGTGAGATAGTCTTGTAAAAATAATTTGGTTTCCCTAGAGAAGACAGGAACACTTATATTCCTCACCCTCACTGCTGCTGCCGTTTTTTAAAAGCTTCTCTTAGGTACTTATATAACCCCCATTATCAGAGTATCACAACCTTTCATGTACTTCTTTTCATTATACCCTGAGAAGTAGGGACGTGCAATTCTCCCCATTTTACAGAGAGATTAAGTGACTTGCTGAAGGTCACACAGAGAGTCTATGGCAGAGCACAGATTATTTTTTTTTTAATTTCTTTTTTTACACTCTTGATTTACTCGTGACAGCAGTCGGGGTGGAAAATCATGAAGCAGTGGAGGAATCATAGAATCATAGAGTTGGAAGGGACCTCAGGAGGTCATCTAGTCCAACCCCCTGCTAAAAGCAGGACTAACCTCAGTTAAATAATCCCAGCGAGGGTTTTGCGAAGCCGCAACTTAAAAACCTCTAAAGAAGGAGATTCCACTACCTCCCTAGGTAACCCATTCCAATGCTTCACCACCCTCCTAGTCAAAAACTTTTTCCTAATGTCCAACATAGACCTCCCCCACTGCAACTTGAGACCGTTGCTCCTTGTTCTGTCGTCTGCCACCACTGAGAACAGCCTAGCTCCATCCTCCCTGGAACCCCCTTTCAGGTAGTTAAAGGCTGCTATCAAATCCCCCCTCATTCTTCTGTTCTGCAGGCTAAACAAGCCTAGTTCTCTCAGCCTCTCCTCATACGTCTTGTGCTCCAGCCCCCTAATAATTTTTGTTGCCCTCCGCTGGACCGTCTCCTATTTCTCCACATCCTTTTTGTAGTGGGGGCGCCCAAAACTGGACACAATACTCCAAATGCGGCCTCACCAACGCCGAATAGAGGGGAATGATCACTTCCCGCGATCTGCTGGCAATGTTCCTACTAATGCAGCCCAATATGCTATTAGCCTTCTTGGCAACCAGGGCACACTGCAGGCTCATATCCAGCTTTTTATCCACTGTTACCCCCAGGTCCTTTTCTGCAGAACTGCTGCCTAGCTCGTCGGTCCCCAGTCTGTAGCTGTGCATCGGATTCTTCCGTCCTAAGTGCAGGACTCTGCACTTGTCCTTGTTGAACCTCATCAGATTTATTTTGGCCCAATCCTTCATTTTGTTTAGGTCCTTCTGTATCCTATCCCTACCTTCCAGGGTATCTACCACTCCCCCTAGCTTAGTGTCATCTGCAAACTTGCTGAGGGTGCAATCTACCCCATCTTCCAGATCATTAATGAAGATGTTGAACAAAACCGGTCCCAGGACCGACCCCTGGTGCACTCCGCTTGTGACCAGCTGCCAGCTAGACATGGAGCCATTGATCACTACTCGTTGAACCCTATGCTCTAGCCAGTTCTCGATCCATTTTATAGTCCATTCATCCAACCCATACTTTTTTAACTTGCTGATAAGAATATTGTGAGAGACGTATCAAAAGCTTTGCTAAGATCAAGGTATATCACGTCCACTGCTTTCCCCATATCCACAGAACCAGTCACCTCTTCATAGAAAGCAATCAGGTTGGTCAGGCATGACTTTCCCTTGGTGAATCCGTGTTGACTGTTCCTGATCACCTTCCTCTCTTCCAAGTGCCTTAAAATGGATTTCTTGAGGACCTGCTCCATGATTTTTGCAGGGAGTGAAGAGGCAAGCTGCAGCAGAGTGGGCTCTGTGAGAAACAATGAAAACACTGCAACTCTTTGATCACTGTGCCATTCCCAAAGTAGCACTTTACTCAAGCACCAGCGTTAACTAATATTGGCACGAAGTACAACATTTTAAGGGTTATCAGCATTCATTTGGTTGATCAAGCCCTAGGGGAAAGTGTGCTTAGCTGGTGTGTCATCCGTTTTGTCTTACATGATAGCTCCTATGTTCTTATTTTATGTATTGCAGCTTTTTTCCTCAGTGATCCACACCATTCTCACTATCAGCAGCAACCCTTCTTCTTGGAACTCTACAACAACACTGCACATTTCCTGCTCTGAACAGAACAACTTTCTCAGCACTGGCTCTGGGATATCTATGTTATATAGAAATAGCCAGTGGAGGAGAGGCTTGATGATCTTAGCAAATGTTCTTATGTAGGGTCTGACTTCTGTTGCAGAGAGGGTAACTACCACTAACATGCGCCACGTATGCTTGGCAAATCTATATTTCTTGTACTGCTTAATGCAATGACTCTCAGCCTTTCCAGATTACAAGTCGGATTTATCTTGCGTACCCAAGTTACACCTCACTTAAAAACCACTTGCTTACAAAATCAGACATAAAAATACAAAAAAGTGTCACTGCACATTATTACTGAATAATTGCTTACTTTCTCATTTTTAACATATAATTATAAAATAAATCAATCAGAATATAAGTATTGTACTTACATTTCAGTAAGTACTTATAGCATACAGAGCAGTATAAAAAAGTCATTGTCTGTATGAAATTTTAGTTTGTATTGACTTGGTTGGTGCTTTATGTAGCCTGTTGTAAAACTAGTCAAATATCTAGATGAGTTGATGTACCCACAGGAAGATCTCTGCATACCCCCATGGTACATGTACCCCTGGTTGAGAGCAACTGGCTTATTGTATGTGGTACTACATTGTAATATACCGACTATGGCTCTGGTGCTACTCCCTTTTGTAGCCATTGCTTGTAGTGGAAGTAGTGCTACTATTAGCAGAAACTGTATTCGTTCTCCTTTAGCTCAAGTGTTATAGACATGTGGTTTTGGAGCTCAAGGATCAGGGTTTTAGTTTTGGCTGGTATGTGTGCATGTGTGTATGTGCTTTGTACAGTAGCTGAGTCTGTAAGCAGTACTTGGCTTAATTACAGTATATTCTGACTTTCTCTGAAAGTCAGTGGATGAGTCGTTTACAACACCATTGGTAGGACTGAGCTATGCCCAGTTACATAAAGTGGACAAACCCCTCTATTCCTAGACATTTTATCAAGGGAATATAATGAAGACTACAATTATGTAACCAGAGATTGTTCTTTAATAAACAACAAAGAAATAAACACCTCACTCCTTTAACAAACCCTCATGACACTGCCCCAGCCATCAGTCTCCCACTTGCAACCTCAGCCCCTCCACCATACAGCCATCAGCAAACATCTTCCCATTCATACCTCCAGTATACTGTACTGTGTCCAGCAACCACTTCCCACTCAAGCCCCTGCCACAGTCACCGACAATTGAGTACCCTCCCACTCCAGTTGCTTCATTTCCCATTCCATCCCCCACAGCACCTCCAGAAACCATTCAGATTGTTTTAAAATGTATCCTAACAGCGATGCTGAAGTAAAAAAGGAAATTATATGAAATTCCTGAATTTCTGGATGACTAATACATTTGCTTCATGGTACCCAGAAAAATCGTCTTTGCTTGAACATTACAGCTGAAGTCAGTAGAAGAAAACAACATAACATCAGACATCACATGAAAAGTCATTTACCAGCTGTACCATTGCATTTTATTTTTCACACAGCTCACTAGACAGTTTTTCCAGAAGCATCTATGTAAGTCGTTGTTTTATTTTACGTTCTCCTGTTAGTTGTTTTTCTTGTTACATTCCCTTCTGTCCCAGCAGTATGGAAATTAATTATTTTGTTAATGCACTGAATAGAAAATCCTCTTACTCTCTAGGGACTCTTGGGGCCAATTCTCTTTCTCCAACTTCTTCTTGGGTAATTCATCTGCTCACACAGCTTCAATTCCCAAGTTTATAGCAATGAGTACAATTCTTTCTCCATTCTTGACCTATTTCCCTCAAATCCCATATCATGGTCTATCTCTGACACCAGTTCCATGATTTTCATTGTCATTTTAGGCTTAACATGACCAAAACAGCATTGCTTATTTTTCCTACCATGCCTTTCCCATTCTCTGTTATCTACAGCAACACCACAATCTCCCCTCTACCAATTCAGGTCCATAATGTTGGGGTCATCATTAACTTTGTTTTCAGCCTTGCCCCACATATGCAGGCCACCTTGAAATCTTCACACTTTTTCCTCCATAGCATCTGTAAATTCCAGACAATTTTGTGTTGACTCTATTTAGGGCTCCCGGATCTCTTATCTTGGCTATTGTAACATCCTCTCTACCACATTATGGCCTGCATAACAGCCACATCCCCCACAGCACCAGTCTTTGAAATTAAGGAGTTAAAATCATCTTTCTTGTTCATTGCTCTCGTTTTCATGCTAAACTGTATTATGGTGTTCACACACCAGCAATAAAACTCTGCAAGAGTCTACATATATTGTAGCAAGTCCCCTGGACTGAGTGTTCTAAAATTGATATCAGTTGATTCCTGTTTTGCACAAGTCACCTCTATGATGCACTATAAAGAGCCTCAGATACTATTATATCTTAGTCTGCTACACGTCAAGAAATATGCTGTTCCTAAGAATAATCCTTGCTTGAACCCATGTTTATACACTGTAAAATTAAAGCAGCTAAACTAGGGCTTTTTAGAGAGTCAGTGAATAATGACAAGTCCCTGAAATGGGAAGATTGAGTGATTTTACTATGCAGGCTCTATACTGCGTCTCTGAACTCTTTGAGATTTAACTGCTCGGCTGCTGAAGCACTTCTAATCCTTAAATATGTCCTCTAGGTTTTGTACATCTGTCCAGCACTACCTTAAGGCCATATTATCATGGTTATCTACAGTTAAGCCCACTAAAAAAGAAATGCTAATTAAAAAGTGGTTTTTAATTACTTTGAAAACCTATTTGAAATTCTGAGTAAATGCTTGATTAGGCATTGTATTCTTTATTACTAACAAAGAAGACCAATAGCCTGTCTAGAGTACTTCAGTCCCAGGAGGAATGTCCCCACAACTCTTGCTTGTATCAGCACATGACACATATTGGAAAGGTATCATTGAGGATAAAATTAAATACTGGGGTTGTAAAAGCATTTTAGCTTTTGCTAATGAGTACATTTATTTTTTGCAGTGACAGCACTAAGACCTAGTGTGTTTAAATAACATTAAAAAACCATAATTTGTATAGACTTTGAATAGCAAAGACATCAGACACAAAAAATTGAACAGTACAGAGAATGACTTGCAGGCTGTTCTTTTACAACTCATTTGTTGCAGGCTTTTTTTACCCCAAGGTTGTGCCATTCATCAAGACTTTCAGGACTTGCTAAAATTACTTATGGAGCTACAGCCACCTGTCTAACGGCTTGAGCCACCTCCCACTGAAGACAATGAAGAGACTTCTATTGCCTTCGGTGGGCACTGGATCAGGCTTTGATGAACTAGCTCGGCAAAGTTTTTAAGCATAGAGCTAAATCTATCCCTATTCAGCAAAGCACTTAAGCACATGCTTGACTTCCAAAAAGAAGCATACACTAAAACACTTTGCTGAACTGGGATCTAAATACATTTTCCACTCCCCCAAAACACGAGGATCAAGGTTTTAAAAAACTGTTTATTGAGGAAAGCACCAGTCAGAGAGGAGCTGAAAACAATTCTTGATGTCACTATTTGTAAATTAGGAAATTTCAGTTTGGGGGAAACATTAAACCTTGGGTATAAATACTTCAAATGGAGGTGACTGAACAGCAGTTGCCAATAATGTTAAAGATTTTTATTACATGCCTAAGTATGTAACAGCACATTACAAAATGGCAGCTTCCTGGTTAGGTAAACATGATGGGGTTGTGATTGTTCCCTTGAGAGCATTATAGGGATGGGATCCTCAGTGCACAGATCTCCCACATAGGAAGAGTGCCCTTATAGCAGCATTCCCCTTCCCCCAGACCCTGTAGAAGGTTTGCCACCAATGAGGGGATCCTCATGGATGGTGGGAGCAGGCAGAAAGCTGACAATACAAGAGAGCTTCCTTCCCCTTACTCCACTGCATGGTCAACAAAGCTCATGGAGCCCAATCAGAAGCAGTACTACATTTCCACATCTTCTACCTCCTGAAGAAGGGAATGTCCATTAAGGAAAGCCCTGGGAGCGGCCAGTAGTTGTGGAAGCCATGACAGCCTAGCTCCAAAAGGGCCAGCAGGGAGAGTGGGATGAAAGCAGAACTGTAGATCTAGCACAGAGGCAGATTCCAGTGGCCTCCTGCTGGTACCCTGGACTTGGGGGCTGAACTTGTGGCTTGATCCATTGGGGGCAAATCATTTTCTTCTGCAGACAGAACAATTTTGTAACATTTCCTCCCCATTAACCTTCTCCCATGTTTTTTCCCCACAGGAAAGCATGATCAGGCCCATGTGTTCTAAAAAGGGCTACTTCACTCATATGCAGATTAAACAAAAATAAATGGAGACCGCTACAAAATGTTTAACAGGACCCAGCCCTTGTTGGAAGCCACCATAATCAATTTAAATTGAGCACTTGCTAGAAGATCGAACATAGGGGTGTTGTCATCATGCTACGTGACTCCAGAAGTTACATGATAGAATTGGACAGGCACCACAGGAAGGTACAACAGAATCTTTGCTGAAGCGTATTGCTTTGGTTAATAGTAATTCTTGTAATCCCAAAAGGCACACTACAGCATCAGTGCAGGAAAACTGGTAGCAAAAAAACCTCTCCTTCTTATGCCAGCCAATATTTGAGGCTGCAGCAGAACTGACTGTTTGCAGTTCCTGTTCTGCCCATAGGTGTAAATCTATATATTCCTCTTCATGAACAGCTAGTCCCAGGAAGTGCTTAAATGGCAGCTACCTTTCATGTATGCTTTAAACATGTATTATGTATCTAAAAAGCATAACAAATGTTCACACTGCATATAGGATATGCATATAGCTACAGACCAAAGTTGTCCTAGTCTCAGATCACATTTCACAGAAAAAATGATAACCCTCAAGATGCAAAACTCAATGGCTGTCATGCAGTCAAAAAGGAGAAAATTCATATTTACAGCAGACCTTCCACTCTTAATTCGTGCCATTGTGAAAAACCTCGAGCACAACATCATGCAATATTTAGTTACTTCTCCCTTTTATAAAAAAACCATTTCTACATTCTTTGTGACACATATAAACTTTTGACTGCCAAGATTAGTTTATTTTACAGAAAATACATAATAAAGCCCTCTGAGTATCAAAGGGTACTACATACAAATCATAATTAGTTTATATAATCACGTCCCCTCCAGAAGACTACCTATGTTTTAGTATGCAAAAGAAGTCTAGGTGGAAGATTCCCTGCAAAAGAAATGAACAGCCACTTGGCTAAAGCACAAGGAAAAATGATTCTATGATCCTATTTTGCACAGACAAACAAGCACAGATCATGTTCTCTGTGGACAGAATACCTGCCTATAATATGTTTGCCCTGAAGACTGCTTTGACATAGAGAGTTCTTGCAAACAGCTGGTCCCAGGAAGTAGTTAAATAGCAGGCATGTCTAATTTCAGTCATAGGAATAATATTTAAAAATAGTAATTACTTTTTATTATATAGACATTTTTTCCAGCAAAGGCTAGAGGTCAGGATACCAGACTTGAAAATTAAGCAAACTAAAACACCATGAACATTTTACTGGCTTAGATAATTCTGGTATAGCTGTGAGAATACTGAGGAAAAAATTATTTGAGTATTCACTCAAATCTAAAAAATAATTTGCTTTGGATGTGCTTGTGCCCCCTTTGTGTTTGCTTTCCAATGAAGCAATGAAGTTTTCCTTGCATGAATTCTCATGGAAAATAAATGTTATGCATTAACATTCAAGTATTTGCAACAGAGGCGGTATATGTTATGTGGGAATGTACACTGCTTGATATGGCCAAGACGACTGATTTTCCAATCTCCTGAGTCATGTCAAACCAAATGAGACAGACAAAGATCTGTTCACCTTTGGAATTAGGATTCCATGTAGGAATTTGCTCTTTGTGAATGGAAGAAGAGAAACCCCTGATTCCAAAGACACATAACCCTTCTTGACCTCAATACAGAACATGGGCTAAATCAGATGGACTAGATTTTAACACCTTCTTTTTCTCAACTACAGTAGGACTCCTTAAACAGGTTTATCTATGACCAATACCTACTGAAGCTGGCATCTCTGAGAGATATCTTACAGCTGCAGAGGATTTAATTGCCCTCTTCATTTTCAGTGGTCTCCTACAACGTGTGACCCTTTCACACTTAATGTGTCCCACCTTGTATTTAGGTTGGACACTCTAGTTTCATTCTCCAGACCTGAAGAAGAGTTCTGTGAAGCATGAAAACTTGTCCCTTCCACCAGCAGAAATTGGGCCAATAAAAGAGATTACCTCACCTGCCTTGTTTCTCTCGGATCAACACAACTGCAGTAACACTGTAAACAATGATATTTAATATAATTCATGACAGGGGCGTAGCCAGATGTGATTTTTTGGCAGGTCCTGTGGCTGACATGGGTGGGCCGGCTGAAAAACAAGTGCTTCCTGAACTTCCTGCTTCTAGTCATGTGATTGGAAGCAGGAAGTTTAGGAAGCCACCAGCTGAAAAAGCTCCAGTTGTGAAAGTAGCTTAAGTGGACCTTGGGTGGGCCTGCTTTCAAAGTGGTGGACCATGGCCCACCCAGGCTCACCCGTAGCTATGCCCCTGATTCACGGATCAGGCACTCACTTAAGGCGGTACTTGTGGGGTGATGGCAGGAAACACAGTCTCACCTTTGAGAGAAGACTTTTATTAGAAAGGACTGCATAGTATCTCAGGTTTTCAGAAATAGCGGAATCATCATGAAGATTTCATCATGGTCATGATGAGCCATATCATGAATGGATTTTATGTAAGTGTAAATTTAGAAAGATGTGTAATGACAACATATAAAGATCCTCATCTCCCTTGTGCTCCCCACAGAAAGGACCCATCGTACCTTGCAAACTGAGTACACATGGAATTGAAACCAACGAGGTATATGACTATTGAACCCTGCAGCACTATTTCTACATAGACACCTTTTAGTGTGGAGTCATATTTTAAACAGATCAAAACAAATTAATCCCAAATCTCTTATTTTAAAATTATGTGCTCCTAGAATTCCAAGGGCACTTGCTCAGAATCAGCCTCAAAGATCTCCAATTAATCTATACACAGAAAAGAATTCATATTAAATGGAATTGGTTAGCCTTTGGAATTGACACAATAAATTAAGTTTAGTAAGAGCTCTGTGATTTGACCTGTTAGAAAAAATATTTGTATTGATCTCCTTATCAGGAGCAAATCACCAGCTGGGACAAACTTTAATTATACTTTTCTTCACTAGAAAGTATTTATAGCCTCTTCAATGGCCATTTTTCCACATCTGTGAGGAGAAACTTATTTGTCTCTATGACTGGGTCAGAACAGCCTGAAAGGATGATAATGCCATACAGTCTCTAGGGAGAAAGCTTTATGGCACAGCCAGTAGAGATGACATATTACATCTGCTCTTCGTTTGTCTTTATTATGCTATTAGAGAAGTCTTCTCTAATCACATCAGCATTTGGAAAACTCCCAATTGTTTAGTATTTGACATGTTGTGTTCTTTCTGTAGCTGAATATACAATATCTTAAGAATGATAATATTACGTATGTGTTGTTAGTTAAAATGAAGCTCAAGGAAATGAGTTGATAGACAAAAGTTGAAGTAATTTGGAGATCACAGTAGATGCAGTTTTAAATCTATACACAGTACTTTTGCTTGGACTGTGGTGGAACTACTATTTATAAATGTAATCTAAGTATTGCTATGAATTGCCCTGTCACTGTAGTAACTCATCATTTTACAAACATAAATGGGAGAAGTAGCACACACGGATAAATGGCAGTTTAGTTCTTGGTGGACATGTTAGATGAAATTCCCTCCTCCCTCCCACCCCCTGTGGAGAGATCCCTATTTTGTGGATTTATGAGGTTATGAAATTATATATATATACAGACACAAACACACACACACATTTATATAATATATAAAAATTAGGTTATTAATTCTGCTTACGTTTGATGAGAACAATCATCTCCCTGTCAGATTTAAAATTCAAAGTACCTTTCCATATTTGTAAACTATACCATGTGCTACAGAGCTGTTGGTATTCATTTAACAGAAAGAGGAAAATAATTCCAACGTCACCCCGTATTTTTAACATTTGGAATTCAGATCTGGTTTTAAACTGCTCTTTCTGTTTTCATACAAAACCTACAATCCCTAATCCCCTCATTTAATTAAATTAGGTATGCTCTGTAATTAAGAGGGATGGGTGAAATAGTTAAGATAAATTAAGAAGCTCCTGTACCCATTATTCAAACTGATCCTAAACTATACATTTTGGAGGTGTGAAAAAGCTTGTTTAACTATTGCATAAACATTATTTTTCATTTGTGCACTCTTCACCTCTTCACTTTCAAGTCCTCACCAAAACCAGATTGGGAAGAGCTGAAATGCCAAGATTAAGATAAATATCGGTTCTCATGGTATTTCCAGCCCAGCAGGAGGAAAAAGATATCTTGGTATCAGAGACATTTCTAAACTTGTTAAAGCTGAAGATCCAGAATTCCAAATGTTTTATGCAAATAACCAGGTGCCCTAATTTATATATTTGAGCATGATAGTCATTTACATAAATGACAGATGGTAACTGGGCATACCAGGGTTCAGAACATACCACCTGCTCTCTAACTTTATTCAGCTCTTTCTCATCATCTGAATTATAAGCTCTCTGTGATCTTTTCTTTCAAGAAGAGGAGACCATAGGAGTAACTTGGAAAGGGAGAGGAAGCCGCTGGTGCCCAGAGAGGGCACCTGGACATTACTTGTATCAGAATCATGGCTTGAACAAATGGTAACAAATCTGGATCAAAATTTTACATAGGATATAAAATAAATAAATAAAATCTTTGTTTTCTTTTTGACGAGACATAAACCCATCATGCTATGTAGTGTGTATGTTGGGGAGTTAAAGATCTTAGTGACTTTTGAATTACTTCTGTCCAAGAAATGGGATATGAATCAATTTGGGTAATTCAACCTCCCCTTAAAATTATCCTCCTATAGTTCAATGGTATTTGCATCCTACCCCTCACAAAGCCCTATGATCCTGGTTTATCATGTCTCCTGCTCCACAAAGAACAACCTCCTTTCTCTTCTTCTCTCCTACGTCACATAGCATTCCCTGCTACCCAACTAATCCTGTTTGAATTTATGAGCTGCCATGACCCATTCTTACCATGTTGCTCTCTACAGATCTCTGTCTCTCTCTTATTGTACCAACCACACTGAGGCCACTTTCTCCACACCTCTTTCTTCTTTGATTCTCTAAGGCCAAACTCTCTGCTGCATAGGGTCCCTTTTGCAACTAACTGCCTGTGCTCAAAATTGGAAGTGTCCTGGGAAAACAGAGAAGGGTTAACAGATCTAACTCTTCTCATAAAGCTTCTAACCCAATTTTGTAGATTTGAGGGGTTTAGTACCCAGACTCTGAATCCTACATATTAATTCAGCAGCACTGCTTTGAACAGTGGTTTCCAGATTTTTTAGTAAGGTGACCCACCAACTGCATTTTGCCTTTTTTGCAACCCACCCAGGATCCAAATTTGTAGGAAGGGCCCAAATTCAAAGGCCAGCATTTTTTTTCCTCCCTCCACCAAAGGGGCATGACGTGCAGCAGCATCCTCCACATTGGGACTGCAACCATAATCCTGGCCCAGTGCAGAGGGGAGGCACTGAAGGAGGAGGACAGGATGGAGAGCGAGCCCGTCCACACTCACCCTACAGTGGTGGCTCCTGTTCTGCTGCGCTGGGCTCAGGTTCCTGCTTTGGACATTGGGACCTGGCGCATGGGGTTGCAGTGCCACTCAGGTTTGACCCTGAGTGGCACCATGACCCCATAAAGGAAGAAACAATGCCCAGAGTGGGGAGCTGGGTCCATCCCTGCAGGACAGGAGAATCCACTGTGGGTGGCAGCAGGATGGGCTCGCACTCCAACCCCCACCCTCATGGCCGCCACTGCAAGTCAGGTGCACAATCCACTTATATAGTCTTGTGTTTGGAAGCACTAGCTTGGAAGATAATTAAAGATATCTACATTTTAAGAATTTATTTTCTAACATGTCAGATGTGCCTGTTACTTTGTGCACAGATTTACTCTTTTTTAAAGATAAATCTGACTCACCACCGCTTAATAAGCAGGCACCATTATTGTGTGATGTTTCTGCAGAAAAACAAACACACACATTCAACCCCCTTTCAATATGTTGAAAAGGACACTGCTCCACCTCCTCGTTGTTTAATTTCCAGCTCCTTCACAAAACAAGAAAAAATATTATATAACCTTCCAGCTGCCCTTTCATTTTTAGCTATACACCAAACTTCCACGCTTTGTTACAATTGCAACTCTTATTTAGAAATAGAAATACCTCATGGGTGGCATTCTATTTTATTGAATAAAGGTGTCGTGCTGGGTGACATTCCATTTAATCAGAAACCAAAGACCCTTCACTGATTAATGCAACTGATTAAAACTAAACAAAAAGAAAAAAAAATCAAACAAAGGAGCAACCAACTCTCAGCTACCATCCCAGCCATGTTTTTTTAAGCAGGGTCTGAAATGCTCTTCTATTCCAATTGCTTTGCCCAGCATGCTGCCCCTCAGTAGTTATTTACTGGTCTTAGCTACAGATAGTTTAACCTCCGAAAATCTGCTGCCCATTATACAGTTTGGGCTAGATTCACGTAGACATGAACACTGAGGATTGCCACATCCAACTCTTAGGTGCTAGAAAATCATTGGGATTCACAATCCTGGGTTAGGTACCTAGGCACCGTATATAATGAATGGGGAGAGACGGGCCCCTCTGCGTGGGATTCACCAAAAGCCAGCATGCTGGGTAAATGGCCCTGTAAGCTAGCCCATGGGAGGAGCCAGGTTGAGATGTGTGGGCTAAGCCTTGCCCTTCTCTCAGAGATAGGCATCTAAATCTGGTTCACAGGGAGGCACCTCTCTGCTTGGGATTCTCTGTTGCAAACCCTTTCTTGGAATTAGGCACCTATGCCATTTTTGAAGACCCCAGGGGGTGGGGAGGAGGTCAAAGAGGACCTCATGGTTTTCAGCCCAATGCTTAGAGTACTCACCTGAGAGAATTAAAAAGAGTAATTGGAGCAAGGAGACTGGATCCTGGTCTCTCACCACACCAGGTGAGTGCTCTAACCACAAACACATACAGTCACTGTCATGCACAGGTTCTCTCTCCCTCTCTCTCGCCCAATGATTCTATCTGGAATAGCTTCAACAGAAGATATTGAGATATTGAACATTAAAATATTCTATAGCCTAGCGTTTGGGGCACTCACCTGAGAAGTGGAAGACTCCAGTTCAAATCCCTTCTTTCCCTCAGGCAGAAGAGGGACTTAACCAGGGGTCTGCCTGGTGACCAGTGGGTTAAAAGTTCTGAGGAAGGTCCTCCTCCCACTCATTGGCTGTATTGTGCAAGCTCAATCCTGCGAGGCGACTCAGGGCATACTTCCAAATCAGGCTCTGCAGGCAAGTTAAGCAGACAAATGAGATAATTAAAAAGAGTAATTGGAGCAGGAAGACTGGATCCTGGGTCTCTCACTCCCTCAGCATGCTGGCTTTCTCTAGTTTATGAATTGCCCTGGGGCTTATGTGTCCGGATGGCTGGTATGGGGCTGCGGTGTGCATGCTCAGAGGCAGAAACAGAGAGAATATTTAGTGGAAAAATGTAGATGGTCAGTGAGTTTAGGTGCCTACAGGGTTTGGCAGGAGTTGGGTGGGATGGGAGGCGGGGAGAAGGGGAGGTTGCAAATTCCATTCTGGCTTGATTCTGGGATTTAGGTGCTTAAGACCTTCTGTGAATCCAGCTGTGTGTGCTCAGTTCCTCTCTCCTTTAACCAGTTTTACACCAAGGTAACTTTATTGACTTTAGTGATTTATACATGTCTGACTAAAAGGACCATTGTTGCTTGGATCCTTCCCTATGTTAACTAGTCATCCAGTCCCCTACACCTGGAAAAACAGACACTCCTTCCCCAGAATAGAAGAGAGTGTCCACATTTTTCACCTGTTTCCTGTTGGCCTCGGAGTGCAGGAAGTGTATCACTGGTTGGCAGCTGTTGTACAGAAAGCAGACAGACAACTGAATTAATACTTAATTCTTAAGGCTGGCGCATAAAGAACTCAGGGGGCATGTCTGATGTCTTGTTTTAGAAAGCAGCAATTGAATTTGAGATATCTGTTCAGTTCATGATGTCTTTTGCTTAAAGAGCTGGATGAAAGCTATACATAAGTAATACACCTGCTGAGGCTGCTTATCAGTATCATTTGTACATAAATAAAAAATTACTACTATTTTTATTTCAGTGGCTCTGACTCAGCATGGTAGGGCTTAGTGATGTTAAATGTACAAGGATTAGATGGTTGAAGAGACTGACAATAGGATATATAGTCTTTAAACTCTATGGCTCTGTAATGAAATCAAGTGAAAGTGATGGTTACCAAAAGTTGCTACCATCTGATATGGTATGAAATGGTAGTCTGAATTCAAGGGTCCATACTTATCATTACAATCAGAAGTTTCCCCTTGGTTAACAATCTGTCTGTAAAAGGAGGCTAAGAATTTTAACAATATGGAGACTTCCCATTGAACTGGGAAGGAGACTTTATTTCAACAATATGAGGAAGCTTGGCCTACCATTGCCTATGCTGTACTTGTTCAATGGATAGAGAACTTCTATACCCTCCGGATCTGTCCATCTAGCACTGGCATTAACGTAATTTAAAAATTCCATCTCAAGCAGTCATTGGCTCAATGAGCTTTCTAGATGGGAAACCCCCTGTGAAGGACATGAAACTGATATGTAAAAATTTATGAATGCTATATGTGACCCAATTATAGGGACAGTTACAGTAAGTTATATTGGGTTATTACGATGCTTATTGTATGCATATGTTGGTTTAGTTCAATAGAATTTCATGTTATGAATGGCAGAACAGAAAAGGAGAAAGGCAAAACAATAGCTTCAGATAAACAGCCCTCTAGTCCTGAAGAAACAATGCCTGAAATATTATTAGCTGGGAAGATGCTACTTCCAGGCCCCAGTCAAAATTACATGACTTGTTTTGCCAAAGTTGGAAGTGAAAAGATCAAAAGGACACTAAACAGATAAAAGTTGATTCCTAGAGAGAGTGGGAGAGGCAGATGTCAAGGGGCTGCTGGTAGGAACAGACTGACAGAGAGACAGATTCTGTTGGGAAGTTTGAAGAAGCAAAAGGCGGTAGGAAGATGGACATATGTGTAACCTTTTTATTGGTTTAAATCATCTCTCTCATATTATGCCCTGTTCCTGTTGTTGAGATTCAGTGATACTTTGTTTAAGAAAGCTGTCCGGTCACCTGTATTACCACTGATCACAAGCTTCCCAAGGGAAGACTTGCAGATGCTGAATCCAGTCAGGCCTTCTGGATAAACACAGTTGATACACAGAGTACTGTACTCCCAGGGGTCTGGTGAAGAGAGATAGAATCACAGGATTCCACCTAAGAAGAGGTGAAGGCAGGCAGCCTAACATGAGAAGGGATGCACTCAGGGAGACCAGAAGAGGGGACAGATGTTCAGTTAGCCCTGTAACTGTGACATCTCCATTGAAACATTGTTAATCATTTAAAACAAACAAACACTTTCTTCAGAACAGTTGTTGGGATCAAAATAGCTCTGAAACAATACAATTAATAAATAAATGATAAAGTACTCTTCCTTGTATCTGAGTGATCTGAAGTAATAAGTGAAAGATATCTACTTGAGTCTGAGTTTTGCTTTATTTCATTAAAATTTAAACCTGATTAAATTAAACCAGTCTGGGTTTATAATCTGTCGGCAAGACAAAAGGACTTTGACATATTTCTCTTTTCGACATGTTATTGGGATTTACATTTCACTCCAATTGTATCTGTATTAAAATGATCTAACACATCATACATGGAAAAGTGATTAATAATAATAGCAGAAAAAGCAATACAGAATTAAGGGCATCATGAAGAAAATGAGGCAGGAAAGCAAGAAGGCTCTTCATGAAGTAGTTTAAAAAAGGAAAAAAAAAATCTCTCTTTGTTCTTGCCTACTTTATCATTACACTAAGTAACAAGATGTAAATGTCAGGACTCTCCACTTTAAGAGTCAACTCTGAAATAAAAAGCCACCTGGAAATAGTTTTCAAGTTTATACTTATATTGTAGTCTAAACACAATGCATTGTTGGGGTTGACAGCTTCCCACAGTTGTTCAGAGGTATTCCATTTACGTTCATAATTTCTCCTGCCAGTATGATTTTCTGACAACACATAGCTTTCGGAATCAATGTTTTAAATAGTTTTTCCATCCTACAAAAAATGCCTGACATAACAAAAAAAGGTTTTCCTTCAGAACGAAATATTGAAATCTCAGTTTTTCATGCACTGAAAATCTGGGGAAAAAATTGGTTCAAGTCAATCAAAATGTTTTGTTTTGATAGTTAAAAAAGACTCTTTAATTTCTAAACAAAAAATAATTTCAAATCAGAAAACCAGAATTTTTAATTTCACAAGGGTCAAAAAGAAACATTTCAACAATTTTGAATTTTTTTTAAATCAGACAATTTTTAGCCAACAAAATTGTTGAAACTAACCCTTTCCTGCAACAGGGTTTGATTTTGACAAATCAGCATTTTCCAAATATATATTATACATATAAGTTGACAAATTTCCAGCCAGCTCTAGTTTTAAGTCAAGAGTGGATGGGTTTGCAAAATGAGGTGTGAAAAGTAAAACCTTGGACTCTTACTAAACTATATTGCAGAATTAAATTAAAATTTAAATGAATGGGTGTGATCCTCAGCTAGTATAAATCAGCACCTGCAGCTCTGATTGAGTTCAGCAGACCTATGCTAATTTATACCTGCTGAGAATTTGGCCTTCTATGTTTAATCTGTAATGGTAGAACACAACCAACACTCTTAAATTTTACTTATTAAAATGCACAATACTAATACATTTTTAAACTTTGGCTTTTTGTTTCTCTGTAAGCACTGACATAAGTGTTAATGCTTCCTTGTGTTGCCTGAAGCTTCCTCCTAAAAAAAACAATTGTACATTGATTACAAGGGGGGAAAAAAAAAAAAGCCAACATTGCTGGAAGTTAAATGTAATGATAATTAGTTATCCTCAAATATTTAATTTATGAAAAGACAAAACATAAAACTATAATGTAGATTTAAAATGTCTTACAAATAAAATTATTAGGAAATAACTGACAGGATACTGCCTGAAAGCTAGGTCCAAGGGTTAAAATAGCATAGAGACAGGGCAATTCAAAGGGAAAAACATTTCCTAAAACCTAGCAAAGTGAAGGGAGCTATAAATAAGACCGTAAAAACTATCATCTGCAGTTAAAATGTTGCCGCTTGTTGTACATCATTTTGTTCTTAAGTGTCTGTTGCTGGGCTAGAGTGTCTAAAATTAACAGTGTGATAGCCTACATAGGAACCAAAATGCATACTAGAAAATGCTGTTGAATTTGTTATTTTTAATGCAAACATAAGTTTGTTATTTTTACACTGTTTCTGTTCCATGAAAATATTTTATCAGGGAAAAATTTTAAACAGATTTTAAGTGTGAAAATAGTCAGGCACAGATGTGCAATCATCAGTGAAACAACTAAAATTATTAATAAACTGTGAGACATTTAGCAGTTTTACAGCACTGCATTTGTCACTTCATGTGTCACTTCGTTTATGGTTGTTATGATCAGCATCACTGAAAACAGAGGGAAAATCTGAACCCAGCCATGGATTATTGATTATACATCCAATAATAATACAAATAAGGGATGCAAGTGAATGCGTTTAATAGACTATAGCAATGAATAATTTTAGGTACAAAAACTGAAATGTGTATGTACATTAAGTATAATTATGAGAATAATGGTTGACTATAATGTTATCTTTAGAAAAACTTGACCCATGAATGTGCACTCATTGGGGTCTGATTCTCCATTTTATTGCACTGGTGTAACAGCAGTGTAAACACCCATTGACTTCAATAGAGTTACTCCAGGATAAAACTGATGTGAGGAATGGAGAATCAAACCCAGTGACTTTTGATGTCCTCTAAGTTCTAGTCTTCTATGCAGTAGTCACTTTTATATGTGAAATCAGAAACATGCACCCTAATGCTCAGTAAGTTAAGAGGAAGGAGAGGGGAAAAAGCATCTATGACAGCAAAAGAATAAGAGTAGATGAAAACATGAGCAAAAAAGAGGGTCTTCTCATGGGGTAGGAAGCACTTGCCAACCTTAGCACAGCAAATGGTAGAGTGAATTGTAATACAGTCCCACTCTTATTACCAGACAGCTCTTTACTGAATTAGCTCCAAAGACTCCTCCAATACATTGCATAGTAGCTAAAGAACCCCAAGGATTTTACTGACCTTGGGCTAAAGTTCGTGAGAATTACAAAAACTGAAGGGAATCTGGCTTCTGGTGGGTTCTGACTTGTATGTAAACTTGTCATACTGCAATGAGTTCACCCATTCCAGTGTAAAGAAATAGATTGAAATTCAGTACCTTTGCATAACCAGTCAATCTCCATTTTGTTGGGTGTTCATACAAACTGATAGGAACCACCAAGTCCCCAGAAAAATCAGAGCCATCTATACACTAATCTTAAGTTACAAGTCAGTAAGACGGCATAGAAGGGAAAAAGTTTCTGCACAGCTATTCCTCTAGTTCTGAAATGATTTTGTTTGTTTCTTCATACTAAAGTTATGCAACAAGTTTTAAATACTTAGTAAAAGACTGGAGAATTTGGGGTGGTCACCAGTGTCACATCAAAATGGAGAATATCACATTTCATCAGTGGGTTTTTATCTATTGTCCCTATACAAAAAACCTTTTTCTCTGCTTATATGAGCATATTCCGACTTCTTTGTATTCTTACAGGGAAGATGATGAAGAATACAAAAAAGATTAGAGACGCTAACACAGTGACTTAGTAAAAAGGACTATAAATAAAAATGTATGAATTTGCCCTGAAAGTACATTTGGAATGAATGCATTTTGTGCCACTAGTGCAGCACAGACTGCTTAATGGAATCAATAATTATTCATGTGCTTTATGGACATTTTTCAAATTATTGTCGCGCTGCAAACTGGTGGAGTAAAGTTATTTCACACATTTGCCTTTTTTAAAATGAAAACAGAGAAAATATGTTCCCATCAAAAGTTTACAGCTCCACATGGTTTATTTTACAAATGACTTCCCAATCCATACACTCCACAATTTTGCACTGAAGCGCCAAGCCCTTAAATTTTGGGATTTACATTTTTTGCATAAACGTGTCAGAGATGGGTGTGCAATCTACAGGCACCTATCCTTCACTGAGATTTGTTGATGTAAGGGTGCATGCAAGGAGGATCTCCAAGCCAGATCAGGACCTAATTAAGTTTTAATGCTCATCCCCATTTGCTGCAGTTAGGACCTAATCCCCTCAGCTACAGCAAGTCTACAGTGAAATGCTCATTGTCCTAAACTAGGCAGTTTGCTCAAGCACCAATTTTATATGCAGCAAAACATGGGCATCAAAAGTAAGAGCATAGGAGATCATGTAAATTTGATGTCTCAGCTTAGTCAAACCTCTGAAAATTTGCTACTACCTATCAATAAAGGCAGTGAGTTTTGTGTAGACAGTAGTGTAGTAGATAGATATAGGTCTGGGATTATGACACCAGGGTATTACTTCTGGCACTGCCTTGGACCTTGATCTTAGCCTTGCCCTGCCTATGTGACCTTGGGCAAGTCATATCACCTCTCTGTGCCCTTGTCTCTCCTCCCAACCTTTGTCTTTCTTGTCTATTTAGATTATAGTCTCTTTGGGGTCTGGACCTCACTATGTTTGTGCACTGCCTTACACACTGAGGGTCTGATCAGAGATGGGACCTAGGCACTCTGTAGTCAATGCAATAACAAACACACTGAGAGAGAGGCCTAATGCTGATGTCATATTATTTTATAATTGTTCAGTAGGGCCTGTTTATAAAGAAGGTTTAACTACAGAAGTGTTAACAATAAATGTGTAAGCTGCTGATTTAAAGTGACTTTTCTCAATTTTCCAAAAGAACCCTACATATTTGGCTGAAGAACCATAAACCTTCATCCAGCTAGTAGGAAATGGTATGGTTGCTGGCAGCTGATTTTCTGGCAGCCAGAAAAGGCATTATTATTATTGTAATTATTATTAGGAAAATGGGCACTTATCCTCCCCCTAGGAGTTCAAAACATGGATATAGTCCAGTTTGTAAGAGTCATGCTGTGCATGATAAAAATGGGTAAATGGAAAGATGGAAAAACATCTCTCAGGTTTTATTATTGCAGACTGTACGGTCATAAAGAGACACAAAACATGGAAGGAAAAAGTATGGGAAAATAACAATGTCAAGGGACAGTAATTTAGCATGCATTTTACATCACTTCACACTGGAAAGCTTTTCCTTCCTACAGTTCTCTCCCTAAGTAAAGAAGTATTTCAAATTGTCCAGTGTACATTATTTTTAGTTGGTTATTCAGCCTCTACATAAAAACAAGTGACAAGAAAGCACTTTGTCCGGGTCAGGAGCTCAAAATGTAAAGTAGCATCAAAATAACGCTGTGATTTGTCAACAAGCAAAGCATTGAATTGTCTGAGAAAGCTAAAAACTTTATGTTTTCCAGGTACTAAATATTATTTGAATTGCAGTAGCACCTACAGTTCTTAGCTGAGATCAGGGCATTCTTATGGTAGGCATTGTGTACACCCACAGTAAAAGACAGTGTCTGCCTTGAAGACCTTACAATTCAAATAGATAAGACATGAAGATATTATTATTATCCCATTTGACAGATGGGGAACAGTAGTACAGAGAACTTAACTTCCACAACCTCAAAAGGTATGTGGATGCTTATCAATCTCCTTAGTTGCTTCTGACATTTTCAAAACTCCTGCCCTCGCTAAAGCCAAAGCTCCAGAGGCCCTGACGAGGGATTCCCAAATTATGCCTATCTCACAGTGGGGGCCAATTCAGCTAAGTGGGCTCAGAGCATGCCTAAGACCTGATACCTGTAGGACCCTGCAGCAGGAGGGCTCGATGCAGGCCATTGACAAAAGAAGGGGCAGCACAGCACCTGCACAAAAGACAGCTGGGGGCACAGGGAAACACAGGGTGAGCATGAGAGAGGTCAGCAGAGAGAGAGAGGTGGTTTTGGCTGCTAGATCATGGGCTACATAGGGACTGACCTGGCTTAGGTGCTGAACTCTAGGAGAGGGTTTCATGGCTGAGGATCCCAAACAAAGGGAGGCGCCCATGTCTAGCCCATCAGCCAGGTGCACCTCGCCAGCCATTTAAGTGCCGAAGCTCCCTCTCCTCTCCTCTCCCAGCCCTTCTGCTCAGCAATTTCATTTCCAGGTAGCTTTGGGGATCCCTACACAGCTTGCTGGCTTTCTAAGGCTCCTAACTCTCCCCACTGTAGGCACTGTATGAGGATCCTAGGTACTTAGCTCAAGAATGATTATTCTCCTAGGCAGAGGGCTGCCTAGGGGTCAGGTATTGTCATGTTAAGTGGAGCAAAGCCTAAGTACTTTTGAGGAATTGAGCTTAAGTGATTTACCCAGGGTCTGCCAAATGCTAGTCTAGTACTTTACTCCGTTTTCTTCATTACTTTTGGAGCTATACAATCAAATATAATGGAAACAATCAAATCCAGGTATAATTAGTAATATGAGATTCTGTGAGTGTTTTGTACGTGGATGCTTATCAATCTTGTTAGTTGCTTCTGACATTTTCAAAACTCCTGCCCTCGCTAAAGCCAAAGCTCCAGAGGCCCTGACGAGGGATTCCAAAAATACCAAAAATCTAACATTTCTAATTTTATTCTTTAGGACTTTTCCTTATTGGTTCTCTCTCTGCTTCTCGGAGTTCAATGACTAATTGTGCTGGCTCAATGGGGATGATCCAATGTCCATGGGAATCAATGGGAGCTCTTCTACTGAATTCAAAAGGATTGGATTTAGCCAAATGTTTGGTAATATCCTATGTTCATCCTCCAGTAGGTATGACTCCTCTCTACTGGCTGAACATTTGGGTCCTGCTTATACTACTGGGAACTGGCTAAGCCAGAGCCATTTTAAAATATATTTCCTAGAAAGGTACTAACATGGTTTCAACTTGGTTTCTTTGGCCAGGCCTAACCACTGCTTAAACAAGATCTCTGTGTTATAGCTCAGGGATTGGATACTTTGCTAACCCAATGAAAACTGAATTTCTGAACCTTTAATGGTTCATGTTATGTTCATGGCACTCAGACAGACAAGTTAAATTAAAAAGAAACATAAAATACACTTACTGGGGGTATGTCTATACTGACGGCGGCAAAGTTGCTGCCATCAGAACGAACTATCTGGATCAATTGAGCGGTCAGTGAAGACCCGCTCAGTCGATCCAAAAGGCAACGCTGGTAAACCACCCCCTCAAGTGGCGTAGCGCTGCATCGATGGGAACGCGGTTTCTGTCGGTGCAGTGCAGTGAAGATGCTGTGCAGAAGGGAAGCAGGGGAGTCGATGGGAATTACGCAAGTTACATTGCGTAGCTTGCGTAACTCCTGTTGATTGCTGCCAAATCGCCAGGTAAGTGTAGACCAGGGCTGGAATATTGCAATGTAAAACTCTTATTTCTTAAAATCCGTAACCTTAAACATACAAGAGCCAAAAAACAGAGTGAGCTATATCAGGCAGTGAGGCACAATTCACCTCACCTTGCTCTAGGCTAACTTTGCAGGCTGATTGCTGTTAGACTCAGATTGCATGCTTTCCTACCGAGCCCCCTAGTTTGCAAGCAGGACCAGGAAAACTCTTGTGAATTCCAAATGGTTGCCTACAATTAAACACAGTTTTCAATACACCACAGTTCATCTACCATATGAACAGCACAAAGCCATGATGAGCCCTAGTTCAGCAAAGTACATAAGCATGTTCCTAACTTTAAGCACATGAATAGTTTCATTGGCTTCAGCAGAACTACTCTCATCCTTGAAACTAGCACATACTTCAGTACTTTACCCAGATGGGGCCATAATCATCCTTATTAATATTGGAGTAAATGTTTAGAAATTCAGTTCAATGCACATTGGCATCCAAAAGCTTGGATAAAGCATCTTCACCTATCTGAACCTTTCTGTTTGTAAATATCATGGTATAAAACTTTCTCCATTATTTTCTTGGTTGGGCTGTGGCACGAAATTGTAAGAATACCTTTTTTACCTTATCTTAGTATTTCCTGTTATGGCTACAACCATGAAATGTGCATAAACTTAAATAAAAATAAAATGAAAAATAGTTTTTTCAAACCTCAACATAGATTCTGTTTATACTGGCTTTGTACCATTTCTTGCCTTTTATGCCTTTTTGAAAGCTTAATTTTCCTATAGTTTATGACTGTTGTGTGCTCTGATAATTAATTCACTAGCATACATGATATGAAGCCTAATTTTCTCCTCTATTAAATGTGCTTAGTATAAATGCAGACCCAGTATTTTCTCATGTGGGATATTTTAATGGTTATAATTCTTTTTGCAAGGGTAGTCAGACTTAAACGATAAATGCCTAAAATGTTTATAGGTTAATATAATAGCCTTTAACACCAGAGATGTAACTAAGTTTAACGGTTTTAATATGTCATAGCCTGATTTACAGTAGATATTTATTTTGTAACATGTCAATTATCTAGAGTGAAATTCATCCAGGGCACAGAGGAACATAGAGGAAAATAAGCTGAGGTCAGCATACAGAGTGATACAGTGTATCCACAGTACCAGCAGAGACCACTCCATTGTTCCAGTCCTTAAAATTGATGGAACTGTATGATCTAGTCAAGAAGAGATACTTAAGAGATGGAGCGAGTACTTTTCCAGCACCTTGAATTACCTGGAGGCCACGTACAGCCAGGATCTTGAAGATGCCTCAGCTACTGAAGTCAGTGACCCTGTAGTATCAGTAGATGCACTGACACTGGATGAGGTACGAGCTGCAATTAAGAAGCTCCGATATGGTCATGCAGCAGGTTGCGACCTTATTCCACCGGAGCTACTGAAATGCACCATCGAGCCAGTGAGCAGCACTCTGCATAAGTTATTTCTCAGACGAGCAGGAAGGTACCCACAGAATGGAAGGAGGGCATAGTACTGGCCCTATATAAGGGCAAGAGCCCATGAGCTGAGTGCAGCAGTTACTGTCCTATAACTCTGCTGTAAGTACTGGGCAAGGTATTTTCTCACATGCTTCTGGCTAGACTTCAGCCACAGCTTTCAGCCAAACGCCACCCTGAACAGTTTGGGTTCACATCTGGTCGGTCAACAATGGATGCAATACTGGCATTAAGACTGTCCAAGCTGCATGGAGAGTTCAGTCGGCCACACATGGACCTGACAGCAGCATTTGACTCTGTCAGATGAGATACATTGTGGAAGGCATTGAAAGGGATAGGAGTTCCATCACATATCCTAAACCTTATAAAGGATCTTCACACTGGAACTGGAGCTAGGATAAGGATCAGAAGCGGCTATACTGCATGGTCTACACCACCTCAGGTGTTCGTCCAGGATGCATACTTGCACCAGCACTATTCTGTCGAGCAATCGACTGGATCTTAGAACAAGTCATACAACACAATGGCATCCAGTTAGGTGCAGGATGTCTTTTGGACTTGGCCTACACCAGTGATGTTGCCTTGTTGGATGACCTCACCTCGAACCTTCAGTCATCACTTGCAAACTTCCAACACGAGTCTGTGGCACTTAGCCTAAAGATAATCTGGGCGAAGACCAAGATCCAAAATCTGAGTACTGGTGATGGTACACCTGGCATAACAGTAAACGGAAACACAGTTGACGCCATTGAAGAATTAATTTACTTGGGCTGCAAGCAGTCTTCTAGCAGATGGTGCTAGCTCGACATCATGCAGACGATAGGGACTTGTGGCCAGAAGGCTTAGCACCAGCAAAAACTGTCTAATGACACCAAAGTCTGGCTTTGCCAATCACGCATCATGCTCATTCTTCTGTATGGCTGTGAAACTTGGACTCTACTTAAAGATGATATCTGGCATCTGGGGGCATTCCATATGCACTGTCAAAGGCAACTATTATGCATAAACTGGTTCAATTTTGTCAGAAACAGCAAAGTTGTCTCTAGAACTCAACTCCCCAGCATCAAAGACATCATCTGCTGTTGTCGGTCCCTCACTATTTGGACATGTGGCTTGCTGTTCCTCTGGAAAGCTCCGTTCCAGCCCACAGAGCGATTAAGTGTGCCCTGAACATATGCTCTGGTCATCGGCCACCCCTAAACTGGCTAACCTGGTTGCAACAAATCAGCGATGGCTCATCTGCTACCATTAGACGTGAATGGAACAAAGCCACTGGTAGAGGCCATAGGGGATTGTCGCAACAGACCTCTGCTGTCTAGGTGAACTACTGATGAATGATGTTGATAGAGGAACAGCACCTGTGAAGTCCTGCTAAGAATCGGAGTTGTGGTTGTCCTGGTGGATTTATGTTGACTTTCACCTGCTGAGGAATTGCCCCCATGGTAGATAATCAATTGAACTTTCAATGAAAAGCTGTACCTAATGTGGAAAATGCACTCTTTGGATGTATAAACATGGGATTATCGCACACAGAATCAGGAAGGTGGTACCTTTGTATATGGCATTAGTGAAACTGTTGTTGGAATACTGTGCTCATTTCTGGCATTCACACTTTAAAAAGGATGTTGAAAAATTGGAAGGGGGCAGAAGAGAGTTAAAAGCGTAATTAGAGATAGTCAGCTCTTTAATTTAGCAAAAATGGTCATAGTGAGTATTGCTGGGCAATTTTTTTTTCCAGTGAATAGTAAATTTGCTGAAAAATATATTTTTCCAGGCATCAAAACTGTTTGCAACTTCAGGTCAAGTTCAGTGAATAGTTTCATCCAAAAAACCCTGAAAACAAAAATTTTGAAAATGTAAAAAAAACTCACAACCCACCCCATTTTGACAATTAATTTTGAACTGGCATTCCATTTAGAAAAATGGAATGTGAAGCGATATTAAAAACATTACGTTTGATGGCTTCTCCCCCCATTCTCTTCCACAAGTTGTTTTGTTGAGAAAAAAAAAAAAAAAAGAAAAGAAATTCAATTCTGGTTTTAAATGAAACCATTTTTTCCACCTAGATTTTTTGTTTAGGTCACTGAACCAAAAAAACAAAACAAAAACCAAACACAAAAAACCCCACAAAAAACTCCCCAGTTACTTGCTCTGCTCTAATAAAGAGATCCAATTGTCAGAAGCTGAAGCTAAACAAATTAAGACTAGAAATAAAGTGGGGTTTTTTTTTGTGTTTGTTTTTTAAACATAATGGGTAATTAACCTTTGGAACAACTTACATAGGAATGTGCTGGATATCTTTCTGAAAGATATGCTGTAGTTCAAACAAAAAGGTTATGGGCCTGATGTAGGCTAAGCTGTGCCTCCACTACAACTAGCCATGTTACTATTGCTATACAGCTCCTTATACTCATGCTAGCTCGATGAGAGTTAGAGGAGTATGGGTACACAAGCAGGGGAATCACACCACTAGCTCACAGTGTAGATGAAGCCTCAGGTGTTCCCTGTGTATCATGCTGACTGCAGCTCTGATATTGAACTTCTGAGATAGACCACTTTCATCTACTCAAGATTCTGTGCATCAGACACTCACTTTCATTACCTCTTTATAGAAGCCAAAGGTTTGTTTGCCTCTAGTGGAACAGTCTGCATGTATCTCCCAAACCATATGGTCACAAATATAATTATACAAGATATATTAAAATATACAGAAATTTATATTGCAAGAAAAACAGCATGAAAGGATATCTAATCTTAGCTCAACAAAAGTCAGTCTAAATAGGTCAAAGTACATAGAAAAGAAGCTAAATAGAAATCTAAATACTTGTATCTTTTGTGTGCTTTCTCAATCAATTGTTTAACTCACCTAGCTGAAAAGCAGCAAGACATCCTATAAGTCTTAGTCCTCCATCCCCTCCAAATCTGAAACCAAGAGGTCGGACTTCATTTGGTTTTTCATTCTAAAGCAGAAAGGGTTCTTTCATAGTTAAGATAAACATAATTTAAATGTTAGAGAAGAAGTTTTAAACCCTAAGATGTTAGATGAGAAAAATAAATGGCAAACAAGTACCATATGATGTCCACATCTGCCCACTTCAATAGTAAAATGAAAAATACAACAAGACTTACTTCTCCAAGCTGTTACAAAATCCTGATAATTCTTCATAAACAGTATCTCCAAGTCCATCTTCATCCCCATTCCTAGTGCTAAAACCCTTGTCCAATCCTTATTCACCTCATACATTAACTGCAGTACCTTTCTGCTTCTTGGCTTCTCTGTGTCTCATCCCACTTCCCTTCCACTCCATTCAAAATGTGGCTGCTACAATAATTTTCTTCACTTCTGAGGACATTGTTTCCCTTTACAAATCCTTTCATTACATACCCATTCCCTTTCACATAAAGCGTTTGAAATTTAAAAACTATTATATCACATTGGATGTTCTGGATATTTATTAAACAATGTATGTCTACCACTAATATTCCAAGAAAGGTATTTGCTATTGTGAATGACAAAAGGTAGTTACTCAATACAGCTTGGAGAATAGTGTAGCAATCTGGATGGAACTAGGAGAGAAGAACTCACGTTGCAGGAGGGAAAAGTTTGGAAAAGGCACCAGGAAGCCATTCTGTATGCACACAACTAGAATCCTTGTTGCAGTACCTTTGTAAATAGTTCTCTTAATAAAGATTCAGTTTAGTTTTATAAACATGGAGTCATCATGCAATTACTCACAACGTGGTACATGAAACAAAACAGTAAAAGATATATAGTGTGAACACATGTATTTCCCTGTGGAAAGGCTAGATGATTTTTCCCCCTTTTCCATAGCATAATTTGCTTGCCATAGTTGAACTAATGAGCCTTATAAAGAAATTAATAGATTCCTGTTCCCTTGCATAATTTAACTTGCTGTGAACTATGTAAGTTCTTTTCAGACAAAGGTTAAAATGAATACTTGAAATATATGACAGTATCCTTTATATTGTAAAGGATATTTGAGATCTGGCAAAGGTAAATAATAGAGAAAATTGTTGTGAAAATTCATATTTCAAGAAATTAACTATTTTATTTTTAAAAGGAGGAATATTGGATCTGCCTGAATCTTCTCCATCCTACAAAATAGCTGAATAGAAGCATCAGAAACTGGAAAGTATTTAGTGGTTGGAGACACAAAAGGCAGCTGTATTTTTAAATGTAGAAAATAACTGATAAATTGTACTGCTATATTAATAGTCTGACAATCTTTATAAAAGAGAGAGGGATTCACTTAGAAACAAAATTTCTTCCAACCAAAAATGTCTAACCTGTTTCTTACTCTCAGTATTCCTCTGGCTACATGAATGGCACTAATGGAGACATGATTTTAATAAAGTTAATAAGACTACACACTGAGTAGCTTGCCAATGCTGTAAATGTAAATGCTTTCAGCCCTCATACCTGAATCCCTTCATGTTTATGTACCTTTAGCAGCTGGTGACACTTTATGCTTACTTAGTTCTCTTAAGTGGCCCCTAATTACCGAATGGTTTGACATCTCAGCTGTAAGAGAGACAAGGAGCTAGTATTTTTAATGAATTTATGCTAGAAAATGGCACTCCACAAGGGAATGTTATAAGCCTATTATTATTCAATAGCATGATTGATGAACCTCTAAATAGACTTTTGAATCATTCCAAAATAATGAAGGAATTATTTATGCATATTGTCGTCAGAATGAGCAATAGGGGTTTGGGAGGGGGGTAGAAGAGAGACTTAGCTAGACACAGAGAGACAGACGTGCTGGCATCAGAACAAACTTTGAAGACACATTGCAAATACAGTAGCTGTTGTTTTGGGTTTAGGGATGGACAACCAAGTAGTTTATCACAAATGACCGAATCGCACCTGAAGCAGTGGGGATGTTATCTAGGATTGCTGGAGGAAGGTAGCAGTGGTTTAAGGCGGGAAGGGGTTGGAGGGAAGGAGGTGAGAAAATGCTGCAAAAAAGTGGGCGGGGATCAGCTTGGCAATGCTTACTCATCCCCTGGGGACATAGGGATGGAAGGCTTTATGTGGTGCAAGCCCTAGTGTTAGAAGCCCTGTCTCCATGCAGCAGGCAAGGCAGCACCCACCGTCCCTCCCCTTGAGGTGCGAATATCAGGTTGGGTGACTGTGGGCATTGCACTAGTTGCTTGTTTTTAGGGGGATGGGAAGGAGTTTTTCCCCTCACCCCCATATTGGCTTTGATGGCATGGGGTTTTTTTTCACCTTCCCCACAGCGGGTGTCAGGGAGAACCTATTATGGTGAGGAGGAAAAGGGGTTAGGCTATATATCACAACTTATTTTGCAAGTGTGCAGCAGATGTCCCATGCAGATACTCTATAGGAAAGGCATCCAGTGACCAGATAAATGGCCTGGTAAAGGACTTAAAAAGGAGTTCGTTAAATGAAGGGAATGGGGAGAGGGTTTTGGCCTGTATACGGTATGGCAGGAGCCAACACCTCCCTCCCCCCCACTTATAGCCCACTTTAACCCTCCTACTGGGGGGGAGGGAGAGAAGGAGAGATGGATGATAAGGTTCAAGCCATGGGTTGGCTAGGGGACCTGGATGGAAAATGAAGGTAGGCTGGTGGAAGCCCCAGGTAGTTCTCTGAATGAATATGGAGTTGTCTGCACTGTACATTTTTATCTAATAATAAAGTTGCAGGCTGATTAAATCCACAGCAAGTGTCTCCTGTCCTTCTTTCGGTATAGCCAGACAATAAATCAATGTCAACTTTACTTACAAGACTGATGAACTGAGGTAGCTAATATTAATTTGTTTCTCTGTATAAGATCATTCAAGCTATCTTCGAAGTTTCAAGGTTTATTCATGCAGTTTAATTATAAATTATATCTGAAAAAAACGAGCGGGGCTGAGGCAATGCTCTGTCCTCCTTTGTAGAAAGATCAGTTCACTGTCTTTTGCCTATTAGGCTTCCAGGCCTTGGTTGCTTGCAAATCATGCACACTACAATGGGAACGTATTTTGTTTGGGCAGCAGGAGGCCAGCACTCTCCTCCAGCTTGTAGCACTCTCTTCCAGCTAATTCATGGACAGTGGATTTGGAAGGGAACACAATTCCCACCCTATTGGGCAGAGAGCACAATACAATAGCAGCCAACTATATATAATTTTCATAATATATTGAAACAAAAGGTTACTGGAACTAAGTGTTATGCACGGTGTGAAAAGAATGTTTGCTGGTTTTGACATTTTTATGTAAGGGAGGATGAAAATATCTGAGAAATATTCAATTTGGGGCTGTAGTTTCAAATCTGTAGCCCATGCTGATCTTCCCATCCTTCCCATCTGCTCATCCAGCCTCTCCATCTGCCTATCCTGCACTCTTAAATACTCCCCTGATTCTTTGCAGAGATGATCAGATCTCTTATCTGCTACTCTAGCCTTCTCCACTACACATAAACTGCCAAGTCTGTTTCCCATGGTCTCTAGCTCTCCCAGATGCTAGACTGGATTTCTCCAGTACTCTACTGTTTTTCCAATCTTCTTCCATATGCCCTTAGTGTTCCAGGCCTCTTCCTATATATTTCCCAATCTTTTTCAATGTTCTGCAACCCTCCTTAACTTGCTTCCCATGCTGTTCAGAAATTCCCATGCTCTGCAGACCTTCTTATACACACACACACACACACACACACACACACACACACACACACACTATCATTTCCCCTTCTGACTAATAATTCTGATAATTTCTTATCTTCTCTCATCAATCCTTGGAGCTGCTGGTATTTTCTGATGTTTCTAAGCCCTTCTTTTAACTACTGATGCATCTTTCTTTATTCTCTTCCACTCTCCTTGGCCCTTATCATTTTCTCTACAGATATAATTTTTGCTGGCCAGCAGCTCACACATTCTCCGCATATCAATTTTCCCTTGAAATATACACAGTCAGAGTTTGTCTGAAGCTCTCTGAAGGGATGTTGAACTTTGCCTTTTCCCTTCAACTTTTGAAGGGATGTTGCAGTTGAAGCCACAACATTTCTTCATGCAGCCACGTGTCCCCGTCTCCGTTTTCTTACTATTTTCCCAGCAGGAGACATTAATTTTTAAACCTAACACATACTACTGATGCTGTGAAGTAGAAAATGTAGTCAGCTCTGGTATAGTGATATTATGTTTATTCTATGAAGTTATTTACCAACATGAAAGGGCCTGCATCATCACTAAAGTCAATATCATTCCAGAAAATGTCCACAAGACCTTACACAACAAGTTGCAGAATAATTTCCCTGCTATTGATATCAATATATTTTTATTAGCCGCTTACTTTTGGCTACAATATACATTGACATATCTATCTATGCTATCCATTCACTTCTACCATTTTACCACACAAGCAGCAATGTTTATTTCCCCCCATGTAAGCCACTAAGCATAAACTGTTGAGTTACATTTCCATTAATAATTTTATTTAGTAGATTCTTTGACCACTGTTTGGGTTACAGGTATATAACCAACTTTGATTTTACTATAAAATTAGATGAGCGAAATCTTGGAGAATGGGCTTAATGAAAAATGGCACTTTTAGAATAGAGCAGAGGAGTAATATTATGGGCTAGATAGTTGCCTTGAAGATAATGGGACCGTGAGTGTGTGCAACCCTTAAATTTGGGAGCACAAGCCAGTCCTATCTGTCTTCCATTATTACAAAAGTGAAAGAACCAGGGTCTGCTCAATGCAAATACACAAAGAATGGTCTGCAATTTCTTTTAATTTCTAATTTTGTATTTTAAATAGTGCTTGAAACCCAGGGGGGGAGAAACTGTAAACAGAGACTGAGACTTGAGGAGCCAAAAGGTGAAAGGCAGAACCAGCTAGCAGGGACATTTTTTCATTATTAGCTCAAACATCTCTGTAATTGAGTTTTAGAACTAACATTAATTTATAAACATGACAAGGGCACAGAAGATGTTAAGATCAGGTTAATTTTCATTAAAAAAATACTAAGAATTTTTTTTTTCTCTGGTTGTTAAATTCCTCTTTAGCACCACTTCCTTCTCTCAACTTGGGGACTCCAGTTCTAAAACTGACCTACTGGAAACATATTGCAGATCTGTTCATAAGGGGCAGAATGAGGGCACTACAGGGCCTGTCTACCACTTAAACCCTATTCTGAGGGATGCATGTTGGGTGGAATTCACCTCTGTGCAGAGGACGAAGAAGCATACTGTACCCTCAGGGTAAGAAACTTTGTTATTCATTAGTGATGCAATATATGGTATATGACTTATGGTTTCCCTGTCATTAACTAACTTGTGAAAATGAGTTCATCCCAAAGCATTCTTTTCCTCCCTTTAGAGATCGTTCTCAAGGAGAGCAGATTGTTGGATCCTGTGGAAGCTGATGAAAAAGGAGAGTAAGCTACAGTTGGGTAAACAGATTAATAACTAAATGCTTTGCAATTACAGTACTTATATCTCAAACCATATGACCCAGCAGCAGCTAGGTTTGGGGAGAATACCAGTTAGAGCTGTGTGAAATTGTAGATTTAGTTCATAGTGGTTTAGACAAAAAACTTTCCCTGACCCCAATTTGTTTTTTTTGTTTTTTTTTTTTTGTTTCATTTGGATACTCACTTCCTGACATGCACTTAGACTTTAAGATTCAAATTAGTCCAAAAGTCAGCTGAAACTGCCCAAGTCTTGCCGGATTTCAGGACAAATCCACACAAATTCAACTACTCAAACACCTGCATTTATCTAGCTCATGAAAGCTCAGCAAGTCTTTTGGGGAACATGGCCTGACTTTTGGGTTTGTAATGAAACTCAGAACCAGATGTTTCAAACAGCAGTACTACAATAATGACCCAGACTCTCTCTTTGCCAGAAGATAAGCTACTTCTCCAAAACTGGATGTCAGTATCATTAACAATAAAATAGTGTGGATTGTATCTGGAGTTCAAATCTGTTTCTCTGGAGGAACTGCATTTCGAAGCAAAACATAGGGAAAAGCATTTTCCCAAATGATATAACATGTTTTCCAGGCTCTGCAGTTTACTTAAAAAATAGTTCCATGAGGATATCATTCTTAATCAGGCATATGTATATAACGTTTTCTCTTAAGAAAACCTAGAAACTTTCCCTTCTGGTCTTATCTCCCCTGTGTAGGGCTGATTAGATGGCTAGAAATGCACTTCACTTTCTAAGAACCTCTACAATTGAGCCACAAAATAATATCCCGCTATCATTTTTTGGGCTAGATCAAAATCAACTTGAGCTCTCTCCTAACGGATTCCAAACAACTTCCTGTCTCTTTATACTTCAGCAGAACCCAGAAATAGGTTCTGGTGGATTACCTTGGCATGCCTCAATGACACTCTTCAAAATCCTTGGTTTGAAAAACTTAATTCTAACACGTGATAATAAATCCTTGAATATAAAGAATTTGTTTGTACATGTGCCTTTGATGAGGTGAACCGACCAGAGATCATAGAAATGGGAAGTATGTTAGGGCTGTGAGGTAGCATGTCTGCTGAAATATATTTATATCTGAAAAAGTGGTAGCTATTATGGAGGGTATAGATGTGGTTTAAAAAAATAAAACAAACATTCAGAGCTGATTCAAAGGCCACTAAAATCAATGGCTGTCTTACAACTGACTTTAATAGGCTTTGGATCAGGCTCTTCTAGAGAAATTATCTCCCTCTCTTCCTCCCTTCCAATATATTAATTTTACAAAAGTAATCAAGCAACATGAAAACTAATGTTGGTAAGTATCATCCTTCCAGTCAGATTGTAATGGTTATTTCAGTTAAATAACTAATGTGAATTACCTCTTTGGCTTATGCATCTCATTATGTTACCTTTCCACAGAGCTGCATTTGTGGAGTTCATGTTATTGGTGAGCTGTATATACAGCATGAACTGATGCTTTGATTCCATAGATCTAATGAAACAAATAATTTAAAAACAACAAGAAGAGGAAAAAGATCTAATTCCTTATTGGAAAATTTTAGACAATATATATATATACACACACACACACACACACACACATATAATATGGCTGTAATGCTCAGAGCAATACATATGAACATTCTGGGAACTGAAGGAAGTGGTTTTAGCACTGTAAGTATCAACAAATTGTTTATTCCCCTGCAAGTCAGACTGCTGGAGAACATATTTAACTTACATCATTCCCACTGTTATCCTCCACATCAAAGAGATGATTATTTATGCAACAAGATGCAACTGGGAAGCAGTAGTTCTCTGAAATAATCACACTCCTGAGACATTATGAGGCAGAGTTCATTACTGTTGAGAGGGAAAGTATATTTTGCTCTGGAGAAGATGGAGTGGGAGTTTAGAATACTGAACTGCAGATTCGACTGAACTGTGTGCTTCACTTAGATTAATATTGCCCTTTAGATTGCTTGCCTCAGTCAATCAGAATGTTCCACTAGCCCAAGTAGCTTTATTAACCCCTGAGTCCCTATGCTACTATATTTACACAAGGCCACTCTTTTTGAAAGTCAGGTCCATTAGTTTAATTTTAATAATACTGGACTAACAGGATATATCCAAAAAGTATGTTAGTATTAATACAAAAGGAAAAGAGTATACAGGAAGTCCCAAAGTACAGAAGTTAAGACATTATTTAATTGATCAGATGGTGGCAGGATATCCAATATTCCCATTGCAGTGCAAATGCTTAATGCTAATTACCTGAGACATCCTTACATTTGTAACTCACAGTGAAATCAGTGATGTGGTACTTTTGGCTCACATTCCCATTGCATCTTTTCACACTCAAGACATATCAGAACACGATTCATTGTGACATGTACACCACATTGCATTACAAATTGAATTACCCTTTAAAATGTTTTGGGGTTGGCAAGAATGATTGTGAAAGCATTGGAAGAAGTTTGACAGTCTGTTGGGACCAGGGAGAGGGAACTAGGATCATACCTGGTCTGTTAAGCATGATTAAGATTACTCACCATTTTGGGGGCATGGCTGAAGTTGTGGAATCACCTTGGAAACTCCCACTCATTTCCCTATCACACCTTTAACTACATTATGCAACTAAGTCTTTGAGGTGTACCTTCCACTCCAACTGCTCTATCCTACTTCAGAAGCACCAAGCAACCACAATGTTGTCTTAACTGGCTACCTAAGCATACCCCCTGTCTAAAGGAATCCTCAATTAGCAAGTGCTGCTGAAGTGGTTACTATCTCTCTCCTACAATCAATAATGGAGAGGGCATTCTGGTCCATGGGTCTTCCCTATACAGCAATTATAAAATCTCCAGCAGGAATACATTGTGTCCTCATTCATTTGAAAGCATTCAGAGTGCATAGAATTATCCAATCAGCTAATATACACATTAACAAAGTGGTTATGCAACTAAAGGGTACCTCAAAAACCACTGGGAAGAAATAGACAGACACACACCCCGGCAGACTAGTTTTTGTGATTTTATATAAGTACCTAAGATACCGTGGCATTTACTTTCCATAAAAGTAGTAATCTGTTACCTAGCAGCTCTGTGTTCTTGGGGAACCAGGGCGCAAAACCCCAATTGCTCACCTGAATACCCCTCCACCACCACCACCTGGCAGGCTGCTTGAACCAGAAATTAAAGACATTCTCAATATGAAAAGGCAGGAGACAACTGAAACCCTCCCCATCAAGGGTGAGACAACTCCCCATGCCTCATAAGCATCTCAGTTAGCACATGAATGGAGAACAGAAGCTTCATCTACATCGAAGATGGAACACGCACGGAATTCTGGGATTGGTACAGCAAGGAACACACTGAACTCTGGGATTGCTGAAGCAGGGAAGCACTGCATGTTGGGAAATTCCTGCTCTTGATGTAAATGAACTAACACCTGTACACATCCAGCTCCGCAGTTATCAGACCATTCTAGGTATTGATATGCAAAACACTATATCCTGGTTGCATTGTGAGCTCTCTCTGAAAGAAGGATGCCCTTCCAAGAATGATCAGCTCCTTCTGTATCCATAAACAAACCTGGGATCTACAAAAAACCCCTATCAGAAATCAAACGTTTGTTCTGATGCTTGGATCCAAACTCTGCATCAGTTCCACTGTAACCTGTCTTCTCTTCCTGACTGATCGTGTTGGGGGCTCTGCCAGACTCAAAGCCCTCCAGACCCTGAACTGACAAACTTGTTCCTGGGAACCTCTGAACTGCATGGAGTGGTGAGATCAACCCCCCTTCTTCTTCCCCCAAATACACCCTCTCTCTTCCCCCCCCTTCCCCCTTCTCTCTTAGTCCAGGTATAACTTTCTATTTCTGTAATCAAACCTGGGATAGCTTTCTCCAATACCCCAACTGTAATTGTGTAGTACTGTAAGTGTTTGATTGATTATAACAGTTATTTTATTGCTAGGTATATAAAACTTATGATACTAATAGTAATACCATACAAGGAGAGAAAAACAAGCTGGTTGCCACTTTCTCTATCTCTCCAAACTTTATTTTCTTCCTTTGTGTTCTTGGTCCCTATCTTACTCTGTAGCAACACTTCTTTTATCTAAGCCAAAGATCCCTGGAGTGCCCAAAAATCCTATGGGGTGTGCTCATCAAGGGGGTTACTGCTAGAACAATTTTGGTGGAAAGGGGCATATGAAGGGGACAGCCAGGAAGTGCTACTCTGCCTAGCCTATGGGGTCCAGGGGCAAATGAGGGTGCAGCTCAAGTGCTGTTTGACCCAGCCTGATTGATTCCAAGGGGCAATTAAGGGGAGTAGCCAAAAAGGTGCTGTTTGGACCCAGCCTACTCTATTCTGGTGTGTTGCACAGGGGCATATAAGGTAGCCACTGAGAGTGTGGTGTCACCCAGCCTGCTGAGTTCAGGGACATATAAGGGGTCAGCTGAGAGTGCTGATAGCCTGGTCCGCTCAGACGCACTAAGTTGAGCTGAACTGTGTGTGTGTGTATCTGTGGTGGGGTTTGAATCTGGTGCTGGAGGAACCCAGCCCTGAAAACCTTAGGTCCTACAGGATAGCTCCATTGGGAGGGAGCTTGTAGTCCTATAGACACACAAGTAACACAAGCATTACATTAGTAGAATCACACCCCCCTTCCAGGAAGGTAATCCTAATAAATGAGCATACCCCAAGGTGAAGGGCAAATCTGGTAATAATCGTTCAATCAACTGCATATAGTGAATGGGAAGATCACATATAACTTTTTCTTTATTGCAGTGTGTCTGCATAAGTAGATTAATCTGAAATGGTCAACCTACACCCATATGATGATATGGCTCCTGTTTCTCTTCTTTAATATAGATCATGACAGAGGCAGACATTTTGATAACCAAGGGCTATAATGGAAGGACACTAGCAACCACTCATTTTGAATCAAGGATCCAAAGAAGCCGTTCTGAGAGATGTCAAAAGACAAAAAACAACAGGTTTTGGGTGCAAGAAAGTAATAAAACTTCTTTCCTCTTGTTTGAGTAGAAAGTGAAATAAATACAGCCAGCACAAGTGACAAACAATATTTATATAAGCACACCTTTCTTGCTTTTCTGTAGGATAACTGCCTAAGTAATCATTCAGCTACAGACCTTCCCCATTCTTTCTCTGGAGGTATAGTGCATGGATATATTTTACAAAAATAGCTGCAAATCATTTTAACCATATAGAGTTGATGGAAATGTTATAATCTTCATCTTTAAACATTTCCCCCTTTTTTGTGGCAAATAAATAGTTCTAAATAATTCTGTCCCTTGTTTCCCTTTTTTATGCAGAGTGTTTTGCCTCTGGTTTCAATGCAGCAGAGCTCTAGCAGAATTTCTCACTCTTTAGATTGACATGTTTTCTTTTAGTCTTACATTTAAAGTTTAACTTCTGATTCATTAACTTTGTCCTTTTCATTTTCTCCCTATTTTCTGATCTATTCCTAGCTCTTCTAATGTAACTGTGAAAGGTGGTCGTTGTTTGGTTGGTTGGTTGTTTTTGCAATTTTAATTTCAAATACAAGATTGAAGGCTCCCTACAATTTCTCTTATGAAGAATTATCTTCAGGAATGATTTATTAAAAAGAAGATAGATGTAATATTCAGAAATTCTAGCAATAAGCCAGTTTTAAGTCTCTACATTCCAATACAACCATAACTAACATTCTACTTCATGGGGATACTACATGGGGCAATGATCTTAAAATGGTTCTAGTAGGATATCTCATATCCTAAAGTCTAAATATATTACTTCTTGGAATAAAACAACCGTCTGTTCTTGAAAAATTGTCATGGACAGAAGAGCAGAATGAATATTCTTTAACATTAACATGCTGTGCTCTCCATGTCTCTGAGAGCATATTCATTTATTGTGCCAATTAATGCATTTGCTGCCTTTGAAATATATTTAGATCTATGGGACAATCTATCCAGTTCAGCATTTAGTAAATTGTCAGATTACCTCCCCAAATTGCTGTATTATGCAAGTGTTCAATGTATTTTAACCATCACTTCCTTGAAAAAAAAAATACCTGTAGTTTATCAAGGAACAGCCCTGGCTGTTGGAAATAAGGAGAAGCATGCACCTTGCAGTCTTTGTGCAAGACCCTTAGTGATGATATTTGCAGAATGGCCGATAAGACCTGATCTAAAGACATAGCAAGAACACCCCCTTTAAAAACCCAACATATGATGGCTAGACAGAGTTTATGATCCTTTCATTTGGAATGGATGCTTTGGATTCTTGTATGTAGCAACTATATGCCACAGTACAAGGTCACTGGAAATAATCTGATTTATCTTAAGCATCTCCAAAGCAGATTTAGATTTCAAAGTACCAAAAATGCCATCTCTTATACACAAGTAATATTGTGTAGAGTGTGTTATTGGAAGGACATGCTTTTATACATTGATATGGAAATTCCATGCACATAAGTAGTAAATGAAGAACGAATATTTCTATCATCTCTAGATCATCATTTGTCTAGTTTGTTCTCCCTTTCCATGATTGTTTGTAAACCAAAATTTAAGGCATTTGAAAGGGGTCCTAATGACAGCCCTGGAAGATGAAGTCCACGTTGTATCCATCAATCACAAATAGTTTGGATACTGGCAACATAAGTCTTCACATATTGCTCTTACAATATGTCTTATCCCTGACCCGGAGGTTCCAACAAATCTACAGACAATTAGTCCTCTCTCGAACACTCGCACACAAGAATCAACTTCCTGTTCACATCAGCTTCAGCAATGAAACCCTACAACCAACTATATACAAGAAACCTACGGATCACAGCACTTATGTCCAAAGATCCATTAACTATCCCAGACACATCAAGGAATCTGTTATCTACAGTCAGGCACTCAGATACCAGAGAATATGCTCCAAAGAACAGGTCCAGGATACACACCTTAACACCCTTAAAACCATCTTCACCAAACAAGGACACTGTATCAGAGAAGTAGATTGTATCATGGAATGGACCACCCAACTACCTTGGGAGAAACTGATTCAACAGAGAAAAAAAAAAAAAAACATCCCACAGACCCTTATTTCCCAACTATCACCCCATAATAGTACCCAATACATGGGCGAACACTTTTCACAATGTAATCACTCTATATCTGACCTATCAGTCCTTGTCCTCAAAGAAAATATACACAACACTTTAAACATCGAGCCTGGGAGCTTAAATTCATAACTTTGCTAGACACTAAAAAACCATGGACTTAACAGACAGTTGTTTTATGGTCCATTACAACATTTTGTAATATACCCTGCTGCCTATTAACCTTCCATTTTCCTATGACTAAAAAAGCATTAATTGCCCACTTCATTTTAAGTGGTCTCCTACCACATGTATGAGCCCGTTATGCTTAACAATTTGTCCTACCTTTTATTTAATGTGGACACTCTAGTTTCCATCTCCACAGTTGTAGAAGAACTCTGTGAAGCTCAAAAGCTTGTCCCTTCCACCAACAGCAGTTAGTCCAGTAAAAGAGATTACCTCACCCACCTTGTCTCTCTCATATCCTGGGACCAACAGGGCTACCACAACACTGCAAACAGTAAGTCCTACAGTAAGACAAATTCAATTGTCATAGTTGGATGGTAAGCTCTTTTCTGGGGCAGGAACTGCCTTTCTGGGTACTTCTAGTTAGAGAATTTCCAGCTTGAGAAGACATACCCTATTAGCTCTGTTTGAGCTGGCATGTGAACCTTAGTAGTCTAGCTGCTGTGGCACAAGGGGTGGAAGGAACTAGCTTCCTGAGTACATACCTAGGGTCTTGAATGGGATCATACTCTAGCAACAAGCTCCTCCTGCTACTCGAGCCTATTTGTGTTTATACTCTATTTTCAGTGTGCTAGCTTGAGCAAAGCAAGCGCAGGTATGTCTCATTGAGCTGGAAACTACACCTCCAGTTTAAAACAGACATAACCCTTTGTTCTCTACAGTGCCTACCACAATGAGGACTTTGTTTAGGACTTGGGCTCTTAATCCTTCTTCTAAGAAGAGTATTTTCTCCTACATACTATTCATTATGCCTCCATTTATTATTGTGTGTTTAAAATATCTCTCTACCCAATTAACATGTTACTGGAAGTTTCTGGGGAGGAATGGAGGTAAAAACCCCTCAATAAATTATTAAGAAAAATCTCCAAGATAAAAATAAAATCGAGATAATAAACATTAAATGTACATCTCCTCCGCCTCTGAATCAGCCATATAAAAATGTTTCTGCTTTAGCAGTCTGTACTGCTTGATCTCCTCTGATTTTTAAAGTTATGCTTCCCAGCTGCAGTACTAAATAAGCAGTATATTCTTTTCTTCAGCAGTGATGCTCCTTCTTGCCCTGGCTGTCATATCATGATGAACTCCTTCTAGCTGGACTTTGCTTTCATCACATTCCACCTAATCGAACCAAATGATACTACTTCACACTAAGCCAACCAAAGGAATTCTATTTAATCATAGATCATTTCAAACAAAGGAGATGGACTTAGTCCAAGTACCAACTGCATTTCTCAAACCTTGCTCCCTGATGAGCAAGAATTTATAAAATGCACCATTCCAAAATTGTCTCAGCACATGCACAGGAGTAAGACACATGTTAACAATATTAATGCAGAGCTAATTGACTCAGTGTCAGTTAAGAGACTTAAGTGAGAATGGGAGAGTGGCTAAGACTCTGACCAAGGACTTGGGAAACTTGGGTTCAGTTCCTACCTCTGGCACAAAATTCCTTTGGGTGATTGTTGGGTGGGTACACCCTGGCACAGACATTGGGTCACTTAAAGTGGGAAAAAAGCCTATGGGTCAAGTCCACCTCGCCAGGCTCCCTTCTAGGACAGGGCAGTTTAAGTTACTGAGGCCACTCTTTTTTTCAGGAAAGCACGGCCAATGGCCAGAGTAAGTACAGCAGCCACCTAATTAGGGCAGCATGGCCCAATGGCCAGTCAGTACTGCGGCTCCCTAGTCGGGGGAGTGTGGCTTAATGGCCTGTTGGGTAGCAGGATGCTGCCTACGGGGGCATGGCACCTAGGGTAGGGGGGCTCAAGACCTCCCTGCTGCTCTGAGCCCAAGCCCAGGGCCCTATTGGTGACAGGGGTGCTTGCCACCACCTAGTACCCTGCTTTCCCCCTTTTAACACCATTCGAGCCTTCTGGGATACTTCCTACCCTGTCATCATCGTCCGCTTTCCACAATTCCCCAGAGCCTCAGGGTTTCCCAATCGGTGCGATTTCTGGCTGACTGTTCCCTCTTCAACGTTTGTCTGGGAGCCTCGGATCCATCTGGGGCTCGGCCTGGTTTGGGTCAGCATCTGTAGCAGTCCCCTGGGGAGAGCCAACAGGGTACTTCCTTCCCAGTCAGCAGTCCACCCTGACTGAGCTGAGTTGCTGCCTTTTATATCTCCCTTCCATATGGAGCATGCCCAGCAGGGGCGGAAAGGCGTGGCCTCTTCAGCCAGCAGTGAGCCTTTAACGCTGTCTAGGCCAGAGCAGGGTGGGTACGCCCCGTCACAGTGACCTTGGGCAAGTCACTTTCTCTGACTCAGCTCCTCATCTATATAATGTGGATGTTAATGATTCTAGTAATAAAAAGCACTCTGACCTTCCAAAATTTGTTAACTCCAAATTTAACATATATATACAAGAAACCTACAGATCATAACACTTATGTCCAAAGATCCATTAACTATTCCAGACACACCAAGAAATCTTTTATCTACAGAAAAGTGCCTATTCCCTTATACTAGCAATGGCTGGACTTGTTTTTCCTCAGACTTTAAAAATAAAATAAATGTTAAGGATTCAAAGAATCAGAGCTAGATCAGAGCATAAGAATGAAACCATGTAAACAACCTGAGCTATAAGGATTACTGCTACACCCCCCCTTACATTTATCATTTTTATGTCTTCATAAAGTGTACATGTTCAATAAGTTATTTATTCTATAAGTAGATACACCCACTTAAGGATGCATGCTGTGTCCCAAAGCAGGATAAAGACATATGTGAAACAGACATGATATACTCTGCCTTCCCATTGCTTTCCTCACAGCCTTTTTCCTCAGGTCATCTTCCTTCTGTGCTCTCATGTCCAAATGACCAGTTCCCAACCATTCTTTCATGGTGGAAACAATCTGAAGGAGTTTCTAAGACTGGGAAAAAGACCAAAATATGTCTGCGCAGAAAGGCAGACTGTGGTGTGGACTAACAGAGTGAAACTGCTACCAAATAAAGAGTATGGGGAGCCTCTTCTGGTTCCTGTTAATTTGTTTGTGGCTCATGTTAATTTTCTTAGAACTTGCAGAGAAAATGTTTTTTGTGGTAAGTAGTTTAAAGATTAACTTTTGCTAAAAAGAAGCAGAATAGTCTAACAGTTTGAGCATGAGGTTTGGGAGTTGGAGCTCCTCAGCCCTAATCTGGACTCTGACTCACTAAGAAATCTTCATCAAGTTACTCAACCTTTGAATATCTCAATTCTCCCAGGTATAATACAGCATAATACACACCTACCTTAAAATGGGTCTGTTTGTGGATTGATAAATAAGCCTGAAGGTACAAAGAATTATAAAAATGTTACATATTAATAAGAAATCCTTACATGTATTTTTTTTCAATATTTGGAACCATGCTTTGATACATCCGTAATAACAAGCATTCTGCTTAAATCTAACATTTTCCAGAGTAAAGTCTATGACAGATGTTTATTACAGCAACTGCATAGTCTAGAGGGATTTGCAGTTTTAATTAGTTTTATAATTTCTGCAGTTAAATCCACTGCTGTCTCCTCCTCTTTGAAGAACTTTTACTTTTGCCATCATATAGAAGCACCATTTCTCTCTTCTACAACCTGATTGATTACAAATGCTATAGCTGCTGTTCAAGGAAAATTAATGGGCCAAATCCTGGGGTCCTTACTCTCTACTCTATCTTTATGCAGGCAAATTCGCTTTGATTTTAATATGAAAGGTGTTTTTAACTAGCAGTTTAAATACATTCAGTTTGGTTCAGAGATTTCCTTCTCTCATATCGACACAAGTAACAAAGATTTTTCAGGCCAAATTACACTTGTCCAGTCCAATTTTAACCAATATGAATTTACTAAACAATTTTGCTGCTGATGCACTAAGAGGAATAGAATCCAACTTACCTTTCCCTCATTCACCTGCACATCTACTAATGTAATATATGCCATCATGCGCCAGCAATGCCCCTCTGCCATGTACCCCTCGGCCAAACCGGACTGTCACTGCGCAAAAGAATGAATGGACACAAATCAGACATAAAAAATGGCAACATCCATAAACCAATTGGAGAGCACTTCAATCTCCCAGGACATCTGTAGCTGACTTGGAAGTTGCTATACTTCTACAAAAAAACTTCAAAAACAGACTTCAAAGAGAAACTGCAGAATTGGAACTCATATGCAAACTTGACACAATCAAACTGGGTCTAAATAGGGACTTGGAATGGTTATCTCATTATAAGAAGTAATTGTCACTGCTCACACATTCTCACCTCCTAATCAATGGTTGTGATTAGGCCTCAACTACTCTACCTGAATGGACTTTGCTTCCCCATTGTTGTTCCTTTACCCTTAGATGTATATGTGTGTATATATACACACCCCCTATTTGATTTCTATTCCTTACATCTGGAAGTGGGTTACAACCTACGAAAGCTTATGTCTGCAGAAATTAAATTTGTTAGTCTTTAAAGTGCTACAGGACTCTCGTTGTTTTTGCTATATACAGACTAACACGGCTACCCCTCTGATACTAAACAGAAAGTCTCAAACTAGAAGTTTGATCCAAAGTCCATTCATGTCAATGACAGTCTTTCCATTTACCTCAATGGTCAGGCCCAGCACCAAAATCTTAGTTAATGGGGATTGCAGGTAGGACAGATTACAAGTCTGCTGAATATGAAATGCCATTTTTGCATAGTCATTTTTTGGTGTAGAACCATATTTTATAACACACCAGACATTCAATCATGCCCTGTATTCCCAAGCACAAACACATCCATTCCTGTTGGGAAATTTTAGGAGCCTGACATTAAAGTTTGGCACTTTCCATAGGAAAATTATACCAAAAAGGACAACTGTGACCACCCTTTGAGATAGCTTTTAGAGGGGGAAAGAGAAGCAATTGGGTGCCAAAGCATAAAATAGCATATGAGAAATGGATAGCACCAATAAAACAAGGTCTTCAATACTTTAATGCAAAGAAAAATTAAGTGCCCATGGATTTACATTTCATTTTATTCAAAACTTTATTGCTTCAAATGGGGTGGGAGAGATTTGGGAGCTCCTGCTGCACATGTTTCAAAGGCACTACATACTGCTCAGCAGAAGTATGCCCAAATGGAAAAGAAAATGCTTGCAATTTAATGAGATGATAGCCATTTGCACATCTTCAGGATCCTGAGTGTGTGTCCAGTTTTTTAGCATTGAATAAGAATTCATCTAGGATAGCTCCATGTATGCAATGGCAGCCATTAGATTGTGACCTAATCTAAGAGAGGCATGGATACAGAAATCACCCAGGACAACGGTGATTCCACCATCAAACTCAACTTCAGCTTGTTTAGCTCAACCAGGAAATCTGAGGCATAGTCAGGCACCTCTATTTCCATTTTAGTCCCTTCCCAGAATTCTCATACCAGGGGCACACTTAAATGAATCCAGTGTTGGAGTGAAAGATCTACATAAAACTCTGAAGATAATAAAGTGTGGAGCCAGTTCATTTATATACTTTCCTTTAAGTAGAAAAGATCTGCTAAATCAGCGAGATCATTCAGAGGGCTTCAGAAGTGATGGAACCTGGGGAAATGCAGGTCCCAGAATGCATGAAATACCTCAAACTGCTATAAAGACCCTTAGTGCAATACAAAAGCTACCAGAGGGAAAGAAGCTAGATGACAGGTCTTATGAATACCAGAATACATAATGACTTAGAAGGGCAGAGTGATAATAAAAAAATAAGATACAGGAGAAAAGAGTGGCTTTTGAAAGGATATTTGATTTAACAAAAGGATCTGAGAATGTTTTAGAATGAAACTAAAAAGTTGATGAAGTTTAAAAGTTGAACTACAGCACAAAGTTTTACAATTTTTAAAGAGAAATATGTTATCCAGAGCGTTAGAGGAGGAACTAAAATTTACAAAAAGATACCTGGGGGAATTGTTTAATATGGACATTACAGGGGAAACTAATCTCTGCACATGGCCCAAGTACCACTTAAGTCCTAGAAATAGAATTTAAGCAGTGACTAAGCCTTATGTTACCTCTAGCCACATGAATAAATTCCATCCTAAAATGAATCTGGAGGGCTTAGGATCTACTACCAAAGAGAAGATTCCGAATACATTACTGCAGCTCTACATACAAGCAGTTCTCCAGACAAGGCACTGTGGGCCTGCAGATGTTGTTGTGCAGGATAGCCAGATGTCTGAAGTTCTAGGCCTCAAAGAGCCATGGATCTATTCTTCTATACAGAGTCCTTAAACATGTGATAATCATTACATGACCCATTATTGGTAGACTGGATTTTTTGTCACACAGTGCTTCTTCATACATAGACTATCAAAATTATTTTCAATGTTATTTAGGTATTACTGAAATTACTTTGGCATTTGCATGCTGTCATTCTCACTGGAGGTTTGCCAGTGATCTGTGAAGCAATTGATTCAACCTGCCAGTTTACTGAACAGATTCAGCAAAAATGAACATTTTAGAAACTGAGCTCTAGCATTGCTGGCTTCTCTTTTCTTTATTTTTGACCCAGATGATTCATTTCTTCTTGCATTGACATCAGTTGGAAGGCAGTGGGGTATGGATGGGGCTCAAGAGGAAACTTGTGTGTTTTTTCCTTATATCACTCAAAGCATCAGGAGTGCTCCTAATTTACAGCAGCATGATAGATGCTTTTTAAAATGTGCATTAAAGAAAAAGAAAAAGAAAAAGAAAAGGTTGGTGTTTAATGTGGTTTCACACTAATGATAGAAAAGAGGATAACAATGAGTGAAAATACCTTGTAGGAAGTACTAATCAGAACATACCATTTCCTTAATAATTAACATTACTAATTCAATATTTCTTGTTAATTTTAATTGGAAGTCCAGAAATTATCGTGCATTTTAGATTATTTTTTAAGTCAAGAGAACCATGGTTTTTTCCTCTTACAGTGCATTACCCAGTCACTACAAGATGGTTATGTAACGTAAAGCTTTTCAGCTACAAGTAAAGACATTACAGTTACTTATAAGTTCAATTTGAAAATTAAACCGTTATTGAAGAAGTGTATATAAGAAAGTGGTATTTACTTAATCTGTTCATCACCAAAAGGATATACAAATTTGCACCCACTTCATCTGAATTTGCAAATGCTATCTCTGCCATCGAATTAAAAACAAACAGACGAGCATTTGCCCAGATTTGCCACATGGTGATATTTAAGGTATTCTAAATATGGGGAGATACTGTGTTTTCTCAGATGTCACCTTGTGCTAACAGTGGATAAATGTTTACTTCACAATGGCAATAATCTCAAACAGGTAATTGTACAGGCTAATGAATCAATTATGTGCAGAAAAAGATAATTTGGAATAAAAATACCTGATTTGTGTGTGCAAATTTTCATATGTGAAAAGAAGCTTTTGTGGGCACCTTTGTTTCCTCTTCCTTTGAAAATGTGGCTCTCTCTGTATCAGAGAGTGGAGCTGGGGGTCATCATCAGTTGGAAGAAACAGAAGAGGATAGAATCCTGGGTGTGTGGGTTTATCACAAAATGAATATGAACCACCAATGTGATGCAACTGTGAAAAAGGCAAATGCAATCCTAGGATGTATTAGGTGATGCATTTCCAGAAGAGATAGGTCATTGTGTAAGACAGCGGTAAGAGCTCATTTGGAACAGTATGCATAATGATGGTCACCCATGTTCAAAGAAGACACATTTAAAGTGGAACAGGTGTAGAGGAGAGCTACTTGGATGATCAAGGGAATGGAGGAGGGATTTTATGAGAGGAGATTAAGAATGTAGCTTGTTTAGTTTAGCAAAAAGAAGGCTGAGAGGGGATATGATTATCCTCTATAAATACATCAGATGAGAGTTCTGTAGCACTTTAAAGACTAACAAATGTAATTTCAGTAGGCATAAGCTTTCGTAGGTTGCACCCCCACTTCCTCAGATGCAGTTGGTAGAAATAATATAGCAAATACAGGCAACATATATATGGTAGGCAACATATACATATCCAAAGGCATAGACAACAATGGGATAGGTGGATGAAAGCCAGGTACTTGAGGCCTAATTACAACCATTGAGTAGGAGGTGAGAATGGGTGATCAGAGCAACTTACTTCTTATAATGAGATAGCCATTCCAAATCTCTGTTTAAACCCAGTTTGAATGTGTCAAGTTTGCAGATAATTTCTATCACAAAAAAACTTCAAAAACAGACTTCAAAGAGAAACACGTAAGAAGAGATTTTCTCCCAGGTCAGTGGCCAGGCAGGGGCGGGGTTGCCTTCCTCTGCACTGTATAGGGGAGGGTAACTTGCCAGGATTATCTGGGTATATTTTACTAAATCATTTCCCTGCCATTGTGGAAACCTTGAGCACTGGTGCACCTCAGCGCCTCCTATTCTCTTCCTGTGGCACGTAATAGTAGAGTCTCCTCTGGGCTGTAATACTTTGGTCTGATTTTAGTTGTTGGGTATAGTGTGCAGGTGTGGGTGGATATTGGTGGCCTGTGACATACAGGAAATCAGACTAGATGATCTGGTTATCCCTTCTGTCCTTAAAGTCTATGACTCAGTTAGAGCTTTCTAAAGCCCCAATGGCTGTTTTATGGAGTGTTGTTAATCAATTAGTATGTATAATTGTGATATTTACCCAAAAGGGACAATCAAATCTCTGTCCTACTCTGTGGTTGAGTTGTCTGCTTTCTTTGAGCTTTCTGTGCTTTGAGCACATTGCCAGGTTATTTTTCTGCTCCATTATTTGGGAATGGCTATGCTGAAGAGGTAAGTCTTGCAGCCTGAAGTGAAAATGGTGAGGGTATTTGCTTTTCCTTGTTTCCTTTCACAGGGAGTGCCTGAGCCTTCTATTTTCATATGATCAATAAGACGGAGGATAATAAAATACCAAATAAATAAAGAAATTAAGAACTCTGCTTGTACCTGTTAACTCCACTAGCAGAACTACAGAAAACACTGAGCCGAGTTCTGCTCTGAGTTACATAGATTCAACTCCACTGACAGCAGCCAGATTGCATGCGTGTGAAGGAGGACATAACTTGGCCCATTCTGTTTAACACAATCTCTAGGGCTTCTGGAAGGCTTCTAGGGCTTTTTTCATAGAAAAAATGAGTGCCCCTAAGTGTATTATAAAATGATTAGCGTAACCTGGCAGGAGATATGACTGCTTCAAAGGAATTGTTACTAAAAAGGAAAACACTTTATAAGACCTTAAATAAAAAGTTTCTAGGTATTTACAGCACATAAAAAGGGTGCTTCCATAAAACTGAGAAACAATTATTTTCATTTACATTGACTACAGTAGCATTTTTTTTGACGCAGCAAGGAGGGAATCTTGCAGACATGACAATTATCTTAGGGCAAGGGAAATAGACTGTTTGAACAAAAGTGGAGGGAGTTTGGAAAAGCTGCAAGGCAAACAAGTCCTAATTCTTTTGGAACTTTCTGTTTTTCAAAGGGTCTCTATAAGCTTTCAAACACTTAGGCAAGTGCTATTAAAGCCAAACAGAGAAAGAAAGAGACACAAATTCAGTAAGCAAAAACGAAATATTATTGGTGAATATTGGCTCCCTTGAAGTCAATGACAACATTTCCATTGATTTAAACAGGCTAGAATTTCAACCTAGATATCACAACTAAAGGTGACTGAATGATGAAAATAAGTAGTAAAAAACATTGTGAAATTAAATGAAAAAATTACTCAATACAGCTCTATTGATGATTCACATCCCTTTCCTCTGATATCCTCAAATATCATCAGTGGAGGTGTTTTTTCTGGGTGTAATTTTCCACTAGCTTTCAAATTTGGTTTTCATCCCTATTTTAATGAGTGAATCACATAGAGGTCATGAGGTTTTCCACGCAAGTTTAAAAGGTCTTGATCAACAAAGTTAAATATCTGGCATTCAACTGCAGCTATAGTTCAAGTTAATATTAAGTAGTCATTAAAGAGTACCATGTGTATGTCGGTGTGCACAATTCTGGAAAATCACAGAGCATTTTTGAAAGAAAATAAGCAAAAGAGCTGAACGGAGGAAAATTCAGGCAACTTTCAGCATTTTACTTCTCTATCTCTTTTGTGGTACCTACAATTATTTGTTTAAAATATATTGGTATTCTGGGAACCAGGTATTGTTGATTATTGTTATATATTATAGGTGACACACTGGAAAATTCAGTTAACAAGTAAACAATAGTAAATAAGACCAGTGTTTTCACTGTTCCTATATTTCTTTAAAAACATATTATGTTCATGTAGCACTGTATCAAGATCTTTGACAGACTATGTAGCTGAGTACACTATTAAAGGTACCACTAATAATGCCTGGCAAGATGCCCTAACACTAAGGAACAATTTCTGCTCTGACTTTCATGCTGTACAACCCCACTGAAACCAATTATGTTGCATGGCATATAACTCAGGGCAGAATTTGGTCCTAAATGCTTTAGAGGTTTCCAAGTAATAAACATTCAATTTAGTTAAGGGAACCATTTTAGTAAAACCACAATACAGTATATAAACACACACATAACTATTCAAGATCAAAAAGAAAATTTAGGTTTGATACAGATGCCCCGTGAAGAACTAAAAGCAAGAAAAATCCTGAAGCTTTGTTCACAGTGCTCAGAAAGGACTGACCCCTGTAGATTAACTTGGAAAGTCATGCGCTATCAGTTTGCACTGCCTCTCACACAGCTGGCTCCCCTGATAAGTTCCACCTCCTTCTTCTTATCTTGATTTTTTTGTGGGGCTGGAGTGTTTGTCAAAAGAAAGAGAGGCAAGTTCGACAGCACCCTCTGTAAGATGAACCTTAGACTATCACAAGCAGTGGTTGAGGCTTGTGACCACCGGTTACGCTTCACTTGAACTGAAAAAAATATTTAAAATCAGCCTAAGTCAAACATTTGCATAGATCTACACAAATTGCACTAAACGATACCCTGGTCTGCACACTGAGCAGAGGCACCAATGACTGAATAGAGACACAGAGAAACAAATACACTTACACCGTACACAAATAAAGAACATTGAAGGGGAAGTGTGGAAGGGTCTGAAATGTTTCTGCCCCTACAACGCATATTATGTGGATAAACACAGGACTTCAGTCTCTAGGGTTTATCATCTTACCTCAGCAATGCATCAACGCAAGAGTGGACAAACTAAACGAAATACCAATAGTTGAAGCAATGAATATTTGAAAGCAGAGAGGTGTATTAAAGCAAAATATGACAAACTTTTCTGATAAGAAGTGTTCAGGCAGGTCAGTTAAATCATCATGGGCTCTCATTAGTATTCTGACAATCTCTAACAGAATCTTTACCTGCAGCTGATTGACATTCAGCTAAGTGAAACATTCTTTCCTGAAAACATAAAAGAAAAATCAAAGAGATTCCTTTCAGCCACATAATTACAACTGAATAGCCCCCAATCAGTATAAGTGAAGACAAATACAGGGGTTCCAATAAGGAACTAGCTTTTGGAAAGGAAAGTGATGGCCATTTATCCAAATTGTCTCTTGAAACAGTAATCAGTAAAAGCAAATTCTACTGTAGTTTATTTGGGGCTCAATCCTGCCAGGTGCTGAGCATCTTCAAAGCCCTTTGAAGCCAGCAGCTGGGAGGAGAGAGCCCTTGATTAGTGAAAGAATATATAAAAATAGAATGTGGGGAGGGGGAAGTAACCGATAACTATAATTCAACCCTCTTTAATTCTCAAATTATCTATCCAGGCTCTTTTATTAGCACCCATCACTGTAATTTTGAGTTGTTCAAAAAAGTTTTCAGCTTTTGGGTGCTGTGAAGCACTTTAAACTTAACCTAAACTTCTAAAGACCGGTCAGCCTGAGAAAGACTCTAGGGAGCCTGGGGTACTGTAAAATTACAGCAGCCTCTCTTTTTGAGGTGGTGAAATTAGTTATTATTTTCATTTTACAGATGGTGAAGAGTGAGGCACACTGAGTTTGAGGACACTCAATTTTCCAGAAAGCACTGTTGTTAAGTGGATAAGAAAAGGCTGCAGCTCTATTTATAACAATCAATAAAGATTTAAACATGTTGGTCAGAAAACTAGGACCCTGGGGGGGAAAGAAGATTTTTCACTGTTTTACCCTTGAAAATAGGTTTTGATAAATTTTCCCACCAGCTCTAATAAAGAGACTTGAAATCTCGTCATCCTGATGGTGAGTAGTTGTGTGATCTTAGGCAAATCATGGCCCATCAGGAGCAGCCACCCAGGGGAGTAAGTGGTAGGAAGACATCCCATGACTCTCTTGCATGGGCTATCCATACCACGGAGAGAGTGGTTTCCATACGTGGAAAGGAAGAGGTGTGGCTCCCCCCATCCAATACTCCACATCCCTTGCCACTCTCACATAGTGCTCCAGCCAGCGTAACTGCTCTGATAAATCTGGAGCTCTACACTGCACTATGTATAGGGAGAACCAGGAGGTATACTCCTGGGGAAGCATACCACCACCTTATTTAGGGCAGAGGTCAAAGCCATACTTTACTCCACAACTTCTCTGTGCTTCAATTTCCCTATCTGTAATTTGGTGATATTACTTTTTTATGGTATCAATCTCACATGATAGTTGTGGGAATAAGGTAATATATGTACAGAGTTTTGAGAAAATAAGGCCATGTCCTAGGTGCCCCCTGTAGCTTGGAGGTCCAGAAAGCAGCACTTGGCAGGAAGAACATATATGCCTTCCTGTGAAGTAGCTCTCAAACCTAACTCTGCCTTTCTTGGCCTTTGAATGCTTGATTTTCAAGACATGACATTAACATAAGTTTTTGGTTTTCATGTAGAATTATAATACAATTTAGTTCAGTATTCTTATAGTTAGACCACGTAGGTCAGCGAGTATACATTATGTCATCCAAATCTAAAAAGATGGGAAACATGCAGAGAACACTACAACCCAGACGTACTAAATATAAGTGAATGCCACTCTAATGTATAGCTAAGTGTATAGTTAATAATACAGAGCTTTGATGTCAATGGAAGTCTTCCTGTTGAATTTAATAGGCTTTAGCTTAGGCCCAGGATTGCATGTTATCTAGGATTCATTTGTTAATAAGATGGGTGGAAAGTTATCTGATTTAAGAAATTAAGTAGGTGAAAAGAGTTTAATTGAACCTGGGGAGAAAATGATGAGTAATTGTTATAAAAATTAATGTTGCCTCCATGAAAGTGACTAAATTAAATTACCAATAATGCTAGAGATATATGAGGTGGAAGGAATGTACATTGATTAAACAGGTGCTATGTATAGTCATACTATTTTTAATTGTGCAATATTTTTAAATAGTTGCATAGTCGTGCCTGGCAGTATGTGAACAAAACAGTATAAAATTAAGTATCTCATCGATGACAGTACCTAGAACAGTGATCATCTACTGAAAGTCAGAATTGTAACAAGAGGAAAGAGTTGTTCAGTAAAACTTAGATATAGACAAAAATCTCACTGCACTCAGTACTCCCACAGACATTGAATTAGCAATTGGCACTAAAATCTGCAGCTTTATTAAGAACAATCAATATATATTTAAACATGAATGTTAATTCAATTAAACACGGTTGACACAACTCTATGAAATATACACAGGCATTCTCAAAGCACGCTTCTAAATGGCTTGTCCATGGACTTCCATATATGACCTTTTTAATTTTCACATTCTAATTCCTGGTTTTAAGGTCCTTATAATACTGAGGGATAAAGTCATCTAATCCCAAATCCAATGTATCAATGTAATTTCCCTGCCAGTTAAACTTTTAGAGACTTAAGGTTTTGTAATGAACCACGGCTGAGTGACAGGTTTGAGACATTTTATACCAAGAATCTGTAGCATTAGAATTAAAACGAAGCACAAATAAACTACTTTCCATGATGCTTCACAGAGTAAAGGCTTATAATGAATTCCTGTATTCTTTACAAGCTCCAGCCATGAAGAAACCACTATTTTCATCTCTCTTCTCTTTGAAGTTTGAAGTCACCCCTCCATGCTAAACCATCCCTTTTTTCTTTGGGAATTCTAGATTTATGCCTTTTTCACTATCAGAAAAAAATCTAATAATCTTGATTACAAACCTATCAAACAAAGTTGAATTGTTATTTGTCAACATCCTATTAATTCTCTTCAGCATTTGAGCAGGAGAATATCAATACCCGAAGCCTATATAATGCCTATACAGTAAGTAGGCACCAGGTAAAAAGCAGACAATGTAGCAACTCAGTGTCTTGTTTTCGCTATAGGGTTTTTTTTTTTGTTTTTTTTTTTGAAGTACTATAAATTGGAACCATTCCTCTTCAAAAGCTTGAATTTTAAAATGCTCTATTGTACATGACACTGTAGAAAAGCTGAACTTACACTAAAGAAGAATGCATACAAGTGGGAGAGTTCTCTTAATTGGACACTTGAGTTAAAAACTCAGATGTATTTCTGGTAGAAGAAATGCTTCAGATTAAATGTCAAGGTGTAGTGAATAATTGACACTTAAAATGAATGGTAGGAAAAGAGGGAGACTGAAGGCATTCAAGATAGTGTTCATTAGCTGAGGATATTTTTGAATCCTCAGATGTCTGTGAACTAGTTTCATCTTGTTTGGGGTATGGTGGATGTCAGAAAGTCAGGAGCACACAGAGGAAGGATAACAATGAGAGAGAGAGAGCGCGGATGAAGGAAATTCCTAAGGAAACACTATGTTTAAAACTGTCAGTGTGTAATAGGAAGGATCAGATGTTCAGCATGATTTGGACAAGCTACCCAAGAGATGAATCATTATTTTTCTTCCTGGTTTGGTCAGACCAGAATACTAGCAATTGAATGAAAACTAAAGAAAATGAGAGTAAATAGCACTGAAAGGACAAAGCAAAGTGGAGGAGAACTGGACTATTACTAGACTGCAGTATGGAATTTCGCATATACCTTAAGGCCAGAAGTAACCATTTTGATCATGTTGTCTGACTGCCTGTATAACACAGGCCACGTGACTAAAACTCAAATCACAGAAAGACACAGAAGTGAGCCAAGGCCTCATTCATGTCCTCATCCCATTGTCTCATTGCTACACTAGAATTCCTGATCCAAGAAACTAACCTTCATCTGCTATCCTCATCTCTTGATGTTTACTAGAACCTAGCAATCTCTCTCCCTCTCTCTAACTCAGCATCTCTCTTCTCTCAACTTGAGTGGATGGCTTTATGACTGTAGCAGGAGCATTGGGCTCTTTTTCCACCACTGTTAAGTTTTAATGTCCTCTCACTATATTGCCTCCATTGATGTCTATTCCATCTGGCTCGTCTTCCTCAGAATGCCTCTTAATTTGCTATTCCTGTTACTTATCCTCATTTCACCCAGATTTAGCTGCCTACCTCTCCTTCTTTCTCTGATTTCAACCCCCTTCATTGTCTTTAGATGACTTCAATTTTCACATTGATGGTCTATCTGTTCCTACAGCCTTTTACTTCTTTTGCTAACTTGTTCTTTGAAATGCCCACCTGTTGGCCATTCCCGAGCTCACTGTCTTGACAAGAACTTCCCCCAAAACTGATCTTATTCTGATCTCTGATCTTTAATTCCCTTTCTCAAGTTACCATTTGTTTTCTTTCCACATCACAGGTTCTCTGCCTTCAACCTATCAGACCTCTCCTCTCACATCCCTGGTCTCCCTTCCCCGTCATCACTGTCTTTTCTCAATTAAATAGTTTCTGATTTCATCTGTAGTGTACCTTTCCTTCTGCTTTTGACACCTCAGTTCCATCTCATTCCCAGGCTTGGCTCTTCTCTTAATCCATTACCTCTGTTCCTGCTTTCATGCTGCTGAGCACCTTTGAGGACGCTCCTCTCTGATTAGTGACTTGTTGCACTTTAAATGGATTCTCTCTTCTCTTATCTGTCTTTTTTTCTTCCTTTTTTGCCTTCCCAGATCCAGCCTTACACTATCAACCCTTCTTGACTCTTCTATGCCTTTGACTACATCTTTAAAACTCCTTACCTTCCTCTGCCTAAGGTCCTGCCAACATTTAATCCTCAATCTCCCTTGTCTCTGATTCATTTCTCTTTGCCTAAAAGCATGCTTTTATTTCCTATTTTAATAGTTCCTTCCCTGGGTTCCTGCTGATTGTCTCGAACGGACATCTTATTTCTCTCCTCCCTTTTACCTACAAATTCTTCTGGTGTACTGTCCACTTGCACTTCTCAGATGTCTCAACCTCCAGCTGTCTTTCATTTGCTTTTGCCTTCTCCAGCTCACAACTAGTGATCTCCTCTTAGCTAAATCTAAGTGTTGCTTCTTTGTTTGAGCTAATTTCTTTCTGTGATGCAGTGCATCAGTTTCATTTTCTTCTTGGCTTTTGTGATTCTGCTGTGTTTATTCCTTTCTTGGATGACTCCTCATTCTCACCCTCCAGTCTGGGTGGGATGGGAATTTATCAAAAAAAATCAAAATGACAAATGTTTTTGTTCTAAAAACAAACTGTATATAGCACTATGGATATAAAACCAAACAGCCTAGAATGGGAAAAAGAAAGGAAGTAGTAAACAGAGGAACTTGGAGTGAGTGAGGTAATAGAAGGAAACGGAAGTTGAATTGTAGATGGGAGAAAGATTAAGTAAGGCCTTGAAGTTGAGAAGGCATTCGACTCTGGCGTCCATTGTGGCTTTCCTCTGAGTCTCTTCTACTTATTTTTTAATGCTCTCTTTTTGAGATCTCATCCACTTTTGTGGTTTTAACTCAGATTACTCCTAAATCTGTTTTACTTCTTCCCCTATTTTGAGTCTTCCATCTCCCTTTGTCTATCAGAGAACCATCTTCTTCAACATCCTTAGAGGTTTTTAAGCTGAGGCTTGACAAAGCCCTGGCTGGGATGATATAGCTGAGGTTAGTCCTGCTTTGAGCAGGGGGTTGGACTAGATTACCTCCTGAGGTCCCTTCCAACTCTAATATTCTATGATTCTATCACCCTGCCTAATCTTAAACACTCTCTCTTAAAAAAAAATCTACATCCGTATTACTACCTTCCTTATTAATTACATTGCCATGTCACTGTCTTTCCCCTCTCCAAGTACTTTTTTCCCTATTTCAGTGGTTTTCAACCTTTTTTCATTTGCAGACCCCTAAAAAATTTCATATGAAGGTGCGGACAACTTTGGAAATCTTAGGCATATTTTACAGACCCCAGGTGTCCACCAACCACTGCCTTAAATCATTCTTAAAATAGTTAAATACTTTGGTTCCATTTTGCTTTGAGTATTGATTGACTCTCCCTTCCCTCTATGACTCTTACCTCTGCTCCCTCCAGACCACAGATACTGAGGACATGTTCTCCTCTCATCAACTTCCTGGCATTTACCGTATCATATTCAAGATTCTTCATCCCCACACTCAGTCCTAAGCTCTCTGCTTACACTTTCTTTTTGTTTTCCTCTCATTCTCAACAATGTGAGCATATGTTTAGATTTTTTTAATAGATTCCTACCCCAACTAACTGGAAATAAAACAACTGTCACATGGGTGGTACCATATACAGATCATTGCTACGTAAGTAAATGCATAACTATTTATAGCCAGCACAGATGCATTATTAATTATGTATTTGGCGGTAGCCAACCAAGAGTGACAATTTCCATAACTGTTGAACATGCACACACAAAAAGAGTCCGCTATTCTTCTGTTTTTCCCCAGGTTCACATGTATTCTTCAAGGTCCAAGTTGAAAATCTGGAAAGGTTCCCAGCATAATTTTAAATAAAATGAGGTGCTCGGCCCACGGTTTACTAAATAGCGAGCTACACCTGTCATGATACTACCATTAATGATACAGAGAAGATGCAGTCCAAGTGCAGTACCATCAAGATAAGTTGAAATTCTCTTGCTTGATCAGCAAGTGGTATGAAACTGCTACAAGGAAAGCTAAAGGAAGTTCTAGTTTGGCAGTAATAGAAATATACAAAATGTGTAAAATGTTGCAATACAAAAATAGAAATACTACCCTTGGTCTTCAATTTTGTTAAAATAATTTGATTAAATCATTGCTGCTGATTTAGATAGCTGGCTGTTCCAGGTTCTTTTTATTTCTACACACAGGCAAAATTGCAAACACCTTTAGGCTTTTCATTATGGAAATGATCTTCCACAGATATAAGCAAAAGCTGTGTGTATATTTGCAAAAATCATGACAAAATGCCAGTTTTGTAAAAGTTAGTGACATTGTTACTGGTCAAGAAAAGAGAGAGATCTTCATTTTTCAGGACACTCTTAACTTCTGGAAAAGTGCATTAAAAAGAGAGCGTTATCTCCCAATTAACCACCAGCTATTGAAAGTTAGAATCTTAGTTAAATATTTAATGCCAAATTAAACAGCTTTTACCAAGACAATAGCATATCTTGATTACAAAACATTATTGCTCTTGGGTCAGGTTACTTATAACCTTCTGTTCTGATGCTATTTACATAGTTATAATAGCATACAAAAAATGAGATTAAGTCCATGCAGATCTATGATATCAGAGTAGCAACCAATGATAAGTGAGGTAGTCCTTCAGGGGCAAGGCATAATTTTTAATGTCTCATTCTTTGTATATACAGACTTGAAGTTTGTTTTTTTACTATGATTAAAAAAAATAATAATATTGATAAAAGTCATACTATGAATTTAATACAATTACATTTTTAAAACATCCTGGAACACTGATTTCTCCCTCTAAAGCTTGTAGAACCAAACACAAATGCACATTCTCCGAAGTGATATTTAGAGAAGCAAAAACTTAATAGTATTAAAAATGGATTTCTTTGGGGGGGAGTAGTTTCTGGGAGGAGGAAGAAATGTAATACTTCAAGTGTATTGACACATCAAAGTACCTTGACAGTAAAACCGTGTGGCAGTTTGTCACAGAGCCAGGCAAGCTCCCCCTTCTTGGCCACCTGCTAGAAGTGCTCTGATGAGAATCCAAGTGTCTATTGCTGTGGATGCCAGGGATGTTTCAAGCTCCTGGAGCCTCCTGTGGGTCCTGCTACTGCCCCAATCTCAGGATCCCTAGACACATTCACTTGGCTCACACCTTCAATCTTGTACCTACCTCCCCTCCCCCACTAAGTGTTGGAATCTGTGGTCTCTGGGAGCAGCGACCTAGCCCCTTCTGATTCCCTAGTACTTAAATTCATCCGTCTCCCACAACTCCACCCAGAATATATGAAGCTTCTACGGTTTAGCTCTCTCGGGGCAACATGGTTGTTGTAAAGACTTTTGGCACAGTCCTGCATGACATTCTCATAAGCAAATTAGGGAAGTGTGGTTTGGATGAAATTACTATAAGGTGAGTGCACAACTGGTTGAAAAGACCATACTCAGAAAGTAGTTACTGTCAGGCGCTGCCTCCCAATAGTCAGACATCGTGATGGGAGTGGAGGTGAAAGCCGGTGTAAGGTCAGGAGTGGGCTGAAGGTAGCGCTGGAACAGATATCCTGAGACAGGCTAGGGTCAGAGTCCAGAGACAAGCCAAACAGTAGCTGGAGCCCAGGTGCAGACGAGAGGTCAAAGTCAGGTGGTCAGGAGGCAGAAGGGGTCAGAAGGCAGAAGGAAGGCTGGAGCACATCAGTAGTGGGGCAGAAAAAATGTCATAGCTGGGCAAGGACAAGATTGGAATATGGCTCGAACAAGGGTGGGGCATGAACAGGAACTGGATCAGGAGGAGGCTGGCAGTCAAGAGAGTCTGATCCATTGTGATGCAGCAGACAGGTTCCTGGCTGGGTAGTGCTGTTACACAAATTGATCTGCAGTTCTTGCAGGGTTGGGGAAATACCAGATCCTGGGGCTCATCTGACCCAGGTTCCATTCAGGGATAGGCCACTGCTGCATGCCTGAAGGCTGAGTAAGACAGCTCTGTGGGAAGGGTAAGTTAATGCAGCTGGGTTGTTGCTGCACTCTGGAGTGGTGACTCATTGCAGATTCATTGGAGAGGCACCTATTGAGGCTCTGGGTTATCGAGGGGCACATGAGTGAACAGCCCTGGTTTGGCTGCGGGTTTGCCTCCCGGTTATCAGTGTTAAACTGTCAAACTGAGAGGGTGTATCTAGTGCGTCCCACGGGATCAGTCCTAGATCCAGTATTAGTCAATATTTTCATTAGACAGTGGAATGGAGAGTATCCTTATAAAATTTGCAGATGACACCAAGCTGGGAGGGGTTTGGAAAACAGGATTAGAATTCAAAAGGACTTTGATAAATTGGAGAATTGGTTTGAAATCAACAAGATAAAATTCAATAAAGACAAGGGCAAAATACTGCACTTAGAAAGGAAAAAATCAAATGCACAACTACAAAATGGGGAATAACTGGTTAGATGATAGTATTGCTGAAGAGGATCTGGGTTTATAGTAGATCACAAATTGAATATGAGTCAACCCTAATGCAGTTGCAAAAGAAAGCTAATATAATTTTGGGATGTATTAATAGGAATGTTGTATGTAAGAGATGGGAGGTATCTGTCCTGCTCTGCTCAGCAGTGGTGAGGTCTCAGCCTGAGTATTGTGTCCAATTCTGGGCACTACACTTTAGGAAAGATGTGGACAAATTGGAGAGAGTCCAGAGGAGAGCAACAAAACCGATAAAAGGTTTAGAAAATCTACACCTATGAAGAAAGGTTAAAAAGTTTGGAGGGAAAAAAAAAAAAAAAAAAAGGAACCTGTAGCAGCCTTCAAATATGATAAGGGCAGTTCCACAGAGGATGGTGATCACTTTTTTTCCTTAGCCACTGAAGGTAGGACAAGAAGTAAGGGGCTTAATCTGCAGCAAGAGAAATTTAGGTTAGATATTAAGGAAAACTTTCTAATGGGAAGGGGATTAAAGCTCTGGAATAGACTTCCCAAGGAAGGTGTGGAATTCGCAACACTGGAGGCTTTTAAAAACAGGTTTGACAAACATCTGTCAGGGATGGTCTAGGTTTACTTGGTCCTGCCTTAGCACAAGGGGATGGACTTGATGACTTCTTGAGTTCCCTTCCAGCCCTACATTTCTATGATTCTATTAACAATGTCTAGCACAAATTCATTTTCTATCCTTGTCTTCCAGGATTGTTTTTATTTTGCCAGGGATCTGAAAACAAAAGGAAGGAACAAACATGAAATTTTCTCCAATGCACAGTAATAAATTCATCTAAAAATATTTACATTCTGTTTGTTTACAAAATGGCAGTATTTTTGCATTATACACAATACCATCTTTTTCATAAAGGATTTTATTTTACAATGTACTATGTCAATAGTTAATTTCAGTCTTAATCAGAAATTGTATTTTACTTAAGTGAAACACAACATTATTGTTATAGTTCATTCAACAAAATGAAATGCTATTCATTTCAGATAATTGATGCCATGCTATGAAACAAAGTAGTCATGGAAATATATTTTATGCTTAAGATTCTGCAAGAAAAATAACAAATTTTAGGGATTTTATCATTATTGTTTTAACAACAAAGAGCAATATATTTCTTTTGAACAATTAGAAAAATTGTGAAGTTTAATTTGCAGAAGAATTTCACTGGCAGATTCTATGATTATAATATAGACCTATCTTTTCCACATTTCGATCTCTTACTGGGCCAAATCCAGTATTATAATAAATGGGCATCTATTCCATTGGTTTTACATCTGGGTTGAACTTAGTAATTTGTGGTTTGCAGTCCTTGTCATTGGACTCATTTTGTTTCTGTCTATTGTTTCTGCTGTTTTAATGCCGGTGTTTCACTTGTAACCCTTGCCCAGCACAAGGATGAGAATCATACCTGTGCCCAGGGTCAACCTGACTCTCACTATTATATAAGGACTTAATTGAAGCATAAGTTTTGGGATGATTCTCTGCACAAGGGTGAAATTCACCCTAACGGTGGGATTTTAAAAAGCACTTAGTGTCGGTCTAATTCTACTACTATTGATGTCAATGAGTTTTACCAATGCCTTGGTTTCAATGGGAAGAGAATTAAAGCAACACTGAGCACTTTTGATCTCACTTCTCATGATGAATAAGATGTAATGTAAATGAATAACTTTATTTTACTGATCAATAATATCATATAGCTAACAAGATCCCACATAGCTTACACAGGCACACTTCCTTTGCATTTTGGTATGGCAAACAGAACCACATGATCACAAAGTATGTATATTGTGACGGCACCCAGGCAATTATAGTTAGGGATGCACAAGAAATACAAAAATGGCCAATGGATACAGCCATTTAAAACACTAAGTAGAATGACACAAATAATTTTAAAATATGAGCAAAATTTTCTAGTGCTACTCAGAATTTAAGGTAAAAAGATATCACCATCATGATCATTTAGTGACCTCATGTACATTGAAGGCCACAGAATCTTGCCACTCCAGTCCTAGCCCATAACCTTTGGCTGAGTTACTGAAGGCCTCAAATCATGATTTAAAGACTTCAAGTTACAGAGAATCCACCATTTACATTAGTTTAAACCTGGAAGTGACCTATGCCTCGTGCTGCAAGGGAAAGTGAAAACCCCCCTCATGGTCTCTGCCAATCTTCCCTGGAGGAATTCCTTCCTGACCCTAAATATGATGATCCTGACAATGTGGGTAAGACCCACCAGCCAGACACCTGGGAAAGAATTTTCTGTAGTAACTCAGAGCCCTCCCCATCTAGTGTCTCCTCACCGGCCCGTTGGAGATATTTGCAGTTAGCAGTCGCAGATTGGCAACATGACATTGTAAGCAGTCTCATCATACCATCTCCTCCATAAACTTATCAAGCTCAGTCTTGAAGCTATTTAGAATTTTCTGCCTCCACTGCTCTCCTTGAAAGGCTCTTCCAGAACTTCACTTCTCTAATGGTTAGAAACCTTCATTTAATTTGAAGACTAAACTTGTTGATGATCAGTTTATATCCATTTGCTCCTGTGTCCACATTAGCACTTAACTCCTCTCCTTCCCTGGCATTTATCCCTTTGATTCATTTATAGAGAACAATCATATCTCCCCTCAGCCTTCTTTTGATTAGGCTAAACAAGCCAAGCTCTTGGAGTCTCATCTCATATGGTAAGCTTTCCATTCCTCTGATCATCCTAATAGCCCTTCTCTGCACCTGTTCCAGTTTGAATTCCTCTTTCTTAAACATTGGAGACTAGGATTGCACATAGTGTTCCAGATGAGGTCTCACTAGTGTTTTGTATAATGATACTAACACTTCCCTGTCTCTACTGGAAATACCTCATCTGATGCATCCAAGGACTGCATTAGCCTTTTTCACAGTTGCACCACATTGGTAGCTCTTACTCTTCCTGTTATCAACCAGTACACCCAGTCTTTCTCTTCCTCTGTCACTTCCAACTGATATGTCCCCAGCTTGTAGAAAAAATTCTTGCTGCTAGTCCCTAATTGCACTTTTCACTATTAAATTTCATCCCATTTCTATCTGGCAGTTTTCAAGGTCATCCAGATCTTATTGTATGATATTCCGGTCCTCCTTCCATTCTGGCAATACCTCTCAACTTTGTGTCATCTGCAAGTTTTATTAGCACACTCCCACTTTTTGTGCCAAGGTCATTAATAAAAATGTTAAATAAGATTGGACCTGAAACTAGTCCCCAAGGAAATCCACTATAACATCCCTCCAGCCCGACAGTTCACCTTTCAGTATGACCTATTTTAGCCTCCACTTTACCAATTCTTTATCCACTTTTCAATTCCCACATTAATCCCCAATTTAATAAATAATTTATCATGTTGAACTGTATCAAATGCCTTTCTGAAGTCCAAGTAGATTAGATCAACTGCATTTCCCGTGTCTAAAAATATCAGTTATCTACTTTCTGTAAAATCATAGTATTTTATCTCTATTACTATTCACTTCTATGTCCTTAACTACTTTCTTTTTCAAAAGTGTTCCAAGACTTTGTCTACAAGGTCCACTGGCCCACTACTATATGTATATTTCCACCTTCCAAATCAAAATGCCTGTTACTTAAAAATGTCATGTCTATCCAAGAAGTAAATCTAGTCATTTATAACTAGCATAAAATCAATAGATTTTACTCAGTAAATACAGATACAACAAAAAAGTTTTTGTATGCAGCTTGTTAGGGTGCGCAAGACTTTATAACGCGAAATCAGTATAGCTTGACAAGAGCAAGGCCCTGAAAGCAATGCTAAGCTTCTGCAGCCAGAAAAGCAAGAGTTAAGACCTCTCAGGAACAGAGCCCAGACGCTGCCCTCTGTCCGACGTTAGGCCGGAGGAGGAAGTGCCTTGGGGTCTGGAGCATCTTGAGACGACCACAGACATTTGTTAATGCTTGATAAGCTAAAAGGTTCCTATTTTAGTAATAATAAAGGGGAAGTGAGGCTATGGCTAAGTTCTTTTTGAAGTAAACAACTAACGTCACCTTATTCCAGAAAGTGCCCAACTAACTACCAATAGACTAATAGCAACTAAGTGTTAAAGCCCAATCCCTACTGGGATTGAGATATACGTCAAGTATTACTGGGTAAGGCTTGCTGCAAGATGAGGGGGGAAAAGGGGTATATCAGTCCCCCGGGAGCCTCCCCAAGCTGAGACTCCCCGAGACTCCGTGGAAGCCACAGCGGATGCCTCGGTCAAGGCGATTCCCCGGACGCCACCCGCTTATCAGGACGAAGTATGGGTCTCCTCGTTCTTGCGTTGATAAGCGCCCCTCTACCCATTTAAATAGATCTCTTCCTACTATATCAATGGCCCCCCAGGAGTATATTGCGTTAGGCATCCTCTTGGCGGGTCTCTTCCTGGCTTTATGGTTCACTTCTCTGTTCACTAATTGCAGCTGCTGCTGCGGTTGCTCAGCTCATGATAATAATAACAGTGCATAAGCATGGGCACTTCCCTTTAGTATAATATGCCCATGCAAAGCTGTAAGTTGCTACTTACATTCTTGTGGTTGATTGTATCTTCATTGTACTTTTCACCTCAAGACTTGTGCTGGAGCTCCTGTTCCTGTATGTTGAAGGGCTTCCGCTTCTGTCTTTCTTACGCTACCTCATGTAATAAATAAGTACTTTTGAAATCATTTTGTCAGTGTGCTCCATCCTGCCACCGAGATAAAAATACCGAACATTACACAGCTAAAAGATACATATGTGGTATTTGGAGAATTGTGACCATCATAACAAAAAAAACCCAAGAACAAACAGACAAAACATCAGACCATTGATTATCAATCAGTCAGTCGAGTCAATCAAGACTTGTTAACCTGAATAGTCCTCTATTCAAGTGGAAGCATCCCAGAACAATGAGTCCAGGGGAATCAATTTGCTCAGGTGGGCTGCAACTAAGCAATAAATCAACTGATTTGAAACGACTGAGTGGGGGGATGTCACCTGACAAGAAGGAGTGGAACTTTAAAAAGAGAAGATGACTTTCTCACTGTCCATTTTTAGGAGAGATTGGAAGGAAAAGACCAAACCTAGCAGGAGGATAAAGAAAAGAGGTATATTCTGGGACCTTGAAGGAACCCTGACCAAATCCCAAAGGGTTCTCAGAGTGGGTAGGACACTGGAGGGATGATTGTGACAGGTTTTTGTTATTTTATCACATCTCTATATATGTTTTGTGTTTTGTCTAGTGTTATTGGTTTAGAAATACTTTTGCAAAGTCTGAGTGTCCCTTGCTTTAACTGTCACAAAGCCTTGATGGGGAAAAATAGTAATCCAGAGCACACACAAGGGTGGAGCTCAGTAAAAGCAGGCATAAGCTACTGGGGATGCTGGGGATCAGCACTGATCTTGGGGATGAGAGCAGCTCAACCTCTTGAGAAGGGGTGCTAGTATTGGAATTTGTACCCTGGAAATGTGCCATAGAATCTGTACTAAGAAACAGCATCTGACCCAGACTCAGTATGCTTAAAAACAGGGCAAATTCAGGAAGCTGGTGAATGTCCATCAAGAGTAGCACATCCAGTGTTATAACAGTAGGCTGGTGAGTAGTCTACTCTCCAGAAGGAAGTTTGTGGGTTTAGTCACTAAACACAGACATCACTAAGACACACTTTTGTTGTTGTTGTTGGTTTTCTTTCCACTTTTTCATGTGTGTTTCCTTATCTCACTGGGGCAGCTGTTCAGTTATAGACCTATAGGGAGAACCACTGGCACCACTGAAGTCTATGACAAAACGTCCATTGAGACTTCAATGGGGTGAGAATTTCCACCATAGTGTTTTGGTGTACTTGGGAGTACAGGAGAAATTATTCAATTATTTTTTCCCTTTCAAAGTAGAAAGGAACATAGGCAAAGGTAAGAGAAAGGTCTTGGAGGCCAAATTTAGGCTGCTAGGAAAAACATTAAAGTCTAGGACCTCCATGGTAACATTCTCTGAAATGCTTCCAATTCCATGTGCAGGGCCAGTTAGACAGGCAGAACTGCAGGATCTCAATGTGAGGATGAGATGATGCTGTTTGGAGGAGGGATTTAAGTTCATTAGGAACTGGGAAACCTTTAGGGAAAGGAGGTGCTTATACAGGAAGGATGGGCTCCACCTAAAGCAAAATGGAACCAGATTGCTGGCACGTAAAATTAAAAAGGTTGTAGAGGAATTTTTAAACTAAGGGATGGGGAAAAGCTGTCAGGAGCGAGGGAGCACACAGTTGGGACAGACATCCCACAGGTGAGGATCTATTGGCAAGGATTCTCTATACCCTAGTAAAGAAGGGAGTATAGAAGTTGATAAAGCACAGGTATGACTGAAGAGAAACAGTCAAATGAAAAAAAGGCCCATTCAGTTACATCAGATAATGGCAGACAACTAAAAAGTGACAAGTTTTATGAGTGCGTGTATACAAATGCAAGAAGTCTAAATACTAAGATGGGTGAACATGACTATTAAAGGAAGATAATGATATAATAGGCATCACAGAAACTTGGTGGAATGATGATACTCAGTGGGACATGGTAATATCAGGGTACAAAACACACAGGAATGACAGAGTAACTAGCAAAAATTAACAGAAAGAAAAAAGTAGAAGGAAGCCTGCCAAATAATCAGTGGGGCCACTGGATGATCTAGGTGCTAAAAATGCATACAAGGAAGACAAGTCTGCTGCAGAGAAGTAAAATGGATTCTTTGTATTGGTCTTTGCTGCAGAGGATGTAAGGGAAATTTCCACACCTGAGCCATTCTTTTTAGGAGACAAATCTAAGGAACCACCACAGATTGAGGTGGCATTAGAAGAAGTGTTGGAACACATTGATAAATTAAACAGTAATAAGTCACCAGGACCAGATGGTATCCACCCAAGAGTTCTGAAGGATCTTAAATATGAAACTGCAGAATTACTAACTGCGGTATATAACCTGTCACTTAAATCAGCCTCTGTACTGAATGGCTGGATGATATAATGTGATGCGAATTTTTTAAAAAGGCTCAAGGGGCAATCCTGGCAATTTCAGACCAGCAAGCCTAACTTCCATACTAGGAAAACTGGTTGAAACTATAGTAAAGAATAGAAATATTGGACTCTCGGTGAATACAATATGTTGGGGAAGAGTCAGTGAGGATGCAAAGTTTGCAGTGAAACAAAGTTACTCAAGATAGTTCACACCAAAGTAGATTGTGAAGAGTTACAAAGGGACATCACAAAACTGGGTGACTGGGCAACAAAATGGCAAATGAAATTCATCGTTGATAAATGCAAAGTAATGCACATTGGAAAACATAATCCCAACTACACATACAAAATGATGGGATCTAAATTAGCTGTTACCCCTCAAGAAAGAGATCTTGGAGTCATCGTGGATAGTTTTCTTAAAACATCTGCTTAGTTTGTAGCGACAGTCAAAAAAAGCTAACAGAATGTTAGGAACCATTAGGAAAGGGAAAGATAAGACAATAAATATCACAATGCCACTGTATAAATGCCTGGTATGACCACACCTTGAGTACTGTGTGCAGTTCTGGTCGTCCCATCTGAAAAAAAAAGATATTATAAATTGAAAAGGTACAGAGAAGGGCAACAAAAATGATTAGGAGGATGAAGCAGTTTCCATGTGACAAGAGATTAAAAAGACAGGGACTGTTCAGCTTGAAAAAGAGACCACTAAGGAGGGATATGACAAATCTATAAAATCATGAATGGTGTGGAGAAAGTGAATAAGCAAGTGTTTAACCCTTCACATAACACAAGAACTAGGGGTCATCCAATGAAATTAATAGGCATCAGGTTTAAACAAACAAAAGGAAATACTTCACATGATGTACAATCAACCTGTGGAATTCAGTTGCCAGGGGATGCGGTGAAGGTCAAGAGTATAACAAGGTTCAAAAAAGAATGAGAAAAGCGCATCGAGGATAGGTCCATCAATTCCTTTTATTCAAAATTGTCAGGGATGCAACTTTGCACTCTGAGTTGCCCTAAGACTCTGATTTCCAGCTGCTGAGACTAGACCACAGGGGATGGATCAGTTGATGATTGTCCTGTTTGTTAATTTCCTTTCAAGCATCTGACACTGGCACTGCCAGAAGACAGGTTACTGGGCTAGATGAACCACTGGTCTGACCTAGTATGGCCATTCTTATGTTCTTAGGGAGGCAGACATGGGCTAGTGTTAGAAGGCAGGACTGGGAGCGAGTAAAACAAATAGGTTAAGTTGTCATTTGAACTGCTGATGAAATAGTGAAATTTATACACTTGGCAAAATGTTTTCCACTGAAGGGGAATATGCCACCTCACCTCCTCTCCCCAATTTTTCACCTGTCATCATTTGGAACTTCCATTCTTTAAAAACAAACAAGTAAACAAAAAACCCCTACAAACTACATAGGAGTTACAAGATATGTAGATGCACTAACAATAAGGTTATTTAGTTTGCTGGTGCAATTTTCATCACACAGCTCTTAGAACCACATTGCATTTCTTTAGCTGCACTTCTACTCAGATCATTTATTTTTGTTCTGTGTTTATACAGTGGGTCCTTGTCTGAGACTGGAGTTCCTACCTGCTATCCCAATACAAACAATGAATAATAATCATTTGTGCTGCAAACTGTAACTAAAGATACAGGAATTTTTTTCCTCTTTTACACAGACATATATGAAAAGGAAAGGAAGATAATCCCTGGTATGATATATATTTTATTTAATTCAGTTGAATTACACCAAGAAATAGCTTGGCCCTGTAACCTTTATCTAAAATGGATAGTTCTGTGTTAATCTATACTGTCCCTAGGGATTGAGCTCAGCTCCTGTAGTACTACAGTTTTCAGATGAATAGGGTGAAAGTTACACTTTACAATTTTCTTAGATTGGGAAACTCTTAGTGGCACATGAAGAACGAATACAGGCATCACAAACACAGCTACAAGTAAAAAAAAACTTGTTTGTATTATTAATTGTACTAAGCAGATGATCAAGGTTACACATCACATATCAGTAATGAAACCTGAGAGGACAGGCAATAGCTACTGCTGTATTTAAACTCACGTACCCAAAGATGTGTTAGAGTCTGATGCATCTGTCAACAGGTAATCACTGATTGAGGGTTGGTTCCTTCTGGGGTCATCCCACCCTATTTATACCAGGAACTTTTTAATCTTTTTTGTTCTGATCACACCTAACACCTTCTGCATATGCATGAGGGTTCCAACCTCTACTTCCATACATTTTGGGGTGCCCTGCTTTTCATAGATTGCTCTTAGTTCCCCTTATTGTAATTAACATTTATGTCGACATGTTCCCATGGAATCCTGAGCTCAGAGCAAAACTTTCCATGATATTACAGTCTGCTGTCTTGAGGTCTAGATGAGTACGTTGTGACATTTTTATGGCAACATCACCTATTGGCACATCCTTTACAGTAACCTTACTGGCATAGGGTCATTCCTGGATCACCCACTTGTATCAAGTCTCCTTAAGCCTGAGCCTAGTGTGGCTAAACTGAAATTTTACAGGCCTATAGGCCTGGCATTACAGTTTTGTTTACTTATACAGACCTAATACACACACCACTCCTAAATATTTATCAGTTTTATACTCCTATAATCCTTAAATTTAAATCTACTCATCACACATTGATTACATATGAAATAACATATGAGTTAATGATGATAACAATACAATTAAATGATAAAATGAACTAAATGGCTTTCAGTTCCAGTTTCACTGTCCAGTTTAATCATTTTACAAATGCTGATTACAGATCATTATATGTTTTGGTGGACCAAGGGAAATCAGAAGTAGTTTACACACTGCAGCCCTCATAAGTAGGACTTGAGCTGTCCTTATCACTACTATGAATTTCACCCAGCACAAGGAGTTTTGTTCTTTCTGAAGCTTGCTTGATGGCTATTTAATCTGAAGAAGGAAGTGATTTAAAATGTGAGAGTAAGAAGTCTTAGTTTCTCTACTACTGTATGACTAATGTGCCCTTTTGATTTCTGCTGTATGGAAATCCACTGGGATGTTTAGGATAGGTTTCTGCAATAAAGCTATCAGGTTTTATTGACCTTCTAGGCTGATCAGTGGTAGATTGTTTCTCATTGCTCCCTTTTGTTCTATATCACTATGCCTCTCCTTGAGCTACTCTAGTGAGGTTTGTGATGCTAAATCTTGTTTTTCAAAAAAGTGTAGATAGCTTCTATAGCCTGATTTCTATGTCACAAAAATTGTATAATATGTCCTTAAAAATGACAGAAATGGTTATGGAAGGTCTCGCTTTTCAGTTCATAAATTGTATTGATTTTTATCAAATTCAAAAGATACTATTAAATTCAGAGTCAAAGAGCAGATGGATATTATAAATCTTCCACAGAAACAAGGCCTCAGATTCGTTGCTGTGTTCCAGCTACTTTATGCTGCTATACTAGTGAGGTGATGTCCTACAGCTGGTGTAGCTGGCCCAGGGAAATTTAGGGTGGTTTCTCTGGAGGTATACTGCTAGCATAGAGACTCTTACACTAGCCAAAAGGAGGTGTGATCGGAGCTTCCCTATATCCTAGCAATTTCTAGCTGCTGTAGTGTCTTAGTGGGGCTTTTGGCAGATGGCATAATTTAGAGCAGCCCTCATGTTGTTCTAATTTACAGCGTGAGACTGTCCCAACACACAGCCTGCCAGCATTGAGGACTCCTTGGCTACAAATGAGGATAATGGCCAAGATATTCTGGACAGTAAATAAACAAACAAACAAACTGGAGTTCAGGAACAATATTTGTGCAGAATTTAGGTCAATTAAAATTGGACATGGTTTAAACCAAACCATCCAGATTTAAAAATCCCTAATCTCTGGGGAAGTTTGTATCTACACTCAAATTTTGCAGTCAGACTCTCTAATCTAATCTATAACAAAATGAACCAAGAACTTAACTCCTTACATCTCTGAACTTTGGGAAGGTTTAGAACTTCATCTGGAGTCAAACTTTGGGGCTCAGTTAAAGGCTTCAATATTAATCTCAGATGTTGGCTTTTACTAATGTGTTATTACCTTGTTCATCCACATTAATTGTGATCAGATAAGTCCATTTATCATGAACCTTCTTAGGACATTTCTTTCTTTCAGCCATGTTCAAATGAATAGAGAGAACATACAAAATTAATCTGTCATTAGCATTCAGTGGTGCCTAAAAAGTCCTTTCAATATCTCGAGATAACTCCAAAGCAATAAGAATTAGAACGTCAATACATTTTTGAAGATGGTATTGCTACTTCCTATGTGCATCAGTCCACGATTCACTAACTGCCACACAGAAAACCTTTCGCTGACGTACTAAGCAGGTTATAAAACACTATTTGTGATTCATTTACACAGTATTTTTCTTTTGTCCTTATAAAACCATCCAATTAGAGCAATACATAGGAATGAAACAAGGATAAATTTATGCTTCCTCAGAAGGTAACTCCTTTGTTTCAATGTGGTACATAAAATTAAGTTTTGTGTTATAATTTTTCAGATTTGTACCGTGATCTTCATCCCAAAGGATCTCTTGGGTTGTTCTGCTTGTTCAAACTATGGCCCAAATTCTGTTCTGATTTAAAAATACTCCAGCCACATTAGGAATTCATTAGGATAACACAGGTTTTTAAGTTAGGAGAGCATTTTTACCTATATATATGATATGTATAAGATTTATGCAGCCACTTATAGGATGTAAAGGGAACACAAAGGGTCTGATCAAAAGTCCACTGAAGTTGATTAATTTTGTCATTAATTTCAATGATCATTGGATCAAGCCAGTAATTAGTACATTATGCTGCACAAAAACAGACTGTGAAAGGGATTTTTTGTTTCATCCATTGGGACAAACCCTTCCTTTTACAAAAAAAAGTGCCAATGGTATTTTAGTGTCAATGCAAAGGAGACAACCATAATTTATCAAAAAGAGAGCGAGAGAGAGACTCAAAGTGCCAAATTTGGATCCAGCTTCTTGTTTGGATTTTGGATATTCCAGTTATTGAAAGGATTTTGGTCTCTTTTGAGCCCATTATAAAGATAATCTCTCATTTTTACTTCAGAAAGGTTTTATGAAATGAAATACATTAATGGTTGTGAAGTACTCTGAGACCCTTGATAAAAGTTATTAAAGATGAAAAGTATCATCATTATTTATTATAATTATGGAATTTAAATTTGACTTTGGGTCCAGATTTCAAAATTCTTTCTCCACACGTCGTCCTCCTTTACCCAACCTTAAATTTACAAGATGTTTGGATTTAGGGTTCCTGTTTGACCCATTATAAAGATAGGACCAACTGTGAAATTCTGATCCAGAATCCGGTGCAAGTTTATAAGGACATCTACTCCCAAACTCAGGGGTAGTTTTGATTAGAGATTCCAGTTCAGGACCATCTCTGTATTAAGTATTATCCAAGAGACACACTAGTCAGTAAGTTGCATAGAAGTTAATTTATCTTACCCAGAAGGATGAAAGGTAACTGTACTGCTAACTGTACTCTGAGCAAACTCTGGAATATGAGCTTTTCTGGGTTAGTCATTTCATTTTCCCAGATCATTCCCCCTTCCTGTGCTCTGGTGATGGACTCACAAAGCAGAGCATTTCTTGGCCAGTGACATGACAACACAGTTTTGCAACATCACAATGCACATGTCTAAAATCTACAATATGTTTGCCAATTTAAACACAATGTATTGGTCAAGTAGAGCATTCTCATAACCACACAGTTTTGGCAGACTCCCATGTCCACCCAACTCTTCTAATTAAGCAGTCATTCTGCAACAATGCAGTTTTTTCCAGTCTCTTTGATCTCTCATTTCCTTGTCCTTCCTATATTTAATCCTACACTGTTAGTAAGCCAAAAAATAGAGGAAAACCCAACCACAGGGGCCAGGTCCTGCTCCTGGTTTTGTGGATGTAGAGAACGTAGGGAATATTGCATCTTTCACATAGTGTACAGGAGAACAGACTCCTCGCCTAGTTCTCAAGACAGCAGTAGTAGAAGGTGTGCCTGAGTGCCTTCTATGTAAAATCATTAGTAATAGTGAAGTCCCTAGCCAGATTTATAGTCTCTAGCAAGTTTTTTTTTACAGTAAATGTCTGCTTAGGGTAGGATTTGAGGTTTGAGTTTTGTTGGTGGGGTGTTGGTTGACATAGGCTTGAGATTAGAAGGGGGAGATGGTTGTCTAGTGAGCATCACTTGTAGTGCAAACGCTTTCTCAAAGAGGAAGGTTTGCATGTTTCCTAAAGAAGTCAGACTTTGGATCAAGGTATATCTTATTAGGCTTATGGATAAGTTATTATCTCTTTGCTTGACCCCAAAAAATTCAATATACCTTAACTTTTTTTGTGATCTTCATTTCCTCTTTGAGGAAGCTGAAACTTCTTGAAGAGTGTACAGTGTTGAAGTAGCTTTATGGTGATCTATAGGTTACCGTCCCAGAACCTCCATAAGAAGGTTCAGAGTAAAGTGCTTATAAAAGGTTTGAAGCACTTCAATAATTTCAAATCAATTTGCAGAGTCAAGAGCAATTTAAAATTGTTGGAATGCTTTAATTTTTTGTATAAGTGCTTCAATTTGGAAATAAGTCAAGCTGTAATGCTCTTAGAATAGTTCAAGAAATATTGAACTCATTTAAAAATTTAACATCCAATATGGAAAATAAAAATATAGGTAAGCACAGTTGGCAGGGGGAAAAATAACACCCCCAAAATGAAAGAAATCAATTTGGCTGAATAAGACACAGGCAATTGGAATAAAAGCTGTTTGTGGTCAGCTGTAGTTACTGAGGTGAGATGAGGGAAAGTGAAGTGTGATTTTCCTGTCTTAGGAGAATAAGATAGAAGCAATGAACCTATAAAGCCTAAGCAACAGGTGGATGTCTTTCGGCTGTTAACACTCTCTTTGCAGGCTTATTTTTCTCAGGTTATTTCTTTCACATACTCAAGAGCATATATGTATTTCCTTACTTAGTACACTACAAATGTAGTCCATATATCTTTACAGATGTATTACAACATCTGTAATGTAAGCAAGCTAAGTATATTAATGAATTAGAACCTCAAAATAGAAAATCTGAATCTTCCTTGATTGTTTTTTATTGTACTAAATCACAAACAAAAGCATCTGATCCTCTTTATGCAAACTGCCTTTTTGTATGTTATTGGATTGTACTACTGTATTGTAATACTAGGATACATGTAAGTGCACATCCTTGCAGATGCTAAAGCTAGAGTTTATCCTGACAAAACCAGAACCACTTTGTTTTTATTCCCATGTCTAGCAGTGGTCACATGCCTGTCGTAGGGCCGCACCCCCTCTTCCATTCCAGTATCACAGGAGAGCTTCTAAACCTGGCACATCAGTGGCAGGCTCCTCTAGTTAGGATCAGAGAAATGTATGACCTGGCACTGGGTTCATAGGCTTTATGTCAGACCATTAAAAAAGCAAAAAAAACCCATTTGAAATTCTACACCAACAGAATGGTGGTTTTCTCATACTGTTTTTGTTCTCCTTAGTGATCGCACGAGAAGACGTAACACAACCAACAAGGAAAAACAAAGCTTCAAGAGAGATATGTAGTCTGTTCCCTGTTCCACGAGGGTGAAATACAATCCAGTGTAAAGCATCAGCATCACTTACATCCTAAATCATGGAAGCAGAGTTGAGGCATGGGGTGCACCCAGGGTCATGTGCCTCCCAGAATTGTTGCTTGGCATGTACTGAGCATGGTCACATGGACTGAGCATGCTCAGTAACATCTGATGAAGCCGCTGCCCTCACTCTGCCCTTCCTTCCCCATTATCAGCAGGTACTGGTCATCTCTGCATGTAGCCCTATTTTGAGGACTCAAGTGAGAATTAATGGTGCATAGCCTGTGTTGGCCCTCTGCACAGGGGTGTATTTCACAACCACCAAGAAACAGTACATTGGACACTTCATATTCTGCACATAGGTCATACTCCAGTATTGCTTCATGCCGATACTACACCTTTATAAAATCGTAAGACTTCAGATTACTGGAAAATCATGGAAGTGCTGAAATTTTCTCTTCTTGTTAATTTTGGGTTTATTTTCATATTATGCAATCCATTTCTGGAATTGTTTTGGTTACCTAAGAAACAGTCAGTGGGAAACATTTGACTGATAGTGTTGTCAGAAGGACTGTCAGAATTGTGGGTAGAGTTTGGTGGGGTAGATGTGTGTGTGGGATGCACAAATTAAAATACATATTTCACAATGTTATTTCATTTTAATTGTATCATGAAAGGAAGTATATGAACATTTGAGGGAAATGTACTCAAAAAAATTGATTATTCAATTAATTATATACTGAAGTTAATTTAGATAAAAAGAAAAATACTGTAAGTCTAAATCCTGAAAAGAGGGATATTTTTAGAATGTTATCTGTGTGGAAGAGTTGGTAATAGTATAAATGTATTTATGCTGACAGTTTTGAAAATAACAGCATGTGTGTGCTGAACTTATTATCAATAATTGTAGCAGAACTATCTCTTTCGTCATTGCTTTGCACAAGATGGATGAACAATGACTATATTTTGTGAATTTCTAACATCTGAATATATGCTGTCTTATTGACTTTGGGTACTGGGGCTGAATATAACTGCTTTCAGATCAGATAAATTCAGATGAGAAGAACTTACTATACCAGTTAGTATGCCTGGAAGTAAGTTTATCATGTATTGTAGAAAAGAAAAAGCTCACGTTCAGCCAGATATTGTGAAGAAAGACAGTGGATGTACATCATAGTACAAGCTTAGCTTTATAGATCTAGCGATCCAGAACCTCAGCTGGTGTAAAACAGTGTAGATCCATGTCTACGGCCTGTCGTATTTATGATAGGTGGAGAGGAATAATACCACTTTAAATACTTTGGATCAAATTTTACTAAATCCAGAATAAATCCATTTGGGTAAATGGAGTTATGTTGTTTTTTCACTGGTTTTGCTGAGGGCATAATTTGATCCTGTGTTTTAGTAAGACAGGACCTTCTATTTTAAGAACTATTAAAGAGAGCTGGCTGAATATTTCTTGTTGGGAAAATTCCAGTTTTGCAAAAAAAGCCAGTTTTCTGTTCTGAAAATCAAAATAATGGCTCGCAGTTTGCCCGCCTGAAAGGCTCTGAGGTACTGAGCCCTTGGCTCTCTGGTTTCAGCACTTGGGAGGAATCTGAATATCTGCACTCCCTGCCTCTCCGGCCTCCAGAGCTTAGGGAGGTGGAGTCAGGAATCATAGATGATTAGGGTTGGAAGAGACCTCAGGAGGTCCTAGTCCAACACCCTGCTCAAAGCAGGACCAACCCCAACTAAACCATCCCAGCCAGGGCTTTGTCAAGCCAGGCCTTAAAAAAAAAAGGACAGAGAAAAGAAGTGATGCTGAGTGGCTGGGCTCTCTGCCTCTCCGGCTGAAGCAACTGAGGGGAGGATGAGTGGCCAGACTCTCTGGCAACTGGTTTGCTAGAAAGCTGAACCCTTCCATTTTGGATATCCAAAACCAGAATTGTTCTTGAAAATCCTTCCCCACAATAAATCTTGTGTTTTGCCGTTTTGTCCAAGTTCGAGACCATTGATCCCCGCTTCCACCCTGCAAAAAAAAAAAAAATGCAGAATTTTTCACAGGAAGGGATTTCCATTTTTTGGCCGTCTCTTCAAGTAAATACCCAAACCAGGACAAAAGTAAACTATATAGAACTGATTTTTGTGTGCAGTCTAAAGCCATTTCCTTTAGCTATTATAACATTTCACAGAACTTCTCCAGCTATTTCTTTCCACTTGTTATTTCATTCTCCTGATTATAGTTGTCCTATAATAGTGGGTTGGTTGAGCAAATTTATGACATACTACCATTTTCAGTTGGTTTTCCATAAGACTGCTGGCGCTATATCAGAAAATGTCAAAGTATGCTGACAGCAAAATCACTGTTGTGATTAATTGTGCTTAAAAATTATGATTTTTTTTTTGTCTTCCCCTGCTGGCTCCCCCACTCCTTGGAACATGGATTGAGCGCTTTTGCATCAGTGCTCCTAAAGTGAACACTGAATATTTCAAGTGTGGGTGGAATTTTGTTCTTTTGAAACAGAATCCTCTTTAGGCAAAAGTAGTTACTGATGATTGGGTAGCAATTGCAGGGAAATTCTAACAGCAAGCATGACACATTTTCTCTTAAAATGTTCTTGTGTCTGGATAGAAGCTGGGGTTTCTGGGTTCAAGTCTCAAGAAGATCAGTTATTTTTCTCTCATTTAAAAAAAAATAGTATAAAAACTACTGTAGCATGATGCCTCAACAGTAATGTATCCTGTTTAGTATATTGACCTTCTTCTCTCAAGTACCAGTGTGGAATCTAAATGCACAGTGAGACTACAATGAAATTCTGGGGCTGGTGTACTGGAATGCAGAGGAGTGAGAGACAGGTCTTTAGTTTTCAATATTAAGAGGGTGTTTTAGCCTTTGGGAAGGTAAACAGACCATAAGTTTTAAGAGATGACTGACTTGTGCAGGGATTTGAAAGAGCACAGATCTATTTTGCTGATTATTTCTAAAACGAGGATAGAGTGGAGAAACACATTAGGAAAAAAAATCCAGTGTTCTGGAAGACTGCCTCGAGCCATTGTGTTGCAATATACTTTGAGTAGTTTGCTGCTAGTTACTGTGCATTAACACTAGGGCTGTCCAGAAAACAAGAATTCCATTTTGTGAAAAATTTCAAGATTTCAACATTCATTTTTGTTCTGCATTGGAATGAAAACATTTTGGGGTTTTTGGTTTTGTTTGCAAAAAGTGGAGCACCCCTTCCCTGTATAGCCTTAAACCTCAATCCCCTACATGCTAGCTAAGTGTCTTAACCGCTAGGCTATAAGAGTCAGCCCCCTCTTTTTGGCTCGCTGAATATTTAATTTCTACAAGGGAAACAGCTCCAACAGGAGAAACTGAGAAAGAGTGACTTTACAACCCAGAAACAGGACACTCACATGAGAGATGCAGGTTCAGGTCCCTGTTCCAAATCACTAGAAGCAAAGAGGTTACCCTGGGTTTGCACACCCACAGGAGTGCCCTTAACCACTGAGCTATTGGCTATTCAGGGGTTGGAATTAGGGAGTCCTCTCTCTCCTCCTCTTCTGAAAGTCCATCCTGGACTGGAGGACTCTTCACTGAAACAGATAGGTTTTCATGAATCAGTATTTTTCAATGAAAAATGTTTTGACAAATTCCTGCTCATACTGAGTTTATAATTTAGGAGTAAAGATGTGTTCTTGGATGAAATGTGGTATATAAATAACAGTTTAGAAGTCAAGCTGTGATCGTGTAATGTCTCACAAACCACGGGTTTGTGTAAATTAATATTTGGGTGTGGCAAGTTGGGGTATAAATCTACAGCACTCCAGCATGCCTCGCACTAACTGTTTGTGTGGACCCTGCTGCTGTGCTCTAAAAGTTCCCTAGTTTGCTTTGACAGCTATTTGAAACAGCTGTACATAAAGTGCACTAAGGAACTTTTAATGTTCAGAAACAGGATTCACATGGTGACTTAGTGGACAGCCCACGGAAGTGCTGTAAATTTACATTCCTGCTTGCCATGCTTGCTATGGACAAGTTTATCACAACACCCCCCCCCTCCCAAAACATAGATTATAGAAATTTGCCAAGGAGTTTTGCATCGTGTGGTGTGGTGTGGCAAAGCTCTTCTTCTACCTCAGTGGTTCCAGTGCTTCCTTCTAGTGGTATGTCAGGGAACTGCTTCACCCTTTAGTGTTCTTCCACCCTGTAGTGGTGGGAGAGGGTAATGCAGCCTCTCTAAAATAGCTGCTCCCTCATGGTTCCCAGTTCCTGGTTCTGGTTCTCAGAGGCCCTTCGCTCTTCACTGGGGCTCTTGCCCCACCAGTGACTGGCCAGTAGGAGGGCCTAGTCCCACCCTCAACTCCAGGCCCCAACCCGGGGACCCTACAAGTAGCAGCCTTGCACTGTAGCTTCAGAAAATCTGCTGGCTTCCCTTAGTTACTTCCCCATGTTCCTTGACTTAATGTCTATACTCTGCCCAAACAGGGGCCCTTCCTGGTCTCCTTGCCCGGGGAGGCTCTTGACTCCTGACAGCCCCACTGAGCATGGAAGTGCCAAACCAAATGTCTAGTTCAATCTTCCCCTTCTGGCACTGTCTCTTCCCTTAGGACTCCAGACCTGGGAAAGATCCTTTGCTCTCTTCGGGCAGTGTTTTCCCTCCCCCAGTCTTTGTACCTGTAGGGTGCTCTCCTGCCACGTTCTGCTTCTTCTCCTAAACCCTCCTGGCTCTTGACAGAGTCTTGCCTGCTCACACTCTCTCACAACTCTAGCTACACCCTTTCTCTGGAGAAAGTACTTTTATCAAGTACTAGGCAGGGCCTTGACTGGCGCCAGGTGAGTTAATTAACCTGGTGTAACCCCCTCTCACCAACTAAGGGAAAAGGGACTTGCTGCTCCTGGGACTGTTCCAGCAGCCCTTGAATGAGCTCTCTCTTGTGGGGACCATACCCCCTGCACCACTTGCTGCCACTGCTGCCTGGGGCTCTGCTGGCCTGAGTAAGTGGCCCCGCTACTGCTACCACCTGTGGTGGGCCCTTCCTGACCAGATGACTTGCTGTTGCTACTGCTGCCTGGGAGCCTGCTGTTGCTGTGTGTTGCTGCCCATGAGGGAGCAGAGGAACACCATCACCACTGCTGCTGGGGAGCGCTCAGGACTGCACCAGGAGCTGTGGAGAGGCCTTGTTCATCTCTGGACTGAGTGACTAGGCCATCTCTGCTTTTGTGGTGGTGGGGGATGGTACTGTTGTCTCTGTGGGGAGATGAAGGGAGCAGCATGAAGCCCTTCCCCCTGATCTATCTGCTCCCCCCCGCCCACTGGCATCATCCCCAGTCATCACCTGCATTGCCTCCTTGCCTCAGCTCAGCTGCTTGTCTCCTCTACATCTGGGACTGCTGCTGCAGCAGGGACTTTTGACACCACCCAGGCGCACCTGGGTGCATATGCTTTCTTCTCCCCCAACCTGCCTGACCATCCCTCCCTTCCCCAACTATGGTTGGCCGGAGGGCTCCCCCACCCTCTGCTTTGCCCTCTGGCTGTCCCAAGGCTGTTTACCCCCTCTCCTTTCCCCTTGCAGCCTGCCCCACCTGCCCCTTGCTGCCCATTTTGTTCCCCTCCCCCATTTTCTCCTGGGGTTCCTTTAGAGTTTTGTTTATGTTCCCTGCCCCGCCCTAGTCACTGAGTGTTTGTTGGTTTCCCTGCCCCACCTCTGCCCTTCAGCATTTTTCTTGTCTCCCTGCCCTGCCTCCACCCTCCAGCGTTTGCTGCTTTCCCTGACCTGCCTCAGTCCTTGGGAGTCCTCTGTCTTTCCCTGCCCCATCCTTAATTTGTGCTAGACCCTTCCCCCACAGCTTTGCTGCTTGTCCCTACCCTGCCGCATCCCACCTCCCCGGTGCACCCAAGTTTTCAGCCCGAGAGCCCCTGCAACCTCCCATTTTTCTCATTATTCCCACTGCACCTCCTGATGTTATGGTAACCCCCCCATGCAGACGGAGGAGCCGGTACTCCCCACAATCCTTAAAGTCTCTGACACCCTTCCTTCTGCACCCTCCTCCCCTGCCAGCACCATTGTCCTTGCCACCTGGCCTCGCTCCCACTGGCCAGCCCTCTGCTAACACCTTGGAGGGCTGGGTGCTCATTGAGGGGAAGCGTGGCAAGCGCAAGAAGGCCCAGAACCTCCCCGCCACCTCGGACGGTGAGGAAGCCCCCCAAACATCTTTGCGGGGGATTGCCACTGACAGGGTCTCTGCTGTGCCTGCATCCCGACCCCCGCCCGCCCTCTCCCCCATGAGGTCCAGCAGGAGATGTCAGTCGAGGAGGAAGTCACAGCAGGGAAGAGGGGCAACACAACCCCCACTCCTGGAGCCCGTTTAGATTTCCTCCCTGGGGAGGCCTAGGAGGAAGCCACCCCAGCGCCACCTTCTCATTTGCACTCGCCTTTGGCGCTGAGGTGGCTGCCACCTCGGATTCCAGCAGGGTGGACCTCGTGGTGGTGGCAGGGGACTTTGGATCCATCTTTGAGGAGATTGAGGCCCTGGGTCTGACCTCAGTCATTCAGGGTGAGGATGACCCCCTGCCAGCAGGCCTCGATCTGGGCTGTGACTTCCTCGTGCTGCCCCCTCCTCCTCACCTCTCCCTCCTTCCCCAGACCACTGTCCCCATCCTTGCCTTTGCGTTGCTCCCAGACCATTCCACCTGCCTGGCTGCCAAGGGAACTGCACCTGTGGCTGCCAAGACACTTGAGGCAACAGCTGGCACCAAGCAGCCAGACCCCGAGCTTCCATCCCTGGCGGGACAGCTACCCCCACCCCCTCCTGACGGCCCTAACCCGAGTCACCCCTTCCCGCTGCTGTGGCTCCAGGCGCTAAGTCCATTGTGGCACCTGAGCCTGGTATAGGCAAGGACCCCCACCTCAGACCCATGCCTCTGACCCCCGTGCCAAGTCAAGTGGAGCTGCACCTCATTGGCTTGGCTTGGCCACTGGGGCCCCGATCCCAACCCTGACCTTGCCTTTGTCCCCACCACCGCCCCGATCCTGCTCTTGCCATTAGTACCACCCCATCCACCTTCCATATTGCTGCCAGCTGTAGGGTTGTGTCATTTCCCATTCCATCCACCAACTGCCAGGAGGCAGCATTTGTGTTCCCCCTTCCACCCGGGGCTGCTATTTTTCCTCTGTCACCATCTCTTGTGCTAGGGGCTGAGTTGAGCAGTGCAGTGCCCAGAACATCAGCACCACATCAGGTATCAGCCCCCTGTTTGCCAGTCTTGGCTGGCCGCGGGGCTGCCACGGGGACCTGGGCAGAGGGCGGCTGGGATTCTTCAACCCTGGACTTCCTTGCACTGCAGGCTGAGCTGTGTGCTTTCCTGGCTGACTCCTGAGGGGCCAGGGCCAGGGTGCAGCTTGCCCTGTAGCGCTAGGGGGACTTTTACCTCCTCCTCTGGACCATGAGGGCTATACTGAGGAAGGGCAAAAGGATGGGGAGGCAGGACGCTATGGCCTACCAGCGGGCCCATGGCATCCATGAGTCCCCGATGACCTTTGGGGTTGATCACAGATTGCTGTGGGGCCTGATGGGGGCCGCTGGTGCTCTTGCCTGTGAGGATCCTCCCCAGCCCTCCTCATGGCTCCAACCCACTTTCCTGGAATTCAAATAGTAGCACTCTCTGGTAGCCATCTAGTCTGACCCTGTCAAAGTGGGCAGAGGGACTTTGGGATGTGTGCATTGGAAGGAGAGAGAGGAGAACACTGAATGAAAGAGTGAGAGAGGGCCTGAAGAAAGCCAGGTAGAAGCCTGTAAACACAGCCTAGCCCTGCAAGAAGCTAAAGTAGGAGCTCTTTAGTTTTGTGCTGGCTAAAGAGGCTTGGGATTGTAAGCAAAGAGACTAGCCCCTGCTTTTGGTTTCTCCTGCATTCAAAGAAGCAGGACTTTGTACATTCCTTGTAAATAAGGAAGATTGCATCAAAGGAAATACCAGACTCCATTAGCAATTCCTAATCCCAACTGGAACATACCCAGTGCCCTGAACTTTGACTCACCACTCAATTTAAAGAAAAAAGGGGGAGGATAAATATTAACCAAGCAGAATCTAAGGGAAACCTCTTCAAAACCAATCACTCATGAGGATGCAATGTGGTGTAATGCTGAAACATCCATGTAGGCTGTAGGCAGGAAGCAATGCCGTTCAGTACAAGCCAAACAAGTAAATAAGCCAAATAAGTAAAAGCATGGCCAGTCCATAAGGGAGACACATTCTTTGTTAAAAGGCATTCCTTTTTGGCTGAGGGAGGGATCATTAATGAGATTCTGACCCAGTCTCCAGAAACTATATGTTGCTGCATCCACAATATCTGGAGTGGAGACTTTCCCAGACCCAGGAGCAATTTATCTGTACCAGTCCCTTTTAACATACAGTATATAGCCATGCCAGGATCAGGAAGGAGTGTGGTTGTAGTGTTTTGTAGCCAATTGACAGCCATGGGGAAACTGCTGTAAACTGGTAATCTAACAGAAAGTCAGTCCTTTGTTTGGCTAGATGAGATTTTTGAGGTATGTTAATACTTTTCCAACTATACTATGCAAAGTAGAATTTTATATTATGAAGTATTGTTATTGGAATTTAACCTTATGTTTCAGGATTTTCTCACTATTTCTCATTTGTTAACAAAATCTGCTTTTAGTTATGACAATTAGAAAATCATCTTGGACATTATTAGATGGGAACAATTAGAAATAGGTGCCTCAGAGAAATACTTAATTCTGACCCTCTGGGGAGGCAGGGAGACAAGTAGTTAATGGCCTGAGTACATACTGAAGGCTGAAGGAGGCTACAATGTTCTATCATCAACCATTGTAATGACCGGTATATTGTTTACACACAAAGAATATAAGATATATGCACAGTTTATCTGTATATTTCAGTTCCGTTACCAAATAGTGAATTATGTCAGTGTATTTGTTACCAGTTAATATTTTCTTACTGACCATAAATTACCTTTTGATTAAAGATGATATATTGTTGGAACTAATGTCATAGCTCGCCTTTGTATTTGATTAGGAGTGAGACAGTTATGTTGAAACAAAACTTGAATGTTACTAGTTAGAAGCTTACATGGCTTTCATTAGACTGCTGTCTAGATGTCTCACTTTCTAGATTCTCTTTTCTCTGTTAAAAGGAAGTAAAACATTCTGTTAAGGATATCCAAGGAGGTCTCCAGTGACTATTTAGCACGACTACTTGGGAGAATCTTACATCATCTGCCATATAACCCTGGAGATAGTGCTTATGGAGGATGGTGAAGTTTTCTCAGCAGCAGTGAGCAAGCAATCATCTCCCAATATTCTGTGGATGTGTCACATTTAATTTCCTGTGATAGCACAGTTGGTAGGTCCATCTTCTATTACTGTTCTGTTTTTTATAATTAGTGATTACATAATCACACCATTAGATTACTTTATAATATTCAGTACAAGATTTAAATACTTCCTACACAGAGTTAATTAAGCATTAACGTTTCCTAGTTAATTTCCGAGTCATTAGGTCTGTATGATTCTCAGGGAATATTATAAAATCATCACTGGATTCTATCCTCCAACTTCCTCCAGAATTTATTGTATTTTCTCTTATCTAAAGCCTTGTGAATGCAACTGCTGGATGAGATCATGTCTGGATCCAGTTGGGTTTTTCTCATACAAATACTAAAGGCTGAATTCAGTTCTACTCCAATATTCTGTATTCAGTGAGGAAAAAAAAAGAAAATATTAGGATACTAGAGAATCCCGACATGAGATAGTACAAATGAACTTTTCTTCAGTTCTGTCTAGGCTGCTTTTAAGGCACCAATGAAGAGTCACATATTAAATTATGCCACTTAGGCCGTAGAAGGGTGAAAACCTCAGAAAAAATTAAACAAAAGTACAAAGCCAGGTTAAATTTAATTGGCACTTAACATTCAAACTGGCAGGAATATTCAAAGAGGTGGTAAAAATGTCCTTCACCTTTACCTATGTTTAGCAAAATACACTTGCATGAGCGTTCTGTCCCAATGAAATCAAGAGCGTACTACCTGCATGAGTAATAGATGAATCATTATGCCCAAAAGTAGCAGTGGTTTTTCAGCTGGGGTATGCAAGCTCTCGTCAGGGGTTACATGAGAAAAATCCTAAAATAATGGACAATTGCATTTTATTTAGTAAGATTGGCAATCTAATAGTTTAATCTTCTTTCAGTTAAAATGGCAGCCTTATTGGTGTACATTTCCTTTCTGCTGTGTGACTCAGAATCAGAGATTTTCAAATGTGGTCCCATTTCAAACAGTACTACACTAATGTGCACTAAGGGTTCTATTTTTTGTGCTTGTGGATGGCTATGATACTTGAACAACAAGTTCTGAACTTATAACCAAAACCACAAAAAAAGGAAAAAAATGATTATAACGGGGAACATAATTCATCCACAGTGTACAGGAAATGTTAACCACAAAATGTGATATTATTGAATGATTGGATAATGCAAGAGTATTCCAAACTGCAAAGGGCAAAATGAAATGATTGGTTGAGAAGTATTTCATAGCTAACCACCGAACCTTGTTGTTAAATATGCCAAAGTATCTTTTGTAAGAACATCAAGTTGTAAAATGATGGTTTATTAACCTATGACTTAATCTTGAGTGTTCATCAAAACATTTGATGGTGATTGGATAGTGCTAGGTGCCTAGCTAACAGTGACAGTAGAAAGAAGTAAATAAGATGTTAAAACCTATGAAATTATGATCCATTCAAACCAGTATGAGCTACAGGTTTGGACCCCGGATTGGACCCTGGTTGCCTTTTTGTATTTGTTCTGATTTATCTTTAGTTACAGACATCTGATTAAGAAAACAATTGAATTTGGCTGTTTGATGTCTTATTGATTAATAACCTAAACCAAACCCATCACTAGAACAGTTAACATATATAAAAACTCAAAGTGGCAGTGACAGAGACAGAAGGTCAGAGCTAAAGCACTTATGTCTGAATAATGTTGTATATTGTATCACATATGCATATTACATTTTATATCTGTTTGATATTTACTAGCTTATTTGATTAAGTTTTCACAGTATTTCTAGATATTGACATTTTGGAAAGAAACTACTGTCATCACAGATGGATGCCACCTGGATATTGGTTAATCTCCTGGGACTGGATGCATCGTGGCAAGAAGGAGCCATCTCTGGCTGATAGAAAATGGGGTCTCCAGGAAGTGCAGTAGGTTTACCTAGCCTTCTTCTGCTGCCAGGTGCCTCTTTGTCACACTCGGAAGCAGTTAATTGTGGAATCTCATATACAACATGATACTTTAATTGTGGCAGGAACAATAAATCAGAATATGTGGATGGCCAGCAGAGCAGCAGCTGAGTAGATGTGGATGGCAAAAGTGAAGAAGATCTCTTCCCAGTCCTGAACCAAAAATCATAGAACTCAGTTGAAAGATTTGTATGGATTTCAATGGATTTTGTATCATGCTGCTGGTGTGCACAAGAAGTAGGAAGGAAGGTGAAACAGAAGTGGGTGAAGGGGCAGGACTTGTGGGTACATATGTGTTCAGTCTTAGTACCTAAGGGTAAAATAAGGATAAAGATTTTCCTCACTCTGGTCTTAATGGTTAACTAGGTCAAGTAAGTGAAGAACACAACAAACAACTTTATCAGGCTGCCATCCTCTCATCTTCTTTCTTTCTTCAGATGAAAACACAAGGAAGTATGTACTGCGGTGTCAGTATTGTGTGTGATATAACCTGGAATTACACTAATGCCAGGCAAAATATTGTGTAAATATAATCTAGAAATTTGAGATGATGTGGAAGACTGCATTCTACTAAAGTGTACATAAGATCTTGAAGGAGATTTAGTTCAGACTATTGCTTATCCTGCCTTTACCCAGACATTTTAGGGAACTGGACAGCTTCACAATGCATTTGTGTGGAAGAATAAGCCTGAATAAATAAGACCTAAATTATTTCTGCCAATAAAGAAAAAAGCCCATGCATTTTGGGTTGTTAATTTTCCTGTCAGTTCTATCATTACTTGTTCCTTCTGAGATAAGGATCTACAGTATTGAATATGCTTCTAATCTTGTTTGCTATCCAATCCAGCTAGCAGTTGAGGAATCACTTGTCTCTCCTCATCAGATAACTACTCTACCATCAATGATGTATTCTAATCTTTAATCAACACCCATTTCTCAAAGCCACCCAGCTTGTCTTCATAAATATGGATACATTTGCTGAAGCCAAGTTCTCTTTCAGAGAATACTTAGTTATGGCACAAGCTAGATCTTTAAAATTGATCACACAAGTTATAAGTTTTCATGAAGATGGTTTGTTGGAAAAGTCAACCTCTAATCTTCCACTGAACTACTGCTAATGCAAACTCTCCAGAACATTCATGTACTCAAATGAAAATAACTGATGATTCTAGTCTGCACAGTGCATTCTGGAAAAGTGGAGCTAATGATTACGGGATACCAAACCGTTGGAATCTAACTTTTGGATTCATTTAGAAAATCAAATGGCTTGAATTCGATCTGACTTTGTGAATCCTCAGCGTAAACAAAAGTAGCTTGTTTCATGCTATCGAAAACCAATCTGAATGCCTGCTGGAAAGTGTTAGGCAGAGATCTCTGATATACTCCTTTACTTGGAAGCCTAGTATCTTTCTGAAATGCTTAGTTCCTGCAATGTACTGAAGCATATGAATGTAACTGCATGAATTTTTGGAAACAAGTCTATTTGTTTTAGCATCTATTTGCAATATGGACCTTTCCAGGTCATTAGAATCAATTTGAAAAACAAAACCTATGTAACCATGCCATCCATGGCAATAGTGGTTGCATTACTAACATTAGGTTTAGAAAATATTAGCTGAATTGACCTTGTCCAGAATTAAATGAAAGCAAAAGATGAAAAACTACTGCTAATTTGTTTTGCGTGTTATACTCCAGACTCTGGCCCTGATATGGGTGCACACAGGAAGTGGGAACAGGACTCATCTCCATCCCTCCTGTGACAGAGGACAGCCCTCTGGCCCTGGAACTAGTTAAGGGTGAATGGGATCTAGCTGAGGGAGCCTCTGGTGACTGGGCTAATGGGGAGGAGCTGTGGAGCTCATTAGGGGGGCATTAGAAAGGATACCAGGAAGGAACTGGGGTGGGGGAGCATGCAGCGCAGCCCCAGAGGGAGAAGTCACAGTAGGACAGTGAGCTTCCCTTGGGTCTGTGTCCGAGACTCTGGAGGCTGTGAAGCTGGATCCAATGTAAATAGCTGGTAGTGGGTGGCACGCTGAAAATAAAGAGCTCTGGTGTGAGCACAGTCAGTGGTCTCCAAGTGGTGTTTGGAGCAGAGGTGGAGCAGCAGGGGGTACCCTGAGCAAAACTGCCATACATGGGGGCTTGTCTGGGATCTGCTGAGCCAGCACAAGAGTTGGCGGCCCAGCGATGGATGGGACTGTGCAGTGGCTAGTGAAGCAGCAAGAGGAAATTCAAAAGGCAATGCAAAGCTTCCAGCAGGCCCACCAGCGAGAGAGGCAGGCCTTGCTGACGTGGTAGGCAGAGCAGCAAAAAGCTTGGAAGACACTATCTGGGAACAGGCCATTGTTCAGCAGCAACTCCTGCAGCGAATGGTGAGCCCTGTGGTGGGGGATGGCAGTTGACACCCCAGGCCTGGGACTCTGTAAGATGCCTTCCTGGGTACATTTGAGTGGGTAGCCATGGGTGCCGGGTGGGACCGAGAAATCTGGGCCCTATGGCTGGCACCTTACCTGGCTGGTAAAACCTGAGCAGCCTACATGGCCTTGGGTGAGGAGCAGGCCAGGGACGATGAGGGCAGCCATCCTCTATCGGGTCGGCTAGTCTGTGGAAAAAAATGCCAGAAATTTTGAGTGGCCCAGTAGACGGGAAGTGTGAGACCCCAAGTGTTTCCTCAGAGATTAATGAACTGGGACACCCACTGGCTGAGACCAGACACCCACACTATAGATGAAGTAATGGACACACTAGTTCTTGAGCAGTTTCTGCAAAGCTTGCCTGAAAATGTGTGGGTGTGGGCCAGGAGGCATCAGCCGAGTACAGTAGATGCAGCGGTGAAGTTGACAGAAGAATATATTGAGGTAGACTTCCCCCAGAGAGAAGGTCAACCCTCCAAGGGAGTGGAGTGGGGAAAGAAACCCCAGGAAACAACCCCCAGGAAGAGCCCAGAGAAGAGGAAGGAGGAACCCAGAGGAGCCTCTGATAGAACCAGACCCATGGTCTGCTGTCAATGCGGACAACCAGGACATAAAAAGGGTGACTGCCCCCAGATAGAGTGCGGCTTGGCCAAATTTTGTGGCTGGACTCAAGCAGGGGGACAAGAAAAGGGGTCGAGGTAGTCCACCATCCCCGTTAGGGTGGGAAGCAGAGCCCAGGAAGGCCTGGTGGATACGGCCTCAGCCTGCTCGCTCATCCACAGGGGGCTGGTAAAGCCACACAGTGTAATCCGAGGGGCAAGGATGAGCCTGAAGTATATCCACAGGGATTAGAAGCCTTGCCGGGTAGCCCAAATGACCTGGAAGTCCAGGGCAGATTTGACTGGAAGTGGGTTGGGGTAGTAAAGAGGTTACCATACCCGGTCGTGTTGGGCTCCGACTGGACCCTAGATGACAGAGTCCAGAAGAAACCAAAGGCAAGGAGGAAGGAACAGAGGCGAGCATTAACCCAGGCTCCTTTGAAAGGGGAAAAGGGGCAGTGGAGCCACACCCCACCCCTCTGAAGGAACACCAAGAGGGGGTGACCTGGGCTGCACTTGCTGAGTCCAGGGAACAGGAGACCCTGATGTTCTTGGAGATCAGAATGGATCCCGGATCCCTGCTTAGAGACAAGGGACAGAAGGAAGGGGGACAAACCTGAGGGTTCGAATGGTGTGAGGACCTGTGGGTTGCAGCTGAGCTGTGGGGCCATCTACTCCCCCCGCCACGCAGTGCACTGTCTGCAGCTGGGGGAGTGAACGAACCTCACAACTTTACCCTTGCAAGTCACCTCATTGAAAGGATGACACTTCCCCATTCAAACCCTCCAGGTAGGGGAATAAGGGGGTGGGGAAGAATGAACCTAACCATTCATAAGGGGGGAGATATGTGACAGAGTGCTGGGTGAGAACAGCCTGAGTCAGCCCTCTGTCCCTGGCACCCTAATTAAGGGGGAATGGGACCCAGATGAGGGAGACTGCAGTTACTAGGCTAATGGGAAGCAGCTGTGGAGCTTGTTAACTGGGCATTATAAAGGATACCAGGCAGGAACAGAAAGGGGGACAGGCCAGGCCAGGTCAGGTCAGGTCAGGTCAGGTCAGGTCAAGTCAAGTCAAGCAGGGAGAAGCTGTAGTAGGATAGTGAGTTGCCCTTTGGGCTGTGGCTGAGACTCTGGGGCCCTGGAGGCTGTGAATTGGACCTGATCTAAATAGCTGGTGGTGGGTGGCATGCTGAAAAGAGAGAGCACTGGTGTGAGCACAAAGCAGAGGTCTCCGAGTGGCGTTTGGGAGCAGAGGTGGAGTAGCTACACCTTCCCTTTTGCTCTTCTGTGGTCCTCAAAAGGGGCCAATGCTAAGGCCTGCAGTGGACCAAAGGACTAGAAAGCATTAACAGTTGCATGTAAAATGTTGTGTATCAGAAGCCCTTTGCAATGCAGAACAACAAACTTCTATTAGTCCTATGAAATGCAGGAAAATTCTGCACACTCAAATGCCATCTACTAGCCCAGTATCTATTAACGAATTACATAAAAACAGTGGTTCTATAAGATGTCTGTCATAATGAAGAGGAAGCAGGGCGATGCCACTCTGACTCTGTGGGCTTTGGCACGGCAAAGTAGAAAATTGAACTCCATGGAAGGTATAAGTACTGGGTGCTCTGCACTTCAGTGCCAGGGAGAATTTGAGGAAGAATTCTGTCTCCCTAAAGCAGAGTTCCTTCCCCTGCAAGCTTCATCCAACTGGGACAAGTGAGCCCTCTTAATATAATATTTATATCTTCATTCTAAAACCATATCGCTTGCACATAGCTGAGATGTTGACAAGAACACATACACTGTTTTAGTCAGTTACTGAAAACAAAAGTCTCCATTTGAACTTTGTGATGGCTCTGTTGCAGAATGATCTTTTTGTACTCTCTCAAGTTTGCCACTGCATTCCTACCTATTCTATTGTGAAGAGAACAATAGAATATGCAAACATAAATTAGAGTTTATGCTCATTAACTACCCTAACAAAAGAAAAAGTACAGTATCCATAACAATTTTGTTAAATGTTGACTGATGCTGCAGGTAAGGTAGTTTACAAAAAAATATTACTCAGATTGTTTGTTGCATGAAGTAACCACACAGCCAATTGGCTGAACTAAGTGGATTCATTTTCATTTTGGTACATTGAGGCCCAAGACAGTGGTTTGTGTCCCTCTTATTACTATGAGTTTTCCTTTTCACCTTCAAAAGTTTTTAGGGTTTTGTTTTTTTGTTTATTTTTCATTTAAGAGATTTTTGTGCTTGAGAGAAGTACAAGTTTGAAAGCCCTGGAAACTGAAGTGTTCTATACAGTCATATGATAGCTATAGCATGAGCAATGGTTGTGGAGGTGTACCCCATACCTCCTCCGCAGTGAGCACATCTGTACTAGGAATGTTTGCACTTTTTGTCTAGCACCAGTGTAGTTTCATTTTCCCACCATGTCATTTAACCTGGCAGACTCAGGGAAACAAAATATCTTTGGAGTTTTACTGGTATTAAACAAATGTTGCAAAAAGTCCTAGTGCAGAATAGGTCAGGATCTCTCAGCCATGCCCCTTGAAGAAAAAACTTCTAAGGCTGAAAGCACGTGAGTTTTGATGCCAATATAAGCCTTGGCCTTTTTGCTGTGACAGCCAGTGTTGATTCCTATTGCAGTTGTTTTTTTTTGTTTGTTTGTTTTTTTTGATATGGCATATGGACAACTATACACTAGGGATTGGTCTGCGAACTTGTTTTGCATTGTCCATGAATCAGTTATCAGAAGAGGATGACAATCATTGACTTGGCCTGGACTTAAACTTGTGAGCTGGAAGTGAAAGGATCTGTAATAAATTCCCAGTACCCAGAGCCAACCCATCTCATAAGTCATTGCAAAGTCTGAAAGGTTCTGAGATGAACAAAGCCTTTACATTTGCTTTTCCATAAACAAACATGGATGGGTCTTTACAATCTGTTATCAGTGAAATGTTTAGCTAATCTGCATATGTAAATAGCAAACAATTCAAAGTTGTCTATTTCCATAAACATTACATTATTATGCTTGATAATATATGCATCCATTTGACATATGATGCCTAATTAGACCTCGAGTATATATACATAAATTTTAGTGTTAAGCTGGTTTGAAACTAAATTATCAGGTACTAGAACTCCAACATCAAGAGTGTTTTGTATATGTGTTTTTTAAAGTTTAGTTAGATATAGGCTTTGATATTTTAACATTAGGAGTTTCTTTGTTGTAGTAATCCCCATTTTATTCATAACTATGCTAATTACAACTAATTCAGAAAATGAAGTCATTTCTCAAGAGTTCCCTTCACAGGTTTTTTTGCTATTCAGGATTGAGTAGGAATAATTTGATTTCCCATACAGTTTCTGCTAGTGAAATCCAGGAATACTGGATGGAATTTAATAATTGTCATACATATTTAATTTAAATGAAATATATATGTGTTTTCTATCCAGCATTCGTACATTCTTTGATCATGACAATTTATTGTGAAGCCAAAAATCAGCTGTTATAAGAGGAAGATAAAATCAGGGAAGGGAAATACAGAGAGAGATGATGCTAGCTATATAAAATACAAAATGCGTATGCATATTTGTTGACTATATTTACAGAAGTTATGATTTTTAGGTCAAGACAATTAAAATCAGGTGCATCTCTAATGAACTTCTCAGTTACAGTAGATTAAATGAGACAGGCTTTGGGGGTAGGTCACTGGAGAACAAAGGGTTTCAGGGAAGAAGTGTAGGGTTTGAATTAGAGAAGTAAATGGGTGGAAAATTAGGCATGTAGGAAGGCAGAAGAAATTGATGGAAGTTAGGACATGGAAGTGAAATTTGTAGGATGTGGGAGAAATTGAAAGAATTTAAGGAAAGAAGAAAGGAATACCTCCTCGGAAGTGTTAGTGGAGATGTAGTCACCTCTACATGGATCATAGGTAAATTTAAGGACAACCTCTTGGGACTGTTTTCTAGAAATATTATTTTCTTAGCCTTGGTGGCAGTATGAAACTTGATATACAAAACACATTTCTTTACAGTCTTTGCCAACTACCTGTGTGTCATCATGCTGCACAACAATACAAGGGCACATCCCTAAAGCATATGTTTCACTCTAAATCAGTGTTCAGTTCACCTTATAAAAATTTAAATGTGACAAGTTTAAAAATAGCTGCAAACGTGACCTGCAATTTTCCCCTCTAGCTGGCATGTCCTAATCTCTCCACTTTGATCTCTTCATCTGGAAAATTTGACACTACACATTACAGGAATATTTGTTTTGCCTTTCTTCCATTAGTGATTTGGGGTACAACAGGTTTTTTGCTATACAACAGAGGAGTCTGATTTTCAGAAGATGCCAAGCATGCACTCCCTGAAAACAAAGCCCCTTTAAAGGTTTCATATGTTGGGCACCCAAAAGAACCAATTCCTTTTAAAAATTTAAGCTGAAATGTGTTTTGTTTACTGAAGAGCCACTTTAAGAGATACATGGTATGTGAGGGCTGTAGTTCAGCCAATTCTGTGCTCTTAAAGGTGGTAAATAGGACAGAACAAGGGGGGGAGTATCTCCACCTCCACCCCCACCCCATGGGTTGTCATTTAATGCCACACAGACTGTGTTCAGTATATATGCATGAAGCTACTTATGAATTAACATTTTTCATTACCCATGTATCAAATATCAAACACAATTTTTTTTAAAGTAATAAAAAAAGGATAACATGGATGCAAGGCCCTTAAATAATATGAATGTGAAACAAATCTAAGAATTACATACCAAAGAAAGTATCTGAAGCAAAAAGAGTGAAGTAGAGCTATAGGAAAACTAAACTACCTCAGGACTGCAAACATCTGCTGGGTGCAGAATACTGAAAGTTACCCTCATTAACTCTGCTAGAGGTATAGAATGCCGCACCGCACTTTCCAGTGTCAGAGTGCGCCTTTTGAACTTCATCATCTCTCTCTGATTGTATATACCGTGGACTTAGTTCATTTTATATAGATAGAAATGAATAAAGTCTACAGTATATACAAACCAGATATGGTAGCAGAAGACAGTCTTTTTGCTGAAGTCTTAGGACCTAGGATTGTGCAGTCATTGAGTGTTGATGGTGCTTAGCACCTCCCAGAAGGCACTTCCGCAGGATCAGAAACTTGCTGAAAACATGAGGAAAATTAAATGCAGAACCAGTATCTGACCCTTCCCACTGCTAAGGAAGCTAGTTTTCATTCTGACCTTACCTCATCCAGGATACTTCATCTTTTTTGAAATTTCCAGGGTATAAACCTGCCAGCCTTTCATTATCAAGGCACAATTGTATCAATGTTGACAAATTTTTGTTTTTTAAAAAAAAGAAAAAACTTAATTCCTATTTGAACTAGACCATATATTTTAAGAAAAACCTCCAATCTTAATTTTAAAATTGCCAATGATGGGGAAACTTGTTTCTTAGTATTAGTAACTCTATGTCCTGCACTGGTGCATACACTTCATTCACATGCGCGGATTACTACCAAACAAACACGTGCATTGTTTTTGCTGCCTTGTACAGTGGTCTGTATGCTTACTACATGTGTGTTAGTCAGCCTTAGTGACTTATTAGGAATGATTAATGTAAAGTGTTTTGTGAGAACCAGAAGTAAGAGATACAAGTCGCTTGAAGAGCCGATGGAAAATGGACTTCTCCAAGGGTTATTGAGCATTTCACTTTGAAATTAAATTTGAAACAAATTTGGTATTTTGGTATTTGTATCCTAATATATTTAGATGTAGTTTCAAATATTAAATTCAATTATGTTTAATTTGTGGTTGGATTGTCTCCTTGTTATTACTTTGAAAGCTCTTTTTTCTTTCATAAGCTGTAATTACAAGGCAGGAAAAAGCAATCTTTATGAGGAAGTAGTCAGCCATCTTCTGTTCTAATTAAAAGTCATCATTATGTTTTTTGATGAATGCAGAGTGAACAATAAAACAGATTGGTTTGTTGCATTTTAGGGAATAAAATTGAAATCTACGAAGTTTTAAATTCACTACTGCAGATATTCTTAGCACATCAGGGCCAGACCACAAGGTACTACAATGCAATTTATGCTCAATAGCCTACATAGCATTATGCAATTCCAACAGCTTGTTTGGAAAGGGAGTGCAAACAAACATTTCTGCAAACGCTATAGCTTATTATTATTATTTGATTTAAACAGCAACATTTTGTACCTGGGACAATTTCTTTGTCTTTCTGGGTAATTAAAAACTTCAAGCCAAGATTTTCTAGAAGTGACTGATGAGTTTTGGTACTTCCGTTTTTCAGTGCCTAGGGTAGAATAGCTCAAAAGAGCTGATTTTTCAGAGTGTAGATGTTCAGCACTTTTTGAAAATAAGGCCCATTTAAGATGTCTCAAATCCATGAATCACTTTTTTAAATATTGGCATTGGCCATGCAGAACAGTATATTAGCTTGCTTACAGACACTGGAATGGGATGTCGAACTCTGGAAAGGTGGCTGTGGCATTAAAATGCTGAGGTTTTGTGAATGGCTATAGTGCATATATGATGGGTTTAAACCCGTTACCCTAAAGGGGTAATTCAGCATCTAAGACCTCCTTGGAACCCAGCTCTCAGTACCTGTCCTGGTTCCATTGGATATAAAAAGTCAAAGCTTTTTTCCTCTTCTCCACTATGTTGTACCATTATTTCCCACTTTTCCCTCTGCCCCTCTTGCCATTTCCCATGGTGTGAGCTGTACTGAGTACTCGTCATAGGGAGAAGAATTTACTGTGCGATAGTTTCTGTTCTGCAGATCAGCAGCAGAAAGGGCGTTGTAGCCACTCTGCCTAGCATTCCAGGAAAAGCAAGTAATAGCAGGCTTTTTTTTTTTTTTTTTTTTTAAATAAAAAAAGAGGGACCTCAGCTAGGAAGGTAGCTCTGATTTGAACAGAAGTCCTAGCACTGAGCTCTGCTATTCCACCAGTGGTGGCTCAGAAATGGAAAAGGGGATCATCCCCTCCTCCCATTAGAGGACACTTTTTTATTTAGTCCTCAAATTTTAAAACCATATTTCACCAGTCTGTCTACCTTGGCTCCTAAAACCCCTCCATACACACACACACACACACACACACACACACACACACACACACACACACACACACACTGAGAGGGATGCTGGCATATTCATTCTCTTAGAAACAGTCTATCAAATCTTTAATGAGAGGTAGTGTCTTAGAATGTTTTCACATATTTAAAGTATGGTCAGAGCTATTTGCACGTCCACCTATATCACTAACATTAGGATTAATCCTGTGAAATCTAGTTACTATACCTAGCTTCAACAATGGACTTTAAAATAAGTTAACCTCACTAGAGAGGTAAGAACTTGAAAACATTCCAGACTGCCTACCTGTTTCTTTGCTTGCACTACAGTCCTCTTCTGATGTTCTCTTTCTCTCTCTCTGAATAAGCATAGAATTGTAGGACTGGAAGGGACCTTGAGAGGTCACATCTAGTCCAGTCCCCTGCACTTCTGACTGAATGGATTAATGCATCTAATGGCAATATTTAAGTAGGTGAGGGTTGATTGCTTTTTGTAATGAAATCTTGAGTTTGCCTACATACAAAGCGTAAGAGCACCTGTGGCCACTTTTGTGCCAGATACAGCTGCAGAAAGTGAATGCAAAGCAGTGGTATAACCGCTCCCTTCCCCGGAGAATAATTTTGGTGCAGAGGGCCTTTCCTGCCAGGTACACAATTCCCCAGAGCCAAATTCTGCCTTTAGATATTCACTTCAATAGCAGTAGTAATGTGTGCTTCATAGGGCATGACTTGCTCTTATGAGCAAGGTGTCTTCCAGAGTTCTGGATTGCAAGAAGCCAGAATGCATGTCCATGTCCAGATGGCCATCTGCCATTTTACAGCAGTGCTTGTGTCTGAGTACTAAGAGAACACAATGGGCTAAATTAATAGTCACTTTGTGACCACTTTTGTGCCAGCTACAGCAGCACAAAGTGACTAAAAGCAGCTGTACTACCTCAGTGGGGAATAATTCTGGGGCAGAGGGTGTTTCCTGCCAGCTACCCACTCCTCTGGGGAAGTGGGAGTTCTGGGTGCATCAGACGCATACAACGGACATTCTAGGGTTGGAAGCCAACGTGGACAGGACTATTTTTCATGTGCTGCAGGTTCTCTTTGGGTATGTCTATGGAGCAAATAGACAACCACGGCTGGCCTGGCTGACTTCAGCTTGAAGGACTTGGGCTAAAGGGGCTGTTTAAATGCAGTGTGGACATTGAGTTTTGGGTTGGAGCCTGGAGTCTAGGACCAGGGCCAGAGCTCAGGCTGCAGCCCAAGCATCTACACTGCAATTAAATAGCCCCTTAGCCTGAGTCAGCTGGCATGGGCCAGCTGCAGGTGTCTAATTGCAGTGTAGACACACTCAGAGAGACCCTGAACAGCCGGGAACAAATTAGGACATGCCTTAGGGCTCCTCTAATGAGCCCTGACATCAAAAACGTGCAAGGTCCTCTCCCCAGTTCCTGTTCTGGACTCTGCACCTGCACAAGCTGGAACTGCAGTCAAAATGCTCTTAGTTCATAGAAGTTGCTTAGAGTGTAGGGAAGAGCAGAATTTGGCTGTGTGAGAAAAAAATCATCCTAAATCTTTCTCACAAAACACATTTGGGAAACCAGGATTGTTGTATAAAGGAACAAATTCAGATCATTGTCCTTTCTATTTAGGCTATTTACACACCATCATCTCCAAATGCCAACTGTATATATCAGAACCTCTGAGACTCCCTTTGCTCTACAGTGCAGTAAACTTCATCCCTTCATCCATCCCCAAGTCATCCCTTTCATAGAATTATCTTTGATATTAACCTAAGCAGTCAGATCCTGTTGCACAAAGCAATGAATTAACCCAATCTAAGGTTCCCAGGGGGTAAAGTTCGGAGGGAGGAAACCCCCCTTGATATATCGATGAAGCACTATAAAACTAAACCAGATAAATATGCTTTCTTACAAAAATGTAGATGTCATTGCATCTCTCTCTCTAAATCATTTTGTATAGGGGAACTACTAGCATTCAGAGGAAGCAGATAGACATTTTAAAGATGTTATTTCTGTCAGTGAATAGCAAAGGCAAATCAGTCAATGAATCATGGCTAACTGATTTCTGACGAACCTTAATGGTTGTTCTGTGGGGAAAAATTGAATTTAGGAATGAAAGGTTGGGGATGGGGCTCCATAGGCATTTTTAGTTTTAGCCTCTTTCTTATATGTGGAAAACTGAAAGTAATCCATGAAGCCTGTCACATTTACACGTACACCATCAAAATGAATTGCCTTTGGGTTCCTTGTATGAGGACAATGCCCCAAGCCAACCTAAAAACACAGCGTTTTCAAAGAATGAGATTGTCCCAAAATTTTCCTTGCAGTCTTTCGTTATTCCTCCAGCTAGAAGATTTTGACTATTTCAGAAAAGATTTACACTGTTTTGGTTGCTGACTAGCATGAATTTTACGTTGAACAAACAGAAAGTTACTTTCATATTGGGAATTTAGAGACATACAACTCCTACTAATTGGAATTGCACATGTTATTGAAACCTCAGCTAGATAAATTGAAATTCTTGCAGCTTTAAAGCAGAGGAGAGTGACTAACCATTTGAACAGCAATGGAGGTTATTTTAGTGACACAGGGAAGGGTGAAAAATAATAGGAAAGGATAATTAACATGTAGCTTAGTTCTAAAATTTGAGAATTAGAGGCATATAGAAGTGTTAGAAATATAGACAAATATCCTACAGTATTCTATTTCAGGCATTGTCTGTATGTCTGCATATTGCGAATTATCTTACAAAGAAAAAAATTAAGATATTCATTGAGCCATTAAGGAGACTGACAGTTGTGTGTTACATAAAACTGAACTAGAAGAGGTTGAATGCAGAGATGGGTTTTGAGAAAGTAATAGAATTATTCTGTCAGTGAAAACATGGCCCAGGCGATTTAGCATAAATGCAAACAAAAATTAGAAGTCAACCTGAATCAAGATTTATATCCAAATAAATCCAAACTTTGGGAACCCTTGGAAAGCTGAAACCCAAATCAGATTTGTGATGCCAATATTCATTTCTTCAGTACTTAACCTAAAAGTATGTTGAAGCTCTTTGCACCGAGAGATTAATTAAAAGATGCACAAAACCATGTTGGGTAGGTAAGAAATACTTAACAATTACTTCAGCCACCACTGAAATGCAGCCACTTCTGGGGAAGATGAAATTTTAGATTTCAATTCACAAAGTAAAGCCACAGTTTACTTTTCGGGGCATGGAAGCAAACCTGGACTGCATGGAGGTTTGAATTAGATGAACCTCAACTTGCCAAAGAGGCCCCTCCCATGGCCAGTCCCACTGGAACTTTCTTGCCTTGCATCCTCTGATTCCAAACCATGCCCAAGAATGAATTGCAGGAGAAGCAAACAAAGAGAGAAATAACGGACATCTTTGAACAACCTCAGGATGATGTTAGCCTGTGTTCTTGAAAGCAATGCTAAGAATCATACATGTTGAACTCAAATCCAAGGCTAAGCTCAAGTGATCTGGAATGTTCTGTGCAAGAATTGTGCAGAGCTGATAGGATTTTCATTGACTTCTTTTGGATCAGAACAAGCTTTGTTTGATGATTGGCAAGCTTTGGATCAGGCCTTTATTGCAGATGAGCCTGAGAGAACATACATGCATTCTAGTACTTTCTGGAAGACTCATTATTGAAGACAATTAGGTGGGATTTTTAAAAGAGTGACTAAGTGAAAGTCAGTAATATGCCCTTAAATAATTTTAAGTGTTTTAAAAATACAGCCATGTTCTGATAAAGTAAAGAATATTTAAGTACTACCAAAATTGCCAGTATGTCTCACTTATAAAAAAAATCTGAGCTACTAAAAAGAAAGATGTGGATTAAAACATGAGATGTCTATGAAGGTCATCCTAAGAACAATAAGCCCTTAATGTAAACTATTGCTCTGAATTAATAATTTACCAAGAATTCTTTTCAGAGAATCTGCTTAAAATTCATTGCTCTTCTTTGGTAACTAACATCTCTTGACAAGCATACATTCATTACCTATCATTTCTTTTAAAAATGTATTGTGATTTTACGCATTAAATAATATATAAGAGTCCTGTGGCTGTAAACTGGCTGTTGTCATCAATTAGTATTCCTTTCTTACTTTGTCAAATGCAAAGAAACTAAAACACTTGTACAATGTATTCTTTTTAGTTTGCAATCAGATTAAGGGAATGTGAAAGTCAGCAACAATTTATGTAATAAATGAGACAGGAGAAAGTTTCTCTCATTAAAAAAACAGTCTAACTGAAATTCTCAGTGAAAATGATCATTTTCTACAAAGGGCAATACTGATCATGGTGCAGGCTGCCCAGCTAAAATTCCTCTTGTAGTGTCAGTTTGGAAAATTATTCTTTCTTTCTCATCCGATAAAGTGTTTTGCTGTATTGATGTATCCTCTTAAACAGTTGCCATGTTTTTCCCTGGATGCAGTGGGTAAAGTTGTTGTATGTAAGTTTTAAACCTGAGTCTGGTCTGTAAAGATGAACCCTTTATTCCCATGCAGAACCCTTGAAGATTATTGAAGATTAAAGCAATCAGTTAAGACAATACTTATTTTTCTACTGTGCTTGTTCTATGGTCTATTTTCAAGTATTCATAATGATTGCATTTTACAGCTATAGTTTTCCTCAAACAATCCTGCAGCATTTGTTACTCACTCTGAACTGTGTATGCCATACACGGTATTGTGTGTAAAGGTTCATTGCCATTTTTTAATTATTTGCCACAACCCCCGAGAACGTGAACATTTTTGTTTTACAGTGTGTGTGTGTGTGTGTGTGTGTGTGTGTGTGGGGGGGGGGGGGGGGGAATAGATTTTATTCTCTCATCTCACAAAGGTGAAGGGAATTTGCTCACTTAAAGAAATCAACTTTGGGCAGAGACAAACCAGGAATAATTTTAGCAAAGAAAAGAAGTGTGTGAAAACAGGGTACCTTGGAAATTGTATTGTAACCTGAACTGCCATTCTTGGTGACCCCTGTAATAAAATAAACCTTAGTTAATAGCCTTAAGGGTCAACAGGCTCAAAAAATCCTATGTAATATTTTTGGCTTGGAAGAAAGCTTATATTTATTGTAGAATTAAGGCCCAGTCTTGCAAGGTGCATGTCGCCCCTTGTGGTAGTTGCACACCACCTTGCAGCATTAGCTCTTACAGACTGATCTAACTTCCATTTAAATCAATAGAAAGACCCTCATTAGCATCACTGGGAATTGTATTGGGCCGTTGGCAGGCTTTATGTCTATAAAGAAGGGTGAGTCATCTGGTTACAGTATCTGAAGAGAGGCAACAGGAGACAGACATGCATGCTCTGCGCCTTCCTTTAGAAAACATTTGTGACTTAAAATATGGCATGTCCTTCCATCAGTCAGCGAAGAGAGAGTCCCACTGTAACTCATGTCAGAATATTCTAGCAATGTGCTGCCCTGCCTCTGGGCTTTTGGGGATTCCAGTAAATATTTCCAAATGTGCTTTTTCAAGAAAATGATTAAATTGAAAAGGGCAGTTTTAACTCTTTGTGGCTACTTTGGAAATCTTTTACATCAAGGGTTCTCAGCCATGGGGATTATGATCCTCCCAAAGAGAGCAAAAATATTTCAGGGGATCTCTCTGTGTGGCTAGATTGGAGGAGAAGGGCGAGGTAGCAGAAGGGTCCAGCATTGTTTTCATTCTCCTGTAACATGGGGGTCACCGTACAGAAAAGGCTGACAACCACCACTTCAGATTACTGCAGTTTCATGTCATGACAGATTCTAGAAAGGAAGCTGAAAAACAATATGGAAATAATATAACTTTTTTTATACCTCATACTAAATTGAGATACTGGCAAACAAAGACATCGAATATACAGCATACTGGAACCACTCATTGCTTAATGCAAACACTGCTTTTGCTTCCACAATGACTGACTGTATGTGACATGAGGATTCACCCTCTGCTGGAAAAGGTCTCTTTTAAGTGACAACTTTTATGGCTGTTTGTTTACAGAAATTAGTAATGAAAATTACTAGAGTTAAATAAATTAGGATATTACTTGTAAATGTGTAGAAACATTTTTAATAATGAAATTATATCAGTAATGTTTTGAACACTTTTTGGCAGAATTATCAGGAAATTCCTATTAAAGGATATAGGGATAATTTTTTAAACACTGTATAATGTGCAAGTGAGTGGGCTACACAGAAAAATTCCCCGCAGTGTTGGTGGGGACAGAATATTCTTCCTCCCCTCCCCATCTGGAGCACTTGACAATAGACAATGTTAAGGGGTCATGTTGGGGTCAGACCAATGGTTCATCTAGCCCAATATTTGATTTTCTAGACAATGGCCAGTACCAGATATGGCAGAGGGAATGACTAGAATAGGGCAATTTGAGTGATCCATCTCCAACCTGGTCATCCAGTCCCAGATTCTGGGAATTATTGGTTTAAGGACACCCAGAGCATAGGGTTGCATTCTTGACCACCTTGGCTAATAGCTATTGATGGACCTATTCTCCAGGAACTTATATAATTCTCTTTTGAACCCATTGCATAACACAAGTATAAGTAGCAATGTCAGTGGAGGTATTTACATGAGTGTTATAGAGAAAATGGAGTCCAATATCTTTAATAAAGCTGGGCAAAAAGTTTGACTTTTTTTGACCAAAAAAATACAGATGCATGTAAACTGAAACATTTTGCAAATTCATGTCGAATTTGTTCAATTGTTGAATCAAAAAAATCAGAAGATATTCTGAAAAATATCAACATATTGTTTTGATATTTTCAGAATGACATTTCCTTTTTAGTCACACTTCATTTTTATTTGTTAACATTTTAAAATCACAAATTAAAATGTAAGTAAAATATTTAATTTTGGGTCAAACAAAATGTTGTTAGATGTGAAATGTTTTCAACTTTCAGCTGGCCAACACATTTTAAAAAATTAATGTTTCAGGTGGACCTGAAATAATTCCTCCCCTACCCCTAATTTTCAGTTCAGCCACTGCATCAAAAAATTAAATTATGCACAAAGCTCAATTATTATACTGCAGGTGCCTATTGAAATGGGTGGTAAAATTGAAGATTATTTTAAAGAACTCCTGAATAGATTCAGACTTTGAAATTTTAATGTGATCTTTAAAAATTCTTTATTCTTCCCCACTCCTTATCCAGCCATCTTCTCTGGCTTCAGGTTCCTATTAATTCAAAGCTTGCAATTCTGAGGAAGCAAAGAGTAGATTCTTCTCTAGCATAGTGGACAGAAGTTAAATATGAAGCTGTGAATTAGGGAGAATGCCTGAGGACCATGCATGGATTTTCCCCCCGTCCTATTTAATATATAAGCCTGCCAAGCTTGTGAGCCTTAGAGAAGTTTAATTAAAATCAGTAGATAATTTAAATGAGAGAGAAAAACAGGGCCTTATGAAATTAATTAATTAATTATACAAAATTAAGAAGCAGGAAGGGCTAAATCCCAAGGAGAATTAATGAGCACTGGGAAATACCTTTGACAAGTGATACTCAAGTTATAATAAGCATGCGGTACACACGTTTAGAAGCATAGTACTTAAAATTAACTTAGATAGTTTTGAAAGATTGTGCAATGGTTGAATGTCAAGCATGAAAATGACAAGTGTGGAAATACAAACAATAAGTGTAACTTCATACAATGTGGAAAATTCATGTATAGTTCCTATAGAATAAGTGATGAGAAATTCAGCAGCCAGACAGCCTGAATTCAAAGACTGTATGCTGCACAGCATGATCAGGAAACCCCACAAAAAAGTCAATAAATTAAGGGTTCCTTATCTATGCTTTCCCAGAGTCCTTGTTTCTCTTTTTTTCTATTCATCCTACTTCCATAAGGAAAATTTTCATTTTGGTCCACCTGATGTATTCACAATTAACTCTGAATTCACTCTCCCTGCAGTCCTGCCTAGATTAAGGTTGAACTCTTTGTTAACTCTGGTGTTAGCTATGGTAATGTGTAGATCTCTTGAACAGTTCATGCTAAGTTTTTATTATTTGGATAATGGAAATTCTGTTCTCCATTTTGAACCAACATTATCTTATTATATTGTTCCAATCATTACTACATTCTCCAATGATGCTAAGCCATATGCAATGCCTTCCCTATAGTCTTATTCTAAAGCATCCTCAAAAATCTCCTGGACTATTACATGCTTTTTACATCAGAAATTCAGAATCAGCTACTTTTTTAAATGAAAATTAAGCTTCCAATCATGTTATACTGTGATTGTACCCATATATATTATATTCCCACACAAGACACCTTACTAACTTTCTCAAGTTAGCAACATCCCTCCCACAACTCACACATCCCTACTTCCATTCTCTCCCCCCATCCCCTCATTCCTTACCTCTCTAGGGTAAATGGGAAAGGTAGCTGGGTGTTAGTGGGGAAGTGGAAGGCATACATAGCCGCGTGGAGGGTAAGGGAATGATCGAGTATATGAAGAGATTCTAGAGGGAAGAGGGTTGTGGAAAGGTAGGTGCAAGAGAAATACCCTAAAATGAGGAAAACAGGGCAAGAGAGAACATTAGGTATCTTCTCTGAAAAAATTAGTAAACATTTTACTGAACTATTTACACACATGAATACCTGTTTTATGAAGAATTATTGGGCTAAATTAAGTGCAAATCTCAACTCAACATTAAACTATGACATTGCTGCCAACATCTCCATAGTTCATAGAAATACAAAGAGAAAATAACTGACTAAAAGTCTGGTTATGACTTGGGCAATACTTTGCACCTATCAATTTGGTTTTATACATACATATACACACACACTCCTTCGATATTTCCATTGTATAAGTTATACACACATCTCTGTGGGTTTAAGGTTTTTAAACCGACAATTAATAGAAAGAAGAATCCAAAAAGTTTCTATAATTGTGGAAGGAGTTTTTTAGATGTTCAGCGTGAAAAGGTTCTCTCATGGGAGATATTTAGCGGCATGAAGGAGAGCCTTTTCTCAAGATTTCCAGCATTCTTAGGAGACTTCTGAAGTTCAACAGTGATTTAGTAAAGTTTGCTCTGCAAATTCGAAGCTGCCTGTGATAAGTAAGGATTCCAGAACTCTTGGAAAGCAATGAAACATATGGGAGGAACCTACAAAATGGAAGGTTTCAGCTGGGCTGCAGTCTGATCTTTTGACTCTCACTGCAAATACCTTCACTTTTTGTAGACAAGTCAAACTGATAGCTTGGAAAATACAGGCTTGAACACAGAAACGTGACTAAATTATGTATGATTTATTTAATGGCATAATCTTATAAAATTAGGGCAACTTTAAATTATTCAGTATTTATTTGTATTTAGACATTATGCCAAACAAACTATAGACAAATACCATCACTTTAAAAACAACAAATAGTTGTCAATCGCACAAGTACTGTAGAAATGTCCAAAATATCTCCCTTGTTAGCCTACAAATCTCTGGATTTGCACTGAAGTAAAAAAGACTAAGTGTAACCCAGTATGCTGGGCACTGCCATGGTGTTTCTGTATCATAAAATGGAATGGATATTTTACCTACCCAAATAGGGAAAGAGGGCCTTTCTAATAACACCTAACAGTAGTTTAGTTGAAGGCAAATACAAGTAAATGGAATTTACCCACTTCTCATTTGGGGAATATGACATTTGCTCACTTTTTGGGGGTTACAAAACTATTAAGATAATTATGAAAAACACAGGGTGATGACTGTCAGTGAAAGCAAGTGCCAAAAATGCAGTTTTGGCAGAACTTACGGTTTTCTCAGCTGATGTCATCCTAGCCTAAACCCAATTCAAAATAAGGGCATCTCTGCACCCCCTTAGTGCCTACCCTGCCACTGCCTGGTCTGGAATACCAAAAAAGATCAGTTTCCCACTTTTCTTTAACTACTGTCACACTGGTCTAACAGTTTACAATCAAGAGACAGTGCCATAGCGACTCATCATAACTGCTGTAGCTACTCTCCTGAGGAAGCACCAAAATCAGGTTGGATCAGACCAGGGGAACCATCATGAAAGGCCCACCAACACGCAGGAGGATATGGGTTTTCTAAAAATTGGTTAAGTTGCATTGCTATAACTTAAGAAGAACCCTTATCTAACTTAGCTTAGTGGAAGAATAAATTACACTAAATACACATACAGACTGTGTTTATTTTTTTAAAATTCCTTTCTCTCCCCCAAGGTGTCGATCCACCCTCCACCTTAAAAAAAAAAAAAAAAAAAAAAAAAAAAAGTGTTGGTCAATCTCACTAGTCACAGCTTTTTAAAACAGGAAGTACAGATGGCCAACACCCAACCAGAGCTGCAGAGTGATGAGCGCTTGGTGACACACAGGATACTATACCCAGGTCTTAATCTAAGCGTGGAAGAACTGCAAAATTCCACTCAGACAGGAAAGGATGAGAGACACAAGAATGAGGGGATACACTCAGAGAGACCAAAAGGGGAAAGAGGTGCAGCTCGCCTCCATAACCATGACAAAGCCAGTGGAAATTTTGCCTGAGTAAGGACTACAGGAGCAGTAGGAATTTAAGCCTTCACATTCTAGTGGTGCAAAAGAGAAAGGGAAACCCACTGAAAATAACTTCTTATCCTGTGCTACTTTTCCTCACTCATTTACATAGTTGAGACCATGGATGATCAGATATCTTTTGTAACTCTTGACTTTACAATCTAGGCTTGTCTCTTAGAAAATGAATCTTCATATTATATATTGCTCTTGGTAAAACATTCAGTAATTCAACCTCCCTTCTAGTATCCCTAACTGTGGGGGGAAAAGAGCAGATCATTCATTCACTCTGTAGTTAAACCTAATATAGTCTCATGGGAAAGATTCACTTGGTATCAGTTGTGTTTCCATCCTGTATTATGTTGGTGTGATGGGACAGGAAGTCTTCTGTAGCCATCTCTCCCTGAAGCAGAGATGTCCATTTTCCTTCCTAGTTTGTGCTAAGGGAAATCTTGTCTTGAAAAAATTATATTCTTGCCCTTCTGATGCCTTTACAGTGGATGTTATCCATGATGTCATAATTTGGTAAATTAAGTTATGCCCTATCTATTTTTCCATTAGTAAAAAAAAAGAAGTCCTTCCCCATCTCAGCAGGGGGATGACCCATCTCCTGGAGTGGGATGGGAAGCTCATGCGCAGACATGCTGTAGCTGAGTCGCTCCTTCTTTCCCAAAGTGCATGTAGGAATGTGCCTAGAAAAAGGGCTTCTCTCCTTCCCTTTGGACAGCCCAGGGCAGGGATGCAGGGAGCTGACTGGATCTTATAGCCCCTCCCCAAAGTTAATATCCTTCCAGGAGCCATCTTGCAATCACTGTGGCCCTGCACGCTCTCCTTGTAGTTGAAGTATATTGGTGTGTTTCTCCAGGCTTCTGACCAATTTCCTGTTTTGCAGATCAGGAAAGAATTTCCCCATTGGGCCAAACTGACAGGGATCAAGATAGTTTTTCACCTTCCTCACAGCATTGTGGAGGCTCAGCTTAGGTGAAAAGGAGTGAGAACAGGATTCTTAATGTTAGGTGGTAACATCAGAATGGTTAGTGTATTGTAATTTGCAGCCAAATTGAGGCTCCCAGAAGTACATGAGAGCTGAAGTTTTTATTGGTGAAAATTTTGCTGTAAGGAGAAGGGGAGACCTACAGTCTTTGCAGCCTGTGGTTCCATAGGGAGGTGGCAGGAGGATTTGGAAGCGAGATAAGTCCTGAGGTTGGCTGAAGAGAGTCTTCTCCAAGTTTTGGTTATATGGTGGAAGCCCTGTAACCCACACTGGACCCAATTAAATCCCTGGTTTGTGAAAGGAGGTGAGTGGGTTGGAGCCTGCCTTGTTAAGTTAATAAAGTTGCGGCCTGACGTTTAAATCCATCCCTGTATCTCCTGTTCATGTGTGCCCTGATTGAGTCATCTTTCAGACTTCTCTTTACTACTCCAGTGGTCACGTGAACTCAGAGCACACACCTTAATTTTCCAGTTGCCTCATTTCCTTTGTGAATGTTATCTGCAGGTTACTAGTTCACTAGTTATTTTTATTGCCAAAGAACAAACAATTTAGCACATCTACAATAAGTTGTTTAGAGTACAGCAACATTAGGCGTTACAAAGACAACATATGGTCACTAATCTTTTCTGGCCAGGAGTTCTTATCTTTATGGGTTCCCATTAGAGGTATTTCAATTTCTCTATGGATTTTGCATCTTTATCAGTTATCACGACTCTTTAGCTAGTTGTATTATAGTTTGTCAGTGAAACAGAACTCTGTAGCTGGTATGGAGAATTAAACAATATTTGACACTAGCTATCTGATTCTACACCAATTTATTTGGAAGAGTGACGCTATTCCTTTTCATTTACAAACCTATTAGTTATGCATGCTGGTTCAATTCACATATGGAATCAAAAGTCTCTCACTAAAAATGTCAGTTTTATACACATGATCTACCTCTGTAAACCAGTGGGATTTTCAGACTAATGTAATTCATAAAGTACCATGTTTGTTCTCCTGAAACAGAACTTCTTATCCCTACTCAGAAATCCAGATCCAGAAATACTGGATTTCAATTATTTATTTTTAGTGATTTAAAAAAAACCCTATTATGTTTACATCACCACAAAGTGAACAGACAACCCGGAGTGTTAACACCCACAATGTGTCTTCTTCTAAAGAGAAAAAAAGTGTTAAAACAAGTTCTACTGACTTTTCCTATTAAATGAGACCGTGACAAGCACAAAGTATTTTAGTCTTGAAATACTAACACATAGTACATTAATATACCAACAGTGCTACTGAATAAAAAATAAAGTGTCTCCAATTGCATCTCTCACCGCCCCAATCCCTGGTACTGTTGGGATAAAGCTGTTGGGATAAAGTCCAAACTCTTAGTAGGTATAGCATTGTAAATTCAAGTAAAATGAATTCTGTACTTCAGATAGGTGTCACGTTGGCACGACTGGTGAAGGAAGCTTCGTTATGCTTCTCTAAAATTCTACCAACATTCTTCAGTCCTAACTTGCAGAGACCCGGGGGGCGGGGGGAAGGAATATTTGAGTCTCCATGCATGTATAATCGAAGGCTTCTTGACTGGGTCTGCTAACATGGGTGGCAATGTGATGGCGATCTATCAGCTACACATTGGTCATAAGAATAGATTGGAGAACAAATTTTTCACATTGAAGTGTATTAGTTTTGTGCAGGTCTCAGATTCTTGAGCATTATCCCAAATATAGAAACTTTCAGAAGAGGAAATATTCCAGATCATTATCTATTAAAGTGATTGTTTTATGAGGAATTCCAAAGCATTTACCCTTAAAATAGGAATATGTGAAGTAGCCATTTTGTCTCATAATCAACAGTAAAAATAGACTTTCCTTTGTTACTTTGGTTTCTGATTACAAAGGCCGTCAACTGCCTGAACAGGTAGACACAATAGTATACATAGAACTGCATTATGTGGTGTCAGTAAGCACCTATAGGAGGATACATAGTTGTGAAATCACTTAAGTCAATTCTACAGTAGAAATCTTTGCCAGTATTGCAGTGTGGGCTGCAATGTTTTTTTTTTTTGGCCCATTTCTAAGAAGCCCTAGTGTAGATGTAGATATACTGTCATAAAAGTGTTTGTTAGCCAAACATAAGTTACACAAAGAAAAGCACTCTTTTTTTTGGTATAAACAGACCATACTTGGAGGAGTTCCTGGTATAACTGTATTGGCAAATCTTTTCTAGTTTACACCTGGCCATAGATACCATGGTGCTGTACATGGTATAAAAACAGATTAGTTAGGAGCTGTGTGCTCACAAAAACCATTGAGTTCCCCTCATCCCCCTTTTTTAAGGTCTGTTATGTTGCATGTACACTGGGCAGAATCTGTTCTCAGTTCTGAATCTGAATCTGTCCTGGGCTGTCAGAAGTTGATTAGGGACAGCACCTTGATGCAGTAGGAACGCTTCTGTGTTCCAGTGACTCTGTGAACTATGCTAGCTGGCATTTTAATTTTTGTGAAGGCTATCAAAGCTGGAGAGATCAAAAGGTAGAGGCCAAAAGAAAAGTCCCTTAATAAGGCTGTGGGTTAAACAATACATCAACAACCTATACTTTAAAAAGAGAGAAAATTTATGGAAATACAACAAAGGTAGGCATTCCAGACAACAGGCCAAAGTAACACTTCTGTTACATGAACTTAAATCAGGTGCAACTCCACAGATTTCAGGGAATGACTCCAATGATTTCCTTCAGTGTAACAGACCAGCAGGTGACCCAATCTCTTATTTCTAGTTGTACAAGGTATTGCTTTGCTCCATTTCTTTCCTTGCTCTCAAGTGCACTTCAAAGGCCTGAATCTTCTGCCACAGATTGTGATTAATGCTCAGTGACTTCAATAAGTAACTCATACTCTGTGGCTGGAAAAAATGGGTCCCCACATAGCTAAATGACCTCTTAGGGTTCTTCATGCCAGAGAGAGTAAATAGGAATGTCTGATTAGTGTTTACTCATACTGCATTATGTTCTTTGGCCTCAATCAGAACTACTCTTAGGGCTTGTCTAAATAGGGAAATGTACCTGCGTTAGCATACTGCTTTATTTATTCTGGCATAACTTCTTATGTGGCTGCTTATTCCAGAATAGTGATGCCTTTGTTCTGGATTAGCTTTCAAAATGGTGTAAACAATTAGACAAAGGTACTCTCATTCTGAAATAAGAGAGCATTCACATGAGAGTTATATCAGTTTACTTATTCAGCTATAGTTAAGTAATACCAGTACATTTCCCCATGTAGAAAATTTTTTTTTCCAGGTTCAATGAACCCCATTTGGGGGTTTCTTGGCACAAACCCTACCACATCTCTCTGGCTCTTTCAATTGCCCTTCTCTCAATCTTTTCAATCAGTACTAGCTCCAAACGAGCAGACATCAGGTATCTGATTCTGTGGATTTAATTCTAACTGGATATGATTTTCCTATGATTTCACTAGTAAAGTTAATAATAGCAGTTATACTGTGGTGTATCTGTGTTAAATGCAGGATGATTATAATTGGATTTTGGAAATGTGACAGCCAAGATAAAATAGTTTTCTTTCAGTAGTAGCTGAATAAGAAATTCATTTGCAATTAAGGGTTTATTGCTCATGTAAGATATTAAGTTCTTAAATCGTTCTTTTTTTTGTATTTTGCTCATACAAAGCTGTTATGCCCCAGGGAGTACTGTAAATGAGGTGTGGTTTGTTTGTTTTTACTGCAGTAATTATTCAGATTAACTGTATTTAATTATCAGCACATACACTTTAGAAGAAAGGCAACAATTGTCAGGTATGCAGTTTTTCAACTGAAACTTAGGTCTGTTTTTCCTAACTTCTTAATGCTTTTTGCTGTTCTTTAGAGCAAGTGTTGGCCTTCTAATCAAATCAGAAGAATGAAGGCAAGCTGCTAACAGACAGCCTTCTCAGTGATTTTTCCATCCACGTTTGGCTGAAAAAGGACTTTTCCCAAATGCAAATTTTATTTTTGTACAAAAATCTTTTGACTTGCCTGATCATACAAATCAGCATTCACAGAAATGAATGGAACAGTTTTGGTTTACAAAAATTTGCACAATTTGAATCCAGACTCCTGAATAAAGAAACAATATATAATGTGGTTAAACAGTAAAGTGTGTGCATGTACCCGCACACATAGTTTTTTTTTTAAACACATAAATGGAATACCCAAATGAGGAGTAACTACTCTTACTTTTTTCAGTGTGGTGTGTCTCTCTCTCTATATATAGTTCAGATGTAGTATATTTATTCATAGATTGTAAGGCCAATAGTGACCATTGTGATCTAGTGTGACTCCTGTCTGACACAGGCCATAGGACTTTGCTGGATTAATTCTGGTTAAAACTAAAGCATATGTTTAAAAAAAATCTTGATTTAAATATTGCAAGTGGTTAAGAATCCACTACAATCCTTGGTAAATTGTTCCAATGGTTACTCTCACCTTATCGTCAGTCCGATTTTGTCTAGCTTTCACTTCCCGCTACAGGATCAGCTATACTTTTTACACTGAGGAGCCCACTCAAAATTATCAAAACTGCCACGCAGGTAGTTTTAAAATGTGCTATCCTTCTCTTTGTGAAACTAAATTGGTTAGGTTCCTGGAATCTCCCTACTTGGTATTCCCATTTATACATCAATTGATCACATTAATCCATTGGGCCACATTGTCAAACCAAAAGAGCATGTTCATGACCTTAAAATCTTCTTTGGAGAGTTCTTTTCTGGAATAGAGTCCTTGGTCCTGTAAGTATAGCTTAAATTCTTCATTCCACCTTCTGCTATGATATACATGAGAGTGAACTTGCTTGCGTACCAGAGGGGACACAAGTGCTCTGAAGCCCCAGTTCCCTTGGAGAAGGTTTACTATCCTCACTATCCCAACTTCCTTGGGAACCACAGATTGGCATGCTGAATACAGGCCTGTCAGAGCAAAGCCTAGCAAACAGGCCCAGACAGCATCCACCACTTATCAATAGCTATTCCTGTGCCGAGTACACTTGATCTGGACATTGCTTTATGCCTATTCTGTAAATTACAAGTAGGCTTTGACAATCATTCCTCTCTTTCAAGAAACAGGAGGTCAGCAGCTATTGGTGTGGAGCAGGTCTAACTGTAAATCTGATGTAGTGCCCATTTCAGGCACCTAGGTGGGTCTATTGAGACATCTAGTGACGAATGGAGCAGGTCTTGCTAAAGCCATACACGATGGCTGCAGAGGACCACCCCCCTGTGACTCAGATGTGAGTTCTTGAGCACAGCAGAATATTATCCCCAATTCATAGCAAGACAGCAAGCTTCCCCAACCAGGCCTATCAGATTCGGCTATCAGAAAGATTTGGTACTCCTGTGTCCAAGTCTAGCAGTACTTTTCAGTTCTATAGAACCATCCATCCAAGGTTTTAAAAGGACTTCTTAAACCTTAATATATTAAGCTTCATCTAAATACATGCATGCTTTTAGACTGATATACCACCTTTTTCCCTTCGCTACTTTACAGGTCAGACACTGGTAAGAAGTGGTTGCAAACATGTTTAAGAGTGATTGTTCAGCATACAATGCAATGTGGTATGTACCAGGGGCCACTCTCAATTATCACATCATTCCAAGCCAATACTGAGAGTCTGGATAGGGCTTAAGGCCTCACAAGCTGGGGTCCCTCATGTTTTATTTTTAAATTGGTGTTTTGCTATTTTCTTAGAGGAGAGCTTTAAAATATTTGAGTTGTGACTAATTCTATATTACCTAATATTAACAAAACCAACTTTTCTTTTTATTAAAAATAATAATAAATTTAGTTTTAAGGATGTTACATATTGTGATATTTAACATATGTCTTTGGGGAAACGCCCTACTTCAGCTACATTTAAATCTAAATAACGCACATCCCTTTAGTAAATATCACCTCTGGCATTAAAGTGTTAGTATTGTCTCATTAATTTTGTACATACTTAAAAAGTTCTCTCCATTTTAGATATGAGATCACACACTGCAGCTTTTTCCTTATAAAAATTATAACACTACATTTAAATATTGTAATCAGAAACATGATTATTCTAAAATATTGTGGTTAATCAGTTTACCGAGTTTCAGCTCAGGCCTCTGCTATGCATGCAGGCATAGTTATAAATCTAGAGTTGTCAGACACAGGTGAAGGCTGAGACGTGAAGAGCAAGATACATTGGAATAAAAAACTATTATTGTCTAAAGTGTCTAATCTTTAGTGCAAAAATAAACTGACTTTTGTATTTGATAAATAAAGTCTTTGAAATGCTCCAAATGAGGATTCTAGCATATATGTGACCAACTGAAACTGGATTGCATTAATGTTTCATAAATGTACATGGTGTTTCCTTCTTCTCATACTTTTGTGAAGTTTTTGCAGTTAAAACTGTCCATCCAGTCCTGGAAAGAATTTAATTTGGAAAGGAGAAAATGTATTTACACCTAAAAATCACTTCAAGAGCTTTATATGCAGCAAGTCAAACAAACTTTGTAATTGTTTGGAATTTGTATAGCTTCACAATATGTTCTAATTTCTTAACACTCTGGAATATTTGGCACAATGACTAACATTAAATCAAAACTGAATCCATAATTAATGGATTATATACTGTAAAGTTATATAACAGTATAAAATTAAGATGTATTTAAAATAGTCATCAGGTTTACTTGAAAACTGCTATTATGTGTCTTAAAACTATAAACACATTTCTTTGTAATTAGAGGATGACATCCCACGGTTACACTATTACAAGCTATATTGTTACTATATATTTTTAAATAAAGGAAGTGTGTTTATTAGATTTGTATAGCATCAGTTTTTGTAAATAAAGGCCAAATCTTGTCCTTCACAGAAACCTCTACAGCCAGCAGTACCATAGTGATTCTGTTGCAAAAGGTTGGATGCTATTGAGTTGACACATGGTGATGCCTTACTGCCTGCATCCCACCAAGATTTATGCTACAACAACTCTCTCCCTGAGCTCTATCCTGCAAGGTGTTGAAAACTTTGCTCCCAAAGCAACAAAGCATCTAACACCATTTATCCCATTGATTTGGGTGAGATCCAGTGGACAGGATACTGGACTGAGAGTAAAGAAACCTGGAGTTGATTCCCAACTCCGACTATCTGAGACGGTTTGCAGAAGTCACTTCACTTGTGTCTTTGTTTCCCCTCCCAAAAGCTCTCCCTGGCCAGAAACCATCTCTTATGTGCTTGTGGAAGGCACTGTACAAGTGGTCGCTGATCTCAGCATCTCATGACCTGAAGAACTGTGTATGCTCAAAAGCTTGTTTCTGTCACCAACAGAAGGTGGTCCTATAAAAGATTTTACCTCACCCACCTTGTCTCTCATATCCTGGATCCAACACTGCATAATAGACACTACCATACTACAAATGAATAGCAGAAGTACTCAGACTAACCACATGCATAAGGGCTTTTCTGGAGCACTTTACAGGATTGAAGCCTTATGGCATCATGGCGGAAGTCTGAGAAAATAAGCCAGCCAAAGCATAAATGAATCCACTATGCTCATGTCCTGGTTTCAACCCTACCTATATATAAAGGTCACTACCACTTTATTTAACAAGCTTTAGAGATGGCAGAGGACCTGCTCCACATCCAGGACCAAACTGATGTCCACTGAAATCAATGAAAAGACTCCTAGTAACTTCAATTAGGCCCAAAAATATACCACCTCGGGGATGATGGAAAATATTCTTTACTTCTACACCTTTGGAACAAAGCCAGTTAATTTGAGCAGTAATGCCAAAACCAAGCCTTATGAGATTGTAGAGAAAAGCCTTAAAATATGACCCTGGTGCACCCTGAAGGCTTAAACAAGACGAGAAATAAAACCACCACCATAAAGGTGAGAAACATCGTATTTTGTAAATGAGAGCTAAGATTCTGTAATCACTTGCCTTCTTAAAGTCAGAACTTAAAAAAACCACCAAAGTATCAAGATTCTTAATAAAAATTGCAAGAGTTGACAAAACTAGCTTTGCACTAGTTGTTGCATTTGGCCCTAAGAAGAATCAAATTTAAGTTTCCATGGGATCTTATTGTCCAGAAATATTTCTATGGATAGTGGAACAAATTCTCTAGAGTAGTTTCCTTAACTACTATGTTGCAATACTCAAGGAGATCACAAAAGACAATCAGAAGGGAAGTGAGACATTGGAAATTTTATTACAACCTAAAGCAAAAAACTTCCCCTTGAGCCCTCCAGGTTAAGTGTTATTTATCAACTTCTCAAAACACCCACAGATACATAATTGATACATATTTTACTCTTATTTTTATAGTAAATGTAAAGGGTCATGAAATTTTTTGACTTTGAAAAGGTTGAGAAACACTGCACTAGAACGTGGATTCTTTATCACCAACAATTAAAGAGAGAGTGTGGGTGAGGTAATATTAATTAGACCAACTTCTGTGTGAGAGAGAGAAATAAAATACATAGAGCATATTTTTTAGATTGGTGGTTGTTCATTTGCCAAAGCCAAAAATCTCTTTAAACATCCAAATTACGAGTACCGCACTTAATTCTCTTTTCAAAGTATATTCACGGAAAGAATCCCTTTTGGGAATTTTAGGGAACTGGTCACAAACAAAGAGTCACAACTAACAGGAATTTAATATTTTTTTTCCAGATACAGTGCATCTCTCTTATGGTCCTTGAAAACACCCAATATGCTTAATTATACCATTCAGAAGATTTCTTTTTTACAACACTAACATCTCCAAAGATGCAACATAGGAAAAAATGAAGTTATATTCATGTTGATAATCTGAACTTTCAGTAACTCAGATCCCCTTTATTCAAAAACTATTTTCCTTTTTTAGTTTGAATTACTGTATGGTTCATTAATGGAGACAAAACCCAGCATGACATGAAAAATCATGGTAGCCTGTGGTAAAAATGAGGTAAATCTGAGTTTAGTAGCAGAAGTAGCTTAGCTTGCTTGTAAGTGAGAACTTATCAGTAATTACTTTTATTTATTACAAAAACTGTTGCTATGATTTTAGTGTATTTACAAAAATTACACCTCTGAACAAGAAAACTGCATTCTTGCTGAAGGTGAATAGTTCTTTCATACATACATTGCATAAAATTTTAGTACAACTAAAGTTTCAATTTGTTTACCATTTTAATCTCCACATCTAATTAGATGACTTGCTATCACCACATTAACACTCAACTGGCTAATAAACAATCCGGACTATTTTTTCTCAGCTAGCTGCTGATAAATTTTAGTTCAAGAAATATAACAAGCCCATGCTTTTTTTTTTTTGATCCGTGCCAAAAATAGGGAGGTTGAATATAACATTTCACAGAGCTGTTATACTAATAAAGTCATCTAACACTGGTTGTTCAAACTTCTAAAGGGTATCTAGATTTTTAATCTTTAATTAGAAACTTTGTACAGTAACAACTAGGACTTTTGGAACTTGATACTCCAGTCTGACTCCAGTTTTATGGCAGTGTAGCTGCATTGACTTCAATGGACTTGGAGACAAATCATGTTAGTCTGCTCCCTTGTAATGTCACAATCTAGTGCTTAATTTATAAATATATGAAAATTAGAAAAGAGCTGTGGGAAGTATCGTATTATAAATTTAGTCTTTTAATTCTTACTTGTGGTTACAGAGAATCAAACAATACCCACAAGCTCTTTTGTGAAACTATTCCAGAAAGAGAATTCAATCTTCTCTGTGATTTTGGATTGGTAAATGGAGTCATCTGTGCCTGCCTCAGCAGAGGTCAAAATTCTGTTTCCTTAGAGTGTATCAGCTAGTGATTTCCTCTGATTTAACAGAACGTATTGACCAACTTTGAATTAGTTTAAATAATGCTGAAAATTACAAATAAGTGTAAAGAGAAAAACAGAAATGAAAGAGAAATGCAAGCTCATACCTTCCTAAACGGACAGCATGAAAGCACTTTTAAAACAGACTCTAATCTTATTATTCTATAACTAAAATGATTACTTCGTGTCACAACACTACAGAAATCCATCTGCCTGTAACACCTTTCACTTAATCAGCAGAGGAAAAAGTGTTACTAATCTGAACAATCAGTTAAACTATATTGCATTTTAGCATTTATGGAAAAATGGCAGAGATCAACAATATACATCTAGCATTTGATTACATCACCCTTTGGTCATTAAGGAAACCACAGTTGCATCTTCCTGTTATATCATATAATTTAATCTGATAGGCTGTATCCTTTAGCATTATTAACTTCCATATACAAAAAGCTAATTTCCTTCATTGGCATGTTACCCAGCTTCTACTGATGCTTCCTTTTGAAGTGTACCTTGGGGGGATATATATTTTTATATCAGAATATCACTGATCTTATTTTAAGATTTTATTATAAATATGCACATCATATCTTTGACATAGCCACTTCTTTATAATTAAAGAAGTCACAGTAATGGCTCTGGTGGGGGGGGAATATAACTTTGGGTTACAGATTACCACTATTAAAAAATGCTATACAAATAGTGCATTTAAAACTAATTTTCCAACCAACCTATTCAGTATTAGTGTAGGAAATGACAGCATTCCTTCTTTCAAAAGGATACCTATAGACTGTGTAAATGCTTACATAGATTTTGGTTACTATTTTGCACCCCTTACTATCTCTGAAGAAATGTGTTTATCCTATTGTTTGTAATACTAATATATGAATATGGCAAGAGTTCTTATTAAAATCAATAATTCCTCCAGTGTCTCATCTGAAATAGATCACTAAATAAAAAAATTTAGTCAGACCAAAAGTTATCGCTGATTTCCAATGGAGATTTACCTGAACCAGAATCCCAGACCAGACGACACCTGACTTTGGGTAGATTCAGGTCTAGAAGCAAACTTTGCAGCTTGGGCCATCTTTAATTCTGATTCTGCACTAAATGTATGCTCACGGCATACACACAAACTGAGGAACAAAACAAGTTCTTCTTGAAAGGTTGCAGCATAACACTTTATTCCTTATAATTCAGAAAGACATAGCAGCTTCTACCTAAGGCAGAGAAGCACAACTCCACCTACTTTAATCCAGATTGGCTCTTTCATAGGCTTCCAAAAAAGACCCAAACACAAAGCCTCCCCATCAAAGCAAAACCACCCCAGCAAGACCAGAAAATTCCAAGTGATGGCTTGTAGTTTTAACAGTTTTCAATACACCATACCAACCAAATTATATATCTGACAAAAGTTTCACACACAAACAAGGGTGGAAATCTAACTTTTTACTTTTATTCTAATTAAAGCATGGCTGCCAGAATAAATACCAGCAGTTATAGTATGTAGTGGTGCACATACATAGACACATATATACACACCCCCTTTCATTTGGCTTTAACATAGTTTCTATTTTCTCTCCTCTGAACTCATCTTTGATTTGTATTTTACAGCTGACTCTCCAGTGCAGATAGATACACAATTGGCCCATCTATCTCCTACAATGGCAGAAGTGAGAATGCAACCAGGTTCAGAGCCTGCATGGCACAAATATTCAAAAGCCAAGTGGAAATGGGGATATTGCTACAGGCTATAAACAGAAGTACTTATGATAAGTGGGAAAGCACCTACAGTTTTGCTGGATTGTAGGAGAGGAGCTCAGACTGGGAAGACTATTGAAGACAGCCTCTAAAAGTTATAATGCTTTGAAAACAGCTGAAAGCTTGTCTCTGTCACCAACAGAAGTTGGTCTAACAAAAGATATTACCTCACCAACCTGGTCTCTCTAATATCCTGTGACACACAGGCACACCACTGTGTTGAAATCCACTGACATTTAAATTCTTTAGATTTAAATATTTTCTTGGATAAGAGTCACAGTGAGCAGGCCCAGCTTTAGGTTTCTCTGGTCAAATATCTGCCCTTACCACCTCCATGGTACATCCCTCGGAACACCATCCTTGCCACCCTGTATATTACCTCTCTATGCACTAACCTCCCTTGCAATGACAGCATCACTGTCTGCCTCAAGACAGCATTTACAAGATGCAAAACACTCAAATATCCACCCCAAACACATAGCCAAACTCATCTACTTCATCCTCACCCATAATGATTTTACATTTACAACAAATACTTTGTCCAAACCATGGGAACAGACACTGGTAATAGGATGACTCCCCAATGTCAACCTCTTTATGGGCCACCTTGAAGAATTTCTGGACAAATGCACAACAAAAAACAAATATACCTGAGATACATTGATATTCGTGTCTTTTGGATAAGCCTAGGTGCCCTCATAAGTTTCTATTATAACAACTTGAACACCCCCTCCCCAATCTATTAAACTCTCTAGAACACCCCTCCTCCCCCACTAGCATCAACTTCCTGGGCACCATGATCAGCTTCATTAATAGAAACTGACAGATAACTATAAACAAGAAACCCACAGATCACCAAGCCTACTTTCACAGATCTAGTAACCACTCAACACACTCAGAAATATATCTTCATCCAGGTGCTCAGATATTATGTAATATGTTTGGAGGATGAAGTTGGGACATACACATTAAAACACTTAAAACCACCTTTACCAAACAAGGACAGTCCACCAGAAAAGTAGATCACATCATGGAATGGGTGACCAAAATACCAAGACAACCTGCTTCAATACAGAAATAAAACCCCCTCAGACTGCACACTGGAACACATACAGGGTATCACACAATTACAGCCCAGTGCAATGGGGACCAATCTTGAAAATAAATATTTCCTGAAACCGCTCTTCCCAAATCTTCTGGCCTTCAAAACAACTCTCTCAGCCTTTTCAAGTTCATAATTAGAAGCAAGCTTCCCACAGACCAGGATTCATTAACTCAAAGCAGCACCAGATCCTGTTATATCTATGGTTTTGCATCTATTGTTCTATCAACACCCTCCATAACACACCTTGCAAGATCTATGGGTCCTATCACAACATGGTGTACCTCATCCAGTTCACTAAATGCCCAACAACTATGTAGATGAAACCAGACAGTCACTATGCTCTCGTGTGAACTCTCACAAAAAACATGAAGTCTAAACACCATATCACCTGCTAGTGAACACTTTTCACAAAGCTATCACTCTATAGCTGATCTCAATCGTCATCCTCAAAAGAAACCTGCACTACACCTTCAAAAGATGATCCTGGGATCTTAAATTCATAACTTGGCTAGATATTGTCTAGATCATGGACTATTAGAGACACTGGATGTATGGTTTATTACAACAATCTATAGCCCACATTAGCAGAGTCACACAGGGTCCCCCTGTTGCTCCCAAAGACCACTCACAGACCTCTACTTTGTGCTCACACCCATGCTCTTTATTTTCAGCGTGCCACCCACCACCAGCTATTTACATCAGGTCCATCTTCACAGCCTCCAGGGCTACACAGTCTTGGCCACAGATGCAAGGGCTGCTCATCCTCCAACAGACAGTGGCTGGCTCTCTCAGCTCCTCCCCCATTTGGTACCTTCCTGGTATCCTTTATAATGCCCTGCTAACGAGCACTGCAGCTGCTCCCCATTAGCCCAGTCACGACAGGCTCCCTCAGCTGGGTCCCATTCCCCCTTAATTAGGGTTCCAGGTGCTGAAGGCTGGCTCAGGCTGTTCTCACCCAGCACTCTGTCACACCCACTTACTGCCCCAGTCCCAGCTTCCCCTCTTCCTTTCCCCCCTCCTTCTACCCTTATGATTAGAAAGGTGTTAAAGGGCCACTTCAACTTGAATGGTCTCTTGAAATGTGTTAACCACTAATGCTAAACAATCTGTTCAACTTCGTACACAGTGTCACAGCTAAATACATTTCCCAGACCTGAAGAAGAGCTCTGTAGAAGCTCAAGAGCTTGTCTCTCTCATCAGTCACTCACTCAGAGTCTGTCAATAAAAGATTACCTCACCCACCTATTCATGCCAAAAAAGGGAAAAAAAGATTACTTTTAGAATATCTTAGAAAGTTAAATTTTACACAATTTTAAGATACCTTTGAAATACAGTTAAAATGTCAGCTAATTCCTGAGAGATCAGGAACTTGAACCTGGAACTCCCATATCCCCCATATGCATCCTAACCCCTTGGCTATTCTGGGGCGGATCTCATTGGGAACAAAAAGTCCACCCTGATTTGCTGACACTGATATGTTTCTGTCAGCTTAACCTAATAGAGGATCCTTCTTTTTGATTCAACAAATAGGCTTGACACTTGGTCCTAGGGGGTTCCCAATCCTGGAATCATTTCAACTTGCCAGACTCCCCCATGTAGACAAAGGGCAACTAGCAGTATGTCTAGTTATATTTAGATTTCTTCATTGCTTTATGGTTTTTCAAGTTTTCTCCTAAAATAAATGTACTCTGCTTTGAAAGAAAGTGTTGTGTGGTCACTTGTAGCTCCTGACATTCCCTAATCATTGCCCTTAGAAAGGAGGCAAACCCCAGGGGCTGGACACTAGGCAGAGCTGCTTGAGCTAATCACTGTGCCACAGCAGGCAGCTACAACCTAAGGCCCAGCCAGAGAGAGAGGGATGCAGTCCCAGCCCAGAGAGGAGACAGCCAGGGACCTGAGGGGAAATCCCATGAGCAGACAACAGACGAGGGCACAGGTGCAGTTAGCCTAGATCAGCGATGCTAACATTTTGTGAAAGCTGAATGTGAAGAGTCTTACTTTACTTGAATATCTGCATGCATTTGGAGGCTGCTGGTCGCTTTGAATTTGAACAATGTTTACTTCCAATCCTCACAAGAAATAACAGCAAAATCCCAAATGACACTGATCATTGAAAGAAGAAATAAATGAGATGCAAGATCCAAGGTTTTTGGGATTTCTGGAAGATTCTTGAAACTTTTCGGGAAAACAAAGTGAATAAAATTTACAAACGTGTGGTGTACGCAACCCCCCTTCTTACTATTTTCATTGGTAGTGGTGCCCTTATCCAGGAGAAAGATCCACCCCTACACTGAACACTCCAAGCAAATATATTTAGCCCTGGAGAGAATAGGAAACATTTGCAGAGTATGGCAAGGGTTACTTTCACCACATACAATGAACAGGAGCATCACAAAAGGGTCTAGAAAAGGGCTATGCAATTTGTAATTTTTTCTTTGTCAGTCAGGCCCAACCCAAGCATTCAAAAAAATCAGGAGTCAGGACCACCAAAATCATAATATTTTTTTTTTAAATAATGAATTTGGGGTTGTTTTTATTTGCCTTCAGTTTTATAAGTCTTTAGGGCTCATGTTTTCAAGCTTTTCTTCAGAGCTATAAAGGTTAGAATTTTTTTTTTTTAAATAAAAGCTGAATTTCTCACATAATCACTTGACTCCAACATCATAACATCAAATAGCATGGAATTCAGGATAAAATCATGAGCTGAAGAACTATGCACTGAATTCTTTAAATCTTTTTTTCCATAGGGAAGGCAGACATTTTATTTAGTTGAGTACAAATAGTTAAACAAGGAACAAGGAACTTCTGTGTGTGTGTCACAGAAACTTATGTTTCCCTGTCTTGTTTTCCAGCTTAACTCAGAAGTTATTGAGGATGAAACTAAACTCCCATTCATATCCTGCTGTACACCCTACTTGACTGAGGGCTTGTAGTAGAAAGTGTCCCACTTGGAGCACAGGAGTTTTGGACATTTATCTAATCTCTCTTCAGCCAATAGACAATGACGATAGCCAAACAATGCAGTGTTCATTTGAAACAGGAGGAAAAATAAACATCAACCCAAAGCATAAATGTCAGTGGCGAGGTGAGAGAAAACACTCTTAGTAACATATGCCTGACATTGTCACTTTAATAACATGAAAAGAAGTTGGGAGGAAGATGAACATAGCCTGGATTCAACCCAACCACAGTGAGAAGGCAAAAGATATTCTGAACCCATTAGACTATGAGGGAATCATTTAAATAGTTTCCCATTGTTATTTTCTAAGGAGTTGTACTGTAAATGGGATATGAGAATGTTTCCATCAGGATAGTTTATCATATTTCACTGCTGTATTTGGGGCCAACACTGTGCTCTCACTCTCCCAGCAGTGCAAGAAGTGCGGAAGGCTCTAAAACCTGAACAATCCCTTTGAGGTACATGTCACTCTGGGAAGGTGGTGCAGGATATGAAGAGGGAACTCTGCATATTGGAAAACTCTGCTCAGTGGTGCCATCATTCCACAACACCACAGGAGAGATGAGGGAGATGGCAGGAGAGTTATATTATGCTTGACTGTAGCCTATAACTTCCTGTAGTGTAGAACTTGCCATGCAAAATAGAGGATTGGCTTTGGTCTTGTTCAACCTCTTTGCTGTATCATGTCACCTTTAACTGTACCCATTGACTCAGTTCATTTGCTTATGCAATATCTTGTAGTAAATAACCTGCTAATGAATTTTTTGAGATCCTATGGCCCTTTGGTTTCAGTTAAGTAAAATACATATGCTTACAGTGCAATGTCAGACAGAACTTCATATCTTTCTCTGCAGAGGCAGATGAAATATCCTTTTTCAGCATATATATATTCAACAAATGGCCATTCACTGTGTTGTGGGAGAATGTTATATTAGGCAGGTTTTATTTTTTATTAATATAAATTTGGTCTCATTTTCCAGGGTTTACCCAGCCACAGCATGGTGATTTTAGAAAACAGTATCATTCCTAGCAGCTCAGATATTCAGATTTGGAAGGAGTACAGTTCAAGATTGGAGATGGAAAGTGTCCTGTGTACTGCTCCAGACCTCAGCTATCCATACACTGGGCCAATCTTTTGGCTGCTCTAAGCTATGGTGCCTCTGGAGGCTGTTATAAAACACCAAACAGTCAAAGGGACTGATATAGCAGCTGGAGTAGGTGAAGTGTAGGATATGCTACTTTTCCCCTAGCCACATCTTCTGCATCATGAACATCAAAGAATCCCCTTAAACAGAAGTGATCTCTCTTTGGTCATCTTCAAGGCTATGTTGAAGCAGTTCTGTATAAAGTGACTTCAGCACAGGAGAGAACCTGAGCCACCATGCGTCTTTTTTGTACTGTGCAAATAATGCAGAAAAAAATATATTCTGTCAGTTTGTTTCTGTGAAGCTTTCCCTCTTTACTTTCCCTTTGATACTTTCATCACTTTCTCCTAGCACAGACTGTGTTTCTCTCTTGAAATATCCCTCTGGGCCAATTTTTAAAATTCTGAAGATTTGCTGCTTTAGAACATATGATGGCAGCATTGCAGCTAGACAAGATTAAGACACTTTGTGCTGCCTTCAGACTTAGAAGTCTAAAAGGAAAGACTCATTTCCATTCAGGTCAAATCACAGGTCACCTTTTCTCTGGGCAGGTTTTCCAGCATCACCACCTTCATGCCACTGGCCAGCCAAAGCCTTTTAAAAGATTCTCTTTTGATGTTTAACCAATGGACAGCACAGGTTCTAAGTTCAGTAATGCTCATTCTAAACATTAGTGGTTTTATCTAGAGAGAGAAAACAAGCATGACAGCACATAAATCAAGATATCACTTTGAAGAGTTGCTAGAGAGTGAGCCTAAGATACAGCAGGTATTTTGGGGATTTTTAAAGTGAATGTCGGTGCCTGTAAAAGACACCAGAACTTGGACTCCTGTTTATCGTAGAACAGATACTAGCAGCATATGCTTCCCAGCATTGCTCTACCAATGTGTTTCTACCTGGAATATTCAGACAAGATGTTAGTTCACTTTCTATGGCCTTTTCATTGCTAATACTGTACTTAGATGCACCGGAGAGTTGCATCTACTATTCCACATAAAATCCAAAGTTTAGTCACCTTTGGTAGAGTATCTATCCCCCTGGTTCACCACATTCCATTTTCTGTAATCTACATACAAGCTCATTTCTGCAGAAGTTTAGAAACACACATTGTTACTACGGTGGCAAGTCTTAATTTTGTAGGTTCAGGAAAGCACCACTGAATCCAAAGCACTATCCCTGTTCCACAACTGTGCAAATGCACACCCAGTGAAGGAATTGCTGTTAATCTGATAATAGAATCTGGAGGCACAAATTAATCCTACAAAACTGCCTACATAATGTCATCAAAAGAGAAATAAAGACAACCCAGGGAATTACAGACCAGTCATCTTAACTTCAGTACTTAGGAAGATAATGGAGAAACAATTAGCAATCAATTTGCAAACACCTAGAAGATAAGTAACAGTCAGCACAGACTAGTCAAGAACAAATCATTTCAAACCAACCTAATAGATTTCTTTGACAGGGTAACAAGCCTTGTGGATAGGGAAGGGGGAAGTAATAGATGTGGTATATTTTGACTTTAGTAAGGCTTTGTTACTGTCTCACATGACCTTTTCATAAACAAACTAGGGAAATACAGTCTAGATGGAGCTACTACAAAGTGGGTGCATAACTGTTTGAAAAACTGTTCCCAGAGAATAGTGACCAGTGGTTCACAGTCTGAAAGGGCATATCAAGTGGGGTCCTACAGGAATCAGTTCTGTTCAATATCTTCATAAATGTTTTAGATAATGGCATAGAGTACACTTATAAAGTTTATGGATGATACCAAGCTGGGAGTGGTTGGAAGTGCTTTGGAGGATAGGATTAAAATTCAAAATGATCTGGCTGAATGGGAGAAATGGTCTGAAGTAAAAAGGATGAAATCCAGTAAGGACAAATGCAAAGTACTACACTTGGAAAGGAACGATCAGTTGCACACATACAAAATGGGAGCTGAATGCCTAGGAAGGAGTACTTCAGAAATGGGTCTGGGGATCATAGTGGATCACAAACTAAATATGAGTCAACAGTGAAACACTGTTGCAAAAACAGCAAACATAATTCTGGAATGTATTGGCAGGAATGTTGTAAGCAAGACGTGAGAAGTAATTTTTCTGCTGTACTCTACACCGATTAGGTCTCAACTCGAGTATTGTGTCCAGTTCTGGGTGCCCCATTTCAGGAAAGATGTGGGCAAACTAGAGAATGTCGAAGAAAAGCAACACAAATTACTAAAAATTTAAAAAACATGACCTATGAGGCAATATTGAAAAAAAATTGGTTTGTTTAGTCTGGAGAAGGGAAAACTGAGGGTGGACACAATAACAGTTTTAAAACACATAAATGATTGTTACAAGGAGGAGGGAGGTAAATTGTTCTTGTGAACCTAGGACAAGAAGCAATGGGCTTAAATTGCAACAAAGGCAGTTTAGGATGGACATTAGGAAAAAACTTCCTAACTTTCAGGGTAGTTAAGCACTGGAATAAATTGCCCAGGGAGGTTGAGGAATCTCCATCATTGGAGATTTTTAAGAGCAAGTTAGACACACAACTGTCAGGGATGGTCTAAATAATGCTTGGTCCTGCCATAAATGCAGAAGACTTGACTAGATGACCTCTTGAGGTCCCTTTGAGTCCTAAAATTCTATGATCATGCAAGTGAACCACCTGGCAGGTTAGCTATATGATCCTTGGTCATCTTCCTCCTGCCCTATTTCAAACACACTTCTCTGAAAAACAGCAAGTTCATCAGCCCCTTTGAGATTCCTGGGTCCTCCCGTGGAATTTTTCAGGAGTTCTGAATCAAATCCAGCAAAGTATATAGAGAGACATAATTTGACACCCACAGGAATTTCCTGCTTTCACAGCAGTAGCAGCAACCTTGCACCTTTCCCTAAGCTCTGTGACCCAATTAATTTAAAGATCTGTTTTATCCTTCCATACAAAATAAATACATAAATAAATCTAGACCCAACTGATTCCTAAGACCACACTGTACAGCCATAGATCTCTTCCTCCATTGAATTCATTGCCTTGCATTAATATTCTGCTGTCAGTTCTCGGGCAACATGAACATGCTGAGAACCATCCTTGTATGAATTTGTCCCACCCCCACCCCGAGTAATACTTTTGAAGCACTAATTCAGATATTTTAATTAAATTGCAGTAAAAATACATCTATCTCATTCCTTTCAGCTAATAGTTATATAAGTAGGAGTGAAGGAAGGGCACTGTTAAGTTTATCTGGCATGATTTGTTCTCTATGAACCTAAATTTATGGTTCTCTATGAACCTACATTTGTTCTCTATGAACCTATATTGTTCATTTACAGTGTAGGTAAGCCTCTGAACCTCTTTCACAGTCTGTCACAGCACACATTACTCACCACCAGGCTGGCGCCTCCTCCTAGTCATGCCGGGGATTAGCGGGAGACCAATGTCCCAGTCTGCAAACCATCATTCAATCTCACTGTCTGCCTGTTGCCCCTCTTGCAGCCTCATGAACTGCAGGGTCTTCTTCATGGAGTGGACCTCTGGCCGTGTCACTGTCTGTGTTCTCCCCCTTCCTGAGGAGTTTAGCTCCTAGTCTAGCCACTTCCAGCCTAGTCCAGTCCAGCCTAGTCCAGTGGCAAGTGGGGGGGACAGGACCTGAACCCACTTACTTCTCCTGGTCCCTTTGACCAGTTGCTTGCTTAGGGCCTTTACAGGTGTTTGATTTTGGTCATTTTGATTTTCTCATAACGAGCCTGCTCACAAAATATGGTTTCACTTTTTATCACAGCTCTAGCCTGAATGTAGAAATTTAATTTCTAAAACACATTTTATAATATCACTTGTATTTTTCTCTCCTCAGCCCCTTTTCACGATGTTTGGCACCAGTCCTGGCTCCATTACAAATCTGGGTCAACAGAGAAATACAGGATTAAGCCTTCTGTCAGTAGAAGGATTCAAGAAAACTTTTGGAAAGATATATTTGAAGTAAAATTACATCTTTACAACTTGCTTTTTGGTTTTTGTAACAATGATGGGGAAAAGTACTCTGCTACTATAGAAAAAATGCATTGTATTACTGTAGAGACAAGTTTTGTATACATTGCACTTATAGTGTATTTTTTCATTTTAATTATTACTATTTTTAAATAGCAATATAAAATCATAGTCCTTCAGTTATTCACCCATAAATCAAACATATTATTCTCACAGATTATGAAAACACTGCATAATGGATGTATGCCAGAGATATGTGACCTTTGCTTTTTTTTTTTTTTTTTTTTTTGCTTTAAAACCTTGTTAATAGATTTCTTCTTTAACCATTACATAGAATACCAAAATTAAGGCCCTGATCCCGCAGACACTTTACACGGGTGGTTTTAGACATGAGTATTTCCATTGAAATCACCAAGACATGCATGAAGTTATTCACATGCATGAGTGATTGAAGGATCAGTGCCTAAAGGGATCTCATTTCTGCATTTCTTACTCAGGCAAAACTCCCATTGAATTGGGAGTTTTGGTTGTTAGGAATGCAGGATTGGGCCCCAAAGATTGCACTGGATTGCAAGACCATGGCAAAACTGAGCAGTGTTTTTGGTCCTTAGAGCATATTAGGCATCAATACATGCCAGCTATGTATCATTAATAGTTAACAGAATAAACGTCCTGAAAGGAAATTAGCTATAAACAAGATTGTGCAATGAAAACATTTTTCAGTACATTTGGGATATGATGATCATGTTTTAGTGGTCTTATTAAATTTGATTGGCATACTTTTGATACAAAATAGTAATATGCTTCCCATGAAAGCAACACTGTGTGCATTCATGCTGAATGTCAATGGGACTACCCACATCTGTAAAGCTAAGCACATGCCTAAGTGTTTGCAGAATCAGAATATATACATGTATATAACCTACCTTTATTTGGGAAGGGTTGAACACAGATGGCAAAGGCACAGGGAGGCATCTCAGTTTAAATGACTATTAAAAATGTGATACAGGGATGTAAACTGTCAATAATTAGCATTAGTAGTAGTTACAGTAGCACCCAGAGGCTCCAGTGGAGATCAGGGTCCCATTTTGCTAGGATTTGTGTAGACACAGTGAGAGATGGTCTAAATCTAAACAAAGGCTGGAAGGAGAAACACGCACAGAGTTCAACTGACCTGTCCAATATCCCATAAGAAGTCAATGCTAAAGACTGGAATAGAATCTAGGAGTGAATTCTGCTTCCTCTGAAGTCAATGTAAATTTTGTCATTGACTTCATTGGAAGCAGGATTTCACCCCTTATCTCCTGAGTCCCCAGTCCTATCCCTTGGACCATGTTGCCTCAAGTGTCAGTAATTTTACAGATTGCCATTAAAAGAAACAATACAAATTGTTTTGTGGGAAATAAATGCAAAAAAAAAAAAAATAATAATAATAATAATAGTCTATACAGTGACAAGATAGTAGTTCCTAGACTATTTCTTCTCATATCTTCCTCTGTGTTCTCAGTAATGAACTTAATAAAGATTGATACTACAAACAAACTGCTGGCTCCCATTATTGAAAGCTGACTCAATGTCTGAAATGAACCAGGGAAAACACTGAAAGAAAGGGTGGGTCGTATAAATACTGATAGGTTTCATCATAGACATAAATTGGCAAAGTCAAAAAAAGTAGTTAAAAGCATATGGCCAGACTATCAGCAAATTTAGGTTCTGGTTCTGGTAAGCAGAGGCAGACTCCTGTACTCTCAGAATAGTTCTACTGATGCAAGGAGGATGCTCACAAAGATTGGCTTGCAGGACCAGGACCTTAACTACACTCTGGGGACATTAATAGAGAAACTTAGAAACTTTTCGGTAATAAAGCTGGACTCCATGTCAGATTTGGACAGGTGAAGTGGGCAGGTGCCATATTCTTCTGGCACTATCACCACCCAACCGATAGCTGACACTGTCCTAGGAGTATTGTTGATATTCACTAACATGAGTACTGACAGACAGAAGATAGCTGGTATGGAGGGAGAGGAGTCTGGACTGGGAACTACCCTAATGTTGTAGTTCGTGGATGGCTAATGTGGATCATTTTCACTCAAGATGCCAAACACAAAACAAAATAAGTCCTGCACATTCCACACCTATGGTATCATCACATCTAAAGCTGGCTTTGTTTGGCTTGCCATTTAAAAGGAAGTGTGTTGTACATTACTAGGACAGTGTTTTTCTACATGATGGCACCCTGGTTCAGAAATCAGGCATAACTGCGACTGAGATGGGCTAACAGGAAGCACACTTTTGTAAGCAGAGAAAAGAACATGAACAAACCTCAACTCATTTTCTTTTTCCCCGACAAGAAAATCCTATGGAAACGTCCTTGTCACACACAATTGTTATGTAATACAGGTTTTCATAGGCAGTGAAAGTAAGCAAAAAGATGCCTTCAAGGCAGGATCAGTTGTCAGAGGGAATTATATGATTTATAGGAGCTTTCATAGCTGGGGCAGGTGGCACAGAGATATTTATAGCCCTCTACGCAGCGGAACAGGTGGGCCTGGTGAATTAAGTTAACTTCACACAAATAATTAAGTAGATTTTCAAGGACAGGATAAATAGAAAGGAAATGCCAATTCAAATAAGGGTTGAGTAACTGTCCCAATATACTTGTGGCTAAGTTAGGAGGTGAGCTGTCTGTGTAAGACCCTGATTTATCAAAGCACTTAGACATGTACTTAAGAGCTTTCTTGAAGCCTAAATGAGCTATTAAAAAGAGGTTATATGATATTTCAATTATTGTTTTTAATTGTAAAATAACTTATTTTTAATGCTTCAAACGTTAGTTAAGAAAGGGGAGTAGGTAGCTCTATAAATGAACAAAGCCTTAGCATAGAATGAGATAATCAGTATTTCAGAAACTAGACATCTTAATGTAACCACTTTATATTTTATTTAAAGCCACAATTCCTTTACTCCCACTCACTTTATTATCTTCTCTCTCTAATAAGAAAATCTCTTTTAAAGGAATAGTTGAATAGGGTAATAAAAGCTAGTCAAATCAAAGATAATGAAGGGTTCTGACTGAGGGATGAACCATCTTGCAATGTTTACTTTCACAAGATTTTCAGGGATATTATTTAATGTATTACCATTAAAGTTCAGGGAACAAACACCTAAGCTTCAATGCATGTGTTTTGTAATTAAGCAATGGCCAAGTGAAAGAACAGAAAACAACATTTTTTAAACTAGTGAGCATATTGAAGTTCCCTTGAATTTCCTTGTTGTTAAAAAGCTGAATTGTGGCATACCACATTAGACTGCATCAGTCGCCCTAGGTTACAGTATGTTATGTACATCTGCAAGAACACTTGGAAATATAAATTGATTCTACAGCAGCAAAATCTATTTTGTTTATCAGAAAGAACGTTAAAAGGTGACTTGATCGCAGTTTAAGTACAGTCATGGGAAAAGATTTCTGATAGTAAATGTCTCTTAAATCTAGTAGACAAAGGCATAACAAGATACAATGGTTTGAAGCTGAAGCTAGACAAATTCAGACAAAAAATAAGGCACCTTTAAAAGAAAAGTGAGGGTAATTAATTGTTGGATCATTGGCTGTGTAACCTAGTTGGGGGAGGGCATAAAGTCATTGGCCTGACCACTTTTACCCAGGCCAGTGGTGCTTTGACCCCATGAAGCAGGCTACAACACCTCTCAAATCTGACCCAAGCACCCCTTTGTCATGCCTTGCAGTCTGGCATGCAGGGTCCCAGCACCACTCAAGTTTGGCCCAGCTGCCCCCTATCATAATGGGATTGGCAGCTGAGCCCAATTTCAGTGAGTAGCATTTCAGCGCCACTTCAGTTCAAACCTGAGTGGTGCTGTGACCTGTGTACCAGATTGCCAATGCTACTCAAATTTTGACAGGGCAGGTGTAGGGGCTCATGCATTGGGGAGGGTCAGGCTGCCGCTGCTGGTGGGAGGGAGTACCTGAGATAAGAGGGGAGAAATCTATGCCCCCACGTTTTAAACAGCGCTCCACAGCCCCTGTATTGAAGCACCTTCATGAGGGATGCATTTGATTCTCTGTCACTTTAAGTCTTTGAATCAAGAGTGGATGTCTTGCTAGAAAGATACGTTCTGGCTAAACCAAAAGGAATCATTGGGTGAAATTATATGGCCTATGTTATACAAGCGATCAGACTAGATCACCCTATGTTATCTTTTGGTCTTAACCTATGACTCACTCTGGCAGTGAAAAAGGAACTTTAAGTGCTTTAGAATTCCTACTAAACACAGGCCTGTCATGATAGTCCTGGCATGGGGACAGTTTGAGGGCCTAGGGGACCCAGTGAAACGGAGTTAAAAAAGCCTTACATCAGGGGCCGGGCAGGCCTCTCCACCGTCCCAGAATATAGTGATTGCAAAATGTGACTTAACACCAATCTTGTCTCCAGTGCAGAAATGGAGTGACTGAGAATTGGCCTTCTCTGTTTGCTGATAAAATGTTGTGTCGATAATGGAACTATGCAACATAAAGGCATTTTGGCTCCAGGGATATAACACTGCACAGTGGCATTCTATATTCCACTTCACTTTCACTGGCATTGCATTTTTAGGACCTGATCCCGAGAGTGACAAGAAGGAGCACTCCTGAACAGATTTGGTGTTGGTGGTACAGGGCCGGTCCAAACAACCTTTCAAAACAAAAAACCCATAAAAATAAATATACATTTTGAAAGGAGGATACATCTTTAGAAAGGCTTTTTTTTTCTTTTTTTTTTAAATTAAAGACAATTTCTAAATTATCTGAGTTGATAGTATCCCTTTGAGTGTCTTCTGTCTTTCAGGTAATTTAAAAGGATAAGAGAAAATAAGTCATCACCTCCCTCAACTCCATACTTTCCCCCTAGTGAAATGAACATATAGCAATCCTGACCGTTTGTTAATTTATACTCCTTTCAACATAGGGAGGGTTGATATTAAAAAAGGATCTCTAAATAGATGTCCCCATTAAAGTTATTCTAAATGCTTTGTGCAGCTTCTCCACACTCAGAACAGGGAAACTAACATTTAGAAATTTCTAATACATTTTACATCACAGAAAGCTAGACCTGAGTTATAACTCAGCAAAACTATTTATCATTATTTCATTCTGGTCTATTTTTAGACAAATGCTAAGTTTGCTCTTATATCTTACACTAGCCAATAGTATTGTATGAACACATTCCATCCACTATCTGCCTGGCAAGAGAAATGCTACAGTTAAAAAAATAATAGCAAGTACTAGAAGTGAATCTCTACAGATGTGCAATATTACACTTTTTTTTGTGTAAAGAATATTCTTGCTACTGAGTATTCATTTTGAGATGTATTCTGCTGCCCCTAGTCACACTGACTAGTACCCTACTTCACCGACAGTAGCCTTTTTATAGTGCTTTATTCTTAACTTTCTTATAGGGCTTTTTTATTCATAGATCTCAAAAACACCTTGCAAAAAAGGCACGTATTTTCCTCAACTGTAAAATGGGAATACTGAGGCACAGAGAGGTGAATGGACTGGCACAAGAGCCACAAATAGAATGAAAGCCTGAATCCCAATGTGGTGTCCTACATATTGAACCACACTACCTCCCAGTTTCAGTGATGCATTAAATTGATTTGGGATGACCCAATGAAAAACTCTCTTCCGCCTAACTAAGGATGGCAGAGCTGGCCCTTAGAGATTATTATAAATATTGTGATCACATCTGTGGATGGATACAAATGTTAGATAAACATTTGAAAACTTTCCATATGATTGAAATCTACTTTTTTAAAAAAAATGTCAGGGCTTTCATGGATATGTTCAGGGCTTTATACAGTCTCTTGGGAATACTTATTTGCCATGCTCTAGCCCTAGCTCTTCACAAGGGCAAGCCAAATGTCCCCTGGGTCTGAGACTAGGCCTTAGGCTCCAGCATCCTCTTTCTCACAGTGTGCTTTACTACAAGTCCAATTTCTGTCTCTCCAGGAATCACTGCACTCCATGAGTATCTGCAGCGACAGTGACACTGTGAAGTCTTTCAAAATAAGCTAATATTTACTGGTCAACTGGAATAGAGCATTTGAAGATCTATAGCTGAGCATGGAAAAGCCAAGTTTAAGACTGAGTCTATATAGATGGAAACAACTGCCTCATTATTCCATGCTCTCCTGGAATCCATCTTGCTCTGGATCTGATCTGTGTTCTTGTATGTCTGCAGCTGCACACGTCCGGTCTCTTCACACCTTGTCCCTTTGTTCTTCTGCTAGGACTTTGCATTCTGCTTCCCTGCAGAGAGTTGGAGGAAGATTGGCAGCCAAGAGCAAGCTGTCAGTAGGAGTTAATATTCAGTTGTTGGGTCTCCGTTCATATGTGTTGACTCAGTTCAGTTCTTGATTGTGCATTTGAGTCCAACCCATGCAGACCTATTGGGTACGTGACCTCCAGCAATGCCTCAGTCCCCCTTTCTGCAGAATAGGAATCAACCTCTTCACATTCAGTGTGTAGGCGAACCAAATAATGCATATTGTTCATAAAAATATTACATGCAATCCCCCCATTCTACACAAGGGCAAAATTGGCATCATGATGGTAGATTAAATTCACTATTAATAAAAGCAAAATACTGTGCATTGGGTGAAATAATTTGAATTACATATACACATTACTGCATTCTAAATTAATTGCACCTCTCAAGAAAGACCTGGGGGACAGCTCAATGCACAGTGCCTGTCCCAAAAGCAAAGGAAGTGTAGATGCATACAAATAGAAGAGAAAATATAATGCCATTACTTTATACAGATCAATGATCTGCTCTTCCTTAGAATACCATATTAATTTCTGTTAATCGCAGGTCATCTCCAATACAGCAGAAATAGAAATGCAAATATGGATTTGAGAATTATTTTGGAGGGTCTAATAATGAGTCGCTAGCATCCACTGTGCAACAAGGCTTCCAGTTCCCACTACTGAGTTTATTATTAGTTTCTATGCTAAAACATAGTCCAAAAAGGAAAAGAACTTGAAGTGAAAAAGTTCTTAAATCTATTTTAAAATGTGTGTTCATTATTCCATTTCCATTATGTATCACATACTGGATCCAGATGCTACAGGTTGGTGAAGAGGGGATTACCAAGCCTTTATTATTTACTTTCCAAAAAGAGTACTGACTGGTTTGTGAACTTTTAAATCCCCCAGACCTGTCCATGTCTAGTACAATTTCTTGGCTGTGATCATCTACAATGTATAAAGGTAAAACACCCAGGCTAATGATGTTGAATCTATCATTAGTAACCTTCAGTCCATATCATAGTTCAGAATATAAAAAAGGCATGGCTGGCTCACTGGTGGGTTCTGGTAAGAATAGACCGAGATAGGCTGTGTTGCCTTTTCTTTCCTTGGGTGGATCCTAAAGAATGGTAATGAGCAATCACTCTTCTTTCCCAGAGAGAACTCCTCAGAGCTCATTTCTATCATTGCTATTGTTTAACGTCTATCTGATGCTGCTATGGGAAATGATAAAATGGCACAGTCTACAATCTCATCAATATGCTAATGGCTCACAGCTCTACATCTACATTTAGTTCACTTCCCTTCAGAGTTATTCCTGGCACTTAATTTATCCAAGCACTCATTGTATGTTAGAATTGGGGGCTGAAGCAATATATCTAGCAATAATAATGTACAGCAAAAGAATTATTGAGAACAAGAATGGTAGATCTCCTAAGTTTATCCTTTTCCCCCTCTCCTCCGACTATTTTTCTCTCTCCATCCTTCAGCTCCAAAACATATCCTTCTTTCTTTCTGTCCCTGCAGGTATAATCAGCCCAACCCCAGCAGTTTAGACCCAGTATCTGTTTTTCTTCTTGTTTTTCTCTTCTATCACCTCAAATAGGCCTACCCAACCATGTCTGACATTTGTCAGATATGGTCTCTCACTCTGCAGAACCAACCGACTTATTTCATATTTCATGGATTCTAGGACTTCCATTGGTCAAAAGCATCCCAGAATGCACTGTATATTTCTAACCCCAGGGAATTATTTCAGATACATAGATTATTCTCAGGCCAGGCCTTCAGATTCTGTCAGATTTGTCAATAACCTATTCTGCAGAACATGAAAGGTTTGGAGGCAGCACAGACCTTGTACATGGGATACTAATGAGAGCTGAAACAATTCAAACCTTCACACAGGAACAAGTTTGAGTTGGTTTGGGGCCAGCATTTTTATCTCTACCAAAAATATAAAATAAGCAGAAAAACTAGGCAGTGAATTGATAAATAATGCTTCAATAGATTTCATTGAGTGTCGTGTCTGATTTGTACAGGTAGACCAATCAAATAATGTTTTGTTTGTTTTCATTTACCCACGGTAGCAGAGCTGTTAAAATGATGCATTTCTAGAACTGGATGGAATCTAAGCCAAGTCCCATGTGAAGGAGTTAAACTCACCACTAGAGTGCTTCTTTGTAGCCAGGCATAGCACAGCAGCTCTCCCCCTATCTGGTCCTCCACCTCCTTCACTGACTCAGTCCTTTGGCCAGATCATGATCTAAGTCCACCACTTCTGGGGTATGCAGACCAGCTTACCAACAAATCAACATCTGAGACCTTATATCAGGCCTTTGGCCCCGACTCATATCTCCAGTACCCCCATTGACTTTTCTCAGGACTCTTTATTGTCCTTGTCACTTTCTCCAGCCTCACACTTTCATACCCATGGCTGTAGGGGAACCTGGGCCCTTACATTACTCTACATTACAGGGACTCTATAATCAGCAGCCATAGTCTGCTCAGTCCAACTTCCTGCTGCTGTTTTCCTGAGCTGCTTCTTATCATGCCCTGTCTTAGCCCCTCTTCACCATAACTTCTCTAGATTTAAATCTTCTTTCAGGGCCAAGACACTCAGAGCTCATTCTTGGATTTCCTCTAACAAACTCCCAAACTAAACATATAAACATAAACCCAACTTCTGCTTTTCCTTGAGCTTGCATTCTCATCCTCTTTCTTCCCTCCCAGTGTCCCTTACTTTTTTGCTTAACTGACCACCTCCCAGGGCTCTCTCCCTGGAAGTCCACATCCTGTTCTTCTTTCAAGATGCAAAATCAAAGCCTGTTGCACTCTATCCTACCCTATTGCTTTATCCTATAAATGTTTACAGCTCCTCTGGTGGCTTTCCAGTCTTCTATATACAGACCAAGATCCCAGGAGCTTTATTGTGACCTGGATTTTCTGTTCTTGCTCTACCTCTTGTTCCAGAAAGCAATTGCAGAGCTCCTTACTCTGTACTTGTAAGCCCCTTCTGCTCCACACTTCCTTTCTTTATATTAACAAGCCCGAGCTCTTCAGTTGAGCTTCATCAACAATTAAGCCTGGCTCACTTTCCCAGTGTAAGCAGGTAACCTAACTGGCCTCTCTGGTCCATATTAACTCATTCGGGACCAGCAAATCTTATTTGAAATAAAAATGTTTACTGTTGTTTCTAAATTTAAATCTTTAATCACACAATGTGTCTGAGCAAGTTGTTACATTTCTTGAAGATGATGCATTGCAGAGTTGTTTGGGAGAAAAAAATCACATTTATACCAAAGGCTAGTGAAAATGCTTTTTCACTATTTTCAGTAGGAGTAAACAAAAATGCATTTTCATCTGAAGTCTTTTAGCTAGTACCATGAAAAGGCAGTTTTTGGCAATGAAAAATTACTTTCCCCTATTGATACCCTTTTTTTCATTCACTCTGCAGATGAAGGTCAAAGTTGAAAAGCATCTTGCTATGTAATGAAGACATAATAAAAATGTGAAGTCATAAAAGGGAGAAAGTGAATTATTACAATCACTGTAATGAATGCCTTGTTTACGGATTGCATTATATCACAGAAAGCTAAGCTAGAGGGACATGGCATTGTTGCCTACTTCACATGGTGGCTATGCTATATCCTGGGTACTACTGTCCCAGGAAATAATATTTGATGAGCAACATGGTGTCAGAGCTGGTTGTTGGCCCCCAAAAAGCCACTAGTCGTATTAAACAAACATAAAAGTTTAATTCTACCTTCCTTTACCAACACTAAAGAAAAACCTGATGAAAACAAATCACTTATTGTAGATATGCAAATATACCAAGCTTTTCCAACATCTCTGCCTGCTTACTAACAGCAAAAGACAGGCATACCCATCCCCATTGTAGAGCATCTAATAAGAACTCAGAATGGAGGAGACAGTAGTGGTAAAACTAGGGCTTAAAACACTGAGGGTCAGATATTCAGCTGATGTCAATTGAGGTAGCTCCATTGATTACAGTGGAGCTATGTTCATTTAAATAAACCAAGGATCAGGCCCTGGTCTGTGTGGAGACAATGAGAACATAATTTAAAAAATATATATACCAGCAGATCCTCTGCAACACACACACACTAGCTAGTTAGCCAGCCAGATTGTTGCAATAGCTCCTCCACTATATAGCACATAATAAAGCTAACAAATAAAAAATTAAATGATATATGACACACACCATACTTTATACAGCTATATGAGTCTTAATACACATTTAGCTGAAGTACACACCATGGTCCATATTGTGTTCTTAGTTACACACTGTTGTCAAACTAGACCCTGTTCTAATCTAGTATAGTCTAACCAATTCTAGTCTAGTTCCAGGGGACAACTGGATCAAATGGAATTATTCCTAACTTAGGCTGATGTAACTCAGATAAGAATCTGAACATGTACAAACAGATTACTTACTTGATTTAAGGTGGGTTGGAAGAGATTTGAGAAAAATATAACTTTTCAGCACAGTTCTTCATCATGTGTTTTTGTCTCATTGCTTGTATCTTATTTCCTAATCATGCTTTTGTTGCTCTCTTTCTCCTCATCCAGTAGTGTTATAAAGTGTTGTTAGGGCCATACTGTATTTATGCATAGGTAGTTATTTTTTTGTAATTAATTCTATTGGCAAAATCTTGCCCAGCATTGTTTGGGCAATGGATACATACAGTATTAACAAGCCATCCCAGAAGCAATTTGTTTGATACCATTTCCAGTGCGTACAAGAGGGAATTGAATATTTGGATTCTTGTCCAATTAAAATGTAACCTATTCTAAATATGTTCCTCATGCTTTCCCATTTAAATTTGATTTCTACATAGGAAAAATAGAATGTGTTCAGATTTAATACCTACTCTAACTTCAGGCAACAAGGGTTTTCTCCTGTCCCCATTAAAATCAATGGCAAAACTCCCATCATGACTTGGGCACTAAAACCTGATTACATCCTTTATTCTATTTAGGAAATTTTTTTATCATGGTAGAAATATATTGAATCTATGTTTGAGTCCAATTCTGCAAACCTTTGCGCATACAACTAGTCGTTACTCACATTACCAATATTAGCTCTTATGTGTCACTCTGCATCAGTTGCTCAAAGAAGTTCACAAAGGAAATTAAGTATCATTATTGCTCATTTTACAAATGGGGACACTGGGACACAAGAGGTGAAGTGACGTGCTCAAAAGCACAACAGGTCAATGGTAGAGCCATTCACTCTAGTGCCATACCCATGAGCCACTCTGTCTCCCCAATGAAGTCTGTGACATCGCTCACCTCAGTAAGCATTTGGAGAATCCAACTCTAGGAACTCACTATGGATATTTAACTCCTGACAGAAGACAGGACTCTCTGCAGAAGTACAGATTCCTCTCCAGGACCTGAGCCTTAGTTTGTCTATTTCTTTCCTATCCAGGGTACGACAGTAGACTGCGGGAATTTCTTTTTCACATTAGTTTGGAATGCAAGGTGGAGTGGCAGGTGAGGGGTTTGGATTTTATTAATAGCCCTGGCCAGACTGAGTTGTCCTTGTGTGGGAGCACAGAAGGCGGAATGCCAGAAGCCCCCTATTGTGCAAAGACTGATCAAAGTCATGGAGCCTATCTTTAGGGGAGTACAAGGACAGTTCCCTAGGAACACTATGAAGAGGGTGGGGAGAAGGTTGGCCCATGACCTTGATGCCATCACATCCACTCACCCATCCACTCAGAGTTTGAGCCTCTGGGAGTAGGCTGTAACATTCTAGATATGGCACAACCTACACATTCATCCTGTGCATGCGGTTGCTTGGGGAAGGATGATGCCTCAGGGAGGGTGACTGAACTGTCCTGTATCAGAGGCAGTGGACAGACACATTATTTTCTCCTGTGGTAGCAGAGAATGCCAGCTAGTGGGAGAAGTCTTTACTTTTAATCGTCTTTCAGTCTGTGTGTTCCAGCAAAGAGACTTCATCCTGGTTATCTGCATCAAACATTCATGAAAAATGTATTATGTTTCAGATAAAAATGGTTTATTATACTTAATTCCATGTTCCTCATTTGCAGTAAATATATTCCCCTTTTCTGAATAATTAAACCAGCCTTTAAAAAAACTAATTTTCTTCTACAAGTTATTTTTTTGCCATCTCTAGAAATAGCAAGAGCAATTTTGGTTTACTAAAATCTTGTAGGTAGAACTAAGCAACTCTTTCAGGCTCCTGTTCCTGTGTTACACAGAACAGATATTCAGGGTCACAGAGGTTGCCAGTATCCAACCCTTGCTTGTTCTCCTAAAGTTTTGACATCAGAATCCAAGTAAAAGGTTTGTACCTCAGGTTCTATACATGCTGTTGGTACCCCCTTAGCATCAAGACTCCCAAAGGAACAGACATGATTAGTCTCAGAAGTTCTGAAGGGGATTTTTTTTTTTTAAGCAGAGAATAAGAAAGCAGGAATCCTGCATTATAGAGACCAACAATTCACCCCCATCATTTTATCTCACTACGAAGACACCCATCTATCCTAGAAACAACAACCTCAGGACCTATTCTCACCATACTTGTAGATAAGATCCATGTGTCAGCCATAATAAAAAAAAAAGTTGCCTTTGAAAAAGCCATTCAAGGCGAAAGGAAGCTCCCTCTTCATCAGAGAAGTTGGATGCAGAAAGCACATCCCTGTTGTTTTCTAATCCTTCTAAGAAGCATAGGAGCAATTCCAAATCTTCCCTAGGCTTAGACTTATTTTCCTCCTTATTCTTATGTCCTATTATCAGTCAGGTCAAATGTAATTATAGGAAGGACAAAAACTGGTTAGGGCCCAGGTGACAACTTTTATGAAAAAAAATCTTTTCTAGATTCACCTTCTTTATTGTTATCACATTTCTGTATTCAGTGTAGGTCTTGTGTAGAGTCATCAAGTCTAAAAAAAAAATACCAGCGCTAATTAGAGTAAATTGTATGAAATGCAAAATATAAAGCAAAGGACATTTCTATTCTGGATTATACTGTGCTTCATTCTACCAGGTGCATACGAACTTCCTCAGGGCAAAGAGTAAGCATATCCACTGAAGGAATTTGCGAGGCAGCATAAGGGGCAAATTGTCATATATTGATGAGGTTTTTTTAATTTTTTTTGTGAAGATTCACAACCTCACTTCCTCTGGCATGCATTGATAGACAAATACAATTCTTTCTTAAATCAAGGGAATTATAAATGTAGAGGCACAGTAAAATTTGTACATACACTTCATTTATCTTGATGATTTGTTTCCCACCTTGTCTTTATTGATATCTGCACTAGTACTCCCATTCCACTGTTTTTGGTTGATGTCCATACTCTTGTCAGAGGGACAAAAAACAACAAACATTTCCTTTTTCCTTCCCTCTCCAGTATCCATAGGCATAGGCAGTAATCTAATCCCATCCTCTTCTCCAGATTCACATAAGGAATTCTTACCTTTCTTTTTTTAAAAAACGTAATGGTCATTATAACACTGAGAATGCAGGAATTCCTGGATGAAATTCTGTGGCCTGTGTTATGCAGGAGGTGACTAGATGATCATAATGGTCCCCTCTAACCTTAACATCTATGAATAATTAGACTTGATTGGAATAGTCTTCAGGAAATTATTCTCCTAATTTTCATGGTTATATCCAGTTTCATGCTATAATGTAGCACATCTTTCTGAATGCAGTAAAAGCTTCCTAATGCTCAAACTGGATTGGCCACATGTATATTGCTGTGATTTATTCAAATATTTATAATTGTTAATTCATGTTAATTATATTCATATATCAAGAAACTACAGCTGCCCATGTTGTAAGAGAAATTAAGTTACTGGCATTCTGGCTCCTTTTGTTTTTCAACTTGAATACTGCACCTGTATCTCTGATACATGCATGAAATCCCGTCAGTTAGGGTTGCTCGCTGTGCTATCAGAGACAGAACATGATCAGGAAAGGAATAAAATTCCTTAGCTTCTTTTGTTGCTCTTCTCTAAATTAATATGTTTTAGGTTTTGTTTTGTTTTTAATTAATTATCCAGATTGGATCACTAGTTCAAAAGAAACCTAACTGATACTGGTCAGAGCAGAGTAGAAATCTCAGATACTTTCCTCAATTACACTGATGTAAATCCAGAAAAAAACCACAACAAAAACTCCATTGACTACAATTTACTCAGGATTTACACAAGCATATCTGATGTAAAATTAATGGGTAAAATTCTTCTGTGTGATACGCCTGCAGTTACAGCAAGTTTAACATTTATTATTATATTTGCTTTTTTATAACTACACTGCATTTTTCTTATATTCAATTCAACACTGACTATAACTCACAGACTGAATTTCATTTTATGATAATTATATCAGTTGAGAAACAAACACACAACATATAAATGAATACAATTAGCATTTATTGTCAAGTATACCATACCAAAAAAATCAGAGACAACAATTCACTCTTGCCTTTTACTTTTTTGAGAGGTTTACACATTACACTTCTTTTGTAACCATTACAACTTAAAATAAACTTAAGACATCTTCAGGCTTACCAACAGTGCTACAACTTAAGTTATTTCCCCATCTTTTCCTGGATCTTGTATTTCAATCGTCATTATATAGGCTTTGCTGATACAATATAGTCTTTTGTACCATCAGTTTATAAAGCCTTATTAAAGATTAATGAAGTTGTGAAATTGGATAATATTTGTATGTAAAATAAATCTGTAGTCTAAGCAATATACAATATCTATAGTCATCCTAAGAGACTATAAAAAAAGAAAAAAATAGTCAAGAGAGGAAAATGTATACATAAACTCTTCCAGGAAATCAACTAGCAAGGGTAGCCACTAGCCATAATCACTTAATAAATGGTTATAGGTTGAGTACAATTTCCATTTATATAATCAATGTCTTTCTGCTTTAACAACCAAAGTATTCTTAGAATATGAAGTACACTGACTCTGTGTTCTAATTTTTAATTATTTCCAAGAGTGTAGTTATAGAATAGGATGACTATGGATTGTTTACAATGAATGGGTAAAGTGTGTGTATAGGAGAGAGGAAAAGAGAGTGTATGAAGGAAAACTGTATTAAAATGCTCGTATTATGGGATGGCAAGAAGGAAAATGCCAGATGAAGGCATACTTTTTTTGCTTCTGTTCTGTCTATAGGAGATCTAAGCAATTTAAGGAATAATTTATTCTGGATCAAAGCCATCCTACTTGAAGTCTTTCTGCTGGCAGATCTGTTTTTACACTAACAAATTATTTCTCTTTTCTGAGAGATTCTAGGGAGATGTGTATCATTATACATACTCTAGCTGGGTTTATGCTCTATAGAGGGACTTCAAAATGCAGCAGGTGATTACCTAAAAACCATGGAAACATTTTGACAATCAGAGCCAGTTCAGAAAAGTCTCTGATTCTCTGAACATGGATAAAGCTGCAGTCATTTGCATAGATTTTAAACATAAATTACACTTTCTCTAGGTAAGAAAGTGGAGGATGGCATGTTTTCAATGATCTGACACTAGAAATGCACAAATGCTGGAGAATATTTTGTGAATATTCATTTGAATTTTTAAACACATGTGCTTTGATTTTATTTTCACACCCTTTTGCTTTTGCTTTTGAAATTTATTCTAGTAAATTAATTACTAGCAGAATGTTTGCTGATGCAGTGGATTTTAAGCAAATACTATTGAATATTTGCAGAAAGTAGATTTTGAATTCAATTTTGTGATTATAGCCACCATCAACTTAATTCTAGGGGTTGCTCCCACCCATTCAATTAATAAAAACATGCCATGTGACTCATAGATTAAATTCCCAATATAAAAATCTCCCAAAAAATTGTTCATGAACAAGGCATAGACCATGACTTAGTTGCAGAAATTATTTGCTCAGTTATTCTGGATAATAAATATATCTGGGGAAAATGCACTCTGTTCTTGGACTATTTTTGAGTAGAACAGTTGATGAAATTCATTATTAGTTTTTGACGTATATGCACAGCTTTCGATTCCAGGCACGGCGGTTTGGGCAGGAATTGTGCTCAAGCTGGCATTTCTTGAAGAGATTTCTCAGTGCCCCAATAAAACAGGAGCAGTTTTTCATTACGCTTACATCTTAAATGGGAATTTATAACTACCAATGTGCTTTAACACTGATTTCAAAGTTCCCATCCCATCACCTTTAAAGATGAGTGTGTAATTAAATGTCCATGTACATTCAGTCCCTTGGGCCTCTGTAGAGATTTCAAACAAGTGTAGGTGCCGTTGTGTTGAAAGAACTCGATATCTTGCAGGATTGGACCCAGATGAAGCAAATACACACATTTTGATTCTGTCTATGCTTTCTTTTGTATAGTGTTGCTTTGTACCCAACTGCACAGTAAAGCTCTGTCTGCCTCCTATTCATATTTAAGAGTGTACCTCTGAAAAGACTTCTTGGATCAATGCTGCTGAACCGTCAGAAGTATTAAATGCTACATGCAGGCTGCTGCTTCTCCACAGTCTCTGCAAACATGGGGCAGATCCCTCCCTAGATCTGGCTACATTCTAAATAGAGCATCCAATGAATGGTACCTGGGCAGGTCTTTCCTGATGGAAGGCCTGATTTATAGAAGCTGGCAGTAGTAGCTGCTCAGTACTTGGCGAAACCACTGGCTTAGAGCTAAGAAAAGACATGTCTGCAAGTAGAGTTTAGACTGAAGCATCCATTTTGTTTATAGGGACAAACACTGATTAGACACAGTGTTGAGAAGCCTGTGAGAAGTTTGTCTGAAAACTTCAGTATGCTTTTCTACATTAAAGTCCAATGACTGACTGGAAAACATTGTACAGTCTCTCAAACCATTTGGTGCCAGATCATGTCTTAACCCTGTGTGGCTGCACAAAGTTGGAAAAGTCACAAAGAGACTCCTTCCTTTTTGCCCTATACAGAAAACAAGCACAAGGGGTTGAGCTGATGGGGTTAAGTCTCCACGTTTTTCTCTGCAGAGGCTGAACTCTCTAGAAGATTTCAGGAGTAATATGACCACCAGAATTCCCCCAAGATGGTAGGCTTCTGCCCTTCCTTGCAGGACTGCTCTAAAAAGCACAATGCAATCTTTGACCAACATACAACACTATGAGACACATATCTCTGATCAGCAATCCACTGAATTGCATGAAAAAGGAAGAGAGTTACCAAAAGGTAACAGAAAGGAGCAACCCTAAGACATAAACATTAAAGTAATAAGGACATGTATGGGGGGGGGGAGGGGAATGACTGCACCTCATTCAAATAGCACATGCGTATGTCACCTTTTCACTTTAGTTTTTCTTCATGTAATGGAGGTCAATAATGTAAAGAATGTTGAAGGCCAGTTCTTTTAAAACTCAGGTGCAGAGAGGGAGAGAGAGAGAGAGAGAGAGAGATAATGTAATTGTTTTGCTATTATAACATGGGGAGAATTTAACCCTGAAAAGAAACCAAGAAGCAAATAATGAACCTTCTTGATATTGTATGTAGAATTATTTCCACTTTTCAAGTTACGGTACTTTAGTTTTTGGATTCCCTTGTCTAAAACTATTTCATGAAACTGAATGATAATGTATATATATATTTTTTATCTATTTGATCAAGATGAAGCAAGAAATTAAACATGAGGCTTCTTGTGTGAAGAGGTCCCAAAGGAGCTCTGTTGAAAATTTTAAGTACTGTACACCAGCAGGTTGTAACAAGTACTGTGAAAAGGGTAATTAAAAGAAATAATAAATGTAGTTAACAGAAACAAGAGTACTGCAAGGAGATGCCTTCAGTACTAGCAGTATTTGAATTCCAGGTGAGTTTTAATTTAGGAGAATGAACAATTAGGGTAAGCTTATACTAGATTTAAGAGGATAGACCACATCGTACTGATGATACAATTTGAATAACATGTTTCTATCATATTAGCATAATGCATCTTATTTCAGTTTTAAAAGCACAAAGCATACCCCTTTCAATACACCATGCAGTGTGTGATAGATGGAAAGAGTTAAAATTATTTTCTTTGATCATTTGGTTTTTAGCAAAAGTAAAATTCACACATCCCCTGCAGAGAACCTTCACAAGGTCTCAAATTTCATGTAAGTTCTAGAAGTGGTTCATAGGCCTTCATACACTTCTGTACAGAGGTGAATTTCATCCTAAATTCATAACTACGCACTTGTATTCAACACTGGATGTGTGGACACACAATCTGCATGTCCACAAAGCTAGACAGACAACAATTTGCTCTACTTCATTAAAAAAGCAGAGATTTGCACTGGGCTGTCAAATAGCACATATGCAAAGTAAGCTTCTGCCACTGTAATCATGAACTTCCTGGTAGCTATGGTCCACTGAAGCCACAAACATGTCTAACTAGATATAAATTTAAAAAACAAGAGTTCTGTGGCACTTTAAAGACTAAAAAATTTAATTTTAGCAGGAATAAGCTTTCGTGAGGCTCAGCTCACTTCGTCAGATGCAGAGGTAGAAATGAGAAACATAGGATCATCATATACATATACAAGTGCATAGAGAACAAGAGGTGAATGAGGTGGCCTGAGAGTATGAGCAGGTCAAGGCTGCCATTCGGGATGCCCTAAATGTGACACCAGGTACCTTTCATTGCCAGTTCCGGGGACAGATCTACCAACCATGAGCCCAGCCACGAGCAGTGGCCCAGGAGTTGTAGGATGCCTGTTGGAGATGTCTCCAACCCGACCGGTATTCTGCCTCTGAGGTAGCGGAACAGGTCATAGTGGAGCAGTTTATCCACATCCTGCCTCCACAGGGGATAGCCTGGGTCCTGCGGCACCGACCGACGACACTGTCAGCGGCTGTGGGCCTCATGGAGGACTTCCTGGCCACAGAGACCCTGGTCACCCCTGCTGCTCTGCTGGCCCCCCCGACCCAGTGGGGCCCTGAGTGGGACCCCCACTAGTTTAAAGGCTGGCGGAGCCCCAACCAAATGACAACCAGGGGGGACCTGATCCACCCCGAGAGCAATGAGGGGATCGGTAAATGGGGGGCAAGGAAAGTGGGCTAGCCTGCCCCAGAGATCCACTGGAATGGCGCGAACCCCACCAATGCCCAAGGAGTGTGCAGCAGGAGAGCCCTGCTTTACCTGTGTCCGCTTTGGGCACCTGCAATGGAGTGCTCCTTTGGGAAGTCTGTGCCGCCGAGACCCGAACCCACTGGGCCTCTGGTGGGCTGGTGAACGTCCCGGTGACTGTAGTGGGGGGAGCACCTCCAGGCCCTCATGGATTCCGGCTGCGGACAGACCTTGGTCTGGAAGCAAGGCCGTCCGTTGACTAGTGCTATCCGGCTGCAGTGCATCCATGGGGACATCCAGACCTACCTGAGTACGTGGATCACCCTCACCATGGGAGGACGAACACACAAGATGGCGGTGGAGGTGGCACCCCGCCTCCCCTACTCCGTCATCCTTGTTCGAGACTGGCTGGGATTCAACCAGGCCCTGCACATGGGAGGCCCCCAGGGAGCAGATGGCCCTAGAAGGAGGACCACCAGAGGATCCTGTCAAGGAAGGGGCAGAGGCACCCCGCCAAAGTCCACTCCGCCAGCCCTGCACGCCCTGTGACCCCTCAGAAGGTACCTCCCGACAGCCGGGGCATGAGGGAAGGGAACCCAGAGAGGCCTGAGTCAACTGTAGTCAGGACCAAAGGGAGGATCCCACCCTCCGCCAGGTTTATGACCAGCTGGCATATGTGGGTGGAAAGGTTTAATCGGATCTTGAAGGGGATACTCAAAAGATTCCCACCTGACCAGCTCTGCCAGTGGGACCAACTGATACCGCCTCTACTCATGGCCATCTGGGAGGTGCCTCAAGCCTCAACCCAGTTCTTCCCATTTGACCTGTTGTATAGGTGACAACCCCGGGGCTTGCTCAACCTAATGAGAGAGAACTGGGAACACACCCCGTCCATGAGTCAAGGTCTGCTGTAGTATGTGACGCAGCTTTATGACGCCCTGACATGGGCCAGGGACCTTGCCAGACAAAACCTGCAGGCGGCACAACGGGTCCAGGAGGAGACATACAATCGGGGGGCTCAGGTCCAGACCTTTACTGTGGGAGACCGGATTCTGGTCCCACTTCCCTCCTAGGGGTCCAAATTGTTGGCTCAGTGGCAAGGACCCTGTGAGATCTCCCAACAGGTCGGGCCAGTCAATTATGAGGTGCATCAATCCGACCAGAAAAAGACCAAGCAGATATATCATGTAAACCTCCTAAAGCCCTGGCTTTAGGAACAGGAAGGGCTGATGATTGCCCCGTACCTTCCCAAACCCAAACCAGAGATGGGTCCCAAACTCCCCCTCCCAACCAGGCCAGAGGAACCCATCCTACCGGACACCCTCGATTCGGGCCAATGAGCCAGAGTCCGATGCCTCCTGGAAGCGTTTCCCCGGACCTTCACGGCTGTGCCAGAGTGAGCCCCCGGAATACAGCACATGATCTAGACAATCCCCGGGGAAGTAATCTGCGAGACCACTTGTCCGCTCCCACGCTAAATGTGGGAAGCCATCAAAGAGGAGTTCCGGGTAATGCTCAACTTGAAAGTGATTGAGATGTTGCAAAGTGAATGGTGCAGCCCCATCATGCTAGTCCCAAAGCCCGATGGGGCTAGATGCTTCTGCATCGACTTTAGGAGGGTCAATGCGATCTTGACCTTTGTTGCCTACCCCATGCCCCTGGTGGGTGAGCTTCTCTAGCGGTTAGGTGAAGCCCGATACATTAGCACCCTGGATCTAACAAAGGGGTATTGGCAGATCTCACTGGCACCGGGTTCAAAGGAAAAGACGGCCTTCGCCACCCCCAGCAGATAATACCAGTTTATCCAGATGCCCTTCGGCCTCCATGGGACCCCCGCAACCTTCCAGCGTCTCATGGACCGCCTGCTGCAGGAGCATACAAGTTACGCAGCAACCTATCTGGATGATGATGTGATCTAAAGACAGTGTTGGGAAGACCACCTGCCTTGAGTGGCGGACACTCCGAGATGCTGGGTTGACAGCAAATCCCCGGAAGTGCAAGATCGGGCTTCAGGAGACTACCTACCTGGGGTATGCCTTGGGGCGAGGACTGGTACGACCTCTGGTGGGAAAGGTCCAAGCCATACAGGAGCAGCCGGCACCGACTACGAAACGGCAAGTGAGGCAATTCTTGGGACTAGTTGGCTATTACCACCAATTTATTCCCCACTTCACCTCAGTTGCGGCCCCTTTGGTGGGCTCTGGACAAAAGACCAGCCGCAAAGAGTTTGATGGACCCTGGACTGTGACACAGCTTTCCAAGCGCAGAAGGGCTGCTTATGCAGGGAGCCGGTCTTGTACAGCCCCAATTTTGACCAGGACTTTGTGGTCCAGACCGAAGCCTACGCTGTGGGGCTCGGGGCAGTCCTCTCCCAGACCATCCAGGGAGAGGAACACCCGGTGCTCTATATTAGCAGGAAGCTGTTCCCCCAGGAGCAGAACTATTCCACGGTGGAGAAGGAGGCCTTAGCAGTCAAATGGGCAGTGGAGGCCTTGCAGTACTACCTGCTGGGAACCACTTTCACGGTGGTAATGGACTATGGACCCCCTCAAGTGGTTGCAAACCATGAAAGATACGAATGCCCGCCTTATGTGATGGTATCTTGCCCTCCAACCATTCGTGTTCCCGGTGCTGCATCGTCCGGGTAAGGACAACATGAACACGGATGGACTGTCTTGATTGGGTGAGGGAAGCCTGCCCAGCCCCGCAGTCTCAGAGCTGGATTTGAGGGGGGGATGTTTGTAGTGAGTGGGTGTGGCCTTCCTCCGAAATTGACAGGGAGAAACAAGCTGGGCCTCTGGGGGCGAAGCCAGACACTGTCTGTCCGCCCATCTGGAAGCGAGGGGGTGGGACAGGAAGTATAAAAGAGAGACACAGGAGCTCAGTGGGCGGCCAGTTCCCTAAGGGGAAGGACATCCCTCCCTGCTCTCCGGAGCTGCCTGCAGCCTGGTACCTGGGTGAGCGGACCAGGGCCTGGGTCCGGGTGCCAGTGAATGAGCAAGGGAAAGAGGAAAGGAAGTGGCCCGGGGAGGGGCCACCCAGTCCGGGGACTAGGGAACCAAACAGTGAGTCAGTGTGTTGCGGTTGGAACCCCTCTGCCATGGCTAGGGACCTGGGCTGGGACGCACTGGAGTCAGGTGGGTCTGCATCCCCCTTCCCCTTCCCTGACCACCCCGGCGGTCTTTGAACTGTAGGCTGCCCATTGGAGCACTGGACTATTTGCTGCCAGTTGGAACTTGGGCTATCGACTTTGGGCTGCCTGGCCCGAGCCCGGAGACTGTTTCCCTGCCCCGGTATGGGCCAATCCCTGCTGGAGCAGGGTAGGGAGTGGGTGTGGCCTCCCTCCTAAACTGACAGGGAGGGACGGCCACCCATCCTACAGTTCCACACAAATAATAAATGGGTTTATAAGCCCTTCACCCAGATGTCAGGGTCATTCTAAGGGGGGAGAAAAATCTCCTCTCCTGCCCCTCTTTTGGGTTACCAGTAGGACAGGGTTTGGGGCCTACCTGGGACCAATCACACTGGTCATCTTGTGAGGCTGGGAAGGAATCTTTCACTCCTTTTCCAGATTGGATGGGGCAGGGTGGGTTTTTTCCACCTTCTACTCAGCAGCCCAAGGACCTAGTGTGTAGGTTAGGTTGTAAAATTTATTCTGTTGCAACTTGGTGTGTGCCCAGTGCATATATTCATTCACTAGGGGGTCTGGTTCTCTAATAAACTGGAATGGAAAGTGGGGATCCTAACGATTGGTACAGCAAAAGAGACAACCCCCACTCCCTTAACTCTCAAGTGAGAGAGTTCTCAGTTGTTACTTAATAAAATTGTGGCCTGTTTAAACTACATTCCTGCTGTCTTGGTTTTGGGGTGGAGAAGTTTTTAAAGCTTTTTAGCTATTTTGAGAATAGAGGGATGGTGGGTTGAGTGATGGTCTACCTCATTTGCTTCTAATTTCTTCTAATTTTGGAGTTAGTTTATTCATCTTCCATCTTTTTGTGTAATAAGGTGAAGAGAAAAGTAAGGATTGATCCTGTTGACATGGGATTTAGATTGCAAAAGAACCCTACATCTACTTGCCTTGTGTTGTCTGTTCCTACAGAATTACAAAATAATTAGTAAGAAAGGTAAGCTTCTGGGGGGGAGCAGAGGGGAGAGGAAGGGAAAACAGCACAGCAAAACTGCCATGAAAAAAATTACCAGTCCAGGCAGAAGGTACACAACTACTTTATACCACAATGCTTGATAATGAAAAAACCTTGATATTTTACTCACTTGGTATTAAAATTTGCTCACTTGGTGAGTGGAGAGGTAGAATTTTGCAAGGCTGATTTAAACTATTCAAAATGTCAAGAAATAGATTCTTCAGTTGGATGTGCATCTATGAAATACCTACTAGATAAAGAGTTGCTCTGCCTCTCACTCCCTATCAGAGCAGCTGGCTGAGTGCATGGGGAGGAGAAAGTTGCTCCATGAAAGGATGTGAAATAACTTACTTTCTCCCCAGAGTAAGGTTGGAGCATGGTCTGTCCCAGGGAAGTGCATCTATGTACATTCAGGACAGATTGTATAACTACTATTTAGCCCATATGTATTTCCTGCTTCTTTCTTTCCAAAAAATACTGTAGAGTTTATACCTAGGCTTTTCAGTGGGACTTATTTACACAATGACAGCAAACACTTTGAGTAAATTATGAGTAGAGAAATGTCTGGAAAGAGTATAAATTAGCAATACCTGGAGAAATTTAAGCAAAGAAAAATTTAGCCTCATCATGAAAAAAAAAAACATTACTTGGGAAAATTCACTTTTGACTGGGCTAGAGAGTTAAAATAATATTGCAAATAACAGCAACTCATTGACAGGGCAGAGAGGTGGTCTGTATTTCTGGCAGGTGGTTTCTATTCATATTCTTGGAATCTATAATGCCAGGTTTTGTTTCATACACACAATTGGCATCTAATCCAAAACCCATTGAGGTAATAAGTCCATCAACTTCAGTGGGCTTTTGATTTGATCCTTCTTCCTTTAGGAGTTTATAGATAAACTGTGTCTCTTCTCAGTAAGGTATATTAGTTTTTCATTGTGCTTAACTGAGGCAATATTATCATGAAAGGAGTCATTACTACATGAATGTAAATTTTCTGGATTTTGATTTTTAGAGAAAATTGTACTCATATAAACCATGGGCGAAGTTCTACACTGATTTAAGAGCATGGAGATCAATGGTGTGTAAGTCAACACGGAATCCAGCCTTAAGGGATAAAGGACTGACATAGTGGGTTAACTAAGCAGTCAACATGATCATCCGACAACTTTCCTGCAGAACATAAAATCAAAGCTTCTCTCATGCTATTCAAGGTCCACTTTTATTATTCTACTTGTCAAATTAAAAAAAATAAAAGCTGTTTTGAGAGAATATCAATGAAAGTTTAGTCCCATTTCAATAGCTTTTAAGCAAAGTCTTTGTAAAAGAAGGAAGGTGAATACTTAGAAAATGCAATAGAACTTCTTCATTTGTAATTGAAATGGACTGACAAATGGGTTTAGTATATGGAATTTTTAGGTGGCTCTGTTCAATTGATGATTGGAACTTTCTGTACATATGCATTTATAATTACAGTTGTTCTCAGTGAAAATTCAGATAATGTTCCTCCAGGGTCATTGTGCCAATGTAGACATCAGGATACTTGTAGACATTACAGTTACAGTAAGGGTAAATAAGATCAGTTCAGATGTTGTGCACTTCCCAAGAAAATGCTTATGATTTGCAAATATGATGTTATGAACTGCTTTGGAGATTTAAGCTGCTGTCAGAAGTCAAGACTAGAAAAAATACTGTTTTTTGTAAATGATCTTTAAATTTTACCCTGGAGGAAAACTCATATTGAGTCATATTGGAAAAAAAAATCAAATATAAATAGCAATGAAATATTTTTTTTAAAATTGCAGTGCCAATATCTTTAAAATCTTTTCCAGCGATATTGCTTAATCTCTAGAAGAACTAGACACTAAGGTAAAAGGGGAAATAAATAATACTGCGTCTTGCCTGAAAATCAATGTCTAAAATGGAAAGATGTCTAAAACATAGGAAGAAATTAATCAATTTCAACAGAAAAGGGAATAAGTGCAAATTACTGAAAAAGCAGCTCTGGCAATGATTAGGTGATCAGACTCTGAATAAACTCCAGTTTTACTGCCACTTCTTTCTCCTTTCTGCCTAGTGACTCTTTGAAATTACCAATGCTTGTTTTCGTAATGTTATTTGATAAAAGTACATTTATAGATTAGGATACAGGGATTGATCATCAAAAGCGCCAGAGTGATTTAGGGTTACAAGTCCCAGGGATAAATAATGGAACTTGTATTCCCAAATGCCTTTGGCACTTTTGAAAATCCCCTGTGTAGTAAAACTTGCCAGAAACATTGTACAAGGTGATGTAACTTGTTCCTTAATCTATTCCCAGGAGTTGGGTATAGTGAAACCACCACCTTGCGCTCCAGTCCCATACTTAGTTTAGCTCAACCAGATTGAAGGATCTGACAGCCTATCATTTAACAAACAAAATACAAGGAAAATTACCGTGGTACCTTTTCATATATAGGTGAACAGAATAATTGTATACACAGTTCAGATGCTAAAACTATTGGGGTATATTAGCTGGTGTAAATGACATTGTTCCATTGATTTTGGTGGAGCGATGCCATTTACTCTCTCTGAAGAATTGTCCCCTATTGTCTGCTTATTCACAGCCTTATTGCTAGTGTAATACCTCAGTATCTTGCCTTGTGCTCTAATCACATACCAATGGTGTACTTAAAACGTGTAATATTTTGAGAGATTCTAACAGTCCCTGCAACATTCCTCATCTTTATAAAAGAGAATTCAGTTAGAATCTTATAATGTGATAAATATTTAAACAAACCAAAGTGACATCAATAAAGTAAGCCAAGCAATTCTACTCATATTTCCTTAACTAACTCATGCACATATACATAAACAGTAATCCATTCCGCACAATCATCTGGCTTCCTCGGGCAAGTGCCTACAACTGGAAGCTGACCTTTGTGTTTTCTGTCTAGGGGGAGGGCAGAGAGAGGGGAGAGAGAGGCTGGCCTGGCCAGCTCTGTGCAGTGGGGTCTGGGGCAGTGAAAGGGACTGGGGCAACCAGCTTGGCCAGTTCTGGGAAGAAAAGGGGGGGAATATGCTAACCCCTGGGCTCCGGCTTCCAGCTTGCCTGGAGGGATGGGGCTCAGGAGAAAGAGGAGGAGCAGAGTGGCGGGGCCTTGGGAGAGAGGAAGAGGAGCAGGGGCCAGGGTTCTGGCACTGGTGTGGGGCCCCCAAATTGGCATGTGTCCCTAGGCCAGGGCCCCATTGGCCTGTACAGTAATGAAATTGGCCTGCATGGTCCCTGTTTAGGGACCCCTATAACGCCAGCGCTCCTCAGCATGTGCCTACTGTGCCTAACTGGTAATCTAGCCCTGTATATTATATATGTTAATGTTATATATGTTAAAGTTAATGTTAATTTACCTGAGCCATTCAGTCTGCTCTTTAGCTCTTTAGGAAGATTTCTAAATATCAAACAGCTATTAAAATTTTTAAAATTGTGCCTATAAATAACTGTTGGCACAAATACGTTAAGGGCTAATAAGTTTTTAAAATATGCCCCTTCATTTCTTTTCCTAAAAAACAAAGATAAAACTTGGATGACTCTATTTCTGCCCATTTCTCTTTTGCTAAGTGGCAGCTCTTGAACCACTGGATCCAGATTTGGCTTAATAATTGTTTTGATTCTGCATGGGATCCCAAACACAATGGGCATTTAGAAATGAATGATATAAATAAAATGCTAAAATAATCCTTTTTGCAGAAAGGCTAGCAGGAAAGCTGATAATATACTGATAAATAGAAGCAATGTAAAATATTAGAAGGGTTTTTATAATTATTATTTATTAAACTTTTTCAGTCTTTTTTCTTGTTACTAACCAAACAAATCCTAGATGGTAACATATAGAACAAATACAAAACTATTATCCATCAGAAAAGACCAAGATATTTATCCAATGTCTCAATGAATTAAACAAAATATTCTCAGCGCACCGATTTTTATGGTCATAAAAAAAAATTAAGACATCAAAGTCAAGAGGGAAAAAGGTGGATGGAGTGGGAAAGGAAGATGAGAGTGGATAGGGAGAATGTGTGTGGATTTATCTCTCATCAGAATCTTAGTCTACCAGTTCTGTTGTAGCTTTCCAAATTGATTCAATTTTTTCCAACACTTGTCTACTGTATTCAGATTTTTTAAATGTTAAGCCATCCAGCTGAGGCCTCAAAGCCATCATGAAACTGTTAAGCAAGGTATCCCAATGTTATGACAGCCACACTAGAGCTGGTCAGAATTTTTTTGACAAAATTATTTTCCATGGGGAAATGCAGGTTCATCAAAATCAAAACTTTTCACAGAAATCTTTCAGTTTTACTAAACCTTTTTTTGGAAATTTTTATTTTTTGGGTTGGGATGTCTGATCAAAACTAGATTGGCGGTGTGGAGAGAAGAAAGATACATCCATCTAACAATAGCAATAGTCCATTCCTTAATTTTTTGTGTTAAATAGAATTCATGTTTTCTGGCTAGCCCTAATTCACACTTTCATTTTTGGACTTCTATCCTGAAAAGTCACTGAATCACAGAAAGAAACAGAGGGATGTTGATGAGCAATATAAGTCAAGAGAATCTAAACCAGCTTTGCTGAATATTATACAGTTGAAATACCCAACATATTGATAATACTGAGAAAATATGGTTATGTTTTCGCAGTCCTTTAAAAAAAAAGGAGACAGTATTACAGATAACAACTCTACATTATGTCATGATCTTTGATTACAGTAAGATGCTCTCCTGTCTATTAAAAGAAATTAAACTGTTTTTGTCAATCAATCATTCTTAATTATTTATATTACTGTATTTCTTATGAGCCCTACCTATGGAAGGTGTGGGGGGGAAGAAAGAGACATCCATCTCACTATAGCAATAGTCCAGTGGTTAGGGCACTTCCTGGTCCGTTGGAAATCCAGCTTCAGGACTCCTTTGCGCTAGGTGCTGTACAGTGGTCCCTCCCACTTTCATAGAACATATGGTCCCTCCCACTTTATACTGTACAAGGGTCGTTCCCACTTTAATATAACATAATTATTCTTAAGAAGTGATTTAAAAGATCATTTTTATCTTTTTCTAAACATATTATCTATAGCCATATCTAGCCTAGTAGTATTAGCTCTGACTCTAATCCCAGTTACAACATCATAAATCAGGAGTAACTACATTGATGTTAATGAATTTATACTGGTGTAAAAATAATCTGACAGGAGAATCAGGCCCAAGTGGTTTTCTGAGATACAGGAGCTTTGGAAGGCTGAATAAACCAACTGATCACTGGGCTGACCTGGTGATGAGCGGGGAAGAATAGTGAATCTGCTGTGATGGTGAGGGAAAGAAGGGAGGGAAACCAGGCCTTTGTGTACATTTAGGGGGAGAAATAGATTTATCATTAGGAGGTGGGGTCTCCCATCATAATCCTGCAGATCTTGCCCCTCAAATACTCATCAAGAGGAGAAACGCTTAGGTCACCTCTTGTCTGAAATCTTTGGATGGTGGATGACTGATTCATCACTGGGAAAAACAGACATTTTTAATCCCTGAAGAGACCCTTTATTTCAGGTCACATTAGACTTTTAAGAATCTTTCCCAGCTGATTCAGTCAACAAGAGAAGAACTTTCCCCAATACTTCTAGTTGCTTGATTTTTTTCATATATCCTACAAATATTTTGTGCTAGTAAGACTTATCCTCCTGCTTGACAACTACATTGTAAATCTTCGGGTGCAGCTACTCTTTCTTAGAGGTTTCTGGTAGCTAAAGACTTCCATGTCTGGGACCAATAACAAAAATAAACTAATTAATTAAATACATAAATACATTAAAAAAACACAAGTCTACATACATCTTCTATTGGGAGGGCTTGTACCTTTTTGCTGATCTATAGAATCTTGAAAAGCAAAGTATGTATTGAATGAAATTTGCATGTATGCTTTTGAATAGTGATAATAATGTGAGGTGACTTGATATAACCTATCAGAAATGAAACAACAGTCTTTCACACTGGATGGCCATCTATCCATTCTGATCCAAAAGAATACATGATGGAGAACAACAAAGGCTAATAAGATATCTATTATATCTGCTCAGAATGATACATAACACATTGGGAATATAAAAGGAAATGATAAGAAATAACAGAAAAGATTTCTAGCACTATGTAATATTCAGCATTGTGACTACTAATCTAAGATTTCTGTTATTTGAATACAGCATAGCTGAAAACCAAAGGTGATTATACAAGTAAAGGCCTAAAAGTAAACCCAAAAGTGAGACATACTGGAGTGATGTAATATGGAAATGTTACCATGGTTAAAGGTTTGTGAATTTTCCATAACAGATCCTGAAACAAAGCAAAATTCTGGTGAAACAAAGAATGGGGCATGGGGTGGGAGGAAGAGGGGCAGCACTGAACATCTGCAAACAAAAACCACTGTGTCTGGTACATAGCAGCATATATATAAAAAAATAAAAAACCCTCCCCCCCAAAAAAACACTTGCCAAAACAAAAACACACTGCACACGCAATTATCTCCCAGAAGAGGAGATCAATGAAAGGATGAAACCACAGATGTTAGTCACATCACTTAGCACACAACTGGAAGGCACTCTTACATTAGGGTGATGAGGGCAGTATATGAAACTGAACAGGAAACAGAATAGATGTAATATAACCGGCAAAGAAATGGGGATCTGGTGTGAAATGGCCTTCATAGCTGGTAAACTAACCTAAAGAACTCAAATATGAATACAGAATGGATAAAGAAGAAGAATGAGGAGGATATTTATTGTTCAGTGTTACCCAAAAAGCTGCTGAAATATTATTACACTCACTACATAATTAGCATTTTAGTGAGGTTTCCACATGTGCAAGTATAAAAACTGAAGAAAAAAAATCCAAAACAAATAGATAACAAATTAAGGTAGTTTAGAGAGGCACATCAGTTAAATGATGACTGCCCAGGAAATTTAACTTACTGTACTGCTTCTGTGAAGAAATGAAATATTCTATTAGTCATGGTTAAAATAGTAAGCACTTTTTATAGTTTCATAAAGCATACCTTCTGAGCAGTTTGGCAAGCAAATAGGCCATTAATAAAACAGATTCAGACCAATATATCCTGCTGTAATAATCAGGTCATGGAATATGAACACATAGCATGCACTTGTGCCTGATCCCACATAGATGTGTCATGTGTGAGGTGAGACAGGTGGCATCAGGCACGTGATACTTATTACATTATACACCAGCACAGATGCCAGGCACAATCATAATTCTGGTGCTCAGGCATCTGCTTGACAACACAAGACTAGCAGGATCCTCTGCAAAGGGGTCTGTGAGAGGTAAGCAGAGGAAAGGGCCAAAGCGCCATCCCACCTGAGCTGTGAAAGGCAGAGTACAACTGCAATTCCCTGGCAGTCTCTGGATCCCTGGGAGTTTGCCAGAAGCCTAAAGATTAGAGCTGTTTGGAAAATGATGCACTGCCCCACCTCCTGGAAAATTTTGAATTTTTGTTCACAAAAATGAGAACTGACATGTTTTGGCTGAAAAGTTTGGTTTGGAAATGCATTAGTGGTGCATCATGGAAGTTGTAGTTTGGTTGCCTGATGCTCCTATTCTTCCCCATTTTGTTCAGTTAACAACCCAATTTCCCATGAAACATTTTTGTTGGAAAGTTTTTGACCAGACCCAGTAAGGACTTGTGGATCTCTATAAAGCATGAGCTGGCTCTCCACTTCTAAAACAAGGCAAAAGTTATAAAGCTACATTTACATTTTATTTAATAAACAAATTTCTTCATCTGAATGTATTAGTGGAGGAAATTCCCAATGAAGTCAAACCCAAGAAATGACGTGTGTCCAAGCATAAGTTAAAATATGTATCTACATATATGACGTGGTAGTATGTGCTAGCATAGTTCTAAAGACAAAATTACTACATAACTGGAAATGATTAGTTCTGAAAACACTAGCTATTGTGTGAGCGTCACGATATTCATTTACTTCAAGAAAATTATTTTGGTTTGTTCACTCTCACTGCGTGAGTGTTCATAGGATTTATCCTGTGAATGTCCAAAAAGATTATTGATTCTCACTACAGGCAAGTAGTTTTGATTGCCAATCCAATCCAATCCAAAAAAAAAAAAAATCAATATCACTTAGCTCACCTCCAAAACATTCTAAAGCTGTTAAATGCATAGTTGTGAACAAATTGTGAACGAAAAGGTTATTAGTTGGCTCCTATTGACCCACAAGTTGGATAAGTAGACAGCCATCCATTTTAACAAGTTTCTGCTGAAGTAGGAAAAGCCATAGGAGCAATCTTTGCCTACCCTGTTTTCAGTCAGATGCAGTAGGATTGTCATCATCTACTGAAGATTTGCTCTGAGCTTATCTTTATAAGTGAGTTTTGCCTACATATCTTCAAACATTACTGGCAAATTCTTGGCCAATAACATGGGTACCTTACTTGGTAACATATTAAGTGTTTTTGAGGAAAAATTTCAAAAGCACTCAGGGCCAAATCCCATGACCATTGAAGAGAGCATTCTGATATAAAAAAACCCAACACAATAAAAGAGTTTCAGATGTGTTATGTGTTTACTTCTGATTAAACTCTACACCTTTTTCATTCAGAATCAAAAGTCTGTCATAGAATACTAACTGGCAAAGCTCTTCTATGCCAGTCAGACAAACACTCATCCAAGTTCATTATGCAGTAAAAATACATTGGCATGTATTGTACATCATTTTTATTAAGGTACTGATTTACATCACAGAGTATTAATTTCATGTTGAATTTCTCCTTGTCACACAGAATGTTTCCCTTTATAGAATATTACATGGTCACCCACATTTAATGCATCATTCCACATCTTTCACATTATGATAAGCTACAGTATGGATTTATTCCAGTGTTAAACCATAGCATAAAACAGGAGTTCTCAATATTCTCTCTTAGGACACACAAAATTCTTTCTCAGGACGCACTTTTCCATTCTGGGATCTGGTGTATATATACATAGATTTGTACAGCTTTTGAATTACTTAGGAAGCTATTTAGTCTTCTAAAAAATTACTCTGCTGATCGTGTCGCAGTTCTTTTATAGTCCATCAATTTATATAATGTTGTTATATTTTTAGTATAATTTTCTATTAATTTTAGTAAAACCTAAAATCTTATTTGCACTTTCCTCATACACCTGACAAGATTTTCAAAATGTGCATAAAACATCTGTTATGTTAGTTCACCAAGAACACTAATGCTGATTATTTTGACTTCCATCACATGGAAAATAAATGTGATCAGAATATGGCCCTGAATGATCAAGTTTTTACCATAAATTATTATATAAATAAAATGTTAGGTACTGAAGGAAATATGTCTCCACCCCACAAGTTTCACCAGGCAAACAACAGAGTAAGGCTTAAATCATTAGTCTGAGTCTTTCCCAAGGTACAAGAATCCAGAACTCAGTTTTAGGTTGGTTCTTGGGACCAAGAATAATGACATTTAGTGTTAAATACTGTAATAAACTAACACAGCTATTATTCCAAAATTAATAAAGTATTGCATGAGAATAGAACATACAATTGCTTTAACAGAATTAATAGGATAATCAATTCCATTATGTATGTGAGCAATATGAAGTGTATTTCACATGTTCCACTGGAAAAAAAAGTCTTTGGAAAAAACACTATTTGAGACAAGCTATAGAAAACACACCCAAAATAGAATGTTCTACACACATAAAGCTAATATATATATAGGTCAGATTATGCGACCCTTACTCACACTGAGTCACATTATGCATACATGCTACTTGGCATGACTAAGGGTTGTTAAAAAACTGGCCATTTATGACGCACAATGAAGAGTCAGGTTTCCTACAGATCTGAAAATTAAGCTGTGGTAGTTGTTAGACTGAAGGCAGAATGGGAGCTCTTTAAAACAGATAACTTTCCTCACAGTGGTTCAAGAAACAAAAGCCTTTTGGAAATCTATCATCACAGTTTAAATTTCACATTTTTCATTCATTTCATTGGGATAGCCAAAGGAATGAAGAAAACAAAAATAAATCACATTATCTAAAAAATCCAACTAATTGATACACCCAGAGCCCTTCACAGCAGTGCCTGCTTCCCTTTGAGCTGATCATAAATGACCTCCACCCACCAACCAGAACACTCTTTCAAATCCCAGTCCTCCAGTCACTCACTCTAACCACACCCACCTGCAACCTTACCAGATGGGGACTGGAAGCCTTATGTACTTTTTTTTTTAAACTGGTGGGAAAGATGTGGGGGGAGAAATAAGTATTTTGTAAAACCAAAATTTTTTTTAAAAACCCCTAATGAAAAATGTCACTGGTGTCATGAAAACTGACTGACATGATATATTATGCATTTAACTCAATTAATTGTATTTAAATAGTTCCTTATTTATCTATTGATTAAGTAACAGTTGAATCCTTTCTTTGTTGGTTCTGAAATTTACAACACATTTAATAAATCTAGACCTGCTTTGTTCATCTCCTCTGAAATATTTGAACACATTCTTCACATTAAGCACACGAATAATACTGTTGATTTCCTGCGGAGTATACGTGTGCTTAACATTTAAGCTCATGCTTAAATGTATTGCTGAATATGGGCCTAAACTGGGAGTAGGAAATGTTATTCCAAAACATGAGCAATATAAAACTAATTTTATTTTCTGACAATATATTCTTCCCTCTCACCTTAAACTGTTATTTGATAATAAAGATATTGGGTGAAATCTTAGTGCCACTGAAGTCAATGGGAGTTTTGCTATTGACTTCAATAGAGCCAGGATTTCTCCTATTGTATTTACTAAGGACTAGATTGTAACTTGGATTTAGTGAAGGACAAAGAGGTATCAAGAACACCCTTAACACCTTGGGTTTACTGAGGCAGCTGGGAGCAGAATGTCTGGAGCTCTGGCTCCATGTCAGCCTGGTCACTGGACAGGGCAGCTGAGTCAGGGCAGTTCTACATTCAGAAAGCTGCAGCAGCCCAGCTGCACTACTGTAGAGCTTCAGTGAAGATGCTACTAGGCGTAGTTATTCCACCTCCATGAGAGGCGGTAGCTGTGTGAATGGGAAGAGCCTTCCCATCAACATAGCATGGTTTACACCCAGGGGTTTGGTTGGTATAACTGTGTCACTCAGGGGTGTGGATTGTTCACACCCTGAGTGACATAGTTATACTGATGCAAGTTTACAGCATAGACCTGGCCTCATTGTAGGGGTTTCTTCAGTTGCTGCTGATATACTAGTATACCCCTCCATCTGAAGAACAAGTGAGGGGAGAAGGGGGAATTATGACTCAAATGGGTGTCTTGATCAGAATACCTCCACGGGCTACTCCTGAGTTGTTGTAGTTTGTGCACCAGCCCTTGATTATGGCTGGGTATGAAGTGAAAGCAGCTCAGTCTGCCCTCACTTGGAAGAGGCTCTCCAGTTTTGATATTCTACCTCAAAAGCTATGTAACAAATAGGAATGTCCGAAGAAAGGCAATCAAAAATTAAAGTTACAAAAAAAATTCCATATAGAGACTTAAAGAGTCTTTATTTTAGACTGGGGACATACATGAGAGAGAGATACATAAAATGGCTGTACATAGAATGTAATTTGAGAGCTTTTCTTTCCCCATTTTTATAAAAACAGATAAATGAAGATACTCAATGAAATTAAGAAATAAGTGAATATTAAAATGATAGAAACACTTAAAAAGCCTTCATTAAACTGTTGATCTCACTGCTACTAGATATTGTTGAGATCAAGAATATAGCAGGATTTTTTTAAAAGAAAGTACTAGGGTTTGTTTATGACTAAAAATACCTCAGTTACACTAACTAAAATAAAATGAATCAAGGATCTCAGTCCACATGCTTCACGATATAAAGCACTCAATAGTTGGCTATTGTGAGGAAGAAATTGCCTTTATAAGCATATTACTGCATAGTTGTCCATTACACTTTCTTTGAAGAATCTAGTAATGGACACAGTTTAAGACAGATGGACCATTGATCTGATCCAGTATAGCAATTTTCATGGACCTATGAATAAAGCTGGTTGGGAATTTTTCAAGGAAACAATTTTTAATGGAAAATGCCAATTTGTTCCATTTGAAATGTTTCACGAGAAAGGGTCTGTTTTGATTAAACTTTCATTGGAGAGATTTCTCAGGTCCCAGATGGAATTTCTGCTGAAAACTAGCTGGAACAGCCAATCGCTCAATGATTAGGGTGATCACCTGGCATATCAGGGACTTGAACTTCAGGGGGTCTCTAAGATCCCAGGTGAATGCCCTACCCATCAGCCTATTGTGTCTCTCCCTTCCCATTCAGAAAGTTTCAAAAGCTCTCAGTTTTGTCCTCATGTGGAACAGGAAAATAAATTGAAATCTTGAAATTTTTCATGGAACAGGAAAACCATTTCCTGCCCAGCTCTATCTATGCATATGATAATGAACTGCATCCTCTTCATGGCTGCTGATCACTAGCTCCTTCCTTCTGTTTCACTTCCTCCCCCACCAGAATCTTTTGTATCCCTTCCTTTTCTTTCATCTATGTCAGAATTACGTACAGAAAACTGTGGCTTCTGAAATGAAGTGACTTGTCCTGGGCATGCTTTTGGAATCTTGTGATGTGAGCACATAAGATAATGTCACATCCTGATTCTATCATTTTGAGGCAACATGGAAGAGGAATCTGTATGACTTCTTTTTGTAAAAAATAAATAACAGCTATCCATTCCCTGAAACCTTGAAAACAGAAACAATAAACTAACCTGGACAAAATAAGTTTGAGCACCATGGAGCCAGGATATGCAGCTTTTCATTTTTAGCATTGGGTGATGGCTGCAGACCTGGTAGTTAGATTGTACTTATTTTTTCCATATCGCTTTTAGAAAATAGAACAGTCTCACAAAACAGAGCAGGAATACTACTACCTTATCTTCATAAAGCAATTTTCATTTTGCAGGACCCTGAAATGCTTTATAGACTTCACAGGTAAAATGAATAATCATCTGAAACAGGAGAACCAATGGATTCATCAAAATGTAAATGACAAATGAGAGGAAGGTACAAAGTGAGGCAGCTCTGTTTCCACATTTCTTGAAACGGTACCAGATGGCCTAGCACTTTCCTTTCATTAACTAGTGTGCTGCAATAAAAGCTGTGTTAATTAAATCACTAAACTACTACTAATTTGCTGTCATTTACTAATTCAACTAATTTAATTTTTTGTTTCTTTCAATAAAGTATATTCTAATTGTCTTACAAAGCTGAAAAGAAGAATGACATGTAATTAAATGAAATAGATGAACAATGATATGCCATTGTGTATGTTAGAACATTTGCAAAGAAAAATAAGGCAGGTTCAAGGCAGCAGGTTGCTGCGAGCAAGCAATATTTTCTAATAAATATATGTTTACAATAATCCCTACAATAAAAGTAAATAACTTGTGCACTGGCTACTGCACCACAAACCCTGACAACCCAAAATATTTCACAACCATCACATGCCAAAAATAAAGTACATTTCATGTCTTTATAGATGTTGGCCTTGATTCACTATTGTGTTCTCACAGTTTTATGCTGATGTAACTAAATAGGCTCCAATCTTGTTAGCTACTCAATGTGGGCAAGCCCCTGTGCAGAAGCCCTCTGTGCAGGTATAAAGTAAACTCAAGTGAGGGAGGAAAAAAAAATCTGTTTCAAACTCATGAACAGATCCCATGCAGTAGTTGGGGGCCAATTCTCTGCCCTACTTTAGCTCCCTTTCTAACTCCCTACTTGCATTCCGCAATGCGGGGGCCTTGTTTTGAGCATGTCAGGGTAGTGGCTACAGTGTGATGCACTCAAGTGATCCCCAGTTCCTACATGGTCCCTCAGGGACGTAGCCAGCTGGACCAAACTAGAAGAGCATGGGAGCAAATCTAACTTGTGGCTGGTGCAAGGGCAGGAAATCAGGAAGCTATAACAAGTTGTTTGTTCTTAACTTCTCCTTTCATCTTCTCCTCAGACTGCCCTGAGTTGCTGTGGAGAACCATCCACTCAGGCACAGTCAATCAAGTTCCTTTTGTGTTCTCCCTGTGGTTCCCAGATCCCAGGAGAAAAGCAAGCAATGTAATAGCCAGAGTGGCTCTATTCTCATTCCCTAGTAAAACACCAGGCCACCAGCTAGGGAGCTGATGAGCAGCTGCAGCAAGGATTAACAGCGGACACTCAAGTGGAATCAACTCACATAACTGTTCCTGGGGCTCCAGAGGAACAGTGTGAGGCAGATGGGGAGGCCTCCATGTAGTGTTGGGAGTAACTCAAACAATTCAGTTTAAAAAAGAATGCAACCCATGGATCAGCATTTGTCTACATAAAGGGTTACTGCACAGCAAGTTGATGCACTGTAGATCCACACCCTGGCTTACCATGCAGTAACTCACCATAAAGACAAGTCTTCTGGGAAGATTTTTTCAATTCATAATCACATACAAGTGCCCTTAACAGAGATGGCCTAGAGGGTCACATGTTGGACGCCACTGATCTGCTGCAACCTCCTATGTGAAACTGTGTGAGGAGAAACCAGAAGGTTTGGGAATTGATGAAAAAATTCACACTTAAAATTGATGGGTATTCTGAGTGTTTTGCTAGAGTTCTCATCCATTTTAAAGGGTGCATGCCCTAGAAGTAGTATTGAGAACTAGCAAGAGAGATGTGGTAGAGGAAGATACTGGAACCTGTTTTAAACAAAGGCTACCTACCATGAATCAAGAAGCTTGCAGTTGGTGTACCACTTGTGTCCAAATTCCATTCAAACTGACTGTTCTACTACCCCTTTTCCTTTTTAGGTCTTGTCTATACTGGTAGTGGCATGTAGGGTATGTGTAGCTGTGACAAGCAGGCTGCATCCACACTAAGGTGTACAGCTAACTGTGGGACTGAAAGGCTTGGGCAAGGGGGGAAGCTGTGGCTACTGGAGCCCTTTCCTCTCTGCCTCACCACCAACAGAGCCTTTCCCTACTGCTGGTATCTTTCCCTATGGCAGGGAAAGGCTCTTGGTGGCTTACTGCTGCCCCTGTATTTCCCTGCAATGGCAAAGGTCTCCGGCAGCTCCCTGAGGTGGGGAAAAGTTCTGGCAGTGGGGAAAGGTTCTGGCAGTGGAGAGGAGGTAGGACATTACACTGCTAAAAACAGCAGTGTAGATGTGGGAGGCACTGCTTGGACATGTACAGAGTCATATAGGGTATATACTCTAAGGTTCATGAATGTCTTTACCCTGCTCACTTGAAGAAGTGCTTCACTGTCAACACTGCTATTTATATCTGTGCTGGGGGGGCTTGTCTAGACATAAAATACTAGTGGCTCAGCTGTGCCCCTGCAGCTGTACTGTTTCAGTGTAGACACTACCTACATCAAAAGGAAGGGTTCTCTTGTCGGTGTAGGTAAATCTACTTCCCTGACCTACCACTGTCTACATGGGGATTTAGGTCAGTTTAACAACGTCAGTTGGGGTGTGTGAATTTTTCACACCCTGGCCTACATAGTTGAACCGACTTAATTTTCTAATGTAAACCAGGCGTCAGTTTTTGGGAAGAATACCACTACACAAGATAAGCCCTTCCAATGAAAGTAGTAGAGTCAAAAATAGGTTAGGATCCAAGTGAGTTTTACAAATAGTAAATAAGAGGGCCTCATATCAGGAGACATCAGATGCTGTCGCTAATTCCAGAACACTATTTAGTAACCCATTGAGCTACAGCACTCTGGAGCTGTTGGACACTAGATTGTAAAACTCTGCAGGATATTGGAAGTAATAGCTCTGGCTCAATTGCTGAGGCTATTATAAAGGAGAGAGATTATTAGCAGCAAAAAGAGTGGGTAACTCACATTTCCTTTTCTCTGTTTATGTAACAGCTGTGTTGCTAATATCCTCAAAAATCTGGCTAACAAGCCTCCATCAAACACTTGTGTGCGAAAGGTTCAGCTGTATGTGTGACAGGTGTGACCAACCTGTCCAATTTTTAATCCTTTTCATATTTGTATTTATGATTAATTGTGTAGCCTCTAATACACTCACCCCTGAACTATGCCTCTGCCAAAGAGCTAGAAGTAGGGCTTGTTCATTTGCATATTAATGACCTGCCAATAGCGATCTATTCATTTACATGCATAGAGAGTTCTATAAAATGTATTGCCCCAAGTTTTTTCTTTTCACATTCCAAATGTGTTAGCATCTTTTTACATCTGAAGCATCATTCAGAGACACTGACAAAGTCTGAAATAGATGGACCAAAGGTCCATTTTCCTCTGACAGTTCTCTTTGGGTTGGATGAAGGTCATATGGTATCAGGGAAGCTTCAGAATGTTGAAACTGCTTATTAGGTGTGATGGGCACTGGCACCCCGCTCATCTGCAGGGCACCTGGCACCACATTTGATTCAACCCCTGGAAGATCAGTCAGTGGCACATGGGATTCCATCTGCGGAAGGCAGCTAATTTCTGCTTGGCATTCCAATGTCAGAAGCTGATTAGGAAATGTATTAAATCCCCATCCTAAGCTCACCCCTGACCAGCTCTGTACACTTTGTGAGAATGCTGTCCAGCTCCTTGTCCCCACACCTGCCATCAAATAAAGAGTTGTGGGCAGTTTGCATCAGGGTGCCCGACCCTCTCCAGGCAGATTGTCTGCAGCCTGGGCTCTGCTGGTGTAGTCAGTCAGGCTCCCTGCAAACAAGCCCAACTCAAACGTTTAAAAGATTTTTTTTTTTTTATTGCTGCACGCTGTGCAAATATAAAGGTTGAAGAGCATCTGTTCTTGGTGTTGACACATAAAACACTTCTAACACAGAGATTCCCTGGGAAAGATTAAGCATCAAATACATCACAAAATGTGAAGTCTGTCAACTATCATATAGGCTTTAACTGAGAAAACTAAGAATTGTAGCCAATTTTAGACATAAAAGACTGACATCCTCAGGGATTTTGCCTCTATTCAGTTTTAACCTAACAATTAAGCTTCAAGTCTGCATCACAATTTCACCTAATCCCACCCCTTCAGGGACTTTTAATTAAATGTTTATATTAAAAAGAAGTTTCTTTCTTTTATATATTTTCCTACTTAATCTATAAATGTCAAACTTTTAATTATTTTTCAAGAACTTCTTGCCTGCTTTCTTTTCCATTATCTCATTCTAAAAGATCTTCTAAAAGTAATATGAACAAATGAAGTGATGGGTTCATTGGCCAAATACTGTTTCATGTGACAGAAGTTAATTAAAATAATTACAGATGACCCTCACCGACAAAATTTGGGTCTGAAGCTGAAAGTATTCAAAGTTAGAGGCACTTTATAACTGTGAACTGACCTTCAGATGGTACAGAAGCAGAGAGTTCAACAGAGCTATTCCATTTTGCAGCAGCAGAGGATCTGGCCTCTGGTGATTTTGTTCAGATCCACCCCTAGATATAATGGCTGAGATTGATCATGGTCTTTGGCTGGGTGGATGGCAGAGAAACTACGAGAGGAGTTTAAGTGGACAAGGAGGATGGGTGTATAGCTCATTTTAGCCAAAGGGAGTAGGGCAGTTGCTCAGGTAGTGTGGACTTCACTATCCTAAATTCTGTCTCTCTGTACATCTGGGACACAGAAAGAGAACATGCTTCTAGAGAATGCGTCCATGTGGTGGTGCAACTCTGCACCAGTGCCTGAGAAAATGATCGAGCACAACACACAGTTTTTGTGTAGAAGGAAGAGGAGAATTTGGACCAAAAGATAGTTGGTTACTTGTTCTTATATATGTGAAATATTCCAGAAGTTAACCCAAATGACAGAATGCTGATAGCTATCAACTTTAGCTAAAATGTGTAAACTACCACTACCTTCTCTGTCCCCAAAAAATAAAATGAAACTACAATCACTTTAGCTTGACAAACACCTTAGATTTACTTCATTAGCGGGTGGGAAGTGGATAAGGAAATTAATGAAAGGAGGGGGGGGAGAACAACAGAAATCTGAAAGAGGAACAAGGGAGTCTGCCTTGTAATGAAACAAGGAGAAGAAAGAAAAAAAATCTAAGGCACCTTTAAAAATAATCAAATCTGGGACTATGAGAACCTAAAATACCTTAATGTGATCATATGGTAATCATATGGTATTTGCATGGTGTCACTGCAGGGCAGAGTTAAGAGTGTTTGAGTGTCCTAAATATACATTTTCATCCCTTTTCATATTTGGATTTCTTTAAATTGAACTGAAATCCTGATTTCCCCATGCTTGCTTTGGCGATCATTTAAAAATGTTATTTTAGTCTAAAATATTGACATACTCTCAACCTTAATTTCAGATCAGGGTAGCTTTTTGTTTGGGATTATATATATATATATATATATATATATATATATGCAGAGACAGACATTCTACAAGTCATAAAACAAGTATTGGACACAACTGTTTACGTCTATTTTCATGTTAAATGGTGACCAGATTTGATGTATGCACAATTCTGATTGGCGGATAGTTCACATATATGGCGGAAGAAGGGAGTATTTTTCTATGTCCTTTGCCACCAACAGGGAATTTTGGCCTATGCTCTTCTAGTAAAGAAATCCCATTTTATCCCTGAGAAGTTTGCTATTATTCCCATGTTCTGAGTACTTAAAATTTGTCAGCCCATCTGTAGTAAAGAAATTAGAGAGCTAACTAAATTATTTAAATCATATAATTTAAATGTCTGAAACCTCAGGGATTGAAGATCTTTAACAGTAATAATGAATAAATCTGTCTTATTCAGAAAGAAGTCCACTTTGTCTCCATTTGACATTTTTTGCTGTCATTTCACCATATAATTTTTGTAAAAAGTAATTATGCTTTTGTGCCTTTATCAGTGAATTGATCATATTTAAAGCCCTACTACTTAGTACTTACTGTGGTTAGTTGCCTGTTTCATGGAGAATTTTGGGTAGTGTCTTAGGCAATCCACAAATAAAGTCTGCTTCAACTTCCAATCTGTCCAGTACTCCCTAATGAAATACAAACTATAATTAAAAACAATTCTCATCCCTGCTGTTTTTGATTGTATTGTAGCCATTTCATTTATTAAACTCTGATCCCATACCCCAAAATGTCACTTGCTAAATTAGATATCTGCAATACCCTATTGGCCAGATTATTTTATTCGTGTATTTGCTTTTATTTCCATTACAATTTCAAATAGATGTTTCACAATCACACTAAAAATTAAAAAAAGAAACAGAAAAAAATGAAATGCAAAACTGAACTATTCATTACATTCATGGAGTGTATTTTAAAAATTATAAGTGATGCAACTATTCTTTTATGTCACAGGCAATTAAATGTTTTATGTATTTCTTAACAGGTTTTGGAAATATACAACTCATATATAATCTGAAAATAGCATAAACTAGAATAAAAAAATGCATTGCATATCTTGCTGTTTTGTATGCAACATGAAGCCTGGCATGCACGAATAGCAAGCTTCTAAAAATAGAAGCTTAATTGCTAAACTCTATAACCTCACTGCCCCATGCATCCACAAGGTTCCAATTCCAGCTATCTATCGTGTCCCTCCTTAAAATATAAATGCACATACATTTCTTTCATGTTATGTTTCTATCTCAGTTTATCTACACACGTATTCTGTTTACAATATAATCCAGATCTGGGTTCAAACTAAAGTCTGATTTGCACCTCCCTGGCAGAACAGAAGGGATTTAAACATGCCCTAAGAAGGCAGTTGAGGATTTGTCTGGTAAGAGGACACTTTGGCCGGAGTAGCTTCTCTCTGCCTGCCAGCACTGAAACATATCAGGGAAGGAAATAGCATAGCCTTAGAGAGATCCTTCTCTTAGTATTTACAGGGTTGCAAAAAATAATCCCTCCTGGGTGAGAGGAACAGCAGAGTGAGCATAACGGCTGAAAGTGTCACAAGGGGATACCCACATTGCACAACCAGCCACGAGGCATGCTAAAGCCATGTCTACACTACAAACTTACGTCGATCTAACTTACTTTGGCCTACAGCCATGGCACTTATTAAATCACTTGTGCGTGTGCAGCAGTGCACTTCCATCGATTGTATTGTCAGTGTGGGCACTGTGGGATGGCGCCTGAAAGCCAGTAGCAATCGACAGACAAGGCAGAGTCCACGCAGACACTGCATCGACCTAATCACATTGACTAACTTGTAAAACTTGTAAAACTGAAACTTGCCATCCTGAGCCCATTTCTACAGAACATAAAAAAGTAAGTAAATAAATAAAAAACAACATTTTTTTCTATGCTTCTCCACTTACTAGTCCTGTTTACCTGGTCATTTCTAACTCAACCTGTCTCCAACCACTTCTTGAGAGATTTAACTGATGACACCCTTCTGTTCTTTGTTGCAGCTAGACTCAGCCAAGCAAAGAACCAACAAACAGAATATGATAGGACTATGACCAACTGCATTGTGATAACTTGAGTTGGTTGAAAAATGCCAATTATTTTTCCCATGGGAAATTTCAGAAGATTTTCATTTTTGCAACGATTTCACACAAGACTTTTGTTTTTTCTAAGAAAAATGAAGCCAAAATTATTTGGGGGTAAAAATTCAATTTAAAAAAAAAAAAGATTTTCCACCAGTACCAATGAATAGCAATCAGTCAGAATAAAGAATTCAAAATTTTCTTTGGAAAGAATAATATAAGAAAAACTGTTTGAAGAACCAGCTGGTTAGTGTTCATACCCAAAAGTCCAAAACCCAGATTATTCCTTTATTTATTTTAATATTTATTTATTTATCCTTCATGAGCTCTGCTGTCAGAAACTTAATCAGAAAACTCAATGACTTCTATTCTATTGTGTAAAAACTGTGCATTGTTTGTATTTTTGCTTCTCAGCTGGAAGCAATTGTACTACTGGCTGTTTATAAACTGATTATTTAGAACAGGTAATTTTTGTGTGTATTTTAATAGCAGGTAGTAGCGGTAGAGAGGAAAAAGTGCTTTAGTGTCAACAAAACAATTTCTTGTGCCATTGTGCCCCGAGGTTGACATTTTACTAAAAAACAAGGGGTTGGGGAATAAAATCTTATATTTTTCTTACATTCATTGGTACAGTGATTGAACTTTAATAAATGCATTAGGTATCTTCGACATTTTTTTTCCAATTTCTTACCCTTAACTTTTTTATTTAAATGTGCATTGCTTGCTGGAATTTGTGAACATGTTGGATGTTACAATGTTATTTTACTGATATTTAATTTACTTGCCTACTGCCTTGAAATGCACTGCAGAAAAAAAGCAGTGACTGCATTATACATTGTACACGGGCACAATTTAAAACTGGCAACGATTTACCCAATTAATTGTTTCAATGATGGTTGAAGTTTGAGGATACTTGTGATGGAAAGGGCCAAGTCACATGTCTTGTATCTTATTTTTCTAGAAAGACAAATGGAATACCAGGATGCATGTGTATATTGATCTCTCTCTCTCTCTCTCTCTCTCTCTCTCTCACACACACACACACACACACACACACACACACGTGTTAGAATATTGAAGTTGCAAGAGACTTGAGAGTTACTACATGCAATAGCAAATTATAGATATCTTTAAAAACATTCATCCTTCAACTCAACACCTCACCTCTTTCCCTCCTACTGCTCTCCTTGCCACTTTGCTACATCTGATACAGGTGGCAAACACAGAAAATTTGACCCCTAGTTCCCTGCATGAGTATGCAGCAAGAATCATGGTCTGGTTCTAATAGTAAAATTTTCAAAAGTGCTCAGGGCATTGCATTAATTTTGCTACCTTTCTCCCGCTTATCATACAGCCCTCATTACCATAATATCTGAATGCCTCACTTTCTTTTTAAAATATATATCCTCATGATACCCCTGTAAGGTAGGGAAGTACTATAATCCCCAATTTACAGATGGGAAACTTACGCACAAAGAGAATAAGTGATTTACCTGGTGTCACACAGGAAGCCTGACCTAGGTCCCTCAAGTTCCAGATTAGTCACTGGATCATCTCTCTTCTCTCTTGAAGTCTCACTACTTTTGAAGATCTCATGCACAGTGCTTTAAATATTTGATGCTGCCAAGCATATCCCAAGGAGTTCAAATCCTCAACTCGCCTTTACTTCACCGGAATCTAGGAGTTGCTCAGTATTTTATAAGATCAGGCCCAACAGAAATGTGTCACTGGGATGTGGTGAAGGGATGAGTCTGTGGGAGAAAGGCATTTTTAATTCTATAGCTATGTAACCCAGAATATGTACAGGAGATACATTTTAGTATTCTAAAAAAGAAAAAAAAAATCAATGGATGCCTCTGAATTTACTTTTGAATACATGAATATTTCTATTTCCATAGCGAAAATCCACCAACATTACTCAAATTCATTGCCCCTGTCCAGGCCAAACATAATAAAGCTGGGTGTTTGCAGGCAACACAGTTTTGGAGATAAGAAGGAACAAGTAAATAAATAAATAAATAAATAAAAAGCAGCAGAAGAAATTTCAAAATTGAAAACCTCCTCATTTGTGAGCAAATCTCCAAAAAGACACCGCAAATATGAACTAAAATGTTTCCTTCAGAATTATGCCCTCTAGCATGATATCAAAACTAGTGTGAATTTGGTTAACATTGATGAAATTGATGCACAATGGACCAAAACTGGGCACGTAATAAAATGTACTGCCTAATTTAGTGATGGAAGCAATTCCAGAGGTAAAAATAGGTTCCTGAATCTTAAAGTGTGAGGACACTTTCTTAAGATGATAGGGAGGGCTGCTTAGTATCTTAAATGGAAAGTATGTAGTTAACACCATATCCTCTGTGATAACAAAACATTTTAGTGCAGTCAGAAGAAAAAACACAAACACAAACACAGACAAATGCATTGATGATAATATCCCTTTGACTAGACAGGCTTCTATGCCTCTTTGTCCATTGGTTCCTTAACTATGATCTGCAGTCCACCAGTTGTCAGTGGATCATTTACTAGTGATTTGTAAGAAATTGGCTAGTCAGATAGTACTGACTCTTGTTGAATCCATGTATTCAGGGAAGTCCTTGAACACTTTCCTAACATTCATTGTCCTTACAACTATAGCTTTTACTGGGCTGTTACTCAGTTGTTAATAAGAGAGGTGATGCTCCACAACTTTACGAATGGGAAGCATATGAGAATCTCTATCAAGATGTGGTCAACTCAATGAAAATAAGAGTAGGAACCCCTGTGAGGAGGTTTCTAATAGCAGAAAATCTTCTGAAGAAAACTCATCAGACTGCATGTCTACATTCTGCTACAGGCTTTCAAAGAACTAATTTGTATTAGTTAAACACGTATAAAATACAGTGATGACACGTATGATAGGATTTTTGGTGATTTTATCTATAGTCTACTGGAACCTTCATGGGAACAAATGTTTGGTCATAGATTCCAATCTAGCAGTCAAACATACAACCAGATCCAATGCTTGGAAACTGAACCTATTCAAACTAAGATTGGAAATAAGAGACATTTTTAGCAGTGAGAATAATTCACCACTGGAACAATTTACCAAAGATTGGGGTGGACTCTCCATTGTGGGGATTTTTAAAATCAAGACTGGATATTTTACATATATGTTTTAAAAGATATGTTCTACTTCAAACAGGAATTATCTTAGGGAAATTCTATCACCCATGCTATGCAGACAATCACAGGCTCCTTCTTCTGTGAATCACTTGAAGTCTCACTGACTCATGTGCGTTTAGTCTTCTATCATGACATATTTGGGGCAGGTTAAATGTACTTTGACACTGTTAAAATGCAAGATGGCATGCCAGTGGATCAAGGTAACAGGTAACATTAACAGCTCTAAGATGTACTTTCCAAGTCCCCACATACATCTTGGAGTAATTATATAGACTGAAAATTATCCATATTCCATTTGTACAGTTCCACTTTACAACTGTTTCTGAAACTGCAAAGCAGTCTAAATTAAAATAGTAAGCCCCAAATGCACATATATATAAAAGAGGTATTCATGTTTTGTTATCTTTAATATAAGATTGACAATGAAAATAGTCCTTTAAAAGACTCAAAAGTTAAATTGTCTGCTTGGTAGCCAAGGGGTTTCAGCATTTTCTTGGTTCAAAATTTCTGAAAATTGGTTAAAAGACCATTCCAGTTTTTATTAGATGGAAGAATGAGGATTTAGGATCAAATTTAATGCATTCAAAATGACCTTAGAAGTCCATAATCATTTTGGAAAAACAGCTAATTCAGAGTCAGATCATGTATTTTCACTGAACTCTGTATTACTTTATTTTAAAAGCGATAATGAGGAAGAATCACCATCTCCTGAAAAAAATATTTGAAAAGATTGAAGCTAAGAAAAGAATAGCTTTGTTTGTTCAATAAGACTTTTAAAATCAAATAAGGCTGGCACCATTTGATCACGATAATGGAAAACTCATTTGTGAAGGTTGCCTTTTCTTCGGTAGAAATACAGACGATGGAGCAGATGCTTTCCTATGGCTCAACGTTATGAGAAATGTTCATTTCTCTCATTGATTTATTTTTTAAAGAAAGATTTTAAACACTTGTTCTTTGAAACACTTTGAAAAAGCCATTCCAAGCAAACCTGCTTTTCTAGGGGCAGAGTTTAATGTTAGAAATTGATTGCAGTCACTGCTCTGAGAGGTAGCCATTCAGACTAGATGGAAACAGGCAAACCAACAATGGCTAAAGGGACATTTACAGTAGCTTTTCCTAATTTTAAACTAATTACAGTAGTTTGGCACATGCAGCTGTTACATTTTGAACCACACTACCTTCATCTGCACTCAGCCTTTATACTATCCAGCAACTATGGCAAAAAGCGTCACAAGTCTTACCAACTGGTTGGCAAATAAATAAATAAACAACAACAACAACAAAAAACACTAACCTTCATCCAACTCTAACCTTCTGCTAACTCCCTGCCATACATGATCCCTTTTCAATATCAGAATAAATACAGTGACAATATCTTCCTGTAAATCTCTTATCATAACTAGCAAATAATCCTCTACAGTTCTCTTCAGACAGGAGTAATGTGTAAGTTATACTCTGCATCTGCTTGCTCTAAAGAATGAACTTTGGATCCATCCCAGTAGTATGTGTGGTAGTGAGTTTATAAAGAATTCACAAAGGAGTCCAAAGAAGCAAAGAAATGCTTACTGGACAGAAGAGGACCATATGGTTAATTGAGTCTTGCTCTCATTGAGCCTGTATTGACTCCCCCCCCCCACCAACACACCCCTTTACAATTAGATTAAGTCATTCCACAAACATGCATTTTAATCTCCAAAACCCAGCTAATGGTTATAAATTCTGATTCTCAAACAGTTTGAACAAACCCTTTATGAATAGTTTAACTTGTACATTTCTCTATTGTAGCTTTTGGCTAAAACAACTGTGTAGGGAATTGAGTGTGCACAAACTGCTTATTTGCTAGTCCTCTCTTTAATCAGAATTCATATAATCTTGTTTATAAAATGATTACCATTTCAAACAGCTTCCTGACATCAGTTCTTTCTACATCCCTGAGAACCACTTCCAGCCTTCAGTTAAGTGTGTGCACGCATCAACAGCAGACCATCTTGAAACTCCGATTATAATTTTGCATGGTCTTCCCAACTTCCTTGATCATTGTACCTGTGGAGAAGCATGGAGTCTCTGCTCCTGTCTGAAATAGTTTGTACTGAAATACTTAGTTAGCCCTAGGCTTGGGCTACACTTACCCCGGCGATTCGGCAGCAGTCGACAGGAGTTACGCAAACTACGCAGAAAACTTGCATAACTCCCATCGACTGCTGTGCCTCTCTTCTGTGTGCCATCTTCACTGGACTGCACCGACGGGAACCGTGTTCTGGGTCATGCACCAATGTAACACCTGCAGAACAACTCTATTTTTGTTCAAGGAGGACTCAATAGCTGCCATCAAGCAACAGTTCATATTTCATACATTCACAAAAGATTAAGACAATTAGTTAACTAATACATGAGAATCAGAACACATTTATTGGCATTACAAGGTTACCAGGTCAAGTGTAAAAGCGTTCACATTACACAGAGTTTCAGGAAAAATATATCGAGGGAAAGAAAGAGAGATAAATCAAAGGGTTCTGAGGGGGGTGGGAGGGAAATGAAAAAGAGATCCTTGTAAAGGGAACTATTTACACAAGCACTGGCAGGGCCAGCCCCTCAGCTGGTGCAAAATTAGCTAGCGACATTGAAGTCAGTGGACCTGTGCTGATATGTGCCAGCTGAAACACTGTGCCAGGGCTCTTGTACCAAAGAAAATTTTAAATATAGTCTTCCCAACATCCCTCTCTATTTTTCTTTATTTTGTTGTTTATACACATTTTGCGCTATTAATTCCAAATTCTGATAGTCTAACTTCTTCTAACAGCTCTTTCCTTTGTTCAGTCTGGAAAGTTGCAAACCCACAGTCTCTGGTATTTATTAATGGCACTGGTACAGACCTAATTTTCTCTGGATGAATAGAAATTTGAGGCAATCACAGGTCACTAAACCATAACCCCCTGAATGACAGTTACAAAATGGGTATTACTACATTATTATTTGGTAATAACTATAGTCTTAAGATTATGCTTAGCACATAAAACATACGCTTAACCAAGAGTTTCATTAAATCTTTAAGAAACTGGAGTTACATATTACAAAACAAATGCAATGTGTCATAGCTCTGATTTAGCAAGATATTTAAGTATATCTCTTACTTTATTTATGTGCTTAATTTCATTGACTTCAATTGGACTATGATTGTGCTTAAGGTAATGCACGTGTTTAAATATGTAGCTGAATCGGGGTCCAAATCCAAAACCACTAATTGGCATTTTAAGAACATAATATGGCAAAAGCCATTATTTCCAGTTACTGTACCTATGAATGATATACTTCCATGTGTAAATGTTTACCTAAGACATTTCTATGTAATTATAGATACTAGGAAGATAGAAGTTTTTAAATTCAGAATTATTTCTCTGCTACTTTGAAACTTAACTATTTTGTTGGCTCTGAAAAAGTACTGGCTGCAAAATGTCAATTCACTTTTTCAAAATGGAAGAAGTGTTATTGCTTAGCAGTATTTTATCTTGGTATATTGAGTTCAGAAAACAAAAGCTGCAAAATGTTTTATTCCCCAATACAATTTATCATTCTTTATACATTAACTGTATCTGTACTTCGTTGAGTGGAAACTGCATAACAGTATAGTATATTACTGCCCTATATACTGTCATCACACAAAAAAAAAATTGGTATGTGTTAGAATATAGATATTTAGGCCTGCCTGTAAAGGCCTATGATTGTTAAAGTATATTTTTATCACTTAGCTAGTTATAGGGGTATAGAAACAAAGAATAAAAATCACAGGCCACCTATGGGACTTCTCTCACTGTAACAGTCTGAGGCCTTGTACTTCAGCTAAGCAGCAGAGGCAGCCATAAACTGGGAAGCGTGTGGTCACCTCCACACATTCCAAACAAATTACCTTAAAACAAGGCAATACCAGGCAGTTAAGAAGGCAGTCCAGTCAAACATCTCCAGATAAAGGAAGGATCCTAGAACGTTTAAAGAAAACTTTTGTTTGATAGCATTCTGTCTGGTTTTTAAACAGTTGTCAACAGTTGTGGTTGTAGAATCTACACTTCATATTGTTTGGTCATTATGGTACCCACTGTTCTGATAATTTCTGTCTGATTCTTTAATTGCTTCTGTCTGTCCATAACTAATTGTAATCAGTTAAGGAGATGGGGTATGATTGGTTAGAGAATTATGTTACAATATGTTAGGACTGGTTAAAGAATTATCTTGTAATATTTTTAAGAAAATGATTGGTTAAGATACACTTTAAAAACTGAGGTCAAACAGGAAGTAAGGTGGGAAGAAGGAAAATTACTGGTGTGAAGAATTGGGATTCTTGCTTGATTACCCAAATAAACCCACAGTATTACCTGCTGCTGGACTCTGGACTTCTGCTTCTCTCAGCGAACCAAGAACTGAGGGAGGGGGCCTTAACAGTAGGCCCTTTTATTTCAATCAGAAGGCTTTAAAAAGAGTGAACATCTGCTAGAAGAACATTTTAGTAAGCAACATCCCTGTTGGTTATTGGAATGTCTGGAAGATTCCATTTTTGGAACCGTGATTTGAGTAACACATCAGTTCTAAGTCTGGGGAAGAAGAGTCCCCAAAGATCATGATATTTTAAATACTGTCAACTGAGCATAAGTACTGAGTAGTACAGTATTTTGATGTTTTAAATACAGGTGAGAATGGGTTGGACGGACCCACAGGTACAGGTGACTAGAATCACAGGATGGCCCAATCCTGCAGGAATTTACAAATATAAATGACTTCACTCTTATGAATAGTGCCAGTGACTTCCCCTTGACTCAGTTTGTTCTCAACTGACATGATTAAGCCTTTGTAGGTTTGGACATCTGATCCTTTTATATTCTTAGTGGGCTTATATCAGCAGTAAGTCAATAGAAAGATTCCCACTGGTTTCAATGGTGATACACTGGATAATATGGCGCCACGTTTGGGCGGAATTAGTTGCTGTGTCACTCAACCCAAGAAATACAAAGCCATCATCACTATACTATACATGAAAAAAAGTTTAGAAAACCTGACCTATGTGGAAAGGTTAAAAAAAAAAGGGGGGGGGGCACTTTTAGTATTGAGAAAAGAAGACTGGGGGGGAGGGAGGACTTTTATTTAAATATCCTAAAGGGCTGTTCTAAGTAGGGTGGCAATCAATTGTTCTCCACGTCCACTGAAGGTAGGAAAAGTAGTAATGGGTTTCGTCTGTAACAAAGAAGAGTTAGGTTTGATATTAGGGAAAACTTTCTAAATATAGAGATAGTTAAACATCAGAACAGGCTTCCAAGGGAGGTGGTAGAATCCTTGCCATTGGAGATTTTTAAGAACAGGTTGAGCAAACACCAGTTAGGGAGGATATAGGTTTACTTTGGCCCTGCCTCAACACAGGGGATTGGACTAGTCCCTTCCAGTACTACATTTCTATGATTATCATAATGCATAGAGATGAAACTCTTTCTGATATTTCAAGTATAATTTACACTAAGCCTGGCCTTTTTTTTTTTTTTGCAGCAAAACACAAATTTGACCAGGTTTTTAATAGTCTATTGTTTAAAAAATAAAAAACAAACATACGCACTGTGTATTCAAATTAAAGTGGTGTAAATAGAAGTTAATGAACACTATTGCTTCAGTTATTAGATTTTTTTTTCAAACAGAAAGTTCTAATATGCCCATTTTTAGCATTGCCAACAGCGCTGGTGCATGCAGTTCAGTAGTTCATATTTTCCAGTTTTCTAATTGCTTTCTATAAACCTTAAAAAACAGTATTTATGTTTTAGGATAACACAGAATGGAATGAATTACCCACAGTCAATTCAAAAGCAAAGAGAAACTGATTATTTTATACTAAGACAACCTACGTACCTTTTCCTTTGAGAAACACAAAGAAGAATTAAAAAGCATAGTTAAGTGAGGCAAACCTGTGATCTAAGCATTAGGAAACATTAGGCATATACAGCATAATTTAATTGATACTTTGAAATAAAGAAATATCGAGCTACAGGTCTATTTAGTGTGAGATAGCACCATAAATATTCATAAATATTAAATTGTGTTCAGAATCATTTTCTATGGTAATACTTTTTCACCAGAATACTATGAGTCACTTACACTGGTATAAATGCAAAGGAACTCACTGAAGGCAGACGGTGTTACTACAGTTTTATTCCAGTGTAATTATAGCACAATTTCACCCTATGCTGTTGTAATTTAATTTAATTTAATTGTAATCCTATTCTTTATGTGTAGCATGTAGCAAGGAGTAGAGTTCCTGCTATGCTCAGACTTAGAGTTCTAGTGTGTACTGAACCACTGGACTAGACCCGAAGTGCCAGAATATATCATTGAAAACCAGTTTGGGCATGAATAGTGAAGAAGCAGTAAAAGCCGCCCGAGCCTCAAAAGGCTCAAAATAATCATTAAAACAGTGAGTTCTGTATTGTAATATTACCACAGATAGCACTTCCTTGCTGATGGGAAATTCAGTCCAAAATATAATGTCACAAGATCAACCAGTCACTCCTAAACTACTCTGATGTAAAGGAGGAGGAGGATTAAAGAATCGGATGTAGGCGCTGTGTTATCATCTGCCACAAGCAAGCATCATACCAATGTTGGCAGTGTTGGTTTGAAATTTTCTGATGAATGTTTTTCTGTTGGAAAACACTATTTTACCAAAATAAAAACATTTAGTGGAAATAGGTCAGTGAAATGAAATTTCATTTAGGAAAAGTAAAGCATTTTGATAGGATTGAAATGTTCCATTTTGACCTTTTTTTTGGAATGCTTCAGTTTTCCGCTTTGAAATTACTTTGTTTCAACTTTTCATATGATATAAAGTAAAACAAACAGAAAAAAATATTTTGATTGTCAAAATGCTCATAAAGATTCATTCTGAATTTATTTTTAATTTAATTTCATGGGTGATTGAAAAGGCATTTTATATTCCAATTCAGAAGCAACACAATAATTCAAAAATTTTAAAATTCCCCAAGAATAGAAATTGAGTTTTGAACAGCTGTAAGAGCCAGCATCAGTCCCTTTCTAATCACTAATGTGGGATGGGGAAGTGGTCTAGTTGATTAGAGATCACCTAAAAATACTCATTAGGGTATTTTAAAACAGATGAACTAAAAATACTTAATACATGTTCTTAAAACAGAATTATTTGATACTGTGCATTCATTGCTATTTCCCTGGGTCTGACAACAGCTTAATACCTCTATAGTTGATTCACTTGGCCTCATCCCTCTTTTGGAACAGAGGTGAAATAACATCTTTCTTCCAGTCATCTGGGATAATATTAGTGTGCCAGATGATCTGGAAGAGCCTACATAGCTGTGACACAACAATACTCTCACCTGTCTTCAGCAACTCAAGCGTGATGTTACAAACCCCTAATGCCTTCACAGATTTCTATTTATGGACTGTGGTCTGGATTTCATCTCAAATGAAGGAAGGTGACTCTATTGGAGCTTCCTGTTCCTCTTCAAGAAGAAGAGAGGTGTCAGACAGTTGTAGCATCATGAAATGATCTATCTATCTATTGAGGCTGATCTTGCAGACTATGGCTGATGCTGCCATTCTGATTTTTTACTAAACAGGCTGGTATCACCTTCCCCTACAGACATCCCTAAGTTGAATATAGACTGCAGAGATCATGCTTGGCAGCAGCTTGTTCTAAACTGCCTGCCTGAATCGACCACCAGAATTCCTTATCTTTCTTATGCAATGACTTAGCAACCCATTTAGCTTTTGCTTTCGAGAAACACATCTGAAGACGAATCATAATCCCATTTTTTTCTTAGGTCCAACTGCTCTGAGCACCTCCTTACTTCTGTTTTAACGTCTCACATCAGCAAATAACTTTGTGTCAAAGGCCAGGATAATCATGCAACTTTAGACCTGATCAGTCCAATATCAACCAAATCTTTACCTTGAGACAGCTTTTTGAGATGATGTGTGAATTTAATACAGTGTGTGCAGCATTTCTTTTGTAGACTTTTCTCAGCCATTTGATTCAGTGCATCAGGCAAGCTTGTGGGATCTGATTTGGCAAATCTGAGTCCCAAGAAAGATAGTGTCATTGATAGAAGAGCTCTATAAATGGAATTGAAAGCCGTGTTTGAGTCAACCGCCGATACACAGTATGGCTTCTATTTCTACAGGAGTTTGGCAAGACTGCACCCTGTCATAAATAGTGTTTAATATCAGCATTGATTAGCTGAGAGAAAAACTTGAAAATGTAACTGTTAGCAGTATTGCAACAAACCCTATTTTGCTTCAAGATCTTGAATACCCCAATGACATTGACTTGTTAACTCAGTTTGGTGAATCACTGCAGCTGATGGCCAATTTGGTTGGGCAAAAAGCAACACCCATTTGTCTGGTTATTAATCTGTATACAACCTGAGCCTCTGGTCATTACCATCAAGCAGCCTCCAATTTTAGATTACAACTAGCTCAGTTTGCAGCAGGTGACAATTGTTAAACACTTGATAGGATCAGTTTTGCAGTATGTCTGAAAGATGCAATTTCTCCAGTTCTTTCAGAAACATCAGGGTATTTGGCCTCTAAATCCTATAGGTCCTCGGACTTCTATACAGATCTTGGTTAAGTGCTAGAGGCTTGACACTGGCTTTTAGTTCTCCAGTCCACACTCCAGATCCCAGCCAGACACTACCCCTGAAATCACTTTTTGCAAGGTGGGGATACTATAGTGCTGAATTTTCCATGAGATTAAGAAGTACAATGAGATGCATCCCCATCTCTACACACACATAATGCAATCTGTATGAAACTTAGTTGGCTCCTGGGAAAGAGGGTACACTGAGTCATGGAGCTGGTGGTTCGTCTCCCTCCACATAGGCCCTGGAAGAACATTTGAATAAAGGACCCTCTGAACTTGGATCTATGTGGGGGGAGAGGCAGTAATGATTGTCTGTAATTTGGTATGTCTGTGGAATACTAATATATATCTATCTACACACACACACACACACACACAGAGGATGGACCAGACAGATTATGGATGGCTCTACACTCAAATTTACTCTCTCTCTATGCAATATGAGAAAAATTCTCAAGAATGCTCAGCATTCTCCAAACTCTGATCCCTGCGACACTAGTGGGAATTTCCCTGCTCACTTCAGTGGGGACTTAGACCAACACTGAACCAGTTTTAAAATTCCCACCCTTTATGTACGGTAGCCCTGATTACAAAGGCTGAGATTTTCAAAGTTGTCTAAGGGATCTGGATGACTACTAATTGTAATAGTTATTCGGTGCTCAGATCCTTTCAATGATTTTGAACATTCAGCCACACAATGAATCTACATTTCATTTCTTCATCACCGTCATCATCTCCAGGAATAGGATGCAAGAGTTTTGTGAATAGTGTGTGTGTGTGAATATTATAAAATATTGCCTTCCCTTTAGCGTTCCAGACTGTCATGCAGTTTACATAAAGGGAGTGTGTCTTTGTGCTTGTCAAGAGTTTGGGCTCAGGCTATTCTCGCAACACTCTGAGGGTATGTCTACACTGTGAGTACTGCGTCAGGCTCCATGGTTCGATGCAGTGGGCTCAACTGAGTGGGAAGTGGCAACCCACACAATCGATCCCGGAAGTGCTGTCCAGCTGACACAGTAAATCCACCCCCGAAAGAGAGTAACACTGCGTTGAGTGGAGGGCATTTCCTGTCAACGCAGCACAGTGGAGACGCTGTGGTAAGGGAATGTTAGTAAGTTGATGGGAGATACGCAAGATTCAGTATGTAGCTTGCGTATCTCCTGTTGACAATGCTGACAGTGTAGACCAGGCCTGAGCATCTCTTCTGGATGGATATGCTTCTATGATATGAGTAGATGATGGCTTGGTTAAATACATTTGGTAATCCACATCTTGTGGTCACAAGTATGTCATTTAATTATGAACTCAATTTTCATTTCAAATACTGAGGCTTTCAGGGGCCAGATTTAGGTCTCCGTTGTACCAGAGATGTACTACTGAGTTCAGTAGCGCGTCTTCAGATTTGCACTGATGTAACTGATTGCAGAATTTACTTTAGTGTTTCTAATATGGTGCACTTAAGACTAATTCAGCAGTGCACACTACCTAGCTGCAGATACAGGAATATCAGCTGCCTGTAAATCACTCCTGTTTAGAGAAACTGTCTTTGACATACCTATTTTACCTACTTTTTATATCTGTGCCTGGGTTAAAACTGTGTAATTGGTTTCTATATTATACTTAGCTTCTCCCTTTTATTTTCCCATGCTTTTTAATATCAAAATATTGTAGTGCAGAAATGTAATTCCTTGCCTCTGAGGGCATAGAGATAATCCACATTTATTCCAGTTATGAGTGTAATGATAACTCTAATAAGGCAAAAAGGCTGAGATGCAAATTGGTTGGAAGAAGGGATTATCTTTTAGTCTTTTCTCCAGTTAGAAAGAAAGCAAGTTTTGAAAAGCAATCCTGTGACATTTAGAGTCAAGTTAACCTGCACTCAGTTTAATTTGTTGTGCGTCCTTGGGAAAAAAATCCAAACACTTGTTAACACTTTACATGTAATATAGGAAACTAACAGAGAATGCGTTAGAGAAAGAAATGAGGAAAAAAAGTGATTGCAACTATAAATAAATTATGTAAAAGGAAAATATGGACAATGACTATGAGTCAAATGCTGCCATTGAACAACAGTAAGTGGTTCCCATTGTCTGCTTATCATTTCATTTATTTAGAATGAGTATTCTCACAAATTCGGGAAATGATCTAAGGAAAATGTAAAAAGAAAGGGAGAGCTCAAATACCAGAACCTCCAAGGAACCAAGCATTACTTTGAGCACTAGTGACAGCTTTTCAATCATTACTACGGGATCAAAATTCACATATAACTTGTAGAATTATATCATTGTTATAAATGGCTGAAGCTAAGCCACCCAAAGGAATATACTAGAAAAGAGTTTACCCCAACTATATTGACTGTACCTCATTTACAGACACCAAAACAAGAAAACAGCTCTTTAAAGAGTTGTGGAAGGGGAGAGGCATGCAAGATTTGTGTACTATTTCTTTAAAACTCTAACCATTAGAGAAGTAGGAGAGACCATAGAGAAAAGATCTAGACAAGTTCAACAGTGGGGAAAAAAAGACAGTCAATTTAAGGGTGATATTTATTTTCTTTATTCTAAGAAGGTTCCTTTTTTGGTATGAGACGAAAGTGACAGTCACCACCCTAAGCTAACAACGAGGAGGGAGAATGATCCTCTAGAATCAATGGGTCCTATGGTAATTAAAAGTGAAAGCCATAGATGGTGAAAAGGGTTTATTCAAATATCTCTCAAGGACACCGTTACTGTCTCCTCTTTTACACTACTTCTGTTCAAAACCTCACAATCTTCTTCCTTCTAAAGTTGCAAGTTGGATGCAGAAGGTGGTTCAGTTGTGCTCTGTAATGCAGGAACATAGAATTGCCATACTGGATCAGACCTATCATCCATCCAGTCCAGTATCCTATATCCACAGTGGTGAGCACCAGATGCTTCAGAGAAAAGTGCAATCCCTACTAGTTAGATTAATTTAAACCCTGAATTGTAATACCTCATCCATCCAAGATTACCAACAAGAATATTCAGAGTTGTTACAACTAATGCTATTCCTGTAAGCATCCAATCACTTTTCACCAAGTTCTGTATGTGACAGAAATGGAGCTGATGTATTCTGATTCTGATTCTCTAACTGATTGCAAACCTTGTTTTGCTGGGCTGAGAACTAAAGGTCAACAACTAAAAAATAAAAAGTCTTTCTGAAGGGGAGAGGGAGAGGGTCAGTATGCTTTATTGTTTTTTTAGATATGTTTTCTCTTAAATGCTTTTGTTGTAGATAAATGATACTTTACTTTAACAAGTAGAGTTAGGCAGAATTTTTCAGATTGATAGTTTATTACCTGGAAAAAAACACAGATTCTGCTGACCCAAAACTATTAATGTATTAGTATATGTACTGTATTAGTTTCAGCTGAGAAGATTGCCATGGAGAATTTCAGAACTCACAAATACAGTATGGCAAAGTTTAAGCTACTGAAAACAGGTAGTTATGTCATAAGCAGTGGCACAAAATCCACTGATAATTCAGGGCCTACCTCCTAATGAAACCAAGCAGCAATTGTCTTGTCATTTATAAATCCTGGCACAAAATGATAATTGGAGTACATACATGGCATTCAGCAATAGATAAATTATGGATTTTGAAATATGGCAATAGCTTCTTTGTATCAATCTCCACCACAGAGGCTGTTCTGTAACCCATACCTATTATTTGCAGTTAACACTGATGAGGCAGTGTCAGGTATGCCTGTGTCAAGCAAGGAGCTCCTGGAGCATACCACCTAACTTAACAGGCAACAAGACAACAGGACTTAATATGCACGCAAGAGTTCTGACTGGTACAGGGAAGAGTAGTCGGATGCTCCCAGTTACCCTCACATAAGGCCATTGAATGTCTCCCAGCTCTTGTCTTGAAAGGAGACAAGTTAAAACTGATACCAAATACATGCTTCCAGCACTCCCTGTGGGCACATACATGCACACAGAGTTAACCTGCCATACAATAAAATTGAGACAAATAACTTAATAGGATTCAATATTATGCGGATAAAAAGAACATTAGCTACACGAGATAGGGAGGGAAAACATTTTTCAAATGTTTTAATGTTTTAAAAAGGTGCAGCTGACCATTGGAGAAATACTAAATCCTGTAGAAGTTGAGGCTGTTCAGCATCTCACAGTGCCAAGAGGAGCTTGGAATTTTGCAGAATCAGGTCTTTGATCTTTGACAGATTTATAAAGGATCATCTACTCCCATTCCTTCAACACAAATAATCTTACATATCTGAGGTGTTTGTTTGCCTGATGCCTACAGGTCATTTCAGAAAGGCATGGATGCCGTGTTCCTCCCAACTTGCAGTGCTGATGCAACGTCACAGTATCAAATATCATGTTGATTTATGTCAACGACATCAATTTATATTAACTAATATTCACTGACATTACTGGACATGTGAAATCATTATAATGGTGCCCTGGACTGAGGAGCTCAAATTCACTTTGGAAAGATGTGCTTTGCAAAATGGATTGAAATAATGATCTCTTTCCTGAAGGAAATAGATTATTTTTCAAACAGGTTAATATTTATGCAAAATGCTACTGAATTGATTGTGCAATATTTTCAGTGTTAGTAAAAAAGTATGTAGAAATATAAAGCAGCTCAAACAAGAGTGAAAGGTACTGTATTTTGAACTAAAATTGTAGGAGTGTATTTTCACCTATAACACCAATGGCATTTACTGAGTTTTGATAATAGAGTTATTTGTGGTATATATTGTTCTCTAAGACAGAGACATGACAGCTGCAACATATTAATGAGCTTTCAGAAAGTCAGATATAAAGACTGCTGTTTCAGTCTTTGTTATATCAGCTGTGCTTGTCTTTATTTGGCACCTTTTAATGATCTAAAGAAAAATTAGAGTTTAGAAAGAAATTTTAATTGTCATTATGAAGCTCCAACAGTTCACAGCTCTGGGCAGTAATTCTGTATTCCAAAGTAGTTCTTTGCAGAAATGATTATGGCACAATAAAAAGATTCTAAACTCTACATAAAAATTCACACTAAAATGAACAACTAAAAAAGTTACCATTCTGACAATCAAGTGTTAAATAAACCACAGTGTTAAAAATCCATAGAGGTAATGTAGAAAGTGCAGTGGCCTTCCTCCGAGCCAGGGCCTGAAGAAGGGCCACAACTTCGGGGACAGATAGAGAAAGGGCCGGCAGCCCAGTCTGCCCGGCAACTGGGAGGCCGGCTCACAAGAGGGCCTGCTGGCCGACTAATCCAGCACCAGAGGAGCAGAGCCCTGGACAAAAAGCAGGCCCCTCAGCTCAGAGGGGAGGAAACTGCCGCCGGAGGCAGACGTGCAACCCTGCCGGCTACAGCTGAAGCCTGAGCCAGGCCAGGCCACTGACAGGAGCGAGCACCCTCCGGGGCGGAGACCCTGGGAGCAGCCCAAGAGACCAACCGCTAATTGTTGGGTAGGGCCCCCGGGACCCCTAGACTGCCTAAGGCCTACAGGCCCCCTGGACTGGGCCAAGCCTGTAGGCCCTAGCGATTGGACAGAGTTCCCTGAGCCGGAGGGCTGTGAGACCCCTCCTGAGGCTGGACCTGACCTAGAGGAGCTGCCCAAGGCTGATCCATTCCCCGAGATGGGACAGGACTTAGAGGAGCTGCCGGAGGCCGAGCCATCCCCCGAGCCCTGGGACCTGGAGGAACTGCCCCTAGCTGAGGAGCTTCCTGCCTTGCCGCCAGTGGACGCCGAGGGACTGGTGAGCCTGCCGCGGGCTGTCTACCCCAGTGTCTCTGAGGAACCCACAGATGCAGGTACCTGGGAATACGGGGAGGAAGTAGCCCAAGGGCGGCCATAACCGTGGCCAAGACAGGGGCAAGCCCCACTCGGCATGTTGTGGCAGGAGCCCCGCCAACTTAGTGGCACGCCTCTGCCACTGCTAGGGCCCTGGGCTGGGATGCAGTGGAGTTGGGTGAGCCTGTGTCCCTTTCTCTTCCCCCTTACCCTTGCCACCCAGAGAGTGAGCACCGTCCCCTGCACTCTTGAATTGAAACCACTACTTGCTTGCCCGCCCTGCCTGAGGGCCGGGGCGATAGACTGCTTTGCCTGCCCGCCCTGCTTCAGGGCCGGGGCGATAGACTCATATTCACAGCAAACATTCCCCTTTTTGGAAGGTGTAGTGGCCTTCCTCCAAGTCAGGGCCTGAAGAAGGGCCACAACTGCGGAGCCAGACAGGCCCTCATGTTACACGTGGTAGAGAACGCAGGCAGTTCCCCCCTGAAGCTGAGGGGGGGCTGCCAGTGTCGACACTCCTGAAGAGTTCAGGCATCGACGAAACTGACCATGGAAGCAGACAAGCTGATCCAGTGGTGGACAGAAGCCCAGCAGCAGCAGACGGCCCAGTTGCAGCAGCAGCAGCAGCAACTTCTGCAGATACTCGGCGCTCAGCAGCAACAACTCTCACGAGACCTAGGGGCTCAACAACAGGAACTACAGTGACAGCTTCTGCAATAGCTGGGGGGCCGAACCGGGCTGGCAAGCCCCGGGCCCAGAGAGACACCGGGCCAAAGCCCATATGCTGCCTGGCTCCAGCCGCGCCTCACCAAGATGGGACCCGCTGATGACCCAGAAGCCTTCTTGGTGACCTTTGAGCAGGTGGCCACGGCTGCAGTCTGGGATCTGGCCCAGTAGGCGACCCTTCTGGCCCCCTACTTGACTGGGGCATCCCAGGCCACCTATCGGGCCCTGGGCAACGAAGAGGCCCAGGATTATGAGGCGGTAAAGGCCGTGATAATGGACGCTCTAGATATTAGCCCAGAGACGTTCAGACGGCAGTTCAGGGAAAAAACCTTCCTCCCTGGAGCCCGACCACGGGCTGTGACGCAGGAACTCCGGGACGCTGGCTGGCGCTGGCTACAACCGGACCAGCAAACAGCCCCAGCCGTAGCCGAGCAGGTGGTTCTTGAACAATTTTTACACATCCTACCTGCCCAGGGGAGGACCTGGGTGCTCAGGCACCGCCCCACCTACTTGGCAGAAGTGGTCCATCTGATGGAGGACTTTCTCGCTGCCGAGAGACCTATGGGGACCACAACCCCAGCTCCTGGCTGAGCCGGACTGGCCGGGGCCGGAAAGCCTGCACCCGGGCCAGGACCTCAACCTCCGAAGAGCCGGGAGCCTGACCACAGCCGACCCCCGAACAGACCAGCTCCGGGACCCGGGGACGCAGGCCCCTGTTTCGCCTGCAGCCAACGGGGCCATCTCTGCCGACAGTGCCCAAACCTGAGCTGCACTTACGGTATGGTGTACGCTGGTGAAGGGTGGGCACGGGGACCCTCGGGCCTGAAGACCACCATTACAATGGGCCTCGCCAGGAGGCAGGTCGAGGCCCTGGTCAACTCAGGATGTGGGCAGACCCTCATCCTATGGGCCCTGGTCCCCAAGGACAGGGCAAAGTGGGTCTGCGCTGTATCCACGCGGACCTACGGTTCTACCCAACCATGCAGGTCCCGTTAACTATAGGGTCCCGGACCCAAGTCCTGTCTGTGGGGCTGGCTCCCCGTCTACCGTATCTGGTGATCCTAGGACGGGACTGACCTGACTTTGCAGGGGTCCTCCAACAGGCGAATACCGCCAAGGACCCAGACGCCGGGGCCCCCGAGGAAGAACCCCCCGATGCCCCTGACCCACCAGAGGACGAGGACCAGCCGGACCCCACTGCGGAGGCAGACCCCAAGGCGGAAGAACCAAGAGAAGGGATGTGCCCGATTGACGAGGACCCACCGCAGCTCAACGATCCCCTGGCCGACTTTTGCCGGGAACAGAGAGACGATCCCACTCTTGCCCGGGCCTATGAACAGCTGTCGGTGGTAGACGGCGTCATAACCAACCCTCAACGAGCGCCCCAATGGCCTCGATTCGAGCTACAGTGAGACCGCCTGGAGAGACACCCGCAGACGCAGAATCCCCACACCCAGCTCGTGGTGCCGTGACCGCACCATAAGGCCGTCCTATGTTTGGCCCACGACATCCCCGCGGAAGGACACTTAGGCGTGGACAAGACCCTCACCCGAGTCCTCTCCTGGTTTTACTGGCCGGGCATACACTGGGAGGTCTGGGACTACTGCGCCTCCTGCCCCAAATGCCAGAAAGTGGCGCCGGCAGGAGTCGCACGGGCCCCCCTGGTCCCTATTCCCGTGGTCGGGACGCCCTTCGAACGGGTGGCCGTAGACCTGGTAGGGCCCTTAGAAAGAAGCGTAGCAGGATTCCGCTACCTCCTGGTCAATTATGCCACCCGCTTTCCAGAGGCTATCCCCCTGAGAAATGCCACCGCCTGAACGGTGGCCAGCAAGCTCGTCAAGGTGTTCGCCCGAGTAGGGCTCCCCCGGGAGCTGCTCACCGACCAGGGGACAAAGTTCACCTCCCAGCCGCTGCAAGAGGTGTGCTCCATCCTTGGGGTCCAGAAGCTCCAGACCTCCTTCTATCACCCACAAACTGACGGCCTGGTCGAGCAATTTAATCACACCCTTAAATACATGTTGAGAAAATTCCCGTCAGAAGACCTGCGGCGATGGGATCAATTAATCCCACCCCTGCTCTTTGCCATCTGAGAGGTCCCGCAGGGCTCCACGCAGTTCTCCCCTTTTGAACTCCTGTATGGTCGTCAACCCCGGGGGATTCTGGACTTAATGAAAGAACACTGGGAGCAGACCCACTCCCCATCTAAGGGGATGCTCCAATATGTGCTCACGCTGCAAGAAAACCTTCACCAGGCCGGCGAATTAACTCAGGAAAACCTCCAAGCTGACCAACAAAGCCAGGCCCAGACGTATAACCGGGGAGCCAGAACCCACTCCTTCGAGCCTGGGGATCGGGTCCTGGTTTTGCTGCCCTCAGCAGAATCCAAGATGCTCGCCCGATGGCAGGGACCCTATGAGGTCCTCCAGGCGGTTGGCCCTGTGAATTATGAAATCCGCCAACCCGACTGGAGGAAAAAGAAACAGGTATATCATGTCAACCTGCTAAAACCCTGGCGGGAACGAGTGGGCCTACTGATCAACCCACAACCCCCAGACCCAGAATTGGGCCAACTGATCCCCACGCAAGAGGAGCTGGGGGAACCCCAGCTTGGGGGCACGCTTACCGGACCCCAGCTATGACAAGCCAGACATTTGATCGAGACCTTCGCCTCCATCTTCACCACAACTCCCAGGAAGACCGACCGGGTGTATCATGTTATAGAGACTCAACCCGGTGAGGTCGTGCGGACGGGGACATGCTCACCGCCCCGCCACCTCCAAGCGACCGTAGAGGAGGTGGTCCAGGCCACATTACACCTGAGAGTCATCGAGCCCTCAACCAGTGAGTGGCAGAGTCCGGTGGTCCTAGTGCCCAAGCCTGACGGATCCCGGCGCTTCTGTATCGACTTCCGGCGGGTCAATGAGATCTCCAAGTTCAACGCCTACCCCATGCCTCTCGTTGACGAGCTGCTAGACCGGCTCAGAGAAGCCTGATATTTTTCCACTATTGACCTGACAAAGGGGTATTGGCAGATCCCCCTGGAAGCGTGCTCTCGTGAAAAAACAGCCTTCACGACCCCAGCGGCCTGTATCATTTTATCTGAATGCCCTTTGGGCTACACAGGGCCCCCGCGACCTTCCAGAGGCTTATGGATCAGCTTCTGGCATCCCACATAAACTACGCCGCCGCCTACGTAGACGACGTTGTCATCTATAGTCGAGACTGGGGCGACAACCTTAATCAAGTAGCCACTGTGTTGCAAACTCTCTGCGATGCGGATTTGACCGCCAACCCCTTGAAGTGCCGCATTGGATGGCAAAAGACTACATACTTGGGCTGTACTCGGAGCCAGGGAACCCTGTGACCCTTGATCAATAAAGTACAAGCCCTATGAGAGTACACCCGGCCAGTCACCAAGAAACAGGTATGACAGTTCCTAGGGTTGGCTGGCTATTACCGGCGTTTCGTACCGAATTTTGCCACTCTCGCCGCCCCACTCACGGACATCCTCCGAAAGGACCAACCCCTCAGCATTCAGTGAACCCCGAAACGGAACCAGGCCTTCATAACACTGAAAGAGGCCCTGTGCTGTGAGCCAGTCCTCCACAGCCCGGACTTCGCTCACCCGTTCGTGGTGCAAACGGACGCCTCGGCCATCGGACTAGGAGCCGTGCTGACTCAGGTGTTTGACGGGGAGGAGCACCCCATCCTCTACTTGAGCCGCAGGCTGTTTCCCCAGGAAGAGCGGTACGCGATGGTCGAAAAGGAGGCCCTGGTGGTCAAGTGGGTACTGGAGGCCTTAAGGTATTATCTCCTGGGGAGCCTTTTCACTGTGGTCATGGACCATGCCCCCCTCCTCTGGCTACAGCGGATGAAAGACATCAATGCCAGGGTAATGTGGTGGTACCTTGCCCTGCAGCCCTTCGCATTTACCATCAAACACTGTGCGGGGCGGAACCATGCTAATGCGGATGCATTATCCTGGATGGACCCACTAGAGCAGGCCAGCCCCAGAGACTGGGGACTGGACTAGAGTGGGGGTGTGTGTAGAAAGGTGCAGTGGCCTTCCTCCGAGCCAGGGCCCGAAGAAGAGCCACAACTGGGTCGACAGACGGAGAAAGGGCTGGCAGCCCAGTCTGCCCGGCTCGCAATAGGGCCTGCTGGCCAACTAATCCAGCACGAGAGGGGCAGAGTCTCAGACAGGGCTGAGAATACAAAAAGCAGGCCCCTCAGCTCAGAGGGGAGGAAGCTGCTGCTGGAGGCAGACATGCAGCCCCGCCGGCTACAGCTGAAGCCTGAACCAGGCCCGGCCACTGACAGGAGCGAGTGCCCTCCGGGGTGGAGACCCCGGGAGCGGCCCAAGAGACCAACCGCTAAGTGTTGGGTAGGGCCCCCGGGCTCCCTAGACTGGCCAAGGCCTACAGGCCCCTTGGACTGGGCCAAGCCTGTAGGCCCTAGCGATTGGATGGAGTTTCCTGAGACGGAGGGCTGGGAGACCCCTCCTGAGGCCAGACATGACCTAGAGGAGCTGCGGGAGGCCGAGCCATCCCTCGAGCCCTGGGATCTGGAGGAACTGCTCCTAGCTGAGGAGCTTCCTGCCTTACCACCAGTGGACGCCAAGGGACTAGCGAGCCTGCCGCGGGCTGTCTACCCCAGCAGCTCTGAGGAACCCACAGATGCAGGTACCTGGGAATACGGGGAGGAAGTAGCCCATGGGCGGCCATAACTGTGGCCAAGACAGGGGCAAGCCCCACTCGGCATGTTGTGACAAGAACCCCGCTGATTTACTGGCACGCCTTTTCCACTGCTAGGGCCCTGGGAAGCGGTGGAGTTGGGTGGGCCTGTGTCCCCCTCCTTTCCCCCTTACCCTTGCCACCCAGAGAGTGAGCACCGTCCCCTGCACACTCAAATTGAAACCACTGCTTTGCCTGCCCGCCCTGCTTCAGGGCCGAGGCACCAGACTCCTATTTGCAGCAAACATTCCCCTTTTTGGAAGGTGTAGTGGCCTTCCTTCGAGCCAGGCCCGAAGAAGGGCCACAACTGCGGGGCTAGACAGGCCCCTGTGTTACAGGTAACCTTAAGATAACAGAGAAAGTGCCTTGTTTTCAATGGCTATTATTGGGATTCCCTGAGCTGAGTCTAGACCCTGAATCAAGGCACACAATATCATCAGAGACTCATATCTGCATTTCTAAGCTAGTTATTCATATTTACTATTTTTATTCCAGTACAGACCACCATGGGCTAGGAAGACACACTCCCTCCCTTCAAGAGCTTATAATGTAAAGTTCTTAACCTATGCTTTGATCTGAAAGGTGGACCCTTGCTTCCCTGTGGCACCCACTGGAATTATATCTTTAACCTGTCCTGTGTCTGTTGTCTTCAGCCCATGCAGATCCAGTTCCAGGACAATCAACATGTAAATGGCAGGAGATAAAGAAATAAAAAGCTGCACAATATTTTATACAATTTTAAAAACTAGTAATATTTATTAACTGTACTTATGTACCCTTTAACAAATTCATTATTAGCTGGGACATTTCATAGGCATTATGGAAGAAGTGAGCTTTAAGGAGGTACTTAATGGAAGAAAAGATCTTACAGAACAGTTTGGAGAGGATAATCAGTATATGGGAGTAGCACGGAAGAAGGTTTATCGAACTTGTATGTGTTTCTAAAGAATCCACAAATGTTATGAAAATTTAGGGAGTGCCAGGCACTTAGGTATTTTTGTGCCTAGAGTAAGTTTTCAGTGAACAGTTATGTAAGTAAGACTCAGCTGCTTTAATGTTTGTGAATAGTAAACACTAAAAGGACACAAATATAGCCAAGAAAACTCATTTTTAAAATTGAATGAATACTCTGAAGTGTTTGTGATATTTTACTCAGCTCTGATGGATACTAACTGTTAGTCAGTCAGTCTGGCTTAATTTTAAGAGCCAGATCCTCAGATAGTTTAAACTAACTTTCTTGGAGATATGCCAATGGATTTAAAACAGCGGAGGTTCTGCCTTTGAATACTGACCCAGTTTAGCTCAGTTTTACTTGTTTTAAGATTGGTGTTACAGATATGCAGACCAAAAAAAAATTTTTGGGGGGGGAGGGTCGGGAGAAGGAAGATTGGTAAATACATTATACTTGTGAAGTCCACTTAACATCAGATTGCCACCTTAGCCTTGTATTATAAATATATTCAAAAGAATAGATATTTAATTTGGTCTTTATTTAATGTTTTGTAATAGATATTATAAGGCCTAATTTAGAGAAGGTATTATACAATAGGAGACATACTTCTCTCCCCTAGGTACAGCAGCATAGAAGGGATACAGAAGAGTACAGGGATTCCTTTCCTCTAATTTGTTGGGGAAGGTAGAATATAAAATTATTCCATTAGTGTCCAAGGCTCAATTCAGGAAAGCATCCCTGTCCCTGTCTGGACAAAGTACATGCTTAATTGCTTTCCTGAATTCATGGTTTATTTACTAATACTGGATTATTCTAATGTGTGAGGGCAAGAAAAAGACATGTCATCCATTACAGAAGAAATTAACCTAAAAAAGTTATTAAAATAAAAGAAAAGGTTCCAGTGCCATTGGGATACAGTGTTTTAATATAGAATGACCTATATCAGAATGCTTACAGTGAGTAATTAGTTTACACCATAAAAGTTGAGGCTGCTAAATTACATCTGACCTCACAGCATCGGAATGTAAATTCAAAACCTAATCCTTTGTTCTAGCTTTCCTGCTATACTACTCTTACCCACACCAATACTCCCACTCTCTATGAAATAATAATTAAAAAGACTAAACATACCTGTTGCTTACAAGGACAGGAAAGGAGAGAGAAACAGAGAAAGAGAGATCAGTGTTTTGTTGGCTCTTGGTAGACACTCATACAAAAATGATGGGGATGAAAATAGGTATATTCTGTTTGCAGATTTTAAAATACAAAAAAAAAAAAAAAAAAAAAAATCAGGCACTTTTTTCCCACCTAATTTTATACTATGAAACTATGAATGCATAGGAGGTGTTTGTGAAAATTTCAGACTCTTCACAGTATGAATTTCAATTTTAATGTGCAGTGTTTTTGTTTCCAGGGGTATTGACATCCCTGTGGGTTAGTGATTAGAACTCAGATAGATTATAATTCATAGCAAATCAAATGAAAAAAATTGCAGACAAAGTAACAGTAGCATTGCAATATTTGGTGGGTCATATGTCAGTAATGGCACTAGAGAAAAACATGATAGAAAGTTTACAAACAAAGATGGGATGAGAGAGACAGGGTGGGCTGAGTGGGGGAAAACAGGAAATAAAGACAGAGATTTGCAGCTGAGTAAGGAAAAGGGGGCCCAACACCATTCCCTGTAAATATTTTAAATTAAACTGCAGGATTATGTATACATTTTAAGAATGAGACCATTTGACAGTACCACTTTTTCTTATGATCCATGCACAATAAACGCTTGAAGGTAATTTAACTGTGACATATAGCCTTTTTACCAAAAAATGCTATCATTCTGTTTAGATGAAGTACTCACTGGCTTCTCTTATCATTCTAAGAATATGAATTCATAATCTACCTCCAGTGCTGGATATTTTAATGGTCTACAGAATGTATCTGAATACATAGAACAGAAGTCTTAAAGGAAATGAAATACTTGGGAAAAATATGACCTAATTAAAAAGACTGCAAACATGTTTCAGAAATGAGAGTGTTTTTAATTTATTGAAGCACTTTGAGGATGTTACTGACAAAGAGACATGTGTAATTCAACAGATTTATAGATTTGCTGAGTGTGCTTGACAACGTTTTACACTGGAGATTAGTTGCAGTGGTGAAGTGTCACATGACCATGTAAAATTATTAGACTGAATGTTAGACTGAAAAACTAAGATCAATTTCAAGAGAAAAATCTTTTGGCTTAAAAAGACATGACTAATTTGTGCAGCAGGGCTGGGGTCCTAGCTTTCCATTATTAACATAAAGGATTTTGACTTTTAAATTGAAAACAAGATTGTTAAAGGCTACAGTGTGATTTAGACTACATGTCCATTGAAAGCGATAGAGACACCTTTTACAACCCTGCCTAGGCTACCTGGGCCTTGAGTTCTAGCTCCTCCTGAACAGGTGGAGATGGGTGAGAGATGGACAGAGTCTTAGCCTACATCGCTCCACCATTGTGCTGTCTGGCTCACTTGAGCTGGTGCAAAGGATGTTGTACTGTGCTTCTGGTGTAGGTCAGCAAAGAAGGAATTGTGCCTCAGAGGTCTATCTAACCTAAAATGAGGTTTGCTGGAAAGAAAGAGGTTTCAACTGAGCTGGAATTGAGTGTTGGATGAACTGGGTCTCAGTTAGGGTGACCAGATGTCCCGATTTTATAAGGACAGTCCAGATATTGGGGGCTTGGTCTTGTATAGGTGCTTATTACTCCCCACCCCGTCCCAATTTTTCACACTTGCTAGATGGTCACCCTGGTATCTGGTCATCCTCAGTTCCAAATGACTCTTGGTGGTTTTGTCCAATTTCCATCCACCATTCCAGCCAAATTCACTTTGAAATTTAATTCAAACAAGCACACAAACTTAAAGCAACATTCAAGGGGTACAGACACTTGAATTTAAATGGGAATACAAGTTCATGTAAATCTCTATGAACCAAAGCTACCACATTTCATAAAGCCCTGCCTATTGTTTTGCCTTCCTCCAAGAAGTTGTTTCCTCACCACAAAGGAAAACATTTATCTTTATAGAAAGATGGTATGACTTTTTTTAAAAAAATCAATATCGCTACACTTCTTGATTTATCTAAATGCTCTGGGTTAACCGTATCTTTATTTTTATTGTATCTTATTTCTATAACCCTAAGGATGCACTATATACCACACAATACCCTATTAAGATTATAAGGGATAAATAAACTTATAATTTGAGTTAGTATTGGTTTATTTTGTTTCCTCTAGGTAGGTGAAGAGAGATTCTTCTTGTTCTTCTTCTACCTGCTATTATCACTAGGATACGGAATGATCTGCTTTTCCCTGGGTGCAGCCTAACTACTCAGGCTGCGCCCATCTCCAATTAACTTTCAGTTGGAGTTGGGCTTCTTTTGTCTCTAAAAAGAATCTCTTCTCTGATTAATGTGGAGTACAGTATGCTGTATAATACAACACAATGAACTTTCCATTAAGTGCCATATTTAACTGGTGTGCAGGATTACAATTCCCTCCACCACCACCCCCATTTGAATTCATATAGCAAGCAGCAATTCAGGACACCATATATTAGCTACACTGATCCAAACACAGTTTCTTGTTGCAGATAGATTTATATCATAATAAAAGGTATACCTGCTGCTATCCTTCAGTAGTCTGTTATCATGCTCTGGGGAACTGGACTAGTGCACAACTAGCCGAATTCTAGGGAACCAAAAAAGGCAGACTGTAACCATTTGCAATTAACTCTTGAGATGGTACATGTGTTACTTAGCCACAGATGAAGACTGGGACTAAAATCCACATGTGTACGCCTCTTGTCAGGCTCAATTTTTGGTCCACTTTATAGAACTTCTGAAAATAGGCACTATGCTAGGGCTGCAGAAAAGCATATGCCTCAATTAACCACTACATGAATGCCATTGATTCTTTGCAAATATGACCTTTAATACCTACTAAATCCTATCAGATCTACTTTAAAGTGTTGACTGTTTTTAGCTTTAGTTTCTAGTGGCAACTCATAAGAGGATTCTTAATACAAGCCTACAATTACAATAAAACATTGCTAAGAGTTCTTGTTTTCATATTCTTAGGTAAATAACAAAATATTTTAATTACCCTCTCTCTCAAAGTACAAGCTATGGAACAAATGTTGGTTCCATAGTCTCTCTCTCAAAAATAAATAAAGAATACTTCCTTTAAGTCTCATTAAAACTGCACTTCTCAAGTATTGTCTTTATATTCATGAATAGTAAGTTCACTTTGAACAAGACTGGATGTGTGGTAATAGGATACAGTGCTTCTCACTTCTAAAATTGCAGGTTCAAGCCCAGTGCAGTAACCAAAATTTATGTGGCAGTCTACGACTGTCAGCTTTTGGTTGCAGTCCAATTCTTATGCTAATGAAAAAATGCACATATCAGAGAGCACAACCATAAACACCTTTCTTGGCAATCATGGAACAGGCATGGAAAGCAAACTATCTTCCCACCCTCAGAAGTGTTTCCTCCTGGTCAAGGCTGAAGAACGTTGGGGATGCTACTTGAGGAAGTTTACATCAACGCTCTGTGAGTAAAAAAAAGGCCTCAGAGCTGTTAATCTGAATTCTTTTATAAGCATTAAACCAAATTCCATTTTCAAACAGAAAGTTCAATTTAACAAGCAAAAATATAAATGTGTCCTACTTCACTCAAAATGATCACTTATCACACATTCTACTGAGACTCCATACAAGCCTGGAAATAAACTTCAGCTGTCCATAGCATCGACAGCTGAATGTACGGACATCTGTTCTAACTGCTATTCTATTTGAAACGTCCTGTAGATTCCAAACTGCAGTACAGATTTTAACTGAGCCTTTTAACATCTACTACCAGCCTTATATAGCAGCTTACAATACAAAAATATTCACTTCTTCTTAGTGCTTTTAATTGCATCTCAAAAAATCATATTTAATAAGAAAATATTGATTGGTAGGATTTTTACAGTTTAAACAGAAATGCATTGGGTAACGTATTACTGTATTTTATCTCATGCTGTACAGCAATTTTACAAGCTTAAATATGTTAGCTTGTGGCATATGGCATGTTAATGCTCATGTTGTGGGAGTAATGTTTACAATTTATCTACCAATAGTTGGCAGTGTTCAGTCAATTGCTTACAGGCATGGCAGAGATTCATAAATCTATAGCCAGGCATATCACACTCCTCTCAACGTGCAACACTGTTATAACATAATCAGTTACATTAAGGCGTTCTATGAAAAATATTAGATTAAAAAACCTGTCAAGTGTACAATAGATCCAGGCTTTCCCCCCACTTATTATACCCTCTTTTGACCACCTAGGATTTTTGCATTATTTCACATTTAGCCATACTGAACCTCAACTTTGTAGGCTTTCATTCTGCAATTTCCCTTCATTATTTACCCTCATTCCTAATTTGAATTCTCCAAAATTTTGATTTGTGCTACTTAGTTCCCCTTCCCTTTATTTTGCATTAAATAATGTGCACCCCATGCAAATCACTGAAGTACTTCATGGTAGTTGGATAACGCATCTTTAATGGATTTGTGATAATCTGGTGGGGTCTACGGTTCTTTACTTTCATACAGATCCAATTAAAAAAATTAGAGATTTTTCAGAAATGCTAGACATTAGTCTTACTCTGCTTCGATTTAAATCATCAGGAGTTTTACCAAAGATGTTAATGGGAACAGAGAATAGGCTAATCCACCCTACCTATATTAATCTTCACAGACTTCCCGTTAATCAGAGATTCTTTATGGACTAATTGTAAACCCTGAACTTGTGTTCTTCTTGCCCCTATGCATTTATCTATTTTTGTTCCTCTTGTTTCTCTTGGCTGAGAAATCTCATTTAATCTTTTTCTTCTTCCTTATTTATTTCTACAAGTTTTGACAGATGACAAGCAATCTTGTCTAGTTGTTTCCCCATATTTTTATTTTTGTATACCTCGGAATCCTTCCGGCCTGACTCTGTATCTGCTCTGCACACAGAGCTATCCTTATAATCACCTACCTGCTGCTAAAGTGTTGCGCTTTAGTAAATGCAAGAATCAAGCCAGCTCAGATTACATCTAAGGACCTTCATGCAACACAAGACACTGAATACGTACTCACCTAAGATCACAGTAGAATTAGTTTTGTGGCCAAAGGAGCAGTTTGTTCCAAAGCTCCCCAAGTTGCAATATTGTATTTTTAGCAACATACACATTGGGCAATTCTGTTCACTCCCTTAGCTTCTATCCATGTCACAAAGCAGAATTGCTTTGGGTTATCATCTGTTTGGAGATATACAGCACTGAACAAGTGAAAATAAAATTTTCCCTAGTGTTTGTTTAGTAATGCTAGGACCTCAGCAAGGGAAGTAAACAGGATGCGCTAGAGGTAATGCCACACGATGAAGAATGACTTCGCTGGCATAATAGAAATATGGTGGGATTTGTTGCATGACTTAAAAGTTAACACTGAAGGATATAATCATTTTAGAATTAACAGAGGAGATTTAAAAACAGCTAGTTGCACTTTATCTCTTGTAAAGGTTTGTAGTAAGTGCCACAGCCATTCCTCGGGAACTTTGGTGTTTATTAACAACTAATAAAGTTAGTTATTAAGGACATTTTTATAGCATTATAACATTTTATGGCCATTGCCCTGAAGAATTTAATTAGATAAATATAGTATAAGAATTTGGACAAAGGAAGGAGGGGAAAGTGTTAAAATAAAAACATGAGCAATAACCGTCCAGTCATGTAACTTGTTTCCACCATGTTGACTATGTCATAGTTCTGCTTCCTATAGCACTACTTGTATCTTTTCCCCTTGTTTATCTCATAGCATTAGGATAGAACTGCTAGAAATTTTTTATTTTCATCTTTGAAAGTGTTCATTTAGACAAATAACCCAAAGCATTTTGCTTCCCTGACACATATTGACCCTCAAGGAGTAAGTTATATGAGGACAGCTACTCTCTTTTCCCTGTTGACAGTTACAAGTACAAACATTTCAATTAAGATTTACCTTTAATAAATACTGGACTCTTGGGAGTGTTGAACACTTGCTTGGGCCAGAACCTGGGGGTGGGGTAAAGAGACAAAGGGAGTAAATAGTTCATTGTGTACCAGCTTTATGTTTCTGGAAGAGGAGCAGTTCAGCAGCTGGAGACTGCTGTAGTATAGTGCTTTCTACCCAAGTCCCTGACATGCTCCCTATGCCAGTGGGCTAGGAAGGGAAGGAGCACAAATAATTGCCTTAAGGGGGCAGTTAATGATTACCCTGGCATGAAGGATAGTTAAGTGGCTCTTTTGTAATGCTGGAGGGGTGCAAAGGGACTGAAGCATAGGCCAGGGTCTAACCCAGATGCCCTAGAGAAGAAAACTATCTGTTAGATAATATCACATATCTCCCCATCAGCATAGGATTGCTCACTTACTAGTGTTTTGTCCACTCTAGCTTTACATGTGAAAACTGTCAGGATAATGAAATAAAATTACACTCGTCACTACTGTAGTATGTCAGCATCATTTGTCTCAAGTGATTTATATAGCTACATTTACTGTATTGAACACTAGGTTTTCTTTTCACATTACATCATCATGATCTGACAATTACTAAATACTCATTTCTTCAAAACTGTAAAGTACATTGGTAAGTCATTTTAAAGCTTATGATGTATGAGAAAAAGGCTTGAAGTGGTTGATTCTCAGTATCAAGGGTAGTTAAATTATTTATTGTAAATGTACCTGCAGATCCATCGTAAGTGATGGGAACAACAGATGAGGCATACTGTATCTGTAAAAGAAATAACTAAAGAGGCATAATGCCATAAATAACAAGCGGTGACAAAGGGCCTTCATGTATAACAATTTGCACTAAAATTTAAGTGAAGCTATAATGAGGCATTTCATTTGGTTAGCAAAAAAAAGAGATGGACACACAGCACATTTTGTACAGATTAAGGTGTGCTGTGATTTTTTCCAGTAATTTACTTTAATGTTATTTCATTAAGATGAAGTCTTAAAACTGGTTTGAAAATAAATTTAATTTAATAAACTCTGCTTTGTGGACATCTCATTGATAATCTATATAAAGTAATTTCTTTGTCATTCCATTTCTTCAGCTTTCTACCCTGTAGTTCAGCAATGGTGCACTGAATCGATGGAATGTTTTAATCACCACACAATATTTAAAAAATTATAGTCCTAGAAAAGCAATGCAGTTTGTGCAAGGATGTAAATTATTTACTTGATCCCATCAGCATTGAGACATGCAAGTAAATTAACACAAGAATAGTTGCAATTCATTCAATGGACAAGTGTTTACAGGATCCAGGCTCAGATTCAGAAGAATAAGAGCAAATGACTAGGATTTGCAGTATGCAAATGAGGACTTAGAGATGCCAAACAACAACTAGTTTAAACAATCATTATACAGAAAAGACAAGGAATTAAGTGTTTTGAAAATGTCTTGTGAACATCTAATTAAACAATTTCATTCAAGTTTCCCTTCAGTGGACTTTGAGGTGCATCATCTAAAGCTTTTCAGGGAAAAATGGTGGCCCCACAAAGCTTTGAACAAAGGCCTGCAGGTATCAAGGGACAGATGAGTCCCAGATCTGACTTTTAAGTTTCAGAATCTACATCTGTAGAATCATATGAAAAAAACACCACACTTCTGTATAAAGTTGGTTAAATTACATACACGTCACTGAAACATACTCATTCGGAAGGTTGAACCCAACAACTATTTAAGTGCATGCAGTTATATCGTAATGCACAACACTTCACAGCACTAAGCGGATGTTATCTAGTTCTAAAAGCATTGAAATTAAATGAGATACCACGTGGGTAGTGGGGTCCACATCAGCAATGTTTTTTTGGGGGGAGCAGGGAAGAGAATGATAGGGCAGGATTTGTGTCCCAAAGAAGCCTTTTCCAACCACTAGCTCTGCAAATTCAACTTGGGCATCAAGGGTAAGCTGAGATTTTACCTTTTTGTGCATCATCACCAGTAACTGTGATTTTAGAGGTCAAATACTGCCTTCATTTACCTGTTTAGTCCCCTTGTTACCAAATTACACCATGATACATAGGCAATCTGGCTGCTTTTTGTGTGGTTCTTTACAGGTATCTTTTGTTAAGAGCTGATTTAGAGAGCTGCACAAGAAATAATTTATGTTGACGATACACAAGAACAGAGATCAACTCATTCTCTCATACTACATCTGTAGAGGATCAACAGTAGTAAACACTTATTTTTATTACTAGAGACAGAAAACATGATTCTGAATAAACAGGGGCTGCAGACCAGTTGAATAAGATAGAACAGTCACTTTTAAACTAGAACTATAAAAGGTATGACAAATTTTCCTCAGAAATGAATCACTAAATAGATGTCTCAGCATGGTGTCAAGCAACACTGTAGGACTGGAGGTGTTGTGCACTTTGTAATAAACCAAGATATGAACTGCACATATTCATACAAGATACTGGGGCATGAGGGTCATTTTAACTCTTTCAGTAGGTGTAGTTTTACCTCAGTTTCTCCTCTCTGCTTCATTCTCTTTCAGTTGGTCAAGTAGCTTAGCCTTCCAACTAAACTGAAGAATCTTGCCCTTCCAAGGTACACAAGAGTCCACATAGAAAGCAATAGCCAAACCCTGCCCCTTTGATGCCAGAACTTGGCAAATATTCCATCACCCCTTATTAGAAGGAGCAGCCGCTCACCCTTCACAAGGGTCACCAGTGTTGTGTATGTCTTTCTCTCTACTGTGGGCTTCTGGTCTAACTATCAGAGCAACCTTCTATTTCAACGTGTAAAACACCCACTCATTTCTTCCCTCAAAGCTAGTTTCTCCATAGATTGAAGCAAGCTCACCTCTGAGGTTTTCACACTGCTCCGCCTTAGTCCTGGGAAATGCTCAACTGTGATATCACCCCCCTCCACACACACACACTGAGGGGGGAAATAGAACTTTTCCTTGAGCAAAAGCTGTTTCTTCTTCAACGGATTTCCTGCCCAGGTGAAAACTACTTCCTTGATTGGCATACGCAGTTGGTGGAGTAAGCTCTCTGCCTGTCTCCCTGTGCAAGAAATTAATACTGTCCCAGCCTAAACCAGTAAGGAGTATGTTCACCCCATGGCAGGCACCTTATTTACGAAGTGAGTTAGCTTTGAGAACCTTGCCAAATTTCAGTATGAATAACTAAAATCTGTCTACCTAAAATTACCCCTGAAATTTTAAACTGATTTTTCACTACCTGTCCTAAAATGTTGTGTGGAGTTGTAGATGGATGGATGAAATTCATTGGAAGGGAAAGGAAGGACAGCATGATCTTCACCCATTGTTGTAATTTGGCAGTCAGCAAAAACCTTTACCTTACACGTCAGTTTCAGCTAACCACTTTCCAATGCCATTAACCATCACCTGTGAACCTGGTGGAATTTGAATATTGCAAATCTCATGAGCTCTTTTTGTAGTGCGCAGTGTTTCCAAGCCTATTTTGAGATGGCAAATCTGTTTTTCAGGTAATGATTATGATTATTCATTTATACTAGGGAAGCATCTGCAGGCGTCTACTATAGATTTCCACTATGCTAATCACTGCATACAGACACATAGTTATAGACAGTTCATTTCTTGAGTAAGAAGATGATTCATCTAAAACTTCTATGGGATCTATGACAGACTGAAATTTTCCTGCAATATCCTGAATTGACTTTATTGAATTAGGTCAATACTTTGGGAGTCCATTATATTGAAAATGCATTTGTATATGTATTATTGTGGAATTTCGTGCATTTCCACAGGCAGGGTAAATAGCAGGGGATGTGTAGGCAAATTCATTCAGGTTGTATCATCTCCAGAGAAACCATCCCTGGAAAGTATGCATATACTAGTTCAAACTGGATTCTCCAGGACCCAACACAGAAAGCAAGGGTTTTTGGTAAATAGCTGGTATTAAATTGGCTCATTATATTCTTCCTAAACCAGCAAACAGACAGGATACTGGGTCCATGAACAACCCTAATCCTTAGGGTACGATTGGAAGGACTAGGCCTGCCAGAATCCATGTTAGTGATGGGGTGAATTCTGGTAAGCTTATTAGCAAGCATATAGGTTCTTCTATTGTTTTAATAAGTTTTCTCTGTAGTACTTTGTACTTTAAGAATAAAATAGACTTGCATAGAAAGAACTGTGTGGTGTTTATAACTTTTGACTATCTATCTACCTCTGAATAGAAAATAAGCAATGTGGTTAGGCAACCTGTCTGTGCTGAGAAATAATCAATGAAGACATGAACTGTGCAGCCTGAGAACACCATGGTCAGAAGGGAGAGAGATGCAGGTCTCAACCCAGAAAGCAATGGCTAGGGAACTGCAAGCTGATGGTGAGTGACCTGGCTGAACCACTGATGGGAAATACATGTGCAGTTGCCCTGAACTGTGACAGCATCAATCAACTGAGGACATGGTTCATCCAAAACCAAAGCAAAAAGCTATTGGTACATACAAGAAAACTATGACAAAAGATACTGAAGAGAATAAAAGAGTCTGTGAGGAAACAAGTTGAATTGCATTACTATAGGGCCAGAGGTATTTACCTAATTGCTACACACCAACTTATCCATGGTGGTAGCTGATGATGAAAGTTCCTTCACTGACTGTAATCAGAAATGAAGAGGCTCCTGGTGAACAGGGGCCTTCTGCTGGAACCTGGTAAAAAAAAAACATGTTTCTTTACAGCATTGATCTTGGGAAGTTCCCACACTGGTTATGTACAGTAGTATGGCCATAAGTGTGGGGATTTTTTTGTGGTGGGTATCTTTAGAAAAGTCCCATTCCACTTGATTGGCAAAAGGTTTAGTCCACTTTCTATACATTGAGAAAAATAAAGAAACTGGATCTCACTCTTAAAGGTTACAGAAAACAATTTTTCTTAGTCGTCGCAATACAGGCAGATGTAAATGCTGGGAAAGAACAAACTTCAGTGTCATAGTAACACAGTCATAACAAAAGCAAAGATTCTGAGTAATACTCTTATCTTCCATGTTAAATACAATCTATGTTATGTGTTTTTAAATGGCTACTCATTTTTATGGGTAATGTCACAATATTTTTCTTCCAGGAAATATAAAAAACTTTCCTTGACTATATAAATGTCTTGTGAGGTATTCATAAAAGTATTTTATGAAAAATGATATTTTTCTTCAGCATGCATTTTACTGCAGTTCATTGTTTCAGTAAATGAGCTATGCACTCCCTTACTCCTTTTACTATGTGTGTACAACATTAGTCTTTGCATGTAAGTGCTGTTAAAATTCAAGGAACAGAACCAAACTTATTGAACTCCAAAGTACCTCTGACAGTAGCCATTCAGAATCTGTTAAAGCCCCCAAAAACCTCTCAAAAAGTTATTTCCAGTTCAGTTCAAAATTCATGAGGGAGAATGAGAGAAATAAACAATACCTACACAGTTTGCTCACTCAGTGTTGCAGAGGCATTATAAAAATGCTGTTTAATGGTGACTCCCAAAGGGCAACGCCTACTGTATCAGAGGTTAAAAGCAAAGTATTCTAGATTGAGTATACTAATATTTTCCCAACCTGAGATATTGAAGAGTTTGGAGCTACTGGGGCAAAAGCACTATTATTTATTCCCAGGATACTTGTCTCATATTTTAAAATGCATCAGAAAGACACAAATGAATCATTATAAGCAGAACCCTGAATTGCCACATGAAGATTTTTCTGAATTACATGTAACTTTGCAGGACTGGAGGCCATGGGCTATACCTTTCTGTACCCCAAACAGCCAAATATCTGGATCACCACACTCAGAAGAAGAGCTTTTGCCTCTTCTACAGTAGAGTGCCTGGGTTGTTGAATATGTTGGCAATATTTAGGGCATTTGTTACATCTCTGGATGAGCACCAATGACCAGAATTAGCAATCAATTCTTCTCCTCAGTTCAAATTTTATCTGGAACTGAAAAACAAAAACAACCAGAACACACTACACTTGGCTGGTTACACCCTGGAGCTAATGTATTGGATGCTGGTGCACATAAGGAACATGAGAAATGTCCTCCACTATCCCAGGCTGACCATCTCTTACCGATGGTGACCAAACACTCCCCAGCTTCAAGTAAGAAGAAGCGAACATAATGATTCACTCCTGGATACTTGTGGGCCTAGTCCAATTCCAATAGATCCTTGCATGAAACTGCATCCCAACAAAAGGCCGTGAAGAGGCAGGTCTAGTGCTATGGCCCTAATTAACCACATTCATTGACCAAAGATTCCACTCCCTTCCCATCACTCCCTCATCTCTGTGGTTGTAGCAGAAGGCAGAAAGGAAGAAAAATCAATTGTTAATGGCAGAAAACACAGACCAACAGAGACAGAATTTGGGACAAGGAATTCTGGCAAGCATGAATATTAGCAATGAAATTAGCAAAGAAATCTCATCTCACCCCTGCTACAGCAGCTTATATGCCCACTGAACTCTCCCAGACCTTCAGTTGCTTTGTTAATTAAGGATTCTTCAGTTTTATCTATCTATTAGAGTGGGTGTATGCAGTGTTGTAGCTGTGTCAGTCCCAGGATATTTGAGAGAAAAGGTGAGGTGAGTTAATATTTTGATTGGATCAGTTTCCGTTGGTGAGACAAGCTTTCAAGCTTACACAAGGATCTGAAGAAGAGCTGTGTAAGCTTGAAAGCTTTTCTCTCTCACCAAGAGAAATTGGTCAAATCAACGATATTACCTCACCCACCTTGTCTCTCTATTAGAATGGCAGACATTTTCATTTGAAAAATATTTTTCAATGAAAAATGCCCTTTTATTTTATTTTTTTGTGGAAAAATATTTGGTTCATTTTTTTCAGCTTCCCCCTCTCTTTTATTCCTTTTTTGCCACTTGAAAAAAGTGGAGAAGTTAGAGAAGGGGGCAGGGGAGGATGCACACACATACACACAAACACATTCACACAAAAGAAAAGTGTGAACATCAAGAAAATGTTTTCATTACAAAATAGAAAAACTTTCCCAGAGAATTTTGGAAAATGTGACAATTTTAAATGAAAACCAGATACATAGGTAGATGGTAGAATAAATAAAAATATGTAAGTACTTATATGGTGTAACTCACTGTAGTGTCTGAGCGGTTCCTAAATATTTGAAAATAGAGATAACCATTACAATATCTCTCTTTCTTCCTTTCTTGAAAAAAAAAAATATCACCACCTCCCCTCTAAACTATACAAAAGTCCAGCCAATATTTAAGAAATAACTTGCAGAATCCCCAAATTTTATCTTTGTGATGTTTCTGCATTCCATTGTCCAAGGAAGAAAAATTCCAAAGATTGCTTTCCTCAGCTGAGAATCTTATCTTCAGCACCTGAGCAAAATACCTGGGCTTTCATTTTCTTACATGGAATGCCAGATGTTAAATTGAGTATCACCAGGAATATTTAATCTTTTCCAACAGATGTGTTAATAAAAAGATAATTTTCTGTTTTATTTTCATACCACGGCTGAGGCAATCTAATTCCTTCATTTATCCTTTTCTATGTATGTAATTAATCATATAACATTATTAAAGAAATTATAGTGAACTAATTACATAGTCTGTAATTGCAATTCCACAAGACTTGGCTTTCTTAAAACTAGTGCCCAACAATTTTTTAATCTATCATTTTGTTTAGATAATCTACCATGACTGCACCCTGAAAATCAAAACTCAATCAATTTATCATCAAATGCCAATCAATGAGTAAAGAGCGAAGATGATGGGCCATTCATTATGCCCAAAGAATGCAGTGTCTAGATATTGCATATAAATGTGAATGTATTTATATTAACACTCTTTTATAAATTAGCAATAACCTGTATGTTCTACAGATGTTTTAAATACCAAATCCTTTTTAGCTGAACATCAAAGTCCTAATAGATTCATTGTAAAATTGTCTACTCTATTCAAACTGATACTGAAAAACATCAGTAAAACTCAGGACATCCCTAAGATAAATATAGAATTAATTATTGCTCAAGTAGCTAATGATTTGGGGAGATGGAGTTTGTTAATCCGCACTATGTGGGTAAAATTAATATACTGAAAAGGATTGTCCTTCCCAGAACTTTGTATGTTCTGTGTGGCCTCCCTATTTCTCATCCTCAAACTTAAGAAATTCATTATTTTTAGAACATTCCTTTGGGGTGGAGATAGGAAACTAGATTTGATCTGAACAAATTACACCTCCCCCGTCTCAGGGAAGGGGGGGATTTCATTTTACCATAACTCCTTTTTTTTAAATCAGCCATCTTTAGGACTGTTAGATATGACTGTAATGCCCTACCTTGGGTTCAGTTTGAAAGAGAATTGGTAAACCCGCTCCCCATTTCAGACATTAGGGTTGAATTATTATAGATTTGATGTCTCCAGAGCTTCCTCAATAATGACTGTGAGGTAAGTTTAGTCAAACTTGGCTAGAAAGTTCTGCTTCCATCCATTCTTCCATATAGAGATGGTCCAATGGAACAATTCTGTCCTTAAAATCAATGGCAAAACTTTGATGTGTAGGGACTGGATGGAGACAGGAATTATGACCGTGTCACAGCTAATTGACAATGATAAATTTAAACCATCTGTAGATTTTCAGCAACAATTTGGCTTGCACTGCTCCAGAGAATTTAAATATATCCAGTTAAAGCGTTTACTTATTGGGAACTCTAGACCCTCTAGAATTTTTATTGTTTTGGAGAAAACATCCTGGATTTACTCACCCAGATGTATCCCTTTTTGATTTTCTGAACCAAAAATCTCTGCTGAAGATTGATAATTTGAGAATTGCTCGGAATAGAGGTTTGGATACACAACTTTCTCCAACCCAATGGAATACAATTGAATCTAATGTTAAAAAAGCAACTAGAGGCCTGAGCCTGTCATATTAACCAAAAGACACTAATTTTAAATAAGATGGTCCCCACACATGGGGTCCATTACCATTAGCCTAAGTGCTGACCACCTTTGGAAATGTAACTCCCTTGGTGCTACATTAGTTCATATGTTTTCAGAGTCCTCCTGTATTAAGAATTTCTGTAAGGAGGTGTGTCAAAGAACCAATCTGATATTGGATGCTAAATTGAAGCCCTCCCTCTTAGGTTTAATTCTTGGATATATTCGTGACACCTGGAGGTTACCTGGTAACAATGTGGCACGGTTCCAACATGCAACTTTGGTCACTAAAAAAAAATGTATGCTACAAATATGGAAATGTCAATCCCCACCAAGCATTGATGCCTGGCACGGTGAAATGGCTGTCCTCACAGCTAATGAAGAACTGGCACACTGCATCTCCAAGGCTTGGTGGACCACAAGGATTGGTTCAATAACACAAATATTGCACACATGGGAAAAGTCCACGAGGACAGGGTACTAAGAAGATTGGGGTAGTACTGCTGGGGATGGGTGTCTTTATTCCCCTGAAATGACATGATTGATTATGAAGAGTGTTTCTGTGCCAACATTTATTCTGGGAATCCCTGCATACCCTTTCCTACCATGGCTCATGAAACCGCACACCAACATTGCTAACCCAAGAAAAAGGGAGTTTAAATACAGACTGAGTAGCTGCAGAATGGTGGTGGAGTATGCCTTTCACATCTAGATGGAGCCGGAGATATCATTGATGGACTTTCAGATGCTCATTGTGATTCAGATTAAAGTGCATGCCATGCTTTGCGTAGTGTATGCTAAAGGAGAAGACTTCCACTGGGTCTTCCCCAGAGTGGGCACAGGATAGAACTACTTTCCAAAGTAACTTGTAACTTGTGTCAAACAAGTGTATTTAAATAACTTAATTTTTGAATGATCCATTGCTGAGACCCTCTTCAGCATCTCCTATCTCATCCACTTAATTGCCTCCTTTCACACCAGGTTTACACTGCTCATATTCAACTCTGCCTTTCTAATATCTCTGTCACATCACCCTTACATATCCTCTAACTTCTCTAACAAATCCTTCCTCCAAATTACACCTCTTAGATCCTTATCCCACTCTTAACTTTATCCCTTTTTTCATGGCCCAAGTCCTTGCTCATGGAAGCAGTCCAACTAAAGTCAACTGGACTCTTCACACAAGTAAAGCATTAAGATTTGGGGCCTAATCGAAGCTCACAGAAATCAGTGGATATGCTCCTTTGGATCAGGCCTTGATCCAAAAGTCGAATGCATACAGGAACATAACTAAAGTCATATACATTTAAACGTAGTGTGAATCACAAAGGTAAATTAATGAAATAAATCTGCAGTATTTTGTATCTGTTTGATCTACCATAATATTATGTCTCCTATGTATGCTGAAATTCCAGAGACTTTCAGCTACATATCCCATTTTATTGAATCCGCCTTATACCTGCATGATAGAATTTGCTGTATTTTGTGCATGTATGTGTGTGTGTCTCTGTGTGTAAGTGTTTAGGAAAAAGCCATTAGGCACACATATCCTGCCTCTCTATTTCATTTCCATTTTTGTCTCCTCATTCATTTCTATTACTTCTCTCCTGGCTCCTTTAAGACTCACATCTCTATAACTTGCTCCATAACATTTTTATGGTTCCATAAATTGCCTTTTCTGAAGTCTCATTGTTTAGTTACTTTCTTTTCTCCATCCTACAAACTAAATTACCTTCTCCCATAGATTCTCTCTCGCTGCAGTTTGTGATCTTGCCCTTTAGTCTGTTTAATTCCATTTAAGTTCAGGAACTGCAGAAGTGAAAAGATGTCCTCTCACACATCTCTGTTTTTTGCTGTTAATGAATCTTTCTCCCTGCCTCTTTCACAGCCTTTTCATCAGCCTTTTTTGAATTCCACTTATAACAGTGAAACTACAAAAGTTGTGTGCACTCATTTGGCCTATTACCGTGTGCCCTTCTGAAGTTAAATTGGTAGTGTGCTTGAATCAGCCACAGACATAGCAGGTAAATTACACCCATTGCTTCATTTACATTAATCATTATAATTGTCACATAAAAACACCTAGGATGAGGTAATATTCAGGCTAAAGGAATAATTGACAGCATGAAAGTATAGCATAACAGGGAATGTGTGAAAGTGACACATTTTAAAGGGATTTATTCAATAAAATGTTCCATTCCACAAGCTCTTAATATAAAATTCTGTGACAGAATCGCAGAAATCATAGATGAAAAGGAGCTTGTTCATCCCTCTTTCAGTGCAGAATGGTTCTATATAAGATATTTTCACGTGTTTTGTCCAGTTTTAAACAGACTAAAGTGTTGAGGCTGTCCCACAGACAGGATTCTAGGAGGTGCTGATCACATTCAGCTCCCATTATTTGCTTATCTGGGTGTGTACTTACACAGCCTTCATCAACATGGTATCTTTCTTCCTAACTTCTGGGTGGATTTCCAAAAGGGATGATATGTAAACTCAACTCCTCCCAGCCGTGAATTCCCCCAAGCCAAGGGGTAATTGTTCTGCAGAAGTTGCTGACTGCCTCATTCTGTCAGGATTGGGGGAGATCCACATACAGGGGACCCTCCGTGCCTTTCTGATGGGGCCTCCCATAAGTCCCTTTTTAAACCAGTGTGGACATACATTTATAGCACAATGCAAAGAGGAAAAGGGTGCCTATGGTTTAAAAAAAATACTCAAGTCTTTCTGGGAATGTCTTGTTTGGAAATCTATAAAAATCTGTACAGGATAATAAAAACAAAAATTTAATCTACACTGTGTTTTATCTTCTGTCTGTTTTCAAAGCCCATGTAACTGTAATTATTCTATACAATAATGTGTTCCTGCCCTGAAGAGTTTACAGTCTAAGTCCTGCAAACTCACATTTGTGCATTACTCTAATCACATGTGTAAGTGTTTGCCAGGTAGGAGCTAAAGATCCTAATGTGTGATTTCCTATATCAAAATAAATATTCCCATGATATTTCTTCTTGCTATCATGTAACAGATGATATCCAAAATCATACCATAAGCTAAGCATTCTGGAGCAGCCTGTAGCCTTATTGATGAATTGGTGCATTGCTTAGTCTCTTGGATTGCAGTGGTCAACAAAGGTTCAATTTCCTGAGGGCTACAGCAGCAGGAATATTATCATCAGTATCATTAGAATGAGAGACCACAGAAACACAAGAGAAAAAACTGCAATTCATCACAAGTCCCTTTATGAACAAATCCACTAAGCAAATAAATAATCCCACATTCTCTCTCTCTGCTATTGTATTTGAGTGCGAGTGCAATGTGTTTGGCTCTATGACTAGCATTACTCACATCTCCTGCTGAGGGACTCCAGAGTGTCAGTCATTCAATCTTCCTCACAATCATCATCACCAACACCAGTGGTTATCATCCTTGCTTATCCTAGTATGTTTCCCCCACAGCACACAGGCTGGACACCTTTTATCCTGAGTTATGCTTTTGCCTAAGGCTCATACATAAGCATAAGCGTTGCAATCCCTTTTTCCTTATCCATCGTTCCATACTCCACTGATGTAGGGGTGCCCCATTTTCAGAGGCTACCTCATCAGCTCTTTTTTTACTCAATATTTACATCAAATAGTTACCATAGCAAATAGTTACGATAACCGCTAAAATTCCCCAAGATATTACTATCAGTCATCTTGCAATATTAACTGATACATTTGGATATGTTTTCCAATTTATTGCTGCATAGTTTCCAGATCAGAACATAACACATCTTTTAATATAAATTTACATTTTCCTGGTACAAGGTTTCTAGTCATGCCAACCTGTTTCAGGCCTGAGACTGTCTAAAGCCAGGCTACATGTCTTACAGACCTAAAGCCTTTAGGCCTTGCGTTACACCTTTATCTTGCTTATATACTAATACACACTCAACAGAGATACAAATTTATACTTTACCACTTAAATCTACAGCTCAAATTTAATCTAATTATAAATAGCTTATTGGTTTCACTATGTCTAATTTATGAATAAAACACAAAAAAGCAGAACTCTCAAGCTGTGACAATTCAAACGAGTAGCATTCATATACACACACACACACACACACAATTTTTTATTATTTCATTGAAACATTGAAGCACAAAAGAGAGTCTTTCAAACTGCTACAAAATTAATTCAAACATAGTGAATTTGAGTGCAAATGAGTGAGAGCTGCAGGACTGAAAAAAAGGCTAAAAGTAAGAGAAATGAAAACAACTCAGGTATAGACCTAGGCATTAAAAACAATGCAGGTAGGGGACAGCAGACTCCATGAAGTGCCTTTCATTGCATTTCTACAATATTGCTCAGCTGTGAAGGAGAGATTTGCACTTGGACAAAATGAGTTGAGTTCAGCCTTCAAACATTTTGGATTTTATGGGATCTTTCAGAAGACAGTATGGTACATTCCGAGCCTCCTCGTAGTCTCACATGGTTATCTCCTCCACAGCATTCACCATAGTTCAAAGGGAACCAGGCTGACAGAGTTTCTCCTGCAAGTACAAGGGAGGTTCCCCAGCTCAGCAATATTTAAGCATTCCTAAAGCTACAGACTACCTAAACTTTTCAATTTCCAGAGTGGGAGATAGATGCACCTAGCTCCTTTGTGCCACTGAGCCTCAGAACAGCCTCTCTCCTTGGCTTGAAGTCCATGAAGAGCCTTCCTCAGGGTCTGGAAAAAAAGGATATGATGTCGCAGAGGTGGCCCTAGCCATCTGCCAAGTTTTCATCCCCTGGCAGGACCACAGCCAGTTGTTGAAGGTGAGTTAGCTAGTCTGGGCTGTAGGCCACAACATTGTCGAAATATGCCACTTCAGCTAGTCTGGTCTCCTTGTAAATTTTATGGAGTATTTTGGGGATGTGATAAAAGCATAAACAAAAAATGAAAAATAAATTAAAAGCCACAAGATAAAAAGAAGATTAAAGGCAAAGATTTTCTTGGAGAATAAGAGTCAGACTCAGAGTGTTTTCATTATGACTTGACACTTTGTTTAATATGGGATTGAGCAAAATGATGTGTTGACAGAATAAGAATGAAGAAAACTGAATGGAAACAAAGAAATTAGTTTTTTAATCCTCCAGTCAGGACCCTATCCTGTTCCAGTGGGAGAATGATGAGGCCCAAACTGACTAAAGAATTATTTTAATAGTTTCCTAGAGGATTTACACAGTGTGTAATTCCACCCTAAACCTCTCTCCAAAAGGTTGGAGTGAGATGACTCTGAGGTGTCACATATTTTAGGGCAGATCCTGAGCTGGTGTAAATGGTCATAGCTCTGTTGCCTTCCACTGACTGCTGTAGCAGTCGTACGTTTACAGGTTTTTAAAAAAGGAAAATCTAACTTCTTGGTGTTATGGGAGCTGAGTGCTCCACATTTTTCAGGATCAAGCCCATAGCAAAGCAGATGACATCACCCGGAAAAAAAAATAACCATAACCATCTTTAATCCTTATATGTCACATCAACACTTCAGGGCTGTGATTAATTCTTCTTCTAATATACAAATAAGTATTTATCCAAAACCACAATGACGGACATTGTTAATGCCTCTGCCATTTCCCTACTAGACAAATATCTTCATTTGTAGCCGTAGTATAGGATCTTGTGATTGCAGTTCACAAACTGGGCAATAAATGGAAAAGAAGTGGATTTTATATTCATTTTACTTTGTAAAAGTCATATGTTTCTACATATAGAAAGAAGTTAACTTTTGCATAGACTTGCAGAGGAAAACATAAAACAGTGACCTCATAATGCTGACCTCTTGTATGTCTTGTGAGTCTCCTGCTGCCATCTCTTCCATGACTAAATGGAAGAAGTGTAGTCATTTTCAAGAATTGAATCCATGTATACTTCATTGGCTACCGCTATAGTTCTTACAGTGCTGATACATCTTACATAAGAATTGTTTGGATAATTTTCACTATGCTTCGTATTCTGAGTTTCTGTTCTTTGGATGCCTGCCCTGAAGTGTCTGATTTATAAAGTGTATTTCATTCCATTGGATCTTGACATGCACACAGTTTATAAATGTCTTTGACTTTTGGTGCAACTCTGAATGCCTTTAAGATTGAAATTACTAGATTGAAATTTAAGATTAAATCTTGCTGGTTCTAGATGATAAATCTTGCTGGTTTGCTTAATGATCATCCTACTATGATTTCTACCTTGCAGTTCCAGGCTAAGATCCTTCAGAAGGCTGAAAATGAGCAGATCCAGGTTAATTTATAAGATAATATATGCAGCAAGATGAAAATAAGATAATACATACATATTCTAGCAAGCACTGAGGTCAAGTCCCTGAACTGAGGCTGCACTTGGTAAAGTTTTCAATCACAATTCTTTTGATTGATTTGAAAGCAGTGTCTTCATTGTTAGTTCTGGAGGAGTTTATAATGTTTGATATCAGAAAATAAGAGGTGATACCGTCATAATCTGACCACTGTTTGAATATGTAATGAGAGCTGAGCATGCTTTTGATCCTATCTTCCAGAAATCTGGTTCCTTCTCTGCTTAGTTGATTAAGGTGAGTCTTAAGTGTTCCCTTAGACTTCATACTAGGAATATTTTTTTTTTCATATGCAATTTTGATTTCTGCCTCAGTTTTCATTATCCAGCTGTGATGTGCCATTGCTCTGCTGATACCTTGCCCCTGCCTTTTTCTCTCTTTTGATGTTTTCTTTTCATAGTGTATGTCAGAGTTTCAGAATTGCATGGTTTAAAATAGAGAACAGGATTTTTGATTTCACTACCGTTTCCTTATGTTGGATTGTGTTGTCTCTGTCTCATAGCAAAGAGCATCCACATTTATCTTAAGATCTAGATCATAGTATCATTTTGGAAGCAGGTTTCCAGACTCTGAATAAAATCACTCCATTTAAACATGCTATTTCCTAAAGTGATATGTACATGTTGGTCTACACAGTGGTCACCTCAAAATAAACTACTTTGATCATGGGATATATTGTTTTCTGGGCTTTAGCTTGTTCAAAATACTAAACAGCTATTTAATCATTCTAAATAAACACTACATGCCACTTCTGCTTCCCAGCCATTGCATTAGATTGTGCATTGATTTTAAAAGTACTTTCAAAACACTCAAGAGCTTGTCACTTTCTCCTATTAATGATTTACTCATTCCCAAATCCTAAAAACCAAAACACACAAAAACAAACCCCAACACCAAAAACCCAGTTGAGTTCTGAGATAATCAGCTAACGTGCCTTGTCAACCCGTTATTTCCGCTATGGGACTTTTGGACAAAGGACCATTTTGTGCACATACTTTTGGAACACTGCTCTTTTGAAATCCATGAGTACAAGTCACCAGTATAAATCATAGTTTGGTGCTTGCTTCTTTTTTCTAGTTACCAAGTCCTGACCACAATAATATTATTCTATTTGTTAAGTGTATTGGAATCTCTCAGTGGACAAAATGCTTACATTGCAACTACTGTGCTACTGACAAGGAGTTGGAATATTTTCACCAGGATCGGTAAAAAGTGTCTTTGACCTGAATCCTATAAACCACACTCACAAACATCAGTTCACAGGATTAGATCCTTTTTTTGTCATATATTCTGACAAATTCTGCTCCCCCATTTATTTTTATCTGCCACAAATTACATTTAAATTCATGTGGTTGAACAGCTGTAATTAAAGGTAGAATATGGCCAAGATAATTGATGAGGGGACAGGTTTGTAATGGTATTTAGGCACCGCTCTACATCTAATGGGATTTTTCAAAATCCTCAGCATTGGCTTTTCCCACTGCAGTCAATGAGAGTTTTACCACTGACTTTAGTGAGATCAGTCAGGCTAACACACCGTGTTTTTGAAAACTCTGGCCTAGCAAATTTATTGTATAAAAAGCTTTTGTTTTAGGATATATTCTTCTTATCAGTATTTTAATTATGCTTTTATTTCTAAACAAAACATGAGAAGACTTGCATTACAAACTCTTTAATTAGTGCCTAGGGTATGATCTAAAGCCTATTGAAGCAGATGGGGAACCTTTTAGTTGACTTCAATAGGCTTAAAATAATGTCATAAATGCGCAGGAATAATGGGAGGTCAATTGGACGATTTACCAGAGAGCACACTGAACTTTACTTAAGGATGTTTGTAAGACAATATATTTTATTAGGAATATTTGATCCTGTAAAACAATTTAAATAGATCAGAGTTTTGGCAGGTTTGATTACATCCTCAGGATGTATTACCCATTGTTTTTTTCAAGAATGCCATATACCACCCATGACTTATATGCTAGTGGATACAACTTTCCATTGTAGCTGTTTTTGTTGTCACTTTGGACAGATTCCAGAGCAGTTGTAGCAATAGCTCTTGACTTCTGCTAGTTCATTCTTGAGTATTTGTAATCTGCTGTCTAAGCATGTTGGTCCCCTTGGATTGTATTCTCTAGTGAGTTATCTTTGAGTCTGAGGAATTCTTCCTACTGTGTATGATGTCTGGAGGTCTGTAGCAGATGTCCATTCATTTCTTCTTTATATTAGTTTCTTGTATTCTTCCCCAAATATCTCACTGTGAGTCATTCCTCTTTCTTACCAAATTGCAACCATTTTAAAGATACTGAGCCATATTCAGTTCTGGTATAACTGAGATCAAATGTAATGAAGTCAAACTATGGATAAACCAGGACTTCCACTCCCAAAAGATGCATCAGCATTAATCTACTAACTATAAGAATCCTCCCACAGATTCTGACTAGGGTCACTAGGTCATTTCTCTCAATCATTCAGTTTTCGTCCTAGCTGAGCTTACTTATTTCTATATTTTGTGCATAGACTCTTCAGTACATTAAAGACACTTTTATACTAATTAATTTTTATTACTAAGCTTTTGTTCCATAAGATCTCAAATTCATATCAGAAATACAAGCCAGTGTTTCAGAATATGCAAAAGGATTTTTACCACAGTAGAAGGGCCTTCAATGTCAAAGTCTCCTCTCTTGGTAAACTTATGTAGGAGCTCCTACCTAATTAAAACTGAATAAACATACTATAGATAACATAAGGCATGCATCGAAAAGCATTAATTTGCTGCTGTCATGATTATTTATAATTGAAAGGGGTTAGGAATTCTCAGTCTCATCTTTGGGAAAGCAGAAAATAAAGCTAAAATAAACTTTCATGGCTGTTAATAGCTAAGAAAAATCATCAGTAAAGATGTCCATTTGTTTTTGTTTCCTTGGCAGTAGTCTGTGCTTGCCTATGCTTGCCTGGACAACTGAGGATGATGTTTTCACTGTATGGGCTGAACAGGAATCAGAGACTACATATAATTGTAAGTTTAAAATTCGCATACAAAGTCATATTCCTGATGAAATACTCACTCAGTATGCCAGATCACCAAGAATATAACAGGTAGGGGAAGTTTGAAAATTTTATGCACTCTGTGAAAGCCATTTCTTTGGTGGCAATGTTCTAAAATCAGCCTCATTACAAAGGAACTGAAGCAGAGACATGGTAAATGTTCAGCATATCAAGGAACTATTTGGAGTTATAAATCCCCTATGACTATCTCAGAAACTGCTTCTCTCCTTCATCCTCAAAGTGGAGGTCAGGTGAGCTGCTCTCACGACCAATCCTTAGATTTCTGTTTTGGTGTCTAGCAACAAGGCTCTCACAGTGAAGGGCCATGACTCAACCTCAGACCCCCCATTCATCCGACAAAGTCCAAGTTTATGGACCTTCAGGGCATACTGAAAAGCCTGTTGATTTATTTAGCTTTCTTCCTGTGCGGGTGGCTGAAGCTCCAAATGAAAGATTGGTGAGTTCTCTTTAGAAGACAAAACGGGTCAGTTTTATATATTAATTTATGTACATACACCCATAGAATATGACAAGCACATTTTATACAATGAAAAATATTCAACTCATGTCTTATTCATCTTTGACTAAAGAACAAAAATGGATTCCACTGTGGAAACAGACCATGAAAGATTGTGGTATAAACAAAGGAAGTTGTGGAGACAAAAAGAAAAGTGGTAGTCTCTAAAAGAATGAATGTCTTTAATATAGACCACTCCTGGTGGTCATAGGACTGTAGGTCAATTTACATATTTTATTTCAAAATAGAGTAAGAACATCACTATCTGTCTGCCACTATTACTCCCTATGTTGGCTAATGCTTTGGAATTGTGACTATCATGAGGAAAGCCACATTTTATGCCCTCTTGAGGTAGATTCCAACTATAGCCTTACATGTGGAAGATTAGGTAGGAAAAAAATACACTAAAGAGGAAAGCAAAATTATACAGTCATGGAGTTATCCAGATATAATGCAGTCAATACAAGAAATCAACTGGAAAGTGAAAGTGATTGCTAAATATTTTATTTAATACATCTTTCCTTTAACAAGATTTTCCTTCCTGGGTTAACTTGACCTGTTCCTTAAAGAAACATGAGGAGCACATTAGTTTGCCAAGTCAAGGTTGTGACTTATAGGTGGCATATTTCTTTTAAGGAAGAAATAAGAGATGTTCTTAAGTTAACCAATATATCTACAAACAGCCAGGGTGACTTTAAGCTACCTTTGCCTTTACCTGACCCTAGGTTGTCTGTATCCCAGGACACTTTATTGGCCTAAATTAGAGCAACTAGTTAATACAGCCCAATTAGCACCATCTACCAATGGTTCCAAGGGTTGCTACTGGGATCAGGGAAATGCAAGCCATGACTCTGCCCTCCTCCTTGTCATTATGTTGTCAGCCAGTGAGGCGGCGTGAGGGGAGGGGGGGTAACAATAGGTTCACCTTCCTGTGGGTAGCTACACTGGTTTTAGAATTGCTTCCCGCTGGTAGAGTGGCATAAAGTGGTGAGACTGCAGCTGAGGATTTGGCCAAACACTCCAGAGGTGTCCAAATATTAAGGACTTTTGGTAACACAGACAGACAATCTGGGGCTGGAAAATTCAGAGACCATAATAAGCTTATGACCATATCCTGTACATACCCAAATCAATGTGGTAGTGGATCTATCACTGACATTATTACAAAAGGGAATTCTGTATGTAGCAATTGGCAGAATATGGTCTTAATAAAGGAACAGAGAGATGAATCCATTTGATTTTCATGATTTCTCCAAAAGCTCATCACCCAAATATTGAAGTCATAGACATGTCACAAATACCTGTGATATATATATGCAGTAAGCAGACAGATAATTATGTGTATTCAGAACAATGCAGATATACTACATTTGATTCTTAATGTGTTTCACAAATAGGTGATTTCAGTATTTACCAAAGTGAATTTAAAATAGAAGAGGCTAAGCTACTGTACTTGTTCATACTTAATTTCTTTTTAAATATTTAGATAACCTTACATAAGGATTGTGAAGTATTGCATATACTGAGTACAGAGAATACCTTATCTCAGCACTTGTAATAATGCTGTTTAATTATGTAAGGCAAGTTTGTAAGCATTACAACTGTGAGGAGAAAAAGCTCAGCTATTTAAACCAGATTAAAGGCTTGCATAAAGCGTAAGGTCAAACAAGAAGGTTTTTATAGATACTCTGAGAAGGAAGCAGCATGATCGAGTGGATAGGGGATTGAACTGGGAGTCAGGGGAGCTGGGGTGAAATCCTGGCTCCTGTGAAGTAAATGGGAGTTGAGCTTTTTACCAAATATCACCAATGTGCAAAATGGGAATAATGATCCTTACCTTCTTTTGAAAAAGGCTTTGAAATCTACAGATGAAGATCAAGATCCTCAGATACAAATGAAAAGTCTACAGAAAAACTCAGTGAGTATGCAAAGGTGACTTTAAACTTCAAATCCACATATGCACTCCTCCAATCTTGGGCTGACTGTCAAAAGGGACAGTCCTGTAGTGTTAGCCAAGTAATCTGAGGCTTCCTTAATTTGAGCCAGCATCCAACAGTCCCAAATGGCCAATATGTCAGTCACTGATCAGTGGGGCACAGGCAAGCCAAACAGTGCCGTCTAAGCTAGCTGCAGGAAGGGTGTAGTGGTGTAAAAACAACAACCCCTTTCTGAAATATCATGGGATCCCCCCTTGAGGTTTAGGGCCAGCAGTGCTATATGAAAGCTTAAAGCTCAGACTGGCTTCACTGGACGTGACATCAGAAACCAGTTATAGAATTCAAGGAAATGATAAAATCCTTGCCTGGATGTAAACATCACTTTATCATCTTTTTTTAAAAACACCACTGTTTACAGTTGATCCAAAACTGTACTTAAGTACTGTGTATTTAGTATGCTTGAATCATTGTCATTACCTGGCGTAGCCTTCATGCCAATTTCTACTAGCAAAATGGACTGTTGCTTTGACAAATTGAGAGCTTCACTTTGAAAGAAGAAATACTGTGGAACACATTTCCAAAAGTGTGTGTAGGAGGGGAGATGGGGGGTGGGGGGGAATACATATTCATTATGGAAGCTGCATTCAGTATTTCACACATAATCCAAATTCTGAATGTAACATTCACTTTAGCAAGGAAAACCTTGAAGCCATTATAAAAGTTCTGCTACTGACTATTAATATCATAGAATTGAGAGTTTTTTTCTGTTATTGCCTATTTTATTTACACTAGTTAGATTTTTGACAGAATTATCACCAAGACTGAAATGCTGGAAGTGATTATATTATACCAGTCAGCATGGTGGGGGAGAGGAAGGGGGAGAGAGGAGAAGGGGGAAGGAAAACTATTTTCTTCATAGGTTTAAGGACTTTATGTTCCTACACTGCCTACTTGTTTATCACAAGACCATTTTTCTGTCTGAGTTGGGAATGTGATAACACACGACAGATGGTTCTGCAAAACCGATCACGTTTACTACAATTATTTGTGACACACAAGAGGAAAAAATCTATGATAATAAAAATTGTTCAAATTATTTAGCCAGGTATTAAATCTCAACGAGGGTGATATTCTCATTCCAATTATGGAAGTTTGATTATTTCTTTTAAAGGGAAAAGATGATTAAAAACAAAAACTATTATAACAAACCACACAATGTCATCATTCACAGTACATTGTTTGCTTTACAGTACTTTTTATATTCTACACTAAATACAGACATGTAAGCATAACTTTGCATAATGTGTGCAATAATATATTTAATTGCCTTTATCTGTTATAGGGAACACACAAAGAAACAGCAACAAACCCAGTAATAATTCATATTCCAAAATGTTATAATGCAATCTGAAAGGAATTCACTGCTGAGGTGAAGGAGTCAAAAAGATAGGAGGTGACAAAGGGACACATCTAACATTCCTTTATGTGTGGAACAGACAATGTTAGTGTTCATCATCCTGGTATTGGGTTGTTAAGATAAGGTAATTTGCCTTGTGGCTTTTACACAATTTTGGGGGACTGAGCCTGAGATTCCCCAATGTTCTCTGCATTGTGCACCAGGGTGTATTCACCTCAGACCAGACACATTCAGACAAACTACCAGGAGCAAAATTTTGTTTTGTAAGGAAACAGTCCAGCAGTCTACTCTTTGTTTGCCTCATGGTCCCAGTTCAGTCTAAAACTTCCTGACAGAAATCAGGAAGTTCTCCTAGCATACAACAGTTTATAGACCACAATTTGTAGTTCCCACCACTGCTACTGAAACACACTGAATCTTGGGCTACATTAGGATAACTACTTAAGCAGAGTGGTGATTTCATCGCCGGAGCTGGAAGAATACTGCAAAACACTTCATTGCCAACACCTTCTTCACAATAAGATGCAGGGAGTCCCCATGCAATACAATTCTCACATTCAGATTGTCCACATCCATTGATTTGGATTTCCCCCATTTCTACACAGCAGAACTGTGTCTTGTTCATTTGCCACCCACTTATGCACTCTGTAAAAATAATACTAGAGAGAAGCGATAAATGCTACTCTAGAAATGATTAGTATTACTGATAAAAAATACGGGGGGTGAAATATAAACAAAAAACTGCATGTTTTATCATCCCCAAAGTCTTATCCACTTAAAAGGACATTGGAACAAAAAAATAAGTTGAGATGCAGAGTTTAAGGCCAAAAAGGATCATTAGATCACTTAGTCTGACGTCTTGTATAAAACTGATCATTGCATTTCAACCAGTTACCCTGGTATTGAGCCCAGTAACTTGTGTTTGGCTAAACCATAGCTTCCAGTCTTGATTTGAAGACATTGAGAGAGAGAGAGAGAGAGAGAGAGAGTCCGTCCTTTGGTAGTTTGTCCCAATTGTTAGTCACCTTCACTGTTGAAATTTGTGCCTAATTTCCAATTTTAATTTGACTTACTTTAGCTTCCAGCCATTGGTACTTGTTATGCCTTTCCCTGGTAGCTTAAAGAGCCCTTTAATTCACAGTATTTTCTCCCTGTGAAGGTGAGTGTCATGTGGTACTAGGTCAAAACACCATACAAAAGACTAAGATAGATCTACACTTTCAGCTGATTTACCTATATTAGCTTGATAAGGGCTAGCATACCAAAAATAGAAGTGTAGTCTTTCATTCTTTATCAGCTGATTCCTATATCAGTGTTTTCAATATTTTGCCCAGGATTCATATAAGGCTAACCAGCTTATAGCTGCCCAGGTCATCCCACTTGCCCTTTTTGAATACTGTTACAACATTAGTATTCCTTCAGTCTTTTGAAGTCTTTTCACTTAATCTCAGAACAAACATTCTGCATAGAACATGGAACTGAACTCACATTTAGGTATAATATATGTAACTAAAGAGGATTTTTTTCTTACTGTTCAAAATCAGTATTTGATGACAGTGGAAGGATATTCACAGAATTATAAGTGCAAAATATTCTTGAGGAAAATCTCATAAAAATCGTATGTCAAAATAGTTTAAATCAATTATTTCTTTACATATTTGTGGATTTGTAAAAGGCTTATAGGGAAGAAAAGCTAAATACTGTTACATTTTAGCATCATTTAGGGGACAATTAGACAAACAATTACCCTTAATTTCAGTTCTGAAAAAGCTAATCCCTTACAGTATTAGTTGATTAACTATTAATATTAATGATATATAGTAATTAATTTTCTTTCTTGAACATATCTATTTTGTTAAGTTGTTCCTTTCATATAGAATGAAATAAGTTACATGACAAGGAAGGATAATCTAAGAGAAATAATAGGAGTAGGGATCTGGTGTAGGGCTTCTGGTGTATTTTGGGGGTGTGTTAATTTCATTTTGAAGGTTATTTGTAACAAATTGAATTTTATTTAGATGTCCAAAATCAGGGGGGTTTTGGTATTCTATTTGTATATACTACACATTACTCCTTACAGGAGTATACTTTAATAAGTCTTCTCTTTGTAATGTTTCATAGTGTGCTTTAATGTTGTATTGTTTCAAACAGTACTACAATTAAGCATGCTAAAGAACTTTTAGTGCATGCTAGCAAGATCTGCATGGACTAATTAATTAATGCACAACACAACACATTAATGCACTTTAGAAATCACACATATTAGTGCTTTGTGTAGACAAGCCCTTAGACTGCTGGTCTTTATGCAATGAACAATTTGGTTGGTTTTTTAATTGGAAGTGTTTTATCGATTAAAACCTAAAAATCAGAAGCCTGATCTATAATACCAGCATTCACAGTGACCAAGGTTTCAAAAAGTGTAAAGCTGGCTCTTCAGTCTAGAAGAACCTTAGTAAGGAGCATAATTTTCAGAAGTTCTGAGCACCCATCAGCTCCCATTGACTTACTGTCATTAGTTTTCACTCAAAACTGCCATGTATCAAATTGTTGCCTACTGCTCAAAAGTTTTGTTTTTTGGTGAAGAGTACCTGAAATCTGAACCTTCATGCTACCAAAGTGTATTACCATGTGGCACAGAAAGGACTGCATCAGTTCCCACTTTATCTTATTTCATCCTCCATTGATAGTCTTTTGAGCAAATGACTGCAGGGCTTGACTGTTCCCCTGATGCTGTTCTCCCCTACCTCATGCAAAAAGGGAGGAGGTGCAGACGCCTCCAGGGTCCCATGTATTGCTCTTAAGGCAGAATTGGATTAATTATTGTTATGTAAACATTACTTAACATAGCAATAGGAGCCTGTTATAAGCTTCTCAAAAGCATAGTCTGTTCTGCCTCCAGCACACAAGACCCCCACCATCCAAAATGGAGGTGGACTTTTTTTTTTGTCTTCAGACAAAGCCCACATCCTTACATAACAGTCACAACTGCTTCAGTCACCATCTTCCCCACATATACACTGCCTTGGATGACATGGAGCCCGGTAGTATTGAAGATCAAATATTTGAGGAAGGGGAGGGCCAAAGGTGATGTCAAGGGATAGTAGTCACCATCACTTCAAGCTTCATGGGGAGTACAGCAGAACATAATTCACTCTCTGTTAACTATCTCATGATTTCCCCTTCATGCTGGAGAAATCTCCTTTAGAGGGAGTTCCAGGGGCAGCTTGAGAAACCTGATTCCATTGAAACTTGTTGTTAAAGAGCCAGAAAAGTCTAGAGTTGGCAGAAAGTTACAGGGCCTCCTTGCAAAGGACTTGGGGCTGCAGCAGATCCTGGACGGTTGTGAGGATGCAACCATCAAATTTCTGGGGAAGCAATTTAGGGGAAGCACCATGACAGGACCTTTGTAGAGCATGATTCCTCAAGGGCCGCTGCTGTGTTTATATGTGTCAGCATGGGTGTGACCCTAAAAGCACTCCAAAGCCAGAGGGCGAGGTGGCTCCATGTTATGTAGCAGAGAGTCTCAGGTGGGCTGACCTAGTCAGGTGACCCCCACACACTGTTGCATGATATTTATTTAGAAGATGTCTTGTAATATGGCACTGGAAAATTAGTAACTCACTTGTCAATAATATTCTTACAGCATGTATGTACAGTTAATGTGCAAAGAACTGCACAGAAGTGCTAGAAATGTGCCACTTTTAAACACGAGTCATGTCCATAAAAGCTGATAAATAGATTTTTCTTAGGCCTGGTCTACACTGACGATAGAGGTCGACGTAAAGTCACTTACGTCGATCTCCGAACACCTGCGTCTACACTGGCACTACAGTTAAGTTGACATAAGTTGTGGCAAAAGTCGATTTAATAAGACCACCTCTGCAAGTGGCATAGTGCCTAATTCGAATTTATTGGTTCGATTTAATGTCAGTATAGACACAACTTCACTTAAATCGACTTTATTGGCCTCCAGGAGGTATCCCACAATGCCCTGTTGTGAAAACTCTGGACATTCGCACTCTGCTGTACTGTGGTCACGCTACCCGGAAATGTCCCCTCCCCTCAAGCCCCAGGAAAATTTGAATTTTCATTTCCTGTGCTGCCAGCATGGACAGACCTTTGTTGGTGGACTCCTTCCTCATGGTTACTGCAAAGCGCAAACACGCTCCAGCATGGAGTCAACCAGAGGTCTTAGATCTCATCAGTCTGTGGGGCGAGGAGTCCGTTCTGGCTCACCTCAGAGCCAGCAAAAGGAATCTGGACATTTATGGGAAGATATCCCAGAGCATGCTGGAGAAGGGACACAAGAGGGACGCGCAGAAATGCTGTTTGAAGATCAAGGATCTGTGTCAGTCATATCAGAAAGCCAGGGAAGCTAATAGCCATTCTGGCTCCTCACCCAAAACATGCCGCTTCTATGATGAGGTGCATGGAATTCTCAATGGCGATCCCACCATGGTGCCACCTCACAGCATTGATACCTCCACTATGTCACAGTCCATGGACAATGATGAGGACTCCGTGGACGAGGAGGAGGCTTTGGAGAGCAGGGTGCAGGAGAGCATGGTGTCCATTCTCCCGCAAAGTCAGGACCTATTCCTGACCCCAGAGCAGTCCAGCAGCACACAGGACAGCTATAATGATCCCGGGGGAGGCACATCTGGTGAGGTTTTTTTCTTCTTAGCAGTTCTGTCCTTTTACATGGAGAAGGGGGGCAGGAAGGGTATTTCAGGCGTTTATCGGACTTTACTGGGGGGTTACCCATGGAACAGATTATTTGTCTGATGAGATATGCTCCAAGAATCATCAGTTGATATCTCACGGTGCATGTTTAAAATACCCGAGCTATACAGCAGATGCCCTGTACTTTTGTATTCCCCACTGCAGTGTCCTACCAAGTCACTTTGATTACTTTTATTTGGTTTAAGCAGAGATTATATATCCTCTCCCTCCTCCCCCATGCTATCCGCACATCCCCTTGCTTCCCATCTCTGTAAAGGAACCCTCTAGAAATGCTGTGGAAAGACTATTGCAGATTAGAGAGAGGATAAAAAAAACCAAGAGATGACGTGTTTGGTGAGTTCATGAACGCCTCCACAGTCGCAGAGACAGAGCTCAAAGTGTGGTGGCTGACCTTGTCCCAGAATATGGGCATGGACAGGGAGAGTCGCAGAGAAATGCAGGAGCATGATCACAGTATCACGCAGGAGATGCTGCAAATCATGCACGACTAGGCAGACATGCTCTGGCGGCTTGTGGAGCTTCAGGAGGAGCGGAGGCAGGATAGAGTCCCACTGCAGCCCCTCCATAATGCTCCTCCACTTAGGGCTGTGCTGTCTTTCCCCTCCCCTGCCCTGAAGAGGAGGAGAATGACCAGGCTGCAGTATATGCTCGCCTCCACCCTGGCTGGCCAGCAAGCAACCACACTACCCCTTGAGACTGTGAATGGACACTTCCCTCCTTCACCTATGACTTGAATGTTCATAATTAAAGTTTTAATCATTTTAACCAGTTTCTTTATTAAATCATATGTTGTCCTAGAGGGATTTGGAGGGTACAGATATCTATTTTGGGGGGGAAGGGGGCGTGTTCACCAAAGATAAACAACATACAGGAACAGAAATCAGTCCTGCATCTCATTGCAGAACCTGGTTTTCAAAGCATCCCTAATGCAAAGTGCTCTGCAGTTAGCTCTCAGCGTAGTGCTGGCATCTGGCTGCTCATAATTGGCGGCCAGTCTTTCTACCTCCACAGCCCAACCCTGGGGAAACCTCTCACCCTTGGCTTCACACACAATATGAAGAACACAGCAAGCAGATATCACCGAAGGGAGGTTCTTTTCACTCATGTCCAGCCTAGTGAGGAGACTCCTCCTGCCCTTTAAACGCCCAAAGATACATTCTACAACCATTCTGCAACTGCTTAACCTCTTATTAAAACACTCCTTGTCATTGTCAAGGTGACCAGTGTACTGCTTCATTAACCAAGGGAGCAAGGGGTAAGCGGGATCCCCCAGGATCACTATGGGCATTTCCACACCCCCCAATGTGAATTTTTTGGTCAGGGAAAAAAGTGCCTGCCTGCATCTTAGAGAACAGCCCCGAGTTATGAAATACATGTGTGGCATGCACCTTCCCAGACCACCCCACATAGATGTCGGTGAAATGACCCCGGTGACCCACAAGGCCCTGCAGGACCAAGGAAAAGTACCTCTTCCGGTTTATGTTCTCGGTTGCTAGGTGGGCAGGTGCTAAGATGGGGATGTGCGTCCCATTAATGGCCCCCCACAGTTTGGGAACCCCATCGTGGCAAACCAGTCCACTATGTCCTGCATATTTCCCAAGGTCACTATTCTTCATAGCAGAAGTGTATTGATGGCCCTGCATACTTGAATCATGGCGGTGCCCACTGTAGATTTCCGGACTCTGAATTGATTCCCAACCAAGTGGTAACAATCAGGGGTTGCCAGCATCCACAGCGCGATGACGACTCTCTTCTCCACCATCAGAGCTTGCCTCAAGCAAGTATTCATGCACTTCAGGGATGGGCCAACTCCGAGCACAGTTCGAGGAAAGTTGCCTTTCACATACGAAAGTTTTGCAGCCACAGGTCATCATCCCACAGCTGCATAACGATGTCGTCCTACCAGTCTGTGCTGTTACTATTCCACTGGTTTCAGTGACTTTTGTCTTAGATAGTCAAGTTAAATAATATCCACTTTGTGTTTGAAGCTATAAACCAGCTTGTGGCAGTGTGGGGAAGGGTTGTTGAGGTCCCCCTGCAAAAAGTAACTTGGTGGTGGAAACCACAGTGAGACCGTCATACTTGCTATTGGTGTCAGAGCTATGAGCCACAGCAGCACAGCTGTTAAGTCATCCAGAGTTTCAAGGCAGGTGTTGACTGAATCTGTTAACTGGCCTTGGTGACCCACAGTGTCACAATGGGGTGGCTTTTTGTTAATTACATGTTGACTATGAACAAATGTTTTTCAACTACTGCAGAATGCTGCTTCCCACCAGCTTCCTGGACTGAGACACAGGGAAAAATTGCCAGACAATAGCTCAATTTTCTTTGGAGCCGCACATTTATTCTGTAATATTTGGAGGAAAAATTTTGCAACTCCAGTATCATAAAAAAAGAGTAGTTTTTTTATTTTTTCATAGGCTTTTCTATGGAACTTACCATGGTAGCATTTCATAATCAGTAGCAGTACTATCTTCCAAACACTTGTGTGAGGTAGAGGAATATTATTTCCTTCATTTTACAGATGAGTAAGTGGGGCATTGATTTCAGTAAAAGTTATGTGGGTGATTTTTAAAACAGTGCTAGGCACCGATCTGTGTCTTAGACTTTTTTTAAATTACTTGCCATAAAGGTCATAAAAGAAAGCTTTGGCAGAACTACCATAGCTCAACTGATTAACAGTCTAGTTTCTTAACTCTAACATTTGCCTCCTTTTATTGTCTATGAAATATTTCTAAGGTAAAGTTAACCTTTTTTACCATTGTGAGTGCCCTCATTATTGTGTTGCATTGTATTTAACTGAGCTTTTCACTCTCCTGTTCAAGATACAAATTATTTGACCTAACATTGTCTCCCTATTGTCAAACCTCAGTCTATCTGTTGTTAATAAATTGAATGAATGTCACTAGATATCTGTACTTATAGGTAGTCACTGTTCTCATCTACAAGCAGAACTGCAAAGCCTGTTATTGCTGGAGAATGGTAAAGTGATGTTCCTCTATAAAATGTAGATATCCTATGAAGTCTAAGTATTCATTGAAATGGATTGCAAAATGGAGGGCATTTTTACTTTTGTTCTCTCTTGTGAACTATGTATCATCAATATTTTTATAGTTTCTCTGTGATTTCTATTGTAGATGTTTGTGAGCTTGAATAAGGCTTTTCTTGTCTGTCAGTTTATAGCACTAGTACCCGCTTTAAAACAATAAACAATTCCATAATTCCAAATTTAACTGTATCAGCAGTGATCCATTGTGTTATGCCAATCCATCACTTTTTATGAAAACATGTACTTTCTACTCAATGGGCAACTTATAGATTCAGTCTATATTCAGGATTTGGGTCTGGAGTCAATTTACGTAAGCAAAGAAAGCACCTCTAGCAAGAAGGCTAAGAATGCTAGGAGAGATTGGGATTTTCTATGGATTAGAGATGAAAATAAAGACAAGAAGAGGGTGAGAAAGAAGGGAAAAATATTTTACATATAAGTAGTAATCATCATTCCAAATGGGAAACAGAAGAGGTATTTGCAATGGGGAAAGATAAAGAAGAAAGATTTGCTGTTTTAAATAAATTGATCATATGCTGTTCTGTAGCAGGGAAGAACAACTAGAATAGGAAAGACAAAAGTATTTACATTTTTAACTGATATGGCTGATCGTAGGTTCCGATTTTCAAACAATTGGAGCCAAATTTTCAAGACAAGTTTGCTCCCATTGTCAAATATCTCCATCACGCAGGAGTGAACGGTCTCATGTGTGGTCAGATTTTCAAAAAAAAGCTCAGCATGTTCTTGTGAAATGCAATCGCATGTTTGGGTACCTAAACACGATTTGAGCTCTTCTGAAAGTCAATCACTGATTGCGGGAGCTGACCTCTAACAAAATCAACTGCTTCTCAACCGCTTCGTGTGCCCCGTGATGGTTCTGCAGCATCTTTTCTCAGTTTCCCTTCTTAGACTCCTCAAATACTCACAAGATGTTCACAATCCTTCTTGGGCTCTGCTTTATTAACATGAAGTTCAGGGTAAACAAGCAAAGAGTCTTCCACTCCAGTCATAAGTGCACCACAGCCCCTTCATCCTGAAGTACTGTCTTACTGTTCTGAACCACTGGAGAAGATACAAAGCCTGACCTGTCTTTTGCCTTCTCCACCAAAAGGAAAACAAAACTTCCAGACAATTTTTACTCAGTTATGACTGCCTTCCTCAGACTATTGTAGGAGACGATTCCTAGCTCTTCACTCTGCAGGTCACCTCTTGGCTGTACACAAGCCTTTGTTTTTCTAGCACCATATCCACCCAAGGCCTGTGTTAGTCACATAACCCTATCATGTAACTTAATTAATTCTCTCCATCTGGAGAGGTAAATCAGCTGTGTCATCAATAGACAGACCTACATCCCTTTACAAAGGACAGCTACCCTGTGACATGAAACCTTGTGAAATTTCTGGTCTATCTTAATGTAGAATCAAAATAGGTATCCATTGTGGAAAAACCCAAACTCAGGGGTCCTTATTTACAAGTTCATTGCCCAGCGGATAGTCCAGAATTAGCCAAACAACAGATTAGCAAAGTCAGATTTTTATTCTTTACGTAAAGAAGGTGGTCCCTTCAAATGTAAGGAACAACGACCTACTTACAAAAAACTGACCGTTTTATAAGGTGGTATAAACAAGACTTTACATGCCACAGTTTCCATGGTCATACATACTAAAAAAATATTATCTAGCAATTTTCTAGCTGAGTACTTGCAACTTTCCTTTTCTAAGTTACAAGGTCTTTCTCTGCATTCTCTGGCGTCTAGACCTCTTAACTATTTCATTACTTCAAAACATTCTAAGATTAAATAACTACTAAAAAGACATTTTCCATCTCAGGCTTTTTGCAGCCATTTCTAAAATCAGTTCTCAGCAGAAACAGAGACCCCATCTTCTTTTCCCTTCACACCATACAGGAACTTTTATGGGGGGAGAGAACAAAAGAGTCAGTATAATTTTGGATTAATCACTTTTCAGACACCTTCCCGTTTTGCTGAGATACAGCATCAAGGCAGCAAAAGAGTAGGGCTAAATTCTCTGCTGATCTAAATGGACAAAAAACACCACTGAAGCTGTACCCACTTACACCATCATAGAAAATGTAGCCTTATGGATTAGTATCTGGTAGATAGGCATTAAAGCAAGAGCAAACAACTTGTCTCTGGCACTAATAGTAGGCCCAATTCTGCATTGAATTAAACCCTGGGCAACCTGATACCAGCAGATTTGTGGTAGATTGAGGAAGCTTGTGGTGGAATGCCAGAAGAACAGTTTGAGTAACAAACCACTGAAAGTTGCTCCAATAGGAGTCCCAGATTTAAGGAGCAGGTGTAATTGGGCATGCTATCATTAAATCATCTGAACCTCTTCTAGCCATACATGGCTGTCTCCTTGTGTTTGATATGCACAACCAGCAGTTATTGTCTCTCTCAAGAATGGCCTTCATTTTAACCTCTGCACTTAATAAATGATAAAATACGATGGGTTCTCCTCTGTTATATGTGGTCTTATTTGATGGTTTGTATGAAAAATTATTCTTTAATACATAGGGCTAGACAATCTGTTAAAGCTGCTTGCTGCTGTCCCATTGGTAAAAAAACATCTTTAAATCTGGCACTTGCCAGCAAAGAATTCCGCATGCATAGGGCAATCCTCTATCCACAAAGGTCAACTGAGGCAGCAACTACTGTATTGTCCCTCCTCCTGACCCTTGAGCAAGGGGTAAGCCCAGGAAAAAGGGTTTTGGCCGAAACCAACATGTACACCCACCTCAGTGCAGTGTTGGCAGCTGGTATATAACTGAACAGAACAGCATATTTCTTCTGGGGCCTTAGCTAGCCAGCAGCCCCCCTCAAGTATAGAAGAACATGCTGGTGACTAATTGATATTTACCTCCTTCCCATCAACAATTTATACTTGTGCTCAGTACACAGCTCAGTCAATCTAGATGATTTGGGCTGAGAGATACCCTATGAGATAGAATATGCATTCTGAATGTTTTTTTCACTCCTATGAACTCAGCAGCTCTTATTTAAGAATACTTCTACTGTATTTCACTCAGGGTACGCGCTCTTAGAAATGTCTAATGATGAATTACTAAGAACATAAAGTTTTAAATCAAGTAATAGTATTCTTGATTCTTTAAATTAGAGTTGGCAAAAAATACTGCAAGTATCTTCCCCCCCCCATTCATTCAAAGTAAAGTGATTGTGTAATTAGTATCAAATTGCTTAGAAATTGACCAATTTAGTACCTAAGTGCCATTTAAGCAAAAATAAAGTGCCTCTTTTTCAAGACTGAGTGCAAGACTCAGGTTTTTAAGAGTGCTAACAAAAGACATGCTCCTATCTTTCTGAAAAGGGATTTTTGTTGGTTTCTCCTTACAACATGATCTAAACAAATATATATATTTTCGCATAAAGATAAAATACAATGTTATTTTCAGAGTCCTGTTTATACATCAAATTGAACTCATTGGGGAACTTCAGTGTATTGGGTATATTATAGAATTTTCAAAGGGTTTTTATTAATCTATAAGCCTAACCCCCCCTGTAGCTCCCAGTATTTTAGCACTTCATAGAATTCCACATTTTCAATTTAAGTACAGAGCATAAACCACATTGAGGAGGTAAAGCGAATGATGAATTTAATGTTTATGGGAAGCTCTTTGAAGTAGTGACTGTGGCTTTACTTGATAAAAATCAAACACTACAGTCTATTCTAGAGCAAACAATAAATGAATTCAAAATAAATTATTCTCTTCTACACAAATTTAAGGAGAGTTTCCACAGCACATTTAAAAAGGTGTTCAAGTAACTAAGTAGTTTGAATACAGCTCTTCAAATTTGAGAGATTTCCCACCCTGCATGTTAATTGCTAAATTCTGAAAGGTGTGGGAGGTAATCAGAGTTCTGACAGTTCCAGTATTCATAAGAGACTGATAATGTCAGTTATTTCATCTCTGCTGAAGCCATGTACCTGCTACACAAGGACATTCATGAGGTTTGTAAATATGGAGAGGCAAAGCAGCTAGGATGAAATAAAACCAAACCAAACATTCAATCTACAATTCAAACCCAAACATGGGGAAAAAATTGGTATTTAAGTTAGGTTTGGCTACTTCGGAACATTGTGGTTCCACCTAGGACCAGAAGAGGAAGTGCCAAAATGCCAAATCATAAGGAGAGCTATTTTCCCAAAACTCCAAACTCAGATGAAGTCAGGTGGGACCAAAATAAAAAATAAAATTCAAGCAAGCCTATTTTTGTGAGATTTCTCGCCTCAAAATGGTGTAAGAGGAGACTTGGTAGCTTATCTGAATACACCTGCTCAGTCCTTTTGCATTTGACCCTCACTTTGTATATTTTCAGTAATGTATACACAATGCTGTAATAAAAAATAATTTTCCCTTTTGGGAGGGATCCCCACCTCAGAAGAGGTTCTATGAGGGAATAAGAGTCAGAGGCTGTATTCTCTGTGGTAGAATAGTGTGTGCAGAAATGGGGAGGGTAATGTAGTAAATTCACCAGAAGGCATCCCCTCACAGCTAGGTGCAGCATTGGAGCAACTCAACCTCAGATCCACCCCACCAGACAGTTGGTTGTCTCTAAGACAATCAGGCTCTTCTCATACCTGCCACTATCTAACCAGCCCATTCATAATTTCACCTTTTCTGGGGAGATAGAGTACCACAGGTCAGAAGTCCCATGACCTTCTATCAGCCCCAGTCCTAGTCTGGGCTATACAGATCTTGACCCCTCTTCCACAGGGACTTTTCCATATCCCTTTCTGGGTATAGTAAGGGACTCTAGGTACTCTTTCTCCTCTGTGCTCCAACCTAGAAACTGTGTGTGTAAACAGCTAAAACCTGCTCTTTACAAGCCTTTGCTGCTTCCTACCTCTATCTCTCCAATAGCAGTTTTCCCAGAACCACATCCTTTCTCTCTCAGTCTAACTCCCTATGTGGTTTCCTATCAATTTCCTGCTAAGCCTCCTCATTATCATAGCAATTCACAGCCATTTAGATCTCCTTTCTTCCTGTTGCCCTGTCCCACCAAGCTATATGTATCTTACTAGATCTTCTTTATTTTTTCAGCTCTCCTTAGTAGCCCTGCTTTCCTTCCCTTATATGAACCACCCAGTCTGGTTCTCTCCAGCTGGGTCTCATCCTTAATTACTTGTCTCCCCTACAGGTGCCACAAATTGGGCTCTCCATAATTTTGACACTGCTAATATGGGGTTTATACACCCTGATTACAGGGTGATTGTGTGTCTGTACATTTAAGCATGTTTTAAAATGGTGAATTCATTCCTGTACATAAGGTCCTCACAAAGCATGTGGACTGAATGAGGCAGGAGTCCTGTAGAAAAAAATAGTATGTGGTCCTGTAATTAAAGACACACAAGGGGGTCAAATTAAAGTTACATGGGCAAACTTAAATCTAGCTCTAGCATTGCCTAATTTTGAATATTTGACTTTGCACCTAAAGAACATTAATTTAATCTAGGCTTCTTGTGCATAATAGTTGGGGGGAGGGTGAATAATCATATGTTACTTACTATCTTCATAGTTGTCTTCATGGGATTTCAGAAAAATAAATGATATTTTCAACCTTGAAACTAATCAATTATCATATCAGCAATTTATAATTTCATTAAGGAACAAAAACTATACAAAAACTAAAGAAAAAAGTGTTATTGATAATAATATGCTCTGAGACGTAAAAATGAACTCTTTGATACAGGGCTTTCTAGATGTGACAACTTAAATAAGTGAAATTCAGAAACATAGGGATTATAACTGTCATATCAAAATACATTGTTAAACCCTTCATTACAAGAGAAAAATATTTTAAAAACCTGCCTTAAAATTAATCCAAAATGAGTGAGATGTGGCAGGTCTGCTAATTACTCATGGTTATTAAAAATCCCATGGCATTTTTATAAGAGCAAGGGTGTCCTGGCTAAGTTCCAACTTAGGTAAATAAATTTTGCTGGCTGTTCTTAAATTCCCTATGTAGTTTCAGTTACATAAATTATTCTTCTCTTCTCTCCAAAATATTGTTTTGTAGTCTCCTAGGTATACTGTGGCTATAACATTTCCATCTCAGAGATGAGGGCATTTCAGTGGCAACTTTATTAATTATTATTGTTATCCCTGTGTATTACATGATGGGAATTATTTTTTAAAACAAATAGCTTTCACAACATACAAGGTCTTATGCATGGAAAGGGGAAAGCAACTGTCTAAAATTTATCCTCATGAGTCACCAATAAACCCTGACCACTAACTGTAGTTTTGGGTAGTCAGGAGTTTTGTTAACCCCTCTGCAGAGTTCCTGAATTTTAGGTGCTCAAATGCACTTTTTCTCCCTTGACTTTCCTTAAAATTCTTGCGGGGGCCTACAAGCTCCTTCTTGTTATGAGAGGCCTGGACTTAACATTATTTGTAGCCATCTTGTATGTTCAGCCACCATATGTTGGAAACAAAACTATAGTTAGGAGAATTTGGCCTTGGCTTAGGCAAATATAAATGTACCAGCTACTGCTGCAGCTGCGGTTCTATCAACAAGGATAGATACAGTAAAATCACAGATTCATAGGAATAGAAGTAGGAGTGCCAGAACCTCAGTAGAAATGGGGGACTCACAGGGCCCCACCCCCACTACTCCTCTCCCCTGAGGCTCTGCCTCTCCATGGCTCCACCACCTCCTCCTTCTCTTCCCCTCAGGCTCCACCCCCTGACCAGGCTGGATGCGGGAGTGGGGCTGTGGTAAGAACTGCTCAGGGAGCTTAAGCCACTGTGGGGAGATCCAGACCCTCCACCTGCCCTGGGCGGGGAGCAGGGTGCCCAAGAGCATCCCTGGCCACTGTCCCTGCCCCCCAGTGTTCATCACCCAGGGCAATTGGAGGGTCCAGGGCTCCCCACAGCAGCCCGGGCTCCCTGGATGGTGGCCATGCTCTGGCTTCTGTCCTGGCCACGGAACGAGAAGTCGGAGAGAAGAGAAAGAGCAGGGATAGGGTCACTGAGATGGGCCAGCACTGAGAAGAGGCTGGAGCTGTGGGCAGGAGCTGGGCTAATCAGTTCCCCTGCCATGAAGCACAGCATCTGCCTGAGGCTTGCAGTTTGGGGGGGTTATGTAGTCTCCTATCCCTCAAACTACATCCAAATCAAAAAGTGGGCAAGTCTGGCCCCCTGTTCCAACCACCCTGAATGGAGGGGAGAATGGACAATCTAACTTTGAGTTTCTTGCGAGTTTCTTACTTGGTGCCTGTGTGAGTGTCTTGTTAGAAGTTGCTTTTGCTGATAAACAGAAATTATAAGGTTTTGCTGTTGCTAGAGAAATTGTTTTAGCCTGCTAGGGGTTATGATTGGTTAGATTTATTGTATAGTCATATTTTAAGTAAAGTAACTGGCTGAAGCATAGGTGAGAGGAATCCTCATTTTAATTACATAATAAGGGTCAAAAGACAAGCTTGTTGGAACTTAACTTTGGGATACAGCTCAAGACCAAAGCTGCTAGAACTTTTTAACCCCTGCATGACTAGACTATGCATAAGCTGGAGTCCCAGAGGACCCGACCCTGACTGGCCATAGGGAGATGTCTTTTATTGGGAGTGGTGAGCATTAGATGCTTGACAGGTGTATTCTGTTGATTTGTTGCTAATTGCTAATAAATACAGCTACATGTTTAAGGATATTCACTATGTGAAGGCTTTTTCACTGGGAAAAGACTCGGTAGAGCCCTGACTCCACCAGGAATGGATGTTTGCCTTGAGCCCATGAAGGAGTAGAGCCTGGGGCCCACGGAGGGGTAAAGTGGGGTCCCATATTCCCTGAGTACCATGAAGATGGATAGGAGGGGTGGGAGCCACAAATTATGTCCTGAGTTCCCATGAAAGAGGGTATGGGTGGGAGTCTTAAATGTGTGGGTAACAGTCCTCTAGAGGTGACTGTTCATGATGCCTTGCACTCCTAACATGTTCTTGAACTGCTTGTTCATACTTTTAGGGATTGCTCCAAGTATTCCAATAATCACTGGGATCATCTTTGTTCTAGTTTTCCATAATCGTTCCTTTGGTGGCAGAGTTCTTCATACTTCAGCATCTTCTCTTCTTGTTTCTTTTTCATGTTTCTGTCTAATATGGCAATATCAATTAATATGGTCTTGTTTGTCTTCTTTTCTACAAAACCTATGTCCGGCCTTTACCATTTGGTCTATGGCAACTGCCAGATCTCATGCAATCTTTCATTTTGGCGAGCCTAATACTTCATGGTTTGTTTAAATCCATACTTCTCACAGAGGCTCCAGTGCAGACACTTGAACACCTCTTTGTGTCAGTTCTTATATTCTCCCCAAGCCAGGCTCTTGCAGATATTCAACATGTTTTCCACCATCTTTTCCTTTTCAGAACACATTCTGTAGTCTGGGGAGTAGTTCTGTTGGTCAGTTTTGTTTTGAATGTAATTAAGCCTTAAGGACTGCTCTTGGGCATGCATAATGAGGTTGTCTGTCTCTCTCTCTTGAGGTATCCCTCTACAAGCTTGTTAATCTTCTATCACTAATGGGTTTGATCTCTCTCCACCACTGTTTGTGCATTGATTTCTGTGTAAATCTTTCAAGTTTTTCTTTGGCAATTTGTTTCCTCCTTTCTTTTATGCTTTTTTTTTTTAACTAGGATGCATGCTCGGCCGTCACCTGTTATCACAACCAGATGATCTTTTACTCCAGCTGATATCTCTTATATTTTGATGTTATATTCTTCATTGTCAGTTGCTTCCTCCACAGATAGCAGACCTTCTTCTCCATCATATTGTTGAATGTACATCCTGTCCACATCTTGATTGATCTTCATTACTCTATGTTTTGCCAGGAGCTTTCTTGTTTGGATGTCATATTTATTATTAATTATTATAATACTTAAATTACTAGGAGCCACAGTCATGGACAAGACGTCATTGTGCTAGGCACTAGACAAACATAGAACAAAAGGAGAGCCTCTACCCCAATGAGTTATCAGTTTAAGTAAATGGAGAAATCCTTATTTATAGCCCTTTGTGATCCACCATGAAAGGTTTGTGTAAGTGTCTGGTTTAATATAAAATAATGTTTATATTATTAAGGTATATCAATACATACTGTGGCGATATTGTGAAACAACACAGGAAGCAACAAAACATATAGACTGTCCTAATTAGAGGCCATTATTTCAATAGGAAATAATAGCAATTTCCAAAGTAGTAGACCTAATACCAATGTAATGCTGCACCCGGGTAGGTCATCATCATCAGGAATGAAACCTGGGACCTCTGGATCTTAATAAAGCTTGGAAGAAGTCCATTTTTATTTTGTTATAATTATGAAGGATAATAATGATGGTTATTTTGAAGCATTTTTTAATTTTTATCTATTTACATGTTTACAGTTGCAGGAAATTATGGGAAAGGTCAGACAATTATTGATAGATGTTGAGATCCAAAAAGTTAAAGCTTTATAACCGTTAAAACACAATTTGTCATCAACGCATGTCAAAATATACAAATTAAATATTCTTAAATCAAATGTTAATAAGTTCTCAGGCAGCATTATTCTTACTTTGCTTATATGTATATTTCAATTATTATTGATGGAAATATTTTTTCACTGGTTTGTCTGACTATGGTGAAATCAATATTTATCACCAGCAAGCTAATACTTCTGAGACTAATCTTAATACATGAGCTTCTACTATCTAAGACAAAGAACCCAGCTCTCTTAGCCAAGGCTGCAGCAGGTTTATCAATCCCCATGTGGATTAGCCACCAAATAAGCTGGGGGAGATCACCATACCATGTGTGGCTTTCTTATATACTCCCCTTCTCCCAAGATTTAGAGTCTTTCCAGTTCAATTTCCCATATAGGCCACAACTTGTAATGTCAATGTTGCAGGTGGATCAACAGTAGCAGGTATGAAATCTGGGATATTTGGATCCCAGTGCATGAAACTCTATTGCCTAAGTTAAAAGTCTCCACTCTCTTAGCCATGGCTGTAGCAGATTCATTAATATCAACCTTGGTCACTAATGGAGGGAGACAGAGTGCCACACTGAACAGGCATAGCTTGCACAGAGGTGAAGTGTAATTAGGCTCCCTTACAGTCAGTTAGACTCATGTAGTATATTGACTTTGACCTTGATTCAGCAAGTCATAGCTAATTTTAAGCACATGAATGCTCACACTGATTCAATTTGGACTACTCACATGCTTTAAGTTAGGCACATATTTAAATACCTTGCCAAATTACTGCCCTCTGAGTATAAATGAGTAATGTTGCACTCAGGTGGCTAGCCCCAAGAAAGGATAAAGGAAGTCCTATTTGCAGTAGCTACACAAATTCTATTTTGCATCAAAAGGCAGAGGTATATGGTTTTGGAACTAAAGGACCAGGGTTCTAGACTCATGGCCATTTATGTGTAATTTATGTGTAATTTATCTAACTGTGTCTATAGCCTTTAGTACATTTATTTATTAGAGACTGTTGCCCAAACAGTGTCAGTCTTTAGAGGACATGAATTAATTACATCATTTGTTGGAAATTATCATAATTTATATTGGATATTTTTGAGGCAAAGACTGTCTCTTACTGCATGTATCTACAGCATCCAGTACTATGGGGTCCCAATCTAGTAGTAAATTGGGGGGCAGAATGGTTATCAAAGCATGAAGGAGCGTACGAATGATTAACATATCTGGCATGTAAATACCCTTTGCAACCCTGGCTACAACAGTGCCAAGCGAATGCGTAGTCTCTCTTTCAGGTGACATTGTAAATAAGAAGCGGGTATCTTCCATAAATGTAAATAAACTTGTTTGTCTTAGTGATTGGCTGAACAAGAAGTAGGACTGAGTGGACTTTGTTCATTTTTCATTGCAGTTATGTAAAAAAAATATAATTCTACATTCATGAGTTGCACTTGAGATTGTATGAGGTGAAATGAAAAATACACCGTACACTTTGTATTCTGTGTTATAATTTAAATCAATATATTTCAAAATGTAGAAAATATCCAAAATACATCAATAAATGGTATTCTATTATTGTTTAACAGTGCGATTAAAACTGTGATTAATCATGATTATGGTTTTTTAATCTCATAATTAATAATGATTAATATTTTTAATAATTTGACAGCCATAAATATTATATGTTCTACTTTTTTCTTGTGTTGTTTGCTATACGATTACAAAGGATTATTTCAAGCAGGGTTTAGATTGCAGGAAAGTGGAAAATCAGACAATCACTTGAGAGAACTCCAATTACTGATACTTAAAGGACAATGCAGGTGTTATTGACTGTGGAGTTTTACTTCTGACCATGATAATTTCAAATGGTTGGATTTTATTCCTATATGGGGGTAGGTAGTATCCAGAAAGGAAAAACTGAAACAAAGAACTTTAGGGTGGATAAAAGGGCAGCCCCTGAAGAACAAAGGTGATTGAGGCACAGCCTGTTGGGGGGGGAACACTGAACCCCAGTCCCTAGTGGTTGGGGAGTTTGAGATAAGCTAGGCCTACCTACACTTATATATAAGAAAGATGTGTGTGTAGACCTTTTAAAATAACCTTTTCTCTTGCCATGCTGTGTTTCTTCTGTTAAGATTAAACAATACTTTGTTGTGATAAGTCTGTTTGGGTGACTGTATTCACCTCTGGTCACGACTCCTCAAGAGAAGGCTGTCAGGTAGCCAAACACAGTCAGAATTGCTGAACAATCATGGTAGGTACACAGGGAGAATTATTAGATTCCACCTCAGGACAGGTGAAAGCAAGGGGGCTGACACCTGACAGAATGCACTCAAAGAGGTCGAGGAGGGCATCAGAGGTGCATGTAGCTCTGAACCATGACACTAACATGCAGTAAAATGAGCTGTGCAGGAACCAGATTTTTTATATCAGGGGGAATTCTGTGACTCAAAATTTCTTCTGTTCTGGGATGGAATGAAAACAAACAAATTAGAAATTTTCAACAAATTGAAATTCTGGGGGAAAAAATTACTTCAGGCCAATCTAAACATTTCATTCTGATTTTGGCTTCTTAATATTAATTTTCTGTTTTATAATATAAAATAAATACAGCTGAAACAAAAAGTGGTTGTGAAATGGAAAATTAAAGTGGTCCATTCTGAAAAGATCTAAATGGAAAGTTTCAACTTTATTAAAATGCTTTTTTTCCTCTCGATTTTTCTTTCAAAACGAATTTCCATCACAGCTGACTTTTCCAAAGTTTCTCTTTTGATATATCAGCATTTTCTGATGGAAAAACATGTTGGAAAATTTCTGACCAGCTCTAAAAAAATAAAAAAATAGAACATGAATTATTTCAATTTATACATGCTTGTATGCCCTGGTTAATCATCTTGTTATATGTCTCTTTTTTGGCTCCTTGATGTAGGAGATACACCAACTTATTATCTCTTAGAGTCAAAGTGAATCTAAGTTGGGCTAAGAGGTGGTGTGAGTTGTACATCTGTAGGTGGATGTGAATTTAGGTGGGTGTAAGTAAGTCAATCTAATGAAGTATAGAGGAGCTTGAGTTGATGTAACATACATTAACGAAAAGTGTCAGCTGCACCAATAGAGTCTCCCTCTAAACTCCCTTAGACTCACCTCTGAATTCGGCTCATCATGTTAACAAGGAGACATTGCCTAAGAAAAAAGTGGAATCTGAGCTTGTCAGCAGTCTACAAGTATTGCAGTATATAACATGATTGCCAAGGTTTCTCTTCTTTTAGTTTTAGGCATAGTCAGCTGGCACTGATGTGCAGTTCTGTGCTGAGGAGAGCAGATGGAATGAATTACATATTTCAACAGTCCTTGACACCACATCAGACACCTTGGCTTTTTAGTTTAAGATCTCCTGGGACTCTTTTTTTTCCCCCAGCATTCACCATCCAAATAAAAGTCATATGCAGTTATTTCCTTTTTATAGGCCAATACAGCAGAGCCATATGCTGTAGATTTGCAAGTCTTGCATAGCAAAGGAGTGCAACAGGAGCAAAGGGAAATATGCTGCATTATACTCTCAAATTCAGAAAAGGCAGTAATCATTAAGCAACCTACTATAAGTAACCCCTGAAATAGGGCTCCACCCCGTAGGGAATACGCTCAATTATTTTGCCTTTCCTTAGTGACAATGAGGTTTCAAATATTATTAAAATCATTCCTAAATAAAAAGATTAGCTTCAAACCACTAGCAAGTATTTAATATTGATTACATAGATTGCAATATTATAATCGTTTTAGACAAATTTGCCTTCAAGCAGAAAGCTGATTATCTATCCACTTATTTACATTTTTTAAAGAACATGTCTTTTCCTGGGGGGATGCATGTTTATTGTAAAGAAACAGTGATTCCAGGCTTTTTAAAAGAGACTCTTCCTGTGCTTCCTCCCAACTACTCATTTCTCACTCCCCTTCTATCCAAAGCCTGGAAGAACAGATGACCTTTAAGCATCATCTTCTGCTGGTCAACAAATATAATTTCTGGCGAACTGCTGCAGGAGTAACTATTGCTGAAAACACCCTAGCATTGTCTTGATTAAAAAGAGAGGGGTGTCATCTCAACTGAGATTATGACTAGGCAAACAGGAATTTTGGTGGGAACCATGTTTGGGGATTGTTCAGTGTGGAGAAATAATATTCTAACCCAATCCGCTGAAAGAATGTAAAATTAGTGCCTGGCCTTCCCATCCTCCGCTCTTAGGCCCTCCGTCTTTCTGAAAGGAGAATAAATTATCAAAATGATGACTCCGCTTTCAAATTACTAGGTGATCTCATATAGTCTCTGACTTTCAGCAGATCAAGTGTACATACTTGATCATAACCCTGATTACCTCCACTTTTTCTGCGGTGTGATCAATGTAGGATATTTTGCTATTTTCAGATAATGAATACTTTCTGTAATGTTTTAAGTCTATATCAGTCCTATATTCTCATATAGTTTTCAGCTGGAAATTTTGCATGCACAAGTAACTTTTATCCTGGCCAGCTCAATATTATTTTGAAAAGCATTATCCAGCAGATACTGATACTGATGCTAGCCTCTTAAATGATCATATTTAGTTTTATCTCTGCTTCCTTTTAATACATTAATGACAGCTAATTTTTCCTCCTTTGTTAAGGCTACTTTCTTACATTTAATTAGCAATTCTTTTTTCAACAAATTCCAATTTTGTACATCCGCCCACTTTGCTTTTTTGTGTTATTTTATTCCAACTTTACAAAAAGACATACATCACATCTTAGGTACAGTTGGTTTTTTTCCCCCCTTCTCTTAGAGTGATTCTTTTGCTCTCCTCAAAACAATGTGCATTCTTCATGGTAAAAATGATATTTTAAATGGTTGACCTGTTTAACCTCTTCTTATCATTGTCCATCTAACATTAAAGTAAAGATAATGATCAATAAGTTTAAGTTATCTATCTCTTGGCATATGTTCTCATTGCAGAATGATTTTCTGTAACTTCTAGTTACACCATATACATTAATGACTTCATAGTGAATTGGATAGCTATTTTGGCTCCTATCAGTTGTTTTTAAGCTCTTCTCAGTTTTTCTTTTTAACAGTCTGTTACTTGTGTGGCTGTTCTGTAGCACCCCTTGCTAGGCCAAGTGTGGCACTGCAGGCATTCCTTGAAGAGTTAATGCAATTCTGGGAACCATAAACAGGGGAATCTTAAGTAGGAGCAGAGAGGTGATTTTACCACTGTATTTGGTACTGATGCTACTGCTGCTGGAATACTGTATCCAGTTCTGGTGCTCAACATTTAAGAAAGATGTTGATAAATTGGAAAGGGTTAAGAAATGAGCCACGAGAATGATTAAAGGATTAGAAAACATGCCTCACAGCATGGGTGGACAAACTACAGCTGCAGGCCGCATATAGCCTATCTGAGCTTTTCATCAGGCCCTCCAGCTCAACCAGCAGTCCACGGAAAAGTTGCAGAACTAGCTGTGCTCACGGTGGCGGCTGCTCCTCTTCCCAGTCTCACACCTTCCCCCTGCCCCTCTCCCACCACGTGGGCCCAGCAGCGCCTTGACTGGAAACGTTCCCAGCCCCAAGCAGTTCCATGCATCAGCCGCTCCCCCCACAGAGCCCCACCCCTGCCCCGCTGCCCCTCTGTATGGCCCGCCGTACAATTTCTATTCACAGATGTGGCTGTCAGGCCAAAACATTTGCCCACCTCTGCCTAACAGATAGCCTCAAGGAGCTCAATAGATTTAGCTTATCAAAGAGAAGGTTATACGGTGACTTGACTAAGGTCTATAAGTATCTACATGGGGAACAAATATTTAATAATGGTCTCTTCAGTCTAGCAGAGAAAGGTATAACACAATCCAATGGCTGGAAGTTGTAGCTAGATAAATTCAGACAGGAAATAAATTGTAAATTTTTAATGATGAAAGTAATTACCCATTGGAACAATTTACCGAGGGTCATGGTGGATTTTCTTTTACCAACAATTTTTAAATCAAGATTACACATTTTTCTAAAATATATGTTCTTGGAATTATATTACTTCAACAGTTTCATTATTCAAAGAGATTGGCATCATGGGTGGATCTGATCCTAGGTTTTGCAACTTTCTCTTTGACCATGAAACATAGAGGCCAACTTTGGCTGACTCCTCCTCCATTTGCTGTAGTGCCTTGTGAAACCTTCTGGGGCTCAGTACTAGATGAACAACATAGTCAAGGTATAGCATAGTCAAGCATAATCAAGGTATGAGAGCGATGCACCACTCTTAAGCCTATGGACTTGATGGAATGGTGCATTTTGAAATCTATTGCCTGACAAAAGAGTCCAGGGGCCAAGACACAGCCCTGCCTGACATCAGATACTGATTTAAAAGGTGCCAGCATCTGATTCCCCAGTGGTTCCATTATGCAGCTCACTGATAAAGGTATCCCAACCACTCTACTGGACTTTAAGTCTTTTCATAGCATGACTCAGTCAACTGAATGAAATGCAGCCTTGAGTTCAACATATTCCATGTACAGGGGCTTCTTTAATTTGTGGGGTACCCCCAACAAACAAGTGGAAGGCCAAAATGGCATCTTAATACGGACCTGTTCCTCATAAAGCCTGACTGTTGGGGGTCATGCTTCCAATGTAGCAGGGGTTCCAAATGTGCTAGCAGAATATGCACAAACACCTTACCTGATATGGACAACCAGGTGATTTGCCTGTAACTCTTACATTTGCTGCATGGTCCCTTGCCCTTATAAAGTGAGATTTGGGTTCTATGCTCCCAGTTCCTCCAACTTTCACATAGAGGTTCTTCACCAAACTAGCATCGCAGATCTGCCATGGCTCATTTACAATGACTATGGAATCTACGTAATCTCAGCACAACAACCAAGTTCAGGATCTATTCAAGCTGTATCCTCTCCGTACTGCTGTACAGTTGTGAAACATGGACATTACGCCATTCAGACTGGGCAAAGTTGGAGGCTTTCCACTCAAAATGCCAACGTCGTATATTGGACATAAAGTCAAACGACTTTATTCATAACACAGATGTTTATGGTCGCTCCGGTCTATAGACTGCTTGGGATATTGTCCACAGCTGGCATCTTACACTTTTCAGAAATGCCACCAGAATGCTGCAAGATGTTCTAGTGAACGCCATTCTCCTGGTGGTTTGTAACATCCGGGATAAAATTCCAACAACTGAGGGGTGCAGGCAGCCCAGAGGCAGACCCTCTATTACATGAGTGCATGAAGTGTGTTCTGACATTGGACTTTTGGCCCATCAAGTCCTTGCGGTCACACAGGAATGGACCAAATGGCGAACAATCATTATAGCTGATGTGTTTGACTAAGCATTGAAGAAGAAGAAGAAGGAATAGGAGGTCAGACTAGATGATCAAAGTGGTCCCTTCTGGGCTTAGAATCTGTGAGTCTATGAACCCTTGCCTCAGCTCACAAGCTGTGGCACTTGTTCAAAGCGGAACAGCCCGAGTCTCAGTTTTGGCTCCGCTGTGATCCACAAACTCTTGCCAAGTCCTGTAGGCACCTGAATTCATGTACCACTTAAGTTTTCAATTAATGAAAGAGAGATAGGAGCAGAGGGATTGGACCCAGAGTCTTCCACTGCTGTGGTCCAGTCTTCCTGCTCCAACCACTCTTTAATTATTTATCCACAGTGGAACAACTGCAACAGGAGAGATTGAAGGAACCCTGCAGCATAATGTCTTAGAGCCCAGTGCTTACAGCACTCTCCTGAAAAGTGGGAGACCCCTGTTCAAATCCTTTCTTCCCTCTGACAGTGGGAGGAATTGAACTTGCATCTTCCATGTCCCAGGAGACTGCTCTAACACTGGGATAAAAGTTGTAAGGTGGGCACTGCCTTTTCCTCCTCTGGCTGTTTCATGTGGAGGGAGGCCAGCACCTAACTAATTCCTGCAAGTAACAATTTAGTTACCTAAGCTGCCCGACTCCAGGCATTTGATTCAAGGTCATGGATTGCTAAGTAGAGATAGGTGCCTCCCTGCAACTCAGCCTTCAGTGCCTATCACAGAAAGGGAAGGGGCTTAGCACTCATCCCTGACATTGGCAGCTCCCTGCCTATCACACTGGCTTTGTGGATTGTATTCTTAGTTGCCTGTCGCTCCCCATTAATTCTGCAGGGAGTCTAGGCACATAACTCAGTCTTGTGAATCGCAGTGTCATTCCTATGACTTTCTAAGTGCCTAAAAGTTAGGTGTTGTTTTGCTCAGTGTTGGAATTCCTAAGTGCCTTTGTGTATCTGATTCCTAAGGCTAGATTTAGATGCCACTGTGATCCACAAAACCCCCACTCAGCTTCCACTTAGCCATCACTAGACACCTACATTTTTCCTGTAAAAGTCCCCTAGGCACTAAGTTTCTGGCTCAGAATGATCCTGAGATCAGATAAAAATAGATGGAGCCTCACCAGTCTTTCTGGTGGGACCCAGTCTGGTAGGCATGCTCCAAGAACACAAAACATCAAAGACAAGATGTGGTGACCTCTCTGTCAACTATTAGCCCAGTGGTTAGTGAACTCACATGGGATGGGAGACCTTGGTTCAATTCCCCCCTCTGCCTGATGAGAACAAGGGATTTCAAGAGGGCTCTCCCATCTCTCAAGGGAGAACACTAACTACTGTTCTAAGTCTTATGTGGGTCTCTCTCAATATCTCCTGTCAAAGCTGTTTCAATGTGCATAAATAATTAAATATTCATTGCGAGCAAGAAGAGTGAGAATGACTCCATAGTTCAGTAGTTAAGGGAACCACTTAGGAACTGAATTCAGGAGAGGATTCCCAGCTGTTGAGCCCCAGATGAGATAGGCACCTAAATCCCTGAAAGAGGTGAGGCTTAGGACACATTCAGTGTCTGCTATGGGGTAGATTATGCTGGGAACCACCCAGCATGCTGGCTTTTGTGGATTCCATTATCAGGTGGCTCTTGCACTCCATTCATTGTACAGGCACATAAGTCAGGATTTGTGGATTCCGTTGGGTGGTTAAGCATCTAAAAGTGGTGCTGAATCTAAGTGTCTTTGTGGAGCTGGGTGTAAATCCTAAAGCATTATATGTTACTTCGTTTTACTGGTCATTGAAGATAGTAGCATAAGGTAACAGTAATGTTCAAGCCCTGCACATACCTCTTCAGGCTTCATATTATTGTATTTAGATATAGATGTATGTTTATAGATATACAAAGTATGCATGCATAGATAGAGAAGGCAGAACAGCTATTTTTAATTCCTCTGCTCTTCCATTCTGCAATAACTTATGTTTCCCTACCATTAACTTCAGTGCCCTTGAAATCTGTGGACTTCAGCCGCTGGACGCTAAAATTGTCTTTTTGTTAACAAAACAGGGAAACCACAAAACAACAGCCCAAGATTCTTCATCCTTATGCCTCAACTGTGGCCTGAAGTTATCACCTTTAAAGGAGAGAAGGTAGTTCAATCTCAAGCCACTCTGCTTAGACTCCCAAATCATGAGTGTACCAATTACTTCCAACAGTGATTAGGATACCCACCCATTGGAAATTAGTCCTGAGTCCACTAGCTCTTTTCACATGAATCTTCTAAGGACTTGTCTGCACTTAACTCGGAGATTCGATGGCAGTCGACCGGAGTTACGCAAACCCCCGTCGACTTCTGTGCCCACCCATTGGAAATTAGTTCTGAGTCCACTAGCTCTTTTCACATGAATCTTCTAAGGACTTGTCTGCACTTAACTCGGAGATTCGATGGCAGTCGACCGGAGTTACGCAAACTCCCGTCGACTTCTGTGCTTCTGTTCTGCGGGCTGTCTTCACTGCACTGCGCCGACAGGAACCGGCACTACACCACTTGAGAAGGTGGTCTTAATACGTTGATTTCTGGATCCACTGAGTGGGTCTTCACTGACCGCTCAGTTGATCCAGATAAGTCGATCTGATGGCGGCGAATTTGCCGCTGTCAGTGAAGACATAGCCTAAGAGTTATCAGTTTAACAACTTTCAGTTGCTACTATTTGGAGCCAGATTAGAACCAATGATCTAGAGGTAGAAAAGCTCTCAATCCTATACCTGGTCCTCTTTCTAAATGTAACTTTTTGCATTACAGAAATATTATTTGCCATTTTGTTTAATTTGTCATTGACATTGTTCCGGGGATATATCTATTACCTGATGTTTGTGTCAAGCACATGTTAGTCATTTAAAAGTGCTGTATCTTAACTCTGTAGCTTCATGTTCAGCTCATGTAATTCATGACATTTACTTTACTATTCCTTTTCCCATATGCATTATAAAACAGAAAACTCTACAGTTCCTTTTTGGAGTTTTTTGGGGAATACACTTACTACTTTTCAGTTTTAGCATGCCTTGAGGACCACATTGAATGGAAGGCTTTTCAGATGTAGAGGAAACTGTCATAATCCACAGGCCTTGGCTGTCACAAAACCTTTAAAGTACTTTCAAACATGCCTACCACCAACACACACTCATTATTGATATGTAATAACCAAAAAGCTTGCATTGCACTTTAATGGGTTTTTCCATCAAAATAGATTTATGCATTTTCAACTGGATATAAATTTAATAGGTAAAATTTCTAAACCAGATATGTGACATAGAAGCCTACCTTCCATTGACTTTCAATATGACTTAGGCGCTTTTGGAAAATTTAATCAGTGCCTATTTTGTATTCTTATTATAAAATCTGCTAAATCTAATTTGTAGGCCAATTTTGTTTCCACTTAAAATATCTAAGGAAAGACATTGTGAAATGTTATTAACTGGATTTTTTACATCCCAATACAATAATGGGATTCTTGCTAACTCTTATGCATATGGTGAAGTAATAAAACTATTTTTGAAAATTTGGCCAATTTATTTTGGTACCTAAATGGGAGCTGGAGTCTTTTAAAAATTGTGCTCTTAATTTGTTGTAATTTACATATGTTAATCTAATTTTCATTAATATACATCAGAAATGAATTTTGTTCCTAGAAATTTTTCTATAATTAAAATATTAGATTTATAAGAGGTTGCAAAACTGGAAGGAGAGAGGAAGAAGTGGGGTGGAAAGCAATTAAACATGCACAAAAAGAACAGGTATATATCTGCCTTTGTCAATGCCGGTTATTCTGATGAAATCTGACATAGACTACAGCTGAGCCACATCAGTTTCAAAAGCTGTCTTTCCCTTCACAGAACTCAGCAGATGTGGCAATGGAACAACAACATTTGGAAAGGCAGAAAAGCTTGGCAAAGCTCAGGTACTGTTGTTCAATTCCATTTCTCTCCTCCTGCCCCACACTTATTAGCCATGGCATGGAGCCTCACACAAAGGCCTATTCTTCTGGGGGCTGAGAGTGGCAGGGAGACATATCAACCATTCAAAAAATAAAATAAACAAATGGGAAACATATGCCAGAGCTATTGACCTCTGGTGAACTAGATGATGAAAAACAGACAATAGTGGTCAAAGGAGACATTTTAAGGATGTTCTCAAGGATAATTTACAGTTATAATAGTGAAAGTCACTGGGAAATTACAGCTGTCAAATGAACTAATTGGTGATGATCACCATGTGATGGAGTGAAACTGTTTGACAATAACTGTCAGTGTGATTACAGACAAAATACCTGCTACATCCACAACAACAGTCACATCCAGAGCTGGGAGAGCACTGCAAAAATGTTCTGTAAAATTAAGGTCAGAGTCTATCATGGGGTACACAAATGAAATATCTGAGAAGTTAAGACCTTTGGATAATCCATTAGTTGGCCCCATTTGCTTGTGGCAGTCATGAGTATAAACTGCACTAGTTTCTTACAGATACAAAATGCACTATGTTCAAGCTATGCTCTTGTGAAGGTGACAGCACTTTGGGGGGGAGGGGGGGGAGGGAACCTTCATTCCAAATCAAAGAGGAAAATAGCTTCAATCAATACAGGTATAAAATTTTGTAATTAGACCCAAAAGTCCTTCACTGTATTTCAGTGTAATGGATTCAGTCAAATCTGTTCAATCCCAAAATACCCACTGTGTTTCCTTTAATCCTGATAAATCACTTTGAAATTCAGTATCCAGAGACAATACAGAACTTCTACCAGCTATTGGAAAAATACTGCAGCCTCTTTGACATTTTTATTATAGTTGCTGCAGCCAAGGGTTACTGTAAATTGATGAGTTAGCTGGATTAGATGCTAATATGCATCTTGATATATTATTCATGAGAATGAGTCACAGACCTAATTAGAAACATGACATGAAAAGCTTTAGAGCCCACAATCTGGATTCTCCCTGACATGAAAGATTTGACATGTGAATAAATTTTCACTTACTGTGAGATAAAAGATAAATGACCTTTTACATTTAAATGTAGAGTATCATGTTAGAAATTCATTTCCTGCCTTTTTTAAAGTTTGGAAAAGCAGCATGGGGACTAAATTTGATATAACCCTAATAGATGGGGGGAAATTGCTTTACATTTCTGAAGCACTTTATTTGTTACAACATTTCTCCTTCATAGTTCTTATCTAATGGGAGTAGTTGAAAAAACACAGGCTGACATACATGTTCATCACCTTTGCAGCTTTTAAATATATATTAAGTTTCAATAAGAAGGCATCTGAGATCAATCAATATAGATTCCAAGCCCAGAAGGGACCATTGTGATAATTTAGTCTGACATCCTGTGTAACATAGGCCATAGAACATCCCCAAAATAATTTCTAAAGCATAGCTTTTAGAAAAACATCCAATCTTGATTTTAAAATTGTCAGTGATGGAGCACCCACCACAACCCTAGGTGAATTGTTCCAATGGTTAGTTACTGTCACTTTAAAATTTATGCTTTATTTCCAGTCTGATTTTGTCTAGCTTCAACTTCCAGCCATTGGATTGTGTTCCACCTTATTCTGCTAGATTGAAGATCCGATTATTAAATATTTGTTCTTCATATAGATACTTATAGACTGTAATCAAATCACCCCTTAACCTTCTTTGTTAAGCTTAATACTAAAAACTTGATAACCTTGTTGCCAACAGATGTAATAACACAATAATATTATGGGCATATTTGTAAAGCAATAATTGCTAACGTTATTCCTCAGTGTGCTCAGCTGTTTTAGGTAGCATAACATTAAGTTTATGCATCATTTAGTGATACCCACACAAAGTGGAGAATAGCCCTGTTTCTGCATATGAATGAAGAGAATTGTCTTTACTTAAACTATATGAAGCCTAAGTTAATCATATTCAGCCATAAGCACCTGTATAAATGTCTGCAGGATGTTTCAATTTTCCAAGCGTAATTGATGATTAAGCTAACCTTAATGCACCATTCGTTACCATTTTGGCCAGAAGTACTGTTTTAGCTAAATTAGCAACATCAGGTTCAGACAACAGCAGAAGGGAGCCTCCATTCACTTAATGATAATGACTAAATAATGGTAGTGGTCAATATATTAAACTGTGAAAGCATTAGCAATGCCTCTTATTAGGGGACAATTTGGTGCAGTGGGTTAAAGAACAAGTCATATATTTCTTCAGGCATAAATCTATAAATATAGCCTATTATATGAAATAAGTTTGGTAGTATAAGCCTTAGGTGGATATTAGCCCACATCACAACTCCATCCTTTAACCTAGGAATAGAATCCTGGATTTCTGATTTCTAATCTCCAACTGATGTCTAGCAAACATTTGTGTAACCTGTCACATTTATGTTATGTCTGGCATATTTTCCACCAATGATTGGTCCAGAGCAACTCTTTTGGTCCAAATGGTAGATATCTGTAGGGCAGAGATGGGGTCCAGCGTTCAAACCTTGCTGATGACGTATATGGATTGTCTTTATGGTTGCTTCTGATGGAGTTTGTTTTTTCCTGTTTTCTTTTGGAAAAAAAGAAAGTTTAGTTATTTAAAATGGTCTTAAAACAGATATTTACAATTTTAAAAAATTGTCAATTATGATGTATAACAAAACAGGTGTTCCATATTGTGGATGTTTGCGATACATTTGCAGCTTCTTATGCTAGCCATTAGCTGGTTTGATGGTTGAGAGACCTGCTCAAAGAGCAGCATGAGAATCTGCACTCTCCAATCATTTCACTAGGGTTGTGCAGAGCTGAATCAAGAAAAGAAAGTTTGAAGCTTAAATCCCATTATTATCATAACCAAATAAGATATCTGTAAGAGCAAACAGTAAACTAGCAAAATAAAAGTTGATAAAACACTGCTTACTCAGTATTAAATAACATAATAACAGAAAGAAAAGCTTCAACTATTTGCCTTTCATTTTATAGCATGAGAGACCTGAAATATATTGGGAAAAATTTCAGAGAGAAAGATGAAGGCTGGTTTCTGCATTAATGAAATAGGTGGAAGAGTGCAATACCCCAGATTGGACTCCCTGCAAGGGCTGAGCACAATTGCAGTCCTTCTGCTCATTTGATATGCTACTCCGACCAATAGAAAATATTAGTATATGTGATCTAGGGGTGCTCTTGATTTGGCACCTATTGAAGTTAATGGGAAGTTGTGCTATGAATTTAGGCCCTGCTACTGTAAGTTATTTCATGTGGGTGAACTCCTGCACACACATGAAGCCCCAATGAACCAGGGGTACAGAAAGAGAGAGAGAAAGAGTGTATGCAGGATTAGGACCTTAATCTATAAACCAGGTTTACTGTAGCTACCCTGTTACTTCTCTTTGTTAGTGCATTATATCATCTGTACTGTATCTGTGCCATTTCATCTGCTTTGTAAGATATGGAACATTTTATTATAAATGTTCTTAAAAATGTCCTTGTCCCATATGCAGAAAAATTTGACTGCTTTAATTTTGCTGTGTTTATTTAAAACCCATGGTCATATTATAAAAATCATCACAAACAAAAATGACTGAATCACAATTTCAGCAGGGAAAACTTTTCTACTGTACAATTTAGGCCAAGTGTTTAGGGAAAAATAAAATCAAGAGGACAAAAAAGCAGACTTTTCTCTCTTTCAACAGTAACAAATCTTTTGAATATTGAGGCAAAGGCAATAAAATGTAGAGTGAAGCAAAGAGGGCAATTCAAGAGAGAACAAAGTGTCTTTGGACAGATTTGAAAGGAGATGGCCTCCCACACAATGAAGATGATTATGATAAACAACATATGTTCTTAGTTTACAAAAAAACAACCACAATGTACTAACTGGCTGTCAGGCTGGAAGAAATATTTTTAAAAGCAACTTTACAGAGTAGACAGGAATCAGTGTATGAAAATAGGTTCTCAGTGGAGAAAAAATAAAGTAATAGCTCTTTATAAATATTATCAATCTGGTCGTGATGAAATTTGTCATTAAGAGCTCAAAAACTAGGTAATAGAGAATCAGAGGTAGGTAAAACATATAGATTGGAAATATGAGCAATTAAATCCTCAAAAAAAAGTAAACAGTAAATCACTGAGTCAAGAGGGTATAGTCAGGGAGTCAGTTTGATGTAGGGATTATTCCAGACTGGCTGAGAAGGAAGAGGCCAAAGTCCCTGCTTGCGTTTTCATTTCAGCAATATGCCAGCTGCTGTCAGTTTTGTGCCATTTTCCAAAATTAATGCTTAAAAATTGAATGTTTTGTTTATAAAAGCTACTGTGGAAAACATTAAAGACAAGATTCTGTTCCCATCAAAGTCAATGGCAATATTCTCATTGACCTCACTTATGGAGGGTTAACACCTAAGTGTTTTTTAAGTTACAAAAAAGCTCATTCAATTCAGATTGGGTTGTTTTTGGTTCCTGCAAATTGGAAAACCATTACCACTCTGGCAAGTGGAAGGGTCTGTTTTGTTCTGAGCTATTTATAAAAGACATTAGGGTTGAGAGGTCCCATCCACTGGTGATGCCTTTAATTTCTCTCTGTGACTGCACTGAAGAATAAATAAATGCTAACTAGGTAGTAGCTTCTAGCAAGTAGGCACAGCCACAGATTACAACTGGGCTTTTTGGCCTTGTAACACTTGCTTTGGGCTGTTTATAAAAGGCTGTTTTTACTTTAAAGTCAGTCAAGCCTTTCAGTGACATATTTGTTTTCTCCTGTACCGAAGACTGACTAAAGAAGTACACATAAATAGTGTAGAAGTCTATGGAGAGCAGACACAAACAGGGCCAGAGACAGATATCACTTAGTTTTAATTATAAAAGGTTTGGACTTTAAGACTTAACAACTGTTCTAGGAGAGGGTTGATGTCTTAGGAAATAAACCTTTTCATATTCTAGAAGTAGAGTTAAAGAATCAAAAGTCATATCATATAGATTATGGCAAATACTTATAGGGATTGTGGCAGAAAGTGGAAAAACACATAGACACACTCATGATAAAAACATATTAAACCTTACCATTCAAGCTTTAGTGAGGGAGTTCTGCTACAAATCCTTAAAATATTTTAGTTGGGATAATACCCCTAAATCAAGTTTCCAAACGAGCATATGCTTGCACATGGACTTAACTTTAGTCATGTCCCACTGAAGTCATTTGGGCCATTCATATACTTAATGTTAAATATGTGTGTAAATATCATCAGGATCAGGGCCCAACTTTATACTACTACTAACTTTATACTGGTAATCTGCAGTGAGAGCTCGTCTCTTATTGAAACTATAATTAAAAACTTCATATACACCTACAGCCCAAGAAGTTTCCCAGAATCCTTTTCTACAAGAGGGAACTGGGAATGCCATGCAATCCCGTGCTTTTGTTATGCATTAGTATCTGAAGAAATACATAAATCAAAGGAATGGCTCCAGTCAGATCAGAGTAGATTCCATATCCCCTATGTCTTTTTTTCTAGTTTGTACAGTTTAACAAACTGTTATGTATTTTTATGATATTAGTCACTTCAGTGATTCCCCAGATGAGGTTTTTAAAATGGCCAGTAGTCTGGTTGGAGGTAGTTTGAGTGTCGGTTTCATCTGGGATTGACTTACCCTGTGCAGGAAAAAGACAGGAGCCTCCAGGAACCAACTATGGCTTTCAGGTCCTGACAGCTGCTCTTTGCTGGCCTTTAGTCCCAATAATGCTTCTAGCAGCTGCCATGTTACTGCAGTATAGTATAGGCCCTACCGCAGGGGAGTATTGGCGGAACAGACGTGGACTCTTCTCCATGCCCTCACCCTATGCAGAGGGTGTGTGTTAGGATGGATGGCTAGTGCAGGGCTTGAAACTGGCACAGCTACAGCAGCAGGGGATTCCCCTCCACAAGCTAGATTCTCTGATAGCAATTTGCGGCCAGTTGCACTCACCTGAGTGTGGCAAAGGAGCCAAATGTCAAAAAATCTAGGCTTCAATCTGTATAAAAACTTTCTCCACGTATAGGTCCAAACCATGCTCATCTTATGCACGAGTATTCAAATTCAGTCCAATGGGACTATTGGCAAATGTAAATTGAACAGGCTAGTGAAAAAAATACTTAGTTTTATTATATGAAACCTAATAACAAGCACACAATTCTAAGTTAGGCAGGTTTCTTGAAATTCTCTTGGCTTTGTCCAGCACCAAACCCCATTCAGTGTGGTAGCTTGGCTCTTCATTATGTTTCAGGACTGTACATATTGTAGACTTTATATTTATTATTCTTAGTTTAGAAGAAGTTTCCCAGGAGGGAAAAACAAGTTATTCTTTTTTGTAAGAAAAGCATAAAAATTGAATATATCTTAAAGTAGAAATACTGTACTGTAATTTTTAACATTTTCTTGAACATGAAGTAATGTATATAATGTAAAACACAGTGTACATCTATTTTTAACAAGTGTGAAACCTATAATTTTGCTCTTAGCTTCCTAAAGTATGTGGGCGAAGAAGCAAATGAGAGAGAAAAAAGAGGGACTGTAACTAAATCTTATTGTTTTGGACCCATCAATCATTTAAATCAAAAATCAGTGGCAGTATTTAATGTTATGACAGCCCAACATGTGATTGCTGCCTGCAGAAGAGGGAGCACTGATAACTGAGGACAAATTTTAAAAGTTGAATGCAGTAAAACAATTGAGTGGCTGGAGAAAATGAAGAGCAGAGTCTCCTACAGCCTTTATGTTGGCAGGAAGTGGGAATGCTATGCTCATCCTTAATGGACTTTAGGCATATGAGTAATCCCATTGACTACAATTTGTCCTGCTTTATAGCTGTGAGCCCGTGAAGCATTTAGTAGATGCTTAACTTTAAGTCTATGAATAATTCCATTCAAGTTACATTTTCCCCCTCTCTTTCCTCATTTGTTTCCTCACCTCTTGGTCATTCTCTAAGAAACTGTAGTGTACCTAAAGTCAATGAGACCACTCACATACTTCAAGTTAAATGCCTAGTTAAGTGCTTTTTGGTCTAGGACTTTAAAGCTGGGAAAATGGCGAAAAATACTCAGATCACTATTAGATCAGCTTCTAATATTAATCAATAGGCAGCCTTTCCATTGTTAGTTTGTTATATGGTAACACTTAACTTCATTTATTAAAATAAAACAATTCATTTACAAAGCAAATGTAACAGCAACTAAGCTAACTTTCTGACTTACAGAAATAATCAGAACACCTCTGACTTTAAATGATCTCCTCTTTTTCCTTGGGAATGATAGCAATTACGTTGATATATGTTGATTCATACTAAAGGCTTTTCTTGGTCTCTTCCCTGATAGCCATTGAGTGATGATCAATACAGTTCTCAATATTAATTGAGCTAATTGTTAGGAAGTGTCTCTCAGTTGTGGAAACAATCATTGTCTTGATTGGCCCAATTCTGTCAACTGTATCATTTTTATCTCCTCTGATAAAAAAGTAAAATCAATCGTATGTAAAACTTAGTGCTGCTGACAGTTCAAAATTTCAGCTTCACACGACTTGGAGAGTCAAATTTCTTTCATAAAAATCCTAGTTTGGGAATAAGACTGACATTTCTCAGAGAAAACATGGAATTTTTTTAAGTCAAAGTAGTTTTTAATATCATGCACTTGTAGTAACAACAACAATGTTCTCCATCCCCCATGGAATATGTGCCGAATATTTTAATAGACTGATTCCATTTTTAGCAATTTTGACTGGCTGCTAGGGTCAAACTTTAAAATTAATTGTTAACAGTCCTGTAAAACAATTTACTGAGATATGCATCTATGATTTTCTTGATATCTTGTTACCATATCATTTTAATCCCCCATGCTGACATACCGTTTGTCCACATAGCTTCTTTTGTATTTAAAACATACCATTCTCTCTGCTATCTGACAGATCTAAGGTTCCCAACAGGATTGAAAATAATCTAAAAACATTTATCGAAAATATTTGTCAGAACATCAATACCGTATCTGTCACAGAATGCACTGTGTGTATGTCTCTCACACATTGTGATGAAATAAGATATTCCAGTATTGTATATATTTCAGGGCCAGCTTCGCCTCTTTATGCACAGGGTTTTATTGCCAATGGCGATGTTATTGCATGATGTTGGCGCACTGTACCTGCTTGTACCTGCATTTTTGATCATTTTTCTCATGGTAAAATTTCTTTCAATACAGAGTGGCATTCGTTTATACCCCAACCCCCATGGAATAGAGCTTGGAAAAAGCTCAGGGTACAGCAGTGCAGCCAACCGCCATCTGTCAGTGCAACTGGCTGAGGGTAACCATTTGAAAACAATGGGCCAACAACTAAAAATCATCAGACTGGCTAGTGCTGATGTTTGAAGAAAACAATTTAGTCCTGATGAAATTGGATTTTTGGCTAGGATGCTTGCTTCAGATAACATTACCAGCCATATGTCTCCTGCTATATACCAGCATGGTGAAATGTATTTTAGCAGTTGCCACAACACTGTAGATGTTGGATTGTTGGAGTTCAGGCCCAGTTTGGGTGTTTGATCAGTGCTTATCAGAACCAACCAAACCTTTTGAATCTGAAAAATTGGTTTAGAAATCTCCTATTCTTTAATTATATTTTAAGCAATTACTGACCAAAAAATGAAAGCCCTAAAACACACAGGATAACAATTCAAAACTTTGCTATGATGAGGGTGTAATATAAATAGTTAGATTAGATGGATAGAGATAGATTTGTTTTCAGTTTAGTCTGAACAATGGGGAAATGGTTAGGGTGGATGGCAGTAACTGAAAGGGTATTTTTATTTTATCCAGATTGGTTAATCCATGCCTCTCATAGATTATAGCTAATACTCTATTAGAGTTTCTAGTATAAATCAATAGTTTTAATTGTCAGTCCCAGTATAAATCCATATTTTTAACTCAGCCCTTCCTGAGCAGAAGCTTGAAACTGAAAGTTCTTAAACCACAATGGGAATTTTTTTCCAAAATGTTTTAAAATACCGACTTTATGGATCTGAAATGACAGCAGTTCAAATAAATATATGTTGCAATATATTTTTAGGAAATGTATAAGGTTTTTTGTAACTAAAGAAAATTCTTTAAGAAATTTTAGAAATAAAAAAAGTTACAGATTGTTAGTTCCCTAATTTCTTTTTGTTTGCTATCATGCCTTCTACTTTCATATGCCATCATTAGTTATTATATAACGTAAAATAACTCTACCATGTTATAATCTGATAACATTGCAAATAATTAATTTCATCAGCTACTCAGGTGGTTAAAAATACCTCTATGTATCCTTCATCTTTTGTATATGAAGTACTAGTTATTAAGAGTTCATCACTTATCCTGAAAGACAAGTAGCTGATTTCTATTAAAATAAATTACCCAAACAAAATGGAAACTTTTGTAAACTTCACAAATCCCAGCTCAAACAGAATGCTAATTATTACAACACACTCAAAAAATGGACCACAAGAAAGAAACATTCTATTAGATAAACTCTTGTTGGTTTATCAGACCCTGAGGTATGATCCTTTCCTAGGATCCTTTCCTAGGAAATTGCAAGTTGTTGATTAATTCTTTCTTGATTGTCATGTATATCACAATGACTATTCAACCTAGGTCTTTCCAGATTAAAGCAACAGTGAATGAGTAAGTGAGTTATATTGTTCTTTCTGCTTTAAGATTCCTATCCCTCTTCTGCAGCAGAATATGATTTGGGAAGACAACAACAACATTTTTTCCCCTTTGGGGGAAATGCAAAGCTATTGAGTAATCATAGCTTGAATTTCAATATAAGTGATATCAGTTTGGGAAACAAATTATTACTTGGTTTTTATGGATGTTTTTTTGAGAAACAAGTTGTTTATTTGACTTAAGGATGAAAATGGTTGGTGGGTTTTTGTACCTCTCCTTCTGACAAAGAGAATACACTTGTTGTCTAACTGTCTATTTGTCTATAATTCTAATAGAACTTAGAGATCATAGTGATGGATACATTAGAAATTACAAGATATAAATATTCGCTGACCTTGAAAACATGGATGCGTATTTGTTCAAACACTTGTTGAAGACTATGGACTTCTTTTTTTTTCTGTCAGGTAAGGATGATTGATAGAGTAATCTATTATTGCTATCCAATGTGGACAGCGCTGGTAGCTAGCTAGTTTAATGCATCCAGAAGACACTGCAGTGAGCATTGTCTAAGTGGGAAATTTTGGCTGCAATGTGTACAGAATGCAATATTAAGAGTTCATAGAGGCAACATCTTCTCCTATCATGTTCTTTCAGACCTAAATAAACTTTACCTGAATCCTGAAAGGTAGTTAAATATGTGGGAACCATACCACTAAAAAATTGTGCCCACCAAAAAAATCACAGTTGTATCACAGAATCATACAGAGGATAAAAAAAGACCTATCTGATCAGCCTGTCCACTTTGCCACAGCATTGCTATTACTGGTGAAGTTTAGTCATGTTGGATACTATTATTATGTATTTTGACCCACTGCTTCTGCTTCCCGGCCATGGTAGGAGTGATGGCATTAAAGGCAAAAATAAATGCAATAAAAATGGAACTTGTGTAACAGCACATAAAAATCCTTGATCTACAGGAAACTAAAAATAGTTGTTTTATCAGTATTTTCTCATTCCAGCTGCATCTTCACCACCAGTGTCCACTCCAGTCAGCTGGTAAGTATGAAGATTTAACATTTTGCAAGCCCAAATGCCAGGGTGGCAATTTGAGAGGCACACAAGAACATAAAACTAACTTTATCAAGGCTTCTTTTCTGAAGAGTGAGTTCAAGCTGTGAGGCAAGAGTCATGAGAGAGGTTTTTTTTTTTTAAAATCACATTGTAGAGACACGTAAGATATTAATGACTAACTCTCAAACACTGGAGAAGGAACTTATTGGCAATACAGACTCTTAATGTGTGTGTCTTTAAAAGAGAGAGTGATATTAGTCTCTCCGGAACCACCCCTGGAGAGGGCACTTCCTAACCAATAGGATCTCTCTATGTGTGTGTTTTTAAAGAAAAAAGACAAATTATCTACTTGAAGCGCAAAGGAGCCATTTCTTTTACACTCTGTGTGTGTGTGTTTTTGAGTAAGATGCATTAGCTATTGTGAAAGCCCTTGGTGGCATTTGTGTGTGTTTAAAAAAGACAGGAACACATTAACCTGTGATATCTCTGAAGAAGACAATTATTAGTTAATGTGTTAAGTTCCCACACAGATTCACAGCATATATAAAAGTGTTTGTGTGTAAAGAACACATTATTAGCTACTAACAAAGAATCCTACATATGGCAGTTTGACTCTGATTTGAGTTTTTTATGAAAAGAATGGAATATCTTAGCTGTTGAACAATATCCCCTCTTTCCCAAATGGGGCAAATACGTATGGAAAAAAAACATTTAATCTTTATTACTATTTGGGCATATTTTCAAAAGAAATACACAATTTAGCCCTGAAAGAGTCACACAGCATTTGGAGTGAAATCTTGGCCCCCCTGAAGTCAGTGGGAGTTTTAACACTGAATTCAGTGGAGCCAGGAGTTTGCCCTGCTGCTTAAAAACCAAACCAAACCACTTATTAATTGGCAAAAGACACATGGAGAGCGGTAAATAGTGGTGTCCCCCAGGGGTATGTACTAGGGCCAGGGCTGTTCAACATATTCATAAATGATCTGGAAAAAGAGGTAAAGAGTGAGGTGGCAAAATTTGCAGATGATACAAAACTACTCAAGATAGTTATGTTCAAAGCAGACTAAGAAGAGTTACAAGGGATCTCACAAAACTTGTGACTGGGCAACAGAATGGTAATTGAAATTCAATGTCGATAAAGGCAAAGTAATGTACACTGGAAAACATAATCCCAACTATGCATATAAAATGATGGGATTTAAACGAGTTGTTATCACCCAAGAAAGAGATCTTGGAGTCATGGTGGATAGTTCTCTGAAAACATTCACTCAATGTGCAGTGGCAGGCAAAAAAGCTAACAGAATGTTGGGAATCATTAGGAAAGGGATAGATAATAAAACATAAAATATCATATTGTTTCTTTATAAATCCATGGTATGCCCACATCTTGAATCCGTATGCAGATCTGGTCACCCATCTCAAAAAAAGATATATTGGAATTGGAAAACGTACAGAAAAAGAGCAACAAAAATGATTAGAGGTATGGAACAGCTTCCATATGATTAATCATGAGAGATTAATAAAACTGGAACATTTCAGCTTGGAAAAGAGATGACTAAGGGGGATATGATAGAGGTCCATAAAACCATGACTGGTGTGGAGAAAGTAAATAATGAGAAGGAGTAAATAACACTTCCTAACACAAGAACTAGGGGTCACCAAACGAAATTAGTAGGCAGCAAGTTTAAAACAAATAAAAGGAAGTATTTCTCGACATGCACAGTCTACCTGTGGAACTCTTTGCCAGAAGATGTTGTGAATGACAAGACTATAACAGGGTTCAAAAAAGAACTAGATAAATTCATGGAGGATAGGTCCATCAATGGCTATTAGCCAGGATGGGCATGGATGCAAAACCCTGCTCTGAAGTATCCCTAGACTCTGTCAGCATCTGGGAATGGATGACAGGGGAGGGATCACTTGATGATTATCTGTTCTATTCATTCCCTCTGAAACACCTGGCATTGTCCACTGTCGGAAGACAGGACACTGGGCTAGATGAAAGATTGATCTGACCCAGTATAGCCATTCTTATGTTTGTTGAATATGCCAGTTATGTGAAAAGCACTTTTGCTTATGTATGTACGAATGTTGTCAAAGGAACATAGAATAGTCTCTAAGACTACTGGCATCAATGGAAGTCCTTTCATTATTTTCAATGAGTTATGCAGCAGATGTCCCAAGTAGAGACCAATTATTGGCTAACAAATGACTGGCTAACAAAGCCCTTTCATTTAAAATCATCATCAACTCATCAGGACAAAGACAAAATACAAAACTGTAACTATACAAACAACTTATTTTGCTAACGCAATAGGAACATCATGCTCTGTAAGCAATTCTAAAAATTTCCTCTAACAAAAATGCCAAAACAAAGTTCTGTATTCAGTACACAGCAATATAAATATAATTTCTTATAATTTTGGCTTCTGAAAGAGTGGACAGCAATAAAAATGCTTATTTAAAAGACCAAAGCTTTGCTTATACCAGGGATATTTGCATCAGTGTACCTCAGCCAATTATATATGCACCAGTGCACAAAAGTAACTTACACCAATGCTTAAGTTGGTTGGTTTCAAAGTGGAGTATGCTACTCTAGAGAACATCATTTTTATACTGGTGTAGCACATCTACATTAGGGGTTTGCACTGCTGCAGAGACAACTGTGGAGTGGGGAGAGTGAAGACAAAGGTCTTGGGCTGCATATACAAAAGAAGTTAGGCCTTGTAACACTGAACATCACTGACCCTAGCTTTTAGATGCTTTCAGAAAATCCCTGTGATTCAAAGAGCCTGAATTAGATGTCTAGGCTCCCTATACAATGAATGGTGAAATATAGGCTCCTCAGAATTCAATTAACAAAAACCTAAGCTAGTCAATGGGAGATGGAGAGCAGAAGGGGTGTGCAAAGCCCTGCCAACTCATAGAAATAGGCACCTAAATCCCAGCAGCAAGGAGGCACCTATCTTTGCTTTCAAGTCTCAGATGTGAACCCTTTCCTTGGGCTTAGGCATCTACACCATTTTAACAAGAAGCCAAGAACAAGGGTGGTGACAGATTTGGCAATTTCCAGCATATTTTTGGGAGATCTTATTGAATTAAGATTAAATATCTTTAGCGTCTGCTGTATTCAATGAGTGGTTTATGTATTCTTGTGGGATAGGCGTGCATGTAAATTCTTTAGGGGGCAACTGCGACAGATGTGAGACCTGGGAGTTCAAGGGACTATATTGAAATGTGCCATAAAAATGGACACTTGGGACAATAAGTGTGAGGTGGATTTCCTGGGGGATATCTAGGGAGAGGTTAATGCAAATTCCCTACCTCTGGTTACGCATAAAACTAGCCTTTTGAAGCTATACTCTGAGGAAAAGTGGCAGTTCTCATTACCTCTTCCCAGAGACTGGAGATCAGAGGGATCAGCTATATAAAGAAAGGGCTGAACTGTCCAGCTGGGGTTCTGGTTCTGAATCTGAGACAGTTATAAACTTGTAACCATGGGGAAAACACACTTGTGCATATTGAAAAACTGACACCTACCATAGCCCAAGTTTGATAAGCCTTTTAGCATGCCTGTAGATTTGTTTTTACTGTTTTTAATGTGTTTTCTCTGTAATGCTTTCACCTTAAGACTAAACGTGCTTGCTCAGAAAGAACTGTGTGATAACCTATAACTCCAGGCACTGCTCAGAGCCTCTGGAGAGAAAGCAAAGTGCAGATGCTGGGTTTTTTTATCAGTCTATCTTCCTGGGGATATCACAGTCTAGGCAGGGAACTGAGCAGTCTTAAAGATCCCCAGTCAGGAAACAGTGAGATGGGGTCTCTACCTAAGATCAGTGATGGCTGGGAGTTGGAAACTTTAAGTGAGTGCCCTTGAGAGATGACAAGGGGGGAATATAGATGCAGTTGTCCTGAAACTATGACATGCACACCTCCTTATAATTTTTAGCACAGTGTTTTGAGCACTTACCGGCATCTGGGAGACCCAGGATCAGGTGCTCCCTCTCTGCTAGAAAAGGATGAGAAAGGATGTGAACAGGGGTGATCTACCTGTCAGGAGAGTGCTCTAACCACTGAGCAATGATATATTCTGATGTGAGCCTCCCTCAGTCTCTCCTGTTGAAGTTGTTCTACTGTGGCTTAATAATGAGAGAGTGGTTGGAGCAGAGGGACTGGACTCAGGCTTTCCCACCTCTGAAGTGGGGTGCCCTAACCACTAGACTAGAGTCTCTCTTTCTGGTCCAATGACTGTTGTACTGTGGATACATACTTAAACATACGTAGTCAGTCACTGGACTAAAACTGTAAGGGAGACACCACCAAAAATCCAGTAGACAGCCTCTGAGCCCATCTACTGGATCAAGCCCAGCACATGACTTAGGCTGCCAACATCTATCTTCCCCTCGTTTGTGAAACATTCTGGGGCTTAGGAAGGGGATAGATGTCTGGATCTCTAGAGTGAGACAGCAGTGAGCAGGCCCAGAGGCTGAAGCATAGGTACCTGTGTTTAGATGCCTGCAGGGTGGAGTTCTGAGCATCACTGGTGTTCCGAAATTTCCCCAACTGGGACTGAGATGTCTCACTCCTTTCGTGAATTCAGGCCAAAGCGTCTAGTTTAAAACAGCTGAATTGAAAGCGCTCAGTGAGCAGAAGAGACAGGGCAAATCTATGCATGCCACATCTGCCTCCTGTGTGCACATGGCGGTATCATCATCCTCGTTCTGCTGTCTGAACAAGTTGACAGTAAAGGAACAAAGGGTGATCATATGTAGGCTGTTGCAGGGGATTCTGAATATGGGGGAGGAGAGGGACCATAGAAAATCACATGGCGATGGCAGTACAGAGTGTCTTGAAGAACTGGCAGCAAACATATAAAAGCAAAAGCATTTCTACAATATAGGAAAAAAAAGCATATGGCAATCTGACATTCAGGGACAGAGGATGTAAATGCCACCCCAGTGCTTTAGCTCCCAGGACAGAGGTAGCAGGAGTGCATACTTTTATTTCCTTTCCACTGATGAAACCTGGGAGAGGGAAAACAGTGAGTACAACTGGTACAGCAGGGAAGATGATATCTATTCCTGTGCCTGGTAATTCATGCATCCAGGGTTCCTGGCTTGGAAGGAGGCTTCCTGTACCAGCTTCCACAATTCAAACTTTACTCCCTCCTTCTTTTTGACCAACAGTTTCCCTAGTGACAGATTCACAGGATCCAGCTACATCAGACTGCCTGTCAAGTCATGCACTCAGGATGAGGCAGCCAATAATGCCTGGAAAAAACACTTTCTTAAGGACTACTTGACTTTGTACTGAGCTATCAGAAGACATAAGACTCAGCCAGGCTGGTCCAGACCCACAATTTTGTCAATGCCTCCCCTCCCCCCCATAACAGATGACAAGGAAACAAAAACAAAGAAAAAAAAACCTCCAACTCCTGCAATCTAGGAGAAGAGAACAGCAAACTCCACTATAAATCAGCTTTGGACAATCAAAAACCATGTGAAAGATAACTCCCAATCTCAGAGAGATGTCGGTAAACCAGTCTAGCTTTCCAAGCAGCTTAGATCACAGAGATTTCAGCACCACACTTGCAACTAAACAAAAGATAAGAAAACATATAGGTTTCAGAAGGCTTTTAAGCCACTCTGCACTCGAGTACCATATACTTAACCCCTCCACCACGCTCAGCTTTTGAACAGAAATACAAAATTGCATCTCCCAAAAAAAATCTTCACTAGATGATGTTAATGAAATGCTGCCTCTGACCACAGTCAGCTGGACGTTTTGCTAGCCAGAAGACAGTCAATGAACAGCACGTTGAGGTTCTTACAGAGCTGATGCATATTAAAAAAATGGAAACCAATTCCTGTGTAATTGAAATACAGTATTTCCATGCTAAGTTCACCTGGTACAATAACCTGAACAGAGAGAAATAGTATTGACGTACATCACAGGATTTGACTGCTGCTGGATTTTATTGTTGCTGATATTGGTTCCAGTACAAAGAAGGCACTGTCAGATGTGAGGTTTATGCATATCTGCTGGTTTGCCTAGTGCTTGATTTGGATTTTGCAGCATCCAGCGTGGGAAATAAGAACATTAAATCTCTCATTTGTGTGGCTAAATAAGTGCTCACTTCTGTTAGTCCAACAAAGCATAATAATGCTAAATGGAGGGCAAAAACTATCTACATACTGTCTTATTTGCAATATTGCCATGAGGTGAAACTCTATTTTTTTTAAATGGCTAATATCCTAATCAGAGCTCAAAAGGAGAAGAACAGTATTGGCTAAGAGAGGTTTTAATTACATTTCCATCTTTGGATCCTTTTGAAGTGTTGCATTGAAATCCTGCAGCCCCCTGAAGAAGCAGCCAGGGAAATAAGGATAAATACAGCCACCTTGAGTTACATATTAAGATTTACAGAGTTGAACCAAAGACTGAGTGAGCACACAGGAAAACTCTTCTGCAGTGAATAATGCCAACCCAAATCAAAAGAGACATTGACAAGAATGATCAGCAAAGTCAGAATGGAAGAGAGATTGTGTATTGTGATGAAGGCCATCTGAAATCAGTTGCACTCTGTGGCAAAGGAAGATAATTCTTCTTTCACATTTAGAGCAGTCTTGGCTTTTCATAGACTAGAAATCAGTTATTGAGATCCTCTTAGAGTACTTGCAACAGCATTTTGGACTAGATTCTCAGCTGTCTCTAATATGTGCTGGAAGAAACAGAATGAGAGGGCTGCATATTCATACAAGCTGTTTTTGGCTCCCTGATCCTTAGGCCAATGCAATACCTATCTGTACCCCAGCATCATTTAAAACAACATCATAGTTGCTCTGAACTATACCAGCTGCCTATGTCCTCAAGTCAATAAGTCAAAGTAAATAAAGGCTGAATTCTTCTACCTTTACTCACATAGAAAATCCTGCTCTGCAAGAAGTCCCATTGATTTCAGTGGGATTTCTTGCAGTGTAATGTACTAATCAATGTAAGGGCAGTAAAATTCACTCCAGTTAATTAATTCTCAGTGACACCATAGCTGTTTTTCAAAACTATAGGGGGGGTGGGAAATCAGAACTCATGTACAATTACACATAAAACAGCTAATGAAAAAAGAGCTGCAACCCCTTTGCCCTTTTTCCTCTTTTATAAAACTTAAGTCAACAATGACCATTCTGGGGTTCACCTACCTGCTATCATAGCTGGAACTGTTGCTGTCCAGCCTCCTTATTAATCTGCATCAGCATATGGTCTCTCTGACTTTTACTTTCCTGTAAATACCCAGGTAAATAATAGTCAATGGCATGAAAAGCCTTTAAGTCCTGGAAACAGAAGACACCTCTTTGGCTTGCTCATTTGCATGCAGTTTTAAAATATGTTGCACATCCTCCACAGATGGTCTCTAGTCTGGAGCCACTATTTAATAGTGCAGCATAGAATCAAGTTTATTACTTGAACAATGAACACTGATGAAAACTAACCTGATCCTATTTAATGATAGCTATGGGGTGAGAGGCATTTCTGCTCTTGAATGCAAAAGAAAAAGAAACTAGGGCAGAGATAGCAACAGCTACAAAACATCTAGCAAGTGCTCCCAGAGTTCTACGGAAAACACTAGAAAAGAAGAGGCAGCTGATCCGTGAGGAGGAGGTAGTGTCATCTAGTGAAAGGGCACTGCTCTTGCAGTCTAAAGTTCTGGGTTCTAATCCCAGCTGTGCTCCAAACCTAGGAAATATAAAATTTCTATTTTTCTCATTCTATTCACATTTATAGGAGCAGATTTATCTAGTTTTTGCCAGATAAGGAAATACAGTATGGCATATGAACGTGGTTTTTAATTCTTGCTGTTTCTCTGTTACTACCATGCATGGCCCCTGAAACATACATCATTTTGCAAGGCACTGCTACAACGGAGTCACGGGAACTGGCATAAAGCGGGGTCAGAGGCAACAGCTCTTGGATGCTCATTATTTCCATCAGTTAGAAGAAAATAGAAGTATTGACTAGGTGTAGCCTACCTGACAAATTCTGCCACTGTAGACTTACTGCATATGTTAATACAACTGTCAAATGGCAGGCATTCTTTACTCTACTAAAATGGCAACTGTGTGCAAATAAGCTTCCTTTTGTGCTGGAGAAGGACACTGGATTAAATAATGGAAGGATTTTATTCAGTGATAGTATAAATAAACAAATTACAGGGAAAATAAACCTATGCACATTTCCATTGAGATAATTTGACTAACTAGATATCTGAATGCTGTGTGAATAAGAATCCCTAGCCAAACACTGGATTCTATTTGACTTTTGTAAGTCAATTCATATTGGATTTTACCATGGCAGTTGTCAATGCTCTATGGTTGAACAGCTTATTGAGTCAAGAGCAAGTAAGTCACTCACATTCTGGGCAGGGATTACGTTCTGCAAGTTCCGGTGAAACAGCTAAAATAATCCATCAAAATGATGTACAAAAGGGAAAGGATTTACACAAATGCTAATATAAATAGTGCATATTGTTCTGATTGTATTTTAATTGTTATGTGAGGTTAGGGTGATTTTTATATGAAGAGGCACAAAAATACTAATACTGGCACATGGGTTCCTTCAATTGTTTACAAATGATTATGCAGAATAAACAAATTAATATATTTCCAAAATTAACTGTCTGTGCTGTGGGACATCCATTGAGTTTTGTTTCACATGAGTTGACAAAACTGGGCACATGCAATTTTCATATGAAGGGATTAATCTTGGTAAATCTCTGCTTTGCCATCATTAACCCTTCTATGGCAAAACTGCCAAAAGCACAGCCCTGCAAAAATATAAGGCCAACAAACTGCGTAAGCAGGACCTTTGCCTGATAGTTGAATTGAAGTGGAACTTGGTTTGGTTAAATAGTTAGAGCAAAGTACTATGCAAAAGGCCATCATTGAGGTAGTTTTGGCTCAACCATAAGCAGCTGTTATCCTTCTTCCCCTTTGATTTTCCGACTCCAATTTTGCAGACTTGCAAGATTTTGACATTTTGGGTAGGGCTCAATTAGCATAAACCTTTGGGTGCTTATCCCATGCAAAATAACCAGGTCACTGAGGTGTGCTCCTCCCTAGCAAAAAGTACACACACAAAAAAAAACAGGTTAAGGAGGACCTCGGTAGTGGGCAAGTGTGGATGAGTGTGAATTTGATGTGGGAGGTGAGAGACCAACTATCAGCCATGCATAGGTCACAGTGGATTGAAATGAGGAGCATAAGCACATCTACCCACACTTTTGGTAGCTTCCTAGAATTCACTAGAGACACCATTAAGCTACACTTGACACGTAGGAAGCCCTTATACTGTACTTCATTTATTTAAATGTTTTATATATTTCAGATTCCTTAGAAGTGGTTATTTCATAAGCTAGTAGAAGTGTTATAAATCAATTCTTCTATGCTTGGATTTACATAAATGGGCCACACATTGACTTATGTTTGAACTGAAACTGGATCTATAGGAAGTTCCTTTGCTACTGGGCTCTGTACAGAGGTAGCAGGATGAAATTTAGTGGCCTGTGATATACATGTTAGACTTGATGATCTAATGGTCCCTTCTGACCTGTAACTCTATGAATCTATTACTGTCCTGAAAAGAAGATACTTCATTTATGTAGCTGATAAAGATGGTACAAAGGAAGGATTAATTCAGAATAACACAAACCTACTACATCCTCCCTTCCCCAAATCAGAGTTGAATCACTTTCTCTATTTCACATCAGATGGTCTTGTCTGTGCTTTTTCACTAACTCAGCTACAGTATGTGGAGATCCGTGTGTAGCTTACATCAACTAATCCCTTAGGCTTAGTATTTCTGGAGAAAATGATGCACATCACAGACCCCTTTATCTTTTCATGATATACATCTTTGATATGTATGATTATGGCATAGAACAAGTCTGACTATGGTGTAGTCATGCATATAAAACACATGTCATCAGTAGCTGAAAAGTAGGCCTGAGGGTATTTAAGGCTGAGTGGGTGGATATTTTATTTTATTTGACATTAATGTGACAACTCCTTTAATCTAAAAAATGAAACCAGTAAATGCTTTTCCACAGCTAATGAAGTATACAGTTATTTAATATATCCACAAAAGGAGTAGTTTTCAATGTATAACTTTTTTATCAAAATAGCGTTACCTTTCTTGCTAAGAACCATAACATTTCCTGCAAACTATGAGTTTTGTAGATGTTTTTATTTTACAGAGGCATCATAGCATGGTTAGTAGAGACAAACCATTTTCACAGCCTAAGAAATCTCACTCTGTTCTGCATTCCATTCTGATTTCATTCATTTTCATCAAATACTAACTGAGCATCCGGCAAGCCAATATCATTCCATGTTGCTGTGTAGCTAGCTGGCAGGACGGGGCAGGGGCTGCAAAAAGTTCATAAGAAATAAGACATGGAATTCTTGGCTGAAGTCTCACCACTTTATGGCAGTCCAGCAATGATAAGGAGCAGAGAGTTGTCCTAACATAACTGCTGGGGATTTCCATTATATCAGGGGGTAGAAAGTCATCACAGCTAGTTCTGAGCCACCAACTCCTGGTCCCATCAATGTAGTTGCACTATGGGGGCAAACAAACTATTGGATGCCTCGTGGATCAGCAATAGGGGAGAAGAGTTTATAGAAAACCACCTGTGACCCCCTCACCCTCCTCAGGTGCCCCATTACTGTGCATCCACCCCTATGGATCAGTCTGAGGATCAGGATTGTGTTCTGTGTCATTTCAGTTCACACTCTGTGTATTGGAACCATGCTGTGGGGGTGAGTGGCTTGTAACAAAGCTCTGTCCAAACTTGAGCATCAGAGCGTGCGAGTTCCAGTAACTTTTGCAGTTGTTGAGAACAGTTGAGTATTAAACATCCTTGACAAACTTTAATGGTACACCACTGTTATTGTGTGATAAGATAATGTCACTCAATAGTGTTTCCCAGGAGAACTGAAATTACTATGTGTCAACTCTACAATTGCAAGTAAGATAGGTGTAACAAGGTCTGATATGGGGGGAAACAAAACATCACCACCGTTGTATATTGTTCACTTAAAAAAAATACAGTTGCAGTAGTGAGCTATTTACCTTTCTTTATATGTTCCCAATGGTTCTCAGTTGAAGTGGATGGGACTTTGAGACAGTGGACCAAAATCAGATTTGATGTTGCACTCCAGACTCCATGTCTGAATCTGGCCCAAATATCTTTGGTATTATATGGAAGTGTTTTCCTATGCCTTAGTAAAAACACTAATAAGGTACTTCCCAGGAAATGCCATTCACATCACTAAAATGCTGCTGAACATAGCACAAGTCAGAGAGATAAACTGGGGTCTAAAGGAGAGTGGGAAGATAGAAGTTCATATTGTTCATGCTTTTTCTAACAAAGCAAAATATCATTGATAGGTTCTTTGTATAGTATATCCATTGTCAGACCCAACTAGTTCTGGCCAACACTTGGGAGAAAAGCATGCTTTTCTCCTTATTGTGGCACTGCAAACCATTCATGTCCTATTACAAACATTAAATGTATTAAGCCATTTTACTGTACAATGCTGCTTTACCATGCTGTAATTTAAAACTTTAGATTTTATTTGCTTTTAATTTTATTGTGCAATCAAGTGATTTTTCAGATAGCAAATAAACAAGTATGACAGGCTTTTATTGCTGGAAATTAAGGTTAATAGACTGTCAAAAGAACACCAAAAACCTGACTACTATTGTGTCATTTCTTTTCCACTTGCAAATAAGCTAGATCATTTTATGTATCACTGAAATAGCATTATTTTCTTCATTACTATAAAGGTACCAGAAAAATCTTTAAAAAGTAAAATTAAGAAACCTGTATATCTCCCACTTTGAATCACCACCTTGAAATTTGAGCTGTGTTTTTATTTTCACATAAACTGTTTATTTTTTCTGCTTTTAGGAAGTAAGAAAAAGGTTGGAGGGATGAGGGGAAGGAAGGAAGGAACCTGGAATTTGAAATACTTTGCATTTAGCTGTGTGATCTTATATTCATTATATGCAGATGTGTTAGCAGTCCTTCAGTTCTCAAAGATATGCACACGTTTGAACCATGACAGCTTTAATTTCACCGCTATAAATTCAAAAATATCTTCCCAAATGCACCTGATGTCCATAAGATATCAAGAAAAGGGATATTTTAAAATTAAATGGCATTATTCATGGATTAGTATAATGATTTTCTCAAGAGATATAAAATCTCTTAGAATAACTAAGAACCACAGTTTCAGCAAATAGTTTGAAGTGAGTTGAACTCTGGAGAATACTACTCACTTTCTATGTCCCCTCTTCCCTTTTAACATGGCTTTGATTGTAACAGGCACAAACACAACTAGCTAATAGCCATCAAAAGGGAAATTATATTTTCACAGTCCTGTAGAAATCACCTGGATCACATGCAGGACCAGACTGCCTATACTGTGGGTGTTCCCTGAAGTCTCGGTGGGGCTTGTGTGTCTATGCTGAAAATCCAGCCATCTATGGGAAATCCTATTTTTCAGTGGCTGCCTTCTCCATTCTGCCTCCCTCCTGGAGAGGAGCAGCCAAGCAAAGCTTTCTGTACTTTGAGGGGTGTTTCGTCTTCTACAGTAGCCAGCATACTCAAGTATATGAAGCCCCTAGAAGAGAAAGAACCACCGATTCACAGCCCTCCTCCATCTACCCCCAAACTTCACCTTCAGCAAGGCCTTCTGAGGCAGGAGCTGTGGGGAGGCGAAACAGGGCTTGTTACCCACCTTTAGCTCACCAACAGGCTTACAAAATGCAGAAACATAGCAGCTTCAATGAAGCAGGGGTTAGTACTTCTTATCATCATGCACATGTTTCTCCATTACTGCAGTTTCAGTTCCAACTGCATGAGCTGTGAGACAAAAGCCACCAGCCAAGGGGGAGAAAAGGGCCTCCGCTCTGCTCTCAGCCCAATTGTAGCTTCCACTGAAAAGCAGGAGCAGCTTTTAAAAAGTAGGAAATGGGACATCCTGTCAGCATATCTGATTTTCCCATCTCAAAGAGAGGAGCTGGGACCTCCTTCTGCACCAGGCCTTTTTCATTCAAAATACAGAGGCAGCAGGCTAACTGCCCTAGGTGCTTAAAAGTGAAACCTTCACCCTTCCCAAGTCTTCCCCTAACATTTGCCCCTCCCATACTTGCCAGTCAAGAAAAGAGCCAGAACCACTTCTCCCATCCCTCATACTACCTGGAATACTCCCTGCAACACCACCTCTCTTGCCTCAGGAGAGAAAAGAACCAAGCCAACATGATTCTGTCTGGGTGAGAGGAGCAAGGATATCTTTTGCCCGAGTGATGGGTGTACGCACATCCAATACAGATATTGGAGGCCCTGGCTTGCTAGCAACGACAAGACAGAGGCCATCCTTCAGGTAAGACAGGGTGGCTTGTCTGGTTATAGAAAATCCACATGATACTCCTAGGACTCCTTAAAAAGAAGCATTTGGTTTTGCGCAAACTTTTGCATTGCCTGAAATAAATGTACAATAAACATTAGAAAGCACTTAGACTTTTAACTCCAAATAATAGTCAAAGACCTCAGCCATCTCAAAATGACTGCTTCTGAGATATTCAGAATCAGTGCAGGCCTCCTTGCCATTCTGCAATATTGCCCCTGTTGCTCTCTTGCTAATAAAATATTACATACATCACACTACGTCTTTTCCCCCCAGTTTGATGGAAGACACTTCCCTTGCTCTCAGACCCACTTCATACAGACTTGGGACTGCTTGCAATGCCATTTGATTTGGTTTCCCTATTTGCAAAGCCCAGGTTTCCATGTAGATCTCTATTTCCCAGCCTTCTCTCCACTAACTCCTATGCAACTTCAGTTGGACGTGTGGAGGAAGTGGGTAATGACATGTAATGTAGCCATAACAGAAGTGTGTGTACCTTGAGGGAATTAATGGAGGGAGGATATACATTAAATAAGATCAGAAAACCTGTGCTAAAGAAGGAGAGGTCTTGAATCATGAGGAAGATGAAAAGGGCAAATTTATGAGCTCTAAGAGTACTCAGTCATCATGAAACAACACAACATCACACTAGAGCATGTGCAGTAGCATCAGTAGTGGCTTCTCACAATGTGGGGGCTCCTTTGGCTGGCAGGTTTGGGAGCGTCTGAAACAACTGTGATTTCTTTATGCCTATATATTGAAACTGCAGATGCTCTTGTTTGTGTTTGCTACCATTTACGGGCTTGGTAAATTATATCGACTAGTGGCATGTGTTGTTAATTATACATTGTCTAAAATTATCCATAGTCAGCAAGAACTAGGTATCTTTGAATATGTGTTACCTCCTATCACACAAGTGCTGGGTATTTTGATTTTGTCTGCACCTCTGTTGACACATGGGATTGAAATTATCTTTCTTGCCATTATTCTTGAAGGTACTGACTCTGATAGACAATACATCTGAGAATGATGTGATAAGCTCAGCACTAAAAATGCTGCTCTGCAAGAGTTGTAAAAATCACTTATATTAATATCATACTCCAGGTACAGTGTACTGGGAGGAATTAACATTGTGTTGTCTGCAGCATAGATAGAATGTCAAGTTAAATAGAAGTAGTTGTAATTTATGTGTTGCACAGCCACTTTGCCAACGACTTTAAAAACCATTGAGTTTCAGGAAAAGAAAATGATTCAAGAGAGTAGACTAATTAGAGCATTAATTTTGTTTATTGTACAGTTAATCAGGGCTCTTTTCTCTATTTGGGAAAGGGGCTCTAAAAGTTGTTGTAGAACCAGAGGACTTTTTGGGATGCCTTAAAAGTCTAATCTCAGCTCTCTTTTCATCTCTTATAAAGTAAAATTCTAGCCTTTCATTGTGACAATTACCATCAAAATGTAAATTGATTGCTTTGGGTCAAATATTTGTTACTGGAATTTTAACTAAAAATCAGAGGTCATTCATATTCCCACAGCAGTTAGGACTGTCATTTGGTGGCTAAGTAGTGTTGGAAAAAGATTCCCTGAAGCTCGTTTCCCTGCACTGATAGAGACTCACACAAATTTAGTCAGGACAGTCTCCGTACAAGTAGTTTATTCTGCAGTGGTCAGTCTCCAAGCCCACACGGGGACAGTGGAAAAAGACCCCGGATTCAAAATTACAGACAGTTTTATACCTTTTTGATACCTACATACATATGACAATAACATACATGTCCCCGTTACAAGGGCATAAACCTATATTCTCTACACCTATTGGTCCATTATCTGGCATACATTATTCATAAGATACTTTTACAGATGTTTTGCAGCTAACTACAGCTTATCTATCAAGGTTGCATAGCTTGCTGAATCCAGCCGAGGCTTATCTCCTTCTGCATTCCTAAGAACTTTCCATGATCTGTGCAGAGTGGAACAGCCTTGCCTTATAAACAAAAATGCTGCAAAAATGGAGTAACTATAGTCAAGCAACTAAAAATCAGCTTACAGTAGCCCATGCTTTAGGTTTCCTGAGTTTTAGGGGCATGGTCACAGAGTTTTGGGTTTGTAGGAGGATGCAGAGGGGTCTGTGTGTTCAATCACATGTGCTCTAGCTGCCTTCTCATAGCCCCCAAAAGCTGTGGTGGATGGAAGCCCCCAGATCCCAAATGGTTTGGAGAATCGTCCCTTAGTGAAATGTTCAGATGTTGGCAAATATGTGTAACTGATGCAGTCACAAAGCCAGTCCCCACTTATCCTGAAGTAAAGGAGGTTGGTAATTCCAACCTAAAGATCCCCCCACAGTGATTTTTAAAGAAGTTCCAAAGTTTTGAATCAAACAATTAATCTTTTTGGCCCCCTCAAATCCTGAAGTTTTAGGCCCTTCATTTAGAAGAATTTCATGTGTATATTTTTCTGATTTCAGTCTCTGTTGGTTGGATAAGAAATTGCAGGAGATGATGGATAAAGATCAAAAGACTTGAGAAATGATCCTTAGTTAAGCCAAGTTCTCAGTGCTAGAGCTGGGTAGGAAATAGTTTTCCCATCCTGTGAACATTTTGGAGATTTTTCCCATCTTGAAAAGGGATGAAAAGTTGAAATTGCATGTTTTTTTTCTAAACTTTTCTTTTCCCAGTTTAAGACAATTGAAATATTTAGACTTTTTTCCTTCAAATGTTTAGACTATAATTAGCTTACAATTTAAAACAAAAGTTGTTTCAAACATGAAAAAGCAATTCTTTTGACATTGAAATGCCATTTTTCAACCATTTCAAAACTTTATTTCAAATGTTTTTAGTCAAGAAATGCATTGAAAACTACCTTTTCCCCCACAAACATGAATCTGCAGTTTTCATCAAACAAGTGTTCATGAAAGATTGCCACACAGCTCAACTCTGTGCAATTGGAGGAGGGATAATGGGGCTGCAATGCCCTTTGTGTTCCCCTGCTCCCAGCATCAATGGGAGGAGTCAGTAGGCTGCCAACTGTCCAAATGTCCTATTATTTCTCTTAGGGTTCAGCAGAGTCCCAGGATGCCCTAGCCATTTCTCTCTTATTGCCAGCTGCAGTCCTTAAGCTTAACATAAGGTAGAAGCTGCTACAGCTCTACACTACCTGAGGATCAGCCTATGCAGGGGGAATTCTCTACTGTCCGGCTTTCTGGGGTTTGGTTCGGCTTGTACCAATAGAGTGAAGTTTGATAATTTCACATTTATTCTAAACTCTTAAGATTGAAAAATTTGGCTGGAAATCTAGTGGTACGGGCTTTCAGATTTTTGGTGCTCTTTGCTTACAGTCAGGCTAAAAATACCACAACAGCAGATGTACTAAGTGTATCTTACTGATTCCAGTTCTGGATTGACTCTAAGTGCAGAAGTCTGCATTTATGAAAAGTAATTGGAGAAGTAAAGGGAAGGGGCATGGAAAAATTAACTTATCATTTCAGAGCATTCTAAAAAAAATTAGCAAAGGGTTTAGGGAAACACTTATTTTTCTCCAACTGATTTGACCATCACTAACCACAGGGATGTAAATGAGAAGTAATGAATGGTATAATGGATCTCCACATGTGTAGCTGTAAGTAGCATTTTAATGCTGACATATCTCTAATATCCCTATGGCATAGTAGAAAGAGCTGGAAAAAGAGACTTTCCCCTGCTGAAAAGTTCAACACTTTTATGTATAAGCATTTAGAACTGAAAGATAAAGGGTACATAAGGTTATTTAATATTCCTGCAGTGTATTCCCAACAGGATAATGTTCCAAATGTGGCAACATAGAACATCAGATTCTTGTTCAGATCTTCTGGGATGTGACATTTGCTCAAAAGCTGAAGGGACAAGAGAAACCTAACCAAACAATCCTTTCTTTACAGGCAACAAGGCCTTGTAATTACCAAGCATTCTATAAGCTAAAGTACTATGGGGAACTTTAAAAACATGTTTAAATGCTACATACATACTGTAGAAAGGTTTCAAGTGAAGATGCTTTGGGGGATTTTCCAGTTTTTGGGCGATGCGTCCATGGAACCCATGTCTCTTTTATCCTATCACTTCCATATATAACAAAGGTTAAAAGAACGTAGCTGGGCACAAAAGAAGGGCACAATCTGATCTTTGTTTTGTTCATTAAAATCCTTTATGGCAGGTTTTCTGGCAAGTGTTTTTGGGAACCCTACATCTCTGCTGTATCTTGCAATATTTCATTGCAAATAAAATACCCTACATACTATGCAAATGCTGAAGTGGGTATCAGCTTTAAATTTGTTTTCTGCAAACACATAAAACTCAAGTATTCAGTTTTAGAAACAAGCAAACACTCTCAGAAAATATTTACACTCTTTGTCCAGCTCTAGTCTGAAATATTATAGTCTTCTTCTACTGTGTTGATCTACAATAGCATAATGTATATCACTCTTGAGAGACACCTCAGCTGATATAAATTGGTGTAGTGCCTTTGACTTCAGTGTATACATTTAGGGAGGTCTAGATGGTGACCAGGATTATTAAATAGCTGGTTGTCAAAAGATTCCATTAGTTATTTGGGAGAAGCAACAAATAAACAGTGACTTCAGTAGAACTACAGCAAGTTACACCGGCTAAGGAGATGGCGCTCCTTTTCTGGAGTCTGAACATGGGAACTTCAGGGTTTGTGACTATTCAGGATTGCTGGTATGCTGGACAATTTGTTTGGCTTTTTTAAATTAAAAAGAAAAAGCTTGAAGGGGAGTACGTTCTTGCATTCAATTACTGTACAGCTGTGTTAGTAGCACCTATTAATTGCCAATACAACTGTAATTTAAATGTATCAAGTATTTACATTGAAATGCTAGTTTTCCTCTTCCTGAGCAGAATGAATATTGGGGTAAGCAAAAAAAAAACCCTGATCAGTATTTGCTTAAATTTAGAACTAAATTTGCTTCTGCTGCATTTGAACTCTTTATGTTCATCTTTCATAAACAATAAAGAGGGTGAAACATACTTGTAGAATGGATCCAGGAAATTAATTCTAAGCTTGTATAATTGAGCACTCCTGAATACGAAGTGTTAAATTCCCATGCATGTTACATTTTCTTAAGGGATGAGACACTGATTGACACAGCAAGGAGGGAGGTCTCCTCAACAGAATCCTGCAGAGGTAATTGACGTACCAGTCTATGTTTTGCCCACACCCTTTACAGCTGGAGCTCTGCATACAATATTACAGACCAATAAATGAAAATTAACTTGATATACCATATATGGGATGAGACGCTGATTGACACAGCAGAGAGACCTGGTTTACAGAAGCACTTCTCAGAGTCATAGCAAAGAGGCAAAAAATCAAATCAGATAAGGAATGTGGTTTCATCTTCAACAAGTAGGACCACCATGAGGACACAATTACATTGTGTGAATGTATTAAGAGAAAACTGCATCTAGCCAATTAATTTTTCTGGGAATGATACAGACAAAGCCTGTATTGTACAGAAAGGAGAAGGTTCACAGTTTGCTAGCATTCCCCGATCATGCTAATATACTTTATCTCTCCCTGAAATATTCAAAGATCTAGTGGTGTCTTTAAACTCCACCTCCTGACCAAAGGCACGAGCCTAAGGTGCACCATCCCAGAAAGCATTGTGATTCAGACTCCTCTGAGTCATAATTTCTTCCTTGTTTTTTCCTAGTTCCTGTGAAATAGTATATACTGCTCACATGTTTTAGGGGTAAATTATACACCCTCTCCCCCATGTTGGTTCAACTACTGTGAGTAGGGATTAAGGAATGATTAAATCAAGGCTTCGCCCATTCTCCATCCACTTGCTTCAAGGAAGAGTCTCCAAGCAAGATTACTCATACAGACCTAGATCCAAGGTTCTGATTAGCCTTAGTAGGTGATTAAGGTAGGTTCTTACTCTCTCACTACATTTAATGAAAGTATAGTCACTTATTCTTTCTACCTGTTAGACACCATCAGAAAGACTCATCATATGCACAAAAAGTGAAATCCTGTCCATGTTGACATCAATGGGAGTTTTGCTATTGACTTCAGCCATGCCAGGAATTCATTATATATTATGATGGACAATATTTAAATCCCATTAGATTCTTCACTCAGCATGTTTTAAATACATAGCTACCTATTAAAGTACTTGGAACCACTTGATTTATTCTGCTCCTCTCAAGTATCTGCCATACTTGCAGACCCACCTTGAGATTCTTCTACATACTCCACACTCTGCTAATTCCAGTTCCAAAAAACATATTCGTAAATAGTCTTAAAAGGCAGAAGCAACAACAGTTAACAGAGTTACAGGAACATGACTCATTTTTAAAGGAAGCCAAAAAAAAAAAAAAAAAAAACGCTCTACAAGTAAGCTTGACTGAATGCATTTTTGAACTTGCCAAATAGAAATTAGTAGAAGTTAATGGAATGAATTAAGGTCTTTAAAAGAGAAGAAACATGTTTTTCCTTTGTTCAGTAATTTTGCAAAACCTTTTAAATAAATAATGCTATGACATTTGATATAATTAGGTTAAAAACCCATCATGAAATGCCATCCATTTAACGGTTTGTATTTAACAAACTACTAGGGATTTAGAAGAAAGAAGGGGAGAAAAAACCCATGGTGAACAATTAAAACAAATGTCATCTCTTTTACTCAGTTCACTTATTTATTTAGCAGAGAAAACATTAATAGAAATTCAGATACATTAGGACATTAGGATAATCTAGTGCATTATTAATGCAAATAGCATAAGAAGGTTAATTACTTCTAAAAAGAACAGTTATTGTTCATAATATATTTCCATTAGAAAATGCACCCAGTCATTCCCAGATAAAAGCAATTCTTGCTATTATCAGAAACACACGTGGGTCTTTTGACCTGCTGAATGTCAAAAAAATATTAAACCACTGTCACATACTTAAGTCTAACACACAAGGCTTTGGAAAATATTGTCAGTGAAAAATGCTAACCTTTAGATGAAGTCAAAAATTGACAGGATTATCTTTGTGGGAAATGGTCAGGTGATTGCTAAAAGGCCCAAAGGACTAACAACCAAATTCACTTAGATTATTGTACATGACTGCTGTTAAAGTGAATAGAAGTTTGACAGGACACACATAGACACATCTGGGTTAGAAGATGCTAGCCAAGTACAGATGACTATACAGCACTAGAGGAGAAAGGAGAAGCAGATGCTGTATGAGCAGGAGACTAGCTGCTGAGCACCTTGGGTAGTAGACAGTGCTTCACTGCCACCCCAGTCAGGTCCCCCATCCATAAGAGTCAAGAATTGGTATGCTTTTATAGAAACAAGAGGAGAGGAACAGACCCCAGTGGCTGATAAGGAGTTGCCACTGGCAAGTCCCAAGGCTGGGGGACGTGATGGTCAGAGGCATCCATCAGCCAACCTGACATGATGTCCCAGCAAGTGTGCTGCCTGCCTGCATGCATCTTTCATCCATGACTTTACAGAAAGGTTGCCAAACCTCATTCATCACTCTGACCACTGTCCCATGCTGTTCATCCATGTGGGCACTAATGATATTGCCATGTGTGACCCTAAGCAGATCAGGAGTGACTATAGGGCTCTGGGAGCAAAGGAGAAGGAGTCAGGGTGGAAGCAGTGTTCTCCTCCAAGGTAAAGGACCAAGCAGAGGGACACACAACTGTAGATAAGCACACAGCTGCGCAGTTGGTGTGAATGGGAGGGTTTCAGCTTCCTTGAATCATAGAAATGTTGGCCTGGTCAAGAATGGGAGGTACTGGGGAGTACCACCTAAACTGCATGAAGTCAGCTTTCTGTGATTGGCTGAAATTGTTGCACACAGGTGCAACTTTATCTTTGCACATGGTTTGTCTGTGGAATCAACTCTGCAGGTCCCAGAGCCCCACGCAGTTGTGTCTCCACCTTAGGACCCACGTCTCAGCCAAGCCCGTGGTGTCCGCTTCATGACTCAGCCCTTCAGCAGTGCCACAATCTGTGCTCTCCCCCAGGGCTCTTCCAGGGATTCTGCAGTCCCAGTCTAGCCACTTCCTCCAGTGGCAGCTGCAGTCCACTGTCCAGCCCTTACCTCAGGGCTCTCAGCTGCTCTGCCAGCCACTGCTCTGTCCAAGGTGCTGACCTCCCTCTGTCTGCAAGGCAGCCAGCCTTCCCTTCCTGAGCTCCTGGGAGCGATTGCTCCTTCTGCTCCCTGCTGGCTGCCTATATAGGGCCTAATCAGCCCTGATTGGACTTTTCTAACACAGCCTCCCTAGAGCATTATTAACCCTTTCCAGGCTAGTGTGGGGAAGCGATCCCACCACAGGCTTTAAACTGGGTTCAGGAGGAGGCAGGTGACAAAACCCCATGGATAGGTATAAAAAGGTGACCTTAATGTAAAGCTAGATGTTGCAGGAGGGGGAGATCTGGAAGGGGGAGATCTGGATTATAATAGGGTCATAGGAGAAATAAAAGGGAAACCAGTGGGGGAATCTGTTTAACCTCTTAGATGTCTATGCACAAATGCAAGGACTATAGAGATCAAACAGGAAGAACAGGAGTATTAGTACATAAGCTAAATTATTACACAAATGGCATCACAGAGACTTGGTGTGATAAATCTCATGACTGAATACTCGTAAAATGGGGTAAAATTGGTAAAATCACTTGTACAGGAAAGACGCGTGGAAAAAGGGGAGGTAGTGTTACACTATAAAAAGAATATATACACTTGTTCTGAGGTGCAGAAGGAGATGAAAGGCAGCCACATTGAAAATCTCTAAGTGAAGATACAAGGGAAAGGAATAGGGGTGACTGTGACAGAATATACCCTTCTGCACACTGTTATAATAATGTTTGTATGAATTATGCCTTGTAAGGTGTTTAAAAACTCAACTTGCTGATCAGTACTATCATGGCAAAATGCACATAGCAGCATTGCATGTAAAGTGATGAACATACACTGAAATCATGATTGAAGGATGTTTCCCAGATAAGTCTGGGGAGTAGCTAAACCAGTTCTCTCAGAGACAAAGTGCAAGCTGACATCTCAGTCAGGTGTCAACAAGAATGATGGATCATTACCTGGTAAGTGGCCATTCTTTGGCAAGGAAGGGGGCAGGGACAAAAATCTACTTAGCAAAGAAACAGCACAGAATTCTTTACCAAACTGCCTGTCACCTTGCTCCTGGCTGGAATTGCTTCTCAAAGGGGGAACAGGACTATAAAAAGAAGGGACAGACACCCAAAGAACCCTCTTTTCTCCCTGTCTGCCTTGGGCATCCACCTAAGAAGACAAAGGAAAATAGCCCTTGGACTCTGGTGGGGAGAGGGAGGTCCTCACCTAAGAGTTTGGTCAGTAACCTGCTGGAGAATGTGGTGAGAAACTTTGCTTGAATCTAATTTAGTTTGTTAAGTTAGGCACTAGTAAATGTTTTATCTTTATTTTTCTTATAAACATTTCTGACGTTTATGCCTCAATACTTATACTCACTCAAGATCTCTCTCTTTGTAGTTAAACTTGTTTTATTGTTTTATCTAATCCAGTGTGTTTAAATGGGATAATCTGTGTACTCTGTGTAAAATAATGAGATGGCATATTATCCCCTTAAAGAATAATGGACATAACATATTTGCACTGTCCAGGAGAGGGCTAGTCAGTACAAGATGTACATTTCTGGGGGGGCATCCAGACTGGGGGTGTCCTGGGGTCATTTTGTAGCATAAACAAGGCTGGTAAGAGCCAACGTGTGGCTGACTGTCTGCAGTTACACACAGACATAGCTGTGAATGATTTACATGCTGGAGGCTGTTTGTAAGCAGTCCAGGTTGGAGACTACAGCAACAAGGCATTGCAAAAGGCGCCCCAGGTTACAGGGTAGGGGGTGACAAAGTTTCTCATTAGTCTGGATTGTACCTTGGTGATGTCATGGTGACATCATGGTAGGAGCGTACTGTAGACACCAAATCAGTTTGTCAAATTCCAAAATATCTTGCCATCTCCAGATGGTTTCACTGAAGGTTTTTCATTCTTTTATCTACATTTAAACACTCAAGTTTATTACATTAATTTCTGCATTACCCATTTCTGCAGTATCTGAAGTCATTGTACAAGTACAAGCGTCACCTTTTATAAAAATCAGTATTAACCCAAAGTGAAAACTAAAATAACTACATAAAAGAAAAACTATAGGATCTGTCTCCGCAAGAATCCTGTCTTTGTCGGTTAGAAAACACTGCATAGGATAAATAAGAAATGGCTGTGTCTTATCAGATATCACTCTGTAATAACTGTGGATGAATGTTGTCCTTTCAGTAGTGATAATATTTTCATGGATCTTTTAAGGAGATTTACAGCTGCCATGCTACCTTTCAAGCTCAAGAGCATACTCTTAACAAGTATGTTCAGAGGTTTATAATATATTACTAGGAGTTTTGCCACAGACTTCAATGGAACCAGGTCTTAGCCATACTGTCTATATACTATTTTGAGGGAAAAGGAAGTTAATAGGAAAGACCAGCTTGGTTATCTGTGTGAAAGGCAAAAAAATGGAATGCTTATATGTCTAGGTAAGAAAACTATATGACTAAGAAGAGGTTCTATAAATACACTAGTAGCAAGGGAAGGACAAAGGAAAATGTAGGTCCACTATTTGCAGGGAAGAAGTAGTAGTGTCACCCATTACTCAAGGTTTTTAAGAACAGGTTAGATGAACACCCATCTGGGATGTGTTCCAGGCCTATATTTCTATGATTCAATGAAGTTGCACCTGTGTGTAACCAATATCCGAACTGGCCAGTAATAGGAGGATTGTCTTGAATTGTATTAAAATTGTGGAAATCTAAACAGCAAATCTAAACTGTATGCCCAGCTCTGTACATCAAATCCACCTAGACAATTAAATAGCACTGCCTTCATGCATGACTTCATGCAGTTTAGGTTGTAACTAGAGCTGTTCAGGAACCAGAATTTCTGTTCTAAGGAAACTTCCAAAAAAAATTTTTTTTTTAGAGTTCAAAATTGAAATGAAAATCCAAATTTTTTAATTTCCCACAAAAGAAAAATTCAAAAAAAAAAAAAAAAAAATCTTAATTCAGGATCATCAGAACATTTCATGTTGATAGTGTTGAAACTTTTTGCTTTTATTTGCTTGTATTATTTAACTTCATTTTGTTTCAATGTTAACATTAAAATATTAAATACATGCACATTAAATATAACATTAACATTGATATTTTAACACAATATAATTCAAAGCAAAACAAATTAAAATATTTTTATATTGTTGAAACAAAACAGGTTTTATATGTTCCTTTCAAAATTGACTCATTCCCACAAAATTTTCAATTTTGGCAAAACTGCATTATTTTTTTAAGGAAAACTATTTTTTTTTTTGCCAGCTCTAGTAGTAACCAAAGAAGGAGCAGAGTTTCAGAGTTGAATTCCAGAATGAAATCTAAATGTTCCTACATTGCTGGGGGTTTCAGATTTAGGGAACTGATTTAGTCTCATTATAAAACAGGCTTGAGCTACAAAGTTTCTAACTAGATTTGAATCTGAATCCATATTTTCCCAAAGAACTAGTGGTACAAAGGAACAGAGTACTGTATGGAAATTATATAGATGTATAAAATAAATAAGGACCTTTGAAATGAGTTTAAGAACATACTCTATCTTAAATTAATTTGCGTATTTAATGTCTGTTTTCATTTTTGTTTACAGGATGGGACAAGAAATTAAACTGAGGGCTGGACTGCTTATTTTCATTCAAGAGTCCTCAGCACTTTTTTTTTTTTTTTTTTTTTTTTAAGTGTATGGGCTTCAGTTACAATTCCCTTGTCAAATTACAACCTGAGTCATTACATTATGCCTACAAAATTTTTTAGATCTGGTTAGTTACTGTTGTTGAAAAGCCATTTTTCAATCAAAGGAAAATTTTCACCAATGGGTTGTTCTGAGATGGAGCTTGAGAGCTCGATATTTCATGTGTTCTTTGTCTGGCAGAGCAGTACTTAAAAGGCCACTCTCATTGCACAATTTAAAGTAGCCCTTAAATTGCTCTGCAATATTCAGGGGGACTGAAGACCAGGGGTTGGGCCAAAGTTTGAAGGAGAGTTAAGGTGTCTTACAGATACCATGTCAATGAGTGGCCAATAAAGAACTAATATGTAACTAAGGAGTACATAAAAGGTCCTATATGAATGTTGACATACTGTTATTTAAAGTATTCATGGGATAATATAGCAAGAAAACTCAAGTTGTATGAATAGACAGGAACATAATACAGTTACAAAACATTATAAGTCCATAAAAAGAATGGAGCTAATTGCTGAGTAAAGTGTTACTCAATGTCAATAAGTGTAGCAGAATAAAACCCTTATATAGTTAATTTAGCTGATAGAAAGTGGGATTTTACTGATCATAATTTCTGATTTAGTTATTTTCAAGCAAATGCTGCTGGAAAAATATCCAAGCATCTCTATGATGAGCAGATAGAAAGCACAGGGATACCTGATCCTGTGTTCATCAAAGGCCATTTGAGACTTAATACTGATTAGTACATTGGGCTGAGCCAAGTATCCAACTTTACTGGGCCCAGATACAGCCTGAGTGAACTCTGCTGCACTCTGAAGAAGGATTTGCAGGATCAAGGACAAAGTGATCACATGGATCTGTAAGAGATGTTTCAGTCCCATTGTATCTGAAATAAGCTTTTCACAGTTCTTTTCAGCTCATTCGAGAAATATTACTTTGAGCTCACTTTACGGATGTGCTATCTAATGATTATTAGGGTTCTGGTTCATATTAAGAAGTAGTAATAAAAATCTGTAATGTCTCTGGGCCCTCAGGTTGGCTGGTGATTAAGAAGGAATCACCATGAAGTTAAAATATGAAGGAACCAAGGGGCTTTTTATACATTATGCACATCAAAAGAATTTAGCTTCAGAATATTCAAGAGCCTCATTGATCTAATATCTTTTTTGTGGTTCCCTTTTTCATTTCCCTAATTGTTACCGCTAAAAAAAGAAAATGTATTCTCTCTCTTCTTTACTAAATCTAATTCATTCTAAAGCTAAATGTTTTTACTGGTAGTTGGATAACTCAGGAATATTTCACCTACTGAAGACCACTTACATAGAAGTGGTTACAATGGCCTCTTAATGTTTCCTGTGTGATTAGTAGAAATAGTTCTGCCTTAATGCACCCACTTTCTTCCAATTAATTTAGATTAAATGATGACAGTGCAGAGGAATTGTGTGGAAAGACCCATTTAAACAAACTTGGCACCCACTCCTGCAGAAGGATCTGTATTGGCAGTCCCTTATGCTTATTTGCACTCCCATTGACTTCATTGGGACTCTTCCCATACCACCTCCCTTTACTAGTTCAGGGACTTTGTTTGCTTTGCTGTTTCCCTTATTGATACAGGTCAATCTGTAGGATGATGTACCATGACAGATACCATCTTTTGTTAGCATATTCTATGTTATTTGATGGAACGAGTCAGAAAATAATATGATATACTATTTTCCAAGGAAAGCAAACTGTCAGAATTATGATTTACTCATAGGTTTGTAACCATTGTTTTGTGTCTTGATGGTGTAATGTATTAAAGCCGGACTTCTAAGGCAAGAAATGGCTAGCAAAGCAGCCAATGATTCAAATAAGAGACAATCTCACTTCAGCTCAAGGTCACAATTTGAATCTTGACTGTGCTAGTGTGCATAAAATACATTCTTCGTCTCCAACCATGAGAAGGAGGAATCCATTAAGTAGTTTCATCCTAATACTTCAGTCCACTGAGCCCTATCTTTCCTCTCCATTCTAATATAGCTCATTCTGTCTCCTCCTGACCCACTCCTCTTCTACCTTCTATAGGTGACAGAAGTTTTCCAGTGTAGTGGGTTGCTAGAGGAATTGTTACCAGGCTTCACGGTTGTTTTCTGTCTCTCAAATTAATTCCCATACTTGGCACTGATTCAGCACGTTACTTAAGTACATGCATCAATTTAAGCATATGAGTAATCCCATTGAAGTGCCATGCTCAAGTACCTTGCTGAATCTTGGTCACAATCTCTAACTGTGAGTAGCTGATTAGAGGCGGTGTCCTTGTGGCTCAACAGTCTTTCACATCTCTTCACTAAACAAATTTAAAAATTTCTAAATTCTTTGACAACTTCTCTGCTGGTGTATGCTGGTGAAGAACTATGGAAGCCAATGAAGCTGGCCCACTTTACACCAGAAGATAATTAGACCCTGTGTATTTATAATTAACAATTAACCACAAAATGGTGCATTATCTCCATCGGCACTTTTTCCATCACTGTTAATTATTCCTTAGGTTAGGGTCTTTCCTATGTGTTCATATAATGCCTGGCACAACAGAACACTGACCCTTTTGGGGACTGCTGAGAACTTTCACAATGAAAATTAATAATAATAGTGATATAATAATACAACCTGAAAGTTATTGTATTTATGTAATGATAGTTATTGTAATCATCTTCTGGGCTCACTTCAGAACTAAACAACACATATTCCTTGTAGCTGGATTTTTCTGAACCTCTCACAAACAATTTATTTTTCTCACTTACTGTAATGGTTCTTAGACACCACATATCAGTCAGTCCTGTTTTACCAGTTTGCATGTCTCTAATAGTGCTAATATTTTAGGGATTTAAACTTTAAGTTGCCATGACATGAACATTAGTACTCAGCAAAAGATACTGATTTTTTTTTTAAACTGGCTGAACTACCATCCAACAAGAATCCCCAAATATTCTGTTTTCTTATTCTCCTCCAGGTTCTCTCCCCTCCCATCTTCTATATGGGATAGCAATCTTGCAGTTTGGTGAGTTTCTATAGAGGCTCAAAATGTATCAAAGTCCAGTAAGCTAGGTGTTACAACCTGGACAAGTCCCTATAATGTATGGCCTTTGGATTCCACATAATTTAAATCCAACTGAGCGTGAGCAGCATCCAGACACTCTCTGTATTTCTGGCCTCTGAGAAACATTCCTGGAGGGCAGACTTCCTTGTCTGCACCACTTCTTGGGACATGGGTCCCTGCAGTCCAACTGCCCTGGGCCCTGAGACCTGTGCTGAAACTTCCAAGCATCCCCAGTTGCTTATGAATGCTGCCCCAGAGACCACCCCCACGGGTGCTCAGGATTATATGTTAATTCTTTGGGGACCAGGTAACAGTTCCAATAAGACCATGGGCTTTGAAAAGGCTTAAACACACACAAACTTCATTCACAGATTGCACAAGACATACAGACTCAGACAAAACAACACCCAATGCAATATCCCTTTGTCTGGTCTCAGCTCCTTTTTGTGAGTCTCTTGGTTTGATACAAATCCTTAAGGTTGGCCAGGTCTCCCTTGCCTTCCCTCCTCCTGCTGAGTCTTCTGGCTCTGGTGATGAAAGCTCCTCTTGCTTAGAGAGCACACCACTTTTAAAAGCAATCTGTGATACCTTTTCTTGGTTCCTGTCCTTCTACTGGAATTTTCCATGCTGCAACCTCATGCAGGATCACTGGCAGATAGTCTTTAATAGTCAATGTCTCTGCCTGTAGCAACCCATTGTTCTACCAGGGTAGAGCTATTGAATGTTGATGCCTCCTTGATGACCCTTTTTCAGTTCCCCAGACATAGCCTGTTTTCTACTATAAAATGGAAGTTCTAATCCACACTGAAGGATAAATGCTATAAAACAAAGATGAATTAATGTCTTGAAAGAGATGTATTCCCCTAATTGTCACTCCAGTGTCCTGGAAAAGAGCGTTTCTCTTCAAGGATTGCCTGTTGTTGTTGTTTCCATCTCCCCCACCCCAGCCCACTTCTGCTACTTTACATATCTAACATTACCCAGAAAATATTATTCTAATTAATTGCTCATGAAAAACACATTTTCCACGCAAACCCTTAAAAACAAGTGCTGATGTTTCTGAAATGCATCTATATTTTTATAAGGATTTAAAAATTATTCTGTCCCTAATTCTGCAAGAAAATGCAACCAAGTGGACCAGTGCACCCACACAGAGCCCCTTTGAAGTTCATGAAGATCCACACAGATAGCGGACTCTGTAGGAGTTCATCTTACTGCAGGAATGGGGTCATATTTCTGAAGACCGAAGAACTGTATGACTTTCTGACTTTGATTGTCTTCATAATGAACTCCATAATTCCACTGAGTCCAAGTCTGCGCTTGACTTCAGTGGGAGCTATTCTCAGCTCTGCCATTGACCTACTGTAAGCCTGTGACTCACCTACCATGCACCACTAGCTGGCCAGACAGGGTGGAGTTGCTCTCCTCCTCCTTTGGTGCTCCTTGCTGACAGTCACTCTGTCCTTGTGGTGGTCTGTCTCTTCCTGTGACTTGGCCCTCTATCCAGATCACTTAAAGTCCTGCCCCTTCTGGGGAAATCAGAGTCCCACACACCATTGGTTTCACACTGGATGTTTGGCCCAACTTCAGGCTTTTGGGTCTACCAAATCTTGGCTCCAGTGCCTTCACCCCCCTGCCCTCACTGGGTCAGTAGGGGAACCCAGGCCCACCGTCTGCTCAGGTTCCAGCCCAGGATTCCTACATGAAGCAGATAAGATCTGTTCATTCAGATCATCTGGGGTATCCCTGGGCTGCTTCCTACCATGGCCTCCACTAGACCTTTCTCACAGTCTATTCCCCCACTAGATGCTTCTGCAGGATCCAAAACAAAGAAGATCCAAACTACTTGAGGAACCAAAAGAAACAAAAAAGTTTTGCAGCAGGCCTACCTGCCCCAAGACAGCTCTGACACGTAAGATCCTCTAGTTAGGTTCTAGCCCCCACTGATCCTTCCTTCCAGGCTGCTTCAATGTAGTCTTTACTCTCTGGCCCCAGCCAAGTCTTCCTTCACAGGATTACCTCAAAGAGGTCTACTCCCTCTCCTGGTCAGCGATGACTAAGTTGGGCTTTTCATTTTTATCTCTTCCTTCAGGCTTTACACCAACTGTAGGTGTAGCAGGATGAGGCTGATTATGCTCATGGGTTCCCATTAACCCATTCAGGCCCTGTGTGTGATTCATCACATCACACCTACTATGTGACCTTAAGCAAGCCATTTCATCCTTGTGTGTTTATGTGCTCCCACCCTTTAACTGTGTTTTCTATTTAGATTATAAAGTCATTAGGGCAGGGACTATTTTATGCTATTTGTGTTTACAGTACTTAACATGATAGGGTCCCAACTTTGTTTGTAATTCTAAGTGCTACTAGAATATAAATTCATAATAATAATAATTAATCTAAGGGAAGGATTTGGCACCTATTTCCAAGAAAGAAATTAAATACTGTAGAAACAAATTGTTAAAGTAGGTGCAACATTCAGGTGTGCAACCCTGTTTTCCACAAAGAAGGCATTTTCTGTTTATTTTAGCCTCAGGGAGTATAACACTTTAGTCTTAAAATACAGAAACCCAAATATTAGCATGTTTTTAAGCAGATGTCATGATAGGACCATGATCAACAATTTTTAGCTCAGCCCACCTTTAAAGAATGACAGCCCACCTGTCAAGCAGGTACAAGATAAGATAATATCTTGATGAGACTCAAATTTCTCTCTTTTTCATTGACTTACACTATTTTTAAGCTATAGTTGAAATGTCAATTTTAATTTGCATAGGATTCTGATCATAATTCTTTGTGGTTTTTCAATATGAAATGAAAGAAAGATGGTAATGATTAATATGACAGGTTGGCAAGGAAATGAGTTCATATAATATTTGCATTACTTGGTTATAGTATTTCATTCCTATTCCCTATGGAAGTTGTATTAATATTAAACATAATTTTCAAGCCACAGACAGCATGCAACAGAGAGAAAAGGATGCAGTACTGTAAATGCTGCCTGGAGATTCAGTATATCCTCTTGATTTATCTTAACCATTTATATAATGCTGCTTACTGATTACTGTAAACAAGGGCAGTTAGTATGGCCTTACTGGAACTTCATATTATAGATTAGCCTGCCTCATTATATTGAGAGAAATCAGCTGCAATTTTTTTATATATATTATTTAATTTATTGCTACTGACTGAACTTAAAAAATTGGTTTTGAAGTGCTAAAATGTTATCATCCCTTCTATCTATCTATCTATCTATCTATCTAACACATACCAGCTTATAATGTAAACCAGGCAGAATTTGGCTTTTTCTTCCTCTTCAGTGAATTTTTTATTAATGAACAAAATTATTTTGAAGCAAACATATTTGACAAGCATAATCTTTTACTCTTCATGAATTTTTCACAAAGAGCCTTTGAGCTTTATAGATTTGTTCATTATTTGAAACTATTCAAAAAATGGTTTGTGTAAACATTTTAGCCTATAGACTACTACTAACTTTAGCATTTTCATTTCAGAACTAGCTGTTCATGCCCTTTGATTTGGCACACAGTGTTTCAGTTCTGTGACTGGAGGATTCTCAAAACTTTCAGGATGGCTCTGCGCTTCTGGAGTGAATACGTACTGCATACACAAATATTCCTGACGCTTTTTGTTACTATAAACAATTTGGAACTTGATCCAAAGCCCACTGAAGTTCATTAGAAAGATTTTCAGGGACTTCACTGGGATTTGGGTCAAGCTGAAAATGAATAACATTTAACTAGTGAGAAAGTTCACAGAAAATAAATAAAAGAGATCACAGATACTATGTTAGTAAACTAATTTAACTAATATTTGTGATGACATTTTTGTAATATTCATCAATTTCTAATCTTCACCCAACAACCAAAATTTGTATGCTATACAGTAGACTACTACTTGCAAAAATATTGGCTTTGGTTCTTGACCATCCCAATCCATCCCTCACTTCATAAATAAGAAAATTTATATTTATCCTCATGACATACACATTTGTTAAGAGAAGTGAACTGAATGCAGTCATGGATGATTGGAAATTACAGAAAACTATCAGTTTTACATTCTAAAAGAAAGTGTTCTTATGATCTTATACACACAGGCTGTAGTTAAGGACCAATTAGTATGTCTATTATACAATATTCTGTTGAGGGTTTGTCTATAAAAATGCACTGTAGGATAAAACTTGGCATCAAAGACCCTGGCATAAAGCACTGCTAAAATGATACCAGTGCAGAAGAAAATAACCTCAAATCTAATTTGATATTTCAACGGGGAACTGCAAATTCAATGTTCAAATCCACTGAAAATCTGGCTTTTATAATATTTGGCTCCAGTAAGGTGTCTGATACAAAGATTTCCATGCCAAGCAAAAACAGAATTGGTCTCCCAGACAGCTTCTAGACAAGAAGTAACTAGATCATAATTCTGTAACCTCCAAACTGGAAGAACTATTCCTTCATTTCCTCTATCTATTGGTGAAATGTAATAAAAATAATGAAACCCTGGGGATCAATTCTATTAATAAAAAGTCACTGTACAAAGTAGCAACAAAAGATAATCAAGATAGTTACATGAAAAATGAGGAAAGCAAAGGATTTCTGGGAATGGGACCCTGGCAAGCGCAGAAAACCTTAAAGACTAACTAAGGGCAGTGAGTATAATTTAATATACTCCTGGCAGAACACACATAAGAGAATACTCAGATGCGATTATAGAAGATGTCATCTCTTAAGAATCAGAATTTGCAAAATTCATTTGTAAAATGCTGCCAAGAGTTTGCTTTTATTTTTTTCTTTCCCCTGTTCAGAAAACACATTATCTGTGATGGCATCAACATGTAAATACTAAAACGTTCAGGAAAGATTGACAGATACGGAATCAGGGTGACATTTCACATTTAAAATGTATTGTCCACCTTAAGTGTGCAATCATTCAGAGAGACATGAATTTACATTTTGGATTCAAGGATAATTGGGACTTTGCCACAAGCCCTGAGTAAGGGGCCAATCTGTATTTATGCTGACACAGTAACAGACTATGATTATTACCAGGTTCCAGATTCCCCCATGCTTCAGGGGAAGTAATCTGTACTGGCCATATAGATAGACAGATTACTTCCCCATGGATGCTGGGTCTGCTCCAGGGGCCTAAGCTCTGCCTACTTTGCATCCCATGTACAGAATGGGAAATGGATCTCTGTGCAGGTGGCTGTCCTCACTGTGCTGCTATCCACGATGCAAGTAGCCCCTGTAAGGGTATTGTGGAGTGCCTTAGGCCCCCTTTCTCCTCTGTGTGGGCACATAAGGCAGTTCACTACTGATCACTTGGCCAGCAGGACTTATTTTAAACAAGCAAATGCACATATAAAATCTTTATTCTTTCTTGAATTTCAGAGTATTCTTTGGGTCACCTTTACAGCCCAGTTGCTTGGAAGTGAGGAGCACGTTAGCTCTTTACTCCTGTGTATATATAATCTGATCAAATCTTGGATTGTTTGGACATGGTGCAGAAGGGTTCAAGTGTAAAATGCAGAGTTGTTCTGTAGAAAGGCATTATAACAATTGTAATAACAACAATTATTGTCATTATTGTAATAATTTGGTCTTATGTTTGTAATAAGCTAATTAAATATATTGTATAAGTTCTTATATAACTATTTTATATTGTTGGGCAGTCTACTTCCTTCTTTCTGACACACTGTTGCTACACTTCTGGCAAAAGCAAGGTGGAGTAATTTATAGAAACCCTATATATACACAGAGCCCAAGCATAATTTTTTGGGGCCAAGTACAAACATGTAACATGGGCCCCTTCCATACACATACCACAATCCCTCATCCCATACATACAAAGTCATGAACCATGAAAAAAGTTTGAATTCTGAAATTACTGTTACATATTCTACATTTCTGAAAAATGCCCCCCTTTGCTATTTTTGTTTAACATACACCCAGCTTGAGAGTCCTACAAGTTTACTAGCTATTTTGTTAACTTTTTGGTCATTTTAAAGGTATTATATCCTGTCAATGTCTTTATTTTTTTATTCTAATAAACCAATGTGTTACCTGTCAGCTCTGTGTTCTTGGGGAACCAGGGTGCAAAACCTCTACTCTCTCTGGCTCACATGAATCCCGCCCCCAGCCCCTGCTTGAACCAGAAACCAAATGCATCTCAATATGAAAAGGCAGTGGAAGACACACCTAAAACCCTCCCAACAAGGGTGATACAACTCCCCTAGCCTCATCTACATCAAAGATGTAAAAGGAGGCATCTCAATTAGCACAGTGAATGGAGAACAGAAGCCTCATCTACATCGAAAATGGAACAAGAATTAGCATAGCGTATGGAGAACCAACCTCCAAAGCAGGGACCACACTGAATTCTGGTATTGGCAAAGCGGGGATGCACTGCATGATGGGAGATCTCTGCTCTTGATGTAAATGAACTCACACCTGCACACATCCAGCTCCGCAGTTATCAGACCATTCTAGTTATTGATATGCAAAATACTGAAGCTTCCTGATTGCATTGTGAGCTCCCTCAAGGAACACTGCCCATAGCCAGGAGTGATCAGCTTCTATTGTCCAACATAAAGAAAACCACTCTGGGATACTTCCTTGAGACATTGTTTACCCATAAACAAACCTGGTCTACAAAAACCCCTATCCAAGTTCAAACTTCTGTTCTGATGCCTGGATCCAAATTCTGCATCAGTTCCACTGGAACCTCCCCTTTTCCTGACTGATCCTGTTGGGAGCTCTGCCTGTCTCAAGCACTCCAGACCCTAAGCTGAATAGCCTGTCTCCTGGGAACCTTTGAGCTGCACAGAGTGGTGAGACCCTCCCCCTCCCGCTTCCTTCCCCCAACACTCTCTCTTTCTCCGTCCCTTTCCCTCTCTTAGTTCACATATAACTTCCTATTTTTGTAATCAAACCTGGGCTAGCTTTCTCCAATACTCCAACTGTAATTGTGTAGTATTGTGTTTGATTGTTTTTCTCTCCTTGAGTGGTATTACTATTTAGTATTATAAGTTTTACATACCTGGCAATAAAATAACTGTTATAATCAAGCTGGTTGCTCCCCCCCACCTGCACCTCCCTCCCTCCCTCAAGTGCATTTACTCCTTTGTGTTCTTGGCTTCCCTATCTTGCTCTGCAGGAACGCTTCTTTTACCTAAGCCAAAGATCCCTGGAGTGCCCAAAAATCCTACGGGGTTTGCTCATCAAGGGGGTTACTGCTAGAATAATTGTAGAGTGAAGGGGGAGGCAGCTGAGAAGTGCTGTTCTACCTAGTCTACAGAGTCCAGGGGCATATAAAGGTTGCAGCTGAAAGTGCTGTTTGAATCCAGCCTGCTCAGAAGTGTGCTCTATTCTGGTGCGGTGCAAAGGGGCATATAAGGGTGGCCGCTGAAAGTGCTGTGTCACGCAGCCTGCTGAGTTCAGGAACATATAAGGGGTCAGCTGAGAGTGCTGATAGCCCGGTCCACTCAGACACACTGGGTTAATCTGGAATGTGTGTGTGTGTGTGTGTGTATCTGTGGGAGGTTTATTTGAATCTGGGGCTGGAGGAACCCAGTTCTGAAAACCTTAGGTCCTGCAGGATAGCTCCATTGGGAGGGAACTTGTAGCCATATGAACACACAAGTAACACAAGCAGTATATTAATAGAATCACCCCCCCTTCCAGGAAGGTAGCCCTAATAAATGAGCGTACCGCAAGGTGATGGGCAAGTCTGGTAACAAATGTGACTGCAAACATTTTATAATTAGGACAATTAACTTTAAAGCTTTATTTTTCTGGCCTTTTTCATTGAAAAATCATGAATTAGCCCCCCAAAGTCAATTTCTCTGGGACTGGTAGTTCTTGATCTTGTTACGATAGATCATGTCACAGAGAGGAGCACAAATCTCCTTGTCTCTCAGCCTCAAACTACAAGTCCTAGTTTAACTGCACAAGCGCACACTATCTATTCTAGAGAAGGGCCTGGGATGGGCCTGTTCAGAGTGTTGCTTGAGACTGCTCTAACACTGCTTCTGATTGGCTCCAGCAAATCTCACATGATCTGGACAATAGATACATAGATACAGGGAAATAAGTTTCTATTAATATCCTCAGGCATGATCTACAATTTAGCCTCAATTTTTTCCTCATGGTAATGGAGATTGCAAGCTGGGCCAGGCCCCAAGAACCTTCAGGCCCTGGTAAAGTGTACCTTTTTCCACCCCATGTGGGGGCCCTGTAAACACACACCTTTTACAGAAAAATACCAGTGCCATCCAATACCTACAAATTCTGCCCATGTTTCCTTTTTAGCATTTTTACAGAAAATGAACAGTGTAGTTTCTGTTTTGTTATAAAGTCAAATGGCATACTGTAAATTTTCCATTATAATCATTTTATGCAATTAAGTCCACTTACAATTGTATAGCAAACTACTTAAGACTGCAAACTTTTCATTCTGATAGAGATAATGAGAGTGAGACAACCTCAGAGTAATAGAATTATAGAAATGAGATATAAAGAGATTTATTAGATAATCTAACCCTCCTTCTTCCTTACAACAAGTCAAGTGATGGGCTTCTAAGAAGATGTCTCCTTCTAAAACATAAAAAAAATCTTGCTATTTTCTTTTATTTCAGAGTTTTCCATTTTGGATTGATTTTAAGAAGTGATACTGAACATAGTATTAAGTGAATCCTGCACCCACTGCTGTATGAGAGACAGGGCCAGTGAAATGATTATAGCCTAATTAGAATCTTAATCATATGGTTTCTAGAGCAGAGCATGAGCACTATGATGTCATCACTCTGCTTCTCATTAAGCTTCTCACATGGCTATGTGATTAGAAATTACTGAATTGATTTGGTTCCAGGATTAAAGAGCTGTAGACTGAACCCTTTTTTAACTGGATTGTGGCATACCAATATGAGGGAAGTTTGCACTGTCCCTTCCCATGAAGTACATGCTTTGTGGGTAGAAGACTTCAGGGTGGTAAATTTGGTACATTTCATATGCTCTATGTTCTCTCTTTGATATACACATACAGTGCTTAAACAAATTAATGTATTTAAATAAAACAACCAGCTAAAAGCTTTCCCCAAAGTATTTTTGAAGTTTGAATAAAAAAAGCAACAGGATAACATGATTTTCATAATTTTTATTTTCATATGTCTTAAGTTGTTTTATGTAGCAGCTGATATTATGCAAAAAACTGACAAACAGGATTTTTCTCTGTATTCATACAACAATGTATTTAAGATAATCTAAATCAAAGAGCTTAATGCACATTATGTTCCTTGTTATCTACCTAGAATTTACTGAATCAAGGACTTTTGAAGCACCACTTTAAAGCTCTTTGATCTTTTAACACTAATGTACTGTATATATCATTTATATACTAGATGTGTTGAAATTACTCCCTGAAAATAATTAATTTTAATAGTTTAATTATTCATATAATTTAGAGAGATTGGAAAGTCCTATTTGGTCATCTAGCTCATTCCCCTTCATAGAGCAGGATTGTTCCCTGCAGTATATGCTTTTATACATCTTACTTGTAAAGATTGTCTTAATACATATTTGTGAGCATACCTAATATTATATTTCTCTCTTTGTCTGCTGTCTTCTTTCCTTTGAGAGTTTTGAAGTAGCCAATTTTTATTAACTTCACCCAATCACTTTATTTACCTGCTGAAGAGCTGATCAGTAAATCATACCAAAGACTAGAACAAAAATCTATTTCTTAAAGCAGAAAGTGTAAAGAGCTGAAACTAATGGCCAGATCCATAGCTGGTGTAAATGTCAGCTGATGTAGTATTGAGCATCTGGTTCAATATTACTGAAAAGAGGGATCCTTTTACATCATACAAAAATAGAGCAGTTGAGTTTAGGAAAATGTACCTTACAACAATCAAGGACCATTAGTTCTGTGATACCATGGCTAGGAGCATAGCACATAGTAAGCAGTGAAGAGCTAACTGCACCTCAGTGAGGCAACCACCAGCGATGGGGTCTGGAAACTGAGAGGTACCTGAAGAGTTATCATCTCTGCATATGTGACTTGTTATTTCTGAGGCTTAGTCTAGAAATTCCAGGAGATCCCTGGCCCACATGGTCTTGGCAGGCCTTCCTACTTAGCCTCTTCACTTCTCTACTATTCAAATGCTGAAGCAAGGACAGGTAAGTGATCTACTTTCATACATTTTTGTGCAGGAAGGGAATATAGAAGCCTAAGTTTTCTGTTAAAATAGAAGAAAAGCGTTTCAAGTTCTCGGAGAACAGAAATCCTGGACGAGTTCAACTAAAATGAGTAAGGCAGCTTAAAAGTTTTGTATTTAGGCTTTTCTCTCTCTCTTTTTTCCTGTCATACCCACTGGCTACTATATTAGAGAAAAACATTTCAAAGCTATGTTTTGTGCTCAGCTCACGCTCCTCTGTAGCTATATTTAAAGGGATCATTATCAGTGGTGCAGCTGAGCTTCAGCTTCTTCAGTCAGCTTTCCTGACACTTCAAGAGGCAGGAAGGGGGTGAAAAATGTATGTGCTATTAGCAGAAATGGGCAGAACTCTCCATGTTTGCATATGAATCATGGAAATGAAGGGTTGGAAGGGATCTCAAAAAGTCATCAAGTCCAGCCCCCTGTGCTGAGGTAGGTCCAAGTAAACCTAAACCTAAGCCATCCCTGACAGTCATTTGCCCTACCTGACTTAAAAATCTCCAATGATCTCCCCTTGGAAGCCTATTCCTTAGCTACCTAAGCCTTAGCTACCGTTTCAGTTAGAATTTTTTTCCTAATATTTAGCCTAAATCTTTCTTGCTGCAAATTAAGTCAATTTCATCTTGTCCTACCTTCAGTGGACATGGAGAACAATTGATTTCTGTTCTCTTTATAACAGTCCTTAACATATTTAAAGACTATTTTCAGAGCCTCACTCAGACTTCTCAAGACTAAAGAGACCCAGTTTTTTAACCTTTCCTCATAGGTCAGATTTTCTGAACCTGAAGTTTTAGATTGTCAGTTTCCACAAGAATTGGTGAATTTGCACAAAGGAGAAGTTTCGTTATTTTTATCAAGCTTTTTTCTTGGTATAAAAAGTATTTTTATACATTTACTATATGCTACTCCCACAGTATCTCTAAGTCTTTAGACAAAGTCCAAGGATAAGATCAACCTATTCTACGATTTTAGAAAGGATATCCACTTTGATATTTCTGTAAAGAGATAACCATTGATTCCTTTTGTAATTGTTGATGTGATTTCAAGCCTGGTTGGTCATAAATTGAAGCCTGGTTCAATTATGTATATTTGTATAAAACTCTGTTCAGCAAGGACCTAAGCACATACCTAACTTTATCCATCTTCAATGGGGCTTTTTTATTGATGAAACTATTGACATGCTTACTGTTTGGAATGCAGTTAAATACTTTGATGAATTGGGGCCGAAGGCTCTATAAATACTTTTTAATCTGTTTTTCTCTCTCTATCTGGTAGAGTCTGCTTTATTTGAATAACCCATAGTAATATACATATCATTATGTAGAGCTGGCTGAAAAATGTTGATGGAATAGTTATTGTAGAAAACTGCAGTTTCATCAAAATAAAAACATCTCATGGAATGTATCAATTTTGATAAACTTTTCAACAGAAAAAGTCTAAACAAATTTTTCAACATATTTCATTTTGACATTGAAACAACACTGAAATTAAGGTAAAACATTGTTTCTAATTTATCACTTTAATTAATTATAACTGTTCTATTATATTAAAATTACATGTGGCAGATTACAATGGATTCTGTGACAAAAATTGTGGATTCTTGGGCAGTGTAGATGTGGGACACTTGGGACATCCATGTAGTGACAAATGATATAGGAAGGAGGACTATCAGACCTCTTCTGGAACTGCTGCTGGACCCCTGGAGAATGTGGAAGGAAGGGATCCACGATTGGCTTATTTGTTCCCACTTTCTGAAACTGCTGGGGGAAAAAAATCTCTATCAGCAGCTCCAGAAGATACTGTACAGTCCATTCAACTCCCCACATTTTAACATATATGCAATATTATTGGCAGCACAGTTAGTAAGGTCTATAGCTAAAGTTGCCTGACACATCCTATTGTAAGACCCTGTTTTCAGTTGCTTATAACATTGCCAGACTAACTTTTAGGGTTGAAATTTTCTATGTCATGTGTCTGCCTCATTCTAATTTTTACTTGATTTCATTTCTTAAATTTCAGCCAAAATGGGTCAGCTGTTAAGTAAACATGAGATTAGAGGGAAATACATTATTTTGCCCATGTTAAAAATATTCTTACAATTGTTTCATTGAGATGCTCCAATTCCTTTGTGCTTTGGCACAGAGACTTGACATTTGGTGGATGATCACCCTGGTATCAAGAATATATATGTATTGTCCCCATGAGAACCCACCCAAATTTGGCCAGTTAAGACTACGCCAAAGGGCTAGAATGGTGGGGAGAGGGAAAAGTAGATCAAAGAGCTGAAGGTGATGGGATTCTGGATTAGGACATAGAGCTACAGCAGGACCATAAGGGCATATATTGGGGTACCACTAAACTAAGCTTAAAAAAAAAAAAAAAAGACCTAAAACCCAGGCCACCTAAACATTTCCAATAGGAAAAACTTGAGACATTGAGTAAAATAAAAATCCTCTGACAAATTCGTGTTTGCAGAAGATAAGAAATATCAACATTAAAGAATCATGTGTTCTCCAAATTCCCCCTCCTAATTCATTAAAGGGGAGGACAAAATACACATACTAATATATAACACTGAAATGAAGGATTGCTAATGATACGATTAAGAGCTTTGTTAGCAATATTTTTTATAAATTATGTAATTTATAATGAATTAATTTATGTAATTATGTACAGCAAGTATATAGATCAGGTAACACTGGCCAAGGCTTTGCCTGGCATAAGTGTATTTTTTGTTAATTTCTCTGATACCATTTTAAACAAATCAGCAAATTGTATTGTTGGCAAGATAAGCAGTGTGTTGTGTTGGAAGATAAGGAGGAGGTACAATCATATACTGTTAATAAAAAACTCCTCCCTTTTTCTGGGAAACTTAGAAACAGGGTAATTCAGGGCACCACAACACAGAAACTGCAAATTTAGCAGAAAAAAGTGGCCATTAAATGATTTAAGTGTGTTCGTGTGCAATGTATAGGTTACGAAAAAATCAATGTGTTAGGTGTTGAATGCTGATTAGAGGAAAATTGGGTAATGGAGAATGTGAAAATGTATTTGAATACATGTGAAAACGGGACTGAAACTAGAAAAATGTCAGACCAAAGGTGAAGAATGAGTCTGATTGATCAGACCAGGAAACATGGGGCATCATGGAGGAAGAAAGAACTTTTGGTGCATCGTTATGTGGTAACTTGGACCCTTTTACCTATTCTTTAGTGTCTGTTATTACATGTCTGGCATAAATGTATGTCCATACACTATAAGTAACAATAATTCTGTCTGAAATTGTACTAAATAAAGGCAAAACTGATTAAGTTGACATGGGGTGGATGTGTTACTCAGTTTCCTAATCTACAGCACCCATCCACATTCCATTCAATCTTGGACTGTAGGTTCTCTTTTACTGGGGGATCAGAGGTATCTTTTCTTCTGGCGCCTCTGCCAAATCAGTGTCAAGAGATCGATAAGTTTGCATGGATGCCTTAACCAGCCATGGCCTTGAAGATGGTAGCAGTTTTGTTTAACTTACCCAACATCTATCTGATACGTGCTTTATTATTAAAACCACTAACAAATTAAAGGATTTCCCCATATCAATAAGAAGCTAATTCTTACCAGGAGAATGCCAAACACATGTGCAGGAGTCTAGTCTTAACAGGAGGAATGATATCTTTTCCAAGGGGATGAAAATTTGGGCTACCTTTCCTTTACCCTCCTCTTCATATGAAGGCGCTGATACTCTGAGGAGCTTCTGCATTTCTTATCTTGGCCTCTCCCAAAAAGGGGATTAAACCCTAATCCTTTACAAGATCAGAGAGATTTATGTTCTTTCTCCACAAAGCTGCTGGGTGAAATCTCCAGGGGAAACACTTATGAAATTATGAATTGATCTCCCTCTCGAGGGTGAAATTTATTTGGCATTCTCATAATGTTTGTATTAAAAATCTAGCATTTTGTGGCAGCTAGATTGTAACAAAGTCAGACATATGTACTATTACAAGAACAGTGTACATTAAAAGAACACTGTGTTTGTAAAATTAAGCACTCACAAGCAAATGCTAAGAATTGCCTATTCAATGATAATTCAGTCTCCTTGTGTGTATGCATTATGATACAGTCTTTAATTACATGATCACATTTTTTCCCCACAGGACTCCTGCCTCATTCAGTGCACAAGATGAATGGTACTCATGGAATAAAAAGTATTCAGTTGCAACCCCCTTTGGAGTTTACTAGCTCCTGGAATGCTAAACTGAGTCTGGGAGCCTTACCCCCTGGAATGCATCAACAATGGATCCAGAGCCTCCAGCCACTATTTCCCAGTCTGCTTAGGGTCCAGGGCAGGGACAGAATAGATCAGAAACTTCTACAAAAGCCAAAGGGGAGCTTTAGATGAAGAAATGAATATAGGCAATTTGCTGAGCCAAAAAGGAACTAAGATTGTTCAGTCCCTCAGAGGGACAGGACAAGCTGCTCTCGAGACAAACGGATTAGTTTTGGTCTCTTTGATTCTGGAGCTGAAAGAGGAGCAGCATAGCCTGGGCAGTCTCTAATTAACTCTTGCTGTCCACACCAAGGAGGACCTTGAACTATTATGGGATTTAGTAGGTGATCAGGGAGGGCCAGCCCTGGGGACACCAGTGATCAGAGAGGCAGAGAACCAACCTCATGCTGGCTATGTAGAGCTAGCGGAGATGAGACCTCCACAGAGCTCCAGACTAGGGAGGAGACTTGAGTCATGCCTCAGGGGAGGGGCTACCCAATATTGTTTAATCTTCATTATTAAATGTGTGGCCCCCTCCCTTACTTACTGCATGCTATACAAACCCTGCTTTGAAGATGGAATTATTGCTTTCCTCAGGGGCTTTTCAATGACACTAATCATAATTATCTGAGTGTTTCAAAAACATTAATGAATTTATCCTCACACCAAAGAGGATGGGTTGCCTTATGTTTGAATATTTGACTTTGCAAACTTTTTTTTTTTTTAAACATTTTGTGTGTGTGTAGTATTCCTTCTACTTTACAGATCTCAGCTTACAGTAAAACATGTTATGTTGTTGAAAATATTACCTCCAAAAAGGAACAACAATGATCAAAGAAAATAACCCACTGCCAGGCACTTTTATGCTGTGAGTTGGGAATTTTCTACTGTAAAACTCAGTTCCACTCAGTATGGTAATTATATTGAGGTTGTCATAAAAAGATAATTGTGGTATCAGACATCACTGTGGCACCTATTTGCAAATGCTGATGTTTTAACATGAGAAGCACTGTATATAGCATGGGCCAGATCTCAGCTGCTGTCAATCAGATTTGTCTCTAACTATTGTAATATACCCATATATATATTGCTACATTTGACAAACTACCTACAGACAAAGCCGAGCTGGTCAGAAAACCATTTTTCCATTAGAAATCTGAACAAAAAACCTCTCTCCAAAAGTGTTCATTTGAAATTTTTTATTTTTCCTTCAAGAAGTATTAAACCAATTCAAAATTGACAGCGTGGGTCAAGGAGGTCAATTTTTCTTTTTTTTCCTTTCTTTTTTTTTTTTTTGCATTTGTGCAACTACACAGATGTCACTGGATTCGAAGTAAATGAAATATTTTGCAGATTTTCCTTGAGTGTTGCATATTATTGCAATGTCATGAGGTAGTGGGAAGGCAAAATTTGCCTTTTCATCTTTCTTCTTCCATTAGTATTTTTACACTCAAATGAGAACCTTACCAAATGTAGTCACTTGACACATGCATGTATATTTGCAACATACATTTCTCACCTCTCCATGGTGACTGTCAGCTCCCGCCATGGCCCCGCAGCTGGAGGAGCTTGCTCTCTCCCCAGAGCCAGAAGAGTTCTGTGCCCGTCAATTATTGAGAGCTCCGTGCTCCTGCTTGCCCCGTGTTTTACTGTATTCTTTAAAAAATATCCACCTGGACAGATACAGTGATGAGTTTGGCCATTAACTCCCATTGATTGCAATGGGATCAGGTGCAATGAATGAATGCAAAGAATGACATTCATCAGTGGTCACAAAATAAAAAGTACATTATCTCAATAGCATGGAAATAAAGGTAACAGATATATGCTGGTGAGATCATAAATTAGCTCGATTTTTTTTAAAATCAGGTCTTTTAATCTTTACTAAATAGACCTCTGATATCCGCAAACAGGGCTCAATCATATCATGTGGCATAGCTCTGTGTTAGAATTAGTGAAGATTAATTGAACAGTAGTAATTCACCAGGACCAGATGGCATTCACCCAAATGTTCTGAAGGGACATAAATATGAAATTCGAGAACTACTACCTGTGGTATGTAACCTATCACTTAAAATCAGCCTCTGTACTAGAAGACTGGCTGATAGCTAATATAACATCAATTTTTGAAAATGCCTCCAAAAACAGTCCTGGCAATTACAGACCATAAAGCCTAACTTCAGTACCAGGCAAATTGGTTGAATCTATAGTAAAGAACAGAACTGTCAGACACACAGATAAATAAAATGTTGGGAAGGAGTCACCATGGCTTTGGTAAAGTGAAATCATGCCTCACCAATCTATAAGAATTCTTGACGGTGTCAACAAGCATGTGGACAAGGATATAGTGTACTTGGACTTTTAGAAAGGTTTTGATAAAGGCTCTTAAGGAAACTAAGCAGTCATAGGATAAAAGGGAAGGTCCTCTCATGGACCAGTAACTCGTTAAAAGATGGAAAACAAATGGTAGGAATAAACGGTCAGTTTTCACAATTGAGTGAGGTTAATAGTGGGGTCCCCCAAGCCTCTGTACTGGAATCACTGTTGTCTAACAAATTCATAAATTATCAAGAAAAAGGGCTAAACAGGGAGATGACAAAGTATGCTGATGATACAAAGTCAGTCAAGATCGTTAAATCCAAAACTGACAGTGAAGAATTACAGAGGGATCTCACTAAACAGGGTGACTTGTTAACAAAATGACAGATGAAATTCAGTGTTAATAAATGCAAAGTAATGCCCATTGGAAAAAAACAATCCCAACAATCTATACAGAATGAAGGATCTAAATTAGCTGTTACCACTCAAGAAACAGATCTTGAAGTCATTGTGGATAATTCTCTGAAAATATCTGCTCAATGTGCAGCAGCAGTCAAAAAAGTTAATGTTATGAACCCTTAGAAAAGCAATAATAAAAACAGAAAATAATGCCACTATGTAAATACATAGTGCATCCACACCTTGAATTCTGAATACAGCTCTGGTCACTCTATCTCAAAAAACCTATACTTGAATTAGAAAAAGGTACAGACAAAGGCAACCAAAATGATTAGGGGTTTGGAACACTTTCCATATGAGGAGACATTAAAAAGACAGACTATTCATCTTAGAAAAGGAACAACTAAGGATGGACAGGACAGAGGTTTATAAAATCATAAATGGTATGATGAAAGTCAATCAGGAAGTGTTATTTCTGATCACCCACTCAGCAGATTTAAAACAAACATAAGGTAGTACTTTTTCACACACACCACACAGTCAACTTGTGGAACTCATTGCCATGGGATTTTGTGAAGTTCCAAAAGTAAAACTGGATTAAAAAGAGAATTAGATAAATTCATGGAGGATAAGTCCATCAATGGCAATTAGCCAAGATGGTCAGGGATGCAACCTCATTCTCCCAATATCCCTAAACCTCAAACTACCAGAAGCTGGGTCTGGATAACAGGGGATAGATCTCTTGAAAGTGCCCTATTCTGTCCGTTTCCTCTGAAGCATCTGGCACTTGCCACTGACAGAAGACAGAACACTGGCCTACATGGATCACTGGTTTGAACCAGTATGGCCATACTTATGTTCTTAAGAGCCACCCACTTCAAAGGGAGCTCTAAGAGCAACTGAGCCTCAGGAAGGCATAATTTGTTTTGGAGCTCCACAGGTAGGATGACCAGATGTTCCGCTATAGGGGCTTTGTCTTATATAAGCAACCTTTTACCCTCTCATCCTGATTTTTCAAACTTTTTATCTGATCACTCTATCCATAGGGCACGAGAAGAAGAGGATGTCCATTACTACAAACATTTAGCAGTGCAGAAAACTCCTGACTGCATGCTGTCCCTACCACTGTCCACCCTCTTTGGCCTACATGGCATGAAGAGTATTGCTGAGCAAAAATTTCAGTGTTTTATTACTGCATAAAATCCAACATGTCACACTTGTTTTCAATCAAAATCAGGATGAAAAGTTGAAATTCTGACATTCTGCAGAACAGAAATTTTTTTGAATTACATTTTTGAGAATGTCAGTGTTTTGTTTAGCCATTTCCAAACAAAACAAAACATTCTGACATTCTCAATATTTGAAATGTTTCATTTTGACTTATTGAATTGATCCAAAGTTATTTGTTTTGAGTCAGTTCAATATAAGCCATATTTTCCCATGTTTGTTGCAATGCCTCATGGGTGTTGGTGTGGGAGCCCACTTCTCTACTGGCCAGCATCCTTGGATGGACTACATCTTCCATAATGCAGTCGGAGTCATGTGACTAAATCCACACTACATAAAAGATGTAGTCCTCCAGATAGCCAGGCCCATAGGAGAGAATGAGAATTGAACTACAATATCCATGAGGCAATGTGATAATAAGAAAATGTAGCTACATGTTTTGGCAACTGATTTGAAATTAAACATTCTGGATCAGTTCAAAAAACAAACTATTCTAATCTGACTCAAAATAACCTTTTACAAATTTCAGTTTAATTTCCACAATGTGAAATTGTAAGTTCTCATCAAAAATCAAAGTTTTCTCAGAGAAAATTTCATTTTTGCAGAAACCAGATTTTCCATTAGAAAATCATCCTGATGGAAAATTCCCAGCCAGCTCTAGCGAACAGACTCTACATTCCCGCAATTGTGACCAAGTGCTGCACTGGGCTGCAAATGGCAGACAGCTCCTTGTGTATCCCCAATCTATGTACCCATGGGGCAGTCGCATACAACTTCGCTCATGATGATTGTTACCTTCTCTGGCTCAAAGGTCTGTAATTTTCATTTAGATGGTAACTAGGCAATTCAGTCATTAGCTCCTTTGCACGCTAAAATGGGATTAAATCCCAGGTCAGATTTGAAGCCCACATTCAGTCCTTACTTAAGAAAATAGCTAGACTTGAATGAGAATTTGCCAGAGTGAAGGCTGAGAAAACTGAGTTAGGCCTTCAGGATTTGATCCCTTGTAGAAAAAATAGTAATTTATTTACAAAGTGAATTCTGACAAGAATCCCTCCTCCCTTTGCCCCCGCTTCTCATAATCCTTAGTTTCAGTTGCTTTGAGGACAAATAATTCAGGAATCTTCTCTCCAATACATTTCTATTCTGGGCAAGAGAACAATACAGCATTGATAAGATTATTCATTTTACTCTGCGCAAGTACTCTGCAGTCCCACTGGGCAACATGTCTTATAAGAATGAGTTTTTACTCTGCTATAGGACTTCCTCAGTAATTACTTTTTAAAAGAATAAGTTTTAAAAAAAATCTTGTGTCCTCTTGGTGTTAGTCTCTCTCATGACAAATAAATGATTGCCTTTAAATATTTCATTCAGCATATACAGCTGTCATACGCACATTGCTATTTGAAATTTGAGCTTTGTTTGTTTTTTTTCTGGAGATCTGACATTCAGATCAAATAGCGATATTTATATGAATTATTATTGGAAAAGAAACAAAAACCAAAACCTTTGCATTTTAGTTTTGCATCTCCTCAAATTTCTGAAGCCTAGGGTGGCAAAACAAGATTTGCTCATTCTTTCATAATGTATCCAACAGAAGCAAAAGAAAAATAAAGAAACTGCAGAAAGAAAGAACAATTGTGATATTTTACATTTTGCTACTTGGAGAAAGTATTTTTAAGCCTTCTGTACTTGAAAAGCGAGAGCTATATGAATATCAATTTTTCCCCTTGAGTTTTCACAGGGATTTAAAAAGGAGTGAATTCTCAAGTTAAAGGCTCTTCATGGAGAACATCTCACTGACAGCTCCTCCTTAAGCCTAGGGGGCTACAGCTTGAGTGCCTCATTCCTGGTGTTTGTGATCACAAACGCAAGCAAGGAATAAGAAATTTTAAAAGATAACATTAAATGGAAATAATTAATGGAAGATAGATATCAGAAATGAGTCAGGAAAGATTTCTGAAAACACATTTTATAGAAAGTTGAGGGTTAGTTTAAAATGCCAGTGTCTTTTAACTCATAACAAATGCTGGAGGTAAGTGAATGGTAGACTTACATGCTTGAATATTCTGAGATACGTCAGTGAGGAAAGGTGCTCCTTGACAATCCAAGTGAATTTTTTCATAAAACTCACCTCCAGAGCCCTGGCACAAAGTCAATTAAAGTAGCCAGACCAGAATCTAACCACAAGCTTTGCAACTACAATATCATGAACCTGCACTTATGTTGCATGATTGTAATAGCATACAATTAAAAATAAGATACAACACGCCTATGCATCTTATTTATTTTTTCCAGGAATGATCCCCCATGTAACGCTTGTTTAGCTCTCTTTTTTTCAGGTCCAAACTACTCCAAAGTTGCTTGATCTTGCCTATCTGCTACCTGTCCCTAAATTGCTACTTCTCTTCCTGAGAGATTCTAGACTTCTATTCATTCAATCATGGAACAGAAACAATAGCATGTGACTTATTCAATCAATCAAAATCAACCAATAAAGCTGAAATTTCAAGCATTCAAGATCTGAATACTTCCAGCAAGCTTCATGAACAATTTATACATTGGAAAATAAAATCATTCATTAAGTTATTAGCTACAGATTCTTTGCTTAGGTTTACTACCAGAATAATACTCAGTTCAGGACTCAGATTTCTCCCTCACTCCCTCTTTTTAATTGCACACACTACACCTCTTCTTTATAAGGTATTCCATAACAGAGGATGTGACATCTCACTCAGGTCACCCAGACCTGTGAGCCAGTGTTACTACTCTGCCTCAGCAAGAATGAATTTTGCTGCTGCTAAGCTTTGTGCCAGCTCCCTGACACACCAGCTTGTCTGCTTTGTCAGGAAACTCTTCAGGACACTGCCAGCCCAAACCTCGCCTGGCAGGTAACAGTTAGTGCAACCTATTCCCAAGTTCCCCAGAGAAGTCCTTCTGCAGTGTCTAGTCTCTGTCACTGGATACTCACAAAGTTATCAAGTTCACTGCCTCCAAAGGGGCAGAACGCACACCAGCCTGTTATTTTAGCCGAATACCTACAGTTCAATTTAACACTGAGATGGTTTTGTAAGAAAACAAGGATAAGTTATTTTATACAAAGAACAGAGATTTAAGTAATTTCAGGTAAGAGGCAAAGATAAGAAAAGTTACAAACAAAACACTTTCTAGGGACTAAAATAACTTCAGCAAGTTACAATCTTTGTCTAAGTAGGTTTCTCACCTAAAGTCAATTCCCAGAGACTTCAACCCCTTGGTTAAAGGATCCACCTTTCTCAGATTTCTGGCATCTTGTGTTCATTCAGTGATGAGTAATAAAAGGGTTTTCTACTTATATCTCCTAAAGTTTATTGATCCTGTTACAAGAGGAAGGAAGGCTTCCTGGAGGTTCAGTCTCCACCCACCTCCCCCATCATGATTGTTAAGTGGTCCTATCTGCCACTTGCTTACCTGATGGCTTTGTTTACCTTACATGTAAATCTACTTTCCATTGTCTTAGTCTGACATTGCTTAATTTTCATTGGAGACACAGTCAAACAGGCAAAATAACTTTCCTTTAACTAGGGTGGGCTAGACTCAGGCACTGTCTGCTAAACACATTTTGGGAACATGGTTCCAGCACACATTTATAATTGTTTATACATCTCCCATATTTCCATCACACAATAATATTAAGGAACAGCATGTCACCAGTTTGCCTATAATATCTTACAAGGTGTCTTGTAGATATAGATTCTGACTGTAGTGTGTTGGGGTAATGAGGGTGTCAGGCCTGATGTGAGTTTTGGTGTCATGTGCCCTCAATCAGTTGGCAGTGTGGAGTTTCTAGGGTAATCAAGGAGATGTTTGCTGTCATTACCAAAGCCACTGGTCAGTTTACAGCCAAGAACTTACTGGGCAGAATTCATTTGGTTTTAAAAAGTTAAAGTTAGTTTTGGTTTAATTGGTGGCTTGCCTTCTCATTATATATCTATATGAACTATCAATGTACACCAAGGTACTTCTGAAATAAAATAGCAGTATACTAAAATATTCTATTGTTATAATATTTAAGATTATTGCCTGCTAGATAAACAATTGCTATGTTTCACCGATACACAAAAAAGATGGATGAGAATAACAAAAAACCCAGGCAATATGATGTGAGAAATTAACTTAAGGAAACTACTTTTAAGAGAGCTGCATATCTTTTCAATTAATCCCTCACTCCTGTATGCAGCAATATTTATATAGGTAAGTGGCTTCTAGCAACATGACTCTTTAGGAAGGACCCTCTACTTCATTTTTTAAAGAGGACTTCATTAAGTGAACTAGACAGGTCTCATAATCAGTGGTGCACTATGGAATACTAATGCAAGGACCATTTGTAAAGGGAAGGCTGTACTGGTGGAACACTTCTGGGTGAGAAACAACCTAGTAAATTCAATGTGTTTGTTTGTTTGTTGTTATTGTTGCTGAGTTTTGGGGGGGGACTAGCTGAGCGTTTCTTGCTGTGAAAGTTTTCAAGCTATCTTTCAGTTAATATTTCTCTTATTCAGAGTTAGCCATCTACCTCCATGGTAGTATCATTTTCTTGGGGGGGCATAAATGCAATCTTTTTTATTTGAGTTCCAGTCAGAATCTTTCACGGCATTTCTGAGGATGCATAGGCTTCAAACTCTTGCTCAGAGATCCCTCCTCACTGGTGAAAGTTGGTGTTTGGGGTCATCATTGAAGTTGATTCTCAATACCTGCCTGAGGGAAGACATAGTACCAAGTTGTTTCAAAGAAGTGAATGTTAGATCCTTGCTCATAAATATTGATCAACATAGGCAATCAATTAATACCCTGTTTTTAAATCTCCCTTTTTTGGGGGAAGAATGTGGAGAAGATTATGCTAACAGCATAATCAATTGCTGCAGCATGGTATAAGATAATTGTTATAAGATCTAAATAAATAAATAGGCAGAGTCTTCATGTACCTTTTGACCTCAGTCAGTTTGGCTTTAGGCTTAGGAATAGTATGAAAACAGCACCTGGGTCATAGCCTGATGTTTGCTTCCTTGTGATGGCTGGAGCCTTGGTGTTTATGCTGATTCTTTTAGATCTATTAGCTGCCTTCCATATCATTGACTGTGAGGTGCTGTTGACATCTGCAGAGCCTAATAGTGCAAGATGTAGTTGCTTTTGAGAAATCAGAGCGAATAGCATTAATCCATTTTCATTGCCATCAAGAACCCTCTCACAGGGTAACTATTTTGACAGACGACTGTTCAAGGTTGGTAAGGAGTATTTGTAATAGTCTCTTCAGTATGCCAATGGCACCATTTCCTCCAATTCTGAACTTAGCCAGGAGACCAGTTATACTGATCTATGGCCAGAAATGACTTACTATGAGTCAGTAACAAAGACACAGCAAGAAATCAGATGGTTATTTTAAATCGGTTAACCCAGGAAGCCATGTTGAAGGGGAAATGCCTTCAGAAGGAATTTGTATTCTGCATTTGACCTATATTTTTAACTCTATCAAGAATTTGTGCATACTACCCATCTCCATTCAAAAGTGCTTTGAGTGGGCCGAAGTTATATTTTAAAATATGACAGTAACATAATTAGAGATGGTTGAAAATTTTCAATTGTTGGTTGAATTACAGATGGTTTCAATTTGAGATGATTGAAAATTTTCTGATGGAACATTTTTCTATTGAGAAGTACCTATTTATTGAAAGTGACAATATTGCAACAAAGGTTTGTTTCAAAAGAACCCCCTCCCCCCCCCAAAAAAAAAATCCAAACAAACCAACATTTCAATAAGGTCAAAATATTCTCTCTGATTCAACCTTTTTGGAATGGAATGTTTACATTTTCCATTCTGAAACAACTTTGTTGTGGTATTTTACTTTATAAATTTAAAAAATAAAAAGTCAAAATCTGAACCAAACAAATTGATTTTATCCACACAAAAAAGGTTCAATCTACCCAGCTCATTTTTCCCCACCAGATTTCATTTTGCAGAAAGTTTAAATCCTTTTGTTTCTACTCTGTTCTGGAATGGAAAAACAAACCAACGAACAAACAGATTAATGGAATTTCCTGCACACTGAAGAATCTGGTTTCTCCACAACTATACTTATCAGTGTGAAGAGCTATTTTTAAAATTGTTTTAGAAGAGAGTGTCTATGTTGTCTCAGTTCTTATTCTTATAGACAGCACACCTTGCCATGATGTTCAATACATTTTCTTTAAGAAGGTTGGAATGACTCATCAAGAAAATAGAACCTCAAAATGCAGTAACATGCAATTCAATATACAGTGTCAGATACAAAAATATTTCCTAGATAAACAATTGAATACATTTCCTCCCCATCTTCTTTAAGGAAAAGAAGTGTGTTTAATACTATTTATGTTTGTAAGAAATAACTCATAATAATTAAAACAATGATTTACTATTAGAGCCTGTACATGGAATGTGTATGTTACATAGACACATGGATATTGCATATAGAGCTGCTCTTCTGTTGGACTCATTTCCCAGGATTAATAATTCATGCACACAACACCACCTTGATTTGGCTATCCAACATAAGGAGTTTTCTGTGCTTTTTGGCATCAAAAGGTGGGACAGTTGATAAGATTTTTATCTAATTCACAGTTTAGCATTTGTAATGGCTACTCAATGATTTTACTGCCCGAGTCCAATTTTTTCAGCCAAATGAATGAGGACTCCAGTATCTGAGAAAAAATAGTCCACACAAAACCATCACTAGATATACACTGTAATTCTACTTTGGAGTGACTCACACTAACACTATTTAGTAGCTTTTAGGACACATTAGATTGCTGGAAGGCATGATCAAAGTCAGTGTTAAAAATACTCTGCTGCAACTATGTACCATCAACAAATGGAGAATGAACATTTCTGTATGACTTAGTATAATAGCTTGAGTAACAGTAATTGTTTGATATGAGGTAATGAAGAAAACCCTTCAAAATATGAACAAATAACTCATGGCTTTTTCAAATATCAGTGTACACAATGGTATCTTTTGTTTGTGGGGCCAGAAAACTGCAATTCTAATAAAGGCCAAATCTTCCTTCTATGGACAACAATTGAGTAACTAGATTTTGCAAAATGGTCCTTTGAAGAGTCTGGGTGAGACAGAACCCTTCCCCACTCCAGGCTGTAACAGATGTTACTGGACTCAGATCCTGAACACAAAAGCTGCATACCACTAATAGCGGATGAAGTGTAACACAACACAATAATGCATATGGAATACAGACCTCACTTGTTGCATGGACTCTTCATGCAATTCTTTTCACCACACCCAAAATACAGATAGGCAGGTGGCTGCATCAGTTCCATTCTATTTTGAGCTCTTAGTTCCTATGGAGAGGAGGACAAGATTTACATGTGTGAGGCAAGGATCAGAGTTCAAAGGTTCAAACCTCCTTGCTATTTTCGGGGATCTGTAATCACAGTAGCTGCCTCGCATGGACAAACTCATGTGCTAGGGTCACACTTCAGGCAGCCTGTCTGAGTTTTACCTGTCAGTAAGTTCAAATAAAACATCCCTTCATGCCTTCTCTTTATAATAAATACACCCTCCTTGGGAACTAGGTTTATTAATATAAAATGAACTGCAAATAAAACTAAAAAAATCTTGAAGTCCATTTCTGAGTCCACACAACACAAGGTTTCTCTTCCTCTTCCCAGGCCTTCCTGGCTGGGGCCTTTGTAGTCTCTCCCAGACCTTCTTACCTGAGGTATATCCCCTTGCCTCAGGATCCTCCTAGCAGAGACCTTTCCTCACTCTCTACAGACCCTTCCTAGACTTCCCTATAAAGGACAACAGGTGGCTACAGTAAAGAGGGAAGTACCTGATTCAACCCAGCTGTGGCTCATTTTTTACTCAAGGTTGTCTAGTCCCAGCCCTCCAATGGCAAAGTACCCTATTCCAGGTTCTTAGTATCTTAAGCCTTGGACTCAAGTATTTTAGAGCCACTGAAACATCTGACTAATAAAGCCCTCAGACAACTAAGAATGTTTTAAGTTTGTTTCCAATAGAATTTTGCCTTTTCTAACATGTTATTTAGTACCAGTCTCACCTCGAACATTGGGATCTGAATGGATAACTCAAACTCACAACATTCATGTATTCTCAGATTACTATAAAACTCACCACGCTTGATACCCCTCTAACTCTTGATTTACACCTGTGTAAGTAACTCCATTGAAGAAGGGAGGCTAGATCTTCAGCTACACTAGAACTTTACTTGAAGCTGAAAGAGGGTGTGGGTACAGGGCACTGATAAACTCCCTGAGGCTGCTGAGAGTCAATTCAAACCCTGATGTAATTTATGCTTAGCTGTAGTGGCCTTAAAGTGGTTGTTCTACAGCTGGGATCTAGGCCCCAATATATCCCTTGTACAAGAAAGGAATCCCTTACAGCTAGCTCTATGCCAGCCTCCTGTTAGAGCAGCCTTATTGGAAGTCAGGATCTGATCTAATCAGGTTACATCAAAGAGGAATCAGTGTAAGTGAGGTCAGAATCAGATCTTTCAACTCAGCTCTAGTGTATTGGCTAGTGAAATTAAAGAAAAATACTTGAGAACCCCATCCATAGCCTTTAGTAATACAGCTTTTGCCTTTAATAAATGAAATGCACACAGTAACTTCAATTTGCATTTCATGCAGGCCAATTCCATTTATGCTAATAGCACGGAGACTTCCTTTCATTTCTGTCTCCCTGTAGAAAAATCTTATTTTTTCCCAAAAGAAGGTTTCCCCACACCCCTAACAAGCCAGTTGATTCAGAAAAAAAACTGCAGCTTGTCAGTGTGACCTTGTTTAATTTGTGACAAATTGTAAATGGAGACAGAAAATGAAAACTCTAATAGTGACAGTCAGTAGCAAAAGTGATTATTTTTTTGTCACCAGGCAAATGTGTGACATGGAAAGAATGTTATACATTTGCATATGCTGTAATATTAACCTTAATTACAGATGAGTGAGCCACTCAAATAGAAGGTATGCACATAGTAATAAATAAATGTGAGGTTAGTTCATTCCAGTCAAGATTCTAGTCAATGTACTCATTCAAACAGGCTTCCAATTTGCATATTTCATAAGTCATACAACCCAATCATTTGCTTTAATGTCCAGTAACAAAATGCTGTTAGTAAATACTGCTTAGAATAAAGAAACATTCAGAAAAGCTGGAAGTGTATCTCAACTCTTTTTCAATATGGAATGTTAATGTCACTGTTTATAATCAGATCTTCAGCTGGTGTAAATTGGCATAGCTCTATTATGCTGATTTACACCAGTTGAGTATCTGGCCATGAATTTCTTAGCTATGCTAATAAATCTACAGATGTTACGGTGAGTATGTTTAGAATGACATTTATTATAGCATCCAGTTAATTCCAATTACTGCATATCAAATAACTAGTTAGCCAAAGCTAGCCAGAAGGGAAATGCCCTACCTCTATTTCCCTATTTCCCAAGCGAGCAGTTTGATGGATGATAAGTGCTCCTATTTATCCTAAATTCTTTAAAACAGATGGAAATATTAAAACATTAGCTTTCAGTGCTCTGGGTTACTTTGACATTTATACACTAAGTATGTGAATGGTGTGGATACAGAGCTTGAGGCCGTTAAAAGTCTTTTCTTTTGAAATACTTCAGATTACCAAAATTATTCACTAAAGTGGTTTCTAATCATGAATACAAATAATCCATCACAAATCCCCAGACAACAGTATGTAAAAATCTACATTTAAAAATTAAATTATTCAAATTCACAGTATTCTGAATGAATGTTTGGAACTAGGATTAGTCATAAGGTAATATCTGAAAGTTGATCTGTAGGTCTGCTTTGCCCTCAGCGCTAACAATGTGGTAGACTTGGAATGGTGCCTATTGACCATGGTGATGACTAATTACAAATGTTTAAAAAGAGTTAACTAGATGGAGAAATTAAATAACTGGCCAAATAACATCATATCCAGCCTTAATTAGGGCCTGATCCCAAGCCCATTCAAGTCAATGGGATAAATATCACAAATATTCATACGAAATATATATGTTCATAGGACGTTATGTGTGTATGTATGTCCCATGAATTAATCTATGGTGGCCCTGGACTTACTGTATGAGCCTCTATGTGTGCTTTAAAAACAAGAGTTCTGTTTCTCTCTCGTGATCTATTTGACTGTCACACATGGTGAGTGTTGCGGATTTTGACCTTCTCTCCTATTTGGCTTCTGTTAGGGGTTTTCCACTCACCTTCTCTGTTACTCACATTTTTTAGTCCCACATGGCCACTGTGTCTGAGACTTAGCTACATTTTATTTAGTCTCTTCCCCACTGCAGAAAACTTTGTTTTACAAAAATTCCAACGCATTTACAGTTTGTGTTCCATTACAAAACTTTTTCATGACTCTAACACAGGATTTGGCTCATTATAGCCCCAACTCAGAAAGGTACTTAAGCATGTGCATGTGTGTAAATTTAATCATGTGATCCATCCATTGATTGATTGCCAGTAGTTTTAATTACTCTTATGCTTAAATTTATGCATGTGCTTACGTGCTTTTCTGGAGGTCATAAGGAATATATAATGCCAAATCAAATCAAATAAAATAAAATAAAAAGGTAAGAGAAGAGAGAATAGGAAGCAATGAAAGCATGAAAGTTGTGAAGAGGAGTGAATGTCACTGGTAAACAGTCATACACTGAAAACAGAACAAACTGGCAATTCACAGTTTTACAGATAGAAAGTAACACTGAGCCAAAGAGGCAAGTACCCATGAGCACTGAAGAGAAAAACAAAACAGTGATAAGTACCTAGAGGAGGTGGGCTGTAAAGAAACTGAAAACAGATGTGAAAGAGGCAATGTAGAATTAAAATCAAATTATACTTTTATAATTCAGCTAGTTTTTACTTAATCCAACCAATTATCTAAAATGAAATTCAAGCACACTTGACTTCAGTGAGCTATGTTCTATTATAATTTTTCATGCATCATTCTGAAAAGTTAAGTATGAATTGATTGCATTTTAGAACATTGGTTACATTTTTCATAGGGATTTAAAAATGAGTGAATTCTTAAATTAAATGTCCTTCATGGAGAACATCTTACTGATCCATTCGGCTTAAGCCGAATGGGTCAGAGCTTGAGAGCCTCCACTGCTGGTGTTTATGTGAGTCACAAACACAAGTAGGGGATAAGATATTCAAAAAGGCAATATAAATTTTAAATGCAGTAACTGCATTTTAGAAAATTGGTTACATTTTTCAGACTGTGAAGAGAAAACATTTAAATGGGCTATGGACAAGTTACATGTAGTTGTGGCATGTTTTTCATAGTCCTTGCTGAAGCCTTAATTTACCAGTACGTTGTGTTACTAAGTGGAATACCTACATTTAACAGTGTACATTGGGTGAGGATGTTGGGTAGGGGAAGTTTGAGGTGCATAGCTCTCCTTATTATGCACCTAGAACCCAGAATCCATATGAAATAGGGGTAGATAATTTTAAGATAGATCCACAAAGTTTTAATGGATCTAGGTTAAAACATGTTCACAGAGCCCTATTCCCGCTACTCCAAGACAAGTTGGTTCCTCCTGTGCTATGGATCCCAAGGCACCCAAACATTATCTTGGGTCTCAGCTGAGTGCCAGTGACCTGAACATGCCAATGTATCATTTTCTCATTTTGCTGATGTCATCTCTCTGGAGATTTTCAGAGGTGCCAGGTGGCCACTGACATCTTGTATAGCAGTTCTGAGAGGCCACCAGATCAAGGCCTCTTCCCTCCAAAGCCATAAGGGTCAATGAGTCTGATTCTCCACACAATGAGCAGTCTGGATTAGGAAAACATCCCTCCCATTACCAGCCGTGCTGAACTGAAAGCAGGGACATACAATAGTCATCTTTAAAGACAGCATTTAGCAACAGTTACAAGATCTGTGCTACCTGAGACATCGCTGTGTTTTCTTCGACAAGAAACCGATGTAATGTCTCAGACTATAGTATATGGAAAACTGTTAATAGAAGAGTGCTTGACTTTTTAATGGTGATCCTGTTGAATACCCATAAGCTTTAGCATGCGCCTGGAGAACTCTGATGATATCAGTTGTGGCACAATTGCTAAAGAATAACAGTGAGTTCTGTAGCTTGGTTTCTAAGCTGTACGTACTGCTATTTAGCACAGGAGCTGCCGCAGCAGGGGAAGGGTTTCCTCCCTGCTCGTTGCTGAGCAGTGCTAGCCTGAAACAGCCATCCCCAGCTACCTTAAAATCAGCTCTCCATAGCCCCTGAAAGCCTTTGCTTAAAAATTGGGTTTGTGGCTGCATTCTAGCTGCTTTGTTTGCAGCTGCTCTCCAGGTGCCAATTCTGTGTGGCCTTTGATATAAAGAGAGCTGAGAGCAGCCAACAGTAGGTGCCCTGTGGCTGCCTTTTGTAGGTGGTAACAGAAAAACAGCAAGTACCCTGCAGCTGTTGAAGATAACCTGCCAGCAGGTGCATTTTAAATCAGAGACAACCAGGGAGCACCTACTAGGGTATTCCTTCTGCAAGTGCCTCAGAAAAACTTCTGAACATCGATAAGGTTTCCATAAAGCTGTAGCTGCTTTCAATTTTTTTTGGAACAAGCAGTCCTATTGAGAGCCCCAGGAGCAGTAACAGTACATGCATATAATCAGTTTTCTATGGAAATACAGAGACTTACAGCAAGCACACTCATCATTTTTAGTAAGGCCATCTATGGAATGAAGATCCCAATACATTCAGTATAAGTGTTTGAAACATTAAAAGAGGGACACAGTCAAGATAAAAATAACAAGCAAGATTTTCAGACGTGGCTGGTGATTTTAGTCATCTCAGGTTCTCAAAACCCAGTTTGAAAAATTTTAAATGGGCCTGATTGATAAGAAGTGCTGAGCAGCTGACTTCTAAAATTAATACTTCAAGACTCAAGTTGGAAACCCAAAGTAGAGAAGCATCCATAGTCAATTTTGAAAAAAACAATCATTTGGATAAAATTTTAAGTACTTACCAATTTAATTAATCGCACTTTAGATGATCAGAAATGAGAGAGAATCTGATTTTTTTTCCATCTAAGTTATTAGCCATAACTCAGGCCTGGTCTACACTGGTGACTTAGGTCAACTTAACGTCACTTAAGTTGACTTAATAACACCCACGTCTACACTGGCACCACTCTTAATTCGCATTAAGCTGCCTGTAAAATCGACTTAATAAGACCACCTCTGCAAGTGGCGTAGCACCTAATTCGATTTTTTTAAGTCAACTTAGTGTCAGTGTAGACACAAAGGAACTTAATTTGAATTAATTGACCTCCAGAATGTATCCCACAATTTCCCATTTTGACCACTCTGGACAGTTGCACTGTGCTGCTCTGTGGTCACGGTAGCAGGAAAGTCCCCTCCGCTCAAGCCCCAGGAATATTTGAATTTCCATTTCCTGTGCTTGCTGCCAGCGTGGAGAGAGCTTTGCCACTGTTCTCCGCATGTCTACTGCAAAGCCGAAACGCGCTCCAGCATGGAGTCGACCAGAGGTCTTTAGACCTCATAGGGCTGTGGCGAGAGGAGTCCGTTCTCACTCAGCTCAGAGCCAGCAAAAGGAATCTGGACATATATGGGAAGATATCACAGGGCATACTGGAGAAGAGCATCCCTCTGATGTCCTAGCAGTGCCGCATGAAGATTAAGGAGCTGTGCCAGTCATATCAGAAAGCCGTAACAGCTGCTCTGGCTCCTCTCCCAAAACATGCAGGTTCTATAATGAGGTGCATGCAATTCTTGGGGGCAATCTCACCATGGTGCCTCCATGCAGCAGTGATACCTCTGCTAGTTCACAGTCCATGATCAATGAGGAGAACTCCATGGACGAGGAGGAAGAGGAAGCTGTGGAGAGCACGGTGCAGGAGAGTGGGGTGTCTGTTCTCCCACAAAGTCAGGACTTATTCCTGACCCCCGAGCAGTCCACCAGCTCACACGACAGCAATAATGATCATGGAGAAGCCGCATCTGTTGAGTTTTCTTTCTTATTAACATTTCTGTCCTTGTACATTGGGTGGGGGGGAACGAAGGGGATCTCAGGCATTTTGGTGAATGATCTGGGGCAGGGGTGGCCAACCTGTGGCTCGCAAGCCACGTGAGGCTCTTTGGTCATACAAATGCGGCTCGTGGCTCTTTGCATGGGGCTTTTTCCTCTTTGAAATTGACAAGCTTTTCAGTGGAGGGTAAGAGAGGAGGGGAAACTGAAAAGGTAAATGTGGCTTTTTGTCTCTGACTGGTTGGCCACCCCTGATCAGGGGGGTTACCCAGGGATCAGTTGTTTTACGTGATGAGAAATGCTATGTTTATCATCAGTTGATATCTCGTGTAAAATGTAATGTATGTAATCTGTTATTCCTCACAAAACTTTTCAGGGGAGGGCTGCTTTGTTCCTACCTCCACGGTAGGATTCTTCTCTGAAATCATGGTAGCCAGCATCATGGCTTCATGTGCTTTAAGCATAGCCTCCCCTCCCTGCCACCCCCCATACGCAGTTCCTTTCTGTAAGAGTTTGAAATAGAAGCAGAGATTTCCCTGCCCCCACCACGCCATCCGCAGTTCCCCTATGTAAGGTTCTGAAATACAAGCAGAGAGAGGAAATCATTTGCTACCTTGTTTCATGGGCTCATTATCGAAATATTTACGTTTATATCATTTTCTTCACTATGCTACCCATGGCTACATTTTATCACGTGCTCAGTATGGAAATTGTTACATTTGTATCATTTTCTTCACTATGCAAACTGTGGCTACCCTCTTATTTTCCTTTCATTCTGTAGACACCTTGGCAGTGGATCGACCCTTAAGAACTGCTGCAAACAGACTGTCTCAGATTAGAAAAAGGAAAAAAAAAAAAAAAAAAAGCAGAGATGACATGTTTGCGGAGCTCATGAATGCCTCATCAGCCACAGAGACAGAGCAAAGAGCAAGGTGGTCCCATAACGTGGGACAAATGCAGGAGCATGATCACAGCACCATGAAGGAGATGCTGCGACTCCCGCGGGACCAGGCAGAGTTGCTCCGTCTTCTTGGGGACAGAGTCCTGCCAGAGTCCCTCCATAATGCTCCTCAATTGAGTGCTTTGCCGCCCTCCTCCTTCTCCTCCTTCCCCTCCCCGGCACCAAGAGATCTCAGAGGAGATTGTCCAGGATGCAGTATGCGCTCTCCTCCACCCCAGTGGAGGCGAGCAGAAAGCTGTGGCAGCCACGCTGACTGCTGGCCAGCCTGCTACCACCCTACTCCTGGAGACAGTGAATGAACCCTCCCCCCCTCATCCATGACTTGAATGTTAAAAATAAAGTTTTTCATCATTCCAAAACTTTTCTTTGTTAAATCATATATTGTTCAGGAGGGAGAGGGATTTGTTGGGCATAGATATAGAAGGGGGGTGGGGAGTGAGATGATTATCAAAGGCAAACAGCATACAGAAACAGAAATCACTCCTGCATCTCATTGCAGAACCTTGTTTTCAAAGCTTCCCTAATGCAAAGCTCTCTGTGGTTAGCTCTCAGTGTAGTGCTGGCACTGGCTGCTCATAATTGGCAGCCAGTCTTTCTGCCTCCACAGCCCAACCCTGGGGGAACCTCTCACCCTTCACTTCACACACATTATGAAGAACACAGCAAGCAGATATCACAGAAGGGAGGTTCTTCTCATTCATGTCCAGCCTAGTGAGGATACTCCTCCATCTACCCCTTAAAAGCCCAAACGAACATTCTACAACCATTCTGCAACTGCTTAACCTCTTATTAAAACACTCCTTGTCACTGTCAAGGTGACCGGTGTACTCCTTCATTAGCCAAGGGAGCAAGGGATAAGCAGAATCCCCCAGGCTCACTATGGGCATTTCCACACCCCTCAATGTGAATTTTTTGGTCGGGGAAAAAAGTGCCCGCCTGCATCTTAGAGAACAGCCCCGAGTTACGAAATACATGAGCATCATGCACCTTCCCAGACCACCCCACGTAGATGTCTGTGAAATGACCCCCTGTGATCAGCAAGCCTCTGCAGGGCCATGGAAAAATGCTCATTGCGGTTTATGTACTCGGTCGCCAGGTGTGTAGGCGCTAAGATGGGGATGTGCATCCCATCAATGGCCCCCCACACAGTTTGGGGAGCCCATCATGGCAAACCCCTCCACTATGTCCTGCACATTTCCCAAAGTCACTAGCCTTCAGAGCAGAACTCTATTTATGGCACTGCACAGTTGATTCACGGCTATGCCCACTGTAGATTTACCAACTCCGAATTGATTCTCAACCAAGCAGTAACAGTCGGGGGTTGCCAGCTTCCACAGAGCGATGGCGACTCTCTTCTCCACCGTCATAGCTTGTCTCAAGTGAGTGTTCACGCGCTTCAGGGACGGTGCCAGTTCCGAGCACAGTTCTAGGAAAGTTGCCTTTTGCATACAAAAGTTTTGCAGCCACTGATCATCATCCCACAGCTGCATAACGATGCGGTCCCACCAGTCTGTGCTTGTTTCCCTACACCAGAACCTGCATTCCACGGACTGCAGATGACATGTTACAGCCTGCAGCAATCGGGAATTGTTCTGCTTGATGTTTTGTAGCAGGGCAGCCTCGGTGACATAGGTGTAGAATCTGCTTCACCTTCTTGCTCTGTTTCTAAAGTACTCCATGATAGGCTGCGATGTATTTGTTACACTCACAATTATAGTGCAGAGCTGAGCTGGCTCCATGTCTCTGCAGCAATGACGATTGCGGGGAGTAAAAAAACAGTGCAGAAATCTTTTTCTTGTTTGTTTGGGGAGGGAGAAAGAGTGCGGAAAGCAGCGTTGCATCCTGGGACAAGTGTCTTCGTCCCAACAGCCACCGTGGCTAGTTGCAGTGTGGGATAGCTACCCTCATTGTACTGATTTGTAATTCGAATTAAGGCTGGCCAGTGTGAATGCAAGAGACCAGCACAAACACCATAGTGTGTATACTCTGCTGCAATTTCTAAAAATTGGCTACTGAAAGTCGAATGAAACAAAGTCAAATTAACTCAGCAGTGTAGACATAGCCTCAGTCTGTACTTCCCATTCCTCCCATCTCATGAATACCAAATTCTGTGTCTTGTATACATTATGTTACCCTACACTGACTAAGTACTGAAAGTCGGTGGAAGAAATATGGCTTTTAGCCATATTTGAAGAAACTCCCCCCAAAATCCAGGAATTCTGGATCTTAGTCATTGAAGAATGGGAATTTCATCATTGGTGAATATGCATTGTTAATAGCTTTGCACCCAAACCTAGAAGTTTCCGGGCTTATCCAAGTGCAGATCTGAACTGCTCATAGCTGAAGTGGGTTGAGGGGTTAATATGTGAAGAGGGCAATGCTGGTATGCATAAGTCAGGATAGCAGTCTCACCCCAAAAACACAATTCATTCAACTGCTATTTGTAGCTCTTTGCATACCACTGTAATTGCTGATGAATGTCAAAATGCATAGACACATGCAATGTAGAGATGGAATAATGAAGATTGGAAAGAACAATGATGCCCTAGAGCACCTGACTACAGGGGTAACCAAAATATCTTCCTCAAGAACTGTTTTCTTGCCCTGTTCTGTTGCACCCACCTCTTTGTCTGAAGGAAACCTGCTACCCAGCCACTTCTCTGCAAGTGCAGTAAAGTATTTAAGTCCCGCTTGCTAGAGACCCATCCAAGTTCATATTCTGTAAACGGTAATCATGCTCAGCCCATTTCTCCCCCTTCAGAATAGGAGCAGCTTCTCCCATTGATTTCAGTGGGCGGGGAGGAGAGGAAGGGGGTTGTGTCAGGATTTCAACCTATTGTCTAAAATGGGAATTACTCGCATCCTCAGGAGGTGATCTGGAATCTTAGGGACTGATCCAAAGTACTTTGAAGTCAAAGGCCTCTTTCCCTTAATTTCAATAGGCTTTGGATCAGGCCGTTCGTCACTTCCACCTGGTTCTTGGCATTTGCACAGTGCTTGTGTGTTCTGGGTTTTCAGCACTCTGAGGGAACATTTAAATCTGCCCCAAAAATCCCCAATCCAACACACCAAGGTGTTTTGTTTTGTTTTTTAATTCCTCTTAATGAAATGGCTTATAAAATATTTTTATTTCATTTTTTCAAATCCTATATATTGAGCTTAAGTCAAAAGCATTGCCATCAAGCAGTTTAACTATAAAAAGAATCTCATATGTGTTACTGCAGTAATGATTATCTTCGTTTTCCCCTTATTTTAACATTCACCTATTCTATTCCCTTGTGTCTTATTTTAACATTGGCATTGATCATTATGGAGCGCTGACAATAAAACTGCTTTTAATGGGAGAGTCTCTTCCTTCTGGTTTGCTTTTTGTTATTTTAAACAAACTCAGCATACTACAATGCAATGATGCATTGTTTCATACTTGTGCAACCCACAGCCTATTATATTGATTGCTATCATTCTTCGATTTTCAGTTAAAACCACAAAGGCATAATTTGAAACCTACCTAGGTAATTGCTTTGATATTGACCATGTCTCATGAGGGTAAGTTGGGAAATGTTAACTCCTAATATGTTTTTCTGTATTCAAGTAAATAATATTCTGCTACGATATCCAAAGGGTAATGAAGACAAAGACCTTAATAACTACAAATGCAACAAAAATATTAGCATCAAAATTTCAGTGATACTTGTTTTGGGACTAAGATCATCTATTTGTAGGGCAAATTTTGAATTGACACATTGTTAGTTAATTGGCATTTATCATTGACCAGTAAATCCAACTTTAATATATACTGTTGGCTATTAAATACAATGATTATGATTAACATATAAGAACAAAATGAAAAACTCCACGCCACTAATCACATCATCCAATTTACCTTTCCAGTGCTCAGTGTCAAATCCTACCACACTGCCAAATGCTGTCTAAAACTCTAGGTCTCATACTGTCCCAGCCCTTTTCTTGAGATTAGGATAAATTTGGGTCTTGATAACATAGCTGCAAGACTCCTCCCATTTTAAAAATGTGTTAGAATGTGAACCATGACTCAAACTAAAATGAATGGTTTTAAATAGGATCGCCTTGGCCTATGCCTTCCACTACTAAAGGAAAGAAGAAAAACTCCCAAACAACATTGCAAGCCTGCTGCAAAGGAAAAAATGCCTTCCTAAACTGAAAAGGGTGATCAGCACAGTTGGAAGTACAGTAAGAGACAACAACCCACCAAAATATGCATAGCACTTGTCACGTGTGGAAATAAAGCTCTTTGTAATGAGGAAGGGCTGGGAAAGTTCTATCCTGCTCCCAGGAACTGAAATGTGCTCTGAGGCTCTACAGTTCACTTTACCACCCTTTGGAAACTGATGGGTGAGCCAGAGGTTGCTGGTGAGGTACAAATCTGCCATGCAGGCAGCAAGATCCACAGCTTGTGTTGGATAACCCATGTGTTGAAGCAGAGGACTTGGGAGGTAACGGGGTTCTCCATATTTTATTCTCTTTCTCCTCTGCATGGCCTGCTAAAATGCCATGCCACTAAAGCGGGGAATTACTTACTTTAAAGGTTAGCTCTAACAACTTCTCTCAGAGCTTTTAGCTCTAATAACAGTATGCTTCACAGTGACATACAGTATCCTTCGAACTCCTGGTTATTCACTTCAGGGGACTGCTTCGTCGATGTCTCTTGCTTTTCTTTTTGTGAACAGAGATGATGAGTCTTTGACCCCCACTCCCACCCCTCACTCTTGACCAAACAGTAATCACATGATGAGACAACAGCCACAGAAATGCAGTTGGGTCAAACAGTGCACTAGAAACTGGGGTCAAAGACACGCAGGCAGCAGTTCATTTTCAGAAAGCAGGTCTAGCAATAGGTTCAGGATAAATTTCATTTTCAAATTAATTCCTTCCTCTCAGAGTTAAAGGTCAGAACACTGGCAGTCATTAGAGAGGTCCCAGCTGCATCAAGGTTGAAGAACAACTAAAAGTCATTCAGAGCAGTGTCTCTAATCCACACGTGTCTCTGGAGGATGGAGACCAGAGACGAGAACAGAAAATTGTTCATGCTGTGATCAGCAAGTGAGTCAGGCCCACTGCTGTGAAAAAGGTATTTTTTGCTCTCTCTAGGTCTACAGTAAGCAAGAAAGTTTTATTTTTACCGTGGAAACCCTTTGTAGCAAATGTGTACATTAACCATTGATTACCCTGTATGGCTGAACAATTGGACTTTTTTTAAATATATATATTTAAGGACAAGTGTAACATTACAGATATTAAAACAATTGCTATTATTTTATTTTAAGCAAGAGTGGGGTTACAAGATAATATTCAAGGTAATGCACAGATTGCCTCCAGGAGTGGAAACAGTGAAAGCTTTGCTGTGAAAAGCTTTTCCATCCTGTTGAAAACATCAATACCACATGCCTTGGTTGGCAATTCAGAGAAATAAATATTGATTTCCCTCCTCCTTTCTTTAACCAATGGCAAAAAAATGCCTTCCTACCTCCGATTTCCCCCCCTCCGTTGTTTTACAGTTGACTGATTCTGTTAGCATTGAATTTTTATTGTTTCATTGTTCTCTCTTTTTAAAACATTTATGTTTGTTGGGGTGGACAAGACAGCAAAGCAGTAGTTGAAATTAATGTAGAACTCCTTATACTGTAGTTCTCTTGTCAGGTCTAATTTATCTAATTTTGGTATTACTAGCAGGAACTTTAACAATTTCTTGGGAACATATGGTGTTAATGATGATAAAGGATCATTATTAAATAGGGTGACCAGATCTCCTGATTTTATAGGAACAGTCCCAATATTTGGAGCTTTTTCTTATATAGGCGCCTATTACCCCACACCTCCCATCCCAGTTTTTCCACACTTGCTATCTGGTCACCCTACTATTAAAATTTTCTGCAACTTGCATCATAGTTCATATGTATATTGTTTAGTATTGTACAATGAACATATTAACACATTCAGTTCAATTAATAAAACTGTCCATCTTCTTTCTGATGAAGTGAAACCAGACAAATTTGCTTCTTCTCCAAGACAGCAATACATACAATAAAAGTGAGCTGCAGAAGTGAAATGAAATGGTGAAATATGCCAAATTTTCCTGAAATATTCTATACTAAGCAAGATTTTGCGAGTGGGGATAGAGGCAAAGCAAGCTCATAATGTTTTGACAGAAAGCCCATCATTTTTCAATATGACATGTATTCCATGCATACAGAGTAGTTCTTCATTTTCCTCAAAGGTCACCCTGATAGCACAAGTTTGTGTCATTTTTTTGATAACCGTTCTACACTTGTTACACACTCTATGAAAGATGATGACCAGTAACTGTCCCTTCAATCCATTGAAGCAAATGGGATTTTTAACCTCCAAATAACAGGTAAATATGTATTTAAAAAAAAAACACAGTCACTTGTATGTGCTATTGAGAAAGGATGCTGTTGTGGTTAAGATACTAGAGGGGGAAATCAGGAGACCTGGGTTAAGTTCCTAGTTCTACCATACAATTCCTGTGTGACCATGGGCAAGTCACTTAACTTCTCAGTTCCCCATTTATAAGATGGGGACAGTATTTTCTTTCCTCCTCCTTTTTTAGGCATGTCTATTTAGACAGTAAGATCTTCAGGGCAATAACTGTCTGTCATAGCTCCCAGCACATGACACTCCAACCTTACCAAGGCATCTAGTTCTACATGATACAAATGATTAATACACATTAATAAAATATTGATTTTTAAATTTGTATTGATGATTTATTTTGCTCCCTGCCATCCTCGCCTATTCTTGCTCCTCTTCTGATGTCACATGCATAGCCTTCTTCTCTGTCAAATAACCCCTGATCCTTCTTATTATTCATTTATCTGTACACTAACACCTTCTATTCTTTGGGGATTTGAAACTGAAAAATGCATTTCATGGTTGATTGGATGGTTCTTGTCTAAAACGTTTAATTGCTGCTTACAAATCATATTGTGTGCAATACAATGAGGTCTTTGAACACAATTGTTGCAACTCACATTTGGGGTTTACGCAGACTCAGACTGACAGTATAATAAAGGTGAAATATACATTTTGTTAACATGCTTTCCAGTCACTCGTGTTAGCAATGTAATGAGGACTATGCTAGCAAGTCACCCATTCATCTGTAAAGAAGTGGCAAGTAGAACAGATGGGCAGGGGACAGAAGGAAACCCTATGGTGACCTATTTGGTGTGAGCCATTAGTAGAGGACAAACAGGCAGGACATGGATCCACAGTCTGAGCACCACCACTTCCTATGAAAGCCAGTGGAAGTTGAGGGTGCTCAGAACTTTGCAAAATCAAGCCCACAGTGACCAGGAAGTCCTGTAGAAAGTCTTCAATAGGGTGACCAGAAGTATAAAAAAATCGGGACGGCGGTAATAGATACCTATATGAGACAAAGCCCCAACTATCTGGACAGTCCCTATAAAATCCTAAACATGCAGAGTAGCATGTCAGATGCAAAAATTTTGTCTTATGCTGTGTCCATGGGCCAAAGGAGTGAATTTATTTCCCCTAGCCAGACAAAACCAGTTACTTAAGCTTCATTTGAGGAGTGAATTTCACCCTGTATGAGATCCCTACTACTATTGTCCAGTTTTGGTATGTCTGCCCTTTCAGCAAGAAAGGCTATGCGTCCTGGAGATGCAAGGCTTTTCGGTAACTGAGAATAATTGAGAATAAAGAAATAATAATAAAGAATAATAAAGAATAAAGAAAACAAGTTCAAGAATCTCTTACCAGTTTGGTACAAATAATCTTATTGATACATATAGTTACATTAATGCAATACTATGATTGAAGTTTTAAATGAAAAAATGCACGCATTTAAAATAATGATTCTGAAAGTGACTAACTTTAGTAACCCTAGAATATGTAACATTTAATATTAATGAGCATGGAATTTTTTTTATCACTTAATCCACTCAACAATTGAAGTAAACTAACTTTGATTCCATGGTTAGAAAATCTGCTGTGGTAAGAGCACATTGGGAGAAAAAAAACATTATATATATACACACACATACATACACACCCTGTAATGTGACTAAGTTATAGATGCAGTAAGAACTAAGTTTCCTGATAATTATGCATTTAAAATGTCAAGTCTAACATTTTGCATGTATTATTCATTTGGTAAAGAAAAATATTATGAAAAATTGATAGATTATTAATTCAAATAAATATTGATTAACCTTCAAATAAGTGTGTCAAATATAAAGAGAATGTGGAGGTGCTCAAAAAATCTTTCATGAAAAGTGGCTTTTCAACCAAAATAAATATTTTCAGAGAAAAAAAATTAATTGTTGAAATTTCTCATTTTTAAAATTATTTTTCCAGGTTTCCCCCTCCCCCACATTATTTTTTTTCTGATTTGTCAGTTAAATGTTCCATTTTTTGTTTTGTTTTTTAAAGAAACTGAACATTCTGTGGTAAAAAATATTTTTCAAAAAATTGTTCTTTTTCTGGTTTAGCTTTTATAAAAAAAAAAAAAAAACACCTCTTCATTTTCTGATTTTCAAAACCCAAAATATTTAATTGAAAATGTTTTTATTTTCATTTAAGAATGATTATTTTATCCATAAGACATGTTGGGAGTTGTAATAGACTTTCCAAACACTCACACATGAAAACACATTCAGATAAATGCCAAGGTATGATAAGAAATGGTAAAGGGACTTGCACAACAGCTATGTTCTTAAATATCTTTTTGTTCTTCCTAACACAATGTGATCCTGGTCCATGACTAGGCATTATGGTAATACTAATAAATAATAATAAATTACACAGAATGGCCACTTATCACAAAGAATGAAAAGAGATTTTTCCCATGCTCATTTGAGCCTGGAGTTCTCTGCTGGGATTAGCATCATGGTTACCAATTAATGCCAATTGCAGTTGTGATTTTTTCTGAAGTGGCCACTCATCCAAGAATTGGACTGAGATCATAGGTTATAATGATAGACAACAAACAGCCAACAGATAGCAACAACTTTCAGTCTCTCCCAAACTTTGGGGTTTGAGTTATGTGAGTGTAAACAGACTGAATGTATACCCAACTGCCACAATAAAAGCATCACCACTGAGTAGAGCGCAAATAGCAATAACTTCAGTCCAGACAGACTTTTGGTAACTGGGTCTCCAAAACCCAACTATAAAAGGTCACCTTTTAATAGTGTAGTAAAAGTGATTTGGATGTAAACACAGCTTAAACTGGTCAGATAGACCTGTCACAGGGCATCTCCATCACTACCTGATTAACCTCACTGCCTACCCAATTCAGAGGGTCTCACACTCACTAGGACATTTATCCTCCACCAAGGTGTGCATTTATTTCACAATAACATGCAACCCAAACTTATAGTAAGGACAGGTTTCCCTGTAGCCTTTACTCCCAAACTCACCCTCTAAGTTTCCTCCTAAATGTCTCTTGATCTCACTTCTTAGCTGTTCCTGTGTCCTGTTTCCTGTCCTTATATTTTCCCCAGTTACCTTGTTAACCCAGTGATTGCCATCCAGATGCTCACAATCCCCCAACAGAAAGCATATAGTTGCTCTCATTGGGGCCTGCAGCCTTCTCCAAGCTGCAGCACTGTCACTGATCTGGCTGCTGCTAATAGCACCCTGTCACAGAACCTCAGACATGAAGTTTGGATCCAGATATAAACTTTCCTCGGGTCTGAGAATGTTCAGATCTGGGGTTTCAATTAACAGTCTGCTATGCCTACTTAATAGTCACCCATCTCTCTCCTTTAACAGGATACTATGGATACCAGATCCTCCACAGTGTTCCATGCAAATCAACAGAACCCTTTATCTCTAAAAATTAGTTTTCTGCAATCAGTGCTTAATACACAATTGGCCATAGCCAGAAACATCTGATTGATTAAGCCTTTTTCCCTCCAGGTATATTTGCCATGCAGAAGGAAATTGGAATTTGGATAATATCGCTTGTAATGTTTACCAATTTCATAACAACGTACTGTACATTACGTCACTTTGCTGCAATTTATATTGGTACATAAATTTCACTGACACACCATTAACATGGGTAAATATTGTAAATAATTGATTTCTCCAGAGAAACATAATAAAACCCCAAACAGCATAATAATACAGTTCTGCAGTGTACATGAGTGAGTCACCATTAGGAAATATGTATTTCTATTGACTTTGTTTTAACTAAATCAATTTTAAAACAAAGTTTATATTTAAGGAAATAAATTTGAAAGTAAGATTAAATTCCCTTTGAAATGCTACAAAACATCCTACTTTGGGGGCATTATTCACATCCTATGTGTGTGTGAGTACGTCCCTGAAGCTGTGAGGAGCCCTCTTGACTTCAATGGAGCTCTATGGGGATACAAGGATGAACTCATTCATAATCAATTGTAGGTGGAAGGCATATGAATTTACCTAATAATCTGACATTTTACATTTGACTGTTCTGTATTTTATTTATGCATAGCTCATGTACATATTTGTATTCTGTACATATATTTTATTTTGAACACAACATTAGTATTAAACACTGAGAGGAAGGAAATACAAAAATATTATATGTAAAAGGAAGTCTATCTAACAGATGGGTTATTTAAAGTTTTTCATGAGGCACCAGTGAAAACCCTAAAAAAAAACCCCAAACACTTGACTACACACAAAATATTTGCCCTGAGGAGAGGATGAGAGAATAAACCACATGTGACAGATGATAGTAATCTCACTTAATGCACTACTGGAAGGACCTCAGAAGATGTGCTTCTATGTAGAAATAGAAAACAAGCCTTAAACTGCATATGTAATTTCCTGGTGGTTGGAATAGTTGGCCTTTCATGCTTTTCATTCTTTTTTAAATATTCAGAATTACATTGGGAAACATATTTTGTCAATATTTTTGTATTTAATGAAACATTTATGGCTAATTTCATGATTAATTACTGACAGTCAGCTAGTAGAACTGTTCATTCTTTGCAATATTAAATAAGCACTCCTGAATGCTTTAGGATTGCAACTTTAAATGCTAATATCTATAAATAAGAAGAAAGACACTATAGCTATATTTTCGTGCAAAGAAAAGCAAAATGCTTTTAAAAAATGTATAGGGTAACGTACAAAGTATAAAGAGTTTAAATGTAGATTACAACCAGCCAGGTCACACCAAGTGTAACTAAATAAATTGGGAAAAATCTTTACAATTGTTTAAAAACAGGATTGACCATAAGATGAATAGTGTGCAAAGTTATACAATGGGCCATATCTTCATATATGGAGAACAATGTCGCTGAGCTGAATCCAGCTCTACTGATGTCAAAAGCAAAAAGCCTCCTGGGAAAAGGATTGGAAGCACTAGACTTTCATTTGTAGGTGTCAATTGAATTTTCTGTCGTGTTTAAACATGCAATTAAACATAACTCAGGCTTCCTCAGTTCCTAAACTGACAATTCACTATATATTTGCCCAATACTAGTCTGATCTCCGTCAACCTCACCTTTCTCTTTATAGTTACTTCTTTTCTTCTGCTATGTTGTAGAACCCTTTTTCCTTATTATATTTCTGGGAAACTTGAAAAGCCTTTAGGGGAGCTGAAATGTATTTCCAATAAAATAAGCTCTCCAGGTCTATAGCTCCAACAATTATGATATTGTACTGGCGGTGGTCAGGTATAGAGTATAAAATCATAGCAATATAAGAAGGTTTTCATATAAGACAGAGCCAAGTGCTTCGCTTTCAGAATAATTTCTTTTAGTCCCGAGAGAACTCAAAAAAGCCCCCAAAGCTTCAGTGGACTTTTTACCACAAGCTAACTGAGCTGAAAAAAGTTGCTTTGAATTCAGAAAAAGTGATGTATTTGTGTGGCTAAGGGGATTGATATTGGAATAGGGAAGATTCTAGTTCTAGCCACTTGTTCCAATCTTCATCAGGGTAAGGGTAAGTAGTTATGTGACAGCTGCTCGGTGTCCACATCACAAAAACCATCATTCCAAAAGGTGAAGTTCCTGAGAGTCTTAGCAAAGAGTCCAAGGACTGAATAGGAAGGGAGACATCAATGAGGCAGTTTATGGTAAGGGCTGGGATACCTTGGCAGAACAATGCAAGAAGTTTGCATAGCTACTGCCAACGCTGTACCTATTTTGTGAATCAAAAGAATTCATTTTCCAGTCTTATATTCTTAGGCAATGGATTAAAAAAGAAGATGATGAAAGGAGTCAATGAGGAAACAATATATATTTATGTGAACTTACCAATTTGTGCTTGGAGAATTTGAATGTGGAAATGACAGTTTTCTGCTTGCTTATGCTGCCTTTTGTTTTTTGAGGGAAAAACAAAAAATGTTTAATTTTTTCACAGTTTTATCCATATCTCTTTGATCTTAATACTGAGCTGAAATTTTACAAGATCAAGTTTTGTCTGGGCCAGCTCAGAAACACCAGAAGAGCAGGCTCTTCACTGTATTTTGATTCTTTCATTTCTAGTTCCAACTCAAATCACAGAGTGACAAGAAGTGCGACAATCAAAACAAAATCTAACCAGACTTTTTTTAACTTTAGAAAAAACTTGGTTTTTGGGTGAAGGTTCATATGGTTTTTATTTTATTCAAACAGCTTACCTAATTACAGATGATATTTTTTAAGTCTCTTTATTCGTCAGAATTGTATTGCAAAGTCTCTGAAACATTATATTATAGCAACACTTTCAGCAAGGTTTATTCTTACAGCATAGTCACATGGTTTAATGTGTATATCTGGTTCATTCATTTTCATATTTTAGAGTTTTTATTTTTTTAACATTCAGAAATGTAATGACCTGCTTCAAGACAATTTCTACAAATATTAGATTTTCTGTCATTAGAAAGGTTATAAAAAAAAGAGAAGAAACATAATACAAATTATGATGTCTACACACTAACCTTTCAATTATCTATCATCAGGATAAATCACAACTTTGAGTAAGGGATGAAGGAAAAAAGCCATAATAAACAACAAGAAAAAATTGGCATATATTTGAGAGCTAGTGTATTAACTAATTACATATAGAATATTTTCATATTCTTTCAAATGTAATGTCAACTATCATAGCTAAGTCTCTTCTTTCACTGAGTACTTCATCTTTGACCGAAAATGTGCTCACTGCAACAGAATGAGGTGAGTCTTTGTCCAGCTGGCTGGAAGAAAAGTTGTTCCCTTTCAATTGGGTTGCATAGGGAGGGGGAATTGACCTGAATGGACAGGCAGGAGCAGGAAGTTGCCAGACCAGGTGAGCAATGCTGCCCCTCCAGGTGCCCAGGGAAGGAGAGTATTTTTGCGCTAGGGAGTTTTGGAGAAACCCTCTCTCACAGCAGTCAGGCTAGCAGTACTCATCTTCCCACCCATTCTATCAGAGCAAAACTGTCTCCCTTCCCTCCCCCACAGGATCTGCTGTGATCATTGTTATTTTTTTTTTCCTTTTGGGGCTGGGAAGGAATTATCCCTTCACTGCCAGACTGACTGAGGCAGGGTGGGGGTTTTTGCCTTCCACATAGCAGGGACTTGGTGCAGTAGGTAAGCAAGATATTGCAACTTAGTAAGTGGCAGGTATCCAGTGCAGGTACATATTATAGAAGGTTCCCTGATAAGCAGGAGCGGGAAGAGGAAGGCATCCTCCAAAGAAGCTGGGGAAAGGGGTCAGGGGCTGTTCCACCTAATACTGAAGGAAGACAACCCCCCTCTGTTTCCAGCCTCCCCTTATCCCACATTCAAGAGGAGGACAACAGGGTCCCAGCAAGGGGATGGAACCAGGTTGGGAAGGCTGATGTCAGGTGGAAACAATAAAGGAAATTATGATGCCCTGGACTGTACAATTTATTGTTCTTTATGCCCAGATATTTTGACTGAATAAAGCTGTGGCCTAATTAAACCACACCAATTGCATTTTGTCTTTCTTCCTGCGTGGCCAGGACCATATAACCTTAGTGTTAGAATTAACTTATGTAATTCTGACAGAATACACAGGTACTTTTGCACAAGTACTTTACATTTATATTTATACCTTTTGAAAAAAATCAGTTTATCAAAATGATTAAAATCAATTAATCAAATTTAAATCCGTTGTTTCAAGTCTTGCAATCCTATTTTTGTGGAGTCCATTTAAGATTTATTACGTATGTGGTTTTGTTCTTTCTTGGCATTTCTTTCTCCCATTGAGTTTGTAAGAACAAGCCTTTTTTGCTTCTCCTCAGGTAAGCCCAGATTGTGCTTGGTTTTATGCAGGTAGAAGGCTCAATGAACCTGCCCCTCTTCCTTAGGCCCATGTAAAGGCCAGACACAGCTTCAATCTCTCCTTGTTCCCTTGGGAAGGGCGAAGAGGCTAACCATGGCTCTATCCCACTCTGTGTACCAATCAGCGAAGCAAGTTGGGAGTCTAGCAGCAGCTTTGGTGTGTCTGCATGCTCTGGGAGATGATGTTCTTTCTCTGGGGAGATGCTCCTCCATCAAAAAGATGGTTTTGACTCTCCCTCAATGCTGTCGTTCCTTATATTAGAAAATGAATCCATTAGAACTGATCTTCCTTTTAATTAATACTATTGTTGCTACAGAACCCAAACCACAAAAAAGAAAATCAACCTTCTGCTGGTGGCATCTGACTCAGATGATGATAATGAATCTGTGTCAGTCTGCACTGCTTTGGATCATTATCATGCTGAACAGTCATCATCATGGAAGCATGTCTCTGGAATGGTTGAAGAATGAAGGGGCATACAAATGTTTAGCATATCTGACATGTAAATACCTTGCAATGCCAGCTACAACAGTGCCATGCGAGCGCTTCTTCTCATTTTCTGGTGACACTGTAAACAAGAAGAAGGCAGCATTATCTCCTGTAAATGTAAACAAATTTGTTCGTCTTAGCGATTGGCTGAAGAAGAAGTAGGATTGAGTGTACTTGTAGGCTTTAAAGTTTTACATGGTTTTATTTTTTAAAATATTTTTAAAAAATATTTTTTAAAAATAATTCTACATTTGTAAATTCAACTTTCATGATAAAGAGATTGCACTACATACTTGTATGAGGTGAATTGAAATATTATTTCTTTTGTTTCTTTCTACAGTGCAAATATTTGTAATAAAAATATAAACTGAGCACTGTACACTTTGTATTCTGTTGTAATTGAAATCAATATTTTTGAAAATGTAGAAAACATCCAAAACTATTTAAATAAATGGTATTCTATTATTGCTTAACAGCGCAATTAATCACGATGAATTTTTTTTAATTGCTTGACAGTCCTACTTTATTGGTGTTTGCAATATATCAAAAGTACAATTTTTAAAGCTTCAAATATTTAGTGTTACAACTAGAAATCATGGTAAGAAGTTTATCCACTTTTTAATATAATATACACAAGTCTGCTTGTAGATATTAACACAGAAGGACTTCCTCCCCTAAGTCAACAGAAAATAACCATTGATCCTTCTATTAGAATTGTCATACTCTCATGAACATGGCCAACTTTGTTTTATCTTCTTCCTATGACAACCTACAGTGTGACGCCTCAATTTAAAATTTGCCAACACTGTGATTGTTGTTAGGTTTAACTTTTTCCTGTGGTGCATTATCTTTTTCTGAGATGTGGTGAGTGAAACTAGACAAAGGCACACCTTTGACTTATATAGTAATACTATAAACATCTATTTCTTTTTTTAAAGTCTAATATTTTTGCCCATGTACCCACCATTGCATGTTGAGTAGATGTCTTCACTTAGCTGCCAACTCTGACATCTAAATCTTTTTTAAGAGATTACAACTAAGTTAGAACCAAGCAATGTGTGTGATTAGTTTCATTTTTTCCTGTTAGCCGCCATCTAACACTTGTCCACATTGCATTTCATGTGCTTTCATGATGGCCAGGTGAGAAATTTTGTGTGAGAATATCTTCATGTCTCATAAATGCACCAAGATCTGTGCTAACAAGCATTGTGAGAATTCAATAGGCTTGAAATGTTTTATTCTATAACTAGTGGGTTGGTTTTGTGGCTGCCTAATTAGCTACAATTTCATGTGTGTGTGTGTGATTATGTATATATATGTAATATCAATCATCTATTTTAGGAGATTTTTAAAAAGAGTCTTACATTCTGAAGGACCAAGGGTCATATGAGTGTGTCATACTGTGTTTCATTACCTTCCATTGTAAATCTCAGAAGGTGATGTGATACAATTTTATTCTCTTAGGGATAAACTCTATCACTTCCCATCTGCAGGAGCCATGAATGCAGGAGAACTTAAGCAATTTTGTTTTCCAGAGGGGCAGGATGAAGGGAGGTCACACATGACGTTCAGATCCCTTTGAACTACATTCATTTGATGGAATGTATTGGGATGAAGTGAGTCTGCTGTTCTGAGGAAGAACTGTAGATTGTGGCTTCAACCACAGAGGTTATTGCAGCTCTGAGCCTGCCGTGATGGTCAAACAGCAAATCCACAACTGCTTCCCAGGGACCAGGGAGAGGCTTCCTACTACCTTGACTGCTACAGGATTCTGTAAAGTACAATATAAGTTCATGTCAATAGTCTTCAAACCTAGACTTCCACTGAAAAGGAAATTTTATAATATCGTACACCACATACTGACAAATACCTTCTCATTTTCCATATAAAGTCTTGGGTTTAATGAGGATTTGAACTGTGATCTTGTAATGTGACAGTTTACTTCATTAACCCACCACTTCACCTACACAAATCTCTTGGTCTTGAAGTGCAACACAGTGAATCGCATTACAGTGAGTTACGGCAAAGTAATATAGGGGAGTTTTGCTAGACCTCTTTTGTATGACAGCTGAGTCTGATACTGCTTAATAGAACTCTTCTTTGCAAATGATTTATTTATTTGATAACTATAACCTTTTCTGTTCAACACAGGCCAGGAACAGATCATAAATTGTATGAATTTGTTATTTGAAATCATTCAGTGTTTCAGTTTTTCAAGAATATTGAAGCTATGGATGGTTCAGCAACTGTTCAGAATAGTCGCTGTTCACATTTGTCAAATTCACTCTTTGAGCTTTCTGACTGGCCCTCTAACTTACATGGTATTATATTTGGGAATACTTTTTGCTTGTCTGCATAACCTACCTGTTATGAATATTTGTGCTTCCAACCAAGACAAATTTATAGGATGAAATATTGATTGAAATTTTTTCATCAATTTTTCCAGTGTAAAATTAGGTTTTCTAGAAAATGAACATTTTTGCAGAAAGTGTCTGCTGTCTTTGAAATGTTTTAATTTTTCACTGGAAAAATTAAAAAAAACCTCTATATGCAAAATTGTTGGCTAATGGCATTGAGCTTTATCTTTCCTCCCTAAGTCAGAGGAATGGATTCAAGGAGAGAGATTCAAAACTGATATTCAGAATAAACAATAACAGAAGAGGTATGTGCCAGAAAAATACCTTTTTAAAGAATGTTTGTAGTGTTATTATAGCATGTTGGTACCAAGATATGAGAGCGACAAGGTGGATGAGATAATATCTTTTTCGGACCAACTTCTGTTAGTGAAAAAGACAAGCTTTAAAGCTCAATATCTTGTGTCTTTCATCAACAGAAGTTGGACCTATAAAGATATTACTTCACCCACTTGTCACTTTTTTAAAGAAGAAAGTCATGAACACTGACCCTTGAGACCTAGCAAACTTTGATGCTTACCATTTCGGATTAAGCTAAATAATAAACTACTGGGGGGAAAAATGAACTTTTCATTGTACCTTGAGTACAAAGAAAAAAGAATGTATCCTACAACAAATGACTAACTTTTTCCCAGAATTGTTCATCATTTCTGAATAATATACATGGTGAAGTGTGAGAAAGATGCTTGATTAAATGAGGTCCCTGGAGTGCTTAGGATGAGATTTAGGTTGGAAACCAGCTGCTGCTTTAGCCTTCTACCCTGTCATTCTCAGTGCTCTGCTGTTTCCACTTTTTATATTATATTACCCTTTTCATGATTAGCATAATTGGACAGTGCATTATGTGAAATTATTCAGACTTTGTGTAGTGGTCACACAAAATGTCTCTCAATGTGCTAAGGCTTGAAAAATATTACTGAACACTTTATTTATTTATTTTTCTTGGCTGGAATAATAATAATTAATTCTCAAATATATTGACCCAAATTATCAGCTTTTCCTAGCCAGTCATAGCTGATAAGTACCGATGCTGGTGCCCAATATAATCAAATCAGTAAATTTTATTGGCCTGGCTTTCTCTCTTATTATTTTTTTTGCATTTCCTCCTTTATCTATTAATACATTTGACATTGGAAGTCACAGCCTAAAACTGGTGTAAATCAGTATAGTTTCAGTGAACACAATACAGCTATGTAAATTTAGGGCCAGGTTCCCAGCTGATATAAGTCTCACCTTTCTTGAACCTGGATTCACCACTCCATTGCAACAGCATTATAAATTCATTGAAATCAACTGAACTGGTGGCATAAAACTGGAAAAAAATTATTCAAGCTGGTTTTGCATTTAATGTGCATTTTTTAACTTTTATGTCCCCCCAAAAACAAAAACAAAAAACAATGGAGAAATCTTTCATTTTTAACCCAGACTGATGTAGTGTTGGAAAAATACAAACCAGATAACTCCAGAGGCAAGTGGAATTACTTCAGAGAATACTAGACACTTCCCACCAAGGTCTAAATTTTCAAAAGTGCCAATTTTCCTCTTCAGAGATGTGGACAGAGGCCCACTTTTGGGGGGAAAAAAGAGAAATCAAAAAATGTTTGCCAGTATACAATAGCAGCCACAAGGAACAGGGACAAGCACAGAAGAAAGTGCACTGAGGGATGCTCAGCTGATTCAGCAGGTAGTGGCAGCAGAGGGACCCTGTGAGGCTGAAATTAGGGAAGAGCACCAAGGGCAGGTCACAGTACGACCCCCAAGCTGCTAGATATCTTTCCTCCCCTTCCCTTTCTCTCACACAGCTTCCTTGCAGTATGTCTTCGCTTCATCAGATTTATCCTATCCCATCTCACTGTTTCTATCATCTTCTCCTCCCTTTCTACTCATTACTGTTACTTATAACATACATGACATTTCACAAAATAAATATGTTGCCTGTATCTCACCGCTCCTTTCCTTTCTCCTTTTCTGATTTCACTCGTCTGTCTTTCTCCTTATCTCTGCTGCTACTTCCTTTTCATTTTCCCTATTCCTCTTTTTCAATTCAAATTGCAAATCAAGGCGATTAAATACAGCCACATGGCCCTCCAGTATGTAAATTGGATCCTCGTAATTCCATCTTTCCTGGGATACGTCTCTAGCTAAAGAGAAGAGAAGCAGAGTGGGAGGTAAACCGACTTGCAAGTGGGAGTGCAATCTCTATTCTTCCTTTGCCACTGTAAGACCTTGGATGTGATTCCAATTCCTTTTTTTCTGTATTCTCACCATCTGGCTGTCATTCAGAAAGGTGTGTGAACATACCTCTGATGGCACTAGCATGGGGAGGGGAGAGGAGAAGCTATCATACTGGTATTTTTATGCAACAGGAAGAATGCATGTTAGAAGCTGACTAATATGGAGGTGGCTGGACACTGATCCATTATCAACAAATATTGTGAGATTAATGCTGGTTTCGGAGAGTGGTTTCTGATTCACAGAAGAGCAGAACTGTTTATCCATTCCAGTTGTACACTGGTTCATTTAATGGTATGCCTTCTCTCACAACTGCACAGACACATTTGATTACAGAGGCAACCATTTTTATGAGAAAATTGTATGCCAATATTAACTAATAACAAAGATAATATCAAAGATAAAATTGCCACGGAGTTATTACAAGGCTGTAATTTACGTGAGCATTCTTATGAAATTATAAAATGGGACATCACATCTATATATTATTATGAACAGTAGCATATCCCCATGAGTTAATAATTACAGTCTTGTTTTCATGTGGTTGACAATCTATGACTAATTACAATCTGAAGAGAATTTAAACAAATCAATTCAACATCAGCTATCTAAACAAAAGTAACGAGGTAAAATTTTCTATTTTATTTTGAGTTGTGAATTTTCCAAGTTTTTATTTTAGATTTTGGATACACTGAGGAGCACCTTAAAGTTGTCAGGAAGGAGTTTTATTTCTTTCCCCCACACACCATGTGTTCTGTTTTTTGTTTGTTTGTTTCATCTCCTTCCTCTCAGGCATTAAGGATGGCCATGGCTGGAAATAGGACATTTGGTGGAGAGGGCCAGGGTTCTGAGGCAGCATTGAGCGTTCTCTCTCAGGAGCTTGCCTAGGTGGTTCTTGCTCACTTGCTCAGGGTCTAACTGATCACCATATGTGGGTCAGTAAGGAATTTCTCCCTTGAGAAGGCAGTGACCTTGGGTGTTTTTGCCTTCCTCTGAAGCATGTGGGTGAGGGTTAGTTGCCAGAATTAGCTGGATATATCACACAATCACAATCATTTCTCTGCCATTGTGGTGGCCTCAGGGACATGTGCACCTTGGTCTCCCCTTTTATCTGCCTGTGGCACACATGAAGTTTCCTGAGGCCTGTAATACTTTGGTCTAATTTCAGTTGTTGGGTTTAGTATGTGTGTGCTGGATGGTGTTGGTGGCCTTAAACATACAGGAGACCAGACTAGATGATACGGTGATCCCTTCTGGCCTATGATTCTAAAGAAAATTAAACCCAACTTTTTTTTTTTTGTTACAAGTTGTCCATAAATAGAGAATGTGCTCATTTTAATATAGTACACTTCTTATTCTTTAACCCTTTTAATATATTCATAATTTTGTCATGCATTTTTCAACAGTCCCATGATTTGGAAGTAATTGTTATTGGTACTGAACTCCTAGTAGGTTTCTGTTTTTAGCTCCATCACTGAATTAGCCCAAGGCAACTAACTCTGCCACTGTCTGAATTAACCCAAGGCTAGGTTCTGCCAATATGTACTGGGAGAAAAATGGATTTTTCAGCACACTGGCAATTTCAAAAAGTTTTTTTTTAAAGTTTCATAAAATGAAAATAATTATTTTTGAAGAATTCAAAAAGAAAAAAAATCATTTTGGGTAGAATAAAACATTTCATTTTGTCAAAACAAAAAATTTTGTTTGCCCTGAAATGAAATATTTTGTTTCAATTGTGGCCAATTTAAATGTTTTTCATTAAAAATAAATACATTTAATTCAATTAAATTGAAGGAAAAAATTCTAAACAAAAAAGTTGCTTCGAATTGAAAATCAAACATTTTGTTTAGAAATACCAAAAGAAACATTTTTATTTTTTCAACTTTTTTTTCCCCTGAACTAAACAAGTTGTCAAAATGACGTGAATTCATGATTCATTTTCTTATTGCTGAATCTGCATTTTCTGCTGAAAAAAGTTCCGGCTAAAGAATTTTACCCAGCATTAATAATAAGTACTGTCTAATTAGTATTTATAAATGAATGTGCCAATCAATGAGTATTGTAATAACCAGCATGAATAAGGATGGCAGAATCTGACTCTTAACCTCCTTCCTGCCTATCTTGAAGGGATATCGTGCAGCTTAATTAATAATATTTATAAAGTGCTTTGAGATCCTTTGATGCAAGTCATTTCTGCAGATGTTCTTAAATGTGTGCAACCTCTCTGACCCCTTACAGAGCGGAAAAGTTCCCAGGAAATTATGTCATTTAAATGAGAGAACAAGATATAAGAATGAGAGAAATTTTCAAACTACTTTCTTCTCTTTATTAAAATCCCTCCTTCCTTCACACTTTTGTGAAACACTTAAACAATAACATACCAATAGTTATTAAAAAACAAAAATATCTGAACCCTTTTGAGTCTATCCCTTTATCTGGTGTCTTGAGTGTCTGAACTGCTCTATGTGTGTCTGTTTCTGATGGGAAACTGTGCAGAGGGGGACAATGTCTTCATTTATATTTGCTGAATGCTATGGACTCAGAGCATAATAAATAAAATACTAATCACTATTTAAATTAATCTACAAAGTAATGTGTGTGCAGTACAGTGATCACACAGTAAAGGTCCATGTCTAACTGTATTACTGAGAAAAGAAAAAAGTACCCACAAGTTAGATCTCTCAGTGCTATAAATCCATTGAGTAAATTACAGTCTGATATTATTCATTTTGAATAGACATCCTAGAATCATAGAATCCTAAATGTAACATTTTGCTGCGGCATTACAGATCTGAATCTCTTGAATGCAGCATCACAAGGTTAAATATCATAGGTGAAAGTGTTCATATTATGAAAATATTTTCTCTTGGTAATTCTATCATATTAATTTCTCAGTTGTTGATGAATTACTGTAATTGATTTTAAATGCTTCTTCAGGGGCAGCATTTTAGAAATGTTTAAATCTCTCATGATTTAAACTCTCCAGATGAACAATAAGGGTTTATCACTGGGAAGGGGAATCTGTTAGCTGAGAAAGTGAAGTCACAGGTTAATTTAACAATGGCTCATTGAAGTCCTGGCAACAAATAATTTAACTGATTAATTTAACCCATGAACAGAAATTCTGTGTATTTGTTTGCTATTTCCATTTGTTCAATGTATAAATTTTAGCTTGCAAACTTCTCATGAGCTTTTTGACTTTAGGAAGTATTTACTACTTGCTATTCATGATCTGTAATGGGTTACTGACATTGCATGTTATCTTTCTGCTTCTTAACTGGAGCATGGAAACTTGAATAGTTTCTTTCTATTGTCTTTCCAGAATTCATGTATTGACAGGAGAATGACTGCATCGCACCTTCAAGCAGGATGGATTTTGTCCGGTTGGCCGAATGAAGGGAACAGTGTTTTACTGCTGGGGAATGGAGGAGTGGAAGAGGTCAGAAACTGCTGCAAAAGAGGAGGAGAAGTCCGTATGGTTGCTGATTCCTCCCCTGGGAACCAGAAGAGCAGAAAGGGCTGTTTGAAAGGGGCAGCCTGCAATGGTGAAAGTCTCTCTTCCATGGAGCAGGCTGGGGCTACACTCACCCTCCCTTTCCTTTAGGTGGTGAAATGCCAGGTTTGGTCAGGACCTGTTGTGGGCATTGCACTAGTAGTCCCTTTTCAGGGGGTCTGGGAAGGAATTTTTCCCTCACCACCAGGTTGGCCTAGCTGAAGTAGGCTTTTTTTTGCCTTCCTTGCAGCAGGTTAAGAGAGGGCTCTGTTTATGTGTGGCATGAAGGAGTTTGGCTACATGAAGCAACTTGTTATGTAAAATGTGCCCACCTTACCTTCCTCTGGGGTGGGGGTGGGGTGGATGGTAAGGTCCCAGCAATGGATTCGCTGTGAGACCTAGATGGAAAAAGACGGGGAATTGGCGGAAGCCCCCAGGTAATTATTGAATGAACATGGGATTGCCTGCACTGACACTTATCTGCAGGGTAGTTCCACACATCTAATAATAAAGTTGCGGCCTGATTAAAAAGTTATCAAGTGTCTCCTGTCCTTTTTTTTTTTGGTGTAGCCGGATAACGCTGTAGGCACATTTAACCAAAGTTTTCCTACAAATAGAGAGTCCCACAAACACTCGTGAACAAGCCCTTAGTCTATGAATATTACAGACAGTGAACGGAAAAGACCATGACACACAAATGCTCATTTCCTGATATTACTTGTACTACTTTCCATCTGTATTTGCCCTGATCTATTTGTAACTAACTTCTAGGCCCAATATGCTAAAATGTTATTTTGGTTCATCTGCTATCCTACAGATTCTCTTTTTTCTCCTTTAATTATTTATTCTCAGTGAAAACATGAGAAAATTAAAATAAATGTGCCCCTGTAAATGAGGAATGGTGTAGAATTCAAACAAAAACCAGGAGGCATGTAGAGGTGCTGACATTTCAGAAGGCATGTATGATTATTCATCAAAAGAATGCCAACTCCACAACATAAATATAACCACCTAACCAATCCTCAGACTCAGTATGGTTTGTTACCCAGTTTACATAGGGATTTTTTTTCCAAACAGGAAACCCATGAAAACTGTTGATGCAAATCAAGTCTATTCCTTGTATCTAGGTATATGAAAACAAAAGTAGATTAGTATTTCTCTTGCAATTCCATGATGGATGTGTAGTTTTCTAGAGCTACTGTACATGCTGAGGCCATACACAGTACATAAATAATTTCTAAGAAGAAGATGGAAAATGACAAAAGCTTTATTATTGTTATCAAAGGCATAAATATTATTGCCATTGAGCAACACTGTTTTAGTAACTTTAAATAGAAAAGCTGATGGCATAATCTTGGTTTAAAATTTTGGGAATATGTTCTTTGATCCACATACACACATAATTCGTGTTGATCTTAATCAATGGATATTGATGTCTGCTCAAGTAAATATCAAGATTAATTGGTTCAAGGGGTAAATTTTGATGAAGGCAAAGGTGAGGTCAATATTTATTTTGAAGGAAAATACATCTTGATCTTCACCAAAACAATAAATCAATAGGCCAAATTTTAATTTCAGTTACACAGGTGGGTCCCTTTATTTATTTTCCTCAAGAGTGGGGGAGTGGCCATTAGAAGGATCCTCTCACAGATACCCCCAAAGACTCAGTGACTGGGAAGATCTGCTCAGCCTTGGCACAAGCAGCTTCCTCTCTCTCCTGGAGCTGCTTCCACAGGGAATTTGGGGATGCTCCTCTGCAGTGCCTGAGCCATCAAAAGGAGATAAACGCCACTGGCTTCCTTTAAATGCCACTTTGTGAAATGTGCATATGGGAAAGTTGTATGAGGAATATAATGAGGGAATGTTCCCTGTTCTGCATGTTCTTTTCCCACGTGCGTTAAATTAATTTGGAAATCACGGGTGGCTGTCTCACATGGGTAAGAAAGAGATGTCTCAGGATGACCAAGTTTGACCAAGAAAAATCCCTTGGCACACTTATTTGTAAGCAGTGTCAAGAAGACAGAGTACATCATGTCCATATCTAGAAAAAGAATACTTAAAATCAGAACAAAGCCAGCCTTTTTTTTCCCCCGCCCCATTGGGGCTATCTATTTTGCATTCTTGTCATTTCCATTTCTTTCCTTTACTACAGGCAGTTTTAGGTGGCAGCTGAAGTATTTTTTTCTCTTCTGTAACCAAATATTGTGCTCACTCTGTACTCAAGTCATTGTTTCCTTTTGCAATTTAATCTGCCCTAAATATGAAGCCTATGGTGACAAAAATATTGTAAATGAGCATTAAGTGACATTTTATCACCACTTATATGAAACATTTTATCATACTGTGTTCTGAGTATTATATAAATTAAGTATGCATTCATCGAGCATACACATACTGTAATAGAATAACCTCATACTGTGTATTTAAAAGGCAACCTTTAACATGTTAATATGATGGGAATATGTTTTCCCAGGAAAAATGATTTACAATACTGAAACGAAGTAGGCTTATTGCAATATCTATTTTTTAAAAATAGATTGCACTTTATTTCTCATAGAATTTTTAATTGATTGGGTTAGAAATGGAAATGTTCTCAGGCTGTTGTAATGCATGTTATAATTTAAAGTATTCCTGTTTTAATGAAAGTGACAGCGAGAAAATGGAAACTGCTAATTTATACCAAACAAAGAGACAATTTAACACCTGGCTCTTGAATGCTATGGTTCTGTTTTGTTTCTAGCAGCAGAGCATTGACCTACGATGCAAAGGATCCAGGTGTAGGTAATAGGTTTATCCCTCATTCGCAGGTTAGAAGTGATGAGGAGGCAGCAAAGACAGATAGAAGAATAGATTCTTTATTTCAATATCTCCATTTTTCATATTGCACCTGAACAGTTCCTTCTGTTCAATCCTCAATGTAATCTTTGACAGTTTCTTGAGAGAAAGTTTCTGAAGTACAATTATTGAGAGTGGGAAGGCAGAAAGGTAGAGCTTGTCTACATGGGTATATGCAGGAAATTTAATCCAAATTATTATTTTAATGGGTTAATTAAACTATATTCAATCCCAGTGTGGCTAGTCTTATTCAGAATTAAAGTAACCTTACTTCATTTTCATTTAATTCCCTTTAGAAGTGAATTAATATAAACCGAATTAAGGACACTTTAATTCTGAATGCCAGCATTCATTCACAGTCTTAAAGTGGTTTTACTAATACACCTTAAAAATTAATTCAGATTAATTTTCCCGAATGTAACCATGTAGATGATTTCTTAGTGGGATACAAACAGTCTCATTTCTCACCACTTTAGAAGCCTATGCCCTCTGAGTTATTTCTTTTCTCTTCTTTATAAACAAAGTGTTTATTTTTCATTGTGATCACAGTCAACTTTCCATCTATTTTACTAAAATATGAAAAACCATGCATATCTGAGATTGACAGTGTAATTTCTGTATGTTAGGAACAAAGTATCTATTAAGTACCTGCTACTATAAACTGCAATGTGAATAAGAACAGGCAAAACTGGTACCGATAAAGAAGAACTGACCAAGACCTTAACCCAAAATTCAAATTGAAACCAGGGGATGGGGAGAAAGGACAAATTCACTGCTCATTGATTTCAATGGAACTATACAATTTACTCCATCAGAGAATTTCACCCAGTTCATTTAGATTGTTTGGGATGGCCTCTTAGTTTTCATGTAGTCATTAATTTCTTACTTTGAACTGGGAACAAAATTAATAATTCTTGTGGTAATTCTGACATGATCAACATTAAAGCATGATCAGGTAAAAGCATGTGACTTCAAACACCTGCCAACTTGAGTTCAAGGGGTGTATCTTTCATTGCCTTTCACCATAATATCCTCATAGTTCTTAGCACCATCGCTCTTGGAAGATAGCACTTCTGACAATGTGATGATATTGCCAGGGCCACAGATCACTGAATAAATAAGACTGTATTTTTACAAGTTTGCAAAAAAGTAAAAGTTTCTTGCCTTGAATACTTCTCAAAATGATGAATTTTCATTTGTAATAAAATCATAGCATTTGGTTTGTAATGATCTACGGAGGATACAAAAAATAAAGGTGCCATTTACTTTTTAAGCAAATTAGAATAAAATTTGCAATGGCTCTTAAAAAGATGGGAAGGGTGTGGAACAGAGTGTGTGGGGATGGGGCGGGAGGGAAGGTTGTGAAAAAGCCTTATTAGAGAGTGATAAGCAGCTGCCAAGGGAATTTCAGTGGCTGGGTTGTACAGTTGCTGAGTATCTAAACCAAACGAGGTGGGGTTCAGATGTAGTTGAAGAAATAAAATGTGCAGCAGAATAAATTAGGAACCAGTATATATGTAGACTGATTCTTAGCCTGTTTGAACTTCAGAGTATGCAGTCTCACAAAAAAATGTATGAACCACCATTTATCCTTTGAAGATACTCAGGGAGAGAGACATAGGGAAACTATGAGTCCTCAAGATTACTGGTTTTTCAGGGTATTCTTCCAAGTAATGCCTATCTTGTCACAAACTTTTATGAGAAATGGTTACTGGTGAATTTCAGCTGGGAAAGCGATAAGTAAGGCAGACAGTAGTTTCAAGTTGATATTAAGGATTTTGAGGTGTGGAGGTCCAGGGATGAGCATGACAAAGGTCTCATGTTTGCAAGTGGATGAAGTGCTCAGTTATCCCAGAGACGCTTTGAGAAGGACTGTGGAGGGACTGATGAGAGACGTGACATGAGGAGAACCAGGAGAAACACTGCTTGTACATGCAGGAATGAAATCAGGAAGTCCAAAGCACAATCGGAGTTGCAGCTAGCAAGGGAAGTGAAGGGGAACAAAAAGGGTTTCTACAGGTATGTTGCCAACAAGAGGAAAATTAGGGAAAGTGTGGGCCCCTTACAGAATGGGGGAGGCAACCTAATGACAGAGGATGTGGAGAAAGCTGAGGTACTCAATGCCTTTTTTGCCTCTGTCTTCACAGACAAGATCAGCTCCCAGACTACTGCACTGGGTGGCACACAATGGGAAGGAGGTGAACATCCCGCAGTGCTGAAGAAACAGGTCCAAGACTATTTAGAAAGATTGGACATACATAAGTCCATGGGGCCAGATGCAATGCACCCGAGGGTGCTGAGGGAGTTGGCTGATGTGATTTCAGAGCCATTAGCTATTATCTTTGAAAGCTCGTGGCAATTGGGGGAGGTCCCTGATGACTGAAAAAAAGCAAATATAGTGCCCATCTTCAAGAAAGGGAGGAAAGAGGATCCAGGGAACTACAGACCAGTCAGCCTCTTCTCAATCCCTGGAAAAATCATGGAGCAGGTCCTCAAGGAATCCATTTTAAGGCACTTGGAAGAGAGGAAGGTGATCAGGAACAGTCAACATGGGCTCACCAAAGGAAAGTCATGCCTGACCAATCTGATTGCTTTCTATAAAGAAGTGACTGGCTTTGTGGATGTGGGGAAAGCGGTGGATGTGATATACCTTGACTTTAGCAAAGCTTTTGATATGAACTCACAATATTCTTATCAGCAAGTTAAAGAAGTATGGGTTGGATTAATGGACTATAAAATGGATAGAGAACTGGCTAGAACATAGGGCTCAACGAGTAGTGATCAATGGCTCCATGTCTAACTGGCAGCTGGTCACGAGCGAAGTGCCCCAGTCCTGGGGCCGGTTTTCAACATCTTCATTAATGATCTGGAGGATGGGATAGATTGCACCTTCAGCAAGTTTGCAGATGACACTAAGCTAGGGGGAGTGGTAGATACCCTGGAAGGTAGGGATAGGATACAGAAGGACCTTAACAAACTGAAGGATTGGGCCAAAAGAAATCTGATGAGGTTCAACAAGGACAAGTGTAGAGTCCTGCACTTAGGACGGAAGAATCCCATGCACAGTTACAGACTGGGGACCAATGAGCGAGGCAGCAGTTCTGCAGAAAAGGACCTGGGGGTAACAGTGGATAAGAAGCTGGATAAGAGTCAGCCCTGGTTGCCAAGAAGGCTAAAAGCATATTGGTCTGCATTAATAGAAGCATTGCCAGCAGATCGCGGGAATTGATTATTCCCCTCTATTCGGCATTGGTGAGGCTGCATTTGGAGTATTGTGTCCAGTTTTGGGCCCCCCACTACAAAAAGGATGTGGACAAGTTGGAGAGAGTGCAGCGGAGGACAACAAAAATGATGAGGGGGCTGGAGCACAAGACTTATAAGGAGAGGCTGAGGGAAGGAACTAGGCTTGTTTAATCTGCAGAAGAGAAGAACAAGGGGGGATTTGATAGCAGCCTTTAATTACCTGAAGGGGGTTCCACGGAGGATGGAGCTAGGCTGTTCTCAGCGGTGGCAGATGACAGAACAAAGAGCAATGGTCTCAAGTTGCAGTGGGGGAAGTCTAGGTTGGATATTAGGAAAAGGTTTTTCACTAGGGGGGTGGTGAAACACTGGAATGAGTTACCTAGGGAGGTGATGGAATCTCCATCTTTGGAGGTTTTTAAGCTGCGGCTTGACAAAGCCCTGGCTGGGATTATTTAGCTGAGGTTAGTCCTAGTTAGTCCTGCTCTGAGCAGGGGGTTGGACTAGATGACCTCTTGAGGTCCCTTCCAACTCTATGATTCTATGATTCTAAATAGTAGTTTGCTTTGTTTGCATCACACTTCAGTTGAAGACTGAAATACAACTAGAACGACTCCCTCAGAGAACTCTGAAAAGCAAAATATTCTTTAACCTGCAAGTCAACAGCACAACCATATTTTGAGCCTGCCTTCAGCCTTAGCCAAAGTAACAGACTAGAGCAGAGGAGAGTATAAATTGTAAATTCTTAGTGAACTATAGGTACTTATTGTAAACTTTTTTGGTAAAGAATTCTCTCTCACATTAAGTGTGCTGGAAATCAGAAACCACTGTTATAATCAGTTCAGCTTATTTTTAAAGGAAAGTCAATGAGGATTTGATTCTTTGAGGATAAGAAGGAAAAAAACTTTCATGTCAATTATTATGGAACAGTCAATAATGCTAATAGCAGAGAATTATAATCACAGGCTAATTATCGCATGTTGTCACAAACTCCTGTGACTAGGAGACAGCTTACTGACTGTCTGTTTGTTTAAAATAATTCTTGTAGCCCAAAGGTATTCATCCAGTAGGGAATAAAGAGATACTTTCTTTGTTTATTAGAATAAACACACTTGGAAAATGGTTTTGTTGCTTAACTGCATGTTTTACACATATACTATTAAAATATAAGGGACTGGATTCTCTGCAGCTAAGTTCTTCTTGGTATAAGAGAGAAGGGGCTGGCAGGGAGCTTATCTGATTTTCTATCCTGTTCTGCATTGATTCCACTGTAGATTAGATCTAGAGCTGTGAGAATAACTGATTTTTTGATTCACTAGGCATTCCAAAGTAAATCAGAAATAAAAATAATTTTGGGTTGACCCAAAATATTTGTAAACATTTTCAGCAAACCAAAACTTAAAAAGAAAATTATTTTAGGTCAAACAAAACATTCAGTTTAAAAGTTGAACTTTTAAAGAACAGTTTTTATTTTTATTTTCAATAAAATTTAAGTAAATTTCAAAGAAAAAAGGCATTTCAAATCAAATAAATAAAAATGTTTCATTTTTAAATTGTCAAAAGAAAGTGTTTAGATTTTTTTTTTTTTAATTTTTTCCAACTGAAACACTTCAGTGAAATCAACACAAATTTGCTAATTATTTTCATAAGACTATAACGTCCATATTGGGTCAGGATAATAGTCCATCTAGCCTAGTATCCTGTCTTCCAACAGTGGCCAATGCCAAATGCTTCAGAGGAAATGAACTGAAGAAGGCAATTTATCGAATGATCCATCACATTGTTCAGTCCCACCTTTTGGTAGAGAAAGGCTTAGGGACACCCAGAGCATAGGGTTGCTTCCCTACCCATCTTGGATAATAGCCATTGAAGGACCTATGAACCTAAGGACCTTTCATGAATTTATATAATTCTTTTTTGAACCCAGTTATACTTTTTGACCTTTACAACATACCTTGCCAATGAGTTCCACAGATTGATTGTGTGTTGAGTGAAAAAGTATTTCCTTATGTTTGTTTTAAACCTACTGTCTATAAATTTTATCTGACGACCCCTGGTTCTTGTGTTATGTAAAGGGATGAATAACACTTCCTTATTCACTTTCTCCACACAATTCATGATTTTATAGGCCTCTATCATATTCCCCTTATTCATCTTTTTTCTAAGCTGAACAACCCCGTTTTTTTTAATCTACCATCACATGGAACTTGTTCCATACCCCAATCATTTTGGTTGCCCTTCTATGTACTCTTTTTCAATTCTAATATATCTTTTTTGAGATGTAATGATCAGAACTGCCCTCGATATTCAAGGTGTGGGCATATCGTGGATTTATAGAGTGACATGATATTTTCCGTCTTATTAGTTCTCTCTTTCCTAATGGTTCTGTTATTCTGAATAATAAGAATATAGCTATAGCAATACACTACCAACCACCTTACCAGAGCAGTGATCATGATTGTGAAATGCTCAGTGACATTAGAGAAGCTAGAAAAACAAAAAGCCCAGTAATAATGAGGGATTTCAACATCCTTTTAGGGGGGGAATACTGAAGAAACCTACCAAAGTAGCTTTTAACTTCAGAAAGGAGAACTATGAAAAATGAGGAGGCTTGTTAAATGGAAATTAAAAGGAACAGTAATAAGAATGAAATGTCTGCAAGCTGCACCATGATAAAGGCTCAAAAATATGTGTGCCCCAAATAATTTAAAAAAACCCAAAACAGTAAGACCACCCAAAAATGTCATCTTTCCTGAACATAGTAAAAGAGGCAGACAAAGACAAAAAAAAAATCTTTTAAAAGTTGGAAGTTAAATCCTATTGAGAGAAAATAGAAAGGAACATTAACTCTGGCAAGACAAGTGTAAAAGTATAATTAGGCAGGCCAAAACAGAATTTGAAGAGCAACTAGCAAAAGACACAAAAACTAAGTACATCAGAAGCAATCAGTGGCGCATGGGAGCTTACTACACTCACTCTATGAATGCTAGGAGAAGCAGGCAGTTTCCACTCTTTCCAGGGAGAGGCCAAAGAATCTTGGTTCTAGTGATAAGTTTAGTTAAAGTCTGCTAGTTTTAGAAGAATACATATACAATTTTTGTTGTTTCCTAAAATAACCACAGCTGATAGTCATCCTTTCTGAAGGGTTATTTTTGAAACCTAAAAGGAGAGATAATCTACACCTTCAAACTATAACATCTGAAAGAAGTTCAGGGGTCTAATGATCATTCAGATTCAATAAATCTCCTGATAACTAGTCCCTAATAACTATTGTAAAGTTGGTAATTGCCTTATAATATCACTTGGCACTTTGACTGGTAATCAGTTTTATCATTTGTAGCCAAATGCTACAAGCTATCCAAGGGAACAGGATTTTACCATCAGTTTTGCAAATAACCGTATACTTTGGCAGTAGTGCTGAAACATGGCCTCAAACCCAATTCATAACTAAATCTCCCATCATCCAGTCAAATCCACATGGGTAGATCCCTGCCCCTATGGGGAGTCCTATTGATTTCAATGAAGATCTATATGGGAACAACAGTACACATGAATTGATCAAGGATCAGGCTTAAGTATGAAAACGTCAGTTTTGTATGTGAATGTGCGCAAAAGGGACACTGAGATTTTATTTCCATTCAGAACAGCCAGAAGAAGCACAGAAATTTGACTCTAGTCTTGTTCTCTGGCTTCCAAGCATGTCTTCCAATGTATTATAATGATTCTAGAAAATATGGTATATTAAAATTTATCAAGGTAAAGTCATTTTGACAAATTCATCACTGGCATAATTCCATTAAGCTTGACAGAGATAAACCAAGTGTGAATTTGCCCCATTAGTTCTTAAAAGTCCTTTAAAAACTATATTAGATGGCAAATTACTTCTACAACTCAATATGGATGAATCTACAAAGATGCACACCCTGATCAAGAGGGTAGTTAGAGAAGGAGGACTATCATGAGTGATGTTTCCATATTCATTCATGAGCAGAGGGAAGTTTATCGGCTCACTGGGTTAAATATATTCATGGAGTAACTCCATTAAAGTTAATGGAGTTACATGAAGAATGAATTTGGCCCTCCACAGTTGAAATGTAAATAATATAATTATTAATACATTCAAACCTCTCAGGTCTTAATGAACTGATCAGGTTATTCTATTCAGAAACTTCACAGTGATGAGGACCATTATGTATTGTCAAAAGAATCAGCACATAACATTCATAATACTGAAGCTTAGACAAAGTACCTCAATATTAAAGGCTGATAAATTAACCAGCTTGAGAATTCACATTCAGTATGTCAAGCTGAATTGCTCTATGTTTTGCCTAAGCTAATGAGTCGGTGACCAAAAGCAATTCACGATTGAACGGAGCTTAAAATGTGAAGAGTCTTCCTACCGTACCTGAAATACTGTTTAGAAGTGACTGAAAAGTAAAAAAGAACAATAATTTGAAGCCAATTGTTCTGTATTAAAAACTACATATGCGCCTACGAGAAATATATATATCACTGATCTTCTGTAATACAGACAGACAGGCAAACTAAGGAAATGATGTGATACACTTTTTTGGACTAATGTAAAAATAAAGTGGAATGTCCCTGAAGAAGGCACTTAAGTAGGCCCCTAGCGTCTGCACTGTAGCAGATTCAAGCTCTGAACCAAGTCCCTAGTCTTCCCCTTACTCATTCTTTTTCCAGCACCAGCAAAATTCTAAACTTTATCTTCCATTTCTGCTGCAGTTTCTTCTAACTCTGAAGAAAGTCAAGAATCTGATGCCTATTGTTATTACTTCCCCCTAACTTGTGTGAGCCTCCTCCCTTGTCCTTTCAAAGACAAAAACATTATTGCTCTGTGGGATTTTCCGTAAATGAAAATAGGACTAACAACTAGATAGCAAAGAGCTAGAAGATTCCATAGACAACAAGCAAGTCCACATTGTTATTGTTCTATCTGCATTCTTCAGTTTTCCAGCTCAACTAAACCTTCTAGACTGTACCTGATCTGGTTTTAAGAAACTGATGACTGATCTTTCATCACAGATTTTTTGTGAGCTCTGAAATAAATTTACCCCAGAACGAGAGAAGGGATCTTATGATTCTTCTACACTTACACATGCTTTATCATATACAATAGAAAAGTAATATTTTCTTGAATCTTGAAAATCTATCACACTAACTCATACAATATTTTAAACACTTGAAATATAATTTTAATTTTGTTTATATCTGTAGATACAGTAAACCATTACGTTATATTTAAGTGATAATTCTTATTTCTTTAACAGGCCCTCCTACAATATTGCATATAAAGGTTTTTAACCTTATACAACATGAGTAAAACAAATAAAATGAAGGAACATTCATGACAAGGATCTTTAAGCATTTTACCAGTAGGAATTACAAGATGAAAAGATGTCAGTTGTGCAGCAGGCTAATTTAATTAATTTTAGACTAAATCAAGTTCTTTCATTTTGTGTTCTCACCACATATTTCTACAAGTGCATTAACTGCTAAAGAAAAAGCCTTTTTTATTCTTCTAAGGCAGATACATGTTAGTTTTTAATTGCAAAGTTTCTTTGGAAGCAATGAAGCAAAATTTTCCATTGCTTTGCTTTGGGTGGGTTGAAGAGGTGCATCTATAGTACAGAATGCCTTTGACTTCATGGAACACATTTTCTTTACGTTTTTTATTTCTGTTTGTTTTCTTTTCCATAACCGAAGTTAGGTCCCCCCCATTAGTCCTGGTACATTTGAGGCCTATAGATTGATTTAATACATCCCAATATTTTGAAATAATTTATTTGTTTTTCCACATATATGTTTAAAAATGAAAATTGAACCTTTTTTTTTTAAGAGCTAGATTTTGATTGGTACTGTACAGTCCCATAGAAATATTAACCCCCTTCATACCCCTATGTACGTTATCTGGATGTAGGTGCCCATGAGCTACAATTATTTCCCCAAGCACTCTTGAACAAAGCAGCTATGTTCTACAGACACAATCTAGCCCTAAATTATAAAGCACTTTTCTCTTCTTTCTGCCATGTCACCACCAGAATCTAGAATGCGGTCATATGTACACATGTCTGGATATCATCTGAAACACATTAACAAAAAGATGCATTTTTTCCAAATGGAAAAAAAAAAAAAGCAATTTAGAGCAAATACCAACCAGTTCCTGTGGCACAAGATCTAGTGAATGGTTGCACTCGCTGTGTCTCAGTCTAAGTAACAAACTTTACAGCCAGTGACAATTGCTTTGAACTTTATTCAATCTTTTGGTGATCCCCATCCTCCGTCAGTTTGTCACCTGAACAATGGGATTATTGCTTGATGTGATAGCATTTAACGACTATCTCAGGAGCAATGTAGCCTGTCTCTTTTTGTGGCCTTACTGAGTGTTAAGAAAAGCCTGATGTGTGGAATGCAGTATTTCAGGATAACTGGGACTCTTGAGCATTAACTCTTACAGCACTGAGTATGTTTCCTGGCAGTCCTTTTCCATGAGCCCTCCAGCTGATTCACTCTCCCTGATGATTCTTAGATCAGTAGTAAAGTCCAACGCCAGCAGCAGGAAGGAGGAACCCCTGAGATGTGAAGGGCAAATATCAGTCAAGATTTCAAGCAGCAGACAGCCAGTATAGAACTTGCCAGAGCTTTGTCTTGCTCTACTCTGCAGCTGCTGGAAAGCCACTTCATCCTCTCCTCCTAAACACTAGAAATGAGGCTGAGCTTGCATATCCAGATCTGGATCTGAACTCCATAAGGTTGAAGGGTTTTGGATCTCAGGCTTTGGGTTGAGCTGAAAACTCAGAAGATGCCAGAGCAGTGGTAAAGATGAACAGAACTTTATTTTTCTCAACCATGGCATCTACCAATTTGCACTCAGTGCAGAACAACTGTAGGTGGTGGACACCCTGGTACCAGGCTGCAATCAGAGGATCAAAGAATTTTAGTTGCAAGGATTTCTCTCTATCTGTTTTTTGCACACATGATCCCAACACAGACTGAGTAACAATTTTCTAATTCACAAACTGCCTTGGCACTGGCATACATTAGAGAAGCCTAGGGGATAATTTTATTTATACCAGCTGGCTATAGTTCTTGACACATCCCCCTCTCCACTCTCTGGTAAAGAGACATTGCCAGATTTTTTGCCACTAGAAAGCTTTTCCACCCCAGGGAAATTCTTAGTTAGCCAGTTAGAACCGGATTCTGACCGCTTTCCTAACTTCTGAGTGCTTGACTTTGCAACCTTAGCATTATCTTGGTGTAAGTATTATTGTTTATATTATGGTAGCATCCAAAAGACTCCAATCTGAATATGTGCCCCATTATTCCAGGCACTATAAAAACACACAGGTACACACAGTTCCTATCTGAATAGCTTGCAGGATAATTAAATCCAACTTGTAACAAGTGATTGTAACACACAATCGGAGAGAATAGGTGAGGGAGGTTGAGTGTAGCAATGGATCATGTGTTTATATAGACATATGCCCAACTTGATGGTTTTGAATCATGGAAGCATTTTTAAAAAATAAAAATAAACAAAAAAAATAAAATACCCCCTCATACTCTACATCTCCCCCCAACTGCCTCTCTGCTCTCTTGGAACAATGACTCTGGACTCACTGTCTCTTATTTTTATATTTTTATGGATATTTGTTCTTGCTTCTGTGCAAATTATCCCTAACTTCCCCTCTGCTTACCATGATTATTTTTGTATGATTTTCATATGAAATATCTCAGATGAAGAGATCCCTCTATATAAAGTCCTCTAGCGCTATGTTGCCTACTTCACATTGGGATGAGTGATCTGCTGGGTCCTCCCCAATCAGCAAGTCCATTGTTTAAGAATGGATTAAATGCCCTGATGTCACTCTGTTCCAGGTTCCAAACATATGGCACCAAGGAATCTTAGGCACAGAATGATAGTTGCATTTTTAAGTAGTAAATTATCTGATTTATTGAAATAGTTGTTCACAAATAATTTTCTCTTAGCACATCCATTCTGTGGCAGGGGCTGAACACATATCTAACCTGGACCAATGCAAGGTTATGTGTGTTCCAGTCAGCTACCCTTCCCAGAAGACGTATTTGGCATTTTATTGAAAAACAATCTGAGAAGCCATCAGGACAACAATTTAAGACCACTGACTCTCACTGTATCTCAACTTCCAGCCCATTCCTGTGAAACAATGGACACTCTACACAGGTAAACAGGGAACAGAAGGCAGTGTAGGGACAAGCATGTTTGTGGAGAACCTGGCAAAGAGAGATAGAGACTGTATTTGAGGGGGTGGGGCGACTTACTTTGAGGGGGCCATCCAGCACCACTGGCAAGATGACTAGGTAGAAGAGAGGCCGAACATGCTGACAAGTCTTTGGACTGACAGAACAGGGAAGCTCAAACTACCGCTTTTTAAGAGTAGAGTGACTGGTTAAGAAATTCCATTGCTAAGCCTGTGATCCTTACTTTCCTGTCATGTTGTCCCCTAAGGGGCTTAAATCAGAAGCCAGAGTACCTACAGCTAGGTGAAACACTAAGGAAATGTACATTAGCAACTGGGGGCTTGTGAGGTCTGAGGCACTGGTTTCAGAGACTAGGATAGCTGGAGTGCAGTCTGACATCCTTAGCAAGGGCTCAGACAAGAGCTCTGTATCTGATAGTATGCTCCAGAGACCCAGAACTAGAAAGAGTTTCTAGACCCAGGGGGCTTAGAAGCACAGGGGGTCCAGCAATTCGAATCTATTTACGAAAGACTAGTGACCATCCAGCTGGGGGATTGGACTGGCTTGTAACAGGAACCATTCTAAATGAAAAAATTGATCAAAGGGAAATAGCACATCTAAAGGGAGAAACTGAATGTAAACAAATTTTATAAATAAACACCCAAATGGCAATTTCTTCTAGGAATTAAACTTATTTATAAGGCAAAGGTTTGCTAAGCTAAGTTTGTATTGTAAGAAATTCATACCTACAGATCATCTATGGTGCTCTAGCATCTGCTTAGTATCAATATTTATGTTTTGTCATTGTACTGAAAAAAGTGTACCTATATTTTTTGTTTTGAAACTACTCTTTCCTATTTCAAAATTCCTTGTCTTAGATTTTACAGAATGGCTGAAATTACAAAACAAACAACTTCTACCTATTCCAGAGACCATACAATGTGGTCACAGAACTAGTAAAGTGGAGATGGTGGGAATGTATCCATTCCTCAGTAGAAGATAATATCTGGCTGGCAAGTACCCAAACTAATAAAATATCTTCATGGATATTGTCCTTTGAATATTATCTTTCAGATTTTATTTTGCACATGTAAAAGGTATAGAAGCCGTAGTCAGTTCCTGAGTGTGCTATCATTTAGACTCGAAACATACATTGGCTTATGAAAGAGCCCTACCAGATAGTGTTTGTGAGAGTCCTTTCTGCTGAGCTTCTAGAAATTTAGAATTTTATTATGCAAAAATATATCTTTAATTCCAGTTAGTCTGAACTTTCAGAAGATCAGATTCCATCATACATTTCCATCAAAATGAAAATATTGATCCAGATATATTTGTCATTCATTTTTGAGAAAAAAAGCTAGATGGTGATTTAATAAAGAATATAGTATATATTCACTCCTTGATGCATGCCTTTAATTTCTGTTAGCATTAATGGAAGTTATTTGCATGCTTCAAGGCAGAGTGCACTTCTTTCAGTTTTAGCATAATATATAGATCCCATTTAAGAGATGAGTGGGAATTAAAGTGCTCCAGCACAGGATGCAGCAAGTATTTGCAGAAACACCATTTCCAGGAAGCTAGACATCAATGACATAAAAGCACCAAGGAATCAAGGATCTGAGAGTTGGTGAGAGCTATGAATCAGAGTAGACACCATACGCTAGTAAATGAAAGAGTATAAAAATACATTTATTACCAACAGGTTAACTGGTGTTTTGTCCTCTTCTCTCTGTTTTGTTGTCTCTCAATGACGTGATAAGATTGTAAACTGTTTGGGACAGGGACTGTCTCATTTATTACATGTGTCCAGTATCTAGCACAATGGGGCCTTGATCCATCTTTAGGCATTTGTTCAATATGAAAAACAACAACAGTATATCTCCATGGTTGGAGCAAGTACCTGAATCATCATGTGGTACCCTTTTAATGTTTCTACCTCACTTGTAAGAGGCATGGAGTTGGTAGATATATGACATTAGGATTCAGTATTACTGATATATTTTCCCAGCTTTGCCCCTTACCTGGGGTAAGTCATAGAGTTTAAAGCCAGAAGGGACCACCATATCATCTAGCCTGACCTCCTGTATATCACAGGCCAACAACACCCATATGCTAAACCCAACAACTGAAATTACTGTTCAGAGGAGATTAGATTATTATGTGCCAAAGGAAGAGAACAGGTGGGAGCAAGGTGTACTGGTGCCCGAGGTCCCCACAATGGCAGGGAAATGATTAAGTGAGATATATCCAGAAAATCCTCTCAAGTAACCCCTTGTCCATATGCTGCAGACAAAGGCAAAACAAACAAAATCCCAAGATCACTGCCAAAATGACTTGGGAATTCCTTCCTGACCCCAAATAAAGCAATCAGTTAGACCTGAGCATGAAAGTGAGAACTAACCAACTAAGCAAGCATCTGACTGTCACTCAGCTTTCCTCTGTCTCAATTTGCCTAGAATGGCTGTGAAGCTTAACTAATGTTTGTTCGCTACTTTGAGATACTTAGTTGAAAGGTACTACAGAAATACAAACCATTTTAAAGTATGTTATTTTCCTATTTGGGTTCTGGGTAAGGTAGGTTATTTTCTGAGGAATTTATGTATTGCATTAGGGGATAGATATTAAACTGTGGTCCATAAAGTCTGTCTGGCTGATATGCATAGTAAAACATTTAGGGAACCCAGCAGCGGGGGAAGGAAATTTAGGAAAGATGTGATTAATGAGAGCATCTATCCTATCTGATCTATTTTATTTCTAAGGTTACCCTAGACTAGTGGTTCTCAACCAGGGGGACATATACCTCTGAGAGCATGCGGAAGTCTTCCAGGAGGTACATCAACTCATCTAGATATTTGCCTAGTTTTACAAGAGGCGCATAAAAAGCACTAGCGAAGTCAGTACAAACTACAATTTCATACAGACAATGACTTGTTTATACTGCTTTATATACTACACACTGAAATGTAAGTACAATATTTATATTCCAATTGATTTTTTATAATTATGGTAAAATGAGAAAGTAAACAATTTTTCAGTAATAGCGTGCTGACACTTTTGTATTTTGTATGTTTGATTTTGTAAGCAAATAGTTTTTAAGTGAGGTGAAACTGGAGGTGGGGAGTACGCAAGATAAACCCAACTACTGAAAGCAGTACAGTAGTCTGGAAAGGTTGCGAACCACTGCCCTAGACCCCAATATTGGAGATTTGACTGAGGCATCGGGGCTAGAAAATCACTGTCATAGGATATCTCCGTCATTACCCAGTGAACTATACTGCTTGGCCAGTTCCTGTGGTTTCACCCTCACAAATACACAACAGGTTATTGCCTTACACGAAGGTTTGTATTTATTCTTTTCTTACATAGTAACACAACACAATGCAGGCTTAAAGCAAGGGCAGGTTTCCCCACAGTCCTCAACCCAGGCTCACTCTCTGAGCTTCCTTCTAAGCCCCCTTTGCTTCCTGTGTCTTCTGCTTCTATTCTCCCAATTTCATAGTTAGCCCAGTGATTGCCACCCAGGTGCTCACACTCCCCCCAGAGAAAGTGTATGATTGCCTCCAGCTGGGCTTTCAGTCTTCTTCAGGCTGCAGCCAGGTCACTGATCAGGGTACTGCTGGGGGTGCGCCGTCACAATCATTTAAGAACGTGCTTTAGTCCCATTGAAGACAAGCACACGCCTGACAGTTTGCTGAACCGACACCTCGGTGCTGAGCAATAGTTTTTAAAAAGGCCCCTCATTACATGGCTCACAGAGAATGAAAAATTTGGTGAAACACTGCCCTGGAGTTTGAATAAATGGTAATTCTAAGAATCAATCAAACCTCTCTTTTATTCCCCTCACTTATGGAAAGGAAGATGCTTTATTTTTCCTCACTTCCTCCAATTTGAGCAGATTTTTCCAACAATGGAGACATGCACATCAGCCATCTGAGAACAGAATCTAGCCCAAACAATGTAACAAACCCAGGGGAAAATTAAAGTTTTGATCAAATAGCTCTTCACATTCTTCATAGGTTATATTGATATGAAGGGCTAAACAATTGCATGGATGGGGAAAGAAAGTGGAGGATAGCCCAAAATAACATTTTCTGAAGGATTTTTTAATCACAATAATTATTCTATACCCCCACAACAGAGTGATTATTTCTGCTGCAGTCTCCTCAATTCATGCACAAGCAAGCACAAATCCATGTATTCCTAAAGCAAATAGAAAAAGGCACAAAATGAAGTTTTAAATAGAAATATTATTTTAAAAAATGCAGACAAATTCCCACTAGAGAATGTGGGAGAGAAATAAATAGTGATTTCCTCCTGAAGAGGAAAAAATAATCTTTTGTAACATGCAAATATGCACAATATGCAAATAATTAAACTCTCCTCTTAATCACAACCTGATGGCTCAGTTAGCAGCAGAGACACCCAGGATTCAGAATAATCTTCATGCACCATGGGATGGGATAGATGAGAAGGTGACAGTTCCATGTGAAATTAGGAACTCAATAGAGTTGCTCTGAATAACATTTGTGTAACTCAGTGTAGGACTTAGCCTCGAGATGGGAACAGAAAGAATACACTGGAAAAAACCAGATACAGCGTATGCTATGTAGGATTGTACACACCTCCCACTTGTCACAAGTGGGAGTTCTATCCCTACATATAATACATACTTCACTTTAATTGGAACAGGCAAAGGGCCAGATTCTCCACCAGTGCAAATTAGCACAACCCCATTGACGTCAATGGTGCTCAGTACATTTGCAAATCAGGCTACTTCCGTTCAACTTTCTAGCTGTAAGTTCCCAAACTTCAAAGTGTTGGCCTAATATTTTGCCAAAGTTCTAGTGTTACATTTAGTAACTTATTATGGCAGTGCTCTACAGTGACTTCCAATACATATCTCTATATCTCTTTTAAAAATAATATCCAGGGTAACTTTGTCTTTTCCCTCTGCCTCACCATGCAGTAGAAGAACACTACCACTGTTACAAAAACTGAACTTAATCATGGCATTAGTACTTTTTACACAGCTATCAATAAGTCTTGCACTTTACGTTGCATATCTAATCTGACCTCAATGTTACTGGTAACTGGCTTCACAGTCCTCTCATCAGAAAAGAATGGCAAGTATTGAAGTACCATTTGGCAAATGATAAGAGCTGATCAAAATCATCCTTGCTTTTGTAGAATGACATTTTATTACATTTTGAGAGACTGAAACCCCAGTGCCATTTAGACACATAATCAAACTGGCAATTACTTCCCTAGGTTCAGCTATGATTGTAAAATAACCTTTATACTTAATCAGCATTACCATGGTAGCGGAAATGACACCAGTGAATGATAATACTTAATGGGTGGGGCAGGTTACAATAGTGGGTTGGCTCAGAACTGCATGTGTCCAAGAATTAATTCCTGGATCAACACACACACATACTGTATATGTTTTAAGAAATAAGTCGTTAAATCAGTGGTCTCCAAACATGGACACACAATCCATGATCTCCTATTTAAAGTACACCAAAATCAGAAGTATATCAGGCTGAAATTTTTCACTGGATCTTTTTTTTAAATTAAAAGCAACCTTTTTCTAAAAGAGTTTTTGTTGTTGTTTGTTGCTTGTTTGTTTGTTTCTTGTGTATAAGTTAATTGTTTTCAGCTTTTGGTCTTCCATCAAAAAACTGGAACACTTCTGCAAAAAATATTTTTCATTGAAAAAAATTCTGGAAAATACTTGGTATTTTCTGATCAGCTTTGTTCAACAGTCTGAGACGAGTGTGCTTTTATGAAGTTAATGTAGGTGTGCTGATAAAAAGATCATTTTGAAAATAGTGGCTCTATTTTGTTGGAAAGTAAAACTAAAATCCTCTCATAAGTGGTGTTAGTATAGCTGTAATCTTAAAGCTGGGCTATTGCCATGTTTTCAATCATCCTGGCCATGTTCCAGTCATAAATTAGCCAAGCCATTAGTGGGAGGGCTAAATTGTTTGAAAAATAGAATTACTATTTCTGGGTTGTTGTAGATTCTAAAGTCCCAAGATTTCCAACCTAATATTGCAAACTCAAGAAGTTCTCTGTGGTTCTGCCAGAGGTGGAGGTGGGAAGACTCACCTCCCCCAGCACCTGGCTGCTAAAGAAACTCTGGCTGATCTGAGGCATTCCCAGTGTAATCAGTGCTGCTGCTTCTGGTGGTGGGGATGTGGGGCTGGCTGTATAGAATGTTCATGTTCAGTTATTATTTTAGTAGGTTACCAAATTTATCTTGACGAACAGACATGAAAGAAGGGAAATCGTGATTTGTAAGAGTTTATATTTCAGGCAAACCCAAACAGTGCTTCATGGGACAAGCAAAAAGCACCTCCTTAGCTGGCTTTATCCTTATCCAATTACAAAGGTCTGCTGTACACAATGGAGGCATTGGAGTTTACCCTTCAAAAGTGTCTTTTATAATGGAAATTCTTATGCAACCAAATATAGGGGGCAATAGGTAACAATGTTACATTTTTAGGATTGAAATTATTAGAATCTTAAGGGCAAATCGTACACATATTATCCATCTTTTTTTTTTTTAAGTGACTAGCATGGAATATTTGTTTAAAATGCTATTTTGTTGCTGCCTTTGTGTCAGCAGTTACATATTTCCAAGATTTCTTCTATCAGCCACAAATACAAATTTTAACCTAGGATACATAGAGTATTCTACTTTATTCAGCCATCTATTGCTAATTTTTTTCCTAAAATGTTGAAATGTTTTTGCAAAATGTTTGCTATTTTTCAATCAGTTTATGAGTCTTGTCTACATAGAAAGATAGATGTTATTTTTCTTCACAAAAAGATTACAGAAAGTACTCATGATTTTTCACCTCGCTGTATGATGCACCGACACTGATAGTAAAGTTTCCAGACAAACAATTCCCACTGACTTCAGGCAACTTATGAATGTTGAAGTAAGCATCAAACTTCAGGTACTGAAGTTTTAAAATTTGGATCTGAGGTTTTCACTGTAATTTAGAAATGTGAAATGCAATGTACATTGTTATGTTCACAGCATATCCACAGAGAATTTAGATAAAAAAAGAAAATAGTCTTACTGGAAGGTTGCAACATAACACTGCTCCCTAAGGTAGGAAGGCACAACATCTCCTGCCCCCTTACTTTAAGCTGTTTCTTTTCAGACTGGCAATCCGCTCACTGACTCAGATAAAATGGTGTCTCTTGATGCCCCCAGGTCCAGTTTACAAGCAGGACAAGGAAATCCCTCATACTTAAAGTGATAGCTTGTCATTTTTAACCAGTTTCCAATATACCACATACATCAATTAATTTGTTGAGTGGTATATTTGGAGAATTTCCTGAGCTACATTACAACAATGCTATGAACTGAACAACACGCTCTTTGAATTTTGGTAACTTAAAACTGAAAGGAAATACAATTAATGAAATCACCTTGCAACAGGGAGCATTGTTTCTCAAATACAATTCAAATAAGAGAATGCAACACTTGTGTAAACACAAATGACAAAGTATTAGTATTAAATGTGATTCATTAGTCACAATTTTGAAAAGCATTTTTCAAGCAAATGATGGGAAAATGAGCTATGCATCCTGAACTCAGTAGCAGTAGCATTGGGGAAAATGGGTATTTTGTCATTGTCTGCAAGGTGAACAAGGACAAGATAAATAGCTAAGTGGCATATATTTTTATTTTCATTGTTTGGAGCCTGTCTGCCCTTGTTATCCCACTTTTAACACAGATTGCTTTCATGTTCTTTTCTCATGTAGCCTACAATACTAAAATATATTCCATACAAATTTTTACCATATGTTTATAAATATTATGTATATTATAATAACATCTTGACTGCAGAGAAATGATCATTTGTATCTATAGGCTGTCAGATAACTCCTTAATGACTGTACATATCAAACAATTAATTAATTAAGAGCAGAGATTACTAATGGGACTGGATTTAAAGAAGGTTGATACAGCATATCTCTGAAATGCTTCAGACTATAGATATGCTGAACTATGAAGTATCTAAACAGAATTCTTAAAGTCAGCAAATATCTTATGGAGAGAAAGATATGTTGCTGTTCCAACTGCATACAATTCAGAATCTCCAAGTGAATGTTTTGGAAATAGTACAGGTACTTACACAAGTATTTGCATAAAATGCTGATATTTTGCTTGGACATCTCTGTATCAAAACAGTACAGATAAAACAACATCTTAGAAGAGCAGCTGCAGAGTCAAATATGTAGAATTATTGATGTTTCTGAATAGAAAATGGAAATGAGTATCCAGTAGTGCATATGATCCTGCAGAGGGGAAGGTGTGGGATGTTAGATCACACTGCTGAGAGATCAGTAGGTTATATGGGATGCATCATTGCTCATTATCAAACTAATTGTCAGGTTTTACATGTTGCTTTGCTGCTAACGAATAAGGCAAACAAACTAGAGGAAATGGGGGATATAAGATGATGGACCAGAACAATGATGAGCCCAAAATACGTTGGGAGACATTGGGCAACTGCACGTGAGACCATTTCTTTGGATGCTTCCTCCTGGCTACACCTACTCTCAGTTTATCCTAACTGCAATTCATAAACACACTCTAGGGAACTACTCTGCTACTGTGTTACAAACAGTGTGGCTGAAAATCCTGTAGATGGGTACTCCACGCATCGTTACTATTCATTGGGTTTCTCTACTATTCACTGGCAACACCCTGCTTTGGAAACCCTATTTCTCCCATCATGCCCACTCTCCCCCAACAAACGTTCATTTTAGTGTGTTCATAGAAATCTCTTCATGTTGCTGAGCATATTTCATCACCCTATGTGGCTTCATCTCTGCATTTGTTCTGTGTAAGTTTACACTGGAAACCTAATTTGTAGATTTATATTATTTGGAGAGAATAAGTTCAAGAGGGAATCATTAGAACATCTAGTCTGACCTCCTGTGTAACACAGGCAACAGAATTTCATCCAATGACCTTGTTATTGAGCCCAATAACTGGTGTTCAGCTAACACATATCTTCAAGAAAGGCATCAGTCCTGATCTTAACACTTTGACAGATGGAGAATCAACCACTTCTCTTGATAGTTTGTTCCATTGGTTAATCACCTTCTCTGTTAAAAAAATTCCAATTTGATTTTCATAGAATCATAGAAGATTAGGGTTGGAAGGGACCTCAGGAGGTCACCTAGTCCAACCCCCTGCTCAAAGCAGGACCAACCCCAACTAAATCATCCCAGCAAGGGCTTTGTCAAGACACACTTTAAAAACCTCTAAAGATGGAGATTCCACCACGTCCCTAAGTAACCCATTCCAGTGCTGTGTTTTGTTTGTCTGTCTTTTACTTCCAGCCATTTTTCTTGTCACGTCTTTCTCTGCCAGATTAAAGAGCCCATTAGCTCCACATGTTTTCTCCCCTTGAAGGTATATATATACTGTAACCAAGTAATTTCTTGATCTTCTTTTTGATAAACCACACAGACTGAGCTCCTTAAGTCTCCCACTGTAAAGTACTTTTTTTCTAGCCCAGAGATCATTTCTGTGATTCTTTTCTGTACCCTTTTTATCATTGTTATTGTTATTTCTGTTGTTATAGCACCCAAAGGCCACAATCAAAATCACAGAGGTAGATGATCTGTACTCTGAAGAGTTTGCAGTCTATCCTGAAACAAGACATAACAGGACTGATTAACAAAAAGGGAGGCAGAGAGAAGATGAGTGTAGAATGAAAAGCAACCCGTATAACCATGTGACTTTCATTGCACAACTTGATTGTTCAAAATAATTACAGATCATCTGAAAGTAAGGTAGATAAAAATAAATGATCTTTTTAAAAAAAGCAAAAAAATTGGATTTTTTTAATTTAAATCAGATTTTTTTTAAAATCATCAATAAAATACTAAATTTCTCTCTCGTTTAAAAATAGCAGTTACAATTAAATCTCATCACAAACATGCTAAACCTATATTTGCAGTCTCATACAAATGAATTAATGGCTCTACTCTGTCCAGCTTAACTACCAGCTCTGACTTCTTGAAAGTTCTGGGCTTTCAGTTTCAGTTTCTGTTTCTCAGCAGACTAAAGTTACATGTACAAAGAAAAACACAGGTTGGATAGGATTGTTGTTGTTCTGTGCTTATGTGGTGGTAAAGCTGGGCAAAGCAAGGCAGACGAGTTGCAGTTTCTTAACTACAGAGAGACAAAGGATGAATGGAAGCAGAGTAGAAAGGAACAGTGGAGTGGACTGGAAGGAAAAAGGGAAGACATTATTCAGTACACACACAGCTTCCTATATTGCCCCACACTTTTGCCACAGAAAAACTGTCATGGCTTCAGGGCATAAGAGAGACCCTATCTGGGAATATTTTGAAGAAATTCCTTCCCTGGGTAAAAACAGAAAACATGTCAAGTGTAAGCAGTGCAAGAAGGAGATGCAGGGTCTAGGTGCAAGAATGAAACATCATAATGAAAACTGCTTATTGGGAGAAAATGAAGTGGATGAAGATATGGACATGTCTGAAGAACAACGTGGATCAACTCGTTTGTAACTTAAATAATTCACTTTGCAATGCATCATTCCTCAAGCCTCTCTCTATGCCTTTTAGTATAAGAGTGATTTAACAAATAAATTCCCAAGTCGTTTACTATGTTGGATGTTGCTAGAAAAAAAAAGTTTAGTTTAGCTTATTCTTATGGCTTGTTTAATTAGTCAACTAGGTTTAGAATCTATCACCCAAGTATGCGGTACAGAAAGCTGCAGTAAGAGAAATCTCAAGTTGCCAGTTGCCACTGGTTATCATTTTCTTATTTTATATTACATAATATATGTCCCTTATTTTGGAACATCATGGCCACAGACCATAATGCCATAAATCTATTCTCTATTTTATTTCAGCATAACGCAGCTTTCCCAAGGGAACCCCATCCTATACTTGTTTTCTCAAAAAACCAAAGTGACAGTGGGTTCTATGGGGCTTACTCCAAAATTAAGTGCACTCTAAGTGCAGTCAGTCTTAGCTTTTTTGGTAATTTGGAATCGGGTCTGCATCCTTGCTGAAAAAAATGTAAATGATTAACTGAATAATAGAGTGAGAAGAACTGAGAAGAATGACTGTTCAAAATCATTTTTGAATTTTGTTTCAGCATGAGACTTTGACTGTGACTGTCTATCTGCAACAACTTCAGAGTCATCCATTGGTACTTTTAGCAGCAGTGTTGAAAATAAACCTATTTCAGACACAAAGTATCAGTAGCAAGCAAAATATTTCAATCATCCAGTAAAACCATCACCATGAATGGGTTTGTAGTAAGGACCAGCAAATACCAACAAGACACCATAGATGAAAAGATTGCTCGGTTCATTTATGCCACAAATTCTCCTTTTTGCATTGTTAACAATAAACACTTCATTGAAATGGTTGAGGCCTTATGACCAGGCTACACTGCATCTGGTAGAGCAGACATTGGTGGAAGATAGCTAGATACAATGTATGAGAAGGAACCTGAACAGTGTGCAGGAAATACCGAGGGGAAATTTGCCAGTTTAAGCCTTGATGGGTGGAGCAATGTACACAATGATCCAGTAATATGTGCCTGTGTGACAAAAGAAGATGGAGTTGCATATCTTTCAGAAACAATAGATACATTGGGAAATGCCCACACAACAGAATATTTAAAAGAAGTGGCAATGAAAGCTGTAATAAACTGTGAACAAAAATTCAACTGTCATGTTCACAGTTTTGTCACAGACATGGCAAAGATGAGAAGATACTTGGAAGAAGAAATGGAAGGATGCTCCTTAATAACATATGGCTGCAGTGCCCAGTTAATGCATCTTTTAGCCAAAGACCTAAGTACGTCTTTTTCATAAAAGAAAATGTTGTTGAAGTCACAAAATTCTTCCATAACAACCATTTTGCTTCAGCTTCACTGAAGAGAGCAGGAGAATCCAAACTAATTCTCCCGCAAGATGTTCAATGGAATTCTGTGGTTGATTGTTTTGAACAGTTTATTAAGAACGGGCCTATTCTCATAAAATTTTGTGAGGAAAACCGTGATAAAATAACTCCTAAATTAATAACAATCAAGTTATCTAAAAATTACACAAAGTAAATGTTGTAAAATGTTGTATTGAGTTGTAAATTAACATGTTTTAGTGATCAGATTTGCACCATTGCTTAAGAAATATGTGAAGAATTATCAGTGGGAAATGATTTAAAACAGTGATTTTCTCTTGGTGATTTAAATCATGATTTAAATCAATTATTTAAATCAATCCACCCTGTCTGAAAGTTGTGTGAGTAGCCCCATTGACTTCAACGTTTTGTTAGAAGGATGGAGGTCTAAGTCATTTTGCATTCGTGTTGCAGAATCATATCTGAAAGGAAGTTAGGGCTGGTCTCTGAGCCATAAAATGTCCGTTAAAAAGGATTTAGTTCAAACGTTTATAGCATGTAGATCATGAAATGGTCACACTCAAACTCTGAGGTTATAAAGTCAGAAAAGTTAAAAATAAAATAAAATTATAATTAAAACCTCTCCTTGATCCAACAATGTTTTTCCCTCCTCTTGGTTTAGTGATTACAAGAAGCATCATATCCAAGATGAGTTGTGTGAGCAACAGACGTATCCCTGGGATAATGTGGTTTTCATATTAAAATACATTCATTGATAGCTGAAAAGCAGAGGCACATAGACTATTCCCCATGTACCATTGTTTAGTGGCTCTACACAACAGATGGAATTTTATGTCATGCAGCATTAGGCTACTGTTAAATTTTAATTTCAATTAATGGTCTTTACACTCTTTCTTTATGCACACCAGGGATATTTTAGGCATTCATTTCCCTTCTAATTAGCTTTTATTGCTGAATTCATTCTGAATCTCTGGAAGTCATTAGATTCTCAAACATTCACAGCTGAATTTACTTACTCTCTAATAAAATTAATTAGTCCTTTACAAAGAAATAGTCAAAATTTGATACACCTTTACAGATCTAGGAGAGTACTGAGAAGTTGGTAGGCCTATATTTTGCTATTATAGTCTATGTCATTCTTTTTATTGATTTCTGTCCTTAGCATTAATGTTAGTGTTCCTTGGGTTGATGTTATACCAACTAGACTTAAAATTCAATCCATTTCAAAGGCTTTATCTTCTGTGTTATAGCCCAGCTTCAGTTACATACTGATCTCTATCAAAAAGCTATTATATGCTGTAAGATTCCTAGGAACACTTACGTTCATAATCATATAGAGAGTAGGACCCTAAGGCACAGGTAACTTCTATAGTTTTGGAGGAATTCAGATCATGTAGTGTGATAAATCATATCAAATACAAAAGACATACAATTCATTTGTTTAAAAAGCCAAACCAAAACGACAACTAGGTAATGCAGAGAAGAAAGTGGTTGAAAACAATTGTTCTGTATCAGTGATTCATTACAACAAGAGAGAATCATGTAAGTACTGACAAGTAATTTCTTTCTTAGAAACCAAAAGAACTTTGTGCAAATAAAGAAACTTTCTTACTCCTAAGGGGAAAAAATGTTTTGCACTGCACCCCAGGACCACTACTCCTTACATGCCTTTTAACATTTAAATAATAGTTTTTAAAAAGTGCTGGGTGGCTTAGTGGCATGATAGCGTTACTCTCTAATTTATCATACTTCTATGACTAGAATAATCATTAAGATACACCCTAAGGGAAGAGAAAATGAAAGATTTCTCCCTTTGAATAGGGATTTTAGAGGATTGTTTGTGTCACTATAGTTAAGGGTCCATCTATCAGCACTTCAGTTGTAAAGTCCATTTTCAAAGTATAAAATCATGGGTGGGGGGAGGTAAAATATATGGATGAAACAAGTATAAGACACAGATCCTTGAAAATTGTGCTATAAAATCTATATTAAAACTGAATGGAGTGTTGTTTTGTTTATTATTATTTTCTGAGTTTTGCTGTTTTGTTGTATTTTGTGTGTGTGCGCGTGCGGAAGTCATCAGCAACTGACTAATGTTTTCCATTGTAATGGTTTTCATATTTTAACTGTTTATGAATATGGAATAAGTATATACACATCTCTCTCTCTCTCTCTCTCTATATATATATATAAAGGCAAATGTAGAATGGGGATAGCAGGTGCTATATGTGGTATTGTTATGAGATATATGCAAGTAGGATTACAGTCATTTAGGTTAGTATTATCCTACATTAGAAAAATATATATTTGTTAGTTATTTTCAATTTATAAAACGCCCTGATCAAATAATAACTGTCAATTAAATCAACTTATGTATTTGCACAGTGGGATTCCAATTTTATACTGTAATCCACCCCCCTTCCAAATATCTCCCTCAGTCAAAAGCTTGTGTAAATTAATGTTCCTTCCAGTAGGCCCAGATCAGAGTCAGGTTCTATTAGGTGGACTAGAAGGAGGAATAGTGAGTTCTGCAATTAAGGATCCCCCACAGAAAACACCATGCTATTCCTCCCATTTAAACCCATTTAAGCCTTAGGTGACCTCAAGTGATGCAGTATCGCTCTAGGAGAGAAGTGTTCTGTATAACAGATAGAACTCAAATCATTTAGAGATTTTTAGGTCACAACCACTGTCTTAAATTGCTCCTGAAAACAACTCAGCAGCTAGTGCAGACTATAGAGGATAAGGTGTCATGCTGTCTACCAAAGGCATGTCTACCTGTAAGTAAACAGAAGACTGCAGTAGCTGGAGTTTTCTATCACTAGGTACTTAAATGGTCCTCATCAGCACCGTATCAGAGAGCCTCCTACAGAACTGAAAAAGGAATAGTCACACTCTCTTTCCCTCTCAACCTCTATGATCAAATGTGAAATGGACAGATTGTTTTCTTTTTCTGTTTCTTTTGTTAGTGGGTATAATTGAATGTGTATAGCTTGCAGTCGGAAAGCTAGGTTTAAGAAAATGTTTTTTGGATTATGTAAGTGAGTTTTATAATCTCAGTCTCACAAACCTCTGCCCACTGTTCTATAATACCATTATTGCAATGGAACATTAACTGCAATGGATGTCCCAGGCATAAAGGGTGAGACGTTAGGAAATGTAGCTTCTCTTGTTTATTTGCCTCTTTCAATTTTCATTTTTGTCTACTCTCCCCTTTCAAGAGTCCAAAACTCTCATTTCAATCCCATAGGGGCTCAAACTAACAAACGTTACAATCGTGGCATTTTGATGAATAAACAAAATTTGTCATTGATCTAGAGCTGGAATAGTGAGGGAGCAGGAATTCCACATTTGGTGGAAGAAAGAGGAATCTTTGTCTAGCAGAGCAGCTTTTAAAATGATTTTCAGTTTTCAGTTTTTTGATGATACACCCTTACAAAACATACTCTGGTTTATTTATTTATTTAAATGCTGTGCTATAGTAATAAGACACAACAAGCAAAAGCAGCCTTTTTTCTCTGACAGCACCTATTTCTATGACTGTCTCCCCCTTACTAACTCTTCCTAATCCAGAGTTGCTCTCTTGTAGGATTTTCTTTTTTTACCCAACATGCCTTATGGGTCATAGCCCTTTAAATATAGTAGACAAGCACCTGGGATCCTAAAGTAGGTTATAACTGTGTGATATGAGCTGTATCTTCACTTTTCCTAGCTTGTAAATATTCTATACTCCCATTGCATTTTTGCCTTCTTATTTCTGGAGAGAGTGCATTGTCACAGTTCCCTTAAAAGTATGTATGGGGTGATTTTTTTCTCCCCTGATTTGTTTATGGGGAACTTTTTTGAGTGGGCCCAGGAGCAAAGCACAAGCCTTAATTGAGTTTACTTCTCCTTTGCAGTCTACACACCTGCCTCTTTGGCTTTAGTTGTTTTAGATTCTTGTAAAGCCTGGGGAAGAGCAGGAATGTCTGCTTCCTTAAAGCAGCATGCAAGAGTGCTAACCATCAAAAAAAGAGTGCAGCTGACTTTGAACACAATGTTGACAAATACATAAAGCAAGCAAACTGGGGAAAAAAGATGACTTTTTAAAATCTCTGATCTTTCAGTTCTATTAATCTTATGTGAGATTTATAGCAATATACAGAGTACAGTCCTGGAGTTTAGTTTAGCAAAGGGGAGGCAAAGGTGGCTTTAAGTGGTGCTTGTTCCCCAGTGCAGCTTCAGGGCTGCACTTGTACCATGGCTGCCTATAGCTCCTAAAATGTCAGTCTGGAAGCTAGGAATATGAACAAACCAGCCATTTGTCCTCCTTCATGTACAGTCCAGATATGCCTCTTACTCCATGAACTCTGGTAGGTCGTTGACAAAGAAAAAGCTTACATTTTCTCTGCAACGAAGGAATACTTCTGGGGCCAGATCCATTTGGTTTACAGATCCTTTTTTCAGCAGAGCTACAGTAAAGGAACCATAATATAGCTGTAATTGAGCCTTAGATGTCTAAACATTTCCAGGTAATTATTGATTACCGAATGAGATTCAGGACAGCAAGAATGTATACAAATGAATCTGACTTTTAAAAAGTCATGATAAATACTAGCTAAGATACTGACTTGTTGGAGAGCTTACACAAAATTGTAATTACTTAAAACAAGCCATAATATTAACTCACTAACTGCCTCTCTGGTTTGAAATAAGCTGTGAACTAATGCTGCCTGTTCTACAGGCCTTTGAGCTCAAGGGGAGTTAAAGCTGGATGGAAAAAATGAGATATTTTCCCTGCAGAATTTTTCATCTGGGGAAAAAAATGCTATTTTTTGTATGTTTTGAAAAAAAATGGAATATACAAAATACTTTTTTTCAATATACCTCTATTTTCTGAAGAAAAAACTGCTAGTTGGAAAAAATTGTGATCACTTTTAGAGGGAAATGTTTAAATATGCACGGTCATGAAGCATGGCACAGCCTCATTTTATGTTATTCGGACTCATAAATAGTGGAAAAAAATAATAACTTTCCTCTGATTCAGTATTTTTTAAAAAGAAACACTGACTAAAACAAAAGAATCATCCAAAAAAGAATATTAGAATAAAAGGATAATTTAACATATTGATGCTAATTAAAAAGCTTTCTTTCTTTTCTCTTTAAAGCTATTTATTGTTTTCATCTGGAGGGGTTTCTTTTGTTTTTGTTTTTTGGTGGGGTCTTCGCATAAGCAGTTACAAACAATGGGAGGTACAGATTTTTGAATTTGTCAAACTGGAATTTTAAATAGCTATAAGAAAGCAAACTGGTCAGATGATATAATAATAATAATAAGCCATCTGCTGCAATTAACATACTTAATTTCTTTTTATACACACTTTGTATATCTTTTTCCCATAATCCCATTTCTAATGAAGAAACTATAATCACATATTTCTTCCTTTTGTTCCACTCTTTCAATAAAACCAGTTCCTGGAATTGTGACTCTGTTTTCACTCATTCCACATCCAGGAAAAACTCCCAAGAAAGTAAATGGAAGTCAAAGGCCTTCAAGACTGTTAATCAGTAATTTTTTTTTCTTTTCTTTTTCTTTAAAACTGATTCATTTCTTGCTTTTCTGTTTTAAAGTGATGAGCAAATGGTTCCATCAAATTTACAAGCACTTAGCTTTGAAGTAACACATGTCTGACAGCAATTCTGCTTGGAATACTTAACTGTTTCTCTTACCAATCCCGTGTAGTCTTTTTATCACAGAAACTAATCAGCTGACTCTGTGTATTGTTGGTGGTGTTTTCAAACCTTTTTCCTTCTGCAGCTTTTGTTCGGAATTGTTTTACTGTGTCAGTGAGTAAGCAGGCCTCCTTAGATTGTCATCTTTTATTGCCTGTTTCTACCAGCTGCAAAAACACTGGCTTCCTTTTTAAATCATGAAACAAATTGTTATAGGACTAGAGAATGGTATGATTTCCTTCACATAGTGTTCTCCAATCAGAAAATTATAATTGCTGGGATGCATTAGCACAATATACTAGGAAACAGCTGCATAATTTAACTTAATTGTTAAGCAATATCTCATTATAGTTATACAGTAAATTCAGCAAATTCACATGTTGTGTGTTCTGCTAGTGCTTGCACTGAGTTCTGCTTTTCATCTTCCATTCTCCACCCAAGGTACTGAAAAGCCATATTTCCAGGAAAAAACAGAATCATAGTTAAAGCTGGGTCTTAAGTACAGCTATCAGCTTAAAGTAAGATGAAAGCCTACAATTCAAATTCTACCACCCAAAAAAAAAAAAAAAAAAAGCGCCTTTTTAGATGAACCTTGGAAAAGCTTATTGCAAACACATTTGAGCAAGATCAAAACCGAAATATGAAAGCTGACGTCACTTATTAAACGGCTCGATTTGGAAATGTGTGTATTCTGAGAGTGAGACCAGGCTAAAGTTCTGGGATAGCAAGTTAGATATATACCAACCATGTGGGGATAGGGAGGTGCAACTTTCTTTGATGATGAGTTTTGAAAACAAATACAGCTAACATTTTTTTAGCAGTTATATTGGATAGGGATTTGTTTTAAGCAACAGGGCTAGAAGAAGCCATCTGTGTACTACAAACTGAACGTGAACTCCTGGTGCCATGGGAATTTTGTCACTGACTTCAGGGGATGCAGCACTTCACTCCCAGCCTCAAACACAGTTGTAACAGAGGGCCTGATCCTACAGACGCTTGCTCATGTGAATAGTCCTAGTGAGGTAAAAATGAAGTTAGTGTAAGATGTGTAGGGATTTCACTTTGATGTATGTGTTTCTGAACAGAAGGTTCTGAAGTACATGCTACATAGTTCTTCAGACCCTCCTCTCCCAATAGGTCTTTGTGCAGTTTCTAAGAAGTTCCTCTACAAACAACTAATTTTCAGTACACCAATAATCACACCTGTCTGTTAATAGTTTGTGTTTCTCAGACCGGTGCCTGCTATGAATTATTAAACAGGATCCCATTTCCAATATTATAAAAACAAGTTTGAGTGTAGTTAAAGGGCCAGATGCTGATTGCCTTACCCAAGAGTCGTTCCAATGGTATCAATAAGAGTACTCATGTGAATAAAATGGTTTGGCACTACAAGTTGTTCAGACTTGAGGTCAAGTTAAAACCCTAAGTATCAACACTCATGGCAAACACTGTTATGCTGTAGCTTAATTTGGGTCCCATGGGACCGCAGTGGGGACTTCTCAGATGTTTAACTACTTTGCTGGATCGAGACCATATGGCACACCACTATCTCTTCCCCCTTCAGATCATACTACGTAAGAGGAAACTTTTAATTTATGCTTTGCTATGTGGTTCTACAGAGGCAAGATGTAGAGGGTATTCATATACTTGCCTAGGTGCAACTTCTTTTCTTATTACCTCCCTAAACCCCTGGCTGTGTATGAAATCACATGGAAAAAGTATATCCATATATTTATGTTTGATAGCTTGTCATGTTTTAAATATATATTCAGATGCATCCCATTTCATTCTATTGTCTCACAATATATTTCAGTATCTTTAAAATATTTACACAGCATCATCCAATGAAAATACAACATTGTTTAGTATCATGGAAACATTTTCTAACTTTCATCTATCTTCAGACGATGCATGTAATGAAGTAACAAAACTAATATATATATTGTATAAAACTATTAAAATCTCTTTAAAAAGAAAACAAAAAATTCTTCTAGTTAATGGTGTTCTAACCAATATTATGCTCACTTGTGATTTCTGTTAATCTAAACAGGTGATGGGAACTTTAAAGATGTTTGAATTTGTTGCCATACTTCATTCACACTAAAGGTGACATGCCCACAAAGATTTCATCATTACCTATTTGAAATAACATGTATGTTTCTCAAATGGTTTCTGCTGATGAACACCCTCATATTTTATTACATTTGAAATTAATAAACTGTAATGACTCTGAAGGAAGAGGAGGGAAAAAAAGTTTCATAAAGGTGAAAAGTGATGGCAGCAGATCTGGTAGAAATTTACCATTAATGCAGCATCTGTAAGAGCCTCTATAATAAAGATTATATCATTATTTGCATTATATAAATACCTTTTTGAGGGTTTATAATTTCAGATAGAAACATGGAATGAAAATGGTCACTGTTTGAAATATTTTTAACCTGACTTTTTTGAAATTATTGGACACCAGAATAAAAAGTTGTACAACTTGGGACATTTTCATTTACACTTTAATAATTCAAAATATATCTTCCTATAAATGTCTTGGCCTATATCTCATGAGCTCATAATATGGACCAACATGTTATTTAAACCATGTAGTATATTGACTAGAATGGGGACTTATAATAGAAAGTTCTTTCACTGCAGTGTTAAAAAGTGAATAACAGTACACAATCCAACCAGAGTTACTTTGTTTCCTTAGCCGCCCCTTCCCCCACCCCCACCCCCTTTTTTTTAAACAGTGTGGTGAAAAACATAAATAGCAGAATATTTGGTCCAAATGTGGCACAAAAAAGCAAAATGTGAGTCTAATTCTGACCTTACTGGTGCCCATGTAATTCAGGAATAATTCCACTGAAGTCAGTAGAATTACTGATGTAAAATTGTGTGTGTTGAAAATGAGACCAATTATGTGACAACACCTTTAATTAATTGTTTCACGTTATGTGGTAGCAGCAGTGTGGATGAATGCATGAATCCTCCTCCTCTCTCTGTTGGAGCCCATCTGGATGCAGTATTTTTGCACCATGTTCTTCTTCCTCCTGACAAAAAAGTAGATTTTTTTTCTAGCTGAGAACATGCAGGACCACCCATGGCTCAGAAATTCTAAGGTCAGAAGCAGGCCAAGGCTGTGCCAGATTCTGTGGAGCCTGGTTGCCAGGAAGCTAAAAGAGGCCAAGGTAGGCCTCCACACAGATGCTCCTGGGTTCTGTGCATTACCCAAGATTCCAGGGGAGCTGAAAATGTTGGGTTAATCCCCTGTTCTTTCTCTAGAGGGGAAACTACAAAGAGAATCATGCATGCTTTCCTGTCCCCTTCAGGTTTCTTCCCTCCAGGTAAGAAACAATCTGAGCTTGAGTAAGCACTTCAGGATTTAATCCACAGTACGTAAAAGATTAAACCTTATTACTTACTCAAAACAATATACAGTGAAATAGATCTTAAGTGACCACTGAGGCGCATGACTAGTTGCTTATTGAATGCATTCCTCTAACAAAGATAAAGCAGAATTATACTGATGGTACTTAGGTATACTTTGGGATGGTCTCTTAAGACAGTGGGTTTCCTGCTGTTTAGAACAATTACAGGATGAAATGGGCAGAAAAAAATCCAGGTTTGAGGGTTAGTGGAAAAGTAGCAGTAAAACAGCTCATCTTTGCTCTAGGGAAAAGAAAAAATCAATAATACAAACAGTGAGATTTAAATCAATTTTGTGATGTGTGATTTATACAAATATTATTTTTGCTATCTCAAAAACATGCTGTTTTATGAAAAAGGTATAAAATTTTAAAAAATCAAGAAGCAAAAGCCTCCTGTGAAATATTTGCTGAGTTATATCTAAAATAATGTACCTGCAGCTATTGCAGCTTGTGGAACTTGCTACCTCAGGATATCAGAGACCTTATCAGGATCGAGAAAAAAAATTATCCTGTTATAAGGATATCAACAATGTTCAGATTTATAATAGTAAATATTTTAAATAATTTTTAGAAGGGCTATTAACACTCATGTTTTAGGACATCATCTGACCTCTAACTTGTGACGATTGGGAGGCTAAACTTTCTCTGGCAGCAAGTTACCACATAACTGCTAAGTTTTCTTGTAACTTACTGTTATGCCAGGCACTGCTGCTTACAACTGCCTGCAGGTTCTGGATACCAGGTGAGGAATAAAAACACACCCACACCAGTTAGGTACACTTATCTTTAATCACGGCTTATGCTCCAAACAGCCAGGGGAGACTCTAGTGCGAGCTGCGAAGCGGGCTGCCGGGGGATTTTGCCTTGCAATCCAAGTGGATTCATGGGCTAGTCTCATTGCGCAATTTGCATTTCAAGCTTTTATACAGCATTCTCTAGGGAACAGCAAGCATTGGCTAATTTACAGCACCTGACCTTTCTTCCTCACTTTCCTCCTCTTTTGGCACCACAGATAAATTCACATGGCCTTGCACAGCCTGTTTACCAAGCTGAGCAGTGCCTCTTATCAAACCAGTTCTGACCAGGCCCATCAAGCCCCTATCTCTGTCCAACACATCACAAATATCTTCCGCGGCCTACACTTACTTTGCAGGAGCTGGTACAGGCTACTATTGGTGACAGGCTACTGGTCTAGATGGACCACTATTCTGATCCAGTATGGCAATTCCTTTGTTTATATGCTACCCATAGCCACCTGTGTGTATAAGGTTATCAAGGCAGGATGCTGTCATTTTTTAATGTATTTATTATTCTTCTCCACCCCAAACTTTATTAGACAGTTTAAAAATCTGCAGTAAGTAAAGACGGGCCTTAATTTATTCTTACTATGGATGTATAACTCCTTTAATCTGAGCATAGTTACTCAGGAATTAAGACTAGATTATACCCAATCCAAGGGACACATGTAGGAGCATAATAAGGGGAAAGAACCCCTTTTATATCATTGCAAGGAATACTTACCCCTTGGGTCTGCGCACACATGAATAAGTAGGTGGTATGTGATTACTCTTTCCCCACCCCAAACAGGTAGGTAGGAAGTGGGCAGGGAGAGGCCTGAATGGGTGGAACCTTGGCTTTATTCCCCAACATATTTACCAGTGCAGCTCAGCTAAACTGCAAGGTATAATAATTTGCTGCTGGTATGAGTCCATAGAAAATACTATCTCCCCCAGTCCTCAGGGTAAGGAAAAAGCAAGGACAGAACTTTGTCTCCCAGAGGCACAGTTCATTCCCTGAACTGTTCTTTGGTTTGCTCAGTTGTGTTCCACCCTATACACAAAAGCAAAGCCACAATTTAGCCCTAAACGTTGTGTAACAGAGGATGAAATTTTGCTCCTCACTTTGATGGCTGCACCTTATTTACTCCAGAAGCTGAATTGGTCCCCACAAAACAGCAAGTCTATAAATTGCACTCCTTTTACATAGCCACTGATTGTCGAATTGGTGTGACTTACACTATTTTCCCACATAGTCAGAAATGAATTGTAGTGGCTTACTTACACCAAAATTGCAATTTCCTCCACCATTGACATTACCCCTGAGTTTGGTTCAGCATGTTGAAATATAGTTGTGACATAGTTGGCCTGATTCTGATTTCACTGACTTTGATGAAAACCAGAAGTAATTCCACTGAAGTCAGGAAATTACACTGGTGTAAGTGAGAGCACAGTCAGGTCCCTCATTTGTTTCTGATTCTCTCTCCCCCCACCTTCCCCACCACCACACACACATACTTTCTATGAGAAATTAAAACACAGGAAATATACTTGAGCCTGACAGAAGTGTGTGTTTGTTTTTTTGTTTTATTTTAATAATTCCTCCCAGGGAACAATTTTGCTCAACTAGATTTGTATATTGTCTGTCCTGTATTGTTAAAATATTTATGAATGCTTCTAATAAAATCAGTTTTGTCTACCTTTTAATAGGGAAGGTACCACTACACTGTTGTCAATGTAGCAGCTGATTAAGAGTGACATCTAAAGTAATAAAACTAACATGCAAAGACCAAAAGAAGTTATTTAAGCAATTTTAATTACTTACTGTATTCTAGTATACAATAGAACTATTGGCATATACTATTTATTGGTGGCTGCCTAATACCCACCCATACTTATCATCAAGGAACCGAGTCTTTGTTCTGCATGAATTCAACTTCATCTTTCTCTCTTAGAGCTTTTGAATGGCAAATCCTATAATCAAGATTAAAATGTTAGCCTGAAGTCAGATACCTGATACAATAAAGGAATCTTTAATTCCATTTTAAATTGCTTAAATTATGTTCAATCCAAAATTTTCTGTGCAGATGAACATTAATTTATCCAGAGAAAAATGTTGTAAGTTTAATTCAATAGTTAAAAATTTTCATTATTAAAAGATTCTAATTTAATATTTCCTTTCTTATTTTATGGCAGGTTTAGTAAGAAGCTGCATCAACAGGCCACAGTAAAGAGATTAAGCAAAGCTGAGAAAACTGCCAGCACTGAGTGTTTGCTTTTATTCCAGGCAATGACAACAAAAATTAAATTGCATTTTTCAATAGCAGGTTAGCATTACTATAGATTCTTTATAGCTGCAGCAGTTCATTGATGGCTAGCAAGCCAGTAATAAATGAAGCCATTGAAGCACAACTGGTCCAAGTCATTAACTTGTTAGTAATCTGACATTTACGTAGACTGATACAGTTGCCTGAAAGATAAGGGATTTATCCTTGATGGAAAAGTCACTAATCGGAAGTGCTGTGTATAAAAACACAAGGTCTGATTCCTGATCAACATGTTAAAGTTCATTTTCAAAATATAAGGGTACCTTTTAAAGCATTGAATGACTAAATACTATTGCACTGATTTGAAAATCTTAAATGTTTAATTGTCTAAAAAAATAAATTAATCCCCAAAAATATTTGTCATTAATCAGCATTAATTCCATGTCTTTGTAATGTGATATTGGTTCAGGAGAAAACAAGAACATACACATATACACAGAAATGTGTTGGCTAAGTAGGCTGACACATTCATTTCTTATACAAACTCTTCAGTGTTATATCAGCTAATATAAGCACTACCTCCCACTTAAATTTGACATTGCTGATCTTAAAATAAAGCAGGGTTAAAATTATTTCTTGCCTCAAAGAGTAAAAGTTGACTTTGGTCTTATTAGTTGGTAGAAAGATATTCCTTTTAATATGGGATTTAAAAGATGTTCACTTCCTAGACCAACATCTTGGGCCCAACTAATCCTTACTGTAAATCCACTGAATTGAAATTATACCAGGGAAGATTCTGGCCCATTATGTTAATCACACTGGAGATGGAGATAAAGGTTATTGTTAAAATACTATGAGGTTGGGACCTTATCCATTATGCATTGAAATCAATGGGAATTTTCCTTAAAGATTAATTTTGATCTCCATTTACTTCTGTACATTTGATCAGCAGAGCTGATGGTCATTCAGGACCCCTGTCTATGGGTGTGAAAAGAAAATTCACAAGAAATAGCTGAAAATGACTTTAGATTATCTACTCATACATCTGAAGGTTCACCTATGGATATTTGAGTTATATTGCTCAGGAAATCAAAACTGATGTTAAAACACTTTTTAGTAGGAATGAAAAAGAAAGAAGTAGGACAGCAGAGGAAGAGTAGCCAATTTCTACTGTTTTTTTTTTTTTTTTTCTGTATTTTCTTTCTTTTAGCTTCTTAAATCTCTATGTCCGTATACCAAGTGTCTCGGTCTTTGATGCCAATCATCTGCAGCTTTAGAAATGTTGAGAAGGTCAGCTAGAACTCCAATTGAAAGATTTTTTTATGCTTGATAGGAGTTTCTCCCAAATGCTTTTTGCTTAGTAGAGATGAAAACTTCTTCAGTGGAAAAATCTCCAACTGCAATCTGAAGAAATAAAAATTATCTGTAATACCCAATAAAAAATTCAGTCGCATGTTCCAAAGCTTTGAAAAGTGAAAGTAAATGTATTTTACCATAAAGAAGTGAGTTCAAAGCTTTAAAAACTTTGTTTAGAAAGAAAGCCATAAATATCTACAAAGTACATGGTACTATAAACACAGTGTTAGAATTTAAAAAGGGAAGCCAATCCATTTGGATACTTCCTACAGTTCTCTTCACTTCAAATCGTGGAAATTCCACCTATCTGGAATTTCCATCTATCTGTTTTTTCTACCTCAGAACTCTTAATGAATGCTTTCACTAAAGGAAAGATGGCCTTGTTATGGCACTTGATTGGGACTCAAACCAAGATCAGTTGTTCCAGTAGCACACTCCGTCTTTTTAATGCTAATGTTTAGTTTATGGCTCTGCAACACAACTTTCTTTTGTGATGTTGGACTAGTCAGTTCATCTCTCCGTGCCACAGCTGGTAATTTGGGACATAAGAACATAAGGATGGCCACACTGAGGTGGACCAATGATCCATCTAGCCCAGTATCCTGTCTTCTGGCAGAAGAACGTGCCAGATGCTTCAGAGGGAATGACCAGAACAGGGCAACTATTGAGTGATCCTAGTCCCTGTCCTCAAGTCCCTCCCTCCAACATATAATTGTCAGAGGCACAGAACTCCTCCAGTCCTGGGACTGCAGGCAGGGGAAGAAAGCAATCTCCTGCCAGGGCTGGGTTGGGAAGAGCGAGCTCGGGGCTAGAAGAGCAAGCTCCTTCTAGGGCTGAGGCAGGTGGGGGGGGAGGGAGGAAAGAGTGAGCTCCTGCTAGGGTTGAGGTTGAGGGGCGGGAAGTAGAAAGTTAGCTCCAGCCCCAGGAGGAAGTGGCACAGAATGTGCTCCTCCAAAAGGGGTCAAATTTAAATTCCTATGCACACCCCTGGGTATAACAGTACCATAGATTTATAGAGTGGCATTATGATATTTTCTGTCCTATTATCTATCCGTTTCCTAAGCGTTCCTAACATTCTGTTAGCTTTTTTGACTGCCGCTGTACATTGAGTGGATGTTTTCAGAAAACTATCCCACAATGACTCTGAGATCTTTCTTCAGTGGTAACAGCTCATTTAGACCCCATCCTTTTGTCTGTTGAGTTTTACTCGGAGAACCCCTCAGTTGACACAAACTGGGAGGAAGGACATTATCAGTGACTGAACCCTGGTCTACACTTACCCGGTGATTTGGCGGCAGTTGACAGGAGTTACGCAAACTACGCAGAGTAGTTTGAGTAACTCCTGTCGACTGCTGTGTTTCCCTTCTGTGCGACGTCTTCACTGCACTGCGCTGATGAGAACCATGTTCCTATTGACGCAGTGCTATGCCACTTGAGGGAGTGGCTTAACTGTGTTGACTTCTGGATCGACTGAGCGGGTCTTCACTGACCACTCAGTTGATCTAGATAGGTGGATCTGATGGCAGCGACTTTGCAGCCATCATTGTGGACATATCCTAGAAGCAGGGACTGGGGGGACTGGGAACCCCTGCCTATACACCCCCTCCTCCTCCACTTACATATTACTGTTAGTCCTGCAATTTCCTATTGAGTGCTTTCAGAACTCTTGGGTGAATACCATCTGATCCCGGTGACTTATTACTGTTTAATGATCAATTTGTTCCAAAAATTTCTCTATCGATCCTTCAGTCTAGGACAGTTCCTCAGATTTGTCACCTAAAAAGAAAGGCTCAGGTGTGGGAACCTCCCTCACATCCTCTGCAGTGAAGACCAATGCAAAGAACTCATTTAGCTTCTCTCCCACAGCCTTGTCTAAAACCTCTTCTATTGACGCATCAATTTGAGACAGTACTTCAGATTTCTTGCTCAAAAATAAAAGCTTCGATGTGGGTGTTTCCCCCCATATTCTTGACTGCTCCTTTAGCACCTTCATTGTCCAGTGGCCCCACTGATTGTCTGGTAGGCTTCCTGTTGCTGATGTATTTAAAAAGAAATTTGCTGTTATTTTTTATGGCCTTTGCTAGTTGCTTTTCATATTCGTTTTTGGCCTGCCTAATTATATTTGTACACTTGACTTGCCAGAGTTTATGCACCTTTCTATTTTCCTCAGTAGGCTTTGACTTCCAATTTTTAAAGAATGCCTGTTTGCCTCTAACTGCCTCTTTTACTCTGTTTAGCCATGGTAGCAGTTTTTTTATTCTCTTACCGTGGTTTTTTTGGGGGGGGCGGAAGTCATTAGGAAAATGTATACATTTAGTTTGAGTCTCTATTATGGTGTTTTTAAATAGTTTCCATGCGTCTTGCAGACATTTCACTCTTCTGACTATTCTTTTAATTAAATAAGCTTCCTCATTTTTGTGTAGTTCCCCTTCTTGAAGTTCAGTGTTGTTGTGGTGGGTTTCTCTACCCCTTTCCTCTGTCCAAGGATGTTAAATTTAATTACATTACGGTCACTGTTACCAAGCAGTTCAGCTATATTCACCTCCGGGACCAGATCCTGTGTGCCATTTAGGACTAAATCAAGAATTGCCTCTTCCCTTATCAGTTCCAGGATTAGCTGTTCCAAAACACAGTCATTACTGGTGTCTAGAAGTTTTATCTCTGCATCCCTTCCTGAGCTGACAAATACTCAGTCAATATGGGAATAGTTGAAATCCCCCATTTTTATTGGATTTTCTGCTTTGCAGCCTCATCTCCCTGAGCATTTCACAATCACCGTCATCATCCTAGTCAGATAGTCAGTAGCATATTTCTACTACTCTACACTTATTGTTCAAGTATGGAATTTCTATCCATAGACCTTCTATGATACAGTTTGATTCAGTTAAGATTTTGACTATTTGACTCTATATGCTTTCTTTCACATATAAAGACCTACTTTGAGTATATTTTGTACCCTGGTATTACCATGTCCCACTGATTGTCATCATTCCATCAAGTTTCTGTGATGCTTATTATGTCAATATCCTCATTTAATATCAGACACTCAAATTCACCCATCTTAGTATTTAGACTTCTAGCATTTTTATACAAGCAATTGTAAAATGTGCCAGTATTTAGTTTTCTGCCTTCGTGTGATGTAATTGAATGGAACTTGTTTTCAGTTGACTGTTTTATTTTGTCTTTTTTTCTTCAGGTCCTACCTGTACTTCCTTCACAGGAGCATTTTGAGGATAAACTTGTTAATGTTTGTGAGGCATTAAGGTACTATGATGATGAGGTGGCCAAAAAGATAGATAGAATTCTTGGAGGGGTATGTAAGCAGTAAAACTGCCAGTTATAAGGTGCCCCAAGTGGATTAGCAGAATGGGTAGGGAGGGATATAGAGCCAAACTCTGATACCCTTATATTGGGCATGACTTTACCCTCTATATGTAGTTCTATTGACTTCAGTGGGACTAGGTGTGGAATAAGGTACCAATCAACATGAATATGGGTATGGGAATCTGATCCATAATTTTGACACTAAGCACATGTCTGTCTATTCTTTCCATCTGTGTTACTTTCTGTTTTCTAATGCTGGTCAGAACAAATTAATTCACTTCTCATTTTGGTGTTAATTGAGATTTATTCTCCTTTTATAGTAGCTGCATTTTACTGCCCCATCAACCCAGTATGTGCATAGCAACATAAGCAATTCATGAAAAGACGTAAGTTTTATAGGAATCTTAAATTATGGCAGCAGCAACATAGATTTATCAAGGTATTTTCACTACCTATTTCCAATCACTCTTAGAAGTCTGATACCATGTGGTGATTCTGGGATAACAGTGAAGCAGCCACTGCTGCATCAGCACATGGTATTATATTAGATTTCTAGTCAGTCTGTGTGATAGATTCACAAATTAAAGGAGCAACAAATAAATAAATAAATCATCTTCTTCCTGTCTATATTATTTATGTGTATGCAGTAGGGTATAGGGCTTCAGTCAGTGATCGGAGGCACACTGGGCTAGGCAGTCTACAAGTAAGTAATAAAAAATCTTTCTCTCATAGTCTAGGTTTATGATCAGATGCAACAGGTGGACGAAACAGACAAATTGGGAGATTTTGGGTGGAAGGGCAAGGTATGCCCCCTCTCTCCTTTAAGTAAATTGCAACAGTTAACACAGAGAAATAGTACCACTTAAAAAAACACTTCATATGATTCACCATACTCTTTCCTATTGATAATTTGATACCAGCTATCCAAACGTGTTTTTCATAATAAAAACTATTTGAAGTTGTCATCTGCCTATGGGAAATTAACATTAAAATGTCCTGCCAAAAGAACCACTTTGAGGAGAGGACATACCCAATCTTGTCTTTGAGACAGTCTGTATTTGGGTAGAATGCTTTGAACCCACCACTTCTCTCTGAATGCACAGAAATTCGGGGGAGAGGGTGGAAAGAGAGCGGAAGAGAAGCACAGTGGTTAATTTTTTCCTTTAGTGACTTCTTTGTAACCTCATTGGGTAGACAATTTTGAACTATATAAGGTGTGTGTTGTTGCTACTGGATACTTTGTGATCAGTGTGGATACCAGTGAGACACGGTACGCCCTATTTGCAGATCAATAAGGTTTAATGTGCAAGGTTTTCTATAAATATACTAGTTAAATACAAAGCCTAAAGTTAACTACAATATATCATACTCACTAAGCCTGGAAAGCTAAGCAGTTACTCAGAAGGCTGTATACAGGAACAGATTTCTCCAGGGGCCTTGCCAGGGAGTCAGTGGATCCTCTAGTCCAACTGGCACTACGTCACGCAGAGTCAGGTGTTGATGGAGCGTGCCCCTTTGTGTAAATTGTGGCTTCTTATACCCTTCCATAAACAACCTTCACCTAATTATCTCTCTACTCATTATCATATATGCTAATTACCTACATTGGTCTTTCAGCCTTAACTACATTCCATTCTCACCATGATAATTGGGGTCATCAAAACAACATCTGGTGATAGGAGGGGCAATGTAAATGTATGTCCCTTGGCAATAAAACAGCGTACCCCCAGACATTCAAGGATAACTTGTTGTTCCCATCATCGTTATCTATGTGCAGCTGCAAGCAATACATGTTGTATATTTTGTCTTTTGTATTTTGTGTATTGTGCCTTGGTATGCAGAAACTGAGACATCTACAAGTTTACTCAGTAGTCCTATTCATCTCTGCCAACTGGAAGATGTCATGCTACAGGGATCAGAATAGCCAAGCAAGCAACTGAAGCTATGCTAGGCCTGTAGGACAGTGGTCAAGCAACTCAAATGGGACTGGGCCTCCAGTGTGTGTGTGTGTGTGAGAGAGAGAGATAGAGAGAGAGAAGCCAGAAAAGTGCATAGTTTTCAGCTTCAGGCAAAAGAAGTAATTAAGACTAAGAACTATCCAAGGATTATTTTTGCTTAAGGTTACTTCTTTTATCTTACAGTCAGCAAAGTAGAAAGTCTTACTAAGTTAACTGGACTTCCTTATGAAAAATTACAGCTCACTAACTATACTAATTTTTCATAACGGTTGGCATGTTATGAGCTTCATTTCTCAGTGTAGTAGAGCTCAGACAGAATGAAATATACTAAAGGCATTAAGATCCAAAATAATCAATAAGGCATTTTTTTTGACTCTCAAATTGTTCAACACGCCACCACCAAGCTAACTTTATACCCAGAGTGGGAATGTTTGTTTAGGTGTGTGCATGCAAACAATTTAATACTGTACAAGTCAGGTAGCCACAAAAACAACAGCATTCAGCTGATGCATAAGGATGTTTTGAAACTCTTGGTCACCCTGCTAGCATGATTGTGTTCTGATTTATAAATATTTCAGCTTTTACAGATGTTTGATTCCGTCAGTAATACTAAACTGAATGTCTGCTTTTTAATAGACTGATACACAATGGAAAAGGGGAGGAATTCATTTATAAAAAAAAGAAGGGATGGACACAACTTAACTATTTCTGTGTGCAAGAAAAGCTATGCTTTGATCATGGACACACATTCAGGGCCTGAGCCTGCAATCTGACCTGTGTGAAACTACTCATTCATTCTGACTTGAGCTTGGTCTACACAACTTAGGTTGACAAAGCTATGTCAGTCAGGTGTGCATGGTTGGTGTGGGGGTGGAAATATAGCTATACTGATCTAACGCCAAGTATAGCTGCAGCTATGTCAACAGCACAGGGCTTCCATTGATATAGAACACCACCTCTCTAAAGAATAGTATCTTCAACTGAAAACCCCCTTTCATCAGTGTAGGCTGCATCTACACAGTGTGGCTACATCATCATACTTACAGTGATGTAGCTATGCTGGTATAGTGTCTGTAGTGCAGATGTACTCTGAGTCTTAGTTACTTCATTGGGAGTTCACAAGGTCAGAAGGTCTGCTTGCAAGGATCAGATTGAATGGCTTGGTGTTATTTAGCAGCAACACTGACCCTCACATAGGTTCACGGGCTTTCTGCAGAACAAATCTGCACTTGCTTGGTAACCAAAAAGATTTGGGTTAAGACTAGCATAAAAATGGTGACTTATAAAATGGGTTTTTATCCAATGTTTTGAAAACTTCTACCTGGTAGCTATTCAGTTAATACTTTGCTAATAGCAAAATCAAACTACAGAAATACAATATTGGGAGTGCCGTAGAAGAAGATTTACTGCATGTAAATTAAGTTCTTTGCTTGCCCTCCTCACCTTTTGAGTAAATTGAAATGATTAACACATAGTGGTAGTCCCATTTCAAAAACACTGCATATGATTCACCATACCCTTTCCTATTGCTAATTTGATACCTGCTATGCAAGCTGACAGTACATGATCCGCAGAAGGGAGGTCTCCTTGAATTAGTAACAGCTTGTGATATGTTCATCATAATAATGGTCATTTATTATTTATTTTTTATGTGACATACACTAAAATTGCATGATATTAAGTCAACAGCCACAGCTGCACCATATTCCAATAAGAAAGATACAAATGAAGCAGCATGTGTATCCTCAAAGAAATGATGTCAGCCTAGAGTAATTGACCCCCTCTGCTGTAGTTTTTTTCATTAAACGTACTCTGCTAGCTTGGTTTAACATTCTACACTAGAGAATCTGCCCAAAATGCTCTGTAGGTATGTGTGTGATGGACTCTACATAGGAGTTTTTGCCACAAGATTTGTCTAAACTTTTAAAAGGGTTTGGCATTGATCCATTCATACCTCTGCACTCAGTACAAAGCAAGAACAGAAACCTGCTTCAAAAGCAATATTAGTTAATTATTTTTAAGGACTCTGACACATCTTATAGCACAGATGACTTGTTATAAAATATCAATGTATGATAAAAAAAAGTAATTTAAAAAAGTTCTAAGTGTAAGACATATAGGAACCTATACTTGAACTTGGTTTCCATATTGTTTTAAAAATTCTGCTTTTTTTAAAATAGCAAAGTATGTCTGAATATAAATAATGCAAGTAAAACCTTTGAAAGAAACATAGCTTGACTTTTTAATTAACAGCTGGGATCCACTGATTCTGCTATTGGACAATCAGGATTGATTAGTCTTTTATTAGTAGCTCACTGTAATGTAGTAACTTCATGGATTAAAAAAGGAATTCCCTGTTGCATTATGAAATTGTGTTTTGTAAGGAGACTTTGGAGAATGTGTTAGATGTCAAAACAATTAAATGATCAGGAAACCTAATTCTCAGGCAACAAAATCAAGCTGAACATCTACATTGGGTGCGATTGTATAAATAAGAATACACAATGTTTGGAATACTTAGTCTATTTTTTCTAAATGTGTGGGTGTCCATTTGTATTATGATTTTTCATGTACTTTTATATGACTGTATGTCCAAATCATGTACTTAGATATCTAACTAATCACTAGAATATGCAACTAAGCATGTAGATTGCAGTTACCAGACTTGCACCTGCAGTTCTGGAGACAATTTCAGCAGTTACTCACATATTTTCATGAATGTAAGAATGGCCATGCTGGTTTTGACAAATGGTCCATCTAGCTCAGTATCTAGCCAGTGGCTGGTACCAGATGCTTCAGAGGGAGTGAACAGAACAGGGTAATTTGAGTGAGCCATCCTACGACCTCTACTCCCAGTTTCTGGCACTCAGAGGTTTAAGGATAACCACTCCATGGAATTCTATCCCTTATCCTCTTGGCTAATAGCCATTGATGGACCTATCTTCCATGAATTTATCTATTTTTTTTTTTAATCCAGTTATACTTTTGGCCTTCACAACATCACCTGGCAATGAGTTCCACTGGTTGACTGTGTATTATATGAAGCAGTACTTCCTTTTGTTTGTTTTAAACCCACTTCCTAGTAATTTCATTGGGTGAGCCCTGATTCTTTTTTTATGTAAAGGGGTAAATAACACTTCTTATCCACTTTCTCCACACCATTCATGATTTTATTGAACTCTGTCATATACACTCCTAGTCATTTCTTTTCCAAATAGAATAGTTTCAGTCTCTTTAATCTCTCTTCATAAGGAAGCTGTTCCATACCCCTAATCATATTTGTTGCCCTTTTCTGTACTCTTTTCCACTTCTAATACATCTTTTTTTTGAGATGGGATGACCAGACCTGCACATGATATTCAAGATACAAGAGCAGCATGGATTTATAGAGTGGCATTATGATATTTTCATTCTTATTAACTATCCTTTTTTAAGGGTTCCTACTTTCTTTTAGCTTTTTTGACTTTCCCTGCACATTGAGCAGATATTTTTCAGAGAACTATCTATGATACCTCCACAAGTTCTCTTTCTTGAGTGGAAATGGCTAATTTAGACCTAATCATTTTGTATGTATATTTGGGATTGTTTTCCAGTGTCCATTACTTTGCATTTATCAACATTGAATGTCATCTGCCATTTTGTTGCCCAGTCACTCTGTTTTGTAAGATCCATTTTTAACACTTCATAGTCTATTTTGGATTTAATAATCTTGAGTAATTTTGTGTCATTTGCAAATTTTGCCACCTCACCGTTTACCCTTGTTCTGGATCATTTACAAATATGTTGAACAGAGTTGGTTCCAGTATAGATATTGTGGGAACCTGCTGTTTACCTCTCTCCACTGTGAAAACTGACCATTTAATTCTTACCCTTTGTTTTCTATATTTTAATCAGTTACTGATCCATGAGAGGATCTTCCCTCTTATTCCATGACTCCTTACTTTGCTTAAGAGACTTTGGTGAGGGACCTTGTCAAAGGCTTTCTGAAAGTCCAAGCACAGTATATATACTGGATCACTGTTGTCCGCATGTTGGTTTACCTCTTCAAAGAATTTCAGTAGACTGGGGAGGCATGATTTCCTTTTACAAAAGATGTGACTCTTCCCCAACATATTGTGTTCATCTGTGTGTTTGATAATCCTATTCTTTACCATTGAAAAGTATATTTAAAAAAATCTGGCCTTTTGTAATTTTTTCATGATATACTTGTAATAGTGTGTACCTGTATGCTTTCTAACTTAAGTGACTACATAGTGGAAAACTAATAGTGATAGCTGGTTAATCTCAAAAGATTTAGAGGTTAAATTCAAATAGACACTCCAAAATCCAGCTGCCTAACCTAAATTTTGCTGAATCATCTCTATCTCTGCCTCTTGGCCTTCATATTTTCTTGATTAATAGTAACAGGTTTCTTGCAGGAAGTCCTTGAAATATCCCCTCTAATTATGTCTCAGAGGATCTTTTGACTGACTTTCTTGTGCCATTTTGGCAGTTTTGCTTCTGGTCCCAGGCAGAAAATGTATAACTGAATAAGGGGATTTTAGTCTGGACACTTAGTTTATCTTCCGTTAAGGATAGCAAGACAGAAAACTTAATGGTATTAGGTATCAACTTAAAATTTGCATGGTCTGAGCTGTTCTTCTAAACAGATGAGACATTTAAAAAAAAATTAAAAGCTTCTTTGGGAAGCCTGATATATGTGTTACCAGACTATATCTAAATCTTCTCCATGAGGGGAGGGAGAAAGATCTGAGCAACATCCATGTGTTTTGTGAGTCCCACACATGGACTCCAATATGGGGAAACAATAGATAAGACTAATTAGCTAAGAATCAGTGTGTAAAAAATTGTATCAAGTTTATTACCTTTTTCTGTAACAAATATTTTAATATCACGAAGATAAGTATCTACTTGATGTACTTACTAAAGCAGTGCATATTTATTTATATTTCTAAGTCTTACCATAACACCTATAGCAATTGTATCCAAGTGCTTTTTGTCCTCGTAAATACTGTTAAATATCAAAAGATTTTACATTTTCTCACAATTTTACAAAAGTATAGACAGGATGACTGATTCTTAAACAAGGCCACGCGGCAGTGCCAACTTGATGTCCATCAGAGGTTCAGCATGTGTCATATATGTGAGTACTGAATGTACCTAAGTATGACAGCAGCTATGATTTGGTTTTGGCAGGTAGGTATCTCTTTATACTTTGAAGGGTAGAAATATGTCAGAATTTAAGAAGGAAACATATTGTTTGTTTAAGGAAGAAAATCTTTCTGCATGTCTGCATATACTAAAAGTGTCACTTCTGAAACTAACTGTGTTCCAGAATATGGGTAATGACTTGTCACCTCATCGGTTTGCTCTTCTGCCCTTTCATCATTTTCCTCTTCAGGAATGCCTTGCATTAGAAATGCAGCACTGTCAGCTCCTCAGTTGTTCAGGTGGAGGCCCTGAAGAATAAACAGGTGTTCCAAAATCCAGAGAAAATTATGCTGACAAATCTGTATTTCAGACACAATCATTCTGGAATCCCCTGTCTCCTTGCATAAAAAAGTTTCTCTTGGTCTCATTCCTCATTACCTGTATCTGGGGGTATATTGCTGAAGATCTCCATACTCCCTTATGTGCAATAGCATTACGGTAGCTTTTCTAATTCAGCTATCAGAGGCAAATTTATTTGTTTAAACCATTAATGTGCTTCAGGTTCATCTGCATTTCTGTCTTAAGGACCCTGGCCATTAAATAAGCTTTTATATTGAGATGAATTCTTAGTTTTGTTTTTGTATAATGTTTGATTTTTAAATGAAGGGGGAGGAAGTCTCCCTCTTAGTCCTAATTAAATCATGCAGTATTAAGATACATTTTGCAAACTGTGATTTTCTAATAAAATGGCCCCATCTTGTCTTTTTTAATTCCAAAAAATTTGTTCCAATTGGGTTTTTACACTTTTCAGGACTCCTAAAATATTTACAAAATATGAAACAACTTTTCATATCTGAATTGTTATTGGAAAACATATAGGAAAATCTGCACAGGAGTGATAGGAAGTGAATATTTCCCAGTAACATAACAGTTTTCAGCCCTTCAGAAATTTTCAGATTGCATTCATTGTAAGGAACTTGTGTGCATAGCATGTTTGGGCTGGTTCTTAATTTAACAGAACAGTTCACCTACCCAGTGGTTCATCTCATCCCATTACCCATAACAAAACCATAACAATATCAACTGCATTTGAGAAGGCCCTCCAGCTACTGTGACAGTTCTTATGCTCCAGGTCCTCCCAGAATTCTTTCCCGCAACTGTATTTTCAAACAGCACCAGCTAATGCAAATGCTTTTTTTTCTGTCTGATTGTCCTGGCCTGACCTGGCCACTACAATGTATTCAATGTTCTGTACCAGAGAATGATACAGTACAAGCTCTGTTTGTTTCAAAATGGCTGATAAGCAACAGAGGTTGATGTGAGTGCCTCACCCCAGTGCTCTAGACATTGCACTGGCTGACCATTGAATACCAGATTAAGCTCAAGGTTCTGGTCATAATCTTGAAAAACCTTCAATGGTCTGGCTTGTCTTGCTGTGAATATTATCCACCAGTTACCTGTTGTGGGAGTTTTAGAATTTACCATTTAAAAAAAGATACTAGCGAAAGTAGGAGCTTTTTCACAGCTGACTCATGGCTTTGGAACATCTTTGAAGAAGAGACCAAGACCATAAATCTCATCACCTTCAATGCAAAATAGACCCATCTCTCCATCTTTGATTACCAACAATAATAAAAATAATGAATTTAAAAGATCATTGTACACCCTTTCCCTCCTTTGGGGTAGAAAAGGAAGAAAACAAAAGATCAGTATTGATTAGACTACATAATAAACCCATGTGGTTTAGTAAGGTGTGAGAATCTTACTAAACCACAATAGTGATGAGCAAAATATAAATATTTTGCTAGGATACTTATTTAATTTGGGGGCATTTTAAGTAGCTCTACATGTCTTTGGAATATCTGATAAACTAGTGTTTTAATTTTTTTTTTTTTTTTTTTTTTGGAATTGTAGCAACAACCACTAAATCTAAAGTGCATTTTACTTTTTGGGGAAGGCTGGTATACAGTAGACTGAAAACTAAAAAAATATTTTTTTAATTCTGATTCACCGTATACATAATATAGTGATGAGTGACATGCAAAACCCTAAGACAGAGAGACAGATTCATTGTCTCACTTTGACAAAAAAAATTTCTAGCAAAACATTTCCCAATTAATCTTTACTGAAATTTCTAAATTTGACATGTTATTCCAGTATGATAATTCTGCATGTAATTTATTCACAACTTATAAAGAGAAGGCTTGGGATAAGCAATAGCAGCTTGCTATCAATTGCCCACTGAACCTGCCTCTATAGTTGCTGCAATGTGAACTTTACTCAGTGCCATTTCAATTGAAGCCTGTCTGATTAGATAATTCATAACCAACATTTACAAATTAGACAGTAGTACTTAGACTCAAAAAATAACCTTTCATATTGTCTAATTTGTGTCTGTGTGAAGTGAAAGGCATTGGGTTTCTTTTTTCTCCTGGCAAAAGAGGTGCTGTTCTTAGAATAGCTGTAATTAAAGATACAAGTAGTACAAATTTGGGATGATTCACAGTGCATCAGCTTTGTTATAAACTGCTTTTGGTGGGTGAAAATGATTGTCCTACCCAAAAAGGTGGAAAACTATGAAACATGTCAGTAAAAAAATGACTAACCTTGAATCATTTTTAATTAATAGGGACAGTATGCCAATAACAATGAAGTGATTCATATAAGAAAACATTTTACATTTATAAAAGAATGCACAGTAAAAAGCTTATTTAAATACTGTGGATAAATAAAGGTGAGTGAAAGAAGGGCCTAAGCTCATAGATTTTTAAGGCTAGAAGGGATAATTATGATCATATTATCTGACCTCCTATATAACACAGGTGTTAGAACTTTCCCAATATAATTCCTAGACCACAGATTCTAGAAAAACCTGCAATCTTGACTTAAAAATGGTCAGTGTTGGAGAATCCATCCTGATCCTTGGTAAATGGTTCCAGTGATTACTCTGACTTAAATTCAGACTGGAAATAGTTTCAACTTCCAACCATTGGACTGGCCACAGCATCACACTGGGAGCTCATGTTCTGCTGATTATCCACCATAGCACTCAAATGTTTTTCAGGTCACTACTTCCTAGATAGTCCTCCCATCCTGTAAATATGGCCTACATTCTGTGTTTTCAAATGTGTACATTTTAGTATCCATATTAAAACACATTATTTACTTGCACCCAATTTACCAAGCAATCCAAATAACTAAAACGAGAGGTCACTGATTTAGAGTTCTTTATCGCTCCCCCCAATTTCTGTGTTGTTTGCAAACTTGGATGATTTTGTGTTTTTCCTCCAAGTCATTGATAAAGATATTAAATAGTGTAGGGCCATGCTGGAAACAGATAGACTTGATAACTATTCTTCATTTACAGTTACATTTGGAGACCTAGTAATTAGCCAGATTTTAATCTATTCAATATGTGCCATGTCAACTTTACATTTTTCATCAAAATCTCATGCAGTACAAAGTCCAATGCCTTACAGAAGTCTAAATATATTTCATCAACACCATTACTTTTATCAACCAAACTTGTAATCTCATTAAAACAATTGAGTTAGTTTGACAGGATGTATTTTCCAGAAATGCATGATGATTTTCATTAACTACATTACCCTCCTTTAGATCTTTATTAATCAAGTCCTATATCAGCCTCTCCATTATGTTGCCGAGGTCATCTTGTTTATTCTTTTAAAAACTTGGCACAACATTAGCTTTGTTCTGGAACTTCCACAGTGTGCCAAGACTTATTCAAAAATCAACATCAATGGTCAAGTGAGCTTCTCAGCCAATTCAGCTCAACAGCTTCTCTTTTTTGTCTTGGTCTGGATGTAATGTGATAACTTTGGAATGCTGCATTCAATCGATTCCAAAATTTTAGAGAATGTTCTAGACAAAAATGGACAGAATCTCATTGATTCTGATGAAAATCCCAAAAACCAGAAGGGGGAAATGGAGAACACACACACACACACACACACACACACACCTGGTCAGCACACACACCAGCTTCACTCTGCAGCTGGCTGAAGATCAAAGAACTGGTTGATGCCAGCCATTAATACCTTACTGTTACAACGCCATTCTCATCTTAGCTTTTTCCATCATCCCAAGAGAATTTAAAAATGTTGACACCCTCAATGTGCGCTCTCTCTCTCTCTCTCTCTTCCCCTCCCCCTCACACACACACACACACCCAGGATGGATAGATTGGAGTGGGGGGACACAAAGAACCTGGCCTGGCAGGGGATAATGGGGGAAACTGGTAGGGAAAATGGGGAGGGGATAGGGGGTGCGGAGTTGCAGGGAGTCCCTGAAAATAGATGGCACAAAGTGTGCTGGGAGGAGGATGAAGGGATGCAACAAATCCTGGGTGTCTGCAGTGAGCTTGGCTCATAGAACCAATATAGTGTGAAGTCAAAAATGGAATAGTTACTACATCTATTAGTAATCTGTTAACCCAATATATCTAGTACCACAGCAAGTATCTTCTGACATTCATTATCTGTACCCAATAACCACAAAGTTCTTTGTTCACATTTTTTAAATGTTGTTTTTTTAAAAATACACATACACCTGTCAAATATTCAGGACTTAAAAATCTCCAGATTTCAGGCAACTAAATGAATATATTGATTTGCATAGCTAAAGAATATGTATATCCTCTTTTACATAGATGGAAGAAAATGCATGAGCATAAGTATCTGCTTTTAGGAATAAGGCCTTTATATAGTAAAACAAAGTAACATAAAGATGGGCTAGAGTCATCTGACATGTAGCCAATTTGAAATTTAACTTTATATATACACACAAAAGTTCTAAATATTTGACATATGTCTCTTGCTCCCATTGAGATAAATACTTCGTCAGCACCTTTGAAAATTAGAACACGTATTTGTACCTACGTTTGATTTAGGTACCTAATTTTGGGCACTTCTTTTTAAAATTGTTGATTTACCCTCCCATTTCCCCCCTCCCGTTCTACTGCAGTGATCACTATTTAAAAGTAAGCTCTTACCAACAGTTTCCACACTGGAGAGAAAATTCTGCCACCCACCCAAAACCCAGGTCTAGTCTGGCTAATAATCAGACCCTCACTTGACCTTCCCCATGTCTGACCAAGGTTAAAGAAAAGCGAAGAGCCACTTCCAGTATCCTCATGGGCCCCTCGTATTTGGTTTTCAGAACAAATCTGAATGCTTTTAGGACTAAGTGTTTGATTCAGTTCAGCTTTCTCACAGCAGCAACTGCAAGAAGGAAGAAGTGGATGCCAAAAAACAGAAGTGGAGGTTGAGAAGAGAACAATATAAGTAGTGTTTTGCTTTTGTCTTCTTAGGAGGAAGAAGGGAAAGAATTGAACCAGGCTATGTATTGTGCATGACGATTCAGGCACTCCAAAACTACAGTGATGTGTGATATAGATGGATAGATACAACTCACACAATTCACAATTTATTCAATTATGCTAGTGCCTGAAAAATGTAGAATTATGAGAGCTTCCTGAGACTTCAAAGACATGAGACTTTCCTTATATATGAGCAGTTTCTTTATCTCTTAATATCTTGCCTTTGAATTCTTCTTTCCCCAGAATAGGAATTGGCTAGAGTGAACTAGAATAAGCTATAGCTGAGTGAGAGAATTTTAACGTATCAGTACATGAAAGGCAGTTTCAAGTGCTGAAGAAAAATAGTCTTTCAGAAGAAGAGAGGGAAGAAAAAGTGCATATGCCTTAGATATGCAAATACGCTGCTGGCACCTCAACATTCCACCTACCTGGCAGAATATTTCCTGCAGTGTAAGTTGGATTCCAGTGACTCACAATGGATTGCTGTATTGGTTTTGTTGTTGATGTTGTTTGTTGTTTTTTAAACAGGGCAAAAATCTACTCCATTCCAGCAGAACAAGGGGCAATATTGAATGATCCAGCATTACATTACATCTAACATTACGTTAGATGGATTACATTAGAATGAAATGTAAAACTATCCATAATTAATGAAGTACTTTAAAAAAGGCATAAAGTTGTAGAAATGTATCAGTTGTTACTCAGGGTTTTTTTGTTTGGTTGGTTCACCCCCCCCCAGCCACAGTGGTCCCTAATTCTGGGTGCCCCAGTTTTTGATATCCTAACTTGAGGCATCTTGGGCTTGATTTTCAAAAATGTTAAGCACCCAAAACAACAGCTGAAGCCCCAGAACTGTGGGGGTTCAGCATCTCTGAAAACTTGTGCTGAGTACCCAAACTTGAGGCAACCGAAATTAGGAATTTGGACAAGTAACCTCTGATAGGTCATTCCCGCCTCCCCATTAGTCCTACCTACTATATATATCTTCCATTCTAGTGTTTAAACTAAGTAACTTTCAGACAGGGGCTAAGATGCTCAGAGGTCTCCGTTAGCAGGAAAATAAAGTCATGTGGTGCATTCCAAAGTTAAAGCGAAAATTCAAAAATAGTTTTTATGAGCCAGTGATAAAGTCACACTTGAGCAAGGATGGTGTCTGTCAAAGTGATCAACATTCACTCCACTTCCAACACACAATCTGGGAAAAAGAATGTTATGGGACCTGACCTGGTTTTCCATTTACACCAACATACTTTCTGTTATAGGAACATAATATAGGGTTTTTGTTGCTTTCCTTAATTGATTGTATAGTCCTGTATATTTTCTTTCAAAGCCTGCAGGTGCCTTTCATAGCAGTTAACTCATTTGTGCAGTTTACTTAGCTTGTTTATCTTAGTGACTCACATTTTATCTTGAGATGCTATGGGTTTCGATAAGCCAATATCTATCAAGATTTTCACCACCATATATTATATGCTGCATTTTCTCTCTCTTGCTCCTCTGTAAATAACAGATTTTGCCAGATCTTTGGGTTGTCGTCCATCTTGTCTGGAAAAAGCACTATTTGTCTAATAGCTTTCTTGAGTTTGTTTGTTTCTAACACCACTCCTGCTCCTTCCTGGCTCTGATTTTAAAGTAAAAAACAGAAAACAACAACAACAACAAAATCTAAAAAGCAAGACATTTTAAATTGATAACCTCACAAATTATAAAATGATAAATTCACATAAGTATAAGAATAAGATCTGAAATCCTAATCTGACATCTTAAAGCAGCCTGATTTTTTTTCACAAACTGCCAACCACTTGCCCTTTGAAAATTAGGTCACTTTAAGGTGTTGCAAGTTGAGCACTTAAAATCACTGATCATTTCTGAAAATCCTGGTAAAAAACTAGACTCTATGGCACTATAATTAGTGTAAATTGTCTGGCCATGAGGAATCAATGGATAGCTAACAATGAATCCAGCAAGGGGCTAATGTCACACCAGTGTAATTTTTCTGAAGTCTGTAGAATTACTTATTATTTATGCCTTGTCTACACCAAAGATAAGTTGACCCAGCTACGTTTCTCAAGAGTGGAAAAATGCACACCACTGAGCATCGTAGTTAAGCTGCCCTAACCTGCACTGTACAGAGCACTAAGTCAATGGAAGAATTCTGTCAACCTGGGTACTGACTATCCGAGAAACTATCTGAGACTATCAGAGATGGGAGTACCCCTGCCTGCCACTGCAGAGTTTCTAGTGAAAACATAGCTTTAGACTCATTTTAAGTTAATTTAGTTTCAACTCAAAGAGAGTGAGATATTGGGCACTGGATTCTAATATGGTAGTTCATACGGTAGCTAAGAATTTAAATGGCTGCTGAGTAGCTCCATCTTATATACAATCATGACTGAATAACAATGATACTCATTTTTAAAATCTAGAGGAACTGAATTTAAATTATCTACCATCTCACTCTTCCAGCAAGTTCCATCTTTATAGGCCAAGCTGTAAACTGAACAGCCTATGGTGCTGTATTTGTAAAAGGGGGAAGACAAAAGAAAAATTGCACAATATTAGTGTTATCTATATGGTCAAATAGTAACACAAAGAGAGAGTGTGTGCGTACACTAACTATGTTGTACTAAACATGGGGAAAACTACAACATTACTACTGCTTTACAGAATTTATACCACAAATGAAAATTGGCTTTTGAAGGGTACTATTTCCCTCTCTGACTTTATTAATGAGATTGTACTTGTTTTGTTGTTAAAATAAGACCTATCTGTTACATTCATATTAATAGTAGATAATGAATGCTTTCTAGTGTTTTGTATTTATTTTTGCAGTATTTTTCTTCCATCATCCTCCCTTTATCCATTTATTTTCTGTAACACACACTTAAAAATACTGGAATGTTATGGCCATTCACCCATTTTGCAATTACACTATATAAAAAAATTATATATGTTGGTGTTTTGAGTAGCTGACTTTTTCCGGTAATGATGCTAATAGAAACCGATGAGTTGCTAGCGTACTTCTAATATATGGTCCATCAGATCTGATATCCTGCTTCCAGTCATGGCCTATTGTACACCTGCTACAGAGAAAGTCAAAAACATTAAGTAATGCACCTGGCCAGTAGTATATAAATAGGCAATTAGGAAAGACCAACATATAAAATAACTGAAAGTAAAAAGGTCAAAACGCTCCAATTTACAATATCGTCATCTTGTGCAAAATGTGTGAGGCTTTCTACTCCTCATTCCACATTCTGTAGTGACAATGACTAATAAATAGGAAATATTAATTCATTCTTGTGATAATTGTAATGAGAATACTGAATGATACAAACAAATCTAATCCATCTTCCTCTGAAACTGTAATCTGATTGTTATGTTGTGTACTACTCAGATGCCTTATGTATGTAACCAGAGACCATTATATTAACAACTAAGAATAGATAAGATCATACGTCAATCATAATATTTTCCCTAGGAAAATAATCCTACAAGGAGAAAAAAAAAATCTCTTGTTTTACTTGGGTTGAAATCTAAAATCCTCTTTTTTCTTCAACATGGCATGTTCTAACTTTCTTAAAAGAACTCTATAGGTCAGCCATTGTAAATCATGCACTGATGAATAATAAGAGTAGGAAAAACATGAGTAATTCAAATAATAATCAGATGTCCTATATATATGATTAAGGTATAGTGCTGTGTGGAATTTAATAAGCAAAACAAACGAGTTTGGAAAAATAATCTCCCCTATGGCCAGGCATCTACAGAGTCTGCTTGTTGCCCACTCTCTCTCTTAGCACACCCAGGTGGGTCACTGATAACAAAAATAAATAATAGTCCAAAAGGAAACAAAATATAAGGATCTTCTGCACTCTACAAAACCTTCCTCTGCCTGATTCAGAGGAGGGATATGAGTCACTCCCAGGTGTGGCCAGGATATAGACTCATTCTCTCACTCTTTGGCCCATGAATATTTATGTATTTATAGAGCATGGAACACCTACAACAAGAGAAACTGAAAGCAACTCACGTCAGAAGAGCTGTAGCTTGGTTGAAGTGCTCGAGGGGGAGAGATCTGAGTTCAAGTCCTTGCTCTAGAGTGGATTCAAGTGCTCTAGGATTCAAACATGGATCACCACACCCCAGGCAAGTGCCCTAAACACTGGGATAAAAGTTATAAAGAAAGACAAGTCTGCTCATTCACTCTCTGCTGAAGCTGACCCTGGAAAACTCAACTATTAGTTCAAATTTACAAATAGTTTCGGCTGACCAAAACTGCATTTTTCAGCAAATAAACTTCTTACAGAAAACTTCACCCAACTCTACTGCTGACACTAAGGGATTCCTCCCTTGAGTCTTTCCCTCAGTCTCTGGTTCTCTTCCTAGGCATTGGCCTTCTTTTGAACTGCCGATAGGAGCCCCTTTTTCTTCTCTTGCCACCATCTCCCTTCAGAAACAGTCATAGGAGACAATCTCTCTCCTGGAGCGCTCCTTCCCAAAGAGCTTTCCTAACCATTTAGTGAAATCATCTGACTCCTTCCCAGCTGGTTCTGATAACTGAACCAAACCATCTGCCCTTTTAGGAAAGGGGGATGTGGCTGTGGTGTGAATGCTTAGATCTATTATTCAGAGTGACCAGTAGGGAGCATATAGCATGGACATTAGAATCCAAGTGAACAGAAAATATCTGCCTTGCTCTGTCCTACCCAAAGGACAAGGGCTTTCACAGATACATTGGTTTGGTGGTTGAACAAAAAAAAAAAAAAAATCAGATTTAAAATAAATTCATATATTTCTGGTTTTTTGGTTTGTGTTTTTATTTTCCTTGGATCAACTATTTGCCACAGTTGACCTGAATTCACACATAGTTTCTGTCAACCCCAGTCTGTATTTTTTCAATGGAAAAAAAATATAATTGCATGAAATTTTCCATCCACTTCTAGTTCCAAGTCTCTATAATCTCTACAATCCCCAGCCAGTGAGGATCAGAGGATTGGCTGATCCACCCCAGGCAAGTCTGAGCCTGACATTCTCTTTAAAGAACTAGTCAGCTTGTGACAGACCCTTAGAAAGAGTTAGGAAAGTACAAGCTTTGTTGTTTTGCACAAATATCCCTATTTTGCTTCCAGTTTACAGAAAGTCTTAGAAGAGTGAAATGGTTGGGAGAACATTCACTATAAAAAGAAACATTTTTCATGGGAAAAAAAAAACAAAACAAAAAATACTGTCATAGGATCGAGGGCCCAGTCCATCTGTGATGGATGGCCTTAAGGAAAATGACCCAGTTTCAGCCCATTTGGTGGTTATTAATTGTCTAGGTGGCTGGGCGGTTTGATAATCGACTAGTGAGCATCTGGATCAGATACAAAGCTCAGTTGGAGGAGGTTGTTCCTAAGGAGAGGAGTTTCTGGAGGAGGACTGGTGCCTTGTGTGCTGTCTCAATGGAGGGCTGGAAGGACGAAATTATTGACACAGGGTCTGGGGGTGTGCAAATCTTGAATACAGGGAGAGTAAGCCTAACTGAATTAGTTCACAGCAAGAGTCTGTGGGACTCCTGAATTTAGAAGAGGAGGCCTATTTTAGTTAGCAGTCACTAATTCCCAAAGGGTGGAGTTGAAGGGCTAAAGAGTTAATGAATAAGCCCCACAAAGGGCTGAGTACTGTGTTCTGGGAATTAATAATTGCAAGACCTAAGAGGGATAGAGGAGAGCAGTGAGCCTGCAAGGGGACATTGTGCCACAATGTATCTTCCTGTTCGATCAAGCAGACAGATGCTTAAAGAAAATCAAGATCTTTACTTTGTTAACAGAACAATATAAATTAAAAAAATGTTGTCAGAGAGGGCCAGAGCTTACTCTGCATGTAGTTTCACTGAAGTCAATGGTGTGTCTCATGGACTACAGATAATCCATGAGAGCAAAGGTGTCATGACCTAGCCCAGAGAGTTAGATAGCCCAGAGCTATCTAAAAGTATTTCTATTCAAAGAAATAAGAAAAGAAAACAATTTGAATATTCATTTGAATGTTATTACTGTTAGGAAAAAATATATAGTAATAAAACACAGTCCAATCCCGCTCAAACTGAAAACAATGGAAAAAACATTGTTGACTTCAGGGAGAGCAGGATCATGCTGTCAATATGAATCATAAGGAGGATGTATTTTTGAATAATCAGATATAGTACACATTTAAATCAGTCAACATTTGGATTATCTTGTATTTCAGCCCCTTTCTTTATAAACAAGAATTTTCATTGTGAAAACTTATGTTTATAGGATCTTTCTGCAACCTATTCTCATAACATATTTAACTTCAAATTGCAGAATTTTGCCAGTTTCTCTGTGAAATAAACTTGATTGTCCTTCTGATCAGTGACTCAGAATATCTATTAAAACAAATGTTTACCAGTTTAGTGTTTTACAAATTCTTAAAAGTAATTCATTTTGTGTGACCATAACAAAAACTGCATACAGGAGAAGTGTCATATTTTCATAGCTACATAAAGAACTAGGATAAATGGGAAGTACAAAGCAGACCACGATTAGTTAAATTTTGTAGGCAAGGGTAAGTTGTCACTTTTGGGTAATAAAGATTCCATGACAATCCCTGTTTTGTGGAGGCCAGTCTTTTACCTTTCTAGAGCTTTTTCTGCATTCAGCTAATGTCTTCTGTCTTCCTAGGGTTGTGTATAGACTTCTAATGACTGATAGCCGTGGGATTGATTCTGCGCTCATTGAAGTCTAGGAGAAGACTCCCATTGACTTCAGTGGGTGCTGGATTAGGCCCTTTATTCTTAGACAATATAAGCAATTGCTACTTGACAATGGCACCACACCGACAGTGGAAATAAAACTAATTATTTCACTGAAAATAATGGATTTAGACTATAATGAAACTTGAATAACTCATTTTGAATCATGCCCATATTATCTAGAAATGGACTCATGCTATTTAAATCCAGTTCTTGAACTCAGGGAAGTTTGGGCCTACAGTGTTGGGCTGAACCACTGTGATACCATTTAAAAACTGGGGTGAAATCATGTTCCCATTGAAATCAGTGTGAGCTTTGCCATTCACTTCAATGAGACTCGGATTTCTCTCTGAACAGAGGAAGGCCACAGCATCTTCCTTTAGGGGAATAAATGGTGCCAATTACAAGTCCTTAGCCTCGGCCCCCAGGGGGTGGGCTTCCTTCCCAATCTGTGGCCCTTCTGTAGGGAAGGGCTGATACGGGGTCTGTAGCCCCGGCCTTCCCACAGCAGGGTTGTCAAGCAGTCTATCACTCCCAGTCCTCGAGCAGGGCAGGGCAGGCAAGCAGTCTATAGCCCCGGGCCTTCCCACAGGTGGGGCTAGCAAAGCAGTCTGGGGCCCCCGGCCCTCAGGCAGGGCAGGGCACACAAGCAGTTCACAGTCCCTGGCCTGTAAGCCAGGCAGGGCGGATGAGGCAGTCAAAAGCTCCCGGCCCTCCAGCAGGCAGGTCAGGCAAAATAGTCTGGACCCCCGGCCTTGCAGGCAGGCAGGGCTAGTAGAACTCGGTATCCTCTGCTCGACAAGCTCAGGGGATGTCAAGGTGGTTGGGGAAGGAGGGAGGGGGACACAGGCCCACCCGACTCCACTGCGTCGTCAGCGGAGGGCAGCTTCTCCAGGTCACTGGGTTCCAGGGGTTCCTCCGGTCCACAGGGTTCAGTCACCTCCAGGGGGTCCCCAACATCAGGCAACTCCTCCAGGTCAGGGCCGGCCTCAGGGTTTTTTTACCATCCAATAGTCTCAGGTGGCTTGTCCCAGCTACTAGGGCCCGGCGGCCCTCTCCAGTCACTAGGGTCCGGTGGTCCGGAAGGCTTTGGAAGCCTTGGTCAGTGGGGCGATGGCTCCAAACAGCTGCGGGGATTGGGTCTGGCCTAGGCCGCAGCCTCCAGGAAGACACATCTGCCTCCGGCAACAGCTTCCCCATTACTGAGCTGCTAGGCCTGCCTTTTATAGTTCCCTTCCCTGCATTGGCTCCACCCCTCTGTTTCCAGGCAGTTTGGCCTGTAGGGCCCTGTTCTGCCCAGCAGGGGTGTTGCGACCCTTCCTTGGGCCCAGGCTCTAAGGAAGACCACATCGCCTTCCTACACTGGTATTAAATGCTTTTGTTTAACTGATTATCTCTTGCAGAATTTATCTGGGATTGCATTGTTTGCAAGTCAGTCCTGTATCTCTCTCTCTATATATATTATTTTGTATTTGATGGTCTTATAGGTGTGCGGCTGTAGCAACTGAAATGATGTTTATGTTTAAGGTTTACCTTGCAAATTATTTATTTAGTTTTTAAGGGTAATTTATATTCTCAAAAGACATGTTCCAGAAAATGCAAATGACATTCTCTGAAAGGTTTACATAAAAGAAAAATAACAGCTTGTAGTTTTCACAGAAGAACTTTTAATATGAGTGCTCTTGCAAGCAGAAATGATTTGTGTTCATTTGTGAATAAAACTACTTGAAACATTGAGTGGAAAGTAGTTCATAAAGCACTGACTTGTATTGACTTGGTCACCTCCATAAGTCATGGGTGTTAATTATTGAATTTTTAAAAAGAGCATTATTGATTTGTTAAGAAGAAAATGTATCTAAAAGGTGCCCCAGCAGTTTAATTTTGCTCATTATAAAACACCAAATAGCTAAAGGAAACTAAAATAGTATTTGAGCAAAGAGATCTATTTTTAACAAATTAGCTTTGAACCATTTGTCTAGTGGGTCCATGTTTTCAATCTATGGCAGCATATGGAAGGTAGTTGAAAACTAGCTCTCTAAGAAACATGCCAAGCATTCTTAAATTGCTCCTCGTGTGGAGCTCTCTTGAAATGTTGTGACACTTATGAAAGGGGTCAGAGTGTTACAAATAATGCTGCAGGATTTCAGGCCTGATTGACTATGGGAATGTGAGTTAGTGCAATTCTTTACCTGCATCATCCCGTGACAATCAGAAACCATTTCTATAAAAGTTATTGGGACTAAAAAGTAAATTGATGTGCTGAAAAATCTATTTTCATTTGCTGTAAACCATGTGTGTGTTACTGGAATAGATTCTATTAGTTTCTTCATAATCAATAAATATAAATTGATTACTTAGAAAGCAAGTGCATAAAGATATAAAAATACAGCAAAAGTAGGACCAAGTTTGAGGGAACAATGAATTTTGTTAAACTTTCTGAATTTGAAATTTCGGGACAGATCTTAGTTTACTGAGATGTGGGTTCCAGTTATTCACTACTTTTCTAAGGCTGTATGGGTGGAGAAAGAGCTTAAGTGAATACTCAGCCTCCTAGCAAGACAATTGACAACAGATAGGCAAGGAAGTAGTCCATGGAGAAGAGTAGTAAGAAATGACACATCAAATGGGTATGTCATGCAGAACATTTTAAGAAGCACAGATGAACACCAAAGATATAATGTAAATGAATGTTGAAGTCAGGAAACAGTTTTAAAAAGAGATCCTGGACTAGAGAAAAACAGTTAAGACAAATTCTGAACATACAATGAAAGTGCTTAATAAGAAGATGGGAGAGGAAAGGCAAAAGTGTGTGTGGAAGTGGGGCAAGAATAGGGCTGGAATATGAGAATGAGGTTAGAGGTAGGGAGACAGAGATGAATGGTCAAATCTTGCTCCATGGAATTAAATGGCAAAACTCCTATTTACTTTGATATGGTCAGAATTTCACCTAAAATCTCCTGAATAGAAGAAAACAGCAGGGTCTGTGGAAGCACAGGCATTCAGACAGAAACCACCTTCGAGATGAAGAAAAATAAGATTCTAAATGAGAAAAAATGTGGCCCAGGACCTGAAAATGGCTTGAAGTGGGAAAGTCAAAGCTGATGAGTATCGCTCTATTCTTGGAATATTTCTTTTGTAAATTTTTGGAATTTGAAGTTCTGTTTGTTTTTCTCCATATCCCACAATATTCAAATGTATTTTGTTAAGAATAAGTTTTTTTTCTTACCAAGTTCTGAATAAATGTCTCACTACAACGCTTTTTTCCAAGTAGTTATAAAAACGCTAAGCGTCAGATTCTTAATATGTTCATTCAGGTTAATTACCTCTACCTCCTTCCCTCTACAAGAAGTACACTGGTTTATATCCCCAAATAAAATATACTTGTTTAAATACAAGGAAAACTTGAAAATCATCATCTAAATTAACTCTAATACATAAATTCTACAGGAGTCTGCAATAACAACAGCTACATTTCACTGTCCTGTGGAATTTTATTGGTCTACAAACTTTCTCCTGCTGAAAACAGAGAACATAGAAAACCTTTGAAGCCCATGTTGTTAGACTGCAAGAGTTACTCTACACTGTAGAATGGTTGTCTTCAAACAAAAACAGTAAATATGCCAAGCTGATTGGCTCCTATTCACATAGAATGGTGGCCTTTAATCTCAATGCTGCTATGAATTCCTTTTTGCCAATACAATGCAAGATATGCACTTAGTTTTGTTAGCCTTTGAAAGGAGGCCAAAGGTAGATGTGAAAGGTCTTCCACTAGTTATTATTGTGTTCAGTATATGGTATTGCTATGTCAGTCATTACTTTCAAAGCCCTCTACAGGTTCTATTTCCTTTGTTCTCTTTCAAAGAGGAAAAAGGAAACCTGTATGACAAATAGTTATCTTTTAAAATCTTTTTAAAACCATTTGGATAAGGCATCAGAACACCTCAAGATTAATGTGAGCGAAGAAGCGAAGAAGAAAAGAGAATGCAGCTTGAAGACATGTACTGTTTGTTCTTTTATTTATATTTACAGAAATGATAGAAGACAGCACCTGTCCATGTGTGATAGGGTGCTGTTTGCATGCGTTGTATTTCAAGTTAAGTCAAAGCTACTTAAGCACAGTGGTATAATTTAATGTAATCCTTCACCAGTAAGCCAGTCAACTTAATAACTAAAATCTCCTTTTTCTCTTCAACAATACCACACCCTTACAATTCCCACCTCCATTTTCCACTAAGAAAAAATGTTGTGCACTTAAAACTCCTGTTTAGTTCAGTGGGCATTTGGGTTCCACAAAAAAATATAGGAGTAAACTCAAAAGATTGTTTTATATCATTTTATATCTATTCAGCAACACGTGGCTGCCTGCCTTATCAATCTTTCTCTGGCAATTGTAAGGAAGATAGGACCTTCTTGTCTGCCTGAGTTTTAGAAATACTTGCGGTCAATGGGAGCTGCAGTTGCTCAGCTCCTCGTAAAATCAAGCTCTTATTATCTAACCATCAAACAAAATTATGAAGCAAAAGTCCTGAACACAGATCCAGATCACACTGAATTACCAACAAATTCAAATGTGGCATAAATCCACTGAACTCAATGGAGTTACACATATTGGCATAATCTGAGAATTTGTCCCATGTTTTGTGTCTCTCAGTTCCCCAGGGTTTATGGGTGTCATTCTTTTATTGCATCAACTTCTGTTGGTGATACAGACAAGCTTTTCAGCTTATACAGAGCTCTTCTTCATTTCCCAAAGTCCATTGGCTGTGTTTCAAGAGCCAGGAAGGCTTCCTGGGGATACAACCTCTGTCCCCCATCGTGATTGTTAAGTGGTCAGCTCCTTCACTTCCTAGTGTGATGGCTTTACTGACCTTTTATGTAAAGGTACTTCCATTGTTTCTGACCTCATCTTGCTGAATTTACACTGGCAACACAGTCAAATAGGCAAAATAACATTCCTTCTTCTAAGACAGGCAAGTTTATGCACTGCTTATCAAACAGATCTGAAGAAAATATGTCCAGAATACATCTATATTCTTTATACACTGCCCGTATGTACATTGTGCAATAATATTAATGACCAGCATGCTACCAGTTATATATAATACCTTACATTACACCTTTAGATACAGATTATGACAACAGCAAATGTCAGGCCTGATTTGAGTTATGGTGTGGTGTGCCCTCTGCCAGTTAGCATTGAGAGGTTCCCTGGGTCACAACCAGAAGTCAGGGAATGTGAGGAGTTGGACTGGAAGCATTGCTTCCTCTTGCATTGAGCAGTATATAGGTTTTAATAAAGTCCCACTTGTTCAACTACACCTACGTTAAGCCTTGCTCTTTGCTAATAGACAGCCTTCTGAATATAAGAATTCTTTAATCATTTCTCATTTCACAGTTCCTGGTCCATGAAAAATGCCTCTTCCAGAAGTCAGTTTAAAAGTCTACCTGTCTGTGACGATTTATCGTGTTTTATCAATTTATTGGATGGATAAAAGGGAATAACAAATGTATGCACTTACATACATGTTAAAAAGGAAAATAAAAATATTGGGCCAGACCCTCAGCTGGTGTAAAGCAGTGTAGTTCCATTGAATGGCTCTTTAATCTCAAAAAGCACCTACTTGATTTTCTCAGAATTTTAGAATTAGCATTAGCAATAAATTTTATTCCTGAAAAATTGATAGCATAGTGTGATGATTTTTAATTAGGCCTGGTCTACACTGCTAGGCTGGGTTGACGTGAGATACACTAGTTATATAATGTAACTAGCATTTCTCACGTCGACATACTTACATTTATACAGCATGGCGTCTTCACGACACTACATTGATGAAAGACACTCTCCCGTCAATGTTGCTGTCCATCTTTCGGGGAGGTGCACTTATTCAGTCAACAGGAGAGCACTCTTCCATCGACTGCTCAATTGATGCCGTTGCATTGATGTCTGCTGCTGCAGCAGTGTAGACATGCCCTTCGAGAAGAGGGGTCAAAATCAGTGTTATAATCCAGGGTTGCCACATTACATATGGAGTGCTTTATATACAGAACCATTTTAGTATCCATTTTAAACCAGATTTTGCAATTCTCACTTATGCAAAACTCCCATGGCAATGGAAGCAGAACTGAAACTGCTGCATCCCGTAACTGTGTTCAGCTTAAAGCTCTTTCTCATTCTTTGTTTCCTTTGAAATTGCCTCTGATATGAGACAGCACACAATATCTAAGATAATATTATACCTACTTTTAAAGGAGCCAGCATACTTCAGACTCATTTCCATGGCTTATTCAGATTCTACCTATCCTTTTTGCCTCTTTGCAGAAGAAAGATGACTTAAGTCCATTTTTGACATTAAAGATTTACTTTACAAGATACAACAGTCCTAAAAGCTTCCTCAGTGAGAAACACTAGACCTTTGTTAGACCACACTCAACCACAAAATCCTGTGCCATTGGAAGGAGGTTCAATTTAGCTTACTCCCTTGTGTTATGATGTGACTTTGTTTTCTTCCTTTTGGGTTTTTTCCATCTCTTGCTGTGAAAGTTAACTTGAAAGATGATAGGGAAGTGTCTGTTTCTGCAAGATGAGACACATTGCATTACCAACAAATTCTAATGATATGAATTATTTACTAGACAGTAGTAGAATAGAAAAAAATGACAGCATGTCACAGACAATGCTGGCTAAGTTGTTTAAGTCATCTGTAGGCATGTTCTAATTTAGCTTATTATTAATTTCCTGTCAGGAAATCACTGCCCTAAACCTTCTCTTTAATTCAGACATAAGTCATTTTAAACTCTTGTACAGACAGCTGATTGAACTCAAGACTTTTGTCTCATTACAAAGCTAGATGCTTTCAGGCAGAGGATTGTTCTAGACACTTAATATTTTGAAACAAAATGTACTGTATAATTAATTGAGTATGAAATGTGTTGTTCATTGCTGAATTAGTTTATCTTTTCAAGAGTTTACTGGCTGCATGCAATCAATCATTCATATTTCACAACTGCTGTAGGTTTGTGAATTTTCACTTTTGATACAATTGAGTTCCAACTGCGTAGCAAAATGAATACAAAATACTATCTGGAGGCAAACTGAACAAAAGCCCCTCCTGTTTTATCTGGTAAAATAAAATGTTAGGTCATTAATCATCCTCCTCATCACGTCTCATTTTTTCAGGCATGCAATTTGTATTCAAGCCATGTGGGGGATACTGGCAGAGAACAAACAAATTTGAACTGACAAAGCAGGAAATATTTCCTAATTACTAGAATTGCTAAAGTAGGTTAGAAAACACAGACAAAGAAAATCTAAGAAATGGCTGCTTTGAGGATCATTTTTTTTGCTAGACATAAGATGTGATTGTCATGTTAACTGCTTTCAAAAGACAAATAATTGAAAACCACCATGTAACCAAAGACACAGAAATCCAAATGTCTGCTCATTAAACTTAAAGAGACTGTCTGAGATTCAGTTATTTCATGCTTCTAAATGTATGGATGCTTCTCTAGACCATATTTGGATGTCTCCAGAGTGAAAAACAAGCTGGAATTCTCACCAGTTATCATTTTCTGGTTGGACTAGTCAGTAAAACAATGAGAATAGACCTGTAGTGTTTCACTATTGACTCATGTGATGTTCATTTAAAATCAATAGAAAGATAACTATTTACTTGACTCCTTCCCCTGATAGATCTACCTCTGAGGAGGTGACAGAAAGCTTACATATTGGCGGATTCCAATATCGTACTGTTGCTGGTAGGGTAGTTATGTCACTTGCTGCTTTTCTGGATGGGCCCACAAAGAACCAAGAAAATGAACAAATATTTCAAGCCAGCCAAGAAGTCAAAGATCAAGACTGATTCCACAGATTGTGCCCCTCCTCTCAGGTTTCCACACCAGCATCAGGATATTTAGAGCAAAGTAAAAACTAAGTAAGGTAAAATATATCTTAGCTGTTTCCTCTTCCCCTTCATTCACCCACAAACTCCTCTTAGTGTATGAAAATTGGGATTCCATGCTGGTAAAAAGAGGCTCCCTGTTTTGGAATATCAATGCAATGTAATACATGATTCTGAAATAAATTCCATATGACTCCGTTTTTGTACTTGTGCCAGATACAGGACATCTTACATGTATTAAAATATCCACTGTACACATGCTACTGAAATATCTGCCAAGCCTGAGTTACTACTTCACACAAGAGTTCTTTATCAGAAGTTCTTAGCAGGATACAAAAGTGTACACTCTAGTGGAAATGTTGGCTGCATTTCTTTCAGCCAATTTTTTTGTTTGTTTGTTTGTTTATGAAGTGAATAATAACCCTAAGGAAAATCTGAGGCATAAATAACACTGTTGCCATATTCACCAGCTGCTATAATAATACCCAACATGCTTTATAGGACTTCTTGCTGCCATTTTGATGATAACTGTAGATTCCTGGTTCCTCAGTCCATTTGAGAATAGGGCCACTACAATGTTACAGAAACAATGAACTTTTAGTTCTAAAAGCTCAAACCTTTAGTCATATTTCAAATGCTGGAGTGGAAATTTGGAAGAACTGTCACTATGAATTTGCTCACATCATCAAGTCTGGTAGGCTCAGAAATGATTTTCACAGTTACTCTAGCTCTGTATCTAAGGGATTTAAGTTAAAATACAGAGTTTTTAAAGTAACAATAATACAAGACTTAAGAACGAACCAATTTTATTGTTGCCATTATATAATCATATAGATGGCTATGTTTAACTCAGTGGATTATACCTATTTAGACTTTTTTCCAATGGATAATGGCTCAAAACCAGACAACTAATGGAGCTGTTTACGGCATCTCCAATCATAGAGAGGATTTATTGATAAATTATCATCCTATCAGTTAATGATTAGAGTAATAGCACACTTTTTAAGAGAAACTCTGACAGAGCCTTAACACTGAATCACTGTGGACAATAACACTAGAAAATCCCTTCTTTCTGTTTCACATTTGTATTCTCTCTCTCTCTTTGTTTCTATTTTAATCTGCCAGTGCCCTCTGGACACACATCCAAGCCAGGTAATACTTTCTAACCTTTTGAGATTTGGCCCCTCATTAATTATATTTTGCTAATATTCTCAGTGAGTTAATATCTCCCAGCAAACAGTTTGCTCAATGAATGCAGCCTCTTTACTGCTCCCAGAATGTCTGTGAGCAGATTGTAATTTCCTTGAACAAAGAATTTTGTGCAAAAAAATCTCCAAAAGCAATGAAATACTTTCATTTTCAAATTTCACAGCTCCCCCCACTTTTCAATGAAAACCTAAATATCTCTTTATATGCATCATTTTTGTTTGTTTCCAATAACCGAACATTTTTCAGTCTTTTCATCATCATGATAAAAAAAAAATAAAATAAAAAAAATTCTAAAGACCATTTTATACACTTGTTTTCTTAGTAAGAAATTTCAATGAGGACTGACACTCAGTATCAAATATTCAGTGTTTGAAATTTGACCTGGATTAGTTAGTTATGCCTGACCACAGAAATCACTTATTATATTGTTTCACTTCCTTCCATCTTATCCAGATCTTAAAACCCTCAAACATTGAGTGTGTTCAGAATGCAAACCCAAATACAGAGTCACATTGTGAAAATGGCACCTATGCTGGATCAAAACTGCAGATGCCAAATTTTGAAGTGTTAAAAACCTAAACACAGATCTGTAATTTGTCATCAGTAATAATGAGGGAGGTTTTGAATCTCTCAGAAACTAAGTATATTAGGGGGAGATAACAGATGAGAAGGAATAAATAATAGTTTAGAAAGCCCTTTACTTTCTGTATCATATAGTCCTGGCCTGATCTTGTGCCTAGATTAGGTAGGGTCCTATATTGCATGAGTGAAGGTATTAAATTGTAATTTTCTCTGGTCATAATGTTGATCTTGCAAGAATGCTGAGCATTCTGCTCGCACTCTAGCAAAGCATTACGCACAGCATCCCATGCAAATGTTGTCAATTTTTGACCAGTCCTACTCAGCACTGTGCCGTGTGTGAGTGTACGCGCGCACAAGGTCTTAGCTGAGAAGGGTGAATTATGAACTTTATCTTGCTCATTTTATAGCCTTTGTCTCTAGTGAGCAGTTTTGAGAATCTTGTTCATCTGTTCTGTCAAGCAGTGTCCCATCCCATATAAGCTGCACCAAGTGCATCTACAAGTCCGTAGTTTGCTGTCATCATCAGAACTGGGCAAGTAACTTTTTTTTGTTTTATTTTATTTTTTGTTTTTGTTCACTGGCAGTTCCAAAAAAATAATTTAAATTAATTAAAAAAAAAATCAGTTCTACTTGAACCTGAAATTTTTCAGAATTCTTGGTTAATTGAAAAAGTTGACGAATTTTGTTGAAAGTCGAAAAAAATGTTTTGTACAACATAAAACATTTTGTTTCTGAGCATTTGTAACCTTTTTAAATGAATGCAAAGGGAATAGGGAGATTCATGGAGGAGGTGCTTTCCTCTCCATGCCCAGTAACCTAGTGGTTAGGGCTCTCAATGGATATGGGGATACCCACATTCCAGCTTTGGGGGAGGGATTGAATCCAGATTGCCTTCATTCTTGATTACTGAACCGGCAGGCTTTTGGAAATTCTGGGGAGAGGTCTCTCAATCTCTCTTGTTGAAGCTGTCCCTTTGTGTATAAAACACTATAAAATAGTCACTGGGCCAGAAAGACACTGACTCTATAACCTGCTGGATAGGGAAGAGGGAGACTTGGTCCCTGCTCCAGAATAGGGATTTGACTCTGATTCTCCCACATTCCATCTTAGTGGACTAACCACTGGGTTAAAAGTTATGGGGGGATTCTGCTCCTATTCCAGCCATTCTGCAAATGACACCTAAGTCCAGTCCCCTTGTGAACGTGCCCCAAGCACCACCACCAGTTTTTTTGGTTGTTTTTTTTTTTTTTTTTTTGTGCCTATTTGGCAAATTTGTGTCAAATATTGTGAACCATTCTGATTGAACTGAAACTAATTTTTCTGTATTTATTTTGTCAATTAAGCTATTTGCCCAGTGCTATTCATCGTCATGGTCATTGACATAACATAATTGTGTTGTGTATGTGTGTGTCTGTGTGTGTTTGGTTCTAAGTGTGATTTGATCTTTGTCAAACTTAATTAATTGCATTCATGTCATGGTTTTAGCCAGGAATCTAGTAATCCCATTTTCCCCCATGTGAAAGCAGAAAACTTTGTGAGTTTTAAAATTGAATGGTAGAGTCAATAAAACCCTTGGGCCAGATTTTTAAAGGTATATAGACACATAAAGGTGCACACAGCATTTAGTGAGAGGATCAAAATCTTTTAGGCATCTAATTCTCATTGATTTCAATAGGTGCTAAGTCACCTTTGAAAACCCCACTAGGCACCTCTCTACAACTTTATATGCCTAAACATTTTTAATAGTGTGGCCCTTCATCCTTCTACACAACAACTATCAGAACAAGACAAGATATGAGGCTTTCTGAAAGCTGAAATCAAATAATTTTCATTCTTACCTTTATCCACTAATAATAAGTCAAACTAAGTCAGTAAATTTCCTTGAAAAAATAGGTCCTTGGTTGAGAACTACATGTCAAGGCCAAGATATAGCTTTATATTGCAAAAGTTGGACACATGAGAACTACATGTCACAGCCAAGATATAGCTTTATATTGCAAATCTTGGGCACAGCCCAACTAGAGTTGTTCCACTGAAATATTGTTTTTCAGACACAAATTTATAATCACCAGTCACAGAAAATATAAATCTCTTGTAATAACATTATATAATAAATATAAACCTCTCAGAACACTAATGAAATTCACATGATACTAAATTCAGAGTTCGGAACACAAGTGAGGATAAAGAAATGATGCAAAGGAAACTAGAGATTAAAAACCTAGGTAGAAACAATAATTAAAGGGAAAATCACCTTGGAAAAAATGTAAAATAATCCATCGCAGGGAAAAGAATTTGAAATTTACATAACTGATAGATGCACCTCATGTTTCTCACAATACTAATGGAATATATATAAGGATGACAGTGGTCATCAAATTAAACATGAATTAATAATATGATATGGGTACAAAAAACAAGGTAAAGCAGTTTTGAGATGCAGATGCAAAAGCATGAAGTCTCAGAGCAGGGAGGTAGTATGCCCTGAGTGTATGCCTCTGTTGCAACCACACCTTGAGTACCATGTTAAGTTTTGAGCACCACATTACCAGAAAGATAGTGACAAAAAGGGTTAAAAGGCTGGAGGGACTGATTTATTAAATGAAGCAATTACTAGGGGAAGACATGACTGGGTAGGTTTTTTTGTTTGTTTTTAAAGTATGTGTAGTCTTGAGTAAAGAAGATGGAGGGGGAATCCTGATAATCTTCAAATATGTTCAGGGCTATTATAATGAGAATAATGATCAATAGCTGTCCATGTCCACTGATAGAAGGACAAGAAGTAAGGGGCTTAATCTGCAACAAGGGAGATTTAGGTTAGTTATAAAGAAAAACTTTCTAACTATAAGGATAGATAAGCACTAGAATAGGTTACCAAGGGAAGTTGTGGAATCCCTGTCATGGAGATTTTTAAAGAATAGGTCGGACAAACTCCTATCAGGGATGGTCTAGGGATACTTGGTCCTGCCTCAGTGCAGTGGAATGGACTAGGTGACTTCTGTTGGAAAAATATTCCAAATGAGGTTCATTTACCCTGCACCAGATAAAAAAGAGATCTAAGCAGGTATTTGGGCAGTCTCCAAGTTTTATTTCTGCAGAGGTCGGACACTTCCCAGCAAGTGGTCAGTGTGAGACCTCGAAGGCATGCTCTCTTGCATATTTATACAAACATAAACATAAACATAAAATTACATATGCATAAATTCTTAGTGCTCATTGGTACACTCAAATTATTATTATAATTGCTATTGGCTTTACACTTTCTACATCTTCTAACTATAAACGTATGCATAATATAAAAGATAAGGGCAGAAGATTTCAACATATCTATCAAAATTGTCTAGTCTATTTCCCAAGACTGAAGAGAAAGCAAAAATTACTTAAGGCTGACTCCTCATTTCTCCTGTTAATCTCTCTCTCTGACCTTGGCAGAGATAAGCACCATAAACAAAGAAAAGAGGAGGGGGTGGCTGATTTCAACAGAAAGCAGAACACTAAAAACAACTGAAATGGAGTAACTGTGGTCAAGCAAACAATTATTTTCTTTCACTTCTGAATGTCCCCTCCAGCCCTACCTTTCTATGACTCTATGACAAATACTCTACAAATACTTGAAGGATGTTATTGCCAGGGCAGGCATCATTTTGTGTGGTGCCTGGGAAATAAAGAGAGGGAAATAAAAGAGAGAATGTAGGTTGAATTTAAGGAAAGCATCCTGACAGAGATTTATTATTCTGTGGAATAATCTTCCAAAGGAAGTGTTGGAAAGCCTATTGCTCAGGAATATTAAACACAATTGGTAAAAGTACTGGAAAATATACAATTAGGAACAATCCTCCACGGCAGCAAGATGGACTGGATGAACTAATAGGGGTTTTTGTTCTTGTATTTTAATTCTGTTTTGAGTGCTTTAGTGGTCATATAACTCATGCTGGCCATTTGTACAGGGTACATGCTAACAGCTTTGGGAACAAAATATTTTGGGGAGAAATAAAGTTTCATAAATACTCCAGCAAATATATAACCTCACATGCATACATTTGTGAATATGAATTTACACATGAATACTGATATCCTGAAATCCTTTTAGCTGGGAATCATCCAATCAAGGAGTGGAAATGTCACATATTTGTATTATTGGAGAATCCAAGGTCCCTAGATGGGGAAAAGGATCTCCATTATGTTCGGTGGTGTACAAACAAAGAACAGGCTGTACCTGAAAAAGTTTACTTAGGTAAGCAATGTTAGACAGTGTGAATACCAAATTACAATTTATAATTGCCATTGCAAATAATTTGCAAGACGTTATGTTTACCTATACCTTTAATAAAAATTTCAAATCAACAAATTAATAAAATCAAGATTCTGTTTGCTAACTTAGAAACAGAAAAGGGAGCTATATTTTCTTAAATAACTAGTCACTATGAATAGTTCAAGTTTATTTTTCATCAATCCCATCTCTATTAACTCTTTAAAATTCAGAATTTACAAATCTACCCTTTCCCTTTGACTGTCTCTGTGGCTGTGTTACTGCACAACACCTCCCACCGGTGATTCTTATCTCAGGGGAATCAATCAGCAACTCACGATTCACCTCAGACCATTTTGGAAGGGTTAAACATATCTTACTCAATATTTCCTTTCCTTCGTACACTTTTCACATCTTAATAGCAGATGAATCTATATGACAATGTCAACATATGGTAATAGTAGGCTAAACTTTCCAATCAGTAACAGTTATCTGGAAAGCACTGAGCTTTACTGAGACTTTGGAGTGACATCTATGAGCAAACTGCACATGAGTTTGAATTATGATTATGTTGTGGAAAAGAATCAGATGTTGTCCCTACAACATATCCATGCATTGAATTTACAGGGAATCCAAAATACTAAAAGCTTTTATGCCATTTTGTATAAACTTGCATAGATGAAGTATTGGCTGCTAGAGTTAAAGAGAGGCATAGAAAATAACTACTAGAAAAGGCAATAAAATGTTATAAGGAGTGGCTGAGGGACCAACATTTCTTCTATTTGTTTAACAGCATAGAAGACATTCTACAGGGAAGTGGAACAGTAATACTAGCATTGTATAAGTGGGCAATTGCCCACACTGGTTTAGATATGAAAATCCTTCAGAGAGAGGTTTTCTCCTAAAGCTTTTGTTTTGCATTTTCAGGAGTTTGATTTACAGAGGGTTTAACAAAACAAGCAAACCTTGCCGGGTTTTTAAAATAAATAAAAAGGACCTGATACAAACTGTGTCCTCAAAACCCACCGGTTTATCTTACTCTCTGCTAACACATGCTTCTTTCTTCTGCCTACCAATGAACCAGTTTTATAAGGCTTCCAGGTGTGAGTCCTTAACTTCTGATTGTCTTTAGTCAGGATCCTTTCTTAATTACCCACCTTTTTCCACCTGTGTTCTTGTAACCTGCTTGCAACTTAAGCAAGAAGTTAACTTCTTCTCTGCTGGATTCAGAATAGGAGGAGGTTTTTGCACTATGTTCTATACAGCCAATCATTAATGGAGCTGAAAAGCGAGTAGGGAACAAATTGGAGAGGAAATGTATGTGAGGTATTTGTAGTCTAATTATCTTCTGGTTAGAGAGATTATGTGAATGTACTGAAGAGCTCTGGCTCAGAAGTTTAACTTGCCATGCCTTATGAGTAACCATTAAAAGTTACTCTTAAAAAGTAAGGGATGCATCTAGCCATGTATGCTTTATGAAAACTTAAAATTGATTGTGTGTTGTGGGAGATTTCTTGTCCTGCAGGGTAAATTCCATTGAATATCAATGAATTCCTAGGGAGGAGGGGAGACACTCTTCCTGAAGAGCAAATGGAATTGTAAAGCTCAGGCCTATATCTATGATCAGTAACACTTTTATTTGACTAGCCTTACTAAAGGGTGCTAGCCGTGACTTTTCAGAGTAACACTACATCCCTCGTGCAGCACTGGCCCATTCAGTTGATTTTTGCTCCTGTCAGTAAGGATGTGTTTGAAACATACTTGCTTTCCTTTGCATTCATATATAGGGAATGATTTGGCTCATAAGATGTCATTTCATATGGTTTCAACCAGAAAGTGTTAAATAAATTATGCTGTTTTCACTCTATTACTTAGTGAAAGATAACGCTCCATGAATTTTGGAGCTGTGTTGTGCATTTAAATTGTGCCAAACTTTTATTGTCTCTTCATTATCCTTTTTTGTGTGTATAAAACTGAAGGGTTTTTTTTTCCTATTTGCATAGTATTGGAATAGTTGTGATTTTTTTTTTTTGTTGTGGCCTGCTTGGCATCACAACTGGATTATATGTAGACTGGCTTTCTGAGCATATGTTTGCATAACACTGCTGAAGGCACCACAAAAATAAATAGTAGATCTAAATATGGTTCGTGATAGTAACTATACACCTTCCTGAAGGGAAACAAAAAAGGCAATTAAAGGGACATTCTCTTAGGTTTATAGATAACAAAAGAGAAACATGTGGAATTAGTCTTTAAAAAGACTATCTATGCCCTCAAGAATTACAGCAGATGTGGCTAGATAATGGAAAGTAAATTACATCTGAAAACTGTTTTGTGAGATTATAGAATTCTGTTCAAGGCTGCAAAATGTTTCTCTCAAACAAACGAACTCTTCCCCCCCACCCCAACCTCCCCCCAAAAGCAAACAAATAGTGTGAGTTTAGTTGGTTTAATAGTTTGCCAACAACAAATTGTAACATATCTCTGTACCCAGGCAGAACTCCATTGATGTCAACCATAAACTAGTTTACTGGATTTGGGTTCAGATTTGGAAAACTTATCAGGGAGTGTCTGTTCTTTACTATGTGTCAGACTTTCAGTGGCTCAGAACCCACAGCTGGGGCGAGATTTCAAAAGAGCTCAGCACAGCTGTATTTATGCAAATTTGGCCATGCATGTCTGTACTTCAAGTAATATAATAATGTGGCCCTGTAGGGGTCTCTCAACACTACTATAACTGTTCATTCCTTTCCTTCAACCAACCATAATAATAAATCCTACTTGCTTTTAGTGGTTAAAATAAATAAAATCATATCCCAGTTGCAGTGGGGATGTATCATGAGCATTGTTACTAAGCCCACTGTGTGGAAAATCAGCACTACTCCCAGTCTGCATATCAGTTATGTATAATCTTTCTGAGAAGCAGGTGAGATGCTTGGGGAAGCTCTAGTGGTTCATGAGCTGTCCTTAGACTTCCACGGGAAACTGAAGAGTGGAGGTTTTGTAAACTATTGCAAAGTATCTTCAGAGTAGCTGTTACTTTTTCAGTGACTTGCTGAATTGGTTAAAATCTGAAACTGAAGCAATTGTAGTGGCAAGGTACTGTTTTATTGCAGACTTGACATGGTGGTTCTAAAACAAAATAAAATGTCACGGGTCCAATTCTGCTCCTCTTGCTCGGATTGTGTTGTATCTTGCTCCTGGAAGACCTGAAATGAAATCAGTGTACTGGTAATAGAACGAGTTGTTTGCTACTTGGTGTGAATGAGAGGATCAGAATGTAGACCTACAGCTATAATACATAGAGAGCTAAATAAATCAGTCTCCAAGCTACCGCTGGAATGTCCCACCGATTGCAACACAATCCTATTCTATATCAGTAAAAGTCAACATCTCTCTAGCTCTCTGACTGACATGCCTGTTCTAAGAGGTCAGTTTTAAATAGTTTGTATAAATATTAGTAAACAATTTTTGTTTAACCACAGAGGAAATACAAATTTTGGTTCAGCTAGTCTATGATTAATTCCACCCATGAGCTCGGAGATTTTTGACGTTATCCACAAGACGATCAGTTGTTTTGTGCCTGTTTTCTAAAGGTGAATAGTGCAAGGAATATTTTGAAAAAAGAATATTGTGAGCTTTTTTGCTTTTTCCCTTTCTCCCCCTTCCCTTCAAGTTTCTGTCCCAAAAGAAAAGTGAAATCTAGCAGCGGTATAGTCCCTATCGGATAGGACTGTGTTAAAACTAGATTAAAGGTTAATGAAATATTTTACTACAGTATTTTACCATAGCAACTGCAAGTTGCATTTGAGCATTCCATAAATATTAAAATTATTCTCCTCATTTCAATCAGTGAAGGGCTGAAGGCAGGAAAAAAAAATCTTATTTTATGGTCCTAAAATTCAAATGTGAAAGAAGAGAGATTAGGTTATAAAAATAAGGTAGTGTATAACTTGCCTAATGGCCTGTAATCTGCTGGCAGTACAGCTGCACTGGGTTTTTTAACAGGTGCTATGATTATAGAGCATAACAAACATGTTAGGCTTTGTAGTGCATTTAATATCTTATAAACAACTGGGCTAATTTGGACAAGGCTAACGGATTAGTTCAAATGGTACTCCTGTAAAAGGTCTGTGATTATGCTGTGTAAAGTCAAACTAAAGTACTGAGCATTTCAGTATGCTAAATCCAGCATATCTCTGACTATTACTGAATGTAATATTTTACTGTCCCTGTATTTACATATATTGTTGTAATGAAAAAAAGATTGTGGTCAGCCCAGTGCCTGGTGGTAGATCAGTGTTCTGGGTTTGATTCCAGTTCACCAGGTCTTATTCCATGGATCAGTGGGGGGGTCAGTATTTGTTGCAGAGGACTTGCTTTTTAGTCCCAAGAGGTTGAGTTGTTTAGTGATAAATCTGTCACATCTAAACTTCAACACCTCTTTGCTAGCTCATGTGTAGTGAAGGGATGGTGCTGATTGTTCTTTAGTCCTGTCCAGAATGAGAAATGGCAAAAGGATAGAAAGCAAAGGAAAGTGAAAGTGATCTTCAGGATCTAACTGGGATATGGGAGTTTGAGGTGCTTTGAATTTTCCAATGTTTCTTGTAAGCTTCTTTTTTTTTTTTTAAATTTTTTCTTTGACTAGAGCCTAAATCTATATGAATGATAGGGTGTGTATGTGTGCTCATTGGCTGATCTGGGGAAAAAATCATTTTGGGTTAATCCAAAACAAATAAAAAAAACCTTCAAACGTTTTGATGAATTGAAAAGTTTTGTGGCTTTGTTTTTGTTGATTTGTTTGGGGTTTTTTTATTCATTTTGGTTTGAGCAAAATATTCTTTGGTTGACCCAAAAGATTTCATTGTCTTTTGAATTTTTTTAACCTTTTTTTTAAAAAAAATAAAATCAAAATGTTTCATTCTGAAATTCTACCTCCATTTGCCAAATGTTTCAATCAGCCTGAATCTGCTTTTTTTTTTTTTGGCAAAAAAATGTATATGAAAAACTTTGCCTAGCTCTACAATAGAGTGCTCCAGGTACAATATTCCCTCCTGCACACCTGACAAGGTCTGCAAGAGCACATTCAGAGTCTGAGCACCTGCAGACTTTGTGAGGTGCAAACAATCTCAAGGGTCATTACCAATCTGCAGCAGTATAGTTTACCACACTCCAGTTTCATTATGAAGCTGTTTTCATTGCATGCAAATGCAAAAAATCCTGCCTAAACTCCTCCTGTTACGTGAGTTGCAAAGAAATAATCTCTACATGCTCAGTAAAGGCCTGATTCACCTAAACACTTAACCCTATGCTTAACTTCATGCATGTGAGCAAGCCTATTGATTTCTATGGGATTCATGATATATTTAAAGATAAGCAGGTGCTAAATTTTCTTGATTACTGGACTCTAAGAGACTTTCAAAGGCTCATAACTTGGTCAAATTAAGTTTCCTCTGGGCAAGAAAAGTTATTGTTTTTTCCCTCAGTAAGAGCTGGCGGGCGTTTTATACATAACTTCAACTTTCTGTTCCCAGGTGTTTTGGCTGTAGAGCTATTAGAGAAGGCTGAAAATTTCCTAGAATTGTATGAGTAGAATGGACCTCACAAGGTCATCTAGTCCAGTGCCCTGCACATATGGCAGGACTAAGTATTATGTAGACCATCTCTGACAGGTGTTTGGAGATTTTTAAGAGCAGGTTAGACGATGCAGCTTCCACAACCTCCTTAGGCAGCTTATTCCAGTGGATAGCTATCCTGGCAGTTCAGAGGTTTTTCCTAATGTCCAATTTAATTGCTGCTTGTCCTATCCGCAGAGGTTAATTTTCTCCCTCCTTCTTGTAACAACCCTCTATGTACTTAAAAACTGTTATGTCCCCTCTCAGTTTTTTCTTCTCCAGATTGAAAAAAATGGGTTTGTTTAATCTCATAGGTTTCAAACAAAAATCATTTGTTGACTCTCATAGGCCATGTTTTCTAGACATTTAATCATTTTTGTTGCTCTTCTCTGGAGTTTCTTTAATTTGTTCACATATTTCCTGAAATGTGGTACCCAGAACTGGACACAGTAATCTAGTTGAGGAGTAATCAGTTGAGTTAAACAATATCCACTTCTCAAAGTGGATATAATGTAAATTGACTATCTAAGACAAAAGACACTGAAACCAGTGGAATAGCAACAGAGAGATTTTAAATACATAGAGTGAGTTGAGGGAGATGTACAATTAAATTCCTTTACGATTGTCTGGGAAGGAGTCAGAATAAAAGAGAGTTTGGGGATGGGGGTGGGGGGGAAGAGAGAGAACATATCGGTAGAGGTGAGACCATTTGTTACCAAAGAAAGAGGACATGGTAGTTAGGAGAGGTTCTTACAGTAGGGCAGTAAAAGTAAAGGAAGATACTGCAGGTTGAGGAGACAAAAGAATACTTAAATGGGGAAAAATAAATATTTCATAATAGGCAATTATATTAATAGTATTGAAAGACCCCAATACAGGTTGGAGCCCCATTTGTATGTGCACCCAGAGAAGAGGAGCATGCCTTGCTCTGCAAGACTTCACAATGTAAAGAACAGTTTCCATTTGTATTCTGAGCAAGAGCCTTCATTTAAATTTTGCATTGTTTAAATTCAGGAATTGTTTTATTCAAAATATTTTGAATATAGTTAAATTTCTTTGACATACAGTATTTTTTGGTATAATTAGTAAAGTATTTTGTATTGGTTTTGGTAATCAGTAACATCTGGGTGATTCAGAAAGTGTTGCAGCATCTTGACATTTGACACATTAAATTGCCTTTATGTTTATCATCAGTTGAATTTTTAACTTCTATGATACCATGAATCAAAATAACCTATAAGATCTTTATTTTGAATTATTTTTTTTTTAAGTGAGTTGTTCTTTCAAGCAGCCTGGTGGCCTTTTATTTATCCTTGGCCATTACTTTTCTGAACTGCTGTATGAAGAATATACAGCTCGCTACTTAATGCAACATTCAGGTATGTACAATAGTGAAAATTATGCAACAATTTATTCCACTGCTCCAACAAAACACAATACCCAGCACCTCTATTGGGCACATACAAAGCTACATCACAGTTTTTCCATATGCAGGCTTGAAAATTTTTAATTTGGGGTCTGATACTGCAATATGCATAACCAAATCAAGTATGTTCACATCATTTTAAGGACATCTTCCATGTGAGGTAGAACATTAAAAAATGTATTGAGATGCTTACACTAGAAAATCAGAAAGGTTAACTACAAAGGTTAACTTCAGGCACACCCAGAAGTCCAATCACTCCAGCAAATTGCTCTGACTTCTAGATTTCTAAACAGACTCTGCAACCCTACAGAAAGAGACACCAGAAACTATTCTAATTAGCAGGTGTTAAATGATCCATAACAATACTCATTTCAAGCTGATCGTCTGTTGTCAGATACATAATACACTTCATTTGTGTAGCATCACATATTTGGCATACTCCTTCAAAGAGATGGTATTCCACTGGGACTGTGTATGTGCCTCACTGTGTTATGTAATATCTTAGGAGCCTACAATGTGATATAGTGGAGTCAGTTGACCAGAAAATAAGAGAAACATTATGTTGCATTTTGTGTTCATTGCCATTTTGATATCCTGATATGAACTGAAACTTCCATATAGGAAAAATAAAAAGAGAGCACTACAATGGAAATCATGGATAGTGTAATTCATTCAACCACTACGTACATTATTCTGGTGTTTTTGTCAAATAGTACCATCACCAAGAACCGCCATAAAATTCTTTCTGCTCTCAACAACACACTTAGGGAAAGAAAATTTCTTTACAACTAGTCGAATCCTGGTAGTTGGTAAGGTACATTTCATCTGAATAAAACACTTAAGAAAATGCTGTTAATCTTTGTACTGATTTAATACAGATTGTTAGCAAATTATTCACACTCTTCAATTACAACTGGAACTGTTACCTGCCTTGTGGTACTACTGATAAAATTTTTGTTAGGCAGTTAATTATGATCTTCCATGAAATAACAGAACACTTTTCCTCTATTAGAACTGAACCTGCTAAGGCCTCTCAGGTCACAGTCCCACAAAGCACATAAGTGCACATTTACCTTTAAGTATGTGAGTAGTCGTGTAAACGTCAACTTTACATTGTACACTTACATTCTCCAATATCCTTAACTAACTTTACATTCAGAATTAACTACTACGATACAGGCCTGGAACCCTACCTGGATCTAGAAGGATGATCCGCCTCCTAAGTGGTAGCTGTTCATCATCTGTCTGGCAGCTAAATCAATGTATAACATATGGTAGCTTTGAAGTAGAGCCTTGATTAATCTACACCCTCCAGTCACACTTCCATGTGTATCAGGGAGCGGAATGTTGTAAATAACAGGCCTGTATCCAGATTTGGTGTTTGTAAGAGTATTACTAGAATCTGTGATTACAGATGGCAAATGAGTGCATAAAACAATGACACAGACAGGTGTACAATGAAGTGTACAGAACAAAAAGATAAATGGATTTTCCAACTGAAGTAAGTTACTAAGTCTGGATACTGCTGACTGAGAAGGAGATGTATAGCGACAGTCCAAACTCTACCCATAATTAATATAATCCCTTTAATTAAGAATTCATTCTGGAAATGGTCTTCCATCTATTTTGAATTTCTTCAAAAAGACACAGCTCTGATGTAAAACGCAGACAAACTAGTGAAAAACGGAAGAAAAATGCAAAGTGAAGGAAGAAAATAAGAGGTTCAAGACATAAGAGGACAAATGAACAGCTTCTGTGAATCCTGCTCAATCTCATATTGGAGAACAAATAGGTAGGAAGTCATCATCAGGTGCTAAATAGATTATAGGACAAGAAGGTATCACAGTGCTCTGCATAATATGGCCATAGGACTTCCCTCAATTAATTCCAGTTTGAACAAGAGCATATCTTTATTGGATGTGTTTTTCTAAAAATTTCCACAATGGAGAATCCACCACAGCCCTTGGTAAATTGTTCCACTGGTTAATCACCCTCATTGTTGAATTGTGCCTTATTTCCAGTCTAAATTTGACTAGATTCAACTTCAACCATTAGATTGTATGTTTTTGTCTGCTAGTTTGAAAAAGCCCTTTATTATCAGACATCTTTTTCCCCCATATAGCCACTTATAGACTGATCAAGACCCGGTTAACCTTTTCTTTGTTAAGTTCAATCGATTGAGATCTTTGAGTATTTCACAGTAAAGCATAAACAACACAGCTACCCCTCTGGAACTGTAAAGCATGTTTTCCAAGCCTTAAATTGGAGAATGTTCAGAGAATGATTAATCTTGAATTTTGGACACTACAATTAGACAGTTTTTCAGAAGCAGTTGCACCAGTCAAAATACAGAATTAAAAGAACTACTCTACTTCTACTCAATACCCCCTCATTTATACATCTTAAGGATTTCATTAGCTCTTTTGGCCAGAGGATCACATTGGGAGTTCATCATGGTGGATAATGAGCGGAACAAGTATTTTTCATTGTCACTTCTTCCCAGGATAGAATTCCCCATCCTGTAAATCTGTTCTTCATTCTCTGTTCCTAGATGTATGACTCTACATATGGCTCTACTGAAACATGTATTCTTTGCTATAAGTTGACATAAGACTTTTATGCAGAGTTCTATGGGATGGCAGCATTTCAGACCTTGCTCTTGCATTTCACAGAAATGTTTTCTTGTGCAGCCTATAGTAGTGCTTCTCAACCTTTTAAATAGCAAGTACCCCCTAACTTCTGAAAATTTTAATAAATACCTCAACACTCAATTTTCCATGGGATTTTATATTTGCAGACTGTGTGCCATATGTTGGAAGAAGGGCTGAGTATATAAGGCCGTGATATGACAGATGTCAAATCTAGTGTGGGTAGGGTTGCTACCTTTACGGCAGGGGTGCACAACTCAAGTATGTACCTGAGCTAGAGATGATGTTGGCCAAAGTCAGGAGGCTTTGAGTGGCATGCCAATGCTGGGGAATACGAAGTGCCACGCAAAGCACAGTGCACCAAATATTTTGCCATAGATTTGAGAGGAGGAAGGGGTGAGAGAGAGAGGATTGTGGTTGCTCTTTTTCTAAAAAGGGTATTGTCTGTAGGAGTACTGTGGTGGCAGTGGGTGAAGGGAGTGTTTGGACCTGTAGTTCAGAGATAAAAAAGACACAAGGACATAGTCAGGTACATGCAGCAACATGCTGAGACATACGCACATGCAGGCAGACATGGAGGCGCACGCACTCACACATAAATAGGCATACAATAATTCAGAATGTAAGATCTATTCTCTTTAATTGAATTTTACAACAGTTTTTTTAAACAAGATAACACGACCCATAAAAATTAAAACAATAAAAACAATATAACACAAACATTTATATTAAAACTGTAAACATAGGTATCTTTGTGCCTGGAACTGATATTCCCCCTCTAGAATTGTTCTACAAACAGGTACTGGACTTGACTTTTTGCTAGTTTTAACACAATAACATAAAAATTAGTTCTTGTAAGAGCTGTATTTAAGGAGAAACTTGGACCTGTTTGGAGGACATAAACATTCCAAATTTCAGTTTTAAACTACTTATTGCTACTATCAGATCACTTTCCAGGCACAAATGATTTCTTCTTTTACTTTTTAGCCCAGTCAAGTGTGAGAAACTGGTCTCACACAACTATGCTGAGGCAAATGGTAGAAGCTCTGTGAGAGCCATGTTCCTCAGTTGTAGGTATTCCTGTTTAATTTCCCGCCAAAATGCAGGGATGTCACCCATTCCCATGCTCTGCATCCTCTGCAACATACTGTCTGTGCAAAGCTCAAAAACTTTTTCCTTCATGTTCTGTGGAATCTCTGCTTGTTCAATAGTGCTGTCATTAAATGGATTCAAAATCTGCAGTTTCTGTGGATCTTCATGATCTTCAACATTAGGGAAATAATGTTCATAGTTTGATTCTAAATTTATCAAGTGTTCTTCAATATTTTCTTTAACATTTTCATTCAGAGTGATTTCGTTTTCTTCACAGAACTCGAGAGCTGTGGAAATTAAATGAAATTTCCACATAAAGCTCAATTTTTCCAGAATCTCAACTTCTTTCTAAAAGCTCTTACTTTGTCATGCAAGATAAATGTATTTGTGTTGTATCCCTGAAGCTGAAGGTTCAAATAATTAATTTTATCAAAAATGTTACAAAGATAGGCTAATTTACTAATCCATACTTCATCTTCAAAATGCTGTAAGAATTCAGATTTCATATCTCCAAGAAAGACAGTAATTTCATATATCAACTCAAACAGGCGATTCAACAACCTTCCACATGACAACCACCAAACTTCAGTGTGAAGAAATACAGTAATATGTTCAGATCCCATGTCACGGCACAGCGATCGGAAAAGACATGAATTCAGAGCCTGCACTTTTATGAAGTTTACTGTTTTCACAATCATTCCCAGCACGCTGTTTAAATCTTCATTCAGTCGCTTTGCAGCCAATACCTCTTTATGGCTAATACAATGATTCCACTTGATTGAAGGATTTATAGCTTTTAAGCGACTAACAAGACACTTTGTTGACCTACTATTGCTGCTGCTCCATCTGTGCACACAGACACATACTACTCGCATGACAATCTATTTTTTTACAATGTGCTCATTTAAGATCTTAAAAATGTTCTCTCCTGTTGTTTTTGTGTCCAGTTCTTTGCAGCCATATATTTGTTCCTGTATTCCTTGCTCATCTTCATCATCAATGTATCTGACAAACATCATCAATTGTGTTTGAGTCTCCAGATGTATCCATCTGTAAAGCGACTGTTTTTTCCGGATGATTTTTTTGTGACATTTATTCAGTTATCTTCTGTGATGTCATCAGTTCTTCTGGTCATGGTGTCATTTGAATGTGGGATGGTTTTAATTTTATCTACTTCTGTTTGGCCAGACATGATTTCAGCAATTCTCATAGCAGCAGGAATGACAAGGTTCTCAGCAATGGAATGTGTTTTTTTTGTTTTTGCCACCATGTGCGCAATTTCAAACGAAGCTTGTAGAGCTTGTTCAGGGATCGCAGAGTACAATTTCATAGCAGCACTTGATTTGTTTTCAAACTTTCACATTTTCTTGTGAAAAAAATCTATTGATTTTGTTCTACAGCTCAGGATGTGTAGTTTGAAGGTGCCTTTTCAAAAGGGAAGGCTTCATGCAGTGATTAGACAGTGTCTCACTGCAGATCACACAAAGTGGTGATGGAGGTATATATATCTGGTTGTTGTAAACCCGAAATCCAGATAACTGGTATAGAAGCTATGTGCTTTATGAACCTGTGAAGATGTTGCACTTTCACTACGAATGTTTTTTCCCCCGAAACATGATCCTCTGGATCCAACACTTGTTGCCCATTTGTATGGGAACTACTTTCTTCTAAATCTGAAGTCTGTCTTTTTACAAGAAAACGTTCCATTTTAACACCCTCACAATCAGTAAAATTAAAACAGTAACACAAGCCCAGTTACATTCAAATACTAAAAGTGGAAACTACAGCAGACTAGCATGTGCTTCAACTCTGAGAAACACCATCCTTTTCCCCTTTACTGCTGGATGACTGTATTTCTTGTAAAGCAGGAGAGTTCTGAGTTTTGCGATGTTGTGTGACTGTGGCAGATCACAAACCACCTGCTCTCTCTCCTCTTTCCTCCTCCCCTTCCTCCATATTGGCTGGCACTGACCTTTGCTCCTATAGCTATGGTCTGAGGGTGGGGAGGTCACGTGGTGTTCCTCAAGCAGGCGGGAACTTGTGAGGTATAAGCAGGCACTACCAGCCCAGAGTAGATAACAGTACTCCCCATGGCCGTCCCTGGGGGGGGTGCAGGCCTGAGGCAAATCACACTGTGTGGGCGCGTCTTCACATGTTTATACTGGTAAGTCTGGTGCTGCCATAGTTTGCCAAATTCATTGCTCAGCTAGAGCAGTGAAATTGACAAGTGAGTCTGCAGATAGAGCCTGGCTCCAGGACTGGGCAAGCCGCTGGGCTCTTTGCCTGGTTTTCTGGGCACCAGGCTTCAAGCTGGGGATGGGGGGCTGCCACCTGGCTGCCAGCCCGGGAGAGGTGGGGGACTGCCACTCGCTCCGAGCTGGGGCGGAGGAGGCTTCCACCCGGGTTGGAACCCGGGGATGTGGGCAGGCAGCTGCTGCCCATCTTCAAGCCGTGGCACAGGAGACTGTCCCTCAGCTCGGAGCTGGGGCGCGGATGGCTGCCACCCATCTGCAAGCCCAGTTTGCAGGGCACAGGAGACTGCCACTGGGCACCTACTTGGGAGCTGTGACCGGGCGGGACCCATGCCAGTGAATGCCACCCGGCATCCCCAGAATCCATACATATAGTTATGGTAAAGGGCAGTTGAATATTATAATAATAAAGTATTAAAGGAGTAGTTCTGTGAAACTACAGCAAGAGTTTCAATTAACATCCAAAGGGTATGGTCAAGTTCCAGGATTATAAGTCTGTACTTCACTCTGTCTGGACCAATCTCCCGTTGATGCACCATTTCATCTCTGAGTGTGAGTATAATGGTAGCAATTGCATAAGTAATAATTGCATGCTTGTTTGCTTAACTCATTGTTTTTCTTTTAATAAAGTTTTGGTAGTATCATTCATATTGTCATCTAGTGGTTCCCTAAAATATAATTTTTTTTTCTAACTGACCTCAAGGCGTGAACCTGAAGACTGAGTTGGGTTTTATTGCACCCTTATTTTTAACAACATATTCATTGGGAACACTTCAACATAAAGGTCACACTTGTTACAACACATTTTGGAGTGGCTAACCAAAATTCATTGAATCATTTTCATACTATTTACCCCACATTTTTTCTGTTGTCTCAGACAGTAGACTTTTGAACTACAAAAGAAACACCAACTCAGCACTTGTGAGTGCCACAAGCCGCACTCAAATATTAGAGACTGGTTCAGAATACAAAATATGGATATGGGCATTTGAATTTTGAACACACCAAAGTTTGGGCGGTGGTCAGTTTTGATTTGGTCCATCTCTGTCAAATATCGTACTTCTCCATCATTCTTCCTTTCAAATGTAGGGTTTAGGTATAGCCTGAGATGGCCTAGGTTTACTTGGTAGGTATACTGCCTCAGCACAAGAGTCTGGACTAGATGACCGCTCAATGTCCTTTCCAGCCCTACATTTCTATTATTGTCTGACTGTTTAATCCTGCGACACTCAAAAATGGATTTTTAGTCCAGGAATTACAGATTGTTTGTTTGTTTTTTGTTTAAGTGTCTGCTGATTCAGGATCAACTTTCAAAGATATTACCCACTAATCTCATAGAACCAAGTGTCTATTAAACTGAGAGAATCCAAAGGCTATTTTAACTTCAGTTCTTTGTTCTCTTTCTGTGTGGATTTTTTGAATATTTTTCCAATATTGTTAATTTTGAGAAGGTTATACTACTGTACTTCATCTTAATTATTTCCAGGCAGTTTGACACACTTTCTTTTAATAATAATTTTTAGCAACTGAAATTAATTTCCTGACTTCTTTCTGTTGAGGTTCATTTCAAGTCTGTAAATATAAAGCAGGCTTGGCTAATGTCTGTTCAAAATTCAGAATAAAAATTTAAAATCACTTTCTGATTAATTTATTGTGGAAGGAACTTTACACACTATATCTTGGTTTATATAGTGTTACTCATTTTATTAGCAGCACCTAAGATTATCTTGGGCAGCATAACAAGTATATAAATTCAAATTAACAACCAAACAGAAGGCAAAAAAGAGTTCAGACAGTTGAATGAATGAATGAATGAATATATATTCATTCAATGAAAAAAATAATGTAGCTGTAGCAGATGAAATAATAACTATTACAAACATTTCTTATACTTTCATTGTCTTGAAATGCCTGTTGCTAAACCAGTTAGGGAAAAAAATCAATATTTATTTGCAAACATTCATAAATATTCCTTGTTTCCTTTAATTTTTCCACAAGACTCCAAAATAAATAAAAGTCTGTTCTTCTTGGCCACCACACAAAGGAAAGAAGATGGAGAGAGAGAGAGGTCACCGGAGAAGATTTTTCATTAAGCTATCTGTCCATTCTTCCTTTGTTTTCGGGATAGGATTGCTATTTTGGTTTTCATATAATATACTGTAGGCTATGTCCACTTAGAGTTTTATAATTTATTGCAGACAAGCTCTGGCAATAAAAATGATTATATACACTACAGTAACTTCTATGGATAAACAAATTAATTAAACAAATTAATTTACAGAATATTGGTAATACTCTTTCCAGCTTCACTATAGAGCATCACCAGCCACAGCCATTGAATCTGTAATACAAAATTCATTCAAAACAAGTCTAATGAAGTTTGTTTGTTTGTGACAGAAAGGGGAATAGGAAACAAAGTTTCCTAATATACCATTTTCACCTTCCTCGCTTCTTGGGTGAGGAGTGATAAGGAGGGAAAATATATTTCAAAATTCTCATATACTGTCATAACTGTTTTCAGCAGAGGTCCTCTAGCTGGGTCAATCCTCAATATAAAAAGAAGGGGTTGCCACTAGCTCACTCCCTGTGCGTGTCTCTGGAACTTGTTTTGCCCTTTATCCAAAATAGCCTGAAATTCATGACTTTTGACGATATGTTTCTGTGGCGTGAAATTTGTTTTCTGTTATAGGGTGTATTGTTGTTTGTTTGTTTAGTGAGTTAGGCCCTGATTTAGGAGATAATGACACAACTTAAGCAACTTTATGTTCCATTGAGGATGTCAGTACAACCTGTCAAAAAATGCCAATTATTTCATTGAAGAAAAATTTCTTAATTTTCCACCAAAAAAAAAAAAAAAAAAAGAGAGAGAGAGAGAGAAATCCCAAAGTGCATCATGTGTTTAGTCCCTCCTCCCAAATTACATATACCTTTTCAGGTTTTGGTTTCTCATTTTTCATTCCCAAAAATGTGATATACATGACCAAACTAAATGCCCACTCCCAAAAAAATTGTTTTGATTTGAAAATTCACTTTTCCCTTAAAAAATATTTCACTGAAAAAAGTTTCTACAACTCTTGATGTAGTATGCTTAGGTGATGTCCTGAATCAGTCTTACCATAAATTGATAACTGCTGGAACACTTACAGTTTTCGGCATGGTCATTTTCTGTCTGTTTATATTTTCTCTTTGGCTTTTTTTTTTTTTTTTTTGGCCTCACCTGAGGGTTGAAGCCTGGAACACCAGAACATTCCAATATTCTGATATAACTATGGATTGTTTCTCTCTACTTCTGCTATCCAGAAGTGCCTGTCTTTTTTTTTTTTTTTTTCAGTGAATTTGCTCAGAAGGATTAGAGCTAGTTTTCTTCAGGTGTCTATCTACCATAACAACTATTACACAAGGAACCGGCAACCAGGCAAAAGTTTCAACCTCCCTGGCTACTTGGACTGTGGTGGTTCTTGATAAAAAGCAAAGAAAAATGTCTTTCCTGTATTTTTTCCTGCTGGAACCCAGAAAAATGCACCCTGCCACCTCCTTTATCCTCACATCTGCAACTGAATATTTAAATCCATAGCAAAACTTGAAGTCAGAGAGCTGCAAACTGCCATTTTTTTTTCCTTTCCTGTTTACCTATTTTTCAAAGACAGCAACACTAATGCATACAGGAAAGAGTTAGGTGACATCTATGGCATTCCCACCTGTTAAGGGCTACAGACTTCCATTCAAGTTATTTTTCATTTCCCTGGAATAAGTAATATGCTGAAAGACACTGTTCCTTAGCAAATATTCACATTATTTGAACTGGTTAAGTGTGGCTCAGTACTGCAGCTTTACATGTTTATGGCCTGCAGAGCTCTACACAAGTAGCTTTCTGATTTCAGGGGCTTTCAGTGACAGCTGCATGATCTCTGCATTGCTCTGTTTGAAGAGGTTTGCAGGCAGTGAATTGTCTGCAGTAGATTAGTTTGGAAGTGCTGGTTTTACCGTAGCTGACAGAGCCACTCTGCAATCTCAGAAGACTATCTTCTACATCTTGTACCCTTGAGAGATTGCCAGATTGTGGTTAATGGAAGCCTCTGGTAGGACCAGGAAGTTATCCTCAGCTGACCCTGTTTTGCCAGCATTGATTCTGTAACGATGCATAGTAGCTGGGGGGCAACCTCTCCCTATAACCTGCATGTCCAGGAAATCTAAAGGTGTAATTATAAGTGGTCAGCTAGTTGAGATCCCCTGAAGTTCCCTATTTTAAGATGCTAGGGCTTGCCTTCCCGATGTCTATTTGGCATTGACACACAAGGCGGAACATCTTTCTCCTGTTATCCTATTGTAGCATCTGCAGGGACAAAGGAAGTAAAATACTGTTTGGTTGGTTTTTTTGCTCCATGCTCAGTATTAAACCATAATTCAAGAAACCCTTAGTAACAAAGTTTCATTATAAGAATTCTTATCCCCTGATCAGTAATCCAAATACATTTGGAGATAACTAAATATCAACCTGTTCAAAAATCTGGCAAAGGCTGTGAAAGTGTTTAGACACAGAAATTTAAAGCTGCTGAAGTTCAGAGCAATTAAAGGCCTCGTTAACCCCTCCTCTCCATCCCAATGGACTAACCATAAACACTATAAATAATTTTAAAGATGTTCTAAATCAAATCCTCAGATTCTTTATCAAAGTAAAATCTTTAAGAGCTCTGCAAGATCTAATAACTGAGTGCTTCTCTCTTGTGTATCTATTTAAAAAGTCAGAGTTCATCTGGCTCACTTAAAACCTATTTCTCTTATCTACTGAGACTGCCATTTTGATACAGTTTCATGCACAAGAAAATCTACTACACTCTTCACACTTTCCTGTACTCATGGGTGAAGGAAGAATGAGATATAACGTCTTGTTCTCTTAAACTTTGAAAGCTGCTCAAATGCTGCAGTCATGTGGTGAGAGAGGCATCCATGCATATAAATACAGCAACTAGATTAGATTCAATTCATTAACAAGGGACACTCCACTTATGATGTAAGGAGAGTCTTTGGCTCCAGCCAAATAGCTCGCTATTATAATTACCCCATGCTTCACCTTCTACAGACCACCTTTTGCCATTGCTGTTGTGCTATTTAACAATGGCCTCAAGCTGCAACATTCAGATCCAGATCGGGATCGGATTTCCATTCTCAAGGCAGAGCCTCGCTGACTGGGCTAATTATAGACATGTGGAACAAGGGCAGAACATACCTCAGGAACTTGGTTAGGATTCTAGCATCACGCCTCAGGTGTTTACATGAGTTTAGATATGGATGTAGCTTAGGTCCAACTCTATTCCTAATAAACAGAAGGGAGATCAATAAGATCTATCCCTACTGTTTACAGTAGTGAAACACTGTGTGTGTTACAGGAATAATAGCAAGTTGTTGCATTATGCACCAAACTCTGCTGCTGCTTTCTTGGTTCTAAAGGGCCCCGCTAGCAGTGCTGCTTCTAGCAAGAGATGGGAAGGATTCCTAGCATGAGCCCAACACTTATACAGCTGTGTGAGCTGCAGAATGCTGATCTGTGGGAGCTCTACACTACTCCAGAAGGCACGTGTAATGAATCCACCAGCCACACATTTTTGACTACGTGTGTCAGGGATTTGGGGGTGATGTTTCAGTAATGAATATGCAGTTTCTAAGCTGGACTTTCCAAGACTGGTGTTAGGGGAAATAGGACTAGGGACTTCTTGGTGTGCTTCCAATCTTCCCCATCACCACACACACACTTCTGGGTGCCTCCTGACAATATACAAATTCTCTCTTCCCATTCTGCTACGATGCAATGATTGCAGGAAGCCAAGTCTGCTGCAGTGCCAGGTCAATTTTTATTCAGTTTGATTCCCAGTTATAAAACAAATAAATAACCACACACCAAAAAACACACATTTCAAATTGAAAATGTCAATTTTCTTTTGACAATTTTTATCAGAATCTTTCATTGTCTGGAAAATTTGGAAATCTTGTTATTGTGTTCTGTATCAGTATAAAAATGATTCTCTTTAATTAAATTTATATTATTTATTCTTTATAATTTAGAAATTGGCAATAGTTACCAATTGTAGTTTAAAGGGACAGGACATGGTCAGGCAACATTCTGTATAACTATACACTCCCCTTCTTCCTGAATTTCACTTTAACTCTTTGCAGAAGCATAGGCGAGGTTCTGTCTTTTTGAGGACTTTTCAGAAACCATTACAACAAAATTAAATCTTAGTGTTGTTTTATCTAAAACCCTGGTAAATGGATGTTAATTCCCAGTCAATTTCCAAAGAGAGCACCAAACACTTTCTTAGTAAAACAAACATTTAATGCATACACAACACATTGTAAACAATCTAAAACATTGTTAATAGCATTTGAAATACTATGAATAACTTAAACAAAAGTTATTAGTCCGCAAATCTTCTGGTGTTTCTTATACATACGTTCCCATTTTCCTTCTCTTATAAACATTCACATGTTTCAACACGACAATTTTTACACACACACACACACACACAAAATCCTTCTGATCTTCCCTGAGATGGCTTCACAGCCTTTAGAGTATGACCATAATATGTAGTGTGTGTCAGTTGGACTCTTCAGAGCTTGAGAAGTGGCAGAATCTCTGTCCTTTCAAATACTTCAGAACCTTGTCATCAAACCAACATTATGGGAATCTTCACAGCAAGCAGCTTTCCAGCTTTCTGTGGTACTCTCAGTTGGTAGTGAAACAAAAATCTGTGGCCTGTGTCCAAAGTGTTACAAGGATTGGATCCCAGCCCTTACAACAGACACAGCTCTTCATCCTGTGTCAATCAGCCATTGAGACCACAGGGTTGTCAGCAACAGCTGTATTTATAACCTTTCGCCCCTTGCACTCTGACTGAATCAACTCTCAGAGGGAGACTAGGGTGTGATCTACTAGATGGGTTACCAACAATGAAAACTTCCTACACAGCCTCAAAAAATTGCTGAGCATGTCTAGTAACTGTTCTATATCTTGTTCTGGATTCTTCTAGCTGAGTTGCCCTGCCTTGCTCTCTGCAAGTATGCAAACACACACCATATCCAACTATGATCCAGGTGTCCATCCCATTGCTTCTCTCTCACTCTCTGGGAGAAACAAAGACAAATGCTGCAGCATAAAGCATGTGGGTTTTAGTAGCAATCTGAAAAATGCATAGAAGGCACAGGAAGATGTCAAGAAAAAGATGAAGAAAGGAGTGACAATGAATTTGTATGCTTGGAAGGCAGAGTTAATCTCTGTTGAATAGCATACTACAGTTCCACTTACGTTGATTTTCAGTTCCTCTCCTTGTGTTCCTTTAAGCAAACATTCCTGCTTGCAGAAATTGCAAATGAAGTAAATCAAATGTAATTTTGACTATTTGCCAGCTGTACGAGGGTCATATGCTATGAGCAACTCTGACACCATTAATGCCTTCATAATCAGGGCATAAATCAACATGTGTTCAGAAGATAATACTTTTGTACCCAGGAGCATTTTTAATAACGCTTGATAAGTTATGGTGCCATATTATGCCCTGGAATAAAGAAATGTAATTTTTTTTTTTTTTTTGCCATTTAAGATCAAACAAATGCAATATTAAACATTTTTCTTTTGGTTAAATTGAAATGGTAGAAAACAAACTGTACTGAGTGCTATTATTCATGAGGTGTTTGCTTTTCTCTCTTTTTGGGTGTCTGAGCTTGGTGGATTTAAGGCCTGACTTTTTCTTACAGAGCTTGACACACACTTTAACAGCACAATAAGGTTCAGATTTTCAAAAATGTTCAGCATGGTGATGGCTGAACTCTTTTGAAAATCTATCCCCAATTGTGTAGTTAGAACATTTAAAAATCTGTCTCTGAATTCTCTTGACAGTCTGGCTTTTAATACTATGAAATTTAGCCCAATAAAACAGATTAGAACTAAGCATAGGGGAAGTGTGTATTGCCTTCCTTATCCATGGGAAAAAATAACTGAAAACATTCAACATTTGCCAACATCTCCTATTCTAAGTATAGTGGACAACTTTGGTATGGTCCATAGCACTGTTTAGTGACTTAGTAAATGCTGACTATTTAATGGCTACTATGGTAGTTTTTCCAATGGACTTTATTGTGTTATTGATCTGAAATACTCCTGCTGTTTTAGAAATAGGCTGTGGGGGTCTGTGCAGGATTAAGATTCTGTGTTGCCCTGCAGCTTCTGTATTCATTTACATCAGCACCAAGTGGGAGTGTTCTAAACCTCTCTATGTTAGGGTAAATGATGACACAAGAAGGCAATGGCAAATATGTCCTTAGAAATATAGTTCATCTCCTCCCTCTTTAATTTTACTATTTTGTCCTATTTTGTACCTGTTCTTATGGGTGTCTGTTCTTTTCTTGGAACAGCTAGAGGCTTAAACAAAATATTTATATACAAAACTAGAAAAACACAAGTTAAGTATTTAACAACTTTATCTCTGAATGTGTTGATTCTTGTTTCAATAAGTGTAAGCCATATTGAAAAATGGAATAACTGAGTGGTGGTGCTGTTCATCTGTACATCTAACACATACATTAGCAAATTTATCTTTCATGCCTTTGTCAGTAAAATAATGTTTTCAGTGACATACAAAGGGAATACAGCAAGGCACGAAGAAGAATTACGAACACCGAAAGTACACGGTTATTGCTTATATCACGTATACTAGAGGCAGTAAATTACCAGACTTACCAGCATGATTATTTATTATTAGTGACAAATGTATTGCACGTTCATCTTGAATTTTCCTAAAGTGCTATATAAGCTGCCTATGAATATATACCCTAAGTTTCTATGAAAAATTTGTCCTACCTATATACTAGGCCAGCTTGTCTGACAAAACACGCAAACTCTGAACTCTGCTTATGTGTCAGTCCACTGCTGGAAATTGATGAAAACCCGCTGCAGTTACCACTGCAGCTGCCACGAATTTAAATGTTATTGCTGTAGTCCAGTAATTAGGGGCTATTCTGAAAATAAAAACAAAGTTTGTTAGGGGTTTTGGTTTCAAACAAGATTTGTGTAATCTATTGACAGTAGGTGTGTTTGGGATTCACTAGTGAGTTTCACTTTCACATATGAGTGATGCACACTGCCACTTGTAAGCCAGAATCCTAGGATGCTAACATTCACATTTATCTATTTTTGCCCAGTCACATTATTGAGAACTGTGACTTCCCCTCCGCCCTCTGGCATTGAGATGATCTGTTGCCTTAATGCTCTAGTAAAAACCCTTAAACTGTCTCTGACTGAGGGTACCTGAGATAATGGGGGTCAGGTCTCCACTGTGGTGGCAGGATGCTTTCACTAATGGAAGTTTTACCCTACAACTCATCCAATTGTCTAAGAGATCCCAACTCTATTGGCCAGCAAAGTAAGATTTAAGACCTGACCTTTCAGAAAAATCACACTAAAAATGCCTTGATTGCTTTCATTGCCATGAAACAGATTTCCTGTGCCTCTAGTAGAGATACTAGCAAAACTGGCAAAAGCTTTCAAACAAGTGGAAAATTTAGCATGTCTGTTGTGTTGCTGAATGGCCTTTAGAATCTGAGGTAGTGTTTTCGAGTTGGTTTAAGTCTCTTAAGTGACTAGTTAAGTACACTGGTTGCTAAAAATGTGATTGAATTAATATGTTTTAAATGTTGTGCATGCACTTAAAATTTCTCATAAGCATACTTAATCCATTCAATACATGAAATCTAAATCAGCCTACAATCTGTTGTGTGGAACATGATACCTTGGTTTGGGGGATCTATTCCAACTGTGACAGATGGAATAGGTACTAACCCTACAAATGAAAGACCTATTGAAGCTTGAAAAGGCTTGTTTTTCTTTTTCCCTATTTTCATTTTTAACAGAAAACTGCACTGTGAGATTCCAGACAGATTTGGAAGGGTCATAATGAAGACTCAATGTGAACAGGATTGTGACTGGGTGTACCAGCTCCACATTGGAGTAGGAGGGGGTTAGCCCCATACTCTGAGAAGGGGAGAACATGCCCCCTCAGCACTGCTGGGCATGCACCAACTGGAGCCTAAGTATAATAGGGAGCATCCCAATTCAGTCAGGAATAACTGCTGAGGGGAGAGGACGCCTATCGCAGGCTCCCTCCCAGGAGCTGCTGGAGCTCCAGATCTTGGAGGTCAGGCACACTGAGTCCCAAGGGAACACCTTGCTATCTGTGGAAGCCTAACAGGGGACAGCCATCGGGAGCTTTGCCAGCCAACAACCCCGGAGACCCAGAGGACTCATGGACTGTACTGGAAGACAGGATAGGAAGTAGCCCAAGGGAACTAGACACTGGTCCAGTTGTGGAACTGAGACAAGGGAAGCGTGTTTTGGAGTGATCCCCACTGATCTAGTGGCGAATCCATTTGCCACTACCAGGGCCCTGGGCTGGGACGCAGGGGAGCATAAAAGGCCTGGGACCCCAACCACAACCCAGCTGTGACGCACCCCTGGTTGATAGCCCAGCCCCACTCAGGCTTCTAGGCCATACAATCTTGCACACTGGGGCTCTAAGGTAACAAATATTCTGTTCCACAATGTAAACCTAAATTGACAGAAAAGCTGGAACAGGTGATGCTGAGGCTCACAATTGTTGAATTGAAAAATGACTGAAGTGTTCATTGGTTTGGAGGAATGATGAAAATGTGCACAGATTTCTTGCCAAACAGAAAGGATAATGAATAGCGAAGCATGGTGATTGTCACTTGGATAGCTTTCAGTAATGAGATTCAGTCTGTGTGTTCCTAGCAACAGATGCTCTCAAGCCCCTATTATGAATGACCTTTAAGAACAGTATTTGTTGTAAAGATCCACAATATAACAGCATATTTTCGCAGATCCGAATGCCCCACATAGTGCTTGTGTTCTGCAGAATACTTTATGAACTACTGCTTTTTGTTTTTCTTTGAACCTTTTGTCCCAGTAAGAACTCTGTGAAACTAAATAGGCTATAGCACGAGCATATCACTTCTACTGAGGTCAAATATGAGAACCAGTATTTACCTCATTATTTTTTAAATAATTGGAAACTATATGCAAAATATTATGACCAGTTACTCCAATACATATTCATATGGCTATTGCAGGGGAAAGTGTTGATGTCCAAGCCCAGCAGGACAGTGGTGATACTCTGGGCTATGTTGCCCAGTGGTGAGAGTCCATGGCTGGGGTAGGGGAACCTAGGCCCTCCCTCCTCCACTGGGTTCCAACCCAGGATACACTAAATAGTAGTTCAAAATGTGCAGCCTAGGGGACAGGTGCCCCTACACCTGCTCCCTGCTCCACTTCCTACCCTGGATCTGGTTCTTCTGCTGATGACACTGATTTGCTGCTAAGTTCCCTCTGGAGTCCTCTCTGGTCATGCTCTGGAGGGTCTTTGTTTCTGTTGTGGCTCATCATTGTTCACCTCTGTGGTTGAAGGGAAGGCTGAAGGCTACTCCCAGCCAGGTCTCATGGGTTAGATTGGATCTCTTTTACACCACAAAGGCCAGTGTGAATTTTGTTCAGTCCTCCATGTCTCCTTTTCACTTGTCTGATCATCATTATGTCTCTGTCAATGTGTGTCTCCCTCTTCCTGTCTCTGCTTCCCCTTGGTGCTTTAATACTAAATCAATAGAGGACCTGAATTTAATTGTTTGCTATGTTTTGGGAGCATTCGTGGATGCATACACCCCTGTCTGAGTCCTTAGACAGTAAGTCAGTCCTGTCAGAAAGGTCCAGATCCTACTGTTCTGTCAGCAGTATACCCAGGCTGCCATGTGGTCCTTGCATCAAGCTATCAGTACCCTGGAATGTGACAACTTGGGCCTTCTTGGCAACCTTGAATTTGTGAGACACCTGGTGCAGATTCACCACACCTTTAACTAAGAAGGACCAGCTCCTTAGGTGTTGTTTGGAAGAGAAAGTGCTGGGATCCCTGGTTCAGGCCCATTCTACTCCTCTTCATGGTATTGATGCTCTTACTTTCTCCATTTAAAAAAAAAAATCTATAGAGCATCAACATACTTTTTTTTGCCTATGGCTGCCAGATGATCATCTGCTGGCTGGCCTTGCTGAGATCCAGAAAGCAGCTGTTTCTTTTTACAATACTCTGTAATCATCTGAAGCTTGTGATGTGCTGGCAATGGAGGAGCAACACCAGGGGCAGGCACCCTGTTTCGCTGGTGAGGAACAGTGGTGCCTGGATGCCCTGCTGTCACTGCAGCAGCTTTCTGTTTCAGTCCAGCTGTTCTTCTCAGGCAAAGCCCAAGTATGGATGGGGCGCCATCTGAATTCTACTAGCATTTTTGGCATCTTATCAGTCCTGACTTTTTTTTTGTTTTTTTAAGTCGTGCTGGAGTGTATCCAGGAGAAAGAGTTGCCCTTCTATTGCAGTGATCACCCTACTGCACATAAAGAAGGGGACATCTGTGATTTACAGAACTGGAGACTTGTTTCCTTTCTCTGTTCTGACTATAAGATTTCCTCTAGGGCCTTAGCTAACTGGCTAACGGACCCTCTGATACAACCTGACCAAACATTCCGATCCACTGTATTTTTGATTATTTGTTTTTTTTAATGTATGATGGTTTTTTACTGTTAGCAAATTTTGTAATCTGCAAGTGGGGTTTATTTCAATGGACCAGGAGAAAGCCTTTCATAGCATTACCCATAGTTATATTTTTAAAATATTAGAAGCTTTCAGCATTGGGCCAGTGTTCTCTTATTTCTTCCCTGTACCAGAACATTTTTAGCACTCTAAACATTTAACAGGGGTCTGGCAGAGGCATTGGTCAGGAGTGTCCTCTGTCTGGGGTGCTGGATGTTCTTAGTCTGAAGCCATTCCTCTACCTCTGCAGAAGCCATTTGACTGGCCTCTCTGTGCCAGGGATGACAGATGTTTTCTCAGTTTGTTTGCCAGTCTATGTTGCTGAGATCTCAGTTTTTATCATGTCTGAAAATGACATGCAGGCACTCTGCTTGTTTTGCATGTGTATGAACAGGCATCTTCTGCCTGCATTAAGAGCAATTCAATCTTACTGGGAGGAAGCTGAGGAGACAGTACAAGGCCACATACAGAAATGTTGCTGGCTTCTTCCTGAACTTTTCTTTTCAGGGAGCAATTTTGATTGCCAACAATCTTATCCCTCAGTAATGTGGCACTGCCAAATCTGTCTGTACCCTCCCCTGGCCTTTTGGATTAGATTCAGAGGCATCTTCACTTTTTTTGTGTGGAACAATTAACACTGGTTGTTTTCTGTTTTGCTGTTCCTGCCATTAGATGAATGAGACTTGGGCTTATTGAGTTAATCAGCAGGATGGCAGCCTTCTGCCTCCAATCTGTTCAGTAGTTGCTGTACTCTGACTTTCTACTGGCCTGGAAGTCTCTTGCTTTTTCTCTCTTCTGCCATGGTGGAGGGATGGGCTTTGACTTGCACCTATTTTTATTGGAATGTGGTCATTTTATGGAGCCTAGATTTGCCTCCGGTCTACAATTATCTTTTTATGCACAGTGACTTCTGCTAATCACACAGCCAAACCAGGCATTTTCCAGTGTATGGCTCTTGGAAGAACCATTGTTTTCTAACCCACTTTTTTGCCCCACTGGAGCTCTTTCCCCCAAAAGCCTGTCTTGCTCTCTTCACTTTCCCCTCCCCTGAATGTTTATGTATTAAGAACAAGCCATGTAGTGAAATAGGTGGGGGAATGCCTAGTTTTATGAATCATGCTGGGGCGCACTCCTGAATTAGACTGAGTTGCTCAGGGGTGTCAGGCTGTAAGTGACAGCGCACATGCCCAGTGGCAGAAATTGAGGCACTTAGTGGACGTTACTAGTAGAAAATTAGGCACCTTGGAACCTTAAGCACCTGTAGGGTTGATGCTGAGTGGTGGCTTGGTGAATGCTAGTGGCCCCTAAATGTCAGATTTAGGTACCTAATTCCCCTCTGTGAATATTGTCCTGAGTGCCTTAGATGGAAGATTATCTATAAATTAAAGTATTTGTACTGTTCTGAGATTTTCTGGATTGTAAAAGATTGATTAGTTATGCAAGAAATAAGCATCCATTACATAATTTGTCTTTGGTTGCTTATACTCGCTACAGAATTCACAAAGAATCAAAAATATATTGTTTAACACTTACTGAAGGTTAAACACATGCCTAGTCCTAGATTTTATCTTTGATTGAAGGTGGCACTATATTTGTGGCCTGCTAACATTCTGGCTGTTCATCTTATCTGTCTGTGCTACTGTAATTGTGGAAAATCACTGAAAGTTGGTGATAAGCAGACACCTGAATATAGAGCTGAGCTGTTTATCTTTTACAAGGTGAATCATGTTTCTGAAAACACATTGCAAAGGAATTTTATCCTGGGAAAAGAAATGCCATTTATGGAGGTCACAATGAAGCCTCTCTGGCTGAAATTTAGCCAAGTTAGCTTTGGCCAAGTCCAACATTTTGCCGTGAATATTATTGTGTACCATTTGTTAACAGTTTATTGGAATCACAAGAAATTATGCCATCTTAAATGGATAAATTTTAAATGGATGAATTTTGCCATCTTAAATGGATAAATAGATAATCACAAGAATTTTTCCATCTTAAATATATAATAAGTAACTTTTTGTATACAAAATATTTTATTAAAATTAGTGTTCACAAAAGCTTCAGAATCATGGTACAAATATAGAACACTAGGCAAAATTAATACTATTATAAAGAAAAAAATACTCTACATCTACACAAATTAGAGAATGGGACTTTAGGCCATTACTACAAATAGATAAGCTTTAGAAGTTTTTGGTTTAAGTTTATCAAAACTTTCCTTGAGTTATCTATAGTGTGTGCAGAATAGGACTTGAAATCTTACAAGAATAGAGTTTTTTTTTTTAATACAGCATCTTGTCATTCCAATTCTGATCTTGGCCCAAAATCAGAAGTGGAAAAATAAAAAACATATCTGAACACTTCAGAACCTTGTAGAAATCAGGACATCTCTATCCAATTACTTGCAGTGTTGCTTTACTATATCAGACAAATGATGGGTTTGGGTTTCATCTTCCAAATTCTTCATACACAACTTTTTCCAATATGTTACAGTACGATTGGTCAAATTATTTCTCTTAAAAATTGACACTGTTGCTTTGTTAATAAGTGCATCTATTATCCAAGCTTTTCCTTAAGAAAAGCATTGTACTTTACTATTTTCATATACACCCTCTCTCATGAAATATAGTGGGCTAATTTCTGCTCTCTTGTACCTGTATAATCTAATTATCTTTTTTGTTAGAGTCTTGGATTGGCAATAAGAGGGATCTCAGTATCCAATGATGGCCTAGTATTCTGTGTCTCTTTTGTTGTCATTTGTTGTTTCTATTGCATCAACGTACCAGAGTATGTAGTATGTATTCTGGCATATGAGATAAAGTGACAGAGTTACCAAATGCACTTATTAAAAGAAACAAGTTAGTAGAAAGCTTTTAATGAGAATAAACATGTTTTAAAATTTTGTTATAAAATAGGAGAAGATGACAGATGCATTGCATGCTACTCTAAGTTGAAAGAGATGCACTACAAGTGTGAGCTTGCTGTACAAAACGAAAAATAAATTTTGGTCAAGTAATTTTGTATATTGGAGCCCCCCCCACACCCTTTTTTTTTTTTTTTTAAAGAAAGGCCAGCTCAGGAGTTTAATTTTTCCTTAACATCTTTTGCTTGTTCTGTACAAATATATGGCCTAGATCATCCTCTCCTGTGGACAAACAGAGGGGAGCTAACAGGAAGGAATTATCTCCAAAGGGGCCCTTTACAGTGTTCCTCCCTATTTGGGAAAGTAGACCCTTCTCCTGCAGAGTAGGGCCACAGGTTCCACCCCCAAAACAGCCATTACTCAAGGATCCATGCGTGGCCAAGGTCCTCTGTCTGGCAGCCCATATTGGTCACTAAATACTTATGTATACAGATACCGAAAAGAAAAGCTGATGAATGGGGAATTCCATTTGCATATAACGAATCTAAGCTCTATAGTGACTCTTTGGCCAGGAATGTTAGCATGGGGAGTAGCCCCAATTGCAGCGCTGCTTGTTTTATTTTTCCCCTATATCCTCCAGTGTCTTTGATGTGGATGCATGCCAGCTGTGACCAGTTGTAAGTAGGAGTTCTGTTCTCTGCATATACAGTAGTTCTATGCAGTTTTAATACCTTTTCCTCCTGTTCTGTAAGTGTGATATCAATAAACATACAGTTTCATGGCAGATAGTGGCCAAACATTTTTTTTAGTATTTGTTGTATCTTATTATGCAAAAAATATAAGAAGTTATGATATCAGATTGCACAACAGTGGACGGATTAATTAAGATAATAAATTTGATGTAAATCTTGGATACCTTTTTATTAGCCCTTCTGTTGTCAAATAAAGCTTTCAGATCATGTAAATAAGCAAGCCAAACTATGATTCCATTGGTTATGCAGAGGATTTGAAAAAACACCACCACACTATTCTTCTGATTTTTTTCCCTCCTTTAAAACATCAGCCTTAACAGTGGAGCTCTTGGAATTTAAACACACTGATTTGGTTGTATTGTCAGTGGGTCGCTAATCAGAGAATTCATTGATTAGACAGTAATCAGACAATTAAGTCTGACATTGTCTCCAGAGTCTGTGCAGTAGGGGGGCTATATTCTTTCTAAACTCAAACCCTGACCTTGTTGTTTTTCAGAGGCAGGAAGCTGAAACCAGAATGTATTTTTAATTATAATTTTCTTGATTCTTTGCTATGAGCTCAAAACTTGTAACTTTTTACAATGAGCATCGTATTTTCTCCAGTATGCATCTGTAAATAAAATGAACATGTTACTACTGTACTTAGCTTGACATTTTAGATGGATTTAATGGAAAAGATATTTTCTTGCCCATTTCCCTCTCATTTCTTGAGAATTAATTTCCAGAATTAATAATTCCAGACACTAAGGCTTCGTCTGGACTGACCATGGCAAATTTGCCACTGTCAGATCAATTTACCCGGATTGATTGAGCGGAAGTGGAGACCTGCTTGCTTCACCCAGAAATCAATGCTATTAATCCACCTGGCGGAGATGCAGTAATTCTGTGTCGATGGGAGTGCGTTTCCTGTTGGCGTGGAGAATTGAAGACACCATGGTAAGTAGGAGTTAAGAAGATGATGGGAGATACGCAAGCTACGTAGAGTAGCTTGCATAACTCCCGTTGACTGCCACTGAATTTGGCGGCAAGTGTAGACATAGTCTGAAGTGTCACATTTTTTTGAAAGTCCCTCTGGGGAATCAGAATTGTCACTTTGCAACTATTGTGTCAATATTTCAAAGCCCTTTCATATGTCTCTGGTCACATTGTATCTAACTGCAGTGTCCTTACAGACAGTAAAGTGAACCTCTGTTTGAATCTCCTTGTGTAGTACTAGTATTCGTAATTCTTCCATCCTAGAAATGAAGGATAAGGTTGTTCTGGAAATTAGACACTCAGACTTTGGTCCATCTCTACTCAAAAAAGAACTTAAGTATGTACTTAAGTTAATTTTGTGGAAGGGGACAGTGTAAAGCATATACTTCAATGCTTTGATTTGGGGCTCTAACCCATTATTATTCGCATAGGTGTACATGGATCTCTATATAGAGATTGATGTTGATTCTAATCTCAGTGAGTCAAATGAGTTATTTCAGTGAAGTCACTGAGATCTGAGAAAGTCCACTCTCACTCCCTGGCATCATGGAAGTCAATAGGAGTTTTGCCATTGATCTCCATAGCGCCAGGAATCCACCCTTGAACCATAAATCTACTCACTATCATTCAGTTTAAAATAGTAGATTTCAGGACTTGATATACATCATGTGTACACTGTGAGATTTTGTGTACAATATCCATAGTGACTTGAGGACTCAGACACTAAAACCCCTATTGTTTGTAAGGTACTAATGAGAGTAAATATTGGGGAATATGAAGCAAACAAAAAATCAGTTAGTTCAACAGTAGTGCCTCCCACATTCCTAGCTGGGAATCTGGGAGCAGAGAAATATGTAGGGCCAGACTTGAGGTATGCTGCAATGGTCATTGTATTTCCCCAAATGATCTCAGTGGAGGGTATTTAGTTGTGAATTGTACCCTGAGAGGGAAGTTTTCAGTTGCTGAGCTGGGGAAGATCATACATATGAACTATTAGGTCAAATAAAAATGCTTATATTTTAACTTTGATTTGTTCATGGATGCCTATTTAATAAATAAATGAGGGCCATGAAATTCCAGGATAATATCTCAGAGCTGTCCGCTCATGTACAATTTGTCTTGGTATTTTGCGGCATCAGCTCAACAGCTGCTTCCCTTAAATTAGTCTAGAAGTTCTACATGTTTTACTTACTGTGTGGCAGCACTCAAAGGACATCATCCCTTCTGAATCGAATATCATGTCTACACTAGTCATTTAGACTCATTACAGCCAACAGTGGACAGCCACCAGTTTAGCTGCACGTGTGCAAACTTTACTGTGATAAGGGAAAACTGCTATTTGAACATGTGAAATTTAATTCTGTTTGAAACCTGATGACTCTGCAGTGGTTCAAATCACTGGTCAGGTAAATTGTTGCTATCTGCTCTAGAAGACTATAGCAATGCAGTTACACCAGTATCTGGATACTAAAATCTAGTCAGGGCAAACCCCCAATATAGACGAGGTCAATCATCAGAAAAGGTGCTGTAGCATAGGTAGCTGAAAATGTTTCACCAGAAATCTTCCATTCCATATTTTAGCACTTTGGAAAGTGATTGAGTAGTTGTTTGAAATTATTTTGAATGCTGGTAAACCCTGGTCTGACCTATGATATTTGGAGTATTTCTATGCACATTTCCATAGCGGAGGGGAAAAGTGTCCCAGGAATTTTTTGGTTTTTTTAACCTCCCTTTTGGTCACCGCTCCACAAGTAAAAGCCCTCAGATTTTTCCTGTTTTTCTTAAATGATGTGGCAGCACCTTTACTGTGTTCCTATCTTCCTCAGTGAATATCTAGTTCTAGAGATGTAACACATGCAGCATGATCAGCTTCAAACACAATACACCAGACTAAGAGCTGTGCAGTTCAGCTACAGTGTACTGTCAAAAATAGGTTCCTTAGAGCAAATTCTGGCTTTAAATGAAAGGTGACATTATTAATGAGTGAAGTCAGTGTGATAAAATGACCCTAGCCTTCTCTCTATGGACCTTCCTAAACACAGAGGCTATGCAAAAGAAACGTATTTATCAAGTCAAACTGGATGGGAAACTAAAGATATATGGCATGTATTATCCCTTCTTCAGTTCCTATCTGGTAGAATATATCTAACTGTTTACAATACTCCATATTTGATTTAATTTTGAAATGTGTGTGGTGGTAAAGGTAGAGCAGTGTTGTAGGAACCACAAATGGCTGGATTCTTATTAATCAGATATAGTTTTATTTATTTAACCTAACATAGTCTCATTCCTATCAAGTAATATTTAGTAAGCGTCTTTCTTGGATGTCCTATATAGCAGAATGCTAAAGAAAAATGAATGTTCATTTTATCTCAGTATTTTTATCATGCAAAATGCTGCCAGCTGGAAAGTATCAGTATACATTACCTGATGCACCACTAGACTTTCACATTCTTGGTGTCAAATCTTGGTTATCATATATATATATATATATATATATATATATATATATATATATATAAAAATGCAACTGCCACAAAGGAGGACGATGTCTCGTGGTGCTCTTTTCTGTAGATTGTCATGTCCTCTTTCTGCATCACATGAAGAGAAATTACAAAACAACACTGTCTTCATTCTGAAATTCCAAAAAAGTGTGGTCTAGTTTTGGGCAGGAACTTGCTTTTCTTTAAAGTTTTCATTAGAATAAAAATTTCAAGTTTCAACAGCAACAAAGACAGAATGTTTTACAAAAAAAAAACAATTTATCTTTTTTAAAAGCTGGATGAAAAACTTCAGAATTGCAATTCATTTCTTTTTGTTTTGAATTTTGACAAATGAAACATTTTTCACAAAATTGGTGGAAAAAATGTTCCTGATTTTTTATCAGGAGTAAATTTTCAAGATTAAGAGCCATGTTTTTAAAAGTATTTAGGGATCTAAGAATGCATGTAGACACCTAGAATCCTTAGGAAAGGGATAGATAAGACCAAAGATATCATCATATTGCCTTTTTATAAATCCATGGTATGCCCACATCTTGAATACTGCATACAGATCTGGTCACCCCATCTAAAAAAGGATATATTGGAACTAGAAAAAGACAACAAAAATGATTAAGGGCATGGAAAGGTTTCCATACGAGGAGAGATTAATGAGACTTGGACTTGTCATCTCTTTTCCAAGACGGGGGGGGGGGGGGGGGGGGGGGGGGGGGGGAACGGGGAGATGATAGAGGTCTATATAATCATGATGGGTGAGGAGAAAGTAAAAAGGAGTAAATAACATTTCCTTACTCATAACACTAGAACTAGGAGTCCACCAAATGAACTTAATAGGCAGCAAGTTTAAAATGAACAAAAGGAAGTATTTCTTCACACAAGGCACAGTCAACTTGTGGAACTCCTTGCCAGAAGATGTTGTGAAGGCCAAGACTATAACGGGGTTCAAAAAAGAAATAGAGAAGTTCATGGTGAATAGGTCCATCAGTAGCTATTAGCCAGGCAAGGCAAGGATTGCTGTCTGCCAGAGGTGATTTTCTACACCTCACATTACTGGGGTGTATATACAACAGGAGTGGATTCCATGCAAACAGCACATCTTGAAGATCTAGTTGTTGTAAAGTATGTAACAGTTCTATACGCTTTGCATACATCCTGGTTTAAAGTAATTAAACAACAGAACCCATATCCTTCCATTATATGTACCTACAGGAGTGTGTAAATTAGTAATATCAGTTCCATAATTTTTACTGAAAATGGCACTAGCAATATCTTTTTTTATTTTGCATTATGTGTGATAGAAGAGTGGGTGATATTAAAATCTGATTCAAAATCCAAAATGTTTAAAATTAATTTGACAAATCTTCATTATTATTCAGTATGCTTTGTTAAAGATGTTTAATCATGTGCAGACCCAGAAAGGATTTCTTCCACTTTGTCTTTTTAACAAACATACTTTTGAAGGTAAGCTTGCATAGCAAATAACTTATCTGATTATAAATAATTACAAACCGTAAGAGGGGGGAAAATTATCTAATCTGCTGGGAATTGTTCTTTGTTTTCATTGTCCTGCAGCACTGTGTTTTACCAGAAAGCACTTTGAATAATTTAGGAACTGCTAATATGATTGCAATGTCTTCTGATGTTCTCCAGAATTGCTTTAGGTCACTATATCTAGTTATATTCAATGCCTGGAGGAGGGCGGAGGGAAATAATCAGTGAGAATAATTACTGTCAACCGAACTGAAAAACGTTGTATGATGATGTACATGATGAACAATGAGAAACCAAACATCTGGAGATCCAAAACAGAAAGGTGTGATAATGTAAGGTGTTTTGTTTTTTTAAAGCTAAAACCATGAAGAAAACACCTGCCTGATCCAGCACAAGAATTCATGGCCTTTCACGTTGTTCAAATCTTTATATTGTTCATGGATGTTGCCTACATTGTAAGTGAGCATATTCAGAAGAGTGGGGTCAGCCTGCTGCTTCAGCCAGTAAAAAAACAACCAGTGACTGAGTGGTGAGTTATAAAGCCTTCCACATTTCACTAATTCCTTTTCTCACTCCTGCCATACCAGCCAGTGTGGCCCTACAGCCCACTGAGTTGACTTTGGCTCTAGGGTGGTAGTACAGGTGTCTTACAGTCTCACAACACATTCTTCTCCAGGACAAATTTGAATTTAAAACAAAACTTGGGAATCAAGTGGGGCGTGCCAGACAACCAATAGCATGGGGTGGCGGTGGAGGGTAAATTACCTTTTTTTTCCCCCTCCCAATTCAAAGTAGCAGAAGGAGAATTTCAGTATTGGAAATATATATTTGGGCAGCAGAATTACAAAATTGCCCTTCTTCCCTGGATATTGCACAGATCTATCAGCCAGAGAGAGGGTAAAACGTATGAAATGTGGTCCTTCGAAGTTTCTTCCTCACTTCACTTATGTGCAGTCCAATAAGGATTAAACTGCAATCAAATTAGGATATCAAGTGATGTCAGAATGGCCATTGTAGATATGGAATACTTAGGTCATCTTTCAGTGTGGTTAGATATTGAAGGTGAGATGGATAGAATCTAACTCTACCACTAACTGTGGCAGCCACACCTTTTTAATTCAGCATTTTGTGATTATGAAATAATAGGGATTTCCTCTCAATATTAAGAGTGTAGCCCATGTGGCCACTGGATCTTAAATAGATGATCAACAGTAGAATTTTTCTGATGGACAAAGATCTAGGAAGTAGACAATAAAACTTGATTTTCCGCAGACCTTTTGTGGACTTCTGCCTCAAATAAAAGGCTCATATTTTAGATTAATTTGCTGTGATAAAGAGAAATGGACCCAATCCAAATCCCCAGATTCAAACAAATGCAAATTTAGGTGCAGTTTGGATACGGAGTTGAACTTTGATCGGTGCTTACATCCATAATCTTATCCAGCATATTTAGACCATCCTCAATCAGACTGAATGAAACTCAGCCAGAAAAGAAGTGTTTTGCCTCTTGCTGCTCTCCTGCTTTTCTCTGTGCTGGAGAGACTCACAGATCTGAGCATTCTAATGTGCAGAGTAGAAGGAAAACTATTTATGGGAAGAATGACTTGACTCAGTCTTCAGTTGTGAGCAGTCTTCATCCACCACAGTGCTTCTATAGAAAACTTTTTGCTGGCCTAGACTTTGCTGACCTATGAGACACAAGTTTTTTGTCACCTCCAGGCTGTATAGGAGCAGGGTATTCCAATTTGGCTTGCCTTAAAGTACACTTAGACTCTTCAGCTAGTGCAGAACGTAGCAGCCTGGTAGAGGCTGACTCGGATGTGAGCTGTGTCTCTAATGAAAACTAATGAATACATCTTAGATATCCTCAAATGATCTATGAATACCTCCTAAAATTCTTCAGCTCATAACTTTGAATAACAAATCTGAGAGAATCAGAAGCAGTTCATGGACAATTCACAAACAGTAAGAAGGGTAAACTTCATCACGCAAATTATTCACTGAATCATTCACTCAGCTTTGTTAGAGACAGACTGCTGGAAGTGTAGATGAAACTAAGGGAACTCTTTGGAAGCCAGGAGTTGATATTTCATTCTGATTTAGCATCAGTGTATTCAGACCTAGTCAGTTTTCTAAACCATATATTTGTTGGAAGTGTAAGTATGTGAAGGGAAAGGCCTGCCATTAATATCTTCTAATATGGGAGTGTATATTACAGCCTGGGAGAACAACTCAGGGTTATTTGAAGGTAAAGGGACCACAAATATTTTAATCTGTAGAGGTCTTTAATGACAATTGAGTATTCTAAATTTTTAAAATTAAGTAACAATTAAAATTCAGATCTAAGATTCAGTGCTCCTTATCTGGATGTTTGCTCTTTCATAACAAAAGAGATGTGTGTGCTCCCAAGAGTGAAATCCTGAGCCTAGTAGAACTTTGTGCAGTACAATATAACACTACCATTAAATGGCCACATATATTCATTATTGTACAATGGAATCCCTTATTGTTTGTTGTTTGCTTTGCCTGTTCTATACAGCAATCTAGTAATGCAGATTTAAAGGAAAGAAGCCCAGTGGTCCACTGTTTTTTGGCTTAGTGAAACGCTCACCATGCCCCTGATCCTGCAACTCGCGTCCCTTGAGGGGCTCCAGCCCCTGGGTGCTGCCCCCTGATTTCAGGAGAGACCCAGAGGTCTACTTGAGTGGACAAGATCAGGCTCCTGTTTTCACAACAAAGAAAACATGGGACACTACCTCTGGCAGGAGAATTATCACTGTTCTTCAACCTATTATTTGTTCATACTCCCTGTGCTGTCCTACATATATATGGAATCCTGCTTGAACCATCACAAATGGTTCCTGCATTTTTCAGTAGGTCAGGATCCCCTTCAGAGTTCCTGTTTTGGCCTTTTGTCTGCCTGCCAAGTGCTGGTCGCACTTACCTTAATAGAAGTGGAGCACTCATAGTGACACAGCTCAAAGAACTCCAGTTCCTGTACAAGGTTTTAACCTCTCCTCCTCTTTCATAAATGATCTTTCTAACTTTTTTTTCATTTTCTCTCTCTATTTCAAGACTAATCCCTCACTAAAACCTCCATCTCCATTCATAACAGAAAATATCACAGGGATGATTCTTGCAATATTTTAGGTATTTCATATTTTGGAAATAGAAAAAGAATGTAAGTCTCATAGTGCTCCCAGCTCTTCATATGTAAGTTACATAAGATTTCTGAACCATTCATTAAAAAAGATCCCGTTAAGCCAACATGATTATGGATTTTTGCCCATTTCTGAACTTTCTGGTATCTGCCCAAAGCAGAAATTCTGAAATACCTTGAAGAATCTTCTCAGAACATTATCCAGACCAAGGAAGTTAAGAATCCAAATGATTTGTGTGGCTTTTTAAAATAGGTATAAACATAAACTTAGAGACCCCTTATATTATTCATTGCTTCTGCCAAAACAAATGCTAGCTAAAGTGGAAAGATTGTCAAGAGACCAGGGCACTAGCCAGAGACTCAGAAGAATTAAGCTAAATTATTTGTTCCACCACATACTGCCTGTGTGACTTTGAACAAGTCACTTAGGCCTGGTTTACCAATGTAACTTTGCAGTTTAAATATTTTCACTGGTATAAGCTCTAGTCTGGAGACACAGCAGCATAAAAGTATCTTATGATAGTATATTATAACTGTCTCCGCACTGGTGGTTGGTACATATGGGTGAGTTGCCACTTCAGTTGAAGTGAAACTACTTTCTAGAGCAGACAAATCCAAACTTTCTCTGTGCTTCAGTTCCTAATCTGTAAAATGGGGATAACACTATTTCCCCACTATTGAATGTTGGGAGGATAAATACATTAGAGAATGTAAGGAATTCTGATAGCTCTCACCAGCTCTAGAGATGATAAATGGAATTTCTATACCTTCTCGGGTTAGTAAAACACTACATATAACACACACTGAAAGGATGCAAATGTTTTTTTGGTTTCCTTTCTTTTCAATAATGCCTATCTAGCCACATTCCTTAGCTCCATTAAAAAAAGACAATGATTCTTGTGGCTTTTTTCCAAATTTTAAAATAGAGATATCTGACTTCTCTAAATATTATCACTCCATTTCATACACAACATTAAAAACAAACAAACAAAAAAAAAAAACCCAAACCCCAATAACCAACATATAAGTGAACAACGGTTTGTTTAGTTAGCAATACATATGTGATCACAGCATGTCATTTAAAGACAAGCTGACATAAAAATAAAAATCCTCCCAATTCAAGTCATCAGTAAAAATCACTAACCCTATACTGAAGGCAATGCAGTGCTGCCCAGTGCTTTACCAGAGGTAAGAAATCAAATCAAACCACTTAGACTACTATATATTTAGAGTTTCTGGGATTTGGTATCAAATCATCACCTTGTACATTGCCCAAAACCCATGAGAAACTCAATTAATTGTCTGTCATCTTTTGTCTTTGCCTTGTATTTACAGAAATGATGGCATGTTCTCTGCTGAGCTGGAAAACAGGTATAGATACATCTGTGGGCTGTGACAGATAAAAGTCTAGTATATTAGGCTTTTTTCTTAAAGCCCATTCTTTTACACAATTTATAATACTGTAATGTCAGAGGGAAATAATTCTTGTTGTTCATTTTGTAAAGGTTTGGATTGGCCATCTGGTTTTGCTTTCTTTGGTTTGTTCTCTTGGTTTCAGTGAGCAACTTTACCCCTAGCTTACTCCAGAACAGTTTCTCTGTTGCTGTTCAACATTGGCCAATGTCCTATTTCTTTATGAATAATATCTATTCAGGTATTTCCCTTTTTACTTTCTTCTGAATGAAGACTGACATAACTAGATATTCAGGAGTGATTACAGTTGGACAGTCCAGTTTGATTCATAGATTCGCAGGACTGGATGGGACGTAGAGAGATCTTCTAGTCCTGTCCTCTGCACTCAAGGCAGGCCCAAGCAGTATCTAACTCATCCCTGACAGTTGTCTGTCCAACCTCCAATGACAGAGATTTCACAACTTCCCTTGGCAATTTATTCCAGTGCTTAACTACCCTGAAGTTTTTCCTAATGTCCAACCTAAACTGCTCTTACTGCAATTTAAGACCATTGCCTCTTGTCCTATTCTCATAAAATGAGTACAATTTTTCTCCCTCCTCTTGTAACAAATTTTTACATACTTGAACACTGTTACCATTTCCCCCTTCAGTCTTCTCTTCTCCAGACTAACAAACCCAATTTTTTCAATCTTCCCTCACACGTCATATTTTCTAGACCTTTAACCATTTTTGTTGCTCTTCTCTAGATTTTTCTCCAATTTGTCCATATCTTTCCTGAAAAGTGGCACCCAGACCAGGACACTTTACTACAGTTGAGGCCTACTTAGCACAGAGTAGAGCAGAAGAATTACTTCTTGGGTCTTGCTTACAACACTCCTGCTAATACATCCCAGAATGACATTTGTGGAGGGGGAGGTTGTTTTGTGTGTGTGTGTGTGTGTGTGTGTTTGTGTTTTGGTTTGGTTTTTTTGCAACATGTGAAACTGTTGACTTATATTTAGCTTGTGCTCCATTATGACCCCCAGGTCTGTGGTATTCATTCGTAGACAGTCATTTCCCATTTTGTATGTGTGCAACTCATTGTTCCTTCCCAAGTGGAGTCCTTTGCTTTTTGTCCTCATTGAATTTCATCCTGTTTATTTCAGACCATTTCTCCCATTCATCCAGATCATTTTGAATTTTAATCCTATTCTCGGAAACACTTGCAAGTCCTCCCAGCTTAGTATCGTCCACAAACTTTATAAGTGTACTCTCTATGTATTTAGCTAAATCATTGATGAAGATATTGAACAGAACTGATCCCTGTGGGATCCCACTCAATAGGCCCTTACAGCTTGAATGTGAACCACCACTGATTGGGTTCCACTACTCTCTCTGGGAATGGTCTTCCAACCAATTATGCACCCACCTTATAGTAGCTCCATCTAGGTTATATGTCCCTCGTTTGTTTATTAGAAAGTCATGTGAGACAGTATCAAAAGCCTTACTAAACTCAAGATCTACCACATCTATAGCTTCTCTCTCTATCCATAAGGCTTATTACCCTGTCACAGAAAGCCACCAGCCTGGTCTGACACAATTAGTTTTTGACAAATACATGTTGACTGATATGTATCATCTTATTAACATCTGTATTTTGTTAATTAATTGCATAATCATTTGCCTCACTATCTTTCCATGTACTGAAGTTAAGCTGGCTGGCCTGTAATTCCCAGGGTTGTCCTTATTCCCCTTTTTATAGATTGGCAGGTTAGATAAAAGATGTCTTAAATTACAGCAAAGGAATTCCTATAGAAAATAAAAGGCTGGTTTTTGTTAAATGCACTACATAGATGCTATGGAAAGTTTATTGCACATCAGTTGTATTATTAGATATTTTTATTACACAGATGGAGGTCCAGATCCACAGCTGGCGTTAATCCATTGAAATCAATGGCACTACTCTGATTTACCCTAGCTGAGTATTTGGCTTTATGTAGCCTCTAAAAGGTTGGTATTTCCAATTCTGTGTTAGCCTAACATGTGCCAATCTCCTTCCACAGCTACGCATTGAAAAGAGAGACACACTCTCTTTTCTCTGTGTAATGGAGCCCCTCCACTGGGACCTGACCCACCTTTTAAGAGGATAGGAACACTTTAAGTCATCCAAACACTACAGCACCTGAGCTCCAGGTTCAAAACCCAATGGGACTCATTTGTTCATTATGCTACTCCATTGATTTAGTGACATTGCACCAGATGAATTAGGCCCATTATACTCTACATCTATGCTCTCCCAACTCAAATTACAAGGAAATCATTGCCATAACTCAAACTTCCCCTATGACAACACCTATCCCAGAGAGAGTCTGGCTACTTAAATTGTCTGTCAGTCAGTCAGACCTGCATCCAGGTATTTATAACATGCTCATCACATCTGAGTGCAACTATCCTGCATACATATATAAAAAGTACATGTATATTGCAAATACAGGCGAACACAATACAGCAATGTAAATCAACAGATAAGGCTCAGAATGACTTCAGGAAAGTAATCCATAAACCTCCTATGTTATCTTTCTGACAACTTCCTAATCTCTGCAGGTTGTTGTTAAGAGCTACATTAAACTAGCCTGCCATCGATCCCAGCTCTCACCACTTCTCAGAGATGCACTTCCTGTGATCAATTAGAAAAAGAAGAAACAGTTTTTTTTAAAAGCATCTCTACAGGAAACTAAACTAAAACAACATATTGTTCCTGAACATCTACATCTACATCATGTATTTGATTCCTGTAGCTGGTATTTGGACAGTGCCCAAGCAAATCCAATCTGGATTCTGCTGAAATAAAGGACAAAATCTTGTATCCACACTGGTTAAAGGATGGTTCTCACCCCATATCCCTGCCCTCCCACAAACACTGTATGCAAAATTTAATTGTACTAAATCTCTCATTGGATGTAAATATAAAATATATTTGTTTAATTCTGGATCTGGGGATAGCATCTAGAATGCCCAGTCATTAATCAGGGGCTCAATGTACGAGGCATGGTACGTATTCTTACAAAGTCCCTGTCTGTCACAAAGAGCTTACAGTTTAAGTATATGTGAAATCTTATCTCCCCAACCTCACTGCACTGCCAGTCTGGAAAAAGCAGTATAATTGTATACACTACGGCCTGGCCTGGTCTCTGATTTTAATTTGCTTGTGTACAATACCCTGTTTGAATCCAGAATACTTTGTGGAACAATGGGGAGTGCCCATTATCTCTCTCTCTCTCTCTCTCTTCATTTACTTATCATCTACTTTATTTTAAAGTTAACATTTTGTCCCTAAACTACAGCCTCTCTGTTTCAGTCTCCTGAGTTTCTTGTTAAGCTAATGAGAAGATACAGTAGAAGGGTAAGGTAATGATCATTTAAATTAAAAAAAAATGTTCTCCACATTAGTTGGGCTATTGTGAAATAATGTAACACAGATAACCCTGGATTGGTATGAACTTTCACATCTTTGTAGCCACTGACAGTCAGGCAAAGAGAAACAATTCTTGAGTGTGTCTCTCATTAGAATTTTAAGACAAGAGAGTTTAAAAATGACTTTGACTTTGCAAGAATGGACCAGTTTCAGTGTGTATGTACAGCACCCTATGTAATTAGTAGGCTGAACTGAAAAGCCCTATTTAGCTCCCCAGCTTTTAAATGCAGTTACTTTCATTTGTTTACTGAATGTTTCCTCCCATTGAAGGCTAATGAACTAGTAATGGATGTCAGAAATATCTGAAAAGAAAAATACCTCTAAACGTTGCTATTATAGTCTATGAACGTTGCTATTATAGTTCTCCAAACACCTTATCTACTTAATTGTGAAGGTGGCTAGATATTTGACGTTCAATGGATGTACAGAGGCATGAGTGTAATTTATAAGCTGAGGCAGTGGAAGGGGAGAGTGTAACAGGACAGGCAAGGGCTGTAAAAAAAAAAGGGGGCTGTAAAAAAAAAGACAGCTGCCCACTCTTCCTGCATATTTCTATTACTGCTGCTGCTGCTCCTACACTTCCATATTCCTGTGTAAATTACACGTTTTTTCAAAGTTTTATTTGTGTATTGCAGTGGTGCCCAAAAAGCCTCAACCAAGATCAAAGCCTCTATTGTGCTAGACACTGTACAAATACACAGTAGGAGACTGTCCCTGCCTTGAAGAAGAAAAACAAAACCAAAATTGCTAGTCTAGCTAGAAAAGGGGAATATTATTCTCCCACTTAAGGAACTGACACAGTGATTACTCGTTGAAGAAATCTGTATGGCAGCACAAGGAATGGAACCCAGTTCTCCTCCTTAATTCCTAGATGAGTACCTTAGCCACAAGTCCATCCTCCTGCTGCTCCACAGCTACCCCTAACTACTTTCCCACTTGCAGCCGATTTACTAATCAACCTTTATCCTTGTTTATACTGACACAGAATTTGCCCTGGAGATTTCCAGGGGAGAGGCACTCACTTGCACAAGGCTTTAGTTGAACCCAGTAGGCTCCATTCATCAGTGATACACACGAGAATGTAATTTGGACTTTGGTGTAGGTCAGAAAACAGGTTAAATGGCAAAGTCTAAATTGTACCAGTGTGGAATTCATTAGTTATAAACAAGGGGTCAGATTCATTCGTTGGGTCTTTCATTGATGGAAAATTGAGGGTGTATTGGTGTGCAGTCAGGGTTGTGTCAAGTGAAGAGTCCTAATCTGGCAATTATTGATAGTTTAAATTACACTCTTCTGTTTAGTCACTTTGTGTTAAGATAAAGCCACTGTCTGGCAGCTACACCAGTCAGAATTTGCACATTCTGCATCATGGATTCTCATCTTAAAATGTAACCCTGGAATTTACTTTTGTGAATTTAATTTATACTCCTTTTGTATCTCTACTTCTAAATTTGGTTTAATGTGGCTGAACAAGGACTAAGGAGCCTACAATCCTGGCAAAACGAATTTTAAAGCAAGTAAATATCAAAGAGGGAGAGCAATTATTTATAGTGATCAGAGTTTTTAACTAAGAATATTTGGATTAAATTATTCAAAGAATTTTATTATGAATAGCAGGAAAATGTGTATAGGCCAAACTTTACAAACATGGGTGCCTAAAGATTGGAACATGTTACAACTACAAAATAAGCAATACTGTTCATACTCTAGTGTCTGAATTCACTCCATTGCCTCCTTTCCTTTAGAAAGGATATTTTAAAATACATACCTACACTCTTGACAAAGGATAACAAGTATAGATTATGAGGTTATTCTGCCTCTGCTGGCTACGTGCATCTCAGCTGTTGTTGCATTTGCTTTTCAAAAACATCTTGTAAGTATGTGGAAAGTTTTCTGATGTGATTAGATCTCAGTTGATGTGGTAAGGTGTGTCATTGTTCATTCTCTGTACAGTTCTCCTAACTGTTCTCCTTTGTAATGTTCCTTCTCTGCCAGTTTCTGTATCTTCATCTACAAATTTTTTAATCAAGGAAGAGTTTTGTATGATCCTTTGCTCTTGTGACTTCTGTTGTTTCATTCCCCTGAGTCTCCTAAAAAGACTAAGGTTGTAGTTCAAAGACCAGGGACAATCAAGTCCGTTATCTCCGGTGCCTGAGCTCTACTCAATGCAGAAAGGGGATTAGGGGGAAGCATGAGAGAGATTTTTAATCTGATTGTCAGGGCTGGCATTTGTCCTGATAAGAATTAGAGCTGCTTCCTCGCTACTCTAACTTGAACCTGTGTTTCAGGCTCCATAATGAGTCCTACACCAGTGAATTACAGGCAGAACAGAACTCCACTATAACCACTCCACATCCCATGTCTGCCTCTAATAACTTCCGTCCCCAGTCCCCTAACAAGGCGGGTGAAGGCAGCAGTTGCAGGGCCCATCTGCTGATTTATTGAAGGCAGGTTCCAGCAGCAGTTCAGTGACACAATAATAGAATCTGCCCTAATTTGTTTAGATGTTGTAGATTAGTAGCTTTGAAGAAAGACTCCATTATGATGTTCTTTTCTGACTTCATGCATAACACAGCCCAGAGAACTTTACCCAGTAATTTCTCCATCAAGCCGATGACTTCTATTTGAGCTTGATCATATTTAAAAATGGCATCCAGACTTGAGTTAAAGACACCAATTAATGGAGAATCACTTATTCTTTCAATAATAGTTAGCAAAGAGTAGTTTCTTTTGTTTTGTTTTTAAAAAACATTGGTTAAACAAAGAAACTAGCTCTCTCAAAGGGGTGTTGTAGTGGTGGGATTTGATGACCAGGCCTTAGAAATTTCAACACTGGCAATGGGGGTTGACGTAAAGTCACTTACATCGATTTCCGAAAACCTGCGTCTACACTGGCACTGCAGTTAAGTCGACTTAAGTCGCGGCAAAAGTCGACTTAATAAAAACACCTCTATAAGTGGCGTAGCACCTAATTCGAAGTTATTGCTTTGATTTAGCATCAGTGTAGACAGAACTTCATTTAAATCGACGTTATTGGCCTCCACAATGCCCCTGTGACCCGTCCGTGCCTAGGATAGCCACCTGAAAATGCCAAGGGCAGGGCAGGCTGCAAAAGGAGAGCAGATTCTCCCAGGAGTGGTGGGTGACACTGAAGTCAGACTTCCCAACCAGCCACAAACAGTGCTTCTGATTCCCCACACTGGTTATCAAGAAGCCAAAATCCAAATATACACAGCCCCCTTTACTGCATTTCAGTCTCTGGCTCCCAATCAGCCACTAGGTCCAGTAAAAAGATCAGTTATTTAAAACTCTGCTCTTTACCAAAAAGGTTTCTCCTGACCCCAAAGGGTCAGTCACAATACCAGATCAAAATAAGTTTGGATCTTACCCAAAATACCAAGCTGACAGCCAATCCTTTAGTAAATAAAACTAAAGATTTATTATAAAAAGAAACAAACTATAAGAGAAATGTTAAAGGATTAAAGCAGTCAGACACATACAAATGATTTGAAAGTCCATATATATCAGGTTTCTAGAAGAATTGTGGAGTTTGCAGGCTTGTATAATCCCTCTGGTATACAACCAGTACCTGGATGGGTCTTAGTCCTTTATTTCACAACTTCAGTAGATGAGTTGATCCAGAGGTAGGTGATGACTGAAAGACAGACTGAAGACTGGTGACTGAAGACCAAATGGATCCCGGGCAGCTGCCTTTTATGTCCTTTGGTCTGTGCCATGCTGCTTGTGGAATTTTACAGGAACCAACTGTAAGCAAGGTCTGAGTGTCTGAGTAAAGGGGGGCACTTTATTTGCATGGGCTTTGTATCTGTATGAGTACAATTAAGTATTTAGCATAATTCACCTAGGTGCTGAGTATAATGGGAAATGGTTAGCAGGGCTGGTTTTGGGCTACAAACCACTTTTGTGTTAACTGCTGGGGAAATGAAATGTCCTTCAATTGTATGAACAGATGTAAGCAAAACTGTGCTTAGTCTGTTATGATAGAATACTTCACCCTAAACTAAACAGAACTCCACAAGGGTGGTTGACAGATGTTTCAGCCTAGTAAAGAGGGAGGTGGAGAAGTCTCCTATGGGGATTGCACTGGCCCTGGCAAAGGGCTGCCCCCAGGCATGGAGTGACTCTCTTCTACCATTGTTTAAAGGTAGAATTAATGACTCCTCTTGGAGTCTTTTGTTTCTTGAAAGCAGGGACATTGCCTGTCTGTCAGCAGAAGGTTTACCCAAATCACTAAAGAGCTGAAATCCACTAAGAGCTGAACCAGTAGAGGATCTGGGAAACCTTGCCTGACAACTAACAGAGCTGAGGAGCAACAGGTAACTCTGGTGGGATGCTGGCACAGTTGGTGCCTACCTAGTGTGGTCGGCATAGAGGTTGGCACAGTCAGTGCCAGTCCGGTTCGCAGAGAGGCCGGTACGGTCGGTGCCAGCCTGGTCAGCGGTCAGCAGAGGGGCCGGCACAGTCAGTGCAAGCCTGGTGCAGCTGTGGTTGCCGCCAGCGGTCAGGGATGCAGCAAGGCCTGAAGGCGGTAGGAGACAGCAGCAGAGGGGGCCTGGTCAAGCCTCTGTCAGACAGGAGCCTGCATAGCGGGCGCAGCCACAACCGAGAGGTGAACATTGCAACTAGGATGGTCAGTACAGGGGAAAGCAAGAAGGGAGAGGCGAAGGTCACGCCCCGTACTCTGTGATGGGTTTGGCTCATTAAGTTCATGAATTCTGTTTGCATTGTTTCCCCAACCAGTGCTGCGTTACCTCTCTTTTGCTATTAAAAGTTTTATTTCTACACTCAGACTCTGTGCTTGCGAGAGGGGAAGTATTGCCCTTTGGGGTGCCCAGGGGATAGTGTGAGATTTCCCAGGTGACTGGGTGGGGGCTCGAGTGAGTTTGGTGTTCTATCATTGACAGAGACCCCTAGATATAGAACCCGGCCCTTGCTGCTGCTGACTCGGTCTGGCAGAAGGGTTACACAACATGGAGTCCAGAGTCACATGAGTAAGTCCTGGTGACTCATCAGGTATATCCCTGGCTTCGCCCCCCTGGGCCCCTTGTACCTGCATATTTCTTAATGGGCCATTAAGCAAGCTAATGCTGCAACTATCCTGTCTGGGGAGTTGCCCAGACACAGCATAATTTGAAATACAGATATATCAAGCATATCCATAACTTCCATTACACATATAACACACGAACATAAACATCATCTCACTTAGCACATTACAGCCTTTCTAACAGTACCTGACATGGCATATCTTGCATGAATTACTGTGATTTTGACATATTGATGTTAAATAATATAATAAATGCCCCCCCCCCCATCCATCCAGTGTGACAGCCCCGTTGTGACCGCTCTGGACATTCATGCTGTGTTGCACTGTGGTTATGCTACCCAAAATGGCCGCTCCCCTCAAGCCCCAGGAAAATTTGAATTTGAATTTGTTGTGCAGCCAGTGTGGAGACAGCTTTGTCTCTGGACTCCGCATGGCTACTGCAAAGCCCAAACATGCTCCAGCACGGAGTCAACCAGAGGTCTTAGATCTCATCGGGCTGTGGGGCAAGGAGTCCGTTCTGGCTCAGCTCAGAGCCAGCAAAAAGAATCTGGACATTTACAGGAAGATATCCCAGGGCATGCTGGAGAAGGGACACCAGAGGGATGCGCAGCAGTGCCGCGTGAAGATCAAGGATCTGTGTCAGTCATATCATAAAGCCAGAATAGCTAACAGCCATTCTGGCTCCTCACCAAAACATGCTGCTTCTACGCTGAGGTGTATGCAATTCTCAGTGGTGATCCCACCACGGTGACACCCCACAGCATCGATACCTCCACTAGGTCACAGTCCATGGACAATGATGAGGACTCCATGGAGGAGGAGGAGGCTGAGGAGAGCAGGTTGCAGGAGAACAGGGTGTCCGTTCTCCCAGAAAGTCAGGATCTATTCCTGACCCCAGAGCAGTCCAGCAGCACACAGGACAGCACTAATGATACTGGGGAAGGCACATCTGGTGAGTTTTTTTCTTAGCAGTTCTGTCCTTTTACATGGGGGGTGGGCAGGAAGGGGATTTCAAGCATTTATCAAACTTTACTGGGGGGTTAGCCATGGAACAGATTATTTATGTAATGAGATATGCTCCGATAATCATCATTGATAGGTAGGTAATCTGTTATCCTTCACAAAAGGTTTCTGGGAAAGGCTGCATTGTTCCTCCCTCCACGGTAGGATACTTTGCCACGCCACGCTGCAATCCAGGGAACCGGCAGCATGGCGGAACACAGCATAGCGGCATAAGGGCCAGGCTGTGTATTGTGCACTGCATGAAGAGTATTGTCTACATTGTTGCAGTTGTATCATTTTATCATTTTCTTCAGTCTGCTAACAATGGCTACCTTGTTACTTTATTTTCGTTCTGTAGACACCTCTGCCTTGGCCCAACCCTCGAGAAATGCTGCAGAAAGACTATCGCAGATTAGAAAGAGGGGAAAAAAACCCAAAAGATGACATGTTTGGTAAGCTCATGAATGACTCCGTGGCCACAGAGACAGAGCTCAAAGCATGGAGGCTGACCTTGTCCCAGAATATGGACATGGACAGGGAGAGTCGCAGAGAAATGCAGGAGCATGATCGCAGTACCACACAAGAGATGCTGTGAATCATGCATGACTAGGCAGACATGCTCTGGTGGCTTGTGGAGCTTCAGGAGGAGCGGAGGCAGGACAGAGCCCCACAGCAACCCCTCCATAATGCTCCCCCACCTAGGGCTGCACTGCCTTGCCCCTCCCCTATCCCCAAGAGTTCTCGGAGGAAAATGGCCTAGCTTCAGTACGTGCACCGGGGTGGAGGTAAGCAGAAAGCAGCAGCAGCCTCACTGACACTGGCTAGCAAGCAACCACACTACCCTTGAGACTGTGAATGAACACTTCCTCCCTTCACCCATGACTTGAATGTTCAGAAATAAAAGTTTGCATCATTTCAATGTTTCTTTATTAAATCATACGTTGTCGTGGAGGGATCTGGTGGGTACAGATATTGATTGGGGGAGAGGGGACGTTTAGCAAAGGCAAACAACAGACAGAAACAGAAATCATAACTGCATCTCATTGCAGAACCTGGTTTTCAAAGCTTCCGTAATGCAGAGTGCTCCGCGGTTAGCTCTCAGCGTAGTGCTGGCATCTGACTGCTCATAAATGGCGGCCAGTCTTTCTGCCTCCACAGCCCAACCCTGGGGGAACCTCTCACCTTTCGCTTCACACACATTCGCTTCACGCACACGCACATATCACTGAAGGGAGGTTCTTTTCACTCATGTCCAGTCCAGTGAGGAGACTCCTCCATCTGCCCTTTAAACGCCCAAAGGCACATTCTACAACCATTCTGCAAGTGCTTAACCTGTTATTAAAACACTCCTTGTCGCTGTCAAGGTGCCCGGTGTACGGCTTCATTAGCCAAGGGAGCAAGGGGTAAGCAGGATCCTCCAGGATCACTATGGGCATTTCCACACCCTCCAATGTGAATTTTTTTGGTCGGGGAAAAAAGTGTCCGCCTGCATGTTAGAGAACAGCCCCGAATTATGAAATACACATGTCATGCACCTTCCCAGATGACCCCCCCATAGATGTCGGTGAAATGATCCCACTGGTTCACAAGGCCCCACAGGACCATGGAATAGTACCTCATGTGGTTTATGTAGTAGGTTGCTAGGTGGGCAGGCACTAAGATAGGGATGTGCATCCCATCAATGGCCCCCCCTCCATGGGAATCCCTCCACTATGTCCTGCACATTTCCCAAAGTCACTAGCCTTCATAGCAGAACTCTATTTATGGTACTGCACACTTGAATCACGGCAGCGCCCACTGTAGATTTACCGACTCCGAATTGATTCCCAACCGAGCGGTAACAGTTGGGGGTTCCCAGCTTCCACAGAGCGATGGCAACTGTCTTCTCCACTGTCAGAGCTTGTCTCAAGTGAGCATTCACGCGCTTCAGGGATGTGGCCAGCTCCGAGCACTGTTCCAGGAAAGTGGCCTTTCGCATACGAAAGTTTTGCAGCCACTGGTCGTCATCCCACAGCTGCATAACGATGTGGTCCCACCATTCTGCTTGTTTCCCTGCACCAGAACTGGTGCTCCATGGACTAAAGATGACATGTTATAGCCAGTAGCTATCGGGAATTGTTCTGCTTGATGTTTTGTAGCAGGGCAACCTCGGTGGCATCGCTGTTGTTTCTGCTTCGGCTTCTTGCTCTACTTCAAAAAATACTCAATGATAAGCCACGATGTATTTGTGACACTCACAATACTAGTACAGAGTTGAGCTGGCTCCATGTCTCTACAGCAATGGCGAGTGTGCAGTGTAAAAAAATGGCGCAAAAATAGGTTTCCTGTTTGTTTGGTGGGACAAGAGAGGGGGAAGCAGTGTTGCATCATGGAATGATGAAACTCATCCCAACAGCCACCGTGGCTAGTTGCACTGTGGGATAGCTACCTACAGTGCACTGCTTTGAAAGTCGAAATAAGCGTGGTGAGTGTGGACGCACGTGGTGTGTACACGCTGCAAAGACTTCTAAAAATCGATGGGTGAAAGTCGACTTTAAGTAAGTTGACTTCATGCGGCAGTGTAGACATACCCTAAGACTTTTCCATTTCCTTTGCAGCTGTAATTGCTTTCTATATAAATACATATAAACAATTTTTTAAAAAAAACTATGGTATTTAGACACTTTTAAAATAAAACACTTTAGTTATTCAACAGTTGTTAATTACTCATTCCAAGCTGTTAGGCTATCATTTATTGTAAAAACTTAAAATGTTTTTCATGAGAAAGCATATCCTATATAATCAATATCTCAAAACAATCCTAATTATATGATTGGGATATTTTTTTTACAGTTTTATAATTGCCTAGATATGAGTAAATGAATAATCAAATGTTTAAGCACAATACTCTTAGGTACTGTTCAATGTGGGTTCCATCTTTCAAGGTAATGAGATATCTAGTCCTGATGCAGAAAAGCATTTAAGCATGTGCTTAATTTTAAGCCTGTGAATAGTCTCCTTGACTCATGGGAACTATTTAGAACACTGGTTCTCAAATATTGGGTACATCTTAATAAAGGGATTGTGTTGGAGCCACCCCACTCCCATTCATGACTGTGCTGGCTACCCCCATATTTGTTTGTGATTATATGCGCACTCCACTCCCAATCACCCCCTTTTAATGAATGACCACACAACACCCCTGTTAAAGTTTTGCTCTTTTAAAAAAAAATCCCACTGTGTGCTTTTCTCTTTGTTTCATTTCCTCCTCCTATCTGTTCTCAGCTGGAAATAAAGATGAGAGCCAGAATCATGTGTTAAACAACCCACAGACCATCAAGGTATATTTAGCAGATGACAATTCAGGAACCTTTGAGTTAGAATTAAAACACAGATAGGACCTAGTTTGGGCCTTAACTCAGTATCTGATTAAACTCCTGGTTTTATCTTAAAGTTCAATTTAGTCTGGGTGAGGCTAGTTTCCTTTTTCTCCCTTTCTCTGACCCACAACATGGCCAAAGCTCCTTCTTTGTCCAAATCCCATTAACTGCTTCTCTATTGGTTACAAAGAGCTCAGGTCAGTAGAGTGTATACATGCGCATAAAGGGGCAAATATTGCAATCCGTAGTCAGCCAATACACTTATTGACTGCATGAGCTGTGAAGCCACTGAGACAGAGAACTTGGCCACTGGTATTCATGCACACTACTCATATGTGTTTGTAATTTGTTTCAGGATATTTTGACACTCTTTCTTGAGCATCTGTGAGCTCTCTCATCCAAATTAGAAACTGAACACAAAACAAACACCCAAAGAAGAGATCCACGTACATCAAAACATGCGGAAATCCAGCGTAAAAGGTTTTCATTGTAATATATTTTAATGCAAACTATATTGATCACCTGCAAGCTGCTGTGAAGTCATGTGAATGTTTGTAATTGATTTTCTATTATCTCTTAGAATTGTTCCTTCCCTCTTGCAAATATTACCTCTGCCAACTAGTTGTTATCCTTTCTAGGAAAAAGTATATTTCTTCTTAAACAGTGATTTCCAGTTAGGAATATAGAAACACAGGAATTTCCAGACTGGATCAGACACCTGGTCCATCTAGGCCAGAATCTTGTCTCTAACAGTGGTCAGTACCAGACGTTTCAGAGAAAGATGTAAGAACCCCACAGGAGGTAGATGTGGGATAATCTATCTCCCACATTAGATCTCATCTTGAACTCTGATAGTTAGAGATTGGCTTAAAGCCTGAAGCCAATATTTAATATCTCTTCCAGAAGTTTTGTGATAACTTTGGGTATTCTTGATATCCATACAAATAGCCATCCCTTTTTTAATCTTAAATTCTTCTCAACAACAACTTCATGTGACAATGAGTTTCACAGTTTATTCGTTTTGAATTCCCCAACTCTTAGTTTTGTTAGATAGAAAACTTCTGTTCTCCCTGTCATATCTTCTTTAGATCATCCATTATTTTATAAAGTTTTATCATGTCCCCTCTTTTTTCATCTCTCTTCTAAGATAAACAATCCCAATCTTTTCAAGGTCTCTTCATAGAGTTCTTCTAGATCCTTGATCATTCCCATCTCCTCTAGTTCTACAATTTCCTTTTTCAGACCCCCTTACTGCAAAAAGATTTCAAGTTTATATTAAGGCATTATAGTATTATCCATATCATTTCCCACCCCATTCCTTATGTATTCTAGCATCTTATTAGCCTATTTATTTAATGTATTACATTAGTTATGTAACATAATGCATGTGTCATATTTTATATTACATTCATGGAAGTTCTGGTATGTTTCAGAGGCAGGTTTGATACTTTGAAATTAGAAAAGTATCTGGTCTCTCTGGTACCAGTTAAATGCAAACAATGATGCATAGATCTTAGGATGTTCATAAGGTTCATTGAAGAGACTTCCTAAAGAATTGAATACTTTAAAAATTATCACAAATAAAATGTCAGTAAAGTTGAGGTTTCTACCAGATTTCTTATGCTTCATGAATGGCATTTTATCATTTATTTATATGAACTCTAGTTTATTAGTTTCCATCATATGCACTCATATGTTATGTATCTGTCTGTCCATCTGCCTTTTAATGAAGGTTTTATTTGCTGAGTGGGAGTTTTGAGTCACTGAGGTATGTAGGTCATGGAAATTCTTCAGCGTCTTTTAGTGCATCATAAAACTCTGCCTCCAAGGTATTTGTATCTCTCTGAAGTCATTGTCACCTTTTATTGGTTATAGCTTTTTCCGGGAGAGGTTAAGAGTTGTGTTATATTCCAACAATGATTTTAAAGGCCAGTTCCAAACAAGGAAACTTAGATAATTCCAATAAAATAAAGCAAAGATAAAAATGTCTTCATAATATCATAATTTAAGATGTTGACCTTTAGAAGATGTAATGAAACAGCATAAATATGTTTGATGTGTTATGTCAGGCATTATGAGACCACTGTTTACTTTCCCGGTGACAGTTCAAGACTAGAGATTGTTAAGTAGTGGGTTGGGGGTTTTAATATTTTTTCTGAATAAATTTCCAAGTTATGTTTATTATGATTAGAGAGAGCCTTTCATTTCTTCACCATGAATATTTGGGTGACCACACTGAGTATTCAGAGAAATCCCAAACATTTAATAAATTTTAGTATGGATGATTTTGTCTGGAAAAAAACTAAACCAGATATTAATTATATTTTGGTTTTGGTTTGTATATATCAATCTTTCATGATTTAAAAATAGGATAATCTTTTAGATCCCAATCCTTCAATGAGTTCTGTGTAAACATGTAAAGCCTTTTTGACTTCAGTTGATTTTCTTGTGAGGATAGGCGTCTGCCTATCTAGACCTTATTCCAGGATTGGGGCCTTAATAATCCAATCATTGAACAAAAATAATACGACATGATTTACATGACAGATTACAACACAAATAGCAGCCAGCACATAGTCTGTCCACAGCATCCTTGCACTCAGATGATCTCCAGCTGCCAGAATGGCCCTTTAAGGAGGCAAGGTGGGTGAGGTAATATCTTTTACTGGACCAACTTCTGTTGGAGACAATAAAAGATATTACCTCATTCACCTTTTCAATCTAATAGCCTGGGACCAACATGGTTACAACAACACTGCATACAGAAAAGCCCTTTGGCAAGTATTGCATTCAGACACATATTAGCACTGCCCTCTGTTCCTCTAACTTTAGTCAAAAGCTGAACCAGCCCCTGACTGTCCCACAGGTTACCTGGAGGTACATGTGAAGGTAATGTATAGCTTTCTTTGCCCCTCTCTTTGGTCCTGCACAAGCACAGCTCAGCTGGACCTAATAATCTAGTCCAAGCATAGAAGAGACTGTGCTTAAAACCTGTTTCTTTCACTGTGATAGGCAGGCAGACAGCAATATTTATCAAACTGCTCTGTGCATGAAAATCCGTCTCGCCAAAGCTAGTCTGCTAATAGCATGATGCTAGTTAATAATGAAAACATGCCCCAAACTTGCCTCAGACAGCTTCTAATTTGTTTTTCAGAAGAGGGAAATGTCAGTCTCTTTTTTAAAAATTACACTTTTCGATAAACTTCCATAATGTTGTTGCTTAACTGCCCATATTTTGTCATTTTATCAGCATATGTTGTAAATAATAAACAATGGTGTTCTCTCTCTTTTTAGAGCTTGATTGCAGGGAGCCATTTGCTGTCAGACATTTGGCGTTTGTTTAAATACTGAGCTCATCACAGCATCTTCCTAGGATGCAGCTTTAATTTTGTCTAAACATTTTAATTGAGGTCCTAAGGGAAAGGAAGTCATTCCCCATATTAAACATGAATCCCATTATGCTAAAACAGTTCTGTTCCTCACAGGCTATTTATAGATGCTTTGCTAGAGTTATGAAAATATAAAGTACCGGAGCTGAACAAGCATCTCCAGGCTCTGTTTAACTGTCTGAATTCAACTTGTTTGCTGAAATGGTCAGCAGAGGTTTATGAAAAAGGTATTACTTTCAAGTTTTGTTAGGATTACCTATGAACATTTATGATTGGCTCATTGCCCCAGTGGAGAAAAAAAAAGAATACTTTGGGCCAGTTGTAGACTCAGAGAGGGGAGAGGGGAATTTGGAGTCTGAGTGATTTATAGGTGTATGCTGTACTTTCCTGCATTATATGACCCTCTATTCAACATTAAGCATTGTGTCTTACATAACCTGTACAATACACATATGCAAGCTTCAGTTTATAGTGTTTCCTGTCCTTGTTATTTCATGTCATCATGTGTCTTTTCTGGTTGTTTTATTTATTCTGATCATAACACTCAATGTGGAGACTTTCCTTTTTTTCCAATACAGGGACTTTTTGTCAGGACCATTTATGTATTTTGTTGTACTAATTAATGTCCTCTTATCTATTTCCTTCAACTCAGTATATTATGTGAACAAAACATTACCTTTTGTCTTACACAGCAGCTGTGCCAGATGGAAAAAAAAAAAGAAATGGAATAGAGTGGATGGCAAGGCATCAGTGACATGATGGTGGGGGAGAGGGGGAGGAGCTGGAGGGGAGTCAGCAATGGAAATAAAAGTGGAATGAAGAAAATTCCCCTGTGACATTTTATGAAAATCTGCTGAGGCAAGAAGCAGTCCTGTTCTTGAAACTGTGTGCTGGACATATTAATGTTAATATAGTGTGCATACAGGTTCTCAAACTTTCTCATGCCATATATTGCTACTTAAAGGACCTGATCCAAAACCTTCTAAGGTCAATAGGAGTCTTTCCATAGACTTCAGTAATATTTGAATCAGGCCAACAATGAGGTTCTGCTCTGAGGAAAAAAAAGTGATTCTATAAAAATGGAAGTGTTGGGATTCATGTTTATTGTTACCTTCTGCAGCAAATATTTGGTTTCCAGATATCAACATCGTTGCAATCTTACTCACCAGTTGCACTGAATGCTGTTCAGATACAGCTGTGGAACTGGCACCTAGCCTTTCTCCTTTTCAGAGCAGGAGAAAGTTCAGTTTCTCTACAGCAAGGGAAGAAATTGTGGTAGCGTGATGTGCCGTATTATAATGGAGGGAGCGTGGGGATTTCAAACAAGAATTCTGAATCATAGAAGATTAGGGTTGGAAGGGACCTCTGGAGATCATCTAGTCCAACACTCTGCTCAAAGCAGGAACAATCCCAACTAAATCATCCCAGCCAGGACTTTGTCAAGCTGCACCTTAAAAACCTCTAATGATGGAGATTCCACCACCTCCCTAAGTAACCCATTCCAGGGCTTCACCATCCTACTAGTGAAAAGTTTTTCCAAATAACCTAGGACTCCCCCACTGCAACTTGAGACCATTGCTCCTAGTTCTGTCATCTACTACCACTGAGAACAGCCTAGCTCCATCCTCCCTGGAACCCCCTTTGAGGTAGTTGAATGTTGCTATCAAATCCCCCTCATTCTTCTCTTCTGCAGACTAAACAAGCCTAGTTACCTCAGCCTATCCTCGGAAGTCATGTGCTCCAGCCCCCTAATCATTTTTGTTGCTTCTCCAATTTGTCCACATCCTTTCTGTAGTGGGGTGCCCAAAACTGGACACAGTACTGCAAATGAGGCCTCACCAGTGCCAAATAGAGGGGAATAATCACTTCCCTCGATTTGTTGGTAATGCTCCTACTAATCCAGCCCAATATGTTGTTAGCCTTCTTGGCAATAAGGACACACTGTTGACTCATACCCAGCTTCCTGTCCACTGTAACCCGCAGGTCTTTTTCTGCAGACCTGCTGCCTAGCCAGTCAGTCCCCGTCATTATTTTGTGGATAGTCAGTATGGGGTTGGGAGTATATTGCTGAAAATAATATCAAGTATTCACCTGAATTTTTAAATGATTTCACTAAAGTCATGCACATTTTCTTTCTGTGTTTCCATTCTGTGAACTTGGCACTGTGAGTTTCTGCCTGATGGAGAGTTAGTGGAGTGAATGTTTGTTGAAAGTTGCATGTCTGAGTATTCCTGGAAACCATTTCAAATTCTCACATGCAAGTGTTTACTCTAGAAATCTTTTTGCACTCATCCAGTCAGGTAACAGAAACAGTACTAAGTGAGTGCTCTGACCAATCACAACTAAGACTTTGGCTACATTGACGGCGGCAAAGTCACCACCATCAGTTCGATTTCTCTGGATCAACTAAGTAAATCAGTGAAGACCCGCTCAGTTGATCCAGAAATTGATGTACTAAGACCACCTTCGCAAGTGGCGTAGCGCTGCGTTGATGGGAACCAATGAAGATGGCGCGCAGAAGAGGAGCAGAGAAATCGATGGGAGTTATGCAATTTTTTTGTGTAGCTTGCATAAGTCCCGTCAACTGCCGCCGAATCTCGGAGGTAAGTGTAGCCAGGGTCTAACAGACACAGCTAATAGAGAATATTAAACACTTGCAGATAATTGTCCATAAAAAATGCACAGTTAATAAAAATTATTGAATAAATTTTAGACAATTGCAATCTGCTTAGTCATTTTTTTCAGATTAACAGTGTATTATTCATGCAGCTGTGATAAGCATTGTTGCCTGCAAATCAGAAATATATTCATTAGAGAAGTATCTCATAACAAAATAGCACCACAAATAATATGAATATTGCAGTTAAACCCCACTACTTGCTCAGTAGCCACCCAATGCTACTGTTCCCCATCTCACCTGGAAAGCAACATCACATGAAGTGGAACTAATAGCATATTCCTGGGTATTAGGCATAGTGTCTGGTGATATGAATAAAGCTGTTTGGCTTTTTAAAATGTTTTTGATAAAAAATTAATTAATTTTCAATGAAAAGCTTTTATGGGGAAAAATTCCATTTTGATTAAATTTTCTGATTTCCCCTCCCCCAATGGAAAACCAGAAATAAAAAAATGAATCTTGGTATAAATGTATGTGTTTTCAGGAAAATATTTCAATTTTTGATTTTCAAAAACTGATTTTTTTTAGAAAACTGAAAAATTCAGAAAAATATTTTTTAAAATTATTTTTTTTTCAGTTTGTTTTTCATTACAATATGGAAAATCTTCAGTGGACATTCTAATGAACACTAAACTATTTTTTCCATCATTGCCAAAAAAAAAAAGTGGATTTTGTTTCAACCATTCTAGGTATGAGTCACATCTGAAATGATCTGCACATTGACATCATAGAGTTGCTTCCTATAGATTATCTCATTACCGCAGGAAGATGCCTAAGAGGAAAACAAAAGTGTAAGGAAAAGCACCAGGGACATCATGACTATGTCTTAGAGCTCTCCCACTGAGGACTTGCTGTTGATGCATCAGTCTATCATGAGATTAGTTAATATATTGCCTCATCCTCTTCTAGCAATGGCAGTCAAAAATTGATCTATTCAGTCATTTTTGCAAATTTTCATCTAACATCCACAGTGTCACATGGTGATTCCCTGGAAAGACTCCTCCTTCCAAGAACCTCAGAATGCTATCTTATTATCATAGGCATAGTTGGTATCATAATTTGTTCTAATGAAAAAAGGAGCCTTGAATAGTAAAGTCTTTGTAACAGGCACCATCATTTACTATGCATTTATATAGTATCTTGCACAATAGCACCCCCCCCAGATGCAACCTCTGGTAGCGTGCAATAGATTGATTATTTAGAATGAAGCAAGACTCCATGCTCATGAAAGTAAGTCAAGCCCTTATTTTTATCATGATATAATTGAGTTTCCTTTATGTCAAGGAGAGACTATTATGTTAACAATACTTATTCCATGAACCACTCTTTTAACATGGATGCAATTGAATGGGGAAAAAAAGCAGTTGTGTATCATCTTTTGTTAAGATGCTTGTAACCAAGTCAACTCTATAGACATTATTTAACAAGCTAAATGGTAATAGGCTGTAATAAGGAAGTTCAGGTTGTGAAGGAGAGTATACAACTTTATAAGTGCAGCTATTACTAAGTGCCACAACAAATAATTTATATATATATAAATTAGTAGTAATAGAGAAATATTTTGATGTCCTACTGTGACCCCACAGTATACATTAAAAAAATTATTTTTCTAAAATTACATATAATCATCATAATTGTCTCTTTCATAGTGCTTTTCAGCTACAGAGCTCTCTTCTTTCATATGGGGACATTTCTGCATATAGGTTCAATAATTTGGATTAGTGAAAATTCTATAGGATTTATACCATTACAGAGCTAAATAGTGAGTCCTTACACAGGTTAATATTTACACCGGTACCCCAGAATCCAGTGCTACTTGGGAAATCTACCCTCTGCGGGATCTTCTATGGAAATACAGCAAAATTTGAATGCAGGAATCTTGAATAGAGCTAGGCAACCAATGCTAAAAATGAAGAATAAGCATTTATTGCAAATCAACTTCCCACACAAATTCATATCAGCAATATTTATGATGACCTTATTTCTTTGATTTTTATGGGTATTTATAGAAGGAATTTTGTGTTGCAAAACTGTTTGCAGAAAGGAAGGAATTCAGACAAAACTTTGCAACAGAAGTGTTATCAAAGCCATCTTGAAAGTTCATTGTGGACTTGAACTGTCAGAGAGTCGAAATAATGACATGACACAGTGTGGATGGAAAATTACAAATAGCAAGGACTGAAATCAGCGATTACAACTGATACTGTTGCAAACAACCCATCAGTGAAGTATGTACACATGAACCCATTCAATGAATAGTGTTAACAATGAAGAAATCTGTAAAGATGAAAATAAAGTCAGTTTGTGGGTGAATCAGAGGCTACAGTTGTAAAATACATTTCTTGCGTTAGCATTTTTTCAAACCTGATATTTCGTGTTAATACTTTATGGAGTTTTGTTAAAAGATGCGTAAACTTAGTAGAAGACTATTGAATGTATATGATTTCTAAAATATCTCAAGGTAGCCCTAAGTGAACAGCTAGTGTGGGGCAAGCTGTGGTTTAAATTCCAGGATTCCAGCTTGACATGTGCGAACACAGTGGGTCAGATTCTCAGCTGCTGTAAACCCACAGAAAAGTCCATCACTATTGCTCTGTAGATCTCAAAGGAGGGTTTGTATCATTGTCTCCCTTTCATAGATGGGGAAGCTGAGGCACAGAGCAGGTAAGTGATTTACACAAAACGACCCACTAGTCCAGTGGTGAGCCAGGAATAGAAGCCAGGTTACCTGAGTGCTGGTCCAGCACAGTATCCATGAGGCAACACTGACTCCAAACCTTGAGTTCTGCTCTTAGAAATGTCAAGTGGTGCATCTGTAGCAGATTCACCATTAGTACTAGCAGCCTATAAAAACATTCTCACAAGGAAGTGAGCTCTACACACTGTGAGCTGGTAGTTTAACAAGGAAACTAGGCATACGTTTCAAAGGGATTCCCATTGACCTGAGTAGGTATTTGATCCAGTTCTTCTTGATGGCTGTGTAAACCGTAATAGAGGTTGAAATACATATGGATATTGAGAAGCCTGAGCAGCTTTCAGAGGGATGACATTGGAGTATGCCCATCAACCAATCTTTCACGTACCAGGTTCATGGGAGATTAAATATTGCAGCTGGAGTTGGCTGGTTTATTTAACACATTTAAAAAATGTAACTCTTGTTCGTCTGAGCTTGGAAGGTCTGAGAAACTGGGATCAAACTATTTTGTCTGAACAAGCAGAACCCACCCTTATCCCTCCAGACTGCACAAGCTTTGCAGTTTTCAAATGAAAGCTCCACAGTAGATTTCATAAATTATAGAAGAAGATCAACCATCTCTCTCTCCAGCTTTTTTCTAGGTTGTTAAGGAGCTGCTCAGCAGGGGAGAGGTCATCAAATCCCTTGCTCTTCTTCATATCATACCTAATCCTCTCTACCACTGCAAGCCTCCCTCCTGAACCAACATCGCTACAGCTGCATATCTGGAGTAAGTCCTCTCCAAAAGTTCCCAGCATGAAGATGAACCTGTCACTAAATGATCGCAGGAACAGCTGCTACCCGCTGACATGAATGGCCAGGGAGTGACATGAATGGCCATGAATGAGGGAGTTAGCTGTATTATTGATGTGAACATAATGTGTACATTGGTTTATATACTGTTGTTATTCTGACTGCAAGGAATTAAATCAATGGAGGCTGTTATGGGAGATAAGGCAAAGATAAGATGCCATCAGAGGCAATGCCAAGGTCCTTGAGGAAACAATGGGGAAGTTATTAATTAAGGAATACCCACCTGCCTAGCTCCAACTAGACAAACAAGGTTCATTCTTCCCGCACCCGCATCTGGGACCAAAAGAGAAACCACACCATTAAAATTACAGGCCTCGGAAGGAAGGGGGATTGAGTGGAGCAGCAGGTGCTGGAGAAAAGTCCTGTAGAAAAAGAGAGAGCGAGAGAGACAGAGAGGATGATGTGGGACTGTCTGTCATTCTAAGCCCAGGAGTAGGGATGTCTGAATTTACCAAACATTTGCAGGGAAAGAATAAAGCATAGGTAAGAACTGACGGTTATAGGCAGAGCCAGCACCAGGCATAAGCAGCCTGAGTTGGGGGGCTCCTTGTTAATTATTAGTATGTGGTGTGTGGGGAGGGCAAAATATTCCTGCTTAGGCCCCCCAATGGAGTAGCACCATAGGCTTACCTCTGCTTCTTAGATACCATATTCTGAATGAACAATGTGCGTTTTGACAAATCTGTCTTGAGTTGCTCTAATGAGCCACTGATCACAGACTCCTGAAGAGAAGTTTTCTTGCAGGTGCCAAGTATGGCTGGGTCCATTACGTTTATGTGGTTGGGAAATGGGAGCTGCCACCCAGCGATCCAGTCCAAGAGGGGTTGGACTGCAGGCTTCCACCCCTGAAAGAGGTGACGGAAGCCAAGCCCATCACCTGAAGGGTGCACTTGAAAGGGACTCTGGGGGCAGGGTCTAAAATACAGCTTGCCCTGTGACCATGATGGGCATTCTTGCATCTTCCGCGTAAGTCCCAGTAAAGGTCATTTTTGGTGGGATCTCTTTCTTGCTGCTTAGGCCTTCTCCCTGGCTGATTGATTTGTTTCAGAGCTCAGACAGTGAAGAACCCAGAGGTCTGTACTGAGACCAGTACTGTTCAACATACTCATAAAAGATCTGGAAAAAGGGGTAAACATCAAGGTGGCAAAATTAGCAGATGATACAAAACTACTCAAGATAGTTAAGTCCAAAGCAGACTGCGAAGAGTTACAAAAGGATCCCACAAAACTTGGTGGACACCAAAATGGCAGATGAAATTCAAGGTTGATAAAGGCAAAGTAATGAACGTTGGAAAATATAATCCCAACTATGATGGGGTGTAAATTAGCTGTTACCGCGCAAGAGAGAGATCTTGGAGTCTTTGTGGATAGTTCTCCGAAAACATCCACTCAGTGTGCAGTGGCAGTCAAAAAAGCTAACAGAATGTTGGGAATCATTAGGAGAGGGATAGATAACCTGACAGAAAATATTGTATTGCCTCTTTATAAATCTATGGTACACCAATATCTTGAATACTGCACGCAGATTTGGTCATCCCATCTCAAAAAAAAAAAAGATTGGAATTGGAAAAGGTACACAAATGATTACGGGTATGGAAAATCTTCCATATGAGCAGAGATTAATAAGAATGGGACTTTTCAGCTTGGAAAAAAGACAACGAAGAGAAGACATGATAGAGGTCTATGTAATCATGACTGGTGTGGAGAAAGTAAATGAAGTGTTATTTACTTTCTCATAAGACAAGAACTAGGGTTCACCAAATGAAATTAATAGGCAGCAGGTTAAAATGAACAAAAGGGAGTATTCACACAACATACAAACAACCTATGGAACTCCTTGCCAGAGGATGTTGTGAAGGCCAAGACTATAACATGGTTCAAAAGAGAACTAGATAAGTTCCTGGAGGATATGTCCATCAATGGCTATTAGCCAGAACAGGCAGGGATTGCTGATTGCCAGAGGCTGGGAATGGTCGATGGGATGGATCACATGATGATTACCTGTTCTGTTCATGCCCTCTGTAGCACCTGGCATTGGCCACTGTCAGAAGACAGGATACAGGGCTAGATGGACTATTAGTCTGTCACAGTATGGCCGTTCTTATGTTCTGAAAATGTAACATAGAAGCAATCCAGCTTCTAGGCTAACTGGGTACCCACTGTCCTATCCCCTTCCAAACATAAGGAAAAGATAAATATATTTATAATATAAATAATATCTATTGGCAAGCTGTCAGCAGAGTGTTTAGGAAGTTAGCAACAGAGTTCCGTATCAACATAGTTCATAGAAACTGCATGTTGAGTTCCTGACAAATCCTACTGGCAGCATGTGTCTTGTCTTCATGGCTATTTAAAGTTCTGTTTGTCATCTATCCCACAGCAGCTAATGTTAAATGATGAGTCTGAAATGTAAACTATGGGTCTGGAATAATTTTTTGCTCATGGAAAGGCTTTGCTGAGATGGTGATTGATTTATGGGGCCCTAAGGCTTTCCATTTCTCATTCTAAACTCTAGCTGAGAGTTTGAGAAGTAACAGAGCTACCCTTTACCAAACGCTTCATTTGTTTAATTAGCTTCTCAACAAAAGGCTTACTAAATATCTTACACTGAGAGTCCCTTTTTTTATGAGAATAACTTTTAAAAAAACTGTATAAAGGAAAAAAAGCCCTGCTTTACTTAGATATTTCAGAGGCTCTTAATACTATCATCACTATATCTGTATCAAGTGCTTGTGAGTGTGCACATGCAGATGCATGCACAAGCGTGCATGCAGTCCACTGCAGCAAGTTATAATACAAGTTAACAAAGCTTCATTAGGAAAACATTCCATAACAGACAGAAAAGACAATCCTCGCGCTTTTCTCCTGAATGTCCGCACATACGTAGCAAGTTAGTGGTGCTATTCCAGTCTTCTGATTATTCTCGTGTCCTTCAATCACAATCATAGGTTTTTCCAGTGTTGGTCACATGACATGACCCAGTCTGTGGCCCTGGCAAGGTCTTCCATAGTGCACAGCTCCTACAAGCTCAAGCAAACCAAGAGATGGTGTGTGTGCGTGTGTCTGTGTGTGTGTGCACGCATGCATATATTTTCTGTAAGCATCCCCGTTGAATTAACGTAAAAGGTGCATGTATTACAGATCTGGATCTATCTAGATACATACAGGCTCACATACACTCAGATGCATCTTTTCCACAATATATTACACTATTATACTATTGAATATATGTATATTCAGTAGTCTTGTCTGCTGAAGTAATGTAAAAGCTTCATTCTGTGTGTGTGTGCTTGTGTGTGTGTGTGTGTGTTTGTGTGTATACTCATACGTATACATACATTTTTTTACACTACTTCAACAGTTATACCTATTGAATAATTTTCATAGATGAACTATGTATAACTTTTTTGATGGGGGAAGCTTAATAAATGTCTTGCAATGTGGTTTACTTCAGTTTTCTCTGGGAGCTAATTACACAGCAGAACGCCAACATCACCAATCCCCGAACTCAGAACATTTTGTCTCTTGCCATCATGTGCTTCTTCCTAGAGTTTGTTTATTCCTAGATTTAAAGGCAGATTGATGCAACAATAATACATTCTCTTTAGCCTTTATTTTACTAGCATGATGATATAGGATAGGTTCAAGGTAGTTGACAGGTCTGGAGAAGTGAGAGAGCAGATGGCATGATGCTACACATGTTTTGAGAATGTTAAAACATTTTAATAGCCTGGAACAAAATAGTGTCTATTTAATATCTACAGAATAGGAGCAATTTAGTTTTTAATATTAATATACCTCAAAATATGGACATATATATCCTTAGTCATATATGGGCTATATAACAGAAAAATCTAGTGCTAACAAAGGTGTTTTCAACTTATTTATAATTGCAAAGAAAAGTTATGAAAAACTGGGAAGCTCATAAGGTCCATGGACTCATCAGATGTGTACAATGATTGGAGTGAATTAGTAAATCTATTAATTATCAATGTAACAATACATTTGGTATGCTTTATGAGATCTAGTCAGCTTCCTTAAAGATTTATGTATTTTGACTGAATAATACTAAAAAATGTAGTTGCCTGTTTATGTCTTATTTTTATACTTAAGATTTAATTATCTATTCCCCAAAATAGTTGACACATATTCTGTGATAGAGTATAGAAACCTCACACTGGAGAACCAATGGTTAACAAGCAGCTCTGGGCTCAGCCAGCCCAATCCCACCACACCTGCAAGAGAAGCACAAGCTGAAGAAGTTAAAAAGGAAGTAGAATTGCTCAGTTGTGGGCAGACCAGGGAAGAGAACAGACCTTCAACCCTCAGCTCTTGAGGAAATGGCTGAGGGAAGTCCAGAGCTTTCCTGTCAGCAATCTGAAGGTCCTTTCCTGAAGGAAGGAAGGGCCTGATCCTGAAACACCCTGAAGGGGAGTCATTCTCATCCCTCTCTTACTAACACCATTTGTTTGTGGTAATACCCCTAATGTTTTGGTTATGAGCTACCCCAGAATGGGAGAGACTTGGAAGTGACCTGGCTGGAGGGACAAGTCACAGGAAGAGGCAAGCCACCATGGAGGCGGAGCAGCCAACGGCAGTAGACCCCAGTGAAGAGAGAGCTACCTTGCCACGAAGAGGTGCCAGTCGTGAGCCAACCCCCTTCACCTACCCACATAGTATAGTTATAGAAGTATATACGTTGTGGGCCACATTTTGCTCTTAGTTAGACCAGGGTAAATAGGGGTAACCCCATTGAAATCTACAGTATCAAGGACAGAACCTCAAGGGCTGCTTACAGAGCCTGGGAGAGAAAAGACAAGAAGCCAAGGCTGAAGAGCTTGAAGACAAAACAGAAGATCACAGAATCATGAAAGCCATAGGAGGCAATGATCAACTGTGGCGAAAGCAGCCTCAGACTGGCAAAGAGTGTGTTAAGACTTGGCCAGGAGGAAGTGATTGATGACCTTGGTAAGAACTGTTTCAGAAGAGTGGAGTTGAAGCCAGTGGCTGCCTTGTTAATGCTTTGAGTCTCACCCTAGCAATAAAGAACCGATAATGTCTATTTTTCAAAGAGCAGCTTTGTTATTTTTTCCTTGATCCAAAGTTAATTCTTCGGCATGAAACAATTCCAGGATTTTTGCACTCACCCAGATCTGATAGGCTGCCTTGTTATAAGAGGTTCCTTTGTTACTCTCATCTTATTTTACTCACAGGTTCTTTCTCCTTCTTCGGCTTAGTTTATAGGGACTTTCACATTTAGGAAGCTCTATACTAAATCCATCAGTCATACTTTTTAAATCTTCAGGGAAAAACTGAAAAATATTGTTTGCAGCTACAAATCTACTCATCCTCTTCTTTCCCTCTCTCCACACGGGTTGCTTCATTTTATATTCCATTATGTGATTGGTGTTCTAACTTCTCATTTCTCTCTCCAAGCTCACCACTCAAAGCATGCTATGTTTAAAAAGGCACTAACCTTCCTGAAGCAATGTCATGAGTGAGTTTATATTTTCAACAGTTAATTAAATGAAATAAGAATATTAATCTTTCACCCTTAATAGTTTGTATTTTCCCAATTATTATTCCAAGGCAGTGTATTTGCTAACAACAACAATAATTCAAAGGATCAAAGGATCTGTTCTGGTACAAAAATGATCAGATATTTTAAATACTCCCTTGACTTCTTCATAGGTGGTTTTGCCTTAGAAATAAATATGAGTAAAGATGAAATTTCATGGCTCTCATATTCTAGTCATTCCACAGAAGACCAGTAACAAGTTCTTGTTTTTATATTATATATGAACTTCAGCATCAATCCAGCATATTTTAGAGTGGAGTAAAATTGAAATAACTTAATTCCAGTATTCTCCAGACTTCATAGAGAAGGTAGAATGTGCTTTTATTTCAAAAAGCACCAGCAGACGCCAAGCTTGAACTGGAAGCCTTGTCCTGCGATCATTATAAACTCTGCAATCTCCCTTCCTGTGGCTTGCTCTAAAGCCCACAGAAGGTAATTGAAGCTTTGCTGGCTTCACTGGGGTTTGGATCTGGCCCCATGTAAGACAGCAGGTGTTTGTTATGTGCCCCAAACAGAACTATGTCACAAAGGGCTGTTGTAAAGTTCATCTTAGGCAAATGCTTCTAAATGTTCTCAGTTCATTGTATGTAAGAAACGTCCTGCTCAACTATTCACTATATGCTGCTGTACTAATTGTACTCATCATTGTAACTGATGCAAAAGTTCAATGTGCAACAGTAAAGGCCAATTATTACCCTGAGAACTCCTCATGGCCACCTGGCAGAGCGCACCCTTCTACTGTAATGCACATCAGGCCTGATACACACGTTGCCCTAACCATAGCTGTGCACAGCATGTTACATTAGGGTGTGCACCTAGGGCATTTTCAGGCAGCACTGCATTAAAATTGACTTACTCTCGCTGCCTTACTCTCCGCCGAAAACATCTCGCTGCGTCGTCTGTTTCGGCAGCAGCTAACGACGTCTTCCCCGCCACTGAAAAACTACCGGGGGGTCCTTATTTTCGGCAGCACCTTGTGACATGGTGCCCGCCGCCAAATAAAATGCCAGGGTCCTTCTTTTCGGCGATAGTTCTCGTTGCATTTTGGTTCTGTTGAGCCCTGCATTAGGGTGTGCCTGGGCATGCCTATGACCCTAACACACTTGTCATAAAATATATCTCAGAGGTGTCATGTTAGGTATGTCAGGTAAACTGGGACATGTGGGTCCTGAAAATCATTGTATGTGCGAGATGGGTACAAAGAGTTATAGATGTGTGCTGGAAATATGTTCTTAAACTGAGTTTGGGAGGCAGAGCATAAAATCCAGCCTGGCCTAGACAAAGGAATGTGTATTTAACATCTGACTGGCTTGATTACAGGCGAAGAATAATGGAAGTACATTAACATATAAAGTAAACAAAGCCAGGAAGCAAAACAAGGGGAGAAGACCGTTGAACAATCATTCCAAGAAACACAGTCTGCACCCAAGGAAGATTTCCTGGCTCCTGAGTCAGAGACAATGGACTATGAGTAATAAAAGGGGAGCAAAAAACTTTTAGTTATCCATTATAAAGGGGACAACAGGGTTTTTGAGCCTATGAAAGGTGGATCCTTTTGGCCTGAAAAGAAACAGCTCCTGGAAACCTAATGTGAGAAACTGCTTACACAAAGATGGTAACTTGATGCACCTGTCCTCCATGAACTTCTCCAGTTCTTTTTTAAACCCAGTTATGCTTTTGGCCATCACAACAACCCATGACAATGAATTTCATACATTAGTTGTGCATTGTGTGAAAAATACTTCCTCTTGTTTATATTAATTTCTTACTAAAACTTGCAGCCTATTAATTTCATTGGGTGATCACTGTTTTTTTTTATTCTGAGAAAAAGGTAAATAACACTTATTTTCTGAAAATGAAGGTACTATATTGATTGGGTCACATTTATCCATATGTTTGATGACTTCCTTGAAGAATTCTAATAGATTGATGAGGCAAGACTATCCTTTAGAAAAGCCGTGTTAACTCTTCCCCAGCGTATCATGTTTATGCCTCTGATAATCCTTTTCTTTACTATAATTTCTACCAGTTTGCCCATTACTGAAGTTAGACTCATTAACCTATAATTGCTACAAGCTCCTCTGGATTCCTTTTTAAATATCAGCATATATAATAATTACCTTCCAGGCAACTGGTACAGAAGCTGATTTCAATGATTAATAATACTATTAATTCTGCATTTCGTATGTGAGTTCCTTCAGAACACGTAGGTGAATACCATCAGGTCCTTGTGACTTATTAGGGTTTAGTTTAGCAATTTGTTCTAAAGCCTCGTCTATTGACACATCAATTTGGTACAGTATTTCAGATCTGTTTCTCAAAAGGAATAGCACTGATGTGCGTGTCTCTCCCGTATCCTCTGCAGTGATGACCAATGCATAGAATATATTTATCTTCTCTGCCATGGCCTATCTTCCTTGGGTGATAACGTCTTTGTTGTCCAGTGGCCCCACTGACTGTTTGGTAGGCTTCCTGCATCTGATGTACTTAAAACATACTGTTAGTTTTTGCATCTTTAGCACGTTGCTTCTCAAATTCTTTCTTGGTCTGCCTTATTGTATTTTTACACCTTACTTGGCAGAGTTTTTGCTCCTTCCTATTTTTCTCATTAGGATTTGACTTCCAAATTTTACAGAATGCCTTTTGCCTTTAATGGCCTCCATTACATTGCTGTTTAGCCATGGTGACATTCTTTTGCTCCACCTACTGTTTTTTGTTAAATTGGGATATATATTTAGTCTGAGCCTCTTTTATGTTTTTTTAAGTAGTCTCCGTGCTACTTGCAGACGTTTTACCCTTGTGATTGATCTTTTTAATTTCCCTCTAATTAGTGTCCTCATTCTTGTGTTGTAAATTTAATTACATTATGGTCACTATTAGCTAACAATTCAGCTATAGTTACCTCTTGGATTAGATCCTGTGCTCCATTTAGGATTAAATCAAGAACTGCCTCTCTTCTTATGGGTTCCAGGACTAGCAATGGGTTCAAGAAGCAGTCATTTGTGGTGTCTATAAATTGTATCTCTGCATCAGAGATATTTTTTTTTCAGTTTTGATTTTTCTACAGCTTTGGTTAAAATAAGAGAGCAGTTCCTTAATTTGAGTGCTAAAAATGTTTGAGTCTTCACCATAGATGAGGCAGTTTTCAGTTGTGTAAATTGTTTTTAAATCTCAAATATTGATGAATCTCTGACATTTCAGAGAATGCCTCCTTAGGGTTACATTTATTTTTTTAAAAGCTGTTCCTTGTAGAAGAATAAGATAACTTTTCCCTACTATTCTGAATATTTATTGTAACTTTTTATTCATTTGGGACCCAATCATGAGCTGACCAACCAGGAGAGAAACAAAGCATCTTATGAATCACAGGTCAGAAGGTGCAGCGTGGGCATGTGAGCACCTCTTAGTAAATATCAACTTTTTTGTGCTGTTTTTGTTGTATATTAAATTCACTTTCATATTAACTATTCTTTCAGAATCTTTATGATATTAGCAAAGAGCATGTTTGAATTCTAAGGCCAGAATCCTGGTTATCTTGTGAGAGACCGGTATTTAAGAACTTCATGTGATCAAGAACTGGGGCTGTACTTCATTACTGCAGATGCCTCCAAGTCTGTGGGAATATAGATATCTAAGGAAAAGACCCCTCCAACTGATGAAAAGTATCTCCAGAAATATGGTATAAACAAGACTGGGTGACAAGGGACGCCTATGATTTAATTATGTTCTGTGATTGATAAGAAGTACTTTGTATTGCAGATGTTTTCTGTATTGGATTAAATAAGATGAAATGAAAAATGATTTTTAACTCATTAAGAACTGCCGGTTGTCTCAGCTGTCAGTAATAATCACCAGATTAGAATTCTCTTTAGTTTATCGATCATGTAAACTAAAGATACCATAAAAGAAATTCCGTAAGTATTAGGTAAAATGAAAATGTCAAAAATGGAAAACAGAGTGAAAATTAATCATGGGAAAGTGATTTTTGTTGCAAAAAGGAGTTTCTTTGTCTCACACCCTATAAAAGACAGAGTGTTTGAATATTACATTGGGAAGTGCAGACTGCCAGCATCCCACCACCTATAGCGGAGAAAGACACATAGTCCAGCCCTTTACCTTACTCCAAGGGCGGTAAGGTACTTGTTTTTTCTGTTTTCTGGATAGTGCTGTATTAATGTCTAATTGATCGTTTTAGATTAAATAATTCAGTTTGAACCTGTTATTTGAAAATCTCAGATTGTTATTAAATTCAAACACACAACAGGCATGAGAGAAGCCACCCTGGAGTGTTGCTACTCCCCCTTCCATGGAGATGGGCAGTGGGTAGATGGCCAACAGTGGGAGTGGCTGGGGATATGACTCCATCTCCCCATGCTGCTGAGCCAGCACAGTGGAAGGGAAGCAAGTTGTGCCAAGGAAAAGGCTGCTTACTTGGGGGAATCACTTTCTAGAATGTCACTTTCCAACTTGTATTTATTTATTATAAATACAGCCAAAGTCACATTTTTTCCAGAACCCTGTCTAGTCTGATCGAAATGAATCATAGTTTCTGCACAAATAACCTCTCCTTCATACAGATTTTAAATTCGAAATATGGAAACCAATGCATTGTCTAGGAAACAGGCCTCTGGGAGCTAAACCTATCATCACTGAAGTGTGAAGTTCTAATTGTATTGCTTTTCATAATGTAGCTGCTGCATAAATATTATTCAATACCTGCACATTCACACTAGTGGGAAATGGAGAGGTTATAATGCAGGGAAGATTTATGCCCACTAGATGTTGGGCTGTCATGATTAAAAATTTTCCACCCATTATGTGAATACTATTGATCATTGCAGGAAGCAGAAAATTGTGATGTTCATTGATTTTGCGTGGCTACAGCGTACATTAGGCCTGATGCATTTGATGGGTAGGCAAGTTTTCAAAGGAAGCTCAGTTAAGCTAATCTTAGTTCAGAGGAATATGCACAATGGAATAAGAAACCTTGTAATTGCAAGAGCAAATAGAAGAGTCAGAGAACTATATTATGAGCCATATCAGCATAAGAATTAGACATGAGCCTTCCCAAGAGACAACAGTAAAACGCATCAAGGCTTTGATGCTGTTTTTCATGAATGTAGCAATTACTGGATAAATTGGGTTTTAGCTTTTCACCCATCAGCCAAGATAGTGAACAAAAAGCAATTAGTTCTTTTGCCTCTTCAGCTAAGGGAGGTTATCAAGATTCCATCAACTCCATAAGAAATCGAGGTAGTTGAATTCCAAAAGGAAAATAGGGATAAAGGCCTTTTACACCTTTTGATATTTTGTTTCCAGAGATTTGTTCCTTATTATATCAGCCTTTTTTATTAGCTCTCAGTAATGCTCATTGTCAGCCCTTTGTCACATGCTGCATTTCTGCTGAACAAAAGGCTTCAGCAAATTTAACCCCAAAGATAAATTCTGTCAGTATCTAGTTCAGGAATTAATTCCCAGCTTGGAAATAAAGACGATTTTGCATCCCAGTCAGATGCTGTCTTAGTGACATGTTATAGTATCAGTTTATAAAGTTACCTCTCTGTAGGGCATGAAGTGTCAGAATATCATGTACCTTTTTCCAGTACATTAAGCACCAGGGCACCCTGTATATATTTGATCACAATATTAATTAAGCCATTGTAAACAACGTAGGTCTTTATGTCTCCAAACATGTGTTGTATATTGTGTGATCAGCTCTTCTCATCTTATTGTTCCAGACCATTTAGTGTGCAGATTTACGTTATATGAACAAATGAAGTTATATAGGCATTTAATGATGCATCTGAAACAGAAACTTAATGCAAATAAGTGACAACAGATACACAATTCATATACAAATTTATTTTTGTTTTGGAAAGCAAGTTCCAGATTTTTAAAACTATTTGTGTATTTTAATAATCTTTCTAATAGGAAACATTCTTGGTAACATGCACCATGGTTAGTAAAGAAGGGGTTAAAAACAGGTATGAATTCAGGCCAAGATATTTAAAGGTATCTAGGCATTGTTCTACTCAGGGTTGCAAGCCTATACTGTCTCACTAAAGAAGAGAAAAATAAATGGCAAAAGAGATTTCAAAATCTGCCAGTAATTATTAAATTTGCTGAGTACAGCACATGCTAAACTGTACTCATGTGAATCGTCCTATTGAAATAAGAAAGGGGAATACTCATGTGTAAAGTTAAGTGCATACATAAGCTTTTGTAGTATAGGGGCCTAAACTACACTTCATGTTTAAGGCAGGTTAAGTGCTTTTTTTTCTCATTTCCTTAAAATGTGGAGTATGCAATATCGAAAAACAATACATTATCATATAGTAAAATATAAGAATTTGAATTAAATCAAAAACATATTGGTTTAGATTCTCATGCTGAAAAATCATGTCAGTTGCATAAAGCTGTGGAGGACTGGGGCCTTAGTTTGTACTGGTTAGGAAAACTGTTAGGACAAATATTTCATATACTGTGACATATCCTTAGACCAGGTGGCAGCTTCAGGCTTAAAAAATCAAACAAACAAAAAACCAGTTATGGGGTATTGTGAAATGCCAGTGTCTGAAGATTAGGGAATGGCAGAAGCAATACTACCTAAAGTACTACACTGAAGTCTTCAGCTATGGAAATTGCCATGGAATATAGAGGATAGATCTGCCTCTGTCCGGAAACTAGCTCACCACAATTTAAATGTCTAGATTCAGGAATTATTCAGCCACACTCTGTCCAGCCAGTCTACAGTTATTGAACATTTTCTCCACATTTCTGCTTTTCATACAATTTATTAATATTTTGACAAATCTTTCTTCAATGTTATTTAATAATTCTTTTGTCCTAAAGCATCCTATTAAACAATATTAAAAGTTTTGTATCACTTTTCTTCCTCGTGCTTTTAATTCTACTATTTCCCTTCTACTATAACTGGAAAATGCCACAGTCAATGCCTCTAAATCAGTGGTGCACAAACTTTTTCAGTCACTTCCCCCTTTACTGGTAATGGAATCTGTCTATGCTCCCTTCTATTACTGTACAGCCAAGGCTTCCTCAGCAGCAGAGTTTGAGCTGAAGATGGGAATGGGAGAGGAGCTGTCGCTAGATGTGGAGCTAGTCTGGGGGTGAAGAGGCAGTGAGGGTGGAGCTGAGCCTGGAGGTGGAGCAGGACTAGGGGCTGAAAGGGATTGGAGGTGGAGCTGATCTGGGGGTGGAGTGGGGATGGAAGCATGATGCTCCCTCCCTGCCCCCTATGGGGGCTGGTCTCAGCCCTGTGCTTTATAGCCCCCCAACTCTCCTCCATCCCCCCTCCCTTCCATTTGAGAAACACTGCTCTAAACTTCCCTTAGTGGGCAATGTTGTGCATCAAGCTGATTGACTATTCATCATTCTAGAGAATTAAAAACACACAGCTAAAACACCCAGAAAAGTCACTTTAGTAGATTAACTACGTGGTGCTTTGGGGTTTTTTACAGTGAACCTGATTATCACACAGTTAGTCTCATACAATTTTAGAGTGGCAGCTTTAGAAGAATTTGTCTGTAGCAGCAGCCTCTCTACCACCCCTCCTGCTCCTACTTGAAAGTAGTTGTCAAAACTCATTACAAGGCAATTATGTTGATAAGTACCAAGACAGAATGGGAGAAAATTAGATAAAATGTAAATGAAGGTGGTTGATTCTTAAGCTTTAGAGTGTAATCTCAATGACCTCCTGTAGGGCTCTTAAAAGGCATATACAAAGATCTACATAACCTTATGACAAAAATTACTAAGCAGCAATGTTTATTTGCTGCCTTGAATATTGTTGTATCCTAAAAGCTTAATTCTCAGCACCAAAAAGTTCATAGGCCTTCACCTCTGGAAAATGGCTAGTAAATTTAGTAGGGAAGGTGAAAAAGCAGCTTTAAACAAAACTAACACATTATCCTTTCCATGCTGCACAGACAAATATGAAGAATTCTTGTTCCTCTATTTCATCATGTGAATTGGGAGCTGGCAAACATAATAGCTAATCCATTAATGGGCTAGACCATCATTGCTGCCAACAGAAAGAAGTGACAAATGATGATGACTACCTTTTAAATCATCCTGCTAGAATATGTTACCTCCTACTATTTATCTAATATTGAAGGATTCTTCATCTATCCGGGTAATCGGGTGCATCTGTGAAAAGTGTGCTGTAGACCACTCAGCCTATTCCTCAGAAGTGAGTTCATAAAAGAATGATGTTTCAGGTGAAAATCCAAAGAAAGGTCAATATTTTCCAAGAATAATAAAATGCTATTACTATTTAATACAGAAAAATGAGCATCATTTTACTGTAAGAACTACAGACCTGATCCAAAACACACTGAAGACAATGGGAGTCTTTCCATTTACGTAACAGGTTTTGAATCAGGCCCTAAATGCTGGTGAGTTAGCTGACAGTACTCCAAGCTGAAGACGTCAGATGTTTGTACAAAGTCACAGTGTAAAATTCAATAAACCTATTATTTTTTAGTAAATGAATTGTATAAAATATAGTTTAAAGGCTCATTCCTGTTCTTTATTACTCACAGTATTTACATGCTAGTACAGTGACTGATTTTTCTAAGCTAGGGGGCATAAATTGCGAGGCTGAGCCATATGACAACATTATTTTGATTATTTGCATTCTGGTAATGTCCAAAGGCTCTAGTCAGGACTCCCGTGTGCTTTCTGGTGCATAAAAAGTCAGCAAAAAGCTCCAAAAAGCTCCAAAAAGCTAACAAATGAACAAGACAAGTACTAAAAAGAAAGGGAGAGAGATGTAATAGAAATGAGATTGTGTGGCTACAAAGGTTTGGCTTGTGCACAATGATTGGTTTTAAATCATCTGAATTTGTTTTTTAATTAATAAAACCGCTGTCCTCAGCTGCTGCACAACTAATTTATTCTTGGTTGGCCAATATCTTGTAGGCTTCTCAGCAAATACGGGGGGACTAAAGGAGGAGATGTTAGAGGAAGAGAATTACTGGTGTCAAGGATGACCAAATTAGAAAGAGGAAACAAGCCCATGATCAATCAGGTGGAAAGCTAATACAGCCTAAATTGGAATGAATACTTCTGGGTCTCTTCCAAGCCTGGGAAACCATGTTTTCCAGAAGCTTGAAAGCATATCAGGAGACCCTATCTTATGAATTAACCATTTCCAGGAGAGTCTGAGGAACAGAGGGTTTCCATATTGGAACTGCTGCCCATACACACTGGGGTAGTGGACAACCATGTTCCCTGATGCAATGTCTTTGTGAAAAGTCCTTCAAAATTGCCTCGTGTTCTTTTTAGCTCAATGCCCCTTCCCCATTCCACACCATTCCCCTCATGGAGCAGTAATCTGGCCTTTAGTCTCCACACAGGGCTCAGTTATTTGATTTGGATAGAGTCCTGTGTAGAAGGGAGTGCAGAGATGCACAAGCCACACCATAGAGAAGAAGTTCCTTGCCAAACCCACTTCCTGCACATCTGTTCAATGCCATATAGCACAACCTACCCACAATGTTCTCCTGAAAAGAACTGAACAGAAAGCCTTTTCACAGTCTATAAAGCACTGGTGGAAGTGGAACTGTTGTATAGAAAAGTAAAAAAACACTTTGCCATTAAAATAAAATTGTACCCATTTTCCTGGATTCCTTGTCATTTCATATATATTTTTAGGTATTCTTTTCTCCTTCACAGTCATATTAATTTGGCCTTGTTTCTTCAAAGCATTTAAACATGTGCCTAAAGTTTAACAGTTGCTTAAGTGCTTTGAAAATCTAAGCATAAATGTAATACTTAACATCTGAAAAGAGGTGTTGAGTCAAGCAAATAATTAAGCATAACTTTAGGCATGAGAACAGTCCCTTTGAATTCAATGACACGACTCAGGTACTTAAACTTAGATATGTGTTTAAGAATTTGCCTGACTGAAGGCCTTAATCTTGAAAGCAAAGGGATTTGAGCACATGTTTAAGGGCATTGCTTTATTAATTATTTTTCATGTTAGGAACATCCATGTTGCAAACACCTCCTCACTTACCTCCACAAACAAGCAAAATTGCAATTCCTTTTTTGTTTGAAAATATTTTTATATAAAAAGTGTATCTATATTCCTATCTTCGAGTTTCATACAGCCATCTATCACTGTCATATAAAGCACTTTCCATGTAAAATTTATAGTAATAGCCAGTCTCTGCTGGAGGCATTTCTCTTTATTTAAGGTAACAACTATCCTTGAAGTAAGATTTTGTTTTTGATTTTTTAGATGTTGTTAATATTCTCTGGCTAAGGGTTTATTGGGTAGAAGGAAGAGTCAGTGTTATGAGTGTCATTATTATGGTGGAAAGGCTTTTTTTAAGAGGAAGAATGTGCAGTATTTCCAAATATGAAATATAGGAAATAAAAGGGTAGGGCAGTACACTTGTTATTCTCATGTAAAATATAAGTAGGAGATAAAACAGTAAACTCTATATTTCAGTGGTGGGGGCATGGTCAGTAATTGGTTAAAAGATAGGAAACAAAAGGTAAGAATAAATGGTCAGTTTTCACAATGCAGAGTGGTGAATAGCAGGATCCCCACGGATCAGCACATATTCATAAGTGATCTTGAAAAGGGGGGTTAAACAGTGAGGTTGCAAAATTTGCAGATGATAGAAAATTCTCAAGAAAGTCGGGTCCAAAGCTGACCGCAAAGAGTTGCAAAGGAATCTCATTAACTGTGTGACTGAAGTGCAAAGTAATGCACATTGAAAAATAATCCCAACTATCTATACAAAAAGTAAATTAGCTGTCACCTCTCAAGAAAAAAACTGGGAGTCGTTGTGGATAGTTCTGTGGAAATATCTGGTTATTGTGCACCAGCAGTCAAAAAAAGTAACAAAATGTTTGGAAATATTAGGAAAGGAATAGATAATAAAACAAAAAATATAATAATGACGCTCTATAAATCTATGGTATGCCCATACCTTGAATTCTGAGTGCAGTTCTGGTCACTCCATCTCAAAAAAGATATATTAGAATTGGAAAAGTTACAGAGAAGGGTAGCCAAAATGACTAGGGGTATGGAACAGCTTCCATTCAAAGAGAGATTGAAAATAGTGGGACTGTTCTTCTTAGAGAAGAGACAACTAAGCTGGGATATGATGGAGATCTATTAAGTCGTGTATGGTATGGAGAAAGAAAATAAAAAAGTGTTATTTACCCTTTACATACCACAAGTGTTATAGCTGTAAAAGAGAAGACTAGCAGGATCTTATTCAGGGGGACAAGGCAATATGCCACGTTTATTGTAAATGTAAGAATATTAAAAAGCAGTCACATTCACACCCACATTCATACCCAAGAAGTTCTGCAAGCTGGTGCGATATAATTACCAGTCCTTTTATGCGTTGCTCAAGCCAGCCTAGTGGCCAACTAGACTGGGCACAAGGAGAGAGCCGGACCTCTGTCGGTCATGAATCCGATGCTCCAGACAACAATTGCGTGACAAAACCTCAAAGTTTCCATGTTCTTACCCCATCTTTTATACTTGCTGGCTCTCATGTAAGTCTATGGGCCCTGCTCTGTCATGCTGCCTCCAGGTTCAGTATGGTTGTTAATCACCAGCTATTTGCAAGCATGATTATTCTCTTATTTCTGTACTTTCTTTGTTCTCAGGATGTATCCTTTTGTACTTTAGGGTTGTTTATTTGCACTTTAAGATCGTTGATAGGTATTCTTCAGCCTTCAGGGTTAGGATGACATTTAGTGTCTTTACTCCCTTTTCTGTTGTTAGAGCAGTTTAGTTTGGTGTCTTTTTATGCCCTGCACATATATTCCTGACTCACACACACAAAGATAATTCATCAAGATATTTTTAGGTTTAATAGTACAAGTTTCAGGAAAGAGCTTACTTCAGGAAACTAACAAAATGAAGTCCACTTATGCCACACTAAACAGAACTATACCATTATCAAAAACAGTAAAGGAAAAGTCTATCTTTACCTCTATCTCACTTATACAATAAAACAAGGAGTTTACATATGATTTGTTTGCACAGCTCCTGGGGACGACTCACACAATAATCAGGATTCACCCAATGAAATAAATAGGTAGTAGGTTTAAAATAAACATAGGGAATTACTTCTTCACACAACACACAGGTAACCTGTGGAACTCATTGTCAGAGAATGTTGTGAAGGCCAAAAGTATAACTGGGTCAAAAAAGTATTAAATAAATTCATGGATATTATGTCCATCAAAGGCTATTAGTCAAGATGGTCCGGGAAGCAACCTCATGCTCCATGTGTCCCTAAATATCCAACTACCAAAATCTGAGACTGGGATGACAGAGGATGGATCATTCAATAATTGCTCTGTTCTGGTCATTACCTCTGAAGAATCTGGCACCAGCCACTGTTGGAAGATAGGATGCTGGGTTAGATGGCCCATGGGTCTGACCCACGATGGACAATCTTATCTTTTAATATATACAGGACTTTAATTTAGTCCTTACAGAGGAAAGAAAGAATACAAAGAGATTCACTTCCTTCCACAGACATCTTCTTAGGAAAGCTTAGGAAGGAGTCTAGCTGGCACTGTCATCAAGAGAGTTCTTCATCTCATTAGCTATAATTTACCCTATTATGAAAACATCCCATACTTTTGTCATGTTCTGGGGTGCAATCTCAACCAGTGAGATGTTGTGTTATCACTTGCCTTGAAATCACGAGTGCCTTAAAATGCTCTGCTGCTACAGCTCCCATGTCTGGATGCTTCCAGCATCATACAAGCATGCACTGAGTGTCTGTGTGATTAGCAAGCCTGGACCAGCACCTCTGACTCCAGCAGCCTGCTTATTACACAATAGCTTCACTCTTGTGTAACTCCACCAGCCTTGGTTACTCCTGGCAAGATGATGACATAACTTATAGTCCTGAATTTTCCCAAAACAATGTGCTCTGCAATGTCCAGCCCTGTCCTGGACTGTTAAAGAACTCATAAGGTTTGTTTGCTCCTCTAAAAAGACAACCTGCACAGTTTATCACTTCAACTGCAGTGAACTATCACTTTAATTCAAACACAGCACAGATTAAAAGTAAAACAAGTTCTATTAACAAAAGAAGATAGGATTTTAAGTGAGTTCAAGTATAAAAGATAGTTAGAAGTGGTTACAAGCAAATAAAAGTTGAAAAACACTTTCTAGAAACTAAGTCTTCAGAAACTACAGCCTGGTTCAAGGTAAGATTCTTTCCACACTTCCTTCTAGCAAGATGGCTCCCTCCCTTTCTCCCTCCACCCACCCCCAGGTCAGGATCTTCTACAAAGTCCAAAGAGCTTGGTTCCTTTGTCTTAGATGAAAGATAATTCTGGGTTCTTTGCCCTTCTCTTTTATAGTCCAGTGAACTTTGAAATGGGTTCTTCTGAATCACTGTGATTTTAATAATTTCCATCTCACTATCAACCTTAGCCTGGACCAGTCCACACAAGAAATACACTCCCTGGCACTACAATAAAAATAAAGGATGGTCACATTAATACCACCCTATACCGAAAACCAACTGACCGCAATACGTATCTTCATGCCTCCAGCTTTCACCCTGGACACATTACACAATCCTTTGTCTACAGCCACGCCTTGAGATACAACCGGATTTGCTCCGATCCCTCAGACAGAGACAAACACCTACAGGATCTCTATGAAACATTCCTAAAACTACAATACCCAACTGGAGAAGTGAAGAAACAAATTGACAGAGCCAGAAAGGTACCCAGAAGTCACCTATTACAGGACAGACCCAACAAAGAAAACAACAGAACCCCACTGGTCATCACCTACAGTCCCCAGGTAAAATCTCTCCAACACATCATTAAAGATCTACAACCTATCCTAGCAGGTGATCCATCTCTCGCTCAGGCAGTGGGCGACAGACCCATCCTGGCTTACAGACAACCCCCTAACCTGAAGCAAATACTCACCAGCAACGGTACACCCTACAATAAATCCAACCCAGGAACCTATTCCTGCAACAAACCCTGTTGCCAGCTCTGCCCACACATTGACTCTAGTGACAACATCACTGATCCTAACCACATTAATCACACTATAAGGGGCTCATTCACCTGTACATCCACTAATGTTATATATGCCATCATGTGCCAGCAATGCCCCTCTGCCATGTACATTGGCCAAACTGGACTATCACTATGCAAAAGGATAAATGGACACAAATCAGACATAAAAAATAATAACATCTATAAACCAGTGGGAGAACACTTTAATCTCCCAGGGCACACTGTCACTGACCTGAAAGTTGCTGTACTTCTCCAAAAAAACTCCAAAAATAGACTTCAAAGAGAAACTGCTGAGTTAGAAATGATCTGCAAACTTGACACATTCAAGCTGGGTTTAAACAGAGATTTCGAATGGCTCTCTCATTACAAGAGGTAAATTGCTTTGCTCACCCATTCTCACCTCCTACTCAATGACTGTCATTAGACCTCAAGTACCCGGCTTTCATCCATTGTTCTCTATGCACTTGTATATGTATATGATGATCCTGTGTTTCTCATTTCTATCTCTGCATCTGACGAAGTGAGCTGAGCCTCACGAAAGCTTATGCCTGCTAAAATTAAATTTGTTACTCTTTAAAGTGCCACAGAACTCTCGTTGAATAACCAAAGTTCACTGAAGCTGTAAGGAAGAATACATGGAGTCTTGTGATGAAGGAAATTTAATGCTGATTTCTTCCTCCACTGATAATGGCTAAAAAGCAAATTGATCTGTCCTTACCCGCTCTGACGCAAATGAATGACCATTTATCATGTGATTCCTAATCAACTCTTCTGACACCTGGCTGGAGGCGTTGGCTTGCCCTTTGTCTGGAAGAAACCTGTTTACTCACACTACTGACTTCTCTAAACATATGTTAGTTCTATATTTCTTTTGTAGTTGTATGGTCCCTCAGCCATTAATTGTACACACATTGCACAAGAATATTAATAATTAGTGTGTTATTAATTTTCCAATGATATCTGATACACATCAGGTACATTTTATGATGTTAATGAATTGGGGTACATTGAACTGGTCTGGCCAGCTGAATCTCACTACCAGATACCAGTAATCATCTTGCTCTCTTGTATGTAGGATGCTGTTAGGGTCACCCCTTTGCAAACCATTTTGGCAATGATGAAGTACAACATTTTGTTTCAGTGAGAAATTAGAGTGATCACACAGTCAGCATAATACACACTGCAATTTTTTCTACTTTTTTGTCCATTCATGACATCAAGTTACACCAAGATGGCAAGCTAATAAAGAGGGAGTATATCTACAGCAAGAAGTTTTTTAGTAATTCCTGTCTATTTTTTGGACAGTTCCACCAGAGGTGGCTAATATTCCTATTTCACATTCTCTCCAGCAAGCTTGCATTATACTGCTATTAATGTGTGTAATTTATATATGGTGTAACAAGACCTATAAAGACATATACTTCCATTGCAGTGTGCCACACATTTCCCAAAAAACATCGAATTCCTTCATTGTATGAAATCTATTAAAATTGTTTCCCAAAAGAGTATGTATTGAAATGTATTTTGAAATATCATATCAAATTGAAGGAAAGGAACATACGATTCATTTATGCTCAAATAGTTCTGAAAGTATATTTTCTATATTCATTTATGGTGTAAAAGTATATTATTCAGAAGTTGATGGTGTAGTTGAAGATATACCCTGGCAAATTGGAAGGGCCACAGAAAGACTTCTATTGCTGCAGTGTAATAATTTTCCCTTTTTAATATAAATGATAGAAGACAATTTCCTGTTGCTTCCAGACTGCTAGATCTGACTTTATGTATTCCAGGGGCCAGAAGATTCTGGATTTGCTGTGTCTGTAGTTTAGGGATAGGGAAAAGGCTTTAACTTCCTTTTCTTTTTCCAGTTATATTCTATGTTTTTAGTGAACGTAGCAAAAGTTTGTGCGTCACCTCCCCGCCGCCCTCACCAAAGAATCTTTATGGGGAGAAAAAATTATTCCTTTTTGGATTAAAGCTTTAGCACAGTACATTGCAAGTATGTGTTGAGATAAATTAGGTAGCTTTACAACCTGAGTTAATATGTCAGGTTAAAGTTAGAGATGTGTAAAAGATGTCACAGACAGTGAGAAACCAGGCTATTTTTGTCAACTTGTGAACATTTCAGTGAAGGAAATGCTGTGGCACATACCAGGAAGTCACTAAAGAGGTCTTATATCTGTGCCTTAGAAAGATGTGGGGGCAGAGATAACCTGAGATAGGGAGACAGAGAAAGAGAGGCCACAAGAGAGAGTCTACAAACACTAACAAGAAGTGATAGATTCTTGCTAATGAGAGTTCTGAAACACTTCAATGAGTTAATGCACACCTGGTTCATATAAAGAGGGCTTGGGCTTTCTGTGTGGAATTTGAATTAGACTATCTAAGTGTTCACCAGCAATAGCTAACTTTTCCACTCTCATGATCATTTAGGGCCAAATCTTATGAAACGGAAAAACCTGGATAAAAGGGTTTTTCTCTATGCAAAACTATTGGGGCAAATAGAGATCTGTGTGCATCCATTTCTAAAAGAAATGTGAAGAATTAATGGAAGTGGCTTTCTGCTGACCACCTTGTGCAGATATTTGGGCCCAGTGGACTTATGTAGTGCCTTGTTTCAGTGGTCACACTCCTTCCATGCCCCCAAATGACACCTACTGCATACCTTTGTTTGGGGTCCCTATTGCTGAGGTCCTTCTAAGCATCTGACCTGAAGATCTTGAGATATTTTTCAGCCCTCCACAGACACTTCGGTCAAGTTTCAAATAGGTCTAAAGATTTTGGGTTCCCCTACATTTGCATATCTAACTTGAGATACCTTAAAGAGGCCTGATTTTCAAACAGCAGCTGCTCAGCATTTTCTAAGGCACCCAAAAACTGAGGCAAAACAAACTATATCTCTTTAATTCCTAATGTCTCCTAAACGTAGTATGTTTTGCATATGGTTGTGAATAGAGCTGGTCAACTAATATTTTAAAAATTCTAAATTAAGCAAACAGTGGCTTTTTCTGGTTCACAAAACCTTCATGAACAAGTCCCAGAATTTGTGTGTGTGGGGGGGAATTGGCTTTATATGTGAATAATAGTATATAGAGCATTTTTGCAGAGCAGTTGTCATATTGATTTCTATTTTTAAACATTAAAATTAGTCACCCAAGTAATAGTTATCTTTGTGTTACCTGATGGGGTGAGCAAACTTTATAAAGAACACTAATGGGTTGACTATATATTTTCAACATAGAATGCATGTTTTTAAGCAAATCATCCATGTTGCCTCTGAAGCTTCATATATTCTCAACTACTAAGGGACTTGAATACAGTTGAATTGAACTGGAACCCTACTATTAAATATATATTCCTGAGTATGTAATTTCAATATTCAGCAAGTTCTTGTTCTGAAGACTGCAAGAAAGCAGTAGTTTTTATATGTAACATAAATACAAGTGCACATTGGGGTAAGAGAACTACTGTATGTTTACAAACCAGTTTTGATGAACTTTCTTTTAGAATGCTCAGATTTCAGCATCACCTTTTTCTCTCTACTGCTGTGCTGTTCAGATAGCTGCCTGGATTTCTACCAAGCATTACAAATAGCTGAAATTTATCTCCTTCGGTTAACAACATATTTTATGGAGCTCTTTGGGCACAATATTTGTGAGATAGAACCGACTTTTCAAAATGGGGATTTCAGAAGCCTGTTCCAACTCTATTGTGGAGTGACTACTACATTGACTGTATAATTATTTTTTGTAAAATAATTAAATTGTTCAGATTGGTTATACTCTCTGCTTGATTGTAATGAAGATTTGTGGGTAGCTGTAATTTAACCTCTACCAAGGTTAATTATGCACAAAGTGTGATCTTAGAATTGCTGACCATGCAATTCCCTAAAAGGCTCAGGATCAGTATGGATTGCAAACTATTTACATGCACTCTTTCACCTAATTTTATAACAGGAAGCCGAGGTGGCTAGAGCTATGCTTTGGGAAATATGTGGAAATTGTTTGCATTGAAGCTAGTTAAGTTTGTAGCCAAAATGAATACAAGTCTCATCAAGATAACTGCATGAGGTTTCTGTTGACAAAACTGCCTTGTAAAAAACTTTGAGCCTAATAAAGCCTAATTTAAAAATAAATGCCTTAATGAACCCAATTTCTGGACCCTAGATGTAACAATTAGCCAAGATTCATGATATGAATACAATGGTTCATAGAACTTTATAATAAGGAAACAAAGTATAAATTCATACAGGGTCAAATATGGGAGAGTAAGGGGCACAGGAGTTTCAGGAGCCAGAGGCAAAATATTTATGATGCTTGAACTATTACCTGAAGAAATCAGAATGAGCCATAGACAGATCATTTTCATTGCCCAGAACAAAACCTAACTTTTTGCAGATTCCTTAGAATAGGGAGTGCAGGTAAGTAGTTAAAATTCAAGCATCAGTGGATGTGAGGCAACATAGAGCTAGCAGGGAATAAATCACAGTGGCTATCCTGTCTACGGGGACGAAACAATGAACTCTGGGGTTATAAAAAGGTGAAAGGATACCCGGTTTATCCTTCACCGAGGAAGCAAAAAGGACAACACTTTTTGCATTCATTCAAGGCATGTCCCAGCCACGTTGTCTGGAAATACTGGGAGATTGGTTTAGCTGAGAGAAACTACATTAGACAAAGGTTAACTTTAACATTAGACTCTAGGAACTGTGGCCTGGTCTACACTTACATGGTCATTCAGCGGCAGTCGACGGGAATAGCTTGCGTAACTGCTGTCGACTGCTGTGCTTCCGTTCTGCACGGCGTCTTCACCACACTGCACCAATGGGAACTGCATTTTCATCAACGCAGCGCTATGCCACTTGAGGGTGTGGTTTTTCAGCGTCGACTTCTGGATCGATTGAACAAGTCTTCACTGACCGCTCACTCTGCCGCCATCAGTCTAGACATATCCTGTGTTTCACTTTTTGTTTTATATGTAACCCTTTTTGTTTTCATCATTATCCTTATTAAATCTTAGCTTTTGATAATAAACTTATGACTGTTTCACTATCAGTATATTTCAGTGCTGTGATGTTATACTGAAGCTGATCCTCAGTTGAACAAAACAAGCTGGTATGTGCACTGTTCCTTTGTGGACAGCTTGTCTGGTAATTTATGTGAGTGACCAGTGTTTAGGGGCTGGATACTGCAGAAACACTTCGAGGGTTCTCAGGGATTGAAGTGCATCTACTATAAACCTGCAAGGCAAAATAAGGGCTGGCAGAGCTCTGAGGAGGTTGTTTGGGTGGCTGTCAGACTGGTGGTGTCAGGGAGCTGACAACTTGTGAAGATTCAACAAGCAAAGCTTCCTCTTGCTTTAGGTAGGGGGTTAACAAGGTCACTCACAGTCCTGGGCACCCGAAGAAAGCATCACACCTTTATCATAGTTTGTTTTATCTTCATAACATTAACTCATGGGTATAATTCTGAGTCACATGAATAGTACCATTGAAATCTTCGGTGTCTTCGATTCGAGTACTTGTGTTAGTAAGGGTTGCAGCTCTTGATCACAAATCCATCCTAATTTGAAAAGTTGCATGCTAATAAGTGTCAACAATACAATATTTCAACAGAGCTAACAATAGAAACAACACTTTCCAAGGAACCCTAAAGGAAATAAATATATTACTTGGTCTTTGATGACCACTTACTTGTAAATATTACACCCTACTATCACCTTTTGTTACATAACTACCTTTGTCTGTTACTCATATAACTAATGATGATAGATATGACTAACTAATGATATAAACCAATGATCAAACATAGATTGCTGTAAATATTCTTGCCAAAGCTGTTAACTTTCTCTTTGATGTACTAATTTCAGTAGAATAAATATTTTAGCGCAACAGTCTTGTAATTACATTGTATTTTACTGTGAAAAAAAGGTTTTCAGAAAAACATCAAAGATTTTTTGGTTTGATTTTTTGTTTTTTTGTAAATGACATCATGTAAGTGGAGAAGGGGGCTCCGAAATAACTTTCAAGAAATAGCTCCTACATTTGACTGTATTATTTACAAAATATAAGTTTATTTACCAATTATCCATTCCTTCTAGCTTCTGGCATTTGAAAATCATCCAGTCAAATTTCTGCTTTTATTATATATATACACACATGTACAATCACACCCAGATGCACTGCAAACACTCACTGTATCAATACTGTGTATTAAGAACATGTAAACCATCAATTTAAGAATTACATATCTGTTCCTTATCTTTAAAAAGCCAAAAGCTAAAGCTAAACTGTCCTTAAAGCCTACAATTTCATGTTCAAACTGTCAAGATTGACCAGGCTAAACAATTATGAAAAGCTAGTGAAAAATACAGTATGAATCTTTTAAATATTTATAATATTTATAATATTTTAATATTTTTAATATTTATATGAAATGGAAATGTGTGATGCATAAATGTATAAATGATAAAACTCATTTGTGCTCTTTTCTCAAAGTAACTTTTATGTTCCAATCAGAATAATAATAAAAAGTGCTGTTAATTTGGTAGCAGAAGGGCTGTGTGGCTTTACTTTTCATTACTAAACCAAATCAACTGCATAATGTAATGAGATTTAATTAACTTTAACGTACATTTTTAAAATCACTGGCAAATAATAAGAAGGGATGACCTGTTATTAAACTAAATTAATTTTTTATCACTCAAAAAATCAGACCTTATCCAAATTTTTGTCCAAATTCTGAGCTGGCCATAAAAATTTGGGTGGGACAGAAAGAGGAGGGGTAGAACAGGTGTTTGACCAAGAGAAAGTCATCCTGAAAAACAACACCATATCTAATTGTATCTAATTTAATCTATGATTGCTACAGATTAGACAAGACTAAACTAGAGAAATATAAAATTGATTGAGTCTTAGGTTTTCTTCACTTAAATTTGAGTTTTAACTACTTATCTATATTTCCTGTTGTGAGGTTTTGTTCTGGGCTATGAAAATGAGATGTGTGGGGACCATTGTGATTTCTTCAGGTAGGAGTTCCAGCATCATATAAATATATTGCTCCTGAAATCCAATACAAGGCATCTTAAATTCCGGTGTCTCTCATAATAACATCTGTCATGGTGGCTCAATGTTGGAAAGGATTTTCCAGGAGGCCAGGGAGGGCCATGAAGAATAGGATTATTACCTTAAAATAAATGTGCAGGTTATTAAAGATCCAGTAGAGGACACAGAGTTCTGGTATAACATGCTGTCAAGAAACAATCTACTCAAGAGTAGAGCTGGTGAGGAAATTTTTAACTACATGTTTTTCATGGAAAATGCTAATTCATCAAAAACGTAACTGTTTGCATTCACTTTTAATGAATTTCCGACCTTGAAAAAGTATTTAAATTGCCGAAATATCTTTTTTTTTTACATTTTCAAAATGAAAAGTTTCCTTTTTTGGTTTGTTTGTTCAAAATGACTTTACATTTTGAAATTTAAATTAATTTATAATAAAATAAAGGTTTAAAAAATTATTCAAAAAGTGAAAATTGAAACCATTTTGAAATTATTGACCCAATCTAAATTTTTTGGATTTTCAATTCACAAAATGTTGAAAATCTATATAAAAAAATGTACAGGATGAGAAAACCATTTCCCTCCCAGCTCTACTAAAGAAAGTGCAACCATGAGCTGTATTAGCTGTCATTTTTATATGTTTTGACTGTGCAGTCACTGGCAGGAGGAATTACAGTTGTCCAGTTTTAAGATAATGGATACACAAATCATAGTTTCTAGATGCTCATCTGAGAGGGCTTAATACAGCATCCTGGCAATTCAACAGTGTTTTGAGGGACGAATTCATACATAAAATCACCGGTATTTTTTCACTCATCTTATACCTGATCCTTAGCAACCTCATAGTACTGAACCAATAGAATCCAATTGAGTTTATAAGACTGAAACTGTTTGCTGCATAAAGTGAAATACCTATAGGACATATGTGGCTAATATGGCTATATAACTATTTAAATGCACAGATTATATAGTTACAGGCTATAAAATATGATTATGACTATATACGATGATGATAGATGAACATACATATGACTATTTAGGCTGGGGTTTTCAAAAGGACATACAAGAGTTAGACGCAGAACACCAGTAGAATCTCTAAGTCCCCTTTGAAGATCCTTTAGGCTCCTAGAAAATCATTGATAAGGATAAGATTATGTCGTGGAAGTCACAGAATCCGTGACTTCCTGTGACCTCCATGACATTTTCTCTTTCAGCTGGAGGGAGGCAGGGCAAAAGCTGTCAGCTGGTGGGGAGCTCAGCAGCTCCCTGACCACATGGGTGGGGAGAAAGAGGGACGTGGAGTACCAAGCCACAGAGAGCAGTGAGGGACCCCTGGAGCTTCCTGCTGCTGCCTGTGGCCACTGCAACTCTCAGGCACTGTGAGCAGCTGGGAGAGATCCCTGGAGTTCCCAGCCACCATGGGTGGCTTAGGCTCCCAGCTGCCACTGGCAGCCGCTGCAACTCCCAGCCACTGTGGGTGGTGAGGGCCCTCTGGAACTCTGATCCACCGCTGTTGGTGGCCCTTTGAGCTCAGAGGCACTGTGGACAGCTGGGGTTGATTCCTGGTGCTCCCAGCTACCACGGGTGGCCTAGGATCCACCACTGGCTTCCCCCATAGCTCTGAGCCATGGGCCCCACGGGGGGGAGAGTCACAGACCCAGATCTCCCAGCCCTATGCCCCAGGTCTCTGCCTCTATAGGCAATGGGGGGAGGGACTCTGCCCTGCTGCTCCCCTTCCACCCCCAGTAAGCCCCATTTTGTCATAGGTAGTTATTTTTAGTTACAGTCTGGAAGATGTCATGGCTTTCATGAATTTTTGTTTACTGCCCTTGACCTCTCTCTAACTTTTGCTAAAAATAATCGTGACAAAATCTTAACCTTAATCATTTCTCTAAGCACTAACGTTATTAAGAACAAGCAATTTTTCTTTTTCTTCATTTTCTCTTTTTTTAAGCAACACAGAATTCAAATTCCATAAATGCTGCAAAAATTGGTTTTAAAGCATCATTAAGGTTGCCCTGTTAAAATTTGTAAAATCAAAAAACACAATAGGTAAGGATCCCAATATTAGAACAATATTTCTTTGTCTCCATTGCACATACTGATTATTTAGTGGTCTGCTTTTAAAAATATTTAAAGAGAAATAGCTTAAATCGCAGATTTAAAAGAAAAACAGGCATTGAGATTTATTTGTGCAACCTTAAAGTTGCATTAATTTAGGTTTGGGTTTTTAGTATATATACCATAGAAAGAAAATATTATTTTTCACTTTATTCATTGATCTGGAAAACCATCAACAATTATCTGACTGCAAATATGTCTATCAACAAGGAAGAACAGAAATCTGCTGGGAGTGTAAAAATAATATAAAACAAATGTCTTTCTTAGTGCTAAAATTAACAGGCACTAAAATGAACAGCTTTAGAATGTTTAAAATATATTATGACTTCCAAGACACAGCTTTCAAATTAAATCAATTTCAAAGATGGCTGTGTGCTGTAGGTAGATATATATATACTATGCTAAATTTAAAATAGTGGCCCAGATTTTCAAAGGAACCAAAATCAGGCCCCATTTTTGTGCATGTAAATAGCATGTATGTGAGTAAAATGGTTAGCAATGTTGTTAATTACAGGCCATACTGGATAAGGCACTGGACTAGAGCCAGGAGACCTGAGTTCTGTTCTTGGCTCTGCCATTCACCTGTTGTGTGACCTTGGCAAGTCATGTCACCTACGTATCTCTGCCTTTTTATCTGTGTGCCCTCTCATTCTAGGTTTCTCCTTGTCTATATAGATCATAAACTCTTTGAGACAGAGGTTGTCTTTCATTATGTGTTTGCAGAGTTCCTACTGCAATCATTTATTGTTTGATTTATCTATTAATTATTGTGTTAACACCTAAAGGTGTCAACCAGGTTGATTCCTATTTTGCTCATCACTATACAAACATATAATAAATCGTATTACCTGACACAAGAGCTTGAAACCCCATTCTTGGTTGGGATCAATAGATACCCTTACTCATAATAACTAAAGATGATATTCATGCTTGTACAGAGGGCTGGCGCCAGGCTTGTTCATCATATAAGCGACCAAAACGGGACATAAGGGGTGCATAGGCCTTGTTATAGTCCACTACAATTATCCACACTTTCTCCATAAAAATATCATTTGTATCTGCAAATGGCGCACTTTGAATATATAACATTTTATGTGGAAATATATATGCCATCTTTGAAAATTTGACTTACTGCAATAAAAGAGTGTAAAAATATTTTATATCCCTCCACTAGTAAGGGAATAAATTCAAAGAATGTGTACATTAAAAGTGGCAAAATCATCAGTATATCACAATCAGTTTTCAGATATGAGATCTTATTTTTAATCTATGGATATATTTTCTAGTGAATGTGGTATGATCCTCAACTACCAAAACTATAGGTGAAGTTTAAGTCCATGTATTTGAAATCATGTCAAACCAATGACATGTAGCACAGCTTTGGGGAAAAGATAAAATAAACAGAAATATTAAACCAGGGATCACATCCGAGATTGGAAACCTTCAGAATTTTTTTGTCAGACTGATTTTCTGATAAAAAAATGTACTTTTTGCAAAACTGAACATTTCAGTCTTAGTTTTGCAAAAAAAAAAAAAGTCCATATTTCTTTTGGGAAAATCTAAATGATGGGTATCTGGCTACCTGATGGAAGTCTCCTGTCAATTTTTTGCTAGGCCTGAAAGTGAAATTGACAAGACCCTTCCACGGAGGAAGCTAAGAAGCTGAAAAATTCCATGTAAGTTCTCCCAAAACATTTTAACAGGTTTTTTTAAAAAGAAAATCCTATTTCCAGTTCAAAGACAAAAAGTTCAAAAATACAAAATATTTAGTGCAAAGGGATTTCCATCTTATTTATGTGTCTAGAAATAGTTTGGATTGGAATGTCAACTGATGTAAACATGAACCTAATAGAACCAATTTGCAACAGCTGGGAATCTAATCCATAGTACCTTCAGCTACTAACAGTTTTGGGAGAGTTTGCATCCAACTATTTATTCATACCATGCATTCACAATTCCCAAAGTATGGGTCTGATTCTGCAAACACTTATACTTATGACATGGCCCAGTGACTCAATGGGAGTACTCATCTCCGTAAATGTACTCATATGTGCAAATATTAACAGGATTCAGCCTTATATTCTAAAATAAAACTACAATGTGTGTGCTGAAAAAGCCTATGGCAAGAGGAGAATAAAGCTTTGAACTAAATTTTCAGTTGTGGACACTGATTTTAATTGCCTCAATATTTGGGTGACCGACTTCAGACAATTTGGGCCAAATTTGCAGAAAAGGCCCACAATTCCATTTGAACTCAATGGGCGCAATGAGTGTTCAGCACCTCTCAAAATTAAGCACAAAGTGTATCCAATTAGGCATCAAAAACACAAAATCAGCGGACACTTTAAAATATTGTGGGCTTGCTGCCTCACTTTCCTTCTTGACCAGACTTCAAAGGAATGCAATTCCTCAAATGGAGACATAATACTGAACTGATGACACTGTAGAGAATAATGACCAGAACTTCAATTGGTGGGAATCAGTATCAATGAAACTACGCCAACTTCAATCACCTGAGTATTGGGTCATGTATATTAAATCTAATCTTTATTAGTCCAATTTTGTATTTATGAATCACACCAGTAAATTCTGAATAGGTAGTGCTGGAGACAATGGTTTTAGAAGACTAGTACAAAAGAATGAAGTGTACAAGCACAAACTGATAAACAAAAAGATATAGAATATTTTGTTCTTTCTCTATAATATGTATTACTGTAGATTCCTTCAGGGAATCTGGTGAGCAATTTAGTTTTGTTTTCTGGCAGCTGTCAGTAGCATCATCCATCAGAACAAGAGCTCTGGCCGACAACTCTTTGCTGGGATGGTAAGGGGATATGGATTTTAATTCTAGACTGGTTTATAAGACAGTGTGACAGATGAATGTCAGAAAAGCCTGGGACCATACTAGCATTTGTACAGTTTTCAAGCAAATAATTGGGCAATTTTTCAAGTAAAAACAGGTGGTTGGACTGTTTCCATAGTTTATAGTATTCTATAGTTAAATTATAAGCCCCATCTTACCACCTTTACCTAGGCAAAACTCCCATTGTTCATAATGGCAGTTATACTTCAGTAACGACTATATGATGGACATTATATAAAGAAAATTCAATGTTTTTTTCCTATTCCTTTAGTTGTTGGACGGCTGTCTCTCCCTTCCTCTCTCTCCCTATCTCCTTTCCCCCCTGCCCGCACACACACAGGTGAATATGAAACAAACAGAAAATAATAATCACTCTTCTGCTAACTTGTCATTAATTTCCTGAATGAAAACTCAAAGATCTTTTTGCAAGTGTACAATGTGCTGACTTATTCTCCCACTTCAACTGCTGCCTGCAAGATCAATTTAAAAATAATGGCATCAGCTCCATTTCCAAATATGGCATGTGAGCCTACTAAGAAGTTTGTTTTTTAATTTACAGTGGGGTGGTTTAATGGGAAATGAGTTTAAAAGATTACATTTTAACCTGGACCATTGGATAGAAGGTGCTTTAACAGAGCTGAAGATTCTTTTGCAAGTGAATTTTACATGTTCAAAATATAATTATAATCAATGCCACTACTGCTCTGATATCAGCTGGAGCACAGCACTGCTAGCCTCAGGCTCTGATTTCTATACTTAGAACTTAAAGCTAGAAAATTGCTGGGCTTCAAACTGTCCCAGTCCTCTAAAGGTTTTCATTGTTCAGGGATCAGATAGTTTGGGGATTATGGGTGCCCTTTGCTAGTAAAGTCTGCAGGAGGGGATCCTCTCTTAACTCTTTGTAACCGAAGAAGTTTACCTTGTCCTGCCATATTCTGATTTCATTGGAAGTCTTACAAGGAAAAGCTACATTTTTCAGGATTTCCTGGCTGTAAACTTGTAAGAATTTTTTCCCCACCTCCTACAAAACTTTGATTATATCAAGATGGGACCTTATTTTTCCTGGCACTATTTAAAACACAAAGTATTACTTCAGCATAATCTTCTTGCCTTTAACTGTAGCTTTGAGTACGAAAAGTTATCGTGACTAAAAGAATATATTTTACTGTGTAAATGATAGCTACAACATTAAATAATATTTAAATAATAAACTAACTAAATAAAATATATTATATAAAACATATATTGTAAAAAAATCTGTCCAAAATGGCTAGTGATTTGGGAAACCTCAATTTTTGCATGCCCATAAGAAACATGCTCCAAAACACACTAAATAATAGAGCTGGTTGAAAATTGGAATTTCTGTCACACGGGAAATTCCGATATTTCAAAATTTGTATTCATTCGGAATCAGGACAAAACATCAAAGTGTTTCAGAGAATAAAAAGTTCTGAAAATTTTCAATTCAGAAATTTCAAAACATTTTGGATCAGTTCCACATTAATCCTATGGAGCTCCCACAGTGCCTCATGGGATATGTAGTTAGTATAGATATTTTTTCCCCTTGGAGAATGGAAGAACCAATGGTATTCTTAACCATATCAATGTCTTATCCTTTAGTGAAACTTTATATTTGTCTCAGCATTAGCTTCTATAATAATATCCTAACTTCTGATATATGGCATATTTTTTCCAGTATTATAAATCATGGAAAACTGTTTTGTGCTATTCAACATTTCTTGAGGGCTCTCTATATAGCTACTAGTATTTTTGAAAAAAATAAATAAATTCATACATTAATTAATTCACCATCTCTCCACCTGCTATTGCAGATATATCTAACTTGGTACTGAGTTGGATTAATTTGTAAGGCTAACAAGGAGGAAGTATGGTCCATTGGTGAGGGCACTGAACCTGGATACAGAGATCCAGGCTCAGCAGCAGAATTCCTCTGTGGGCAAGTTGTTTAGTCTCTCTGTGCCTCCAATTCCCATTTGAAAAAGGGGATATCATGTCCCAACCTCACAGAGGTGTTCTGAATATAAAACTCACTGAAGATCATGAGGAGTGCAGACACTATGGTGATGAAGGTCCTATACATATTTGAACTTGATAGGTGGATAACAGCAGACAGTTGACCTATTAGGCCTGATTCTACACTACAATACATCAGTTGTAGTCTGGTGTTACTTAACTGAAATCAGCTGAGTTACAGTGACATACAACTGTCACAAGTGCAGTGGGGAAGAAGCAGGGTCACCAGTGTCTGAACTGAAGTACAATAGGCTTCTTGTTTTGCAAAACAGCCGGAGTTATGTGAAGATGATAATCTCGAATGACAACTCAGGCACACGCTTTTAACAAATGATTGTAAAGTGTATACTCTGTTGCTAGCTCATGGAACACTGATATGAGCCTCTAAGGGTCCTATCCTCCGAACTGCAGAAACAGAGGACACAATTTCCCAGCAGCATGGCCTGGGGAGTCTTTTGATGAACTCCCATTCCCCACACGAAGGGAGACTTTGCACTATTGTGGTAGTTAGTGTGCAACTGGGGAGTGCCAGCCCAGCAGAGAATAGGAATCAGGAGGGCAGAGAACCACCTCAGTGTGGACAACCTAAAGCCAGCCAACATATCCACAGGACTTCAGACTAGGGAACCAGGAAAGAACCCTGCCCCAGTCAGGAGTGAAGACACTGTAATAGAGCCCCTTTCTTTTTGTTTGAGCTGGCCAACATTCACAGCACTGCAGCATTCATTGCAGGACTAAGCCTCAGCATCCTGTCTGCCTGGAAAGAGAGAACAGGGCATCAGGAGAGAACAGGGCATCTGTGTATAGTGGGGAATGCAGGGAGGTGGATAATTTGTTACATTTCTGATGCTTTAGTATTTTAGTTAATCTAAATCCTTTCCTTCCCTAGAACCTTGGATGTCTGTACCCAGTAAAATCCCTTGTGTTAATGTGTTAATTGTTGTTCTTGGTTAATGCATTTATTGTTCATGTACTGGGTTATATTTCCTGCAAACAGAGCAGTGGGATAAGTTATTTTCAAAAGGGACAGCAGCCATTGTGTCCCAGACACAGACAGGAGTCATTGGGTGGAGGCACCAGGTGCCAAGACAAAGAACTCTGAACCAAACCCATGTGAGGAGTGGGGAGAAGCTGCTAATATTAGCAAGCTTGAGAAAAGAGACTTGAGTCACACCTCCGGAGAGGAACTGCAAATGTGGCTGGAGAGGAATAAAAGCATACACACCTATCAGGGGAACAAACTGGCTGGAAGATTTGAACATAGCTGTTCTGCCTCAATGCTGAAAGTGTGCCTGCGAGTTTTAAACTGCACTTTGCTTCTGGCAACTAATATGTCTGTTCAAGAGGGTGCTTCGTTGCCAGTACGTTGAAACAGAAATCAGTATGCTGTCTCTGTATCGCTTTGTTTTTCTCCTGATAATAAAATAACCCACTTTCAAAGTTCAGATCATCTTGCCATACCAAAACCAGATGGTAGATCTATTGCAATATGTATAGGTGATAGATATTGGATGGTGTTCCAACAGTCATTTGAAATATCTGTGCTTTAAGGGTCAGGTTGTGGTGACCCTACTTACATGGTTTGCAAGGGAGTGAGGCAGCATAAGGCACTCCCTTGATTTGGCTGGCTCAAGAGTAACAACACAAAGAAGAGACCAGTCTCTGCAGGGCTGCTACTTAAACCCCAGTTCTCCCAAACAGGACAGGGGCAGGGGAAGAAGACCATGAAACAAAGGAGAACACAGAAGTCAGAATGCACTGCCCCTTGATCTGGTTTCATAACAAAGCCACAGTTGAACCCTAAGATAGCATATTGTTAGAGCTAACTGGTTGGATTTTATCATATGAATCTGGTATGGGTAAGTCTTTTTCTTTTTGAGAACACTGTTTATATGGTATATGGCATTCCGTTATATTATAGTATAAGACCTGGAAACAGAATTTTGCTTGGTCCTATGTGTGAGAAGTGTGAATAAAAAGAAAATTGAGATTAAATGTTCCTGGGGTTAAAGGTCCATTGAAACTACTTCAGAATTCTCTCCTGTCTTTCAGCGTTTTAGGAGTCCTTCAAAGAATCATTGCAGAAAGCATCAATGTTCAACCTCTAGGAGAGAGAGATTGCTGTTGATTAAGAAGCCTCCTGTCCTTCAGAAAAGCTGGCTTCTGAAGTGAAAGACTAAACATTATTCTTGTTTTGAGCTATGAAGTAAGTGAATCTTTCTTGATTATTGGAAGCCAAGATAAAATCCTAATGCCTGAAAGATGAGGACTTCTCATACAAAAAACAGCTAAACACATATATGGTACTGAAGACTTGAAGAAGACCTTTAAAATAAAATAGCAAAACAAACAAACACACAGCACAAGGTCTTGCATTTCACAGATTCACTGAGATACACAGGGACACAAATAAACTCGAGGCATTCAAAAAACTGAATTGTCCTTCAACTAGAGAAGCAAATAGTAGAACTTTGTTCAGTGAACTTATCAGGGCTAATGGCGAAACAAAGTCATCTCCCTAAACTGTAGCACAGACAGCACTCAGCCCCTCTGTGCCTGGGAGCTGTCGTGGTTGCCTCTTATGCTTATGGGCCACTAGATCCCTGCCCTTAGGCACACAGCCATCTTTTGGGACATATGGGGAATATAATTGCCCTGCTAATGTAGTTGCTCTGCCGGCACCTACACCTCACAGAGGGACACCACAGGACTTAAATAGTTCAGAGGGCCTTTCATCTGCACTTCTGCCAAGGAGACATAGGCCTTCAGGTTACCATTAACTAGACAATGACAAGCAGAAGATCAGATGTCTTTTAGGTCTGCTTCTTCAGTCTTCCCAGGTGTTAGTTTTATTGAGAGGTGGTTTTAACACACACAGCAAGAGTGTCAGACCAACACATGCAGATAGATATAAATTTAGTAGATATAATTTAGTAGATGGCTGAGTGGAGTGGAGAAGGCTCAGCCCTTCCTAAGTGTACCTCAAATTCATTCCACTTAGCCTGAACCCCTCTGACTGGTTGGTAGGATGAGATGATGGCTCCTTCTGCCCCAGAAGCAAATGGCCATCAGGAGAATGGTGGTCATTCCCATAAGGAATGACATACGATTCCATTTGGGATGCTTCACGAAGGGCCTGAGAATATTTGGACTGCAAAACTAACAAATCTGGGAAGAGCATATTTTTGACAGGGTTGCTTAGTGACTGGATTTTCTACCATAGATTATTCTTATTAGCTATTGTATGTAAGTGCCATTTAAATATAAGGACACAGAGAAACTTCAGTATGTTTGAGGTGCCCAGTGGCAGTTGTCTTTCTTCAGTGCTTCTTTGTGACTGTATAGCTCAGAGCATAATCAAAGTATCCAGCGAGGTATTGCTGCTTAGGTTTGACGATGAAGCTGCCCTGTTCTCATTCAATCTCCTGTTAACATGGAACCACCCACAGGCACAGTTCTATTTAGTTAGCTCCATGAATTTTTCAAACTGGTCATTGTTATACTGCATACTCTAATTTTAAAACACTTCAAATCTCTGAGATGCGAAGAGAAGGCGTGAGCTAATGAACTGTAACACTTGATAAAGACGAGCAAAATGCTTTGCTGGTAAATTGTCATAAAAAAGGATGCAGTTAGGCATTGATTTATCTCTGAGGCTTTGGAGTTAGCCAGTTTTTAATATGGTTTCTTTGGCATTTGACTAAAAAAATTCCAAAATAAAGTTGGTGATGTACTATTGTTCCTTTTACATCCAGAATTTAAGCCCATACGGACAAGAAGAAGTAACTGCAGTTGTTGTTTTAACCAAAGCATTCATTATGGAGAAGTTTAGTCTGCTACATTGTCAAGGTGATGTTTTTGGGATGACCCATTATATTTCCCTTTTTGCTCTGCTCCTTTTCACTGAGAAAAATAGTTTCATTTTGTCTAACAAAAACACTCACACCAGCTCCTTTGGTAGCACTGAATGGCTTGTTGCTTTCTTTTTCTGCACATATTGTGACTATTTTCACTTTAATGCAGATAAATACTGACACAAATATTTTTCATTCCGACCTTCAGAAATGAAAGGCATTTGGAAAGCAGTGCAGTCTGTGTTGTGCACATACCGCTGCACAAGGGTCCCCAGATAGCATGTGGTTAGCTATTGTATTTTCTTGTGCTCGTCTTGCTGAGATCATTTTAAAGATCTTGCACCTTTCTGACTTAAGCATTCTGGGTTCTCACAAGTACTGCTCACAAGCATTGCTCAGCAGTGACAATATTACTCTAGAACAGTAATTTCCTACAGAAACTGTCTTTAATTAGAATTTCATCATAGGCCAGGGAGGTAAGAGGAAAATATTATGTATCAGAGTGATTGACTTTGGCAGCCTAGTTCTATGCTTGCCCATGTGGCCTGTATGTCAGGACTTGACATGTCTTTCTCATATGTCCACAGGAGACAGTGAGATTCAGCTAAACTTGTATAAATTGGTTGACAAAGGTTAAGAAAATTGAACCAGGCTCTCTCCTCTTTGAATCACATCCAAGATTCTGTTACTGGGGCTGCAGGTTTTCCTATAGATCAGCTGCTATGAAAGTAATTACACAGACACTGCAGTGTCCGATTTACAGTTGCTAATTTTTCCCTTTTGTGCTCTCACTAGCTGTTTTTAGAGCCCCAGTGATATAGAGTCATCTAAGCTTGCCTGGAAACTGCACTGTTATTGCACTTTGGGGTTTCGTTTATTACAGGCTTTCCAATATGAACTGGCATCTTGCAGTTTGAGTTCTGGTGTATGAATTGAGACCAGAGACGTGGAGGATGGATTTAAATAAGAGGCCAATCCAATATAAAATGAACACATAGCTACTCTCAGCAAATTTAAAAAATTAAAAAAAAAAGATTTAAGGCAAAATTTTCAAAGCTTCAGAGGCACTATTGTATTAACTTAGATGAAATATATGGGCCAAAGATGTTAACATAACCCAGTCAGTGTCCAACATTAAACAGTGCTCAACAAGGTTCAGGGTTTGGTGTAAAGAGACCTCAGCCTGCTTAGTACCATGGCAAGCATCCTATTAAAAATCCTTTAAAACCTAAAAGAGACGAAGGAAAAATAGTTAAAGCATTTGAAATGTAGAGTATTAAGTAAGGCTTTCATTTTGACAGTATTTCTTGTTTTTTTAGCTGGAGAGAGCTTTAGAAGGAAAAACCCCTTGTTTGACCATCTCATTGATGGTATCAAAGACGGTAATATCTGTCCTTTTGGGTAAAAAAGAAGGAGTTAGATGAGATATGGTGGACCTGTTGTTGTTGTTGCTGTTGCTAAAGGCCAATCACATTTCATCTCAAGTGGATGAGATTCAGGGATTCAGGGATTCAGATAGAGCTGGTAGGGATGGAGGTCCCTTGTCATTTGCTCGGTCTGGTCAGGACATCCCAGAATCGGGGTGACGAAGGCCCGGAGTCCCAGATAATGGTGAGGGTGTCAGCCATGACGGAGAAGCTCACTCAGGTAGTCTACAAACGTTCTTCCATCTCGTCCCCTCCTGCAAAGTCTCTTTCTTTAAGGACCCAAAAAGGGAGTGATGGGTGGAATAGCCTAAAAGCATAGAAAGGTAGATCTAAAAGGGACCTTGATAGGTAGTCTAGTCCAGTCCCCTACACCGTACACCTAATACAGTCTATACTATCGCCTATGTCACTCAGGGGTGTGGAAAAAAAACTCATTTAACTAGTTTTATTATGTCGAGCTGTCTTCCGTTGGCATAGAGAGGATGCACGAGCAATCTTGCAGCAGTGCAGCTGCATCGGTACAACTGTGATGCTGTAAACTTGCTAATGTAGACATAGCTCAAGTATTATCTAGACCATCCCTGGCAGGTGTTTGTGTAACCTGTTCTTAAAAATTGCCAGTGACAGAGATTCCTCAACCTCCTTAGGAAATTTGTTCCAGTGCTTAAGTATCCTTACAGTTTGGGAGATTTTCTTAGTGTCTAATTTAAATCTCCCTTCCTGTTATTTGAGCCCATTATTACTTCTGTTCTCAGTGGATAAGGAGAATAATTTATCACCCTCCTATTTATAGCAACCGATTATGTACTTGAAAACTGTTATTATGTCCCCTCTCCCCTCGGTCTTTTCTTCTCTATACTAAACAAAGGCAAACTTTTTCATCTTTCCTCATAGGTCATGATTTCTAGATTTTAATAATTTTTGTTGCTCTCCAATTTGTCCTCTTCTTTCCCAAAGCGTGGTGCTCAGAACTGAACACAGTTCTCCAGTTGAGGACTTATAAGCACTGAGTGGAAGAATTGTCTTGCTTACAACACTCCTGCCAATACACCCCAGAACTATGGGTTTTTTGTTTGTTTTTGCAACAATGTTACATTGTTGACTCATATTTAGTTTGTGAGCCGCTATAACCGCAGATTCTTTTCTGCAGTGCTCCTTCCTAGGGATTTGTGCAATTGATTATCCTTCCTAAGTGTAGTACTTTACTTTTGTCCTTATTGAATTTCATCCTATTTATTTCAGACCATTTCTTCAGTTTGTCGATATCATTTGAATTCTAATCTGTCCTCCAAAGTACTTGCAAACCCTTCCAGCTTGGTATCATTCACAGACTTTATAAGTGTACTCTCTGTCCCATTATTCAAATAATTCATGACGACATTGAATAGAGCTGGTCCCAGGGCAGATCCCTGTGGGACCCCTCTCAAAATGCCCTTCCAGTTTGAGTGTGAACAATTGATAACTACCCTCTGAGTATGGTTTTCTGACCAGTTGTGCACCCATCTTATAACAGGTTTATTTAGTTCATATTTCCCTCGCTTGCTTATGAGAAGGTCATGTAAGACAACATCAGAAGCCTTACTAAAGTTGAGATATATCACATCTATTGCTTCCTCCCTATTCACACAAAGGATATTAGGTTGGTTTGACATGATTTGTTCTGAACAAGTCCATCTCGACTATTATTTATCACCTTATCTTCAAGGTGTTTACACAATGATTGTTTGATTATTTGCTTTATTATCATTTTGGGTACCAAAGTTAAGCAAACTGGTCTATAATTCCCTGAGTTGTCCTTATTCCCCTTTTTATTGATAGATATTATATTTTCTCTTTTCCAGTCCTTTGGGATCTCTCCCGTCCTCCACAAATTCTGAACAATAAATGCTAACAGCTTAGAGATCTCTTCAGCCAGTTCCTTAAGTATTCTAAGATGTATTTCATTAGGCCCTACTGATTTGAAGACATCTAACTTGTCTAAGTAATTATTAGCTTGTCCTTTTCCTGTTTTAGCCTCAGATTCTACCCCATTTAATCCTACCCCATTTAAATGTATGTTCACAGTTGTCCAATCACTGCTGACTTTTTTGCTGAAAACTGAAAGAAGAAAGGCATTTAACACTTCAGCCATTGCTGTGTTTTCTGTTATTTTCTTTCCCTCTTCAGTGACTAATGGACCTACCCTGTCTTTGGTCTTCTTCTTGCTTCTCATATACTTGTAAAATGTTTTTTTTTACCCTTTATTCCCCTAACTAGTTTAATCTTGTTTTGTGCCTTGTCCTTTCTAATTTTCTAATGCATGCTTGTGTTTGTTTGTTTCTTTTCCATATTATTCCTTTGTAATTTGACATAGTTTTAACTTTGTTGTAAGACTCTCTTTTGAATTCCAGGTAATTGAATATTTCCTGGGTAAGCCAGTGTGGTCTCTTACCTTACCTTACTTCCTATCTTTCCTATGCATTGAGTTAGTTTGCCCTTGTGGCCTTAATACTGTCTCTTTAAAAATACCTGCCAACACTCCTGAGCTCTTTTTCCCCCTAGACTTGCTTCCCATGGGATCTTACTTACAAATTATCTAAGTTTGCTAAAGTCTGCCTTCTTGAAGTCCATTGTCTTTATTTTGCCTATATTTGTCTATATCTTCCTACCATTCCTTAGACTCATGAACTCTATCATTTTGTGATCACTTTCACCTAAGCTGTTTTCCACCTTCAAATTCTCAACCATCCCCTCATTATTTTGTCTATCAGTTAAGCCTAGTTTCTGAACACCAGTTTTGGTTCACTGATTTCTGTACCCACATTTTCTTGTTTTCCAAGCATGATTTTAGTATAGTCCTTGAGTTATAACAATAGACCTTTTTGTTTTAGACTAATTCAGTCTTTCTGTCTCCCTTTCATACCATTTCACATCAACATTTGTTATTATAGGTTATTGTGACATCTTGCAAACTTTTACATACATGGTTGAACTCACAACAAATTTGTAAGACCAATTATCACAACATATTCCCTCTCTTTTATTAACCAACTCTGCCTAGGATCATACATTTGTTCATAAAATTACAATTACAAAGAAAAACCTTATTATAGTTTAAGCACATAGGGGAAAAAAGGAAAAGAAAAAGGTGTACTTGGTTATATTTTAAGATTTGCAAATTTCTTATCCCGAAATTGGGATTTGCAAGGTCTACTTAAATATTAGAAAAATTACAATTAAACCATTCAGATGTTAACAAATCTTAAGAACTTACAACTCAATTCCTTTGAAGCTAAAACAAAATGTAAAACTGCTACTGTTTTATCTTTGCAACAAATTTTAGAGCAAATCAGATCTTATCACTTCTTCTGCTATACACCCAAAAAGGCAAAAACTTCCCCTCTCCTACAGTTAAAGCTCTACATTTACACAAACCATGAAAATTGTATGCATTAGCAGTTAAGCTTGCTCACCTCAAGAAAAACTTTAACTCTGGGGGCATGCTCACCCAAGTGTGTTGCCTCCTTTAAAAGGAAGCAACAAAAGTATGTTCTTTTGGAACCACTTTTGCATTTATGAGCCTTCTGTAAACACCCAAAGGTAGCAAAAACATCAAGATTTTTTTGAACAGGAAAAAAAAATTAAAAACAACAAGGAAAAAAATTTCACAAATGAAACAATCAGAAAAATCACCAAAATGTTTCATGCTGCAAGAGCCCTTCGTTCTGGCAGTTTGACATTCAATTCACAATCAGTGCAATAGCAGCCTTGAATTAAGATGGTATTCTGTTAAAAGAGGGTGTTACCAAAGATATTATTTATTTGGAGGTAATTTCTCCGTAGCACTTGTGCACCTTTCCACAGTCCTTCCACTACTGTGATTCCCTGCATCAGAGAATTCACTGACCTGTGGGAGTGTTTGAACATTGCTCCTAGGATACTGTGTCTTAGCATTCTGCGTTGATTTAAATTCATTTTAAATCGTTAAGAAGGTTTTTGTTTGTTTGTTTGTTTTGTTTTTATTTTTTTTGTATAGTACCAGATTAGTGTTTATTAGCCACAAAAAAAATCAAGGGTATTTTGGCCCCCACTGTGCCTGCATTACATCAATCAGCCAATGCAAAGTAGCTGCCAAGTCATCTCAGTTAACCACCTGAGAATTCCCTTGTCATAGGATAATCACTGGATGGCACATGGCCAGTAGAAGTAAGCCAATGTCACACAGTCTTAGCCCTGGTCTACACTTACCTGGAAATTCGGCAACAGTTGATGGGAGTTACGCAAGCTACTGTGTGCAGTAGTGCAGTAGCGCAGTGCAGCGCGCAGAAGGGAAGCACAGCAGTCAACGGCACAGCAAGTTGCGTAACTCCCGTTGACTGCTGTGCTTCCCTCCTGCGCACTGTCTTCACTGAACTGCGCCGATGGGAACTGAGTTCCCGTTGACGCAGCGCTACGCCACTTGAGGGGGTGAATTTACTGCATCGACTTCCTGATCGATTGAGCAGGATTACACTGACCGCTTAATTGATCCAGAAAGATTGATCTGACAGTGGCAACTTTGCCGCCTTCAGTATAGACATACCCTTAGGGTACTGGTGTATTAGGTGTGTAACAGAGTGAGGGAGCATAGTCAGAGGATCACTGCATTCCAGGGAGTTCTCTCAACTGGAATGACACCTTTGGGATCAGTGCACCCAAGCAGGAGTTAAAGCAGTTTATTAGCTTCTTTTGAAGATTGAACCAACTCTGGTTAATTCCCATATTGGGGGTCGGGAAATGTAAATGTGATGTATAGCCACCTTTTTCTCAATTCCACAGGGGTCCTGCACCCAGCAGAGCTTGGCCATACCTAAGGATAGACTCTATGAAATATGGTTGGAGGAAAACCACTTTAACGACTCTTTAAGCATTGTGTTAGAAATAATATTGGATATTACTCTTTTTGGAGGAATAATGTTACAGATGTTACCTTCATGCTAGGATAGCTCCAGTGCTGTTATATTAGTAAAGGCTAAAGACACAGAAGGCTAACATCTTTAATTTGCACCTCGTTTGCCTTTCAGACAATGAGTGAAAGATTTTTACTGTAGATCAGTATGTATCACATGCTTCTGTGCTTCAACAGCCACCAAGCATAATATTTTTTATATTTTATAACTGTATTCCTACAGCAACTTTTCATTTAGAAATATACATCTCCAAGTGAGGATCTTCACTTTTTGACATATATAAAATGATGCATAAAGGATTTCTTCATAATCTGTGAAGTTGGTCATCTCACAACATTAACTTTAGGAGAACAATAGTGTATTTTAATTGAAGCCATCCAGAGGATTTTCAGTCTTTACATATAAGCATTGTTACTTGTTTGCACAGTTAATTAATCTATAGGTGAGGTATTCTGTTAAGTATCCTTGGGTAAAGCACATATTGACTGTTTCAAGGTGAATGCTTTTCTAAATCATGAGCTATTGAGTGTTGACTCACTGTAGTTCATTTTCTGTAATTGGCTTGTAGTGTCTCTCTACTGCTTGTTTTGATAGATTTTTGGGAGGGGGGGTGTGCACTGAAAACATTACGGTCTCTAAATATGAGCATCAATGTGTGTTGTGACAGACATTATACAGCAAGAATACCCTCCTGCATACCTATTGGGTAATTGGATGGTATTGACTTTCTATCTGTGTTATAGGAAGGCCTTGGCCTTGTGTACAAAAGCTTTAGATCCTCAAGGTCCCTGCCGTTCACGCTATAAAAATACTGCAGATCACAATGTATCTCATGGGGCCACAGCTTTGCTTTCTTCCATTTGCCTCATCATAGAAAAAGGTTTGGGTACAGCTTTCCCACTTCAAAGTGGAACATACAACACTTTCTTTTGTATTTGGAGATTCAGCAAACATTTGCCAGCTCTACAGGGAGGCCTGCAGAGGTATAGGACTCAGGAGCGATCACGATCTCCAGTGATGTCATGGACCCTTTGCGATTCTCCTGCTACTTGCAGAAAGAAAACACAGACAGTCCAGAACACACAGAACCAAACACTTCAAAACAACAACAACAAAACCCCACTCAACCTCTTTATCCAGCTGTATGGACCGCTCTCCTCCTTTCATCCTGTCTCTGCCTTCCTCCCCTTCTTTTAACCTACTCAAGATGATGTGTGCAGGAGTAATTTATATTTCCAGGGCATCTTGACTGAAGGGAGAAAGAAAAGTGTCTATAATAACAATAGTGTTAATAGTATAGTTTATAGTAGCCCCTGTACAAATATAAAACAAAAATTAACTTGCCTATTTCCTTTATATATTAATTTCAGCAGTGGTATTCTAACTAGTATTTTAGGAACAGTTCTGGAATGAGTCCATAATTATAACAATATCCTGGGAGAAAATAAGGTTTGCAGGAAGGAAGAGAAATCTGTTAACTACAAGTATACAGACCCAAAGTGTAATCCCAGAAGGATGTGCGGAGCAACAGTCCAGCGAGATTTGCTGGACAAATCAGCTTTGCTTAGGCAAATTGATCCCCCATGAACTGTAACTGTCTGCCAAAGATCATTTCCTTAAAAGTACCCTAATGGTGCCTTTAGATTGTTACTGGTCTTGTTAAAAACAAACAAACAAACCAAGATGATGCAGAAGAAATCAGGGACCATGGCCTTATAGAGAAACATTGTATATTTGACAAACCCCTTGGCTTCAACTGTTTTTTGGGGGTTTTTTTTTTTTGAGTGCTGCTTTTCTCTTTCATTCCTGCTCCTGTTATACTGTATGTGCTTTCATGCTCTGCTATTGACTTTGTTGCAATCAGTCCTCTGAGTAGAATTGATCTATGATACACTTTGTAGCCATCCAGACAGCTTCCAGTGAAGTGACAAAGAAGTTCTGCTTCTGTACCCAGCTAATCAATCACAGGCAAAGCAAGACCAGACAAAACAGAAACCTACATGCAGAGCTACTGGATACCAAATAGTTCACAGTATGCACGAAAGTGGCAATCAGCATTTGTATATATGATAAAAGAATATATGTTGTTCTTTATACTCATGACAGGATAGCTTTCTAGTGAGGAGAAACAGAATAAATGGAAAATAGTACATAATCATCAAATGCAATGAGTTAAAAAGAGCTCAGTGCTAAATAGCCTTCCCTCAAAGATTAGCAAATTGAGCATTACATCCAATTCTTTACAATGCAAACATAAGCTGTTTTAAAGGTGCAAAAATTATTAGACAAATTAATGTTAGTTAAGTAATTACCAGTTATGGGCTCTATCCTGCAAGATGCTTAGCACTCTGGTCCAGTTCCATCAAACAACTTAAAGCACGTGCTTCCCTTCAACATGCAAGTGAACATTGGAGTCAATGGGATTATTTGCAGGATCAAGCCCTATGAGAATTAGAAAGGATGGGCCAGATCCTTGGCGTTACTAGTTTTGCATAAGCTAGTTGAGAATGGTGCAGGGGACTCCTCCAGTGGTATAGAGCTGGTATAACAAGATCCTTCACCTCCACTATCTTGACATGGGCTGGGAGGAGCACATCAGGGCATTGGATAAGCACTCTTCCATATCCAGTGGAGCTGGATATGGAACATTGGGGCGTTCTTGTGCCCCTATGATCCTTAGCTACAGAAACTGATTTTTAGAGTCTGTTTCAGCTGCACATAACTTAGAGCAGCCTCCGTTGAGCATACAGCTCCATAAATGGGAGTCTGTAAACACACTTCTGCACCCCTCCTTGGGTTCTATGATGATTCAAGCTTGACCAGAACTGAGAATATAACCCAATATGTTTAGAGCCTGACAGCATGATTCAATACTGCCTTGCACCTTGTGTTGGATTTATACCAGTGCATAGTGCATGTAAAACACTTCTAATGTGGAAACATTTTATACACACTTTGCGCAAGTGTAAATGACAACAAAAGCTGCAAGATAGTGGAGAATCTGACCCTAAGGCAGTACCTGCAAATCTTGTTCTGTAGGGAGGCTATTCAGATTGGCAGAATTATCTTGTTATAAAACCAACAATATGGAAAGCTAAAATTATAACTGCATTTTGAAGTGAGTGGTTAAATCACTATCTCAGACAATAGGTCACTGGCTGATATTTCTTAAACTACCTCCTCAACTTTTCATGATGGACTTTGGTACAGGTCACTAATAACAAGTGTCTGGCTACCCTTGCTCCTGAAATAACTTTCTGTCTCCAGAATGGTCAATTCTGCGTAAGACAGGTCCCCTTGTTGGAACCCAACAGACTAAAGCACTGCTTCCAGACGACATGTAAAATTCAATAAAGGTGCTGTGTACTCAGCTGACCAAGTTTGGCAGCTTCCAATTGATTTTCTTTTTTCCTTCAAATCTTGACGGTCACAATCAGCTAATTAAAAGTGCAGTTATCTGATGTAATCTGTTTCCCTATTGGTCAAGACAGCAGGCTATCTAACAGAAAGAATTGATTTGTAAACTGCCAAACCTGATACATTTAGACTTGCATTGCCCCTTTTCAACTATGTCTAACAAGGAAAAATTGTCCCCTGTTGAATCAAATGACCTGCACAATTAATTCCAGTAAGCATTCACTTTGTGGGGGAAAAAATCAGGATGGAAATAGCTAAATATTTAAAATAATAATAATAAAAACAGGGTGGGTGAAAGAAAGTCAATAAATAAGCAAAGAGAGAAAGAGCCTGGTGGAGTTAGCCTTCTGGCAGAATATGAGATCCATCTTGCACTGCTGTTATGAAAATTGGCTTTAAGTGCATTGGCACGCCAGGTGAAGATAAGAATTGGCACCCTGCTTCTATCCCTTCCAAACAGTCACCAGAGTCCTATCCAATTTCTAGATCACTGTGGACCAGTCTGTGGTCCATGGAATACCAGCAGGTAATGATGTGCTGCTAGTTCTCTTTGTTGTTTCAGTTGCTATGAGAAGTCCAGGGGAGATATGGGGAGAGATCCAAGAGAGAACACATGATGAGGAGAGCAGGGGAAGATTAAATGAAAAGCCAAAAATAGACAAAGTGAGAAGTGCTTCATCCCTATTTTGGGCGGAGGGAGAATTATTACATTAAAGTCTGTTAAAATACAAGTAATACTTTCTTGATATTACTTTTCCATGTACTCTTCCATGCTGTAGTTGTTCAGGGACATTATGGTATGTTTGTTCAATGATCAGCATGATTCCAAATCTGACTGGAGCTTTGGGGTGTGACAACAACTATATTTACAGGCACAAGCCCTGAAACCAATGATTTCATTCAATAGCCCTGTAATGATCACTTGCCTAGTGAAGCTGGGCCATTAAACTCCAGTCCAGCAAAGTACTTAAGCATGTGCTTAATTTGAAGTATGTGAGAGGTCCCATTGAAGTGAAAATAAACATGCACTTAAGTGGTTTGCTGGATCCTGATCTTAGACTTCAAAAGCAATTTATCTTCTCTTTAAATCAGATTGAACCATCTCTTAAAGAATAAATAGACAATTCATATATAATAAAGATAGCTTTATTATAGTTGGTAAATGAAATGCATTGAGGGCAAGATTTTTAAAGGTATTTGAAGCTCCCAACTCCCATTGAAATCAATAGGAGTTAGGTTCCTGAATGCCTTTAAAAATATACTGTAGTCCTATATTCAAAATATTTTTTTCATCTTTCTAATTTTCTAGGAAACCAATGCAGTAGATGTTACCCGCAAAATATTTTAATGGTATTTCCTTTCCATTATTTACCTCTAAATATCCCAAAGCTCAAGGCTCAGCTAAAGAGAATCAGCATTTTAAAAATCACTTTACATTGACAGAAGTTGGAGTGTATTATTCTGTAAAGAAACCCAAAGCATATTGCAAAGTGGCACAGCGTGATATCCCCAACCGGTCATTTTTAAGTCAAGGAATTCAGTGCTCGGGGGCAGTATTTCAATGACAACTTCAAACCCTGATTAGCAGTGTTCAGAATGGCCTTATTTTTCTGCTGGTTGCAAGTGGTGTTGTTCACGGCTGGCAGACAAAGTGGCTCGGATCACACGGAATGATGTCACTGGTTTTTGTGTTTGAACGCAGGATGAGTCTCAAGCACTGTGTTTGCTCCCTTTGTTACCTGTGAAGAACATGCATGGCTTACTAATCAGTGCTTCCCTGGTCTCTCTTTTGTCTTGTGCCAGACAACCTATCCTTGCTTTTTGGTTTATATAAATATATACACGTGTGTGTGTGTGTGTTACCCGTGCCAATCAGTGTCATTTTACTGTATTTTTCCTTTCTAAACACTGTAATAAACCCACACAAACGACAAAAATACTGGCTTAGGGCACAGTTTTGACCACGGTTCACAGAGAAGTAAAGGGGAGTTAGGTAGTCACATAGTTGTTTGCTTGGGCTACCTATGTCATGGGCAGCAGTATGTGGCGGTGGAGAGGAGAGCAACTGCCACTGAGCTGCTACTTCCCCTCCTGTGTAGTTGGGTGGATAGCAACTGAGTGGGTGGAGCCTTGATTCTGTCCTCAAACTCACTGATGAGCAAACGAAAAAATAGAGAAAAATGGAAATGCTGTTTTTCTGTGGCAGTGATCATAGGTGTTACTCTAAGCAATGAAAGATAGAAACTCAGACAAATGTGATTTTTTAAACTTGATGATGCCCTTTTGAAGGTAGTTGCGGCAATGCATCTTTCTTTTTCTTTTTTTCTTAATATTTTTAGTTTTCTAATTTGTTTGTAAAGAAACTAGTGTATTTTTATTGGGTTTTGACTGTGGTTTAAAATAAAATCATTTTATTTGTAAGGGGGAAAAGCGCAGTCTGAAGCGCAGGTGAGGAGAGGATTTACTTTGTAATATGATCCAAAAAGATATTTATTGGTGTAGTTAAGGAATTCCTTTCTAGAGGTCTGATCCAGTTTCCATTAGGAGTCTTTCCTTTGTACTCAGGGAGTGCTGGATCAGACTCTCAGTTAGTTCCATGGACAGAGAGCTGCATACCAATGGTCAGAAAATTCAGACTTCCTGAGCCAGAGTTTTATCTGGATTAAAGTGGCAGAGCAAACTGTGGTTACACTGATTCACACTAGCTGAGAATCTAGTCCATGTTTTCATATTTAGTTTAGGGCACTTGCAATTTTCTGCTCTTGCCACTTTTATACTCCATGACCTTTGATGATTTATTCCAGATAGAGAAAGTGAAAATGTAGACGTGTGGGGATCATGGTAGGCAGAGTTTTATGGCCCTTTGGGATTGTAAATATTACACTTGTTCCAGAATTAAAATTTATTAATGTATTTTAGTTCACATTCCAATTGCATCTGAGAGACAATGAATCTGTGACATCATTGACAAGATCCTTGTTGGAGACATTATATTTAAGCCCCGTGACTTTTCTGGGTCTGAAGCTAGAACTCAGACAAGTTCTCTAAAGAATAATGAGAACTGAGGTTGTGCTTGGAAATCTTTGTACAGAGAAACCGAATGATATAGCAAGAATTGATAACACAGCATGTCTTTGGCTAACCACAGAGCAGGGTAGCTGACATTTTTTGCATGATATTTTAGAACTAGAAATCTTACATAGCAGGCCAAGTTCATTATTAGTATAATCCCACTGAAATCAGAATTTAGTCCAAAATGTTTTCCCCTTAACCTTGGCATTAGTATGTGATAATTCATATCCCATCGTAAGAATATCTTTATTGCAAACCTTTGTGTTATGAAATATTTTGTTTTCAAGTTGTAGCACAATTTAAATAATGCTATTTTAAGCTCTGGATCACATACACAGAATATCTTAACTTGTGCATTTGTATATTACAGTCATATTTTAGGTACAGGATACTGTTTGGTCATGTTTATGATGGTTGTTAAAATGATTAGTTGAAGCACTGCAGTTAGTATCTAAAACAAATGTTGAAAGCCAGTAAGTCTAATTAAAATGTTTATGAGTTAGATGATTAGGCTTAGATTTTCAAACACAGTTAAGGGATTTGAACACCCAAATTCCCATTAAAATTAATGGGGATTTGGTCATCTAAATCCCAAAATGGCTTTCAGATTTATAGTGGAAGGAAACTGGCCTAATGTATAATATGCCACTTAATAAAATGTCAAATTATATACTGCTGCCCCCTCACAATATTACCTAAGCTCCTTCCATGTAAAATCAAAAGCAATAGTGAAGTTCCTAATGGGCTTTACGGAGTCTCTGACACTTTTCCCTTTTTGGAGTAAAAACTCTGCTTGAGGGAGGGATTTTGCTCTTGACAGATTTTGTTTTAGGTTTTTTGTTTGTTTGGAGTTGACCGGGGGCTTCTGAGAGGAAGCTGATGTCAATATTGTGAGTGGCATTCTTATGGTAGACTTTTTTTTAAGATGAAAGTTTTGCAGCATTTCTTAAAGAAAGTTAGATCCTGCATTTGCCTAACCTCTGGATGTTTGTTCCATAGCTAGATCCCCTTAACCAAGAACACTCTTCTCCCAGCTCACATGTGCATCATTCTGGGCATCTTGTATCCTCTGTACAATCTTAATAGTATTTCTGCAAGTGACACAGTTTAAGGGGAGGATTCATGATATTCTGACCAAGAATTCTGGAATACTATCAGAAAATAAAAGTCATTTAGTTTGTCTAAACTACACTATTTGGGGAAATACCCACTGTTTCACCACCACCAGTGCAATCCCAACGGTGCTAGTTAGATAATACACAGCAGAAGTGAATTTTCAGGAGGGATTTGAATGAGGAAAGGTTTAATTAACAGGGATTTGGATGGCATTCCATGCACACGGGCAGCACTAAAAAAAGCATAGAAGCTGGAGTGTTAGAAGGGAACATCAAGGCGGTATCAGCAAATCTTCTAATCAACATTAACACAATAACTCTCCACCATTTACATTTTACAATGTTTTGACATATGTTTTCATTTGCTTGTGTGAATATATTCTATAGGAAGTAGCTTTTCTGGTCAGAAACAATTATGCAACAAGAACAAATTCACTAGTAATATGGTCATCTTGTAAAAAGAACTGTACTGCAACTGATAATCTCACCTATCTTAATATAATGAAACAGAACTTTCTGGCACAGAAAGTGGAGCATGCTATCCAATTCCATGCACATCTTTCCCTCTGTGTCTTGGAACTTCAGCGGTAGAGAAAGTCAGAGAATTTCTTTTCTGCAGTTAATTTTGACAATTTGATTATGGTGCTTGTGATATTTTTAATGCAAAGTCAAAATTCTCCATCAAAAACAGATATTTTCCTTGAAAATTTAGTCAAAACCCCAATTTTCCTTAAAAAAAATTATTTCAACCAGCCCTATTAAAGGGAGATTATACCTCAAGAAACTTCCTCTCATATGGTACCACTCCCAATATGAGCCAATAGCTAAAAGCCTAAAGAAGCCCTAACAGTCATGACTATTCCTCATGTGTGTTCCTTCCAATATAGCCTATCCTATATTCCTGAACCAACACGACTGACATTGGAGGAATTAATCAGATTTCCTGAAGGACTAGTATAGATTAATCATGTCATCCCAGTGTGCCAGCAGCACCAATATTTGTAAAGGAATAGCCTTAATAGGATTTCTAAAGATTTGATCTGTGAGTAAATTTTGAGCTTAGGAATATCAAGTGAATTTTGACATACATACTCCCATTGCATCCATAATTTCAAATGGTACAAATTACTGGTGCTTGTAATGTAAATGGACCCAAATATCTATTGGTAATTTTAAAAAATCATTTATCCTATAAATAGGCATCTTTGCCACTTTGAAAAGCTAAAATAATACCACTCGAAGATTTCTTTAAGCTATAAACTATATATATATAATAGGGTCATATTTTTCTGAGTGTGAGAGAACTGATATGTATGATGATTTACTACCATGGGAAAGAGAATCTTAGTAAGCATTGATTATATATTTATTTATTTATTCAGCTAAACAGCTATCTGATCTTAAACATCCAAGGGGTATGAGTGATCAATATATGAAGTCTCTGTAAGTACGTTGAGTGAAGTGATAAAACAATCAATAGAAAATAATTTCCAAAAGTTGGTTGTGCTTTGTTGCTGGATGTTAAGTGTGTTGTAAAAGGGGTAAAAAGTACCTAATTCAAGATAGATTTGTGATATGAGATCTCTTTAAACAGAACCTAATACTTGTGGAGAACATATTGTACAAATATTCAATAAGAATAACTGTCTAGAAATTTATTAATGGAATGAAAAATCAGGAAAGCCAATATAATTAAAATAACTGTTTTAAATCTTCCATCTCATTGAACAAAACTTTTAAAAGAAAATATTAAAGTGTATGTCCACTTTGTGGTTTCCTTGTTCAGTTTAGTAGTTTAGTTTTCACATAATTTAATTTATACATGCGGCTGCAGGAGTTGTATGAGGATGATGTAGCTGAATGTGTGCATTCAATCTAGGCACAAATGTCTAAGTTTCCATCCTTGCAATAAACATGTACACAACTTTCAGAACAAGTAAAATATCCTTACTTTAATATAAATTTTTAAATAAAGGATATTTTGAAAAAGCATTTCTAATTTTCATTGACTTACAACACTGGCTGATGTTGAGATCCAATCTTTCTTTGTAGTAGTAATCCTCAGGTTGGTGTACTATTCCCATCCCCCTTTTATAATCATAGCGTACAAACTGAACAGACTAGAAGGTGCAAAATGGGCAAAGAGCATTCTTTTTTCATAGCAGTGGGCATAGAAATCTGTTTTTGAGCTCCGAGGATTCTTCCCATTTCCCAAAAGGCCTGGTCAGGAAACGAAGTTCATGGTGATTAAAATTTGTGCAAACCAAACAGAAAGTAGTTATAAAAGAGAGTAAGCATGCATGAACAAACATTGATACCTATGCTAAAACTTTGGATGCACATGTTAGATTATATTTTATACAATCAGCCTGCAGTTATATAACAAATAAACTAAGATCCTTGCATCCTTAGCAGCATTATGGCTGTATTAATATTGTCACAAGTCTGTATTCTTATTGAACATATGTATAAGATGTCATAATTTTGCCTGATGTATATCACCCTACCTAAACTTGTCTTATTTTTATGAGACTATTTTGTATTACAAGAACATTTGTATATGGAATATCCTATTCTCCACGTATATTTAATTTCTTCCTTTTTCTTTGAGCATTTTACTGTAGCCATTGTATTGATGGATGACAGGGTCTCCCATGTCATTGAGATTGCAAAACTATAGGTAGGGCCTGATTCTCATTTACACTAAGTCCTCTTTATGTCACTCTGGCAGCATAAGCGAGCCATAAAATAGGCATGAAGTTCATTTACATCTACTGTAAGGCCACTTTACACTGCCAGAAGAGTGTAAAGAGGTCTTAGGCTATGTCAACACTTGCAACTGTACACGATTACATATGCATTGTTGTACCAAAACCACCCTATTATTCACATTTGAATCACTGAAGTATGTTCCTGAAGGAGGGCACATCACAAGAAAGCTAGAACATGAGGGTTGTGTATATATGCATACCTCTGCTGTGTACTGGGAGGGATCCTCACACATGTCCATGCTACGAAGAGCTGGATCTGGTGTTCTCTAGGGCTGTGAGTACACAGCCTGAAGTGACTCACGATCCCCTCCTCAGTTACTCCAGCCTCATTATATAGGACACTGATGAGAGGCAGGGCAAGGCAGTGGGTACCCTCAAGGAAGCTGTGGGAGACTCAGACGAAGAGGAATATGTGATTTGGCTCTTCTACCTGGCGGACCCAGTTGAGAAGGCATCCCCATCCTGGACCTCACTGAGAACCTACAGCCACTGCAGGAACCAGAGCCAAAAACTGGTAAGTTTTGCAATGGAGCCTCCCACACTCCTTGGAAATATCTCCTCTTCCTCCAGTGATACACTCCTGAAGTTGCCTCCTCCACCTTCCTCTGCCCTGACATAGTTCCCAAGCAACATACTGCTGTAAATCACTGATTTTATTGAAATCCCATGAATCACTATGACGCATGTAGCAAAAGCAATAACAAAGATGATTAACAAGCAGTCACTGTGCCCCTGTGACTGTTCATTTCTCAACCAGCACTTTGGCAGCAATTGTCCCTGGGCCTCATGGACCAGGGAGAAAGGGAGGGAGGGGGCAGGTTTGGAAAAGGCCCAGGTGGGGAAGAACAGTTTTATGACATTTATAGTTGTTCAAAGATGCAAAATCACCCTTTCCCCCCATCTTTTCTTCCCTTTAGAAACGGAATGTGGGATGGGTAGGGGGCAGTTTCCAGCTTGGGTGTGGGCCTGTCTAAATCAGGGAAGGGAAATGAGAACACTTTGGTTGTCTGAGGAATGTCAGAGCAGTCCATTCTCCCTGTGACCATTTCATCTGTTTCTATCATTTCCAGTTCCTGGTGTCTGGTGTCTCTCACTTCACTGAGGCACAGTACAGAAGCTGTGAGAAGTAGGGATGGGTGAAGAATCTGCTACAGCAGTTGTACAAATACAATGTCATATCCCTTATGAATGGAGAGGCAACTGGCTTGCTAGTGTTAATCTAAACATTTAAGGAAGAAAATACACTTGCAGTGTGACTCTCTGTTCCCTTGTCCCTTTCAGTACTGTTCTCTGGACACAGGGGCCAGACTTTCTGGCAATGCAGTGGGTTAGTGGGTGGTAAGCATTGTTTGTGGCTCTCTGTTCTTCTTTCATGGGAGTCCCATCTGCTAGCTTATAATACAAACAATGTCCTCTCTAATTATCTTGCAGTCCTATAAAAATAAATCAGCAAAATTTTGGTGTAGCAGAAACTGAAGCCGGTTCTTCAGATTTAACTGCAGGAAAATGTGCTTGATCTACCTTCATAGCCCACCAGACCCCTCCACTCACAAATATATAGAGGGGTGACCATTAGCAGAAACATCTCTGTGGCATAGGTGCTGGGTCTCCTCCACAGAACTGAAAAGATACCTCACTTTTCCATTCTCATATCTTCAAAACTGCTGTGTTCTCCAGATGATGGCCAGTCTTTGAAGAACAAGGAACCGAATCCCACACGAAATGGCCTCCTCAAGCATTGTAAACACTGCATTTTAATAACAGCACTCATACCATTATTGCCCTCCTTCTTCTGCGTGTGCCGCAAAAATTGTCTGAGAAGGAAGGACACTGCAATGATTGCATTCCTGAGATGTTGAAAAGCATTGTGGCCTTTGGCAGCACAGTTATATTAAGTGTGGGGATTTCTTAGGTTCCTTCAAAGGAAAAATGAAATATACCGTGTTTGACTTGCCAGGACATTCCGACGCCAACAGGGAAATGATTCCATTGGGAGGGCAGGAGCAGCATCACAGAGGTAGAAGAGGGAGATGGAGAAGGACCCTGGAGGAGCTGCTCATGGGCATTGGCAGAAGGGGTTAGGAGTAGTTTGATTTCATTAGTGCAAGGGAGGATTTGGCTCTTAGGCAGGCTGACACACTGATGAACTTGTTCCTGGAAATGGAGTCATGCCAGGGAACAGGAATAAGTCCAGAGGACCATGCACTCATGCAGTCACTAGTGCAACCGAGGGCTGAATGCTTTTGGGGCCCGCCTGCCACCGTGGCCACTGCTCTTTCCTGGGGACAGGCAGCACCTCCTCCTCCCTCTATTCCTCCCACAGCTGCTACCCAGGCTGCTGCCGAGGCAGTTGATCCAGCCAACCCAGTGGCAGGGAAGACCATGATAAATGACCAGCACAGCATCCTCCATCAGTAACCAAGATCTCTTGCAGGAGAACATCCCTGAGCATGAAGGAGGTGAACGATGTCCCCAAGCCCAGAGTATGTTCGGCTTCCAAACCCCATGCAGGAGATGTCCCCATTTGTGCCTATGCACAATATTCCACAGCTGTCACCATCACCCTTCCCTCTCTGCTTGTCAGATTGAAGGGGAGGGGAAGGACAAAGAGATGGTGTGACAGAATGTACCCCTGTGTCCACACCCTACACACTCTTGTAATAATCTTCATACAAAGTATGGCTTGTGAGGTATAATTTGAAAACTCATAATTTACTAATAGCTTATTGTCCTGATAAAATCTGTGTGGCAACATTGTATGTGAAGTTATAAGATTTCCCTATATGATGTTATTAACACATGTTCCAAACCACAGCCCTATCCAAGCAGAAGTTAGCAAACAGCGTCTGTCCTAAACAAAAGAATATGTACTGTGCTTAATTTCCATTTAAGCAGTAAAGAGAGTGATCAAGCAGTAAGGGAAGACAAAGGATGCTCAAACAAGTGAGAAAAAATCAGCAGGGCACATCCTTCCACATACACTTTTTGTCTTTTGGTACCAGCTGGAAATATTTTCCAAAGGGGGACCAAAACTATAAAAAGGAAGGGCAAACACCTCAAAACAGCCCCCTCCCCCCATCTCCTTGCTCATTGATTTTCTGCACCTGAAACAACAGAGAAAGCCTTCATTGAATTCTGGGAGAATGGATCCTGACCTACAGGGTTTGGTCAGTAAAACTAAAATCAGATGGTGGAAACTTTGCTTTAATCTGATATAATTCATTAAGTTAAGCACCAGTTGTGTTTAACTTTATTTTCTTATAACTATTTCTGACATGTATGCCTCATTTCTTGTACTTGCTTAAAATCTCTTGTAGTTAATAAACTTGTTTTATTGTTTTATCTAACCCGGTATGTTTAAACTGAAGTGTCTGGGAAACTCCGTTTGGGGTAGCAAGTTGTGTGTATTTATAAACTTGTATTGTCCAGGAGTGAGCGGGGCAGTACAGGACATATATTTCTGAGGGGAAATCTAAGACTGAGACCGGTGTGTTGGGGTCACCCTGAAGTACAACCAAACCTGATAAGAGCAAAGGTGTGGCTTGCTGGCTGCAGCAAACACTGCAAACAAAGCTGATAGTCAATTGCATTCTGGAGGCTGGTTGTGAGTAGTCCAGGCTCGAGGTTACAGCTGCAAAGCAGAGTAAAGTGCCTCCCTGAGCTAGAGGGCAGGGGTGACACAGCTACTCATTAGTCTGGATTGTACCCTGGCATGTCACAGATAAGTTCACAAACAGTGATTGTTGCACATTTCTCAGATAATGTTACCATTCTTTTTGTTCTTTTCCACTTTCTGTTAATAACTGATTTAGTTCTATGTTCCATGCATCTCTTTAAAGAAAATGTACTGTTCACTTGTGTGTGTGCGTCTCGCTTTTTTATGATAAACAATGGGATATTTCCCAAATGGAATAGGTCATAACTGTCTGGTATCATAGAAATGCAATGAATTCTATGTCCCTTCCATGCCCTCCCTCCCCTGCTCCCAGAGACATGAATTTCCTAATGCTGGGCGGAAAAATCAGGGTTCATTACATGAACTACATGTTGCCATCCAAGGAGCTGGACTACAAAGACAGGCACGTAAAAATCTTTATATCTTTGTAATTAGTGCAAGGGAAAATACAGAGATTGGAAACAGTGCAGGTGTCTGACAGTGAGCAATGCTTTAACAACCAAACACCTCATCTCCCACCCCCAACAAACATTTACTCCTTGCAGTCCTGGAAGTACTCCTGCACAGCAGCTAATAAGTGCTGTGAGCACTGATGTCAGAAAAGATTGTGTGAATGGAATGTGAGACACCCCTACCCATAAAGTACCCTTAAACAGAGCTGTGAACATATAATTAAAACATTACTCAATGCTGGCATTGACGTGTATATATGCACTCTGCAGCACAAAATATGGCACTAATCCCAATTGTTGGCTTTCAGTTTGTACATTAATATCAGCTGCTGGGGATCAAAATCCACTGAGGTATGTCATAACACAACTTTGTGGTAATGGTCTATTGAACTTTTCCAGCAGCACTATAGCACCATGTAGTGCTCCTTGACACAGTCCAAAGTCAACTTCTGGCTCTCTGCTGTTCAATGATATGTGTGCAAATATCATTACAATTTTCTCTTGTCTTCTAGGAACCAGGAGTAGTGTGCACATGTGTGGGATCTAGCTGCCTGGGTTTGCAAACAAGATCTGCCCTGTGCCCACTCGCTCCTGAAGTATTCTTCTTAAGCCTCACATATGTTATGCAAAGTACAGCACATCATGATTATGCAAGCTGTGTTGGTCACACTGGCATCCAGACAGGTCCACAATCACCACCAATGAGCTTTCAGTCTCCCAAAGGTCCACTACACCACCATTCTGCAGCTACTTAGTCTGTGGTGAAATTCCCTTTTCCTTGGCTCTGCAATGTGGGGTACAGCTTCATGAGCCACATTAGGAACAGGTATTCAGGGTCCCCCAAAATAGCTGTTGACACAGAAACACCATACAGAGCCATGTCATTTAAGAGGAATAAAGTCCCTTCTTCACTGCTCAAGTACAATCTCAATCCTGTGAGGACCCCGGTGTCATGACCCTTTCCTGTGTATCCAACATTGGTGTTCCTGAACCAACCCCTGTGGTCCACTAAGCCTTCACTGGCCTCTTTCAGTGGGAAAAGTATTGATATGTGTGTTCTGTTGATGACACCTGCCCAGTTCAGAAACCCTATCCTCTGAAATCCAGCTATAATTTCTGGAACTTGGATTATGGAACCACCTGTGGGTAAATGACAGTAGTGATAGCGTGGCAAACCTGTACCACCACCAGCCTGACAGTTGACTTCCCAAACTTGAAATAATTAGCAAATGACTGGTAGTAGTCAGAGGTTGCCAGTTTCCAAACGGCAACAGCCACCCACTTCTTTACAGGTATGGGTTTCCAAAAATGAATGGTCTGGCACTGGTGGGTTGGTGCAAGGTCCTTGCACAGCTCAGAAGATCTGCTTCCTCATTCGGAAGTTATGTAGCCACTAGCTGTCATCCCAGGTTTCCGAGATGATGTGGTTCCACCACACTGTGCTGGTTATCCAGGACCAGAAGTGGCGGTCCACCCAGGGACATACCATTGCAGTCCTGGCATTCAATGAATCTGTTACATGGGACTCCAGTCGATTTTCATTCACCCTCTCCGTCAGCCATCTTTGGCATCTCAAATATTTCTGGACCCATTCTATCCAATACTGCACCACATGAACATTTGTCCCAGGAGCAGGAGTAGAACCACATCAGCACGTCGTGTAAGTATGACAGAATCAGGATTGTAGTATTTTGGAGATTGAAATGGTATTTCATCCTCCTCATATGGGATTATCAATAACGCATTTACTTTGTGTAAGGACACCATGGCACTATTAGAGGCAGCTTTATTAATCCTTTCAAAGGGCCAGATCTTCAGTGAGTGCAGATCAGTATATTTCCAATGAAGACCGGAGGGCCACATTGATTTGCATCAGTTAAGAAGCTGGCCTCAAATGTTGTTGTAGAGTCCAAGAGTTTAAAATATTTATTTAATAAACTGAAATAAATAAATACACATTTAAAATGCATATAGCTAAATGTCAGTATTTCAGCCTCATCCTTTTTGCTTCACACTTCCAGCAGTAAAAGAATAATAAAAAAAAACCCTGGGAAATGAATATATTCATACATAGAGTCATTATTTTTAAATCCATCAATAAGTCCAAGTGGAATAGCTTTGAATCATGCAGCTTGGGTTTGTATTTCATTTGGGAGTTGAAAAAAAACAAAACAAATGGCCATTGCTCTTTTATATGATGTACTGTATAATAATGCATGCCTGCACACCCAGAACCTGTGAATAATCATATATCCTTTTTTCAGAAACAATATAAAAAAGGGCTGACAAGTGGAGTGGGGGGAAAAAAAACATAATAATGTCCTTCTTCCTGAAAAGTGAAAATATACCTTGTCTCCTCAATAAATAAATAAATAAATAAAAATGGCTAAAATGATAAGGAGAGTATATTCCAAACAACTCATTGTTTAAACTTAGTAGGTGGAATCTTGGCCTCATTGAAGTCAAAGGCAAAACTCCCATGGACTTCATGAATCCAGTATTTCACCCACTATATCTTCTAACCCTTTCAAAGGTATCTTTAACATTCCCATAAGGGAAACATATTTGCCAGCTAAAGGGTGTATATGTGGATGAGATTTACTTACTGCTTGTGACTTTTGTGCAAATGGATATTCAAACTAACCTCGGTCCTCATTTAATCTTGTGACCTATAGTGTGCTAACAAAATCTCAGATTTAAGTCATTCTCCATCCATTTGCTTTTCATTTTTTTTAATTACAGTTTTGAAAAGGTGTTGAAAAGGTGCTAATTTCAGTAATTATTTTTTTATTGCAGACTACAGTGTCAAGCCAAGTACTGCAGTGAAGGAAAATATTAGCCAGTCATTCTCTCTGCTTTTATTTCTTCCCCATTAAAAATCCTTTTCTGATTTTTAGTACTACAGGTTGTGAAACTGTTTTTCATGTTATAATGACTTTTGAATTTTTTATGTCCAATTATATTTTAAGCTATTAATAGTACAACATACCTATCAGTGACTGTTATAAAGTCCTTGGGGGCATGTCAGAGTCTGGTTCAGACACCTGGCCCCGGTGTAGGGCCCAATCCTGTAGTCCGTACTCAAGCTATATTTTTATGGAAGAGTGCAGGATTTGTGGCTGTTGTCTGAAAATCCATTAGATTAACTACTGTACCTCCTCAAAATTCTTCTGTCCTCTTAAAAAAAGGAAGAATATTTATTTTCATGTTGAATTTACCTCTAAGGCTATGTCCATCCTGCAATCACAGGGTGTAATTACAGTGCAAGTAGACATACTCGAGCAAGGTTCAATCTAGCTATTCCGGGTCATAGAAATTATCTGAAAAAATTCCTTGAGCATATCTTGTATAAAAACATCCAGTTTTGATAGCGGATCCATCAAGACCTTTAGTAAATTGTTCCAGTAGTTAATTACCCTAACAGCTAAAAAATTATGGCTTATTTCCAATCTGAATTTGTCTAGCTTCAACTTCCAGCCATTGGATCATGTTATACCTTTCTCTGCTAGACTGAAGATCCCATTGTTAAATATTTGTTCCCCATGTAGGTGACTTTGGTCATCAGGGCTTTAACGCCTTACACAAGCACTAAATTCTAGATCAGGTCAGAAAACAGATTTTTCCTCCTACACAAAAACTAATTTTCTTTGAGACAAAAAGGAAAAACTTTGATTTTTTTCATGGAAGGAAAATTCTCAAACAATTCTGTTTCAGGAAAATGACAGTGGAACATTTCACCTTGACTGCCTGGTCAGTTTGACTATCTGGAAAGATCGCTGCCCTAGGAAATGAGGAGCCTGACAGCCAGGTAATCAGTTGCCCGGGTTCCTAATTAGCCCAGGGAATCATGGAGTCAGCCAAACAGGAACAAGCCACCCTAGGAGCCTTCTAGCCACCTGGCTCCCCAAGTAGCCCAGGGAGCCAGCCATCCAGGGAGCCCTGGCTCCCCAGCAGTCTGCCTATTGGTCAAAGGAGTTGGGCCTCTGAGGACCCAGGAAGCAGGACAGACTGGCAAAAAACCTGAGGCAGGTTGCCTGTCCGATTTTCATTGAAACTTTCATTTAAATCAATGCTTTTCTATAGAACGCTTTGATTCCATCAAATCAGCATTTTTCAAAGAAAAACTGTTTGGTCAGAAAATTTATGACCAAGTCTACTAAATTCCCCTTATCCCTTCCCACCAAATGCAAAACAACGGTAACAGTTTTGAACTGGATCCTGCAGTGATCAGGTAGGTAGAGTTGCAACCTAACTGCTGGGTGAGGTGGCCATGCTTTTCTGAGACAGTTGAATTTGTTACATATAACGAACATGATCTTCAGCAATCACTGGAGCTACAACAATTTACAACAGGTGAGGATTTGGCCCAAAGGGGCACACAGTTTTTAATTTTAGGCTCAGCTTCATGATGTACGAAGCGCTAAACAGTGTAAAATAAAAAGGGGAAGGCCTGATTCTCATTTGCACTCCTGCCCCTTTCTATCGCTCTGATGTAAATTATGTTATGTCCACTTCAAGACCCCATTACACTAGTGTGTTATAAAGATAACTTCGTTTCATGGGCTTGATTCTCATTTGATGTTCATGTTATAGTCTGTGAGATTTTACAGAAGAATTTTTAAAGTAGTCTTGATGCTACTCTAAGTAAGTTTGATGTAACTGGCTGGCAAAACTCTTGTTTAGTCTTTTTTTTGTTTTCTTAATAGCAGTGACTTAAAAATGTGTTCAAAGATAATCGTTCTCAATCTCAGTATTTAAAGGAAGTAATTTTTTGCTTCCTTTTCCCTGGCTTGTATCTCTGAATGAACCACAGTTCTAGTTCTTGTGCGGTATGTCTATCAAATTTTAGTCATTATTTTAGGCTCTGTTCTTTGTGCCATATAACAGACTCTTAATATAAAAAATAATTTTATCTGATGGAAATGTAATATACCTTTAGTTTACAAGTGAATCAGGTTATTGTGCCATGTGAGTGGCAGCTCTAGAAACTATAGTTGTATATTTCTCAACTGCAAAGATAATGACACTATTCTGCTACAGTATTTTAATCTGGAGGGAATACGTCTAAAGGTAAGAGGTTAGATCCCTCTCCCTCATCATTAAGACTGGTATTTTCAAAAATGCCTAACTGACTAAGGCTAGTCTACACTCAAAACTTAAAGCGGCATAGCTGTGCCTCTGTAAAAGCGCTTGTGTAGCCAGGCTATGTCAATGGGAGAGAGCTCTCCTGCTGACATTATAAAACCACCTAAATGAGCAGCAGGAGCTATTGTTGGCAGGAAAGCATCTCCTGCTGACATAGCACTGTCCATACAAGTGCGTATGCTGGCAAAATGTATGTCAACCAGGGGGTGTTTTTTCACACCCCTGAGGGACAAAAGTTTTGCCGGCATTGGTGCTACTGTCGACAAGGCCTTAGAAGCATTATACTATAGGTCCTTGATCTGTCACCTGAGACAAACAAGGACTTTAAACAGCAGCAGTCAGAGTGAATTTTGTGTGGGGGCATCTTTCATATAGTTCACTAAGGTGATTCAGTTGTAACTATTTTCATTCTTTGCTGATTCATCTCCATCCAGCTCAGTGACCTACAGGTGAAAGGTTCTATATAAACAACTGTTACTAATCTACAAAATCATCCAAGTCACACCCACTTTTAGGCCATATTCTGACTGCCCGGAGGGAGAAGAGCATATAAATAACCCGGTCTGTGTAGTCATATACAGGGCATCTGGAATAGCCAAGTCTGAGAAGAGTGAACAAAGACTCACTTTGAACATATCAACTCACATAAGTTGAACTGGTAGCAGTTAAAGTGGGTGAATAATTGATTTTTGCGGTTCTGCCAACAAACTGAAAAATCAGGGGAAATAACTGCTTTGTTTCCAAAACTGTTTGGAGTTTGTCAGCATATTGGAAAAGTCTATGTCAGACCACTATCATATGTGTGGGTCTATCTAGCCCTTTAGCCTGGTGGTTAGAATGTTTTTCTGATTCCCTGCTGGAGATTTGAACTCAGGGCAGTCCCTTTCCAGATAAGTAGCCAAACCCCCAGATTATAGGTTATACAAGTATGGGTTACTCACAGTGTGTCTTATTAAAACTGGTCTGTACTGAGCAAGATGCCTGATGATTAAGGCACTCACCTGGAAAGTAGGACTTAAATCTTCTCTCTGCCTGATTCAAAGGAGGGATTTGAACCTACATCTGCTACCTCCTGCGTGATTGTCTTATTCACCAGAATATACAGTCATTTTTATATGCCTGCTCCCTCTTTGGCCCAATGAGTAGTTAGGTGTTTATAAGTAGAACAGTTTCAAAAGGACACACCAGGAGTAACCTAGATCAGAATTGCCTGATGGTTAGGCTGCTTATTTGGGGGTGGGATGTAACCTGAGTTCAAGTCTCAGCTCCAGAATGGTGATTAAAGCCTGGATCTCCCATGTCCCAGGAAAGTACCTTAACTTAAAGGCTATGAAGTGGGACACATGCAGTTTGCTGACCCTGAAAAACTTTTCCCCAGCCAAAACCATTTAATCAAATTCAAAAATAGTTTTGGATTAATTGTAACTGCATTTTTTTGACAAACTATTTACCTGAAAAGTTTTGGGCAGCTCTAGTTAGGAGTTTAACTCTGGTATCACACTCCTGCATATTTACTAGTGGCTGGAGGCTGGTTCCATGGTGAGTCAATACTACAAACAGTACTATATCGACTGCTTCTGAGCACCTCTCCGTAGCATCCCTGTAGGGTTCCTGGCTGTTTTTCCTCTACCTTATGCAGAACTGTCCCCCCTTAACACTGCACCATTAATGCTCAAAGCACACTATACCATGACAGTACATAGTATGCATATCATATACAAAAATTCATGAACTTGTTTGACAAGATCCACAGAAGCTGGGGCTGGATTGGTAAGGGAAGGTGTTAACCTTCTGCTTCTAAAAGAGTCACAGGTGCCTGCACTCAATGCAGAAATAGTGGGTGAGGTTGTCATGTGACTGGTCATATGAACCTGGAAGGGTTTAAAAACAGGGCCTGGGGGTTAGTTTGGGGGGCTTGGCATGGCATGGCACAGCACAAGTGCTGCATGAGGGAGAAAAAAAAAATATGTTAATCACACTAGAGGATAAATCTAGTTTAACCATGTTAATGGTTTTAGTGATTTTCTGAGCACATTTTACTTCAATTAGCAAAACTGAAACTGGCAAGACTTCAGACTAGCCCTCTTTCTCCCTCTTCTCCCCTCCGCCCCCCCATTAAAAATAAGAGTAGAGTGAGATTGTGTATAAATATCTAAGTAAACCAGAATGATTTGTTTTTGATTAGTTTAAGGTGATGCATTGTTATTTTTACCCAGTTCATTGCTGCTGAGAGTTGCACGCCAATGAAAAGTTAACACCAGGGAATATCTGTGACCATTGCCAGGGAATTAATCTCACTTTTGAAAAAAGGCAACATGCTAACTATTTTAACTTTTATTTTTTTAAAAAGGCTGATCTGATTTATTTTTCTTAAGTCAGAGTGTACATGGGGTGGGGGAAGTGCACAATCACACTGGTTGAGCATTTATTTAATGTGGCTGTAACAGATCTATTAACAGTTTCTACAATTGCAATAGCTGATAAAGATCTGAATTTGTTAGCCTTTGAACAATTCTTCCCCAAAAATACATATGGTGCCTAGGGCGCTGTTACAATGGTTGTGATAGCTACTGTAGCGTATGGGGAAGAATAACAGCTATGGCCAACTTTATAACCCAGTGGATTTATGCTGTGCATAGAACCACTATCCACCTGTTCCAAGATACTTATAACATGCCAACTTCTCATATTATCCTCTGTTTACACTGTAATGAAGAAAGCCCTGGAGTATGAATGCCTGCTGTGCACCCTTCACTGCTGCCTGACAACCCCCAGCCATGCAGCAGGAATGAAATGTTTCTGCAGTGTTTCAGGGTGTACGTACCTTTGCAGTAAGCCAACGTGGCTTACTTTTGTGTTTATCAGGTAGCCCTCACAGTAGTTCTTCTAAAATGATGTTTAGAGAGCCTTTTCTTTTACTTAACACAAGTCATAGATGAAGGGTAGAAATTTTTGTAAGCAATAATATATATATTTTTCCCTTTATTGTGTGATCCTCCTTGCACTACAAAAGAAATGACAAAACCTGATAAGTGTAACTGCTCATGTTTGTTCAGCTATCATTTGGGCTAACTGTAACAGAAAAAATCTGGCCCCAAATAAGTCAATTTCCCCAACATTTCTGATTGGGGTTTCATGGGGTGCAGAGGTCTGAGTGGGAGCGAGAACTTTGCTGCTGGATGTGCAAGAGTAAAGGGATTCTGTGATCCCATGACCACTTTCTCCACTTGGAAGATGTAGGCTGAACTTTGGCTATGCCTCTATAATGCACCAGGCAGTGCAACTGGACCAAGCATGTGCTGCTGATATAAGCCAGTAGCAAACTTCTATGGAACAAGGAAGAGAATCAGTACCAGAACTGTGCTCTTCAGAGACATAAATTCTTCTCTGTGCTTTCACACAGAGTTTTTAGCCAATCTACAATCTGGCCCTTTCTGAAAGAATGCGTCCTCTGAGACTTTCCATCTGTACTGGATGTATACTTTCAGTAAGAGTGTGCATTAGGACTGGTCTACACAGAAAACTTACTTTGAATAGCTATGGCTTTTAGGAATGAGAAAAAGCCATACACCTGAGAGACGTAGCTATGCCGACCTAACCCTTGGTATAGACACTAGGTTGAAGGAAGAATTCTTCCCTCAACGTCCTCCCCGAGAGACAGTAGCTAGAACTGGCTACAGTGATAGGAGAACCCTTCCTGTCACAGTAGTGTCTACACTGAAGCATTACAACAATGTAGCTGCAGTGGTTTATGTTTAGATGTACCCTTAGACTACGTCTTCTCTAGAGACCTTATAGCAGCACAGCTGTACCGATGCAGCTGCAAGATTGCTCATGTAGCCACTCTGTGCTGACCGGAGAGCTTTCTCTCATCAGCATAATAAAACCACCTACACACCTGTGGAGTGTTAGTGTAATTTATGTTGCTTAGGGGGGTGTTTTTTCACACCTCTGAGTGACACAAGTTATATCAACAAAAGTGATAGTGTAGACCTGGCCTTAGTCTTTCAAGCAACTGCACCTTATCTATCTGAATACTGTCATTAGAAGGCATCTGCTCAAGACATTTCCTCTCATTTTTTTTGTCAGATGTTTACCACTGACTCTGAATCTCTGATTGCATGCGTAAAAGTGTCAGCTAGGTATTTCAATAGAATTTGAAATGCATATTCCCAAACGTGTGATGAGATGTCACTTACTTCTCATTCTGTCAGTTTAAAAAAGCCTTATTTCCCTGTTACAGCTTCTTCACATACATTAGCAAGAGACATAGTGCTGACCACCTAATATTTTCATAAAACATACATCTTAGTGAAATGACTAGCCTATAGCTTATTTGAATCACAGTTCTGGGACACTGTAACCTTGCAGAGGTGAGGGATAGCACATAGGAAGGAGGACCATAAAATTCCATTCTTTTATTTTTCTTCCTGCTGCTCCAGGTAGAATCATTTTTATTTGGGTAACCTCTAATAGCAATGCTAATAGAGTATTGTTTTGATCTGGGCAAAATCTTGTTATAAAACCTCATTCAAACTGACATGTGAATGTGTCCTTAATTTAAGATAGTTGTAAGAAATACTTAAGAGCCATAGCTAAAAATCTGCCTAGCAACTAGCACCAAGTGGGTGGGAGGTTCCACTGTGTATTGTGACCAGGTGTGTGCCTATGTATGCAAGAGAGAAAGAGAGAGAACACAGACAAAGACAAGACAAAAACAGCTGTCTTGTTTTTTTCTCTCTGCCTCTCTCTCTAAGTGGTAGAATGTGAGTACAGTGTAAACCTAGAAAAAGCTAGAGAGAGCTTTTGGTATATTGGTTAGAGATTCTCGGGGTTATAAACTAAGAAATCACTCTTTTTTTGTTTTTAGTTCCTCCTGCATTTGGAGAAGCAGAACATTTTTACATTACTTTTGGGAAAAAAACAAAACCAAGATTGTATCGAAGAGAACACCAATCCCCAGCTCCTTAAAATTTGACTAGCCATTCAGGTTGAAAAAGGGGCTATGGTATCTTTTCCCCCTTTGTTATATTTCTATTAAAATCTAGGAGTTACAGCATATCTTATCCCAATTGAAGCAATCTGACAAGAACAATATTGGATGCATTTCTGCATTTCATTCTTTCAATTTATTTTGAAGGATTTCTTTTTCCAAAACATTTGTGTTCTTAATAACAGGTGTTCTAATATCCTAAAAACAGCAGTAGGAAGAACTGGCAGTAGATTTTTTTTTCTTTTTAAGTTAAAGGTTTGTTCCTCAGGGAAGGGGAATAGATTTTCAGATTTGGAACTTACCTTGGGTAAAGCCTACATTTTGCCCTATGGTATGTAACTATTGTCCTGCCCAAAGCCATAGCTTCAGGTGAAAAGAAGTGGGGAGGAAACACAGAAACACAAAAAGCAAATAACGTTGCATCCTTTAAGGCACATACATCTCTGTGGAAAGTACATTTACTTCTGTTTCAGCTCTGTAGCATTTGTGGTCACACTTTGTTAGTCTAATATGGGAGATAGTGTGGTACACAAATTAAAATAGGGATTCAAACTTTGGAGTAGACTACTGGGTTCTATTTCTGATACTTTTATACCTCAGTTTAACTCAAGGCCTGTTGGGAAGATAAATTAATATATTAGTAAAATACTTTGAGATTATTGACTGAAAAGAGCTATGTAAGGGTAGACTATTATTATTTATTGTATGAGGCATTTCTTGATGGTCCTCTGACATTTGCTCAAGAAACAATAATCTACCTGATCGGTCACATCTAAACGGTTAGTAATTTACACAGATTTTGAGAGTTTCAATATCTTTTGTTGAAAAGGTTTTCCTTCATATTTTGAAGCTTGAAGTCTCACAGAATTATAAACTTATGATCTTGTCCTTGTTAAAGAATAGCTCCTGGTCTGTCCTGTCTTGGAGTGTCTAATATGTATACCTGGCCAAATTCAGAGTGGATACGCATGCTTGTGTAAATTAAACCTTTTTACACTCACCAATGTGAAAGTAAGCATAAGGTAATCAAAACTGGTATAGTTTATATGCTGAGGAACTGAAAGAAGATGGCTATGACCATGCTCCTGCTTTAAATGTTATCTTAACATTATATATACTGTCCTCTCTTCAGGCTCCTCAGAATATTAGTTACATCCATAGATTCTTCTAGACTCAGGTTCACAGGGCCATGTTCAGAGGTAATGCATAGAGGATGGGAGTTCTGGCAAGCAAGCATTAAGTAAAAAGAAAGAAAGCTGGTGTTTGTTTTCCATCCCCCTAATCTCTGTCTAGCTGTCTGTCTTCCTTATATTATGAACTCATGGCAGGAATTGTTCTTTCTTTTTTTTTTTGTCTGAAAAGCACCTGGCACATAGTCAAAGCTGCCATAAATAAAATATTAATTAACAATTATGAATCTGAGCTAATATTCTATTTATCCAAATGTGCGCTTGGTTCTGTGCAGACATGACAGTTGAGAGATCCTCTACTCAAAGAGCTTACAGTCTAAACAAACATTATAAAGACTGAAACAGGGAGAAAGAATGCGATGCAACAAAAAAGTGATCTCCATTCCTATATTGCTATTTTGATCAGATATTATAGTCTTTGTCTTTTCATTGTTTCATTGTTTCACCCATGACCCTTCTCTGGATTCTATTAGTGTATATAATATTATATGTCTGAATTACTGAAGTCCTCAAATCATGGTTTAAAGATTTAAAGATTTCAAATTTCAGAGAATCCGCCATTTACACTAGTTTAAACCTTCAAGTGACCTTTGATCCAAGCTGCAGAGGAAGGCTATTTTTGGGCGTGGTGTAAGTTGCACCAACTAATTCCTTTAGTTAGACTTAGGTTTGCTTCTGAATTTGACCCACTCTCACCTTTCATATTAATTTTTTCAATCACTGAGAAGTTGACAAGAATGGCGATATCACTAGTGTGGCACCTCCTGTCTACTAGCCCAGCATGAGGGTGTTCAATATCAGGAAAGTCTGCCTTGTGACTTTTTACACAGCTTTGGGAAACTGGGCCTGAGGCTCCTCTGTGTGCCCTGCCTTGTGGGTCAGTGTGTATTCAGTCAGACCAGACCCACTCAGAGCAATCACCAGGAACAAGGTTTTATTCTGCAGGGAAACATAGAACAGCATTACAGTCCATCAGCATCAGTCAGTGCTGGAACTCCCTGCTGGGGAGAGCAGAGGGTGCTTCCTGGCAGGCGCCAGGAAGTTCTCCCAACATGCTGCAGTTTGCAGTCCACACTTCTGCTGCTATTGAAGCACACTGGACCTTGGGCTACACTAGTGTCACAGGCAACACAGGATAGAAAGGGAAAGACAATAACAGTCAAAAGCCTGTTTAAAAATTGACTAGCAAAATATTAATGCTGAAGGGAATTCTGTGGATTAAGCTCTTACATAAAGGTGGACTATTAGACCACCAAACAGTCAGAAAGGCTTCTTCAGTAACAACTTTCCTGTCTCAGTCTTTACATGGAGCAAAACTTTGAAGCCTTAAAAGTGAACCATTCAGTCTCAGAGCAAATTGCTGCCTTTACAAGGTTAGATCTTTCAAGCATTAAGGAATATTCCTAGTATAAAAAACATTTGAAATAGCTAAATAAACCCGTCTGAGTGAGATACATAATAACTTTCATTAAATATGTTGTATTAGAAGTTAATTTTACTTCTGAAAGTAGTTCCTCAATCTTGAAGGTCTAATCAATTTCCATCCTCATTTTAAACTTAATGTCCATGACAATGCATGATTTCCCAAATTTTCATTATCTTGGAATTACTGTACTTCTAGACAGTTAGACATTTTAGCCAATTTTTCTATAAAGTAATCTATTAAACATGCCTTGGAAAAATGATATTAAGGTCTGCTTAAAATACTTCTTACAGGAACTTTCTTGTTTTGTACACCCGAATATCTTTCAACTCATTGAAGACCATAATACAACTGAACATTAGAACACTTACATTTCAAATGGATATCACATGTAGGAAGCTGTGGTTCTCTAAAAAGTGACTTGTAAAAGAAGCATCAAGAAACTTCATATCTATTATATCACAATGATTACCAGATCAAATTTGTTTATTTTCTAATGAAAAAATATATTTAGGTTTTTAACCTGTCAGACTTGCAAACTGAACTTGGATTCTCAAAGTCAGGTTATATTTTTTTAATTAATGATAAAAAAGATTAATCAGTTCTAATACCACCTCCTGCTAAACCTGTACAATCCCATTTTCTGCAAATTAAACTCACAATTATACCTGTGTAGTTGTTTGGTTTATACTGGAGCTTCAGGGTGTTGCCTGATTTGTGTGTTTAGTAATTTGAATGGGGTTATAGGCTCGCCAATTGATCTGATCAGAAGATAATGAGGTTCTTGTCCCGGAATCAGGCTCCAAAAGAGTTTTATAGGGACCCCTGGGGTACATGACAGGAATGATCACACTGATAGCCAAATTTGTATAATTTTATAAGCTTTTATTATGATAACATAAAACGATAGACAAATGACTGATTACAAGAAAATGAATAATCAAATGGTTCATGGATAGAATTACAGTCTTATTCTAAAGACACATATGATATATATATATATATATATAAATATATATATATATTTATAAGGTATGCTTTGGATTAATATCCTCACACCCTTCCCTGATGACCTGGTTGAGAGAGATGTCTGGTTCCTCAACTCTTGAGTAGAGGGGTGGGGAGCTAGGCAATGCTTGAGAGCTAAGAGCAATAAGGCTAAGACTAAGACTACAAATAATACTAAGTATAAATGAAGAACAGAAGATCTTAACACACTAACTAAAAGAAGTTTCAAGAAGGAGTAGATGATGATCACCCCAAGTAACATGATTTGCCCCTTCTTATACTCTGAACAATATGGGACCTCCTAAGTCCAAACTTGGATTCTTCACCCCCAAATTATTAGGGTACACCTATTCTATAGGCTGGCAGGTTTGCGTGTATTAATGACATATCCATATCCTTTCCAGATGGTTCAAGATGGTTTGCTTATCTCACCTTTGTTATATCTGGCCCTTTTGTGGGTTTTGTGGTGTATCTGTGAGTTTACTTGGGGCATAAAGTTACAAACAAACCCCCCCCCCCCCCCCCCCCGGTCTTGATGCCTCCTGACTTATCTAGGGTAAAAGTTATAACCATATATGTCTTATCCTTTAACTCATCATTACTTATCTGGCCAAAAGGTCCAGAACCTATGTATGCTAACTGCCTTAGCTTTCATACAGGATGTGGCCTGTAAGGTACCTTGCATTACAGCTATAATACTTTAATATGAATCTATGACTCTATTATAATAAAACAACAATACTTAAATCTATAAGGAAAGATATATGCAAGCAAGCAGGCTAGTCCTATAGGCTACAAGGGGTATAACTGACGTTAAACCTGGAAAACAATGAGGTCATATAGGTGGTCCTGCATTCAAATATTTTATAATTATCTAATGTGAGAAACAGAAAATAATCCAGTTAATTCTCCTGTAGCTGGATTCGTTGTTATATTAAAATTATATTATAATTCTTATATGTTATAACAAAACACAAATATAAATTATAATAAACCCTAATATAAAAATATACTTTGTAGATGGATATAACTGAGTAGACACAGAAAACAGATCTACTGAATAAGAAGTTGTGATTTTTACATAGTCACTTTTTTAGAGGAACTCTACACTTCTTAAAGCCAACTGACTGGGTATAACCAGGGTTGGTTTTACAACTTGCTGAGCAAGTGTAATAATTGTTTAGGGGTTAAAGTCTCTTGTCTAAAAGCCAGTAAGCAATTAATGTTTTTGCTGGATGATGTACCATGTTGATTACGTGTTTCCTGGGAAACAGATACCATAATAAGTATTATAGATGGTTCAGAAACAAAATCCAGGAGCCAAACTCCAGATCAGGAAATTGTAGGGTTTAATTAATGGCCACGGTGTTAAACATTGTGTACAATCAAAAGTCAGCCTAGTCTATTTCTAATTTTATTTACAGTTTTTTTTCAGGATTTATTGTATTATGAATTGTCTCATTAGTGACATATTCTGTCTAGTTGATATCCAAACTGGGCAAACTTAGTTCTTGTTATGATGTGGCTAGTTGGTTACTGGGGCACATGAAACTGTTATGAACCCCACAGTGATTATGGTCACTGCTTCCTCTTCGCATGTTCCTCAGTGAAGTTCATTTTAAAGTCTGGAATTTTCAATGGGGCCTAAGAGAATTAGGTACCCAACTCCCATGAACTTCTACAGGAATTTGTGTATAGGAATTAATGCCACCATTAAGATAAACTCCACCCAAGTGAGTCAGCAATAAGAAAAGCTATTCATAGTAGTGAATATGCCCCTGGTCTCTACGAGGCTTTTTGAGCTTGGTGGTTTCTTGCAGGGCCCCCACATGGGGGAGGGGGGGAAGGGTACACTTTACTGGTGCCCAGAGGCCCTGGGGGGCCCGGCACAGGAGGCAACCCCCCTGGGTATGTGTGTGGGAGGGGGCCTGTGTTACAAGTTTGTACTGGGTCTGAAAATATTATGCTTGGGCCCTGGCTTCTTTCAAATGACACCCACTTGTGGCACCAAAAGTAGATGTCACTCTCAGTAAATTGTGTGCACCTGTGAACTTTCTCCCCCCTTTTTACACAAGGAATGAAATAGTTAACTATGCTGATATTCTAATTATCACTGGGCATCTGAGTTAACCCCTCACTGAGAAGAGCAGTGCAGGTTACACCTCTAAGCTCCACTGTTCCAGGTTCTCTGAAGACTCATTTCTGCATTGGCTTATGCTCAGTTCATATTTTTTAGATTTTCTTCATAACCATAACAGCAACAAAACTTACCTCTTTTTTTTTTTTTTTTTAATGAAAGCTGAGATCCTGGAGAACAAAATAGTTACTTTTGGAAAGATGCTACTATGGCATACAGGCACATGCCACATGTTTCTGAACATGATAAGAAAGTAGCATCTTATCATGAGCTTTCATAGACTACCTGGACAGATTCTTATGATTTCAGTTTTCTTTTCATTTAGCTTTAGGCTTTTTCTTTCCTAGGCTAGCCTGAGTTTTGTCTTTATTTGTTGACATTTAGCAAAGGTCATCACTAGCAGAATTAATTTCAGTTAACATAATTTATTTAAAGTCTGAACAACATCAGGCAGTGCTAATTTATATTTCATGCATAATATCTTGAAGGGAGACATGGGACCTGACAAATGCATGTGTTTCCTTCCATACAGTGATGGTTTGTGTTATTTTTCTAGGAAAAAAAATGTGAAATGCAGTAATATGACACCGCATGGCAGAAAGTAGACACTGTTGAAACTATGTCAAGAAAACATTTGCTCCTACAAAACTGATGTGACAAGTAATTTGGCTTCTAATGGACAACAACATAATATGTTTGTTTAGTCTTATTATGCTCAGCATTATTTTTTGGACTCATAGGTGCTATTACATGCTCTTTCATACACTGTTCTGCTTTAATACTAGAGTGATATAATTTTTGTCACCACTGCCTTCATGTGTGCTGGGTGACTTGCCCGTTAGGGGAGGCTAGCCTATGGCTCCTCCCCTTCCACCTGAGACCACGCCCCAGTGGCCCTCTCCCTTACCACCGCCTGGAGCTGCCCCCCTACTGCAGCTGGAGGAGCAGTGCCCCATTACAAAACCAGGCCCCAGTGCCCGGTGGCCCGAGCCTCCCCTAATCCTGACCAGCAGTTCCAGCCCCAGCTGGGTGGCCCCAGCCTCCCTGGAGCACCTCCCAGTCAGAGTCCCTGCTGGGCAGCCCTAGCACCCGGCAGTTCCCGCTGCCCTGATTCCCCGCTGGGCAACCCCAGCCTCTCCGAAGCACCAGCTGGGTGGTTCAAGCAGGTGGCCCTGACCAATGGCTGGCTCACCCCCACTGCTTCCAGCCCCACCATGTTCGGGGGGTCTGAGGGTGGGAAGCTGCTGCAGTGCCGGTGATGCAGCAGGGAGGGGTGGGGCCACGCCTGGCTGTTTGGGAAGGCTAAGCCTTCTCCGACCTATGCTACCGAGCGTCCATGACTGCTTCTCTCTCCATCTTGGCATGTTCTCATATTCTGTAGCCAGTGCTGTCATTTTCCTTAATAGTTCAGTTAATTACTTCATTGTTCACATGTTCATCTCAAGATGTCTACAGAGAACTGTGCATATTTGGGGTAAAATCCTTGCAAAACTCCCATTGACTTCAGTGAGTCCAGGTTTTCACCCTTTTTGTTCAAATAAAGTTCTTCCAAAAATGTGTTAGAGAGTGTGGTTTGAGGGGAAAAAAACAAGAGCGTGGGAGTTAGGACTCCTGGATTCCATTTTTGGTTCTGCTACTGATTTGCTATGTGAACTTGACTAAGTCACTTAACTTCTGAGTGCCCCATCTGTAAAATGTATACAGTAATATTTATTTACATCAAGGAGTGTGAGTAGATTTAAATAAGTTTAGAGACATGCAAAAGTTGATGTGACGAAGTCCCATCCAGCTGTTAACAGTCATTTCTCTGACTGAATTTGTGCTAACTTGCCATTTCAGTTCTTCTTCTCAAAATTAATTGAACCATACCAAATAAAATGAGAGCATTTGAAGCTTTATTTTCCACTGCCTTATACACTTGTCATTACTCACACTTGTGCAATGGGAGTGACAAATGTGTAAAACGCTACCAAATGAGAATAGCAGTGTTTTATTTACCTTGTACAAGTGTGGATGACTAGGCAGCACTCCTGTGCCCACTGTTTGTGGTGATAGGGTTGTGATCACTGAATACCACAACGGGAATGGCAAATTGCCACTTCAGTAGGGGTGGGATCAAGTCCTTGGTGGACAATCAGGCAGTTAATCTGAAGATATAGGTTAGGATACTTTTTTTTTTTTAAACCAGTACAGAAGCCAGCTACTATAATTCATTTTCCCTATTGCATTTGTGCATGTATGGCCTGAATTTCTACTGCATTGTACCTTGGGTATTATTTGGACCTGTGCAAAGGTAGTGAAAAACACTGCCAGATGCAGATGGTAACATTTTGTACCCCCTTTGCACTTGCATTGCACACATGTAACTGACTACAAGGTGCAGAGCAATGGATAATCAGGCACATGTAGTGATTGTTGACAGTCAGCTTACCATGTTTCAACTGATACAAAACCCAAACAATTTGAGGGGCTCTTTTCTTGTCATAGTCTTTTCTAAATCCATAGCAAATATGCTTCATTCTGTTTTTGTGTTCTTCACTTTTCTACTGTACAGTAATGTCTCCCTTTTAATCTTTTTTGTGCCTTTTTTCCTCTTTGTTTACTTTTCTGACCAGGTCACATGCTTCTGAATCTTCTTCAGGTATCTCTAAATTCCCAATTAATTTACAAGTTTTGCATTCGTTTATTTTTAAAGTTAATTGAGTCAGGTCCTGTGAGGTGCCTAGTTATCATTGGACCATTTGTCCGAAGCTATTGCTAATACTGCCTGACTGAGGAGGCTTTTGGTGCCATTCCATATTCTTATTTATTCTAGCAGGTTGACTTTCCAGATTTTGTCCTATGCATGTGCACTTGTGTGTGCGTGCGCGCGCATTGCCCCGCTATTAATTATGGGGCTATGCTGTCTCGGTTGCTTTGTTTTGCACAATGACTTCTGTAAACCTAAAGTTTTGAGGTAGTATGAACAGACCTGTTTTGGCCCTTTGGCAAGATGATAGGTAGATTTTGGAATTAGAATGAACTGGAACCTACCAAAGCAAAGCTCTTGCTGACTAGTTCTCAGATACCCCCACCCACAATCAATTTGAATGATGGTGCCGATGAAGAGTCATTGCTGAATAAAGCCTCTCTCTTTCTTTTGAGAAAGAAAAGATTTGAAAAGAGGGTCAGCACTGTCCTGAAAAGTATCAATCTGTTTGCATGTGGGATATATGTAAGGAGACACTGATAGACATGTAAATTGAAATTATACTTTTTACCATCTGCTCAGTGTCATTATAGATGAACAGTAAGGTCTCTTGATCAATATGTACTTAATCATCATCCAGATCCTTCAAAACTCTTCCTTTTGTCTTTTATGATGTTGCCCCTTCTGCTTCATGAAGGATGTCAGCCTTGAATGCCCACTTGTCTGCTTGTCACAAAAAGGTCTCCATGCTTTCTTTCATGCTTGGAATGGCCTTTCTTGAGTTAATCATAAAAATCATTACTCTCTCCTCATTCAGGTCTGTCCTCTAGACTTACTTCTGCTATGACACATTCAAATAAGCTAACCAATAACTGGTAGGCAGCAATTAACTATAATTAATTGTATAATTTTATTTTAATAAGATGATTTCATGTCATGAAAGTGTTCAATTACTAATCTATGCAACCACATGATCTTAATTTTTATCTTATACTGTCTCTTCCCTCTTTTTGATGTCACACTTGCAATATGTTGTCTGAACACAGTGTCGTCTTATATGTTTTTACAGTGCCTAGAAAACTGGGGCCCTGACACTCAATGAGGTCTCTTGGTGCTACCACAAATAACAAATACAATTGTATGTTCTTCAAGTCACAAAACTAAAGGAATTTGTTAGCAGTAGATTTGTGAAAATTCTGTAAGGCCTGAGATTCCTAACAAGCCCCCTCTATGGATTACAAAACAGCACATGAATCTTGCAATTCCACTGAGTGTTAAGTCTTCTTTCAAAAAGACCTTCCAAAGAATAAAGGTTAAAGAAACTATAAGGTCAGGAGGGTTAAAATAGCAGGTGGTGTGTGTACAGGAAGTTGTGAGGAAGAGGGAATAAGAAATTGACTTTCCCATTTCATTCACAGCAACAGTGTTACGTGTTCATAAATTTAGATTTTCCCCCTCTTCAAAAGAACCACTGAAATATACTAGCACATTGTATTCAAAGTTCAGTCTTGATTTTGATCTTGTTGAAAGAGATACATTTCAAGTATTTTGACACCTAATCCTTTCTACTCACTTTTATCATTTCAGATTGAGGTATAAGTAACCACTTCCACTACCTGTGATAACCAAGACTGAAAAACATCTTATCTGCAGATAATGAAGCTGCTCCTTGGAACTCCTTCCCCTTGATATTTCTGTGTAAAGGATGTCTGTCTTCTTTTGCCTAGGGTTTTCAACATTGTGGCATGACATCAGGGAAAAATGTGATAAATCCAATCTACAAAGTGCTTTTAAAAAGAAAAATCTCCTGTATAATCATATGAGGCTAGAGGATATGAAACTTTCACTGGGTATGTGTAGGCAATATAGAGTGTCAATACTGCCCCAGAGAGCAGGTAAAGATTAAAACAAGTACTTTATTGTCGTAACATAAACATTTCTCATGAGATGTTATCATTAGGTAGATCATTGCAGGCATTTTTTGTCTTCTTGTATCATAAAACCGAATTGGCATTTACTGGGCTGATGTCTTCCACAATGAACTATAAAATAAGGATTTATGGCGGCAGCAGAAGTTGCATAAAATTTGTTTGTGATGCTGAATATTATATATGGGCACCTGAGATCAGTGAACAGAGGTCTCACAAGAACTCTTTCAGGTAGTAGAGATGAGCAAAGAATACTTCATCCATGATGGTGAGTCCTGAGGTGATATCACAATGGCTAAGTGACGGGGCCTGTCAAAATCTTGGCTTAATTATAACATTATCAATAACCTGATAGCTATTAGGTATAGAGATACATAAAGTGTAGGGGAACAGCATTTTGGATAAAGTGATTTCTAAATGCAAATGTTCTAATACAAATCACAAGTCTATAAAGAAAGGGTCACTTTACCATGTTTACTTTTCTGTATAGTTTTAGTATAGTTATCTGGAAAATAGTACCAACCTGGAGCTATTAAATGCCACCAGTTCTATAAAGGAATCCTTCTTGATTCAGCCTGGCTCACCCTATCTAATAGTAATAAATTAATGCTAATACTTCTACCTGAGATTCTGAAGGTATTTTCACCTATCAGAAAGACAGAAGAGCTGGGTCAGTGTTATTAGTCCTATTTTATATAAAGATAACTGAGGTGACATGACTTTCCCAAGGACACAGAAATTCAGAGCCAGAACTGGTTGCAGAACCAGAGTCCCTGTGCCCACTCCTGTGCATTAGCCACAAACCATCATTTCCCTGTTGGACCACCACAGAGTTTCCTTTCCTCCCTTTTCCTCTTTCAGGCCCAATCTCTCCCCCAGTTCTTCTTTTCTTCACAACTTCTTGTCTTTTTGCCCTCTTGTCTTTCCGGACCTACTTTTCCATTAATGCTCTTTCTGCATTGGCCTGGTCCCTCTTTCAGTCCCTTCTGTCCTTGAATCCTCACCCTCATTCCATCTCCTTCACATCATGGCTGCTTTCCGGTGTGGGTGTGTAATGTGCAGTAGCTCAGGCCCAGGGAGCAGCAGATCACGTTCACCTGTTTTCTCCTCACTATGTGTCATTGTATGGCACAGCAGGGGCCAGGGGTTCCGCAGAGGGAGCTGTAAGAAGGAGGAAGCTTTGGCTGCCTGTTCAGAAGCCCCGGTGTTGTCTCTAGTAGTGGGTGGAGAAAATGAAGGAGAAACCTTATTCATTGCCTACATCCTCACTCATGAGTGACATTTCAGCAGGCAGGAGTGACAGCAGAAGGGATTGTGTGGCTGTCACCTCAGACAAGTGCCACGCGGCAGATATGACATTGCTGCTTTGTGGTTTATAACTCACAGTTCACATACTACTTTGCCTCTGGTCTAGTCTTTGAGAGAAATTAAAAAGTCCACATTTATTTCATGAAGCCAATAACTTACTGCATAAATAAGCATGCAATAAGGCTGGGAACATTTCAGACCTTGTGTTGTGGTTTGTGGACAGAATGGCTGAACCAGAAACAAGTACCGGTGGGTAATTCCTGTTGGCCAACTTCTCCAAATGTGAAACACATGAGCTCCATTTATCATCCAAGCCCTGCTCTCTGTGGAGACCGTGACTTACGTGTTGGCCCATTTTTAATTTTCCTTTACTAAGTATTGCCCGCTAGCAGAATGCTATTAAATCTGAATTTCCCATGCATGCAGAAAATGATAAATTGCTTACTAGTTCAAAAACCTTTCTTTAGCGATATTTTAATTGTAATTAATAAGGAAGAACCAGACTGATTTCTGTTGTAGGTGCTGGCCCTGATCAGAAGAAATGTTACAGGCACCTTTGAAACAGGTGTTGGCCACTAGCCAATCAATGTGAAAAATTATTTTATTTATTCGGGGATACCATTAAGGGATTTTGAAAGTAGGAATATATTGGAAATCAAGCCTTATAAGGATGTCTTAGAAGATGCTAGTTTTAGGAATGATATAGCAGTAGGAATACTAAGATGGATTTTCCATGGCTTTTCACTTTGTGTAGTCATTCACTGGGAAAAAAAGACTAATTGTCAGAATGGTGTTTTGCACTCACTTTGCTGAGATTTAAGTGGCTGTGGAGAATAAAGCCCATTGATTCTCAGACACTGTAACATTGTGTTTGAAATGGCTGGCTCCCTCTGGGGGCAGTACTTTGGGGAATGGCAGCATCGCAGCAGAGGAGCAAGACCTATCATAATTTATGGGACAATAATAAAAATTAATGTACAAAAGACATATACTATGCCAGCCTGCTGATCACCCTTTGAAGCCCAATGATAACCTCAGTTTTGAGGTAATACATGAAATTTGGATCAAACATAGCAAAGAAGATTTCTTGTTTGTTTTTTATTTAGGTTTTTTTGTTTTGTTAAGAGAAACAAATATGATTTTCCCCCCACTCCTTCTCTACTGAAGTCTGATGTACCTCTACCCATATTTACTAAGTTATGGATTTAGGGATAGGAAGAAAAAATGAGAACAGCACAAAATAAGGCTGTGTAAAGACTTCAGACAAACACCAGTCTGTTGGCTTCAGGAAAGGCAATCCTTAGAAGCAATGGCGAATTGTTGTGTTGAAATGAACCAATAAAATAAAGTGCAGTGAAGTCTAAGGGACACAAATGGCTCTGTTAATGTGTGTTCAAGCTAACACATCTGGCTACTCTGGCTGATGTTTTAGCTGCTAAGGGAATATGCAGCTGTTCTATCCCATAAGGAAAGTAAGAGGTGAGAATGTCTTGAGCAAAGCTCTGTGGAAAATAAATTGATTAATGACACTATGTTGAGTCATACAGAAGGCATTCAGAAGAATGACAGTGGCTTTCAGGAGCTAATACAGAATACTATAGCATGCATCAAGTAGGTGAGAACTGTTAGTTAAAAACACCACAATGCATTACAGATGTTATAGTTTGGTTTTACAGTTGTCTATTTTACATTGCCAAGAAAAGCTTATTTAAAAAAAATAGGCTATTACTTTCAGATATAAAGACATTTGTCTATTTTTACAGATGAAGTCATTTTTTCCTTTATTTACTAGGTACTATTTCTGACATTATGACAGATTTCCAGCTATATCATGTTACATCCCTAGAATAATTTCCTGTTTGATTTAAAGCCAGGTATGAGCTAAAACAAAAGAATAAGACCTACATTTTTCTAGGCTGGATCCTAGATAAAAAATTGACTGGAATGTCACTCTCTACTTACAATACTATATTGAAAAAACCCACCACCAACAAAAAAACCCAAACAAACCAAAAACCCAAACCACATCTCTGAAATATCTCATGGGATACATTTTAAAACTACCATGCCAAATCTTTGAAAAACTTGCAACATCACTGAAAATCCTATAACTTCAAAAGAGATTCTTAAAAACAAAGTGTTTTAAATTAAAGGATGGCCTTCTAATAAATCTTATGTTCCAAAAAGAAAATCACATACAACCTTATTGCTATACAATAACAAGGAAACAATTTATTCCAGAGGTTCCTTTGTAATTATTTCTGACAAATTGATAATCTATATATTTTTATATGCAAGGCACTCTCCTTTCTGTCTCCACCTCCACTGACATAGTATGTCCTCACTTCTGCATATTTCTCTAGGCAGGTGGAATTAAAGTTAAGTGCACATGCTAGTTTAACCTGATGTTGTTGGTTTCAAGTGTTTCATAAACTGGTAGAATGTATGAGTTACATGGTGTCAGATCCAGTACTCACTGAAGTCAAAGGGCATTGGGTTAGGCCCCAATTGCCACAGCATTTCAATCTGTTACAGCATTCCAGAGAAGGCATTCAGAAGAGTGACAGTGGGTTTCAGGAGCTAATTTAACATAACATTACAAATTCCTGAGGCTTTCCTGAATATCCTTGGTGTGGTGCAGCACAAAGCTGCCTCCAACTCACAACTGTGCCATAGAAGAGCTGAAAGGAAATAGCTTACATGTTCCAACAGGACTAAATTCCTGATCTCACCCTGGTGAAGAGCTAGAGTAATCACACCAAAATCCATGGGTGTTTTAAAAAAAGAAATTCTGCCTTTAAGACAATTAAAATATCTTGGGGGTGGGGGAGGGGGAGCAAAACCCCAAGAACCTTCCCAGAAACAGTATGGAGCATCCAGTGCCAAGTAGTTAATGAGGGCAAGTCAGTTTGCTTTGCATATATGTCCAGTGCAGGAAACCTCATAACTGTATCACTCTGCCTGCCACATTTCATTGCTTTGCCTGTCTAATGTGTGAGATCTGTACTTATATTACAAGAATGTTTTGTATCCATTTTACACCCTAGATCCCAAAGCTGAAAACAGATGAAATAGGGGCAAAAGAAAGAACCAGTTTAGTAATTTGGACCCATTTTTTAAAATGTACACATATACAGTCAAGAGCGGCGCTAAGCACTCTTTCAGAAATATGCCCCTCCCTTTAAGTGATACTGATGGTTTTTTTCTTTGTTTCCACATTGTCATCTGTCTTTGATGCTGTCTTTCAAGGGACTGAGGAAAATTATTCTTTTGCCTACCTTATTTTATTGAACTATGGAAGATGGAGTTCCAGTAATGATTATTCTTAATTTGTTTAATTTATTACTGCAGTACCAGATATTGGTTATATTTTATTAGTCTTCTCTTATGCTTCATGTTACTCAGTTAAAAATTATGATCAAAATATAGATATAACTTTTTTTGGCCCTGATCTGGCAAGTTAATGAGAGCTGGCCATTGATTTCAATGCGTGTAGGATCAAGCCCAGTTTCCCAGCATATGGAGGGACAGATAAAAAACATTCTTTAATATTTTAATATCATTATTTATTAGTAGTAGTATTTCAATAGCACCTAGGAGCTCCAGTGAAAGTCCAGGGCCACCTTGTGCTAGGGATTGTATAAACAAAAAGGTAATATTTAGTGTAAGAGGACCTGATTCTCTGCTGCCTTGCAATTTCTGTAGTCATTTACACAGGTGTGAAATGAGAGTGAAATGCTGTCAAATCAAAACTTTCCACTTATCTATACTGACGGTGGGAATTTATTTATATAAATATAATATATTATATATTTATTTAGTTATATTATATTGATATTATACAAGTGTAAGTGACTGCCCGGGGTGCAAGGCAGTGAAGAGAGAAGGCTGGAAACCATCAGTTGTATTACAAAGACCTCAAGATAGAATGGGGGCTTTTTTTTACCAGTTTGGTTGGACAGTGCACAAACATTCTTGAGGGCCTTGATCTTTGAGATAAAAATAAAATCCATGTGCTGATAACATATAACCAAAAGAACATGGAAGAGAATTGAGACATATTTCCCTTTGCAAATTTGTTATTAAAATCAAAAGTCTACTTGGATTCTTTCACTTTATTAAAATGCAGTAATCAAACATTAGAGACACCCCTGACTATTATGCTTTTTTTGTGTGTGTGTGTGTGTGTTTTTAAAAATACTTTTTCTATGGGGAATGCATATGAACATCCATAGACTTTTAAAACAACCCTGCATAATCTGGATAATAACTATAAAGTTTTTTGCACTGGGTTCACAAAGCAATATCTTCTAGTAAAAAATATGGTTAGAAAGTGCTAAGCTTGGCAAATATATATTTGCCTTTTTTGACTTAGATATTATTTGTTTCTTTGTTAACCTATACTGAGCTCTTAATTAAGTTTACTAGCCACAAGTGCATTTTAGGTGATCCAGATGACCTTTAAAGGGCCTGCAGCAGACGGTGGAAAGTCTGTGTTCTGTGCAGTATTCTGTTGTTTTTTCTGTTAAACAAGTATCTAATTACTCCCAGTCTTATCTTATTTCAACACTGTGTCACTAAATTACTTACATGGCTGTAAGTGAAGTAAGCCTTTGCCAATCTGATAAGATTTAGCTTGACTTTTGGGGAAGTAAACTTGCACCTCATGATAATTTTCTTTGTGGAAGCAAGACCATCTTTCAGTATTTCCCAGGCAGGTGAATTCTTGTCTTCACGAAACCCCACTGAAGTCAATGGGGAGTCTACTCAGGTTGTATTCACAGACAGCTCATTGCAGGATCAGGTTCTTCAGTATGTATTCAAAATACTCTGAGATTTTACTCAGTGACCAGTTCTTCAAATCATGCTGCGGAAGGAATTGAAGAATCAGTATTCCCTGCAAAGAAAACATTTCTGGGATAGCTTATGAACACTACTAATCACCACTTCACAAAGTAAGTGGAATTCTCTTGTTCATTTACTTTTTACCAGCCAAATACAAGTTGGACTGGATGTTTGCTGTGTAATGTAATAGCAGATCTTCACTCTAGTAGCAATATTTGTTGGCATTTTTTCTCCAGTTTTTCCTTTTCTGCTTTCACATCAATTGTGCTGCTTTGAAAATGACCATCAAGATATTTTAACCATTCAATTTCCTTTGAAATTAATGAGACTACTGTTTGGTGTCATTCCAAGACTGTACTTGACATTATATGACGGCACTGTCCTATCTTGGACACTTGGTGCAAATTCTGCAATTATTTACACCCCTGTACGTTCTGGATTTTTTTTCATTATCACATTGCATCACAAACCCATAATGTTGTATGATCACAACTCAATTTCCTCATATGATAACACGACATCACAATCATAGTCTCCTCTTACTACACACCTGACTGCTGGGAAAAAGAGGCTATCTTACCTCTATTACCCTTGTAGACATAAGAACAGAGGGTGCTCCACTCTTACATGATGAGATCCCAGCAGCCTTCCTTACTCTTTAACCTGTAGGGTAAACTCAGATGGTACCACAAAACTGAGTGATTTGATCAGTGCTCTCCATGAAGCATGATGGGGATGTATTTTGGTCAAACACAAGTTATTGGGCTAAAAAATGGAGTAACTGGCTGCGGTTCTTTGTCCTATATTATACAGGAGGTCCCTCTAGGTCTAAGTATCCAGTTATAGTCATTCGATTCACTTTCCCTGATCAGATCCCCAGAGCATCAAAGTAAAATACAAAAACATGAAGAGCCCAGATGAAGCTTAGCAAACTCATATACTCAGACTTCTAAGTTCTTATAAATAAAGTTACCAGTTTTTAAGTTCTTTGCAAGGGCATAATATTCACAATTTATTTTTGATAAATATGCAACTGAATCTAATAATGTTGGCTTTTGCAATTAATGTCCCATAGAGTAGAGACATATTTTGGCACAAATGTCTGAAACAAGGATCATACCATTTAATTGCCAACCTGTCTCCAATCCCATTCTGAGTAAAGGAAGGAGTTTGACCAGTCTTATTGTAAATGGCACAGCTCCATGCCAGGGAAGCATTATTACGAGCACTCTTGTTGCAGTTATTGCATAATCATTTGTAAAAGAGCTCGTTTTGTATTTTATATTTGTACATGTGCCTTCATACAAAATTAAATTAACATGATTTTATCACCCTCCAGGCATGTTGCTATAATTTCAATTTATATTGGATGCAAGATCCAAATACACAATACAAACTTTTGATTATTTAGCTAATTTTACTGCTTGTAAGCCAGGCATTATTTTTCTTATTCCCTTCACAAAACCAAATTTTATAAATAGTTTCATGGCAATGAAGCAAAAGGCACCTTTCTAATATAAGATAGCTGGCAGTTTATGGTACTTGTGCTGCAGATGGAGATATAGGCTGCAGTGGTTCAGAGGAAATATTATCAAAGATTCCCTGCTGTTGCTGCACAAACGCAAGTAGGGCTGAAGCCATGCAGCAGAATGCAAGGCAGCCTTGCAGCTGGGGTTACCAATGATGGACTAGCCAGGAGACAGTGATACTTCAGGGAGAGTGTCAGTTTTAAAAATCGTGGGTGTGTTCATGTTAGTCATGGATTGACAAGTAAAGCCAGATTGGGTCTGGGCCTGGCACAAAAGCTGTCTGAATAGAGAAAATGCCAGCTGCTAGTGACCCCTACAGCTGCAGACCCCAATCTCAAAGGGAACAGCTTTGTGGCCCTCTTCTCACGCTGCAGCACTGAGTGGAGGTGGTCAACAGCGACTGGGAAAACATACTTGCCCCTTCTTATGAGGGAAGAAAAGTGTGCATTCTTTTTGTATGTCAAGGAGCTCTAGGAGGCTTTGTGCAGTTGAGGTAATGCCTCCTCGAGCTCCCACAGCAATGGGGCAGCTCTTACAACCCCCCAGCACTGGATTGTACGTTAGTGTCACAATTTTGTCGAGTATTTATGGAGCAGATTGCTCAGTTGAGTAGCATTTACAAAAACCCCATTGAAATGACATAAGTGCAATTCAGCTTCAGAAAACATTGCAAAATAAAACTCCAGTACTAGCTAGCCAATGCTTTCAGAGCCTTCACTTGCTGGGATGAGCAAGGAGACACCCTTCCCGGCTATTGTGGAGAGACCACACTAAAATTTCCCTGACCCTGAGTCTCTCCTCTCTGCTGCCCCTGCTTGCCAGGCAGGAGGCCTTACGTTTAATCCCTGTAGGTCACATATTTGCTCTTAATCACATGACCTTCAATTATAGGTCACAGTTTTGAAGAGCTCAAGACTGCAACAGGTACAGTAGGATGTGTTCATGCACCCCAGTGCCCTGTTACTGTCTCCCTACTCCTGTATTATGAGAGAGGGAGAATGGAAGCTCCTGATCCACCTTTTCTGGATGATATCATTCAGTATTTTATATACTTTTACCATGACCCCTCTTGTAAATGTCCTCTCTAAAATAATCCATTCCAATCTTTTCAAACAGAGGATTTTCTTTGTATGAGAGATTTTCCATGCCCATAATAATTTATGTTGCTCTTACCGTTGCTTTTAGTCTGTGCTTTACCTATCAGTTGTGATATCTTTACAATATGTGATTTTTTCCCCCTCCCTCCTGAAGTCAACCATTTTTTGTAATATTTTTATAAACTGACATATCAGTAGAGAAATCTATTATTTAGTGATATTTATTTTGTTTTGTCTAATATATAGATAGTTGCTTAGTTTGAGCTAAAGCAATGTATAATTTAATTTTCCATTTAGAAATGCCACTGCTGTGTGTTAAACTGTTGTTGCTATAGTGAAACTGCACCAGCCCTGGTAATGAATTCAACAACTGTATGTTTGCCATAGTGCAGCATAACAAGTCAATTTAGGATCTGATCTTTGTAAATAGTGAATGTTGGAAAAGTATTCAAATTTCGCAGCTGCAAACTAACCTGCCTTTAGATGTGCCTCCAGGAATTAACAAAATGTTTATGCATGAGTTTAAGAACTTAATAGCAACTGCAGGAGCTTTCTCTCTTTTACTTTTAAGATAAAACTTCATAGCAAAGAAGTATAATTTATGGGTAAGCATTTTTGTTCTGAAAAAATTCCCAAACCATGCAAGCAGCAAGACTTAAAAATAAACCACGTTTCCTCAGGTGATAATCTTAGGGAATGTATAAAGGAAAAACCACAACATTATGCTTATAAATGCCTGCATTCTTAATTTTTCCTAGTTGTCTTATTATAGCTAAAGACGACTCACACCAAAACCCCATTTCCAGAATGTTTGGGGAAGGAGAGTGAAAACTTGAAAATTATTCTGAATTTAGCTGTTCAGGTCCCACCTCTATATACAGCCCAATGTTAAGATGACCAACCTGTGGATAATAAAGCATGTGCCTGATCCAATTCCTGCTGAAATGTAATGGGTCTTTCTATTCACTTTAGTGGGAGGGAGGTTGATCAGATCTGAAGAGACAAAGCCTGGACTCTGAACTCTGTGACAAAACTCCAGCTGGTTTCAGCGATACCAAGATTTGGCCCTATGAGCAGATTTATTTTTATAATGGCCTCTGACTTAGCAGATGAAAATGTATACCTGCAATTGATGTGAGTGTAAAATTTTGGCATGAAAATATTACAGAAGCTTTATTTAGTTATAAGCTTTTCTTTGGTCATGTAGTTGTAGTAACTAAGCACTTCTCCACTTTTAATAAATGTATCCCGACCACACCCTTGTAAAGTAAGGAAGAATTGCTATCTTCATTTTATAGACTGGGGAAATGGAACATAGAAAGATTGTCATTTGTGTTGCAAAGGCATAAATAAAACTCAGATATCCCAAGTCCTTATCTAGCATCTTAAACAAAAGACTTTCCTCAGTCTTTCCTCTTTAATAAATTGAGATCCTCAAATATGTGATCATCAATCTTAATTGGAAGTGTTAAATATGGTCAGTCATTCTTGCAAAAGTGCACTTGCACAATTGTGCTCTCACTTTGTACTAATAACTAATATGCACACATGGTGCAAGCCACATCATTACTCTACATATGCAAGAGAGAGATTTTCCAGGTGCAAAACCCATTTGTACATGTCACTTCTATACCTCCATTCACAATAATGGCAGTTATTATGCCATCAATTATTATGCCATCAATTATCTTAACCTAAGGTATTATGTCTCACTTGTCTAGTAACACTGGCTTAATAATAAAATCTAAAATCTGATTGCATGTTAAAAGTTATTGTAGAATAAAAAAGTACAAAACAGTAAAGCTTCCACAAATGATAACTTCTTTGTAAAAATTAATAACATCCAAGCCTCCTTAAGGAAATCAGGCAGCTATGATTATAATAAGGAAATGATATACGTAGAATAAGGGCAAACATTTTCAAATGTGGGTGCCTAAATGTTAGAAACTAAACACAGTTGACTACAATGGCAACTGCAGGTGTAAAGCAACTCTGAAATTCTGGTTTCTATACACACAAGAGTATTCACTTGGGTAACATCACTCTTGTGTCATAGGGAGAATTGCTAATTGCACCTACTTATGCCAACTATGTCCTTTGAGTATGAGTGGGATTCACTCCTAGGGATTCTGCCAGTCAGGTGAAGCTTTCATCTCCAGCAGGGGTTTCAAGATAGCCCTGGTAAAGAAATTTTGGGAAATCATAACATCACCCGGCAGATCACCCGGCAATCCTAACCTGCACTCTAATTAGCAACATCCCTTCTTTGGTTGGCAGTGGACTGCTGCAAACCAGTAGCTGAGGAGAGTTTGAGGGTCTTTTACCATCCCCGCTACTGTCAGTGTTCCCTGTTGGCAGTTCTATGCCAGCTTCTGCTGATGAACACCCTGTAATGAATCTGGCCATTATCTTAGCTATATGCAGTCTTTGAGGACTTCAAGCCTTAATGTCTTCTTCCAGTTGGTCATGGTCTAGTCTCAGTGATTGTTTCAGCTGCCATTTTTTCTGCCAAGTTCCCATATTTCTTTGCTCTTATCCTCCACAGAAGTTCCCCTATTATCTGTTAAACCTAGACATTTCCTGCATCTTTGAAATCAACATTCTAATGTAAAAGAGTTTGTTGACCTTCCTTGACTGTTAAATGGCAAAGTTTTTTCTTTTTAGACTTGATTCTGATCTCACACTGGTGTAAATAAGGAGTAAATGCACTTAAGTCAAATAGATGATCATGTTGTTTGTGATTAAAGGTGAATTTACAGGTACATCCCATATACAGCTGAAACCTTCTCTTTTTAATGCCTTTATCTGTTTATATTCTTCTTTCAAACTGAAGTCCTCTCCTTATTCACTGAACAGGTACAGGGAGTCACAGTGCAAGCTTCCATATATCACATCAACAGTATGCTTCCAATTTGATCTGGAACCATCACTCTAAAGGTAGAAAGATAGATTACTCTCCATGTCTGTTGTTCTTGTAATAAAAATACTTTTATTCCCAGAAACTTCACTAATACCAACAAACTCATCACATGCTCATCCCCACGCACTCAGTCTTTAAATATTTCTATTTCGAAGGGGGAAAAAGTCTGTTTAAAGAACAAGCACTAGATAGTCAGTCATTTAAAGCCTGCCACTTTTTTCTAAAAAATATGCTCTGAGAATTATTTTGGGGAAGTTCTATGGTATTTGTTTTCCAGGACGTTAGACTAGATCACAGTGGTCCCTTCTAGCCTTGGAATCTATGAAACTCTTTGCATTACTGTTCCATTATACCTAGAGCGAGTAATTAAGAAAAAAAAAGAGAGTAGGAACATGACAATTGGACCTACCATTCAAAATAGTCAGCAAGAAACAACATAACCACTCTGCCAAAGAGCCCCTATTTAATTGCACAGTCTTAGTCTTTATCCAATTGAGCTATTTCCCACCATCTAATAAATGAAGATGTAATATATTGGGGGGAAATCGTGTCTTGCCAGAGCCAAGATCAGATTGCTAGAAGCGAAATAAATACATTAATAAAATTGCTTTGTGTAGCTTAGTTCTTATCTGACATTATTAGATCAAACTGTCCTCTCCCTTGAAGGCCAGGCTATTGCAGTATTGCCAACCCCAGGCATTTAAAAATCATGAGTCAGGACCACAAAATCGCGAGATCTAATCATAATAAATAAATAATAAATGTTAGATTTTTATTTGCCTTTTGGTTTCTCAGACCTTTAGGCTGCACTTGGATCACATTTTCAATGTTTCTCTGCAACCAGGTGGGCTAGAAACTTCCTTTGCTTAGAAAATGAAAGCGGAGAGTCTCTCCATCATATGCGCCAGACACACAAATATCATTAGCCACATGATAAAATCATGAGAGTTGATGATACTGCTTCTGCTTCCTTGTTCTAATGTACTGAAGTCTCTTTTGTTCTCTATTTATGGGACTGATTTCCAGATTGTACACTCGATAGGAGCAAGGAGCGAAGCAATGCATTTCCTCCATCTCTTTGGTACCTCTAGACATGTCCATCTGAGAATTTCAATGGGGAACATAAATTATGCTCCCTGAAAGGTAATAGAAGCCTGAAAGTGGGAGGAATGGAGTCTGGGGAGGATTGAGCCATGGCAGGGATGGGCATATACAGGGAGAATAAGCTGCATGCTCTTTGAGGGTAGTCAAGCTTGTGTCCCAGTGTGCATTGCTTGGGAACTAACAAAAGCAATTCTGGCTGAGTCAGCCAGATTTCCTCCTAGAGACTCCAGCTGTTTTGTTGCTCTCCAGCACACACTCTGGTATAGCTGACAGAGCCCTGTATTATGTAACTATATTTTGTGACACCATAGCCCAAACTTTCTCCTCATAAAGCCTGATCCAAAGTCTATCGAACTCAATAGAAAGACCCACTGATTTTGATAAGGCTTTGGATAAGGTCTTTAGGAGTTATCATTGCCTTAATCTCCTGTCTTTATAAAGCAAATGAATCAATGCTAATGGCAAAGAAAGACAGTATTTTTTCCAAACAGTAATAATCTGTATTCCAAAAGCAAACAACTAAATGCTGTAATTCATTGTATATCTCCATCAGTCATTAGACAGAATGCTTAGCAAATGAACATGTAGTGTCACTTACCTTACAAGTTAGCAATATATAAGTGAACAAGCAAAATAAAAGAAACCTCAAGGATAATTCATCATAAAATATACTTTTTTCATTTATTTTAACACTTGTTTCATTTGAATTATTTCTGGTAATGCTTAGTAATATGATATTAATTGGATTGAAGTGTATTTTGGAAAAGAATAAGTCTCAGTAATATGAAACCTCACCGCAGTCTTTTGCTACTAAATTAAATGAAAGGTGCATGATAAATTCATTTATCACTTGGTTCTGCAATTTATCACATGCACACATGCACACACACTTCTCAAAAGCTAAAATGTCTTACACTTTATGAACAATGGATTTTTGGATAGACGTGTCAGACATGTCTAAACATGTATCAGGAAACTGTCAGTGATGATCATTTTGGGGTAAGGGTGTGCAAATGGGGTGAAAATTGTTTTCATAATGTGGGGATTTATTTAAAACACTTAAATAACATTTGGAAAATTCCAAAGTGATGCTGAGCATTTAAATACTGTATGTCACACTCATAATGAAATTCCTAAAATTAAATATATTGTGTGAAATAATATAGCATATTCTTTGTATCATGTTTATTTTCTAAACAATTTAAAGCATTATTGCCTGTCTTCAGAATTCTATGTAGTGACCTGAGCCTCATTTCTCTGAAACATTCACTGGTTCTTTATGTTCTCTTGTGAAAGTGTTTAAATAAATGTGTTTATATCTATTGTAGTCAACATTTAATTGTGATTGACAGAAAGGTGGTTGACCTCTGTGGCTTTAACTGTGGAAGTGGACTGGTGAATTGTAAAATACAGACCTTGATCAAACATTCACTGAGATGAAACAAGCAATAAAAGGCATTATAGGCTCTGTCATCTTATGAGATGTGGAGCCAGTGTGCATAATAAAGGTGCAAGTGGCAATCAGAGGAGGTAAAAGATGTGTCGCATACAACAAATATGCAGAACTTATGCTCTCCCCAGTGTTTACAGCAGTGTTTTTCAGAGTGTGGGGCACATCCCATGGGGGAGGTCATGAAATATTAGCCAGGAGACAGCTGACATACCTCTCAGCTGTTCTTCAGGCATCTCCAGCTTTTATGGTTGAGAAGAAAGCTTTCAAAATCTGATCCAAGCGTAACTGATGCAGACCACTGCCTGCATTTGTAAAGAGCCTGAAAAAAATAGCTCTGACATGTGAACTGTGTCATTCATTTCAAAGGGTGCTAACTCAGATCAAGATACTTTAAATATCTACCTTGTTAACTATTTCACTATAAAAAGGGGGAGAGAAAGTATCATATTATGAAGATCTACACCAACCTTTCTACTACACCTTTGGGGTGTAGTGGGCCAAAAAGGACTAGCCAGAAGACATGGAAGATGTATAAATTATGCCTTTAACAACATATAGTGGCATTATGATGGGAAGCATGATTGGTTACATTTTCTGGAAGGGAGCGGAGTTCATCTTTCAAGTATTTGAAAAACACCTATTAGAGTGACATGACCACCACTGCACAATTGCTGTATGCAGGACTAGTGCAACAAAATCAAAGGGGGTATGCCACAGTGAAAAGGAAGACAGGGATACACAGTGTTGTCACATGTTCTATTTCCAGTGTGGTAGGAAAATATGTAAGAAATAGCTAATTGAAAGCTTCAGTAGGTATCTTTAGAAATTGCTGCTGTCTGTGGTGACATCTCTGCATGTACTGTTTGTGGGGTCTGTTTTTTTAACAGCCTTTGCAGATTGTTCTGGGTAGCCCTGATAATCTCCTCGAGTGGTCAGACTGCTAATTCTGCTTTCTTACATTGGTAATCACACTCTCTGCATTACTGCTACCACTGTCACCTTGTATTATGTGTAGTAATGGGTTTTTTATAACAGTTACCCTAACCTTTCAGGGAGGTATTGTGCTGCATTAGCCACCCCACACTCCTTCCAGGGTACAGGCTGGTTTTGTGTATTTTATTCAGTTGGTTGTGACATTTCAGCATGCCCTGTTTCAATGTAGATTAAGGCATAACTTTTCTCAGTGTGATTCCTGCTGAAAGGATGGGGGCCCAAGAGTATGAAAAATTATGGCAGATGGAAACAGAGAAAATTTTGACTGCAAAAGGACTTTTTCACACTGTCAGGGATCTTACTGAAAGACTAATTTGCTACTATAGTGGTATCAGGGCAGCAGATGGCACAGTGTTAACAGCACAGGAAGATATCAAGAACCACTGGAAAGTATATTTTGGTGAGCATCAAGGGATATTATAGATAGTACCAAGTGTGAGAAGCAATCATCAGCACAGCCATAATATAACCTTCACCTTTTCTGGCAGAGATTGAAACTGCAGTAAACAAGCTCAAACTGGGAAAGGCACATGGTACAATGTTACAGATGAATTCATAAAAGAGGCTGGCAACTGTGCACTTTGTGTCCTTCATAAAATCTGTCAACAGGCAAATGGGAAATGAGGGACTGACCAAAGTACCAATGCAAGTCAATCTACATCATGCTGTGCTTCCCCCTTCCCACCTCCCTCCCAAAAATCAACACATATTGGAAATTGAATACAGAGCCAGGCAAGATGAGGGGTCAGAGTAGACTGACTAAGTAAGAATTGGGAGAGGATAAAAAAAAAATTACATTTTCAATTTGAGACTTGAGCAAGATTGAGATAATTCAAACAACTGCTCTATGTGAACTTCACTGATTGCAAGAGAGGTTGGGATTGTTGTATGCAAATTGAAGCAGCTTGTTGTGGTTTGTATAGCTTACTCAATCAATTTAATTTTGTCAGAACTTGTATGGGAAAAAATAACCAGGACTGCACTCAGAATAAGATAAGACACTCTGGTAGGCTAGTGTTCGATGAAAAATCTTTGAACTGAGTTAGATTTCTCTTCTCTTGCTATGTTTTATAATCTAAGGGCCGGATCGTCAGATGGTATAAATTGACCTAGCTCCACTGAAGTCAATGGCTCTGCACTGATTGACATCAGCTGTGGATCTGGTCCATTATTTACTGTCTAAGGGCTTTTCCATGGTACCTCTTACAAAGAGCATGTATATCACTAATGATATGTTACATAAACAAATCTCACATTAACTGTCTACAAATCATTAAGTCAAAAAGATGCTTAGTGCTGAAACTGGAAACTTCTTTATGCTAGTTCACCAAAGCACTATAATAGGAAACTGTATTTACATGTAGAAAAAGTAGTTAAAGGAAAGTGTGCATACCTAAAGGAGCTATAGCGTTGCTATTTGTTGGGGGTTTTTCCAGCTAATACATGATTTGTGATGTTGATTCCTCCAAAGGGCAGAGGCATTGCATAGGGAAGGACATAGATCCAGGAAAGCCTGAAGAAAGCTTACCCCTTCTACTACTAGCAGTGGAACTTCAGTCACCATTTAAAATTGCAGTCTCCTGGAGGGATGATGACGCAAACACTGCCTGCCCTTCTCTAGGATGTTAGTCAGCTGAATCCCTTCCTATGGAACAGTGGCTCTTCTGGAACAGAAAGGTTCAAACTGCACATCTTTGCAGGGATGAACTGAGTCCACTTTTTTCATCTTTAAGTTTTAAGTTTAAGTTTGAAGTGGATCTTATGGAAAAAGAGCTAGTGAAAACTTGGCTGGTTTAAAAAAAAATTCACAGGATTAATTTTTACAAAATTAGATTTTTGACTACTGGCCCCAAATGTTTAATACTAATAAATCCAGAATGGGCTGCCTCTCGTTTGCAGAGCTGAAACAGGAAGTCAAAACCATTCCTTTCAACATCTTAACATTGACTTTGGACTGGGGGAAGATTCACAAAGGAACACTAGTGGCAGTGCAACAGCTGTCATTAAAAAGACAGAACAAAATGGAATATATTGGAAGTCTTACTAGATGTTTCATATCCTTTGAGGCATAACATTTGCAAGTTTGGCCCTGGAGTTGGGTCACTCATTTCCCTGCATTTTTTTAAAGCTCTTTAAAAATATATATATAGCAAGCTGAAGAACAAGTAATGTATTCCCCCAGATGCTAGGTTGGCTGTAACAGTAGCTTAGAGTGCTGGAAATAAAAGAACATATCTAATGTGTGTAGTCTTTTAAGATGTACAATTCAATTGACATGTGTTAAACTTGTCAGAAATAAAGAATTTTGAACATAAGGCAAAATTAGTCAAATGAGTCTAGTGTGGCATTTTTTGTAACTAGATCAAACTTTCAGAAAACGTAAGTTTTGCAACTCAGGGGATTTGAAGGAGCTGAAGGACAAGGATGAAATTCAGCTTGCTGTATTGTTTGTTCTCAGGCTGACACTTACTGACATGAACATACTGTCAAAACAGGAAGGAAGGCAAGGTTATGCTGCCAATGGGGAAACAAACAACTACCTTCTGTAAACCTTTTTGAGTTAAGAGACCATTTTCTGTGATAGCAGTGACCGGAAACTGTGGAAGAAGGAAAGTAAAAAGAAATCAAATGAATGCAACAAACAAACCCCAGGAAGTGGAAGATGGAAAAAGGCAGAAAACCTGTTACACAGAGACAGTAAAATACGAATTTACCCAGATGCCAGAAATACACTCCAAATCCTCACTGTAAAAAGAAAGGAGTGAAATGAATTGAGTAAAATATAAGCATAATTTTCTCCCACCAGACAATTATTCATTTCTTGAAGAAAGCATCGTTTTCTGCAACCTCTCACTCTGTGCTGATGAGTAATGTCCCTTCAGGGCAAGTTTGTATCATTGGAGAAATTCTATCTCTTACACACCAGTTGGAGAATATCCTTAATTAGGGATGACTGGAGTTAGCTATTCTGTCTCTGAAGCTGACAGTGGCCACCAGCAACAAGCTGTCTATTGAGTCCTACCTAACTAACAATCTAGCATACCTTCCCAAGATTTAACATAAATCAGAGAACAGGAGAGTGTTGGAGAAATCTCTGGATGTCTAGGGTTGCTACCATTTCCCAAGAAAGATGGGACTCTGGCATGACATGGCTGAGGACTTCCTTTGGGCAGATTGGATGTCTTGGGATGCAATGGCACAGGCAGAACTCACCCATACTGGAGAAGTCTACCAGTCTAAATGTAGACCTTTATAAAGGGCTGAGTCCTATTGTCACTTTTCTGGTGCAAATGTATTCCTAATTTGGAGCCCCAAACTGAATTGCAGGTGCCATAAAATACATGCATCTCTGAATACCTGATTTGCACTTACCATATGGTAATTATAAGTGGGTGTATCCAGATTTGTTCATACAACTCAGCTGGTTTGCATTCATATAGGAGACCATCCTTTTGATATTTAGCCCATAGCACCATGCTGAAGATTTAGTTAGAAATATATATTCTTCATGAGAAATAAAAGAGATTGATGTTAAATGAAATAAAATCTCTGTGTTGCTCCAGGGATGCTTTTACAAATTGCAGTTTGCTGATGCTCACTTAGGTGCAGTGAACTGATTCACTATTAAAGCTTCACCTACTGTTGTGACTATTTTAGAACAAATACTTACAATGTGTCAAATATGCGCTGTCAAAAAAAAGAAGTTCACTGGAATTTGCATAACCTGCATTACTACATAAAAGCACCTATTGAGTTCCTGGGAGTGGGCAAGCCTAAGGGGAGGAGTCACTGAACCCAGGGCTGAAATCAAGTCAGGGGACAACAAATGATAAACCAAGGATGGGAGTGATAAAGTATTCCACAGGTTCACCAGAGTGGTGAATTTCAGTTTGTCATTAATGATGTGTGGAAAGTTTATCACCAACCTAACTTTACCCTAAGTATCATATACTATGACCTAATACCTGGACATATATTTTAAAATTAGATGTAATTTTCAGTAAATAATATATCCGATTAATTTTTGTCTCATTTTCTGTTACATGCAATAGACCATGATTCCCTTCAATTATTTACACAACAAAAAATCTTTTTTCATTCTTTAACTCAATGAATTGATCATGAATATCCAAAATGTTAGCTTTGTTGTGATTAAACAAATCAGTCATGTGGCACTTGACCACCTTGTAGAGTGGTCAAAATTTTTCAAAAGTCAGAAAAAGAAATTGAGAACTATTTTTCCCTCTGAATTTTTTGTTGCCGAGAGATATGTTTTTAGAATGGAAATCATGAAAACTAACTGGCTCTTTCACTTTCACATGTGACTTTCAAGGGTCAGATCCTTAGGTGGTGTAAATTAACCAGTCCTATTGACTTCAATTAAGTGGCAACTTTTACACCAGTCAAGAAGCTGGTCCCAGGCCTCAAATTTCAGTTATTCCAGGCAAATTGAAAGAAATACAAAAAGATTCAAATGCAATCATTGTAACCCAAGAATGCTTAATTTTGCTTCTCTGTAACTTCAATATAATTCTTGGAAACGCTGCCTACTTCAGCGAATGGCACTACAGGCCTAGCAAAATTTCCAGTGATTCATCATCCTCATTTTCTGGAATACTAGGTCTCTTTCTCCTCTAATCTATTCCAGTTACACAGTGGTGTACCTATCTTGATTTGTATTAAATTGTGTTAGTAAAGAGGCCAACAGAGAGACCACATCACAGTGAAGTCGAAAACAAACTTTGTCTTCTCACTGCTCTCCCTTTATCTTTCTGCTTTCTCATATCCACTGGGGATCTTTTTTTCTTTGTAACAGTGATACTAGTGGTTGAGACAATACTTAGTCTAATCTCAGACATTTTGGATAAATTGGATTATGTGGGTATGAAACACCTACAGCCTGAACCAAAGCCCATTGAAGTCAATGGGAGAGGTAAGTGAGATCACAATCAGAAAAGTATGACAAATGTCCAGGAATGACAAATGTAAGTAGGTGCTGTTTTCCAAAATCCTCTTCCATTTGCAATCCTTTCCATTTGGAAATAATATAATCTTTATATGTTTTGCCTTTGAGAATTAGCATGTTAGTGTACTAATTCAAAAAGTTAAAACTTCATTAAATCAATCATGACTTATTAAATTATGATTTAAAAAATATGGCAAAGTTAAGTATTTGAATTTTTTTTGTGATTTATGTTCTCTGGGGCAGGAATTTTATCCACATGTAGAGGTGGACAGAATTCTAGTATCTCCTTGGTGCTCTCTGTGAAGTCCTCTTTCCTTCAGAAAGCTTTCTCCATTCTCTCCCTGGTCCAAAGCAGCATCAGTCTGTTGACCTTTCAGGCATGCTGAATAAGCAATAACAGATGAGGACATTGATGGAGAACTGAGAGTGTGGTGGAGCAGAAGGTGGGATGTTTGTTTGGTGGGAAGTAAAGATTTTAAATCAAATTGGCCTACTAATCGGTGGTTAAAAGAGGTGTTTTATGGTAGAGAGAAGGTGGTGCATTATTTTGAATTACCTCTTTAGTATTAAGTTCTTAAATGTCTGTTAATAGTGCCCAGAGCTTTCGATAGGGGCCCTTGGTGGTGGTATTTTTCTTAAATTATAAATTAAAATAAAATAATACATAAATCAAATATTGGTTGCTATACACCATCTTAATAATAATGCTTTCAAACCTATTGGTAAGTACAAAAGTATAGTCTATGATGACTAATTTCAACATCACTGTAGTGTCATATTTGAATCAGATTTAAAAAGTCACAATAATAAGCTCAAAAGATTTATTAGAGCTTATTTACTTAGTTATGATCAGTTGGAATTAGTGATATCTGTATATTTTTAAACAGCTTTAAGTAATGACATATTATCACATCCAAAAATTCAGACATATCATACTGAGCCCAAGTTAACCTTTTCCCATGCATACAACAAATGCATTTTGAATAAATTTCAGTTTTAAAAGCACATGTGCAAGTCATTGTTACTAAGATTTGCATACAAATTAAAATGAAGTTAAGCAGCAGCAGCCAAGATGTTTATTAGTATTGTTGGAAAAAAATCACTTGTTAAACATCCTAATCTAGTAAGATTTTAAACAGCATTGTACTTTGTACTTTTGTACTTTTTGAGGCTAATTAATGCAACCTCTCTGTCATCAGCACAATGGCAAAGTACATCATCATCTCAGTCACAATTAGGTAATATGATTGTGTTCTCAGTATGATTTTTCCAGTTTTCATTATTTCTTCTAAAAATAATATTTTCTGGTTGTGACAGATATGGCAATTTCCTTCAGTGCCTTTGGGAGATCTTACTATTAAGTTTATATATCATAGTGGTCCAGGAATTGTATGGAATTCCATGGGGGAGGGTAACCATAATTCATGATTAGGCAAATTCACTCAAGTTGTAATACCTCCAGAGAGATACCACTACTTGGAGAGGCTCACCTATACTGGTTCAAACTGGATTCTCCAGAGAGCAACAGACAAAGAAAAGACATTTGGAAAAATAGCCTGAGTTTAAATTAATTTAGGGTCTTCTTTCTGGTCCACCAAATGTACATGACCTTCTGTCCAAAGGAGGACCCCTACTCTTGTGGGAGGGTTGGAGTGACTTGACCTACCAGGGGCAGATAAGGCTGATGGATAACCTTTGGTAAGTTTTTGTTTTGTTTTGTTTTTATAGCGTGTGTAGGTTCTTTTATTGTTTTGAACATGTTTTCTCTGTAATGCTTTCAATTTAAGAATACATACACTTGCTTAGAAAGCTGGGTGGTAATTTATAACTATAGGAGATACATTGGACATAGTGTCTAGAGAGAAGGCAATGGTGTAAATCAGGGGAACTGTGTGGTCTTAAAACCCTGGTCAGATGGGAGTGAGATGTGGGTGTGACATCAGGCCTCTGCCCAAGAGAGGTGATGGCTGGAAGCTTGAAATCTTTAAATGGTGCCCTTGAGGGATTATGGAGTGACAATACAGGTGCAGTTACCCTGAAACTTTGACCTTGGTTATTATGAAGCAACATGGCATGGAATGCAAAATTGATGCAACTTCATACTAGTGGGAAAGATGATAAATGCATACTGAGCCAAATAAAGTTCTAATTTTTACACCCATATAAATCCAAAGTAACTCTGTTGCTTTCGGTAGAATTATTCCATGTTTATACTGGTGACACTGAGACGAAAATTTTGCCCGCTTATATTTAGGTTGTGACTTAGACTGAACGCCTGTTCAGGACCTTCTTACATCCTATGCACTTGTTTCTCTCTTGAAAAAAAGCTGGTGGGAATGAGTATAGCTGATGGCAGTAAACAATGGTGTGGTAATTCATTTTAGAAGACACAGGTATTGGATAATACGATGTGAACAGCCTTAAACATTGTGGCAGGTGTGCCAATTTAAAATACATGAAGTTATAAAATAAAAATAATGAAATATGGCAGTTGTTATTAGCTGAATAGGCAGATAAGGTTTAGAATCTTATTTGATGGGTGTCATATATAGCTCTTAAACATGTACAGATAAATCAATTCATACAGAGAGGCTAGTGTTCAATATTTACAAATTGGAGATTGGTTGGGATTGAAAAATTGGAACTACATAGCTGGTCTGAAAATGTTTAAGGTTTCTAACCTGTCCTAACCTAACCTGGCAGATATCCTCAATTTAGAGATGGTTGAAATTTTTCAATTAAAACCTCTTTTGATGGAAAATGGCTTTTTTTCCCCCAGATTCCCCTTCCTCCCCCCCAAAACTCTTTAACTAATTAAAGAAAAACTTTAAAAACATAAACAATGTTCACAGGAAAATTAAGTGACTTCCTGACTGTGTTTGTTAAAATGCAGCCATGAAAGGCCTGATCTAAGGTCTGTGGAAGCCAATTAGTAGACTCACTCTTACTTTAATGGGTTTTGGATCAGGATATAGATATTCAAATTATCCAATTTATTCAAAGTGCCTGGAATTAGACTATGAGTTGCCTCAATAATTAGCATTTCTGTTACAGGATAAAGGAAAAAAAAATCCCAAATGGATATGAGAAAGTGGAAGAATAAATAAGGGAAGAATACATTGAGAAGACAGAATTTGGTTTTACTGTGATATGGTCCCTTTATTGATCTCTTTCCCTATCCAATTTAACTCAAACCAAGACAAGTAATTTAGAGCATGGGTGAAAAGGTTACACTAAAGAAAAATAAAATTCTCACTCAAAACCTGAACCAAGAAGTCTTTTTGCACATTTGAATGTTCTAGGCTAACTCGTCTCCATATTTATCCATTTTGTGAGCCGCTGCACTTCTGGGTTTGCCTGGGGCTGGAAACAGCAATGCTGTAAAATAGGCTGTTCTTATGCTATTCCTAGCCAGACTGAAATGAGGGAGACTCAGAAATCTCGCACCAAAGCACATTCCCAAGATTTTTCTAGCCCAGCTTTGCAGATTCACAAGTTTCAGGTAAACAGCTGATATTTGAAATCATCATAATCTGCACATCCAAATCTTTTGATATTCACTTATCAGTAGTAAATGTCTCAACAACATAGAGACAAAGGAATTTGCATCCTGGATCAGACCTGAGGTCCGTCAGCTCAAGTATCTTGTCTTTGACAATGGCTAGTATCAAATGCTTCAGAGGAAGGATAAGAACCATGCAGCAGGCAGATGAAGGATAATCTTAAAAGAGCTGCTTCTTTTTTTAATAAAACCTTTTTATTCCAAAAATTTCAGCCAGCTTTATACATGGCACTATTTATGCTTCTGACTGAATGAACTGAAATGGTTTAAAAAGAAAAACAACAAATAGCAAAGAATTCATTTTTGGTTCAAACTTTTAGGTAAAAACACTTCCGTGAGGAAGCTCTTAGCATCCGTAACATTATTACGAATACAGGACATTGTCCAAATATTCACAAACAATAAATAATAACCTTTATCCTGAAAGGAACTATGAGCAAGAATTTTCCAGGTCTTGTGCAAAGCCTATATAAAAGAAGATGGCATCTTCAACACAAGAAGATTATTGCAGATTCAAAGTCAATATAATTTTACAAATCATAGTGACCAAACTCTGTATTTTTATTGACCAAAATATTCAGTTTTACTTATATACACACACTGTGTAATCAACTTTTCTCACTTAGCATTACATATACTTTTTTTGTGTGTCTGTTTCTAGAGGGGGTATTCAGCATGGCATCTGGCTAATGTATTTCTCAATTTGCCTGATATTCCAGAAGAAAGTGGGGGTTATAAAGTTACTCATTTTGTTTTCTCTGTCTGTGAAAGACCTCTGGGCATCTAAATGTAAATGTAATCTACTTATGACATGCAATTAAAACAAAAAGAGAAGAAATTAAAGAATATGTAAAATGAGGAGAAGCAAAAGAGGTTTGTAAAAGCCCATTTTATTTTTCATTTCCAGCAAAAGTTATTTAGATTAAAAAAAACCCATGTTTTTGTTTTCTCTTGCTGTCAGGTTCCCCGTTGTCTTAAAAAAAAGTTTCCTTCATATTTTACTAGTTACATGAAAAAGATAGATTAAAGATACAAATTTACTGCAATTTTATTGAATGAGTATTAATTAATTAGATCCGAGAGCAACAGACTGGTACAATAGATTCAAAGGGATGGAATAAGCACATTGATTATAATTTTCTGTGTCCCTCAGAAGTGCATAAAATAGTCTAAATATGAATCATTATAGCAATACATCTTGCAGTGTATATTGCCAGGGTGCCTATATGAACTATTGTATTTTCCAACCAAAAAGGATATAATTCTTTTTTTCATTAATTACAGCTAAGAACCATGGTATTGTGTAGCTTGTAATCAAATGCTGTATAGTCAGAGATATAACCCACCCTCCCATTTGTCCCTTTTGAGGTACTACACGTCTCCAACTTGGCAATAGGAGTGGAGCAGTCCCTAGATTCCCAGGAAGACAGGGATTGTAATATTGTCTGATTGCTATTTAGGCTCCTTGGATGTCTCCCCTTTCCTCACTGTGCATCCACAATCTATCCCCAAATTAACTATTCCTTTTGTACAATGTATAGTGTATTTGTTACTAAGCTACTGAGGGACAAGTAAGCATTTCAGGTTTCCCTGTGTGTATTTCTCTATTCTGTAATGTGCATAATACATTCTATTAATAGGCTTTCTTATATCAATTGCAGAAGAGTTGTTCCATTTTCTATCTTTGGGTTTAATTCATTCCCTTCTTGTCACTACTTATTATTTAATCCAACCCTATTCATTAAGTGTTCTCTAGAGAGGTTTTGTTTTGGTTCTTGCATTTGTTTGTTTTCAAGACAGACTCTCTGGCACCTAAAAAGGCATTTTTGGATCAAGATGTAAAATCCTGAAGAAAAATAAACATTAAGCTTAATAACAAAACTTGCACTATTACAGTGGGGATATAAATATCAATGAATCTGTCATATTATTTGCTATCTATTTTTTTATATATCACCTGCATTCATTTATATCAGAATCATGTCTTTCTGTAGTTAATTTGGACATGTTAAACAGCCCTACAGACACTTCAGCTGAATTCACATATCTGTATTAGTATTTTATACTGCTACCATACTATCTGGGTATCTTCCATGAAAAATCACTAGAAAACAGTGGAGTTCCTAGTGGACTTAATAGAGTCTCTGGCATTTTTCCTGGTCAAACCTCAGATGGGGTTAGGATTCATATTTGTGTAGGTATGAATCTTTCTCTATCCATGGAACCATACAAAATATTACATGTCACTAAATACTGGTGGTTGTCTCAGTAGAGAGATCAAGGCAGAATGGGCATGGAGAATGTAGCTGTAGAGGTGGCATCTTCATCTCATCATTAAAGTCCATTCGTGGGGTACTCTGAGGAAATTTGTACTCTTTAACCTCATGTGTTATACCTCTCCTGTAGATAGAGAATTTCAGTCTCCAGGGTTGACATTCCATTATTGTGGTGGTTGTTGTTGTTATTAATTATTATTATTATTTATTATGCATATTATCATAGAACCCAGAAGTCCCGGTTTTGGATTAGGTCCCCATTGTGCAAAGTAGAGCTTATTTTCTTACAACACGGTGAAAAGTGTGTAAGAAATGATCTTCTAAGTAATTCTTCTCATTATGCCAAATATAGTCTCTTCATGCCAATACTCCCAAATTCCTTTTTTATATTTTAATAAGAGTTGCAGGCAGTATGATTCCTCCTAAGGAATAGTAATTCAGGCATATTCCTTTGTTTTCTTTTTATATATTTTGTTAGTTTTTACGATATTTATATTAAAGATCCTCAATTTGTCAAGAATTAACATATCTGTGACCAGATGGAACTACCATTTTCCACTGCCTTCAGTAGAGCTATGATGAGTAACAATGAGATTACAATATTATTACTGCAGATCTTTTTGAAAGCAGAGCAGACATCACCATTAAAGACTAGAGTTAATCAAAATTGTGCCCCAAAACAATGTGTCAAAATACTAAAATTGAAAGGAAAATATTTTATAGTTTCCCGAACCTTAATTTGAAACCAGAAATCAAAGAGCTTTCCAGTGACTTTTAAGCAACAAAATAGTTGAAAGGTAAAGAAGTTTTAGGGGTGTAATCATTATAGTCTGAAACTTTTATGTGATATTTATGTTTTAACAAGCTATTCAGTAATCAGTAGTAATCTTCTGATCTTGAGGCTCCATGCTGATATTAAACAGGCATCACACAGCCTGCAGCTGTTTGTCTGAAATCCCTTTTTTGTTTTCTTTTTCTTCTTTTTTTACTCTTAGCTTCATCAGACCTGTATTTTCAAAGAACCCTAACAGAAACTTTAGATGAAACATGTATCTTATGTATGTGAAAGTCATTTAACTATGCATAAATTCAAGAGAGAAAAAAATTGATGTCGTAATGTGGTGGTTATGACTCAGTCTGAGACACATTTAAAGTTCCACAAGATATTACAGAATTTCTTTATTTTAGAAACCAACAAGGACAATTTTAAAATAGCAGAGATTAGTAGTGTTAAATCAACATGGTTTTGATTCCATACCCATATGTCCTTCACAATTAAAATATCTATATTTTTGTTGTTTTCAAACATTGTACCACGTGGAAATGGCCTATACAATTTGTTGGAGAAGAAAGAGAACCACTAAGAATTAAAGGAGGGTAATATAACTAATGCTAATCAACATGGCTTATGGAAAATAGATCCTGTCAAACTAACACAATATCTTTTTTTTAACTGAGATTACAGATTTGATTGATTAAAGTTATAGTGTTAATATAATATAGAATGTTATGTGGTACACCATGACATTTTGATTTAAAAACTAGAATGATGCACATTTAACATGGAATACATTAAATAGATGAAACCCTGATTAACTGATAGGTCTCAAAATTGTAAACAGGGAATCATCCTAAAGCAGTGGGATCCCACAGGGATGGCTTCTTGGCCTAAAGCTATGTAACATTTTTATCAATGACTTGGAAGAGAATATAAAATCACAGAGCAAGAGTTCCTAGTGCAACACTATGGCCAAAAGGGCTAATGTGAGCATTGGATGCATAAACAGGGGGATCTTGAGTAGGAGTGGAGAGATTATTTTACCTCTGTATTTGACACTGATGTGACTGCTGTGGAATACTATGTCCAGTTCTGGTGCCTATAATTCAAGAAGATTGTTGATAAATTGGAGAGGGATCAGAGAAGAACCATAAGAATGATTAAAGGATTATAAAACATGTCTTGTAGTGATAGATTGACGGGGCTCAATCTGTTTAGTTTAACAAAGAGTGATTTGATCACAATCTGTAAATACCTACATAGAATACAAATACATCATAAGGGGCTCTTCAATCTAGCAGACAAAGGTATAGCAAGGTCCAATCATTGGAAGTTGAAGCTAGACAAATTCAGACTGGAAATAAGAAATAGAATTTTATCAGTGAGAGTAAGTAACCACTGGAGCAATTTACCAAGTGTCGTCATGGATTCTCTATCACTGACAATTTTTAAAGCAAGATTGGATTTTTTTTTTTAAAGATATGTTCTTTATTCAAAAGGAATTATTGTGGTGAGTTCTGCGGCCTCTGTTATACAGAAAGTCAGACTAGATCAGTGTTTTTCATTGCAAAGCCCGCGAGTCAGTGGTGGCTCCCATCGACCCTACAAGCGGCTCCCTGACTAATTGACTAACTCTCCCCAACACCTGGAAAGTTGGGGCCACTCGGGACGGCACTGTGCAGGGTGAGGAGGGGCTCTCCACATGGGCAGCTCAGCCCATCAGTTCAGGGAGAGGGGGAAGAGCCACCCCCTCCGCACTCCGCTCCCGGCCGGGCCCTGTGAGGCGATGAGTGACACCGGGCAGGTCACCTTGTGCGGTGGGGGGAATACTAAGGCCAGTAGCTGAGTTACTGCTGGGAGCCGCAGCCACAGGAGTGGGGGAGAAGCTGAGGGAAGCGTTCAGCTGCAGCTGCGCCCCACTCCCCAGTAGTGGCGTTGCCTTTTGGTGGTGTTGCCGCTTCCCCCAAGGCTCCCCCCGCCTGCTGCTCACACCTCTTCATTGGGGAGATCTCAGCGGAGTGGGCAAGACCACTAGGAGGCAACACCACTGCAGGGGGTTGGTGGCAGCTGAAGCCCTGTTGCTCCCCAAGTCACTGGGAAACAGAGGTGAACACTTCCCGCTCTTGTGGCTGCTGCTCCCAATGGTAACTCAGCGGCTGGCCTCCGCTCCCCTGCCCCACGCAGTGCTGACCTGCCGCTGAGTGACTCACTCACTGCTTCGCAGGGTCCCAGGAGTGCGGAGGGGGCGGCTTTTCTCCCTCTCCCTGGCAGGGTGGGCTGCGCTGCCCACATGGAGAGCCCAGCCTCACCCCACAGCTCCTTTCCCCCTCGTGTGGAGGGCCCACCCCCACTCCAACTTTCCTTCCAGGTCAGAGGGGGAAGTTTCCTGGGACCCCCCAACTGCCTGGGGACTAAGCCCAAGTGAATCCCTGGCTGCTGCTAGGGAGGAGTCGGACCTGGACTGGACTAAAGCACCGGGCTAATTTCTCAGCCCAGTGGAAAACACATCCCGGAGCTGGGCTGCTGAGCGGAGCTGGGCAGGGACCAGCCTGACTCAGCTGGTACAAGGAGGCATTGTGGTTTGGCTCCAGAGAGGAGATCAGACAATGGGAAGGGAATGGGGGAAGGACCTCAGGGGAGGGGGCCAAGTGGGAGCTGGGGTTGAGTGTGGTCAGGGCCTTAGGGAGCAGCAGGGCAGGGAGGGGGCTCTCACACTGAAGGTTTTTTGACAAAGTAGCTCCTGCTTGAAAAATGGTGAAGATCACTGGACTAGATGATCAAAACGGTCTCTTCTGGCCTTGGAATCTATGAATGTTCTTGATTTTTTTACATATCTATAGAATATAATGGAGAACTGCAAAGTTTTTTATCCCTGTTATAGGGTTCTGTTAAATTATAGGGGATAGATATTGGCTTGGCCTATATACCCATACAAGGGAGCAACGAGGAGTAAGAACTCCCCTTAATCCTCTACACATGCAGCCTTCCTCTGGGGTCTGGGAACACAGAAGGAATCTATGGCTATTAGTTAGGGCTATTCACCCAAATACATCCTCAATGGAGTATACTGGAGGGGAATGATCCAGAAAATAGACAGTTTCCCTGGTCAGAGTAGCTCCTTCCACTTTCCCTGGTCAGAGTAGCTGAGATCGACCATTTGGTGTGGTCATTTACTGATGTATAGACCACCAATAAATTGCTGCCCCTTAGAAGCAAGGAGGAATCAGGTGAAGAATTGCAACTCAGCTGTGTCTCTGAGGCACAATGTCTCTTGGGGGCTTTAGCTTACTCACCAGCTTTTGCACAGGTTGAGCATTCTCAGCAAGGACCCTTGGAAAATGTACAGAATGGATCCCTCTTCCCTTCTTGCACACACCAGCTGGAGTTCAGTGGAGATAGAGACCGTGCAGAGCTCTGAACCAAACTGGTCTCACCTTCTCGGATACAGGGTATTCCATAAGGTGTGTCTAGTGGGCCAAGCTCCTAACATAGGGCTCAAAGGAGTGCTAGTTGTCAGTTGTGATTGGGTCCTTTGTAAGCTCTCGGGGAGAACGGAAGCAGTTCTTCCCCTCCATCAGTAAACTAGTGTACAAGTTATCTGAATTTGGGCCATAGAATACTGGATCCTCATGGACAATAACTAATAGTTTATACCTCCATCTCAGCTGGACTGAAAAACATCTTCTTGGAATGAATCTATTTATTTCTCTCTTGTCAGTTGTTAACTTGATTAAATATATTTTCTCTCATTTTATTTCTTCTTTATCATGATTTTGCAAATATCTTTTTTACAAACAAAGTGGGGACTTTTTGCTTGGATTCAGAAAACCCTAGGAAAGCATCTGCAGAAGTGGGAGCTCTGCTTTTCCTTTTGTTGGATGCGGTTGCACTAAGTCGCAAATACTTCTCCCTGGCTGGCAATCCCCTTTTACAGATGAAGTTGTAAATGTCTCAGTTCTGTTTCTGTTTTCAGAATAAAAAGCCACTATGTGCTTAGCTCTTCACAGGAATTTTTGAACAGTCTCTTGTCAGACATCCAAAATTAAAGAGCTTCATTCTAAATTAAGTAATTCTTGAAAGATTAAAAAAAAAATAAATAAAAAAAAAATTAAAACCCAATGTATGAGCCCAGGATAAGTCTATTATATTGTTCCCAACATGTACTTTTTGCTTTCAAAGCACCTTTGACTGTAAAATAATTTATTTTCAATAGATCCACAAGCTCAACATTTTCCTAGGCAGTTTCACTTATTTGAAAACAAATTGTTATCTCACACTTCCAACCAGGTACTGGTAAATTAAACCATCCAAAAAAGAGGAAATTAATGTTAGCCATAAACAAATCATTATTTTAATTTGTATTTTTGTTTATTTTTGCAATATTTTTAATTTTTCATTATCTAAAGTTGCTTCCAAAATAACAAAAAGACACTCTGCTTGGATTCCGAATATGACCCTTTTGCACCTTCAGTGTTTTGAACAAACGGTTTTGATTTTATATGGACTCTAGTATTGTTGCTTAACAATTTTCTGTGACTCAGGCCCTGATATTCCAGGCATTGTATCCAGGCATACAGGAAGACAGACAAGTTGCAAGTGATGTGGTTTAATTAGGCGGGGTATTGTTGCTTAGCAGACTCATGCAATTAAGGCCCTGACCTTGAAAACCTTTGCATGCATGAGTTGTCCCACTCATATACTTAAAGTTAAGCATGTACGTACATGTTTGCACCACTGGGGTTTAAGATTATGTTCAGGTTGTTTCTGGCCACTAGACAGAAACATTGTTTGCTCTTTAAATTGTATTTATCAAGAGAATCTCAATGAACTCTCATAATTTTAATAACACCAAAACACAACTTGCAAAGAGGAGGTATCCAGCAGACTGTGGAGTTTCTATTCTGGTGGCTTCTTAATCAATGACAATTCAGAATAAGAAAGATTCAGGTCAGATTTAGTTTCAGGCACACTTTCTTGTGGTGCCCAGACTTGTGATCATCTTTTTACCGCACATTAGTGAGAAAGAGAGAGAGATTTGCTGGTGCTGAAGTGGGTGACAGTTCTTTGTCACCTCAGTCTGTTAGCCACTCCTGACAAACTTCTCAGGATTGTGTGAACCCTTACTTTGATTTGCAAGGAATGCGTAGTGTACCCCAATTTACAACCCCTGTCACTGACACTCACGAAGTTACCATGTTCACAGTCTCCAAAAAGACATGTTTCAACTCAGACTCAACTCAACCCGATTCAACTCAGAATTCACACTTTGATCCACTTATGAGAAAACAAAAAGAAGCTTATTAACAAAGATGGAGTTTTAAGTGATACTGAGTAAGGAAAGTGGAAACAGAATTGTTTACAAATAAAGCAAAATTGTAATACACTTCTGAGAAACTAAACATAACTTTAGTAAGCTACGATCATTTAGCTAATGCCGTTTATTACCCTCAAAAGTTTTTCTGTAGCACTTGCTGATTTTCAATCAAATCAAGATTCAGATGTTCATGATTTTCCCACACCGTATAAGAGGTCTCCTCAGTGAATGGATAACAAAATATCTTTTTGCTTCTCCTTATATTTCCCTAAAACTCATTGTTTTGAAACAGGACAACTGTGGCCTTGGTTTTCCAGTCTGATTTCACATTCCCGCCCCCCACCTTCAACCTATTTTCCTGATTAATTAATATTCACATGAGGCTTCCTTTGGGTTGGCTTATATGCTCCTTAATTTACATCAGAGATCTAGACAGACAGGTAAATCAGCATTCCTCTCTCTGGGAAAATCTTGTTTATCAACTCTGCCTGGTTAAATAGTTCAAACATATTTTTAGTACATAACTACAGCTTCCTGAATGACATCCACTCATGCATTTTGTAATGCTTATGATGACAGTATGATATAAGATTTTTATTTGATACCTTACACAATATTCTTTAGATAAATACTATTACAGCATTGTGTTAGGTATAATGAGTGTGTCAGTCCTGATAGGAGTTGCTGTTACATGACAATGAACCCTTTCTCAGTTGGTGTTGAGGGGCTCTTAGTGTCAAAAATGTGCAAATGCTCAGTTTGGATCTTATTTCATGTCAACTAGTCTGCCAATGTGGTGCTGAATGAAAAGTTTCTCACCCCTGACAAAACAAGTGAAACAACATAGGCCCAGATTCCGCAATTTGTTTCATGTGATTGAATTCCTGGGTCTATATGGAGCTCTGTGAGTAGGGTCTTTGATTTCAAAAGGGCTAACTTTAAAAAATTAAGGGAATTAGTTAGGGAAGTGGACTGGACTGAAAAACTCATGGATCTAAAGGTGGCAGAGGCTTGGAATTACTTCAAGTCAAAGTTGCAGAAACTATCTGAAGGCTGCATCCCAAGGAAGGGGAAAAATTTCATAGGCAAGAGTTGTAGACCAAGCTGGATGAGCAAGCATCTCAGACAGATGACCAAGAGAAAGCAGAAAGTCTACAAGGACTGGAAAATGGGAGGGATCAACCAGGAAAGCTATCTCTTGGCGTTCAGAACATGTAGAGATAAAGTGAGAAATGCCAAAAGCTAAGTAGAATTGGACCTTGCAAAAGGAATTAAAACCAATAGTAAAAGGTTCTATAAGAAGAAAACAAAGAACAAAGAAGTGGGACTGCTAATCACTGAAGATGGGATGGAGGTTACGGATAATCTAGGCATTGCCCAATATCTAAACAAATATTTTGCATCAGTTTTTAATGTGGCTAATGAAGAGCTTGGGGATAGTGGCAGGGTGGCTGATGACAATGAGAATATGGAAGCAGAAATTACCACATCCAAGATAGAAGCCAAACTCGAATAGCTTAATGGAATACTAAATTGGGGGGCCCAGATAATCTCCGTCCAAGAATATTAAAGGAATTGGCACATGATATTGCAAGCCCATTAGCAAGGATTTTTAATGAATCTTTAAACTCAAGGGTTGTACTGTATGACTGGAGAATTGCTAACATAGTTCCTATTTTTAAGAAAGGGAAAATAAGTGATCCGGGTACTACAGGCCTGTTAGTTTGACCTCAGTAGTATGCAAGGTCTTGAAAAAAATTTTGAAAGAGAAAGTAATTAAGGACATTGAGGTTAAAGGTAATTGAGAGAAAATACAACATGGTTTTACAAAAGGTAGATTGTGACAGACCAGCCTGATCTCCTTCTTTGAGAAGATAAGAGGGTTTTTTAGACAAAAGGAATGCAGTGGATCTAATTTACATAGATTTCGGTAAGGCATTTGATACGGTTCCAAATGGGGAATTATTAGTTACATTGGAAAAGATGGAGATTAATATGAAATTGAAACATGGATAAGGAACTGGTTAAAGGGGAGACTACAATGGGTCATACTGAAAGGTGAACTGTCAGGCTGGAGGGAGGTTACTAGTGGAATTCCTCCGGGATCGGTCTTGGGACCAATCTTATTTAACCTTTTTATTACTGACCTTGGCACAAAAAGTGCTAATAAAGTTTGCAGATGACACAAAGTTGGGAGGTATTGCCAATACAGAGAAGGACTGAGATATCATACAAGATGATCTGGATGACTTGTAACCTGGAGTAATAGAAATAGAATAAAAGTTAATAGTGGAAAGTGCAAGGTCAGGCATTTAGGGACTAATTAGAAGGATTTTTGCTGTAAGCTGAGGATGCATCAGTTGGAAGTGACAGAGGAGGAGAGGGACCTGGGCATATTGGTTGATCACAGGATGTCTATAAGTCACCAATGTGATGTGGCCATGAAAAAAGCTAATGCGGTCCTAGAATGCATCAGGCGAGGTATTTCCAGTAGAGATAGGGAGGTGTTAGTACTGCTACATAAGGTGTTGGTGAGACCTCATCTGGAATCCAGTGTGCAGTTTTGGTCTCCCATGTTTAAGAAAGATTAATTCAAACTGGAACAGGTGCAGAGAAGGGCTCCTAGGATGATACAAAGAATGAAAACCTGCCTTATGAGGAGACTCAAAGAGCTTGGCTTGTTTAGCCTAACCAAAAGAAGGCTGAAGGGAGATTTGATTTCTCTCTTTAAATATGTCAGAGGGATAAATATCAGGGAGGTAGAGGAATTATTTAAATTCAGCACCAATGTGGACACAAGGACAAATGGATATAAACTGGCCATCAGGAAGATTAGACTTGAAATTAGATGAAGGTTTCTAGCCATCAGAAGAGTGAAGTTCTGGAACAGCCTTCCAAGGGAGCAGTGGAAGCATAAAACCTAGCTGGCTTGATAAGTTTATGGAGGGAATAGTATGATGGAACAGCCTAATTTGGCAATTAACCACTAGCGGTAAATATGCCCAATGTCCAATAATAGGACATTTGATGGGGTGGGTTCTAAGTTACTACCGAGAATTCTTTCCCATGTATCTGGCTGGTGAGTCTTGCCCACGTGCTCAGGATTTAGTTGATCACCATATTTGGGGTCGGGAAGGCATTGTCCCCCAGGGCAGATTGGCAGAGGCCCTGGGGGTTTTTCACCTTCTTCTGCAGCATGGGGTACAAGTCACTTGCTATTGGATCCTATGTACCTTGAAGCCTTTAAACCATGATCTGAGGACTTCAATAACTCAGTCATAGGATAGGGGTCTATTACACCAGTGGGTGGGTGAGGTTCTGTGGCCTGCTTTGTGCTGGAGGTCAGACTAGATGATCATAATGGTCCCTTCTGACCTCAACGTCTGTGAGTCATCAATTCACTCCAGAATGTAGAGGCAAGCCCTGGACTCAACTACAGAATCAGGTCCATCATGATAAAATGGGAATTTGACAGAAGGAGGAAACAACTCACTGAAAAAAAGTAATTTTAAAACCTTGAATTCAAAATTTTGTGGTTCTCACCATGAAAAGATTGAAGGTTTGGTTTGTGTTTTTGGGGGACGATGTGCTTTTGGAAGTTGATTGAGGTCTTCAAGAAATCTACAGCTATTGTCCCAGGTTTTGCATACAAATATTTTTGAAACTGGTAGTTTTCTGCACTACTAAGTACAACTCAGGGGCATCTTACTATGATTATAACATGGGGTAACTAATTTTTTTTAAAATCTGTATTTATACAATGGCAGTCGGCCTATATATTTGTGGGTTCGAAGTACATCTTCAAATGTCATTATCAGTCATTCCAAATCCTTGTTTTATTACACCCATGTTAATTAATTTGGTGAATAATTACATTACTTTAAATGCCATTGCAGTATGGAAAATGGTAAAAACAAATGCAAAATCATCAGTAATTATACAGTTCAGGCATGATTCCCTGATGCATTCTCCAAATGTACTGTTCTTGTAAAATGATCTGGTTATTACCCCAAAACCGTCTACATCAGTTAAAAGAACATATTTTGTATCTTCTTATCATGACAACTCTTTAACTAAAAGGTTTAGGAAAAGATATATTTATTTGATGCACTGTAATGGTGATCTAAGGGCAATTTTAAATAACAAATATGTAATAACTGAAATTTGCCTTCAATACGTTAAGATAATTACTGCATACTTCCTATGTTGGTAAAATATTGAGAGTGAATTTAATAAATGAGTAATTATCTTGCAATTTTGATTTGATATGATTCTGCTTAATGGTGATGATTGTACTATAGATATCACTAGTTACTAATTTCTGATCATTTCTGGGGCATTTTTATTTGTTTGTTTTTTCTGGGTTATTAATGGCTCATAACACAAAGTAATACTTTTTTAAATTAGACTCTTGATACCTTACATTTACATCACCAAATAAGCTCATACCTGATGCCATGTAAATTGTTGTGTACAATCAGCTGCAGAAACTGATGATGGATTTAGATATTGTATTAAAAAAGCTTTTGCTGAAATGTTGTTCTGCTTGAAATGGTATTTTCTGTAACAAGTATGTGTTAAGACAGACTCATGCATAGTACATTTATGTACATTTTTTTGCAAAATTTAAAGCTAAAATCCATATACTAGGTGTATTTTAAACATAACTGAAGAAACAACACATACTATCTATATACATTTGAGATCATACTTATGAGAAAATAACTGTAGACTCCAAAAGATACCTATGTGAAATAGATCAATAATTAAAGTGACCAGTAGACAACAAGGCTATTGCAAGACAGGGGCAACCATAAAAATTGTAGGGAGGCTGTTGTGTCCTATTTTGCTGACCTCCCTGCCATGTAGAACTGAGGTGTGCACTGAGGAGAGGATTATTTGCTCCAGTGGGAATTTCTCTTGAATAAAAATGGAGTATGACCTACAGGATTTGGGGGATAGCAAATCTGTTAAAGCTGCTGTTTTAAGACGCGAGGTCCCAGACCTCCTCTTGTTCCGGGTCAATTGGTTCATGAAAGGCAATACTGAAAATAGGGTGAGGTGGAAACCAAAAATCCTTTTGAGATTATTGGACTGAGTGACCCAATGCAAGGAGAAGTGTTCTCGGCTGTGTGCATAGTTATTGGAGAACTACTGCAATTATTGGGCTACTGAAGAAAGTGATATAGTGTGAAGAGCTGGAAACAGAGAACCCAATGCAGAACATGAAAAAAAATGTACTGGATGTCAGTGCTAGGTTCAGAGAGAAATGGTAACGGGTAAAAACATTATGTTTTCAATGAATCCCATTGCTACTGGGGATCCAGATAGGGTGAGCAGATGTGCCAATTTTACAGGGACAGTCTCAATATTCAGGGCTTTGTCTTATAAAGGTGACTATTACCCCCCCACATCCTGTCCCAATTTTTCACACTTGCTATCTGGTCATGTCAGATCCAAACTGCAGGAACTCTAGTAACCAGTAGGTCATAAAAGACTCAGATTAGACCCTTTATTTGGAATGATCCATGGAAAGGTTATAAGAACCAGTATGTTTTTGATGCAGATATAAGAGATGATTTTGTTGGCCCAATGTGTTATCAGAAACTTTTGGGGGAGCTTTTGATTAAAATCTCTTAGCTGTCCTGATCTTAAATGACAGTTTAATTTTATGGAGATTGAGCAATGTTCATTTGTACCTATCAAGTTACAAACAAAGGAGTGACTATGAAAATTAGATGGTGCACTATTAGTATGGGAGTGATTATACTAATCAGGGTCATTCCTGCTGTGAACTACATGTTTCAAGAATTCTGAGATGACCCAAATTGAACTGAATGCTGGTGCAGTTAATGAAAGTGTTGGGCCTTCTCTCCTAATACACCTGACTTGTAGAGTTGTTAAATTGTGTTTATAACACATCGGACTATGAGAAACTGTTTTATTGGTTACAGAGAAATATTTTGTTTCAAGTAATATAAAATAATTGCTGAAGAAGAGATTCAGAAATGCACAGTACTAGCAGTAGCCTTAATTAATCAAAAAGCATGAGAGAGGCATGATCTAATGGACTGGCCACAGCACTAGGAACCAGGAATGCCTGAGTTCTAACTAAAACTGATCAGGAAACTTTCAACAAAACATTTTTTTTCCTCATTCAAAGCAGGTCTTTGAAGCTAGGTGTCCCAAGTGAGTACTCTAACCACCAGGCTATTTATTCCACTCCTGCCCCCATGTCTTAATATTCCATGAAGTGTTGGAATTGTCCCAAAGCAGAATGGGGAATATTTTGATATCTCAAAAATTTTCAAATGATGGGAAACCCATTTTCCATCCATCTCTAGTCCTAATCCTAGCTGTGAGCAACTCCTGCTGTAGTATGAGATAAATTAAATTGTTTTAGTCTCAGTAACTCCATCTATCAAACTTGGATAACACCTTTCTCACAGGGGTATTGGAAGGATTAGCTAGTTATTGTTTGTGGGTGTATAAAGATGTAAAGTGCTATAAAACCTTTATTAACATAAAATGTGGATAAAACTGTAGATTAAATGAAAAATACTTTTGACAGGTATAATGGTATTGTAAAATATCTAAATTACTACAAATGCTGTAGGGAGGCAGAAATATTAAGTCAATGGAACAACACTGATTTGCATCACCTGAGAATTTTGCCTTAAACAGAAATACTGACCTGACTAAAAAGACAATCTAATGATAATCTCACCAGATCCATAAGAAAGTCCATCATGTATTTGGTTTCAGAAGTGAATTTTCATCATTCTTATTTTGCAGTGTGGCCACTTGTTAAATTTTGCCAATACCCAAACAGCGAGAAAAATGATTACCTGTTTATCTTAAAAATAAACAAGATGCCAACAAATGCATAACAGATGCACATGTGCATATTGAGATGAATATATTTAGGTTTATATGCATCACCACAACCTCCACAATCTCACTTATTTTAAGTTGCCCTTTTAAATTACACCTACACTATTGTTAGAGTGACTTGACAATAAACATAGTTACAGTACAAGAGGCTGTCAGATTTAAAGAGGGTCTTGCCAAAACTACATGTCCCTCCTAACAGAATTAATGCAGGAAAAAAAATGCACATGAGCAAATATGGAAGCACAGTTAATGTAAAGAGGAAGAAAACATCTTTTGTAGATCCTCGTCTCATCAGTCAGTCTTCTACAATGGTTTATACCGTGCGCCAGTGTTTAACTTACTAATAGGGCCACCCCTGTACATTTCCATATTGCTTCAAAACTACATAAACATATTGTTCCCCAACTTAGCCTGCAGTGTAGTGGGAAATAGCAATCAGCATTTCACATTGTTTAATTTTCTCAGCCAGCCAATGTTGTTATTACTGCATGTTTGTGTAGTATAGTTATCCTGTAGCACAATGGCATCTTCTCAATTGTCATTCAAATTAGTAAATTAGGACCAGATTTTTCTATTAGACACAGCTCTATGCAAGGGATTGTATGTAGCTGCACAGTTCCCTGGGGTAGCACTGCTTCAGAATCATCTCTTTGAGGCACTAGCTCCTGTAGCACTGGAGAGAAGTAAAATGGTGCAGGAACCCATGTGCTGCTAGCTCCCTGGGTCTAGATAGGGACTGATCACTGCTCCTGCCTCTGGGTCACTCAGAGCATGCTCCATTAGTGCAGATCGTATGTCTGACACTTCTTGGCAGTGTGTCCCTGTCATCCAGTCATTTACACCCTACAATCTAGTGCCTCAGTCCTTCTGAGTCCCTCAGTAACTTTATATATACTCCCTCTCCTTAGCATCATCCTCATGAGCTGCCTGGTGCGTAGCTTAACTCTTCAGGCACAGATGGCATGTAAAATAAGGAACAAAGGCTTTGCAAAGGAATTTCTTAAACACACACACACACTTTACTCTCAGAAAGCACAAGAGAGGTACATAGCTATGAAAAAATAACATCTGAATGTGAATTGCTTCTGAGCGTCTTCTCAACTCCTGAGGGTCTTTTGGTTTTTGGTCAGTGTCCTTCAGAGGGGAAGGCATGTCCTTCTTGCCCCCTCTTCATCATATCTTTTCTCTCTGATGATGGTATGGTTCCCCTCCTCAGACACCATGTCTCTTTTTAAAAGCAGCTTTAGCTCCATGCCAGCTGGAGAAAAAACTGCAGCTCTTTCAATCCTGTTCTGAAAAAGGGGACCAAAGGGAAAATATCAATACCCTCTCTTTATGTAAACTGGTTTCTGAAACCATTTTCTGCTTCTGTCCATGTGCTGTGATTTTCCATTCTCCAACCCCTAAAAAGGAATGCTAGCAGAGGGTCACTAAGATCTAATGGTTCTGCTAGTAACCCTCATTGTCCTGCGAGGATAGAAATATTCAAGGTTGATAACTCCTTGATGGTCCTGTTTCAGATTCACAGATATGGTCTTCTGCAATAAAAAAGTTTTAACCTACACTGAAGGTCATAGTCAGAAATAGAGTTAATAAAATCAACTGGAAATTCATAAGTTTACATAGACAGATATCCCCATCACAATAACATTTTGCTCTTGGATGATGGAGCAATAATCCTCTGTGCTCACATTTTCGTACCCGTCATTTCTGCATAGCTGAAAAATCTCAGTAGTAGTATCTCAAACGTGTACGAGCAAATCAGTTACAAATGCAACCTACTTGTGGTCATAAGCAGATAGCTTGGTCTTAGCCCAAATGAAAATACCTCCCTACCCCCAGCATTATTTAGTTTAGAAATGAAATCAGGGGCATCATTTGCTATGGGAACAGGGATGCAGTAGTCTTCCTTCCCCCTCCCCCCCCCCCCGACTTCTCCTAGGTCACTTTTTGCATCCCCCCAACGTTAAAATCATACATAATGTTCTATATGCTGTCACAACTTTTCCCTACTCACAATATTTTTTTTCTGAAATGATGTCCCTGAATGAGACAAGCACTGTTGGCAAATGAATTATGAATAGGTTAGCAAATTAAGGAATACCTTGTCCCTACTTTGGCCTAGCTTGTATGGGAGTATTTATTTTTATTTATATAGATTTGTGTTTAATACATACCTTTCACCATCTCTCTGAGTGTATTAGCAGTACAATTTAAGATGCAAACTTAATAAAACAGTGAATGAATATAACCACACACACACACACACACACAATGACGTGTGTCTAATTAATAGGATAAAATCACAAAGATTAAATGGACAGAGATGGTACGTAACAATAATCATTCAAGAACAGTTCCAGAGGGGTAGCCGTGTTAGTCTGTATACAGCAAAAACAATGAGAGTCCTGTAGCACTTTAAAGAATAACAAATTTAATTTCTGCAGGTATAAGCTTTCGTGGGCATCTGATGAAGTGGGTTGCAGCCCATGAAAGCTTATGCCTGAAGAAACTAAATTTATTAGTCTTTAAAGTGCTACAGGACTCTCGTTTTTGCATTCAAGAACAGTAAATGAGCTATAGTTTTCCTAACAACTGCTTATCTATCTCTAAATGAAACTAGTCAATGTCTCCCATAAAACCCACAATGGACTAGCTATGATTCTGCTTTCATGTACACATTTTTTCCACTGCTATAATTCATTGACTTCACTGGAGTTACTTCTGATTTACACTAACATAAATGAGATCCAAATCAAGTCCTACATATAATGTATGACTTAGCTCAGCTGTGACATTGACTATAACCACCACTGATTAGATTCTTTCAGGATGATAGTTGAGTTGGATTAAAGCTGTTTTTATTAGTAGTGTACATTTTCTTTGGGGCTGACATGCTACTCCATTGACACCTAGACTCCATTTAATAGAAAGATCTACTGCTATGTTGTTATTATTCCAAACTCCTCCAAAAAAGTAGACAAAGGCCTTTCCCCCATCACATTCTTTCTTCTGATGAGGGACTTTTTTGTATCCTACATCTAAACACCTGTCTGACTCTCCTAATTGTGATCTCTCTTTCTCTCATTCTCTTACCATGCTCCTATGAGCCTCTAATAGGCTTTCTGACTCTGCTTTATTATATATTCTCACTTATTCCAATGTTCCAGTCTTCTGAGAAAGTCAGTCCTAAAATGAAGTTATTTATTTCTCATGACATTTTTAACACGTTGGATATTTAGCTAAGGTACCATAATTTTAGCTTATGCTCTTTCAATTAGTAAGACAATTTTTATATAGCTAATGTAATGAGCTGCTTTTGTGTGCACTCATTATCTGTCTTGTTCCAGCGAAACAGACTTTTAAATTGGGAAGGGTCAAGAGAGTGCACTCGAAATGACTTCTGACAAGCAGCTGACATTTTACAGCAGTTTGGATGCTCTAATCTTCATGCTAATAAGGACATTTATTCTTAGAGCGTTAGCCACATTTTTTTATTTCGAAAACCATCAACAATTACTTAAGTCATGTACAGTCTTACAGCAACCTGAACGTAGTTAATGGCACAGAGCAGGGTTTTAAACTTCTTTAGTGAATAAGTAAATAAAATATCCAGTACCCAGGGAAAGACTTCCAATGATTTTTAATGGGAATTGGTTTGGACCCAAAGTTGGAGGAACTCTGCTGAAGTCCATGAAGTTATTAATAATAAATTATTGTGTAATAATAATTAAAAAGGTAAACATGAGGAAAATCAGCTTTATTGTTGAGTATCTTGTATCTTTTTCATAATGAATAATGTGAAAGGAGAACAGAGGGAGAAAATCCATGACAAACATGTCTAGTATTACATTCATTTCAGAACACTGGATTTTTTAAACTTCAGTGTATTGTGTTTTATCACCATTATTTAGTTATACATTCCAGCCATATTTGTGTAACCTGAAGTTGGCACCTAAATCCATACTTAGTCAGGTAAGTACAAGTGGCCTGACTTTCACAACTGCCACTGATTTTGGTTCCATGGAAATTTCCCACCTTCAAATAAATATGTTTTATCATTGACTTCATGGGAGCTTTGTGTTTTCAGTACCTTTGAAGATCAGGTTCCTTTTCATTTAGGTGCCTATCTTTAAGGATCTAAGTTTGAAAATGTTGGCTTATATTAATAATATTTTCTAAGTACTTGTCACTCAGATACTTATTTTGGAAAAGGAATACAATTTGATTGTCACAGTAGAATTATGGGCCAGATTTACAAAAGACTCACTCAGGCACTTTCGTCAATCCCAATAGGTGCCAATCTGCATCTTTAGGTGCCTAAATAACTGTAAAGTTAACCTTATGTCCATATGAACTTATAGTTACAAGTCTGTTGCACTGAATTTAAAAGAACTGTACAGGTTCCAAAGTATATATAATATTTACCTTCCAATTCCCATATTTATATTTAAATTTTATTCTCAAAGAAAAACTGTGACGATTTCTCATATCTTTTGTTGATTTGGTGTTCAAGTGACTGTTTCTTAAGCCATTGCTGAGTATGGGCCTGATTTGCAAGGTGTTGAATGTTTCTTGAACAATAGTGAGTGCTGTCAGCTCCTATTGACTTCCCACTGGTGGTTTCTGTCATATTTTAAGAAATGCTTTTATGTGGTGAAACTGTAAAATCCATATGATGTTTACAGTTACATTATTTAATGCTCTGTTACACTGAATTTACTTTGAACATTATTATATTCCCAAATGAAAATGAGATCAGAGACTTGGATCAAAAATTTATCCTGTGGAGATATAGCTCTATATTATATTTCCACAGAAATAATATATCTATATCTATATTAATTTGATGCCAAAAGTAAAATATTATTGCTGGTACCATAGAGTTATCCACCTTTGACTTCATTCATGAATGAAGTATGCCCCATCTAGAGACAATTTAGATTTAATTTATATGGAAAAATCATGAAGGATGCCTCCTCTGTATAAATTGCACAAAATTGGGATCTATCAAGATAGAATGTTTGGCACACAACAGGGCAATTACCTGCAATCTGTAGGTGAGCAAGCCCTAAAGTGGAGCAGGAGAGCATAAAGAGCACTCACATCTACATAACCATGCAAAAAAAGAAAAAAAAGCTGATTCACAGTGAATTAAAACAATGGAAATATTTTTGAAAAGTCCAATGTATATATTAAGCCAAACCCAGGGGAGATCTACTCAACTGAACAATAGTTTACATGGATGAATGCAAGAGTGAATTGATCAGGGATGGTTTGAATGCCCAAATCTGATTTGATTTTCTATGCAAATCAACATCCATATCATTAGGAAAGGTATTTAAAGTGACATGGACAGTGTTTGGAAAAAAGATAAGGATAGTGAACGGGATGTTATATTGAGGTGGCGTGCTAAATCTTTCAAGCCCTACAATTGGTTGCTTTTGGACATAGAGAGATAAGCTGGGTGGGTTGAGGTTATGACAGTTGCTACGTGCCTGGAAGCAAGATTTTTACAAAATGAAAACTACAATATATCCAGATTTTTTTTCCACAGCTCTAACCCACAAGAGGAAGAATGGTCCTGTGGTTGCCAGAATGGTAGCCAGAGACCTGCATTCAATTCTTTCTTCCACTGCAGATTTCCTGTGTGACCTTGTGGGAAGTCTTACTCTCTTTACCTCAGTTCCCCATCTATAAAATAAGAATAATACTTTCCTATTTCACAGGGCTATTGTGAGGATGAGTATACTATTGACGGTGAAGTCAATTACTACACTACATTAATGGGGGCCATATCAAATCTAAAATAGACAATCCCAAATAGTATTAGATAGATGCATAGATACATAGTGTTACAGGGCACCATCTTTAGAACTGCCACTCAACATAAGCCAAGTACAGCTCAGGGTTACATGGAAAATCATGTGACCCAAAGGTGGCTTTGGAAAATTGTTTCACATGATGCAAAGATAATGCACACTCCCCAGTGAGGGGAAAATAGGTGTAGGTTCAATTACAGCTGCCTGTGTTTTTGGTAAATCACTGTTAGCAGCTCCCTTCACATCAGAAATTTTGGTTGACTGGTTATTCTTGTATTCCGTACAAAAACAGCCAAGTATAGACAAAGCAACAGTAGGGAGTATTTTTGGAGGTCTGTGAGCACATTGAATAGACCTTGTCTTCACAAGTAGAAGAGCTGTACTTCACTTTTAGGCATTCCATAGGAAAGGCACTGAAGCTATTTTTGGAAATATTTTTGGTGTGCTTAAAAAAAAATGGCAGATCGACAAAGATATTGGTAAGATCTACATGGTTCCTAAGTTAATGGAATTAGCAGAATGAAAGGTGCTAATAGACTATAATGTGCACAGAGTGGGATGTTTTGCACACGTCCTGCCGCTTTGCATCAAGCGAAGGGTAGTTAGAACAAAAATCTGGAAGGTGGTTAGACATCAAGCACTCTCCTGTTGTCTCTAAATTACAAAGGGATCAACTGTAGAAGATCTCCTGTTGTCTCTAAATTACAAAGATGGAATCAACTGTAGAAGATCCTAACTGTTGACCAGGTTGAACTTCAATTACATCATGTTTAAGAAACTGGCTGTTGGGGGCTAGGAGAAAGCTTTTACTTTCATATTTGAAATAATAGGATCAGCTCACTAACTGAATCCCAGCTGAGTGTCACAGACACTGCCCTGGAGCCATTTGAGATGCCAACCTACAAGGTCAGTTCCTGCTAAGCCTGCAGTGTGACACATTGCTGTGGTGAACTCTGAAGTTCAAGCACCGACATTGCACCTAAACAAAAAAAAAAATGAAGTTATCAGAGCCAAGAAAATATAGCTTTTAAATCCATTTCAGGTCTGATGAAAGACATGAAAGGTTTGCAGTTACCTGTATAGTGAACTTTCATTTTAAGTTCAAAATGCTCTTCAGTGCCACATTTCAACTACAAGAAGAACCAGAAAACTAAAGAGTCCAAAATAAACACGGAAGACAGAAGATAGGTTATTCTGAAATCTTGAAAGAAAGCGAGAGCACATATTACAACTGAAGTATGTGACGTCTGGGGGAAGTTATGGACTGATTTTTAGTTGCACAGCTCACCCGTTCTATAATAATATGTATGCTGACCATGTTATATAAATAATTGGTAATAATTGCTAGTCTATACTGATAATGAAAATGCTATGGAAAGAAAACATTCTTTGTAATAGTCAAAGGCTAATATGCTGTAAACAATGGACTCTTCAGGCTGTGGGAACCAAAATTCTCTCAGACTTCCTGCTCTCTCTTTTCTCATGCTGGCTTTCCCTGGAATTCAGCACAGCAACGCCAAGGCTATATATTCAGATTATGCAGGATACTCTAATATTCCGGGCATAGCTGTTTTAGTCAGCCAAGATAAGGTTTAAAAAGAAAATGCAGATTGTTCCCAGTTTTTGTTTAAATAAACAAAACACCCAGTCTTCTGATATAATTGGCCAATAAGTATCAATATTAAATGCTGATTTTTAGTGGCATTTTGCCTTTTTAAGTGTCCTAGTACTTAGTTTATATATCATCTGCTTTACATGTTCTGGTTTATGCAATATGGTATTTTGCTAATACTATAAATGGCATTGTCTGACACCCTCCAATAGTGAATTTGCTATAATATGAAGTAGTATGTTATGTAAAGTAGAATTGATTTAGCTTTTAAAAGCACTCTCTGTAGTGTAGTTTTATGGATTTTTCTGTTAAAGAACTACTGGAATAAGTTAGCTTTTTTTGTTATTCACCAAAAACTGTGACATATCTTCTCACAGTGGTTGGTATTTAGTACACATTGAAATTGCAGGGGGTATTGTCCACCTTTTCTTTTTTTTTCAGATGGAGTTGTCACATATCTGAAATTGATATTCAATAAAGCTAAGCAATTCCTCCAATGAATGCCTGAATGCACTCAATTACACTCTTTCCTGCCATTGATTGACACCAGGAACAATACTCAAACATTCTAGCACTTTCCTACTATTTGGAAAATTAAACCAACAGAAATCATATGTTCATCATGCACATTCCATTGCCACCAGCTTTGTCACCAGTGCTGTGTTCTGAATTCTGTTTAATTTCATTCTATGTTCAGTACATAATTTATAAGTGACAATAAAAACAAGGTATCTTCCACTATTGTATTCAGTGTAGTTGTAGCCATGTCAGTCCTAGGACCCTGTCTCTCTAATAAAGAAGAGGCAGCCTGTGATAGGAACTCAGCGCTGGGTTTTCTTTTCTGCAACCACTATTCTGTTTTCCCATATTGTTCATATGATTGAAATTATAGCATGTTGCAACTTTATTAAACAATCAAAGTGTGAGTGTATTCTTTATGGTATCCATGATATTAGTTCCTTACTTTTAGAAGACCAAAAAGACACAGGATGGTGTTGCATTTTTCCTTCTCAGAAGACATGATCCTATGTCTGCAATAAGCAGGAGTCATTGTTTCCCAGATGTATCATGTCAGTCCGTGTCATCAATATCTTGGGCCTGATTCTCCAATTCTCTGATTGGCTAAACTCCATTAAATGGTTCCTGATTTACACCTGTTTAAGTGAGAACCCCACTTCTGTTTCAATCAGAATTAGGCCAGTGTTTCTACCTGCCAGTATACTAAAAACTATTTATTTCCAAAATTGAAAATAATAGCTCCAAAATCCACTATAATTGCTCATGGTAGGTAATATCTTTTAAATAACTCCTTGAATACTATTGTATTGAGCAGATTTTTTTAATTGGCTAAGCATTGTAATATAATTGTCTCTGACATCATGTTGTGAAAAGCCTGCAAGAAAAGCCCTTTGCTAAAAGAGGATCTTATTTCCTTACTTGCTTAGGACATATGATTTTCAATTTAACAATAATGTTTCTTTAATAGAAAATTGTGGCTGCTTTTTGTAATTAATTTTACAAGCTTAAGCAAGATAATGAAACATCTTAAAAGGCTATTCTCTTGAATTGTTTAATCTGTAAACACCAGTGTCTGAGAGGATAGTTGCCAATGTATTCCACCTGGACTCCTGCACCAAGATATTAAAATAGACCTACAATAGACAACTTTGATTACATTAATGCTGCCATCATTAAATGCTGCTAGAGTCTCTAAACCCCTGGGACTTGTACTTCACTTGACCTTCGGTCCAAGAAAATGCTTTGACTACGTTTTGCTTTTCCCTTGTTAACCTCATTCACTTTAGTTAAAAAACCTCTGTTGTTCTGAGAATTTCAAATGCATTATATGCTACTTCACAGCTGCTGCTGTATCCTCCAGGAGAAGATGTACTTTAATTACCACTTGCCATGACATTGTTATATCACAGTTAAGCATTGTGGTCATTTACTAGAAAATGGGGGGGGAGGGGTTGTTTTTTGCCAAAGAGATGTTATATTTATGTTGTCATAAATCATTTATCGAATATTATACATTTATAGAAATATTTAAACAGTATATATTACAAGATTTGTCATATTGAAAGTTATACAATATTCTCCAATATTAAAGATGCAAAATATCAAAATCAAATGAAACCAAAAAAAGAAAACCCAACTTTCTGCAGCTTAGCATCATTTCTATTAAAATGTATAGCGCACCTTTAAAAAAAATTCTAATTTCAAAAGAATCTTTTTAACTGTGCAAGACCAGAAATACTAAGCTAGGGAAATATTTGAATAGGACAGCTGTCACATTTATTGAACAAAGGTAATAGCTGATAGCCCATGAAATATAGACAATGTCATACAAGCTTTTCTATTTAAGAAAGAGCTGGAAATTGAACTTCCTGGGACAGACTTTGAAAAGAGCTCAGTACTCAATGGCTCCAATTTAGGCCTTTACTGTCACTTGTAGGATATTTAGTCCCAAACCCTGAATCTTGTGCAAAGAATATTGCTAGGATCAGGAGCATCCTCCTTCAGGCTGTGGGGTGAAAGGGATATTGTGTAGGTGCTGTTACAGCCCTAAGCTCTCTTCAATAGAAGTACCTTTCACCTCCCCTTTGCCATAAGATGTGTGTGATTGTGGGTCTACCAGCCACTCCTAGCACATCCCCATCCCTCCTACATAGTAAGGCTCAGCCAGCCTCAACCTATGCTGTCTAAGTTTCAGGGGGCATGAGCACCCTGCACCAGGTCCATGCAGTGTTCCATCCTGCACGCTTCTATTGGCTGTTCTGAGACCATGGAGGGCTGAGAGAGGGGAGAACAATTTGCGCCATACTGGCATTTCCCATTTTCTCCCAAAGACTTCTGTATGCAAATAGACATGTATGCAAATAGTAGCAGTAGCAGACATCCTTCTGTCTTAACAGACCATGGGTATGCCCCGAGAGGTAAAAAATTTGTTCAGTTGGTTTTACAGCAGCCACGGCTGTGGCTGAAGTGACCCGCTCGAGAGAGAGAATCCCTGCCTCATTTGTCACATTTAAAAGGTGACCCATTGGTCTCTGCCTTCTGTGAGCTCTTTTCTCCTCTGCTTATCTGGACTGCTTCCTCTCGTAGCTTTGGAGACCTTTATTGAGCTCTTGTTTCCAAAGGCTGCAGTCCTGAGTGAGATCTTCCCAGTTATCCATATCCATGTCCATTTCTTTGAGGTCTCGCTTGCACACATCCTTGAAATGCAATTCTGTGTGTCCTTTAGGTCTTTTTCCAGATGCCAATTCACCATAGAGAATGTCCTTTGGGGTGCCTCCATCATTCATTCGGCACACATGCCCAAGTCAGTGGAGGTGTCTGTTTAAGGAATGTGTGCATGCTGGGTTTGCTGGTCTGCTTGAGCACCCCAGTGTTGGTGACTCTGTCCATCCAAAAATTTGACGAAGACAACACATAATGAAAACTGTTGAGCCTTTTTTCCTGATACGGTCTATGTCTCACTCCTGTACAAAAGTGTACTGGTAACATCCATGATACACACAGATCTTTGCGTACTCTGTCAATTTCTTGTTTTGCTATGCCCTCTTGCTCAGTCTAGATATTGTTGTGGCAGCTTCTCTGATGCGCATGTTGAGTTCCATTTCAAGTGAAAGGTTGTCTGTGAGAGTGGACTTCAGGTATGTGAACTCATTCACCACTTCAAGTTCATGGTTACTGATGCTGATGGAGGGAGCTTCTTCGATTCCTTGACACATTGTTAGTTCTTTTTAAGCTTATATACATAAAACAGTATGCACAAAAACACACCATTAAGAAGATTTTTAAAACCAGAGGTAAAGGTTTTCATGTTACATTGGAAGCAGCAAGAGATCAAATCAGCTCTCTGAGAACTGTGTATACAAGATATAGTTCTGTAAAAACTGGAATGACCTAATTTGCCAATGTCTACACTACTGCCGGCAAAACTTGTGTCACTCAGGAGTGTGAATATTCCATCCTCTTGAGTGACATAAGTTACACCACCATAAGTGATAGTGTGCACTGTACTAAGTCAGCAAGAGAAGCTTGCAGGTATTTTTGTTGTTGTTGACAGAACAGCTGTCTCCCATCAGCATAGAGTGTCTTCACCAGATGCACAGCTGTATTAGTACAGCTGTGCTGCTGCAGTGCTGTACATGTAGACATGGCCTAAAACACATACCAACATTTAAACTGTTGCTTAAAACAGCAGCTAATTTAGTAATTGCATTTGTATGACCATCACTGCAGTTGATTTATATAGCAATGGCCACTATACATTTGAGGGCAGCATTAAAGTTATATCTTTAGCCTTCATGGTTCTGGGATTCTTTTCAAACACCTAAACTGTATGATGATCAGGCCAATGTAAAGTTTCTTGATTTGTTTTTATTTGGTTTTTGCATCTGTCCTTTACATTGTAAGTTATCTAAAAGGTCCAGTTAAATTACCACAAACCATGACCCTATATATTTTAAGAGTTCAAGGTAGAAAGTTTCTCATCCGTAGCAATGTGGCATTGGAATGAGATTGTGAGTGACAAAGAATTTTTATCACTTAGCGGGCATTGTGTGGCTTTTTCCTACAGAAATAACTTTTTTTTTTTTTTTTTTTGGTAAATCAGGCATTAGACGCAATACATAAGTAAATTTCTATTACATTGTATTCACTCATAAAATTTAATATTTAAATGTGTTTGCTTAACATATAGGGCAGCAGAATCTCTTTATACCATCAAACAGACTTCTTGCAAGATGCCACGTTTTTATTTACAGTACATTGATATTTGCAGCATTTAAAATAAGTGTACAATCTTAGGGTTTTCTTTGGTGGAGCGTCCATACTCAAACAATAAATATGCTAACAAAACACTATTGTTCTTTTTAATTAATAATTATAATAAATAGTATTGCAGTAATGCACAGAGGCTCTAAATCAGGATTAGGTCCCATTGCGTTAGTTGTGCGGAGAGCATGCCGTCTTTATTTCCTTTTGAAAAGGTTACCTAATCTGTCTACAGAGTTAATCTTTTTTCAGAGATTTTTTGTTGATTTGTATTGGGGAATTATTTACTTATTCATCAATAGCAGGGCTATATTACAGACCTGGCCTTAGGGCACAAAGTACAAGTGTTTTGCACCTCTGCTTTTTTCTGCTACCTCGGAAGTCTTTCATGATGTCCATTCTCCTTACGACTTTCTTTAACTACCTGCCCATCACCTTCTTCAGCTCAGTTTTCAGAAATTACAATTCCAGAATTATACCATTACTCATTAGGAAAGATCCAAAAGCTCATTCTAAGCCCTCTGGGTGGAATTGTTTGTACAATAAATATCTTCTCAGATGTCCAGTGGTTGATGTGTACACGTACACACACACACACACACACACACACACACACACACACACACACACACACACACACACACACACACACACACACAGTAAAAGAATCCTCCAATCAATAGGCATTTTGTGTCTTTGTGTACATCCGCTAGTCATGAAATGGTTTTGGCTCAATATATAGACAGAAACCACACGTTTCCTATTTAGGAAGTGCTTTAATGTTGCATATTGCAATGATGCATTTATGCCAACTTCTAACCTTGTTCTGAGTCATCAGCACCTTGTGATCCTTTGCCAGTCCTTAGTACACTTACAGAGCCCATTTGTCCTGAACTTGGTTTGCAAGTATTCAGGCAACAAACCAAATATACACAATGTATGTTGACTGAGTTTTTTTTCTTTAGAACTTTGATATTCAGCACAGATGAAAATTCACTCCAATAACCTACTTCCTCCTGACACCAGTTTAAAATCCCTTAATCCAGATGCCTCTTTCTAAGCGCTAAATAAGGGATATGATAAATATAGCTATTCATTTTCATGTTGTGTATTAATAATGTCCATTTTACAGTCGTTGTACCTGATCAAATAATGCTCAATTAACAAAAAACAAAACAACAAACATGATTTTTCTTTGGAGACACAGCAATAAATCTGTTCATTCTTGAGTGCCATAGCACTCAGGTGGTTTGTGGGCTGTCACACTGTCTGGAGGGGTTCACAACCATAAGTGCCAGCCACAGGGCAGACTGTCAAAAAGCAGGGCAGCCACCCCAAACTGGTTGTGTGTTCTATAATTAGATTTCACCAACATGTGTTAACTCTTCAAACATTATAACAATCTCACCATGGAGTAACAGAGAGTCCCATTGGCCTCCCAGGTGAGCTGGACTTGGTGATAAATGGTTGCTGTATACCAAAGATGAAAATATTCAGGTTGCTCCCAGTCCCAAGAAACCAGTCACTTACCCCAGGCCAAACTGTACCTCAGATCTCACACCAAAGGCAACCTTTGTAGCCAATCCTATAGTAAACTAATTAAAAAGATTAACTAGGAAAAAGAAATGAGAGTTATTTACCGGTTAAAGCAGGCAAAGATATATACACAAATGAGTTACATTCTATGCTTCTAAAAGGTGACAGACTACAAGATTTCAGCATTGAATGTCTTTTTAGGGCAACCCTGGTTGAACCAAGGGAATCTCTGCTTTTGTTTACTAGCTCCAGCCCTATGAGAGTCCAAACAGTAAAGAGATTAAAACATTTCATGTCAGCTATCTTTATTTCCTTCTTCCAAAATTCAGCTGATAGGGCTAACTTTCTTGCATGTTGCACCTTCATGGGTGCAAGATCACCATTAACCCAGTCTTTGTATTATGATGTTCCACAGTGGCCCATCCTATTTTGATAGCCCTCCTTGAGAGGTGGGGGAACCACTCCTCCTGCCTGGTTTCACAAGTTCAGAGCAGACATTTTTACAGTTATAAAACAAAACTTACATATTACCTGATGCCTGTCATGTCTGTATGTCATGCTAAGATCAATGCATGCAGCAATTTACAAGCTTTTTATAGAGTCTTGTGGTGAATTGCCACAGTCCCCCCCCCCACCTTTCTGGGTGGTCTCACCCCTCCAAAGTAAGAGGACTCACAGTCCATCTGCTGCAATTACCCATGCTTATTTATTTACAGTGCACAGGTACCATTTCCACTCCCAAACCAGGCCCACTTGGCCCCAAGGCTCTGGGCTGCTCACCCTTTCCGGCCAAGAGGCAAATGGCGGGGGGGGGGGGGGGGGGGCTCCCCTTGTCCCAGGGTATGCCTCTCCCTCTAGATTCTCCCTGGCTGGTTTATGTGCTCCCTCCAGGCAGGGGAACAGCTTTTCCCATTTGTCCCATTAGGCAGGTTCCTGGCTTGTTCTAATCAGCACCTTCAGCTGTTGCCCTCCTCCCTGCTGTCTGGGGCTCACGCCCGCCCACCCACCCTAGTTTTCAAATAGGTGTTACCCCAGCCCAGGCAGCTGGGTTGAGGTGGGGGTGGCAGCAGAGACACCGAAGGGCTTATTGCCTTCCATTCTGCCACAGTCTAAACACTAAAGACACCCTGACAAGTTTACAACCTATCTTGAGAATTACTAACATGCAGGTGAACTGGTCTGGTTTTCAGCTATGAATTTTTCAGTGCTTGGCTGATGCCTACTGCCTGGGCAAGAGCTGGCACCTCATCTACCAGCGTCATAGGGGCAAGAGAAGAAACTGGGTTGTTTACACTGTTCTTGGGCACAGGTTTCCATTTTGAATTCTTACGAGAAATGTGTTGAAAATCCCCATTCTGACCTGGATTTTTTTATCATGTTGGAACAGAATGTACTGCCTTGTTAAGGCAGCCTTCAGGTCCACCATTATTCTATAATTAGCTTTGGCCAGCTCAGAGGTCCTGCTGGGAATCAAGACTAATAGGAATTGTAAGCCATGGAAAGGGATGCTGGGAAAGAGTACCAGGTATATAAACTCTTCCCTTCTCCCATGAGAGTGAAAGATTGGGAAAGGAATAGGGGTCGCTGTCAGTCTCTAGCAAAGGAAGTTTGAAGGAACATTATGGGAATAATTCTGCAAAAGCTGAGAACCCATTTATAAAAACACACTCTCGGGATAATGTGATCTCACACTTCAGGGTACTGTGATAAGCCATATACAATTCAAGCACATTGCCTGAGTTCAACCACTGGGTAAACAAATAAACATGTTATGTTTTAATTGGAATAAATCTTCAGAAATTCAGTCAATTCCAGTTAACTTTTGAACACTGCTATTCAGAAGAGACCCTGCAATATTTAAGGTTGAGAAGGCACCTCTCTTAGTGAGATCCTAGGAATAGATTTGCAACTATATAATACCATAAAGGACCTAGAATATGTTAACCTGCTCAATATTCTCAAACCACCTTATAAAAATCTCATCTCAGCAGTTTTTCTCTGGATTCAGGTTAACAAAATATTGTCCATTCCCTGTTTAACTTCACACCGGGCTGACCAAACATTTCAGTTTTAAATATCCAAGAGATTCCTCAGTACTGAAGAGATTTAAGCTGATCATTAATACTGAAGCAAACTTCTTCCTCAGGATGTGCAGAGGCTGACTTATAAAATAGTACCTGTCAGAGATAAAACATTATTATTAATGTTGCGTCCTATATTTACTGCCATAGAAATATCTAATACACTGTAATGCAATAATATTTTTCTTTACATCCTTTGTAGACATTCTGGTGCAGTGGAGTTAGCTGCTCATCTAAAAATTAATGGAAAATATGTGGCTAACTTTCCTATCTTGCTATGGAAAATCTCAGCCACTGCATTTCTTTTGGTATTGGTGTGTGTGTGTGTGTGTGTGTGTGTGTGTGTGTGTGTGTGTGTGTGTGTGTGTGTGTGTGTGTGTGTGTGTGTGTGTGTGTGTGTGTAAATGTAATGCTAATTAACCTGAAAATATAACCAAATACAGTGTTAGTGGTAGGACCATACTTCATAGACTTTACTCATGTGAATAGTCCCAAATGAAGTCAATGGGACTAGTTGAGGGAATAAATGTTTATCAATATGATTAAGGAGTTCAAAATCTTGCCCATAAGTTTGCTTTGTCAGCAATCACTATAAGGAACACAACTGCTACTAAAACATACTTAACTGTTGTCTGAATCATTTTGTTTATTGTATAGTACTTGCATTCTCTTTTCCTATATTGGACCAAACCTGAAAGAATTCTGCAGCTGGAGCTCCCATTAAAGTCAGTGGAAATTCTGCAGGTAAAATGCATGTGGGCTATGGCCCATTATCTATTTGATTATTTTTACCATTAAAATGTTTAATAAATAATAGCATTTAATCAAATACGCTGTGTGTCCTAGACAATAATTGCAAAATGCTGATCACCCCCAGATGCACAATGGGAGTGCATGGGGGGAGCGGTCTTCAGCTCCTCAGCAGTGATGTTTTTCTGCAAGCTGGATCAGGGCCAGCACATGTGCTGCAAGGCTCATATCGTGGTCATTATACAAACAGAAATAAGGTTGTGGTCCTCATTTGCGGCACAGATAACTACTTAAAGAATTCCGAGGCAATAGAGGGGCAACTTGCCTGCAGGACACAGAGGAAAGTATTTCTTAATGGTAATATCAAATAGGAAACATGGGTGGGAGTCAGTCAAAATGTCCTTGTGACAAAAGGAAAGCTAGAGGATAGGTGCTCTGTGATGTGATGCCTATGTGAATAGACTTGGCCAGGGTCCACAGAACTATAAAGGACCTGGGCTAATTATTTGTGGGTTTGGGTAAATAGACTTGGATGGTTTGTACCCAAACTATTGTTGCAGCTCTATTACTAATTGTATATAATGAATTACTGCAATATTGACAATCTGAAAGTAATAGAATTATAACATTCTTATTAAACTGAACTTCTACAAAATATTTCTATAACTATCCTGTAATGATTGCAGATACACTAAATATTGCCAATTAAGCATGATGATTCCAGCAAAATGTATAAGATTCTGCAAAATGTGGTTTTTATTTACATTCATAATATACTTTTTTACATGGGTTAATAATAAAGCCACTATTTGTTTCTTCCCCAGTTCAGTAGCATGTAGATTGCCTGAAGGAATTACCACATTACTGCTAGAATTCTGTATTAGATTATAAATATGTCTTTGAATCCCAGTTCCTTGTGGTATTAATGGTGGAGCATTCCACTTCCTTTTGCACAATTAGAGTTTAATGTCTTAGGCCAATATGGGATCTTTGTGATTAAAACATTTAGCAGAAGAAAAAAAGTCAAAGCCTCCAAGCCCTGCCAAACAGATATTTTCCAGTTAATTGGAGTGTCCTGTTTGTTTTTCAAAACCCCACTGACTTCTGGAAGAAATCCCTGCAAACACTGTGTTATAAGGTTAGAAAGAATTTATCTCTGTTCCACATGCAGTGGTTTGAGTCCTGTGTGAATTTTTTTGTAGCTATTGTAGAGGAAGTCTAATCTAATACACACACATTTTGAAGTGATCTATTGGTTCTCTATTAGAAGATATGTTATCAAGTTTCTTCTAATAACTTTGATTAGGTATAAATCATGACTAGCTATTTTTTTCTGCATGCTTATGTTAAAAACAAAATGTGTTTTACATAAGGAACTAAAAACATAGATCAAGGTACCCAAATTTTAACCAGACAAGGGCATTATTGGTAGCTTAGCAAATGCCTAAGGGCTTTACATAATTTGTGTGAAATAGAGCAGAATGGAATACACTTACCCTCATCGTTAATAGGGAAATGTGGACTTTAGCAACAACAGGTCCCAGTGTACCATGATCCAAGAGGCCTGTTTTCCAAATGTTTTCTAAGAAAAGGTTTGGGTTTTTTTTTTTTCTAAAAGGCAGGGGTTGTTTTCATGACAATTTTTCATATTGGATTTCAGTCTTTCAAAATAATTCAAAATGAAACATTTCAGGAAAAGAAAGATTAAAAGTGAAAGAAAGTAACTTTCTCTGAGATTCGGTGGCAGTGGACGGGAGTTACACAAACTACGCAAAAAACTTCCGTAACTCCCATTGACTCCTCTGCTTCTCTTCTGTGCGCTGTCTTCACTGCATTGCGCTGACGGGAACTGTGTTCCCGTCGACGCAGCGCTACATCACTTGTGAAGGTGGTCTTAGTACGTCAATTTCTGGATCGACTGAGCGGGTCTTCGCTGATCGCACAGTCAATCCAGAGAAATTGATCTGACGGTGGTGACTTTGTCGCCGTTAGTGTAGCCATAGCCTTAAAGTGTTAGTTTTTGTCTTTCAAAAGTGAAATCTTTCAAAAGTGAAATCATTAGAGCAAGCAACAGTTTCACTTTTTGAAAAAATACTTTTCCTCACTTTTTAATTTTCTGTGAAAGCAGATGATAAAGTAACACTAACTATTTTTCCAGAGGAAAATAATTAAAAATGAGATAGAAATTCCCCACCACACATGCACATATTTTTGTTACTATTTTCCCCCTTTTTCCCCACTGGAAAAAGGAGGGGAAGGAGAGAATAAAGGTATGAGAGAGTGGGACTTTCTCACCAAAACAAAACAGAAAGAGTGAGACTTTCAAAATGGTATGCTGTAGAAATTATTTTGAGGGAGTTCCATGGTCTCTGTTCTACAGGAGGTCCAACTAGATGATCACAACAGTCCTTTCTGGCCTTGGAATCAATGACAAAAAAAAATCCATAGAAAAATTTTTAAAAAATCTTCCTGATTAAAAAGACCAGTTTTAGCTATCTCTACTGTTCAATCTAAAGGCTGCATTTATCTCTATATTGAGGATGAAGGTAGCCATGGGCCACCTTGAAGAAATTCCTGGGCAGCATTTGGCCATCTGGACAGACTTGGGAAACCACTGATTTTAATCTGATAAATTAGCAAAAATATATTTCAGGCACTATTATATGTATATATTGGAACCTGTGGTTACTGCTAGAAACAGGAGCTTTCATAAAATGAAATAGAGGTTTATTTTTCCTATTAACATCTATAATATATCTTCATATAACCAAATGCATCCCACATCCTTCGGTATGGCCCAGGAATACAGCACATTTCAGGAGCATTGATGGCCTTTGTGGTGGCTGTGTGCTAAACCTGTCCCACTTATGCCAACTGCCAGCAGTCCCAAGAAGCCAGTACAACGCCTGAAAATCACTGGGTATGAGGAAGTCCCACCCTTGCCTTTTTCTTTTGCCTGTTTCTTTCTCCTTGCCTACACTGACAGCAAGGAGTTGGCTGGTGAACGAACTATTATGCCAGTTCTTTGTCATGGGTGGTTCCCCTGTAGTAGGATGACACTTCCAAAGCATCCAACACTTTCAAAGGTTTGCACTAGAGCCAATTTGAACTAGTGCAACACAAAGCTGCCTCACAGAAATTCAGGATGTGGGTCCAGTAACTATTATTAATGATAGTTCTTTAAAATATTGGTGTATAATTTGAGGGGAACTGAAAGATTTTTTTCTAAACAGAAGATACTTCTCCTTTCCTTTATCCCCAAATTCTGTGCTCAAAATAACAAAGCAAAGCTGCCCCACAACCCAACATTACTCTGATTGAATAAATGCAAACCTCAAAACAGTGAGGAAACCAGCTGTGAAAGTGTGTTGTGTTGACAGACAATGCATTTTTAGCAGTGTAATTTACTGCTGTTCGGCTTTACTGACCTTTTGAAAGACTAAAATAAAAACATTATTCTCTGTGGTCTGAATCATTTCAGCTGTTCCAGCTATTGTACTTTTACCACATAAAGGTTTCAAAAAAAAGGAAGCCCTGTGGGGATGCAGGGATGAAGCAACTTCTAATAGTTGCAGGGCTAATTGCTATAACCCCATGTTTTAACAGTATGCAAAGGTGCAAAACTTAAGTGGGTTGTTTATTTTGTCCAAATGTAAGAGGCATATCTCATTTCATTTTGTTTAAAATAACTCTAACACCCACATCCTAAGAAAGACAATCTCAGGATCCAATTCATGAAATAGTCATGTATCATTTACATGTGATTTCAAGCATTTTTCTAAGAAATGGTACAGAATGCATTTGTGCGAGTAAAATATATGCAATTGAAGTTTTAGCTTCCACACACATGGCCAGTGTCAGAGTTCCCAGGCTAACTGAACCTCTGACCCTGATGTCTTCGACTGCATCCCCTCTCTGGTCTGAAGCCTCAAGATATCACCCTTCTTTCAGTGGAATCACACTTCTCTCCCACTTTCAGACTGGTCCCTGAGATCTTGTCCCCTGAGATCAACTGTGATTATTTCAAAAGGCCTAACTTTGGTAAGTACCTGCAGTTCTATTCCCTCCAGGAGCAAGGACAGTGGTACCTGGTAACTAAGCAGCTTTCTTAAAGCAAAGTATCATTTATTTAGGACAAAAACATTTCAGGGGAACAGATCTTTAAAAAAAAACCCCAAAAACAGTCAACAAGCTGCATGTCTTTTGCTACAGGTTACCATTTCCTGGATCTGGGGAAAAGACCCAACTCTTTCAGACTCCTCAGCAGAGCTGCTCTCTTTGTCAACCTGTCCCACTGCCACCCCTGAATAGGACACACACACTCTCACCTGAGAAGGGCTTTTTAACTCTTTAATGTTCTTCTGATCTCTTCATTTCCAGCATTGGCAGGGCAGCTGTGTTAACTTATTGGAGACAGGCTATAGGATGATCAAAGCTAATAGTTCCCCTATTGTCCCATAATTTCCCCCCCGTATTTGTTCAGAGGTTGCCTATCTGGATCCCTTCTGTGGTTCCCTGTCTGTTTCCCCCACAACTCCCTATTAAGTTTGAACAAATCATATCGGAAAGGTTTATGCCCAACATGCAATGACTTTTTCCCACTGACCAAGTCACATACTGCACTCACAAAATGTATTACAAGTCTCTGTTCTTAGATCATTACATAGCAATTCCACATCTGTAACAACCAATGCTCCATTAAACACTCAAAGGCTATGCATGCAATTCAGTGTCATTTTAGTAGGAGAGGAAAAAATAACGTATTTCCAGAGAAGCATAAAAATGCAGTCAACAAATACTGCAAAGTGTTTGCCAAAGCCAGAAAGGTGAATATGTTGAACAACTATCTGCCGAGCCTCACTCTGATTTCATATTTTAAAACACTTTGCTCTGAAGAGCCATAGCAACATAGGAAATTTGACAAGTGAGGGCAGAGGCTAATATTATACTTACCACAAGTTTTCTGAAGAGTTCTCAAATGGATTCTGTACCTGCAGTCCACATAGGAAGGCACAAGAAACACTGCAATAATATTTTTAACAGAAAAAGTTTCCTCCTAAGCCCCATCAGTTAGAGATAGGGTTATACTTTGAAGAGGAGATCTTACATCCTTTCCAAAACTTACTTTAAAAAAATGGCAATTCTGGGTAGTCGTGTTATTTACATAAACATCTACATCTTTTTAAAATCTTGCTAAGCACTTAGACTTAATGAAATATTGTGGCAAGATGTACATTGTGGGAAAAAGTTGCTCCTTTGAACATTTTAAAATGGTCTGAATTTAGATTTTTTTACAGCATTTTTCACTGGAATTCAAAATTTTGATGGAAAAAGGGATGAATTTTTCATGACAATTTTCATGAAAAATGTTCCCATTTTATGATCAGTTCATCTCATAAGATGGTTTCTGTGTGACCTATACAGGTGCTAGAGCTATGTAAAATAAAAAATACAAATTTAAAAAAAAATCACTCCTGGCTTTACACAACATAAACTTAACTTTTCCCAAAAATTTTAGTTAGAAAAAAGCAGTGGGGTTTTTGTTTGTTTTTAACCTCAGCTGCTGCCTTCCTTCTCAGCCTCATGTTCCAGGCATTCAAAGTCCTGGTGACCCTCTGCCATGGCATTTGCAATCATGAGAAGATGAAAAAGTTGTTCTGGTTAGACTTAAAATGTGGATTTAAAACCAATATAGTTAACCCAGTTTAAGAGTGGCTTTTTTCAATTTAGCTTAAATCAATTAATAAATTTAAGATTCACCAAAGTAAGCCATTGTTAGACTAAAATATACAGTGTAGTTGTAGCTGTGTCAGCCCCAGGATATTAGAGAAAGAAGGTATGTGAAATAATCTTTTATCATCTTCAGCTCTTCTTAACCTCACCAACAGAAGTTGATCCAATAAAAGATATTATGTCATCCCACCTTGTCTTCCTAATATCCTGGGACTGACACAGCTACAACCATACTGCATATAAGACTGTCCACACAGTTTTTTGCACTGGTTTAAATATATCTGTTAAAAAACCATTTAAAGGTAAATCAGTGCAACTTTCTCATGTAGACAAGCCCTTGGCTCCTATCCCTCAGGATATGTTCGTAGCTAATTTCCCAGGATAGACTCATTCACAGCATCCCATGGATCAAAGCAAACTGTGAACAGGTGGAAATAGACATTATATTCTATATGCACCTGCTCCACTTAATTGTACCTGTCATTTGGGGATAATTTGAACAATCACAGGATTGCAGTAGTTAACATGGACAATCCAAGGAGTTGATGGGGATGCAATGCACCACTTCATCTTGCACTGATTCAATCAGACTAGTCCAGTTACAATGGTGTCGTTCTGTAGTGTAGAAATGGAGTTTTCTTCCTTCTGACCACCTCCTGTAGATCTTTCCATGAAAATGGAGTGATCCAAATATGGGGGTTTGGTTTTTAAATAACGCTTTCAGGGCAATGTATTTATGTAATTATAGATGTATCCTATTCAGTACAGTGTGCTTGTCTTGAATCATTTTTCTCTACAAGAAGTAATTCAGTCTCTTATTCTTATTTCAAAATTGGATTATGTGAGAAGAAAACTAATTAAAAGGTAAAAGGGTATGATGGGTGGCTGAAAGCAGAGCTAAGCTGTTGTTTGTCTTCTGTACCATCATTTTTCTCCAGAGTGGCAGCAAAGAGTAATGATTATTTTACTTTATCAGAATCCTTTCACTCTTCTGTTCTGAATATACAATCAGATAAGCCCTGAGGGAAAAAAGGGATGTTTTTATTTAATTGACATGCAACTTAGAGGCAGATCTTCAGTTGGTGGAGTTATGGCCATTTACACCAGCTGAAGCTCTGTCCCTTGCTGTTGGTGTGACCTTTTGGGGTTTCCATTTTGAAACTTTTGGCAGGAATCATTTGTGCAATTGAAACGGTACTTGTTGTAATATAAATACAAACAAACCACATAAATAAGGTCCTAAGCACCTGGAGAGTACAGCCCCTTTGCAGGATAACATGTACAATCCCAGCTCCAAAAGAGGCTGTTAGATTTTAAGAGCTGCTTTCTCTCTTCTAGTCTCCACTAAAATGGCTCAGTGACTGATGGGATAGAATTTTGTAGTCACAAAAACACTCTCTTTACCGCTTGAGTAACAAAAATGCATGTACAAAATCAACAATACATACTCTAAAAGTGCTTTCTTGTTGCACTTATGGGACTAGATCCCTAGATGGTGTAAACTGATCTACCTCCATTGAAGTCAATGTAACTTTGAATTCAAAGGAGCTACGTCATTTTACACAAGCTGAAGGTCTGTTCCAGGAAGTTTAATTCGTGTTTATAAAAATTCAATTTTGCTTGAACTGTTTGGGGCACAAATAGGAAAAAGTAGGAATGAAAAACTGTAAGTGAGAAGAAAACCTCCACAAAATATTCAGTTATTTCTGTCCCAAAGAGAGTAATCATCTCTCCCTTATTAATCAGACACCCGGGTGCTCACTGAGTTAACAGTTCCAGAGGGTAGCTGTGTTACTCTGTATACAGCAAAAACAAATCTCTGTTTAAACCCAACCCCGTTGTCAGCTCTGCCCACACATCGACTCTAGTGACAACATCACTGGTCCTAACCACATCAATCACACCATAAGGGGCTCATTCACCTGTACATACACTAATGTTATATATGCCATCATGTGCCAGCAATGCCCCTCTGCCATGTACATTGACCAAACTGGACTATCACTACGCAAAAGGATAAATGGACACAAATCAGACATACAAAATAATAACATCCATAAACCAGTAGGAGAACACTTTAATCTCCTAGGGCATACTGTCACTGACCTGAAAGTTGCTGTACTTCTCCAAAAAAGCTCCAAAAATAGACTTCAAAGAGAAACTGCTGAGTTAGAAATGATCTGCAAACTTGACACATTCAAACTGGGCTTAAACAGAGATTTGGAATGGCTCTCTCATTACAAGAGGTAAATTGCTTTGCTCACCCATTCTCACCTCCTACTCAATGACTGTCATTAGACCTCAAGTACCCGGCTTTCATCCACTGTTCTCTATGCACTTGTATATGTATATGATGATCCTATGTTTCTCATTTCTACCTCTGCATCTGACGAAGTGAGCTGAGCCTCACGAAAGCTTATGCCTGCTAAATTAAATTTGTTAGTCTTTTAAGTGCCACAGAACTCTCGTTGTTTGAGTTAACAGTGAATTTGTCTGAACAGGATAGTCATACTGTCACCATTTGTTTTCAGACAGAAGCACCCAATTCATTCTCATGACTAGGATATGAAGTCAAACTATCAAGTTACCCCTGTTGTATATATGGACATGACAACAGTAATTAACCTTAGGCACAGTTTTTTGTCTGAATTTCATGTTTGTTTAAAACTTTTGCTAATGCCTGAAGTCTTTCCCCATGTGGGTAACACTCTGTTAGTTTAATGCCAGATAAGAAGCCATAGTTTTGCTTTATCACTTGAAAAAACATTGAGATGAAAAAACAGCCTATTCTCAGGAGATGACAGCCTTCTACATTTATGCCAAGAAGATTAAGGCTAGCATGCTTCTGATGACTAAGGGTAGATTTTGGACAACGCTTTCCAGAGGGAATGTACATGATGAAATGCTCATTCAAGAACACTATAAATTAACATGCAATTGAATATATGAATAGGTGAAAAGACAATGATTTTTGAAGCTGAATGCATTGAGCAGTAGTGATTGTGTGATTAAGCCACTTACAGACTGCTCTTGCAAGCATTTACCTGTCTACTCTGAAGGCAGAAATATGTGACACATTTTTACTCTGGAGTTGAAGAAATGACAATGCAAACAAGAAAGTCACTCTATATCCCTATATATTTCCTTCAAAATAATGTCTATCATTCTTTGCAACTTTGCAATTTAAATCTTACTTTTCAAACAGTGAACAAAAAATCTCTCATCCATTTTACCTAAAGATCACTGATATTTTTCCCCCAAAATACCTGACAAATAAAAAATACCTGATAAAAAGGAATGTTTAGAACAATGTGCGGAATAGAAGCCATTGAAAAGTCAACAATAGACCAATTGTTCCCACACAGTTATGACAGACATCTCCTATTCTATGTCTAAGAGGAAACTCTTGTAGTCTCTGATTACCACTGTGTGATACTTATTTACAAGTACTCACTTTTTTAGGGTTATTAAACTATAATGTATAGGGTTAGGCAAGCTGCTTTGATACAATAAAAAGCCCTCAAATCTTCACAGAAAAATATAGTGTCGGATCTTTGGACCTCTTTTCTCCCAGGAAGAAGGGAAACTTGAAATCACCTTTATGCCCTCCTGATCCTGGAGCTGTTGGTCATACGGCTCATCACAAGGTGCTACTTGCTGCTCTAAGTTGTGCCAGGTGGTAACAAGGAACAGCTATGACAGCTAGGGAATCCAGCCACTTGACTTATTCCCCAGTCACACTCTCTTTTGCTGGTGGCCAAGAGGAAGGTTGTGCGAAGCCACTGAACCAACTCTTCCTTGTTCATGGAGTGCTGAGGTAGGGAAGCAGGATTTGCCCCATACCGGTTTTCCATTTTCCCCAAAGTCTTCCATTTATTTAAACTTTATATACATATAAATAAACTATTTTAAAAAATACATGGTGTGCAGAATGACACTTTCTTGCTACATGAGAAGCATCAAGAGCTCAGACCTGTTCCCCCCACACAGACACAATTTTAATTTTGGTAGGAATTGACATTTCCTTGAGCCAAATGGGATTCATTTATTCTCATACAGGGACATTTATTTATTTATTTGGTCTTAAACTGCAGGTGCACTCCTGTTAGAAAGGATGCATCATAAATTTGGTGCAAATTGTGCCTAGACCAACGGTTCTCAACCTTTTTTTCCTGAGTAGCACTCGGGTCAGGTACAGTCAGGTCAAGGTACAGTCAGGTCAAGTACCACTTGACCTGACTGTACCTCACCCGAGTACTACTCGGGGAAAAAAAGAGGGGGGGGGGGGACTTTCGGCGGTGGCGGCGGAGTTTTGCGGCAGGGGGAGGGGGACTTTCGGCAGCAGTGAGTTACATGGGGAGAATAATGCCCTCCGCCGAAACCCTTCCGCCGTTTGCCCCCTTTTCGGTGGCAAGGTTTCGCGGGGGTGGGAGGGTGGGCACTTCCGGCGGCGGATTCGGCGGTGTGGTATGGCTTGTGTACCACCCAGTCTTCTTCGGGGTACCACCGGTTGAGAACCGCTGGCCTAGACTATGATACGTGAGAACTTTCATCAACAAAAATAAACTTCTCTTGATTAATTCTTGTAGGAGGGTAGAGACATACTACAGAAACATTTAGGTAAGTTTTAAATGATGTGTGCTAAACTCCTGTCATGGATGTGCAGGGGAATAAAAAAAGTGCTTGGTCATTTACCATAAACACCTTAATTCTCTTTCTGTCTCAGTGAAACTGCCTGAATGCATAGGGACATCCAGGTAACAGCCTGTGTGTGATCTCCTAACTATGTCTGCATTTCAAACACCCTCCTTGGCTGGCGCACTTAGGACATCAACAGATCTGCAAAGTGCAGAATGCATCTTTCAAGAACTACTCTTTTAAGTAGGATATGGACAAAAGTTGTATCATATTTATAAAGCTATGTGCAGAACAAAGAGGTATACTATATATATTGGTGGCAATGGTGAGCCATCAATAGACAAGGATGATCTCTTTCACAGGTGTTTATTTTATATGGGCTTTTTGGTGACTAAGGAGTCTGACTCTTGAGCCGCAGACTCATTGGCAGACATTGCAGGTGGTGTTGAGAGGCAAGGTTCGACCACAATTGCTGCATGACAGTTGCCTGTCCTTTCTTTTCTGGCATTTCTCTGCAGCCAAGGTGAGGCAATTTTCCTTAAAAGTAGTCATTCCTTCTCTGACAAGTCTTTGCCAGTTAGCCCTGTCTTTTGAAGTTTGTCTTGAGGGTGTTGCTGAAGCATTTCTTTTGGCCTCCCTGTTTCCTTTCTCCTTTGGTGAGTTGGCTGTACAGAAATTGTTTTGGTAGTCATGTATCAGGTATGCACACGCAATTCCCACTGCACCTCAGCAGGTCTTGGACAATCTGGGCTTCAACACTGAAGTAGTTGGCCTCCCTGAGGACACTGATGTTAGTGTGGTGATCCTCCCACTTTATGTTGAGGAGCTTCTGGAGAAAGTGCTGGTGCTGGCATTCCAGGTTTTATAGGTGTTTTCTGTAAGTCACCCAAGTCTTACAGCCCTAGAGGAGAGTTGGGATTACCATCGTTTTTTAAACTAAAGCCTAGTGTGTGTTCTGATGTTGTGGTTGTTGAATACCTGGTGAGATTGTCTGTGAAAGGCAAGTCTGGCACAGCGGATTCTGTGCAGAATCTCAACATCTATGTTTGCCCTCTGTGAGAGATGGCTGACAAGGTAGACAAAGTGTTCTACATTTTCCAGTTCCCATCTCCCACCACCATTTGCTTCTCCATTTAGAATGAGGAATTCTGCACAGGACTCCTATGAGAACCCATAACTCTGCTGAACCAGTCTAATGGATGCCATTAGAGTTGGTTTGCGGACGACACTAAGCTGGAGGGAGTGGTAGATATCCTGCAAGGTAGGGATAGGATACAGAGTGACCTAAACAAACTGGAGGATTAGGCCAAAAGAAATCTAATGAGGTTCAACAAAGAAAAGTGCAGAGTCCTCCACTTAGGAAGGAAGAATCCCATGCACAGCTATAGACTGGGGACCGACGAGCTAGGCAGCAACTCTGCAGAAAAGGACCTGGGGGTACAGTGGATAAAAAGCTGGATATGAGTCAGCAGTGTGCTCTGGTTGTCAAGAAGGCTAATAGCATATTGGTCAGCAGGTCACGGGAAGTGATTAATCCCCTCTATTCGGCATTGGTGAGGCCGCATTTAGAATATTGTGTCCAGTTTTGGGCCCCCCACTACAAAAAGGATGTGGACAAGTTGGAGAGAGTCCAGCGGAGGGCAACAAAAATGATTAGGCGGCTGGAGAACAGGACTTATGAGGAGAGGCTGAGAGAACTGGGCTTGTTTAGTCTGCAAAAGAGAAGAATGAGGGGGGATTTGATAGCGGCCTTTAACTACCTGAAAGGGGGTTCCAGGGAGGATGGGGCTAGGCTGTTCTCGGTGGTGGCAGATGACAGAACAAGGAGCAACGGTCTCAAGTTGCAGGGGGGAGGTCTAGGTTGGACATTAGGAAAAAGTTTTTCACTAGGAGGGTGGTGAAGCACTGGAATGGGTTACCTAGGGAGATGGTGGAATCTCCATCCTTAGAGGTTTTTAAGCTGAGGCTTGACAAAGCCCTGGCTGGGATGATATAGCTGAGGTTAGTCCTGCTTTGAGCAGAGGGTTGGACTAGATGACCTCCTGAGGTCCCTTCCAACTCTAATATTCTATGATTCTACTTCTTCTTTCCCAATGATGCCACTCCATACATTAGAGTCTCAACCAACTTTTCTGTTAATGTCCCCTTGGGTTATCTTGTCAGTTTTGGGAATGGATGACAGAATTCTGTCAAGGTCAGTGTAGAAGGATTCTTTCTGTTCCTCTTCGGCATCAAGTGTTGGTACATATGCACTGATGGTGGTGGCAAATGACTTATTGACCAATTGGATACAGAAGATCATGATGCGCTCGTTGATGTTGACAGTAAGCTCAGTCAGGTGGTTGACTAAAAGGTTCTTGATTGCAAAGCCAACACCGTATATTCTCATGCTATTTGCTGGTTTGCCTTTCCAGAAGAAAGTGTAGTCACCTCCTTCTTCCATCAAGTGGCCTTCGTCTGCATGTCTTCTCTTGCTGAGAGCAGCAATGTTGATGTTATATCTTGAGAGTTCTCTGATGATAATTGCTGTTCTGCATTTGGGTCTTTCACTTTTTGAATTGTCTAATAGGGTATGGACATTCCAAGTTGCAAAAAATATTTATTTTTCCCAACTGTATTGGAAGTGATCATTCCCTAGGTTTTTACTAGTGTTTGTCTGTACACTTCCGAAGCCTTAACATTTTACCTGTCTTGCAGGAAGAGGTATCATTATTCAGCATTCAGGGAATAAAAATTTCTGAAAGATACACACATGTATAGGTATTAGGACTATAATCCTAATATTGACCTGCCCATTAACTTGGCTCAAACTAAACCAAATAGACAGATTGTTTCCTATCTCTGGAGGAGCCTTTAGAAAAGCAAATTGAGAGTAATAAGACATTTGGCAAATGTGGAAAATATCAAGGTGATGGACATTTGAAAAGTTTCATATTTTTGGTATGTTGTTGCTCAAAAAACAACTCAGGGCAGGTCTACACCTCCGGCAAAATTCAGTGCAGAGTAGCTTGCATAACTCCCGTCTACTTAGTAACTTCCCTTTAATGCGCCATCTCCACTGCACTGGCCAACAGAAAATGTGTTCCCATCGACGCAGCGCTATGCTTTTTGGGGAGGTGGTTTTATTAGATTGACTTCCGGAATGATTGAGCATGTCTTCACTGCCGCTCAATTGAACCAGAAAAATCAATCTGACAGAGGCAAATTTGCCATCGTCAGTGTGTACATAGCTTCAGTCCAGAAACTCCAAATTTGATTCATTCTAGCTATGGCTCCAATAAGCTCTGCATGAGTGCAGGTGTCTACATGTGCGGAGCTCATTAGAGGACTAGGGCCTATGTACGCAATATAAATGGCAGAAAATACAGTGCTATCTTGGTATTATGTCCTCAGTGCAGACTAGTGCCCTAACTACTTTTGTAATCTTTGCTGGGTTAATTCCAGAGTTATCCAACATGTGTTTTTCTCATGCCTCTGGGAACACTGATTATCTCTAGTCTCTGTGTAACTTGAGATTATTATGGAGTATACAAATGTACAGTTGTGCCTCAAATTCAACCAAGTTTTTTTCTCTGCATGTAGTTAAAAAGAAAAGAGCTTTTTCAAAGGATGTCAAAAGACAAGTTGGCATCTTATTATTTATAGATCATAGGACTTATGGGATGGTTGCAGGTGCCAAACACAAATTACACAAACCACGAGGGTATGTGAAATGGACTCTGCTCTTGCCATCTTAGTGACAAGTCCCTTGCTTATTAAAAAATCTGTTTTCCTTCCTTCTTATGCTTCTTTCCTTTCTTTCTCTTTCATTTCTTCATGTTTGTTCTTCAATACCTGTTGCTGTTGATATGCAGCTGTTAAAAGGCAGGGTTTGCAGTAGACTCTGATAAAGGTTAGGCTAAACCTCAGGCAGATCTGCTCCAGGAAGCTCTTCCATAGTCTAACATGCAGCGCTGAGAGCACCCTGACTCTGTGTCCCATAATTTTCACTCCTGTATTGATATTTTCTATTTTCATGATGCATCTCCTTTTTACTTCTTTGGTCCTAATTCACTATCAGCTTCCTATCAGCTATTAGTTGATAGGTCCACACAAAACTGTTTTTTATATATTCAAGGTAGCTACATTGATGCAACTATTGGGCCCAACTCTCTGTGCTGTTGTAATGCCAGACCATTCCTCTTTCACTTTTCAGACCTGGGGACCAAGCAGCATTCTTTCTTCTCACCTAAAAGGTGACCTCAAAAGGGCTTCTTTAAAATGGATATGTACCTTTTTTGTTTGCTTGCTTGCTTTTCTTTATTGATATTTGGAATTAAATTAAATTGGGGAAAGTGAATAATGTCCGACTGACAACCTTGCGGAGAGTTGGGTAAAAGTTTTAAAAGTGGTTTAGTGACTTAGGCTCCTCAGTTCCATCTTCATAAGTGACTTAGACCGAGATTGTTGTGTGTTCAGATTTAATAAGTTATTATGTCAAATAATTAACTGAGTTGAGGTTTTATTTAAGTAAGATATTCAAGCAATACTTAATGCCATGCTCTACAAAATACAGAAAAGGAAACATATGTACCAAATATGAGACTAGAGAAGTTAGGCAACCTACCCGAGTTCATGTCTGACTAACTCCCTAAAACTTACCCCTTATATATTGTTCAAAACACAGAAAAATCTTTTTTATGCTTGATCTTATTTTGAATCAGTAAGCCAATAATATTTGTAACTAATGTATCTTTACTAGGACCATCTGTGAGCATAATTAGCTCTTAATGCTTAGACATTAATCCATACATTAATGTTTTGCTGATACCTTGATTCTAGAACACATCTGCTATACCACATGTTCCTTGACTATTTTTTCCATTATTAAGTTAATCAATTGGAGAGCATTTATGAGTATCCTTGATCAATTACACCATGTTGTCCCTTACCCCACACACCTATAATAACAGGCACCTCTTTACATACTGAGTGTGTTTGCAGAAACGAAACAAAGAAAATGAGCTATTGACCATGGACTTCTTTTTCATGGTATCTGGTTTACATAATTGATAAACTGAATACATCTGTTCAAACATCCCCTATTCTATCAATTACAAAAGATATCTATTACCAAGTCTTTATGATAGAAATCATCTGTTAGACTAATTCCTGATAAACTATAAGTATCCTTTGATGATTATGATCATATTAATTACAGAAGACACCTGCCCCATGTAGGTTTCAAGTGCTTCCTTTCTGGACATTTCTTTAAGGGTCACAAAGTTAGAATAAAAAGGACACACAATCCATTATTTAATAACACAGTAAGATCCAGCTAAAATGTAGCTGTTATTGGTAATACACTAAGGTCAGCTAAAATTCAGAGTAAAACAGAGTGGAAAATAAAGTACAGGCATCCTGGGAGAAGACTTTCATTTATCCAAAAATCCTGCTCTTTAAATAAGAGCTTAGCCAATTAAGACAGAAGAGATTCTGGAATGTCTGGCCAAGAAAGCATGAGAGTTTAATTTAAAAAGAATAATAAAAGACTAGTATACATTAACAACCTTTAGGCATATACATACCTTTAGAAATCTCACCCTGACATGCTTATGTCACTTAAGCAATTTAGAAAAATTCACCCTTTATCCAGAAAATAGTTACAACATTGGCAGCAGCAATGGAAGCTTTGTCATCTTAACTGGACAACAAACCTCACACTAGCCTAGAGGAATAGCTTCTAAGGGTGAGAGCTCATTGTCTATAACATATTTACTCCATTCAGCCTTTCACAGCCAACCAACACTAAAAATATATATTTGTAATTCATGTCTGTGGCATCAGGCCAATAATTTAATTTATGATTTGGATGTCAGACTTAAGTAATATGACATGACAGGGCCTATATTCTGTTATTATAATTCCTAGTTATTATATCGGTAGGCATGGAACTGAAGGCACAGTGCTGTCAAGCAATTAGATGTGAATTAATACAACACAATTCTCACTGAACTGTCATCTGCAAAGACAGAATACTGTAAAATGTTTTTATATATATTTATATATGCATCTCATAAGATCCTTGTCAATGTACTGTGTATTATACTCACTGCTTTCAGAATTCTTATTGGCCAACCACATCACTTGATTTCTCCTGCCTGTTTTCTGTTAACTGATGAAACCCTAAATTCAGAACCTCTGAATTGTGCTGTAGTACAGGCATTGTTCCTGGAACTTATACCATTAATTATGTGATGAGAATCACAAATTCAAACCATGGATTTCACTGTTACAGTATGGACTGGAATTATAATAAGACAATGGATCACTCAATTTCTGTTGCCTTTTTCTGATAGTGAATAATGAGTTTTAATTCAAATACACATAGGCCTGGTCATTTAAAGCATCCTGCCGCCAGTTCAATAGGCACCTTTAACTGTTATGTTTCAATTAACATACCAAATGTAGAAGTATCTGGTTCCTCTGGTTCACCTTTTTAAATAATAATACAAGTTAAAAACTGTTGTGGTTTCAGGAGTAAAGAATTTGTTAAGAATACAGATCTAGGCAGAGACTTCTAGAGTGTAAGGTAGTTAGCACCCAAATCCCACTCCCACGCCAATGGCAGTTGGGTGCCCTTAGCTCCCTTGAACAATCCCAGCCTGAGATAGTCTTGCTAGAGAGCAAAAGCCATCTTAAAAATAAAGAAATAAAGATGGCACGGCAGAAAAATGACTGCATTATCTCTTGGTAAAATGGATAATAAAATGCATAGAAATGATGTGTGAGATCCTTAGTGGGTGTAGACTGACACAGCCCCACTGAACTTAGTGGGGCACCAATTTACACGGGCCAAGGATCAGGCCCGAAAACTGTGAGCAATCTGCACAAGTGATGGCTATAGAAAGCATGATCGAGACTTCATTTATTGGTGTGATGTGCTTGTTTCCCACGTAGCTTCAGCTACATTTCTACAGAAGGGGGGCCTGTACACTCCAGGTTCCCTCCTATCCCTGCCTGACTGTCCTTAGGGGTCAAGCCAACACAGAGCTCTGCTATGCATGAGTAAGAAGAAAGGCTTTGTGAATTATAAAACTAATGGGTTTTTTAAGAGAAAACAAAGAAAAGAAATGGAAATATGAAAAAAAATAGTGATGTGTGAATTGATAGTCAGAGAAATACATTGAAATGATCATATGTGCTTAGTTAAGAGATGGTTCTATACCAGAATCCTAAATCTGACAACTCCTTTAACTTTGGATACAAAATTTGCTGCTTAACCCCTTCCCTAGCTGATTTGGCACATTCCAATAAATGTCCCGATGCCCTGAAGTAGTCCATGGAGGCAAAGTGTGCCATGCAATTACTTGGTATTATCTGCAACTAGTAAAAATTAAATTATCTTTATTTGTTAAATCAGTAAAAGTAGTTCAGTTTCAAGCTTTAAAATAAATCTTCCTGAAATAGCTGCTGCAAATACACCTCCCTTGTATATCTGGAGAAGAGTATTTTAGTACATTGTTAAACTGTTAAAGAAATTAACATGTCCTACATGTATATTTTGACATTTATTTAACCTTTAACTCTGTAGCCTAGGTTATCAAAGTGGCTTCTAATTATCGATGTATCTATGCAAATTAGTCCAGGGGACATAGGCTGGGGTCTGCACCTGGTAAAGCTCAGTTGGGGTGTTAGGTGCAAGGGTGGCCTTAAGGCATGTTTACTTCCCCTTGATCCTTGGACCAGTTGGAGCTTATCAATTTTGTTGCATAACATAGAGTCTTCTGGCTGCTCTGCGTCATGATGGCTGCCCATAGCCTTAAACAGTAAGCGATTGCCTGGGCATAGGGCTGCCCCAGTCACATTCTCTTTCACCAGGACCAAGAAGGAGAAGTGACAAAGAAGGCATTATGCCACTTGAGGATCCCCCTATACAAGGTGAATCCTTCAGAATCTGTCTGAAGTGAGGCTAGGACCACTTGCCCTGGCAGAATGATGCTAAGCAGCCTCAGCGGACTGAAGGGAATTTAGCCCAGTTTTTTCTAATCAGGCACAGAGGCACTAAATGTAGATGCCAGTTCTGCATTCTTTTTCTCATTTTCTGCTTTGAATTACTCTTGTTAATTAGTAACATTTTGGTTTTTTTCTCCATAATCAAATAATTCAAGCAGCCAAATGATTTTTCACTTGCACTCTAAGAACTAGACCAAAGTCTTTTTTTTTTTTTTAAGTTACAGTTTAAACTGCTAATAGAAGTGCTATCTCAGCTAAAACTCTAGCATTTGAGATACCAGCAGATCACTGCTACAGCAATGCCTGAACTGATTGTTTCACAATATGCCGTTTGGGGACTTCTCATTAATCCATGTTCAGCTGTTTAAAAATAATAGGTTTGCTTCTGTTGCTTTATATGTGAGAAATAGTGTTGCTAAAATGGTCTTCCTACTTTATCTGTAAAATCAAGTTTTCATTTTAAAAAAATTCTGTACATTTATAAAACATAATTTTCTGCAATCTCATGTGAACTGTAGATTTATCCTGTTATTACCTTCTGTGTAGTTGAGGGAGAGGAGCAATCTGCTTGGTCCTTCAGGACTACCATTCAAGAGATGCTTAGGTACAGACATGATGTCTCCCAGACACAAGATGATGAGGAATTAGAGACAGCAGTCACACACAACAGCTAATGATAACAATAATGGCAAGAAATTATTACCATGGATCCTCTTCTCTTTACTCCTCAGCAAATCCCTAGTAAATTATGGAGATAATGAAACACATTTTAATATAATGATTCACCGTGATAACAAGAAAGCCCTCAAGCTTCATTTAAGATATGACTTTATTCGCTCAGTATCCATACCATTTGCCTTACTGTGCTAATATTGGAAGATAGCCCACAAAGGAAAGTCACTGTCGCATTTGTAAAATAACAGACACAAGAGTTGAGTGGTTTGATATTCACCATCCAAGAAAAATGGAATGCTAAAGGGCCAATGCTGCATATACACCAAAACCTCCCACTGAAGCTAATGGGAGGTTGGAGTGTGAAAAGAATACAGAGGTGAATTACCCCAGAGAGAGACATTGAATCATGTTCTGAGCTCACAGAGTGATTCCCTTGACTTCAGTGGAGTTACTCCTGATTTACAACAGTATAACTAAGTTCAGAGATTGGTCCATCATGCCAGACATAGGCAGAATGACTTTAGGATGGCCAGGAGCAGCATGTGCTCCCCAGCCCAGCCTTTTTGCACCAGCCTGGCTTTCCTGGCTGGTGTGAAGTGCAGACAGGAACATGGTCCTACCCTCACCCTTCCTCAACCCTTTGGGAAGGCTGGCACTAGTATTGGCACAGGCATAAGCCTGGATCAATCCCAGGAGGATTTCTGTCTGGCCTTTAAGGTCTGCCTTCTGTTGCTGATTAGGTCCAGTACCAGGTGCAAATGGAGGGAAGGCAAATTCTTGGTTCTTCATCATGCCACTGCCTTTCAGGTAGCTACACCTTTGAGAGCACTAGTGGAGGGATGTTCATGTTCTCTACAACAGGACTATGCCTGCCAGCTTTGCAAGGGGGAAACTCAGTTATATAACATGTCCCATGGTTCAATGTATGGAATATTTACTTTCTCTGTTCTGTGTAAAGGATCTGTTTTCACCATCCTATTCTTAAAGAGGTTGATGTCAATCTTTACCTGCCCCAATCACACTCTCATCTGCCGACAGCGTGCATTGGAATGGAGAGGAGACATTTCCAAACTTATGTCTCAATGATAGGCAAATGGCATTGTTGGCTCTCTGTCATTCCTATCCTATCAAAAGTCTTGGTAGTTTTGTAAATGGAGATTGGCCTAATGGTGGACGGGGTTTCTGTCCTTTCGTCTGGGAAGGTCACACATAGGGAAACATGGTATAAATGTGGGTCAACGAGCAGGGTATTGGTAAGTACTGTGCAAATCTATACCAAGGAGAATCTTACTTCACAAGAAAAAATCTTATGCTCTAAATTATTTTGCAGGAGTCTGTTCAAGAAAGCTCTATTGTTTTGTGAAAAATGTCCTGCAATGTATGTGAAAATGTTTAATTAACAGACCTGTTCTTGTCATAAGTGAGCTTTCAGCTGCATTTTTTCATTCCACCCACAGAAAGCATCAGTAATCAGGAATTATGTGAGTGCCATGTGCCAGGTTCAGGGAAGCAAAATCCAACATGCTTCCTCCACCACAAACAGGTTGTAAGGCATTAGTTATCTTTGGGAGGTGGGGGCGAGAATACAGCTGTTATTGCAGTATGTGGCTTGGAAGAGAGTTTGAAACCGTCTGCACCATTTCCATTGGGGTATTAGGACTGAATTAACCAAATAATCATAATAGCATATAAGGGCATTTTCTCTGTATATTTTTCTTCATTGATTTTAGATCACAAACAAATTAAAATAAAACTATAGAAAAGATAGAAACTAAATTTCCTTCCCAAAAATGAATGAAATACACAATCACACCCTAATTCCCATATATAATATATTCCTGCTTTACTCATAATTTGTAAATTAACCCCGGTGTGTTATGTATGCACACATGTATATAAAGCTAAAATAGAAATAACGCCTCCCCCTCCCTCTCCCCATTGTAATAACCTGTGCACATACTAGATGTATTCTTACTTATATCCAGCACACAAATCTATATATATAAAACTTTAGTAGGTGTTTGCAGTTTCTCCCTATAAAGTTTAAAACTGGTTCCATAGCTTATTAAACTCTTTCATGTTGTTCTTTAGGACATAAATTACTTTTTCATAGGAAGACATGACTGCAAAATTCATAGAGATATTCTAATGCTCCCAAGATGAATGAAACGCAAGCAATGCCATAAAATATATTCATTACTTTTATTTGTTGTTGGTTTTTGATGGGAGGAGTAATTTCATGTTACTGGTTCACATCAAACTACAAGGTAACCTAGATAAAGGTCTGATTTCTTCTCTTTTTGTCTAAGGAAAAACAAAAAACATCATAAAAATTATTCCTACTTGTTGATCTGGAATTCATATTAATTCACACCAGCTGAAATTCACCCCTGTGTGCAGGGCCAGCACAAAGTCCATGCACAATCTTAATGCCAGTTAAGTCATATCTTGAAGACTTAAGTGGGATTTAAATGGTGCTGGTCCTCTGCAGAAGGGTGAATTTCTCACCACTATGTACATATAATTTAAATTTTGAACAATGATACATATGCACGTATGAGTTAAAAATTACCATGAACATTCAATGGTACCAACATTCAATGGATCCTAAGTGCCTTAATCAAATTTTGAAATTTTTTTCTCCATATCATATGTCTGTGTGCTTTAAGGGAGGATTTTCAAAAGCACTCAATACCTGCTGCCATTGAAATCAAGGGTAAAACTTCCATGACAACAAATTTAAGGTACTGCTGAACTGCTCTGTTTGGGTTTTCACCTCTGCAGAGCACTTCACATCTCTGTACATAGCCTTGATGATGGCAATAACTTTAGCTGGGATTCCATAGGACTGAAGAATTACTCAACAAAGTACATCTATATGGGCCATCAAATACCTTTTGAAAATCAGTGAAACTGATGAGAGGAGCTTGTCATTCTATACATTCTTCTATGATGTTCCTTACTGGGACTATGTGATCTACATAGGATCTCTTGGGCCTGAATCCAAGCCTTACACCAACTACCTTTTTTCATCCCGTATAATATCACTCTGCAGAAGTCTTTCCATACACAGAGAGTAGTGTAACTCATCTCCAGTTTGTTACAGCTTTTTGCCTTGGTAATAATTAATCAGTACTATAAGTATAAATAATTTTGATTACATTTTAATTAAGAATGTACTGTCCCAGAGCTGTATCATCCAGAGGAAAATTACCCAAGAAAGAACCAGTCCCTTATGACCAAAAGTGTTCTGACCTCATTATAGCTAAGCATACTGTTTGAATCACAGCCCCTTTTCTCATTCCAAGTCTAGACAGGGAGACAGGTACAGACAGTGATACAACCATGGGAGTCTCATAGAGGTTCAGGCTGTGTCATATACATGAGAACTGAATGCACGCAGCTGAGACATCACGGAGAGAAATCTGTGATAAACATATACTGCAGCCCTGGCAAAGAAAAGATCTTATAATGATTCTCTAGCACCCATAAAGTTCTTCCCTAATCTTAGTTTGTTTGTTCCAGTGTCATACAGCACTTCAGCTTTTCAAATGTGTAATTGCTACTTTTACCCAATCATTCATATATATATATATATATATATATATCTGTGTGTGTGTGTGTGTGTGTGGTACATCTAGATTTATCATAGGAGTTTAATATTTTCAAGATCCAGAAACTGAGTTGCAATACAAAAGGTTGTACAGCCTTCTTGTACATCCTGACCACTCACTAAAAGAGTGGAAAAGCCAGAGGTTTGGGTTTATGTGAGGCCCGGGGCAGGTTGAGAAACCAATATTTAAAATAAAAAGAAAAGGTTTTATAGCCTAGGCATGGAAAAGAATGGGGCATAGAACGAGTTAAACAGAACTGAAATAGCATCAATAATTGAATTACACTCTCTTCAGTGCAGTAGGATCTATATTATCCAGCTGTGTATCTCAGTTTTGTCCCATGGGTTTCTAGTTCCAATGTGGTAGGAAATTGTATATATGCAAAGAAAACAGTTGGACAGAACCACCATTAGCTCTCAATACAGAATTCAGACAAAAACAACAAAAGAAAAAATATATCCTCCAAAGCTGCTTTACACTGGGGCAATAGCTGGTAGCCATTGGAAATACCTGATTGGGTATATTAATCCCTCATTTTCTGTGAGATCTACTGGCCTAGTCTCTTCTGTATTGAATAAAAGAGATGCTGTCTGCCCGTCTTATCTAGGACAAAGGGCCCATTAAGGGGGCACCACCAGCTTAGTGAATGCAACTGCAGAAGTCTGGTGCCAGACACCAATGGGCAAGAGAAGAGCCATGGCTGACTCAGCAGGACTTCTTTGAGCAGGGCAAAAGAGAATGCATGTTGCACTCTGTAAAAGCTGAGCAAACTCCTGCTTCTGTGACTGTTCCATCACAGGAGTTCTGGCTGAGTCCATACAGTACATGCAGTCTTTTCTACCCCTCAAGGTGATCTGTGCAAGTGAAAGCAGCAGTGGGTAAAGTGGGAAAGGGTTGAGAGGAGTGGCGGTGGGTATAAAGCAGCAATAGCTAAAGTCGGACAATAACTAGGACTCAGTTCTCAACTATGGCCACTCTGGGTTTGATGCATCACTGGGGAAACTCCAAAGGAAGCCATTTGCAGCTCCCCAATCCTGGGCCAGTCCAGGGGCCAGTTCAATTATCAGCATCACTGACACCAAACCCAGGGCTACTCATAATTTAGAGCAACCCAAAGGACCATCTAGCAGCTGGTGGCTGCCAGAAACTATCTGCATTCTAACTCCTAATGTCAGGAACATCCCAGGTTGATGCACTCTTTGAGCCCCCTGGACTCTTGGGCATAAGAGCTGTGTCAGGGCTGCTCTAATTTACAATGACCACCAATAGGGCTATTCCACGGATGGGGATTGCTGGAGTGCAGCAGAAGTCCAGCCAGACACCCTCTCACTCATGACATCTCTGACTCTGAGCAGGTCTGGTAGTGGGTAGCCTAAAGCCACTTTAGCCAGTACTATATCACGGCAGAATTGCTTCGCTGTGCCATTAGGGAGGTTCGCCAGGAAAGGCAGATATGGAGTAAGGTACTGCTCTCAATATGAATATGGGCAGCAGAAAAAAGTAGTCAGAAATATTGCACAAAAGGACAAAATATAAGAGCTTTAAAAACAGCTTTTAAAAACAGGAGCAAGCTTGATGATCAGCTAGTACATTTAGCAAAAATTCATAGATCATGGTTACTTTTTACCTTTAGGAAAGTAACAATTCCTGTGTCTCAGAAGTGTACAGGCTCAGCTTGAAACACCACAAGATCAATCTGAAAAGAAGCAATTCAAAACGTTTTGAAAATGCTAAACACAGCAGTGAAAGATATCTGACTCAGGCTAATAAATACAGCCCAAACTCAAAATATGTGCAACTTAGAAACCACTCAAAGGAATTAATTTCCTGTAATTTTGATAGTAAATGTATGATTAATACCACTAGAAAACTGTGGGGGTGATTTTTTCTTTTTCTTTTTTTTTAGTTAGGGCAGTAGGTAGAGGAGAGAGTAAAGGGAAACACTTGATTTTTGTCTGGACTGGATGAGGATAGGTACAAGGCAAAATGACTGGTAGGGAGTAGCCTTGACTTTTACATCCTCTTGTTGGCTTCTACACCTTATATTACACATATACAGCCAAATTCTGTGCTGATTCACACCCAGTAGAGTTGCACAGGGCACACAGCCATAGCTGTTTAATGTTTAATTCATTTTTCTGCCAGCACTAGTCTTCTGACCCAAATTACACCCTGAGTGTAATTTACGCTACCACGTATGTGACCAGTGAATTTGGTCTTGAGATTTTGGGTTTAATTCTGATCTCTTTGTTTTTAACTCCAGTGTAACACCATTGTGGTATACATGTTTACATTTACATATACATTTAAAATGATATAAATTGTATTGGCAAGCTCTTAGGGGGTTGACCTGGAAGTAATGCTGATTATCTGTTTCACTCCTGGATTATTGTCTGTAAAGGATTTACCCTGGATGAAATCACATATGCCTCCATATCCATAGAATATTGATTTTGCTGATTTTAGCCCTAAATGGGTTAGTTTAACAAAAGGGCACGGGGCAGGGTTACTCTTTGTGCTCATTCTGGAACCCTTTGTACTATTTCACCCAGCACCATTACTGATATCAGACTGGGGCACACATTGATCCCTGTTTTATCTTTATTGTTTGCAAACACATCCTAACACATCACTTCCTAGTAATTTTTAAGGTGCCATTTTCAGGGCAATTTCTCTGGTTTCAGAATAAGTTACAGTAAAACAGAAGCATTTCCCAGATGACTTTCTAAAGAAGATTTGAATAAATTTAGGAGTAAATTTCCATTCACCTGGGTTTTACTTCTATTAAATACCAGGAGTGTGCTTATCTCACCAAACCTCTGATCCTTTAAAATTAAATTACCCTCCCTTAGTGAACCAGATAAAAAAAGACTTAGTAAAGTAGAATAATCTTAGCTTGTCCTGGTTTTCTTGATTAAGCACTATTAAAATGAATGACCTCCCCCATGTGAATTACTGCCTTTGAGGTCCTGCCTGTTTTGCTGCCCTTGAGTTATTTTTAAAAACTGCAGTGTGACTTGTTAATAATTTTACTGTGTTTGGGGGACTGGGAGGAGGAGATATATAATAGAAATGGAATGCTTGCATAGCACCAAACATCTTCCAACAAAAAGTTTTATTTTAATGGAAAATGGCTTTTTTGCTTCCTCCCTCCCCAAAAGTATGATTTTTGGTTTTTTAAAAATCAGATTTTGGTTTTTGAAAGAAAACTTGAACATTTTCAGACTTTATTTTGTATCAACAACAAAAATTGATTGTGTTGTAATTTTTTGTAGGAAAAAGAAATCATTTCTCATCCAGCTCTACTGTTACATCCCAAACCCCCTTAAGGAGTACTATTTCTGAACACACACAACTGCGCCTTGTATTACATTGTACAATAGTGATACACAAAATCAATAGATTAATACTGTAGTCACTAAACTTATTCTTTACCTCAAACCTCTATGGTGGCAGTAGCATGCCCAGGTGTGCGGCAGGCCAGTCATCTGGTTTTAAAGCAGACTGTCCTGCTTTTCCAGTGTTAGTCCCCTGACCAGTACTGAGACAACGCTGGATGTGGTTTTGTCTGGTATCAGATGAGGAAGCCTTACTGCAGAGTGCAGCACTCTGTCCCGCTGGCATGACCTTGCACACATCGTGCTCCTGAGGTCACAGCAGCAGCGGTGGGGTGGTATGATGTTTGAAATGACACCTCTCCCCTGCTGTGTGACTTCGCATGCACCATGCATATGAGGTCACACCGAGGGAGAAAGGGGGACTAACACCAGCAGGGGCTGACCCGGGCCATTCGAGGAAGTACCAGAATGTCTGGTATTCTGGTAATGGGTGAGTGGCCATCCTCGCTGTAAGTGCCTCGGCACTAGGCCTTGTAGGCACTCGTCCTGGTGGGTCCCAATAACCACTCAAACACATGGCCAAGGGAAAGATTTTACTAGGGCTGGCAGGAAAGGGGAAAGGTTGCAGATGCTTAAACAGTTACAGATCAAAGTGAGAAACAGTGGTTCTTGTTTGGCTCCATGGGGCAGTCCAATCAAGAGTCAGGGCCTAGTGTGTGGGGTGCCCTCTCCAGTTCAAGCAAATAATCATTTGTAGGCATCCTAGCCAAGCTCAGTTAGTGTCTCTCATTGGTCACCCCTCTGCACGGGCTCCCTAGCCAGGTGCTGCTGCTCCCCCATAAACCTACAAAGACATACACTTGGCTGTGACGTCTGGTGGTCACACTCTATTCCACAGTTCCCGGGGCTTCTCTTCAGATCCCTCCTGCTATGCAGTTCCGATACACAGGCCAGCCACGTCCTGGTTCAGGACCTTTCCCTTTACCTGGCCAGGGGAAAAGGAAGTGCAATGGGGAGGAAAACATAGTCCTTGCTTAGCTAGGAGGAAAGAGATGTATGGTGGGAAAGGGGCTGATCTGTTTTGCAGTTCCATCACAATATGAAACAGACCCATCTGCAAGAGAAGTGGGAGTGCTCTCTGCCTGTGTTCCTAGGTATCCAAAGGGGAACATGGAGAAAATAGCCCCACCATCCCCTCTGCACACCTCATTGGCCTTGAGTGGGGCAGATGTTACACACTCCTGAGGAGAATTGCAGCAGGGACCATACCTCAGTGTATCTCGGATGCATTTTGCCCCCCAGAGATGCAGTATCTCCCAAGGCACCCTATCACCATATGCAGAGTGCAGGCCTGCAGTACAATCTCACCCATAGTTACAAACCAGGCACCCTTCATCTTCCAGATGCTATGCACACTTTAATAAGTAATTGTCCCAAGACCCCTGCAAGGTATGGTATGTATATATATATTACAATCCCCAGTTTTATAGATGGGGATACTGAGACAGATGGCGGCTAAGCCACTTGCCCAAAACCATAGAAGGAGTAAATGTAAAAGCCAGGATTTGAACTTAGAAGTTCCTTCCTTCTAGTCCCATACGCCAACTGTTAAACCTGAGCCTGATTTTAGCTAGAACTCCACATTGAAGGGAGTGGGAGTTATGGTTAAAAACAAATTGGAGTATATGGCTCTCTGTCATTATTACATATGGCCATTTCTCAGACAGCAGAGAGCACATCATCTGCATGCAAAGCAATGCTACTTTTGCTAGGAATCTGAGAATAGCAGGTGCTTATTATTGCCTGTCAAAATGTTATGACTTAAGCTATTTTATACAAAGTTTAATAATCTGACCTGCTCCAGGTGTACATTAGTTGATGCCCAGAGGTACGGATAACCTAACTACAAAAACAACTATTATTCCCTACAGGAACTGCTGCTATAGCACTGATTTTTTTTTTTCTGTCAAGTGGGAAGATCATTCAAATCCCTTCAACAGATGAGTGTTCAATAATTTTATTTTTAAATGCAGTCTTTGAAGGTTATTTTGATTATGTGCTTGCTCTCAAAACCACTGTAACCATAACTTCATGACTGAAGACAGCTGCTTACTCGTATGTATACAGGTGTTGCACTCAGATATAGAAAGAAGTATGTTACTGTACAAATCCAGCTATCTACCATGGCTCAAATAGTGCCCATGTTTTCTAGTTCATAAGAAGTAGGTACGGTTTTACTCACCTTTATGGATACAGAGTGGAGAAATTTTTGTAGCTATTTTGAAAAAGACGTAAAGAAGATGACACAGATAACTGATAAAAAATCTTTCCAAGTGTTAGGAATAACATTAGGAGTCATAATGTGAGTCAGAGGACAGGGAGAATCTCCAGGCTCAGAGTCTGGTTCACATACTACTTTCATATATATATATATATATAAATTTTGAAATAATTTATTAAACAAAAAACTGGTTAATTCTGAAAGCGCTGATTGATAATTTTCATGGGAAATGTACTGACTCTAGCCAGAATATATAGCAAGAGTGTTAGTCATTTTATTATTCTACTTTGTAGCGCTCTACTTATTCAGGTAAAGATTCAATTAGAATATGCTAATAAAGTCAGAGGTGAGCTCTGGAAGGAGAACTCTCGTTTATCTCTCCCCATTTGTGATTAAGGCTCAAAGAAAGTCAACAAAGGGCAACCTAACAAATTTACCCAAAATTTGTAAAAGTGCCCATGCATTTTCAATGCCCAAACTGGAACAACTAGGTGTTAATTTTTAGAAGTGCTGAGCACCCAGTATTCCAAATAAAGTAATTTTTGAAAATCATCTGAAGGTGTCTCGAGTTGACCATCCAGATCTGAGACACTCAAATTGAGTGGATGCTTCTAAAAATGTCAAGCCTACTGCCAGAAAGTTTGAGAAGGTGTCTTACAGTTAGATCTCAAGAAGACCTAACAGGGCTCCAGAGAAGAGAGCCAGTTAGAATGGTTAAACCAAAACATCTTGATAGGATATAAAAAGTTTCCACTGCAGGAGTTCTGGGTATGCAGAGAAGACAATGGTGGAATTATCTTGATGAGATCACCATAGACCAGCAGTGATCCAAGAAGCTTCAGCCACAGTGGAATTACTACTTGTCTAGAGAAATCAGACTGGTAATGGCCAGGTGTGATCCGGGGCACATGGGTCATATATATGCTTAATAGTTCACCAAAAAGTGACATATAAGAGCTCTACTGAGTCAGTAGCCCACTGGTCATTATAATCATTGGGTAATATTTAAGGTAATATTTAAGATATTTATGAAAATAATGTTCTTAAGGTCTTGGAATTAAGCGAAGCCATGAATACTGCACATGTCCAGTGGGTCAGGGTCTGGAGGCTTCAGAGAGATGCTCGGAGAACTCAGGGGTTGGAATGTGCCTATTTCTATCCTGTAGAGAGAGACAGCAGGGCTTATGTTGCCCATGACAGGTGGAGTTGGGGTGCTGACCCCCAACAGACACAGAGAAGGCTTCCTCATGCTAAGGGCAGGGGGTAGCGAGGTGCCTCACAACCCTGGGAACCTTTGAGAGGCATCACACCGGGAAGTAACGGGAATATTTTGAGCACCCAGAGGGTGGAGATGAGATGAGCAACAATCCCAAATAGCAGCTGGGATATAGTTGTGGGTCAGCCCAATTGTGAGCGTGAGGTCTCAGCCTGGAAGGCAGCTTCTATATGCTACCATTCAACAGGTGGCATTTGGGTGATATTCTTTTGCTACAACAGTAATACACACAGTATATGTGTTATGTTTTCACACTTCGGTGTGTTTTTTAAATATTTTTTTTAAATTACCAGGTGATTTTATCATCAGTTATAATTGCCATATTGTTCCCAGCTTGCTGCAGAATTCAGTGCAGCTCTGAAACACACCTGGGGGCAGGAGGAGCTACATGTCACCACATTTTGGTCCCATGTCCTAGAAAACTTAGTCTGGATCACTAGTTTTGGTCTGATAGATTTATCTCATTCCAGCATGTTCAAAATCTACTGTGTAGTCAAGCTTCTGTCTCCGATGAAGGTTATATTCTGATATTACTTTACATTTTACTACCAGAAAATTTAGTTTACCACAACTTCACATCAGTATCCTGGACCCTGGTTTGCAGTCTTAGAGCCAGGTCTTCAACTGTACAGTTTTAGTGTGGTTCTATAAGACTCAATGGATTCATAAGATTCCAATTTACATAGAGGACCTGTCACTTTAATTTTAAAAATAAGAGGGTTGATTTTGCCTATTTAATTTGGTTTGGTTTCTCAAACATCATTCTTGTACTAGTTGTAAGCTAGAACAATTGAAATTTACGTGCTTAATATAAATTGATTTTCCTTTCCCCTTTCATTCTGAAAGTTTTGAGAACAGTTTGGCAAAAGTAATCATTCAGAAATTAATCTGCTGAAATATATGCTGAAGTATGGAATTCCAAGAGAAAAGTGTCTAAAGAGTTTGAAACCTACACTGTGTACCTTTGATGTTAAAGAAGGACCTCTGTTTACGAATTGGCCACAGTGTACTGCTATCACAAGACAATCTACAGAGCTGGAGAGAAATGTGAAAGTTCTCCTATAATCTGTGGAGCTATTTGACTCTGGAACATTTCTTTCAGCGAGATATATTAAACTCCTTGAGTTCAGTTTCAAAATTATTATTTTTTATACGGGGCCATAATGAGTTTTACAGCTGCTTTTGTGTGGTTTTAGGCACTATATGGGGATGAATTAATATTCTTGGACCACATAAGGAGACAAAAGAATTTTAAATCCACATCTGTTCCTCAATAGTAACAGGTCTTCCTTTCCTTTTAATACATACTATATTTTTCTTCCCCATGTTATGAATAAAAAGTGTTAAAATTGTTCATTCCATATAACATTATTAGAATAGGTTACTTGACACCAAGACAATTAAAGTCTGACCCATTCATCTTAACTCACCTAAGTGAACAGGCTATTTGACGAAAGAAATAAGCAAACCTTCACTTGATGTTAACTTATAATATTTTCTGTGGAAAATACCAGAAAAAAACATGGTCATATGTTAATGTAAATCAAGTTCTAAATAAGTTTAGTGTAAGTTTTCCAATTTTCTAAGTAAGGCAACAGTGTTAAAAATATATCCTGAGTTGCATAATCAGTGTACTCAAAGCCCAATGAACCTAATCTTGAACTAATTCCATCTTTTATACCATGAGTCGCTGCATCATCCAATGTTTTGCCTTCTTAAGTATGGCTCATAGCATGCAGAATGCTGCTTAATACTACCTGAGATATAAAGCTTGCCAGTGAAGATTAAATAGTAAAGTAGATTGTTAGCTGATTTAACTCTGAAAAGATGTACACTAAAGAAAAATTTAGCCTGGTCTTCTCTCTATTCTCTGATTGGCAGTTCATTTCTTCTAGGATCATTGTTATGGATTGCAAGAATGGAAAGTAAAGCCTGCCTTTACAAATTTATCCCGAAGTTACTTCAAATAGCAGCCAATGTTATTCCAAGTTCAACAGGAACATTATCATGATTTGCAGATCTATTAAACTAGAGTGGCAGTCTTTTTCCTTCCAACAATTTTGAGTACAATACCTTCCTTCCCACAGCTGAAGGATAGCTTGATGTAGAAAGGTGTAAATCACTACAGTTTAGAGTCTGTCATCCTGACTCGTGTTATATTGAATTTTAAAGTTATTCTGTGAGTTTCTTGTAGATTACAATAGGACTATTGATGGAGTAAAGTGCTACTCAATATGAGTAAAGGAGACTGAATCTGGCCCTGTAAGATCTGATAAACTGAGAGGTTTCCACATGCTGAATTGCTATTGTAAAGAAAACATTGAAAATTAAAGATAGAGAATTATAGTGATAAATTGTTAAACTAATGCAGTAGGAATACCTTGCCATATTGCAGAGCTGTGCTTTGATGTATGATGAATTAGAGACAAATTGGGAATGAACGGAGAAGAGGAGAAAAAGAAAGACTAGCCCCCTGAAGGACACATTCATTACACCATTGTTGAGTTACATATTCTGATGATTAGCCCAGTTTCTAAATGAAAAATGTTACTTGATCTTTCTGAAACAGCTGCTTGTAGGGATCTGGAACCAGTGGAAACTTTGTTGTTCCAACATTAAGCTACACCAACAATGTTACTGGATACAAGTGTTAGCAATAAAAAGTAAATTATGTAGACCATTGCCATTGTTGAGCAAGCTGAGCAAAGAATGAAAACAAAAGAGTGATAAAATAGTATATTCTTTTCCTGAATTTCTAATCTTATTATTTATTATTTTTATTACAGTAGTTCCTAGAGGCCCCACTCTAGATCAGGGTGCCAATATATACAGACATATTGTAAGAGACAGTCCCTGCCACAAAGCAGTTATGTCTAGTTTGCATAGTTTCTGTACCATATAAATATTCCAGTTCCAGATTTTTAAACCAATATAGAACATAAGAATGACCATACTGGGTCAGATCAATGATCCATCCAGCACAGTATCATGTCTTCCGACAGTGGCCAATGCCTGAGATTAGTCTCTTGCTTAGTGTTCTAGGCCACATTGCTGTAGAACTATTGTGGCCAAAACTCAAATTGGTTTCACCGCAAAGCAGCTGAATGAGTTTCAAGCATTCAGCTATTAAAGAACTTGCAGTGGATCTATACCATCAACAGGATATTGGACTGCACTGCACCCTACAGCTGTGAACTGATCTGTTGTCTTCCCAAAAAGTCAGGAGACCTATGAATATGTCTTTTCTGGACCCAGCATGTGATCTTTATGATAACAAGCCTTCAGCGTTAGTAATCAGTTTAATCTTTCAGGACAGTCTTTGCTAGGAGAAGAGCTAGACATTTTATTTTTTTAACCGAGGGAGAAAATTTGCTTTACATTTCTAAATCATCCCAATTAAAGTAGGAGAAACATAGCTATGGTTTTCATAGATTCACAAGGTCCAGCTACATTTATAAAGCACATATCACCTTGATATCTAAGCCCCACCATGCATTCAGCTCAAATTTTAGAATTGCTGAGTATTAGAATCTTAGAGTCATAGACTATTTGGGTTGGAAGGGACCTCAGGAGGTCATCTAGTCCAACCCACTGCTCAAAGCAGGGCTAACCTCAGCTAAATCAACCCAGCTAGGGCTTTGTCAAGCCACAGCTTAAAAATCTCTAAAGATGGAGATTCCACCACCTCCCTAGGTAACCCATTCCAGTGCTTCACCACCCTCCTTGTGAAAAACTTTTTCCTAATATCCAACCTAGCTCTCCCCCACTGCAACTTGAGACCTTTGCTCCTTGTTCTGTCATCTACTACCATTGAGAACAGCCTAGCTTCATCCTCTCTGGAACCCCCTTTCAGGTAGTTAAAGGCTGCTATCAAATCCCCCCTCATTCTTCTCTTTTGCAGACTAAACAAGCCTAGTTCCCTAAATAAGCCTAGTTCCTTCAGTCTCTCCTCATAAATCTTGTGCTCCAGCCCCCTAATCATTTTGTTGCCTTCTGCTAGACTCTCTCCAACTTGTCCACATCCTTTTTGTAGTGGGAGGCCCAAAACTGGACACAATACTCCAAATGCGGCCTCATCAATGCCGAATAGAGGGGAATAATCACTTCCTGCGATCTGCTGGCAATGATCCTACTAATGCAGCCCAAGATGCTATTAGCCTTCTTGTCAACCAGGGCACACTGCTGACTCATATCCAGCTTCTTATCCACAGTAACCCCCAGGTCCTTTTCTGCAGAAAGCCCGTCAGTCCCATCTGTAGCTGTGCATGGGATTCTTCCGTCCTAAGTGCAGGACTCTTCACTTGCCCTTATTGAACTGCATCAGATTTCTTTTGGCCCAATCCTCCAATTTGTTTAGGTCACTCTGTATCCTATCCCTACCTTCCAGGGTATCTACCACTCCCCCTAGCTTAGTGTCAGCTGCAAACTTGCTGAGGGTGCAATCTACCCCATCCTCCAGATCATTAATGAAGATGTTGAACAAAACAGGCCCCAGGACCGACCCCTGAGGCACTCTGCTTGTAACCGGCTGCCAGCTAGACATGGAAACATTGATCACTACCTGTTGAGCCCGATGATCTAGCCAGTTCTCTATCCATTTTATAGTCCATTCATCCAACCCATACTTCTTTAACTTGCTGATAAGAATACTGTGGGAGACTATCAAAAGCTTTGCTAAAGTCAAGGTATATCATGTCCACCACTTTCTCCACATCCACAGAGCCAGTCACCTCTTCATAGAAGGCAATCAGGTTGATCAGGCATGACTTGCCCTTGGTGAATCCGTGCTGACTGTTCTTGATCACCTTCATCTCTTCCAAGTGCCTTAAAATGGATTCCTTAAGGACCTGCTTTATGATTTTTCCAGGGATTGAAGTGAGGCTGACCAGTCTATAGTTCCCTGGATCCTCTTTCTTCCCTTTCTTGAAGATGGGCACTATATTTGCCTTTTTCCAAACATCAGGGACCTCCCCCAGTTGCCACGAGCTTTCAAAGATAATAGCCAATGTCTCTGAAATCATGTCAGCCAACTCCTTCAGCACCCTTGGATTACTGTAACTATAGGATTTTAAACTACCACATTCATTTAAGTAAAAATATATATGCACATGTGGTTTAGCAAGAATCTGTAAGTTTTCCAGGAAGAAGTAAAGAAAGTTGAGCATGGTTTCCAGGTACAAGAGAAAGAGATTTAGCTACACCAATAAACAATTACAGCAGCAGCTAGTTTCAAAATGGGTAATTTAGGGCTACAAGTGCTCGACTGCCAAATTTAAAGGGCTAACTCCAGAAATGCATATTGGGAAAAAAAGTTTATATAAGAGGAGAATGCTGCAGTGCTGGGAGTTAGGAAAAAAGGTGGGTATAGACTAATAGGTAAGGGTACATTTCATAAAAGATATTTATAAAGGCTTAGAAACATTCATGTGTTATGTTAAGTTATAGATACACATACTTTTCCAGAAGAAGATTGATGAGAAAAGACTTAGAAATTCTGCAAACATATTAAGGTTATTCAAAGCTCTTTGGTAACTGTTAGTATTTAGGATATTGTTTTCCCTAGTACTTCACTCAGCTATTGCTTCTGTTTCTAACTAAACAGCATCTAATTGTTGAGGGAAGCAGAAATCAATGAAAGAGCAACTTCACTATTCTAAAAATGGATTAATCTAAAATGATGAAAAGTCTCCTGTGTTTGGAATTAATCTTTCTCTAAGTTCATTTACTGTATGTATCCTCTGTCTTATCATATGTGCTGTTTAAAAAGCAATAACTAGCACTGTTGTGATCTATACCATTTATGTCTCTATACAATTATATTTCTCCTCTAGCTACCTTTTCTAGCCTTTATCAATTATGTTGTTTTTAATCTTTGCTCTTTCCCTCCTGTTCTTGCTAATTCCAGTACTGTATCACAAAGTTTTTGTTGATTGTTCTATAATAAAATATTTCTCTAGTAGTCAATCTGAATTTTGAATTTATAGTTATAATTCCACCTATCATACAGACTATAGCACCAGAGAAACTAATAATTTAAAACATGCTTAGAGCATTAATATACATTCAGTTCAGACAGGGTTGGAATTTTTAATGCTTATTTGATTGACCAGAAGTTCATACTTTTAATTCTATTCATTTTTATTTTCCTCAGACATTAGCAAACAATTAAGTTAAGAATTGGAAAAATATCATTTCATTTAAATGAGAGTCAAAGAGCTTTTTATTTTCTTGACTGAAATGTAATAATGCTAAAATAAGGGAAATTTGTATCTGAAAAAAAAAAAAAAAAGATCTGCATAGTAATAGGAAGGGAAAAAAGCTTACAGGAATACATTATTTCTATCTCCAAATATATACATTTGTGGGAGTAAGTGCTGTGATGTTTTAATATGGAATAGCTCTTTAAAAAAATATCTGCAAAAACCCTAAGCATAGAGTTATTGTAATTAGTGCTCACCACACAGTAGTCATGGTGTCCTGTCTTGACAAATACTGATGACTTGTAAGCCAGAATAAGTAGTGTTATATTAGATTTTTCAAGCATGAGTTTAATGGTTGTCTTAACCTACACTTATTGGAAATCTATATGTCATCTATACTTAATGTATATAAAGTAGGCAGGGCTCTGTTTTCACAAGCTTTAAGCTGATTCTACCAATGGATTTTAATACACTAGTGGAATAGTATCAGCTATTTAATCACTTACAGGAGTTTCCATAAACAATACTTACTGATTCATTAATGTTGAAAAAGGGCAGGAGGTACAGTTACAAATGATCACTCTTCGCTTAGGCCTTTTTTTGTTAATCAATGAGCATGCTATATATACATTGACAATTTTGTTTTTGCTAAGCAGTACTTATGAAGTTGCTGCAAGAAGAACTGCTAGAGATATTGAAGTACAATGCTGGTTTTCTTTGTCCCTTGTTTACCAACAGCATCATTTTGTCTAGTATTCATATGAGATGCAGGCCTCCACACTGAATGGATTCATTGCAGCAGAGATTCCACAGCAGAGATTACACACTGATTATACATTTAGTCATAGAGTATCAGATTTTAAAAAATTAGACTGAAACGATTCCCTATTTTATCATCCAGTATGATATCTTCTCTATATCCTCACTTGAAATGTGGTGATGTAAAATCAAAATTCAGAGAAAGTGTATAATAAATAACACCATCAGAACAAAGACAATATGTAAATTTCAATTGTATTTGAAGGGGTACAATAATTATAAGTGCCCTCACACCAGTGCTTTTAAACCAATGTCCAAGGATTTGGAGATTTCATTCTGCTTTTATTATAAGCATCCAAATTTCAGATGCTTATTCTGACATCATCTGAATCTTTTCAGTCTTGGGCTGTGTGATGACTCTTGGGGGATCCCAGGTTTGTGAGGCTCCTCACTACCACCTGTCCTTCCCATAAGGAAGCCTCAACAGTGCCTAGTGGGGGTCAGCTCCCTGATTCTACCAGCCATGGGCCACACAAACACTACCCACTAGTCCGACATAATCTCTCTCAACAGGTCTGCAATAGGCATGCTCCAAGCATTTCCTTGGAGCGTCCAGCCCCTTATCCAGTGGACTCTCACAGCATTCACAAATTCGCTGCTTCCAAAGAAGTAGTGCACCCCACTTCACCTGTTTCACCTCAGCTCACTACTCCACGTAACACATAGCTCTTAGATATGTTTATAGTGAAATCAATTAAAAGTTTATTTAACAGAGTATAGAAATTCAAGTGAGATCAAGTAGAAGTATTGGAAACAAATGGTTACCTATGAAATAGGACACATCTAGAACCTTAACTTACTTAACTATATATCTTTGTGTCTCACAGACTAATGTTCATTCAAAGTCCTTCCAGTATTTTACAGTCAGGCTTAGCTGTGGTCTTCCATTCATGAGACAAGTCACACTGTCAGTTTCCCTCCTTACTGAAAGATCTCGATTGTCTATTTGCACTCCCAGGTATTTCACATATTTGAATCCCTTGTCCTTATTCATAAGCAGGTTGTCCCCTGCTGGTTGTTTGTTTGTGTATGCTCCTTTCTGTTCACAATCTTTTACTCAGCATCTGGCTCAGTATGTAAATAAGCATACATTATGAGACACAATACACAATGACCAGACAGGGAGATGAGGATCTGTAACCCTCTGCCTGAAAGGAATCTGCCCAAGACATGTCTCCTCCTGGTTACCTGCCTTTAACACAATTTTCAGGATAGACATATAACTCAAATATTATCCATACATATATTTCACAATCATTATGATGACCAGACAGTGACTGGCTCTCGGTAGAGACCTCATATGTCATCCTTTAGTGAAATATTATACATATGTCCAACCCAAGAATTCCTTGTAAATCCTATGCATTCCCTTTGCTACTTGACATCAAGAAGCCCTGGATCATAGACTGGAAATCTTATGGGATCAGATTTTCTCATTAGCCTTCTGGAAATGGTTTTCTGATCAGCAGGGATTTTACCACAAAAACAGTTTCTTCTGCAGATACTTTTACTCAGTACACATCTTTGTAGTTAGTTCATGAGCAGTTCATTCAAAATCTGTTATAGTGTAGTTTTCATTAGATATAAAGGTCACAGTGTCTGTTCATTAATTGGGTGAGTGGAAAATTAAGATCAGGTTTCTGGAGTAGTGAATTAAAAAATAACTGTCTATGAATTTTTTTCTAATGTTTGCTTAAAATTACTTCTAGTAAACTAATAGTATTCAAAGGAAATTAATAGAAAAGGATAATGAACACAGCCAAAGCAAATATGATTATTTTATTCAATTGATTCTTAGTGGAAATTGATTTGAGATACTCGCCCAGCTCTAATTATCCTTCCTGCTACAAAATATATTACTCAGCTCTTAATACTTACTACTGTCATGGTCAAAAAATAGACTTGGTCACTACTGGTCATCATTACTACTCCTGGTTACAGATTGCTGGCTCATCGGACTATTTATATTGTCGTGTCAAAGTAATTCTAATAAAAAGTGGGTGTCAGATTATTAGATTAGAATTAGAGACACAGTTAACACTCAACTTCACAACACATATTTATCATATGATCTGAAGGCCTTTTAAGAAAGATTTGTTAACCTGATAGACAAAAATATTTCCTCTAGATTCACTGAAGTATACTGTAATTTGTAATTATGTAGAGACTTTTACAAATGCTGATTATTGTCCTCATAGATGGTAATTGTTTTTTCCAAGTTGTCATGCCGTTTAGCTTTAAGATTAAATTCTAATCTGAAATTAATGATTTATGTCACTACAGAGCCCAAAAACCATGGTATTGAATTTATGCAGAAGCAGACTTGTAAGATATATCCGGTTGAATACCTTGCACCTTAGGTCTAATATATTCAGTCTAATCCTAGGTGTGTGGTTATTTTACCTTTTATTATATTATACTGTCCCCATATCTATAGGAAGTAGGTGTTATTTATGGAAATTAAACATACTAAATCAGCAAACAACAATAGGTTGCATGAAATATTGCTAATGTCACTGCAAGAAATATGCTGAAAACCAAATAGTGTGTTGTGTTGGGAAAAAGGTCATTCAAATTAACCACCAGAATAAATAAACAGGTTTTGTGTGTTGCCCTGAAGGGTTCAAAACTGAAGCTTTGGACTCCCAATGAGTTTAAATGGCCTTTCATGCACTGAAAACCTCCTACTCTTAATCCTACTTTTAATTTTAGCCAGGTTTCCAATTATATTTAGATTATTAATTCTCTGAGTAAAGTTTAAGAATTTCTAATATGGACCTTGTCTTTTTATTTACCTTTAAGGCATTGTGCACAAGTATGGTAATATATAAATAATGCCAATAGTTAATATAACTATACTGAGGGAACAATCAAGTTGCCTGCATAAGCACTCAAGAGTCAGGAAGCAAGTCTTTTTCATAAGGCCCATCTCCAGGCCAAATCCCATGTTTCTCTCTTCAGCCGTTTTGAGTGTAAACGGTAAATGGGTTTTGCTCAAACTTTCCAGGTAATATATATTACCTTCAGGAAAAAGTCAGGACAGGATAAATCCAGCCCAACAAGTGAAGCTTTTGGAAAAATATAAGCAACTGAAAGCAGATGTTTATACTGGAAACATTTCAGCAACTTTAAGTATATCTGTATTTAGCACTCTGGATATAATAAATAATAATAATAATCTGTAGTATACTAAAGCAAGAGTCATACTCTCTTTCAGATTTTGTCTCCAAAAGTTTGTGTTGTCTCTGCCTTTTTTTCTGATGAGATTCAATTCTTGAGACAGGGTGGGAACTGGGCACTGGTTTGGAATGTTGGCCTGCATGCTGTTCCAGGGCTGCTGTACCTGTGTGAATAAAACATGTTACGCTTAGCACATACCCAGACTCCATGTCACTGATTTCTCCTACACAGAGAAGCTGACCTGCAAGGCCTTGGACATCTAATATCGCTCATCAGAGTGGTTCCACTGATATCAGAATCCAACATCGGGGTTGGAAGAATGGGCACCATTTTAGCTGTTTTGCCCAACTATAGTCAGATCCTTAAGTCCGAGTTCTTCAATGAGCTCTGTGCAGACAGAACTCTGACCTGTCATAGCGTTCATTGCAGGATCAGGTCCTGACTGTGTACCTATACTTGCAGTTGTTAGCATGTTGAAAGTAGTAACACATCTCAGTACTGCATGTCATCTGATCCTGATTTTTTTGTATGTGCTAAGATCATTACATTTCCAAGAGAAATAATTAATGTTAACTTGAACTCATAAGCAGGAAAACTCTTGCTATGTGTTAACTTCTCCATTTACAACAACAAAATTGATTTTCTAATTGTATTAAAGATCATTGTCCATGTAACACAGAATTGGCATCTGGGAATAGAGTAAAGGCCTAACCCTGCTATGATCTCACTTTCAAAAAGATATTTTATATATTCTGATGTATGTCATGATATTTTGGGTTCAACTTTTGTTTCCTCTGCCAACATTTCAGGAAACATTCAGCACCAATCTTCATCACTTTAAACATCTCTGTATTAGGTATGTTATTACATTATTGTTCTTTCCTGCAACATTTTTCCAGAGACAGAAAATAAATTGGGTAATATGGCCAGGGTATAAAAAGCCCACTTAGCTTTTCAATGTGCCCATTACCAAAGATACGATATTCATATTTAAAAAAATATCTTCATACCCTGAGGATGCGCTAGAATCAGATTACAGGATAATGGATCATTATCAGGAGAATATAAAGAGCATTTGTATTGATTAATCCATTTTGCAACTCTTAAAAGAGGTAATAATTTTAGTGCCAAAGAAAGAAGGGATTGCAGATTCCAGTGAGGAAATGGCTGTAATTGCCATTTGGGGTAGTGGGTAAGAGATGCTTATTAGATACCGTACATTATTATGATCCACCAGTGAAGCTGATGACCACATACAGAACATTATAGATGCGCCAGTGAAGTGGAGAGCATAGGCAGTTCACTGATGCACATGCTACAAGCTAAAATGGGAAATAGAGTGCTGCCATTCATGGATTAAATGTAAGGGACCATGAAGATGTTAGTACACATACATATTAATGACTGGGGGACCAACTGTAGTAACACCCTCTTTCCTATGACCACCTCTTCTCTTACCATTGATGGGAGAAGAATGACAAGTGGAGCTATATATCTTCTCCATCCATTTCTTCCCCCACAAATACAGATGCAAACCACAAAAACCAGGTATTTCTCTATTCTAATGGGCTCCAATTGAAGTCAGTAGGTCTATTCAAGTGCTTATAGTTAAGCATGTGTTTGAGTTTTGCTGACTCAGGACTGCTGTGAGCAGCAACACCTTAAAAAAAAATAAAACTAGGAGCTGTAAAGTTGAATTGTCAATGAGAGTACAGCCTACACTTCCAAAGGCTGCTAGGGAAAGAAAGGGAAGGTGCAGACAACACACAAGCTCTTTTTTGTTTTATTTTTTTGGGTCTTAATTGTTTCCAAAAACTCTGGTATATTACTCTCTTAAGAGCTCTTTTAAGATTTATAGGATTAAACCACAGACACACACAGACTGATTTCAGCTCTATGGATTTAGAAGGTTAAGAAAATGTATTGATAATCACCATGAAAAGGGATTCAGCATCAAGGGGAAATAACCCATGATCATCCTGGACATAGAGTTGAAATTCTAGCCCCACTGAATTCAAATGCAAAACCTCCACTGACTTCAGCAAAGTCAGGATTTAACACAGGACATACTACTCTGGCTAAAGGATATGACTTATTTCTATAATCTAGAACACTCAGATACCACTTCTGTATTAGACCATACCCTGAATTCAGCACAAAGACAATTACTACAGCAGGGGGAATTATTCTGGAAAACGATTTAAAGATGAAGAAGAAGTTTCTGAGAATGGACGTGTTGATGCAGATATTCAGTTGCGGTAGATAATGACATTTGATGGTTATACTGTACCTGATCCCACCTTCTTATTGAAGAAACATAGGTAGTTTGGACAGAGAAAGGACTCCATGACCAGCTTTTTATTTATGTTAGGAATGGACATCTGCATAATAATTGGTGATTTTATTAATGCTATTGCACTTGGAAATACTTCCTAGTATAAAGATTTTTAAAAGGGTCTGCATATTTAGTATTTTATATTGATTTATTTCTACCTTGCAACATCATGGGAACACTGATATAAACTTTTGAAAATGGGAATAAATTCCCAAGCAGTGGATATATTAGGTAAGACTTTTAAAGAGAACAGATGACCTTAAATGTTGTTTATAAATAACAGTCTCACATTTTGAAAACTGGAGTTTGGTTTAACCTCTCTGTAGCTTAATGTTATGTTTAAATTAATAAAAGCCTGGACAATTAAATATTACCAGTTGCTCTCTCTTCCTTAACCCCCACTCCTCCAAAAAAGCAATTGGACTAGAAATCTTGTCACAAATATATGCCAGACCTGCTTAATAACAACACAACCAGGAAGTGCAGAGATGTCCATAAGTTTAACTTTAATTAAAAGAATGATTCAGTACAATTTGAAAAAAAAAGTTCATTCCTGCTTTAGATTGAGTTTGGGGGTAAAAGCTTAAACCCATTTAGCTTTTATTGGAAGTGCTTCCTTACTTTATGGTCCCATTCCTATAGAGCTGTGGGTTAAAGACTAGTATTGGCCATTGTTCTAAATCTCTTCACTTCAAGTCTGTTTACAGGTATTATCCCATTTATTAATTTCAGAACAACTAAGTGATGCTGAAACAAGTTTGAAGGGCACATTTTAGTAGAAAATGAATCAACCATTCCTCCCAAGCTATCCTATATAATAGGGTTTGAGATGACCAAGATAGAAGTATTCATAAGTTGGGCTTGCCAATTCATAGAGTGATCTTTTTGTAAACAGTTAGTTGTTTGTTTTTCTCTCTCCATGTCTTCTTGTTTATTAGAAAACACTTCACGCATCTCATCACTTCGAATTCAGTTATATTTTTAAATGGTTTTTACATGTTTCCAAAAGGATACCTTTGTGATTTTGCGTTAATGGGCACTCATAATAAAGTGTTACCTGTTAAAAGCTTTCATCAAGAGAGCTTCTGAGATGTTTACAGTACCATTTTGATTGTAAAAATGTTGTGCTACAGTAGCTATTGTATTTTAAATTGGAGTATACATTATGTTACTTTTATAAATGCAGAATTAGAATGCAATTTAAAGAGATTACTCTTGAAGTTCAGTGTGCTGATCTGAAAGCTAGAGTCAATTATCTAGATGGTGTTGATCACTACGCTAAAATAAAATGTGCTTACACGTTTGCTGATGGCAAAATGGCCCATATAAAAGTGATTAAAAAATTTGTTTCAGCTAAGAAGATGCAGCACGTTAGTGTGCTATTTACTCTGTCTTTCTTTACCTCACTTTACAGTAGTAGATGAGTTAGATATTCCAAGGCCAAAAAACAAACCAACTAACAAAAAAAGTCTCCAGAGCTGAGGTTGAAAGTTCACTTTTTTGTAAGATGTACCTTGTTTTTGGATGAAGAACTTCTTGTTTTCTGTCCCACTTTCAACAGTGGCTTTTACAAATGTGAACAGTTTTGGTTAACATTATTCCTGAAATCAATGTTTTCAAGAAAGAGAGCACAGCATTAAGCAATCAGTGATGCTGTGATTTCATTCCTAAAGGTATAGCCTTCTGGAGGTGACATTTTCAGTTATAAAATGCAATGTAATTTTCACCTCTAGTGTATTCAATTATTGTAGATTTGATATTATCACATCTAATAAATTTCTCCAGTTAACCCTATCCTTACAGAATATATCATTTCCTTTTGACATCTAATAAAACAACATATTCAAATAATCATAGACCAATAAAAGTTACAGCTGGAGATGACCTATTAGATAATCTTGTCCATCCAGTGTGGGATTGTTTCCTATACTATATTTCCACTTTTATGTCCATTCTACTTTTAAAATACTCAATTATGTTTTTTTCCATCCAGGACTCTATTCCACAATTTAATAGACCTCATTGTAACATTTTTTCTCTAATTAACCTACATTTTTATTTTTTGGATTCATCCCATTAGTATCAATTATAACCCCAGGTAATATCTAAAATATTTCACTGCCCTTTTTGCTTTTGTACATCCTTCAGACTTATTCTTAGACTCCTGTCATTTGCCCCTAAGTCACTCCTTAGCTAAGCTATATATATTCACTAGTGTTTTGTTTGTTGTTTTTTCATGCTTTCAACCTAAGTTAAACCCTTCTGCTCTGTCATTATTTGTATTGCTTTGGTTTGAGTTTACTCCAACTTTTCAATTTCTTTGTGAAAATGTGAAGCCCAGAAAGGAATACAATATTCTATATGCAGTTGCAATAAAGCCATTTATGGCTTTATTTCTCACCATTAAAATTGTCACCATTCAGATTTATTAAATAAATATGCTGACAATTTCATTCAATTCACAAATAGAAGGAAATTGGTCACTTGCAAGCTTTTTGTTTGCTTTGGTCTAGTACATCATTTTTTCCAGGAAAGCCCTCACATAAATTATTAGCACGTTTTCCACCTCCACAGTCAGAATTCTGCAGTAGGGACCTCCCTTATTACTGATGCAAGTCAGATTATGACTTTGCTACTGCACAGACATAAACATAACAATTTTGTGCCTCACAGTTGAAAACCCTCAGTGACATGCAGGTACTTTTAAGCTCCAAAAAACTAATGTCATCCACTCATACTGTGCTTTTCCCTAGTTGAAATAAAGTGACAGGCTGACATAAAATCAGACAGGAAACAAATTGATGAAGTTTGTGTAGTGAACATGTGGCTCATCTTTAAATTATGTTTTGGAAGGTGGATCTTTGATACACAGATTCAACAGCCCAAATTTTCTCAAACACAAACAATAAACTAACAAACAAATTATATTGTATGTAATTTCAACTCACACTAACACACTGTAGGTTTTTATCCTGCTCCAGTGACTACAACACAGAGAGAGGTTTGTAAGTTTGCTAAATTTGCTATTGCCTCTGAGCTGCTGTGGTACTTTTAGCTCAACCAGTAGAGGTTCATGCATTTACATTCAGAGGTCCACAATTCAGCCCCAGCTGATGACACATCTAAGGTTATTGGTACATAAATTCTGCCCTTTAATTGTACAACAACTGTGATTCAGTTTATTTAACCTAAACCCTGAATAAAACTATATGATATTTATAAGGACATCCATAACAAAACCAGTACTCAGCTCTCCTGTTGTCCCCCAGGGATTAGTCTATAATAAAAAAACAACTTAGACAACAAACTTTGCTTTATTTTGTACGCTCCTTAGCTTCCTCCCCCCTCACCTCCGTATTTTATCTGTGTCTAGGGTTTTTGTATTCACTAGCATGATCCAGTTGATTCCCACTTGTAAACAGCATACAGTCCTCGTTTGAGCTTGACTTCAAGTTGACTTTGACATTACAAATGCTAGGAAAGAGAAGCTGAACCAGGAACACAGTGATTTACTTAACTCAATGCACATTTCACTGTCTGTTTAAACTAGCACGCTGCACTGTTTACAGTGCTTCACTAATATATTTTAAAAAGTAATTGAATAGTTCTAACTACATGAAATTGCTTATACAAGTGTAGCAATGCAGTACATTGCTACTAAGCATGTTTTAATCAACCCTACATTGAGTTCATTTGGTTACTAATCTATGCTTCATTTTTTTATACGATAGGGGGAAAGTTTCTCATAAAGATTCAAAACATACGAACTAAAAGTAATTATTCAGGGTTTAACTGAAGCAATAAAACGAAAAGCCATATGAGCTAACAGAGATTTTTTTTAAAAGTAACTACTATATAAGTTAGCTCTACAAGGAAGCTATGGATCATCATCCTTCATATGAAAGCAATGCAGTATATTTGTTTATATGCTTACTCTGAGAGGTCACCTTGTACAAAATGGAGGTGAGTTTAATTACAATAAAACATCTGCTCTCCTTATAAAATGGGAGGCAGCTTCTAACAAAATGTGCTTTCTTCCCACACAGTGCAGAGAGGTTTAGAATTTTAGAAACAATTGATTCCAAAAAATATGTGGAGAATTCATAATCTTTTTTTATTGGCATAATATACAAACAGTAGTTTCTCTTTCACAAGTGATTTAATAATACTTATCTCTTATTCAATGCTTTTCCTCAGTAGCTCTCAAAGCACTTCACAATCTCTAATGTTTAAAAGAATATTTGACCTTGCTTGAAAGAATCTGACCCAAAGAAAGTCTGCCCAGTGTCTACTGCTGCCTGCCTTTAAGGCAGACTTCAAGATCACTTATTACAACGACTTATATTTGACCTATTTGGGGCTCCCTGTCCCAGTTGTTTGCAGCTGTTTTCCCCATTTCTCTTACTAATGAGATATTGACTCTTCTGGGGATGGCATTTTTTAAGGTCCTTGTATATGATGTTTTCTGGTTGGACACGTTTTGAGAGTTTGTGTCTTTTTCTTTGCATTTTGTAATGCTTTGTGTGTTTAGTGAATACAAATACAAATATTGGACTTAACTTTGAGTCAGTTTAGCGCCCAGGAAAGGCAATGGCCTAGCTGACATTTGGAATCCTCTGTTTATCCATGCAAAAAAGTATAATGGCAATACAAAGTTCCCTATGCCACCCTGCTAACATAGCTCAACAATGTGATCAGGCCCCATCATCATTCAGTCATTGGCATCTCTTTCAAGCATGCCAACCAGTGTGCCTGTTGTGATACTTGTTTTGGTGATGTGAACATTTATCTACTGATGGTCATATAGCTCAGATGGTCATAACTTTCATGCACCACCAACAACCTAAAGGTGAAAGATTCCACAGCTTGATGCCAATTCCTTCAGCCATTCAGTTCCCCACTAGTGATCACAGAGAACTCTAAGTCTCCCCTTAATTTGTAATAAAAGATATGGAGAACCTTTGAGTTTTAATCCCACGAGTCTTCCCATGAAACATTGATGTAGCTGGGCCATCTACAGGCATCTGTTAATAGGTATTCTCACAAGGCTCCACTGTTTTGGAATCTTCAGTTTATCAGCACTCATTACTATCAGATTCATACAACATCTGCATCCCTCTAAATGCCCTTCCCCATATGGGAAAATCAATTGTGGGTGTTAAAGTGCTCCTTCCAGATAAGGTTTAAGGTCCATTGACATGGAAGTGTGTTTCAGGTGCTGAAGAGAAGATTTCTAACTCCAATGCTGCCAGTCAAATACCTTTCCCACTACAAGAACTGACTAAATTATTAAAAATGTGAATAAGTACACAAATACATCATTCTTGGTTGCTAAGAGACAAAATCCTTTGTCAAGGTACATAAAATGTTGTAAGCCTAGCTGGTAAATCAAACACCTATACACTGTTGGAGATAAAAGGGGAAAAAAACAGGGGCAATGTGATGGTAGGGTGTACTGTACACCCTCAAGTCAGGAGAAGGAGGCAGATGAGACATTTCTAGAACAAACAACAGAAATATCCAAAACACAAGACCTGGTAGTAATGGGGGACATTAACTATCTAGACATCTGTTGGAAGTGTAACATGACAATGACATAATGTCCAATGCATTCTTGGAATATATTGGGGACAGCTTTTTATTGCAGAAGGTGGAGGAAGTAACTGGGAGCACAGCCATTTTAGATTTGATTATGACTAATAGGGAGGAATCGGTTGAAGGTGAAAGGCAACTTGAGTGAAAGTGATTATGAAATGATAGATTTAATGATTCTAAAGAAAGGAAGGAATGAGAGCAGCAGAATAACAATAGATTTTAAAAAAAGAAGGATTTAATAAACTCAGAGAACTAGTTGGTAATGTTGGATAGGAAGAAAATCTAAGAAAAGGAGTTCAGGAGAGTTGGCAGATTCTCAAAGAAACTCTGTTAAAGGTCCAACAGCAAACTATCCTGATGCAAAGGAAAGATAGGAAGAATAGCAAGAGGCCAATAGGGCTGCACCAGAAGCTGCTTAATTACCTGAAAAATCAAAAAGGACCTGTACAAAAAGTGAAATCATGGACAAATTTCTAAGGATGAGTATGAAAGAATTGTGCAAGCATGTAGGGACAAAATCAGAAAGGCTAAGGCACAAAATGAGTTATATCTAGCAAGGAATATAAAAGGCAATAAGAAGAAACTCTGTAAATATATTAGGAGTGAGAGAAGGACAAAGGAATATGTAGGTGCACAAGTTACCTGGAAAGAAAAAATAATTGAAGACACCAAGAAGGCTGAGATATTTAATGCCTATTTTGCTTCAGTCTTCACTGAAAAGGTTAATTGTGACTGGATGCTTAACATAATTAGTGTTAACAACAAAGGGGAAGGAACACAAACCAGAATAGAGAAAGAACAGGTTAAAGAATATTTAAATAAATTAGATATTTTCAAGTTGAAATTCACCCTAAGGAACTTAAGGAACTAGCTGAAGCAATCTTGGAATGTTAGCTATTGACTTTGAGAACTCATGAAGGTCAGATGAGGTCCCAGCTATCTGGAGAAGGGGAAACAGTATCAATTTTTTTTTAAAGGGGAACAAAAAAGACCTGGCATATTACCAACCAGTCACCCTAACGTCAATTCCTGGAAAGATACTAGAACAAGTTATTAAACAATCAGTTGGTACACACTTTGAGGATAATAAGGTCATAAATAATAGCCAACATGGGACTGTCAAGAACAAATCATGCCAAACACACCTACTTTCCTTTTTTGACAGGTTTACTTGTCTAGTGGATAGGGAAAAAAGCTGTAGACATGATATATCTTGATTTTAGTAAGGCTTTTGACACAGTCTCACATGCTTTCTCAAAAGCAAACTAGGGAATGTTGTCTAGGTAAAATTACTATAAGGTAGGTGCAAACTCAGAGAACTTATCAATGGTTTGTTCTCAAAGTGGGAAGATCTATCTAGTGGGATTCTGCAGAGGGGCTGTCCTGGTCCAGTACTATTCAATATTTTGATAAATGACTTTGATAAGGAGTAGAGAGTATGCTTATAAAATTTGCAGGTAATATGAAGCTGGGAGAGGTTGCTAGAACTTTGGAAGACATGATAAGAATTCAAAATGACCTTGACAAATTGGAGAATTTTTCTGAAATCAACAAGATGAAATTCAATAATGACAAATGCAAAGTACTACGCACAGGAAGAAAAAATCAAAGGCACAACTACAAAATGGGAACTAACTGGCTAGGCACTACTAGTGATGAAAAGGATCTGGGTGTTATAGTAGATTAAAAATTAAATATGAATCAACAATGTGATATAGTTGCAAAAAAGGCTAACATTCTTCAATTCATTAAGAGGAGTTTTGTATGTAAGACCCAGGGAGTAATTGTTCTGCTCTAATTGGCCCTGGTTAAACCTTGCTAGAATATGATCTCCAGTTCTGTGTGCCACACTGTAAGAAAGATGTGGACAAATTGGAGACCATCTAGAGGAGAGCAACAAAACTGATAAAAAGTTCAGAAATATGATTATGATAAAAGGTTGAAAGAATTGGGGATGTTTAATCAAGAGAAGAGAAGGTTGAGGTGGGACATGCTAATAGTCATTGAAGATGTAAAAGATAGTTATAAAGACAAGAGTGGTCAATTGTTGTCCATACTCATTGATGATAGGACAAGAAGTGATTGGCTTAGTTTGCAGCAAGGAACATTTAGGTTGAATATTAGGAAAAAAACGTTCTAACTTTAAGGATAGTTAAGTACTGGAATTAGTAACCAAGGGAGGTTGTGGACTCCCCATCACTGGAGGTTTTAAAGAACAGGTTAGACAAACACCTGTCAGGGATGTCTAAGTATATGCTTAGTCCTGCCTAAGTGCAGGGAGCTGGACTAGTTGACTGTTCGAGGTCCATTCCAGCCCTCTATATCTATCATTCTATGATTTAAGGCAATTTCCTTCTATCAGCTGGATTCCTATGATACCAGTCGGAATTGCAGACGTGGAGTGACACTGAGCATTTTGTTAGTAATGAAAGAATTACTGACAAACGTGATCAAGTTTTATGACCACTTTTTCGCACACCACAACAACTATGCATTTTGTGTCAGGACCAGTGCTGGGTGAATTATTTTTTCAATGAAAAATGCAGAATCAGTAACACCAAAGCAATTAATAAATTCATGTTAATTCTATAAATTTTGTTTTTATCTGAAAAACAAAACAAAACCTGAAAAAATCTAAATATTTCATTCAGAAATATTTTTGACATTTTTCACATGAACTATTTTAATTTTTCATTTCAAAATGACTTTTTGTTTAGACATGTCCTTTAATTGTATATTTTTAAATAAAAAATACAAAAAAAATTATCTATTTAGTTTTGGGTTGAACAAAACAGTTTTGACTCAAAACATTTTCTTTTATTTTTTGATTTGCCAAAATAATTCTAAAAAAATAATTTTGATTCAATCCAAAATGATTTTTTTTTATTTTTCAGAATTGCCAGGGAACTGAAAAATCCATTATTCACCTGGCTGTAATCAAATTTTTGTTTCTAACAAAAATAATTGTGCATTAAATCGAATGTGCCTTTTGACTTTCCCTTCTTCTTCATCTTCCCTGAAAGATAAATGTAAAGTTTTATTGTTTCAAAGTAAAAAGCAGCAGAACTCAACTGGAGAATCAAAGATTTAATATTTTGTCTTATTGCAAAATTTAGCTACTACTCCAAAGTCTCTTGCGCTTTGTGTGTGAAACTTTTTGCACTTCTCTGATAAGTATTTTTACAGTACCAGGTTTAATTTACCATGTCTTTCATTTCTCACTAAAGTTGCTTTCCTTCAGCTAGTGAAGATGCAACATTATTTTACAGGTCCCAAATCAGCCACCAAGGTTGACAATACTTTCCTGAAGGGTGGATCTCTGTTTGCACAGCCTTTTGGTAAATGCTTCTCTGGCAGTTTGACAGATTTGCTGGCTTTGCCTTTTTGCTCTGTTCTTTTCTCAGGGTTTTTTCATCTGGCATCATGGTAATTAAAGACAAGCAAGTCATGTCTTAAGTTGGATGAGAGAGTGGGGAAGGAAGCACAGTCTTAAAGCCATTTCTTTGTTCTCCTCTATCAAAGAAGAAATTGGCATGAGTTTTCCACTCATTTGTTATTTTGTAGGGTTTTTTTTAAAATGAGTGGCATACATTTAAATACATAATGCATAAAAAAGAGAGTCTATTTTTCCCATTTAAAAATCTGTGAATATTTATATCCTCTATAATTCCTATGGTATTTCACAATATAGTAAGAGCATACATGATTTCATAATCAGACCATATATATTCAATTTCTTTATATTAAGCTAATAGTGAATATTTTAAATATATAATACACGAAAGACATTATAGTAAAGGTGACAAATAAATAAGGCCACGTCATCAACTGGTGTGAACTAAAGTAGCTTCATTAAAATCAATGGAGTTTTGCTGATTTACACCAGCGGAATGTGAGAGAGGGCAGATTTCAAAGACAGGTATTTTGAGATGTGCCAGATGCTGTGGGTGCATTGGGTATTCAGTCTATTATATATAACTGCAGTACTGAGATTATGTTCTAGCTCCATGGGGAAGGGTTATGGAGCTTCTTACAGGAACTAAAATCAGTGAGGGCATGAGATAATTACTGCACATGGGATAATTTCCTGGACAGGAAAACTGCTCTAGTGAAATGCCACTTTCTGGGGGGAATTGCATATGCTAGCACAGACTGGTTCATGAGGCTTAGGAAACAAAGACTGGGGTGTTGTACAAAAGGGCAGTCTGAATTGACTCAGGACACCTCTTTTGTTCCATGAACTGACATAAGACTGTAAATGAGAGTGCAAAAACCCTCCTAAAAGGGTTTGAAGGACTTTGAAAACCTACCAGGGTCCTCATGTGAAAGACGGGTGACAGCTGATAAGATGAGCTTGCATCTCAACTCTTTTCCCCCTATGATATGTTTTATCTGTAAAGCTTTTGTCCTGCATAAATGAACTGTGCTGTGTGGAGGATGGCAGATCACTGTCCTACCTCCATGGATAGAGCAGACAGCAGATGCTGGACTAAGATCAGATTGATGGGATAACCGCAGTGAAATGCAAGCCTAAAGCCTCATTCTGGAGGGAGAGGGATGCAGGTCCCACTGAAGAGAGGTGACACTAGAGGCACAAAACCTAAAGGAATATCCTTGTGGAGACCACAGAGAAAGCAGAGATGCAGTTAACCCCAAACTGACACTGAGGTTCTGACCAGTTATTTTAGCTCAGAGGGACCAAGAACATTTGTTTGCTAAGGAGGGAAACAGCTATAGGGATGCTAAGGTTCTTGCACTTGAATGCATTAAAGATAGTGAGTTTTACCATGTGGTTGCTTGTTCCTGTACGGAGAAAAGGTAAGGATTCATGGGTGTCAGCAGATCTCACTTAATATTCCTACAATATTTGAGCCTTCTGGATTTTGAACTGGCTTAGAGCTACATTATGATTGCTCCCATACTCATGCATTAGGGTTAGGGAATGGCAGAGGAAGCTCTTAGATCCCCACTTCCCAGGAGTAGCCACAATTTAGCTACAGGCATGGTGGAAGACAGCAGATGGGGAGAGGGGAGCTAATGATCCCTGATGTGATAATAATCCCAGAGGGGGAACAGCTTTTCATGGCTCAGTGAATATGAGGTCATGATCCCATTTCCAAACCCCTCTCACTCTACCCCTGGTGTGCTGTGCTCTGCTGAAGGGTTGATGCCTACCCCATTCTAAAAAAGTTCTACGGTACTGTACATTCTTCCAACTACGCAGGGGGTTTATACCTTCAGGTACCAGCAGCTGGACAGAGCCCTTCTCTCTCTGCTAAATATGTCTTCAAAGAGGCATGAGACAGCCTTCAAAGCAACTCACTCTCTGAGCCAAAACTTTTACAAAGATACCAAAATAAATGTGAAACACTTAATCCTGTGTATTTATATTTTCCATAGTTAAAAGCCACAACAGTTAATATTTCACCCAGTGTCATTAGTGTGAATGTGTATGCATCAAGAAAATGGTGTTACACTCATTTACTGACCATGTTGTGACTAGTCTGTTTGCCTTTTCTTTTCTATCAGGTACAGTAATGACTTGACATCTTTTCACTACTGAATTTGCACTCGCTGTCTCCTTTCCTGTCAGTCTGAGATGATTTTCTTTAATTTGTCTTTAGCCAGAAGATTAGAGACAGGCTAAATCCAAAGGACTTTCAGGTTCCTTGTCTTCAGGCCGAGGTCTATTCAAGTTACACACTTCATTTGCTTCTTCATGGTCTACCAACTAATTGCAACTTCCTGTTAAAAGACAATTTGTTCTTGGACTTTCGGAAAAGCATTAACATTTAGGCATTTCAAGAAGAGATCTCAAAATATTCAGCTAAGCACCCCAAAATTGGTGAACTATTTCAACCTTGATTTCAGCCTCTTATTATTTCAAGCCTCTCCATCTGGCTGGGAAAACAAGATGTCGCATGAGTGGTCTGGAGCTTCCTCCTGCTCATGCCAAAAATTCAGCAAGAACAACTTTATGTTGTATTTCGGGTCAGAGCTAGATGAATAACGCATAAAAGGGTGTGTAAATATTCTTGGGGGAATCAATTTCACTTCTACAATGCTTCCTCCATCTACTCCTCCTCCTCCTCTTTTTTATATTTACTTGCTATGTCATGATAAAACAAATTTTGTTTTGAGAGGAAGCAGAAGCAGAGTACTGGCCTTCTTAGAAATCTTTTAGTGATTGTGCTGTATGTCCCACATGCATCAAAGAAACGCAACATGCAAGCAACTGAGTGACTTGTATTTTATCTATTTTTATTTCAGTCTAAAAAGAAGCTACACGAAAAAGAGCTCATCCAAAGTTTTGACACCCTTGACATACATTTAAAACCACAATACTAGGAGTTACAAAACAATAAATTATTCTATAAACTATGGCCATACAATAAATTATAGAACTCCTATTAATTATTGTCTTCGTGGTAGCAATCGGAAGCCCCAGCTTAGTAAGCATCCAAGTTGTGCATTGCCCCTCCATTTCCTTTTTCCTTGCCCAGTGCTTACAGAATCACTTGGCTTCTCTTGTTATATCAATGTGACTCTCTTTGAGGACGGAAATGTCATTTTATTTGTTTTCTCTATTTGCTTGAAGTAGTTAGCATGAAATTCATCTGGGTGTTCACTGTTGAATGCATTTTGAGACACTATGATTGTCTTGCTTGCCTTCATTTATTGTTTATTTGTTTTTTAATTTCTTCATGGGTGATTGGCGGGCTGTTCATGCCACCATATGCTTTTCATGTTAGCTCTGCACTACACTTGACAGGTTTAACTAACACTTTTTCCCCCTGTGGTTCCTGCATGTTAGTTTGCAGCAGGGATTCAAAAGACTAATTTGTATCTATTGTATCATATTAAAACAGACTGTGTAGCTAACTCATGAGATTCAGGCAGGGATGATAATTTCAGTGCTTGGTGATATCTATTGCGTCTGATTAACGTTACCAGTATAGACATTTGCTGCTTTTCCAACAGGTTCAATTGAACCTATTCATCTCGATCAAATCTTTTGTCTATATTAGTTATTAACATTGTGAAATAATATCAACTGATACATGGATTATGTAATGTAGAGACGATCCTTGTATTTTCATCTAAGACATTAACAGTGATTAGAATCATATACTCCCTCAATGGCCAGCATATTATTATGCACTGAGCACTAATTAGCGAATCCACTTCTACTGAATTTTCTCTGGAAGGGCTTTATTCTGAAGATGCTGAGTGCTTGGATCCTGATCCAGCAAAGGACTAAAGCACATGGTTAGTACCTCAATAGTTCTATTGACAGCCATGAGAATATGCAAACAGGCTGCTGGAACAATTTTTATAGTGGGGGTGCTGAGAGCCATTCAAACTGTAAACTCTGTATATAATCGAAACCACTTCAAGACAGAGTTCCTGGATCTATGTATGCAAATGCTTACAGTTAAACATGTGCTTTGCTGGTATGGGACCCGAGTGCCCAACAACCTGTGTGATTGGAACCTGAGTTTCCAACACTTTGTGTCATTGATCCCTGAGTAAGCATGGATTTATTGCTCTGGCTCATTGAGGCCTTGAAGCTTATCAAGGAAGGTTGACCCTTACAATTCATTGAAATCACCTAGCCATGGGAGCAGGGGCTGCCTCTGTGAATCAGCTTGCAGGACTGAGACTTAATTCTGTGGACTTGGCTCCATTTCACTTTCAAAATAACTCAGAGAGTATTTAGATCTAGCAATAAAAAAAAAATAAGCAGCAGAAACCATCATAAAGCAAAGGTGCCACTTTGAATTGAAAAATGTCTTCTGCTCTTTAGAATTATTTTACAACCAACAATCATTGAGGCCTTTTAAAAAGACACTTGCTCTCCTTTAGATTTGTATCTTAATGAAAATAACCTGATGCTTTTTTAAAAGGGAGTCACATACTTAAGCAGATACCTGTTTAGAGTAATGCTTGAGGAGATTTATTTTAGTTGGGAGTTCATCCATAATACATTATCTCTTTCCCATTAACGATGGAGATTTGTAGTAAGTGAAGTATAGTACTTGAGTTCACAATTCCAGTTTATTCAAGTTTCATCTACATTTCCTTTGAGAGCTACTGCATCTGCAATCACTTTTAAAATGGATTCATGCAGAATTGATTGCAGGTTTCCACTGCTGATCATTATACTCTTCTTTACATTTTTTGCCACTTTTTAAGCTTATGTACTGCATACTGAGGTAATCTATTGCACTAGCTTTAGGGTAAAGCAATGTAAATAAATGATGGATAGTAAAAATTAAGGAATAAATAAGGTAGAGATTAGATATCTCTGTACATAGTAGCAAATCCTGCCACCACCCACCCTCCAAGGGACAGCAGTCCTCATAGGCAGTGGAGTTAAGTGGGAGCAGGATTTGAGGAGCCTTCACAGAGCAGAGAGTGTGCATGGCTGAGCATAACATGTTGCCACATGGTGTTGGGGTGGATGTTTGAAGGTGGGGCTGTTCTGATTGAGCCATCACTGCACAGATCCACCAGACATTCTCCCTTATTGCAGCCTCAGGGTTGCAGTAGCAGGGACATACTGACTGCTGAAGATTCATAGCCCTGGGGCAGGGAGGAAGGAATCTCTCAGAGCATGGCCTGGTCACTTGATGTTCAAGCCCAACATAAAGTTTGTGTACATGGGAACATGCGGGAAAATTAATTGAAGTGCATTAAACCCTTTCATTAAGCTAAACTGAATAAAGACCACTGAATGAGTGTGTTCATACGGGGCTTTAATTCAGTTTAACTAAACCAGGTTAAATTCACACTTAGATTAATTTTCCAGATGTCCCTATGTAGACATGGCTACATTGTAACACTCGCTTTACTATCCTCCAAACTAGTAGGAATCAGCACCTGTAATTTACTGACCTCCAAAATCTTCATTTTTAAGAATTACTTTGAGTACCACACAGTGTGCATTGGCCAGAGCTCTTCTTGGAAATGATCTAAAGTAATGGAAACTTCTAATGGGGTATACGGGTGGAGCACAAAAGGTGGTACCTTTGCATAGTAGACCCCCAATGGGGGTAGTTTGCTTACAGTTGTTCCTGGGACATACTTAACTTTTATGGGTGACTCCAAATAGCAGGTCATGCACTGCAGTGCCACACTCCAGGACCTCGCCTCAGCTCGCATGCTGAACTTAGAGAGAATAGATAACGGCAACCACTAGTGAAGAAGCACATCTGGTCTCCAAGTACACAAAGTCTCCCATGGCAAAGCCAGCAAAACAACTTCCAGAATATAATATTGGCAGAAACAGTGCTAGAGCAAGTTAGTTAAATAGCTTAAAGCAATGTTGCAGATGGATTATTATGTGTTGTTGTTTGCAGTGTTGTTATAGCTGTGTTTGTCCTAGGATATTAGAGAGACAAGGTGGGCGAGATAATATCTTTCACCGAACCGACCTCTGTTGTTTCTTGCACCAACAGAAACTGGTTCAATAAAAGATATTACCTCATTCACCCTGACATATTTTTATACACAGTAACATTGCCTACATCCGGTTGATTCAATTGCTTATTTTTTTGGGTTCAGATCATTCTATTCTCCCATTGGGATATCTGGAACTTGATCGTCACCAAAAAAATCCTAAACAAAATGCTTACAACAAAACATCATGACATGCCCATTTTACTGCTCTAAACTCTATTTTGTATTTTAATAAAATTATAGGAGTCACTATTTTGAAATTCTGCTTTAATCCTATGGGCTGAAGTGAATTTTAAAATTTTGGAAATTTGTGTGAAGAAAACAAACTACCGAAAAGAATGGCCAAAATGTTCAAATTTGGATGCTTAAAACCATATTTAGGTCCTTAAGCAAGCAGTCTGATTTTTCAGATGTACTGAGTATCCACAGCTCCCACTGATGTCTGTCATAAGAGCTCAACACATCTCTGAAAATCAGGCCAAATGTATGTGGGTGTAAATATGGATTTACGTACCTAGCTTTAGGCACCCAAGTTTGAACAGACTGGCTTCTATATACAATAGAAAAAGTTTCTACAACCTTCCATCAGCATCCTGCAATCACTCATCTTGTGGATTACATTTTGCAGTCGTGACAGTTTTTAAAATACATTTATAGCCCTAATGAAGCTGTTGGATAATCTTTAGCATTTGCCTAGCAATTTTGCTATATATAATGTTTCTGAATTCCAGTCTTGCCAGAACCCCATTGCTCTTTACTTATACAACAAGTAAAAAATATTGCAATCTGCTCTGGCTAGCCTCATGGGGATTTGTTAAGTTTACAGCTGGGACACTGCATTATACAAGTTTGCATTTATTGAATGAAAAGGTATAATCTGTACAAAAAGCTGTCACCCAAGAGTCTATAATTTTTTCCAGATGCATTGGATTCATTTAACAAACAATGGGAATGCTAAAAGAAAGTGGCATTTATTTACTTAATATATGGAACCTATTAAGCTATTCAAATGTTCAAATCACACAATGAAGGCACTAGTATTCATTAATATTGCTAGACTCTCCCAGAGAAAGTGACTTTAAGATTATTTCCCACAGCTACAGCAAAAAACTTCCCTACCACCAGTTTCCCAGTTAATTTAGTTTTACTTGCATATTTTCTACACTAAAATCTCTCTCTAAAACACCTCTTGAAAAACAAATGCTTTGAAGGTTATAGGGAGCTTCATTTTGTAAATACAGAGTTTACAATGGAGTGCAGTAGTCAGAAGAGGGTTAACCTTTCACAGAGGGACTATGCTTCTATGAGGAAAACTGATAGCTGGAATTGTTAGAATAAAGGAGTCATATTTAGCTCATAAGCTTGCTGACACTTGCCTGATGTTAGTAGACTCAGTTTTTGTTGCAAGCTTTAATGAACCTACTGGGCTCATGATGACAAGTGAACAGGCAAGCGAAGTGGTAATGCTCGGGCTACGGAGAAGCATGTACAGTTAAACTTTTTAAACCCTGGAGCCATCTCTGCTGGAACATTAAGGTCATGTTCAGAATGAGAGCAATTTATCATGATCTAATGGTGACTCTTATGAGAGGTGAACAGCATGAGGCCAGACTGATGACTATGTCATACACAGACAGAAAAGGAGAAAATTGAGGCAGGTGTGACCTGAGCATAAAAATATTAAAAGGAGTACTTCTAAGTGTTTTTGGCACCAAAATCACAAGAGAGAGGAAAGCAAAAACAGGATGAATCTTTGATCTGTATTTATTTGAAGTAAATGAATAAATACACAAATGGGAGGACAATGGGCACTTTCACCAACCAGTGGGAATGTGTCAATAATGCAACATTTCTGTGAGGTAAGATTGATTGTCTGACATGGCCATTTAGAACATGCAATTGGTGGCTTATTTATGCAGTTTGAGTTAATTGTTTTGATTTAGTTAGAGGCACTGGGCCAGAGCTCTGCTTCTCTAAGTTCCCATTTCACCACTGAGGTAGTGGAAAAGGGACTAAAAGCTGCTCAGAGAGGGTGACTGAGGATTTAATTGAAATGAGTGAATCCTCCATACAGCTTCCTGCCATTGCTTGCTCCCTGGAAGAGAGAAGGAGAGTCTAAAGAGGGTGCACTGTGGTGATCTCTGGATCGCATAACAAACCCTGGGAGCTGTTACAAGGAGGTGCAATTTAGAGCAGTCCTATGGTTTTTCTGGGATCCAAATAAGCCCAGCGTGGCAGTTTAAGACTGGGGGGGAAAAGTCATTGAGAAGCCATCTTTTTCCTCCCTCCATCAGGTAAACTGAGTGCTGCTCCGGTGCATCTAAAGATTCAACCCATACTCTCTAAGCAAAGTCTAGGAATTCAGGTCTGAGAAGCAACTAATAAAGGAGAAGGAGATGAGTTCTAGCAGATGGGATCAGGTATGGCGTTTCAGACTCCCAGGAGACCTTAAAAAAAGATGAGCTGGTGGGTGTGGGCGAAGTACAGAAAATGGGTGGCACTCTGGATGATCATCTTGGGCTGAATGAAGAGGCAAGGGCAAATAGGTAGGAGGGAGTTAAATTGTGGCGGACTCTGGAGACAAGAAAAAGCAGCTTTGAATTTGTTGCAGGATCGAACAGGGAGCCGGTAAAGGGATTGTAGGAAGGGTTTGTAGGACTGTAACCACATGGAAGTGAAATGGTTTTCTCAGCCTAGTTTTCATCAGATTAGAGAGTGGAGAACTGAGTTTCAGAAAGAGCCAGATGTTGTACAGCAGAAGTGTGAAAAGTGAACCATAAGAGAAGTTGCAGAGAGAGGATTAGTTCATCAACACTGGTTTGTTCAGGCCTGTGTTATCACTCCCCCATGCCTCTGATCTTCTACATTTGTCCATTTTTGAAAGGACTAAGGGGACTGCTCCCTTACAGTCCATCAGATCTTTTGCTTTTAGCCCTCTCCCACAAAAACAAGCCAATGATACCTAGATTTAAATGATGCAGACACAGAAGTGTCTTTAACCCCTGGGACTCATTTATTTTATCCTTTTAACCACATTGGAAACTGGCCCCAAGTTGTGACAAATTAACAACTTGACCAAGTACCTCTGTTAGGTACTAAGCACCTTCCTACTTAACCCACTGTAGCTTGAAGATGCTGTGAGGAAGGTGGGGAAAAAAATACTCCCTGATCCTCTGCCAATTGGCCTATGGGAGAAGAAGTTCCTTCCTGACCCCCAAACAGGCAATCGGCTAGACTGCGGTATGTCAGGCCAGGTTCCCATTCCTAGTTCAGGGTACTTAGGGTGGAAAGGAATGGAACCGAAAAAGGCTCCACATGGTTCCTGCTCCTGGCCAATCAGCACTTCTCCTCCCAGCTCGCCAATGGATGCCAGAGACTCCCAAGGAGGAGGATTTGCTATCTGGTATCCCCCAGGAAGTGTTTCTCTCCCTTGCTGCTGAGACTGTTCCCTTTCACTGCTAGCCCCACCAAGTTCCCCAGACCATTGAATCAGGTGAGTGGACTTTTTCACTAACAGAAAAGAAGCTTTTCTAGCAAAAAACCTGGTTTTCATCTATGCTTAAAATATGATTTTTTCCTCCACATATCTGTTTCGTAAAATTGTTGAAAAGCCAAAATTGCTCACCTTCACATCTTGCACAATTATAAACACCAATGCTTTCTGCTAGGGGAAAAACTCTCCCAGTTTCCCTAGCCCTTCATTTGTTTGTATTTAGACTTACTAAATTACTGTGCTGTACGAAGAAGTCAGAATAGTATCTTTAAAATGATAGCATCATCTTCATGCCAGTGTGGCTGAGGTTGTGTCAGCATTTCTATTATAAACTTATCTTTTCAGGTCAATGATCCATAAACTAGGAAGGGTTTATAAATAAGCCAAAAGCTGTTGAAGCCTATTGTATCAAAACCCCACTTTTTCAAAAGTGCTTCAAGCTAGTTATGGGGTAAATGTGCTGTTTTATAATATACATATTATATCTGGAGCCAAATTCTTTCAGCTCCATTAATTTCAGTGGAATTACTCTGGATTTTCACCAGGATACACAAAAAGAGAAATTCCCTTATCACTTAGCTGACCAACAGCAAATAGTGCAGTTAAAATAAACTGTTCTCAAAAAAAAAAACAGAGTAGAATTCTAGCTTCAACATTCAGTTATGAACATTTTCAGTTAATGGTCTAATTTTAGGCCCTGATTCTGCATTGACCTTGTGCAGGTGGATCCCTGTACCCAAGCACAACAGGCTGCAGAATCAGGGTTTTAGTCTATTTGGTATTGTTTAGTGTGTGATGATAATTCTGTTAGGGTTTAAAGAAGAGGATAGTAATGCATACATAAGTTTATGGCTTAGAGAATATGAATAAAAGCTTTTTGCACCATTGTGAAGGGGGATGCATCTACTTTTCCTTGTTGTGATTAGCTGAAACAGAAAAACTGGAAGGTTCCTGTACCTATTTCATTTCTCTCTCACACAATTTTCATATCATTATCAGTCCTTTTGGGATATGTAACCATAGTAATGAGGAACGAGTTTCCGGATATCAGTGTGGGAATCACTTATTGAAAAGGATGCTCCCTTTGGGGAAAGTAGATGGAGGAGGGAAAGGTTGTATGAGTCTAGATTAATGGCCAGTGCTGGGAGGACTAGACTGCGGAACTGAAATCTAATGACTAAAAGTGGGCGTAATTGGTATCAATGTTAATGAATCAAGGAGGAAGTGAAACATATTAGAGTAAAAATATAGTACCATTACATGCATTTTTATCCCATTTTTAAAACATTTCTGGCTTAGAAATCTTTACTATCCATAAAATCTGTTGATGCTTCTAATTGTTTAAAATCCCAACAAGGCCTCTAATAGCAATGGGAAAGCTCACTCTCACCGGATATAGTCCAATAACACACACACAGATTTAATCACTATGGTTTCTTAGCAGAGAAGTGCTAATGTGGTGTTAGTCTAGATTGCCTAAATTGTATTCACTCAAGTACTGCAAATGGGAGAGTACTTAATTCTATTATTATCATTTTTTCTATTTAATTGAAACACAATTAGAGTGCTCTCTGGCAGCCTAAGTATAGTTAAGGTTATCTGATTTTATTTTGATTGCTTTTAGAGCCAGCATTGCTAATGCAGATGACAGGTTTAGAGTTATTTCCTTTATTTTATTGAATATCAGCTGCGTATGAAATAATTCTATACGTGTGTGAAGTTCACTTATTACAAATTCCATATGGTGCTGCCTGTTATGAACTAGCCTTTTTAAGAAATGTTTAATATTCCTACATGTGACAACAATTATTTTGTGATTGGACAGTTTGGATAAAATAAACCTTTCCTCTTCTCCCCCTCCTTCCTCTCCACATTTGAAGGTATTTGTAATAACTGCTGGAGGAGTGTGCCGACAATGTACACCATACAGCTTCCTGTCGCATAGGCTGTGTGGTGGGAAAGCTTTCTCTGATCTACTTCTCTTCTGAAGAGTTCTAGTTAGGGTGACCAAGGAGTGACATTTATTAATGCTTTTTCAGATAAGTCTAACAGATAGAAAATGCAACTGTCTTTTCAAATGGAATTCTTCACAAAAAATTGGGGGAGGGTGGGCAGCAGGCATCGTGTTAGTGTTCCAACTTCTTATTCATTTTAAAGAGAAAAGGATAAACAGTAACAAACCAGGTAAAATTACATGGCCAAAATATGGAGGAGGGGCACTTATGAATGATAGACTAGATATTATGATAGAGTAAAAATACAGAAGGCAGCATCTATAAAATATATTTCCAAGGCTCCCATCACTGTTGTATCAATATACCAGTATGTAATTAGAACATATATCAGTGAGACTTCAGTTTTTCTTCTCTCCTCCCTTTTTTAAGGTATTTACTTATCGGTACCTAGGTTTAGGATCCAAGAAACATGTCACTGAGGCTATTGGGTAGCTTGGATATTAAAAGAGGCAAGTTTGCAAGACTTTGGGCTCAGCCTATTGTCTGATGGGAGTGAGTTTCTCCACCAAGAACCTTCCAGCAGGAGAATCATAGAGTTTGAAGGGACATCAGGAGGTCATCTAGTCCAACCCGCTGCTCAAAGCAGGACTAACCTCAGCTAAATAATCCCAGCGAGGGTTTTGTCAAGCCACATCTTAAAAACTTCTAAAGATGGAGATTCCACCACCTCCCTAGGTAACCCATTCCAGTGCTTCACCACCCTCCTAGTGAAAAACTTTTTCCTAATGTCCAACCTAGACCTCCCCCACTGCAACTTGAGACCATTGCTCCTTGTTCTATCATCTGCCACCACTGAGAACAGCCTAGCTCCATCCTCCCTGGAACCCCCTTTCAGGTAGTTAAAGCCTGCTATCAAATCACCCCTCGTTCTTCTCTTATGCAGACTAACCAAGCCTAGTTCCCTCAGCCTCTCCTCATAAGTCTTGTGCTCCAGCCTCCTAATAATTTTTGTTGCCCTCCGCTGGACTCTCTCCAACTTCTCCACATCCTTTTTGTAGTGGGGGGCCCAAAACTGGACACAATACTCCAAATGCAGCCTCACCAATGCCGAATAGAGGGGAATAATCACTTCCTGCGATCTGCTGGCAATGCTCCTACTAATGCAGCCCAATATGCTATTAATCTTCTTGGCAACCAGAGCACACTGCTGATTCATATCCAGCTTCTTATCCACTGTTACCCCCAGGTCCTTTTCTGCAGAACTGCTGCCTAGCTCATCGGTCCCCAGTCTGTAGCTGTGCATGGGATTCTTCTGTCCTAAGTGCAGGACTCTGCACTTGTCCTTGTTGAACCTCATTAGATTTCTTTTGGCCCAATCCTCCAATTTGTTTAGGTCACTCTGTATCCTATCCCTACCTTCCAGGGTATCTACCACTCCCCTAACTTAGTGTCAGCTGCAAACTTGCTGAGGGTGCAATCTACCCCATCCTCCAGATCATTAATGAAGATGTTGAACAAAACCGGCCTCAGGACCGACCCCTGGGGCACTCCGCTTGTGACCGGCTGCCAGCTAGACATGGAAACATTGATCACTACCTGTTGAGCCCGATGATCTAGCCAGTTCTCTATCCATTTTATAGTCCATTCATCCAACCCATACTTCTTTACCTTGCTGATAAGAATACTGTGAGAGACAGTATCAAAAGCTTTGCTAAGATCAAGGTATATCACGTCCACTGCTTTCCCCATATCCACAGAGCCCGTCACCTCTTCATAGAAGTCAATCAGGTTGGTCAGGCATGACTTTCCCTTGGTGAGCCCATGTTGACTGTTCCTGATCACCTTCCTCTCTTCCAAGTGCCTTAAAATGGATTCCTTGAGGACCTGTTTCATCATTTTTGCAGGGATTGAAGTGAGGCTGACCAGTCTGTAGTTCCCTGGATCCTCTTTCCTCCCTTTCTTGAAGATGGGCACTATATTTGCTTTTTTCCAGTCATCAGGGACCTCCCCCAATTGCCACGAGCTTTCAAAGATAATAGCTAATGGCTCTGAAATCACATCAGCCAACTCCCTCAGCACCCTTGGGTGCATTGCATCTGGCCCCATGGACTTGTGTATGTCCAATCTTTCTAAATAGTCTTGGACCTATTCCTTCAGCACTGCAGGATGTTCACCTCCTTTCCATTCTGTGCCACCCAGTGCAGTAGTCTGGGAGCTGACCTTGTCTGTGAAGACAGAGGCAAAAAAGGCATTGAGTACCTCAGCTTTCTCCACATCCTCTGTCACTAGGTTGCCTCCCCCATTCTGAAAGGGGCCCACACTTTCCCTAATCTTCCTCTTATTGGTAACATACCTGTAGGAACCCTTCTTGTTCCCCTTCACTTCCCTTGCTAGCTGCAACTCTAATTGTGCTTTGGCCTTCCTGATTTCATTCCTGCATGTTCGAGCAGTATTTTTATAATCCTCCCTAGTCATCTGACCAAGCTTCCACTTCTTATAAACTTCTTTTTTGTGCTTAAATTCACCAAAGACTTCTTTTTAAGCCAAGCTGGACGCCTACCATATTTGCTATTCTTTCTGCATACCGGGATGGTTTGTTCCTGTGCCCTCAGTAAGGTTTCTTTAAAATATAGCCAGCTCTCTTGGATTCCTTTCCCCCTCATATTAGCCTCCCAGGGGATCCTGCCCATCAGCTCTCTGAGGGAGTCAAAGTTTGCTTTTCTGAAGTCCATGGTCTGTATCCTGCTGTTCTCCTTTCTTCCTTTTGTCAGGATCCTGAACTCGACCATCTCATGGTCACTGCTGCTTAGATTGCCACCCACTTCTACTTCCCCTACCAAATCTTCCCTGTTTGTGACTGGAGTTATTTGTTCAAGGGAACATAATTCAGAAGGCAGCTGTCTCCAACTCTGACTCTGTCCCTACATACCATTAAAGCTGTTAGAAAATGCCAGGGATGGGTGAAATCACAATTCTCATGCAATGTAGTTTCCATCAAAGAATTAAAACCTGCTCTTCATTCCAGGCTTCCCTTTGGGCCTGTGCAGACTGACTTTGGCAGACAGGGTGGTGACAGATATTCAGTGCTTTCATTTGGAAAGATATTTCCAGCAGATGCTTCAGCTTTATTTCTTCCCTTTTCTTCCAGTAGCAATGAGAAGTATATGCATGGTATAATGACTTGTACCTGCCTACTCCAGCCTGAGCACTGTGACTTCTGTATATAGTAGGGGATATTAATTTTGTAGACCCATCAATCCCCTCTGTGACCCTCAACATCTGATCCAAAATTAATATTGACAGAAAATGTAATTGCAAATCTGCCTGTGGAACTATTTATATTTATATAAATAGAAATAAAATAAATAAATAAAACCTGTTTAAAAGAATGTTAAGGCACTCTAAAGTTCAAAAATGTCAGAAATAAGGTTGTGTGTGTAACCTTAATTTTGCTTTTTGTGCATATGCATTATGATTGTCTTTAATTACATAATCACATACTATTTTTATACAGTGAACCCAATCATAGTCTTACTGAAGTCAAAAGCAAAATTTCCAATAACTTCAACAGGAGAAACAGCAGCAGGACCAGCGACATGGTTCATACATACATGGTAATGACACAACCCATTGACTTCAGTGGGCTTTGGATCAGAACCATAAGAAATATGTTTGTATTAATTGAATTCATTGAAGTATGGTTTGTAATACTAATTTGGGAGTCTACAGATTATGTAATAGTAACTTTTGGTGAAAAAATAGAATTGTTAAATAATTCTGGTAGATTTGAATGCAAAGGCTTTATCATTTCTTTGTCTCCCAATTAATTTAAGAATTCTCTAAAGGTTTGAATACTTTATTGATCAGATAATTATCATTTTTGAAGTTAGCTCTTTTAAAAATCTGATCTTCTTAAACAAGTCATCTGAGGATGATTATTGTGGGCTAAGTAGATTACTGCCCAGTGCTTTTTAGGAAAATAAAACAAAACAAAACCATCTTTTTTTTGTCATGCAGATATTCACATAAAAAACGTGCCTGTCAATATGTATAATTATATAGATTTAAAATAAACTTTATTCCTTGTTTCAGTACAGCCTGACTAATATAGTAATTTGTTTTACATTCTGAGTTGTGAATTGCATCAGAGATATGTTTCATCATACAGACCAGTTTTTTTAGTTATAAGTTTTGAAGAACACCTGACATAGTGTCTCTACAATTTGCATATTTGGGATTTAATTCAGAAGTCTTTCACTGACAATTAACTGCCATATTTGTTCAACTTCTTACTTTGTAGGTGTACACAAACAAAGAAATGTTATTTTTTTTATCTGGAACGCAATGAGTGATAAACTACCACAGTATGAAAGTCTTCTGGTAAATAGCACATTTAAGCAGGCTTGTGTCTCTGTTTACTGGAGGTTGTGATTTTGCAAATTTAATTGAGGCATTTTTTTCTCTTCTATATAAAATACCCCCTATTCCATTTGGGCATACTTACAGGAATCATTTGAGACTATAATTAAATTGAAGTTAAAGGTATAATTTTAGTGAGACAAAGTGGGTGAGGTAATATCTTTAGTGGACAAACTTCTGTTGGTGAGAGGGACAAACTTGTCTCTCTTTCTGTTTAATATCCTGGGACCAACACGGCTACAACAACACTGCATACAACAATGTATACGTTTAGTAACACTTATCTGTCATCGCAGGCTAAGATTTAAGGGGTGATTAGTGTGCTAAATCTCAAGCTTTATGGCAAATTAGTTATATGCTACATGACCAAGTCTTTAGATAAAAGTTTCAAAGGTGGACAAAAATACTAAATTAATGAATGCTCAATAAGTTAACACATCATTTATATTAGACATCATTAAAAGTTATTGATTGGGCTTGAAGGATTCTGCTGACAAAATAAAAGAATCAGCTTGGTTACCTGATCTTTGCCCAGTACTACAAAGAGATCAGTGACCAAAGAAGTAGCTCAAGTTCTCTTATATCCAGGCTTAAAAACAGATTGAAAGAGGTCAAGGAAATTCAAGGACTCAAACAGAACATGACATGCCTCACCACATCTTTTTCAGTAATTGGCCAGAATGTGCACAAGTTGGAATGTTTTATATAAGCAGTTGTCTAGTTGTTATTTGTTAAACACTGACACTGTTAACATTGTATTACACACAAAGAAAGTTTCTGCCCCAAATTGCTTAAATCTGAACAAGACTCTTAGAAAGATTGGAGAAACTCAAAGATGATGTCTACTTAGAATGCATAAATTTTAAATTATCATCTCCAGCTCCCTCTCTCATAAAAAATTCTTCATAGAGTAGTCTGAAAACTCCTCACAGCATGAAACGCCCATGTTTGGATCCAAGAAGAGGGAGATGGCGGGACCAGTCTATATGTACAAATTGAAATAGTGTTGATGGTTGGGACTGTCTGGATGTTATGGTGCAGGTGAAGAACTGTGAAGAACTTTCCATAATAGTGCTGATGATTGTGACTTTCTGGACTTCATGGTCCATCTTAGCCCCCATAATAGTGCTGATGGTTGGGATTTTCTGGATGTTATGCTGCAGGTGAAGAACTGTCCATCTTAGGCACCAAAACAGCCACAGCATAAAAGCCCTGATCCTGAAATGAGCTATGCATTGATTCAGAAGTCTACTTGTGCACATCTCATTGCAAGATAGAGTCCTTAATTAGGATTCAATGCCCAATAATACCATGGTCCTACTTATAGTCCCCCAAAAATTCTGCATTGTTGTTCCAAGCAACATTAGCTTCCAAAGCTATTTTCAGCATTTCTTACACTGATGCATGAAGCAAATATGCTCCTCTCTTTCAGCACCAGACAATCCTTCTGAATACATTCAAAAGCTCTTTATGATGCAGTCAGTCAAACTAAAAATATGATTTTGCTATAGGTGTCCTAAGCTGCTTCCTTCTCACTTCATCCGCATGTATCATTTGTGTACCAAGAGGACCTCTGAGGATAGTATAAAGGGAAGAGTTTTTTTTCCGGTCCCACCATACTGATATTCAAGAACAAAAGATAATTTGTGTCCCACCAAAAAATTGATAGCAAAGTCCATTGGCTAAATAGCTACTTGTTCCACTGATGTTGGTGGACAGGTATTAAAACAGGCCCTGACAGTAGCAAAGGAGAGCTCTAGCCAGACTCTAGGACTTTCAGTCTCACACCTTTCATGTGAACTGAATATTTTTTTATTGAAAATAATGTAGCTTTCTACAAACTTGTAGCTAAACATCAAAGACCATCTAGAGCATTCAAGATTTTTTTTGTAAGAATTCTGTGAAAAGATGGATTTGAACTGTTTGCAGATCCAATCTTCTCAGCTAACAAGCAATTATGTGAAAGATGTGGGTATATTTCAATTCCTGTACCCACAGGGAGAAGTAGGTACAAAGAATAAGTGCTGATCTAAAGATATTCTGAAGCCATGTGCTGTAGCATTCTGCATTATCTTCAAGAACTCTACTGTCTCTTTATTTTTATTTTGATTTACCCCCTGAAATCCCCTGACTACACTCTTCCCCCCCCCTGCAGGCAATGTACTGAATGATGAAAGCTGCTGTTGTAACCTTTGGTGCATGGGGATTCTAGAGAAGATCAGCTCAGAGCTGGGCATTAAATAAATTGCTAGATTTTAAAGTTTTATGTCCTCATTTGTTATATCAAATTGTCTGATTGTGGTTCTCTGTTCCTTGTTGGTTAAATTAATGGAGCTACCTCTAAAATAATATACAACTGTGTGCCTCCCAGTTCCCAGAGTTTATCTGAAAGACTCAATACTCTGACTCAAACAGTATTTATTTTCTTTATAACTTCTAGACAAAAATCCCTATCAAGTTCCAATGGATAGCTTTCTCATTTTGTGTGTTTATTACTAGGAATTTCCAAATTTTTCATTGTCTGAACTTGAATAATATGCAATTTTATTAAAGAATTTATTTCAAAGTCTTCATTATTGGCATCATTTTTATTTCTGCAAACATGCTATACTTGTGTGGAAATTTGTTGGTATAAAAGATAAGGAAACCACAGAGAAAAAGGGACGCCTTTTGAGACAGATATAAAGGATGTCATTTAGCCTGTAAATAAGACAGTTGATGTTGCATGGATGATGAAGAAATGACCAATGAATCTGACAGCTGCTTTGCGTTTTTCTTCATTTGCCTTAGAAACCTAAGAAACCTTCCTTTGACTTAGAAATCTTAGAAACCTGTTTCTGAGCCTGGAAGAAGATAGCAGGTGAGGTAATCAATTAAGACCCAAGTATTAAAACTAGATATAATGAGAAGCTAAGGACTGAATGGGCATTGAGGCTGACCTTCATTCTCAGGATCACTCCTCTCAATTCTTCTGCATTAAACAAAGCATTCTGAATTATGGCTGTGGTTTTGCAAGATATCTTCCACTCCACAAATACCTTCCCATCCTTTTATGCTCCACAATGACCACATTTTTGGCTTCCCTTCCAAGTATTGTTGTTATTGTCATATGTGGGTCCCTGTCCCAACAGGCTTACAATCTAAAGAAGCCACCATGACTTAAGGTGAAAATTCCTTTGGAAGGGAAGCAGGGCAGTGGGAGAATCTACAAACTAAGAACTAAATCTTTCAGCCTTCTTGTCAGATGAATACATTCTAGTGAAAGAAATATTCCCAATGGAGTTGTCTCAATCTTTTAAGAAAAGTGCTAGATGTGCAACCTGATAGCTGCTTTGGTAACTGGCATTTGGATAAAATAACAGGCGAAGTGTGCATCAAAGTCAGTTACATTGGACTCCATTCGTTCCATCCTCTTCATGTATTTTACCACTGCTAATTCAGAGGAACAATTTCCATCAAGTAGGGGACCTCAAATAAAAAAAATATATTTTATTGACGGAGTCTAGCAATAATAAAGGCTGTTTAGAAACAATAGAAAAGGACAGTTAAACTAGTCATAAAAGCTTAACAAAAAATTACTAAAAATTCCAACCACTGAAGTATAATGCATACAGGAATATCACCCAAGAATAATGTTGTAATTTAAATAATAGCCATGTCCCTATCTAAAATAAAGTATTTTCTCTTCCTCTCATTAGACTATCCTTTCTGAAGTCACCATTCCTTCTGTCTCCAACTTCAACATCCTTTCACTCTCCTGTTCCTTTCTCACAAACACAGTTTCTTTCCTCACCACTCTTGCCCACCCTTGTGTGGAGCATGAATCGAACCTTATCCTTTCAAGTTGGCTCGTATTAACTGCTTGTCCATTCTGAACATGGAGTGGCTTTGGGCTGCATATCCAGATTCTCCTCCCTTTGCTGCTGTCCCTTTCCTAGCCTGGAAGGATCCAGGAAATGCAAACAGCGAGGTCTTTTGACAGCTGAAAACTTGACCAATGAAGGGGAGAGGCAACTCCCATAGCCAAAAAACAAACCTTACCATGGGACAAACTTTACATTCCCCCAAAGAATCTTAAGAAGCTGGCCTCTTTTTAAAACAATTGCCACTTTATTACTGGCCAGTACCATAAGGGTTAAATTTGTTGTCTCCCATCCTTAGATGCTGCATTTATGCCATATGGCACCATAATCAGAAAGCTTTATATGCCTGCATGTTAAAAAGAAGGCACTTTTCCAAGTTATGCCAAGTATGATTATACTGTAGTACATCTTATACTGGGTTATACTGCAGTACATCTTAGCTCTATCAGAGGGGAAAACTAAAATGATAACATAAGCTACAGTATTGGACAATATCACTCTTAAGAGTGTAGAAATGACCCAAAGGTGCTAATCTTGCTTTCATTGATGCCGTTTGCAAAGTTCCATTGACTCCAAAAGGAGTAAGATTGGGACCAAAATAAATTGTACACATGTGGAAACAACATAGGTGTGGAAACAGACCACTTTCTGTGATCCAGCACTATTCAAATCAATATCAGGTGGTTTTGCTATATCTCCATTATCTCAGTTCATAAGCTTTCCCTGCTTAACATGTTCAGGGAGTTAAATTTAGTTTACCTCAAAGATACAGCTTTCATTGTGATGGAGAAAAAAGACCAAATAAAGTACCACAAAAATCAGGCTAGCATACTAAACAAAAACCCAAACCAGACTTTTCTTTGACTTTGAAATATCCTTTTCAAACACTTCAGGCTATTTTCAATTTCTCACCCTTATCCTGCACTATACTGTAACTCAGTTAAACTATTTTTAAATTCTTAAGTGAACTTATGTTAACATTGTTATTAGTATTAGAGTTGTAGAAATAAATCAATAGCCCTTTTGTTCATTCCTTTGGGGAAATCTGTTGTTGAATATGTACAGAAAAGATTATTCTGTGTTTAAAAAAATCAGCAAACTTGAGTGAATTTGTTTATTTTGTGTCGTTTTCAGTGCCTCCAAATACATTGTCAAATATATCAGCAAAACGCATAAACAAAATAGCATTTCACTACACAGCTTTAAAGTCACAGCACTATATGCTGCTTTTATTTCCATTTTCCTCATAGGGAAGTGTTTGTATTTAATGTGTTTGCGTATCATGGTGTAATTTTCTCTGAGGAAATTTAGTTAAAATGTCCTTTAAAATGGTAAGACTTTAGTATTAAAATACAAAACCTGGATATTATAATGATAAGGGTTTGAGAAATGCTTCAATAGTACACCAAACGCTTCACAATTTCCCTTCTACTGGGGATGTATGAGGGACCATTGCAGTCCAAAAAAATGGGAGTATGGTGAAAGAGGAAGTCTGACCAAGATATGCTGATTTAGTATACCTCCTAAGGAGACGCCTGTGGCGTCCATAGCAAAAGCTAAAGTTGCCTTCTCTTAGGTAGGATCCTTAGGGTATAGTAGGACTGGCTGACAGAAAGGGATGTGAGTTTTATATCTCTCTCTCTCTGAGAAGCTGGGTGAAACTGGTGCACCATGTGGATATTTGTACATATTTATTTCTCTTATTACATAGCAAAGCTGTTACTAATGTGAATCCTGGAAGTATCTGAAAGTTTGTTCTCATCTATCACCACTTAGTGTTTGACATAATTCTTTGAAAACTATAGCCAGTGGCCATGCAAACCTATGAAATCTTGTGACAAGAACCCAAGTGGAAAAAGTATATTGTCTACACACAGAAATATAATCAGGAGCCCTTGCGTCTGTGTTTCCTTATGACCAAAAATTCTGATTGGAGTTAACTCTGCACACCCTCTGTTGGCATAATGTCATTCAAGACTGTGGAATTATTCCAGTAGGGAACCTGACTTCATTTCTCCATTTAATGCTGAGTCCTTTTGAAAATCTGAATCCAATTTTGATGCTTAGCGCTGTTGCAGGACAATTCCTGCACATGGCCACCCCTCACCCCTCCCCATCCATTCGGGCTAACGTCAACCCACAACCTGACCTTATTAGGGCATTACCATAGAATCGGCTGTACCTTTGGCTCCCACGTCATATATGAGGAATGTAACTGACCATGGGAGACGAAACTCCACAGCAACCAGGAAAACTGCAAGTGTCCCCCCAGCCAATCCGGTGCTGGCACGAAGCCCATATCCCATCCCTTGGCCAATCAGTTAACACATCATGTCCCATTTAGTCCATAAAGACGGGTCTTTCCTAAGCCCCCGCTGACAGCCTCATCGCAACCAGCCTGATCATCTGGTCCTGACTCTCCGGCTCCCATGTCCCCTCCTTCCCCCCCCCCCCCCCCCCGAGCGCGAAACGTCTTTTTCCCGGCTGAAAACGAATAATGCTGTGGATTCTAGTCTGTGTGGTGAGGAGTTAACTATCAGTCTGTATTTCACAGCTACGTTGTATGTTTAACTGCCCGTTTGTGTCTTACAGTTAACTGTCTGTGTGAAATCTCTGTGTGTCTGTGTAAAAGCATTCTGTCTTGTAGTTAACTGTCTCTGTGCCTTGCAGTTAACCATCTGTGTAACCCCTTTCTGTGTCCTGCAATTAACTAATTGTCTGTGTAGCATAGTGGTAAGTGTCACTATCTACTACATGGGAGACCAGGGTTTGATTCGTGGGCAGGAAACCACCATCTGTTTAGGTCTTTATAGTTAGTTGCCTGTTTAATACTTTCTTATATCAATTTATGTTTTGTGCTTAATTGTTTTTATATCCTATTATATTAGTCTATATTTTATAGTTAATTGTTTGTTTAGATGAGTATAACTAGTTAAAAATCTATATTACTCCTGTTTTTATAATAAAACTCATTTATTCCCTAACTGACTCATTATTGACTCTGGGGGATCACTAACCTGTCGGAACAAGCGCCATTTGAAAATTCTGGCCTATCCCTTAAAAAATGCTAGAAGATTGATTTTTGTCGATAAATGTTGCTTCTCCATAACTATTGTATCCACAGTACTATATAGATTTATAAATTATAAAGCCAGAAGGACCATTCTGATCAAGTAACCTGACCTTCTGTATAACACAAGCCATAAGACTTCCTTGAATTAATTCCTGTTTGAATTAAAACATATCTTTTAGAAAAACATCCAAACTTAATTTAAAAATTTCCAGTGATGGAGAATCTACCACAACGCCTTTGGAAGTTGTTCTAATGGTTAATTACCTTCACTGTTTATACTGTGTGCCTTATTTCCAGTCTGAATTTGTCTAGCTTCATCCTATCATTGGATCTTGTTATATCTTTTGCATGCTAGACTGAAGAGCCCTTTATTATCATTTTCTTGTTCCACACCTAGGTATTTATAAACTGTGATCAAGTTACATCTTAGCCACCTCTTTGTTCATACTGATATATTTATCCATTGTTCTAAAATAGCTATTTTAAGTCTATTCATGTAAGCTTTGTTTCTAGGATTCTTAAAAATTATTTTAGAGACTTTTTTTTAATTAATTGTTCCTTTAGCAGAAATTACAAAGACCAAGTGCTTTGAACAATAAGGTTTTACTTTGGCTGCATTGCTGTTGATGTTGGTCCAATTTATAACATGAAGTGAAATGAAGAATTTGTTGTACCTATTGTATTGCAGTGTGAAACATACAATGGGAGAACAATGGTTACAGATGGCAACTCAATACTTGTGTCAGGTTTGATTGTCACTGAATCAAGCTGTCTAATTTTGAAGTATGTGAGGATCTACAATCATGCTAAGCAAGGAAGCTTAAGAATGCTGCATATTAACTCTCTTTTTTTTTCTTACTACAGAAATATGTGTCATATATCATGTTCTTTTCAGAACATGGCAATGTGTTCAAATACCTCCAGAAAACTAATTACAATTTCACCTTCATATATATATATATATATATATATATATATATATATATATATATATATTATATATATATATTAAGGATGCTGCAGAAGATGTAGTCCTTCTGCTTTGCTCAATTACCCTTGCTGTACTCTGGCCCAAGGATGGAGTGGCCAGACAGCAAATGTGAAAAATCGGAATGGGTAGTGTGGGGGTAATAGGTGCTTATATAAGAAAAAGTCCCAAATATCAGGACTTTCCCTATAAAATCAGGACATCTGGTCACCCTACCCAAGGGAGAATTTTCTTATGAGCAATACATATTTAAGTGAGATTTATTTTGTATTCAGTAGAACTCCAACCCACTTCTCTTTTATTAATGTCTTTTGATATCTGCATGTTCATAAAGTTCTTTCCCGAGTATGGAAAATTAAAATACCACCTCAAAGATCATGTCACTCCTTTGTATGTAAAGGAATAATTGAAAAAGAATGATGTTCTACATCAAGTATTTGAAAGTAATCTTTTGGAAAACATTGTTTCTTAAATCCTACACCAATCTTAAGTGTAAAGAATGTTCACTGCTATACATTTTCTTTGCAAATGTGTTTTATCCTGTGGTATTTTTCCCCAAACAAATAGTCACAGTATGTATCCATTTTAATTTTAGATGAAATACAGATAATGGTGTTATTTTATTTTTCCTAAACAAATTAATCAATCTAAGAATGAGAGGTCTAATTTTATCTATTTTTCTCTATTTTTATTATAATCTTTTGTAAGAGTATGTAGGTACACCACAACATTTTCAGAAGTTCCTTTCTCTGACAATCTGGGCTGGAAGAATTTTGAGAACATGCTTTCTCACTAGTTTTCTATAACCTTCCAGCATTCATTTTGGGTGTATCCCATCATTGTACAACAGCATGTCCTTTTGTAGTCCAATATTTTCAAATATATGCTGCTTACACTTCACTTTGAGCATCTCCAAATGGTTTACAAATATTTTTAAGACTCACAATTCCCCTGTGAAGTCAGTTGGTATTATTATAGACCCATATTTAGATATGGATGAGTAGATCAAGGCATGGAGAAATGAAGTTGACTTGTCCTGAAAATCACAGTGAGGCAGTGGCACAACCATGAATGGACCTTAAGGGTATGTCTACAAAGAATTTTGAAGCAAGGCTGGGTCCCAGGCTGGGTCAACTGACTCAGGCTAGTGGGGCTGACACTCCAAAAATAGCTATCTAGACGGTGCTTGGAAGTTCCGGCTTGAACTATGAAGGCTAGGGAGGGGGGCAGGCTTCAGAGCATGAGTTCCAGCTAAGCCGCAACTTCCAAGTGCTGTTTTTAGAGCGTCAGCATGAGCCCCACTGGTCTGTCAACCCTGTCTAGGAGGCTCACTTGAAAATACTCTGTAGACATATCTCAGAGTCTTGGCTCTAATCTCCCTGCCCTTGCCACTGAATAAAGATAGATTTTATTTATTTTCTTTGTTAATTTGTATAATTATGTTAGTACAGTATATTTGAAGGTTTTTTTCAGCAAGGTTTTCCTCTCTGAACTTCAGGCCCCATGTCAAGGCATATTTGTATATGTATAACAGAGTAGCTGTGGAAAAAGAATTTACACTTGAGCCAAATTCATAAGTACTTTAATTTACACACTCTTCCATTGCTTCTGCATGTAAATTATATTCACAAATGGCTTGTTTACATGGAAGTATCCAGGAAAATTAATCTGAATAAGGTATAAATTTTAGTAGATTAGTTAAACCACTTTAAACCTCTGTGTGAACATCCTTATTCAGAATTCAGTCTGGCCTTAATTCAGTTTAGTTTAATTCACAAAGTGAATTAAAAGCTACTTTTATTCAGAATGAGGGTGTTCACATGCATTTGATACGGTTCAACTAATTACTTCAAATTCCCTGGATGTCCTTATGTAGACGGGCCAAAAGATTCTATTACATGTTGGTGGACTGGGCCTAAAGGGATCTAAATAAGTGTAAAGAGATATAATTTTTGCCATTTTTTGCATATTAGAGCAGTCCAGAAAAATGACAATTCCATTTTGTAGCTACTTTCAAGGTTTTTTTAAAAACTTGTTCCACACTAAAAGAAAAACAAAACCTTTTGAACATTTTCACAAAATTAGAATTTTGTTGAAATATGTAATATGTGGTTTCTTTTTTGTTGTTGGTTCTAGGGCTGTCTGGTTTGAAGACCAGGCTAGCTCACACTTTAAAACCTGGTGATTAAAGCACTGACCCAGAATGTGGGAAACCCAGTTTCAAGTCCCTGATTTAGCATGATCTGAGATGAAAATTTCTGCTCCATACTATCGAATATAACATACTTCCCCATTTTGAAAAGCTCAGGTTTCAATTCGAGACAAAGTTGGAACTCAGCTTTGTTGTGATTTTTTTTGTCTATAGTTGTAGTTGTTTTTTCTAATAACTCCCTCTTGTTTAATACTGACTGTAGTTTCCTGTATCATAATGACATGCATCACTTCTGAATTTGACCTGAGTGAATGAATCCAAGTGAAAAAAAAAGAGAACATAGTCTACGCTCAGCAATCTGAACTTAATCAGGAGACTAAGAAGCAATCTTATATGAATGAGTTTCAGTTTGTGTAAAAGCTAAGTACTGTGTTTTCAGAGATAAAAGAGTTGGAATTAAGATAACCTTTGAGTCCCTGCATAACACCAGTAAAAGGTGAGAGAACATTCCCTTTGATTTGTTTTTCATTGCTAACATTGAAAGTAAAGCTCCTTTCTTTTTTATATCAGAAGGAGAAAAATATGGTATTTGAAAAGAAGTTAGGTTTAAAAATAGACATGAGACCTTAAGGAAAGGGGAGTGCTTTTTCTGTAACCTAGAAACTGAAATCCCTGAAGAAGTCTCGACTGCAGCAAGACCTGGAAGGAGAGAGAATTTTAAAAAGCCAGGAAAAAAATATCCTGAAAATGGAAATAATGACAAATAAAATAGTAATTGTGGAGCAGTGCTGGTGCTCTATTTTTCTACTGCTTTATAGTTCTTTGTAATGAGGCAATCTCTTTGGAGCTAGTTATTCTATGATTCAAAACAACTTCCTGTCTCTATGTACTACTGAAAATATAGGAACTGTAATGAGATTTATAAACTCTTATAGCACAACTAAATTGCTTGCACATCAGAAGGGTTTGAATTCTAACTATATTGTTCTGTGGCTTATTTCATATGTTAGAAAATAGGTCATCTTACTACTGTTCCCATTTAAAGAACCAAATTCCCTCCTCAGATGTGAGAAGATGGTTCCTATTAGTGCCAATGTGCAGAATTTGGCAATAATAATTTGCCAGCGGGCAGCTGGTGCTCACCTGGCTGTGCAAAAGTGTGGGAGAATGCAAAGATCCTTTCCACAGTCTGCACAAGGGCCAGCCAAAACTGCAATCTGTTCTCTGCTCTCTCAGTGCACCTCAGCAGGATGCAAGGTACATGTTGGAGGGTGGGTAAGAGTGGTGGGGTAGACTCCCCTTCAAACCAGCCTGCAAAGCAAATTGCGCATATCAAGAGAGCCAGCTTCAGCATTCTAATAGATCATCCAGCTTGCTCACTTCCAAATGCCTGGGAGGTCAAAAAGAAAGGAACCATGCCTCCATGGGTTTAGCTTGGTATTGCCAGATACAACTTGGGCTTTACTTAGTAGCAGGGTATAACCTGTATATCTGGCCACTTTGTTTCCATTGACCTGGTTGTGTGCAGCAATGGAATGTATACATAGGTCACTCAGACATATGAACAAAACCCAGATATATACAGTAGGCAGAGTCATCAGATCAGTTGCTGTCTGGATACAATGCACCTCAGAAGAGTAATAAGGTTGATGTAAATGACACAGGTGTGATCATGCTCTGGTAACTGCAGCTCAAATAGCATTCAATGTGGAATCTATCTTAGTGGTGTTTTCTATATAAATATTTGCCCTACTCTTTCTGGTGTATTTATACACAACTTTTTCCCAGAATGAGCAGGGATATTGTATGATGTATAGTTTTAGTTTCCTTCAGTTGTTTCTGAAGCATTTATTTTTTCCATCTTGCACAAGTTTACTAGCAATGTGCTTTTTCAGAAACAGGCTCGGATTTCTTGTAAGAATGCTCATGTATTTGAAATCTGAATTGAAACACGCTAACAGTTACACTCAGCCAATCAAGGAACAAAAACAATACAAAGTGGGGTCTCTCTCCAATCAAAATGGATCAACTCAACATGAAATTTAGATATTGAATCCACACAGTGCATTTGATCATGAACACTCAACAGACCAGCATTGATATTCATTGGAAAATAATTTCAAATATATACACTTGAGAAATTCATAGGATGCTTCCAGACAATTTATAAACACAAAAGAAGACTAAATATGTTTTAATAAATTATTTATTAATGAACAAACCTTCTGAAGGAGCTTTATCAATAAAACACACAAAAAAAGCTTATGGCAAGGCAGTTTTTCCATATTTTCAATAAAGTGTTCTTCAAGCTGACTTATATACAGCAACCAAGTTAACCTGGGAAGAGATTGCAGTTGAACTTGTGCACATAATCAAAAATATTTGGCAAAGAAATGACAGCAACAGATTGTTAATTAATCCTGCAACTGATAGACAGTGTTGCCAACTCCTGCGATTTTATTGTTAGTCTCATGATATTCGGTGGTTTTTGTTAAAGCACCATCTCCTTGAGTCATGTGATAAGGTGAAAATCTCAGCTTTCTTTTTTTTTTTTTAATTATGTTTCTAGCCTTCATTATTGCTGAGAAAAGTTTGAAAACATGAAACCTAAAGGCTCCAACACCAGAAGGCAAATCATATGAAGCTCAAATTTATTATTTTTAACATACTATCTCACATACTGTTTTTAAATATGTACAGTAAATAAGCATCTCCCAGCAAAAGGCATGCTGAAAACTCTTTAAAAATTACACACAATGTGAAGTATGCTAATCTTTAGGGAAAAATGTAGACAAGTAGGTCTATATTTTGCCTTCATTATATGTTTATGCACACACAAATCATGTTTGTACATAAACATAGCAAGTTTGGCACACTCAGTGGGTATTTGTAAACAAATACCATGCAAATATATGTGCGTGCTTAATTTTGATAATCTGGTCCTATATTTTTAATACTACATTATCTATTTGCATTTGGTTTAATCCTTGTCTGATTTTGCTATACAGTATTTGTCTGGACAAAAATCTGGAAAAAAATGAAATAAAGAATAAATACCTAGTAAAAATCTAGCCAATAATAATAAACTTAATTTAGTACAATATGTGGGTTCAACAACAATGTATTTTTGATCTCCTAATGTAATGAAGATATGACAGTCCAGTATGGAAAGATATGACCATATGCTTACTTTTTTATGATATGATCACCGAAAAAATTATAGTTGGTTGTACAGTTTTAATACTATTTTAAAAACCTGAAGGATCTGGAGATGAAATATGCAATGAAATATATTAAACAATAACAGAGTCAAGTAAAATACCCTTTAAGGATATATTGTCTTATAGCAAATTTGACTACTACTAGGATGATTTGATTAATATTTGAAAACAGGATGGCAAACTACTTAGAGACTGATATTAATTAAATCCTTGGACTGTGTTAACATTCCTCATTGTATTGTTTGAATGGAGAATGTCTCAGAAGTTTTCAAATAGGTCACAGATTGTTCCAGTAAAAGAACTGGACTATTAGATTTAAAATTACTATGGGATAAGTGGGGAGATGGAGGCTAACAGTGACCTGATTAATATGTTAGGTCCTAGTAATCTGAATTTCTACTCAGATTAGTCAGATGCTTCTAGGCATCAGATTCAAACTGAAAATGTATCAGTATTCTGACTGACAGAATGGTTAAATCTCATTAAAATTTATTATTGAACCTGTGTTTTTACCTGAACCACAGGGATATTTTTAGCAGCATCAGGAAGCCATGTTTAAATACTTCCATACTTAATCCACTTGCAAAATATCAAAAGGATACATATTCTTATTAAAACCCAGGAATCTGACTCCATAAAATTTGCAGTAAACACCATTGCAAATGTATTTGTTCTGGACACTGAAGAATAACTTGTGTATGGTGATAGTTGCTATAGGAGTCCTACAAGGAAAAGTGATCAGAAAAAACAGATGGACTCCTTGGGTGAAATCCTGGGCCCACAGAAACCTATGGAGAAACTCTTATTGCTGTCTATAGGGGCCAAGAATCTATCTCTTGTAACCATAGCAAAATGCCAAACTATGTGACAGAGTAACGAAAGAAATACCTTAAGTGGCCAAGGAGAAAAATACATTTTGTTTCCCTATATGATATATATTATATTGACAACTCAAGCAAGAAGGAAATTCCTCTCAAGCCTTTCAAAGCCTTTGAAACTTTACTATGTCCCAGAAAATTGCAGGTCATGAATTGTAATAAAATGTATAACTTCTTGGGATGCTTTCTGCTACCAAACTTTTGACCAACATCCTAGCAAGGACAACAGAGGGTAACACTTGCAATGTCTGTTTGTTGGATCAAGTTTTGAAGAAGGAAGACTACGTATAAAACCTACCAGCATGGAACTCAATCCATTATCCTGGGTTTCAGTAGTGGAAGCACATATTGCACAACTGACATCACTGCAGTGTGGAACACTGGGCGATTGTTTGTCAAAATACATATCTGTTTAATCTCTGACAGCTGGTGCATTGGTTAGCTTGAATAGCCAGAGAGCACAACTACAGGGCGCAAAGAATAAATAGAAATCAATGTTAAAAGGAGTGTTATCTGCTGGTGCTGCTTTGCTAATCTCCAAAATACTGACTTGAATTCCTTTTTGCTTGTTGACTTAAGCATAGAGTATAAGTATAACCTCTGTCAAACACAACCTAGTAGCCTCAGGTCAATACAAATAAATAAATAAATAAAGACAAATAGCCTGGTTGATATGCCAAGGTAGCAGGAATCTGGATTTAAGCTCTGTTTAAGTGACTTTTATCTAATGATGAAGACCAGGCAGAATGATGAATGTGCTTCACTATGTCTGTGCAGAAATGGGTTTATAAACAAGCACCTGCCATAAATCACAAAAACAGCTTTGTCAAAATTAACTAGGGACCAGATGCATCTTTATAATTACCTGTGACACCTTTTGTCCTGCTTTCATATCCTCCTTTCTTCATTTAGATTATCTGTTTTATTTGACTCATGGTTTGAATGATTTGCATTCTATTTTGAAACATGGGTTTATGTCTGGGAAGCTTATAGGGCAAGTCTCTAACAATTGCATTAGAGTCAGTAAAAATTCCTGAGCTTCAATGGCCAAATGCCAGAAAACCTTTTTTCAGGAGAGAAGATAGAGCTACCCTACCATTTTTTCACTAACGATTGGACAAATATTACCCCCCTCTTTCCTCCCCCCTTTTTTTCCTGAATGGTTTCGTGATGCCTTTAGTGGCTATGAAAAGTGAAAAACTGACAGTTCTGAAAACTGGAGGTTGTATACTCCAGTTCCTGCAGTTCCTCTTGTCTTCTACATTGAACAGGTGATCTCAGCTGTATAAAGCTAATTTTAATACACAAACAATAAAGAGGAGGGGTTTTTTAGACTAACATTATGAGAAGACTTGTTTGTTTTTCTTTTGAGAGGTTAGAGGATAATAAACTCACTCTGCTGCTAACCAAAATGTGGTATCTGTTTTGGGTTGCACAAGACTAGAGTATTAGAACTGTGTCCTCCCACTTAATCTCTGGTAATTTTTCTACTTTATAGTATCATCAGGCATCAAGAAATGGCCTTAGTGCAAACAATGTTAGGCTTAAAGTAGGCAGCACACAGGAAAAAAGATTAAAAGAAAAGAAAATGTAACAGCTTGGAGGTAAAAGCTGATTCAATTTGACTTTTTTAAAAGTATTTGTATTTCCTACTGTGGTTACCATCCTTAACTGATGCACAATCACAATAGTGTGCCTTCATATTGCTTTACAAAAGAGCTTTGCAGTAATCATGGAATAGAAAGCATAGAGCTAGACAATAAATGACTCTGCACTCAGGTCAGCCCATTTAATTTCACTTTCAAATCCAATTGTTCACCCGCTGTGCTTATTAAATACAACCATACTGTCTGTATTTGAATGCACTGTCTGTGCCACTTTGGCACTGTCTACCTTTGCCATTACTGATGCAAGTTGTTTCTGCTAAGGATGATTGTAAGAATCTGAATTAAATATATAGCATTTTACATATGTTTTTGTCTGGTTTTCTATAGCCACTCTCTGGAGATCCTCAAGCCATTTAATTTGGAGGCTTTAAATTGTAACGGTGTGTTTAACCTCTTTGTGCCCTGGATAAGTCAGATATAATAATGTCAGTGATTAGGGCTAGATGTATAGGGTCATTTTATGCCAAGCAGCAACAAATTTTGAAAACATATTTAGTAATTGGATTGGTGCTTCAGATTCTGTCAAGAGACTACCTGTAAGCCAAATAGTTCATTATCCTCTAAGGCCCTTCTTGGGTGATTTAATGTTGAATGGTAATGGGAATATGGATATTTTATGCTTCACAGATCTGACAACCAGCAACAGAAATAGTGAGAAGGAAAGAATCTCAGGCATTGGGTGTGGAAAACATGATCTGCTACAAACAAACTCAGTCATAGAAATTTCTACAAACATATGCCACTGCCATGAAGAAAACATAGAAGATCCTAGTTTTCTTCTGTAATAGAGTCACAGAACTTTACCAGGTCATAAATTGCTTCATAGACACAGACTGTTCCTGATTCCCAGTCCTTTGTTCAGAACACTCAACGATGCCTGTCTCTCAATAGCTTTTTGTACTTTTTCCTTCTAAGAAATCATGCAGCTGCCTTTAAGTACAGGAGATAAGAAAAATTAACTATGTTAATGCAATCAACAATCTATTAACTTTCAGAATGGACTACATGCTGATGTAGTAAAATCACAAAGACTCACTGCCTTTTTGTTTCTGCCCTTCATGAATTAGGGTTTGTCTGGAATCGTCTTTAACTTGAACGTCCACCCTAAAGACATATGCAGAGCTTAGAGTTACCAACGACTGGCCTCTCAGGCAAGTTTCAGCAGTGGACTAGGGAAATGAAAGACTAAGTACAACAATGTAAATGACTGTAAATTAAATTAACATAAATAGGTTATATGGCTTATTCAGTAACCCAATAATGCATCAGGCATTATGCTTCATTTTGCTACTTCTGGCCTGGCACTTGAATTATGGACTGAAAAATGTTTTTAAAATTAGTTGAATCTTGAATATGGTTTTACATCTTGCAGTGGGCTTTCACCTTATATTTGGCTTCCTTTTAAAAAGGCAGCTATGTTCTAAGGCTTGCATATTGTGCATATGTCAAATGCACAGTTTCAAAATGAATATGCATACACTAAAAATATGCAATGTGCATACTCTGAACTTGCACAATGAAATGAATGTGGTGCTCTCAATCTCACTTTTGTTTAGTGCACAAGATTAGCAGTGTGATATAAGTTCTACTATGTCTGCCCACATTCTCTCACACTTTATCCAGCAGAAGATCACTGCACCATTAAAATACTCCAAATTCACTCCAAAAAATGGTTGGAAAAATGACTATGTACACTTACGTAAGTGAAATCTCCCACACAGGTCATTATATGGACAATCATGCAGTGTATGTTATTGACTGGAACGACTTTGTAATTTTCTGTTGAAATGTAGTTTCTGTAGAATCAAAATTTTCTATGGAAACAATTTGATTCTATTGATTTTTTTTTCAAGGTCAGCTTAAGGTCAACAGTCATCTATGTCCACCTGAGCTGCAACATGTTTAGTTCAGGTGTACTTCTCCACTGAACTACCACAATACCAAAGAGGACTGAAGCATCATAAACACTTGTATTTATAGGTTGCAAAGGTTTAGCCACATGAGTTTGGGATGGGTGCATCATTTATAAGTAGCAAAGTCATTCACAAGTTATGCATGCCCATCCCAGAATGTAGCTGATAAAACCGTTATACCACCCTACACTTTACTTTATTTTACTTTAATAATGTTTCAGCTATACAAATATCTAGTGTGACTATTTTTCATATTCCTCCATCTCTAATACCAGGTGTCTCAACTAGTATGAGTTCAACTGCACCAGAGATCAGAAGGACCCAAATAAAACCTCTTTAAAAAAATAAAAAAGCTTATCTATATTTTAAAATGTCACCGGTTTAAAATCTGATCTCTCTCTGCCTCTTCAAGGGCTAGAAGCAGGGGCTTGGTTCCACTGGGAAGCCATAAATCTCCTCTTTCCAGTGCCATAGTCCAGTTATATCCTTGGAGGACAGCAAGGATATGGATGGTGATAGTATTAGGTATAAAAAAACTGTCAATGGCTCAGGAATTAAAAATGACTGTCTTGGGTTTCAGGCAGATGTAAGTTTAGGTTTAAGTAAGAAAGATTCCTCTGAGAGGTTGATTTAAAGAAAAAGAAGTCCTGTTCATGAGCAGGAATGTCCGAATAAGACCAAGGGGTGATGGATTATTGGACAAAGGGTAGAAGAGGAAGTCCAAAGTGTTTGATAAATTCATTTATCACATGGATCTATAATTTATCGTATGGCATTTATCTCCATATATTTGGCCAGTATATCTAGCTATCTTTGTACATACATATTACATAAATCAAACCAAAACAGAAAAACACGTGGTAAAAGAATGGTACTTAAGTAGTAAAGTTTACAAATGACTTACTTTCAGTTGCCCACACAATGTTATATCTGCCCCTCTTTTCATCTGATCTGTGCACTGAATGAGGCAGGGATACATTGGAAAAACTAGGATGTGATCATGTAATTAAAGATTGTGTCATGATGCACAAGTGTTCCAAAAGCAACTTTAATTTGATCACTTACTTCTAAGGGCTTGGCTTTGCAACTTAAATAAGATTCTTTTAATTTTTTTTTAAATAAGTATCTAATTCCCTATTATTTTTAAACGGAAAAAATATTTTGAAAATATCTATTAAGTACAGAAACAGTGACTCTTCCCGTATCATGTATCATCAGCATCAGAGTTTGAATCATGAACATTCAGCATTGATTGCCATCATGGAACTACAGGAGTAGTTATATTACAGACTGGCAGGAAAAGCCTGTAGTTTAGGGAGGAATAGACTATCGGGTCCATATTTTACGGTATTGAGGGGTAGCCACTGGAAGGGAGCCCATCCTACTCTCTGCCACCGTGAAGTTGGAGAATTTACTCTGTTACCATTTGATGCCCTGGGAGTAGGGAGAATGACCTAGTGGGGTTGAATGTGGGGTCCAGAGGTGGACATGGGACTATGTGCCAGGTCCAGGAGAGAGAGCCCAGTGTGATTTCTCACTACTTGCTACAGTTACACTGGCTGGTCCCAGGTAGTCCAAGTAAAATGTCATTTGCTGCTGCTGCTGCATCATCATGATGGCACCCAACCTTAGAAACTATGTTTGTTCAGTTATTATTTTAGAGCTGCCAAAATTTATTTGAGGAACACATGTGAGAGAAAGGAAATGTCAATTTTTAATACTTTATATTTCAACCAAATCTGAATGGAATCTCATGAGACAAAGAAAAGACACTTGTTTAGTCCAAATATCAAAAGCTTCCTACAAACAATGGAAATGTGAAAGCTTCTCAAAGAAAAGGTCACAAGAACCCTTTATTATGAAATTTTTTACACACACACACACACACACACACACACACACACACACACACACAGAGTCTCCTCTCCATTGGTCTTTACTGGCAAGATTCTGTTCTCAATTACACTAGCATAAATCTGGATTTACAACACTATAACTGAAAGCAGAATGTAGCGCCATCTCTTTGCCTTATCTCTTAGCCTGTATGTTTCTTTTGGTTTAAGGAAATATTTCTTTTGACTTCGAAATGAAGAGCAAATAGTTAAGATCTTAAAAATATACACCCATAGAGACTTGACATTGCTGTGTTGATGAAGTCATGCAAATTCTGCTGGCTATGTGTATAAAATTGTTTTCTCTTGTCTAATTCCAAGGATTTGCCAATAAAACCACACCAAAGAAAAAATTAATCTATACATGTTTTTTCCTCTGCAGATAATTGCAGAATACCAAAGGCATTATATATTTATTTTAGAAGTCACTGCAATTTATTTCCTGCAGTAAATTCCAATCCAATGAAAAGACATACTTAACAGAAATACAAATCATTTTTGCAATAACTAGTCTATGTGAGCATGAAGAGATAAGATGCTTATTGAACTGGTGCCCTTACTTGAAATGTTTGTAACATTGCCAGGCTTATGCTTCATGACACTTTGACTCTTCCCTGTAAAAGACAGATGTGTATTAAAAATTATCTGAGATGTTTTTTAAATGATGATCGTTGTTGCTCAGTAGGTGAGGAATTAGAATATTCTGAGCAAAGATTAGGATTTTATGCTAAAATGTAGTACCTTTGGTAGTGAAATGGAGGCAAGACATTGCCATTTTGTAATTTTCTTGGATCACCTGCTCATTCTCTGAAAACAATTCATGTGCCAACACTTTTCCATATGATTGTCTCAGGCAATTTCCTATGGCTATCTTTTCCATACCAAATAGTTCGCTATAGGTCCCTTTCTAGAAACCAAAGCATCTGGGTCATATGTATAGTAGTTACATGACTTGTTTGCTGAAAATTGATGAAATTTGCCAACAGTGTCTCAAAACTCAAAACCAACATTTCTTATTGTATATGTTGCCATGGAAATAAGCAATACAAAACTGGTTTCACACACAAGAATTAGAGGGAGGATCTGATCTGAAGAAATGTGTAAGATATCAGAGCAAAACCAAAGTACTATATATATTAATCCTGAAATCCAACATAATTAACAACAGAAAACTGGCAGCTTTCCTAAACAGCACATACTTGCTCTCATCAGAAAGTCACACCTCGATATAGCAAAATATAAACATTTCAACTGAAGACTAAGCATATGGGAAGTGATCTGCAAACAGTTGGCATGTGTTATTTTTTCAGACAGCGGAAGAGCTCATTGCATGTTTCTACAGTAGGGCCTCCTAATACATGCTGTCATGTGTACGTAATGCACTGTTCTTCCATCTGCCTCGGCATGATGTCCTGAGCTTTTAAATCTCATCTCATCATTAAACATTTTTTCACATGACTGGATGGAGAATACATATTAATATAAACTGGCTAATGAGCCTGTGTGCCTCTGAACTCTTCTAGATGGAATATGAACTGTTCAGTTGTATGACAGAAGGCCTGTACTTGTAACAGCTAAACACAGAGTGTCCTATTCCAGTTGTAAAGGCTGGTGCATTTAGAGCACCAGATTCTGAGATCATGTGTTTACATATTTGATGTACATATACTGTGAAGTTCAGAATGAATGTGCTGGTCAGCCTGTGAATATTTTCAGACTCCTTATTTCTGTAGCAAACATTGTCAGGTCTCAGCTTTTTCCTCACCCTTTTTTTTTTTTTTTTTTTTTGCTGGTATTGCAAAGTGTTCTGGTTAAGTAATTCCCCAACACCACAACATTGGTTAAAAGTGACAGTAATGTGAAAATGTAATGATAGTAGCCGGTTAGTAGAATTTTTATGAACTGAACTCTGTGAGTCACATCATGAACTAACCTACACCATATGTAACCACATAGAAGTCAATGGAGATGCATGAAATGTAAGACAGGCAAGGTTTGGTCCCATGGGAACATATTACCTGTGATTGGAGCATATAACAACATTGCAGTCGGTCACATAGGATTCACTGTGCCAAGTGCTACTGCAATATTTTGCCATACACAAATATATTGTGTTTTAGCAGGTATTGACTATATATAACCTTAAATAAGTTCACCAGTCTGATCATTAAAGAAACATTCTCTCCAGGGGAAAAGGCTACTTTCAGATTGTATGCTAAATTAGCCTCTATTATTAAGTGCCTCCTCATTTAAAAAAAAATATAATATCTAGTATGTTTGTGATTGTACATTGTTGTCAAAGTTATTTTACCTGGGTTAACAATTTAAAAATGATGCCCCTTTTTTAAAGAATGAGGGTAGTTAAACACTGGAACAATTTACCTCGAGAGGTGGTGGATTCTCTATCAAAATCTTTAAATAAAGATTGGGTGTCTTTCTAAAGAGATGTTCTACTCGTCCACAGGTTGTAGGCTCAATGCAGGATGTATGGGCTGAAGTTCTATGGGCCTGAGTTATACAGCAAGTTAGATTATCATAAGGATTAGTTCTGGCCTTAAAAATCTATGGATCTATGAAAACTAGGGATTTATGAAAAACATCAGCATATATCACTAGTTCAATGAGAGCCATGCGGTTCATTGGGCAAGACATTGCACTGGAATTAAGGAGAATTGGGTTCTCTTCCCAGCTTTGACCAGCTCTGGAGACTTTGGGCAAGACAAGGTTAAAGATTTCTATTACTGTTATTCCAGGATATAAGGATTATGCTTAAATGCAATCCCTGATCATAAGTAAACTATTACAAGTGCAGCAGCACTTGCATACTATATTAGGCAACATTTCCTCTTATGTCTGGGAGACAAATATAATATGTATTCAAACTGATGAACAGCAAGCTGTGTACATCTGGGATTGGAAGCCTCTCTTCTCTATCAATAACTTGTCAAAAGAATGGGCTTTTGTTGTTGGGTTTTTTGGTTTTTTTTTGGTCATTTTTGCTCTTATTTAAACATTAAGATATATATTCATCTAAGATGAGCCTAAGTCTTTAGTACTGCTTGTCCCTGTGAACGTCTGTCATAAAATAAAGCAAATTAGTGTCCATATCAGTGGCTACAGAAAAAAAAATGTATTCACTAGGTCTGTGATATGCATCACTATTTTAAGCAGTTGTCCATGGAATGAGTCTCCTTTAAAACTAAGGGATGGCAACAGCAACTTTTAATCCTGTTGTACTATAGAAATAAAGTCTGCTTCTGACCTCTTAACTGATAAGTTCTTTAATTTATGCAAAAGTCTGTTATATCCTAGATATAACATTCCTATCCCATTCTTTCCCCTCACAGTACACACACAAAAACACGAAGAAGACCTGCTGTTTTGAAAACTGTTACCTAGCTAACTTATTATAGTTAAAGGTATTTATTTTTCAGGCAGGAAGGAGGATTCTCTGGATGTAAATTGCAGGTGTCTGAGTTTTTAAGAGATACCAAGAAGTGGTTTCCATCAGCAAGAACTACACTGTAAATAGAGCTTGGGATCTATTTATGATGCATTCTCGGGATGTCCAGAATTGTAAGTCACCCCATTATTCCTCTGCCTCAGCATAAAAAGGATCTTCTGGTGCTAAAATGAGTGACAATTCCTTGCCATTCCAGTTTGTTAGCCAGCCCCACAGATTTCTCAGGCTCTGCCAGGCCTAGCTTTGGCTTGCAGGTTAACTCTTGGGGTACATCAATTCCTGAACTCTCCAGAAGCACCTCCTGCAGCATTCACCCCCTGTCACTGGACACGCACTCCAGAGAAAGCACACCAGCCTGTTGGCTCAGCAAAGGATGTACACTTCACTTTAATAAAACAGCACTGAAATGAATTTAAAATAAATCAAGAATAAGTTTATTAATAAAGAACAGAGATCTAAGTGTTCCTAAGCAGAGATAATAGAAACCAAAGTATAATCACACTTCTTAGTCTTGATCAATAGGCTACAGTTCTTTACTAAGATACATTTCTTACCTAAAACAACCATTCAGTGTCACACACCCATATTGCTGAGGATTCACCATTCATGAAATGCACAGAGTGCTGGTTCTTTGTCCCCTAAGTGATGGATAACAAACTGGTTCTCTCCCCTTCTTCTTATAGTCCAATAAACCTTTGAAATGTGTTCTTTTGAAGTGTATCCTCAGATAAAGTTCTTCTACCCTGCTGTTTGTGCTCCAGAGAGCTGATGCCATGCTGTCTTCTCATCCTCCTGATAACTTGCTTTTTCTGTTGATTTAAAATGCAAATGAAGTGTCTTCCTTTGTGTTGGCTTCACAATACTTGATTCACTATAGGTACATGAGCAGACAGGTACATCAGCATTCTTTTGTCTGAGGAAGACTTGTTTATCAAGCCTGCCTGGATACATGGGTTTAAACACTTTTTTTTTAGTTTACACATGCAACTTTTTAATTAACACGCACACTTACATCATGCAACACCCATGATGACCTGTATGATTAGTTTCCATAACTTAAACTTCATTCTTTATAGATAGATATCGTGACAACAATGTGTTAGGTGTAATGAGTTTGTTGGGCTCGACAGGAGTTGCTGTTACATGGCACTTTGCTGGTGGGCTCTTAGGGTCAAACTATTTGCCTGAATAAATGAATGGGAGGATTTACATGATTAACTTCCATTACCGTTAATGGGCACTGCAACTACCTTCTGCTTCAATAGGGTAACAGACCCTTATTATGCCAAAATACCTATGAACTTCTAGTGGATATCCTGTATGCTAGCTTGTTAAATTATTTTTAATTGGTACAGCACATCACTCAGTTATATTAACAACTATGATGTCTAATTTTCCTGAAGTCCTGCTGCTGCTGCTCACCTTTCTCCTCAGCAAAGTACAAGTTCATTGACAACAAGCTCCTCTATCCTATTTATCATAAATAGCTGCAAATCAAGATAATTCTCCTGGGAAATGCTGCAATTAAATTTCACTGTTTGAATATGAATACATTAGTTTTGCTTCCATCAAAAAACAAAACCCAACTCTGATTAGGAACCCTTCATTGCAATTCCTACATTTTCTGATATCATTAGTACTGTGAGGTCCTCCAAACAGTATTTATGAGTGCTGATTACATTGATTAATGAGCAGCTATAATTTATAATCTAATAAGAAAACTCCTAAAATAGCAAAAGATTAGATTAAAAATCCTCGGATCTCAAAATATATATCATATTTACACACACACCCACTAAACAGTGTCCAGACTGATATTTCTTAATTCTGTTCAATGACAGGCGTCTTTGAAATATCCATGATAGACAAAAAGACAGACATTTGCCTTGCTTCCACCTAAAGAATGCCATGCATCCTTGCTATTTTTAATATGTCTGAGTTCCTGTACGGTAACTCCCGCTCTAGTGGAGCCAGACCATACAGTTTAAGGCCTTATCTTCACTGCTAAAAAAGGTATATTTTTTTTTACCTCAGAGTAACTAATGTTCATGACCTATCCCTAGGTAAAAACACAGTGAAGACAAGGTACTTTAGTTTTACCTTGAGGTAAACTCACTGCGGTCAGCTCTATAGCCGCATTTGTTTACTTGCCCCCCCCAAAAAAGGTTTCATTCAAAAAATTTCACCCAGCTCTACTTAAATGTTTTCTTCCATTTGTTTCACATTACACAGATATGGAATTACTGATTAGTAATTAGTGATTAGTAAGTGAAAAAGCTTTTGTACCTGTGTATTGTTTGTACTGGGGCGGAAGATGTCAGACAGGTATGTGTGTCCTATTTTGCCGTTTCTCCACACAAATGAATCTTCCAGTGCATTGCAATTGAAATTACTTGTACTTGTGAAAGGATAATGAAGCATAGCAGAAGGGCAACTGCAAATAAATAAGTTCCACAATAAGAGACCCACAATATAAAATAACTATATTTTACAAACTGAGGACTATATATTACCCCTTTTCGTTGGTGTTGGAAAAAGACTCCAAATGAGGTTCGTTTACCCTGCACCGAAAAGAGATCCATGCAGGTAGTTGGGCAGTTTCCAAACTTTATTTCTGCAGAGGTCAGACACTTCCCCACAAGTGGTCAGTGTGAGACCCCGAAGGCATGCTCTTTTGCATATTTATACAAACATAGACAAAGGAATTACATATGCATAAATTCTTAATGCTTGTAGGTACACTCAAAACTATTACTAGCCATTGCTATTGGCTTACACTTTCTACTTCTTCTAATTATAAAAGTATGCATAACATAAAACATGTTGATAGAAGATTTCAGCTTATCTATCAGGGTTGCCTGGTCTATCTCTCAAGGCTACATAACTAGCAGGAACCAGTTGGGGCTATCTCCTTGCTTCTTCTGGGAAACCTTTCTCTGACCCTGGCACAGATAAGCACCGTAAGAAAAGAAGAGGAGGGGGTGGGCGATTTCCGCAGAGAGCAGAACACTAAAGAAAACTAAAAATGGAGTAACTGTGGTCAAGCAGACAAATATTTTCCTTCAGTGGTTACAGACATTGCTTCCAAAAACAGCAATGATCCCGTGTTGTTTGCTGAAGTCTCATGAATACTCTACCAATTTTTTACTCACAAACCCAGTGTCCTCTATTGCATCCTCAAAGTCTTCACAGGCTGCGAGCTTACAAATAGTCTTACAAGTTCAAAGCTATAGTCAAGACCCAGCTGACCTACAAGCTAAGCCTACATTCTGCAGGAAGCCCCCTGGATTCCACATTGCTCTGGTTCCTCTGCCAGAAATTCTGCAGCAGCTTCCTTCATTTTTAAAAATGGAGATTTTGTGATTAATGATATATGAAAATGAATAATACACTCAGTCAGTAATTCTGGTGCTATTTATTCTCATACTGAATTTCCCACTTGGGGAATGATGGAAGAACATTTGGGTTGTGGGAAAAGCACATTTGTTGGATTTTTTTTGTTTCAATGGTCAGCAGTGGAAAAGTTGATATTTGTGACATTTAAACTGCAATTTTAGGGTCTCACACTTGATAACCTATATAAAACAGGTGACATCTCAGAACATTTTTATTCAGGCTGTCTATAGGTTCAGGTGGATGACTGCATTGGTTTATATTCAATTCACGTTTTCAAGACTATCTTCGTAACCCATGAGGACTAGAAATATTTTTTGAAAAAAAATATGAAAGCTGAGAGACTTGAGATCCAGATCAGTCATGGATAATATATTTAACGCTTTCACAATCCAGTGTCCTTGATGACAGACTTGATCTGGATTCCGTTTTTGGCTTTGACATTAACTTGCTCTAGAACTGAGAGCCATTCACTTAAACTCAATTTTCCCCATGTATAATAAAGATAAAATTGTTTACAGACTCTTTCAAATGCTTTGAAATCTATGGATAAAAAAGCATTTTGCAGTTTCTAAATACTGTTAACTACCTGAAAGTGTCCTCTTCAACTACAAATAACTAGTGCGGTTGAATCAAAACCAATGCTAAAAAGAAAATTGGTGCATGAGAAGTTGGTTTGGGTTGTGAGTTTATGCTTCATATTTAGCATATATTTTAGTACATTTTCACTTGAAACAGAGTTATGTACAAGTTAAAGCCACCAAATGACAAAAGAGCACCATTTGGTAACTTAATTAAAAGTAAGCAAATTTATTTTAAAACATTTGTAGCTTAAAGCTGTAAAAGACCTTGTCACTCTGTAATAACAATTTTATAAATCAGTCCAAAATTAGACCATATTTTCCCAACAGCAGATCATTCCTGTTGCAGGCCACATGGTCAGTATTGTTGCTATATTTTAACATTAATTCAAAGTAGCCTTTTTGTAGAATTTGTAAATAAGAGTAAACACTCGCTGCTAAAAAGTACCTATCTCACTTCATTTGCATGGCATTTCCAGATAGGAAGCATGTTTGTATTTCCAGATATGGAAGTATATTTATTTATTAGGCAAAAGTCTTTGGTTTTGCTTTCTTTTTAAAAGCAAAGCAATGAGATGAAATACTATGCACAGTACACAGGTTTCCCTAGATATCTTTAGCAATAGCTATGTGACTGTATGTAAACTAGACCCTTATCCTGCAAGCTGCAGTATATGGTCAGATCCCTTCCTCTGCACAAAGCCTCACATGGGGTTGAACATGGGGGTAGGTGTGTGCATGCACAGAGCAGCTAGCAAGTATGGGACCTATGTTAATTGCAAACATACACAAATATTTTACATATAGTAAAATGATGGCTTTGTCCACAACCTGATATTTTCCCATTCCATTGAATACCCTTGAAAGGTTATGCTGAAATTCAACATGTTTCACTTCCAGGGGAGGAATTAGTTGCTAAAGTGTTTGCAGAGAGGATTGTACTACCATGGCAAACTCAAATTCCAGCCCTAATTGCATGCAATGTCTGCCCAATTACGCACTGTCATTGACTATTTGGCTTCCTAGCCTGTCTGTCAATGCTAATTCTGTCAGTGTCTGTCCTCGCTCTATAGTGCTTCCCCCTGGGGTATAGAAGCAAGATTTTAGCAATATTAATTTCAAAGTAGTTTTGAGGAGTACAATCTGCATGATTCTGAGGTGAACACGACATCCTCAGTCACTGTTTTCTGGCTCTGTCCCAATCCACCCTGCCACCACTCTCTCTAATACTGTGCAAAGACACAGATCTGCAATGTTCATGCAGAGAGGACTACCACTGGTTCAGAATAAGGGCTAAATGCCTCATAGTCTCCCCTTCCATTCCCTCCTTCCATGATTTTCTGACCCATTTCAGATAATTGCTATGCTTTTGCTTCCCTCCATTTTGGACTGGAGATGGCAGCACAGGACTCTTAGTAAATGCATGTGAAAGCATTCTTTAGATGTCTGTACATGATACAGCTTAAAGATGGCTGTAGCTGACTACTTCTACTTTCATTCTTGAGGCTTACTTAATTCACACTCTCACAAAGCAGCCATGACTGTTTTTTAAGCCATTTCCCAAGAGATAAAAAAGAGAATTTCTTCTCAGTGGTGAACAAAGTGGTGGACTTGTTCTCCAGACAAAATTAGCCCCTTAGTGGTTCCTGTATATGCTGTCATCAGTTTATTCTATGAACGCAAAGTCCAGGCCCGGACTTCATTAACACAGGTTGTGCTAATCAGTCTCAGAGCTAGAGAGTCAGATGGACTAAGACTGGAAATACAGTTCCTAAACTACAGGTATTGTAGAATTTTCAGTGAAAAGATACTCGTAAGCTACGATCTCTTGGTTGCAGTAGTGGTTGTATAAAAGAACAATTAAATTCTTAAATTCTTTAGAAAGGATCCTTTCTCTTGACTCAAGTCAAATTCTTTGTGGGACTCCTATTGTGGGGTCATAAATCAAAGAAACTAGGCTTATGATGGAGCCAAACTAGAAAAGATTTTGAAAGTGATGGATCACAGGGCTGCTTAGCATCTACTGTTTGGTTCTGGGACTTTCACATTTTCATCTGCCATTTCTGACAGCAGCACAACATGAAGTCTTAGAAGTGAAGCTTGCTGTGTAAAACCGCTTTACATTAAATCAAAGCCCTTTATTTCTAATTCATGCTCTTATGATGAGTTAAGAAGCTGAGCTATCTCACTGTTGCACTCAATTATGTGTGCATACACACGCATACAGAGACTACTCTACTTTCAAGACTCAGATTTGTGCTCTGCTGCTGACATTGAGAGGTGACATTATTTATTCTAACATGTCACTCCTAAAAATGGCATAAACATTTACTAGATAGGTATTCTAACAACAACAATAGAACCCAAACATAAAAGATCTGCTTCCTCTGATACACTTGTGCTCCTAAACAGTCTGCATTACAGCAATAAACTCTTTTGTTGGGTGTATGTGTAAGATGAAAATTAGGGATTGGAGAGATTGCATGCATTTGAGAAGATTGTGGAGAGGGTTAGAGAATTACTATATGAACTTTTCCTTCTTTCAAAAGACTCCATCTTTCTTTTTTGAGCTGTTTGCTGACAAACTAAGGTTTTCCTTGTGTAGATAGCATGTATATATAAATGGTATTTATTAATTATTTGTATTATTGTAGCACCTAGGAGCCACGGTTATGGGCCAGGACCCAAGAACAAAATTACTAAACCTGCCCAAGATAGATTACAATCTAAGTATATAACTAGAGACAAAAGAGTGATACAGACAGATGGGAATACAAGGAAACAATGATAAAATATTGGTTATCATGATAAGTAGTGGTCTTATCACACCAGCGGCCTAACTGATGTCAAGTTTTTCTAGGTATCGTGGGCAAGTTTAAAGGAGGGTTTTGAGAAGGATAATGAGGTAGCTTTTTGGGTATTTATAGGGGGCACTTCCCAAGTGTTTGGAGCAGCATGGGGAAAAGTAGGAAGGTGCTTGTTTTGAAATTTAACAAACAGGTGGTGGAAGCTGGCATCATGGGCTGATTGGAGATAGGTGCTGACATCTTGATAGCGAATGAGAGATGATATGTAGGATAAGCCATGAGAGGCCTTAAAAGCGAAGACAAGTTGCTTACATTTGATGCAACAGAGAAGAGAGAAGTGGAAGAGGGAGCAAAGAGAGGAGTGACATGATCAAAATGATTGACTGGAAAAATGATCTTTACAGCAGCATTCTGATGGAGATTAGTGGGGCAAGAGGGCATTTGTTGAGGCCAGAGAAAAACATGTTGCCATAATCAAACTATGAGATGATAACAGCTTGGACAAAAGTGTTAGCTGTGGGATGAATAGAAAAGGCCACATTTTAGAGATGTTATGGAGAAAGAATTAGCAAGATGTAGACGTAGCCTGGATGTAAGGATTTAGAGAGCGGTTCAAATCAAAGATGGTGCTCAGGATATTTATCTGGCTGATGGATAGGGGGGTGGTGTTGTACACAGTGACCGAGAAAGAAAGTAGTGAGGAAGGCTTGGGAAAGAAGCTTAGGAGCTCTGTTTTAGCCATGTTAAGTTTGAACTGACAGCTTGACAGACACAAGGAGATGTCAGGCAGACAAGCCATGATTTAGTTTGGACAGGAGACATGTCTGGAGTAGAGAAGGGATAAGAAGGCTCCTCCAAAGGACATGGTAAAAGAGTGACTTGAAAGATAAAAGGAGAAACAGGAGAGGACAAAATTTCAAGGAGAAGAGCATGCTGGCAAAAGGCTGTAGTGTGTACCTGGTCCACATATAATCTTCTTAAAAACTCTGCCACCAAAACATTTACACCTTTTTAACCCTCCTCCAGGAAATTAATGATTTCTTTCAAGACTAATTTTAAAGAAATGGCTAATCGGTAGCATTTAAATGAAAACTTGTCTTTTCAAAGGGTTGCATAAGAGCTTGATATTGATTTTTTCCCTTTTGATTCTAGAAAGTGTCATCCTTTTCTTCTATTTCTTTGTCTTTAAAGGAGACCCATGGAGATTACATGGGAAACATACTGCCTGCAATTTTTGCAAGGGGATAACAGCAAAATAAAAGACTGTTACTCCCATCCCAGTTTTGCATTCTTACAACATGGCTTTCATCCCAAAATATATTTCCCTGCTCAAAGCAGAGCTGCAGAAGTTCCTTCTCAACATAAATTCCAGGGGCCACATATAAAATATATGTATGGAGAAAAAAACCTTTCTAAACTGTTCACAAGACCCTGGCAACGTTTCTTTAATTTTCTCTTGACTATTAAGCAGATAATTCAAATTTTATTGAATTTCTATAGGGGAATTTTTTTTTAATTTAATTTTATTTTTAAAGAAACACAACTTACAAAGACAGAATATCAACAGAAAGAGAACTTATCAAATTCAATAGCATAGAGCAATGGGTCTTCACCTATTGACCACTGTGGGCTACATCCAAAAGTACCTTTATGGCCCTGAGGATGTCATGTGGGCTGCAGCTGTGTGCTGATTAGGACGCAGGTTGAGAACAACTGGCATAGAGGGCCAATAAGATAGAGAAGAATATAAAAGAAATAGTGTACTCAAGAAACATCACTGTGTTGAATATAGAATAGTCTCATTGTAAAATAAAACTCAACATATTCAAAATAAATTCTCTTCAGTTTTACTTCCTGTTCTTTTCCACTTCATGATATAGGTTAACCAGGAGAGAGAAGTAGAGGGACTTGGTATAAATGCGTCTGGTTACAAGGGTAAACATGCAACCATTTCAGATCTTCTTGAGCTGAGCTGAGGGAACTATTTCTGAACCATTAGACAAATTTAACTTCTTTTCCATTCACACATTATCCATGAAAAGACTGTGAACTACATAAATTACTTTGGAGTTTTTTAGTTATTTGACCAGGCCAGTTTAGAAGGTAATTGCAAAATGCAGAGTGAAGCAAAATCATAACTAATGCATTTCAGAAACATTTACAAATTAACTAAAATTGTTTTGATGGTCATATTAATATTTTAGTTTTAAGGTCCAATAACTAATCCCTTCAGGGCTAGGAACTAGTGTTGGACCCCAGGGATTCCTGGCTTTCCAAAGACATAAATCTCCCATTTCTAATCATTGTCAGAAGATGCTAGACTAAATATTTACCATTCTGTCTCTCTGGCTCCGTGCTTTGTGAAGAAATATCACATTTGGGGAAGAGGAGGAAACATTTATTTGGCTGTTTTCATTATTGTTTTGTTTTTAGAAAATGGCAGCTCTTTGAAGCTTCTGAGAGGACATTGTAAAAAGAAGTTCCTGGGGAGATAGACTGTTGAGTAGAGTGCAAGTGAAGTAGTCAAAGGTACATGATAAATGCATTTTATCATGCAACTTTCAAATGTATCACCTAGATGTCACCACCATATACAGTATGTGGTATTAATATATATGTAATTTTCTAGTCTGAGATTGATGTTTGTGTCTTTTTACACACTATTTGTAACAGGTAGGATATTAATACAAACACTTAAAAAACCTTCAATCCCACTCATCTCCCTTTAGGAAATGAAGGAAATGACCATGGAAAGAAATGCAGAGAGAATTCATGTGCTCATTCATTCCATATTAAATTCTATTCGATACTCTTGTTTCAGCTACTTACCTTGACAACCAAGCCTATGCCCCAATAAACATTTGAAAAAAATCTAATAATAATAAAAGTAATTAATGCCTCGCTAGTAAATTACATAGTGGAATAATTATTAATTAAAATATAATCTCTCCATTTACAATTTAGTCCTTTATAGGCATGCCAATTTCTGGTCACATATTTAGCCTCTTCCTTCATGATGTCACTCATTGGTACCCTTAGGTCCCTTTCTTCATTTGTTTCCTGTAGTTCTATTCCATTAAGTGTCCTTCTGAGATATTAAATTCCATTTGTCACTGTTTGACTCTTTTCCTCTATGATATTCCTATATAGAAAAGAATACAGAAGATCCTCTATAATATTTCTTCTGCCCTTCCAGTCTGTCTTCATTGAATTTTGACATTCAGTGACTCATATTAGTTTCAAAATCATATGTATAAATATTAAAGAAATTTGGTTCCAACACACTGAGACTTGTATAATTGCTGTGATTGCATCATTCTGTATTGATCGTTTATCAGTTATGCTCCTTGAATCCAGACTCTCTCCCAGTCATGACTCCAATCTAGCATAAATAACCACAGTTTTGAGCTTTTTGACTAGCATAGTGTTTTCTTTCTTTTAAATTTTCTCCAAACATTTGATCTCTGAGAAAGTCACTCCTAGGTCCTTCACCTTTTGCTTGCTATTCAATTTGCCCTTTACCCAACTCTGCACAGAAATCTAATCCTAATAAAACTCTCATATGAGCTATCTTTTCAAAAACAGCTCCCCGGGTATCTTTGTGCTGGTAGACTGAAGACTAGTCTAGTGTGACAGCAATACATTTGCATTATACTTCGGTGATCTATCCTCTGTAGAAGACTTCTCTATGGCTCTCTTAAAAGTCATCACATATGTTTTTTGAATTCCCATTCTGTGCAGAATGATATGCAGTAACAACTCTTTAGCACATTGTTGAAGAAATAGTTCATGTCCTGCAGACATAAGTGTAAAGTCATTGTGTGAGAGTTCCAGGTATAAGACTGAAAGCCTAAACTGTGTTAATCAGTTGCTATTACTTTATTAGTAGAATTAATTGACATTTGAATTACTTTGGGCTATCCGGGAGAGAACAAAGAAAAGCATCTATAATGGTTTAATATAGTAATTTATTTTTCCCTGAAGAATCAAAGTGGAATCTATGGATATAATTTTAACCTGATCTGCATACATTAGTAGTCAAATTGAAGTCAAATAGATCTACACTAGTAAATATGGGTATGAAGGTCTCTTGATATAGAACAATTCCAAGAGTGTTCTAGTACTGGCAATAACAATTCCCTGATGATTTTGACATGTAACATTAATATAACCTGATCAAGAAAGAGATTTTATCACTGAAAATAAATTGGTATTAGATCTTCCATTTTAGTGGTGCTGTGGTGGTTTTCATGTGATTTGCATTGCTTTACTTGCAAAGCATTGCAGTCACAGTGATGAGCTTCCAAAGCAGGCAGTCATTTCCACTGTAGAGTACTTTTAGATTTTTTTCTGAAAGGGATATGGGCCTAGAAACTGAGCTTCTCCCAAGGAATTCTGGGGCCATTGCCCAGATGGCTCCAGAGCAATGTTTCAACAGTACAGAATCACTGTCATGTAACATAGTCCCAGCCATTCTTACTATGCTGTCTGAGGAGTGGTGGCTACGCTAACGCAGAGCAAGATCTGGGCCAGACTTTCAGATTATGTCACAAATAGTCTGGCCATTTTGACAATGCATGATGCACCACTTTTAACAAAATAGAATCTTTTTCACTTACTTTTAATTACATTTAAACACTTATTGCATGGTTACATACATGTGTATACAAAAAATTCTTTAGAGGCTATTCCCTGAAACGAAGAGCTCCATTGTCTTCAGCACATAATCTTTTATTGCCTGTGTAAAATGTACATTAAAAGTTGTACCTTGCCCTTACAAGGGGCAAAGAACTGCAGGCATTTTTTGTCAGGTTTATACTATTTTTTAAATGAGTGATAAAAGTTACCTGTGTCCATAATAGCAATTGTAAATCATTCCTAGGGGCAGGGGTATAGCTGCACAATTAACATATCACCAGGGTAGAATACAAAAAAGAGTGAAGTTCTACAGATGGCCATATATTCTACTGTGGGTCTCACTTTCTTCAGCTCTGCTAAAACTGTAGTAAAAACCTGAGCAAGATGATCCTTCTACTACTCCTACTGTTGTCACTAGTCCTGTATGGTCAAATTTGCCAATGTTTTTGGGGTATTTCCCAGCAAAACAAAACACAATGGAGTACAAAATAGTGTCAGTGCTGATTGTCATCTGATTAAAAAGAGGTTTGCACACTTCATTGCTTCTGTAGGTTGAGCCCATTGCATACACCACTGGGCCTGGGAGAAATTCATCCTGTCCACAATCTCTCTGTGTGCCACTGTCCGACCCCCATGGGCAGCTGGTGAAGCTACCTGTAGGGAAGGCTAGCTCCCCATCCCGCCTCTTCCACCCCCAGGCCCCTTCCCAGCCCTCTCCTGTGAATCCCTGGCTGGCTGACTGAGCCCCTCCTCTTGCTGCCACCCAAGCCGAGCACCCGAGCTGCTATACACCAGTTTGTAGGTGACTAGGTGCGCACAGGACGGGAGCTGGCTGCCCTGAGATGCCTCAGCCTGTTCCTCCCTCCCTGGCTAAGATGGTAGGGGGCAAGGGTGCATTAAATAGATCCCAGGGAGCTTGGGAGAGATGCAGGAATATCAGGCAGGAGGAAAGAGGGGCAGACAGCCACTCGAGAGGAGGTGAGCTAGGGGAGAGAGAAGGCTCCATATTACAGCAAAAGGACCTGGCTGGCTTGGCAAGTTCCCTCCCGCCCGAACTGATGCCAAATGCTCATTCCCCTTCCTGCTCTGGTGCTACTCTGGCTTGTGTGCTGCTGCAGCAACCTTTCCAGCACAGCAGGGTAGAGGTCTGTGCGAGCCCTCCCCTCCCCCATCCCACATGTTTGTTCTGCCCTCAGTACTGTCAATTCCCTCGTCCTTTCCAGCATGCCCCCAAACTCCTGGCCTCGCCTGCACTCTGCCCACTGTACAGTTCCCAATGCTACCCCAGCTGTGTTGTGTCCCCAAATGCTGCTCCACCCAAGGAATTCCCCCCACACACACTAGTCTGAAAAATGGCAGCCAATGCCATATTGCAGCAGGCAGGCTCAAAAAACACCTCCCTTTCTTTCATCCCCTCCCCCAGCTCCTTTGCCACATGTGCGGCACCCCCTCCTGGCTTAGCCCCATTGTCTCCACACACACCCTTCCCCTGAGGCCCTGCCACCGAGCTGAGAGCTCCCCCTGACACTTGAACAAGTAAAAAATCTTGGGGGGAGTATTTGCTGCCCTCATGTGCCCATAATTGCCAACTGTCTGCTGTTTACCTTGCGGGAATGCTCTGAGGGGTTCTGGGCCTGGTGGAGGGGATCCGTTCCTCCCGGCCATTTATTGCTTAGTTACCCGGCCTGTGTAGCTGGCACTGGCCCTGAGGACTGGACAGCATAGTGGTACCTGTCTCTGTCACACACAGTGATCCAATTACCGGGCTCCAGGTCAGCCCTGCAGTGGCTTGGAAGGGAGGGAAGGGAGTGGCCCACCCTCTGCACAGAGCAGAAGGTTGGCCTGGTGGCTTCTTGTCTTGTCTAGCTCTCTCACCTCCCACTTTGGAAAGTGTTAATGGGAGCGGGCCTTGCTGGCCTCTCCTCCCACCACTCACACACTCCTGTTTTGACCATTTGCTCCAGCATCAGCAGGAGAGTCGTCCCATAAAATCCCAGTCTCCTGTGATCCAGGAGGAGTGCATCTGAATGAAAAGTTAATTGTGAAAACACTTAGCACTTCTGAAACACTTTCCACCTGATGACCTCAAAGCACCTAACCAAAAACAATTAATTAAACTGCACAATACTCCTCTGAGGCTGGCGAGTGTTATCCCTGTTTTTTGGATAGAGAAACTGAAACACAGGCTGAATAAGTCCCGTATATCCACTGCCTTTTTAAATCAATGGAAAGACACCCCTTGAGATCAAGCCTTAAATGACTGGTGGTCCAGTGTCACACTGCAAGTTTGTGACCAGGGGACCATTATAAAACCTCAAATTGTCACATTCCTAGCTCTGCTTTCAACACCGAGCCATGCTGCTTCTTCCCTTAAATTTTACTTTCCATTTCCCTTATCTGGAAAACGAATGAGTGTCTTTGAAGGGACTCCTAATTGATTACTGAACAGGCTAGGGGGGCCGGGGGAAAGAGGCAGCTGGCAGGGCAGGAAGGAAAGAAGGAACGGGTCTGGCAAGCAGGAGAGCTGACTCAGATTAGGGGACAGCAGGCTGAGAGCAGATTTAGACTGTAGCACTGCCCGAGCCCAGCCAGGGTAGGCAGCGACAGGCAGAGAGTGAAGTGAAATTGAAACTGAGACCGGAAAAGAGAAGTTAGAACTCTGGAGGCAGTCTCACACTTCCTGCATGCCTGGTGTGCTGAACTTAATGTGCTCCATGCAGGCAAGTTCCCGGGTGGCTGAGGGGAACCTGCATGGAGCATAAAAACTTCTGCCTTCCCAGCAGGGAAAGAGGCTGGGCCACAATGGCCCTTCAAGAGAGGCTCAGCTTTCTCCTGTCTTTAATACCAAAAGCCCATGCCGACCCTCTTCTCTTTCAGGGACATCCTGCAAAACCCCATCCCCTCCCCTCTGCCTGTGTCTCTATATGTCCTCCATTCTTCCTCCACTTCATAGCATGCTCAGCTAAAAGGTATATGAAGAACATGTCATCCTGTCTTTGTCTATTCTTATCCGTTACACTACCTTGTACAATACAAAGGGCCTGTTCCTGATCTCATTTGCATTGGTTCTACAATGATGCAACTCGATGGAAGCAGATAAAGTTACTCCTAATTTACACCAATTTAATTAAGATGAGAATTTTTGCCCGGACACTTTTGTTATGCTGTTAGAAAGAACTAAAGAATTTTCAAGTGTGTTTATTCAGGGAAGTGCTGATTCCTAAGACACATATCCCTGCCTGCTTCTGTCCCAAATTATATTCCACTGTGTTTAATAGAAGGGTAGACTAGGATTTGCAGATGCTTATTGCCTCTGAGGAAGATAACACAGAATCAGGTAAAGAATTATATTTCTAGCAGAAAATACTAGGAGGAGATGAAACTATTGAAGGGGACAATAAAAATAGACAACTTAGAGAAAAGAGTTTACTAGTACAAGTGGATAAAGAATGTACTTAATACATTTCATGATGAATATGATGCCTTTTATGACATAATAGGTAACTGGAGTTTTTTGGCCTAAGTTTTAAGGGAACAGATGCATCAGCTGACTCCAGAATTAATGAATTATATGTCAAAGAAGATACTTTCCCAGGCACAGAGTTACCAAAATTGCTTTTAGAAAAAAAAAAAAGTATAGGTGCATGTTAGCATTCTTCTCTTTCTCTATGGCTTCTTTGTGCAGACTAGCCTAATAAATTTTATAAAGCAAAAATGTTTTTTCTGGATCATATCCCAGAGTATCAAGAGACTAAGGCATCAGTAATAGTCACAGTGATGCCTCACAGCAGTTGTAGAAACACTGCTATCAGCAACAAGGTGAGTTGAAAAAAAAATCGAGATGTTATGAGTGCAATTGAGCATATATCTTATCTGTGCCATTTTTTATTTCCCTCCCGCATCATCCCAGAGGCAGGCAATAGTGTCTAGACAAATATGATTAGCATCTATTTTGGGGGAGAATATTGCCATAATGGAAAACCCAAATGTGTCAGTGAAGAATTGTTCGTATATTGGAAACCGAGTTATTGGATCAGATTCTCCATTCCTCTGCAACTTCAAATAGGCTGAATTTCTCTCCCACTCCCTGGGGAATAGGCTTTAGTATAAAGGGGCTCCCTGCTGACTCTTTGGATGGTTCTGATTGCAGCCTGCTCATTCCATGTCTTAGAGAACATGCTACTGTGGAAAGGGAGCATACTGTGGGCAGGAGGGGTGTTGGCCAGAGTACGCTACACTCTGGCTCTTCTGGTGGCAGAGCAGTGCATGAGGGTATGTGAGAAAGCACTGGAACCTAATGCAGACTGGCAGCTGTTCTTGAAAATTAGGGCAAGTCCCTGGCAGAGCCCAGAATTTTTAGGTGCAAAGTGGCTTAATGTTAGTTATGTCATAGAAGCAAGAAGGGAATAGTCCAGAATCTACCCTACTGCTTGTATTCAATACAGGCACCATATTGTAGTTTTATTGAGTTGTCTACCATCCATCATGTACTTACAAACTATCCTCCCCATTGCTAGCAATTGTGAGAGCCTGAAGAACTATACATACTGTAGGAATGGCAGAACAGTTCGTGCTATAATATTTTCAAACGTTCCAGAGGGGTAGCTGTGTTAGTCTGTATACAGCAAAAACAAAGAGAGTCCTGTAGCACCTAACAAAAAGACTAACAAATTCCTGCGGGCATAAGCTTTTGTGGGCTGCAACCCACTTCGTCAGATGCATGAAATGGAAAGGAATTTGTTAGTCTTTAAGGTGCTTCAGGACTCTCATTGTTTTTGTTGTATACAGACTAACACAGCTACCCCTCTGGAACTTTTCACCATGGAAGGCACTGAATTTAGCCATATGAAATGGAAATATACCAACTTCATGAAAAAACTCGCACAGATACAGATAGACATTATCTTCCTCTCCAAGTGCGACCAAATGGACTGAAAGTGAAAAATCCCTTATGATCGACATATTATACAGATTATGGTGAGAGACTGTGTCACACATTCTCAAAAAAACTACAGAACCACCTGATCAGCATTCTGTACAGCAAACAGGAGAAGATCAAAAAGAACTCTCAATGCTGGATAATCTCATGAAAAGCCAAACTTCCACGTGGTTGATCTTTATAAAAAAAAGATGAGCCATTTACAACACTCACTTTACTTCTCTACAGAGGAAAAAGGACTCTAAACTATCTAAACTCCTACATGCCACAAGGGACCACAACTGTGATACCCTTGACTCATCCAACAATATTGTAAATCTATCCAGCTATACACTTAACCCAACAGAAGAGTCTCTCTTTTCTTGGGGGCTCTCTTTCTGCCCAACCACCTCCACACACATTATACAGTTCTGCAGTGACCTGGAATCCTACTTTCACCATCTCTGACTCAAGGAATATTTCCACCACACCACTGAACAACACACTAACCCACAGATACCTTCCTACCAAAGCTACAATAAGAAGAATTCTGCATGGACTCCCCCTGATGGTCGAAACAACAGACTAGACTTTTACATAGAGTGTTGCTGCCGATGTGCACAAGCTGATATTGTAGACAAGCAACATTGCTTGCCCCATAACCTCAGCCATGCAGAACACAATGCCATCCATAGCCTCAATGACAACTCTGACATTATAATCAAAGAGGCTGACAAAGAAGATACCGTAGTCATCATGAATAGATCGTATTATGAACAGAAGGATGCCTGACAACTTTCCAACACCACATTCTACAAGCCACTACCATCCGATCCCACTGAGCAATATCAAAAGAAACTACAACATCTACTGAAGAAAATCCCTAAAGAAACACAGGAACAGATCTACACAGACACAACCCCTGAGCCCCGACCAGGGTTATTCTATCTGCTACCCAAGATCCACAAACCTGGGAATCCTGGGAATCCATCATCTCAGGCATTGGCACTCTCACAGCAGGACTGTCAGGCTATGTGGACTCTCTCCTCAGGCCCTATGCCACCAGCACTCCTAGCTATCTTCGTGATACTACTTCCTGAGAAAACTACAATCCATCGGTGATCTCCCACAAAACACCATCCTAGCCACTATGGATGTAGAAGCTCTCTACACCAACATTCCACACAAAGATGGACTACAAGCCATCAGGAACATTTTCCCTGATGATGATATGGCACACCTGGTAGTTCAACTTTGTGACTTTGTCCTGACCCACAACTACTTCAGATTTAGAGACAATCTATACCTTCAAGTCAGTGGCACAGCTATAGGCACCCGCGTGGTCCCACGGTATGCCAGCGTTTTTATGGCTGACCTAGAACATCGCTTCCTCGATCAATTAGAATTCTTTGAGGGGGTCAACAAACATGTGTCAAGGGTGATCCTGTGGATATAGTGTACTTGGACTTTCAGAAAGCCTTTGACAAGCTCCCTTACTAAAGGCTCTTAAGCAAAATAAGTCTATGTCTACACTAGACAGTTTTGTCACCTAAAAATAGTGGTTTCTATGCAGCTTGCAGGCATTTCACTCTTGTGAGTGTTCCTTTTAATTTATTTTAACTAGCATCCTCATTTTTGTGTAGTTCCCCTTTTGAAGTTAAACAATCCTTGATAAAATCCCCAAGCATTTTTTACTGAATTTAGTAGATGTGTATTCTGTTGTATAGATGTCTGTTCCAAAATGTTCTCTTTGCTCCACCTTAATATTAAACACTTGCTGTAGATTTATTACAACAAATAAAAACTCTGGGTTCCTTATTTCCCTCTTCTTTTTCCTTGCATGAAGGAACTCTGCACCCGTGGGTCTTGGTTTGTGAGTATGGAAGTGGTGAGGAACATCATCTCAATGGCATACTCCCTTCTTCCCCACAGTTCTGCTGAAACCCCTCCATAGGTACTCTGCAGGGTTCCCCCGCCATGGATGAAAGGGGTGGGAGTAGACAGATGGTGAGACAGCCAAGCTGCATGGGCTTCTTCCCCAAATCTACACCAAAATCCACTGAAGGGAAATCAAAATTATCTCCTGCAGGGCAATGACTCCAGTAGCTGACTCTGTGTCCCTCTCCATGGTCTGGAATGTCTCTCAGTACCTCATCTGCATGGATCATGGGAAATCTGAAAGAATCCTAGGATTCTAAGTAAGGTCATTACTGAAGAACTGAAAATCTTCACTGTAAATTGTTTTAGTTGTATTTTATTATTATAAATATCAGCAAAATATGTCTGGAGAGTATTTGTAGCTAGGAATGTGAAAACAATCTCACACAAATGTGGCAAAATTCTTGTCTCTAAAATAAACAATTTTACAGTATATTCTGTCCCCTTAAAATCCTCCCCTTCATTTCAAATTGAATATTGTATTCTTTTATAGTTCTTATCCTAAATGTTGCGCAGGTTTTCTACGCATTATTTTACAGCCATTGTACTTTAGTGACTGCTGAAGTTGAATGAAGAATATTATATTATTAGATTGGTCACAGAGCTAAAAAAGTGAATAATTTGTGAGGTGAAGTTGTGAACTCACTTAATTATGATTTGTGCAATCAAATGATTTGTTATTCGTTAATATATGCACCACAACTGTGTATTCATGAAAAGATTCATTAACCCTGAAAGTCTCACTTAATTTTAGCACAAATAGTTATATGCAAGCATGGGGGCTTTTTTTTGTTTGTTTGTGGTTTTTTGCTATTTGTCGTTTTCTCATATAAAAAGTTTGCCATCCAACCAGAGAGTAGAAACACTATCACATAACCTAGATGACCAATGACACAGTGCAATAAATAATGAGCAGTCAAAAAGAACAATCCCAAACAACTCAGTCTGAAAATTTTTCATCCAGACTGTTCAGCTGATACTATAAATAGTAAAGACATTCAAAGAAAATCAGGATCAGTCCACAAATGACCTGTTAACTAAAATAGAGATTGAAATCATAACAAAATATTCTAAATGAATAGCTTAACATGCTGCAGTCAGTGGGCATTACAGCTATTGCTGCAAAGGTACAAATGTAAAATCTTTGTTATCTTCAAAAAGTTTGTGATAGTGGATGCTATAAAAACCATATCTCAAAAAAAAAAAAAAAAAAGAAAGAAAGTGTTTGGTATCCAGTGAAAGACTTGGCAAGGTAATCCGGAGAATTTCAGAAGAAATTCAGAATAGAACATCCACCTGGTCAGACCGAGAAGTTGCCTCGACCAGTATGAACACTTCCTGTAGTTAATGGCATCAGTCCTCTTAAAACAGAATACAAAGTGTTATTCAAGGTTGGATTTCACTTTCTTTAAAAAATATAAATATAAAATCAGAGTCCCTGGTTGTCTTTCCAACCAGACCATAAGTTCAGAAGCAGCTTATTTGTCATTTGACTTAGGCTTCTTTAAGGATTTTTGGTTTTAAGTTTCTTTTCAAGTAAAACAAAAAAGATGGCTCTTTATTTATCTTTACAAGCTAAGAATGGCTATTGCTGACTTATTAATAAGGCTGAAGTCATTGGGATCTTTCAGGTGAGCAGGATATGGTCACTTCTGCTGTGACAATATTTTAAGGACTTTTACTTAACTCTCAGAGGTATTGAACATGCAATGCAACCCAGGAGAGTAAGTGCTCAGCTATCTGAATAATGGTTGTACAATGAAGCCCAGGGTGACTTGAGGATTAATGAGATATATGCCTTGAAGAATACTTTATAAGTATGTATAAGTAATAATAAGCATTATTAATGATGTTTGGGCCAGCAAAATTCCATGGGCTAGATAAATACTGACTTTAGGCACAGTCCTGAGCAACCGCTGATGCCTAAATTGCTCAGAGAGCCAGTCATGTCAGAGTCAGGGGGACAGATTTTGAGATGGTGTAAATCAGTGTTGCTCTATTGCCTTCGGTGGTGCTACTTTTTGCTTAAATTCATTGCTTGCTTCTTATTGTTAATAATGTTATGCTGACCTATTCCAGCAGTAAATTACTACACCCTCCCCGTGCCTGCATTTGCGCCACTCATTCCCCACCCACTTTCATCCATTCCCATATGCTCCAGGGATGGAGCAAGCAAGTGCATGATCCTTCTGGCCCTTGTGTGCATAGCCCTAACATCTGTGTAGCCCTCATTGAGGGATCTGAGGGGAGTTTCTTATGCTCTTGCGTTGGCCTGTCGCCCAAATCGCAATCTAGCCCTCAGGATTTAGGAATGGAACTAAAAGAACAACTGGGATGTTTATTGCTTATGTTACACAATACGTGTGTGGTACCTAAGGACTGAATAGAAGACAAATGTGATACTTGTTGTTGGTTTTTAACGAGAAAGAGGCCAGTCATTACCTGCTGGTAAATCTGACTTCTGCCCTGGAAAAATGATGGAATCTTTCTCTAGGGATGTTATGTCACTTAGATGAAAATGTAAGTTTAGGAACTTCCTAGCATGGATTCATTAAGAACAGATTGTGTGAAACAAAAATGATTGATTTATATTTTAAAAGTAAAAGAAAATAGATGAAGCTAACTTAGTAGATGTGATTTGCTTACACTTCAGTAATGCTTCTCACAAGTTATACACCAATAGCTGGTGAAAAAAGATCAAACATATACCCATAATTTCTAACGTCGCAAGAGGTTGTTGGGAGTTGGTTCGCAAGAAGAATCCAGAGACTGTTATTAGAGCTGATTGGAAACTGGAATTTCTGTTCCATGGGAAATTCTGACATTTCAAACAAAAAAAAAAAATTGTTCTGAAAAATTTTGATTTGGGACCATCAAAATGTTTCAATATTGTTGAAACATTTTACTGTGATAATGTCAATATTTTGATTCAATAAGGTATACATGAGTAATTTTGATAAGGTATTTTATCATTTTAATTCATTTTATTTTGACTTTATAGTAAAATATAATACATTTTAAATATACTTACATGTGTATTATGGGAAATGGGTTGAAACTGAAATACAAGAAAGCTGAATTGATTCATTTTGATTTTTCCCATCAAAAGGCTCATCTAAATTGACATGTTCCCAAAAATATTTTGATTTAGACAAAGCTATTTTTGATGGAAAACTGTTTTTTCAAAAAAAAATTTGACCAGTTCTACTTACTATACTTGATGGTAGTATATAGTTACAAAATGCAGTAAAGAGTTAGGTCTTGCAGGACTGATTGCTAAAATTGTTTTATAGATGATCTGTCCTCCCATTCATGATCACACAGACCACTTCCCCTCACATTTGTGAACACATAACAAACAGGCTTCAGGGGGGAATAAAAAGATCTATTATGGATTTAGAATGAAAAATCTGAGTTGTCTATGCACACGTGAGACTGTGGGATAAAGGGATGGACTAGATAGACCTTTGCTTCTGTCCATTCATAAATGCCATTTCTTTTTATGGATTGTATTCAGATTATTAGGATTTAGTCAAATAAATAAACAAATAATACTGGCATTACCATTTTGTGCCTGTTCAGCTATCACACTGCCATTTAGTTGGCACTATTATATATTATATCCAACAAACACATCTGACTGTCTTTCTTTCATTGTGTTTTGCTGTAAATACAAACACGCACAATGGCAAAGTCAACAAAATGTATGTTCCTACCAAAAGCTACTGGCATATGATGTCAGAAAGAATACTTATGCTCTCAGAATTGCTTTTGAAGGTACTGTAGAAATAAGCTTGAATGTTTCACTTTTTTTATCAGGTCTAAGAAAAAATAATTTCATAGTTGTGCCATCCACATTCACAATTTACAACTCAGATTAAAATGCTTTATTCTTCTACATGTATGTCCCCATCATAAAAATCCCAGAATGTTAGCTCAATACAGCAAAAGATACTAACACAGTAGTTCTAGACTTTTTTCCCTCCTCATGTAGATCCTTAGCCAGAGTATATCAGCATGGCTCCATTGATTTTAAGGATGTGACCCTAAATCTCTCACAAGCAAATGATCTCTTTGCTTTTAGGTAGAAGCATTGTTCCATTCAAACAGTCACTACTTCTTGTTCTTGTTCTTGTTATTGTTCTAGCTGTGTATTCTCATTAAAGTAAGCAATCACTACATGGTTTTCAATGTTCCTTGCCTATGTAAGTCATTAAAAAGGCACTTATTAAATCACTGATGTTTAATAAGGCTTGAAGAGTTACAAAAGATATAAATAAATCTGAAGACTTCATAAAAACTACTCCAGATTTTTCAAATCTTTTAAACTGCGATAAGTCTCCACAAGGTGAATTAAACTCAACAGGATTTATGAATTTATACTTCAGTCATATCTGGATCAAGAATTGAGGCTGGACCTGCCACAGAATTATGTATACACTCCTCTGATGCTGTTAAAAATTTCAAAAGTAATAACAATGCTGAAAATACAGTTGTAGTGAATTGCTTAGCAGTGTTACAAATACGTCTTTACAAACTTGCATTACTACTCATTAGCAAAATTTGCCACTTGTTAGGGTAGCAATCAGTATTGATCTATATAGGATAGGATAAAATAAAGAAAAAAGTAAAACCTTGTCATTTACAGGTGAGAAAAATCTCCAAGTTCTGAAGCCACCAAGGCAAAGGAGAAAGGATCACTGGCTGGTTGTCATCTTGTTCATCTTATTAAATTACTACTTAGAGGTCTCTACTGAGAAGGGGGCCCTACTGTGTTAGCCACTGTTCAGACACCTAGTAAGATATGGTCCCTTCCCCAAGGACATGAAATCTAAATATACAAAAGATGGGGAAAAGGAAGTACGATTATCCACAGATTACCTAAGGCAAAGAGAGATGAAGTGACCTGCCCGTTATAACTCAGGAAGTTCGTAGAAGAGTCAGGAACTGTCCCAATATGTCTGAATTCCCAGTCACGTTGCCTTAACCACAATACCATTCTTCCTCCTCCTATGTGTAACTCTGATTTTCAGATTCTCTGCAATGCCATAACTCTGCTTTAAACCACCAATTTCCCTGATCATGGAGAAGCTAGAGGTTGGCTCTTGGTGTAATTTACAGCAGCCTCAGGGCTGATTTAAATTATATCTGGATACAATGGCCCACAAAAGCCTTTCTACAGCCAAGGACTACTGAAACAGAGCAACACTCTGGCCATCCCATCTCCCTCCAGACCTACCCGCAATACATACTATGCATTAGAAGCTGTGAGAGGGGATGGACACTTGAAGAAGGTTGCAGGACTCTTCCAAATATATTCTTCTGTAGGTTTGTACATGAAAGATGCCTCTTTCCTGACTTATCATTTTCCCAGAGAAACAGAGGAGAAAGTAGAATGTACCCTCATGTTCTACATAAGCCAACATTTAAATTAAAATTCCATAAATGTCTGCAAGGCAGAGAGAAAGGAAAACGGGATAGAGAAAGCCTCTATAGGACTTGTAAGGCATATGTTTTTAATAAGGGTCAGAAAGACTGAGTGGCAGAACAAACACTTCACTGAAATAAGACAGGGTATTTTCTTAACATTCTCCAGTCAGTAGCTGGCTTCAGAAATTCATTTACATTACTAAGCTTCTTCCCAGAATAAAACAGTAGGCAATGTCTGCTTCAGCAGCTTTTTATAGGTTATGTGTACTGCACAAAAGACTAACAAGAATTAGAAACTTACTAACATAACAATAAAATACACCTATAATTCCAAAGATCTCTATAGACTTTACATGCAGGAATTAGCTCATCCACCGCTGAAAAGAAACCATGGGAAACGAATTACACTGGATCGAATTGTAACAGCAGGGAGTTTAGGTAGGTAAGCTGTAATTACCTACATTTGCAGTTGGCCAGGAAACTGAGTCTAATACCGCCTAATTTCACAAGTTTCTTTGGGATTGTTGTTGACTGAAGGATCTGGTTTTTTGCCTCTTCCAAAAGATGGCACCTCTAACAGATCAGTGACTCAAAAACCATTTTTTTTTAATGACCTTGCTTGATTTTTCTTAATGTTTGAGATCAGACAGAATTACAGCTACAGATGAAGTGGTATGGCTCCAGGCTTGTAGCCAGAGAAGGGGATACAATTCACTGTAGATAAATCCAACTTGGATAACAGAAAACCCAGTTTCCTTATTGAGAAGAAGCCACAGGATCTAGTTAATGCTTTATAGGATTTTTTCTCTGCATTTGTGTGATTTTGTATGACCAGCACTCCCATACGTGTACACCAATGGGAAAAGCAGTTCTGCACTTACTAGTTCAGCCATTGCACAAAATTGCAGGAAAGATTTTGCCTACAGTAGCCAACCGTTTACACTCTACATGCCCTACAATGTATAAAAATGGTATTTTCTGTTACCTAGATTGCAGACAATTGTGGGATTTGAAGATTTGCAGTACTCTAACATTCAGCTGGGTTTTGGTGGATGTCCATTTCCCCATGAAATCTCCTTACTCATTCCCTCTTTTTTAGAGTCTGACTACCTAGCTAGCAAATACTCAGACTAATTACCAAGCTCAGGCTCTAGTCATTGAAAATGAAGACCTATTGACCCTATTTTCTCTATCCTATACTAGCTTCCCAAGTACTTCTTTAAATTCAGTGTTAAATAAATCGGGTGTTGGGGCTGTTTCTCTTTAGGAGGCTATTGTACAACTTAATGAACTTTCCTGTCATAAAATTTCCTGATATTCAGTCTCACTTTTCTCTTGCTCATCTTTATCCCTTGATTCCTAGTCATAGCTTTTGGGGACTTTCTAAACAATTCTGGTCCCTCCTTTTTATTTCCACTCTTCAAATATTCATAGGTGATTATCACATTCCCTTCTTTGTTTTTTTTGGCCCTGGTAAATATAAGGTGAATCTTTTAGTCTTTGCTTCCTTATAAGTTCATCCCTCCAGCCTTTTAATAATTTCTGTTGCTGTCCTCTGAATGTACTTCAGTTTTTCAAATTCTGCTGCCACTGAGGAGTTCAGATTGTACATTGTATTCTATCTGCCAGATTCATCAGGGAGATGCTTGAGGTTCCCTGACTCTGATACCTAGTCCTGGCCCAGAAGCCACTTGTGCTGGGCAGCTGTAAGTTACATCATAGGGTCTTTAATTGGACCCTGCACCAGTGGAGGATAAGTAGAATGGAGCATGGCTCTGCCATGCCCTTTTCCTGTTCCCTCCCTGCCACCAACATGCCCTGTGTCTGTGGAAATTTATGCTAGAGATTTGTGGCCACCTGCACAGAAAAACTTACAGGATCAGGGCCTTGGTATTTGCACCATGTAAATATTGACAGACTACATTGTCCTACACTTGGTCATTGCTTAGCCCAGCTAAAATAAAGCACCACTCCGTTTTCAGTACAATGAAGTACTGTGACCTAACAGAGAAAAGAGGAAAAATAAGTACTTCAGAGTGAGGAGAGCAATCCAGGGGGCTGCAAAGCAACCTGCCCAGGTAATCTCTTTTACCCAGCTAATACTTGGACTGTGACCAAGGGAATTAGGAAAGAGTGTTGTGTGTGTGAAATCCTCCACATTAGACACAAAGGAAAAAGAAGGACTCTGAATACACAAATCCACAGCTACATGGAGGGTGTTTAGCAACAGAGAGAGCTTTATCCTGCTAAAGCATGATGCATTGGAAAGATCCTGTGAGCTTATATTACTTCAAGATAAAGAAGATCTAGGAATTGAGGAGAAAACAATAAAACTGCTTCTTGAAAATTATCATAATTTTTTGATTAAGTGTATCTTACTCATAATCACTGTTAAGGCATTCCCCAGCATGGGCGGGGGATAGTGGCCCTTCTGCACAGTCAATCTCAGAGGGAGGCCACTATGTCCTGGGGGGAGGCTTGAGCTCACAGGGGAAATTTAGCAATTTTGGCCCTGTGTCGGGCAAGCAGGTGTTTCATAGACCCGACCCCCAGGTATGGCGGAGCAGGAGCAACCTCTAGTCCTGTGCAAGGTGAGCAAATATTTCAAGGTCCCGGATCTCAGAAAGGGCAGGGCTGGAGCAGTCTCTAGCCGTGGGTAGGGCAAGCAGCCAGTTCAAACCCCAGCCTTCAGTAAAGGCAAAGCAGGAGCAATCTCTAGCCCGGTGTAAGGCGAGCAGACAAGGCAAGGTCCTGGCCTTCAATCAAGGCAGGGCAGGAGCAGTCCCTAGCCCTGTGTAGGGTGAGCTAATAGTTCAAGGTCCCGCCCTCAGGCAGGGCAGAACAGGAGCAATCTCTATCCCAGTATAGGGCGAGCAGAGAAGGCAAGGCCCTGGCCTTCAGTCAAGGTGGGGCGGAAGCACTCTCTAGCCCTGTGTAGAATGAACAAACAGCCCAAGGCTTGGCCCTTGAGCAGGCTGTGGCAGGCGAATAGTCTGTAGCCCTGGGCAGAGCAAACAAACAGTTTACAGCCTGGCTCCCAGGCAGGGCAGGGCCAATGAGGCAGACAGTCTCTAGTACTGTTCAGGGTGCTCACCCCGAGGTCAGGGTAGGAAGGGGGGAGAAGAACACAAATCCACCCAACTCCACTGCTTCCCAGCCCAGGGCCCAGGCAGTGATGGGGTCTCCTGTCACTGAGTCGGCGGAGCTCTAGACAAAAGACACCAACCCGGCTATAGTCCACAACACAGCTGGACAGGAGTTTGGCTTCCCTGGTCTCCTTCCTTTCCTTGGCGTGCCTTGTCCTCTGAGCCACCCTCAATCTCCTCGTGGACCCAGGGGGAGGTTTGGCCTAGTCAATTGGTGGCAGGTCTGGCAGTTCGTCGGGGCTGTCAGCGGATGGCAACTCCTCCAGGTCACAAGGGACAGGTATCTCCTCCAGCGTGCAGGGGTCCTGTATCTCTGGCAGCTCCTCCAGGTCACAGGGCCCGGGTACTTTGTCAGGTACACTGGGCTCAGGCTGCTCTGGCAGATCCTCATGGCCCCTAATAGTGGGCAGCTCTGGCAGCTTCTCTCTGGGGTAACGGTCAGGCTCCAGTCCCAGTGCCCAGGGAGAGATGTCCTTCTCCCTTGGCCACCTTCTCTCAACTGAGCTGGGAGGCCTGCCTTTTATACTGTCCCTTCCGGTCCTAACCCTCTGTTTCCAGTTAGGTTCCTTCCTCACAGTCAGTCTTGGAGGGAGGCCACACCTCCCAGACACTACACCCTCCCCCCTTAAGTCCAGCCCCCAGGTTTTAGGGCAGGGTTGGCCCCCTTTCCCGAGGCACAACAGCACATTGGCATTTGCATGATGCCAACTGGCCTGATGCTGTATAGTAAAAGCAAACAGTTGTAAAGCCAAGTACCAGCACATCAGGCAGGCATTTGTATCCCTCATCTGTTGCAGCCACTTTAGGGGCACGCAGTTGGTCACACCGTTGAAGGGGCTTCCGAGGAGGTAATAGCGGAACACTTCCACTGCCCACTTCATGACCAATGTGTCTTTCTCGATTACTGAATATTTCTGCTCTCTTGGGAATAATTTGCAGCTGATGTAAAGAACAGGGTGTTCTTCCCCGTCAATGTCTTGAGAGGACAGCGCCCAATCCCATGGTTGATGCGTCCACGTGGACAATGAAGCCATGGTCAAAGTCGGGGCTGTAGAGCGCGGGTTCCCGGCAGAGCACATCCTTCAAGGCTCAAAATGCCTTCTCACATTCCAGGGTCCACTGTATGTGGCTGGGTAATGGTTAGCAGACTTCTAAGGGGGGCAGTGACGGTGGCAAAGCTGGGGATGAACCATCAATAATACCCTACTAGCCCCAGAAATTGCCTGAATTGCCCTTTGGTAGTCGGGGGTGGGTTGTTCTTGAATAGCCTGCACCTTTCTGATGAGGGTCACATCATTCCTCACCTCAGTGTGTAGCTGAGATACATTGTCTCCTGCCAGCCAATGCAGCATTTCTTAGGGTTGGATTCTTAGGGTTAGGGCGGCTTCCTGGAGGGCTCTCAGTACAGCTGCTAAGTGGTTGAGGTGCTCCTACCAGCGGCGACTGTAAATGACCATGTCATCCAGGTATGCAGCTGCATATTTGACATGGGGCTGCAGGAGTCAGTCCATCAGCCTCTGGAAGGTTGCAGGGGCCCCATATAGACCAAAGGGCATCTGAGTGAACTGGTAGAGCCCTCTGGGGGTGGGAAAAGCAGTCTTCTCCTTTGACATCGGCTCCACTGGGATTTGCCAATAACCCTTTGTCAGGTCTAGGGTGGAGATATACTGGGCTTCTCCAAGGCAGTCGAGGAGTTAGTTGATCCGGGGCATTGATTATGCATCGAACTTGGATGTTAGGTTGACCTTCCAAAAGTCGATACAAAATCTGCGGGACCCATCTGGCTTGGGGGCTAGTACCACGGGGCTGCATCACTCACTCATCGAGGGCTCAATCACTTCGAGGTCCAGCATCATTTGGACTTCCTGGTCAATGGCCTCACACATGTGAAGCAGGAGGAGTTGGGTTGGCATGCAGACCATCTCCCCGGGGTTAGTCTGTATCTGGTGTTGCACCAGGGTGGTCTGGCCTTGCATCTCAGTGAAGGTCTTGGAGAAGGTGTCAGGCCTGTTTCAGTTGCCCCTCAGTGAGAGTGTCTCTGAGCAGATGTTCCAGGGGGGTCATCTGGCTCCGAAACTCATGACCCTAGTTCCAGTTCTGGGGGATATGGCGTGATCATCAGCACTTCTCGTTCACATCAGGGTTTCAGTAGGTTGACATGGTATGTTTGCCTGCAATAGGGTTGTCAGATCTCATAGGTGATGGGGCTCATTTGCCAGATGACTTCATACAGGCCTTGGCACTGGGCCAGTAGCTTGGACTCTTCTGAGGGGAGAAGTACAAGGATGCGATCTCCAGGTTGGAAGGTCATGGTGCGCACTCCACAGTTGTACGTTTGGGCTTGGGCCCCTTGAGCATCTTGGAGATTCTCTCGAGCGAGCTCCCCAGCCTGGGCCAATCAGTACTGCAGGTTAAGGACATACTGGAGCAGTCCTTGAGCCTGGGAGTGAGTTTGCCCCTAGGTCTCCTTCACGAGATCTAGTTTACCGCGGGGCTGACATTCATACAATAATTCAAAAGGAGAAAATTTAGTTGAAGACTGGGGTACTTCACGGATGGCCAGGAGGAATGGAGGGATTAGCTGGTCCCAGTGGCGTAGTTCCTCGGGGGAGAACTTATGAAGCATCCCCTTCAGTGTGTGATTAAATCACTCCACGAGTCTGCCTGTTTGGGGGAGGTACACCGACGTCTGGAACGTCTTACTTCCCAAGATACTGCACACTTCCTGGAGTAGGCATGAAGTGAAGTTCATTCCCTGGTTGGAGATCAACTCCCGGGGCAGGCCTATCCTGGTGAAGATTTTCTTTAGTTCCGTGTTGATCGTTCGGGCAGTGGCATTCTTCAAAGGGACTGCCTTGGGAAATCGGGTGACATAGTCCATGACCACCAGAATGTAGTGGAATCCAGCCATGCTTCTGATGAGGCATCCCACCAGCTCCATTGCAACGCTCTCAAAAGGGGTTCCGACCTGTGGGAGAGGCACTAGGGGGCTCTCGGTACACTGGGGGGCACCATGATTTGGCACTCTGGGCATGATACACAATAGTCCTTCACCTCCCAGTGCACTTCTAGCGAGTAAAAGCGGGTCAGGACCTGGGCCAGGGTCTTCTCTACTGCCCCTTCCTGTCCCGCCCCTCTGCTTCCGGTCAGGTGGAGGTGGACTTCAGGGTTCCGCCCTCCAGCAGGGGGTTGGCTCTTCCTCACAGTCAGTCTTGAAGGGAGGCCACACCTACCGGCCACTACTCACTGGTACTTTACAATCCATTTTGGACCCCTTTATAACAATAACACTTAGAATTTTCAGTAAATTAACATCAATTAACACCTGTAAAGCACTTCAATGGGTTCTTATTTTTAAACATGTTAGGTATCCCATTGAAGTTAATGGATTATTTCCATGCATAAATTGTACACATATTTAAGTGTTTTTGCCTGATCAGGTCTATAATGATTTTAAATTTACCCAAATTAACCAACAGTGCTTTACAAGGCTACAGTCTACATATAGGGGTCATTTACTTTTCTGAAATGAAGGCAGACCTGGGACAGACAATCTGCATCAGTAACAATGGTAAGCAAACATGAGTGATTTATATCTTCTTTGATGTTATGTACATTATAATGTTAACTGGGTTGGAATTTGGCAGGCATGCATGGTTTAAACAGCCCTTGAAACAGACGTTAACACATCTTTTAATGCCCATGAGAAGCCTTAGTAGTCACTTATATTGCAAGATTTTTGGGGCAAAGACTCAGTTACGTTCATTCAAGAACAAGAGCACATTCATTACATGTGTATACAGTGTCTAGCACAATAGGACTTTGATCCCTAATTAAAACCTCAGTGCTACTTCAATACAAAGAATTGTCAGGAACTTAAGTTTTATTGTTCATTGAATGACATTACCTTCCACAGCCCAGAGCCCCCTAGCTCTGTGTTAGAGATTTTGTTCAGTATTGACTCAGAAAATATAGCGCTTTTCTCCACTATCACTCCACTTAACAAAAAAGCAGCTTTTTCTAATTGGCAATTGCTACATTTTAGGCTTCAATTTAAATTTAGTGGATTGCATTTGATTAATCTACAATGGATTATTATTATTAATAATAATATAGCAATAATAGCCATTTAAATATAAACAGAATGGTTAGCCAGCCTATTGCTATGGAAGGGAAAATGTAAGATAGTTTACATGATAAAACTTGTATTCAGTCATTTATGCAAATAAACAAGACAACATTACATTTCAGTTCTCCAATGTGTGCCCAGCATGCTCATGTGAGCTAGAGAGTTTCCCAAAATAAATAAATAAATGCATAAAGTGAAATATCAAAATGACTGCTCTCCTTTCTTGAAAGCCCTCAAGGTATTTTGAATATACTTTCAAAAAACTCTACCTCCCAGCAGATGAGAGCACTGGACTACATGATTACAGCACAGCATAAAGCAGAATTATTTGTAAGTGTATACCATGAAATGGAAATAACAACCCTAATAGCCAAGGCTGTGGATTTATCATGATTCTATTGCTTTCATTCTTTATAATACCATCTGTGAGTTTTGACATTTGAGGATTTTTGCATGGTTGTGAGCACTTGTCTGGGTGAGTGAGTGAGTGAGTAAACATAACAGGGACATTTGAACTGATATGTATAAAATAAGAACCAACCTGAACCTTTGTCTGGCTATCAAAGTGAATTCTACCCTTCTAAACTTTCTCAAGGGTTGAACATTTCTTTTTTAACTTTTCTTCTTTCCCATTCTAAGATGCAAAAGCACAGGTGCCAAAATACTGTGAGAAAAGCTGTCCTTGTGGTACTTCCAACCTAATCAGAAAAGGGAAATAACCTTCTCTCACAAAATCTGAAGTCCACTTTTGCAGACCAAAGAGGTGTGGATCCCAGTTGTAAGTGCTAATTTGAAATTACTCTTTGAATATTTTGAATTATGCCTATCACAAAGGGGATTTCACCTGTAGTTCAAGGTTATCCACAACCATTAAATCCACACAGGGGCTGTGCCAGGTGTCTGCTGTATGTCTCTGATCTGGTCTCCATGCTGGCATATGTAGGGTCAGTGAGGAAAATCGAGTTGCAGGGTGGACCAGGGATAATGGATTTATATATACACAAATCCACTAGAGCTAGTGACTTGCACAGTTGAAGCAGAATGGATGTGGCTGATATTCCAGCAGTAGTACACCCCAGGCCCAGATTGCGGTATGAATGTCACCTCCCTAATCTCTCCACAACCCACCCAGACAGAGCAAATCTCTTGATTTTATGCAGGTGGGTGTATTACACCTTCTGATGAATACTGGGAAAAAATGTATTTAGAGTCAAAGAAAAGAGCTCAAACAGCTGTGAGGGATACTACTAGAGGACAGGGAATCAGAAGCTACACTAGTGACTAGTATGGCAGACTTCTTCTGGGCTCCAAGTACAAAAACAGTTCAGGACAGCCTGTCAAAGTAGTCTTTTCTGAAAAATGGAAAGCAACAGTGTTTGGAGGACTATAGTGGTCAAAAAGAGACAATTGACAACTACCCATATATGATATATTTAAACTCTTGCCTTGATTTCTATGCCGCATGATGCTGTGGTACCATAACTTATCCCCAGAGTGATTAAATTTACCATATACCAACATATAACTCTGTTAATAGCACAGGATGTTTAAACCCTTTGGTGTTGGCAGGACCATCCTCTCATCAATATTAAGCCCTGGGACAATTTCTATCCTTAGTTGCACCTGTATTAACAGATTCAAATTAAAAATGCATGCATTACAAATGTTGAATGACACCCAGATGCTTCAACAATGGGCACAAAATATATACTCAAGAAGTAATAAAAAATGTATACTGTAAGATAAATCACAGGATTTCTTAATAGCCTCATCTAAATCAGTGAAAGGAATTCTAACACGCATACTAAAAATGATAAAAGCAACATTAATAACAATAAAAGGTTTGCTGCCACTCCTCTGTTTTGATGTGGATCAAAAGAGAGGAGTGGCAGCAAAATACACTTTACAACTCAAGACAAAAATGAACATGAAAAGCAATAGTCAAGGACGGCAGAGTGTAAACACAATGTGATGACTGCTGAGATATAAGAAGGCCAAGTTTATATGATGCTAATTATATCTATCAAATGATTATTAGACGCGCTGATAAAACTCAAAAAGCATATTTTAAAACCAGTCTTCAGGTAATTAAATCATAGTATATGCTCCAATTAAGAGCCTGAGTCTTCAGTCCTAATCCATGAAAATTTCCTTCAATCTTCTAGGACAAGAGGATGGAGCCCTCCATATTTTTCTTTCATGGTTAAGAAAACATTTAGGGAGTGCCAAATCCTGACCACTCCACAGTGACCAAAGAGGCCTTCACCCAGTGAAACCACTATGGTTCTGCTGCAGAAAAAGTGTGTGTGCTGGGTGGGTGATTTGGAGAATCCCATATAACCATGTGGATCCCCTGGCTGAGCACTCCTCAAAGGGGAAGCTTTCCAGCCACAGGGAAAACTGTATCTGGAAACTGTAACTGCAACTGTTTAATGTCTCTGTTGCTGGTAAGATATCCTGAAGAATATGTTCCCCTGTGGCTTTCATTGATATTACCAGTATGTGGTCCTGCCACCCAAGCTGTGTACTGGGCTCCACATTAAGACCCTTCAGTGATAATGCCCAGATTAAAAATAAAACAACAACTACAGCAGGCTGAAAACAGTCATGTGAGGAGTGAGGAAATCTCTGCTTACTAGAGCTGGTTGCAAAATGCCAACAAAACATTTTTTGTTGGGATTTCCTTATTCCTTGAAATGGGGAAACTTTTTGCATGAATGGTTCAATTTCAGTGAACTTTCAGTGAACCGCAGGCTGGGTTTTGATGAAAATCTGCGTGGTTTCCTGCCAGATTACCTGCCCAGTACCTCACCAGTATTGGAGCCTTTGGGGCATGGGCCCTTTTTTGTGTTTGTATAACACCAAGCACTGTGGGATTCTGATATTTGTTGGGTTCTATAGTGCCACTGTAACACCAATAATAATAAGTGGACCTCAGATCCTCAATCCAGGTCTCTGAGGGATCCATGAATGGTGATGCTGAGGAGTTTGCACTTCTTTCACAAAAGTGGGAGACAAATCAGCATAGAAGATGCCTCTATTCTATTCAAGTTCTCATTCTGTGCTTATCATTGTAAAATCTGAGCTCCTTTGTAAAAATATGGAGTACAATTCAGCCATATGTCTTTTAGTGGATACATAAATAAATGTACTGCTAATTTTGTTATCCAAAATTCAGCTCGTTTCCAGTCTGTGTACACATGCACACACACACACAATATGTGAACATTTCAGGTGAAAGGCCCGTCTTATTCATAAGGTGTTATTTTATTAGTCAACATACCTCATGTCTAAAAATAATGTATTGGTTATAATTCCATGCCTTCCTACTGAAAAAGTCCTCAGAATTAAAGGACTTTTATGTTTAAACCACTTTCATCCAAATGACAGTCTACCCTATAACTTACTTTGTTACTTAATGATAACTTTTCATTTTCTGAATTGCTCCACATTACACATATAAGGAGTAGTTCTAAGTTATGTGAAAGCAACAATGTGGTTAATGATTATTGTAAAGTTGTTACATGTTTGTTAACCCACTGAACCTTCACATCAAAATAAAGCTCAGTTACTTAACTTTGGGAAGAACTGTGAATTAAATTAGTTAAAGTTATAATGGGCAAGTTGTAATGAATTTCAGATTAATTTGCTACATAATAATGCCATCTCTTTTTTACTGTCTGAGCTCAGCTGGGCTCACTTTTGGTTACTGAGATTAATTGCATTCAAAATGGATTTGATTAAAATGTATATTGTCTAAAATAAACCCTACTATATAACTTAATTCTATGTCTCTATATAGTTTTATTCATGTATTTCTATCTGAGTTGATTCACCAGTATAGTTTGATTTAGCCTGCTGAATAAAAGCTGCTGACACTAAGAAGAAATCTCCATTGTCTATTGTAGTTAAGAGGTAGAAATGATAGCTCATCTTCAAAAAATATTTTTTTATTTTTTTGAAGAGACAAAGTTTTAACTTGATTAAAATATCAGGAATGTTAAACATAAATATAACCTTGTGATTGTGGTTCTGACTTAGCAAGGTACTCAAATACCTGCCAAATTTTAAGCAGCCTCATTGAAACATAGCTGAAGCAGGGCCTGAGACTGCATGATGAGAATTAAAAGCAATATAACATCAGAGTGGAAGTGTTGCCGAAAAATCTGAATAGTGCCCTCATTGAACTCCGATTCCTATTAAACCACCCACTGGATTATGATGATGAGTAAATCTGTTTATAAAATAAAAGATAGTGCAGACCGCGGGAAAAAAAATATGAATCTAGGATGTATACCACTCTTAGATCAGGCAGTTTTATTCATACAAACATCAACATTTCTGCTCTGGGCAGTACATAGTTTTGTTATACTGAATGGTGTTGGCATTGTGATATTTCATAAGCATTTATTGTAACTTCAATTTGAATTATAGATACTTTAAGTGTATTTGAACATTCACCATCTGAAATTACACTGAAAATATTTCAAGGGAAAGAGTATCTTCTCAGTTGTACTCATGCAATCTTATTTATCACAAAGTGGCTGTAACACTGTGATTTGGAGGGAAAATAGGTTATAAAATCCTGATCTACAGAATCACTAAAGTCACTGGGAATCTTTCCATTGACTTCCACAGGCTTTGGAACAGGCCTATATGGTTTGAGTCAAAGCTACAAAATCAAGGAAATTCTCAGTTATGCACGGGCTTACCCAAGTTCACATAACAAGGCAGTGGCAGAAACAGGAGTACACAAAAGTCAAGACTCCTAGTCCTGAGCCCTGCCCACTGGATCTTGATGATGCAAATGAAGTCAAGATCAGACTCCAGTGTGCCATCTTAGACCTATTTTTTTTCAAAAGCACCCGAACAAGTTAGGCAACTAATTCCCATTAAAAGTCTTGTTAAATGAGTCAGAGAGACAGTACTGAAGATTAATGGCTACTATTTTTCTACAGCAGAGTCACAGCATGGACAATGGACAACAGCATAAACTTCCCTCTGCCAATCTGTCATTGTGCCTCTACCCAGACCATAGGAACAGAGGAGAATTCAGGTCTTGTGCCTCTAAATAGACTGTCAATAAGGGTGCCAGTGTCAACTGAGATAGTATTTTTGTTGTTGTTTGTTTATTTAAATGATATGGAAAGGTTTCTATTAGGAACTGGACTGACATCAGCAATTCATTTCATACAGGCTATTGTAGAAGCATCAAGATAATAAGGGCTGGATTTGAATTGATGATCTAGACATGAAAGGTATCCTCCCACCAAGTCAGACCAGTCATATAAATGTCCTTACATTTGTGATATTCAACCAGTCTAAACTGTTATTTCAATAGCTGTTGTTTGCTGAATTCTGAAGAATTATGAACAGTAGAGGCAATCCTTGAAAAACTGAGACTCTGCTGTCAGGTAGTCTCAATTGTTATAAATATAAGTTTACTTTTCCCACAAGGAAACATTAAATTTTTGTCTCCTCTTTTCAGAAAACTACAACAAAGTAGATAGCTCTTCATGAAGGATGAATGGAAATATATTTAAAGGGCACTCAAGCTTAACCGTTCCCAAGCTCAGCAGTTAATAGAGAGGGTAAAATCTGATCAGGATGAATGGGATAGTCATGAAATGGGACTTGAAACTACTTCTATTGTAGCCAATAGCAAGACTCCCACTGGTTTCCAGAAAAGCATGACTGGGACCATAAGAAGATTAAAAAATGTAGTGCTGATAGTTGCTGTTTGATTTCCATCTTTTTCCTTATGCTTTCCAAAGGCCTGATCCAATACTCTTTGTAATCAATACAAAGACTACTATTGTCTTCAGTGTATTTTCTCCAAACTAAACTCGAAGCCCACAATAAGTCACATATCTTCAGTGAATAATGAGGCCTTTTCTTCATGTATAAGCTTTTTTCTAAAATCTTTATATATGCAAGAGCAGTTTGCAAGCATCTTTTACAAAAAAATCCATAATTCTTGCCAAACTTGTCAAAGAATATTTAATAACGAGCCTCCTGGTCAAGGCTTCAGTTGAATGTCTTATTCAAAAGAGGGATTAATGTTATTAAATTAATGTGACTTGACTGAGTTATCAATATTCTATGAATAAGGATTCATGGGCATATTGCAGTCTTCAAATTAATTGTAAAAGAAGACCACCTCTAGACATAAATGAGCTTTATTTTTTTCAACATGGCTTTGAAAATGATACAACATTATCTTATTAATCTCTCAACTTCCCAGGACCAGTATGTTCATGGAGACATACATGCTGCAATCAGAGTACTTTATCATGGCTTTCACCAGGAAATTACCTTCAAATTATGCAAATTACCTCAATCAAGTAGATAAATGTAAGCATGAACAACTACTAAGTGGTGTTTGGGACTCATTGATATGCAAGTTTTCATATTTATCATTCCCACTGCTGGTCTATAGCCCATTTGAGCTCCCAGTGGTATTTGTGTTATCTGCTTTAGTTTCTGTCCTCTGTTATTTATCTTTGCTCTGTTGTTTTATCTTTGTTACTGTCAATCAGAGTGACAACAATATACATAAAAGCATTAAAGAAACAAATAGTTGTAAAGGCATCTGTTGACTGATAACTAGAGAAAGAAAGGTGGTATCTTTCTTCAATTATTTAGAGCTTTACTGACAATATAATTCAGTGTAACTTCCTGATCTCTAATTTATGAAAGGAACAATAACCTGAATAACAGCAGTGAACAAGGATACTGAAGGAGAAGGCCAAAGTACTAAGACAGAAACAATAAAAGAAATGTATAAAAATATAAATTGTAATAATGGCAAATGCACTATAGGCCAGATCCTCAACTGATATGAATTGATGAAGATCTCCTGTCTTCTGTAGACATGCTAAATAACAGAAGCACAGCGTAAATGATTTGTATTGAAGATGTTATACAATAGACTTGAGACAATGGTGGCTACCGACTTATGCAAACAAAGATCTCCATTGTTTTGTCTCTCTCTCTCCTACAGCCCCATTTTGTCAATTTAATCACCTCTTGCATATTGTCTAAAGTCTAAATTGTGAGTAGGATTGGGTGAAATTTGTCAACCAATTTTCTTTTTGAGAAAAATGCAGATTTGGTGACACCAAAACATTTTGCAAATTCACTGAATTGTTCATGCTGAAAAAAAAATCTGAGAAAGTTGATACTTCTAGTTTTGACATTTTGTAAATGAAATATTTTGTTTTTTCTGTTTAGAACAAATTTTTATTTTGAAATTTCCTTAAATTTATTTTTCACTTTAATAAAAATTTAAAAGCTCAAAAATGAAGTAAAACATTCTGTTTTTCTATCCGGAACAGTACAGTAATGCAGACTAAATATAAAAAGACAGTTACAATGTTTTAAACATAGTCATTTTTCATGTAAAAATATAATGCATTAATTACAATTCCTGTTTACTTTTTCAAGCTCTGGGATTCTGAATGTTGCTCAGCATATGGAGCTACTTAAAGATAAATAGATAATGTCGAAGTGGAAATTTCCAAGGAAACATGCTTTATAAAGTCTCATTAAATAGTTATTGCAATTACACAATAGTTAGTAATATGACAAATATACATATAGTGAGAGACACCTTTTGTTCAGTATGTTGGTTCTGAGGCAATATTGGAAATGTGAATGAAGAAAAATTGTTCCACAAAAGCAAAGCTACTTCAGTAAGGATAATCAATGCTATTCAAAGAATTATTCTCACCTAAAGCTAAGTGGTGATGCTATACAGGTAAGGTGCTATACACCGGTTCCTTACTTTGTACACTCTTTTGATCTGATAGAGTCTTTCTGGAAGATGGAATACATATATGATACTGCACACACAATACTTTGTCATTGATTAGTATCTCTGGACTTTCAATCTGCTGTTTGAGTTACAGAAAATAGATGCAGAGCAATCTGAAGTGAAAGAAATTGATCCAAGATGTGGCTATAATTTGGAATTCTATTTAGCACCTGTGGTATCAAAAAAGGCAGTGTTTGAATCCCATTTAGAAAGTATCTATTGATCCTAATGTACTATAAAGGCAAACACTGCATATTAACTACAAATGATACTATTTGCAGCTTATTCCTTAAATTATGTTTCTTTATTTGCCAGGATCTCTTTCACTTCAGCTGTATAAGTTTATTTTATTGATTTTATTATTTCTATTTATTAGTTTATATCTCTGCTTTACACATGACACATATTATATCTCTGCTTTACACATGACATAACTTCTTATTAATGCTATGGCTTGTTAATAATTTTAGCTATTCTGATTATTTTTACTCATGGAAAGAATAAAGAAGAGTAGGATAAAAAATTTTAAATTAGTAGAAACCTTAGACAAATAAAAAGATAAAAACACCAGTGATAAGATTAATGCTATATTAATTATTTATATTACAGTGGTGCTTAGAAGGCCCAAGGTCACACAACAGGTCATTAGGATAGTTGGGATATAAGCTTTCCCAGCACTTTAATGGGAAGACACCTAAAAAGAGGCAGTGGTGTCCGCTAAAGTGCTGGTGGAACCAACTAGGGGCTGAGCTCCTCTTAGCCTGCTGTTCACAAATAGGGAAGAATTAGTAGGGAAAGTAGAAGTGGATGGCAACCTGGGCATCAGTGACCATGAGATGGTCAAGTTTAAGATCCTGACAAAGGGAAGGAGAGCAGCAGCAGGATACTGGACTTCAGAAAAGCGGACTTTGATTCCCTCAGGGAACTGAGGAGCAGGATCCCCTGGGAGGATAATATGAGGGGGGAAAGGAGTCCAGGAATGCTGGCTGTATTTTAAAGAAACCTTATTAAGGGTGCAAGAACAAATCATCCCTATGTACAGAAAGAATAACAAATATAGCAGGCAATCAGCTTGGCTTAACAGAGAAATCTTTGGTGAGCTAAAACACTAAACGGAAGTTTACAGGAAATGGAGCTTGGACAGATGACTAAGGAGAAGTATAAAAGTATTGTTTGAGCATGCAAGGTGAAATCAGGAAGGCCAAAGCACAATTGGAGTTGCAGATAGCAAGGGACATGAAGTGTTTCTACAAGTATGTTAGCAACAAGAAGAAGGTCAAGGAAAGTGTGGGCCCCTTACTGAATGCGAGAGGCAACCTAGTCATTGATGATGTGGAAAATCTGAAGTACTTGGTGGGGTTTTTTTTGCCTTCTTCACACACAAGGTCAGTTCCCAGACTACTGCACTGATCAACACAATATGGGGAGGAGGTGAGCAGCCCTCAGTGCTGAAAGAACAGGTTCAGGACTACTGAGAAAATATGCACAAGTCCATGGGGCCAGATGCAGTGCATCCAAGGCTGCAGACAGAGTTGGCTGATGTGATTACAGGGCCATTGGCCATTACCTTTGAAAACTCTTGACGATTGGGAGAGGTCCCGGACAATTGGGAAAATAGGCAAATATAGAGCCCATCCTTAAAAAAGGGAAGGAGGAGGATCTGGGGAACTACAGACCAGTCAGCCTCACTTCAGTCCCCGGAAAAATCATGGAGCAGGTCCTCAAGGAATCCATTTTGAAGCACTTGAGGGAGAGGAAGGTGATCAGGAACAGTCAGCATGGATTCATGAAGGGCAAGTCATGCCTGACCAACCTGATTTCCTTCTATGATGAGATGACTGGCTCTGTGGATGTGGGGAAAGCAGTGGATGTGATATGCCTTGATTTCAGCAAGGCTTTTGATACAGTCTCCCATAGTATTTTTGCCAGCAAGTTAAGGAAGTATGGGTTGGATGAATGGACTATAGGGGAATAGAAAACTGGCTAGATCATTGGGCTCAGCAGGCAGTGATCAATGGCTCAATGCTTAGTTAGCAGCCTGTATCAAGCAATGTACCTCAGGGGCAGTCCTGGGGCCGGATTTGTTCAACATCTTCATTAATGATCTGGATGATGGGATGGATTGCACCCTCAGCAAATTTGCTGATGACACTAAACTTGACGGAGTGGTAGATACGTTAGAGGGTAGGGATAGGATACAGAGTTCATAGGAAATAAGTTACATATGCAGACTTCTGTTATATCGGGTGCTTCTTCCACAAGAACAAATGGCACTGCTTCTTCAAAGTCACTCCTCAGAAATGCAAGCAGTTCATATTTCAGGACTGGAAATATAAATTCCTGGAAAACCTCTTTCACTTATTACTACCACACTAAGTCAAAAACATTAATAAGCAATCAGCTTTACTGCTATCCACAGGTGTCCCTTTAAGATGAATTTACAAACTATCAGTTTTGAAATGAAAATAGAGATTTCCAGTCATCCCAGTGTCTGTAGCTTTGCAAATGCAAATGCAGTAACAAATGCATGTACTAATAAATGCTTAGCACAGTAGGAAATGTAAATGTTAAAAAATGCAAAATATCTGTCCTTTTTTAAAAGGCTGAGTCTGTTATCACTGCCATAGTTGTAACAATCCTCCTGAGGCTGTCACTGGAAATGTTGAGGGACAGAATGAACTATAGAATCAGGGGAAGCCTACAGTAGAATCTCAGAGTTACGAACACCAGAGTTATGAATTGACTGGTCAACCACATACTTAATTTGGAACTGGAAGTACGCAATCAGGCACCAGTAGAGTCAAGAAAGAAAAAAAAAAGCAAATACAGTACAATATTATGTTAAATGTAAACTACTAAAAATACAAAGGGAACGTTTAAAAGAAAAGATTTGACAAGATAAGAAACCTCTTTCTGTGTGTGTTTCATTTAAATTAAGATGATTAAAAGCAGCATTTTTCTTCTGAATAGTAAAGTTTCAAAGCTGTTTTAAGTCAATGTTCAGCTGTAAACTTTTGAAAGTGTTAGGGCACGCAAGACTTTGTAACGCGAAATCAGTATAGTTTGACAAGAGCAAGGCCCTGAAAGCAATGCTAAGCTTCTGCAGCCAGAAAAGCAAGAGTTAAGACCTCTCAGGAGCAGAACCCAGATGCTGCCCTCTGCCCAACCTTAGGCCAGAGGAGGAAGTGCCTTGGGGTCTGGAGCATCCTGAGACGACCACAGACATTTGTTAATGCTTGATAAGCTAAAAGGTTCCTATTTTGGTAATAATAAAGGGGAAGTGAGGCTATGGCTAAGTTCTTTTTGAAGTAAACAACTAACGTCACTTTGTTCCAGAAGGTCCCTAGCTAACTACCAATAAACTAATAGCAACTAAGTGTTAAGGCCCAATCCCTACTGGGATTGAGATATACGTCATGTATTACTGGGTAAGGCTTGCTGCAAGGTGAGGGGGGAAAAGGGGTATATCAGTCCCCCGGGAGCCTCCCCAAGAGGAGACTCTCCGTGGATCCGTGGAAGTGCTAGCGGATGCCTCGGTCAGGACGGTTCCCGTACGCCACCCGCTTATCAGAACGAAGTATGGGTCTCCTCGTTCTTGCAGTGGTAAGCGTCCCTGCACACGTTTAGATAAGGCTAGCTCTCTTACATCGATGGGCCCCCAGGAGTATATTGCTGTAGGTATCCTCTTGGCAGGTCTCTTCCTTGCTTTATAGTTCACCTCTCTGTTCACTAATTGTTGCTGCTGTTGCAGTTGCTCAGCTCATGATGATAATAAGTCCTGTACCTATAAGTTGCTACTTTATATCCTTGTGGTTAATTGTACTTTCATTGTACTTTTAACCCTAAGACTTGTGCTGGAGCTTCAGTTCCTGTATGGTAAAGGACTCCCGCTCCTGTCTTTCTTATGCTATCTCAAGTAATAAATAAGCACTTTCGACATCCTTTTGCCAGTGTGCTCCATCCCGCCACCGAGATAAAAATACCAAACACTACAGAAAGAACAACCATAATGTTTTGTTCAGAGTTACAAACATTTCAGATTTATGAACAACCTCCATTCACAACAGGTTTCTAACTCTGAGGATCTACTGTATATAGTAAAGGTCTGTCACACAGGAACACTGATAACAGAATGATCTTCATTTTCTGATTTCAATCATCTGGCCTAGTTCAAGGTTACAGGACCCTTGTCACATGATGAGGGACCATATCCTGAGCCTCCAGTTGCTATTGCTATAGGATGTCTGGGGGGAGGGAAGGTGAATATTGGAAGAATATATATCCTTATCTATGGTTTTGGCAATAAAAAAATCTATATGTTATGGAGGAGCAGTAGGAGCCTTATAATTGAGGTTAAAACCCAGTTTTCAATCCCTTCTGAAAGTCACCACAATTAAGTCTACCTTCCTGAAATTTTGCATGCTACATCTTGGGATTGGATAGAGTAGAGTTAACCATATATTTTTTGTACTTTTAACCAACTGGGAACTAGCTATTAAAAATAATGTTAATTTGCTATCTTTATAACTGACATAGGGGGCATGCATACACTCATTCATATGTGTGTAGCCATAAAGACCAGCAAAGTCAGTGAAATATAATGAAGTCACTGGAGTTTCATTTTTGCTAATAAAGGCAGAATTTTAGCCCACTAGGAGTGGGATTTGCAATACCTTTTACCATTGGCCTAATCTTGTTATTACTGAAGGGAATGGGCATTTTACCATTGACTTCAATGGAAGTAGATGAAGACCAACGCTGATTTCTGTTGAAAATCCCATCCTACACCAGCTGATACTTGGTGGGGGGTAGGGCATGCATCATGCTTTCTGGAATTTGGGGGTAGTAGAAGTGGTGGTGTGATAAGCACCAACTCACCGCTTCACTCACTCGAGTTTGCCCTGGCTGCCCCTCCATCATGACAGGGGAGCGGAGGCAGGGCTAAATATGAATGAATGGTATTGCAATGCCCAAACATCCCGGCAACTCTAGGCAAAATCTGCCAATTTAGGCAGCGCTTTTGTTTGCCTACAGCTAGAGTGGATACAAGAGCCTAAATTAATATGACATTAGTATAGGAGATGATACTTGAGTAGATGGTGGGAGGAGGGAAGAATGCCACATACAGCATCTTCTACCCATCCTGCCTTGTTCCTGTTCCAAAACCCTCCTAACTTCAGGTCGGGTGGGGGGGAACACAATACTATGGAAACATCACTCCTCCAACCTCCACAATCTCAGATCTATGACTTTTCTCTGCTCATGGAAGCAGAAGGGATGATTTGTGCTTTGTTATTTCTATTAAGCTAGCATGACAGTAGTATGCACCCTAACCCCAACTAGTATCTCTCAGAATGATGAGCCAGTGAACTGCCTAGGTGCCTGGTTCATAGGAGCACTCAGAACAGTTCAGTCAAGTCAGTCACATTAATTACCAGTCTTCTGTTCAGTAGCCTTTTCCCATGAGCGTGGTAATACTTCAGCATTTCACAAAACTTTAATTGATGCCTCAGGTGAGCTTAGCATTATGTTTTGTGACTTCTAGGTAATTAGGCAGCACAATAAAAACCTGTTAAAAGAAACCAGTAAAATAAATTAATGGAATTGCAATAGAATCTCCCTCTAATGGAATTAGTAAATCAAACTGAAGTAAACCATGGGAATGCACTCAGAACTCCAAGTACATTCCCACTGAGAGGGAAATATTTGAGTTGGGTTCAAACCATTCTTTTGCAGTATAACTCCAGCCATAAAGTTGCTCCTATAACTACTTGATTTGAAGCCACAATTGAATGGTGAATTGACAAATGCAGGCACATGTTTGGGGGGAGGTACAAATTGGACCTGCCCTATGACATCTGACTGAAAAACATACCCTGTTATGTGTGATCTCTTGGATAAAAGTGACATGAATTACTTACTTAGTTTACCAAACAGACCTTTTGGGAAAGCTTTAATCTCTGTTGGGAACACCTGCATGAGAAGCTGGTTCTGTTAATTATTATGATGGATTTGTAGATACATTAGACAGTGCAAAGATAGATGCTGACATTCTGAAATTATTGTTGTTTCTGCATTAAGTGTGACATTAAAAGCTGAAATACACCGTTCAAGTAACAAATGTGATAAATTTTATGGTTTTCTCAACATACAAAACAGAGTAAACAAGACAAAATTTTCCAAATTCTACACATTCTGCTTTATTTTTCTACAGCAGATTACACCAGCTGAAGAGCTGGCCCTGAGCTTTTAATGCAGTCAAAAATTTTGGCTTATTATATTTATGTAGGTGTATTTGTGTGTATATGTATATTTACACACACATATATATACATACTTCTCACATGTGCAATAGATGGATAAATAGATACTCCATAAATGTGATGAAGATCCATAGATCCTAAGGCCAGGAGGGACCATTGTGATCATCTAGTTTCACCTCCTACACAGCATGGGCCATAGTTCTTCTCCAAAATAATATCTTTTAGAAAAATGTCTCAATTTAAAATTATAAGTGGTGGAGAATCCACCACAATCCTTGGTAAATTGTTCCAGTGTTTAGTTACTGAAAACGATGGTTCTGCAATGATATCACTAATGTAAGCAGATAATTCTGAGTCTGATGCATTCAACACATTTCACAAGTGCAAATGAAAACACAGTTCATGGAAAATCAGGCGGTAGAGCTTTAATACTTCTTTTCTGATTTTTCAGATCAAAGCATGGATTAGGAATGGCTCTTGGTTCAGAAACTTTAAGGTTTAAAAGAAATACAAGAGTATGTTGAGGGGGAAAAGTGGTACAGAGCTAACTACAATACTGAGAGACAATGAGCAGATTTTGTTGTGTGCCTGCACTGCCCTCCACTTTGATCAGGAGGGATTATTTTTTCTAAGGATTAAGAGCATAATTTGTTTGAGCCAACACTGTTTCCAGAGCTGTAGTGACATAGTATGTTGGTTAATATATAATACTTTCTATTCATCAGATACTGGTTGTGCACTGGACTGGACTGGACAGATAAGATTGCAACACTGACTAAAACAAATGCAACAAAAACTTGTGAAAAGGGATACAAAAACACCCTGAAAATCCACCCAGGCTATTGCTCAGCAAACAGGGAAAGTGTATAAGAGCCTTGGTTCAAATCAGGGAATAAAATATTTTAATAAAATACTTTCCATTGAGTCAGCATTTTGTTTGCGATATGGAGCTGCGCTAGCGATGTGTAAGTTTCCAGTTTTTGGTATGTGGAAAAAATACACTACTTTCCTGAGTTCTCTATGCACTTGTATATCTGTGTTTCCTATTTACTGTATCATTCTACCTCTGCATCTGACGAAGTGAGCTGAGTCTCACGAAAGCTTATGCCTACAAAAAATTAAATTTGTTAGTCTTTAAAGTGCCACAGAACTCTTGTTGTTTTTGCTGTATACAGACTAACACAGCTACCCCTCTGGAACTCTCCTGAGTGTTTGTCTAACATGTGTCAGGGAAAAAGAGTGGAAGAACCAGTATAATTTTACATTTTGAGTAACTGCTGGCTCACTGTACAACTTTAAATTCTGTTGTGGCAGAAGAGCTTTTTTCCAGATTGCAATAATACCATTACTTGCTGACACTCTCCCTTTGATTTCACCCTCAGAGTGGCTCTAGTGATACTAACCTACTCAGCTGATCTTTTTATATGTGTGTGTAATGCCAAAGCTTAGAAATCCAGGTTCAGCAGCAGGTGTTGCATTTAGATGCACAACATCTTTCAACATCTGCTGTCACTGATTCACAAAGGGAGCTTTGACAGCATCCGGGACTGTTTGCTTGCCTTTTTACTTGGAGGAAACTTGCTGTGAGAGATGCAACAGAATGAAGGGGCAGGGAGGTTCAAGCACATCCCCAACCCCTCGGAGACCCATTTAATTTAGGTCCTTCATGTTATTCAGTTTTCCCCACTTCCAGTGACAAGGCAGGGGAGGCAGCCAGGCTGATTCGTGAGGCAAAGACACACCAGTATTCCAATAGGCAGTGTCTGAGGGTCCTTGAAGCAGCCTCCTGTCTGGAGGAATGGACAGCATCCCATCCAGACTTTAGTGGCAGTGGCAGCAGGGGCTAAAATGCTTTCGCCTGGCCCCGATCATAGAAGCAGCAGTAAATAAAAGAGAAGAGAAGGATCCTGACTCCTAACAAAATGTGAGGTGTTCCGGCATCAGGTGGGTCTCTCCAGTTTCCCTGAGGCCCAGCTTCATCACATATTCATTATGTACCCTGCAGCAGGAGTGAGGAGCTAATTCGCAGTTTTCCTGTGCAGAACTCCCCACCCATAGCCCTCTGCTACTGAAGGTTTCAAAATCAATCAGAAGTAGCCCCCAGTGCTAAGTCAAGCTTGGCATTTTTTGAACTAGCATTTCAGATAAACCCTTCCTCCACCCAAAGTGACCATCTCAGAGCCACAATGTTCACATTAGTAGGCACAGGATGACTGTATGGTTCTGAAATGATTCTTTGTAACGTCCCTAAACGTAGCTGTCTCATTTTATGTAGAAAGGGAAGGGATGCTTTCGATCCACTCCCTGCCTCTTTCTGCAGATGAAATGGAGCCCATTTGTTTGTAATGGGGTCCATGTATCGTTGCCGACATTTACCAAAAAAAATAAGCCAGAAATATGGAGGACTTGCATAGTCCTGTGTGTATTCCAGTAAATTCTAGCACTTCACAAACATTAAACAAATAGTCCTTAGAACAGCTTTTATCCTTTTGCCCGCTGTGAAGCGTCCAGTCATGATGCCCTAAGCACAGGGACCACCATACTGCAGCACCCCCTGAGTCAAAAGCTACCTCAGAGGCAAGTTGTGATAAGGAAGAGGTATGACCTTTTCCCCTCCCACAACAGTTACTGCACCCCTTAAGGGTTTTCATAGTTCCTCCTGTGCACTTGAGAGCTGTGACACTTTGCTTCCACTAAGAGAACGTCAAACCACCAATGCAGTCCAAAGGGAACTAGAGGGAACAGGTAATATTGTACCTGTGTGACTGGCTCTGGCTTTTCTTTCATTCCTCAGGCTCTTCATGATTATGAATGTTCACCTTTACACACCCTACTGCAACACCATTAATCCCTTCCCAAAAGCAACTTATACATCTAATTTCCACAAGCAGAAGCTGAGTTTTCATATTTTCCCCCTTTCACACAAAGGGTGTGACATGTCCCTAAACTCTTCAGATAACAAAGCACTTCTAAGACCTCAGAAATAAAATACTTACAATCAGAATGTTCTAAGCACTTCTTCATTTAGACGAACAGAGCTTTTTAATTTTTATTTGATCTCTCTCTGTTAATGAATTGGCTGATTTTGATGGGTATTGTTATGTATATTAATTGTGTCTTTTTACATAATCTTGTAGCTAATGCAGTATTATTGTTGTTTTGTTGTAGAGCTTGTTTTTTTAAAAAGGGGCATTTTTTCCAATGGAAAATTTCAAGTTTTCCACTAACAATTGAAAATGGAAATATTTTTATTTAAAAATATAGTATGATGCCTCAAGGGAGTTGTAATTCAGTTGCCTCATGCTCCGATTCTCCTCTATAGGCCAGGATAGCTGGTCAGACTTCTGTCATTATACACCACAGTCTCCCCTTCATTCCCATGATGAACCATGGAAGATTGTGTTGTTTTAATTGCTAACAATCCCCCACAGGAAGTCATATGGTTCACAGACAGCCAATGGCCATTGAGGAGACTGGTATGCTAAAGTAAGGAGATGACATACTCATGCCCAAGAAATATAAAAAAACTCTGTTCGTCTAAATGAAGAAGTGCTTAGAACATTGTAAGTATTTTATTTCTGAGGTCTTAGAAGTGCTTTGTTATCTGAAGGCTTTAGGGCCATGTCACACCCTTTGTGTGGAAGGGAGAAAATATGAAAACTGTTTGAAAAATACAGAGAAAAATAAATTATTAATCAATAAGCTTTCTGTGGAGACACACACACACAGTGTGCTCGCTTTATTGGGGAGTCCAATAAAGCAGTCTTTGCTATCTCAGAAGCATCTCCTACATTCCTGAGATCTGCAAAATAGAAAACGCAAAAGCAGACATTAGTTAAAGGTCCACATCAAGGCTACCCTCTCCTGGCTCCCTACAAATAAATTCCCTTTACTTTTCAGCTCCCATTCACTTTTCCACACCTTCCCTTTGCATCCCCTAGTGAGGAGTGATTCATTTCTCATGGGTCTCACTGCATTAGGTTTGGACGGTTGATATGAAGGAATTGACTTGGCTGCATGGAAAAGCTCAGAACCATCTTGGGTAACTCTTTTGTTTGAATCCTAGAGGGAAATATCAAAGAGAAAGAAGCCATTAGTTCAGCTAGAGGGTAGAAGGCAAAACAGCAAAACAAGGAAAGGAAAAAGAAATCACAATACGAAACAATTAAGATGCTAAAAACAATCTGAATAGATTAGTAAGAATAAAATCAAGATCCTTTATCCCTGTGGGCATCGTCACTTCAGTCAGTGTAATGTAACCCAGACCTCCAGATCTACAGTCTGGCAGCAGGTTGAGGAGATGCTAGTGATCTCTGCAATGTATTTACAAGTGTAAGGGAATAGCAGGGTATGGTTCCAGGCCCTCATGACACTTGTATATTTCCAGAACAATTTTACTTATCTCCAATGTGTATCTGAGTCAAGCACTTTAGAACAAGGCATAACTCAGTATCTAATACTAGGCAGCTTCCTTCACAATTCGAAGCTTTGTCTTTGTTGCAGAAAAGGTGTCTTGTGTACATTGAAATAGCTGTCTAAATGTATAATTCTAGTGGAGACAAGGCACAGGAAGCTTTTAGCCTGATGTAGTTAGTCAAGACCAACCCAATATCTCCTTTGTGGGGTTTTCCTCAACTAGTTACATTGAGGTAAAAACTACAGTGGCATGTTTCACTAGCCATTTTGAGTTAGCGACCACAATGTAGAAACACTCCTTTTGTTACATTGAAGACATAGCCTTAGAATATCTAGATATTAGAATCCACAGGGCTAGAGCCTGGGTCTGCTAATCCATGAACAACTGCTGCATCCATGCTGCCACTCAACAAATCTGGCAGAGTAGCACCTGACGGGCTGTGAGCCTTGTGCGATCAAGCACCACTGGATGTGCAACTCACAGAAGGCCTGACTGGTAGTGCTCCCAGACTCCCTGATTGGTCTAGGAGCAATACTTAAGCCTGGAGAGGACACCAGGAAATTGTGCAATTAGGTGGATTCCCAACCAGCCACTGAGATGAACCCTGATTCTTTGCCTTGCCTTAATTCCTGGTTTCTGACTCTGGCTCTGACCCTTGGTCCTGGTTCCTATCTTTTGAATCTGGCTCCACCCATGAGGCCTGACTGCCCACACCCTGGCTGTGGCAATAGGTCTCTTTAGCCTCCTCTCTCGTGCAGTGAAACTATGGTAAATGTGATTTTATCCACTTTAAAGTAAAATCTACCTTTTACTCTTTTTTTATTACCACTCTCAAACTTTCAATCCCACATAGTGTTCCCTCTCCCTTTCCCTTCCTTCTCACTCTCTGTCTGTCTTTAGCTCTGACTCTGATATTTAACAATACTTTTCAGTAGGATCTGGCTGGCTTCTCTCCAGCTGCCAGATTTTCCCCAGGTACCGTAGGTGCTTCGCTCTTCCCTGCTGTTCTTCATGCTTCACAGAGGAACACCAATTTTGAGTGAAGCCTGTGGGTTAATGGCTGTATTCAAAACCATCCCTCTGTGAAGCATGAAAGACAATGGAAAACATGAAAGCAGCCTGTAGGGACAAATAAAAAGAAATATGACTTTCTGGGAATCAGCAGTCTGATTAAAAGATGGGAAGTGAGTTGGCCTAAATTATTTCATTAATTAATTAAATGAAGCTCCTGTACATACTGCCAGGAAGTAGTAGCCAAGATGAGTCCAAAGGCTTATCTGCACTACTAAGATAACTATACTCAGAAACAGTTATGCACCATTTTTGGTGACTTATGCTCCCATTGAAGTCAATCCAAAGTTGCCATTGACTGTAGTGGGAGAAGAATCAGCCCCCAGGTAAGGACTGTAGCAAACACACAATTTGTAATCCAGTTATAACTGGGTTTCACTCCATCCACACAGGCCATATCTACACTAGGCTTTTTTGAGAAATCTCCCACCACACCAGTACCATCAGTGCAGCTCCACTAGTGGGAACCCTAGAGTAGACACAGCACAGGTGTTTTTGTCACCATGTTGTCAGAAATGTCTAGCTGACTCAGAAATCTCTAGATGACACAATGGTGAAAACATTTGTGCCTTGCCTATTCTAGTGCTATCCCTATTGTGGAGATGCACTAGTAGTAGCACAATGATGGGGGGATTTCCCACAGAAAAGCTAGTGTAGACAAGGTCAGAGGGAAGACCAAAACCAGTTTGAAATGGTTGGACTCTCTACCATGCCAAATGAATATGCTTAAACATAATATTAGTGTAAGTGGGATCTAAAATGGTATTGTTCAGACAGGGTAAACATACTGTAAATGCTTAATCTATTCATGAACTGTTACATAAATAACAGTTAAAAAGTAGGGCAAATTTATCATTATTTTCTAAACTGTGAAGAGCATAGGGCCTGATTCACCTTGCACTTATACTCTGGGAACAAGGAATAATTCCACTGAGTTACATAGACATAAAACTTGTGTAGGTAAGAGGAAAATCTGGCCCTCAATATATCCTTTGCCCTACAGAGCAATAGTCTGATCAAATGGTACTTCATCTTGCTGTTGACAAAATCATTTAAACAAGTTTTGTCATCTGTTAATCTTTTATCTTCAGTAAAAATAACTAAAAAATATTGTAAATATTTTTGTACTCCTGATGTCAAATATTTTGTTACATTTAAGGATTTCAATGTCCAGAGTATAATGACTGTAAATATATATTTGTAATGGGGTGAGGATCAGGATGTCAGATACTGAAAATCCAAAGACTGGCATTTGATGGAATCAAAGCTTTCAAAGGAAGGTCACACCAATATAGTCTCAGAGAAAACAGAGTACATTCACCATGGACAAATTTGAATTGATAAAAAGAAGAGAAAATATTCTGTATACAGTTAGTCTTACCCTCCTGGAATATGAGCAAACTGAATCCACACAAAGAGATGAACAACTCAGTATGAACTCTCTTACTTTTTGTATGCTATCAATGTGTAGTTATGTAGCTACAGTTATGCATGCTATAAGGTCTTTACTTCTGTACCAATTATGATTCCCATTATCATGATCCCCTCTGTTTCTTTGTTCTCTATCATCTTGACCATCTTGCTGTGTTTACTTTTTGACAATGAAACCTAACCAGTTTCTTTCTTTTATTTTTTTTTTTATTTTTTTGTTCCCCCTAAAGGAAGGTTACACTTTGAGTGCTGCATAACAGATGCATTTTAAAAATGAAATTTGGGAGAGACGAGGTCAATCTGAAGGCATTAAAGTCCTGTGAAAGTGGTGAATTGTGTGTCTAGGTCTCATTAATTGAGATGAGAAAGATTGCTTTTATGGCATCTAGAGATCTGACAATCAGGCTGCCTGATCTGTTGGTCTTCCAGCCAATTGATTGGCAGGCTCCAGCTTATTGAAAATTCAGTATTCAGGTTATTAACAAGCACCTTTCTCCATTAATAAGAAAATCCTATACTAGTAGAAAGGAGAGTCATTTATATTCTTATAGTCTGTAAGTAGGGAAATATGTGTCAGTCAAGGGAAAAAGGACGAGAAGTGGCAACCTTAACAACTGGAGTTACACAACTGTGCTAGGAACAATGGATTAAACTGCAACACAGAATTGAAATTATTCTGTTAATCAGTTCTGTGTGACCTTTTCTAGTGCCTACAGAAGCTAATATAAGGTTTTATTGAAAAATAAGATTTGTATTGTTTCTGCAAGAATTTCTATGTGAGAAAAAAGTAAATTCTCAAAGAGTGCTGTCCTTAATATACTAAGCAACACAACAGGGGAGGGAGCTGAATGTACTCTTCAAAATTACCCTGAGTCATTGGTTTATGGATGGTTAATCAGAAGTGAAGGAGTTCAGGTGTTGTGCAAATTATTGCTCTTTTAGAAGGATCAGTACATACTTCCCTTGGGAGAACATATGCACAAAGGGATTAGGGGAATAACCCAAAACCCCAAACTAGGAAATCAGGCCACAATATGCCAGTGGATGTGTTCGGATTCAATCAAGCAAAAGCACTTAAGCATCTGAGTTGTTCTGTTGAAGTGGATGGAACTATTCATGTACTTAAGCAAGATCTGGGTAAACACTTTGCTGGATCAGAGTGTTAGTAATAGTAAACTAAAACAATGTCTGGCTTCTGTGCTAAAAAGATGGGTGAGAAGGGAACTGCACCCTTCTCCTATACATAAGCTATCAGCAATTTGCTCCATGTTTGTTCATGTGCCAATCATAAGCCTACTCTCATTTGTTCCCTAAATCTCATCACATTTATGAGTCCAGAAGGCCACGTATCTGAGCTCACACTAACAGTGCAAACAAAGGGTGGGATATTCAACAGCACTCTGAGCTGACCGAAATTTGCTCTCCTTGAAACCAATGGCAAAACTCCCTTTGCTTCAATGGGAACAGAAGGAGGCCAATTCTGAGTGCTTTTGAAAATCCTCTCCTGATTGTTATTGCATAAAAGAGCTCTTATTAACATTTTTTACTCCCGAGAATTTTAATTTATTTGAAAGAACTGCTGTAACAATAGTGATCACATCATACACCCGGCTTGGTTATTATAATTCCTTATATCTAGGAATGTAACCACTTACCTCAGCAAAATACAGCAGCCTGTCCGCTTAGTAATGTAGGTTGCCATGAACACTTCTTGTTAGTGCTCCACTTTCTGCACTGGCTCCCCAGTGAATACAGAGTTCAGTCCACGGGGTGTGTCCTAACCCAACTGCCTCCTTGGTGTTGTCCCTTGTTACCTGTGTAGTTACCCCTTCTTTTGTGATCACAACATCCCATGACAACTATACAGTTTAGAATTAAAGGCCAGAAGGTACCACCAAGTATCATCTAGTCTGATGTCCCGCAAATCACAGGTCACTACACACTACCCACCCACCTCCCCACCATGCTCAGCAACCAGTTACGCCAAAGTATTACAGCCCTCATGATACTAAACTATTGTGTACCACAGGCAGAGAACAGGAGGGACTGAGGTGTATCACTACAGACTAACAGGAAGAGGCTTGTGAGTGCAGATGGCAGAACTCTCACAGGGTATGTCTACATTGCAATAAAAGACCCGTGGCATAGCCATGGCTGGCCCAGCCAAGCTCAGCTGACTGGGGCTCACAGGGCTCAGGTTGCAGGGCTATAAAATTGCAGTGTAGATGTTCAGGTTTGGGCTGGAGCTTGGGCTCTGAGACCCTCCAAGGGAGGACAGGGTGTCAGAGCCCAAGCCCCTGCCTGAGTCCAAATGTCTACACTGCAATTTTTAGCCTCACAAGCTTAAGTGTGCTGACTCAGGCACTGAAACTCAGTGCTGTGATGTTTTTATCAGTGTAGCTACACACAGAGGGGCTGAACCTAAAATTTAAGCTCACTCCATGGAACTACTGGCAAGACTTATTTCTTCAACTGAGCTTTCTCTCAGTAACTTCCCCATATACCCGCACACTCCAAACCACACCCATTTTTTCTCTCTCTTGCCCACACATATAATGAGCAAAGACACAAACAAACAAACTGCCACACCTACACACTGATCATGTTATTTCACTTACAGGCTCAGAAGGAAGAAGGAGAAATTGTTATTTCTATTTTCTAAATGCTTGTGAGGCCTTCAGACCCTTTAGGCATGGGGGTTGAGATCTAGAAAGAAAGATGTTACATTTTTGTCTAATTTCTGAAGTAGATCATACAGCCCTATCTGTATTTCTTCTACAGATTGCCTGACAGGTAATATTCTATACCAAAGAAAGTGTCATATCATATTCTGTATGGAGACCGTTAGAATCTTATTTGAATCCCAGTGATGCTGAGATATAATGTTTCATATGTGAAACCGTGTTTGATTGACTTGTCAGTTGTAAGAGTTTGATGCCAGTTTGCTTATAATACACATATTTTTATGTTGATCACAAACTCAGGCAAACATAAATATTATGCACAGTTTTTTTTTTGCTTTCCCTTTTGTGTGTGTGTGTTGCATCTTAAAAAGTAAAATAGATCTTTATTCTAAATATTATTATGTAACATATTGCATCCACACAAAAGGGACACAGGATCTGCTGTCTAGGGATACACCTGTTTTCCCCTACATTACTCTACTTACAAAACCCTCAGAAGAATCTGGAGGGATTGATTTCTGAGTAAACATTAAAACATGCATCACTGAGCTAAATAACAACTGCAGGAGGATATAATTGTCCTCAGGCATTTGAAGGGTGAATGACCCAGAAGGGCGACAATGTACTTAGTTTAATCTGAGGCCTGGTCTACACTTACCTTGAAATTCAGCGGCAGTTGATGGGAGTTACGCAAGCTACACAGAGTAGCTTGCTTAACTCTCGTCGACTTCATAACTTCTCTTTTACGTGGTGTCTTCACTGCATTGCACCACTTGAGGGGGTGGTTTTAACTCGTCGACTTCTGGATCAATTGAGCGGGTCTTCACTGACCGCTCAATTGATCCGGATAGATCGATCTGACAGTAGCAAATTTGCCACTGTAAGTGAAGACATACCCTGAGAGGGGTTGTGGGGAAGCCACAAGCAACTCAGTATAATTGACCAAAATAAGCTGAATGCCAGGAGAGAAAATTCATTTCAGTGACTATGAAATAGTCTCTCAAGGGAAACAGTGAAAGTCCAATTGTTTGAGTAATTTAAAACTGGCCTAGAAAAAGCCCTGAAGAATAGACTGTGTGTCCTTCTATGACCCCAATTCAGGAAAGCACTTAAGCACATGATAACCTTTAGCAGGTGCTTAAGTCTCATTGACTTCAATAGGATTTAAGCATATAATTTCTTGATTAAGGATAGGTTTACTCACATGCTTGAAATTAGCACATACTCAAGTGTTTTGCTAAATCAGGGTCTATCTGAGCTCACTAACTAGCCTAGAAACACCATCTACTTAGAAATTAGAGAGGTAATAGACCCCTACAATATTAGATCAGCCCGTCTAACCTACTGCCAGTGCATGATTATTTGCTAGACAGTATATTTTAATACCTCTCCCATTTCTGTCTAACCATATGAATCCCAATTTTGACACAGGAGAGTGTAACAGAGTGCATAAGTGCTGGAACTAGGAGTGCAGGGGGTACTGCCACACCCGTTGGCTTGAAGTGCTTTCCATTACATACAGGGTTTACAGTTTGGTTCAATGGCTCTCAGCACCCCACTATAAAAATTGTTTCAGCAGCCCTGACAAAATGGTCTGCTCCATTAAGGGCCAGGTGGCTTGGGATCAGCTATCCCTGTTCTGAGGCAGAGTCCCATTAAGAAAAGATGTTTGAGCCTACCAGAGGGGATTATCAGACCCAGCTGGGAAGGAGTCAAGTGAGAAGGAATCAAGCTGGGAAGGAGTCTTCTCTCTATAAAGGCTGAAAGAGCTCAGTTCCAGAGGGAGAGTTAAACAAGTGGGTTGGTTCTGTGGCATGTCTTACAGCAGGGGGACTTTCAGGCAGTTGGAGGACTGGAGAAGCCTAGATCAGAACATAGTTAACTGCTGAATTTATATTGAGCTGTTTTACTTTGGGGTTTGCTGCAGATTATTGGTGCTACCAAGAAATGGTGCCCTCAATAATGGGTCTGAACAGTCCCAAGGCATGATGTTTAATCCTTCCTGGGCTGGGAACATAAGCTATCACCCTACTGAGAAATGTTTATGCTTGTGCATGTTTGTGAGACAGAAAAAAACCTGAGAGGGGAACTTTTTCTGCTTAGGAGGATAGGGTGGATAAGGAAGATCTGGATGGAAGGAATTTCTCACTCCTTCAGTGGGAAGGTAGTTAGTGTAATTATGTAAATATTAGACTATTATGATTTCTACTAAGGAGACTTTTAAAAACAATTTAACAGTCAGTATAATTCAGCAAAAACAACAAGAGTCCTATAGCACCTTTAAAGACTAACAAATTTCTGTGGGCATAAGCTTTCGTGGGGCTGCAACCCACTTTGTCAGATGCTGTATAAATTTGCTGCACACGTACTATCACGGCTTCCCCTCTGGAACTTTTAAGTATAATTCAGAATTCACATAGCAAACTAATTTACAAACTCAGGGCAAGAGGCAAGATCCCTAACCCCAGATGAGACAATCGGGCAACAAAGTGTCTGTAGATATGGCAAGTGATAATGAAACATCAGCTTAGGCATCTTTCAATTCCTGTTCTCTTTTTGGGCTTTTTTGGGCAGAATGCCATCACATCACTTATATACACTGATGGAGTTAAGGAGAAATATATTCACCCTTTTAACACTGACTATGGTGTACATTTGGCAGATGAGTCATAAATTGATGAGATAGAAAAGTCAGCTGTATCTACACCTGCCATTTCGGATCTCTCTTTTGCCATTTTAATTAATTTTTTTTAGGAGAGGACTTCCCTGAAATGCAAGAAATGCAAGGATTTATTTAAATCTGTCATGTTTGCTTCGCTCTTTTCCTGCAAAACCCCAGGGCTCCTCTAGAAAAAAAAAATGGCTTCAGAAATGGTTTACTTCCTTAGGTATTCCTGTTATGATGAAAACATTTGTCCTACAGAAATAATTTTTGTTATGAAAGGACAAGCACATGTGGTATCAAAAATGTATTGTCAGGAAACAGACTGATGTCCATACTATAGCGTTCAATAAAACTGTGGGGAAGGCAGTTAGGATAAATTAATTCAGCAACTTAATGCAAGGCTGCTTCAATGGTGCACACAATGAGTCTTAACTTGCCATGAGTTCATACTCAGAATTCCCACTGACATCTGTCATCACTGACATTGGAACCAAAGTCGTAGATAATTAATATCAGGCAAAGATTACAGTACAACCCACCTAAAATACACAAGCTTAACCTAAATAATCCAAGCAGAGGAGTGTTTAAAAAGGCAGTTTTTTTGTTGGGGAAAAGAAGTGTTATTTCATACAGAAAGCTAATGTTGCCATGGAGATGATGAGTTTCTGAGTCAAATTCAGAACACTTCATTATTTTAACCAAGGGTAGAATTTTACAATTTTCATCACTGACAGTATGCAAAAACTTCTCATGAAATGAAAACTAGTAGTTTTACACCAGCTCTAAAAATGATGGATCATTAAAAATGAGGTTCTGGTGCTCTCTGAGTTTACAGTGGTTTTGGACAAAACATTTAGTAGCTATTGAAAAAAAATATATCAGATATTGGAACTGTACATCCATTCTTTAGGATCAGGGATCCGCTAGATAGGGATGAGTAAAATTAATATACAAGTCATTAAATTGCTATCAAATGTGACCAAAAAGTGCCTGCAGATAAATGAAAAAGGATTCAACTCTCCTTTATTCCCAATACTATAATAAATGACTAATGAAATAGCCCTCTCTCAGTCTCTGGATGTAATTCACCATGTCAGCAAAAGAACACCTCAACATTAGTTTTATGAGATCTGAAAGAGATTTGTGCAACTTTCGCCAACATATAGAGAACAAAGAAAGGAAAATGTATACAATGGGAATTAAATCACTAAATATTAATTGACTAAATTGCATTCATTACTACTTTGTTTACATTTTGAGTTATTGATGTTATATTCTTTATATTTTGCTATCATTCGGAATAAAAATTATCTAAGCTCTCACTCTATAGTATCTTTGCTCCAAGACAGACAGGAAGGACAATTCCAAAGATTTTCTGGATAAAGATTGCAGTTTTATTACAGCATCATTTACTTATAACCATAATACAAACAAAAATTACAGTTTCCTATACAATAAAAGAAAGCCTCATTAAAATAATCTTCTTTACACCAATAATAAGATTAAAAAAGGAAAAAAAAAAGCTGTCCATTGTTGGGGTATACCAGACTCCTTAGCCACAGTAGGCAGGTGGTCTAGGAGGAGGCACGCTCTTTATTCAAACTAAGGCTGTTCACCCTGTTAGCCAGTCATGGCCCATGACTTCAGTAGAGAAACCACTTTCTACTTCAGTCAGCAGTCATGTTAGCAAGCAAACCTCAGCACTGCTGCACAGCCCAGATATTGGGCTGTGGTCATTCTGGCATTCAATATGTTCTGCATGCATTGTCTCAGTTGTTTCACCTGCACCTCACCGAGTGCTGAATCTTTGTTTATCAGGCCACCCAGTGCAATCTTTTGTACCTGTGGACAAAATATTCAACAAGAAAAAGGTATGACTAGTCATGCACAGCCTCGTACCACTTTAAACAACTCTCTGTGCAGGTCTAAAGTCCTTATTCCTTGCTATCTCTTCACTTGTTCTGTTCTTTGAAAGTCTTATAGCAATGGGAAAGAAGTGACGGGAACAGACAGAGGATGCTGCTGGAGGTCTTTAGTCACAAACCTGTATGGGGACGGCACAGTCATTTGTTGTTGATTTGCAGTGACATCAGGCATCCATATCCTTCTTGTGTGACAGACAGCCCTTTTTAGGGATACTGTTGCTTTCCCAAGTCCAGAAAAGGGGGATAAAAGGAATCTTAAACATTGCTCACTCCATTATCAACTTACCGGTATGCCATGACTAGCTGGTCATCCAGTTGTGTAATAAAAAGCAACATCACACAAAGTACACTGAACGTTGCATCCTGAAATGTCCATGCTCTTTCTGATGATGCAGATGGGCTCGAAAGGTGCACTGCACTCATTAGAAGAGAATTTACCAAATACAACATTGATATAGCTGCATTGAATGGAACGTGTCTCCCAGATGAGTCCTATCTTGAAGAGGTCATTGATGGATATACTTTCTACTGGGTAGGCAAGTCTGCTGAAAAAAGGCAGCTGTTGCGTTGGGCTTTGCTATTCAGACATCTATTGCATGGGCACTTAATTGTGTATCAAAATAAATAAATGATCACCTGATGGTCCTTCACCTCAACTTGATATCTGCACATCATGTAATCATTAGTGCATATGCACCCATGATGACGTGTTCTGACTATGTGATAGAAAAATTCTATGAAGACTTTGAAAATGCCATAAAGTCAGCTCATAGACATGACAAATTAATCATCCTAGACAATTTTAATGCCAGAGTTGGTAACAATCACAAAGGTCATCCTAAAGTAATTGGTAAAGGTGGTGTGGGGGACGACAACTCACATGGTACACTATTCCTCACAAATTGCATGGAGAAGCGTCTAGTCATCACAAACACAATATTTCAACAAGCAAAAAAGCACAAAACAATATGGATGCATCTCCGCTCAGGTTGCTGGCCTTTACTTGACTATGTCATTGTATGCCAACATGACTGTCAAGTTGTCAGAATCAGCTGTGTTATGTGGGAAGCATGCATGTGATCTGATTATCAGTTCATGAGATGTAAAATGACACTGTTCCTCCAATTAAAACAGTGCAGATATTGTCAATCTCCAATACCCAAGCTCAATGTGCATGTATTGAAATCTGAGTTCACACAAGCAAGACTTGTTAAAAAAAACTTAATGATGAAGTTTTTGAAACACTTTCTCAGTCCAACATTAATAAACACTGACTTTGCAGGGTCAACTTTTAAGGAAACAGTGGTCTATGTTTTTAAAGAAGTCATTGGCTTTATAAAGAAGAAGCATCAAGACAAAAATGATGCTGAGGTAAAGCAACTCCTGACATCCATTCATGCTCTTCATGGATTATGGATGAATGATAAAAACTCATCTATTAAAAAGGTAGTTTAGTCACATATGAAGTGTAATGTGAAAGTTAAGCTTCACCATGTGAAGGATAGCTGGTAGAAAATGAGAGCTGAGCAGCTTCAATCAGCAGCAGACCAAAAAGACTCCAAAAATTTTTTTTATGAGCTGAAGTCTGCATACAGCCTGCAATTTAATGGTGCCACTCCATCTGGAATTCAGATGAGTCCCTAGTGCAGAGCAATCATGGACAAAATCTGAAAAGATGGGGTGAACTCGTCAATAAGATTCTGAACTGCTCATCCAACACATTAGTATCAGTGCTTGATAATCTTGAACAACTTCTAACTCTCAGTTCAAGCAAACATTACTGAAGTATGGCAAGCTGTCAGGCAAATATCAAAAGGGACAGCAGTGAGTCCAGATAGTATTCCTGTTGAGATCTTCACAGGTACTCAGGAAGCTCACTATCTGGTGCTGTGCCACAGGAACTTAAAGAGACCAACATTATTCATCTTTACAAAAGAAAAGATACTTACCCAAGTCATGCTAAACCAGCTAACTGATCAACTTGCAGAGAAGATACTGCCTGATAGCCAGTGCGTTTTCCATCCTGGGGATGGCACTTCAGAAATGATCTTTGCACTTGTGCAAACAAAGAACAAATGTTGTGAGCAGAGTCACAAACTATATGTAATTTATTTCGATTTTGCAAAGGCTTTTGATTCCGTAAATTGAGATGACCTGTGGACAGTCCTCAGCCAAGTTTGGTTACCTGTTAAGTTTGTCAACATTAACTTTTTCATGCAGGAATGCAGGCTTGTTTCCTTTAACAAGGCTGCTTCTCAGCTCCCTTTTTTGTTACCAATGGAGTAAAGCAAGACTATTTTTTTGCTCCAACATTATTTAGCATCATGTTTGCAGATGTTCTAATAGATGCATTCAAAGACATTGATTGTGGCATTTACATGCAGTGCCATATGGATGCAGGTGTCATGAATGTGCATTGCCTGCATGTAGATGAAGGTCTCTTGAATCTGCGTCCCCTGCATGTGAAGATAAAAGTTATGAAAACAATTTCACAAATAAATGTTTGCTGATGTTTGTGCTTCATTGGCCTTTACCATCAGGGACATTCAGTTGCTCATTGATTGCTTTGTGAATGCAGCAAAACATTTTGTTTTAACAATCAGCCTAAAGAAGACAGAAGTCAGGGTCCAGCCTTGCAATTATTACAGTTGTGTCCATTGACAGTATACCACTCACCATCATTGACAAATTTTGCTACCTCGGCAATGTTGTCTCATGACATGCAATAATTGACAATGTCATTACAAAGTGCTTTAGTTCAGTCAGCGACGCCTTTGAAAAACTTCAGTGATATCTTCAGAACATGGTGTCAGATTGCAAACAAAAATTGATGTTAACTGCACCATCACCACACTTCCTATAGCTGCAATACAAGGACTACTTATCAACACCACATAAAACACGTGAACCAATTCCACCTATGATGACTATGGTTGCTGATAGGAATTAAATTGCAAGGTTTAGTTCCAAACACGGAGGTATTTGAGTGCTGCAACATCACAGGCATTGCAGCTTTTATAGTGAGAGCCCAGATAAGATGCTGCAGTTGTGTGGTCCATATGTCTGACAGTAGAATTCCAAAGGCCATCTTTTATGGAGAATTGCAGACTGGAATTCATTTTAGGGGGAGACCAAGAAACCATTGTAATGACATATCAAGGCTAACCTTCAATCTTGTACTGTTGACATCTGTACCTGGGAGCTCTTAGCTATGACAAGATCTGATGGCAGCTCTGTTACCTCGGACTGAAAGATTTTGAGAGCTCATGGATTGCTCCAATCAAGGAGAGATGTGTGAGGCATAAAACTAAAAGTAGTGCACATTCATCTACAATGTCGTCACCTGTTGCACTTGCTGAGAGTGCTGCAGGTCCAAATTTGGTCTCATCTCAGGACCCACAATAAGTGTCTGTAGATCAATTCAATAGGAGATTCCATCATCAAAATAATCTCCCTTACTGAATTCTCATGATGACATAGTCAAGGTGGGCTCTGATCATATTCCCTATTAATGGTGTTCAGCTGCTTCCAAAGGGAAATCTTTTAATGCCTGCTTTGCATTTCTTAGTGGATCTGCCTTGCTAAGGGTCAAAATGTAAAAATAATGAACAATAAAAATGAAATGTATCATTTTAAAAAAGTGAAAACTTTTCACATATTGTTTCATTTCTATACCTGCAGAATGATAATCACTTTGAAAGATTTTTGGGCAGTAGAGGGTGGGAACTTAGAAATACATCATTTTTAAAATTACTATTTTGACTAGATCTTCTTATACAAAAGTCCTCTCATCCTCCCATGATAGCAGTGGCATATCAAGGCGTTAAAAGCATATTTTAGCCATTGGGCTGAAGTAGCCTCTACTGACCAGCTCCACAGCCTGAATGAAATTCCTTACCTTCACCCTCAACAAAGATACCCAGCACGTCTGATTGGCATGATCTTTAGGTTCACATTTTGACTCACAGTGTATTATTGCACCATTATTCTGTGGTGTCTTATATGTTCCCAGTTAAACAGGTAATAACAGATGCTTTTATACACTTGAAGTTTCTGTGTCTGTGCATAAAATGAGGGTTTCTGAGGAACAACTATTTGGTATTTTATCAAGAGCTGAAAAACGGTGATTTACTGAGACCTGAACAGTTGCACTGCCCAGTGACAACATGGAATGTTCACGTTATCCACTGAAAATCAGTTAAGGACAGCTTCCAATTGTTAGACAGCCTGTATTGCACTGTAGGCTATTAGCAAGCACACATCATGAAAGGAAGAGAAGGAGTGACAACAACAGAATATGGACAATGGACTTCAAAAAAGCAGACTTTAACAAACTCAAAGAACTGGTAGGTAAGGTCCAATGAGAAGAAAATCTAAGGATTAAAGGAGTTCAGGAGAGCTGGCAGTTTCTTAAAGACAATATTAAAAGCACAACTGTAAGCTATCCTGATGTCAAGGAAAGATAGGAAGAATAGTAAGAGGCCATTATTGCTCTATAAGGAGTTCTTTAATGACTTGAAATCAGAAAGGAATCCTTCAAATAGTGGAAATATGGACTAATTGCTAAGGAGGAGTACAAAAGTATAGCACAAGCATATAGGGACAAAATCAGAAAGAATAAGGCACAAAATGAGTTATACCAAGCAAGTGACATAAAAGAGAATAAGAAGAGGTTCCTTAAATTCATTTAGAGTAAGAGAAAGACAAAGGGAAGCGTAGGTCTACTTAGTGGAGAAAGAGAATTAATAACTGGTCACAACAAGAAGATTGAGGTGTTTAATGCCTATTTTGTTTCAGTCTTCACTAAAAACTTTAATTGTGACCAGATACTCAACAAAACTAATATTAACAACAAAGGGGAAGGAAAGGCAGCCAAAATAAGGAAACAAGAGGTTAAAGAATATTTAGATAAGTTAGATGTATACAAGTCAGCAGGGCCTGATGAAATTCATTTTATGGTACTTAAGGAATTAACTGAAGTAATCTCAGAACCATTAGTAACTCATGGAGAATGGGTGAGGTCCCAGAGGACTGAAGAAGGACGAATGTAGGACCTCTCATTAAAAAAGGTGATAAAGAAGATACAATGAATGATAGATCAGTCAGCCTAACTTTGATACCTAGAAAGATTCAGGAAGAAATTATTGAACAATCAATTTGTAAGCGCCTAGCATGTAATAGGGTAATAAGGAATAGCCAGCATGGATTTGTCAAGAACAAATCATGCCATTTCCTTCTTTGACAGGGTACTGACCTAATGTATAGTAGGAAGCTGTAGATGTGATATATCTTGATTTTAGTAAAACGTTTGACACAGTCACATGAGACATCCTTATACTCAAGCTAGGGAAATGTGGTATAGATGAAATTCCTATAAAGTGGGTGTCCAGCTAGTTGAGATTCTGTACTCAAAGAGTAGATAATCAGTGGTTCACTATCAAACTGGAAAGGTGTATCTGGTCTCTCTTCCTCCCCCACCCCAGCCCCCGGAGGTCAGTCCTGGATCTAGTACTATTCAATATTTTAATTAATGATCTGGATAATGGAGTGGAGAGTGTGCGTATAAAATTTGCAGATGACACCAAGCTGTGTGGGGTTGCAAGCACTTTGGAAGACAAGATTACAATTCACAATGACCTTGACAAATTGGAGAATTGGTTTAAAATCCATAAGATGAAATTGAAAATTGAAAAGACAATTGCAAAGCACTACATTTAGGAAGGAAAAATCAACTAAAAACTGGGGAATAACTGGTTAGGTGGGAGTACTACAGAAAAGATCCTGAGATTAAAGCAAATCACAAATTGAATATGAGTCAACAATGTGATACAGTTGTGAAAATGGCTAATATAATTCAAGGGTGTATTAATAGGAGTGTTGTATATAGAACACAGGAGGTCATTATCCCGCTCTACTTGGCACTGGTGAGGCCTCAAGGGGAGTACTGTGTCCAATTTTGTGCACCACACTTTAAGAAATATGTGGATCAATTGGAGAAAGTCCAGAGGAGAGCAACACAATAAGAGGTTTAGTAAACCTGACCTATAAGGAACAGTTAAAGAAAATGAGCATATTTAGCCATGAAAAAAGAAGTGGTCATGGATGCTCTTCCCTTTTAATGATGTTTTTTCCAACATATTTTTCAATTTATTCCAATGCTTATAAATAAAATTGGGCCTTTTTAGTACTTACATATGAAACCCTGAGGGGAAGAGCAGGTGTTGTAAGAAGTAGAACTAGCCAGAATATTTTGAAAAATATTTTTTAAAGCTTGTTGAAGAATGGCACAAAAAAAATTCTCCACAATGTATCACAACTTTTTCTCCACATTTTGCAAAATATAGTAGGAAGTGAATAATGGTTCAGTAGCTTACTTTTTAGTTTGCATACGATTAATATGCAAACTTGGCCTTAGGAATGACACTGTTTCAAGAAATGGGTTTTTTTTAGATGAGGCATAAAGCAGATATCCTAGAAGATGATACAGAACATTTCAACCTGGGAAATTATTGTGACCTATGTATATTTTCCTTCCACTTTCTCTGCTAAAGTGCTACCATATATGGTGCTATTAATATAATAACACTTGTTCTCTGGTGCATTAACAGAAATTAAAGTTTATAGCAATAAACTAAGCAATCTCTTCTCCTCTGAACTGAAAAGATGACTACTAGTAGGATATAATGCCTCAAGTCATAGGTTAAGTGCCAAGAAGATTGATTTGGGCCTCTCACCCTCCATTATGACCTCTGATTTCTTCTAGTGGACTAGCACTAGAGAATGGGTGCTTGTTTTATAACAACAAAGAGGTCCTCCTTGAATCTTGGTTCATATACTATAGAGCACAATTGTTTTGATTTGTTCTGTTCTGTCTTGTTTAATAAAGGATTTTTTACACTGAAGGATGTTTCTATTCACCTTGTTTATTGATAGGTTTTTATGTTTGGTTGGCTTTTTACATCAATATAAAAACTGTACTTGTATTTCCAAGGCTATAATGGACACACATATCTTGGTGTTGTCGCTTCCTTTTTGTATTTTATAGTTACATTTTCATTTTCCTATCTGAAGCACACATGTCTAAGTGTTTGTTTTGTTCTGAATGTCACTGTGTACCAATAACCCTCATAGAATCTTTCTCTGCAGAGGTCACATAACTAGACTGCAGCTGGGCAGCAGTGAATCTATAGAAGGTGCAGAATTCTATCTGTAAATGGATCAAATTAAACCAATGTGCAATTGTTTCCCTTGATTGGAAATTGCTTTATATTGATTGAAGTGATAGTCTCATGGTATGACTTCCAAAAGGACATTAGGGTTGATGCCAATCAATACTGAGCTCCATATTCCCAGTGCCATTATTTTGCGCATATTTGGGTATGTAAACTTTAATACTTAATTGTAAATAATTTTTCACACATTCATAATGAGAGAAAATCAGTTTAATCATGAACAAAGTGCCTATGTTTGATAGCCCAAACCATAATCCTCATTTTGGCTATATCTGAAACATACCATTTTAAATATATTTTAGAGAACAAAGAGAAGGTTCACGTAACCTGACTTTTTGGTCATCTTCAGATATACTGTGGTTTGAATCTCAGACACATAGGTCCAGATTCTGATCTCAGTTACAGCAGTATAAATTAGAGCTGGTCTGAAATTATTTTTTTCTGTGCAGAAGTGTTCAATGGAAATTTTCACATTTTTGAAAAATACTTTTAAAAAAAAGTTTTCCTTTGGGAAACCCCAAACCAAATTTTTTTTCCATGGAAACTAGATGCTTTTCATGAAAAAATCATTTTGTCAAACCCAATTTTCAACTGAAAATTAATTTTGACAAAATATTTCAACCAACCTAATATAAATCCATAGATTCTAGTGTTGTTACTCTGGCTTTATGCCAGTGTAAGTGAGATCAGAATCTGGCCATCATATATATTGTTGTATGGACAATGCCCTGAAAGTTTGCTTACACGTGGGTGGTGGTGCCTAGCAATAATATACATTATAAATCTAATAATGAACCAAAGGTAATACTTTTTCACTTCTTGTACTGTATATAATGCTTTTTTGGTGAGGATCTGGAAATGTTTTATAAGCATTAACTGAGTCACAATAGTGCTATGAGATAGGTCGTTATTATTATCCCCATCCTATGGATAGAAGAAACTGAGAAACACTTCACAGAGAGAGTCAATGGGAAACAAGTTCACACTGCATTTCAGTAGTAGAACCTAGAATCCCTAATTCCCCAATTCGTATACAATAAGTGAATAGTATTAGGATGGATCTTGTATTTAGATTTAAAGTACACTATTTCTTCAAAACAAGTATTCCAAATGAAATCCCAGTTCTGCCAAAGTCATTGACAAAGCTTCCATTAATTTTAACAGAGTCATGACTTCAACTTCCTAATCCAAAACTGTCCAAAATCTTCCATAATCTTCATGCTGTCCATATGCACTGAAAGATACAGTCCCTGCTTAAAGAGTTTACAATCTCAGAAAATCTCATGTGCAGGCAATTCTCTTTTAATCTTTAGAGGTAGCAAGGTTGATCCCTCAATAAAATAAGTTAGTGGTACAGATATATAACTCATAGAGGAACAAATACTGGTACATTTGAATACAGTGAAAGCCAATAACCACTCACCAAAACCTGAAGGTTAAAAAAGAATTGGTTACAATCATTTAGCAATGGCAATAGATATATGAAATACCTGGCAGGAGGGGGAGGTAATTCTGCTTCTTTGATAAAATTAGGACAATCTGAATTTCAGGCTCCATTTCTTCCTGAGGCCTCAGGCTTTATTGCAGGAGCTCTCTCCTGAAGTCAACTGTGTTTTCCATGGACCAGATGTATTTCTAGGTAGTAGGTATGCAGCGATGCAGAAACAATCTTATGCTCTACTTCCATAGTTATCTCAGTTAAGTATAAAAATACATCATTGCAGAAGAGAAATGGTATTTCACCTCTGCAGGTGTGGTACACCTACAATAATAATATAAGACAGGACATCTGGAGAATACTGATCATTTCAATACAGAGGCACTGTGGCAAAGTTAACAACCCAAACCAATAGGAACAAGCCAAGTACAGACTTTTAGTCCAGATTTTCCATGATTTCTAAAGGGGCTAAACTCACTCATAATATCTGTGCAATTTTTCCTTTTTAAAAAATCACCACAAATGGCAACTTATCACCATGAAAGCTCTTCACATGCAGTTACCTTTTAAATAAATTATTGTTAGCACTCTTTGACCCGGGCCACACTAATACATATTACATGCACAATATTAATATTGTACACATTAACATATATATGCAGGTTAGGTAATTATGTTAAATGGTATAACTGTGGATTGTATTATGTTTTTCCCAGAATGTTATTCACTCTTGTTCGTGCACGCTAAGATATATCCCATAACACTTTCTAATAGCTGAACTCTGCTCTGGGCATAGATTAATACAAAACCCCTCAGAAACAATATGTATGAATAGTATGTTCTGGTGCAGTTATTAGGTGCCTCCATAGCCCATTGACACCTGGAATGTGGTATACAAAAGAAAAACAAAACATAAGGAAGGTACAGGACAGTACAGAAAAACTAGATAAGGAACTAGTATGAACCGGTAGCTTGAGTCTTGGGTGATGTGTAAGGTGATTACTAGCTTGTAAAAGGGTCTATTATAAATGCAGGCAACCTTAAATGCATATTTTCGAAGCAGATCTTCTATGCAAGATGAATGTTGTGAGGTTGCTTCTGGAAAGGATGGTATATATGTCTCCTCTTTGTGTTATACTATTTTGTCTTTGACTAATAAACTGATTGAACTTGGCTATTGGGTCTCTCAAATATTTTTGATATTGGACCATAAGTGTAGTCAAGTACTTATCTATACCTAGTTGACAATGGTTTCTGAACACAGTTGTAACTGTGTTGGGCGTTTAGCACAACCATGTGAGTCTGTACCATATGATTTCAATTATGACATTCTGGTCATACCTAATCAGTTATTTTCTATAGGCCCTATTATTCTTGTATCAAAGGTCATCAAAGGTTGGAGAAGAGGTGGGAACTGCACAGCAGCTTCTGGAGCTGGCTGACCATGAAAAAGGAAGTATTACACTCCTGACTGCCAAGCCCTGGATGATCATCTGGGGGCTCTGAGGTTATGCCTACATGAGATAAAAAATGTGCAGTTAGCCTGGGTCAGTTGACTCGGGCTCACGGGGCTTGGGCTCCAGGGCTAAAAAACCATGATGTAGATGCTCAGGCTTGGGCTGGAGTTTGAGCACTGGGATAGTGTGGTGGTGGAAGGTCACAGAGATCAGGCTCCAGTCCATGCCCAAATGTCTACACAGTGATTTTTAGCCCCAAGCCCCAAGTCCAGCAAGCCTGAGTCACTTGGCCATGTGCCAATCCCACAGATCTTTTATCTCTGTGTAAATGTTGGCTGGATTATATCCATCTTGTGCATATAACCATATATATAAAGGTTCTGTAAGTCTAAACAGGTCTTCATTTATAATCATGCAAACCCATCATTTTCAAATTATGTCCTGTGTGGCTCCTGTGCACTGCCTTTGGTTTCTGTAATTTAGTAAACAATTCTACTGATGATGCAATACAAACAAACACCAATAGAATCCTAAATTCACTCAGTCTTAGTTTCATTCTGTTGTGCTAACAGGAATGACTAATACTGAGCAAATATGATTGTAATATACATAGGATGAAATTCACCCAGCTGCAGAGGTCCTGCACAAGATTTGAAGGGGGACTTAACTGAAGCTTAATCCTGTGTTAGCATCCTGCGCTGGAAAGAACTTAATTCAGGGAAAGAAAGATCAGTTTTGTGAAGAAGGTTCCATTTTTACGTTATAATTTTTCAGAATAGAACTACACTTGTAAATCTGCCGCTCATTTTTGTTTCAAAACGCTGATTAGGTCCTATGATTAAGTCTATTCTCTCGCTGTCTGTCTCTCTCTGTCTCTCTCATACCCACACATACATACACACACACACCACCTCTAATTGACTTTCCTACAAGATAACTATGTCACACAGCAAAACAGAAAGAACTTAAATTCATATATTGCCACAGTGGCTTGAAACTCATGTAAAAGATTCATAGCAGAAGAAAATTGTTGTGTTTACCAGTAAATCCTTCTCATTTTTAAAGTGAACTGCAGTCCCTTAAGAAGTCAACCACATGGTCGCTTGTAAGATACAGAGCAGCCTACATTCACAGCAAGATATTCTTTATGATAATTCAAGTAAAAATAAATGCTGAGGTACCTGGGTGGCATGTGGCAAAGAGGCTGACATTGGAAGGAGGTAACGGGGATTGTTTACAAGGGAAAGAAATGCTTGAATCAGGTGCAAAACTCATCTAACAGTAGGAATACTTGTTACATTAATAAGATTTACTGACAGATTCCATCTGTGCCTTCCCATCAAACAAGGTCACTCAGTCAGATCCTAAGGAGCCTAATGAGCAAAGTGCCAAGTCTCTGGAGTGATAATGGAGGTTTACTCTGACTTACGCCTCAGGCACTGGCAATATTTTTAGTACTGAAAAATAAAATAAGGTAGAGAAAAAAGGTCATACTTTTTATTGAGCCGATCCACCTTGAGAAACAGCAGGGTGTGTGTGCATGTGCATGCCTGCATTTTTTTTCCTTCCTGGTGATTCACACCTCGTTTTTTTCTCTTTTTTTAATGTGGTTCTTAAGGAATTTCTATGTCTTTACCTTGGCCATTCATTTCACAGCTGCATCTTGGCTAAAGGAACTCCTATTGGGTGGCATCATACCCATTAATTTATAAGGACTGCAACATCAGTGGCATGTGAAATGGCTTTTCATTTGGCGAGAGATAAGCTTTGGTGTTCCGATGGATGGCAACATGTTCATGGACATTTTGTGAACTATGGTCTATCCATACTCTTAGCAAGCTTTTGGAATTATTAAACTAGAGTAAAGGTTCAAAGGGCATAGGCAGTAATTAGAAATTTGTACATGCTATGGCCAAGCCACTGATAACCCTATCCTCAATAGCTGCATTCCATTACAGACTATCTGAACATTAACATAATGAATACATATAGATCTAGTAATGTTTATCTAGCATTTTGTTAATGGAAGATCTGACAAACAGCTACCACTAAAGGTTAATGTACAGTGTGAAATTCTGCCTCCAGGAAACTTAACATACTTAATAGCACAATAAATATAGAATACACATGCCTACAGCCCTAATACAGCATGTCGGGAAGGCCAAGCTTGTAAGCATTGTAAAAATGAAGATGCTATTAGTGTGTCACAAACAGGAAAATGACAAGCAAAGAAAAATGATGAAAAAGCAAATTAAAAACAATAGATCTGATCAGGTTCAGTGAAACTTATGCCAAAGTCAAATGCTTCTGAAATGTATTGAGTGGTTACAACTTCTGAAAACAGTGTTCCACATGATGTTGTACATATTGGATGTTCCTACTCTTTCATATGCAACAGTGAGATGGGCAAGATGTTTGGCAGAAATTTAAGTTCTTCCACTGGAGATAGATGGGTGAAACCTATTTCACCTTATCGTATGTTTTTATATTGTCTGACAGGACTGAAGAACAGTCCAAGTCCTGGTGTATAACACAAAATCCATGTAGTTAGGATGGGAATCTGGTGTTTTCATTCATCTGGTAAAACTGCTCTCATGCTTAGTTCAATATACAACAGGAAGTGACCTTCACAAATTCTATCATCTTGGAAATCCGAATGGAATAATACTTAAAATTTCTTGGGGGAAAATTCCCAATAAAAAGTACATATACAGTGGGAAGTTTCAGCACTCTGCAGGCAGAATGTTTTTACAATTTCTTATGGTAAGGATCATTTATTTGTGTGCATCGGCAGTCACACACTCATCATGCAGGTGTGGTTTTAAAAGCTAGGGTTCCTGATTCAATTTATGCTAATGTTATTCCATTGTCATCGGTAGAGTTACATGTGATTCACACCAGTGTAAATGGTATCAGAATTATGACACGCTGTGGAATCCACCAAGAAAGTAAGATTCAAGAAGAGCATGATTTTCTTTTATAAAATACTGCTGATCAGAGTCTGGAATCGTGGGATGCTAACAGAAGCAAATTCATACTGGGAATCCAGAAGTTGATGAGCAAGTTAGATGTCTATTCAGATGACCACATCCCACAACCAACCCATCAGTATCTGTAGTTTTGCAGCCAAGTTCATAGAGATCCCTATGTTTCAGTCATCACCACCCACCTGCACTGGCTTTAAAAAAAATTACATTTTTGCATTGACCAGGCATACCTGACTTGATATGAATTGTCAGATCCCACATCCACAAGGAAAGGTGCAAAATAGGAAGGGGTAATTTCTTTGCATGTAAATCACAATTTCCAATTTTATAAAATATCGCTATCAATCATCGCCTCCTTATGTTTCAAGTTCTTGTTAGGAAGAGTCAGAACCTCTCTAGATACTCCAGTCACAAATGGCAGGTCATTAATTCAGCAATATGAATTATACTGAGACAGAAATCAGTTTTTCTCACATGCACTGCACAGTTGTGTAGCCTCCTGTCATTTGGTCAAATATGCTTACAAAATTGAAACCATGCCCACCTATTCTGATAATATATCTGTATATTACCCCAGTAATCCGTTTCTTATTAGTGAATGACTGATGTGATTGGACATCCAGAAAAATGAAGTATGAATAGTGTAAAACTTCAAAATTAAAAAAGGGACGATTTCCATCATGTACATGATTAATTTACATTACATCCATAGAATGTTTACAGCTACACATCACATTACATATAAATGCAAGGGGGGAAAGAAAGGTTTTAATTGATGGAACATATTTCTATATCCATAGTTCTTGTACTAAAAACCTGATACTTATTTACTGAAATCTCAATTCCTCCAATCTCTAATTAACTCAAGCATATTGCACTGTATGTCACAGTTGATATTCCAAGCAGTCTATTCCCAGCTAATAATCATACCATTTCATACGCAAAGGGTTTTGCCCTTAAGTTGAAAGAATTAAAATGTGCAAATATCAAGGGCAATTTGTTTTCTTCCCAGTCACATTCCATTCGTGTTAGTAATGATTTTTTTCTCTTCCAACATTCCCCATGGTCACATTTTTCTGAAGACTTTCCTGTTCTTTGTTCCTGTCCAGGACGTCTGTCTATCTGTGTCCCCATGCTCTTAAGATTGGCCTAGGCCATCAATAATCACCATTCCAGGTGCTCCTGCAAAGACATGACAGAAATGTACATAGCAATCATATCCCTAATGTTGCCTTTAGGACACTTACCAGCTATCACTGATATCTCACTAGATCCTATTCTTTGCTCTTCTGAGAACACCTGTGTGTTTTCATGCTCTAACTAATCACGTGAACAGTATTGGATTTCCTTCTAACATCTCAGCTTTCTTTGTCTTTTTTTTTTTTTCAGTTTTCTATTTGACTTTTTAGCACAAAAATAATCCTTATATTGAGTAAAAATCATAGTTTTGGATAAAAGAAATAAAATTATGGATACAGATATTTTGTCTTTCCACCATTATGAGTTCCAGAAGCTCTGAGTTCTGAAATAACGCGATGCATCCTTATTATGACTTATTTCTCCCCCACCTGCTCCCTTCTCCCCACAACTAATATCAGCCAAGTTTTACTACGACTGTAGAAGACCCACTTGGAAAATAATCTTCCTCATAATCTACATTCATGAATCAGTTTAGGATCACTTTTCCTACACACTACATATCTTGTACTTGCAAAAAGGATGATTGAACAGGTTCTTCTCTTGCTAACCATTATGCTTTTGTGATCCTAATTATCTAGGAGGAGTTCTAACCATCATTCATGTATGACATGAAATTTCAATATGGAACTCTTTGTCTTTCACGCACTTGTTATTTGTCTTAATTACAATAGCACTTAGAGACCTGAACTGAGGTTGGGGTCCCATTGTGCTAGGTATGTACAAAGATATAGTCTTTCCTGACTCCCAGCAAACTATTATGAAGACAAGACAATCCTCCTTCACACCAGATCATTTTTTTTATTTAGTGCCCTTTGGTTTCATCTGATGTGCTTCCCATTGATCTATTTTTTCCTCCCACTTCTACATTTTTAAGTTGACTTTGAGCTCCTAATGGCTGTCCAGCTTGAGGACATTATTTTATTAAATAATTAATGTAAGACATAAATTTTGTATTTGAAATTTTTTAATACAAAAAAGGAGAAAGAATTTAGAAAACACCTATTGTGTGTGTAAGAAGGATTTCTGTCAGCTCGAACTATAAGACATGAGCTAAGACAACATAATTTAGTAAATGACATTAGTTGACATATGCTGAAGGTGAAAAACAATGGCTAAAATATTTTTTAAAATGACACGTGACCATATTACAACTTTCAGTTTACTACTGTTTACCTTTCAAAACAATTCATTTAGGGTGAAGGCATTCATTCTCATGGTTAACGACACATTCAACAGTTACTGTATGTTTCTTACTGTGTTACCAAAACAACTATTCTGAAGCAGCAGCATAAAAAACTAGGGTATTTACACCGATGGTTGCTAGAAAAAAACGTATGAAAAAGTGATGGCTCTCACACTTTTCTGCACTTGCCTATAATAAAACACACTAAAAAAGACTCCTGAGTGGGTAACACACATTCAAGTAGCAGATATATATCTTGACAGTTACTTGGGATCCTCCATGTTACTCATTTTGTCTTTCAGTAAAAATTGTCCTAAGCTCTGGATCAAACATTAACATTTAAAAGACAAACAAGGAAACATTTTAAACTTCTGGCTGAGGCAGCAATTTATTGGTTGTCTGCTTCGTCTCAGACCTTCACGGTATAATGCCCAGGTAGGTAGACTCTCTCTGCTATGCTCACTGACTGATGGATTTTCATTAAGTTTTATCACTGGATGGATTCAGTTGCAATTCTAGATAAGTTTCAGCTGGAGATGGGCTAAATAAATGAAGAAAAGTATGTGTATGATGGAAAAGGGGGCAGGGAAAGGGATGACATATAGGGGTACATTCTCATCTTACTGTAAATTGCCATAGCTCCATTGACTTTATTTACATCAGCTGAAGAACTGTCCTTTGATAATTTTTTTATACAGACCTTTCCTAGTATTTATGGATCTCCATATATATGATAATGTAGGCCCCAGCACTGTGATGTAGGCCTGAACCAAAGCAGGCCCGAACCATGAATACTATTTGAAGCTTAAGGGTTATTCAGTTAATCCTTACACTGGAAGAGAACAAAATAGGCGTTATAGATAAGGATGTTCTGAACACATTGATTGTTTGTTCATACCACCCCAGGCTCCACTATGATAATTAACTGAAGTGGGAACATCCTGCCTAAACATTCTGTGATTTAACATTTAGGACACATTGGGGCCCTGCTTGTAACCATCTATAAATGAATATTTGGAAACATCCTGAAATCTGATTGTGATCATTTACAAGTGAAGGAAAGTGACTAATGCATATTAGGAATGTGGTTGATGTGTAAATCATAGGGCAATGAGGGGACAAATAAAATTTCTTGTGTCTTTTGTTAGTAAAATTGGTGTAGGTACAAGGATTTTATTAAGTTAGTGAATAAGATAAAGATAATTGTTACCAATGTAATGGAATAAAAATGTAATGATTTTTAGTAAGCATGAATGAGGAGTGAATGCAGTTTGAGTGCTAAGATAAGACGGCAAGAAACTAATTGCTGAGGTAATGTTCTCAGCCTTCAAGGGCAAGAGGGAGAGAAGACGTTTTTGTTTGATGAACTTTTATAACCCTGATGACCGAAGAACAAGATAACCCTGGAAAACAGTGGAGTTAACAACCAAGAACAAAAAATAAGACCAAGTGTGAAACAGGAATGAAGGAATGATGAGAAAGCTGTCACACTTGCAATTCCATACATAATTAAAAATTACATCAAACAAGGAAACTATCTGATATGACAAAATCCATAGACCCGAATGGGAATAGATGAGTATAAAAATGGAAAGAAGAAACCTGGACTTTGGACTCGTTCTCCAAATCCCAAGGAGCATCATGTTGCGACTGACAAAGCCTGGCTCCATTCTTGTGTCTGAATTACCTGGTCAGTGATTCAGCTCGGACAACAAGGGACTGGTAATTATATCCCTCCTGTAGAACTTTGTGTGTGTGTGTGCGTGTGAGAGAGAGAGAGAGAGAGAGAGTGTGTGTGTTTTAGGCAATTGCTTTTTAAAATGTTTTTTCTTTTTGTATTCATAATAAACGCAGCATACTGCCTTATCCCCTGAATAAGATCCTGCTGTTTATTTCATAAGTATAACAACATCACATCAGGAAGCGCAGCACCTGGAATTTCCTTTAAGGACACTGGAACATTTTAAAAGATGCTCTCTGTTTGATACATCTTTACCTGAAATATCACCTTCAGGAAGCAGTACTATTATATCTGCCAAATGGTGGTCACACACTGCAGAAGACTTCACCAATTAACAGAGTCACCTATTTAGTGACTCTAACTCATTTATGCATTCTGCCCTTTACCACAACTCAAACTGATGCCTTTGTGGTCTACAGGCAGCAACATTATCAAGTCCCTTTAAAAGGCACTGATTGACAAGTCACATATTGTGAGGTATGTTTGATACCATATCTACATTATAGTTTTTGCACAAAGGAAGGCTGGAAGATAATATTTGTAAGAGGAAGTGCTTATAGTAAGTAAAATGTTTTATGTATTAATAATGTAATAATCGCTTTTTCTGAAGACTTCTTTAACTGGTGCCGTTTACAGTGGCAGTGATTTGAATAAAACACTATGTACTCCAAATTTCACTTAATGGCTGAAAGGGTGATATGGTTTGATGCAGGATTTACCACACTTGATCATATTATACATTTAATATGCTCAGCACAGCTCACGATGGGTGTGTTCAAAAGCAGCTTTAAGGTATTTTTGCATTCCCTTCCTCCCCAGTCCTGGGTCCAATGAGCCATTAGAACAGACCCCAGAAGAAATTAGAGGATCCTCAGAGCTGGTCTATTTTACTTCAGCTGCACATGGTCATATGGATCATTCTAAAACTGGAAATCATTGGTCCGTAAGAAAATCATTGCCAAATCCCATTTTTCTAGAACATGCTCTGTGTGCTGGTGGACAGAAGATGAATGGCATAAGAATCACTATGGCAGATCTACAACACCTGAAGTGTCACTTAACCAAGGGAAAATCCTTAAGTGGCCAGCTAAGCCATCTTTAGTGCCATTTTGCACAACTGGAATGGTGGAGGTGAACCCTACCGCTCTGGGGGATCTGGTCCCAGAATCCTTTACAACATAAGATAAATCAGTGAGATTTGGCAGAATGTACAAAAGAAAACTGACAAATATTTTCCTTTCTTTTGCAGCCATTAAGATTCCCTTCTTTTTACTAAATATATATTTCTACCTATATTGTATTTTTTTTTTAAAAATACAGCAATTTTCAGAATAAAAGATGATAAATATACAATGGGGTTCCTACATGGAAATGACGATTACCTTCCTGGGTTTTATGGCTACTTCAGACCAGAAGGGTCCGGAAACCTCTTTTTTTTTTTTTTTGTAACATGGAGTCATAGTATGGAAAAGATTGAAAATTGCAAATACTCTAGATACTCAACTGATGTAATTTGGTGTAGTTCCACTGAAATAAAAGAAGCAATACTGATTTAGACAAGTTTAGGATCTGACACAGTAGGACTAACTCTGAGAACAGGAGATGAGTAGCAAATACACATGTACCTTGAAATAAGCTTTCAGTGACATCTGGGTTTTTTTTTTTAAGATGCCAAGAATTTAAAGCAATAAACTTCAGTACAAACAGTACAACAGCACAAACAATAGCACGAATGTCCTCACAATCTGTAGTTTACTCACAAATTTGAAGATATCTGCATGCTAATCAGTCACTCCGTCATCATGGCAGAGAAGTGTCAAGGCAGTCTGGACATTCCAGCATGAAGGTCTATCAAGATGCAGACAGCAATAAATAGCAGCTACATTCTATGTGGAAGTGCTTCCATTCTTTAGCTTTTATATGGTAATGCTCAAGCCAAAGATAGTCATGCCTGAGAAATCTCTTGAATTATATGCCTTATAAATAGACTTACAGGGCTACTCCTGTTAAATACAGGGGAGCAGTCCACATTTTTATAATGACATTAATACTTTAAAGGAAGAAATCTGTGAACAGGCAGCTCTGATGCATTCTGAATGATTATCCAACAAAGGCTGCAAAAGTCCTAACTGACAGTAGATTTAAATCTTAAGTAGAAATTCAACTATATCTATCAGGATTGCTTACAACTTCAAGACTCTGTTTTTCATTTTGCTTCTGACAGTTTAAGACAGTTGAAAGTTTTCTAGCAATCACAAATCATTTCAATTTTAGTACAGCTGTCAAGTGAACACAGATCCAGTACTGTCAAAGAATTATTTGGGGGTGGGGAGAAGGGAATAAAGTGATTGCACAGCTATTTCACTCACTGCTTGGCATTTAGTTTTGTGCAATGGAAATATTAAAAGCTCTATGCAAACTAGTTCTTGCAAAGCTGCCAATGTTAAAAAGATGTAAGTGTCAAATATTCATTGGATATGTCCTGCAGTAAAAATACATTACAACAATGGATAGACAAGCCTCGGGGAAGTCGAGATGTTTTGAACTGTTAGAAACATTATTTGAGTTCACAAAACTAAGTTGAGTTTGAAAATATATTTTCCCTTTTTCTTTCAAAGATAATTAAAAACAGATGTGTTTTTCTAGCTCTACATTCTACCCGGGTTTTGCTTGTGATGCTTCCTCTGTCTTTCCATCAAATTAAATAAATAGCCTGTTTTGATGAAAGACAAAATACTACAGTTTACCCAGGAGCAGCACTATTCGATGGTTACATAATGTAGGAATAATAAGGCTATATTTTATTGAAATATAGAATGGACTACGGAATGACTGTTAAGGATTTTTTTTCTCTTATGTAGATTACTTTGTCTGCATTAGCAAATAAAGCAGTTCTGTATTTTATAAATTTATTGAAAGATTAATCAAGCAATTATAACACAATGATAAGTTTAAGCAAAATATATTATTATCTATTAGTTCTCCCGACTTAATTTACAAGAAAAATATTACAATGGTCAAATTCCTGTTATTACTGAAATACAACCAATAAATCAATGGCTCAATTTATTTGGTTCACCAGTTATGACAACTAGTAATTAAATAATGCTGAGTAAGTTAAGAAAACAATCCTTCTTAAACTTGTACAGAAAGGTTGATAGGAGAATCCCTTTTTTTAATCCCATGTTAGTTTAAGGTCTGCTGAAAGCAGCAGCTGTTATTTTGCCTTGATTTTTAGAAAGTACGGTTCTTAAAATGATTTCCTAGTAGCTTTCTTTTGATTACCTCTCTCCCATTAAGCTTTGTGGTTCACAAAGATTATATTAAGATTGGTTTGTCTAATATATTTTCCTCCCCATTTTAAAAAATGCCTATAGTTCTCTGACAGTCTGGCACAAACAAAAAATGATTTCTAAAATTCCAGATTTTACAGCAGCTTTACAATGACACTAATTTAACCCAGTTATAACTCACTGTTTAAGTAACAGACTTAAGGGGTTAGTATCTACTCTGGCGAACAGTTAGTAACACACAAAGAGATACATATGCACATCCACTTTAATGGAGCGATTTGAGCATTCTCACACTATCTTCTCTTTAAAGTCGCTAAGTCATGTGACTGGTCATAGGTTAGATAACTTCATTGATGACAAGACATGATCTGCATCTTTCCAAGCTGAGGGGCCTTGATCTTGGTTGCACCTCAGGCTTGGCTTAGTCACTATTTGCATTCTTCACTTCTCTGGGTGGGCGCTCCAGAGAATGGAGCAGGATTCAGCTTCAGGAATCTGGGTGAAGGAGAGTCCCACCCTCTGCATTTCTCCACATAGTTGGCATCTTTTGTAGGGAGAAGTAATTCCTCTACTCCTCCCTAAGGGATATTCTTTCTCAGGGCTTGTCTACACTTACCTAGGAGATTCGGTGGTAGTCAACCGGAGTTACGCAAACTATGCAAAAAACTTGCGAAACTCCCATCGACTTCTGTGCTTCTGTTCTACTCTCCATCATGCACTGCGCCACTTGAGGAGGTGGTCTTAATACGTCATTTTCTGGATCGCCTGAGCGGGTCTTCACTGACCACTCAGTCGGTCCAGATAAGTCGATCTGACGGCGGCAAATTTGTCACCGTGAGTGTAGACATAGCCTCAGTTAAAGAATCTAGCATGTTGGTGTAGGTCATCTGGAACCAATGACAAGCCTGTAAAGATACCACAAAAGGGTCAGCTCCACAGGGTTAGGTGGGTGGATGGAGAGTCATGGAAAATTTGAACAAGCTTTATGTAAGCATCCAAATTGTCAAATGCATGTTTAAGACAGATGCTTATGACACCTTCGCCTTGGAATTACATCAGAGGTTCCTGTTTAGGGTCTTGTATGTGTTGTAACCCAATTTGTTACTAATCGCAAACAGGTTTTTATTTTATAGAAAAAGAAGCAAGAAGTTGTCATGTGATAAGGAAAGTGAGCCAAACTTCCACTTCAGACCCCAGACTCAAATGTCTTGATTGTTAAATATAATTCATGGCTTATTCAAGCACATGCATTTGCTCATTCCACACATTTTCATGCCAATGAGTTAATTATGACCCTGGGGCAATAGCCTAAAAAGAGTGGCAGCAACTAGAACAAGTAGAGAAACTTTATCCTCATGACCCTTTGCCTACATACAAAAAACTGCTTTAAGCATCTCTTAGCAATGCTAACATTTGTTATAGAGTTGGCCTGAATCCAGATATGGCCTATTTTCCTTACAATATTTATTACTGTTGTTATTATTGTTATTGTTATTATTATTTATTATTTATTGGCATAAAATAAATAAAGCCCTGTGCAGATAAAACATGTGGATCTGCATCCAATCTGCATCCTGAGGAATAAACGTTCACCGGAACCGCAATCCACCCCACCACTTTTAGATTTAACTGCAGCTGCATCACACATCAGCTGTTTTGGAGCCAGCAGCCCTCTATGAGCTATTGAGCCCCTGCCACCCAAACAGCTGATGAGTCCCCGCCTAAATTGATCAGCTGTTGAGTCCTGCCAGTCTCCAAACAGCTGATCAGCCCCATCCTCCTGCCTACCAGCTGATGAGCCCTCCCAGTTGCCCCTCCCACCTAATGGCTGATCAGCTGCTGAGCCCTGCCAGCAGCCTAACAGCTGTGACCACCCGGCCAGGACTTGCAAGAAATGATCTGCAGATATCTGCATCTGTATGCGGACATCCGTGGATATAAAGCGAATATCCGTGGATTTGCAGGGCTCTAGCAATAGGTGTCTCATAGCCTCACATTACATGTTAAATGAGAAGAAACCCCTGTTCAATGCTCCTATACAAAATTAAAGAAGTAAAGAGTTTTTTTCTATTAAACCAGAGATCCATTCTGACCATTCTGTTCTGCAGCACAGATAACTTTATCTGTACATCAGATTTAATGAGTCCTTTGGATTATGCCTTACAGCTAATTATTGTTTGTATCTGTATTGAAACCAAGTGTCCAAAATCACAGGGAATAAAATTAGATGGTCAAATCTTTGATTGTTAACCTATATGTAGTTATTATATTTAAATTATTTAGTGCAGATAATTTGTTGTTTACAGCATAACTACTGATTTGACTTTGGGAGAAAAAGGGATTGCACATTGTTCTGCTTTAATTAACAACTCATAAATAACGCTGGTATTCATAAATATTTTACAGTTGAAAATTGTAGCATGGGATAATTTTTTATCATGCTCTCAAAACAATTCTAATGTAAAGTAAAACATACAGAAGAAGTCTTTTTCCAGGGAGAAAAACATCTGTCTCAAAACCTAGCAGAAATAGTGCTGAGGCCTTGAACCTGTTAAGGCTTTCAGGCAAGTAACAATTTGTATTAACACACATCATTTTGGTAGTGACAGACTGCAGACACCACTGTTTTTCCTATATCTCTATAATGAGCCATTCGAAACCTAGAGGCGAGATCCTCAGCATGATTCTAGCAAAGTGAATGGGTCTTTCCTAATTTACATCAACTAAAGATTTTGTCCCAGATCCCAAAACCCTCAGATTGATGGGGTGTTCAAATTCAGATTCTCAAATTCAGACTCTCAGATTGACACATGATGCAATCTCTAAGTGTAGGCGGTGTTTTCAGATACTCATTTATTTTAGGTTTTATAGACACTGGTGTAAAATAACTAAGAGGGCCTGGGACTAGCTTCACCTCAGAAAATGCTTTCAGGATACATGCCATGTTGATCAATATGGTAAATTCCAGGGGAAAATTTAAGTATTTTTATTATTACATCCAAATTTGGGGATTTACCCATTGCCATTACTGAAGATCAGCCATAAACATGATTTGACAATTTGGATGCTTATGTGAAGCTTGTTCAAATCCACCCACTTGACCCTGTGGCTGGCTATCCTTTTGTGGTGTCTTCAGAGGGTTGCCAAAGAAAACCTTCTTTCCCTCTCGAGGACTGTCAGGGTCAGCCTGAAGCCCTTTACCCCTCTAGACTGCATTCATCTTTTAGAAATCAGATTATGTGAACAAACCCAAGCGGTTCATCTGCCATCTTTCTTGCCTCTCCGACATGGCTCTCTCTGGATGGGTCTGCCTACACCTGCTACACCGTTTGCTCCAACAGACCAACAAAATAGTAGGCAACCACCTAGACTTACCCTCCCACGCTTCCCTTTCACTCACCTGAATGATACTCAGGTCTGTGTGTTTCTCGAATTCAGAAACAAAGAGAGGCTCTTGTTAGTCAATCTGATTTCACTGGAGTTGTATTCATTTAAACGGGATCTCAGTTTGGTCCATTGGCGTTTAAGCTGTATTTACTAGCTGAAAGAAACCGACACATTCATTATGTGTCTGAACATAAATCAGGATAATATTTAAAGGTTCAATTATCCTTCCTGTCATGTTTTACCTGGTTAACATCACCATAACAATTTTAGGATTTTTATTGCATTTAGTTATGGTTTGCTTTTATGGTACAAAAAGAAAAGTTAAGATGTATCCTGCTAAAACAGACATCCTATTTCACAGGTAATATTACTAGTATTTATTCAAATGTAGCCCTACACTGAGAGAAGAATAGGCACCCTCAGCATGGGAGCTGAAGGAACTCAGCAACTCAGAGGCCTGGGACTTAATGTTGGATATATACTTTAACAAAGAAACAAATCAAACACCTTTTGAAACCTAGGAAAGCAATATTTGTGACATTCCATTTTACTAATACATCATATAAGAATTGTTCACTGTAACATTTGTAGTTTGGCCCATGAAAAAGAATGGATGGAATTAATTAACACTTTATTACGTACATAAGATAGTTCATTCAAATCTAAGTTCCACTTTGATACATTTTAAACTGACCATGGTGTACTTTGATATAAGTTATGAATCCACTCATGCTAACTGCTTTACAATATAGGCGTGTCCACACACTGCTGCTTTTCCTCCTTACTTTATTTTTGTCATTTGATGTGATTTTTTTTATTAGGCTGTTGGTGGCCTGGGTTATAATATACAATAAAATGTATCCGGTGCATAATGAAAGGATATTTCCTGCTCAGGTTCTACCTTTGGAATAGTTGGTCAGCAATCTGTATTAATTCTATTACAAAGCATGGTCTGAGTGCTCTGCCAACTCACTCAGCCAAATCAGCTTACCCCTCTTGGAGTCAGTGGAGCCACTGGGATTTATATCAGCTGAGGATCTGCGCCATCATTTTCTCTAAGTTTTATGGTAAGTTTTTAACACAAGCAACTTATAGAAATAAAAAAGTAGGTACAAATTAAAACTAAACTAAATTAATCTGGAGTTCTATCATCTCAAAAGTGTGAAGTTTGAATGGTCAATACTTAGTGCACATCTTGCAGTATATCAATACACAAGTTGACAAGTTGTGCTTTTCTTGGGCACTAGCCTCCACAATGTAAGTGACTTACAATAATAAATGGTTTTCTTTGGCAATGAGCATTGTACCAGGACTCACTGTGAGTGTGTTTTTTGTATTACTTGTATTATTTATTATTATTCTTAAGAACCTATCAGCAAGCAAAACATTTTCTCCGGCATGAACTAGATCTCTTATCGAGACATAAATCCTTAAATAACAAAGCATAATCATGATCCAACAGTCTGATATATAGTGAGCAATGTCTGTTTCGAAACTGCCTACATGGTATAGGTGCTTAGATGCTGTTATTATTATCTATTATTTGTATTACTGTAGTGCCTGGGCTATGTCTAGACTGATGGTGGCAAATTTGCCGCTGTCAGATCGATTTATCTGAATCGATTGAGCAGAAGTGAAGACCCACTCAATGGAACTGGAAATCGACGCTTTTAATCCACTTCTACCAGGTGGAGTAACACGGCGTTGATGGGAGCGCATTTCCCGTTGGTGCAACAAACTGAAGACACCACGGTAAGTAGGAGTTAAGAAGTTGACAGGAGATACACAAGCTACTCTATGTAGCTTGCATATCTCCCGTTGACTGCTGCTGAATTTGGCAGCAAGTGTAGACCAGGATTCTATTGTGCTGGACAATAAACAGAGGACAAAAAATAGTCCCTGTACCAAGAGACTATAATCTAAGTACATGACAACAGATAGATATACGGATGAGTGAGCTGAAGGAAATAGTGAGACAGTACTGGTCAGCATGATAGGCAGCACACTAGCAACTGTTGTCAAGTTTTTTGTAGGCATCATGACAAGGAAGAGTTTTGAGGAGGGATTTAAAGGTAGATAATGAGGTAGTTTTGAGGATGTTTACAGGGAGCTCCTTCCAAGTGGGTAAGGCAACACTGCAGAAACACAAACCTGCTGTGGCATAGGTCATGTAAGTGGATGGATGGCTGAGGGAAGTAGTGTTCATAAAGCTGAGCCTGGCTTGCCAAATGGCTTGTAGAGCATGTATATGCTTTTTGAAAGCTGTCTATGATCAGAATTTGAGTCCATGAATTAATCTTTCACTTGCTCCAGCAATAGTGGGTGGCAGTACAACTGATGCAGGAATTCAGAAACAACTTTCTGTGCTGGAAGGATAAGTCTAGTCAACATGAAGCATATAAGGGAAAATCCCCAAAGATTTATCTCTCTCCTACATTTTCCCTGTAAAAATTAATTCTGCATTTGTAAATGTGGCAGAATTGTATACCACATGTAAATATAGCGGTATTTCCCTCCATCTCTTCTCTTGTTCAAATATTTTAACTTGAATTTATGTGTGGTTTTTGTGTAATAGTTAGCATTCACCATTTACACTTTAGGTAATTTACACTTATGTATGCCATAAATATTTCAATAGCTCAAGCTCTCTAACACTACACATTTCCCATTTTAATGAGACTGTCACAATCACTGTGAGTTGAATATCATCTATCCAGTAGTGACAACTGTCTTAGAAGAAAATATCCAAGACTGTGTTACAATCACAGCTAGCAATAGAAAACAAAAAATGCAGAAACATTTTAAAAGTGCCCTTATACTAACTAATGAATGTTCAGTAGCAGAAATCAGTGATGTCCGAGAGAATGTTACAAACTCATATCAAATTTCAGTTTACAGAGCTGAAACTCTGAATAATTAGGATCAGGTCTGAATAATCCCTCGTTTATCTGCCATAGATGTAATGTCACCAATACAGGTGGAGACTACCAGTTTAACAAAATAAACAGTAGAGAAGTGAATATTTACCCTTCAAGCCAATAGCCTTTCTAAACATGTCCATGAAAGCTAAGCTGTCAAAGCTATTTTAGAGAACTTTGTCTGCTAATAATCCTGTAACTCAAAGATCAGATGTTTACATTGCAGTTCATTGTCTCTGGAGAGTTCAGAAGCAAATTAATACCTACAGAAAAGAAACATATTTGGTATTTGTTTCTTTATACACACAGTGCAAAGTGATGCTTTCAGTTATAATGCTTTTTTATTTTTGATTATGAGAACAAAACAAGAAAGAACAGAAATAAAGTTTTTTTTGAGAATGCAGTGTCTTTTTGTGTTTCCTCTAGTTCTCAGCATAGAAATGAACACAGAAATGTCTGTCTCTTCAGACATCAGTATCCTTAGATAAATAAAGGTGAAGTACACAGAAAACAAAGATATAAGAATTACATATCTAAATACATCACAGTATTTTATTTCTCTCTATCAACATAATATCAAGTATTATAAAAGTGAACCAACATGGTTTTGGTTCAATTTGGATAAACAGCCAAAAGTCTAAGGGCTTATCCAAACCTTTTTAACCTCTTTGGTTTGTTAAATTTAGCTGGAATTCTCATCAGAAAAGGACAATATTATTTTCAATGCTTTTCTGCTTCTGGTGAGGACAGAAATACTGTGAGAATTACCTTTCTTGTTTTATTTTGGTTATTTGAGTTCTGGTCATACACAGATCCAGGAAATTCTAAGGCATATGAAAATGTAAAACAAAGTTAATTGAACTTTTTTGGCCATCATCCCCTTCCCCCTCAAAATGTACTTGGGTAAATTCTGATAGACAGGAAGCGGTTTAAGCCATCTTGGTCATTCCTAAAATCAAGGGAATATTTCTGTAATTTATAACAAAAGTTTCTTAGTTGCCAAGGGTTCATGATATTCTCAACCCTCCAAATATCATTTTTACTGACTGAATGGGTCTCATCATACAACTTGCTGTACACAGAGGCAAGTAGTTTGAAATCAGTGGGTATCCATGGGGATAATGGATTCTGCTCATGTGCAACAGGCTTTGGGATCAGGAACATAATCCAGAAAATGTTAAGATGGAGAAAAAAGACTTTAAAAAACCTGGCTTTAAGTTATTTTTTTAAAAGAATGTAAAAGGCAAATATGAAATTGTTTGTTTGTTTCTCTTTTACTGCAGACCAGCAGCAGGAGACTACCTGCAGGGTCCTATTTGCACAAAAAGATATTTCCAGGAACTAGTGGGATAATGAACCTTTTTCTAGGGAAATGAGTCCATCACTGTTAACTTTTTTGCCAGTGCTCAGTTTACTCTCTGAGCACTTTTGAAATACAAGTAGTTTTTCTATAAAACTGTTAAATATATACATTTGGGTAAACCTACCCCCACGATAGCACTTTTGGTTCAGTAGGTAAGATTAGTACAGAGGAGTCAGATCTCAGTTCTGTTCCTTCCTGTGACATGGTTTTGTTGAGGCACTTTAAGTAGTCAATGAATAGCTTTGTTGTTCATGTGTTTAATGGGAATAATAATACTTGCCTATCTCATGCAGATGTTGTGGCAGTCCAGCTAACTTGAGAGTTCTAAGAGTTTTCCACTAGAATTCTGAAATTTGTACCTTTTCTAAAGCTCCCATTTTTTGGACCTAAAGTGTCATTAGATATTGGACCTTAAACCTTTCATTGGTGGAAGATTCAATATTGTCCATCCTCTGTATTAAACCAGTTTAATTTTAGGATGAAATTCATTTAGCATCTTCAAGTGAGGAATTATACTGAATGTTAGCACTGGGGATACTGAGCTTTAGAAAGGAAGGTTCAAAAAAAAAGAGGAAACTTTTCAAAAAGACTCCAAAGTAAAAAATGAAGATATTAACCTCTTTAAAATCAGCATGAAGCTACTTATACTATCATAACAGACTCACAGAAAGTGTACATACCCTCAAATAAAAAAGAGAAGAGGAAAAATAATGTGGTTCAGTGTCAAGGTACAGAAAGGATATCTGTCCTTTAGAAAAGGAAATCCAACTTAAATAATACTAATAGAAAGCCACATAAGCTACAGCAGATAAAATGTAAAGTGGGAATTAGGAACACTAAGAGGAAGTATCAAAAACATTACATCAAATAATAAACTATTGAAGCATATCAGAAGCAGGAAGCCTGCAAGAGAATTGGTAAATTCAACTGGGAATGAAGGGATAAATAAAAGATTTCTTGGCATCAGTCTTCTCCGGAGAGGAAACCGAGGAGATATCTCATGCACAATGCACCTCTTCTTTTTAAGTAATTAAGTTGAAATACTGTCAGAGACTGGTGTGTCAAAAGAAAAAGCGTCAGAACAAATTAATAAAATAAACACCACTAAGTCACTGGAGCAGATATTATTCATCTAAGAGTTGTGAAGGAAGTTATGTGTGAAGTGGTTGAGCTGCTAAGAAAAATATTTAATCATTCATTAAAATCATCTACTATAACAGAGATGTGGAGTGTAGTAAATGTTGTATCTATCTTTACAAAAAATCTGTAGAGGTGATCCTAGGAATAACAGATCTAGGATCTGATGAACTAGGAAAACTGATGGAAAGGATAATCAAGAATAGAATTATAAAACATCTAGATTAATATAATGTAATAGGGAGAAACCAGTATGTCTTTGTAAAGGAAAATCATGCCTCCCTAATCATTTAGAACTCTTCTAGCATGTCAGCAAAATAGTGGTAAAAGAGAACAAGTTAATATCAATTATTTAGAAATTCAAAAAAGTCTTTTGAAATTTAGAAATTCAAAAAAGTACCTTTCAAGCGGCTGCTATAGAAACAAAATAATCATCATTGAGAGGCAAAGAACTGCCATGAATTAGAACCTGGAAAAGAAGAGAAAAGCGATAGCAGGAATAAATGGTCAATTTTCAGCATAGGAAATATTTAATGGTGAAATGCCCAGCGAGCAGTACTAGGACTATATTTTTCATATATTTATTATCTGGAAAAGGTCAATGGTAAGGCAACAAAGCTTGCAGATGACACAAAATTATGCAGGTTTAGTCAAAACTGAAGAAGACCATGAGGAACTTCAGAGGGATCAAATCAAGCTAGGTGAATGGGCAGCATGATGGCAACTTAAATTCAGCATTGACAAACACAGACAATGTACGCTGGAAGAAATCATTTGAATTGCCTGTACCCAGCACTAGCTTCTACATTTACTATAGCTTCTCAGAAAATAGATCTGGTTGTCATTAAAGACAGCTCTATGAAAACATCTGTTCAGTGTACAATAGAGATAAAATGTTAGACTATAGACTAAGAATGGGATAGAAAATAATAGTGAAAATATGATATGATATGATGTAAATCAAAGGTACAGCTTTCCTGTAATATCATGTTAATATCTGGTCAACCTATCTAAAAAAATTGTGGGGTTATGAAGTTGTTAATGAGTGAAAGAGATTGAAAATATTGGGCCTTTTCAGAAAGGACTCAAAAAAAGAAGGGACATGAGAAAAGTATACAAAAAATGAATATTATAAAGTAGCATTGCTATTTATATTTTCTCTTAATACAAGAATAAGGGGACACTCAAAGAAGAGTGAATAGATTTAAAACTTACTAAAGGAAATTCTTTTTATACAGCACATAGTTAATCAATGGTACTCATTGCCACAAGATAACCTGGAGGCCAAGAATTTAGTAGGATTTTACAAGATTAGACATTTATCTGGATCATGAGATCTAGCACCATTGTATTAAACAGTAAAAAATATAAGACATAAGCCAACCACTAATTCATGAGGGATGGGAAGAAACTTTCCCTATCTGCAGGTTATTCCATAATTATCCTGATGTGGTTCCTTAGTGCTGCATCTGATTCTGGCTACTTCCAAAACAAGGATTCTGAACTAGACAGGCCACTGGTCTGATGTGATATAGTATCTCTTATGTTCCTATATTTAATCCAACCATCCCACCACCCTCCCTATTCTCATCAGTTCATTTTATTCTCAGTAGCATTATTTTATTCAGAACACAAACTTATTACAGGAAACAAGCACCAAGCTAAAATATATGCTGAATGTTCTGGTTTTCAAAGCAAACATGCATGATTAATATAAGGGAAATGCTACAGTGTTTGTTCTGCAAAAGAAGCAAAAACTTTTATTTTTAGGGAAATATATTAAAATCACCTCTTCTTCCATTAATCCAACATAATTTTACTAACAGATTTCTTACAATCCGTTAATATTTTAGAATGGTTCTGGGAGGAATATTTTGAAAATCTGGTTCCGCAGACTTTGTCTCTTGTCACCTGTGTCATCCTGTCACCATGTATACCTTCAGATACAGGCAGGCTGATAATAATGAGCTCGCCACTCCATGTTTCTCTCTCATAAGTTCAGTGCTAATGAGAAAAAATCCCAGACTGCACTGGAACTCTAAATCAATTTGGCAAGATTGATCAAAATATTCATTAGAACTGTTTGTTCTTCAACTCAGCCTGAACCCTGTGTGCACGCAGGGGGAGGTTAAAAAAAATCAGTTTCTTTTCCTCCTCCAAGAGTTACTTTCTGCAGAAATAAAGAACAAGGATGCATTCTCATAATTATAAGATACTTTCTCACTAGGAAGTGTCTATGAATTTGAAAATGCTAAACAAAATATTCTGCACTGCTCTTCTCATGTGCCTGTCAGCAGAAGGCTTGAGAATGATTGATACAAAGCAACAAATTACTATCAAAAGGGCAACAAGCAGAACAACAAATGGGGATCTGTCAGGGAAAGAAAGACATCACTGGCTATGCAACCTTGGGAATTTAATAAATCTTTTGTCTGTCATCTGCATGCTAAATTTCCATATCCTCCTTCAACAGACACTCCTTTTACCATGTCAGCTCCAGTAAGTATAGATTAGACCACACTGTCTACTTTTGCACACTTATTTCAAGCTAAAACAGTCCACAGAGCCAGGATTGACATTAGCTGACGAACGTTCAACCAGCTGCACTCTGTGCTCTGAAGGGTCTAGACACCCTCAGTCAGATGAGCACAAATTGCCCTGAGGGATGAGCAGGAGAGAGATTTACAAATTTCAACTATAATGTTATCTGCTTCTCTAAAGGGACACAAATTAATTCATGATGCTACCAGCATAAAAGTTAGAAACCCTGACTAGTCATATATTATGTCTTGTTGGTTAAGTTTAGCAACAGAGGAGACTGCTCTTGATCATTTGACTTCACCATTAGTCACATAGACACTGGGTTATTTTAAAGAGGCTTTCAATGGATAGGTTGATAATTCAGTGAAATCAAAACCAGACATGGTTTTAAAACACCTTTTTTCACTTTATGGGCTATAAGTTTGGTTTACGACATTGAAGATCCACTTCACTTTACAATAATATATACATAAAGTGCATTCATAATAGCCCATATATCTTAGATATATGGCGTAATATAAAAAGGAAACAACATTATTCTAGAAAGTTTGCAATACGGTTATGAGCTCAATCAATTAAAAATATAAGAACATAAGAATGGTCATACTGGGTCAAACTAACGGTCTTCCAACAGTGGCTAATGCCAGGGGCTTCAAAGGGAATGAAGAGAACAGATAATCGTCAAATGATCCATCCTACCAACCATTCCTAGCCTCTGGCAAACAGAAATCCCTGTCTATCGTGACTAATAGCCATCAATGGACTTGTCCTCCATGAACTCATCTTGTTGTTTTTTGAACCCTCTTATAGTGTTGGCTTTCACAACATCCTCTGGCAAGGAGTTCTACAGGTTGACTGTGCGTTATGTGAAGAAATACTTCTTTTGGTTTATTTTAAACCTGCTGCCTATTCATTTCATTTGGTGATCCTTAGACTTTGGAAGGAGTAAATAACTCTTCCTTTTTTTACTTTCTCCACACCAGTCATGATTTTATAGAACTCTATCATGTCCTCCCTTAGTCATCTGTTTTCCAAGCTGAAAAGTCCCAGTCTTATTCATCTTTCCTCATATGGAAGCTTTTCCATACCCTTAATCATTTTACTTGCCCTTTTCTGTACCTTTTCCAATTCCAATATATCTTTTTTGCGATGGGGCAACCAGATCTGCAAACAGTATTCAAGATGTGGACGTACCATGGATTTATAGAGGCAATATGATATTTTCTGTTTAGTATCTATCCCTTTCCTAACAATTCCCAATAGTCTATTAGCTTTTTTGACTCCCGCTGAGCATTGACTGGATGTTTTCTGAGAACTATACACAATGACTCCAAGATCCCTTTGTTGAGTGGTAACAGCTAACTTAGACCCCATCATTTTATATGCATAATTGGGATTATGTTTTCCAATGTGCATTGTTTTACATTTATCAACATTGAATTTAATCTATCATTTTGTTGCCCAGTCACCCAGTTTTGTGAAATATCTTTGTAACTCTTCACAATCTGTTTTGGACTTAGCTATCTTGAGTTCTTTTGTATCATCTGCAAATTTTGCCACCTCACTGTTTACCCCTTTTCCCAAATCACTTATGAAAATATTGAACACTACAGGTCCTAATCCAGAACCTGGTGGCAGGGCCCCCACATGGGGGGGAAAGGGTACACTTTACCGGGGCCTGGAGGTCCTGGGGGGGGGGCCGGCCCAGGCTGCAACCCCCATTACCCATGAGGAAAAAATTGAGGTTAAATTGTACATCATGCCTGAGGATATTTATAGAAACTTATTTCCCTGTATCTATGTATCTATTGTCCAGATCTTGTGAGATTTGCTGGAGCCAAACAGAAGCACTGTTAGAGCAGTCTCAAGCAACATTCTGAACAGTGAGTTGCTGGGCCTGCTGGCCCAGCCCAGGCCCTTCTCTAGAATAGACTGTGTGCGCTTATGCAGTTAAACTAGGACTTGTAGTTTGAGACTGAGACAGAGAGATTTGTGCTCCTCTCTGTTGACATGGTCTACCATATCAAGATCAAGAACTACCAGTCCCAGAGTTCCTTGTGCATAGGCAGGAGGAAGGGACAGCTTGTGGGAGGGGCAAAGCAAAGCACCATAAGACAGTGGGAGACAGTGCTGCTGCTTCTTCTGATAGGATTTGCAGGCCCAAGATACATGTGAGTAAGTGTCTAATTCATTCACAGTCCCTCCCCCCCCATACTGCCATGTCTGATAGTAGTTACAAAATAGTCAGCAAACTTGTAGGACTCTCAGGCTGGGTGTTATGTTAAACAAAAATAGCAAAGGGGGGCATTTTTCAGAAATGTAGAATAGGTAACAGTAATTTCAGAATTCAAACTTTTTTCATGGCTCATGAGATTGTATGTATGGGATGAGGGATCGTGGTATGTGTGTGGAAGGGGGTCCGTGTTACAAGTTTGTACTGGTCCCGAAAAAATTATGCTTGGGTCTTGCCTGGGGGATACCACTATTTACCTCTCTCCATTCTGAAAACTGACCATTTATTCATACTCTTTGTTTCCTATCTTTTAACCAGTTACTGATCAAGGAGAGGAACTTCCCTCTTATCCCATGACCGCTTACTTTGCTTAAGAGTCATTGGTGAGGGACCTTCTCAAAGGTGTTTTGAAAATCTAAGTACGCTATATCCCACTGGAGAATATCAACTTAAAAATTCCAGAGTAAACACCAAGGACAATATCCTGCCCCAGCTCACTAAAGGCATGCCAATGGGGCAATTGTCAGAGAGCAGTAATGGCTCAGAGCACAGTTCAGTGGTTCTGGAAAGATCATGCTGTAAGCATGAATTACTGGTACTTTAAAAAAATGGCAATGGGAGCTCTCTCAATGCACTGCCAAAGGCAGCATACCCACAAGGGAATAGGGGCCTGACCACATCTGATTGTGCCTGTGATAATCCAGTGGGTATGTAAGCCACTCCTCTAGCCTCACATTGAAAAGAAAGCTAGGGTGGAATATTGCCCCACGGCTGCACTGGTGCACTGCAGAAGGAAGAGGCTCTCTTTTGCCCCTTAGTGAACATATAATGTGAAGCAAGCTTTTCCCCATTTCAGTATTACAGGGGTATCAGTAGAAAAGTAATAGAATTAAGATAGGGAACCACTTACAAAAACATTTAATGACACAGAGTTCTTGATGGGCTAGGGTCTGTTTATTCTAGGGACTGCCTTTCTCTTCATACCACACCAGGGGCGTGCACAAAGGGAAGCAAGCAGGGGCATGGGCTTTCCCAATATTAATCTAAAATATTTATTTCTGCTCCAGCCCGGGCCCAATCTGTTGCTCCAGCCCTGGCAGCTGACCGCCATTCCCAGCCCTAGCCACTGCTCCAGCCCCTGGCCATTGATTCATTCCCTCGCCCCCAGCCGCTGCTCTAATGTGCCCCTCCAAAAGTGGCCAAATTTAAATTCCTGTGCACACCCCGGCTCGGCAAAACAATGCCGCTATGTAACAATAAAATTGATGATTCTCAGGAACTGAGATAAGACATTACTATTGAATGGTAAATACTCTTCTACAGAAATGCAGGATTAACTCATTTCTTGCAATACTGACAGTGATACACTGACTAGTGAGTTTTCTTCTTTTGGTGGGAATCTCCCTCCCTCCATAAAACCTCCTCAAAGGAAGCAGCAAAGATGATGGTCCCACCTGGATACTGACACTATTTAACTCTTGTATTTGGGGACTAGAATCCATTGAGATTGCTTCTCTAGATCATCTACTACAGTTTTGCCATTTTTGTTGAAAGAAAAATTTCAAGGAAACTGGAAACATTCATGCATGTTTGTGATTTTTCCCAGATAAATGTTCATGGCGCATATGTTTTCCTCCAGTTTTCACACATTTGTTATGATGTCACCAGTTTCACTCTTTTTGGGTAAAGATTTTCTTAAAAAATAAAATCAATTATTAGCTGAATTATTCAAAGCAAAGAGATTTAATTATTGTTTTGTAGCATAGTGAGACAGTAATGTGATCTAACATGTCTCTGTTTCAGATACTTATTTGTAGCTTTTTCTTTTTCTACAGTGCAAAGCTGATAGCACAGCATGCAGAGAAAGCCAAGCTAAACATGTAGCGAGGTGTTTTCCTTGTTTGATCTTAATACACTGACTTATTGATTTTAAAGTCTTGTAGAAAAAGAAATCATTAATTGTCATCCATTTAAAAGAGCCAGACCTTTGATTTCTAAGCTTATGAAATCCTCCACAGTCCTTTTGTAGTTTGCTTTACAGGTTCTCAGCATCTCACTCTCATATTTTCAGCATCAGCTGAAGATTCATTAAGTTTCCTGCAGGATTTTATTTATGGCTTACTTTCCTAGGAATTACAGGTAGTCGGAACAGAGAACACGTACTTATATTTGGTAACTTTTCCAAAGTGCCTGAGTCAGTGAAACTGACACTTCTAAGTCAAATTGGTAAATTAAACATAGGTTACTAAGTCACTTAGACACTTCTGAAATTTTACCTGTCATCTCTTCCTTACCCTTGTCAATGCAAGACTGTTCCATGTTTGGAGGAAGCCATATTTCCCCTCAGCTTAGGCCCTGATCCGCAAAGATATTTAGGCACCAAAATACCCTTGATGTTATGTTAATGTTTCTGTGTCTGTCTACACATCTCTAAAATGAGGATAATAATACCTCTTATCACACATGGGCTTGGGAGTCTTAATTCATTAATATTTTCAAAATGCACTAAAATGTTAAGACAGGACATTATACAGAAGTGCATGAATACTGAATTCACTAAAATAAACATTATAAAAACCTATGAACTGTGTTTTAAGGCACACTGCATGCTTCCTTCCTTTCCTGTCTGTCTTTGTATGACAGTCATTAGCCCAAACTTTGACAGACATCTCACATGCCAAAGAAAAAAATAATTACTATTTGAACAAGATTGTGATTACATTTGAACATTATTGTAGGTTACAGCAGCCATTTGTGCCCATCCCAAACTAAAGGCATGTAATTGTCCAGCAAAACAGATGGAAAAATACCAAAATAATCATATGATTGCTGATAAAACCTAAAACATGGTCAGAATAAACCTGATGAGTACATGATGGCAATGAATTAGGTGACATTCTTCCTGCTGGTTGTTATTGTGCCATTGTACCAGGGGAGTGTTAGGGAAGAGTGTGCCGGTGGAGATTCATGGTTTGGATCACATGTAAACAAAGAACTCAGTATCTTTAAAGATTTCATTGCACACTTCATAATAGTAATGTATTCACCCTAGTTTACTGACCTGGTGAGATAATTATATTCCGCGTCCCTTCATTTCAATGGGATACCATTCCTTTTGCTCCATGAACTACTGCGTAGTCTATGTGCACTTTAAGCAGTTGAACATTTTCCAAAGGAAGACAAAGTGATTACATGAGACTATCAAGTTTCTGAATCATTGTTTCATGTTCAAGACAGTATGGAGGTGCTCTGTGCATTACAGAATTCCTGGGGGGAAGCACAGATACTACATTACTCTGTCAATGGGGGATTTAGCATACACTTTTCTTCCTGGTCGGCCAGTTGGCAGAGGCAATAGTCCTCATCCTAACTAACTGCTCTGTGGTACACTTAAACCCTGACAATTCCTTGTGCACCAGTGAGAAAAAGGACAACATTTGTGACTGGCTCTTGTACAGGGGATGCTCTCTCCTTCCTTCTGGTCCCATATATGAAGCAATCACAATCTGGACCTTAGTTTGTTACATTTACAAGGCAATTTGTGATCTCACAAGATGACTATGCTGTGCAACGTAAGGTATTAGTGTTAAGTAAACTCTAAAACAATGCAGATTTGTGCCATTGGTGAGTATTCTTTCAATTGGTGTGATAGTGGACTTGATCAGCCATCACAGATATATTTCATTTATCGCAGATAAACTGCCTTGTTAACTAAACACAATACTTTGAATTAGATGCTCTTTTGATATAAAAATGTAATGGTGCTTTGGAAAAGACTACTGTGCTTGACTGACAATGATGGATAATATTAGTATCTATGTGCCATTGGCATCTAGAGATGTTTCAGAAAAGTTACAGAATACTTAAAACCCCAGTGAAGGGCTAGAAATATACTGGTTTTTGAAATGCAAACTGAGATTCTCACATATCTTCAGGAGTTCAAACAAAAAACACTGTGAGACTCACAACAAAATCATGTGAGTTGGCAACACTGCGTCAGGCCTGAAAAACACAAAATTTAGGCAGTATTGATTCTGCTTCTTTGAACTTCACGAAAATGGAGGCTGTTTTCTCAACGTAAGAGGTTGGGCTGGTATACTGGATGTCAGAAATGTAATAAAGACTCAGTTTGAAGATATAATAGTTATGCATTAATAACACTTTGTTATACCCTGTCATATAGTGAATGGTGGCTAAATATTAATGAAGTTCATTAGTTTGGTTAATAAAGTTTTTAAACAGAAAACTTTATATTTCTTTCATGCCTCTAATCTTCAATCAAGGCCTGATAAATGGCACATTGAAATTAATGGCAGATCTCTTACATACAGTAGAACCTCAGAGCTATGAATACCAGAGTTATGAACTGACTGGTCAACCACACACCTCATTTGGAACCTGAAGTATGCAATCAGGTGACAGCAGAGACCAAAAAAAAAAAAAAAAAAAAGCAACATGGTACAGTACAGTACTGTGTTAAGTGTAAACTACTAAAAAAAAGAAGGGAAAGTTTAAAAAAAAGATTTGACAAGGTAAGGAAACTCTTTCTGTGCTTGTTTCATTTAAATTAAGATGGTTAAAAGCTGCATTTTTCTTCTGCATGGTAAAGTTTCAAAGGTGTATTAAGTCACCACCATAACATTTTGCTCAGAGTTACGAACATTTCAGAGTTACAAACAACCTCCATTCCCAAGGTGTTCATAATGCTGCAGTTCTATTGTATTTCAGTGAAAGTAAGTTCAGACTGTTACATAGAAAAAGTGACTCTAGCAATTAAGGATAATTGAAATAATTTGGAAAAAGTATTGAAATTTCTCCTTCTCTTGGAACACTTAAGTGCTTGGCATTCCAGTACTGCAGATCAGCTATAAAGCATTAGTGGCAGTTTAATAATCAGTTGAAATGAAGTTGTCTCTTTCTGGATATATTGAAAGAACACAAACATAAATTTAACACATCAGTATGCTTTTGGAGGCCCAGCACTTATGACTCTGCATTTGAAATCTGTGCAGAATAATCTGATTTGAATCTGCACAAATATCCCTAATTCTGAGAAAGTAAATACTTTGTAAATTCATACTTATGACTATATATTTTTCCATCTGGCTTTTCTGCCATAGCTAATGATATGGAAATAGCATGCCATTAGCAATTCAGTATAGCACATGAATATGTACATAGTAAAAATTACTAAGCATCATAGTTTTTCAGCCTGCAGACTTCGCTGAGGCTCAGAATTTATAAACCTTGTCAGTGTTAATAATCTCTACCATGTAAACTCATGGAGGCCAAGATTTTCAAAAGTGACTAGTGATTGTGGCTGCCTCAATTTTTGGGTGCTCAACTTAATAACACCTTAAAGGAGCATGATTTTCAAAAAGTGGTCTGGAGAGATTTCTGGTGCTGATGTGGGCATATGGCTAAAAGTCTATTTATGTTTATGGTTGTCCTGCAGGGTGTTACTGAGTGGGCTGTGCCACACCGGTCCACTCTCGATGTCTGGGTAGCATGTTGGCTGTACCACAAGCTCAGCGACAAATATGTAGGTGCTCCATGCACTAAACTGTTCAAGTGGGTTCTCACAAAGACACATTCTGTGGAGACAATAACAGACATCAGGGCTTTGTGTGGGTTGTTGGGAGTGGGGGGAAGATACTATTAGCCTAATCACAATTGCTTAATTCAGTCAGCACTCTCTTCCTATTCTGGGAAGCATGTCACAAAAAACCTTAACTTTCCCAATCATGCCTGATTAGCAATTCTGACCAGCCAACGGCGAGTGGGGGAAGGGCTGGAACCAAAGCTCTGTCCATTTGAAACCTGTGTCTACCCTCTCCCAGCCCACTTGCTCACAATGAGGAGTACCCCAAGCACAGGGACTGAACTCCTCGCCAAATCCATGCCCAAGATATGGATAGGCGGAGCAAGGGACACATGGGGTTCTACTCCCCAGCTCAGCTAAATAAGAAAAAGGATGAATTTCAACCCTACAAAGATGCTTATAATATTTCTGGATGGCACCAAGCTGGGAGGGGTTGCAAGCACTTTGGAGGACAGGATTAGAATTTAGGGTGACCTTACCAATTCAGAGAACGGGTCTGAAATCAACAAGATGAAATTCAGTAAAGACATGTGAAAGGTACCATATTTCAGAAGTAAAAATCAAAAGCACAGTTGCAAAATGGGAAATAACTGCCTAGACAATTGTATTGCTGAAAAGGATTTAGGGTTATAGTGGATCACAAATTGAATGTCAGTCAACAGTGTGATGCACTGGGGTGCATTAAAAAGAGTGTAAGAGACAGGAGATAATTCTCCTGTTCTATTTGGCATTTGTGAGGCCTCAAGTGGAGTACTGGTCCAGTTCTGGGCACCATACTTTAAGAAAGATGGGAATAAATTGGAGATATTCCAGAGGAAAACAATAAAAATGATAAAGATTTAGAAAACCTAACCTATGAAGAAGCTTTTTAAAGAAAACAGACAAGTTTAGTCTTGAGAAAAGAAGACTGATGGGGTACCTGATAGCAATCTTCAAATATGTTAAATTCTGTTATAAAGAGGAATGGTGATCAATTGTTCTCCATATTCACTGAAGGTAGGATAAGAAATAATTAGCTTAATCTGCAGCAACGGAGATTTAGGTTAGATATTAAGAAAAACTTTCTAACTATGAAAATAACTAAATTCTGGAATAGAGAGGTTATGGAATCCCCATCATTGGAGGTTTTTAAGAACAGATTAAACAAACAGCTGTCAGGAATTGTCTAATATTATTTGGTCCTGCCTCAATTCAGGAGGCTGTACCTGATGACCTCTCGAGGACCCTTCCAACCCTATATATCTATGATAAAGATGACTCATTCACTAGGTTTGTACCAAGAAGCTAAATTGAAATCCTGCAAACGCTGCAGGAAAAGTAACTTGTTTGGCCCTGATCATACAGCAAATACTCCCAGAGTCTCCATGTGGTTTCAGACCATCATGAGGCACAACCAACATGATTTTTGCAACTAGGCAGATCAAGGAAAAATGCCAAGAACAACATCAGGAGCTGTATATGGCCTTTTTCGATCTCACCAAAGCCTTTCATTCTGTCAACTCTGAGGATCTGTGGAAAATCATGGCGAAGTTTGGTTGCCCAAGTAAATTTATTAGCACTGTAAGACTCCTCCAAGACCAGATGACTCCTCCAAGACCAGAAGACTCCTCCAAGACCAGATGACTGCCTCTACCTCTGAGCCCTTTGCCATCTGAACTGGTGTAAAGCAAGTTTGTGTGCTCACACCCACTCTCTTCTCCATTTTTCTAGCAGCTATGAAAATGCTAATCCAAGATCATCTACCACTGGGCTTTGGCAACCAATATTGGACCGAGCCAGTAACATCAACAATAATAACCGAACTCCAGTATCAAGATGATTGTGCTGTAGTTGCACACTCATTGGATAATTTACAAACAGCTCTTAATTACTTATCTGAAGTCACAAAGGTTTAGGGCTAACTCTGAACATCATCAAAACAAAAATCCTTTACCAGTCTGCTCCTGGTCAATCATCGGACCAATCAAGGAAGATCTACACTGACAGAGAGGAACTAGAAAATGTAGAACACTTTGCCTACCCTCTTGTCTAGTCACTTTTCACAGAGGGCAAATATAGATGTCAAAATTCAGCACATAATCTGCTGTGTCAGCTTTGCCTTTGGCAGACTGTCTCACCAGGTGTTCAATAACCACGATATTAGAACACACACTAGACTCTTAGTTTACAAAGTGTCAGTAATTCCAACTCTCCTCTATGGCTGTGAGACTTGGATGACTTACAGAAAACATTTTCAAAACCTGGAACGCCAGCACCAGCACTTTCTCCAAAAGATCCTCAACATAAAGTGGGAGGATCACTGCGCTAATGTCAGTGTCCTCACAGAGACCAGCTTCTTTAGTGTTGAGGCCCTGATTCAGCACTGATTCAGCACTAGCTCAGGTGGTGTGGACACCATGTGCATATGTCAGATTGCACCCCCCCAAAACAATTGCTATACACCCAACTCACCAAAGGAGAAAGAAAATGAGAAGGCCAAAAGAAATGGTTTAAAGAAACTGTCAAAACAAACATCAAAAGATGTGGCATCAACATAACAAACTGTGAGACAGAACCCAAGACAGGGCAAACTGGCAAAGACTTGTCAGAGAAGGAACGATCACTTTTGAGGAAAATTGTCTCGCCTAGGTTTCAGAAAAATGCCAGAAAAGAAAGGACAAACAACTGTTATGTAGCAATTGTGGCCCAACCCTGTCTTCCAACACCATATGCAATGTCTGCCAATGAGTCTGCGGCTCAAGGATCAGACTCCTCAGTCACTAAAGGACCCACCTAAAACAAAAACTGTGACAGAGATCATTCTTGACCACAAGGGATCACCATCGCTGCCAACAAATACTGTTGTTACATCTCAGTGTTCCAAATGAGGGCTTTATAGTTATTCTATCACCTGTGTTTTTATTAATATTATGATTATGCCATCATTTATTTTAACTGCATATCTTTAATAACACTTTATTATGTTATTTTGCAGAATGTAATTGGGCTATTACAATACCAGAAACCTTAAATTCATGCTTAACTGTGTCAGTTCTAAGCTGGAAGTGATTAACCATCTTTCAGTTAAATCGAGGATAGGAGAGAAACAAAAGACAGGGGAAACCTACAATTTATTTGCCCTACTCTAGTGCTGCTTTAGCTTTTCTTTTGAAATTGGTGAATGGAATGCAGCAGTTTGCAGTTATAAGTATGGATGTATGCTCTGTAAATCAAAGCCATGTACTTAATCAGTGAGTGCATCCTAAATCTTTTGCCATTGTCTTCACTGCCACAAGAAATTGATCCAGGTATGCCACATCTCCAACACGCAAAAAAAATCAGTAATGTGTTTTAATACAGCAATACTTCTTGACAAAAGGAATTGATTATGATATCCTTGCCTATTCTGAATAACCCCCAACTCCAAAAGAAGCTTTAGTAACTTCAGTGGGGCTACTTGTAGATTAAAGGATTAAAGTACTAATCAGTGTGAATTAGTGAAAGAACTAATCAGGATACTGGAAACTAGCCCGTAGCTGATTGCAAATTATTGATGAAAATGGCAACCTTTGCAAATACTTTCTTGAAATTTGGTTTCCATTTGTAGACAATCTCTGCTAATTAACAAGAAAAGAGCTAGTTAAGATGCCTCTGCAGGCTGCAAAAGGGTCCAACGGTGTACATAGAGTTCTATAACTGCACATAGAGTTCTATAACTGCAAGGAATTTTAGAAGAACTTTTACAGAACCTTGACTATTAGAGGAGTATTTTGGAAAAAAAAAAGTGGTTAAATTGTTTTATAAAGGATTAAAACCGCACAGCTAGAATGATATATTACCAGCCAGGGGAGAAGAGGCATAGAAGGAATACCTCCGTTGCATTGTTCCCCATGTCTTCCAAATTCCCTGGAAGACCCTGCACAAGGTTGAGGATATATAGGCCAATGCTGAGAGATTTTGAAAATCCCACTCTAAATTGTATCCCATCCTATGTGTATATCACAAATATTTCATTCATCCACCAGGAGGCTATACATGTAAAAATATCAAACAAGTCAAGTGCTGGTACAACACTTTGGAAGCGTTCTTGGAAGTTTAGCAACACAGCAGAACTCCTCAAGGAAGTACATTGAGTTCTCCTTTTATCAATTAATTTATTTGGTGATATAAATGAGAGACAAGGTGAATGAGGTAATATCTTTTATTGGACCATCTTCTGTTGGTGGGAGAGAGACAAGCTTTTGGGCTTGTACAAAACTCTTCTGCATTTACAATGGAGCTGTTGCTGGAGTATGAATCAGAACCTTTGAATCCAAAACCTACAACTCTACCACAGAAGTAAAGGAAAATCTCTGTTAGCTTAGTAGAAGTAACAACAGTAATGGTGCCTCTAGCATCTTGCAAGCCTCTAGCCACTAGACTATAAGACCGTCATGATTTGCTGCTAATTAACACATTAAATCTGAGCAATGTAATTTCAGTCTCCTGATAACATGAGACTTCTCTTTTCTGGTTGTCTAGAATTAAGAAAATCTAAACATCTCTCCAGTTGCTCATGATACATCATATGTATAGATCTTTTCCAGTACGATTATATTCCAAAGAAAATTCATAAGAATTCCAGGATAAATTATGTCATATTTGAACATCAGGACCCTGCATGTTATTGGCCAAGACCTTACCAAACACTGAGTCACTGTTGCATCTTTTGGCTATTCTTATTGATCACAGTGTTATAGAGCTAAGATATATGTTCAATGTGCACATCTTTAAAACGCACAATAAACCCCAGGAATCACATTTTTCAAAGTTTGGTGCCTGAAAATTTGGGTCATAATCTATATGACTTCCTGGTTTTGCATCAAGTAGTCATTCTGCTTTCTGTAGGTTTCTTTAAACTTATTTTGCTCTGGCCTCATTTTATGGTGATATACCTATTGTTCTGTACATATTTCTTATATATTTTCTGTCTTAAATTATGAGTAATTTTAATAACAATAAAACCATATATACTAATATAATATCCATAATAAAATTGTCTAGAGATTTTTTACAATGAAAAATCAATAACAAGTAGTACTGTACATATTTTAAATGTATTCCTTTTTATTTTAAATTTGAAAGAAATCCAACTTCTGATCGAGGTAGGAAGCTGTTTCTATCTTTGTAGCACAAACTGGATAAAAGCTCTTGCCCTGAGCATTTACAATTTATATTTACCTCATTTTAAATAGCAGAAAGCTAGCATGTTATGCTATATATCTGTGTACACTTCCCACTGCTTCCAGAAAAATGTCCTTGCTGGAAAGACACATGAACTGTATGTGGAATCCCATTATTTTCTCTTGTATTGCTAAATAATTATTTTGATCAGAATTCATGTTTACCAGAATCAACCCATCATTTCTGAAGGACAAATATTTTGTTGTTTATTTAGGTGACATCTACACTATATGTTCTGAGTATAAGTGAATGCTTTTATAATGGGCATATTCCACTATGATGATCTTGTCCCTTAGTCTTCAATTAGAATTTTAACACTAACAGATATCCTTATTTTAACATCACCACTTTACCTTGAAATTTTTAGGGACCTGGTCAAAAGTCCATTTGAATCACTTGATCAGGCCCTAAATGCAGCAATTGCATATAATATACTCATAACCTTTCTCAAAGCAACTTTGGATCCCTCCATATAAATTACCTCAACTCCACTCATTCTTCATAGGGGCTCAGTTCCTTATGTGGAAACCACAATTATAAGTATGGCTCTGCTTAACTTACATTATAATCATTATTCCCTAGAAGGAAGAAATGGCACACAGGCATTCTTATACTTTATCATAGATTCATGTATTTCCTAAATTTCTATTAACATGTTATATATTGTACAACATTCTTATATGTTGGTTCACAGCATATATTATCATAGAAGGGGTTGGTTGACTCCTTCTCACCCCTCCTCTTCACCCCCTCAAATATATTTTGCCTTAAACTTAGCAGACTTTTAAAAATTCATTTAACACAAATTCATTATTCATTTCCTTGGCCTTATCAGACATATATTTAAAAGGAATTCACTGTGAAAACAAGATCCATGTAGACAGGTGCATTCTAAATTAGTTTTCTAGAGTCCCATTATAATATATCTATTCATTGAAATGGATGCAGATAAATGTCCATTTTGAACTTCAAGACTTGTGTGAATTGGTAAATGGAAACATGAATCCACAGGAAAGAGACTGATTTTCTTTATCAATGAATCTGTTGCTGCAAAGAGATTGGGGAATGTTTCTTACAATAGCTCCATTTTTATATATGTCAAAGAAGAAGTAATTGCCATACTGTTGAACTTGCTGATTCATGTCACAGCAGGGTCATTGTTTACAAACCCTTTCCTGCTTTGAAAGAGGAAATCTGTTTTCACTCATTTCCTCTTCATCTACATTCCAGAAAGTTATAAATATATTTTTAATCCAAATTCAAAAAGTCTTTTTCATAAATTTGTCAGAGATCAAAATTCCTATAGTCTTCAATGGGACCAGATTTCCCTCTGGTATTTTTTACTGCACATTTGTAGGAAAAAAAGTACTCTCTATAAAATTATCTCATTTCATATGACAAAGCTATGAATTATGAAATTAGACATCTTTTCAATATACTGTTTGAAACTAGTTTGAATGTAGGGTCTAATCTAACAAGATGAAGAGTATCACGTGCAAGATGCTAATCATCTTTAACGCCCTTTGTCTTCAGTGGGAGTTAAGAACACTCAACACATTGCAGTAGAATGTCCATAAGTATTAGTAGATTGTATGACATGTGTATAATGAAGTAACTTTAAAGCTTGATCCTGTGCCCTTTGAAGTCAATGCCAGTTTTGTCATTATCTTATATGGAAGGAGAATCAATCTACTAATGAACATCAGCCCCTCCCGTCAACCTAAAGGAAAAGAACATAAAAAAACCTTTACCAAAATTAAGTTAAAACATAGAGTGATCATTAAAAGAGCGAATGACAGATCAAGTATCACAGGGCCTGGGCCTGCAAGATGCTGAACAGCTACTGTCTGATGCTAAGAGCTTTCCATTTCTGTTGATAATACTGAGAGTTTCATAATGGACCTGGTTTGTAATCTGCAAACTCAGACCTTAAATAGCTCTAAAATCCACTATCAAACTCCAAGCTTCTGCAAAGAACAACCACAATCTACCTTAAAGTGCAGTTCTACTTTGGAAAGTGACTCCAATAATGCTGTTATTAGGGTCTTTGTTAATTTCGTCTGTAGGATTCCATATAAAAAATGCTCAGATAATGAGTAATAAGCTGCTTGTTTTCTTCACCTGACACTAAGCCCTGCAAATCGAATGTGAGAGAGACAAATTTGTTGTTTCCTTCTGGCCAATTGCATTCAATAGTAGTCTGCTTGAATTATGACTAAATAACAAATGAGTAAAAACTGAGCAAATACTTCAGGATTTGGATCCCGATGCAGCAAGGTATTTAAACACATATCAAATGTTAAACGTGAGTGACTTCAGTGGACATAAGGTCAAGCATGTTCATAATTTAGTTGAATCCTTTACTTCTGGTTTGTACACACCACCATATCCCTCATGATGGACAGTATCTCAAAAGAAATACATGAATCCAATTAATCTGAATAGTCAGAATGGGTGAAGATTATTACATAGGGTATTTATAATACACACATTCTCAGTGCTAAGCACACTGCCAGGATTTAACAAACAATAAACAGCAAGAATGTATTGGTTCACTACAATTTAAACTTTTTTTCAGTATTGCAAAGAATCTATTTGCATGGAAGAACTCATGGTATTAAATGTTCAAAAGCTGTCTTTGACAGAAGCACAGTGACTTGGTTTATGAATCTTTAGGCTCATTTACATTCGGCTCTGGAAACATATAGAGTGGACATTAAACTAACTCTGTTCCTATTTAAATCAATGGTAAAACTCCCATTGATTTCAATGCTGACTTAAATGTTTTTTTTAAAATCCTACCTATTCTGTATAGTAAGACAGCTGTTGAAGAAGATATATATAAGTTATAAGGAAATCCCACTATTCAGCCATTTTGGGTTGTAATGAACTCCCTATAAAAATCTAAGTATATTGAGTCAAACTTTTATAAATTGCTAAGTAAGCAAAGAAATCCCAACATGGGTTTTAGGATTATTTGGGAACATGAAATTGGTAAGAGCATTACACCTAAGCCATAGAAGATAATCCTGTTAAATATATAGAAAACTTTTTAGGGCCTTGCAGTACAAGATCTCACATAGAATTTACTGGACATTTACCAGGCTTAAAAGAATGAAACATATGATAATGGATCAATGTTGGAAATGTAACAAAAACATGCAAAAGAAGGTTTTTAACACATATATACATAAGCATTTATATTCAGGAAAAACCTGATGATTTAGACTGAAAATAAGAAGATCAGTGGGAATAACATTCTAACGTTAATAAGAAAGTTTCAGAGTCAAGTTTGATTTAACAGCGGATAATTTCCTGAGGTCAATTATTTTGTGAGTGGTATTTGCTTTCTTCCTCACCACTTAAGAAGCACATTCTTAAAAAAATCCACATGCAAATATTTGTAATTGAACAGATTGAAACAAATACATCAGATGTATAATTATGCTTCCAAACTGTGGCTAAGAGAAAATGTATGGCCTCCACAGTCTATATTACTCTTTACTGGCAAAAGCTCAGTGGAAAATATAAGCACAGTGGATGGGATACTCAAAAGTGATGTAAGAGCACATGTCCCATTGACAGGCAATGAGACTTATGCTTTGAAGTCATTTAGGCTCTTTGAAAATCCCATATATTGAGAATCTGACTGTGGAGCCCTGGGTGAGCGCTTACACATAGGAACAGCCCATTGAATTCAAGGGATCCATGACTAGGCCCTCATAGGAGACAGAACTTCCACTTGACACTCCTTACATTGTCTCCTGGAGGAGACAGCTTTAAACTCCATCCAGTACTTTATAGGAGCCAAAAAAGCCAAAAGCAGTGCTGTGTTTCACTGAATCAGTGCACCCCTTGCTCCATTGCCACTCACTTTTAGGCTATGTTGGCTTGCTCTAGGCATCCTGGTGAAGAGGATATAGTGGGTGTCACCAAAAACATCTCCCAGTAGTCTGTCTGCTTCTGGGGACTTGGAGAAGACCCTTTGTGTATTTGGACCATGGTGTACTGTAAATTCCAAAGGTTACAGAGACAAACTTGCAACATTTACCAACAAACTGTGATTTTTTGAGGGGGGGAAGTTTACAGGAAATGGCTTTTCAAAGAAATACAATTTTTCACCAAAAACAGTCCATTTCTTTCAAACTTTTTAGGGTTTTGTTGGAAAATCAGCAAACCATGTTTTGTTTATTTTCAGAAATCGAAAACCTAAAAACTTTCAAAGAAAAATATGGACAAAAGAGGAAAAAATAATTTCCCGGGAAAATCTAATGAGTAGCCCATTAAATTCAATATTTACATAATCAGGGCCTAAAACAGCAACAACATTTGCATGTATATTTAAACAATACTGTATTAATAAAATATAGAGGACTAAAGCTTTTTAATGCTGTGATTTACTGTGCATTTTAACTGTATTTGAAAAAGTATACAGGGAATCCATTCTCTGGAGGATTGGAAAACTATGTTGTATCTTTAGAAGATAATTTCTAAAGATTATCATATTTTCTAGAACGATAAATATTTTATTTTTAGATATCTGAGTAATATAGAAGTACATGTAAATACATTATCTAAACAAAAACAAATGAATATCAGTAAACTGTCTATAGAAGTAAATCAACAACAGTACATAAAACCAATGCAAAAAATAAACATGCAATTTAAATTACAATGTTAATTACTCAAGAGTCATCAGTTGTGTTAGTAAGGGGGAAGAAAATACATAATTATCTTTCCTTTGGAATGCGAATTTGATTAAATGTTAAGTACCATCATCTAGTCTGATTGCATATAAAATACTACCAGGCCTCCCAATGAAAGGACATCCAAAAAATCTGCCAATTTCAAGAAACTTCCTTATGACCGTTACTAATTTTTGGATAGTCGTCATTCGACATAAGCCCTGGAGAGGAATGAAAAGTGAATGAAGGTAATCATTATCTAATATTTCTTTTTAGAAAGCTCTCCAATTATAATCAGTAAAACAGAAATTATTGTCACTGGTACTGAAATTTCCATTGTAAGGACATCTTTCTAATTTGGAAGGTAATTGAGGTCTTCTGCCTTTTTTCCCTTCAAAAACATTAATTTCCATTTAAGTGGTTAGAATATTCTGATGCAGATGATATAAGACAGCATCATAAGATACAATACAAAATTGTCTAGGATGTTGTTATTAGAAATAAGTGAAACCAATGATATTTAAGGGTTTGTGAGTTCATTTATAAATGAAAATCCTATTGTTTATAAAACGAAGTCCATTATAGGAACAAATTTCCACTGAGGAAAGCCAGTGCTATGCCCACAATGGGGAAAATTATGGGCAATAACTCACTATGCTGCTTTTCTACACAGACAGAAACATGAATGCCCATCCAGACTGCATGATAGATGGCAGATTTTTCAATGGCATTGGAGAACAATGAACCAAGAAGACTGAGGTCTCTTCATCTGTTGATGCATTAATAGCACATATAAGAACCTAGTACTATTAAGATTATTTTAGGTACTTATATAGACCCTGCTTCCATAGTATTGGGACACCTCACAAACATTAATGTACTTAATCTTACAACTCTCTGTGGTGGTTCTTGGGGTACCCAGGACTGTGAGTTACCTTGTTACCCCCCGCCCCCACCCACCTCCAGCAGAAGGGAGTCTTTCTTTTGATACCTGGGTGTCAGCTTCCTGACAGTGCCAGCCCTTCAGCCACTCCAACACAGTCCTCTGGGTTTATGCCAGCCATAACTTCACTTTGCAGATTAACAATAGGTGCACCCCAATATCTTAATCCATTTGAACCATTCCCCTATAATACTCAGCCGCTGACACTAGCTACTTATAAACTTCCCAGACCCTTTGTCCCTAAATTTACAGTCTACCCCCAATTTACCAATGTTACCTTAAATCACACAGTACTTGTGAGCACTTGTAATAAAACAATATTAGGTTTATTAAAGTAAAAAAAAGATTGAACTAGAAATAAGGGAGAGTGGTAGAAACAAGTGGTGAAACACAAAACAAAACATAAAATACGATCCTGGGTCTACACTTATTAATAGTTACCTTTCCTATATAATGAGGCAAATTTTCCCAAAAATAATTCAGGGAGGGAAATGCCCAGATAAAGTGTATAACATCTGCATGGGAGATGACAAAGGTAACTACATCCAGGAAGTAGGGGGGGCAGCTTCTTCCCACAGTCTATGACTGCCTAATGGTCTGTCACAATGTAATGGACTCTAATTCTGTTGGTGGAAGAATTGTTGCTCACTTTGTCTCAGTATGTGAGGATCAAAGGGCCACTCCATTAGGGTGGGGAGTCCTTTATATCCCCCCTCCCGAGAAGTTGAGGTTAGGCTCCTACGGGGGTCCCCAGACCCTGACCTCCAATGAGCTGAAGCAGAAAAAGGGAATTGGCTATTGGGGAGGTTGAAGAATCTCTCTTGCCTGACTCCCCTGCTGTTAAAAGCAGAGAATGGTTGAGGCTGCCTCACAGGAGGCCTTATTTCTCCCTTTTGTCCAAAGAGTTAATTCCTATAATAAGTAGCAGAGGAATAAGTAATAGGGGGGTGGGGAATTTCAACCTATCATCAGGGCAGCCAACACCTTGACAGAGAAAGAGATCCCACACATACTCTCTGGAAATCAGATGAGAGTGGGATTGGGAGGACCAGGTCTCAGATTCACACCCAAATGTTTGAGAGGAACAAAGGTGGTACAAGAGCTCCACCCCAGAGATTCTAATGGGAGAAATTATATAGGATGGTTGTTAAACAACTCTATGGATTTTTGAAGGATGTATGCTGGCTTGCTAGCAGAATGTTTATTATATGCATAGTTGAAATATGAAATTGTTAAAGATAATGGCTTAAACACTGCTCAAGAAATAGGTCATTAGGTTCCTCTAGGATGCCATCAACCAACCTAGCTACACTCACTTCTTTAAGAGGGAGGTGTGACAGATCTGGAAATTTCCTGCAATATCCTTGAAAGATCTTATTTTATTAATATCATGTATTATTTGGGGCTGGGATTGTATGTAACTTCTCACTCACTTCTTTAAGAGGGAGAGTGTGACAGATCTGGAAATTCAATATCCTTGAAAGATCTTATTTTATTAATATCATGTATTATTTGGGGCTGGGATTGTATGTAACTTCTCTAGGGGAAGATGTGACAGACACTGCAACCCCTTGCAGTATCTTTTGACTCTGTTGTTTTAAATGAATAGCTTATGGTTTATGTATTATTGCTACCAAAGCTCCTTCAGGAGCTACAAATAATGGGTGGTGACTAAGGCAAATCAACCAGTTTGTAAGAAATGTAATGCCTTCTGTGGAGGTTCACATATACTAGTTCGAACTGGATTCTCCAGAGACCATCAGACAAAGAAAGGACTTTTGGATAAATAGTCTAAGTTTAGAAAGTTTTAGAAATAGCCTGAGGTCTTCCTTCTGATCCAGCAAACATGCAGGACCTTCTGTCTAAGAGCGGCTCCCAAGGGTTGGAAACATTTGACCTACAAGGGCCCCATAAGAGTGATGGGTGACCTCTGGTAAGCTTTTAACTTGAGTAAAGGAGCTTTTAATGGTTTAATATTATGGCATATACGGTGGTCACATGAATGGGATCTATTACAGTGTTGCCACTCTGAAAGAAAAGCAATAAATCAGGCTTAGGATTGCTATTGTGAAACTCTTTTGATTATATAACCATCAAAATTCCAAAATGCATCCAAAATGATGGCACTTTTTATGGACATAAGAAGTGCCCATATAGTATTTGATTCCTGAATAAAAATCTTCATTTACTTAAACCTTCATCCCTACAGGTTTATGTTCATGTAAATAAAACATTTATCTTTGTGAATCACCCAAGTGAGGATGGGCTCTGTTATTCTCACTAGGGAAGTAGGGTTTTATTTTTTTCCAAATGTAATTCAGTGAAATTACTGTTTTGTTGGATGTTTTTAGCCATTGCTGTGCGTTGGGCCTAAGGGTTTTGTTTTGTTTTCATTACTCAGTCTTTCTGCTCGGAATCTTTGTGTCTAAAGCAAATTAAAATAAAAGCTTTCTTTTGTTGCAGTGTCTCAATCTCCGTTATCCCACTTCCACTCCTGCCTCTAGTGTATGTGGATTTGCATTAGCTAAAAGACAAGTAAAGAAATACAGTTTAATTACCTTATTGTGCTTATGCTGCTCCTCTGCTGTCCTGAATTTCTCTTGCCTGGTTTACTTTATGTTCAACCTCTCTTGCTTTTGCTGTCTTTTTCTCATTTTTCTAACCATCTGTATTTCACAGGAGTAATAACAATGGAGTAAAGGCAAGATAAAGACAGCCATTAGTGTGATAACAGAACTCGGTTGAATTCCCTCTTTTGCCCATTGCTGCTACTAATGACAGCCAGTGCTGTAGTTAAGTTTTAGAAACTGCCTCTCTTATTTACCAAATGATCAAGATAAAAAAGAAAACTGTTTCACTTTTTTCCCTAGCACACTTGCAACACACGAACTTCCGCTGCTTTTATTAACAATGAGTTTTTTAACTATAATGTTTTGTTCTTCTATATCACCTTTAGTACAAGGTCCGCACAATGCTTTAGCAATATTAATGGTCAGAATATGGTGGGTTCTTATACAGGTGCTGAGCGTGTCCGTCTGGACAGGGTGGGAGTGGAGGGGAAGGGGAGGTAAGATAGACTTTGCCCATGCATGCATGACCTATGAAAAGGTCAGTCACGGTTGCAGATCTTATGGTTGATTAAATGAAGGTACTGGTCTCTCCCTACATACCCATTTTCCTCCTCCCTGCTCCTCCTCCCCCCAAAAAAGAAGGTATTTAGATGAGACTATGAAAATGACTCTAAGGGAGCCCTTAACCATGAAGCTTAAATGGAGCAAAGGAGTGAAGTGGGGAACAGAATGAAGCAAGAGAGAAGAGGCAGTATGAGTTAATTAACATCAGGAATTGATGGCAAAGTCAGGGACCCTGACTGATAATGGAAAAGCCAATGAAGACATTTGATGTTGGTGGCAATATGCATATTGGCTTTTTGTAAACTTTTGTGCTCTGTATACTATGTCTGTATACTGTAACAGGCTGCTTTTCATTGTATATTTTGTAATTTACCTTCTTTCTTAGAATAGATCACATGATGCAAGCTACCTGGTGTTCCTCCTGTCTCTCTGACTGGTTAAGAGCACCTATGTGACTACAGGGTCAGCTCAAGTCAGCAGAAATCACTTTTCCTTAGTTCCTCAGGGCAAGAGGCTGGATTTCATTTGAGATCTCCAGTCCAGCTGTAATGAGATAAAGAAGTCATTCCTAGCTCCTGTACCAGACCCTGGTACATCAACACTCTCTGGAATCTCTCCATCCTTGACATTTGATAGTTTAAATCATATAATAATGTTTTATTTTTAGTTATTAATATATATATAATATAATTTAGTAATTATTTCCATTGGATCAGCACTCTATCATTACTTCACAGCTCAGGCCTAGTCTCTCTTTTGTTCCACAAAACCAGTATAAATAGACTTGAACACAGACACTGACTCTGCGCCATGCTTATGGCATCACAATAATATTAAACCACAGTCAAAACACAAATCTGTTTGAACTTCAAGGCTTGGGAACTCAAACGAAATAGTTTCCCCCAAAAACTTGCTGACCACTTTTTTGTGAACCTAAAAGGATGCACACAAGTTTGCTTGGGATCACCTTTGGATAAACATCCACCTCTTTTGATATGTTTCTGAACAGACATGAAACTTCAAAATTTCTCAGGTTCACCCATCCCTGCTCCCTCCATGATTCTCCTTTGTTCTTGTGATTCATTCAGTAAGAACCTTTCAAGCCAATTGAAAAGAACACCTAATTATAGGGTAATTTCTTACTTAGATTATGTTTATAAATCAATTCTTTCATAGTTCAGACATTCAGAACTGTGTGGACAGTGCTGTGGTCATTTTTTAAAAAGAGATGAGAGGTAGTCGTGATCACATGTCATGTTCACCACTTGCCAAAGTCCCAGGATTGGTTTCTCAGCATTCTAAAGCAGCCAGTCAAGCAGATTTGGGCATGAAGGCCTTGACCATTTTTTGTTTGTTTGCAAAACCCCTTGTGAACTAAAAACAAATACACTTGCTCTAATCCAGGAAAGCACTTAAGCATACATTTAACTATAAGCAAGGGAGTAGTGTCATTGATGTCAGTGGGTCTACTCACATGCATAAAGTGAACCATGTGCTTAGGTGTATTTCTAGATTGAAGCCTACATCCCCATGATTGTACTAATTTGTCACTGTTTCAAGTCTATTACATTTTAAAATACCCTTACTCTATGGGATGCTTTGAACAGAATGAAACCTTTCAATCCTTTTCAACTTTGCTCTACAATTTATTCATAGTAAAACTTGATTAAGAAGAAAACTTCAGCATCAAATGAAATAAAGGAATAGATTACATGTCAAGCTAATATATCTATAATGCACATATTAGAGATTTGTCTCTGGTAATTACAGATCACAGTTTAAGAGAATCCATTTCACTTTCTCATGTAATCATGCTAATTAGGACATGTTTGTAGTTCATCATGAAAGTCATGAGACTGCATGAAAAGTGGTGCATTTTGTGCTCTATTTTGGAGTCTTAATGGAAGACCTTGGCAATGATTTTATTTATTAAATATCAAAGCAATTAGCTCATATTATGAGCTATTATTATTTGTTATTTGTATTTTAATTGCACAGGGGTGCCTCACTTGAGAAGATAGCTCCATTGTGATAGGCATTAATACATAGTAAAATGACCCCTACTTAAAGAGTTTACAGTCTACACAGATAAAACAGACCAAGGAATTAACCCCATTTACTGATGTGAAATTGAAGTTCAAAGCATATATGGCCCCAATTCAGTGAAGCTTTTAAGTATGTAAATAATTGTATCCCTATTCAGCAAAGAAATGAGGTATATGCTTAAGTCCCATTGACATCAATGAAATTTAAGCACATTTTAGAGTCCTTTTCTGAACAGGTGTAGGATTATTCATATGCTTAAAATTAAGCATATGCAAAAGTCTTTCTTATTCAGTGCAAAAGTGACTTGTCCAAGATCAGACAGGAAATCTGTGGCACACAATGGCATCCAGAAATTAAACCCAGATCTCTTGAACCACAGCACAATGCCTCATTACAAGACTAACCTTCCTTGGAAAAGGCCACCCTTTCTAATGGCTGGCAAATGCCTGGAAAATATTAGCTCATGACGTCTCGTGTTATATTGACTAAATCTACAGATATATGGCTTTTGATATCTAATATCAGCCCAGCCACCTCACTTGTTTCCTCCAGATATGAATTGTTTTCCTGAAAATAAACATGTCCCAAAATATATAGCTGGATAGGTAACTGCATCTGATGCATTTCTGAGAGAGCACCTAAAGATAAGAACCATACAGCTTAACCGGGACATGAAAGGAGACAGCTAAGACAGAAGGTAACAGATTAAAAGATTTTGTGTTTGCTCTTAGGCTGATAATAAGAACATGAGTTCTCTAAAGGTCACACACAATTCTGCAGTATCTCACAGTAACTGTAATGTCTTCTTATAGCAACACAAAAACACATTTGATATAAAAGTTACAATCTGGTAAATTCTTACTTTGTGTCCACTCCCATTTCATTGCAAAATATTGTGATAGGGTCCCTTTGAAAGTCTGATTGATAACTGGAAAAAAAAGTGGGGAGAAAATAAGAAAATAAAGTGTTTCTGCTATAGGACTTAAATGAAAGTTAAAGACAAAAAAATGATTCATCATAGTTTAAAAAAATTGGGCGTAAGTGGCCTTTATTCTTCTCGTTGATTCATGTACAGTCAGTATTCTATTATATAGTTACTCAGAAAAGATGTCTAGGGGAATAATATGTTTGAATAATACATGCCAGTTGCTCTGTAGATTGCTGCTCTGAATTAACCTATCAGAAAGTAACTAAGGGATTCACTTTGTTCCAGATGTCATAGAAAAAAAAGCAGCTGTAAAAAATACAAGTGCCTTGGGTGCACAAGTAACACTTACAGCAGTAATATGTAGTTGGTGTGGGCGAGAGCTGTACTCTGCTTCAGCTTAATGCACATGATAAACCATGTGGGTTTGTGATATTGTTGGAGTCAATACTTCCATTTTTTATTGATTCCAGAGCAAAGAATGGCTTCTGAGAATCATAACCATTGTGTAACCCCATGCACCATATGATGTTATAATTAGCAATAGGCTTCTACAGCTCAAATGCAGCCATGTTATGAGCTGTGTATATTATATGTCTAAGCATATCCCAAAACAATAGTATACTTGTTTCTAAAGGATAATTTTCTAAGGTGTATACTATACATGTGTGTATATATATAGTGTCTAGCACAATGAGGCACCAATCTTGGCTGAGTCCTCTAGGTTTTACTGTAATATAAATACGTTAAAGTATATAAGCAATCCTTAATTTTTTTAAAAGGCTTTTTTGATTGAATAAAATGTTCCACATTACTGTCCTTTTCCTCTCAAAGTGAGGGTGGCACTATTTCTATCTATCAAGTGCATTCACAACCATTTAGTACAACTAAGTCTATATACAGCATTTATTTTGAAGTAGTTGACTGTTGTTTTCCTTTTCTTTTGGAAGAGGTCTGAATTAAGTATTCCTCTTACTGACACTTCCTCTAGTTATAAACTTTATTCTAATCAGAGCTGACCAAAAATGTGTTTTGGTCTTACTGTATTTGTCCATGCTATTACCATTTCTTTTTAGGCGAGCATTAGTAATAATAAGCTTTTAAATCTCTTTTATGAAGCTTTAACATGTCAGTAATGTTGCAGATATACAACTGAATGAGGATGGCAGGACCACATAGCCAGCTTCATATTAGCTCTGACCTGGGCCCTCGATGGAGCATTCCACAGTGGTCCAGGGACAGGAGAAAATAGGATCGTATTGTGATGTCTTCTGGCAATAATGCTGGTGAAGTTCTCCTTAGAGAGTTGTTATCTGTTAGTGCAAGAACAGCAACCTCAAGACTGCTCTAGAATGGGTGGAGATTGGTTCAGCCTCCAGGATTGGAGGAGAGGAAGTTGGCAGAAAGAACAGCTCTGATTCACCTGAGGATCTTTCCCAAAATCTGGTTGTGTAGGTATTTATTCCATATTCATCACTGTGGTATCAAGCACCATACAAGTTCTAAAAGAACACAATCAGTGAGAGATCTACAGGCAGAGTGCTTCAAGGATTTATCACTAAGTATTGACTGTAAACTATGAGACAAAATAATGCACTAGTGATCATGTTATGTGAAGTACACAGAGGAAACTAGGAGTGTGAGTTTGCTTCAGTCAATTTCATCTTGAAATGGACAACCAAAGAGTATGGATAACAGAGCAAAACAGTAAATGAATGACTCCTATATATTATTTAGTTGTCTACTTATCTTTTTATGAAAAAAATTTAATCTTGTAATCCACCTTGAAAGTCTTTATTGGGGATATCAATGGCACCTAGTTTTTAATAGTCCAACAAATGTTTTACTCAGGTTGGGCTGCTTGTGCCTTATACTCACACAAAGTAAATCAAAAAGGACTCCTAGTGACCTAAACCCGAAGAGTGGTCAGCAATAGGCCCTGACCAGATCTGGGATCCTGGGTCATGGAAGTGAAGATCCTTGTGACGATCTTTCCTCCTTAACCTGGCTTCATCCAGGAACCGCCATTTGGCAAAAGCAGCCAATCCTTTTTATTTGGCCTGCTGGGATGTTGCCTGCTCCCAGCCCTTCTAGGCACTGGAGGACCAAGTCTCTTTGGTTCCATCAGTGGCTGAGCCAAGAAGGCCTTTCTAGGCAGCCCCAGAGGTCCAAAACTCACTGTCTTTCTCTTCTTAATGGGCTGCTTCCTGCACCAAGTGCTGTGCACCAGGGCAGCAGGGTCTCTGGCAGGGGGCAGCAAGTGCCTGGTACACAGAGGACCTCTGGGTTGTTATCTTACTCATAAGCAAACTATTTCATTTTATGTAGAAATCTGTGACCTTTCTCTGTATGGGTTTTCTTTTCTTTGTGCTGTTTAAAAAACAAATTTCAACTTTGTATCCAGAAGGGAAGAAAAACAACTTTAGAATTGTTCAACAACTTTTGCTAAAGTCTTTCTTACCTAGTCCTACCATGGAAATACTCACAGTACTTTCAGTAGCAAAAAGCAGAAGGTTATTTGTGATAATTTTGCCTCATCAAAACAGTCAGGCAACATTCCCATATAGTTTTCATTCTCAGTAGGAGCAGTGAAGCTATGCTAGCTATTGATGGCCTGTGGGTCAGAACACCTGTTAATATAATGCAATAAACAAAATTGAGCAGGAAGACCATCTTTGTGAACACAAAAAATTCAGGGGTGGGCTGAAGAGAGGGGGAAAACTGCTCATAATCCTTATTTATCCTGTTTGTGTGTTTACTATTAATCAATAGTATATTTTGTTGTTGGAAAGTAGTATCCTGTTGTTGATTTTAGCAAGGAGAAGTCCTGAATGTCTTCATTCTCACTTGGTTTGTAACTGTTGATGTGGTTGTTTGTATTTTCTTGATTGCCATATAAATTATTCCTTCATGACAGGCAGTGCACCACTACATGGAGCAGCTTTCTGGTTCTAATGCCAAAGTCAGACCAAAAAGTCCAAAAGGGACTGCCCCCTGTTCCAGGCTCCATATACTGCTTGCTACTGTGGTAAATATTCTTATATTCATTTCTCTGCAAATTCTAAAGCATTCAGTTCGTATATGATTTTGTTGCTCTTATTCATAGTTATGTATATGTAATAAATTAAACTAAAATGATACGCAGGCTTACACTTTCCCACCATAGGAAGTTCTGTTACAGAACCAACTAGTGAATGAGGAAAAATAACTAAATAAATTGTGAAACCACTGCCAACCAGGAAGAACAATGCCAATGTTATCCACAAGGAATTTTAAATAACCATCTCAGCCTTCTTCAACATTGCAGTCATTTTCGCAGTAAAGGCAATAGAAAAATGTCTACTTCCTACAATGAAGGTGATACATGGTTTATTTGTAACTACAAATATCTTTTATATACATTTCTTTATCCAGTTTTTTCTATCACAGAATTTGCAAGTGCATGTACTTTTTTCAAGTTTTTAGCTTTTTATTAAAGATGAAGAAATTCATTGAGGTTACAAATTCTTTTCTTACCCAAGTATTAAAAAGAGAGAGTGACAGATATGAAGATGTAAGGGAATGCAGCAGTGATGCAATAATACAAGTTATGAATTGCAGTAACATACATAATGTTGTTAAGAAAGCAATGTTTATGAATTCATCCCATTTGACCCATCTTTCCTCAAATTGTTGAACTGTTTATTATTAGCAGTATTATTATTTGTATTTTCAGCATTGTCTAGGAGTCATGAAGTAATCAAAGTTTTGTGTTTTTGGTGACATCTCTCTAGCTCATAGTTTTGTACAGAAGAACTGACAGACCAAAAAAATATGGTAGTCCTCTTTGGGCAGGTATTTAGATAACTGATTTATAAAGCAGCAGTCTTGGGGTCATATACATTCCAGGATGTGTAAATACAATACCCCCACCATCCCAATATCAACATGATCCACATTCCAAAGGAGTTAAATAGAAAATTTATTTTCAAGGTTAGCAACAAGTTCAAAAGAAAGAGTATCCAGATCCATCTTCTTCCAATTACTGATATTTGTACTGCAACTTTCTTGGTCCAGGTCACTGGAGAGAGACACCGGTTTTATTAGTCTCCTCTGCAGGCAAAAGAAATAACCATGAAAAATAAGAGTGGATATTATATACCAAAAATAATGAAGATAAGAAAGTAGGTCACTGATTCCCATCTACAATAATTTTGTTCTACGGATAACCAGAGAAATGTCAACAAAAAGTGAAAACACAGTTAACCCCCTGAATACCTTATAAGAAGAACTCATTTTGACCCTAGGGCTAATATGTGTGAATTCATTTAAAGCAGTGGAGATGCTTTAAATAGAGGCCTTGTAGCCTTACAATCTCATTCTGGAGCGCTTTAGTAAGCACTTATTCTAATAGTTGAGGCACAATTTGGCAAATCCTGTGCCTAATGTCCAGAGTGAGAAGCTGGCCAGCAGGAGGGAGGATACAGAGCCACTCTTTACAGACTACTTTAACCCAACTGCTGGACTAGTGTCTGTGACCCTTGATGCAGATACCACCTTTGCTAAGGGGAAGACAGGTGTATCCCTGTAGCCTGTCCATATATGCTGCCATGCAAGAAGTGCACATTCCTGTGTGTCCCTCCCCCCTTACCCATCATATCTTGTCCCATTCTTTTGTGCAGCAGAGCCACATTACAGTTGCTTGGGACCTTCCACATATCCCACGAGGGGCTTTGGGAGGTTCAGTCCTAGTGGTTGGAGCAGGAGTCAGAGTCAGAGTCAGGAGTTGACCCAAGGGTCAGAGCCTGGCTCAGAGACCAGGGGCAAGAACTAGGAGCAAGGCAGGGAAGCAGGAACGAGGAACAAGTCAAAAGAGTAGGGCTCGGGAATCAGGCAAGAATGCAGGGTCCGATATAGCAGTCAGCCAGGAATTTACCGAGTTGCATGGATATCTTCCTGTGCCTCCTGGCTTAAATAGCACAGCTGGACCAATTGGTGGGGGCAGATGCTCCTCCAATCAGGACATCCATGGGTCTTTGGTGAGGCCAGGGTTCCATTTGCCACTTTGCACACTAGTTATTTGCAAGCTGACAAAGAGCAGCTGGGATGCAAATGTAGCCTGGGGACCTACAGACCCAAGATCCTCATACCATGGTCATAAAGGAGAGATCTGTCCCTCTGCAATTAAAGTCCCCACAAAAATGTGTTCTCTAATTTTAGAACATATGCACAGCACTTAGGCTGTGTACACATTAGGGCCCCCTTATAGAATCTGATAACACTTATACCACCTCAATATTATAGTAGCACTTTTATCAGTAGATCTCAAAGCACTTTGCAGAGAAGTTAGTATCATTATCCCCATTTTACAGATGGGAAAACTGAGGAATGGAAAGAGGAGAGTGACATGCCCAAGGTCACCCAGCAGAGCTAGGAATAGAACCCTGGTCTCCTGAATCCCAGTATAGGCCTCTAGCCAACACAACCCCTTGGCAACTCAATAGAGAGAGGAGGAAGGAAAAGGAACATAGATTTTAAAGAAAATGTTCTTTGTATTTGCTACCCATCCTTCATCACTATTTAGAATTAGTAATTGGGAATTGATCCCTTCATTCCAGGTCTCAGAATCTTTGCCTTAGGTTAGTTGGATACTTTTATTGATAGCTTATTTATTCTCATGTTAATGTTACCTATTGGGATCTAAAGTTCATTATGTGTCATTGAAATGTTTATCAGTCAGCACCTTTTATATGTATTATATACATAAATAGAAACAGCAAGGATACATTGCCCTAGGACACACTAGAATCATTTGGAACAAATATAAATTTAAGGAGGTACTATGACAACCTGTAAAACATGGAAGATGGCCTATATTTATATAATTTAAACAGGATAAATCCATAATTCTTGCAACATATATTGGAATAGAAGTTCCTCTAACAGGCAGTCAAAGTTAGATTTTTTCCTTACTATTACATACAATGAGAGAGTTCAAAAGCAACTTTCTGCCTTACCAGAAAACAATGAAATGGTGTACATGAAACAATGAATACACAGTTAAAATATAGGCTATTAAAAACCCGTCCATAGCTATTTGCACTCCAGCAACACATTTTTTTTTTCATTTCCTTGGCATATAGGAAAGTCTATTCATAATCACATATGACTAGATCTGTGAATAACATCCAAGAGTTCAAGGATGAATATGATGGACTTCCCCAATGGCTAGTAACAAATGACTGAGCCTCTCCCCTTATTACATGGAAAATATAATTATTTCATGTTACTGACATCATTAGTGGACCTGGAATCTATGTTCAGGTTGTTTGAAATAGTAAGTGAACTAACTTCTTCCAGTGGCATGAAAATAAATATCCCATCCAAACCTGGCAAGATAAAATATCTTTAAATAATACCAAATTAAAGGTACACAATTTTCATTTAACTGCTGTGAAACTAATCCTATATGTCAAAGAATATGCTAAATAGCTAGTTTGGACCTTGGAAGGCCTCCATCTCTCTTGTAGCTTTCACAACTGAATTCCCAGGAAGGAGAGTTTCATAAACTACCACAATTGTAACTCCCAAATGAAATTATGCCTTTCTTAAAGGGACCTAATACTAATTAGATCCTTTTTATGGACTCCAACTCAGCATAGTGGTTTAACAGATGCTCAACTTTAAGTACATGGATAATCCATTCCTGTTCAGCAAAACACTTATGTTACATGCTTACCATTAAGCACATGCTTTAGTCTTACTGACTTCAAGCCATTCTATCTGCCTGATGGCTCTCTAGGAATGGGGTTGAGTACATATTCAAGGCAGATGAAAGGACTGTCAACATCAAGCAACTGTATTTAAGATGATCAACCCCAATGGCTATGTGTGTTTCCTTCCTGGGCTCTTGCCATGGTATTTCTAACCTCCTCCAAATCAGAAAATACTGGAACCTTATAAGAAAATAAGTTTGTTCCAGCAGAATTTCTCAATAGTAAAGGTTTGGCTTTGCATCCAAACTCAGTATGATTTATCTAAACCTTCAAGTCTTTTGACGCTGATCTATCACTAGTAATCCAGATTGTAGTGAGCATATACAGAAGGGAAAAATTCTCATTGTTTCACAATTGTAAGGTGATGGTAGAGAGTGAAATGGTCGTGCGCTCTCTTTTATCAAGTCTTAATTATTGCAAGATGCAACTTACAATAGAGAAATCAAGAACACCATTCTGAGGTAAATGCAAAACTGAAGGAAAGTCATAAAAACAGAGCAATATTTTTCTGTGTATTGCTGATCACAGCTCACATTCACAATTACTTGCACAAAAAGTTACAATACTCAAATATTAAAACAAAATATGTATTAAAATAGTTTTCAAGAAAAGAGAGAACTTAGTATACAAAAGAGAAAAAACTGATTTTTAAATAGTTTAATTGCAGTCCAAATGTTTTATAATAAAGTCCCTGACGATAATCAGTATCAAATCAGATTTAATTAAATCTAGAAATCTAATGAATACAGGTGAAACCATACAACTCTGTTTCCTTTCCTAATTTGTTTAATTTTGTTGGTATCATGCTGTTAAATTTAATACCTTGTTTCATTTTCCTGTGTTGGCTGGAACATTTTTCTGTACGTTTTTACATATAGGTGAGGAAATATAAGAATATCGGCCAGCCCTGCAGAACTTGTCCTAATTGCATCCATGGGAATATTATGTTAGCTAAGGACTACAGCGGGGGTTCTCAAACTTTTTTTCCTGGGATATTTCAGGCTGTGATGACCCCCCCACAAAAGTGATGACTCATCCCATGCCATGCCATGCTTACCGGCATGCCCGGGGGCTGATAGCTCACAACCCCTCATAATAACCTCGCGATCCCCTGGGGGGCTCACGACCCCCAGTTTGAGAATTCCGGGTCTACATGATTGGCCTTTACATTTGATCTAGTAGTCACTCCATTTAGATTTTAGTAATTTAGTAATTTAGTAATCAATAACTTGGTGAATTAAGGAACTAGAACTGGGCAGGAAGCAGATTTTCTGTTTCATGGGAAATTATGCGATGTTGAAACTTTTTCCATTCCAAAAGTAAATTTCAAAATTTCCTATGAAATCAATTTTTAAAAATATTATTTTGGGTCAATTGAAACATTTTTTTAAATAAAATCAAAACACTTTGTTCCATTTTCAATTTCTTTTTGTATTATATAAATTTTTAAAAGATGAAATGAAAAGACATTTCAAAACAGATAATCAAAATGTTGCATTCTGAAAAGGCTGTGATGAAATATTTCAATTCCATGTTTTCCCCTAAACTTAATTTTGTAAATATTGACAAGTTTCTGCAAAATGTTTCACTTAAAAAAAACCCAGCTCTGTGCCGCCAGCTCTGTTCAGTTACATGGGCTGAAATTTTCAACAATACATACATTACTTAGGAGCACTAATCCCTCTGAAAGACCTAAGTCACTGATGCTCTCTTGAAAATCCTATATTACACAATTCCCATATATATCCTCTTTGTAGTTTGACCAAAATTACAAATGGACTAAATGGTCATTACAGCTATGGAATAACATTGCTTGGACCCATCTTTAGAACTTTATTTCACATAAATTACATGTAAGAAGTTGTGGTAGATACCTGCAGATATAATTGACTCTCATTATTTCAGAAATGTGCATAGTAACTGGGGTTTTTTCAGCTTGAGTCAATTCAGTTCTGCCATAGTTATCCTATAGCACAACAGCACCACACAGTGGCACTGTGATCACTTTTCTAGGTATCTGGGGGGCTTTATATTGTTTCAACTACCTCCTCTTTACCTCTCTTAGATGTCTCATTCTTATTCTACTTCTTCCTGAGTATATTCAGAGTCTTTGTATTATAAAAGTTTTAGGCAAAATTAATCATGCTGAGCAGTTACTCAGGCATGCAGCCACAGTGGGCTGGAGGAGGACTCAGAAAGTACTACTCAGCACAAGTAAGATGGCAGAATAAGGCCTAATGCAAGGAAAAGTCTAGAAGAGACAGTATCAATTTCTGAGAGCAGAGAACAGCATCCACTGTGCCTATAGACACAAAACACATGTCCTTGCAAAATCTGCTTCTTTAATATTTTCTTTCATCTCTAGACCTATGGGATGATAGAGCTGCATCTCCTGGCTTCTTTGTTCTCATCAAACTGTAGAATAGATACAGTTCTGGTTACCAAATCATCCTTCAGAAACTTGATACTAGATGAATTCCTACACCACCAGCACTGCTATCCAATAAATAGGCTGGCAAATTTTGAAATGGGGAAACTAGCATTTGGCTCTATTATGGTGTGAACCCCCATCATCAGATAGAAAAGGGGAAAAATAGTAATGTTCTGCACCTGAGGGGTGTTTGACTAATTGCCTCCCAGCCAGAGGGGTCAGAGCTAGCTCAGGACCCATTAGGCACCTAGGCCTTAAAAGAAGCTGAAAGGAGAAGACCCAGGAGAGGGTAATAGGGAGTCCCTTCTCTCACTGGGAAGGGTCTGGGATAGACAGACTGAGGAAGACTGCATGGACAGAATTGATCCCTGTGGGAGGACTTGGAAAGCAGGCAAGAGCCAGGGAGAGACTGTAAAGGAGGCAGAATTCTCCTATGGAGAGAAGCCAAGAGGAAGCAGAGTAGACTCCTGTTGGAGGGAGCCCTTAGGTAAGGTTTGTAAGTGGAAGCAGAGGATTTCAGTAGCCCAAGGGATAGAAGAATTATTCAGTTTTGATATTATTTTTGGTTTTATTTTCATTTGATTTTGGTTACCAAGGAAAGGCTTAAACTTTATGTGACTTGGCCAGAGAACTGAGCTACAGAATCTGTATTGCAGTTGCAGAGGATAGGGTGGGAAGCTGTCCTTCAAGTAACAGAGACCTAGGCCATATAAAGCTTTAAAGGTAAGAATTAACACCTAGAAGCAAATAAGGAGCTACGATGCTGGTTTAATGTGCTCTCTAAGGCCATCCTACCAAGCTACCAGGCCACTGCATTATTCTGTGCCAGATGAAATTGCCAAATGGTCTTCCTAGTTAGTCCCATGTTGCGTGAATCAGTTATGTATGTAATTAGATTTAATAAAGCACCTGTCCAAACTTTAGATGCTCCACAAATATTAAAACACTACTATGCTCTGTACAAAATACAAGGGTTGCAATTTTGAAAATCAAGTAGAGCATCTAACCACATAATTCCTGTTAACTTTAACAGGAATTGTAGGGTTAAATCCACTTGGATATGAAAACCTCAACCAAAGCCTTACAAACCAGGCTTTTTAACTCATATACCAGAATAAGGAAAATACCATTAGCCCACAATCATAATGAACACAACAAGCCCATGAAATAATACATCTTTATAACAGTAAAAGACCTGCTACAGATCATAAGTAGGATCATAGCTACACCACCTCTCTACATCTGTGCATTTATACAATTTCTTCTTTTCTACCCTCTCTCTCTCTTTAAAAAAAAAATGTTCAAAGGCTAACTTGCTAAATTGAAGTATTTCTGGTTACCTAGCTACAGAAAACATCTCCTGTGTCTATAAGAAATACAGATGGACAGAGCATTCTTCATAATATTTTCAGCCTTAGTGTCCATCAGAAGCTGAAAAGCTTGTTTTAAAAGAAGTACCCTTAAAAGCATGCTTTTTAATGCATCTTTAGGCCTTGTTTGCTGTAGACCTTTTATCTTAAGTTGCCTTTCATGAGGTTTTTCTACAGTTGATTTCATGTTAAGCAACTCCAAAGTATATCAGTATTCTCTTTGTTTTATAAAAGCCATGCAGTGAATTCAGTTTTGTATATACTATTTCTTCTTTTAGCCTTAGTCCCATCATTGGGGTCAGCACTTCAAGACCTTCTCCATTCTAGTCTGTTTTGAAGCAGCTCCTCAAAAACTCTGGAACTAATCAAATCCTTAAGAAAGTAAGAACATAAAAACAACCATATTGGATCAGACCAATGGTCCATCTAGCCCAGTATCATGTCTTCCAACAGTAGCCGGTGCCAGGTGCTTCAGAGGGGAATGAATAGAACAGGCAATCATCAAGTGATCTATCCCATCAGCCATTCCCAGCCTCTGGCAAGCAGCAATCCCTGCCTATTCTGGCTACTAGCCATTGATAGATCTATTCTCCATGAACTTATCTAGTTCTTTTTTGAACCCTGTTATAGTGCAGGCCTTTACAACATCCTCTGGCAAGGAGTCCCACAGGTTGACTGTGCATTTCGTATGATATCCATCCATCTAGTTTTGGATCTTCCTGCTCCTTTTTATGATCCATTTACTATATACATGCTTTTGATCTTGTTTTCACATACCCATGCCATCTGAGTCTAGATCACTGAGCTTTTCTATAATTGGTACCACCTTCACACTTCCCCTAGTTCATTCATTCTAAACATGGTCTATCTTTGTAACTTCAAGCATCCACCTTAACACTTCAGTTCCACTGTACTGAAGATCTGCACCTGTCTCTTCTTCAGTGCCTAAAATTCAGAGCCATACAAAAGTGAAGTTTTATGTATACCTTTAAGTTTTTTTAAATTTCTGCCTGCTTTTCACTGCATTTCTTTGATTCATATTTTACAGACACTTTTGATTCTGCTGCTGAATGTTTGTTGTCTTATTTTAAGAGGGGTAAGTGAAAGAAATAGACTTTGGTGGGGTCCGTTCTATTAAAATTTTAAAAGCAATTGGGGAATTGGATTGATATTGGACCTTTCACCAGCATACTGTTGATTCAAATTGTGTGCACATGCATAATGAGTGAAAGTCCTGTTCTCTGTTCTGTATTCTATGTGAAATTCATTGGTGATCTCAGGACAGTCCTGACTGGACAAATGTCCTTGTTAGTAAACTCAAGGTGTTCAAACATTGAACAAGCAAGAAGACACAACCATCCTCTCACCTTTTTGGGAGGAATCTTACCGTGAAATAGTGAGACACACTAGTTGAGACAATTCACACTGCTTCTCTTTGCTATAGGTAAATTTGTTGAGGCAATTCACACTGCCTCACTCTGTTTAGGACAGAATAACAAAAAAAGGAAATAAAAGAGAGGCACTAGAAAGAAAAAAAAGATATTCTATGAAAAAAATGGGATAAAAAGGGAGCAGTGACCAGGAAGAGTCAAATAAATGTGTACAGAGAAGATATGACAAAAGGAGAAAGAAATAGTAGATACCAGAGCTGGGTGGGAAACAATTTTCCCATCCCTGAAAAAAGTTCACAAGTTCAAAAAAATGTTCCCATCAAAATCTCAAATTTTTGCAAAATGGAAGTCCAAAGAAATTATTTTGGGTTAATTGAAATGTTTTGTTTTGATTTCAACCTTATTTATTTTATCATAATTAGCTTAAATTTTTAAATAAAACCTCTTTTGTAACAAAAAGTGGACTTTTTCATTCTTAAAAAGTTTTAAAGTTTTATTTCCCACGTTTTTAAAAATGAGAAATTAATCGAAACTGACCCTCTTTGGCAAAGAATTTAGGTTTTGTTGAACCAACATGTTCTGATGGAAAAACGTTTTGTCAAAAAAATCCCAGCCAGCTCTACAATATATACAGTATATATGCCATAGGGGGGCTGCCCACTTGTACTGTCCTAAAGAAACATCCTTGATGAAACACACTTAAAGCAAACATAGAATTTAGAATAGAGGACTTTCACATGTTCAGATTAGAAACCCCAGTCCTCCAAACTTACTCACACTTAACAAGTTAGTACTAGTCTGAAATATTTTAACTGGTTTTATCAGTATATGCCACTATAGGAACAGAAAATATCTTTTAACCAAGAGAAGTATTTTAGATGCAGTAATTTGATCAGAGTACTGGTCAGATGGGTAGACTGAGTTCCAGAAAAATTAGTGACAGGGCTGAAAAAGATGCTAAGGAGACCTGACTCCAAGCTTTTGGTTCTTTAGGCATCACTAGGTCATGAACTGCACACTTATTTTTATTACTATTATTATCATTTTGAGTGCTATCATTTCCTTTGACAGCATTCCTTTAATATGTGCTTGTATTTTGTGCCTAATTAGAAACTGCAGAAATAAAACTTTTAAATGATTTTGAATGACTGAAGACATACACACAACCATTAATATCCAGGGCTCACTGTGGACCTGTCTACCTATATTTTCTGTATCTGCTGTGAATATACATACTCCACTCCCTTTTCCTCTTCCTATTGCACCTCCTGTTGTGGTAATGACAGCATCTGTTTCTCTCTGTAAAGTACACCTAGTACACTGTTGGTGATATATAAATTATAAGAATAAAACAAAGTAGTAAAGTAAGAAAACAAAGATGCATTGAAATGGCTTTTGGTAAAATGGGAAACAACATGACAGTTTCCAATCCCTCCTGGATAAAGGCTGGAGGGATGGGTACTGGGAGCCAAGAAACATTCTTGATGATTTTATGAATATTAATGAAAAGGAACAATGTGCTCTTGGTTACCCAACATGATACTGAGAGATTATCTAATAACCACAGAAATTGTTGAGGGAAACTGATGCAAATCCTAAGAAGAAAGGCTGATCAGTGAGAAAATTCACTATTTTAGGGCTTAGCTTAGGCCTTGAATAGCTTGTTCAAATACATTTATACAAATACATATGTTAAAATACATACTTAATCCTGCCTTAGCATGGGAGATGGACCAGGTGACCTTTTGAAGTCTCTTTCAGCCCTACATTTCTATAATTTACACTTTCTCTTACCCAGCAATTGACCTACCATAAATTCATATCAGAGCTCTGTACTTCATTAGGTTTGTACTTTGTTTGGTTCTGTGATCAAGTGCAACCCAGGTCACCTTAAACCTTGAAGGAGATCATGCTTATCAGCAGTTTCTATGCAACCTCCTGAAGACATTCTGAATCAGTTACCATAATAAAGTAAGTGGGCTTCCTGAAAGAAGAAAAAAACATATCACCTTGTGCATATTCCTACTTACTACATAAATTATATCCTGTACAAGGAAAGAGGTTTTTGAAGAGCTGATTCATCAACATCTTTGATGTCCATAACCAATTCAAACAAAAACCTTCCAAGCTTTACAACTTTTGTTTTTTATCTGCATTTTTTCTTCATTTAAAAACATCTCAGTGCAAACATTTTCCAATATTCTGTGAAAAGTTGAAGACTTTTTTATAATGAAAAAAGAGCACTATCACTGGGGTATTTTCTTGCAATCAAAGGGAATAAAACATACAGTGCTTCATCTACTGTAATACCTGAGAAAAGAAACCATTGCTTTGGTACATCCTCTACAGCTCAGTGTCTTTGAGACCTTTATCTACCTATCTACATTTATCTTAGACTACGGTTGTCACTAAAACAATTCAAATGGAAAAAGATGGTGGTTTCAGACTCTCAATCAATCACTCTCAATCAATGTCCTGGCAACTACATTCATGGGAAGTAGTGAGAATGGTCAATCCCATTTGTTTGAGATAAGTTCCCTTTGTAACTGCTGTGATGTCTCTCCCTTAAGCTCTTTGGTCTGTTTGTCCTTAGCCTCTTTAAATGAAACATCCTTTATCTGAGCCAAGCAACATTCTTTTAGGCCTCAGCAACCATTACATTCATTAGGAAATAAGTTCAGCTGGGACAGATCCAAGACCCATTTAAATAATTTAAAAGACTCCCTTTGGTGTCATGGGGCTTTGGATCAGACCCTTTGCTCTGGACCTTGTTCTCCTCAACCATACAAGAAATGCCATAAATAACACACATTGCATTTAAATATTTCATATATCACAAGCTGCATAGTGATCTCAGATAGTCTTTCTAGTGCTAATTTCTTCCAATGCCAAAAATTTGACTTATATTAACTTAGAAGATTGGACATCTGTCGATTCTTACACTGATGGTTCCACAAATCACTAGGCCAATAGCTTAATATAAGTCCAGACTATTTACATATAGGGTCAGATTCTCATTTGCACTTAGGACACTTTCCAACATTTTGGAAATATAATGTATGTGACATTAAATTGGGAGTAAATTACAGTTATGCTCACTTTAAGGCCACTTTATATCAAATGGTCATAGTGCAAGTGAGAATCTGGTCCATTGAAATTGTATTAAAGATGAAGTTTTCAATTACAGTCACATCTTGTGTCTGATGGTTAAATGGCCTGTAAACAACATGATGAGCCAGAGCTATGAAAGGCCACCAGAGTGGAAGGAGATGAGCCAGGAATCTGCCGGCGCCAGAATCAGACAGAGACTTCCTGCAGAACACTATCTTTCCTTTTTCGACTTATACCCCTGTTATACAACATTATCCAAGAAATAAAGAACAGTCCTTTACTAGCACTCCTGTGTATCACACACCTTCATTACATCTGTTCTGAAGGATTCTGTTAGCTGCCTATAAATGGTTCTATGACTATGGGAAAATTAGTACAGGTCCATGTTATTAAGTAGCTACTTATGTAGGAGCAGTTCAAGGTGTCTGAAGCAATATCCATACCAATACATCCTATAACTCAGCCTATCCTAGAAAAGTGGAAATTTTATCATATCAAAGGATAGTTTGCATATTTTAATTTTCATTAAAAGTTTTGAGCTCACTTTTTCTTGCCAGGAAATACACTTATGACTCCTTAGAGTCCTTTTTCCTATGCTCACATACAACCAGAAAGACTCATTTATAACAAGAAAGAGTGCTTCATTCAAATGTAATATGCATTATCTAAGAAATAAATCGGTGTCTATAAGTTCTGGCATCTTATAAGGCTGAATATCAATTTTATATAATTCAGATTTCTATTGTCTTCTGGTTTGCAATTACTCTATTTTATAACACCAAAGGGCAAAAAGGGCTGTGATCATTGCCTGTTCATAGCCTGCTCAAAAAATATCCTCTGTATCAATGAGTTACACTTCACTGGTTTTCACTGCACTAGTCAAAAGTTCTCTGGTAATGGATGTATTTAGCCTGCAAGGACAGAACATTCTCAGAGTGTAAATTATTTATTTTTCACCCCATTTGCACTGATTTCTAAGTGATCAATGTCACTCAGGAATTAGCCAGCTAAACTAAAGAGTGTCAAAATAAGTGAGGATCATATGGACATTGCTGTGCAAGCAACGTCCTAAGACAGTTTTTTACAGCATGTGATTGTCAGTTATGAATTCTATAAGGAAAGAAAGCAACCTAAATACATTAGAAAAATACCAAATCCTGTTAGAAAATTAACCTTCAGTTTACATTGTTATGTGTCTTTTAATGTCTAAGTTGTCCTTGAACAAAGTGCTGCTAAGATAAGAGCATGTCACTCAGACACATTTAGACTACATTTGATGCTTCTATTTTATATCCAGTTTAGTAAGTCTTTTGTCCAACAAAAAAAAAATACATGATAAATCATACTTGTTTATAGCAGCTTCTAAATAATTTCTAGAGTGAGTGTGCAACTGTCCTGTTTTTTTAAGTGCAATATATGGTAAAAACAAATAATTTTTCCTCTTACTCATTGATGTTTTCTGTGAGTCGGTTCATCAACCCAGAACAGAAGATTTTTCTTTCTCTCTCGTAGCAAGAGTCAGGGTGGCACTCAATCAAGCTGGACAATTTCCACATCCCTTAATAATTCTCTTTTTGTCCCTCAGGGTTTCATTGTCATTTTTTCTTGAGCTAAAAGAATAAAGATTAGCTTAACTACCATCCTAACTAGAATAGTCTGTTCGCAAGCCTAATGGTACCATGATCCATTGGGGGGGATATAGTGTTTCTGGCAGATCAAATAAGTTATATTTTTAAAAATTGGAAGAGGATAAATCTTTTTTTACTATGACTTAGTCTGGTCAATATATCATGTTTTTAAATAGCAGTACCCAAAATATCCAAAATAAGGAATATACAGAGTGAATTACCTCCCTGGAGAAGATGCTCAAGGAGAGAAGAGAAGAAGGAAGCACTTATCAGGAAAATGCCACCTATAATACCATTGAGTTATTAACTTCTTTCCTAAATGAGTCTCAGGCTCTGTCTACACTGATGGTGGCAAAGTCTCCACCGTCAGATCGACTTATCTGGATCGACTGAGTGGTCAGTAGATCCAGAAGTCGACATTATTAATCCACCCCCGCAAGTGGCGCAGTGCAGTGAAGACAGCGCGCAGACAAGAAGCACAGAAGTCAACGGGAGTTACGCAAGTTCTTTGTGTACTTTGCATAATTCCCATCGACTGCCGCCGAATCACGGAGGTAAGTGTAGACCAAGCCTCAAAGAATGAGTACCCACTGGCTGAATGCTACATAGGCTGGTGCCTGAAGGTGTAGGGCCTGATTCTCTGTTATCCTGCACATTGTATAACTGAGTTTGCAAAGTAGGTGTAAATGCTACCATTCTGATTTGTATTACTCACTCTGCACATGGCTATGTAAAATGCAGAGAACTGGGCCCTCGGTCTGTAGCCTTTAGCAAACGTGTGCAATGTGTGCCATAAATAGTTCATCTACTGATACTTAACTTATCTCTGCTGAGAAAGAATACATCACTTGGGAGGAGTGGGCACTAATGTTGTTGGAGTTTTACTTGCATCATTTAGCAAAGATGTATCTGGAAGTTTTGAGACCCTATCTGTATCCTTCAGAAAGCACAAACAGTGATTTAGCCCTTCTAAAGGGATTCTTTCTCTTCAGATGCATTTTGTGAGCCCTCTGCAGGTCCACAGTGCCAAATTTTCTCTTTTCCTAGTCTCAGGTGACAAACAGAGACTGGTAAAGCAAGCATCCTAAGTGAAGGATACTGCAGCAGGTGCAAATGACCTCTTCTTGATCATTGTGGGACAGCCTGTTAAGGGGATATATCTACAGTGCAAAGTGAATGTGTGATTTCAGAACAGGTAGGTTTACAGGTAGGTATGTGGTGGCATAGGGTCTCACACAGTCTAGCAACCAGAGTAATTATCTACGGTTCCTGGAGAACTTTAAGTGTGGTTGATAGCCTGTGCCACCACATCTACACTGCTATTGTTACTTGTGCTAGCTAGATTAAAGCTAACACAGATATACCTGCCTGTCTTACAATCACATCTTCACTTCGCAGTAAAAACATACTCCTAGAGAGACATGATCTTTCCCTTACCTTTTCTGGCTGAGTGATAGCCACTAAGATTACTTACAGGGGTAAAAAGATGAGTTATATCAAATCTGATGGTTCAAAGGAGGTCTCTACCAAATTTTGGGGTAAAAAATTAAGGCTCTGGAAGCACAGGTAACCTAATAAGGGGATGGAAAAAATGGAAAAGAAGAGCCAGCTGTGTTTTCCCCATACCCACATATCCCCAGAAAGCATTGAGAACAGTTTTCTGGATTCCTGGGGGTCTGAAACCCAGCCATTAAACACCTATTGAAGGAAACAGGAATTTTGGCCATTTTAGCCCCATTTCCAAAATTCTACTACAACCCATGAATACTGATCAGACCATGTATTAAGCGAAGGACATGGTATTTATGTTCTATTTGTTTTCCTTGAGTTTAACATGGCTTGGGCCACCTTGTCCAAAATTACTAACTCTTTCTGGGGTGCTCTGTCTCAAGCCAGCCCAAGAGACTTAATGTAAGTGGGTAGGGATGCATCACTCACCTCTGAGTATAATTTTCTCCAAATAGCACTAGAAAAATCTGCCTACCACATCTCTAAAGTTATTTTGGAGCAATGAGAATCAGGGGAGGGTTAAGTAGAGACATTTTTTCCATACCTTCTAAATTGGAGGAATTGTATAAACTAGGTGGCAAAGACATCTTGAGCCATGTCTTTTTCCTGTTGCACTATAAAGGAAACTCTGCATTAGCCTGTGATGAAAACCAGCTTGCTGATAGGTAGAAGGCCCCATGGTGAAGTGAAATCTTTCATCCATCAGGCTGCACTTTCCTAGGAGGCTATGTGATCTGCTCAATTAATCTGCCTGGTAAAGTAAAAATCCCTGAGCTAGTGTGTTGATAGACAGCAGATTGGCATCCACTTAACTGAATAGGCCCATGGACTCTTCCAAGAGATAAACTGGCTCCAAAAGTGATCATCTGCCCTACCCTACTTTCTTGGTGCCAGTCAGATGGTGGAACTGGGAGCCATAACCAGGCTTCTCTCTACTGCATCCAGGGGAAGCTGGCCCCTTGATACTATCCTACCACTTGAGATATGTAACCACAACTGAGTTGTCTGTCTTTAGGAAGATATGCTTTCCCTTGCACCTCAACTGGAATGGTGGCAAAGATGATGTAACTGCTCATAGTTGAACCATATTTACATGAAATTTCCTGTCTTCTACGGACTTCTTGTGTGATCTTGGTCAAGTCACTAATTCTTTCTGTGCCTCATGTTGCATGTCTGAGTTAATGATGACTCATGATTCTCGACTGATATTATTCAATCAAAGATTATCAATCAGAGATTAGTACAACACTATACAGAATACAGAAAGAATGGATAAATTACCCTTTTTGTGATGTTGTGATTAAAAGATGACTGTGTCTCTCTTCTCCACTGTAACTGGAGGGATGTGGCAGATTCATTCCCCATATCAGTGTCATGATAGAGGGTTTCAAAACAAAGAAAACCACTTTGCCAAAAGAAATGTATATTCTGATGTTATTTCTATACATTCTCAGTTTAGCTGATTTATGTCTGAAGTCAGGATTATTTACAATTGAGAGAACTAACAAGATGATATATTTCAGTGGGTCTTTCTCCCCTCGTAATTGTTCTTTCCTGTTGATTCCCCAGCAGAAGACATCTGCTGTAACAATAATCTCTTCTCAGTTTCCCCAGTTTATATATGCTTATGTCAGCATTACATATATAAAGGGAATGGTTTCCCAGATTTAGAGGTGCCCAGGATTATTACATACAGCCTAACATACAGAATTTCTGCATAGGGTTACTTATCAGTCAAGGACCAGTGTTCTGGGCCTTAAAATTCTTTCTTAATAAAGATTTAACAGCATAGTTAATATATAAATGAATTAAATATACATAAAGAAAAAAGACTAAAGGAATTAATATTTACTAATAGACACTAACACTCAGTTCCCCATCTGTAAAATTGGAACAATAGTATTTCCCTACCACACAAGTGTGTCATAAGGACAAATGCATGAAAGGTTGTGAAGAGCACAGACACTATAGTAATGGGACCACACAAGTACTTAACATATATAGTGCATATAACATTTTCTGTATATGAATCACATATACAGAATATATGGTGCCATGCAATATACAAAAATAAGAAGCAACAGTAATTGCTGCTTTAAAGAAAAATATTATTTCATACTATGTATATCTTTATTTAATATCCACACATAAATATTCTCTGTTCCCTCAGTTTCTCTTTCATGTATATCATGACTTTAATCATGTTGCCTTTGTACAACTACGTTCCAGTAGAACAGTTTAATGTAGTCAGCTTGAGAAATGTAATTTCAACATCAGTAGAACATGTTGCCATTATGAGCAGTTCCAACAAAGCACAACATAATGTTTGTGAAGAAAAAAAATAGTTAATGTTTATTTACTACATGCCATTTGCTGGATGTTGTGGAAAGTCAGTAATTGAGTGCCTCTCAGACTATGATAAGTGAGCCACCAGAATCATTAGCTCCACTATTCACACTTTTTCACAATAACCCTTTCATGGAAAAGGCTAATACATATTGTTCTTAACATCTTGACATTTAGCAAAATATAAGCATAAACTGTATACACAAAAGTGTACACACAGATATGTATATATACAAACAAATCTGTTAAACTTTTTTTATGAAACAATATATTAAGGGTCTTTAAATGTATAAATCTTATATGGGTGCATAATTTTATCATTCTTTTGTATTGTACTCAATTCATTTTAACATTAATTTATTTTCAAGAATTTACTGGTTATGCTGTGCCATCAGATGAAATTATTTTACATGAAAACCGTTTGTGCATGTGCAGATTCTCTTGTGGCCATATGTTATGTATTGCTTTTTTCTATTTTGAATTTATATTACTTGTTTTTTTTATTGATTGCTTGCAAAACAATGGAATGATCATGTTGTCTTCACATTTTATCAGGGTTAATCTCATATTTGCCAAGAACCCGACATTCAGGGGAGATAGAATCTGGGTATTAAGTATTCATGTTTTACCCATGATGCTTATTTGATAATTAGGGTTATGTAAAAGATTCTGAAAGATTCTAAATCTACCCAAATCCACCCTGATTTTGGGATCAAGCCACACTTGTGAATGCCAGGCCAGTTCCATGAAGTTAGGTGGATCAGGGTGGGCTGATATGTTAACACAATCCCAGACACTCTTTGTTCCAGGAATCCCAATTTGTCCACTTTTAGTTGTTGGTTTTTTGGTTTTGTTTGTTTTTTTTTGTGCGGGAGGGTAGGACCCTTTGATCAATACCTGTTGATTTCATCCCAGTCTTCAGACTTCTGTCTTTGAGAGAGGTTATCAGGAAGGGATTGGGAAGCACCTTCATCCTTCACATAGGCAGCAGGAAACAATGATTCATCCTCTTTCTCTTGCTGTCATTGGTACTCCAATTTGCATGTCAATGATGCTCCCTAAAGCTTCCTGTGAGGCTGATGTAGAGCCCTATAATAAGGATCTACTGCTCCCAGTGCTAGTTTTTTAATCTAGTGATTTTAGTGTAGCTGTTCCAACCTAAGACCACTGCATCACCTCCCACACACACTTGAAGAAAGCAGTGAGACTGGGGGACTGACCTGGCTGCCTCACTGCTAGTCAGGAATTAGGTACAAAAACAGATCTGTGGGGTGAAATTTGTACAATGATTTAACTTTCACACTAGTACTTTTACTCAAAAAATTGTATAGAAAAGAATAAATTGTTAAACTACTAAATTACTCTTCCAGTAATCCTTACATAGAAATAAAATCTGCAGTGGCAACAAAGATGCTACAATAGAACAATACAATAACAATCTGCAATGATGGTTCCAATCAAGTTACTGACAAAAAAGAAGACATCAGACCAATCAGTCAGCACACAGGAATAAACAATCCAAATCAGGCACTGACAACAAAGAAATTATGTGTTGAGGAAGCCTAGAATTTATATCTTCCAGTCAAATCACCAGTAGTTCACTTAATATTTACTTTCATGCATTATACTTCAACAATTCCAGTATTAAGATATATTATTTATCATTCTTAGAAAAGAGTCTGGTCTCTCTTATAAATCTTTTAATGTAAAATTGTATTTCTGGTATCTAAAATTTAATAATATGTCATTCTAACTCTCTTATAGTGATCCAAAAAATCTTGATCCTAATGATAAACAATGAGTAAAGCCCTGGCCATAGTAAAGTCAATGAGAGATTTGCCATTGATTTCAATTAGGCCAGGATTTCATTCATTATCTTGAAGAGAATCAAGTGCTGCAATAATCTAGAGCTTCCACTTTCTAGTATCTGTGCTGCAGGATATCATGTCTTCAGGTACAGGACTCTACAGGTTTTATGCTCTTTTTAGTGCTTGAGTCATATATTTGGCTCTCAGAGTGAGCAAATCCACTTTCAGTACAAGCCACATAAACTAGTTTATTAGAGTCATCACTTATTTTTCTTGACCAGCACTCCTTCTAGACAAAGCATATAATATCTTGTTTAGATATATATAATCTGTATAATTTGGTTCTAGATTTCTAACCCCTACACTTTGTATGTATTTGGATCCAGTCTTCTTGTTCAGTTTACCGTTAAAATAGGGGCCATTTGCAACATCTGCAATTTGATTAAAATTTCTAATGCCCTTTAAATTTAAGGGGGTGTGACAGAGCAGAGGGTAAAAACCCACTCAGCTGCCTCTATTGGCCCCGGCCCAGGGAGCTATGACAGTACAGGTAACAGTTTCAGCCCTGATAAGGCTGAGTCAGGGCCCTGGCCTAACGAGGAAAAGGGGAAGAGCAGGGACCTGGCCCCAGGAGCTAAATAGGCCAGTGCAGGAAACCAGAAGAGGGTGGCTAAGCAAGGCAGGGGAAGACTACAAGTAAGTTGGCATGGAGGGCTGCAAAACCCTGAGCCTCTGAGCACCTAGAATGCCTGGGGCAAGAACTGGGATTGAGTTGTATGCAATGTAAATAAAGAAGCACGGGTGACTACAAACAAGCAAGATGTGGTGAGTCCTTTGTGCTAGGGGAGTGAAGCCTATGGAGGTGAACAGGAGGGCCAGGCCACACGACTTGCTACACGTGGGGGCTTGTCCAGGACTTTAAACCTGAGCTATTGAAACAAGGGGCAGCCAAGATGGAGGAGACTTTGCAGTCGTTGAAGACTATGCAGAAGCTACAACAGTCACACCAGGCGAACAGGCAGGTTCTGCTGTCTTGGCAGGCCGACCAGCAAAAGAGCCTGCAAAACTTCATAATAAAGCAGACAGCTGCGCAACAGAAGCTGATCCAGCAAGCGGTGAGTCCCATGAGCAGGGAAGGCACCAGGGCAACTGGCTGGGGACTCTGTAAGATGGGGCCCAAGTGATGACCCAGCTGCTTTCCTCAGGACTTTTGAGCAGGTGGCGATGGCACCTGGCTGGAAAGGGCGACTTGGGCCCTGCGCCTCGCACCATATTTAGGGGGTGAGGTACAGGCGGCCTATATGGTGCTGAGGGAGGCCCAAGCCCAGGACTATGATGCTGTGGAGGCTGCCATCCTAGATCAGGTCAGATTGTTAGCAGAAAAATACTGTCAAAAATTCTGCTCAGCCAAGAGTATGGGGAGCCTACAACCGTGAGCGTTCGCCCAGCGGCTAATGGACTGGGCTACCTAGTGGCTATGACTGACCAACACTTCCTCTACCATCTGGGTGGAACCATAATTTTAGAACAGTTCCTGCAGAGCCTACCAGAAACTGACCAGGTATGGGTGAGGTGGCATCAGTCAGGCCGGCTGTTGGAGGGTGTGCGATTAATAGAGGAGTACAAAGTGGCAGAGGCACCTAAAAAGGTGGGGAAGCCCAACAAGAACTTGGAACCAGAGGGAAGGACCCTGGGGCTTATGCCCAAAAAAGGGCCAGAGCCAGGGATTGGCAAGGACCAAGAACTGACATGTTGGCAGTGTGGCCACCTGGGTCTCAAGGAACTGGACTGCCCAGATATGAAGTGTGGTATAGCAGACTTTTGTGAGTGGCCATGCAGGGCCGAGGGGATGGCTGTTGGACACCATCCACATCCAGGTGGGGAGGAAACCTCAGCAGGGTTTGGTGGACCCCCCGCCTCCACCCAGTCACTGATCCAGCGGGGGTTGGTGAAACCGAGATGGATAGTTCCAGGGGCCAGAGTAGTGGTGTGGTGCATTCAGGGGAGACCTGTGACAACCTCTGGACCAGATGCCCCTGGAAGCTCCCGGGCATTTTAAATGGAAGCAGGTCGGGATAGTAGGGACATTGCCCTACCTGGTCCTACTGGCAGCAGATTGGGGACCCCCTCCCTGGGGCTTGGAAGGACAAGGAGGAACAAGCACAAGGAAAAGCAAGGAGACGTAGGGCCCCACAGAAGACAAAACCCCTAGACGCAAGGAAGGAGAGGAGGAGGCAATTAACCCCTGAGAGAGAGGGAAGGGGGCAGGAAACTCACAAAGGGGCAAGAACAGGTAGCCCAGAACCCTCACCACCCCCAGTCATGTTGGAGCGCTGGACATGTGTGGGGAAGGGACACCTATGGAAGCAGTGCCTGGACCTGATAGGGCAGGGTCCATCAGAGATAAGCCCATAGAGGTGGGGCTAGTGGCAACACCAGGGGTACCTAAGGGGTCTGAGGGCCTCGTTGGCCAGGATGCCTGCAGGGAAGAAAAGGCCAAGGAGGAGCCTCAGGAGCAGGAAAAAGCCCAGCCCACGCAGAAGTCAGAGTACTGGCTCTGTGGGCTGAAGGGACACCTTGGGGGAGTGTGTCCATACGGAAGGAGGGCAGGGACAGAGAGATGAGCTCCAGAGGAAAGACCCAGTGCGTCCCCTGATAAAAGTGGATGACCTGCCTCAGCGCTGCCCGAAAAGAGGTGAACCAGATGGCTCATTAAAGGGGGAGGTGTGTGACAAAGCAGAAGGTGAAAACACCCTCACCTGCGTCTGTTGGTCCTGGCCCAGGGAGCTATGACAGTACAGGTAAGAGCTGTGGCACTGAGTAGGCTGTGTCAGGGCCCTGGCCTAACGTGGAAAAGGGGAACAGCTAGTGACCTGGCCCCAGGAGATAAATAGGCAAGTGCAGGAAATCAGAGGGTGACCAAGCAGAGCAGGGCAGGGAAAGAGTGAGAGGCAGATGGCCTGCTGGTCTGGAGGGATGCAAAACCCTGAGCCCCTAGAATGCCTGGGCAGGAGTTGTATGCAATGTAAATAAAGAATCACAGGTGACTGCAAACAAGCAAGGTGTAGTGAGTCCTTTGTACCAGGGGAGTAAAGCCTATGGAGGCGAACTGGAGGGCCTGGCTACACAACTTGCTACAGGGGGATGTATGTATTTGAGGTTCTGGCTCAGGTTCATCTCTAAATTATTATACCATTTATAATAACCAGCCATTCCATCCCTAATAAGAAGTGTCTGGACACTATGGCATCAATCTCATATTTTTTTATTGATAAAACTGCATTGGTACCTAAGTAGAAGTTTATCTCTAAGATTGAGAATTACACTTCCATTGCACCATAAGATAGTGATAATTCCAGTTGCTTGTGGAGAGCAAGACAGAGGCCAGTAGTCAGAAATGACTGTGGTCCTCCCATACCACACTTCCTATGCCTCTTTGCTCCCAAGTTTGTTTCTTTGAATAGCATGAATGCACCAATGAGAGTTTTAAAATGAGCATGATTCTGCTGATATTGGTTTTTATTGCCACCAAGATTTTGTCATTCCTCTTCATCAACCTCCAGACAATCCTCTTCATCATCTCCATGTAAAGAGACTCATTAGTATCATGGAGTGCTAGTGATGATGACAGAGTGTTGTGGTCCTCCTTTTCAAAACTGGAGGCAGCAGAATTATCATATTTGTGGAGTTGAGACCCAGACACCAGCTGTGATTGTTGGAACGATTACCCTTCAATTCAGCCCACTTTGAATCAGGCTCTTACATGCTGAATCAGCAAATTACCTGGATTGATGTGTGAAATATTGAGTACATGAGTAATTCTATTGAAGTCAATATTAGGATATACTTAAGTACTTTGTTGCATCAGGACTTAAGGATCTGATCCACAAAGAAACCTGGAAAAGTTCAATTCATGACTTTCTACTCTATTTTCGTCTAGTCTCTCCTTTACTGACAATCAACTGATAATATATACATGTCTGTATTTTTATTTTTTAGATAAAATAATGCATCTTAGTGGTGATTCTGTTCAAAGATTTTATTTAGGCCCCAATTCAGCCAGGTGCTTAGGCACATGTGTATATGTGGCTTCAATGGGACAATTCATATGCTTGGAGTTATTCATCTGCTTAAGTACTTGGCTGAATCAGGGTCTTAGAGAAGATGCCTTTGAATACCAGCCTTCCACCAGGACAACTAGTGACTTCTGCTTTAAAAACTAATTCAGTCTTCCCAATGACATTCTGGATTAAGAAAACTGGAACATCAACATATACAATACCCTTGGTATGAAAACAAAATGAATTCTGCAATGGTTTCTCATACTATAAAAATAATGTATGTGGAGTCCAAATGTATTGAACTAGGAAAATTTAGTGGAGCCACATATTGTCAAAATATTTGTATTTAATTGAACATATTATCATATTAAAGCTAAAATTTTAATCACGTATTTAATTGGTAAATATTTTAAATTATCACATCATTTTTTAAGTGTTTGACTGTTCTTAAAGAAAAAAGAACCATACCAAATGTAAGAGAGGTGTATTTGGTCTATTTAGACAGCTCTCAGGAGCAGTGTTCTCTGAATTATCTTTGCAAATTGAAACAGAAGGGAATGTGTTAATGTCTCCACTTCTTAAGAGCGTCAAAGTCTATTAGTTGCTGTTGAATTAATACCTGGTTGATTTCTTCCAAAATAATATTGAAATTTTGAATTGTTTTTCAAGCTGGTACATCAACAACCCAGAACATTTCATGAAAACCTGTTTGTTCATTTACCATGTGCCCAGGGATTAAAAATAGAAACACATATGTCTTCTGCAGATTATCATTTAAGATATAGATGTTTTCAAACCTGTATATCAAAGTGTACTCATTGAATATTTTCTTGAAGATATAACAATACAATTTCCATTCACTAACAATATACCAATAAGGGGAAAAGACTGCTATAACATAAAAATGTAGATATGACTCAGTTTTAAATTAGAACATAAGAATGGCCATACTGTGTCAGACCAATGATCCATCTAGCTCAGTATTTTGTTTTCCAACAGTGGCCAATGCCAGGTGCTTCAGAGGGAATGAACAGAACAGGAAATCATCAAGTGATCCATCCCTTGTTGCCTATTCTGGCAAACAGAAACTCAGGTCACATCAGAACATGATCTTGCATCCCTGCCCACCTTGGCTAATAACCATTGATGGACCTATCCTCCATTAACTTATCTAGTTCTTTTTTGAACCATGTTATAATCTTGGCCTTCACAACATCCTCGAGCAAAGAGTTCTACAGGTTGACTGTGTGTTGTGTGAAGAAATACTTCCTTTTGTTTGTTTTAAACCTGCCGCCTATTAATTTCATTTGGTGATCCCTAATTCTTGTGTTATGTAAAGGGAAAAATAGCACTTCCTTATTTACTTTCTCCACACTGTCATGATTTTATAGACCTCTATCATATCTCCCCTAATCATCTCTTTTCCAAGCTGAAAAGTTCCAGTCTTATTAATTTCCTCTCATATGGAAACTGCTGCATATCCCTAATCAATTTTGTTGCCTTTTTATATCTTTTTTTATAGATATGACAATCAGATCTCTCCAACATGTGGGCGTGCCATGGATTTATATAGAGACTATATGATATTTTCAGTTTTAATGATCCCTTTCCTAATGACTCCCAACATTTTGTTAGTTTTTTGACTGCTGCTGCACACTGAGTGGAAGTTTACAGAGAACTGTCCACAATGACTCCAAGATCTTTCTTAATTTAGACCCCATCATTTTATATGTATAGTTGGGATTATGTTTTCCAATGTGCATTACTTTTCATTTATCAACATTAAATTTCATCTGCCATTTTGTTGTCCAGTCACCCAGTTTTGTGGGATCCCTTTGTAATTCTTCACAGTCTGCTTTAGACTTAAATTTCACATTTCAATTGGCATAAAACCTGATTTGATCTGAATCTTCCCCTAAAACAGTTAAGGTCAGGATCATTCTGAGAAAAAACACTAGACTAGCTTTTACAAATATTTTGTCTCTCTAAATTTAGTGTTAGCAGAGATCAGAAATGGAAGTATCAAAATATTTTACCTCATGAATAGTTTTTCATGTGATATTTCATAACCTTTTCAAACTCTAGAAAACTCATTTATTTCCACCTACTTCCAAAATAAACCTCCATTTCAGCAAATGAAGGTCCCAAATCCATGGAATTTAAATATGTGCTTAAAATTAAGCAAGTGCTTAAGCACTCTGCTGAATAAGGATGGTGTACTGAATCTAGTGCTGAATGAAATGTTTTTGCCAAAACTTATTTCAGCATAAGATGCAGAAATCCACTGAAATTTCATACATTTATGTTGGTTTCACCAAGTTGTATTGGGGACTGGGGGAATTCTGATAAAGTCTAATCATTTTATTTTGACATATTCTAAGATAAATACTTGGATTTCTTCATTTCAAAATAACACTTTTGAAATTTCCTTTAATTCTATTAAAAAAATAAAATATTTTAAAATAGTTAAAATTGAAATTAAATGTTTTGTTCCACCTGTTTTGTTTTAGTTTTTTGCTTTTTCAAATCACTGAAAATTCCAATAAAATTGTTTTTGTGTCAACCCAAAACAATTTTTCTTGATTTTTTCAAAAAGGCCAACAAACTAAAAAATCGGTTCCCTGCACAGCTCTAATTCAATCACCCAAATTCTTCAAAGACACTGTGATCATTCTCATTGCAAAATCGGGGATTTACATAATTTGTATAAGTATCTAAACCTCCCAATATTCTGAGGTGCCCTTTTTCTACTTGTCATGTCTTTAGTTAGCACAGCCCCATGCCACTTAATTAGTCTATGACTCATTTTCTAGATCTTGCCATGTTTTTCTGTTTGGTTTTTTTCTCTTTGTTATTACGTTTTAATATAATTATAAAGTAAGTGAGTTTGTTTTTAAAAGAAAAATACTTTGTCAATTTAGTGGATATAAATGATTTGAGTATGTTCCACAGATGTTTTCATTTACAAATTGCAACTCTTCATAGTGCCGTAAGTTACTCGTCATTTTTCTAATTTGCATGTCATTACCCATTATGTTTTTATTTTGAAAACCTGAAATCTTTTCAGCTCATAATAACCTAGTCCTAATGATTTTCAGTACATCTGTTTAAAAATAGCAATTAGGCAATTTCCTGTAGTTTGTGTTTTAGTGACTTCCAAGATTTTCGGTTAAGAGTTCATATATACTTAAAGATTCTGCTTTATGCATGCATAAATTGGAAAAAAACAAATGAATAGTTAGGTTGTATGCAGAAATATTATTGCATCTGTATTCTTGCATTTGTTACAAGAGTTAAAGTCTGCATTATTCAGAGAGTTAGGCAGCTTTTGGGGTTGTTTTTTTGTTTGCTTGCTTGTTTTTTAAAAGGGTGGCTAGAGTGGGGCATGGAAAAGAATGAGCCCCTAAAATAGATCTCTGTTTCTAAATGCCATAGTGAATTAACTAGGTGTATCAAGAAATTAAAGTAAGAATGAGTAGAAACAATGATGGAAATTAAGATATCAGAAAAGGAATATTGGTGTCCAATCCTTTATTGCCTCACAGTGTCGTTGCCTTTCCTGATCTACTATAAAACAAAATCCAAAGTCTAAAAAAAGAAAAAAGAAAAAAAAAAGCAACTACTTCCAGAGGTCTGACTTCTTTAACAATGATTTAATGTGCAGATCATCTCAAACTTTTTTCTCAGGGCTTGGCTGCTCCTGGGATTCCTATTTTAGGACTGCTCAGTCCAACTTTGGTTCCTTACTCTCTAAACAAGACATCGCTACCTCCCTTTTAATCCTTGTGAAACAGCAAACCACCTGCCTTAGTGAGTGAGCAGAACCCACAGAATCCTTAATTAAAAAGATCAACACCTGCTAGCAAGATGATGGTTTGCCTGAAACACACATTAGCCATACACACTCACCTTCAAGGCACTGATTAAATTCAGCCCATTTTAATTTCTGCTTTTTCTTCCTGTTCTTTTTCTTCCTTTCTACATTCATTCCAGTCCTCTTTTCTATTTGATTTCTTTATCTCCTTCCCCCACCCTTGACATGGCACTTCCTTTAATTCTTCCTCCTACACCTAGAACAGCCTCTCAACTTGTCTGTCAAAGACTCTCATTCTCCTTCAAATCCCTGCTTGAGACTTCTCCGTTATATAATTTTTGCCCAGTTGTATTTGACTATTAGCTCCCTAGGGCAAGAAACATTTTTTCTGGGCATTTGTAAATGATCATGTAGACTTAGTGCTCCATAAGTAATTACTAATTATAATCAGTAGAGTTCTGTTTAGTGACAAAATTGTTAGAAACGTGAAATATATATGAATTTTAAATTATACCTATAACACCAGAGCAGCTACATATTCATTGGTTGTTTGCTTAAATGAGAGTGCATCTATATGGTTATGGGCAGCTAGGTGCCATACTTGCAGCTGATATGGGACTTGATTAATAAAGAATTAAAGGAGGGTAATGTTGTTGCAAATCATCATGGATTTATGGAAAAATAGATCCTGTCAAACTAAAATCACAATTTTGGTAGATAAAGGTAGTAGTCATAGCATATTATACTTTGACTTGGTACCATGTGACATTTTGAATAAAGAACTAGAATGTTATAAAATTAAAAGGGCACACATTAAATGGATTAAAAGATAGCTGATAGGTTTCAAAAGGTAATTGTAAATGGGGAATCGACATCAACTGGGTGTGTTTCCAGTGGGGAGTCAATTGTTGTCCCTACACAATCTTTATTTATTTATAAATGTATTTATTTATAATGACCTGGAAGAAAATATAAAATCACTAAGGTTTGTAGATGACCCAAAAATTGGGGGAGTGGTAAATAATGAAGAGGACAGGTCACTGATTCAGACCAATCTGGATCACATGGTAAACTGGGCTCAAATATGCATTTTAATAGGACTAAATGTTTACATCTAGGAATAAAGGATGTAGACCGTACATACAGGATAGGGAACTCTATCCTGGCGAGCAATGAGTCTGATAAAGATTTGGGAGATGTGTTGAATAATTAACTGAACATGGGCTCCCAGTGTGACACCATGGCCAAAAAAGTTAGTGATTCTGGGATGCATAGAAAGAGGAATCTTGAGTAGGAGTACAAAGATTATTTTACCTTTATATTTGGTACTGTTGCAACTGCTGCTATGTCCCATTCTGGTGCCCACAATTAAAAAGGATGTTCATAAATTGGAGAGGGTTCAGAGAGAAGCTATGAGAATGATTAAAGGATTAGAAAACATGCCTAACAGAGATAGACTCAATGAGTTCAATCTACAGAGAAGTTTAAGAGGTGAGCTGATTATGGCGTACAAGTATCTACATGGAGAACAAATATTTAATAATGAGCTCTTCAATCTAGTAGAGAAAGGTATAACACAATCTAATGGCTGGATGTTGAAACTGGACAAATTCAGATTGGAAATACAGTGCAAATTTTTGACAGTGAGAGTATTTAGCTATTGGAACAATTTGCCAAGAGTTGGGGTGTATTCTTCATCAGTGACAATTTTAAAATCAAGATTGGATTTAAATTTTATAATTATTTTTGGATGTTTTTCTACATTTTCAAATATATTGATTTGAGTTACAGAACAGAATACGAAGTGTACAGTGCTTACTTTATATTTTGATTACAAATATTTGCACTATAAAAAAGAAACAAACGAAATAGTATTTTTCAATTCACCTCATACAAGTACTGAAGTGCAATCTCTTTATCATGAATGTGCAAATTACAAATGTAGATTTTTTGTTACATAACTATACTCAAAAACAAACAATGTATATCTTTAGAGCCTACAAGTCCACTCAGTCCTACTTCTTCTTCAGCTAATCACTAAAGCAAACAAGTTTATTTACATTTATTGATGATAATGCTGCCCGCTTCTTATTTACAATGTCACCTGAAAGTGAGAACAGGCATTCACATGGCACTGTTGTAGCCGACATTACAAAGTATTTACAAAGACAGGTATGTTAAACATTCGTATGCCCGTTCATCCTTTGGCAACCATTCCAGAGGACATCCTTCCTTGCTGATGACGCTCATTTAAAAAAAATAATGCATTGATTAAATTTGTGACTGAACTCCTTGAGTGATAATTATGTCTCCTGCTCTGTTTTACCCACATTTTATCATATATTTGTGTTACAGCAATGATGATGACCCAGCACATGTTTGATTTAAGACCACTTTTACTGCAGATTTGACAAAATGCAAAGGGGGTTACCATTGTGCGATTTCTAAATAGCTTTTTGAGTGCAGGTTGTTTTTTACATAATTCTACATTTGTAAGTTCAACTTTCATGATAAAGAGATAGCACTACAGTAGTTGTATGAGGTGAATTGAAATACTATTTCTTTTGGTTTTTACAGTGCAAATATTTGTAATAAAAATAAATAGAAAGTGAGCACTGTACACTTTCGTATTGTGTTGTAATTGAAATCAATATTTTTGCAAATGTAGAAAACATCCAAAATATTTAAATAATTGGCATTCTATTGTTTAACAGCACAATTAACTGTGATTTATTTTTTTAATTGCTTGACAGCCCTTGTTTACATATAAAATATATTTTTATTGAATTTTTTTCATCAGATATATTCAAATTAGCCAAAGGGGAAAAAGGAACACAAATTGGAAAAGAACTGGTCCTTTCTAAAGATGTGTCCACCTACTCAGTAGACAGTTGAGAACTAGATACAGATGTCGATGGCCATGTGACTATCTTTTTCACTATCCCATTCATTTTTCCAAGGATTATATATATCCACTGCTCAGAAGCTTCATGAGAAATAATATGGAATTATCCCATCTGATAGGTAAATGTTAGGAGCTTTTCATTTTATATAGTAACAGCATAACTGTCAGTATTATATATGATGGAAAAAAAGTTAATTACTGCATAGATCAAAATTATCACATAAAACTTAGAATCAGCATCACTGAAAGATAAAATCAAATAACATTAACATATTACAAAAGATAGTGAACAATGTTCAAATTATCCCAGAAGAGCCTTCTATGTCAAGTTCAAACAAAGCTCAAGAGACACAGCATTACTGTCCATTCAGGGAATAAATGATCAGCAGCTATTCAATTAAAAAATAGAACAGAATGTTCTAATTTAAAAAGAAATTGTTTTTTAAAAAGTATGTGATCCTTATAAAATGTTGTGGTTGATAGAATGTTTGTTTATCAATTGTGAATATCAAACATATTTGATCACCAAGACAATATATTCTCACATTTTCATATAGACACAGATTCATTCAGTCATACCCCAGAGCTGAAGGAGATCTTTTTTTGTCAGAGGAAGGGGGTGGTGGTGGTGGTATTTGGTGAGTAAATATTTAGATAGCTGTGAAAATCTCCTGAATATGTTTTTCTTAGTTAAGTTAGTTTTCAAGTCACAGCTCTGTCTCAGAAAACATATTTCAGTGTGTGAAGATTAATTTTTTCAAGTTCCTACTGAGTTTCTCAGCATCAGTGCTAGCGAGAAAGCAGCTGAGAGAGAGAGGAAAAAACAGAGGAGGGGGTGAGAGAATGGAAGGGTTGTTTTTTTACTCTTAGTGATGCAAAATTTTCTTCTGCTGGTGCAGTATAAAACCATGGTGATAGTACCAAATCATCCTGCTTCTCTAATCCTCTGGGAATGCATAAGTAGTATTTTCATGGCTGCACATGGCCATGCAGACCAACACTTCAGTTAGGGCCATGTTGTGATGTCCTTATTCACAGTGAATAGCGCCATGCTCCAGATGTGGTGTCATTGTTTTCAGTGGGACCCCTTGTGGAGTAAAGTGTTTATCCTTAGGAGGGATGGCACAATCTGGTTCTCTGACACCATGGTTCTGCATAGCACTTGCTTCAGCCCACTTACTACTTGAGAGATACAGCCCTGAATCCTTAAAATTCTATCTGCAAAGGGTTTCCTGCCTTTAGGAGTTAATTCTATTGAAAAACTTTAATCTCCTGTAGAAAGGGCACTCCCTTCCTGTATGAAAGATGGAATTTTGATGGGACACTGGATGCAATTTCAAAAATGTCTAAGTGACTTAGGAGCCTAAAATGTTTTCAAGAGAGACCTGCATTCAGGAGTCCAACCCCCATTGAAACTCTAGAATCTTGCTATCAACTTTTTTTATCAATATTTAAATTTATAAAAACAACCACTTATCAAATCTAACGCCCATTGAAATATTTCAATACATAAATCTAATGAACACATTGCCAACGCAGAGTCTTAAGAGATACTCAGATTCCTAGTTTGTAGGTGGGCACATCTGTAAAAATGGTCAGTTTTTACCATTTGTGTATATTTTTCCCTTTGTCTACTTTGAACACACCTGATTTAAAAACCAATGAAGAGAAGTATAAACATTTTCTCCAACAGCACAACACGGAGAGACTGAGAGTTGTTAAACTGATTTAACAGATTTTATTGTCTGAGCTGAGGTAAATGTAAATAGCAAGCAAAGAGCATACATGGTGCCAAAGATATTGATTGGATTTTTTAAAGTTCCATCACACTTAGTAATCAAAATGCATTGGCAGTAGAATGAATGTAAAGAATGGAAGAAGCAAAAATAGCGAAGGAGACACATGCAAGAATAAAATTCTCTCTCTCCGTGTATTTTCCTTCCCTTCTCTGTACTACTTCCAAATTTCACTTTCACTCTCCATTCCTTCTTTGTGCTACTTTGCATTCTTATTTTTACAATTACTACCCTTTAACATATCACAAGCATTTCATCCCCCCAGGCTCCTTCACACAATAACACTGATCTGATCAGAATCAGTTTTTATGATGCTGACGAGTACACAAGAAGGCTACATGTGATTGTGCTACCACAAGTGGTATGTCTAAGTACATGCATTGATCCAGTCTAGGATGTAACATTTTATAAGTTCAAATACGAATAGCATCCATGGAAGTTTCTGGTCTTTTTCTAAAATTGGAATCTACAAACAAGGAGTGGGTTCCAAGTTCATCAAAACACATTCTCAACCACTAACACCCAATCAGTATCCTGACTGGCAACCTCAGAAATGAAGGGAAAAAAATACACAGCAGCGTTTAAAGTGTGTACATAGAAGTGCAGATGACAAAATATGAATAGCACTTGATGCTACGTCCAGAGATGCACCTTAGTATTTATTAATTATTTGGCTCATCTCCTGTCAGCCTGTTATCAGCTTTCCTGGTTTTTTTTTTTTTTTTTTATTGTTAAACAAAAGCTTCTGTATAAGATAGGAAAATAATACACTGAAGGAAAATAGCAGGTGATTAATGGTACAAAATAGAGACATTCTCTTTTGGTATGTTACCTTTTTATATTAACAGTGAATGTACTCATACCTGTACACCGCTGTTGGGATAAGGCAAAGAAGGAAAGTGTCTATTAAATTAGCAAGACGACAGAAACTTACTTTAATAATTGAATACACTGCTAAGAATGCACATACTGTATTTAAACAATTCCTTTCTTCCCCTGTGTCTGCTTGAGGTTTTGGTTTAAGACTGTCCTACCAGAAGTATGGGAACAATGAAACATCATTTACCTCAGTATTTTAAATCCCTTTATTTCTTTCTTAACAAAGCCAACCCATTTCATGCCTCATAGAGAATCGTTTATGAAAGTAAGATTTGGAAAGGGTTGCTTGTAGCTTTGTTTTAATTTATTAACATTTATTTCTGTATTCATATGTATTTTTATTCTGTAAAGGTGGAAATAAAATAGCACAAAACCTGAACATTTTCTGTTGCTAAATTTATTACACATTTAAGTGGGCTTTTATGTTTTCTCTGTGCCATGATGGCTTGCATTGGTTGTACACCCAAAACTCCTTTAATTTCAATATGAATGACAGATCATATTTATTAACAATATTTCCTTAGAAACAAAAATAGGCTGGAATACCTGCAAAACCAACCATCCTAAAGTGTCCAGAAACTCTGTCAGATACAATAAACCATCCAAATTGCATTTTGCAAGTCATATCTGTCCAAATTATGTACAAAGACATTCACCGTTCTGTTGGTAGCCATCACAGCAGAAGGGCTGCCATTTGGGTATGTGTCCATCTCTAAGGAAGGACAACAAATAAAAGATTTGTGTGGTTGAGTATAGAGCTTTAAAAAGTGATTTTAAAAAAGAGAGAGCATCTTAGGGGAAATTAAAAATGGGAAGCAGAATAAAAAAGGTACAAAGATAAAAGCTAAAAAAGTGTAAAAAGCCGATAAGGAACTAAGGTAGTGAAGTGTATAAATATGGTAAAGGAAATACAAAAGACAAACAGTGATAAGTGCATTAAATACATGAGAAGCAAACAGCCATGCACGGATCAGTGAGGACAGGGGTCATAAAGAGGTAATGAAAACTAGTTAATGATGAGGTTGATATCACTGGAAGCCTGAATATATTTCTTTGTCCAATAATTCATGGAAAACACTCACAAGGGTCACCATTCTGGGACAGATTATTGTGGGGGAGGGGTGAAGAGAGGGATGAAGAGGCAAATGTTAAAAGATTTTAAAATTACTACACAGCAGATAAGCTGTTAGAAGAAGAATTAAAATTCATTGGGTGCCAATGGATTTATCACAGAATACCAAAGGAGAAGTTGCAAGGGAAAATAGAGGGAAAATGTCACAAAAGGTAACTAACTGCTCAATAAGGCCCAGGGAAGAAGGCGAGGTTACGAAGGTGGCTAAAGATAACCACCTGTTTCACAAAGGATCCAGGAAACTACAGTTCTATAAATGACATTGTTTGAGGGGAAAGTATTGATAAGATTGGTTAAGTACAGAATGATCAGCATTTAGCCATTTACAGTAGAAACTGATTTTGGACCCTCCACATGGATTTTTAAAATAAAGACCCTATTCTGAAAACATAAGTTTTCAATGAGATACAGTTAATACAGGAAGTAAAACAAACTGACAAGAATCTTATTCATTAAAATGTTGTGACTATTAAAAAAAATAAATGTAGGAAATTCAAAGTCTGGAATTTATAATATTGTCACTTCAAAACCAACACCTGAACACCAGAAAGATTAGAAATAACTCAGCTAAAGTACTTACATGCCAAACTTTACTCTGTCCATGTTTAGCTCTCTTCCCATTGGAGATAGAACTCTGGTGGCCATGTGAAAAAAATTCAAGTCTTATCTAGGGTTAGATTAATACGTAGATATGTCATCAAGTAAAAATGTAAAAAGTGGTCACCCTCCGAATCATACACTTAGTAACTATGCTGCATACACCTTTCTTCTTACTGTTACACAAAGTATTTCTTCAGCCTTGGCTTCAGCCTCCATTTTTGCACCCACCAATGGGATGTGTAAAAACAGGACTACCGACTAGGAGTAGAGAGTTTGTATTATCTCTGTATTTGGCACTGGTTCAACCACTACTGGAATACTGTGTCCATGATTCAAGAAAGCTGTTGAAAAATTGGATGGTTCAGAGAAGAGTTGCAAGATTGATTGGAACTTATGCCAGGAGCTCAGTTTATTTAACTTAACAATGAAAAGATCCCAGTCTACATTGGGAACAGAGGGCTCTTCAGTATCAGACACAAAGGGTATAACAAGATCCAGTGCTTGGAAGTTGACATTAAGCAAATTCAGACTAGAAATAAGGCATTTTTATAGTGAGGGTAAATAACCATTGGAACAATTTACCAAGGTTTGGGGTGAATCATCACTGGCAGTTTTTAAATCAAGATTGGATATTTTTCTAAAAGATATATTCTGGTTCAAACAGGAATTGACTCAGGGAAGTCCTATGCACAGGAAGACAGACAAGATGATCTGAGCGGTCCCTTTTGGCTTTATAATCAATGAATCACTGAATAAATAATTGGATACACAATTTTACTCATTGTGACATATGGTGGTGGAGCTTCTAACTTTAGTGAGGCCTCAAATGAGGATCTCATGAAAGTTATAAGCTCCAGAGTTTATAGTAGGGGAACAGATCTTCCAAGAAGATTCAACCCTGACTCTAATCACTAAGGCTATGTCTTAGCTTAATTCGAATTACAGAAAGTGATTTATAGAAAGCGCTGCAGACTGTCCACACTACAGTGTTTGTGCTGGTTTCTTGCATCCACACTGGCCAGCCTTAATTCAAATTAGAAAGCAGTGCAATGTGGGAAGCTAGCCCACAGTGCAACTAACCATAGAGGCTTTTGTGACAAGTGTCATCATCCCAGGATGCAGCGCTGCTTCCCCCACCCTCTCACCCCACCTCCAAACAAACAGGAAAAGGATTTTCATGCTGTTTTTTTACTCACCCGATCTCCATTGCTGCAGGCACATGGAACCAGCTGCACTATGCTCTCATTTTTACCGTGACAAATACATTGCAGCTTATCCTGGATCACTTTAGAACTGTATGCTGCCTTTTATGCTCCCTTCACCACCCCCTATATATTGCTTGCTTTTGATTTTGATTCTACAGGTGTCTGTAGAATGTAAGATAAATAACAATGGAGTCAGTTAGTATATTAATACAGTGATACAAATGTTTCCATTTCACTGATGGAAATCATGATATAATGTATCCACATGTAGCACTGTGAATAAACTCTTAAGAAAGTATCAATTTCCTTGACAGGCCACTGAAACAATGTAGCAAAGAATTTCCTCTCACCGCTGGCATTTAAAACCCATTCACCACGCGGGGAGGAGGGTGGGTGATGAAATCTTTCAAAGGGATAAACTTTAAAGGGCTAAACTTTCAAAGGGACAAATCTTAAAGGGACAAACTGCAAAGGGCTTGCTGGGCAGTTAAAACACATTCACCACGCGGGGAGAAGGGTAGTGAAATCTTTCAAACCCTTAAGGAGACAAACTGCAAAGGGCTTGTTGTGTGTAGGGGGGTGATCGCAGCTTGAATGTTAAACCCATTCACCACAGGAAATGAAGATTTAAATCTTACCAGGACTGCTTTGGGGGAGGGTACTGAAATGGGGCATCATGAGATACAGTCTTGAGGCCAATTAATTTGAATTAAGTCCCATTGCATCCACACTCATACTAGTGCAAATCAACTGATGCGCTTCAGGCGCTAATCCACTTGCAGAGGTGGTTTTATTAATTCGATTTTAAAGGCTCCTTAATTCGAATTAACAATGTGCAAGTGTAAACACGGGAGTAATTCATTCGAATTAAGGGACTTTAATTCAAATTGAGCCACCAGTGTAGACCAGGCCTAAAACTGAGCAGATGATTTCTAATAGATATTTTTTAACAAATTTAGCCTCTTTTCTGCTTAGAAAATGTGCATCAACATATTTTCCTCAGATTTTCTCATATGTATAAATGATCACTTTATCATGTATTTATTTTTTCCAATATATTACTATACAGACTGATCATGAATATTAGCAATATAAAATCTGTTGCTTAGTTGAGATTTAGCAGATAAACTAACTTAATTTTTTGTTTTTGTTTCTGTTTCCTGATTGGATATATGTGCAAATATTTTCCAGTGTTAAAATGTGGATGCTTATACATAAGGTTTTGTATTTTGTTGTCTTTGAACATTTGTACCTGTAAATTTCCATCATTCAAATATCCAAAGAAAACAAATACAAAAGAGCTTTGGCCAAAGGTTTAAGCAGATTTTCAACAATGTTGATCAAATAGTCACCAGTTTTGTTTTGTTTCTTGCATTATTTATCCAGTTCTAGTATATTCACCAAAGTTTTTAGCCATGCACTCTGACAGTTAGTCAGTTGTTGTGCAAAGAAGTAAACTCTTGTATTCTTAAACTTTGTTAATCTATTCCCTTTCTTCTGCTATAAGTGAAATCTAAGGTTTTGTGTCATCTTTATAATTCACACAGCAAAGTTCCAATTCTCTTGAAAGTGATTACAAGAAAAAGGAATTTGATGGAATTCTTAATTGTTTTCAAACATTTGGTATATTTTACATGACAGTTATAAGTAGGGTGACCAGAAAGCAATATAAAAAATCAGGACACTTTTTTTCTCTGAGGCAGGGGGAAGGTATAGTTGTGCATATAAGACAAAGCCCTTAATATTGGGACAATCCCAATATTATTGGGATATCTGGTCACCCTATAAGGCACACATTTTTATGTGAGAGTAACTGACCATTGGAAGAAACTAGCAAGCGCAGTGGTAGATCCACCTTCTCTAGAAATCTTCAGCTCATAACTGGATACCTTTATGGAAAATATGTTTTCGACGGACACAAGTTATTGGGTTCAAAACAGAATTCACTGGATGAAGTCCTATGCCCTGTCTTACATAGTCAGTTTAGATGATCTAATTGGTCTCTTCTGGTCTTAAAATCTATGACATTTGCTATTAGGAGCTAGACTAATTGTATCTACTTTAAATCTATTTTAATAATAAGATATCTTACAAAATCATAAGATACACAATTAAGTTTTAAATGAAATTGGCTGTCATCACAGGACCTTTTCTGCTGGTCACAGTGGTAATTAAGCATTTACAAGGTACTATGAGGTGATAAATTCATACAATGGGAGATAACAGGAGTTAAGGGTGCTCAAGAATTCAAAGCACTTTGCAATGTTTCCTTAACTATAGTCAGTTTATTGTAGAATTATATTTGGATCCGTTTTTCATGGTGGACACTTTATTATATTGGAGATTTCATTTAGGCTGGAATTTTCAAAAGTGTTGGCTAATTTTACTCTCATTGAAATCAATGGGATTTTACTATTGACTTAAGTTTGGAGTTGAGTTATGCCACTGTTGAGGACTTTAGAAAACCTTAATGTTTTTCCTTATTAAGTAGGGAATAGCATGAAATATACAGACCTAAGAGAGAACCAACTGAAACAAGTGGAAAAAATCCTATTGACTTAGAGTGTGATTCTATTGCATTTACTCAGGCAAAGCTTGCAAGATTATGCTCTTAAATGGAGGCAGATTCGGCCCTATATTTAACTAAATGTAGTTTTTCTTTTTTGTAATGCATGTGAAAAAATACAGAACACTAAGCCTAACAAACCATAGATACAAACAGATCTGCCTGTCACCCAGTTATCTTTGCACAGTGTGTTTGCAGTGTACACTAAAACATATCAAGATGAATCTAAAAATACATGGGGTAGTCAACATTTACCTTAAATCCAAATAATCCATAATAGATTTATATGTGGCCTTTAGGACTGCAATTCAGATACAGAGAATCAAAACTCTGCCAGTTAATTCAAACTCTGCCAAGTGAAGGTTGGACTGTATTTTATTACATTCGTACCGTGCCTAGCACAATGGAATCAGACTCTGATTTGCAGACCTGAGATACTGGAATACAAATAATAAATTATAATAACTGTAATAACCCAGAGTGGGAACTTTCTGAGCCCTCAGATGAAGGTGCCCAGGTCTTGAACCCATGACAGAAAACTTTGCTCTCAATGGTATGTCAAGCATTTCAGCTAAATACATATATAATAATAATACTTAATAATAAACAGAAGCATTTTAAGAGTAAAACTGAATTTCTCTTCCCTTGTCTGTTGATATGATGTCACTTCCTTAAAACTTGAGATGTCATAATCTTACCTATTGTCTAGTCATCTACAGAGTCCTACAGGAAAAAATAAGTTAGACAAGACATGAAGTTGTAATGTAACAAAAATTAATTCCTATATTCTGGTCCTCAGGAATATCTGACAGGCAACCTCCAGCCCCCTTCTCATGTAGCCTCCTCTGCACATAAGACACTTTAAAATCTGATTCACTCCACTCTTGAATCTTAGTGGCTTAGTGTTGAGAGGGGGAATGTCTTCTGAAATCTGCAAGTGCAATTTCTTTTTCACTTAAGCATTGTATTCTATTGAGTCTCACACTAAAGCATTTGTGATACTTTGTGTCAAGGATGCTACTATATAAAATTACACTCTGAAGTATTTTACACTTATTCTTGCAGTGAAAAACTTCATCTTGAAGAGCTATACACTAAAAAGTAAGATGAAATACTAGCCAATGCCTTATCATCCATATCTATTAATAGATAACTTTTAACAATATGCTTAAAAAGTGGATTTGATCTTTGCTGTCTTGGGCCAGCTAGATTTGACTCAGTTATTCCCCTCTCGCTTTATCAAATATCATTTTCTTTTATGAAATTAAATCAGCTACCTCATCTCTGAACACACCCTATGAACAGTGGCTGGAAATACCCTCAAAGAGAAACAGGTGTTTGTATGATTGACAGAAAACCATGCAACACAATCTGCTCCAGTGAAACAAAGGCAGAGTTGTCATAGGGATAATTTACCAGGCCATAGTGTACTGGCACATATGGATTTTTATATGACTAAGGGTCTGGTCTAATTTGGAAACAGAGTAAACATACTTTACTTGGAATAGTCTACTTTAATTTGGTGCAACAAATTAGGAAATTTCATCAAACTCGTATATCAAATGATTTTGAATTAAGTGTAAGACAGAATTGGAAAACATCAACTCCTGCTTGTTGCCATTTCTTAGTTGGAAATCCTCAGGGTGTATGGTTTGGAAAGAAACCAACAATAGAAATAAGAATAAAAACCGCTAAGAACATGATACATTTTCACTACCATATTCTTACGTGTCTCCTCTCTCCCATTTATGTATAACTCTCATTAATGTCAATGGGAGTGAGGCACGCTTTGTGAGAATAGAATCAGCTGCCTGTTTTCCAACATCATGTTTTCATGTCTCCTGACCCGCTCCTCCCAAATAACATGTCCCAAAGCTCCAGGTACAGGAAACTATTGATGGTGTCTGTATAAATCAACAGGGCACTGTTCTAGATGGAGTGAGTACACTTATGAAATGTTAACTTTTAACATTGGGCAGTGGTCTGATCACTTTTTATGGGATGCTCGTTCCTGCACAACTGGAATTGTTCAGACTCTATGATTTTCCTGTCAGTTGCATCCCAAAGGGGTCAAGTAGATTCTCTGCCCATGAGGTCAGAAGACAGCAGCTCTCAAAGAAAAGATGAGATCTGGAATGCTATGTATTGTATATTAGAATTGATGGGGAAATTTCAGAGCACATATAATTTCCTCTTTGCCCAGGAGAACTAATGGCTTCCCTAATGAAGACTGTGAAGATAGACGGCTGATGGGAATGGATAAAAAGAAGGGGTTGGGTAGCAAAGGATTGGATGAGAATAGCTGCAAAAAGGGAAGAAGGGGTTATAGTGCATCACACATTGAACATGGGTCAACAGTGTGATGCGGTTGCAAAAAAGGCAAATATCATCGGGATGTATTAACAGGCATGCTAAGAAGTTTAGAAACCATGACTTATAAGGAAAGATTGAAAGACTTGGGCATGCTTAGTCCAGAGGAAAGGAGGCTGGTGGGGAAATGATTACAGTTGTAAAGGTTAAAAGATTGTTATAAAAAGAAGGGTAGCCAATTGTTCTCCATGTCCTCTGAGGGTAGGACAAGGACTAACTGGGTGTATTTGCAGCGAGGGAGATTTAGAATGTTTTTCCTAATACCCAACCTAACTCTGAGGATAGTGAAGCATTAGAACAGGTTATATATGGAGGTTGCAGAATTCCTGTCCTTGTGTTTTTTTAAGAACAGATCAGACCAGTCAGTGACATTCTAGGTATACTTTATCCTGTCTCAGCCCAGGGGGATGAACTAGATGATTTCATGGGGTCCCTTCCAGCCCTACATTTATCTGATTCTAAAGGCCTGACAGAGGCTAAAGGAGTAAAGGCTTGCAGGGAGAGAAGGCTTGCAGGCTGCCGAATGTCGCGTGTTAGAGAAAGTTAAAAGCTTTTGAATCGAGCTGTCCAGAGGATGACAGTTCTGTTTTGTGACAACTTTCAGGGTTTCTAAATGTATTTTTGTTCAGCTTTGGATTGGAAAAAAAAAACCCTCTTGAAATGTTTTCTGCAAAATGGCAATTGTGTTGAGACAGCTGTTTTCAGATCAAAAGGCTTGGGTTTCCAATTCAGGTTCGTTCTCTTTCTGTCTCTCATCAGCAGTAACTAGAGAGTCTCAAAAACCTTGCTGATAAAACGTCACAGAGACCAATGTGTCTTTGTGAAACATTTCAACTTGAACAAATAGCATATTTCAATGAAATTCCATTTAATCATAAATGTTTCAAAAAGCTCTACTTTGGAGGTTTACCTACCTTAAGTTAAAGTAATGACAAATGTAAATGTCCTATTCATAAAGGAAATGGCAACCTTTGGATGACTGGGCACATCCCTCCCCTCCACTCCTGTCAGATGGTAAGACTGTGGTCCTCTCTAAGGCATATATGCAGTGGTTGAAGTGGGAGGAATATGCTTTTCCTCCCTGCATGGCCCACATACAGCCACCCAAAACAGCAATCCTTGTGCTAGTGGGTGTTGAAGGGCTGTTACGGATTTGTTCCTCCCCGCCCCCCACAGAAACAACTTGCCATGAAAGAACTATGTGGAGTCATGGCTTTGCCCTCATCATGACCAGGTCAACAGAGTTTGGCAGCTATGTAGGAGGCGGTATGCCACCCCACTGCAGAGATGTCTTAAGTTACTCTATCCCAAATGCAGTCAGAGACTCCAGGAAGCATACTGCCTTAGAGGGTCTGAATGCCTCCTCTGGGGCAGTGAGTTTCTGCATGACCCCTTGCAAAGGGCTAAGTCTTAAGGATGCAGTCTAGCCCAAAATGGAATTTGTGTGTGTGTGTGTCTGTATATTGGATAAATTATATACCAAACTTCCAAACTGCACTTTTTCAGATATCAGACAAGCCTGCTTACCCACTTTAAACTCTATGCATGAAAAACCAGGCAGGTCAGATAATTCAGAGTCCAAATTCTAATATTACATAGAGAAAAAATCTTCAGAGGACATTTAAAGCAATCTTTGTCAAGCATATAATGCAGTGTCTTGAAAAATGTTTGAAAAAAAGTAATTGCTGGGTCACTTGTATTTCATGAAAAGTAACTTTTTAATGCACTAAATTGTTCCCCCAAACTGTGTTATATTCAAGAGATCAGTTATAGGGCTACAGAAACATGACTTGGGATCAGGAACATAGAATTGGAAGTTTGACAGAATCGACACTCTACGTTGCAAATTGTAAGTGCCCTCCTCGGGGGCTGACTGAGGTAATGGGTTTCACAACATGACCAATGAAAGTGTTCAGAATGTCTTTTGCAATGTTCTTAGCCCCATTGGAATTATGAAAAACATCAAGACATTTAAAAATCTGATGTAATGTCACCTTACAAACATAGGACTAAAAGAGAGCATGGAAATCTGAAGGTCCCCCCCCCCCCTTTTTTTTTACCATTTTGTCAGACATTATTTTAATCAAGCCAAGCTGCTGAATCATTTCTACTAGCTGTATTCACCAAATTAATTGTATTGTGGATATAAAGGAGGGCGGGGGGAGAGAGGGACCCGGGGAATGGTTAGCAAGCAGAACTCATTAATTTCATTCTGTAAAAACCCTACAAAGAAATTCCAGCAAATAACAGGATGGGGCCAAAACCTGTTTTAGCTGATGTGGTATAAAAATTGATAGTAAAATGACTGATTACTTAATTGTTGAACAGTTGTGTGATCAAGTTTTTTTAATCATATGTAGATTGTGATATATGTTTGTGTAAGAGAAGGCAAGTTCACGAAAATGCACATTACACTTGGAACTGAAAGTCATGTGGTTTGTCATTCTTAATTCCTCTAGAATTTCATTCTTCAGTGTTGGATCAGCCCTCAAACAACCCGGATTTGAACGCTGACCTTTATGATAACTCCATTTCCATTGTGATGCAAACAGTAATATTTCAGCAAATAAATTTTCATTCATAAAAACTGACTGTTGTTTTTGGGAGGGAGTGGCAAAATTGACTACTCCTCAATTGCGTTTTCATGCTCAACAACAAAAATAATTCAAAGGAGAACATTGCTAGCTTTGCTAATTTTCCCACACATCTACCCTGGAAAGCCTATTTCATTTTCTTGGGTGAACACTGCATTGTAAAATAGACTTCTAGAATTGACAGCCTGACTGCAATCTGTATGAAGGATAGGTTTCAAGGAACCGCATTTCACTTATAGTGCAGAAGAAATGCTCTGTAATGGTTAGAGGGCTGATTCTGCAAATATTCATGCAAATGACTTTTCTCATGTAAATAGTCTCAGTGAGTGCCATGGGCCTACTCACACATGTACAGCTACTTACATGGATAAGTGTCTTCGGGACCTGAGTGTCTTCAGGATCTATAAATGTATGTCTGGATTTTACTGTGAGATAAATCTCTCAATCAGCATCACAAGACACCTTTTAAATTAATTCCTTACATACCAAAGTTCAACAAGTAATCACGCAATGATTTGCTCAAGGCTGTAGTTCTTAACTATGGAAGAAATCTTCACCTAGATTGAAATTACAATAGGAAAAAAATCCTCTAAGAGTCCTAAAACCTTTGGCAAATACATGTTTATCACTGTATTACAGACACTGTCATAGTCTATTTCCAAGAAGTTCAAATTTCAGTAAACTTGACCCTTGAAGCTTGTGAACATAAAAACTTTTTAAGTTTAGATTCATGATCAATGAGGCTAAAAAACTTTGTACAATGCTTTATACAAAGGCATGTATATCAATAAGCATAAAAAAGTGAGTAAGATATAAATATTTATTAGTATGCAATACTGTTAGAGATGTGGAAACAAAATTCTGTAATGTCAAAAGTAAATTCAAGCTGAATGATGTTCATGTATTTTTAACATTTTTTCTTTTCCTATGATAAACACTGATTTTCCAGTCTTTAAATCCTTCTGCCATAATCCCTGGCTGATCTAGAAATAATATAGGGTCTGAGCCTTCTAGGCACTTTGAAGTGTAAAGATCTCTCTTCTCTGGGAACCTTCACATTACATCTCAATTCCTGATTTTTTCTGGAAATCTCTAAAAGTGACCGTGAGGTCCTCTGAAGCTTCCTTTTGAACAGTGGCATGGGGAAGCATCTGGGAGAGAGATTCAAGACAGATGACTCCCCTGTGTTGGCTGAATTAGGGCCTTTTTGTGTAAGGTGGGTTACAAACCTGGACCTGTGAATTCTTCTTGTGGCATGAGAATTTTCTTTGGAAACAATTTTACATGTCACCAGTTCTGGTAGGCATTTGATTCCTTTGCTCCTGGAGCATGTAAACTTGAGGAGAACACTAAACTCTGAAGGGAAGCATAATTTTTCTTTCAAAGAGAAATCCTACATTACAAATCAAAGGCAGCAGATAGCTCATAGCACTCACATGAGATATTAATTAAAGATAATATATCAAAGCACACAAAAACAAAGACATTTCAAGTTGTTGTCCAACTTGTAATTCGCTAGTGCATGCTTTAGTAAGGGGAGAGACAGGATATAACCCTGTATTTTTTAACACATTCATCTTCTGGAATCTGCCAGAAAATAGAAAATGATCCAACCCACTGTTAGCAAAAGCTTTCCAAAACCCCTTTAAAGGTATACTTACTTGAAAGGCTTCCATTTGCATTAGAAATACAATGCTTTGGTTGGATAGGATTAGAAAGCACTCTTTGTTATACACTCGTTATTACCTTTTTTTTCAATCAGGGACAAAGGCAGCCATTTCAGGAATGACTGATCATTGTGACTTTTCAGGAGAAAAGATTAAGAAGTCATGGCAGTGATATGCCCAGTTATGAAAATTCTGTAAGTGTAGACAACATTTTCTAGTTTGGGAACTGATGTAGCTAATTTGTTCCCAGATACTTTCCCTGTCATGATCAATTAGCAGAAATATGATTTTTAAAGACTACAGCAATTCTGGAGCTTTCTCCCAAGGTTGGGTGTCCCTAAGATGTCTGTCACCGTGAACCCAGAGCAGCCGGTAAGGGTCTACGGTCGCGGGCTTTACTCTAGGGTTGCGGGGTTCCGAGAGCAGAGGAGTTGCCTCGATCGAGGGACGGGGATGACCGAACAAGAATGTGAACAAGGTTTCAACCGAAGAAATATTGCTCATTTATTTATTCATTAGTAAAGAATAAAGTACATAGACATAACTAATACAAACACAAAATCAGGAAAAGATACAAAGGCCTAATACTCTACCATACATGTATTCATTTCTTATAGCACACAATTCTATTACTTATTTCCTTATGCTTACAGACAGATGGTTGTTTGTACAATTTCACTACTTATTGCCTCATGTTTACAGACAGATGGTCATTTGTAAACTGTGTTTACAGACAGAGGGTTACTTGCAAACTCTCTCTGATAGTACACAATTCTATTACTTACTACCTGGTGCTTACAGATAGATGATCGCTTGTAAACTCCTAATTATCCTTGTGCTTACAGACAGACGATCACTTGTAAACTCTTAGTTATCTTAAAGCAAGTGTACTTTCATACATTACCAAAAAGCACTTATTTCCTTAAGCCCCTTGGTCCAAGTCGACTCTGATAAGTGTTAGCCATCCCTCAGATGCTGCTGGTTCATAGAAGGGCTCAGTCCAGCTACTGAGGATCTCAGCGGGCTGCAGTCCAAAGTGCGACTGACTTCAGGGGGTTTAAATACCCTCAAACTGATCACCAAACTGATCAGCTTGATCAGTATGTAACCAACCAGTGAACAGCGTCACTTTTGTGGTCAGTGTGGTTATGTCATGTGACATGTTCACAGTGCCCAGGTTGGCACTTCCTGTTTTTACCCAACCAGCTGCAGTCAGCTCAGTTGCGGTCAGCTCATCTGTTCTTATTTTCGCCCTCTATTTGTGCTGTGCTAGCGTCCGGACTGCCCTTATCAGGTCCTTCCAGCCCTTTTCCCAAGCTAAATACTTTATTATTCTATCTTAAACCACAAAACCCATTAACTATTCTTTCTATATTTTACGGTCACCTAATCTAATCACTGAAAAATCATAACCAACAGTTTTTAAAAAATACAGAAAATAGAAAGAATTGTATTTGTCTTTAAGGAAGAACCAATTTATCATTAATATACAATTGATTTTTTTTCAATCAGGGCACTTTAATTTGTGTTTCTGCACACATGTAATCCTATACTGGTGGGGGAATATTGCACAGTAGCTGTGCTTAGCTCTGCAACGACCCCATCTTCCCAGCCATCTTCCATACTTTGTTTCCTCCCTTTGTGGATATAGAAGATGCAGAGTGTAACAATAGGTTATCATTCCTTTCAATAGTTTGTGACCCCTCTAGTGATGCTTACCGTGTTCTGTGTTTTAAAAGTCACCAGAAAACAATCAGATCAGCAGTGTGAATGAAGGTTAGCAGACATGATTATATGAGATCCAATGGTGCCCATGTGGTTCTTCACATTGTTTTTATTGGCCAAGAGGCAAAGATGCAACAACTGGCAAGAAGTATAGGATCCTAATCCAGGAATATGATGAACTAGAGAGTGACTCCATAAACCTAATGCTAGTGAACCTAAAGGAAATTGCAGCCATTGATACTATGAGTAAACTGCTCATTTAAGGATGCAGGGGAGCGAAGAGCAGATGAGTTACTGGCTGTTTAGAGAAAAAGAATTTGATTGTTAGTTCAGTAGAGGGACAGCCCCACCTCTATTGAGAAGTTGGAACAGTATTTAATCACTAATAGTATAACGGATAAGAATAAGATGGCATTTTTACTGAGTATAAGAGGATCTAAAATTTGTGAACTGCTACAAACTTAACAGGTCCTGTTAAACTAATAGACAAAACATTTGCCGAGGTTGTAGAAAATTAAAAAAATCACCTATTGCCAAAATCACTAGCGATTGAAGAACATTTTCCCTTTTATAAATGGAATCAAAAAGAAAATGAAACAATTTCAGAATATGTGGCTGAATTAAGAAATTAACAGAGATGGCCAATTGGGGGAGAGTTTTTAAATGATGCATTAAGGGACCAGTGACTGTGTGGTATGTAAAATGAAGCCATCTAAAAATGGTTATTGATTGAGACTGATTTAATGCTAAAACAGGTGCTAGAAATTCTTGTTTCAGTTAAGACAGCATCATTTGATCTGTGCAGCAAATTAACTGGGGGGGGAGGGATCAAGAAGAAAACACAACATGGACAATACTCAAAGAATGTGTGTTTTCATTGTGGGAAACAGTCTCACTATGCAAATAATTGTTGGCTTAAAAGTAAACTCTGTAGAAAATGCCACAAACTGGGGCAGAGTTGGATTCCAAATATCTGTTTATAGATATAAATTTACAAGGCCTCTCAACATTCATACTGCTGCTATGACTGGTTTCTGGTGGCTTTAAAACATAGCACATGGAGAGTGCCAGTAGAGTGTGCACAAACATTTAAAGGGATACTACTCCATTTCTATATCCTACAGAGGGTCCCTTTTCTTTTATCTAACTAAGTGGGCCTGGGCCTGGTCAATATTTTCATTAGCACCACCAAGGAAAACTTATGTGTTTAATGGATTTAAAAATTAGTGATAACAGATAGTGATGGATGAACCTCCAAAAGTTTGGTTATAAGGTCAAGAGACAAGTCTAAAAATTTGGACACTTACTAAATTTTGAAAGTGTGGAAATCTTAAGAAATCAGGATTTCCCTTGAGATTTTCATTATTGCTTGGGTTTAGTGGAGCCAGAAGGATGGAAAGCTGCTTTTTCTGGGGCATTTTAATACTTCCCCTTCTGGTCTCAGCCACAATCAAGTTCAAAATCATGTAAAATAAAATGAGCGATGTTTTCACTAACCAGTGTTCTGTTTTACGTTAAACTTTAACAGTTGTTTGTGGTATGCTGTGCTGTTGCTGAAGCTTAATTATGGTTCTTATAGAGGGCCAGAGCCTTCAGTCCCTGGGCAAGCAAAATTCCTATTGATTTCATTGACTGTTATCCCTTTGTAAGGTATGGGGCATTAAGCTCTTTATCTGAGCAAGTTTCACCATCTTTAGTTACATGGTAGCAAAGTAAGGAGTCCTCTGAACATTAGCCCTACCTTAATACCAGGACATCAGTTAAGAAAACTGATCCTTTTTGACTTAGGCGTGATGTTCTTGACAGTGTTGCATTATTACCTTACTAAAGGATTACTTGATTGTTTTGCTTATCAGACCTTCCTCAATTTGTTAAATTAATTTATCCTGGGAGAGGTGATTTCCATAAGGATGAGGAACATGACGGAAGAAAGTGCAGTGCTTTTCTACAAATTCTTTCTGGTGCTTGCCATTATTAGTAAGCATCGAGGCCCAAATCCTGAGCTCAGCACCCAGTCCAGGTTGCTTTGTTGACTCGAAGGTGACTCCACAAAGAGCTATAGAGGCATTCCACAGGAATCACTGAAGCCCTGAGGGCCTTGGCCTTAATACACCCCATATTCACCTGCCCTGCTCCCACCCACTTCCTGCATCTACCAGACAAGGCATGCATTGCATAGTGTCTTGGTTAATATATTGAAAATAATTAGTGAGCCCTCTCACAGCCCTTGCTGTCTTCTGTGTTTTCAGACACCATCAGAACCAAATTGTTTATATGTATCTAGGCTTTGCAAGTAGTATGAAGTTATAAACATGGTTATTGTACCCCATTGAGTCCATGTGTTTTCTTCCTATCACATTGTTGGGTAAAGAGCAAAACACGCAACAGGGAGTCATGCTGACCTCATATGGGGCTCCCATTACCCAATCCCTTCTTCCTCTAGTGCAGCAGAACCAGTGATGTTCACCTGCCAAAAACCTTCAGTCAGGTGGAGGTGGGGTTGCAGTTGCCTGCAAACACTATCACTAATTATTAATCATCCTCCATCATTGCCACACTCCAGTACCCACAGTGAAGTGACTGATGCACTCCCCCATCTATGTTTCATTTATTCACGTAAATGTGAATTAAAAAAAAACAAACCATAAACATTAGCCTTGATATTTTCCAACCATCAACTCAATTAAGGCCCATTTCTACAACCAATTTCTTACTCATGCTGATTGATATTTACTCCCATAATTAGTCTGACTGAAATCAATGGATCTCCTCAAGTGAACAACCACTCCTCAGCATGAGTAAGGAGTACAGAACTAGGCCCATAATGACTGACAACAAATCTTTCATCTCCTGAAATAGATTTAGGAGATGATTCTTTTCAATAATACGTTTCTTGACGACTTATCCTACTCTTTAAATTCACCCTTGCTTTAATTAGTCTGTCTGTAGACTCAACCAGGGCAAGTGTATTTTTTGTTTTTTAAAGAAAAAAAATGATTTGCCAGATTGACTTTCTGCCACAAACTCCTACAGGTCTAATGCTGAGAGCTTCTTAAGACTGATTATTTTCTAGCTATATCCTTCAATACAGGACTGTGATTAACCCTCCTGGAAAGATCTGTGCAGTTGGTAGCTTTTAAAAATGTCATACATGTGTGTTGTAATAGGTGCCTAATAAGAGGACCCTTTATTAATGACAAAATTTAAATGAGTTTAAAGGTGCAGTTTAACTTTATTATTATTTACCATAGACGTTTGGAACAGTCACTGTTCTATTACTATAATAAGGACAAAATCATATTTAATTCATACAGCTGAAAAGGACTGGCCTTAATTTCAAAATCATCTCATAAATTTGATAAACATGGTTCATTGAAGAATATAGACTCAAAGACAAGAATAATCTCTTATTTAAGATTAAACAAACCCTCGGAAAATAACCTCTAAGAGGTAAGAGAATGTCAAGACTATAAACATCTTCGATGCATTCAAATGTACTATGTCCTTTCAGACTATGCTTATTATTTAGAAATATGTGGAATTTTCTGGTAAAAGCATCACTGCCAAGTGCTTCTTAGACTTTTCACTAAAGCCTGGCCTCTTGTTCCCATATAAATTAATGGCAAAACTCCTGTTAACTTCAATGGAAGGAGATCAAACCCCTCACTCATTTGACTTTTCATTCTTTTAATAGCTCCTTAAACCCCTCCAGATGAGGCAGGGGCCTAGGTTTTCTGTCCACTATTAGATGAGCTGTGAGTGCTGCCCAAGAAGGAGGACAATCTTTTATCTTAAACCACAGGCCTGGGATTCAGAAGACCTGGGTACCAAGGAAAGACCTCCCCACCTTCACAGGCACAGAGGTTGTGGGAAAAGGCCCTGGCACAAGTCAAGCTAAATGCACTAAGGATTTTGTTATGGCAATATCCAAACAAGATAGGTTATGTTATTAATGGGAAGATTTTTAAATAGAGCTGACCAGAGAATGAGAATTCCATTTCATGGCAACTTTCAAGGTTTTGTAATGTGTTTTTGTTCCCCACTGGAAAAACTACAAAGCCTTTTGAATGCTTTTGTGAAAACAGAAATATGTCAGGGGACAGAGGTGTGTGTGTGTGTGTCACACTTTATAGCCTGGTGCCACAGGTACTGAGAGACCAGGTTCCCGTATCCCAGGCCAGTACTCTTAAATGTGCCCCTCCCTCCCCCTCCCCCCATCTTTCTGTCTCTCTCTCACACCTGAAACCCAAAAACCTTCCTGATTAAAATTTTGTGGAAACTGATGCATCTTTCAAAAATGTTTCAACTTTGAAAAAACAGTACATTTTGCCTGAATTTTATTTTGGCCAAAATGTTCTGATCAGCTCTATTTTTCTGCAGGTTTCAGTAGTTTTTAGCGAGGAAAGAGAGTACATATAAGAGCCAGCAGCCTGAAATCAATAATCAATTTATTCCATGTGGTTCAGGTAAAGATTAATCAAAAGGTGCTTTGGGGGAAGAACTGCCAGCCCTATGGCCAGTTGTCAAAGCTGCAGATGTCTCTTGGGATTTGCCTGCGCAATGGTGCCATAGATTCACAGTCCTATTTGGTCCATTATGCTTCTCTAGATTTCACCACCTCCATGGTAAGGATGTGTGGAACAGTTGCCCTGATGATGAAATCACCTTTTAGGCTTTTCTTCATACACCCTTCTGATTTCAGCTTACTAGCTGTTCTTTCTGTCTGAGGGACAGTTTTATTTCGATAAACCATGGTTAGGGGGTGCTCCATATCAGCTGTTGCTTTTGAGAAACGTAGTTGTATGTTGGAGTTGGCGGGAGCCAGGGTAGCTGGCTTAGACACACCATTCGCTGCCTGGACAACTGTTATTTCCAGTGTGGTCTGGGAGTGGTGAGTGTTCACTACTACTGACACTATTCAGTCATTTACAGATGCACTAAAGTTTCTGCTAGCCAGTGAAAAAACAAAGAGGGGCCCATTGCTATTCTGACATTCTTAGACACTGAGCTGGATACCAAACAGTGGTTTCGTGGTTGTCAGAGGTTAAACTGATTTGGAGAAATGACAGTGGGCATAATGCAGGCCCTTCAGTAACTCCCATCTCTAGCTGGCCATTTAAACATTGCCTGCCACATGATTGCACCAGGCTGATTAATTTGTGCCTGGTTGCCAGCAGCTACCGCAAGAATCACCATTCCATAGCACTTCTTGTGTTGCTAAATTACAAAGCGCACCAATTAAAAAGTACAGTTCAAGCCACAAAATTCTCTGTAGGAAAAGATTCTTGTACTAAAAAGAAGACAGGAAGGAAATAGTGGAACGCTCCCCTTCTTTTGCAGAGATCTTCACCAGTAGCAATAAATATTATTCTGCTCATCAGAGAAACAATAGAATTTTAAACCAGTGTTAACAATAAATAAATTCACACCATTTCTAATAGGTAATAGTAGACAAGCAAGAAGTAAAGAGCAAATAAAACAAAAGCAAAAAGATTTTAACTGCATTAGATGGAAATCAGTCAGAAGTATTACTTCAAGAAATCTTAACTGCCTATCTATCTAGTTGTTTCCATCATACACATCATTGTAGTATCTGAGCAGCTTCCAGGACAAGACAATCACAGGTATGCAGTTGATAATACTGTGCTGCCTAAACCAAGTATTCTGTGTGGACAAAATACTTCAGTTTTATAAAAGCTTTCAATCCAGCACCTTTCTTAAGCACCAAAAGTATGGTTCTCAATCGGCACAGTTCATTCACATCAATGGCTTTTTAACTCTATAAAGTTAAAAAGATGAAAATAAGAAGACAGCTGATTATGTTAATTCGGTGTTATTAACTGACGACACAAATGTTTATAGAATTTCAAGAACAGTTTGCCCATGTCTTTAATTTCAAATGCACCCAGAGTCATTTTCATTAGTTTGCATCCTGACTTTATTTTATTATTATTATTAATATTAATATTAAAATGTGTGAAAAATTGGGGTTTGAAAACAATGTGTCTTTTTGGGGAAAAGAAGAGATTAATCTGCCCAATATGAAAGATGCACTGGAATAATATTTCTTTACTTTGCTTAATCTTGAGTAAGCTTTAGGATGCTGAGTGCTTAGCTAAACACTAAGGTAAGGGCCTGATTCCCCTTCATAGACTTAGAAGTACTATTGACATGAATAGTCCTACTGAAGTCAGTGGCACTACTTCCACAAGTGACTGCTACTCATTAGGAGTAAGAGTTGCAGAATTGTGCCATAAGACTGTAAAACTAGTTGTCTTTACCTCAAAAACAATCTATTTCAAATACTCTTATTTTTTTTCATCAGAAAAAAGGCTAAATAGATATGTCTGGCTAGATTCTCAGCTATGTAAATCAATGCTATTGAAATCAATGGAGCAACACCAATTTCTGGCAAATGAGAGGCTGGTGTGCAAGCTATTTTGGCCATCCATCATTTCTTCTCCCCTCTTTATGTTATTCTTCCTAGAGTTAGAAGATTAGCTGAAACTTTCACAGCAAGTTTCATCCTCTTTAGTTATCCCTTGTGTTATCAGATGTGTATTTTTAAATAGAGTAAAATATCTCTTTTGATAAATTATCTACGAGATGAACAGATGGCCACATCATTCATCTGCTTCCTCTGTTTAACACTCTGATTTTTTGACCCAAGAGACCTTGGCACCTTCAGGCAGTGATGGTCATTGCAACTCTAATTAGCTCCATTTCATTATTATTATTTTGCACCAGCATTAATCACTTATTCTATAGACTTCTGCTGTGCTTGTATTTTGTCACCATAAGTCTCCTTGGGTTCTACTTTTATCCTCACCTTCTCTATGCACTTTTTAAAGACTTCCACCACAGTTCACCTTAGTGGTAATAGCATATGTTAGAATAGGAGCTTTCTCCTCAATTATTTCAGTTTCGTTTGCAATAGATCTTCAAGATATTTTTCCCACACTCACCTGCAATTGTTGTTTTTTTTCCCATTAAATTAGTTACATAATTTTTAAAAGCTCCAGCTGTCTTTCCTTCCCAGTATGTAGCTATGTTCTTTTCTCTCCACTACCTCTTTAATGGCAGCCCAACAGAGTAATATATGATTCTGCTTGTTATGACTGCAGCTGATCAGCCTGTTCATAGCAAATCATTTATCCAAAGAATTTAACTGGCTTTCAGGTTTGCAAAGCCACCTCAAAAAGGATGCACCTTTTACTTCTTCATTCCTCATTCCCCGTTGTTCTTTAGATGATTTAGCTGAACAAATTCTTGGCTTCAGAGATTGCAAGATGTTTAGTCCAATTATTCATTCTTCACCTGGCCAAGGCTTGGTACTTTGGTCACATGATGTTATTTACATTTTCTGATTGTGCAATGGTTTCAACATCTTGTTTGACCTACAGGCACTGAGCCAGGAACTTCCAGAGCTAAAAAGCCTAGCTCATTTCAGCTTGAGCTAGAGAGCCCCAGGCTTGTGGGCAGAAAGCTATAACAGACTCATATCCTTTAGAATGGACACAGCAGGGAGGGGAGCCTGTAACACAAACATATGTGTGGGTTATAGATGGATGACTTCCAAGCTTTATAACCAGGGAAATGCTTGAACAAACCATTCCGGTTTTGATTTTCTCAAGATGAAGGTAGCCTGGGGAATGGAGCAATTTAAGGAAAGATAGAGTGAGCTGCCAGGAGATACTCAGGTGTAGGGAATTGCAGGATATTAATAAGGAATTATAGGATCAATGTAAATGTTATCCCTTTATCTTTTGCACAACACAAAAGCATTATATTTGTCTCGATATATGCAGACTTTCAAATAGTTGGATTGCTACCTGAGTGAGCAAGAAATATAGAAATGTATTTGCTATCTAGGAGACTTTCCATTCAGTTTTCTGTTTTCATATTGACATCAAGTAATTTTGTGCTTGATCATGCATTCTCTGTGAAGGTTACAGCGTCTTGTCTGGCTCTTGTAATTGCAGAGTACTAGGCCTCTGGCTGGGAGCATTCAGGAATAACACACACTATAAAACAACATGTGCTACTCTTTGCAGATTCTCCAAAGGCATGGATTTAAACCCACTGGTCTCTATTTTTTGTCATGCTGTGATTCAGGAATCATTCATTATAGTCATATTGTTAGTGCATAGTGTTGTTTGCAAAGGGTATGCTCCCATTCTCTTGTCTGTCTCATTACACTAACTGTATTTTTGTCAGGCAGCTACCACTGTATTCACTATTCTGTCAACCACTCAGATTAGTAAATGCATGTATTTGTGTGGTCCTACTTGCAAAAGGTTCAGTCTTGTACCCATGGCAGTCTAATTTGATTAACTGTGTTAATGTGCTGTGAGACAGCAGGGCGAGATGGCAGCAGGAGGGTCATCCTATTTGTGTGCCGGGAAGTGCTAGAGGCCCTTGCTAAAGGCCCTTCCCCCAGCATAAGGGGAGGAGTCACTGGACCGTGGGACAACTAATGAAAAAGCAGGAATGGGCTTGGCAATCACAGGATCAAACGGAGGAAACCGGAAGGGGACACCGAGCAGAGAATCCCAGACAGCACCCACTACTCCCAGAAAGTATCTAGGGAGCCAGCAGACACTGCCTTAGGAACTCTGCCCGGATGCATGAACAGATAGAGGAACAGAAGCAGGCCCCACAGTCCCGGAGCACCCCCACAGCCAACCTCCTCTCCCTGGTCTTGTAGACGGCCACTTTGGCCAGGGCTAGGAGGAGGTTGACAAGGAGGTCCCGCGACTTTGTGGGGCCACGGATGGGGTGTGCATAGAGGAACAGGTGTGAGGAAAAGTGCAGCCAGAACCTCAGCAAAAGGTTCTGAAGGAGCTGGAACAGGGGCTGCAGCCTGGTGCACTCAAAGTAAATGTGTGCCAGGGTCTCTCTCATGCAGCAGAAAGGGAAGGTGGCGGGGTGGGGTGAACTGCGCCAAGTACATGCCTGTGCTCATGGCTCCATGAAGAAAACACCAGCTGATGTCCCCGGTGATATCAGGTCCCACCATTTGGTGTCTGGGCAGGACATGAGGGCAAGGAAATGGAGGGTGTGGAGCACGAGTGTGTACAGATAGTCCCTCAGTGTGGTTCAAAAAATGAATGGCTGCAAGTTGTGCAACTGGCTCAGTGCATGGGGAGAGGGTGGGCAGGGGGGCTTGCAGGGCCAGGGCCAAATGAAAAGCTCCAGAGGGCTAGGACCCGCTCGAGGTAAACCCAAGCAGCAGAAGGCAAGGTTGCCCTCACCTCCTGTAATACATGCTGGGAGGTTCAAAAGGTGGAAAGCCCCATGCGCCAAGCCAGCGCCTGGGGATCCACCCAGTCCCCCTGGTTGTAGTCCAGGAGATCTCTGATCTTGGTGACTCCCTCCAGGACCAACCTCTGTTACACCGAGGGGGTCTCCGCCACCTGCACATGGAGTTTGGGGTTGTATAACAGGGGCTCGGAGAGGAGATCCTTCTTCTCGGTGGTCACAAAGGGCCTGAGGCCAAGACCAGCTTCCAGGCTTGAAGTAGGTCCTGGGAGAAGATTGGCAGCTTGGAGAGGTGCCGCAGAAGACCTCTAGGATGGAGATAAAAGAGCTGCCAGTTGTATCGGAGCCCTTGGAGGCAGCGGAGGAAGATGTACGCCAAGTGGATCCACGCTAGACTACCTGCACTATAAAGGAATCTCTGCAGGGCCTGGAGGTGGAAGATGTGGACCTGACTGTGGAGGCAGCACAGGCCCTGCCCTCCTTCCTCCAGGGGGATACTCAGAATCCTTGCAGAGATCCAGTACATTCCTGGCCAAAAGAACTCCAGAATTGTATTCTGGAGGTGGGCCAGGAAGTTTGGGCTTGGGACCAGGGTGTTGAGCTGGTGCCAGAGGATGGACAGGCAAGGGCCTCCAGGAGAGGGGCTATGCTGCCCCTCTTCACTGCTGTGAATTCCTCCTCGACCGGCACCACCCACTGGACATCGCTGGGGGGGCATGGCAGAGGGCACATCGATGGAAACCCCCCTGAAAGATTTTCGGGGGACTTCCTCCCCGTCCAAGTTGGTGGGGAAGTTCTGAGCCTTCTTCTGCTTGCTGCACTTCTCCTCAATGAGCTCCCAGCCCTCCAAGGTGTTAGCAGAGGGTTGGCCAGCGGGGGTGGGGCCAGGCAGCAAGGATGATAATGTTGAAGATCGAGGGGGCAAGGGGACAGGAAACCTCCCCCTGGGGTAAGCCTCTCCCCAGCCCAGGGCCAACCCTGCCGCTCCTCCATGGACTCTGCCCCAGAACTCACTGTGGCAGTGACAGGCCCCGGCTGCTCATCTGTGCTTGATCATCTGGGCATGACAGTGGAGATGGAGACAGGTAAAGGAGGAGGAGGGGCAGTTAGGGTCGCCGATGGTGGCAGGCCAGTGCCCACCAAGACCTCAGGGGACCCGGGTTCTCCTCCATGGCTCCAGACGTGCCCTGTTGCCTGGCAGACGAAGCACAGGCCTCTCCTGAGGAATAATGAATCTGATATTGGACTCCTTGATGGGGCACCAGGAAGGACCCCTCGAGAGCATCCCCATGACACGCCACTGGTGGCACTAGCTGGATCTGGACCTGCCGGCAGAAGGACAAAACGTGACAGTGGGCGGGGTCCTTGCAGCCCAGCAGGAGAGGCTGATGACAGAAATGGGCTTCCCCAGGGTGGAGAGGAAGGGGAGCAGGATGTCATTAGGGAGGAAGGGCAGAATGAAGGGAAGCACCACCCGTACCCCCAGGTCCTCCAGAGGCTCTAAGGGGACATAGACGCCCTGCACCACCAAGCCCTTCTCTACTGCCCCACTACCCATGTGAACACCCACACATAGGTCTCCATGTGGGAGGAGGCCGCCACCAGGAGGCAACAGACTCTGTGCCTCCTGGTCAGGGTGGGGAAGGGGCCCCAGCCACTAGAGATAGTGCTAGAGGAGGCAGATGGGGCAGATAATGAGATGGCGGTTGGAGGGATGGTGGCTACCTGAGCGTATGCCTTGGGACCCAAGACAGAGGCACCCCAAGAGCTTGTGGAGGAGATGGCAGGGGAGAGGGTGGCCATGGCCAATGGTGGGGCCGCAGGAGGAGGGTGGCCGGCCAGCTATCACCATGGGGGGCGTTGCCTTCCAGGGGGGGCTCTTGCCCTACTTTTTGTCCTGGCCTTTCCTGCTGGTCGAGGAAGCTGGAACAGCAGTTACTGAGATCCCTCCTGTGCCTGCTGCTGCCGGTGTCCCGATGGGGTGGTGGTGGTGGCAGTAGATCCAGCAGAAGTGGTCAAAGAGGTAGCCACAGGGGTAGACGAGGGAGCAGGCTGGGGGTGGGACAGGGTTGACCAAGGGGGCCTCCTGATCCATTTGGGGGGATGGATGGGAAATGGGGGGGTTACAATAGCATCAGGGGGTGCAGTGAGCAGGGGGCACAATGAAAAATGGGAGGGTTGCGGGGACTCACAGGTGCTGAAAAAGACTTGGGCGCACTAAGGAGGTGGGATGGCATGGGCCAGGGGCAAGCAGTAAAGGGAGAGGGAAGGGTCTAACAGGGTCGGGGCAGGGAAAGACAGAGGACTCCCAGGGTCTGGGGCAGGGCAGGGAAAACAGCAAATGCTGGAGGGTGGGGGCAGGGCAGGGCAGGGAGACACACAGAAGGCTGAAGGGCTGGGGCAGGGCAGGGGAACTACACAAACTCTAAAGGAACCCAAAGAAAATGGGAGGGGACAAAATAGACAGCAAGGGCTGGTCAGGGCAGGCTGCGAGGGGAAGTAGGGGGGATAACTGCTTCTGGACAGCTGGAGGGTAAAGCAGAGGGTGGCGGGATCCCTCCAGCCAAATGTAGCCCGGGTTGGGGGGAAGGACCTGGGGGTGGAGGGGAGAAAGCACGTACGCCCAGCTGGGCCTTGGTGGTGGAAAACGTCCCTTCTGCTGCAGCAGTCCCAGATATACAGGAGACAAGCGGCTGAGCTGAGGGTGAGGAGGCAATGCAGGTGGTGGCTTCGTGTAGTGAAGGGGGCGACGGCGGTGGCGGTGGTGGTGGTGGCAGGGTGGGGAGCAGATGGATTGGAAGGAGGGCTTCACGCTGCTCCTCTCTCTCCCCGCAGCAACCACAGTACCTTCCCACACCACCACAAGAGCAGAGATGGCACAGTCACTCAGTCCAGATATGAACAAGCCCCCTCCACAGCTCCTGGTGCAGTCCTGAGCACTCTCCCAGCAGCAGTGGTGATGGTGTTCCTCTGCTCCGCCACGGGCAGCAACACACAGCAGCAGCAGGCTCCCAGGCAGCAGTAGTAGCAGCAAGCAACTGGCCAAGAAAGGTCCCTCCACAAGTGGGCAAGCAGCAACAGCAATGGTGGTGGTGTGGGGGCAACTCACTCCCTTCCCGAAGGGCAGGAGGGAGGGAGGCAGTCCAGAAATTCAGCTGTGAGCAGTGTCAGCAGCACATAACTGCTATTCATAGGGCCCCTGGGCTGGGGCCTGGATCCCTTCCCCCTCACTGTGCACTACAGAGGCACTGATGTCCAGAGACAGGGGCAACAGATGGTGCACTGTCCCACCACACGAGAGCATGCGTGGGACCCACCAGAGCAGAGTGGGCAATTTGTCACAGTGCCCAATGTCTAGTTTGGGTTGAGGAATTTCCACTATTTCATTGTCATCACTTCCTACCATTCATATAAAAATGTTTAATCTATAATATCTTTTCTACCAACTGCATTCATTTAGAATTCACAAGACATGCACTATTCATTAACATTTTTCTCTGTTCTTGCACATGTTCATGAAAAGGGAAGAGCATGATCCGTGAAACATTTTTGAACATGCATTTTGGTATAAGAACCAGCTCTAGTTATGCAATTCTAGAAGCATCTAAGAGAAGTAATGTTTGAAAGGCCAGATTGATCCCAAATAAATCACTTGAGATCAGTGGAATTAAACCAAGGATGAGTTGGCTTCAATATCTTTATTAAACTATTCCTGCAAAACATAATACAGTCATATGTACTTTATATTCTACAGTCTCTGGGCCTGATTCTGATCTCAGTTATAGTGATGTAAAGATGACATCAGTGTGACCAAGCTTCTAATCTGTTTCTCGGCATCATGTAACATACTGCTTCCTCTGAGCTTTTATAAATATTACACTGATAGAGTGAGAAAAATAACACCAGCTTCCTGGAATTAAGAAAATAACAGAGAAATAGCATAAATTTGGGGGGTGCTTTCACATAGCAGAGCCAACCAAAGGTTAAAAAGTTGATACTTCTGTAGTTCTCTTCAGGACTGATTATACTGTTCATTGGCTTTTGAACTTCAAAGGAAAGAAATAGGCCCTTGGATCTTTGAAGGTGAAGGACTGGGCTTTGATGCTGTTTAAATGTGAGGAAAGCCTTGAAGGATGTATCATATTCAAGGCTGCTGAGATTGCTGGGCATAGTTTGTAAGTTTGCTCAAAGCCTCTCTTTAAACCTTCATTGAAACATCTGTTAGTGAGGCAGCAAAATTTCAGCCTTAACACTCATTCAACCTTTTGGTTCCCAGTATTCCGGCTGCTATTGTAAATCTGTCCTTAAAGTCCAAGTATTTGTTTATGTTGATTAACTTATGAAACGTGCTTTACTAACTATCTCTGAGCATATGTATACGCTAATTAAAAGCTTATTAATATCAAACCAGCCGATTGCCTGCAAAAATATCTTCATATCCTCCCTCCCTCATTTACCCAGGGCAAACCTGAATGAATATATAAGATAGTTCATGAGAAAGACAAGGATTACAACAAAAAGATGTCAATAGGTAAGTTTTTATGCACATACCAGCAGTTTGTTAATTCCTGGGGGTTTGTTTGTTCACTTTTGAATTAATAAATTAAATTTTGAAGGAAGAAAACAAAGGAGGAATTTAGGGAGAGAGGTTAGCTCTGGAACAGGAATGGCCAATGGGAAGAAATGAGGTTTGAGCAGGGATTTAAAGGAAGAAAGCGAGGTTGCATCCCTTATATGATGTAGGATTGTAATAGATGGATTCTTGACGAGGGACCTAACAACCACTGGTCCAAATCCAATTAATTTTATCCATGATGTTAGCAGAAAAATCCTCCTGGTGAAATATAGTTGATTCTGCCTTGGGGTGGAGGCAACATTTTCTTCATTACATGCCCAGCCACATAGAACTTCATAATTCACAGTACAGTCAGATTAAGATTGTGATGGTATCTATCAGTGCTCTGATATATGACTGAAACACATAAAATGTGAACATTAACTTAGTTATTGGAATGAAAGCTCTTGGAACCTGCCCCAGCACTCACTGGTATCAATGGCAGTACTCCCATCGAGTCAATGATTGTTGGATCTGGCATATTGGTTTTAAGATCTTCAGGACAGGGACTATATCTTCCTGTGTTTGGACAGTACCTAGAGTTGGAATCCAAAAAATGTTGCAAGACCTTCATATTTCTTACATAAATGTAAATTCATTTAGTGTACTCTAGCAACATTGCCATTGCTCTCATTTTCATAGCTAAACTTCTCAATATTGTAACTATTTTTAAATGGTGTTTCCTTCTTCTGAATTCAGATTAGCATATGTTCTCCATAATGAAAATCATCAAGCTAATATGGATGCATTCATTTTTATTGGATGCTAGCCACAACTCTGCTTGCTCTGCAGTCAGTCATATGAATATATTATTATATGTGGAAGGTCAGCTAAAAGGGGCAGCCATTTGTGCTATAACTACCTACACAAAGTTAGCCTTTTAGCCTTCAAAAATTCTGTGCTGGTAACTGGTAACTACTTCAGCATCTACTTTTACTTTTTCTATCAGTGGGATATAAATAATGGCAGAAGCTATTAAGTTCTCCTGAAGCGAGTTTGATGAAAACACTCTTTGAAGCAGCAAAGAGATTTGTATTTTTATATCACAAACACATTCTGGGCCCCCCTTTCATCAGAAAGCTGACAGCTGTACAGTCTAGTAGGATTTTTTTCTTCTTCTTTTCTCTCTGGATGCCATTACGCAGAAATTACAGTAAAAAATTCATTTACTGTGCCAGAGAATATGCATGTCTGGGGTGAGGTGGGGAGGGGAGAGTTGAGCAATGTGCATGCTTCTGAGGAAAAGAAGTTTGGCTCCTGTGACGAAACCCCTGGTTGTTTCCCCACACACATATTTCTCCTGTGTATTGTTATAGTTGCCTTTCAGTCTTTGCGTTGCTGGGTCTAAGGGTTACATTAGTGGCACTGTCAGATAAATACTAGGACAGTGGCTTAGATGAAGGTTAATCATATAAAGGAAATAAGCTGCATCAATCAAGAAGTTTTAACCTTTACTGTGCTATGCCTCATGCATTTTGAAGATGGGCCTGTTATTTTGGGGTTTGTTTGTTAGGGTTTTTTTTTTCCCTGTGCGGCAGCTAAAAAGCTCTCAGATGCAATTAGATCAATAGGACCTATATAAGATGCCTGTACAACTAATGACACTCAGGAATTAGTTGGACAAACCAGCACATCAAAATTTCACTAGGTGGAAAAATTCTATTGGGAATGTTTTCCTCATCTGGCCTTTATAAAATATTTCTGTAGTGTAACATACTCTTTCTGCCTATGTAGAGGTCTATATGAAACCGCACAGCTGAAAGACCACAAGCCTCTTGAAGTTTAGAGACTTAATTGCTTATGATTTATCAGACTCGAAGAGAAGATGGATCAGGTAGTTGAATTTACTTTGTTTCATTTCTTTTAATCAATCAGAGCCCAATTCTATCAGCATTGCACACTTTGGTCCAGATTCTCAGCTGGACATTGAAGGAGCTACACCAGTTTACACCAGATGAGGATGAGGACCAATGAGTAGTATCTAATACCACAAGTGGTTTAATTGAAACCAAAGATAACAAGGGATTTTTATCTATTAAAATTGTTTCCTATATATAATTTTCCTTAAAGTGTATGCTACCATTCCCAGTATGATCCTCCTATAAGCACACTACAGTAAAAAAAGGTTTAGAAATTATATTGACCGAAATCTATAATACCCAAAGAACACTTTTGAAACAAACTAATTATTTATTTTCAATATTTAAAAGTCAGGAGACAGTGGGTCCCAACGATAGCATGTCTGTGAAATTGTATTAAAACCAATATTTTTGTAGAGAGAATTTGTCAAAAAGAGCCTACAATTATAAAAATTGGGGACTGTTGCTCTACAACAAATGACCTTAACAGTTCAAATCATATTTGAAAAAAATGTGCCACTGAGAATATTATATCAAATTTTAGTTTGACGTGAATTCACATGACTAAGCTATACATTTCTATGACAGAGGGTTTGGAGAAAAAATGCTGACAGACCCCTATAACCAGTGATGCTGCCAGGTGCTGTTATAATTAGATAGTTCTTTGCTTGCAAAGAACTGTTTATTCGTGCAAGCAGAATGAAAGACCAATTCTGTTAATTTGTGATGGAACATTATTTCAATGCTTGGCCAACTTAAGAAGAATAAAGAGCTTTTGGTACAGTTCTTGGCTGTTGAGTAAACAGCCTCAGGTCTTGATTTTAGACTCCTTTAGTCATCAGAAACTGGCAGTGTTTAGAAAGATAGGACTTTGCAGTTCAGTTCAGATTTATTTCATGAAGTGAATCTACCAGATACACAGTTTAAGAACCATAAAATGACAAGAGAATAGCACATTATCATTCAGTGACAGTGGAGTCAGCAACAAGGGAGGGACAACATGAAAATCAGACTTTTTTTCCTTGTTAATGATGAAAAACAGAGGAAAGTAAGGAGAAAACCACAATGAAAAAGAAAACACTTAGGTAAAGAAAGATTCCAAGGTAGATTTGTATATGCTAGTATTAAGGAAAAGTAGGATGCTGTAACAATATACAAATTCTGTTGGTGAGAGAGACAAGTTTTCAAGCTCTTTGTAAGTTCAAAAGCTTGTCTGTCTCACCAACAGAAGTTGGTCCAATAAAAGATCTTACCTCACCCACCTTGTCTCTCTCTAATATCCTGGAATCAACATGGCTACACAAATACTATGTATAGCAGTATACAATACATTGAGAAAAGAATGGGAGGTGCAGTCTTTTGGCAAGGGTGACGGCAAGAAACAGGATTTCAGGATTCCTGGGTTCTAGCCCAAGCTCTACTGTATACTAAGCGTGCAACTTGGACACCAATTTACTTACCAGTAAAATGGATATAAAAATATTTCCCCACCTCATAGAGGTACTGTGGGAGCCTATATTAATAGTTATGTTTTTCCAGTGTTTTGTGATCTTTAATGAAACACACCACTTAAGTGCAATGTATTATTTTTTTTTAAAAATATTCTAAAGAGGTATAAAAATATTATGGCCCAAATTCTGTTGCTGTTACTCACAGTCAGAAGTCCTACCAGATGAATATGATATTAATCATTGTAAGTATGGTTGGCAGAACCAAACCCTAAATGTATCTGAAGAAAAAAAGTACAAAATAATTCATTATAGAGGGCAAATCTACCAGTGTGTGTCTGCTAGAGCAATGCATTCTCTCTAGACATACTCTTAGCAATTGGTTATCAACATGTCACATACAAAACTAAGAGAAAACACACACCTTATAAATAAACCATGATGGATTTAAAGCATAATTATGAAGGTAGACTATGGAATTAAATTTAAATGTGGTGGTCAGACAATAGTGTGCAGTTACAAGACTTTGCAGTGGAACAATTTAATGGTTTCATAGTATCTCCCATAAATGACAATAATTAGCTGTATATCACTATTGTTAAAATGTTCTTTTTTCTCACTAAAAATTATTTAAACTAAAGTATATCTGCTATAGCATACCACAGATGATTTCGTGTCCTCTCCCTATACATTTTAAGCAAAGCTGTACTTTCATGTTGGGATTTCTCCAAAGTTTACTTAAGTCATGGTGGTCTGTCTATTGTCTTCAGTGGGATTTGAATCTGTTCTTTTTGAAGAGCCCATCAATAGTGGAATGCTTAAAATCTTGAAACTGTAAATTCTTTCCATGACTCAACTGTGAAACGTGGTCATTGTCATTTTCTGTTGCTTCTTTTGCTCCCTCAGTTCAGCTGGTGCTGGCTAATGGAGATTTTTAATGGTTGAACACAACCACACCTAAACATGTTGACATGTTAATGCTGACACTGTGGAGCAATCCTGGGAGCACCCAGTTTTGCTGTGTCACCAAGTTTTGGGTGGTACAGTACAAATAAATACAAATCTGTTCCAAACTATTGTTGATAGCAATGGAATGTAGATTTTAGAAGGTTACTATGTGTACACAACCACTTATGATGGTATAATTTATGTCGTTCAGGGATGTGAAAAAGACACCCCACTCCGACTGACATAAGTTACACCGACCTACATGCTGAAGTGAACACCGCTTTGTTGGCAGGAGAGCTTCTGGAGTACTTAAGCTGACAGGAGAGATGTAGGGGTGCCTCCCTACACAGTGCCTTCTTCTGGCTTCCTCCCTAGCCATGTATGACCCTGTGTCTTAGAACAGAGACCATAGCTCCTCTGTATTAAGTGTGTACTGAAGCCACTGGAGCTATACAAATTCCCTTCCCCTGGTTTGGCACCAAATGTGCCTTTACATGATAATGTATAAGGAAATGTTTTCTGTGTTACATAGGTGACGTGAGGCACCCTTGCACTGTCAATCAGAGAGCAGAGAGTGGAATCCCACAGGCTTAAATGCTTGACAAGGACATTGTAACTTCTCTCTTCACCTGTGTGGATTTTGCCCTGGCTGAAAATTTCGAGATGTCTGTTCTGTCATGCATTTCAAGTTTGCTCTGTGTTTACTGAAAAAGAGCACAAAGCATTTTCTTCTGTGTCTCTGACTAACTGATATTTTGCTGTCCCACTTTCAGTGAAGCGAGTGAATGAGCAAACTGCATTAAACCCATGTGAACCTGCACCTTCTTTCTGGGTTCAAACTAAGACACAAATCTGGGGAAATTAGGCGAGGGAGAAACCTTTTTTAAATTTCAAGGCCTGCATACTCACTACAAGTGGGTGCCATCAGAAGAAAAATTGCAAACCCATTTTACCCCAAATTAAAAAGTTCATGAAGTTCTCTTTGTAGGACATTTCAGAATTCTATACTGATGCTTGATCTTCAGGTGGGTGTGCTTAATAATTATCTATCACTAGCTGCAGGGGGCTAGTTGGTGTACATTTTTCTGACAATGAAAAACAGTAGTCTTGACATTGATTCACTAGTAAATATCTCTAATGTGGAGGGAAACACAACCATCCTACAATAGAAGACTGCTAAAAGTGCCCAAAAATACTTTGGCTTGGCTGAGAATCGAAATGGAAGAGAAAAAAATCAACAAGCATTCTGAAATGTGATCAGAATGAGAAATATACTGGACTGATTTTTATTTACTTACCTCAGTTTTACACACATGTAACTTCATTGATGCCAGTGGGGCTACTCCAAATTTACATTGATGAGAGATGAGAATTAGGCCTTTTATGAGACTATCAACAGATTGATAGAATAGATAAAGAAGAGCAAAATCTAGGAGAGAGAGGTCCATCATAGGAGCAAGATTACTGAAAATAATTGGTATATTTTAAGCCACACTGAGCTCTGTATACTATACATTCATCTGACCCCAGGCTCTGCAGGATCCAATTGCTCTAAGTTCCACCAGCTGGAGTGCAGTATGTTGTGGTCCTGTTTCCACCTGCCATCAGGCAGTGGAGATGGTGAGGGGAGGTGAAACCAGCTCTGTGCCTCCCAGTGATTCCCTTCAGTCAGAGGCATCCCTGCATGCTCCTTACAGTCATCTTTACAGCTGCTTTGCACTTTCACAGCAGCATATGACAACCAGAATATGGTCTGAAATTATGGCCTAATAAATTAAATGCAAAGAAGAAGAGCTAGTTATGGGGTGGGGTGGGAATGTGAAAACATTTTCTGATGAAAAAATGTTACATTTTCTGTCAGGATCCTTTTTGCCTGTGAAGTTTTCCAAGCACTGGTAATGCAGAGACACTGAGCTGGGCCTTGCCTCCACTGTCTATAAAGTGTCAGTATGGTTCTTCTGTGAAGTGATGTCATAGACCTCTGAGGCTATTAAAATCACACAGTGAAAAGGAAGGATTTTCCCAAAAGTCTCCTTCATTTTCTCAAGGGAACTGGGAGATGGCTCCTCTAAAAATGCTAAAGGCTATTTAATATAGTTATACTGATGGATTGAGTGTATGGCCATTACTGCAGAGGCAACCTCAGAATAGTTCTGAGGCTTGTGATAAATAAGTTCACAAAATCATCTGAACTTCTGGATGTTTAACAGAATCTGTTATGTAAAGAAATTAGCATTGCTGTCTTCAGCCAGAGGGAAGAAAAAATACCTGCGGTATTTTAGCCCTTTTGACAGCAAAAGTAACTTAAAAAAAATCCAGTATAACCAGTAAATAGTTGAATGTTTAAAAAGTTTGGGTTTGATTTGATTTTTGGCAAAGATTCATATTGGTTCTCACTTTGTCCAAATTAGTTTGCCCATCTCTACTCTGTAAATGTTCCATTAAGAATTGTCTTTGCTATCTGTTTGCACCATGCTATGAATTCTCTGCTAAATCCTGAAGTTCACATTCATCTCAAATTGCACCTAATTTTAAGACTCCTTTCTATCTTATCTTGAAAATGATAAAGGATTGTTACCAGTAGAGCTACTAAATGACAAATTATTGCAATGAAACCCCAAATCATGTGAACTTTAATATTTTGATAGAAATGTAAAATTTCTGGTTTGCCAAGACCCACAAGGTAATTGGCAAATCTGGGCCAAATTTTGAGCAAACTTGGATTAAGTTCTGGTTTGGAGATAAAAACATGTAGAACGCATTGATTTCACTTTAAAAAAGCTTGTCTGTGGGATTTAAAATCAGACGAAAAAAAGTTGGTGGTTTGTTATTATTATTATTTACCAGGGTGCTTCATTTCACCTTGCCCAAAGCAGTAAACATATGTCCACAGACCCTCACCAGGGAGGATCTGCCTGAAAATCTTTACAAACTAAAGAGATCAGATATTTTTTTAAAAGAGAGAAAAAAAGTAACTACATGCATCAATTAGAAAAGGTTTGCCGATAACTTTCCAAAGAAATCATCAGCACAGCCTGCTTCTTTCTAAAGCTCTAACGGTGAGCTCTCCTTATTCTGTATGTCTTGCACCCATCTTGGATTAATTTCACAATTGTCCAAGGACTATTTCACAACCTGCCTTGCTCTCCTGGTCTGTGAGGGAAAGACTGGCTGAAACTACAAAGATACACCTTGATCCCTCCCCACTGAAGGGAGAGGCAAGTTCCACTACTCATGGAATTCAAGAATCAGGCCCAAAAGCTGGCCTCAGCACTATAGGCTTTTTATAACTCTAGTCAGCTTCCTTGAGACCACTTCCTCCCACTTAATGCTTTTGTCTCTCTGTTCCTCCATCTTTTTTTTTTTTAAGAACCAAACCTGCAGCAGGGGTAGTATTTTTCTGGGAAAGGTCCCCCACATAGGACTTGCTACCACAAACCACACCAACCTGGGTGTCATGGTTGAGTTTTATTTTGAGTCTGATTGCAATTGAACACTCACAGAGAAACTCGGGATGAAGAGATCACATGACTCCCACCCCCACAAATGATTGTCCTGAACCCACTGTGAACAGAAACCATTGAGTTTTATACAACTTCCAATAACTGTCCCATCAATTCAGTTTGGTGAAATCAGCAGGATTTGGCCACAACTTACTTGCTGGCTTTTTCTCTCAATTAAGTTTGCATATGCTTGAATCCCTTCAAACATGCAGTTTTCCCCTCCGTTTGAATATAAATCATTCTGTCCCACTCCTGGTAATGCTGCTGACAGATCCTATGGCTAAAGTTAATAATGAAATCATGTGTCTTTTGAAGTTAATTATCTTAGCCACTCTTAAAATTCCAATTAAATTCCTGCCTCCCCAAACAAGATTTTTTTTTTTTTGGCCAGTTCTGTTTATAGAAAAGCTTGCTGGTGTAAGAGTGTGAGGTCACAAGGGTTACGCTTAGGAAAATAAAAAAACTGTAGCTACAGATTAATGTTATACACATGCATGTTGAGAGGCAATGTGAAATGTCTCTTTGTAACAGAGGTGACCATCTGTTGCTCCATGAACAGTTAAACATGGAAGTGAGGTTTGTTTTGCTTTATCTGAAACAGTCACAAGACATCATGATTTTCAACTGATAATTTTGCTCCAGTAATTTTATTCTTTATTTTTCTTTTATATTTGTGAAAATGTGGGAGAAAAGCACATCCTATACCACAGTTCACAGAACAGATGAGATCCCAGTGGGCTTTGCATTTGGCAGATTATAAAGAAGGAAGGTTGTTTTGATGAAAGAATTTGAGGGAGCTGAATGAGTAATGACACCTAGTACGTATAGCAAGCAGGTTTTTTTCCCTGTATACTTTTTGACCATGCATAAACATGTTCAGACTTGTCATCAAGATAAAGAGCTTCAAGATGTATTAATGATCAAAGTGAACTGAGAACTATAGAAACAAAAACTTGTTCCGTGCCACTCTTTCCTTAAAGTCACAGTAAACCAGAAAGTTGATGAATGAAGGACAAGAATAGAGAACAGAAGGAAACTGGATATGGGGGAGAAGAAAAATAGTGTTCTGTGTCAGTGAAAAATCAGAAGGATTGAAATAGGAGGGCAGATACAGGTAGCACATTTGAAACACAATAGTGAAAATCTACCTTAATTTGGAGTTTATAATGGTAAAAAGGATAAGGAGCAAAATAACGGATTAAAGGAGAAATAACTGAAGGAGAAATGACATGAAGAAATCAGCACTGCAGGTAGCTGAGAATGGAAATTGTACAGCAATGAGAATGAAAGGATAATAGGCAAGCAGGAAACTGAGAAATAAGGGGGGGAAGAGAAGGTTTCATCAAATAAAATATCTGTCCTTCAATTCCTTCAAGGCGTAGATCAGAATGGGCTCTATTCTCTTCTTTCTTTCACCAGTTTCACACTGGTGTGACTTCATTGAGTTACTCCTGATTTACACTGATGTATAAAAAGAAGCAAGTCAAGTCCAATAAATAATACATTTGATTTTTTACCCTCTTGTTTTCCCAATCGGTTTGTTTTGAGAGCTTGAATGAGTCAAAGTGAGAAATAAAGATTATTGATGTCAGGCTTCTGTTCAAAGAAATGGGAAACAATAGTTGGTAGCTGTTTCTACCTTTAATTGCTTTGGAACCAGCTCTGTATTTTGCTTATTGCGATGTTATCCTTTTTAATTTAAATTTAATGTGAATTGACCCATTTACCACACAATTTCTCACTCCCCCAATCTTTCTTTTTTCCATCTTCAATCTTTCCTATGTTTCCCTTCCCAGCTTCTCTTCTCTCTTGCCTAATGAAACTCTGCTAGCTTGTGTTGGTTGTTAAACAGAGCCTTGGAAGCTACATATCATTTTTTAACTTACTTTCTATTCCTAATGTGTAATTTTAACAATTAACCTTTTTGTGCGATGAAAGGAAAGTAATGCAGCAGAAGTGGCATTAAGAGAAAGGCTCTGCTGTTATCAAAACTGCTATAATGATAAATTAGTATCTCAGCAGATAATTGCTTTAGTCTTCTGAGCCTTCTTTTCCTGAAGAGTGAACCCCCCAGTACAATGGAAATCTTTTCATTAACTCTTTTGTGAAATAGCAGTGTGAGTGTCACAGCTTTGACACTCTTAAACAATGCAGTGTATAAGATTGCTTAACCTACTCATTTATGAGGCTGAATTTATTGTATGAACTCAGTTCAGCTGCATGGTGTGCCAGTGTGAGAAGTACACACACTGCTTTGTAATAATTTCTTACATCTGTGTTCAAAATAAAAATGCCAAGTCTTGTTATGCTAAGGTCAGATTGTAATTCTGCAGTAAACCGGCATTTAAAATGTCTTGGTAATGCCCAGATTGGGGAGCTGAAACAGAAGTTGGAACACATGATGCTTGTAGAGCTGGAGGAGGCAAGTTATGGGACCAATGTATTGTACCTCAGCCAGGCATACAGAATAATAAGAGAAATGTAATATTTCTCCTTTCAAGCCTACGCAGTACACTCAGGGTCATGTCTTTGAAGGTAGAGCCTTAAACAAACAAACAAATAAATATTTTATGTATTATTGCATATTTGCTAAGAGTGCAAGTGTAATCAAAACCATTACAGGAATAAAGGCTTTTTTAGCTTTTGGGGACACAAAATCCCAGTGTTCAGCATCCATGGTGAACAGGATAATTAAAACAGAAAACAACATATTGTGGCTTTTAAGCCAGTGCCCATGTTATGGGGAGAGCAATGATGGGAGGAAGAATGGTTATGCTGCATTGGTGCGTGTAACATGGTGGGCTCTCTTACTGCTCTGGCACCTCCTAGTGGTCCACCTGGGGATTAGCTCACCACATGGTCCAGTGCTACTTTCTTCATTTGCTCAGCCCATCGTCCCACTCCCTTGCTCTGTGAGGTAACTCATGCTCCTGGGGCTTCAGTACTTTCCTCTTTGTGGCTTAGCCCTGTAGCCAAGTCACAATGAGTTTCCCCCATCTCTGAGGTATTATCAAAGTCTCCTGAACTGTCCCCAAATAGGCTGCTCTGGTATTCCACTCTCACAGTGGCTTGTAGGGGAAACTGGACTCATCCTCTATATCAGGTTCCAATCTAGGGATCCTTGATCCAGAAGTTTAGGTTTCTATTCTCCCAGCCCTTCCTCCTCCTTTCCCTACACTGTTTATCACAGGCTCATACTCTCCTCCTTTCTCCTCATATCAGGAAGTTTGACTGCAGACCGCCCCTATTGTGAGCTCCTTGGCTTTATAGAGGCCCTGTCTATTTCTGTGCAAGTGAGCTTCATCCTCAGTTAAGCTACTTTGCATTCTAGCTCCCCTCCAGGTGCAGCCTATGGCTAATTGGCCTCTCATGCTTATATGAGCTCCTCTGACTGTGAATTCCCCATCACACAGTCCCTGGAGAAATTCTGGTTTCAGATTTTCTTCCTGGGGCTCTGGAGGAGGGCACCGTGAAGGAGAAGCTCTGCTTTTTTAAAGGAAGCAGCATATGCTCCTCTCTGTTCTGGCTTAGAACTTCTGGCTGGAGGATGCAACTCCATGGCCCTGCCCTCACTCTGGGTCTCCCTCTTCCTTTAGTGAATGCTACCAGTGTCCATGATGTCCCTGTTTCCTGTTTGAGAAGGGAGTATGGGAGGATAAAGAAGATGGAAGGCTCCTTTCACCTTATCTGCTGCCTGTCTTGTGCACCTGATCAGGACCAATTGCATTGTGGCCCTATACTAAAATGAGTGTTTATTCATTCCTATTTATATGAGATTACTAAATTGCTTGGGGGAGGGCGGGATGACCAGCGGGGAGAAGAATCTAAAATAATTATGTAAATATCTCTCTATAACCAGTGTAGTGGAAGAAATTATAACTGCAGTTCCTTATTCTCACCATTATTTTCATGAAAATGAAATCCAGAGCCATATCAATATGCTTTACCCTTTTTATTTTGCACTGATATATCCAGATTTCTCAGCGCTTTGGAGGTATCAATGAAGTAAAACTTTGAATTTAATCATAAACCCCGGTGTAGGTAAATTCCACTTTCAATTTTTTAAAAGTGATCAAAAAAAGCACCTGTTTATTGAAGATGTTAGAGACTGAAGTCTTGTATTTACCAATGGAACTTGTGCAGCATGAGCATTCTTTATGCAGATTTATAGATGCATAGAGATTAAGGCCAGAAGGGATCATTATGACCATCTAGTCTGATTTCCTGCATTAGACAGGTGATAGAATTTCACCCAGTAATTCCTGTATAAAGTCCATAACTTCTGACTGAGCTATAGCATATCTTTCAAAAGACATCCAATCCTTCTTGAAAGATTTAAAGTGTTGGAGATTTTAGGTAAGCTAGTCTAGAGGTTAATTATCCTTACTGTTAAAAATGTATGCCTTATTTCTAGCCTGAATATGTCAAATTTCCACTAAGGCATGTCTCCACTGCAATTAAAAACCCACAGCTGGCCTGGGTCAGATGACTCAGGCCCATGGGGACTGGGCTAATGGGTTGTTTATTTGTGGTGTAGTTGTTCGGGCTGGACCCCAAGCCCTGGGACACCACAAGAGGAGAGGGTTTCCGAGCTGAGTCAGCTGAGCTTGGCTAGTCGCAGATGTCTAATTGCAGTGTAGTGCCTCCATCCTGAAGGAAAAGGAAATCTAAATTAGTGTCAGAGTAGTTCAGTTTATTTGATGATTCAGTCCTGGCCTCTCATCCACTTCCGATGGTAATTGGGTTTTTTTTAATGCTGGGAAACCTGTCCATTAGGTATTGGACTAAAAATACTTGTTTCTCAAATCATCTATAGTTTGTCCAGGTGGTACTCCCAAAGCTCAATGCAAGAGAAACATGCAGCTCACACCCTAAAGAATCTACAAAGACTACAGCAAAACTCAGTATGTTTGCTTGAATGTTTTATTGCTATAGAATCCAGTTCACTAGAACAGACTACTTTTCCCATCGCAGCTCATACTTCTAACTGAAACTCTGTTTTTCAAGTACAAGGGAATCTCCATTCATCTAGGGCTGTCACCTAGTTATTTTTCCACATCGGCATACTTTAACACAGGTGTTTCATAATGACAATGAGTTTGGATGCACACCATTATATGTGTGCTTGGTTGTGTTTGGCGTGGTACACATCACTAAGTATCATTGTGTCTGGGTATGGATGGCAACAATCATATTAGCTGATATGTTGCTGAACGTGCCTTAGCTGTCAATGATACACCAGAATAAATTTTGTAGCATCTACCAGGTCTATGAAAAACCCTTGTCTGAACAGAATCTAACATGGTCACCAGTGTAAGGACATGATAGCGAACCAGGTTAGGGCCCACCCCTTTCCATGAAGTTTCACTATGCATGTGACCATAGAAGGAAGATGTTTTCAGTGAAGCAGTACAACATTGGCATTTTAAGTATAATCTAGGCATTTAGGCTCTGATCCCAAGCCCACTGAAATGAATGGAAAAACTCGTTTTGACTTCAGCAGGCTTTGGATGAGCCCCTTACTCAGTTAGGGCTTGCTCCTGCTCCCATAGAAGCCAATATCATAACTTTCATTGACTTTAATGGTTCAGGAGCATGCCTTAACTTTAGTAGCCTGCTGTTTATTACAATATCAGTGCCAGGGTCATAGCATTTGTAGTTTGTTCTGTATTAATTCCATAATTTTTCTGGTTTCATGCTGCAGAATAAGCTAAAGAGCTCTGGAAACATTTAGTATCTGTGAATTATTTGTGAAGAATATGATTAAATTCAAAATACGTTTCAGGCACACAAAGAGGTTGAAAATCAGAAAATGACTGAATAATGAAAAAGGGTGCATAATAGCAAGCTTTAAAGTCATTTAGAGAAAAAAAGATTTTGATACAGATTTTTTAAATGAACTCTGAAGTGTCAAACTAGAGCGTGTTAGGTTTAGGTGTGAAAATGGAGCATTTGGAGTTCAAAAGGAAGCAAATTCTTTTGATCTGAGAATGTTACTGGATTATCCTTGTCTTCACAAAAGGCTTCATTTGGAAGGGATTACTAAATGTTAATGAGTTTTGATTTTCTTTATTGTGTTATTTTCAGCTTTTTTTTAAATTGGCTAAAGACTTTCTTTAAATAATTAAATTTCTGTCCCGTTACAGCAATTCAGTGGCTGCAAATCATGTTGAGACAAAACTAACTTTGTAGAGAGGCTGAATATTATTGCAGAACTGTTTGCAAAACAAGTAAGGGTAGTTGTTCAGCCTCAAAGTGAGGAATTTGCATTCCAATTCATTTTTACCATTAATGAGAGTTTCAAGGCTAATATTAATATTTCAGGGTCAATATTACAACAATATTTTCTTATATTTAGGAAAGTTTAAGCAAAATATGTGGTGACCTACTTAATAGCTCCACCTTTCTTATTTACATGAACTTAAACTTTATTTAACAATGTCAAGGGCCCTGATCCAACAAGCATACACACATGCATCATATCACTGAACTCAACTCCAAGTTACAACCGAGGTGACTCCTAGGCATAAAGTTAAACATGTGACAAAGTACTTGCTGAATTAAAACTATGGTTTCTAGGTTTGTTCATTGTTGGATTCATGGTTTGTTTTTTTTTTAAATCTCCATAAATTTACTCAGCTTGATTGTATTGCTCCTTGAATGAGTGGACCTTCATTTCATTGGCATCTCTGGGAACAGTGAAAAAGAAAATGCCATACCAAAGGCTACTGAATAAACGTATTGTGTGACTTCCCCACAATTGTATGTAATAAGGGTTCTGAAGATTTCTGGTATTTTTTAGCTTCTCCAAAATTTAAGCTTTCTTTAAAAAACGAATGTTTCTAGCCCTTTTAGTAATGAATCTAACCTTCTGGATGTGAGCCAGTGCAGTGCTAGCTTCCTAAATAATCTAACAAATTGAAGCTTTGAGAGGTGAAAATTGCTCAGTCATCTCCTAGGTGTGTTAACTCTGATCCCTAATGTTGACCATTTAGATGTCAGCATTGCTCAACTAGTTTCTTGATGATTATTTTAGAAGAAACATCCATTAGTATGTTTTTATAACCAAGGTTGAATCACTCTGAAAGGATGTTCCACAGAAATAAACATGTTAAATTTAAAGAAGCAAGTATCTTTATTTATGTGCTGACAAATAATAAGACAGTCCTTGCCCAAAAGAGCTTTTAGTATTGGGACTAATTCCTGAATAGCACAATCATTCTCTGTCATGACTGTCAAGACTGCTATTTCTTTGTTGGATAGCTATTGATATAAAACTCTGAATAATCCTGGAGCTAGTCAAAATGGTACTTCTTATGTCCCTCCCCATTAAGATGTTACTACCACATTTGGTTTTTATGCTGGTAGAAGGAGGCACAGCAGCCAGTGCAATGACATATAAAAACTTGTAAGATTGTGAGAAATGCACTTTCTTACTAATCTCTCACAGGCTGCTGAGTTTTTCTCGCCAGCAAGTTAAAAAAAAATATATATCAGTGACAGAGAAAAGAAATACGGATGAACAAGCAGACATTGGCACATGATAATGAGTCAGAATGTGTGTCACTTTAGAAGAGCAGATGTGGCCATTTTACAAACCCATAAGCTTTTGTCCATTTAGAAGCAAATCTTTCATTGTCCTTCCTCAGTGCAGCCTTACAAGTGTTACACTGTCCATGGTGCTGAAAATTGTAAATTGAGAGCACATTATGTTTAATCCTTATAATAATAAAGTGCATCCTAACTGTCCTACACTGTATAGGACAGTCTACATTTCATCCACATGCAGAAGGAGAGGCAACAAAGCACTTCCACCATCACTTCAACAGCTTGGAACAGCAGCAACTGATACCAGCTTGAGAAAGAGGCAAGAGTGGCTATTGAGAAGTGGAGAATGCAGAGGGAAAGGAGGCATAATGAAGTGGGAGTGAGTGGAAGATTGGGGAACACATGGAGACAAAAAAAAAAAGAAGTCTCATTCTGTCTCTCATTTCAAGGGTCATTGATCCTCATTTCTTCTTTATTTTAAGTCTCAATGGACGTTTGTGAGGTCTGACCACTGTATGTCAATGTATCAGAGAAAGTCCAAATACAACTTTCTGTAGGATGGAAATATCAGGTTAGCAATACAGCAATGTTCATAACATGTTGGATTTCACCAGAGTTATTTAATTCATAATATTAGGTATAATATAGGAATCTAGAAAGAGAGAGATCTAATAATTAATTAACTGATAAAATTTCTACTTGGTAAAACCATCTGTGCACATTGCCACAGACTTAAAAAGCCTCTTGAATAACTAAAACATTTTCAGTCTGAGAATGCTATTTGTCAGCATCAGCTAATTCAGGATATTACACTGAATTTTTGGAAAAATGCACCCAGCAGAAAGTGATTGTCAACACAGAATGAGGGTCAGTTATATCTTTCTAGAGCAAAATGCATACTGTTGGATGGGATTCTGTCTCTTGTGGTAACTTGTGGGCTTGCAGGGGACTGACGAATCTTGTTATGCTGTTTACAGCTATAACATATTGAATTAGTGTAATGTTAGAGCTAAAAGGAATAGTTTACATTTGTTTCTGTGATCCTACAAGTGAAAATTGAGTATCAATGAATGAAGTTTCTTGCATGAAGGTGCTTTTCACTGATAAAGAAAAATGATAGTAAAATATTTGTCCCCTACCCAGGGGACGATCTGAAATATGCATTACATAACAGATAATGTCATAATTATCACATGGAACTATTACAGAACTGATAATGGAAGTTGTTTCCTACAAAACTACTATTAATGGCTTATCACTGAGACTGAATGAACACCTTCTCTTTATGACAATGACAAGTCTAATACCAGTGAGTGGGTTTGCATATGTTTTCAACAATGCATTGACACACTAGTTGAGTCCAGTATTTGTGTTTAAATGTCAGAGAATGTGTTCCTTGGTGAGTCATTCACATTCTGCCTGATTAGTACACCATAATCACTGAGTCCAGGATTTTCTTTGCTCACTGTGAATCAGTGGGAGTGCTTAGCAGGACATGGTTGTGATTCTTCTTAGTAAATTTTCTTTATTAAATGCTTTAAACCTCCAAATTAGCAAGAAAACACAAAGAAAGCCCAAAATTTGGTTTTGGAAGGAGACATACAAGTTGTTCCTCTTACTGAATTTAATGATAGTAAGCTAAATTTTGCTGTCAGCTACACTAGTGTAAATCCAAATGAACTCTTAGTTACTGTGTATTTACACTGGTGTAAATGAGAGAAGAATTTGTCCCCCTATATTTGTCTTGCATTCTAAATAGGCCTGTCAATTTTTGCTACGTTTCCATAGACAAAGAGCAAAATATGTACTTTCAAACTAAGAGGAGTTTTAGTTTAGATTAAGGAAGAAAACATAAAGAGATAATAAAAGTAAACTCTCCATGAGAGAGCACAATGTGTAGGGATGGATTGGGGAGTAGGAGGTGTGTGTGTATTGATGTGTGCCTGTGAATAATAGCATTGACCAGAACTCATTTGTAATGACAAATGGACACAAGATCAAATCTCAAGCAGGGTATTACCCCATTCTGAGTGGATCTTACTTATCTCTGACTAATACCTGAGATGGTCTGTCTCATTTTACAGTTCAGGAACTTTTTTACAGCTTGTGCGATAAAGACTTATTGCATTGAACTGAATTGAATTGTGTATGTGATTTGTGTGGCTCATGTTACTGGCTGTAGCGACTCATAGACTCTAAGGTCAGAAGGGACCAATATGATCATCTAGTCTGACCTCCTGCACAATGCGGGCCACGGAACCTCACCCACCCACTCCTGTAATAAACTTCTAACCTATGACTGAGTTGTTAAAGTCCTCAAATCATGGTTTAAAGACTAAGGTACAGAGAATCCACCAGTAAGTGAGCCATGCCCCATGCTACAGAGGAAGGTGAAAAATTCTGAGAACATGATGGTTGCTGAAAAATGCACATAGGAAAAGTGCTTAGAAATGTAAAGATACGGCACATATAAAACAAAAGTGCCAGTGCTACACATCACCATTTATTTCTTTGCTAATGTAGAAGCCAGGTTAGAAAATATGGAGAGAAAGAAAACTAGAACTTTAAACACTAGAGTACTAGCTAATGAAGGAAGAATATGATACTCAAAATATTAAATATTACTCTGGTCATTATTAGAAAAAGACAAAACAAAACAGAAATACTACTTTGGGTGAAATAAATAAATTCCTCATTTTACCAATATTACGTGCTCTCTTATTCTGTATACCCCCTTTCTTCTTTGTCACTATTTTTGTTTATAGTTCGGTTTCCAGAAAATAATCAATATTAAGCTCTTATCGTGATGCTAAGAGTTTCCCAGCAACCATGCTTGGTAATAGCTGAACCTTAGAAAGTGGACTGTGTAGCTATTGTTTGCAGGCTGGGTTGTAGTTTTGGATAATCTGTGTTATATGTAACATTTTATTTCTAATATAAAATTTGAAAAAATATACACAAGCAAAATGTATATAGGCAACTACTGAAGATGTCTAACTTATTGATTACTCCATCCATTCTTGCACCCTACATAGTAATAAACCATTTTCAGATGTTCAGGGCAAAATTATCTGCTGGTGTAAATGAATTAAATACCCCTAAGTCAATGTAGCAGCACACATTTACAACAGCAGAGAATTTAGCCTCCAGATAGATCTATATTGTAAACCCAAGATTGTGCTACTGTAACTTTTGGTGTATCTTACACCCTCTCTACAGGAGGAAAACGAACCATTGTTGACAATGGTTTTCAGTAGTGGGGCCATGTGAACTGATATAAAAACAGTTTAAAATTTGTCTTGTAAACACTTAAATGGTTCACAGCTAATGGTTCTGGGGGGACAATTCCTGTAAAACACTGTCAGCAGTGTTTCAATTTTCTAATGGAGGGGGGCTTTAGATATCTTTCAAGATAAGCACAAATCCAGTACTATCGGTCAATGTTTGTGTCAGACATAGACATCAGACATAGGCATCATTGCTAAGCAACACTTACCATGTTTCTCGTTTTGTTCTCTTTTGCTTAATATTTCTTAGATTACATTTTTTTTCATCTCTGAAAGTACAGATCATTATCTGCTGTTTTTTCAGATCTTGGTGTGTACAATATCATCATTCAAAGAATGTCTGTTAGAATCAGTCAAAAATACTTTGCTAGCCAGGAACATATGTGTTTTCCTTATTGCTGTTGCTTTTCTTTTTAGGGGCTTAATGTGGATTTTTAATATTCCTGTCAATTTTATATTGATAAACTCAGATAAAAGAAAATGCCCACCATTATATTTATTTATTTCTGTGAGGAACTGCAAGGTTTTAATCAAGCACAATGGGGCAGATTCCACAACATTCCTATGCCATTTATTCCAGTACTTAACTACCCTAATAGTTAGGAAGTTTTTCCTAATGTCCAACTTAAACTGCCCTTGGTATAATTTAAGCCCCATTGCTTCTTGTCCTATCCTCAGAGGCTAAGGAGAACAATTTTTCTTCCTCCTCATTGTAACAACTTTATATATACTGGAAAACTGTTATCATGTCTCCCCTCAGTCTTCTCCTCTCCAGACTCAACAAACCTAATTTTTTCAATCTTCCCTTAGAGATCATGTTTTCTAGAGCTTTTATTATTTTTGTTGCTCTTCTCTGGACTTTCTCCAATTTTGTCCACATCTTTCCTGAAAAGTGGCACCCAGAACTGGACACTATAGTCCAGTTGAGGCCTGATCAGTGCTGAGTAGAGCGTAAGAATTATTTCTTTTGTCTTGCTTACAACACTCCCTGAATGATGTTTGCTTTTTTTGCAATAGTGTTACACCGTTGACTCATAATTAGCTTGGGATCCACTATGACTCCCCAGATATGCCCTTCCAACTTGATTGTGAGCCATTGATAACTACTCTCTGGGAATGGTCTTCCAACCAGTTATGCACCCATCTTACAGTAGCTCTGTCTTAGGTTTTATTTCCCTAGTTTGTTTATGATACACTATCTTACAAATATTACATATTATTATGAGATAAAATATGTGTATTCAGGATCTGCTCTGTATTTCAAACCTTTGGGGATGGTTGCAAAACTGCAGTGATCTAGGGAGGGTTCCACAAGTAGCATAGCTACCATCTTGTCCCAACACACAGAAACATGAGATGGCAAGGAGACAAGAGATGAATGCAGCATTAACTTCAACACGAACATTCTGAAGGGTTTGGAGTAGGATGCTGCTATGCAGAGTATCCATCTCCCACTTCTGCCCAGGTTCAACCACACACCCCCAAACCCAGTAAATCCATCCCCCTTACATCAGACAGGCTCCTGATGGATTTGGGGGAAGAGGAGGAAGATACCATTTGGATTTCTCTTTCCTATGTTAGGCATGTCTAGCATCTGCTCTGTACAAATATGCATAAGGGTCTCTGTTTTTTTGGTTTTGTTTCTTTGTTTGCTTATTTTGTAGTTTGGGGGTTTTGTGTTTAAAAAAATAAAATTCATGCCAAGGCTTTGTCCTCATGCAGTCATGCTCTAATTATTGACTTTACTTAGTTGTTTCTGTTGGAAGCCCAGTACAATTTCAGTTGCCTGACCACTGTCCTACAGGCCTAGCATAGCTTCAGTTGCTTGCTTGGCTATTCCAACCCCTGTAGCATGACAGCTTCCAGTTGGCAGAGATGAATAGGACTACTGAGTAACCTTGCAGATGTCTCAGTTTCTGCATACCACAGCACATAACAAGACAAAATACACAACATGTACGCTTGCAGTTGCATATAGATAACGGTGATGGGAACAAGAAGTTATCCTTGAACGTCTGAGGGTACACTTTTTCATTGCCAAGGGGCATATTTTTACACTGCCCCTCCTTATCATCAGATGTTGTTTTGAAGACCCCAATTATCATGGTGAGAATGGACTGTAGTTAAAGGTGAAAACCTAATTAGCATATCTGATAATGAGTAGAGAGGTAATTAGGTGAAAGCTGTTTATGGAAGGGTATAAGAAGTCACTATTTAGACAAAGGGGTGCACTCCATCAACGCCTGACTCCATGAGAGGTGCTGCCGGTCACACCAGAGGATCCACTGACTCCCTGGCAGGGCCCCTGAAGAAAGCCCTTCCTGTATACAGCCTTCTGAGTGACTGCTTAGCTCTCCAGGCTTAGTGAGCATGATATATTGTAATTAATTTTAGGCTTTGTATTTAACTAGTGTATCTATAGAAAACCTTGCACATTAAACCTTATTGAGCTGCAAAGCGGACATACCGTATCTCACTGGTATCCACACTGATCACTAAGTGTTCAGTAGCAACAGTTTCCTATTCACAATTTAGCAAAAGTTTTCTGAAGATCCAAGTAAATGTTGTTTGTTTTATTTTATTTTATCTTTTTAAAGTTTACTATGTCCTCTACCCAAAAAAAAGAAGACTCGGGCAGTTTAGAGGACATGAAGCCATGGTATTTTTTACCTCATCATATTATACTAGTCCAGCTCTTCGTTGCATTACATTAACTTTGATTAGATATTCAGTCAGTTTCACAAGAGTAAATATGAGGCTCTCTCACCTGTAGTTCCTGGGATTTCCCTTGGCTCCTTTTTGGGCATCTTTCTAGTCTTTAGGGTGAGTTATTGCTTTGTAAAAACCTATGTCTGTCCCCATTAATTGGCTGTTTCAGGCTTTTGCTGGATGAGTATCTACTGCACTTTGTTCGCAGATTGCCCTATGACTCCTTTCAAGACTTCATTCTTTCTTTAGAGCGCACTCTGAGTTTGGCAGGAAAGTAAGCACAGCACAGTTTTGTAAAATTCAGCTAATGCTATCACATCATAGGCTGCAGGAATGCCGCTTACAAAAAAACCAAGGATTACAGGTCATAAAACTGTTAATTTGAAAACATAAGTGGGCAGAAATATGACAATTAACTACTCAGACTCCCAGTGAGCCCACTTGGCCCTTCATTTTGCCATCCTGTAAAATTGCTTTACAGGAATAAAAATGGTTTCCAGGTGAGAATATGAGGGAGCATTTGATAAGCATCTCAGCCTCTGCACAAAAGATTGGTGGCATAAACGATCTTCAATCTATGGAAAGATATACAGGCTAATAACATGACAGGTTTCCACTAAACTTTAGGTGCAATATAAAACTATTAGTAGCTGAGGAAAGCTAGTATTTTTTGATGTGGTAGCTTTTCCATCTGGAAAACTGCATCAAAATAGTTCAGCATCTATGAACTCTCTATTTAATTAACCTAACCCTGCGTAACTATGCAGGAAGTTATAGCCATGTCAGTCCCAGAATATTAGAGATCCAATGTGGGTGAGATAGTATCTTTTATTGGACCAATTTCTGAGGGTGAGACAGCTTGCCATTAATAAATGTACATAACATAAAACATTGTTTAGTTATCTTTTTCAGTTGGCTGGAAAATTCCATTCGTAGTAAAATGAATATTCTTCCTCTTCATTTTACAGATTAACTACTGAGAGGAAATGATTCTGAAGGTACACATAAATAGTCATGCAACATAATGCAGATTCATGACCACAGCCCTATCATAGCAAGGGTCCAGAACCCACTGTATCTCCTACCATGAACCAATTGTGAGGTCTGTTCCTGTCCTATTGAAGTCAATTAGAGTTTTGCCCTAGATTTCTGTTGAAACAGGAGGAGCCTATGGGGAGCAGAGTAAGTTGAACAGAACATCCATTGAAAACACCTCTTTTATTTTAATTTAATTTAATTTTATTGTGATATTTTCCCACACCTCCCTTTGTTTTGTAAAAGTAAATCCAGAAGCCACATGTTGAATGAACAATCATGCTGATCACATTGCAGCCAAATTAGGCAAAAGTTTGGACCATGAATAGAATAAGTAAGAGCCAGGCCAAACCAAGAGTTACCTATGAAGGGGGATATATTGATTCAAATGCTGCTCTCTTCATCATATAAATAGTCCCACTGAGTTCAGCGGGACTCCTTGACTGATTTGGATATTCGCTACATAATTTCTGAAGCATGTGGCCCATGCATATTAAAATGCTTCTATTGCTCCTCTGTGTCTTATGAACTAAGGAGAATCTAAAATGATTTATAGGCTCACAATTCATTTAAATCTTAAAGAAAAAAGTTGTAGCCATTTTGTACCCCATTTTGGACTCATTGTAGAGAAATGGTTCACCCTTGCCAGTGTAAACTCCTGGACCACTCACAATACATTTAAAGATACAGTATCTCCTCAGTGCCCAGACCAAATATTTGGATGATCACTGGGGAACTCCACAGGATGATGAAGAAGAAGCTTCCCCCCTGGCCTTCAGTCCTGTAGTAGAGTCCTCAGCCCTAGCACTCTTTTCATCTTCTGTGGTGGAGAGGATCCAAGTTGCAACAGATCCACTGAGTATCTGGATGTGTTCTCATAACATCGGCTCCTCTTGTACTTTCTAGCATGGGCAGAATTAGCAGCTCTTATGCCTTTGTCTCCCTGTGTGGGTGAACACATATGGTCACTTTTGATAGGGTTCCCATGGTACCGAGAGCAGCAGAAAGATAGATTTAATGCAGCACAAGTTCTGATGCTTTAGAAGAGAAATATGTCACTTAGAATGGCTTTTTTCTGATCCTTGTACTTCCCAACTGAAGATACACCTTGATGACATAGAAAGCTACACAAGAGGAAGGGTCCATGCCACCACTCTTTCAGAAGAGTTACAACATGTAATTTTGTGCAGAAAGCTGGTGTGCAGGGGTCATGGAACAGCCCACAATCAGGACATAGATCTTCTCAACATAAGAACAAAGAGCCTGGGGCTTTTATCAGCTTGTTTTATTTCTTTTTTTGGTTTTGGAAGCAAATTGTGATCCCAGCTATAGCTGGCAGAAGATGGATATGCAATCAAAGCACCAATTAAATATTACTTTATTATGGCAGTATGCTCTTCTGCACACATTGCCTCCTATTAGATGTTAATTCTGAATAACAGAAAGTTTGTTCATACTGAGATGGAGCACTGGCAAAAGAATATCAGAAGATAAAACATAGTTCACTAAAGTCCAGGCACCATGCAATGAATCCATAGATAATAATGAACAATGTCCTTAAAAATTCTACATTGGAGAGTTTTTTAGAGATTAACTAATGGGAGTCTAATAATTTTTATTTTTATATAAAATATGCTATTATGCTGTGGCTATAAAGATTTGCATTTTCCAATATGTACATTGAAAAACACTGTTAAGTAACAAGAGTTACACTCCCAATAAAACACTTATCTAAAACCTTTGAAAGACTGAAGGTAAAATTATGGAAGGAAGAAGGAAGCACAAAATAAAAGCCAGCTCTAATCTTTGTTGTTTATGTCATCTGATAAATTGGCTGAAATGTGTGGCAGGCTGGGGACTTCCACAAATGAAACTCTCAGTGTATTACACCACCAGCTCCCTTTGTACACAAGCAGCAAAGTCATTTACTCACAACTGCTTAGTGATTAGAACAGCTCAGTTTTAGGCAACCTGTTATCTCTCCTTCATCACTGCAGGTTTTAAAAAAAATCAGTTACATCAAACAGAAAACCTTAAAGAGGGATTTTCACACAGGAGGAAAATTAATAAAGGGAACATTTCTACAGATATTGTAGCAATCGATGTAGCTTACAATCCTCCATACAACTAATTGTATTAATTCTTCTGGTACTCATGATTTTGTGATTTCAGTCAAGCCTTCCTTCTTCAAATCACTGCTTTAGGTTGGTCCTGTAATGAAGTTGCAATTCTGTGATTAGGATATTACATATTGGGATCATGGCAGTAACTCCAATTCACATTAGAGGAAGATAGGCTGTGGGGTTGAAACTGTTGTTTAGATGTGCAAGTCTTATATAACATCTTTAAAGGAGTAAGCTTTTTCATTTCTAAGTACAATGTATTACATTCTTCCCAAGGTGAAGACACCTGGGGCCCGATCCTCAGCTGGTGTAAATTCGCATAGCTCCATTGCAGTTAGTGAAGCTACACATTTTTACTAGCTGAAGATCTGGCCCTTTATTTCTTCTCCTTTGTTTTGAGCTTTTTGTTCTCCCTATAGGTTGGCTTTGACTCCCAAGCAGAGGTATAAATTCGTTTCTGCTACATGTTACATAGTGACTACAAGTATAAGGAGCAGATTTTCCATTGTGCTCTCCAGTCTTCAGACACTCAGGCACAACCATCACAAAAAGGAAATGCACCCCACAAGAGACGGACTGCAGTATCACAGCTGTGCTCTCACAAGGTATTCTCCTGGGGCAGGAGAGACTTCACCTCAAGCTGGGCTCCATAGGCATACAGGAGAGGTGGAAAATCAGTGTATCTTCTGCACTAGCCCCATGCACCTTTCAAATTAAACCAAAGAGGAGGCTACAAATAGGTCATGCCACTGTAACCCAACTTCGGGCAGACTGACTGCCCACCAGGGGCTTGCCCCCCAGGGAGCAAACTGGTTCCTAACAATGCAACAGTGATCATTACAGATTAATGATCAAATTGCAGAATAGTTTTCAGACAACAGGAATGAAAGTGATTGCTATTCCTGTTGAACCATTAGTAATTTGGACAAGCATGTCACTGCTCTAATGATTGTTAATAATCAGTGGTTAAAGTAAATAACCACACCAGTCAAGGAGGGGAGAGGTGAGGTGCTTAGCCCAGTCAGGAAAGAGGATGGGAGCTTTCACTTTGCTTTAGCATTTGGGAGCTATGCTTTCCTTTTCTTTAACTTGTGGTAATAAAGTACTATGGATATTGCATCTTAATGCTCAGACTGAATGTATTTTATGCAAAACTCTATCATCCCACCAAGGAAACTACTAACATAACTCTTTTTGTTGGCTATCAGACCTCTTAATAGCTGGTCTTTGTTTGAAATAATCAAACAGGTTGTCCCGGGGGTGGATTGGGGAGATGGAACCCTTTATTGCCTGCTCGTTCCACCTCGACTCTGCGAGTGAGCAACGAGGGGGTTACTTTACAATTCTTTTATCCATAACAGTATGTAAACTTATACATTTTTAGCAACTCCCCATAGACCCTTATTTGGTTACATTGACGCGTATAAAATGAATATTAACAACTAGATAATGAATATAATTATACCTGCCCCTGTTTGTTGTTTACAGGATTACCATACAGAAGTCAGGTACATCACCTTAAAACCTATAAATTTTACACTAACATTATTTGAAGTAAAGGCATGCCAGGGGGAGAAGGAAGATAATGCTTTCTTCCCACCAAAAGGCTTTGCACAGGAATGGTGATAGACTCATCTCCTGTGCAGGTGACCAGGAAGGGAGGAGAAGAAGAGAGATAACAGACTAACTAATATTCACACCAATTAACAGAAACAAGGTTTGCCCTTGCCTTGATCCTGTGCCCTGTAATTTAGGCCTGACCACTTGTCCAGCTTTCAACTCTTTACTCTCCTACAGTCTTCACTCCCTGGCTATCTTGGGACCCAATCAAAATCACACTGAAATCATCAATGGAAAGATTCCCCTTGATATCAATGAGATTTGTATCAGGCCCTTGATCATCTTTCCATTCGCCCAGTCTTGTGAGACTCACCCACTTTTCCTTTGATCCAGGCTTCCCGTTTTTTCTATTAGAGATTCCACCAACCATGTCATGCAAATCTATATCAAATTAGAAAGGAATCAATATAGTGAACATTTGAGATACTGCAAGGTATCCAATAACTGCTGATAAGCAGAGTTGGTTTATTAAAATAGGTCATGCCTAACAAATCTAATAGACGTCTTTGATGTAATTACTGATTTAGCTGATAAAGTTAATGCTGGTAAGATAATATACTAGGAGTTTGGTAAAGCATTCAGTGTAATTCAGTGTCAGAAAGTTATTAGACAATCATAATCATATAAATCACTACAGTGATTCTCAACCTTTTTCATATGCTTTGGAGACCCTCCTACCATCTGGAATAAATAAAGGGAATGTAGTTGTTACTCTTTGAAACCTAAATACCCCCCACATTTTGAAAGCCCATAAACTAATATAAAGTATTCATCATATAAAAATTAGTCTTTATTTAGACCATCACATGAACTGAATAAATTGACACAAGTTAAAAGAGCATAAATATTTAGGTGAGACATCTGGGGAGCAGTTAGAAATGGAGCTGTGTTAAAAAATATTTAATAATAGTAGTTTTATTTATTATCTAGAGGTATGTGTAAATGGAAGTGCAATTCAATTTACTGTTCATACTAATAGAGCAACAAAAATGTGCATACTTTATTTCTAAAAATCATTAAAAATACACAAACAATATATGAGGAAGTGGTGTTCCCAAACACAGGAAAGAGGTTGTTATCCATAATATCAAACTTTATATGGCAATTTGAAAAGCAACTTCAAAGATTGATGTCCAAGATTGTCATCCACTCTGTGGCTTCCAGTGACACTGAATGAATCAAGGCTGTCCCTCAAGAGAATGATCTTCTTGGGCAGAGGTTAATAGATGTTCCATGGCTTGGATGTTTTCTCAACATTAGCATATTGGGTTGTCCTTCATTTTCCATTTGACTGTAACACCAATGTGAAGTTCTGATGAAGTTCACTATGATTCATATCTTAAATGGCATGGTGAAGCCAGGTGGTTGGTCTGTAGGATCCATGATCAGGTCTTGATTCTTGACCCACTGTCTTCCCACAACTTCTGCCACTTGTCTTTTGTTGATAGTCCTGGGGTTTTGAGACCTTTAGCTGCTAACAAGCAGGACCTAAGGTGGCACTTCTTTGGGTGGAGGGGTTGGAGATCTTCATAGATGGGCAAGTCTGGGTTCATTATCACGTGCTTTATATTCTTATATTAGTGCTGTTTCTCTTTGGAAAGATGGTGGTAATATATGCATGAGAATGGGGAGCCAGACTGTCAGTGTTTACTACAGCATTCCTCTGACAACTTCTCATTGAACCATTGAATTGCATGTCAGCAATGTACACTACCTGCCCATACTGGTGCGCAGTATTCAACTACTGAGAAGATGAAGGCCAAGGTGGCTGTTTGCAAGGTGTAAGCACCTGTTTCCCAACTGGTCCTGGCTAGTTTATGGATTATATTGTTCCTAGCCCTGATCTTGGCATCAGCTTATTAGATGTTGGTGGTATGTGAGGCTGCAATTCAGAATCACGCCAAGACATTTTGGGAAATCTGCAAATCCTGAGTTTGATGTTGAAGAAGGTGACATGCAGGTGCTTCTTTGCATATTGATTGCTCAAGTGGAACATGGAGAGAGAGATTTTTTAGCTGAGTTGCCATAAGTCCTCGAGATTTTTCAGATCTTCTGTGCAGATGAGTTCTGTTTGGGTGAAAGTGCTTATTTGGGCGAGCATGAGATTATCTGCATATCCAGATTCCATGACTGGGTTGATGGGATGTCACTGAAATAAATATTAAAAACAGTGGTGCCAATTTGGTGCTGTGGGAGTTCATTGTTCAATAGATTAGGATGAGGTCTGCTGGTCTGTTCCATTAGATGTATGTAAAACTTGAGGAAGGTGAGCATAACGGTCAATAGGCGCAGTATTGTTTTGTAACACACTATTTTCAATACTTTCAGAAGCAAGCTGTCCTGCCAAACCATGTTGTATGCTGAGGACAGGTATACAAAGACCTCTACTGTTTTGAGCCTGGCTTCAGTGTAGGTTTGATTACCCAATGGCAGGTGCTTTGTTCCAGTCTGAACCCAGATTGCTCTTTAGGGATCTAGACCTCATAAATGGGTTTAAGTCCATGGAGGAGCATCCTTTTGAAGAGCTTATACATTAAGTTTAATAATGATAGTAGCCAGTATTTTTTTTAGATAAGCTGCTCTCCCTGATTTCAGGATAGTGGTAATCTTTGTCTGTTGCCGTACATTCGGGATTTGGCCAAGAGCATGCAAGTTGGTAAGAAGCATCAGCCAGTAGTGACCATGCTGACCCAGGTTTTTCAGAAATTCTGGGAAGATGCTGTCTGGGTCTGCAGCCTTGCCAAGTTTAATGAGTGTTATGGCCTTGTGCATTTCTTCTCTAGTGAATGGTTTAGATAGATTTGATGTTGCTGGGCAGTCTGTTAGGGAGCTATGGTGCTCTTTCTTCACTTTCCTTTTGTAATGACAATCTGTTTGAGCTTCGGAAATCAGGAGCATTTGGATAGTGATAGCGTTGGTGTGACGTGCCATTTTTATTTAGGGAGGGTTAGCACTGCCAAAATTATGGAGAAGCTCAGGATTTTCTGCTTGGGAAGTAGGTGAAATCTAGACACTGCCTAGCTTTTGCCCATCGCTATTGTTGAGCAAAGTTCAGTGATCCCAGGAGGGTAGTTGCAGCAGCAGGATTACTTGTTGCCCTCTACTACTTTAGGAGAGCCTCATGATCCATTAATCAGGAAGTGTAGGCTTTCTTGTAGCAATAGGGGATGTTCCTTCTCATGGCCCTTTAAAGAGGTTGATGAACCTGTTGTAGATGACTGTTTTCACAGGTATTCAGCAAACTAATCTTTCTATGGTTTCGATGTAGCCATCCCAATCAACGTTCCTAAGGTTTGTACAGATGTAATTAGAGGGACATAGAGACCAACGTATATGGTGACAGGATGGTTTTGGCTATGCAGAAAATAATCAAGGACAGGTTGTTCTGCCACAAGGGACCATGAGTTCTATGACACTCAAGTCCAGCAAATAGTCTTATATCCACTTACAGAATAGAAGGTTTCTGGCTGCTTAGAATTGAGCAGTAGGTACTTGTCTTGATTTGAGGTCCAGTCAAAAAATTGTTCACCTATGGTATTGTTGTAACCCTAGGATGAATGACAGCTATTGAGGTCTCTGACTCATACTGAAGGGTGGCTGTAATTTGGTAAAACTAGTGTATACCAGGAAACATTTGTGGCTTATAGACATTGTTGATTGTAAGCTCACTAATTCTCATTGTGGTGGCATATGGTGTTGAAGAGTTTGAATCAGTGGATTAGATGCTTCAGAGCTCTTGCCTCATGAACATTGCCAATCAATGTTTTGGGAGGCTTTGACTAATCACTAAGTAGTATCCTGGAATGTAACACTTCAATGCTTTTCCATTATCCAATAAGTGAGTCTCTTGTAATGTAAGAACATCTTCTGTTTACATAAAATAGCTTGGTCAGGTAATTGAATTTGGCAGGTGAGAGATGGCATGCACATAAGTATGTGCCTATGTTTGTCTTTCAATGTTTGCTCTGAAAAGCATTTTGATTGAGATTTTTGCTTCACTTGCTTTTGGTCACTACGTTGATGATGTTATTGTCTCAAAACACTTAACAGGGAGGGCCACATTAAGTATATCAAACTAGGCTGACAGAACAACAGCAGACAACTAATCTGATGTGTATCGTGAATGCAGGCAGAAAGAAGATGTCTCTTGAAATAAAAAGTGATCCAAAGTATTGTGAAGTCCTACACCAATGTCAGTAGATCAAACTAATGCTAGCCTCCCACCATCATTTACGTAGACCAGCTAACACAGCTTAAAATGATAACTATCTTGGCATTTTTGGAATGTAACAAGGGTGATCTTAAGAAGGGTTAAGTGTATACCTCTTTTTTTCCTAGTGAAGGCATAGCTCAAATGACAGACATGAAGTGTCCACACTGCAGATATGCCAAAAGTGCCCTGGTGTGGGTAAGAAAAAGAAAATAGCTTGGAATCCTGAGTTAACTATAAAATATAGCCAGAAACCAACTACAGCATCCAGAATACTTGAGCCACAGCATACAAGGTATGTGCCTAATCCTGTAAACTCAGTTACATGTTTAGACCCACTAAAGCCAATGAGACTACTCATGAATAAGAAATACCTCTTTGTTCTTATCTTTTGATCTCAAGTTTTTGAACATTTCACTGAGGATTGCTTAACACTACCAGTGCTGCTGACTGGAGAATCCATCTGTTTTCATAAGACTGACTACTTTAGGTATTTATATGGCATTTGCAGATCAGATTAATCAATCTCTGCTCCTCTATACAGTTTCCATAGTGTATGAATTAATAGACTAGATTATCCAAAAATGGCCTCTCTCGGTCAGTGTCCTATTTAAAAATAAATTCAGTGGTAGAATGAGCAAACATGAAGAATAATAGTGATGATTATACAAATCTTCAGTAAAATATTTCAGGCCAAAGAAAAATCCTTGGTCCCAGTCAGTTTGTTAAATCACATGAATATCATCCATGTTGACTGTTTCAGAAGAGAAGTCAAAGACTGAATAAGTATTTTGTAAATTATTTTTGCAACAGGATTGAGGTGCATTGACAGTTTAGATTGGGATTTTTCAAAAGTGGTTTAGGAGCAAAGGTATTCAATGGAATTTGTGCTCCTAACTCATGTAGGTGCTTTAGAAAATTCCATCAAAAATGCAATATGTAACACTGACTGATATTCATAGGAGTTTGACATGTGCAGCAAATCAGAGAATAACCCCGAGCATTATTTGCTCTTAGCTTAATACATACACTTTTCCAGTCTGACAATGAGAAGCTTATGTTCTAATGTGAGGTTGGAATAGGAGTGAATATATGTATTAAAGTGATATTTCTAGCAAATATTGTTCTCCCTCCGTTTTTGTCTTCCCATAAGAGCAACTGTCCAGCCTTTAAAGCTCACTTTAAAGTGAGCTTGCTTGAAAAATAGCAATCATTGTTCTTTCATCTGCATAATCCCACTCTGTTTCTTGTCAAAAAGTTTATTAATAGCACACTTCTATTGCTCACCAACTCTTTGCTATTGAATTCCCCCAGTGCCAATTAACAAATAGATTAAAAGTAAAATAGGTAAGTAATTCCCTTTTATTTTCCTCTTCCTCCCAGCTGTATTTCCTCATTCTAAATCCTCTTTTTTCCCCTCCATTGTTTGCACACACATATTTCATATTTTAAAAATACAAAGCTATTCTTTCTAGACCTGGCTGCTCCTCCTCTGTATTGGTTTGTTTCCACTGACTGCCTTAACTTGACACCATCCACAAATGGCTCAGTGATGAAGAATAGCTGAAGCATTAATACACATTTACCCAGCACAGCAACCTAAGTGAAAATTGTGACAAGGGTTTAATCCTGGAATCAGTACACTGTCTGACTGTCCAGGCTGCATGCTGTATATTGATATTGGAGATGGGAGAGCAAAAATCCTCCTGTTAGGTGGTGAGGCAGCAAAAATGCATCTCCAAAGCTGCAACCACAGCCTCATGGGAACAGTAGCCTCTATGATGGGTGTGTTCCTCTCAATGGGGATAGCTGAGAGATCTGAGCTGCAGCAGATCCACTGGACTATAACATCCCTCAGCCCAACTCAAGTAGCCCCGCTGCACACCAGGACACAGGGACCCTACTCAGATCAGATGTCTGTGGAGCACAGGGAATAGGATCCCTGGATCCTGCCCATGCCTTCGCAGATGAATCTTGTCTGATGGGCCCTAAGGTAGCACGTTTCTGAGACAAGTGCAGTGACTGTGAGTAACATAGCCAGAAAACAGCTGTCTGCAGTGATGATTTCACCTCCATTTTTCTCAGTCCTTTAATTGTTCAGGACAAACACATTTCTGGACTTGTCAGGAAAAGAATTGCAAAGTGAGCAAGTCGGAAGATATAGGGTCAGATATAGGCTCTCATTTATACTCATTTACATGCCTGCAACAGGCCTATGATTTTATTTGGTTGTTTTTTGTCTGAGAGTACTGAAGAGCCATCTATTTTTGATCTTGTATGTGAAAAAAGCCAGGGTATCTGTCTGCCTGAAGTAGCATGCAGTAATTATTTTGGTTCTGTTTTAATATGAACTGTTTTCTGTAGTCTCTCTTTTAATCTTATGTGCAATGCACATCTCCAGATTAAAAATACAACAGGGAAAAAAGGTTATTGTCTCCCTGCAGCTAGGTGGAAGCTGACTTTATTAGGTAAGTCAATGTGTGACACTGTTACAGTCAGTAGGCTCCCTCCAGTAAATTGATTGTTTGTTGACTGCTTGCTGGTTTTCTACCTTGTCACCTTTAGTAAGTTTTCCTTTGCTGTTTTGTCAATGGCAGCCTCGTTTCATGACTTACTAGGAGAAGGAAAGCTAATAGCTTTCTAGACCAATATATCATAGGTATCTCACTAAGAATCCCTTTCGTTTAACTTGTCAGTAATGGAAACCATCAGTTAGGGTTCAGTGTTTCCAAAGACAACTATTTATTTGCCCACAGCAGCCATTTATTGATAAATTACAAAGTTGCAAATAACAGAAACATTTTAGGTACCATTTTCCCTTCACTAATAGAATTACTTCTGGCAACACCATATAGTCTTCAAAGAAAGTGCAGGAGCCATTATATAATATTCAGTGAATAGTTAAAATATTGACTAGCACCAAAACAACAACATGTAGTATACAAAGAAAGTGACACAAGAAAAATTATATCATACAAGTTACAGTATTATGAAGGGCTCATGTAACATAAGTGGCTAGGGTCTATCTAAATGTCTGCCTTAGTGCGTGTATGCCCTCTGGATGGAGTCAGGTCTGCTTAACTGTACTCCATAGGAACTAGCACTGCTTGAGGTTCAGAAGATGAACATAACATTAAAGGAAAATGTCTGCCAGGGGAGGTATAGACATATCATGCAACTATAATATGTGTGTTTCAACACTTCTGGCCCTGGACAGAACCAGAATGGCAAACAAGAAAAATAATGGGACCAAATAACCAATTTTTTTCAAATTCAGGTTTATTTCAAGGTTTGGATAAAATGTTTCCTCATTTGTAGAAGTGCAACTGCTGTGAAACCTAAAATCTGGAGTTTGATATGGAGATTAACAAAAGCATTGCTGGACATATAATCCAAACCTTCATATTTTGTGCTATTTTCAGTTTTGCAAATTGCACAGAATAACTGATTTAGGACAGATCATTAAAAAGGCTGAATCAGTGGCATCAGCTGTTACAGAACTCTGCAACCAGAGGTTCTCACAGCGCTTTATTCACAGGTTTAGAATTATTCACTAGTTGCCCATTAAATCATATATGCAAAATTGCCGTATTGACCCTCAAAGCAGGGCACCGATTTGTTCCTACTATTTCAGAGCTCTGCTATGTAATTATATGGCTAATGTTCCCCAGGATCAGACAAAGTTTGGTCTTCTGTCAACTCCAACCACTGAACTGAAATTTTTGGGATATTATGTCTTTATAATGTTTGCTTCATGTTTAGAATTAATTACTAAGGAAGAACAATTATGCTGGTATGACTGCTCTTGCACTTTTCTCCTGTAACTGCTTGTTTCCGTTTGCAGTGTGCCATCATTGTTTACCTACCTATTTATATATACACTACTATACTTTAGTACTATTTACTATAACTGGTTGCCCAGGATTCATCATGTAAGGAGAATAAGAAAGGAAAATATTAGTGCAAGAAAAATATTGAGGATGGTGTTGTGTCTTTAAAGCATAACCCGCCATATTGGGCTCGATAAATGTACTGCCCCAGTGGGAACTTCCAGAGACATTCAGCCTTAAGAAAGCTAGGGCTTAATGGGACAATGGGCCATAATGGGCTCTTTTTACACCCTGGAGTCTCTACTGGAAACAGTTTTTACAGTGTTATGCTAGCATTGGAAGTGGAAAGATCTGTTTTGTGGGTGTTCTGCACAGAATACAGTAACCAAGCCTGTGCACCAATTGATTATTTAGGGTTGAAGACATAAACATGGATAAATATATATAGTTTTGAAGGTATTTACTGGTGGGGTTTTCACAAAGGGGTAAATCAAACACTCAGTCCATGGTGTTGGGCTGTGCACTGAAGGAGGTGTCACAGGAAAGCAACTCTCACCCCAGGCTGGAATGGCTGCAGAGTCACTCCACTCAAGCAGTATTCAATCCTGCCCCATAAGCCTTAATGAACCCCGCCAGGGGAGGAAGGATGGAACATTTCAGTTAGCTCCTTGCAGGAATGGGATGCTTACCACTGTCTAGTCACATGAGCCCTCCTGTACACCAGAATCACACCAGTTCTACTACCAGGGATGAGCTGGAGGGTGACCATTGATACAGAGGTCGGATTTTCCATGAGCTGACATGCAGTAGAGAAAATGGCTGATTTTAAGAATGTCACAGCTCTGTGCCAGGGAAAGTAACTGTGTAATTCAGCTGTTTTATTTCATCTGTTTGTTCAGCATTAAACATTAGGAATGGCAACTCAATTCCTAACTCTCCATAGTGCTGCCTGTAACTCTTCTCTGGGTTTGGCAAATGGTGTTTCCAGTGTCCTGATGTAGAAGCAGCACACGTACTGAGTTAAAATGGCAAATCTACACAAACACACAGATACTCACACAGACAGATGAATTAAATCTGATTTTGCACTGAGATTCCAATGAGGTACAATAAGAGAAACCATGTGCCTTGATGCCTTAGATCTAAGAAAGTTGTTCTATGGGGAGGAAGGGAGGGGGTGTTAATCAAAATGGTAAATAATAAATGCTACTTGGTACATTTGCTTTTAATTTTGAGTGTGGTTAATTATTTTGTGGCTCTCTGAAACTATTTCCTGAGAGTGTCTTTTTCTGCTATTAAAAAGATGAGAACTGCTGCTCTGGGGATGTCTGCTAGATGGCTATAAATTTTACAGTTCGTATGATCCTTGCTATTATTGAATAAGTATGCGATACCTTACAAAGATCCAAATAGCTGTTTCCAGCCTGACAATACCCATGAAGTTCTTTGTGACAAGAATCACAAATATCCAAGATTCTGATTTGACAGAGGCTTGTAGAGCTAGAGTTGTTCTGCTTCAGTGTTGTCCCTGGTCTCATTCTTATCTATATATTTTTACAGATGACTTCACATTTAGCCAGTACAATCACAAGAGACACCTTCTGTCTGAAAAGCACCCGTCTTGAAGCTTTTTTTTTTTTTTTTTTTTTTGTGCAGCCGGTCTTTTCACCTCTTTCTTTATTGAAATGCAGGTGATTTCTGATATCCTCTGAAATAATGGTGGTACCACATTTGATTCTAATGTTTTACAAAGCCCAAGCCCAGGCCTTTGCTGATTGCATTAATTTGATTATTCGGGTGCATTGAGAAATGAAGGAAAAAATATCTTTCTAAATACTGAATGCAGAAGGCAGGTGGCAGGGTCTTGTTGTTTAATTTCACAGTCTGATATTTTCATTGCATGAGGAATTTAATCCTTTGATTTTTACAGTTATTAAGTACTTTAGGTAATCAAAATCAACTGTTAATCAAAATTTGTTTGATTCTGACATCTCAGTGACATCCTGTTCTGAATGATTTATATTTGGTACTCGCTTCTTGGCTTCTCTTGTAATCATTTCTCATTATGTAAGAACACATGAAATAAGTAATTATGAGGCAGTTTTGATATATAATCTCTGATCTGTCAGGAAAGAGGTAAGTTGTTGTTTTCACCTAACCTAGGATCCTCCATAATGCAGAGGCAGATAAAGATGAATCCCCCAATTCTTTCCTGCTTATATCCCCTCCAATGACTTTATCAACTATGGTCCGGGGATTGGCCCCTTTGGCTGGGAAGGGCTTCAAACCTCTATATGCCTCACTTTCTACCTCTATATCTAATATATGACCCCCAACACACACACGCACACCACGTGCACGCACATCACATACAGGCACTGATTGCAACATGAAAATGTGCATAGCTTTGTTCACAGAAGAAACTTCCCTTAGCCATTGTTCAAATCAATGATTCTTAAATTCACCTCCTTATTCAGTGTCCGCAATGAATGTGCTGTTTCCACAATGGTCTCAGATCTTTGAAACCAAGGCCATGCCCCAGAGCTGCACCCAGATCTTCTATAGAGAAGTACTGAGCACTATCATTATGACATTTGATTGGCCAAAATTGTTATGGTAGGATTTTCAAAAGCACCCAGCATTTGCTTAGCTCTTCTCCCACTAATATCTATGGTAAATGCTTCCATTCTTGTCATATCTAACTATCACAGTTCAGCCATAAATGTGCATCATGCTTATTAGTAAGAGTAATGTAAGTTTCTCTAATAGATGGGCCAATCACTAATGCAGACTTCTCCAAATCTGCAAAGAAATTCTAATTTCCCCTTTCTGTTGTTGTGGCAATTTTTCTCAGCATGTTCTTATGATGATCCACTCCCCCACCCCAACAAACACACCTGGAGTATTGCAAACCAAATATTGCCCACCAAAATGAGGAATTATAGTACTTTCCACTTTTTTTCAGCACTTCAGGAATAAAAACTAAGCTACCATGTCACAGAATAAGTGACCTCCTTCCCACAGCATGTCTGCTCACTATGGTGCCTTACCACCAAATGATTTTAACACAAAACATTCTTTACAAGTGGGGCCTGTAGATTTTTTTCACAGTGAAAATCATTAACAAGGATAATTAACTAAGACTGTAGTGATGAATAGCGCTGCACTACTGATCAGTGTAATAAAGAACAGAAGCCACTAATTACAGATAGTGAGCCTTGAAGCCAATGAGAAATATAATTTGATTTTGCTGCACAGACTCCACACAGTCTAATGTAACTTTGAAATTATAATAATAAGGTCTTGCCACAGACAGTGCTTTTGGGACTGTTCCAGGGACAAGGCAATGTGCCCATCTGAATAAAGTGGTTTGTGATCTATCAATTACAGCATCTTGGGAAAGTAGTTTTAGTAAAAATGAGTCTGATTAGCATTGTGTTTTAGAACATTCAAAACAAACCTGGAATTCAGTACTACATGGATTTCTCTTGGTAAATTCCAAAGGCTTAGATGATTCTAAAATTTTCACGTCAGTGCCCACAATGTTGTCATTAAAGAGTTAAGATATACATTCAGACATAAAGGCATCTCAAAATGTCTAACTCGCTGTGTAAAAGCTATTTTTCATTTGATATGTCACATTGTATCACATTAAAATGATGGATATGGGGTAATATGCAGTTTTGTTGTAGCCACGTTGGTCCCAGGATATTACAGTTATGTGAGATGCCATAAAGCGACATTATTATCCTACATATACATATGCAATTAACTATATGTAACACTAACTATGAAATGGCCATTGGTTACAGATGCTTCATGTTGTAATTAATTAACTCTGAAAGAATATGAGGGATGAATTGAATACCTGCTCTAGTAACCAAAGTTACGACAAGAATACTTACTACAAACTAAGGCAAGTTATATCTCTCTTGTCAGCTATCCAATATCCCTCTCTTAAGAGTGAACATTGCACTGAGTGAAGAAGAAAGAGGGTTTTATATTCTCTAAAGCATTAAACAAGATCCCTCATTTTTTTGTGTGAACTGCACATTGTTCTTGGTCTTGCAAACCCTGAAAAATGTCAGTAATCTCACTGGGACTACTCGCATAAAAATAAGCATGTGAATAGATGTTTGCGGGATCAGGCCTGCATACTTTGGTGTGGATGAGAGAAGGGGTGTTCCAAAATTGCAGTGTTTATATTATATTATATTATACAGACTGCATGTAAACTTTGATGTACCGGCTGAGTTAAGCTACAACATGCTTTAGCTCTTTCATTCCAATGTAATCATTGTGCAAGTTAGTTTGGAATGGCTAAGCCTGAAAAAAATCAAGATTAAAAAAAAGGGAGGTAGCATCACCAAGTAGTTAGGGATTCAAAAAATTTGTTTTCTATCCCTGGATCGATCACTGACCTGTTGTGTGATCTTTCATAAATCACAATCTCTGTGCACCTGTTTACCCTCCCAGCCTTCGTCTGTCTTGCCTATTTCCATTTTAAGCTCTTCAGGGCAGGGACTGTCTCTCACTATGTGTTTGTACAGAGCCTAACACAGTGGAATCCAACCTCAGCTAAGCCCCTAGGTGTTACCATAGTTCAGATAATAATAATAAATCCATGACCTAGATGATGTCCCCTAATTTATTATTTCTTTACCCGTACAGCAAATGAATACCCCTGACTGAACAAACATAGAGCTAACATGAAGAGCACAGCATTTGCATTCACAACTGTATTCCTGTTTGTTCAGCACTCTTCCAGAAGTCTAGAAGTTGCCACAATCAAACTGTAATGATCTCACTTGTGTGGTTACTCTGAAAATATCATTTCCACTGATTTCTGCTTGCAGTGACATTTCTGAAAAGGCAATTCCAGGAAGAAGTTTAAAAAAAGAAATAAAAATAGAATGCTAAAAATATGCTCCACTAAAAACAGATAATTGAATTAAGCAGACAGAACTCATTTGAATTTGAAAAAAATTACTCCGACAAGTCAGGAGAAGGTACAGATTGAGTAAATTATTAGCTTTGTCAGCACAAAGTATTAAAGCAATAATACAAATGGATTTAGCACTCATTAAAACATGAGAAGAGCTAAAGGTCTGGTTTACAGTTGTGGAATTTATTGTAATAAAATGGAAAATTATAATGCAAAAGTAGGGTATGCTGAATTTAAGATGTCTGCACAGTGCTCAGTTGGTAAATTTTTAACAAAAAGAGTTACCTTCCTTTAGGTATTCTCACCATTATTTTATTAATTATTATTATTTTATTTATTAATCATATAGCAACATAGTTATGGATGACTCTTTAAGGAAAAATCAGGGAGAGCAAAGACCAGAATGCCATATTCTAAGCTGGTGCTCTAATACCCAGCATATTTATACACTTCTCCCTTCCTGAACTGAAGATCTCAGGTTTTGATCTGAAAACAGACGTTTTGACACAATTCCATTTGGGCAAAAATGGTCAAAAGCTTTTGTTTTCACTCCAATGCAGAACAAAACTAAATTTTGAAACCTCAGAAGTTGCCATAGAATGGAATTGTCATCCTCTGATCAGCTCAATAACCAATGAATCACAAACCACTTTATTCAAATAGGGATATATTCTTGTACCTAAAACACTCCCAAATGCATTGTATGTTACAAGACTAAGTAAGTTTGCAAGTAGAATAATAGACAGTGTGGAAGAATGTTAGAGTAAAGTTCTCACTAGCTTAATGGTACTAATCAAGGTAGAAATCATTGTGTAGGCTGGTGGCAAAGTCCAGCAGGGGCATCACAACCCTTCCTTAGGCCAGACTCCGAGGAAGGCCACAGTGCCTTAGTCTAAGGGAATAAGCAGTGCCAGTTACCAGTCTTTAGCCTCAGCCCCTGGCGGGGCAGGCTTCCTCCAGTCTGGAGTCCTCTGGCCCTCCTGTAGGACAGGACTGTTAAGGGGTCGGTTGCTCCAGCCTTCCAACAGGCGGAGTAGTGAAGCAGTGTGGTGCCCCCAACCCTCAGGCGGGGTGGGGCAGGTGAAGGTAGACTGTAGCCCCTGGCCCTCGAGCAGGGCGGGGCAGGCCCAAGCAGTCTGTAGCTCCTGGCCTTCCGACCAGCAGGGCTGTTACGCAGTCTGGTGCCCCCGGCCCTCAGGCGGGGGGGGGGGGGGGAGGGCAGGCAAATCAGTTTATAGCCCCCAGCCTTCCAATAGGCAGGGCGAGCAAAGTCATCTACAGCCCCCAGCCCGCAAGCCAGGCAGGGCTGGTAAAGTCAGTTGCCCCGGCCCTCAAGCAGGAGGGGAAGGCAAAATGGTCTAAAGCGCTGGCCTTATTGGCAGGCAGGGCTGGTAAAGCTTGGTATCCTTGGGGCGCTCAGAGAAGCCAAGACTCCCGGGGTGGTTAGGGAAGGGGGGAGGGGATGCAGGCCCACCCGACTCCACTGCTTCCCAGCCCAGGGCCCTATCAGTGGCAAAGCGTTTTGCCACTGAGTCAGCAGGGATCTAGCCACAACACACTGACTGGTCTGGCCACGCACTCAGCCACTCTTTAGTCAGCTGTCCCTGGGCTACTTCCTCCCATCCAGTCCCTGGGTACCTGCATCCAAGTGTCTCCCTCCAGATCACTGGGGTAGATGGTGAGCAGGAGTCCTGTAAGTCCCTCACCATCAACCGGTGGCAGGTCCAGAAACTCCTCCAGGTCATCAGCGGAGGGCAGCTCCTCCAGATCACAGGTCCCAGAGGTTCCTCCGGTCTACACAGTTCAGCCCACTCCTGTGGGACCTCCACATCAGGCAGCTCCTCCAGGTCAGGGCTGGCATCAGGGGGTTTCTCCCACCCAGCGGACTTGGGTAGCTTCTCCCAGATACTAGGGTCCAGAGGCTCTACCCAGTCACTCGGGCCCAGCAATCCGGGCAGGCTTTGGAGGCTCCGGTCAGCAGGGCAGTTGCTCCAAACAGCCTCAGGGTCTGGATCAGGCCTAGACCACAGCCTCTGGGGAGCTACATCTGCCTCCAGAGACAGCTTCCCCCTGTCTGAGCTGCTAGGTCAGCCTTTTATACTGGTCTCTCCTGTCCTGGCTCCTCCCCTTTTCTCCCGGGGTATTCGAACTCAGGGCCTTGATCTGCCCAGAAGGGGGGTTGCAGCTGGTCTTCGTGCCCAAGCTCTGAGGAAGGCCACAGCGCCTTGCCACACACTGCATAACAAGACCACAGGAGCACATCATAGTTAAGCAGAGCAAAGCCAACCCATATGCCAATATTCATAATACAACTCAAAAATGGTTTCCATATGAGATTTTTTTTTTCTTTTTTGAGGTAGGAAAAAGCCTGAGATGACCTTGAAGACATTACAAGGATTGATTGGATTGATTGGATTGGTGGGTTTCATCTCTAAATCTTTTCTCTTCCCCTGCAAAATGTCTGAGTTTTCAAAAGTGACTAAGGATTTGGAGCACCAAAAAACTGAAATATCCAAGTTTAGTTACTCTAAACGGCCCTAATTTTCAGAAAATTCTGTGCATCCATCCTCTGTAAAATAAGAATCTTCATGGTGTCCTCAAGTTGGGCACCCTATAATATAATATAATATAATATAATATAATATAATTAATTAATTGATGATTGTACACTAAAGGATGTAAACTGTATATGTAGCTTTAAATGCATTGAATATTTTACAAAGAAACTAGCTGTGGCTACAAGAAAGTAACATTTTTTGCTCTCTAGTTTGGTCACCAATTTAATTTTACTTTATTCAGAGGAGCGTAAATTATAAGTTGACTTGAATCAATAAAAGAATACTTGATTTCTCTCACACACATATTTTGCCTTTGCAGTCAGCCATAATTTCCTTTTGGCCATCACAGATATGGAATTACTGTTATTTTGTCAGTTTAAAAGCTTTCTGCTGGTGCACATAAACAAAAGTCAGTTAGAAAGTACTTTTTTTTACCTGGAGGCTGATTTCTTTTCTTATTTGTACCTCATTATGACAGGTAGATCTTTTGGCTCCCTTATGGCTGAGACTTATAATGTCAAATATTGAGGTCATGATGCTGTTGAAAAATATGGATATGCATATTCAAATCTATGGAAACCCCATTAGGCCTGAAGACTTCTGTTCCCATAGAGCTTCCCAGCCCTAAAAGGCCCTTCTCACTCTCAGCCATCTCCACATTGTGTTGTCTTCTTGGGATAGGGGCAGAAAACATGGGTGGCCTACTTGGCTTCTCTGTTTATTGTCAGGCTTGTCCTACCTTCTGGCATATTGGATGATAATCCAAGAGAGGAAATATTCAGCCCTCCCTTCAGCATTGTTGTACAGAGCAGCTAACAGCTATATGACTCTCCCTTGTGTTATAGATGAACCTGTCTGTGCAAGAGGATGCGACAGAGTCAGTTGTCTATGCTTCCAATCCTTCTTTTACCCAGGGAAAAATTTTTTGTCTAGTGATATATTTTGGAGATGAAGGGGAAGATTTTTTTCAAACAGTAGATCATAGCAATGGAAGAAAGTTTGTCAGTCTTTTATTTATATTTATCATGTAAAAGCAGTTTTGGAAAAGTGGAATTATCAATGAACAAAGCATAAAATAGAGAATTGCTCTTCTCAATATTTTATTTTTTTAATCAGTGATTCTCAGAAGTCTGATTCATTGTACTCAGCTGAACAATCCCTACATGTTATTGGGGATGGAAAAGATATCTATAAGATCTCTATAGTGTCTATAATCTTAGGAATCTCTTGGGTTGATTTCAAGAAAATCTGCATTATTATGATCTGTTGTTTAATTTAACCAAACTCCATAAAGATATGGAAGCTAAAAGTGGCAAATGCTGTTTTTATGCTCTCTGTTTAAATTGCAATTAGATTCCAGCTGGGGCCTGTCAAAATATACTAGAACCCTTACAGAGATCCTATTTGCCTTGCTATATTTTCAGACTCTTTAGCAATATCACCTTATAGCAACAGCTGTTGAGAGAGATGGGATTGGTGTGAATTTCTCCTCCACTGCCTGGAAAGTTTCAAAGTTGTAATACATTCTCAGTTCATGTTAGGTTCAGGTATCCCTAGGAGCAATCTTCTTCATGTTCATCAAAAGGAATGAGATACTAAGATTGCAAAGCACAGATTCAGAAACTTAATGTAAACTGCTCTCAGTTGGAAGCCTCAACCGGGACGTTATTGCGAAAGCACCACACACTAGAAGATCAGTTGCTAAATTAGCCAGAATAAACATCCTGAAGTATAAAACTACTTCCAATCCACTTTATTTGACAACAAGATGAGTGGGTTGGCAAAAGGCCTGAGTAAAGGCCTGAGATGACCAGGACAAATTCAATACCTATATTGTTTGAATGATTTACTAATCCATGATCTCTTTTGGCAGCAAGATCAAGTTTTAGCTACTGTTCCTTTAGCAATGCTTTTGGAAAACTGATGCTCTCGGTTATACAATGTAAAGCCATGGTAAATAAGCATAACTAAAGCATGTAAGAGGAAAGATTTCATTTGAATCCCTAGTGATAAGGCTGGCAACCACCAGTGACTACTTAAATCACAGTGAGTACTAATTTATGCAAACAACCTGTCTTTACTGTTACCTTCTCCTGATGCCCTCATTTGTCCATTTAGTCATCTGTTGAATGTTATCTAAGACCAAATGGTGAGGTCTTTGAAGCACGGACTGTGTTATTTCTTTGTTCTATGCTTAATACAATGGGGCCCTGATTCTTATTTGGGGTTTCAGATGTGATCATAAAAATTAAAAACGTAATCAAATTGTCACTTTTTAATTTTAAACAGTCTGGGTTAGGGCACTAATTTAGGATTTGGGAGATGGGCTCAAGACACTTCTCTACCATGGACTTCTTTGTGACCTTGGGGAAGCCATATAGCTATTGGACATAGGTATTAATTTAGGAGCAGAGCCAAGCAGTTCTAAAATATTCTACTAAGTTACCTTTGCCCTCGGAGTTTCTGACCATTGATGCAATTTTGAAACAAAAAATACTTCCTGGGTTAATAATTTATAATTAAAGATTACATATTACCAAATCTCAGTTACAATTGGAGTTAAATCAAGAAATCAGCAATAGAATTAAGTTAGATTACCAATTGATCAAGTCATCAAATTAATACAGTCAATAATCAAATTATGAGGTTAATACTGTACATGGTAATTCCTTACAAATACTAACCCTGGAAATTTAAGGAGACATAATTTCTTTCTCAACCCTTGAAGTATTACTTAGACTCCTTCCAAGTACTTATTAAGTGACATACTGAGTTTTTTCCCCTCCGAGTTATCTTCTGTATTAGTAATAAAAAGGGATCAGCAATTCTCAATTGAGCAGCGTGGTGTGACACAAGTACTTTTACTAACCCAAAGTGATATCCTGTGATCTAAGGTTGTAGAACCTGCTTCTAATTTGGGTTGGTAAATGACTAAGGATGCCTCCCTAATATAAATGTATACACGTGCTATTTCTTAAACACCTGTGCACCCACACACTCACTGACACATTAAAAATATTAGAAAAAATCAGTAATAATAGATGTCAGTGTCTCCACAACTATATCAAGTTAGAGAAAAGGGAAAAAAAAGATTACATGAAAAAAATCTGCTCTTCAGTTTCTTAGCCTTTGAAGAGTCAGATTCCAGTTCGGAGGCCAGGTGATGTTGTCTGTGGTCGGTACATCTCTCCAGCTGGCAGTCTTCCCCAGAGCACTTGGCTGTCAGGATGGCATAGCCATGATCGTCTTAGTCTCCACTTTCCTTAGGATTAACCTAAGGGAATGCAGGGATATCAACCTTTTTGGGTATTTTGATGGCCCATAAGGAAAACACTGTCTTCTGCATTTACCTGGATCTTTAATATGGCTATTCTAGCCAGTTCTACCTATGGCATTTCCCCAGAGGTTTTCTGAGCAAATTGGGCAATCACAAGTCTTGTACCCCAACAATGTGGTCCAGTCCTGATCAGGGGTGGGCAAGCTTGACCTCTGGTCACTTTGCAAAACCCCCTCCTTTCAACTGGCAGTTCTTTGACAACATCTGTCCTAGATCACAAGCATGGGCTTACTCCACAAATACAAAAAGCATGAGATAAAGAGGAGATGAATCTATGGAGGCTCTTTCAACCCGCTCTTTTGGAATTAATGTTAAGGGATCCAGTGGGCTCCAAATCTATTATGGCTTTGCCATATTCATGGATGTGACTTATGACCCAAGGACAATGCTTATTATTTTCTTGCCCACTCACAAGTCTCACTCTCCCAATCATTTCTTATAATACTCCTAAGGGCCTCCTTGCCACAGAAAGGAATTGAGAAATGACAGTTTGTGGCTTAACTGGGTGAAAGGTTGCCTTACTTTGACAAGATCTTAAGGCAGAGATTTTTTTTTTAGGTCCTATTAATATGAATCCAGTTGAAGCCAAAGAAAATTAAATTTTATGCACACTAAACTACTCTCACATAGGCATGTCTTCTTCACACTTATCTCTCTCACTTCCCTACCATGCAAGGGTATTCAGAGAAGAAATACACTGAAGTCTGTGATGTAGGGAATTACAGATAATACAATAATGAGGGCTACAAACATACCTGGAAAGATACTTTTCACAAGCACTAAAATAATGAGAGAAATATTAAAAACATTGTACAATAATTGCAGTCTGAAGATTTTAAAATTAAATGGATAATATTTTCTTGGTCAAATCTAAGTATCTTCTTTTCCTTTGAAGAGGTTTTCATCTCCAGAGTTAGCCCTTCCCTGAAAAATTAGCCAAAGAATTAAACTTCCTTGTTCACAGTACATAGTCATTTATATGAACCAATTGCAATTGGTTATCTGACCTCCTGCTGTGAGATGACATTTCCTGTTCTGATCCTTCCTTACAACATACTGCATGGAAGTCTCACAAAAAGCAGCAGGGTGTATTCAGTTTGATGTGCTCTGAAGAGACCCTCAGCATTGCAATTTGCTTTGTGCAGGATTCAGCATGTCTATAAGAAAAGTGAATATGCCTTCCTTTTTGTAACAAGACCTGACATCAATTGGTTAGTTCCTGCGAACTTTTATAGATGTGAATAGAGCAAATCCCTACATCTTGGTTCTCATATGCTTTTTATCACCTTCTCTGAAAGCCATTTCCCACTAGCATACCAAAAACTATGTTGGAGAAAGAGACAGGTCATTGTAATGCTACCGATACAATAAATCCCAGTGTCACCATGTTTATGAGAAAGTTACAATTACATTTATAATCTGTCTGGCACCAGAGCAAACAAGTAGAAAGTGAGACTGGGATATTTTTCTACATTTGTTTAAAAAGAGTGGAGTGAACAGTGTGGAAAGAGGACAGTTTGGAACAGCAATGGTTGAGCAGGTTGGGTGTGGAGAAGTGTAAAACATAAAGGACCATTATGTGTCTTTGACACTTTCATTACTCTTTGTTTGACTTGTCTATTTATATTTTCTTATATCTTCTGGGCAGGGACCATGGCAACTATATGTACATGTGACCTCCAAAGATACCGTAGGTATAAATATCAGATCCCTTCTTGTCAAGTCAGTGTGCACAAAGGAATGATCTTTCAAAGTATTTATTTAAACCAATATAATGTTTGAGGCTCAGTTTGGGATTCCTCCTCGAAAGCTGATATTTAGCCTTTGCTGGAGAAGCATGGGGATGTACACACCTAACATTTGACACTAGGTATAACCTGTTGCATTATTGTTGAATGGATTTATAGCCCCTCCTCTCCCTTGCCTTTGCTGCACAGCACAGAGGGCAGGAAATCCAGAGAGAACACTTGAATAGGCTGATGTGGAAGGAATCATTATCCCCAGGCTGTTCCCACTTTCATGAGCCCATCTTTTCCCCTTTACCACATAGCCACTGTTGCTGATCACAGAGCATCTCCACAGAATCACGGTGCACAACAGGGGTCAGAGACCCAAAGGAAACATTAGCACTTGTTCTGCTGAGCTGCCATAGCTAAGCAGGGTTTCAGGTCCATGTAGAGGAGAATTCCTCTTCATAGCCAGGCACATACTTCAGGGTTGGTGACTAGCATTCTCTTTCCTCCCACTTCCATCTGTGGCCCTGCCTCCAGACCCCATTTCCCCTCAGTGGTTCTGCAGACTGGGGCAGAAAATATGCATTCGAGCATACGAAGGGCCATCTTCAAAGCAGCAGTACCTGGTATCTCTTGCCCTGTGATGGGGTTTATTTGGGGTTTGTTTTTTTACAATGTAAAGAGCAAACTACTGTAGCTCTGGATCTTTCTTTTAATGTTATGCATAACATGAAAAAAAGGAACTAAAACTAAAGCCAAGAAATGGCTGGTTATCTTTTTCATTGGATTAATTAAAAATAAAACAGGAAAGTTTCTTGAGGATCACAAGCTTCCTCAGAGCCAAGACTTTGGGAGTCACACAATCTCCATATGTGCATGGAAGGAAAGCAGAGTGAGATACAGCCACCAAGTGACAGGGTATTCATCCAGATTGTCTAAATAAATGCTGATATACAACGGATTGAAAGGCAAGAATTTTCAAAACAGGTATAGTTGGGAATTGTGGATCTGATTCCCAACAGCAATACCTAACTTTCAGAGACAGAAAAATCTGTACAGCAGAATTTACAAACAGCAAAGGACGATGAAACAAAGGTTAGTTACTGGGATCATCTTTTACTTTGTGGTGTACGGCACCTAGCACAATGGAGCCCCAATCCCATGTGAGGTTTCTAATCACTAAATAATACAATAAATAAATAATAGTAATAGTACTAAAACATACTAAGTATAGTCATTAATGTACGGGATGTCTGTTATCTTATAATTATTGCTGAATGGTCATTACTGTAACTTTGTCTGGTTCTTTAATACCTTCATTTCTATTATATGTGATTTTGTGTGGATATTTTTTCCTGTAACTTTTGTTTTCCATTCTGCACCAAGATGCTTTTTTATTTCCCTGAGAACGAAGGAAAATAGGTATTCTGTACATATGGCTACCATGAAGTTCTTTCCCTAGCAACAATATCCTGTGAAACTGCTTTTTACCTCTGTAATCATGTGGGTTTTTAGTGATTTGATTCATGATCCTATCATCTCATCTGGAATCATTGTAGTGGCTAGAAATGGAGTGAATTGTGAAGCAGCTGTTCTGTCCTTGTAACAGTGAATAACCTAGTTTGCAGAGAACTTCAGTTCATTTGTCGGTGGTTTTAAGATCTCTCTCTCTCTGTGGACTTTCTAATCAATTTGCTATTACAGGGAGATTCATGTTAAAAACTCTCCTTTAGGAATGAGTGGACGCTCTTTACATAAAACTCTGTTAAAAAGATTCCTAGATGTGACTTTAAAAAAAAACAGTCTTTCACTGCCCTCTTGGAGTAACTTGCAGGATTGGGATCCAAGAAGTCAGCTTGCTGCCTGAACAATGGGACCTAGGTCTATATTAACACTGTAGGGGAACCACACTGTAACATGCTTTCACCAATCTGTACTGAGATAAGGGATCCTTAAGAATCACTGTTCTTGTGCAGAAGAATTCAAAAGGAAAGGGAAAAGTAAATTCCTTGTTCATTAGGAGGACATGCTTCTAGTGTTAGTTGGGAAGTTTTCAATGAAACATTTTATTTTTCATCTGGAAGTACTGATTCCTCAAAACTGAATTTTTTTTGTGGAAATCTGTTGTTTTTGATGGACTGTCTGATCAAAAACTACAGAAAGAGCGCCTCACCCCAGCATTGCCAATAACCCAGTAGTTTAAGGCTCTCACAAAGAAGTTAGAAGACCCATGTTCAACTCTCTACTCTGCCTGTTGTGGAAGGTATGGTACTGGACGGATCCTGGCTTCCCAGATGAGTACTCTTAGCTATTCTGGGGTAGGTCTCTCTTTCTTGTGATTTTTTTTTTTTTAAAGAAAAAAATTGAAAGAGCCCACTTTTGTTCCAATGCGGAATGAAATATTTTTGAAACCTCAAATAATTTGTCATAAACTGGGTTTCTTCTTTTTTGCCCCCCCTACATACTTCTGTCTTTACAAACACAATGCACACCACACCTCCCTTCCTCCTCCCACGTAGAACTATTTATTTTGAGGAATAAAATGACCAATACCAAACACTGAGTGAGCACTATCTCTCTCTTCCCCTCTTGTAGTTATTAAGATTCCTACTACCACAGCTCTTGGAAGCGGAAGCAGCAGCACACACCGGGCCCCATTTCTATTGCATCTTCTGCCACTCTGTTTCTGTGTATAGAACTCCCATTGGCATTAATGGAAAATCCAAAATCCATATACCCAATACACAATAGTCTGTCCATACTAATCATAACATTGACAGCAACCCTGGCATAAGCATCTAATATTTCCTCCTTTGCCTCTTTCCAAGGGCCTTCTCAAAAGAAAGGATGTGTGTGTAGTGGATAAAAAACACAATGTTCTCAGTGTGCGTGCTTTTTGGTGTAATAAAAAGGTCTATAATTTCGTATCATTTTTACTCTTAAATAGATTAATCAGAAAGTGGGGGGAAATCAAAATTTTGATTTCAATTCATTTTTCTGAGCAGATCAAGTCTGAAAACTTGGTGGATGTATATTTGTGGACTCATTAAACTACAGTGAGGAACAGAAGAGCATGTTCTTCCTTAGATTCTTCTCCTCCTATCCCAAGACCCCTTCCTATTGTGTATTCACTTCCCCTATTCACTGTGCTGCACTCTTTCATTTCAACAGTTTCCTCCTGGATCGCTAAGGTAACATAATCCTGGCCAAACACCCTTCATTTCCTGGCCTGACAGCTAGGTTGTCCTGTGGGGATCAGATGACTGGGAATATTCACTGTTTCTGGAAACATGAAGAAAGGCATATGTTGGACTTTGCAGCAGGAAAGAGTCGTATCCTGCCCACTCTCCCACCTAACAGTCATCATCCTTACCCATCTTCCAGGATTAGTGGCTCCCTGCCCAAACCTCAGAAATAGCTACTTTCTGCATTTTGTGTGCCAGAAAATTGGCCAGGAACCAGAAGCTTAGGTTTGATTCTCATGTCTGTGGAAAATTTCAAACCATAGTGTGGCAGAGTTTGGGCACTCCTTGATCTAGAGAGATCCAACTGGCCTGTGTTTGAAAGGGCTCACCTTCTTGATTGCCTATTCTAATATTGTTCAATTCTTTCACGTATTCTTTGGATTGTTGAAAAATATTTCTTGGAATTGCCCAAATAATAAATGAAAACACATGATAATAATAATAGAACTCTTAATACCAACAATAACGAGAACATTTAATAATCCCACAAAGAAACAGACAGGAGAGACAAGGACTTTTATGAATGTGTTATAAAGTACTGAAACAGAGAAAAATATGTGCTATTTGAAAGTACATTTACTTTTGAATAAGGAAAAGAAATAAACAGCTATTTTACTGGCCCTTACAGTTGCTATTACAATCTACCGAAATGTCCTAAACATTGTGCATTTCTCTTGATACCTTTCTGAATTCTGCAACATGAGCCAAAAGCTGTTCAGAGAAAAGGAGGAGTTGAAAAAGTGTGTCCTGTGCTGAGTGATATTGGCTGGTTTAGACTGCTTTATAATGGTAGGAAATAGCTTGTTTGATGAAAGTAGTACTTTTACCATAAGAGAAAGCGTTATAACCCTGCCCTCAGCACAAGCACCTGCTGCCATTTTGAGTTATTGGGGTGCTATTAGGGCCTGCAGCGATGATGCAGCAGCCTGGAATGCTGTCCTGGGAAGGGAACAGCCAGTGGGAGAGTAGTTCAAGCCGGGGACAGGGCTTGAATGATGTCGGAAGAGGAAGCAGTTGGAAAAAGCTGCTGGAGAAGGATCTAGATGCTGAATTAGTGGATGAACCAGAGCTGGGGTAGAATGAGGGGTGATAGAATAAGAGAAGAACAGAAGAATAAAAGTAGATGACTGGGAAGTGAGAAGAAGGAAAATAGGAAAAGTTGTAGGAGAAGTAAAAAAAATAGAACTGGATATGTGAGCAGACACTGTTAGTGAAAGGAAGTAGAGGGAAATAAAATCTGCGGATGTACCAGGGAGAGTATCAAGGGCAAAAAAAGCTGAAAGGACATATACTTGGTGAAAAAGGAATTTGTCAAAAAACTGTGTTAGATATAAAAGGTCCTGAAAACAGTAAATGAGAAGCCCAACCATGAAGGACTTAAAGAATATGAGAAAAGAGAATGACTGTTTGAACATCTGTTGAAGGAATACAATTCAAAGGGGCTTAATGGACAAGTGAGGGCAGGGCCCCCACATGGGGGGAGGGGGGAAGGTACACTTTACTGGGGCCCAGAGGCCCTAGGGAGCCCAGCCCAGGCTGCAACCCCCATTACCATAAGGAAAAAAAAATTTCATGGCTCATGAGATTGAGGGATTGTGGTATGTGTGTGGGAGAGGGCCCATGTTACAAGTGTGTACTGGGCCCCAAAAAATTATGCTTAGGCCCTGAGTGCGGGCCCACTAGATGAAGAAAACCCACTTGTGGCTAAACTCAGTGAGTGACAAGAGGTACAGCCCCAGGAATGTTGACCCTAAGGAGCATCACAAGCTAAAAAGAAGCAAAGGGTTGGACAGCATGAGTGGAGTTAGACTTGCAAGCTAGCAGAGGAAATGTTGATTCTTCTGTGAAGTGACACAATATAGCATTGAGTAATTTATTTTGTTCTTGTTAATGATGGATTTGGTGTTAAGTACACAAAGTAAGGAAAAGTAGTATGTACAAACTCACAAAGGTTAATGTGTTGGTCACTTATAGTTTATTATAAGTAGTTAGTATTTAATTATATTTTATTTTATTTATGTTCCTGATACAATTTTGGGTTTTTCCTTATAAGGTTCTAAACATATTAAAGTATCTCTTTTGTCTTGGTTTTCCTTTACCTCACCTCCGTTTTAGCCTAGCCTAGCCTCGAAGAGGGTCACTGCAAATTGGTGTCCTGAACAGGATAGGAGGAGTCCAAAGCAAGAGGTAACCATCTTGAAACAATGAGTTAGTCAGAGGATAATACAGGAGAAAGGCTGACTAGAAGTGGAGTTCAACAGCCACTCACATTGGCTACTACCACTAATCATGGCATATTTACAGCCCTGGGTCCCTGAATAACCTTGTTATAGTGTCAAATTTTACTGTTCTAAATCTAACAGACTTGATATGGCCTGGTGACTCTAAAGGCCTATGATGAAATGTTATAGGAGGTGCTATTACTGCAAAATAACGTAACCCTGCTGAATGTGTAAAATCTTTAAGGTTTAATTGTACTTTCGAAGCACTGCTCTGAGTAAAGGGTTCAGAACAATCCAGATTTCCATTGATGTGGGGAGGGAGGAGTCATGGCCTTTGACTAACCCTTTTTTAAGTGGTTTGTTCCTGCTGCCCCCAGAAAAATATGAGGGAGAAGTCCCTGTGCTCCCCCAGAAGGGTTCCTGGCTCCTGTGCAGGGTAACAAAGAGAAGACTCCTTATGACATTTCCCTCCCCTGTGCATTGGCCAGGCTGTTTCTAGGCCGAGACACCTAATTCCTATGAAGTCCCCACACTATTAATCTTATCAGTTCCTTCTGGGAATTTTTTTTTTCAAAACAGATATAAATACAGTTAGGAAAACAAACTCATTTCACATGGTAAATAGTTTCCCCATTAAAGAATCACAGTTCAAAAATATTTGGGGAGTAATCATATTGTCCTTTATTCAAGCAAAATTTCCTATTGGGGGCTTTTGCCTAACTAAGGATTTGAAAGATCAGACCCTTCAAGAAATGTTTCAGGGTCCCTATTCAAACACATCAGAATATGCAGGGGGATGGATGAGAAACTCTCAAAGGAAATATTTTTGATTTCCACCTTTATTCATTTTTCTTACTTACTTGTTTATATTTCCTGATAGTGTAATGCTCTTAAACGCATGCATGGTGGAAGTCACTTGAATTACTCAATGTATTGCCATCAAACACATTGTACCATTCAAATATTAATAATGTTTTTAACTTGATTCCTATTTTGTTTCTGAGGGGAACCAAAAAACAAAACAAAAATCTGCTGTAAACAAGTCTCACAGGCGCTCATCGTTAGATAGTAAAACAAGTAGGACAACAGATGCTGGATCTGAATTTTTCAGGATAATAAATGCATAGGAGTAGATTTTAAAAGAGTATTTTGTGCAGATAGCTAAATAATTCATCATCAAAACCTTTCTGTTTTACATGTTGTGCATAAAGCACCCTAAAACACTGAAATAAATTGTCTTAATGTGTTATTAAATTAGGGGTGTGATTTTCAAAAGCATCTCAATGATTTAGGAGCACAAGCCTCATTGAAAGTCACATAGGTGATTTGGAAAATCCCAGTTTGGATATTTAAAAAACTAAAAATGTGAATTAAAAAGAATTGAATTGCAATTTAACCTTTTCTTGTGGGTATTTCCCTATCAACTGTAGAAACATTGTCAAATTTCTTGTCAGTTAAAAGTACAATTTTCTCCAGTAAACTTCAAAGACAACTTCATAAACTAGAATTTTCAGTGTCAAATCTTATTTTATTGCTGTTGTTTAGATATTTTCGTACATATTCTAGTAACATATTCCTCTTTAACAACAGTATATATATATTTAAAAAAACCCTGCAGTACCTGATGGCTTTTTAGATCTACTTTCCTTTACCTTTTGGGACTCTGTCCCTGTTTCTCTTTCTGAGATCTCTTCCACACTGTTGGTCAGGGTTTTTTTTCCCACCTCCATCCCTAAGGACTGTAATACTGTCCTCTAGACTAAATTTACCTACCATGTCCTGCTGCTAGCATATATTAATCTCTTTCCATTTCTCTCTCTGCCCAGCAGACTCACTTGTCGCTCCCTCTTTGACATCTAAACTAACATAGCGTGCTACACTCTATAAGACAAAAGTAATCAGAATACTCCAAGAGCTATAAAGGGACAGCATCTGATTGTAACCTCAATTATTACTGAAATATTTAATCTTGGAATGTAATTGAATGCTGATTTTTTTTCTGTTAAAATGAGGAACTATCCACAGAGTCAAGAAGGGCAGGAAAATTTCAGCCCATGATATTTTTATAGGGCACTTCCTGCCAGCCCTATGAATTCAAAGAGCTATTCAAACGACTTGAACCACAAGATGTGGGCTTGGTGTAGGGATTCCTGGGTGAAATTTTATGACCTGTGTTACAAAAGAGGTCTGACTAAAGGATCATAAAGATCCCTTCTGGTCTTAAAATACATGAATCTGCAAATTGACATATAATGATTGGCCAGAAGATTAAAATTAGCTGACCTTTGGCATCAGTTTGGTCTGATCTTTAACTGGTGAAAATCACAATAGTTCCTTGGAAGTCACAGAATAAATACCAGTGAAAATGGATTAGTGGGCAGAGTGGAGGTAAAGCAGTCAAAGGATAACATCTGAGTAATATGACCACATATGTAATGAGCATGTATGTGTGTGTGTAGATTGATTTAGTCTGTATATTGCATTCCTGTGACATCAGTTTATCAGATGAGTTTTCAAGCAGTTTCCCAGTTTAATAATGTGAGACCTTAGAATACACTCACAATCGGTTACAGCTATGTGATCATTTAGGGAAGAAAACAAGGTAATTTTGCTCCTTCTGTCAGGTTTGTTAAATGATATGTTTAAGACAAGAGTTTTTCTTAGAAAGGAAAAAAAATAGGTTGAGCTATCAATCCTGAAAGTTTATTTGTTTATGTCAAGTTGCAAGGGGATTTTTGAAAATGACAGTATTTCTCATCTGCACTGAGGGTACCCCATGATGAAAAGCTGGAAGATGAATGTACTGCAGCTTCCTATATCCAATTTACTGTTTTCTTTTTATATTTTCTGCAGAAACCACAGAAGACTTCATATTTTTTGTGGAAAATTCAAATTGGCTATGTAGTCCAAAGCATTGTTTAAAAAGTATTGTTTTTATCATTTTGATTTATTTATCTCTTTGTTTCTGCACATACAGTTGAAAGTTCTAGGGTTTGCTAATGTGTGCTTATCTTCCTACAGCTGATTGGCTGTAGTCTGAGTTCTATATAAATAGCTATTGTGATTTTGTGTTTGTTGTCATAGTTCATTAAAAAATGCAAATTTATGTCTTGGAGGATATTCCTCATCTCACCAAATTATAATAATATTAGGGTAGATCAAGCTACATTTCCATTTACTTTTCTTCTCTTAAAAAAAAACATACTATGAGCAAAATCTCAACACCCCCCCCCCCCCCCACCCACCACCACCACCACCACCACCACCACACACATTCACTGTTTTTATTCAATTTGGTTCATAATGTCAGTAATGTAAGGACAGCTATGAGTGGACAGTTGCGATATTGTTTTGATCTCATTTGCTAAGGTGGCACTAGCAACCCTCATTGAAATCTGTTGAGTAGTTTCTTTTTCTCTTTTGTTCTTTCTCTCTTAAATTATTGAGAGGCCTGGGTTCTATTACTATTTCTGGCGTTGACTATGACTTTTTTGCCCCAGTTGCTATTTCTAAAACGGGCATAATAATTATTAACAATTTAAGAGGCTTACTGGATGTTCAGGAAGTATTCTAAGACCTTTGCATTTTCAATTTTATTAATGTTATTTAGAAATGGATCAAGAGGTGTAATGAAATTTGAATGCCAATTTCACCCTTGGGATTCACAGACTGAAAAAAGGCCTCACAATTACAATGTCTTTTAATATTCTGAAAAATGAGGGCATAGAATCCTGCAGAGAAGGATTCATTAGGTAGATCAGAGAAATAGTCCGGCATATTAACACTACTGGTGTGTGACAGAGTGGTCTGTCTCTTTAAGAAACCTTTTGGTTTTGGGATTTTCCTTTCATATCTTGTTTTCTGTTGTGTTTTTTCTTATTTGGGGGGTATGAGTGTGTCAGTGAATGGGATATGGATGAAGGCTAAGAGATTTCTTTTCTTTTTTTTCTCTTTGTTTAATACTGCAGTGTTCTGTCTCTCTATCCTTCTCAGGAAACTAGGAAAATGACAAGAGGCTAATGCACACAACTGTGCAAAAGCTACTATGCCTAGTTGCCAGGCCACTAATGACTGGAAGAAGCAGATTACCCTAACTAACTAGAGGCACAGGTGTAGCAAGTTAGCAATTTGAACCTGAGGCACAGGAAAAAGTATAAAAAAACAGAAAGCAGACCTACTAGAGCTTAGAAAGAGAAGTGTGGTGTGGAAATCTGGTAGTCCCTGTGCTGGTCATTTAATTTACCAAGTGTATCAGTTCCCCATCTTTGACATGGGAATAGTATGTACTGTCTTCAGAGGGCTGTTAAAGGAAAATTTCCATTGATGATTATCAGGTGTTCAGATTTTACAGAGGGCCACATAAGTACTTGGGTATGTGCTGAGCCAACAGCTTACTCTCTGTGGTGAAAAGACCAGTCTTGACTGATTTTATAAACTAGTTTATAAACTACTCCTCACCAGGATTTCTAGGCAAACTTTACTTGGCTTAAAAAAGGACTGTTTAAATTTCTAATTAATTCTGGAGCTTCAGAGTCAGGGAGGCAAAAGAGATTTAGTCAGTGAATAAAATGTCCATATTTTCATAGCTGTTCAGTAACCAGGTTAAGGCTGAAGTCTCTTCCTGGCAGAAGTAAATTCCTGAGTGTTTACTACCTAGAAAGCTCTGTCTCTAGTACATGCAATGGTGATAATCATAAGTGAAGTTGTAGTGTTTCTTATGAGCATATTTTACAAGTAGGGTAGAAGATAGAGAAGTGCTTTCTAATGCAGCTGTAGCATGAACTATTTAAATCTGTGTTAATATTAACCATTACTTTGAATTTCATCTAGCAGTTAACTGTCAGGCAGTGCACAGAGCAGGGTACACCTATGATATCCTTACCCCAGGCTGCTGCAGTCAGGTGAGCTTCATTCTGAACTTCCTAAACATTACCTGGGACTGAGCAAGAAAGCTACTTGAAGAGTCTTTTGTAGCAGACCTGAGATGAAGGGACACAATCTCTTGACTACTAATAGATGGATTGTGGTGTAATCTGGGAGCCCTGCATCGGTGAGGAATCTAGCAGAGCACATTAACAGTAGTCAGGCAGGTGCTTTGAGTTGATATTGTAGGTATAGATTTTTTGGGGTCTTCACAGTGCTTCCTACTGTCAATCAGCATCACTTCTATCTCACTAGGATGAGCTTCAGCCAAGTCTCAATCTTTGAGACCAAACATTTGGAGAGCCAAGCAATAGCTGTGCCTGGCTCTGATGAAAAGGAGAGAGGAAACTTAGTACCCTCAGCACAATGACACTGTAGTCCACCTGATCTTGTCATTTCTTCCAGATGCTTAATATAAATGTTATATACCATAGGCAACAAGGTTGAGCCCTGCTTGATCCAGAATTGAGAATGAGAAGAAGCAGCCACCTAAATAAAGCCTTCTAAGATTCTCCTGAATGGAATAAGACAAACTATTAAAAGTTATTCTGTCCATGCTACTAAGTGTTGCAGTCATGACAGCAGCAGCATGCTCAATGATATCAAAGGCCACAGAAGGATCAAATAATATTAGCCTAAGCATCTGTCCAAGGTCCATTGTCCCAAGGAATCTGTCAACCACTTCTATTAGCACAGTCTCCAAGCAGTCTGAAGCCTGATTGCATGAGGGTAAAGGGACTTTAAAATGCCAGATATCGTTAGGGTTGCCGTGCCATCACATTCTCGATAATCTTCTTCAAAAGGGGGAGGTTCAATAATGGGTGATACCTGGAAAGTATATTAATGAGCAGAGCTAGTTTCCTAAGCTGAGGTCTGACCACTATTTGTTTGAGGGTTATTGGCAGGTTGCCGTTTGTGAAGGACATTTAAAAATCTTCTCCAATAGTAAAATTATTCATTAGCCACAGGATTTCAGTATCCACAAAGGGCATGTCCAGCTGTCCAGGAGATCAGGGGAACTAGTTTATAGGGTTACTGGAGCTGCAGCAGTTAATCCTTTTTTAAAGAGCTCACTCTGAAGATGGTCAAAATTGACTTATCAGCAGGATTTTATATGAAATATCTTGCACATTTTCAGTGAAAATATTTCATGTACGGCTATTCCTCTCCTTGCCTTTCTTTTTCTTTCTTAAAATAAATAAGTTAGCTGCTAGTACAAAATGTCTTATTCCTTTCTTAAACCAAAACATGCTTCTTCTGCCATGATCTTCTTCCCCGTTGTTTACCCACTGTCCTCCAAATTCAGTCAATGATTTCTTAGTTGTCTGCCTCTTGACTGAATGTTGATGTGCTGAGACACCAGCCTGCACTTCACTAACGTTCTGACTTCCTGCCTCGTATGCTAGGTGGTGTGACCAGAGTAACACATCTAGCTATGACATCCTTTTGAAACTTAAACAAATGTTAGTAGCTTATTAAGTGACATTAAGGTTAAATGTGTGAACAGGCACTCTATTTACTGTTATCAATTTAATAAATGTGTTCTTGAATTCAGTTATATGAACATTTGAACCCAGTAGTCAAAGTTCGCTTTTACATGTCAATAGCATTATTCTCGAGTAGTTAAACCTTAGGAAATTCCATTAAAGCTGATTTTTAAAAAAAATGTCTAAATTTTATCCAATGATTGATTAAACAATTTATAGTAGAGCAGCTAGGGTACCTGCCATGTTCTGAACTTCTGTGATTACATCATAGACAGCATTTAAAATCTTGTGCTGTGCATATTGTTGGAGGCAAAAATGTTCTTCTCTCTGATAGCATTTGCAAAATCTTTCCCCAGTGTTCTCTTCTGACAGATGAAAAGCTGTTTGAATGTGGGCTGCTATAACCAGGAAATAGAGCTCAGCGTTCACATCCTGATGAGGGTTTGGGTTTTTTTTTTTCTAATTTTTGATGTAAATAGGACCACTTGGATTCAAACTGGATTGACCATGTCTATGAGAAGAGATCTGTTTCTGGATGAGACAAATGCCATGACTCCTTGATTAGTTAACACATTTGTTGTATTAGTTTGTTATTTTGTAGTTAGGAACATGCATCCAGAGATAGCAATTCTGAGTAATTTTAAAAGAGTGCAGATAAAACACTTTTGAAATGGAAGATTGTATAAGTTATTTCTTTTGAGACTTGACTTGAGTGTCCTGAAACCTTTAAGAGAATAGATCTTCAAATGTTACTCTAAGTAGGGGTGTATTTTGTCCCCAGCTGCTTTATACTAATTCTATCTTGATGGGTTGAGAATGAGCAAAGCACAGTAGATACATAGATGTATTTTATATTTTAAAGTTCATTTTAGGATTCTGTGCACAACAAGATTACTAATGCTTACTCATTTCACTGAGCAGTAATGTACATCAGTACATAAATCTTAGTGGTATTTAAAGCCAGTGATGAAGAGACTCAAGACAACTATCAAAAGGTTTGCATTGGGATATAGAGAACTGTATCTTTAAGTTGTTTAGCAAACAGGAAGCCTGGAAGAGGGGCTTTGCAGAAGTCCATGTTGAAGTCCATCCAGAGAGAGTTGGGAACTGTGTTACTGAACAAAAAGGATCTTTCCAAACACCTTGAGCCCATGATAATTACAGAATACCACATACAACGCTTCTTACTTCAATAAGAATATATATTAATGATCCCTGAAAGTGCACACACAAAATGTGTATTTTCCTTGCAAATGGAAACTTGCATTTGCTAAATAAGATCATTTGATCACAGATTAACACATTTGTATGCATAACTGTCTGTTCTGAAACACAGATATGGGTTTTGTATGCATCGACAAATAAACACAAGAACTGTGGGGTAAAGATTTAGAGACCATGTTAAGCAAATTTGTCCCTCAAGATGAAAGGGGAGGAAATTGATAGAACAGTAAAGGGATTCTGTAATGCAGTTGCACATGATCATGGAATGGGTGTGTCGTTTCATAAGATCCATTCCTTAATCTTCATATACTCAGATATTAAGTCAACATTAAGAATATAGTTGCTCTCAATCAGATATAAACTACTGCATTTCACTGTAGTGATGAAATCAAACTTTTCAATAAATCGGTTAAATAGCCCTTGATTTAATGAGACTGATTCAAATGGGTGAAATTTAATTTTTGTGTGTGTTGGCAGAATCTCAACTTGATTGAGGTTTCCTTTAATTCAGAAACTCTTGGCAGAGGAGTGCTCCTGAAAATGAAGGATGGAGTGCTACTAATTGTATATATTGTGTTGGAATGAAAGACAAAGTAGTTTTACTTCAAAGTAAATTAAATAGTTTAGCAAGGCACAGCCTGCCAGACTGCAGTAGTTTAAGGGGTTCTTGAAGGCTTGTGTTGGGTGTCAAACTCAGTTACTACTTGGGAGTGTTGTCCTTACTGTAAAAGCAGGTAGGAGCAATTGTGAGTCTTACAACCAAAAAATGTCCCAATGTGAAATGTGGATGTTGAACATTAAATCCATGTGCATAGGTATAAAACTTAAGTGACAGGATATTACAACATACAAGTTTCCAGGTTTTGTAAAAAGTATGGTCCTGATCCAGCAGCTGGATCAGCGTGGGGTAACTTCAGTGGGGCTACACATGGAAGGATGAAAGCACCTATATGGATCTAATCTCAGGACTAGGGCACATATTAGTGCACTGTTCTGCCCGAATAAGAATGGAAGCATACCATAGCCAAACGATGCTCATTTTTCACAGGTGTAAGATGCCAGGCAGACCCAATATTTCTATCAAAGGTGGAATAAAAAAAATAGTTTTGACATTCACTTTTCTTATTTATTAGAGAGAGAATCTCTGGTTGATTCGTGGTATTTTTCGGCACCTTCAGACATAAGATTCCAGATGTTAATTCCTGTGGCATCCTTTGCTCATATTGAGATCCTCATCATGATCCCCCAAATCATTAACTTTTATATTATAAATATTTATTATACTTTACAGAAGAAGCTTAAAATGTGAATAAAAGATAGGAGGATGAAATGAAAAAAGAAAGTTTAAATGAAAGATCAAATGAATAACAAGGGAAATAATCAATTCTGTATATCTGCATTATCATTTTTGTTGGTTGCAGACCTCTCCACTTGTATCTATTTGACATCATCACAGCTCTTTTGCTTTCCTGTTTACTTGTTGTATATTTAAATAGCTCCATATTTTCATTGTAACCGCTAGTTTAGTTTTATCAGTTTTCAACACTTCTCTAAGCTCCATCAGTGTATGTTTTGTTCCACCCCCTTTCCCAAAAAAGGGACACAAGTTCCTTGACTGCTAGAGCTGACCCTTGACATAGTTTTAAATATCATCTTTGAAAACTGACAGCAACAGGGAGGAAATAGAAAACACTGGGTGTTTTTTTTATTTGTATGTTTCCCAAAAATGTCACTGCCCCACTGTGAAAGAGCCAGTAGACTTAAGAAGAGATGGTAGTAGCAACCAATCTGTAGTAACAGAAATAATAATCACCCCTCCTCTTCAATATTTGTCTTAATGATGTAGATGCATTGCTTTGTATCCAAATTTTCTTCCCCTAAAATTTTTTTTAAAAATCCAACGTGCCTAACTCTTCTTATCAATGTCTCGCTCTTTTTTCTTTCCGTTCATTTTTCTAATTGAGATTATCCATTGATGAATATTTTTCCCCACTATGCAATGTATTAATGTGATCAATAAGCAGGATGTAATTCAGTTCAGTATTATTTTTCCTCCTATAGCTGTCATGGAAATCCTTCAGTTCTATAAGATTATGTGGCTTATGTCACAAAAGACCCAAACATTTTCTTTGAAGCCAATAGGAATTTCACCATTGATTTTGGTAGAAATCAGAATAGGGCCCAAAATGGGTGAGAAGGGTTGAAATCCTGACCCACTGAGTTTTGTCATTAATTTCAGTGGTCATTGATCTTCATCCAAGATTATTATTTTTAAAATATGATTCAAGAAACAGAAAGTAGACATATCAGGTTTTAAATTACTGACCTGAAAACCCAAAAGGCAGGTGTTGTATTCAACATATTCCCTTGAAGATTGCTTTGACTCCACTGTCCCACTGCAGCTTTTCTGTCACTCCCTTCCAAAATATATCTGAGATTGGAATCATAAAAACCTCCCCCCACTTCCTTTCTATCTTCTTCCAACAAAGGCTCACTTATCTGAGGAAATTAACTGCTCCATAGACACACAAGACTTATTTGTGTTATCAGCTGTTTACATAATCATTTCCAGAGCCACCCAAAATCTAAAGAAAAATCTTGCCAAAGATGCAGCTGTCGCACTCCAAACAATCCATGGCATTTGGTGATGTTTAATTTAACATATATCTTTACAGGCAACAAGGAAACACCTGGGAGATATGACAGTTGTGATCTATAAGGAATGTTTCATTACTGATGTAGAATTTTACTGGCTAACAATGCAAACAAGTGCTGTATTATATAAAGCTAAGTTTGCATTGTAGTAAAGCTTTGTAAAAAATGAACTCCTGGTTAAGTTCAGTTGTATTGCTAATTATACAACTTATGTCATCCACTTAGTGAGGAAGGAGAGCTAATAACTGATGACATTAAGACAGGTGTTTAATGTCTATTTTGCTTCAATATTCACTAAAAAGGTTAATGGTGACCAGATACTCAACAGAATTAATATTAACAAAAAGAGGAAGGAACGCAAGCCATAATAGGGGGAAAGAACAGGTTAAAGATTATTTAGATGTATTTAGATCTGCAGGACCTGATGAAATTCATCCTAAAGTATTTAGGCAACTAGCTGAAGCAATCTTGGAACCATTAATGATAAGTCATGGAGGACAAGTGAGTTCCCAAAGGATTGAATAAGGGCAAACATAGCAGCTATCTTTAAAATGGGGAACAAAGACGACACAGGGAACTATAGACCAGTCAGCGTAAATTGGATACCTGAAAAGCTATAGGGACAAATTATTAAACAATCAGTTTGCAAAACCTGGGGGATAATAGGTTTATAAGTAATTGCCAACATGCATGTGTCAAGAACAAATCATGGCAAAGCAACCTAATTTCCTTCTTTGACATGTTTACTGGCTTAGTAGATGTTGGGGAAGCTACAGATATGATATGTCTTGATTTTAGTAAGACATTTGACACAGTCCCACCTGGTATTCTCATATGCAGAGTAGGGAAATGTGTCCTAAATTAAATTATTATAAAGCAGGTGCACAATATGTGAGAGACTGTACTCAGAGTAGCTATCAATGGTTCACTGAAAAACTAGAAACAGTCCTGTGTCTGCTGTTATTTCATATTTTTATTAATGAATTAGACAATGGAGCAGAGAGTGTGCTTACAAAATTTGTGGATGACACTGGGCTGGAAGGGATTGCTAGCATTTTGGAGGATATGATTAGGATTCAAAAATGACCTTGACAAATTGGAGAATTCATCTGAATTCAGCAAGGTTCATAGTCAATAAGGACAAGTGCAAAGTACTTCATTTAGGAAGGAGAAAATCAAATGCAAAATGGAGAATAACTGGTTAGGCAATAATACTGCTAAAAAGTATTTGGGTGTTATAATGGATCACAAATTGAATATGAGTCAACAACGTGATGCAGTTGTGAAAAGGTTAATATCATTCTGGGGTGTATTAACAAGAGTGTCACATGTAAGACATGGGAGGTAATCGTCCTGTGCAGGTTTGGCCTCAAGTGAAGTACCTCCTCCTGTTCTGGGTGCCACACATTAGGAAAGCTAGGGGTAAATTGGAAAAAGTCCAGAGGAAAGCAACAAAAATGATAAAAGGTTCCGAAAACCTGACCTCAGAGGAAAGATTTTAAAAAAATCCTTGGGTATGCTTAATTTTGAGAAAGAAGACTGAGGGGACCTGATAACAGTCTTCAATTACATTAATGGCTGTTGTAAAAAAGATGGTTATCAATTGTATTCTACTTATGCCACAGTGGGAGAGGGATTACAGATGGGACACATCTTTCTCTCATTTTCCCAGTTAATAAAAATCCTCAATATCATTTAATGTTTTTTGTCTTTTAGTTAAGACTTTCTCATTTCAAAAAGATGTTATTCTTGATGAGTATTGAAAATGTAATTGATCCCCAAGGAATCTGATTGGTCTAATTTTGGTTGATGGATTCAGTAATCAGGTTCTGGGGGGTGTTGGTGGCCTGTGATAGACAGGAAGTCAGACTAGATGATCTGGTGGGCCCTTCTGGCCTTAAACTCTGTGGCTTTAATCAATAGTAGCTGCAGTTGAAAAGAGGGGAAAAACCTATACTGACCCTGTTGTCCACAATGCATTTTTCACAAGTAATAGAAGAAAAGCACAGAGTTTTTGTCTTGGAACATTAACATCGAAAGAGAGAGACTTGACAACCTTGAGGAAAATAATTGTTTCTTTGTAAGACTAAATAGTAATATATGTACTATAGACACAGACTCATATTGGCCACTGTTTATGCTAGGGAAAGTATTCAGTGGGAATACTGTGCTTAAAAACAGCAAAGGAATGAAAAAGCATCTTTTTATCATCAGCATACTCAGCATATTGCTTTAAAATAGCTCTATAGTACAGATAGGAGATACATTAAGAGACCTATTTAATTTGGGCATGTTGCCAAGAAGAACCAATGATGTTGTTTACTGTTTATTAATACTGAATAAAGTGAAATTATATTCAATTTTTGCATCTGGAGATCATGGTTTACAGAAAGGATAGACAATTAGAAGGCTGAACAAGTTCTGTAAAACGCAGAAGTTAAGAGTCTCTGATCCAGAGAACCAAAGTAACAGTATTAAGAAAAAATATAATTGAAAGGAATCTGATATGAAATGTTATCCTCTCGCATATTGCATCACATGAAGGTATATTGGATGGATGTGCTGAGTCTTTTCAAACTGAGCATGCAAGACTATGTAATAGTCAACGGTACCTGGTACTTTTAAACCAAAAATGGACATACCCAACCCAAAATTACTTTCAGATGATTTGCCAAGCCTCATGGTCTGAAAAGTGAGGATCCATTTAAGCTAACTGATTCTCAGCAGAAACAAACATAGTTAGATTTCCAAAACAGGACAAAGCTACTACAGCTTCTGGGGAAAGTCAAATTTGGGCCACTTGTTACTGAAGACAGATTATCTGCTTTCTTAATTTTTTCCTCTAGACTCAGTCCAGTAAAAGCCCTACATGCACAAGCTGGCTATCTTTATAACTATTCTGTAGATTTGTTAATTTAAATGGAAGGGATTCTGCATAGAAGACTGATCCATATAATTCAGTTCCTTATTTCCCTTGTGGTACAACCCAGCACTGCCTCTCCTGCTACTTTGTTTATGAAGTTGCACAGTGTTCCAGATAGTAGTAATGGAACCTCAAGCAGTTAGTTTCCCTGTTCTGACAGAGAGAGAGAACAGAGGGCTATTGGTATAGTAGATCCCATATGGGAGTGCAGAAGCTGCCCAGTAGAAATTAGAAAAGCCATGTCATTATGGATTTTCCCTGGGAATTGGATGGCGTGGTCAGAACAGGCTTCAGCTTTCTGGGAGGACTGAGAGATGTGGTCAGAACAGTCCCTAGCTTTCTATGTAGATTGAGAAGCATAGTCAGAACTATTCTTACTTTGTTTTCACTTGTGGGTCCTAAAGCCACCTGTGTCCTAGCTGTATGTGACCTTAGACAAGTAAATAATTTCTCTGGGCCTCAGTTTATCTAAATATTTAACATAGATAATGATATGTCTCCTTCATTTGGAGTGGAGTAATGAGACATAACTAAATAATTTTTGTAAGGTATGAAGTATTAGGAAGACCATTTATGAAAAGGGATGGAAATGGAACTCAGGTCACCTTGTAGCTTTGGTTTAAGTGCTTTTGGGAAGAGAAGGGTATTCTTGGTCCATCAGATCATGGGTTTCCTACTTCTTTGTGTGGCTGGTAAAATTCTTGCAATTTCAGCTGAATCGCTCTCTTCAGGTAAAAGTCGGTTATCAGTCAAAACGCATAATGTAAATGTTCTCAGATTTACACTGAGAAAAATAAAAAATCAATTAACCCTATAACTCATACATGATAGAATTGTGAGTGCTTGTAACTGAAATGCTGAACTGAAGTTCTTCATATATGTTTTCTGCTTCAGATCTTATTGAAACCAAAATCCATTCTGGAGTTGCTGTTATTCATGTTCTCCATTTCTAGAAGGAACATAGAGGAAAACTGTATATTTTTTCAGGCATGCAGAACTCATTCACAATTTAAACGATTTTACCAAAATTTTGCCAGACAATTCACTTCTAGGCAAAGTTCAAGCATGGAAAATTGCAACCCAAAAGGAATTTACCTGTGGAAGTTATGATTGACAGAGAGAGTTTGTAATGGAAGCTGGAATTCTATCACACAGGCACTTGCTAATGCTCTATATAAAGTAAATAAATAACATTCAATGCAATGTGTCTGAGAAAATACAGGCATAACCAATTGGAATAAAAACATCAATAGCTAGCATTATTGTTTGTTTCCCCCCTGCCAGCTCAGATCTACCAATGCACCTCCGTCCCAACCTATAACATCCCTACCCCCATCCCAGTTCTTGACACCCATATTGCTTTGTTGGTGCACCTCTGTTTTTGATCTGCAGCATCCCTTGCTCTTCCAGTCCCAGGTTCCCAACATGGCATATTTTTTTCTGCAATTTAAAAATCCATACCTCTGTAATTGCCAAAGATGATAGTGATGCATGTTTACTCTTTAGTTCCCTACAGAATTATTCCTCCCAACAGCTGCTCTACCTCTATATCTGACAATCTACCTCAGCCTGTTCTGCAGCCCTCACTCTTGTTCCAGTCCAGTGTCCGACATACCTTGGTCAACAGTCCCAGTTCTGATCCTCACCAGTCAGACTATTCTAGTTTTTACCTCTGATCATCAGAAACTACCACCAATGCAGTAGATTTTTTTTAATCCAGTGAATTAAAATCCATGAAAGGACACATAAATAGAGCTGGCTGGAAAATGGGGGTGGGCATTGGGAGCGTTGTTCTGCCGAAAAAATCAACTTTGGCAAAAAATTGGAAACCAAAAATAATTTTGTTGGATTCAAATTCACCACTTAATAAATCAGATTAACAAAACTGTATTCGTAAGGCAAAGCACCCAGAAGTAGTGAACAGTTACTTACAAGTAGGAAGCATAATACAATGGCAACCACCACATTTGCCTCCAGTCGGTTCACAGCTTCTTTGACATTTGTTACGCTGGCTACATAAAACTTTATTTTCTCTCCTCACACACATGTATTAGTTTCTCATTTCCCTGTTAACTCTCCCTCCCCTGTCAGTGCAGGCTTTGCGTTAACTCAAACCGGATTCTTCTAGATTTGTGGTTACTTTATCTTCTGTTTTCCTGCACAGACATGATTACTTGCATTTATTTGCACATGATCAACTCTACTTATACTAAGCTGTTAGACCATTAGATCAGAGCAAGCTCTGTAAAGCCTCAATGCCTTCACTCCCACCAAACTTCTCAGGCCTTCAGTGGCCTATGTCATGCTTTTATACCTTCAGTGTCCTTTGCAGCAAGAGGTCTTCGGTCACTGAGGTGATCTTGGCCTTGTAAGTAGAATCTTGGACTCTCCTGCCTTACTCTTCAGCTTGTCACATTCCTGTTGTGTCTGAGTGGCTACTTCTTTGGGTCAGTGTGGCATTGACTTGCACCTAATCCATTCTTTTTCCTTGTCCTGTCACTTGTCCTGCTCATTTTCATTTGGGTTTGGGCAATTCTTTTTATGGCCTCCTTGTTCTGCTGTAGCATCTAAAGAGTAGGAGATGATCAGTTTGGTGATCCAGCAACTGGAATATTTTTTATTTCTTTTAGGTTGGCTTGATCAATAATATCTTACAGCCTTTATGAGCTAAATCTTCTCTTCCCTGCAATGGGCACTTTCATACTGTAATCCCTCATCTCCTACTCTAGTTGCAAACTCTGGTCCCCATTTAACAGGGGACCAAAATGTTCCACACTCATGTGACTTTCTTTTTCCTTTTATCCCAAACCAGTCACTTAATATCTGTGTCTCAGCTTTCTCATCTGTACAATGAGATATTAATACTGACTTACAGCCCTTATAAGGGAATCCATGCCAAGGATGGTCATTGTGGGTGGGAAGAGCAGTATCATAGTTCTTGCTTCCCAAGCAGCAAAGTGATATGATTATTTCAGTAATAATTAATCAGACAACGAATGTAAAGGAGTAATAAAATTGTTTCTTCAACCCCTATAGCTGATTCTAAAAGATACTGTATAAGGCAAATGCAAATTTTAAGAACTTAATTTTTATATTTTGTTTTGCATTATGAAAGCTTGTTTTCCAATCCAATATCTACAAATGTGTAGAAAACATCTAAAACTACAGAGAGAGTGTGATAAGAATGTGCTCTCTTTCTGAAAGGTGTAAAAAACAAAGAAGCAGAGAAATTGTTTAGAATGATACCAGTGTGTATCATTAATAGTAATGGAAGGAAATGAAGTAATGGAAAAGGGAGAAAAGAAAAATTACATGAACCACAAATATATTCATAGCAAACTGAATAATAATAAAAAAGTTAATTCTACATTTCAATAAAGCAAGATCATTCATTTATAAGATCCTAAACATTGACAATTAGCAAGCAATAATATAGAAAACTTGATCTTATCGGAATATATATATATATACACACAAACACATTGCAAAGGAACCAAAGAGAATGAAACATTTGCCTGAATATAAACTCAGTGAAGCAATTACTTTTTTATTATTATTTTTATAGTGCCTCAGGGCCAGCTAAGAATTGAGTGGGGCTTCATTGTGCCAGGCACTGTACAGAAAATTAGAACCAGACCCTGCCCCAAAGAACTTGTAATCCAAATAGCTGTGACTGACAAAAGTAGGGGGGGGGATAGAACATACAATATTCTTCCATTTTCAATAAGCTTCTTCATTAGTTCTGTAGATGACACTGCGTGTGATAAATGCAATTCTTAAAGAATTATACCTTGTATCAAAAGACATTGTTTGTTTGGCCACTACCCAGTGATGAGTAACCAGCTATGATTAATATTAAGCAAGATGTGAGAAGAAGGTATCAGTTTTAAAGATTGGAGAGCCTTTGCTTAGCATGAAACAGAGGCATGATTAAGTGTAATGAGTTAAAATTAATCAATGTGAAATGCATGCCTAACATTAGGAAATGATTCCTTCCTAATAACAAGGGCTATTACATTGCACAATAGACCCTTGTCACCCGACCCAAGTGGAAGAGAAGTAGTTAAACAGTTGGCTGAGGAAGTCTTCACAATGGGATGTAATTTAGGGTAGTAGAGAGAATTGAATAATCAAGACCAGCAATGGAAAGGACCTACTAGCTTATTTTATCTATCTCCCTTCCAGTGTTTGTCTCACAGGGCATTAGAATGAAGCATATAGAGATTTAGACAAAGTGGGAGACTGAGTGGTGCTTCCATGGGAGAAGCAGACTATATTTAAAGCAGTTTGCAATCAATTAACTATTAATCTCAGATTTGTAAAACAGTAAGTTTTTGGACATAGTATAATAAATAATAATAAATAAATCATTGATAATGAGCCTGAGACCATTGCTGAGGTTATGAAAAACATGAACACATTTTTTAATTGTATAAATACAAATGAGAGTGTGGAATTGTGTAAATAGTGAACAGGTGTATATGTCGGAGTAAGTGGGTTAAATTAAGTAAAGATAATAGACTTAATACCATGAGATATTTCTTTTAGATGGGTTTAATCTTAGTTAGTTATTGATGGCAGTGGTGGAAATATGTGAATTCAGAAATGACTAGTTACCTTCCTCTGGCTGTGGCATAATCTTTAGGAAGAGCAATGGTAGAGGCTGCCTGTATCTGTCTGCATGGTCTTCAGTAGAATTCACATACTAATTTTCAAACCTTGTCCCTACTGATTTTTATTATATCCTGTCTGTGGGCTCTGGCCAGAGCATTATTTCCTTGGCAAAGAGAAAGTGGACATCAACTTAGCCATGTGCATCAACAGAGATACTGAATAAAGCATGGCAAATGTGGTAACATGAGCAGATTCAATGTCTGTGGAAAGATCACAGCATCTTGTGTCTTATGTACAGCTTTTTCACAGGTTTCCCACAGAAAAGGAAATAATGGGCAAGATATTAAAGCATGATTATGGAAGTAACTTGGATACTTCCTCAATTACAAAACTGTAAATTACCTCCTTAGACAATTTTCACCTACTTGAACGGCTACAAGTAAAAGAAGTTTTATAAATATGTGCCAGATGCAGAAACGCATCTTGAACTGAATGTATCATTAAATACCAAGATGTTATCATAGGTGCATTGCCAGAGGTCTATAGCCCATAAGCAGATTAAAAATGTATAAGAAGACGTGATGCCAAGTCTGTATCCATAGCTCATCCATCCCTAAGAGCATCAGTGCATCTGTTACCATGTATTTTTAGGTATATTAACTGTTTAAATAATTAGGTATTTCAACAGATATTAGGTACTCAGGGAAGTGAATAAAGTATCTACCGGGTATATGAAAAGATCCTAAGTGTGGAAACATTAGCAAAATGAGTCACACGTGAAATAAAGATAGACGTTTCCTTGCCACAAGTTACAAAGGGGAGAGAGTATAGCACGAGTTAAAAGAGGAGTTGTACTGAGGGCTCCAGATGCTCCACTTGTGTATATAGACCCATCTCTGTTGATGTCAGCTGAGTAGCTCAAGCAAAGTTTTTTAAAGTTTAGCAAGTTTTTCTGTTTATCTTTTTAAGCCTGGAAGAGATGAATGGGAATGGTGAGAAACACGGGCCTGGGGAAGTGGTAGGGAAGGAAGCACAGGGGAAAAGAAGTATTAGGAATCCTGCTCTGAGAAATAAGCTAACAAAGGTCAGAAACTTTGAGTTTTGTTCCCTGCTTGTTTGCTTTGTTTGTTAGGTGTGGTGTAATCTCTGTGGCTAACTCCTTGAAAACCTCATGTAGAAAGGCCAAAGCAGCTGATTAAAAAGATGTGTGTTGGATGCATAGTTGGACAGAAGCATAGACATAGACACATAGACAGAACCTCTAATGTAGAGTGGAGGAATCCTTCACAGGATTTCCACAGCACACCATAAAGTATGTGGATGGTGTGTATGGGAAGCATGGAGACAAAAGATGTGACCAGTAGTTGTATGCAGAATGTGGTCCACTGTATCTGACCAAACCCTTATATAGATGAAAGTAATATATGGCATCTAATACTCTCTCTAATACATGCAGCCTGAAGAAGCAGTAATGGCTTGGCTACCCAGACTTCCTATACTATTGAGGGTGGTGATTTAGTCCCTCACTGCTGTTTGCATATGGAGGAAAATCCTTTGGTGTTTATTCCACTGACCAGAACATGGCCCACTTAAGCCCTATCTGTAAACACTTAAACAGAGAGCCAGACAAGATGGGGAATTCAGTGTTTTACTCTGCATTGGGTTTTGGAGATATCTGTTCTGACCCAGGAGAACCCTGAACTTGTTGGCAAGTAAGATATTTTTCATCTTTCTTTAAAAAGCATTTATACAAAATCTCAGACTGCTTATTTCTTGTTATCCTAAACTCCTGTTGAATGAATTGGGAGTTTTGTCTGAATAAGGAGCAAAGGTTTGGGCCCATTGCAGACAAAAAGTAAATTGAAATGTATTTTAAAATATAGGATGGGGCCCCTTCGTTGAGTCTACTCAACAAAAAGAGGCTAAAGGAGCAGAATGACATAGATTTCCCTATGACTATTATGCACATCAGCAAGAATTTTGGCATGTTATATTAGAGAGAATGGGTTTCTACAAAAACACAGACACAGTATGGCTACAATGCTTGACATTGCCATGGCAGCACTCCATATTTCTCTCACAAGTTTGCCCTTCCAGAAATATTAACAATCCTGATATTTTTCTAACTTGGCTAGTGTCACTACCATGACTCTCAATCTGATAGTTCCCTTTCTTTCTTGACATTTCTTTTCTTAGGGGAGCAAGCACCATTTGAAATGTTAATTGAGAAAGAGAAGCAGGTAGTACAAGCTGTCATTCTGTGCAGTGAAATAGATGGATTACAGATCAAGGTATCAGTATGTAAAGCAAGTTTGCTTCTCTTTTTGGGGACAAATGTCAGTACAAGTGATGTAAAGACACTTTTTTAGTATTAATAGAATTGTTCTTTCCTTACTATACCACCCATGTGGGGATTCATAAATTAAGCTATAATTTCACATTTTATATTTTTTTAAATCACTGTTGTTCTACTTATGCATAATAATCTTCTTCAGCAGGCCTTTTTGTTTTCAGTTTTCCTTTTTTTAAATTTTTTTTTGCAAAAGATACGTTTTGAAATATTTTTGTGAAACAAAGAGGAAATCCACATTGATCCTCATCCAGTGGTATAAGTGATGCAAAGTGATTGAGGAAACACAATGTCTGACATGCATCCTCTAACCCAGGGTCAAGTTTCAGGGTGGAGAAGATCTCATTTGAAGTCCTACCACATACACCTGGTTACTAGGTTACAAATGGTTACAACCATTCTGGAGAAGTAGATTTCACCCTTTGGTAAAAAGGAACAATGGAACAGCCCTCAGCTGTTTTTAATCAGTGGTTTCAATGAAGCTATGCCAATTTATATCAGCTGAAGATTGAGACCATTCTCTCTGAATCTTTGAGACCATGTCCTTATGGGATGGGCCAGATAGGGAAGAATCTAGTTTATTATCAGCTTAAATGTGAACTTTATTCCACTATGAAGGAAAAGTGGATTAAAACTTTGTTTAAAAGGAAAAAGGACAGGGAACAAGAAGTTCCTCTGATGTATTTCACTATGGAAAGAACATTTTTGCCCAGTGGTGACTTTGTTCTCTCATTGTGGTATACAGGTATCTCCCAGAATTGGTCCCTTGACTATGAAAATTATGGAGAAAAAATTATCATAATAGAGTACAAAAGTCAATTTACCAGAATCTTAATTACCTGCAGATGAGTCCACCAAGTCTAAGTAACCTGTATTTTTTTGAAAGGGAACAGTTATATTCATGTATATTGATTGTGTATTTTAATGTTATTCCAATTTTACTGTACTATCTAGTTGCCTATTGCTGATGCATTGATTTTTTATATGATTTTATCAATTATAGCAAATTTCAGATACACAGAAAAAAATCAAAGGGCTTCACTCTAACAATGGAGTTGATGGTTGCTTTTAAGAACCTATTTCTAAAAACTATACTTTAATATTAAGCCACATTCTTGGCTTTATTTTATTTAGAGTGACTACATTTATTCCAGGTATAATTTTTAGCTGCTATGGAATAATGTGTCCAATTAGGTGGAAAATGTAGTAAACCTATAGGGAGTAAACTTCAAAAGCACAGAGAGTGTGTTTTGGATTTTGATTTGGAATGTGACTGTAATATTGCATTAAATCAGGACTAAGATATTACTCAGCTGCATTTAGATCACAATAATTATATCTCTCTCTCTCTCTCAGAATTTAAAATACCTTTCCATTACATAAAGGCCTCCTGATATCAACAGAACCCAACCGAAATAGTCCAAATGAGATTGGATATAATGAGGATGATATATGTTATCTTCCTTCACATGCTAGACTTGTAGCCATTTCACAGAGTGGAAGTAGATATAGTTATGTACATATAGGGCCTGATTTTCATTTATACTAAGCCAATTTTATATCTCTCTGATGGTGTTAGAATGCCGTAAAAGTGGAAACAAATAAAACATACACTCACTTTGCCAAGGTGATGTAAAGTGGCTTTGGCGTGAATGACAATTGGGTCCATAATTTAAAGTGAAAAATTAAAGAAGGTAGGCAGAGATGAAGAGAGTGCTGTTACTATGCACCAATTGCCATTCTTGCTTCTAAAGATCATCTGTAATATGGTATCACAGTTACTGTGCTGGGTGAGTGTGTGTTTCTCAGAACACCTACAGATAATCCCCTGAAGGATGTGGCCTTTCCCAGAGCCCTGTTTGAAAAAGAAGCTCTGAGAGGAAGTTGAAGGGTATGCTTCCTGTCCCAGAGAGTGTAGCAAAGTCGGGGTCTCAACACAACCAGTTCTGCCAGGCTGCAGCAACTTTTGCCTCCCTTTTCCTTGCACTGTCCTTCAGCCTACTCTAGCTGTAGCCATGTCTTGGCCCAGTAGCCAGACTACTTTATGCAGCTTTGCCCATTCTGAGGCCACAGAGTATCTTATCAAAGTCCAACAGAATTACTCAAAACAATTGAATCTTTAGCCCAGCTGGGCTCAACGGTCCACTGCTTCCTCACAGGCATGCCTTTACCACTATACTTTGTTCCCATGTCGAGTCCCAGCTCTTGTGCCTCAAACAATCCCACTTTCTGAGGGCAGGAAAACTTTTCCCCTTTTTCAAGGGTTCAGGCAGGCTACTGCTTGTCAGGGCTCCAGCTGTGGTTCCCAGGCCTTCCAGGTTTCCTGCTGCTTTCCTAGTCAGGATTCTCAGAGCTGCCAGACTCATTGACCCTGGAAGGCCAGAGGGTACCTGACTCTCAGGCTGTCTATATTGAGAGCCAACGCTGACTCTGAAAGCAGTGCTTAATTTGTGCCAGGGCTTGCCTGAGCCCTAGTGCCTCTAGGCTTGGCAGTTCACAGCTCTGGCACTTCTGGACTTGCTGCATCAGTTATGAAGGTAAAAAAATTGCTTGAGCCCTGGCATCTACTTGCTTGAGCCCCAGCACTTCTTTCATTACAAAGTAAGCACTGCCTGGAAGCCATGGAGTTTCTGACCCTGAGGCACTCCTTCAGGTGGGCTGCCAAGGAACCGGTGTGCATGCTGGCAGGCATGTTTTGAAACCTGCCTGTATTCCATGGGAAGTTTTGACAAAATTGACACATTTCCACAAAATGTTTGGCATTTGACAAATTGGCATTTTCCAACAGAAATAAGCGCCGGCAGAAAATTTCCTATTGGCTATGTCTAGGGACTGTGTACAGCTATGCTAAGCCACCCATAATGGGGTCACAAGGTTCATGTAACAGTAGTCAACAATCCATTGCAAGACTGCTTAATCCAGGCTCCGATTTAGGCAGACTCTGTGTGGTTACACTGGCTGGTACAGGCTATTACAGTCTTTTCAAACTAGAAAGGCCGGTGAGAGCCCCATTGTCTCTATATGTGCATCAACCTGAATAACAAATCCCCTTTGAATCACTACAAATCATCCTGGTCTCCTCTCTACAATGAGGGTTGCTATAGCCAGTCCATCTGTAGCCCAGTTTCTTGTCATTCTAATGCTCTGTTTCAATAATCATATCTTCCTCACCCTCACAGGTGAGTAAATGGAAACTGGAACAGTTAAGTATATGTGAAATGGGAAATTCTGTTCTTTTGTATCCATTGAAACTTCTGTCATTTGCTCTTCAGCCTTCATCTTCTCAGCTCACAGCATAACCCATTTTCCTCAATTCCTGCACCATTAATGCCCATTCTTCTCTGCTTCAGAACCCTACATGTAATTTTTAAATGTTTTTTTTTAGAAGAACAATCTCTCTCACATCTTTTAAAATTACCAAACTAGATTGCTGTCAGCAATGGCCAGAGCCGAGGAGCACTGTGACATTGCATTGCCTGAACTGTCATTTTGACATTACACTTTCACTGCGGTCTAGGTCACACAAATAATAAATGGAATTTGTAAGAGGTGGGGGTGGCCTGTTACTAGGCTACATACTAGGCTAGCACTTCCCCTCCGGGTGGTGGCGGGGGGAGGGGGAGAAGAGGAGAGCGTAACCTATGGGAGGGCTCCTGGAAAGAATTTGAAGTTGATTCATGTGATTTCCTCGGATAATTTGAAAACAGACTTTCCCTACCCTTTGCCACCGCATGGAAGAAACAGGAGTCTCAGTCCCCCCTGAACCCACAAATCACAAAAAATCTGCTGGAGTACTCATCACCATCTCCAGAAACCCTGTCTCGCCTCCAGTTTTCTGTCAGGGTTGCAATATCTGTAAAGCAGTTTCTATGGCACAAAGGACATCACTTAGAATGATTACTGTGAGCACTCTGGCTATATTTTAACTGTATTCCTTGTAGGGTTGTTGGGGGATGATGCAATGCCGCATTTGTGGAGAGATAGAAACATATGGATAATGCAACATCCAATCAGCATATTCAGAGTCTAAACTAGAAAAGTCTAATAACATCACCAAAGTCTGGAAGCTCTAGCAGCAAAGGGAAGCAGACAGGCTTTTACTGAGCTGCCCTCTCCACCTTTAGTGCTGTTCCTGCTATGGCAGCTGCTGCTGCATTTAGTTCCCATGGTTGGTTGTACTCTCTGAACTGCTACTTTTACCTCCCTCAAGTCCATGTGGCTGGAGAGGGCACTGGGCAAGGCATTTGAGGTGGCGCTACCCAGGTACTGTTGTTGCTTCAGGTGCTGCTGGGGGAGTCTCTCCATCTCAGCACAGACAGCACTCTATCTTATTTCACTGAGTCTAGCACACACTAAAGCATCTTCCCTCACCCCCATGACAAGACTCTAACAAGAGTAGAAAATGGCACTACATGCGTTCATTTTTTGTTACACAGATTGTTATGGGAACAGGAAATGATGCTAATTTAACCCATTCTTTCTTCAATTTAAATATTATTAGTGATTGTCTTCAGCTGTTCCTCTCTGCTGCTGCTGCCGCTTCCAATCCTCCCTAGTGCTGGAGGAATTCCTAGAAGTGTACACACATACTTATACAGTAGTTTGTATTTAGTACTCTGCCAACCTAGCATAATTGACAGATTTGTTAGTGAAGAAGATATTTGTCTCGTGACAGGCTGAACAGCAGGCTGCTTTAATTCACTAAATATGTCACGTACTATAATTCAATGAAAGTTCCTTCTCCTGATGGAGATTAGAACTACACAGTTGCCAAGAGGGGATTCATATTTAGTCCTTCCTGAATATTATAGGAAAAGTAGTGCAGGGAGAAATGTTCTTATATTGTTTCGTTGAAACTTTGGTTGACTCCTTTTATCTTTTGTTCCAAAAAAATTTCCAAAGGGAGCTTGTACAGAAAAAGTGTCTAACAGCCATTCTGTTTAAAAGAGACCAGCTAATGTACTGCACATCATATTCTAATTGCTTTCAAAGAAAAAAATATAAATCCAGCTCTATCTCTAAGGGGAAATAATGTGAGAATGGTGTTATTGTGAGAAACATTTTTAATAGCTTTTAAAATCTAATCACTTTTACAATTACTTGTGGAAACTGTGGAATTTTAAAATTGACATTAGTGAGGAGAAACCTAAAATAATGCTGTGTGATAACAGATGAATGTAAACCATATTACATTATGCTTTGTACATCTTTTGTTACCATGAATTCACCTTACTTTCCCAAGCTGTTTTGCTGATCTGATGTTTTTGCAAGCACGCACTCACTCTTGTGTGAATGTGGTTTTACATTTCCTTTAGTTGTGGCACCCCAATGTGTGACCTTCTTTCTCACTTTGTCTACCTAGCCACACCTTCAACTTTTCCACTTGTACCTCCATACTTGCTCCCATAAACAGAGGCTTGATGTGGTGGGAGTTTTACCATTGACTTCAGTGGGAACTGAGTCAGGTCAACACTAAGCAGTTTTTAACCTCCCTCCCACGGGGACACACTTTTCTTACAACTCTTATACTCACTTTTGTGGATTTAGCCCATAATTTATAATGTTTCTCTACATCAGACTGGACCAATGTTTCAATGTAATAAAACTATGCATTGAGTCTTTTACACTGCCTGATTTTCCATATATAGAAGAAATATTAATTTATATTTCACAGCTAGAGGAACACATAATAGTTCAATGAAGAGAAAGAGGAAACCTGAATCTATTTGACTGTGGAAAGCCTAACCAATATGTTCACAAAAAGAGAGGTTAATATAAGAAATGGACACTGTAGCTGCTTAACCTCCTTCTGAAATAGCTGCTGGCTGTAATTTCCACTATGACTGATAGATGAACCCAAACAAGAAGGGCATGACTGTTAAATAAATGTCTCCAATCGGATAAGGAGGCTGGAGATGTCCTACAATCCCATTAACTACAGTGATAGCATTCACAGCCCTTTTGCTGCCTAAAAATATTATCAAATATAATTGGTGGTTTTTATTACATAAAAAATGAAGTAACCTTCTGGATACACTGTATTCAAAAAACATGGTAATTCATGGAGTGAAAAATTATGGGGTTGGATTTTTATAAGATTTGAAAGGTCAAGAGGGTAAGCAGATGGCTCGCTGTAGAATGTATTGCTCTTTTAGCAATTGTTTAGATGTCAGACAAAGCTCTACAAGCTTATGAGATTGTAAAATCAGTGAACCTGCATTAGAGTGAGGGTTGTGCTCATGATACTCATGCGATTTTAGAGATCACATCTATCAGTTTATTATCTGCCAAAAACTCATGGGATTCAGCATGATTAATATCTTTAACTGTGATTTTTACTATTTTGCCTCTATTCCTATTTTGTTTTCATTTTTGTATGTATGCGTCCCTTATGAAAATAATGACTAAACACATAGATAATGAAGTGATATCTTAGCAATGCTGGAAGGTTTTTTTTTTTTCTAGTAACTTTTCAATACGCAGAAATAACAAAATTGTACTAACGATATAAAGAAGTTATGTACTCAGCACCATCTATTGCCCTCAAACCTAAGGTACAACTCCTGTTGTCATTAATGACGACATACACTGCTGCCATTGATCTGCATTATGTCCTTCAGTAAGGGATGACCACAGATAAAAGTGTACAACACATGTGACCTTGTGCTACACTTAGTATTCAGTGCAACCTTCACAAACAGAAACTAGGGCTTCCTGAATGTATATTTCTATTCTTACAGTGATTTGCACCTTTGTTTGCAGCTTTTTTTTATATATAATAGAATCATAGAAATGTAGGACTGAAAGGGACTTCAAGAGGTCATCTAGTTCAACCCTCTGCATTGAGGTGGGACAAACTATACCTACACAATCCCTGACCGGTGTTTGTCTAATCTGTCCTGAAGAACTTCATATGGCAGGAATCCCATAACCTCTGTTGGAAGCCTATTCCAGTGATAATATTTACCCATAGTAAGATTTTTTTTTCCTAATATATAACCTAAATCTCCCTTGATGCAGATTAAACAAATTACTTTTGGTCCTATCTTCAATGAACGTGGAGAACAATTGATTGCCATAATCTTTATAACAGCTCTTAACATATTTGAAGACTTATATAAGGTTGTCCCTCAGTTTTCTTTTCTCAAGACTAAACAGACCCTGACACACCTCTATCCCAAGTGTGCCAGCTTGCAGCCCCTTTTCTGATGCCTCCAGAACTTTCTCCTCTGGTTCTAGCTGCACTTTTCCCCATACCTCCTTCTCTATACACACCCCATCCACAGTCCCACGAAATCATGAGATCTCCTCATCATCCTCCTGCTGGCACTGGCCACGGTGGCAATCCACCATTCCAGGAGGAGGATGTTGGCCGGGGAGGCATTCTGCAACTGTGGGGCCTATTTTCGCTCCACCCTGAAATCATGCTCCAGGCAGAGTTCCTCTGAGCCGTGTCCACTGGCTCACGAGGAGCAGTGGACTCTCTCCAGGGTTCTCTGCTCAGTGTCCCCCTCTGGCTTTCTGTTTTTGTGCCTGTGAACCTCAGCCCCATCCCTGTTTTCTCATTTGTTGCCTCCCCCCACCCGAATTTACTTTGAGGCCTGGGTTCAGTTGCTCCTCCTCTCTGGATGGGGGGCGCTTTAGAAGCTTGTGCCCGCTCATTCCCTCAAAACTCAATAGTTGCCATGACTCACACCTCCACCAGAATCTGCAGTGACTCATCACTGAGGGTACATCTTCACTGATAGCGATAAATTTGCCACCATCAGATCGATCAATCCGGATCGATTGAGCGGTCAGTGAAGACCCGCTCAATCTATCTGGAAATTGATGCGTTAAAACCACTCCCTCAAGGGATATAGCGTTGTGTTGATGTGAACGCATTTCCTGTCAGCGCAGTGCAGTGAAGACACTGCTTAGAAGAGGAGTTACAAAGTGGATGGGAATTATGCAAACTATTCTGCATAGCTTGCGTAACTCCCGTCGACTGCCATTGAATTTCCAGGTAAGTGTAGACCTGGCCTCAGTCATGCTCAAGAAACCTATCCTTAGCAGGGCCGGGTGGGAAGGCCCCAAGGCACAAGTATTTCACTGACCCTGCCAGAGCTGCTAGTTTGTTTGTGCAACAGCGCTATTTGGCCAGGAACCCTCCCATTGCCTTAGTGTTACAGACGCCTTAGAAATCCAGCCTGCCCTTGATCCAGTTCCTGTTCATGCCCCAGCATTACCTGAGCTTTGTTCCTGTCTGCCTCAGTTATGTGCACGCCCTACTCCACCCTACTCCCACTCTATTTCAACCTTTGACCTGCATCTGGACTCTGCCTGTGATCATCTTTTGGCTTGTTTATGAACTCTAACCTCTGTTCTGACACACAGCTTGCCCCTGACTTCATCACTGCCCTCAGCCCAGTCCCAACTCTACGGCCAGCTTCAGCCCTTGTACCTGTGCTTTACTATGATTCTAGCCACCAGGCCTGACCACCTTGAACCCACAACCTGACAGTACACCTGGTTGCTTGGAGTTATTAAATACCCCCGACAATTTTTTTTTTTTTTTTTTTTTTTTTTAATGGGGATTTTAACTGCAATGATCTGGAAAAATTCCACCTTGATTCCATTTCATTTCTACCTATCTTGACCTGCATAGTGTTTATCATTGAATAAGTTGTTACTTTCCATATTAATTCCTAAACTAGTGCTTTTAAACAGATTTTGTGTTTCACTACAGAGGTGGCTGCACTGTGGTTGGGGGATCCTTGTAGGGCCACATAAAGCTTTTGACATCCTGCTGGATGAATATCATCATATACTTACATAAAAAGTGAATTATAAATAACAATTAGCACTCCATTCAAACATATACTGAGTCTATGCACACATTTTTAATCCAGTTTATGCTTTAGAGTTGGGTGCTGCAGGCTCCCTACTCTGACCCCTATCTTTTTTGGCAGAAGTAAAGAAAGCCCTAGAGCAATTACTATTGGAATTTTAATGGTTGATGTTTAAAGTAATTTGCCTAAATCTTCTCCTGCTTGGTTTATGTACCTCTATGTTCCCTGAAGTTTGTGCATAGAGTTTCCACACCAAAATAAGCAGGTAACTAAATGCTAATTAAAGTCAATGTGTCAGTTTACTATGCACAGTAGGAGCAGTCACAAAAGAATATGATCCTGAATTATATTTTTACAGCTCTCTCTCAGCAGATTCTAGAACTGCTAAAAAAAATTGTGAATGAAAGCAGCAATCTGATTGGCCTAAGAGGGCTTTGAACTCATGTATTTATCTCCTAGTGCCTGCACATGTGAACACACTATGCATCCTCTGCCAGCTAGATCAATATACCACATCCTCTGACGCCCAGGTATTGCCAAACAAAGCGAAAGGAGATGGCAGTAGTGATGTCCCAAAGAGTCTTGCTACTTAGTTAATTAGTGTTAAAGGGCTGATCAGCATCCATCAGGATTAGTCTTTATAGGCCCAATCCAAAGTCTATGGAAACCTTTCAATTTACTTCCCAAGGGTTTTGGATTAAGCACTAAGAGAAGATGAGGAGCTGGAAATGGGGTGAGGAGGATGAAGGAAGGCATTTTAGGGCAGGGGAAAAGGGAGGAGGGGAGGCTTAAGGAAACTTAAAAAAACCACATCTTACACATCTACAACAGAGCATCCTTTGGTTCGTCTCTAGACTACATGCTTGCACCATAGATGGAAAACATTGGAACCTAAACAAGAATGTTGGTAGCATTCAGAAATGCTGGAGAGTGGACCAAAGTCATGCACGGATGCACCTCCATTTTGACAGGGGCTGAGATTTTGTCCCTCGGTTTGACGTTCTCGGATAACATACTGCAATCATTACAGTGGAACTGAGTTTGAAGTATTTAGAAGCTGCTGGGTGTTTGTTTTTACTTTTCAATGAAACATTTTAAAATGCAAGCACAATCCAGGGCACTTCCTAGCCCACAGAAAGCATGAGATGCACCACACCCAAAGACTCACATCCAGGCTGAGGCGCGCACATTCCACTGTGTTACATCATTTGCATGAAGTCTCAACAGTCTGGAAATTCTCTATGGTGACAAAGCTTCCCCATCACTGTCACATTCTCATAAACTTGTTTCACTTTTCATTTAAATAAAGTTATTTAGCCTTCAGGTGCCTGAGTGAGCATCCTCCTTCCAAGTGAAAGTTTCATTTCTAAACAGACCACCTGGGATCCATTATCCTGTCAGGTTAGTATATTTGCCTGCAGCCTTCCAGTTACTTTCTTAGCCACCTACTGGTAATGTCTAGTTCATGTATTATCTGCACAGACTGCAGAATATCTCTTGTCTTAGAGGAACAGCTGGTTAATATGGGAAGCAGTTACACATAGGATAGCTGTAGCACTTCAAGTGATTTACATTAGCAGCAATATTTTTTTCTTCCAGCTCTTAAAGCTGTAAGCCACTGAAAGTGTTGAAGCTGCACCTGGATGAGTTGCCATGAGGGATGTATTTACCAGTGAATCTTTTCTGATGAAATCTTGTTACAAATATCTTGATAATATACAGCTGGGACCAAATTGTCTGTTCCCCCAGTTCCGTGCTAAGTACAGAAATGGGAACAGAGGTGACTTTAAGTCTGGCATGGGTCTTCCTGACACAATTTAGAGCCGTCCCAAGGCTCCTTTAAGCTGAGACAGAATGCAGTGGCCCTCTCTGTATGGTTAATTAGCACAGCATAGCCAGAATACAATGCACTCTAGGCATGCCTCCTCTCCACTGCAGTGTTAGATCTATAAAATTTCTGTAAATTTTAAAATATCATGCAAATTTTAAAATATCATGTACATGTTAGTGTATGTGGGGTTGGGCAAACGAAGGTAGAGAGCCAGAAACAGCAGAGAATATGTAAGGGGGTAACAGCATGGTAACAAAAGTTACTGCATCTCTCCATCAGATTCAAAATCACTTCACGTTCATCTGATATTTTTAATGGGTGTTTTAAATTTGCCTAGTGTGCCAAAGTATGAAATGTCGTGACACATGTTCTGTTCAGGAGTTGGTATTAGAAAATGGCTCAGATGAAATAAGAACTAGACCCAGTCTTCCATCGAAACTGGAGCCACACATGAATTTACTTTTTTTTTTTTTCTTCTCTTTTGTTGTAGAAAGGGATCAGTTTTTCTTTTCATTTTGGCATTCCACTCCACTTTTTAATTTCAGCTGAAAAAAAAAGGAGATAATATATATTATGATTAAAAAGATTTCCATCTTTGCCGATGCCTTGAAGTATTAGATCATGACAATCCAGATTGATTTCCAGACCGAAGAGATTTGTGTAATATTAGATATACTTTAGATGTTGCTTATCCAAATCAAACGGAACTTGCTACTTTCTGAGGTTATAAAACCCACAGTAGCACAGGGTGTCTTCGTCCCTCTCTAGTGGTTGTTCCACATAAGGGGGAGAAGATTCTACTACTATTAACCAACCTTTAGCTATAATGGGAGAGATTCACTCTCCTGCCTTTGGCAGCAGTCAGTGCCAGTTACTTCAGAGAAGGTTAGAAAAAATCCATTTGGCTAATGCTTCAGTGCTGTACAGAAAGAAATATTCTTTTCCAAGCCATTGAAAGTGATCAGCTCATGCCCTGAAACATATTTGATTAACCTCATCATTACCCTAGCTTGCAAAACTACAACTCTTATTAATGACCATAAAATTATCCAGTCGTCTTTCTAACTGCAGTCTCAGGATTTGTCTCAGTGACATTTCTTCCAACACTGAATTCCACTGGTTGAGTAAAAGTGGTATTTCCTTTGATTAGTTCTTAATTTACATAAAGAGGTAATTTTATAATATATGGACATGACTGTGTATCACTGAAGCCAATGCGAGTTTTGCCATTGACTATAATGGGAGCAGGATTGAGGCTTGTCTTCATGAAGTGGATATATTATTACATCTAAATTTACTGCTATTTAACTTCATCAAGTGTTCCCTTGTTCTCATGCTGTGTGAAGAGGCAAAAAGGGGTGACTGATTTATTTCCACTGTACCCATTGTAATTTTGAATACCTCAATCAAATCCTCTTTGAATCATCTCCTTGCCTTTCACTGTATGAAAATCCTACCGTACCTGCAACCTTCTTCTTTGTCCCTCTTTAAACCTGCTCAGTTTCTTTTACAACTTGACATGAAGCAACCAAATGTAGATACTAGTCCTGATAAGTGCATAACCAGGCCTGCCGATGGGCGGGGGGCAAAGGAGGCAATTACCCAGGGGTTCGGTGATTTTAAAAGGGTCCAGGTGATGGGAGGTGGGTGAAGTTTCCCCTTGGGAAGACTAGATTCCTATCCCTCCTCTTCCACCCATAGTCCCGCCACATTTTGCCCCCACCCACAGTCTGCCCCTGCTTTACCCCTTGCCCCGTCCCCTCCCCATTCAGCCCACTTGATGCCGTGTCCCTCGCCCTTCCCTCACTCTGCCCCCACCTCTCTTTCACACACCCCCTTCCGCACTTGGCCTCCCCACTGCTCCCTCCTCCCCACTTAGCCCTGCCACTGCTCACCACGTCCCTCTTTCCCCCCCACCCCACTCAGCCCCCTTGTTGTTGCTTGCTGCCTGGGGTAAAAGAGGGTAGGGGGTGTGGAAGAGAGGCAGGGGGAGGGATGCAGTGGTGAGCAGGGGAGGGGGCAGTGCTTTGGGTGGAGCATGGGTTCAGCGTTGGCGGGGCCACAGGTGGAAGAGGTGGGATGGAGAGCTAGTCTCTCCAAGGGGAAGCTTCATCTGCTGCCAAGGTCATAAATCTCAGCCATCCCTTTCTAGGGGGGCAAGGGCCATTGACTGTTTTCCCCGGAGGTCCAGAATGGCTATTGGTGGGCCTGGGCACCTTTACATAATATAGTATTAGAACTGTCTTTGTAGTGTGACAGTTGGAGGGAGATGTCCCAATGGGAGATGCCTCTCCCCAGACTGTGCAGAATATTGGAAATCATAATCATGATTATTCCCCTAGTGATTTACTGTAGTGGGGTTTCATAGGTTGTTCCACAACTCTTTCTTTAAAGACTTCAATCCAATCCCAAACAGGATTAGCAGTTCTTAACTGAACATTGCAATACACTGGTGCTACTTATTTCTTTTCTTAACGGTATTGTAGTACTTGAATCCTCGAGAGTTTACCAAGCAGTCGAAGAACGTCCAACACTTTCCAGTTGGGATGGCAGGAGGGGAATGTAAGTTTAAAGAGGGGTACTACATTGCACAGGAAAAATGCTGAGACACACTCACCAATTTTCTGCCTCAGAAAGACAGTCTTGCTTTCTCTAACCAGGTCTCCCTCAAAGATTTGTCTTTTCCAAAACACACAAATACTTGAGCAGAGATAACTACTTGTTCCCACACTCTTGACACTGACATTTTTTAAGCAAATCATCAACTGTTTGGCATCTCCATTTTCTTTTGACATCCAGCAAGGCAATGAACAATTGTGACAAATTACTAACATCAGAAATCTCATCAAGGAATATTGTGACAAATGGAAACTGCAATTACTTCTCTCACAGCCCCTCACCATCATGTCTGCAGCAGCATCAATCAGACCATTATAGGTATGACTAGACACTCTTTGAAGCACCTTTGCACTCTCCAGATGTGCTGCTAGCTGCACACGGTATTTACTTGGAAATGTTACTAATTTTAACCTAATTCCTTTAATCTAGGGTGACTTTGTTTTTTTGTCATGGCCTTGAAAGGCATAATCTGAAAAATTCAGATAGAAAGTCCAAGAATGTCAGACAAACTAATGATGACCCTACTTTCCCCTAAAATGAGAGAGTTGAAAAGCAGGGTGACCAAAGAAGAAAAATCAGATAATTGTTACATTCTTTTAGCTATCCTATATAAAGTGCTAGATCCTCAGTTGGTGTGGAAGTTAGCATAGTTATATTGAAGTCAATAGTGCTTTCTCCATTGACACCAGAGGATGATCTGTCCCAAATACTTTAATTTAAATAAAGAAATAAATAGATACACAGGCAAATTCTAAGATTGCAAGACCTTGAGGAACTATATAAAAACTTCCCCAGAAATATTACAAACTTTAATCAAATACATTTAAAGCATAGAACTGTATTACTTTATTCTTCAATTTCAACAGATGAGACAAAAAGATAGAAACTTAGGGGAAGTTTAAAAGACTGAACAATGAAAAAATATCTTATAATCAACATAATTTATGTGTGTTTTATTCCTATGAACATTTTAATATTAATATAGTAATGTATTAAAAAATAATTTGTTCTACAAAACAATTCACATGATGCAATAATCTTGTGTTTCACTAGCTAAATAAATTCAAAAGAATCAGGTGTACTTACAATAGCTTGTTCCAAATTGTTGTTAGCTGTTTTGTTTTAGTAAGAATCCTTTCAGATGAAGAGTATGAACCTATTTTTTTCAATAATAATTTATTTAATGTGCATTTGATTCTTTCACTTTGAATAACCTTGGTGGCTATTAAACATCTCTTCACTTACATGCTACTTTAAAGTCACAATCTTTATATTGCTCATATATGCCCCTTTCAAATATACTTTAGAAGAGTTTTCTTTAAAACTTTATTAGCTGATGGTATTTTCACAACATGTATTAAAGTTGCCATACAAGCTGTAACATGCCTCCAGCCGTGACCCAATGTGAGACACCCAGACCTACATGATTCCCTAAGATCCAATTACATGTTCCTTGTCTTAGTGCTAATGGACTTTATGTGCATATAAAATAAAATCTGTGCTCCTAAATATTTTATAGCACTGGGCATCATACCAACCAGTTCTTCAATATGCATATTAATCAAATAAAGCAGTCTAAGTGATACATTCCTCAAATTGCAGTTTAGTTACTATAGTGATGGTGTCATATTAGTGTATAGATAGATAAATAGTGAAGCTTCACAAAAATATAATATGAAAAACAATATTTTAAACTGATTTTCTTAGTAATAAACTAACACTGTACATAATGAGAAATCATCTAATCAACCCTAAAAACTTTTCATGGAAGTAGGGATTATTTATCATTCCCATCTTACCCATTTCTTCAAAGTTCCTAGCACATTTTTAGATGCTCAGAAATTAACAGTACGAATAATTATAATTTACAGATGGGAAGACTGAGGCAGTGAAGTTAAAAAAATTGTTCAAGTCACAAGAAGTGTCAGTGTTGGAGGGCAGATTATTGGCACACATATCACACCCACCAGACCAGGACCAAGATTAAAATTCAAGAACACTCCTGATTTTAGCCTAGTGATTAAACCACATATATCTGTGAATGTGTAATGAAAGTGAATCAAGTGCTGCAATCTTAAATGTCTGCTAAACTGACAACCTATCCCTGAAGGGGGATGATGGACATTCCAATCCTTCCTGCCTCTGACCTGCATAGTCTCCGGTTTCTGGCACAACAGGAACACCGAATTGTGCATAGGCATTTCCACAGGGTCTTATGTTGAGGGGGAATAGGATGCAACAAAAGTGACTGAGTCCCCATCTGCATGCAGAGAAGAACTTCTGTATATTGATCTAGAGAGCACAATCTGGTCTATGTAATGTGGCATGTAGCAGTTGTAGTATGATCCGTGAGCATACATAGTTTTGCTTGCATTCCCCTTTAGTACACATGAATGCACACTGAAGTTCATATAGCAGATGATGACTATGCTGTGGTTAGAATTTCAACTATTTAGAATTTAGAATTTGACTATTTAGTTAGAATTTAGACAATCCTGAAGGTTAGAATTTGCTATTATTAGAATTTGCTCTCTGTATCTTAAATCTTAAAGTGACTTATAATGATGGGTGAGAAGCTAGCAGTCCGGAATGAGCTGTCTAATGAATATGTTTACTGTCTTATACTGGATAGAATCAGACCTGATCAAATGTCTGTGTTTCTCAACTCTCCAGGACTCTCTTACAAGGAGGAAATAAGCCCTGACAAATAATGGAGATTCTCCTGTAGTTCAGAGAGGTCTCAGTTTCAGAGCATAAATTCATGAGATCTATTTTCAAATCTCTGTGTCACAGGTCTGCATTTTAGATGGTGTCTGGTTGTTTATGGCCATAAATCATTACAGACTGTTGGCATCCAATGAGATACTACTGGTATTATTGAGGGATTTGTGCTATCTGATAGATAACAGCCCATCGATTTTTTTTCCCAAGCTGCTACAGAAGCTGCTCCTAAAATTGGAGAGATTCCTTGATACTTTAAAAAATTCCGTGTGTAACCAGAAATAATAAGAAAAAAGAAATAATACCTTCATGAACTGAATAACAGCTCACATACAGACTTAGACATTTAGGGGTATGATCCAGATACCACTGAAGTCAATGGAGCTACTGACATATTTAGGAGTACACATCTGCATTAGTACTTCACTAGATTGGTATGAAAGTGAAAGAGGGAGTTTGGGCTTTGGACATAGGAATACCATGGGATTACTCCTGAACAGCCGCCAAAGATGGGGAGTTAAAGATTGAAGATTTTTAATGTTCTAATCTGATTCAGAAACATCTTCAAAGTAGCCATTCAGGCATATAATGCTCAGAAAAGCTTGGGTCATGGTCATATTGAACAACAAAAGTTTATGAACTCCATGAAAAAACACAGAACTCTCCATGTATAAAACTAGGGTGCTAAATCCTGACCATGGCCCCAAGCTTTATTTTGAAATGGATGAAAATGAGCCTGGACGGGACTTTTATGCATATACAGCATGGGTAAAAGTCATAGGTCAACATTTATGCAAAGGATTCATGCCCGTCCTTAACATAGGAGCAGAAACAGTTGACAGGGTTAAGGTTCAGAGAATATTAAGTGATAGTCTGCATCATTTAACTCCCAGACCCAGGTCCACTTACAGCATTGCCCTGTAATGACCTGATTTCTCTTTTTATCACACTGTCTTCTTGCATCTGAACGTCTGACCAGATGATATTTCCATATATGTGGCCAATGGTAATTAAAATGATAAACGTTATCATAGACAGTGTGGCATATCACTGAATGAAGAGAGAGGCCTGGTGTGAAAGTTAAGCAGTACATATTGTTCTGACACACACACATTGCCACCCTTCATTCATAATGGCTGAAATTCACACGTCTGAAGAGTGCTAGGCTACTGAAGTCTCATATAAACCCAGCTCTGCATGAGCTTAAGTGGTACATAGACCTCGTGAATTTCATCCATTGAGTAGCCCCTTCCCCTGCAAATCGTCCCTACAGCATTGCACACATGGGTTGTTGTTTTTTTCTAAATACACACACTGACTATAATACCCTTCTGTTTGGGTACAACTGTCTGAGCAATAAAAGTTCTTTGTATTGTATAGAAAGAAAGGTTTGTCTTACAGTTAAGACACTGGGCTAGGACTCCGAAGACCTGGTCTCAGTTTCCAGAATTATCACAGACTTGTTTGACCCATATCAAATCATTTTCTCTCTCTATGCTTCATTGCCTTACCTGTAAAAGGGAAATTATAGTATTTCCTTTCTTTCGCTCTTTGTCTGTCTTTTCTATTTGGATTAAAATCCCTTTGGGACAGGGACTATTCCTTATTCTGTGTGTGTATAGTGCTTAGTTCAGTGGGATCCTGTCTGGGACTTCTAGGCATTACTGCAATACAAATAATAATAAATTATATTCATTTCTTTCAGTGATATGCTATATGGGACTAATGGAAAAACCCCTGAGGAGAAACTAAAGCTAGTACTGGAACCTGAAATCCTAGGCTTTCTAGAAGAGTGCTCTGCTAGGTCTATTTTATGATTATTTACCAACAGTTCATGCATAAAATAAATGATAGCAGCGGTCAGCAATCTTCTCCAGAGAGACACAGTTATGCCTGCTGTCATATCAAAGTACAGAAAAGCAACCTAGTGATTAGATGTGTCAATGATGGCAGCATGAGTTGTTATAATCCATCTAGAAAAAAAACAAATGAACACACACAGGAAACCAAATGTAAAAGCAAGAAGAAAATATTTTGTTAAAGTGCCCACACAAGTTTAGTAAGTAAAAATAAAGGGGAAAATAATGCAATGGACAAACACAAATAAGAATCACATGAATTATATAGCACCTAACACAATGAGGTCCTGATCCATGAATGGGCTTTCTAGGCACTATAGTAATGCAAATAATAGTAGAAATAATAAGAAAGTAAAAGTGACTAGAAAACCAAACAAATTTAATGTGAAATGCTTATTTTACACATCCAGCAGCTGGGCAACATTCAGAGTAGCCTTTATGCTTCTAAATGATCCATTCTAATTTGTTTTCTGACTGTGAGAACTAGGTGAGAGATGAACTAGGAATGCAAGATGGCAAAGACAGTTCCAGCTTTATATGGTTTTTTTTTTTAGTTTCAGGCCCTGCGTTTGTCCTTAACTAGTTCTATAACCCATGTTTGCTGTGGCTTTCCGACTGTTGACCTAGTAGCTCCACTTTTATTATGTATGATTTATATCAGAGCAGTGTCTTGGAACCCCATTCCAGCACCAAGGCCCCATTGGCACGCACTGTACAGAAAAATGACAAAGAAGATAATCCCTGCCCCATAGTGTTCACCATCACTGCAATGAGACATGCAGGGGCTCACATACAGCCCCTATTGACATCATTGGGATACACCTGCAGCTTTCTCATTGCAGGACTGCAATTGATGTAGCAGATGGGACACAGTAAGTGGGTGAGACAAACAGGGATGGGGTGGGAGGATAAGGTACAAATAAAGCAGAGTTAAGTAGAAAAGTCTCTGGTCCTAAAAAGCTTCAGATATGACCCCTACTTTCCAGAGACTGATGTGGAAGCTTGATTTTGAGAAAAGTTCACAGTATGCTGGAAGGAATCTACCATCCTTCTGAGGAGAGTGTTGGCTTCCCACTTTGGTGTAGCCCCTGGCCATTGGGTTCTCTCCCATCTTTCATACAAATCTGCACTGTACAGTTATTGGGATTAATACTCTGTAGATATTTGGCAAATTTTCTAAAACTTATGGGTATAAGTGGAAGTGGGGACAAGCAGGAGAAAGAGAAGGAAATACTGAAGAGTACGTTAGAAAGTAGAGGACTGAGAGAGATTTTTGGCAGAAGAAATTGGAGGCAAAAGAAAAGAAAATATAAGGGATGAGGTAAAGAACACACTATGGAAAGGGAAAGAGAGAGAGAAAGTGGTGAAGAGAAAAGAGAAATTAGACTGAAAATAACTGAGGAAAAGATGCATCATGATCTATTACAGGAAGGAAAAGATAAAATTTTGGATGGATTCAGGAAGAGAAAGGCAGTGTCACAAAAGCAAATGACTTGCTAAGTAGAGCTAGTCAAATAGTATTCAGTAACGAAATTACTTGATGAACTTCATAAGTATCCATTGAATAATTTCTTTGACAAACACTTTTTCAGTAGTACTTGACCAGCTTTATAATATGGATGAATACTATTTGATGAATGCATCAGACAAGTGCAGATGAAATTTGTAAAATAGGTCAGATGACTACTTCTTTCTGCTATTTGTCCAGCTATAATAGTAAGTTCTGATAATACTTTTTTCAGTTATTAAATAGAAAGCTGATTGATGATACTTTACACAGCTATTTTATTCCTTTATATTTCTAAAAGTGTGGACTGGGATAGGGTGGCAGAACAGTTATTTTTTACTCTGGCTAGTAAGCTAAGTCTTCTGGCAATTATATGTAGGACTTTTTTTTCCCCCAAGTACTGGATATACAGGTTTTTCAAGTGATGTCATCATGACATATAAACCCAGATACTGTAAGTAGATGTATAGGGGATCTCCTATGCCTCTGCAGAGCCCTATTTCAATCACTTGTTATAAGTGCCCTTGCAGTTGGTTTGAAATGAAATTATATTTCTTACAGAAAATTTACTGTAGAGAAATTCAGTGCCAATTATTATTTTTGGAAATTAACTTATTTTTCCAAGCTCCTTAAGGAGATACTAACTACCTGTATGTAACAAAAAATGAAATTTCCAAGAATCCATCCTCACCCAGACACAATTAGCTCCGGAAAAATTAATACAAACACAGAAATCTGAAATATATTTGTGTCTTCATATTCAACTGAAGGAAAATTTCTAAAGCATCCATCACATACCAGGCTGCCATCTAATGTCCAACAATGACAAATTTGAATATTTACCCTGACATAGTTCACCTGCTCCTTGAAAGTAGTAAAGACTGGTTGAACTTTTATTGTAAGAAGGGAAAAATCAAATTTGCTGGCCAAATCTAGTGTCTGGAAGATATGAGGTACTATACGCCTTATTAGTGGATTTTCTACCTGAATCCTAGCAATAATAATTATATACCTGGGCATCTCTTTATAATAACCAGAACAAGAGCAAAATAAGGGTTCATGTAGATATACAAACTCCCAACAGCAGTGAAAAAAATGGCTTAAAACAACCACGCAATTGTAGATTACATGGAGGAATTCAAAAGGAAAGACAATTCAATTGCGAAGTTAATTTCACTTCTATTCCTGAGCTGATAAGATTCCCAAAAAACATTGGCTTACCATACTGAAAATCATTTTGTGAAGGATTGCAGACAGGGAGGCAGCATATTGTAAAGCAATATTCATCAGCATCAAGCTTGTATTTCCAGCAAGGTCAAATGACAGGAAATGTACATTCTACCACTTGGTCTACCACTTGGTCTGTAGAAAGTGGTGTGATCAGAAAACACCTACTTTCTCATCTCGGAATGCTATTTACAACACTGAAGATAAAATCGTTCATCTCCAATATAGACCACTAACTGCCTCACCAGAGCCATGCCTCCATGCTTACCTTCTGCTCCTCCTTAATCCTCTTGCAACTGTAGCTCCACAGACCTTTCCATGACTAACACCAGAAACAGCCCACCTCCTTCGGCATCATAGTTGGTCAACTGTCTACTGCTGCCTCCTGCCTGATCTTAGCCGCTGGCCACACAATCTGATGTAGAGTCCATTACTCCCCACCTCCCCATCCACGAAACTCCCCTTTAGCTTCCTGATGCGATCTGCCTTTACACTTCTGACTCCTGAAAGAGGAGTGATGAATTGACAACAGGTTGAATGGAGTCCTTTCACGTGTGTGTGCCAGAGAATAGGTGAGTTCAAGGCACAAGGAGACTTGGTAATTAAGAATTTGCTCCATCCTAGAGATTTCCCTTCATCCTGATCCCGAGCAGTCAGGAACCATCCTTCTTCTCTGCTGTGCTCTGTGCTCTGTGCTTGCCACTGAAAATACCTGTATATCAGTCAGTACCCAAGTAACATCCACCCCATGTATTGGAAAGCTTCTAAAGGATTATATATCCTTTCTTACAACCTTAGAAGCTGCAACAATGCTGCAAGATTATTTCCTGTTTTCTCTCTCTCATAAAGGATCATTTGTTTTAAAATTTACTATACAAAAACCATGCAAAGCATCTACTAATTTATATATGTTCTTTCTCCTTTGGCCACATACTTCATTCTAATTGACCAATGGAGTATTTATTCATAAGAAAAATCAGACACCTGAGGGTTTTTAAAATACCTTTCAGACTTTCCATTTAATGAAATAACTGACAAGACTCTAATGTACTTATCTGTATTATTCACCATTCATTGGATCAGGATAATAATACAGTGGAATTACCCTAAGAAGAGAAAAAAATGTGAATAACAATATTTTTCTACCCGAAACCCTCTACTTAATGTTTTCTTCTTAGAACCAAAAACACCCTTAACTTCCAAAGTGGGGAAGAGCCTGTTCTTTCCAAAAAGTCAATTTTCTGGGCTTCACAGGTATGCTGCACATACTGCAGTGCCATCTGTGGATGATGCTAGTTAAATGGATCTTCTGCCTCCATAGAGAGAATCCTTTCCATAGTAGATTCATAAGCAAACTACCCCTTTCATTAACTTCATCAAATGATATCATAACACATTTAATTGCTCTCCTTTCTGGGAGGTGGTGGGCAGAGGGTATTTTATCTTGGTTTTTTTTTTTCTATTTGTTTTTCCAAATGTCAAATATAATATTTCATCCATCATCTATTTGCCTTAACTTGCATACTGTAAGAGGAGTCAATCTGGTACCTGTTCATTAGTTGTTTTCCAGGGCAATGGAAAGTAAAGCAATTTAATGCAGCAAGGTTCTTGCGGTTATGTGCATGTTTGTGTAAGTACACTTTCATGCATTGGAATTCATCAGTGTGTATCAGATGGAAGCTCTATTACCCACTAACAGATAAACTTTAGAGTCTTTACTTAAGAAGACTTGCATTCAACCCAATTAAGTCAATTCTGGAGTTTTCCAGTTTTAGAAACTTTCAGTTTTTCAGGTTATTGGAGGAAGTTGCATGAGTTAGGATGGTGTTAAGGCTCCCAGAATCAACTGCTTCTTACTGGGAGGGAAAGCAGAGTGGTGATATCTGGAGTTTGTGCTGCAGAGTTGTTGATTATCTAGCCGGACACTGGACATACATACATGTTAAGGGGATGCCTCTAGTGATGAAATTGCTGCTCAATAAAGTAATAATAATTTACCTTTTTTAAATACCAGGAATATCTTAGAATACACTTTGATCTTTCTCAGTAAGTTATGTATATACATGTATTACAGTTCATGTCCTATACTGGCTTGCTGGAGTGAAAGTATCCTGTGCAGCATGTGATACCAGACAGACACTAACAGAATTACAGCCCTTAATTAGTAGTAGTAGTAGTGATAGCAGCAGCCTAATCATATACTGAAAGTTTCAGTACATTCCCAAATATACTTGGGACTGTAGCCAAACGAATGTGTATATGTGTGTGTCTTTGACTTTGGGAAAAACTTGGAGAAGCTTACAAATATTCTAGCCCTGTTAGGATAGAACAAACAGTACATTGCCCTTCACCATCCCCAATAAAGTAACCACAGTTTTTGGCATCGTTCCTTTCAGTGGGTGTTAGAAGCCACACCCACTACTGATTATTAAACATTAAGCATTGCTTTTTCTCTCTTTTTTTTTTGCAGGTGATTTCTGGATTAAAGCTTTTGATAGATTTTTATTACAAAGCAGAATTTACGGCCAATAGATGCATAGGTTGTCAGACTCACATACAAAAGAGTGATACACGACAAAGATGATATGAAGCTGATTGAAAAATATGGATGAAGATGTCTAGGAAATTACAAAAGGTTTGAAAGGAACTAAATTCCTTTGTCAGCAAGATCATAAAAGTTAAGAAAAGCAATTCCAAAGAAAAAACGGTTTGGAAGGTGATGGCCCTGTGTCAAATGAAAAAATGAAAAGGAGAGAGCTAAGTGTAGAAAAAAAAAGTGAGTGAAGGTGATTGAAAAGGGATAAATGGGGGTAACTGATATAATCAAACAGATAAAGGACACTGTTTTGGTTTTCACTTTTTGAAAATTCAGAACCAATCATTTTGCTAGTTCCACCACACTTTGCTTGTGTCATCTTGAAGACGCCTCTTCTCATAACCCAGCTCTGGGCTTACTTTGGGGCAAGGACTATCTTCTCCTGTCAACACACTGCCTAACAAAATGGGGCCCTAATCATCAACTGATCTTTCTAGGCAGTACTACAATGTGAGTGAATAATCACAATGAGGGTCTGAATCTGTGCCCTCATTTACTGACATATTCACTTTAAATGCCTCATGCCATTAATCCTCAAATTGGCGGCTTTCTCTGGTCATTATCTTGAGTTGATTGTATGGGGGGGAGGTTCCAATGTTTTGCAATGGCCAAAATGTATTAAGAATTATTTTTATAAAATGTTATATATTTAAACTTTAAAAGCTGGTTTAAAAGTAATTATAGGCATTCGTATTACTATGTGGTATATGGATATGATTCCATAGGTTATACATTGTCAAGGAGTAGTCTTTTTCTGTGATGTTTTGGGAGCAGTAGAACTAAGTGGGTTGAAATGGAAGCTAGTGAAGGTAGAATATCAGATTACAACTAGTATGAAACTCAGAAGAGGTTATTCAAAGGTTTCCCTGTTATGCCTTTATGATACAAACTACAGCAACTGCTTTTAATTCAGTTTAAAAGAAATGCTCATTTTGAAAAGGCATGGAACAGACTAGATTCAGGATACCAGGGTTCTAATCCTGACTCTGTCAGAATCTTGTTGTTTGACCTTGTACTTAAATTCTCTGAGCCTTAGTTTCCCTTTCTACAAACTAAAAGTAATAACACTTACCTTATGTGGTAAAACACAATTAAGTAATACTTGGAAAGAGAGGTAGGGAAAGTATTTTAAAGGTCAGGGAGAGGTGGAAATATTCAGAAGTTTCTGGTTTACAGCCTTGTGCTCTGGCCACCAGCTGAGATATTGTAAAAACAAAAAAATCTAAATATAGGAGGCTATGAAATGAAAAAAAAGAATTTTATCTAGCTCAACCTAACAGGAACTGCTTGACTGTTAAAAATTAAGGCTTAAGATCAATTTGAAGAAGAGAGAGAGTGCATGAGTTCATGTGTGTTTGTGTCTTCTTCACAGACCCCAATCCTCAGCTGCCATAGTTCTATTCATGTCCATGTAATGATGCTGGTTTACCCCAATGTGCATTAGCCATATTGCACTGTTTAATTTCCTGGTAGTTATTTAGTTATTAGTGTGGTCTAAATTACTTTTGTGTTTGTTTAATTATAAATAAACATTGGACAATTTCAATAATTAAATCATTAGCAGTTTTGAGTTACTCAGCAGCACAAAAGAAGCTAAAAAGCTGAACATTTCTAATTATCTTTATTATTTTATATTTGCAGTCATATAACTTCAAATGAAATCAGTGTAGCTGCTTTAAAAATAGTTAAAAACAAATTGCTCTCAGGCTGAGAGTGTTTCTGCCAACCATCATCCTGAAGCACATTTTTATGCCTTGGTAATAAAATCTCTGACAATATGAGTTTCCTAGTGGAAGTGCTGACACAAGCCTAACTATAGATTTACAAATGGTAACAACAACATAATTCGTGTTTAATTTCTGATCCAATGGATGGAGCAGGGAGTTGAAATGCTGGTTTGACTGCTACCTGACCAATAAGTGAGCTCTAGGTCTGTGTTTTCAAACCAGTGAATCAGCTATTAGAAGGATTTTATGTGTGTCATGTATTTTTATATCAACCATGTATTAAGTTAGGATGATACTTTAGTGCTGAAAATCCCTGAAACATCCTGTACTGAAATGGGGTAAAGCAGTGTCATATATTTATCACCCCCATCAAATTGTCTTCATTTGACAGCCAGAACTGTGTCTTGTTCAGCATGTTTACCTGCTTGGGGCTCTCTCATTTTAAATCATTTCAACACATGAACCTTAAAATGCCTTCTAGGACTGATCATGATTCCCTCTTCTCACCTCCTTCTTCTCTCCATTCCTCCTTCTCAAGAAAAACTGTTAGCCCATTAATAAGTCTGTTTTATTTTGAAATCTATCCCTCCAAATAGTGAGCTATCTCAGGGCAACCTTTCTCTGAAATTAAAGGCTATTTGTTGCATAAAACAATTATTTAAATGATGCTTCTGCAATTCCGCTTCCCTCTGCAAGCTCTTTTCCCTTTTAGTTGTACAGACTATGGCAGATGGAGCCATTGTCAGTGTAATTGACTTGGAGGAGCAACAGAAAATTTGATTGCTGGATTGTCAACAGTTTTGCATGTGAGCTTGGAAATGGCAGTGAAAAGGATTTTTTTCATGAAATAGAGGCAGTGGAGGGGGCAACTGGAAATGTGGCTGCATGGAAGAAGGGATTAATTGGGAGTATGACTCATGCTTCACATGATACATTTCCCATATTAGAAGGACTCAGAACCTGATCCTGAGAGTGCTGTCCCCCAGCAATCCCCACTGAAGATTATAGCAATCAGCATGTCTCTGGATCAGGCTTCCAAGAAATGAGGGTTAAATGGTGTGTTTTTCTGACATATCTCGATGACTGGAATAACATTTTTTGCATCTTCTTTACATAAATCTGTTGTGTCTTTTGCTCTTTATTCAATGTAATATGAGGGAAACACATGGGCACTATAGAGTCTGAATAACTATAGTCAACATACAAGGACTAGCTACATATATACCCTGCTGCTCTGGAAGGGTTTAAGAGGATTCTCAAACACAGAAGACACTGAGCACCACTAGAGGTCTTACAAACTATTTAAAGAGATACTTCCCAGTTCTTACACTGTGAAAGATCCAAGCTACTGCCTCATCTCATTGATACATACACAGCCCTGAATGAAATGTCAAAATCATTCCCAGAGTGAACGTCTTAGTGTGATGGGGTTTTTAAATGGATTTTCTATAGGTTTGTTCTAAGGGTTATGGTACTGCACATTCAAGTAAATTTTGAAGATGCAGATGACCAATACACAAAAATTTCATCTAAGGAAGTCTGCTGTCATTTCTATTTTGATCTCAAATGCGATGACCTACCATAACGTATAATCCACAGATAACTTTGTTTCAGAGACTGCTCTGAAAGAATAACAGATTAACTCCCTTTCTATTTTTACTACTGACTGTGTGGGCACAGGTGTACATATAAATCATAACACATTTTCTGCAGCTTTCATGGATTGTATAGGAATACATTTATTTGCCATACACTACATTCAGAGTTGCATTGTAATTGTGCTTATGGATTTGTAAACCCTGTAACCCTGTATACAAAAATCCTTGCAAAAGATAATCCAAACTTTTCAAATCTGGATGTTGAAAGTAGCCCATAATTCTTTATTGAGATAGACCTATAGTTCTCTTACACTTTCCACCAGTTACTCAATTCTATGTTTGCTCTGGAAATCTGTGAATTAGAGAAGATATGTTTCCTACATTGTCACACAGCTACATCACCTGTAGAAGTGAACTTGTCAGCTCTGGCAAGCTAAGCAGAATCAGATCAGGCCTGTACTTGAAACCCCAGATGCTGCAGCAAGTTATACTGGTGATTTCATTGGTGATAGTCTGCACTCCAAGTCTTTACTGAACTAATGCTCCAGTACACTTATGGGGAAAAATGCTGCTGGAGATACTGACTTTTGGAGGCAACTTAAAGCCCAGGTCCTCCTCCTTCCAGTCTCATTGCATTTTCTGTAACGGTGGGTGCTCACAGTGTGTCCTGGCCAAATTCCAAGTTGGATAACGGAATCCTGGATGATGTTCCTCATTTCCTCTCTTAAACTGCTGTGTAATGTTGCTGCCCACTCTTACCAAGCTGTCACATTCCACCCAAGCCATAAGACCATTTCAAAAGCACGATGAGATTACTCATGTATCTAAAAAGTTTGTAAAGTGCTTCAGATGTGAGAGATATGCTGTACCTAACTGGAGGCTGGGAAGTGCTATCTGATTTTTAATCACTATGGAAAATATGGCAAGCCTTATATCAGGTGGCTTGTGCCACTTGGTTTGGCTGTTTTGCTTCTCTCCTGAACATCCCTTTTCAGCTGTCCCATTCCAAGAAATAATACAAATTGATTGCACATTTGAAAGGAATCCATCTTTACTCCCACTGACTAATATGTCCATTGTTTCAAATAATTGTTATAGAATATGAAAAAGAAAAATGACTGCCTGCAGATACACATGAGAAGAGAGATTCAGGATACAGTACAGTGCACAGGACATTATGGAGAAGAGAGAGTGAATGTGCATTCCTAGGGGTTACTCTAAGAAGTTTTATATAGCAGCCACAGCATAACAGTAAATTCTGGACAGCAGCACCTCAGTGGAAGCTCCACAGTGCCTCTACCTGAGATACACACCACAACTTCCAAAGCTCCCAGGGAATGCAACAATTTTGGCATGCATACTTCTGGAGGGTGCAGTGTGCATTTCCAGCCAAACCTGGCCAGAGTGAAGGAAAGGGGGAGCCACTGCCCCTATTCCTTCCTGATCCCTTTATGGTGTGCTAGAGGTGGCCAGAGTTAGTCTTTGCATACTTGGGAACCTGCACTTGTAACTAGCCATTCAGCACAATTTCATGTGTTACCCAGGATTCCTTGACCCAGTAACTTTTAGTCTCTGCAAGTCGGTATCAGGAAATAAACTAAAGGAAATACAGTACTTCCTCCTGCTATATGGTTGGCATAGACAAATCAAAACCAAATGCTCTTAACTTGAAGCTTTACTTTATTGATCTTCAGCAATTCCCATTGGAATTACCTTTACCAGAAGTCTCCATTTATTAGTCTTAAGCACATACAAATGCAACGGGTGGTTAGAGTGCCCCAAAACTTGATAGTTACCCCACAAGTCTGAGGCAGTCTTCATGTGAATCAATCACAGATTTCCAGTAAGCCAGTCCTTCCGTCTGTGCCTGGATATCTTTTTAATGTGTCCACGAAGTGATCCACCTGACTCAGACCTGCTACTTCCCTCTTCTGCCCACAAAAGTTACAGAGACATGTCAATCAAAAGTATTACATAGATGATCAAATGGAAACAATTGTCAAGCAAAGGCAAAAGATTACAAGGAATGTCAAAACAGGATGCGGTTATGTGGTTTTGAGATGAACATATTAACATCTGGCAGGTGTGAACATATTCCGACTGCCTGCTTTTCACCCCTGCACATCAAGAAAAAGGCACAAAGAGTCAGGTTCATCCCCTGTCGCATTCTGGCTTTGCCTTAGCTGAACTAGGTCACACAAAAGAAAATCTACTAATTATATTCCTAGAAATAAGCAAATAAGCAATAAGCAAAATAATTCATAGTTCATCTCAAAAGTTGGCAGTGCCTTAAGCAACTGGTGATTTGCTAAAATGCCCCCCATCACATGTGAGGAAAAAGGAAGGGGATAGATGCACTCCATCCTTCTACTTGCAAATATTTTATTAGGTTCAGTACCTCTTTCACAACATCCTAACACAAACAATATTTAAACTAAAATAACAGGCTAAGCTAAGCAAAGTGGTTGGGATGTACATTACTAGGTACAGACCATACTGAACTACAAAGTGAGGTAGAAGTAACAGAATTAAGAAGAAAATGAAGAATGGTAAATATTTGGGGATGAGTTTTGCTATTACGGATCATTCTGGCTTTACTAAATTGGATTCATGTGGCCATACTATCCATGCTTATTTCATTATTCCAGTAGAGGTAACACTTTTCTATTGCTATCTCACCCCAAATCCATTATGAAGGACAGGGCTGGGAGGAAAAAGAATTGTAAGTGCTTGCTTCCATTTGGGTTCCATTAAATTTCTTATGGCCATTATCATTTGCATTCAGGACCAATGTGTTCTGAGAATCATGAAACTACCACTTGTAAATAAAATACATGCTGATGGCCTACTGATAAAATAGGAAATTCTCCCTGTTCTTTGGGACTAATTTCCCAGAAGCTACTGTGATAACACTCAAGACAATCCATTTGCTAAAAATAATTCTTTGTTCAGCTTCTGTGTTTCAGCATCCCTAGACTGTGAGCCCCATTTTGATTAGACTCCTTTTGGTTCATGACAGCTCTAAGTAATACCCGTCTGCCAATGATCCTAAGGGGGCATTCCAGAAGGCAGGGATTCTTGGAGCATGGGGCTTATACCCTGTCATACCCTGTTTTCCACAGATCTGTCTCCTACGTGAAAGCAGAGAGCGTGGGCAACCCTGTTCCACCTGATGATTCCCTATCACAGAGGGAATAGTCCATTTATGGATTAAGCCAGATTTTAAGGTTGCTTTGTACCACCACAGCAGTATAAAACTGTCTTAATGGGGCTGAGATTCTGGCCCAGTGAATCCATAGGGACTATTTCTATGAAGGGTTGCAGGATTAGACTTTTATTCTACAATTTTATAATAAACAGCATTTGAAATGCCTGCTTCATGTCAACTAAATGTACATGCACAGATGTGAAAATTCATGGTTTCCCCTACTGTTCTTTTTGATAAATAGTTTGATGACTTTTTAATTATATGTTAAGGTGTGTGTGTGAAGGAAATTGCATAGCTATATATATTTACCCCTTGCTGATTATGGAATTTATTGGGCTCTGGGTCCTTTGTTTTTTAAATTAAATTCTCATTTTAGTTATATTTGGCATTAGCAGCTGTGATTCACACAACCATGGGTGCCTTTGAATACAAATGTATTGTTATTAATGTTGATAATAATATTTAATGTCTCTGCTGCACTGTTTGACTGTTGGGAACCATAAAACAACAAGCTTAAATGTTAAAATGTCCTGGTTCTGAGCCAAATAATATGCCAAAAAGGATGCTGTGCTACTCAGGGATGGAGCACATTTGTTTATATTGTTTCAGGCAGGAAGTGCCTGAGAGACCAGAGATGGATGAATATCTGTGTAAATGTCATAGCCTGTATCCCACTGGACATGGTGTGCTGTGACATCTGTCAGCCCATATCTGTGTGGTTTTGAAAGTTCTACATTAAGAAACAATTTATCTCATTGTTTAATATTATCTCTGGGTCTGGGTTTGTGTCACTTTACTGCATGAAAGCATTTATGAGTTTGAAGAGGCCCTCACCCCACCCACTGCAGGATACATAAAGTGGGCCATAAAATTCTCTGCCACAGTACCTCCATTGATATCACTGGGGAGATGTCAGTGGCCCAATATTTGTGGGGGGATTTTCCCATGTGATTTTTAGCAAGCTGAGGGGGTTTTTTGTAGATGTTTTACCAGACATATTTTATGCATCAGGCCCAAAATAGCAAATCAGCCTTCTGTTTAGCCCATTCCTAAAAAGACATGCTGTAAATATAATTAAATTTATTATTCAAATTTCTGAAAATAATTTCAGGAAATATGCATTAAAATTTATAAGTATTTTCTTCAAAATACATGAAGAGGATGAGATATTATTTTTATAAAACAAAGGAATAACTATGTCTGATAACTCATTTACAAGAAAAAAACCCTCAGCTTGCTAAAAATCACATTTGAAAATCCTCCACAAATTTCAGAAAATCTGTTCCCAAGGCATTTGGTTATTAAAACAAACAAAACAAACTGATTAAAACTGCTTAGCACCATTTGTGTACTAAAACATTTGGGTCACATTTTTATATAGTTAAAAAAACCAGAAGAAAAAAAAGCTAATATTCACACTACACTACTTGAGACTTTTTTTTGAAGAGTCCCATATGTTAGAACCTCATCGGCTCTTATTTTGCACTAAGCGAATAGTGGGAAAATACACATTTTTCATTTTGCATTTCGAAAACTTTAATTTCTTTGTATTTATATGTTTGCTTTCCACATACGTTAACTGCTCAATAGCATAAATACTCATCAAATAAGAATTTTAAGCTTGAATATGCTAATATTCGCTGTCCTATTTTATACTCTTTAAAGAGGCAGTTAGTTACTTCTTTGTTCTTAGGGTGCTCCTCATTCACATTGGTACTTTTGAATTTGCTTGCCTCTGTCAGAAAAGAAATTCATATTTTAATGCTGGGCCATTTCTATTATTAGAGTGGACCCAATTTGCACTCAATTTGTAGATGTAAATGACTGCACCAGGTTCCAAGCAATGGAGAATTAGGGTGTAGGGCCTGATCCAATGCCTCGTGAAGTCAGTGGGAGTCTTTCCTTGGATTTCAGTGGATGTTGGGTCAGGCCTTAGTCAGAAACAAGACCACAATTCCTAAAGCAGAAAATGTGGATTTCTGCTGTTGTAAATTTCCGATGAGATTTCAGGTACTTGAAGAGACTGACCATTAAAATCTGCCTTTTATGAATTACTGAATAAACTATTCCCTCACTAACAGAAATGAATTGTTATAACTAGAAATAAGCCAAATGGCTTTCAGTCAAAATATTGCTTATTCTAGATTGTTCAGTGGATGATTAATAATTTCAAACCTTTGGTTCTTAAAGAATGTTCACCTGTATAATATTGTTGGAAAAAAAGAGCCTTGATAGGTTTCACAGAAGACTATCATTTTGAAAATTATGTCATTCTGTCATTAGCACAAAAGTTTTGGTGTGACATGACCTAAAAATTAAATGTTTTTTAAATCAAAGTAATACCATTTATTAATTTATAATGGGTTTGTTAACTCTTCAGAGGCTTAGTGCTCACATATTTTGGGTGTACAAATGTAAATGAAATTTTAAAATCTGTACTTTCATCTTTCACTTGAGGCAAAATTTACACACACAATTTTAAACTAAATTCTGATTTCCATCTTCCAACATTGTATATGTTTTAATCATTCCTCTGAAATAGAAACTCCTTCTGTAGCTGCAAGATACTCCACTTACATGAAATAAGTAGATAATCAGTGAGCTTTTAGACTGATGTCTGCTGACTCTAGCTCCTAGTGGGAAAGACCCCTTATCACAAAATGTGCTATTACAGTTGACAAGCTTGTTAGTAGTCTCACCTGAAAGGTGACCTGGAAACTCATGTCTTTCCTCTCTCTCCACATAAATCTTTCTAGGGTAATTATATGGCCTCCACTGAAGTAGTGCCTGAGTACCTCCCAGTCTTTCATGTATTTTTCTTCACGACACTTTCCGAGGGAAGGATGTACTGTCCTACCCATTTTAATTATGGAGAATTGAGGGACAGAGACTTACCTAAGGGCACACAGGAAGTCTGGCAGAACAAGGAAATGAGCCCTTGTTTCCAAGTCCCAGACTAGATCCCTAACCACTGAACCATCCTTCCTCTCTAACCACACTATGCTGTATGATAAGTCTTTGGAAATGCTCTGAGTAGCTTGTTTTCATGTTTGAGTTACAGTGCATGATTAATGCCTAATGAGTTCATTATCCCTATTTAACATTTCATGGATAATTTGTGATGATTTAAGAACAAACATGTATATTTAAGATCTGAATTAATGGACAGAAAAAGCAAAAGATGGGATATATGCATATTTATAAAGCAGATAATTAATTGTTCAGGATGAGAATGTTTTAGTTTTTTTTTAATTTTGTAAATTTAGGTCCAGATATCAGTTTGGCCATTTTCTGTCTTTTAAAAAGGATTACAATAGTGCTGTCTGCTATAAAGATAAATTTGGATTCAAAACAGACTTGTATAGTTCATTTTTCCAAATAATGAGAGATAGTAGGGTGATCCTGCACAAGTGCACTCTTATAAGTGGAAACCTCAGGTGTTTCCAGGTTCTACACTGGAATCACTTATCTAACAGAATCAAAAGGTACCATAGAATATAGAAAATAAAAGGACTTTTCTTTTAAGATTGTTTACTCCATCAGAAGAGGGGAAAACAGAATGCCTATGAGTAGGGCTGCATTTTAAAAAAGCTTGAAAGTAATTTTGATTAAAAAATACAGCTGTTATTTAAAATAAAATCTTTAAATTAGCATTTCTTCTCTGGCATTGCTACTTCAGTGCTGCTAAGTCACTCTTTACTTTGTTACCTCCTTCTGCTTTGAATGGTGATCTATGGTGCATGGGACATAACTGGTAATGTCACAAGTGCCTGTCAGATGCCAGCCAAAGGAATCTGAAAAGCAGTATTCAGCATACTGCGTTTCAAGTCAATGCATGTTCAGCATATGCTAGGCAACATCACCTCTTTTTTTCTTTCTGTATCACATTAGATGATATTTGCTGGATCATATGTTGTTGTACAGCCTTTTCCTCTGCTTCTGGCAAGCTTAGTGTGATTCACTCTTCACGAAATCCTAGCTCCATTAAATCAATGGGAATTTTGCCATTGATTTCAATGTGGCCAGAATTTCTCCCAGATACTTGTCATATGGAAAAACTTCAAATATAGATATGAACAGCTACAGCAGTTAACATTACAATCAGAATCTCCTGATTTGTTATTAAAGTAAACCCAATATCTGTAACTTGTAAGAACTTAAAGAGGAGAGCAAATTAAAAAGAAAGAGAGAATCTGGAGAGAGAAAAACTTATCTTAGACCACCATGCCTTGGCAATATATATAGTGTTGTGCACTTCTGAGAATCTCAAGAGGAACAAGCAATCAGAGCAGAACACTTTATATCAGAGCAAAGTTATGATAACCCTTAGGGTTACCTATGTTTAGAAAATTCATAATAGGGAGACTCTATTGCAAAGAAATCATACAGTTTACTCTGGAGTATTTGTATCTGAAGTGGGTGTCTACACTGCAATAAAACACCTGCAGCTAGCCCATGTCAGCTGACTCAGGCTTGCAGGGCTCAGGCTAAGGGGCTATAAAAGTGCAATGTAGACAGTCAGGCTTGTAGTGGAGCTGGACTCTGGGACCTAAGCCTGAACATCTTCACTGAAATTTATAGCCCCACAGTTCAAGTCCCATGAGCCCAAGTCAGCTGACATGTGCCAACTGTGGATGCTTTATTGCAGTGTAGACATACTTAGTGTATCCACTGTGTAGGGATAAATCAAGACTCCTTTGGTCCATCCTGTTTCAAACAGTAAGCTATGACTTGCTTGGAATTACATTTCTTTCTGGCTAGACAGGACTGGAACATACATCTTTGTAGTGATTCATTAAGTTAACATGGGGCAGTAAACGCAGTGCAAACGAAAAACTAGGTTGATTTGAAAGGCATTTTATTTCATTGATTTGGGAGATTCTTTTTATTACCATGTGACAGAAACCACTAAACATAAGGTGCTTTACTCCTGTTAGTCCTGCAGAGCCAACATAGTTATCAGAGAGTGAGCTGGATTTGATTCTCGATCATGCATCATCAGCAGAATTCTTAACGAGTTGTAAATGCAGAACTTTTTATTTGGTGTAATCTGAGAGCCAGCAAGAACATTTCTTGACTTTCAGATTGCATGCTGAGTGTGCAGAATCTGACAGTTGGAAAAATAACTTATTTGAGAATTTAACTCAGCAAGGCTGCAAGGGAGTATTTCAGTACAGAGTTTGACTGCCATTCCCGTGCTCTAACCACTAGGTCACACTGCATCCCAAGAGCACATGAGAGACAGAAGAGACTTTTGTACCATCTTGAGGAAGCAGCTTACTAGTAAAATTATTATAAATGACAGACAGCATCTCCTCCTCCAGCTTAACCTTTAATACAATAAAGTAAGCAATTTGGAGCAAAGTAAACAACTTTTTATTAATTTGAGAGTTCTCAAGGAAATGGTGGCATGAAAGTCAGATCTGAGGTACCGTATGACTCTAACATTACCAGAAGTTGTTACAGAAAGGGAGGGAAAATTTAAATGAGGTAACAAAACAAGCAGTCTTGTATTTGGTTTGCCTCCTTTTTATTTTTAATGTTTTTCATCACACACTTGACAGCTGGTATAGCTTTGGATGCAGAGGTGACACGCGGTCGGGGCATGCAGGGCCACATGCCCTCCCCCCCAGACTTGCTGCTTGGCTTGTACTGAGCATGCTCACACCACCTGAGTGTGCTCAGTAACATCTACTAAAGCCGCTGCCCTCACTCTGTCCCCCCACCTCCAACTATCGGCAGATACAAGTCATCTCTGTTTGGATGTTTTAGTTTACAATGATGCAGATAAATATATTTTTTTGAGGTGGGATATTATTCCCCTAAATTGCATTTTAACACCAGTGTCTCCCAAATTACCTTATTTTCCAAAGTAAACCTGGCTACCAGCCACACTGACACCCGTTCTGTAGCCCTGAGTCTGCAGTAGCAACTGCAACTCTAATGCACCTACTACCAGTGGGGTAGGATAAGAAGATCAATGGCAGAACACAGGGATCCACTGTAGTTATACCTGGAAGGGGTTAGTTTTTACTGATAAATACGGGTAAATATTGATTTCCCTTTTGCACACACAAACCAATGAAAAAATATCTCCATCAATAATAATTTTACAGGGAGGCAAAGTAAGAAAAATGCCACTTGAGAACTTATTAGGGTTTGATAAGAATACTTTGATGGCATCAATTCTGCTACAGTGAGGCTTTCTGAACACAATTTGCCTATTCAAGCAGAAAAATTTTTGCTCTTTGCACTTTGGGCCTGATCCAATGCCCACTGAAGTGAATGGGAGTCTTTTCCTTGGCTTTCGTGGGCTTTGGATCAGTCCCTTTAGCCTTAAGAAACTCGTTACTGTTATGACACCCTTGCAGGGCCCAAGCATAATTTTTTTGGGCCCAGTACAAACTTGTAACACGGGCCCCCTCCCACACACATACCCATTGGGGTTGCAGCCTGGGCAGGGCCCCTCAGGGCCTCCGGGCCCCCCAGGACTTTCAGGTCCTGGTAAAATGTACCCTTCCCCCCTCCCCCCCCATGTGGGGGACCTGCACTCTTGAACTGATATTAACAAATTGGACCTTTGAAAGAATGACCCTAAGAAGAATTAGATAAATAAAATGCAACACAGAAACAAAGAAGCACTAATCCTCAGAGTACATGGTCAGTTTTCAAATTTAGTCAATCAGGTTAGTGAAAGCAGCTTGGAAGCAATTGGACTGAATTAATTAACAAAAATCCTGACATCATTTGAAAGCAGTGACAGAATAACATCATGGGGTTTTGCTGATGAACCTATACTTTTGCTGCTTTGTCACATCTGGATGAACTTGACATTCTTGTTGTTCAACATATCAGTCAGAAGCTTTCCTTCTGGGGTTCTGTTTGGTTTAGGCTTATTTCGTTAGAAAGGAAATTAGGTTAAATGTGGCTTTTTTAAGCAGGGAAAGTTTAGCACACTTCGTTCTTTCATAGTTACCCAACTGAAAGGGATAGCACTTGAGAGACAGATTCCCAGAGGACTTTAAGATTCACTTTAAGAAATCCACTGAAGGAATAAACACCTTCAGAACTCATTCATCTGTGCAGGAGACAGTGGAACTGTGCATCATGAACCATGAAAAAATCCATTCTCTCTGTGCAGCTGTGCAATCAAAAGTAATCTCTTCCAAATTCCACAACTGTATCTCTAAACCCAGATGAAACACTGTAAAAAATGGTCAGTGATTATTTGATAAATAATACAAGACTCTCCTTTATTATATCTGAAAAGACAGAAAAAGGCACTCTTCCCAGGAGCTGCAGATGGCACAGTATTTAATTCTTTTGAGGTTTGTCGCAATCTATTTAATTATTTCTGATTCTTCTTTTACTGTCTGCCTGTGGAATGTTATTTTCAAAGGAAATAAATATAAATAAGTCTCCCTAGAGCCACCCCCAAAGACAAAGAATAGTTGGAGGAGATCTGCACTGGCTCTCTCTTGGTATCTGGTTTGAATGAATGGTGTTAGCTTAGATTTATAAATGGCCTACGATGCCCACCTGATATCAACTCTCACCCATGTCATAATGCTGCAGTTAAAATTAGCTGAGCTCATCAATCTGGAGCTCACTTAATACAAAGGAACTGGAGCAATAGTCAGAGGATTCTCCCCCATTTTGGTCCGAAATTGATCAAATATGTTGGCTTTCTATTTAGGTGGAGATTTGGTTGGGAAGATATGGCATATGGAATAACTTTTCAGAAAGGGTGTATTGTTATTAAGCTGAATCAGTTATTGTGGCATATGGCCAAGATCATTGTTGGTGCCTGTTCTTATTGGTGGTTTGAAATAATTGTTAAATACAACTCCAGTTTATGATAGGTGACTTTTTTGGTTAATTTTATACATTTGAAAGTAATGAAAACCTGTGGTCTTTGGAGTCTTTTCTGCCCTAGATATATATATTGTATAATATATTACCATGTATCTTGTGGTTTCTTGGTAATTTAAGCAAGACAGGCTCTTAAATTAGCTATTAAATTACCATTCAGAGATCTGATTATCTTGTAATTTCCTTACAAAGTCCTCCATTGGGGATAAATCTAGTTTAAATTGTCTCCCTTTCTTATGATTTTATCATATCTTATCTGTAAGAAGATATAAAATTCCTGTCTTTCTAACTTATATTCCAATTGTACCTGTGTGAAAGATTTTAGTTCAATTTTGTCAAATTACTATCTTCTGTTTTAATTCTGTTTGTATCCAGTTTTGCCTTAAACTTCTTGTGAAGCTAAGAATAACATCTATTATTCTATTCCTATACTGTTCCCATCACTGTGATAGCTGGGATATTACAAATGGTGGCCAGTTTTGAAATACCCCTTGAGAGTCCTAGTTGTATTATCATATCTCCCCTTCTTTTTAAAAAAAATAAAAATTCATGGATTATTTCCTGTGTCTGTCTGTCTGTCTTGATTTAATTGACTAGCAGATGGTTGCTCTTTTAGACACTGGTTTAGCAAAGGCCTTGAGCTTAAGCATATGGTTAAGTCCATCCCAATTCAGTAAAGCACATAACCATGTGCTTATCTTTAACCACATGATTAAGTATTACTGAAATCAGTGGCTACAGTGGGCAGGCAAAAGGTGGAGCTGAAGGGCTACTCACATGATCTCTGTCCTCATCCAGTTCTGTGTAGCATAGGTTGAAAAGATAATACACAGCCTGGAAATGTATTATGCTGAGTCCTATGCTAGGGATCCTGGGAGCATATGTAGCCAGAAAAAGTCTTTCATAGTGCAGTTTCAGTGGAGCTAGGATAATGGTCAACAAAGTCTTGAACTAGTGCAGATTTCTAACATTGATGATTCCAGGTTCTCATGTATCCCTGGGAACCTGCCAAGTTTGGAGGGTTTCTTTTTCGAGGGAGTGGGACAAACATTTTCCCTACCCCTCTAATGCAATGATATGGGGGAAACAATGATTAAAAAGTCGTCACTGAATTTTCCTCCCTGAAAGCCTCCAATACACATGATCTCCATGAGAATAATATAAAGAAAGAAAATGGAAATTGAAAAAAAGGAATGAAGACAGTGGGAAAACATGAGGAATTTGGACCAAGACCATTTTCTCTCATTCTTCTACCTTCAAAATGCAGACTCCAAGTGATCAGGCCAAAAGAACTACCAGAATTAAACTTCTTCTGGATAAATCTGGTGAAAAATGTCCCATTAAAACAGGTTTTTTTAAGTTTTTTGATGAAAAACTGGGATTTTGATTAAATAAAATATGTTGTACAAACTGTCTACTTTCAATGGAAAAGTTCAACTTTTCATCAAAAACCAGTAAACCAAACATTTTTTGTCTGAAAACTTTTTGGTTATTTATCAAAAAAAAATCAAATTCTACTTGGGGAAAAAAAAAGCATTTTCTTCCTGACTCTACTTTTGCACATTATGAAGATCAGGTATGAGTTGGTGCCTGCTACAGACCACCTAATCACACTAGGGAACAGGATGACAGACTGTAGTGTAGGCTGCGGAAGATATTGTGACGCATTTGAGATAGTGATGCGGTGGGTTTGGTTAGGAGCAGAGCACAATTATATAACCTGTTTTTCCTCCTGTTATCTAATTGTATTCTGTGCCAAGGAAAGTGAAAGTGTTAGCCGAGCCACCTGCTGTAAATAAGCCAATCCCTACTATGCCCTAGAGTAAATATGTTATGCTGTATAGGAGCTTGAAATGCGAGCAATGCCAGAGACTCCATCATGAACTCACCGGGAGTGTCTGGCATTCCCCTGCAGCTGCTTCGCAGAGCCCTAGGGTCTCCCTCTGCCGTTTGGAGCATAAGACATGATTAAAGATAAGTGTACCTAACCATTGTTAACGTGTTTTTATTCCTTATCTGGTATCCAGAACCGAAAGGCAGCAGTGCCTGGTATAACACAGACTCCTTACGCACTTATCTATTATGTGAAGTGGAATAAGTTGTGTGATTGGTGGAACTTCAATCTGAGTGATATATGCTGGAAGTCTCGTGCTGCTAGTACTAAAACATCCTTGGAATCCTAAATATTATAGATGACAATTTCCTAACTCAAGGAGTGTTTCAACCAATGCTATTCTATATTAGACCTCATCTTGACAGATAAAGAGGAACTGATCACAAAACTAAAAATGATGGTAGTTTAAGTACAAGTGATTGTGCCTTGATCACAATTATAATGTGCAAACATAATAAAGTACAAACCTGTAATGTATAACATGGTATTTAAAAAAGTCAGTTTCACAAAGCTGAAAAGAATTATGTATTAAATCAGCTGGAAGAAAGAATTTAATTAGAAAAATGTGAATGATAATTGGGAATTGTTTAAGAACTCTTTACTATATGCCCAGCAAGCCACAATTGAGAAGGAAGACTGTATTGGTTAAAAAGTGACTTGGTTTAGAGGTGAAGTGAAGTCAGATATCAAAAATAAAACAATTATACATAGGAAATGAAAGAAAAGGGAAGTTGATAATAAAGAACATAAAAGAACGAGACTCCTGTAGCACCTTAAAGACTAACACATTTCTGCAGGCATAAGCTTTTGTGGGCTGCAGACAAAGTGGGTTGCAGCCCACAAAAGCTTATGCATGCAGAAATGTGTTAGTCTTTAAGTTGCTACAGGACTCTCGTTGTTTCTGCTGTATACAGACTAACATGGCTACTCTCTAAAAGAACATAAAGCAGAAACTAGGAATTGTAAAATACATTATTTTTAATTGATAATGGAAGCATAGGGACACAAGGAGAAATCTATGGCCAGCAAAGTAAGGACAATAATAAGACGGCAAAAAGAATCCTGACAATGGTATTGGTCAATTACTAGATGGAAATGGTGGCATTATTAACAATAATGCAGAAAAATCTGAAGTGTTCAATAAATATTTCTGTTCTTTCTATATCTGTGAGAAAAACAGATGATGTAATCTCATGATATGATAACAGTCTTTCCATTCCACTTGTATCTCAGAAGGACATTAAATAGCAACTACTAAAGTTTAAAATCAGCAGGTCGAGATGATTTGTAAAAAGAGATTTTAAAAAGCTGGCTGAGGAGTCTACTGGACTGTTAATGTTGATTTTTGCAGAAGTCTTGGAACAATATCAAGGGGTTCCAGAAGACTGGAAGAAAATGAAAATTGAATAAATATTTAAAAAGGAAAAATAGGATGACCCGGACTGACATTGATCCCTGGCAACATAATGGAGCTGCTGATATGGGACTTGATTAATCAAGAATTAAAGGAGGATAATAGTATAATATAATATAATCAATAATTAATTCATATGCTAATCAACATAGAAATTAGATCCTGTCAAACTAACTTGATACCTCTTTTTTATAAGATTACAAGTATGGTTGAGAAAGGTAATCATGTTGATGTAAAAGATCTCTGTAAAGCATTTTATTTGGAACAACACAATATTTCGATTAAAAAACTAGAATGATATAACATTAGCATGGCACAGATTAAATTGAGTAAAAGCTGGCTAAATGAAAGGTCTCAAAATGTAATTGTAAATGGGGAATCACGATTGAGCGGCTGTGTTTCTAAAGGGTACTACAGGGATTTGATCTTGGCCATTTGCTATTTAACATTTTATCAGTGATCTGGAAAACATAAAATTGTCACTGATAAGGTTTGCAGATGACCCAAAAATTGAGGGAGTGGTAAATCATGAAAAAGACAGGTCACTGATTCAGTGCAATTTGGATCACTTGGTAAACTGGGCACAAGCAAACAACATGCATTTTAATATGGTAAAAGTAAATTTATACATCTGGAAACAAAAAACATAGGCCATACTCATAGGATGGAGGACTCTGTCCTGGAAAGTAATGACTCTGAAAAAGATTTGGGGGTCATAATGAATAATCAGCTAAACATGAGCTCCAAGTGAAATGCTGTGGCCAAAAGGGCTAATGCCATCCTTGGATGCATAAACAGAGGAATCTCAAGTAGGAGTTTACAATTATTTTACCTCTGTCTTGGAACTGCTTTAACTGCTGCTGAAATACTGTATCCAGGTCTGGCATCCACAGTTCAAGTTGGATGTTGAAAAAATGGAGAGGGTTCAGAGAAGAGCCACAAGAATGATTAAAAGATTAGAAAATATACCTTATAGTGATAGACGCATGGAGGTCAATCTATTTAGCTTAACAAAGAGGATATTAAGGGGTGACTTGGTTACTATCTATAAGTATCTACCCAGGAACAAATTTTTAATAATGGGCATTTCAATTTAGAAGAGAAAAGTATAACACAATCCGATGGCTGGAAGTTGACACTAGACAAATTCAGACTGGAAATAAGGTGTACATTTGTAATAGCGAGAGAAATTAACAGTTAGAACAATTTAGCAAGGGGTCCTGGTGGTTTCTCCATCACCAACAACGTTTTTCGATCAAGATTGGATTGTTTTGGTTTTTTTTTAAAAATCTCCTCTAGGAATTATTTTGGGAGAAGTTCTATGGCCTGTGTTATACAGGAGGTCAGACTAGATGATCACAATGGTCCCTTCTGGCCTTGGAATTATTGAATCCATAAAATCACCCATCACTAGTAAAAACTTCACTCAAACTGCAAGAAACAATTGACAAATTATATTGGACTTCTGATAGGGAGCATACTGTAAAACAGTATAGATACCTTTATTTCTCATCATAAGGTGTACAAAAGAAATTCACACAGCTAAGGGGAAATTCATCAATCAGAAAACTGAAATCTTAAATTACCATTTTGATCAATGTACTAAGTAGATGCAAAGTCTGGTCAACCCATTAAATGAGAAAGTTAATAAGAAAAGAAAATTGTCTCACAGTTCATGAAATAGTATAGCAAGGTATAATTTTTCAAGTCCTAGTAATTATGTTGGCTATCACACCATTACTGATATAATGTGAAGCTAATAAGCCAAGTAATTAGAGTGCACTGGGTCAGAGTTTTCACCTGAATATCTGAAGGGTAAAACAAAAATGAGGTATTATAATATTTAGCATATGCCCAAACAGCACAAACACGATATAACGGAAAGGTTACATTTTAGAGGGAAACTGCTGTGTCTTGCTCATTGAGTTGTTTGTATTGACTTACATGCTGGGCCTAATGGGGGTCATTACAGGGATTTAATTGTGTTACAAATGTGTCAAAGATGTATGGCTATCTGACTGTCTAGTATAGGAGCATCTTGCTAAACTCTGTTGATGTTATAAAGTTCTTACATTTTGGATTACTGAACGATAATCACTTAGATACACTGATAAGGACATGTTATCCTTACTACAGTACTAGTAAAACATGGTCTGATCCAAAGTCCTCATCCACATCCCACAAGGAACAGTGACATTCTCAAAAGACAGAGGAAAAAAGGACTTCCCTCCTCTTATTTTAGTTCACAAGGATACAAGCATTAATTCCAATATTTCAGGTTTAAATCTCCCAGCTTCTCAAGCAATTTCAAAGAAAAGTTAAACACAGATGCCAAAGTTCAGCTGTCTCATCAGAAGATGGCTGGGGACAGGCCCATCAAGAGAAATTTTGAGTCCCAGTACCTCATATTTGCTGGGACCTCACCCACACCTATTTCACTTTATTTACATATAGGTTTTTGTTGGGGACAGGGCCTAAGCTCAGGGTCTTGGTACAATTGTCAGACCTGGCTGGAGACTCTGTTCAACATCAAGATTATTCATTACTGGTGGTCCTAGGGCCAGAAATCTGCTGCATTTTCCTTTCTTCTGAAAAGCAATACACCTTTTAGTTTTCAAAAATACCCAGATGCAGCTCATCAGCAAGTTACTAGCCTGGAATGGCAAAATAATAATTAAAAATATAATGAATGTGCCACTAAACCAAGTTATCAAAAAAGGAGTTTGGCTGTAGGCTTATCTTCACAACAATAACTCCATGCAAGATGCCATCAGCACAATCCCCTAGTCTACCATTTTTTCCTTTTAGAAAGCAATTTTTTGCAGTTTCTCAGGGGCACATTCATGACCTTCGAGCATACCTAGATTCTAAGAGTGATGCATATAGTTTCCAGATCATGTGAATAATAGAAGTGCTTCATTTGAAAGTTAGGTTTATCCTTAGCTAGACTCTATTTTGCATTGAAGCTTCTCTTGTTGACCCTCATTTGTCAGTATCAAAGGAGAAGTGAGATCAGAGACCCAGTCTGCAGTGAAAGAGTGGGAAAATAGACAGAACAAGTGAAAAAACAAGTAAGCGAGACAACTGATATGAATTCTTATGGCAGACCCTTGTGAAAAGACATCTCTTCCCAAAGATTTTGAATTCAGGGCATGCCTGTGAGGTTTCAAAATCTTTCTCTGCTTCTCAGATCGAACACTGCAAGTGACAAGAATAAAATAAATTAATAAACATTGATACATGGACTATCCATTCCCATGGTTCACTGAACAATTCTACATTATTACTTAGTTGAAAGGTTAATTGTTATATAAATCCATTCTTAAAGTTTAAAACACATTAATTAAATGAAAGGAAAAATAACTCTGTATAGCCTACAATACACTTAGTCAGTAATTACAATGTGCTGGTGCTTGTGTGGAAGGGACCCTCTGTGCATGGACCTCCGTCTCCTCATGCAGAAAAGCAAGGGGCTGAACGCCTCCCTAGTACCACCCGTCTTCCTCCTCCTGGACCTTGAGTAGTTCTATTGACATCAGTGGGAATACTCACAAGTATGAGGAGTGTGATTTAGACACCCTGACTTGCTACTTGTGATTTCCAAGTATCCATGACACAAGGTAGTGGAAGCCTGGGAATAAAATGTATGAGGTATCTGCATAATTTAAGAAAGCAATGAATTATTCTAACTATAGCACTCTCTTAGTAATGAATCTCCTAAGAAATTCTTATTTGGGTGAAATCAGCCCCTCAGGTTCATAGAACCATAGAAATGTAGGGCTAGAAGGGATCTTCAGAAGTCAAGTCCAGCCCCCTGCACTGAGACAGGACCAAGTAAACCTAGACCATCCCTGACAAGTGTTTGTCCAACCTGTGGTTTAAAAACCTCCAACAATGGAGATTTCACAACCTCCCTTAGAAGCCTCTTCCTGGTTGAACTCTGTGTACAGAAAGAGACAAGAAATTCTTTGAGGTTAATCTCACACAGCTTCTATGTAATCATTAGGCAGGAGAGATGTTTGGGGAGATGGGGCCTGATCCAACTTCCATTAAAGTCAATGTGATTCTTTCCTTTTACTTTAACGGTAGCTGTAACAGGCCTTTGGAAAGTATGGAGCATAGCCTTCTAAACCCACACTTTCTGGGGATGTGCAGGGAAAGGAAGCTCCTTTGATCTATCCTGCTGGACTCACGTCCCATCTGAGAGCACAGTTTCTGAATCTCCTTGTAGCTGCAAAATAACAACTGTGGCAAGGACCCAACACAAGGGTAACACCATTCTAATTTCCACAAAGAGATCCATGGGCTCAGCAGGGGACAATGCTTCAAGAGCAGATAGTCTTCTACTCCACTGTCTTTCAGCCCTGCCCACAAAATTCTATGCAACACCTACCATATGGAGGAGGAGATTTCATGCTCTTCAATCTAGCATACAAAGGTATACAAAGACCCAATGGCTGGAAGTTGAAGCTAGACAAATTCAAACTGGAAATAAGGTACAGATTTTTAACAATGAGAGTAATTAACCATTGGAAATGCTTACCAGGTGTTGTTTTGGATTCTCCATTCCTGGCAATTTCTAAATCACGATTGGATATTTTTCAAAAACGCATGCTCTAGTTCAAACAAGAATTAATTCAGGGAAGTCATGTGGCCTGTGCTATACAAGAGGTGAGACTACATGATTACCATAGTCTCTCCTGGCCATATAATCTATGAATCTACTCTGTGTAGGTGCCACTTATCTCATCTGTGTCCCCTGCTCCAGAAGCAATACAGGAGTCCCTTCCCACTTGCACAATGAACTTGAACCATCATGAAAACCATTTTTTCTCTCTACTTATTATTTGTATACTATTAAATAAAACAATAACCAACAAAGTAAAAATAAATGAGCGAAGTGCTAACCTGTCATCGCTGTGGTACATTCTGTCAAATTATAGTACATCAATCATGACTTAATTGATGCAGCTAAGCATAATATCTACCCTATCCATATTAATTAATGGTGTGTCAGTTCATGAGATTCAAAAATATACTTTTATCACCTTAGAAATAATGTGTAAAACATCAGAGTATTTCCATATAAAATTCCATTTAATATTTATATTTCATTAAAAATGTGCTTTTACTTTGGAAGTGTATCTACCATTTAACTTTCATTGTTATCTCACAGCTCTTAAAATGTGCACAAAGGGGAGTGAATAATTCATAACAAATCATTTATTCAGCTAATTTTTCCTCTTTTTTTTTTTTTCATGTTTCACGGATTGTCCATGAACAGCTCATGAAATTCTCGAATGCATTTGTTACTCAGAATGCTTTGTGATTGTCTGCAGTGAAAAGTTCTTGGGGGGCAGTTGCACGTATTGTCAATGATTTCAGAAGATAACTCAGATAAAATGATTCAGTGAGATTCAGAGAATGGTACAGGAGGCTCCTGACTGATGGAGATCAGCAGTCTTTTGTCTTCTTGTTGCCCCTGCCAAAGGACTTTCTGATAAGATGCTTAGATATCTGCTTTCTATTTTTTTTTAAACTTCAAGCTGATAAGGAAGTGAAAGTCACTCAGATTTCATCTCTTCATCCTCCCCAGTCTCTCCTGCCCCGTGTATCTCATATATAAATCAACATGAGGGAAAATAGGCAAATTAAGATTCAGAGATACTGGAGCAGCTCTAAATCCAGTTGTCTTCTAGCCTACAACAAAGTGTGTTTTCAAAGAGTTCCAAAACTGTCTGACATGAGCAGGTGTGAATGTCATTATGATTGGTACATTGTCAATGTTGACTTAATCGTGCATTCAAACCAGAAGTAATTATTCATGTTTGATACCAGGATTTTTATGGCTTTCAAGATATTGGAGTAGGTATCCACTTATATCTTTGAAAAACCCTTATGTACTATAAGCCGTCAAGAAAAGAGAAAAAGGCCACTTAATACCCTTACTATGACTATGCAAGACGCTTTTATTTCCTCTTGAATCTATTTGTTTTCAAGAAGAGCTGATTGTTATTTAATTACTTTTAGAAACATAATCACTATCTAAATCAGGGGTGGGGAACCTTTTCCCTGCCAAGGGCCATTTTCATATGCCTACCGTCATTCGCGGGCCATGCCGCCGAATCCCGCCGCCGCCGCCGAAAAGGGGCACTGCCCGCCGCCGCCGTGAAACCGCGCCGCCGCCGACTCCACCCCCACCGCCGAAATGCCGCCGCCGTTTCCGCCTTTTCGGCGGCGCGGTTTTACAGTGTCCGCGGGGTGCCGTGGGCCAGTAACCGCCTCCGAGCTCCCCTCGCCGCCGAAAATGGGCAGACGGCGGCAGGGTTTCCGCGGCAGGGTTTCGACGGCGCGCACTTCCCGCCCGCCCGCGGGCCGGATCAAATTCTTTCGCGGGCCGGATCCGGCCCATGAGCCGGAGGTTCTCCACCCCTGATCTAAATTATAGAGAAGGGCAATGCTGCAGATATTTGGGGTACTTTTGGTGTTGGAGCAATATATGATAATTAATGTCCCAAAAGAGCAAGGGGGGGGCCTTGAAAATAAAAGAGGGGAGATGTGTGTCTGTCATGCACTCTTAATGAACACAAATCAATTAAAACCAAATACAGAATGTTGCAAACCTTAGCATAAAATTTTGCAGGTCCTGGAATTCTTGATGCTATTTTTTAAGTTGGGTCAGCAGGTTTAGTTTCTGGCTAAAAATAGCAATGGGTGAAGTTTTAGTGTTCAGAGGCTCAGTGAAGTTTAGGGGAACACCAATATGTTTGAGTGCTTATCCCAAGCTTATCCAAACCATCTGAATCCACCAAAAGGGACTCAAAATCTCCAAAGACCACTCTTTCTTGATGTAGTAAAACACGCCTGTTTCCAGTCCCAAAGAGAATCCAGAAGTACAGTATTGCACCAACATGGAGAGCTGTTTGAAGAGTCACCAGAACTGTTTTAAACTTCTTTAAAATGTTGATTTAAGTTTTAGTCAGGATTTGTACATTGTAGGAACCAGATTCCAGATTCCAATAAAAATTCCCTCTGCATCACAGAAGTCGTCCCCATGCACCTTCGCTTTGGTGCATGCCTCAAATGATTGCAAGTAAAACAATTCCAGATTGACCTAGTTTTCTCAGTATTTCAGAAAATGATGACTTCAGAACTATATGCTTTAAGTTTCAGATCCAAAGCCTACTAGAGTCAATGGAAAAACTCTTAGTACTGCAGCTAATTATTTTTTAGTTTTTATTAAGGTAACAAGTGGAGGCCATAGCTGAGACCACTGCCCCATTGTGCTAGGCTTTGTACATATTAAGGCCATTAAACCCCTGAAGGTTGATCAATATCCAGTGCCAAAATATTAAGACTTATTTTCAAAATTGAAAGGTTGGGGTAAAGTTTATAAAACTTGACCCATCTCAAGCAGATCAGCAGGTGGATGATAAAGCCAAGTTGATAAATAGTCCTTATTGTGAACACACGCAAAGGGGCTGTGTAGGTATAAAAGGATGACATATGGTGTAGTGAATGTACCTACAGCCTTGCAGAGAATGATGGATCAAGTGCTTTAGCAATTATATGGTGGAATCTGTTGTTTGGATGATTTATTGATAACTGGGAAAGACACGGACCAATATATGTTGTATTCCAGAATTAACTAGCTTATTTGGGGTATATAGTGGTGTAGACTGGCATCACTTAATATGAAGGAAGGGAAGACACACACCATTCTGAATCCCCAAATGTTTCATTTTTGACAAGACTAAACTATTATGAAAGATTCCAAATTCATCATCACTAACAAGCTGAAGGTTAAGAAGAAATATGACATAAATTTGGATTGAGCTAGATCATATGTGCTCCTGAGAAGGAAAAACCAAAGTATCCCATATGTCCCAGGGCATTTTAATGCCAGGCTTCCTTTACTGCTAGCATGCAGTCTCTCTCTGCAGGATGGAAGGGAGTTGTCAGATTGCAGATATGTAAAGATGGGATTTGCTTCCAGAATATAATGAAAGGCTCCAAGTAAGTAGGTCTCAAATAGAGGGAGCAGCATTAGGCATTATATTTGAAATAACTTACATGTCACAGCTGCTTCTTGGTAACAATTTCACACTAATCACAAGCTGAGGAGTGCACAGCTCATCTCGGAAATGGGGTACTCAAAGGTGGCCTTTGTACCTTTCTTCTGGGCCATCTGTTCCTGTGTTCCACTGCTCTCTGACATTTTTCCATGTGCCAATGGCTGATAGGGCAACTAAAGATCACCAGAATGTAAGGAAGCCCCATCTGAGAATCCATCTAGTACCTTACCCACAAAATCAACCTTCCTTTCCATCCACAGGACATGTGAACCACTTCTGCTGTTAAGACTGTAAAGACATTACACTATATGGTTGTTCCTTACAAGTTCCTTACATGCTGAAGATGGAGGTTTTGGATAACAGTCCTTGGTTGCTTTCTCAGGAAAGCCCACTACTCATCAGGAGACATTCAGCAGAGAATTTTAGCCCTGTTGCACATCATCCAGCAGCAAAATGAGTTAGCAGACTGCTTTGTGCTGACACCTAATGGGACATTAGTTTAAAAAAAAAAGTGCAACCTGAAATACTGCATTTCAATGGTTTGCTGTTGTCTTATAGGTTTATAGCACAGTCAACGATACAGAAGACTCCCATACAATTAGTTCTAAAATATCACTTACTAATTAAGGGACAGATTGTCACTTTTACTCTCCTTGGCCAAGTGCTCATCACAGACTGTGCCATTTCCCAACATATATAAGGATAGCAGAATCTGGCCCTGTATTTGATTTCTTTTGACCTGATTTAGTAAAAGAAATGGATGGAAAACAGCACCAAGTAAAGGACCTATAAAATGTGCTTCCCTTGATTTTACTCCTAGAGTGGGGGGGTGGGAAGTACTAATCTGAAATTACAGAGGAGGGAGGAAGAGGGCAAATGATGTTGTCAGGAGGGAGAGTGTCATACCTGGCTGAAGTAAAAGGTGAGGTGATAATGCAAGAAGCCTATTGCTCAGTTACCAGATAAAGGTTCAGAAAGGGAGAAAGGCAGCCTCTGAAAGTGAAAATCATGCCAGTGGGCCTGAGCCTTCCTCAGTGAAGTCAATCGGAGCTTTGCTATGGACTTAAATGCACAGTAGACCAGCCCCCAAAGCGATCACTATGGAAGGAAATGGTTGTGTGTTCTATTGGCCTGAGAAAGCAATTGAAAAATGACACAGAAGAAGGGTGATCTCTAAACACAGAGGAGGAATTGGAAGAAGACCTGGTGCCAACCATCCGTCATGACAAGGGAAGAGAGTGGTGTGCACGAATGTGAATACAGGGAAGATGTTAAGATTGTCTTTTCTGAAAATCCACCTTTAAATGTAAGGGATCTGACTCTGAGCACAGCTATCCCCAATCTAAATCATGAGTGACACCCCTGACATAAATTACACCAGTGCGAGAGAAGCATCGGTCCCAAGAGTCTCCCTTCAGTTCTACTGTACGGCACCACTGTGAATCAATTCAAGAGACCAGTTCCAAAGTGAATAACATACTATATTCTGTCTCTCCCTCTCTTCTCTCTGAGACTCATATTTGTTCTTTCCTTGTTTGCAGTTTCTTTTTATCTGAAATGAAATCCATCCAGACTGAAAGTACATGCTTTGCTCTTTGGGTAAGGAACACATCATGTATTTCAAGGTTACGAACTTCAAGAAAGGAAAGGAATTATTTAGATCAGAATGAAGGGCTACTAACTAGGAATAATGAGATGAAAATAAGAAAAGGAAAACCAGTGGCTGAAACACTTCTTAGCAGTCAGATCTACTCAACTGTGGTTTGACTCAATTGATAGCTACCAAGGTACAACATGGGACAAACTGGTTGCAAGAAAGACACTCCAGGTGACTGGATGACTGGATAGGTCAGCAAAGAGATAAACACAGTGCAAGAGCATCAAAGAGAAACAAGCCTAACAGTGGCAGCAAATGTTCATTGGACAGCAAGGAATAGCAGAAGTCAACAGAAATAAACTGAACAGCAGTAGCAAATATTCACAGGAGAAAAGACAAACAAGGTACAGCAGAACCAGACCGAATGGCAGTAATGATTTCCCTAAAGAGTTCTAAGCACAGCTCAAATACAAATATCCTGGAGAGACCACTAGATTTCCCAGCTCCTGTTGATGTCTTGCCTGGCGGAGGGACATATAAGAGGGAATTTTGCAAATGTTTCCATTCCAACTGCTGCTCTTCATCCCATGTCCCTCTTCTGAGATATCTAGTCTACCAGAGACAGAGGGAGTCCAAGGATGATGCAGTCACTTATTTGACATTCCAGCCATTCATGCTGGAGGCAGAAGTTGGAGAGCTACAGTAAATTTACATACATAGTCAGCACCTGGTACAGTATCTGAAAAACTGTTACAATCTTGGAATATTGGTTTGCTTGAAGTTTCTGAAAGCAACTCCCAGGCATAAGAGCTGGGTTCTGTGTGTTACACTCTTCTCAGGAATATATAGGGACCCAGAAAACCCTGAGCCTAGGAAAAGGCTTCTAAACCATTCCTAACTTTGCTGCTCTGATTTACAGTTCCCTCCTTCCCCACATGTGCCACACTCTCCTAATCTTTCTTCCTTAGTGATATTAGGCATTGTCTTACCATTAGTTACAGCCATTAAAAGTCAGACTTTTCTGTCATTAGTAAGAATGAAATGCAATTGAAATGCCACTTAAATCTAGTCAGTTTGTCAAATCTCAGTAACTGGGAAGGGAAGGTATAGCACCTGAAACTATTTTTAACTAACTTTTTTGCAGTCATATTTCCCCTTTTTTCCTATTTATTTCTCTCCTGTTATCGTGTGAAAGACTCACAGAAATAGCAGGTAAATTGACCAAGGAACCAACTCTACTAGGGAAAAAGCGGAACTCACGACACAACCTGCTGTCAAATGCACAGAGCAAACAATCTGAAAAAAAAAACAGAAAAATATTTTACCCTAGTTTCTTTTTAGTTTTTATCACAGATATTATATGTAGGAATAGTGGGTTAAACCCATCCAGAAAGAACTGTGATTTTTAAGTTGATGTTGAACCTATAAAGATGAGAAATTTACTTTCCTTCTTTCACATGCAAGGATTTTTGTTCAGATAAGAATATAAATACAAGATTATAAATTTGTTCTTCATTATTGCTTTGTTGGCATTTAAATATACAATGAACTGTGCCTATTAACTGGAAAGAAGAATCCTTGCATTATTATTTTGAAGTATGATCTAATAGGGAGTTAAAATAAGCTTTACAATTTTAGCTAACAGGAAAAAATGTTGTCTCACCTTTCCTTAATCCAACAGTTTCCCTCCACTCACCATTTTCTTCTTAGTAATTAGAGATGGTTAAAACTTTTCAGTGGATTTATTTATTTTTTATTGAAAAATTTCTTCTCTTTTGGAAAGGAAAATGTTCATAAAAATGTGTTTCTTTCTAATTTTTCCAGACTTCTGATGAACTCCCCCCCCTCCTCCACCGCATGGGTTTCGGTTTGATTTTTCAAAACCTCACAAAATCAGTTTTGAATTTTAATTCAAAACCCAGAAATCTTCCACACACACACACACACACACAAAGAATTGTTTACATTTCTTTTGAAATTTTGTGAAAAAGTACCATTTTGGACCAGCTGTACTTGTGATAGTCATTCAGTGGGAAAAATGGGCTTCCCATCCCCCACTATCTAAGTTGCAGGTGGGTATGGTTTGATGGAGGCTCAGGGAATGGAAAGTGAATATATGATGCATGGTTGAAGCGCTAGAAGAGAGAGGCACTATTGTGGCAGGGTCTCCAGCTGTATCAAAGTTTTGTTGGATTTGGAGCAATTTGGGTTGACTCATGTTTTTGGAGCCCCCTAATTCTATAGTACATATTTGTTTAACTGTATTCATTAGCATCAGTCCCCTTGGTGATGAAACTACAGATATTAGTTAGGAATATCGACGATGGTCCAGTCTGACATAAAGCTGACTGACAATCACATTTTAATACAGTAAAGTCTGTAAATCAACTTGGAAACAAGAAGCACTAACTATGGCTCTTCAGTAATCTCCGCTGTCACTGGGATGCCATAAACTCTAGGAACAATTAAATGATTTGGGTTAGGCTGACTTCCAAAAAAAGTGCAACAGCAAATACAGTACAACTCAGATTGCTGTGTAAGATAGATAGCTGACAATGTCAGAAAGACGCTAGCAGCAAAGCCTACATTTGTTCTCCAATGGCTAAATAAAGCAACCAAAGGCTCAATATTCACATCTTAAATCAGGTAGACAACTAATTTCCCAAAGCAGGTGTTGGGAAACAGAATCTTGTTTCAAGACAAGTATGAGGTACTAGGTGTCACGCTGGCTGGATTGGCGGGGGGGCATTTATTATGTTGTTTAACATCAATACATCAGAATCATAATAATTCATGTGAGATATGCCATGCCAGGTACTGTTAGAAAGGCTATATTGTGCTAAGTAAGATGATAATGTTTATGTTCATGTGTTTATATGTGTAATGGAAGTTATGGATATGGTTGATATATCTATATTTCAAATTGTGCTGTGTCTGGGTGACACCCCAGACAGGATGGCTGCAGCACTAGCCTGCTTCATGGGCCATTAAAGTTATTCACAGGTACAATGGGCCCGGAGGAGAAGCCAAGGATATACCTGATGAGTCACCAGGACTTACTCATGTGACTCTGGACTCCATCTTATTCCTGTAAATTTCCACAAGCAGCATGGCAAAGGCCAAAGGACATAAAAGGCAGCTGCATGACATCCGTTTTGTCTTCCGTCTTCAGCCTACCTCTGGATCAGCTCATCTTCAACTGAACTGAGGCTGTGAAACAAAGGACTGAGACCCATCCAGGTACTGGATGTATACCAGAGGGATTATACAAGCCTGCAAACTCCACAATTCTACTAGAAACCTGATATATATGGACTTCCAAATCAATTGTATGTGTCTGATTGCTTTAATTATTTAACATTTCTCTTATAGTTTGTTTCTTTCTTTTTATAATAAACCTTTAGTTTTAGTTACCCAAAATAACACGCTGCCAGCCAATCCTTTAGTAAGATCCAAACTCATATTGATCTGGTACTGTGGCTGACCATTTGGGGTCAGGAGGAATCTTTTTGGTAAAGAGCATAGAGTTTTAAATAACTAGTCTCTTTACGGAACCTAGTAGCTGATTGGGAGCCAGAGACTGAAAGGCAGTAAAGGGGTCTGTGTATATTTTTATTTTGGCTTCTTGATAACGAGTGTGGGGAATCAGAAGCACTGTTTGTGGCTGGTTGGGAAGTCTGACTTCAGTGTCACTCACCAGTGTTGGGAGAAGCTGCTCTCCTTTTACAGCCTGCCCTGATCTTCGCATTTTCAGGTGGCTACCCTAGGCACGGACGGGTCACACTAGGTTTCATTAGCAGATGGTGAGAATACAAATGAATAAAGGGCCATATTGTTATAGTATATGAAAGTGTTTGATAGACTCCATTCTGAATACTGGGTTCAGTACTGGTAAACTCCAAGGTCAACATGGCATTGGGCTTTGGGACAAGTGCAGCATTCAGAATGAAGTTGATATGCTAGCTCAAGAAACTACATTGTGAGGTATAACCGAGTGGCTTAGTCACTTAATGGACCAGAGGCCTGGCCCCAGCCAAGTCTAGTTACTAAAGAGGCACACCTGAGAGAGATCAGCTGTCTTCCTATAAAAAGTTGCAGAAAGCAGATGGATAGATGTGGAGAAAAAGGGATGGACTGGCGTGGAGAAAACAACAACGAAATGTGGCCAAAAAATGGAAATAAAAGTTTCAGGCATTTCCACTCCCAAAATTCCTATTAGCTGTAATAATGTATATATCAGCATAAATATGGAAACACAAAAAAGATTAAGGCTGTATTGGCAACATAAAGTAAAAATGAAGAGACCATCTATTATGAGCCTCGAATTTAATCTGAGGAACTAGGATAGTAAAATTTTGAAATTATTGTAGAGCTGATAAGCACAGTAAGCTTCCTTCCTCCATTTTATTTTCATGATTGCCCTAGAGGAAACTGACCATCATGGTCCTAGATTTTCAGACTCATCCAATTAGGTCCTCATCCAAAGGCCATTCAAGTTAATAGGAGATTTTCTACTAACTTCAGTGGAGTTTGGATTAAACTAGTATGGTGCAAAAGATATAGGAAACCGTTTCTTCCAGTTATGAATGAAATGTTTTAGCACAGCAGAAGTAAAAATAAAACAGTGGAAGAATTTTACAAAAACAAATTTTTAAAAAATTTAGTGTCCCTTATAACAGCTTAATACTGATTCATATTTATACAGAAACTATATTCACTCTAAGCTTCCCCAGACTGTGCTTAATTCTGTAAAGTCCATGATAAAATCATTTTTAATAAATTTACAATATTTTGCTATATAGCAGGCAAATGCTTGGATTCTCAAACCTTACACTTTAGCAAGAGACCATTTGAACCATTCTAAACAGCTGCTGAGGTTGGGAATGTTGTCTTTTGCAAAATCTTCTAAATATTTCTAACTTTATCTGCCCAACTTTATCTGCCCAACTTCTTATTCTTCAAATTACACTCTCCTCTCTAAGAATTGGGTTTCTGCAAGGTGTCCTAACACTGATATTCAAGATCCGACTCAAATGAATTGCAAGTAATCACATTAATTGCTGCAATAAAACAATGTGGCCCTATGACATTTGAACAATGAAGGAAACAAAAACAAAATATAGTATAATAAAATCAGATTTCCAGAATGCCTTTCAAATAAACTGGAAATAAGAAAATGGTATGCAGTTGATATAATGGCTTGCAGGACTGCTTTTTCCCCCTTCCTAGTCATCATTCATAGGTGGGTTACAGTGGACAAGTTGGATATGAGTCAACAGTGTGCACTTATTGCCAAGAAGGCGAACAGCACATTGGGCTGCATTAGTAGGAGCATTGCCAGCAGATCAAGAGAAGTGATTATTCCCCTCAGTTTGGAATCAGTGAGGCCACATTTGGAGTAGTGTGTCCAGTTTTGGGCTTCCCACTACAGGAAGGATGTGGACAAATTGGAGAGAGTCCAGAGGAGGGCAATGAAAATTATTACGGGGGCTGGAGCACATGACTTATGAGGTGAGGCTGATGGAACTGCAGAAGATAATCTGCAGAAGATGAAGAGTGCAGGGGGATTTCATAGCGGCCTTCAACTATCTGAAGTGGGGTTCCAGAGAGGATGGAACTAGGCTGTTCTCAGTGGTGGCAGATGACAGAACAAGGAGCAATTGTCTCAAGTTGCAGTGGGGGAGGTCTAGTCTGATATTAGGAAAAACTTGCTCACTAGGAGGGTGGAGAAGCACTGGACTGGGTTACCTAGGGAGGTGGTGGAATCTCCATCCTTAGAGATTTTTAAGGCCAGTCGTGAAAAAGCCCTGGCTGGGATGATTTAGTTGGGGTTGGTCCTGCTTTTGAGCAGGGGGTTGGACTAGATGATCTCCTGAGGTCCCTTCCATACCAAAAGTTCTATGATTCTATCATGAGAGAGATCAAAAAGAAAATTTATTTATGTTGATTTATCTTGGACATGTATGAGCTTTCACATTTAAACTGTGATTTCCGACATGTGTGTTTGTTTTTACCAGATATTGAGGAAATCTGACAGAGTTTTCTTTTTAGGTTTTGGGGGGTTGTTTTGGGGGGGGGGGTTGTTTTGTTTTTTGTTGCTTTTTTGTTGTTTGTTTGTTATTTGTTTGTTTGGGTTTTTATGTTATATTTTCTTGAAGCTAAACATATACATTCTAAAATCATATGCAAAAATTATTAAAATAATACTATCAAAGTCTGCGTCTTTTGGAGATTCAGCTCATAAATATGCACTTTGATGGAAGAAATGCAGGCCCTTTTATGTAGTTTGAATGTCATCAAGGAGATATTCTCATGCTAATTATTATAGACAATTCATGGCTGAACAGCTCTCAGATAATACAAGAAATTTTCACGTTCCTCTATTCTTCTACAAAAGTTCTGTTAACCACTTTTTCACTAGCTTGGTTATTAGAATGAAAACTGAAGCAAAATTTGGGGATATGAAATGCATGATTTCTAAGTAGTTGTAAATGGCTATTATAGACTTAATATATGCACAGTCCTAAATGATTTTTATATATATAATGCCTTTGAAACAAATGACTTACATAATTCAAAGATCTCAGTGCATGATGCCATCCAGTTTAACATGATTGCTACTTTTGGCATCTTGATTAATTGCAATTATTGACATTTTTTTTCCATCTACTGTCATAAGAAAAGCACAGAGATGATGATATTTCAGGGGTAGATTGTGCAAACCTAACTCACAGTGATGAGAGCTTACTTGCATGAGCAGTCTCAGTGGTGTCAATACTCATTGAGTGAGTGCCCTGAAAATGCATGTAAAGGTTGCACAATCATCTAGAATATTTGATTGCACGTGGGAGCTAATCCTTAGGTCTACCTCCTCCTTTTTTGAATGTATCTTAAATATAGCTATCTCCCCTGCAGCACCCCCGAATTTTGGAATGCAGGGTTACTGAATTGGCTGCATGGTACTGAGCTCCAAAATTGTGGTACTTTGGCACCCTTAGGACAATATGTGGCTGTTTGAATATAGATTTTCAATACTGAATGTACATAAGAATTACATTTCCCTTCTTCACCCTTTTCTCTTTGTTCTTTATATAGTCTATTTTTCAGTTAATCCGTTAAAAGCTATTTCATCTTAAAAAGGATACTCTGGATAACACTTGGGTAGATGGGTAATGGATGGCCAATCTGCTTTTAGATACAACCTACTCACATTCATATGCCTAATGTCTTTATTACTTATTTCCTATGTACTCTGCTGCTTTCTCCTTTTCCACTGTTCATGTTGCTATCCATGTTGTTGTTTTCTCCACGCTGTCCATTTAAAGTACTTATATGGCAACCATTACCATAGTACTGCAGTAATGTATTTCTTCTCACAACGCTCTTGTGAAGTAGGGAAGTACTATTATCCCCATTTTACATATGTGCAACTGAGGCTCCAAGACATTCAATGACTTGACCTAACCATTGGACCATCCTTTCTCTCTTGAGGGTATACTAAACTAAACTTATATTAAAAAAGTCATTGTCATTTGCACCCCTCCTCCTAAACCTGTTCCCTCAAATTTCTGTTGTACGATGTAAGAACAACAGTATAGGTTTCTTTTTTTGTTCTTTTTAGTTTTTCCTAAAGAATATTATACAATTCCAATACAGAGGGTATTAAAGGTTCTGTGTCCTCTCACTATTCTGAGATAACATGAGACTACAGAACTAGCTAGTTACATTTTATGTGCTTCCTGAAAGACAAATGGACAAAAATAGAAGGAATGTGGTCCTGACACTGAAAAGAGAAATCTGTCTGTGCTTAATTAATTGAAGAAACGTCTCAAAAACACTTCAACTGTGTGAAAATAACTTATCTAATGCTGCCAAGGTTAACAAGAACTGTATGTTGATCTGATGAGTAAACTCTATTCATGCCACTGAAAGCTATCTGGGAACAACTTTAACTCAGGCACCCAATTTTTCTCTCAGAAAAGAAAATATTGAATTTGTTTCTGTTTTGTACTATTCCCATCTCTTTTTCTGTTTCCTCCGCCTCCTTCTGCATGAGATGAACTACCCAAATTTCTTGGAATTTGCAAAACTAGACTGGAAATCTCATTAAAATAGATTCCGTTGTGGGCTTCTTGATACTTCCTGCTTCAGATTGACACAAAAATACTGAGAGAACAAGCATTCTTATTGTGTTTTGATACTACTTATGGCCCTGCCCTCAATCAAGGACGCAGTAGTAATTTGTATTGCATCTTCATAAAGGGTTCGAGCATCTGACATCAGAATGATTTAACTCAGGAGCCCTACATACCCATGAATATTACGAGGCCTGATGCAAAACTGGTTGAAAGATTCCCATTTATTTCAGTGGCCTTACAGTAGGACCCTAGAGTTTGCTAATTCAAGGATTTGTTTCTGGTTGTTTCTTATTTTACTTTGGAACAATTAGCACATTCCTTAAAAATAATTTATAATTATATTTTAAAATCAGTAGTATCAATAATCTTGAAGCTATTAACTTCCTGTGTTGTATTGTCTGTTCTTTCTCACTGTCAGTGCAAATGCTAAGCATGATTAGAAGGAGAAGAGCTAAAAAAATGTCCATAAGTGTGAACCGCAAATGTCAGGTTTACAGTTCAATGGGCCCGTAGAAAAATTAAATGGGGAAAAGAATCCCCTTTTGTCTGTAAACGGGCATCTGAAATAATTGGCATGAAGCTAGAATTCACAACTATCCTTAATAACAGCAGCACATCATTGAATAACTTGAAGATCTGTCAGCATTTTCTCTCTACGGGCCTGGTTCAAAGTTCACTGAAAAGTCAAAGAGAATCTGTCCATTAGCTTCAGTGGTTTTAGATTAGGCCCTGTGTCAATAACCCAGGAGGGCATCTCCTTCACCCCATCCCAAACCTGCACCCATGTGATTGCTACAGAGAGAAGGTTCACATTGTAGTAATGAAACCTCCTATGAGTTGCTTAGCTGAGTTTCAGGTTTTGGGCTCATCCAAATGTAAAACTAGTATTAAAACTTAGGGAGACAATTTATAATCTTCAGGTGGATGGTTGCCCAATCCCGGAACTTCAGGCAAATCATTCCACATATGTATGTAGTAAAAATCAATGTGGTATCAGCCTATAGAGTGGTAGTAGGAGTCAGGATGCATAATACTAGGTGACTGTCTCTGGACTACAATTTCCAGTCCAGCTGATCTGCATTCAATTCAGGACCAGAGGGAGTATGAGCTTGGCTGCCCATGACTCAAAGGAGTCATGCCTGGTCAGGAATCATTGGAGCACAGTGGCATCCCAACCATATTCCTTTTCCTTAGACATACCCTTGCACCAGCCCTGCACCACTTGGAAATTCACCCTGTTGCCTCTTTGGCCTAAATGGTTAGCCAATATTTCAAGACTTTCTGGGTTGTTTCCATTATGAGGAGAAATTGATGATGGTCAGATATTTCTTTGGTGCAATCCTGAGTATCTACAAAAAATGTACACAAAGTCCTATCCTTGAACACAGAAACAAACAAGAGACAGTTTCCTTGCTCAAGAAATCCAAGTCTGCCTTTTCAGTGACTATCATGCCCAAAAGAAACTCTGTATGTTGGCTTTGTTCCAGGACAACTCTCTCCACTGCTTCTCTGGGTTTCTGCTGGCTTTCTGCCTCATGTACACTCAGACACACAAAGCTGAAACCAATCAACTTCACAGCCAATGTACCTGAAATCAGTTCCTAGGGAAATCCCTTTGCTCATATGGCTCAGCTTCTGCCTTGCTTATTCTTGATATGCTGGCCAGTGCTTTGGGTAGTAGCTTCTATTGCTTCAGCTATCACTACCTAAAGGGACATTTTAACTGCTCCTTCTGTTTTGATGGAGTGAAAAGTGTTTTAGTACAGCCATCTATGATCTTTAACTAGGTCTGTTATTAATGACCATCAACAACGCCCAGCATAGCATCCCTATACTGGACTATTCCTCTGGAGACTAGTTAAATATGATTTATGACCTCTTTGTGCTTCCTTAGTAATGCAGAAAGGGAAAAGCTGGGCTAAGGGTCTGATCCCATCTCTCTCCTTTTAACTATTACTAGAGTACAGCATGGGACACCCATGTCATCTGAAGTACAACAGGTTAATATTTATTTATTTATATTTAAAATAATGTGTCAATAAATCAATTTTAATTTGCTTTCAGATTCCTATGATTTCAGGTATATGTCAATCCCCAAAAAGCAAATTGTTTTTTGAAAGTAGAGCCATTCCTCTTATGTGTGGATCAACACTTTTTTACTGATTTTTTTAAACAAGACCATTACAAAGTTAGATATTTTAATTGTCCCACTTATCCTTGCAGTAAAGGGCATTTGGCATTTAATCTTGCAGGAAATGAATTTTTAATTTTGATTTGGATCTTACTGTCTGCACATCCACCAATGTCAGGAGAAATGTTGGGTGCACAAGAAATGCAGGATTAGGCCTTCCATTGCAGGCCATTCTTGAAATTTTCTGTCATGTTATTGTAGGTATCTTTTTTTCCCCCAACAACACTGTCTTCTAAGAATGGAGGTGGTGTTACATTCACACACCAAACTGTAGAATAGGAGCTGGAACAACCAGGCTAAACAGGGTGAGAAAAGGACATTTTTATTTTAAAACATCCATGTTCTTTTAGGCCCTGATCCTGCAATCAGATCCCTATGGATAGATATTTAAATCTGGGTGTAATCAGCAGGGGTCTGCACAAGCATAAGAATCTGACATGTGGGTCTGATTGAAAAATATGGAACCTTGATCTTGACACTGCTGTTTTAAATGAAAGAGGTTATGGGGAGCAGACAGAGGTGCTTATGCAAATTTTAAATAAAAATCATTTGCTGCCTTTTCACCACAATCACAAAAATGGTGATCAGGTGATTCCATAATCTTTCTTTTCTTTTAAACAAAACCGTGTTAATTTGATAAAATCCAAAGTATAGTTTTATGCTTTTCTTCTAATACTTTATACTCTTATATTTTCCTAGCATCTTCATAAGGAAAGCAAAGCTGAACTCAAGTTTTGAATAGAATCTGTTATAAATGATTTATGCTTCAGGATCAGGAGGTTAAAAAGGCAAAAGCTTTAATGTTCACTCATGCAAGAATGTCAAATCACTAGTCTAAATAAAGAATTTGACAGTAATAAGATTTTAAAAGTGAATATTTTCAGGTAGAAATGTCTGTCATAATAAATAGAGGTCATAAAACTTTGATCTAAGTAAGACATTCAAGGGATGTTAATAATTAGCTGGTCATTCATCTGAACTTTGAAAACATATTTTATAGACCAATTTAATCACAGCTATTAGTTTAAGGTTTATTTCTACATCTCAGTAAAACTATGCATTTCTGAACCTATTTTTTCTCCACCCAACTCTCTGAAATTCTTGCTTAATAAAGGAAGATGGTATGATTTTACTGCACGCTTTACCACAGCGATACACCTCATTTTTCTTTGTACCTGTTCCAGGGTCAGAGAAATGTACAAATGACTTGTACTTTTGACAAGAAAGAAAATTGCAAAATAAGTACTAAAAAAAGACACTATCTTGGGAATTACTTGGGATGGAATTTTTAGTATAGTGTAGCACGTGAAATATGATAGAAAAGCTAAATTACTATCCCATCAGAAAATTAAGCATCCTTCCTGTTAATGGGTATTGTATGGGATTTAAATGTCCTAGTCAGTGGAAAAAATGGAAAGAATATAAGCCTAGCCATAATATGATGAGAAATTATATAAAAGATGCTCACATTGTTCCACAGGACCAGTTCCTTCACACCTAGATTTAAGCCTTCACCAAGAAAAACTTATATTCTTGCAGTTCTACAGGAGCATGTGGTGTAGTGTGTCCTAATGCCTTTGCTTCAAATTACAGAAGACCTGGGTTCCAGTCTCAGTTCAGGCCTCATCTATAAATGGAGTTGATTATGCCATTCTTATTGGTGTATATCAGAAAACTGACACGATTGGTAGTTCAGCAGTTGTTCGGCCGGGGTAGCAAGGGTTCCTGCAGGCCAGGATTAAGAGGTGCAATTTTACTCACTTCAAATTTACTCAGCCATTTACTCACCTTATGCTTGGTGCAAGCAAATTTTTCTGTCTGATAAATTATCTTTTATCTTCTTTTGTGTGGAACAATAGTGACATCTAATGGCCACTGATGATCATCAGAACAATGTCCTGGAAGAAACACCAAAGAATACTGTGCCTTTAATCCTTCCCTAATACAGAGATTACAGAATAAATTCAGTCCATTTCCTCTTTTTTCCAGGGATGGATGCATCTCTTTACACACAATTATAACTCTGTGTCTGGAGAGTGCCTGCTCTGTCCCTCAACTCAAGGACCAGCTTCACAGCATCTTTTTTTCAATAAGGAAGCTTGATGAGATCATTTTCAAAAAGAGTTTACCTCAGCCTCAGAGGTCATTGAAGAGCAGTGCAACATGTGCTACTTTACTCCATTGGCTTCTCAAAGAGTTTCCTCAAACCCTCCGCACTATAAATGTTACTCACTTTTTTTTCCCTTTCAGATTACTACTGCAACAAATACCTCATGCAGGAACAACAACCACCATGCACCGTGGAGAAAATTTTTTTAAGATGTGGAAAATCCTCCAAGATTTAGGTTCCCATTTTTCTCCCAGTTACCCAGTGTAAATCCAGTTATTCCACTGATGTTGATAGAGTGACTCTGGATTTACACCATAGAAAAAGAACAGAATCAGACACTTAGCCTTTGATATTCAGCACATTATGATCAATTGGAAGACCTGGTTACATATGGGAAGTTACTATAGGTTTTTCCGACTATCAGTATGACAAAAACTGGTGGGGTGTAGTGTTATGCAGACAGCGTTCTAATTAAAACAATCCTCACTGGCTTGAACAGAAAGTTAAGAGTAAGAGAGAGGCAAAAATACTGATTTCTGTTTGAAAAAATGTTCAAAGCCAAACATTTTTACAAAAGCTCATAAAACTCTTTTGAAAGTACAAGATAGTTAGTCATTAAACCAGTATTTTATTTATTTTCCTTGAGAGAAAAGAGGGGAGGGGAATGCATGGGGGGGGGGCATATGTAGGAGTTCTGAGAGCATTTGTATTATTCACTGTGCAGCAGGGAACAGAAAATAAAGAGGCAATTAGAAGGTCAGAACCAATAATAATACCTCAATAATTCACAGAAGTGGTATAGCAAATACTTGTTCTCTTGTTATTTTTACCGCACCCCCTCATTAAAGCTGTGTGACACCACCAATTCTCATTTCTCTATTATTTGCATGCAAAACTGACATCTTCAATGACTAAGATACATTACATCTTCACTAATTTGGTCCAAAGCAAATTGCCGCTATTTCCTTCAGCAAATAGCTTCTCTTGGTGAAATTATTGAGCAAAGACTGTAACTTTTCATACATTCAGCCCATGCAGCTTTTCTTTATTTTTTCATTTTCACCATATAATCAGCTATTCGTAGAAAATGACAGCTTTGCACTAGGGAAATCCAGTGCCTTTTTGGAGTGGGGAAAGGTAGGGAGACAGAAATAGTGGGACAGACAGCAACCAAAGAAGTGTTTTGTTTTTCTTGCAGCTGAAAAAAAATGAGGTATTGGTTTTGCCAAGTCCGTGAGGGGATTTATTTTTTTCATAGAGTTCATCATCATAAGTTATAGGCTTCATTCAGGAACCACCTGGTGAAATTTATGGACTGTGCTATGTAGGAGGTTGTTATGTTCATGGCACACAAACACAGAAGTTAGATAAAAACATAAAATACTCTTGCTGGAAGGTTTTAACCTAACACTACTTTATTTCTTAAAATTCAACACAAAAACAGAGAGAGACAAAGCATACTGCTTTCTAAGGCTGAGAGACACAGTTCACACACACACTGCTCTCAACTGTCTCTTTGCAGACTGACTCAGATTACATGCTTTGCTACAGAGCCCCCTAGACTGCAAGCAGGATCAGAAAAACCCTTACAAATTAAAGTAATAGTTCGTAATTTTAATGCAGTTTTTCAAACATCACAGAGCTCAGACTAGATTATGGTAATGGTCCCTTCTGGGTTTAGAACCTCTTCATTGAAGTATTGAAAATTCTTATGAGCAAAGAGGATAAATGTATAATGGATAGAAATATAACTACTCCTAAGTTTATACAGTTCTTACATCTAGGCTTGATTCCCCGTATCTTTGTTCCTGCGTTTGGCACAAGAATGGAGCAAAGCATAAAGCAGCTTTAGTTACACAAATGAATCAGGCCCATAACTTTGAAATATTTTTGCAAAGCAGAATACTAGATTTGAATAGCACAGATTTTGGGGAAGCTTAGATTTGAATCTGAACTTTGTGTGTTGCGCCCATAATTTCAAGCAACTAAACTGACCTGCCTATGGAAGGAAACAAGTGAAATTCCTAAGTCAATGCTTTGGATCGATACTCAGAGCATCAGCTAATTTATAATAAATAATGCTGCTTTCCAAGAATTGAAATGGATGCTTAGTGAGAGAAAGATTTGGCAACAGTAGCACCCCTCTGCCTCTCATTTATTTCCATCTGTATGCACTTGGTCCCACAGTGGTCTCTTAACCACCTCCAATTTTCTTGTTTGCTTTGTGTGTGAAATTCTCTGTTCCTCTTCAAACCTGAATACGTGTCACTTACCTGGAAGGTGAATCCATCATTTTAAAGATAATATACATTAGTTGCACTTTGTCTCACTCCTAAAGATAAGGATAGAACCCTGGTTTCTCAGACTCAACCCTTTCAAAAGCATCAGCTTGAGGATGCCATGCTATATATGGCTCTCATTTAAAACTCACAAAAGCCAATGATACGACATCCATTGACCTCACTGACCTTTGGATTAGATTCTGTAAGCATGAAGTGTTGATGCTGTTGAGATTCAGCCATCAGGAGTCTTATTTCTCTCAAGAAGCCTTTACATTTGTTTTTAATTGAAACAAATTTGAATAATTGAAAGGGCATTGATCTCCTAGGCACACATGAAATGAGAAGAGGGGAAAATATTAATGTTTCATTGTCTTCATGTTTGTAAGTGGAAACCTTTTAAAGAAATGGGCCTTCATTCAGGTTAAGAGAACTGCTTTTGTTAACTGCATAGCAGCAAGCTAAAGATGCAATTATTTATATCAAGTTAAAAATTCCCCCCATGCTTCCTTTATTCAAAGTTACATTGTACTAGGTTTTTGTTTTCACAGAGGACTAAAATAAGAATGCTGCCTCAGGCTTAAAAATCTACACAAACTTTGGCAGTCCCTGACAACAAAATTAGATTTTAAAAAACACAAAAACCTCAGTAAAACTTTCAAAGCCTTCTAAAGAGCATTGTAATATTTTAAACCAGTTTTAAACTATGATTATCTGCAGTGCAATTAAATATAATCCTGTCATTGCAACATAGTATTAAATCAAAAGCCTGTATGGGAATCACTGCTTGCCAAAGAACAATTGACTATCAAAAGTGGTCTTTTAATCCTTTATGAAAGATATAAGGTTATAATTTGATTCTAGGGACGGTCTGATTGCTTAAAGAGAAAAGTTTAATGTTATTGTTTTGAAAGAGGCAGAAGTTGAGCAGTTGCAACTCAAATATACAGTCCAGTAGAGCTGAGATGAAATTCTCAATTTTTGTCCCATGGGAAACTATAGGCGGTTGGGCTTTTTTGTTTTTGTTTTTGAAATTTTGAAAAGTAGCATCCAGTGTTTGTTTACAGCAATGTTTTTATTGGGACATACAGAAAGAAAACTCTTGGCTCATGAGTGGCAGAAAATAATCACAAGGGGCTTCTGCTGTTGCCCTTCTCAGAGGCATACTGTGTTAGGAACAAAGTTTTTCCTTCAAATTATGTATGTAAATGACAGAACCATGACAAGACCTAGTTAGAACACATTCCTTTTTCCATTTTTCATCGTCTCTTTAAAATATTCATTTGAAATATAATTTCATTTCTAGATATTTCTGGAGAAGATACTCAGAATGTATGTAACAATACATATACTGATGTCTTGCTTTGGTAGACATAGAGTGGTACTGCCTCCCATCCATAGGAAACATTGAACTTTCAGATCAACAAATCTTTGCTGCAACAGAGGTATGTCTGCTTACCGGTCCATAATGTTGCATAGACCTTGTGTAATAATTGAACAATTAACACTATCTCACATGATTGAACAAATTATTTTCCAATCAAACTGTAGCACTATGCTGGCATTCATTTTATGTTATTTAAGAACCTCTTCTCAAACATAGGAAAAGAGTGTTCATAGCCCTTGCACAGATACACAAAGGAGAAGAGGGCATATGTACTTGAGTTCCCATCAGGGACTAATCTCAAAGGCAATCCTTGAGTTCAAGAAGCACAAGGCTAGAGGAGCGAGTAGTGCCAGCTTGTCCACAGGATGTGTTGGCAGAGCGGGGAGATGGTTGGGAACAGATGGAAGTCAACACTCACTCGCGTAGCTCTCTCAGTGCACTTTGTTTCTGACTAGGGATGTCCAACTTGTGGAATCTAAATGTAATGCATGCTAGGAATGAGATCAAAATATGTATTTCATTGCTGAACAACACCCAGGTCTCCCGAAGAAAAATTTTAGTGAATTTATTATACGGGTAGGTCGGGAACTGCCTGGGAGTCATTAGGTCTGGAGTTTATTCCTGGCTTTGCCACTGACCTGCTGTTTGAGGTTGGGCAATTTGTTTTGTCTATCTCTGACTCACTTTCCCTGTAAAAAGGGGCTACTGATGCTCTGAAATCTGTGGATTTCAGTTATATGAATGTAAATCACTGTTCAGACTTTGAAATAAAACAGTGTTCAGTTCACTCAGACATCTGACCCTACTATCTAACACAACCTTTTTCTGAGTGCTGTAGCTATCATCTGTTAGCACATGAGTGGCTGGCACGATTAGAAACAATTGCTCACCTCTACTGCAGTTCTTACCATAATGAATAAAGAATACTTTTCACCGGCTCCTACCACATTGTTTTCATATCAATCAGTCAATATAAAACAGCACGTGTCCATTCATTAAGAGAAGAAGAAATTGATTGATATAGAAAATGAGTGCAGAGTGATTTAATTGTAGCCCTTTGGTACATCTGTGCTAGATATATTAGGCATTTGGATAGTCTACCCCAGAGCAACAATGCAAGTTATAATGGAATAATATGATTCTTAAAACCATACTTACAAAAAAGGCTTTTTATCTCAGTGATCAAATAATCCAGGTAATTTGACAGCATCAATTAGTCTCACTTTTAACCCATACTAAAAGCTTTTTTAAAAAGCATATGCCACTTAAACAATAAATGTTGAAAAATGTGCTTTTAGTGATTGTTTGGGATTCTAAGATCATTATTTAAACAAGCCTATTCTGAGCCACTCTCTGATTATCTATGATCCTCTGCTATGAGGTACTTTATTCTTCATGCGCTATAGCTGAGAGACGTAAGAAGTTTGCAAAACCAGATTTTTTTTCTATACTGGAAAGAAATGTATTATTTTTCCAGCTAGCAGAGAGGTTTCCTTGAAAAAAATTATCAGCATGGAGTCATTGTTTTACCATTAAGCTCTGTCACATAAAACTCACTCTGGACTTTGCTAACTGGGTTTTTCAAAGTGCCCTTAATTTTTCAGTCTCCTGGAGAATTGTGAAAAGGTAGCTTTAAAAAAAAAGAACAATTTTCTGAAAGGATTAGTTGGGGAGCGCAGTTATTTGAAGGATTATAGGAAGTAGTTGGTGCTACCTGCAAACAGCCAAAAGAAAGGCAAATTAGACTCTTTTCCTGTGTGTATGATTCATAGCCTTAGTAGCAAAATTTTAAGGACTTAGACCTGAGGGACCACTTGTCACCCTGTGAACAGCTGCAGCAAGTGAGATCAGTGGGGCTGGAACTACTGATAGTCCCTAGGGGTGCTCTGGAAAGGAAGGAAGGCAGCAGCTTTCTTTGTCAAGGGCTTGCCACACTAGAATACACTTCCTTTTAGCATTCATCAGAGAGTGTCTCTGGCATCCTTCAGCTCAAAACTCCCAGCTAGTGTTGTTTATTGTTGGACTGCTTCTATATTGTTCATTGGGTTGGTTTATTTCTCCTGTTGCTCTTGGATTTATTGACACTGTTGCCAGCTCCTGTGATTTGATTGCAAGTCTCACAATATTTGTTATTTTTCTTAAAGCCTAGCTCCTGGAGTCAATTAATGAGGGGAAAGGCTCAAATTTCATGTTAAACATGATAAGTTTCTAGCTTTCATGGCTACAAAGAAAAGCTGTACTGAAGTGCACCCTGAAGTCTCAAAAGGCACATGAAAAGAATCCCAAATTAATTTTTTTATCTCACTTGTAGGCAACCTGTACTTCAGGGGCCTTGGAACTTGACTGGGAGTTTACAGTTGGGAAGATCCTGGGAGACTACAACTCCCATGATGCCTTGGGGAAAAGGAGAGAGACTCTTCCACTTCCAGAGAAATAGGGAATAGCATGTGGGAGACTCCATTTTGGTGCTAGGGTGGAGGGCAACTGAGGCTGGAAGCTGCTGGCTGCCTGCTGCCGGCTACTGCCTGCTGCCAGAGTCCCAAAGCTGCTGCCGCTGCCTGCTGCTGGGGTCCCAAAGCTGCTGCTAAAAGCCTGCTGGAGTCTGATTGAGCAGGGAGCTTTGGAGGTTGGTGGCATTGCCCAAGCCAAGGCAGGCACTGAGCCTGGAGCTGCCTGAGGTGGGCCTGCAGTGAAGGTAGTGTGAGTGCCACCCCGCCCCCCCCAGTTATTTGGGGCAGGGCGCGTAAGGGAAGGGGCACTGCACAGAGACTTTCACTGGGCCTAAGATGAGGCAGAGAGAGAGAGAGAGAGTCCTTTCAAGCAGGGCTAGGACTGCAGACATTTGGTTGGGCCAGCTCCAAATCTCCAGCATGACGACTGGGCTGAACTGGAACACCGAACCCACAGAGTGCTGTCTTCTTCAGATTTTCAAGCGCGCCCACGCAAGCAAGGGGTTAGGGCTCTGAACTCTTGGGGAGTGTACACTCTGCAGGTGGGGTAACCAGTGGCAGTGTAAATGCAAGTTTAGACAAGTTTCATTTGTTTTCATACTATTTTTATTAATTGATTTATGCAGCTGCCCTGTGGATTTAACATAATAGTGATGTTTAATTTCAGTCTTTTATGCCATATTACTTTAATTTGTTAAGTAAAGTTGCGTTAACTCTAATTTAAGTATATTGGATCTTTAGTTTGCATAAGTGCAATTGTTAAGTTAGACCTGTCTCGGATGATTATTATTATTATTATTATTTATTATCAGACTAGGTTTAGTCCTGGAAGCTCCCAAGGCCGGCTATTAAGCGTGTGCAGGGGTCAGCCAGGTGGAGGCACTGCCAAGTTTAAATTCCTTTAAAAGTAAAGGGACTGCAGCAGGGGGGGTGGGGGGGTGAACAGAGGATTCCCACCTATTCTACATCACCGCTGGGATACTCAGGATCTCCTTTGTTGTTAACAACCTTAGGTGCCCTTGCACACAGGTAAGTGTTGCCGGTTCCCAAGTAACCCAGAAATAGAAGGGGGTTACACACTTTTTAAACCAACGACATGGTTTTTTTTACCTGATTCATGATTTTTGAATGCTTGGTGTTCTCAATGCAACAGGTTACCTTAACTGTAATTGACCAGGTGGGCAGACTGTGCCTAGCCACTGGCACCAGGAAATGAGGGAGGGCACACATCATCATCCCAACCCACCCACAATGACCAGGAGCAATCAGAGTCCTTGAGTGCAGGGTCTGGTCCCTCCAGGCACCTTGTGGGCCTAAGCCACCCTGACAGACACAAGCAAGAAGATCTACCTTTTGCACGCCAAGCTTGAGAACACTGGACAAGAAGCAGTTTTCACCCTCATCTGTGGACAGGGAGCTTAGGGAGAACCCCTGAGAGGGCTAAAAGGGCAGGGATATGGGCACGCTCCCTTCTAGAGCTCCCTGGTAGTCATTGCCACTGTGGCCCACACACAGCACAGGCTGTTGTGTCTGGCAATGGGTATTCAGGCACGTTTATTACGGACTCAACAAGCTTTCAAGCACGTGCCCCTAAAAATTAAAAATGCATCATTTCTATAGGAGCATGACTGAAATTTTTTTAAATGTTTCCATTTGAAATGGGTTCCCCAGTAAAACATTTTTGCAGGGCTGAAAATTCTCTTCAGATAATCTGCTCACTAATTTCACAGTCTATAGCCTACTTTTAAATTTCTAATTGTAACTATTAATTCTCATTCATGTACATGAGCAGGATCTTTGCAAGGCAATAATGCATTTTATGCTCAAGAGCACCCTGTCTCTTTACCCATTTTTCAAAAGGATAGGTATACAGTGGGTCTGAATCTGAGGAATAAACTGTATCAGCTCGGTTATTAAAAAGAATGCCTGTACAAAGGTATAACAAATGTCAAAGGCATAACAAATCCAATGACTGGAAGGTGAAGAGAGACAAACTCAGGCTAGAAATAAGGTGCAAAGTTATGGGTAATAAACTCTTGGAACCGATGCTCCATCACTGACAATTTTAAAATCAAGATTGGATGGTTTTTTTTCTAAAAAATATAATCTAGTGTGAACAGGAATTAATTCAGGGAAGTACTGTATCCTTTTGTCTTTATAAGCTCTGAATCTACAAATAATGACAGTTGCAATGTATGTAGGTGAAAACAGATTTTAGTACTTAAGTAATTTTACTGCAGTTTCATTTTCATGTTGGTTCAGATGAACAGGATTTCAAAACTTAATCAGGCTAAGATTTTCAAAAATAGGGTCTAAAGTTAGACTTCTCATCTTTATTTAGCCTCCTGAACATATGAACAGATTTTCAAAAATGCTAAGGAGCCAACATCGTCCATTGATTTCAAAATCGGGTAACTTATTTAGGTGCCTAGAAAGTAACCACATGATCTTAATAATGTCACCATTGTCCTTTCTCTCTTTTTCTACCTGCTCACATATTTGTTATTGTTTCTGGCCCTCACTTGTTGTACCCTGTCAAATTTAAATTATACCCTCTTCAGGCAGACACAATGAGAAGAATAAGGTGGGTGAGGTAATATCTTTTATTGGACCAACTTTGGTTGGTGAGAGAGACAAGCCTTAGAGCCACACAGAGCATTTCTACACATCTGGGAAAGGTATTCAGAATGTCATAGCTGTGACACATCTGAAGAAGAGCTCTGTATAGTTCCAAAGCTTGTCTCTCTCACCAACGGAAGTTGCTCCAATAAAAGACATTACCTCCCCCACCTTTCCTCTCTAATATTCTGGGACTGATACGGCTACAACAACACTGCATACAATGAGAAATATTCATCTTTCTGTTACTGCTGAGCCTTGCACAGCTACATGTAGTGTGATGCGGCACTGCATCTTCCTCATCACCGGCACTGCTGGGGACTGGTTCGGCCCTTGGCTTAGACTAGATCAGCCTGAGGGACTGCCCAGATTTGTACCCCCGTTCCAAAGGCCCTTATGGATTGTTCCAGCAGTGGGAGATAGCCAAGGAAGTGTAGGAACACCCAGCTAGGGGGCTTCTGCAGGAGTAGGGGATAGCAGAACCAGCTATGCCCACTCTGTACCCTATACTGGGGTAATTTCCTGGGTTGCTTTGTGGTCACTTTGTGCCAGTTCTATTGGCATACACTGGACATAGAACAGGGTAAATAACTCCCCATGACTTCATTAGTGTTTGTGAGTTGCTTTGAACATTTAATGGTACGTGAAGAACAATAAATAATATCACCATATCATATTGCTACAGGGTTCATGTTATATCCTCATAGCGCAATTCAGGAATGACCTGCCATGGCAACAAGTGAAGAATATGTGTGCATGGGCTGGAGAGAGCAGAAGCCGAGGACACGTTTTTCTCCAGCTGTTGTACTAGATGGAGCAGGGCTTGATACGTGAGTGAAGCCATTGTATTACAAAGTCTCTTTTTCTAATGCCACTAAAATATTGGTTCAGATGAAGATGTGTCAGACATAACAGAAGCTTAGTACATGGCTAACTTGAATGATGTTCTGATGTAAACAGTTTAATTAAAAAGAACCCCCTTGCTTAACAGATCGGAAGACAAAAACACCTTTTGAAGTGAGTCAGATCCAGCAGTTTATTTTTTTTTTTAGGTTTATTTTTTTTCTGTTACATACGCTGATACTTTAAGAGACATCGGAAGGTTGAGCCTCTATTCACACTGCTGATGAAGATGACTTGTCTATAATCTTATTTTCAGACTCATTTCAGAAAGCTGTGTTTCCTTGTCCTGGATCTGCTTCTCCATCTCATACAGCCTATTTAGCCACCTGCATCTATTCTAGTTCTTTGTTCACTTTCACCCCATTAAACTTCCATTTTCAATCATCAGCAACTGAAGCCCTTCACTGCACTGCTAAGTAAGCCCCTGTGTGTGCCTCATTCTGGAATAGCGCTGCCCTCCTTCATCAGTTTGTTAATACTGGTCTGATAACACATCTGCTATAGGGACTGATGCTGGGAAAAGGCATATTTTTGTAAAGAAACCTTCACAGTATAAAAATAACTACGTTTTTAGACATCAGAAGTAGTTCCTCTAATCTGGTGCAGCATATGGCCCTGGTGTGGTGACTATACTCTAGGGCTTTGGGACTAACTGCTGAAAAGAGAAGGAAACATTGTTTCACTGTACATCATGTGATTGTGCCCAGAGAACTGGAAGAGAAGGAGACTTCTCTGTGTTTCAAAGAGAAAATGTGCTTCTAACACAAATAGGACAAAAAGAATCTCTCTACAAAGAAATGCTAACAAGTTTTTTTTTTTTTTAAAGAAGGACGGGAAAAAAGTGAAGCAAAAATTAGACATTGCATCATATATCACAAAATAAAATAAAATCTAGATATCTGCCTAAAGTCAGAGAGTTACACAAACATGTGGGTTAATCCGTAGGTCACACTAAATTGTGCTGGAGCTGAGGGAGGAATAAAAATGAATGTGTATCCACCTTCTTTGTGTTCCGCCATCCCCAGGGCTCTTTCAGCCTCCAGAATAATTTAGGGCAGCCTCAGGGCTGCTGTAACTTATAGCATTAGAAAGGGTATAAACTCATTAGGTTAGCCAAGGACTGGTAATGTACCAGTACTCCAGTCACACCTCTACCCCTAGGCACATCCCTTCAACGCAGCCTATGCCAGAAGCTCCAGGCAACACAGACCTACACCAGCTTTACTCCACTTTGGGATTCACCAAACAGTGGAGGAATTTTCAACTGCCCAATTAAGGCAAATGTATAGGCCATTTTGCACCACCAGAACTGCACAATGGGGCTATTTTGGATCTGAGACTCTAATACAGAATGAAAACAATGAGAGTCCTGTAGCACCTTAAAGATTAACAAATTTCTGCGGGCATAAGCTTTCGTGGGCTGCAACCCACTTCGTCAGGTTTTTTTTGCTGTATACAGACTAAGACGGCTACCCCTCTAATACAGGGTGGATACTTTTCTGCTCTGCTTAGCAAAAATTAGAAGTCAGATCGTTTGCCAGTGTACATCAGCACAGTTCTAATAAAGTCAATCTCAGCTCCCAGTGAATAAGGTGAAACAGTGCTTGCCCTGCCTCTCTACATCCCAGCATATGAATTTAACTTAGATCGCAACAGAATCAGTTTGCCGGTCTGACTTTGGTCTCCCTTGGCGATTTATACACATTGCAAAACCACCACACAATTCAGCACTATTGGGATCCACTTCTCAAGAGTTTCACAGGGCTGGTACAGTGATGTGGATTGAAGGTCGTGCACAGGTAGAGATGTGTTTTGAAAACTTCCAAGACATCTGCCAACACAATGCCCAGTTTTATCAATTCTCTGCTTTCATGATGAACTAGTGAACCCAAACTGCTTTTCAAATGAAAAGAAAACCCAGTCATTTCAAACTGAAAGCTATGTGAATATATTTTAAATTCAAATTAAAAAAATTATGGTCTGACTTAAAAACTGTCATAAAAATAGTTACTTCTACATCTTTTCTTGAGACTGTCCTATATCTCTCTATTGTACTTCAAAGGCATCCTTCAGTATAGAATAATTATCTCATGGATAGATAAATAATGTGACAGGGTAATTTGTCTCTTTAATATTCTGTTTTCAATTTCTGTTTGTTTGTTTTTCCCTTAAGGATCCAGATCTCGCTACTGTTCTGGGGTTTCCTTTTTTGTGTGTGTGAATGGGATATGATCCAAGTGTGAAAGACTGGACTTTCTTTCTTTTTCTTTTTCTGTTTCTTTCTCTCTCTCTCTCTCTCTCTCCCTTTTTTATTAACCACCAATGCAATTTCTAGCTCTCGATAGCTTCCTTAGAAAATAAGCAAAGGACAAATAGGCAAGTACTTGCATCCAACTCACACCAGTGAACAAGCAACTACTGATGGATACTAATGACTCAAGTGCAACAGGTTAACAACTGGAAGGCTGGGGCACAGACAACAACAGGACAAATTTAGATAGAAGGGAGATGAATTTGGGAGTACTGGGTAATGAGGTAAGGGGTTTTATGCTGATATTGATGACAAACTGGATTGGGGTCTTCTCCTGGGGGTTCCTTTTTCCAAGATGGGGAGAAAAAGTACCTGCAACATATTTTTCCCTTTCTGACCAGAATCCATTTTCCCCTCCAAGTTTCAGCTCAAATAGGTTATCAAGTTACCTGACACAGAGTTTGCAGTATTCGTTTGCAGGGGACAATGAACCAAACCCTGCAGCTTTACTTGGGATTTTAGGTTCTACAAAGCCCACGCATTCAAGGAGGAGTCCTCTTCCCCTGCTCATTCCCTCCTTCAAGTCACAAACTATAATCCCTGATCCTCCTACCAGATGGCCCAATCTCTAGGATCCTTAGGTGGGACTTTTCCTAGCTTATAGCTTCAGGGTTCTACTGCTCCCTAAAGCCACAAAGGATCTGCAGGCATCAGGAACTGTTGTATAGGTATTGATCTCAAAGGCTGAAAGAGCTAAAGGAGTTTATTAACTTTCTCACTGTCCAACATTAAACAGTGATATTATTTTGAAACAGCCCTTGTTTTACACAAAGTGGAGGAGAGACAGGATAGAAAAGATGGGTGAAAATATGGCTTTTGTTGATGTGTTTGGAGTACTGGAAAACTGGTTAGTTATGAATGGATACTTTGTGCCAAATCAGCCACAAGACCTGTTGCTTTGACCCTGTTTAGTTACAATCAGTTCAGGGCCATCATCTGGTTGTATCCTATCTCCTTAGACAAGGCAGGTTTGAATGATCATAGCATACTTGACTTCAGGTATCAATGAAAATCCACGAGAGTGAGATAGGATAAACTGAAAGAAGCAGAGGGGCAGAAAATAACACAACAAGGGAAGAGAATACAATACAGGATCTGATGTGCTTTTGCAGTGCTGCTAACTAGCTATTCCCACTGATGGACTTAGGACTGGATATCATGATAATGTGATGACTTTCAGCACTCACAGGTGAAAACTAAGTTCCTTATACGACAGCAAGGTCAGCTGGCCTTCCTCTCAGGAAGGAAGTCCTGTAGATTAGTCAAGATGAGTTGCAATGCTGGCAGTTCATGAGACGAGCTGTGGGAAGGTGAGTTGAGATGAGGCAAGGTGGGATAGGAGATGAGGGGGAATGCTGAACTGATAATGTGTTTTCAAAGTCCCTTTTTAAAAAATCCAAAAAGGGGGAAAGTGGTCATCACAGTTCATCCCCCTCATTATTTTGTCCACCAATCAGACCTAATATCCATCACATTTGTTTTCGTGTATTAACTTCTAGTTCCACAACTCTTGTTTTTGCCGACCATACTTTCAACAGTCCTTGGATTATATCAACAGGACCTTTTTGGTTTAAACTAATCCAGCTTCTCTGTCTGTTCTCTTTTACTCATTACAACATTCACCACTGTAAATAACTTGACCTATTTGTCATGGTTATTGTAACTTCTTAGGAACTTTACACATACTTTTTACATTTGAGCATACAAAAAGGCTACATTTTGTAGGCCCAGTAGACCTCAGATTTCTATTGAATTCTTCACACTCTTTGCAGTCACATAAGATTTTTCTCTAGGAGGACCTAGAGAAACATTGCACAGAACAATAGGGAAAGAAGCCAAATCCATCAGCATGACACCCAAAAGTCTGAACAGACCAGCACAAGACTGCAATAAATGGCAGAAACTGGTGAACACTCTATGCTCCTAAGGGTGTGAGAAGATAAAGAAAAATGAAAGAATGATGTAGGTTCAGCTGGTTATGCACCTAGCTTCATTGTGCAATATTCCCAGGTTCAAAGTTAACTCAAATATCTTTCTTTTCTTTTTTTCCAAATGCATTTTTCCGCATGTCTTTTATTCCCTTCAACAGATATTTGATAATTTCTTTCATATACCTAATTTTTTAAGTCCTTACCCAAACAAAATTTTCTTAGAAGTTAGTTGGAGTTTTGCCTGAGCTAGAACATCAGAATTTGTACTCTAGTGCTCAGAAGGATTTTTTCTATCATTCCTTAATCTTAGAAAATGTTAATGTGGTGAATTTAAAAGTTGAAGTAAACACAGTCGATTTCCAGGACATAAAGAACTGAGAATGAAACATCTCAGTAGTGGCTAGACAAGCCTGCCATTATTTAACAAACAGCAGCATGTGCTATTAAAAGTGGAAACATATGGAATCAAAGTTTAAAAAAAAACTTCCTTTTTTACAGTGATAAGATCAAAGACTCAGTCTCTGATGTTTGATATGTAATAGCCCAAATGATATATATGTTCAAAATAATAATAATAATAATTAATAAATACCTAGAAAATGCCCACAGGCAATATGAGACTTGATTTTTGATAGATGCCACATTTGAATCAAAAACATTAAAAAAAAAAAGCAGCATTGTGGCATATTTTTTACTGAGTGGGACACAGTGGGATCAAGCAGCAGAGATATTACATTTGTAAAGGACTTTTAAGAGAGCATATTTTTTTCCATTTATCTGGGAAGAATATATGTTCTCACTTCACAACTGATTGAACTGGTTATATGAAATAGTAAGCACAAGTAAACAGCTTTCAAAACCTTTGGAGTTGGTTACTGATCACCTCGGACTCTTCCCTGTAGAAAAATTATTCTAGATCAATCTGGGGCCAAAAAAAGGAATTGATCAGGGCTTAAAACTAATGATCTGAGTTTCAGAGGTGCTGCTGAGTGCCCACAGCTCCCACTAAAATCAATGCAGACTGAGCATCTCTGAAAACCAGATCATGCTTGGCTTCCTAGCTCCCACTTATTAGCTATTGGGTAAATCAAACTGTCTGGTAATCACAAAAGCACAAGATGCATGTTTATAATGGAAACTTCCAATTTCAAAATGTGTAGTAGAAAATGTGTGTATGAAACAGAAGGAAAAAGAGATGGAAGAGAAGACTCATTAATGTGTTTCAGTTACCTTAAACAATGTATATACCATCTGAACTGCAATGCCACAAGGATGCCTATCCCCAACCATTCTTTCACCTCATAGCCTTCCAGCTCTTTGACATAATCTCACCTATAATTGTCTAAGGAAAAGAAGAATGCCCTGCTTCTGAAATATCTTTATCAATTTAATCAAGTCCTCCTATGCCATAAGTTTTATTGCACAACATGTAAAAAAAACTTTGCACTGCTTTAGTGATGTGGACCCAGAAGATCAGAATGTATTACAAACATTGATTCATTATTGTAATTCATGCACGTAGGTGAATGAAACTTTCACACCAATGCCTGAAGCCAAGAGAAACCTGGAACTTAAGTTTTCAATTTTCATTGAAGGTTCAAAATTTGAAAAATGTTACCAGCTCTGTCTGGAACACCTATGGAGACTCTTTCTGTAGACTGCATACAGACATGGAAAACAGGTTGTATTCTTCTTCATAAACACGAAAGATGAGTGCAGAGTCCAACAGATTTCCTCACAACAGCATTAGAGGTGAGGGGTGGAATTGAAGTCTATGCCTACTATCCCAGACTGGTCTGTTTGTTGGAAGGGGTTCCATTTTATGGCCTCACATAGGGTTCAGCTGAGTTTCACTTTGACTATTTTATGTTCATTGGAACCCAAAACACAAATTAAAATCGATTGGGAAATTCAAGACAGGGAAAAGGAAAGAGTCCATTGAATACTTTCACTAATTGAAACTGCAAGAGAATAGCCATCAAGGTTACATTAATTGCCCAAGTTTACAAAGTGTGCCAGTGACAGAGCCAGAAGTACAATCTAAGGATGCTGAATTTTGATCTATCCACTGAATTAGCTTTACCAATAGTGGAAGATGAACAGACTAAAATCAAAAGATTACACATTCTCTTCCATTTTCAAGTTTTAGTCAAAATTGGGGGAATTCTTTCACTATAAATGGGTAGAAAAAAAATAATAATTGGGAAGAGACGGTTGTAGTATCACTGCTATTAAAGATGGCAAAACACTCAGGCTATTTCCTAAACCAACCCAGCCAGTTTCTAGGAAAAACTCTCTAAAAATTATTACCTGCAAATATATGACAAGATAAATAATCACTAATTAAAAAACATGATGTTTATCCAAACAGCAAAAGTAATATAATCTGTTTGCAAAATGAACCCATAATCACCAGTCAGCACCTCCACTCATTTATTAATAAAATCTATTCCTTTATATCATAATTTTGCTTTTATATGCTTTTATCTCATTTTTGTTGGCATTTACTCATTAATTAATATTCTTTTCCTTTTCCAGCCTACTGTCATAGCAAAAACAGGAAATAAAGAAACAAGCAAATATATGTGGCATCACGCAATGTCACAGTACTAAGATACCTCTCTTAAGGTTGGATATTTTGGTTCTGGTGGGGATGCAAAAAATGTGAACTTAGTAAGTGAAAGTAAGTAATGTATGATCACATACTTTCATCTAGTGCTAAGTACAATTTATCTGAGCTCAAAATAGAAGGGAGAAATAAAGTTAGAAGCTAAGATCTAGATCCATTATTAAATACTGTTTACTGAAGGAAATATAGAAACAGGACAGTTTACTAAATCAGGGTACGATTCTGAAAGAGCTAAGAGCGCCGGTGAGCATTTATACTGGCAAGTATCCCTATTGAAATTGTTGTGTCAATTCATCTGAGTAAGTCCTCACCATTGCACATGATGCTTCTTCAGTTGAGTCCACACTGAATAACCGAGTTTAAATGAAAATTTTGCTTATTTTTTTTAGAATTTGGTGCATTACTGTTATTCTGACTTCCTGATATAAGAAACCAATCTACAATTTACTGTGATTGAAATGGAACAAATGATTTAACATGGATGGAAAAGCACACATGCTAAATTGTTGGGGCTAGATCTACAAAGTGCTGTCAACCAATTACTTGGAGTACTTTTGTACCTCAAAGCAAGGTCGAAAAGACCCCAGTACACAAACACACACCACATTTTGAAATTACAAGCAGAGATGATACTATGCTAGAATGCATGCAGTGTGGCATATGCCAGGCAATACAGTTTGGTCCAGGATAGGGTTGGGCACTTAAGCAAGCAATTAGAATAATCATAAATGTGTAGTTTAGACCCCTAACTGAGTAACTATCTTCACATGAGGTATCTGTAGATTAGCTAGGAAAACATCTCCAACACTAATACACTACTTGCGTCTCTGCATCCATATATGCAAGAGCTGAAGGGGAGAGAGAGGCTGAAGAAACATAACCAGACACCTCAGAATATTATAATTTTCCCCAGAGGGCGTTTGAGACACTTGAACAGGAATCTTTAGTCAGTTCTTCACCGGGTAAATGGTGTCATGTGAAAGATGAGAAAGTAATACATTAGCATGGTCATGGTCACACATTTGGCTGCTTGCGTCAATTCTGCTATATGTGATTTTGAAAATTATACTTCCATAACATCCAACTTCTTCTAATCTGACAAGTTTCCTAAAAACTTTCCTAGAGATAGTTATCCAAAAATGTAAAAGTCATGACATGCTTTTAGATAATAAACATCCTAAATTGAATGTATTGGTGTTAAGAGATCTGAAATCTTCAAACTCACATATTGATAAAATGAAAAACTCTTCCATTTTCATTTGGGGGCCTCAGTAAAGGTGTTGTCTCTTTATGTGGTCTACATGGTGGAGGAGTATCTGCAAAGGATGTTTGTACAGTCTCTAGCAATGCAAGCCTGATGGAAAGAGAACCATGACATAGAAATCTCTGATCTATTGTGGGGTGTACTCTTTTTCTGGGAAAATTATAGTGATTAGTACTGAGAGGAGCATAAAAAACCAGTAGGAGGTGACATAGCATAACACCTGTGATCTGATGGAAAAGTGGATGGACCTTGTTGCCAAGAATCTGAAAGCTGTTGTTACTAGGCAATGCGTGACTATAATGAATATGTCTCTGTAAATCTATTTGCAATTCCCAGGGAGTTTCAGAATAGTTGTTGATTAAAGCAGTACCTTTGAAACACTTATTTCTCTGTGAGGAGGAACTTGATTCTTGGCTTCAACACCTCATGCTCCAAGAACGGTTGTGTCTGTTGATGCCTTTCTCTGCAACCTGTCACTTTAATAATTGATCGATTGTTTGGGTAGCCTATGGTAAAGTGCTATGTAAGTGCTAATTAATTATTACTTTTTCTTCAGTGACATCCTATGGCTCATAAAGCAAGGAAAACATCTAGCAAAGTTTCAATAGGGGTTTCTACTGAATCTTCATCAGTGTATGTGAGTCATATCTCTTCCTCACTAAGATAATGGATATGGACTGAGGGAGACATTTTCTTCACAGAACATATGTTACACTCTCTGTATATTTCCTTTCTGTGAGACAGACTCCATCCCTACCATGCATGGCTTATATTAGTCTGCCAGTATGGGCCTCCATGATGCAATACTGCTGTGCATATCCCCTTCTGAACCTATCCATAGTAGGTAGTAATGAGTAGAGGATCCACAACATTGGCATCCTGCAGGCCTACAGAAGGGTAGCACCAGTTCGGATCACTCATGAGCTCCTTGGTGTCATGAGTGCTTTGACTTCTTCAGGATGTGGCAATTGCTGTGTCCAGCAGCTCACTCATAAACTGTTCCTTCAGTACAGAGTTTTCTTTGCTTGAGCTAACTCTTCCTGAGTTAGCCCAGCTGATGTAAGAGCAGACACATGGCGAAATAACACTTGAACTGCATAGAGTGATTGGATTAGCTGCACAGAGTGCTTTTGTCAGGAGCTAATTGTAGGAAAGTAAAGAGTTAAAAACTGGACTAGTAATCAGGCCTAAGCTACAGGGAATGGAGTCATGGCACAGGCAAAACCTTGTTTCTGTTACTTAGTGTGAATTTTAGCTAGAGTCTGTTATCTCTCTTCTTTCCCTCCCTTCCAAGCAACTTGCACAAGGAATGAGACTAACAAATAACTATTCTTCCTTCTGTTCAAGGTCTTTGGTGGGAATATAGCATTATCTTCTTTCCCTTCCTTGCATACATATTTTAAAGAATGTTAGTAAGTTTCAAGATAATGTGCCTGCACTCTGTGCAATAATCCTGTAGACAACAAACACGGGTGGGTATAATTGTATTCATTATATAGTTTTAATATTCATTTTATAGGTGTCAATGTAACCAAATAAGGGTCTATGGGGAGTTGCTGGAAATGTATAGTTACATACTGTTATGGATAAAAGGATTGTAAAGTAACCCCCTCGTTGCTTACTGGCGGTGTCGAGGTGGAACGAGCAGGCAGTAAAGGGTTCCGTCACCCCCGGGACAACCTGCTTGATTATTTCTAACGCTAATGAGTTGTGCTAACTCAAGCTGTGGCATATACAACCTGATGGGCCAGGCAATTCCAGGTAAAAGCACCACTTCACTCAAGGGAATTTTTTGTATGTGTGAGGATGGGACTTAAATTAGGGGTAGCACTTGCCATTATAACTTGAGTTAATTCTAGAGTGAAAACATACCCATATTTGTCTGACATCTCACATTCTTTGCTAGACACAGAGCGTGCTACTCTCCTCATGCAAGAATTCTTTGTAGAGGCATGCTGGATGGTATGGCATACGTTGTATGGCTCTGACAGATCCTTACACCTTTGCACAGTTCAGTCTAGGAAAGGATCCCTATCAAGCTTCATTAGTAACATATATTTACTGATGGTATATTTAAACCTGTGTTTCACTTGCTTTGTGTGGGATTTAATGTATTCACTGTATTTGTATTGTTCTGTCCACACTCTGCTTTTCAGCAGTTCATGATTTTTGTGATTTATATTCCCTTATTCAAAATTATCCAGCAAATATTTGCTCGTCTGCATTTTGTTCACAAGCAATTCACTGTGAGTATTCAGTATCCCAAATTCAAGCTATGGTGGTAGTTCTGATGTAATACTAGGTTGCATACACTTCTCAATATTACCCAACCATTCCTATTGGACCAGGATCAAACTTGCAGCATGCAGTGGGCAAGAGATACACAACTTTTCTCAGTCAGCATACTTTGGATACTTTATTCCATGTTTGGAAATGAATTCACCAAGACAACTCATACATTGAATTGCATGACATAATGTACTGGCATTATGTGTGTAACGTCAGCTGGATGATGAAAGAAGTTAAGGGACCTACTCCTTTTTCCAATCAAGGGAGATCTCTTTTAACCCAAAGGTGGTATTTTTCACCTTAAGCATGTCCAGTCAGTTAACAAAACATTAGAGGATTATCACCTATGAACATTCAGCTGACCAGCCAAGATCAATGCATTTGTCCATTCTGTCTAATCAGTCTTTGACATTTGAAAAATAGTCATCACTGTATCATTGTGAAATTTTGTGGCCATTATCAGCCTAGATTATCATAATGGTCCCTTAATATTTATGAACCTATGAATCTATGCACCAAATGCAGAGATAAAAATCTGGTATCCTGCAATTCTTTATTTTTTCTCTGTTTCTTAAGGGCACTAGAGCTATAAAGGTCATCATGCCTCACATGTAGTGGAACTATTCTGCTACTTAACCATGAAAGACTGTCCCTAGATACATTAATATAGGAGTATTGCCTGAATAGCCTTCATGAAGTCTACTGACACCAGGCTAAAGGTCACTGCATGTTTTAGTTGGAAAAGTGTTGGAGACTATTCCAAAAGATTTGTTTGAAAAGAAGTCATGTGGTCTAAACATGCAGTAGCAGTGAGCTCCTGGTATTTTCCTACACCTGAATTATGATTCATTTATGTGGGTCCCTAACCACACTAATAAGTCGACTCTGGCTAAACACTCACACTGACCAATTTTCCCTGGATCAGGCCCTAAAAACTCTGACCTTTCAAAGTGAGTAAGTGGCCATATATGTTTGCAGTAGCTCTCTCCAGAGTCTTGTCTCTGCCAGTCTTTCAATAGAGCAGAGTGCATCATTCGACATTTATTCAAGAAGCGCTCTCTGCCTTCTAGTGCGGTTGAGCATGCTGTCTCTGCATTGCTCTCAGCTCTTGCTGGTTTAGGCAGTGCTGATTCAACTCTAAGCCCTAACTGGCAGCACATTGCATCACTTGGGGCCTGCCCAGCATTCAGATATAATATAGAACAATAACTATCATCTGGTAGATAGGTTCTGTTGGTAATTTTTCTCAATTTGACCTACAGTACCTGAAAAATAGTCTAAGAAGTGTATTTCAGTTTCCCCTTCAAATGTATTGCTGATACATACAGCTGATACAGCTGACACTTGCTGATTTCTCATTATAGGTATCTTAGGGAAATCTGTGCTTTAATATAATAAATAAGAAATAAATAATTATTTCTGATGCCATAGGGACAACTTAGAATGAACCAGACAGCCTAGGAAGCCACATAATTTAGGATTTCAAAGTGCGTTGTGGGCAAATGAAGAGGTATTTATTCTAATTTAAATTGCAGTTCTTTACTTTTCAGCTGAATCTAAAGTGACAACTGTGAATCTAACAATACAAAAATACATTTTCTTCTCTTTGAAGTCTGTTGTCATGCAGTGTCTTTGAATATCCCTCATGTAATGATGTTTCATGCTGTGAAATATGAAAAAGTGCATCATCACTAGTTGTGATTTTTAGAGTGAAAAACCAAAGAATGATGGAATTTGGGTCAGGTGTGTAGGCTTTCTGAATTAACAGATCAGGGTCAGTTCAAAGTTTAGCTGAAGCATCCTCAAAAAAGTTATTATTTTCTTAGTGCTAGATTCAGCAAAAGAATGAATGAATCAACAAATGTTTTTACAATTACTGAAAATTAAAAGGAACACAAGAGAAAACTCCCCTGTGCACATTTTTCAGAACAATTATGGCAGGCACTGTGTAATTCCACCAGATGGCTTCTTTTGGTTTTACAAAAAGGGGAGATAACTGTGACTTGTTCTCAGCATGGTTCATCAGCACAAAGATTTTAAGTGACTGAGCTGTAAAAAATGAAGAATACATACAATTTACAGATTGATAAATCAACAATCTTATAGGCACATCAAAACTCATTTATAGGAGGATGGAATGGGGTGTGAAAGAGAATCATGGCAGCACTTTTGTGTAGAAAAAATAGACAGAGTCATTGTAGGCTTCCCTTTATTTAAGTAAATGCGGTTAACAATAGTTTATTCTTTTCTCTGAATGAAGTTTTGTCTCTTAGGAGCTTTCCCCTTGTATAGAAATTAAATGCTAGTTTTGTGAAAGAGACTTCAAATTCTACCTTCCATCAGTAGGGATATTTTTGTTATATTTTGCCAACTGTTTTATTATGTGATTATACAAGGCACATTTTAATTTGTAAACTTCCTTTATTTGCCATTGCACTGGGGATTATAGCTGGCGCTAGGAATAAACAGAGAGATGTCCCTTCATATTGAAGAAAAATGTGTGTAATTGCATTCAAAGAAAATAAAAGATACTGGGAGTTAGTTTTCTAAGGGAATTAGTAATAGAATATGAAGCTTTTTACCTTCAAGGTCTTGGTCCTGCAGGCAAGACACTTAAATTTACACACATGAGTAGTTCGATTGAGGAGAAAGCACAAAGTTAAGTATGTGTGTAAACATTTGCAAGACTGGGGTCCAAGTCATTGAGTTTGATAAACCCGGTTTGGTAGTGACCAAAAGTACTTATCATCTGATAGCTCTTCAGGTGCCTGAGCCAAATGAGTTTGTATGATCATTTTAATTCAGCTTCTAGTGAATGGTGTCTGAACCACTGGAGCGAATGGCACAAACTGGTATGCTGCTGACTATCTCATTAGAGGCCAAATATTGTGACTGTGTATGGAGACCAAACTAGCTTCTGACCCCTGGAGTGCATGTCCCTGAAAAGGATAGAAGGATTCAAATGGTGGGGCCATGGGAGGGCAAGGATAATGCTTGAATTCTCCTTACTAATTCTGGGCCAGCCTTTTCGGGGTGGTCAACTCAGTCCTTTACACAAACACAAGGTAGAAAAAGACTCTCTTTGATACCTTTTTTATTTTTAATAATCTTTCTGCACACACCTCTCATTCACACCTCCTTCATTCTTCGTACTATTCTTGTTCTCTTGAAAACTTTAGGACAATGGCCCATATCATGATGTTTCCTCCTAATCATACCAAACAGTTACTTTTCTTATTGTTTGTTGTAAAGCAACACCATCTTTAAGTTTTACAGAACTTTTGTTCTGGTCAGGGGTTCTCTAGTAGTTTTCAAAAAAACATTATCAATATAATCAAACATGCATAGTCTACAGAGGGCCATGTCAGAATGACCACAGTTGATGCTGTCACACCAGGCATCGTGTAGTGAAATTCCAAGAACTAGCTCAGTCCTGCAAGTCCACGAATCTCTCGGGTGGCCATCTCAGGTGGCACCAGGTAGGATCAGGGTGTGCACCACATTGCAAGTCAATGAGAGTCAGACAGCACAGTCTGCTGGGGTGCTTTTATCCATGGCCAAAGAGAATGCAATGCTGCTTTTTAACATAATGAGCAATTGAACATAAGCCAGATGTCTGTAAGATTATGATATTTAGCACAAAGTCAATCCACTTTATGCTCAGGATTTGGTACTGATAGAACATATAGAATGCCTCTAGCTGCTTCAAGTCTGCCTGTTAGAGGGTCCAGGTTTCTGGCCCATATAGCAGTACAGATAATATGCAGTTTAGATAGATCCTGAACTTTGTCATTTTTGCATCCATAAGTGAGATGTGGACTTATGCAGAAGGTGACAAGACCTATTCATGAGAGAATATCCAGTTTGCTGCAACCGTTGGAATTCTGCTTGAAAGTTTATGCATTTGTCAGCGCTCCATGATACTCTCCATGATACTCAACCCCACCCCATCAGAGGTTTTTCAGACCAGTTCTGAGGTTCTGGACCTTGGTCTTCTATCATGAGACATTCAAACCCATAAAGTGACTGGTATCTTGGAGACCTTGGAGAGCTGAAATTCTCTGACTTCTCCATAAGAAAGATAGTGTCGTCAGCATTGTCTTGATTGGTGAACCACTTGGTTTTAGAAAAATGGCACTGGAGAATTGAAACTATCACTCTCTGAAGATACTTGTAGATCTCCTTTTGGGATCCATCATTAGACCTTATTCTTCAATGCTTCAAAAAACTGATGCTGTATTTATATAGGGCTTGTCTTCACTTACCTTGGAGATTCGGCGGCAGTCGACCAGAGTTACGCAAACTATGCAAAAAACTTGTGTAACTCCCATCGACTTCTGTGCTTCTGTTCTGTGCGCCATCTTCATTGCACTGCGCTGATGGGAACTGCATTTTCATTGACGCAGCGCTACACCACTTGTGAAGGTGGTCTTAATACGTTGATTTCTGGATCGACATAGCCATAGATTCCACATAATGTAAGTCTGTTGAATTCTTGTTAGCTAGTGAGCTACAGTTTTGATGTGTTCAATGCACTGGTGCACAAAGAAAACTATGGCCAGGCCTTGGACTAATGAAGGACTGGCAATGAGATATTACTGCTGCTAAAAAGAAATCCTTGCTGGACCACAGGAATTTGACTAATGTGTTGTGACAAATTTTGAGGATGCTACAAAGGTTACCATTAAATTGTGATAACTGCTTTTTGCAACTAAATTTAAGTCTGTGGTGGTGTTTGAGGCAATCCCATACTAAGAATGTGGAATATCACAGTAATGTATCTGAAATGCTATCGTGATTATAATTGGTTAAAATTGTAAAGGTAACCGCTGTACCAGTTTCCCTGAAAAGGATGGGAACTAACACCCTGGTGGCGTGCACAGCTTGACACAGATTCTGTGTAGATGCCATATACAATATACTCTTGACTGCACCTTCAAATGTCAAAAATGAAGCACTGGGGCATATGAGTTTCTTCAGGATGACCAAGTGGGTGACATGATTATGTTTGTCAAGGACTGTGAGAAATACAAACCTCTTCCAATTAATTCTGACAGAGGCCCTGTCCAAAATTCTGTGTCGTTGATTTGTGATCTCTAATTAGATGTATTGTTCTCTGTAGCTATATGAAAAGTAATGGAAAATTCATCCTTGATGCCCCTCAAAATGAACGGTATTATTTTTATCTACAAATATTGATTCATACCATGTAGTTTACAAAATGGCTAATAGTGGGAGAAATACAGGAGGCCGCACCCCAGGGGGCTCTAGGAATTACACCACCAGCTCTTATGCCTGCACAGGAAGTCTGCACACTGTAACATCACCTTAGAAGATGTGGCTTCTACCATTTCCATTGGGAGATTTTTCCACAACCTCCTGTACTAGTTCTCACTGTCAAGAAACGTTGTTGTTTTTTAATATTCATCCAACATTTGTCCCTACTGAACTTCATCCCATTCTCCTTATTACGTCCCCATCTCCTAAATAACTCTTGGGCCTCCTTGGCACCTTCAGATATGTGTAGATTGTTATCACGACCACATGATCTTTAGTCATCCGTTCACCAAGCTATATGGATTTAGCTCTTTTAATCTTTCTGTGCAAGTAATTTCCTCCAGACCCTGGATGATTTTTTTTGTTCTTCACTGAACTTCCTCACACATATCACTATCTTTCTGGTAATGAGGTCATCAGAATTGAACACTGTATTCCAGGTACAGTCACGCCAGAGCTAGAGAGAGAGAAATTATCACATTCTGTGACATTATGATGCCGTCTGGCTGTGTATTCATGTTTGATTACTTCTCAGCTTCCAGAGTCACCTTGGTAAACATGGTTCTGAATGCCACAGAGCTCATATATCTAGTGTGTTAGCCAACAATTCATTTATTGACCATGAGATAGTGACCTGCATTAAGAAAGCCAGAACATCTTTGGAAAACATGCTTGTTTTGAGAGTGTAATCAGCATGGCATTAGATTAGATGCCAAGTGGAAGGTGTAATTGCCAAGACTGCTTTATGATGCAGAGACAAGTAGCTGTATTCCACTCTATTTTACTGGTGTAAAACTGGAATGATTGCTTTGGCTTTGTAACCTCAGTGAATCTGGGCCTGTAAGTCTACACGCAGTTATTTATAGGCATTGTTTGGTGTTTGCTACTACAAGTTTCCAAATTTCCACATTCATCTCATGCTACTTTCTTGATATGCTGCAGCTTTTAAATGTCAGTCTTGCCTTAATGTAGTCTAATGTGTGCTATGATTATTTTTATAGTGATTTTTGACATGATGGCCAGTATTGCCCATGAATGCCATCAAAAGTGCACTCCATTGAGCTGATATTCCAGGGAATCACTTAGCTGGCATTTACATAGACACATAGTTGCAGTGCGATGGCAGGATGGGGAGTTTCAGGGAGTTTTCTGCCTCCCTCTATCACTTTTTCTACAGTTTATGTAAGGACTAGGCAAAATTGCAATCTAGGTGCTACCCTTGATTTCCCCTAAGGGGCTGGTCTATGGTTAATACTTGTCAATGGAGCAGAACAGGCTCCACCCCATGAAGGTGTGTAACAAATGCAACACTCCTCATAAGGCTCAGAGGTGGCATGTAGACCTGGATAAAAAAATTTTAATAGTTTTTTTTTTAATGAAAAATGCATTTTCAGTCAGCCCAAAACTATTTGTGAATTTGACACATCATTTTTCAGCTTTTCACAGAACAGCTTCCCCGTCCCATAATCTTTAGCCCAGTCGTTGGGACACTCACCTGCACTTAGAAGTCCCAGGTTCGAATTTCCACTCTAAAACAGCCATGAAATCACTTTTTTGATTCACCAAAAATATGGAAAAATTTCAATTTGGTTTTACCTGCACCATTTTTTTTCTCCTTTGGAACTACCACCGAACCAAAAAATCAAATATTAACCCTGCTGTAGTAGCATGACTTCACACTGCTCCTCAGACTGTGCCTTTCTTTATTTATCAAGATCTTGTGTCTTCTGCATTGTGTAACCTTAAATAATTGTATTAAATGGGAACAACAATGGTATTACTTAATAGAGGAGAAAGAGAGTGATTTTACAAATATGAAAAACGAGAATCTGAAATCATTTAAAAACAAAACCATCTTTTAGAAGCTACCACTTTTTTAACCATTTTTTAATCTCAGTCAGTGAATCACATGAACACAAAACATACTTCCCTATCCATTACGACAAATTCAATGGCAGCTTAAGAATTTGCATGATTTGCTGTTTTTCTTTCCAGTGCTAATTTGATCATTGCTTTGTAAGCTACACTTTGTTTGCACTCATAGATGATTACCAGGTAACAATTAGAAAAATAAAAGGACCTTTCCTTATTCTTTCTACTATTTCAATAACTGTTAGTCAAGCATCAGTTGCTGAGAATGCTGTAAGAATCATGCTCATACTTTGATTTAAAGAATTGTTGTTAGTTGATTATTTGGAGTAATGCCTATGATCTGTTAGGTGCTTTACAACAAACAGAAAAGGTTCAGTCTCATTCCCAAGGAATTCACAGCCATGGGTCAGACAGACAGAAACAAATCAGGAATGTGGAATAGAAGGGATGTTTTTTATACAAATATACTACATTTACTAAAGATAAAGGAAGTGAGTTTTTATGAATGGCATACAGGGTTTATTGAATATATAATAATAATCATTCAACACAGAAAAAAAAAGAATAGTTCTTGCAGCAAAGCATGACCCCAGCTGATTCTTCAATCACAGGATCTTCATTGTTCCAGGTGATAGTTGGGAGAGCTCTAGCCCCTAAACCAGTTTTTGGCCCAAATAGTCCATTTGGTCAACCAAGGTCTGGCCAACTAGCTTAGGTCAAACACATCAGATATTCCACCTTCATAAAGAGAGGGTTAGAGCAGCCACAGTCCAACAACTGGCAGTCTCATAAGGAAAATTGCAACATGTTAGCTAAACATATGGTAGGTAATGCAAGAACATCATATAGCTCACATAACCAGCCTGAACAACAAATACCTCAGCTGCAGTGCATGAGAGGCTGAGAATCCACATTAGGAGAGAAAGGGAGTCAAAAGACTCCCAATTCCCCGTTTCCCTTAAGAAGGGGGGGGGGGGTGTCTGCCCAGTCCTACCACTTAATACTGTACTTTGTTAGGGCGCAGAAGAGGACCAAATAAATGTCCTGATTGGCTGGTAGGAGTGTGGGTCTCAGAAGTCCTGCCCAGATAGCCTGGGTCAACAGCACTCTGGCCTCCATCGCACTGAAATGGGCAGTGAAAGCAAGGTGGCTTGGTAGAAATCCTAAAACCAAAGGAAGGAACATTCTCCAAATATGGAATCCTTTATAACTGTGAATTTCCCCCTGAAATCAGAACACAGAAGACCTAGAAAGAAATATGTCCTAGAAACGGAATCTATCATTTTTATAATGAGGTATACCATAGGGAAAACTATAAGTGATCTTAGTACCAGATGCAAAATTCACAACAGTCAACCATGTAGGTGATAGTGCAGCAGAGAAAATGTGAAAAAGGGGGATTGCTTTCTTCCAGGGAGAACCCAATACCTGCATGTTTTAACTGGAATATGTGAAAAGGTAAAATTACATAAAAGATCTGCATCAGGAAAGTGAACAAGGAGGCAGTATCTCCATGAATCTGAATGAACTGGGCATGCCTATTAGTCTCTCTCTGTGACATTGTTAAGCCATTTTATTTTATGTTATATTATATTTTTTGTGTAAAATCTGCTCCTTTTCAACACAGTGACATGTTTCTTCTAGTGTGGTGATGACTCAAAGCATTTATGCATTCCATTATGATGTGAACCACTGCTCTCCCACCATGGGGTTCAGATTTAAGATTAGATTGCTTTGAGTCTCACTATTGCCCTGGTTGAAGGTCATTTCGAAATGGAGAGGGCAGTTGCCAAAAGGTAATCCCATCTCATTTTCTCAGGTAGTTGGCTGATGAGTTCAAATCATGCCATTAAAAGGGACAGGTACAGTCTGGCTCCAATCTAGTGAAAAAATAGAAATGGCCAAGGCATTGCAACTATTTCTCAGTGGATTTGAAAAAAGGAAAAAATTGCAGCTTCTTTGGAAGTGTTTGCTTTGCTAATACTGTATTTTCAAAGAAGCTCCAATTGATTGCAAGTGTCAAACCTAATGCACAATTTATAACTATCCATTTCATGATAATATAATTTATTATTGTCATATTATAATGATATTAGTAACACATTATACTTTCCCTCCCCCACCCCCAAACAAATTCTCAATAAAAATGAAAAGTGATTATTTTCTATAAAGTTTCTGAAGCTCTGAATAACATTTAATTGCAATAAAAACCACTCCATTTATTCTGGCACTGCTCATGTTGACCAGGGTATCTTTCATTTACCTAGAAGACGAAAATCACCTTAGTAATTTTCCATGGTTTCTTGATGGTTTTATGTCAAATTCAAATATATATATAAAAATCAGAAAAATGTTGAGGTCAGACTGATCAAAGTCCTATAACTACACTGAAATGTTACTATAGAGTCACAATCATAGAGTTCAAGACCAGAAGGAATGATTAGATCATCTAGGCTGATCTCCTATATATCACAAACGACTAAACACCACCCTACCACCTCCCATCTGGCCAAAAACCAGAATGAGACCAAAGCATTAAGGCCCTAAAGAGACTAAATTATTCTATCAGGATTCTCATGATATCTAGTGTTTTTCTTAAAGCCTCCCCACCTGGAACCATAAATCTCAGCTTTCAGTAGGTTTTTAGTCCTTGTGGTTGCAGAGAAAAGCTGGAAATCATGAACAGTAAAGGCTAAAAAACCATAAGGCAAATAAAATGACCCAACATTTAGTGTTTTTTAACAAATGGATGAACTTTAAGCCAATGTCATGACCTTTAGAGACCTGGTTCATGCATTTCCAAATCTGTTCATCCCATTTTTAGTTCAAAGTATTCCAGGTTCCTTCCAAAAAAGCATCTCCACTCATTTTCTTGTTTGCACCAAGTTATTATTTGACTTGTACTGTTAGTTTCCTCCCTAGAGTAGAGTAAATGCTTCCTTCTTAATTTGTTCAAAAAATGAAACAGTAAAAGGAATCAATCAAATGATATATGGTAAAACTTTCTCTCAACTATCAGGAATTTCAGGATGAAAGTAGATTCACAATTGATGGTCTTTGGCTTGGTAGTGATGATGATGCATTGTATTGGATTGTGTGTTTACCCATACACAGGAGAGGACCAGTCTGCACAGCTCCCCATTTCACAACACATTATTCTGGCCTATTCATCTGAACTGTGTTCATAATAGCGGTGAAGAAATGCACTCACCCACCTCAGGCCAGAGAGCAAAAGGCAAAATTAAGAATATACAAAATTGGAATTGGTACAAAAGGTAGCCATCAAGCTGGAGTTGGGGAAACACCAAATCTGCCTTTCTTCCCACCATTCTGGATGTTCAATTCAATATGTAGAGTCATTTTTGTGGTGGGCAGGAATTGAAAGCAGGCACCTTTCAGCCAAAATGATTGACCGAGGCCAAGCTAAAACACGTCATCAGAGTTTCACTCTCCTACACCAACTATCACTGTTAACATTATTTTAATATGTAAATACGTTTTCATAGCATGGAATTGCTGAATTGAAATAGGGTTAATTCAAGCTGAAGAATAGGCTCTTTAAGATGGATAGTGGTTTTGCCAATCCTTCTACGTAAAGGGCAGTGCATAATTGCCCCTTGCTATAGAGGGAATGTAATCTACAATAACATTTTATTTGGCACAGATTAGAAATTGATGCAGGCTGGCTCAGGTGCATTGGCCATTGTGTTAGGGGAGGCTGGATTCAAGTCTTTGCCCACTCTTGTCCTTGCCTATCTTCTTCCTGGCAATCTGTGACACATACCCCACACAGGGTAACTTTATGTCCCTATACTCCCTTGAACACAGCCACACTATGAGCCAGGAGCTTGCGCTCTGTTATTAACTTGTGTCCTAGTTCCAATAAGAGGGAGTTTCCTTTACACAACTGTTCTCTGACAAAATTCTCTGTGTTTCTCATTTCAGATTTAAAAACCAAAACATACCAAAACACATTTTTTCTGCTACCGTTCCCAAGATAACATTTCCTGTACCCTTATAGCATGAATGGACAATACCTTGGGTCTGGAAAAAAGCTACTGAATTTAGCCCATTCTAAACCTTGTTGCACCACACATTTAGTGAGGAGTTATAGTGTGCCATTTCAAGTAGATCACTCACAAATGACCAGCAGGGCATTCTAAAAGGTCTACTGTCAAAGTAAACATGGTATACTTTATTTTCAACAAATGTCCCTATCTGGTTGACCAGTCACACCATTGATTATTCAAACAGAAAGAATTGTAAAAATTGAATTTACTTTTAATTGTTTATACCATTTACTTTTTCTATTTCTCTTAACACCAGAAAGAGAAACAATGAAGTTGATTTATTATTAGCATTTGTATTACGATAGGGCCTAGAAACTCCAGCTGAGACCAGGGCCTCATTTTGCTTAGCACTGTACATGTACATAATAAGAGACAGCCCCCAGAAGAGTTCATAAGCTAAATAGACAAGATAGAGAAAAGGTAGGGAATGGGGAACTGAGGCAAAGAAAAATTAAGGGCTCATTTATGCACTTTGGCCTCAATTTTGCAACGATCTTAAGCACAACCATTTCTACTGGGATTTCAAATGTAAACTCATATTTTGTTTGGGCTTAAGTTTTGAGAGAACTTATTTTATCACAATCTAAATTTTGCCCCAAATTTGAGTTGACTATGTCCTTAACCTGCCATAAAACTTATCATTGCTCATAGCTTTCTGTTTAACTGAAAATCCATTCTCAAGCGGAAAGAAGTTTTATCTAATGAACACCTATATTATCTAGTGATCACTGGACATCTAAACCCAGCTCACACATTGACTACCTGTGTGGCTTTTGGCTAAATCCATTTCCCTACCTCTAACAGGGGCCTTTTGAGTATAACTTAGTAAATCATTGCTAAAGAGCTTTGAAAATATAAATGATCATTACTGTATATGTCTAGGCAGATATTTAAAACTGTTTGTGCTCCTTTGAAAAAGCCAACTCTTTGCATCCAGAAATCATGTACACATTGCTAGCAACTGTTGGAAATGTAAAAAAAAAATGCAAACACCAAACAAAATTAGGAAAACACTACAGAATAATAAATCAGAGCAAGAGCAAAATTGTAAAATCACTTGTAATGACAGCTTTTGCTGCTACATTTGTTTGCTAAATTAGATTTCTGTTAAGTGCAATCGAAGGAAAAATTATCCTAGTTAGATGGATAAAATACCTTTAAAATGAAATGGGTTTCATGAACTCAGCTTAATTTCTGACATACCATACCAGAAGGGAAAAAACATATTAAGTGATAATGGCAGTCTGTGTGGATAACTATAAAGACACAGTAAACTAGCTCTTCCGCTACATCTAATGTAAGACCCATCAGGTTATGGTTGAGATGATTATGCAAAATAATATCAAGGACCCATCTGCAGTTAGGCAGCCTATGTCTAAATATGGAACTTCATCCTCCAGTTCTCTTACATTTTTCTCAATTAGGCAGCAAATGTAGTGTTTGTGTAAGTCATGAAGTGTGAATAAGAACATCATGCGATTTAATGAGCATAGGAGATTAGTTATGCTGCAACTTCAGAAAAAAGATTGGCTCCTTTAGGTGTGGAAGCTGAATGTGCATTTTTGTCATTATTCTGGAGCTTGTACTCCAGGTTCTCACTCCAGGCTAACAGAGATTTTCTACAAATGAATATCCCTTCCTTGCTTCAATGGAATCTCCTCATATTTCTGTTAGGCACTCAATAAAATGAAAATGGAAGCATGTAATCTCTCCCCTCCCGGCCCCCAATCCCAAAAGATGCTTTAGGCATCTAAAAATGTCAGTAAATTTTGTAAGATTGAACATTTGTGAAAATGTAGGGCCTAAACTGTCACGTATTGTATTTAATTACCACTATTCTTTTAAACAAGTGGTTTAAGAAATACATGGAAAAAATAATAGCTTCCCCCAATACCTTTGGAAAGCAGCAGGTAGCTTGTTTCTTAGGCCTTGTCTACATAGGGACATTCAGGAAAATTAATCCAAATTTACTAAAGGTGTGAATTTGAAGTGGATTCATTAACCACAATAAATCCCTGTGTGGATGCTTTTATTCAGAATTCAAGCAGCTTTAATCTGGTTTAGTTTAATTCCCTTGGGAGTGAATTAAAACAAGCCAAATTAAGGGCACTTTAATTCTTAATGAGGGTGCTTACACAAGGATTTAATGTGGTTTAACTAATCCAGTTCAAATTCATATCTTTAGTTAATTTGGATTACATTTCCTGGATGTTCCGCTGTTAGACTTGTTATTCTGATGTGGATCACAATTTCTGTGCTCTCTATTCTCCCTCTCCATGTTCCCTGCAGCTCCCACAAAAAAAAACAAAAAAAAAAAACCTTGAGTTGAACTGCATGCAAAATCTACATCTTGGTAAAAGGAAACTATCCAGCTGCTTTGAGATCTACTGATTAGAAGTGCTATATAAGAATAGGTATTATTTATTTATTTAATATTTCTTTAGTATGGCAGATATCTCAGCATCTGGTGCGTATACAGAGATCTTATAGTTTAAGCATCTCTACACATCTGTAGAGAACACTTAGGATTCTTTCTTCTTTTCACTGTTTACAAAATCAAAGCCAATGCATCTGAGGCTTATAGTGATGCTAGCAAATATTACAAAGACCTTTCATATGCAAAATCTTTTTGCATGACTGAATGCAAGATAGGCTTAGTTAATTCTGAACCTTCAAAGAGTTGCTTCTCAGGATTTCAGTTTTGTTGTGTTTTTTTTTCCTCTTTACTTTTAGGTTTGTTTGATTTTTTTCTTTTTGGTTCATTTTTCATGAAGTTAGTATTATTAGGACTTTGTTAAATTTTCATAGACCTTTTTCTCTTGATCCCTAAACATGTTGAGTAAAAAGAATGATTCATAAGTGTGAAAACAGCCTTCCTAATAAGTCTCCTGGCTCTGGAAATATTCTCCAAATTTTTAAAACTATCTGATATATCTTCACCAGCAACTTAACTCTGAATTCCATATTGCAGCACAGAGCTTTGAAATCCCAAAGATCTTTTTACATTGCTATTATGCATCTTAAAGGGGTATGATATCTCCCTGTCATGGGGTTTGGGTTTGGAGGGGAAAAGGGAGAAGAAGGGAAAGCACTTCACAGAAACAGAGCTGCAAGATATTTTTAAAATTAAATGCCATATTTTTAATGAAAACCAGTGTCAACTCTAGTGTCACATTCCACAGTGCAATCCAGACCAGTGAGGGGTTGTGTCACGTCCTGGCCTGCAACCATGGGTGCCTCACAGTGCTTTTTGCTGTTGTAGATCCCAACCTGGACCGCTCACAAATTGCCAAACCACGTGCAGATCACTCCCTGAGTATCTGTGTATAGCTGCAGCCCTGGTTCAACAGCACTGACCCCAGCAGCCTGTCAGAACATTCCAGTCATACTCGCTTCCACCAGCCTTGGTTACTACATGTGAGCCTGTGGACCCTAACACACTCCCAGTCCTGAATTTTTTCCAAAAACATGTGACCTGCACTGTCCAGCCCTCTGCTGGGCAATTCAAATATAAGGTTGTCATGGTGAACCTTTTGCTAGCATGTCTTCCCTGACTGACTGAAAGGCAAATCATCAGTCCAGTTGTACCTCGAGTAATTGCTAGTCTCACTCCAGAAACGAAATCTTGCCCCCATTGGCTTCAGTTTAGTCAGGATTTCACTCCAAGGCTCTTCTCAGCTTGATGAGTCTTGACAGCACTTTTCATTTCAGGTATCATTTTCTCCATTTACATTTCTCTCAGAACCACAGGGATATGTTAGTCACCACTTTCACCAATCATAGCAATGATCAGTTTCCCAGTTATGAAGAGAAATGATATGGAGAAACACAATTCTTAAGGGACATATGGTTGATTTACTGGTAAAAATACACAGCAGTGTAGAAGTTACAAATACTAAACATACTAAAAACACCCAGAAACACACAGCATAGTAAATACAATATTTTCTTATGGGCATCCTTTTGAGGACTAGATAGGCACTACTTAGGATCTCTGCTCTTCTCACATGCTTTCTTCTGAGAATATACACTGGGTGTGATGGTTTGTGGACTTGTCTCTGTACAATTTATTAATTCTGTTGGGCATTATGAACTTGAATATGACTCCATCCATCAATGTGTAGTAATGTGCATGGGCTGACAAGGACCCTGTTATGTATCACACAGCCTAGTTGGAAGAACCTAAAGGTCAGACAAAACAAACTTGACTGTTCTGGCAAGGCAGGAGCTTTGCTAGGGAGAATTCCTGATCTGGAAGAATCAAATTATTCCAGGTGATATGCAAGGCGGGAAGTTAAAGTAGTACAAAATCACCACAAGGGAAACAAAGAAACCAGGTGGTAGAAGTGGCTTTTAAGAACTGAGAGGTAGATGAACAAAGGGGCTTGATTCTGAACAAGAGCGAACTTTTTGGCTCTTGAACCAGGCAAAGCTAAAGGAAATTGGCTGTGGGAGTCATAAAGGAGACTCTGTAATCTGGAGACTCCTGAACTAGAGGAGTGAGATCCAGGACAGAGGGCCTAGAACCTTGAAAGGATACAGAGCTAGAGCCCAAAGAATGCTCAAGAAGGGTGAGGGAACTGAGGTAGCGAATCGAGTACATGTGTTTTGCTGTTTTACCTAGATCTGTATCTCTTGAGCTCTATATGAATAAAGTCTGTTTAGTTTTAGAAATACCACTGTAGAGTCTCTGTCTATTTGCTTCATCTATCACTTGTCCCAAAATGGATAAACTATAAACAAGGCTGCCCACAAGGATGAATCTCTGGGGATGATGTGCTCAAGCTACTGGAAAGTCTTAGGGTGTTCAGCACTCAGACTTGGGGCCTGAGCAATTGGACAGTTGAGGTCCCTGGAGGGGTACTAGACAAAGAGTTAATGTCCAAAGAGTGAGCCTACTAGCCAAAGAAAGAGACACTTCCTTGAGCATACGCAGAACAGGGGAGCTTAAAAGCACATGAACCCAGCATATGGGATTGTTGTTGTGTTAATTTAGATGGAAGAAAAGGGCCCAAAAACAAAAGGTATTAACATGACCCTGTTAAGTGTCCGATATTAAATAGTTATAATCAAGGTTCGGGATTTGGTATAGAGAGATCTGAGCATGCTTAGATCCATGGCAAACAAATCATTAAAAGTCCTTTTAATTAAAGATACAGAAAAAAAGCAGTTAAAGCATTTTAAGTGAAAAGTATTATATGAAGTTTTCTTTTTAACAACATCCCCTGTTCCTTTTCTGTTTAGCTGTAGGGAGTCTCTAGAATGAAGAAAAAAGCCTTTATGTGACTATCTCTTATATAGAATCAAATATGGTAATAACTGTTCTTTTGAAGGAAAAAAGAAGTTAGTTGAGATGGACTGGAGCTGCTGTTATGGCTGTTGTTATTAAAGTCCAGTCCCATTTCCTAGGAGACACAGCAAGACTAACACATGCCAAATGGGAAAGAAAAAAACAGAAAAGATAGAAATTGCAGCTCCTGTTTCTGGTGTTGCACATCAGCCACTCCAAGACCTGGCAAACTCGTATCAATGATGGGCTGTCTAGGAAGGCATTGCATTTAATTGTCTCTTACTGGTCACAGGCTTACAGCAATGCTGCAAAATATGCACTCTCACTTTTTTATCAAAGGACAGAGCAGACAGCCTCCCTCCTGTTAGAGAAGTCATAGCTATAGCCATGGAGGAGGTATCCTATAAGCTAGGGGCTTGGTTAGTTAGAAACAACAAGGGGGAGAAAGACTTGAGTGTATTAGTTAATTACACAATGACTATGAGCCACCAATGTGATGCAGCCATGAAAAAGACAAATATGATGCTAGGATGTATCAGGCAAGGTATTTCAAGTAGAAATAGGGAAGGACTGATACCATTGTACAAGGTAAGACCCCATCTTGGAATGCTGTTTAAAATTCTGGTCACACATTCAAAACAGACTACTTCAAACTGGAATAGGTACAGAGATGACTACTGGGTTGATCAGAGAATTTGAAGGCCTATTTATGAAAAGAGACTAAAAAAGCATAGCTTGTTTAGTCTAGCAAAATAAAGGGGATCTGGAAAGGGATCTGATTGATCTCTATAAATACATCGGTGGAGGTGGGGGGGGATTAAACCCTAGGGAAAGGAAGAGTTATTTAAGCTAAAGGACAATGTTGGCACAAGAACAAATGGATATAAACAGGTCATGAATACATTTATGCTGGAAATTAGCAAGTTTCTAACCATCTGAGGGGTGAGGTTCTGGAACAGCCTTCCAGTAGGAGGAGTGGGTGCAAACAACCTAATTAGTTTTTAAGATGAAGCTTGAAAAGTTTAGGAATGGGATTGTATGACAGGGGACTGGACTCGACTCAGTGACCGAGGAGGTCCCTCCTAATCTTATATCCTGCGGTCCGGTGATTAGCCTGGGAGCTGGATTCAATTCCCTGCTCTGCCACAGACTTCCTTTGTGACCTTGGGCAAGTATCTTGATTACACTTCAGTTGTGAAGAGAAATATATTAGCCAGTGAAGTGCTCAGATACTATGGTAATAAAGGTATTGTTACCTTAGATTGATAGTTGTACTTCTAGAAGCACAGGACCTCTCCTTCACTGAAACACTCAAGGCCTCAACCTGTCTCCAGAGGGAATCTTGCTGCAGGTTACAGAGAATCTGTAAAAAAAATATTCAGGCTCATTTAGAAATAAAAATATTCTGCTGGTCACTTCTAAGCAACGGTGTAGACACAGCAGATTAGCACCTTGAATGCAGCTACCAACTTCTTTCACTTGCCACCAAACAGCCAGCACATTGTAACAACGTTCAATCATTGTCAGTTGGGACTGAATCGATAGATTAAAAACCTTGAATCCTATTATCAATCCCATAAAGCAGAGTTGCCAAAAGTGCAGCCAAGAGCCATATATGACCTATAAAATCCTAATAAACAGCCCTTGTCCATTTTCTTTCTGTAACCACAGATTGAGAATAAAGCTAATTAATTGCACAAGTGATTCTATTTATCTAACAAGGAAGATATAATTATGAGAACTGGATGCACTTTTATTTCTGATTGTACATGTAACTATATGCGAATGAGATATGGCCTCTGGAGCTACAGACTGTAAAAGGCCTTCCATAAACCATCTCAGAACTGTCCTGAGAAAGCAGCATTGTCTAGCTACCTTAGACAGAAAGTCAGAACAAATTGTGCTGCATGAGGTTCAATTTTTATTTTTTTATTCATTTATTTTAAAACAGACTAAAAATGTGCACAGCTATGCAGCTTCTTCAGCCATTTAGGTTACTATCAAATATACTGAAGAAGCTCTGAGTGCATTTCAAGTTTATAGCATGTCACTTCAGTTGGCGTGACTCTTTCTATTACCCAAGTCTGAGGGAAAATTCCCTGGAGTGTAGTGCAGCTGCTAATATTAAAAATAATACTTAGCACTTCAATTGCATTTTGTATCTTCAAAGTGCTGTACAAATGTTAATTAATAAGGCTATGAGGCTGAATGCCAAATAGAGAAAAGTCTTGAGTTACTATTTGTAGAAACAGTTACCTTGATTGACCTTCCTGGAATAGCATTAGTAGTCCCAGGGAATCTCTCTCTCTTACTGTTTTTGGTTTTTGGTTTTTTGCATAGCCTCTAGTACAATGGGGTCCCAATCTCAGTTGAGGTCACGCACACAGAAAGCTTTAATGTGACTTAGATTCCTGATGCTGTGATGAGCTCTGTACAGATGGACTCCTCTCTTCTGTAGTGTGGGTGAAGACATCTGCCCTCACTGAGTTCATTACAGGATTGGGGCTTTAGTTGGCAACTGAGGGTTTAGTGAACAAACACTATGAAAGTAATAAGGATGATGTGACCCACTATAGCTAGCTAAAGGATGGGCTCCAAAGGGAGCTGCATCTAGCAACCCTTTCCTTAGGGTGGGTCATCATAAATGAACATTAGAAAAACTATTCTTTCTGTATGTGAATAATTTGTCAACCCAAAGCAGCTCTAATTTACTCTCTGCTTTCCACCTGTGGGACCTGGAAAGCACTCCAGCCATGCCACAAGGCCAGAGACCGGGATCAGGTCTGGCACAGCAGAGAAGGCCTCTGCTCAGGGAATATGCTAAGAGAGCCATTTCTGCCACCTTTGTGGTCGTCTTTTTCTGCCAGGGAAGCAGAAAGGGGACCTAAGTGTAATTAAGAATCAGGCCCTTTCACTGTAACTGCACAGACTGTTCCTATCTAAAGCAGATTTTACTGAGCTGAAGACTAGATGTGTCATGCATCCTTGTTGTTATTTAATATCTATATTACAGTAATGCCAGAGGAGGGAGTTAGGGGGCTCACATGAACAGTACCTGCATTCCATTCCTCCCTTTCTCCCCATTTTTTTCTGATTGAAAGAGGCTTCTGGCTGCTCTCTTTCATTCACTATGTGAAGAGGCAGCGCCTGGCAAGGTCCCTGGGGACAGGGCATGGGGTCTACATAGCCAGTTCCTGCCCTACCTCAAAGTCTAGTGCCAGAAGCCCCTGCCCACTTTTGTTTCTCCCTTCCTCCTCCAAGGATAAGAATCAAGTATAAGGAGCATAAGGTGAAAGATACAGAATTTGTCACTGCTGATCTGCTGTGGGGAGAGGACATTACTACCTTCTAAAGGCTGTTTGATGGCTCATGTGAAATAAATTTCCTAGTCTCAGCCCAGTCCCCAATGGACAGGAGTATTTTCTCCCTTGTCAAGTTTCCCCCCATTTAATATTATTAACACCACCATACTTTAAGAAAACCAATTACAACTGCATGACAAAAAACAAAATTCCACTGCTCTTTCAATGGCTGCCACACATCCCTTGTTAGAACCTGCCAGCAGCAATTTGGAATCTAAAATACATTCTTTCCTTTGGAATCACTTTGCTGAGAATCTAAACAACCAGTTAAAAGTATGTTGCTCTTGCTGAGAACAAATCATTAGCAAAAGTCATAGGAAAAGCCTAGTGGGAATAACTGTTCTAATGAGACACTTGCTGTTTGCTTATGTCATTAATTTTGTGTTGAGTGGTGTACAGACAGGAGTCATCTGCAGGCTGACCAATCTGTTGCTTCTGGTCAGGATCGTTTGATGCTTAGAACTCCCTCATTCCATTGTTCACTTCTTTGATATTGCTAATAGGAAGTCAAGAATCTTTTATGGTCAAAATACATCCACCCCTACGGTCTACACTCTACACTACCCTTTTAAGGGCTAATTTGTCATAATCCCTGTGTGTGGAATAACATGGTGGAATGCTTCCTCTGGAACAGCCTGGAAAGCAGATTGTGACTCAAATACAATCAGTCTCCTGGTATCCCGCCTTCTCTCGGGGGCACATCTCATGGACCAGCCTTATACCTAGTGCACTGTACATCCCTGGTGGACTACCATAGATGTGCTGCCCAGCATATTATTGCACATGGAGCTAAAGATCTGCCCATTTCCCTCCCCCATATGCCCACTCCCCTCCCACCTGCATTGGAGAAGAACTAGTGGCTCTGAATAGACTTCATCTCCTCCATGTGCTTCCCACAATGTGAACAGCCAGCGCATTGTGAGTAAGGGAGCATCTTACATCCCCAGACTCCCAGCACACGTACACAGGGCAAGCAACAATTTGCCCCTAAGTCTGACAGTATTAATATTCTGATATCACACCCTGGTTTTAATACGTAAACTAGGTCCAAATTTTCCTTGTGGGACTTGAATTTGTTCCTTGAGAGCCTGATGCTTGTAACTCCAGGGATGTCATCCTATGTACTGGATCCAAATAGAGAGGACAAGCACCAATTGATATAGTCTGGATCTATCACTTGTCAATGCATCCTAAAACAATATTTTATTTGGCTTTCTGATTTGCGTGTGTGTATGTGTGTGTCTATGTATATTCCTGCATTGTACATATAGACGAGATGTTGTTATTTCTGGGTAATCACTAATGATGCACTCATCACTTGTGATGGAACTATCAGTCCCTCTCTGCTCTTGCCTACACCACATCACAATACCAAATATATAGACACACACATGCATCATTGCAGTTCAGCAACGCTTTCCCAAAAGCCTGTAGCTTTTTAAAAATATTTTGATACTACAATCAAGAGGAATGCAGTTAAGTGAGTTCACCTCTGGCTTCAGTATAAGGAAGGGACCTAGTTACAAATAGCCACACTTCCACTGATACCATAGAATAAAATTATGTTCAAAATACTACCAGTGTGCTTGTCCTGGCTTCTCTAAATGGCAGAAGACTAACAAGATGTTCAGCCACTCATCACTATGAGTGAAAATTAACTGAGCATTTGGGTCAATTCTTATTTTATCTGAACTGGTTCTACCCATCAGTATTCCTGCGTCTAAGCTGCCTTAAGATATTTGCAAAATGTTTTTGTAATGAGCTCCATCTAAAAATCTAGCTGTGGAGCCAAATTGTGCTCTCAGTTGTATACCAGAATAAATCCAAGGTAACTCCACTGAAGATGCACCATGGTATAAGCAAGTGCAGAATCTCACCCATTTAATACAAATTACCATTTCATGCCTTAAGAAGTAATTATCCAGTGTCATGAGAAAAGCAATAATGATTATTTTCTAATGCTTCCAAAGTAACATGGGAAGCATCAGGAAAGCTGAATCCATTCTGAAAAGCACAAAAAAATGCTAATTAAGATGGAGGCTGAGTTAGTGGACATAGCAATGTAATTGGACATAGCAATGTAATCACTCTGAGTAAAGTGGCAGATGTGCTAGTTTTTAATTGCAAACTGTGCTTTGTGGTGGATGTTTTCCATCATATAAGGGCAAAAGTAGCCATTTTCTCCTATCCCTTTTAATCATTTTTTATGAATGTTACATTTTGTTCTTTTTTTTTCCCCTGCACATGCCAGGGGTTCCTTTTTGCTGCAAAACAATACATCAGTTCATTTTTTGAAGCTCAGTGAGTTGAGGCTTTCTACATTTCCCTGCTCTCATCCAATCAGCAAGGAGAAGCATTGGCATGTGTCATAAATTTTACTGAGAATGTGGAGCAGCTGAAAAGTGTACCAATCCAGAGATCACATCTTCTCAGAATCCCAGTGGGCAGAACAGGAAATGAAATGTGTGGTTATGTTCTCATGAAGCAATAGACTGAAGCATGAACTGAGAGATTTTTAGTCCTTAGCAGAACTTCTCTTAAAACAAAACTTTGAAAAAAATTAACCCATTGATCATCACATGAAGTTTACTCTCAGGGACCAGTTTCTTGAGAGAATGGAGAGGAGAGGTCTAATCATCTGAGCATTAGCACCATCCCTCCCACCTGCTTTGAGAGAGCCATTTAAGCCTCTTTGCTTCCATTTCCCCATGTATAAAATGGATTTGCTACATACGTCACAGGAGTGTTGTGAACATATGTTACAAGTAGTGATTAGAAAGCTCTTTGAAAATGAAAACTATTATAAATGAGAAATATTATTTTTGGTGAGGATTGTCACGCTGTCTGGTCTACAGCCATAAATGCCAACCTCAGGGCAGACTGTCAAAAAGCAGGGCAGAGACCCCAAGCTGGTTGTATGTTCTACAGTTAGATTTCACCAACCCAGTAACAAGTGTGAACTCCTATAGCACTTACCATGGAGTCACAGACAGTCTTCCTGGGCATTCCAGTCTATCTTGCCACCCAGACAAGCTGGACCTAGTGACGATTGGTTGCTACACATCAAAGATCACCAGAGATTCAGGTTGCTTCCAGTCCCAAGAGACAGTCATTTACTTCAGGTCAATTTGTACCTTAGATCTCACACCATGAAAAGCTTGTAGCCTATAGCAAACTATCTAAGAAGTTATTAACTAAGAAAAGAAATGAAAGAGTTATTGCAAGATTAAAGCAAGCAAACGTATATGCACAAATGAGTTACAACCCTGCTTTACAGGACTGATAATAGGATACAAGGTTTTTAATCTAAAGCCTTAGCAAGAGCTGGCACCTGGTCTGCCAGCATCACAAGGATGTTCATTGTTTGTCCACAAAGCTACACAGGAGCTGCTTTTCTAGTCATTCATTGTGCCCCCAATTCTCCACTATGTTCAAACAATTCTCATATGTATTGGAAAGTCATGGCCACAGAGAGCCAGTTGCAGCTCTCTGATCTTCAGCCACCCAGCCACAGCAGAATTACAAGTGCAAGGAACCTACTCCAATTTTTGCCACTGGCCCAATCTCCATAACGTATGTAGTAAGGAATGGAAATACACAGCTCAGGCACTCAAACAACCAACTCCACCCTGCAGTGACACCATGGGGGGTGGGGGGGAGAAGGAACAGGGGAGAGAGAAAATCTACTGTGGCTTTAAAAATCAGTTTAATCTAATTAGGGACCAGAAACAATAAAATGCCTTAATCATATGGTTATTGCATGCTATCACTGCAGACTAGAGCTAAGTCTGTTTGTATGTCCTTACTATATATTTCCACATCAAAATGTGTTTGGATGTCTTTTAGCTCCTGAGTTTGTAATGCTTAGTTTGGGGATTTACAATATCCTGTAATGCATTTTACCCAGTTTACTAAATTGTACTTTCAAACTAAAGTTCATTTTACCACATTTTTTGTTTGTGAATATTTTGTATATGTATATATAAATATACAAGTTTGTGCTTTTATTTATACACATAAAATGTATATGTTTTATTCAGACTGATCTGAATATTAATCTTAAACAAGGACAAGATACCTGGAAAATTCCCGCGTTTACTGCTAAGCCTTTTCAGAGTTACGTGTGCTTTAAAGAAAGTCTTAAAATCTTTTTGTACAGCACAAAAAGGAATTTTTTTTAACACTTGCACCACCGAAAAAGGAGTTAAGGGAATTGTTCTGACTTCCAGGGGGAAAATACAAATATTCACCTTTATGTTGAAACAAGTAAGAAAATTTTCAGTTTAAAGAAGAATTTTAAAGAAAATTACATGAGAACACAGGAGGTTATAACAGAAGTATCTCTCCATAAAATCATAACTGTAGCTTCCAAAAGGGAGGCCGAATCCTGTTACCTTCAAAGTTAACACCAACTAGTGTTGCCAACTCTCACAATTTTTTTATGAGTCGTGTGATTTTTTTTTTTTAAATAAGTCTCTAGCACTCATGGTTGCAGAAAAAACGTTTTAAAATGTGAATCAAGGGCATCCTACATGCTCAGAAACCAGAAGGCAGATAAAAAGGGTGCAAATATATTATTTCTAAGTCTCATTATTTTAAGCCAGTCTCGTGATTTTGGGGGAGCTCATAATTGGTTATACTGTAAGATGCCCACTGAGTTAAGTTGGAGCAGGAGTGAGCCCTGAGTGAAAGCTATAATAACTAGAGGTGTCTGAGAACATGCACTACAAAATTTAAAATACTTTAAATGTGCCTAATTTTGATTTCATAGTGCATCCATCAATGTGATAAATTCTATACAAAAATGTTGTTAAAAATATTGTCAGATGTCATTTCTAGTAAAAAGAAAAAAAAATCACTCTTCATTGTGCCTGGACCCTATGCACAGAATTAAGAAAAAATACCTACTGTTGTCTGTTTGTTTCAGTTTATTTCTTCTTAACTTTGCATCAAGGGTATGTATTGACTTTGTTGAATTACAGAGAGTAGTTGCAAATGATGCATAAAATGAAAAATCCTTCTCCGCCTATTACACAGAGAAGCTACAGACAATGCTTAGCAATCACATCTGTGCTGCTCTGGTTTCTGTGATATTAAGCATAACTAGATACAGCCAAAAAATGTTAGGTTTAAGGAAGTACTAGGATTGCTATATTAGGCATTTCTTTAATTCATTTACTTCCCCTCCCCTCCCCCCCCCCCCCCCGTTTCAGGAAAACTATCTAATTAAGGACCAAATTCCATCCCTGAAGACAGTGACATTGCTCCAGGTGTAACATGGTGTAAAATTTGGCCCTAAATCAAAGAAAAACATAGGGCCTACAACTGTGCTTGCAGAAATCAGTTTTTTCGGCTTCATTCAGATTTATGACTCTGTGTGTGCCTTTTAATATTTATTAAGGTCAAACTTGAGAGAAAATACATAAGAATTACCCAGTAGCCACAACAAAGAAACATGTACCTATATTCAATGAGTAAAGGAGTAATAAAACACAATAAAAATTCCCACTAAAGAACAATTTTTAAAAAAGACAGTTAATAAATCATATATAGAAGAGGGAAACATTCTTCAAAATGTATTATGCTAAGATACAGAGCCTTTGCCCTTATACAAATAATAAAGAATAGGGGGGGAAAGAATGAAACAGACAAAATATATTGGACTAGATTGTGACTTCAGAACAAGACCTGAATAAGAGATGGTGTGTAGCTGAACCATTTAGGAGTAGTCCTGAGAGGCAGTATGATTCAGAAGTGTGTTTCTGAAGCATAATGCTTCTCTCACTTCGTCTTTGCTCCTGGATTATAGTCCTTTAATGTTGGTCTATACCAGCAGATAGGTCCAAGTGGACACCCATTCCCACCATGTATTCCATCCAGTTATCCTCATACACTTTCTCAATTTCATCGTGGAGAGACAAATTCTGAAAGATGTCTGTGTCTATAACTGCTCTCATCACCCCAATTTATGTTCATTCAAATCCCTCCCTTAAATCCCACATATTCCACAAGGTCCACACACACACACACACACACACAAAGAACTAGCCCCACATAATTTCTATGAAAATTGTTACATTTTTAGTTCATAATAAAATATAAACAAACGCCAACCCCTGGACTTCCAAGTATTCCTGAATATTTTGTCCATCTGTGTTTTGAATAGATTTAATTTACTAAAACAAGCATTCCACATCAGAAACTCTTCACCCAAACCTTATATCTGCTTGATATAATTTGAAAATCTTGTGAAAAGATGTTTTCAGAAAGTGAGTGCTAATATCAGGGTTTGGAGTTTAATTGTGACTATGCTACTCAGCTGTACTGACAGATTAGTGCTAACACAAGACTGTTCAGAATTTGTACCCTCATCTAGGTTTTCAGGGAAATTAAATTTGAGGAAGTTGTGTTTATCAGCTTCCTGGCTTACCGTCAACAGACAACACCACTTTCTTTTTTAACTGTAAGGTGCTAATTATGATTTTCTCAGACTTCAATATAAATGAAAATTATTTGGCAGTTGCCAACAGCTTTGCAAAATTTGATAATGCCTTTAAGAAGCTTTGAAAATCTAAGGATAAATGTATGATTTTAGACCTTCTGACTATATATTATATAATTCTAATGTGAACAGGAAGATATGACCTTCAGAGGTCACTACCAAAGAAACCTGTTTCATAGATGAGCACTTTGTTTTGGAAACCATAAAACAGTGTCTGAAACTGCAACAGCAATGAATATCAGCAATACCAATCCTGTGTAAAAATATGAGCATGAAAAAAGCTGATCCTTACTGGATTATTTGACTGTTAACAAAGAACATGATGAAGATTAAGCAGAGGTGCATTTGACAGCTTCTTGTTCTGTAAACTTGGAAGACTTTAAGTTTGGGTAAATTATGTAAAAGGCATGGCTTTTTCCCTCTATATTGACAATAAGCAAGGATTTGTGGGTCCTCCTACCAAGAAAATTAACACTCAGCTTTCAGCAGAGGAAACCATAACAATAATCCTCTATGATAGAGTGAAGAGAGCATTGTCTAATGGGTAAAAAAATTACTATTGTTTAATTAGATAGATAATGAACTAATGAGATATGAAAATAGACAGGTGCATAGCTAGGAAGTTGACACTTTGACACAAGTTTGACACAAGTTGGTAGGTGCAAAAGCCTTGGAGCTTCATAAAGAGGGCTGTGAAGTCACCAAAGCTGAAATGAGGATCCTAGAGATAGACACATGAAGAAGTGCCCCATCAGAGGTGGGAGGAGCCTAGATGCACCCCTTAGGTGTCATTTCACAAAGGACCGACCTTGCTATAGCATTTTTGGGCAGGACTGTGAGTCAGTTTTGTGCTGCTGTCACCTCAGCCTATCCAATTCCATGAACTCACCACGATTGACAGGGTTGGTCAAAGGATTTGGGAGAAAGTTAGCAAGATGATTCTTCGTGATATATCTCAAACTTAACTGACTCATTTTGTTGAAAGGATTTTGGGCACTCGCAGCCTGCTGCTTCAGAAGCCAAACTCAGCTGTTAATTCCTTTCCACGGCAGTGGAAAGTTTCTATCACTTTACATTGACAATGTTATCTCCATAAGGAAAAGTACAAGAAATGTACTTTGCTTTTTGAGAATGAAAGCTGAGATGGTCTAATCAGGGCAGCCCAAAAGCCAGCTCAGCATAAAGATGGGCAGAATTTAGGACTGGACATGATACCAGAGGAAAAGGATCTTCTCTTCTGTGCACCTTCTTTTCTTCCCAAAGATAGTGTCTGGGAGCTTGGACAGCCAAGTGACTGGGGCAGTGACATCAATGGGGAGCAGGCTCTGAAATTCTTCCGACTTCTACCCCCGCTCTGGACTCTATAGATGCAGATGGCATTAGCAGCCCTATTTTGCTTTCAGACCCAAGCAGTTCTCTAAGCAAGTCTTGGAGAATTTGAACCAGGACTCCTTAAATGAATATTGAGTTGCTTCCATTTTTCAGAATTCCCCTAACAAAAGAATACAATTTCAACCCAGAAGAGAGCTGTCATATCAAATCTATTCAGGCTGCCGTTCTCATCGGAAAGGGTTAAAGGGGTGCCCAGCTGTGCAGGAAAATCACATTAGCATTAGAATGCACCTTGTGTCTGCCAACAGGCTGACTGGTAATGTGTTTGATGCTAGACAATCTGAATGCTGTTCTTCAGAAGAAAGGGAGATTAGAGCAACTGACCTGTTTGACTCTGGTTAGAGAGAAAGAGAGAGTGGCGACACACAACCTGCTATCGTTGTGCAATTGCTGCCCTGGGGGTTGTTGTAATATTTATCCCCACTCCAGACCTTTTTATCACATTTCTTTGTTTAGGTAGGCCAAGCTGGTAGGTTGTGGGGAGGGCAGGAAAGCAGTCTCTATCCCTGAACCTGTAGCCACAGGATACTGCCACTAAATCTAAATTATATTGTATATTATATCTAAACCATTCCTCTTCATCGTTTTACTAGTTTCCCATCAACAGCAACTTCCTTTTGACAGTGCTGCAGGCAGAGGAGCCTTAGCAATATCATTGTGACATCAGAAGTAGCTCAGCCAGTTTCTATGCCAATGTCACTCCCTCCCTCCCTCAAGTAACCCTAACCTTAAACCTTGCTGCCTGCACTGTTTAGATGAACTCAGCCAGGAACAGTGTGGAGGGAGCCACGGTGCAAATATCCAGCCTCACTCCTACTCGGACAATATAGCTCCCGATCTGAAGCAGCCCCACTATTCCAGTCCTAGATGCCCCACATACATTCCTTAGTCAGGCAAATCACTTCAGTCCTGACCTGCACTTTCCTTTGTTGACTCCTTTCCACCTTGCACTGAAGTATACAAATGACCCGGAGGGAGTGAATGATGACTGTCTGAGTTACCTCTGGTGTCAAACTGTTCCCCTGATGTGAGCACCGCAAGGGCACTGTGTGGAAATCAGGTTTGTCCAGTGTTCTGTTTTCCTACTGTCACCAAAAGCAACAGGGTTTTTCCCATAGATACCTAGAACATTCCCTGAAATTTTGGAATTGATCAGACATGATCTTCTGAAGTGATCATGTTACTGTCATAGAATGGGATGTAGGCACTTAGAGCTAGTTGTCAGAGCTGTGATGGTCATGCCTAGTGGTCAGGAACTGGAGATCAGCAAAAGGGACAGAAATGGAGATCAAGTCAAGGGTCAGAGCCAGTGTCAATAGCCAGTGACTCTGTGCCACAGTGATGGCTGTGGTCTGAGGACTGCCTGGGCCGCTGCAGAGCCCAGTTCCAGACCTATGATCCCTCACAGTTACAGACAAACAGAAAGATCATCTAGTTCTGTGTTAGGCCTTGCTCTGGTTGGCCAGTTAAAATAAACTTACTTAGCGATTGTCTTATTGCTTTTTAAAAGGCCACTGTACATTGTAAGTTTTCCTCCGATTCCACTGTGCCATTATCTTCCATTTTAGAATTATTGTCATGTTTGCAAACACTGTCTCCATTTCTTTGCTAGTGTCTCCCAAAAATGTCATAATCCTCACAACTCCCAGCACAGGAAAGTCTGGGTCCCCTGTGTATTGATAACAGTATCATTTACAATGTTCACTTCCTTCTGAACAAGCTGTTGGTTGGTGTGTTGGTGCCCCTACTCTGGCTACCCTCCTGAGAGTACACAAAGGAGGGCAACCTCCAGGGAATCACAAAACGCTAACCAGGCAACAAATACAACCCTTGTTTTTTCCCTCAGGAGCTATTAACGATGCACAGGAATAGGGCAATGAATACACCTCTCTGACAAATAAGCGGAAGGAGAGTTTATTCAGATTCCCAAAGAGGTTTGTTATGTAAAACATGCTTATGTCCTACTTCCTCACCCAGGCTGCAGTTCAATGGGATTTTATTGGCATGCATTGTCAAAGCATTTAAAAGAGACAGACCCCCTCAGGTATCTATCAGATGTAAGGAAGATCCACCCATAGTAGGGTGACACGTTGTATGGAGTTTGATCCCCAGTGTCCATTTAGCTTTATTGTCCATTCCTGATTCAATGGCAGGTTTCTATGTAAAGTGATGCCATTTCAGTCACATCTCTCCTTCCTACCGGACACATACACAATTTTTCCTCATTGCTTTTTATTGAAAAGTCTTTTATGATTCCTGATAGCTTGAGGAAATAACTGCTTTGTACTTCCTTGCATTTGTGACACTGGCATAGAAAGTGTCTCTCTGTCTCATTCTCTTCTCTGTTACATTGGCAGCACAATCATTCCTCTCAGGTTTAAACTGTGCTTTGTTCTTCTCAGTTTCCATCTCTAGTTTCTGGTCATCAATTCTGCACTTGGTGAAAGTCTACTTTGGTTTTAGACATTTCACTGAGGTGAAGCTAGTATGAGAGTTCTACAGCAATCTACCTTGTTGCTGGATTTGATTTGTCCTTCCCAGTGGCTCATGTATTAGTGTTGCAAGTGCAGGTCTAGCATTTTTCATTTTTGATAAAGATTGTTTGCCCCACTGGCAGGAGGTCAGAATTGCTGAGCCCAAACAGCGATGATGCATAAAAGTGGATCAGATTAGTGAGTCAGATTAGTGCCTCAGATGTGAGGGAGAGGATGAAATTGCATCTCAAGAACAGAATAGGAAATGAGGTGATCTGGGTGACCTTGGGCAAGTCACTTTTCATCTCAGTTCCCCATCTGTAAAATTAGGATAAAGTCTCACAGAAGCATTATTTTAATTCATGAATGTTTGTAAAGCACTTTGAGATCCTTGGATGAAAGATTATATAAGTGCAATAATAAGTATTAATAAAAATATACCTCTTCAGATGTCTCAGTCCTGGAGATCTGGATGAAGAGTTCTTTAATAGACTGGTAATTAGTAGAGGGTAAACAGGTGGATTTAGTCAGCATTAATTTTTCTGCTGCTAGCTGAAAAGGAATCATACATTCTACACATATAATGGTTTTAATGTCTTGAACTATGGCTGGAAGCATCACAAGATCCAAGGGTTTAACCAATCACAATATGTGACAATCCCCCAGAGAGATACCAATAACAAACTAAGGGTTCATGTAGTACTTTGACCTCAGTTGAACAAAATACATCAATGTACATCAATAAATGCTTAACTGAAAAACATTAATAGTGACATGCTCAAGAGCTTAGCTAAATAGTGATATCTCCTAGGATAAGGAGTTACAGTGCTTAAGAGTAAAAAAAACAGGTACCCATTTTACTTCCAAGTCCGAAGAAATTTATCAGAAGGAAAAAGAACAGCAAACTTACAGCATAGATGTCTATTTTCACAATGTTGAGAGTATCTCTCAAGTAGGATTCCTTCCTTCCTTTTCCAGGATTCCTCTGTGGTGTCACTAAGGCTATGTCTACAGTGACAGCGGCAAATTTGCCACCATCAGATCAATTTTTCCTGTTCGATTGAGCAACAGTGAAGACACGCTCAATCAATCCGGAAGTCGATGTAATAAAACCACCTCCCCAAAAAGTGTAGCGCTGCATTTCCCGTCAGCGCTGCACAGTGGAGATGGCGTGCTAAAGGGAAGTTACAAACTGACGTCAAATTTTGCCAGCAGTGTAGACCTGCCCTGAATCTCTGCCTGGGTAGTAGGACTCAGGCCATGTAAATGTGTCTCCTCAAGATTTACATTTACCTTTTAACTTTCAGATCTTCTCCCTCTGCTGTGAAAAAGAAACCAGCTGTGTTTTTTTTAAAAGGCAGCAAGTAGTCTCACTGAAGGGATTTGATTTCCTCTGGTGGATTAGACAAGTATAACTACATGAAAAATAAGTAGGAATGGGAATGCAGTTTTAGTAGAGATTGGTGACATCTCAAAAAAGGGTAGGTAAAAGTGTGCTCTGAGGCAATTTACAGCAGTAAGTAAAGATCATACCATATCTGATTCAAAACAGAGTAGGCAGTGTTTACTGTGCATAGCCTAGGAAGCCTCCACTGACATATTTTGTAAATGCCAAAGTGCTGATTTCATCTTATGTGCAAACTTTTGCACAGCTGCATTCATCCCCTGCCAGAAATGTATTCCTTATTCATTCCTTTTGTTCTTTTCAATATCAAATGTGATCATCAACATAATAATTTACTTTTGCATATTAAAAAGAGGAAATTTCGGAGCCTAAAATGCATTCATATCGTTTTCTGTTGGTAGCTGGAAATGTATTTTGAACAGCAATCTCATGCTAAATAAGCCATTTGGCAGATTAAAGTTGATTTAATGAATATGGTGCAAAAGTTAATATGCACTTTTTCAAAGATATAAATCCCTACACACCTAGATGTGACAATGTATATGGTACACCTGATTCCCCCATTTGATTGAATAATGCAGAGTGTAAATTTAAATGTGCCCTTTCCATCTGATATTTGAAACTATTTGTAGTTTCTTTACATAAAGATACCAACTTGATCTCATCTCATGAGAAGCAGATATTTCTTGTTGGCTAATGGTTCTTTTTTGAGTCACTTTTACACAAGTGTAATTTTCTTCATACACAATGACGTACATGTCTGTCATACATCCATTGCATCCAAATCATAATATGCACATTATTTGTTATATCCCAAAGATAGAATGGAGGGGAACCTATGAAATTCAGTCATTTTAGTGTGCCTTGTGCTTTTGCAATTAAATTCTTAAAATCAGTGGTGCTGCAAACACCTTTTCATTGTTATTCACGACAAAATAAATATTAATAAACAAAATAAATAACCCAGATTGTAAAATTTGTATGAATTAGTCATCAAAATGTTGTGGCTGAACTTCAGATTGTGAAAATAAAAGGAATGCTGAATTTTTAATCAATATTGTGTTTGGGCTACATTTTGGAATGTGTTTATTGTGCCTTTTACACACAAAGAGCAATCATATTTCAGTCATATTTTATTTCAGATTAAGACAAACAAACAAGAGCACATGAAGAGCTCGATTCTCCTTTTATGCGTTTGTAACTCTGCTAACTTTGATGGTGTGACTTCAAAGACTTCAGATTTCCAGCAGAATCAGTCCCAAAGTCTGCCTATGAGAGAAAGGGAGAGCACCATGTAACTTATATACACTAACATTCTTTATCTTGAACCAAATTATGCTCCAAAGGGAATTATCTCTCAAGACAATTTTAATATAGGCATAGACCATCTGTTATAATATTTTAATTTAGATATTGTTAAATCTTAGAGATAAAATAATCCAAGAACAAAACATCTTCAGCTAAATGGAGTCTCCAGAAGGCTATTAAACATTGTAGATTCATAAAGAATGGAAAGTATGTCAAATAGTGATAGAAAACGCACTAAGGATAACTTGAGGCTGTCATAAAATTAAGGTAAACTTGTCATACAATTTAAGGCCAGAAGAAACAACCAGATCATCTACTTCGAGCGCCAGTATATAATAGGCCACCAACATCACCCATCACCTGCACTCTCACCCTAACAACTAGACCAAAGGATTATTATGTGCCACAGAGAGAGAATAGGAGGGAGCAAGGAGCACCAATGCCTGAGGTCCCTGCAATTTCAGGGATATAAATAAGTGAGATATGCTCTCATGCTACAGAGGAAAGTAAAAAAACAAACAAACACAAGGTCACTGCCAATCTGACCTGGAGGAAAATTTCTTCCCAACCTCACATATGACAATCAGTTAGACCCTGAGCATGTATGCAAGAACCAGCCAGCCAAGCACCTGAGAAAAAGAATGCTTGGTGCAGCCTCAGGGAACTGACCCACCTTGTCCAGTGACCTATCTATAGCCAGTACCATCTTGGAGGCTTCAGAGGAAGGAGACCAAAAAAAAAGGAATATATTGGGGAGGAAAACATAGCTTCCTGACTCTGCAAATGAAGCCGTGAAGCATGAGCTTTTAGGGACATAAGACTGACAGATATGTCAATATTCGGGGCAGACCTTATGGAATTAAGTTAAACCTTATTCAATTAAGCATTTTAGGAGTCCATTCTATTAAAAATGAAATTGTTTCTATGTTGTTGTGGAAAAGTATGTAATTTCTCTCAGAGATGTGCTTAACGCAATCTCTGGAAAATATAAGACACTTCAAATGACTTTTTGGGACAATACATATGAAGAGGATTTCCTAGGAAATGCTTGGCTTGAGAAGAATAAAAATCCCCCCTCCCCCTCCCCCCCTCCCCCAGTTTCACCTTGAGCAGAAAACCATTGTCTGGCTATTACCTATTTACAGTCTCTTAAAAGGCCCAAACTGGATAAATGAGTGATTCACAGAGTCAAGAGTGTGCTTGTTCTGAGCTGAAGATATGATGAAACTCATGATCACAGGAAAACTTTTATGTTAGGTTTGACAGGCTAATCAGCAACCAGAGCCCCTGTGGGAATGAGAGTGTGATCTCTGATAAGCTTGTGTGTAGGTTCTTTTATTGTTTTTAACATTTTCTCTGTATTGCTTTTACCTTCAGGATAAACTGTGCTTGTTTAGAATAGCTGTGTGGTAGCTTGAGTGTGGCAATGACACTGTTTACCATCACTTAAAAAAAGGCTAAATAGTCTTCTGAAGCCGCCTGTCTTTTTGCTGAGGATATCATAGTTTAGTCACAGCGAAACCTGGAAATACCCCAGTCAGAATGGAGAGAGATGCATGTCTCTAACCAACAGAGGAAATGGTTGGAGAGCTGCAAGCCTACAGCGGGTGTCCTGGATGGACCACTGAGGGCAATATAAGTGGCAAATTGAACTGTGACAAAGACATAAACCAGGAGTGAGCACCAGGGCTACTGAGTCCTGCCCTATCCCATCACAAGTAACTCCATCATTCAATCACGCTGATACATTCATTCATCTCTCTCTTAATCTAATTAAGTTGTTTGTTCCACAACTCCTATTAGGAGGCTGTTCCAGAACCTTACTCCTCTCAAGGTTAGAAAATTTCTAATTTTCAGCCTTAATTTGTTCATGGCCAGTTTATATCCCCTTGTTCTTGTGACAACATTGTCCTTCAGATTAAATAGTTCTTCATTCTCTCTGGTATTTACACCCCCTCCTCCAAAGACCAATATCCCCTCTCCAGCCTTCTTTTTGCTAGGCTAAACAAGCCAAGCTCTTCCAGTCTCCTCTCATAAGAGAAGTCCTCCATTCCCCTAATCATCTTATTAGCTCTTCGGCACCTGTTCCAGGTTGAATTCATCTTTCTTGAACATAGATGAGTATAATTGTACACAGTATTTCAAATGAGGTCTTACCAGTGCCCTGTACAATGACATGAATTCCAGAGGGGTAGCGGTGTACGTCTGATTTAAGCAAAGCAGAAAGAGTCCTGTGGCACCTTAAAGACTAACAAATTTATTTGGGCATAAGCTTTCGTGGGCAGAAACCCACTTTATCAGATGCAACCCAACTTGTACCACATATTCTTCTTATTAGACCAGAAGTGTACATCCTTGCACTTTGTACAATGGGAATTTCATTCCATTTCTACAACTCCAGTCTTCAAAGTCATCCAGATCTTTCTGAATAATATTCCAAACCCCTGTATTGATGATGCTTTCCAAAAATATCATCAGCAAATTTCATAAGCACATTCCTACTTTTTGTGCCAAGATAATTTAACACAAATATTGAATAAGCTTGGTCCCAAAACTGTTCCTTGAAGAACCGCACTAGTAACCTCCCTCTAGTCTGAGAGTTCACCTTGAAGCACTACCCTTGCTTTCTTTTCCTTAGCCAGTTCCTTATCCACCTTACAATGTTTGTACTGATCCCCATATTTCTTAATTTTACTAATAATTTTCCATGTGATACCATGTCAAATGCCTTACTGAAGTCCAAGTATATTAGTTTGACTGCATTTTCCATACCTAAAAATATCAGTTATTTTCTCAAAAAAAGGAAATCAGATTATTGTAGTAAACCCTTATTGCAGTAAGTCTCCTTTACCATTTATTTCCATAAATTTAATTATTCTTTCCTTCACAGTTTGTTCTAACACCTTGTCTGATCCAGTTTTTAAGAACCCGTAAGTGTATATACATCTTAAAACAGAAAATGTTCCTGAGCTCCCACCCAGTTTGGATCTGGATTCAGATCTGGATCAAAATTTCCTCAGAGTTCAGGAATATTTAAGATTTTGGTTTGGGTCCACCTCTAGATAATACTTTTAATAATTTAATTTGGTGTTTCTTAATTTAATTATTATAAAAATTATTTACTGAGATGTTCATGCTTGAATGAGCTAGTTTAATTATTGTGAAAGGCTATTATGAAAATAGATTATTCTTTTTTGTTGAGATGATTGCAAGGTTTCTTTAAAAAGTGGAATATTTGAACTTTGCAGAAGGCTTGATTTATAGAATATTTGAGTTTTTCTGAATTAAAGAGACAGGTGATATCCTTTTGGCTTCCAGTTCAATCTTTGTGTCTGCTTCAGATAACCTGGAATATAAAATGCATTCCTCTTAATTGGTTTCAGAAAAAATATGAAAACAATAGCTTGACAAGAGTTTCTGTCAATCGATAGGTTTTAAATGTCTTTAAATTCAATTGCTTGCTTTGCAAGGAATGAAATTATATAAAATGTTCTTTAGTCAACCAACAAGTTGGTAGGTAAGTAAAATACCTATCCAATTATGTGGCTTCAGAAAAATAGCATGAAAAATACATGAACCGTGGCACCATGGTGCATATGCACTACAAAGAAAATTAAGGAATTTAAAGCTCTAGCTAAATGTATTAGAACAGAATCTCTGCGGCAAAATGTTGCTAAACTGAATTAACTATGTGAAGGGCAAACTACCTTAGCACATAGGAACATATGAGTTTCTTCAAGGTCAATATAGGTCACTAATAAAAAGTGCATGATGGCTTAGAACTGTAACTGCATTCCCTAACAAAGCAAGAAAGGGGAGGAGCAAACATGTCAAGCATCTGAGAAGCTTCTGGCAGTTGTGCAAAAAACTAAATAAGAGGCAGGCTCATTTGCTAGAGGGCAGAGCGGAGGCTTATTACAGCACTCTGAGTTCTGTGAGAGAGAGAAAAGAGATTCTTTGCCATACAAATGGTGAACATTGTTGTCCGTAACTAAAGCAGAAAGCACTGTTGTTCTGCAGGCCATACAGATGGTACCAAGAGGAAGATGCATGATGGGTGCTTACTTAACTTAGATTCCCAAAGCTAACTGAACCAGAATAATATATCACCCCTGATGCCCAAGTTTACAGCAAAGATCAAAGGTGAGACACAGCCATATGGCATGAGATTTACCTATGCACTGTGAAAGCAAATGGAAGGCAGCAGAAGCAATGTTAGGTCTTAGAGTCATGATCCATAGATGGCAGTGGTGTCCTCCAGGATAATCCAGGGCCCTTTTTTTAACAGGGAAGATTTACTGAAGCCAGATAGTAGAATTTTGATAGGGCTAGAAAAGTGGAGCCCTGAGACAGAAAGCACAGAGGAAACAGAAGTAAATTAAAAGAATTCAGGACATGGAAAAGCTTTCCAGAGTGTGTAAAGTGAAACACATCTGGGACAGTCATGAAATCAGGATAAAATGGAATCCAGGAGCAAGAAGAACCAGCAAGTTATTAAAAAGGCAGGATGTTATGGGAAACTGAGAAAATGCCAGAGCAGTAGGCAGCAGACAGAAGCAGACAACTGCCTTAATCCTGAGGACATTGGCTAATCCCAGGTCATTTATTATTTAGCTACTTAGAGAGAGCAGATCCCAGCCCCTACTACTGCCAAGAATTATCCCTCTTCCAGACTCTTGCATAACAGCTGATTCAGAGACAGGGCTGGCAAAAGAGGTGAGGTCGGTAGGCAGCATGAGGCAGCTGTTTTTTTCTGATGGCAGGACCAGGTAATAAGGCATAGGCACTATAAGCATGTGCTGAGAGTTTCAGTTTCCAGTCATGTGATTACAGCAGAATCTAAGCATTTCTATCCCTCGTGGTTGCAAAGAAAACCTTGAAAAATGTAACATGATGCAGTGATGCCTGCCTGAGTCTGCCGACAGACTTAGAAATGGCAGCCACTAGAGTCAGGCAGGAATCATCCTGATCCCACACTCAGTACCAGAAAGCAGAAGCTGCTCAATGGGGAAGGGCACCCTGCTTTACATTACCTAGGTGAGACACCCATGTCAGAATGTGCTTAGTATCCTAGCTTGCCTCACACTGAGTGCTTACTGAGGGTGACACTCTGCAGAGATGAATGATGTCCAAGTAAAGGCAGATGGAAGGAAGAGTAATTGGAAAAGAAGGAATTGTGATGGTCTGATGCGCAGTCGTTGGCCATGGTGGCTTATTAAATATAGCCGAGAAAAGAGAAATGACGATTTATAGAAAATAAAACGATCGGGTAAATACACCTTGGAGATGAGCTCAATTCAGTATTGAGATAGGGATTAACCAGCTTTTAATTCTCTCCTCCTTAACCTGAGTTCTTGGTAACTCATTAGCTTGTCAGGAAGCTTCTCACCCTCCAGAAACCTTCCCTCAACTGAACTTATTGTGTTAACTGGTACTTTCCAGCCTCTGATTTTATTACTGTACTTGTGGCACATTCTGGACTATTAAAAATGCATCAGCTTCTTTATCTGTGTATGTAGCTCTGCCTCCTTTTTTCACTTTAATCCATTTTCCAAGCATTAGCCTCACTGAAGCCTGAACACCAGTCTCTTTTGAAAGCTTGACACACTTTTCCATTCTTGTACATTGGAGGACACAATAGGAAATGTCCTCGACCCTCTTTTGAAGAGGCAGTCGTTTAATCCTGTTGCATGTAACCAAAATACAAGTGAAATTAGAGGGTAGTGTCATCTTATTTCCTCCTGGACTCCCCAGAGTTTCTGGGCTTTTTCAGCTCTACAGACTAGTCCCAACAGCACTTGTAGCTCCCCCACCGTCTACCTCTGGGAAGTGTTCTGTAATTTGTCCCAGACTCCTAACTTCGGTGCAGATCATGGCCCCTCTTTAAAAAGTCATTTCAACATTGCCTCTTCTATCTCACACTCCCTTCCTCTCTCCCAGCTGCTCCCACCACAATGACTAGCAACTTCTGCTCTGGAAGGAAAACAAAACATTTGTTTTCCTGAGTAGATTTCTTGTGGTTTTAGACCTTTTCAGAAAACTGCACACAGTCAGTTGTATTTCTTTCCACCGACCCTGGGATTTAGTGCCTGATCCAAAGCCCACTGAATTTAGTGGAATGAAGCCCATTGACTCTAGTGGGCTTTTGGATCAAACCCTTTAGGAGGAAGGATTTCCCAAAAGGATGTGACAGATTTTGAGTGTTAGCCAGCAAAACAGAGACATGTATATACTCATACAGATGTGTGTGTGTATTTGCCTCAACAATCCTAAAGTGCTTCTCTTTTCTCATCCTACTATCTCTAAAGATCTTCTAAACGGAGATAATTTTGAGCTCCATTTTCCAGGTTTATGATGGAAATCTTTGTTGCTTAACTATTGCCAATCAGAAAAGGATTTGATCCACAGCAATTTATATCAGTGCTTCTTTCTTCCCCATTTGATGAAAAGATATGCAATCTGTTACAATAACTTTTAAAATTATTCTCATCAGAAATATAATAACATGGACTGAGGATTTAGAAAGGTTTATGATGAGAAAAAATTAATCTTATGCAATGCTAAGATTTCTGCACGAAAATATTTTATTGCTTATTTTGGAACACTCACCAGCATAAAATTCACTTTAAAACACCAAGAAAAGAAAACTTATAATTAAAATTAATATTTTAACTTTTATATAATTTCCCCAATCTTATTAGCATCCATTCATTTAATACATTTAATGGTTGTGACTCATAAGCCTAAAAGCTTAATTTTGTTAGATAAATACACCAAAACCTAACATAAAATAGCCTATTATGTGTGAGAGGATTTTCTGCTGTTAATTGAAAACAAACTGGAACAAAGCTAAATCACATGAATATTTAATCTTTCTTTACTACACAAAGGTTGTTAGGAGATGCAAGTGTATACACATTTCTAAACAGAAACAGCAAGCTATTGACTGTCTCAGTTTTGGTAAATTCAAAGGAGTGCAGTGACCTGTAATCCCAATAGAAATAAGAACATTTCAAAATTTTTGCATATTTCCAGTGGTAACATGCGGTATCCCTGAAAACTCAAGTTTGTCCAGCTGGGGCAGCTTCAAAAAACCTACTTGTGAATGAGCACTTTTCAAAAATGTTGCCTCCATCATTAGCTTAAAGGGAGTTTTACACTTAGATGCTTGATTCTTAGAGAAGCTCCTCTGCTTGTCCATCTGCAAACAGTCATTTTCTAAGAAGCAGGACAGATTGGAATTCATGCCTCCCTATGGTCAGAAACCCTCACTAATCCCACCCTTGAGTGTTTTCTATATTGTCTACTTCCTGTTGAATATGCCCTGCTTACAGAGGTGGAAGGCGGGCTTAGAAGATAGCATGTAAGGTGGTTTAAGTGGCACCGGGGAGGTGAATATGAGGCAGCGCATATCCAGAGGAGAAGAAACCCACAGCACAGGGGAGGTCAGGTGAGAGTGCTTTCAGAGAAGGTGGGATGAAACTGGCAAGTGGGCGGGAGGGGGCTAAATCTCCTTATGGGGTGCAATGGTGTGATTAGTATTGTGGTGCTGGCCTGCAAAGAGACAGATATGGGGAGCTGAGGGTGTTCGTCCCTTTGATCTCTTGGTGTGATTTGCTGACAAATATACACATCCCAGGTATGCTGAGTGTTAATAGTTAATGCTGCAGTTAAATGGAGAAGCAACTGAGGCTAAAGCATTACAGATTTTTTAAAAAATTCATGTGTAATCCTCCTACAATCCACACTACTTTAAAGAGTTCCGTTTATCTCATGACACCTCACAGACCCTTGTTAGCTTTTCCTCTGTTTCATCCTTCAGGTACTGATGCTGTTTCGCTCCATCGCTACAATTTAAAAGTACCTAGATGTGTGCAGTACAAATATGCTTTTTTCCAAACCTGCCAGAGCCTGAGATAAAGCCCATTACATCAATGGGAGTCTTTCCACTGACCTCAGTGGGTGCTAGGTCAGGCCCTAACTGAGCAGGAGTCCAGATGAGAGAAAACAGTTTGGCAAGCATATTGTCTTTTCCTCAGCTACTTTGCAGAGTCCAACCCCTTTAATATGACTCGTACTCCCCAGTTTGCAAGTTAAACTGTGAGAAGTGAATTTTCTATAATAATTTTGTAAGATAGTGTATGCTTCAGAGGAGGATCTGAGAAGAAGTACAGTTATGAACTTTCCTGTTTTGTCATGTCTAGTGGCATTGAGGTATTGGCAAGGTTCCTAATCACTAATTAATCAGTCTGCATGCAGACTAGCAAAAGCAGGCCAGTTATTTGCTTAGCTAGTAGGGATGGCTTGGCTATCAGGGAAGGGAGAAGCTAGCAGGCTTGTTTATCTAGTCAGGGTGCCCATGTTCCCTGGCCTACAGGAACGGAGACATGTGTGCACCTGCAATAGCAGAGGACTGGGAGCATGGAAACAGCTGGAGTCATTGCTGAATGCAGCTCCCTCTAGCCCTGCTTCTTGTGTTACTATGGAAACCAAGCAGAACTAGAGAAAAATGAGCTCTTCCGCAGGCTGGGGAGACAGAAAAAGCTGGTGGCAACAGAGCAGTTATTGCTGGGAATCACTGTGAACTAAGGCTGGTGAATATCCTGGCCAGCTCCCCCTCCACCCACCCATCTTACCCCAGAGTTATGAGCAGGATAGAAAGGAACAGTAGGGGAGAGTCAGGGACTTTCACATGGGCTGCAATCGCTAACCAGAGATGCCTGTGTCCCTAATACTGATGAAGGGGTGGAAAGGACTTTCAGCAGGTATCTGGCTGGCTGACTGAGTTGTGAAATGACTATATTCATGCTGCTGGCTATCTAATTGTGTTGAGGTTAGGGCACCTAGGGCCTAGATCAACATCTGTATTTATATTTTAAAATCTAAATAAATAGGTTTTCCCTGGGGCAGGAGGTCTCCACACAAGAACCAGGTCTAGGAGGGGCTTCTTTTTTCCCTGAATTCTCCAGGCGCTAGCACTAACCCAGTATACAGGCTTCAGATGCCACCACTCCTGCAATGGGGCTGGCCAGATTAAGATGAGGTTGCAGATTCCCTGATTACTAAACCCCTTGTGGTGGAATCTGGATGCATCCCTGCAGACTATCCCTGCTAGGTGCATCACTCATTACAGCAGGCAGAAAGTTGCAGTTCAAGCACCTTTGAATCTGATCAGACAGAAATGTGGGGACAGGGGTTAAGGAAGTTGAGGCGGGTCCCCCTCGGTAGGTGGGATGTGGGAGGGATCATGCGGTGAGTGCCCCTCCAGCTAACAGTTCCCCTTTTGCAGAGAGGCAGGCTTGTCCAGGAGTGGTTTTTCCAATGGAGGTGCACCTTCTCAAGTTCATTGGAGATAATATTTTGAGAACAATATATAGATATATTCTCATTATTACACAGGGCAAAGAGTAATAGGAAGGGCACAGAGCATTATAGACACTTCAGAGAAACTCAGAAGGTTGGCATGCTGCTCACCTGCTTTTGTGCAGAAGCATGCTATCAGAAGAACTCTCAGCCTGGTTAAAATAAAGCAACCTATTCTATTGGATGCACAATACATTTAGGACCCATTAGGAAGAATTTAGATGGATGACTGCAGCATGGGACTAGGCTGATAGTGATATGTTGTTAGAATAGTTAACTTTGGCTCATCCAGTGTCATTACTGATTTATTGATTCCACAGCAGGCAGGCCTCAGACCTGATCTTTACAAGCAACTATGCTGGGACTTCAGTGAGTTCAACTGTTGTTGGAAATTACACAAATACAAAGGTGAAAAATGGTTGGGCACTCAAGGAGCTCACAAGAGAGGTCACTGGAAGGGGGCGGGAGTCAGTCAAATGCTTGCCATCTAGGAACAGAACCAGTAAAATGAGTATGGGATGGCCTCATCCCCAATGAGCTCAAGGTGCTATGGGTACTCTTGTGGGAGAGGACAGTGTGGGACGGGTGTTCAGTAGGACTCATTATCATATAAAGGGATACATTTGATAGGATAAGTCAAACTTGGAAAGCCTTAGAGGGTTTACGTCACACAAGTAAGAGGTAACATTTTTGCAAAAAACATCCTTGTGAAAAATTCTGAGGCCTTTTAGGATAGCAGATCTGCTGGTATCTCTTTTAAGGCAGGTGCCAAAAAATGGTATCTGGAGTATCACTGAATATCCCAACCTTTCATACCAGGAAGTTTAGTGACTGGCATGAAAGTCCAAGAATAATGATCTATCTCTTTTTTTTTCTCTCTCTCCTTTGAACTGCTCTAAACATGGTGAAAGCTTCCAATTCACATTGACCATTTTCTGGCTACTCCCAATAGCACTTCAGACTTTAATCTCTGGGTTTGTAGTCTGAAGGTCCATTTTATTTTGACAAGTCCAGGCCGCTGGGATGCTCAAGGTCTTGCTCAGGCTCTGAAGCCTCAGTGCATAGTCAAAGAGGGTAGTGGCATATGGATCAAGTTTGTGACTGACTGATCATGGTGGGATATTTGGACACATTTTTATCTGCAGCAAGGGTGAACTGAAGAGCATATACAAACATTTATAAGCCTTTTCCCTTCTTTTCAGGTTGTCTGGTAGCTTGAGAGGAGTAGTAGGGTCAAATAAGATTGAGCGCACTATGAGCTCCAACAGCATAAAATGTTTTGGGCCAAATATAGATGCTGGAGACTTGAAATCCAGACTTTATACACCCATGAAATGATTGCATTGTTAAATATATGTAACCATTTTAATCCAGAACTGTCTATCAGAACCTCACAGTAAAACACTACTAGCTATAATTCTCTGACCTCCAAACTGTGGACAGCCTTGGCTCATTTCCTTTTAGGTATTGGCAAGACAGATAACAATAGATTATAGAATAAAATGTAGAGAATTTTTAACAATGATGACCTATCAGTTTAGGCTGTAAGGTAATGCTGTATTTATTACAATTAATCAATCAAAGTATTAAAAGGAAAAACAATCTAGTTTTAATCTGCTGTGGTGTTCCTACAGTGAACATAACATTCATGTTAAAAATCCAAAACCATATTCATCTGCCAGTTTGGAAAGTTGTGTGTGTTTCTGAGACAGAGCCACATATATTTCAAATACTGATCTGCCGTTCCTCTTTGGTTGATCAAAGCAGGCTCTAAGTGAAATGGAATTTAACTGAAAGACAGGAGAAGTATGATTTTTTTTCACCTATTTTGTCAATTTAGATATTGCTGAACATTTTTGGTTTTCACATTAGTAGAGACACAATGTTAACTAATTATTCATAGAATCAAATTATTCATGAATAATTTTGAAAGTAACATGACAGGCCACACTTAAGGGGTATTATGTGTTGAAGTACTGTGTCATATACTTGCAGTCAGGACACTGGGAACAAACTAACTGTGTTTTTTACTGAGTGCACCTGGCATTAAAAGCTTGTACACTGAACTCCATCATAGGACTGATCTTACAGGAGATAGAACTTGATCCAAGTCTACTGAAGTCAATGAAAGATTCCCACTGACTTTAAGGGACTTTGGATCAGGCCATAAGCCCCGATTACAGAATGTAAAACTCAGGAAACTGACAGAAAGGAAAGATAAAAAATATATAAAATTATTCAACATAGAAATATAGATATTGCTGTGCTGGATCAGAGCAACTGTCTGAGTTAAAGTTATGAGATGTGATTGTTATAACTTGTTTTTCCTTTATTCACATATCAATTTCCTGTAGGTCTACAGTCACAGAATTCTAAGATTCTACCATTAGAAGCCAGTAGCACACATGGAAGAAGTCCCACTGAAGTTCATGATGTAGGTGCTATGAAATTTAAAGGTTGCAGAATTGGGCTCAGAATTTGGGAAATTTGATTATTCTGTAAAGTATTCAATAAAATGATCTCTTCCCCACCCCACCTCCAAATATATATATTCAAATGAAACTGCAAATATTTAACTATAGTTCATGCCATGTATCAGGTGGACATGTCAGTGAAAGAAGGCATGGATTTAATATTACTTCTCTCTACTACTTCTGAATAAAAACAATGGTAGCTACTGAATAAAGTAGGTTTAAAATACTATTAACAGGCTTACATTTTTGCTCTTTGGACAAATAATTATAATGCTTTTTTCAGAGTCCTTTAGGGTGCCCCAGTGTCTGGAAGAATATCAGTTTAAAATTTCAAAACCCAATTACCTTGAAAGCTCTTTGTTATCCAAAATGCAGTAACAAAGCCATGGTAATTTCCCATAATATAATATGCAGGTAATGTGCATATTACATGATGGGAAGGCTTGTGGTCCAAAACTCATTATCACATAGGATTCAATTTCTGATCTGTTTAAGCTAATGAACCTTCAATTTGGCATACGAGTTGTTGCTAAAACAAAATATCTGAACATGATGGGAGCCAGCTGTATCATTACTTGCTAAATGTGAATATCATTTACAGTAGGTGTCATGTCTGATTTTGATAAACTGGAAGAAAACATGTGAAGAATGTAACATTGTGTATACGGTGCTGCTAGGCTTGCAAATCTAAGATTTATTGGAAAATATGATATATTACCCAAGCATTCTCATGTCTAGGAAGATAATGAAATGCTATCTGATATATGAGATGGTGTCCTATATACAAAAGCTCAGAGAAGGGAAGCTGGATCAACACAGTAGTTTTTCTCACCCTAACATTTCACAGTGATGAGGTTCCTATATTTGAGTCTTCCAAGCACAGAGCTTGTCCTTGGTTATAATAATAATAATAATACTTATCACTTGTAAAGTACTTTTCATCTTCTAAGGTCTTTTCCAAAGTGAGCTAATTTTTCTCACAACAGCTCTCCGTTATATATAAATATTTTTTTAACAAAATAAAAGGGAAAGGAAACAATTTAGAGAAGTTTAGTCAGTTGTTCAGGGCCATGGAAGGAATCAGCACAAGAGTTAGGGTTAGAACTTGGATGTCTATGGATTTCAGCTGATGCTTAGACCACTCCTATATTATAAATGGTGTAATTGTAGCTGAAGAAATATCATATCTGTCATTTATCAGTAGCCTGTGATCATCAAATTTGGCATCTTAATGTCAAGAAGAAGATGCAGTGAAACATGTTCAAAACTCTTTTGCTATTCAAAGAATATATCCCTTAATCAATATATCATCATACTTCAATCATTTCTGCTTTAGTGCCATTTTACATGTATTCTTGTCACCTGAGTGTGTCTTTCTCTTTTTCCTGTTCTCTTTTTCATCTTTTCCTTCCCTCCTGTCCTTTTTTTTTTATCCCCCTTTTACATCTTTGCCTTTCAACACAAATTGGCCACTGTGTCCATTAGGCACCTCAAAAAACTTTATCATTTTGTATATGAGGAGTTCCCAAATGGGTAAATCCACTTAAGAGAGAATACACGAAAAGACTAATTTCTTGGAGCCCTGTCAGCGTCGGCACTGCATGAAAGTTAGTCACCTTTGTTAACCACTTTACATTTGTTTCAAAATTCTCAGTTCTTCAGTTTTTGTTTTAAAATGTGAAGTTTTTAGAAGTATTAAGTATTATCTTAAATATTTAAATTCTTTTTTCCTTTGTCTTCTCCCCACTATTATATGCAGTTATAGATATTGATATTAATATATAAATCAAATTGCAGCAATTAGGTATTTAATTAAAATGAAAAGATTGCTCCTGGCTGAACATTTATGGTCCAAATTTTTAAAACTACCTTCCCATTTTGAAGCTGTAATTATGTGGATGAATAATAATAATAATAATAATGTGGTATTGAATGGCCTCAGTAATGATTAGGATATCATTGTGCTGGGAAAAGTACAAAAATGGATAAAGAGAAAACACCTGTCCCAAAAAGCTTACATTTCAAAATAATGTTGAATGCTGATTTAAAGGTGCAATCATGTATTTAGTTATCTGAATGCCATCCATTGCACCTGGAAATATTTGTGTCTGCAGTACTGCGTCTTTGATTGTGGTTGCAAACTAAAAACTTGGAAGAGGCCCTTTAACAATTCTGGCCCCAATATTCAGTACTCAGACCAGAGCAAATATTTATGACTAAGCATTAAAACTCCTGAAAAACAGGATTTATATAAGAAAGGCTAACTATTGCCACAACTTTAGCTTGAGTAGCATGAGTAGAGCTACCATAATTTCAGTCTGTTATAACACAGAGCCATATGCAATGAAATAAAATACAAGACAAACATATCAATGCATCTGTTGTTCCAGATTTTTTGCCTTTTACCTGTGGTGGATGTCCGCTTAGGTTCTGATACTCAGCGTATCCCTCTGTGTGTACAGTTTTTCTCCTGTAATTTAGCCAGAAAAAGAGACCCAAATTACCAATCTTGCTGCTGGGAAATGTTCATTTTTCGTTTAACACTGAGAGGCCTCCCCACCCCCATCCCTATCCAAAGTCCATTGAAGTCAATGGGATTTTTTCCCAAATAAGTAACAATTAAACATGACATCCACTATACAGGGATGACCTCTAAGCTTTAAATTACTGTCATGTTAGTTTTAGGTAACTAGGAGGCCATGTATTATGATTCACATTATACAAATTTGTGGTATCATAATGGATCTCCAGTACATTCAGACGACTTTATATCAGCAAATGCAAAAAAGAAACAAAAATTGAGCTGAACATATGTCAAAATAGAATGTCAGAATAAGGGCTACTTGATACTGGGCAAGTGCCATACAATTTTTCTGCACATGAATGACACATAACTGATAGACCTGATACAGGAGTCACACCCATCCAAAGAAATACAGTTTGGATTTTCAAAAGACCCTGTGGGATTTAGGCATTTAAATAACTTTGAACATTAAAGGGAGTTGGGGTGCTAGTTTTCCAAAGATATGTAGGTTTCTGAAGATGTAAATAGAGGCCTACTGGGGCTTACAAAAGCAGTTTTTTGAAAATCCCTTTAGGTGCCTACCTGCATCTTTAGGTGCCTGAATACCTTGGGAAATCTGGCCTATATTCTTTTGGCTTTTTCAAAAATCCCAATAAAACCCATTTCATGAAAGGCTTGCAGGAGCTATGTCTCAATATCTCTAAACCTTAACAGTTTTGGTAAGGTGCCTTTTGAATGACAAATGATTGGTGAAACATTAGAATGAGCATTGTAATATAGAACTGTAGAAAGATTGTTGAAAAATATTGATGAAATATTTTGTTCTTTTTAGCTTGCTGAGGACTGTAAGTCGATATTCCTTGTATGACTAATATAAAATGTATTGTTGGCTTCCTGCTTTGGAGATCTGATAATGATAATGTTGGCATAAAGGATAGAGAAGAGCCTTCTTGCTGAAATTTATTTTGAGTGGTTGGTTCTGTAACTTTAGGGGACAGCTGAAGACCTGCTGTCCCCAAGGGTTTTGCAGGGGAACTAGGTGGAAAAGCTTCTTATTTTCACTTTAACTTGCTAAGTATCAATGGAAGTGAGTTCTATTGCTTTGATAGTCTGGAGTGCAAGTGACCTTGCATGTCTGAAAAGGTGGTGTGGTTTGAATGGAGTCTAGCTGGCAATGCAGATTCTACTTGAATACACGATGATTGCATTGCATTGATGTGACTATGAAAATCATTTCTGTTCATCAAAACGAGGTTAAAACATACATGCACTTGTGCCATGGCTAACATCTATGTTTTGAGGAAAATGAAGAACCATTGTATCATAATGTCTATTTTTGTCTTATTAGTGAATTAAACTTTCCTAATTAGTCAGGGGAAAAAAAGTATCCCTTCTGCATAATGTAAGCCCCAGAAGGTTTGGATTCTGGGACTGAAAACCTGATTTAATTCAGCAAGGAGAGCCAGCTGCTGAAGTCCATGACAAAAGCATACACACTTCATAGTGTTGCAGACCTAACCAGAAGGAAGAAAGTTCATGCCAACTTGCTCTTTTCTTAGGTCCTGGCGCTGCTCACATTGAAATCATTTGGAAAACTCCCATTAACTTTAGTGGACCAGTATTAGGTCCTTAAAGTCCAATACCCAATGTTTTTCCTTATCAAATATGCTCATTTTAGTGATGCTGGGTGAAATAAGTGTTCTGATATACAGCCAGAAGTGAAGGAACAGACAGACTTGGTGATTTAAATTAAAATACCTTTCAGGGGCTGGATGGCATGGAGCTCTGGATCAGTGGCCAGTCACTATCAATGTAAGGTTTTTTCCAAAACTTCTAGAGTTTACACACTGCTCTTCCCTGGGAGACATCTCTGTGAGTGACATCAGCTAAGAAAGTGGCCACCAAGATATATTTTAAACATATATCCTTAAAAGTTCTTTGCCAAATCACTGACACTGTAGCAGATCGATTGGGGGATAACCTGCTTCCATTGTAAGGGGATTGAGAATGCAAAAATTTCCCCAGACATCTTGGTCAGGAACCTGACAGACACACTCAAGGACAATAAAGGAGAAGTTGATGAATCAGAAACAATTTTACTCTTGGAATTTTGATTAGTTGCTGCACATGCAGAACAGGACAGGAAGGGGTTCTCATTTTCCATAGGCCACCATTCATGGAAGCTGTTGTCACACCATTATGCTTAGAGATTATCATATGCTTAGGTCATGACACTACATTCCTTGTAAGCAAACTTCCAGCTGAAAGCAGTATCTCCCATTGGAGCTAATGGGATTTTGATTTCCAAGGACTGTAGGATCAATGTCTGGTGATGAAATATCAGTACGTCTGTGGCTGCAATGTTTCTGAATCACCCAGAGCTGACAAGTAATGGAAATCCATTAGGAAAACTTGATGAGATGTCTCAATCAAATTTTAGACCATGATGGTTTAGCTGCTATAAGTTTTGAATAAGCATAAAAATCATCTGCTTATTTAAATAAAATCAACCATCCAAACCTCTTGAGGTACCTATGATAACTATTGCTGGGTTAGCAGGTAATGCTTTAATGGATACAACTAAAATCAATCCACTAGACACTATTAATCATTATATTCCTTCCCCAATATTAAAATTAGTTATACCTTATTATTTTCAAGCATTATTCATGTCTGGAATTACTACCTACCTTCTATTTTCAGATTTCATAGTTTAGAATTATTTCTATTCTTCAAGGGAGTTCCTGCAATGCATGATGAATTCTTTTCTAGAACAATGACCTTTGTTTTAAAAAAATAGATGTTCCTTTCCTGCAAATGGGACTACACTAAATGTATGTGAAATACTCATATCAGACCTCAAATCCACTCAAATATCACCTTGGGTCATTTAATCTCTTAGCCCCAAACCTGCAAAGGTTGGGTTAACGTGAGCTAAGATTGTTTGCGTAGCTGGAAAACTGATGAGTCTCCTTTCATGATGCTAGATTTCTCAATTTTTCACAAAAACAATTCCTAGAACAAACCTTTCTTATCTTAGATATCATAGGATGACCCAGGGCTGGCTGACAGAGGACAGAGATGATCACTAAAAAGATGAGTGAGGAAAACAGTTGTAGGGGTACAGAGGAGATTGGTGTTGTGGGCTGTTACACTTCAAACTACAAGGGTTGGTTCATTTCTAACCACTGTGAATCAAACATCAGGGTCTAGTTTGTTAGCTGATGCCTGCAATGTTCACAAAGCTCTACTGTTTATATCACAATTAATGAGAAATGATAGTTGTTACCTTAATTTCAGAAATGCAATAAGAAATCGATGCATTGCAGCTGTTATTTAAAGTTAGCACCATGTGACTAATTCTACTTAGAGTTTATATTTTGTTCTCCTGACAATTATAAATTACTGAGCTACGCTCTCACAGTTCATGATGTCAGCTGAATCCCCTGAGTAGATATTTTCCTTCCAAATGACGTTTAAATGTCTATAATTCTATGTTGGATGGAGTTTAACATCAATTGTAATGCTTTATAGCATACAGTAAACTCCCTTGTGTCACTATCAGCCAACTTGGCATTTGAGATAATTTGTTAACTGTAGCAAAATATATAAACAATGTACTTTTATTTTAAACAATTGCTGTATAACATATGAAATGTAATTGAAAAACTATCTCGTAACCATAGAGAATACAATTTGAATTGGCACTATGTGATTTTGAGTGTATAAAATCACAAGAAGGCAATTGGTTTGTGGCTCAAGTTACTTTATTCAGCTAAGAAAGAAAAAAAATCCAGTTAGGAGTTGCTGCTGAAATATTTTGAGAGGAAACACTGTACTTAAGTCTGTACTGTTCCTTTTAAATAGTCTGATAGAATTTTAAGGGGGAGTTTAATATGAGAAGGCAGGACATCTCAGGAGATTGGTAAGAGGATACTGAATTCTTTGGGTCATCCTCAGATGATATAAATTAGCATAGCTTCATTGAAGGCCAGGGAGCTGGAGAATCTGTGTATAAATCTGCACACACTTAAGAATTTGTGAATAGTAGATCAGAAAATGCAATGTACTTAGTTATAGAAAGAGATATACCAAGTATTAACATGAACCCTGTTATCTGATGGCCTCCCAAGTATTTACGGTTTTTCTTCAAAACACTCCTGTGATGTAGAGAAGTAGTATTATTGTCGCTATTTTACCAATCAGATATTGAGGCACAGATACATCATGTGACTTGCACACAGTCACCCAAGACATCTATAACATAACAAGGAATTGAATCCAGGTTTCTTAAATTGTAGTTCCATGACTTAACCACAGGACTATTATTCCCAGTGGGCCAACTCATTCTCCCCCCTATAATCATGTATAGACAGGGGCTTCCACTGTACCGGTGCTTGTGTTTCCCACTTGGATCCTTCAGAGCACTCATGCAGTCTGGGGTCTGCTCTGGGGGATGGGGTGGAGACTGAAGGGCTGTGAAGGAGAAGAAAGGCGCTGTGTGGGGAAGATGTACATCGTTCCCCCTTTGTCTCATGGTCCTTATCTATGCAATGCAATATAGCCCCAAGCCTCATTAGCTTTTCCAAGTAGCCCCATGGGGAAACATAGGGCTGTTATAGTGAAGTAGAGGATTCCCTGTTTGCTTTACTCCGTTGAAGTCATGCTGCCAAGTACCGGGGTCAGAGCCAGGTAGGATCGTGTGATCATTTAAGAACTAGAAATTAGTTTTCCAAAAAAGTAAGTCAATTGATTAGGCACCATTTGTGGAATCATGATGTTTCTAAGGTTACACATAGAAAAATCCCAAATTAAATTAATTTCTATTTGGCTTGTCTTACTAACCAGTAGTATTCCCATGTACTTCTGTACTTCTGTACATACCTGAGTACTTGGAAGCACTCTACATATTTGCTCTTAAGTACTTTGAATATTCTGTACTCGTTACTTGTATTTAAGTACATTTAATGGGTGCTTAAAGCAAAAGAAACTTTTTTAATCCACAAGTACTTTTTCCAAAATAGTTTTTTGAAACAACCACAGTCTTTCGAACAGTTCTGGATTCTGGCTGGCTCCCAGAACCCACTGTCCCAACTTGTGGGCTTCAGGCCCTGAATTCTGACAGCCCAATTTCTTTCTGTTGGTTCTGCTGTTGCACCAGCCAAGGAGGGTGGTAGCCACACCTCCTTCACTTCTTTTTGGACACTGCAACTGGCAGCAGGAAGACTTGCAAGTAGCTCCCCAACCCAGTAGTAGTAGAGAGACTCACTGCCTGACCTGTCCTGGTCCACTGGAGGGACCAGTGAGTGGAGTGATGGGGGCAGACACATACCTCTGTATTTCACATTGAGAGAAGAAGCCCAGTAGCTGCATCTCTTTTTCTTTCTCTTCCACTATGTGCTTATATTATTTAGGTATTTGTCCATATATTGACCACACAATTGCAGGGAATACAGGTGTTGAAATAACTTGTAGTTGTACTTGTACTTATAAATACATAAGTACTATTTCCACAGCATACTCATCGTTATAAGTACTTCTGTAATGGTGTGCTTGGAACTTATGCTTAAGTCCTTTTTATCAGTACTTACAACAACACTGTTAACCAGTGTCATATGCACCATGTTGTCTGTTCAGAACCTCTATTCAAAGATTCTCAAACCTCTGACCAAGTTGTCTCAAAATTCAAAAGACGTCAGTTCTCCAACAGATGTGCATTAGAGCCTGTAAAATAAAAATCTCTCATATGCCACCATCTTGAACATCCACATGATGTTAACAATAAAAGATTCAACTGAGACATAGTTTTATGCTACTGTAGATTGAATGACCCATAGTTACATTCCCACAACTCAATCTGTTTTTTTCTTTAATGCAAAGAAATCCCCCACTATATATAATAAAACGTGGTGCTCCTACACAGAAAAAGGTATCCCACTAAAACCATAACACCATAATTGATGTTATCAATACAAGTCGTAATTTAATCAGTGAAGCAAATAGCAGATAAATTGCTTGGTAAAATAAATAAACTATAAAATCAGTTAAAATTCAGTAACATCTGCAGTTTGCTTTCAGATTTCTAGTCATAGGACTCTTCTTTGAGAACTATTGTCAAGAGGAAGCCGCATATAAAATCTTTTAAAATGTTTAATATTTCTGTCAAATGAATTGTAAATTGCTCCAACATATAACCTGCATTCGTTAATTCACTGCAATCATTAACATTTTGTAGGTTGTGATTCCTAAATATGCACCTCAGGTAATAGATGGGGGATTTAATTCCAGATCCACATTCTTCTAAACGCATCCTTCATCTGGACTCTGAAAAGATTCATTTACCTTTTCTATTCAATTGCTTCCTTGCAGGGCTTTCTTTTATAAAACAGTTCTCTTTGCTGTGTCTAGGCCTTTTCTAGCAGATAACTGGGCTTACCACAACCTTTTCCCATTCACTTTCCACTCCTGTTATTATAGCAGCTATCCTTTGTGGAATACTATTGTCCCCTTAACTTCTATTTCTTCTGAATCAAAATCAAATACCCTATTTCTTCCAGCACATAATGGTGGAATATGCTTTTCACAAAAAAAGACCTTTATCTATAGTTCTCTTAGTTATCTATCTCAATACTGAACTTTTTATTCTGTGTTTACATTATGAATTCTATTTCTATCTAATTGTACTTACAATATATTTAAAGGTATGTGAAATATTTCCAAGCCCTTTATCTTTATTTAAAGAAATAAAATCTTCTACCCCCATATATATATATATACTACATTGTTCATGCACACTCACACCGTTGCTAAGGGTAGCAGTATTTTTTGTGGCTGCTTCTTTAGCTGAAGTTTCATCTTAGCACTTGTCAGCTCACTCAACAATGAGAACAAAGCAAAGGGTTTTAAAAAAAATCTTACCTGAAGCTTTATACAGATTCACGGGTAAGAGCACCAAGCACTCTATTCTCCTGTCAGTTATGCTCTGTGTATCTCTGGTGTCTGGTGTGATGTAAATGGAAGCAGACTATCATTCTCATTCAAATTATGCACAACTGGCATTTTTGTCTCCAAGACCATGCTTAATTGCTAAAAGGGGATTACACATTCACTAATGAGATATATAAATGGATAGCTGTTTGCCCAAAGGAAGCAAGTTTCTTAATTTGATTCCTCCATAAAACTGTCATTTCATGAAAATCTAAACATTTTAGTTAGAACTGTCCAAGGGCTCTAGCCAAAAAAGATTTCTTTAACTCAGATGCAGCAAAGCACTTAAGCATATACTTACCTTTAAGCATGTGAATAGTCTCATAAGCATATACTTAAGTGTGTGTTTAATACTCTATCAACTGAACTGTAAATTGCACTAGTGTAATCTGTATTACTGGACAGAGCTAGAGAGCTCTATGCCTAGCAGAATCAAGCCTCAGCTTGGTGACCCTAACCTCACACACCAATCGTTCAACTTCCTTTTTCACCTTTGCAATTAAAACATATTGAATACCAAATGTTAAAAACCAAAGACTCTCTTATCTGAAATTCAGTCCCTATTACTGGAAACACATAGTACTACCCAGATTACCTGGAAGTCTCAAGTACTGTTGAAAAGTTTAAAATCTGGGAGAATGAGAAATAAATATATGGAACAGCCGGCAAGCAGCTCAGGGCAACAAGCAAGAAACATGGACAAAAAGCAGCACTTCTGTTCATTTATTCAAACCATCTGGGACCAGATTGTGGCTTTTAGCCACTGCTCTGAATTGTGGGGTCTGTGTGGAGCCACATCCCCACAGGTTGTGCCTGTATGCTGGAGGAAGAGTAATTTGTAACATCCTTTTAAAGCATATAGCATACTCCCCCTTGTGCAGCCCAACATCTTTTGGGGGACAAATGGCAAAGCATGACGTCTTCTGTGCTTGCACCCTATTGAGTGAGTTAGTCCTGTGCAGCTTGAGCAACTTGATAAGCAGTCCTGGGCAGTTGTTTCAGACATATCAGTCTGTAGAGTTAAATTACATACCAATCTTAACACATCTCTCAAGATCAACTATTCATCAACTCAACCCAGCCCTTACTGGGCACAGCTAAACTGGGGACAAATTTGTGGCTTTCTTTATTCATGGGCTGATTTTCCCTGTGCCATGTATAGCTTACAGCAATTATTCCAGCTTGGCATCAGCCAAAGATTTCCTGATAGTGGGGGAATAATTAATGAGAGATGACTGGTGTAATCCGTGCATCCAACTGCAAGCTGTGCAAAGAGATTTACAAAAGTAATTAATATTAACGTGTGTAAAGCACCATGGGCTCAGACACTTTCCAGTCACCAAGAATTTTAAACTTGTGACACCCTGTTGCATTATTCCATACCTGTAGAGTGAGCTGTTATTCCTTTTTTCAAACCAAGGGGCAATTTTCTCGTGGACTGATACGTGTGTTATTATTGAAAAGAGCTTCCAATAAGATCCTGTCTCATCAGTATTGTAAATTTCCTCAGGCTGCAATCCTTCCTTTCCCATTAAATTAATTGATCGCTGCCTAAATGGATCAATGGAGTCAGTCAGAGCTGACATAAACTTACCAGTAAAGGACAGTTGTCAAATTCCATTACTTTGCTTAAATCTCTTAAACCAGCCTTAACTTGTTGTGGGTGGAGCATCACCATGTACATTGTGGTTAAAATTGGTTGATTGTGATGGTAACAAAATAGGAAATCTCATATCTTTAGCTAAAAAACAAAATCAGGACACACAATATTTAATTCATATTCAAATGTTTGTCAAGAAAAATTATAAAAATAAAATAATCATTTTTACAAAAAACCCTAATATTATTTAATTAGCAGTTTTAAACTGTGTGAAGACTCACATTCAGGATGGACCCAGCCAAATAGGTAAACACTAGCATCTCAGTGGGTCCACTGGGGTAATAAAGAATATGGGCAGGATCTCCAGGTGTGCTAGAGGAGTGGTCTGTGCTTCTGGGAGTGGAGATGCATAGGTGGCTTTATAGCACATTTCTGGCTCTCTAATTCTGGGAGATTGAACTGGTATTCAGCATAAATAAACCAGCCTCAGGGCTGCTCTCATTTTCATGTGTGGATAACAGCCTCAAGGAGCCAATCTGCTGGCCAGGACTATTGGATTATACTGTTCTCCAGCCCCACTTTTTCTCTTCACCCGCTCCTCTTCCCCAGCCCACCCCACATTGGAGGAACAAGAAGTGAATGGCATAGGGCTGGCCAACCATAACTAAACTACAAGAATTGAGAACCCTTTCCTATAATAAGAAAAATAGCATATTACCCTGTGGATAACGGATACTACAGCAGCAGATTCCCATACCACTCCACCTAAAACCCCATGTCCTGAACCCATCAAAGAAGCCCAGTTATACAGGCTGACTTCTATGGCACACACTGATGATCAGCATGTTCAGACTATTTTGGACCAAGGTAGGGAGTGAGTTTCAGAGTCGAGAGGCCCTGCTGGTCACCCTGTGAACATCACAACTGTATGAATGACAGCAAACCAAACCAAGAGCTATTAGTCATGAAAATCTTCTAAAAACAGTTTCTTTGCAATTTTCTCACCTTTGTAATGATGTTATTTGAGTATTTAGAATCCTGTACCTATACTATGTGGGGAATAATAACAGAATTTTTAGGATTAAAAAAAAATTAATTTCCCAAACAGTTGACTGAGGGTTTTAGAAGATGAATGGTGCAAACAGCAAAGCCGTTTCTCAGTTGAAAGCACTGTACTAGACTCTACCTCAAGCATCAGAGTTGTTTCATTGTTGTGTTTGCTAGGCTTTCATTTATATCTCTTTTAACACATTGTTTCGTTATTTTTAGTTTCAAAATAAGAAACCCTGAGCAAATATCTTTCAATATAATTAGACTTTTGTATGCTTCCTTAGATAGAAATATATTCAGTTTGCTATTCAGCTGTTATTTTTCCATTTCCATTTTATTTTCTATGGAATAAATCCTCTTATTCATTTGTTTCAATGGAGCTTGAATAAAGGTCATTTAAATTGATTCACCTTTCTTATCTCCCTTGTGTTTATTCTATAATCCTACCTTCCATTGTGCAGGAAGAATAGCTTCCTTTCCACTGCCTCTTTCAGTTAGAGAAAAAATTATAACCTTTTATTAAATAAATCCAAACAAATTGTATTCTAAATCCATATTATCACTGGTTTGGGGGTAACAAATTATTTCATAAACTTTAAACAATTTTTTTTGAAGTTCTTATAGTTTGATACTAGCCGTACTGTACTTTCAGATTCAGAAATTTCACCAGAATGGATGGAGGTTAAGGAGGAATGTCTGGGTATAATTTGCAAAGTGTCCATTCTGCCTAATATGATAATTAATTTTTAACTAATTAACAACTATGGTTGTTAGATGGTACCTTTCCAAAAGTGTTGCAATGTATTATTTTTTTTACACAAGAGATCGAGTATTGTAAAATAATACACAATATCGTATGCATCTTCAACAATGTGGCTGTGTTCACCATTTGCTCTGGTCCAGTTTTATGCCACTGTAACTCCACTGCAGACACTCAAGGTGACGGAAATCAGTGAAGATAAGCAGAGCCCAAACCGGAGTAGCATAGTTGTGAATAACCTTGAGTGTCTGATGTGAGTTTTCTAGTGTTTCAGAGTTCTGACTCAGGCCCTGGTCTGACAGTCGGAGCCATGTGGGTGGACATTTGCACCCATGCAGAATGCCACTGACTTGAAAGGGCCTATATGCTTATGAAGAACTCTCTGCGCAGATTTGCAGGATCAGGGATTCCTTTTGTATACATACCCCACAATCAGTATGTTCATCGAAATGAGATGAGCATCTTGAATCTGTAAGACTGAGATGAAAACCTTGTGAGAATAGGCTTTCTCAGGCTTCTGGCACTTGCATTTCCTAGTCAGTCTGTAAATACAATAATATTTTTTCCTAGTGTGCTTTCAGGTCTTCTGTCCAGGGATGAAAGCAGAAGTGCAGAGAAATGACAAATCCCTAGAATAAAAGATAGCTGATCATTACAGAATATGTAAAAAAATTGTTTTGTCTCAGTTGTAGAACCTGGACAATGCTGAGGGGGGAGTGGTGCATTTTATTTCCTGATTCACCCATACTATCAATTCAGAGAGAGTCTTTTGAATAGAGCTGCAGTAAACTGCTTGCCAGAAATTAAGATTCTGTCAAAACTGCCAGAGCCCCTGAAGCTTCTGTAATGGTTACCAATAGTGAGGTGTTGAAGGGAACAGTGTCTGATCTCTACTGAGGAACATGCAGCCATAACACACAGCATCCTCATAAAATGCCTGCTACAGCTGAGAGAGCCCCAGGAAGGGCAGGGCTCATCGAGGGACCCAAGTAACTGACATGGGGTTGGGGGGAAAAGGAACTGAAAAGAGTAGCAAAGAGGGTGACAGTGAAGGAGAGGGGGAAATGAGGTTTACACAAATCGAAGTCATGACTTCTCTCTTTTATGTTAGATGCACGTAGTGTTAGCTCTGCATTAAGATTTGTATCTTATTTCTGCACTGTATTTTTAGTATGTTGCTGCAGGAGCCTGGGCAAGCTTTGGAGAGCTGAAAAATGTAAAGGGCTAAAGCTTACGAGGCAATGTGGTCTATGTGGTGAGGGTCCTAGACTGGGACTGAGATCTAAGTTCTAGACTCAGCTCTGCCACTAGCCTCCTGGGTGGCCATGGGCAAGTCTCTTCTGCTCTCTGTTTTCCCCTTCTGTCCTTTGTCTAAACTCTTCAAGGCAGGGGCTGTCTCTTCCTGTGCCTGGTATAGTAATTAGCACTATGGGCTCCATGTCCTGGTTGAGACTTCTATTTGCTCCTGGAATCAAAATAAAACTAAGACAAATTCCGCCCGAAAACACTGTAATTAAAATGCTACAAAGACACAAACATCCCAGCCATGGCCCGAGAGAGAGAAAGAGCTCCTTCAAGTGCTTTCTATTTTACTATTTTTCCTTCTGATACTGGCAGTGATTTTACTTGCTGTGCTGGAGTAGCAATGTTTTAATGTGATGCAGCAGCTAATCATTGCTATTGAAAAAGTGAACAGGAAATGGTGGGTGAACCCAGAAAAGTTCAAGCTTGGGGGCTCTTGTGACAATGGATGAATTGGTAACACTGTGTCTTGTCACAAAAGCTCCCAGGCTTGAACTTTTCTGGGTTCACCCACCATTTCCTGTTCACTTTTTCAATAGCAATGATTAGCTGCTGCATCACGCTAAAACATTGCTACTCCAGCACAGCAAGTGAAATCACTGCCAGTATTGGAAGGTAAAATAGAAAGCACTTGAAGGAGCTCTTTCTCTTTAGCAGCTGGTTATTTAGGTTGCCAGGTAAAGCCAGCTGAGGTGATCACTAGCTGGAAGTTGTTTCCATTAGCTACAAGTTTAGTCTCAGTTCGGTTCCCAAGGAGAAGGCATTTAAATAATAAAGAAATAAAAATTCCCTCCTGGTGGCCTCTCTTCTATTTACCAGTACTATTTGTAATAAAAGTATTAGAATTACAGTAGAACCCACTGAGATTGGGGCCCCATTGGCTTAGGTGCTGTACATGCACATAGTAATTGACAGTCCCTTCTCAGAAGAGATTATGATCTAAATAGACGAGACAGACGAAGAATGGGAGAGAGGGAGCAACATCATCCTCATTTTAGAGAGGGAAACCGAGGCACAGAGATTAAGTGATTTGCCCAAGATCACACAGGAAGTCAGTAGCAGAGTTAGGAACTGACTTCAGATGTTTTAAGATGCAGTTTTATAATTTAATCACAATAACATCCTTTTTCCTAAGGGCTAGTTCACACCCCAAGGATACAGCAAAGAAATCCAGAGCTCCTGAGTCTCAAGGCAGGGTTTTATCTCTAAGACGATCCTTCATTTCTATGATTTCTAAATATTTCCAAGTTTAGAGGGACCATCCAAACTATGGACACTTCTCAAAGCACAGCTTCTGAAGCTATCAGCCTTCAAGGAAATTTCTGTTTTTACTGCCTGAGGTTCTTAACCTGAAATATATACTATTTGCCTCTCCATGCACATTTCCTTCTGTCATGGTCTTTTTAAATGCAAAGCTATACTTTTAAAAAGCACCAACTGGAACAGAGTAAGTTTATACACTCTCTAAAAGATTTGATATGAAAATAATCATGGGTGATTGCTTGGTTTGCCTTGGAAATTTACTGAGTGCATGCTTTTATTTTTCATTTATTATTGGTTGAAAAGTGTCTCTGAGGCAAATATAGACTCCTGCACCACTTTCTGGTGATGTTTGCACATCTGGTGCTGTTTGAAATAGAAAATTATTTCCTGATCATATGTGGTTCTGTGATGCATGGCCAGTTTCATATAAGGCAATAAATTATATTTTCTAACACTAGAATGATTTAGAGGCTGGGGAGGGGGGGGGGGCAGGGAAAGGAGAGAGAAAAAGTCAACAATTCAAGCATATGATCAGAAAAAAACAAGCCAATCTGTTAACCAATATGCTTAGATAAATAGGGTGTGTGTTCCTCACTTTACACAATTGTAACAGTTCCACCATTATCTCTTGTTACTAATTAGTAACTACTTTTATTTGTAAATGGTGTTGTATTTTATTATTTAAAAGAACTCTGATCAAAACTATCAGATTTGACAAATCTTTGTTGTCAACAAGGTACCTGTGAAAGGAAGGTTTGTTACAACCAGGGCTGTCCCTGGGAGGCGTGGGGCCCGGGGCAAACCACACTGTGTGGGCCCCCTGCCTGCCTCCCACCCAGTCCCAGCGCACAGACGGGAGGTGGGTTGCAGCCACTCGCTTCCCACCTGGTCCAGCGCGGGGGCCCCCCAAAGCAGTCGCCCCGATTCGCCCTACCCTAGGGACAGCTCTGGTTATAACACTGGAACATGGAGGCCACTCTATCCTATAAAATAAGAATAACGTGGACCGTAGTAATGTGAGATTATCTGACTGCCACACCAATGTGATTCCAGCTTGGCCTGAAGGGAGCATTGCTAGCTGCATGAAAATAGTTCAGGGTTTATGCTAGTCAGGAAATTTGCCAACAAAACTGAAGCCCTTTGCAATAACATATTGGTTTCAATGAAAATTTCTGGGGTCCAGTATGGGAGGGAAAAGAGAGAGACCCACCCTAGAATAACCAATATCCCGGTAGTTAGGGCACACATCTGGGAGCATGCTGCGTCATTCAGAGCAGGGACCTGAACCAGTGTCTCCCACATTGCAGGTGAGTGCCCTAAATACTGGGGTTGTTCTCACTCTTTCTCTCTCTTTCTCATTTTTCACAAAAACTTTTGAGAGGCATCATTTTTGTCCTGATGCAGAATAAAAACAAATTTCACAACCTCAACATTTTTTCATGAAATTAATTATTGTTTTCCAGCTAGCCCTATTGCCACAGATTGCTCTCTTCTGAATTTACTTCTTTCATCATTAAGGTTGCCAGTTGTGTTGGTGGATTTTGTGGCATGAACATTCTCCATTAGCCACTGGCACAAGACCATCAGATCATTCTGCTTATTATAGGCCAAAAGTGAAAAACTATGGAAAATAAGTTTGTTACTCCTGTCCTGAGCTAACCAAATATTGGGATGTATCAAGAGACAGAACAGGGCACAAATCAAAAGAGAAAATGATGGCTCACAACAAAGAGCTAATGAAACCACATCTAGAGTGTTTTGTGTACAATTTTCAGCAATATATGACAGGCAGAATATAGAGGAATGTAAAAAGATACAGAAGAGCACAGCAGGAGTGATAAAAGATCCCAGGAGTTATAACTATAAGAAGTGCGTAGGTTTGTATTCATTAAAAAAAAAAAAAGGATTAAGATAGAACATGACTGAGGTTTATACAGTTCTGGAATACAGAGATCATTGATACCACAAAATAATCAGTGTGTGTGTGTGAGGCTCAAAATTAGCAGGGCTCAGATTGTTGCTAAGAAGAAAGTCTAATCCTGTGGACATACACAGAGGTTGAGAAGAGACAGACTCTTCCTGAAAGCTACAACAGTGTACAGGGACTAGCAGCTGTGGCCTGCAGCACCCTGCAATAATTTTGTTGCCCAGTGGATTCACAGTGTGTGCAAAAACCACTTGCTTCCTCTTTGACCTGTCCAATTTCCATCATGCCCTGCAGCCAGTTGGGAAGACCAACCGTGGAGCTGATGCACAGAGGGATACCTAATCCCCTATGCTTGGGCCCGCTGTGCAGCAAATTCTTAGACTGGAAACTGATTTTGGCCACTATCCCACTGCTGTGACAGATGCCTACAGAGGAAAAAGGTCTTTTACAAAGAAGGTAACTAGCATGGAGGATGATTGCTAAAAATAGTGATAGGGGCTGAAATAACTAATATATTAAAGAGGTGCACAAGCAGTGAGAGGGGAAAATACTAGTGTACAAATTCTAATCAAGTGTATAGACCCAGGTGAGACATGTAGCTGCCTTGCTTTTCTAATGTTATTCTGTTACTCTTTGCGTGTTTGTACTTGTGTTAGATGTTTGGATCCAGTAAATCACAATAAGCGGAGAAAGTACTGCATTTCAGAACATATATCAGTTTCTGGTGTACAATAACAGTGTTAACATTTTATATATAAACATGTATATATATACACACACACATACTGAAAACTGTTATCACCGATGTGTGCAACAATTAATTTTCAAATCTGATTTAAAAGGTCAGCTGTTTGGGGAATATTTGTTTTGGTTTCTTTTTTAAAACCAATACCTTCAGGCCCCAGATCTCATATGGTAAATTTCATGGCATATAGTACTCTTACCATAAGGGCATAATCCCTTTAAAAACAGAGGTTTATACAGTATTCAGAATTGGGAGTAAAACCAGCCTGGGCAGGATTTTCAAAATGACTGGTGACTTTAGGTACCTCATTTGTTGGGTGCCTAACTTGAGACACCTTCTCAGAAAATACTAAGGAATCCAGTCTCTGAAATTCAGGTCACTGTAACAATTTCCAGCTGGGCACCCAGAAAATGAGGGATATGGAATTGCCAGTCATTTCTGAAAATCTTGTCCAGAATTTAGAACTTTAAAGAAGCTGCAATTTTTTTTGACTGACGTTGTGATTGAAATTTGTGGATCTGAACTTGCCCCTATTGTTTTGGTTCTGGGTCAAATCCAGACCTGGACGTGGCCTATTTACCAATACGATTGTAGCTGGGGTCAACAACTTCTGGTATATCAATGTCATCAAACCCAAATCTTAGTTCTGAATCAATCTCAAACCCAACCTGCAGTTTAGGTTAAAACTAATGCAGATCTAAACCATGCACTGTCTCATCAACCCACTTATTTTTTGGAATGGAAAGAGTTAACGAAAAAGGGGAAGTGAAGTTGCAGAGTTTGTAGATGATACTAAATAACTCATGATAGTTAGGACCAAAACTGACTGTGAAGAGTTACAAAAGGATCTTACAAAACTGGGTGAGTGGGCAACAAAATGGCAGATGAAATTTAATGTTGATAAATGCAAAGTAATATACATTGGAAAACATAATCCCAGCTATACATATAAACTGATGTGCTCAAAATTAGCTGCCACTGCTCCAGAAAGAGATCCTTGGAGTCACTGTGGATAGTTCTCTGAAAACATCTGCTCAGTGTGCAGCAGCAGTCAAAAAAAAGCTAACAAAATGTTAGGAACCATTAGAAAAGGGATAGGTAGTGAGACAGAACATATAATAATTTCACTATATAAATCTATTATATGCCCACCCCTTGAATCCTGCATGCAGTTCTGGTCACCCCATCTCAAAAAAAGATATATTAGAATTGGAAAAAGTACAGAGAAGGGCAACAAAAATGATTAGGGGTATGGAACAGCTTTCAGATGAGGAGAGATTAAAAAAAGACTGAGACTGTTCAGCTTGGAAAAGAAACAACTGAGGGAAGACATGACAGAGGTCTATAGAATCATGAATGGTGTGGAGACAATAAATAAGAAAGTGTTATTTACACCTTCACATAATACATGAACCTGGGATCACCCTGAAATTAATAGGCAGCAGGTTTAAAAAAACCATAAGGAAGTATTTCTTCACACAACACACAGTCAACCTGTGGAACTTGTTGCCAGGGAACGTTGTGAAGGCCAAAAGTAGAACTGCTTTCAAAAAATAATTACATAAATTCATGGAGGATAGATCCATCAATGACTATTAGTGAAGATGATCCAGGACACAACCCCATGCTCTGGGTATCCCTAAACATCTGACTGCTAGCAGCTGGAACTAGATGACGGGGTGGATCACTCAATAAAGTGCCCTGTTCTGTTCACTTCCTCTGAAGTCCCTGGCATTGGTCACTGTCAAAAGACAGGATGCTGGGGTAGATGGACTTTTGGTCTGACCTGGTGTGGCCATTCTTATGTTCTTACTATTGTGAACCAATGATAATCAGCATGTGGCTCTCAAAGCATCTTCATAGGTCTTCATAGTCAGCCACATCTCTCTATTCCAGTTTGAGAAGTGCATTATGCAAGTGCTCTGCCAGAGTTACCTCAAGACAAAAGGCATTTTAAAATCTATAGGCATAGACATAGTTTAAAACTTCTGTTTCTACTGGTAGCCAAATATTGTAAGTGAAAATTTTTGCTTTGATGTTTTAGATTTAAGAAAACTGCTTTATTCTAAGTACCTGAATGTTCAATACTCCTGTGCTTTCTGAAAATCTCTTCAGTGACTTTAGCTGTTAAAGGTTGAGTGTCATTGCTCTAAACTATAGCCACACTACTAGGTGCTGCTATAATGATCTTCATGCATATGTATCGCATGCTAAGTAAGGCAGAATAAAAGAATAGAAACTCTCAGCATTCAAAAAATCTCTAGAGTTTCAACCCCTGAGACAGGAAAGCCATCTTGCTTCTTCCAGAAATAGAGAACTACGGGATTTCCAGGATCTCTTTTTTCCATCATTGTTGTTTCTTGGCCTTCCACAAAAAAGAAAAGCACCAGTTGTCACAGTCATAAACATTTTCATTCTGAAAATAATAAAACAAAATCCTTTAAGTCTACACATAAAAATTAGAATTAACCATCAAAGAATGGAATAATAATAATAATAAAACCTGCTTTGTGACACACACCTGGGTTTTACGGAGTTTGAATTCATTTCAGAATTAGATCAAATTTAGTACTTCAGAGAATGGATCATTTTCAATATAATCATAATGAACATTACCATGTACTGTGCAATGAGTGAACTTAGCTGAGCTTGCCAAAAATTCATTCCTGAAATCTCTGCCAATGCAAAAAATAGCTTCCTCCCCTAGGCACAATATTTAAGAGTTTTTAAAATACTTCAGAGTGATGCTAAAGTTATTTTTCAAAAGTAACTAGTTAGGTTTTGGAAACCACACCATGTTACCGGTTCCCAGGACTGATACTCTTTCCAGGTTCTCCAACATTATGATTTTGTGTGGTCATTCAGTGACCATCTGTCACTTACGCCCTCTGTCAGATCACCACTGATTTTTTTCCAAATGGAACAACCATAAACTAAATGTAGCAATTATTATGTTCAGGTTGAAAAAAACTGCTCTTTGTTACTCTAAATTGTTTATGTGTCACTAAGCTATCAATTAGAAACAGCCAATGTAAGAAAAAAACATTTTATAAAGGCCCTTTTCACACTGGAACCATTAAACTCATGCCTGCAGTTTCATTATCAGCCCTTATTTTTGGAAGGTTATAATTCAACTGTAAAAAATTCCATATTAAGCCTTAACCAGAACTATAGCAAAGTATTAACTTAGCCTCTCTGAGTCTGTTTAGATTTTTTCTGTTCACTGGTTCTTGCACAAAACTGAATAATCCTCCTTGGAAAGTTGAGCAACTGATTTATTGGCAATCCCTCTCTCCTCTGAATTACTGAATTATTCTCCCTGGCCAATACACAGTACTGTGTGTGTATTTTTCCTGCTCTAAGGTTTGTTCTGCATTACTCTGGTCCTTTTTTGGAGCCTCCTGTTGTTGTTTTTCTTACAGTAGCACCTTGAGGATAAAACCAAGAGAAGAGCCTCATTGTGCTAGGTGCTGTACAAAGTATGAGAGATCCCTACCCTGAAGAATTTACAGTCTAAGGTCGTGATCCAGGAAGGCACCCCCATTCAGAAAAGATGCTCAAGTACATGCTTAACTTTAATGGGACTTATATGCATGCTTCAATCAAAGGAACACAGTGCACGCTTCAAGTTAAGTGCGTGCTCATTGCTTTACTGAAAAAGGATAGACTAAAGTACATGATTAAATGTTTAGCTGAATTTGGGGCCTAAATAAGGAAAAAAGACAAAGGGTGAGGAAAGGAGTAAAGCACCTATCTTTCACTGTAAGCACGTCTAAGCATTATATAGTGTTCACCTCCCAGTAATAATAATACCGCACCTCTAACTATCCTAAATCTCTAACCTGCCTTCTCCCAAAATGAATGAGAAAGTTGCTGCTTCAGAGCACACTCTGTCCCTTCCATCCTCCTGCCCCATCACCACCACCTCACCCTATAGCTCTCGCATTTCCTGCCTGAACACTCAATAAATAATATGTCTGTAGCGGCTGCAAAACCTAGCCACTGGTTGGGGGATTCTCCTAATAGTCTTTGCTCACCTTTAAACCAGTAGTTCCATCATTGCAGCACAGTGTGAAGAAGCTGGCTGCTTTGTTTAATCTGCAGTGACATTCTCTATTAAGCATACTCTAAATTAGCTGACCACCTCAAGAGCACAGCTTCAGGTAATCGCTGTAGAGTGATGGTGGCTATGCAATGTTGCTGGCTGTAGTGTACATTCATAGCACATTATATTTGCTTGTTGCAGGCAGCTTTCACGTTGTTAGATGTCTCTAAAACTATGTCTTGGAAACAAACGCATTGTTTTCCTATTGTTATCCCCAGTAGAAATGCTTTGTAGTTACTGTAAACCAGCAGATTGTCAGAAGCATATTGGAATACATACACCACATTGTGTCAACTAGCTATAATAATGTTCTTTTTTAAATATGCTCTACCATAAGCCTCCTATAAAGATTACAGGTGAAATCTTGGCTCCATTGAAGTCAGTGGGACTTTTGCCATTAAATTCAATGAAGCCAGGATTTTACCCATCATCTGACTAGTTATCATTAGGTATAATCAGTCTTCCTTTAACAAGTTTATTTCCCAAATCAATTCCCTGTGGAAGCAGAGTACAAGAGCTACATTCTGCAGCTCAGCACTACACCAATAAACAAGGAGGGACAGGAGGGCAAACCAGCTGTAGCAGGAGGCTGGAAGTGGAGCAACACACCCACACACTCCTCCACAATAACAAAAAGCATAAAGAGACCGTATTCTCTTCTCCTAACGCAAACAGAATCTATTCATAAGTATGGGAAAATGTCCTGTCTCTTTGTTACTCTTCTCAAAGTTTAGAATAAATTTATATTGAAGAAAACTGTTTTATTTTGAAGGGGGAGGGACTAAAAAGCATGTTAACCTCTTTGCTGCCTCTATGGCTGCAGACCCAAAAATATAAAAACCCAGTACATGCCTAGGACAACTGAGTTTTGACTAGCATTGATTTTTAACCGGTCACATATCAGTAAGGATGAGCAGTGCATAGTTATGAGGCAAAACCGTGTCTTATTGTAAATGTATGCTACAGTCATTAATTAATTAATAATCAGTTTGTAATAATAATTTTATCTATCTCTCTATATATATAGCATAGTATGTGTATAAATATACTTCCTGGAACAACAGTTATAACAGCACAATATTAAACATGGAATCTCTGTGCTTGAATATTATCTTGAACAAAAATGATTTACTTGAATAACGTTGCACAATAATCCTGATTGCAAGCGTGGCTTTTTCATTTTCATTCATTTTTATTCACATTACATCTAGCTTTTTGACAAGTGATATTTATCCCTATACTGACATTTTAAAAAACAAGAACTAATTCTAGTTCCACCTCTCTTAGTCAGTCTAATTCTGAATTATCTAGGGCGAATTTCACATCTGTACAAAGGACCAGCAGAGGCCTTTACATATTTAAATACCACTTTTAAGCCCTTTTAAGCACTTTTAAGTTGAAAGCTCAAAGGTGAATTTCACCTCTGGTCTTCTTCCAGTTATCTTTCTCTAGTCAGTACTTCTTACTGGTTCTGTACAAACATATCTCATCAGTCATTAATATTTCTCTTTTCTATCTAGGTAGTTCTCTTGTGGCCCACATCATTACAGACTATAAGCACCTCATAATCTTTAATGTATTTATTCTCACAATGTTGTTGTGAGGTGGGGAAGTGCTATTATCCCCATTTTACAGATGGGGAAGCACAGAGAAACTTGCAAAAGGTCATATGGCATCTGTAGAATTGGGAAATTACATCCGGGTCTTCCAAATCCCAGCCAGTACCCTAGCCACTGGATCATCCTTCCTCTCTTTTTACTCCAAGTACTTTAGTCCTCTAGTCTCCCTCTCTTATATATTCTGTTAGCTCAAAAACAGTCCATGGGATTTCCCCTTCACCAGTGGGGTGTGCCCCAATGGATAGTCAATTTTGCCCCACCAGCTGAGAAATTCTGTAATAGAGCCATATTTTAGCCCAGTTCTGTGAGTTCGTTCTATTTTGTTCGATTGGGGACCTAATTCTGGTAGCTGTAGTCACTCCTGTGCAATTTAATTCAGCAGACATGGTACAAGGGTATTTGTTTAGTCTGTACCCAAATCATAGAACTCCCTGACAAACAATTTAGGACTGCTGAGTCCCTACAGCCTTTGCAAAAGAAAACTGAACACATTTGTATTTGCACAAGTTTACTGTTGCCAAGGCCCTTAGCTGATGTGGTAATGGATATCTTTGTGGTTTTTTATCTATAACACTTTGAAATGTTTTGCTTGAAATCTGTTCTTTAAGTGTTTTTTCTCTGCATTTATCCCACCTCTATCAGCTTTAAAATGTTTCTACAAAGACTTCTGGGAATTTATAACTCTGTTTTCTCAGAGGAGTTCTACTCAAAGAACACTCTGTGGAATGCGAAGGTGTCAAGCTCCAAACCACAACAATAGGTCTATCACCTCATAATTGGCGTACTAGGCAGCCACTTCCCTAGCTGAAGTTTCAAATAAGTGACTCAGTGTGTCTGAAAGGAATTGGTTGCCATGGTATCAGGGTTAATTGCCAGGATATGTTGTAATGAAATAGCTATGTGCATGTGTACTACTCCATCTAATGGATGGAATCAGCACTCCTCAAATGTGGGTCATAAACTAGACAGTTACTCCTAACAGCTAACAGGTTCTCTTTCAGCCCAAGTAATAGGTGTAATGTTTAGTAGGCATTCAGGAGGAGGCAGGTAAGTTGGAGAGGAGGCACAGGTATCTACACTCAGCATATGCTGAGTTTCCTCAGGGTCGGGGAACATTTTTGTTCCTAGAGGACAGGTGCCCGTGGCATAAAAACACTCCAAATTTAGCACCATTATTAGTAGTCCCAGTAGAGAAGCCGGCAATGGATTAAGTTTGGAATCTGACCTACAATTGCTTCTCAAAGGTCATAAAACCTCCAAGAGTAACATGTCAGCGTGTCCCTCGGGGGCAGGGTTGAGGCATGCTGTTGAATCACTAAACAGGAGCTGTCATTGCAGCTGCCAATGCTATCCCTTTTTCGGTGATAACAACAAAGGGCTCCCAATCCAAACCCTCACATAAGCATTATACTTCTTCTTATACTATTTGTTTATTTGTTTTTTAAATAATATTGCCCTTTGGCCAAATGGTAGGAGTATTTGGGGCCTTGCAATTCAGTTTGCCACATGGATCAGAAATCAGTTATGGGGTTTTTTAGTGTAATTTGTTTCCTTACAAAATCCTTACAAGTCCTGAACAGTGGTGGTAACAAACAGCACACAAGCAACTCCCTTGTGCAGAAACATCAGTGAAAGCATCTCTACCCTGACACCCTAAACTGCTATCCTGCACCTCTCTCTCCAGGTTCTCACACAAGCCTTACTGCTTAACAAACTATGTGCCCTTTCCCTCCCTCAGTTCTTCAATTTTCACCCAGGAAACCCCTCGTCCAAAGTAGCTCATGGAAACAAAAGGCCTGGAAAGGTGTGTCTGGGCATCTACCTACTTTTATGGGGTTGCTTTGCAATACCAAGGAAGCACTAATAGCCCAGACAATATAGAGCAGCTTAATCCAGGCAATACTTTTAACGACTCAGTGGGTGAAGTCACAGCATGGCATCTTTAACCATTTCTATGGAGAGTGTCACTCTGCAAGCCATTGGCACCATTTGCCACAACAACAATCAAAACATTGGACAAGTTCTGGTCCTACTGAAATCTATGAGAAAACTCTCATAGATTCTAATGGGACCAGAATTTGGCTGATAATGTGTGATATTCCTGGGGTACAATTTGGAATGATGAATAGCTGTGTCCCTTCAGTTCTCCAACCTGCGGTTCTCTTCTGCCCCACTCCTGGTCTGCTCACACACAGCCTCCAGCATGAAAGTTACACTCAGTTTATATTGTATGAGTGCTATAGCCAGCCATTCTTGAATTACATGGCAGAGCAACACCAGCAACCTCCCAGTCCCAGACTTTCCCCAGAAACGTATGCCTTGTAGTGCCCAGCTCTCTCCTGGATAATACAAGCTCATATAAGTTGCATCCTTTTATTTATAGAAAATGCACAAATCCTGTTGTCTCAAATGTAGTTTCCCTAACACTTCAATTCAAACACACTGGATCAGATAAAACAATAAAACAAATTCATTAACTACAAAAAATAGATTTTAAGTGAATACAAGTTATGTGGTATAAGAGTAATAGAATCATAGAGTTAGAAAGGACTGAAAGGTTCATCTAGTCTTACCCCCTGCCAAATCCTGATTTGTTGTGTCTTAACCATCCAAGACAGAATGGCTAGCCGGCCTCCTTTTGAAAACTTCCAGTGCAGTGAAGGATCTTCCACAACCTCCCTCGGCAGTTTGTTACATTGTCCTACTGTTCTTACAGTCCTGAGATTTAATCTAAATCTGCTATGCTGTAGTTTGAACCCATTGCCTCTTGTCCTGCCTTCTGTGGCAAAACAGAACAAAATTTTTGTGGCAGCCTTTCAAGTGTTTTAAGACCACTACCATAGCCCCCCTTAATCTCCTCTTTTCCAAACTAAACATACCCAGTTCCTTCAGCCTTTGCCTATATGGCTTGCATACCATCCCTTTGATCATCTTTGTCACTCGCCTCTGGATCCTTTCCAGTTTCTTTACATCCTTTCTATATATTGATGGCCAAAATTGGACACAGTACTCCAGCTGAGGCCTAACCAACATTGAGTAGAGTGGTACTATCACCTCCCATGACTTGCATGCTATCCTTCTATTAATGCAACCTAAAATTGCATTTGCTTTTTTAACAACAGCATTGCATTGATGACTCATATTGAGCTTGTGATCCACCACAACTCCCAGGTCCTTCTCAGCAGTGCTGGGGCCAAGCCAATTTTCCCCGGTTCTGTATTTGTGCATTTGGTTTTTCTTCCCTAAGTGTAGCACCTTACATTTGTCTTTGGTGAATTTCATTTTGTTGTCAATAGCCCAGTTCTTCAATTTATCAAGATGCCTATGAATTTTAGCTCTATCCTTCAAAGTATTGGCATCACCCTCTAGCTTTGTGTCATCTGCAAACTTGATCAGTATGCTCTCTATATCTACATCCGGGTCATTAATAAAGATATTAAACAACACCGGATCCAGAACAGACTCCTGTAGAGCCCCATTTGAGATCTCCCTCCAATCCGACATCATTCCATTAATAGTTACTCTTTGTTTACAGTTATTTGACCAGTTATGTATCCACTTAATGGTAGTTCTGCCAAGACTGCATTTCTCCAGCTTACTTATCAGAATGCCATGTGGAACTGTGTCAAAAACCTTGCTGAAGTCCAGGTATATTATATCCACCACATTCCCCCTATCAACCAAATCAATTACCCTATCAAAGAAGGAAATCAAGCTAGTTTGGCATGATTTGTTCTTGATAAATCCATGCTGGCTGCTAGTGATTACCTCTTCATCCTCCAAGTATTCACAAATTGAAAGCTTTATACATTGCTCTAGTAGCTTCCCAGATATCAAAGTCAGGTCTATAGTTCCCTGGCTCCTCCTTTTTTCCCTTTTTAGAGATGAGCACTATATTAGCTCTTCGCCAGACTTCCAGGACTTCTCCTGTCATCCACGACTTTATAAATATTATTGCCAGTGGCTCCAAAATTTCTTCCACTAATTCCTTCAGTACCCTCAGGTGAATAGCATCCATCCCTGCTAATTTGAATTCATGTTCAAAAGATATGTGACATGTTCTTTACTTATCCCAATCTATATCCCTTCCCTTTTATTGTCTATGGTAACTTCCCTAGTCTCCCAGTTACATGTTATTTTTTGTGAGACGACTGAGGCAAAGTAGGCAGTGAGCAGCTATGCCTTCCTATCATCTTCCGTTACCAGCTCACCTTCTCCATTGAGCAGCAGATCCTGTCCATCCCTGATCTTTCTTTTTGGTCTGACATATTTGAAGAACAACTTCTTGTTGTCTCTAACATTTCTTGCCAGCTGTAACTCATTCTTTGCTTTGGCTTGCCTGATTTTGTCCTTACACACTAGCGCTATTTCCATGCATGCTTCCTTAGCAATATGCCCCTCGGAATAGGTTACAAGAAAAATTAAAGTAAAACACAACTAATGCCTTAACAAATTAGAGTGAATTCAAAGCAAAGTCTCTCTAGACACAGTCTTACTGACTGAATTTCTTTCAGTAAGACTGTGTCTAGAGAGACTTTGCTTTGAATTTCTTTCAGACAGGATCCCTCTCTCCAGTTCTGTTTCCTTTGTTTTTCAGGTTGTGGATGCCGTAGGTAGAGAGAAAGGGAGGAATAATTCGGAGTGTCTGCTCTCCCTTCTTACAGTTCTTTCTCTTCTTTGAGAATCAGCTCCAGCTGAGATTCAGGAGACAGACAGTCTGTGTGGATAAGAAGCTCAGCAGTTTCTTTGTCAAGATGTAGATTTTTCGTCCACACCCTCTTTCCTGCCAAAGAATGGCCACTTAACCAGATGATAGTCCATTTGATTTCGTTGACAACTGGTTGAGGCATCAGCTTGCCTTTTGTCTCTGAGGAATTGGATTGTGGCTGCTCCCCAGACTTGTAAGATATCTTATTAATACCATACAGATGAATTTTATAACTTTATATACCATATTGATACACTTATTTTACCAGGATAATAATGATCAGCAAATTATGAGTTTTCAAATGATAACTCACAAGACATACTTTGTACAAAATTTATCATAATGCTGTAAAAAGGATGAACATAGAGGTACAGACCATCACACTATGAACAGCTAACACTTCAGAAAATTTTCTGTCTCTTGTGATCACACTTCAGCCTCTTATGTCCTGTCCTAAGGTAGAAACCCTTTCCAGTTGTTCTGGCCCTTTTTTGAGCCACTCATGCGTGATGCAGTTAAACCTACCTAACCCCAGTGTGGAGAGGTGGATTACCAACACTAGCAGGAGAACACCTCCCATCAACATAGGTAATGTCTTCATTTAAGCACTACAGCAACGCCCCTGTAGTGTTTTAAGTGTAGACAGGCTTTTAGACTGTCACGGAAGAGTTGATTCTGTATGCACTGAAGTCAGCTGTAAAACTCTCATTGATTTCAGTGGTGTAGTAACAGGTCCTGAGAGCACACAGCTAAAGTCCTGCATTATTCACTCCCTGCTTTTCAAAGGACAAAGTCATCAACCACCACATTTATCTTGTTAGCAGTGTATTACAGATAGCATAAAGTTGCAGGTTCACATGTGCGCAGTCTATCATAGAGGTGCGCAAATTACCAATTTTTCAGTCCAGTGGACGAACCAGAAAAATTGAAAATAATTTTGGTTTGGGTTGACCTGAAACAAGAAATGTTTCCATTTTTTCCAGAGAAACTAAAATATCAAAAACAAATTGTTCTGTTTTGTTTAATTTTTAGGGCTTTTTTAAAATAAAATAAAACTGAGTTAAATTCTACAACAAAACATCTTTCCAAAATGAGAAGTCGAAACATTTTATTTCAGACATGCCAAAATGAATCATTTCAACATTTCCAATTTTTTTAATTCATCTTAAACAATTCACTGAAATCTATCTGAATTTGCAAATTGATTTTGTTGAAAAAAAGTTATTTGCATTAAAAATTTTACCCAGTTCTAGTCAGTACTGCGATTTGCCAGAAAAGGAGTAAAAATGGTAGGTGGCACCTAGTTAGTTTCATATTGGATGGAGACCTCATGAGGGCATTTTTGGTGTCACAGGAATTAATATACTATATTTATATATAGAAATATAATAATGTATGTATTATATAAAATAATATAATTATTTTAGCTAATAAAAATGTGGGACAGATAAGACACCTACTATAAATCAACTTTTAACATACAAGAATTTTAGAATACACTTTTATTCACTTGATCAGTCCCCTCTGAGATTAATTTTTTAGGGTCTGGTTACAGCCACAGAAATTTGTTTAAGAATCCTGTTTCTGTATTCTTAATCCTGTCTCTAAAAACCTGAGAAATCTGTGAAGCATCTGATTAGTACTGAAACACAATTAATTGGATGGCTAGTAGTTTGGGACTTCAGTTATTTCAGAAATTGTTGGATCCTATGGGGCTAAGCAACCAAATGTTTCCATATTTTGCCGTTTAGAAAATGTTTAATTAATACATGAAATGCAAGCCAAGAAAAATATATAAGCAATCAATCATCCTGAGATTCAGACCAGACACGTAAATATAAGGTTAGGAAGCTTATTATATCCTATAATTGTAAATTACATAATAACAATGTAAGGATTAGTTTATTTTCAATAAGAATAAAAGAAGCAAAGCCTTCAGTTCTGGCATTAAGCACTTTGGATTTATGCTAACAATATTCTTCTGCTTATCATACAATATTGAATATGTATAAGGAATTATTGTATTTCAATACAGTTTTGTAAATTATTTCCTTCACATATAGTCTTCTAGACATGCATGTTTGGCCGTTGCCTTGTTTAGTATATTCCTGCCATCTGATTTTTAATTTCAATATCTCAGTAATGTCATTCTTGCAGTAAAAGGCTGAAGTTTGAACTTGTTAAGGTTTATACAAATGAGACACATTTGGATTTGGATTTAGATATTAATCATCTAAATATATACAGTGCATTAGAAGACAAGAAGAGGCATTGAGGGAGATATATAATTTAACGATAGATCAAATACACAGAATCATGCTTAATCTTTTCATCAATGTGCTGTGCAGTCTCTGAGTCTGATTCAGATCACATTTGCACTAGTTTACATTGGTAGAACACTGCTAGCATCAGTGGAATTGTTTCTCATCTACAGTAGTGTATGAGAGATGAGAATCATGTCATCAGAGATTAATTTAAGTGTATCACTTCTTTACTTTTACTAACACAAGGTAATGATGCTAAGCACCTGCATGCTGAAATGATTGCTCTCTACTGATGATTTCCATTACATGAAAACATCACCTGGGAAAGATGCCATTATTTCCTTTAATAGGTAGCTTTCAAAAATCAAAAAGCTGTTAGGGGGGGGGGAGGGGAAGTGCCTCCAAATTTTGTTTCACAAATATTCACATGTGACACTTGTGAGAATATTAATAAATTAATCTAAAATGAAATGATGGATTTATTCATTTTTACTAATTGATGGGGGTTAGGAAGAAGCTAGGGGGCAAGTTATGTCTGAACTGCCTAGTGCAGGATTTCTTGCACTTTCCTCTTAAGCAGCTGAATCTGGTCACTGTTCTATGTATCTTTAGGTACTTATATGGTCCTGATGACCATGTGAGCATCTCACAGTATGTAGTTTATTTATCCACACAACACCTCTCTGAGGTAGGGCAATGCTATTATCCTTATGTAACAGATGAAGAACAAAGGGGCTAGGGCCCAGAGTCACAAAGGTATTTAGGTATTGCTCCTCTCAGTACTACCAAGTCTAACTCCTGGAGCCCCCCATGGAGTGGAATATTCAGCCCGAAGGTAGGCTCCCCATACAGTACATGGGTAGAGTTGGAAACCTAAGAAATGGATCCTAAGAAGCCAGCAAACTGAGAGCCATCTCTCTCTCTCTCTAATTCAGTCTTCTACTCACGTTTAATAACTCTCTTACACTCACCCTATGTTTCCTTGTGCTCCAAGCTGTGTTTCATATGGCTGCTGTTCTGCCCACCTTCCATCGGTGGCCTGCATCTGACCCTCCTACTATGGTGTCTGACAGGAATTTTGTCTTAGGCATTTTCAGAGCATGCCTACAGGATTGGGCCCTGCTGGCAAGATAGACATTCCCTCTCCTTTCTCTCCTGTTTGAGAATCCCGTTTTGACTTGGGCTAAGGCTCTGAGCTGCTTGTGAGATACAGCATCAGGGCTTAGGCAACTTTGTGAAAGCCAACTGACAGAAACTTAGATGCCTAAGGGATTTAAGTACCTAGGGGTTAGGTGGCAGCTGAGTGGTGGTTATGAGGATGTCAGTAGAACCTTAATGGTAGACTTAAGTGTATGCCTAAAGAAGTAGATAGGTTCCTAAGTATCTTTGAGCTTCTGGACCTACATGACTGGTTCAAGGTCAGACAGGAAGTCTGTATTGGGGCAGGGAATTAAACCAGGGTTTCCCAAATCCCAGGCTCACACTCTACCCTGTGAACCATTCTTCCTCTCTGCTGGATCATTCTTCCTCACTATTACTAGATGGACCACTGGTCTGATCTGGTATGGCAATGACTACATTCCTAATTGCTTTCAGCTAGGTCAAGCCCCAGAAAAAAAATCAGAAGGGAATTATAAAAATAAAAGTTGTATATGAAACATAAATTGTTCAAGATGACAGAAAAGAGTAATGTTACCAATTTTTTATTGCTGTATTATTGCCTTTGGGTTTGGTGGGTTTTTTTGTTTTTTCCCTTGTTTTTGTTTGTTTGGCTTCTTTTGGATGGTACTAACTAGAATTGTAGAAACTGCAATAATGAAAAAGAAAACAAAATGTCCCTGCAGTGCAATGTTTTAATCTTACAATGGACAAAACATCTGTGAAAAGATGGCATGTTTTGGCTTTTGGATTTTCAAGAAAGAATAACCCTGGAGCAGGTTATCTGGGCAAGAAATAAGTGGACACAGATCCAGGATGTTATTTCCTAGTCTATTTTTAATTCAGATATGTACACAGTTCATATTAATGTTTTCATACTAAGGATTCATAAAACAGCACAATTTATACAGAGTAGTTCCACTCTCAGAGGCATTCAAAACCTTGCAGAGCTGTGTTGGCCAGTTCTCTCACAAAACTGTCTCAAGGCACCATTGTGTCACTGTGCTTTAATCTTTACATGACATATAACAATTTCTTGTGTTATCATCCCCAAACCAGCTCTCAGCCATCTGGCCCTAGTAATGGATTAGGGGAGATGAAAGGAGGGACAAGTAAATTCTGGAGTTGTGGTAATTGTGTTATCCTCCCAATCTAAAACAAAAAAGAATTAAAAAACTTCCCTTTTGAACATAAGAGCTCATGTGTTGGCTGATCATTTTCTATTCAGTTCATTGTTCTTCTCAATTAACCCACTTCAGCACTGAGCCAAGTGGATCCACAATGGTTTTTGACCCTTGTTCAGAAGAGATCAGTCATTTCTAAAGGAATTTGGGGGCCTGATTTACCCCTGCTTTACGCTGCTTTAACACCTGTGCAACTCTATTAGTATGTTTATATAATAGATTTTGAACATGAGATAACAATTTGCTTTAGAAAAGAAGATCAGGTGCTAAATTTTTTTCAGTTACAACACCTTAATTAAAACCAGTTCTTTTGCTAGGGACATGCCAGGAATGAGTGGAAAACTAGAATTTACCTTAAGCAAAGAAGTTTTTCATGGGTTTCCCTCTTCACAAAATCTTCACAATATGAAAAGCTCTCAAGATATCTCTTGAGCTCACTTTCTCATACACACACTCTGATTTGCTCCAGAGATATATTTCCCTAAGCTTTTTGCTTTCATCCACTCATCCTCTCCTCCTCCAATGACCACAGCAACAATGTTGTTACTCATCTTCTTTTTCTTTCCTTTTTCCCAACTAGCTGGAGTCAGGTCACCAGATCAGTCTTTTCAAGGTGGGGTTCCTGCAGAGTAACCAAGCCAATCCCAAGGCACATGATGCAATGTATAGTTAGGAATGCATGTATTATTAGTGTTGGTATAAATGTATATAAGGAAAAGTTTTGCTGTGTAATTTTGGATGCGTGGTACACCCAATATCCACCCCCTACTCTTAAGTCTGATCAACGCAATGTGGCTCTGCTATATGCCAAATAAAGGAACCTTAGTGATGAGATTAAAGTTAAACTGAGTTCTTGGGGAACCAAATGAGTGACGTCTTGGGGGAACCCCAACACTCCCTCCCAAAGGTGTTAAGAAATTTGTGGGACTCCTCCAATACTAAACCCCAGCAAACCTTAAAAGGGGCCTTACGTCTCACTTATAATTGTGAGGATAATATATTCGTACAGTAGAACCTCAGAGTTACAAACACCAGAGTTATGAACTGACAGGTCAACCACACACCTCATTTGGAACTGGAAGTATGCAATCAGGCCTCAGTAGAGACAAAAACAAAAAGCAATATAGTACAGCAATACAATACAGCACTGTGTTGAATGTGAACTACTAAAAAAATAAAGGGAAAATTAAAAAAAAAAGATTTGGCAAGGTAAGGAAACTGTTTCTGAGTTTGCTTCACTTCAATTAAGATGGTTAAAAGCACCATTTTTCTTCTGCATAGTAAAGTGTCAAAGCTGTATTAAGTCAATGTTCAGCTGTAAACTTTTGAAAGAACAACCATGAAGTTTTGTTCAGAGTTATGAACATCCTCCATTCCCGAGGTGTTTGTAACTCTGAGGTTCTACTCTATATATTTGTGGATTTTATGGAAAGATGGGAGGGAGGATGGAATCATGTTTATAACAGGAATAATTGCAACCTTATGTATGGTATGAGTACCACCATTCTGTAACAACACAAGCCACGTCTTTCTATGACTTTATACAGTAGTCTCACCCAACTACTGAATAGCAGAGAACAGAATGGAAGTTATAAGTACCAATAAAGAGAAACCCCAAGGTGAAGATTAGTAAGTGCCTATACTCACTCTGGGAGACTTCCCCTCCCCTCAGTTGAGGTGTACCTCAAGGGCCAACAATCATAGTTTCTTCATCATCAATACTTAGAACTCAATGCTCAATACTGTATAATGGGAAATGTGCTGTGAATCTTTATAATCTGGTTTTCCTACTATTCCATATGTCAAGAAGGGCTATATAAACAAACCAGTTGATATACAGTAGTAAGTGTGAGCAATACATATCTTGACCTTTCCCTTTCAGAAAAGGATTTATGCAGAAAATAAAATACTTTTTCATAACAATGAACAAAGGAATTGTGTAGGAAAGAAAGGAATCAAGAATAATGAGGTAATAATAATAGTACATTTGGTGTGCTAGAAAACAGTTCCCCGTGGGCACAACGTGCCTCATTGTGTAGTTTATATATAGCTTCATTATGAGCAAAAGTACAATTTACTAGAATTATTTTCTGGAAGGCCTGTTTTATGCATCATATACCTCACTGGCTGTTTACAACCATTTTTAACCTGTATAAAATTAGTTATATTTATAGGTGACACCTAAATGAACCCAGCATATTTTTCTTCAGCTTATTTCCTGAATCGGATACAGTTGCTTAACTAGACACAAAGCAAACCTGGAGGATTATAGCCTTGCCACTGCTTCTGCAGCCTGGATCAACCTCAATTTTATAGTAACAGAACTGGTTCACCCAAGTAAGCTTTCTTCTGCTCACAGTTAAAAGCCACAGCCTACTGACCAATTGGAGCATGGTTCAGGTCTCAGATAGAGGGGTTTCCACACATAGTATGTTCATGATAGGCACAGAAACCTTATTTCTATATGAAAAAAAGGAAGATTAATTCTGAGTGTTTAAATTTCTGGCCTTCGCCTGGCCCCTTGGATCACCACCTCAAACAATACATGAGAAATATTATTATAAAAGACAAAGAAGAATTCAAAATGGAAATCACACAAGCAACATTACTTTTAAGTGATAAGGAACAGAGGAGTTTTCTGATTTGCCCATAGTAATGGAATCAATTGATAGAGTAGGGTAGTTCTTTCAACAGGCAGTTAATCATTCCATCATTTCATAAATGAGTTTTGGTTTATTTGACAGGTATATTGTGTTATTTATGGAAGCTTCCTTGTCACATAAAGGCTCTGAAGATGAACTAATTCTCATATAATCCACCTCCAAGAATCTGTTCATTAATGGACATTTCCTACTATATGAGTCTGAATCTTCATTTGATCATACTAGAACCAAGTTACTTACGTACCGCAGACTGACTGGTTTTGGCTCACCTATTCACTATGGACCCGTTCTAAAGCCCATTGAAATAAATGGAAAGCCTGCTCTTGGGACTTTAATGGGCTTTGGATCAGACCTGATATAAATTTAAGGTTTGCTCTTAACACCCTTCTCTATGTATAGGAGAGGAAATAAACATGATTACTGTTGACTTTTTATGGGCGACCATTATATTTCTGTATATTGATGCTACCTGATGTGATCTTCCATTTATACTCACACTCTGCAACGAATAATGATGGTGTACTTCTGTCAATATTGTTGGTAAAAACAAGCAATGAAAATAACTTCCTTCTCTGTCAAGCTTGCTCTCTTTCAGAGTCAAATATAAGTATAAAGGGTTTATTTTCAAAAGAAAACATCAATCTTAAACTAAATGATATAAGAAGTGTGATGCTTTAAATATCATTTTTTATATTACGTTAACAGTATGAAGTCAGGAGATAGAGATATATGCTTTAAAGTCTACTGTGTGATAAAGATATAGAAATCTCACAGCCGATACCTGCCCTGCTGATAAAAGAAAAGGTCCACTGGCTACTTGTGCCTCACAGATTACTGCCATAGCATTTAAAATACGCTCCCAGGTGACCTTTCACTCAAGCCCTATACTGATAGCCCTGTAGACTGAGAAAACTGTGTTTCAGTATATGGGATAAGAAAGGATGATAATTCATTACCATATAATGACTTTCCAGACTGAGAGCTCATCTCAATAGTATATTAAAGCAATCCATTCAGGTATAACACAATAAATAGGCCAAACTATATCAAAAATCCCTGAGCCATACAAAATTTATTGGCAATTGAAAGATAAGCTTCACAGTAGAAGCTACTGTATATTTGCCTTCCGATATAAGAACTATTTTCAAATCCCCGGAGATTTAGTTAAAAACTCCTGCAAAACCTCCTGGAAGACTAAGGTCCAGGGACAGAATGGACTTCTAAATCAAAGGCTCTGCATGCTCTGACTGACTGTTATGTGTTCTGTTTAGCATTTCATTTTGCCATCCCTTACATAGAGCTGGCAGGAACATGAAGGGAGAGCACATGCTGCACTGTACCAAAAGGAGCATTACTGCTGCAGCTGCCACTGCATGCACGTCCTGGAACCTGATTGCCATTTTTGGGTTACACGCTAAAACACAGGCCCATCCACACACTCAAGACCTTTGCCTTAAAGAGTCAACCTAGTATTTAAGATGGCACTGTAGTAATGCAAAATGACACCAATCCAAAATTAAACAATCATAGCGAAAGGGGAAAATACTAGCATGTGTGCCTCAAAAGCCCATTTCAAAATGGGACTGGGCAGCAATCAGGAGTACATAGCACATTGGAGAATGTAAATTCCCCATTGCTTATTGTTTCACTTTGTTCTCTTGCTTAAGTCTCACAATTTGCTAAAGGATTTTGGGAAGTTCTTTAGGCAGCAAATTTTGTTGGGGCTAATTTCAGAGAAATCAAGATCTTCTAGGAATCCAATGTGCTAGTCGCTTTTCTAGTACCCACTGTCAGTTTTATCTGTAAATATAATGTGGCAACAAGTGGAACAATTACTAATATTTGTATTTTTGAGAGGGCCACAAGCTTTTGAATAGAGTGACAGACAGAAGAGCAATCACAAGTGAGTTTTTGTTTATGATTGAGAGCAAAACTACAATTGTAGTGTAATGGTGAGAAGTGCTTTGTGAATTTAGACCCAGCAAAGACTCAAGAAATGGGTTATTTTTCTTCTAAGAGAGAAAATGAGTGGATCACAGGTACTGTTCTGAGCTTAGTGAAATCTTGTTAAGGATTGAGTTAAAACCTCTTTAACCTGGTGCATGAATGAGTCCCCCATTTACGTCAATTATAAAAGACGGTAAAGTGGCCACACCTGAAACAAAGCCTAATAAAGTCTGTCCAGAAACTAGCACCAGCTGAGTATTCAATTGGGTATTGTGACCAGGTGTGGAAGGAAGCAGGTGGAAGGGAGAGAGAATACACGCAAACTCAGAACAGAATGAGTGTGAGAGACAGGCAGAAGGAGCAGCTGAAAGTATGTGACTCACCCTGGAAGAAACCAGGGGAGAGGATTTTTGGGTCGAGTTGAGGCTGAAAAGTCTGCTCAAAGTGATGTGAGCAAAATAAGCTGTTTCCTGCCCTTTGATTCCCTCCACATTCAGAAATGTGGAACTTCTGTACATTTACAAGAATGTACAAACTGCATCAAAAAATACATGACTATTACAAATTTCTGTTTCCAACTAAAGCACCCACCAGGCCCCAAACTTTGACTAATCTCTCCGGTTGAAAAGGGGCAGCAATACCAATATAAGAAATTAGTTAATCTTCCCCTATTTATAATCATACACATCCTAGAGATAAACAGATGAATAAATGGGTTTCATGAAGCAAAAACAGCCCTGTTCAGATTTTCCTACTGCATTGTTTAGACTCTTTCTTGGTCTCTCTTCTGTTTCTGCTGTTATCCCTTTGCTGAGTGGGAACCAGATCTGGGACCTAGCAGGATGGTTTCTGTTTGGATGAGAAATTGGTGAAACAGAGTCAAGTATTTTCTTATTGTATTCTCTTTGTTTACAAAATGTAGCCACGTCATGTTTCTTGGAAGAGCAGTAGGAACAAACAGCAGGAACAAATAGCATGCCAGCAGTAACCTTTTTGCAGGAATTCGAAGCTGGCAAGCACCACCTTCCCCCAAGAAGTAGCTGTACTGAGCTTTGGCTTCTCCCCAGGGATTCACACAGGCTCATTGCCAAACACAGACTGATTTTTTCCAGGGACCACACCAAAGTCAGTGTGTCCTGATGCTTAACAAATGGCTTTGTTCTAGCACTCAACCCTAGAGTTTGAAACCTAAGAAATCGCATTAGCTCCACATTCTTCCTCAGGACTGCATGGTCTTCCAGATTTCTCTTTTGTGTGCAGCTCTCTTGCCCTAGTGTGACCCGTCCATGCCTAGGGTAGTCACCTGAAAATGCCAAGGTCAGGGCAGGCAGTAAAAGGAGAGCAGATTTTCCCAACACTGGCGGGTGACACTGAAGTCAGACTTCCCAACCAGCCACAAACAGTGCTTCTGATTCCCCACACTGGTTTTCAAGAAGCCAAACAAAAATATACACAGCCCCCTTTACTGCATTTCAGTCTCTGGATCCCAATCAGCCTCTAGGTCCAGTAAAGAGATCAGTTATTTAAAACGCTATGCTCTTTACCAAAAAGGTTTCTCCTGACCCCAAAGGGTCAGCCACAGTACCAGATCAATATAAGTTTAGATCTTACCCAAAATACCACACTGCCAGCCAATCCTTTAGTAAATAAAACTAAAGGTTTATTATAAAAAGAAAGATACAAACTAAAAGAAATGTTAAAGGATTAAAGCAATCAGACACATACAACTGATTTGAAAGTCCATATATATCAGGTTTCTAGAAGAACTGTGGAGTTTGCACGCTTGTATAGTCCCTCTGGTATACATCCAGTACCTGGATGGGTCTCCGTCCTTTGTTTCACAGCTTCAGTTCAGTTGTAGATGATTTGATCCAGAGGTAGGCTGAAGATTGAAGACAAAATGGATGTGGTGCAGCTGCCTTTTATGTCCTTTGGCCTTTGCCATGCTGCTTGTGGAAATGTACAGGAATAAGATGGAGTCCAGGGTCACATGAGTAAGTCCTGGTGGCTCATAGGTATATCCCTGGCTTCTCCCCCTGGGCCCATTGTACCTGTGAATTTCTTTAATGGCCCATTAAGCAGGCTAGTGCTGCAGCCATCCTGTCTGGGGTGTCGCCCAGAAACAGAGTACAATATGAAATACAGATAAAACATATCCATAACTTCTATTACACACATAACATGTGAACATAAACATTATCATCTTACTTAGCACATGATAACCTTTCTAACGGTACCCGGCATGGCATATCTCACATGAATTATTATGATTCTGATGTATTGATGTTAAAAAATATAATAAATGCTCCCCTTCTTTCCCCCAATCCAGCCAGCATCACAACTAGCGAAGGGCTTCAGCTGCTTCTACTTTTGGGCAAAAAGGAGAGTGCTTAGTACACCCTTCCCTTTAACAAGATCAGTGTTTGCTTCTGAATGAATCCAAGACCCCTAATGTTGGATCATTTTTATTTTTATAAAACAAAATATGTTTTCCTTTTTAGTTTATTATTTTTTAAAGAAAAATTATTCCACAAGTGTTTCCAGACTCTAAGGGCTAAATTACTATGCTACCTGAACAAGAACAGGTTGATAAAACGTGAATGTGCAGAAATGGATTCTGAAATCCATACTTGTTACTGAATATTTTTCATGAGATGTCGTGCAATTTGTCTACATTGTATTTGAATGAATAGTCTTAGGATATTAGATGAATCTTGGAAAATATACAGAAGAGAATTTTCTTTGTATAAATTCACATCATTTTAGATAATGCTGTTGTATGATTGGTACATTTGCTCAAACCGAGCTGAAGCCTGCTAAAATGACAGAGAGTAATACTTCCATGTCTTCAAGCTCATCAGAAAAATAAGAAGTCAAAGACAGTGTCCAAATGATAAACAGCTAATATACATGAAAGGACACTACTCGAATTGTATGGGAAGAGGAATGCTTAGCAACACTGCACATGTATTTGATCAGGAATGCTGCTTGAAAGACAGTGGGAACTAAGATTTTTGAGCATATGTTTCTCCCCAGTGTAGCGAGGGTGTCCATCCCTCCATGTCAGTTTCAGAGGGAGGTCACACCCACTCACTACCCTGCTCCGGCAGGCATTGGCCCATGCTGGGGCAGGGAAACAATTCTGAGCTCCCAACAAGGCAGGGAAACAGTTCCTATTACCCCAGGTGCGGTGTGGGAAAGGGGGACGCAGGCCCATCCAACTCCCCTGTGCCCCCGCCCAGGTCCCTATCCGTGGCAGGAGAGTATGCTGCGGGGTCAGTGGGGTCCAAACCGCAACACGCTGACTCGCTTCCCGGTTCCACAGTCCCTTCACTGTGTTTCCCCTCACCTGGGCTACTTCCTACTCCCTTTCCCTCTGGTACCTGGTGAGCCACGGCCCAGTCGGTCTCTTCGGGGTAGTCACCCAGGGGTAGATTGCAGAGCCCCTCGATATCGTCGGGGGGCGGTAGGTCAGGCAGCTCATTGAGGAAGTCGACGTAGGGCACTTCCTCCAGGTTCGGCCCCATCAGGGCCCTCGCCCCATCATCCACATATGGCAACTCCTCCAAGTCCTGGCCTGTCAGGGTCACCATGTCCTCCAAGGTGCTCAGCTCCGGGGGAACCTGTGGACCCCAGGATGCCAACCGCTCTCTCGCCGGGGCCCGTTCCGAGCCCCCGGTTTGCTCGCCCAGATACCAAGCCGCAGGCAGCTCTGGAGGGTGGGGAAAGACGTCCTTCCTCTTCGGGAGCTTGCCGCTGACTGAGCTCCTGGGCCTTCCTTTTAGGCTTCCTGTCCCGTCCCCTTGCTTCCAGACGGGCGGAGAGGCAGTCTTTGGCTCCACCCCACCGGGCTCGGCCTGTCCATCCTTGTCAGTTTCAGAGGGAAGCCAAAACACTTACTACACCCAGCAACAACATGGGGTTGTGCCAGTGTCTGGGCCCATTCCATTGTTAGAGTGAATAGAGTGAGACACTTTTTAGCAAATGTGCCAGATAGGACACCATTCTGTCCAGGAGGAAATTTTGTTCAACAAATCAAAACTCATTCAACAAAGCTGCAATAGGAATATTGCTTAAAGATTATACAGGAGCACATCAACTTTTCTGAAAGGCTGAACAGTTTTTCAAAATTCCACTTGAAAAAGCTCACTGATAGGTGCTTTCATAGTAATTGCATTCAAAATATGAACAATTTTATAGGCACAAATCATGAAAGCTAGAATCACTGAAAATAGGCTACTCAAAATACAAGGACACTGAATAAAATGGAGATTTTGGTCAGCAAAGATGTATTGGACATGCTCAGAAATGGGTGTTTACCCGCTTTAAGAAGACTGAGGGGTATAATGATAATTAATTATCTGTACAATAGGCAGTATCATTTGAAGAACTGAACGTTATTAATTATGATGTTGATTGTGGCACAGCCAGGAATGCTGTTGCTGTTTTGTTTTGTAGCTATCCATTCATCACGTGAGCATTCTGAAGGGTAAGCATGCCAAGCACTAGAAAGTAGTGAATATTTCAATTCCGGTCCATATTCCCCAACAATGATGCTCTCCACACAGTCTCAAACAGTGATTGCCAAATAAGAAAAGTCATTCATAGTCTAAAAAAAAAAAAAGAGTGCTTCATTATGGCAGAATAACCAAACATTGTATAAGAATAACTGCATGTGTTAATTAATTCTCAAATTGCAAATCTGTTAACTCAGGGTCAGATAGTGCCCTGCCCCCTTTTGGGCATACAGGATACCTCCCTTGTCCTTCTCCACAAAGGGACAGGGCAAAATTTCAGTCTGTGCTCAGGTGAAGGAGCAGAAAGGGGAGGGAAGGGCGGAAAGGGTCAGCATCTGATAGGCTGCATGCTGTAGCCTCCTAAGTGATACAGCAGCAGCCAGCGCCCCTCTGCATCTTCAGGACCTCTGGGAGCCACTGAATAGCTAGCACCCTTGTTCTGGCAGAGCAGTGACTGAGGCTATATCTACACAGGGATAAAAAACCTGTGGCTGGCCCAGGTTAGCTGACTCTGGCTTGTGGGGCTCAGGCTCTGGGGCTGATAGATCACTGTATAGATGTTCAGGCTCAGGCTGGAATACGAGCTCTGGGACCTTGTAAGAGAGGAAGGTCCGAGAGCTCAGGTCCCAGCACAATCCCAAATGTCTACAACGCGTCTACAAAGCGATTTCTCCACTACAAAGCAATGGAGAACTAGACCCTTTCTGTACAAATGGTGTATTTAGGATCTTTTCTGAATGTACAACTTTTCTTTACAGAACAGAATAGAGTCCTGGGTCAGAAATATATCAGAATTTCAGACATCATTGTGCACTACTAGGGCTATGCCAGGCAATGATTAATAATAACTCTGTTGCCAAACTTTTGCACTTCCTAGCAGTGCAAAAGTGTAGCATGATAGCCACATCTCAGGAGATTTAAACTCCCATTCCATTTGGTTCAGCCCATCAGCTAAAAGTTCAGAGACTAATCTAAACGTATTCAAATTTCATTGCACTGGGCTAGAAGTTTTGTGAAAACAATCTTTCAGCACCTGTGCTTCTACCTTCTGCTGTAACCAGGTGCAGAAATTTATTTAAAATTAAAAAATTAACCAAACTTCCGTGAAAAAGACACAGGTTTTGTTTGGTTTGAGTCTGAGGTAAAACTTCATGTAACTTCCTATTTTATCTAACTGGTTTGCCCATCTGCACTTATAAGCGGTAATGTTAACTTATAAGCAGTAATATTAAGGTCGCCCTGCATCAGTTTATATCAAATTAAGTTGCAGTAAGTGATTAAATCAGTGATTTAATGTATATCAGTTGTTGTAAAAAGCAGGTATTCTGTGGCTCAGATTATTATACCTATTAATGCAAAAAATCATTTGATGTATATGTTAAGAATTCTAGCAGATGTCTTTTTGATGTCAAATATGAAAGAGCATACGCTTCATTAAATGACACATCAAAGCATGAAAATGCAGCCATTAATCTATATTTCATGGCACCCTCCTAACAATGCCTTTTAGAAATTCAGAATGCACAAAGCAGTGGAAAATATATATAAAAATCCAATTTATACTATAAGGGATAGGAGTAAAATTTGTGATAGTTAATTTCTTTGCTTGTTTAAATTGGCTGAGATACTCATTCTATAAATTAGGAAATTGGTAGGGCCCCATCCAGCTGTCACTGATGTCAATGGCAAAACTTGCATAGGTTTCAATAGACATAAGATTAGGCGCATAAGGCACCAAGAAAAAGTGCAGTGTTTTAAGACCTTTAGCAAATTTTCTATATTGACTCTTTGAACACAGTAGACTTTTTCTTGCTTCCCAACCAGGGGCTGTCAACATAGCTTAAATCAACCTTATTTATAGAGCTGGCTGTCTGAGCTTTACAACATCTAGGGATTTTCCCTACATCAGGGGAATCCATGGCTGTTCTGTTAGGCAGCTCTCCATTCCTACCAGAGTGACACAAAAAGGCTGGAGCTAGGGCCCAGAACCTGGCCCACTGATTTCAATAAGACTTATTGTGGTAACAAGCACTTTTCCTTGTAGTACGTCTTTGCAGAATCAGACCTTTAATCTTTTGCTGATCATAAGTGTTCATTACTGGAGAGGAAAAAGGGAGATGAAGTACAAAGAATTGCATTATGTGATGCACAAACCCGTTTGGAAAGAAATCTCTTGAAATGGAATAAGGTTCCTGTTTAATCAGTAGAATTCTCTAGAGAAGGGGAATACAGGTGGAAGGGTGCAAAGGTGTCTTTACTCCCTCCAATTCTGGTGTGGCTGCATGAAGGTCTGGTCTAAATTATGCCACTGCCAGTCATCACAAGGGGACATTATAGTAACAAGGTATTTGCCACTCTCCCTCTCTCATGGTCATAACCTTATGCCAGCCCCTGGCTGGTGGTAGAGGAGCCACATTATGCTGTATCTCTGGCACTGGGGAATCCCCCTTTTCTAAGGAAATCTTCACATGTCTGACTATGGAAGTTTTGGAGCTACTTTGTATTGGTAGTGTGGCAGGAAGCAGCCACACATCTAAGGTCCAGGTCCCAGATTCTTATCATCTCATTCCTGGCAATAAAAAGTAAGCAGCATCAACACCGCTGACAATTTAGGGTTAAGCAGTGCTGCCAACTCTTGTGATTTTATTAGAAGTATCACAGTTCTTGACATTTTACTTTAAAGCCCCAACCCCCAGAATTATATGATTAGGCAAAACTCCCAACTTGTTTTCATAGTCATGGAGAAAAACTTGAGAATGTGACCTGAGTGCACCCTAAAGGCTCAAAACCCAGATTGCAAATAAAAAAAACCTAAAAATGTATTATTATTATTTATTTAATCTCATGATTTCTAAACTAAAATAATTACTTCAGCTTGACTTACATTTTTTGAATATTTGAGGTTGGCAATACTGATTATGTGACAAAATTCTGAGGATACCCAGAGGGTAATTTAACTATTACTGCTCACAAATTACTACAATCTTGGCGCAGCTCCATCCTGAAAAAACAGTACCCTTAACTTCCATTGGCTTTAGTGGGAAGTCTGGGTGTTAATCACGTTACAGGAGCAAGCCCTTCATGATCTGAAGTAGAACTGGGTGAATTCCTCAAATAATTTTCTCTAGATATTCATTCAAATGGAAAATATAATTTGATTCACTGTTATTATATCCCTTTTGTGTGACCTTTCCATGAATATCCTAGTGAACAAGTTTACTGTCTGAATGTTCAAAGCATGAATGTTTAAAGCAAACTTTAAGGGAATTTTGGAGAATATTCACAGAAGGTGAATTTTAAACGTGTTAAGTGAGAGCACCATGAACTTCATTCTAAGAGTTAAACGTATTGAAAAACTATTAGAAGAGAAACCATGTGATCTATTCATACAATCAAAACTAACCAATACTGCCGGAAATTTATATGTAGCTTTGAACATTTTTAACCAAGCTGCTCTTGACAATATCTACAGAACAAGAGTGAGTACAGAAGTTTTAAGTATGTTCACTTTACTCAGGCAAAAAAAGAATTTGAAGTTTTAAGGCTGAAATATTGTCAGAAACAAATTTTGAACTGTAATTTAAAATTACCTGTTGTATTATTTAATTACAAGTGTATAAGTTTTCCAGGAGTTACCTGGTGACTTAACAAGAAAGCTTGCTTTTCAAAGTTTGGTTATCAAAGGCTATGAATACTTGTTTGTGGGGAATTTCACAAAGAAATTCTTGAATATTTTTGAATAATGAATACATTCAATGATTTTGCAATCTTATCATGAGCATTTGAACAACAGAAAAGTGGGGAAACCTTGACTAAGTAATCATTTATTATGAATTATTCATTCAAAGGTACATCTTGCCAAACCAATACTCAAAACAGGTTCAGAGAAATGTTTGAATGCACCTGGTCTGCTTTAAGGCGGCAGGTGGCAACCATGCAAAATTCAGGCTTTTGCATAGCTTTGATCCAAAAGAGGTGAGTTTATGGAATGGGACATTGTGGTTCTTCTGAAGGGCTATTGTTAGTAAGGATAGTGTGATGGCTTTTTAATAAGTCCACTAAATGTGTCATGGATCTTTTAATTCTTGTCTGAAATTTTGCCCAAAGTTTGGAATGCATGCTTAAAAACACTAAAATTAAATAAACTGAGCTCACAACCACATACAAACATGTGCACGAATACACACACACACTTTACAGACAGTTGGTTCTGTAATTTAATGTCATCTCAATATTTTTTCCTATTTAAATATGGTATGATTTGTACTGCATGTTAGGATTTTACCAAGGTATTTTAGCAAACTTAGAAGGGATGTAGAGATTTTCTGTATGTTCTCATTCTCTATAAAAAACTTTAGTACACCATAGATAACAATAAAATGCTGTTTTTCTATATAGCTAAGAATAGTGTACTGTACAAAGTTTAATGTTTCATTTTAAAAAACTTTAAAGCTATTATTTTACACTTGATGTGTTGAAATTGGCGTATAGACTCATAAAGCTGGCAACATCAGTGAAGTGAAAGGAGGAAGACAGGAGGGATATTTGGAAATGAGAGAACAGAATTAAATCATCAAGAAACACAAGGTGTCTTTATGATCAGAGTGGGGAGTCCAAAGACAAAGGAGACTCGTGATGAAGTGTTAGATGAAGAATGAAAACCAATGAGAACAACACAATAGCAGGCATACCTTGGGATCTCCAAAAGAATTCTGACTAGTACAGGTCTGGGGGTCAAGTGTCCAGATGTTTTTGGTACTCAATATCAATCAATCAAGGAGGGGGAATCAAGGGGGGGGAACTAAAATGAGTAATCATTGATTTATTTCCCTTTGCCATTAAGAGGGAAATATCAATTTTTAATCTGAAAGTACACTCATAAGTATGTCTCTAGCAGGGCCAAGTGTTGCTGTCAGATATACATGGAAGCTTTCATTGGAAGTAGCATGCCATGAATATGAAGGAAAAAATTAGACCTGAAGTATAAAATCTTTGTGCACAGTATTACACTGTTTCAATAGTGACACTGTGGCTGTGATTACAAATGAAGATCTTGATTTTTGCAATTGGATCTACGTAGGTGGACCCTTGTATCCAGATAGAGCCCCTTTTGTCCCTTTTATGTAGCTGAGTGTGGACAGGGATGACTTTTCAATAGCTATGAAAAATATCAGATATTTTGGTTTGGGGATTGATAACTTAAAATCAGCTTCTTTTTTTAAAAGCTCAGTCTTGAGCCTGATCCAATGCCCACTGAAATCAATGGGAGTCTTTCCACTGACCACAGTGAGTTTTAGATAAGGATCTCACTGCTCATCATAGACAAATGCCTTCAATATACTGTGGTCAAATTCAGTGCTGACCATATGATTTCAATGAACGTTTTGCTCTGTTATACCAGGGCTGAATTTGACTCTGGAACAACTAGAAAATCACATACTCTTAAAATACAATAGAGTACATGATTTCCAATCAGCTGCACACAGAGGTGCAACAAATCAAGCCTAAACACACACCTGCATAGCTGGAGCATCACATATCTAAAGCCAGCCTAAAGATGTACAATATCAATTCCCAGCTGACTCAGTTTAACTTTCACTATATTGGTCCCTTCTTACATCCCTGATAACTGTCCTTCTACTTTAACATTCCCCTCTTGTGTTTTATTTGCATTTTAGTGTGTGATCACCAGATTGCAAAATGATGCAAATATTGTATTAATTAAAGTTTATGCTGGGGAGCACGAGGAAGTGGGGGGGCACCTTTTTAACCCCCTCTGATTGTACTCTGTATAAGGAAAGATTTCGTTTTATGTTAATATAAAATGTCTGCTGTCTTTCCACATCTCCAGTGCAGTAAATAGTGTATACAATAATATTTCCATCAGAAAACAAGTTGAAGTGGATATTGTTTTTGATTCAATGCTTGTATCTGAATGTAGTGATAATTTAAAAACAAACCAAAAAACCGTATTTCCTGCACTGGACATTGCAACGTTTAGTTTGAAAATCCTGTCTCAACAGCAACATTTAGGTAGGAAATACCATTGGCTTTTTTTCTTTCCTCTGAAGGTCAAAGGTTTAATTTGTGTGCTCATCTCTCTTTTTCACTTTCCAACATATCCCTAATTGAAATTTGACACATATACCCATTAACTGAATTTATTCTTTTTCCATGCTTCATTAACAATGCTCTTTGCTATACTACAACGATAATGCTCATCATAAAATGCTCTCCTATGCAATGTGGATTACAATGGATGGTGATTGATGGTATGAAAGGTAACAGGGAATCTGTAAGGTAAAACTTTACATGCTGAATTTGCAAGCTGTGTCGTGAATTTCAACATTTAGAGACAAATTCTGCTCTCTGAGATTCAATGATACGGGTGTAAATGTGAATTAATTCCAATGATGCCAGTGGATTTATACTTCATTTTACATCAGTGTAACTATACCAGAATCTGGCCACTACTGCATATCCTGAACCCATATTTATCAAAATGATCTTTTGCTAACTGAACTTGATCTTAATCTATTTTCATCAGAAATGTTGAATATAATTTTCTCCACTAAATTGTGCACAATTGGATCTTGTAACTAGAAAATGAAACTCAAAACTCATAAATGCAAATAAGATTTTCATTTTAAAATTGCAATTTCCTCTTCTGATGTCCTGTACCACTTGTCCATGAAGTTATGTCTCTTTTAAACATGACATTTCCCCCTGGCATATAAGTTTCACTGGGTTGTCATGGAAACTGGGACACTCTCTCTAAAATCTTTCTTCACCACAAGAGGAAAATGCTTGTCATTTACAGTGCATAGTTTTGCAGGTTAAACTTTCTATGAGCATTCTGATAGGGACGTAATAGAATTCCAGAGCTCAAGGACAAGAGAAAAGGAGAGATTGTTCATGTATATAAAGGTGACAGTCAAATGCTTCACTGACTTACATCCTTGCTTTCAATGAGAAGTCATGGGGTGTACATGTAACATGCTGTCTAAATGGCCCAGGGATGAGTATTAGTGATTCTCCCAGATTTTCAGGTTGGATCTATATTAGCCCTGGTCTTGGCATAGATGAGAGTGATCTTGGGGCTACATGCCAGTTAAGAATAGCTATAGCACAATGAGCAGCTCTGAGCAACCCAATATCAAGGAAATTCCCAACAGCCAGATGTCACTTCTTTCTGGTCCTCTGCACTGCCAGAGTGGCACAAAAGGAGCTGGAATGCACTACAGAATCTGACCCGAAGTCTGTGTACATGTGCCCCGCAGAGAGGATAATAACCTGATATTTAGTCACAGCTAAAGAAATTACTCCCGTAGCTCAAAGGGTAGGAGTTGGTGCTTAAAGATCATGGGTCTTATCCCTGCTAACGACCTATGCTGGGGGACCTGGTTACATAAATCAGTTTAGAATTTGGCTCCGTGACTCTAGAGAAAGATTAGGTCTAAATATCCCATCCACATAAAAAAGAAATTTACTACAAAAATTTAAGTGCATATATGAGTGAGAATAATTCATTGGCATAGAAAGCCTCTTAAGGAAAATGACAGGAGCATCAACCCTGCTGGTTTTATGGCCAACCTGAAACCAGGAAGAATTTAAATCTTGATCATAAATGTGACCACTTGAGCTTTTAGACCTGAGGAGGTTAAGATGAGTTTGGAAAATCTTTGGCTTAGAATCTGAATTTGTGGATATTTACCAGATACCTCTTTTGTCGTTAGCCAATCACTAATTTTAACACCTGCACACAAATGAGTCACTGTGCAGGTTAATCTGAGCTATGGATGTGAAAGGCCCATGCATAATCAGTCAGGAGGGGCAGATTTTTTGCTTAAACTGAAAATGTAGGGACATATTAGTATAACATATTTAGTAGGGGTGGAAAGTAGGTGTTAAAAAAAAAAGTCCAATATTTTGCCATTTAACAGCTGAATATTATTGACAGTAGCAGAAAATTTGCTGCAGTGATTTTCACACTACACATTTCACCTGTGGGGAGCTGCATGATTTGAAATTCTCAACATTAGACTATTCAGCTCAATAAAGGAATTTATTCCAGCTTCTAATGAATAGCTCTGCTATGGGCATCATGATGTGTGGAGTGAAAATGTTTAATCAGGACTTTGCCGGAGCACTACATTGCATTTTTACTTGAAGAAACACCTGATATTTTTCCCAACTGTTTCCCAGATGTCATATGTATGCTTATAGGCCACTGCTCTATTCAGAGTGTCAATAGTGCCACTATCACTTATGACATACAAACATTGAAGAATAAAGTACTTTGAGTCCAAAATGTTATAGAAATATGAACAGCTCCTGAGAAATGGGAAAGAAAACAGCCTATGGGAAAAAAAATCCTAGTCTGCCTCATATTGCATTGATGTCTCAGCTTTCGAATGCCAGGACTTTGACATTTCTGCTGATAGGAACCATGAAGGTGGACACATTTGTTCTAAAGGTGCAAAGAAAAAAAAAAGAGAACTGCATTACCTCCTATCAATCAAGGCACAAAGCAGCATTGATAGAGCCAGCTCAGTGTGCCACTAGACATAGATTTAGATGGCACACAAGTTTAAAAACACCCTTCTTTTGTAAGCTACCACAAGAGGGAAAATACATAGTCAATGGTTTAAAAATGTAATGAGACCTTTTGAAAGTAAAACTGTAGACAATTACCAGCTCTTGAGAAATCTGAGATGAGACTTACTGATTTCTTGGCCAGAGTGAAAGACAAATAAAGAATGGATGAAGTTTCTTTGCCTAATTCAGAGTCAATCAGATGGTCGGGTGTGGAAAAAAAGGCACTACAAGAGAGGTTCCAGCCTGTCAGTCTGGCACATGCTGCTAGTGCTGAGAGATGGTATCAACCTACTATAATAATAGGCACAGGCTTTTATTGTGCTGTTTTAATTATAAAAAATAATATTCCTACAGTGAGCTGGGATACTTTTAAAAATATGTAACTGTGTAAGACTGGATGGCGGATTTTACTGTTTCTTGTTAGCTGGTGTTCACACTTAGCAGCAGAACGCAAATTATGCTTAGTTTCCAACCATGTCACCTCCAAATGACCTCAACAATTATAAAGAAATGGTGATTTGAGTAGCTCAGCGCTAGTTACTGTAAACTGCACAGTAAGTAAAAGTGTATTTACTTGTGGATATTTGCTCCAATATTCCGATGCTACACAAATGAAACCATGATATGAAATGTGACTGCAACCTTTTCCTTGAAACTACATGTCTGCCTTAATTCTCTATATCTATGTCACCTATAAATCATGTTGAGAACAGCTTGTATAAAGAAAAAAGTGAATAAGTTACTGCACTTTCATAATGGTCCCTTACCCACCAGGCAATTTATATGGGTTTCATAAACTTATTTTCTTCTGGTATGTATTCAAATACAGTGGTACATTAGCAAGCTGTCACAGTACTTTAAGGTATCTCTGAGCTGCACATAAAGGAAGTGCACACAATTACAATTTGTTCAATTTGTTTCTTTATGGCATTTTCCTTATAAGAAAGTATCACAAAATGTTCCACATTCTGTTTCAGAAAATAGATTTTTTTTTTTTTGCTACATTTAATGGGCTGGCTCCTTATAATTCTTATGTCTTGCATTGTCCATTAAAAATGTATCTGATTGTCATACTCACCCCCTGAAAGCTCATGATCTGTAGATGTCAGGAGTGAAATATTTTTAAGATTGGTCAACAGACATCCAACTGGTATGACCAATATATCTAGACTAGGACTCTGGGTTCAATTCCTTGCTCACCAAAGAGTCTCAGCATGACTTTAGGTAAGTCATTGAATTTATCTGTGCCTCAGTTCCCCATCTGTAAAATGGGACCATTGAAGTTTCCTTTATCCCACCTTTTGTCTGTTTTTTCTGTTTAGAATGTTATCTCTTTAAAGCAGAACTGCCTAGTGCAATAGGGCCTTGATCTTGGTGGGGGCCTCTGAGGTTATCACAATACAAATAAATAATAATCACATAATATGGAAAGTCAGTTTATTCACTTGTGCCATTTCCTTAAGTCTCCTTTGCAAAGCCATAGATGATGTGCTTGTGGCACATAATAGCATAGTCCCCTGTGTGCTGAAATACCTTGGTCTAATTTTAGCTGTTGGGTTTAGTGTGAGGTGAGTGGCCTGTGATACACAGGAGGTCACACTGGATGATCCGGTAGTCCCTTCTGTCCTCAAACTCTATGACTCTGGAGTTTGTTATACTTTCCCTCATTTTGCTTCTGCCTCTGGCCTTTAGTGAAAAGCAAAGCTAAAGTCAACAAAATACAAAACTGCTGCTCAAGTTCAAGGTACAAATAGATGGAATGTGATTTTCACACTGTGAGCCAAGAACAACTATGCTTAAATTGGGGCTGAAATGATGAAAGGCTAAATTAAAGTCAAAGCTTGCAGCTCTTTCTTTTAAAATGTGTGTGCAAGGTGGAGGAAAACAGCCAAATTATCACTGTACAGTGGGCAAGCCTTTGAGGAAATATAGTTTTGCCATATTCTGACATCAATCCATGAATAATACTCCTCAGTGAAACCAATGAGCAGCTCTATGTAAAAGTGATTACATGAAATGGCTCCTGTTTCTGTGAGAATGATGTGTTAGCTGAAACTTTTAGCAGTTCTGGGATGCATCTCTCTCTGACAAAGAGCTCAAAGCTGCCCAAAAGCTGGTTTAACCAGCATAGAGGATTCATTGGGTGGCAGAACCACCAGAGACAGCTCCTAATCCTCTTCACTCCCATCATGGACCTATAGCCAGGGAAAACAGGATATTATGGGCTGCTCTTTGAGGTCATTAGCAGCTGGTATATATTGAATACTGCTCTAATTTATCCCAGGGGCACATACCATGGTACATGCCAGAGTTACTCTGTTGGCTTTAGTGGTATTCTTGCATGACGTGCCATAACTTCCTATAATTTATCATAGATGAGCAAGGAAGTTAACTCTGACCATGTTGCCTAAAAATGTGACTGATCTGCAGGGGAATTTCTGGTCTGCAGGGGAAGCTGCCATGACTGTCTATAAAAAGACATATTCCTCCTGCAAAGTAGTAGCACTTTCGGGGCAGTGGTGTGTGCCACTTAATATATGCCCATCTTTTCTTGAGCACTGTAGGCTGGTGAACCATAAAATAAAAGTGAGGTAGTTGATATGTCAACCAATAAGAAGAAGACATTCATATTTGAGCATACTCAATATTCATTATATAAATGAATTCCACTTGGTTGTGGAGGGCTTATACACTTACATTATAAATTCACAGTGTTGGTGTATGTATTAATTGAACATAACTTTAAAGATTCTGATTAACTTTAATGGGATTTGTACAAGTTTAGCTATCGGGCTAAATCCTGACTGACCGAATGATGGATGTGCATAACTACAGATCTGCTGATCCCATTACAGCCCACTCACACACCCCAAAAAACCCTCCTGCTTTAGGACATAAGCCACTCTCCTTCAGTGTAAATTGATGGTGCAGGATCCCCTCATCTTGTCAGTGCCCATGTAGCAGACGCATAGCAATTTCATTGCATTCTTGGTTTTCCACAGCTGCTGATGGGGAGGTAGAATTTGCCCCATAGGAAGTACTATCGGCTTACATGATATTTCATGCATAGCAGTAAACAAGCCATTTCTTTTCTTTTTTGGGGGGAAAGCTTCCTGAGCCAGTTAGCATTGTTCATTTACTAATATTTTGAGCACAGCAAGAAAGGAGTACGTCTAAAAGTCCAAATCATCGCTAATTGTCTGGTGGCAATGAGACAACTATTGACATTATTATTAGTTGTACACCTCAGGGTATTTTTTTTAAGTGCTGTATAGCAATTTAGTCATATGACTTGTTCTGCTATACAAAATTTAGAACATTGCCCTGCATGTAATTAATGACCTTCAGGATACATCTGAGAACTGTGCAAGACAAAAGAACCTAGTTACAAAAGGAGGAAGCAGGCAAGCTATTAGTGCACATGTTGAAACGATTCTAACTTTTTGAAAGGAAGAGAAACCTGCAACTTGTTCTGCACAGGCTGACCCCTTTGATCACATCCTGTTGATCCCTAAACTTTGCAACTCAAAGGAAATAGGTAGAGAGAGTAATTAGGGCCAAAAGAGTAAGCAATCATCACAGTTCATGTTCTTCAGCAATTTGCAGATTATGTGGGTTTTAGGTTCAGATATTGGAATACCAGCTGAACCAAAAGTATAAAGAAAGATATTGCTGAGGGTTTAGTTGGCCTGGTAATTCATTACGAAATTCAGGGTAGGTGCTTGTTACCTTAGTTTGTTGTTCTGTCCCAGGAAAGGTTGCTTATGCCAATTTTGTCATTGCCAATAAAAGAAAGGAAAGCAGCTTCTTTAACAGCCTCTTCCTACCCTAAATCACAGGTAATGAAACATGTATCTATATTGTCCCTATCACAGAAGTATTTGCACCTGGGATAGATATATTAATTCCACTCCATTGCTACTATTAACTGTTTAAAAGAAATAATTTGTCATTTTTGTGTATTTCTTTATCATTCTAATAAAATAAATTGAGGATATGTCTGGATTTTAATATACTGAAAGGCTGACATTGGCTGAGAAAACCACAGGAAAGAGCAAAATGAGTGCACTTATAGAGGTGCTGACATGAAAGCAGTACATAAAGAGATGGAAAATGCCACCAGATGGAGAAAAACTGATCATTAAATGTCTAAGAACTAGCAAAGATTCATCAGTATAACAAATGGGGAAGAATGACTTTGACAAGACTTTAATTACAAAAAGTCTCCATGTGTCAGACAAGTAGGTGAGGAAAGAAAGGGGGGAAAGGAAAGTTCAAGAGTCCTGTTTCAAACATTTTTCATTTTAGGTTTATATAAGGGAAGTTTTTTAATTAAAAAAACTTTCACTCATATAACACCTGACCCGTGACATCTGAAGTCACTTTACAAAAGCAAGGTGAGCAAAGGAGAAAACAAATGAGTCCTGAGCTTTTGCTTTTAAAGAATAAAGAACAGTCCCTGATTTTTAAATGAGAAATCTCAGAGAGTAGTTTGTAATAAGCATTTGCAGTCCTCATTCACTCTGTGTCACCAACTGAAAAGGCAAATAGCTAGCAGCTATTCCAGTGATTTGTTTGACTCACCTGCTACCTGAAAAGTGCTGGTAAAGGGACTGATTCTATATTCACATTGGTATAAATCAAGAGAAATGCCACAGAAGCAAATGGAATTAAATTTGTATAATATAGTGTGAGAGCAGAACCAAGGTTAATTCTTACTAAATTATCATTGAAACCCACGAGACCTATATGAGAGAGAGAGAGCACACCTTAGTAACCTTTATTATGACTCAGACCTATTACAACGGTATAGGTCTGGGTTAATTCTATTCATTCAAATGGAATTATGGACTTAATTCAGTTTTACACTAATGTAACAGACCTCAGAAACTGTCCCTCTGTCTATAGGTATACAAAACACTCCTCTCTCTGGCAAAATGCTGTGACAAGATCAGGTGAGCATTAGTATGTATGCACTAGCATACATACAAATGCACTAGAACCCTCATTAAAGGTTAAACAAGTCTCTTTCTCCTTGCATTAAAAAAAGTAAGATTATTCATTTCCCTGGGAATTTGACAGATATTAGGTTTACTAAATAGGTCAAAATTCCCAAGTTATGGGCATATTTCTGAATCAGTGTGGCCCATCTCTACAAATCAGACTATCGCAAACCATTTATACTTTTCAGCTTTTAGCCTTACACCCAATGCAATGTAGTATCCCCACAAATAAGTCATCTCTTACAAAGGGAGGCTCAATCCTTCTAGTTTTCCACACACATGTGGAGCCTGCACTGGTCACATTGGAGCATTTGCAGGTTTGGGCTCAAGAAGTTACCTTATCAATGAGCGTCCTTTTGTAAACAGGCATGTGTGGTTTGGATCCAGTTCTCAAATGAGAACTAACAAAATTTAGGACAAGCTAGTTGATTCTTCTAAAGAAGACACTTGTTCATCTCTTGGTACTGATTGGTTAACTCCTTGGGACCACTGCTTTCATTCACTCTGCAAAGCATGCAGCAGCTCTGTGGTGCTATTCATAGATGTTAACTAATAGCAATGAATAATACTGAATTCTTTTAGTAAGGACAGGAAAAGAAGACCCTAAAATAAGCCCAATGGTTTAATGGAAGGAGAAATGAAGCTTCATGAGGTCTAGAACTGATAAGGGACACATTTTAGGATTTATATTAGCTGGCGTAGAATAGCTGTAAATAGCCTTTCCTCCACTAAGGTAGAGAACATAACTATTGGATTAACTTGGGTCTATTTTTATTTCTTTAAATGGCCCTGAAGAGACTGCTGATACCAACCAGACTGGTTTCCCTGGCTGTAACACAAAATTTTAAATATCATTGTGGGTTTCTTGTCCTGGAAAGGCTGTCATCAAAAGGGGCTTGATCTGTAGACAATCACAGACCTTGTTGAGGCTGATGGCATGCCATCCGCCCTTCCCTCAGGCTAAATGGAAAAAGCAATTGAGCTCATTTTATGAAGTAAGCCACTGTACTAAGCATGAACCAGCGTGGCAGGCCTGCATAGCAGCTGAGCCATGTAGCCTCAGGGGTTTCCCTGGGACTAGTTGAAAACACAGGGCCTGGGGCACTGATTGGTGGAATCATATGTATCAGAGTGCATCAAAAGTAACCAGAAAGTGAGCACCGATGGTATGGTCCTGGGAGGAAACTGTATGACTACTCTAAATAACTTACAGCGGTGCAGCTGCACTGATGCAGTTATGCCGCTGTAGCGCTGCTAGTGCAAATGCTGTAAGCCAATGAGAGAGAGCTTCCCCGTTGACTTAATTAATCGACTCCCAAATGAGTGGCGACAGCTATGTCGGTGAGAGAAGCTTTCCTGCCAACATGTCTCTGTCCACACTGGCGCTTAGGTCGGTGTAACTTACATCATGCAGGGGGGTGACTTATTCACACCCCTTAGTAACATAAATTATATTGACCTAAGCTGTAGTTTAGCCATAGCCTAAAAGAAAGAGTGTTTCTTTTGGCCACAGCAGTGGCTTGAAAGACAGGCTTGAAACTGTGGGCTAGGAACCTCTTGCTTGTTTCCACTGTGTTCAGGAAAACAGGATTTGTGAACATTCTTTGTAAATAAACAAGGTTACACTAAAGAAATACCATCATCAATTTCTTCTCCCAGTAGAGACATCCCAGCAAGCCACTGAATATTGGCTAACTGTTCAGGCCAAGGAGTGACAAGTTTTATACAATGACAGCAGGAATTAGAGGAAAGAGCATGTAATTGGGATTCAGGACCCTATGGCAGCTCTACCAATGACTTTATTATCATTATTTATTATTTGTATTAGGGTAATGCCTAGAATCCCTAGTTGAGGATCAGGTAGTAGGCACTGCACATACACATTATGAAATGACTGTCCCTACCCTAAAGAACTTACAAACTAAGTATAAGATCAGAGACAAGATGCTGATACTACACAGAGATGTGAAAAGCACAAGGTTACAGTGAGACAATTACAAATGATGTCGTAAACAGCAATCATAGCACACTACCTCCCTAGCCATTGTCTGTGGGTTATTTAAAGTTATTTAAACTCTTTGCTTAAGTTTTTTGTATCCAGAGAACAGATATAATCCTTGAAGGGGGTCCCATGTCACAATAAGTGGAATTCTCTCAATTCCTGTCATGTCAATGGGAATTGAGAGTTTGCATTACCTCCCAGCAAGAGCACAGCATCTTGCAGAATGGGCCTTTACTGTTTAATGCTCAGAGATGGGATGTTATGATAGTTAATTAGTGAATGCCTCTGCAGTACTTTCAAACTGTGAAGTGCCAGCTTAGTGCTAAAATAAGTGATGGGCTTGTTTTTAAGGCACTGGCTTCAGACTCAGAAAATGTGAGCTCGATTCTTGGCCCACCTATGGACTTCCTCTGCGATCTTGGACAAATTACTTAATAGCACTCTGCTTCAGTTCCCTATCTGTACAATGGGGATAATTATAATTACTTTCTGCAACATTTTGTCTGTCTTGTCTATTTTCTAGTACCTACTGAGCAGCAATTGAAAATGAGAGCAGAATCAAAGTCCTTCTTATTTCCTCCTTAGTTAACTTACAGTAATTGTGTTGTAAAGTTCAGGGCAATTATGAAAAAGCTTTAGTATCTCAGGATTTAGGAAATAAAAGTAATATTCTAGCAAGATCACAGAACAATACAAAGAAATATGTCAAAGGATCTACTGTATATTAGATACTCTGTATTATAATGCATCCACTGACAGTTCATGAAAAAACGTGAGGCATCCAAAACTTTTATCTAATTTTCTGTTTTATATGAAAAACTATTCTTAGAAAATCCAATTTCATGATTAAATTAGGACAACAAAAAGTGTATAGCAAAAATACATAAAGTTATATATACATTATTTATTCTTTTGGTTAAATAATGTTATGTCATTTAGGATTTGGAATACCTTAGAATAGTTTTACTAAGAATTTTATAAAACTATTGAGTACACTAGCAAAGAAAAACCCCTTTAATTGCATATCCAGTTTCTATGTCAAACCTAAAAGAAGGTATATTCTCCTAATCAATATTACAAATGGGCCTAATTAATTTTATAATTAACCTTGATAAAAATTATAACCTTCACTGAGTTTGTTCAGTGTTTAGTTTCAGATTATGAGCAAATTCATTTTAGCTAATAAGGTCAACAGTATCAAATGTTGATAGTCTTAATTTGCATGTGCTAATTAATTTCTACATTATACTATTTTTATTACACAATACTGTATTTCCTTATTTATTTCTCCACAATAAAAATCTATGTTAATAGTAAGTATCTAGAATATTGTATTTTAGGCATGTACAAACTATAGGGCTGTTGTATTTCATTAGACCACAAATACTACTTAAAAATTGTTTGCTTCAACTATTTTTTAAACAAATAAGCCCTAAAATACCGTGGTGCATGATTCTAATTGGTAGCAAATCTTGCAGTCCTTTTTCAATTCAGATTCAGACACAACTTCCCCTGAAGTCACGGAGAAATTTGCTGGAGTCAGGACTTAGTAAAGTCTGCAAGATTTGGCCTTTAGTTAAATCTATTGAAAGAAAATCTCATATTTCTGAGCATGACTGATTGTCTACTAGCTGGCAGGCTAGGTTTTTGAGACCCGCATACTATCTGAAATAAGTATTGTACCAGTCAAGTAGTTGAGCTTGGAGGAGCTCTACACACAAAGGATTCTTTAAAGACTTAGCATTTACTCAGAAGTTACTGTACCGTTTGTGTCACACATACAGTATCCCCTAATTAGATGGCACAGAGACAACCTTTCCACTTTATATCTGACTGTGGACTGAATCTTGTATCTGTGGGGTGGGGAATTAAAATTCAACTAATCTGAATCCCCTCCAAAATGCTACAAAACTAGTCTAGAAATCTGCAAAACAGGTTCTCAAAACATGTCACTACTCTATTTTGAATGGAGATGTGAAGGGAAGCTCAGTTAGGGATTAGGAAAGCATCTCTATGGGCCAGATTCTGCCACCCTTAGACGCATTGAGTAACACTGTATTTCTCAGGTGATTGTGTTGAAATCAGCATGACTTCTTGAGGAGTAAGATACTACTCAAAATTTGTAAGAGTAGCAGGGTATCATAACAACTCCCTTTTTCCTTTAGGACAAAGGGGCCTGGATGGCAGAGAACTGTGGGTAAAGAAGTAATAAAGCGGGGGGAGAACTGAAATTGTGAAATATAATATTAGAAAGACTTTGATCTCATTTACTCACAATTTCTGATTTTTCTGGGGTTTAGTGGAATGGCTCCTGACTGAATCTCAGCTGAATAATATAGGTTGTTGCAGGAAGTTGTAAAGCAATCATAACAAAATGCTGTGAGTTTTCTAACTGAAATCCTGAGACCTGCGTGGGCAGGGACTCTTCATTCCACATTTTATTTTATTTTTTTAAATTTTTATTAGATTTCTAAAGACAGGAAGCCAATTATGCTTAGAAGCTATCAAATGATAGTTACACTGAGATAGCAATTACCAAGAAGAATACAAGATTGTAACAGGAATGATGTATTTTAGCATTTGTTGCTCCACACGCAAACTCAGTAACTGTTTTGTTTTCCACACATGTATGTTCAGTCTGGAAGTCTTTTATTTCAGATTAAGAAAAACAATATGCAAAAAAAAAAAATCCCAAAAAACAAATATAAGCCTCCATGAGACAGAACACAACAGCCTGGTGTATATCACACATATAATTCTATGGCAAACCCTCTAGAAGGAATTCAGATTGCCGACTCCCAGTAGATAGTCAGGGACACTGCTTACATTTAAGGAATCAGCCAACAGAAAACAAAATCCTAGCATCAACCCTACTTTTACATACATCTCATAGTAAGCAGAGATAGAGAATACTTATTTCCCAATTTTCTCTTGTTCATGAAACACATCACTTTTGACTACCAATTTAAAAAAATATAGTTCAGTATAGTAAGCACTTAATCCCAGAGCTACAATAGGACTGTCAATCATATTAAAAAGTTTAGACAACATACTTTTAGGCCAATGTGACAGAACATAAAATGCAGAACAACAATCATAAAAAATACAATTTAAAAACCAAAATACTGCCCTCGCCACTTATCTCCCTGTATGCCAACACTCGCCTTCCTCAAACAAAGACTATTCAGTAGTCTGTCTTCCTTTGTATCAATCTCCAATACACTTTGCAGGTGGGTGCAACATGACAGTAGGAGATGGACCAACTGAAATATCATCTACTCACAGTACAGTCCCAGGGATGGCATATCAGAGAGGCCAGAGCATCATTCACTATGTGACTGGTATGAATTCTGCAAAGCTCTTAGATACATAGTTTTCTTAACTTGAAGTATAGAAGGAAGAAGGGAGTTTTTTCTATTATGGTTGTTTTTCCTAGAGTAAGGGAATTCCCCCCCCCCCCCCCCAAATTATTGTCCCAGATGCCTGGAATGGAGACATGCTCCTCCAGGTGAGGTAGGAGGTGGAGCTATATGGTAATCCAGCAATGGAAGAATCTTCTTGGGTCAATAACCCAAATGAAAATTACCTAGCCACACATAAAGAGTGAAGCATATTTAATAATGTCTCAAGTTTGGGTAGCTTGCCATGTTTGGCTCTGTTTCAGAGAAAGGTTTCATCAGAACAAATTAATTTGCAAATGATAAATTTTAGGGGTCTAACCCTGACCGAAATAGGGGTTGTCACCCATTTTCTTCTGTCTGATAAGAGAAATTAAAGGGAATGATGATTAAGTTGTGACTATTCTAGATACCATTCAGTAGGCCTATTTTGACAACTTGCAGCCAACCAGCATCTCATGCTTCCATTTCCTATGCTGCAGGATTTGTGGTTGCTAATTCCAGTTGTAGTAGTTCTGGCATGCTAGTTTTAACAACAGATTTCAAGCACAGAGTCCTGTAGTGAGGATAGTGAAGGAGCTAATGTTTCTTGTCCATGTGGATTTGTGCAGGGCCCTGTGAATGGAATTCAACAGCCCTTAAAGGGTGCATATAAGCACCACCAGAGAGAGGCAAAAGGCAATTGTTTTCTTCCTAGCCCAGTGCTGATAGTTCATTTGCTGCTGAACCAGAGTAAATTAATACTTTCAGAAGCTGCTGCTCCTGTCAATAAATAACCAAAGGTATCTGTTAGTTCCCAAAATATCAGCTTAGCATGATGGTGAGGAATGAACCTAATCAATTACTGGCCTAGAAAAAAACCCACAAGTAAAAAAGCTTAAGTTAAACTGAATTGTACCATAGGCATTATTTGCAAGTGTGACAGACTGACAATATCCTGAATGAATTTTATTAAATTAATTTAAACCTTATTGAATTCATTTTAAAACCTTTGGTATCCATTGTATTAAAACTGCAATTGAGTGTGTGTTATTGTGGAACTGTGTATATGTACCTTCTCTAGGACGCTGACTCATGCAATCTCTGGAAGATATTAGGAACTTGAAAGGACTTCTGGAACAATGTGTATAAAGTGGATTTCCTAGGAAGTACCTGGGGATAAGGAGATCTACTTCAAATCCACTCTTTGGAAGCTAGGCCCTGGGGAGGAAAAGTGATTGTTTACTAATTACTTGCTCCAATAAACTCCAAATCAAAGACCCCTGAACTCTCTAAAGAGTGGACTAAACATGTTATGAGTGTGTTTGTTCTAAGCCAAAACTGTGATGAATTTGTGACCACAAAGGAAACCCTATGGGTGGGTGTTGAATGACTGCTTCTGCCAGAGCCCCCTGTTAGAGTTGGTGTGATGTGTGTAGGTTCTTTCACTGTTTTCTTTATGTTTCCTTTGTAGTGCTTTTTATCTAAAGAATAAAATAGGCTTGGATAAGGAGAACTGTACGGTAATCTATACCTGTTGGCTGTCACTCGGTAATCAGACTCAAAGTAGAAATAAGCAGATGTGCTTGGGCAGTTGTCTCTTCTGGGAATAACACAGTGAAGGCAAAGAACTGTGCAGCCTGGGAATACCGCAGTCAGAAAGGAGTAAGAGGGGGTCTGCACCCAAGAAAGGCAATGGCTGGGGAGCTAGAAGCCTGAGACTGGGTGCCTTCGCTGGACCACTGAGGGGAATTATAGCTGCAAGTTGCCCTGAACTGTGCCAGTAAGTGCAGAGGTGTGTTAGGGCCATGGAGGAAACAAGCTCAGTAACCAAGGAAATGATCAACATAAACAATTTAATCCTAATATCGTCTCCCAGTTCTGAGAACTATCCTGTTCTCAGGATAGTGAGAACGTCAAGGCGATCAGCAAAAAAATATATCCCAACCTTAAAATCTCTATAACATGCCCTGACTTATCTGTCTCCCAGTAAATCAGAACAGGAGGTAACCTCAGCCCTCACAGCAAGACTGGCACTTTTTTAATGATTATCTAAGGCTATCTCCTTCTGAAATAAAAAAGCTCTTTGATTCCTGACACCTTAATAAAAAAAAATTGTATAGCTCATTTGTCCTCATTTCTTGAAAGCCATTTAAGTACTGTAAAGGGATGCCTATATTTCTGAGCGTCAAGGACAGGCTTATGCACTGGAATTGGTTCTGGGAGACACAAGAAAAAAGATCAGTGCTTTGCTTTACACACTTGGAAGAGGAAAATTTAAGTGTCATGTAAAAAGACCCATCCAGGTATTTCTAACGGTTCAGTATATGAGTGTGAATAAAATCAGGTAAAGTTCTTTTCAATCAGAAGGACTGTATTCATTCTCCTCCCCTGATTTATAATTCAATTCGTGTGTGTGGAGTCGTGGGGGTGTTGGATGGTTTTTAGGGTTTATCTTTACTAACGTGTTGTTAGGGTATTCTTCAAGCGTTGTCAATGTCCAAAGGCTTCTGTGAGAAGATGGTCCTAATATTTTCCTCACAAGAAATTTTAGAGTCATCTTAATTCTGATCAGAGGAAATTCCATAGCCAATGTCCCTCATTCTGGACTCCACCAGCAACAGTGTAATCATCTGTTTTTTAAGGCTAGACTGTGGTAGCCTGAGAATCCTAAACTACTGGAAGTTAGCCTAGTGATGAACCTATTAGAGTAGAGAGCAGATGGGGCCGGTTTTGTTCAACATCTTCATTAATGATCTGGAAGATGGGGTAGATTGCACCCTCAGCAAGTTTGCGGATGACACTAAGCTGGGGGGAGTGGTAGATACCCTGGAAGGTAGGGATAGGATACAGAAGGACCTAAACAAACTGGAGGATTGGGCCAAAAGAAATCTAATGAGGTTCAACAAAGAAAAGTGCAGAATCCTCCACTTAGGAAGTAAAAATCCCATGCACATCTATAAACTGGGGACCGCAAGCTAGGCAGCAGTTCTGCAGAAAAGGACCTGGGGGTAACAGTGGATAAAAAGCTGGAAATGAGTCAGCAGTGTGCCCTGGTTGTCAAGAAGGCTAATAGCATATTGGGCTGCACTAGGAGGAGCATTGCCAGCAGGTCATGGGAAGTGATTATTCCCCTCTATTCGGCATTGGTAAGGCCGCATTTAGAATATTGTGTCCAGTTTTGGGCCCCCCACTACAAAAAGGATGTAGACAAGTTGGAGAGAGTACAGTGGAGGGCAACAAAAATGATTAGGGGGCTGGAGCACAGGACTTATGAGGAGAGGCTAAGGAAACTGGACTTGTTTAGTCTGCAAAAGAGAAGAATGAGGGGGGATTTGATAGCAGCCTTTAACTACCTGAAAGAGGATTCCAGGGAGGATGGGGCTAGGCTGTTCTCAGTGGTGGCAGATGACAGAACAAGGAGCAACAGTCTCAAGTTGCAGTTGGGGAGATCTCGGTTGGACATTAGGAAAAAGTTTTTCACTAGGAGGGTGGTGAAGTACTGGAATGGGTTACCTAGGGAGGTGGTGGAATCTCCATCTTTAGAGGTTTTTAAGCTGAGGCTTGACAAAGCCCTGGCTGGGATGATATAGCTGAGGTTAGTCCTGCTTTGAGCAGGGGTTGGACTAGATGACCTCCTGAGGTCCCTTCTAACTCTAATATTCTATGATTCTATGATTCTAACTCCACCAATTTATGTTTACCCTGTATTTGTGTGTATGTGTGGCTTTGTATCTTAATTTACTTCCAGAAACACTGCTTCCCAGAGTGCCTCATGAATGCAGCAATGATGACAAGATAGGATTGAAGGGGTTGTTTTTCTTGTCCTCCAGAATTTAAGTTTTTGTTTAACAAAAGGTAAATCTTCAGAATGTGAGCTGAGTATAAATTGATGAAGTGATGTCTACCAAAGTCTGCAGATTGCCTGAAAAATAGCTTTGAGAGGTGTAAACTCTCTGTGTTCAGATCAGTTTAGTGTTTACTCTGAAGCTTAATTATGGCAGTATAAATGGCAACATTGTTAACTATTCCACTACTGATCATAGCACACAATTAGGAAGGACATGTTATTCAGTGTGAGCAAGGTATCAGAATCTGACACATAATAAGAAAATTGTCTGAATGATTTATTTTCTTTTGTGAGGGCCTGAAGCTGGCTAATGATTGTTTACAGGGTTTTATTAATAATATTAACAATAATTTAGCACCCTAACCCAATCCAAGCATAGTGCTTAGTGTAATAAATAACAATAAAATAAAATATAATTATATAATTATAATAAAATCCTAATTAAAACACCCTCTTAAAAGCCAAATAATGCTAGTTTACAAAGGCTGCTGACATCATGTTTTAATAAATTATCAAAAATAATATATGTAACTGCACTGTTTATTGCTCTACCCCAATATTTAGCATCTAATTTAACTTCAGCCATTCATCTAAATAGACATCTGGTACAGCCCTACTTCTGCCATATGTATTTCTAGTTGAGGAAAGTAAAGTAAAGTATAAAGTAAACAGCTCCTTTTCCCATGAAATACGCTATTCTCTGCCCATTGGCCTCATCCTCAAAGGTGGCAAGCAGCCTCAGCTCCCATTTAAGTCACTGTGAAGTTAGGGCACTCAGCACCTTGAAGGATCACACCTTGAAGTCTTTAGTTCATATACTATATCATTTAACAGGGGCACACACATCACCTATGCAGAGGGTGCATCATTCACCTGGATCATTCACCTAATACCACTTATTAATATAGTGAGCTCAAAGCACTTTATGAAATGTATTAACCCTCACCACAGCCCCATTCAAGAGGTAAATTTTAGATAAAATGGAAGTTGGGGCGGTTTGCTCAAGACACTGAGAGGACTTGCCCAAGGTCACAAAGAATGTATTTTACCTTGAGTATGGCCAGCTGGAATAGGATATCTTTTTAGACAGACATAAACTAGAGAGATTCTATTACTTCCAGAGACTGTAACCAAGAATGGAATATCCTAAAACAGTGTTTTCCCTTTCCCATCTTCCAGAGACTGAATACAGATTGCAGTAACCAAGTTCAGAATTCATAGCACTTCCTTTAATTCTATAACAAAATGGATCACAGAAAAACTGCATCACATCTGGTAATACTATGTCAAGAAAATGTGCAATTTTCTTGGTTAGAATACTCAGGGAATTCTCCTGGCCTGTGTTATAGAAACTTAGAATTATCCTTTCGATTTTTTTTAAACTACTTTAAAATGATCTACCTACAGCCAACAGCTGGTTCCCAATGTGACTGCCAGTTTCAATGAAAAATCTCTTCAACAGCCTGCAGTGTATGAAATTTGTAGTACTGTTACATCCAGCTCTACTGACGCAGATGTAATTTTTTTAAGACCAATGTTTGTTCATCACTGAGGGCTCATTTTGTAAGAAAAATGAATTTTAGTACAGTGTATTCTGTTCCATGCATAATGACAATACAGATCTTATCAAGCATTTGAAGAATCATTCTTTATATCTGCCACACTATATTTTAGCGCCTGTTCTGACACTCAAAAAAAAAAAAAAAAAGGAAAAAGTAAAAGGTTCGTGGCCTGATTTTCAGAAATACTGAAAACTAAAAATCAGGCCATCAGGCTATTTAATCAGATGCTCTTAACTCTTTGAAGTCGGAATTCTCTCCTCCCCTTAAGCAGTGCTTCCCAGCCTCTTCGGATCACTGTGCCAATTTACCTGGCTTGAACTTTTGGCCTGATACATTTCCTGGGTTCTGACTGTGGAACCCAAACTGCTGGCTGCCAACACCAAAAACTGTGGCCTTAATGGGGATGCAGTAGCACAAGCTGCCTACAACTCTTACTCTGCTGGGGGGGCCAGAGCCTAAACTTATCAATGTCCCTTTTTCAGAAGAAGGATTTTGGTTAAAATCTCTTATTCTGTCTATCAATCCTGTTTAGTGGGGAAGAAAAGGATAGATGATATAATTTTAATCCACCTGTGAGTTTTCTGATCACTTTTCCTGCCTTCGACAATACAGGCAGACACAATGGGGGAGAGGAGATAGGAAAGGAAAGATGGGAGAAATATGGCTTTTTGCTGAAATTCTCATGACTCAAGGCAGCTTGTCAGTCACAGATGAATGCTCTAAGCTGGCACGCTGGCTATGATCACAGTTGCTCTAGACCCTGGCTTACTTCCCTGGTCTGGGATGTCATCTGGCTGGTCTGGGCAGGTATCTCTTTTTCATTGGTCCTTCTTAGTCTGGGCAGAGCCAATGGACCATCTCATTTCACTGTGCTGGTGCCATGCAATACAGCTGGTCTCAGGATCAGGTCAAAAACTGAGAAAAAGAGACAGACGGGGAGGAAGATAGTGGGAAAAAGAAAGGGAAACACACAAGAAGGGAAAAAACAGTAGGATCTCACATATATTAACCCAGGATTCTGTCTGGTCTGGGTGATGGTCAACATCTTCACTGGTGTGCTGAGGTCTGGGTATTGCAGTGATCCTCTAGGCTCACCAGTGGAACACAGAGTCTCTGGAGTGAAGCAGAAGCCTGTCGGCCTTTCCTGAGGGAATCCTCCAGGAGTCTATTCTGCCATTTTATTCTGCAAAGTATCTCTTTGCAAGGACCACAAAATCAGATGTTTTACAGACTTAAGCCATCCCTTCATTATACTGTCAAATTCGGCCTAATTTGCACCAATTCTGCCCCATTATTTTCTGGTTCCATTTTCCTCCTGTTTCGAAGTTACAGCCGCAGCTCAGTTCTTGGGTTCTATCAGCAGATCTTTTTTGTTTGAACCAACCCAGTCTGTGTCTCCCTTTTGTATCTTTTCTATCGACGTTCACTGTTACAGGTTATTGTAACACTTTATAAACTTTCATCCGCTTTCCAACAATTCAGCTCAAACTAGAGAGAGGCCCGCCAGACCCCAATTATAAGAACACTCTGGGAAAGAAGGGAAGCATTGGTACTAGTGCCTGCCCTTTGCCAGGGATTTACGTCTCCATTGGGGCAGCTGATCTAGGTGCAGAGTGATGCAAATTTCACCATCACCTTTGCCCTGAGGTGGTGAATCAAAATCATTATTTGTACTAGTCAGCACTTGTACCTCCCATGCAGTTCTGTTTTGCTCTAATCTGCAGTGGGGTCACTCAGGTTCAATTGCAGGCTTGATCATGCACAAATAAATGTGAGAAGGGCCATGGTAGTGCAATTTGATATTCCTCATTAATTCTCCACAAATTAGCAGTGGATAGATGGATATTATATGAGAAATGGCTGATTTCCAGGATTTTGTGGTTGGTATTTGGGAAAGGCAGGATAAGTAGGGTGCCAGAAAGAAGGGAGGTTTTCTTGTGACAAAGAGAAAGGGAAGGTCATGAATCTTAAGAAAAGCAAGTTCCAACCTGCACTTCCTCCTTTCTGCCAGGACGCTTCTCCCCTTCATAGGCCTGCAGTCCCTGCATGAATCACCAATTCTTGGTGCCCATTGCTGCCGTCTCCTTGGATGGAAACCTACAGTAGGGAGGCAGGTTCCCTTGGTTAGGGATGGATAGGAATTGAAATAGAGCCAGCCAGCAATGATGGAGAATAGAGAGGGAAGGACTGGTGGCTGGGCCAGGAAATCAGGCAGCGAAAGTCTGTAGACCCATGGGACAGGTGCAATTTTGGGGGTGTTTTGTAATGCAGGTGGAAAGGTCTTGACTGCTGTATGGAAGGAGTGGGAACTGATAGGGAATAGGATTCCAGTTGGCAAGAATAACTAGAAGAGTAAGTGCTGAAGAGTTCAGTACCTCAGTGCAATATCAAGAGACTGTCTTTGGTATCTCAGTGGTATTATTTTCAGGACCTCAGAGCAGAACACTCAGGATGAATAGACCCACCTTGAGTGAGGTGAGGGTTAAGGTGAGGAATATTTCAGAGAGACCTGAATATGTACAGCAGTGGTTTGAAACCTCTGCTTTTAGAAACTCCTTTGGCTGTCAGTTCTATAAAATGCCAGTGTTCTGAAAGTTAAATTAGGATATCCATTTCGTTCTTTAAAAAAAAAAATAGGTGACATCCACCAGCCTGAAAACACTTCTGCTAAAAGCCAGTCAGTAGATTGCCCTGAAGTAAGGAATAGCTACACTATCAATACAAGTACATGAGTAAACATCTGAGCTTTTTAAAATTTTGATGATGATAAAGCCATTTGGAACCTGTGGGAGGGGAATAATTCTCAGTCCTTGCCTTTTAAGAACCTCTTCAGTCATAAACTGAAATCTACTCTTCTGTGTGTGATTTTGTGCCTTACTTTATTGTCCCAATCTAGCCGCAGCCTAATCAACTGTATTCTTGAATCTTACCCAGATACTCCATTCGGTCGCAGCAGAAGCAGCCAAAGCAGGGAGTGCTGCATTGGAGGGAAAGTGGATAAAATGGGGCCCAGCCAAAGCATCACCTTCCTCCCATTCCCACTTGACCCAGAACTGTGCAGGGGAGTCACCCCGTAGTCTGAGGGAACTAGGAGTCAGGTGGTGCCTTGTCTCCCTTTTCCACCTCTGCCCTCCTGTCAAGTGGCCTCGGGGGAAAAACTGCAGAGAGAGGAACCAGACCTAGAGTCCATCTGGTTGGAACAGAAGCAGCCCAAAGCAGGGACCTTTGGACATTAAGAGAACGTTCTACAGTTTGATTGAACTCTCTGTGCCCTGTGTTGAATGGCTGTTTGCTCCAGCCCAACATCTTTCCTTCCCTTGCAGTCTCTTCACCTCAAGTTCACTTCACATCTGCCCTTTCACCTTCTTCTCCCCTGCCCTGTCCCCCTCACCCACTTCCCATCCCATCCCTTTGAGCTTATCCCCTCCTAAGTACACCCACCTAAAAATAAAATTGTGAAACTAGCATGACGTTTGCTGCCATCACATCTCAGTGTGTGTTAACCCTTTCCCCTACCCTGTGTCTGACTTGTCTGTTTAGATTGTAAGGGCAGGGAATGTCAGCTATTCTGGGTTTATAATAGACCCCCACTCTTGGCTGGCCTATAGCCACTAACATAAAAAGTGTGATTAATAACAATAATTAATAATAGATACAGGCCTGTGATTCCATTATTCATGCAAGGGACTTGTTAACACATGAAAGAATTTTAAAGAATTAATTATGTTTACATGCATCTTAGGGGTGGCTGAAGAAATGAAGTCAAAATGAAGCTGATCAACATTTTTAAATGTCAGTGTTTGTCACAGAAATCACTTGATCATACAACACACTAAGCTGACACACATTATGGGATAATCATAATTATTGAAAATGGTGAGGCTGAGCTTTGTGCATCATAATGGAGCTGAAAGTCAAATGCTAAATGTTAACTCTTTCTTAAATAATGTAGCAGGTTATTGTATTGCCAATATATTTAACTACATTCAGATAATGGGAGAGTTTTTTCAAGTGCCTCTGTACTGTAGTAATAGAGGGAAATCAGGAAAAAAAAATTAAAGTTAGTCAAAAAATGGAAAAAATTGTTATGTGGAAAATTTTGAAATTTGAATCTTGTTTTTGGTTTGAGGGTTTAAAAGTCTCATTTCCATGCCAATATCCAGAATGATATTCCATCTCTCAAGAGAGACAAGGTGGATGAGGTAATATCTTTTATCACCCACCATGTCCTTTTAACATCCTGGGACCAAAGTGGCTACAACAGCACTGCAAACAACAATGGAAGATATCAATGTTGTGGTCTGAAATGGAAACTTTACAACATGAAGTTAAAGGAAGCAAAACTTAACAGTGATATCTATTTCCTGAGATATGCAAGAAACAAAACGTCACCCCCAAAGAACTCATCATCTATAAGCCTCTGATAAAAAAGAATAATAATAAAAAGAAGAAGTTGGTCCAATAAAAGATATTACCTCACCCACTTTCCCTCTCTAATACCCTGGGACCAACATGTCTACAACAACATTCCATCTATCAGTCTGTTTCACAGTACGGTTACTGTCTGTCTTCTGGGGGGAAAAAGTCAATGGACAGGTACAGACTCTGTGCAATTTCTATACTAAATATAAAATTTATACCTAAAAAATCATAAGGCACAGCAGAAGGCAACCCCAATAACAAAGGGACTTGGATCTTGTTCAATGACTTTTTTAAAAATAGATATTTGTTCACTGGAAACAAAGAAAGTAAGACATTTGTATCATTAAGTTTCCCAGTTTGTTTTTGCCATAGTGAAAATGGATGTTAGATAGTACAATAAAAGTGAAGGGCAATTAAAAAGCCAACAGTCAAACAAGACCGTGACCTTTTGTGGTCTGAATCCTGCCTTCCTGATCAGCATTTGATCCTGCATTGAGGAGACACTGAAAAAAGTAAATCAGTCCCTCCAACCCCATAATCATTTTTGTTGCTAGGCTCCCTCCAGTTTGCCACTGTTGTTAATAATGAGCTACATACACTACTCAGAGTTAAACACAATATTCCAGATGTGCTTGCATCATATTCATGTAGAACCCAATCTTGTGGGGTATTCCATCTACTCTATCTGTTTAGGTTCTTGTACCACGCAATTCACCGGGATATCTTTGCTCCCAGCAAACTCATTAAAATGAAAACAAGATGTCTCTTTTTTCTCTCCTCACATTCTTCAGGGACTTCATATTGTTTTATATCTGAGTGGGTTACTGAATATTAGATCAAAGAGGTGAATTTTTTCAGTTGATTCCAAATACACCAAGGTTTTTCTCTTAATACATCTTTCTGTTTTTCACTAGAAATCACCGTTAAATGTACCAGGCAGTAACTCCTAGGAACATTCTATTCCTTTCTTTTACATGGGTGCCACATTTGCAATTTCAGTTCTGAGCATTTTTTCAGTCCCAAATCTTTGAGAAGTCCTTCATTAAGCCCTATTGATCAACTTCTTGTAGAGAATATGTAAATTGGACCGACTAAGACCATTTCCTCTGAAAAAGGAAAGAATGAGAGGCAGGGGGGGAATGACAAAGAGTAGCATTTCCTTCCAATGTTCACTTGCAATCAAACCCTTCCTATTGTACTTTAGCCAGAGATCTGTTACTCCAGGGCTAACCCTCCCTAAATCAGCACCTGTGACAAATAATGGAAAAAACAGAGCACAAAAAAGGGACAAAGCCAAAGAGAAACAATGGGGTTAACAACGTGGGGGTGGGGGGCATTTATCATGTCCTATCTATTTTTATCTCATGTATAAAGTAGAAATTATGATGGATGATGTGTTCTGAGAATCCTTTTGAAGCAACAACGGAGAAAGGAAAATTGAAATAAAAATTCAAAACCTATTCATCACTCCAGGCATAGTGACGTTTCTTTTGGATTTACACTCTTACTGGTTCACTTAGTTATAATTTATTTTTAATCATAAATTTGAAACAATTAAAAAAGAAAGCCAACAACTTAGAAAGAAAGGACAATTTTTGCTAAAAGCCCATCCTGGATTAATGGCAAAGTGAATGCAGCAATTAAAAATACAAAGGCAATATATAACAAACGGAAAAATGGAGAAATGGATAGCAAATAATATAAATTAAAGTTAAGAAATCCACAAAATTGATAAGGGATGCTAAAGACATCAGGATGAAATCCAGGGCTGGCAATGCTAAGGACAATAAGGAGGAATGTGTAAAGTATATAAGCAACAAAAGAAATCCTAGTCACTGTATAGGACTATAGGCCCATTACTAGATAGAGATGGTAAAATTGTTAATGATGCGGAAAAGGCAAAAGTGTTCAATAAATATTTCTGTTCTGTATTTGGAAAGAACTAGGATGATGTACTCATATCATATGAGGATTATGAAGTACTTTCCAGACCATTAGTAACTGAGGAGGATGTTAGACAACATCTGTTAGAGTAAAACATTTTTAAATCACCAGGCCCAGATAATGTGCACCCAAGAATCCTAAAAGAATTGGCTGAGTAGATCTCTGACCTATTTATGTTAATTTTTAATAAATTTTCTAATACCAGGGAAATTTCAGAAGACTGGAAGAGTGTTAATCTTGTGCTAATATTAAAAAAGGAAAAACAAGATGACCCAGGTTACTGTAAGCTGGTAGTCTATCAATCCTGAAAGAAAATGGAACATCTGATACGAGATTGAGTTGATAAAGAATTAAACTATAATAATATAATTAATGCCACACAGTTTTATGGAAAATAAGTCTGAAAACCTGATTTTATTGTTTGATGAGATTACAAATTTAGTTGATAAAGGTAACTGCGTAGATATAATATACTGAGATTTTTGTAAATCATTTGACTTAGTACCACACAAAGTTCTAATTCAAAAATTGGTATTATACGGTATCAACAGAATACATGTTAAATGGACTAAGAACAGGCTAATTGACAGATCCCAGAAAGCAATGGTCAATGGGGAAATCATCACTGAATGGAGGTATTTCCAGCAGGATTGCATACAGATTGATTTTAGAACAAACACTGTTCAACATTGTCATCAGTGATCTGGAACTAAATACAAAATCACTGTTGATAAAATTTGCGGAATGATGGAATAGTAAATAATGGGGAAGACAGGACAGTCATACAGAGCCATCTGGATCGCTTGGTAAACTGGGCCCATCCAACAAATATGCAAAGTTATATACATCTAGGAATAAGAAAAGCAGGCCATTCCTACAGAATGGGGGATTATCCTGGAAATCAGTAACTCTGAAAAGGAGTAAGGGGTCATGGTGGACAAACAAATGAACATTACTTCCCGGTGCAATACTTTGGCAAACGGGGCTACTGTGATCCTTGGATGTATACATAGAGGAGTAGTGAGTAGGAGCAGGCATAAGGAGGTGGTTTAACTTCTGTATTCAGCATTGGACAGACCAATACTGGAATTCTGCATCCAGTTCTGGGGTCCACATTTTAAAAATTAGAAAAGGTGAAGAAAAGATCCACATCAATGATTCCAGGAGTGGAGAAAATACCTTCAAGTGAGAGACTTAAAGGGCTCATACTGAAGACTGATGCTACATCTACACTACACCTACAATCTAGGAGTTTGATTCCCAATTTGCATACACATACTCGCACTATCTTAATGAAGCTAACGCAAGGATCTTTATGCAAGCTGAGAATCACACACTTAGCTCGCAGTGTAGATGTAACCTCAGTTGTGCTTGAACACTGCTTCTTCAAAACTCGTCCCCAAGCACCTCTCCTTTACCTATGCTACCCTGATGACATTTTCATCATTTGGACCCATGGGAAAGAGTCCCTCAAAGAATTCCACCGAGATTTCAATAATTTCCACCCCACCATCAACCTCAGCCTGGACCAGTCCACACAAGAAATCCACTTCCTGGACACTACAATACAAATAAAGGATGGTCACATTAATACCACCCTATACTGAAAACCAGCTGACCGCAATACATATCTTCATGCCTCCAGCTTCCACCCTGGACACACTACACGATCCATTGTCTACAGCCAAGCCTTAAGATACAACCGGATTTGCTCCGATCCCTCAGACAGAGACAAACACCTAAAGGATCTCCATAAAACATTCTTAAAATTACAATACCTACCTGGAGAGGTGAAGAAACAAATTGACAGAGCCAGACGGGTACCCAGAAGTCACTTACTACAGGACAGACCCAACAAAGAAAACAACAGAACACCACTGGCCATCACCTACTGCCCCCAACTAAAATCTCTCCAACACATCATTAAGGATCTACAACCTATCCTAGCAGATGATCTCTCACTCGCTCAAGCCGTGGGAGGCAGACCTATCTTTGCTTACAGACAGCCCCCCAACCTGAAGCAAATACTCACCAGCAACCGTACACCCTACAAGAACACTAACCCAGGAACTTATCCCTGCAACAAACCCTGTTGCTAGCTCTGCCCGCGCATCGACTCTAGTGACACCATCACAGGTCCTAACCACATCAGCAATACCATAAGGAGCTCATTCACCTGCACATCTGCTAATGTAATATATGCCATCATGTGCCAGTAATGCCCCTCTGCCATGTACATTGGCCAAACCGGACTGTCACTACGCTAAAGAATAAATGGAGACAAATTAGACATAAAAAATGGTAACATCCATAAACCAGTCGGAGAGCACTTCAACCTCCCAGGACACTCTGTAGCTGACTTGAAAGTTGCCATACTTCTATAAAAAAACTTCAAAAACAAACTTCAGCGAGAAACTGCAGAGCTGGAACTCATATGCAAACTCGACACAGTCAAACTGGGTCTGAATAGGGACTTGGAATGGTTATCTCATTACAAGAAGTAATTGTCACTGTTCACTCATTCTCATCTTCTAATCAATGGTTGTGAATAGGCCTCATCTACTCTAACTGAATGGACTTTGCTAACACCTATCCTCCCCATTGTTGTTCGTTACCCTAAGATGTATATATATATACCCCCTATCTGATTGCTATTTCTTGCATCTGACAAAGTGGGTTGCAGCCCACGAAAGCTTATGCCTGCAGAAATTAAATCTCTTAGTCTTTAAAGTGCTACAGGACTTTTGTTGTTTTTGCTATATACAGACTAACACGGCTACCCCTCTGGAACTTTACACAGGGAGAAAATATTTACTCTAGTGAAGAAAGGCATAGTAAGAACTAATGTCTGAAAGTTTAAGGAAAAGTGTAACAAGTGAGGGAGACTACCCTCTGGAACAAACTACCAAAATAAGTGGTGGAGCTGCATCTCTTGATGTCTTCAGATCAAGACTGAATGCCTTTCTGGAAGATATGCTTTTGCCAAACACAAGTTATTGGGTTCAACACAGGGATAAATGGGTGAAATGTAATGGCCCTTGATATACAGAGGGTCAGACTAGATACTCTGACAGTCCTTTCTGGACTAAACTATGGATCTTTGAAAAATGAAGTTTTTGTCCTTTGTCTGGCTGCCAGTATGTTGTTGGTATTGTTTACTTTACAGCTGTGAGTGGGCTTGTTGGGGGAAAAATGCCCAACTGTTCTGTTCCTGTATTTAATGATTTATAGCCTTCTGTTTGATTTCTAAAACTACCCATGTTATTTGCTACAGTAGCCCTTGTGATATGGTAATAGAAAACTCCAACATATATGTCTTTATGGGGGTGAGCAGATCTGTGTTCCAGCAGCAGAACATCTTTAAAAACTGAGGTTTTTGCATGCCGACCCTTTGTGAGTGATCTAGAGTAGTCACCTGTTATCACACAGTTACCTACAGGCACCTCCAAGCCTATGTGTAGGAGAAAATAATGGTAATCTCACATATTGTTGGTGCTGACTTTTTAACAGCAATGAATGTCTGTGTGGCTGTCCCTGATTACTTATCTCCTGCAATTCCACCAGCCAAATTCACCCCATCTGTAAGCAGATGCAACACCATTGACAGTTATGAAGGTATGGAGTTATATTCATACTTACACCAAGGATAAAATTGGCTCTGTTTACAGGGAAGATTCTTCAAAGTGTGGAAGTGCAGAACAGTAGAGAGCAGAGACTGAGACTCATGGGGCTTGTTGAGCAGCTGGTGAAACTAACAAGTAGTTGTTGGGAAGAAAAAACAGCAGCCAGTCATGGCAATCATACAAATCAGAGCAATAAAGCATCTGCTCGCGGTAGTGTTCTGTGGTTTTGTTTTGTAGTAGAAAGCCAGTGAAAGGTAGTTTAAATTTTAATGTGGATCAACCTGGTGACCACTACAACTGCTTCAAATTTTTTAATAAGCTCAAAGAGGGTAGATTATTTAAATAAATAAGGGAAAAGTCATTGCAAATCCCCAATCATTAGCCTACCGTCTAGAAAACAGGCTCTCAGACTGAGAAATATCAGCTCGAGAGAGTCTGCAAACGATTCCCTCCTCTTTTCTAGAATATGACGTAAATGGTATTAAAGCGGGAATGCCTTAAACTGATAGCTCAAGTAGATTCTTATTCTCTTATATGGTCCAGCCTTTAGAGGCAGATAAAGTCCCACATGTTCCTAGCATGGATTACAATAGCACAGAAATGAACTAGTCCTTATTAAAATTAATTTAATAACTACTTCAGTTCACATTCCCCACAGTAGATGGTGGAGAAAAGAAAACAAGAACTAGCTCTCTCTGTTCCTTCCCCTAAACCTCAGACTGAAGCTGCACCAAATCTCCATTTAGATTTGATTAAGTTTTGTTAAAGTTTCCCCACAGAATACAGACATTATGAATGGTGACTGTGCAAGCTTCCCCGCACGGCCCCACCAATAAACCATAAATCTGGCGAGAGTTGTTCATTCCCCAGGCAAACTGAATTTTTAGTCTGCCTGCTGAGACTACTTTTTGCATTTGTCAGGAAGGGTTTTGTGATGCCAGGCCAATAAACTCATTTCCTGCAGGCTGCTAAATTGCCATAATATGGTAACAATATTCAATCACTAATTACCTTGACTGAATTAAAACTGGTCATTTAGACTTGAAAGCTTTCCTAACCCATTAACAAATGCTTCCACTGTATATTCTGAATATTCTCTAAACTATAAATTATCAATTACAAACACAAGTATCTGTAGCAAGAACAATTAATCTCTGTGATGGATTGAGCTGTCAAGGACAGACCAGGGCAGTTTATTGTAGTGCCTGACACCTCCCTGAAGGGCCAACAGAAGAGTCATTAACTGTGATTGTTTTCCAATCAAGGGGACCCACACCTAGCATTATGGGCATGCTACAGAGAGGAGCAAGGCTGTAGGGAACTGGTTTACTCAGTTTGTACTCCATGTCAGATAAGCAGCTGACTTGTGTTTTGCAGCTGATCAGTTGGTTACCCAACAGAAGGGGTAGAAATCTTATTTAAGGGTAGGATCTGCTGTAGGCTCTACTTTTCTCACGGGGTGATCACTGCAAGACAATCATAGGATTGCAGGAGGCAGAGGACAGGAGAGGTCTGCCTACCTGATGCACTGACAGGCTTAGGATTCACAAAAAGAGAGGTGAAGCATACACACAGTCTCTCTGGGCCTAGGTAATTGTTGTTTTTTCTGAAGAGCTATAATGCTTGTGAGCTTTTGCAAAGGTAAAAGTTTAAAAAACTCCTGTGCAAAAGCCTTGATTCTTTGGTTACTTGCCATGTGGTCCACAAGGGCTTACTCTATAAACTAGAGTTCCCAGAGTGAAGTGGAGGAGCATGCATAAGTGATTTACAGTATGTCCACATTGCAGCAGGGTAGACAAATCTGTGTTAGTGGGGTCCATGAGCTTTCACCTGTGCAGCAATGTCCACACAGCTATTTTTAGCATGATTGTGCAAGCCCTGCTACCACAAGTCTATCTACCCGGGTTGAGAGGCTCGTTCCCAGTTGCAGTATAGACATACCCTAGGAAGGCTGGGGGGTAGGAGGGAGCCGCAGCACTGGTTTCAAGGCCTAAGGCAGTTGTACTGCAGAATCCCACATCCCAAGCAAGGGTGCCAGATAGGCAGTCTATACCGGGAGTGTACCTTTGCGGCCTAGAGCTAGAAATGATGACTAGACCTGACTCAGACCCAGTTGATTTGGAAGCGCATGGGATCCAAAAGTTGGGTCCAATTACAACAGGTAGGGGACTCCCCTAGGGCTGTAATAATATGTATTTGCATTCACCTCACATGTGTATATGGCTACATTTAAGCTTTTGTCGTGGTTATTCCCCCTCCTCCCCCACCTTCATGGCTGAAGCCAAAGAAGTCACAGAGGTTCATTAAAGTCAGGGAATCTGTGACCTCCTTGACTAAATCTTCTCTTTATATATGGCTAATGGCATTGACACTGCCTCTGTGAGGCTGTTAAATAAAGATTCAGCACTTGGTTTAAGAGATGGCTGAAACTTTTACTGCCTAAATTGGCTATCTCAGACAGCTGTAACTCATTACTCAGCAGAAACCCTGTCCAATATGGCCCCCAGCCCACTTATGAGGAGTGCCATTAAAACAAGGACATTGCTGTAAATTCTGCAGTTTGTGTTCACTATACTCACAATAGGAAGAAACTACTCAATCTGTCTGTCAAATCTACTTATTTGGTCCCTAGCACTGTACTATCTGAGTGCCTCACAAGTGCTTAATAGAAATGAACAAGAATATGCAGTTCTCACAACCATACTTACCCCCGAATAAACTTTAATACCTACCACTACAGCAGCACATATCCTAAAATTGGTAAATTGGAAGTGGTTCAATCTAAGTTTTTCTGACCAGATCTACCTGCCATAATAGAGATGACCAAACCAGCTGACAGACATCCTTTTACTCCCAGACTCTTGCCTTCTCTCTTTAGGCCATGCAGTGGTCTAGAAGGTAAATCCACTCATTCCTCTTCTGCAGAGTTTGCCATGAGGCATTGCAGGGGAGGCTGGAGTGCAGGTTTTGTATAATCCTAAAGACAGGATATATGGCGTATTCCAGAAGACAATATAACTATTTATTCCTGGGCTGATTTATTTGTGTAAGTCATTTCCAAGTTAAAATCCCCTGCTAAATTTGTTCCTCACTTTGTAACTGCGTTTATATGCATAACTTACCAAATTGCATTCCTGGTACTGACATTGATATGATATAAAAATACATTAATCTATTACTGTCTTAACCATTTAACAAAAATCTATGGAATGTTTGCAAAACATGTTCTCCTTTAATAAAATAACTTGTTAAATGGAAAAAATTGAATGAAGCAACTGATGAATGAAGCTGCATGACAGTTTTTAAAAGATGGTTAAAATGAGGATCTATTTTTAATAAATAACCCATGAGTCATTTATAGTGGATATAGCTGCACAAATATTGATACATATAAATCTATATATCACATGAATTGACTTGCAGCAATGAGTTATAAATCATCATTTATGTGCAGCCCAAGAAAGAATTACTTCCAGTGATGATTTAAAATACATGTCAATAGGGAAGCAATATTGTAGCAAAATTGCAGGGGATTTTCTCAGCACCCATAAATAGACTCATTCACTCATTTTTCTTTTCTTACTTGAAATTTACTTTGTTCATCTCACTCACATAAGTGGAATTATACTTCCGTCTCAGTTACATGTGGGGAGAAGAGAGATTACAACTAAAGGGAACTTTATATATTTTCTAAAATCAGGTCTAAATTAAAAATGTAGGTTGATCCAGCTACATCACTTAGGGGATGTGAAAAATCCATATCTCTGAGCAATGAATTAAGCCAACCAAACCCCCAGTGTAGACAGGCTAGATCAATGGAAGAATTCTTCTGTCAATTTAGCTACTGCCTCTCGAGGACGGGGATTAACTACAGCAATAGGAGAACCCCTTCCATCACTGTAGTGATGTCTACACTAAAATGCTAGAGAGGCATAGCTGCAACGAGTGATTTAAGTGTTGAGATAGCCTAAGAAATGGTGAAGCTGCAGATGGCCAAAGAGAGATTCCTAACCACTTAGATATTTATATTTGTGTGCAGAGTTAGACATTTATATTGGGTGCCAGTTAAAAAATTACCCTCCGACTGACCACACAGACAGTATGAGTCATGAAACCTCCAGATCTCACTGCTGTCAGTTGAGATTTTTACACTTAATAGCTGAGCTGACAAGATAAGGCTTATCCATTGTCCTCATACATTATGCCCCATCAGTGAGAATTACATGGATGCAAGAAGGGAAATAGACCACTTGGATTGGAAAAAGGAGCAGCAATGATAATCATGGGAAATAATTCCTACTGTGTTACTCACTGATGGCAATGGTTATATGAGGCAGACATAGTCTAGTGACCTGATCACAATCTTAGGATCAGGGTCTGGGGTGTACAGCTGCCAGTCAGTCATCCCCGGTGGGTGGTGGGGAACTAGGGAATGTGATGTGCCTTGGGTCCCACACCTCCCTAGGGATGGCCCTGCCTGGAAGGGCCCCAAACTCCCAACATCCTCTGCCATCATGGCTCCTATTGAGCCCCATTAAAATTGAAATTTGCCTTCTCTGATACCCACCCTTTAGGGTGGGAAGCAATGTAAACACTGCCTGATCTCCCTGCCACACTGTGTGGAGGGGTTCATGACCAGGAGTGTCAACCACAGGGCAGACTGCCAAAAAGCAGGGCAGCCACCCCAAACTGGTAGTATGTTCTACAATTAGATTTCACCATGGAGTGAGATTACAATGCTCAAGGGGACTATCTTGCCACCTAGGCAAGCTGAACTAAGGGACAGTTGGTTGCAAAGATCACAAAGGATTCAGGTTGATTCCAGTCCCAGGAGTCCAGTCACTTACCCCAGGTACAAAGTACTGAGTGTACCTCAGATCTTAGCCAATCCTATAGCTAGCTAACTAAGGATTTATTAATTAGAAAAAAGAAATGATAGAGTTATTTACAGGTTAAAGCAGGAAAACATAGATGCACAAATGAGTTACAGTCTGTGGTTCCAAAAGGTGACAGAGTTGGAGCAATCTGTCAGCACTGAATGTCTTTTAGGGCTAACCCAGGTTGCCTCTGGAGATCTCTGCTTCTGTTTCCTAGCCCCAGCCCTGTGAGAGTTCAAACAACAAAAGAGATGAAAAATATTCTTGGCCCCATCTTTATTTCCTTCTTCCAGAATCCAAGTTGATGGGATGAGCCCTTGTGTACATAGCTTCTTCATGTGTGTGAAAGGGCAATTAAAGTCTTTGTGTGGTGATGTCCCACAATGGTGCAGTTAGTTTTGATAGCCTTGTTGAAGGTTAGGAGATGATCCCTTCCGACTCGGTTCACAGGTTCAGAGCAAACATTTTTTACAGTCATAAAGCAAAAACTTTAACATTACCCTACAGCATGGGATAAAGATATTATAAGAGAGATTAATTCATGCAGCCACTTACAAGTATTTCATAGAGTCGAAATATTAAACACATTGTTGTAACTTCAATACTCATTTTAATGACACTAACACACAGGTGAAACAAACTGATGTCAAGCCATGAATTTGTTAATGCTCGGCTGAGGTTTAAAGATTTGACAAAAGTTGGCATCTGGTTTGCCAGCATCTCAGTCCCCAAAGGGTGAATCTCCCAACTCGGAGCTGGAGGGGATACAACAAACCCTTAATGCTTTGACTGTTTGCTACAGCCCCCTTATATCACACTGGAGATCAGTTATTCATACAAGTAGTCCCACTGACTTTGTGTAAGTTGCTGCTCCCCAATGTAAGGGCATCTCCCTCCATCCCTATATGCCCCAGCAGAGTTGCATAGATGAATTTTATGGTGTGTTGCATTCAATGGTAGGTCTTTCTTTCAAAGCTTGCCACATTTAAAGGTGTTTAAAACAAAATTTATAATTCTATTTTAATGTAAATGTAATTTTATGATACATTATAAATGCAGCAGTAACTTCCTTACAAAGCACTGTAAATGAATAATCACAGAAGGATTTGAATAAAATTGTATGCTTATGCATCTTCAGTAAAGCAAGTACTGAAAGTGTAATGAGGGATGTAGTCTATGTAGATAATGTTTAGAAAGGAAGGGATGAATGCAGGTAAATTGTATAAGTGTAGCAAGTAGACTGGGGAAAATTGTGTTATACCAAATTTTCTCCATCTTAATGCACAAAATTGGGAGTTGCACATGAAAAGGAAACCTGCAGTTATATTTATAGCCAAAGAAACCTTAGGGAACAAAGGAACTGATGATCCTTTCCCACAGGAAAAACTCAGGGGAGAAAAAAAAGCTCCTGGAAACTCCATGAGGTTCATCCTGCAGAGAGTCCGGGGGAGGGTATGTGAACTAAAGGCTTTGTAGAATCTCTACAGATAAACTAAGCTAAAATCTCATAAATCCTGGCTCTGCAACAGAAAGTTCCAGTTCCCGCATGATGCTTCTTCCTGTGAGGTTGCAGAGGATTGCAAAGGAGAATAGTAGACGAGATGATTTGCAGCCAGAAAGAACAAGGGATAGGCTGGAGAATCGCACCATTACTAGGAAAAGGTAGGTCTGTGATTGGGGACTCCCTCCTGAAAAGAACAAACAGGCCTGTAACCAGAGCTGATCCGGAGAACAGAAAGGTGTGCTGTCTGCTGGGTGCTAAGATATGGGATGTGGACTTGAGGCTGAAGAGGATCCTAACGGGAGCGGGAAAGAATCCACTGATTGTCTTTCATGTGGTGCTATAAGGAGGTCTTTGGGATGTATGGCCACTGGAAGACATTCATGGACAGAGGATTGTTCTCTTGGGATGGACTTCACCTGAGTAGGGAGGGAAATGCACTTCTAAGATGGAGGCTGGCACAACTGTTTAAGAGAGCTTTAAACTAGAGAGTTGGGGGAGATGGTTGGGAGATGCCCAGGTAATCTCTATGCCTGATTTTAGCATTGAGAGGGAGGAAAATGAAGTAAGAAAGGACACAGAAGTGGGGAGCAGAATGGACATTAAGAGGAAAGGTAGTGTAGATACCAGTCTAATAGGTGACATTGGCAATAGAATGACAGTGCCAGATCAGGTAAGGAACATGAGCGAAGCCAAACGGCAAACGTTAAGATATTTTTATACCAATGCGAGGAGCCTGGGTAACAAAATGGAGGAACTAGAACTACTGGTAGAGGAAGTGAAACCACATATTATAGGGATAACAGAAACATGGTGGAATAGCAGTCACGACTGGTGTACAAGTATTGAAGGGTATGTGCTGTTTAGGAAAGACTGATATAAAGGCAAAGGTATATCAATGATGAGGTAGACTGTAAAGAAATTAGAAGTGATGGAATTGATAAGACAGAGACTGTGTGGGTGAAAATCACATTGGGGAAGAAAGCTACTAAAGCTCCCCCTGGCATAGTGCTTGGGGTGTGCTACAGACCACCAGGATCTGATTTGGGCATGGAGAGAGACCTCTTTAAGGCTTTTAATGAAGTAAATACTACTGGGAATTGTGTGATTATGGGAGACTTTAACTTCCCAGATATAGACTGGAGGACAAGTGCTAGTAGTAATAATAGGTCCCAGATTTTCCTGGATGTGATAACTGATGGATTCTTTCACCAAAACGTTACTGAACCAATAAGAGGGGATGCCAATTTAGATTCAGTATTGGGGAGTAGTGAGGATTTCGTAGAAGAACTGGTTGTAGGGGATAGCCTTGGTTCGAGTGACCATGAGCTAATTCAGTTCAAACTAAATGGAAGGATAAACTCAAATAAATCTGTGACTAGGGTCTTTGACTTCAAAAGGGCTAACTTTAAAAAATTAAGGGAATTAGTTGGGGAAGTGAACTGCACTGAAGAACTCATGGATCTAAAGGTGAAGGAGGCTTGGAATTACTTCAAGTCAAAGTTGCAGGAACTATCTGAAGCCTGCATCCCAAGGAAGGGGAAAAAATTTCATAGGCAAGAGTTGTAGACCAAGCTGGATGAGTAAGCATCTCAGACAGGTGATTAAGAGAAAACAGAAAGCCTACAAGGAGTGGAAGATGGGAGGTATCAGCAAGGAAAGCCACCTCTTGGAGGTCAGAACATGTAGAGATAAAGTGGAAAGGCCAAAAGCCAAGTACAGTTGGACCTTGCAAAGGGAATTAAAACCAATAGTTAAAGATCTATAGCCATATAATTAGGAAGAAAACAAAGAAAGAAGAAGTGGGACCGCTAAGCACTGAGGATGTGGTGGAGGTTAAGGATAACCTAGGCATAGCCCAATATCCAAACAAGTACTTTGCATCAGTTTTTAATGAGGCTAATGAAGAGCTTGGGGTTAGTGGTAGGGTGGCTAATGACAATGAGGATATGGAGGCAGAAATTACCACATCCAAGGTAGAAGCCAAACTCGAACAGTTTAATGGGACTAAATCGGGGGGGCTGGATAATCTCCATCCAAGAATATTAAAGGAACTAGCACGTGAAATTGCGAGCCCATTAGCAAGGATTTTTAATGAATCTGTAAACTCTGGGGCTGTACCGTATGATTGGAGAATTGCTAACCTAGTTCCTATTTTTAAGACAGTGGAAAAAAGTTATCCGGGTAACTACAGGCCTATTCGTTTGACCTCAGGAGTATGCAAGGTCTTGGAAAAAATTTTGAAGAGAAAGTAGTTAAAGACATCGAGGTTAACGGTAATTGGGATAAAATACAACATGACTTTACAAAAGGTATATCGTGCCAGACCAACCTTATCTCCTTTTTAGAGAAGATAATAGGCTTTTTAGATTAAAGGAATGCAGAGGATCTAATTTACCTAGATTTCAGTAAAGCATTTGATACGGTTCCACATGGGGAATTATTAGTTAAATTGGAAAAAATAGGGATTAATATGAAAATTGAAAAATGGATAATGAACTGGTTAAAGGGGAGACTACAACGGGTCATACTGAAAGGTGAACTGTCAGGCTGAAGGGAGGTTACTAGTGGAGTTCCTCAGGGATCGGTCTTGGGACCAGTCTTATTTAACCTTTTTATTACTGACCTTGGTACAAAAAGTGGGAATGTGCTAATAAAGTTTGCGGATGACATAGAGTTGGGAGGTATTGCCAATACAGAGAAGGACTGGGATATCATACAAGAAGATCTGGATGACCTTGTAAACTGGAGTAATAGAAATAGATTGAAATGCAATATTGGAAAGTGCAATGTCATGCATTTAGGGACTAATAACAAGAATTTCTGCTATAAGCCGGGGATGCATCAGTTGGAAGTGATAGGGGAGGAGAAGGACCTGGGTATATTGGTTGATCAAACGATGACTATGAGCCGTCAATGTGATGTGGCCGTGAAAAAAGCTAATGCGGTCCTTGGATACATCAGACAAGGTATTTCCAGTAGTGATAGAGAGGTGTTAGTACTGTTATACAAGGCGCTGGTGAGACCTCATCTGGAATACTGTGTGCAGTTCTGGTCCCCCATGTTTAAGGAAGATAAACTCAAACTGGAACAGGAGCAGGGAAGGGTTACTAGGATGATCCACAGAATGGAAAACCTGCCTTATGAGAGGAGACTCAAAGAGCTTGGCTTGTTTAGCCTAACCAAAAAAAGATTATGGGGAGATATGATTGCTCTGTATAAATACATCAGAGGGATAAATACCAGGGAGGGAAAGGAATTATTTAAGTTCAGTGCCAATTTGGACACAAGAACTAATGGATATAAACTGGCCATCAGGAAGTTTAGACTTGAAATTAGACGCAGGTTTCTAACCATCAGAGGAGTAAGTTCTGGAATAGCCTTCCAAGGGGAGCAGTGGGGGCAAAAAAACTACATGGCTTCAAAACTGAGCTTGATAAATTTATGGAGGGGATGGTCTGATGGGACAGCCTAATTTGGCAATTGACTAATCTTTGACTACTGGTGGTAGATATGCCAATAGCCTGTGAAGGGATGTTTGATGAGGTGGGTTTTGAGTTATTACAGAGAATTCTTCCTGGGTGGCCGGCTGGTGAATCTTGCCTACATGCTCAGAGTTTAACTGATCGCCATATTTGGGGTTGGGAAGGAATTTTCCCTCAGGGAAAATTGGCAAAAGCTATGGGGGGTTTTCGCCTTCCTCTGTAGCATGGGGCACGGCTCACTTGCTGGTGGATTCTCTGTACCTTAAAGTCTTTAAACCATGATTTGAGGACTTTAATAACTCAGTCATAGGTCAGTGGTCTATTACAGGAATGGATCAGTGAGGTTCTGTGGTCTGCGTTGTGCAGGAGGTCAGACTAGATGATCATATTGATCCCTTCTGACCTTAGAGAGTCTATGAGTCTGTGAACTTCACAACCTTTCAAAGATGCATGATCAGACAATATTTCACAGATATAATATGTTAAAGTGGTGTCTAACAATAATAGAAAAAATACACTAATAGGCAACAAAAGAGAGGGACAGGGAGAGGGGACCAGCCTGAGGGGAGGAAAGCAGAGAGGTCAGGTAGAATGGAAGTCTGGCGTTATTTGAGCTATTTCAGCATTCTTTATCCAAATGTATCAAGAAATAGGGTTCAAATTTCTTCAAATTCATATCATTGCTCTTTACATCAATAAGCTATTCTTCCTCTTGCTGATAACTCAGCAGGTCCAAATGCCACTTCCCTATTCTGGGCATAAGCTTGCTCCTCCATTTTTGTAAAATTGTGTGCTTCATAGTCATTTCAGCCCTCAAGCACTGAAGTCTTTGTGGTGGAGTTAAAGCCAGCATAGTAGCTATATAACCTGGAATATAATTTTCAACTGAGATTTGGTTGTGGAAGTCAAGCTCTATTTTCACTTGTGTCCATCTCTTTCCACAGCTGCCTGGCTGTTGGACAGTTCGATAGCATATGCATGAAGATTTCTTTTTCTTTATTACAGCACCAACAAACATCAGAGGAAAAGGCCCCCACCTTACGCAACCTCTGTGGCACTCAGTACATTTTGAATAGAATCTTCTGCTGAGATCTAGAAAAGCATTTTTAACCTTCCATAATGTGCTCTGCCAAGGGGGTTCTTTTATGGGCTGTGATAACTCCCCTTCCCACATTTTCACACATAACTGCAGACTAATGGAGTTTCTCTTCATTAGTAAAGCATATATAGTGGATATGGGCCTGAAAAATTTATGAAGCATTTCCAAGGTTCCCAGTAGCTCTGGGGCCTCTGGCAGCCGTAGGGCATTTGGACCAAACTGGTACATTAACAAGTGTTTTAGTTGTAACTACTGCCACACTACTGAGTTGCTTTAGTGCTAGAAGACAGCCAAAGTTCTCATCCTTGACTAATTGGGAAATCTACATGATGCCCTTGCTCAGCCAGTTCTTCCAAATTATAGTGTTTTTCCCCCCAGTTTGCAAGTCTGGGTTGCCCTAGATAGCTGCTTTTACATGACAGCAAGGATGAAATTCATACCTCTTAGCTCAGATAGCCCAAATAACTGCACAGCCACCACTGTAGGCACCTTATTTTTCTTGATTGGCCAAAAAGAGGAACTGAGCAGACTCGCAGAGGGAATTGGATGCATTAATACCCATTCAATTTCCACGCATGTGCATATAAGTGTGTTAGCATCCTGGGCCCAATTTGACATCTAGGACATGGTAAAAAGCATAATAATACTTTGGTAGGTCTGGGAACCCAGTCCCCACCCTTGGAGCTTAATTTGTTTAACTGATAATCATGGGTGTTGACCAGGACCTCACAGAAAGGCTCTAATAATGTTATTACATTTGCTAAAATAAGACAGAGGAGTACACACAGGTAGAATATAGACAGAGCCTAGGCAAAATATTAATTTTTATTGCATTAACCGCTCCCCCAAGGGCTCAGGGAGAGAGGTTGTCACCTATTTGTATCACTAATTATTTGAGAGAGTTCAGGGTCTAAATTTATCCTTACTGGTTTGTTAATGTTTCTTAGTACTTTTATACATACATATTTCATTGCATCAGTTTGCCTATGGAAATTCCATTGATAAAAAAGCCCCGCTACATGACAATTGGGAAATTTGCGACAGTTCTGTTTTACCCCAATTTTCTTTTTAGCCAGATATTGCTCCAGATTTCTGGATTAGTGATAGGAGAACTGCAATAGTGGTTTCTGGGTTTCTTATATGCAAAAAGACATTGTCTTCATGTAACATCAATTTATACTCCCTGGGCCCAGATGTCTCGGATAGCTGGATGAGCTTGTACTGCTATTGCCAGGGGCTCAAGGGTCAAATCAAAAAGTAATGGGGACAGCAGGCACTTTTGTCTAGTATTCTGGAAGAGACTGAAGGTATCTGAGGTTACATTGTTGGTTGTGATATGAGAGGTTGGGTGAAATTATAACAGTTGGATCCAGGAACTAAATATGGGTCCAGATCCAAATTTTTGTAGGGTGTAAAACATATACCTCCAGCGCATTCTATCAAGAACCTTTTCTGCATATAAAGCTACTACTTGTGTTTTGGAGGTCATCATATTTCACTGCTATAATATCAATAAGTTGTGAAAAAGTTATCAGAGTCATGATGGCCTCTGACAAACCCATCTTGATTTGGTGTATGATAAGACCCAAAACCTTCTCCAATCTAATTGTCAGAACTTTTGCCAATTTTTTGACATCATTATTAATAAGTGAAATTGCCCTAAAATTGGAACATAGTGTGACATCTCTTCCTGGTTTAAGAATAACTGGCATTAGGGCTTCCCTCATCATAGGGGGAAGGACATTGTCTAGGAGTGATTCATTAAACATTGTAAGCGTCTTTTCAGACTGGAGGTCAAGGAATTGCCTATAGAATTTGGCAGGGAAGCCACCTGGCCCAGGGGCTTTCCTCAATTTCATATTCTTAATTGCCTCAGTGAACTCATCCTCTGTCAGGAGCATGTCAAAGTTTCTCTGCTGGGTTGCAGTTTTTGCAATAATGTACTAGTTTTGAAAAATTGATCCAAAACATCCGTAGAGGGGTTTGTGTCCAATTTGCATAGCTCTTTATAGAAATTAAAGAACAATTTATTAACATAAAGAGTTCTAAAAGACAAGACCATTGCAAAGAAGCTAAATGAATTATTTGCATTGGTCTGCACTGTAGAGGATGAGAGAGAGATTCCCACATCTGAGCCATTCTTTTTAGGTGACAAATCTAAGGAACTGTTCCAGATTGAGGTGTCAGTAGAGGAGGTTTTGGAACAAATTGATAAATTAAACAGTAATAAGTCACAAGGACCAGATGGTCCTTCACCCAAGGTCCTTCACACAAGAGTTCAGAAGGAACTCAAATATGAAATTGCGGAACTACTAACTGTGGTATGTTACCTTCAGCCTCTGTACCAGATGACTGGAGGATAGCTAATATAACACCCATTTTTAAAAATAGTTCCAGTGGTGACCCTGGCAATTACAGGCCAGTAAGCCTAACTTTAGTCCAGGCAAATTGGTAAAAACTATAGTTAAAAACAGAATTATCCGACCCATAGATGATTGCAATATGTTGAGGAAGAGTAAACATGGCTTTTGTAAAGAAACAGCATGTCTCACCAATCTATTAGAATTCTATGAGGGGGTCAACAAGCATGTAGATAAGGATGACCCAGGGATATAGTGTACTTGGAATTTCAGAAAGCCTTTGACAACGTCCCTCACTAAAGCTCCTTAAGCAAAGCTGAAAGTCATGGGATAAGAGGAAAGGTCCTCTCATGGCTCAGTGACTGGTTAAAAGGGTAGGAATAAAAGGTCAGTTTTCACAGTGGAGAGAGGTAAATAGTGAGATTCCCCAGTGATCTGTCCTGGGACCAACGCTGTTCAACATATTCATAAATGTTCTGGCAAAAAGGGTTAAACAGTGAGGTGGCAAAGTTTGCAGATGATACAAAATTACTCAAGATAGTTACTGCAAAAGCTGGCTGCAAAAGAGTTACAAAAGGATCTCACAAAACTGTGTGACTGGCAACAAAATGGCCCATAAAATTCAATGTTGATAAATGGAAAGTAATGCACACTGAAAAACATAATCCCAACTATACATGTAAAATGATGGGGGATAAATTAGCTGTTACCACTCAAGAAAAAACTCTTGAAGTCATTGTGGATAGATCTCTGTAACTATCTACACAATGGCCACTGGCATTCAAAAAATCTAACGGAATGTTAGGAACCATTAGAAAAGGGAGAGATAATAAGACAGAAAATATTGTAATGCCATTTTATAAATCCATGGTACACCCACACTGCATGCAGTTCTGATCACCCATCTCAAAAAAGATATATTAGAACTGGAAAAAGTACTTAGAAGAGCAACACAAATGATATGGAGTATGGAACATCTTCTGTATGCGACAAAATTTAAAAGGCGTGAGACTGTTCAGCTTAGAAAAAAAAGATATCTGGGGGCTGTGGGGGGGGGGAGGGGAACATGATAGAGGTCTATAAAATCATAAATGGTGTGGAGAAAGTGAATAGGAAAATGTTATTTACCCCCTTCACATAACACAAGAACCAGGGGAACCTAAATTAAATTTAGCTAGCAGGTTTAAAACCAACATAAGAAAATACTTCATCACACACCACACAGTCAATCTGTGGAATTCATTGCCAGGGGATGTTGTGAAGGCCAAAAGCATAACTGGGTTCAAAAAACAATTAGATAAATTAATGGAGGATAGTTCCATTAATGGCTATTTGCTGAGATGATCAGGGCTGCAACCCCGTGCTCTGGGACGTTGGGACTGGATGACAGGGTGTGGATCACTCAGGGCTTGGCTACACTTGTGCTTATGCCAGCAAAACTTTTGTCGCTGGGGTATGAAAAAAACTCTCTCTCCCACTGACATAACGCGGCTACACACCCTATGTTCACATCCCTGACTAAAGTTTTGCCAGCAAAACCATGAGTGTAGACAAGCCCTCAGTAATTGCCCTGTTCTGTTCATTCCCTCTGAAGCATCTGGCACCAGCCACTGTCAGAAGATGAACCATTAGTTTAACCCAGACTGGCTGTTTTTATGTTCTTAATAGCTATAGGAAATGTACATAATTTATCATGTGTGCCACGGATGCCTGTGATTCTACATACAGAGGGCTTTTGTCATAGGCGGTATGCCAGCAACTTGCCAGCTCTTTTACCTGATTCTCAGAAGTCCTGCCTGAGTCAAAATAGGGTGAAATCAGCCGACTTTGAGTGCAATTTATTGAGTTCATATCTACAATTAATCAGAGATTGCAACAAATCTGGAGAGGGGGCTGCGGCATATGACAAATCAATCTCTTCTATTTTCTTTCTCCATGGCCATCATATTTTCTCCATGTTTCCTCTTCTTGGCAAATGTGAAACCCCTCAATTAGTCTCCTACAATAGCCCACTAGAAAATTTTGAGGGTTTGTCTGTCTCCAGGAACAGGCCACTTTCATTTTCAATACAAATTTTTTAAATAGGTATCTAATAAAAGTGAAGATTTAAATCTCCATCTACATGGCTGTTTCTCACCAGGACCTTTTGCCATTTGAAGAGCTGTAGGGGCATAATCAGAGACAGCAATTGTATTAATGGAGGAGTCAATTGTAGAATTAAGCAAGTCCCTGAAGATCAAAAAGAAATATATATGGGAATAGGACCCATGTACTGGATTAAAAGTATGAATACTCCCTATCCATTGCATGTATAAGCCTCCAGATATCACAGCCCCAGATCCTTATTATGCAACTACAGAACCATTCTAGTTTTGGTTGGCTTATGATCCTGAGGCCGAGATTTGTCCACAAAAGGAGCAGGCATCTCATTAAAATACTGTGCAATCACAATAGGGATATAGGGTTCTCCATATAATTTAGTAAAAAAACCTATGACAAGTTTCAGGATCATCAAGGTGAGGCCCATATGTATTAGCAATTATTAGTTCAGATCCATTTACAGTGACTTTAAGGCTTAAAAATCTGCCCTGTTCATCTGAAATTGAGTCAGAGACTATTACTGCCAAGTATGCTGCCCCTGTAGATTTGGATAAGAAGCAGCAAAACATTGCTTTTCCTACCAAGTCACATTCTAATTTAGCAGCCTCATCTGCAGTCAAGTGTGTACCCTGCAAAAGCACTATGTCCACATTTGCCTTCTTTAATAATGAGTACATTTTTTTCTTTTAATTAGAATGTTGGTTTCCATTCCAGGAAATAAAATTAAGATTCAAGACCATTTGGCTGTTAAGAAATATTTTTGTATTTGTAGTCTTACAAAGGTGATGGAATGTTTGTGTCAGTTGCGCTGTTATATCCCCTCCTACTCCCCACATAGATGCCCGTGAGGAGGAGAGTCTATGGATGAAAGGTCTCAAGCGCTTATTCCACAGATTTTGAATTACCTTGCCACTTGCCAGACTTTAAAGAATAGGGAAGAGAGGGATCCAGAGAGTGGGAGGGAAGAGCACAAAAAGACAAGTGAAAGGAAAGACATAAAACCACATGACATATAACAACCTCACTTCTATCAAGCATAGGAGATCAAAATGAAAAGGAAACAATTACCAAATACTTAATATTGTCAACAAAGCTAAGCCAATCATAAGTTCAAGAGGGGGCAACTGAGGTTATAGAAGGTGTTAGGATGGGGGAAGGAGCTGAAGAAGCTAAGGGGGGGGGGGGGGGACAATCAGGGCAAGGAGGATGGGGCAACAAGGATAGAGAAATATGGAAGTAGTGGGATGGAGGAAGAGCATGGGGGGAGAGGAAGACAGGGGATATGGGCAATGGAGCAAGCAGGGGCAGGGGCACTGTAAAAGGGAGGAAATAGGAGGTGATAGAGAGTGCAGAAATCACTGTCCATGTAGCTCACAGAACTTGCGTTGGTCCTCTCCTCTGCTGCATTGGTCTATAGGAAGTGCAACTATGTTGCTTAGCTCCTGTGTAGCTTTCCTTGCTATCTTTCAGGGAGGAGAGCCATCTCTCACACTTCCAGCGCAAGGAATGTCAAGCTGTCAGGCTTTGAGGACCCCCAGGAGTAAGGCATTGTACTCACCTTTAAAATGTGGTATTGAGTCCTCAAATCTCTACAGGGCACCAGGGAGCTACACCGCCCCCTGGTGATATGTTTGGCGTAATTACTGTCAAGCTGACACACAGGCTTTGTATAATCACAAACACAGGTTCATATTGATCTGTCCAGTTAGGGTAGCTGTCAAATATTTCATTAATTCCCCAGAACAAATATAGGAGCAAAGGCACTCGATATTGCTAATACGCAATTTAAATAAATCCTTTTCACAGTCAGCTCACACTCATGAGATCAATTTAGAATGAGCTGTTCCCTTCACTCCGCTGCAGGGGCCCTTCACATTCAGCCATTCAATGACAATTGATGGACATACCCCAAAAGTTAATAATGCAAAAGCTTAGAGCAGAAAAGTGAACCTAAATAAATAAGTTAGTCACAATAACTTTGGCTAAGCTCCTAGGGAGCAGATAGGACTGACATAACAACTGGGAAGTAAACTTGATATAAAACAGAACGGGTACTCAATTCACTGCAAGCTATTTAAAGAACATTCTGCTTCTCGTGGCTCATGGACTGGATGCACCAACCTTGGTGTAAAACTGAGTTAGAAACTTTAAAAAATATTTGAGCCCTGGCTGCTTGGCTAGTTCCCATGCTCTTCTAAAAGCTGATCTCTGTTAAATCACATATTTTGCAAGATCTTGAAAGATCATTATCTTATTTTGTGGCTTCCTTCAAAGCAGTTCTTTGTTTCCACAAGCTAGCTGCATTATCTTTTCTTTTTCAGTAAATCTGAGAAATTTGACAATCACTGCATGAAGTTTGTCATTTGAGGCTGGTTTAGGAGCCAGGGACCTAGGTGCTCTCTCTAAATCAAATTAAAAATCATCTGGCAAGCTGAGCACTTTGGAAAGGAGCCAGGGAACAAATTCTATGGGGTTACCTTTCTCTGCTCCTTTCAGACTCCTATCATTCTCAGATTATTGTGGCAAGACTTTCCCTCAAAGTCTGCCATTTTAGATTTAAGAGAAGATAAATCTGGGAGGCTTCTCTGCACCTGGGCAGAGACCACTTGTGCCTGACCTTGGACCGATTATATTCTGTCTGTTGCTTCATTCACCCATCCTGCCTGTGCTTTCAGAGAGAAGTTAATCAAGATAACAGTCAATTGTATGGTGGCCATTGTGGCCTTGTTATCTACTATGTCTGCAGCAACTTTTTTCAGCAGGCCCATCACAGACACAGTGCCCTCAGCACCAGCCATCTGGTACAGAGGATGCGGGGCCTCCATTCTTGTTTTTCAGCTACTTGTAAGAGATCCCAGGAGACAAATATTTGCCTGTTGACATTCCAGAGATTTTTGTGGCACCTGTTCCTTTATTGGGGGTTGTCAGGGGCCCTGTGCTCTGGATGGAGACAATATAAAGGATGGCTCTTGATGGCTTTTCCATGCCACACAGCGACTCCTGAAGTCCACAGGTAGTCATTCAATGTTCACATTTTCACCTCTTTCTGCACATGAAGAGAGGAATATACACCAATAAAAACTGATATTAGAAGTTCATAAAAAAGATCCAGGACCCCGTTAGAATTGTTTCAGAAAATTGGAAACTCTGGCTACAAAGGTTTAGGGGTATTTCACTAAGTTAAACCTATTAACATACTTATTTCTCCAATATCAGTGAATGAAAGTACATATATTACTGTGAATGTAAAGTCTGACTCATTTTATCGCATCATAGAACAGTCCATTCTGGGCCATCCCACAGGAGGTGGGGTGCAAGCCTGGCCCTGCTGAAGTCATTACCAGTTTTGCCACTGACTTCAGTGTGGCCTCGATGTCACTTTGGCTGTACACTGATGTAGCTACATAGGTGCAAACCCTGTATAGACATGCAGTAGTGGTGTAAAAAGTAATGTATATTGATGCAGCATTTTCCAGTTTCAAGTCAGGGTAAACCCTACTGGTACAAGCCACCCTTTGCTACCCGTGCAACACATCAACAAATGGGACAGTGTAAGCAAGTCCTTATTTGCAGTATGTGCTGCCTGACCTTTTTATCTGCTGCTCTTGGAACATTCAGCACTTAACCATAGAGTTAATTCATTTTAATATTTTCCCTTTTGCTATTAAATGTAGTGAGAAACCAGCTGCTGTTAAAGCCTACCCACTGCTGTACATTATAGGAAATGCAATTACAATTCTTTGTAATTTTTTTCCTGTGGGACCAGAAAGGAAGTATTTTACAATCTGACACAGCATTTGCAAAATCATCATGAATCCCAGTAATAAAATGGATCTCTAAAGCCATTTGTTTGATCAGAAACTTGAAAATAGGCCAATTGACACCTCATACAGCTCAGAGATAAAGTATTTTCTTTGTAGAGGTGGACCCAAAGTCAAACTCCAAGTCTGAGTACTCCATAACTTTCTGGATATTGCAAATCAGAAAGTGGATTCTGGATCCACATTTTGCTGATGACCTTTATCTTCATAACAGGCTAATCCAAGACATCCTGAACTTTGTGGTATTTAAAATCTAAATCCATATCCACATTTTGCAGCTTCTGCCAATCTGAATTTCTTGTGATATTGGAGCCCTCAGAGTTTAGCTCAAGATATAATCATTGGTGGCATAGATAGAAAATAAGTGTGAGAACTGGTCTTTTTAGTCAGGCAGAATAAAATCTGCTACAAACTATTGATATCAGTTGATCTGCTGAAATAAGAGAATCACACACAGATCATCTGACCTGACAGATAATGCAATGCAAACCAGGATTTAAAAAAGTGACAAAAGAAGGCATTAAAAATTAGGCAGGTTATGTCAATAAACATACACATGCAGCAGAGGTGTCTGGGTCAAAGCGTCATGTTTAAGTTTGCAACAGCTTATTTAATCATTTTGTCAAAGCTTATTTTCATTGCAGGTCACCATGAAGAAATTCTGTGAGCCCACAATGGAGAAGAGAACCAAGCAGGAAAGAGAAGCAACACAATCAGATTGAGAAGAGGGCACTTGCCCTTCTTTTATGGGAGTTCTGAAGTGAGTTGTCTAGGATAAAAGGACTAATGGAGCTGGATTTCCTCATTCCATACGAGGAACAAATGTAAGAAAGATGTGTGAGAGATTACAATAAATACCTTGGCGAGAGATAAAGGAGAGAGATCAAATGTTTAAATCATTTGCCACATAGATAAGCTGCCCTTGATATAAAAATAGCAATGAATATAGTCCAGCTAGAGACATTCAGCACCTTTGTTCTTAAACCAAAGAAAATTCTGTCAACTGAGGGCTGTTATTTCCAACTTCACATATGATAACAGAGCTCTACCTCAAAATGAGAGCTCAGAAGCTGCAAAACAGCTCACTACATGGGATTTTGCCGATATTCCCACCTTTACGCTGATATTACATGCTCCTGCTCACCACAGTCAGATGGACTGTTATAAGAGAGACACACAGGTCATAAGCTACTATTTTCTGCAATGTACTTCATAGCCCCCTGCGTTTAGAAAGGGTACTCTGATATTACTCCTCCATTTAGGACAGTACTTCTCAGTGCATGGAGAAGGCACAAGGCATCCTGCATAAAAACCACAGAGGGCCAGTTGCAGTCAGGAACTTTGATGGTCAGCTTCTCTGTTGTGTCCCAGGACAGTATATTGCCCCCAAAGGGCCTGACCCTCTGATAACTAACGGATCTTTATGTCCACCTTATATTACCCAAAGTCAGGAGCCAGGAAGGTTTCCTGGGTTGCAAATTCTGTCCCTCAGGGTGATTGTTAAATCGTTTGTTTCTCCTGCTTGTTTAGCTTGATGGCTTTATTTAACTTACACGTAAAGGTACTTTCATTGTCCTTTGAGGGGTAACTAAGCCAATCAGACAAATAAATACACATTTTTTTGTCTGGGGTAAGCTAGGTTTATGCACTGCCTCTCAAACACATTTTAAGAACATTTTTTCATCACACATCTATAACTCTTTGTACACACCCCGCACATACCTCACACAAAGATCTTCAGGACCAGCATGTCACCAGTCTACATATGAAACCTTACATGACACCTGTGAGATACCTATTAAGACAACCGTGTGATGTGGCAATGAGTTTGTCAGGCCTGATATGAGTTACAGTATGGTGGGCCCAGCCAGCTGGCAATGAGGGACTCCCAGGGTCACAGATGTCTATGGTGATTCCGCTGATTCATGACTGGCAGGATTGTGAGTTACATGGGGCTGATCTTTTGTTTTTGTATTCCTCAAACCTTCACTTTAATATCTTCCACAGAACACGACTGCAAACATCAGATCAAGTACAATTAATGAGGTTGGGTGGTATTTGGATCTTGTAAAATCCTTGACTCTGTGAAAAGGCACTTCCATAATCAGGACTTTGGGGAGTTTAAAAAATCTCAATTTTTACCACATTACATCAATTGGACCTGGGAAGAATATTACAAAGATTGTGCACTTTGCTTATTAGGACGGTTGTTCCTGATTCAAACAGATAGAAAAGAATTTGAGTTGTTTGTCCCTAATTTCTTCATTTTGTGTGGTTTTAAAACATGTATATATGTGCCAATGTGTTGCATAATTCTTTTGATGTTTTATTATCTGTATATGTGGGTGGTGTTGATTCCAGCCACAGTTTGAAGTGCAAATTTGCCTCACAGTTCTTAGTGATGGTTAAAAATGTCACAAAACAGCCTCTGTGATTCCTTCCTGGGATTCCAAGTAGTACTTAGGCAAGACTCTTTTCTTCAAATATTTGTATTAAATAAAAACTAATTCAGATGAAAATAACCAGTCAATTGGTAAACAAACATAGAGAGTCCCAACTCTCCTAGATGCTCTTCCATATCCCTGAAGTTTTAAGCCCGCTCTGTTAAAACTCTAAAATATCTTAGGAACAACAGGCATGACAGCAGAGGGAATTGCTCCATGCTGGATTAACTTGTCCATTTCAGCTTCCTCTGCCTTTCCAGTGCTCTACATGTTATCATGGCTAATTTGAAAGTGAACTCATTTATCCCAAACATAGTGTAAAAAAAGAAAACATAAACATAAAATCATATGTTTACTATGTGAGCATCTCAGTCTGAAATCATCAAAACGTACAGTAAAGCAATAGCCAGGGATTATTTTTCCTCCCCTTATTTGGTGTTATGCAAAGTAGCAAGAATTTTTCCATTTCTGTGTTTTGTCTGAAAGGTGGTACCAGAAATGTATCCTTTTGTTGCAATATCTACATATTGCAGCATTGCTTCTGATGCTTTTGGAAACTTTTCCAGAAAGACGATCGCATAAGATATACTGCACAAGAGAATTTAATGCCAGTAGAGAAAGAAGTAGAATTTTCACTCTTTGCATGTTCTGTACATACAAAATCTAGATACCAGACGCATCCTCTCATATGTACTGAGAATATTAGCATATAAAAAGTGCCATGGAGTTTGTAAGGTTTTAATAGTGCCACTTAAAAAAGCAAAGAAAGGGTTAAAGAAGGAGAGTGTCATCTTGACTTGTTTTTCTACCTGACCCTTTTAAAAAAACTTTAAAAATGTAAGTGTTTTCTTTTCTCCCTTGATTTGAAAAATGATCTTTTCAGCAAAAGGGAAACTAGTGAAGGACTAGATTGTGCCCTGGAATGGGTGAAGCTTGGCTCTGTCCTCCCGTCTCACTGGCTACCTGGGCTAGCCAAGGGGAGTGTAATAATTTGCTGCTGCAACAGTAAATTACTACTTCTCTGCTGCCAGGGGTAGCTCTCTGAGTCACATCCTTGGAACATTCCTGGAGCACGGCAGCAGTGCATCTCCCCATACTCTTGGCTGTATCCTTGTGACACAACCTAGCCCTGACTCTTCACAGGATCAATTAAACTGATTATACACAAAGTGCTGTCAAATGCACAATGTAAAGGAGCTAAAAAATATTTCTTTGATAATTCCTTTCAATTATAGAAATCTGAGGTGTTCACTTGTAACTATCATGGGAATGCAGACTTCAGACAGAAGTGTGATTTTTCAAGTTGCTGATGTTTCCTTTAATGATGGACACCAATTATAATGGGGAAGATGCATTGCCCCTATGAATGATCTGAGCCCACAGTTCTGATGTGCATTGCTCTTCCCAGAAGGCAAATATTTCTCGCTGCTTAGCAACAGAAATTTGAAAGCTAGATGAAGTGTTGATGATGATATGATTTTTAAATCCCATGCTGGTATATGGTGTTAGGATTCCTAACCCAGCCGAATGCTAGGATGACAGAAGTGATTTAGATCAGTATATTGGTCCTTCCCCTGTTTCCTTTACAAAAGTTTTGCTTTGTTAATATTCTTATCCCTTTTTACTAAGCCTTCCTTTTTTATGATTTTTTCAATTTTTCAACCCTTTTTTCTTTCACTTGTCCATGTCTTTTAATTTCCATTTCTTGTAGCTTTACATCTGAGTTATTAACACCTTTCTCTCTCTGAAATGAGTGCCCAAATATTCTCTAATGTAAGAGTATGTCTCTTCTTTTGTGGGAGATATTTAAAACAACATTTCCATGCCTCACTCCCAGTAAGAGCTTTAAGGAGCTGTTTTAAGGATTTATTTTTCCCTCCAGCTTTCAGGAATTTATTAGAAAACAAAGATAAAACTGTGGCTCTCAAGCAGTCATTTAATCTTGAGGTTGCCAACCATGATTTGATTTTTCATTTTCTTTTGTTCCAGGGTTACAAACCTTTCAGTTCATTTATATTTATAAACAATGTTCCCACTATATTACATGCCTGGATTATTAAGAATACCTCCCAGTAGAGTTCTGTCAACTTTTTGTACATAATTAATTAAAAGCCTCAAAGTTACCTTTTATCAAACTTTCACAGAGGGTTAGCATATCAGAAATCTCAAAGTAAAAGAACTCAATTTATACCAAAGGACTATCCAGCATACCCCAAGTAAGGAAATATTCTTTATTTCATGGGATTAAAAAAAAAAAAAAAAAAAGGATTAAAGCCAAAGCAGAAATCACCTAGGGCAGAATGTGGTTTCACTGATAACAGAATTATATTTCACAGTAAAGAAAACCAAACCCTGAATCTAATTAACAGACCAGCTCTGATAAAACAAGTCAAAGGAGAAAACTGCTAGCCTAAAACTATGCTCTCACCTGCAAAAGAATTAAAGTGGGAGTAATAACAGACCCTTAGTAGTTAAAGTGCTTATAAATCGCACACAAAGGGGAAAAGGAGTGTAAATGTAAAGCACTGCCTACCTGTGTGCCTTCTGTTTTTTTATGGTATTCCCCCACAAGTAAACACAATTTTTCTCTTTCACATTAACTCGTAGAACCCAGCACCAGGTCAGTGAAATAAAGGTCCATCCTTTGTAATCTTAATCCCCTACATTCAATCTGCCACAGGAGTGACATGTTAGAATAGCTCAGGGAGGATGCAGCTGTGTCTGGAGTGCTCTGACCAAACAAAAGGAATACATCTGCCCCTCAATAGGAAATGTTGGGATCCCCCAAGACCCTCTTCGCTCGGTTCCCTAAAACTCAGTTTTTTTCTAGAATTTGTCACTCAGGGTATTATTATTTGGCATACAGCAACATGACATCCAAGCTGGCCAGGCTGAAACACAATCGGGAGGTGCAGGGTACTTCACAAACCCAAAGTTACCCAGCAGCCAACTGTTCCTGATATTCAGCTTTACTAACACCTAAATTCTTGACTATATATTACATCATGGGCTTCATGATTGGCTTGGTGACTTTTCAGGAACCAATCCCTGTACAGCATGTTCGTCCATGTGGCTGTTCATGTATCACTTGATCTCAACATTCCAGGTTTATTCTGTCCATTGTCCCTACTACCAGGGTATTCCTGCTTGTCTTAGCTACACTGACTCCAGCCTAATACTGGTTATGCCCTTATTTAAACTTAGCCTTCCATTCATCTTCCTAGTCATGCCCACTGAAAAATGAGGTCTGATTTATGTCCAGTTACTCTCATAAAGCTGGGCCTCCAGGAAACGCCTTTTATTTCCTTGCCATCTGAACAAACCTCTGGTTTTGTAACAGTAAAGTCCCTGTCAGGGAGACAGATAATGAGCGAGTTTGGAGACCCACAAGACATTGCAACGCGTAGCCTTTTACCGGAGTTTCTGCATTGTGGGATGTTGCTTACAAGAGAATAGCTGACTTATGCTGTAAGGTATTAAACTCTCTCCCTCCCTCCCCCCAGAGCATTACTCCCCAATCTGTAAGGTATATTACAGCAGTATGCACAACTGTTTATTCTGGTCTAGACTCTGCTTGTGACATTTGGGAGAAAATAAAGAATACCCAGTAGTGTCATGTTGTTATAGGTGTCCAGTTGCCACTGAGTAATAGAGTATGTTAGAAGCCTTGTTAGTCATTTGCCATCATTTTATGATTCAATACATTTGTTATGCATTACAGATTATGGGCCCTGCCCATTCAAGATACATAACTCCTTCCACCATCAGTTATCAGATTCTATAACTGTTGTTTGCAGTGTGTTCACTGTCATTTTCCTTGTCACATATTACTTGTAGTGCCATTATGAAAGATGTGTTGTTAGGAAGAAAACATCGACGGCTGTGGGATGCATACAGAAGATTGTTTCCCTTTATTTCGTAAATCACAGGCCAAAATTCTTGCAAAAGGGTAGATTACTTGGCATACATCAGATCCTCACATTTCTATAGCCCATTCTAATAACTAGGAGAAAATGGAGGGTCAGAGTACTAGTAAAGCGATACAGCCAGTTCTTATTTTTAACAGCAAATTGAAACCTTTTCCTAGGATCAACAACTTTCCGTTTTTCAAATGCTACAAATGATAGCTCTGTAGCATGCCTCAGAGTTTTCCTTCTCCTAGATAGGTCACTGCTAGTGACGCAGGAAATGAATTAAATGGACAGTTTTTCTCTAGAGAAACTCACATATTCCATGTCTCAAATGCCAGAGTCTATCTGAGATTTAATTTGAAATCTAAGATGCTTTAATTCAAAATAAACACTTGGCAAAATAGTCATTACCAAGCAGCAGGACATCAATTTTATGAGCTGGAGTTCTCTAATTCTGTTTGCTACTAATTATCTTTAATGATTACTGGTTTTTTAATCTATAAAATTAAGAAAATAAAAGCTAAAGCTCCTTTTTAATTTTAATATGACCTATTGAGTCTAAGTAATACAATGCATAGGGAACATAATTTTGAGACCCCCTATGGCACAATAATAGTTCAAGAACTTAATGCTGAAATAATTCTATTATTATTATTATTACAAGTGTTTCTAGAGGTCAGGGCCCCATTGGGCTAGGCACCGGATATAACAGAGAGAAAGTCCCAGCCCAAAGACTTTTGCCTTATTTTTTTCAATTTGCAGCACTATGCCTGAACTTTTAAAAGATTGTAGCTAAAAGTGCATGAATGCTGATATGGCCCAAAGGTGTTGTGAATGGAAGGATAGATTGTGATTCGTGAGCTCAGTGAATTTTCACATGTATCACTGAGACTGAAATTTGGCCATCCACATGCAAGCGATCTTATAATGAAACAACCACAAATGCATATCACTACGTAATATTCTCATTTAAATATTCCCTGACAGCAGACTAACATGAGTCAAAGGATTGTATTTGTTCCACTTAACCTAGTACTCTGAATGAGTAGTGTATATATTGCATGATACCTTGACAAGTGTATCAACATGGCATTTAATGTTGTTTTCCCTACCAATAGGGTTGTGATGGTTCTGATTACATCAGTCATTAGATCAGTATAGCTGATCATATATAAAAAGTTATATCTACTTCTTAAAAGCTAATGTCTGGTGTATTGGTTTAAATTGGACTCCCAAGATAATTATCCACTGCTTTCTCTATAGTGTTATGGTGAAGGTGTAGAAGATGATCCACAAGAGACAGAGTGGAAATTTGGACTCGGAATTCCACTGTTTCGGTCACATTAAGTCATAACACAAACTTTTATTTTATTTACTAGAGGAGCATCATGCAAGGGATCAGCAAAAATTGTTTTCTTGGCCTTTAAAGGGAAGGAAATCCTCTGAGATACTCTGAAGTAGTTGATTAAAACAGGAGGTGACTGTTAGTACAGATTTCTTCTATTATATATGTCATAGTTTCAGGGTTAACTGCACCGTTGACCCCCACCTCCTGGTCTTACTCAAGGACAACCACTTAATGTTTCAGGCTCCCAGCTGTCACCTCTCTTGGGTGAAGACCCATGTCTCTTTCCCTCCTGACTGGGGTTTTAAGTCTGCACAGCTCCTGCCTTACACTGCAATATCCACAGCAAGCCACTTTGCCCAACGGCCAGTGCCAATGTGTTGCTTTCCATCTGAGGGCTATGCACCGTTTATTGCCAGCAGTTACAAGTTACCCCACAGCTTAAGCAAGCACATTTATTTTTAAGGTAAAAGCATTACAGAAAAAGCTTACAAAACAAGAACAGTTCCTATATGCATGCTGAAAGCTTATCAGGGGTTACCCATCAGTCTGATAGGGCCTTAGTAGGCCAAAGCCTTTCCCACTTCTGCAAGGGTTGAGAGCCCCTTTGAACAGAAAGTCCTGATCATTTGCTGGATCAAAAGAAAAGGCCACAAGTCAGTTTAAATGCAGCCCTTCTGTATCAAAAGCCCTTTCTTTGTCTGTTGATCTCTGAAAAACCTAATTTCATTTATATGCTAGCCTCCTCGGGGGTGGTACAGCTCTGGAGGTGTTCACTAATCTAAGTGATTTGCCTTCATCATCTCACTGTTTTTAGTTCCTGGAAGAACTGTGAGAACCTTCCTCCCTGGAGTTGCATATAATCCCTGGCCCACAATGATGCATAAACTATTCATAAACTTAATGCAATATGGTCTCCAAAGACATTGTATGCATTTACGGTATCTGTCACAGTATAAACCCTTACAATTCATGTTACTGTAAAATATTGGTATATTTATCCCCTGTGGCTGACCAGTCTTTACCCAGTGTATTGATCCAGCCTTCTTTCTTGTTCACTGGATTATGTGTTTACCATGATGTTTTGAATTGTCAAGGACACTATCCAACCACTGCCTGTTGCATGTGGCAAAAAGTAGAACCAGAGGAAAAAGTAAAGTGAGAAGGAAGAAATCTCCTAGCCCCCATTTATTTTCCCTTCCATTTCCTCTTCTGTCTGTTCATTTTATTTCATCTTTCTTCCAACTTCCTTAATTCCTCTCCTATTTCTTCTCATTTCTATCAGCTTTTTTATGGACCACTAGAGCTGAGTGAATACTGCCACAGCATTCCATGAATATTCTTTCTCATTACTTTAATGAACTCCTTTCCATTCTCCTCATAGTAAGTCTGACTATTGCACTTGTTCTCCAAAAATATTCCAGTGAACAATTTTATAGGTGAAAACAGCAAATGTTAATTGAATTTACAATTCATAATCATGAGTATTTTCACCAGGAATCTGGTTTTAAGAATCAAGGTCACACAGTCAGGGAACAGAAATATACAGTGTGACCTATATTTCTAGTCAAAACTGCTTGAATTTTGAATATTGACTGCTCACTGTACTGCTTCCAAATGACCTACCAAGCAAGATTTATTTGTAGAAATTATTTGGCAAATTCATTCAAGGAAATTGTGATCTTCTCATGGATGACTTCTGACCAGATTATCCAGCTCTGTAATTAAATCTCCATTCACAGTTTGCCTATATCCCCTTCATTTTTTACAAGTCATCCTTCCACTCTGTTATCCTTCCTAGTCTGAATTTTTATTGAAAAAAATAACAATTTGAAGTATTTTTATTGGTCCTGTCACCACAGCACTACTCTGTTTTTTCTGGACTGCATGCCGCATTTCCTTCACAATAAGATGGGTTTTATGCTTTCATTGAATAACACGTGAGGAACTGCTTTTAAGTCATCCTGATCCAGGCTATGATTCAACAAGGTACTTATGCACATGTTTGACTTCATACCTATGAAAGCAAGTAGTCCCATTGACTTCAGGGCTTAAAGTCAAGCAGATAAGTGCTCAGGTATCTTGCTGAATCAGGAATTCAGTGTGGTCTAGCAAGAAAGTCAGCCTACAACTGGAGCCAAAGATGATGGGAGAGGAAATTCCCCATCAGATCTTGTACTGAAATGGGTAAAGTGCTGTCCATGGAAAAGCAGTGGGAGAGATCGCTTGACAGGTTATAGGCATTTGCAGGAAGTCAGAAGTTTTCCCAATCATTTTCTGTCAGAGACTCTGTGAATCCTTGATATTCCTACAAGATCTCAATACTTTTCATTAATGACTCAGTTCTGACAAAACTGGTGGAGATTACAAGGATGAGCACTACCATGCTATTCTGCAAAATGGCAAACAGCTTAACTTCCACGAAAACAGGTTCAGCCCACCTAAAGAAACATCAATGAATGTGGTTTTAATTCACTGCTTCCCAGTATCTGCACATATATGGTTGGGAAACTTTTAAATGTATGACTCCTTCCCTGAGGAATACCATCTTTTATACTTGACTCCTCAGCAACACTACTAAAATTCCCATTCTAATACCCTTGAAAGAAAAAAAACTGGAGCTTCAAGATTGCAAGTCATATGCCCAATAAAATCCATAGATGTTCTTTCTTCATCCTGTGTAATGAAACCTTCCAGCACTTTGTTGCCTCAATTTTCCGTTAAAAAAAAAAAAAGAAAAAAAAATCATTACCATTAGCTTCTACCTGTGTATCTCCCATAAACAGTGAGAAATACCCTTCATTCTTTGTTTAGTTAGTTCTTAGGTGGAGAATAAAACTAGATGGCAGACCTATAATTATGGAAGTTTAGATTATTCAGCAACCAATTCTTATTTCCAAAAGGAGGGAGCTCAGCTGGAAATTTTCAGGCATTATTTGAGCGGAGGTCCATATACAGTAATTATTAGTAATAGGTGAACCTCTTAAAGTTTGATTCTGAGAAGCCTCCAAAACTTAGAGCCAACAAGAAATGAAGATATTTCTATTGCAGATACCTGTCTGTGCCTGTCAAAGTCTTTCCAAAATAATGTATCCCTCATCACTGAGAGAAGTGGGGCAGGTAGAGAATGTAATGAAGACTGGGTATAAAGGGTAAGTAGCAGCTGTAGCTCATTCTTGGGACATATTATGATGCCAGGATAATTTTTAAAGTCAGTGTCAGTTAACTTGAATTAATTTCTCTCTTTTCACCAAAATTGAGCAATTCAAACAAAAAATCTAGTCACCTAGCAAGCCCAAAATCTAACATGTCATTTGAGCATATATAGCTGTGTGTGTGCCACAGTTGATTAGAGATAAGCGGTAACTGTGTACCACTCAACTGACTTCTAGGTAGATTTAATACATTTGCCTAGTTCTATAAAACATCAGAAGTTGGATGTTTTATACTTGGACAGAAGTACAAGGATATCTGTCAAATTATCAGTAATCAGAGAGTTTTTGGTTACAGGAGAGGGGTGTACATGTCACATTTAATGATATGGAGACTCTGACCAGTTGTAGTTATTAAAGATCTCACAGCACTTTTCACAAGAATTAGGGGTGTTTATTCCGATGTACTACCTAAATTTCAGTTTGGGTAATTACATTCTGCCTAGTGATCAATGGCTCCATGTCTAGCTGGCAACCGGTCACAAGCGGAGTTCCCCAGGGGTCGGTCCTGGGGCCGGTTTTGTTCAACATCTTTATTAATGATCTGGAGGATGGGGTAGATTGCATCAGCAAGTTTGCGGACGACACTAAGCTGGGGGGAGTGGTAGATACCCTGGAGGGTAGGGATAGGATACAGAAGGACCTAAACAAACTGGAGGATTGGGCCAAAAGAAATCTAATGAGGTTCAACAAGGACAAGTGCATCCTCCACTTAGGAAGGAAGAATCCCATGCACAGCTATAGCCTGGGGACCGACGAGCTGGGCAGCAGCTCTGCAGAAAAGGACCTGGGGGTAACAGTGGATAAAAAGCTGGATATGAGTCAGCAGTGTGCCCTGGTTGTCAAGAAGGCTAATGGCATATTGGACTGCATTAGGAGGGGCATTGCCAGCAGGTCACGGGAAGTGATTATTCCCCTCTATTCGGCATTGGTGAGGCCGCATTTAGAATATTGTGTCCAGTTTTGGGCCCCCCACTACAAAAAGGATGTGGACAAGTTAGAGAAAGTGCAGCGGAGGGCAACCAAAATGATTAGGGGGCTGGAGCACAGGACTTATGAGGAGAGGCTGAGGGAACTGGGCTTGTTTAGTCTGCAAAAGAGAAGAGTGAGGGGGGATTTGATAGCGGCCTTTAACTACCTGAAAGGGGGTTCCAGGGAGGATGGGGCTAGGCTGTTCTCGGTGGTGGCAGATGACAGAACAAGGAGCAACGGTCTCAAGTTGCAGGGCGGGAGGTCTAGGTTGGACATTAGGAAAAAGTTTTTTACTAGGAGGGTGATGAAGCACTGGAATGGGTTACCTAGGGAGGTGGTAGAATCTCCATCCTTAGAGGTTTTTAAGCTGAGGCTTGACAAAGCCCTGGTTGGGATGATATAGCTGAGGTTAGTCCTGCTTTGAGCAGGGGGTTGGACTAGATGACCTCCTGAGGTCCCTTCCAACTCTAATATTCTATGATTCTATGATTCTATCTACATTTTCCATGTAGTTTTACTTCACTTCCTGTACCATACTGTTCTTTCGTGTTATACGCTGTTAAATAGATATCATATTCACCTGAAGATGTAGATGCATTTCCATGGTGGTTGAAGTGGTTATATGCACATTAACATGAATCTGGTTTCTTTGGAATTAAAGGTGGTATACACACAAAATATATTCTAATATTCTATATTCTAAGATTTATCTTATCTGAATTGACTGGTGTTTGTAAGAAGTACTGGGTGAAAATGTTTTATTCAGTGTTTAAAAAATCAACTTGTACAGTTTGTATAAAATCCCTTGGCTGGGACCCCAACATTTTCATCATTCTAACACTCGAGTCTAAAGAAAGACATTCCAGGAAATGCTTTTTTCATTTCATTTCATTTCCAGAGTTCTATGACAATTGCATTTTGGTTTGACTTTGGGTGAGATGCAAAAGGCCCATTCTTATAGACTGGAGCACTGAGGCATAAAAAAAAGAACATTGTAGTTGACATTGACGGAAATTTCTGCAGCACATCCTGACAGTGAGAGAATAGATGCAAGCTGGAGAGTCTATAAAAGTCATGCGAGTCTCAGCGTTTATTGTAAAAGTTCAGGAACTCTATTCAGACACACAGAACCCCAATTTCTGAACTCTCATGTTACACTTGTCTGAAAATTTAAAAGGACTACTCCCAGCCAAAAGAATTAGGGTCTCCTCTGCCCTCTTCAGCCTTCCCATACCCTTGCATTGAACACATATTTAGAGTGAAATCCTGTTGACTTCAATAGGGCCAGCATTTCACCCTTAGAATATGAAGAAACCCCAATCTGTTGAAATACAAAGCTTTTCTCTCTAGGTAACAGCAATATGCTACTGACATTTATGTTTACTTGCCATCAGGGTTTAGCAGAACTTATTGAAAATGTTGCTGTTTTAATAATATTTCGTCAAGTCAGTCAGCAGCAGACATGCAAAAGGTAAAACTGAGAAAGCTAACAGGCCCCATCACAGTGGCATACCATAGGTTTCCGACACCCAGGGGCCAAGCCTTAATTTGCGCCACCCACCTCCCCGCTGCTTTCCGCCCCCTACCGCCCGCCCCCACGCAGGGCAGGAGGGATCCCAGCGCCGTCCCCCAGCTTCCCCGGGGAGTATCTGTAACTGCAGGGGGATGTGAGGCCTGGGGGGTGGCACAAATGCAGGCTTGGCTCCGCCGGCTTCCCCCCGCACTTACCCTCTGCGTGGCACCCACCTCTCCCACTCCAGCCCCACAGCCTGGCGCTGGATTGGATGGGACAGCCTCACCCCCCGGTCTGGGAGGGGGGGCTGGGCCAGCCCCTCATGACACATGGGAGGGGGGACACAGGAGTGGGAGCAGCTGCCCCTCACAACCTCCTGCGCCCCCTCCCCTCAATCTCTGGCGCTTTCCCCCACACTTATCCGCCGCTTCAGCCCCACAGTCTGGCTTGCACAGGGCACCTCACCCCCCAGCCTGGAGGGAGGGCAACGGGCTGAGCCCTCCACCCCATGTACATTGTGAGGGGCCGGCACGGCACCCGCCAGCAGACTGGCGCCCAGGGCCTGCTCCCCCACCCCCTCCTTGGTACGCCACTGTTCCATCATGCAATGGCAAAAAAACGGGTCAGGCCCAATGTTTTACAGCTAGGCCCTGATCCTGCAAGCTGTTCCAGGTGGACAGACCCCTGAATACATACAGAGCCAATGGACTGCACTGGCATTTCATATGAGCACACAAGTCTGCTTACCTGGAACAATTTGCAGGAATGGTGCCATAATCAAGACAATTGGCATTTCCAAAAACTACTTATTCAAACTTTAACTCAACAAGAACTAAACTCAGGCTGCTTCCAGCTGCTCATAATTATTGTTTCCTTTCTAGTGTATATTTTGTATAGGACTACTGGAATTTTATAAAATAGAGCCCATTCCTAATTCAGTTTTTACAGATGTAAAAGATGCATTGAAGACAATTAGAGTATTGTGTAAGGATTGCAGGATTCGGCCCATAGATAACATAGTTTGTTATTCACATATACTGGATTTTATATTTCTTCATATGATCTGTGGCATTCAGGGTTCATTCCCATGTTTAGAGATTCTCCATATCCCAAGTTTGAGAATTTAAGTTTGCGAAAAACGAGTGCATTGAGGGACAAATTGTAACCCCTGGTGCATGGCTGCACAGGGACTTAAGAGTTCCCTCCTCCTGCACAGACTCTCCATGATACAGGTCACCATTCACGAGGCTTTTAGTTTCCCTCCTGCACATGGTTGCAGAGAGTAGGCAGACAGGAGTGAGCAGTGCTCAGAGCTTTGACTCCATCCCTCCCATGTATAGGTTAGTATAGTCAGGACAGAGGGAGAAGTGAGCTGTGTCAGATAAAAGGCTGCCACAGCTGTGGCCAAAGAGCTTTCACCAAAGAGCCATGTAAAACTTGCCCGGTCATGAAAATTACACAACGAATAATATGAGAACAGGAAATGGCCCTTGTTGTCACTGGGAATGATCACAGCTTTGCTGAGAATTTAAAGCACAAGCAACCAAGAAAAGTATCCATTAGCAATGATAAAAAAACCAGTTCTCTACTACAATGAGTTACACCTCCAAAGAACAAGCTTTATATGTAGCAGTTTGACCACTCCGTGGTCCCAGGTTATAAATTCCCACAGCTCATGGGTAATATGCATACTACTTTTCCTCTTTCTATCCATTTGTGTAGATGTGTATGTCTGTGTGTGCATGAAATAACTGCCAGGTTAGATGTCTGAAAGGAGTTTTACAGGCTTTCAGTCCTGAGGCCTGTCACTAGGAAATGAGGGATTTTGAGCCCACAATGAGACTGATACTAGAGTACAAGAGCATAAGTTTGCTTTTCAAGTCTTAAATATGACAAACAAGGGCCTTGAGAAGCAGGATCCTCAGAATGTAATAAACTCTCCAGGCCTGCTGTTACCAAATGCCAGGCAAATACAGATGTGGGCCTAATATGCTGCATGTATTAGTAAGCATTTTGAGGCACATAATAAAACACGATACAATCTAAAAGTGGGGTCTTTTTTTAAAACCCAAAACTGAGGCTTTGCTATAGTTCAGAAATAGTTTAAGAAGGCAAGTGTTAGATCATCTAGCGTTAGCATGAATAATAGAAAAACACATTCTCCATACTAGTCCCCCGAGGGCTTCCCAAGAGAGCTGCTGCTAAAAGAGCAAGAATCAAAGCAAAATGTAGCTTCTACAGAAATCTTGCTGTTTGCCTAGAAGCCCATCACCACCACCCCCTTGCATTTTTCTGTCAGACAGGCTCTTTCTCTTCCACCCTCACCCTTCACTTGCTATATGTCTCCCCTGTCTATCAGCCTCATCAAGCCTGCCTAATATACAAGCCTATTCCAGGGCTCATGACTATGTCAGGCAGGCATCTGAGGTTGCAGTTTCAAGATTTGTTTTTGCCTGCCAGCATTTCAAGGCTGACACTGATGAGGCTTCCTGGATGGGAAAATGGGGAAAGCAGAATGTCTGAGGTCAAATTGCCCCCTTGTGGCAGCAAGTATCACTAATGCACTTATTTCTCCTTTAGGATTACTGCTGTGCACTGGAAGTGATGGATTTGACTCATCACCAACTCTATGGCCCTATCTGCAGTAGGTGAAGCTTGCAAAGGCATATGCGAAAAGGAAAGGAAATGCAAATGAGCAGTCTGTACTTACAAAGGAACATGTCAGTGTATCTGGAAACTGTCTCCCCAAAAGGCAGCATCATGCATTTTGTGCTTCTCTGTCAGAAGCCGCTGCCAGCTATAGACTGAACTTCCCCATCTCCTTTTCTCCCTCAACAGCTATCTACAAAAATTCATGGCTTGAACAATGCTGACTTGTCCTTATCCAGTTCATCAGCATATAAAAGAAAAATGCAGCTTGTATAAACTAGCAGACCCATGCGATTTGAATGTGGGTTTTTTTTTAATCTGTTTGTATCTGTAGTTCATGTGTTTTTCTCATTCAGAACTGACAGAAACTTTGCTTTATTTTAAAGCATAACATTGAACTAGTTACACTGAGCTTTATTCTCAAATCAGCTGAACTCCACTAGCTTCAATGAATCTATACTGATTTACATCAGCTGAGGATCTGGGCATCATTTTGACTCATAGGCATATAAACAACAATACAAACTACTTGAGTAGCTTCAGTCACTCTAGACTCCAATGCCCAGATCTTCAAAGGTATTTAGATGCCTAACTCCCATTCAAATCAATAGGAGTTAGGTGCCTAGATACCTTTGAGGATCTGGGCCAAAATGGCTTTTGGGATCACATATGGGACAGACTGATTGGTGATCATATTTAAAATGAGGGAGGAAAGAAAGAAACAAAGTGAAACCCTTGCCCCAATTAAATCAATTTTAAAAATCCCCTTCACTCCAGAGGGATCAGGATTTAACCCAACAGCTAAATGATCTAGGAATACTCAGCCCCCACCCCTTTGTTTAAAAACAAACAAATAAAACAAACAAACAAACAAAACAGTAAACATTAGTATTTATTAATTAATCATTTTGTTTTAGTTCATCAAAGAATAATAGGGATTCAGTATTCCTTCTACATGAGAAATATCACTAAGTGAAATCTACCCATAAAGCCTAAAACAGCACAATGCAACCTACTATGCTTCTGTTTAGAGTCTCTGTTATTAAGCTGAGTTGCTTGCCTCTGTGCTTTTAAATCAAGGATAACCTTGGTTATGCTTTGCCAAACACAAAGAACAAAATCTATCACTGAGTTTAGACAACATTTATCTGAGATTACAGAAAACAAGACATATAGAATCTCCATGAGGAAGAGAGAGAACCATCTTCCTCTATAACATTCTCTATCTGAACAGACATTCAAAATGGTAGCTGCCCTTATAGCAATCACAGAGACACCTTCACATTTAAAGATGCAGTACAAAGAAAACAAAATGGTGAAAAGAAAGTACCAAATAGGCTGGGATTGCAAATCCTGTTGGTGAAGTTTTAGTATGGCGGTTTTCAACATTTTCTCTTTACAGAACCCTAAAAATTTTTGAATGGAGGTATGGATTCTTTTAGAAAACTTAGACACTGTCTGCAAACCCCCAGCTCCATGAACCACAGGTTGAAAAGCTCTGTGCTATGGTAACAACAACCTTTCATGGATCCCTCAGACATAGTCTGCAGATCCCCGGGGATCTGCGGACCACGAGTTAAAAACCACTGTTCTAGTATATTTCAGCACCATACTGCACAAACATGAAGCATCTGGAGAAGAGAGATTTGCAAACCCAGGTATAGCAGAGAACATACCATCAGGTGAAAGCAGGCAAGAAATAGAATAGAGCTTAAATGAAAAATAACATTTTAAAATGTGTAAAGTTTAGATAAATAAATGCAATGAACAAAGACTTTTTTACTTGCAAAAATCAGTAATGAGTAGATTCTCTGATATCCTTTCTCAGACTGAGTAGCACTGTTGTGAAATCAACAGTTCAATGAGTAGACACCTTGAAAGAGCTGTGGGGGAAGATTGTTCAGCACATACCCACACTATTCCTGGAACAAGGCAGCAGAGCTTGATTTGTGACCTGTGAAAGCACAGGAATGAGGGGACCTTGAGTTGTAGGACTTCCCATTTTTCAAGCAGTCCAGAATTACACATGGGATCTTCTATTGCCTGGGAAGATAAGGAGACTTTGAAGGCATGGTAGGACCACCAAAGATGACCTCATAATGCAGTTAACCCTGCCCACCAGTGCTACGAGTCCTTCTATTTCATGAGAAGTAAATGCCACACAACACTTGCAACAAACACCTTCTAAATTCAAACAAAAATCACTTATGTAAACTGGACTCTTTAAACTTCTGCTGCTATGTAGATTTAATTTTTCATATCATCTTATTAAGCACTATGTGAGTACATAATATAATTTAGAAGGGCTTTCATGCTGATATGGCTGGCAGCTCCAAAGAAGTTAATATTTGTTCTGGGGATCAACAGGCACTACAGCTGAAATTAAAGGTGTCTTTTTCATCTAAAAAATCCCTTCTAAGCCTCATTGACTTAGAGCCCAATACACACTTCGTGGTTTGGAGCAAAAACAGGTGGTGGAGCAATAGAGTCTGACCAGAGAAAAGTCAGCTATTAGAGGGTTTTTTTATCCTTCTCTCAGTAAATTGCCATTTCATATGTTTTTAATAAAAGTGCGCTTTCCTGAATATCCATTTACCGATTTCAAAGAATCCTAATATAGAGCCCATATTATAGAAAATAGGACATATTCATGATATTAGGGTATCATTCTTCAAAGAAAGAAGAATTAAAATTAAATAAATATATTTTAAGAATCACACACAGAAAAGGAAATGGATGTATAACTATAAAGATTCATTTACTGGACACCTATTGTTTACAAGTATATACCAATGGAAAAAATACTACAGGTAAATTGCATAATCAGGATACAAAGAATATAATTCAATAAAACATAAGTGATCTACCGGGCATAAAGAACAATAGGTTGTGTGATTTGGCTGGGTGGGTATCAGATCCAGCATGGACTACAGCAAGCAAAAATCCAGCAATAGGAAGATATTGGCCATTTTTATCCTGTATATATCTTCCCAGAGAGTGACATTTTGAGCATCTGTATTTTGAACTTTGAATTCACTGAAACCCTTCAAATCCCTCCTTAAACAAACAGCAGATAAAAAGTTTTGTTCCATTTCCCCAAAGGCAGTAGATTCTGCAGAGAGTTTCAAAGGCAGGATTGTTTTGCTTATTTGATTAAAAAAGATTATAGGCCAGCCTTGATTTTATGAGACCTTAGATTAAATGGCTTAAAAGAAAATTCCAAATGATTTTTATAAGGTCAAATAAAAATTATGTTTCAAAAAGTCCCCAAGAATTTGCTATTGGGAATCAAATCTGTATAAATATTTCTGGGAGTGAATACTGTCTTTAGGTAAACTTGGAATCTGTGCCCCATACTGTGACTAGCTGTTAAAAGTACAAAAAAAAAACCCTGTGTTTTATTTACCTTTATTTACCTTACCTGCTATTATTTTTGTTGTTTTACAGTACTGCTAGTAGCCTCAATCAGCCTTAAGATCCCCTTGCAACATGCACTATACAGTATTCATGGTCCCTGCCCTTAGGGACATACTGTTTAGAAATATTCTCAAGGAGACAACAATTTGGAAACATGTTTTTAGATTGGTTGGAGGAGACACAGAGCAAATTAATGTAGCTCTGCATGGTAACTCACAGGGAGATTGCTGAGCAGCATTTTCTAAAATAACTTGAGCTTCCACTGTACCAAACCAAGCAAAAGAAAAGAAGAAACAACAGCACTGGCAAAAAGTTACAGATAAAATGGAACTTTATGTGAATAACAATATGTAGCTAGGTTAAATACCGTAAGGGCTATCCGTCCTCATAATTCAGAGTTGAGGTTTCAATCCAGCAAAGTGCTGATCACTCTGACCCCAGTCCTGCACAGCACTTAAGCATGTGCTTAACTTTACGGGCATGAGTAGTCCCACTGAACTCAAGTTCTATGTGCTTAACGGTAGGTTCACAAGATTGGAAAGCTCCACTGATTTTAATAGTGTGGGTCCAGGAACTAAGGATCAAGCCATAAACTGGCTAAAGTCAGATACAAAATTTTCCAGCCCATAATATTGTACAATTAACCAGATATATTAGGGGTAGTTGCTATGGTTTTGTTTTATGCTAGTACTTTTCTCTCCAGTTTTTGACTGAATGAACTATTCGCTATTCCAGCATGGCAGTTTCTCTTTTCTCTCAAAAGCAGCCAGACAATTTAATACAGTTAGATGTTGTTTATGAATGTTTCTTATGGCATTTTCTTTTATTTTTATTGAGCAATTTTTCCAACATGAAATGGGACATTTATTGTTCACATACAGTGGGTAATGAACCTGCAAAAGCCAAAGCGGGCTTCATAAAACATGTGACTCTCCTCAATAAACAGAATGACAAACCATGATGGACATTTATAAATCGTTCAGGAGCATTCCTCATAATTCCTGAAGTTTCATTAATTCATTTAGGAAGGACTGAACTTACTACTCATCAAAGAGGTTTCAGATTGCAAGTCCTAGAGTCCTCTACCTATAGAACAGATAAAATACGACAAGCTGCTCACTCTGACTTACCTATGTGCCCCAGCACTGAGTGTCTAGGAGTGCCTGTCATCCCATATGGACTAGTCTTATAGAATTTAATATGTAGGTGATTTGGAATTCTATCCCTTCCATGGCTCAAAAATGTATATGAAAGATATAGTTCTCTATTAAAATGTGTAGATTTTTAGAGTTACATTTAAATTAAAATTATGAAATTATTTAAACTCTAAAGTGTCCATATAGCCCTATTAGTCTGATCACTGCTACATTTTATAGCACTTTTCCATAAGGGCTTGATCGATAAGGGCTGGAAACAGTGGTTCATGGAGCAGCAGAGAATACAGTGTGGAGCATGCTCATTATGCCCTCTCAATGGTGTTTCTGTGAAACAAGGTTTCCACAAAATGTCATTCCATCAGCAGCCACGCTGCCTAAAACCTGCATGCATGCTGCCTTACCATCGCGTAGGGAAACTGAGCAAGGCCAAGCATAGGGTATGGGTACGACCAAGTAACACACCCCTAGAGATGACTTCTATTCCTCATCTTTTTGCATGGCCCTACTCAACTGGCGTTCTGCCTTCTCAGTTGGGGCTGCCAACACAGTGCAAATTAGAGCCATATATGGTGGGGACAACTAGTTCAGCACCAGGAACTAGAATGAGAACACAACTTCTTATTTTACAGTCATAGTAGCCAAAATATACGGCCTGATCCTGAGTCAATTGAAATGAATGGAGGTTTTGTCTTTTGAAATGCAAACATAATCCAGGTGGAACTTTCCCAAGAAGGCATTTTAACTAGTGATGGCCTTGAACAGCTAAATGAAGATTGAAATCTTGATGTAGATTTCCAATGGAACTACTAGGTAAATCCCCTAGCCATGGCTGCCCAAGAATCTCCTTAAAGGAAAATCCCTGCTGTGGAGTGAGTTCTTCAGGAAAGATAATATAGTCCTGAAGATTCTTGGCAGGGCAGAAGGTGATGTAGGATTTCTCTTCCACATATAGATGTAGGGAGGCACGAGGTTTTTCTGTTTCCTGGTATATTAATAAAACAAACATTTTCAGCTTCGTAAATCCCAGCACAGTGCATAAAAAATTCTGTCACAGAGAACATTGAAGAAAGTGTGGTATCTTACACAAAATGGCAAGAATCAGAAAGGGGAATGGCTCATCTTTCAAAACCTGGACATGGTCTGTCTTGACTAAATCCTGCTGTCTAGATCCTGTATTTTAGTTCATGATAAGTAGATCAGCCTTGTGACAATTGAGTAATTATCCTGGCAGAATCAGAAAGGATACAAATGTACACCCTAAATACTTTTGATGGGTTATGGCCAGTGAGCTAAAAGAGAGTGAACCCCTTTAAGGCCAAAGGGGCCTCCTAGTATGGCAAACACTGGATGTATTTCACTTTACTAATGAGGAATGCCCCTGGAGCATCTTTATCCATGGTTGCCCTTCCAGGAAAGGGATTCAAATACAAGTGAAACTGGATATTTGAAAAGAAAAGAAAACATAAAATGCTCATTTCTCTAATAAGTCAATTAGAAAAAGATGTCAGCCAAATCGTAAAAGAATTTAAACAAATTTTCTTGTGGCAACCATAAGATATGTTAAAACTCTGCTTCTCTTTGTTGCTAATCCTGAATTAAAAAACAAAAATATTCCTGGTGCACAAACAATAAACTACATTAATATTTGTGAACTGCTCTAAATCTACCTGTTCATGTAATCAGAAGACATGTCAGGTAGCAAAGCTGGCACAGCAAATTACTATAAGTTAACATGTAACACATTATTTCAGCAATATGCACAACAAGAACAAAAGAGCCTTTTCTGGATTTATGGTTGCTGGATAAGACACAACACTTTAGCTATAATGTAACTCAGGATGAATGGTGCCTCCTAGATCATTTACCAAACAGGTTCTTGGGCATTTCCAAGACTACTGGGCAAATTTCTGAAGTACTGTGAACTCTCTGAACTAAATCGAGACTCATTGTTAGATTTATTATAGTTAGTGCTACACTGGAGTCAAAACGTATATTTCCTGGTGGTTGCAGAGGATACAAAAAGTAGTAATGGTTTTCAGTGAACTTTAAATACTAAACCTGGGTAAGCACCCACCGTTTGGTTGTTTATCAGGGACATGTTCCATGACACCAAAAGTTTGGGATGAAGCTAAGAAATGACTATTTGCTAAAGTAACTGATTTAAAATTGCATCTTTTTACTCAAAATATGTGCCCGCAGTAAGCTATAGTCTAATACTATTTATCAGATTGATTGGCACCTTCTTCCACAAGTTCCACCATTGATTTCAATGGAGCTAACCACAGAATAAGGTACTACTAAACATCAGTAGAGAGGGTGTATATGTATTCTGGCTCTGTGAATCTGTAACACAGAGGCCCATTGGTGCTAACTGGCAAAAGGTTCACTGTCCTTTCAAAGCAACTTCTGTCTAAGGCCTGACAAGCTCACTACTTATGGCATTTATCCATAAAGGGTAGCATGTGCAGTCTCTACTGTAAGCTTGAAACTTATTAATACTCATAATGATTGCAAGATGTGTTTATGGGTAATATTTTAAAAAACAATGTAACTATATTGAAAATTATGTCTAATGCTCTTGGAGTAAAAGTTAGTGACCGGGGAACCATGTCTCAGTGATGGTTGATTCAAGCAGGAGGAAGGTGTCACCCCTCTCTGGTTAATCCCTGGTTAATCAAAACCATTTGAAGATTAAAAAAAAAAAAAAAAGGAACGTTATAACAGACAGGTGATTGCTCTGTCTGTGACAAAAACCCAAAAGACTGATTCACTTTATCAGAGGGTGGAAAAAGACACTCTGCACCTATTCACTGAGGAAACATCTTGTTGAGTGAGGGGTGTTCCATGAAAAATTGAATTCTTATACCTGTCAGTTCTGCAACAGACTGAACTTGGGGGGATGGAGGATCAGGGAGACAACCTACTTTATTAAATAGGAGAGGTACTATGGATAAGCATAGCTCCTAGTTCACATTTTATTATTTTGTTTTCTGTTGTAACCATTTCTTTCCATCATTATTTCTTATTTCTAGTGAAATCCCTATTCTTTCTTCAATAAACTTTGTTGTGTTTTAGTATAAGTGCTCACAAGTACTGTGTATTATACAGGAGCAGTGGTTTAAGGTAAAAATGGTCAACTGGGGCACACTGCTCCTTTTGGAATGGAAAATCTGGAATTTCTGTGAGTAGCCAGTGTCGGGGCTAGATATCACAGGAGAATACTTCAAAGGAACTCATGGGCTGGAATACACCTATTGTTAACTTGCAAGGCTAAAACAAGGTTGGAGTAGCTCAGAGAAAAGTGGCTGAGTGGCTGAAAGGCTAGTAGTGTTAGGGAGCTAATACCCAGCCATGACAGGCAAGACTCCTTTTCACTAGAGGCGGGGGGATAAGGTGACTCACAGTCCTGGGAGACCCCAAGAACTATCATAGTATCTTCACGTTATATCTGTGTTTTATGGGTCAGATAAGTATATTCATGGAGTAAGGTGCTACTCATTGTGCGTGTGGCTGCAGAGTCTGATCATATACTGATGAAGGCAAGTGTATGCTTCTAGAGCTGGTCAGAAAAATTTCAATGGAACCATTTTCCATCAGAAAATGCAATTCTGTCGATATTGAAGTACTCACAAAATCATGTCAGTTTTACTGGAATTTCATTCTGAAGGCAAGTGGGGGAGCTGAATAATGTCAGAACATCCCGTTTCAACATTTTTGGTACGCAATGTTTAGCTTTTTCATTTTGCAATGGCTTTTCATTGCAATGGTCTATTTTCTGTTATGTAACATATTATAAAATAAACTAAAAAGTCAAAATAAAAATGAAACAATTTAGTCATAATAAAACATTTTGATCAATCTGAATTCTTTTTTAAAATTTCCTTTGTGGAGAATTTCTAAATGTTTGGGTTTCCTTCCAACTTCAAACAAAGCCAGATTTTGAAATCTCAAAATCCTTTATGAAATGTAATTCCCACCCTCTGTACAGCTCTATTTACTGCCATTAACACAACAATGCTATTAGAACTACACAAAAACAACCTGGATTCTATTCTACCATATCAACAAAAAAAAATAGCAGTTAAATTCTCAATGCAGAATTTATATTGCTGGCAGTGATGTAGAAGCTTGGTTTTGGGATGGTCTTTTACTGCGATGGCAATTAGAAAATTCATCATTAAACTTGTGGACTTAGCAAATTCAATGTGAAAATCATTGAGTGAATAACATCCTCAAAATTATTTTACAGAGTCACATTTCTGACCATAAATCACATTTTAATCAATGTTTGGTTTCTCCTGATGTCTGGAAATCTGAAAAGTCTTAATAGTAATTGGCTTTATTATAGAATATGCATGTATTATTGTCTGGTTCAGCTACAACATGTTTATTCTAAACGAAACTGAAGTTTACAAACTGGTTTCCATTAACTAGTTCTGACTATACAGTATATATTCGTGAAATAATTATACGGCATTCATACAACCAGTTGGGCAACAACACCACTCTATTGACAGGAAAACAAAATCATATTTGTCAATCTAGACATCTCCCATTTTGCAACCAAATGTATAACCAGGAAGATAAGTGTATATATAATATGTGTGTATTTTAGAGGTACAGGGATGTTTCTTTATCAATAATGCATTCATCCCAAACAATATTGGAGTATCTGTTATATGTTTAGTATGAATTTCGTATGAGTTTTATGAATATTTATATAGGTGAGTATCTATAGCTAAACAACTTTGTGCACAATTCTATTGCCACTGCATGCACAGAGTTCCTATTTAAACCAATAGGCATCCCAAGCACAGAGGAGCTGTGAGATCATTCCCCATATGTTAAAGAGGAGCTGTGAGATGGTAAAATGGGAATGCAAAGAGGCTGTCCAGGAGGGTACTGGGTACTGAATCACCAATTCTCCAATTTAGAGATGTGAACATTTTTCGGAACCTTTTAACCCTTCTCTAATTAAGGAACAAAGATCTTCAACTTTACAGACTGTGACAGGGGCTACCAGAGGGTAGTAGAAGGATGCTACATTAGCCCAAGAATGACCAAAGCCCTGTTCCCCTAGCAGCTGCCCAAGATTTCCTTCAGACCAATTAGGGTCAGTGAGGTCAGGATCAGCTGAGACCAGTTAAGGGCTGCCTGGGAGCAGATAAAAACTCCCTGCCAGCCAGGCAAGGGTCTCCTGGAGTTTGGAGGTTTGGAGTTTGGAGAGAGTTTGGAGAGTGTGGAGAACGGGGGAAGGAGAACTGCGAGTGGCAGGAGCCAGAGAAACGCAGGGGGTTTGGCTGTTGGAGTGGTCACTTAGCCCCGAAGGAAACCAGAGTAGGGAAGCAGCCCAGAGAGAAGATTTATACAGAGCCCTATAGCAGCAGCCAGCCACTGCTGTCAGCCAGGGTCTCTAGGCTGGTGTCCGAAGAAGAGGGTGGGCTTGGACACCCCCTACCCCATCGTAGAGTCTAAGGTCCCCAGGGCACTGCTCAGCCAGCGAAGGCCCGAAGGGAGATGGGGAAGAAGCAAGGCGGCCGCCATCTTAAGGCTGGTGGAAGCCCCAGGCGGCCATTTTGTGCCCACCGCACCAAAAGAAGCGCTCAACCCACGAGAGCACGAAGGCCACATTACCACAAGACTAATAAATGGGCCACTTATGAGAGGCTGGACATTTCACAAGGTGTACAAACACAGGAAGACACACAATCTCTGCTTTGCAAATACAGCTTGTGACAATTATAATTATGATTGTCTTACTGGCAATGCGCTTTATACATCATCATCTTTTTGAGCTATTATCCATCAGTGCTTAGTTCTAGACTACATAGAGAGGCTTGGTGATGTGCTGCAAATTCATACCAGATTAAAACTACCTGTTCTTGTCAAATCAAAGCATATTTTATTCGTGGTGGATTCCACATGTTCAGTCTCGATTAAATTATCACTTCTGCTTGGGAAAAAAATATTCCCCCCACAAAGCATCCCCCAACTCTTTACAAAAGTAACCAATTGATATGTAAACTAAATGGATCAGTTGCGGTACAATTTTCAAAAGTACCTAAGTGATTTAGGAGAATACTTCCCAATTTCAAAGTTAATTTAGGTATTTAAGAACCTATGGGTACAAATTTCAAAAGACGTAAATGTATTAAGAGCCTAATTTCAATGGGATTTAGGCTGAATTTCAATGGGATTTAGGCTGTTTAGTGTTTTAGATACTTTTGAAAATGTTACCCTAATTTCCCATGCTGGAATCTGGCAAGAACACTGAAATGAACACTCTTAAACTTGCAAAATGTTCCATGAAATTTTTAATGTCCACAAGTGTTTGGGACTAGAGCTGAATAAGCTATGAATAGTAAACAGTTTAGCTAAGGAATTTAGCCTTTTTTTCTATTTGAGAATTACCCGCAAAGAAACTGATGTTTATAAATGTATTCATTATTCACATATATATTGCAGCCTACACCTTGTTCAGAACATATTTTCTTTAACTATTAATTGTTTGTTTTGTTTAACTGGTCACTCAGGTCACATGGTATAGTTTCTGGTCCTTCTCTGGATGACTGAAATTTTATATATGCGTGGTGAAGCACTTCTAGAATGAATAGCAAATCCTCTTATTCCCAAGTACATATTGATACTTACATGAATGAAGAACATTCCCCAACATTTATACAAATTAAAAATAACATTACAAATGCTGAGGAAAAGCAATAAAACGTCATGAGCAAGGCAAAATCAAAAATCAGTTGAGAATAAGTGGAAATGTTGAGTATTAACAAATAATTTTCTCCTCTAGCTCTAGTCAGGATTTTGGTATTACAGCTCATCCAAAATACAGCCCGTCACACTGCATAATGGTCTGTAACACCATGCTAGGGTACTGGTTCAGTATAGACTGAGAGGGAAATGCCAGCAACGCTTACTGCAGCCTCTTTTATTTTATTGGCTCACAGTAAAAAATGATAGGGCTACAAATTTAAAACACATGGGGTGAAATCATGGCCCCAATGGATTTTTGCTATTGAGGTTAAGAATAGTTACTAGCGTGGAAATGGAACTTCCAAACTCTGACGTCTTTGGAAAGATAGTTGATTGTGTTTTATATTTCAGTTATCAATTGCCCTCTTAACTGAAATGGCTTTCCCACAACATGCTACATATTTCATATATCTGAGCCAGGGGAACATGAGATAATTGTCTGATTCATTAATAGGAATATTCAAATACTGCAATGTTCAAAACTTTAATAAAAGCCGTGCTGAGCATAGAGTATTTTTATATTTTAATCTAATCCAACACAATCATAATAATTAGGTGTTATTGGTTAGATTTGTCATTTGCAATTAAAAACCAATATTAATGCTGTGAACCGTTTCAATGACTCATGAAAGCACATTTTTTTAAATTTAAAGTACAGTTACTTCCATTGTTTTGCATTATATTTATATCTCCCCAGCTACTGGTAAGATGCTCTGCTGGGACCCTTATTCAAATCATGATTTTCAATGGTTTCCTCCATCACATTACATAATTAAACATAATGCTCCACCAACAGATTAACATCATATTAAGAGGAAAACAATCTGTGCTTGTTCACTAATCAAGGGACTATTCATCATGATGATTTCAATCTCAGTAGACATTATTGTACTGTAAATTTCAAATTTTCCAGCAGTTTCTAGGCAATGCTCTATGAATCAAGAAGAAGTGTAAAATACCCAGAGAGAGACTTCAGTCTGAGATGAGATTAACACTGATTTTAGAGCTCAAGCCAATGCTTGCTGAAGTCAATGGGAGCCTTTCAATTGACTATAATAGGATCAGGCGCCTGGTTATTTGGACACAGGGAAAGCCTCGTTTTGTACTCTGGGCCTAACAAGAGGTGGACAACAGAACTACTGTTTGTAGCCAACAAGGCTCCTTGTTTACCTTTAATTTGTGCTTACAAATTACAAAGATACAGGATACAAAGATAGTGAAGCCCAGTCACTGGGCAAGAGTCTCTGTGACTTCGACAAGTCCATTTCAACCTCTGCCCACCCCTATCAGACTCAAGTAAACTAATCACATGACTGATTAAAAACTAAAAACTAACTTGTAGCCTGAACCATATACGTGTGCAGGGACATAAAGGGAAGTTAGATCATCCCCCATATACACCTGTGTCTACTTTTCCGGATCAGGTGTCGGTGTGGGGGGAGAGGGGGATGGAACCCTGGGGTCTGGCCCCAAGGTGTCAACTAGAAAAGCTGACCTGAGTCAGCAGAGAAGAAGAGAAGGGGTGGGAAGGTAGTAATTTGTTTCTGGTATATGCCTGCAGGACACTACTAGCCCTCTGGAGCAGTGGATCCTGCCCCAAGGGGCTCATTGCAAGTTCAGGGTTTGCATTTGTTTGTTAATAACAATGATGCACTTTTTAAAGTATATATTCACTGATGTTAAAGTCAAGTCTCAGTGAAAAAATATGATGGTCCATTAGGAAATGGGACTAAAATTGAAAATATATTCATTAAAACTATAGAGATCTTCATCTTATTTTATCCTCTGCTGCCACTCATTCCCAGTCTCATGAAACAGTTTTGTTTCCATATGTAGTGGTGTGAGATACAAAGAATGCATTGTTCAGTGAATGGCTGCTTCATCTTGGCATGAGTGATATGTATAGCAGCTGAATGCTAAGTGCTACTGACACACCCCCAATCTGTCTGTGAGGCTGATGCAGCTGGAATCTTGGCAGGTCAGCACTTTCGTAGACAGTGTGATGTGAAAGTTTGATCTGTTTGTTCTGTCTAAAATGTCAACAGTTTTTTTCCCCCATTTTAATGATAAATGATAAATAAACCATGAATTAATATCACTTTCTGTCTTCTTGCTTTTCTGATTCATTTCAGTGGTATTTTGGGACCGTTTTGTTTTGTTTTTTCTGTTCAGTCTTCAAGTTTGCCAACTCCATCATTCCACCTACTTCTAAATGCCATCTAGCAATATGCTGGACTCTACATCTGAGGTAGCGCCCTGTGAAACGGCAGCTACCAAAAGTTCAGGGTATTGGTAGGAAAGTTCAGTATCAATTTACCCATTGGCAATCAGGCACATTATTAATACTTTATTATAATGAATAATATCATTATTAGTGTTGTTACTTTGTTTACAGTGGCACCAAGAGGCCTCAGTCATGATCAGGGCCCCACTGTGCTGGGCACGTTACAAATATAGAGTAAAAGACAGTCCTTGCCCAACGGGACTTCAGTGGGACACTCAGCTGGATCAAGTTATGTACATCCAGCTGTTTGCAAGGTAAGAGTACTAGAATCCACTTTTGAAAATTGGTCCTGGGCCATCTACAGGACATCACAATAACTAAAGGAAAAACATAAGCCCGTTCTGGATCCTGATCTAAACTGAAGGCAATGGGAGTCTCTTACATTTTGGGGTTTTGGATCAGATCCACAGTAATCTCTGGTTAAAAGAATCTCCCAGTTTGCTAAAATACTGTCACACCCCCAACATCAATACACACCATCCATTGCTCTCTACGCAACCAACAGTTTTAAATGACACCCAAGCTCCTTGGATAAATGGGGCTGCTCTATATTTGAATGTGCTAGGAATTTGCATATGTAAAAAGTATTGGCAACAGATACTGTTCATTTTGCAGCAAGAGTTTTATCATTGTATGACATGTTTTCTTTGGTAAATCATTTTTTTGTTCATCCAACCAGCAGCTTTTCTCAAGACTGTCTGATTGTTCATTAAAACTTCCTTTCCTCATGTAGCTTGCCCTTCAGAGATGGTTGGCAGTGAAAAATAACCATGTTAGATTTGGAAAAAAAATCCAAAAGAATTTGGGAGTTTTCTATCCAATTACCTTATTCTTTCCTAAAATCACATGCATGTATTTTTTCAAAAACTTTATTATCCATTTTCTTAAAAGATATCTGATTTTTGTCCCTTCCTTATGATTTTTAGGAGTGTTGCCCTGCTTTTTATATCAAAGGACTGAGTGGTATGCTAACCGTGTCCATTATAAGTGGATTGCACTCTTCAATTCACTTGCAGTGATGAGGGAGTTTCTAACAGAATCTCTCTCCTCTCTCTCTCTTTATTAATCTTTGATAACCCTCTCTTTGATCCATGCAGTACACCAGGCTAATTTAAGGATGCTTTTAAAAGTCAGACACGGGATTACTTCATTTGATTCATGGGAGGCCTTGGGCATTTGAAATTAACCTTTTGCTTCCTTGGGAAAGAATTTTTACTTTGGGGATTTGGCTTACCTGTTGAGAAAGAAGCTGTCTCTTCTTTTTAGTGAAATTGCTCAGTACCTGAGAGTTGAAACATGCATACTTTGCAGGGTTTGGATGCCATTGTAAATTCACTGCTATTATGCTTCTGGGCCTGATCCAAAGCCCACTGAAGTCAAAGGAAACACTCCTGACTTCAATGGGCAGTCCTGCACTGTGCTGCATGTACTCAGTTCCCACAGAAATTAATGGGAGTTGAGGGTGCTTGATACTTGGAAATATCATTGTGTGCTGAGTCAGTGGGGGAAGGGGTATGCTCAGCATTGTATTCTTTTACCTGTTTTCAAAAATGTAATGAAACTTGACAATCCACAAACAGATGGATCAGAACAATTGGATATATTCTGTCCTGACCTTTTTTATCTGTATTATACTGACATTATTCCCTTACTCCCTTCTCCCTTTGAAATCTTATTCATAGTTTTTCTTGAATTTTGCACTTTCCATGTCATTGCCTTTAGATTTCTTCATGTTCGGGGCCTGGCTCTCCACTGTCTTCAAGCTTGAATAGTAATTTATACCTCTGCAAAGTGAGTGTAAAATCCTACCATTCTGACATAAGAGGCAAGACAGAATCAGGCCCTCTGATTTGATAAGATGTTACTTGTTCATTGGCTACTTGGTCCTGCCATCGCTGACTGAGCTAGAGCTGCTTGAATTTTTCATTACAAATAATATGTGTGGTGAACTTAGCTCTTATTTTGTTTGCAAATCACAAATCAATTCTGATTTCTACAAATACATGACACATAAATACTTGCTGGACAGCTTATGCAAACAAATTTGAACTTGTCAATTGTCCATGAGCTGTTCACTTCAACTATTCACTATTCATTATTTATGTTTTGTGGTTAATCACCTAAGTAACCCAATATGTTTTCTGTTCTGTGACTGGATGACTGAAACTTTTTAAACAAGCAAATCAATACTAATAATGAACAAAGTGCTTCTGGTACTATTTATTTATTTGTTTGATAAATCAGTTGTACTAAAATTCACAAAACTTTTAGAAATTGGCAAAAGTTGTCATGAACAACTGATGGCCATTTGAATATTTGAACAATGAATTAGTCTGAACTAATGTAAGCAGTGACTTTCCCAACATGTTTCATAACAAATGTACATAGCATGCAGAGTTAGCACTCACCTTCTATCTGGAGTTTGGGTTTCCTAACAAAGAATCAACAGTAAGATAACATAAAGCATGAAGAGGACATCTTCATTTGAATGTCTGAGAGATCAGGGTTCTTTGGGGGTTCGCCTCACATTTGTTATTAGCAGGCTCAAATAATACTGCCTACAGAAATGGGACAGACAGCCAATAAGAGTAGAATGAGAAAATTAGAGACATTGAAATACATTGTTTAAGAACCTTCCGAGCCAGAGAATGCAAGCCTTACTATCCAGCTAACAAAAGTTCTCCCTCAAAGGAAGGAGAAAACAGCATGTCTATCTGTCTATATATCCTATGGTGCACCTTGACCAGCGACTCCCATGCGATATTGCAGTGGCTTGGCAAGAAGAGAAAATATTGTGCATCATTGGAGATGTAATTTCGGTGCCACATCCACAGCTAGAATAATGATCAAAGATTTGATGCCAAGATGTAAAAAGAGCTCTCACAGTCACATGATGTTGCCCATGAGCAAGAAAAGTATTGTGGCTCTGTTGTCTGGTACATAAACAGAAATCTGTGTAAAGGTGCTTTGAAGTGTTGAACTTGGTGTTCTATTGTTTGAGAAACAGCTTTATCTGAATTCATTTCATCCCTGTCTCTGGCTGTGTGACAAGAAACATCACACCATAGTTTTGAGAGAATAAAAGGTGCCAGGGATGGATGAAAAAGAACAAAAATTGAATGTGTTCTTGCTCTTCTAGGCATTTTACAAACAAGAAAACTATAATTAGGAAACTTCTCAAATTGATTGAAATCTTTAAAACTTTTGCTCTACACAAGTGAAGTTTGCTTCTTTCCCACCTCAGTGTTGTGGGATAAGTCTTTCTTCTGCTAGACTGATTATCAAAAATCCTGGCTCATGGCAATTAACAGACTTTAAATAACTATGATAATGACCAATGTTAGATTATTGTTCACGTGCCATAAATGTACATAGCACTTCACAAACTAGCAGGAACTACCACAAAAAAACTTAAGAAAGGGTAAATATTTTATAACAGTGTTTAATATAACATTAGATTGTATAGCATCTTTCATATTAACTATAGCCTATGACATGTCACAAAGTTAAGAAGGGTAGAGAAAAGACATTATTAGTAAATATCTGAAATGAGACAGACAGATGTACAGGAAAGCTGTCCCAGACAGCAAGAGCAGCAGAGGAGAAAGTTCTTGCCAAAAGTCAGCCTGAATGTTCTAATAAGTCGTTATTACATTGAATCTCTACAATTGTTAGCTCAAATTCCTATTCTCTAACTCTGGCCTGCATTCACTCAAGTATCTGCACTGTCCACTGCTCTCACCAAGTTCCCTAATGATGTCTTCATGGCCAAATCCAGCACCTTTACTCCATCCTCAACCACCTCAACCCCTTTTAACATGATTGGCCATTCCCCCCTTCTCGAAATCTTGTGCACCTTTGGATTTTGTACTCCTCCTAACTCTCTATTTGTTCCATCAGAATCTCTTTTAGTGGATCCTCCTCATCATCTCTCTCCCTTTCTGTGGATATCCTATAGGGCACCATTCTTCACCCACTCTTTCTCTTCCATCTACACAATTTATGTAAATTACAGCATCCACTCAGATGGCTTCAAATACTCTCTATACACAGATAACTCACAAATGTGCCTCTCTATTGTTATCACAAGTTATATACTCACTTGTTCCAATTAGTGTCATCTAAACCAACAGAATAATAATGTAGATACATTTGTAACAGAAAGTTTCATACATATATGCAATAATGGTCAATTCTTCTCCCTGACCAAGAGTCTCAATGTTGCAGATCGGTGCTGGTGAGATGTGCAGTAGGAAGAGACAGGGAGGAATTCTCTTTAAAAAGCTACAAAACTCTGCACACAGGGAGAGTTCTTAGAAATATAAGGTTCCAGTACACTGAAAGACAAATATTGATGCTACAGTGCATGCATGGAACATGGTTTGATTCATATTTGTAAGGAAGAATTGAAACAAATTTTTTTTTTCTCATACCTGGGAGAAGTGCCTAGTAAACACCTGCAAAACAAACTGTTTCCTCCTTCAAAACTGTCCTTAAAATTCTCTGTTGCTGTGAGGCCTACAAAAAATTTGACAACTGCAAGGCTACCAGTGTGCTGAGACGGCTGGCTATCACAGTGACCAATATTGTCTCATTGTTTCCTTGTACACCTCAACCTGTATCTATGTGTTGCCTCTTGTCTTGCACTTAGATTGTAAGCTTTTTGTGGCAGGGACTGTCATTTTATTTTATATTTGCAGAACACCTAACACAAAGGGATCATGTCCATGACTGAGGCTCCTATGTGCTATGCTAATACAAATAAATAAATAAATAATATTAATAATGATAATTTTCCAGGGATTGGGTACACAGGACACAGAACATTTTCATAAACAAATTATCTGGGCCACACGATCTATCTTCTTTCTCTCTTCTTCCTCCTCCTCTTCCGCCTCTATTTCTCTGCAAAAGTCAAGTACATTGCTAGGAATAATCTTAGGCCTTTTTGAGACAAGTCAGACAGATGCATACTTGCAGGTTGTTTATAAGAATGGGAGGATGGGACAGAAGGTGCCCCTGACATATTGTTGTTATGGCTAGAAATACTAGAAATGTTTTGAGATAATGAGTAAATCATTGAAATTAGGAGAATTGGTGACCTGGTAGAGGTTATTATGTTGACCCACTGGAAATCACCATAAATTATGTGTTTTTTTGGAGTTAGCTATAAAAGATTAGGTAAAAGTAAATACCTCAGAGCAGCCTGAGGGAGTTTTTCTTTGGGAAAGGAGCTGACACCTAAACTCCCCCATCAGCTTGATGGAAAGACGGCTTCTGGAAGCCTGGCTGGTGATCACTCAAAACCACCTCAGATTGTGGGTAACTATATCTGGAATGTCCTAAACCTATTGCGTGTGTGTGTGTGTAATACATAGTAGTTTTAGATAAGAACACGCTTGTTTATATTAATCAATTTCTGACGGAAGCACTGTGTCCCTATTGATTTATTCCTGACACCACTTGGAGAGAAACAGTTAAGTTACTACAGCACTGGGTTCTGAAAACCCCCAGGTAACAGGTAATATGCCAAAATGCTACACTTCTTAAAAATCTCCAGTAAGCCCAAATTTAACATTTTATCAATACTGCAACTCTGACATTATTGACAAATATGCCACAAAGAAAATAATAGCAGGATGAAAATCCAGGATTGAGCAAAATTGCCTTTACCTTCTTTTTAAATTACTTTTCATAGTGATTTAGTTAAATTGTCTCTGTTTGGCCTTACTAATGACCTGTAACAGTGTGCTCATTGCAAGCACTAGTGTATGCTAAAAAAATGGACTCTGATATGTTATTTATAGGCTCTTTGTACAAGCCACATTGCAAGAGTATTTATTAATTGTTTGCAAAATCAGCAAAATACATGCCATAAGAGTCAGCTCAGCATATACGGAACATAATTGCACAGCTGAGCTACACAGTTGTTTATGTCAGATTGTAATCATACTAATAATTATCAAACAGCCAAGTAATTCAATGCACAGTAAATGTAGCACTTATTGACTTTATTAATTTCCACATAACACAGAAAAAGGAAAGTAACCAGACCAATGCATAATTTCACTCTATGTTCAAGTCCTATATTCTTACAGATATATGGCATGAATTATCAAAACACAGCACAGGAGATCAGGAGATGCACACACATAACTCAGCATTTGCTTGATGGCTTTTTTTTTTTTTTTTTTTGCTCTGGCATCTCTCCTGCATGGAGCTTTGAAAATTTATCCCATTATGTCAAGCAACTTCAAGGCATCCTAGATTTCAAAAATTAAAAGGAGAGGAAAAAATAAATAAGTAAATCTTCCACTGAGATACAAATTCCACCTTCTGTCAGGAACTAACTGATTAGAAAACTCTTTATAGGTTAAGCCAACCATTACATTTTTATATCGCTGTATATTTCAAAACATAAAAAAAAAAAAACATTTTCACCATAAAATCCTTCAAACAGGAAATACTAGTACAGTTCCCTGCTCTAAACAAACTTGCAATTTATTATTTATCTATTTGTATTCTGCTACAGTATCTTTTCCTTTACAAGTCTGGCAAATTTCCTAAAAAAGTTTCTTCACCGGCAGTTATTTGTAATGTGTGGTCCTTTATAATTTATACTACATGTGTACTGCACCAATCCAGGAGAAACTGAGTATATTTACCAGCAAAGTTTCTTGGTCAGGAAAATACAAAATCAATTTGAAGATAGTGGGTGTTAAGAAAACTAGTTAAAATGCAAATGAACCATTTGGGGACAGATTGTCATACTCTGTACTGTGTAGTACCTTCCTCCACAAGTGGTCCTGTTGACTCCTGGTGTAAGGCCCCACTGACGCTAATCAAGAGTATCACGGTTTAGCCCTTTAGGTAAGCCATCATTTAGTGTGTTCAGTGTCTCCTCCCTAGATATAGACTCTTGGATTTGGGCCACAGAAATAAATCTACTGTATAACTACCACCTACACAGGGGTGTCAAACATCCAGCTCATGGGCCAGATACGGCCCGCCAACCTTTTGGTCCAGACCCTGGTGGCAGCGCACGCTGCCGTGACATCTTGCGGCATCGTACTCTCTGGAGGCATTGCTTGCTGCCACAAGATCTCGCAGCATCGCACACTGCTGCCAGAGAGTACAACACTGCGAGATTTCATGACAGCATGCGACGCCGCCAGAGAGTACAATGCCGCAAGATCTCGCGGGGTCACGCGCTGCCACAAGATCTGTGTACTCTGGCGGCTGCACGTGGAGCGCTGTGTGCACGAGACACAGCACTCCAAAAGGCGTGAGAGGGACAGTGTGGTCTTGGGGCATCGCACAGCACTATAATTCTTAATCATTGATCGATTCTTTTAATCATAAAATAGTAGTTTTAGAAGTGAATTTACTGCTGTTTTTATATTGCTGATATCTAGCAAATAAAATAGAATACTACATAAAAATGGTTGTGCCTAGTATTTCGATTTATGGTATGTATGGCCCACTTGAAGTACATTTAATTCAAATCTGGCCCACCATAGCAAATGAGTTTGACACTCCTGACCTACAGGATTACTCTTTCATCCAAGAGTCTATCATTTTAGCACTGGACGTTCCAGGTTCAATCCCCAGTGACAACACATGATGATATTCAATAAGCTTCATCTTCTCTTGCTCCAATAAACATGAATGGGACATAATCGGACCCTATATTTTCCCCATTTTTTAAGTTACACAGTGATCATGATTAAAAAAATACCACTTATTTTTCTTAGTACCATTTATTAAATGGGGAAATTTTAATGTCTTAGCATTTCTCATACCCTGTCTCATTATTAGTTTATTTATTATTAACATTTTATTACTTAATACAGTGCTAAAGAAAAGAAAGGTAGGAATGCTAGTATGACAGTGAAGGTCTTAATGTGCTTAATATTAGGTGCATGTTTCATTAGCCCCTCTTTTGGTTGTCTTTTAAATACATTCTTTAACATATTAGCTCTCGAGTCTGGACTGAAGGTCAGAGCTGGATTTTCAAATCTGAAATCTCTAAATTCTGAAATATTTTATATCCAGTCTCAAAGATCAAACCCATTTTTATTTACATCAGAAAAACCATCTTCAGGAGAATCTAGAGGAAGTCTTGTTTTTAAAATTTCTCCCTCTTTTCAGAAATATTTTTATGAAGTAGTATTTTCAGAAGTACTTTTCTTTTCTTAGTACTGTGGTAATATTTAAGGTATCCATTGACAATTGACCAATCAGGTACTTGAGAACCCAGATGGGTAGTCCACAAAAAGATAGACAGAGAAAGTAGTATGATACTTTGAGTTATGAATATAAAAAGGCTTTAGTGAAAAATGTAAATGCTTGGTTTTGTCCTTGGTGTTTAATACTCATATCTTTCAGTTCATCTGCTTTATTTATTAGACTTTCACCTTATCCCTCACATTTGCTGTGACATGCAGAAGTTCTTAGTTCAGAGAGTAAATATAATAAAATGCAATAGGTTACGAACACAAAAAATGCATTAGAGAAAAATGTAAATGCTTAGATTTGTCCTTGATGTTTAATACTCATATCTTTCAATTCATCTCCTGTATTTATTAGACCTTCACCTTATGCCTCATGGTTGCTGTGACAGACAGAACTTCTTAGTTTATCAAAGAGTAAGAGTGCCTGTGCTGAGTACCAAATACATATTCCTGCTGTGACTGTTAAAATTACAAAAAGTTTCATAGCCTCCACAATTGCCTTTGGAAGGAGAATCTACAGTATTTTAAATAAAGTCACTGGCATGCAGACCATTATAAAGACTAAATTGTTCTTGTATTTAAATAGAGTAATTAAACAGAGAGACAGGGTAGGTGAGGTAATATCTTTGATTGGACCTGCTTCTGCTGGTGGAAGAAACAAGCTTTCAAGCTTCACAGAGTTCTTCCTCCAGGATGGAGAAGGTAACTGGATTTTCCAAGCTAAACATAAGATGGGATAGTCCTCCCAGCCCTTGTCCTCAAAGGACACAATGCCTTCAAAAGATCATTCATGAGTCTGCTGGACACTAAAAATATATGGACTTAACAGAGACACTAGTTTTAGGTCTAATTACCACAATTTGTAATACACCCTGCTTAATCCTTAATTGTCCACTTCATTCAAAGTGGTCTCCTACAGTTTATGTGAACCTCATATGTTTAACAACTTGTCCCACCTTGTATTTAGCATGGATACTCTGGTTAGCTTCTCCAGACCTGAGGAAGGGCTCTGTGAAGTTTAAAATCTTGTCCCTTCCACCAAGAGAAGTTGGTCCAATAGAAGATATTACCTCACCTACCTTGACTTTCTCATATCCTAGGACCAACACAGCTACAAGAACACTGCAAACAGTAATTAAAGAGTCATTTCTATTTGAAAACAGTATAGTAAGAGCACTGTGTATATGCAAGTGCTGTTACTGTTGAGACATTTTTGCTACAAACCCCATCTTGGGAAGCGTAATATCTGAGCCATTTCAAATCACATCAAACTGAAATTTAGCACACTTACACATTTGTCAGCCTGGATACAACTGGGGCAAGTCCTCACCTGCTGTCAGTCAGTTAGTTTAGCTCCACTGAACTGAACTGTACCTGGACCGGTTGGTTTTACCATGTACATTTTTATGATTTAAATGATTAAAAGTCAGTATATCATTTACTTTTAGTTATCAAGTAATGGAAAATACAGTTTTCTGAGGTTTCAAACACAAGAATTTGTTGGACAAGCAGCCATTGATAAAACTAGCTATGATTCAGAAAGTAGTTTTGCAGACCTCCCTGCACAGCTCTGCCGATGTAGCTTCATCTTCCCTGTTACTCTAGAACTATGACAGTTGTTTAGTGATGTGGACAAACATTCAACAGGCCCTACTTTTCAAGGCATATGCTGATTTTTGCAAAGGTCTACAGTACTGAACATGGTTCACTGCTAACCTAGGAACCAGCTCTTATGCCACTCCATAAACAAAACTCCCATTAGTTTTTCTGAGTAAAAGAAAAGTCTCTAGAACTGAGCCTATGCTGTATTACATATCTGTACTATTTTTTTAAAAAAAGTAATGAAGGAGCTACTGAATTAAGCCAGGAAAATTGGTTTAAAATGCTGCTAGAAATCCAACATTTATATAAGCAAAAATCCCACACAATTAAGGTGCCGTATCATTCTTCACCCACCATCATCTGTCCAAGTGATTTTTTGTTAAGGGTCTCAGGGTAGCTTGTAATTTCATCTTTCATATGAGCTCCATGAGCTGGATGAGTTAAAAATGGTCTTTCATCCTCAGCTCTCAAAGTCCTTGATTTTGTAGATTTATGTCAGAGTGCTATCATTATTTGAATGCATTCTTGTATATACTGCAATCACATAAGTGTTTTTATGCCCTCCTTCTCAGATCAGTCTGGACAAATCTCTCTAACTGAGTTATGTAGAATGTTATGTAAAGAAGTAATAACTGGCTCCATGAGAGCTACATTGGCCATGAAAAAAAAATCTAATTTTATTTTGTACTTTCATGTAGCAGAATTTGTAGCATTAGCCTTGCCAAAGCAACTTCTAGTTATATTTTTAGTTCTTGACTTTTAGAAAACACTGTATGTGAGATAAATGAATTTTTTTGCTAGTCATGAAGTGCAAGCTATAAAATATATCTCCTTCACAAATCACTTGCAAATCATCTTTATAAAACCTAATAAGCCATGTACAATGATGGCAGGAGATGTACTTTTGAACACCTGGAAGCCATCAGACTATACCTGTCAAGAAATAGCCTCCAGTGAACATGGAACTGCAGATGGGAGACTTTGCTGCCTATTAAAGTACAGTTTTATTACAGGCTATTATTAGAATTTTAAATTTTGTTTTTCTGACAGGTGGTGTCAACATGCTTTGCAAAAAATACAATGTGTTTTTATGGGAATGGTTGTACACAGCAAGGTGCATCTCAGCCTGACCCTTTGAGGCCTGGAAACTGACTTTTGTCCAGGTGAATATCAACCTCTTGTTTCAATACTACAGTGATGGGGACCTTGATAAGACAATTGTTAAGATCTGAATCTAGCCTTCTGTCTTGTACGCCTAACTGAAGGAATAATAGTTAAATAAATACAAGAAGTGTATTTACAGGTGGCCGTATGCTCATCTAAATGCTGTTTTACTTTCCAGTAGAAACCCTCCCTCTGCTTAAAAATGGATGATGGAATGTTATCATTCCAATGAAGAAAGCAGCACATACATTAAAGAAAATACATTGAAATGCTTTGAGTTCAACTGGGCACCTCATACTGACTGTATCAAGAAAATATACAAATGGCCAAGCAGCCCACTGGGGGCTGATTAATGATTAAAGTAATTAAATTGTGGATCCAATAATTATAAGGTCCCCATCATAAAATAGCAGCAACATTTACAAACGCACAGAGTACTGTACACACCCTCCGTTTGGTTTGAATATCAGAGACTAAATTTCAAAGATACCACCATAAGTACAAATATTGGCCCCGGTTGTGACAACCTGATTCAGTGGAGTAGCACCTGACTCTGCTTAGAGTTCCACTGACCTCAATAGGATGACTAATAAAATACCATCCAACCTAAGTAATGGTATCAGAATCTAGATTGTTGTTTGTATAATGCTTACCCACAAAAAATCCTTCTTGTGTGCTTTACCATTTGCTCATGTGCCCTCTCGAGTGTTTGGACTCTGAAAAAGATATACGGAGTACGATGTATGTTACTGATTCTGTTGGTGTTCAGGGGACAATCCAGAACCATAAAGTGTCATGTCACCTCTTGCTCTGCAACCCTGGGTGCCTCACAGTACTTTGCTGCTGTAGCTTCCAACCTGGAACAATCACAACCCACTGACAAGCATGCTAGACAGTTCTGGTTCAGCAGCTCTGACCCGGCAGCCTGTCGACAGCCCCGCAGCCCCACTCTGGCTTCAAGCAACCTGGGTTACTATTACTGCTACTAAACATGCTCCCAGTCCCAAATGTTCCCAAAACCATGTGTTATGCAATTGTCCAGCCCTCTCCTGGACAGTTCAGAGAAATAATAAGATTTGTTTATTTCTGTACAGATACAAAAAGCCACATCACATCTTATTAACTCAACTGAGGTAAATACACCCTTCCATTTAAACACAGCACTGAATTGGTACATAGTAAATATACAATAAATTTATTAACAGCAGGACATAGGCTAAGTGATGCCAAGTAAAAAGAATAAAATTAGAAAGGCTTACAAGTAAATAAAAGTGATACCATGCACCTAGAAGTCTAAAACTTAATCTAGCAAGGTATGGGCTTTGTTCAAGATGGGTTTTTTTCTCACCTATATTCGGTTGCCAGAGACTTGAAATCCTCCCTCTCCCCCCCTCCCCCCGCCCCCCGCGCTTTGGTTGAAGGACTCATCTCTCGCAGCTTGCAAGAGCTCTGTTCTTGTGTGTCTGTCTAGTGATGGATGACAAAGATGGCTTCTGTCTTGCTTATACCTTCCAAAGTTCAATTAGCTTGTTTCAAAAGGCAGGATGACATCATGCTGTTTTTCTATATCTGTGGACTTCCCATCCCACTGCTGATTCCTGTGTAAATGAAGCTTCCATTTTTTTGGTTCTACCATGCTTAATTTACATAGAAGACTGGTAAATAGCTGCCTTCTCTTCTGTGTGGGAGGGAACCTATTTCTCCCAGTTTGGTCATAGATTTTAGAACATAATATCATTAAGAATCCATATTTCTCATACACTGTTAATACGTACATTTCACAATGATATTAATTACCAGTGTGTCATTAACTTTCAGAAAAGACCTCACTCCATACACTTTTATGATACAGTATACAATCAGGTGATGCAATTGGTCATCACTTGAGGCTCAGCCCCTCTGTCTTTAGACTAATAGACCTTTGAAATGGTTTCTTCTGATGGCAATCCCTCAAAGTAGAGTTTATTCAAGCTGTGAGGAAGGTGAGATGGACTCTGGTGATGAAGGAAGCCCCGTGCTTTTTTCTTCCCCCACTTGTTAGCTTAATAGATTTGTTTACCTAATATGTAAAAATGGACCTTTTTTGCCTTTGCCTGAAGATCAGGCTGGTCAGAGAATCAAATACACATCCCTTTATGTAAGGCAGACCTGTTTACCAACTCCCCCAATGTGCTTGGTTTAAACACACGAGTCATAAATTTAGCATATATACATAACCATTAATACCCACTATGTACATACATCACACAAGAATATTAATGAACAATGAGTTATTAGTTTTCAAATGGTACCTCATAAGGCATAGTTTGTACAAAGATTATTATAATAATGTCGCACGGATCAATAACAATACAAGGATTTTGAAAAGGAATAATTCAAAACTGGCACTCTCTCTTTCTCACTGTCTCTGTCAGAGAGATTTTATGCATAAAAAAACTGGCACAATATGTGGTCTAACCACAGTAATTAGATATCTCAGATGTGAGACTTATGTACCTGGTTCCAAGCTCACTGGACATGAGTTTAGCCTTTGGCTTCACCTCTGGCTAAAATCGATCTGAAACAGCTGACATGAAATCTTTCCTTGCATTGTCATTTAATTCCACAGATTCATATTTCCTCCCGTTAGGGATGTGCTGTACACTATGTGAGAAATACTAGGTTACTGAAGCTCTGGATTCTAACTTTAAAAGTTTTCAGGATAGGCAAAAAGTATTTGTCCTCTTACAAATTGATGACAGTGAAGTGACTAAGTGGCCTTATCATAGAATCATAGAGTTAGAAGGGGCCGCAAGGGTCACTTATTCTAACCCCCTGCCAAAATACAGGATTTGTTCTGTCTAAAGCATCCAAGACAGATGGCTATACCACCTCCTTTTGAAAACCTCCAGTGAAGGGGATTCACAACTACCCTAAGAAGTTTGTTCCATTGGCCTACAGTTCTTACAGTTAGGAAGTTTTTCCTGAGATTTTAATCTAAATCTGCTATATTATAGTTTGAACCCATTGCCTCTTGTCCCGCCCTCTGTAACAAGACAGAACAAGTTTTCTCCATCTTTTTTATGGCAGCTTTTCAAGTATTTGAAGACCACTATCGTGCCCCCCCCATCTCCTTTTTTCCAAATTAAACATAACCAGTTCCTTCAGCCCCTAGCTCATAGGGCTTGCATTCCATCCTTTTGATCCTCTTTGTTGCTCGCTTCTGGAACTTTCCCATTTTCTCTACATCCTTTCTATACAGCAGTGACCAAAATTGGACTCAGTATTCTAGCTGAGCCCTAACCAGCACCGAGTAGTGTAGGACTATCATCTTCTGTAACTTGCATGCTATGCCTTTGTTAATGAAACCCAACATTGCATTTGCTTTGCAGTATTTCACTGCAATGTGCAGTTGGGAAGAGTTTTGTCCAGATCCTCATTCTGTTTTCTGGTATGACAAGGGTTCTTCACAGGAAGCAATCAGTACGCTGAGGCAATGTTCTTGCTTCATTCAATACCAGTTATTTGGCCAATTCAGGAACTCTGTTATGGACTCAGAAGGGAATCCCATCCAGTTTTCTTTGGCTAAACATTGTCAGATCATTACAGAATACTTGATGAGTTAAAGCAGAGAGAAACTCTCAAAGATCGGTAAGCAATATGAATGATCCTGAGTCAGGGAAGGGGGGAAATGAGGTAGCACGAGATTTCACTTGTTGATCTTGCTGTCTTATTCTTCCCATAATGTTAGTTATAATGTTATAAATCCTGTAGGGATTATGTAAACGTCAAGATTTAACAGGTTACCTTGCTGACTGACTTGTGAGATTTCCATTGCTTTGTTTTACATATTGTAAATGTAAAAAGTAGCATGAGATGATATTTGAGGGAAGGTTAAAATTCATGAATTGTTGGCATCATTCTTATTTACAAAAAGTGGAGTCGTTAGGTAAAATTTTCAAAAGTGCCAAAATGACAGAGAGGGCAGATGTTTGAAGGTATTGAGGTGTCTAAAGATACAGATTGGTGCCTAAGCAGGTAAGGTGCCAAACTCCCATCGATTTCAATTAAAGTTATGCACCTAACCTGCTTACATGCTTTTTAAAATCCTACTAGGCATCCATCTGCATCTTTACTTTTCAAAGTACTTTTGAAAATGACATTTCTAGGTACCCAAGTCACTTCTGAAAATGGAACTTAGGAAAATGCAACTACATGGCCTGGCAGAGCCCACTGTGGTGTTGTGATTTGTAAACTCAGTAAAGCACTGTGATCTAACTGCCCCATGTAGACCCTGCTGGCGTGCTCTAAAACATACTCAGTTCATATTTAAAGTAGACCAATTTAAAAAAGAGAGCAGATGTGCACAGCTCCCATGGGGGCCAGCCAATGGCAGCACAGCAATGAAAAGAACCATACCGATGGTATTATAAGGGTGACTGTTAGAAGTATGGGTGACCAGCATCTCAAGAAAATGTCCCTTTTGGTCTTTCAGATCTGTCTTTCAATAGAACTGGTTCCTGTGCCTCTGGCTGGTCTGCATTAACACTTACCTTGTCTCCACAAGGGGAAGGCGGCACAAAATATGGAGGGAGAAAAGGCTACAGATGTTCCCTTCAGTGAGTTTCCAAAAGGAAAAGAGGCGCTATGGGCCTATGTTAAAATAGTTTAAAAATTAAAAAGTGTTGTAAAAAAAAACCCAGAAACTATTTGCTTATGAAACAATTTATTTAGTCCTGAATAGTGTCTTAAATTAAATATCTGATCAGCTGAAATCTTACAGTAATAATATCTCTTGGAGAAATTGTCCTTGAGTATTCCACAAAGAGTTGAACTTAAATTTTAAGATTACTAAATGAAATCATCAAAGGTCATGCTCTCTCTCGGATGAAGTCTGTAATTACAAAGAATGTGAAGTACCGTACTTGACCTTTAAAAATATTGACATGTCTGCTGTTATAAATGTATTTGTTAAGACCACATATTCTACACTCCTTAAATATTTAATAACATAGCGGTCACACTTAAAATCCTGCTCCTCCCCCACCCCCTCACTTTTGACTGCATTTAAAGATGAATGGAAATGCTTTTCCTGGATGTGGAAATTTTCCTTGCTTTTCGTTCTTACTTCAAAAATTCCAAAGGCTTCAATAAATAAGACTGATGATGTGCAAACAGCCATTAAGGCCAGTAAAGGAAAAATCTGGGAATGGGACTTAGACCTTCTAGTTTTAGCTCTCTATTCTCCCCTAAGCCCCGAGGATATTTTGGTAGGGAATGCAGCAGCAAGAAAAATTCCTTTTATCAGATACATTCCCAAGTCTCCCAGGATATTTGATAAATGTGTCATGGAAAGTTGGGAGTCATTCTGAGGAGTAAAGGAGTAAGTGTGTACTCAGCTACGAATGTATGCATGATGCATCATTCCTTAGGTGCATACTTAATGAGTTAAGCAAAAAGTATACTATATATGTTGAAGATATGCTATTCATTATGTATTATTGGTCAAATCAAAACCAATTTCCTCCAGAACTAAGCCATGCATTAAACCTGGATAAGGACTATTTCCATGTCAAATTGTGAGTTTCAAACCCCAGCCATTTTGGTTGCAGAACTGTTAAAAAATGGTCATATGAATATTTTACAGTAGGGATAATTATATATTTTCATTCTCTCACTCAAAATATAGATGAGTCATTTTTGTTCATACTTTACAAAAATCAGGTTTGGCGTAGACTCAGAATGGAAATGTCAGCATGAAAGGGAAATGTTTTAGAAATGTATTAGTGACTGAAAACAGGGACTTACAATGCAAACTACTTTTCAAGCTTAATTATAGAAGTTGCTACCAGGCACCTGCTATAAATAACAATCTCCTTCCTCAAGAGTAACAGCAGAACTTTCTGTGATCATGTTATCACACTAATTCAGGAATTCTCATGCTTTTTTAGTAAAAACAGAATTTCAATACGAAGATTTTTCTCCTGAACCACTTCCTCTCCCATTTACAATTCTGCAGACTACCAATATTCATGAGTGTAAAATATGCCTGTCCCAGCTACAGTAATGATTTACACAGACACAGTGAGATTATGGCAGATTTTTATGTTTAACCATCTTTTAAAGTAATTTACTGCTGGAAATGACCTTGGCCAAATCTCCTTATACTGCCAGTTCTCCAGAGACCAAAATTTGGGGACCTCTCCGCTAAGATAGTCAAAATAAAGTATTACAACACTCACACAATAAAACCATTTGATTGTTTGAACATTCTTAAACCCTACTGCTGAATTTTTTTGCAAGCAAGCAGAAGTCAGTTCAACTGGAGTCCACCTGCAAGATCAGGACACTAGCTGCTCTATAGTTAACTACACCGATTAACATTTCTCCAGTGTAGTGTTTCAGAGTACATCTGCACACGCACAAAATCTTGGCATGAGACCACAGGCATGAGCTAGGAAGTGAACTATTTGCAGTGAATTTTATTTTAGGTAGCCCTTTTTTCTGTTTGCCAATTGCCTATGAATAGATTCTAGGAATGTATCCATTATTGAATATATTTGTTGGTTGTTTTATGCAGTGTTTCAGCCTATAGATTTTAAACTAACTGATCATGACAAGTATTGCTTTGAGTGTTCAGTATTAGCAATTTGAAATTCTCAGGGTGTTTTTCTTATTTGCATAAGTAACATAGTGTGTTTCTATTCCTTGATTGGAATTAGAATTAGATCTCCAGGTCACATAATTATGGTTATGAATTCCGTGAATATTCTACAATATTTTCTTACAAGTTGCTGTCTGGATTAATCTTCCTGAAATTTCATTCACTAGAATACTGGAAAGAAGTGAGCACACAACGCCAGGATACAGTGAAAGCAAATTCATTTAATAGAAAATAAGTTAGAAAAAATAAGTAGTTATTCCAACCATGCTTCCCTGGATAACAAGTTAAGTATGCTTGCTTGCTTTGCTAACAATTTGAGGTAGAATTATTTTAATATTATTAAAAACAAACACAAATGCTTTCAATTTCCCAGCTTCATGAGACTTAATCAGGTGAACAAAGTTATAATCAAATTGGATAATTAATAATGCATTTAAAACTAAAGACTAGCGGAAATGAAGTTAAAGTAATTGATGCAATTATATGGTCAAATGAGGCTGAAGAAACAATTTCATTGGACTGACTTGTTTGTATCAACAGGCATACGTGCCAGATTCACTTATTTTGTTTATGGTCCATGTTTTTTGCTTACATAAAATGAGCCTAATGCCACATATCCTGTAAGGAGATCCAGAAAGGTCATGAGGGACAGAATGCTACACTTCAGCCTTTAGATTGCAGTAGATCCATAGGTCCCATATCTCCCTTCCCAGAGGGTTGGATGGTGGATCTGTCAGCCTTCTCCTACCCTTTACCTTATTCCTACCTCCCACTCACCCAAAAACAAACACACAAACATTTATATATAACTGTGCACAGGGAGCATCTGTGGCTTTGTCCATGGTGCAAGTCTTCTGTAACCATCTCTCACCTCCATCCCCATCACAGTGGAACCAATCCAGTAACCACTTAGGAATTATACAGCCAACTCAGAGATGATGTTCTGCCTTCAAAATATATAGGTCTTGTGGCTGTGGAATTCCAGCAGGCTGCCAAGTTTTTCATGACCTCTGTAGCTATGGAAACAGTTTATGGGTGAATCGAGAGACAGAAAGTACAATTCTGCAGCTGTGGTAGCAGCCATATGATGTAATGCAGTAGCAAAAGACGTTTCAAGTGAAAGCAGCTTCTGTTGGTGTAAAACAAATCTTTATTACCTCACAAAAATTACCTTTATACTACTTCCAGTGTTAGGCCTTGTCAGGTCAAATCTGTTAAACACATTTTAGATAATACATCAGGCCTCTTTAGGTATTTTTTCCAATTTCTTTAAGCCCTTCGCTTTGTGATATAGTCAGTTTTGAACTATCCTAGGTTTTAGTTATTCCTCTTATGCACACGTATCCTCATGCTAAGTACCAGCTATCTGAACTGATCAATAGAGGGATTTATGAAGTATTTATTTATTATACAGTATTTATTTATTAGAGTGGTAACAAAAAATGGTCAGAATTTTGTGTCATTCCAGTTTTTGGAGGTGAATTTTCAGCAAGATGTATTGAATTTTAAAATTTTTCAACTAGCCCTATTTCTGATGGGAAAATATGCGGGGAGGTGGGTGGAGGGTGGCCTGCAGAGATGGAATCAACTTCTCATGTTTCCATAACATTTTTCAATCAGCTCTATTATTTATATATTATTTATTTATTATTATTTATTATATCTCCATAGTGCTTTTTCATGTCAGTCAAACCATACTTAGTCTTGAAAGCCCAATAAAATATTGCCTCTGGAGCAGGTCCCCACCATAGAATCAATGTATGGCTGAACCTCAGAAGGGATTTGGAATTTTGGTTTAGTTTGGGTAAGCACCCAAAAAGATATGTTAAAATACATCTGAACTATCTAACTTTCTTCAGCTTGCAAAGCAGTGGGCCAAAGGGTTTTTCATAAGATTTCTGTTACATCCTGGTTCTGATATTTTCATAAAAAAGAAAAAGAGCTTTTTGTAATATTTTGGTATTTTTGCTCCCAAGATTGTCCAGGTCCAGTGCAAAAGTAGATGCTTTTAAAAATATGATAAAATAATTAACCAAGCATAGTCAAAATGATGTCTGTTTGGATGCCATTTAAGATGACCTAGAGTTATGCTTATTTTGTCCAGTCTGGTTCTCTAATCATTAGATATATTTTAAGTCACTCTGTATTGTGAGACTATAGTTTGGGATTTTCAAAAGAGCTCAGTTTGTCTGTCTTACTATAGTATCTGAGAACCTATTTAATAATAAGACTCCCATTGACTTCACTGAAAGCAGAATTAGACCAGTGCCAAGCCCTTTTGAATATCCACCTCTGATTTTCAGAAATAAGGAAACTTCTTGTTTTGTTAGTACTGTTTCCTTTTCTAGGTCATCTAAACAAAATCATAGAAAAACATTCAAGTCTCCATATCAAATTTATGAAAAATTAGTTTTGTTCAAATGCTACTGTGATAAATTGGGAAATCTGTATGCACAACTTAAGAAGTCTGGGTGATATTATGAAGCTGTTATTATGAAAATTGTTCTATCACTGGCTGCCTACATGGACTTCATCATGGTTTGACAGTGCTATCCCTGCCAGATCAGGGATAATGATGGGTCATTAGAATTTAATGACAGGACAATAGTCATACAAAGTGGTTGCCTGAGTGGGGAAACCAGTTCTCCCCTGCTGCCCTAAATACAGGTTTGGCGAATAGAGACTTACCAGCAGCAGAACAATGACACCAAGGTGGTAATGCCACCATTAAAAAGGACTTCCAAAGGGAAGACTGAGGGAGCCACACAGGAAGTTTTGGGCAGCAAAGAGGAAGGGGATGGACCAGCCAAGGTCAGAGAAGGTGAGGAAGGGGAGAGGGATCACAGGATACAAGCCATGCATCTCAACAGAAGGCCTGTGGGTGACCCAGATGAATCTGACCCCAGCCCAAAGAATACTATAAAGTGATGGGGAAACTGAGGCGGGGACATGTGTGTAGGGTTTATTATTTTTAATAGATTTGTGTATTTCTCATGGGATTAAGAAAAGAGCAATGTTTTTTAAACTCTTGTGCAAAGTCTGTATGTGTGTTATAAGTGCAGCATGTGCCTCTTGAAGAGGTAAACTGTGCTTCCAGAACATTCATGTGGCTGGTGTTCTGGGGCAGGGTGTGTTTAATCTATGGGGAAGTTTGATGAGTCAACATTGGTTACAGAGTCCAGGCAGTGGGCTGCATGGTCACAGTTCTCAGGAGGGGATGCTTGACAGATGCAGTGCCTTGTACTCTGTTCAGACTTCAGAGATTTAAAACCAGCAGCTGGATCTCCTCTCAGCAATCTGATGAGTGGTTATGAGGGAGTGCTCAACTGCAGCCATGACAGCTACCCACTGCAATATAAAAATATATGGGAAAGAAATACTAAGCTCACAACTGGGCTTTAGGCTATAGCCACCAGTTAGCTTGATTTAGATTTCTTAACAGACACATTATTTTAGATATTTAATGAAACACTATCTTCTGGGTTCATTCTTTTTTCTCTTTAAAGGAGAATGTTCTCTTGTATAATCCATGCAGTGTGCTGTATCTGGGTTGTAAATACTTTAATATCTTGTAACTAAAGTTAAATATTGAATGAAGGTGACTGTTGTAAAAACAGATAATTCAAACTATAAGACCATGAAAATTTCTCTCTCCCTCTCTCTCTCCACTCTGTACACAAAGTTTACTATGGTAAGTGCAGTGACACCCATTCAGTAGGATCACCATGCTTAAAAAAACCATAATTAAACAGGAGAAGAAGACAAACCCTTCTCACATCCAGCTCTAAAAGTGTCCAGTAATACTTCTGAATAGTCGATAATTCTTCCTCCACATACTGCCTGTGTCAAAGGTTTATGACTAGCATAAAGCTCTTCAATAGGAAATCGTGCCACTGTTATATCACAATTTTTGAAGTCTAATAGAATAAATATAAGGTCTGCTGTCTACCATTTATTCTACTTCTATGTAGGATGTAATTTTAAAACTTATTTTAGTCTAGGTTGTATTTTTATGGAGCAAATATTTAAAAACACTGCAAGGTTTTAGAAACACAAGTCCCACTGAAAGTCATTAGAACTTGTGTCCTTTAATTCCTTAAGTATTTCTAAAAATTTCCCAACTGTATAGCTGTTGTACTGTCTGAATGTCCCTAACAGTCTTCTAGCTCAGTGATGTCAAATACTAAATCTCCCAGAGTAGCCTTGTGAGCCTTAGGGGGAATATAGAACTGGACATTTGGTTTGGCACTACCTCATCCAGTGGGGCTGTCAGAGGTCAATAGCTTCCCCTGGCAAGGAGGCCCAGAAGGGCCCCTGTCTGAGCAGGGTCCGGACATTAAGTCAAGGGGCACGGGGAAGTAACCCAGGGAAGCTAGAAGCTTTCCTGAAGCCACAGCATGAGGCTGCTATTTGTAGGGTCCCTGGGTTGGGGCCTGGAGTCAAGGGTGGGACTGAGCCCCCACAACCTCCTACCAGCCATTCACTGGAGGGGCAAGAGCCCCACCAAAAAGGCAAGGGCCTCTGAGAACCAGAGACCGGACTGGGAGTCAGCAGGGAGTGGCTACTTTAGAGAGGCTGTATTACTCTCCCCCACCACTAGAGGATGGAAGAACAATAAAGGGTGAAGCAGTTCCCTGACCTACCGCTAGAAGGAAGTGCTGGACGCACCAAAATAGAAGAGCTTTGTCACAACTGGTGTCAAAAGTGGGATCTGTCAGCACAGCAGACTAAGCACAGCAACAACAAAAAAAGTGTTTTTCTTTCACTATAATGGATGACATGGTGAGGGCACTAGTACAGGCCATGGAGGCCCAACAAGAGGCCACCAAGGCCCAGATGATTGCCCAGCAGGAATCAATGCAGGTGCAACAAGAGACTAACCACTTGCTAATGAATCAGGCGGCACAGGACCAAGCCCTCCTACAAGAGGTGAAGGACCAGCTAAAGACCCTGACCACCACAGCCTGCATGTCTGATGGAACACAAGCCTGGAGAGTCACCAGTCACCTACCAAAGATGCCTGCGGAAGATGATGCAGAGGCATATATTCTGACTTTTGAGAGGACTCACTGTGTGAAGCCTGGACCCAGGACCAGTGGGCCAGTATTCTCACCCCTTTTCTGTGTGGGGAAGCCCAGAACACCTACCATGACATGTCCTCTGGGACCGCAGCCAACTACCCACAGTCGAAAGCAGAGATCCTGGCCTGATCAGGAGTAACAGCGGCTGTGAGGGCCCAGAGGTATCATGAGTGGGGGTACCAAGAAAACAAGCTCCAGAAGTCCCAATTGTTTGACCTTGCCCACCTTGCGCAGAAATGTCTGCAACCTGAGGTCCATAGTCCAGAAGAGATCCTGGTCATCGACCGATACATGAGGGGACTACCCACAGACCTCCGCACATGGGTAGGCCAGAATGACCCCTCCTTCTACGATGAAGTAGTCACGCTGGTAGAGAGATGGCTGGCAGCCGGGGGCTCTCCTGATCACCCAGGGAAGACTCACTCTGAGTCAAGCTACTGGCCTTGATCCCTGCAGTTTGAACTAAGAACTTGGTAAAGATTAAAGGAAAGAAGAAAGAACCCAGAGGCTAAGAAGGGACAGGGTGACCTAGGCAGCGTGGACTACGGAGTCAGTCCTCTTAGCCCAAGGAATAGATGGCTGCTTAGGGCCACATACCAGTGCTATGCGTGTGGGGAGTTGGGGCATATAGCATCCCGGAGCCCTAATGTAATTTTGGAAGCTGGGCAGCCCCTGGCACCCTGATCCACCTTGTAGGACTTGCAATGACCCCACATAAATATACGAGGCCAGTGAGGCTGAATGGGGTGGAAACCACAGCTCTTGTGGACTCTGGGAGTGCTATTACACTAGTCTCAGGGAAGTTAGTGAAGCGCAGTCAGTTGAAGCCAGCCAAACGCACAGGGGTAACCTTTGTCCATGGGGCTGTTAGCTATTACCCCATCAGTCTGATAGAAATCGAGATTCAGGAAAATGTCACCAAGGTCACTGCAGGGGTAATCCCTAAGCTCCCATACCCTGTCCTCATAGGAAGGGATTTCCCAGGATTTGGAAGTCTAGTCCCACGTAAGTGGGATCATGAAATGCGTGAATCCTCCTCAGCAGAAAATAACCCCCCAATGTTCTCTGAGATAGCTCAGGATCTGTTCCCCATTCCTGGGAAGGCCAGAAAGACCAAGCGGGAAAGGAGGGCCACTAAAGGCTTTAGGTACCTGGATTCTGACCCAGGGCCAGAAGGCTGCCCTTGTAGGCAGACTGATGCAGCAGCACATAGGAGGACTGAATAGGGACCCGAGGTTGGTCCAAGACCCGACCCCACCAAACGAGAGGAGGTAGAGACTGAGACAGGCCCACTTGAGCTCAGTCAGCTCAGTCCTGTAAGGGAGAGGACCTGAGGTACGAGAATGCCAGGATGGAGATTGTGGAAATAGATGGGGTGCCTGTGGAAGGGAAAGCCTGGGGTTTGGGGTCCTACTTCATAATCAAGAGGAATCTATTATACTGGGTCGCACATATACAGGGACAGGAGGTGCAGCAGCTCCTGGTGCCACAAAAGCATCTGAAGATAGTGTTGAGTCTAGTCCACAGTCACCTATTTGGGAGACACCTGGGAGTGGAGAAAATCTGGCACAGGTCCTATGGAGGTTATTCTGGCCGGGAGTACACGAGGAGGTCCAGTGCTATTGTGTCTCTTGCCCTGAGTGCCAGCTACACAGACCCCGTCCACACTCACGGGCTCCTCTGGTTCCTCTGCCAATTATTGAGGTCCCATTTGAGCAGATAGCTATGGACCTGATGGGGGCCCTGGAGAAGGCAGCCCAAGACCATCAACACATACTTGTTGTCCTGAACTATGCCACCTGATACCCGGAGGCTGCTCCCCTATGGAACACGGCCTCTAAGACGATAGCAACAGAGCTAGTAAAGATCTTTGTCAGAGTAGGGCTACCTAAAGAGATCCTGACAGATCATGTCAAAGCTAATGAAGGACCTATGTGCCCCACTTCACATACGGGCCCTGCGGACTTCTGTCTACCATCCTCAGACTGATGGCCTGGTAGAGAGGTTCAACAGGATCCTCAAGGCAATAATAAGAAAAGTAATGAGTCGGGATGGGAAAGACTGGGACACCCTGTTGCCTTACCTCAGGCCTCCACCAGATTTTCCCCCTTCAAGTTATTATATGGGCGACACCCCCAGGGCATAGTAGACATCGCCAGGGAGATTTGGGAGGAAGAACTGAACCTGGGGAAAAATATAATTGACCACATACTGCAGATGAGAGCCAAATAGCCAGAGTCACTCGCATCATACAAGAACACTTGGAGAAGGCTCAGGAGTCCCCACAGACCTACTATAACCTCCAAGGGAAGGTTCGACAGTTCCAGCCTGGAGATCAAGTAATGGTACTGGTACTTTGTCACAATACATAACTCATCACATATTTTCCATACATACATCTCGCAATGATTATGATGTTCAGTGTGACACAAGCTTTCATTAGAGACTTTATATGACAGTTTTTGGTGGACTGGTAGGTAGACACCAGACGCAGAAGATCCCTTTAATCTTTATGTACCCCTGTACTCTCTGCCAGTTGACACAAAGACGTTCCTGGGTCACAGCATGTGCTTTAACATTAAGCACATGTTTCAGTTCCCATTAAAAATGAGGGATAGATAACTGAAATCGTGTCCTTATGATGTGGGAAGATGAACCAAATGACCTATATGCAGTAGTATCTGAGTGCTTTTGTTTTTTAATAATTTTATCATAACAGTATTACCCAGTTCACAGTAACACAGTAGCTATTCACTCAACATCTCACATTTTTCAGCCAGTTCAAACTACACGGAAAGTACAATGGCTTCAGTTACAGCTACTTTGTTTCCTACAGGAGTGATTAAACATAGGCCAAATTTTTCCATAGAAATAATTTATCTATTATTTTCTTGCTCGTATTTTTGGTCAACATGTTTTTTAACTTAGCGAGGGAAAAGTTACCACATCGATATTTAGAAATTGGGGAAAGTTCAGAGAAGAGCAATAAAAATGATAAGAGGGCTGAAGGGACTGATTTATGAGGAAAAGTTCAAATATCTATGTATAGTTTGGATTATAATGACAATAAATATTTGGGTGGAACTACAGATGAAGAGGATTTATTTAGTGTTATACATCTGGGTAAAATATTAACTAAAAATAAAAGATGAAATTAAGAGAGAGAAAATTTAGGCTGACTATTCTGAAATACCAGCAGTGATTTAGGATATGGAGTAGACTCCCAAGGAAGATAGGAAGCCCCAAAGAATGGGACTTATAAAACTAGATTAAATAGAATTCTAACAATGTACTGCACAGAACAATCATGTTTTGGGACCACATAATAGTTTTTTCCCATCTCTAATTTCTATGATAGTTCGAAAAGAAGATATGGGTGATTTTCCTATCTAATATGGAGTTCAACCCTCTTCCTCCCCCAACATCTGTGACCATAAATCCCTACCAGGATTGACTTATCTTTATCATAAAAATACTTCTGAAGAGCACACATTTATCTTTGGAACGCACTGGATGGCATGTTCCCTCAAAACATTTTCAAAGAGAGATTTAACCCCAGACTTTCTGCCAGGTCTTTATTTCTCCTCCTCCCGATAACCCTGCTCTGAAAATTAATTCAGTTTAAAAACTCAGATGCACTGTATATGTAAAGGTAGTGAAATTCTGCCAATGAAAGTGATAAAAAAAGAAAGATATAATGATACATATTACCAGAAGATTGTTTTTCTATATGCAGATTTGTTCAGATGCAGACTTTTTCTAGCCCTTATGTCAGGGGTGGGGAACCTTTTTTTCTGCAAAGGGCCTGATGGTGGTACGCGGAAGATGGCTGAATGTCTGCCGCCGAAAAGGGGCAAACGGCGGCAGGGTTTCGTTGGCGGGCACTGCCGCCCCCCACGGAACCCCGCCGCTGCGAAACCGCGCCACCACCGAATTCCCCCCCGCCGCCAGGGCCAGACCAAATGGTCCCACGGGCCGGACCAAATGATTTTGCGGGCCTTATACGGCTCGCGGGCCGGACGTTCCCCACCCCTGCCTTATGTGGTCATCCATGCATGAGAGAAATCATAAGGGACTCTCCTCTCCCATGCAGTTCCCCAAAATGAGGCAAACTTTTCCTTCCCAAATGTTAAGAACTGCACAGAGGAAGCCATTCGCCATGCACAAACAACAAGAAATGTCATTGGTCCTACAAAACTCAGGAGCTAATTGTGATTCATATTCCCAAACCCAATCCGCTGGTATCCGTCTATTAACGGTTTAACTATATCCAGACATCTTTTGTAACACCATACACATGAGCTGGCAGAGCTGACCTGCTGTAAAGGGGTAGGAAGCTGCACCCCCCAGAGAGATTTATATGACTTCTGTGCACTTGGGAGATCTGGAAAGCAGAATGCTTAAATAGTATAATCTAGCCCTCAGTGAAAAGCATGAGAATTTGTGTCTGCCATCCATCACAAAGCTTTTTGAGAAAGGCAATAAAAGCAATTATACCAAAGAAGTGTGCAAAATTCAAATGATGCATTCTGGTGTCCTATTCATTTGTCCCTTACTTGGGAGACCTAGAAGAAATTGTCATCTTTGGTCTTGCATACTCTCTGAGAAATTGCTGTATTTCGCAGCTAAACCCTAAAGTTTTCATATCTTTTAGCTTTTTTTACTGGGGAAATTACAGTGTGTTCTCTGCTTGCCAAAGCATAAATTCAGGAGAATATTGCAGTCTACATACCACAGCAAGAGGTGCATTAAACGTACAATAAATAATGGATATAGAGTAGGTAAATTGGGGGTAGGTTGCCATTATTGGGCTATAATTAGGTTTAAGTTAATGAATTTATCTTTATAGATCAGCCACAAAAACTCTCAAAATAGTCTGGATACCAAAACTAATTCTTTGAGATTAAGCAAATTATCATTATTATTAACATCAATTATTTTCATTTCACATTTTATTCTTTCCTTCTTCTGGAAAATATACTGATGCTTGTCACATTCATATTAACTTCTTTCCATGAATAGATTCTGAAATGAAAACCATATTATTTTCTAAGTAAGAACAACCATTGTATGAGTCACTTAAGTATTTGATCTTTGCCTCTATTAAAGTATTTAGAATTAAATAAATGCTTTTAATTGACTGTTCAAAAGTGCCCAAACCAAAATACCATAGTGCTGCTATGTGGTATCTGGATTATTAATTTAACACAATTGCTTTATTGTGGATAAGGCCTGTTTAGCAGCATTATTGATGCATGCACAATCAATTTAATTATTACGTTTACTGGTATAGCACTATGACTCATCTGTTTTTACTTTCATTCTTCCTTTGTGGACCTACAAGAATGCATGAAGAGCTGAGTTTTTCAAGACAGCAAGATTTTGGAATAAAGAAAATAGGCATTCGAATATTTTGTGAAGACTGGTGATCTCTCTGAAAGAATTAAAGGAATTAGGAAAGGGAAATTAATTTTAAATAGTTTAATGATTTTTGTGGAAAGGGTGGGAGGGGATAACGATCTGTGCAGGGCAGATCACACATCCCAAAGAAAGATTTTCAGTCAGGAGGGTAGAGGAGAATTCCATAAAGGAAGCTAGCAACACTCCTCTCTGGTGATAGGGGAATGGGAAGACAAGGATTTTGGAAACTGCCCTGGGCCTCAGTGCTTAAGGTGCTTGCAAGAGACCTGGTTTATTCTGTGTCTGGCTCCAGTTGCTGAACATAACAACAAGTGCCCTGCCCAGATTCTCTGAGAAACTCAGTCCTTAAAGGCACAGCCCCCAACACCACAGAAAGAGCAATCTTCATGATGGTCATGAGGCAACTGGGGAATTTTAAACTAACACATTAATTAATTAAGTCTCACACACTCTGTAGGTACATAACAGTAACCCCATTTTACATAGATGGGAACTGAGATATTAAACAAATTGCCAAAGGTCACAAAAACCTTTTTAACCAAGATAGAATTTTCTTGGAGATTCCAAGATTCCAAGGCACTTTACTACTGGGGCTGAGCTTGTGCAGTTGTGGCTGCGGTTAATGTCAAATATTAAAGCTAACTTCTCTTTTCAGTTACACTGGTGCAAATCTGGCATATCCCCATTAATTTTAATTAAATTACTCCAGATTAATATAAATGTAGGTAATTTCTGTTAAAGAGCTCTCACACTTCTTATTAAGAAGTAAGCAGTAGCATAGTCGTTTGAAATTACCTACATACTTTTAAATATAGTCAAATATATTCTTGATTTTAACCAGACAGATGTGAATTGATCTGGGCCTGTGGACTGCCTTGCTTGTGGATCATTATGTTGCAAATTCCAGTAATATAAATACATCTGTCCTCCCTTAGGGAGCAGTAAATATTAGAAATCATTGACATTATGTACCTGGCAATTCCCTTGCAAACTATTATTGCTACTCAAGTGATTTCAAATCCTCATTACAAAACACATACATGATCAATAACAGATCTTTATTAGTTCCCTCACTAACTTTCCAATATATTAGATGCACTGATATTATAACAACTTACAACTTGCCAGGAAAAATGCGGGGAACTTCCCAAGCTTTGGTTCAAATGAGCATCCATAAGTGAGGGTGCTTTTTTGAACCTGTTCTTTGTGGCAATCTCATAGTGCTATAATGCTCCCTTGTTTTGACCAGACATAGAGGAGTCTGGTAGATACACATATATAATAATTGTTCTAGATGACCTCTGATTTTCCACCTAAAACTTTTTCAGGCTATAATGTATTTGGACCAAATTTATCCTGGTGTAAATAGATGTTAGTGACTGAGTATAAAGCTTGTTTTACGCCACTTCAGGTGGTGCCACAGGCTTACTACATTTAGCTCCAGTTTTGCTGCTATTTGGGTTCTGGGACATGGGTGAGCACAAGCCTGCCCATGGCTAAAAATCCCCAGTTTTGCTCCTAGGAGGAAGACATGCTGAGCTGGAGAATGGCATGCAATCATAGGTATTAAAATCCCAGTTGAGATTTCAAATCCCCAGATGGGAGAGTCTCCCTCATTTGAGGCAATTGGGTGCAAATGAGGCTAATTAGGCTCTGACCTTTAAAGGACAGGGGCTGTGGCAGGCTGTTCTTATTGCAGGAGGAGATAGAGTTTTGTTGACAGTAAGAGTTTATGTTCAGAGGGGGAGTGGTTGGAGTCTGCAGACTTTCATACTGCCTGTTGAGAATGTAGCCAGAGACTGTACCGCTTTGTGTTACTCGGAACAAACAAGAAGCCTGTAAATACACTGAATCCCCTAGGGAGAATGTGTTTTGCTTAATCTCGGTTTCCTGTGAACTTTCTCTCCAGCTACCCAGACTAGATCTACACAGGGTGCAATTTCATCTAGCTAATAAAGATGTAGCCAATTACCTGACCTGAATTTAGTCCAGTACATGCCACCTAAATCTGAAGGGGGGGGGTTACATTTATGTATGTATAGATCCCACAGAGATCATTAGAATCATAGATTGCCTATATTCAGACCTCATCTGTTAGGAGGAAAAAAAATCTTAACTCGATCTGCTTTTCCACAATGTTTTGATTAACATAAAAATTTGTAGCAATTAATGACTCATTTATTCCCATAACTTTTCCACCCACTATCAAACAAATCTACATACAGAGAAAAAATATTTGTCTTACAATTGTCAAACTCAAAACTTTTCACACAAGAGAAAGGTTCTAACAGTCAAATTCAAAGACATTTAGTAAACTTCTACCTTTTTCCTTTCTCTGTAATTCTTTGCTCTCAATATCACTGTAATCCTCAGAGACAATTTATGTATAAATCCGAAGCACTATACATCTGGAATCCCAAAGGTTTCTTTCCGCAATTCAAATGCAATCCAACCCTCTCCCACATTGCCTGACTCCCAATGACCTGAGCTCTGGCCAATCTGTAGCTGAAAGGCAGGGCAACCTGTACTCTAACCCAGGCTTGAGGAAATTTACAATGAAATCTTTTTAAACTTGTACTTACCACTATATCTTTAGGTGTATTCTTTCATTTAGTGCATGCAAAGCGTAATTTTTAAACTGTATACTCCTTTGGAGAAGGGTCCTAGTTTTCCTCTGAATATTGAAAAATGCTTGATATATTGTAACACAAGGTTACAATTTTACATAATGTAAAATAATAATAAATGGACAAAAAATGAACAAAATAGATTTTTCCACCCAGCAGATTATAAACATATCTGAGGCCACTATTCAGCCAAAAGTGTTAGTAAGCTACACACTGTGCCCTGAAAGCTAGTTAAATTTAGATTCTGTTAAACAAATGGTAGAAGTAAATTCCAGAGATATGGACCCTCCACTGAGAATTCCCTGGAGTAGCAGTCCTCAGACATTCTGATCTGAGGGCATATAGCTCAAGATCACCAGATGACCTCAAGTGCCATCGCAGTGTATTGGGAGACAGGCAGTTTCTCACTTAGCTAGGACTCCAACCATGTTAAATTACACCTCAGAGCTCACAGACTGTCAGCGGAGCACTGATGTAATATGCTTCCTTATGCAAAGCCAGTCTCAGAATCTCTAAACGAGATGACATAACCTATTTGGCTGCACCCTCTCTTGCTGGAACTACTCCTTCCATTGGAACAACTTACCAAAGGTTGGGGTAGATTCTCCATTACTGGCAATTTTTAAATCAAAATTGGATGTTTTGTCCAAAAAGACATGCTCTCATTCAAACAGGTGTTCATTCAGGCAAGTCCTTTGGCCTTCATTAAGCAGCAAGTCAGGCCAGATGATCACAATGTCCCTTCAGGCTTTTAAACTGTGTTTCCGCTCCACCCCGATCACATGATTATGTACAAGGCCAGCCTGAGGATGTTCATCAGAGCTAAAGAGATGATTATTTGGCATTTTCCCAATATTTAACTGATATATTTTATGTACGATGTGCCCCTCGGATGGAGAACCTTTTTTAAATCCTATCTTTCATAGCCTCCTGGTGCAATGAGAAGGGAAGAGCACAACTGAGGTCTGTGCCTATTTGTTAACATAGAAAAGATTTGCAAAGGACAAGTTGGGATTCTGGGCACCTTCCAGGCTCTAGGTCACGTCCCAACCATATGGGGGGTTCCATGCACATTTCGGTGAGTTTTAGAACCTATATGGGACTTTACAAATACTCACTAGTTAATTGTCACAACACCTTTATAATTATCCCCATTTTACAGCTGTGGTAATTGAACAACACAGCAGTTAAGCCTAACATTTTCAAGCTTCATTGCATAATGTTAGGCACATAGATACATATTTAAGCATCTAAATAAAAGTTCCTGATTTTTCAGAGGACCTTTGAATTTAAGTGCATAACTTTAAGCACCCAATTTGTGTGACTTGACCAGGGGCACAGAGACAATCAATATCAAAGCTGGGAGTAGGCCTATCCTTTCAGCCCTTATCTTAGTTCACTTGAGCATGTTGACTTGTGTACTATAATCTGCCCTGTCTTGTGACACTATCATTCTGCCTTCCTTAAGGAAGCTATAATGACTTCTGCCAGCAATGGCCCCAATGCCACCTGACCTTAGGCAGCTAATGAAGGCGGTGTTGTGGTTAGCAAGTTGTGATTAGAGATTGTAGTTAGCACACTGGACTGAGACTCAGGGCAGTGGGTATCATAGGCCAGGAGAGGCTTAGCCTCCCCAAACAGCCAGGTGAGGCTCTGCCCATGCTCTGCCCCGAGCCTCCTCCTGCTGCATCCTGCTCTTCTCCTGTGGCCCCAGCCCAAGCTCTGCTCCTCTTCCCGCCCTTCCTCAGCCTCTCCCCTGAAGTGGGTGGGGGCTGAGGCCGATGCTCGGGCCACCCAGTGCTCTGGGGCTTGGGCCACCTGGCTGGGCTCGGGCAGGCTGGGGCCAGCAGCCTAGGCCAGCTGTCGGGCCGGGACTTGGGCCAGCTGAGGTGTAGCTTCTCTGGCCATGGAAGGGGGCTCAGGGCTCTGGCAGGGGAGGGGGCAGAAGAGTCAGAGGCTCAGGTAGAAAGGGCAGGGCCGGGGGCTAGCTTCCCTGAACAGGGGGTTCACATGCCAACCATGTGTGGGTTGCATTCATTGGCCTGCTGGGTAATCTTGGGCATGTCATTTCCCTTCTCTGTGCCTCAATTTCTCCACCTGTAACATAAGGATATTGATACTGACCTTTGTAAAGTGCTTTGAGATCTACGGATGGAAACTGCTATATAAAAGCTAGGTTTTATTTAAAAAAAAAAAAAAGAAAGAAAAAAACAACAAGAGTTCTGTAGCACTTTAAAGACTAACAAATTTCTGTGGGCATAAGCTTTCATGGGCTGCAACCTACTTCGTCAGATGCATGGTTTTATTAGTCATTTTACCACACTTTAGATCCTGGGTCCAGGTCTCAAATGAGAGCCAGAAGTACTTCCCCCACATATCTAGAATCCCAGTGATTGCAACTGATCAAAACTCAACCAGAGATGACATTGAATTCATACCCTCCCCACAAAGATTTAACCTTGTAAATATGGACAAGCCCCTTCTCAGTCCTAAACACCTTATCCATAAAAGTGCTTCTGTTTCACAGTGGGATACTCAGATCAGTCTCATGCATTGACCGTGCATATTCCCAAGATATTAACACTCAATTCTATTGGCTGAGACTTTCGGGATGTTATCAGAGAGACGCAGGAAAGCTTTTCTGCCTCCACTGCAACCACATCAAATTTTAAATAGTCTCTGTGCCACCACCCTTCAGCCATTGAATGGAGAGCTTGTCACCGTGCTCTGCCATAGTTTCCACCCATGAAGGAAGCTGTGGGAATGACAAGTGATGAGGGCAAGTGGCAATCAGGACATCAGTGATTGTAGACTGTAATATTCCACCAAGAGATAGTCAGAATGGTCCACCCTCTGTTGAGTTCCATTATTAAGAGACAACTGGAACCAAACCATCTCCATCACTCTCTATGGGCCAAGTGACTAAATAAATCCAATAGAGGTGAAATGGTGGTCCCATTGAAGTCAACAGGAGTTTTGCCACAGGGACTGATCCAAAGCCTATTGAAGTCAATCCTCTGATGTTACCTCTAGTACAAATCAAATGTAGTTTTAAAATTACAGCAGTCTCCTCATTCCCCCAAAAAGTCCTGTTTCCTGAGCCATTCCTTGCACTTATTAAGTCCTATATGCAACTGGTTTTTAATGACAGGTGTCTGTCCAAATTACAGTAACTGGTGGGGAAGGGGTGTGAATTATTGCCCTCATTTTGAGATTTGGGGACAGCAAGTTGTTTCCACTAACTCTATAGTGCACATAGAGGCTTAATGACAATGTGATACTGTTTTGTATCTTGTTGCTGTTAAATTGGACTTTTGAAGACCAAGAGTTTAGGGGCTATTCATGGTTAAGGCTAAACTGCTCCTATTGTGAAACTGATATTTGGAGGTGGGGGGAATAGAGAGAGAGGTTGGAAGTAAACTGAAAAGAACCCCAATGAGTACTTCAGCAAATTATCCGTCCTGCAGAACGCTAGCCCCGGAAAGCTCAACCACTATTTTACATAACAAGCTCGAAAACACTCATTTAAATAGCAAATTCAAATCCACTTGGGATCCAGATTGAGGCATGGGTGGATTGTGTAGTCTGAAATTCCAAACACTATTATTTGAAGAAAACCACAAGTAATTCCTTTTTTAAAGTAGTAATGCGAGGTCCAAGTCTTCAATGCATTTGAAAATTTCAAAGACTGTTGCTGTACCAAATTGTGCTTAACTGGAAATATTACATTTTAAAAGGCATAGAGCATTTTTTTTTAATTCAAATTATTAGATTTATGTCCCTAAAAAACCACTAAATATGTGCATATTTTTTATCATTTCAACTTTGGAGGAAAGTAAAATATTTGTGCTTTGAGGCTGAAAGCTTACAACTTGTCAACTGAACAGGCGGAAGATGCCTGGACAACTCCATCCTGGATGCCTGAATAGCACATAAAACAATGAGTTTTAAAAGATGAACTAGTTAACACCAACAAAATAAAAACAAGAGGCTATTTGAAAAGTGACAGATTAAGAGACCGAACCTCATTCACCAGAAAGTCATTTCACATTATAAAAGGCCTGTTTCCATTGATTTTAATGGATTTTTGGATCAGGCCCAAAGTGATTAAAAATTCTGTTTCAAAAGTAGGAACATGATGTTAATCAGCTAGTTACACTAAACTGATCTGCATGTTCCACACACTCATCTCATTAATTCAAATGTTACTTTTAAAACTAAAGTTAGTCAGAGAGAAAATAAACTTATTCTAGAACTTGTCAATAGAAATTCTATATCTCATTTAAAGTGGTGAATATCTTTGATTCAAAGGTAAATAAATCATATTTAAATTGATATGTGGGTATCTCTTTTTTTGGGTTGTGAAAAGGAGAAGTGGTGATGGAAGTACCTTTCTTGAAGCCTCTCAAACTTTTTATTTAAAAATGAGGTTTGCAAAATGTTTTAAAGTTTCAAAAAACACTTTTATTAATTATTCCAAATTTCTAGCTATCGTTTTCAAGCAGTTTTTTTCGTTGGTTGGGTTTTTTTGTTTTGTTTTTTTAATATCTGTTTCTAACTTAATGGTAGGCTGTACTATACAAATAATTGAGTCTTTCTTTAGAACAGTTCTTGCGTCCCTCCTGGAACTACAGGGAATATAACAAAATATACGGCATCCCAAGTTTCACATCTTGTCAGACACAAATGGCAGATGCCCAGGGTGGTATCTGGACCTGGATCCAAGGCTGGTCGGAGGAAGTGCTCCACCATGAGAAGCCAAACTTTAAACTTCCAATTTTTTTTTAGATCTCTTTTTGAGAGATCTTTCTGGGATGTGAGTGTCTCCCAGATAGTGGGGACAACAGAAATTTCCATTGCTGACCAGGACATATTCCCAGCAGGGAAGGCAACACTTGAATCCCAAGATCCCTACAGATTAGGTCAGTGACGACACCCAATGTAAACCCTTCAGAACAGAGGTAGGGAGAGGGTATTAAACAGAAATCCCCCAAATTACTAAAGAGGTATGATTATCAAAATAACTAAATAAATTAACCTAAACTAAATGTAGCGCTAAGAACTCAGTGCTAAGCAAGCGCAAAGCAGATTCATATGCATAGGTTGAATAGACGCTTCTAACAACAGCTCCAATCAAAGGCACATAGGACACATGTGCACTTGAAATAGAGCACCCAGAGGGACATTACTCAAAGATGGAACAGTTTCTTACGCCTTGTCTACAGCAGCACTTACGCTGGCAAAGCTTTTGTTGTTCAGGTGTGTGGGAAAAATAAAAACCCAAGCAACAGAACTTTTTCCAGCATAAGCACTTGTGTGGACAGCGCTGCGTCAGCAGGAGCAGTTCTCCCGCTGACATAGCCGTTGCCATTCTTTTAGGTGGTTTTATTATGTTGGCGGGGAGCTCTCTCCCGGCGACATAATGCCAACTACACAAGCGGTCTTCCTGTAGCACAGCTATACTGATACAGCTGTGGTACTGGAATTTTTATGTATTGACTAGCCCTTAGCTTACCTGTCCCCCCAAGCCCTTTTAGCCAATACCAGATCCAAAAGCTCTTCTCTCTCTCTAGCTTTTTCCAGGGTCACGCTGTGCTTACAAGTTCCTGGTTGGCCTTTTTTTTTTTTTTTTGCCTCTTTTCCTCAGATTCTCTCTCTGTTCTTGCTTGTGACCTCAGTATCTGTGTGTTTTCTCACACTCCCACACATATCTACCCAAAACAACACTCAGCGCCAAAGCTCCTGGGTGGGTTCACATCACAGCTTCTGTCTTAGAGAGGGCTGATGTTTACAGTTCTGTTAGCTGAAGGATGAGTTCACATCTATCGACCTCAACAGGGTTTTAACTCAACCATCTCTCACTGAAATTGATGGCCCCTAACCTTTTGGGCCATGTCTGAAAATCACATGAGGCATCTGTCTGCATCTCTAGGTGCCTACATATCTTTGAAAATCTGGTCCCAAATCCTTTAAATTGTATTAAATCTGAGGGGTTTTGTATGAATTAAACAGAGAACAGGACTGAAATATTTGCCCCTGAGTGGAAAATAATAGTTGAGGCCCACTGATAAAATGTCTATGTAATCAAACCCAGTTAGTTATTCTGTTATGTTCTAAATGCATATTTTTAAGAATAACTTGGCAATTACACCAAAATTAGGAGACTTCGTCCACATTAAACTATATACCGGACAAGTCTTATAGTCCATATTCAGTTAAAACTCCAAATGAGTCAACGGAAATTTACCTGCAGCATTTTGGCCCTAAGCATTTAATTTAGATGTAATTGCACTATTATTGCGTGTTTATCAAATTCCAGCTAGTTATTAAATGTATTAACCTCAACTGATTAGTTTTTAATGAAAAGCTGTTTTCTTTGCATTAATATGCAATTATTATACTGATAGGTCCAAAGAGACACATCTAATTAGAATACTTATTTAAAGCTTTTAAGCTCCAATTATTAAAATATCTATTGAAATATCCATATGGGTCTGCAGGAGTGCTGTCAAAAATCAAAAATTTATTTTTAAAACTGGCACTTGCAATAAGTGTCCTTTTAGAGTTGAATGAGATCCTTATTTTAAATTTTAATGTAAAGTATTACACTGTTTTCTGTAAGTCAGAGTCAAAAGGTACATATGCCTGAGTGTGCACAGAACTCATTTATCTCAGTTCAGATTAAAATATTGGCATGCAGTTAAAGTCTTAAAGGCTTCTCCTATTGATGCAATTAGCACTAATGGGAGTTGGCCATGTAGATCCCCTGTCCATTGGTCAGAGAAAAGACCTGCAATGCACTTTACCACATACAGCAAGACAAGTTTAATTTATCATTTTCCACCTTCAAATATTCACTCAAAAAAAATCTTGTTACTTGGCAGAGATAAAATGTGTATAAATAACATCTTGTTTCCATTTCTGTTTGTATGGCCAAATTCATATGTTATTCCTGATTTTTTTCATCATGTTCTCTTCCACAGTTCAAAGCATCTGTGAAAGAAAGATAAAGCAATGAGTACCGCTCCTAAGAAATGCAATATGAGATCTTTGCACTTAACATTCATAAAAAGAACAATCAGAAATGTTATCTCTGACAGGTAAACAGACATTTTATCTCAACCCAGTGGACATTAAATTTCTAGTAAAACTCCTGCCAAAAATACATGGGGATTTTGCAGCAACAGGGCAGAAACCAGAACCAACATGATATGCAAGCTTTTTATATGACAAAAAATTATGTGTTTTTATAGGAATTTTATAGTACTGAATAGTTTGATGCAGTGGAGCTGCTTATTTTGTTGACCTTGAATAGGAACAAACAAATCTGAACCTGAACAAATCTTTGGGACAGTTTCTTCCCCTCTGGCTTGGACACATAATAACTATCTTCTGCTGAACTATTAAAATACTAGGTTTCACACTTTCATTGGAATAGGACACTAGGAAAGCCCCTTAGGCTCTTTTCTCACTAAACCCTAACCTGCCTCAGTTAATTTGCCTCCCTTGATAGGCTTGGTCTACACTACAAACTTATGTCGGTATAAATACATCATTCAGGTGTGTGGAAAATCCACACCCCTGAGTGACGCAGTTATAGCAACTGAACTCCCAGTGTAGACAGCATTATGAGGGCTCATCGAATAGTTACTGCCTCTCAGGGAGGTGGAATACCTATGTCAACAGAGAAGCTCTTCTGTCGGCATAGGTAGTATCTTCACTAAGCTCTACAGTGACACAGCTACAGCTCTGTAAGCGTAAACAAACCCTTAAACTTCAAGCCCAAGTATTTTCTTTCCTTATTTTGTGCTAATGTTACTGATCTTTCTGATTCCAATGGTAATTCTGTCACTTCATTTTCTCCCTTTCCCTCCTGCTCCTTACTTCCCATGAGGGGGTCTCTGCTTCCTTTTTTACACATTTGGTTTGAGTTTCCTTAGGAAGTAGTGTGTCTATACTCCTAGTTGAGTTAATATTTTTGTGTCAAGCTGGGATGGAACAGTTACAAGGAATACAATCAGGGGAGTTAATGCAGAGAGGCCTTGGGGCATCCTGCAAAAATATTTCCATGATTTCACATGGGCCTTATCTATCTCACTCCCAGCCTAGGGATGATGATGACTTGGGTTGGTTGCTGGTCAGGAAAGTTTTAGCACTTGGCATTTCACCTCTCTCTTTCTGGAAGGAGGGCGACAATTTCTATAACCTTTAAATCACAAAAAACCAAACTCGACCATTTCACAAATCTTGACCAAATGGGCCTTACATGTGGGACAAGGAACAGAATCTTTTCCCAACCCATTGGCTCACAGTTTCTCTACACATCTCTACTGCTCTGAGGAGGAGGAGAATGCTGAGCTCCCCTTAGATGAGGTTGTTGACTCGTTGATCCATTCCAAACTGAATAGTCAAAGTCAAAACATTAAGAATTGGGAATCATAGACAGCATTTTTCAAGGAAATACAGAGCTGCCTATTACAAGCCCATATTGGAATGTAGATCTTTTAAACTCTTTATTGCTAATGTAAACATGGTGCAGGTCATGTAAATGAAGGTCACGGTGCAGGCAAATATGGTAAATATGCAGGTATATGCAGGTAAATATAGTGCACAGCAAAATTCATAACCACCTGACGGATACTGGATGGCCCATATGGCACAATCTAGAGGTCTTCCACCACAGAACCTGTCATGAGCAACTGGTGTTAAATAGCTATTTGACAGCCTCACCAAAATTGCCAAGGATTCAGTGGGCATGAAAAATGTTATAGTTTTTCACTCCTTGAGATGATTCTGCCAGATGGAGCCTTGGGCATAATAACATATATGGGAGGGGGCTCTTGCCCTACTGCTGCCCATACAATATTTGTACTGTGATTGCATACAGGATTTTCTTTTCCAGTGCTGTTACTTGATGCTGTTCACAAGCACTAAATACAATAAAATAAAAATAAAGAAGCAAATCTCAAGACTTCCAAGTGAACATTATTTTAAAGAAAATCTGCATTTCCTTTTAATTTGAATTCACTTGAATTGTAAATGTACTCTCTGGAATTAGAAACATGTCTCTGTATTTATTTTAACATCAGGCCCAAGGAGAGCTCTTTTTAAAAACAGTATTGCAACATCTGCAGCCTCCCACTCTCAGAAACACAGTTCAGAAGAAAAATAAAATTCAGGTTTCCAGCAACATGATTATTATTATAGTTTTCCCAATATATGATGGTTAGCCTCTGGCTCTGAGTTGTCAGGTAGGTAAAGGACAATTGGTGTTAAGAAAGTATTGTGTGGGGAGTTGAGCAGTCGGACCCAAACCAGAAATGGATTATCTTCTTTTCCCAAAAGTGTACCGAAGCATATTGATAGTCTTCATTAATAATACATTTCTTATTAGTTAGGACTGCTTGTATGTCACCTAAATTTATCAGAAATTGCAGATATCGAGGAAATTGTTCCTATATTTAGATTTGTATCTTTTCCATGATTTCTTTGCATTGACTCCTCTTTCTTATGCAGCTCCTGTTTTCCTGCCCTTCCTTTGTTATAGTGGGGGAACAGCAGCAGCTCTTCAGCCTCCTACAACAGCTGTAGTAGGAACGTTGGTTTCACTTTAGCCCCGCTGCAATGGGACCAAAGAGAGGATTATAAGCAATTCTGTGCATGGGAACCAAAGATGAGAAAGGCAACAGGTGTCCTGGCCCCTGCAGCGTGGCCAGGGAGGGGAATAGTGAGAGTTCTCCAGCTAACCGCGTGGGGACTTCACAGGAGAGTGGCAACAGCTCTTAAGCTCTCTGCAGGGCATAAGAGATGGGCACTAAAAAATACTGGAAAATGACTCCGGAGTACTTCAATATTACTTGGTCATTAGCATAGTAATTATAGCAGAGCTGTGCCTGCCTGATGCCATCATTTAAGAAGTTTCAGCATTTCCATTATAATCAGCTACAGTTATTTCCTGGGGTTCATTGGCCATAAAATCTACACCAGGAAAAGGATAAGAGCTTGCCATTATGACAATTAAGTTCAGCTACGGTGCTTCTGCAGTCTCTGAGCTGCAAATAGCTCTGGTGGGTGATTCATCATGCTTCAGGGTACCATGTAAGGCACACTTTTTCCTGAGAGCTCTTAATTGAGATTTAACTAAAGTTTTCAATGGATCTTTTTTTACAGAAATGGGACAGTTCATTGTGTGCTAGTCACAGAGCTCTTCCTCAGCAAGATAGTGGGGTTGGACTATTTTAAGAAGAAGAGTCTGACTTTTAGAGATGCTGAATGTCAGAGAAATTATTCAGGACTATCCATTACTCCCTCCTTGTAATATCTCAGCCTATTTCCCTTTTGCTCTCTCCTTTATGAGCAGTATAAGCCTCCCTCCTGGCCCCATCCCAGTCGAAGGTTTTATAATGAGATGTGGCAGGTTTCTTCCTCCTCTTTGCTGGGCCTGAGTAGCTAATGTTTTGAGATCTCGCATGCTTATGGGTCCTTTTCCATCAGCCACATCCTTGACCATCCTATGCATCTGCAGAGGAAGATACAGAAGCATGCAGGATCCAGCCGATGGAGTGCACTAGGGAGAAAGACGTCTCCTCATCTAGGTCCTGATAGGAAAACTATGTACGTTGATGGGAACCAGACAAGTATGTGTGTGGGAAGAGGGGACTGGGTGGAAGGAAAGAGAAGGATAGAGGAATGCAAAAAGGGGGGCTTTTTTAGAGATCAAGGGAGAGGCAAAATGTGAAAGCTGACCCCAGGGCTTGTCTTTCTGTGGTTGCCCAGAGTCCTGTTTTGGATGAAGCGGTCCAATGTTTTGAAAGTCTGTCGAGGGAGCTGCAATCCTGGCCTATGTCCTGGAACCATAGGCCTGATCCAAAGCCCACAGAAGTCAGAAAGACTCTTACTTTCTTTAATTGGCTTTGGACCAGGCTCTGCAGCAGCAGGTAGGCAGCTGTACATCTGCTCTGCTAAAAGTCAAGCAACATTTTCCCTTGCTGCTCAGTGGCCCCTCTCTGTCCTTTTTCAAGTTCTCTCCCTATTACACAAGTGCAGGATAAGACCTGACAGATTAAACATTCAGCCTAAGAGTGGTTTTTCCCCTAAATATCAGAAAATTTGTATTGATGTTTTACACCATTTTTCAGTCATCCAGACGCTAATGAAACCCATTTTACTTTATTAACTTTTATTTTTCAATCTGTACCCCTCTCTCATGACATGCAGGCACCAATAAGTCCATCAGAATTGTCCTGGCCTGGACATTTTAATTTTTCAAATAACTGAGCTTTTGTTTAAGAAATGTGGATCTGGGCACATGAACATTTGCTCTAATTTCAAGTTCATGCATTGACAAAGTGGGTTTCTGCCCACGAAAGCTTATGCCCAAATAAATATGTTAGTCTTTAAGGTGCCACAGAACTCTCACTGTTTTGCTAAAAACAGACTAACCCGGCTACCCCTCTGAAACTCATCTAATTTCAATGACACTTTCAAGGTAAATATTTTTTTCTCACTGGATGTTCTAGCTCATACGCAGCTCCTTGCTCTATAGCACAGACTCTAACATTTCTACAAGACATGTTATTTTCTAACAAGTCAATAATCCTTGAGTTAAATGGATTTACAGGACAGACCATAACAGCTCTGCTGCCATCGAAACCACATTTGGAAAAAAAGCCACCAGATATGTATTTATCCAGCAGAGTCTCACATTTTACAAACAGAAATGTAAAAGATGGGTCTCATCCACAAACAGGGTGTGAGAGTAATTCATGTGTTAAAAGAAAAAAAAGATATTTACAGTAAGATTAGGTGACCGTCTCAGTTTATTAAATTTTACACTTTTGACTCGGGCTGGGCAAAGAATTACACCATTCAATCAACTTCAACAGTGTGTATTGATCTGCATAGCAGATTGGGGGGAAATGATATATTGTTTCACCGTAAGCTTTTTCCTGGCTTTATTTGTTTTGCAACAGTGCAATATTTTTCTAAGCATAGATTGAGTGCAATGACTTCATAAAATGGCCCAGGAGGCAGCCACACTACCATTAAAAAAGAGTTCTCTCTGCTCAGAACTTACCAAGTTATATTGCCGAGGAAATGGAGTCCCCTGGTATATTATTCCCAGAGCTGCCATGATGAGCCAGCACTTGAAATACTTCTGAGCTGTGCTGACTATGATAAAAATACTGTGTAGCAATTTCCCCCTTAAAACATTACTAACTCCATGAAAGAGAAACAGCTCCTTCAAGAACTTAAATACCCTGGGAAATCATTTGAGATAGGATAATTAATACCAGGATCACAGTCAGAGCTTGGTGAATTTATAACAGACATTTCTTTAATTTATTTTCTCTCTTTTTCTGTTCACCTGTTTTCCATGAGCAGAGTGTGGTTTCCTTGAATTCATCTGTTAACTGAAATTACTCACCAAGGCTGAATTGATCCATTAGGCTCTGTTACCAGATTTGCCCAACACCTTGAGGTATACTCATTTATTGGGGTTACCTTCCTGGAAGGGGGGTGTGTGATTCTAGGGGTGTGATTCTATTAATGTACTGCTTGTGTTACTTGTGTGTTCATATGGCTACCAGTCCCCTCCCAATGGAGTTATCCTGCAGGACCTAAGGTTTTCAGGGCTGGGTTCCTCCAGCCCCAGATTCAAGTAAACCTCCCACATATACACACAGATTCCAAATTAACCAGGTGCGTCTGAGTGGACCGGGCTATCAGCACTCTCAGCTGATCCATTATATGTCCCTGAACTCAGTAGGCTGGGTGACACAGCACTTTCAGCGGCCACCCTTATATGCCCCTTTGCAATGCACCAGAATAGAGCACACTTCTTGAGCAGGCTGGGTCAAACAGCACTTTCAGCTGCACCCTTATATGCCCCTGGACTCCATAGGCTAGGCAGAGCAGCACTTTTCAGCTGTCCCCTTTATATGCCCCTTTACACCACACCAGAATAGAGTGCACTTCTGAGCAGGCTGGATCCAAACAATACTCTTCAACTGCCCGCCTTATTTGCCCCTGGACTCAATCAGGCTGGGTCAAACAGCACTTTCAGCTGCACCCTTATATGCCCCTGGATTCCATAGGCTAGGCAGAGCAGCACTTCCCAGCTGCTCCCCCCTCACTCTACAATTATTCTAGCAGTACCCCCTTGATGAGCAAACCCCATAGGATTTTTGGGCACTCCAGGGATATTTGGCTTAGGTAAAAGAAGCGTTGCTGCAGAGCAAGATAGGGGAGTTGAGAGAGAGAGAGAGATTTGCAACCAGCTTGATTATAACAGTTAGTTTATTGCCAGGTATATAAAACTTATCATACTAATAGTAATACCATACAAGAAAGAAAAACAATCAAACACTTACAATACTACACAATTACAGTTGGGGTATTGGAGAAAGCTAGCCCAGGTTTGATTACAAAAGTAGAAAGTTATACCTGGACTGAGAGAGAGAGAGAGAGAGAGTGTTGGGGGAAGAAAAATGGGGTGGTCTCACCACTCCGTGCAGCTCAAAGGTTCCCAGGAGACAGGCTGTTCAGCTTAGGGTCTGGAGCACTTGAGACAGGCAGAGTCCCCAACACAATCAGTCAGGAAGAGGGGAAGTTCCCATGTAACTGATGCAGAATTTGGATCCAGGCATCAGACCAGGGGTTTGAACTTTGGTAGGGGTTTTTGTAGACACCAGGTTTGTTTATGGGTAAACAATGTCTCAAGGAAGTATCCCAGAATGGTTTTCTTTATGCTGGACAAAAGGAGCTGATCACTCCTGGCTATGGGCAGTGTTCCTTGAGGGAGCTCACAATGCAATCAGGCATACAGTGTTCTGCATATTAATAACTAGAATCGTCTGATAACTCCAGAGCTGGATGTGTACAAGTGTGAGTTCATTTACATCAAGAGCAGAGATCTCCCATCATGCAGGGCGTCCCCGCTTTGCCAATCCCAGAGTTCAGTGCGGTCCCTGCTTTGGAGGTTGGGTTTCCATACACTATGCTAATTCTTGTTGCATCTTTGATGTAGATGAGACTTCTGTAATTGAGATGCCTTCTTTTTACATCTTTGATGTAGATGAGGCTAGGGGCATTGTCTTAATCTTCTTCCACTGCCTTTTCATATTGAGATGCTTTTGGTTTCTGGTTCAAGCAGGGGGAGGGATTCAGGTGAGCCAGAGAGAGTAGGGTTTTGTCCCCTGGTTCCCCAAGAACACAGAGCTGCCAGGTAACAACTCAGCCCAGAGAAGGGGACGTAGTAGCTCAGGAGGTGTTTGGGAAGCCATCGTGGCTCAGGGAGGGTACATTTCCTTGCTTGTGCCCCCTTTGCTCTGACTGGGAATAAATTGCTTCATCCATTTCGTGATGCAGCTATGTTAACATGTGTCGGTTGGTGTTAGTTTCTGCAATGAGCTTTACAGAGTATAAATGAGCAAAGTAACTACAGAGCACAGTCTATGATAACCTCCACAGACAGACCAACCTGATCAGAATGAACAGAGTATGTAACATCTTAAAAGGCTTCTCAGCAAAAAAAGACCATCTGGACAAAATGAGCCAAATTCTCCTCTCAGTTAATCCACCGACCTCAGTGAGAGTCATACTGCTTTGCCTGGCAGGAGCATTTGTCCCCAACTCTTTAACTTTGCCACGGTTTGTACCACCTGGAATGATATTTTATTACTGTAGAATGACAACTGCAAAATCACCATGTGGCAATCAGCAGGAAGGAAAATTAGTGCTGATTATTATTAACAAAACAACTTTGGTTTTAGCCCACATTAAGAAAAGATGGTTCAGAAAGAATCACACAAAAGTAGCAGGAAATTGAAGTGTGAATGTCTTCACGTGCTCTACCTCTTCCAGGGTTGGGGTGGGAGGAGGGGAAATGCCCAATGAAAACAAATGGGAAAATGCATGTGACAAAATCATTCTTTTCAGGGGTTCCAAACTTTCCTTTTGCCAAGCCTGACACCAAGAAATTACCATTGGTCCCCATCTCTCCTGAATAAGGTCCACAAGGCGATTTAAAAATAAAGCAATCAGCGCTTCTTGGTTTAGGGCCCCGTGCAGCTCCTGCTGAAGTCAATAGAAATACTCTCATTGTCTATGTGACAGCTAGATCAGGTCCTTGATCTTTTGTTGCTTTAACACCATTAACTGTGAACAGAAGGATGTTGTGATATGAAGAAATGCATGCAGGGCTGGAAAGCAGAAGATTCTGATTTTTAGTCCAGATTCTGTCACTGATTTATGAGTGGCCTTTGACAAGTCCCTTCATATCTCTGTTTCAGTTAAAGTATCTGTAAAATGGGAATAAATACATTGCAAACCTAGCTTGTGAGGATTAATTTATCAATGTCTGTACAGTGCTGTGGTCACATAAAGGACTATACAAATGTTAAGTATTATTTTAATGAGCTCTTATTTATTTGATGTACTAAAACACCAAACTGCAACCAATTATTTCATACTGTATCACATAATTGTCTTTGTTACAATGACTACTGAAGTAATTTAATTAAAACTAATAGAAAGGCACATTTAAATTTTAAACGGTTGAGTTTTGTCATTGAAATAAATTAACATGATCTATTCACTATAATATAGTTGTGCATTCTTGTATAAATTATCATTAAAGTTTTTAAAAGGTGAAGTTAACAGATATATGGACTGATCTTCTATAAGCAAAACTTTTATGTTGAACCATAATGATTGAAGAAAGGCATTGGATAATACACCATTAAATTAAATTAAAGCATTTTCATTTAAGTGATACGTTGCTCCCCACTTAAACAAGCTATCCAAGAGTTGGACAAATTTGCCTAGAAAATTCTATTAAAGTTTGACAGAATCAGTTCGTTTGTTTTTGTTGTTGTTTTCTTTTCTCCTAAATGAGTATCAAAAAGACCATAAAGCTGCATGCAACTAGCTAATTGGTGAGACTCAATCACCAGCATGTTTCACACTTTCCTTTAGATTTACTTAAGGTGCTAAATTCAAATGATAACTTTGGCTAATTCACTTGACATACAGTATGTTTCATTTAATCCCCATTTTCCCAGTTCAATAAACTCCATGTGCGCAAGGGCCCAAGAAGAACTAATTGCAGTCTCAGGGGTCTATATTTATTTCAACAGTAAATATAAATAACTGAGGTAGTACTCTAAGGGGTAGTACAGGAAAATGAATGCACTGGGCCAAGGGATAGTTTTCACATAACTATCAATATACATAGATATCCAACTTTTCATTTGCTTTTATCCGTTATCCCTCAGTAAATTACTGAGGCCACAAATATAGGACATTTGAATAGACTTCTGAATTAAATCCTTGAGTACATCTTAGAAATGAGACAGGTGAAGAGACATTTATGTCAAAAACAACAGAAATTCTTTTGCCTGTATAATCATTGAGGGTTGACTCTGCAATCATAATCCAAGCAAAACTCCCACTGTTTTACATGTAAAATATGTATGTACTCCGTAAGCACAAATTCCTGTAACAAATAAATCTCTATTCTGACTGCCTGATAGGCTCCAAAATGAATATGTTGCAGCCATGGACCAAACATTCACAACTCTCAAATGCCTCACAGGGTATAAACTTTTCCTCTTTTATGGTGCTGCAGAAGATGGTGAGAAAACCAGGAGCTAGGTCTCTGCATAGCCAATACCCTCTCAACCCCCAAATCAACAGACTAGCTCCAAGCATTTAATTGAGGATCTCCAAGCACACTTTCAAATCACCTTTCCCAATATAACCTTCTTATTGCTCCACTACTTATCTAGTAAGCTACTAGGGAGAAATCTAAGCCACCAGATAGGCAAATGCTACAATCACTTTGCCGTTATTACAAAAGAGAATTTTTTTTAATGTACAGTCTGTACCCTGTTTTTATAGCAGATATTAAGCACTCTCTGAGATATGGGAATGTCCTTTTTATTTTATTTGTGTGTTTTTTCACTATTTCTTCATTGAAACTAGGGTATATCATCTTTTAAAGCTGTGTAAAAAGAAATTATTTGCTACCTATCTATAAAAATAAACCCATCACAAGTAAGTTTATATTTTTCTATTTTTTCAAATTGTAAGCATGTTATGAGAGAAGATTATTTTTCTTACTACTGCCAGTGATTTTTTTTAAGTCAGTGTGAGTAGAAAATATCTGGCTGATGACTGGCTACTACTGTCACAAATTCTGTACGTGTTGAAACTCCTCTGGGCCAAATCTGTCCAGCTGTGACTGAGCAATTCATAATGGCACAGAACTAATGATCAAATTGTGATGAGTAGGTGTCCTTAGTTAAAATGATCCTTCACTACGAAAGAGATTCACAGTAATCTAATTATGAAAGAATTCACAGTAATCACTAAGTGTAAGACTTTTTTTACACAGTAATGTTACAATATCATCACAGTATTGTGTGTGTGTGTGTGTTTGTATTAGCACAGCCACAATAGTGAGTTATATACTTAATTTTGGGTACATGAGATTAAAATTGGTTTACCTGGATTTAACCTGCTCCTCTTAAACCAGGATTAATCACTGCAAGAGAGTAAATATACAATGTTGCAGCAGTTTTAAATTGGTACAGCATCACAACTGTATTTAAACTGGTGTAATTTCTGTGTGTAGACAAGCCCTCAGCCAGTTTCTCTCTCTTTCATTCTTCTTATTTATAATGGAATTTTCCTCTAAAAAAAATAATCTCAAGAAGATTCTTTTGTGCTTCCTTCCAATAGGCATGTTCTGTAGATCAGCTGAAGGATGTTCTGATAAGAAAAAAGCCCTAAGAACATAAGAACGGCCATACTGGGTCAGACCAATGGTCCATCTAGCCCAGTATCCTGTCTTCTGACAGTGGTCAATGCCAGGTGCTTCAGAGGGAATGAACAGAACAGGGCAATTCCTGAATGATCCATCCCCTTCAAGTTATGCTCCCAATTCCTCCTGGCCTGTTTCAGTTCAGTTAAGAAACAACCATATTAATTCGCATCACCTCATTCTTATTTTCTCCCCAGTCACTGCATAAGTATTTCATGCAGCTTTAGAAATTGTGCTATATTCTGCTGAGATGAAATTTGGAGCATCACCAAGAAGTCATAATTCTGGTATTTTTTAAAAACATTTGATTATTCCATTTCACCTGGTATTTCAGTTCTAACCCATTTCCTTTACCTATCCTGAACAACTGAAGGGGAGCTAAGAAATAGGTTTACATTGGCTTTCAGAAACGATTTCTCCTTATCTGAATCAATCTTCAATAGACTCTACCCAATAATACCTTAAATGTTTGATGACTGTTTCCAACTCATACTGCTTGAGGTATAACAATAAAACTAAACTTTCTTCTGACCCCAGGTATTATACAATGTTCCCTTCCTTAAATTGAATGAGCATTTCTTCTGGAAACACAATAACCTCACTTTGTCCACTTCACATTTGAAAAGACAAGATAAAGATTGATAGGTTAAATATTTTTTGTGTTAACCTTCTCCTCTGTGCTCACACATTATAATGCCATTTGAAAACAGAATTTGCCATATAGCAGATCAGACCTGTTGGCTCATTAATTCTACTATCCTGCCTATGCAGTTCCCAGAACTCTCTGGTTTAAGAGTCTCCCTTCTCCTTGACCATATCTAACCTGTGTCTTCTCATTGGTTGTACTCAAAGAAGCCATTTTTCCAGTAATTATCCAGGGCCAATATAATCCTATGTGGAATTCCCATTGAAGCCTACAAGGAGTAGACTACAAAATTCCTTTGCAGGATTCAGAGATTAATAGTGTTTAAGGCCAGAAGAGACTAATAGATCATCTACTCTGACTTCCTGTATATCACAGATCATTACATTTTTAATTTCAGCTGTAGGGGAAGAAGCTATTTTTAAAATATTGATTTGGGGTTGAACTGAGAAGAAGTTTGTTGGGGGATTGAATCTTCCCTGTCATCTCTAACACACACACACACACACACTGCATTAATAATTTCTTAATAAATATACCCAGTAAATTTCACCATTCCTATATCAAATGTTGCAGTGACCAGTGAAGGGAGCACAATGGCTTCCACCAAGTTGCTACCCCTGACCCTTGGACTAATTTCCCAGGGAGGCATCAGAACCATGGCTCTGCCCCTATAGTCACATGTATGCTTGCATCCCCAAATGCCCCAATACTTTCCAATGCTTCCCTGGGGTAGCACAGGCTGAGTCTTAAAGGTAAAATCTAGTTCTTAACTGTCCTAAAATATGCTCCATTTCCCAGAGCTGGTTCCCTGAAAACAAAGCTGTCATCTTAATTAGAAACATCTGTGATATCATACTGGAAATGTCCATTGGCTTCTACTTGGCCGAGACGCCCCAACTCGCCTCACATTTAGTCTTGAAAAGCAGTTTTAGTGGTGAAAGATCTATTCTTTCTTTGGGAGCCTTCGCATCAGCTAATTTTCTTTTAAATTTCATTGTTAACCTTTTCTACATTATAGAAAAGTACGTGTCAACAGACTGGAATTAAAAAGGTGACAAACTGTGAAGAATTAAAACTTCTAATTTAACAGATGAGCAACTGCAAATAACAAAATCTCAGAAAAACACAGTTTTAATGAAAGGTGACATGCTAGAGAGAGCTTTTTTTCTCATCATCAGGTAACAACAAATGAGTTTAGGAAGCCATACAATAATACTTTGATTGCAATAACAAATTCATATCCTGTGCTGTTAATTTTGTTTTGTTGCTTGCTTTCTGAAACTACCTATGACACTTCTTTTGTAATAGTATATTTTCTTCAAGCCAGAAGTGTCAGAATTTGTTCACGTCTGGACTAGCTCTCATTTCTTATTACTATCAAGTATCTTATTTTTCATCCCTCTATGGAATTTAATATTTTAGCCTGCTGAGTGAGATTGGGATGGTAGCAAGTGTTGTGAAGATACATAGTTCTGAAGGGCATCATGCAATATTTGACCTATATAGAAGTGCTCTGTTCTGCTCATGTTGCAGGCCTGCTTAGAGAGAAATATTTAATTATGGCAATACTCAGAATAGAAATTCAATATGAGTTAAGCAAACCATTAAACTCCAAAAGGACAATTATGGTTCTAAGAATTGCTAAAAGTTTGCTGACTAATTGCAAAGAACTAGGGACATGGTTATCTGTGCCTTATACATTTTTGGGCTTGTTTTCCAAAGACTGCATGCTTGTTAATGAGATTTTTTTTGTATGTACCTCCCACTCATTGCTTGGTAAATGTATCTCTTGGAGTGCTTGCCTATTTGTTCAGCACACTGGCTCTGAATACTTGATCATGCTTTTAGCCTTTTCCCAGTTTATTTTCGGAATGGTTGTTTTCATTTTGTTTTTAAGAGACTATAAAAATTAACACAACTGGAAAGAGAGTTTGGTCTGTTTTGTTACTTTCATTTGAACGTTTTGTTGGCAAAGTTTTTATCTTTGCCTGTGTCTTCTAGCGTACCGATACATTGTTTCCCACAGTTTAACTCTAACACTTAGCTCTTTGTTCTGCCTACGGGTTCGTTTGTTCTCTCTATCTGCCCACATTTTTTAAAAAATACTTTGAAAACAAAAAGCTCTACATAAGAGCTAAATGTTTGTCTTCACAGACTTAGTGCATGGTAAGCCAGGGTGTGTCATGTACATTAACTTGTCACACATTAATTGTCTGTGCATGTTATGCATACAGCATACATACCAAGATATTAGATAAAAATATAGAATACTCTTGCTGGAAGGTTGCAATGTAACACTCATTTATTTCTTTACATTTAGAACTGTAACATACAAGGACCCACAACCAGAAAGAGACAAAGCAGGCTGCTCCCTAAAACAGAGAAGCACACCTCACCCCACTTTATTCTCGGCTGTCTGGCTGCACAGTGACTACTGTTATGCCCAGATTGCATGCTTCTTTTCAGAGTCTACTAGCCTGCAAGCAGGACCAGGAAAAAACTCTGACATTTAAAGTGATAACATATAATTTTAACACAGTTTTTAAATACACCACAGTGTGCACCCTGCTACCATGCACTAAGTGTTGCTCCCATGCACTAAAAGTTACCATGTACTTTGATATGCTCCCACTTCAAACAACAGTTCATCAAAATGCAATATGGAATTTTTATATTGTGATAGCAGGGTCCACATGGCCAAGGGAAATGTGCTGAACATTCACACTCTGGCTTGCCGTGCACTAAATCTACATGTAGAGAAGCCCTCAGAATTGTAACTATTATTACCACTCTTCTTAATGTCCAAGAGCATTACACATAGTACAATGAGCATGATGAAACACTCTATATTGGTTATATTTTGTATTAATATATTATAGGCACACCTAGAGGCTCCAGCTAAGATCAAACCCCAATGTACTAGGCACTGTACAAACATATATTCTGAGATTGTCACTGCCATGAAGAACTCAGATAAAAGTAGTTTATCCCCATGTTACAGATGGGAACTGAGACACAGAGGGATTATAGGAAGTCAGTGGCTATGCTGGGAATTCAACCCAGATCTTCTGAGTCCCAAAACAGTGTCTTAACCAGAAGGCCTTCCTGCCGTCCCATACCCTATTCTTACCTGCTGTATTTCAGTATGACAATAAATATGTCTTCCTGGAGATACCATAGTTCTGCAGTTGCTGTTGGGTGGTGAATGTTTTTTATCATACCCTCTGCATTTGGGGAGAAGATATTCAGCATGTTTCTGAATGTCTGATTTCAGGATAGAATGCTGCTTATGTTGGAGAAAAGCTGCTGGACATTGGCATGTTGTCTTACTGAATTTTCCAAGAGTGGCTAGTATACAGACTACCATCCTCTCATGGTTCAAATCTCTCCTAAGGGTCAACTTGTGGCCGTGACACTTATAAAACACAAATCAACACCAGGATTTATTTATATTAGCTATTTATTTAGATTTATGCAAATACTTAGAGGGCCAGTTCTTTCTGTGTAGGTGTCCTTGACATAATTTTTAAATACAATAACATAAATGCCCACCCTCACCTAAAGTGCAGCAGTACAAACTAATGTTGCCCTCTGCCAGCAAACCAGACAAATCAAAAAGATTACATAATTGTCTTTTTCCCACGTTTTCCCTCCCTTCCAAATTCCCCTCCCACGATGTCCTATTTTCAAATACCAGGGTGGAAAAAGATGAGCCTTACTGTGTTCCCTGGAGACCATCAGAAATTGATGGTGGTAGAAAGGGATGTGGAGGCAGGGTGGACAAATTCCAAACCCATTGGAGCCTCTCAGAGAATGTTTCTACAACACACTACAATTTAGCTTAAGCATAAAGTTCAAATCCAGATGAGCACTTTTCAAGTTAGGGTTCTCTCTATCCATGGTTTGGAATTAGGCCTGATATACAGGCAATTTAGATGCAAGTTTTGCAAAGTTCAAAGGAGTGAGGATCTCAGCATGATGGCTGGTCCCATATTTATTATAAATAAAGGACTACTAGCAGTTACCATGGGAAAATGGTTTAACATAAATACAGTTCCAGCTGATAAAATCTTTACCAAGAAGTAAGTACTGTGATCAAATGTTGAGACTTGGGAGGGTTATAGTAAATTATCTAACTCTTTATTTAGGCACCTAAATATAAGTGGCCTGATTTTCTGAGACATGATAATTACTGACTTATTGGGAGCTCTTGCTGTCCAGCACTTCTGAACATGAGGCCACTTTTATTTAAGAACCTACTTACTAGGCAACCTACTTAGTAGGCAACCTACTTACTAGGCAACCAATTGAGAAACACTGATCTAGACCATTCCTAACAGATGTTTGCCATTGGAGATTTTTAAGACCAGGTTAGGCAGAGATTCTACAGCATTTCCTAGGTAATTTGTTCCAGTCCTTAGCTACCCTTACAGTTAGAAAGTTTGTCCTCAGATCTCACCTAAATTTCCTTTCCTGCAATTTAAGCTGATTACTTCTTGTCCAGTTTTCAGTGGATAAGGAGAACAACTTATCACCCTCCTTTTTATAAAAACCTTTTACATACTTGAAGACTGCTATCATGTCCTCCCTCAGTCTTCTTTTCTCCAGATTAAACAAACCCATTTTTTTCACTCTTTCCTCATAAGTCATGTTTTCTAGACCTTTAATCATTTTTATTGATCTCCTCTGGACTTTCTCCAATTTGTCCACATCTTTCCTGTAGTATGGTGACCAGAACTGGACATAGTACTCCAGTTGAGGCCTTATCAACACTCTAAGTAGAGTGAAAGAATTACTTCTCGTTTCTTTCTTACAATGCTCCTGCTAATACATCCCAGAATGCTGTTCACCTTTTTAGCAATAGCATTAATTGTTGACTCATATTTAGCCACTCCTTCCTAGGCAGTCAATTCCCATTTTGTATTTTTGCAATTGATTATTCCTTACAAAGTGTAGTATATTAGAGGAACCTGTTACACCAGCGTTTAGCAGCAGGTCTGAGCATGACCAAGCATCTTCAGAAGTAAAACACTTCACATTTCAAAGAGTGTTCGTCAAACTCATTGTGTTTGTTCATTCTTAAATCTCTTCTGTTTCTAAAGCGCTCATTTTCATATAAACATAATTATTTTAGAAAGGTTTGAAACAACAAAGATGGATCAAAATTCTAAGATGATATATGCCACGTCATATTCAGTTTATTGCTGACAAGCTGAAGTCAACACACATTGATGCAACTATGAAGTGGGTGATAGCGTAATAGTCTTTGGAAACATATATGGGACCAGACTCAGCCATACTGTAAATGGGAGTAATTCCACTGAAGTCAATTAGGGCAGATCCTCAAATAATGCAAATCAGCAGAGCTCCCATGAAGTCAAATGTAGCTATGCTGATTGACACCAGCTAAGCATCTGGCCCAGTTGAAATTAATCTGCTTATGCTGGGTTAAATTTAACCCAATATGACACTGTTCAGCAGCAATTTTTAAAGCTAACAATATTATAGTCCACTTAAAATTTAGAATTATTCTGTCATGATTTAAAAAATGGCACTAGTTCTTTCAATCAAGGGGTATATTTTTACCATAATGCAAGAGGATTTAACTGGGTTGGGTGACTCTATTAATGTCAATAAGCATCTCCTGGCTATATGTCTAAGGGTAACTATCATGTTGAAAACTTGCCCACAAGTGTGTGCAGCACAACAATAATGGACATGTACCGTGACTAAATACCTTTAAGAGATTTGTTAACCATGCACTGTATTTATTATATAATAGCCACGTGCAGCATCAGGAAGGGTTTACCTGAGCATGCATTGTAATACATGCTGCACACATGTGACCACAGAATAACAACTCCTTTTGACTTGTTGTCATTCAAGGTGAAAAGTGAAGCAGGCCATTTTTCTGCATGTTATAAATGTGCACAAAATAACTGAGACCACTGGGCCTGATCCTGAGAGAGACAGAGCCCCAGCAATTCCAGCTGATGATTTAATGGGACTTTCAGCTGCTCAGCACTTCTCAGGAGCAGCCCCTCATGCTGCTGGTCCTGCACATAACTCCCATTAGAAATAGTGGGAGGCACGGTATGTTGTGCACACTGAGAGCACTATTTCATAAAACACATGCCATCTATATGCTCAGCTAGTGGAAAAAATATTCCTTACAACACACAGTTCCACATTAAAATCAATCAACAGATACTTTCAATCACTCCTATGACCTTGGGGGAAAATCAGAAATTATATCAAAGCCTCCCTTTGCACTCTGCGGCTTGATGTGGCGTTGACGGGAATTCACTGAATGCCTCAGTGTGTTATAGTATGTCATTAAGGGATCGAGTAAGGCACCTGGATGCAGAAGGCTGACTCACCTGGGTAGCATTCCTGCTACTCATTGCAAAAATGTTATCCTAGTGTATGCTGAATTCAGGCTTCACCTGATGTGATCTCAGGTACCTGTCATGAATCTCCTATCCAAATAAAAAATGGATAAGCTGCTCATAACAGGGTGATCCTTATACATAGGGTAACTCATAAGCATAGTGCCTGAGAGTATAAGGATAAAAATACATGTGAATGTGAGCTCATATAGCCTGTCAGCCCTTGAGTGTGGTGGGCCCTCTTGATTATGGGTCACTATCTCTTTGTCACTATCTCATGGGAATTAACCATCCCCTGAATATTTATGTTGTATGTATTTGGAATGGCGATGTGAAGATTGTAGCTCCATCATGACCTATTGTTTGGGGATAATATTCAACTGGGTTGTTCTGGGATATGTTAGCACTTAAGACAATATACATTTAGGTTGAAAGGGAGCACCTATCAGCCAATGGACTGGTGAATGCATAGGGAAACTGAATAGATTTACTTACCAACAACAGATATTCTGTTTATAAGCATCCAGAGGGAGCTACTTGCTCTGGCCAATATGCATATAGGTTTCTTTGTTATTTTGAAAACCACTCCTCTAAGTGCTGTCTAACCTTCAGGGCAAAATAAATCATTTTTGTGTTGGAGAAGTGGCTTCTGGGACACTGCATACTATTACTATCCATAGGCTCCTGAAAGAGAGCTTTGCAGGGTCCAGTCCCAGCTGGACTCGATGAATTAGTCATGGTTAGTTCCAAGGGGAAGCTGGAACCCGTCTTGGTTTGAGAGTGGGCAAATTGCGGAATTCCACCCCAGAAGAGGCCTGACACCTGTGGAGGTGAACTCGGTGAGACTCTAAGAAGGGGCAGTGGGAGCAGCCTACCCAGAACCTTGAGAGTGACAGGGAGGCAAGATAAGTAAGCAGGGGCAAAATGATAAGATGAGGGATCGAGGTGGTAGATAGGAAGAGGCCCAGGGGGCAAGCTCTGAGCAGCAGCATTTAAGGGAGAGAGGAGTATCAAGCCTTCTCAATTAGGTTGGGAGCATATTTTTGTGAGGATGTTCTTTCATGCACAGTATATGGCAAATTGCATCACAATTTCAAGGTTCCTACAACTGTAACTCCAGAAAGAAAGGGACAAAGTGAGTATGAAAATATTGGCCTGGTTGCATTTCTTCAATTTTATGCTGGTTTATTAGTGGACTGACACCAGCGTATTTCACCGCTCATTTCCTTGCCACTCTATTCCTTCTACTCCTCAGGAATTACTAAAGAGAAAACAGAGATCAACAAAGGCATGAGAACCCCCCTTCTTATATCCTGCCCCTCAAGTCCTCTGTACTCCTTACCTACCTCAGCTTCACTGAGCATAAATGGGTAAAATATGACACTTCAGCAACGCTGTGTGGATGATCACATTCCAATACAGGAGGCTGATTGTTCCAACTGTTATAGTTTGTCTCTGAATATGATGTTTTGTCAAAGCAAACAGAATGTATATATGGTAATATCTGTTTGACTACGTATTGTCTCTGTGTAAGCCTTCAGTGATGAATTTGTGTGTGTTTGCTTTAAATTTAACTTACTTTATTATAGAAATGCCTTGTGCTACATTTTCTCATTTAACAGCTAACAAATGTTATACTATGGACAAGGTAATTGTACCTTGTTTGGATTATCTTAAATTTCCTTATAAATGGGTTTACTTTATGTATGTTCAGGGAAGAAGTGCTTTGACCAGTTAATGTCATCCTAAAATAGATAATAGAATTGGGTGGGCATTTAGCTTAGATTACCTCTGTCAATTGAAAAACCAGCAGACAGCAGCAAAAAAATCCTGAAAGGAAGAGCTTAGATGTGTCCAGTTTAAATGGAGAAAACAAATAATTTCCAGTGTTACATTCAGCACTTGTCAGAATTTTCCCAATCCAGCAAAACACTTGAGCATATGCTTACCTTCAAGCACCTTAGTAATTCCATCTGCTTCAGTATCCCACTAGCAATGAGATGTAGGGCCCAGTTCTCTCCTAACATAACTGTTGAAGTCATTGGAATTACACCAGCAGAAAATTTGACCCATATACACTACCAGACTATTAGTCAGACAAAATAACTAATCAGCATGAGCATTGCGGATTACGGCCCTTATCCAGCAAAGTACCTGAGCATGTGCTCATCTTTAGGTACATGAGGAAACCCCATACTGTCAGTGTGATTGTTCAGTTCCAAAAAAAAATTATGAGAGTTGTTTAACTCTAGAGAATGGCTATTTTGACTTGGTTACTGTTTTTCTAATGTACAATACCATTGTGTATGAACAAACCTCCAATATTATGTAACTATTTTCATATAGAAAAAGGAACATCTCACCTGGAGAACCAGATTGTTTACTAGCTGATCACTGATGTGTTCTTGTTTCATTTTCAAACTATCCCACCTTGCTGCTGCAAATTTCTCCTTGTCCTTGACACCTGAAGTGTTACAACATCCATCTCCTACACCCATTTTGATTAGGTTCCCCTAGACATACCTATAGCTGTTGGAACTGCAGAGCAGACACACTTAGATATTGAGTCTACTTTCATCATTGTATACTACATATTCCCAAATAGCTTTTAAAATAATCAAAAACATTAACTAAAATAAACGAAAATAAGAACTAAAATAAAGACTTGGATCCCAGTCCTACTCCCATAGAAGTCAGTAACAAATTCCTTTTCACCCCAGTGGTGCAGAATAAGGCCCTTGATTTCAAGAGATGCTGCACTTGCAAATTGCAGGTACTCAGCACTTCTCAGTCAGGCCCTGCATGAACAAATTAACCGCAATCCAGGCTATTGCAAAAAGACAAAAAGAAGAAGCATTCATTATTGCAGCTCCTTTGAACTATACAGAATATTAAATAATAAGCTAGAGAGTATAAATCCAATAAGGACAAAATCTGATGTATAAATTAGAACATTCACTCAAATTTAACAAAAATATTGATTAAGTGGTGCAGAACCATCTGTACTGCTCCATCTGCCAGGCAGGAGAAGAAACAGGAATGTAATAAGATCATTAATAATCATTTGAGGGGCAGTTACATATTTTCAATAAATTAGCCTATATTGATATTACACTATTTTAAACAGGAGCATACTTTAAACAGCAGTATTTAATTTACAAGCAAAATACAGTCTTAATCTATAATATATGACAGGTACCTAAGAAACTCAATTTACAGTGTTTTATAAATATTCTTTAATATGTGAAGAAATTAAGAAACTTAGTGAGCAAGGTGAAATAAGAGGAATTATTAAAATCCAAGAGTAAATCCTAAAAGACATCAGGCCTAATTTTTCGAGGTGCTCAGCCCTCACAAAACAAATCTCTTTTAAAGTCGGTGGGAGCTGTGTGCACCGAAAATCAGGCCCCATTGTATTTAAAGAGCAATAGGCTACAGTGTCATTGGGAAAAATAATGCTGCAGTGAATAAAAGCTGGCTAATGTGATTCCACATCAGGCTTCCCTAAGACCCAAGGGATAAAAAAAAATCTGTCCAGAAAATGGAGAAGTGGAAGGAAACAAATTTTTAAAAAACAACAGAAAAAAACAGAGCCATGGAATCCGAGGGATGAGATTGAGAGACTAATTAGGTCTTTTGGATTCTAGTCCACTTCTGCACCACAACAGGTTTGTTTCCTACAGAATATTTTATAGTGTTTTATCAAATGCAGTTTTTAAGCATCCTAAGTAATGGGGTTTCCATCACTTCCCAGGGAGGATGATCCACAGCTGATACATCTCAATGTCCTGAAGTTTTTTTCCTGTCTAAATTTTCCCTTTCCAATTTCATTCTGTTTCTCTTTTTTATATTCCCTTCTATTTTGCTATTCACACCCATCAAATATTTGTAGACTTACATCCTCTCTTGACTTTTAGCCAAACCATGCTTACTTCATTCGTTTAATCTTTCTGCAAAAATCAATCCATCCAGCCCACTGATGATTTTTGTGGACCTTCTTTGAATTCCCTCCAGCATGTCAAAATCTTTCTAGTAATAAGGCACCTTCACCTATATATAGTATTCCAGGTGCAGTCACCCCAAAGCCACAGGGGAAAGTTTTATTTTTCTGTTCTGTAACTTGATGGCTCTGTGTGCATCTTTGAATCACAAGTTTTAATGCCATATTGCAAATTCCTGTCTAATTTCCGATTTGCTATCATCTGTGATCTCTTTGGCAGCATTATGGCTTTCTAGGTCGCTCTTTCCCATTGAATCTGTTTGAATTAATTTCCTCTAGATATATTTCTTTAATTTTCTAAGATTTCATCTCATGTCCATACTTACAACTTATTTAGGTCCCTTCTACTATGTTTTTGTCCACAGTGCTATTTATAGCTCCTCTCAGATTAGTATCCTCTGCAAATTTAATTAACTTGATGTTTATCTGCTTTTCTAGATCATTAATGAAGATATTAAGTAAAATGGGATGTAACCCAAGTCCTTGTAGTAGCCTATAAGTCATCTTCCTCCAATCTGATACATTCTCATTTTAGATTAATCTTTGCTTCAGGCCTTCCACCAGGTTTCCATTCCCATCAGAGTGCTCATTTACAAGGCAGTCTGTTTTGTGAGCAAACGTCCAGTGCATCAAGCATTCCTTAAAAACCAAATATATTATATCTGCTGTTTCCATGTCAGCATATAATTTTGTAATTCTATCATAAAACCAGCAGTTGAGTTTCTCTAGCAATATTTATCCTTAATAAATCCATACTGCTCCTTGTTTATGATTCTGTTATTGTCTAAGGCCAACAAACTGTACCACTCTGAGCACATGTAGCCTGAAAGGGAGTGGTATCAAACTGCACAAAGGCGGTGGGAGGCTATGGAGAACTGACACAGTTGAGCACTGAACGGAGACAAGAGTGTCTGGTTCCATCACACCACAAAGCTGTTTTGTACTTGAGGCTGCACCTCCACTAGCATGAAAGTGGGATCGGAGAGGAGGAAGTGGCAACTATAAGATGGAGCACAGGTCCATCAATGGCTATTAGCCAAGATGGTTAGGGACACAACTCCATGAAGCTGGGACAGGATGAAAGGGGATAGATCAAGCCATAATTTCCTGTTCTGTTCATTCCCTCTAAAGCATCTGGTACCAGCCACTGTCTGAAGACAGGATGGTGGACTAGATGGACCATTGGTCTGACCCAATGTGGCCAGTCTTATATTCTTATGTTTATGATACGTGCATGTCTTGTGGATCTGCCACTACATAAATCCATCAGCCAAACATCTTGTATGGAAGAGGGGGTGCCATGGCTGCGAAGCTACTGCAACAGCAGCTGGAAGCTGTTCTGCTGGTGCTCTTTATATTCCTCCTTAACTAACGCTGACTATTCACATGTATAAGTGTTTTCAGGATCGAGACCACAGTAAAGTGTGCACTGGAAACAAGCCTTCAGAACTTTGTTACAGAAAAATATGCAGGTGTATATACAACATTTTCCTGGAATTTTTAGTTTGTTGTGCAATTTTGTGCCCCAATTTTGCTAATTCATATGTAAAGTGCTTAAAGTAAGAGGACTGCTCACATGAGCAAAAGCTACACACACCCATTAGTGTTTGCAATTCTCAGGCAATGATGTGTTTGGGGCATTGCTACTCATTAAAAATCACTTCCAACCTAAAGAATAATAGTTGTCCATTTTAAGTATGTGAGCCTTCCACCAAAGAAAATTAGTCTGAAAAATGCTAATGGGATGTTTTGCTGACCTTTTAATCCTGCCTAGTTGATTCTTGCTATTCCTAGTGACCTCCTGGGTTGATCCCTGTCAGCTGCTGAATTTATAATACCACGGCAAGTCTCAGACTTCTTGACATCTGGGTCTGATTTGTGCCCAGTAAAGATTTTATATGCAGATTTTTGTATGTGGAGGGATGAGTTGGATTTGATTTCCATATGATTGTCCCAACCTCACTCAAAGTTTTTGATATTGTGTCTATCTTTAAGAACAAAAATAAATAAATAAATTGAGGTCACCGGAAGAGCTGCACAAAATTTTTCAACCAAAATTTTTTTTCAGTGAAAAATGCAGATTTGGCAAAACCAAAATGTTTTGCAAATTTAAGTTGGTTTCACCAAACTCTTTATTTAGGGGGGAAAAATCTGAAATAATCCAAATGTTTTATTTCAACATTTTCAAAAGCAATGTTTTGATTTTTTTGGTTTTAAAAGACTTTGTTTCAAAATATCCTTTCTTTTGATTTCTTTAAAGATATATACACATTCAAATGATTAAAATCATAAAAAAATATTTTCATGTCATTTGACCCAAAATAAAATTTTTCAACTCTTTGATTCACCAAAAATTTCAGAAATGTAAGGTTTCAGTCCAAACTGAAATAATTGTTTTTTTTTTGAAATTGCCAATGAACCAAAAAATAAGTTATTTGCTCAGCTCTAGTCAGTAGCCAATACTTTAGAAAGCATAAAGGATAAAGTGAGCATTGCGCTCTCTCTCTCTCACTCCCATTCTCTCATTATTTCTTGTTTGCATTGCAGGAGAACCTCAGATCCCTTCATGGACCAGTTCTCCATGTTGCTAAAGGCTGTACAAACAGGGAACAACAAAATAGTTCCTGCCCCCAAAAAGCTTACAATCTAAATATAAGCCAATATACAATAGGTGGAGACGGGGAAACCCAAAGAAACAATGAAACAATAGTGGTCAATATGATAGGCAGTAATCTCAGCATACCAGTTCTCAACCAGAGTCAAGTCTTTTGTAGACTGGGGAGCACACCAAAGGAGAGTTTTAAGGGGGGGGAGATTTGAAGGAAGACAATAGCTGGCTTTGAGGAAGTTTACAGGGAACTCCTCCCAACTGTGAGGGGCAGCAGGGGAGAAATCACAAAGGTACTTGTTTAAAAATTTAACAAGTGGGAAATGAATGCTGCCATCACTGATGGAAAGGAGGCCGGAGATGACATCTTGATAGTGTATGAGAGATGATAGGTAGTATGAGGATATGCCTTGAAAGTGAACAGAAGTCTGACTATCTATCTAAGAACTTCTGTATATGCATTGATTTTGGAATAAAGAATGTAGAATATTTATTAACATAAAAAGTGTTACTAAATATATTTTTGTGTATATCTACATTGTGTTTATTCTATCCACCTTGCAAAAAGCAACTGTGTATTTATAAAATACATATATGCATAAACACATACATATATATGTATATGTATAGCATTTTCACTAGCTTCACAATGTCATTCCCTGTGGCCTTACCTCTATTATACACATCATTCATTAGATTATGAAAACCATTTATGTCATGAAGCAGAACCAAATGAATTCACTAAGGGGCCACCATTAGCATATCAAGTAGCTATTTCTCAGCTAAATATTCCTGACAGCTCTCATTACATATGATGGATGAGGTTTATAAGAAGTAGTGGTTCCAGAAGAAAATAAAACCTCAGCATTCTACCACACGTGACCCAATAACTAGCTATCATTTTTCTATTGTCTGTTTACATTTCTTCCCTTTTTATCCTTTTAGGATGAAAGGGTTGTAAAACTTGCAAAGAGATTAACTGCTTAATTTGAAATACATTAAAAATTGTGAGCCTAATTTAGACTCAATTCTGAATTTTGCAGGTGCTTTAGTCATGAGATATCAAACACTGTAGCATCACTGCTGTATTGCAGCACTATGCCAGAGAGGAAAAGAGAGAGGGAGCTGTGGATTAGCAGGAGAAGCCAGATTTTAAAAGAACACACATTTCAGAAACTTCTAAAAATAAAGCTGGAAGTCAACACGTTCCAAAATAAAAGACCAAATTCCAAAAGCAAAAAATGTGTATGCAAAAGTTCACCCATGATTGCACGAATAATTACTTCGAAGTTCTATGAAAAGTGGGTTATTGTATATACAAACACGCAGTTTGATACCTAAATACCCATAAGCACTTTGGGTCAGGAGGCATCTTTTTGTCCTGTGTTTGCATAGTGCCTAACACAATGGGGTCCTGGTCCATGGCTATGGCTCCTAGGCACTATTGTAGTGCAAATAAATAATACTGACAATAAGTTGGGCCTGCAGTTATACAGTTTGTGCACACAACTGCGGCAGATGTGTATGCAAATGGGAATGCATTCTGGGGGTACCTTTTTGCACTTAAACCTCCTTTCTCCATTTTTCAACATTTTTCTCTGATTTTTTAAATTTCCTGCTCTAAATTTCACTGTACAGTATTAACATTCAGGGCCAGATCATCTACTATGCTGATTTACACCAGCTGAGGATTTGGTCCTAATGTTTTAAAATCTGAAACTTTATTTTTTATTGTAAAGAGAATTGTCATTTACACTCTTCGCCACCACAGACAGAACTAAAAATACAGGGAAGTGGAATAAAAATCAGAAGCCAGAATATCCCAATTAACTACATTGGTTGAACTAGGTAAAAATTGCTAGGAAAAACATCTTGTCTTTGTGGAAAAGATGGTGTATCTATTTATTTTTAGGTGGAAAGTTCTTCTGACTTCAGTTCACCCTATGTCACACATTCATTAATCCCAGAATAGTTGTATGGTGGTCCAGTTCTATCTAAAATTGGATCTAATATTTCATTTCACACCTTCCAGCCCTCCTGCTAATATATACACTGTGAAGTAGGGATCAGTACAGTAACATTTTATAGAATATAATAAAGTTCACCTTTGTTAACATTAGGAGTATAAACTGGACCAACAGCAAAGTCTAATCCAATTAAACTGATAACTACTACCAAAACACTTCCCTCTACATCTTCCATTCCTCTGGTGACTTGGGAGCTTAAATATTAACACAGAAAAATTGCAACTCCTCATAGTTTATTATTAAAGCAGCTCTATAAATTCCTTCTCTCATCCCATCTAACTCCACTTTTAAGAATTGGATCTCTCGCAATGGAAAGATCAAGTGAGATGGCCTTTGGTTCTTCTTTTTAACAGTCAGGTTGTGTTATATTTATTATGTTCAATAAATTATAAAAGCTATATGATTGGTAATGCAACTGACAACAGGGCAACATTTTTCAGTCTCATACAAGCAAAAGAAAGAAAATGAACATAGAGATTGAACTACCTACCCACTTATCTCACAGAGTTGTTCCCCCAGGGTTGATGCACATTGATGAAGCTAGTGGGGAAATTTCGCTGCTCCTGAATGTGCCATCCCTGTTCTGTGGATTAATACAGGATTTCAGTCTCTAGGACTTTCAGTTCAGCACCTTTCCCAGTATGTATTTGTTTAAAAAAAAAAAAAACAACTAAAGGAAAAGCATGACTGTAGATTAAGAAAGAAATCCTAACAACAAAAATACAAAGACACACAGGAAGTCATGTGTTTCCCACGATTCTTATTTTCATTCTAATGCAAATTAAGCATGTAATGGAGAGAGTATATAATGGGAAAAGCATTGAAATCATATTAAAAAATTTCAATTTTTTAAGTTTGAAATTATTTCTCAATTCAAAATTTAAACTAAAAAAAGTTTTAAGAAAACGTTAAAGGTTCAAAATCATAATGAAACATTTTGAAATGATCAAAACAAAACATTTTGATTGACCTCAATTTAATATTTTTTCAGATTGTTGGGTTGTGAACATTTTTGAGATTTCCACTTTCTGTATCAAATCAGGAAAGGAATTTTTTCTTTTCTTTTTTTTTTTTTTAAATCTCAAAACTTTTTCTGGAACAGGAAAATAGTTTCTCACTAGCTCAGGCTTTTGATTTTTTTACCTGCTTAATTTTTTTCTAAAGCTGCTAAGAAAAAGAATGCAGCCTCAACATTTGAGTGCACTTACCTGCTTTGCAAGGGAGCCCCAGGTTCAAAGTTAGCCATGCATCTTGGTTCCCATGAGAAAGTCCAAAGTAAACAAATGTAGAAACTAGGAACAATGGCATAAATAAGTAAATAAGCACTACTATTCACTGCAAGCTCCTTTCAAATCTCTAGGCCACCTATAAAAAAATGAGTAGAGGAGCTATTAAATATTGTGAATATCTTCAAACTTGGGTGTCTAAAGTTAGGGCCCTAGCTCTATAAGTTTGTTTTGGCCCAGGGCCGTAGCCTCAGGTATTAATAAATAGGAGAGAACAAAGGAAAAATTAGTTCCCCCCCCTGCACTATGTACCACACTAAATAGTTCTCTGAATCATCCTAGATGTTTATGTTTTTCAAATATTTCTAGGCTGTTATTGCATCCCCTGTTTTGCCACCTTTTTAAACAAACTTTCTATAGCTCATTCATTTAGCCTTTTCTTATGAATTAATTCCTCCAGCACCTCTTATCTTCCTTCCGTCCTATCCCTCTGGTGATAATGGGATGCCAAAAATGCAATGCAATATTTTCAGAGTGGTCGCATCAAAGCTATATGGAGAGGAACTATAAACTATGTCCTTTGTAGGTTCTCATATGACATTGCTAACTCATGTCTAATTTACTGGTCTGTTTTAGAATTAATGGTTTCCAGCTTGTCCTTCCCAATGAGTATAGGTACTTCAGAGCATTTTCCTCCAGATACATTGACTTGCATTTTCCAAACAGTCTCATTTTGTTATTTTCTTCCCCAGTTTCTAATTTCTCTCATTCCCTTTGTGTTGCTTTCCTGTCTGACTGCTGCCAAACACTATCTACATATTGTTTACTCCTGATTCCCATATCACTAATGCAAATGTCAAATAACTTGTAGCTTCCCTTAGAAACCTAACTTCACTTCAGTGTATTGTCATTTAATATTGTCCTTTGATTATGGTGCTGTAGACAGTTTTCAATCTGCATGGCCGTGCTCCTATTCAAGCCAATGTAAATGACTTTTTCAAACAAGATTGCCTGTTTAACTAAAATACAAATACACGATCTCTCTTGAATTTTTATCAGCCACTAATTTTATACTACTACCAAAAAAAGCAATAAAATTTGTCACACAGGATTTATTATCTATGCTATTTATTGTTCATGGTTCTGTTGCCCTCTAGATATTTAGTGATTTGATTTAAAAATGAAACAAAGGAATCCACTCCAACCAAATTATCAACGAGTATATTATTAGTATTTATTATTATTCAGATATGAGTGTAATAGGAAAATAAACAGGACACTTATCACGTAATTATTAACAGATGCCACACAGCAATATAACAGAAGGTCATGTCCAGTCATCTTCTCTTCCAAATTCAATGCCTACCTACTGTAGTGAGTTTCGCTTCCCTTTGTATCATTGTTACTTATTGTCTCACTAGTTAAGGAGAGGGTTCATTAGAATAACTCACTTGAAACCAGCACTAGAGAAAGAGAGACCATATTGTATGAAATTTGATGGGATTGTTGGAATAATACAATGTCACTCCCAGAAATTTTTGTCCCTACACTCTACTCCTTTGGTATTGATTTTGTTCAAGTCAAACAGTGCTAATTCACCACCCTTGAGATGTCATTCCTAGAAGCACTGGCTTTTATAAAGACCCAAGATTTTCAAAATGACTTATTCAACTTGAGACATAGTAAAGGATTTTTCAGAAATGTGATTTTCCAAAAGTACTGAGCGTCCATCCCCTGAAAATCAGGCCCCTTTAAGATATATCAGATTAAACCCCAAAAGTTGAGACACTCCAAATCAGTAATCACTTCTGAGAATCTTGGCAATCACCTTTATAAAAGATAATGCTGCCAGAAATGACATTCCAACAGTGACCAGGTGGGTGAAATAATATCTTTTATTGGACCAATTTCTGTTGATGAGAGAGCTAACAAGCTTACACAGAGCTGTTCTTCTGACCTGACCTGAAGAGCTCTGTGTAGCTCGAAAGCTTCTCTTTTACCAACAGAAGTCGATCCAATAAAAGATATTACCTCGCCCACCTTGCCTCTCTAATAAATTGAGACCAATATGGCTACAACATCACGTATTCCAAAAGTGGGCAGTTAAAACTGTATGATTTGTGAAAATCAGGGCCAAAAAGTGTATTTTGATTATCTTAAGTTTTAATGGAATCCCAATGATAGCTATGTTTACTACATACAAAAGCATACCATGAGTTCCATTAAATTTTCTCAGGTACCTTTTTCAAGAAATTAACTTAAGATGGTATTAATACTGCAATAACTTTAATTATTCAAAAGGAAAACTAGTAAAGGCATATATACAAGGACAGATCTTCTGTGCACTTATTCTAGTAAACATCTACAAGTTTATTGTACCACTTAATGTTACATAGAAATTAACAAGAATAAATCAGCCATAGATGTTCATTGCAGAAAAAAATCAACTTAGAAGCATTAGGGTTGCAAAACAAACAATTACACACTCACTTCTCTTCACCAGCATAAATAATTAATCATAGAAAAACACTTCAAAGGTGTTCAAAAGTGATGATATAGGAAACTAAGGGTAAATAAATATATTAAATTATATATTAAATATATTATGATATTTATATAAAATATACTACAAAATATTTGCTTTAAGCATTCATCTCAAGCTAGAGAGATATTAATACTATTCTGACTTCAGGTAAATTGCTCCAACAAACAGCTATGTATTAAGCTATGATATCAAGAGAATTCTTGGATGCTAATATAATTCTTTCAGTCTCCTAAAGTTAATTCATTAACTTTATTCAGAAGGACTACATACTTAGTCTCACCTACACACCACTTTGGAAGTCTTTGCTTTGGGGATATTGATTTCAGCAGGGCTATTCGGGAACTAAGGTATTACTCAACATGCACCGGACGGGGATTCAGGAGATTTGAGTTCTATTCCCAGATATGCCATTAAAGTGCTGTGTGACCTTGGAAAGTCATATCACCAAATTGTAACTCAGTTTACCCATCTGTAAAATGGGGATAATGATGCTAATTTCTTGCAAAATGCTTTGAGATCTATGCATGAAAAGTGCAATATAAGTGCTAAGTTGTGTATATCAGAACCCAACCCTAAATGATGTCAAATTTAGGCTACAACATAGTTGCATATTCTTGGAGTCTACAAATAAGGATACATGTGTAAGTCTTACATAGTTAAGGTTATTTTGTACCATTCCGAAAAAAGAAAGAGAAACAAAAATGAAAGCAAGTCGCATGGTTTTGCTTACTCTGCTCAGACTAGATTTCAAGGTGTCTTTTCCATGGAAACACTCATTGGAACATGCAGATGTTTGCATTCTCTTTGCCCTCAGCCTTTATAGTTTTCTTTCATTCTATTTCTCAAGAATTTTCAAAAAATATTTTATATTAATATTAACATTTGTATCCATGGCAATTTCCAACTCACTTCTCAAAAGTGTATAGGGAAATATGACAACATCTACCAATTTGAATACTTAAAATGCAGAGCATATGACAGTAAATAGAATATTTAAGAACGTTTCCATGGTCCTGAATGGACCTGGTATTTCATCTTTGGCCCACTGATTTTGCAATTAATACATTTGGAAGGAAACATCATTGAAGAGTCCCTGGTTTTATAGATTCATACTTTGTTCTTAAACAAAGGGACAGACTGTGAAATCTTTGTTCATGCTCAGTAGTATCTTGGAAACTAGGAGGAGGGTATTTTTTATCATGAACAAGAATATCAGAATTTGGCCTAGAAGATTAAGTCCATTATCAAAAGATTCCAGTTTTTGTAAAAAAGAGGCTTATGTATTAATAATTAAAGTATCCTATTAGAATAGCTTGGTCAAAGTACTCCAATAAAATTGTCAATGTGGTTATGCTTAAGAGAATATTTAATTGATTGATTGATTTGAAAAATGTCATCTTCCTTTCTGTGGAATAATACTTTTTTGCTGAACCGAACAGCAGAATGAATTTTGCAATAGCATCTTCAAATTAGGGAGTGATCGTTAGAAGGAATAATAAAAAAGAGATGATAAGGGAATGTAGTTTGGATTTTTGTATTTGACTTTTCTTGCTTCTCCAAAATTGTACCGTTCTTGTCCACTGCCCAATAAATAAATAAATGACAGGAAATAAGAACCAACCAAAAGGTTCTGTCCTCTCTGGCTCTTTTGTAAGGGTGAACTGGTATAGGTAAGTTTCTCCCCTGCTATCCCATTGCCTCAAGACTCCCTACCTTTTAGGATAAGGATAAGGAAACAGGGCCCAATAGTCTCCCTACTGATCTTTTCCAATTTGTCACCTGCTGAGGACTCCCTCTTGAACTGCACCCTAGATTGCAATGCACAACTCCAGGAAATCATAGACCTCACCAGTACTTTTTCTGTCCTGTGAGAAAAAGTGATTCTTGTGGGAATGAAGTGAAGGAGCTCACCTGGCTCCAGTATTCCTAGTCAGCTACTGACCAAGCTGGGGTCTGTTTCAGAGGCAGAGGATATCTCAGAGCTCTGAAAATGTTCTGTGAAGAATCAGATAAGAATTCAAACATTTGCCTCCTTATCCAAACTGAGAGCCAGATACTTAGCTATTATATGGAAGAACTTCAATGAAATCAATGGAACAAACTTCTATACACCATATACACCACAAGGACATGACCCTAAATCTCTCAAGCTTGTGAGGTTTGCCTCTCATTGGTAGAAGACAGCCAAAACAGTCTCTATCTGTTTCTTTCTCAATTTCCATCCCCAGTACCCACATTTCTAAATAATACTTTGGGAATGACAGTAGTCATTGGACCCCAGTGATTCTGTCACTCAGTATTTATATCTTGGAGCTTCTTAACTCCTCTTTGACAGCCACACTCAGTGCCAAAGTGGGTCTGTGAAAGTGGCACTGTATTCGAAGTAGCTGGGTAAGCAATACAATCCTCACTCTAAGGAAATTGTTCCAATTTCCCTGGGGCAGAGGAGTTAAGTTTTTAATTTTATGTGAAGACTTTTTGCTGAAATGGAAATTTAGTTATCTTCCCAGAGCAATCAATTATGGGCATGCTTCTGATCTCTTTGTGTGGACTTCAGTGGAAGTATTCCTACATTCAATCAATGAAACCCAAGTAAAACTCTGTGTTTCTGGTAACCAGGGTCAATATCCCTACACGCATATCCCTTCACTTGTTCCTGTCCTCCTCCCCACTCCCTTGGATTTCTGGTTCCCCTTACACTTATTTTGCTTTTGGTAGCAGTCCCAGAAGCATTCCCAGTACACCAGTCATAATAGTACTAAGAAGGCTGCTGGGCCAAAGCCATTACTTGCCAATAGCTTGACTCATTCTCTAGAATAATACATGAGCCTTGAAAGGTGTATGATAACAAGAAATAGATCTGATTTCCATCACAATTGCAGGCTGTTTGCTAAATTTGAAATAGGCTTCCCTTACAGTAGTAGTTCACACAAACAGTGAAAGGCACTTACAATACCGTTATTCTGCGTTACTTCAAAAATAGCTATTTAAACTCGCACTGTTTTAAGTGCCAGTGTCTTAAAGAGTGAACTGTTCTGAGCAGAACCACTGCTTTGCTGCATGCTCAGAATGACCTGGTGTCACACCTAGTCTTGCTTCTGCTGAGAGACCAAGTGAGTCGTACGGCTAAACAGCAGCCACCTCATGAATGTTTGATGACAGCACTGCCAGCAGCACTTACATTATTTTTACAAGGATAACACTTGCACACAGTGAATAAAATCAACAGCTGCTCATAAATTAATTCATATATTAAAACATGAAGGCCTGTTACAGTGGGTTGCTTGCAAGTTGGGAGTGCTCACTTTAGGCCAGCCTTGACTCGGGTCTGCTCACTGTAGCACTTTATGAGAAGAGCTTCAAGCTCCTCCATGTGAATCTATTTTCCTTAACATAGCAGCCAGTTAATCCCACCAGATTCCTTTACTGCCTGTAGGGGAGAAGATCCATTGTTCCCAGGGACATGCAGCCTCTGTGAGCCCAAGATCAACAGACAAATCTCAATTACAGCACATTTAAACAATGGACGGTTCATTTAAGACAGAAACAGATAAGAATTAAAGGATCAACTCTTATTCTCATATATACATGCAGTGGGAAACTGTGCTTCTTCCTGGCAAAAGAATTTCAATTATAAAGGTCAAGGATTTGTAGTTTGTTCTTATACGGTAGGACCAGTGTTCCAGTTCAGAATTGTTCCCTGGTGATACCCTACTTTCAAATGCAGATATCTCCCCATTATGGGTGAGGGCTCCCTCTCACATAGTAACACCCAGCTCTGGGGTCTTGGAATATTATCTCCAATCCACCTTTCTTTGGAATGAATCCAAATATCTAGCCCCACCCTTTCTCTCCAGAGTCCACCTGTCAATAATAAAGATAGTTTCTGCCTACAGTGGCTTTATAGCAAACTCCCATGTGTGGTCTCTGTTTTTTCTCTCACCTAAAAAGAATATAACTTCAATTTCACCAAGAATGCCCCTGGCAGACACACTGCTTATTAGAAGAATTGTTCCTGGCACCATTTGTCATATTGCCAACTAACCAGGTTGGGAATGTGAGAATTCGGAGGAGACTGGAAAAAGCAAAGGGGCAGACAAGGTTTTTGCAAATTTTAGTGGGCAGTTAAGGTAGGTTGGGTCCACTGAAACATGTTTTAAATCTTGATTCTTCTTTAACAAAGTTTTTCATATAGAGTTAATGGAAGAGGTCAGCTCAACCATTTGGGAAAGTACATGAAATGTTTTTAAAAAATTGTTAAGGACAGCAGCAACAGGGGACACACATGCCACGATTGGGACATTCTACAACAGTGGTTCTCAACAAGGCACACGCATACCTCTGGAGGTATGTGGAGGTCTTCCATGAGGTACATCAACTCATCTAGATATTTGCCTAGTTTTAAAAGCTACAAAAAAAGCACTAGCAAAGTCAGTACAAACTAAAATTTCATACAAACAATGACTTGTTTATACTGCTCTATATGCTATACACTGAATGTAAGTACAATATTTATATTCCAATTGATTTATTGTATAATTATATGGTAAAAATGAGAAAGTAAGCAATTTTTCAGCAATAGTGTGTTGTGACACTTTTGTATTTTTATGTCTGATTTTGTAAGCAAGTCATTTTTAAGTGAGGTGAAACTTGGTGGTATGCAAGACAAATCAGACTTTTGAAAGGGGTACAGTAGTCTGGAAAGGTTGAGAGACACTGTTCTATAGCAATGGAGATTAGTTGAACCACACATCAGGACAAACTATCAGAGAGGAGGCAAAGGAGGAGGAATTGTTACTGTAGAGATCAATTTAGCAGACCAGTGTAAAATATACATGAATATTAAAGACAAGAGATAATAAGTTACAGCGAGTGAAAGTAAATAAAGGAAAAGAAAAGGTGGGAGGAGATAGAAAATCCTTTTTATCAATTCCACTGAATGAAACAGGGATTAAACCAAGATATTTCCTTTCTACAACTGTTTTGAATCCTCTAACAGAGTTCTATCACAGGGCTACAATTCTCTACTACACCCTATAGGGTGGTTCAAAAAACCTATAGATAAATCATCATTTTCCTCTAAATTCTTTAGGACCACGCCATAAAGGGCAGAGAAACTGAGCATAAAGGTAAATAGCTATAGCCACAAAATACCTGCTTTTCAGAACTGAGATTGGAAAATCAAGTTAGGAAAAAAATAAAAACCATGAACTCTCCCCCAGAGCTTGAAATTAACAATGTTTGAGGCTGGGAAATGTTTTGGGGGTTTTTTTCCATTATTTTTCATTCTTGTGCTCTGCTGTGTTTCCTTGTTCCACTCCAACCAAGAAATGAAAAGTGACAAAATACTGTGAATAAAGGCTGGTCTTCTAGTATTTTCAGCCTAAACAGATATGGGAAGTATGATGCTATAAGTCTCCTAAGAAAGTCTTTTCTCATGAGAGATTTGTCCCAAGTTAGAGACAAAAGACGTTTAAAAAACCATCTAATAAGCTTCAGATAACAGTATCAAAAGGCTCACTAAACTATACAAACTCTCATTGCTTATCTAAATAAAGGACCAAAATCTGTACTTATTAAACCTCATGCAATTCTGCTGGTGAATAGTGATTAATGAAGTATAAATTAGTGCAAAATTTGGTCCCAAAACCAGTGAGTTGGTATGGGGTGTAAGTCAAACTAAAATCTGACTCCAACCCTGCAAAATTGTTGGGGCTGTTTAATCGTTACTTATTAGCACCCACCAAGACCTTTCCATCATTTTACATCAGAAATTCAACAAGAATGCCAGCTTTCCTTGCTCATTTGCTAAAGGGAGGTGTCTTCTGATATTGCTACAAAATAAATGCAAGGACACAAAATTGATGACTAAAGACAGTCTCTGTAAAGCAACTACATGACAGCATGTTGCCATGCATTTAGTAGCATCAGCAGCCCCAGAAATAATGCTGAGAACAGTTGAACTGACTTAGTAGGAAAATTTCTCTTCTGTGTTCCTATTTCTTCATCCCTCACTACCAACCATCAATCCCATTCTTATCATGACTTGCATGTACTTCCTAATATGAATTTTTTTTAAATGGGCCATTCCAAAACATAAGTGGAGCCCATTCCACTCCAAGAATACACACATTTCAGATTTAGGTCTAAGGTGACCAGATCGCAACAGTAAAATATCGGGACACATGGGGTGGGAGTGAGGAGACCTGGAGCTCTCTGCCACCCTGGGTGGATCTGGAGCTCCCTGCTTCCACAGGTGGTGGGGGGACCTGGAGCTGCCAGCCCCTGCTGGCAACGGGGGTACCTGGATCTCCCATTCACCATGGAGGGGGATCTAGAGCTCACTACCGCCTTGGGGGCTCAGAGCTGCGGGACTGCCTGCAGTAGCTGGGACCTCCAGGTCCCCCCACGGCAGCTAGGAACTGAATTTTAACCTGAAATTGGGACAAATGGCATCCCCATCACACATTTATTGGGACGTGGGACAAATGGTTAAATATCAGGACAGTCCCAATATTATCAGGACGTCTGGTCACCCTATTTAGGATTGTGCCTGAGAAGAAATAGATATTTATCACTGGTTGTGAATTTGAGAAAGAGTCGCTAACTACAGGAACCTTTAGAGAAAAGCCAGGGAAATATCTTGTGGAGTGCAAAGATAATGGTCTCACTTTTATAGAACTTCCATCTGTTACAATTAATTTCTCTCCCATACTTCCAAACCAAGTTGCTCAACCATACAAGTAAGAAAGGGGTTGAAAGAATAATTATGTCTGTCTTGCACTTGAATGAGCTGGAGGGGCAAAGGGTCTTTCTCTTGGAAAGACTGCATGGAAGAACATATAGTGATATAGATTTCCCCTTTCCAAAGGTAGCAACTTTCCCTATAATCTCACTGTTCCTCAAGCCTGAACTGACGGTCTTCTCAATTTCCCCAATGGTAAGACTTTAGTGTATGTGTGTGCTTGATGTTCAGTTGCTGTATTTCCACATGGAGTTATGGGATACTGTGTTATATGGACACATAGGTTCCAATCCTTGGCTTTGGCCAAGCTACCCTTGCCACAGAACCCGGCAAGATGGGGGAGAAGGGGCAAAGGTGGTTGTCTGTCACTTTTTGAACTTCCAGGATCCTTGGGGCTGCCAAGTTCAAGTTGAAGCTGGGGCAGACTCACAGCTGCTCTAACTGCTTCTACTTGATCACAACCCGCAACAGGCCTTTATGCTAGCTGTGGATAAGTGGAATGTGGCAGTGCTCTGGCCATGCTCCTTCCTCACTGGCCCACCTCCCCAGGGACAACACATTATATATGGGGATGGATTAGTAGGCAGGTCTGTCGACCCAATTATGCCAACTCTATTCCAGCCGAGAGCTGCCCATTGGGAGATCTTTATGGTTTGTTTATGGTGCTGGAATAGCACAAAGGAGACACGTCGGGGCTGAGGATCTGGACTATGAATTAGCTTATTTTTATGTGATTAAAATTCTTCCACTGAATATACCAGGTGACTATTTTTAATCAAATTGGGGGGTTAGCTGTTGTTTGACTGTATAACAGTTCTGCATCCTTACTTAAATGTTTCAACTTAATTTTAAATTACAAAATGAAAGGACTATGAAAAAGTGTTTAATTTTTAAGTAATTAAACATCTGTGTGCACTTGAATTGTTTGTTTTTTTTCTTTCTCCCTTTAATTCTTTGCTCTCCCTTTCTCTTTTCCTTACCTATTCTCCAGTCTCTCTCTCAGACCTTGTATATTCCAACCTAGAGGAAAATCAGCCATGTGCTTAACTTTTTAGATTGTTTGCAAATTCCACAAGGAAATCCACCACCTACATGTTGAGGTCTGATCTCCCTCACACCAGGGTAAACTGGAAGTAATTCCATTATTGAAGTCAATGGGGTTGAATCAGGGTGAAACTCATGTAACTGATGTCAAAATCAGGCCTAATATGTCTGGGAAATTTGTTCTCTGTGGACTAATAGGAAAGGAATTTATTCCTATGCATTCACCAGCTCTTATGTTCATCTCCTAATCATAAGTCAAAAAAGCATCTGAGTAGCTTTAAAAAGATGTGTAGTTTATCCCACCTTTATTTGTATTCATACATCATCACTAATTACCAATTGCCAATGAAATGTTCAAGTGAAATTTACAAATGAAGAAAAAAACCCAGAGATTTGCATACATGACATTACACATTAAAGTAGTCACTGATATATATTTGCCTGCCTTCATTTTTATCCCTGCGAGCATGATGATTTGTGCATTTATTATCCAAGTCTCTCTATTGCCAATTGTACATACTTTTTTTTTTTTTTAAATTGCTCATTTTATTGAACATATAATGATGATTCCGAAATGTTCTTGTCCTGGCATCTTAACATCCGAATATTTCACAATGAAAAGGTTTCAGAAGGGACAATTTGAGGAGGCAAAGACATTAGACTATGAATCCTTTTGCCAATAATTCTCAGGTTCAAATCTATCTCAGGTCAGAAGTGTTTAAAATCCAGGGCCAAGATTTTCACAGCTGACTAGTGATTTGGGGTGGTTCAGTTTCTCAGTACCCAAACTGATACACCTTAAAGGGGCCTGATTTTCAGAAAGTGCTGAAGAATATCAGTCTTTGTGGGCAGATCCACATCACATAACTAGAACTAACTGGTACCCATTCTGACAGTCTTAGAAGAGATAAAGTACTGACTGGCCCTAGAGACTGAAATGTCCTTTTACCTCTAGTGCTGGTTCCTGTAGATCATATTGGGAGCATCAGGGGGAAGCTTGCACTACCTTTGCCTAACTTGTAGCTGTTTTATGGATAAATATATTAATTCATTTTCCAAGGCTGTCACTCCATGACATTTCATATGATCTAAATTCACATTAATTTTTTAATAAAGAAGAAGGTTGTGGAAAAACAAACTGGAAAGAGAAAATGTGAGAGATGAGGCTTCAACTCTGACACCTCTGACACTTTCGTTCTAGCTGTAGATAAACATCAAGGTTAACTACAAAGAGTAAGAGAATAGTTACTCTCTACTCTGTATAAACAGAAAAAACAAGAGTGTGAAAAATGGAAGGGGAAAAAGGTTACATTGTGACAGGGGCTGTTCTTGTTCCCTGCCTGATTTTAATTTGTGTAAAACTCCACCTAATAAGTATGCCTTATTAAGATGTCCATTAAAAGTCAAAAATGTTAATCAAATGGAAAGAATTTGATTGCATTGGTAGATTTTCCCATTAACAATATTGACTTTTTAGTGACTGTACTAATTAGACATTAATGAGAATATAAAACAAATTAACAATAGGTCCACAAGTGAGGCTTTGGAAGTACTTTAAAGACCAGGCGACTCAGAATACAAGCAACATGAAGCTGTACATTCCCCGATCATGTTAGGGAAAGGGTAAATTTTCAAATCAATGCAGATGAGATAGTTGAAAGTGACCTCATTATTTCTTCTCTGTGATGTAATGCAATTGGTATGCCAAGTTCTTTTCTAACCTGTACTCAGCTGTTTTATAGTTAAAACTTCAGTTAATCATTACTCTATATCCCAAACTCAAATGCATAAACACATGCTTGTGACACAGGATTGTCCTTTGCAATTTTTAAGTTTTAATTTCACATGAGAACTGAAAATCTCAGTTTACTTGTGGTTTGCTGTCAACTATAGGAACACGTATCCAGCTTTAGCATCTGCAACATTTGGATGTTGATTTTTATTTAGGTCTTCCCTATATAGGCAGACCTTATTGCTACTGGAAAGAAAAGACATTAATCCTCATGCTTTTAAAAGTATCCTACTCCAAAGTATCCCAGACATCTTAGTGTTGTGGGGTGGGATTTTCAGAAGTGCCAAAAGGCCAGATGTTTAAAAGAATTGAGGTGCTGAAAGTTTCTGATAGCACCCAATCAGGTGCCTAACTCAAATTGATGTTAATGGAACTTATACACCTAACCTACTTTGGCACTTTTGAAAATATTACAAGGCACCTATCTGCAACTTTAGGTGCCTAAATATCTTTGAACTCCTGGTCCTATGGATTTAGGAGCACAAATCGCATTGATGTTCAGTGAAACTTGTGTTCTTTCATCACTTAATTGCTTTAATCATTGTTTTAAAATCCTCGAAGGATGGAGATTCTACCCCCTCTTTAGGTAACCCATTCCAAAGACCGATGATCTAGCCAGCTTTCTATCTTATAGCCCATTCATCCAACCATACTTCTTTAATCTTTTGGATCTTTTATCCATAAATCCATGTTAATTTGCATTAATGACATTACCCTCTTTTATGTCTTTATTAATCATGTCCCTTATATACCTCTCTATTATTTTACCTGTAATCGATGTCAGGCAGACAGGCTTATAATTACCTAGGTCTTTTGGGTAATTAAAGTAAAGATGGTCGGTAAATGATTTCATTATTCCACACACAAAAACTGATGACATTTAAAACTTTTCATTTTCATTGAAAATTTTCTTCTAATTTTTTTGAGTTTCCTTGAAAAAAAAATAATTAAAATTTCTATTTAATCCAAAAATAGGGGAGGAAAACAACTCTAACTGCATGTCTTTCTTGTACATAGCTATAAACCAAATATTATAATTTAAGAAAATGTAACTGTATTTATAGGTGAATGGATACCCTCTCATGTTGTCTGTTAAAGACAACTTACCCAACAGAGACGTTATTCTGTATAGAGGGAATCTATATATCTCCACTAGCAGGAACAAAAGAAGATCATTGGGAACACAGACCATTAGTGCACAGGAAAACCAGGTCTTATTCCAACGGAAGCTAGGAATATTGTATGCTAGCAGAACAACCCAGGTGTCCCTGTGAGTATCAGACAGTGATCTGGAATTGGGCTAGATCCTCAGAGATTGACACAAGGATTTTCAAGAGAGATCTGCAACATATCAGACCATCAATCCTGCAACTAGCATTGGCCACTGTTGGAAGACAGGATGCTGGGTTAGGTGGACCATTGGTCTGACACAGTATGGTCGTTCTGATGTTCCTATGTTCTTAGATACAGTTGCAATAATCTGTAATGAATACCAAGAAAATATATTTATATTTAGCATCCATCCTTCAGAATTTCACAAATGCTTAACAAAGATATATAGTCAGAGTGTTCTGATAATCACACTACAAGTATGGTAGAGGTGACATCTTCATTCAAAACTATTGTCAGTGATGTAGAATTTTCCCAGAAAATATCTTTGGAAAGTTTGAACATCAATCTGAAAACAACTTAGATTAAGAGCAGCGACCTATTGGTTGCATATGTGTACAGCTTGCTAGTTGGGCCCTTTCTTTGTTCTCCATATCTTTGCCCAAAGCAGTATTGAAAGTAACGAAATTTTGTTGCTGCTGCTGCCAAGTTTCTTCCAACAGAAGCTTGTTTCTCACAACTGATCAGCAAGCCTCAGTTTAGCAATATCCATTAAGAAATTCTCTTTCAACACAACAGACAGACACAAGTTGTATACGAAAATGAAAATTATGGCAGGCATAATACTTATTTCAGCAGCTGCATCGCATAAATAGTGATTTTTATATTATTCTCTTCAGAGGTTGTTTTGGCACTTAGATATTCTAGCATCATTTAGATAAGATATCGGGTCCCAATCCTTCAGATTTATGCATGAGTTTAACTTAATGCATGTGAGTAGTCTAACTGAACTCAATGGGACTACTCAGCTGTTTTAAGTCAAGCAACTGCATAAGGCTTTTATTTGAGTCATAGTGAGGATGATACAATCAGATCAGGAGTCCTACAAATTGCAGGCACTCTGAATGGGTGACCTAAAATCTCTAACCCTTTTGGTTTTACTGTCCCCAAATTTGTTTGAGATAATTTTTTCCAGAATGTTCACGTTCAGTCAATTTTGATCCTCCCTAATAAGAGTTCTGGATTTTGTGACTGCAATGTAGAATTGTTTTGGACTAGACTATGCAACACTTACTCATGTTGGCGATCTTTTACTTATTTTACTTGAATAAATCTATTGACTTCAAAAGGACTATTCATGTGAATAAATGCTCACCTAAGGATTCTAAATCCTAGGCCTTTATATCCATTAGCACTTTATCCAATGATTCCTGTTAACTTACATGCTTCTCACCTCTGTTTTAGTTGGTTGCTTTCTTGTGATTATTATTGAACTTATGAATACACTTGTGTGATGTGGGGTTGGGGTGTGATTGTCCACAGATACTAGTTTACTGACGAAAGCTTCTTTTGCAATTATTTGGAGGATATTCATTCTTTTTTCTCTTTTTGAATGTTTATTTATTGAATGTTGAAATGATTCTACCACTATAAAACTTAACTTTGGCTACTTATTTGCAGATAATCAGTCAAATACAGCACTATCAGAATCTGAAGCAATTGGTTGTGAGTAATTGTGGTCTCTTTCAATGTTTCATGTGTAGCAGTGTAATTAAGTAGAGTTATTATAAGTATAATGTTGTAGCACTAGCAGCATAAAAACAAATACAAAGTGCTCTTCACAAGACACTTAACTGCAGTATCTGTTTTTTCCTGGTTACATTAAATATGTGTGTGTGTATGTTCTGTTTTTCAAACTTATTTATCGACATGTTATTTAATTTTTTATTATGCTACAAACTTGTCCAGTATGCAAAATCAGAAATCCTTTTATATAAAAATTTTGCACTATATTTTAGTAATAAGAAAGAATAGATTATCCTACTACTTTAAATTCTCTCCCAGTTATCTATCCTGATACAAAGTAGAGACATAATTGAAAAGACACGTGGAAAATAGTTTCTTATTATGTGAAGCAATGTTCAGTTCGCATTGACGGGATTAGAAATATTCAGCCAATCAAATATCCATTCAGTCAAGCCAATTGGGTGAACCCCACAAAAGGGATAAATATTGGGCCAGTTTCTCCTCTGATCTGAACTGGTTTTACACAATTTAGTAATTGCCACACTGGCTCAGAGTAGTTGTCCATCTAGTCCAATATCTGCTCACCAGCTTCTTTACAGGAAAATGCAAGAACCCTGCAGTACTTAGTTATGGAATAATCTGTCTACAGAGAAAGTTTCCCAACTCCCAAGAGCGTGTTTTATGCATGAAGATTTATAGACCTTCCAAAGCTCTTCTTTTATTTATTTTAACATTTACTATTAGACTCTAGATATTCTGACTATCCATATAGATGTCTAATCCTTTGAAAATCCTGTTAAGCTCTTGGCCTCAATTATGTCTTGTGGGAATAAATGCCACAGGTTAATTGTGTGTTGTGTTGAAAAATATTTCCTTTTGTCTATTTTGTATTTACCACTGTTCAGTTTCATTGATTGTCCCCATGGAGGACAGGATAGCAATATTAGTATATGTCAAACCTAAGAGTGTTAGACATCAGGTTCATCAGAGAAGCTGGGCAATGGTTCCTGCACAGCGGGCAATCTGTTGTGGCTGACAACAACCAGGATAAAAACCACTATTTGGTTTAAAACTGGCAAGAACACAGAGATAGGCCATGAGAGCAGGGATGTCCCTGATTTTCAAGGTCATGGAATTACCCTCTTTATTTATAAACACTGAGATTGAATTGCTCATTATGGGGTGTCAATATGGTGGATAAGAATAATCTATAAGTTTTTGTTTGGAAGAGAGGCAGAGAAGTCAGTAATTTATTTTATTAATTATGGCCAAAAAATTCTAAAGTTTGCCCCATACATGTTTTAAGATATGTTTACACTGCAAATAAAAGTGTGTTCTTAACTTGAGTTAGCTAACTCGAGCAGTGAACTTGGCTTTTAACTTGGGTTAGTAACTTGAGTTCAAACCTATACAGGAATCCATGTCTAACCTGAGTTACCTAACCCAGGTTAAGAACAAACCTTTTTTGGCAGTGTAGACACATCTAGAACCTTGGATGTGCCATTCAGGCACCGGGCTTCTAAAAGAATGTTCAAGGATGTCAGTAAAGCATTTAAAGTTGCCAACTGATCAGTTTTGTATTGACCTTATCAGGAATGTTAAATGAAAGCCAAGCCACCTGAAAGTAGAAGCAAATAGGATCCTCTGTAATAATAAAAGTGAAAAGTGCTCTCTGGGTAAACTAAAACAATCCCACACCTCATCCAAAGCCCTTGCAGCCAAACTTTGATTGGGAAGGTATCAATATGGATGGCAGGCAGTCTGTGCCAGTCAATGTTCAAACAATAGCTCTCAAAATATGTGTCATTACATGTTAGGGAAGGAGAAGAGAAGGCTGGGTGTCAGAATTCTGCCAAATGCTGGTCTTACTGAATTTCAAACACTCCTGGCAAACAAGATGCATCAGAAAGTTGTAGTTTTTTTTAATTCCTGATTTATTAAATATTTGCTCAAGAGTAGATTTTCCACAAGCAATTATCTGCTTTGCACTTGATCCTGCTGCCTGATGTAGACACATCAAACTATGTCCCAGTACATGTGCTGCTCATCTGCCGTATGTGCTCTTCAGCCTTCTTTAATTGAAGCACAGTTTGCACACTTTGCTGGGATTCCACAGGGACAAAATATGTGCAGGCAAAATGCCAGGGCTATCCTCACTGGAAAGCCAGATTTTACACTTCATTGGCTGATTTGCTGGCTAGGTTTACCAAGTGGGGAAAGAGGAGATCTGTGCCTCTTTCTTAAATCACATTCTGAGTTCAATTCACCACTAAGTTGTCAGCCTCAGCTTTTGGGGTGCCTAGTAGTTTCACTTTCCAGAGTTCATTCAGAATGTATGTGAAAGCATATATTGGACCAACTTCAGCCAGTGTAAGAGATAAGCTTTTGAGATACAAAGAACTCTTCTTCAGTGCTTCCCATTTAAGATGTTCTGAAAAGACAAATACTGCAAAATGCTGTCATCCGAACAAAAAACACACAATGGTTGTGCTTGTTAATTTTGTTTGTTTTTTCTTATGACTAATTTATTAAGGACAATTGAGAAAGCTGAAGTATCTCAACTGATTTTCCATTTGTTTGGCTATTAAAGTTCCTCTGTGAAATGTATGTTTATTTAAAGTATCTCCAGCTACCCATTTACAATGCATTTGTTAAATTAGTTAAGAGACTTTAATTGGGCATTGGGGATTAGTTGTGCTATTCCCAAATCTGTTTACTAAAAATACATGAGAACAGTGAGCAATTTATTTATAACCTTGTTATATTAGGCCATTACCAACATCAGAGTTTTCCCTTACCATATTTTTAATATACCATATTCAAAATTCAAGCTATGTTTGCTCATGTTTTATATAGCAGCCTGAAAACAGTTTAGAATGAAATACAGGAACCACCTGTTAAATTTGGAACACTGTGAAATGGGGAGGGTTCCAAAAAATGCAACAATATTTAAACAGCTATAAACAATATTGTCTTTCTCTCCTTTCTCTCCCATCAAGACCAATCATTTCACAGTTCCTATATCTGAAACCACTAATCTCCTACACTATGCTGGCTTATCAGACAACATTATTATCTATTCATTTATTTATTTTGATCAGTCCTTCACCTATCCCAGTCCCCACATCTTTTAAAACACACAAAACTGATAATCTTCAATACAATATGAAGTGTTGTTATATCCGTGTCAGGTCCAGCATATCAGAGAGGCAAGGTGAATGAGATAATATCTTTATTTGAACAAGTGTATATTGGTGGGAGACCACACAGTTTCTCTCACCAACAGATGTTGGTCCAAATAAAAGATATTACCTCACCAACCTTGTCTCCCACAAAACCCCAAGAATCCAACTGTGCCATATTAGAATCTACAGCCTCTGAACTTATAAACACAAATGTCTTCCAAAAGCCTGCAGAAAAAGATAGGTCTTGCAGTATAGCTGAATGAATAACAAATCTGGCACTGGTAGACCAAGGAAGGAAGCAAAAGAGGTGCTACTCTGTGCAAAAATTAGGCCAGAGATGTAAAATTCAGATCCAGAGTGTTTTGGTTCAGCCCATTATGAAGACAGGGATTATTTGCTGAATTCAGTTGGGATCTAAATTCAGATTTCACCATAAAGCCTTCTCATACTTTGGAGTTTAGGATCATGGGTTTGGTTCAGACCCTCCTCTAGCCAATTCTGCTCAATTTGTGCTGATTTTGCTATTACAAGCATGAAACCCCTTTGACTTTTCATTTGAAAAGGAGGGGAGCTCTATGCAAATAGATTCATCCATCAAAAAGCATATACATATATTTATATAAAAAATGTACTCTTCCATCAAAAAGCAGCAGTCTGTGGTAGACAGACAGGATGGGGGGATAATTTAGCTTAAATGTGGGCAAGTTTAAAACAACCCATGGATGAATGTTTCATTTTAATCCTCAACAGCACCCCACTCAATATATTTTACATCAGCTACAGCTGAGCAGAGCATGGTAATTCTGTTTCACATAGGATTTCAGAATTTTGAAATTTGGTTAATTCCAATTTGGATGAAAAACAAAAATTTTTACATTCTCCATGAAATAGAATCAAGAAAAAATGTTGTGAAAAGTCAAAAATTTTTCATGTTGATAATTTCTCCTGGTAGGCAGATAGGAAGCTGGGAGCCTGGGATCCCAGGAAGAACCAGCTGAGCCAAGAGCCTCTGAGCTTGAGGACCAGTGTTCCCAGGGCTTCCATGATCTTGACTTCCCATGAGCTCTCCAAGTGGGCTGACAAAGAAAACTGGAAGCCTTAGGTCTCTACCAGCGTACCAGACAGGTTGCTAAAGAAATGGGCAAGCAATCTGGCAGAAAACCAAGCAGAAAACAAGGCAGATTTTAAAACCTATCTGACAAGCAAGGTTTCATCAGAGCCTTACCTAGATTCCATGAGAACTTCATCAATATCTAACTATCTCCTAGAAACCATTCACTGTGTGTTCAGCTGGAGAAAATTTCTTAAGGTGAATCCTGGCCCTATTGAAATCAATGAATTTCACACTGAGTGTGTTTACAGGTGAATGTGCTCATAGTTATACATGAAAGCTGCAGAAAATTCAGTAGCAGTGGTGTTCCTTCACCCTTGTGAAGATCTGTATCTAGAAAGTAAACTGCACCTGGACAAGCCCTAATGGAAGCTTGTTGGATAGAATTCTACTTTTCTCTGTAACTATGAAATTCAGAGAAGGAGGCTTGATATAAAATGAAGCTGAACTCATGGTTATCACACACAGAGCCAGATTCACACCAGCTGTGGGGGGTTTAAAATGTATCTTTGCAGCTCCCTCACGGATCTTAATATCCTTCCAGAGGGAGCAACCAGCTCCAGGATCTTTCCAACATAGGGCCCTCATCTTGTAAGGAGATCCAGGCAGACAGATCCATGTGTCCACCCATAGTCTAACTGAAGCCCATAGGTTATTGCATGGGCAGAGGGACCACCCCCATGGAGCAACTTGTAAAAGTGAGTCTTAACCATTATTAACTTAATGGTTAAGTTAACCATTAAGTTACCAAGAACTTAACCATTATTATGTTCCAGCACCAATTCCTTTTTAGTTTTATTAAATCCGACTCCTTCTGACTGTGGTCTCTTAGGATGTGAGGAGTGAATAAGTCTATAGTCAGTAGGCAGCTGGTTAATAAGGCATTTATTTGAACTATATATAAATCAAACTTCTTTCTCAAGTTGCAGTGGGGGAGGTCTAGGTTGGATATTAGGGAAAGTTTTTTCAATAGGAGGGTGGTGAAGCACTAGAATGGGTTACTTAGGAAGGTAGTGGAATCTCCATCCTTAAAGGTATTTAAGGTGCAGCTTGACAAAGCCTTGGCTGTGATGGTTTAGTGGGGTTTGGTCCTTCTTTGAGCAGAGGGTTGGACTAGATGACCTTCTGAGGTCCCTGGGGTCCAATCATCTTCTATGATTCTTCCAGAGGAAATCAACAATATACTGTTAAACCAGATACATTTACTGAACATAACGTTGCATGAAGCTTTGGTTGCTTTTTTATATATCACAGAAAGGCAACTTATTATAAGGAACACTGTGACACAATTTTCCCAAACAGTTTGGTGCATTGTTAATCAAAAAGCCAAATTCTCAGCTGGTGTAAATTGGCAGTGCTCCATTGAAATCAATGTACCTGAGGATCTGGTACAGTTTACCTTACTTTTAATTAGAAATACAATACTAAAAAGCAGTCTTATATACCAAAGGAGAAGAAAGGAGTAACACAGGCAAAGTCACACCAGTAAAGCTTTATACCACCTTCACCACATTCGTGTGTACATATATACACACACCCACAGTATCTATAAATGCACATAAATGCATATTTACTATATATATAACATTTTTGTTTTCTTAAATGTTATTTTAGGGTTATCCATCACCTGTTTTGATTTAAGTTTCAGTTCTCATTTTCCTTCCATATATGCTCAAAATCATAAGCTTGTATGATGCAATTTGGTTAATTATGATGTTCCACTGATCAAGCCACTACACTTGTTTGTTTGTAAGTTATTGTCTTTTTCCTTTAATTTGGACATACTGGAATAAATTACAGTTTGCTTCCAGAACCTGTTCCTGCTGAAAGACTCTGAAGACTGTCTGGTACATTAGATGATAGGTTTGATCTTCAAAATGTTTTCAGAAAACTTTTGCCTAGGCAAAAACCTTTATTTTTAAAAGTACTCCAAGTGCAGGGACTCGGAAATAAAAGTGAAACAAGCCTAATGAGTCCTTTTGGGGTTTATGGCTGCAATCAAAGGAACAAGAGGCAATAAGGTGATTGATAGCACTGTATATCCTGGCATACAGTATACACATAAGCAACTCATGGGAAGATATTCACTCGACTCTGCAGGAGGCTTACGATTCCTGCTTCATCTAAATCTCCCCTACCCTCTAGTTCTCCAGAAATAAGAACATTTATGTTATTGTTCTTAACAGATTGTAGTATTGTAAAAATTTATCCATAAGAGTGCTGGGAAAAGCTGGAGACTGATTGAATTAGCAAAAATGGTGATTAAATCACACAGTGGAGTTTTAGTTCAATAGTGTTTTTTTCCTTAACCATCATTTCATATACCTTGAAGCAAGTGAAACAACCATATTCTCAAAGCTTTAAACACGAGGCAAAATAAAATATGAAAATAATTACAGTAGAACCTCAGAGTTACGAACACCTTGTGAGTGGAGGTTGTTCATAACTCTGAAATGTTCGTAACTCTGAACAAAATGTTATGGCTGTTCTTTCAAAAGTTTACAACTGAACATTGACGTAATACAACTTTGAAACTTTACAATTGAGAAGAAAAATGCTGCCTTCCCTTTATTATTTTTAGCAGTTTATGTTTAACACAGTACTGTACTATATCTGCTTTTTTTTTTTTTGGGGGGGGGGGGGGGGGGAAGGTGGGTCTCTGCTTCTGCCTGATTGCATACTTCCAGTTCGAAATGAAGTGGGTGGTTGGCTGGTCAGTTCGTAATTCTGGTGTTCATAACTCTGAGGGTCTACTGTAATTAAAAATAGCAAATTCTCCTGAGATCTTAGCAGGGAGCATCAACAGAAGCCACCTTGTTGAATGGTAAGCCCAGCAACTAGCAACCAGTATTCTCACAATGCTTTTGTGATAAATTTAGCACTCCAAATCCTGAGAGCCAAGATTCATACCCATCTGGCAATGTTAAGAGACAAACACTCATATGTCAGATGTGCTGCAGAGCTAACATTCCCAGGCAAAAAGCAACAGTCATTCTTTTCTGATTTTGAACACTCTCCAAATGTAGCATATTTCCTGATGTTGTTGTCCACTATACAGTACAGAGATAGAAAAAAAAACAAAAACCAAAAGCAGCCATTTGGAACTGTAGGAAAAAGCTAATAAAAAGCCAAATGGCCCACAGACAATCTGGTGAAGCAGAGCTCACTCCAACAGTACCTGAAATACCTATTGAGAACAAAGAAAGCATATTTCCTTCTTTGACAGAAATGACCAGAATTAAGTCTCTAAGTTGAGAACAAGCAGAAACACCATAAAATTGCAAGCTGACTAAACTCAAAGTCCACTGAATGAAGCAAGAGTTATGCGTGACTTCCACTGAAGTCATACTTGCAGAAGGAATATATTTTCAGTAACGGGGGAAAAGTCTCCTTTATAATGTAACTGTCATTGATTATACTGTAGTTCCCTGCTATGTAATTTTGTTTCTAAACTGAGCAATACCATCAGTGCACTATGTAGTGTAGAAAATGACTCTTCTGAGGAGTAATCTTGCAACTGCACATGCAATTGAAAGTGATGTCAGTAGTTTGAAAAATGTATGTTGTGTGGCGCAGGACTGTTCACCTCTTCCTTCAAACAGGCAGCAGGAAGGGTAGTGGATCCTAATAGTTGGAGCAGAGGACATCTGGGGTCTATCCCTGACTGATACACTCATTTTATGACCCTAATGAAATCATGTAGCACATCAATATGCCTTTATTGACCCATCTATGAAATGGGGATAATAATATTTCCCTCCCTCACCGAAGTATTTTGAGGCTTACTGATTGGAAAGTGTTTTAAGACCGTCAGATGGAAGGCGCCATACTTAAACAGATGCAAAGCAGTAATAGGGTGGTGATGATGATTAACAACAAGTCAAGAGAGTTGCTCACCAGGGTGTCACCATTTTATCAGGGAAATAAATCGTATAAGATTCATTTTAAAGAGACAAGATTTTTTTTTAAATCCCACAATAAATATATAACAATAAATCTCTACTTGCCATGGAATTCATCTTCTCTGATCAGAAAGTGAAGTATGTGTGTGATGTAGAATTAGAGCACTGGCCGCATCACACTTTCTGGCTCTGTGCAATGAATTGGAACTATGAGCTGCTCCTCTGCCTCACCATACAAATAACTAGCTTGCTTCTCTTGAGGTGTGGTCTTGATTTCCAATTCAGTTCTGGCAGGGGGTCAACACTTCATGAGTAATAATAACCGTTGCTAATTCAAGCTGTAGGTCTCACAGGCTTGTCATTATTTGCAGTCCTCCTCTTGCAGTGGTGGTACACATGTCTGCTTACAAATTCCGTGACTTGTCAGAACTGCAGTCTTATTCCAGTATAGTCCTACCTTTTGTTAGCAATTATTGTGTGTCTGGGGGCAATGTATTACAGTGATGGGAAGGGAAAAAAAAATAGTCAGCAGAGACATCCAAGAAGGAACATACAAGAGAGGTGTCCATAAATAAATAAATAAAGGCACACGAGCACACACTCGAGCACACACATACTTATAATAAGCTTCAAAAAGAAATACAAACAGAAAGCAGGAGATACAAGGAACCATTTAAAAAGAAAGTATTGAAGACCCCAGGAAACAAGATAGTCTGGGGTAGTTAATTGGCAACAGGAATAAAAAGGCAATTATTATTTGTTTCTTTTTATGTGTGTATTTTATCGATGTAATAAAAAATATACCCAGTATAATGGGGCTGCCAGGCTAGATGAGGCTTATAAGTGCCACCACGACGTAAAGAATAATAGTAATATGTCTCAACTCTAGATCTTGATTCATGTGAATCTTTAAACTATAGAATTTTCATTTTTTTCATAGCCACTGCTTTTTCAATGCCCAATGGCATCATAGAAGAGACTATGTATAATATTAAATATGCAATGTAAATATGTATTTGTGTGTGCAGGGGTTAAAATACACTCATGTACATATGCATATTTAGGCCAAGACTTTTCAAACTTAAGAATCTAAAGGTAAATACTTTAAATCATATTTGAGACCTGAATAACTGGCCAGATTTTCATAGGGCTCAGCTCCTGCAGCTACTATTTACTTCAATATTGATTACTTCATAACAATGTATTTAGGTGCCTGACTTTATATACCCATGTTTTAATTTATTATCTATATTCCTTATTTACAGCAACACTCACACATTTATTATATAAATATATATATATATATATATATAAAGTATGTGTGTACATAAAGAAGTATATTTAATATATATTTACATACCACACTTTCAAATACAAAGGTCTAACGAGCCCTCTGAGGTATACAAATGATTAAAAATATAAAACATCAAACTCTCAGCTTAACAACACCTCTGAGGGGAACAGCATGAACAGGAAAATAAAACTAGACCACATACTCAGCCTAACAACTCCGCAGTGGAGTATGGCCGTCTAGGAAATTATAATAATGAGATCAAGTACAAATTACAACATCAAAAGTGAAAATTCAATATGCAAGTATGAATAATACAAAATTACATTAGTAAGATGACATCTTCTATTAGCAGAATATCATACAGTACATGAAACCCCTACTGTATGTGATACTTCTATGTTCTATTATTTTCCCCTCATCTCACTGTATACAGTATACTACAGTATATCTCATGCTACAGGGTCTGTATTTATTAGTGTAACAAAATACTTTAGGACAGAACATTATGCCATGCTAGCAGAATGCCTAATCTCCATTTTCAGCTCCTTTTCTTTAAAATTCCCTTCAGATTCTCCCTGAATCACGATACATTATAGATGCTCACTATGGGCTAGATTTGCAACCTTTACATTGAGTTGTACCTTACACAACAAGTAATCCCACTGGGCTAGATCACTGCCTGGCCTAAACAGCCACACAGAGGTGTAATGTGGGGTAAGACACGTACAAACCATATCCTCACATAGCCGCCCTGCATGTCTACTGCTGGTATACAGAGAGGGGCAAGGATTAGGCACAGCCTTGACTCCTTCCTCCAGTGCATCAGCCAGCACAGCTAGGGGTAACAGAATATTATTCCCTGGGATCCAGATAAGCTGGGGTTCTCCTTAGACAGTGAATCCACATGCCATCCCTTACACTAGACAAGTGGTGTGAAGATGTAAAGCCCTTAGTAGGGTTCACCATTTTCTTGCTTCCGTGCTGGGCCAGCTCTATTAGCCTTCTGTTATGGAGGCAGGGCATCATATATCTTTCCTTCCCACCCTTTTGCAAGAGGCCTCTCCCACCCCTCACATGTGCACCAAAGCAGAAGTCAACCACCATTGGGTCCCGTGTGTTCAAAATAGATTTCACCTCTCTAGCATTTTTTCTGTCCTGCACCCTCCTTCTCCATCTCTTCCCTTGCCTCCAGAGGAAGACAACAAAACTAGCTATGAAATGTGTTCTTGTAACAAATGACTTCATCTAAATAAAAACAGTTGAGGTTCTCCTTGTGTGGAGTTACATGTTGCAGAGAGACAGAGCTGAGTGGTCTTGTTTAATTTGATGTGTTATTCTTCAGAATGCTCTTTGCTGAATTTCCTCTCTACAAAAAATTAAATCAGTTAAAAAAAAATAGTAATTCAACTTTCCCACAGATAACTTCTAAGGTTAACTTTTACCTCTCTGTGTATTTTTCTTTTCCTGACTGAAATCCAGGATACATTCCAATCACATCAGTTTAAATCAGTAATAATATTGTAGAAATTATTGAAGAGAATGATTTGCCTCTTGTTATAGAAGCCAGGGAAGTCAAGCCTTTCTTCTACTCCTATGTTGAGAAGTTTCTGTATAACATTATCTTTGGCTATGATAATTCTCACTCCTCATTTGTATTTCTGTAGCAGACTCAACGCTGTGGGAAATGCTCTTGAGCAATTTGTTTTCTCCAGTCATTATCTTCTGTTCCATTCATACCTTGAGATTGAAAGGAAGCCTTTGACAGTTAGACAACCCCCTGTGGGGAAAAACAATCCCTAATGTCAGACTGAAGTCAGCAGTTAGCCAACTATAGTAAATGCAGAGAAAGAAGAGAAATAGCAAAAGAAAGACATTTGAGAAATGTTAGTATTCAGACATAGTACATGAGACAACTGGCTGCATATCAACTTACCTGGGGGTACCATGGGTACTGAGAAGCTTCCATATTGTTATCTATATCTTTCCCTGAAAACTCTCAGCTGAAAGATGGTATTTCCCGCTGACACATAAAAGCTACATACAGAGCTTTAATTACTATCAGCTGCAACGATTTGTGCCATCCTAATAAAAATGTCATCAAAGAAGACTGTAGTCACTGATGTGAACGCTACTCAGGAAGCTGAAATTCATGTTTACCCCAGGATCGGAATAACTTGTGTGTTTCATAAAACCATAGAAATGTAGGGCTGGAAGGGACCTTGAGAGGTCATCAAATCCAGCCCGACTGGACTACTCCTGGCTATCCCTGGTTTAGGTGTTTGTCCAACCTGTTCTTATAAACCTTTCATGATGGAGTTTCCACAACCTCCCTTGGAAGACTATTCCAGAGCTTAAACTATCATTCTAGATAGAAAGTTTTCCTAATATCTAACCTAAATCTCCATTGCTGCAGATTAAGCCCTTACTTCTTGTCCTACTTCCAGTGGACACGGAGAACTTTATTGATAGTCCTTAACATATTTGAAGACGGTTATCACGTCACCCCCTCCGTCATTTTTTCTCAAGACTAAACATGCCCTGATTTTTAAACCTTTCCACAAAGCTCAGGTTTGCTAAACCTTTTATTACTTTTGTTGCTCCCCTCTTGACTCTCCAGTTTATCCACATCTTTCCTGAAATGCGTTGTCTAGAATTGGACACAGCTCTCCAGCTGAGGCCTCACCAGTGCTGAGTAGAAGTGGGACAATTATCTCCTGGATCTTAAACAATCTTGTTAATACACCACAGAATAGTATTAGTCTTTTTTGCAACTGCATCACACTGTTGACTCATATTCAATTTCCGATTCACAATAACCCCCAGATCCTTTTCAGCAGCTCACCAGTTATTCCCCATTTTGTAACTGTGCACTTGATTTTTCGTTCATAAGTACTTATTTTTATTTATTTTCAGCTTGTTGAATTCAGACCAAGTCTCCAATTCATCCAGGTTGTTTTGAATTTTAATCCTGTTCTCCAAAGTTCTTGCGACCCCTTCCAGCTTGGTGTTATCTGCAAAGTTAGTTTGACATGATTTCTTCCTGACAAATCTTTGCTGTCTATTCCTACGTGTTTATAAATTGCGTATTTAATCACTTTTCCCAGTATCTTTCCAGGTATCAAAATTAGGCTGGTTTGGAATTAGTTTTCCAGCTACTTTCATTCATCTCTGAAAGAGGAGCTGGTTTTAAAATATATAGCTAGAGAGAACCCAGAGACAGAAACAAAAGGAACCTCATCTTCTTTTCACCTATGATGAAATTCAACTCTATGCCAAAGCCCAGCATAAAGCCTAACCATTAAAGTCCCAAGCTTTTATTTTGGCCCTCTCCAGATTTTCAAACAGCAGCATACTGGACAACATAAATACCACCAAATCAATGGAGAATCCATAATGCCTATGCTTTAATCCTGCCTTGAACTCGCCATACATGTGCAAATTCATTAGCCTACAACTAGACACAGAATTGTGAATTTTTGCTTTTTAAAACACTTTTGCAAAAAAAATAAAAATAAAATAAAGGAGAGAGACAGACACTATTAGGGCATCCAGTTCAGCATGAGGATACATAGCAAAGAAGGACATTTGTCTATATCAGAATTTGCTATTAGAAATAGAACGGTAAAACCAGAGGCCCTGATCTCTCAGACATTCAAGGAACTTGAATAAATTCTGGCAATTTCAAGTTTTGCATTTCAGAAATAACACTCCCTTCATTATTTTCTATTTCACCACTTCTGAGCAAGAAGAATTTAGGTCAGTGTTGAGTCTGAGTTACTGCTGATAACTGTCAACAAATAAATCTCTGCCCCATATTTCATTCTTTATGAAAAATAAATGAGCATGGGTCCAGGAAATTGACAATCTTCCTGAGAAAGAATCTGTTAGAAAAAGTATTTGCATTTTGAAATTACTTTTGAAGAAACAGTAATGGACTTTCCACATTGAGCTTGAGACACAGAAGACATCATCAGAGGCCCAGCTATATTAGGTTTCCTTGGTCCATAATATTTGTACAGTGCACGTGAGGTTCAGCTTCAAATAATAAACAGGTGTGTTCAATAGCTGTGGTATGAAACTAACTACATGATAATAAGGAATTGACTTCAAATGTGCAGAATGTGACAGTGATCCAAAAAGTGCAGGAGAAATGGTTCCTTTTCCTGTGTCGTGAAAACAAAGGGATACTTAAAGGATTTGTTAAATCATTTGCCTAAATCCTACTTTGCTATTTTAACCATTTGTAGCCTCACTACCATAGGTTCATTTCCTTTTAAAATGTGACTATCTTCTATAATCGGTTATAAATCTAATAGTAAAATGTACCTAAGGCTCGCTCCTTGGAATTAATTTAGCATATTGTAATGGTTCAAACCAAGGCCAGAAAAGGTCTCTGTTCACAGACTGTTGGAGCAGGACTCTAGGCTAAGACTTATTATGGTTGTTTCCAGTGGTGGTGTAGCCAAGTTGTTCCCAGGATATTAGAGACACAAGGTGGGTGAGGAAATATCTTTTATTGGACCAACTTCTGTTGGTGAAAGAGACTAGCTTGTGAGCTACATAGAGCTGTTGTTCAGAAGTTGGGCCAATAAAAGATACTACCTCACCCAACCTCTCTAAGACTTCTAGGATGTTTATCCATTGCCACATCCTGCTCAGCAAAGAAAAGAAAAGAGTTAGTTGTATTTGGAGTCTGGAGAGACGTGGAGACACTTCTACTGCTCCAATTCAGCAGCAGTTCATCACAGAACTTAAGCACATGCCTAACTTTAAACATATGTTTAGTTCTCATTGTGATCAATGGGATATAGGAACATACTTAAGTACTGTGTTGGGCTTATATGCTTGGCTGAAATGGGGCCTAACTCTGTAGTACATTGCCATGTGAGCCTTTAATTGGTATTTATATTTCTAGCTCTCTCTTTACAGCCCATCACTACATTTTCTCTGTTATATACAAAATATAAAATGGTTATATTTATATGCTGAGCTTGCTTAATTGTTCTTTCTGCCTAGCTACTAAGGATAAAACCTAAAAAATCATGAAGAATATCTACGTCCTTTCAAGTCCAAATATATTTCCTTTCAAGTAACATGTGTCCGAGATACCCAAGTACATTGGTTAATTTTTAATTCATCATTTTTAAAATGTATTTATGCAGTTACTTACTTATTGTCTTCAGAGGTCAGAACAATGCAGGGCTACAATTGTAGCACTAGAAGGCGCAGTTTAGCCATTCAATTATAGACTAGTCTATTCGTGCAAATATTTCTTTAAGAAAAAAAACAAAAAAACAATCTAAGGAGTGAAGTTAAGCCAAAGTATTTTGAACATCTGCATATATTTTGAAAGGGCACAAATTAAATAATTTGATTTCAAAATAGGTTTGAAATATCTATTAGATAGATGTTCCATTTTGCCATATAAATGAATGTTTAGGATGATCTCCCTAATTTATCTACTTACCTACCCTGGGTGAAATCCTGGCCCCATTACATGGGAATTTTGTCACTGATTTCACTAGAGTTGAGAGTTATCCCTAGTCTTCAAAAGGTTCAGTATGGTCAATTTCTTTATTACCCAAATTACATTTTTAATTTCTCACATTTATTCTCTTAATTTAAATTAATTACCATCCTTTGCAGTAAAATCAACATGGCTAGTGTACAATGTACTTTATAAATTAAAGTGGTTGCTATATGTACTTTTAAAAAAAATGCTGTAAAAACTTTCTTTTTTATTCAGCAGTAGTAGAAGGTAGCAGAAATATCCAATTATGTGCTTTTTAGAACAAATCATTAGTATGTATGCAAAATTACCTTCTCAGTAATCACATTATTTCTTTTTAAAAATATACAAATTTATGCTTAATGTTTATTCTTCCCACTTACATTACAACAGAAGCAGCCCTCACCCTACCCTACTTCTCCTTCAGCTAAGATGCAAATTGTCTAAGCGAGAAGCTCTGTCAAAAATGTGTGAAATCATTTGAATGTGGGAAAGGGTAGTTCGGTTTTTCAAATTAGGGATAATTGAATACAGTTTGTTAGAATGTCACCTTAAAGGCACATGACAAAGGGAATAGGCATATTTTTAGTTTCCTAAAGCAAAGCGATTCCTTGAATCATTTGAAAGAATTGGTTTCTGTGTCTCTTATTATCACAAAGCCGTAAAAGTTAGAGATGAAAAAGACCTATTAGTTCATCCAGTACCCTGCAGTATATTGTCAGTAAATTTTTCCAAGCCAATTTTAAATGACTCATGCAAAGACACTTCAACTCGTTCCCTTGGGAGGCTATTTCACAGTCTAATAGACCTTAATGTTAGGAATTTGTTATATATTTTTTTTCTTTCCTTTCGCCAGACCCATCCCTTTACTTCTAGTCAATAGTTCTTCTCTCTGTTTGGGGTGAAATCCTGGCCCCAGTGGCATTAATGAGAGTTTTTCCATCAACTTAAATGGGGTCATACAATAATAATGTGTAAATACAGAAAGACTATAAATATCAAGGGTGAAATGTAGGCCCCACTGGCCTTTTATTTGTAAACCATGACATTTTTAAAAAGCAGAAATCTGATCACACTAAGGACTTGTCTAGATTAGGAGAATTTTCACCAGTGTAATTAAGTGCACTGGTGCAGACCCCTAATATAGACAAAAGGGAGCTTGCAACAGCGTGACTTACCCCAGTAAACTAGTAGGGTCAATCACACCTGCTCTACACTAGAACAGAGCAGTGCATGAATGCCAGGAATTTGCAGCAGTTACTACACCGTTACATAAATACAATGCATAAGAGCTTTAAAAAAACACTATGTTTTCATTCTCAGTATTGAGGCTACAGAGCCCAGAGGACAGACCAGGAGATTTTGCTTTTACATTTTGCATGCATAAGACAGCTAGGAATATGTCTCCTTCCCTAGATAAACAACACTATGTGAAGCTGACTTTTTGACATAAGGAACTAAGGGCCCAAGAGAAAGAAGGAAGCTATGGTGGCCATGACTGCTCAGGGAGGTGCCGTGTATGTATGGTTTGGGGTTTTAGGGAGCTATACAGAATGTCCTGTGCTGAGCTTCTGAGGATGTTGGTATTGAACAATCATGGAGAGTATTGTTTCTTTTGTATAGACAGCAAGCTAATTGGGGCAGAGACTGTCTTTTACTATGTATTTGTACGCCGCATAGAACAATCTTTGTTGGGTTTCTAGTTGCTACTGCAATACAAATAATTATAGCTAATCAAAACAGTTCAATCAAACGTTTTTTAATGCAAAAAGATCTTGTTTGGAAATTACGTTTTTTCAGTTTCTCAGTGAAAAAATGAAAACCATTTTTTAATTTTTATCAATTTTTTAAGTTTTTTGTCATAGAAAAACCAGAATATTTCCACAAAGATTTGAGAAAAAAACGGAAATTTGTCACTTCCTTCTAATGATTTTGCTGAAAACGCTTCTTTGATGACCAGCTCTTCAAATATTCTATTATAATATTTATAACGCTGTCGCTTTACTTCTTTAGCCAAGAAAAGGAATAGGATTGCAGTAGGACCGACTGAAATATACGGCTGCCTCAGACAAAGGCAGCGGTATATCATGAACAGGATTCAGAAGCCTAAGTACTCTCACTGCATTAGGATATGCAGCCAGGTGTAGCACAGTAATAGCAAGAAGATCATGTGGTTCACCCCAGGAAAAGAACACATCATCTCCCTGGTGCAAGAGAGAACGGCACAGGACTTGCATTGGGGAAAGTTTTAAAGTTTGTGGGAAGTACAACCGTGCCCCACTTCAGAAGAAGAGATTAAAAGCAGTTCATTATGTGGTATGTAGAAATATCTTCAAAGGGCTTAAAATTAACCCTTGATATCAGCTTGCTGGAAAAGCCTCTTTCATTGTATCTGCTTTGTAATCTTTCAGATGTCTTTCTGAGAGGCTATTCTTCATGCCTTACTGATATGAAGCTGTAATAATTCCCTACCATTGCCCATCAAGTAGCAGTGAACCCGAGATCAGAGCTGTGTGCATAAGGGATTCTTTTGTTCATTGGCAATTCTGAAAAATATGAGAGAAAAATGTTTGGGGCTGAACTGAAATTGACTTTATTTGAAATTTTCAGTGAAAAATAATGCATTTTGAGTCAAACAAAATATTATGTTCAGTTCAAAAAGAAATGTGTTGTTTATATTTTGAGTGTTCTATTACACTTTTTAATATTTTTTTAAATAAATTTAAATGGAATTTCCTAATGAAAAGTCATTTTGTATCCAAAAATCAAAATGTTTCATTCTGAAAATGGCAAAACGAAATGTTTGGGCTTTTTCAAATTGTTTGTTTTGGGGAGATGGGCTTGTACTCAATGAAACCCACATGAATTCATGAAATGATTTTGCCAAATCTGCATTTCTTTTGCTGAAAAATTTTGAATGAAAAATTTTCCCAGGTTTACCTGTGATTTTCCATGCCAAGAAGTACAGGCCATTCATTTGAACTAGAGGGTTAATTCCATTGGCTGGTCTGACAGATAATGGCAATTTCTTGTAATATCTTTGGAAGCTATTACTTAATTAAATTTAAGTATTTTTGGAATCCATTGTATTGAATGCCCAGGTTATGTATTATTGTGGGCCTGGATGATGAAAGGTTTACATTGAACAAAATGGTCAACAAGAATGAACTTTTCAGACAATACAAGTGAAGTGGATTTCCTGAGAAATATCTACTGGGAGATGAATGCAAATCCCACCCCATTCTGCCTCTGGCTATGCAAAAACTATCCCCTTTGAAGCTACGCCCTAAGAAAAGGGTGATTGTCTAGTGATTACATGGTCCCAGGGTCCAAAAATCAAAAGCCCCAGTTGTATAAAGGAGTAACTCAGAGGTTCCTGGGTGTGCTTGTTCTGAACTAACAGCCGTCATGAACTTGTTACCACAGACAAACCCCTGTGTGGGGTTTGAAGGACTGATCACCTGCCATGAGCCCTTGTTGGATTTGGAGGCCATCTCCAGTATTTAGCATGCATGTAGGATTTTTAGATACTTTTTAATACGTTTTCTCTGTGATGCTTTCAACTTAAGAATAAATGTGCTTGCTAAGAAAGGGCTGTGTGGTAACTTTTAACTGTGGGCACTTATGCTGTTTATAGCTTCTAAAGAGAAAGAAAAGCAAGCTATTTAGAGCAGTTTGACTTGCTGGGGAACTCACTGTTTAAGCAGGAAACTGCAGTGCAACCAGGAAAAACCCTGGTCAAGAGGGAAAGAGACATGGGTTTCTTCCTAAGAGAGGCGATGGCTGAGGAGCTGGGAACCTAGAGTTGGTGTCCTTGGCAGACCACAGAGGGGGAATACTAGTGCAGTTGTTGTGACACTTTCTTGGTAAATCACTTTGTTACCTTTCTGCATCAGCAAGAGAAAGCTTTGTTGGAGCTTAAATTGTGTGTTAGCTCCCTGCCACTCCAATCTGTCCTCCTCACCAGCAAACTCCCTGAGCCGCTGCCACTCTTAACCTTGCCCTACAGGTAACAATCAGTGTACCCTCATACCCCCTGGAAGAGAATTCCTCTGCAGTACCTAGCCCTATCACTGGGCAATCCCAGGAATTACCAAATCTGCTGCCTCCAGAGAGACAGTGCTCGCACCAGCCTGTTAGTTTAGCTGAGAACTCACACTTTACTTTAAGACACCTCACTGAGATGTGTATTAAAGAACAGAGATTTAAGTGAGAGTAAGCAAGGATAATAGAAACAGAAAATGGTTACAAATAAAACAAAAATAAAATCTGCTGATCAGTGTCTAAAATTTAACAGATTACAATCCTGGCCTCAGGCAATTTCTCAGTTACAGTTAGTTCTCAGAGTCCTAAATCCACATGGCTGCAGTGATCCACCTATCGCAGATCCCAAAAGCACAGACCCGTTGTCCCCCAAGTGATGAATAACCACAATGTCTGTTTCCCCTCTTCTTATAGTTCAGGAAACCTTTGAAATGTATTTTTTGGAAAGTAAGCCCAGACAAAGTTCTTTTCCCATCCTGCTTGTTCCTCAGGATGCAGGATGCAGGAGCCAGGCCTCTTTTAACTCTGGTTAATTAGCTTTTTCTCTTGGTTTGATTACTTTGTCTTAGATGGAAGTGTTCTTTCATTGTCTCTGGCTTACAAAGCTTGACTCAGGCAGACTGACAAATCCACATTCCTTGTCTAAGACATATCTGTTCATCCACTCTACTCAGATTGTTTGGTCTGAACTTATTTTAGAAATGTATTTCCAGCACAAATACATAACTCTTTACACACTAACTAGCAGTACATCAGACAATAATATTAATGACCAGTTTTCATTTGATACCTTACAAGATACTTTTTGGATAAAATGTATGACAACAGTGTGTTAGACATAATGAGTTTGTCAGGCCTGGTAACACTTGTATTTACAGAACAGTGAGTACTTTGACATTGAGAGGCTCTTAGAGTCACAGTTGTCCTGAACTGAGGCAGATGGTAGCTGTGGTAGGCTTACATCCTCTGTTACCCTTAGGGTGGGCCATAATAAATAAAGCCAGTGTGTTACACAGATTATTTATGGAAGAACCAGAGGAGAATAGGCAATTCAGTTCTGACTACCATAATGAATACAAACAATTACAGCAAGGGACTAGGAGGCAGGTTCTCTTCCTGACTCTGCCACTGAGAACAATATTAGTAATATATACCTACCTGCCATGAATATCATAAGAATTAACAAGTATTGGTAAGGTGCTTTGAGATTCTTAGCTGAAAAGTGTTAGAGAAGTGCAGAATATTGTTAGAGACGCTATTATTGTTGTGCTCATATTGTTTATACCCACAGTGCAAGAGAAGGAATGGCAGATTGTATAAATGGAAGTCAGAATGCTAGTATATAAAAGATCACTGAATTCTCCAGCTCGATCTTATCTCTTTGAGCAGCTCCCATTAGGCAAATATTACCATAACTGCTGTTCCCATTCATTTGCCACCAATATGAGAAAATAATAGCAAGAATGATCTCTTAAGACACTGTTGAAGATTTCTGAATGATTTGGTCTTTTAACTGCCCCATTTCACCTGTCCTATATACAGACCGTAAGCACATTCTTCTTTGCTGGTTTCTAGGACAGTCTGTATTTCCCTTTTTGTCAAGATCCTCACTTACTACCAAGTTCCATTCTTAAATTAGTTAGGAAGCAGCTTTAAAAAACGCCCAGAAAAGCAGAAACCATCAATCAAATCTGTTGGGGCTTCATGCAACTTAAAAACAAACATTGCTTGATTTCAACTTGCTGTAGCAGAAAACAGAAACACAAACATGTTTACCCAGCTTCTCCCTCTCTGACTCACGGCTTGGGTATTGCTTTAGAATGAATGCATTCATTAGCAGGGTTGACTGATCATTTTCATCATTCACTTCAAATGTGCACTGATGTGTCATTAATTAGGATTAATCAGGAAATTGCCATATAAATACAAAGACTATGGGGGCCTATACATGGCTCATTAAGCTAATATAACTTAAGAAATTGACTGGACTTTCAAATGTGTTAGCTACTGTACACTGTAAAAATAACTAATTAAAACTCAACTAACTTACTGTCAAGCAAATTATAAAAGACCATACTACTTTTCTGCCTCAAACTATGAAGAACAATGCAAAAGTGCACAGAAAATGCAGAGCCAGAAGCTAAAAAATTGACCAAAACATTTCATGTACCAAACAAAAACTATTAATTTTGTCTTTAGTATTTGTTTGTTTTCAGGGGCACCCATAGTGTGCTAGGCACTACACAAACCAAAAAGAAGTCATGGTCATTGTCCCCCGAAGAGCTTACAATAAAAAAATAAGGGATTGCTTTCCACTTAACATAAATGAAACTTGTCATGTGCTGCTGCAGAAAGATGAGAACAACTGAAAGGAGAGATGTCCCTAGTATTATTATACAGGAAGCATTTTGTTTTCTGTATGTTTTCAGTGTTAGTATAAAGTTCCAGAGGGGTAGCCGTGTTAGTCTGTATACAGCAAAAACAACGAGAGTCCTGTAACACTTTAAAGACTAACCAATTTAATTTCTGCGGGCATAAGATTTCGTGGGCTGCACCCCACTTCGTCAGATGCAAGAAATAGCAATCAGATAGGGCAGGGGTTCTCAACCGGTGGTACGAGTGGTACGCGGAGGAAAGCTTGGTGGTACGCGAGATGTACCTGCTGCTGCCGCCGAATTCCCCCCCTCCGCCGCCGCAACCCCGCGCCGCCTAACCCCCCCCCGCCGAATAAGCTTGCCCCCCGCTGAAGATGCAGATCACTGCCGCCGAAATCCCTCCCGCCGCTGCCGGCTCCGCTGCCGGCTCCGCATGTGAGAAACCCTGCCGCCGAAATGTGGGTAACGGCGGCCAGGATTCGACGGAGAGTATTGTTCCCCGCAGTGCATTCCACTGTTTCTCCCTTTTTTATTCCAGTACCACTCGGGTCAGGACCAGTGGTACTTGACCTGACTTGACTGGTACTGGGGAAAAAAAGGTTGAGAGCCGCTGAGATAGGGGGTATATATACACATCCAAGGGTAAGGAACAACAATGGGGAGGGTAGGTTTTAGCAAAGTCCATTCAGTCAGAGTAGGACCATTGATTAGGAGATGAGAATGTGTGAACAGTAACAATTACTTCTTGTAATGAGATAACCATTCCAAGTCCCTATTCAGACCCAGTTTCATTGTGTCAAGTTTCCATATGAGTTCCAGCTCTGCAGTTTCTTGCTGAAGTCTGTTTTTGAAGTTTTTTTGTAGAAGTATGGCAACTTCCAAGTCAGCTACAGAGTGTCCTGGGAGATTGAAGTGCTCTCCTACTGGTTTATGGATGTTACCATTTTTTATTTGTGATTTGTGTCCATTTATTCTTTTGCATAGGAACAATCCAGTTTGGCCAGTGTACATGGCAGAGGGGCATTGCTGGCACATGATGGCATATATTACATTAGTAGATGTGCAGGTGAATGAGCTCCTTATGATATTGCTGATGTGGTTAGGACCTGTGATCGTGTCACTAGAGTCGATGTGCGGGCAGAGTTGGCAACAGGGTTTGTTGCAGGATAGGTTCCTGGGTTAGTGTTCTTGTTGTATGGTGTACAGTTGCTGGTGAGTATTTGCTTCAAGTTGGGGGGCTGTCTGTAAGCAAGGATAGGTCTGCCTCCCACAGCTTGAGTGAGTGAGGGATCATCTGCTAGGATAGGTTGTAGATCCTTAATGATGTGTTGGAGAGATTTTAGCTAGGGGCTGTAGGTGATGGCCAGTGGTGTTCTGTTGTTTTCTTTGTTGGGTCTGTCCTGTAGTAAGTGACTTCTGGGTACCCGTCTGGCTCTGTCAATTTGTTTCTTCACCTCTCCAGGTAGGTATTGTAATTTTAAGAATGTTTTATGGAGATCCTTTAGGTGTTTGTCTCTGTCTGAGGGATCGGAGCAAATCCGGTTGTATCTTAAGGCTTGGCTGTAGACAATGGATCATGTAGTGTGTCCAGGGTGGAAACTGGAGGCATGAAGATATGTATTGCGGTCAGCTGGTTTTCAGTATAGGGTGGTATTAATGTGACCATCCTTTATTTGTATTGTAGTGTCCAGGAAGTGGATTTCTTGTGTGGACTGGTCCAGGCTGAGGTTGATGGTGGGGTGGAAATTATTGAAATCCCAGTGGAATTCTTCGAGGGACTCTTTTCCGTGGGTCCAGATGATGAAAATGTCATCAATGTAGCGTAGGTAAAGGAGAAGTGCTTGGGGACAAGTTTTGAGGAAGCAGTGTTCTAGGTCAGCCATAAAAATGTTGGCATACTGTGGGGTCATGCAGGTGCTCATAGTTGTGTCACTGACTTGAAGGTATAGATTGCCTCCAAATCCGACGTAGTTGTGGGTCAGGACAAAGTCACAAAGTTCAGCTACCAGTGTTAGTATAGATACAGAAGAAGTAGGAAACTGAGGGTTATACAATAGCAAAAGGGTCATGAAGAGACACAATAGCTTACTGATGTTATATAAACAGAATGTGAAATAAATAACAATAATAATGAATATTGTCACTCTGTGTATTTATTTTAAAGTTTGGGCTGAACCTTTACATATCAACCTGCAGTGTTAGTTAAAATGGGCTATGTAGACAGAGGGGTATTACAGTGGTTTCTCCCAGGAATCCAACCCAAGTGACTACAACTGTCTACTACTAGTTGAAGACATATGCAGCTGCATTGTAAGAAGCACAGAAAGCCCCTATTAAGGTCCATGATATTGATAGTTTTTAGTTATTCGGTGGTGGATCAGTGGTATATTTTAGCAATGATTCAGAAGCCACCTTAGCCTCTCCGCCATTGTTGCTCATAAGACTAGTCAGAAGAGATGCTGCGGTGCCATACAAAATAGTTAGTTATTGATTTCAGTAGCCACTGTCAAAAACCAAATGTGAACAGTGGTGCAAGTGTTGCAGCAGTTAACGAGGAGAAGCATGTATTCTAATGGATTGCCCTCTACCAGAACTGCTCAAATGTGTTTCTTAGGCCTGATACATCTAAAGATAGGCATCCTTTTGGAGCAGGAGTATCTGGGCTCTGCCTCTGTTTGGGACCCTCCACTCCTTTGTTGGTGGATTTTTGTTTGGTTGGTTGGTTGGTTTTTGAGGATTCCATGCAGTTTCAAATGGCCATTTTTTATAAAAATATATTACAGTATCCTAGAGTAATGGTCCAGATCACAATAGCAACATTACTGTGAGATGCAATGTTTGGGATCATTGCTGAAGAATACTGTGGCATGTTTTTTATAAGAGATGGCAGCTTTGACATAAGTGCTTTCTTTTCAGGAAGGGGAGCTCCCTGGGCTGGTTCTGAGAGAAGTGGCCTACACAAGAGCTCCTGAAAACTATGCTGCCAAGGGGCTGGAAGGAGCTGTCATGTTGTCTGGAGTGGCTCATGACCATGAATGCCAACCTCAGGGCAGACTGTCAAAAACAGGGCTGACACCTGGTGGCATGTTCTATAATTAGATTTCACCAACCCGGGAACAAATGTGAATTCCTAGATCAATATATCAGTCTTGCCATGGAGTCTCCTTAGGCCCTCCAGTCTATCTTGCCACCCAGGCAAACTGGGCTTAGTGATAAATGGTCACTTACACCAAAAATCACTAAATATTCAGGTTGCTTTCAGACCCTAGAGACCAGTCACTTACCCCAGATCAACTGGTACCCTAGGTCTTACACCAAAGACAATGCTTGTAGCCAATCCTGTAATAAACTATTTAAAGATTTATTAACTAGGAAAGAGAAATAAGAGAGTTATTTACAGGTTAAAGCAACCAAGCATATACACACAAATGAGTTACCATCTATGGTTCCTAAAGGTAACAGCTAGGTGGTAATCTGTCAGTTCAAAATGTCTTTCAGAGCAGACCTGGGATAACCACTGTGGATCTCTGCCTTAGTTTAATGTCTCTTGCCTTGTGAACTTCAAACAGAAAGAGATGAAAAATTCTCTCATGACCCTGTTTTATCTTTTACATTTAGTCTTTCCATCTATGAGACAAGCTCTCTTGCACATAGCATTTCCAAGATGTGATAGGGCCACTCAACAATCCTTTGTGTTGTGATGTTCCTTTATGGCCTGTTTAATCTCAATGGGCCTCCTGAATGGGCGGAGGGGGACGATTCTCGTACCTGGGTTCACAAGTTCAGAGCAAACATTTTCAAAGTTACAAAGCAAAACTTACACATGTCTTTATAGCATGTAATACAGACATTACAAGTGAGATTAATGCAGGAAGCAAGTTACAAGCATTTCATCATGTCTAAACACTCTATAAAACTAATACCTATTTTGAACAGAACTAACATACAGGTGAGCTGGTTTGGTTTTCAGCTATGCCCAGAGCTGGCACTTGATTTACCAGTGTCACGGGAGCCAAGGGAAGGCAAGTGACATAATGGAGGTACAAGTCCTCCACAGATATCACAAGATCCTTTGGTTTGAGCAGATCAGAGCATGTCACTTCTACAGTAGCAGAAAAAGAGCAAACACTGTGCCCCATTGGCAGCTGTAAAGAAAACCACACCCATTAAGATTTGAGAAGCTTTCTACAACGTACATGGGAGTCACCCCGATAGAGGTGAGCAGGTCCCAGTGATATTTTCATCAATGGAGTTTGAAGTCAGAGGTTATTCCATACATTACATACAAAAACAGCAATAATTCTTATTTGGATTGGTTTCTACCTCTCCTCTGCATTTGCTTCTTTCGTTCCCCATCCATCAGGGGAAAGTCCTTGTGTTTTAATTAGTTCTGAAAATACCTGGTGATCTTTCTTGTCCTTCATAGGCTACTTACTGAAGAGGTGGGATCTTATCATTATGGCAATTGGAGTCAGAAACCAGAGTTCCAACCAGAAGGTGTTGGGGTCAGTTTCTGTCCTGGAGTCATTGTCACAAGTGGGGCTGCATTTCTATGAGCCCTCCCTGGCTCCATAGGGAAAAGTTTGCAGGGCACATCAATAAACCTATTGGGCTCATACAGCTTTTCGCCAAACTCTAGCAAACTCAGTTTGATGAGGTTGCAGGACTGATTGTCTGAGTCCTCTTTAGTGGGGCATTAGGGGCTGTTGTCAAAATTTAATCAACATTGGAATCTTTATCCAATGATGACTGGTTTTCAGAATGCAGAATATTAAAATCAGCACAGCTCCTGCTGTGTTAATCAGAGACTTTCAAACAATTGCATTAGCATACATTGTTTGAATAAATACTTTCTCCCCATGACATTGGCCTTTCCAGACTCAGGCTCAAAGATTCAGTGAGTTGTCTCAATAGTACTGGTGATTATTGTGACAGAAGGTGTGCAAAGGCTATGTGATATCATGGATTCCAAAAGCAATACTAATAGAAAATCTCACATAGAGACTCAGGTGACCCTAGTACTTTAAGATAGAAGGTTCAAAGTGATTCCCTTTCAGAGCCAGCCAAGTTGACTGATGAGCTACACTCCAATATAGACTTCAGTGTAATGGAAAAAACGGGAAATAAGCCACACAAAGATGATTTTAAAATACAGAGTTATAAATACCATTAAATGCTATCAAACCATTCCTTCCTTAGCTGTTTCCACACATTTCAGAGGCCAGTCAAGCAATGGGACCTAAGAAAATACCAATATATTAGAGGATAAAAATCTTCTTCATAGATGAGACTCTAAATAATTTGGTTTTGCTAATGTGCTAATACTCCTTGGGATACTGTACATGGATCACAAAGGAATGACCAGAGCCAGTAGGGCTGCAGAGATATAATAAAAACATTTTAAATGCTATACAGGTCTCAGTTTGAGATCTAATGTTTCGCCCTCTTTTAAATGAGAAATGCAAACACGTCAGATATCTACTATCTATGAGCATCTCTTAATTCTCACCTAAAATGTGATTTTTTTTTCAGCTTTCTGTTGTAAGAAAGGATGGGATAATCCATTTGTTTAAAATAAGAATTGACATAACCTCTGCCTTTCCCTAGAATCAGGGCCTGAGTCACTCCAGCTTCACACTTGTGCAACTCCACAAATCCAGAGCACTACCATGAGACTGAAATAACATATTATTGAGCATAGATAAAAGTTCATTACTAAATATGCCCTGCCACTCGTCCACTTCATTTTCTGATTCTCATTCTGCTCAATTCTGAAAACAGATGAGCCAAAATACCCTCAGAAAATTCCTGGTTATTTCAGGAGCATTTGTTCCCGTACAGAGCTACTCACATGTAAGGGACAGGAAATGCAGACTTGTGTCCTTCATGTTTTTCCCTCATGGGTGGGATTTGGCAGTCTTCACATGTGGAAGTAACAGGTGGTTTCTCCCCAAAACCAACAGATCCCCTAAAAGCTGCAGAGATGGCCATTTTGCTTTGGTCTTAAATTTCTGGACTATTTGGGCTTTTTAGTCCCCTCTGGCCTCTTGACACTAAGGTTTCTGAAAGAAGAATGCTAACAGAGGGTCTTTCCTTGCCCTCTGCCTTAGAACCTTCTATAATACAGAGGAGTGCATAAATTAGTGAATTTTGATAGGCTCAGCATTATCTCAGCCTCTAAAATCTCATAGGGCAAGAGAGATAATGTCATCCCCTTGGCCCAGCCCTCTCCTCAGCTGCAGAACCTGACTCATACCGAGCCCTCATATAGTGGTTTCTGTGGCTATGAATCAGGGTCTATATTATTAAAGGAGGGGGCCATCAAAAAGGACCTAATTATGATCTCGAGCCCTCCAACACACTCCTGTCTGGTCCCCCTCATTTTTATAAGTCTGTGATCAGAAAAAAAAGGGGAGTAAATGGTGTTTTAGTTTTGGTAATGTTATCAGCAGTGAGTTTTCTTTTTTAATTATGAGCTAACGATGCTTTGGAAGATAAGGACTTGACCTTTATGGACTCCTACCATTCCAGAGAAAACTGTTTGGTATATTCATTAATTCACTCAAGAGGAGGCTCATGGAGCTTAAATGCCAACTGAACATGTGAAATATCAGGCTTTAAAGTGAAGTTTGCACAGCTGCCATGCTGGGCTAGCAGGGGGCAACTACAGCTGCAGCTCAGAATAATAGGAAAACACAAGCTGGGATCAGAACTACATTTCTGCTATTTGCTCCTAGCCTTGGTTCTCTCTTTCCCATGTTTCTCTTTTTCTCTCAATTCCACCTCTTCCTTTTTATCTTTCCCCCCTTCTCTCTTTTTTTTGTATGAAGTTAACCTGTTTATATTTAAATTGCCTTGAAAGAGGAAGCCAACTTTAATTTACTCCATTCAAATCAGTTACAGTGATAAGAATTTCAGATTAAACCTTTTTAAAATGGGCTGGTTGTTCTGTAATTTGATTTGTGAAATGATACAGATTTTTAAACATTTCCAATAAAATCAGAGACTATTTCCCCTTATCATAACTGCTGGAATGCAGAGATAGACTAAACTCTTGGATATTATAACTATGTATGAGATACTGCAGAGCATATAAACATTAACATTTTAATTTAAAAAACTAGAATGATATAAAATTAACATGGCACACATTAAATGGATTTAAACCTGGCTAACTAGTAGGTCTCAAAATGTAATTGTAAACAGGGAATCATCATCAAGTGGGTGTGTTTCCAGTCCTGCAGAGATCTGTTCTTGGATCTGGAAGAAAAGATAAAATTATCCCTGATAAACTATGTAGATGACACAAAAATTGGGGGCGTGGTATAATGAAGATGACAGGTCACCAACACATAGTAATGTGTATCACTTGATAAACTGGGCACAAGCAAGCAATATGTTTAAATGTAAATGTACAACCTAGAAACAAAGAATTTGGCCTATATTTACTGGATGGGGAATTGCTCGTGGGAAGCAATGACTCTGAAAAAGATTTGGGTGTCATAGTGGATAATCAGCTGAACATGAGCTCCTAGTGTGACTCTGTAGCCAAAAGGGCTAATGCTCTCCTTAGATGTATAAACAGAAGAATCTTGAGTAGTAGTAGAGAGGTTATTTTACCTCCATATTTGGTAGTGCTGCAACTGCTGGTGGAATACTGTGTCTAGTTCTGGCATCCGCAATTCAAGAAGGATGTTGAGAAATTGGAGAAGATTCAGGGAAGGGCCCTGGGAATGATTAAAGGATTAGAAAAAATGCCTTACAGTAATAGAGTCAAGGAGCTCGATCTATTTAGCTTAACAAAGTGAAGGTTAAAGGGTGACTTGATTACAGTCTATAGACACCTAAGAGCAGAACAAATATTTAATATTGGGCTCCAATCTAGCAGAGAAAGGTGTAACATGATCCAATGGCGGGAAGTTGAAGATAGACAAATTCAGATTGGAAATTAGGTGTAACTTTTTAACATGAGGGTAATTAGCCACTTGAACAATTTACCAAGGGTCATGGTGGATTCTCCATCACAGACAATTTTTATATCAAGATTTTTATATCTAAAAGATATGTGCTAGGAATTGTTTTAGAGAAGCTCTATGGCCTGTGTTATAGAAGAGGATAGATTAGATCATAGATCACTATGATCCCTTTTGGCCTTAGATTCTATGAATCTATGAACACAAGCCAGACCTATACAATGGCTAGTGATACAAAAAAGCCACTAATATCACAGATGAATTGGTGCTGGTTTGCCCTTAAATATAGTAGGTACCTAAGCAGAAGACTTCCATTTTGTACCTTGAGCTCAGCACTAATTTTTAGTTTTCTCTCCAATACTCTGCTTTAATGTTGTTCTACACACATAGAAACATCTAGCACTGCTTTGGCATTAAGTACCTTCTTTTAAAAGAAAACCCTGCCTATCTTGAATAGATCTTGAGAACTATCCATCCACAATGTGTGATCTCATCACCATGTGAGTTTCATTATGCTACATGAAAGGGAGGCTTAACCTACAGATGGGACCCATTCAAAAAGCACAAAGCTTCCCAGTAATTGATTTTGCATGACATAAAGACACACATGAACCTTTGAGCTACATTTACAAACTTGGGATGCCTAAAGTTAGGTCCATACCTAGCTATCTCACTGATCTAATAGTTGGAGGATCTGTGCTCAGACATTTTACTTCAGTGAGAACTGTACATGCTCAGCAGCTCTGAAATGTGGTTCTTGGTTCACATTCACAGGGTGCTGCTTCTCTGGGCATGCACTGAACAAATGAAAGGAAGATATTATGTGAGTTTTTAATACATACCAAACAACAGAAATGGAATTTTTGGATGTATGTCGCATTGTTGTAGAGGTGCTCAAACACCATGCTGATGAGTACTTTGAGTAGATAAATACACTAATAGATAGAAAACTAGATGGAAGAGTATATCTTGTGTGACAGGAAAAGAAATAACACTGAGAGATTTTGAAGGTAACATAGTGAGACTGTTAAGGTAAACATTTGTTTATCTATGAGGTTTGGTGAGCTTCGGTGCAAGGTTCATGTATTTTAATACTGTTGTCTGAAGAGAGCATGAGTTCCTCATTTTTTGGTTTGAATTCATACATTCTTCTTATATTTATCTGAAGAAAAAAGCTAATTCTGGAACAAAACCCTGTAATTGTCCTTTAAGAGAGTAAAAACAAGGAAGAAAGACACAAAGTTCAAATTTTATATACATCTTTCTGCCCTCAGGTTTTTTTTAAAAGATCCTTTTTCCTGCTTTTCCCCCCACACCTGTTCCACTGACAAGGCCTAGATGCAAGATTAAACAGAGGCCTACATCCTCAAAGGTATTTAGATACCTAATTCCCAAGGAAATCAATCCTTAAGAATCATTGATTTTAACGGGAATGAGGGGCCTAAATACATTTGAGGATCTGGGCCAGTATGAGCCAAATCCTGCTGGTCTTACATATACAAGTTTTTCCATTACAATAAAAAGGAGTTCATGTGCATAGTAAGTAAAGACAGCAAGATTGGTCTTTGTAAAATTTTTCATCATTTCTTTGCTTCCTTTTTCTTCTTTTGAATCTCAGTGACAATGGACCCTTAAATTTTAGCTTTCACAATCTGACATGCAATTCAACTTTACATTACACAGAAATAGTAGAAACTAGGGCAAACATTTCAACCTTGGATGCTTATGGTTAGGAATTGAATCTAGAAAATTGTATAAAATTGATAAGGAAAGCAAAAGGACACATGACAACCTCTCTAGACAGCAGTTAAGGAGTTTTTTAAGTATATCAAGAACAAAAGGAATCCTAACAAAGGTATTGATTGGTCCATTACTAGATGGAAATAATAGAATTGCCAGTAATAATGCAGAAAAGGTAGAAGTGTACAATAAATATGTCTGTTATATATTTGAAAAAAAGCCAGATGTTGTATTCATATTATATGATGAAGATAATGTAATGCTTTCCATTCCAGCCATAATTTAGGTGGATGATATAGTTAGATATTTTTAGATCAGCTGCTCTGGATAACTTGCATGCAACAGTTATTTAAAGAGCTGGCCAAGAGGCTTTATAGATCGTTAATGTTGATTTTTAATAAGTCTTGGAACATTGGGGAAGAAATTTAATGTTGTGTCAATATATACAAAAGGTAAATTTTGATGATCCGGGTAATTATAGGCCTGTTAGCCTGATATGATCCTGGGCAAAATAATGGAACTGCTGATAGAAAACTCAATCAATAAAGAATTAAAGGATGGTAATATTATTAATGCTAATTAACATGGGTTTGTAGAAATTAGATTTTGTCAAAATATCTTCATTTCTTTATGAAGTATAGTTGTTGCCGTGTCAGTCCCAGGATATTAGGATATATTAGGATATATCATTTCTTTATGAGATTACAAGTTTTGTTGATAAAGGTAATAATATTGATATAAAATCATGAGACTTTGATAATGTTTTGTGTCACATTTTGTAGCACATGGCATTTTGATTAAGAAACTATATCAATGCAAAATCATCATGGCACATATTAAATAGATTAAAAACTGGCTAATAGATCTCAAAATGTAATTGTAAATGGTAAGTAATCATCAAGCAGCTGTATTTTTAGTGGGATCCTGCAGGGATTGGTTTGCAACCCTGTGCTATTTATTATTTTATCAATGACCTGCAAGAAAACATAAAATATAATCATTGATAAAGTTTACAGATGACACAAATATTGGGGGAGTAATAGATAATGAAGAGGATATGTCACTGATACAGAGTGATCTGAATCTTTTGGTATGCTGGGAGGAAGCAAACAATATGCATTTTAATATAGCTAAAGTAAATGTGTGCATCTAGAAACAAAGCATGTAGGCAATACTCGTAGGATGGGTGACTATCTTGGGAAGCAATGAGTCTGAAAAAGACTTGGGAGTCATGATGGATAATCAGTTGAACTAAAAGATATGCTGTAGTTCAGCCACAGCTATTAGACTTGAAGCAGGAATAATTCGGAGAATCCCTATTGCTTGGGTTATGCAGGATGTCAGACTATATGACACAATGGTTCTTTTGGCTTTAAAATCTATGAATCCATGAAAATTCACATTTAAGCATCTAAATAAGTGGCCTGATTTTTAGAGGTACAGAATAGTATGTCATTTTTAGATCTATATCCAGAGTAGTTACTACCTCTGAAAATCAGGCCACATAACTGGGTACTTAAATATGGATTCAGATACCTCATGTTAGCTATCTATATTTAACAGAGTTGTCTTGGATACAATAACATCCTTACAAAAGTGTTCATAAGGCTCAGCCCTGGTGACATTATCGTATAGTAACACATAACCTTACAAGTTCTTTTTCACAGCGTGCAAGCAAGTTTTTACTAATGGAAGAAAATGTAGGGGTTTTGTTGATTTTGTGATGCAGGCATTATGGAAGATCTGTAGCAAGCAGCAAGGGAATTTGTCATCTGCTTAATCTCTCTAACTAGAGTTAATTCTTGAAGCAGAGGTGCTCACTGGGAGCAAGAATTGTCTGACATCCCTGACTGAGGGATTGGTTACATGCCGTTTGTGACCACCTATGTTCTAGGATTCATGTATGTGTGTAAGTAAAACAAAGTTGCACTAAGAATATACCCAGACTCCATGTCATCTGATTATTCCTTCAGTAGGAAGCCAACCTGCAAGACTTCAACATCTTCTACTGCTCAGCACATGGGTGTCAGTATTGTTAGCATCTCTTTTCTGCTGTCATTTTTCCTTTAAAAAGTTAGGAAGCTAAAAATAGGACAAGAGTCAATAAAAACAACAACTTGGCTATGGATTAATTAAAAACAGAACTATAACGATAAAAGGTATATTAAAAGGTTCATAAGGCACAGAACATTTTGATGAAACACCTACTAGACTTCAATGAGACATGCAAATGTGTGAACCAACCACTCTGAACCTCTGTGGCTAGAGTATCAGTTACAGTCAGGAAGTTCTAATATGTAAATAGTATGTAACATGAAAACCTTTCTGGAATATAAGAAATCCAATGGGTCTTGACATTCTTGCATCTCCTTAACTGAAATCAAGCTGAGACAATAAGAAGTGGACTGTAGATATTTTTGAAAAGCAGTTTCAGTGGGAAACTGAAGAAGTCTGATTTTTCCACTCCTTGCAATGTAGCCATTTACATGTGTGTAGCATACACAGCAAGTGTGTGCTCACTTCCCCATTCACTCTCATCAGTGGTGGTAGTTTAGACCTTTTAAATACTTTCATGCAATCATCATGGCACTGACCCTGCAAAGCCTTACACAGAGGTTTCATTTTAAGCACATGAATAGTCCCACTTAGTCCTACTAAGTTAAGCCTGTGTATAAGTGTTTGAAGGAAGGACTCGCGTCCCCAAACTCTTTATTTGTTGCTTTGTTAAAATGTTAGCACTTACAGGCACACGAATATCCCCACTGGAATGGAAAATCAGGCCCAGATAGTCCAGAACATTGAAGTCAATGGTCCTACTAGCAAATTTACAGTTAAGTTTGTGATTAAGTTCTTTGCTAGATCAGGGTAGTAACCTTTTCTCACGGGTCCGTGCCTCCAGTTCTGTGTGTGTGTGTGTGGTGCTGGTAACAGAATATTTAGGAGAAGTAGGCATATTAAGAAAGAATCAGAATAAAAATCTTTATCTAAAAAAGGTGAACCCAAATGATAAAAGCCTCAGAAACCAAAATGTAAGAGATGCTTCCCACTCCATAGTTCCATTCCTATATTGTCTCAGCATAAATATTTCTTAATTTGGGGGCTTAATCCAAAACCCAGTGAAGTTAATGGAAGTCTTTCCTTTGACTTCAAAGGGCTTTGAATCAAGCCCATATTCTTGGATTATACAGGCCTAATTCCCCACTCAGTCAACTCCACTGATTTGGGTAGAGCTACTTCTGATTTACACCAGTGGTAATGAGTGGAGAGTCGAGCTCTGTGTTCTACGTTACAATTCTATTTATCCCTATGTCCTGTTTTATTATATATAAACACACTAAAAAATCCACCATAGTTTAAAATTCACAGATCACAGATGTTACAAATGGTCATCATAGATCAAAAGTGCAGCCAGAATCCACAGCTCCTGTTCCACCTTCTCATGAAGACAAATTGCGTTTTTAAATTCTTTTAATAAAGTTACATTTATCACTTTCCTGCTGCCTTTTCTTTCTGTCCTCTGCTACAATCCTGTCATCTTTACAGCGGATGTCACTGAACTTGAATTTTTCTTCAGTCATACTACCAACTAAGTGAGATGAATGAAATCAATATTCTTCCCTTTACAGGTGAAATGAGTTTAGTGACACATAATGGTAGTGTACCTACCTCTCTTTCTCCATCTCCATGCTACAATCCATCAATGTGTTCTGCTTGGCACCTGACTGAACATATGGTAATATGAGACTTCAAGCAACAACCCCCCCAATGTAATGAAATCTTTCAGTCTTTGCTCTCGAAAGCCTGCTCCTGGATCTATGCTCCTTCCTCTTCCACCAGAATTTATTGTCCTTATTTTTATAGTTCTCCAACTGTGTACAAGTTGGTTAGTGTGTTCTTTGACTGGTGAAACTGAACTGGAGGCATTCTGCAATGAGAGGGCTGACCACTGAAAAGGGGAAATATCCCAGAGAATGGAAATGTAACACTCATAATAAAAGGACACTAAATTTTTCAACAGTCTGCTGGGTTTTATCCAGCGCTGTGCTCCATTAAAGGAAGATCACTTATCATAGTGAATGGAGCCTTGCTATAGCCCTTGTCAGAACTGAAACTCATATTAGTCTACATTCTGAGAATGAATGTAGATTGACCAGCAGGGGACGCTGAAGAATGAAACAGTTAGCACTGCTCTACAAAGCCCAAGATGTCACCTCTGTAACTCACCCCTTCTCCCTGGTCACTCAGAAACTAGGACTTTCATAAACTTCTGCATATTTAAAGCTTATTGGATGAAATTCATCCTTGAACAAGGTCTATCTATGCACCACTTAACCCCCACTGAAACCCTCTTTTGGGTGTTTAAGTGGGATTTGAGTGGTGCTTGAGTTTTGGCTGGCCCTTTGCACTGGGGTATGTTTCATCCATTACATATAAGTAAAATAAACCATTGATTTTTTTAAAATAAGTAAACTGCTTTAATGTTACATTTGTGAGTGATGAAGTATTACCTGTTGTCTGAAGTATGTAAGTTGAAAGCATGATGAAAAAAGCCACTTTAGCTAATCAGGATGTAGGGTTATTCAAAAAAATTCATAGGCCCTTTGTTCATAACGTAAGAAAACATTTATGTAGGTGAAAACATGCCAATGGAAGCAAACTAATGAGCCCCAAAAAGAGAACATTTGTACAACCTGAGTTTGAATGTTATCCAGCCATTTGTCTTTGATTGACACCATAACAGTCATGGTAATAGAAAGCCATTGATAATCTCCCTCAGTGACAATGCAAACAGTATCATCTAACAGTAATTGGCAAACCAAAAATGGCTAAAGATTCAGTTCAGTTTGGAAGAGCTCCCAAAAATTCAAAAGTTTAATTAAATTGCCTAATCCACTAGGATCTCCAAATTTCAGCCAGAAATAACATGAGAAAATGGCTTGTTTATAGCTTTCAGTGCTGTTCTGGTGTTGGCCAAAGACAGGCTGTGCACTGGTGAACAAAGATAATTTTACTAATCAATACTTCTAAAAGGTCAAGTTTCAATTTGGGACAACAGTTCAAATCTATTTGTATTTCATTGGAATCAGTTCATTCTTCTACATCAACTTCAATTCATTAATTCACAAAATTATTGACTATTACTGTTTTTAGTAACCTCATACATTAGGTAAACTGTGCCATACAGACAACAGGAGACCTGCCCGTATACTCTACAATGCCAATCCAACTTCCACGGAAGTCACTGGAAAGACTCTCACTGACATCCATGGAAGGTGGAACAGGCCCTAAAGGCCAACAAGAAGAACAAGAGAACAAACACAGAGGGTGAAATCCTGGTCCATTGAAATCAGTGTCAAAATTCTAACTGACTTCAACAGAGCCAGCTTTCCTCCCAGAATGAGGCATGAATGTTAAAGCTGTGAAGCTTCAAGGAACAGATAGGACTTCAAAAGTGATAGTAAGAGGAGGAGGAGAGCAATTGGCTACTATTAATTGGGAGGTTTTTCCAGGCATAAGGGGATGAACTGGAAGGCAGCAGGGGTAAAAGAGACAATAGTAAAGATAGAAGCTTGGGTGCATCAAAGAGACTGGGACAGAAAGTAGGTGAAGATGAGAAAGGGGAAAGCAGAGTCAATATATGGAACCGGTGCAGGTTACTTTTTGTGTATTTTTGATGGGGGGAGGGGTTGTGCCAAGTGCAGAAACAATAATGTAGGACGTGGGTTGGGTTTCTTTTTTCACTTTTAATCTTGCCTCTGGAAGTATTTAATGCCTCAATAGATGGAAAAAACCCTAGGGTCCCTTGCTTATTTCAATTCAATTTAGATATGTGGGTTTTGCGAAATATATATCAATAGGGAGCCACATTTTACAGAAATAACCGCTTATCTATGCATTTTCTAGCTCATTATAAGCAGACTCATGGAATCCAACTTAAATAAAGGCTGTAAGTGAATAAAATTACAGTGCCATCAAGAGCCTTCATGACTAGGCACATTCTGTTTTATTAAAGCTTTCTTTATGTATACTGTGAGTCAGCAAAATATTCAATCTCAGCTAACCCTGGCCATGATACTTACTGTAAATCCTAAAGGCAAGTATTTTCTGCCGAGGGCACAGTGTAAGTGAACTGTAGGGTTGGTCTTCGCTCTGCTAAGCCAAGCTTGACAGAAGGTATTTCTTGCAGCCATTTTGTATTTCCTTTGACAGCTCCTACTGAGAACATGGGGAAATGGCATGTAGTACAGTTCAGAGCTACAAAGCATCATCAGTTCAGGAGATATCCTTCCAGGCATACATGAATGTTCCTGAGAATTTGATATTCAAACTAAAATGTACTTGATTATATCCATTAGATTTTTATGCAGCAATTCTACAAGGTGCTAGTGGAGATAGAAAATGTTCAAATAGGGGGGGAAAAGAAATTCTTTGCAAGCAGCATGATTTTGAGTGTGATCATGCTCACTTCAGTGTTGTGCATTTGTTTTTTCTTTAGCAACAACAGGGACTGACAGTGATCAAGAATTTTGTGATAGACAAAAACCAGAAATAACGGGTGTGATTTGCAGGTCAGAGAATTTAGTTGACCACCATCAAAATACACTCCAGCCTCACTATTGCACTATTCTCTCCAGCCTCAGAATCTCAGTCCGTAGTTTGACTTTGGTGGGACTATAAATTCTACTGGGAGCCACTGACTTTATCTAAATGACCAGCCCCACTTAGATATATCACTTAGAAAGTGAGCCTGTGTTCCATATTTTGTCTGCTTTCACTTCGTTTTATGCAGGAAGGCTGATGAACTTTAGAAGCCCTAGCATACACTCACCCATTTGCTTCACTTTAGATAGGAAGGCAGGAAATTAGACACGCACTTCACTTTAGACAGGAAGGCTGATGAACTTCAGAAGCCCTAACATACACCCACCTGTTTGCAACCAGGGACACAGATTCGGGACTAGACTACTTAACAGGCTGCTGACTGGAACAGTCACAGTGGCTGCCATAATGCAGAAATTTGGCTTAGCCCTATCTTCATAATGTGACTGCAGGACAGCGATGCAGACAGTCAAATGTGGTGGAGGAGTCCATAATAAGAAGGTTGGAGGGTGGACTTCAACATCTTGCTGCCCTTGATGGTGCAGTAGTTAGATGGCTTAATCTAGATATTAACTTGTGATGCAGACAAAAGAAGACGAACCAGCCCCAGGAGGTAATTAATTCACTATCTTAAATTTTTCCAGGCCTGTGGTTGTCTTTAAGGTCTGGTTCCTCAGTTTAGAGACTGTAGGCATCAGGTTACAGCCTGAAGCTAGTGAGTTCACTGTACAGCATGGGGACCCTCCACCTCTGGAAAGCTGATCTATGAGTGAGCAGCAACCGATGTACTTATGAGCTGTTATGGAAAGTGTACTTATATTATTTAAATGTCTTCTTCAAGGTTTTCTGGAACTGTTTACTTGGGGTATCATTTGCTATGAATTTCAGACCAGAGACATGACAATGAGAAAAGAGTCTCACTATCTTTTTAAAGGTAAAGGAATAGTTTAATGGTGTTGCAATTGCTGAGAAGGTCTGACAAAGCGTAACATAGATCAACAAGAACATTAGTGATGCTACTATTACCACTTATTAATGTGTTTGTTTATCTAGCCCTATTGCCCCAAAAAATGACATAACATAAAATATTGAAGACAGTCCTTGGTATGAATTCCTTGCACTCCAACAATAGTAAATATGACCCTTCCATGCCTAGGGTAGCCACCTGAAAATGCCAAGGTCAGAGCAGGTTGCAAAAGGAGAGCAGATTCTCCCAACACTGGTGGGTGACACTGAAGTTAGACTTTCCAACTAGCCACAAACAATGCTTCTGATTCCCCACACTGGTTATCAAGAAGCCAAAACAAATATACACACAGCCCCCTTTTCTGCATTTCAGTCTCTGGCTCCCAATCAGCTACTAGGTCCAGTAAAGAGACCAGTTATTTAAAACTCTGTGCTCTTTACCAAAAAGGTTTCTCCTGACCACAAAGGGTCAGCCACAGTACCAGATCAATATAAGTTTGGATCTTACCCAAGATATCATGCTGCCAGCCAATCCTTCAGTAACTAAAACTAAAGGCTTATAAAAGAAAAGAAACAAACTATGGGAGAAGTGTCAAAAAATTAAAACAATTAGACACATACAACTGAGTTGAAAGTCCATATATATCAAGTTTCTAATAGAATTGTGGAGTTTGCAGGCTTGTATATCCCTCTGGTATACATCCAGTACCAGGATGGGTCTCAGTCCTTTGTTTCACAGCTTCAATTCAGTTGTTAATGAGTTGATACAGAAGTAGACTAAAAACCGAAGATTGAAAACTGGTGACTGGTAACTGAAGACAAAACAGATGTGGTGCAGCTGCCTTTTGTGTCCTTTGGCTTTTGCCATGCTGGCTGTGAAAATTTACAGGAATAAGATAGAGTCCAGGGTCACATGAGTAAATCCTGGTGACTCATCAGGTATATCCCTGGCTTCTCCCCCTGGGCCCATTGTACCTGTGAATTTCCTTAATGGTCCACTAAGCAGGCTAGTACTGCAGCCATCCTGTCTGTGGTATCACCCAAAAACACAGCACAAGTTGAAATATAGATACAAACATATCCATAACTTCCAATACACATATAACACATGAACATAAATATTATCATCTTATTTATTACAGCCTTTTTTAACGGTACCTAATACGGCATATCTCATATGAATTAATATAATTTTGACATACTGATGTTAAATAATATAATAAATGCATCCCTCCCCCCAATCCAGCCAGCGTGACCGTAAACATGTCTTCTCTTTTCAGAGAGAGATTTCTTAGCTATAGTTCTAAAGTCAACGCCCACTATGGTCAGGATTGGGCCATAGTGAGAGACTTTGACAGATCTCCATTATAAATAATGGTAAATGATACCGGACTTGAGCTGACTCCCACTGAAGTCAATAGAAAGACTACAATCAATTTCCATCAATAAGATTTAAAATCTATCACATCTATCAGCCGTACTGCTGCAGTGAAAGATCGTGTGAAATCATTAGTGTTCACACAATATAGTCATTTCTTTACTTTAGCTACAAGGATACAAGAGCTGAAAGAGTTTTGTTTTGCTTTGCTTTTATACTTTTTCACAACCCCTATAAATCATCCTGCAACATGAGCTAGCTCCGGGACCTGTAATCAGTTCCAGTATTACAGTGATAGCTGCTGATACGCTAAAAAGAGCACTCCGAGAATCAACTGGGATTATTTTGTGGACAATTAAAATGTGTGAGCACATAGCCAGTCTTGTCAGAGTGCCGTGTATTATTCTTTCAGGATATAAGAAAATGTAAAAGTCTTTCCCAGCAATGCAAACTTCTGGTTTAATGAGATCTGGAAAAAAAATGTCTAAGGTCATGTAACAAATTATTTCTTCCAGTATTCTGTTGGATTTTAGGAAGAATAAAAAAAAAATGACATGTCAGTTAAAAATAACATTACTTTCAGAGATCAGCTATAGTGGGGACTTAAATTAACTTTTCTTGCAAAATGAAGTTATTGTAACATGCCTATCTGATATATCATAAGTTAATTCAAAAGCTAGCATACATCACCACTTTCACATTCTGCTCAGAGAAATAATTTGACTTCTCTGACAGCAATTAGCAAACCTTCCTAAACAATTTATATATGAACCTTTATTGTTAACAGTTCAATAGACTGCTGTTAAATATATAAGACAGTATATGGAGTTAATAATATTTAATTTCCTACCTTATATGGGCATTGTGAGGATTAATTTGACTATAAAGTACTTTAAAATGAAAAACTGTAGATTGCATAAATGCTTAGGGCTGCTATTATGGCTGACTGTCATAAAAGTCATTTCCCAACTGTACAGACGATGTTGATGAACTATAAACATTTTAGGCTATCCTCCTACATATTTTCTACTTGGTTTTTATCACAGAAATTCAGACTTTGTCAATTCTGTAACTCTGTGGGCAGCTAGACAACTAGTGGGACTAAGACATCAGAAGATATATAAGAGTGAAAGTGAAACAACTGAGAGGGAAAGGGATTTTAGTCAATTTTCTTAAAATTGTGTATGGGAGAAGTTATTTCTTTTTGTTTGTTTATTTTATTACTTCCTTAACTCAAATTCCTAATAAACATTTGGGAGAAGAGATGTCTTTGCTAAAAATTCAGTGCCCTCACTCCTTCAATTGGATTACAGATGGGTTAGAAAGATGATAATATACATTTGAGACTTTCAGTGAGTTTTTTCAGTAAAACCAGGCAGATCAGACTAAGGTAAAAGCACTAGAAGGAAGAAAATAGCTTTTAAAAATAATCCTATTCACAAACCTTTCGGGCTTTCTTTATACGTCATAGGGAAGGAAAGAAAAGGGAACCCAATTCTTTTCCTTTTGCAGGTCACTTGTAAAAATGATATAAGGACTCAACTAGCTTTTGGTGCTCCACTACTTTCCAAACAAAGACAGGGCAAAGAGAGAGTCGTTGAGCTTGTCAGGACTGCTGAATGCCTGACAATAGTAGAATTAAAGAGGCAGGCACCTTGTATTTCAGACAATCCAGCAAAGAATGTTCTTTATTTGCAGGTAGTAAAAATGTCTTAAAACTATGGTACTGGTTGGTCTATAGCTTTTTTATTATCGTATCACACTGGGTAATTTTGCTGTTTAGCATCTTAAAGTTAAGAGCAAAACAAATTTATTTCAGCATATCTGTCCTTTCATTGTTTTTCTTCCTCTCACTCCCACCCAGATTTCAGATTGAGTATTCATCATTTCCCATCTCATTTTTGAAACTGTGTGAAATAACAAGGTACTGTACATGCTAAATGCAGATCAAAGGGAACCTCTATTTTCTACCTTGTGTTTGCAAATCTAAAATCAGAAGAGTTCAAAAAAACTATTTAATCAATGTTAATTTTGGTATCATTCTAGAATGTTTCTGTATTTTCTGACATTTGTCTACAGGTTAACTAGACTCTGTGGCATTCTGGTAATGGTGAGCATCAATATAGGTTTTAATAGTTATCATCTGTTAAGAGGACCCTGCATACTTTGTTGATATTGATTCTTCCATCCAATAGTCTGGTTATGAAAATCAGAGGAGTAGTACCCTGGAAGCAATGTAAAATATGTAAATACACACACATATACACACCACACACATTAGTAAGCAAATGTTCATAAGACCTATTAAAAATGCCTATAATATTTGTGGGTGCTTTTGCATACATGTGCAAAGCCTTGCATTTGTGTGTGGACATCAGGTCATTGCTGCATGCAGGCCTACCAAATTGAGTGTGCAGTTAACCAATTTGCATGCATAGGTGCCCATATATATACACAGACCAGGGCAAACCCATTCACCCGCAATATTTGTGAGCAAAGTTTATCAAAGTTTAGCCCTATTAACCAGGGTTTGAATAATGATTAAACAATAATCAATCACTGATATTTAGATGTATATGTCTTATCTAATTAGTGATGTTTGGCCTGTTCAAATTTATTAAATGATTAAAGAGACCTATTAGCTTAGTTGGATTTATTAGACAGTTAGCACATAACAGAAAGAGCATGATTACCACAGTCCATGAGAATCTGTCCTGCAGCCAGTGACATGTCTCATCCCAGCCTGTCTGGTTCTGATTACCTGCTTACAGCCTCGAACAATTATACTCAGGTTGTTTACAGTTTTGCTTCCTGTTAGTTCCTTTTTGTTTCATGCAGCCCTATATTATTTTTAGTATGTTTCCAAACTTTCTGTTCATATTTTTAAATTTGCTACTGCCGACGTGGACATCTGTGTGCCAGCTCATTGTTTTTACTGTTAGCACGTTAGATTTACATATTCTTATCCGTTCCAGTTAGGACATTGCTGACGAAATCAAAAGAGCAGGGAGCCATGTTAACGATCACTATATCTTTCAACTAATAATTTTAGTAAGCTGGTAATTTCCATTCTTTAGTGTGATTGTAAAGCACTATGATACTTTGGCTCAGAGGCCAGCTACAAGGCCTTATGAGAGACTGGCTCATCAGACAACAGCCCATAAGAAATATACAGGCTTAGAACTGTTAATCATAGGTGCTGTGCTATCCCTGGAGGATAATACTTTTCCACATGTACCTTCCATTACTGTTGTCTGCAAACCTCAAGAAATACAGTGCTTACAAGCTTGGGATATTAAAAAGATGGAACAGTGGGGGAATTTTACTTCATTTAACCTCTTTGTCCGAAAGTTTTCTCACCTATAAAAGCTGAAATTATATTTACCTACATCTGAGACATGTTAACTTGTGAAGACTAATTAATTAATGTTGATAAAGTATTTGAGAGCCTGGGATGAAGGATACCAAATATTATTTGTAACGTCCTTATTATTTTAAAGCATATACTAGATATCTGTGAACAATAAGTATCTGTGGATTTATTCCTCAGTAAAAAAATGTATTAACTCCACAAATTTCATTTAGGCCAAATCCCAAAAGTAAATGGGACCAGGATTTCACCCTTTTGAATAATACACATTCCATCTCATCAGTAAAGATTGTGTTTTGTTAACTTAGTGTACATGCCCATAGTGCTACCATTCAAATTAGACATTCTTTATAAATTGCAGTACAGTTAAAATCTTAGAAAAGATCATGATTTTCAGATGTTCACAAATCAGCTTATCAAAAGGGATGTATACAACATTGGAAAATACTGGTTCTGAACTTCAGTATTCTACAAGAAATAATCTAAAAAAGCCTGAAGGAATTTAATTCCTAGCCCAGATCCACAATTGATTGCTGCTCCTGCTGAACTTGTAATTACAGTAATTAGGAAGGCACTATTTGAATTGTCATTCCTGAAGTAAATAGGACATTGCAGTTCCACTTGGATTATGGGCCCATGAACTTCAGTAAGTTTGATAAATCTTGATGTTTCAGAAAAGAATTAGAGGTCGAGATAGACTCCAAGCATTTCTTAGGTAGACCAGCATCAGTATTATGTGGGTGGACTGCAGAAAATTTTGCCAGGAAGCACTGAGCCAAATTTGTTTCTGTTACAGCTGCATTGACTTGAATGAAGATTATGGCCCAGAATTGTAAAATTTATTTCAAATCAATGGAACAGATTCTGAACTGTGGCTGAGATCCCACAGGAGGCATATCTGGATGGGAGTTGGGAGGAGGGGTGGCCAGAGCATGTTGCATTCTATTTGTTCCCAGCTGGTGGATAGCCCGTTCTACAGCAATTCATATCCCCAGGAAGAGCCATAGTTAGTCAAACAAATAATATCTGTGCTTGGAACTACACAGAGGAATAGTCCGAGGGCTTCACAGCCCCATTCCTATGACCATTCATACTGAGACTTGATCAAAGTGAAGACTCCGTACTGAGCCAAAACGAGAAATGGAAATGGATGTCTGGAGGCAGGATAGGGAGTTATTCTCTAGAAAATGCTGAAATACCCCAGCGCAATTCCTCTGTTTTAGAAGACTAAGACATCCCAAAAGAGAGCCTTTCCCCCGTGCGGAGCAGGCACTGGGGGTGGCAGATCCTCATCTTCCTCTTTCCTTTTAGTGGGAAAGCCAGTGGGAGCCAATTAATACTGTAGACATTAGGATGTAGCGAAAGGACTTCTAACTGGGACATCTCTTTTTCTCCTGTCATGTATTGCTTCTGCCCAACCTACTGTTGAGAAGGCTAAGAGACCCTGAAACTGCCCAGCTAGGCACTGGCTCCTCCCATATTATCATCATTTTATTCTTTCTATTGCATTACATTAGTGGCACCACTGTGCTAGGCACTGTACAAACACATAGTAAGAGACAGTTCCTGCCTCTGACAGCTTACAGTCTAACCATGGCTGGGAGAAAAGAAGTATTAGCATCCAGCTTTTTGTTATACCGAGGAACAGAGACATCAATGACTTGCCTAACATCACCCAGGAAATCTGTATCGGAACCAGGACTTGAAATCAGAGTTCTTAGGCCAACATCTTACTTCCAAGACCAGTCTTCTTTTCCTATCCCACTGCTCCCACTTCAGGTACTCCTCCCTGTGGAGTTTTCACCTCAGCAGCTAAGGAGAAGGAGGTTTGAGGACCCTTGAGCACTCACTCTCCCAGGCCAGGAGAGAGGAAAGGGAGCTCTCTATGTTATTGGCAATCAAGAGGGAGCTGTGGTTACTTTAAATCCTGTTTGTATACAAACAGTTGCTAAAACCTTGTATGCTAAGCTTCAGCACACAGTGAACGTGAAAGGTATTACAGAATAAAGACCTAAAAATGGGTTTATAATGGAAATCCTGACAGACCTAAAAGCGAAGCAATAAATAGGTGCCACTATAATTAAGAGCAGTGACCCTTTGAAAAAAAGGGTTGCCAACAGGTAAATAAAATACCATGGTGCAGCTCACCTCGTTAAACAGGAAAGTTTCAGAAATGATTGGAGAACGTCATCAATCAGCATTACTCCAGACATCAGTTATAAAAGGCAGCTACCTGCTGTGGGAGAAACACAGTGTATGTATTATTAAAAACAAGGCTCCTTCATTGTTTACCTGCAGCACAAGTTACAAATCTAAACTTGAGAATTTCTGCTCCATCCATAATCACAGACTTTATATAATTTCTGGACTATATTTCTTATTTTTTCCCTCTAAAAAATTATAATCTATATAATTTACTAAGGGCTATAGACAGAGAAATACTCAGAGAGACAACCAGTAGAGCTTTGGTCAGTCTGTCATATATGTCGGATATGCCAGCATAATTCTGCACAGTCTCTCTTTCTTTTTAATACTCTCCATTTTGCCACCATTCAGAGTGTCGAAGTAATTGTCTCCTGTGAGCATGCTGACAGATTCAAACTCATGGATTACTGCAGACTGTTAAAACTGTTTTGTTTTCAGTGTGGTGATGTACCACGTGAGGTTGTGTTTCTCTCAGACAGTTAAGAGACTGACTGAAGCACTGCAAAATGGACCTGGCTGCTGTGATACTGATCACATTGAAAGTCTTGCCTCACAAAAGGAGTGTAGAAAAAGTAGTTTGCTTGGAAAAGATCCAGAATGCATTTTTGTTATTGTTTATTTGTCAGGATTGTCTCATCCTGATGATTTAGTTTACCCAATTTGCCTTGTATGTAACCTCTTTGGAGGGACAAGATGGTCAGCCACAGGAACTGAAGTCAGGAGGTCTCATATTTACATGCAACTTTTGCCCTGTATTCTTGGGCAAGTCACTTAATCTCTCTGTCAGCCCAAAGGGTTCACAAAGAGCTTCCTGAGAACATCCTCTGTGCAGGCAAAAGATCTCTCCGCTGGCTGTGATCCCACCCTCCAATATAAACAGCAGATCAGGTCAGATGGTGTGTCAGAGGCATGGCCTGCCAGCTCTGTACTAGGGCTATTCTCTTCTTCCAGAGTCCACAAGGGACCAGGTAGGTGGACCCTGCACAACCCAAAAATATGTGGACATAAAAAATGGCTTAAAGAATCAAACCCTGTGCCTCAGTTCCCCCATCTGTAAAATGGAGATAATAACACCTTGTTCAATTATTATGTGGTTTAATTATGAATTTGTACATTTTTGTGTGAGCCTTGGACAGAAGGCACTATAGAAATGAAAAGTAATTTCATCCTAAATTCATAATATTACATGACAGTACAATAAAGATAGCAAATACAGGATACAGGATCTTAATTATTTAAAATGTATTCTCTAAATGTTACTGCAGCACAGGAAAGCCTTTTGCACTAATCAGTTATTTGAGTTTTATTTGCTGGTTTAAACAAATGGGCCCAGATTCTGGGCTGAGTCCAAGGAATGCTCAGAGGAGCTTGGGAGGGAGTGGGTACCATCAGAGGGCTTTAAGCCTCAATTTATACCCAAGCAACCTTATTGTTTTGTATTCATCAGCATCTGGATGTAACTGAGGGGAAATAATGGGCCGCTGTTTGAAAATGAAGTGAAACAACACATCACATTGTCCAAAATATCACCAGGTTCCAAAGTGTTACCTTTAAACACAGAGAGGGAGAGAGAGACACGGCTAAATCAGTATTAGGAAAGTCGCAACCACTTCAACAGGAATAAGCAGAGCGTGCCTTTACATGTGGGACCATGAGGAGTCTTGGGCTAATAATAACTCGGTAATTAATGTGTTTAATTATTCTAGTTAATACTGTATTATTATTTGTTTTTATAATTAATTTATGCATAGAACAACTGAAATGTGCCACGTACTTTACAGGCACATCGAAGGCAAATAATATACCTACACAATATTCTTCTACTGTTGTTTTGTCATTTTGACTCATATCCCAGCTGCAAGATTTATGCAGGCAGATGAACTACATTGTCTGATAATCACATTTTCTCACAAGCAATCTGTTCACTATGATAAATGCTAAAGTGATTCGAAACGTAGCTCGCCGCTGTTCAGAAAAAGCTGGTTTCACCTATCTTAGTTTTGCTGTCACTGATAAACACAGGTAATGTTATGAGACGCATACTGCAGTGTAACAGTGTTGTGATAAAAATAGCCACCCTCCATGTGGAATGCCACTCTTCACATAAGCTGTGGCGTTGAAGCATACCCGTACTCTTACTTCCTCCTGTGTCTCGGGAGAATAGTTGATATAGATGGTGGGATTTCTGCCTGGGCTGTGAGCCAGCAAGGCTTCAGGACACAACCCTGTAGCCCACACAAGGCAAAACTCCCATTAGATGCCTTGGAATTGATTTTAGGCTTATCACGCTGATTTTACTATTACCTCACCCCTTCTTCTTGCTATTTGCTCTCACTCATCAATGATCTTGGTAGATCTTGGTCTCAGTGCTTTTCTGTGAAGCTCTGAGTGCATCCATGAGGTACTCAGTACCCTCAGCTCCACATTATCAGCTCCTCCGTGCACAGGAGTAACTGCTTGATTTATTCTTCTTGATGGTTATGTCTGTACAGGTTTTTGAGCTATATTTTGACCTTAAAGTTGATGTGACAAGGATAAAGAGATACCATTGTACCCTTTCATAAGTTTTAGATACTTTTCCACTTGTTTTTATCTAAGGCCTTGTCTACATTCAAAGCTGCCCTGCTTTTTAACTTTAAATCAGTTTGAGAACTGCTATTGTTAAACTAGAGCAAAACCCTGTGTAGACATTCTGAACTCAGTTTAAATCTGGTTTGTATCAATTTCCTTGAACTCTAAACCTTAAACCCTTTGCCTGCTGGGGAAGAGAGCCTGGGTCTGACTCTGTACAAGGATGGAGAATCCTTTCTGCCAACTTCATACCCCGGGGTTCTTCGCTTAGTCTCTGTTCATTTGGCCAGAGGCAGTGGAGTGCCAGTCAAACCTGTGAATGCCACAAGAGGCTCATTTCAGACCTTGAAAAGCAGCATGAGGCTTGAGAGCCTCAAACCAAGGATCACAGTCTTTGAGGGCAGTAAGTATTTATTTTCCTGCAGGCTGCCTCATTTTCAAGTGGGGTGGGACACAGACAGCCTGCAAGCACTTTGGGGATTGATGGGAATCCAGTGTATTGCACTGTAGCCTGCTGCAGATGCTACGTTCCTTTAGCAAAATGGATGTATAGATTAATTTTCTTCAAAATAACATCTATGAATTGATCAGTGTTCTTTGAAATGGCTGACTGGTTAATGCCTGTTGTGCTCTCTGCAGTGATTTGAAAGACGCTTGAAGCAAAACAGTTTAAGGCACTGTGATTTTTGACCACTAAACAGGCAAAGCATGGCTTCCAGAGGTTTCACTTGCTTAATCCCTTTTAACTCCTCACAGATTGCTTATATATCAAACTGGCTGCTTTGATAAAGCTGCTGATTGGTGAGATCTGGAGCGGAGTGTCTATTGACTTCAATGTATTCAATTCCAAGAACGAGGATATCTGTTTCATCTTCCAGATCTTCACTCTACTTTAATTCAGGGGAAACAAGTTGCATTAGAAACATTTTTTGCTTTTAGCCTGAGATTTCTTTCAGGCTTGTTGATTCATTATAAATCAGGTTAATAAATTAACCATCTTTTTTTCACCTAACCTTGCACAGTAGTTATTTAATCAGTAGCACATTTTCCCCTTCTGGAAACAAGCAGTTCAGAGGAAATATTTGAAACCACTCCTGTTTTTATATGCAGTTAGGGATGCATGTATTTGGCTATGTATTGATAATGCTGGTCAACAACCAGCCAAACAGCATATGTGCTGCACGGTAGTCAGCATGTGCAGTGAAACCTATTGCTAAACAGTGTGATGCTTTTAACTGATATCATTTGAATTCAAGGTGCAGACATTCAGGTATAGTCTCAGACTGACACAAATTCAAGGGGAGATTGCAAATAGTCTCCAGGCACACTTCAGTGAATAAAAATGATTTTATTGAAATCACTGTGCTAGATTTCATTTTCCAGTCCCTGACAGAGACTTGCTGACGACTAACATTTCAGCATCTTACCCTTCCTCGGAGTGCCTTTGCAGCCACCATTTGAACCAATGTGTAACTATTTACTAGGTAGGCATATACAGGGCTATCTTGTGGCATTAAACCACAGCTCTGCATTGGGGATGTGCAAAGCTGCACCTCTACAGCCAGAGCTACAGGAGTCATTGTACCTCAGGGACTCCTTAGAGCTCTGAAGAAGTGCAGACACTGCATGCCCATTAAAAAGGATGCAGCATGCACTCCATCAGTGCCCAGACAGCTCTACCAATGACTGAAGAGTGAAGGCAGATTTATAGCTCAGTCTCCTCCCCATTTTGAGTGAGCTAACAGGGCAGAAGCTCTGCATACTCCTTGCATGCTCAATGGTGCTTGACACCTGCAAGGGAGGTACAGGAGTAGGGGAAAGGCTTTCCCCTGTTCAGGATATGAGCTCTTCCCCTGTTCAGGATATGAGCCCTTCCCCTGTTCAGGATATGAGCACAATCCAGCCCATGATATGCCTGCTTTGCTTTGGACCTGCTTTGGCGAATCTCTATTTCAAGCCATAGTGAGAAAAAGCAGCAGGAATTTTCTTCTGAAAAATCAAAGCCGGCTGATGTTAAAATCTGGTCCCATCTCATCTGAACCTTCGAAGTTCAATTGGCCTGGGAAGAGGAGTGCTGAATAAGATGGTTCCGGCTTTGGCCAGCTTCTATAACTAGAGACCGACTGAATTATCCAACGTTTTTTCTTATTATTACAAAATGATCCATGCTCATCTATGACCAAGCTCACTTCAGGGAGTCACTGGAAGTATTGTGGCACATGAGTCCCTGTTAGATGTCTGACAGCTTGCTCAGTGTACCATGTACTCAGAGGCAAGCATGGCGGGCATGCCACTCCAGACTCTGGACTCTGTAAGACTAACTCTTGGCGTGTTCTCATTAAACACTTACATACTTTAAATAACTAAAGAAGGATTCTCTACTAAGGTTGGCAGAGAGGATGCAAAGACCCTAGGAGGAATCACCTGGATATTGCAATAAAAGATAAACTTGCTAGTTCCCAACTCAGCCCTAGAGGGCTTTCTACCCAAGAGATAGGTAGAAGGGTAACCATGGTCTGCCAGGCTTCTTGGATCTAGTACCTGAGTTGCACCTTCCTCCTAAAAGAGGGAGCGTAAGGATTTCCCTGTCGGTCTCCTGTTGAGTAGTGACTTGATTCACATGCCATCCCCACCGATTCCCAGCTGGCTTCTTGAGGGCACATTTAAAAATCTGGATCCTATTCTTCTGAATGAGGCCCCTCTCTAAATAAAAAAATATAGAGAAAAATCAAATTTCAATTTGTAGTGTATTGAGAGCACACTTGATTTTCAGACTCTCTTGTGACATGTCTGAAATGTGCCTGTGTGAAAAGAACATTTGCCAAGTGGTAAGCTGACACACAGGAAACTTTCTCTCTGTAAAGCAGCTTAACCCTTTAATTTAATTCAAGCAAATAACATATTTGAATTTTATGTCACACAGGGTTAATCCATTCTCCACAGTGAAGTGCAAAACTTTCAAAAATAACATATTCTGTTCCAGTGTCATCCATATAAAATATTGTTTACACTCCAGGCTTATCGCTTCAGGAAATTATTGATGAGAGCAGCTGCTGCTTCACAAGAGGAGTAGAAAGTCCTTTCCTCTCCGACCAGGGGCACTTTCCAGCCACCTTTACTTTATCACCATGCCACAGAGGCATACAAGATTGGATTTCAGACTCAATTTTTTTAAAAAGTGCTTAGGAAATAAACTTAAAAACTTCAGTTGGGAACCTCTGTGAGCCATCTCCCTTGGCTCAAAAGGATTTGTTCAAAACAAAATGAAATCCAGAACATAAGATACACAGTACAATCAGCATCCAACTTCAAATGTGCCTCATTGCTACTGAGCTGAACATTGTAATTATAATTATAACTCTGCAATGCTTTATGCATAAATTATTCAAATTTAACCACATAGATTATTCAAATTTTATCTCCAAAAAACACTTCTAAAAGCTCACTAACAATCACTTTACAACTCATTGCTATCAAATGCCGAGCCATTAAAGGCTCGATATATTAAAAAAAAATCTTTTCAGAACTAGTCACTAGACAATGACTTGATTTATTTCAAGCTGAATGAATTGTGGGCTTAATTTTTATTTTAGTAATGGTGGAGTTGTAATTTCTCATATCGTAGTTCAGTTCAGCAATAAGCTATCGGGGCCCTCAATCTTTCCTTTCCACATGGTCAAGTGCCCCCCCTTCCCCCCACCCCAAATGCAATTTAAAAATCAAATACCTCTTCACAATGAGTGTATAGGATTCGCACTGTCTCCCAACAATACTCCCTAGACTAGTTTGGAAATATGCAGTCACATCATGCTGCCTTATGGAAGTTGATGATGACACATATTGTCACTCAATTGAGCCAGTAGCCACAGAAGAGTAATAAGATTGGCATGCTGAAAAGAGCCCTCTAAGCATGAGCAAAACTATCCCCTAGGGAACTGTTAATGAATAAAATAAATGTGCCTTTTGCTGAAGCTCAGCAGAGCTATTCAAGTTCTCACCCAGTTGCAGGATGACTGTGGACAAAACTTGACCATTTTCTCTAGTGTTACCCTCTCATCTGTACAACACCATCTAGAGTGTTTCCCATACACAGCGAGGAGGACCCGTGGCCGCGCATGTGAAAAGCACTGCTAACTCACTTACTGATTACACAGTTTGGAGCAATTTGCAGCAAGTGCCACTTCTTGTAGTGAGTGTGCGTGCTCTACCTTGGCTACCACTACTTGAGTCACTTGTGCTTGAATTTGTGGCTTGGTGTGATATTGCTCTTCCATGATAAAGGATGATTTTGGAAGATGATGTATAAGGCAATGCCCCCAATCTTAGGCCAAGCTTTGATCATTTTGAACTGTACCACCAGTACAAAATAGTCCTACAAATGGTGAATCTGACTCCTAGAAGGATACTCTTGGGTGTCATATAGCTACCATAACACCCCATGCACCACCACGTCTCCCAGCTCCCAAGGGGTAAGAGGCATGGCCAGATTATTCAGGGAACCCTAGCTGCCCTAATCCCTTGGAGTCATTGGTAACTGGTGCAGGATGGAGCAGTATGTAAGGGGGTTCCCAGCCTTATTCTGAGCCAATAGAGGGAAGGTGCAAAGGGCACCGTTGTATCATTCCTTTTGCAGCTGCTCATTTGCTTCAGCTCGGGATCTGACCCAACATGCGTGAGGAGAAATCAATCAAGAGGATTAATCTTCAGAGTACAAAATATTTTCTTTAGGTTGTAGCATCTACATTTGATGGTTACATTCAAAATAGGATTTGTGTTAATAGGTATAGTATTAAGAGTTTATAAATTGGTTGTGTATGTAGGCTGAAATCTCTTTTTTTATTAAAATAGATTTTCAGCATACAAATTAAAGTGTCATGTTATACCTGTTCTGAATGTTCTTGGCAGGGAAAAGGAGAGAGGAAAAAAAGCACAACACAATTGATTGTTTTCTTTTCCCTGTGGAGTGATATGAAGATTTTCAAATTACAGTAACAGAAGAAACAAACTTATAACCAGATCAAAGTGCTCCTGAGACAATGGTTCATATATAACTATTGGCTATGAGGTAAATTTCATAGCCAACAGTACCCAAAGAAGCAATGTGGTGATTACTATGTCCAACCACCCTAGCCCAATGGATTGGTACCTATTTTGCAGCTGGATAAACTAGAGGTGGTCTTTCAGCGTGAGATAGAGCAAGACTCAAACCCACAACATTCAGAAGGGGAATCAAGCACCTTAATCACTCAGCCACCACACCATACCTCATTTAAGTGTAACAAAACACACAGCCAGATCTGCAGAGAACATGCACTTGAACAACAGCATGGTTAATATTGAAATTTGGCACTGTTCCCTTTTACTGTTATATAAACAACCTTCAGCCCTGTTTGTATGTCAGCTCATTAACAAAATAGTTCTATTTTCTTTTTTTTAACTCCCCCCATCAGATTGATGGAAGGAAGGAACTGCCAGATTGGATCAGACCCAAGGTCCAGTCCAGTCCAATATCCTATCTCTGACAATGGCCAGAACCACATGCCCCAGAGGAAGGTGTGAGAACCTTGCAGTAGGCAAATGTGGAATAATCTGCCCTTTGCATAGATCTAATCCTGATTTATAATAGTTGGAGACTGGTTTAAACCCTGAAGAAATAAAATGCATGCACTCACTTAAAGCTGCATGTTTTACCTTATCTTTGGCATTTCCTGACTTTTGAGTGTTTTGCTGTGGAACCTTAATACTGGATTAAAATACATTTTGTATTTTGGGCTACATAGGAGTCCCATTTATACACCCACATAGTGCTATAAAGTAGAAGAGGACCCTAGGACCCTCTCTCATTTACACTGCTGTTTGGCCTCCCCAGACCTTGGATCCTGGTATATAGAAGTAAGTGCACTACATACTCCACTACTAACCAAGACCATGAAAGTGGGTTAGATATGAGCAGAGCCAGGGGAGCAGAGTTATTATTATTTATTTTTTGTATTGCAGTAGCACCTAGGAGACCTAAAGATGGATCAGGACCCCATTGTTCAAACTCAGAGCAAAAATATGGACCCTGCCCAAAGATCTTACAACAAATTTTCCTGTCGCACCCGCTCCACCCTTATCTGGAATTGAATCTGTCCATACTCCCACCCACCCCATTACTGCATAGCCAAGGCTTCCTCAGCTGAGGAGCTTGGTCTGAAGATGGAGCTGGGGGAAGAACTGGGGATGGGTGAGGAGCTGGGGCTAGAGGTAGAGCTGAACTGGGGATGGAGAGAGAATAAGGGCAAAGATGAGCTGGGGCTGGAGTCAGGAGTGGAGCCAGACTGGGAGCCAGAAGCCGCAATTGGGGGCCAGGGCCAGGGCTGGGAATGGAGCTAAAGCTGCAGTCAGAAGTCAGGGCCAGTGGCAGAGCCAGCGTCAGGAATGAAGCCATGGACTGGGGTGAGGAGCAAGGTCAGGAGCCGGGCCAGACCAGGGCCAGGGCACAGGGCCAGGAGCAGAGCCGTGGCTGGGGCCCAGGACCAGAAGCAGAGCCATGGCTGGAGCTGCAGCTGGGGGAAGGGTAGAGCTGGAGTTGCAGGCAGAGAAGGCTGTCTGGTGTTCCCTCCCCACCCACTGTGTGGGCTGGCCCAGTCCCCGCTACACCACCCAAATGTTGGCGCATCCCACAGTTCAGAGACCACTGCCTTACAACCTAAGCATAAAATAAAGGACAGCAAGTGGGACAGACAGACAGGTGGGGGGAGCACAGGGAAATAATGCGACAATATTAGTCATCGTGAATCATAATAGATATTAGTCTCAGCACACCAGCCTCCTAACCATTGCAAGGTTTTTTGTAGGCATCACAGCAAAGGGAGTTTTAAGGAAGACATTGAGGTAGCTTTGTGGATGTTTACAGCAAGGAATTCAAAAGACACAGGTAACATGGCCCAAGCAACAAGCTAGGAAAATGATCTTTGCAGAAGAGTTTTGAATGGATATGAGCAGGACAAAATTGAGGTTGGCAAGGCCAGAGAAGAGGATGTTGCAATAGTCAAGATGCAAGGTAATGAGAACCTGGATGAGAGTTTTGGCCTGGTGGATGGAAAGGGAAGTCCAGATTTTTGGTCTGAACCAGTATCAAATTATCACAGCCCTAGAGCAAGAGTGGAGTAGGGAGGGATTTGTGCCTCTTGGAGGCACAATTCCTCCCCTGGGATGGAAGGAACTGATAATTTATAATTATTCTCAATTATCTATAATCTCAAACAGTGAAGACTCCTTTAATTCTAAAAGTTTTTACAATATACACATACAAAGAAACAGGATCCTACATTCCTGATAAAAAAACTAGGGAAATACAACCCAGACAGAGCTACTATAAGGTGGATGCATAGCTGGTTGGAAAACCGTTCCCAAAGCGTAGTTATCAGTGGTTCACAGTCAAGCTGGAAGGGTGTATCAAGTGGGGTCCCAAAGGGATCAGTCCTGGATTCAGTTCTGCTCAGTATCTTCATCAATGATTTGATAATGGCATAGAGAATACACTTAGAAAGTTTGCAGATGATACCAAGCTGGGAGGGGTTGCAAGTGGTTTGGAGGATAGGATTCAAATTCAAAACGATCTGGAAAAACTGGAGAAATGGTCTGAAATAAACAGGATGAAATTTAATAAGGACAAATGCAAAGTACTCCACTTAGGAAAGAACAATCAGCTGCACACATACAAAATGGGAAATGACTCCCCAGGAAAAAGTACTGCAGAAAGAGATCTGGGGGTCAGAGTGGATCACAAGCTAAATATGAGTCAACAGTGTAACACTGTTGCAAAAAAAGCAAACATCATTCTGGGATGTATTAGCAGGACTATTGTAAGCAAGACACAAGAAGTAATTCTTCCTCTCTACTCTGCACTGATTAGGCCTCAAGTGGAGTATTGTGTCCAGTTCTGGGTGCCACATTTCAGGAAAGATGTGGACAAACTGGAGAAAATCCAGAGAAGAGCAACAAAAATGATTAAAGGTCAAGAAAACATGATCTCTGAGAAAAGATTGAAAAAATTGGACTTGTTTAGTCTGGAGAAGAGAAGACTGAGAGGAGACAGTTTTCAGGTATGTAAAAGGTTGTTACTAGGAGAAGGGAGGAAAATTGTACTCCTTAACCTCGGAGGACAGGACAAGAAGCAATGGGCTTAAATTGCAGCAAGGGCGGTTCAGGTTGGACATTAGGAAAATCTTCCTAACTGTCAGAGTAGTTAAGCACTGGAATAAATTGTCTAGGGAGCTTGTGGAATCTCCATCATTGGAAATTTTTAAGAGCTGGTTAGACAAACACCTGTCAGGGATGATCTACATCATACTTAGTCGTGCCATAAGTGCAGGGGACTTGACTAGACGACCTCTTGAGATCCCTTTCAGTCCTATGATTCTATGATAGGGGATTTTATAAGCAATTCATTTGGGACACAAAACCTTCATTGTGTATTTTTTCACTGGAATGTTGTAGGATGATAGGGGCAATCTTAAATACAAATGGAGAACAGAACTGAGAAACTTGCACAGGCACTCATGAAATACCAGCCAAATATTTAATTGCACAGTGAAATATACTCAGGCAGTATCATCAGTTTCATGTGAATTAAACAGGAGAACCTCTTTTCCCCTCTTTTCTCTGTAAATTATTTGAAATTCCAACTTTCTGCAATACAGGGTACAAATCCACTCAGAAGACAGCCATTAATTTCCATTTGCCGATGTTGCTAACCAGATACCATCAGCATGTGATGATAGTGTGAAAAGTACTGTATCCAGCTATTACTCTAACTATTAAGTTTTAAGGTCCCCTACCTAGCTACTAATATACCTCTGAAATGAGAAACACTTGAAACAATCCTAGATTGGCCTCTATGTGCCTATGAATAAGTTGCACTTCAAACAATAACTACATTTTATTTCAGTCTTTATAATCAGGCTATTGCGCAGCTTTTTTAATCTTTAAAATAGTATTTATTTCATTTAGCAATTTCTAACCTGAACAGCAGGTAAAAAATGCTAACATAAATCAGCACAATTCCAGTAAAGGCAATGGACCATGCCAATTTACACCAGCTGATGACTGACACTAAAACTGTAATCATTTTAGCTTTTCACCATTTAATCTTTTTGTGCTTCTCATCCTGGGATTCAATAAAATGAATTTGCAACCTTTTCCTTTGCAAAAAAGGAAGTAATTATCCCCATTTTACAGATGAGGAACCAAGACACAGAGAGATTAAGTGACTTGCACAAGGAGGTCTACATCAGAGCTAAGAGTTAACATAGATATCTTGAGTCCTCATTCTTAACCACAAGACCATCTTTCCTTCTTCAAATCTCTTCCTTACCACCAGATACCTTTACTTGGTTCAAAACTGCAAATTACAAAGAAGGTTTCTATGGAGAGATATGATTGCTCTCTATAAATACATTAGAGAGATAAATACCAGGGAGGGAGAGGAGTTATTTAAGTTTGGCACCAATGTGGACACAAGAACAAATGGATATAAACTGGCCATCAGGAAGTTTAGATTTGAAATTAGATGAAGGTTTCTAATCATAAGGGGAGTGAAGTTCTAGACCAGCATTCCAAGGAGAGCGGTGGGGACAAAAAAACTTCACTGGCTTCAAGCAGCTTGATAAGTTTATGGAGGGGACAGTATGATAGGACAGCCTAATTTAGCAATTAACTGATCTTTGACTACTAGTGGTAAATATGCCCAATGGCCTGTGATAGAATGTTACATGGGGTGGGTTCTAAGTTACTACAGAAATTCTTTCTGGGTATCTGTCTGGGGAGTCTTGCCCACATGCTCAGGGTTTAGCTGATCACCATATTTGGGTTCAGGAAGGAATTTTCCCTCAGGGCAGATTGGCAGAGACCCTGTGGTTTTTTCACCTTCTCCTACAGCATGGATCACGGGTCACTTGCTGGGGATTCTCTGGTGGATTCTCTGTACCTTGAAGTCTTTAAACCATGATTTGAGGTCTTCAGAAACTCAATCATAAGTTAAGGGTCTCTTACAGGAGTGGGTGGGTGAGGTTCTATGGCCTGTGTTGTGCAGGAAGTCAGACTAGATGATCATAATAGTCCCCTTCTCACCTTAACGTCTATGAGTCTATGGATCTCTAATGATCCATAGAACACAGTTTGAGAACCACCACTGAAACATAAAAATGTCACATAAAACCACATCTAAAAGACCTGGATGGCCTCTATGAGTGAGATCCTATTCTCATTCACCCGGTGGTATACTCAGAGTAACTACACTAACTTCCATGAAGCTATTCCAGTTTAGATCAACATAAATGTGAGATCAGAATCTATTGATATGTTTTCTCCTAGTTACTGCTGCTGGTTCATCATCTGCTTTCTGCTGTCTTATGCAGCAGTTACATTACTTGTATATAAACCAAAATTATTATATTGATGTCAATATGACTTATGCCCAGGATTTTCTCTGATCTCTTTCTCCATACTACCCCAGTCTTTCAAAGTTTTAAGAGGCCACAACTCCCAATTAAGGCAATAAGAGTTGAGGTTCATTGCCATCTTGCAAAGGATGCTCATTACTTCTCAAGTTTGGGCCCATGGAGAAAGAAGAAGAGAGGATAAACAAATCTCATCCCTTTAACCTACGGGGATTTGTATTTTTGGGGTTATGAGGGATTTGGACAACCAAAAGCCATTAAAATGGGAATTCAGGATTCCAAAAAATAGCTGTAGTGGTAAATAGTGACAAGGAGAGTTTTATGGAGAGCTCTGGGCTGCTTGGAAAGCTGGGCTCATTTGAACAACATGCCTTTTAATACAGCCGAATGCAAGGTCATATATCTAGGAACAAAAAATATAGATCACGCTTACCTGATATGAAAATGTAGCCTGGAAACCATTGACTCTGAAAAGAACTGATGTGTCATGGTGGATAATGAACTGAATATGACATCCCGATATGATTTTGTGGCTAAGAGAGCTAACACAATCCTTGGGTGCATAAGCAGGGCAATGTCAAATAGGAATAGAGAAGTGGTATTTCCATACAAATTTCATATTTCGTATTCAAACTAGCAAGAACTTTACTGGAATACTGTATTTAGTTCCAGTGTCCACACATTAAAAAGGATGTTGAAATATTGGAAAGAGATCAGAAAAGAGCTACAAAAATGATCGGAGGTCTGGAAATCTTGCCTTGCAGTGAGGGACTAAAAAGCTGAATAGATTTAATTTAGAGATGGTTATGAAGTGATTTGGTCACAGAAGTTATGGCCAGGGTGCAGGAATTTCTGGGTGTGGTTTGATATCCTGTGTTATGCAGGTCAGGCTAGGCAGTCACAATGGTCCTTTCTGGCCTTAAAGTTTACGAATCTATGAAGTTCCTTAGGTGGCTTTGAAAATCTTAGTCTTAATGGCTATTGACATAACCTCAGAGTTTGTGTATCTATCCTATTAAAAACTAGACATTTATATTTTATTCACTCATTATTTTGGCCCTTAATTTTTAACATGCTTACTTCATGGTTTTTCAAATGTCAGTGTACATCATAGTATATTGCACCATAAAATAAACATCATGAAATAGAATTATAATACATGATTATAGTTTAATAACTGTGGCAAATTACTAGTTTATATTTCCTGAAACTATAGCATCTCCATTGCAGTAATTTATGTACAAAAACAATTGTGTTTTACGGATCCAGCTGTGACACAGATAGGATTAGAGTAGTGCTATTTCATCAGTGCACCTTTTTAACTAATAATATGTTATTTTCTACAGGCATCTATTTTTAAACCTCTGTTTCAATAATCATTTTTCACTTCTTCCACTTAATCCTTGTTCATTGGCTGCAAACAGGTATGACATATTGATCTAGCAATGTACAAGATTGTCATGGATAGCAGGCCCAGAAAGTGATCTGCCTTTGGTTGGTTGGTTGCTTGCTTGATTGCTTATCTACACAGTTATTTTTTTTAAATGACATTGCTTTAAAAAAAAATGTTAATGCCAGCATCCAAGCATTGGAAGTAAATTATACCAACAAAGAGATGTAAACATCTGCAATGGAGGAAGGAATGTTTATGACTAACAACCATATTTTCATCTTCCCATGGGGTTGTTCGAAATAGCAATGAGAAAAATATGTATTTTTAAATACCTGGAGGTAGTCCTGATCCTGACTGCGACAAGAGTTTTGTCTCAGCAAAGATTGCAACTTCTATTCAGCATTCCATCCTTATTCAGCAAAGCACTTCAACGTGTGTTTAAGATTAGGGATGGGTTTAAGCAGATGCCCAAATGCTTTTGCTGAATTGAGACCTGCACGAGCAGGCTTATATGGTATTTGCAATTCTTGGAAAAGTCCATTTTAATCATTTTATCTCAATGTCTTTTTAATGCTAAATTAATTAGAACATGATTTTAAGGGTGGGATTTTCAAAAGCACTTTGCATTAGCTCAGCTTTGTTGCCATTGAAGTCAGTGGGAGTTCTACCATTGACTTCAATGGAAGCAGAGTAAAACCAACACTGAATATTGTTGAAAATCCCACATTTAAAGGCTAAATACATTTTACAGCATATTCCTATCCCAGCACCTATTTTTAAGAGCTTCAAATCAAAGATTGTAAATATCTGCAGATTGTTTTTTAAAAGCTAGGAAAGTTTGGTGTCAAATAACAGCCTTAAAAAATTTAGCACATACGCAACCACATTTTAAAAGTTAGTCTCCCTTTCTAAGCAAATAATTCCAGTGTAATTTTGCAGCTATGGTTATTTACAGGCATGATCAATATCACTTTGATATCTAAATACCTGACTGATGGCATATAAAAGAAACATTTCCTCTCCTCGAATAACCCCAAAATGGTCAGAGGAAGGGCATAACAGAAGATTCAGGCCTTCATTTGGATTATGTATCTCTTAAATGACATCTTAAAGAAAAATGAATATACAAACACATTCAGCTTCAATCTGTACAAAGTCCCACTTCACAAACTGAGTATAGAGTGGGCTATATAAGAATGATAACTTAGTAACTCTAACATCATGGAGCTAGATTCTGAATTTGGTTGCATGGCCTCGCAGAGTTGCAAGGGAAAGTAAAAAAATTCCTTCATCCCCTGTGTGGGCTAAGAAGAAGTTGGGTGTGGGCATACATGAATAAGTAGGAGTACGTGGCCACAACTCTCCCCTAGGAGCAGACATGCAAGGAGTTGGCAGTGGGGGGTGGCCAGTACAGTTCAGCTTGTGCAGGATTGTCATAATTTGTTACCCTTCACCCTGTGCATCATAGTAAGAGGCACAATTCCTTCCCTGGGGTGGCACAGCTATGCATCACCCACACACAGGGTTTGCAGCAAAGCCACAGTCTAGACCATGAGCAACTGTTTATTTCATCTCATCTGCTATGGAGAGGAATATAATAGCTCCCGCTTTTTGATCTGGGGAGAGAGCCAAAGCGATACCTGCTGATCCTGGAGTGTCTGATAGTGATGGGTGAGTTCCAACGCCCATCTTACCCACTCTCGAGGTGACTCTCTTCAAGAAATAGTATTGCATTCACTACAAAGGGTCTTTAAAATACAATATAAAAGCCAACAATGTAAATCAGTTCAGATAACTTCAGTAGGTGAACATGAGTTTTCAATTCCTTCACAATAAAAGACCAAGGAAGAGAGGCAATAAAGCCATAAATATGTCCTACATTTCACTTTTTAAAAATACCTATCTCAGCCCTATAATTTGACTAAAATCATTTCACCATAAGGCTGTCATAACTGTTTGCTATGTCACAATGCTTTCTAGATACTAGACCCCAAATTGTTTCAGAAAATTGAAAATAAACCTTAACTTAATATAAACAAACTTGAGCGTCATTAGCCAAGCCAAGCTTCAAACACAACATAAAATCATCTCTAAACACAGTAATAGAAAACAAGGCCAGGTCTATTCCAATCATAATGGCTAATGGCCAGCAATTTCGTGTATCTTCTTGATTCATCCAAAATTCCATCTAAGAATCCCAGAGTTAGAATGCAAACTTTCCTTTTGTTTTCTTTTCTTTAATTATTTTTCTGGACAAAACCATGATGACACCAGGCAGTCTGAACAGGATATTACCAGGCTACACTTAGATTTATGTTTCCAAGGGAAAAAGCTTCCTTGGCTGTGTTTTTCAAGTTCACAAAAAATTCCAAACGAAGTGGGGGAGGAGAGAGAAAAGACAAACACCCATCCTAACACTTGAATTCATGAACATTTCCATCACATAACACAATGGTCTGCCCCCTTTAAAGTGCCAGAGGCCGGAGGGGGGGAGGGGGGGACAACCAGCCCTGTTAATTAATTAGATGCAGCTGGTGGGACAGGTGTTCCCTAAAAAGGAGTGGGCTGCCAGTAAGGTGAGGGAAAGAGAAGTAGCAGGGAGTCCCCTGAGAGGCAACCTGTGGGAACCTGCTGGGGAAAAGCGCCTCCAGGGGAAAAGCCCAGGGAAGCAGTGTTAAGCCAAAACAGCAAAGAAGAATTTTGCAGAACGGGAGAAGCAGGGGCAAAGAGTGAACACAAATGGCACTCAAGAAAGGGGCTACATTTATGTTTATTTTGTTTAGTAAGGGCACGGTGAGACCATTGTTGAAGGTCAGTGTGGAAAAGGAACCTTTCTGCTGGTAGAAGATCCTCTGTTTCTGATAGTCTGTCGGATTTGCATTCCAAGGACATGGTAGGCTTATGTTTGTCTTACTAAATGAGACTGAACACAGGCATTATTGAAACAGGGAGTTTGTGAAGTCCCCATTCAAGAGGCTGAGCAAGGGCAAATGGAGGCAGAGTGCACTAACACCAGGTCTTCCCAAAAGGGAACACTATGAGATGAAGGTGTCATATGACACACCATATTTCCATTTTCTTTTACACTGTCTTTCACATCAAAAAACCGGACTCTTGACAAAAATGTTTAACTTTCACTATAATTGTCTATCTTATGGAAGAAGACAAAGTGAAAGTAGTTTCTTATGTCCTCCATTTCCTGAGCACACAACTTTCTCATTTATGCTAAAAATGGTCCGGATTGTCACCTCTCCCCTACTGATGATAGCGAGCAGCAGTTCACACAAATACACATAATGAAGCTGGTAGAGTCATTCAGTAACTGCTCCCCAGTGGGAGTAAGAGGCTCATAATCTGGTCTAATATAGATTATCCATGCTTCACCCAGGGGAGAATAAATCCCTAAGGGCCAGATGGGAGTGTGATACTGTGCCTTAGCTCCACCCCAAGCATAGGAAACAACTGACTGTATAGTCCAAGAGACGGTCATAGAGCCAGAGGACAATCATTATTTGGTGGGGAGCCCTACACAAATTTGGAGTTCCTTCCTTCCTATGCCCCAACCCTTTGCCACCCAACCAAAATGCCCACCCTACTGCAACCTCACCTCAAGTCCCTGGCAGCACTGCTCATTTCCTCAGCACCATTTTCACAAATTGCTGGTAGTGCTGTCTCTTTCTTCCATCACCACCCTCTCCCTCACAACTCAGAAATGGTGCTGCGTGGCAAAAGAGGTTGCTCCTGCCTGATTCATTTCCAGGTGAACAGATGGCAACCCGTTTTCCCCTGAACTTGTGTTGCTCATGTGCTCATCTGCTTATGGGACTGGCAGGATGCAGCAAGCAGCAGATAGTGATTTTTTCAAAGTAACTACCAGCAACTTTTACTAGCTCTCCAATAGAAGAAGGAGCTGCTGCAGTGTAGACAGAGGTTTAACATTTATCTATGCCCAATACGAGCTCTTTACTCTAGCCTCTGGTCATCCTTGCTGTTTCATCTTCATTTTAGCCTGCCCACACCCCACAAAGCTAATTAGACAGGAGAAAAGTGCAATTGTAAGTGCCTGACTGTTCCTTCCATGACAGAGATAAAGTAGGTAAGGGAATATCTTTTATTGGACCAACTACTGTTGGTGGAAGGAATGAGCTTTTGAAATACACAGAGCTCACCTACTTTGTCTCTCTCATGTCCTGGGACCAACACAGCTACATACAACAACACTGCGAACAACTATTCCTTCCATAGCAGCAGCAGGTCCTGGAGAGCCCCTCACCCTATGGGCTACCAAGCATTACAGGGGCTGCTGGGTGGGGACTGGCTCATGTCGTGCAATAGTACCTCTTAATAATTAGTATTTTTCATAGCTAGGGATGCCCACAGGCCTTTGTCCCTGAAAGCAACTTGAGAATACGGCTGACCTTCATGAATAACAGAGCAGGGGAACATTTTAAATGGAAAAATAAAGATGTACTTCCAAAAGAATAACTTAAAACTGAACTAAAAGAGATGAACTTCACAGTTTCCCTGATTCCTCTTACTACAAATCAGTACAGACTGCATCTGTGGCAGGAATTGTTCATAAATGATAAGTGCAAGCAGTTCTAAACATTTGTTTCCAGAAAACAAACCTATTCACAATATACTTAAAGCACAGCTCCTCTTCCCCATTGATTCACTGTTATCATTTGTAGCCTTTTAAAATGGCTTTCCCTCTTCACAAGAAGGCTGGTTTTCTTGTGGTGTTGTTATTAGACAGTCGATCAGTAAACTTGTGAAATGCAAATGAGCGCTCATAATGCTTCCAGCAGTCTTCCCAACACTGACAATGAGCATAAAAGACATTTCTCAGGGAAATCAAACCAACTTCATCTGAATGAGCTGTTTGCTTTGTCATTTCCCTCTTCTTTTTTTTTTCTAAAGCAGCAATGCTTTTACCATTGATTCTGAGAAGTCAGTTTTTGACTAAACTGGTATCCTGCAGATTGACCTTTATTTTATTGTTCCTGTGTTTCTTTCACATATTAATGTTCTGGTCTATAATGAGAGCCTTAAATAATAGAACTGGTTTCTGAAGCAATTTTCTCTCTGAGGTTTTTAAATCAGTCCTGATTCTTTTAGATCATCAAAATAAAGTTCTTAAAAAAATAGAAAAGAAATTCTCTGAGAGCTGAATTAGAATTTGTGTGCTTCTTAATATTAAAAGGTGGACAAATATTTATGTGCCAAATGTTCACAACAGTGCAAAAAACGCTGTGCAAATGGAATAGCATCCCATAGCCATATATACATCTGCATCAGAGACATCCTGCTTACAAAGAACAGCCAATTACACCACACGATCCTTTTTGCTGCTCCGCTCAGTAACAGCAAAAGACTAATAAGAACTATTGCAGATAGCTGTACATCCACCTGTGAGATTGTGAACTAACCATGCCCTCTTCCAATTAATCACACCCCTTTGGCCACAGTGTACACTCTGCCACATTGACAGTTCCTAGCTATCATTACACTCTTGCGAACAATGGCAGGATGTCATCTGTGCATGGCCAGATGTTGGCCTTCTGATTTATGATATCTTTGTTCTTTTTGTTTTCCCCTTTGTACATCCAATGGTAGTATTTTAGCCTGATATATTCTCAGGGAGATAGAAAAGGTTCACAGTGAGAAATCTTTCACAAAAGTACGTTTCTCTATAAACAGATGTGGGTTTGTTATTTGTGTGATGTAGAGAGTGAAACTGGCAAGTCGGAGTTCCTATTTCCAAAAAGGGGTGAATGTCTGTGATGTGAGGCATAGGGGGACGTTTAAAATGTAGTGGGCCTGGTTCTCCATTGTCCTGTACCTTGTGCAGTTTTTTATACCAATGCAAAGTGAGTGCAAGATCAGTGCAAAACACTATCCAATCAGACAAGTAATGCTCCATCTCATTCTACACTGGTGTAAATAACAATTCAAGGTGTAGTTCAAAGGAGAATCTGGCCTGTATATACAGTAGCAATATAGCTCACATTTAACAATTTGTGTGCTTTGCAATACTGGGAAATTCACTCCTTATTCCTAACCCTGTCTCAACTGTGTTTTCATGACAACATGTCCTTGAAGATGTGAATTTGTCCTGTTCCCTTATTTCCTCCCAATGTTTCCTTCTAGATGTTTCCAGAACAAAACCAAATAAATCAAAGGTTTTCCCTTGTAATGGCCCTTTCTGCTCTGCTGAGCTGACAGATTCCTGTTTGTATGTTCACAGAGAGGAAACAGAAGATTCTCTTGAACTTCCTCCATTTCCTAATATTTGCAGCTATTTCCCTCCAAAAAAGGCACCTGTCATAACAAAAAAGAGATGTTTTCTTTGAAGAAAAAAATCAATAATAAATCAAAAAGAATTATAAATGAACTAAAGGAGAAAGCAGGTTTTTAAGTTATATTCACTGATCTCCATCCAATCTTAATGGAACACTTAAGGAAAACATATTAGCTGTTTGTATTTGTGATCTCATTATCTGTCTGTGTTAAAGTAATAAAGAATCAGTATAAATGGTGAAATAAATTGATGACAAAAACAATTCAAACACCTTATGATTAACATAGTTTGCATCCACTTATTAACATAAACACAGTAGGGTAAACAAGGTGAAGACCCCAGAGGCTCTTAAAAGTACCTTTGAAGACTATCATAGTGCAACTTTTCTCACTATTCAAATCAAATTTGACTTGTAAATTAGGGAAGCATGTGAATTTGGGATTCTTATATAAGGATGTTTGTAATATAATTTAATTTAGGGGTTGTAATTATCTATCCGAGTTGGTTAGGTGTAGTAGATTCCACCCCAGAAGATTCCCTTCAATCTATTTATTGGCTGTATATTAAACATACTTATATTATATAAACCTATATTTAATTAAATCTCCAAATAGTCCTTATTCTTATCCCCCTAATTTATTTCACAGTTATTAAGCACACAAAATCAGGTCTTGAAATCCAGAGTGTAAGGGCCCCGTTTTGTTCCTGCTCTTCCTTTGTCCAGTTTGTTCCTGTTTAGTCCTTTTTAAAATTGCTTACCACTTCTTCCTTTGAACTAACATTGCCCTCATGCTGCATAGGCAGAGCCCTGCATCAGCATGGAACCCTGTGAACTTCAAAGGCACAGAGGTCCAGCCATCCTGAAGAGTTTGTAGTATCAGGACCCAGACTAATTACCATGGAAATAAACATGCCATTTTGTCACAGAGTTAGTGGTATCCGTGTAGCATACGATAATTTTCCATCATTATTATTATTTGTATTACTGTAGTGTCTAGAGGTCCCAGTTGAGATTAGGGCCCCATGATGCTAAGCACTGCACAGAGACATTACAAGAGACAGTCCCTGGGCCAAAAAGGTTACAGTCTAAATACACAAGACAGACAAAGAGTGGAAGGGGAAACAGAAATACAGAGAATTCAGATGACGTGCCCCGGGTCATCCTATTGCTCAGCAGTGGAACTGGGACTAGAACCCAAGGAGCCACACTCATAGTTTAAGAATCTATTCACTAGACCACACTTCCCTTGAATGAATTGATATGTATTCCATGATTTGTAAAATAAAATGTATGTGATCTTCCCTACTCTTTATACGTGGTACACACACATATATATATATACATATATATATGTTGATTTATCTATAGTATAGAAGATCCATTATGTGGGGATGGTATTCTCCCTGTAGTTAAAGTTGAAACCAACTTCCATGATAATTTCCCAAGGCAAAATTATGGTGGGTCCTAAAAGAGAAATGTAAGTTTACTTGCAGGGCAAAGAAAAACATTACTGCAACGTTTCAAGAAAATTCACTTAAGAGTTCCTTCATCAAAAAAGCAATCATTTAATTTGGCCCAGTGAAAGCTGAAGAAAAGTGTTAAAGAAAGACTCACAGGACAGACATAGACTGATCATTAATAGGAAAGCAAGGAAAGATGGTGAATTTTACACAATACTAGAATAAGGCTGCCATAAATCTGACTAAGCAGTTCCTAATGTTTGACAAGAATCACTATAAATGAGCAGATCTGAAACAGGTCACGAGATAAAACTAGAGCAGGGACGAGAGACCACACATCAGCTGTTGAGTAACGGAAATTAAGCTAATTAAAATTCTTCTGTTTATAAGGAAAAATATAGTTCCAATCATTTCATCCCCTTTTCCCCCTGTTCCTCTGTAGAAACAATTACAAAATGCAAATAATGGATAGCTGCAAACATAGTTTGTCCTGCATTTATATTTCTGAAGCAAACAGTCAGCATCATGTCAATATAAAACCTACATTTTCATCCTCCTTACTGATTTATATTGGAAAGGATGCTCAAGTAAAGTTATAACATGGGATTTTATCTCCCTAGCTACCCCACTAGAAGTGCCCTACTGTTATAAAAGTCACAGCAAAATAGTGCCAGCCCCTCCACCCCCTGCAAAAAAAACAAGATAAAAGATATGAGCTAGAAGTCTGAGAGTATGAAAATAAGTTTTTAAAAATGCTATTATGGTACACGTGCTCTCTGAGTATATGTAGATTTAGCTCTATGTATGTATTCTAAGAATTCTAGGTATTACAAACCTGACACTTTGATCACCTCTCACATACTGTAACTATGTACAAAGTGGACAGATATGCATCTCCAATAGCCTGCTTGGTTTTTTTTGTTTTTTGTTTTAAATTACAAAATATTGAACAGATGTTTCCTTTGGATGGGTGACAGTCAGGCATGCCATGCCTGTTTTATAAAGCTACAGCATATACTAGTAATCCTAGTATCAGGTGTCACTAACATACACTCCCCGGAACCACACATTCAAATCCCAACAATATACTGAACCCTTTTAGCCCTCTGAGGCAGATATACTGAGTCCCAAGAAGTCTCAGGCTTTTTCAGATGTTGAAAACAGGCATCTTGTGTTTTTTGTTTTAAAGATCCCATGGGCATTTTTATAAGAGCAGTTCCATCCTGGCTGTGATGATCAACACCTCCAACAATACACCTTTCAAGATACAGGGGTCCTACACATGCCTATGAGTACATGTGGTGTACTTCATCCAGTGCATCAAAGGCCCCAACAAAAATTGGGTGGGTGAAGCCGGACAATCACAAATGAACTCACACAGGAAAATGATAAAAGACAAAAACAACCGATCATTCCTGGGCAAACACTTTTCATGCAGCGTTCAATCAATATCCACAATACTTCAAAAATGGGGTTGGGAACTTTAATTCAGAATTCTGCTAGATACCAAAAATCATGGTCTCAACAGAGGCACTAGTTTTATGGTTTATTACAACAATTTGTAACCTACTAAACCTGCTCTGTCCTATGACTGCAGAGGTGTTAATTATCCACATCATTACCATGGTTCCTTGCAACATGTGTTAACACTTTATGCTTAACAAGCTGCCCCACCTTGTATTCAGCTGTGACACTCTGGTTACCTTTTCAAGACCTGAAGAAGAGCTCTGTGAAGCTCAAAAGCTTGTCTCTTGCACCAACAGAAACTGGTCCAATAAAAGATATTATCTCACCCACCTTGTCTCTCTCATATCCTGGGACTAACACTGCTACAATAACACTACAAACAACATTCTGAAATTTTTCATGGATATAGGGTTGCCAATTTTGATTGGACATATTCCTGGAGGTGTCATCACATGACAGAATCTTTAATTAAAGAATAATCTTTAACTCCTGGAGACTCCAGGGCAACCCTGGAGAGTTGGCAACCCTGGGATAAACAAAAAAATTCATTAAAAGTTTCTAACAAAAGAAAAAGCGTAAATTTCTTTCACCATTTTTGGCAAAATATATATATATTGTGGTAAAGTCAGGCCACATGGCTACAAAAGGGTATACCTATTTGCAAACTGCTGCCCGCCCACCGCTCAAGGCCCCTCCCCCAGCCGAAGGGGAGGAGCCACTGGACCTAAAAGGCAACTAATTCCGTGGGACAACAAATGTAAAAACAGGAAAGGGCGTGAAGGTCAGAGGTATAAATGAAGGGAACCGGAAGGGGACACCGAGCAGAGAGCCCCGAACAGCGCCCACCGCTCCCGGAAGGTGTTGACGGAGCCGGTGGACGCCGCCCAGAAGAACTCTGCCCTCCCTGGTATTAAAGAGGGCAACTTTGGCCAGGGCCAGGAGGAGGTTGACGAGGAGGTCCCGCAACTTTGTGGGGCCACGGACGGGGTGTGCATAAATAAACAAGTGCGGGGAAAAGTGCAGCCAGAACCTCAGAAGGAGGTGCCGGAAGAGGGGCTGCAGCCTGGCACACTCCAGGTATGCGTGCGCCAGGGTCTCCCTCATGCCGCAGAAGGGGCAGGTGTCGGGGCTGGGGGGTGAACCGCGCCAAGAACACGCCCGTGCTCATGGCTCCGTGAAGGAGCCGCCGACTGATGTCCCCGGCGGGCCACGGGGTCAAGGTGGAATACAGGATGGCCCACCGGGGGTCCCCGCCTTCAGTAGGTGGCAGCAGGTCCCGCCATTTGGTGTCGGGGCGGGACGCAAGGGCAGGGAAGTGAAGGGTGTGGAGCACGAGCGTGTAAAGATGGTCTCTCGGCACGGTTCGGAAAGGGACCGGCTGCAAATTGTGCAGCCGGCTCATTGCGTGGGGGGGGGGGGCCGAGTGGGCTCGCGAGGCCGGGACTCAATGGAGAGTGCCAGAGGGCCGGGGCTGAGGGGCGGGCGGGGAGCACCCTCTCCCAGGACCCGCTTGAGGTAGGCATGAGCAGCGGGGTGCAAGGCTGCCCTCACCTCCTGGTACAAAAGGGTATACCAGGTCCGGTATGTGAGCCCTAGAATGCTAAAGGCCCTTTTCCCTACAGGCAGAGGAGAGGTTACTGCAGGTCAGTTAGAAACACCTGGACCCAATTGAGGGCTACCCCAGGTATACTTAAACCCTGCCTTCCCTAAAGGGCAGGAGGGGAAAAGGAGAAGGAGCTGCTAGCAGGTTTTGGCAGCTGGAGGAGAGACTCCTCTGGACTAGGAGACAGAGCTTCTCTGCAGCCAGAGAAGGAAAGACCCTGGCCCCAGCCTGCAAGAAGGACCGGTGTTTCTCCAATCCTCCAGAGCTTTACCACCACCCCTGGGGGGGTGGAAAGACACTCCAAAGGCCTGAAGTAAGGCCTGCACCAAATACTCCACATGAGAGGTGCCGAGGGGAAGGGACAAAAGACTTGTCAAAGCTGGGCAGTTACCTCAGGCCCCACTGCCAAAGGAGACTGCTGCCAATAGATGAGACCAAGGGGGGTTGCTATACCACAATATATATTTTACCAATCTGTCACTTCCCCTCTCTGTGCCTCTTTTAACCCTCCCACCTTTGATCAGTCTTGTCTTTTTAAACTGTAAGATCTTTCCAGCAGGGTATGTTTCTTAGTCTGTTGTGCCTAGCATGATCTCAAGTAGAGCCTTTCGGTACTACAGGAATACAAAGAAGAAGAAAGCACCTGTACAGCTTAAATGTTAGCACCTTTCATTTCATATCTGTGGCAGAAAAAGAGAGGCAGTTTTGCTGAAGTAATTTCAAACTGTTTGTAATCTATCCTTGGTGTTATGGTATCTTATACTGAAAGAACAACATGTAGGAGAGTAAAGAGTTAAAAGCTGAACAAATGGTCAGGCCTAAGTTGCAGGGAACGGGGTCAATGCACAGGCAAATCTTGTTTCTGTTAATTGGTATGAATTCTAGTGAGTCTGTTATCTCTCTTCTTTTCCTCCCTTCCTGGCCATCTGCACTGGGGATGAGGCTAACAAAATAACTATCACCACTCCTGCACAAGGCCAGGGTGGGAAGAAAGCATTATCTTCCTTTTCTCCCTGGCATGCCTTTACTTCAAAGAATGTTAGGGTAAAATTAATAGGCTTTGAGGTGATGTGCCTGCCCTCTGTATGATAATCCTGTAAATAACAAACAGGGGCGGGTATAATTGTATTCATTATGTAGTTGTTAATATTCATTTTATAGGTGTCAATGTAACCAAATAAAGGTCTCTGGGGAGTTGCTGGAAATGTATACATTTACATACTGTTATGGATAAAAGGATTGTAAAGTAACCCCCTCGTTGCTCACTTGCGGCATCGAGGTGGAACAAGCAGGCAATAAAGGGTTCTGTCTCCCCAGTCTGCCCCAGGGACAACCTGTTTGGTTATTTCTAACACAATATATGTACATGTCAATCTAAATGACTTTTATTTCAGATTCAGGAAGCGAAAGAAAGCAAACATAAATTCTCCAGAAAAACAGAAAGCATTTCACGCTGTAAGATGCTGCATCAGAACTGAAATACTAAATGGAAGCTGCTACTGCAGCCTCCTAGAATGTAAAAGTGCAGTACACAGAAAACAAAATCATAACAGCTGCATATATACATACTGCAGAGTTGCTTCATTAGAGCCAACACTTAATTCAGTCTCCCGTAAATCCTAATGGTCAGTGGCAGACTCAAGAGGTGAGAGGGACAAAAAACCTTGCACCAGAAAGAGCAGGAGAAAAACAGTAATTTTTTTCTTCTTTTTTTCCTTTCAGTTTTTCATGATATTTTCTAACAAGTTTCTGATTTTAACAGAACCAACCTGGATCCTAGGATGGGTCCAGTTTAACCCCCAGAGGAAGAAGTGTAAATGTTAATCGACAAAGCTACACTGATTTACAGTGCTTGAGGATCTGGCCCTTTGTCTTTACTTCCTGATTTTCAACATTTCCCTCCCTCCTCCTAAATTACACAAATCCCATGCTGTACCTCCTGAGAGCCTGGGTACGATGACAATGGCCACTCTTATGTCACCCTTGTGCCCTCCAGCTTATGGATTTTTTTGTGATGTCCAAAATGTCTCCTGTGTAAATTAGAGCAGCCCTTGGGCTGATTATGGTCTGTAGAGAAACCCAGAATCCCTTGTAGCGCTTAATGCCATGTATACTCCCCCTAGCATTCCCTCCTACCCCCAGCTGTGCCCCCTGTGCTAGGGTTTGAAAAGGTGTCATGGGGCTATCTGCATTGGCACTAGTGCTCCTGCATTAGGAGAATCCTACCCCAATCCCTTGAGGCTCCTCCATCACCCAAATATCATGTAGGGGCTGGAGTGAGGACCAGAATTTGCCTCATGGTTTACACAAAAAATTCTGCAACATGTGCCACACAAAGAACATGTGCATGAAATTATGTTAGCTCCACAATATGCATAGAAAACTGAAATTGGTGTCACAAGACTTTCTCCAGCTTTTGGCAGTAGCACTTTGATTCATTAGAGAGGAGCTCAACCAAATAAACAAGGAAATCACTCATATAACTCTTGATCATTTTAAGTAGTTTTTGAACACTAAAACAAAAAATGGTTCAGTGCCCTAGCAAAGAGGGTGGAAGATGACTGTACACACTGGCATAAGCACAGCTGCATGTCTGAGAAGAGTCAGTGCAGCGGAGATGGGAACAGTAGGAAATGTGGCTTAATAGCAGCTTGCATTTAGAAAGAGAGGGAATATTTATGAAAAACCACTGAGAATGTGTTTATGTTAATATCCTGCCAGGCATCCCACTTGAACAGGTGCACGAGTTTGTCCTTTTTCTTCCTCTATTTTTTTTTTTTTTTTTTGCAGTGCAGGGCTCATGTATTCACTCAGGCTTGTCTTATGAAGTAGATGGGGGAGGGGGGTTAAGCATAAGGAGAGTGTGGGGTTAGTTTCGGAGAGGGGTTTTTAGGTAGAGTTAATCAGTGTTATTGTTTATAATTTTGGCACATGTATGAATTCCACTGCATTTAGGGGTTACAACAGCAACAGGGGGTAGGGATGAGATATCTCTCCACTAGTAATTTAGCAAATTTTAGATCAGATCATCATCAAATGTAAATTAGCATAGCTCTACTGAAGTTAATGAAGCTACATTGACCTCGACTAGCTGACTTCAATTAAGCTACATGGATTTACACCAGCTGAGGATCTGGCCCTTAATGTTTTACATAAATAGTTTCCTTTTGTAAATTCCAGTCAAATGGATAGCTGAGGGATAAAAACTTTCATTTCAAGGAAAAAAAGGGCAATAGTGTGGAAAATACAGGACAATGCTTATTTATAAGGGATATAGCTGCAATGTTCTATTAACAGTACAGCTCATCCTCAATGCAAAGTCACACGCAGTATTTGTATCACACCAAATCAGCCTTTGCATGGCAACTGCTGAAATATGGAACATAATATGACCCTTTTAAACTTAATATGGGTGTCAGAGCACTAGATACCAAATAAAGAACATCTCTTTAAATAAGAAACAGGTGGTCACCATACACCAGATCCAGAATGGTTATTGCCTTTATTTTTTGTTTTAAACAAATGTTGGAACTTGAAAGATGCCAGTGGGATCTTCATTAGCTCTAGCATTCACACAGCATCACTTTTGCTGTTCTTCTTCCTTACCCAACAATAGGGGAACATTTAAAATACATTCCCTGCTTTGGATTTTGTACTTTTTGGGGTTTAGCATGTTTTATTGCTCTTCTGCCTTGCTCCCGTCTTACTTTGCTACTGAGAAAATGTGAAAGTCTGCCTCCTGCCTGCATCTGACACAGATTCTTCTAAGAATGGAGGAAGTCAGGCTATTTAAAAATCTCCCTTGCATCAGCATGAGCAGAACAGAGAGGTGGATTCTTCAAAGAGGGAAGAATTACTTCAGATGCAGTTGGTGGAAAGCTGGCTTTTAAATGTGATCAACAGGATGAAACACAAAGAACTAAACGATAAATAATTCCTCCAGAGCAAAAGAGTTCCCTCCTGTGCACTCCTGTGGGAGGTGTTTCTGAAAGTTCTAATGTAAACTCTTAGAAGAAGCTTCTGATTTAATTTTTTATTAATCGGAATCTTACATGAAGCACATGTAATCCTGGTTAAGGATCATGAAGCAGTCCCCCTTAGCCACTTGCCGTCAGTCTTACATCACTATGTAATGGGACCTCTGTGTCCACAGCATTCCCCCTAAATCCAAGGAACTATAGGGAATACTGCAGTCAGATTTTATATTTGTCTAAGGGGGAAAGGACACATTTTTATGAGGATTGTTATATTTGTCCTTTCACTTTCTCCTATTTTAAAGTCCTGTAGTTTAAGAACAGTACATAGAGCAGGAAGGAGAAAATGAGCTTAAAGCAAAAAATAGGTCCAAAAGGATAGTAAAGGCACAGCAAGAAAATCAGAAAACCCCACAAAATTAAGCTACTGCTATGTATAGCTAAGTGGAACTTCAACGCTATAAGATATCTGGATCAGAGCTACACAAATCAATTTATGTGAAAAGGGCTATTTTTAGTTAAACTGTCACTATATGGTATATTTACAATTCAGACAACACTTATCGTTTAAGAACCCCTGTTTATTCTTTCCAAGCTGACAGTGCTGTTGAATGTCTGATAGTTCTCACTAACTGGATCAAACCCACCTCATATCTTTGAATTTGAACACAAGCATATTTTTCAGTTGTGCCTCATTGGAATGGATGTGAGTGCCATAACAGAGGGACTTGGAGATGAGGATCAAATCAGCCCCCCAACGACACTAAAGTAGGGGGACAGAAACCCTGTGAGAACCCTGCAAAAGAGCCTCAGAAGGGAAAGGGGTCCCCTTTGTGGCATCACCCCTACTTTCCCTCAGACACTATGGAATCTCTCTCAGGTCTCAGTATTGGTAGATGAGAATGGGACAGTATGTGCATTACCGCATAGGATTTCTGTATATAGCTTACTATTAAGACAATAATTTTTCTGCATGCCTCCTGCATGTTGTGGAACACACACCCCTTCCCTTCCCCCCACCTGCTGAGCGGACTTCCAGGGGCTGTGGCCCCCAGGATTGTCCTTGTCAGTAAGACCCCCTATGAGCTCTTCTGTGAGGGAAGAAAAATAGGCCAGGGAGCCTGGAGGCTTAAGAAACATGCAGCCCTGCTCCCTCCCCATGCAGACAGCCCTGGCCTCTAGTACATCCTCTGAGATGCCTGGGTTTTAGATGCTAACCTGCCCACTTCATCCTAATCATGGAGTTTCAAGTCTCTTACACGTTTTGTTTCTTTTGTCCCCAAAGGAGCCTACACAGCAAAAGCCCACATTGTATGGCATGGATGTGAACCAACAAGAGGCACAGAAGCTGGGTCCAGAGCCTGGAAGACCTCAGATCTGAAGCTTTGTCCCTTGTGGCTCCTAGCCAACATAACTTTTGACTGACCATGCTGTATCTCAGATCTGCTCTGCCTCAGGCCCAGGCCCACAAGGGGTTGCTGAAGCGCATGACCCACAGATCTGCCCTTCCCTTCTGCACCTTGAAAGGCATAAAGACTCAAGTAGCATCTGGGCCTTTGCCCTTATTTAAGACAAGTCATAATAAATGTCAGTGGAAATTACAGGTCTTCAGACCTATTTAGATTTTGACTGATTCTCACTCCTTGAGCTCTCAATCTGCCAAGCCCCTTGTGCTACATTACTTGGCCTTTAAAATGTGACACAGTGATGGGCAAAATAAAAAGTAACAAAGGAGGGAGAGTCTGATCTAATGTGAGATTCATTTCTTTAATATAGATAACATTTTCTTTCCTCAGCTTCAGACATCAGCATTCACCGCTCAGTCCTGCAAGATGCAGAGCAAATTTGACCACCGTTTTAGCAAAGCACTTAAGCATGTGCTTAATTTTAATTATGTGAATGGGCACATTGGATTCAAGGTCCCAGTTCAGGGAAGCACTTAGGCATGTGCTTAAATCCATCCCTACGGAAAAACGTATGTAGCACATGCTTAACTTTAACTTCAATGGGACTTAAATACCTGCTTAGAATTAAGCAGCTATGTAAGCACCCTTCCTGAAGAAGGATGCTTTCCTGAATCTTGGCACAAGTGGTTAAGCATTTTATTGGATCTGGGTCAGTATGTTCAGCATCTTGCACAATTAGAGCCCTTAGAATACTTTTAGTCTAGTTATAAATCACGTGTCAATTCCTACCATCTTTACTGAGGCAAAATTTCCACTAAAGTCAATGGAACTGCAAACACAGCACCTCTGAGGATCAAACCCTGAATCTACTTTTAGCAAATTAAAATTCTCCTAGACTTGTCTGTCTCACTTAAGTCTGGGTACAAATTATCATAAAAAAATCTTTTAAAAATAAAAATGAAGAGTTTTTATTTTAGGTTTGTGGGAATTGAATGTGATTGTTAAAGTACTGCAAGGCAAAACATTAGTAACAATCTGCAAACAGTTTTTTACTCAGAAAAATAAAGTGGAATTTAGGTCAGGAACAAGGCAAAATAAAACCACTAAGGAAATGTAAAGGGACCATACTCAGATAGTTCATGCTCCCAAATTTAAGTTTTGTTAATAAATAAAGTGTTGTTAGAAATAGACCCATAGACTTTAAGGTTAGAAGGGACCATTATGACCATCTAGTTTGACCTCGTGCACAGAACCTCACCCATTCACTCCTGGAATAGACCCCTAACCTATGACTGAGTTACTGAAGTCCTCAAATCATGGGTTAAAGACTTCAAGGTACCGAGAATCCACCAGCAATTGACCCATGCCTCATGCTGCAGAGGAAGGCAAAAAACCCCCAGGGCTTCTGCCAATCTGCCCTGGGAGAAAATTCCCCAAATATGGTGATCAGCTAAACCCTGAGCATGTGGGCAAGACTCACCAGCTAGACACCCAGAAAGAATTCTCTGTAGTAACTCAGAACCCACCCCATCTAACATCCCATCGCTGGCCATTGGCATATTTACCACTTGTAGTCAAAGACCCAGGTAATTGCCAAATTAGGCTGTCCCATCATACCATGTTTTAATGATTATGTTATATAAATGAGTATAGGTTTTTTGCCTTTTAATCCCTCCCCTGCATAATTTGCAAGCTAACTATGGTAGCATTTAGCTGCAAAAGAAACTGACTAGAAACTAAAACTTATTAGCCCATTTTCATTGTCCAGAATGTGTGAAATGAAAAAGTAAGCACACAGCATAGAAAATGAACGTAAGCTACATGTTTATAATTTGGTCTGGCTAAAAGAGAGAATGGCCCATCCTCTCTATATAAGAAGAACCTTTTTCAACCTCAGAGAGATGCTGGTGGTTCAGCAACATAAGTTCAATCAGAAGTCATCACATCCCTGTGTAATGAGCTGATTGGTGACCTTGAGAGGGCTTCATACAGGAACTATGTCCTACCAGTCCCCATCAGGACCACCACTACCCTAGGTATATGTGCCACCAGATCCTTTCATAGGACCGCTGGGGACACCACTGTCAATCTGCTGCCTCACATTGCCTGGAAGATTTACTCAATACCATGAGGAAGAGAGTCACACAGTATACAACTTCCCCCGAGAAACAGACAGCTTATGATCATGGAGGGAGTCTATGAGACCGAACACTTCCTTTTAGTGATAGTTATAGTGAACACACAAAGCTTTCAGGATGCCTATAAATATAAGAAGCCCACTTACTCAATAAATATTGTGTGTACGTGTGTATGTGTGTGAGAGAGAGAGAGAGAGAGAATCATTTGCATTTTATGTTCCTTGTGACCAGATTTTCTGGATCTTGCCATGACTCCTATGTGCTAAGCAAGTTATCCTAACCTGCACCATTTGAAAGCAGACCCACTGAATCCAGATTCATCCTGGCTGAATAGGAAGAACACTGTTATATTATGCACACTATTCAGATTCATTCAAGCACAATTATTGATAGTGGTAAAACACTCATAGGGCTTGATTTTGATCTCATATCAGTCTCACACCAGTTCAGCTCAATTGACTTTGGTGAAGTTACTCCTGATTTGCACTGAAATAAGTGAAGTCTGAATAAGGGCAATACTAATCATTTACCTCCTTCCTCTTTCTCAGGTGATAAAGGGCATCCCATTGAGAACCTGGCTCCTGATCTCTATAGTGAATCCTCAAACCAAGGCATTGCATAAGTACAAGAGTGGTCTCATGTCCACCAGGTAGTCATACAGATGGCAGGTGACCTTCTACAAATGAGATTCAGATGTCATATTACAACTTGAGCTGTAATATTACAAACTGGAGTCATATTACAATATGAACCCAAATAATTTAAAGGATATTCCTGGTGTTGTATATGTTGAACAGTGTATGCCCTGGGATGCAGAAAGCCCTTCCCTGAAAGGACAGAGACAAATGAATTCCTGAACCCTTCTAAGGAGGAAGGGGTCTATGGGTTAAATAAGTTTAGGCATAAAGTCACTAAACATGTATTATCAGGTGAGCCAAAACCTTTGCAATGGAGGAAAAAGGCAGGCTTCTTAACAAGAAAATGGTGCCATGTTAGTTCCAGCTCATATGCCTATAAAGTATTTAACACTTTACATTTATACCTGAAGCATTTCAAAATGATTTGCCTCCAAGGGGAAAAAAAAATCTCTTTGTCATCCCACCATGATCCCATTTCAAAATATGATTTCAGATGTACATCATACATTTATTTAAAATACAAATATTGTTCTGCTTTTCTGCACTGGCCCTATCAGCAGGACTCCACTCTAATTTCATTTATTCCCTAATTCCCAAAAATGCTTGTTGTTTGAGGGCAGGTGGGGCCAGAGGGTTGTTTTTGTTTTGTTTGTTTTAATATAACATTAATGTCAAAGTCCTCCAGTGTTTCTGAGCTGACTGTCATTCCAATTCACCAATTAAAAATGACTGCAGTACAGAAGAAACAGGTATAAAGAATCCATTGACAGCTGCAGCAGCAGCAATCTAACTCACAAGCATATAAGCCTAAGGGGGTGAATGTCAGGGAGCTTGCAATCCATTAAATGCATAACCCAGTTATGCAAAAAATATTTCTTACTACTTGTCTCTTCTACTAGCAGGTTTTGGTTTAAAAGAGCCCATTACATTGTGAAATCTAATTTAGTTTGCTACACAGAAAATGTATTAGTTGAAGAGAGATATTTTTCTGTCTTGTCTTGGCTAAAGTTGCAAAGGCTATTAATCCTCGGGCTTCAGAGTATAAGCTTATCACCTTTTGGGGTCAGGAAGAGATTGCCTTCCATGGTGAAGCAATATACAGTACGGTCAATATAAGGGACTAATTCTCCTCTATCTTGCACCTGGTGTAGTTATCTACACCAGTGCATAAGGAGTTTAAAGTGATTGTAAAAATGCACCATTCTGATTTGGCAGCATTTTACATTCCCTTTGCACTGGGGTAAATCATTTCACAAGGTATCAGACTGTGGTGAATCAGATGCTGAAGCATTCCAGTTTCCCTTGAAGCCTTCAATATTGGCCACTCTCAGAGTCATTACCAGCCTAAATGGTAAACTCCAGTGTGGTCATTCCCATGCTCCCGCTCCCATGAACGATCACTGCAGATACGCACACACCATGGGCTTGATTCCAGTCAATGCACTGTGATTTCATTATGTTATCAAGATTATTCCTTTAGCATTTCTTTTTTTGAAAGGGTATCTTTGTGATTCGGTTTAGTGTATGGAAAATGCTTTCGACTTCTTTAATGTTTGTATAAACACTTCACTTCTTGTATACAGTATCTACTAACTAGAGATGGATCTGAGCCACAAAATTTGGTTCTGGCTCTGGATTTTGAATCACTTCCACAAAGGATTCAGATCCAAGTTTTGGTTTAGTCCACTCTGTAAACAGGGGCTGGCTACAAACTGCATGAACCAGCCCATTTCCAAAGGCTACAGCTACACTGATGGCGGCAAAGTCACCACTGTCAGATTGATTTCTCTGGATCGACTGAGCGGTCAGTGAAGATCCAGAATCCAGAAATCGACGTTCTAAGACCACCTTCACAAGTGGCATAGCACTGTGTCGACGGGAATGCGGTTTCCATCGCTGCAGTGCAGTGAAGATGGCACACAGAAGAGGAGCAGAGAAGTCGAAGGGAGTTATGCAAGTTTTTTGCATAGCTTGCGTAACTCCCGTCAACTGCCACCGAATCCCGGAGGTAACAGTAGACAGGGCCATAGTTTCAGTGTTTGGACCCAGGATTCTAATTCTAGTCCTCGGTATCATAAATGCATGCACAAAAATATACACAAAGTGGCTGGCTCAGGCATAATACCTAAAAATGAAAGCCCCCGCTGCAATATCTAGAGTAAACAGGACACCTGGTGCTAGAAAAATCTAACAGTACTAGGAGATCTTTACCATCTTAATCTTTGTTCAGCACAAGATATGTGTCAGTGAAAGATAACTAGTGATATCCAGGGAATCATCAATCAGTGTTGCACTTACATATCATCTTTTCTGTGAGGAATTCAAAGCACTTTATAACTTCAATTACATTAATAATTATTTCCATTCCATATTTACTATCCAGTTAAGTCCTGTGTCTGAACCATATATTTTGAATTGATGTTATTTTGCCTTCCACCAATAGGTCTTGTGACAGGATGTACAGACTCCACCCAGCAGCTATCGGGGAAAGGCTTAATTCTGTCCCTCTGGCTACAAAAAGGACCACAGATGCAGGAGATTGGGGGAGGGGAGGGAATGAGTGGGACAGCTGTAGGCCATTCATTCATTTCCCCCATCCCCAAATCTATAAGAGAGATGTGTTTGCAGCAGCATGAATTTTAGCAGGCTTTCCTGAGAGTAGGACATAGCTTAGAAGAGAATCCGAAGGATTTTCTTCTCCCTGCCTGGAGCATAGCTGAAATAAGCAACACTTTAGGTCTTTGCATTGGGCTTAGCTGAAGGAAGCCATGCTCCTATACCCTTTCTTTGGCTGTGGAAAGCCCTGTTGTATTTGTGCTGTGCCCTTAATCAGGGAGGACATTAGTCTTATGTTTTTTACAATAAAATTCACCACAAGGTGTTTAAATTCCACCTACATATGCCGAGACCTTTCCTTCCCAGATCCTGTGTTTAGAGCCACATTCAACTCTGGTGTAATTCAAATGACTTTACTGGAACTGCGCCTTCTTGTGCAAGGCTTGTTTTTGGCCCATAGTCTCCATTAGTCAGTTCCACACAGGGTTGTTAAATCTGGGAGCCAAACTATCCCCCAAAATGTGGTGAATTTTACAGGAAAATCTTAATTCTGTGATGATACCCGCTGTGTTATGGGGAAAGACAGGAGACGCAAATGAGCTCTCACACTCACACACAGACAAAACTCCCAGTGAAGTCCAAGACAAACTTGGATCACAAAGCTGGAACACTCTGGCCCAGATTCATACATGGTGCATCTCTCATTGAAAGACCGGAGGTTAAGTCCTCAAAGTTTAAATTCTAGAAGCAATTGCCAGGACCTTTCAATGATGAAGCAGAATGTGTTTTTCCTTCAGATTATTGGATGTAGGCATGCAAGGGAAGGACCCAATAAATCATACCCCGCTTCCTGCAAGATGACTATTGTTCAGTGCTATGCAAAGATTCCTGCATGGCATCACCATGGACACCATTTTTATTCTCCCCACATAGTAACATCTCTCTGGAATTTCTGAATGTTCATGTCATTTGCTGAGGTGGCACATAGGACATGGAACATAATGTGCCTCAGTCCTAACCTGGACCACCTAGTCTTGCCTTATATCCACTTCTGAATGCACAGAAAATTCTTCACACGCAATCTGATACTGTCTCTCTAGACAGAAGCAGTTGTTTAGGTCTCTAGTTAATTAGCATGCAAGTAGTAAGGAAAGAAAGTGACCTTCTTATGGCCTAATTCACCAGCTTTGGTTCAACATGAGCTTGTGAAGTACCATGCGATTAATAAGATTGTAGAAAGAAATAAAGGTCTCACTTTATAGCAAGAGATTAATTTCACAAAGAGGAACTGGGTATAATTTTAGAAGTAGTTAATATGCAGTCTGTGGCACAGGTACTTAATTGAGCCATTTCCCCATGTTCTATCAGTGCGTTAGAACAAGAATATGTTTAATAATGTTTTCTTTTGCATTATGTTTCAGTGTGGTTATTCATCAAATATGAAATGACATCTAGACCTAATTGCACATTCGTGGGTCCTCTAGGCATTCAGAGTGTGAATTATCTATATTTGTTCTTGTTTAAGGGCAGAAGAAATTAATCATTTCCTAGTAAGAACAATGATAGTCAAGAATGCACACCAGAAAAAAAAAAGCTACAGTATCTTTATTTTTTTTTTTTTTTGGAGATACATGTTTTGCCTGGAACTACATTTATGCACATCTAATATTTTCATGTTACATAGAATTAACCAGAGATAATAGAAATGTGAGTGCAGATTTTATGGTGCATGGATTTTTAGTCTCAAGAGCTTTTATTTTCAGATTAATGATGTCTCCAGTGCTTCTCTTCGTGCAGAAACCCTTCAAAATATGAGCCACTTCACTGTTGTCTTTTTGAGTCCTCAGTCATACAGACTGAGGCCCCTGCCTAACTCACAGTTGGTCCTCAGCCAAGCGAATAAGCACACTGATATGCATGGGACTACTCCCTTGAGTTCATGTTTGCAGAATTGGGTCTTGAAGCAGTGGCACTAGGTGAGGTGTAAATGAACTTCCCTCATTCATTTCAATGGAGTTCGGGACAATGTGAAGGCAGGAGAATGTCTTGAAATCTTAGCTGCTGCCACTGTACAATAGGCATAGTCAAAGACATAGGAAGAGGCAGAAGCGGCACATATAGGTAGAGATACAAGACTATTATTTCAAATGCCCCTATTATTCCTAATGATACGATAGAGCAAAAATTGATGCGTAGAAAGATGTGGGGGCAGTGGTTCCAGGTGTGCCTCTTCTAACCCTACTCTATTCCCTGGTCCAGCAAGAGTGGTGTCCATGAATATTCATGCCTATGACTTTGAAATTCATACCAGCAAAAGCTGATTGCATAAATGAGCACAGAAAGTGAACACACAAGGGCAAGAACATGGCAAGAAGGGGCAAAAGGGGCAAGAACATCAGAGTAAACTCATTTAAAAGTTCAGACAAATAGTCACGGGAAATATCCTGCATTATTCACCTAATTCTGCCTGAAACACCTCAACCTCAGAACGTTCATGGAGCTGCAGGTGGATTTTAAAAAGCAAAAACCCAACTTCATATACAGTTATGCAGCTGCAAAATGTGTTCTAAAAAAGGAGTACTGATTTGCATGGGTCAGACCCAACCCAAGGCAGGTTTCGAGTGCTTTTGGGGCTCAGACAGAACATTCTGCACAGCCTGAGTGTTCCATTGCCATCAGTTACAAAGAGTTGAGCCTCCCATTATGCAGCTTGTGGGGCTTTGTAGGGCTATAAAACAGGATCCACAGACAGCCGTTCACTTTACTAACCTAATAAATATTTTTAAATGACTCTCCTCGTGTGTATATCTGCTGCTACAATATAACAGGAGGGCAGAATAGAACAGGCCAAAGAATAAAACATATGCCTTGAGCCCCCACAGAAATTCCACAGATTTTTTTTTTATTTTAAAGACCTTCATAAATGTTGTAATGCAGGGGGAGACATTGCCAGAATTTGCTCCAGATGTCAAATATCCCCAACCATAATGATTTAGTGGGCAGATTTTAGCTTTCTGGGCACCTCTTCACAAATGAAAAGACAATTATGAAAATACACTCTTTTAAGAAAATCACTCATATTGGGCATGATTGTAAGGGGCATGGGAGGAAAAATGAAGTCATGTTTCACTTTGTAGAGTTCTAATCTAATTTACAAGGTTCCCAGAGCAAGGAGAATTTCTTCATTTTCTCTTTAAAGCCATATGGATAACTATAACACTAAAACCAAATGTAAAATAATAATACAAAATTAAATGATACTTTTGTATTTTATGCTATATGCAGTAGACATCTGGGAGTGAGTTATAGCCCTCGTTCTAACACCACATTTTCTCCACATCTAGACTCCTCCCTATCACAATCTCAAATCCTTTCTACCAGTACAGACATATGTATAGAGACCAACCAGTGGGGTAGGTTAAATCAATCTTTGACAAAACAAATGCTCTTCTTCTGACCTTATGTGCTTCCCTTTCCCCTCTGCTCCCACACACTATCTTACTTGGCTTTTTATATGGTTCTCAGCATGTTTTTCCTCTGTGCCCATAGTATTTCATTACAATGAGAAAAGCCAACCTCCTATCAACAGTCTTGATGGTACACAAGAAAAATATGTGGGAGATAGGGAACATTATTTGAAAATTATTTTTAGAAGTCATGTAAGATAATCTTCTCCCTACCACACACATTAGGGAGGAAATCCTAGCCTCACTGTGGTCAATGCGAGTTTTGCCAGGATTCCACTGTATAACTCACATGCAGAGATTTGATTGAAGACAGGGTACCATCTAACTGCTTGGTCCAACACCCACTGAAGTCAATGGAAGTCTTTCTATTGGCTTAGATGGGAATTATATCCTGGCTCAGAGTGCAATGATGGAAGTTTTTCATTTTTATTAATAACCAATTAAAAAAAGATCTTAAGTGTAGAAGGAAGAAAAACGATTGTACAGTGAATGTGTTTTTAAAAAGCAATTGTATATTCTGCTCTAGAATCATCTGCATTTGTTTCAGTCTGTTTTAGCAACCGTATCATTTATGTCGGCAACTTGAAACTCATCTGCCTGAAAAGCTAGTGGCTACGCCTTTATTTTGAGAATTAATATGCTATAATATCTTGAGAAATGAACAAGACATGCTTGATTGGTTAAAAAGTGTGCATTTATGTAAAAATTTTCAGCTGGCTGAGTCTTTATGTGGGAAATGCCAGCACTCTAAAGTTTGATGTAAAGCTAATGTCATGGGTTATTTTAATATACCAATGTATCAGAGAATATTGTTTCATTAGAAGAGACATTGGGAAACATTAGACAAAGTACAATTATAAAAAGTGAAATATTTTCTATAGTACTTTCTGCTCAAATATTCATCTTCATCGTGCTTTATGGAAAATAGCAAGCAGAGCTGAATAAAAGGCTGCATACGCTGAAATCCACAGGTTCTTCTCATAAGTTTGTGTGTTATATATCGTATTGTGACAACACTATAGCTGGATTTCAACTGCAGTGCAGTTTAATGTACCTTTATTGTGAAATATTTACTTGAATTATATGAAGCAATATGGTGCTTCGGTTATAGAAATACACCATCTTTTTTCTTTATGCCATTAAAGAGTTCTCTCATCTTCTTCCTTTACATTTTCTCTGCTCAGGAAAGAAAATATTGCTGTCACTTTCAGTGGGGCTTGCTTTTTATCTCACTGTTATTCAATGGCTTTTCAGGTCTCTAAGTGGTATCCAATTTATTTGTATTCTGATGCCACTTCTGTGAAGCATACCTCTCTGTCAGCTGAGTGCAAGCTTTAGGTGTTTTGTACTTGGAAGCTATGGTATAAACAAATTGACTATATCAACTGCAGCCAATCATCTTGCAGGCAATTTCCACCTGTCTGCTGAAGAGCATTATTCCTCAAATTCATTCAGCAGAACCATTTACTTTCATCCAGGCAGAGCTGAGGTTACTTTCTCTGGCTTTCTCAGGCCCAGGAGCTTGATTTACAATCCCTTGGAATTGTGTGGAAGACTCACATTAAACATGAAAGGAAGTCTCTTGAGGAGCCTATTGTCTGTGTGACAAAAATACTGAGGACAACAATTCCCTTTACCCATTTCTCTTCATCTGCTTTTCTTCATTTTTTCTGAGGGGTTTTTCATTGGCTTCTCTAGGTTCTTCTGCCCTGCTTAGTTGCTGAATTTTATCTCTCTCTTTATGGTCTAAATTGTGCCTTCAGTTGAACTAATATGAGACCTTTCAAGTCATGGCCTTTCCACTGGTACAACTGAGAGCAGCATTTGGTCCTAAGATTGCTGGTGTTCTTATTCACTTTCTTCCACTGGTGCTTCCTGGAAAGATGTGGAACGTGGTGATTTTCAAACTGTTTCTCCTATTTTCACTTGTATCTTCTCTATGTTACTCCTCTACCATTTATCGTTCACCCAAATGATAATGACGGGCAGACAGCCAACAACATTTCATAACTTTTAACAATGAGGTACAAGAATCTTCACTCCCCTTGCACATTTCTGTAAATTCCAGCAGTTCTTGTGCTTTGGAAGCTGCCTCATGGCAGGCAAATAATATACAAAATGTTTGTTCAGACTAGAGGTGGGCTCAAGCAAGAAGATTTCAGTTCAGATTTGAAGAACCCCAAATAGCATTGTGTTCCTTTTTTAGGTTTTAGTTTGGCTTGTTATAAAGGTAGGGGCCATTTGCAAAATCCAGATCCTAATCTGGGTTCAAATATCAAATACCCCAATGATTTAGGGCGCTTGGATCTGGAGTATTGACTGAGATCTATCTCTAGTTAAGTTCTACACTGTTCCCTTTTTTCCATTAACTCGTCTTTTTGCACGCGCATGCACACACACACACACACACACAATTCATGTTCAAGTATGAAATGTTAATTAAAATACTCTGTCAATCACATCCAGTAAATGATGCAGAGTCGGACCCTGTAGATATTCACTGGGTGGAATACTGTGCAACAGACACACACATCCTGCCAAAGTGAGGGAAAGACTTACACTCACACAGTGGTGGTTACTTTTAAAAGTCCACATCGACCTCACAGTTGTATCTAAAGGCTTGCCTGCACTGCAGAGCTAACTCAAATGCAGCCCCTAACTTGAATCCATTCCACACACATCAGCCCTTAACTCAAATGTGGTGGTGCTTTTATATCAATTTGGTTTGCCCTTCAGGGGATATAGGCTACTTTTTTACTTGAGTAAGCACAACTCATCCACTGCTAACACAATCACTCTCTGCTGCTTGAGTATTATTTCACAATGTGGCTTCTGTCACTCGAGCTAGGCTAACTAGAGAGGAGTTAACTACAGGGTAGGTAATGTCACCTAAACCTGCTGTGAAGACTAATTTCTGATAGCATAGTTATTTCCTTTTCTCAGTGTAAAAAAATGCTGTGATGTGTCTGTGTGACACCTATTAATATCTTAATTGCAACTACAGTGGGGCTAAAATAACAAAAGAAAGCAATATGTCTTTAAATACTGTCTGTGTTCCCCAAAATGCAATTGATTGCAAATATAAATTATTAAATATTTAAGAAAATGAGCCTTAAGCAGGGCTACCAGTTATGCTTAGATTACTTAGATTGTAAACTCTTTGGAGCAGGATTAGGAATTGTCTTTTTCTTCTTTGTTTGTACAACTCCTAACACAATGGGATCCTGGTCCATTAGTCGGACTCCCATGTGCTATCACAATATAAATAATGAATGTTAAAATTAATATATTGTATTTAGAACATTTGTTCTAGGTACCCTCTTAATTTGCTAAAAAAATGCATTTATTTGTCATTCAGCAGGAATTTTATTTTTAATTTGATTTGTTGAATTAATCAAAACCTTTTTTTAAATAAAATATTATATTTTCTTAAAGCTTTGTTATGTTATCAGTAAGACAGTATAACACTTACTCTGTAATATTCATATTTACGGGCCAGCTAAGGCATGATATGAATCAACTTTATCTTAATGTTACTATATTACTAAAGTGTTGTCATATTGTTTGAGATTTATGATACTGAAAACCCTGGCACAATGTAAACAGCTTTTTCAGATACCACTGTTGAATTGTAACCCAGGATTTTATTGTTTTAAGAGGTTTGTTTATGTTTCAACAGTTATTGCTACATTTCTTTTTTCAATATTTGTAGGAACTTTTAAAAAAAACTGCCAGCAATAAATATAATTTCTTCTGTCAAGAAGGCAATCCTTTATTTTTCTTTCTGAAGACAAGCCTTAATTTCAGAATTGTTCCATAGAATTGTTCCAACCTCCAGTGGAATCAAATATATATTTTACTAGAACTTGACATCATGCGAAACCAGGCTGTGTACGTATTTCTGGATAAACAAAATCCCACTTTTCAAATAAAGAATTCAGAAGAAAATAATGTTCTTGTTACATATTATACCATCTCCTGGCCCTTATATCATGGTGCCATATGCGTATGGAATCAGACGACTATAATTATTTACTCAAATCATACTCCTTGTCAGGCCTGCTCCAGAGCCCTTTGAAGTCAATGGGATTCTTTTTTTACTTTTAAAACCTCCATTTGGAAGCCTGAGTGATGTTGCAAAAGACAGTGCAGCTTTTGATATAGCTAATTTTCAACTACTGTTCTTCCCATGTGAAGTAGCTGGTATAACATTGTCTTTATACAACATGCACCTTGTAGGAAGCCACTGTGGCCTCCCACGGAGCCAGAGCCTGGGGAAGGACCCAAGAGCTCTGATTGGCCCAACTCACACCCGGCCCCAGAGTCTGCCCGGCAACAGGAGACCCGGGCCGTGATAGGGCCACCCGGCCAGGCCAATTGGCAGCCGCGGGGCGGAGCCCCAACAGGAAGGTGAAGGATAAAAGCCTGGCCCCTGAGCTCAGTAGGGCCCAGAGTGCTGCCAGAGGCAGATGTGCTGCCCCGCCAGCAGAGGCCTAGGCCAGAGCCTAATCGCCGCCGACAAACCCCGGCCCCACCTGGGCCCGGGGATTGGATAGGGCCCTCAAGGAGCTGGACTAGGCAACCCAGCCAGGACGACTGGGCCGAGTTACCCCGACCTCGAGGCTGGGGCCGTGCTCGGGAATTGCCAGACTGGGCCGAGACCCCAGAGCCACCCGAGTGGCGGGCACCCCCGGAGGCCGGACCGGATTTGGAGGAACTGCCAGCCGCCGAGCCCCTCCCCACAGTGGGGCAAGACTTGGAGGAGCTGCCCGAGGCCGAGCCGCTTGCACCAACCTACAACGACCTGGAGGAGCTGCCCCCTGAAGAGGAGTTTCCTGCCTTACCCCCGGTCGATGAGGAAGGACTAGCAGCGCTAACCCAGGTGGACTACCCTTGGGACACGGACGCAGCAGGTACTAGGGTCAGTGGGGAGGAAGTAGCCAGGGACAGCCACGGCCTGTGGCTGAGTCCGCCGTATTGCCGGTGTGTTGCGGCGGGAGCCCCGCCGGCACAGTAGCAGCCGCTTCTGCCACTGCTAGGGCCCTGGGCTGGGACGCAGTGGAGACGGGTGGGCCTGCGTCCCCCTCCCCTTCCCCTTTGCCCTAGCCACCCCAGGAGAATTGCTCTCCTGACCCCGCCGAAAGCTGTTGCCTCCGCCTGCTCACCCTGCCTAGGGGTTGGAGCGATAGACTCCTTGTTCGCTCGCCCTGCCCGAGGGCCTGAGCGATCCGCCTGCTCACCCTGCCTAGGGGTTGGAGCGATAGACTCCTTGTTCGCTCGCCCTGCCTGAGGGCCTGAGCGATCCGCCTGCTCACCCTGCCTAGGGGTTGGAGCGATAGACTCCTTGCTCACTCGCCCTGCCGGAGGGCGAATTGCCTAGACTGATCTCTCGCCAAGAGCGAGTTATTCCCCTGTAGGAAGCCACTGTGGCCTCCCACGGAACCCGAAACGCTTACACACCTTAAAGGAAAAGTCTGAAAATTCCTGAAAGGCACAGAGACTTAATCCTGGAGTAGAAATTGTTTGGCACTACAGTTCTACCTCAAAGATCCTGAAAATATGATTAGATCTTGCTTCTGTACAATGGAGAACAAAGACCCTAGAAGATGTCTCCTGCTACATTAGCTTTCATGTACTAAGATAAATATAAACAGAAGACTATGATATATACTTAGTAAACAAAAAAAATGTGTGAATTAACAATATTATTAATTTGCATTGGTATTTTCATCCACCTCATTTTAGTCAATTGCAGATTAAGTCAGAGTGGAATTCAATTTTCTGGTGGTTTTATTCAAACCTCAGGATAGCTGTATTCATCACACTTACACATGCCCGTGAGAACTAGCCATTAATCTGCCCCAGACTTTAACTGCAATGGGTTAATAGTACAAAAAAGAATAATCACCAATCAGGAAAGGAAATTCAGATTAGTTACTATCAATGGGAAGGTAATGAAATCTAGAATCTGCGATTCTGATATTTAAAGTTCACATTTAATCATGTGCTTTCACTCTTTATCTGTTGAAAGGTAATGGGCAGTGCATTTATACCTATATTCTAGAGAGCTGGAATGAGCTGATTTCCAAAAATTAAATCTTTGGTTAGAAAGAGCATCTAGGTTTCTTTGGATTTTTTTATATTTCTCCTTCAGATTCACCTGAATTACAGAAATTTGAATGATTTCTGCTCCCAGGATGCAGCCCAAATTCCATGGAGGAAGAATGACTCTTGAGCTGCAGAATGGAAGTGAAGTTGCACTTCTGCTGCTGCTGAAACCTGAAATTGGAGGAGCCATTAGAACCCCACCACATATTGCTCTGCAGGAGGAATGGCTAGTGGATCCCCCATGCAATAAGAGAGCAGGGCAGGTTGGGGGAAGCCTGCACATCATGTCCATACACTTTTCACAGCATAGATTCATAATGGCTTTCTCTTCCCCAGGTTAGGGACTATGCAGATCCAACAGCTTAGCCTTTCCATGGAAGGGGATCATGACTCCAGCAGAAGCAACAGACTGCTTCATAACCTGAAGGGTTGGGGGCTATTTCTTCCCTTCTTCCCACTGATCCCTTCCAAACCTCTCCGTTCAGCTCTTGGATAAGCATGTACTACTCTTATTATCTTCAGAGGAAGCCCTGCACATGCATCTGAAGTCAGAATTTGTCCCTTAGCTGGGTTACTGTAAATCAAATCAGTTAAGAAGAGATACTATTTCCTAAAGTTTCCTAGCAACATGCCTGAGACCAGCAGGCAAGAAGAGAAAGGAGAAACATTTTGACTCAGACTTTCCATCCCCACCCATCTCAGTGTGTAACAGTGACAATTTGGGAAATCTGTCTGTACAAAATATGGATTCTGGTTGACATTATTAAGTTGTTATGAAAATTGTTGTATCATGGAATGAATATATATGTGAATGTGGGATCCACCATTAGTTGACAATTTAAGCATGTCTCTCCCAGATCAAACACAAGGAGAGTCCTTAGCCTTAATGACTGTGCTCTGGACTGAACAACTGGTACCCTAAGTAGGTTACTTGGAACTGGGAGAAGCTACTTCCCCCAGCTTGTCAGCAGAGAGCTGATGATTTGGAGAGTGGAAAAACACAAGCAGAAAAACAAAGAAACCAGGTGTTTATAAGTCCCCCCTGCCAACTCTAGACATTCACAGAGACAGAAACAAGATGCTTTGAGCAGGAGAGGGAAAGAGATGGGCGTGCTTTTGTAGCAAGGAGGATGCTGTAGAGAAAGCTAGCTCAGATGGAAAGACTCCATGATCTGGAATAGAAGTCATGAGCTGCAGGGAAGGATCCTAGATACACAAGAGGACTCTGCCCAAGCTCAGAGAACTCTCCAGAGTGATGAGGAACCTGAAGCAGGGTAATGCATATGGACTTATTTAGACTTAGAATCTCCTGTGCCTACTGGCACATGAGGCAACCCATTTTCCCCACTGCTGTCTACCCAAAGCAAGATGCTTGACTCCATCATCATAAGTTGTCTCCATGATGGCAGCATCCTTTACAATCATCCTATGTCCACAACAGATCATTCTTGGTCCTCCATGCCTTCTCTTCTCTTCAGGTGGAATCCAATCTAAGACATGCCTCATTATTCTGCCATGGAGCAGCCTTGACATGATCAAACCACTGTGGCTGTCTCTGTCTAATTATTGAGTCTGCAGTCTGCTGACATGTGTGGCACAGCTTTTCCTCATTGGTTACGTGATCTCTCCAATGAATTCCCATAATTCTACTTAAACAATGCTGATGGAATGCATTCAGCTTCCTGTTGTCTATGTCCCCTATATGCCACATTTCTGAGATGTACTATAATGTTGGAAGGACAATAGCATTGTACAAGCTCATTTTAGTATCTTCTTACTCTTCCAGGTGTTTGACAAAAGGAAAAATGATCCATTGGCATTACCTATTCCTGCTTTCACTTCTTTAGTCAGTTAACTATTAGTAGATATTGAACTTTTTCCCAGATAGATGTAGTCATCAACTCTTTCATACTCATCTTCATCAATCACATATCTGCCAGTGTTGATAGCATTCTCTCTATTTCCTTGGTCTACTGAGCTCTGCTTCGGTGTATTTTGCCTTCTTTTTATTATATGTATTTGGGAGTTACTTACAAGCACTTTAATATATTAATATATTAATTAATTATTATATTAATATATTATGGCCAAATCTTGCACACCTTCATTCAAATCACTTCATTCACTCCTTCATCAGCAAAACTCTCATTAACTTCACTAAATACTGTGTAACAAGTGAATAGGGTTTGACCTAATGTCCAGAGGTATATCTATTATTTTAATAGAAGCCTGTAATCTAGATGATTCTGAATTTACTCCCACTTATAATAATGTATTATTCTCTGACTCACCCTCATCACAGATAAATTTTGTTTGCATTCAGATATGACCACAGCTGTACCAGCTTTAAGTCCTCAACCTTTAGGGAAGTTTTAATTGGGAGATTTTTCTTCTTATCTCTAATTTACACCCTGGAGTCTTATTAAAATGCTCTTGCTGGTGCCACTTACAGACAACATCCTTGTGCCTGGTATTCACTGAATCACTTACACTTAACCTCCAGCCTCCCAAATTTAACATCAGGATGATAGTGCCATAAATTAGACTGATTATATAAAGATGCAGGTATGATTGAATGTAGATCTTGTTTTTGCCACTTTTAAAGCAAGGGCTTTTTCAACAGTACATACATCCTATGTCATTTCTTCCCCTAGATATTTTTAGACACAAAGGTCATCAGCCACAAAGGGATACTGTTGCCAGAAACACCTTATGTATTAGGATATCCATTAAGTAGGTGTGCAACTGACTTCTGTTTTAAAGAGTAAAGGACACAATTACTATCTACTAGTCTGGCCAACAGCCAGTCTTTTTAACAAAGGAAGGTCTGGAATCTTATGGTAATAGTAAGGATGGGAAAAAAACTTCCAGTACTAATAGGGCTTCCTGTTCTAAAGAAACAGGAAAGTTATGTCATTAATTAGAAAATTACAAGGATCTGATTTGTTTTCTTTTACCCAGATGTTTACAAGGGAAAGACCATGGGCTAGATCATCATATGGTATAAAAGCATTTATGGGGCTACACCAAGGCCCTAATCCAGCAAAACACGTAAGTATGGGCTTAACGTTTCACACATGAATAGTTCCATGAACATCAGTTGCACTATTTAGATGTTTATAGTTAAACACATACTTAACTAATTTGATGGATTGGGATCCACCTGAAGATCTGGCTCCAAATAAGAACACATTTTATATTAACCCCTTTTTCCTTACAGCGTGGATTTCTATATTCACTCTGGCCTACTCACAACTCAGAAGATTCGCTTACTGTACAATGACTGCTATTATTTTTATTTGAATTCTGGTCCATCTTCTCCTTACCTCTGACTTCGCTATCCCTGTGCTCTGCATCTCTCTAATGTAGACTGTAAAGTCTTCAGGAAAGGGATAATGTGGGATGGGGGGGGAGGAATAAATCTGTATAAAGCAGAGTGGAAAGTTATGCTTCTGTATAAATTCATTATTAATAGTAGAGATGTTCTGCCATCCCTACTGTCAGCGCTGAATGCAATGAAGACAAGGGTTCAGCGGGTCCCATTGCTAGCCTAGGAAGAAACACTGGAGTGGGATTTGTCAAATACTTGGTGTGGAGGGGCACATTCATCTAAGCAAGGCTTGTCAGAGGAGAGAAAACTGTCCTGTGAGTATCTCATATCCCCTCCCTGGGGAGCCATGATGAACTGGGTGTCTCTGCGGACATTAAGGACAGAGTAGGTAGAATGCTAATGCTAACAGTTTTGTGAAGTTTGAAAAAGGTGTTTTGTTTTCCTTACTCATTCTTGTGAAGTCTATTCCATGAACCAAGAGCAAATACAATAATTTGCATTGCTCTTTCCTAAGAAGTCTCATTTCCACTGGACTCAAGTGAGCCTGCTTCAGCGATGTGGTCATTGTTATGCAGAGCATGCTGCCGTATTAGTGGTTTATTTATAGCACTGCAGCCTTTTACAAAATGTAAGTATGATTCTGAATGGAATTTATATCTCACAACCATATGCTTTAAAAGATCAATTATCCCTTGCACTGATAAAGAGTTAAGAAAAAATATATGGACACGGGAGGGAGGAATAACCTGTTGTAACAGGTCAGAGAGTTTAAAATGCCCTGCTCTGCATCCAAAGAAAATGGGTGTGTATCATTCATCACGCTCTCCTCTTCTCTTTCCCAAAAATACAATGTGTTTGTTTTCCTATTCCTTCCTATCTATGATCCAGATTGTGACTGGCGCTGTGTGGTTTCCATTTTGGACATGATCATTAGATGCTGGAGCTCTCAGGAAAGCACACTAGTATAAACAACTATCCCTAACATAGCATTGTAACGTAGTGTCTGAATATGCAAGTTGCGAATGTTCTCACCTCCAATGTAATTCCTGGTTCTATTTTTAGGTGTGATGACCCACACATTAATCGAGATGTCCATGCTGAATGTTAAACATATCTTAGCTCAAGCCATGACTCTCTTTTATGTTTTGAGGACTAGAGAAGACCCAAATAGCACCAAATTGGATGAAAGCTAGGGAGAAATTGTTATATTTTTACTCAGCCATTAGTTTTAGCAATGAAGGGAGGGTAAAATAAGATCAGATAAAATACAAACAAGGTTAAGCCTCAACCCACATCTATACCTGAGTCTTTTTTAGCATAGTTACATTTTATAGTTTCAGTTTTTGTTTTGGGTTCCTCTGCTTTCTGGTTAGGATGAGCAGATAGCAAGTGTGAAAAATTGGGACAGTGAGTGGGCGGTAATAGGAACCTATATAAAACAAATATCAGGACTGTCCTATAAAACTGGGACATCTCGTAACCTTATTTCTCGTTCCAGCTGAGTGCAAGAAGTAGAAAGATCAAAATACCATGATACCATTCTTGGAGCACTTGTAATCTAGCACAAACAAGACAATATCTAACAGAGGCCAAGGAGAATTTGCTCCTGCATAGATGTAGGAATCTGGCCATTTGGCAGACTACAAAGAAGCAAAATATGAATCACAAGTAGAATTCAGTCCCTATCTGAGATTGTATCAAACACACTAAAATGAAGCAGTTTACACAAAAATGTATGGAGATGCATAAATAACTGAAAGCCTGAATGCTGTCCAACTTAATTTTCTACAGATAGGAGCCCAATTAAGAAAAACGAAGGAAAAAAACAGTACAAGAAAGAGTATGACACTTTGCACTTCTGGCTGGTATAATAATACTGTGTACTCATGTAGTATCTTTCATGTGAGAGTCTCAAAGCATTTTACAAACACTAGTAAAACCCCAAGTCACAATCCCTCCATGAGGTAAATAAGTGTTGATAAACCCATTTAATAAATTGAGAAACTGACCTGAATGTGCACTGTGGGTGACCAGCAGGTGCTCAGTAACTCCCAGGATTTGGACTAATAGAAAAAGTGATGACACTTCCTTCAGTAAACTGATATTCTCTCTGTATTTAACAGGCTCTCAGGTTCAGGTTGCCTCTTCACACTCTCTAAGCATAACCGTTCCATGAATTACTACACACTATAATAATACAGCTTCCCTGTTCCTAATAGTAATGATCCCACATCACTCAGATCTGAACATCCCTGAAATTTACAGGCAGTTAGAATATTATTCCAGATCCAAAATCTGCAGTTAGCTCCTAACTATATAATGTGTCCACCCAGAACCTCAGACCCAAATACACACAAACTTCTCAGTGTCTGAAATCCAATTTCTCTCTCCCATCTTTTCTTGTTCCTAATGCTTTCTTCCTACTTTAGGCTCATATCATGCCATTCTCAGGCGGAGTGCTTAAAAATCAATAGGATTTGAGCATGGGGGCTTATGGAAGAGAGTGCTCTTTGGTACTGGAACTCCCTAGCTCCTGTAGAAGTCCTTCATCGGGGGTCTGCAGGTTTGGTGAGAGTTGCATAGAGGCTGGAGAGAGCAGTGCTGGGAGATAGCTGCTCTCTGCTATACCCTGAACAACCACACAAGACATTTGCCAGGAAGTTAATTCTGACCCTATCAGTCATAATCTACTCAGGATCTTCTTCTGTGTTGTAAATACTCCTTTAAACTGGTAGACAGATTCTTGGAACAAGAGCCAATGGGGAAGCTCCTGAAGGGGCTGGAGAGGGTGTGGCTTAAATCAGTTACACGGTCCTGACCTCTGCAGATCTCGGAAGACTGGCTGATTTGAGGGTTGAATCTCCAAATATTCCTACTTGGGGAAAGTGCATCCCATCTCTTCTCCAACAAGAAGAATGCATCAGAAACCATGAGTGCAAACCTCCAGAACTGTTCCTAAACAGATGTAACATTAGGAAACATTATGGCCCTCTGTATACTAATAAGAGTTTAGTAATTACTTCTGTTTGAAACTGATCATGCAAATAAGCAAGCTGATAAGTAATAAATAAATAAAAGTAGACGTGTTCTTACATAATGTAATCAGTTCCATCTTTCAATGCTGGAAACCCTTCACAGTTATATATTGCTACACGTGAACTTATTCATATTTCAAGCTTTCATCTCCATCTCACTTTGGACTCCTGCTGGCAAATGCTCAGTTAGTTTTCAGATTTTGTGAACTGAGAATAATGCTAAATCCAGAAGGCATGTTACAAACAAGTAAAGGCCTAATGATTTTGCACAGTTCATAAGAATAAGCCACTCACCACTCAAATAAAAAATGTTTAAAGATTTATTAACTTGAAAATGAAAATCCTGCACTCTCCTTTCTCTAATCTATCACACACATACATACATACCAACCATATAGTTCTTTCATTTTTTAGAAAAGAAGGCACTTTATTTATTGCATGGAATAATAATTTGGCCTATTTGGAAAATCCATGTTCAACCCTTCAAAAATTTATCTGGTGTAGAACTAGACCAGATTTTTGAAAGGCTACATTATAACAGATTTCGGTGAAAATGTAAAACATATTGGGTGAAAACCAATTGAAGTCAATGACAAAGCTGCCATTGACTTCAATGAGGCCAAGATTTCACTCTCAAAAATCTACAGGAAATTGGAGTTACACATTTGCTTGATTGTTAGAGTTAATTCTGCAATGGCAATGACCACAACTCATTCATCCAGAGTCTAGATAGATCAGAATGCAAAACAGACTATTGAGGCTCAGTTGCAGGTAGTTACAAAATAGAGAATTGTTTTTAATTGTATTAATAATATACTGTAGTAGCACTGTCATAGGTTCCCGTCAGTGTCTGTGTTGGGCCCCTTGCTGGGCCCCTCAGGTGTCCCAGTTTGTTGCCCCTCCCCCTGATTGGGGGCAGCCTCTGGGGTTGTTGTTTCCCTTGCAGGGTTTGTTGGAGTAATGCTGCCTGACGCAGGGTGGTCACTACTCTGCGGTTTTAGGTTTCTCTGTCTCCCTCCTCCTTCTTTTGTTGTGGGTGTCTGCCTCCAGGATTGGCAGCTCTTGCAGCTGTGTATGGGCGTGGCAGGTCTGTTAGTTTGCAGGTAGGGAAAGCTCCCCTCCCCCTCCTGCTTAAATCCTGAAGGGGTTTATAGACCCCATTACAAGCACCTGTTTCATTTTCATTTATATTTGCACTGTGAACCACAATAAAAATAAAGAAATTCTAGCTGTAAATCATGACACATTCAATCTTCTACAATAGTACCGGTATTAATCCACTAGAGGCTGGCAAGATCACACACATACTTGAGACTGTCTGAAAACATATTGCTGATATTAGGGATGGAAAGAATCTCATGGGTCATACAGCCCAACCTAATATGTCAAGTGGAAAGAGCTGGCTGTCTTACCCAGCCTGTGGATATTTATGCCAGGACATTTACCTGTTTTCACAGAGACTTTGCAATGAGGCAACAAACTGAATGAGACAGATGAAGACAGACAACTACTTCTTTTCGAACTGAGAATGAGCCCACCAAATGACTGATGATTTTGTTCAGTGGTGATAGAAACTGAGAGACCAGTAAATTTAATAAATGAACTTAGAAGATATGTGAAATGTGCTTGTGCAAGACAGTATCCTCCTCCACTTCACACCAGAAACCTAGCACTACTACACTTTAATACAAATAACAGAAACAAGGATACTTGGTAAATGATTAGTGACTGGACGATGTAAAATGGAGACCAGTAAATTCAGTCCATGAACCTGCCAGATATATGACATACTATGTGCTTGTCCTTTGTCGTGTAGAATGGAAGAATACATATCAGGTTCCTGAATCCAAATCCTGGCACAGTGACAATAAAATGAGCTAAACAAGGATCTGGCCACAATCTCTGCAATCTGTGCACATAAATAAACATGCAAATTGTTGATGTGATTGCGGCATGGATAATTTTTCTCTTCCTCTTTCTTGGGTTGAACCTCCTGCATCTAAGTTAATTGGATTTTCAGCATTGACTTCAATATAAACAGAATCAAGTCTTCAGGAAGGAACACAGCTATTTTAAAATACAGAGCACATGAGATGGGTAAACATAATGTTTTTTCATTAAAAGGTCAAGAAAAGATGTGAAATGTCCAAAAATTCGCTACATCTGATTATTTCCATCTAGCTCTTTAAAAGGCTCTCTTCCCCAGACCAGCTCTCCCTCTAAGAGAAGCCACTTTGGCCACTCCTCTTATTTACATGGGTTATTTCATCCAGTGAGGAAACAGAAATAATACTCTGTGACTTAGGGTTGGTCTAAAAATTAGGTTAAAAATTCACACCCATGGGAAACTTAGCTAAACTGACCTAAGCCCCAGCACAGATAGCACTAGGTCAATGAAAGAATTCTTCCATTGACCTAGCTACCACCTCTTAGAGAGATGGATTTACTACAGCAATGGAAAAAACCCTTCCGTCACTGCAGTATCTATGCTACAGTGGCAGCACTGTAGTGGTGCCACTGTAGCATTTCAAGTGTAGACATATCCTTAGGCAACCGACCACACAGCATGCATAGTGAATCGTGTTTACTGTTAGCAACTAGATCAGAGGTTAACATTTGTAAAGCATTTTCTGCATGGCTACGAAGAGCAAGTCATACAAATCATATACTCTTCGCAGCTCATTTGCAAACAGAAGAAGTGGATAAAGTCACAAAATAAATAATGTGTTGTGAACTATTTGGCCATTTATAAATACAGCTACATGTGCTTGCTCTTGACCTCCACAGTGTGTCAGCAACAGCCTATGGGGAAAGAGAAATTGGAAGGCCATTGCTATTTTTTATCATTCAGCTAATGAGAAGTCCAGAAAAGACTCTTCCTGGCTAATTATTTAGTCAGTAGTAAATGCAATACTTCCTTGAGGGAATAGAGAAGACGCAATGATACATGGTTTTATTATTAGGTTTTGGGTTGGGTCTGCTGTACCCAGTAGTTAAAGTAGATTGAAACAGGAGGCAGCACGGGGGAGCACTGCATATCAAGCCAATGAGAGGCTTTCCCACTGCCTTTAGCAAAGAGGAGGGAGTTGTGCTGCCCCCTTACTTTAACCTCTGGTTGTATCTCTGGCTGCACACTTGTTCACACTGATATCAGTGGGAATGTTTCCATTGATCATAATTTTCAAACGCACCTAAGTCCCAATAAAATGTTACCCACATTGGCTTCAATAGAATCAACATCAGGCCTATTCATAATGGCTGGTCTGTCAATACTTAATGGCAATATCATATTAATTTCAGTTTCATTCACCACTCCAATTGGGAGTGAGTTTAAATTTTTCGGACATACACATACATATTTCACAATGCTCACTGTGTTTACAAGTCAAATATAAAAATCTGTTCTGATAATATGCCCCTTAAACAAAATCACTTGGGAGCCTCTTCTGCTCTAGTTGGCATAGGGTGTAAGTCATCATTACAGTGCCTATAGGGAAAAAGAATCCTTTTCCTTAGCATTAAGTGGTTCTTCACTCAAAAATGGCCACATTTCCCATGGTGCATCAGAAAAAACAGTCTAAGAGTTCACATGGAGAGCTCTCACAGTAAGGTCCTAATCCTGCCAACACTTACACACCTGCCTAACTTTATGCATGTTGATAGTCCCTTTGAAGTAAAAAAGTCAAGTTAAGCATACACATAATCAGCACCCTCTATGCTAAATCCTGACAAATGCTAGCTTGATAAGGAAATAAAGAGATTGGACCAAATTCAGCCTTGGTGAAAGAAATAAACACAACTCTCACTGAAGTCGATGGAATTACCCTGATTATGCCAGGGATGAATTTAATCTGCAATGTGGTACAACTGTCAGATCAGTTCAGTATACATAATTTAAAAATGTCATCCATCAGCTAGACTTTCCTTTTCAGCTCGAGGATCTGAGAAATATTTTAGAGAACTACAATGTGGTTTTGTGTTGTCAATGGGGCTGTCTTTATTTTTGAAGCAGTTTTTAAATCATAGGATTATCTCTACTTAACCATGAATGCTCAATCTCTTTTCACTCACAGAACAGGGGTGAACAAACAGCTGCTATCTAATTTGACAGGATTTGGTCACCGTGTAATACTTTCTTCTTTAACATTTTGACATGTCATTTTTAAAAAAAATAATACAGTGAACAGTGATATCTGCTTTGTTCTTGGACTAGTGAGCATGTTTAGTTCACTTGCATTGCCTTAAGAATTTCCACACACCTTTAATTTAAAAAGAAAAAAAAATGTTTTTCCTTGCCTATTCCATGAAGGAAATTTGCTCTCACTACACAGATGAATTCACACACCCACCAAAGCCAATTTTCCACTGAAATATTAAAAATCACCTAATTTCCCTCTCTGAACTAGCAATGTCCTGTCTTAGGTGCTGTCATTCATTATTGGTAGGTTTTTCTGCTTTATCACCATATTCATTCCTGCAAATCGGTTTCAACAAAGGGGCACAGTTTCCAAACTGGACTATGCAAGAATCTCCCCATTAAAGGGAGTAGGTTCCAGAGTTATTTGCATTGTACAGCTGTGACATTTTTATTGATTTTCAGGGGGTGGGGGTTGTAATTTCCAAGTGTTTTCTACCTTTACTGACTGAGTTGCTGTAAAGGGGAGGGAGGAGGATTTTGTTTCTGTAGGCATATGAAGCCTGCAGCTTCCATTTGATTTTTGATACTCTCTATATGGCGAGGCTAATCTCAACTTGTAAGTTCCTAGAACTTTTCATTACAAAGATGGTCTTGAAAATAAGTTCCAGATTTCTACTTTAGGTTGCCCAGAACTTGCTGGTGGAGCATGCAACTCCCATCTGTAATCAAAGAGATACCACAGATATTGCCTGTATTAAATATAGGAGAAAGCTGAGGCAAACTTGGATTCCATCATGTGATAACTATTGGAAAATTCTGGCTGTTTTTAGTGGTGACTGTTGTAGTTAAATTACTGTGTTACACTGTGTTGTTATATTTTATGCCAGTAATAGAACAAAGAAATGTTGATGCATAGATAAGCTGCACCAGCATGATGTCCTGTTTTCTAGGGAATGTATGGATATTTCTGGTAAATATAACCTGCAGCAGAAACTATTTTTCTACTGGTGATTGTGATGCAGTGTCTACCCCGCACAAGGCTGAGTAGGTAGAAGGGGCCATTTAACACTGTGACAGACTGCACCTGGGGGAGAATTGGGGCTAATAAACTTTAATTGATGATGACGCCCAGCTGGGCAGGGGGAACAAAAAACCAGGAAGTAGAGAACAATAAGAAAGGAATAATGTGGTCACTCCCTAGATAGGAAGGGTGTGGGTAAGAGGTGGAGGTGCTGCCGCTGCCGCCGCCACATAGGCAGGAGTAAGCCTTGGGACCCAGCCTGGGAATACAGACTTTGGCAAGAACCTGACAGGGGTGAAGTAACTACAGGGTGCAGAGGAAACTCCAGTGGTAACCCAGAAGGAGGCCAGAAGATATGGATGAGAGTAGAAAGGAGTCCAGGAAAATGGTGACAGGGTCTGGGAGCAAGCAGACCACTGGTGCTATTCATAGGGTCCCTGGGTTGGAACCCAGAGTAGTGGATGGGTGGGCCTGGGTTCCCCTACCAGCCACTGGTGAGCAGCAGTGTGGGCAGTAGCTCAGAAAATTATCTGAGACAGATTATCCAGTGGGACTTTGAGAACCTGGAAGAAGGAATATATAGTGACCTTTCTGGAGAGCCTGGCAACAAAGAGGGAGCACCCTGAGTAAATCCTGTGACCGAGATATTAAATTAGATATTTTAGCTATGTATCTATAAAATGAGAGATATTAAATTAGATATTTTAGCTATGTATCTATAAAATGTGAAGCTGTGTTTCAGGAGACATCATAAAAAAAATTCTGTTCTCATCCTTCCCAGTGTAAATTATAGCAGAATTTGGTGCTTTGTTTTTATTGATACTGATCGTACCAACCAGAGCAGTATTTTGCTTTGATTCACAGAATAAAAAAGCAATGTTGTCTAGTGAGTAGGGTACTCAAACTGGGAGTCTAGAAACCTGTGTCCTATTACCAGTTCTGCCACTGACATGTTGTGTGAACTTGGGCAAGTCACTGCCCTTTCCTGCCCTGAGCCTCTGTTTCCCATTCCATCCTTTGTCTGTCTTGTCTTTTTAAACTGTAAGCTCACCAGGGCATAGACTCTCTCTTTCTATGTGTATGTATGTTACTTAGCACAATGGGGCCTGATCTCAGTTTGGGCCTTTGCATGCTGCTGCAATACAAATAATAATTCCACTTCCCACTAGGAATAAAAGTTGGTTATCAAATGTATTTTTGTAACAAGATTACTTCTCTAAATATACCGGGAACCAGCCCGATCCCTAAATGGTCCTAGATTCAGGGAGTTTAAGCAATGTTTGCCTCCTCCCCCAACCTTGTGCCACTCACAGCATGGCTGGATTGGGGAATCTGGGGCCAGAACTTTAGTGACAAAACAGTATATAAACCTGTTTGATATAGAACAAAATAGTGACCGTAACACACATTATTGTTAGCCAGGAAAAGGGCAATAACAATTTTTTAAAGGCCTTATTTAGTAAACATGATACTTCAGACTACTTCTGATCTTCTATTTAAATAGATCTTTTGGGAAACAAATAGCCTATGTTATCACTCCAAAAATTTCAGTCAAGTCCAGCTATATAGCCAGTCCAAAACTGCCCAATATTGAGACTTATTCAGTCTTTCAATCTCTGGCAGTCTTTGCAATGATACCTTGAAGATACCAGCATCATCATCTCCTAGCAAAGTCTCGGAACCTTCTTCTTAAATCCTCTCTTAGCTAAAACAAGAAAGCAGAATCTAAGGGGGAAACAGTTTCTTATTAATTCTTAACTGAGTAAAACTGGTGGTTGCAGATGAAAAGATGGGTAGGAGAGAGAATTAGAAATAAATTCTTAGCTTTATTTTCCAACACTGACGCTTTTATCTTTTTACAGTTGCAAATCTGTCAGAAAACCATCAGTTTTGTATATCTATGTGGGCTAGATTTTATCTGCATCCATCTTGCCTGAGGACACTAGACAAAATACTTGTCAAAATGGTTTTACTTACTGCAAAATTTTCTCACTTATCAAGATATGACATTTTTTAGATGAGACATTAAACTAAGGTCCTGACCACTTGTGGTCTTTGAAGTTCCCTTGGCACTTTTTGCCATCCTCTTGGTCAAACTTCAGTGTGGGTGGTAATAGTCTAGTAATTCCCTCTGCAGTTTTAAGTGGATGTGATATTTATTTCCTTTTCCACATTACTGTGTAGTGTTGAAATGTGCTATTTGACAGCTGCCATATTCCATCCCAGAAGGGGCTGCATTTCTCAGATGGATTAAATAATTCCTGTGTTTGTAAAAGTTTGCAAAGTGCTTTGAGATCCTCTGAATTAAAGGAACATCATAAGTTTAAGTTGTTATTAAGGATACGTTAAAATTTATAAAGGGTTCATAAATGACTAATAGATGTTTAAGCATGCTACAGATATTGGTATGTGTTATAGATAAAGATAACCATCTATATTACCTTCTACTGTTGTAGTTATAACTCATGGTTATAGGCAATCTACCGAGCTGCTGGGACTCTAACAGTTGACTAACCATTTCTTTAAGAACAAGTAATCAATTATTAATATTTTATACACATACCCTCAATACAAAGTATGACTGATACATTTATTGCCAGGAAGGTCCCCTCATACCTGCCATCCTTAAATCTACAGCAACTGAGGACCATCATAAACCTCATCACAAAAGAGGGAGCATTAAAACAGTCATTTCTTTAGTGTAAAGGAAGTTCTAGTGAAAGGTACTTTTTAGTCTTCATTTGTAATGGTAATTTTTTCCATAAAAGGCAAAGATCAGTAGCTTCCATTAACACTGTGTTTGACTGCTCACACTTCAACATTTTGTATATATTTTGTGTCATTGGGCTATTGTTACATGTCATCTGTACAGCAGAGAATATCAATACTGCTTGTATTTTAAAGATCTATTTTTCTTTCCAGGTTTGAGGTTACCATTTATCAAATGAGACTTCTTTCCTATTAAAACTCATATGTAGTTCTGGATGGAAGAGGTCATCTGTCTTCAGTGGCCCCCCAGTTCTATGTACGAGTATCCTCTACAAGAGGGTCTAAAGACCTCTCGGGGGACCTATTTAAAAGTTAAAGTTCCCTTTTGTGTGTGTTTTTTTTTCCTCCAGGCAATTTGCAGGAGATCTCAGAATCCCATGGCTTCAGTAATACTGTAAATATGGGTCTTTCTTTAATAATGAGATAATGTACAATATCCTTCATATTTAAGATCTTTTGTGTGTTTATATAATTGTTAAACTTGTAAGAGAACGTACATTTTTCTGAAGCTCAAAAGTGTTCACTTTGGGCTTATCCAAAGCACATGAAAGTCAATGGGAGTCTTTACTTTTGACTTTTGTGGCCTTTGGATCATGCTTGTTGAGCCTAATTTTATATGGACTTTGCATCAGGCTCATTGATTAAATCCTATAATATTTCTATATAATGTAATTTTATAAAATCAAAATATTTCTACATTGAATATCAAATGATTAATGTACAGAGTTTGATGGAATCATTTCTCATCTTCTCTAAAATATTTTTTAAATAAATAACATTCATGGAAACATTTTAGCGTTAACTTTTCCATTCTATATGTAGAAAAACAAACTGGAATCCCATTTATTCAGTAAAATTAAATAAATGAAAAATATCCAGTTCTCTCTCTTTATGGATCTGTTCCATTGTGTTTTGCAGAACTTGAGTACTGTTCAAGGTTGTTTTATGTATTTTATCTTTGATTTCAATTCTGAGAAATCTGTAATCTTGAACTAAATCTGAAATGTGTCTGTTTTCTCAGGAATTCTTGGTACCTTTCCATCTTCTTACTGGAACATGCAGCAGTTGAACAGTTATGGGGTCTCCAATGAAATGGATTCACACAGTTCTGAAAGGAGGGTTGAGGGCCCAAAATGATGGGGCCTTTTTAAAAAGAACTCTACTCATAGTGTAAGAGGAACTCTCAAAGAGAAGAAAGTTTTCTCTTGAAATGGTAATGAATCAAGTTCTCTAAAGGCAAAGAGATAGGTTTCACATATTTGAAAGTGCAAAAGTATTCAAATGTTAAACACAGGACGAGGTAACGTAAAGGCATGTGCAATGAGAAGTGTCCTATTTTAAAACTAAGAGGAATATTTTAAAATATATTAATCTTCAAAGCATTTAGAGATCCAGCTGTGTACATTTATTGCAGTTTCTCAACTGAGATGAGAGAAATGTACATCTCAGAGTAAGTTTGCAGTATTTTTAAAGGCTTTGTGTACCTTTAAGATAGGATTCCTCCCTCTTAATTAATTGGAGCTAAATACAAAATTTACTACTCTTGAAAAATAGTTCATGCTTTGAAATGTGGAAGGAAGAAAACCACCCATATTAATGAAGAACTAGCAGCAATTTATTTCTTACTCATAAAAGAGCCCTGATCCTGCAAATCCTTCTTCAGGAGAGCAGTCCTCACACAAATACTCACATTATCATCACAGACTGCTAAGGGTTTGCAGGATCATGCTTATTTCACTGTTTTATTTCAACAAGCAATGGTATCTTGTAAAGTAGGGTTATAATCTGGGTCACTGGACAAGGCAAGGAACTTGGTTTTTCTCTTTCTTTTATACTTTTCCCTATAAAGAAATCCTGGCCCTAGTTCATCAGCAGATCTCAAAACACTTTATAAATGTGGTCAATATCATTATTCCCATTTTACAGATGGGGAAATGGGCACCATGAAGTGACCTGCCCAAGCTCACCCAGCAAGCCATTAGCAGTCAGGAAAAGAACCAAATTCCAGTCCAGTGCTCTAGCCATTAAGCCACACTGTTCCGAAGGGAAATTGCAATGAGACAACTCACATGCTGAAAGTTAGGTTGTGCGTAAATACATTGCAGAATCAGAGCCTCTAGCCTGAAGAATAGTTGCACATCAAATTTTCAATTGAAGTCTTTCAGGGCCTGTTCCAAAGTCCAATGAGGGCCCTAAATATGCAACTCAACATTACCACAAAAACACCTTGTGTTGCAAGACAGAACTTGAAATATAATTTGGCCCAGTTCCAAAGAAAGGACTCTTCTTAGAAATTAATGTCAATGCTGTCATAGTGCTATTCCTCACAGGGTTAGTTAACAAGTGAGTAAAATCTATTATTTATTTTTAATTTTATATTGTGTTAATATGACAGAGGTGGAGCAGCAACAAGAAAAATGAGAAAATAGCTCTTATTGTTACTTTGTATACAGAAGGGAACCTGATAGTTTAGCCATTTGAATGGGCAAATTGATTAACACACGACTAGAATTAACCTGATTTCCTTTAATGATTCTAAGGCCACTCATGAGTGTAATATGTGTTTAAAGCAATATACTTTAATATTCCTTTACATGTGTGTAAGTCCAATTGAAAAAGTAGTACATGGATTTAATTTACTTATTTTTCAAAGCATTCAGAGCATTTTTGCCAAGAAGGTAAAGGTTCAGTGGGCATGGAGTCTGAACTCCCATCTCACTTCTAACTGCTTTTGCTCCAGATCTGGACTGAACCACATGTATTTTCAAAGGCATGTGACAATGAATGAAAGTAAGCACCTCAGTCCCCCTTTGTGCCTTTGAATATCAACTTCTACAGGGATGCCAATATGTGACTGCTTTTCAAAAGCACTAAATGCTCATAAAATGTCAAAATTAGGCATGGTAAAATATAGGGCCAAAATCTCTGCAGGCATAGTGCCGTTGACTTTGCTTCCCCAGCAGAAAATTTGACCCATAAACTCTGGAAGTTATATTGTATATGAAGTTCCTTGAACTTTCCATGTTGAGAGTCCTATAGAAAAATATCTTGTTTCTGTTTTATTGATGATGTAAAGGACGAAACACTGTTTTGTGACTTCAACGTAACTTACTTTTGGGGCTCTTTAATATAGCTTTAAAATATATTAGTGCAATATCTATCATGATGTGCCTTATGTAGCACAGAATACATTTTGGAGCCTAACTTTTTCTAAGGGCAAGCTCATGGTCCATTAAAACTAGTCTCAAAAGTACATCTGCCAAAAATACCTACATATTGTACAACTAACCTTGATATTTAATGTGCAAGGCTGGGTCACTGCCTCACAGGGAATATTTTTGTGGTTTAGTAGACATACGTTTGATTCAACAGCTACTCCACTCTGAGACTTCCCCAATGCCTAGCCCAAGACCTTGATGTTTCTGATTAGGTCAGAACTTGACTGGCATGTTCTCAAGTCTCAAACACACTGACATTTACTAGTGAGAAGGAGGGAAAATGATCCACATAGTTCCCATCTGCCTAACAGAAGAAATATCTGTAGTATTCATGACTGGCATGAGTTTAGGAGAAGCAGAGCTTACCGTTAGTGATCTCTGGCCTACTAAGTAGTAATATCTGTTGACCAGTAATGGCTACAAATAGAAATTACTGTAGAGGTTTTACTGAACTGTGGATTCTGTCTGTCAAAATATATCCTAGAAATAGGACTCCAAATATTTAACAGGTTTTAAAGCTGACATTAAGGGCTAACATGAAAATTTAGTTAGTCACAGATATATGCTGAATGCCCTTAAATAACTAGTCTATGAGGGCCATTCATCACATAAATAAGTTCAAACTGGAACCAGGCTCACTGTGAGTCCCCTCTCTATTATAAAACACATTTTATTTTCTTATTGTGACCTCAGCATATTAAGCAACTATAAAATCTTTCGTTATTCAAATGTGCTTTAATTGTTTTCTTTTACTGTTCTCTGGATTCCACAGTGTTATTTTCTCAGTGCACTGAACCAGATTTATAAAAATATGAATAGTAGAATGTATTGCAGTGGTTTCCTAAAACAAAGCTCTTTCCAGGATGGTTCTGTAGATTAAGCTACTTACCATTCCAATGGAAAGACACTCCAGCTGAAAGAAAAGGAGAGGTCATGTCATTTCACAGGAAAGCACTTCTGAGAAATTTGTCCCTCCCTCCAAAAACTGAAGTGACAGTGCTGTGCCTAGCATATATAAGTGTGTCATAGCAAAAGAACCTATCTACAGGTGCCTGACCTACAGTAATGTAAACCGGATGGTTATATATAGAGATATCACCACTTAGTAACATGTTTATACCACTATATTTTGGGAGATATGCAGAGTCAGCAATAACTGTATCAGCGAAAATAAAAATTCAAAGTCCAGAGGACAATGGAAATAATGTGACCAAAAACCACTGAGTTGCTAATCTGGAGACATTGGGACAATATTTGGACAAATATACTACTGAAGACAATAAAGACACGCCCTTCACACGAGCAGAGAATTCACCTCAGGTTTGACTGAACTTACGAAAACTTTACACTTAATTCTATGGAATTTCTGTCTGTATGTATTTGAATACCACCTCTGCTCAATTCCAAAATTTCAGGGAATGGCCTAGGTATCAAAGGTCAGAATTCGATTGGGGGGCTGAGAGGAGAGACTGGAAAACCACAAAAAACGTACAGCCACAGCCTCTACCACTTCTGCAATTCTCTACAGATCAAAGAACTTTTTGATGTTACCTGTCAACACTTTTCAGCATAAAAATATCCTCCTGATATTGTCTCTGCTGATCCTCCTAATAGTTTAAACATGTTGACACGCCAAATGACTTCTGTCCCAAGCAGAAAGACTAATAATGGTGAGGAGAGAAGGGGAGTGCACCCAGCTCTAGAATGTGGGGAAAGAATGGGAAAACCTGATATGGGGGGAGGGAGAATGGAGCACACAGACTTCCCAGTATGGGGGGAGGAGGCAGGTGAGCACACAGAGAAGTGGGAATGGGGAGAAGGTGGTAATGAGGGTTTATAGAGAACCCTTTCAGGTGGAAAATGGAGGACCCTGCTGTGGAAAGAGGGGAAGTAGGGGCACACTACCTCTGCAATGGATGGAGGTTGGAGGGCCCTGCTATGTGGGAATCAGAGCAGACAGAGCCCTTACCATGGGAGATGCTAGAATGGGAGGGAAGAGAGGCACATAGATTCTCTGGAGGGAGATGGGGGGGGGGAAGAGGGGTGCACACAGACCCTGATATGATGGTGGAAAATGGGGGACCATGGTATGGGAAAGAAAGAATGGGGGGCATACAGAGACCCTGGCAGGGGAGAGATTGGAGGAATTGCAGGGAGTCCTTGTAATAAAGGAGGATGACAGGATGTCACAAGGGGAAGAGGAAGAAGGGAAGGATGCAAGGAGCCCCTGGTAGGAGCAATTAGCTTGTTTTACACAAGCTAATGAAGTGTATGCCCTCTCTTCCCCTGTCCCCATCCTAGCTATGGTAACCCTTTGCCAGCACCCTATTGTAGCTCAATGTGCTAATTGCTGTTTGTATTACTGGATATGTCTTCTGCTGAAGATCTCAATAAGGCAGTTCCAATTAAGGCTAATATTTGCTTCTGTAAAATAGTTACATGTAAACATCACAACCTATACACTATTAATTTCCAGATTTTTTTAAAAAAAGTGATGTAGATACCCAGACAGAGTATAGCTGTTAAACTACTTCATTTAAACATTGAAATTATTTTAAAAAATAATAACTTTAAACCTCAGAAAATTATAATTTGGAGCCCTGAGTTTAAAAAAAAACACCCTACAAATCAAAAAATCTGGAAACACTCAGTTACGTTCTCAATATCAGCCTTGTTTCCTGATTATCCAAGTTAGAAGTGTGATGAGCAATATATATGTCATATACCAGTGGTTTTTGTTTTTCTTTGTAATTGTCCTAAATCAAAATGAAGAACTACCAAAACTAGTCTGTCCAGTTATTTATATTCTATGTTATCTTGTAATCTTTAAATAAATGCTCCTTAAAGAACATAGGAATGGCCATGCTGGGTCAGACCATTGGTCCATCTAGCCCAGCATCCTGTCTTCTAACAGTGTCCAGTGTCAGGTGCTTCAGAGGGAATGAATAGAACAAGATAATTTATTGAGTGATCCATCCCCTGTCATCCAGTTCTAACTTCTGGCAGTCTGCGATTTAGGGACACCAAGAGCATGGGATTGCATCCCTGATCATCTTTGCTTAATTGCCATTGACTGACCTATCCTCCATAAACTTATCTAATTCTTTTTTTAATCCAGTTATACTTTTGGCCTTCACAACATCCCCTGGCAATGAGTTCCACAGGTTGATTATGCATTGTGTGAAGAAGTATTTCCTTATGTTTGTTTTAAAACTGCTGCCTATTAATTAGTTCTTGTGTAATTTGAAGGGGTAAATAACACTTCCTTATTCACTTTCTCCACATCATTCATGATTGTATAGTCCTCTATCATATCCCTCTGTGACAGAATACACCCCTTTATTCACACCCTACACATTATTGTAATAATCCTTGTACAAAATAAGACTTGTAAGGTTTCATTTGAAAACTCATAATTTGCTGGTCAGTATTCTCCTGATAAAATATGTGTGGCAATATTGTCTGTGAAGTTATAAGATTCCCCTGTATGGTGATGTTAACACATGTTCCAAATCCCACAGGCCTGCCAAAAGTGAAGTTGTCAAAGAGAAGTTTAGGTCTGTCCAAAACAAAGGAATGTGTGTTCTGTCCAATTTGAATTTAAGCACTAAACAGAGTCATGAAGCAGGGAGGGATACAAAGCTCAAATGGGTAAGAAAAAGCCAGCAGGAAACTTCCTTTCACATATACTCTTTTTCCCCTCTTGCCCAGCAGGAAATGTTTTTCAATAGGGGAACTGAAACTATAAAAAAGAGGGACAAACACCCCGAGGCATCCCCCTCTCTCCTTGCCTGTCCCACCCACTGCACCTGAAGGGACAAAGCAAGCAGTCATTGGAGGGGTCCTGACCTGAGAGTCTGGTCAATAATCTGCTGGAACATGCGGTGAGAAATGTCCCTTTGATTCTAATGTAGTTTGTTAGTTTAGGCATTAGCAAGTGTCTTATGTTTATCTTTCTTGTAACCATTTCTGACCTTTATGTCTCATTACATGTACTCACTTAAAATGTGTCTCTTTGTAGTTAATAAACTTGTTTTACTGTTTATCTAATCCAGTGTGTTTACATTGAAGTGTCTGAATAACTATTTGAGATAATAAACTGGCATATTATTCCCTCAAAGAAATAATGGACTTAAATATTTGTACTGTTTAGGAGAGGCTGAGCAGTACAGGACATATCTTTCTGGGGAAAACTCTGAGACTGGGAGTGTATTGGGGTCACCTTGCAGTATAACCCAGGCTGGTGTGAGAGCCAGAGTATAACCCAACTGTGACTGGCAAGCTGCAGCTACACATAGACACTCAGGGTGGGGCTCGCATGCTGGAAGGTTGTTTGTGAGCGGCTCAGGTGGGAGCTACTTCAGCAAGGCATTGTAAGGCCCCCTACTGGCCTGTATCCTGGGATGTTACACTCCCCTTAGTTGTCTCTTTTCTAAGCTGAACGGTCCCAGCCTTTTCAATGACTTGGCATATGAAAGCTGTTCCATGACCCTGGTGATTTTTGTTGCCCTTTCTGTACTCTTTTCCAATTCTAATAATCTTTTTTGAGATGCGGTGACCAGAACTGCATGCAGTGTTCAAGGTGTGGGTGTACCATGGATTTATATAGTGACATTATGATGTTTTCTGTCTTATTAGCTATCCCTTTCCTAATGGTTCCAACATTCGGTTAACTTTTTTGACTGCCACTGCACATTGAGCAGATGTTTTCAGTGAACTATCCACAGTGACTCCAAGATCTCTCTTGAGAGGAAACAGCTAATTTAGCATCATTTTGTTTGTATAGTTGGGATTATGTTTTCTAATGTGCATTACTTTGCCTTTATCAACACTGAATTTCTTCTGCCATTTTCTTGCCCAGTCACCCAGTTTTGTTGAGAATCCCTCTGTAAGTCTTTGCAGTCAGTTTTAGACTTATCTTAAATAATCTTGTATCTTCTGCAAACTTTGCTACCTCCCTGTTTACCCCTTTTTCCAGATCATTTAAGAATAAATTAAACAACACTACTCCCAGTACAGATCCTTGGGGATCACTGCTATTTCCCTCTCTCCACTGTGAAAACTGACCATTTATTCCTTTATTCTTTTAACCAGATACTGATCCATGAGAGGACTTTCTTTTTTATCCTATGACTGCCTACTTTGCTTAAGAGCCTTTGGTGAAGGACCTTGTCAAAGACTTTTTGAAAGCTCAAGTACCCTGTATCTACTGTATCACCCTTGTCCACATACTTGTTGACACCCTCAAAGAATGCTAGTAGGTTTGTGAGACATGATTTCCATTTACAAAAAGTCACATAGTATCTTCCCCAACATATCATGCTCATCTATGTGTCTGATAATTCTGTTCTTTACTATAGTTTTAATCAATTTGTCTGGTACTGAAGTGGCTTATCAGCCTGCAATTGCCAAGATCGACTCTGGAGCCTTTTTTAAAAATTGCCATTACATTACCTATCCACCAGTCGTCTGATCTAAACGATAGGTTACATACTAGAGTTAGTAGTTCTTCAAATTCATATTTGAGTTCCTTCTGAACTCTTGGGTGAGTACCATCTGGTCCTGATGATTTATTACTGCTTAATTCATCATTTTGTTCCAAAACCTCCTCTGTTGAGTCAAGGACAGTTCCAAAACTACTCAGTCTGGGACATTTCCTCAGATTTGTCACCTAAAAAGAATGGCTCAGATGTAGGAATCTCTCTCACACATCCTCTGCAGTGAAGACCAATGCAAAGAATTCATTTAGCTTCTCTGCAACAGTCTTTTCTTCCTTGAATGCTGCTTTATACCTCAATCATTCAGTGGCCCCGCTAACTGTTTGGCAGGCTTCCTGCATCTGATTTACTTTAAAAATATGTTGATGTTAGATTTTTATCTTTTTCTTGTTGCTCTTCAAATTCTCTTTTGGCCTGCCTAATTATACTTTTACATTTGACATGCCAGCGTTTATTTTCCTTAGTAGGATTTGACTTCCAATTTTTAAAATATGTTTTTCTGTCTCTAACCACCTCTTTTACTCTGTTTACCCATGGTAGCATTTTTTTATTCTTTAATGTGCGGTTTACATATAATATGAGCCTCTATTATGGTGTTTTTTAAAAGTTTCCATGCAGCTTGTAAGCATTTTAGTCTTGTGATTTTTCCTTTTAATTGCCATTTAAATATATTCCTCATTTTTGCGTAGTTCCCCTTTTTGAAGTTAAATTCTGCTGTGATGGGTTTCTTTGGTATTTCCCCCCCCACATGGATGTTAAATTTAATTACATTATGGTCACGGTTAGTGAGCAAATCAGCTATATTCACCTCTCGGACCAGATCCTGTGCACCACTTAGGACTAAGTCAAGAATTACCTCTCCCTCTGCGGGTTCCAGGACTAGATACTCCAAGAAGAAGTAATTATTGATGACTAGAAATTTTGATGTTTCCAGTCCGGATGCAGCTGTAGTCAGTTGTTGGCTGTGTGTGTGTTCTCTCTGTGTGTTGTACTGGCTCTGCCCAACTAGCCTGCACAGCAGGCTCTGATTGAATTACTCAATAAGACCACTGACTCAATTCCATAGCGAACTCAGCCAGGTTTATTGTCAACAAAACACGGTCCTAACGCCCTGACTCAATGGTTACAGGTATGCTAACACATGTATACTCATTGAAATGGATTTGGCTCAGTGAATGGCAGGACTTCCCATTCCCCCTTCAGCCAGACAAAGACACCCCCTCTGTGACCCCTCTTTATACACTGATACCAACAAGTTATGTATTGCCCCTCTGACATGGTTAGTTACCACCTTTTACTTTGTATATGTGGGTTCAATCAAAACGTCTCTATCCATGATGTCATCCTAACCTTATCTTTAGGAGGGGGAGTGTTTATACCATACTTGGTATTGGGGTGTTCTGGTATTGCCCTTCGTGAATGTCCTGTGCCTAGCACTTCTTAAATGTGTTCACATTTTCATAATATCAGCCCTGTGTCAGGTTCTGTGAACTTGCAAGCAGGCATGTTTTGTAACAGGGCCTGACTTCCGCTCACAGCCTGACTTTTGCTAATTTTGCTTTATATCAGCAAGGCCTGACTACTTTAGTTCAGACCTTAGGCCTCATGCCAGACCTCTTATACCAGGCCTCATGTCTCAGGCTCTCTCTACTATCGGAGATAGTTGAAATCCCGCATAATTATTGGGTTTTCTGTTTTTGTAGCCTCTCCAATCTCCCTGAGCATTTCACAGTCACCATTACCCTCCTGGTCCAGTGGTCAGTAGTATACTGCTACTGCTATACTCTTATTATTCAAGTATGGAACTTCTATCCATACAGATTCTGTGGTATTATTTGATTCATTTGAGATTTTAACTATATTTGACTCTGTGCTTCTTTCACTTACCTTGCCACCCACCCAACTAGTGCAATCTACTGTGTCATTCCTACATATTTTGTTCCTTGGTATTACTGTGTCCCATTGATTCTCATTGTTCCATCAAATTTCTATGATCCCTGCTATATCAATATCCTCATTTAATACCAGGCACTCAAGATCACCCATTTTAGTATTTAGACTTCTTGCATTTGTATACTAGCACGTTAAAAAATGTTCAGTGTTTAGTTGTCTGTCTTCATGTGATGTAATTAAATGGAACTTTTTTGTTTGTTTGATTGTTTCTCTTCAGTTCCTACCTCTACTTTATCAACTTCTATTCTTTACTCTTTACTAGGATACAGAGTATCCCCTTTAATAAAACCTCCCCTAAGGGAAGTATCTGTCCAAACTGTGTGCTCCTCTACACCTGTTGACTTTCCCTCAGCCCTTAAAATTGTCTACAATTGTTTACATGCCAGCAAGCTGATTCCATTTTGGTTTAGGTGGAGCCCATCCTTCCTGTATGGGCTCCTCCTTTTCCAAAAGGTTCCCCAGTTCCTAATAAATCTAAATTCCTCTTCCAAACAGCATTGTCTCATCCTCCATTGAGATCATGCAGTCTGCCTAACTGGCCCTGCATGTGGAACTAGAAGCATTTAATGCTACCATGGAGGTCTTGGACTTTAATTTCTTCCCTAGCAGCCTAAATTGGCCTCTAGGACATCTCTCTTATATTTCTCTAGGTCATTGGTATCTACATGTACCATATCCATTGGCTGCTCCCCAGCACTGCACAAAAGCCTGTCTATATATCTCTAAGATCCACAACCTTCTAACCATGCAGTCAGTTGACCATGCAGTTCTCCCAGTCATCACAAGCTCAACCAATTACTAATAATTGAATCCCCCATTACTATTACCTGCCTTTTCCTAACAGTAATAATAAAAATAATTAACCTCCCCCAGAGATGTATATTTAGTACAAGAGGACATCATGAAATCATCTTGAAAGAGGGTCCCAACAATGGAATAGTTTCCCTCTGCTTTAGCTTGATGTTTTCCTTCCCTGATCCTTTGTTCCTCCTCAACAGCACAGAGGTTGTCAGACTGGGAGTGGCACCACTGTACTTTGTCCCAGAAAGTCTTTGGTTTTCCATAGTCTGACTGGTACTTGACTGTTAAACCTGAGGAAAAATTGTTTGCATCATTTTCATAAGCATATTGAGTACCAGGCATCATTATGTGAGCAAGAAACAGGTTAAGAATGTCACTGGATTAGAGTTCTATCCCATAGACACTGTCATAATGTAATCAAACAATAGGATGAAAATTGAAATGGCAAAATCTGAGGGCTAAAATCTTCTAACATTCTTTGGAACATGATATCTCAAAAAAGTGTTGTCTAAAAATTCCAAATTCATTTTCTTTGTTTATCCTTAATATCAGCCAGTGCCTGGGGCTCCTTTTTAGAAGATTGATGTGTTTTAATTAGTATGAAATTTGGAATCTCCAAGTGATATGATATTTCTGTAAAACTTCCTAATAGATCTTTGTAGAGTTTCTAAATTCCATTGGCCAGGATCTGAGCCAGTATAATTCAGCGGAGTACATCAAGTTACACCAATTGAGGAGCTGGCTCCATAATGCAGTCTGATTATAAAGAACACAGAAGATTTGTAGACCCACCCATTCTGGTTTATAAAATCAATAAAATGAGAAACTGGGTGGGCCTACAAATCCTTTATGTTTAAACTTTCCCATTAGCATAATTCAATCTAATATACCTTTTTTTAAAATGATGGAATACTTATGCTTTTGGTGACTGCTTTTTTTGCCATTAAAGATGAGTAGTTGTTTTAATGGTAGACACCTTTTCCTGGTAACATTCATTTTATTGTTACGCCATATTGGGAACTGAGGGGAAAAAACACATAATCATCATCTTCCATAGTATACTCATTTGCATAAGCAACTCAGTGATCAAAACAACAGGTTGAATGCACATTTGAATCAATTAGATAAACAATTCCAGCTGTTTTGAGTCAAAAGGCTGAATGCAGTTGTAAGTAGAAATGATAACACTTATTCTGTTCAGTGGCTGCATCTATTGCATTTTATTTCTGCAATTTGTATAGCACACTGGCAATATTTTCTGCACTTTGCTAGCAGGATACCATAAATGTGCAGCCACTCTGTACTTGTATCATTACATCCCTCCATGGAAACATTCTGCTACGTGATACCACAACACTCTCAGATAGGGCTTGTTAAAGTAATTGATTAAGCTGACTCCTTATTGTACCTTTCAGTGGTAAAAAACACTATAGTTAAGGCTACAGAATAGTTTCAATTATAGGTCTGTCTGCATGGAGCTCACAAGAGGATCAGGACTATAAATCTTTTTCCACTTATTCATAACCCTTTCCCCTACTGCTGTGTCTCTCTTGTCTATTTAGATTGTAAGCTCTTCAAGGCAGGAAATGTCTAATACTCTGTATTTGTAGTGTCTAATACAATGGGCCCTGTTCTTGGTTGGTCCCTAAGTGCTACCATAATAAACCTGATTAATAATAATTTATATTTTTTTCTAGAATTTTCCATTGTGGCTGAAAGTGTTTGTTCTTGTTCTACTTCATAAAGGCAGATTGATCTTGGAAGACTGGCAAGATTTGGGGTTATAAGTGCACGATGAAAGAAACAAAACGTATTTTCCTCCACTTTAGAAAAGCTGTAAGCATTATTTTTCCAAGGACATAACACGGTAACTTTTTGAATTCTGGAATGTCAAACTTTGCATAGAGGAAGCCCTCAGGCAGGGTTACATGCTTTGCTAAATTTGGAAAAACAAGAATGGAAAATAAAGTTAGGAATGTAGAAAGTGCACTGTGAGGCTGAGTATGCATAGCAGGAATTTTTAGAGTTCAGTGTTCTACCGTTTAGTTCAGAGGCAACATGAATGCACAGCTAGAAAGTGTAACAGTAAAATCCGTAAAGCTAAAGCAACTTTACAATCTGCCTTGAGTATAGGACATCACATAACTGCATTTCCCTAAGAGCTGACCACACAAGGTAAGACACAATTCCTCCCTTGATCTTTGGGAACAAATAAATTATTTCACTCCTTTTTGCAGACCATCTGACTGCCCATTGTTTGCCTGGTCAGCTACTCAATGGCCAGTGAGTTGAAGGGGCACAACCAGGAATCCACCTCACCCATGTCCATCTCTGCTTCCCGGCCATTCGCTTCTTCCCAGTGGGAAGGATCAAGTGAGCAGCCCCTATTCTTCTCAATGCAGCCAGGCCAACCTGAAAGGATCTAAGTAAACGTTAACCTTTACTCCTTTTTCCCTGTGTGGCCAAATAATGGCTATGACAATCCAGCAGAACTGCAGTGATTCAATCCGGTGATTAAGATGGACAAATTGTGCTTTACTAGATATTCACTAATTTGTAATCTTTCCAAATCATTCCCTTTGCCGACAAAACTTGACCTGTTTTAATCAAATATTAAGGATACATTTTCTTAGAAACCCCATGAAGTGAATAGGTTCCATCATCTTTGAGTTAATACAGAAAACAATGCATATTTTTGGTCTCAAAAAGAGACAAAGTTCAAATCTTTAGTCTTGTTGGGTGGGTCATCCTCAGTGAGGAATAGAACCAGGAGAAAGTAGATGAAAATTGGATTTGAAATTCAGAATCTGCAGGTGTTTCTTTATAAAAGCAAAGTAAATTGCTCTTTTCCTTTGAAAAAAATGTAACGTGAAGCCTGTGTTTCCCTGTTAACCTGCAAAATATTGGATCCAGCCATCTCATAGCTGAAGCAAAGTTATGAATATCATCCCACCTTCCCCACTATCAACCTGCCAAACTCATTCAACTTACTGAGATATTAAAATACGGTTTTAGTTAGAAAAATTACTACATGGAAATGATGACACCTTATTATTCAACAGATCTGCTTCATATGTGTTCTAAAATAGATCTTTATCCCCAAATAATAAAAACAAGGTTTTGTTATTGTTTTCTTTACTTCTTTTAGCTGTGCAGCCCCAATATAGTGTTAGCTGGATTCTCTGCTGGCACTTGAATCACGAACAGGTTTGTTAAAACAAAATATTTTTTATTAGCAATGCTACAGAAAGCAAAAAGGAATACAGCTTGACTTACATATTCCTGGCTGAGTTTGCGAAGCTGATTCTTTTTTTTTAAATTGAAAAAAGAGCACACTTGGTATGGAAATTAGTGAGAAACAAAATATATGTGGAGCCCAATTTTAAACAATCACTTTTTGGAGTAGAATTTTGCTTTAATTTCAAACCCTTGAGTGGAGCATATAAATAAACTAATGCAGAAAATAAATTTAATTCACTGATAAACTAATTGCTTTGCTAGGTTTGCAGAAAACTGGATGTTATTAACCAAGTAAGCAGCATTTATCAATAGTGTAACGAGCATGTGCAGTACAATTTTTGGTTGATTTCTACTTCAGGCTTTTTCCACATGTGTTTATAGATATATTTAAGGGCTATAAACAACATTGTTTTTAGTATTATATTTAATAGAAAGTTTATTGTTAAAACATTAACATGAATACAAATACTAATTAGATCTTGGTGGGGAAATCTGTCTGGGAAAATAGTTGCTTTCCAGTGAAAAACAAACAGAAACAAGATGATAGAAAATTGGCTGGGGAAATGGTAAAATAAAAACTGGGACAGGAGAAGTTGGCGTAAAAATAGTATGAGAAGAAACTTGATTCTGTATCTTCTTTCAGAACCTTTAAAGCTTAGTAGAGTCCATGTGAGTCTTGTCCCTACTAGGAATTTCTTATTAAAAAAAATCCCCATCATTGCTAACACTAGTGCAGATTCACTGAGCTTAGCACTTCTGAGCAGTCGAATGCAACAAGGCCCCCAAGATTGTTGGTATTTTTAACACCATGTTGATTGGGTTTGCTCTGAACAGGTTGAAATGGCATGATGCTAAATGCCATGGAAACCTTATCAGCAGTAGGGCGGAAAGATTTAATAAGAATGGTGGAGCTGTGCTAGTGTTAGCAAGAACAGGAAGCAATGCCTACTTCAGTCAATGCTATAGACAACACCAAAAGAGAACATACAACATCTGAAGATAACACACAGCCGTGAATCCATACTCACAGATGACAGCCACTGCCTTTGTCTCCAAAGGAAAAGTAGCTGTCCCTAAAAAACCACACATGCCAAGATCTCATGATGCAACAGCAGGGTACATACTTCAGTCCAATAGTCCCACACTGCATATTGTTGGCAAGTCAAGATGCTATGTTAGGGAAACGACATCCCACACAGGTCCGTTTTACTAATTTAGTACAACTCTCTCTAATATAGGTCATTCACCAAACTGCAGCTTTTACTAGTTACTTTTCATATACCCAGGCCATTAGGTTGTATAATTTAATACCAAACTCCCTCAATTTCCTGACTGAGCTGCTTTCATTAATTTAGCAGCACTTTTCCAGTCAGATGGCTGCATATTTTACTAATTGAGTTGCAGAGTTTAATAATTGAGAAATAATTTACTGCCCTTTTTTGTATATACTCTTAGTGAAGATGAATACTTTGCTGATTTAGTTTAATTTGTCACAGATCCGGGCACCTGTTTCTCTAGCTAAGCCTCTACATATCTCAGCTGTGGAATTTTTAGAGTACTTTGGCAACTGAGCTGCATCTTCACCAGTTGAATGGCATACTTCAGCTGCAACGTTATTTACAAACTTTACTGATCAAGCTGCTGAATTTCCTATAGACAGAACTTTGCAGATGGAACTGAATATTTTACCAATCATGGGAGGTGAATGAATTTATTTGATTAGCACTAATTTGCATTATTAGCTGATTATGTTCCTGAGTTCCTACTCTGAAGACCTGTGTTGTGTTGCGAGTGCTAGTTAATCATATATAGTGCTCCACTTCAGATATGGAAGCATTTCAGTGGTGGAAGAAGTGATCCTTCCCATTTCTTCAAAGCCTTCCTAAAAAGCCTGGCCTTCCATGTTACGCTCAAGAAGTTAAAAACAAAACAAAAACAAAAGATCAGTTATAATTTAAGCAGCAGGATGAGCACAAACTAAAACTGAGTAACTATATTTTACGACTGTGACCTTTGTCCTTCCTCATCCCACCACATATTTTTATTATTATTATTTATATTATTTTTTATTTGTATGAGAGTTGCAGCTGCATGCCACATCCAAGATAAGGACCCTCCTGGGCTAGTTGCTGTACAGACACCAAGCAGTCCCTGCCTCAAAAGGCTTACAATGTAAATAGACGGGACACAGGAACAGAAAGGTGCTGCGTCTTGCCAAAGGTCACATGGCAGGTCAGTAGCTGAGTTTGGAGGGGACCCAGGTGTCCTGAGTCACGAACCAGTGCACCATTCACTAGACTACTCTGCATCTCCTTTGTTTGTCCTTCAAAGTGCATAGCACACTTTAGTTACTGTGTAAATAATAGAATACTTGGGAAAGAAAAGGTTGTAATTTCTCTTTATAAATATCTACCTGTCCATTTATCTATGCTATTTAAATGTATAAACATACAAATTCTGTAGAGTGCATCATGGGGTCTGAATGTAACAGATGAAAAGTACCTACTGTAGTACATATCAATTATTATCAACGGGCCAAATCCTGAATTCCTTCATCAAGCAAAATACTCATTTGCTTCAATGGGAGTTTTGCCTACATAAGGGACTTCTTTGGGAGTTGTGGGTTCTCATTACCCCAGTGGTTCTGGAAAGATTTTATATAATTGATGGCATAAGAGAGAGCCAACAAGCCGGCATGACCTGTGCTGATTGGCAGCTTCCATCAACCCTCTTCCTTCCCCTCCCTTGCAGTCTCTTCACCTCAGCTTCACTCCTCCTACCCTCTTCTTCCCTTCCCTGTCCCCTTCATCCCCTCTTCCCTTCAACGTCGCCTCCTAACTAAATCCACCCCAAAAAAATCATGGAACTGATATGATGTTTGCCACCATCACATTATTCACTCTGCTAGTATATTCTATCCTTTCCCCCACTATGTGTTTGTCTTGTCTATTTAAATTGTAGGCTGTTTAGGGAAGGGTCCATCTTTTTGTTCTGTGTTTCCACAGTGCCTGCAGAGTGCCTAGTCCGTGACTAGAATGGTGTCTTACCATTGTATTCCAGTAAGCCAAAAAAAATTGGCATTAATCAGTGGGAAGAATTCAGAATAGTACATGCAGCCACAGAAACAGCTAAAACATAAAGGTAGATAAGTAAATGTAATTATTTCAGTTTGTTCAGGAAAGAACATAAAATGACAAAGCATAAAACTGGAAACAAGAAAATATGCACTTTGATTAACAGCACAATAAAACATGTAAATAACTTCTGAACTACAAATTATGCAACTTGATCAGCAAACTGCATAAAGACCGAGCTATGAAGATTTGCAGTAGACTAAAATTTACAGGAAATGTGTGAACCTGGAAGGGCCCTTACTCTTCTGTTCCTAGTCTCAGACAGCAAATCCTTTCATGTTTGGCTTTGGATCCAAATTAGATCTCTCCTGCAGCTCTGCAAGGAAATTTCTAACAAAGATTCAACCAAAAACAGTATGTCACACAGAGATTCCACCAGACAAATGGAGATTTCTTGTCTGATGTAGGTCAGAGTCACCTGTCATCATCAAAGAGTTTCTCAAGTTTAAGAGCACAACTTTCTGATTCAGAGGTGAACCCAAGCAGAAGTGAAACTAACTTGAATTTACTTCTCTTCCACATGAAGTAATTGATTGACAATATGAAAATAATAGGGAAGTTTGGTATAAATGACCATGATCTCCTAAAATTCAGCATAGTAAGGAATGGGCTCCCAGAACACAGAAGTACAAGAATATTGGATTTCAAAACAAAATACTAGGAAATTAAGAAATAAAGGGCCTTATCTTGCACTCCATCATCTGGCAAAACACCTGTTGAAGTAGATGTAGATTTTTATGGGCCCATAGTGAGCAATGACAGGAAGTATTAATATATACAAATGAAAAATCTAAATTCAATTAATTCAAAAGACTTCAATAAAACAATGTTAGGAACAAGAGGCAGCCAATGTATCTTCATGAGGGGCTGGTAAGGTTGCCTCCAAGTGTCCTGGAGTCTCCAGGAATTAAAGATTAATCTTTAATTAAAGATTACATCATGTGATGAGAGCTCCTTGAATACATCCAACCAAAATTGGCAACCCTAGGCTGTTCAGAGCGTAAATAACAGTGCTGTACTGAAACTGGAAAATGGCAGAGGGAGCCCAAAAAGAACAGGGTAAGTTAGACAAGTGTAGCCCAAGGTCTAGTGTGCTTCAACAACAGCAGCAGAAGTGGGAACTACAAGTTGTGGACTACAAACTGCAGCATGTTGGGAGAACTTCCTGGCAAGAAGTACCCTCTGCCCTCCCAGGAGAAAGTTTCAGCACTGACTTCTGGGAGCAGGAGGCTAACAAGCAGAGAGAAGGCTGATGATGGACTGTAATCCTCTTCTGTGTTTCTTTGCAGGTAGGACCAAAGGGGCTTAAAGAGCACCCTGAGAGGAGTTTAAATGAGGCAAAAGGACAACGTTGGCTTGTTTGTTTGGGGGTTCAGTTATTATGGAAGTTAGGACATGTTTGTAAGGGGGATTGTGTTATATTAAGTACTCTCTGCCCTCCCAGTAGGGAGTTCCAGCACTGACTGAGGCTGGGAGCATGTGGCAGGCAAGCAGAGAGGAAGCCGATGGACAGTAATCCTGTTCTATGTTTCTTTGCATAATAAAACCTTGTTCTTGGTGGTTGGTCTGAGATGAATACACTCTGATATGCAATGCAGAGCACACAGGAACCCCAGGCCCAGTTTCCCAAAGTTGTGTAAAACTCAAACTCACAAGGCAGATTTTCCTTATCTTGAACACACTCACGATGGGCTAGTAGACAGGAGGGGCTACACAAGGATTGCAGGTAAAAACAAAGGGCACCCATGAAGCAGAATGAGTTAAAAGTTGCTAAAGTGGTTAATGGAATGTGTACTGAATGATTCAGCAAAAAAAAAATCCCCAAAATGGCAGCCAGAAAGGTCTTTTTGTCAAAGGACAGGGTTTATAAAAAGAAAGCAAAATAGGAAACCCTAATCTCCCTACGTTGGCCTTGAACTCAGTCTTGTGTCTCTGGGTGTGCAGCTCAACTTTCCTAAATGCATTCTCCTCCCCCTGCCTCACAGGCAACCATCCTTAAACCTTGTGTTGAACATGTATTGTCCTTATCTACGCTTACAGTTAAACTGTGATCAACACTGGCTCAGCTGCACTTACTGCTACCATACATTGTTGTGGTGTATTGAAAAGTCTGTTCAAATTGTAATATGTCACTTTACATTTCAGAGAGTGTCCTGGTCCTGCTGCAGATTAGGGGGCTCTGGAGGGAAGTGTGGGATCTGGACCAAGCAGCAGTCAGTTTGCAGATGGACAGCCTAGAGTAAATGGTGTTCTGTTATCCCTCTCAGCAGCCTGCTTTCGTCTCTCTTTTTTGGGGGGTTTCTTGTGTGTGATTGTTCTGAATTCTAAGCAATAAAATAGTGATACTTGCAACCTAGCAGCAGGAGTATTTATGTCTTTATCTAACTTCTGTGTGTGGGCGTGCCAAGAACATAACTGACAGCAATGGGTTCATTTTGTTCTGCAGATCAATGGTATGCAAACTTTTCCAGTTGCACCCCTTTTACCATTCAGAGAATTTGTCATACACCACCTCCATTACCACCCTTCCTGTTGCTGCTGATAGTGGCACTGCCTTCAGAGGTGAGGAGCCGGAGAGCAGTGGCTGCTGGCTGGGGAGTTTATGTTGTTTGCAGCGTGGCAGGACTATTTTTTTTAATCCCATTCCCATCTCGCCCTGCAATACCCATTCTAGTTTTATCCTGCTCCCACTATTATGGCAGTGGGTCCTTTGGGACCCACGGGATCCCAATTCCTTCATGCCTCCCCCAGAGAACCTCTTGCACCCACCAGGGGGGCACACCCTCCAGTTTGCTCACCACTGCTTTAGATAAAGCTTTATAGTCCATCCCCTGATCTGAGGTTAGCCCTTTGTGCACCAGAGACCTAACAGCATTTCTGCAATTTGTCACTGGAAATCAGAGGAGTTTTTACAAATCTATCCAGTGAAACAGGAGTACTAAAGAGAAGGTGGGGAATGAAATCAACATTGATCTAAAATTGCACAGATAACAACACTGCTTTTGTAAATCTGTCTTCAACCACAAAAAAAAAAGTAGGAAAAGTAATTTGTATAATTAATGGCAGACGCTATAAAGTAATAGATGAGCTTATAAAATAGCTATTGATAAAACAAAGGTAAAACAGTACTTGGAAAAAGAGACCAAATTTGGGTCCAGTGACATGTTTCCTCAGGTGTTCGAGGATTTAACCAATGAACTTAGTGAAAAACCTCTGACAATGATTCTGGAAGCCTCACTGATACCATGACCATTGCCTTATCCACAGTGGACAACAGAGCTGCCATGCACAAAAATGAGCACCCATTTAAAGGGTGGCAGATGTCCTACTGCAATGTTCACTTCCTCAAGCTGCAGGAGGAATTTTGACTGATTCCCCTAAAATGTGTTCCTAGGTGCCCACTGCTGCAAGGCCCCTAACACACTTCCTTGTCTCCAGTACAACAGTGCACTTTACAGCACAGTCCAGCCTGTAGTTTGTTGCCAAAGGAAAAAAGTATCATATTAGAAATTGTCATGGATCTAAAATCGAACCCTACTAAAACTAAAAGTAAGGGACATTTTTGTAAACAACTAGATGATGACAAGTTCATGGTGTCCCCAATGACAAAAGTTCTGCGCGCACTAGCCCATGCTAACCAGGAGTAATTGCAACACACAATAATACAGTAACGTTATGTCCCAACCATGGGAGCCATTATTCAACCATCTCCTCTTAAAATATGCTACACTTCTAATTTCATTTTTACGATGGGTTGTAAAATATCTCTGCAATCAATTACAAAACATTGTTCTCCTACATATTGCTAAAGTGTACAATTATGATGAGTCATGATGAATTTTTTAAAAGTTGGGGGCAAGTCAAGAATGGACCTTGACTGGAACAATGACATTTCAAAAGTACATACTAATTAAAAGTCAGATGAGTGCTAGAGCCTGAGCTCGAAGTCAAAACAAAGAATTGAAGTCACTATCTGCCACATATTGCACATAAGTCTAATTTAATTAACATACCCCATGGTATTTCAGTGTCAATGGAAGGTGCCAGACTGATATTTTGAGAGACAAAGTCCTCCCCTCAGAGAATAAGTACAAGACGAGCAGCATTCCTACATTGTCCTGCTAACTAGGCATGAATGGAAAGTTCATTTTCAATGCCTATTCCAACCTGGACTTGTGGGCTGAATCTGTCAATTATATTTGTCCCAATTACATTGTTTTTGATGATGTGTCCAATTTTTTTACTAGGAACTTGGATTGAGACCTACCAAACAATGACATTGGGGAAAAAGTAGCTCTTTGTTTATGATACCTCTTGTCCCTGTAATCCAGGTCACTGTAGAAAGTCTCCCTGATAACAGCAAGTGGGTGAAAGGTATCTGCCATTGGGGCATTTGAACCTCCCAAAAATATGCACAAAGCTTCCTGAAGAGGGGCCATGACTGAGACCCACAGAGGCTAACTGACTTGCCTATAATCAGAACTCAGCTCAGTGACACAGGGTCAGGTTTAGGACCCAAATTATGAATTTATGAGCATTTTTATTAAATTAAAGCTATTTTCTCTTCCACATATAATTATATGCAGTATGAGCCAGATGCAAACATCCCTGAAATCAGTAAGACTCTTTCCACTGACCTCAGTGGGTTTTGGATCAGTTTCTAAGAACTGCTTGTTCACTGAATTAGTCTACAGTTTGGTTATAATAGCCAATCATGTGACTTTGGATTATTTATATTTTTAGGTTATTTTGCTTGAGATACCACAGAGCTTGAAATATACTATTTTACAAAACATTATCAGGAGAAGGTCACATCCAATGTAAGAGAGGTGATTTGCTTCAGAGTGCATATGCACAATGTCAAAACTGCATTCCAGCAACAGGGAATAAGCAGGTGTCTGTGCAATTTTACATTTTAAATACCAGGAAGATTACCAGACAATAGTTTCTTGATTGCAGAACTGTTGTAGATGGTCCATCCCTGTAACATAATTGGTCTGCTGGCATTACACCCATGTTACTTCACAGGATGAAAATAAAATTATAAAGTTCTGTGTAAAACCTGAAATGGGCACCTTTAAGTTTAATCTTCCCCTTAATGTTCTAGAGTTCATAAAATATGCATTAATTCAAGTTTTTAATAGCTTTTATCAATCCATCTTTCTTCTGCAGATGGTTGACAATATCTCTAATAGGTAAGGTCTCTCTGCACTTCCATCCACATGGTAAATCTTAGTATCTTGCTTTGTTTTAAAGTTGCTCAGGCAATGTTTGGTTAGCAGAAGCATACAAAGCCATTAACAGTTCCAACACCGCTGATGTAATCAAGGCTAAGGCAGTTAAAGGACTACGCAGAGGCTGAGAATAGCAGATATAAACTACTCAGCCAACTGACTATTAATATCATTACATCAAAAGCAAAAAAGAATGGTTGGTAAAATGTTAAAATATTGGCCACAGAATCATCACTGTGTGCTGTCCATCAGTTAATGGTTTTCTACTACTTAGGTACTATTCCTTTTAGTAAACACCTTCAGTAGTATCCTTCACATACTGCCTCTTTAATAAACCTTCTGTATTATATGGGGAAACAACTCAGTGAAAGAAATTGCACTGAATAGAACAAAACAATCTGTTAGACCCATGATTTGAACTATGCAATCACAAAACAATAATAAAAAAATATAAATGACAATAATTAAAAGGTTTACCAACCGCAACTAAAAAAGGCTGAGGATGCAGGCCAGAAGTTAAATGTATCACATTTGTAGACATGCTTTAGCAATTGACAAAAAAAATTTTTAGAAGGGCTAGACTGTGGTTTAGATGATGTGCCCAGAGAGGAGAGAAAGAACTTGTCCCTTGGGTGCTATCTGAATCTTGGTAGAGGCCTGCAGCAAACTGCTACCTTCCTCCTGAAGCAATGGAGATGCAGGGAGGGAAATGAGGCTCATAGGAGCATCTATGAGGTACCATGCCTGTCAGACCTACACTTGATGGTGCAGTTTCCATAACACCCTTTCCACTGTGCCTAACAGCAATATCTAGCCTGAGGAGTTGTAGATTATACCTTAATCCAGGATTATTTTATACTCCAAACCTATTTCTTAACAACCTTTTTTATCCTTACTACAACTTCTTTAATAAAAAGATCCTTTGAAAAATAACCATCCCGATGAAATAGGTGCAATTTATTAATAGTATACGACATGTACTTAGACTGTAGAAGTCATTGCCACAAGACATCATTGAAGCCAAAAACTTAGTTCAATTCAAATAGGGATTGGATATTTATATGAATAGAAATAATATCCAAAGGTATATGAGTTAATTTTTAAAAAGTAGGAGGGGGGAGAGAAACCATGCTTCAGTATTTAAGACACTCAAACTATAAGTGCCTGCTACATCTATCTCAAACTATAAGTTCCTCTGCCTGCTGTGGGGTTTTTGTACCTTTCTCTGAAGTATCTGGTTCTGGCTACTGTCAGAGACAGTACACAAGACTAGATGGACTTTGGGTACGACCCACCATGGCAATTCCTATATTACCATCTAAATTAAAGCAACAGTCACAGCTGCCTGGCATTTTATGGAGAGTTGGTCTCGGCTTCCTCTGTAATACAGCAACTATTCCCCCAGCTGAATTTTGCTGAGTGGTTTACTTGCAATTATTGGACACAGCTGGGAAAGGATCAGGGCAGTCTACAATAAGAGAGAGAGCGAGGGCACAGTGTTTGAAGATCTCTGTCTAGAGGGGTCTTGATAGGAGTCAGGGGGAAAGAGAAGGCTATTGCAGGAGATTTAGCTCCCGTAAGTCGTCTCAACATAAATGTGAGACTTTAGTGAAGGTAGCACTTGGAGTCAGTGGTCCACTAAGGAATGAAGCATAGGAGAAACTTAAAATGGATGAATGTTCAAGCATGAGGGTGGCATAAGTGGTTTTAATATATATATATATTTCCACTTGGTATTTGTGAGGGGAGAGCTTCAAGACAGAGCCCTGTGAGCCCCTGCTCTGGAAGAAGGGTGAACCTGGAGTGGCTGCGGTGCTGCAGAAGACAGAGAGGTCATGGGGCTGCACAAGAATATAGGTACACAGTAGTCCCAGGAAGAGGAAGTAGGGAAGACCTGCAGACAGGCTGAAGGAAACCCAGGCAGAAAGTTTTTGAGAGAGTCTGAATAGACAGACTTTGTTTGCTTACTACTGGTTTGGAACCCAGAAGAGAGGGAGGCCCACTGAGAGAGGTGGTATGAAGACCCCAGCAACTAGAGATAGAAGGACTAGTGAGTCTGTGAGGCCACAGGACTTTTGTTTGTTGGACCTTCTCTGGTACCCCAGAAGGGGTAAGACTTTAAAGTGACTTGGTTGGAGGGCTCAGTCATGAAAAGAAGCAGACCATTGCTGAACTAGAGTGGCTGTTAGCAGGGGCACCTTTCAGAGATGAGAAGTGCCTGCTATGCCATGCCCCACCATGAGGAGGCAAACCAGTGGTGAGTTCATTTTTCTACAGTAACCTATAGCAAGGTGTCTGAACTAAAGAATTTTGAAAGGAACCTTTTTAAGCGTATGTTTAAAATGGTATGGCTGAGACAGATGTCCAGACTTTTGACAAGGAGTGAGTTTACATTCTACAATTAGACCACCGCAGGCAAAGTTCGGATGACTGCTGACCCCTTGATCTTGCAGAGAGCTTTGCACAGGCAGACACCTTTGCCTGCATGAAGATCACTGCAGATTGAGAGCCTTGCTTTGTGATGGTGGACCCACTACAAGGTGGAGATGTCTGCTGGGTCCCAGGAGATCTCTGCGGGTTTTATGGTCCCATTGCCTGTTCTATAGGGAGTGAGGTAAAACCCTCTCCTTGGCAGAACAATCAGAAAGGAATTGTCAATCAAAGATTCTGTAAAGTGATCCAATGGAGATTTGTTCCCTTGAGATTTCTTCTGTTTTCTGTGGGAGGGTCTGATTCAACCTATCAATGTATTTCTCTTAGTTTTCTTCTAACTCAAGTAGCTGTTTTCAGAGAGAATTAATTATTAGTTTGAAGTGACAGTGGCTGGGCTGTCAAGCAATTGATTATATCTGTCATGTTTATGTTAGTAAGCTGGAGTAGGTGGGCTCCTGGGTGCAAATCACACTTTTTGACTGTATGGTTTTTATGACTGAGCCACCTGGGTGAGAACCTAGAGTCACTTTTCCACAATTAATTAGCATAGCTGCTGATGGCTATATCAAGATGGGGCATTTCCCGTTTTCACAGGTGCACTGTGCTCTGGGAGTTTACACAAATAAGCTTCAGACTTGCTTCTTGTAGTGTTGTCATTTGTAATACAGACAGACAGGGATCTTTAACACTAAAATAAACACGTCTTCTGTCTTAAGCTTAGCTTATTAAAAACCTAGGAGCAGTTAGTCTGCTGGAGACTCAGAATGCCAAAGAGTTAGTTTGATAGGGCCATACTCAAGCCATTCCTCCTTCATAAATGAGGTAGCAAATGTCAGTACACCCCTACTGAGGGGTATGGAAGGGAAAGTGCCAACATGATCTCCCCCCTGCCCGTGTGGAATTCAACAGGCTCCATGGGAGAAGAAAGCAAGGTTAGGGAAAGGTTGTCTTCTGCAGTGTTGTTCCTCACTCAATCCTGTACAAATTCCTGTGTAAGTCTATGCTGCTGACTATGAGGTTACGGGAATAAATCCACATTTACATTACTGGGAACAAGAGCAGAAACGGGACCCAAGGTTTGAAGGATGATATAGATAGATAAGGTAGCCGGTGAGGTGAGGAAGGAAGATACAAGGGAAAGGGCACTACTAGACTAGACTCAAAGGACTTCAGTGCGCTTCCTGGCTCAGCCACATAATCCTTGTGTGACCTTGAGCAAATCACTTAATCTACCCTGGCCCAGCTCTCCATCTATAAAATATGGATAAAACTTCTCTACCTCAAAGGGGGAGTTGCAAAGAAAAAAATCAGTGAATGGTTGTGAAGTGCTCAATTATTATGATCAGAGCGATAAAAGTGCCTCAGAGAATGGGGAGAAAAAGGAGGCTTACAAAAGTCAAGGGTTTGATGCTGCAGACACTACTCATAGAAAGCGCCCACTGAAAAAAAGGGGGCCTGATTCTCCATTGCCCTGCACTTGGTGCAGTCATTTACATTAGTGCACAGCATGTGCAAAATGCTCCCATTCTGATCGGTAACATTTTACATCCACCTTCTGCTCAGTTTCTAACAGGGAAAATGGCTATATACAAGGTACAGAGAAATGTCGTCTCAGGAGTTCTCCCTCAACAAGAATGATGGAATCAAATACCAAAAAGTCCAAGAGAGAAGACTGTTTTGCTCCTTGCCTATTGTGTTTTACGATAGGTGAGATACAAAGTAAGCAAACAGAAAAAAAAACTGATAAAAGTTATGCTGAAAGGAAAGTAATAATGAGCCAGAAATGAAGGGTTAGAGAGAGAGAGAGACTGAACTAAAGTCCAGCTTTAGTCCTGCTGCCCTTCAGTGAGTAAACCTCCCCTCAAGGTCAGTAGAAATTTTCCATGCTGAGGAACTTCAAGAATACTGGTAGCTAGTGAAAGTTCAGCTATATCATTTAGGAATTCAGTACAGGTAGGAAAACAGACTATGGAAATGATTTTGGAAAAAGGGTAAGAATCCATTGGGGAACATGGTAATGAAAACAAATAGAGAAGGTTTATGTAATTGTGATAGGTGCATGACTTTTTGTTTCTATATGTTTTGGTACAGCTTTATTAAGTATTCAGCACCAGGATTACTGCCAACAGCCAGAGGACACAGTTCCAGAACACCCATTAGCAGATGGACTAGTAATACTAATAAGTTCATTCATAAGTGATGCTATTTTAGAAGGTGTCTGTTTGAGCAATAAATAGGTGAGGAGATTCAGACCGAGTTACCTGTTAAATTCATTTTCTTAAAGATGTACATTACTCTTGTCAAATCAGCTGCTTTCTGACAGGCTGAAGTTTCGTGACTTTTTTTTTTTAAAGTGAATAATGCGTGGCCATCCAGCAATTTGACTAGCTGGCACAGATTTTATGTGGCAGAATTTTCAATGAATTAATTTACATTTGTATCAATACACTAAGTTAGCTACTGAGGGCTTCTTCTACTTAGAGCATATGTTAAGAATCAGATGAGACAGGAACAAATCAAACAATTGTGTTTAATGAGGCAAATTTTGCAAGCTATTGGGTAAGATATTATAAATGGAAGTTCTTTTTATCTCAGAGGCTGCATGGACTTTACAAAACATATCTGTACACATTCATCCTCTGGAGAATGGCTAGGTCAGTCTATTTGAATCCTACAACATCTGAATTTTGTTTAAAAAATTACACTGGTGAAATCCTCCCCAGCCTGACAGTTTTCTTGATTACTGACATATTTCCTGCTATCATAGAAACTGTTCTGAGTTGACCCAAACATGGGTTAAGAGTGACACCAAGTGGTAAGATATTTTCTTGTGTGAATTCCATCTAAATATACCTCCTCAGGCTGTTTTTGAAACTGTTATTTTAAAGCGGAGAGCCCTGATTATACCATTTTTATTTTTCCTCTTTAAATTCAAAGTAATAGTGTCTGTGAAATCGAATATTGGACATTTACTATGTGAAGAAACATGGACTAATATAGCATAAGGTCTGAGAACTTCAGGTCCATGTGATGCTATTAATGTAAAATTTCTTTTCTCTGGAAAAAAGACAGTGACTAGCTGATGTTAATGATCTATATGTGGTAAGAGACACAGTATCATTGTCATGGAGGAATAGGCAGAGCTTTTAATGCATTGGAATTCCATGGCAATAGAAATCAGTGATTTTTTTTTTTTTTTTTTTTTTTTTTTTGCCCAGCAGAAAAACTTGTCAGGGAAGAAATCTTCAGGCAAGAGAGAATCTAGTAAGATGAGGACAATGACTAATGAATTTCTTGCATATTTCTCTTCAAATGGCAGATCTAACAAGGGGAAATCAATGGAATGGTTTCCATATTTTCCAACAGCAGAAGCTCTATGAAGTAGCCATCAGTAGTCCATTAACAACATTGCTGAGAAATCCAGAGTTTATACCATTGGACCAGAGCCTGCTGCTACGAAACTCTACCTGCTCCTGGATATAGGCGGGAAAATTACTTCTCTGTTTTTGGGTGCTGGACATCCCTATGTTGTCTGATGGCTGATTCTTCACATTATTAACAGCAGTGTCTCAAGCACTAGGTAATTATTGTCCCTATGAACTATTCACAAAGTCTTTTGTAGCAATATACCAGCATTAAGTCAAGTGGTTTTCTGACTAGGTTTGCTAGCTTAAAAAATAGGGTATGTAATGTCTACTCTACTATATTTAAAGCAGGTCGTGTTAGAGAATCAGAGAAGATAGGCAGACAGATAAGTATTTGTATCCAGAAGGCTGACCTAACAAATCAAGAATAGGAGCTAAACATTAGGCTTTTCCTGTAAAATCCTGGGAGAGTAACACAGAAAATCATGGAACAAATGTTATTTTGAATAGGACTTATTGGAAAGTATCTGAATTAATGGCCGGTCCTATAACACACAGGTAAATTAGCAGTCATGTAATTGGTTGCATTAAATGGAAGCCAAGAACAGATCACTTAAAGATCTGTGAATAATGAAATAATTACATTGGTCAATCTGTTGTACTTTCTAAAAATACCATGTCCAAATCAGTAATTCTAAAAATGGCACCTGTCACTACATACATGAGATTGCTTCCATAGGGTGAACACTGGCATAAGTAGTAAGCGCTCTACCTTTCATGTACGACTGTGTGCTCCTGCCACTGCTGAGTTGGAAGGTGACTGTATTTTTTTTTTTTTTAGATGATGCCCTTGTGATCTTTCTGATTACTTGGTTACATTGACCAGAGAAGAAGTAATGCAGCAAAGCATAATTGTATGCCAGTAGAGCTAAGGGAGGCAGTAATTTAACATTTCCAGTAGGGGCAGTTGATGTTTTGGGGTAAGTGACCCTAGTAAAAGGTGAATTAGGACTCAGCTTTACAGAACTGTCCTACTGTCCTAGCTGACTTCAGTATTTTAAAATTAGGATTGTGCCTCAGTATCAGAATAAACATGACTTCCAGATTTTGGCATTTATTCTCAATTTTTTTGCAGTACATTTCATTGTCTTATACAAACAGTGGCTTTTTAGTCTTTTTTTAAATTAGGGCTATTAGACATTGATCATTATTAATTCAATTTCATTACCACAATCAGTTTTGTAGCAATGATCACATGGGTGAATTTTTTTTAACCAAATCTTTTCTTTGGCAAAAACTGCAGATTCAGTGATACCAAAACATACTTTGCAAATTCAGGTTGATTTTTGTCGAATTGTTTTGGTCAAAAAAATTCTGAAAAAATGGAATGACTCTTCCCACATCCCCAAGGATGAATCATCCTGCAACATTAACCCTAATTTCCCAAACTGTACGCGCACACCCAAATTAGCCCACAAATATTCAAACTAGCCCCACCGAGTTATTTTGAATAACATTTATATCAATCATTCTTCTTTTGCTTACTTTTACCAGTTTTCTTTGTACTTTGAGTAGCTACATTTGCGCGCCCCCCCCCCCTTTTTTTTTTTTTTTTTAAACTATGGCTTAATATAAACTGACTGAGTTGCTGATTCAGTCCCCTTTTCAATCAATGAGTTCTCTTCTCTGAAAGACACATGCATGATGTAAATTTTCAAAAGTGACACAACTGATTTTGGGTACCTCTGAGTCCTTTTAAAGGGTCTCAATTTTCAGAATGTGCTGAGCACCTACCCTCTGACAGTCAGGCCCCTCTAAGGTGTTTAAAGCTGAGCCCCCAAAGTCACTAGTCCCTTTTGAAAATTTATGCTATGGCTCTTTTCTTGCCTACACAGATCAGCTGTTTGGGCAGCATGAGTTTACATTGTTTTACTACTGATTTTAAAGGATTATGATCACAGGGTGCATCAGCCAAGGATGGCATTACTGTCAACTACAAAACCATTACCAGCCATGTTTCTCAAATGCCCCTTATGTAGAGAAGCCTCACTCATTTTAGTCACAAAGTTACCTACTTTCCATACAAATTTAGAGTTCCCTCACTTTGGTTGTCAAAAATGATTTACAACAGGAACAAGGAATCATGAAACTGAGGTTTAGAGAGAATTATTTACACTAAAGGAAGGAAGCCTACTATATTATAAGTTTCTCACATGAATAACTGTCCCTCATTTTGGCTTTGTTCATTGCGTCCCACTTTTGGGCCTTAGCAGGTTGAGATATTTTAATGACCTCTGACTGAAGGGAAGACATTAGATACAGCACAGAGGGAAGGAAAAGAACTCTAAGTATAAGGAATGATTTCTCCATTTCCCAACAGCAAACTACAACTAGTCCCCAAGCTTTCACCTGAAATCTGTATCTCGTAGAAGTGAAGTCAGCGTGATAAGAGAGATCAGCAAATGTTTTGAGAGGATGCTGTCTGTCTCCATCTGACAAAAGGGAGCAGATGTTTGTGTTTAATTATTCATAAGCCATCTACTTTAGCGTAGTGGTTCCTGCCTGTAAATATCAGGAGTATTCCAAGCCCCCAGGCAGTAGCCATTGGAAGACAAGTGTTGAATCTGTTTGGTGTTGTAGCATAAAGCAGATTATAAAGCAACTTAAAAACAATATTATCCAAGGGGGAGGAGAGCACACTTCAGTTGGTTTAACTTTAATTTCAAGTCCTACAGAAAAAAATTACCTTCAGTCTCAAGATCCAGCCAGGTTTTGTGATATGCAGGCCCCCGTGTCGTATATATCTTCTCTGAGAGGGTCATTTAAGTGCTTGCTAAGTCTGTTTTACCTAAGTGATTTTTTAAATTTTCATATAGCTTGCAGAAGTTACTAAAATATAATATGAAACAGACTCTAAATCAATTGCAAGCATTTTTGAATCTCTTCCATACACAGTACAAAGGCTGAGAGCAGTTTAATATTGGCTCAGACACTAAAATGTGCCAATCTAATCAGGTGTAATAGAGTAACCATGAAATTTTACAGTACTATCAACCTGTTTTTTGACTTCCGATTTTTTCTGCCTTGCCTTTATGTATAAAAATGTCCAATTAATCCTGTACATTATTGGTAAATTATCCATTGACCCTGGCAAAGTGGATATGAGACATGAAAATTTGTTATTCTTGTGGCTGCTACTAGAGTCACTACACCAGGGCTTTAAGAAACTCAGAAAAGATTTTGCAAAGTTCCTAGCTCCAGCAGGCACAAACAGGACAAATTTTGACAACAGGCTTTAAACATCAGTATTGTCAGTAGAGTATTATCCCCAGAAAAAATGTGCTGGCTTTGATGTATGGTTTACATAGATATAGTAAAGGTTTTATTAATCTCCCACCTCACCCATTATTGCTTTGATATGGAATTCTAAAAACCAGATTTTGCTAATAAAGAACACTTGTTAGTGGTAAAATGCTATGTCCCTTGTGACCCATCCGTGCCCAGGGTAGCCACCTGAAAATGCCAAGGTCGGGGCAGGGTGCAAAAGGAAAGCAGATTCTCCCAGCACTGGTGGGTGACACTGAAGTCAAACTTCCCAACCAGTCACAAACAGTGCTTCTGATTCCCCCAAACTGGTTATCAAGAAGCCAGTATACAAATACACACAGCCCCCTTTACTGCATTTCAGTCTCTGGCTCCCAATCAGCCACCAGGTCCAGTAAAGAGATCAGTTATTTAAACTCTATGCTCTTTACTAAAAAGATTCCTCCTGACCCCAAAGGGTCAGCCACAGTACCAGATCAATATAATTTTGGATCTTCCCCAATATACCACGCTGCCAGCCAATCCTTTAGTAACTAAAACTAAAGGTTTATTATAAAAAGAAAGGAATAAACAATAAGAGAAATGTTAAAGGATTAAAGCAATCAAATGATTTGAAAGTCCATATACATCAGGTTTCTAGAAGAATTGTGGAGTTTGCAGACTTGTATAGTCCCTCTGATACACATCCAGTACCTGGATGGTCTCAGTCCTTTGCTTCACAGATTCAGTTGCAGATGACTCGATCCAGAGGTAGATAGGTGGCTGAAGCTGAACAGGATTGAAGACAAGATGGATTCCTACCTTATATATCCTCTGGCCCTTGCCATGCTGCTTGTGGAATTTTACAAGAACCAAATGGAGTCCAGAGTTACATAAGCAAGTTGTTAGGGCGCGCAAGACTTTGTAACGTGAAATCAGTATAGTTTGACAAGAGCAAGGCCCTGAAAGCAATGCTAAGCCAGCAGCCAGAAAGGCAAGAGTTAAGACCTCTCAGGAGCAGAATCCAGATGCTGCCCTCTGCCCAACGTTAGGCCAGAGGAGGAAGTGCCTTGGGGTCTGGAGCATCCTGAGACGACCACAGACATTTGTTAATGCTTAATAAGCTAAAAGGTTCCTATTTTAGTAATAATAAAGAAGAAGTAAGGCTATGGCTAGGTTCTTTTTGAAGTAAACAACTAACGTCACTTCATTCCAGAAGGTCCCTAGCTAACTACCAATAGACTAATAGCAACTAAGTGTTAAGGCCCAATCCCTACTGGGATTGAGATATACGTCATGTATTACTGGGTAAGGCTTGCTGCAAGGTGAGGGGGGAAAAAGGGTATATCAGTCCCCCGAGAGCCTCCCCAAGCTGAGACTCTCCGTGGAAGCGCTAGCAGATGCCTCGGTCAAGGCGGTTCCCGTATGCCACCCGCTTATCAGAACGAAGTATGGGTCTCCTCGTTCTTGCAGTGGTAAGCGTCCCTGCACACGTTTAAATAAGGCTAGCTCTCTTATATCGATGGGCCCCCAGGAGTATATTGCTGTAGGTATCCTCTTGGCAGGTCTCTTCCTTGCTTAAGGTTCACTTCTCTGTTCACTAATTGCAGCTGCTGCTGCGGTTGCTCAGCTCATGATAATAATAAGTCCTGTGCCTATAAGTTGCTACTTTATATCCTTGTGGTTAATTGTACTTTCATTGTACTTTTCACCTTAAGACTTGTGCCGGAGCTTCAGTTCCTGTATGGTAAAGGACTCCCGCTCCTGTCTTTCTTATGCTATTTCATGTAATAAATAAGCACTTTTGACATCCTTTTGCCAGTGTGCTCCATCCCGCCACCGAGATAAAAATACCGAACACTACACAAGTCCTGCTGACTCATCAGATATCCCTGGCTTCTCCCCCTGGGCCCCTTGCACCTGTGAATGTTTCAATGGGTCATTAAGCAGGCTATTGTTCTGCAGCCATCCTGTCTGAGATAACACTCAGACAGCACAATTTGAAATACTGATATACCAAACATATCTATAACTTCCATTACACATATAACACATGAACTTAAACATGCTCATCACATTATAGCTTTTCTAACAGTACCTGACATTGCATATCTCACATGAATTATTATGATTTTGACATACTGATGTCAAACAATATAATCCATGCACCCCCCCCATCCAGCCATCGTGACATTCCTGACCCTCAAATTTTCAAAGGATGGTGAAGGATTTATTTCTGTGATTCATTAACACAACTGGGAGTAATGTAGCTAGTTCCCTGGGCTGCTCTTTGAAACTTTTCACTTGTCTTCACTAAGCATAAAGGCATGTCTATCTTGTAAAATAGAAGAGCATCCAAGGCAACTCTGATGCAGTGGTAATTTTTACCTAGATGTGGCTGGTCAAAGTGAAACATAGGGCTGGCAGCTAGTGTTTACCTCAATCAGATACATCAAGGTAAAACCACCACTTGCCTTGTCCACACTAGGATTTTGAGATGGCTACTTCATTAAACTCATAGCAACACAATATAGAACTCATTGTAAAAATATTTTTATCTAGTGTAAACACAGTCTCAGTAGACTGTTTCCTATTCCCACTCACATTTTCATTGCAGGCATCATCCAATGCTCTAAATTCCAGTTACAGGATGAGGGACATTTTCCCACTGCTCTTCTTCTTTAAGCTATTTATGGGTGATTTTCAAAGATCAGTACAGTCTCTGCATCAATTAGACTCATTTCCATAATCCCACCAAAGGATTATAATATTGCTTTTTCTTTATACTGCATAATCTGTCTTTACTGTCCAGAAACAATATTATTGCCTCTAAGGCAGCATAAGCAAAGCTTTACAGTGTTCTGTGAAAATGCTGTATGTACACATGTAAACTTCATACTCAGGATCCTAAAAGTAGTTGAACATAATGAAGCCTGACAGCAATGAAGTATTATCAAAAATCAGAATGAAACCCAAATATCCATCTCAATGATACACAATAGATAAACAATAAAGTCCTTGACTGAGGGTGTGTATATAAAGTCTTGTATCCAAAACGGCCTTCTCTGAGTTTCAATTGCAGGCTAGCTGCTTTCTCCAAAGCTACCTCCCACCAAGCTGCCTTCCCCACCTCTGGGATGTTGTAAGGGTTAAAGCAGTACTCAGCCATTATAATTGCACATGACTAATTGACAAGACATAAAATGACTATTCATTATTTTTCAATGATGTGATTATGCATGAAGCTGAAGAAAATCATTTAATGAAATCATCAAGGCTGTGCATGTTAATACTAGCACTGTTCCCTAGTAGAGGGTGTATGCAAAAGAACAACTACTGAAGCAGAGGAAAATATTACTTATGTTCTAGAAATAAACTGTATAGTGCAATTAACCAGCGGAAGTGGAACCCACTTTTCTCAATGCTTTGGTTTTCTCACCACAATCCGGGTAGGTTCAAGAATGAGCTTGACTCGGGCTGTAACAAAAGGGAGATCCCCCACCTAATATAAATATTTGCTACCAATAATAAATACAGTCTTGTCAGCTTTGGGATTGAATCCTGTTCCCCTTTAGATAGATGTGTAAGGCTTGAAAATCAGTAGGAGCTCCATGCAGAGAAGCCACAAAACTCTGGGAACCCACTCCATACCGTGGTGTAAAGCTCTACCTCAGGCCTCCGCACAGCAGCCTGAAAGGGGGACTGGGATGTGACATTGGAAAGGCAGGTTGTGACCTTTGGAACAGTGAGCAATATCTATCCACACAAGCTGCTCTGGCCCCAACTACAGCCAAGCAGTCTCTGCTCTGCAACCTTCTCCACTCCTCAAGTTGTGGGAGGAGTGTGGAAGGTAGGATTCCACCACATCTCTCCTGTTTGTTCTCCACACACAGCCCCTTAGCTCGTATTTGTGTGGGAAAACATGGGTTTAGTCCTGTTCATCTCACTGCTAGGAGCCATTAAGGGATAAGGTTTTTTTAATCCAATTGAACAGGATCCTTTTCTCTTTTTTATGACAAAAGTCCAAATGAGTCACTGCTATAAGTGTGGAAATGGAGGACAAGTGTTAAAAGAAATGCAAGGGCTCACACTGGATGATCCAATTTTAATCCACCCCTGATTAGACAAGACTCTCTAGCAATTATTATGCATCAAGAAGTCTCAGTGTTCAGTGCAACTAGAACTCACACCTCCACTAAACTCAGTGGAGATCACCTAGCTAAAACTCCACTTCTGGAAATGTCCTAGAGATTTTTAAAGGAATGAATCAATCAAGTTATATGGAAATTAAATAAGATGCTATAGAAATTATTCTAAAAATTATAGAGAGAAGATGGATGAGGTAATATCTCTTATTGGACCAACTTCTGTTCGTGAAAGAGCTCTTGAGCTCACACAAAGCTGTTCTTCAGGTCTGGGAAACTTACTCAGGCTTGGTCTATGCTAGGAATTTGTTGGTATAACTAAGTCACCCACACCGCTGAGCAACAGAGTTATACTAACCTAACCCCCAGTGTAGGCAGCACTATGTCAAGATAGCTTTCGCCTCTTGGGTAGGTGGAGTACCTACACCAATGGGAAAAGCTCTCCCATTGGTGTAAGCAGTGTCTTCGCTAAGGGCTACACCACCCTTGCTACAATGATCAATACCCCTCACAAAACACCTCACAATCTCTGGGTCCTATATATGCCTATCACAACATGTGCTGTACCTCATCCAGTGTATCCAATGCCCCAACAAAAAGTAAGTGGGTGAAACAGGACAATCACCATACTCTTGAATGAATTTGCACAAAAAAATTATAAAAAACAAAAACACCATGTCACCTGTGGGTGAACACTTTTCACAAAAAAGGATCACTCCATATCTGACCCCTCAATCCCCATCCTCAAAGGAAACCTGCACAACACTTTCAACAGATAAGCCATGGAGTTTGAATTCATAACTTTGCTAGACACTAAAAATCATGGTCTTAAGCCTTAAATCCAGTGTCTTTATTATTACAACAATCTGTAACCCATTAGCATAAGCCCCTCCCCCTATTTGTTTTATGAGTGGAGAGATGTTAACTGGTCACTTCAGCTTGAATGGTCTTCTACAATGTGTGTTAACTACTTATGCTAAACAATCTGTTCCACTTCTTAGGCCTTGTCTACACTAGCATTTATGAGGCATTGCAAACCCTTTCCAAAGCATCCTGCGTACAGTTGCACATTGGATAGTTACCCACAGTGCACTTCTCCCAGTGTTGATCCAAGAGCTGGTAGTGTGAATACACTCCACTGACACAAGGAGCATAGTGAGGATATGAAACAGTGGTTTAATTACAGTGATGGCTGTACACCAGCATAGATTGTGTTGACAACAATCTGTAGCATAGACAAGGCCAGAGTGTCACAACTAAACACTAGCTAGCACTTATGCCAGCAAAACTTTTGTCGCTCAGAGGTGTGAAAAAAACACCCCATTGAGCAACAAGTATAAGCACTCATGTAGCCACGTTATGTCAATCAGAGAGAGCTCTCCCGCCAGCATAATAAAACCACCTAAACGAGAGGCGGTAACTGTATCATACTGACATAGCACTGTCCACACAAGCACTTATGCCGGCAAAATTTATGTCACTCAGCAGGGTGGGGGGGGGTTTCCACATATAGACCCAGAAGAATGATCTGCCCCCTTCCCAGTAGTTCAGGCAGGACTGCATTTGCTACTAGGAGCTGGCATGCTCAGCTGGGCAGTAGCTGTGTGAGCTCTCCATGCTGAGCAATTTCAAAACTTCCTGGGGCTCTGAAAGGGAAGGGATTTATATCTGTGTAGCTGGAATGCAGGGCAGTGCAGCAGAGATGAAAACAGTGAGCAGAGCGGTCAGGATGGGCATTGTGGGATAGTTCCTGGAGCCCAGGTACAACACACAGCATATACAGTGATGTTTTTCACTCTAACTTTGCTGCAAAAAGCTGTATGTCCCTTATCAAGATGGTTTTATTTTGTTGCCAAAGCAGAGGAGTTTTGTCGGCGTGGGAACATTGTAGTGTCTACACCACCACTATTTTGTCACTGAAAGCTGGCTTTAGGCGACACAACTCTGTAGTATAGACCAGCCCTCTAAGTACCTTTTCTAGGCCTGGTCTACACTTACCTCAGAATTCGGTGGCAGTCGACGGGAGTTACGCAAACTACATAGAGTAGCATATGTAACTCCCGTCGACTTCTTAACTTCCGTTATGCGCGGTATCTTCGCTGCACTGTGCCACTTGAGGGGGTGGTTTTACTATGTCGACTTCCTGATCGATTGAGCGGGTCTTTACTGACCGCTCAATCGATCCAGAAAGATGAATCTGACAGCGGCGAATTTGCCACCGTCAGTGAAGATGTACCCCTAGACCTGAAGAAGAGCTCTGTGTAGCTAGAAAGCTTGTCTCTTTCACCAACGGAAGTTGATCCAGTACAAGATATTGCCTCGCCTACCTTGTCTCTCTAATATTCTGGGACCAACACAGCTACAACAACATGCAAGCAACCTAGAATATGTTGGGTTTTTTACTTATCCTATAGAATTTTCTATTAAATTCTACTGCATGATCCAGAATCCTGTGAATTGGTTATCCTTTTTTACAAAATTCTATACAAGATTTTCATAAGGGCTTTCTAAAACTGATGGGAGTTTTTTAACATCTACTTTTTTAGTCACTAAAGTAAGGAGTGTTGTAAATACCTTGCAATTTTCAATGTTAGCAAAAGGCTAGTTTTTGCTGTACTGTGTCTGCCAGAACTAAACCTAAATCACTCTCTTAAAATGTCTAAAAGCATCTCCAAAATTCCCTAGTGAAATCACATATTCACTGCAGACTTGTCTTTGTGGCTGAACAGCACTTTGCATTGTGATGTATTTTAAGGAATGATTCATAAAGTCTGAAGATTAATTTAGATTTTTCTGTAACATTTGGTAAATCCTTCATTTGGGTTTCCTCCAGCACTTGTGGGCATTTTTTCAGGCTGTGTGGGTGAATGTATGTTGTAACACTGTAATTTAAACTGATTAACATCCCTGTTATTGTAGCAGTAAACCTTTTATATATTCAATTAAAAAACAGAAGACAGCTCTATGAAGCTGCTTTAGGGACAGAGTCTCAAGCAAGGATTATGAAATCAGTGCTGGCATTTAGATCTCAAAATTAAGGGAAAACACTTTCATTTGTTCTGACCTCCTATAATGAGAAATACTTAGGTACCTACTTGAACTACAGGGATCTTTCAGCCTGATAATTTCCTTTCACAGAAGCTACCAGAACTTCTTCATGAGCTACACTCATCAGCACTGATAGCCATTGGCCAAATTCCAATGCAGGAGTGAGGTGAATATACTGGAATATCTTCTGAAAAGAAATCACTTTTCTTGGGATTATCAAGGGGGATAGATTTATTTCCTTAGTAAAATATTCAAAACTTCAATATTGAACTCAGTACAGTTTATCAAACCCAAAGAATAAAACACACACAAAAATAAAAGCATCTGCAAGTACAGAAAACAGATGTCCATTTCACAGCAAAGAGGAGAACACAGTCTGCAGCGAGGGATGGACAAAACAAACCATATCAAATCTGACCCTCTTTTTAAAGCTTGGATAAGTATCACTCTACCCAATACAAACTACATTTTTCTTCTAACAAGACTTCCTACATTTCTTGATATTCAACTAAATTGGTAATGGGATTTTAGCAGGTTTGGTGGTCAGCTTGCTACTGTCTTTGAACCTCTTTCTTTGAATTCTGAGGCAAGTAAAATGCAAAGAACTACAGAGAAATATTAGAAGACTGCAACTGTTCTCAGCTGTAGCAGAAACTGCTAGACCTGAGAATATTAATGAAAGGGAAGGAATACTGTGTATGTCATGGATGAATGGGAGGAATGTAGAATCTGAGTCACCAATATCCAGATCCTCTAAGGTATTTAGGTGCTTAACTCCCACTTTTTCCAATGGGAGTTGGGTGCTAAAGTGATCTTGAGGATCTTGGCCTCATTCCAGGGCATGGCAGCCAGCTGATTGTACTAGTGGTAGGAGGGGATCAAGTCAGGGAGAGCATAGAGTGACGAGAATGGGGACTACTAAGGAGAATGGATGTATATGATTAGTAGAGCTGGTCAAAAGAGAGGAGGAGGAGGAGAACTGTAAACATTTTGGTTCAAGATCTTCAAAAATAACTGGTTTGGAAAAAAATTTCTGATTTTTTGCTAAATTTTACCAATAATTTTGGAGGTTTCCACCCCTCCTCTCCCACTACTTCGCCTCTTTCCATTTTGCAATTGAGACAGGGGAAGGAGAAAAAGAGAAAAGGAGAAGCTGGAAAACAAAGGATAGTGTTTTTTCCTGGAGGGGAGGAGACATTTTTAATTGAAAACAACAACTTGCAAAATATTCATTTTCAAAAAATGAAAACATTATTTCACTTAGAAGAAAGTATGGCCAGCTACTCTAATAAAAATCTCAATCTTGGCCTAAACTATTTACTGTCTCTTTAAATCCTAACCTCAATATCTTTTCTGTATTTCCCTCAGAAAAGCAGTTCTTTTAGAACTAAATGCATCTGTGTGTGCAGAGTCTAATTTCAGCAGTTGTTGGGTTTGTCATTCCTCCTTTGATTGATGTTTGCACGATCTCAACTAGATTAGGCACTCAGGCAGCAGCAGCAGATTTCCATAGGTCTATATCCTGAGCAGCTGGGTTGTGCATGGCTGCACAAGCATGAATCAGAATCTTCTGGTAAAGGTAAAATTCCTCTGTAGGGACTTCACTTCATCATCCAAGTATTTCAGCATCTTCTCAGTTACACAGACTTGAAACAAAACATCAATGGATTTTAAAATGCAGCTTGTTTGGTTTTTTAAATGATTTTAGCTGGGAATGGATGAATGCTTCTGATGGGAGAGGTGCCCCCAAACAAATCTAGATCCAAAAGCACTCAAACTTTGGTGAAATTTAGATCTGATTTTTAATTTTATTTTGCGACTAATTCTTATCTTGAGAATGGGCCACACATAGGGTGACCAGATAGCAAGTGTGAAAAATTGGGATGGGGGTGGGGGCTAATAGGGTGCCTATATAAGAAAAAAGCCCTGAATGTTGGGACTGTCCCTATAAAATCAGGACATCTGGTCACCCTAGCCACACACCAAATACCAGCTCTAAACACCAAGGGACTTTGACAGATTTCAGATATAAATTTTTCCAGCTGATACCATCTCTAACCTTAAATACTGAATAAGGGGATGTCCATGAAGGGATTAAAGCAAGTCAGGGCCCCTAACTACCCACAACACAGAGACAGTGTGGCTTTGCTCCTGTGGTCCTAGTACAGGGGTGCTAGAACTATTGCATGGTGAGGGTGGTGAGAGCCATTGAACCAAACTGTAAATCCTGCATATGATGATAACCACTTCAAGTCATAGGGTGCTGCCACACCCCTAGTTCCAGCACATATGCCCCAGTACTTCTTGGGGTGGCTTCATAGGGTTCCTTTATTCCTCTGCAAGTGGCAGCAGGGGAAGAGTCCCTCAGTATTTACCCAAGCAGCTGAGATGTATCTTCTTGAGTGAGCGAGATGGGCCTGTCGCATTTTTCTTTTCCTGTTGCCCCACACCAACAGAGACCTCTACTAGCGCAGGGTTGGCAGGGTCCCCCAGTGCAGTGGGTTTTGGAGTTAACAACCCATTGAGATTCACAGGCAGTTCTTCCATCTCAGAGCCATTGTTTGAGGCTGTTTGCAGACTCAGGTCACTGCACTGACTACTCTGGGTCATGGTCTCAAGCTTTTTTGCCCAACTATGAGAGCAAGAAATTTTTTTGTTTCAATGAAAGCTGAGATGCTGATGTAACTATGTGACTCTAGGAGTTGGGTGCTCAGGCCTGGGCTTCTTGTGCCTAACACTTAATCAGGTCCTGGCCACAGCCTAAGGAATTCCACTGAAGATCTGTGCAAATATTTTGCATTATTGGCCCAGCTCTGCCTATGAGCAACCATGTGAAATTTGTGTGCTGTCCTATCAGCTGCTGCCTTCTGCCAATCCCTATCCGAAACAGCAATCCTTGGGGAATTCCATAAAACAAACATCTCCCCATCCACCAGGATCTTCACAATGTCCTTCACCACCACTTAAAGTTGCATAAGCCCTTTTGGGACCCATGCATTTAACCTTCAACAATGCAATTTCAACCCTGATGAAGTTTGGAAAGACAAATGGAGTTTATGAGAAGTTACAAATAAACACCTCGTAAAAGACCGGACACACAGATCACTGGCTTCAATTTCCCACGAAGCTTATGGACAACCCTAAACTGCATCCACGCAAACCATGACAGATGCGGATACTTGCTGCACAAATGGAAAATTAAAGCGTCTCCAGCGTGCGACTGTGGTCACCAAAACAGACCATGTAACATATAACAACTCAATGCCCAATTCACAAATACAGAGGAGGCATCACTGCAACACACTCTGCTTCTCCAGACACAATTATCTGGCTTAACCATCTGAATTTAAAATTATAGCTGTTGCTCTACATTTTCATCAGCCATATGAAGAAGAGACAGCCAGTCAGCAGAGACACAGATAGCGCCATAAGTCAAAGCTAATATGAAAATGTTAATGCATTCATAAACAGGGATGGACAGATCAGTTCAAACAAAATATAGACTGGCCTTGTCCTTTATCTTTGTGGAAGAAAGTTCAGCTAAATATTTCTTTTTTCATTTGCACACACGTCTACATGTCCTGGGTCTGACTAGTAACAGAAGAAAAGCAAGGGAACCCCAATCTCATGAGTTTTCCAGAGGAAGATATTTCACTTCCCTCTTCACTTCTTGGGTTATGCAGCACAGAGCACACTTTATTTCAAGCCCATGGCTTTACAGCTTACTTTACCAACTGCAATTCAATCTGGTCTTCACTAAAGTTATTTTTTTATTATGCTAGTTATTGTTTTCCATAAACAAAGAGCAACCCCGCGTTTTTGGTCTGGTTTTTATTTTAATTATGGGGGGGGGGGGGGGAGGACGACGGACATACCAAAGAAACAAAAGTAAAAGTTCCCAGGAGAAAGCAGTGTGAGTGTGTCTTCTATACAGCAGATAGCTATAACACTGCATTATAGATGTCTGGGCACAGGTTGGAGCCTGGGCTCTAGGGCCTTTTTGAGGTCTCAGAACCCAAGCTCCAGCCAGAGCCCAAATGTCTACACTGCAATTTTTATAGCCCTGCAGCATGAGTCTGAATCAGCTGACGTGGGCCGCTACAAGTGTTTTATTGCAGTGTAGACATATCCAGAGACACCAAATAAGGAACTCTCACTTCCATCCCCTTTAGTCTGACTGCCTAATGGTCTGTGATAATGCCAGTGTTTATGGGATTGCAAGCAATACCTCTAGGGAGGAGACCTGAGTCATGTAATCCCGAGGACATGTTATGAGCTTCAAAGTCTATTTGAAACAATATAAATTTTACAGTTAAGTGGATTTCCCAGGAAACCCCTAGATGGAGGTGTATGCTGAGGTATACTCTTCCAATTATACAAGAACTCAGCTTTTTGAAGCCTTGCCCTAAGGAGGGGACCTTTTGTATAGATCAAAGACCCAAATCATATAAAGAAGTGAGTCTCAGATTAATTGCCGTGCTTTGTCTGAGCCACAGCGGTTATGAACTTGTTACCACAGGAAAACCCCTTTGTGAGGTGATGGCTAAGGAGCCAGAAGCCTAAAAGTAGGTGCCCTTGTAGGACCATGAAGGGAGAATACAGGTGCCTTTGCCCTGAATTGTACGACGAGGATAAATATCTCTTTCCTGATTGGTCAGAATTGTTGAGTTCCTCAATCTCTAGGTGAAGTCAGTGGCACACAAAAATTGTGGCAGCCAAAATCAGTGGACGTTCTTGAAAGTGTAGTCGCTACCAACTTGACCAAGACCATGGTGGGAGACAGAACCCCAAGTAGAATATAAGTATGACTTGGTCTTAACCCTCTGCTGAGTCCACCAGACCACGCTGCCTCTCACACTATTGAAATGTTCACCCCACATCTTTCTGTATATGGCTAAGATTGCGGATGTCCAAAGCCTCATCTTGATGGCCTCGCTAAAAAAAAATGGAAGGACAGCCTGGACATCACAGCAGCTAGGATGGACTTAAGTAAGGAGGCTGATGGTCAAAAAATAATTTCACAACTCAAATCCAAAATACTAAGGCACAGCACAGAAACCTTTGTACTCTATAGAGTAAAATAATAAAATTAAATGGACAAGTCCTGTCAGAGTGCAGTGCATGGCAGCTAGTGTGATGAGCTGCAATTAACTGCTTTAACCTCTGGCAAGCAACAAGCACCTTAAAAACTCATGAAGTTTCTGCCTTTCTCCTGGTGCATGTGTCCATTAGGCTTTCTGGAAAGGTCAAACCTATAGGAAATGTTAAGCTGGGAACTGGAACATTTCAAGTTCTGTGCAAAAGGATCCAGTGTTGCTAATAGAGTGAAACCTCCCCTACTTTGTGATGTTTTATAAAAAAAGCAGAAAGGGGTCAAGGCTGGACTACGCATGTGTATCAGAGCTGAAGAGGCAGTGGGAAATATTGTTTGTACAGCTGCAGTGTTTAATCCTAAGTGCTTTTGTTTTCCAGAAGGAAAAGATTGAAGGGGGTGAGCTGTGAACCTTAAATAAATGCACTGGAATTGTACATGAAAGTTCAGTATCAAATTAGCACACATGAAGAATGAAGTCTTATTCCACAAGACGAGTTCAGCAGTCAGTAGCAATGGGAGCTCCCCTTTCTCTGCCCCTTTTCCCCCATGTCTGAAATCTGAGCTGGAAGGGGCAGTCCAATCAACCTGCATTTATCCTTGGCCTTTCTGTTGAGACTGCTAATAAGAGAGGCCCAGTATGATGATGGGCCCTAGTAAAAGGGCCTTGCTATGTTTTTTCCCAAAAATCATTTCAGGCCAGTTGCCCCTTCCCCACAGAATGAAGAGGAGGACATTGGCCTGTAAAATCCATAGAAGCTCTTTGACCCATAGAACCCGGGAGCCCACAGGGGGCCCTGTGCCTCTGCATTAGTTCTGGGGCTTTTGCCCCCTCCCTCCACTGGCCCTTCAACTGCCAGGCAGAGCGTATTGCAATTCTACTATCAGGGTTTCCGCTATAGCTGGTTGCTTTTGGAACTCCCCTAAATAGAGTTTCCAGCATATGGAGAGGTATGGGGGCACTGAAAAACTAATGCAACCTGTAGCACCTTTAATTTTGAAGAGGGTAGGTGGGAATGGTGCGTGTCTCCCCATTCCAAACTCACCCTCCTTTGACCTTTATTCACCTCCCTGCTTATTCACAGATCTACAGATCCTGGTGGGTCATGGGCGGGGGGGAGGAAATAAAGTAAGTTATTCAATAACTTTAGCCTCTACCTGTGATGTAAAACACAGGAAGGGATCATATCACTATCAGCATATTTGGTTATGCCCCTGAATTGTTGGCATTATGCATGTGCCCTGTTTTCCAATGTAGTACAGGTTGCTGCGTACCCACTTCCACATGGCTGCATGCTGAGCTTCTTTGGAGGAGCTGCTCTGAATAATTATAATGGAAATGTCTGAATAGTGCACACTGATAGAATGGAAATCTGAATGCCTGTGAATGGGATTAGTCCCTGCCTAGTATTTGACAGAGCACACAGAGCTCAGTGAATGTCCAGCTCATCCTTTTCCTGTAGTTTGGCTTTACTGGTAACCCAACAATAAGACACAGCAACAACTTCAGCCTGTGCTGACAGCCACCAGGGATCACTTCAGCATCAAGCTAGTTTATTTAAAACAAAAACAAATGTTTACCTATTCTTTCTGAGAGAGTTAATAGCCTATAGAAGAACAGAACATTAAAAGTTAGAGTCAATGAACACACAATAGGTTTCTATCCTCCAAAGCAAAAATGATGCAAATTAAATCTCCCAACTATCAACATTGTGAGAAACGTGGCAAAATAAAATTTAGAAATCTGAAGAATCTGTTTACCATAATGCTGGCTACAACAGTCCTACTGCCACAGCTGCTCTATTTAAAATATAAATTTCTATAAAAAGTTGTCTTTTACATGACTGGAATATTCATAAATCAGTGACTACTAAATATCTGCAAAATGGGTGGCTTATAGATTTACAGTGCATCCTTTCTCAATCAAAGTTACCATAGTTACAGCACAGTTCTGGGCGGAACATCCTTTCATCACAAATTGTTACAGATTTATATATAAATAGCTTAAATGCACCTTTTTTTTTTTCAAGCTCAGTTTGAGATTTAATCTACAAGAGTGGTTTTAAAGCAGAATTCTGTGATAGAGCCTGGGTAGGATGAGGACAAGCTAGACTGAGCCTGAGGTGGGTCAGCCCTGTGCGTGGCATGCTTAGCTCTGCCGTCCAGAGAAGCACAATTCCTCTTCCTGTCTTGCTGCAGGATAGAGAGTACTTTTCTACAGCCCTTTTCAGGGCACTGAATACTTCCCTGCCTTCTGCCCAGCCAGCTCTGCTGGTTTGTATTTTGGGAGTGGGATGCTGGGTTCATTCCACCTACTTGTTACCCCTCCCTCTCCACCACAATGGGTCGCTGCTCTCTTCCTGATGCACAGTTGCTGCTCTCTTCCTGATGCCCAGAGCTACAATCCAGGCAAGGCTAACATGGCCATACCCGGAAATAAGGTGTGGGGTCTTTACTTCCCTGCAGGTCATGTAGTTCAAAGACATACCACTCTAGCCTTTTAACATTAGAAAATAATAAGATCCCAGATAATATTATTCTTCAACAGACATGAAAGAATTTCTTCCATAATATAGGTTCTTCCCTTCTGATGTGCATAAAATCCCAATGATCTGAACTTCCACTTGCTGGACCTTTCTTTCTAATGAACTATGAGCATGTCTTCTTTTCTAATGATATGATTATCTGAGCTCTCAATTATCCAGGCATATTTGGTGTTGTGTGTTAGGTTCTGTTCATTAGGATTCTACTGTATTTTATGTGTCTGATTGGCTGAACTACAGTAGAGAATCTGTTCCATTATTGTATAAAGTGGTAGATGAGAGAATTTTCTCCTCTGTCATGGCTAGTCAATGAATTAGGAGAGCCTCTCTTTACTTGTCAGTGTTGACCCTGAATGATTTGCTAGTCTCTGAAATAACACATCACACTCAAACACATATCCAATCATCTTTGTTAAACCCATCGTGTGACATGGTCAGATTTCAGGCTGCCAGGATCAGGGTAACACAAGCTCCTCTCTTTTGCAAGCTCTCTTTTGCAAGGTTGTTTTAAGAATTGAGGATTTTGATTGTGCTAGTAGGATCCATGTTTTAATTCAGTTCTGAAATAGAGATGGTAGTCAGAGACATGCCACAGCTGATAGTGGTACTTTATGATTTAAAGGACTTAGTTGGACCAAAGGAGGGGAAAAGCATTCCAAGATATCACTGGTTGGAAAGCTTTGAGCTGGCAACTCTTATGCAATGTTTTGTTTCCACACACAGCCACCATCCTAGGTGTTTTGCAAGCCTTGGTTTCACTAGTTGGTTGTAGCATTTAAGTCAACATCTTTTGCTCCACTATTGCTGAGCTGGTGCGTATGACAGGAAGCCACAAGCATTGCAAATGCATTATCTCAGCTAGCTGTCCTTATCCATTCCCATAATGCAGAGTGTCTTTTCTGAAGATTGCCCAAAAGCATCTGCTCCCAGCAGCAAAGTTGCCGGGCATGTTGTACTGTCGATGTTATTTTATTTACTTATTTCATATTATGGTAGGACTTCCAGGCCCCGAAAGAGATTGGGCTCCATTGTGCTAGGTGGCACTGCACAAAATAAGAGAGTCCCTGCCCCAAAGATCTTACAACTATATAATGTGTGACAAAACTGTTCCATTAAAAAAAACATTGCTGGAAGAACAAGCTACCCTGTTACGAGGCCAGATGAGAACCCTATTATTTTCATGATATTAATGTGTCTCCTGCAATGGCTTCTTCACTTACTGTCTGTGTGTGAGACTATACTATTTAGAACACAGCCATGCAGCAAACAAATTAGAGTTGTGCAAATCATTATGCACTGAAAAATGTTATGAACTAGGAAAATTTGGTCATTTTGCCAATTTTGTACAATTATAAATCCAGGAAGGTTTTTATGATTGTGCTGTTGTTTCAAAGGAGTTGTATTGAGAAAGAACACGGAGTGAGTATGACCCCAATCAGCTACAGCTGAAGACTTCATGGCAGAGCTCAAAAGAAGAGGGCATAAAGCTTGCTTTTGTGTCCCCCTGGAACTTGACAAGGAGGCATGAATTAGACCAGACTGAAGGAAGCCTAGGTTCTAGTGCTGACTGTACCACAAACTTTCAATATGTGACTGTGACGTTGGCATCCAGGGGAGCCATGCTAAGATAGCTTAAAAAGGGCAAACTGCAAAGAATGGGGCAGGCAAAGCCCTAAACACTGGTGGTTTTTCTTCCATAAGCTATACCAAGCCAGCAACAAACAGGTTCTGATGACCACACTGGTCATTCAGTAGACAAAGCACAGTTCCCTTAAAACTATCCAGCCCTTTGGCTAGCACCCAGACAGGCAAGTCAAACATGATGTGGATTACCAAAAATCTTTATCCATCATATGTAAAAAAGTTCTACCAATCCCAAAGGATCGGACACATTACCAAAGAGGTCAATTAATAGTTCAGATCTTTACCCAAATACACGCTTAAAGCCGATTGTAGGAAGCCACTGTGGCCTCCCACGGAGCCAGAGCCTGCGGAAGGACCCGAGAGCTCTGATTGGCCCAACTCACACCCTGCCCCAGAGTCTGCCCGGCAACAGGAGACCCGGGCCGTGATAGGGCCACCCGGCCAGGCCAATTGGCAGCCGCGGGGCGGAGCCCCAACAGGAAGGGGAAGGATAAAAGCCTGGCCCCTGAGCTCAGTAGAGCCCAGATTGCTGCCGGAGGCAGGCGTGCTGCCCCACCAGCAGAGGCCTAGGCCAGAGCCTAACCGCCGCCGACAAACCCCGGCCCCACCTGGGCCCGGGGATTGGATAGGGCCCTCAAGGAGCTGGACTAGGCAACCCGGCCAGGACGACTGGGCCGAGTTACCCCGACCTCGAGCCCAGGGCCGTGCTCGGGAACTGCCAGACTGGGCCGAGACCCCAGAGCCGCCCGAGTGGCGGGCACCCCCGGAGGCCGGACTGTATTTGGAGGAACTGCCAGCCGCCGAGCCCCTCCCTGCAGCGGGGCAAGACTTGGAGGAGCTGCCCGAGGCTGAGCCGCCTGCACCAACCTACAATGACCTGGAGGAGCTGCCCCTTGAAGAGGAGTTTCCTGCCTTACCCCCGGTCGACGAAGAAGGACTAGCAGCACTAACAAAGGTGGACTATCCTTGGGACACGGAGGAGACAGGTACCAGGGTCAGTGGGGAGGAAGTAGCCCAGGGACAGCCACGGCCTGTGGCTGAAACCGCCTTATAACTGGTGTGTTGCGGCGGGAGCCCCGCCGGCACAGTGGCAGCCACTTCCGCCACTGCTAGGGCCCTGGGCTGGGACACAGTGGAGACGGGTGGGCCTGCGTCCCCCTCCCCTTCCCCTTGTCCCTAGCCACCCCAGGAGAATTGCTCTCCTGACCCCGCCTGAAGCCGTTGCCGCCTCTGCTCATCCTGCCTAGGGGTTGGAGCGATAGACTCCTTGTTCGCTCGCCCTGCCCGAGGGCCTGAGCGATCCACCTGCTCACCCTGCCTAGGGGTTGGAGCGATAGACTCCTTGCCCGCTCGCCCTGCCTGAGGGCGAATTGCCTAGACTGATCTCTCGCAAAGCACGAGCTATTCCCCTGTAGGAAGCCACTGTGGCCTCCCACGGAACCCGAAACGCTTACACCGATCCTTATTAACTAAACTAACATTTATTTAAAAATAAGGCAGAGAGTAATGGTTAAAAGGTCAGTTTACATACCCAGATGAATATAAAGCTCTTAGGTCAGTTTCAAAGAAGAGATTATAACTGAGTTGCAAAATTCTTAAATTGCAAAATCTCTGAAATTACCCAAACACCTTAGGTAATCAGTCCTTGTTTAGAGCTTCTTTGTTAGAAATCCAGTCCAGAGAAATGAAGACTAAATAGTCCATGTGCAGAGTTTGTTCAAATTTCCCATGAGAATTAGCAGGGTGGTTCTAAGGTAGTTCTGGGATCTCAGTCTTGCAATCCAAACTTTCCCCAATGAGCTTGGACAGATTTGAAATAAAAAGGATCAGGCCTGAAGCTTCCTTTATAGTCGAAGCAAGGTGGCCACTTGCAGGTTATTCCCTCATGTGCGTTTTGATGAAAGAAACGTTTGATCTTTACTCAGTGGGTCCTTCCTTAGATAATATGGACAGCAATAGCCATTTAAACTATCATGACAGTCCACAGACACTTTCTTGAGTGGAGAATAGTAATGTATATTGTCCTTTGAAGTAAAACCTTTACCTCCTAGGCACAGATAGGTAATTAGCTGCACTAGCACAGTTAACAGACAGTTTACATAAACCTCAAAGAGTAATACAGGCAAATGATGTCGTTACATCAAAGGTCCATCTACATGTTTAATATTTCCTTTTGACCTCTTAATCAAACAGAACAACAGTTATAGACAGGAAAGCAGTTTATCTACATTGCTAGCCTCTAACAAGATTTATGCAAACAACATCAAATAACTGTCAACAATACACTTGCATATCGAAGCTCTAGTCTACTTATGAGGAATGACCCTCACTACCATTGTATTTTCCTATAATATGTCTCAAAAAGTCAGAGTTGGGCCATGCAATTTGTGAAGTTGCTTGGCTTTTTCGGGGCTATCGTCACAGTGACCTTTGTCAAATTACTTAAGGGTAGATTTTCAGAGGCACAAAGGACTGGTAGGTGCCCAACTCCTATTGAAAGTCAATGGCAATTAGGCACTATCTGCCATTTGTGCTTTTGAAAATCTACCTCCATTATGTAACAAAGCCTACATTTCCCCATCTGTAAAACAGGCTAAATGGGCCAAATTCTTTGATCTAAATGGGAGTGCTCCATTGACCCCAGTGGAGATTTATATCTATGGAGTATCTGGCCCAGTAATATCAAACCTATCTCACAGAGGTAATGCTGTGAGGAACATTCAGTGGTGTTTCTGAAACGCTTAGAGATTGTCAGATGAAAGGCACCAGGCTGCTGATTTTATCTAACCACCAGAAAAGCTGTTTTTCCAGTCACAAACTGAATTTACCTTTTGATCCTCTCAGTTTTCATTTTTAATAAGCATTAAGTCAATTTCACTAGCAAAATCTACTCTTCACTTACAGCAAAACTGGCAAAAACGTCATTGTATGAAATATGACTTGGTGTGTTTGCGCACACATTTCTTCATATATTCATCAAAAAGTGAATGTTGACAGTTTTGGTTAATGTGCAATGATTTCAGAATGCTCTCTGATCAGATTTGGAGACCAAAATGGAAAAAAATAAACTACTCATTAATCTCACTCATGAACTCATCATTCAGTGGCATTCTCTGTTTTTCAGTACATTTATGCCTTTCAGAATCTTCCCGCTTAGGAGACAAGATTCTACTGGCATTATTTTCTTTCTTTATCTTTTAAAGCTGAGAAAATCTAATCTCTGCTTAAAAAAAAAAAATAACTTAATAAAGACACAGATTTTTTTTTAAATTATTATTATCTCTGATTATGTAATTTGCCATAAAGTTCATTAAAGACTTCATTAATTTTTCACCAACCTGAAAGTGTTCTCACTGCTTTTTTTCTTAGCTGAGATATAATTAATTAGGTTCAAATTTTTAATTTGGGGAGCGAGTCATTTACCTGCCCCATCACCAGTTTTATAATAATTACATTTTGCTCTGTCAGATGTGACATGATTCGCTTTCTCCCACTCCCCGCCCCCACCAGTTCCAGTAATTGGGAACCTGTTTTTAATACTTAGCACTTGTACAGACATTTCGATCTCTATGTTTTATGTTCTCATTGTCAGAAGGCTGACTGGATCTTCAGTCTTTTTCCTTTCTGTAAGTCATATTTTGGGTATTTTTAAAGCTACAATGACAAAGAAGCTTCCCATTGACCTGTGGCCTTAAATGTATCCCAGATGGACTGGTAATAACCAGTCCTGGAATTCTCTTGGTATTTGTGTTCCTTTTTCTCAAATCTCAACGCCTCCTTTACAGAACAGGAATATCAGAACACACTATAAAGCTATAATACATTTCAGTCAGAACAGTGATTAAGACAGTGTCATCTCTTGTCAAAGAGTTACAGGCCCAACTGTGCTAAGGCCAATCCTGTAAAAGCAGATTCATGCATCAAATCTGAAATTCCATTTTACTAATATGCAAGAGGCTTTAAAATATACCACTAACACAGCAAAATCTCTGAAATCCCATCATCTGAAGCAAAATAAAGTTGTTAGAATAAGCAGATGAAAGCAATAAATCTGAATTAGGAACACAGCAGATCAGACAAATGGTCTATCTAGTTCAATGTCCTGTCTCTGGTCCCCATTCAAGAAAGCATACCCTGCCCCAAGGGGAATTTTTCTTCCCATCCATCATCAGGTAGTCATTGACTTACACCTTTGGTACATGAGACTTTTTGCAAGCATTGGGTAAATATAAAAGGAGTAAAAAACAAGAGTGATGTCATGGGAGGGGTCTACTATAGACAATCTATAGAAGAGGTGGTGGATGAGGCTTTTTTAAAACAACTAACAAAATCATCCAAAGTACAGGAGTTGGTGGTGATGAGGGACTCCAGCTACCCAGACATGTGTTGGGAAAATAATTCAGCAGGATACAGATTATCCAACTAGTTCTTGGAATGCATTGGAGTTAAGTTTTTATTACAGAAGGTAGAGAAAGCAAGCAGGGAAGAGGCTATTCTAGATTTGATTCTGACAAATAGGGAGGAACTGATTGAGATTTGAAGGTGGAAGGGGAGCCTGGATGAAAGTGATCATGAAATAATAAAGTTCATGATTCTAAGGAATGGTAGGAGGGAAAACAGCAGAATAAAGACAATGCACTTGAAGAAGGCTAACTTTAGCAAATTCAGAGAAGTAGTAGATAAGATCCTGTGGGAAGCAAGTTTAAGGGAAAAGAGAGTTCAGGAGAGTTAGCAGTTTTTTAAAGAGACATTATTAAGGGCAGAAGAGCAAACTATCCCAATGCATAGAAAAGATAGGAAGTATGGTAAAAGACCACTCTCGCTAACCAGGAAATTTTCAATGACCTGAAACTCAAAAAAGAATCATACAAAAAGTGGAAACCGGGTCAAATTATGAAGGATGATTATAAACAAAAAACAGAAGCATGTAGGCACAAAATTAGAAAGGCCAAGACACAGAATGAGATTGAACTAGCTAGGAACACAAAGAGTAACAAGAAAACTTTTGACAAATACATTAGAAGCAAGAGGAAGACCAAGGACAGGGTAGGCCCATTACTCTCTGAGGGAAAGACTATAACAGAAAATACAGCAATGGCCAAACTGTTTAATGCCTTTTTTTCTTCCAGTTTTCCCCAAAAAAGTTAGCAGTGATTGGATGACTAACATGTTGAACATCGATGTAAATGGAGTAGGATCTGAGGCTAAAATAGGGAAAGAACAAGTTAAAAATTACTTAGCTAAGTTAGATGTCTTCACATCAGCAGGGCCTGATAAAATATATCCTGGAATAATTAAAAAACTGACTGAGGAGCTCTCTGAGCCATTAGTAATTATTTTTGAGAACTCATGGAGGACGGGAGAGATCCCAGAGGACTGGAAAAGGGCAAATATAGTACCTATCTATAAAAAGGGGAATAAATCAGTTTTAGCTGGTCTATAACCAGAAAGATAATGGAGCAAATAAACAATCAATTTGTAAACTCCTAAAAGATAAGGTGATAAGTAACAATGAACATGAATTTGACAAGAACAAATCATGTCAAACCAACTTAATATGCTTCTTTGACAGGGCAACAAGCCTTGCAGATGGGGGGAAGCTGTAGATGTGATATATCTCAATTTTAGTAAGGCTTTTAATACTGTCCACATGACCTTCTCAGAAGCAAACTAGGGAAACATAGCTATATATATCTACTATAAGGTGAAATAAGGAAATATAGCTAAATATAGCTACTATAAGGTGGGTGCACAGCTGGAGAGAAAACTGTACTCAGAGTAGTTATCAATGGTTCACAGTCAAGCTGGAAGGACATATTTAGTGGGGTCCTCCAGGTATCTGTCCTGAGTCCAATTCTCTAGAGTATCTTCATAAATGATTTGGATAATGGCATAGACAGAGAGTACACTTATAAAGTTAGCAAACAATACCAAGCTAGGAGAGGATGCAAGTGCTTTAGAGCGGTGGCTCTCAACCTTTCCAGACTACTGTACCATTTTCAGAAGTCTGATTTGTCTTGCGTACCTCAAGTTTCACTTCACTTAAAAACTACTTGCTTACAAAATCAGACATACAAATATTTAAAATATAAAAATATATAAAATACCATATTAAAAAAAATAATATAAAACAGCAAACTTATTGAAAAAATGCTTACTTTCTCATGTTTACCATATAATTATAAAATAAATCATTTGGAATATAAATATTGTACTTCCATTTCAGTGTATAGTATATATAGAGCAATATAAACAAGACATTGTCCGTATGAAATTTTAGTTTGTATTGAGTTTGCTAGTGCTTTTTATGTAGCCTGTTGTAAAACTAGGTGTGTATCTAGATGAGTTAATTTACCATCTCTAAGACCTCTGCATACCCCTGGGGGCACACATATTCCTGGTTAAGAACCACTGCTTTGGAGGACAGGATTAGAATTCAAAATGATCTTGACAAACTGGAGAAATATTCTAAAATAAATAGGATGAATTTCACTATAGACAAATGTAAAGTACTACACTTAGGAAGGAACAATCCTTCTTGCACAAATACAAGATTGGAAATGACTGCCTAGGAAGGAGTACAGAAAAGGAGGTTCTAGTGGATCAAAAACTAAATGTGAGTCAACAATGTAATACTGTTGCAAAAAAAGCTAACAGCATTCTGGGTTGTATTAGAAGTAGTGCTGTAAGCAGGATATGAGAAGTAATTCTTCCACTATACTCAGCACTGATAGTAGTGTGTTCAGTTCTGGGCACCACACTTTGGGAAAGATGAGGAAAAATTGGAGAAAGTTCAAAGAAGAGTAACAAAAATGATTAAAGGTCTAGAAAACATGACCTATAAGGAAAGATTGAAAAAATGGGGTTTATTTACTCTGAAGAAGAGAACACTGAGGGAGAACATAAATCTTCAAGTACATAAAAGGTTGTTATAAAGTGGAGGGTATAAAAATAAAATTGTTCTTCTTATCCACTGAGGATAGGACAAGAAGTAATGAGCTTAAATTGCAGCAAAGGAGATTTAGGTTAGACATTAGGGAAAACTTCCTACTCTAAGGGTAAAGTACCATAACAAATTACCTAGGAAGGTTGTAGAATCTCCATCATTGGAGGTTTTCAAGAACAGGTTAGAAAATCAGCTGGCAGGGATGGTCTAGATAATACTTAGTCCTGCCTCAATGCAGAGGACTGGACTAGATGACCTACCAAGGTCCCTTCCAGTCCTACATTTCTATGATTCTGTGAAAAAGCCTGTTTTATTTCTGATCATTGCCACAGTTAGACATTCTTCCATTTGTCCTTCTCCATTAGTGATTGTCCTTGTTCAGAATGCAATAGCTACGTAAAAAGGAACACTACTTGGGATGACGGCTGTGAGGCTTCCACCAACACAGTGTTTGGAAATGTAGGAGACTTTCTTGTTCCAAAGAATATTTTTTAAACACAGAGAGTGGAATAATACACTCTGCAGACACAGAGACATTGTGAAACATTAAGGTGAACTTTGCTTGCAGTCAGGGTGACCTAAGGAATCAGTATATTGTCTCTAATATCTTAAGTTCAGTGGTTTTAATTCCCAGCTCTGCACGGTGTTTGACAGACCATTCATTTAAAGGGCTTCTGGGATATGCAGGTGATTCAAGTTCAGATAGTTATTTTAAGGATACATCGCTTGTGTTTATTTTTTAGTTCTAAAGAGAACACACAGAGAGGAGCCAAGAAAGACCTTTTGCGCACAAAGAAAACTGTGCTTTCCAGAAAGAGAATGTTTTGACATTTAACTGAGTTTATTTTGGGATACATTTCCTTTAAACTCAAACACTGATTGGTAACAGAGGTGTGAGGAAGTGTCTCAGTTAATAGTTCTTTTAGCTTTCATTAAAGCAGTCTCCTCTTGACAGGTGGAGAACTATTAATATTAGTCTGATTGTTATTTCTTACTATTCCTATTATTAATAGCACTTTTCTCCTAAGCAGCATCTTTGATCTGAAAGTTCACATTTTGAAAAGCGAGGATAATTAATCATTGGAACAACTTACTAAGGATTGTGGTGGATCATCACTGCTCATTTTAAAATCACAAATGGAGGTTTTCCTAAAACACATGCTTTAGTTTCAAGGGGAATTAATACATGGATGTTCTATGGCCAGTGTTATGCAGGAGGACAGAATAGATGATCACAGAGGTCCCTTCTGGCCTTATAATCTATGAATCTCAGACAGTGACAGAGTAAGAAATAAAACACAGAAGTCCTGTCTTCTGGTCTCTTGATCCTAACCATTAGAAACGTTGCCTCCATACCAGGAGCTACCGTACCATATGTTTATAACTTCACCTGCATGGAAATCAGATTAGATTGATTACATTAGACATTAAACAAAATATCTAGACCTACCTCAGATGGTCCTTTATTGAAAAAATCTCGTGTGTTTTGTGTTGCAATTTTCTTTGTAAATTTTCTCTAATTTTGAAAAACTTTCCCAATAAATATGCAAGGCATCCTGCAAGTGTTTCTCATGAGTAGACTCTGCACCTGCACTAAACTTCATTAACTTCAGTGGGCACAGAGGTCTGTCCATATGGAACAACTAAAGAATGGGTACCTAAATGATATAAACTTGTGACAATATGGTTATTAAGATGACCATACTTAGAGTCCAGTCCTGCAATTGATTTCACTGGGACCTGCATGTGTGCAGCAGCCCACCTGCTCACAGAAGTTGCAGGACAGGGATCTTAAATTGTACTCTTAAAATGCTGCAGTCACTAATTATAAAATAAATAATGCAAAGACGAATACAGAGAATAAACTAGTAAATTCTAGGCAATGTTTGTTTTTTCATTTGTTTTTCTTTAATTGTCTTTTACTGTATACATTCTAAATTAAGGTTCTTTTGCCACTCTGAAGGTAACAGCCATAATATTACCTGATTGACTCTTTAGAGTACAGTGAAAAATAAAAGAAAATCTATAAAATAAACTATAACAACAAAGAAAGGTATACAAAGTGAAACATTTCACAACTGAAAGTCTAAAGAAGAATGGATCTTTCATGTATAAGCATTCTGATCTGATTTCAGAGATTCTGAGCACTCCCAGCTCCCATTGATATTGGTGGGAGTTTTAAGTGCTGGGTGTCTCTGAAAATCAGATCCTAAGGACTTTAACAGCCAGGGACCTTTAGGATAGTTTGAGTAGATTACAGACAGTTTGAGGAGCTGGGCAGGAAGCAGTTCCCAAATGCGCTGTCAGTGAATCAGAATGAATCGAGGAGCACTTGGGGAATGTACATCTCTGGCTGACTCTGTAACATTTCCTTCACTCCTACTTCTGCTTCATAAACACAGCTCGTCCGCTATGCTAACCAACATGCAGCTGCATGCAGTCCATCTTCTTTTGCTAGCTAGCACAATCGAACCTCCTAACCTCAAGCCAGCTGGCTAGATGCAGCTGAGGCTCCCCTGCTCCTCCCATTCCCTTGCCAGCCAGACCATCTGCCTGTCCACCACTCTTGCTTTTCCTCACTCCAAGCACTTCTTCAGTCACGGCTAGGCTCCCCTAACTGCCCTTCTCTCCCCAGCTGCTCCAACTTCTGCTCTGCCACCTCTCCCAATACCCAGGCTCTTCAGTGCCTTACCTTTCTGCCTTACTGTTACTTCTATTTCCCCCATCTGCCCGATAGTTCTGATATTAATCCAGTTCTTCCATCTGCTGCTCAGACTCCTCATCAGCCTACTATCCACCTACATCCTCCAAGGGGATGCCTCCAGCTGCCACACATTCCTCTACAACATGGCACTAAAAATACAGGGTGAAGGGAAGAGTATCCACAACTTCCACTTAGCTGTAAACACTTTGCTTTGTTATTCTTGTTCTCAGGTGAATACAATGCTGGTGGAAGTGTGAGTGTGGTTTGAGCCAATCCCTATGAAGCTTCTCCATACAGCTCTTCTGATGCACTTCAGTAACAACCTGCTGTTCTAGCCTGTGTTTGTTTTGTGCAGAGAATGACAATCCGCCAAATGCTGATTTTTTTTCATATAGACAAACATCCCATAGGGAATTACATGAGCTCCTGAATCTCTTTTACTAGAAAGATATAAAGCCAGGGGTCTAGTGCCTAGTGCATTATCCACTCCACCATCTAGTCCTTTAATAACAGGTTATTTCTCCAAAGAACAATTTCCCTCATATTCACAAGGTTTTCATTTTAGCTTTCCTTACTATCTTTATGAATATTTTAAACTGCCCTACACCAGTAATACTTCTTACACACATTATTTCCCCGGGGACCCAGTTCACAATTTACGTGCCATTTATTTACTGATATTTTACTCAGAATGTCTATATGCATCTGTAATTCATCTAAGTATTGTTCATTCTCATACACCAGTGCATTGGGCTACCTTTCCATTGCAGCTGAGTAGCGTGGGAATCAATGTGCAGTTAAGTGAAAAAAGCTAAATCTGTCCTGCACCGAGTTGTGCAGATTGTCTCACTGCCTCTGTCACATTGTCTATATTTTTAATGTACTTGCCTGGCACTATTTGCATTCCACATTAGAAAAAAAAATATTCACTAGCTAGTCTAGGAATCTGTCATTTTATTGTTATCCTCATATTTCCCTTTCTCCCTCCTGTTTATTGAGCCCACTTTTTACATCTGAACGCATATAATTTCACTTTAGGTGTGGAAAAAAATGTGACACTGACTCATTGGCAGGTATCCAAGTGATCTACAAAGAGCAGCACTAATACACTTCAAAAATGGGCTAACGATAAATTGGTGTCTGGCCAATCATCAAGTCATTTCAATGCTCAGCATAGCTTTTATGAAAGCACTTGACAGTTAGACTGCAGTCATTATTTCCCTGGGTATTTGTTTAATCCTTTCATTATTAGTGTGGACGGCATAACTATCTCTATTTTCACTGTAAATCACTGTAATTATTTGGGCCAGTGTTTTAGTTTGTTAGTATTTTGATATTATTTGTGTCGATCCATAAAATGGAGATTAATTAAAGCATGTTTGGAAACAGCTTTGAGTTATTTATTCAACATCTTTTTTCTTTTTCTAGTTTTAACTGCATTATCATTTTCATGAAAGGTATTAAGATTAAAAGACTTAGGGACTGAAGCCCTCTGTTTATCCACACTACAGGTATAGCATCTGCAGAAGTAGTGCAAGCTTCCCCACACTGCTCTCTAAATGCACTTCAGTTCCGTTCTGGGCAGCCGAGGAGGAAGTGTTGTCTGAGTATGTGCAGGACAGTGGACAGTCAGCTAGTGGGTGACAGTATGGCTGTAAAGCTAGAAGGTGCTGCTGCCAGGCTCTTGTTCTCTGGTGAGCTCAGGCAGCAAAAGCAATTGTTTATGTGGGCTTGGAGCTAGTGACTTATGAAAAGTGAGACTAGGGAATGCTAAAGGAAGGAGGTTTGGTGAGGTTGGTTGGAAGAGGGAGAATGTCTTTCTGGAGACTCTGCCTCACTATGGAGACCCAGTTCTAGGAAAGTTGGGTATGTAAACTACATCTAGTTTGTGTGGCAGAAGCACCAGAATCCACACTATAGACACAGTGATGTTGAGACCAGTCTGGAAGGTAGGGCATGGGGGAGCACAGTATCAGTGGCTGTCAGGGCTTGAGCTAGGAACGAGAGGTCTCTAAAATGGCAAAGAGATGACAATGCACTTGGGCCTCCCCACTTTCTAACCCAGACAGCTGGTGGGAGCCACACCAGTGACTGAAAGCGGGATGAGTGAAGGAGATGAAGTGGCAGCAGATCTATGTTCTGTTTATACTCCAACATTCACTAGAATCGGTGTTGGGTTTCTGCAATTGTCCCATGATTGTTTGTGCATGCTAGACAGAAGAAATGGTCTCTTACCCTGTCTTTTTTACTTTTTGGTATATATTTTGGAAACATTAATTGTGTTCCCTGTAAGAATTCCAGTGTACTTTGTTTCTTTAGTATAAAATTCAATATATCTATTCCTTTTAATCGAAGAGTTAACTCCCTGAAATTTTTGGCAGCAGATAAGTTTAACTGAATGAACCAGCTCTCTCTCTCTCTGGTCCAACTTTTTCAATTCTGCTTTAAAAAAGAGGTGGGGGTTGTGGGGGGAATGAGTTTAACCATATTAACATTTGTTCTGTGATGACTTTCTGCAAGCTGCTAAACAGGATATTTTTCAATACTGAAAACTTTAGCAAGATTGCCTTCCATTCTAATCAGGTGAAAATAGGATACAGTCATTTAAACGCATTGTGCAAAGGCAAACTCTTTAAAATATGAAATTTACTGAACAGCAAACAAAAGAGCATCTGAGATTTTTTTAAGTTACTGCCAGAAATGGAGCATGTGAAGCATATACATCAAAAAAACAAACTGGTGCTACTTCTGGTGTAGACTAAGTGGTAACTGATCCATTCTGATATTTTGATGCTAAAGTGCTAAAAGTAAACGATATTTAGAACCTCATGAAATCATGATTTCCTCAATGAAATCAGTGGTAAAATTTAAGGGACAAAACTCGGTTTCAGTGGGATCAGGAACAGGCCCTAATCTAAATGGTTTGCAGTGTGGCTGCAGTTGCACCGAATAATTTTTATAGATAATTTCACTTCATATTTTAGACTCCAATGCAGCAACTGCCTCATTTCACCGAGAAGAACCCAAAGCATTTCCAAATCAGGGCATTACTTATGAAAATGTTAACTATTGATCATAATTATACAATAATGCACTTGCTTCCGAGCAGCCAGAAACGGTTTGTTCTCCTGGAATGGGTTAATTCTTTGTTGGGAGAGGGATGAAAGGACACAGACTCAGACCAGTCTTCCCTAGTCTATTTGTAGTTAAAATATGCACATGCAGAAGTTCATATTAGCCCATCTTTAATCAAAGCAATATCAACAAAACAGGTGTAAAGTTACAGTTCACAGCCCCTTTTTCAGAGTTCCGGCAAGAGCAGCTTTGTTTGAACATTTTTGCTTGGGTAGCCTGTGTGTCAAAACTGTCTCAAGATACTGCTTTGTGTGGGTGTGTCTTAATCTCAGCCCAGAACTCATTAAAACACCATGTGCTCCAACATGTTAGATTTGGAGTCGCTGGGTTTGAGAGTGCAAAACTGGGGACAAGTTGAGACCACGCGGAAAATCAGGGCCACGATATGTAGTCATCAGCAGCAACATAATTTCACATCAAACTGAAATATTGTGCATTGAGTGTCAGGGACCTCTGGTTTCTGGTTAGTCTTTTAATGCACTCTTAATTAAAAGGCTTCAAATTTTCTTGCAGCTAGTCATTGATATTTTTATTACGATGAATCAAGTATAAATGACCAAATCACATAGATTTCTTCCTCCTTTTTCCCGTCTTGATTATAGATTTTTGGTTTGGTTTGATTTTTTTGTATGGGAGAATTAAAGTGTTCAGCATCTGATTAATAAGTCAAACTATTACTGAATGCAAGGGCAGCTTTTAAAATAAGTTGGGAAGTAATGCCCTTTTGTGCAATGGTACATAAAGAGAAGTAAAATAAACTTAGTTAAGGAGTTCTGGCCACCAAGCCCAGAACAAACATCATATTATGAAGAAATGGACCTGAGCTGAGAGCCTGGATATAAATGTCATTGAAACTTTGGGAAGCATTGGATCCAGATCAAAACTTCTCAGCAAATCATTATTTTTGTAATGTTCCACAGCAAAACCCCAGATTTGAACACACCCAATTGTGATGAAGTGTTCACTCCAAACCTCACCTGGAGGTGTTAAGGTCTCTTGGAAGAAGCTAATTGACTTAGCAGGCTGCACCTGAGGGAGAATTAGGCTGTATAGACAAGCTCTAATGAAAGATGAAAGACATCTGAGCAGGTGTAACCTGGTACAAGGCTAGGAAGCTGAGAACAGAAGGGGCTGTAGGGGAAGCAGGCTGTAGTCACTCCCTGAGAGTTGGGAGCTTGAGTTGGACCCACAGGTGGGCCACAAGACCAAAAAAGAGAAGAGAAGTAGGAAGGAGCACAGGGAAGCAGCGGTGTCTGAGAGCAAGGAGACCAAGATTGCTGAATAGAGGGTCCCTGGGCTAGAACCTGGAGTAGTGGGGCAGGCCTGGGTTCCCCTATCTGCCACTGGGAAGTTGGGATAGTCTTAGATTAGAGGAAGGCCTGGAGAGGTAGCTGGACAGTTGGTCCAGAGAGACTTTTACCCCTGCCCCAGAAGGGAAAAACACATAGTGACCTGGCAGGAGAGCCAAGCCACAAAGAGGGAGTCCATGAAGTCCATGAAGAGGGAGCATGCTGAGTTCTAGAGAGTGAGAGGAGCTGCAAAGAGAACGAATGAAGGGCCCATTGGACCTGGATGGAGCTAATCCCCAGAGCAGCCAGGAGGAGGTGCCCAATGGTGAATAATGCCCATGACACCCATCTTTGGGATAGTTCAGATCCAGATCTGAACTTGACAGTTTGGGCCAATCTGTCCTATTATTCCATCCTGAGGAGTCAAAAAATAATATGGGTTTGTTTTATCATATTGCAGAAGAAGTCCAAATCTCTGAGTAGTGTGAGATGAGATTTTAAAATAAATAGTAATCATCTCTTTCCAATAGTATCCCATTTTATTTATTTTGCATGCCTTTCTAAAAGTGGAAATAAAATACTCAATGTCCTATGATCAAACTGTTATGCCAAATGAGCCATGTTTGAATAATAACTCTATTGAATTCAGTCTAGGAGTTATCATCTATGATGTCCAAAAGTAAATTCGCAAAAATTATGATTTATCTTTTCAACAGTACCACAATAGTTTTCATCTAAAATTCCCTGAGAAGGAATCTACCCCCCTTCTGAATCCTTCCCTAACAATAAAAACAAGGAAAGCTGAACTGTAGGTGATAGTGATGTGAATTAAGAGCAAATTCCATATTTGTTTTTTGCCGTAATACATATTTCATATAATTAGCTCACACACATACATGTGTATTTTACATGTAATACATATGTAGAGGTGATATTTATGTGATAAATTACAGAGCTGTGTGACACATTCACTTATTCTGCACTTTTGACGTCTTTGCCTGCTCTCTGCCCACAAATCCATCTCCTTGAGCCTTTATTCTAAATTCCCAACCATGTCATCAGTTTCAAACAGCCTGCATTTTAAAAAAAATCAGCCTACAAGAGCAATGTTTCCACTTCCCTTCATTGTGGAACTTCCCCTAAACTTGCTCATGCCTGAGACTCAGGATGGGCAAGATTTAGTCCCGGGCCAGTGACAGTTTTATTAGACATAAAATTCTCCTGACTCTGAAGTCCAATATCTCAGGATACTTCAGGGCTAGGAACATCATTAAAGATAAGCTTCCTCAGCCTCAAACTGGCTCCTGTTCCGTTTGTGGATCCTGCTCCCAGGAGAGACAGTTCCAACCTGGCTACCTGTTCATGGTGAAAAATCCCTCCCCATCGCCTCCCAGCGCTTCCTCAGTGGAGAGCACCTCCTGACTTGGGCCCTTCTTCCTGAGGCACACTCTGATGGGATGTCCCATAGATGCCAGCCCAAACACAAGCACCCTCCTGAATGGAGAAGACTCCTCCCCTCTGCCCTATAATGTTAATTTTTAAAAGTTAAATTGTCAGCTTTAAAAGAAAAAATCTCTATCCTCCCTCCTCTGCTCTATCACCATAGGACTTGCTAGAAATTTTGCTTCTACAGTAAACCCCCTGCCAGAGCTGGGGCCATATGTACAAGTTGTGGCAATGCTGTTACTATATACTGTTATATAACAGTATACTATACTATATACTGTTATATAACAGCTCCCTCTGCTGCTAGCACAGAACAATACTGGTTCCGGTAATCCAGTGGCTTCAGTGAGTTTACTTCAGATGTATAACTGACATCAGATTTTATCCCAATATGTGTCTTCTGAAACAGTGACATTTGTGAATGAAGAGAACGTGAAATGTGAAATTCCTGTCTTGAGAATGCAGATATTGCTGCACTTTGGTATAAACAATAAAGTCTCATACATTAGTGTTTAGCTGACTAAAAACTAAAACAATTTGCTTGCTTTTATGCAAATAGTTGTTTATTTCCTCTCCTTCCCCTCTTGTACATTTCAAAAACTAGACCTAAAAATCCCTAAAAGCTTTATAGTTTTTAAAAGTTTTCACTGAAAGCCACGGGCAACTAACATAGCTGCTGAGATCCTGCAACTAGTCTCCATACTGAATCAGGGGAGTGGTTTGGGAAATAAGGAAACATGTTTCATAATAAAAAATTATCTTCCCCTTTACTGACAAATCTCTTGTGGCCAGTTCTTTCAGATAATCACAGAGAAAAGAAAACTTAAGTGCCTGAGCGTCCAGAACCACCAGCAGCACACAGATGTTGAACAGTGAAGTAGCAACACCAATAGTGATATGCTGTGTTGTGGTTTTTATTTATGGGATAGGTGCCCAGAGCACAGATGGGCACCTATAGTTGTGGGGGAGGAAGTGTTTGTTTTTGGAATTTGAAGAAATAAATGAATATAAAAATATTTAATGTGAATTAAAACAAAAATCCCCAAAACCTTGACATTTGCCAGTTTTAAAGTTCATAGCACTTAGACAAACAGGCTGTGAGGATACGTGGACTGTACCATTAAATGTAGATCAAGCACTAGAGGTTGGGGGGAGACACATTTTACTGGTGGATTTCACAGCTATTTGCTGACAGCAGAGGACTCCTGCATTCAATTCCAGATTCTATAAAGGAGTGTGCTCTACTGGTTTATAGACCCTTCTGTCCTGTCCCCACCCCAAGCCTGTCTTTGTCTCCCCTTCTCAGTTCTCTCACCCTAGCTACTGTCCCTTACCCCCTCTCTTCCTATGTACCTGCTCACCCCATAGGATCCTGCCCCTACTTGATAGCAAAGGAGGGACAATCAGGGGCTCTAAAATCTTGTGCCTGGTGCCACAATACCCCCTGACTTCCAGGAGCAGGAGTTGTAGGGGAAGTCCTGCTCAGCCCCTGCATCCCACACTGGAGCTGTTCCCCAGAGTTCTGCCAACCCAAAGCTCTTGGTAACTTTACTCTGTGCAGGGTGGTGTCAGGAAATAAATCAAATGGAGACATGGCCATCCAGATGATAGACGGACTGGTAGAGACAGTATAACACAAGAGTGCTCTCAGGCTCTCACTTAAAAGCTATACTTTACTTAAGGTATGTCTATACTGATGGCAGCAAAGTCGCCGCTATCAGATTGACCTATCTGGATCAATTGAGCGGTCAGTGAAGACCCGTTCAATCAATCCAGAAGTTGACGCTGGTAAACCACCCCCTCAAGTGGCATAGCGCTGTGTCACCGGGAACGCGGTTCCCGTCGGCACAGTGCAGTGAAGACATCGCGCAGAAGGGAAGCACAGTAATCGAAGGGAGTTACGCAAGCTACTCTGCATAGCTTGCATAACTCCCGTCAACTGCTGCCGAATTGCCAGGTCAGTGTAAGGCTCTGTCTCAAGCACTTACACACGTCCGCAACAGGTTAGTAAAACACCCCCAACCCTCGATAATTACCAAAGTTTGAAGTGGCTTTCAAGCAGTACAGCAGCGGCTTTCCAGTCAGCCAGTCTTCCAGCCCCAAAACTGTGGCCTAGGAGAGATCCCCAAAGAGTCCAAACCCCTCCCCGCCATTTAGTCTTGTTAGTAGACAATAACACATTACAAAAAAAACTTGTTGAGCAAGCAGTTTGAAAAGCTAACCAAGAAGTCACCTCAGAGTAGTAATTAACTAGATATGTTCCTGCAGAATCTGCATGTCTTGAGGCCCTGACAAATATCTCCTAGAGAGCATGCATAGGTAAGCTTCTTGTTTTAATTCTAAAAGACAGATCCCAGCACGTCCACCCAAGACTTCATCGGGGACTGGGGGGGGAGAGGGAAGGTGTGTGCAGAGTCAGATAAGGTTGAGAAAAAGGCTTCCCTTCCATCCTGGCTTAGTCATGTCAAGGCTGCACAGGTCTGCTGAAAGGCCTACCGATTTTGGCTGCTGTTAGCAACAAGTATGATCGTTAATATTACATTATCAAGTGGTCTATCAAAATCTCCCTGTACAGAGCATGTTCATGCAGACTGACTCTTTAAAGAATTAAGGTGACGTATTCTAACAAGTCTCTACTGAGCATGCACAAACTGAGATTTTTCAAAGGCTTATAGCTTGGCCCCATGTGAGCCTATGCCAAATTTTCAGGCTCTACTTCAAAGCTGAGGGGAACTAGTGCTTCTGAACTACATAGTTAAGGATTCTTTTTAACATGAGCAAAACAACACCTTTGCCCCTAATCTCATTGTCAGAAACAGCTGCACTGTTTTAGCTAAAACTTTCCAAAGACGTTCAGCCTGAGGCAGACACTCAACGTGGAAAATTTCACTCCAAGTTGTTAAAATTTGGCAAAGTTACAAGCAAATGAAAAGATAGCAGATTGTATCAAACAGCCTGCATTATAGGCCTCACAACCAACTCCATCTACCAATAGGATCACAGTTATTTTGCTTGGTAAAAAATCGATAGCGCAGTACACCCTCCCTTGCAGCTCTAACCAGCTCCACTGACTGATGCAGAGAGTAAAAAAGCAGGACGCCATTTTCTCTCTGCACCATGGAAATGCTGGGGGAAGCAGTCCAGATTGCAGGAACTGAAGCTGTGTCTCAATATTGTACAGAAAGCATAAGGGATGTGGGTGGTAAGGATCCTTGATCTGGACACCCACACAAACTGGCCCTATATATAGCTCTATCAATGAGCTTTGAAATGAAATATAGTTATCTTTAAGACTATGCTATAAAAAGAACACTAAGGTAGTTATTATTCCTGAAAGACATGGACTCATAGCAGAGCCTGGAATTAGATTAAACAAACTGACAAGTTGCATATATTTCTTAAACACTTGACATTTATTTAACAACATTTATGCTCTAGTTGGATTAAATCATGGAAAGCAATGCCTTGTCAGAAAAGTGCACTGTGAATAACTGCCTTTCTAAGTAACTTCTGTTACTTCTAAGATGATGGAAGTAGTTGCTTAGTTCCCATTATATAATTATTGGACTCCTAATTCTTTTATGGGCCATAATCTGACTTCAGGCCTTTTCCCATCCATAGTGATAGCTCTAATAGAGTTTACTAAGAAAGTGAATTATGCAGTTGTCAGTAAAGAAACTGGCAGCCTAATTTTTCTAGTTCTCAAACAGCTAATCATGCAAATAGCCATAATATCTGGCATAATATATTAGGAAACCTAGCTATTTGTTTATCAGTTCAACTGTTTGTCTTCACTGTCTGTCCCTCCCTACATTAATTTATAAATTTATATTCCTTCCTCAGAGTCAGGGAGGTTCAGTAAAGGGATACAGCTTAGTGTCAGCAACAGAAACTGGTTTAGCTACCTGCACTAACTTGCAATTTTTCAAAAAAGAAAGATGGGCAAGAATGTTCACATATAGCGGATTAAATCAATCTGCCCTAAATTCAGTGGGGTTTGGTTCTGGTATTCGATTCAGTTCCCTTTCAAACAGGGAGGATTGGGTGTTGGGTGTGAGGAGCTGGGCTGCAGGGGAGGTGGAGAGCTGGGGTTCTCAACCTCTAGCAGAAAGTAAAGTTGGTAAGAGCTTTCCAGGAATGCAAACAGCATGCCAAACAATTCTAGTTCAGTTCTCCTGCAGTAGAATTCTTCTGGAAATCTCTTCCCATGAAAAGTCTCATATTAAAGACTTTTTTCTCAATTTGGGATTAAATTTTTTTTCAAAAACATAAGATTTTTGGTGGGAAGTGACTTCCATTTTCTGGCCAGCTGTAGGCACCAGTAGTCAAGGTGCCCATGTGTGCTACCCCTGGTCTCCAGCAAAAGGAAGACTTTCTGGAGCTTACATTACATCCCTGACACCACCAGTCTGCTAGCCAGGCAAACAATCTCCTCAGGGCTCTGCCAGCTCTCTTTGCCTTGCAGGCTAACAATAGGTGTACCCCAGACCCCATGGCTCCCTTGAAGCATTCCTCTGTAGTATCCAGCCCCTGTCACTGGTTACTCAGAGAAATACCAGGCTTGCAGTCTCGAAAGGGTCAGTGTACCCACTAGCTTGTTTGATTCAACTGCAGATCAGCTCCTATATAACGTCATAACATGAGATATATTTATTATCAAAGATTAAGCTTTAAGAGCTCATGAGTAAGGGTAATGAGGAAAATAGAAATATGTAAATTGGGCTTCAATTGTGTTGGCTGACAGGGCTTAATTTACATGTGAACTAAGATAGACATACATGTGAATGCACATCCTAACTCCTGTCTGGAAGAAATCTATTTTTCTCTTTGGCTGGTGACAGACTTTAAAACATATTTTCAGTGCTTATACACAACTCTTTAAACATCATCCATTCATATATCACACAAAGATTACGAGGTTCAGTATAACATAAGCTTATATTTGAGATCTTACATGATATTCTTTATGGATAAATACTATGAAATCAGTGTGCTAGGTATTGTGAGTTTTCCAGGTTGGCTAAGGGTTGCTGTTATAGAACAATAAACCCTTTACCAGTTGACATTGAGGAGTTCTTATGATTACAGAGGGAAATATTATGGACATAGAATGTTCATTTCTTAAGTACTTATCTTTTTTCATCAGCAAAACATCTTTCTCTCCCAAAACATCATCTCTCTCTCAGTTTTAGATGATTATTCTTCATCTAGGTGCTGATGATTCTCAGGCACTGAGATCATTGGAAGATGGTGTTAGAGTGGCAGATATTTCAACTGCATGCAATATCTTTGGGGACTATATTGTACTATATTTATAGATCACTGTGGGCCAGGGACTATAGGCAATTGAAGGGAGGAAGGTTGCCACAACTCTTACTGGAACTAAAAAACAGTGGAAGTGGGGGTTACTGAGACTAAACTAGAAGTTCCATTCCTTGGTGTGGTTTGCATACACTGGTTCATGATGGGTTTTCCGGAGACTAGGAAACACAGAAAATGCTTTTTGATATAAAAGGATGAGCATGAACTGACTCATGGTCTTCTTTTTTATCCAGCAAATGGACAGGACTTTCTGTCCAATGGGGTCTCCAAGCCTAGCAGAAGGGTTGGAAAGACTTTGAACTACTAGGGCCCCATAAGAGTGATGGGTGACCTCTGATAATCTTTTAGCATGAGTCTAGGAACTTTTTATTATTTTAAATGTTTTTGCTGTAATGCTTTTACCTTAAAAATAAATGTGCTTGCTTAGAAAGATCTGTGTTGTATTTTGCAATTTCTGGCAATGCACTATTCATAGCCCTCAGAGAGAAAACAAAACATAGGCACTGGCCTTTAGGCAGACTGACTTGCTTGGGATACCACAGTCAATGGCAGGTGGCTGTGCAACCTTAAAATCCTGGTCAGAAGGGAATGGGACAAGTGTCCATGACCAGGGACAAGTGATGGCTAGAAATCTGAGACCTGTCTGGGCACTCTGAAACTATGACAATTAACATTTGAATGTTGTCTGTGTGTTCCTCTAACTTGATCCCGATACTGTTGTATGATATCTGCAGTGGCCTCATGCAGATGTTGAATAGAGCAGGGGAAAGAAGTAAGCCTCATGGGAGTTTACAGATGGAAACACTAGAAGAGGTGATGTAGTTGCTCATGATAATACTCTGAGTTCAGCCAAAGAGAAAGGGTTGGAGCCATCTCAGTGTGCTTTTGTTCAATTCTGCTAAGTCTCTGAGGCAAGACAGAAGTATGTGGTGGTGGATGGTATCAAATACCATGGAAGGCTCTATCAGAATGAGTAAGGATCAATGCCTATGTCACAACCTCCAAGTAAAAACTGAAACTGACTGCTGGCACATCTTTGAAGTCTAGGTTCACATCACACAAAAGGCAGTGTTAAAGGAATCCACCATATGATATGCTTGCATGTCAATATGTTAATTACATTTCCACCCACCACTAAGACAAGGAGAAGATGTGATGCCTTTTCTTTGAAATGAAATCCTAAAACTTTCATTTTGTTACAGTTAAATCATTCTAAAGGAATTTTCTATCAATGACCACACTTCAAAGCTTCTGATGCCCCAAGTAAAAGTAGATTAAAGTTTTATCAAAAAGTATAGGAAAATCAAACCCTGATGCCTTAACAAAAGAAAGTAGCTACACATAAGCAAAAATTAATGTGCCACAGGAAACTTATATGGGGGAAATGCACTTAAAAATAAAGCTATGGAAGGAATAGTAACTTTAAAGATATCACTATGAGATATCATATATCTGCTCTACATGTATGACTTCCAAGTCAAATCTGCTCAGTCTATTAATAAAAGTAAGTTTTAGCTATTTTCAGCAACATTGCAGAGAGGACGCTGATGTAGGCAATAGAGACAGAATGTATTCTCCCTCATGCATCATACACAAAACTATTAGTTCTGATTCCAGAATCCTTACTGTTGATCATTACATACAAAGCAGAAAGAACAAAATTTGATGTTCTGATACTGGCTTGAGTTTGCTGGGCTTCTGAGACAAAAACATCTTATTTAAACTACAATTCTAAGGAAATTGGACATGAAATCACTAACATTCCATATTTGCCATTCATCAATGTTTTACTGACCAAACTCCACCTTAAGTGCTTATAGCTGCCTGAATAGCCAATTTCATGCAATAAAAATACAGAATATTCTGCCAATAAAATTGTTACTTTTGACATAGTTTTGCCACATACTTTTGTTGGTCCAAATTTCTGCTTTTGGATATACAGTTGCAACCACATTTAATTTGAACTACTGTTGCAAATAACCAGGTTAGAGTTCTAACTATGATAAGAAATTGTTATACTAAGGAGATCCACAATGATTAACATGTAGTTATTCTCTAATCACTTTAAAACAATTTAGGTAGTGAATGCTGAAGAAATATTTTTAAAGTAGTGTGCTTCATTGAAAAAATGTATGCCAGTGAGAAGGGCATTGTCTACTAATTATTAATTACAGTCACATGTAAGCAAATTGGGAATGTTCATTTTCAAGAGGGCTTATGCTTCATATTTACTAGTAGCAATCTGGATTTTACATTTGTAATATTTTCTTGCTCATGAAAATTTATTTAGGAGATAAACTTGTGGGTGATCAACATCGGATGCCAGTTCCTATTCTGGTACAGTCATTACAGCTTGCTCTTTCTGTAGATCTTGGTTATTAACATGAACTGTTTGTTATAACAGGGCACCATAGAAGAGAAAGGATTGTCCATATTGCTGAGTTGGTTTTAAAATAGGCTGTCAAATATTTCTTCAGAAGTTGAGGTTTTGGGTTTTGAACTCCATAGTTAACAATTTGTGGCCTGAGAAACTGAGATTAGTATTACTTCCCAGGGGAAAATTCAGTTTTGCAAAATGAGCATTTTCTGTCAGAAAAGCACTCTGACAGAAATTACCAGCCAGCTCTTCTCCCACCCTCTGAGCATCAAGAAAATCTGCTGCTTTGAGATCCTTCTAGAGTGTGTCTACACGGAGGCTTGGAGTGAGCCTCCCAATCCAGGGAGACAGACTCCTGCTGGGGGGCTTGAGCTAGCATACTAAAAATGGCTGTGTGAATGCTGCAGCACCAGCAGAGGCTTGGGTTAGCCATCCAAGCTTGGACCAACCCCACCTCCTGGGTCCAAGTTCACAGGGTTGCCTGAGCCTCCACCAGTGCAGCAACATCCACATAGCTATTTTTCATGCTCTAGCTCAAGCTCCACTAGTACAAGTCTATCTTCCCAGGCTGGGAGGGGAGGCTCACTCCCAACAGTGTAAACATACCCCTAGACTCCCTGCTACTACTAGATAGCCAGTCAGCTATGGGAAAACTGCCCTTTTCCTCTAACATATTCTGATTTGGTCACAGTGATCCACACATGCATGACCTCTAGGACTGATTATTGCAATTCATTATAGCTAGGAATTAAACCATTTACCTTGAGAAAGTGCCAGTGGTTTCAGCTGTCTCTTGCTCAGCAGCCCAAGCTGCCAAGTGAACATCACCTCTATGCTCTGTTCTCTGCATTGGCTCCCTGTAGAATACAGAATCAAATTCCAGCTTTTGGTCCTCTACATGATTGGCACAGATTATCTAATCACATACCACCACTGCAGCTGACACTGATGTGATGCTGGCTGGATTAGGGGGTTATTTATTATGATTATGATATTATTTAACATCAATATGTCAAAATTACAATAATTCATATGAGATAGGCCATGTCAGGTACTATTAAAAGGTTATAATTCGCTAAGTATGATGATATTGTTTACGTGCATGTGTCATATTTGTGTTGGAAGTTATGGATATGGTTGATGTATCTGTATTTCAACTTGTGCTGTGTTTCTGGGCAACTCCCCAGACAGGATGGCAGCAGCAATAAGTTGCTTAATGGCTCATTAAGGAAACTCACAGGTACAATGGGCCTGGGGAGAAAACCTGGGGCTACACCTGATGAGTCACCAAGACTTACTCATGTGACACTGGACTCCATCTTATTTCTGTAAATTTCCACAAACAAGGTCAAGGGACATAAAAGGCAGCTGCACCACATCCATTTTGTCTTCAGTCTTCACCTATCTCTGGATCAACTCATCTACAACTGAAGCTGTGAATCAAAGGGATGAGACCCATCCATGTACTGGATGTACATCAGAGGGACTATACAAGCCTGCAAACTCAACAGTTCTACTGGAAACCTGATGTATATGGACTTTCCAATCATTTGGATTGCTTTAATCATTTAACATTTCTCTTATAGTTTGTTTCTTTCCTTTTATAATAAACCTTTAGTTTTAGTTACTAAAGGATAGGCTGGCAGCGTGGTATTTTGGATAAGATCCAAACTTATATTGATCTGGTACTGTGGCTGACCCTTTGGGGCCAGGAGAACCTTTTTGGTAAAGAAGATAAGAGTTTTAAATAGCTGATCTCTTTACTGGACCTAAGTGGCTGATTGAGAGCCAGGGACTGAAATGCAGTAAAGGGGGCTGTGTATATTTTTGGTTTAGCTTCTTGATAACCATTGTGGGGAATCAAAAGCACTGTTTGTGGCTGGTTGGGAAGTCTGACTTCAGTGTCACCCACCAGTGCTGGGGGAATCTGCTCTCCGTTTGCAGCCTGCCCTGACCTTGGCATTATCAGGTGGTCTACCCTAGGCAGGGATGAGTCACAACTGGTTCTCCCCAGCTCTGACAATCTCAGCAGAGAGTCTAAGGACTTGTCTACGCTTGCGGCACAGCTGCACCGCTAAACAGCTTAGTGAAGATGCTACCTACACCAACAGGAGAGCTTCTCCCATTGGTGTAGTTACTCTACCTCCCCGAGAGACGGTAGCTATGTCGACAGGTGAAGCCGTCCCATTGACATAGCACTGTTTACACTGGGGGTTAGATCATTATAACTGTGTCACTCAGGGTTGTGGATTTTTCACATCCCTGAGCAACGTAAATAAACTGACATAAATTGGTACAGCAGACCAAGCCTAAGGACTGAATAAGTCTGCAAACTGAACTAATCTCTCTCTGATACCGGTGGCCTCCCTGTGGTTCTCATACACAGCTGATCTTGCATACCCAGAACACTTGCTGAAATCAGAAGTTTTGTGTGCACAAGGAATACGCAATCTCTTTCCCCACATTTAGCTAATACAGAAACTGAATGAAAGCAGAAGTGGTTATAGTTATTTCCACAATAATTATAATATGCAAATTCTTTTACTGAAAAGTTTTATTACAGGGTTCATAGGAGAATGACCAGTTACTGCGTCTTGCTGCAATCTTGGTTTTGTAGTAAAAGGCACAACCAGCCCCCTACAAGGCCACGGGGAGCCTCTTCCCAATGGGACTTGTGTGGCTCCTTTCTACAAAGGGGAGGAGACTAGATTTCAGAGGGCTGAACACAGGATATGCATACCTTAGCTGGAACCCTGTTCTAAGCAGACTTGGAGGGTCAGGAGAGTAGAGGAGTCAGGAGGGAGGATCCACTCTTGCTAGGGATGCCACTTGTCTAGATTTTGACAGATATGGCTGTTTTTTCTAGTGCCTGACCAGTTGCAGGGCAGAAGATGTAGTTTATCAGGGTTTTTTTCCTGCACACATGTGCACCCAACTGAGCAGCGATCTTAACTATCAGCCATGCACATCGTGGCTGGGAGTGCACAGCAGCCCAGCCAGCACCCAGATTTTGCACTGAATGCATGCAGTGTGCCAGGCCTTCACCTCCTGGCTGCCATAACTGCGGCAGCTCCTCTTGGTGCTAGGGACTAGTGGGTGGGTTTTCTGTACCATGGAGGTGGCAACCACATCTACTGCATGGATCATCCCCACTTTCCCCTGTCTACAGAAGGGATCCATATAATCAGCTTCCTTGTCTGTATTCCTGGAACCTGGTCCAACTACTTGGTATTTTCCCTATGTGCAAATATTCAGTATGGGGGATATTGGCACAAGGCATTTATGTTTACATTCCAGTCAATGGCACATTTTTACTATTATCAATATTGCTGAGGAGCAAGAGGCATATGGAGTTTTTCGCCACATACTCCACAGATTCTCACAAGCAGAAGTCCACAAAAGGGCCACAAGAAGGGGATTTGGTGTCTGCACCTACCTGATTTAAGTTTATGCAAAGGCAAATGGATGGTTCAGCTGGCACATAAAAAGCTAAAAGAAAATGGAGGCTTTAATTTACTCTCTCCACTCCATGTGCTACTCTGTCTGATTTTGATGTAGCCTAACCTTAGCCATATATAGCTTTGACTGCCTTTTTGTAGAAGTTCCAAAGTTAGTACAGCCCAAGAATTTACAGCAGAGAACATAATATCCCTGGCTACAGATACTGGCCAAGTTCAGCTCTTAACTCTACAGTTTAGATGCTCTGAAGTAAGCCTGGGACAAGATGAGCATTGTTTGTGGGTAGAGTGACTCAAATCTACCTCTGTTACACCCATACTACCCCACTGACTTTATACTTAAAGACTGACAAACTCTGGCCTGAACTTATTCATATTCCTGATCAGGTTGCTTTTTACCAAGATGTCAATCTCAGCAGACAGGCCAAAGATTGAATGGGCCTGGAGACTGAACTAAGCCATGACAGAGGAGCCCTGCAACAAGAAATTTGCATTAAGAGCTGTGAGAACCAATACAGATCCTCTCTTTCCAACAGGAATTTAGACAATTAAATATATTGGGGTAAGTTATTCTGAGGCATGGAATTTCAATGCAGTTATACAGTTTAGCGGGTCAGTGCAGTTACAGCTGACATAAATTTGGTCTACTGTGTTTAGTACTAATTTGAATGGCATGGGGAAATTTGAGAGTAGGCTTAGGTTGAATAAATTCATCTCTTCCTTCTGAGTTCCAGACAGGACTAAAAACAGATATGTTTAAAATATAATAGAAAGGCTGTTCTCACAATATGTCTGGCCAGATGACTGAAGGAAATAATGGAAATCTTATGAAATTTCCAGTCCAGTTTGACAGAGTCCAGAGGTTCAGGTAAGTATCTGAACTTTGGGCTGTTTATCTCTGAACTTTAGAGATTCTTCCATCATTTATTTTCAAAATGAGCCCTGAGGTTAAAACCCAGCTTTAAAATATTCTAAATCATTATACTAAAGAATTAATTGGTCTTAGTAACCAGCACATTATCACTTTCAACTGACACCTGAGCAAACTAGACATACATTTTCAAAAAGGAGTGTTTAGCAGCTAATACACAGCACATACCCATAGGTGTCACGCCAGATGCCTGGGCTGTGGTGCCCCTGCTCTTTCCAACCCTGCTCCGCCCCTACTCCAAAGCCCCCTCCCACCTGCCGCTGTCTGGCTGCTCCTCTCCTCCATTCCACCCTCCCTCTCTGGAGATCCCTGCCACTCACCACATACATCCCTCTGCTCCTCCATTCCTGTCTCCCGCAAGATCTCCCCTGCCCACCATGTCCCTTCTCTCCTCCATGTTCCACCCCCTTCTGTCTTCCCCCAGGGGAAGCTTCACCCATCTCCCATGCAGATACTCTATGCAGCAATTTGAAAATGCACCTATTATGGCCATATTCTCATCATAATGTTCAAGCAGTTCTGCAAACAATTCCCACTGACACACACAGGACCTGTGCATGCAGCTCATATTGTAATGAGAATTTAGCATGGTGAGATTTCTGAATTGATCACCCAGTGTGATTTAGTTACTGCATTACCAAGTTCCTCAGGGAAACTTAACCACCTGAGCATTACTAATGAAGCCCTTCAGAAGTCTGAACTAAGCCCTTTTTCTCCATTGATTTGTGTGTTGCAGCACTCAAAGTGTAAATATTGAGGCCTCATCTACACTGAGGCCTGGTCTACACTAGAAAATTAGGTCTGTTTAACGACATTGGTCAGGGATGTGAAAAATCCATACCCCCAAGTGGCATAGTTAAGCCAACCTAAGTCCCCATGCAGACAGCTCTAGATCAACAAGAGAATTCTTTTATCAATGTAGCTACTGCCTCTTGTGGACGTGGATTACCTATGACAACAGGAGAAAACCCCCCTCTCCCCTATCAGCATAGGTAGTGTCTACACTGAAGCTCTACAGCAGCACCACTGCAACGGCACAGCTGTGCCACTGTACCAATTTAAGTGTAGACAAGCCCTGAATATTTGCCCAAATTCCAACAACTGGCAGCCAACAATTTGTGCAAACCCCTAACGTAGACAAGGAAAGCCAGGATTTACACAACAGCAACTTACCCAATTTCAGGCAGGTATAACCTGCACTGGTGCAAATCAACAAGTGATGAGGGCCAATTGAAACCTAGTATAATGGACACAGACTAGGGCAAGCATGGGTGCTAGGAACAGACACACCTGTAAGATGATTTGGGCCCAGATCCTCAAAAAGAACCTAGGTGTCTAACAGGAGTTAGGTACCTGAATACTTTTGAGGATCTAGGACTTGGGCCATAAATATACAGCTTTTTCTCCTGTCATTCAAGGTATGTGTACACTAGAAACTCTACTGCAGCACAGCTGCAGCATAGCAGCTGTGCCGCTGGAGCCTAGACACTATAGCAGTGGAAGGGGTTCTCTGAGAGGCAGTAGCTAGGTTGAGGGAAGAATTCTTCTGTCGACATAGCACTGTCTACACTCAGGCTTAGGTTGGCTTTACTACATCTCTATGGTATGAAATTTTCACACCCCTGCATGACACAGCTGGGTTGAGCTAACTTTCTAGTGTAGACCAGCCTTGAGTGGTCAACATGGAAGAGAAATGGAGAATATGGGGGCAGTCAAAAGTGATGAGACCAAGCTCAATGGTGTGTGGAGAAAAATATCAAGAGGGCTAAAAGCAGCTAAGGTGCTTGATAATTGTTGTTTGTTTGTTTGTTTGTTTGTTTAATAAGCATTTGAGTGGTTAGCGCATGCCTACCCTATAGAGTTGGTTTGTTTTTCTGCTGGATGTTTAATAAATACCCTAAGCCCCTACATTTTCTCATGCAGCATCATGCCTGGTGTGATAAATTAAGAAGTAACCACCTATAATGAGAAGTGCTGGCAGTAGGATCAAACCCCATAAACAGTCTTCCTGTAAATCTATATTAAAAATCAATATTTCAGCTAACTTTGTCAAGGCTAGAATGAGAGTCAGTTGAGAAGCAAACAAAAGAGCAGCAGCATGAGTGACAGCTTTACACAAACATTAGGTTTCACCTTCGGCCAAAAGCTAGTATAAGTGAAATAAAATTACCAGTGATCTTCTTGGTCATTAATGCTTAATTATGCATTTCATTATGTAAAGTTTTGTTTTAAATGAGTTCATTAGTAACAATTAGCCTGTCTCTCTCTTCTAATTTATAATGCACCTGTCCCTGATTACAGTGGAACTATATCAATACTAGAAAACACTTAACCCTTTTATGTTCTATGGATATATACTATACCAGCGTGCTGTGCTGACATCAGATAAACATTCTGCTACATCATGATGCTTTTTTGCACCACCAGATCATTTCCTGAATACCAGTTTCACCGAGACTTGCTAACCCAACAATTCTCTTTGTTCCCAAATTAGGTGGAATTCATTATGTGTTTGCTGTAAACACCAAGCACCGCATTGACAGTAGAAGGCATCTGAATGAATGTTTAGATCTTTCTAATATATTGTAAATAACCTTAAAATTCATGTTTCCCCTTTTCTCTGGATATTATCCATTTTATTTATGGAGTCTGTGTCATTGTTACGTATCATGGCAGGACTCAGTATGTGTAATGGGACTTGTAAAGGCAACCTGCAATGGCATCACAATTTAATTCAGACTATGTTTGTGCCTTGTGATATCCTGATTTTTATGCTAAGAATGGTAATAAGTTACCTATAGTAGTAAATCTAAATGCAGAAGTGATACAGGAGATGATAGTTACTGATATTGTGTTTCAGCCTAAACATTATCCTTAAGTAAAATATATAATACAACACTAGACATCTTCACCCCTTCCAAGTATTTTCACTTTGTCTACTGTAACTAATGGTGTTTTCCCATATGATTTCCAAACATAACTTGTGTTCGCTAATATCTGAAGTTGATAGGAGTCGAAGTTTTAACCAGATCTTATAACCCTCATTCACATGAGCAATCCCTATAGGGATAGTCCCATTAACTTCAATAGAGCATATGTAAGGTTGAAGAATGGTGCCCTAAAATTACTGGGTTCTGGCACAGAAAATGGGAAATAGAGTGAAATATATTTCATTATACAATATATTCATTATATATCCACCCCTCTTATATCACCTTCGTTTGCTTCTGTAATGCCCAGAGACAGATTATTTCTTTCTCTGAGATTTATTTATTAAAAACAAACTGTTCATCGGGATTTTCAAAACCACAAACATAAACAGGAATTCTCATCACCTATAGGAAGCTATGAACATTGCAGATCCTGGCATTCAGGATTCCTTCTGCATAAGAGAAACCAGTAACACTGGCACAGCCCTCCCAGGTCTTAGTGCACAGGGTGACTGCCAGAAAAGTGCCTTGTGGCTGTGACAGCCTGGCATAAGTGAAGTCCCAGCCTTTATGCCGGGGAAAGGCAAAAGTGGCTTAAAACCATCTTTGCATCCCAGCCTCTGTCCTGTGGTTGAGTGCAGCTCAAAAAACCAGGCCCATTGTTTCAAAACTCATCACGGTAAAGACTCAGGGTATGTCTACACTGCAGAATGTAGTCAACTTACTTAAGGTCGACTTTCACCCGCCTATTTTTAGAAGTCACTGGATCGTGTCCACACCATGCTCCTTGTGCCGGGCTCGTGCATCCACACTCACCACGATTGTTTTGGCACTCAAAACAGTGCACTGTGGGTAGCTATCCCACAGTGCAACTAGCTGCAGTGGCTGCTGGGATGAGATTCATCGTCCCATGATGCAACGCTCCTTCCCCCTCCCTTCTTCCCCCAAACAAACAGGAAACTGATTTTCGTGCCATTTGTTTATGCTGCACGCTCACCATTGCTGCGGAGCCATGGAGCCAGCTCAACTCTGCACTATTGTTGTGAGCATCACAAATACATCTTGGCTTATAATGGAGTATTTTCAAAGAAGAGTGAGAACCCGAAGCACAGGCAACTGCTATGCCACCGAGGCTGCCCTGCTACAAGCCATTGAGTGGAAGAATTCCAGATTGCTGCAGGCCGTAACACATCATCTGCAGTCCGTGGAGCACCGGTTCTGGTCCCGGAAAACAAGCACATCATTATGCAGCTGTGGGATGATGACCAGTGGCTGCAAAACTTTTGTATGTGAAAGGTCACTTTCCTTGAACTTTGCTCAGAGCTGTCCCCATCCCTGAAGTGCGGGAATACTCACTTGAGACAAGCTCTGACGGTGGAGAAGAGAGTGGCCATCGCTCTGTGGAAGCTGACAACCCCCGACTGTTACCACTCAGTTGGGAATCACTTCGGAGTCGGTAAATCCACAGTGGGAGCTGCCATGATTCAAGTGTGTAAGGTCATTAATAGACTTCTGCTATGAAGGCTAGTTACTTTGGGAAATGTGCAGGACATAGGGGATGGGTTTGCCCCGATGGGGTTCCCAAACTGTGGAGGGGCCATTGATGGGACACACATCCCTATCTTAGCACCTGCCCACCTTTCAACTGAGTACATAAACCACAAGGGGTACTTTTCCATGGTCCTGCAGGCCCTTGTGGATCACAGGGGTAGTTTTACAGATATCTATGTGAGGTGGTCTGGGAAGGTGCATGACACGCACATATTTCGAAACTCGGGGCTCTTCTTTAACATGCATGTAGGCACTTTCTTCCCAGACCAAAAATTTCACATCGGGGGTGTTGAAATGCCAATAGTGATCCTGGAGGATCCTGCTTACCCCTTGTTCCCTTGGCTAATGAAGCCATACACCGGGCACATTGACAGCAACAAAAAGCGTTTTAATAACAGGCTAAGCAGTTGCAGAATGGTTGTTGAGTGTGCTTTTGGACGTTTAAAGGCCAGATGGAGAAGTCTCCTCACTAGGCTGGACATGAGTGAAAAGAACATCCCCTCAGTGATATCTGTGTTCTTCATAATGTGTGTGAAGCGAAAGGGGAAAGGTACCCCCAGGTTGGGCTGTGGAGGCAGAAAGACTGGCCACCAATTATGAGCAGCCAGATGCCAGCAATACGCTGAGAGCTAACCTCATTGCGCTTTGTATTAGGGACGCATTGAAAACCAGGTTCTGCAATGAGATGCAGTAATGATTTCTGTCCCTGTATGTTATGTGCCTTTGCTTAAAATCCCCCCCTACCATGGATGTCAGTACCCTCCAAATCCCTCCCAAGCAAGATATGATTTAATAAAGAAACGTGTTGAAACAATGCAAACTTTTATTTATGAACATTCAAGTTGGTGGAGGCGGGGGGCTAGTGTTCATTCACAGTCTCAAATGGTAGTGTGGTTACTTGCAGGCCAGCTGTTAGCAGGGCTGCCGCTGCTTTCTGCTCACCTCCACCAGGGTGGAGTACACCACATACTGCAGCCTGGCCATTCTCCTCTTGCCAGCTCTGGATATCATCTCGATATTAACCTCTGCATTCAGGTTTAGTTATCTTAGGACTTAAATGGAAAGGGCTACTTCAACCAAATAACAGAGGGTCAGTGAAAATTATACACAGCAGACATTAATAAACAGGATGAGTATATCATCCCCGTCATCTGCTTTAAGAGCAAGGGCTGCCAAAATAACGTCTGGGCCATGTAACATTAAAAAAGACCCATCTACTGCCACTTACTTCATAGAATCGCGTATAAATCCACCTCATCCCATTTCTCTGAGTTTCTTGCCTGGTGACCCACCCACTTTTTAAAGCAGTAATGACATTGAAGTGACCTCTTTGTAAGGAACATTTCAATATCCTCTTTCCCTCAGACATCCTCAGAAATCACATTGTACTCTTTTCTGCTTTTAGTAAATGTTTGACTGTGCAGAGCAGAGGGAGGAGTGATGGATTAGAGGCAGTGGCTGCAGGACAAGCCTGGCGACAGAAATGAAATATTAGCAGCACTCTCTACAATATGCTTAGTACTGAGAGAAATACCCAGCTAGATAAAAGTGGACCTGAGAAACTTTAGTGAACCTGAATATCATGAATAGTCCTCCTCTCCCTTAGCAACCCTGATGAAAGAACAATTACAGTTACCATTTAAAGATGACACACACTGATAACAACAAACCTACAGTTGCTCATCAACGTGAGAATGAAATTCTCTTTATATAGATTTTTTAAAATTTATTCAAATTAAAATTCTATAGTGTACCCAATAGTGGATACTCTCGAGTTCCAAACCTACACAACAAATTCCAACTTAAAGTGTTCTATCTGTGAAGTCGACTTGGGAAGAAAAGTGGGGAAATTGCCTTTCTATTTAGCAAAAACAACGAGAGTCCTGTAGCATAAAACATTCTTAAAACTACAATACCCACCTGGAGAGGTGAAGAAACAAATTGACAGAGCCAGACGGGTACCCAGAAGTCAACTACTACAGAACAGACCCAACAAAGAAAACAACAGAACACCACTGGCCATCACCTACAGCCCCCAGCTAAAATCTCTACAACACATCATTAAGGATCTACAACGTATCCTAGCAGATGATCCCTCACTCACTAAAGCCGTGGAAGGCAGACCTATCCTTGCTTACAGACAGCCCCCCAACCTGAATTAAATACTCACCAGCAACCGTACACCACACAACAAGAACACTAACTCAGGAACCTATCCCTGCAACAAACCCCATTGCCAACTCTGCCCGCACATCAACTCTAGTGACACCATCACAGATCCTAACCACATCAGCCACACCATAAGGAGCTCATTCACCTGCACATCTACTAATGTAATATATGCCATCATGTGCCAGCAAAACTTCAAAAACAGACTTCAGCGAGAAACTGCAGAGCTGGAACTCATATGCAAACTTGACATAATGAAACTCGGTCTGAATAGGGACTTGGAATGGTTATCTCATTACAAGAAGTAATTGTCACTGTTCACACATTCTCACCTTCTAATCAGTGGTTGTGAATAGGCCTCATCTACTCTGACTGAATGGACTTTGCTAACACCTACGCTCCCCATTGTTGTTCCTTATCCTTGGATGTATATATATATACCCCCTATCTGATTGCTATTTCATGAATCTGACAAAGTGGGTTGCAGCCCACGAAATCTTATGCCTGCAGAAATGTGTTAGTCTTTAAAGTGCTACAGGACTCTCATTGTTTTTGCTGCATACAGACTAACACGGCTACCCCTCTGGAACCTTTCTATTTAGGAGATTAAGATCCTAACATGATAATGAAGCCTCCCAGGAATAACTGAATGGTCTAGCAAATACGTACTAGAAGCAAGACCAAATCCAAACACTGCAAAATTTTTGAGACATTTGGATTAGGATGTGAACTATATAGCTCAGACTCATCTCTAGTAAACAAGAACGAACCATAGAGCAGTGTAAATTAGACCTAAGGCCTAAATTCTACTCTGATTCTAGTGCATATAATATATGCACTACTACTAATATATACTGATATAAAGGGTTAAGTGTGAGATAAGAACCAGGCAGATAATGATTATTTAAGTGCAGTGTTGAAGCAGATTGTCAAATTTTAACCTGTTTCTCTACCCTTAGATGTTGAAAAGAACAAAATCAAAGAAACTGAATGGTTCTCTAAAAATTCCACAAAATTTCACAAACATTATATATTTAGGCAAACGGTCTCCTGAAGGAATATTTTGTTCACATAAGCACAGCTGCAAAAATTAATTCATCACAAAATTACATTTTCCATATCTGCTATAGGCAATTACAATTTATTACCCCAAGAAAATATTTAAGACCATTTAAAAACTAGCAAATGTAGTCACAGAAACTAGTTAATTCTCCAGACCGACCTTTGTAAGCCTGTTTTTTGTTTGGTTTTTTTTCCTTGAAAGAGAATTCAGTATTCATGAAATTGAGCGGGACTAATAAAAGTAGACTGTATTAGACAAGCATTCCCTATTCTGTCACTGCATCTCGGTAGTGAACTGCAAATACCCCTACTATTCCAGTCCTGGGCCTCTCTTGAGTACACTGCCAGTCATACTGAAATGTGTAGTGGTTTTGTGATGTGCACAAATTATGTCTAAATTCCCTTCTTTCATCTGTAGCGTTTCGTAAGGTAGTGATACAGTACTAGACTTTTGTCTGGTTTTGGATCAATCATTAAGACTCCTCTGCCCTAAAGCAACTAGAGTTGTTCATGAAATATAAAACTATTGGGGCAGAAGATTAATGAAGTAAATTTGATTTCCTTATCTCAGCTTGTGAAGATCCAGAATGTGGGTCTATCTTGATTCACTGCCCATGGTGGGTAGTAATGAAGAGGCTGTGAAAACATCAGCTTTTAATGTTCCATAAATGGCAGGTTTAGGTGCAACAGCTTGAGATTTACTCACAGGCAGATTGTGTAATTCCAAATAGGGCTAGGAAATTAAGAAACCAGTTGTTCACTGTGCAGAGATGGGGACTCTGTTAGATAATGAATACTCTACAACATACAAAATTGATCTCAATTATGGGAGTTAACCACCAAACAGACTTAACTGCAAAAGCTGCATTACTTCACACTCCTATTCTATCTGGTCTGGGACAGGAGTGCTTGCAGAATCCTCACACAGCCATCAACCCAAATATTCACACCAGAAACCCAAGCAGTCTAAGCAAAAGGAAGGATGCAATGGGGCTATTGGAATCTCAGTGGCTATTCCCTCTATAACCTCTAAACCCTGCCCAGCAATTCCCTTCCCCAGCCGGCCTGTGGAATGTGAACTCTGATGTAGGGCTAATTGGGCATTATTTTAAATAACTGAAATATAGGATAGGCTCTGGGATTATTTTTAATTATTTCACCTTTTTCCTCTACATAAGTTACTTGGTCTGTCTTGATGTTTTAAGCAATAAACCACGTCAGTGTATCTTTTATATATGTATTAGAAGATTAAACAAGCAGTTATAAAACAAATATGAGTTTTAAGCAAAATATATTATTAGCTAATTTAACATATATTTTTCCTCACTTAATTTACAATAACACAATACAATACCAAATCAAGGTTATAATTGAAATATAATCAATAAGTCAGTGATTCAGTTTATCTAGCTCACCAATTACTGCAATAAGTATTTCAATCAAATTGTAATAAACAACTTAAGGAAAACAGTTCTCAATTTTTCACAGGAAACCTCTTAAAGGGAGAAGCAGTTCCTTTTGATTTAAGATGTTTAGCTAAGATTCTGATAAAGGCTGAGGCTAGTCCTTGCTTTGGTTTTAAAAAAGTGTAGCAGTAAAGCAATTTCCTGGTAAATCCTTTGGCTGATCTCTGTTCGGAGAACTCACATCACGCTTTTGTTTATCTAGTCTATATCCCATCACCTCTTTAACACAGTGTCTGCTTCTTTCAGCGTCCTGCACAGATACAAAATGATTTCTAGTATCCCACACTTGTAACAGTTTTAAAATGATAGTGGTTTAATCTAGAGATCTGTTACTATTTAGATAACAGATTTAGGGGGGGGGAGGGGGGTGTGTCTATTTCAGGGAACAGTCAGTCACACACACACTAATGGTCATTAGAGTAAATCAAGAGTTCTCAAATTGCTCTACAAAAGGATTTTCACATCTTCTTCTTCTTCTCAAAGTCTTTAAACTCATGTGGTTTGTCCTCACTTGGAACTAAGTTGATTTTTACTGGTATCTTTATCAATGACAGGATGAACTTGAAGCTTTTCACCTGCAGGGGTCAGATGGAGCTTGGTCTCTGCTCTCTTTCTGTTACCAACTTCAGGCTTGATTTAGCCATTGGTCAGCGTCTCTCACCTCTCCTTCTTTGGTTAGCCAGTCAATGGAAGACAGCAGGATACAACTTTTGGTGCAGTTGTTATTGCAAGAGTCCCCTTCCCCCCTTTTCCTCCACATGCTTAGAGTCATTTGTAGGGATCAGTGTCTTTTTACTCCACCTCAGATAAAACCCCAATATATTTAAAGGCCAATTAAGTGTTACAGTCCGGTAACCATAATCTAATCTGAGTAAGAGTCTGGCACCTTGATTTTAAAGTCACATTGAAGATTCCAAGTTACATTGAAGTTTCCGAGTGTGTATGTGTGCCATAATTATTCATTCATAACCACACATGTCTCTTGAAAACAGGATGCAAGAATGTGCCATGTGATAAGAAGCTGGAGGCAAACTACTGTTTAGAACCACAACATAAAGGTCTTAATTGTTTAAATATAATTTATGACTTGTCAGCATTCTCATTCCCACTCATTCCAGCCTCATGCAGCCTCATGACAATGAGTTAATTATGACACTGGGAAAGTAACTCAGAGGTGGAGGCAGAGTCTAGGGTACGTACATGACCTTACCCCTAATAAACTTTTGCCTACAAGCCTGAAATCTGCTTTGAACATCTTTTAGTAATGCTAACTTTCATTAAACATATGGCCAACTAAAGTTACTCAGGCCTAAATTTAAATATGGCCTATGTTCCCTGTATCGAGTTTGGGGGAAGACAGGATTGGCACAACAGTTTTGACCCATGATCCAGCCATGTATAAAAACCAAAGATAATTTGACATTTCCCCATTTACTAAGATTTGATTTGACCCTTTTATTGAAGGGTGGAATAAAATTTAAACAATCTCTGCAGATATACTTATAATTCCCACTCAAACAGTCCAACTGCCATATCTGGCAAGATGAATATATGCGGGAATGCAATTTGGTTGACCTTGTTGTTGAATACCGTGTAGCCAACACACTGATCTTCTGAGAGAGATCCATAGGAGGAGAATATGTACACATGATATCAGAAAGCAAAAACAGCTCTCTGACTCTTCTACTCTTTCTTCTAGTAAATTTTCCAGCTTTTAAAAAGAATGCCAGTTCTACCTGAAGAATTAGGCTGGCATTTTTAAACTTGAATCAAAGTTAAACAAATCTAATATTGCATTTGAACAAATCAGAGACAAAACTGTGCCAAAGGGGACTTGAGAGTTTCTTTTTACCTAAAACCCAGTTAGAGAAAGCACTTGACCATGTGCTTAACATTAAGCATGTTAGTAGTCTCAATGACTTCTCTGGTACTACTTATTTGCTTAAGTGCATATTTGGATTGGGACCCTGCTCTACATTTTTAAAGGGACATTATCAAGTTGTATATCATATTAAATAAAATTCTTATTTATGTCACCCATTCACTTTTTGCTAGAATTAAGCTGATTTTTTTTCTTTTTTCTTTTTTTTTGGGGGGGGGGAGGGGGGCGGTGTCAGTTGGGCGCTCAGTAATGCCTCTCTCAAGCTATGAAGAGCTGATGTGTTTGTTGGATATATAAAGACATCACAATTCCATGCCACCTCAAAACTGCCTGAAGTGACAAAAACATCATGAGACTTACTACCACCCAATGATGCCAGGACACAATGGACTACTCTAGTAACATGCAAAAATCCATATGGAACCTGGAAGAGTTCTTGATTGCCTGCTCTTCACTCTTCTGGTAATACAGTTGTGTGTCACATTTGACTTTCAGTGGTCATGGATATTTAACCTGCTTTATAATGGCATTATTCACCAGATGGTTGTATCACTGTTTGGATGACAGGCAATTGCTGTGACCCGGTATCTGAGACACAGGTCAAAGACACTGGAAACTAGATTTGTGTTTTTATGACACACTGTGCTTTCGGATGATTCCCCCTTCACTCCCACTGGAAAAACATTGATGGTGGTGGCATGACCAACACCCACATTTAAACCTGTGGGGAGGGAGTTTCCCACAAACGTCTCAATGCAAAAGATATCCACAGCTTGAGGGTCACCCTAGGAAGAAGAAAAGAATGTGCCCCAACAAAACAAAAAGGCCAGGACACACAGCATGAAGAGCTGCAGGCTTTTATTGTGTTGTTTTTCCCCCCGTAGTCCACAATTTGCAGGCAAAGTTTGTTCAAAGGTATAAAAGAATGACAGAGCAAGCTCACCTATCCCACTTAATTGTTTGGCGAGCAAAGCAGTCACCAGTGACCCCATCCCACAAAAGGGAAACCTTGAACTCTTCCAAGGGGATGGAATGGTTCATTGACTGCCAAATAAACGAACATTGTTTACCAGGGCACCAAGGAGTAGCCTTGTGGCTGCAGAAAGTTCTTTCTGAGACATTGATTCTTTTCTTCACTACTCACCATTTGTGCAGAAGTTTGGTTAGTGTTTTCTTTGGGATTTTTTTTTTTTAATTATCCACTTAATTCTTCATATTATTATGAAATTTAGTGTGGTTGTAAATCTCTGTTTCTCCTAAAATAATGTGTATATGGGGCTCACAGAGGCCACGGATGAGCTGAATGTGTTTCTCAGGAGCCCTTTGCTGCAATCCCACTACCAAACTGAAAAAGACAATGAGTGAGATCAGGTCCTGAAGAGCTGTACACCTTATTTTGGTCTAAATTGATTTTGCAATTACCACTGTTTAAACCCACTTTCATACAGTGTAATTGAGAGCAGGCTTGGGCCTCTAGAAGACAGGCAGTGGTGTATAGTGTATAGTGAATGAGTCCTAGGTCCACTCATGGAACAATGAGAATAAAATAAGGATTGAACAGCTGTCCCATTCACCATGCATTGTCTGACCTACTCACTGAGAGTAAATTTACCCTTGTGCAGAGCAGCAACACATTGCCTACGCACCTCTTAAGACGCACATAAAACCTCCAAATAAGACATAGGTGAGCCTAAACTAGTGCATAGATAATGTGTTGGCCCTCTGCAGTGGGAGGAATTTCCATCTGAATAAGTCAGGGATCCTGTGGAAATAACAGCATGTGATTGAATATCACTACACGTGCACAAGGGGATAGAGTTAGGGCTGCATGAGAAACATTAACTTTGGCATTTCCTGTGTTTCACTTTGCAACTGTGATGTCCACTTAACACAGATTTTCATATAAATATATATTAAATAATATCAATACAGAACTAAAGTAGCAAATCCTTTAGTCTGCAAATGTCAACATTAAAAATGAAGGTATATCTACCTACCAGTGCAAGATAACTTTCACAATTACAGGGCGAAATCAATGAGCTGCAGGAGTTGTCTTAAAACCGTATTACTTCAATGGATCATATTTATGAAGACACTAATAATTATAATATAAATACAGCACTCAGGACAATGTAAAATCACCCATCATATAATATTCAGTAAGTCAACTTTATTACTACACAGTTACAATTATTGGAGTTAAATAGAGAAATATAAGACACATACAGAAAGTAATTGAGATAAAAGAGTACAGACTGGTATAGTACTATTGAAAGTGATGAGCCGCAATCATTAATCTGAACAATTACAAACACAGAGGGCAAATTCTGCTCATCTAATTTACATGACTAATTGTGTTACAGTTAGTGGTCCAAATTCAACCCTGGTGCAACTCCACTTGGCCCTAACTCCTTCTTGATTTAAGGCATGCAGGATTTGACCCATAGACACACCCTACAAATGCTGCATCACAATTTAGTGAACTCTCTCTTTCTTTTTTAAATGAGCTACATTCAAATTCATTAAAATATAGCCTGAACATTTTTAACATATTGGCTGAAGTCCTGAGATTCACAAAAGGAAATCTCTGGACTCTGGTGAAGGGTGTGTGTGTGTGTGTGCACGAGTGCACGTGTGTGTCTGGTTAATAGTGAGTAGCTCCGGCTGTGAGACTGAGTGAACGGAGAGCGCTTTATGAGGATAGGTTAGAGAAATATTTCTATTCCAAATTCACCCCTCACTGCTGGAAGAACGTGAAATTACCAACCTGGCTCACTCTGCCCCTGGGGATTTCTGGGTCGAAAGCTTGTCTCTCTCACCAACAGAAGTTGGTCCAATAAAAGAAATTACCTCCCCCACTCTGTCTTTTTGTGCCACCGGGAGGTAAGGGCAGGCCTTGTTTCCACAGCTACCCTTCTTCAGGTGTTCAGCCAGAGAGTAGGCAAATGAGTGCTGCCAATAGAAGCCACTCAGTGGATGAGCTGGATCCACAATCTCCTACCACCCTAGTCATACCCCTTCCCAGGCCAGGGCATTCCACTTCTGAGGCTGCACTGGTTGGCTTAGGGTGCAAATTGCATCTGCCTTTATGCATGGTGATAACTCTGACCCTGGTAAAATATTTCATAAAAGCAGAAATATTTTTTTGCTACTGTGAGACATTTCTTTGTTCCTTGTTGTTTCAGCCTCGCTCAGACTTGACAGTGTTAGTTCCTGCTTATAAAGGGTGAATTGTCTCCATTATCCCCTGAAAGTATAGGGTGATATTTCAAGGACGTACTTACATCCATTTTGATATAGACCAGTTAGCAGCATTTATTAGAAAGAAGTCAAGTCAGATACAAGCTGACATCTCATCCACTTCTACAAAGGATAAAATAAACCAGCTTTTGGAGTCATTTTTGGAGGACAATTAGGAAATGGTGATATTAAAAGCTGCATACAAAGAGCTTCACCCAAGAAACTATGTGCACTGCACAGCAAAAAGTTTTGTTGAACCGATAAAAACTAGAAATAATGCTGTGAATTCTTAAGCACTATCTACTGGCACTTTACTAGTTACCTAACTATTTACATATCTACAGATATCATAGAGCACTTCTGTATCAGATGAGGACCTGCTTTTTCTGAGCACCCACAACTTCCAGTGACTTAAATTGCAGTTGTTAGTGCTTAGCATTAGAGCTGGTGAAGTGTGTCAGATGAATAGTTTAATTCAATGAAAAATACAGTTTCGGTCAATCCAAAATTATTTGCAAATTTGACATAAATAGTTTCAGCCATTCACAAAATGACCAGAGGTGGAGGAGGAGATGGTGGTGGTGCTTCTGCTTCTGTTTGTGCTCTCTCCCTGACCTCCCCCCCCCAGACCCTTTATAATTTTTAGCTAAGTAGTTAGGGCACTTACCTGGGATGATGAAGAGCCAAGTTCACATCCCCATTCTGGACCAAACCAGAAATGGACTTTTTCAACTCACCAAAAATTCCAAAAAATGTCAGATTTGGTTTGATTCAAGCCAATTTTCTTTTCAGTTTTCCAGAACACCCACCAAACCAAAAAAATAAGTTATTCGTCCAGGTTTGCGAAGCACTTCTGAAAAATCAGATCCTTAAACATGTAAATAGAACTACTGCTGGAATCAATTGCAGTTGCATGGGAGAAGCAAAGAACAGAAGTATATCCTCTGGGAGAGATCTTCACCTGGTGTCAATAAACATAGCTCCCATTATTTCAATAGAACACTGACATGCTAAATGAGGAGCTGGGCCAATGTTCTAGGTCTCCTTTCTAGACAGGCAAGTCTTAAAACAAACAGAGTTCATTGCTCTTGGATTCTGAATGTTTTGCAAATTTTTATTTTGATGTTTAAGTGATTGTGGGCTGGAGATATTTTTGTCTTTTTGAAAGTGTGTTAGTATTTATTTCTTATTATAAACTGGCTGCTACTATGTTGAATCAGGTCTTCTGTGATATACCCGTACCAGACACATGTTCTAAAGTGTGTTAAAATAATCGAGTTATGTGGTAGAAAATAATGTTCTCTGCTGTATTATTTTTCCTTTTAGAAATAGTTAAAGAAGAACTTTGTCTTTTCTTTATTCCCCTTTACTTACAGCCTAATGGAGGTATTTACAACTGGGTAAGGCTTTTATTTTAAAAAAGTGTTGTGAATCCCTGGTTTTGTGATTGATGTTTTCATATTGGGACCATTGGGATGTTGATTGTTGCCCATTTATTAATAAATAAATATACAAATTAAAAAGGGACACCCGTCCAGCCTAAAGTAATGTTATAAAACTTTGTCCTAGAATGTGACTGTTAGGGTCTAACCCAAGATCCATTGAAGTTAGTGGAAAGACTCCCATTGACTTCAGTGGGCTATGGATCAAGTCTTTTGAGTTAGACTGATGAGTAACTGGGATAGAGGTACAATGTTACCAAATTCTCTGCTCATAGTTTTGAATTTTTAGCTGGAGATAGAAGTCTTAGCATTGCTAAAACTCATCTTTTACAAATCTGCCTCAATGCCATTCTGTTATTGCAGCATAACAGATTTTTTTTTTCTTATTCTACTTAATAACCAGTAACTGATCTGGAGATATAACTCCCAATGTGCTGTTATGATTGAGAGTTGTTAGTTTATAATCGGATTATACAAATGATTATACACAAATTTTTAGTCTTATTATAAGTGTATTTTCAGAGCCTTGGATAAGGAAGTTGGAACTTCCCCACCCCCATTATATAATTTGTAAACTTATTACATTAGTAACAAAACACAAAAAAATAATTTTTACACTTCAAAGGAAAATGTCATAATATGAAAAAAGTTAGACATTAGCATAACTCAGACAAGAAATTTCATGTAACCTGCTGCCAGCTTTATCAGCATTATGTTAAATGATCCCATGCTCCATTTGCCTCATTGAGTCTTAATAACGTTTGCCTTTCTTCCTGAAATGAAAGCATGTTAGCATGACAAACACTACAGAAGAAATCTCCTGGGCGAGTTACAAGAATGATTTATGGGAACTTGGTACAATGGCCTTAAATAACACCTAATCCTGGAACCTTGGTTATGACCTTCATTAGCCAAAGAACTTCACCAGTTATTAAATGAAAATGAACTTCAAATGTCAAGTTGATATAAAGAAGATACAAACCAAAGGGATGACAACAGAAGTAGAATCAGGGAGAGGAGGTAGGGAATGTGCATTTAGAAAGCAGATGCTTTGAAACTAAGTTCCAAAACAAAATTGAGTAACTGCTTAAGAACAAATTCCGGATGCTGAAGAAGCAGACGATATGTGCGGAGCTCCACTGGGGACAGTGGGGATGGGAGGAGGAAATGCACTATGCAGCTCTACTGAATAGTCCTCTTCTGGCAGCTAGAGCTATATGGAGTGGAGTGGATCTGATAAATTAAAGACGCTGCTCTGTTGGGGCCTGATCCTGCATCCTTTGAAGACAGTGAAAGTTTTGGGCCTGGATCAGACCTATAGAGATAAAGGAACACAGACTGTTATCTACAATGGGTGGTATGCTGAGTTTACATTAGAGCCCCCCTCATAGACTGACTTGTTCACAGTTCTTTCCTTGTGTAACCTTAGAACTCACTGTATCCTCTTGGAGCCTGATGCAACTCCAACTGAAGTCAATGGGAGCATTTCTATTGACTTTAATGAGAGATGGATCAGGCCTTTCTTGGTTTTCCCTTGGCTATGAGTGATTTGTGTTCTTCTACTATTTATATTTGCTCTGGCTGTTTTCTTACCATTAAAAGAAAAATGTTTTTTAAATCTTTAGGTATGTCTACATAGCATTTTGGAGCCTGCAGAAGCAAGCCTCCCAGCATGGGTCAAGAGACTCAGTCTAGCAGGCTCTAAAAATAGTGGTGAAGACAGCACTTTGAAATTGCAGCTCTGGCTAGAGCTCAGGCACAAAGACTGGGGAGCGGGGTGGCTTCAGATCCTGAGCTCCAGCCTAAGCCACAACTTCAAAGCACTCTCTACACAGCTATATTAAGATTACTAGCGTGAGCCTTACTAGCCCAAGTCTGTCAACCCAGGCTGGGAGGTTTGCTTCCATGGGCTCCAAAATGCTGTGTAAATGTACCCTTTGGGACTACAGTACTAATTCCATATGTTGGGAGAAGGAGTTGGGGGAGTTACTGTAATGCTTAGGACCCCTAATCATGGACCTAGGTGCTATTTTACTCATGAGGCACTAAGTACAAGTAAACATGCTGAAGACAAAAGGAGCTGCCTATGTCTGCTGTTAAATACTTCTGTGTTATTCTGCATGATCTTCAATGGGCACCATTTGTCTCTGCTTATGTGCTGTGTATGGAATGTGTATTGAAAATCCTATGTAAAACATCTGTGGCAAGGATAAGATGACCATTTAAACATTGTATCTTGAATAGGGTTTTGCCTCTGAGCTGCACTGAAGGACATTCCCACTGTATTAGCAAATTCCTACCTTTGCATTGACCTTTTATCATCAAAGGAGATGAAAGGAGAACAAAGGAAAATAAAATACAGAGGGGGAGGAAGTGAAATTTCCAGGCATATAATCAGTGTGTACAGTCTGGAATTGACAAGGCTGTGAAAATTATGTCTCTGAACTGTAAAAACTATACGATAAACTACACTAAATATCACTGCTGAGTATCAGTTTATGCTCCTAAATTCCCAATAAGCCATATGGAAAATGTCTTTCTTATGTGGAATAGTCAGAGCTTTTTGGATAACTAAAACCCCACACACATGCTAAACTCTTCCCAGGTAATTCATATAGTCAGCTATGTGCAGTTTTCACAGCCTGATGGATACAGTAGTACTTGAGGGATAACTAAACCTTAACAGCTGTATTGTGTTGCATCACATTACTCTGCAATGGAAGCAGTGGCACACATGACCTCTAAAATGTAGAAGACAGTACACATTATTCTTGCTGCAGAGAGTTAGGTATCTAAGTCCAAGTTATGTCTTTTCAATCTCACAAATTAGACATTTCTAGAAGTTAGATAAATTGCTCAGGAACATTTCACATCTAAGCATCAAAAAGTACTTCCTTGCAGTCCCATCTGCATTCAGAATAAAATCAGGACTCCACTTGCTGGCAAGACACAAATAATCCTTTGTCAGCAAACATGATGTTAATTACAATCTGTGTATTTCCCAGACTTATTATGTTAGTTTCTGAATAGAGTAAGCATATTAAATAGGCTCACATCATATATCGTTGGCTATGGCAATGATTGCAAGTCCCAACATGGGGAATAATAGCAAACATTTAAAACTAGCATTTAAAACGATATGAAAGATTCCCAATGCCTTACAATAATGGTTGAAATCCTATAAAAGTAAGAGTAATTCTTAGGTAAGAACAGTCTGAATGTGGAATCTTCTTTAAGGAATTGATCCAAAGCCCACTGGACTCAAGAGATGATTTTCCATTGACATCAATGGACTTTGACTCATGTCTTAAACTTGTTAGATTTCATTGGGACCAAAAGGGTTATATCATATAGTCCATGCTCTTAAATCTGACCACCCTTAAAATCTGATGGGAAAATGTCCTTCACCATCCTTACTGGGAAATAATAATAAAAAACAAAAGAGTCAATGTTTATGCTTCCAAGCCGCTGCAATATTTGTTCTCTTATGATGATCCACTCAACAGGAGCACAAATCTATTCCCAGCCAGAACTGTTTTTCAGCTATCATTATGATATGCAGGATACCAAGGAAATCTATGCACCTAAGCTGTTAGACCTGGTCCAAACTTGGGATTCTGAAAACATTTTTTCATCAACATTTCTAATTTCAGCCAAAGAAAATGAATTTCTTGTGGCAATTTTGTTATGTTTTTCAAGCAGCTCTAAAACCATGCTGGCTTCTGCTCCATAAGGAACAGAAATGGTAAAAGCATATAGAAAAATGACAAAACATATGGGGAAAGAGAGCTTTTTTTCAAGCTTTTAAGAAGTTATAAGAGCCAGGGAGAGCATGGACTGACTACTGTAAGGTGCTGCTGGGCACGCTCCTCTAGAATCTCAGAAAGACTGGGCCTTAAACAAAAGTATAAAATCTATAAAGGATGTGAGAGTGTTGTTTTAAACTGGGATATGGGGAGGGAAAAACTTACAAAACTGAGGTATTATATTTGGGCCTTGATTGTACAATCTAATCCATACAGGCAAACCCTGCACCCAGGGAAATGACAAGAAGAGTCCAGGGAAGTCAGTGAGGTTCCACACAGATGCTGCAGGAAATGCTTTCCACCCAGATGCCACAGGTGGCAAGATAGCGACCTAATGCAATATTCAAAACTGAAAAAAAATCTGCCAGCAAAACATTCTGAGACGGATAAAATGCCCAAAGCCTAAAAATTAGAGGTGATTTAACTTGTATCTGTACAGCAGCAGGGAAGAGCAGGAACAGAAATTATACTATGCTCAGTGAAGAAAAAAACACCTCAAATCTCACTGGTGAAGTATGTAAATTGAGAAATATTAAGAGTAATTATGGCACCTCTGCAAATGAACTCATACATTAAAAATTTTAAGGGAACATTTGTTAGTTATTAAAAATTAACAGAAGATTAAAGCCTCTGAGTCATATTGTCATAATTGGACACATGGATTACCACTTAACACTGGCATCAAATGAGGAAAATAACATCTACAAAGGTTTCTAACATGAAATGAGATGAGAAATTAGCAACCTGTTTTCAAAGATAGCCTCAAAGGCTGCTAGGAATGGGAGGGGTCTGGGCCTATATAAACCAGACCCAGCCCAGCCTGTGGGAAGGAGATGGACAAGGTAGCATTTTAGCAGACTGCAGTAGTGCTTGGGAAACAGAAACAGCTCCAGAAAGGAGTCAGAGAAGAGACAATCACCTACTGGAGAAAAGGTACTGAGTTTGAAGAGAGTTGGGCACAGACAGGGCCTGCCTCTCAAGCAAACTGCTCTTGCTGTAAAGGTAGGAGAACTCTGGGGGCAGTGGGACTAAAGACTTGAGGTGTAGATAATGATAAACTATACACTGATCTATCCCTTTTATAACTATTAGTATGTTAATGATAGTCTACCAAACTGCCTGAGGCTAGTGAGAATGCTAATCCCACACTGTGGGCTTGCTGATTTAAAGGAGCAGTATTAAGGTCTAGATTGTTTAACAAAATGGTGTGAAGTCATCTATTAAAATCTCAAGAGGCAATTACCCTCCCCAAGATGGTTGAGGGACTAAGGCAATTCTTTTTATATGCAGCTGAACCACAGATATGCTCCCAACCAGTTTACTTTCTGATTCTGTAGTAAGGTAAAAAAATGGTTACAGATGTGGCACCTTACAGTAGTGCCAGGAGCATAATTACCTCCATTGTGCAGCACTTACAAGTAAAAACATTCACTGAAAATAAGAAAGTGTCTAATCAAAATTATTTCTAAGTAACTTTGAAGTAACTTTTAAAAGCTAGAGTTTACTGAAACACTCCAGTAATTATTTACAGCTACAATGTAATTAATAACATTCTTCTGTAACTTTTTTATTGCTGATATCCACACACTTTACTGATTATTAAGCAGAGCCTTCTTTCATGATCATAGATTTTATAGTGCATGTGAGACTATCCCATCTTTAGTTTAAATTTCCATGGCATCTCACTTTTCATACAAGTCTTCACAAGATCAGCACTTTTCTTTACATGCCCCTATGAAATTACAAAGGGGAAGGCATTTTATCTTGTAAATGAGCATTTATACATTTTAGAGTGATGGTTGCAGGATATACCTTGTTCATTAGCGCAATTACTGACCTAACCATAATTAAATGAACACTGCATTTGAAGTAATATGCTGTAAACAGCGATATATAAGGGCACCTAAACAGCAATTTAAATGCATCCATTTTGGTGGCATAAGCATTTGTTCATCTTAGAAATAATTTCTTGCCTTACTCAGCATCTCTCTATTTTACGTACTTATTTACTCTTATCATTACAACTGGTGCTATTTCTTTTTATAATAACATCAAAGTCGCTTTACCAGAAATCTTATTTTCTATAATTGCTTCCCACATTAGAACTCTTCAGAAATGAATGGCAACCTGACTTTTGTGGGGTGATGTTGGAGGTTGAGGAGAAATCTCCTAGTCTTGGCATCCAAAAAAAAAATTTTTTTTTTACCTGAAAAAGATGGTGTGATGTTGCTTCCAGGGGTAAATTTTCAAGTATCTTTCAAATCGGCAATTGAGTCTTTTGAAAAAGCAAATTTTCCTGGGAAGAAACAAGATGATGCTATCCACTCAGCCCAGTGCAGGTAATAAGTATTTTCCTGGAACAAATTTCATAATATTTACTGTAAATACTGACCTAAAGGTCAATGAAGTAATAGCAATGGGTTAGCGTTCCATATCTACAGTATCAGATTCCACTGCTTTTCAGTCTCTGAACTGTCAGAATTTAGAAGCACTGTGATGAATGTGGTGTAGGGATGGGGTCTGCTTGATCTGTCCTTTACTTAGTTTAAGATGGTACTCGTGATCTGTTCATGTTCACTGAGCCAGGTTTCTGCTGTTGCCACTAATGTAAACCCAGGCATGGAATGTTGGCAATGGAAAGAGATAGTAGTGATGGAAAGTCTTCTCAGCTGCAATGGTTTGTAGGGCCAAAGAGTGGGCAGCAGCAGGGGGGGGAAGGATGTGCTGAGTCAGGGCATCCCCCTCTGCACCCTTGGTGGGGCACCATTCCCAGACCTGCCCTGGATTGAAAATGCCAAGAGAAGTGGCAGTAGTAGGAACACCACCTGCCCATCATCTAAGTAAATTCCCGCCTGAGGCACAGATAATCCAGTTGGTGCAGGGAGGTGTAGCTTGGATAAAAATGGTGTGAGATCAGAATCGGACTCAAAATGTTTGGGAATACTTTCTCTAATTGCTCTGCAGACCCATTCATGAAGCACAAACCACACCCCAAAGAATTGTGAAAGTGTATTTTGGAAGAGTTTGAGCTCACTCCAATATGAGAGGTTCCAAACTTCTCTACAGCCTCAGGCAGACATTCTGTGTTGTGCCTCCCAGAAGGGCAGCTTACAGGATGCAGCCTAGATAGTGGGGAAGGCAAAAGTGCCTTTGTCACTTTTGCTCCTTCAGGATTCTGGGCTGCGCCAGGGTCCAAAACTTCCACCGACACACATTAGGGCAACTCGCTTATCACAGCTTCCTGAACACTGACAGGCACATCCCCAAGCAATTTAGAATCACAGTAGATGCAAATGCTATGTAGACTATCCTTCCATGCCCTCTGCACCAGGTCTTGGGAGAGGGCCTGGTATAAGGCCCCTGACACACTGCCTGCACGTGTGGAATTCTTCCTTGGCCCCTTGTGGCACAATCTGTCACTGAGTCTCTTTGAAGCTTGCACTCTAGCGTTAAGATCTAGAAGGAATGACCTGAAATCAGGATATAGCAAGATAGAAATGATCCAGCAACTTCAGAATAAATTGAATATGAGAAATCCGTTAGGCTGGGAGGTCCAGGGAGGAAGAACCCAACCAGAGCCTCTCCAACAAGAAGACCGGCATGCAGAGCTCACTCATTTGAAATGCATAGGTGGTTGGGGCTAGATAGGCACCCCTAGCGAGCTTTGTTGTAGGAGACATGGAGCCCTACTGCTTGTGTAGTGTGGCTAGCATACCTTGGCGAACATTTAAAAACCTTGTGAAGAGGCAAATATCTAAAGCCTCAATCCTGTGCATTACTCCATGCATGAAGGTTCCTGTCCCTGTGCAGAGCTTCTTGAATTCAAGATGGAATTATGGGCAGAATTGTGACCCAAATGTGACAGGCACTTGTCTACCTCATGAGACTGGGAGGCTTAATTATCTAACTTTTGTGTAGGTCTGTCTCTTTTTCAGATGAAAAGTGCTATATTAATGCTGATGGAATTCTAGTGTGCCATTAATGAACATATAGACTACAGGAAGTATGTTTATTTCCGGGGTAAATTCACAGTATCCCTTTAAAGGCTCAATATTCTATTTAAAACTCAGTCTGTGAGGAGCATGTTTTTGGGGGGGTTTTCACAAAGATGATCAATTTCTGCAAGAAGTGCATAAGCTGCTTTTCATATACAAGCTGGTAACACACCTGCAGGACAGAAGTACTTGTTGTAAAGATGTTTAAAGGAAGGCCACATAAGAGGATGTGAATTAGCTAGGTGCTCTCATTAGCCAGAGATAGCTCAATAGTTTTTGTAATCTGGAACAGTTGTTTCATGATCCTTTGCTTTCAAGGATGAACAGTACTCTTGATTAAATGAAATATTTTATCATCTTTCAGTGTAGGAATAACCCCCATGGAACATGATAGTATATTTTTGCTGGCTTTTGTAGGCTGGTGTTCTAAAGACATCTATCTTTAATGCTAGTACCTAGCAAGGTTTTCTCCACTAATTAACACCACCTGTACAGGCCTGTCCAGCTCCTGTGGTTTAGCAGCTCAACTGCTGAACAGCTTCTAAAAAAAGCTGAGTCTTTGCTTTGCCTTTTAACCTATTTTTATAATAGTTTTAAACTATATAATTTGAGACCTAAGAGCAGCTCTCTGCCCTTGCTAGAGAACTTTTAACTTTATTCCAAGTGAAGTAGGAAACCACTACCTTTATATAAGCATTGAGAAAAGAGAGGACTGGAAACCAAGAGGAGAAGAGACAGGATCTGTAAACATTAGCACATAAACTATAGATATCCTGGTAAGTATGTTTATATTACTTTCTTGGTCACTATTCAAGAAATAAATTAACTAAACTGTAATAGTATAGTATAGTATGTATGGCTCCAGTGATGCATTTAGGCATGTAATGCAACAAAATACATGCTAATATTTTACTATATCAGCTTTAAGCCTATTAGCCAATAAGGCAAATGAAATACAGAGGATTCTTGCCATGTTCTATTCTTAGGATCCAATCATGCAAACACTCACTAGTTAGCATGTTGGGAACAAATTATCCCTGTTGTGATTGCAGGTTTGGGACCCCTCTCTCTATAGGTATGTATTTGGGAGGCTTTGTTCTCTTAAACCTAATCAGATGGGTTTTGTTCTTAAATGCTCAAAAGGTCTCTTATTTAACATGTATTTTATTTGTAGCTAACACATAAGAGGTCCTCTTCACTTCTTCTTTTCTATTTTATATATCTTTCAATAATGCAATTTTCCTCTTTTAGGAAGGTGGCTTGTAGTAAATTAAATGATTGCATAAGGCAAAATGCATCATACTATTGGTGGTTTTTTTCTGTTGTTGGGGTGGTTTTTTTTTTTGTTTTTTTTTTTTACTAAGCACTTCTGAGTTTCTTTTGGAGATTTAAGAGAAATAACAGTCCTGTAGTATATGCATTTTATGTACATGAACAAATATTAGCTCAGTCATAACAATCATGAAACTGACACTGTTGCTGGAAGCAGGAACAGAATAACTTTGTTCCTTCATTAATAACAAAAACTCTGCACAGTCATTATCTGTATTTCACTGCCAGAAAATCCCTTTACTTTCTGTTTGCAGACCCTTGCTTCCATATAGTCAGTAGGCATTTTACGATGTTTGCTGTGCTTGCATTTACCATGAGAACTTTTGCCTCTCTCATGTTGGGAAAGGCACTTTCTGTTCCCTCTACCCTGTAAATGAAAGTGCTTGCATTAACTATGCTTTGAAGGCTTGTAGTCTGCAAAAGTTCACACCGCCAAGGTAGATAGACAGTTATTTCAAGATTGTTGTTAAAAGCTGAAATGTTAAGCCCTGTTTGTTTGGTTTCGTAATCTGTCCTGTAAACTTCCTCCTCACCTAACTATTTAACCAACTGGACACAAGATTTCTGCCTGTGATCACAAGGAATGCTCTATTGTATAAAAGCAAAGTACTTGAACTTTTGAGGAACAGTGATTTGAACAAACACTTTCCAAAATATGTGTTGGAAAGGAAGGTTTGTCTTAAATCTAAAGTGTGCACTTTTTCATAGGTTTTAATTCAGCCCCTTCCATACTCAAGGTATTTCAAATTGTTTCAACAGAGCAATAAGTAAGGATTGCTTAGCCATATTTATACTGCCATATTTATTACATGAAAGTGTGTACACCTAGCCTTGGATTAAACCTATATTTACTGAGGAGAGAAATTTGCCAGACAACAGAATTGTTCCTTACTCTTGTCAAAAATACTACCAGATCTCTCTCTCACTTGGCCAATAGAGTTTGGTTCACTATCTTTTCTGAAAAGAATGGTGGTACAAACAAGTCAGTGCATTTCCCCATGCATGATTAATATTTTACTGCAGTACCAGCGCAAGGTATGAGCCCAAGTTCTGATAGGTAAGTTGAACTCAAGAGTCCTTCTGAGGTCTCCTGCTATGGCCTTTAATTGTTTTACTCTAGAAGTGACAATGCTCCATTATGAGCAATACTTAGGAGGGACCTGATCCTGCAATTGGATCCCCATTGGTGGTAATCTACATCTGTGCAGTACCCCATTGAAGTCAGTGGAAACCCATTTGTTAAAATAAGAGCCAAATCCTTTCTGCCCCTCCTCCCCCAACTACTAAAAGAAACTCCTTCTTGAGGTTTGGGAGAGGTTTGTTTAACCTGATCTCTCATTTTGGTAACAGGGTCTTCTGTCTACTATGGCTATCTCTGTACAGAGCATACGCTAGTCAATGAAATATCCAAAGGAAAAAAAACCCTTGAAAAATGGAGCTTGCGTAAAACCACCATACAGGGTCTTTGGATTAATGGAGGCTAGGAACATTAGGCCTGGTCCACACTAGGATACTAAATTGGTATACTTGTGTTGCTCTGGGATGTGACAAATCCACCCCACCCCCTCCAAACAATGCAGTTAAACTGACCTAATCCTGAGTATAGACAGTGCTAGGTCCATGGGAGAGTTCTCCCATCAGCCCAGGGAGGTGGAGTACCTACATTGACTGGAGTCCCATCTGTGTAAGTAGTGCAGGAGCAGCAATGCCAATGCAGCATTTTAAGTGTAGACAAGCCCTTAGATAGCTCTATTAAATCTGCTTTTGTACTTAACTTTTTAAAAACACTTTTAAAGTTTGTAGACATGCAAACATATTGGAATTTCTACCATTGCCACCAAATAGCAGTACTTAAACACAAAGTGGCTAGGCTGTGAGCTGTTGTAAATCAACATAGCTCTATTGACCTCAGTCCCCAGAGGAGGATCTGACCAAAGGTGTGATGCACTGCTTTTTATTTTTAATTACATTACTCTCAGTAATGTTTGGTGTAGTAAGTGAGTTTTCAGTGGAAGATTACTCCTCTAATATCACATCTGAGCCAGTTTTAATTGCATCTCAAAGATACAATCCTTAATTTCAACAACTCAGCAGCTGTAAAACGTTCCAGTTTTCTGCAGTGACTTTGAGTCCCAGAGTCTGCAGCAAACGTGGTCTTTCATTTTCACATAGACTGTCTTGGTGTTTGTCATTTTAGAGCTTTAGAAAGTTTTCAGTGCCTGGATTCATTAGATAAGGGAAATGGGTAGTCTAAATCTTAGCAAACCTTGACTGCCACAGAGATTCACTACTGCAAATTTCCTTCAAGATTAAAATAGAAAAAGACCCCATAGGTCTCGGTCAGCGCTGGCTTCTGATGGTTACTACTTTACAGCTGTTGAAGTTGGTGTCTTGATACAGAAACTTAAAACATTTTTTTAAAAGATAAAGTTTATATTTTCTCTGTAAATTTATATGCGGAGTGCTGTAGAAATGGGGAAGAAAGGTGGATTTAAAGTTCAGCTTGCCAGTCACATAAGAAAATTCATTTAAAAAGGAGCTTTTCTTGATAAAAAGGCCAAATTTTGTTCTTGTTAAAAGCAATGTAATCTGGAATAAAATCCCTTGGGTCACTAGATTTATACTGGTGTAATTTTGATCAGAATTACTCACATAATGATTAAGAGCACACACAAAATCACGTCTATTCTCAGATACCTTTTACAGCACTATGCAAGAACAATGAGTCAGACTGCAGGATATCCTTTGATTTAAAACAAACAGAACTATAATTCCAGCCTGAACAGGAGCTCCATGTTCTTGCTTGGAATTCCTGAACGTGTTAACCGTCAGACTATTGATTAGCTAAAACTAATATGGTTTGCACTTTAGATGGGCACCTACTCAAAAAAAAAAATTCCCTTTATTTGGGGGAAAAATGGGCATTGTAAGTAGATTGAAGATGTATTGGGGGAAATGACTGACAACTGTAAGAGACAAGGTGGGTAAGGTAGTATCTTTAATTGGACCAACTTCTGTTTGTGAGAAAGGCAAGCTTGCAGAAGAGAAGTTGATCAATAAAAGAGACTGTCATCCACCTTTTGTCTCCAATAGCCTGGGACTGACACAGCTACAACTACACTGCATGTGGCAGCTGTAGGCATCATGGTCTATAAAACTGGTTGTTGGTTCCTTCAGCGTCATCTTTATATATAGTCATGTATGTGGACATTAATTCTTTCTTCAAATTGAAGTGGAAGAGCAAAAGCTTGAATAGTTATGTCAGTGGAATTCAGCAGGTTCCATATTGGATATCTGATGTTAAAGGGTTTTTAAGTGATTTGTTTTGTCTATCTATTTTATTTTACTATTTTATTTTACTTCAGTACTGAAGCTAAAATGAAAAAGAGAAGTTTCTTGAATTTGAAGTTAAAGTAATTTTCATAAAACTTGGCCAGTATTTGAAGTCAATTGCTTCAAATCAAAGTAAGAACAACCTATCAAAAGTAGACAATAGGTCAAATTCTAAATTTAACGGCACCTTAAACAACTTCCTTAAAGTTAGTAGGATTGTATAGGGTGAATAGTCAGTGTGGAGAATAAAATGCTACTTTTATATCGAGGTAGCAAAATAGGCATGCCTTGCTCAGTTTGCAAGGAAATCTATTGGGTTTGCCTCTGAAAAATCTGTGCCTGAATTTCTCCACCAGTGATTGCAATGGAGAGACCACTAACATAGACATGGCCGCAGGTGGCCATCAGCATTTCAAGACCAGTGTCCTCTGAATTGGCTCAGAGCAGGTTCACACAACATGTGATTAAAATGCTGGCAGCTGCCAACACCTTGTCTGCACAGATGCCCCAGTAATGAATAGGTGAGAGCAACCTTTACAGTTTCTGGTAAAAAATTGTCTTTCTGTAGACAAGACCTGAGATGAAGTCCCTCAGAAAGGTGGCGGACAAAAAGCAAGCAGTGTCTTATTCACAGGGGAAATAGAGGTAGGAAGAATAATATTGTCCTAATTTCCTTGGATCACCATCACAATCTGCTCCAGGATTTCTTTCCTGTGGAGGAAAAGGAGACAGGAGTGTTCAGGAAGCTTAGCAGCTTCTCTCTCTCTCTCTGGAGGGAGGTCAAATCACAAGGAATAGAAGGAGAATGTTCAGGGCTGGTGGGGGAGGATGCTGAAGTAGTAAAATAGCTGATAGTGGCTTGGCAGCTCTGTAGCCACTAGCATTCTGATAGTGTAGAAATTGCAGCAGGGTTGATTTCTATGTGAGCAAAATACAGATTTTGGTGCAGCTACTCTAGCTTTTTTTGTTTTTGTTTATCTAACACTTAAGAATGAGAGAGGAGATAAAATAGCAAGGTTTCCTGAAGAAGAGAGCCTTTCAACACAAGCTTTTGATTTTTTTGAGATGAGTATTTAAGGGAACACTACTGTGGCATGTTGCCATCTGCCGTAGGGATGTCATGGAGTTGCAGAGGAGAGGCACCAAATTAGGACAGACTGTTGGAATGTTGGTTGGGTTTTGGAGGGTGGTTTTGTTTTTAGGACACTGATGACCAAAATCTAGGTGAAGGCTCACTGATCTTTTAGCTGTTTATCCCTGAACTGAATACTGCCTGTTCACTTGAAATAAAAGCAAACATTTCACTGTGGTGGTAAATGAAGGGAATGAATAACTGGTGATAGGAGGAAATGCAGTGGAAAACAGGAAATGCCCTTATTATATATTGGTGATAGACTTGTGAATTTCTTTCCAGTTCCGTTTTTGCCATGTCTATTTTGGAATCTTCACTCATGGTGGCACTGTCCATGCTGCCGGATGAATTCTTAAGAATTGATTGAGCAGCAGTGGAGACCTGCTCAGTCGATCCAGAACTCTATTCAATAAATCCACCCCCACAAAAAGATTAACGCTGCGTCAACAGGAGGGCATTTCCTGTCAGTGCAGCGTAGCGGGGATGCTGCACTAATTAGAATGTAGGAAGTCAATGGGAGATACGCAAGCTACTCTATATAACTTGTGTATCTCCCATCGACTGCTGCTGAATTTCTCTGCAAGTGTAGACAAGGCCCGAGTAAAAGATCTGAACATAAACACTAATTTAAAGCTCAAATTCTAAACCAATCTAAAAGACAATGTAACAATCAAGGTTCGGTGGTCCTCTTGTAAAACTCTGGCTTTGTGTTTGTATGTCAATGTGGTGTTTCCCTTCTAAGGGCTTGCCTGTGGAGAGGATAAGTACTTTTTTCTTTAGTTCACATAGTAATTACCTGAGCCAAAGCATCACTGCAATCTTACATGGAAACTGACTCCAGTCTACAGACATGAATTCATCACATTTCCTATTGTGTGTTGTATGATTAGGTAACAAGTTAATGAATAATAACTACCAAACCTGATCAAGGTAGCCTATTAAAATCTGTTTGAGGTGATCATTGCAAATTGAATTGTCTGTGCTGTAACAATTTACAAAATTACTTATTTAATCATTCAACACAATAGAGTGGTAATCCTCAAGCAAGGGATATACACGGATTCACTGTTAGCTCTTACATTAGAATTTCATCTTAAGGTTTATTTTATAGTGCTGAAGCATGTGCTATGTAAATCACCTAACATGAGCAATGTCTGTTTACTCTTATAATAGCTTACAATCCAAGATCCTGAAATTACTATTGCCCAACTAAAATCATTCAGATCCTGATCCTTCAAGTCTCTCATGGCCCAATGAGTGGGGATGACAAACTATATGGAGGGGATAGAGTAAGAAAGGATGAAGGTAATACTATTACATGGTACTTACATGAAGGTAATTACTATTACAGCAATACTATTACATGGTTACTCAATTTGGGCTTGTGCGGTATGCAGAGATCTGAAAGGCATGAAGGACAAATCTGAATGGAGCCAGTCACAGACTACACAGGACTCTGAGCAGCAGCTAGCAAGTATATTTTTTGCTGCTACTTCAAAGTAAACAAGAAACAAAAGTCTCCTGAGTAGCAGTGGTGGGCTGAGAGAAATAGTGCCTTGGGCGAAGGGTTGGGGAAAGAAAAGGTGGGACTCTCTCTGGCTGTGCTTACAGTACTTATTGAATGCCAGAAATAAAATGTGTAGATTGGCAACTTAACTTTGCAGTATTTGATGTAATTTTATTTCTGTAACTCTAGTTGTGGTCAGGGCATCTACACTACAGCAGAATTAATAAACAAAGAACATTAATTGTTCATATAAATAGGCTGTGCCTGTATTTCTTTAAGATTTTTAGGCTTTATTCATACAACATGAAAACTTGAGTTCAAATAAGATCTACACGTTTTCTATTTGTGTGAGCTGCTATAACTACATGCTTTTACTAGGTGAGGGCCCAATCTTACATAGATTTATGCATGACACTAATTTTACTCATGTGCTTAGTCCCATTGAGCTACAATGGGATTATTCACATGTATAAAGTCACTTGCATGTTTTATGTGTTCACAGGATCAGGACCATAATTACCCAACTTAATTTACAGCAATGATTGTAGAATCTGACAAGCTTTTTCTTCAGCATGACACAGTTTGTCAATGACAACATCAAAGCTCAAGAAAGCTTGTTCAGACCACCTCAAGCTGGTTTAGAGCCAGTTTATAAATACAGTTTACAAACAGATGTCAGTTTACTTTCCTAAATACTTGCTTTGATTTGTGACTTCTCTTTAATCACCATGCTACATTTTATTGAGCTCCTTGACTGCTGTATAGTACCACAGTAAAAATAAGACTGGTGATTCAAACACTGCTGCCATCTTTCTCTGGTTTAGTTTTGCCAATATTAAGATTTAAGGTATTAAGACTAAGGACTAAGGCCTGGCAAAACAAAGCACCTGGAAATTTGTCAGCTTTGGCTTATTACCACTGTAACTTTGAGGAAACTGACGTTGGTATATGTCGTCAGCGATCCCTCGAGTGGAGGATTATCTCTCTCAGGTTTTATTTTATGTGGGTCCTTTGACTGAGGGGTCCAATCCTGAAGCCACAGACTCATTGGCAGACGTTGCGGGTGGTGTTGGATGGCAGAGTTGGGCCACGATTACTGCATGACAGTTGTCTGTCCCATCTTTTCTGGTGTTTTTCTGTGACCAGGGCAAGGTGATTTTCCTCAAAAATGGTTATTCCTTCTCTGACAAGTCTTCACCAGTTAGTCTTATCTTGGGGTACTGCCTCCCAGTGTGTGATGTCAATGCTACATCTTTTGATGTTTGTCTTGAGGGAATCTTTGAAACATTTCTTTTGGCTTCCCCATTTCCTTTCTCCTTTGAATTGGTCATACAGAAGTTGTTTTGTTAGGTGTGTATTAGGAATGTGCACGCAGTGCCCGTTGCACCTCAACTGGTGCTAGAAAATCAGGGCCTCAACATTGAAGATGTTGACTTCTGTGAGGACATAGACTTTAATATAGTGATCCTCCCACTTTGAGACTCTTTAGAGAAAGTGCTGGTGCTGGCATTCAAGGTTTTTCAGGTGTTTTCTTTAGGTCACCCAGTCTTACAGCTGTATAGGAGAGTTAGGATTACCACCGCTTTATAAACTAAAATTCGAATATGTATTTTGATATTGTGGTTGTTGAACACCTGGTGGGACAGTCTGCCAAAGGCAAAGTGGCACAATGGATTCTGTGCTGAATCTTGACATCTATCTTTGCCCTCCGTGAAAGATGGCTGCCAAGGTAGGCAAAGTGTTCCACATTTCCAGTTCTTCTCTGCTTGTGTAGATCTTCCTTGCTGGGTCTGATGACTGGGAGCAGGCTGATGAAGAACTTTTGTTTTGCTGATGTTCAGGGTTAGCCCTAATCTTTTGTAAGCTTCTGAGAAGCAGTTGAGGGAAGTTTGTAGATCTTTCCTTGAATGTGCAACTACAGCACAATCATATGCATACTGGAGGTTGGTGTGTGTGTGTGTTTGTTTGTTTTTTTAGTTCTAGCACTGAGACGAGAGAGATTGAAGAGGTTGCCGTCAGTCCAATACTGGATGCCAAGACCCTCTGGCAGATGGTCTTGGAATAGCATTTTCATAGCTGCTAGGAAAATGGAGAAGAGAGTGGGTGTGAGTACACAACCTTGCTTTACACCAGTTTGAATGGCAAAGGGCTCAGAGGTAGAGCCACTGCACAGGATGGAGGCAGCCATCTCGTTATGGAGGAGTCTTACAATGGTGGTAAATGTACTTGGGCAAACCAAACCATGGAGCCTCACAGTTGACAGAATCAAAGGCTTTGGTCAGAGGGTGAAGGAAGGAGAGTAGGGGACAAAGTAACTCAGAACTTATTTATGATCTCTTTATAAGGAAACATTCATTCTATAAATGTTTACAAGTTTTTTACCCACAGTCCTATCAGAGTATTTTGAAGCCCAAATTTAGCCATGAAATCTGCCTTCTAACCTAACACACAATACTGATTGTTTTAAATACAAATAAAATAAAAATTGCAGACCTGCTCCAACCTCTTTCCAAGAGTTATATCCATGATGTTAGAACTTCCCCCTCCACTCCCCCTTCCCTTACAAGGTTTGACATAACCTTCTCCATTTACTCCTCTCCTTCCATCCTATCTAACTCTACACACAAGTTGATTTTATTATAATTGAGGCAAGGAATGATTTCGGGTCAGGCAAAGTTTCAAGTAGTACAATGAAGTTAGCAGAAAAAGATCAAACCATACTATTTCACACTACAAAAGAAAGTCAGGTAAAGAACAGGACATCTTGCAGGGGAGATGTTAATGCTCTTTTGGATCATACTATAACAATGGGGGGTGCTTTCAAGTAATTCTATAGCAATCAAAAATCTACTCTAGATGGAAGATTAGAAAATTTTAACAATAGGGTGAATAACTTAAATGCTGTTAACAGATATGCAGAAAATATATAATCTCTATTACAACTTTGGATGGCTTTCCCTTATTTCCTCTTGAGTTTTGTTTTTTGAATTGGTGTACTGTATTTCTGAAGCCACATCAAACTGAAAAGCCTGCAGTGTTGAAATACAGGTGTTATTCTGTGAAATGGAAGTAGACTTGCATCTGATTTAAAAAATGGAAGGCAGCTCCCTATGAGGACATTTGATAGAGGCCCCCCAGCTTAGGCATGGAGGTTGTATACCTCCATGCCTAACGCCTGTGCTCCCCTATCTGGGGGGATCATTCAGGACCAAAGGAGAAAAGAGACTAGATCTTACAGGTTAGTGTGCATATGCACAGAGGAAGTTTGGAAAAAGTGGATGAAAGATTTCTGTTAAACAAGAAGAGATGGAAATATGAAGTACTCTATCAAAGGCCATGATCGAGGGAGGTGCATTCTGATTCCCTGGAGACTCAGGTTGGCACCTTGGAGCTTTTATTTAACATAAAATACTTCATTCTCCCCACAACTGGAGCATAAACAGTGAAATGCTAGTGCAATATGTAACCTGTGCATGATCATTTGGTGTATCTTTGAGCCAGGATCTCTGGTTGTAGGTTGGGCAGCATTTTGAAGCCACTTTATTGTGCCTTGAGGCAATAATGTAATTCTGAAGGGTGGAGTGGGGGGAGGGACCTGGACTGGAAATATAAATTCTGGATTTCCTGGTTTAGTTAAATTAAAAATTAATGAACTAGCCATTGTGCTAATATAGCATAGAACTAAATCAAGCATATGTACACCGCAATATCCATGCTTAAATCCCTATAAAGCTTCACCATTTCCATAGCACGGACACCAGAATTTCAAAGTTTATTTTCAGTTTAATTTGGATCTGTGCTAGACAAATGTACATGACCCAGGTAACTTACAGTAATACTTGAGGCTAATGCTTATAATTGAACAAAGCACACTAGTTGTTGTTCCTATAAGATTTTTTTCCCCCCACTTGTTCTTGCCACTGGAAGACTTCAGGGCCTGTAACAGTAGCCATTGAAGACAGTGGCTACTAAGCCTTGTCATGTGACTGCAGTATTAACCTTTCATATTGATAACCTGTGAGTGGGGCCAGAGAATAAACATCAGTCTGTTACCAGCCCTATTGTGTCACACTCCTGTTAGATGAGATATAGTAGAACTTCAATCACATATCTACTCCTGGTTTTGGTGTATGGCATCCATACTAATTAAACGTGATTCCTAATGAAAGCTACAGAATTATTACTTTTTATTCAAAAACAAAGTTGAATGCACTCTGGAAAGGCTAAAGTTTTAGTCTTGACGTTTTTTTGCTTATATGAGGATTATATTTGTCCATGAACACATCTGCCTTATTCAGGTATGTAGCCCATTGACTTCAGTGGAATTTAGGTAAGATAGTAAAGCAAGCAGGGTTTGGCTCTTGGAAGATTGATTGATTTAAAAAATTAACATGCTATTTGTATCTACTTTTTAAAGTGCAGCTGTGCAGCTGTCCTTTAAAAGGTGATTGTTACAGTGCTTTTTTAAAAACATATATCCGTACCATGATGACGACCTCAAATGTGATCCGTTGACCAGTGAAGTAGTGGTGGTTTTTCTTCTGAGTGCCAGTCCTGCAAACTCAATCTGGGATTAAAGAGTAAAGCTTTGTTCTTTCTGTCCTGTTCCGTGCCACTCATGATGCTTCTGAAGGCCAAATTAGGCTGCTGACAACTGTGTAACCTCATGGAGTTGCAGCTGACTAGAACTGAGCAAACCACTTTTCTAGTGAGGAGCAAAAAGAAGCCTAATCAGCAGTTCACTCTCTCCTGGCTGTGTCTGAGTCAACACAGTTGACGGGAGTAAAAAGTGGTAAAACTCTGTTACAGGAAGCTGGCAGCCAGTAATACTTCACAATAGGATGTAGATCTCATTGTATTTGCAATCTGGACTGGTATATCGTTGTCACCCCTGTCACCCCCACTCCTGAGGCCCATTTAGTACTTGCCTCACTGTGTGAGAACCACCACTCCTGGGTCAGCCCACACACAGCCACCTGCAAGCAAGCGTTCCCTGTCTTAGTGAATGATTGCTTCTGTCTGGCCACTCATAGGATTATGCAATGGTGTGTCCCCCGCCACCCTACCCAGCCGATATCCCCAGTCCCAGATGCAACCCTAGGAATTGCCATTTTATACTTGCCTACTGGATTCTGCAAGCTCATTGGTTAGTCAATCTATCAAAGAAATAAATAGGCACCAGTTCTATCACTCTAAATGAAGTCTCTACACACACCCAAACCAGAAGCACTGCTTTAGATAAAACAAATTACTTTATTAAGTACAGAAAGATTAAGTGATTATAAATCAGAGGAAGAAATAAAAGCAAATCCCATTCTAAATTTAACACTTGAGTAGCCTTACAGTCTTTAGATGGTTCTCACCACAAGCTGGTTGGTTTGGCCCCCAACCAGGCTCCCCCCTGTGAGCAGTCTTGATGTCTTGTAGATGGATTGCAAGAGAGAGCTCCATTGAACAAAATGTCTCTCCATTTTAACAGATTCCCTCATAACCCCCTTGGGGTCAGGTGATTGGCGATGTCTGGCATGGCTTCCTCCACTTGAGTCAAATGAGCATCACCTTATCAGATGCTCAGGCCAGTCCAATGTTCCTGGAAGAGCTGGGTTGTTTTATGTATGCCTCAGCGAGGTGTGAATCTTCTCTGTTTTTAGTGTTTGCCCAGATCTAGTCAAACCATGTGAGACACACATTTGGAAATATTACATAGCAGGGCTTCATACACATGACATTGCAAGAAATCTACTACTAGAACAATAATGTTCAGCAGGTCATGAGCATTTCAAAAATACCTTACATGACATACTTTGCATTAAATAATACACAGTTACACTATAGGGGTGAATATGAATGATACACAATCACACCTTAAGAGTATACATGGGGTGCAGTGTGTCACATATACTAACTTCTTCGCTGTGGAAAAGAATGTGTCCTTTGGCCAAATGGGTAGAGCCCAAGGGGAAGCCAAACCACAGGACCAAACCAGTTAAGCATCTTGGGGGTGGAGGGTGAATGCCTGGGGAAAGGGAGCAAGGAGTAATATCCATACCTCTCTGCATTAAGATCTGCTGAAGTCAACTGTAATAGGTGAACCCTATCAACTATCAGTGGCTTCAGACATCTGCTATGATACACAGGTGCTTAGGAAACATCCAGCTTCAAGCCTGAAGTAAACTTAGCCTTGCCCAGTCACAGCCACAACAGAAGCTTGTCTCATGCTTGTGGTCAGGACTCGTGTATTCTGTGGGGTGGTTTTTCTCCATGTCCCTGTTCTTTATGCCACTAGCAATCTTTACTGACTGAAGAGTTCTGGGGTGGGGGGTGGGTTGTTTGTTTTAAAAAGAGGGGGGAGGAGGAAAAAAAAAAAAACTTTGACTAAAACCATTTGCTGATGCCATTCCTACCCCCACCATCCCCTTGCTGGTGGTAGGTGGAAGCAGCCTAAGATACCAAGTGACCAAATACTCTAGCATGGATATTGCTTGCTATTGATGACAACGTCTGTATGAAATAGTATTATGGCAGTGTCTGGGGTTTTTAAGTCAAAGTTCTTATCTTCTGATTCAATAATAGTCAGTATTTCTATAGAGCATTCTACGAACATCTGTGAGGTAAATAGGGATTATTGGCCATATTTTAGGAATGACTGTGTGAGGGGAGGAAGAGTTACAGAGAAGGTTGGTGGCCACATTTCTTGATCAATAGGGAGAAACAGCATAAAGTATGTGGGGTTTTTTGAGTTGTCTGTCTTCCCCCTCTCTCCAGATAACCATATACACTCCAAAGGATTTTCTGGTGAACTCATTAGGTAAATGTATCTTTATATACTCTACATAGATACCAAAGCCAACCTATTATGCTCTTAACAAAACACTACTCCTTATACATGTAGGGTGACCAAATGTCCTGGTTTCATAGGGACAGTCCTGATATTTGAGGCTTTGTTTTATGTAGACACCCATTACCCCCCACCCCAACCTGATTTTTCACACTTATCTGATCACCCTGTATACACCCCATATTACTAAGAGATCATAAATTTAACTCTTGTATAGGAATTGCACCCTGTTTCAATTTATATTGATGAAGGTGTAAACCTGCACATGTTCTCTCGCAGTGCTTATAGCAAGGAGTGAAGCTTGACCAGTGAAACAGTTTCTCCCTTCTCTTGCCAGTTTCTCTATGGCAGGAGGGATGAGGCAGGAAAAGAGGCAGCTTGCTTCAAGTGGAGTTATGCACAACATAAGCTGTGGGACGAAAAGGTGATGTAGAAACAATTTTATTGCAAGCACTAAATGCAACTGTTCACTTATAGTATGTTATCCCTGCGTATTGTATTCAGATATGTAGTGGAATTGCAACTGAGCCACTGATGTTCTGTTTATATACCTAGTATCAGGAGAATTTAGGTTACACTCAGAAAACTTTTCCCCTTCAAAGCTTTAAGAGGAAGAAAAAATAACTAAAATTAAATTAGCCCAATATCAAAGAGAATAGAAACCATATCATTCCAAGAAGTTAATGAAGAGCACACCCCTACTAATTTCAGTGGAATTGTAGAAGTGTATGAGGGTATAATTTGACTCTTGTGTAACAGTAACATAGAACAGAATACTCACATAACATCTTGTGCAAGTTTCCTACCCTATCTGTGACTCGATAAACACAGAATATAAAATACAAAATTGGAGGCATTGTCACTTAACTCCTAGAAAAAATTATTAGAGTATTAGAAAGGTGTGGCAGTAATGTAAATATATCAGCACGTTGTTATCTATGACACTACAATTTCTCTTATCATAATGCCTCAGGTTTTGCTATGATACGTTCAGTGCAGGTCAGACACCAAATCTGATCTTGCATTGGTTTCATTCTAGTGACCTCAGCAGCTTTTCTCTGGAAGTAAATGAGAGCAGAATCAGCTGCTGTACATCTATGCATTTTTATCAGTAGTGCATAGAGATCCCAACTGAGATCATGGCCTTCTTGTCCTAGATGCTGTACAACACTAGAGTTTCAAACATTTGAAACACTAAGATTAAGGATAAATATCCATAAAATGAAGAGAATTTCTTCGGAATGTGCTGCTGGTTGCTAATCTGAAGCAAGTTCTCTCCTCATTGCCTGAATAAACTTTATATGGAGACCTGTAAAAGGACAACTGGAGCTATGCAATTTTTGCAGCTCTAAAATGCATATGAGGTCTTGAAATTAGATGGAATTTTGTTCTTGTTGGCATGTTTCGATGTTGGTGGGGAGTGGTTCCATGTAGCTTTCTCAGATGTGCCCAGTGAGCTTTCTCAGCCTTTAGGAGAGAGAGGATGACAAGTTGAATCTTTGCAAAAAGAGTTAGATCTGTTTGTTCAGCTAAACTTTTAATACCTATTATCAAACAAAATAACAAACCTGGAAATATTTATGAATAAAAATCACTTATCTTTCATGTAGTCCAACTTGCTTTTTATCTGATATCATACCTGAGCTCTCCATATGTCCATAGAATCTTTTAGCGTAATTAATATTAAAACTTCAGGCCTTTATTCATCAAGAAGAGGGATTGAACCTGCATGGGGTTTTTTCGGTTGTGTGGCTTGGGAGGAAGAAGGTGGCTATAGGAAGCCGCTGTGGCTTCCCACGGAGCCAGAGCCTGAGGAAGGATACAAGCGCTCTGATTGGCTCAACTCACGCCCTGCCCCGGAGTCTGCCCGGCAACAAGGGACCCGGGCCGTGATAGGACAACCCAGCCAGGCCAATTGGCTGCCGCAGGGCGGAGCCCCAACAGGAAGGGGAAGTACAAAAGCCTGGCCCCTGAGCTCGGTAGGCCCCAGACTGCCGCCAGAGGCAGATGTGCTGCCCCACCAGCAGAGGCCTAGGCCAGAACCTAGCTGCCGACGATAAACCCCGGCCCCACCTGGGCCCGGGGATTGGATAGGGCCCTCAAGGAGCTGGACAAGGCAACCCGGCCAGGACGACTGGGCCGAGTTACCCCGACCCCAGGGCTGTGCTCTGGAACTGCCTGGCTGGGCCGAGACCCCAGAGTGGGCCGAGTGGTGGGCACCCCCGGAGGCTGGGCTGGATTTGGAGGAACTGCTGGCCGCCGAGCCCCTCCCAGCAGCGGGGCAGGACTTGGAGGAGCTGCCCGAGGCCGAGCCGCTCCCAACATACAACGACCTGGAGGAGCTGCCCCCTGAAGAGGAGTTGCCTGCCTTACCCCCGGTCGACGAGGAAGGACTAACAACGCTACCCCAGGTGGACTATCCTTGGGACATGGAGGCGACAGGTACTAGGGTCAGTGGGGAGGAAGTAGCCCAGGGACAGCCACGGCCTGTGGCTGAAGCCGCCTTGTAGTCGGTGTGTTGCGGCGGGAGCCCTGCCGACACAGTGGCAGCCACTTCTGCCACTGCTAGGGCCCTGGGCTGGGACGCAGTGGAGATGGGTGGGCCTGTGTCCCCCCCTCCCCTTCCCCCTAGCCACCCCAGGAGAATTGCTCTCCTGACCCCGCCGGAAGCCGTTGCCTCCTTTGCTGACCCTGCCTAAGGGTTAGAACCTAGACTCCCGTTCGCTCGCCCCGTCTGAGGGCGTGAGCGATCCGCCTCTGCTCACCCCTGCCTAGGGGTTGGAGCCATAGACTCCTGTTCGCTCGCCCTGCCTGAGGGCCTGAGCGACCTGCCTCTGCTCACCCCTGCCTAGGGATTGGAGCAACTGACTCTTTGTGCACTCACCCCGACTGAGGGCCTGAGCGAGTAACTGCTGCTCACCCTGCCTAAGGGTGGACTATTAGGACTACTCACTCGCCAAGCGCGAGCTATTCCCTGTTTGTAGGAAGCCGCTGTGGCCTCCCACAGAGCCAACACGCTTACAGTGGCATGTTTTATTGTTGGTTGTTTGAGGGGTATTTGCTTTGCAGTTCACTTTTAAAATCCAAGACCACGTTTGTTTGAGTGGTATTTTACTCAGATAAATGCAATTTAATTTATACAGTACACAACTCTAACAATCCTAGGCTGACTAGCTACTACAGAAATAGTATAATGTAGATCCAAAATGAATGTGTCACATTCATATGTTTAAGACATACAGTTATCAACACTCTAACCTGACAAATTATGTTTTTTAGACCATTTGTATTCATCAGATTTGCTAATCACTTTTATTTTTGCCATGATTTTAGTCAATGATGATCAGGAGTATTATCTTTTCTCCTTTATTTGGAGAAAAGGGATCTATAGAAATATTCATTAAGTAAGGATTCTGATTTGGGCACTCTAATCTCCTTTTTACATTTTCCTTCCATGTGTGTTTCCCTGGTTAAATATTTTGAATGGTAGTCTCGATACAAAATCAAAATGCACAGCTGGCATTTATAATGGAAAGATTTAACTTACTTCTGTTACTATTTTCTTTTGTGAGATAATTACTGCCAAGTGTGAAAATGTACAAAGCAAAAGACCACCTCCTCTTGGTTTGTGACCCACTGTTCAGTCTAATTACATTTTGGGAAGATGTCTAGGATGCCTTCTCATCTTAATAGGTTACCCAGGAAGGGTTTGGGGAGAAACACCTAGTACTTTAGTTTATAGCCATGCTTTCTATCCTCTTCTGCCTAACAAAGGATTTCTCTGAAACTTACTGGCTTTTGTTATCAAGATCTTGCCTTACCTATGAAAAAAAAATACAGGAAATTGGATACGCTCTTTTTTTTTTTTTTTTTTTTTTTTTTTGTCAAGTCTTTCATTCAGGTAACAGTGTAATCTGAGATCATTACTGTATAACGCTAATGCCATCAGCTTTCTAAACACATCATGATATGGCCACATGCCTTTTTAGAGTGGCTAACTTTCATCAAGAGCTCTATTAATTGCAGTAGGTAAAGAATGAGGAGTTTTCCTGGGAAATGCCATTAATAGCTTACCTTTTGTAGCCCCAAGATATCTGTAGGAGCAGATAGCACACCAATGGCTATATAACTAGTTTTAAGGTCTTTGTTTTAACTGAGTTTTATAACACAAAAACCACATTTGGACATGATATTGCTATGGCAAAGGTAGTAATAAAAGGCACATTAAGAATTAATGATACATCAAGTAGCTGATGTGAAACTGTGTTTAAAAGGTAAAGTAGTTTTTTCCCAAAGGACTCAACAGCTGGCTCTGGCAAATATGCCTGGATTGGATCATAAGTGTTCTTTTTTGGGGGATGGAGACTGCCAGTTTCAATGGACACTGTCTAGCTGAACCTATTTTGAATCATAAGAACAGCCATCCTGGGTCGGTAATAGTCCATCTAGCCCTGTCTCCTGACAGTGGGTAATGCCAGGTGCTTCAGAGGGAATAAAAGCTATGTTCCAGCTCAGCTGGAGAAAAGTGAATGTGAGACCTAATGCCCAGGTCCTTCTGAAATAGCCCATGAAGAGTACAGAGAACAAGGACCATGTGACTTTAGGCTGAGAGAAGCTCCACAGGTGAGAACAGATTGTGTCCTGCCTGCAATCTGCTGGAAGCAGGTTAGAGAGAGTAAGTAAATGTCTACACTTGTGAGTCTTGTTTCTCTCATTAAGTGATCCACAACAGCTGTTGCACAAGCATTGTATACCCAACACCTTGTTCTATGGTTAAGCTGCAAGCAACATGTTACTACCATGTTTCAAAATAACTGCTCTGCATTCTGGTCAGACATCCCATTGCTCTGCCATTGTGCTGTATGCATTCTAGGATTTTTTTTGTGCTGTACATTGTAGTTTGACCCCAATCCCACATGATTTCCATGATTTTTCTTCTTTCATCTCATCCTGTCTTGTTTTTGAAAGCCAGCACCTTTAAGTGTTGTCTGGCACCATGTAGGAAACATTGGTGAGTGATGTGATCCTCAGTGACTATAAACCAGCTACTGCAAGCATATCTAAAGCCATGCAATGACAGGGTGATAACCTCATCCTGCTCGGGTGTCCTTATCACCACCTTCCTTGGATGGTTGAACATTTTTGTGGGCAAGCCTGATCTTCTTACAGATTGGTCTGAGCAGCCATTCACAGGTATTGGAAAATACCTATTGGAAAATTCTAGTTGTGTGGTCTTCTGGTCATCTATTTTTTTGTTGTTTCTGGTCACAGCCTGTCCATGCTCATCTACCTCAGCTACAGACTGTGTCAACTCTCCCAGAAGTTCTGTTAGAGACAATAACTTTCATATAGCCCAGCAGGAGTGCCTCTACCTTACTGCAGCACTGACTTGAAGCCCATTTGTGCCCCCTATCCTATACTTATTGTGATACACAGCAAGGGTCTACAAGCAGATAACTGCCATTCAGATGGGCCTATACACACTCCTCTCCCTAGAAAGTAATGAAGTTCTATTTGGGATCATACTGAAACACGAGACTTGACTGCTGAATAACCATCAGTATCTCAGTTATATGAACTCCCCACAAGCTAGAATTGCAAAGGACAGCACCTGATAACACACCAGCATTTGAACAGGAAAGTCTCATCCTATCAGGATGACCTAGAAGGACACACAGATTAAACAGACAGCAGACCCAGGCAGGCAGAAAAGCAGTATGAGATCTCTGTCCCAGAATCTCCCTACTTTGTGAGTAAACTCCTTCTGAGTTCTGACAAACTCCTTGTCTGTTAATCAACTTCCAAAGTGGGTTTAATGAAGTACATTAAAACATCAGATTTACACACACACAAAATTGTTTTGGATGCATGGCTTGTGAATGTATGATAGCTACTATTTCACATTAACATATCTCCCAACAAATTTCAAGTGTAGACAAGCCCTAAGAGTCAGAGCTAATTTCTGGCTTCAGGGCTGGACACAGTGGTGCCTTAGCTGGGGTGGAGGTGAAAATTCTATAGGTAAAATTGCCTGTGGGCAGCCATGTTACTGTTTTATCCTCTGCTCAGTGTAAACAAGACTCATCCATATTTTTTTAAACATAGACAAAGAGTAGGAAATATCTGGAGTCTCATGGATTTATCTTCTAACAAGAAACTGACCCATTCCAAGCCCCACAAACTGCTATCCTTTAGCAAAAGAACAATTACATATGTAATACCTTTCATCCCAGAAGAAGCATATTGTGTCTTCTGAGACAATCCTGTATAACAGAAGGCTGATATTTGACAAGCAAATTGCCTAGCCAGTGTATTATTTTATTATCTATTTATGAAAATCTAAAAAGGTGGTGAGCAAAGGCTCAGTGTGATAGCCATGAAGGAAAACAAAATTCCAGTGGCCTCCTAATTAAAACAGCAAAATATTGTGTTCATTTCTGTTAGAGTAAGTCTTCTGGAAGCTCTGCAGCTATAAGGAGTCAAACCTAGGCCTTAGGACAAGAAGGCATGCCCAATGCAAAGAATGAGGGAGATCAAAAAGACTATCAAGTTGAAACTTCCAGCTGGGTAGGGTTCATAGGGTTTGAAAAGAAATGGTTTTATAAAGCACATTCTAGTCTCTTGGCTACAAACAACTTGACGCAGCAAGTTCAGACATTAGAGAAGTCACAACCCTGTTAGGTTCTCTAGTCCAAGCCCCTGCTAATAAGTGACTGTTCTTTCAACCTTTTATATTTGATTGACATGATTGGGCCTAATCAAACACTTTGCTATGGTTAGAACTTCTAAACAGATTCTTCAGCACAGATTAGACATATTTAATTGTTTTCATTCTTGAGACCATCCCATCTATTGTAAGCATAATTAGTTTCCACCAGCTCTTGCTTTCTCCATAGGGTGTCCTTCAAACTACTTTGTTCCTCTCTATCCGTGAGCCTGTTTGTACATAAATTTGGGATTTTGTTTTTTTTTTATAGAACTATTTGAATAAGCTTTGGAAATTAGGTTGTAGGGTTTTTTAAACTTTTCCATTATTAAACCCCATGCTATCAAGAAAGATTAAGCAGGGAAGTTCAAATGTCTGATAAACTGCATCTACAAACATTTTTCAACTGGAGGTGGGGGGTGTGGTTTTGTTTTGAGGGGCTGCCGGGGTTGGTTTTTTGTAGGGCAGGTATTATCCAGGTATCCCAGGATGGTTCTCTTAATATACGGCAGTTTGCCATCAGTGCTTAAAAGCTTCTGAAACCTTACAATTACATATTGCAAATAATAGCAAGACAAGGGGGATGACTCATCTTTTTATTGAACCAATGTCTGTTGGTGAGAGACAAGCTTTCAAGTTGGTCCAATAATAGATATTACCTCACCCACCTTGCCTCTCCAATATCCTGGGACCAACACAACTCCAACAACACTGCATGTCTATCAAATAATGGCTGTGTTGTAACAGCTCACCTCTGTACACTATAGCAGGAGTATCAAAGCTGCTTGGATTTTAAGTGCCTGAGACATGAGAGTCTAGAAAAGCTTCCAAAAAATGAAAAATATGCCTAATCTGGTGTGTTAGGGTTACAAGGTCTACAAGAGTCTCTTGCACAAATCCCCCACTTAATTTTAATATTGATACTTGTAAGCATTCCCTGGTGTGGGTGAGGGGTAGTGGTCTTTCTGCACTGTCAGTTTTGGAGGGACGCCACACCGCTCAGCTATTATATCCTGTAGGGAAGCTTGAGCTAATGGGGGGAATTCAATAGTTTGTTTTGTGGGGTTTTTTTTTTTTTTTGGCCCAGTCGAGCAAGCAGATGATTCACAACCCTCAGGTAGGTCGGGGCAGGAGCAACCTCTAGCCCTGTGTAGGGTGAACATACAAGTAGGGCCCCCACATGGTGGGGGGGAAGGTGTTGTGCAAAATTAAGCACTCGGGACTTTTTCAAGGGGAAAAGGCAGTATGCCGCATTTATTGACAAAAACTAAAGTAATAACTAACTTAAACCTACACACACACACACACACATACACGCGCCCAAACATACCAGAAAGCATTCTATAGTTATATATAGCTACCAGTCCTGGTTGTGGCTTGAGATCGTAGCTAGGGTCCGTTGCTGGAGTTCGTGGCTCGTGGCAGCTACCTGGCCAGGGAAGCTGGGCACGAGGAGAGCAGGGTCCTTGTCGGGCGCGCACCGACGCTCTTCTTTAGATGATGTGTAGAACGCTGTTTTTCCCCCAAAGCCTTGAAATCTCACCCAGTCTTTTATAGGTTTTTCAGTTCTGCTGTGTCACGTCGCCCAGCTGGTACAATAGCAGACGTGACTTTCAGCTTGTTCTTTGATGTCTTTGATTAAGTTTGATTAAGTTTTTCTGGGGTGGATCCTTCTTTGCTTTTTGGGGCTATGTTCACACTCTTCAGCCTAGGATGGACTTCACACTTCATCAGGACAACTTCATCAGGACAAGCTGGCAGTTTGGGTCTGACTCACACACACATACACCCTCCATTCATACCTTGTTCAGATAACTACCTTATTCATCTAAAGGTTTAGAAAGGGTTTGACACAAGATGGAGTACATAGGGTCAAAATGGGGTTTTTACACAAGTGGAGTACATAGGTCAAAATGGGGTTTTACATTCACAATATGGAGTATGGCTGAGAGAAGTTCAAATGTTACATGATATCAATAATAACCATATAAGGTTGACACAAATAAGGGTATGAATTAAAAGATATGAATTAATCTACAGGGTTACAATTACAATTAAAAGCTCTGAATTAAGCTGCAGGGTTACAATTACAATTTTATTCCTACAAAGGTTACATTTTACTGGGGCCCAGAGGCCCTGGGGGGCCCGGTCCAAGCTGCAACCCCCATTACCATGAGGAAAAAACTTTCATGGCTCATGAGATTGTATGTATGGGATGAGGGATTGTGGTATGTGTGTGGGAGGGAGCCCATGTTATAAGTTTGTACTGAGCCCAAAAAAATTATGCTTGGGCCCTACAGACAAGGCAAGGCCCTGGTCTTCAGTCAAGGTGGGACAGGAGCAGTCTCTAGCCCTGGGTAGGACGAGCAGCCAGTTCAAACCCCAGCCTTCAGTCAAGGTGCGGCTCTAGCCCTGTGTAGAGCAGTTTCAGTCTCTAACCCTGTGTAGAGTGAACAAAGAGCTCAAGGTCTGGCCCTTGAGCAGGGCGGGGCAGGCAAGGCAAATAGTCTATAGCCCTAGCAGGGCAAACAGTTTACAGCCTGGCCCTCAGGCAGGACAAGGCTGACGAGGCAGACAGTCTTTAGTACCATGCAGGGTACTCACCCCAAGGTTGGGTAGGAAGGTGGAAGGGGGATGCAGGCCCACCCAACTCCACTGCATCCCAGCCCTGGCAGTGACAGGGTCTCCTGTCACTGAGTCAGTGGGGTGCCAAATGAAACGCACCGACCCACCTATAGGCCACAGCACACCCAGACTAGTGTCTGGCTTCCCTGGGCTCCTTCTGTTCCCCTTTCACTGATGTACCTTGAGGGTGGCTTGGAGGACAATCTCCTTGGGGTACTCTGCCAGGGGGAGGTTCCAGAACCCTTCGGCCTCGTCAGTTGGTGGCAGGTCTGGTACCTCCTTGGGGCCATCAACGGATGGCAGCTCCTCCAGGTCGCAAGGGCCGGGTATCTCCTCCAGCACGCAGGGGTCCTGGACCTCTGGCAGCTCCTCCAGGTCACAGGGTCCAGGTACTTCGGCAGGTGCTCTGGGCTCAGGCTACTGAGGGCCCCAGGTGGTGGGCAGCTTCTCTCTGGGGTAGTGGTCAGGCTCTGGCCCTAGAATCCAGGGAGAGACAACCTTCTCTCAACTAAGCTGGGAAGTCCACCCTTTATGCTGCCCAGTCCTGTCCCGCCCCTCTGCATCCAGTCAGGTGGGGGGTGGACTTCCAGGTTCCGTGCTCAAGCGAGGGGGGATTGGTCCTTCCTCACAGTCAATCTAGGAGGGAGGCCACACTACCAGCCACTACAATACTCCATTAAAAACTCCCCTGTGTCTTGGTATCTGAATTTAAGGCTGGGATTTTCGAAAGAGACCAGTCAAATTCCACTAAAGTTTTAGTATGATTGGAATGCCTAACTCCCTTAAGGCTTTTTTAAAGTCCCAGCCCAAAGTAAGGTTGCCAATGGGCAGTTCAAATCTAAAAGTATGTTTGACTTTTTTATCCTTGACTAAAGCCAGCCACCACCGTAACTGCACATTAAAACCATAACCTTTTAAATTGGATCTAAATAATGCAGTCATTCTTGTAGCTAAATAACTCAGTCTTCTAATAGCTATTTTATCTTCCTGTTATGGCCTACCTTGATTTCCCCTCCCCCCCCCCCCCTTCTGTCTTCCACAGACAGTGAAGAGATAACTAGCATGGGCCAAATAATGCCATACCTATCCCTGTGTTGCAAATCCCAAGTAAGTGGGCCATGCAAAGGAGATCGAAGATGGACTGGGGATTCCCCCTTCCAGTTATGGTGGCTTGGCATGGACAATGGCACAACCCCCATTTCAACTCCTAGATTGTAATAATTCCCCCAAGGGAATTTAAGTCTATGGATTTCCATGTTTGTGTGGGTTTACCCACACTTCCCCTAACCTGTTGTCCAGGCTGTCAGAGCTACTTGAGTCAGGGAATTCCCCGGTGTGGAAGGAGAGGTTTATTGTCTCCACTGAGATAAGGACTAGCACTTCTACCTACACACTAAACAAGGAGAACCAAGACAATGCAATGATCAGGATTTATTCCTTCCTCCACATGTACTATACTCCCCCATCAAGCACTTCCTGAAAGTACAGATCTCTAAGGGGATGCCTTCACTAAAAACTTAAGTCAACCTATGTTCATGTCTATGCTGCCCTCCTTCTGTTGGTGGTGCACATTCTCACCAGGAGTGTTTTCCCAGAGTTAAGAGGGGCACTGTGGGAGGCTGAGAGCCTGGGATATCAGCTCTGTGCAGTAGCTCCCCACCCAGAGGCCAGGTGCTTCTCTGAGGCTCCCCACTCCCAGCTGGTAGCTGAGACCCAGGGGATGGGTCAGCCATGCTCCCAGCAGGGAGCCTGGGGCGATCGGGCTCTAGCTGGAGTCCCCACCCACCTTGCTTTCTTGTCAATGTTATGGTTCTAGCATGGACACTGCATTGCCCTAACTACTGTGTCAGTGGATACTGCATCACTCTAAGTATACCAATGTAAGTCCTATGCCTCTAGTGGAGGTGGAATTATGATGTCTGTGTAGTAGGACCCTTACATTGGCAGGAGCAAGGCTGTAGTGTGCACACTGACATAAGGTTGACGTAGGCTGCCTTATGTAATGTAGACTGTCTGCTGTAGTGTGGACCAAGCCTAAGTTCCTACACACTACCCTATGCATAAGCATATTACTTGCTGCAGCATCCTCTACTGTGATGCTACTGTAATGCTTCTTCCAGAATGGTTTGTGGAACAGGATCCATTATTTACGATGTGGCCTATCTTTCTCTGGGAGAAAGGGTGTTTAACATCCCATTCACTGTGGAAGTACAGGAGAGGCTGCATTTTTCTGTGCACTATCATGCAGCTGCAGTTCTCTTAAAACAGCTTATGCTGTTGTGCCAACAAGAACTGCAGGCAGTCTTCATAGCATGTAAACTAGGCGATGGAACTGAAGCCCCTAGCATTATAACACTACTTCCCAGGACAGACTTGGTTTCATTCCATCTTAAAAGATAAGGTCTTAATTGCTGGAAGTGAGTGGGCCCCCCTTTTTTTTCTTATCTCCCCTTCTCCTTTATCTCCCTTAAATTGATAAACCTCAATTTAACTCCATTTTCCCTCACACAATGTCCTCTCCTACAAGAGGATAGGGGGATGGAGTGAAATAGAGGTCGAGGGAGGGGGAAAGCTTTGAATGGAATTAGATGGGGAGTATAGGGGAGTGAGTAAGAGGACTGGCTGTATCCCAATATCCCCTCCTCAGCTGCTTTAAGGAATCAATATTATGCTTTTGTACACACTTGCTTTCAGTATGTGTGGGATGAAGTCCATACCAACACACAATTAATAACTGTTTGTGATTATTACTCTACAAATAAGTTATCGGAAGTGCAGAATAAGAACCTAAAATTCCCTGTTTAGATCCTGTAGAACATCATGTAAATGGTAGATACAGCACACTGGTATCCCTCTGTATTTCAGTGATGGGGCTGTGCTGTATGCAGAGCATTTGCATTCTTCTGAACCAACCATTCATTTGAGACGATTGACTGAAATATTCTTTTAAGCAATCTTCATCAAGTGGAACCACATTAAAATTATGTGTTGTACAGGGATAGAGATGGTCCTGAGTTACAAAACTCTGTTCCAGAGCTGGAATTAACAGTTAAGGGGCTTTCAGATGAGGAGGCTTTCCCCGGAGCCCCTTTCTAATAGCAGTATATATGCTAAATTGGGCTATGTGCTGGTAATTCCTTGCCCTCCTTCTGCCACTCCCCTGAAGCATTCACAGTTGTTTACAACACTGTGACTTGGGAAGCAGGCAGCCTCTATACCCTGACTGCAATGCTAGTTTCCAATCAGTTGGGGCCTCTAAAGTTCATGCCCTAATGGATGCTTACATTTACGTCAAGAGCTGAGGAGAACAATGGAGCCAGTAACCATGGGTAACTTATGTGGGAGTCTGTCTGCACAGCTTATGGAGGTGACTTCTACCCAGGAGAACTGGCTTAGCAGGGGAGAGGTCAACAGGCAACAGTCAGCTGGTAGGGGTCTGTGGTCACAAAGGGTATTGGAGGCTATAATAGAGATGGCTTCTCAACCCTTCCCCTCTCCCCACCATGGCTGCTGAGAAGCCATGTACAGGGGAGAGAGGGAGGACCCTGAGCTCCTTGAATGTCTCCACACCTGAGGAATTCGCCACAGTGGTGAGGAAACTGAGGCAGAGAAAAATGCATCTCTCTCAGCTAAGTAAAGAGTAATGGTGCTTTAGAATCCTGGGTCTCTGGCGGCTTTCACTATCATGTATCCTTGAAGAAAAACTGTAAACTAGAAGGCTCACATCTTCAGTGGTATCCTGGCAAATTTGCAAGAGTTGCTAGGGCAGGAGTAGGGGAGATGGCATTCGTTTCAGAGCATAGGTATCTGGATCTGGTGTGCCCATTCTCAAGAGAAGTGGAAGATATGATAGCTGCACCTGGAGCATCTACCTACAGGCCCAAAGCCAGGACAGTGCCTACCCTTAATTTGCTGGGGCAGGAATGAGTGTATGTGGGATGCAGCCTTTGGATTCCCTCACAGCAATCTGGAGAATGTCAAGGCAGGGGGAACTCACCCAGATCTGGGATAGCAGAGTCCCTGCCTGCTTTTGGACTAGTCTTTGCTTTTATCTTTAAAATGTTTTCTAGGCTACTCTTGATGCAGAGAGAGCCTTGAACACGTAACATTTGTAAATGCAAGTTTGTCAGCCCTCCCCACACACAGCCCACATGTTATCTCCTGTCCCTAACTTTGCCCCTCCCACATGCAGCTGGGCACATAACTGAGTCTTTTCCGTTCATTGACCTTTCCAAAAAGATCAACAACAAAAAGTAGTTCAAGATAAACTGAAACCAAGTTTTCTGGTGAATCAAGAAAGTCACTCAAAACTTCAGTTTAGGTCAAACAAAAACAAGTTGTTTAGAATCAGGGCATTTTTAACTTTGCAAAATAGAATCAAAGGAGAAGGGCTAGATTCACACAATGGGTTCCAGTTATCATTAAGCCAGAATGTGAGAATACCTCTCCCTCTATCCTAGTAGTCAGGGTTCTCACCTGTGAGGTGGGAAGACCTGGGTTGACAACCATGGTCTAGACTGAAGATTTGTAACTAGAACTCCTGCATCCCAGCCGAGTGCCCTAACCACTGAACTATGGTTCATAGGGGAGGAGGGCTAGACCTGCTTTTTGTAAATAGTACCTTAAGTCCATCTGTGAATATAGCTTCCCCCCTCCAAAAAAACAAACTCAAAAACTACAGTAGTAATACAGAAAATCACAAAGGACCAGAACCAGAAAATAGATTCCAACCAGCACAGTGGATGATAAATTTGGAAGGGGGAGGGAGGAGTAATACATGGGTGTGAGCAAGAGGTGGAAAACAAGAAATTGGAAATGAAGTGGTGAGCAAGTGGCAGAAGGGGGGAATGAGGTTGGTCATTTATGAAAGCAGCAAGGTTGAAATAAAATTAAGAAAATAATCAAGAAAAAGGTGCACACATTCTAACCTAGTGAATTGTAATTATTTCTCTGGCAGACATTCTATGGTTTTGTGCAGGGGGGTTGGGGAAGGGAATGGAGAGTATAATGGGAAAGGTATTGTGAGCGCTTGTTACACCAGTGTAATGCTTCTGCCAGGTGGTTAACGGCAGCAATGAAGGGCAGATTCCATATATCTAGAGTCCCTCTTGACAAACAACTGGGTTAAACCTTAACCCAGAAATTGGGAAAATTAAGGAATGCAGGGAAAGTCCATTTGAACAGCCAGAACTTCCCTACCATCAGCAGCACTCTCACTGTGTAGAATGAGGAAATCTGCATGGGGGGGGGAAAACACTCATAAACTTGAGAAAACCCAATAACCGAATATATAGGCAAATTATAAAATATTTCTCCCCCTTTCAGTAACTTGGCAGTAATCTAACTCCCTTTCCAACTGCCGGTGAGGACGTTGACAGGTAGTAGTCCCTTGGCTGCACTCCCTCACCCATCCACCATACCTCACTCATGGTTTGGATCTGCAACTAGTCATAGACTCTGCAGGTCTGGCTCTAGTCACCAGGGAACTGCTTGCCTCATGCTGCCAGGAGGTGCTACCGCCTAACCCAAACTAGTGATTTCAGCTTCATTTAAGGTGGTGGGTGGGCAGGGCCTTACCAGAGTCCACTGCTGCTGTCCCATGGGATGGCTCTTGCTGTGAAGCTCTTGTGGGAGAGGAGCCAAGTGTTGCTAGATGAATTGTGGGTAAGTAGTCCATGTAAATGAAGCTCCCTGGTCCCTTTTCTCCCAACAGAGTGTAGGGAAAGTCTTTATCTTCTGGGGATTTTGGCCGTAGGGCTTACACTGGCTGACTATGCTGGATTCTGTAGTTCAATAACTGGAGCCCCAAGCTTGTTTGGAGAATTGTCCCTTGGAATAAAATGTGTTGCCTTGAACCCACTACCATCTTCTGGCCTCCTTTTCTTATTTTGAAAAGGAGATGAATGAGGGGCACAATCCCCACCTTTCCCCATCTCTCTTGTGTGTATATATAAAATGGTGCACTTAAGTGCAGGAGAGAGGGCAAAGAATCATCTTGTGGTTCATTCCAACAATCTGAAAACCTGTTCTGTGCATAATGTACCAGGATTAATCCTCATCAATGAAGTTTGGGGACAGTAACTGGAACCTATGGAAAAAATTGTTCTGAAGGGTCCCCCTAAAATTTTAATGTCAGCTCATGACACCTTCACAAACAAGAATATTCCCCTTAGCTTATAAGAAATCACTTATTTTCTGCCAAGAGAGAGAGAGATTTTTTGCAAGATTCCAGGCTGATCTACACTGAAAACTTATATTGCCAGAGCCACAACCTTGAGAGACAACTTTTGCCCACCTAATTCCCACTGTAGACCATGCTAGGTTGACAGAAGAATTCTTCCACCGGCAGTGCCACGGTAGCATTTTATGTGTAGACATACCTTCAGTGTGTCACCTTGAATAAACTCATTCAAGAGGCTCCTACTTTGTCTTGTTTAGGCTCATTGACTGCTTTGTAGGACACTGATGCCCGTAATCTGTCTTTTATAGACAAGCATACAGAAGAATTCTTTTTCCTGTCTAAAAAAGGAGCTGATGCATTCTTAGGAGTGTTTATCTTCACTGAAGTGGGATAACCTTGAAAAGAGAAGGTAAAACATGAAGACACAGTATACAAGGCATTTATATATAAGAGGGGTGGAGAAATGCGGGGATCAGTTGGGCTCCCACTGGCCTCCTTTTTGGACTGAGGAAAGGAGGCCACAAAATGGTACTGTCAACACTTCCAACATAAAACCTTTAGACAGACTTTACCTCCATAACTTTTTTCTTATTGCTGTTTATATAGTCAGTTAGGGATTATGTCAATTTTTAATTCAATAAAATAAAGACCCTTTAAACAAGTATAATACTTTGAAATCTGAAGCATTATGAATGTCAAATAATTAGAAATGGGAGAATCTCTAGAAGGTTCTTAATTTTATGTAAGCTTTTAAATATGCTCTACAGCCAGCCCTCTCTCTTTGGCCTCAGTCCTCATGTACCCAAGGCATGATGATTGTCTTAGCTATTCACCGAAGAATTAAACAATAAGGTTTTGCACTGGAAGTTCCTTCAAGTATAGAAAACTGGCTGGCCTTAAACAGACCCATCTCCTGCATTCTTGGATGCAACTTTCCATTGGGAACCTGTTCATCAAAGATACTGTAGAACTATTCACTATTTCACCAGTACAGTCTCTTTTTATCTTAAATCTTCCATTGTTGTTCTTAGTCCTGTCATACAGAGACTGCACAATTTTATTACTTTAACTTAAAAGATACTGATGTACCAGAAACATCCATATAGAAATAGCTCCAGACACTAAGAAAACTCCTTGTCTCATGAAAACATTAAGTTGATAATCCCCATGTCTGCAACTTCTAGGCCAAGTGTGTTTTCAGGCTGGTATAGCCCACTTTTTGCACCAAAAAAAAAAAAGATTGTCATCAACAAAATGGGGAAATAACATGGAACCATTGAGAGAATGCTTGAATAAGTTCAACAATAGACTGAAGATCATGCAAATCTTGTAACTTGGCTCTTACTCACAGGAGCTAAGCAGTGGTTGGACGTGACGCTGCAACCCTTTGTTCCACTGAGTAGCACTTATATGAATAACACTATGTGACTTGCTTGAGTAAATACTACTCACTGTGAAGTAATGGTTGCAGAACTGGCCCCACTATATGTAATCAATAACTCATGATACAGTGTGCTAGACAACATACTATGTCAGTCAGAAGGAGTGTGGATCTTGCTGAATCTTGACAGCTCTGCTAGATTTCCTAGAGAAAGGAATGGGAAACTCTTACAATTCTAAGCTTCTTTACCATCAAGCCATCTTGGAAGTGAAGCAAAGGACTTTCAATGCAGCAGATAATGAGTATATTAACTAACAAATGCGCCCCTTGGAATGTGGTGTTCTCTCTAGTAAAACATTCAATAAAAACTAAACTGGATAGGTAGAACCTAATCACCTATATTGGATTTTGGCAAGAATAATGATGCAAACTGTAGCATGCCTACTCGTGCAGAAGTGCCAAAGATCACAAAAGATTGTTAATAACTATATATAGTCAGAACCTTGATCTTGCATCCAAAAAAGGCACTTCCAGTGGCAAAGTACTCTCTCCTAAACCAATGCCCCAGCATGTTTTTTTACAGGTTCAGAATAAGTCATGGAATGCTACTGAATTACCAATGATTCTTTCTGCAGCAGAGTTATCCTGGGAGTTCTCCCATCCAAATACTTACTTAGTGCTTAGTTTATTAAATCTGACAGCTCGTCTGTATGGCTACCGCCACTAACTAGTGTCATATCAAGTGAGCTCCTTGCTGAACAACCACTGTGACCTTTTGCCACAAGGAAAAACACCGCTATAGTGATGAGAGGCAGCGTGGTCTAGTGAACTGAGTGGAAGGGCTTAATCCCGGATCTGATCACTGACTCTTTCTGTGGCCTTTGTCAAGTCACACAGACCAAAGTTTTCAGACTTGAATAGCTATATCTAGGCGTACTGACCATCCCAAGCTCCCACTACCTCCAGTATGGGAGCTACAGATTCTCAGCAACTCTGAAAATCAGGCTACTTACATTTAGGTCCCTAAATGTGGATTTTTTTTTAGGTAGCTAGTTTTATACATGTATGCTTGAAAATTTTGGCTTGAATCTCTTTGCCTCAGTTCCCACATCTGTACAATGGAACAATATGAAACAGGTAAATAGTTTTAATGCTTGTAAAATGCCAAATCAATCCTAAAACTTGCCACAATGTATGCAAAACCCTACAGTGTCTGGGACCTAGAAAACAAACTTCTATGAACAAGTGTCCCATGCAAAACTGTACTAAATGTTGGCATCCAAGTACAGACCCCAACAAAAACAGCTTGTGTGGACAGGGGGTTCAGTGGAGGGGAAGAGTTATCATAGGGAAGAAAAGAAGTGGTGGAACCCATGGGTGGATGGGGAATAGAAGAAAGAAGAGGGAAAGACAATAATCTATAAGGGGACAGAAGAGTGTGAGTGAGATACAAAGAACAATAGTGAAGCCAACAGAAAGAGACAATGTAATGGGGGGAGGGGAGGAATAGGGAGAAACACAGAATGGAGTGAATGTAAAAAGATTAAAATAGGAAAGAAAAGCTGTTGCTCTTCAGAGAAAGGATAGGACAAAGGAGAGAGGCTGAGGAAAGAAACATGGAGACAGAAGGAACCTTTTAGTATTATAATTTTGGGCATCTATCCCTATCGCACCAAAGCACTATAGCAAGAAAAGTAACAGTACAGTGGAAGAAATCTGAAGGCCACATAGGAATTTACAAAATGAAAAGATCATGGGTTTTATTTACTGGAATTTTTAGGTTTCAATTTGGTTATTTCATTTAGAGGCAGAGTCAGTTTGGCATAAACTTGCAGTGTTGTGTACTGGGATTCAGCTAAACAGCCCATTAAAGTTAATGAGAGTCAAACAACTAAATCTCTTTGTACTGAAATTTGAATGCCTACCCCTGAAAGTCTAACTACTGTCATAGATATACTTAAAATCTTTTCCCTGCCTATGATTAATCCACTGGTTTAAACTAATTTGGCATTCTAAAAGAGCAGTTTGCATAGAATAATTGTTCAATATCCTTGCCTCCATGCACACAGACCTATTGCCCTTTTATGTAGTAAAAAAAAAAAAAAAAAAAAGCAAGGTCGAACTCCAAGGAATTCCCATCTCCTGTAGATGTTAGCCATTATAAAGCAAAGGCAAACTGCCAGTGGTTGTATGCGTTAATTTTCTTTATTGTTGTGGTTGGAGGGCCTGTCCTAGTCATTTGTGTTTATTAAATAAATAAATAAATAAATAAAAAGATACCTGCTGTGTTCCTGCTGATTCATTCCCCTTGCCTGGGAAAATAAAATGCAAAAGGCACATTTGCCTTCAGTATATCCTTACCTCGGGGATGCATTCTGAGTTACTAATTGCAGGTCCCTTTCAAATAGTGCAGTTTTACATTAATTACAACAAAGCTTGCTTTCAGATGAAAGAGCTAGTAGATACTTTAGTTTGTTTGTTTTTGTTTTGTTTTTTAATTACATGTTAAAATAGTTTGGCTGGATCGGATTAAACCTGCAACATTTAGCCTTCATAAAAACAGAATTCTGTTGACATTTATTTCTTCATACAGGTCACTGAGAACCGAAGAATTTTACAGATAACCCCCAGAATAGTGTAAACAAATGGCTCCCAGTTCAGGGGTATTAGTGCTATGTTGAACAGCTTCTAAGCCTTTTTTTTAATCTGTGAATTTAGCATCTGCAGTACCCCATTTTAACAAAGACCACTGCAGACTTTTCTCTCCAGTGGATCTTTAGCAGGACCAGGAATGGAATGTTAATTTATTTTATTTTTTTATATATATATTTTTAATAATCACTGGAAGCTTAGGTTTAAACACAAATTGTCCTCTCTGGGTTTGGATTTTATTGCAGGTGTTCTAAGTTTAACCCAAGGTGATATTCACTTGAAAAAACTCTAGCTGAAGTGCTTCTATGCAACTTGACATTTCCAAGATTATCTTCACAAGTAAAAGGGCTAGAAACTTTTAAAAATGAAAACTGAGATTCTGATTTACATTTCTGGGTCCCCTAATTTAGGAGAGAAAGGAAAGTTCTGATTGCAATTACTTTGTCCAACTGAATAGAATTCAACATAAGCTGCTAAGTAAAACTAAAATTGGCTGATTGGACTGAAAAGTGTTTAAGGGCTAGAAAATCAGGAATGACTATGTAAATTCAAAAAGGAAAAGAACCTTCCTTTTAGATTTATTATAATGCTGCCAGATGCAGGAGACTGGTTCATTTCAGCAGTGCCACGGGATAATGAATGACAAACCCTTTCTAATGCAGACAAACGTAAAACAATGAGACTGGAACAAAGAATAGATATGTTTATAAGAGGTAAAAAAGAGTTTTAAAGCAGAGGGGAAATAAAAATAAAATGTGCATTCAGCGCCATGTATACCTGAAATGCCTGCCTGCCTCTAAAATACGTTCACTTAAAATCTATTTTGTATTGTATTTTAAAACATAGGAGGAAGCCAACAAAAGGTTACTTTAACATCCAGGAACTTCCAAAGCAGAATAACCTTACCATACAAGACCTGGATTCTGCAAACACTTAAAGCATGTGCTTTCCTTTACTATAGTGAGTAGTTCCACAAGACTACTCAGATTAAGCACCTGAGTTTTCAGGATTGGGACCTAACTCTCTCGGTAGGTATAGATATATAAAAATTTAAAACATAATCTTAAATATCTTCCCCTACATATTATATATCATATTCTATTTTAGGATATTCAAAATCAGACAGTAAAACAAAGGAAAGAGGGAAAGTCAGCTGTGTTCCTCATTTATTTTTTTATATAAACTAAATCTTTTGAGATCTAGGACATCTTTGTAATCTTTGCCTTACAAATTATTAATATACCCCAAAAAATTCTTGCATATTTTTGTATCCTTAAGAACAATTGAATACAAAATCATGCAAAGGAGGTAATCATACAAGTACTGATCCAAAGCCCACTAAGGTTACTAGAAAGATATCAGTTGACTTCAGCTGGTATGTAACTTGTTCTTTAGGTCTTCCTGTGTTGGGTAACATCTCTTCAGCAGTTTATTTGTCTGACAGACAAAGTAAATGTAACCATGGCAAGAATGTACCAAATCCTGCATCATCCTGCATTAATAATAGTTTGTGTTTGCACCATTTATCAAATTAGACAGTTTGTGCACTGGTTTACATGATCAGCTGCCACTTTTTTTAACAGAAAAAAACTGCAACTCTCTTCCTGTGTGAGTGGTTTTTTCCATTGATCTTCAATCGATGATTATGGTGATTCAAATTGTATCATGAAAGCAATTTGAAACCATATTAGAAGCTTCTATAAAAAGACTATAAAATATGACCTAGAACAGACAGACTTCAGTTTCCAACCATGTCTCTTCTAAAATGAGATCATAACTGCATATCATTAGAACAATTAAGATGCTTAGCCCTTAAGAATAGTTTTGTAATGAGAGAAGGATAATTGGGTTCAGTTAACTGAACAAATCCAATTTAATTAAAAAAAAATCAGTTGCCTCTCTTTTGCAGAAAAGAAAATGCCTGTATTTAAAATAAAAGAACAAAACCCAGATTTGTCTGTGCTTACTAAGTAGCTTTTAGTGTTTCTTGCTAAGAAAGAAAAATAAAAATCCCATATACATAGAACACCTAACATGCATAGCTGATAACTAGAAGTGATCATACTAATCCTATTTTATAAAGTGCACAGCTTGTTCAACAGACTCACAGAGAATATTATTAGCATATCTGAGCTAATTAACATGTAATTAGCTTGGTTTTCAGTAATCAGAAGATATAATTTCTAGAAAAAATGTAACTCCCTTGTGTTTTAAAGACTCAACATATTAACCTGTCTTCTGCATTGGAGGGAATATAGTCCAGTATGGAAAGTAATTCACCACAGTGGTGTAATACCTATAAAATTTAGATTTTGCTATGACAGGGATTATTTCTGACTGTGTTTAACTCACCTGCACACCTTACCAATGTCTTGTACTGAAAACTTCTAGCACAGGAGCAACAGAACAGCCACTGATATTCACAAAGGTAGAAATGTTATAGAGAAGAATTTTGGTGGCATTCTTGTCCTCAAGAATGTTACATTTTACAAGTTGGTACTAAGTAAATGTTGTCAGCTATATTATATTCAAATTAAAATCTCTATCCAAATGAGCACTATCACCGTATAACTGAGAAAAGTGGGTGCTGCTGATGACAGCTAAATGGTTCTGGAGATCAGAGTGAATTCCATTGACTGGCAAGAAACTAAACTAGTAAATAAATGGTCTGTGATCTGTATGTTATACCTGCAGGGTGTTTGGTTCTCCTTGTACCCCAAATGGTATCGAATCAACTTCTGTGGCACTGCTGAAGATGAAAAATGCCAGTCTCATCTATATGCTTGACCCATACACAGGCTTGTGCATTAATCTTTCTCCTCCTAATTGGAGGACAGAATTCATTTTTCTCCTAGATAGCCAGTAGGTACATAGTGGGAACTAACAATTTTCTTCTTTTACGTTGCTGAGCAAACAGTTAGCTGTTGGACAATGAAATGATGAAGGATGAGCAATAATAAATGTCAACAGAATCCTTAACTAAGTCCAGCTGCAGAGCCAGACTTTGTCCTTGCACGCCATTGTGATAAATGTAAAATAATTGTACAGAATAACTGTAACTGAGGGTGGAATTTGGTCCATGGTGATTAGTGCAGGAACCATAGAGAACTCAGCCTGATTTTTCACACCTCCCAGGTTGAATTTATGATACTGGCAGAAAAGGAGGAAAACACATCTTTTCATCTGCAAACTGAAATAAAAACATGGAAACCCATGAGGCCATTTTTAGAGGATCATGTTACAGAGTAGACCTCCATTTTTACAATTGCTGTGGATGTGCTAGGAAAATATACTATAGGAACCAATCCTGTAGTGGTGAAAGCCAGGCTAGGTGACTATCTAATAGATCATTTCCAACTCTACCTTTTTTTAATTATTATATTTATTTTATTAATTCAGTAAAGTTGCAAGTCCTGCTGAGCAACAGGATGTAATCTCATCTTCATGACATATGTAAGCTGGGTGTTTCAAATTTCAAATTTGACTGAGATAGTATAGATGATGATAGTATGCAACCCAGTTAGTAAATTACACAGTAACTAAACTTAAATATTTCACTTAGCATGGTATAAGTAGTTTGCAGCTTGGTCAGTAAAGGGTGTAATTTACTTTGTAAAATTGACAGTTTGATTAGTAAAGATCTGCTGGGTGATCAGTAAACTTCTAAGTTCTTTTCTGAAGTAGTGAAGAATGTAGCTGAATCAGTGAAGTGTACAACGAATTAGAGAGAGGCTGCTATTTCTAATGGCACATCATAGCCATTTGTCACAAATTTCATGCACTGAGCGATGAGAGCATATGTTCAGAAGAAGCTCAGGAAAAAACCAACTAAACTATATCAATGTCTCTTGAACACCTATTCTTTGGAGTCACTTTATGAACTTAAAGCACACAATAAGCAATGTAAAGCTGCAGGCACAGTGGAGGAAGCATTACATTCCCAAACCTAATCACAAAATATTACAAGTGCTAAATTTTTTTGGGAAAGGTACAGTAGATTTTATTAGACTTTTTTAGAACATGATTTGTATACAGTAGATTTTTAAAGTATCAGTGGATTAAGAAAGCTGTTAAATATTTAAATATGAAATTATGTAATCACCCCAAAATCACTGCACTTTTAAAATGTTAGCAGGATATGAGGCTTAGTATCATCACTACTCACAGTTCAAACAGTGAGGACCCTTGTGGTATCAGATAATTTTTCAGCCTCTTTGCAACACATTCTTGTTTTACTCTTCATGTGTTTGCTAAATCCCATGCAAGGTGTTACCTTAGTACCATTCACTGTGTGTGTGTGAAATAGAGAGAGAAATATGTATTATAAAAAATGCCCATTGGCTAATCCTTTGAGCACTTTTCGGCAGAATTAAAACAAAATCAAAATTTCTTAACTTTAGACTCCCGTTAATCTGACTGTAAAGAGGATACCTCTCAAATGTACAATGATCAGAGTTTAAAAAAAAAATCAGAGGTAACATCTCCAACCAACATCTGTGTCTGGCTCCTATGACTAACTACCTGAGTGGGCTAGCACTTGGGACTGAACTAGAGACCTCCAGAGTTAGTTTCTACAGCTTGAACTAAAAAGCCAGACTTTGTAGCTGAGGGCTGTAACAGACTAGTATCTGCTGTCATTTGGCATAGAGGGGGACGTGTAACACACATTGACCATTGTGTTACATGAGCACTTTGAAGCAAAGCTAGCCTTAAATATAACATCCTAACCAATTAGATGGACTCAGTACATTGCTGTATGGTATTTAGATAGTGCCTTAATAGTAAAGTGCAATATACATACAACTTTCAGAAGATTTTGCTTTTCAGTAAGTAAGTGTTTTGGAATACTTACTTCTCCCCTCATTTGCATTTCCTGTATCATCTTTTACTTGGTTCCACTGATATTTTTAGCATTGTTGATTTATTGTCCTGATTTCTGTTTTTATCACTCTCACTCCCTATATTCTTTTTATTATTCTCTGACTCTTCCTGTTAGGGTTCCATTTACACACTCATATATAATTACAGGTGCAGGTATGCATACCCCTGGTTGAGAACCACAGTGTTAAAGAAGCACTTGTCCCTAAATTAGTTAAATCCCTGCCTAATGTTTTCAGTAGCAGACCATATCTTACAGGAAGAGTGGGAGTGTAGGCTAGTGGACAAAGCAGGGGAAAGAGAGTCAGAAATTTCAGGAGATAATCATACCTCTATCACTGATTTGAAGTGTGGCTTTTGGCAAGCCACCTTGACTTTCTGTGCTTCTGCTTCCCCACCTATAAAATGAGTGTGATAATTTTTGCCTTCATCACATGGATACTGTGAGCCTTCATTGTTTATCTTTAGAAGCCTTGAGACTTGCAGAGGGATGCTTCTATAAAATGCAAAGAATTATTCATAAAGCAAATAGAAATGATGAAGCTAAGTCTGTAGTCAGTACTTGGAAAAATTAGGAGTAAATGTGGCCCTATCTAATAACAAAATCAGGCTATAGTGACTTCTGTTCTTTTGAGTAGGGAACTATGCTAAACTATTTCTTGTTTTCTTCCTCCTTTCTCATCATTGGTTTTAAGTCACTTTATTTCCTCTGCCTTTGGCATTCAAAAATGGCAGTGACAGAATAGACTCAGGTGAAAAGACAAATAATGATGATGTTGTTTATTGCTGAGACATGGGGCCCCTCTGCCTCTAGCAATTTGCAGTCTCTTGATGAGATTGGAAATAGGTTCATTTTAAAGCTAAGGTAGAAAAAAGAGCTCCCTGAATTTTTCTGGCTGACAATGAATTTTGTTCCAAATGATGAGGATACACCAAAATGTACTTATATATCAGAACTCTAGGTAATACATTTCTGGGGTGTTTTTGTCAAGAGACTGAGCTAGATTGTGTGGCAGTCACTGAGATGTTGCTAAGTAATTCTGATGCTGCAGTCTGTGGCGGTTCATCCAGCTGATTATTCCTTTTTGGGGTGGGGGGAAGGTTCTACTTGTGACATCTTGGGCTATGGCCATGAACACTTCTTGTTAACAAACCTTTAATGTCCTCAGTGGTTATAATTTCCACTTTTCTCTACAGCTGCATTGTTTTCATACTGTTTTGGCTACCAATGAGAAACTGATTTTGTACAGAATTGAGCGGGTTTTATGAGAAACTGATTTTGAACAGAATTTAGGGGGTTTTTCCAATCCATTTCCCTCTTTTTTTCCCCCCCCCCCCTCCCTCCCTCCCCCAGGTCATTGTGCCTTCTTATCTTGAGAAATAGCAATGCTTGTACTTCTGAATGGATACTTTCCAAAATGCCTGCAAGGATTTGGTCAGGTTTCTTTAGTTAGTCATGGTTTAGTATAACTACTCCTGAGAGCTATCCTGTTTAGTACTAGCTCATGTCACTGATGCCTTGATTCTGCATTCATACCTGGGAAGGTGAGTCCTTAAAGTCATTGAAGCTCCATGCAAGAGCAAGGGTCTACCTCTCCAGATCTGGTTGGAAGGTAAAGGGTCTTCACTGAGTGGATGTCTCTCTTCTTGCATAAGGGAATAGGCTGATATGGAAATAGGATTAGGAGTTGTGCTCCAGCATGCTCTTATCCTCAAGCAAATGAAGGCTCTTCCATGCAAACTCCACAGACATGAGACTCTGTGGCTGCACCTACACTGAGGATTTTATTAAATTCTTCCACCATAGCAAGAGTAACTTCTCAAATCTTCTCAGAGATGCAACAGTGAGAGAATTTTGGGGGTAGGAAATCATGCGGCTGTGTTTCGGAGAGAAGTATGCCCATGATAAAAGGATGTGGCCATTCCCCTAACAGCCTGAAGTTTTCCAAACTGCATAGTAACTTCCCTCAAAGCCTGAGAGAGACAAACTACCCCAAAGCTCAGGTCATCTTCCAAATTCAGTCACATGCATCAAAAAAGTCACATTGTACAGTGTTCTCAACAGCTTTCTTGCTGGCATTCTTCTGACTAAGAAATAGCTGCCAAATCTTCATCTTATTACTGCTTCAGCACATCTGCCACCCACCTTTCAAAAAAACCCCAAAACAAACAAAAAAAAAACCCAGCAGCAACAACAACAACAAAAAATAACTTCTTGATGTCGTCAGTTCCCTTAGGCAATCTTCTCTGTTACGGATTACTTTCCATTTTCTCTCTTGAGCTGGAGCTTTTATTTTCCCCAGGATTAAAGCAGGGTACATATAATTGTATATCATTTCTAGCTCTTTAATTTTGTTTTTAATTGCTCGGAAAGAATCTTGAGTTGCATCAAGGCTATTGTGAAGCAAGCCCATACCATGTCCTACCTCTTTATTGTGTTTCTGAAGCTAAGCAGTCCTGCCTGCCCGTCCTGAGATGTTTATACTTCAGCTAAGTGCTGAAATGTTTCTGTAGCCAAAGAACTTCCCAGCAAATAAATAAAATAAAATTAAAATTAAATCTTTAACCAGAGTAGCATTCCTGCTCAGAGTAACTTCAGATTTTAACATGAGACAGCCAGCAGAAGATTACAGATTCAAGTCTGCAAAAATAAAATGAAGCCACAGTGATAGCTTCGAGCATCTGATCACCAGTTCGTGCATCTGCACCATTTAAAATGTTTTAATCATGATTTTTTTTAAACGGATATGAATGTGTACATTGACACAGCCCTACAACCTGAATTACATGCAGGAAAGTGAATACAGTGATACCAGAGGCCACTGCGACCAAGGTGAACGCAGATTACTTGAGCTCTCAAGTGGCCCATGGGGAATCTCTAAATATCGTCCCTTAAACCCCGCCATCCAACCCCTGGAAATATGGTACCTGATTACTGAAACCCCCAAGATGCCCTCTAGCTCTGCATCTTCCTTTCCAAATCTGAAAATACCCCCCAAAAAAAAAATCTGCCTTCTACAGTGGCGTACCAATGGGAGGGGGAGTGGCAAGGGGCCAGGCCTCTGGGCACTGGTCTGCAGGGGGGTGCTGGGCTGGCCCTTCAGAACGCGAGGGACACAGGAGTCTCTGAAGGGCCGGCCTGGTGGGGTGGTTGGGTGAGGCTGCACCATCCGAGACGCTGCGGGGCTGGAGCGGGAGAGGTGGGCGCCATGTGCCCAGTAAGTGCGGGAAATGGGGGGCAGTGGAGCCAAGCCTACATTTGCATCCCCCAAGCATTTCCCTTCCCCCACAGGTAGGATCCCACCCCTCCCCATGGCAGCTGGGTGGCAGCACTGGGACCCCTCTTGCCCTGCATGGGGGGGGGCATGAGGCCTGGGGGTGGTGCAAATGCAGGCTTGGCCCCCAGGTGCCAGATACCCTCAGTACACCACTGACTTTCTACAAACAAAATGTGCCAGAGCAAGCCAGGTGGAATGCAGCTGATGGCTGTACTACAACAGGTGGCTGCAGGTAGTGTTGAAATTTAAATCTACAGTTCCACCTCACAGACCACCATGGCTTGTGAGTGCACTACAGGCTCTATCCAGACAGATGGCTGAAGCAGAACACAGAATTTCTGAAGTGCACAATGATTTCAAATAAAACAAATTACAGGTTTATGAAGAATTGTAATATTAAGACCAAGCTAAAAATCTCAAAAAGCCACTCATGACAATGTTACATCAGGAGTCTGGGTGTCCTTGAGGGAACAGAGAGAAAGGTAATAAACCCTCTGAATTTGTCCCTAAACTGTTGTTAGATCTGCCAGTAGATTTTTTTGTTGTGATGCAGAACGGGTACACCAGGCCTTTGCATGCCAAGCTAGCTACAGAGGTCAACCTAGAGCATTGATTGTGAAGTCCTTGAAATTTACCACTGACAAACTTATTGCAGAAATCCAGGGGGAAAAAAGAGTTATGGGGAGAGTCAGCAATTAAAATACTGCTTTTTCAAGATTTAGGCCCGTGATGTGATTGCAATGAGTGCACCTTTTAGTCAAGCAAAACGATTAGCCAGGAAGATGGATTTGAAGTATTTTATTAAATACCTGGCAGTGCTCCATATTAAGAATGGCAAGAAGATTGTATCATTCCGTTCCCATTAGGAGTCAGAAAAATACCTCAAAAATCTTCAAACTCCTCCCTCTCAAGAGCAGACATCCATGGAATGATCCGACTCTATGGAATTTTTGTATTGCTCTCTGAGATCTGAATAAGTTGGTCCTCTAAATAAGTTGATGAGCACTATTTGATATTGATGTCAGTTCCTTTTCTTTTTTTTCCTCTCTCTCTTGTTGGGATTGAAGGGTTATCATCTATTTACTTCCTAATGCCTTACCTCATGGGAAAGGAGCATCAGTGTAAAATCTATCATTTCACTGGTAATTTTATATCACTGCTTTATTAGATTGTGTTTCCTTATGGACTAATATATGAAGGTTCTATTGGTAATAGATGATTACTATAGTTGTCATGTTTGGAGCCCCAGAAGCTATGAGGAACTCCCAGTTTCACCTGACCCGGCCACCCCCTCTGGGTGTCAAGAATATCTCCTTGGACTGTTTAAACAGGTTCTCCCTTTTGATTATATGGTATGAATGTGTATTTCTCGCTCCACAATCTTTTCCAGTTTGTTTTTTCACTTATTTAATTTCTCTTTCTGCCCCCTCCTGTTACCATCCCGTGCTGGGAATTTCCTTCTCACTCCTGTAGAATTTGTACTGCAAAGCAACATGCAACCCCTGGATTGTATAACTTTTGCTGCTTAGATATGCAAGAACCATATGCTGCTCAGGAAAATTTGCAATTTCTCACTTATTCACAAAGTGAATTTATATTTACAATTTTATATCATGTATACTTTAACAATGATGACTCTGATAATTTAAATATGTCTCCTGGAATATAAAGGGTTTTAAGAACACTATTAAAGAGAAAAATATATACTAAATGCTTAAAAAAGAGAATGTTGCTATTCCCATGCTCTGAGAGACGCATCTGACAGAACTTGAGGATTGTAAACTGAATAGAGATTGGATAGACCTCTGAATTTCTAGGTGACTTAATTCTAAAGCAAAGGACATTGCAATACTAAGATATAAAATGTTGAATGTTAACATTCTGAGCACGAAATCTGACAGTGAGGGTAGATTTACTGACCTCGAGGCTGAAATTGGCAATCCTACAATCCTCTTTGCCAATCTCTATGGGCCAAATCGGGATGATCCCAAATTTTCTTTTTTTAGTACAAATGACATGGGTCACCATTCCATTATTTATAGCTGGAGACTTTTAATAAGACTCTCGAACCAGTCCTTGATAAATCTTCTCCATCTCGATATAAAAAAAAAATACTCATCAAGTACTTCATACATTTGTTAATGGCTAAGATTTTTGATTTACCATAATTAATTTTATATCCTGAGGGGTCCAAACTTATTAATAGTAGTTAGAAAGCATCCCGAGCAGAGGAGACAAGCACTGGAGAAGGAGGAGGAGGGGCGGCTATGGTGACTGGGCAGTCAGGATTGCTGGCAGTCACAGGGCCGAAGCCCGTCAGGACCTCCAGATGTGCCCCATCGCCCAGCTGAGGAAGCACTGGACCTCTCCTGAGGAGTAGTGTATCCTATACTGGGCCCCTTGATGGAGCACCAGGAAGGACCCCTCGAGAGCCTCCCCGTCATGTGCTGCCATCAGCGGCAGCTGGATTTGGACCTGCCAGCGGAAGGACAAAACGTGACGGAGGGTGGGGTCCTTTCAGCCCAGCAGGAGGGGGCTGACAATGGAACTAGCTTCCCCACAGTAGAGAGGAGAGAGAGCAGGGCAGCGTTAGGGAGGAAGGGTGAGACAAAGGTGAGGACCACCCGTATGCCCAGGTCCTCCAAGAGCTGTAAGGGGACATAGACACCCCTCACTGCCAGGCCCTTCTCTACTGCCTCCTGTGTGGCTGCCTCCAGTGCCAGAAAGAAAACCATCTTCCTGTACATCTTGGAGGCCACCACGATGGCCGAGGGCCACACCACCCACAAACACCTGCACCTGGGTCTCCACAGGGAGTGAGGCGGCCGCCAAGAGGCAACGGACACCGTGATCCCTGGTCAGGGTGGAGAAGGGGCCTAGAGATGTTTAATCAAGGAGGCGGTGGGGGCAGATGATGGGGCAGTGGCTCAAGGGGTGGCGGCTACCTGGGCGTATGCTCTGGGGGCCGCGGCAGGAGCACCACAGAGCTGGTGGAAAGGACAGTGGGGGAAGGAGGGACCTCAGCCAATGGCGGGGCCATAGCGGAGACCGGCCCCTGCCACAGGAGGCTTTGTCTTCCAGGCAGGGCTCTTGCCCTTCTTTTTCCCCTGGCCCTTTCTGCCGCCCGAGGAAGTCATAGCAGCAGCGGTGGAGGTATCTCCCATGCTTGCTGCTGCTGGTGTCCCAGTGGGGGCAGTGGTGACAGTAGATCTGGCAGTGGCGGTCAAAGTGGTAGCTGCAGGAATAGATGGGGAGCAGGCTAGGGGGGTGGGACAGGGTTGACTGAAGGGGTCTTCATGTCCATTTGGGGGGATGGTCAGGAGCAGACACCTGGGGATAGGCAAGGGCAAAGGGCAAAAGGGAGGGTCAGGGATAACCGCTCCTCCCTGCTATGCTGCAGGCAGAGGAGGAGGATCGTAGCGGGGAGAGGTTGCAGGGGCAAACGTTGAGGGAAGGGGGGGCTAGGAAAGGGAGGTATGGGATGGGATGGCTAACTTCTCCCTCCCGCTAGGCTGCAGTCAGGGGAGGAGGGTGCCGACAAGGAAGAGTAGCAGGGGCCTTATTTGGGATGAGTGTTTGGGGGGGGGGCAGCTCCTCTGGATGCACTGGGAAAGGAGGGGTTTACAAGAGCATCAGGGGGTGCAGTGTGCAGGGGACAACAAAAAACAGGGAGTTGCAGTGGCTTATGGGTGCTGTAAAGTCTTGGGCGCACTAGGGAGATGGGGTGGAGCAGAGCGGGGTGGGACAGGGCAGCAGCAGAGACTAGCCAGCCAGGAAGGGCCCCACACAGGTGGTAACAGCAATGGGGGGGCCACTCGCTCCTTAGCGGGAGGCAGGCCAGCAGGGCCCCCCAACAGCAGTAGCAACAACAACAAGGGGTTCAGCGGGACAGGCCCCCACAAGAGAATCCTAACTTGCTGGCCAATGAATCAGCCCCAGAAGGAGCAGCAAGTCTTTTCCTCCCTCCTCCCCCCAGCTGAGCAGGGGTTATGCCAGGTTAATTAACACATCTGGAGCCAATCAAGGCCCCACCCAGGACTTGTTAAAAGCCTCCCTTCCAGAGAAAGGGTGCGGTTGGAGTTGTGGGAGTGAGGTGAGCTAAACTACCGGAGAGTGTGAGCAGGCAAGATGCTGTCAAAAACCAGGAAGGTTTAGGAGAAGGAGCAGACCGCTGGCAGGAGAGGATCCTGCAGGTACAAAGACTGGGGGAGGGAAAAACCCTGCCCGAAGAGGGCAAAGGACCTTTCCTAGGTCTGGAGGCCTGAGGGAGGAGACCCTACTAGAAGGGGAAGATAGTGCCAAACCAAATGTCCAGTTCTACCACGCCCAGTGGGGCTGTCTGGTCAAGAGCCTCCCCTGGCAAGGAGGCCAGGAAGGGCCCCAGTCTGAGCAGGGTCCAGCCATTAAGTCAAGGGGCACAGGGAAGTAACCCAGTGAAGCTAGCAGGTATCCTGAAGTCACAGCACGAGGCTGCTACTTGTGGGGACCCTGGGTTGGTGCCTGGAGTTGTGGGCGGGACTGAGCCCCCCCAGCCATTCACTGGAGGGGCAAGAGCCCCATCAAAGAAGCAAGGGCCGGTGAGGACCAGAGACAGGATTGCAATCCAGCAGGGAGTGGCCATCTTAAAGAGGCTGTATTACCCTCACCCACCACTAGAGAGTGGAAGAACACTAAATGGTGAAGTAGTTCCTTGACCTACTGCTAGAAGGAAGCACTGGACCCACCAAGGTAGAGGAAGATCTTTGTCACAGGATTATGAAGAATCTGGTAATTTGGTATATTTGTTGTATTTGGAAAATTAATAAACAATAATAAATGCAAGGGAAGTGACTTGAATAGCAGAATTTCAGAAGCCTTTTCTAATTGAGGATGTTTTGCTCTATCTGATGATAATAATACAAAAATGTAATGCTAATACTTCAGATTTTAAAGTGCTTTCACCTTCCTGCAAGGTAGGTCAATATTATCCCTATTTTACAGACAGGCACAGGAGTCAGAGTGATGTTCCTATATGTCACACTGAGTCAGTGCCAGAATTGAGAATGGAATCCAAGAGTCCTGACACCAAAACCTGTGCCTTAGCCACAAAACTGTCCTTCCCTTGTTGGAGCTGCAGTGTTTCCTTTTCTGCCTTTTCCTCTCTCTCTCTCTCTCTCTCTCAATTTTTCTGCCTCCCCCTTTCTTCATCATTGTCTCTTTGCTTGGTCCTTTCTATTAGCCTTCTTCCACCAACCATTCTTTCTCTCCCTGAATTTCTTTGTAACATTCACACCATGGCTAGGGTGACCAATGTCCCAATTTTTAGGAACAGTCCCGATATCCAGGGCTTTGTCTTATATAGGTGCCTATTACCCACCTTCCCCCGTCCTGATTTTTCACACTTGCTATCTGGTCACCTTAACCGTGGCTGCCCTAGTGAGGTGGGGGAGGGATAGAGTATGCAGCCCAGGAAGCAGCACTTTTGACCTGCCACCTACTCCTCAGTGTTGTGCTGCACTTTAGGCACAGAAAGAGCAAGGGAGTCAGCATTGAATGGGTAGACGGAGGAGGAAACCTTGGTTTGGTAGCCCGAGAAGAAGCAACAGTCCTTAGTAGCTGAAGGAGGAACCGAAAGAGAAGAACCTTGCTTCCTGCCAGTTGCTCAGCAGGGGCAAATGTGTATCACTCCAGATGAGTGACACTGCAGACACTTTCTGCACAGATCGTCCAAGTCTGCCTCTGCTTGTGTTACAGGAGGGGAGCATCAGGCCTAATGTTACTCAGTCCCCCTCTCTTAGTCCCTTTGGCACAGTTATCACGCCTTAGACCTGCCTCTCGTATACCAAAGAATAAAAGAAATGGATAGAGTAACTAGGCTTTGCTATTAGATACAGTTTCATTATTTTGCTGAGAAGCACAGACCCCACTGGTATGGCAGGGAGAGGGGAGATTGTTACCCTCTGAACATAGTACCTGAGTCTGTCTACACGTTCTGCTTTTAACAAAGAAATAAATCACAGCTGGAGTTCAATACTGCTTTGACTGCTTGAAATCTGAAAAAGCACCTTTCTTTTTTTCTTCTTTTCTTTTCTTCTTTTTTTTTTTTTTTTTTTTTTTAAGTTTAAACTATGTTAACTCCAGATTAATTGAAAACACCAGGAGCCTGATTCACTGCCCACTAACATCATAGGAAAGAATACCAATAACTTCAGTGGACATTGGATCAGGCCAAAGGGAAACAAAAATAATGATCACCATAGAAGAAAACAAATTTTTGTGGATGTGAACAGGAATATTCTTGTATATTTCGAAGATGGTATTAAAGTCCATGAAAAGTCACTTTTTTTATTGACAATAGCCTTTTAAATGTGTGCAATTCCCTAGGTGGTTAGCAGAGAGATGTTTTAGAAATACAAACTTAATGTCACTAATTTTCATTAATACATTGACTGTTGAAATCAATTGTAAAACAGATTAATGGATTGCAGAATTTTTACCCCCACTGCATAAGAGAACATAGCTATTTATCTGTACCAATATAGATTACAGTGTGAGTGTTTCTCAGGCTGATGCTAGTAAAGCTGCAAATGAGGTATGGTGTCACACATTGTTGACCACATTAGCCACTCTGCAAAGTCCAGGAACTTGCCAGCACAACAACTGATAACACAAAATGTTACAATCAAAGGGGACAGAGTCTAATAACAAACTGAATATACCTAATTAGGTTTGTCTGAGCTAAATGCTTTCTAAACATGTCGTCTTGTGTTCCAGCTATTAAAGGTGTCCTCAGGGCATAGTTTGCTTTCTGTTCCTGATGTTCTGGCTTAATCTGCTAAACCTCCACCCCTAAACTCACTAGAATATTTTATTTCCTGGGTAAAAAAACACTTGATCCATTCATTTCATGCAGGACCATGTACTTTTTAATGATAAGTTAATGTATCAGCGTTGGATGAACGTGGTGTCTCTTTTGTGCTTACAAAAAATAGCTTAGAAACAATTTTGACTGTGATATATAATAGGGCATTCAATTTTGCACCATTAAAAGGCAATTGTACAAGTATGTCCTTTTCTTTGTGAGCAGGCCTCAAGAAGAGAGGTTTCTAATGATTGTTCTAATATATGGTGGCTACAAGGGTGAGACAGTTGTTCATTACAACCCTAATTAGGATAGGAAATAGAAAGTGCCTCTGAACAAACAGTTCTAATAATGTAAATTTAGAACCATAATGTTTAGACCCAGACTGAAATTTTTCCCAACTTAAAGGACTTTTCAGATTCCAGGTTTTGGTTTAGTCAGTTGTTGAGATGGGATGAACTGTGAAAGTTTGATCTGCATTTGGTTTCTGAATTTCATGTAAGTTCATAGTTGTTTAGATCTAGGTTTTGTGTTCTGTCCCAAGTCTTCTGTAAATGGTTATGATGATGTTTTCCTCTGGCATGAAAAATGGAATAAAAGATATTACAGTTAAAAATGGAATTCCAAGGGATCTTACAAAGGTCAGACTGTAGGGGTGTGATCTAAACTCTGCTGTGAAAATGAAACCATATGTCCATCAAGTCACAGTAATTCTAGTTCTATGAAGTCTAAACCAGGGATGAATTTAGCCTAGAATTGCTAAACTATTACCCCTTGAGCAAGAAAACTGAACAAACTGTAGCAGAAAAACTACATGGCTAAATACTGGTTTTCATCTAAGAATTAGAAGGAGAGACGATAACTTGGGTGAGTCCATTCCTTTGGCTATCATTAAAAATAAACTGAAAAACATATATAAATATTTTTTTGGTGATTAAGTTGTCTTTTCCAACTAGATATGGGAGAAGCCACTGATGGTTTGAGTTTTGTAAAACATCCTAGAAGTTATTTACTGGAGTTTGCGGTTTCTAAATACACATTTGTACTGCATTAACAAGGAAGGTTCTTGTTTAACAATAATCTTTCCCCTACTTCCAAGATTACAAGGGAAATAAAATGTATTTGCAATACATGTAAATATATTCTCAAAGTTTTCATTTGTAAAACTAATAAGCAACTCTAAACTCAAGTTTTGAGGGTTGTTCCCCTTATTCTAGAATCCAGGATATCTCAGTGAGTTCTAAATTTTCAAAATGCCCTTTATTCCCTAAGGTGAATATATACAGTAGTGAAAAGAATACGTGTTTAAATTCCTTAAATTCAAGTACATGTTGATTTTTCTCTCAAATGTTGATGATCTAAATTAGAATACAGAGTAATGATGGTCCTGGAGTTAAGCCACTAGACTGGGACTCTGGAGATCTGGAAATCTTAGCTTTGCCGCGGATTTCCATTGTGCCCTTGAACAAGTCACTTAATCTCTCTGGATCTTGTTTCCCATCTGTAAAATGGGGGTGATAAATAAAAGGGGTTCCTGACTTTGGTCAGGTCTTCTGTGTGTTCCTGTATATTATTAACAATAAGGTATTAAGTGCAGAGTCCTGCACTTAAGACGGAAGAATCCCATGCACAGCTACAGACTGGGGACTGACGGGCTAGGCAGCAGTTCTGCAGAAAAAGACTTGGGTTATAGTGGATAAGAAGCTGGATATGAGTCAGCAGTGTGCCCTGGTTGCCAAGAAGGCTAATAGCATATTGGGCTGCATTAGTAGGAGCATTGCCAGCAGATTGAGGGTTTGGAGTATTGTGTCCAGTTTTCGGCCCCCCACTACAAAAAGGATGGGGAGAAATTGGGGAGAGTCCAGTGGAAGACAGCAAAAATGATTAGGGGGCTGGAGCAGAAGACTTATGAGGAGAGGCTGAGGGAAGGAACTAGGCTTGTTTAGTCTGCATAAGAGAAGAACGAGGGGGGATTTGATAGCAGCCTTTAACTACCTGAAAGGGGGTTCCAGGGAGGATGGAGCTAGGCTGTTCTCAGTGGTGGCAGATGACAGAACAAGGAGCAATGGTCTCAAGTTGCAGTGAGAGAGGTCTAGGTTGGATATTAGGAAAAAAAATTTCACTAGGAGGGTGGTTTCACTGGAATGGGTTACCTAGGGAGTGGTGGAATCTCCATCTTTAGAGGTTTTTAAGCTGAGGCTTGACAAAGCCCTGGCTGGGATGATTTAACTGAGGTCATTCCTGCTTTGAGCAGGGGGTTTGACTAGATGACCTCCTGAGGTCCCTTCCAACTCCAATATTCTATGATTCTATGATTATTGTTTTTTAATTGAAATAATTTAAATAGAGTTATTTGGATTGAAAACTTCAGCAAAATATCTGAGGGAATCTGTATCATTCTTTAGATCAGAGTATAAAATAAATCTTTTACTGTTGAAATGAATCTATTTTACTATTAAAATCAAATCTACTTAAGACAATATCTGTTTAAAGAATGCCCACATCTTGCCTACATATTTAGGCTACTGAACAATGCACTTATTTAAGTTAAGGATCTGCTCCTGCACCTTTATGAAAGTAATTTTTCTCATGTTGACAGTCCTGTTTACTTCAATGAGATTACACGCATGAGTAAAGTTAATCATGTGCATCCATGTTTACAGGATTGGGTCCTAATGCAAATAGTCCCTGCATAATTTCAGTGTAGGAAGCAAGATGCCCTAGCTATTAGTGAATTAATTTTTAAATATTTTAATTAAGTACTAAAGACAAAAACTAAGCTTCCTCTGCTTTGTATGGAACACTCACTATTTATAGAGTTGATATGTGGACTAACAGAAGCTGTGACTATATATATGTAATATGACTATATGAATCAATCAGCAAATGCAGGCAAATCAAATAGCTATGATGGTTTTTTTTATAAGGGCAGATACAATCCTTAGTTTCTGGCAGTATCTACCTTACATAGAACTCTAAAACAAATTATGACTTCGGTTGAAAGTAATGAAACGCTATGTTGCTTGCTGATATATATACTTTGATAGTCTGCAGAACCTTAAATCTGATCCAAAATGTTTCACGCATTTAAAAAAAGCCAAGCTTAGAAAAAGAATATTTAGCCACACAAAGATAGGATTCCTCTAGAAAAATAGTAAGCCATTTAATGACAGCTGTTGTCTTGTCTTGTTTAGTGAATTTCCTCTCTGTATTTTTTTCCACCTACTTGTAGTGGTTTTTCATATCAATACAAAAAAGCTATTGAAACAGTCAAATTTAAACAAGATACAGGTAAAGTTAACTTGTATCTGCTCAAAAATCCATTCAAATCAATGGATGTCAATGATCTATTGAATCCTACAGAACCGGGATCAGTCCCTTGATCCCCTGCAGTCCCCATATGCCTACATAATATTTAGGAGTTCTAATTGGTTTCTGGAAGGATTAAATAATAAAATCTAATATGAAAACATAAAAATTAAGAAATCTGGTTCCTTAGTTCATACCAAGTTCTACTTGTATGCAACATTTCATAAAAATCAGATTTATGTGTTGGGGTGCCTTGGAAAGAATTGTTTACAGTGTTGTAGCCATGTTGATCCCAGGATATTAGAGAGACAAGGTGAGTGAGGTAGTATCTTTTATTGAACCCAACTTCTTTTGGTGAAAAAATGTCACAGCTCTTGAGCCCTTCTTCGGGTCTGGGAAAGGTACTCAGTGTCAGCTAAATACAAGGTAGAACAGATTGTATAGCATAAGTAGTTAACACGTATTCCAAGAGACACCATTCAAGGTGAAGTGGCCAGCTAACACCTCTGCAGCCATAGGACCAAAAAAGGAGGTTAGTGGGTTATTTGTTGTAATAAACCATAAATCCAGTGTCTTTATTCGGTCCATGATTGTTAGTGTCTAACAAGTTATGAATGTAAGTTTCCAGGCTTATATTTTGAAGGTGTTGAGCAGGTTTCCTTTGAGGACAAGGACTGAGTGGTGCCCATCGGTGATATGATGTTTCTGGTTTTTTATCATTTTTCTGTCTGAGTTCATTCAAGAAATGATGTGTATGATGTTAGAGGCCAAGGTATTTCAAAACTGTATGCTCAAAGTTAAGCATTTCCCATTGAGATGTTGACCTCGGAAATTTAAGTGTATAGAAAAAGTATCAATGCTGGCCTTGTCAGGATTTCTTGTCAAACTCCACCTTCTATAGAACAGTGACTGTTCTTTTTCTGATTTGGTTTAAGAGGTCACCACTGTGTCTCCCTATAGTGCATGTGACAGAGGCTGCAATTCAGAAAGGGCCTTAAGCTTATGCCTAACATGTGAGTAGTCATACTGGCTTGAATAGAACTGTTCACATGCTTAGTCAATGAGTCAGTAGGACTATTTGCATGCCTGAAGCCTGGTACATTTTTAAGTGTCCTCCTGAACTGAAGCCTGATAGTGTTTGTATAGTACAAACTTCCTTGATCCTCATTTTCAAGGAAAAACAAACCAGACAGCTTTTCACTGGGGCTTACTCAGTAACCACTGAAATGACTGTTTCCAAATAATGAAAACCAAATAATCATTTCCCATATCCCCTTGGAACGTTGCCAGCTGTAAATACAACTCAGGGAAATCAGTTGTGCTGATCAGTTAACTGAGCAAGGCTTTGCCTCCACTAGTGAAAATCAATTAAAGGATTTTTAACAGTGTGCAGTTTGGCCATGTGGGTATTTTCTTTCCATCGTAAAGAGTTTATAAATTCAGTAGGTTGGAAAAAAATCTGTTTCACTACTGTAGTTCTTGGCTTGGCTTTGGTGTACTTCAGCTATAATCTATGCCCTGGTGCTTCAAGGATCTTTCAAGGTACTCCAGATCCAACTGCATGGAGTTTCAGCATATCTCAACAAAATAGCATTGCAGTAAGTATTTCTAAATGGCATTATGAGAAAAATTATTGTGCCAGATTCCAAACATCATTTTCACTCTCATTTACATTTTTTTTAAAACAAAGGCAGATGTCCAAAGTTGAAATAAGCTTTCCAAAAATGTTCTAATAGTCAGCTTTTTTTTTCCTTTTTTTTTTCTTTTTTTTTTTTTGTTTTGGGGGGGGGGGTGATTTGTGATGTCTACTTTGTCCTTGCTAGAATATGACAAAGTGAAACTGACAAAAAACATTTTTGCCTCTTCTCTCCCTAATCGTAGATCAACTAAGTTTTGTAAGAAATGAGTTCCAAGACTGAGAATTGTTATATGCCAAGTTTAACCACAAAGAAGTTTAAGAAAAGTACAGGATCAAGCTATTATGGAGCACTGATAGGGACTTATCTGTAATGGCACTGCTGATACAATACAAGGTATTGTATGACTATATACCTTTCTTGAGTAGGACAGTTTTCTAGAGTCACACTGATATTCTGTGAAAACTTAATAATCTTCATGGATTTAAATTTTAATATTATTACAAGTATTTATAATGTACCCATCATGGTACCTGGGTGTACTTTTACATAGGTTTGATTGGTACCAAACAACAGTTTCTCAAGGACAGAAAGCATATACTTTGTGCTCCTCTGCAGCAGCAGGACATTTTATCTGCGACAATCTATGGGAACAGATAGCAGTTAGTAGATTCAAAGGCCTGCAGTGGGAAGCTTGAAGAGGGAGAGGTGGCTTACTTTTCACTTAGCCTTTATCTACACCAGTCTTATTCTTCCTACACTATCTCCTGGCATTGCTACCATTGCTTCAACTCCACCATTGGGAGTGCAAGTATAGACAAGACACCATTAGACTCTTCAAAAAAAAATGGATTAAGTTGAGTTCAGAAATACATCTGACAGGACTGAATTGCAGAGGCAGAGGTCTTGTTATTGAAAGCACTTTCCTCCCCACTTCTCCATGAATCTCCCCATTGGCACAGATAGCCGGCATATCTCTTCAGAGTGCAGTTTGCATAGGCATAGTGGGGGAGAGAGGCTTGGAGATAATGGGACCTACCATCTTTTTCCCACTCTGTTTTATTAAGGTTCTTAGAGTTCGATAGACAGTAACCAGAACCTTGAGTCCCATCCCCCCCCCTCCCCCCCCCACACACACACACCCTGCTCCCTGCAAAAGAATACAGATATTATATGCCCACATTCTCTGCTCTGCCTAAAAAGTGGACAGTTATAACTTGCACTAGCTGGTGATGCTAAGTGACTTTCTACGTTAGACCCTGTGAAAGCATATAGCAATAAGCTAATCTCATGTTAACAAAGGCACATGGATGAACCTGGCAAAGGCTGCTTCTGAAAGAATAAGCATGCTGGCTTGGTCAGATGAAGGTGAAAGAGTGTTTCTAGCTACTGCTGTTTGGGGGTCCAGGAGCACAGACACATGTATCAAGATCATGAACTACTTTGACAATAGGCAGGTGAGCACCCTTCATTTAAGTTCTTGAAAATGCTTGCCCCACCATTTCCTCAGTTTTACCAGACTGATCCTAAATTTAAGTGCCTTTCACACACGTCAGTCTCTGTATATCTGCCAGGCATTGGGAAAGCAGGACCTATTGAGGGAGAGGCAGAGCTGAATATTGGTATTCTCTGCACTTGGATTGGATTGTAGCCCACATCTACTTGAAGCCTTCCCTAGCAGCTTCACTAATACGTTGAACTAGTGACATGACAGCACTGAACCCTGTGCAATTCCATAACTGAGAGCCCTCAGAGGGAATGAAATTGAGCAGCACTGGCATCTGTGATCTCCCAGAAAGGAATGAGCAAAGCCATTTTTAGCTGATGCCATCAACTCCGCCAGCTCCTGCAGACAGATTAGTATTGCCTCATGCTCAACTCTATGGCCTGCTCTAGACTACAAAGTTCAATTGAGGGAAGTTGCCTTGCATCAACCTATTCATGCATGTGAGTGCAGTCAAATTTCTCTCCCTCTGATGTGCCTCTTTATGGCAACACAATAAAACCAGTTCCCCGAACAGCATTGTGGCATGGTCAATGTACCGTGGTTGACCCTGTTGCAGCACAGTTCCTGCAGATGACCACCCCTCGCCCTCCTCCCATCCATTCGTGCTAACAGTCAACCCACGACCTGACCTTATTAGGGCGTAACCATGGAATCGGCTGTACCTTTGGCTCCCACGTCATATATGAGGAATGTAACTGACCATGGGATACGAAACTCCCCAGCAACCAGGAAAACTGCAAGTGTCTCCTGGCCAATCCAGTGCTGGCACAAAGCCCATATCCCATCCCTTGACCAATCAGTTAACCCTTCATGTCCCATTTAGTCCATAAAGAGGGGTCTTTCCCAAGCCCCCGCTGAGAGCCTCATCGCAACCAGCCTGATCAACTGGTCCCGACTCTCTGCTCCCGTGTCTTCCCCCCGAGCGCGAAATGTGTTTTTGCCGGCCGAATCGAGTAACGCTGTGTGTTCTCCTAAGTCTGTATGGTGAGGAGTTAACTGTCAGTCTGTATTCTACAGCTGCATTGTCTGTTTAACTGCCCGTTTGTGCCTTGCAGTTAACTGTCTGTGTGCAATCTCTGTGTGTCTGTGTAAAATCCTTCTGTGCCTTACAGTTAACTGCCCCCTTTGTGCCTTGCAGTTAACTGTCTGTGTAACCCCTTTCTATGTCCTGCAATTAATTAACTGTCTATGTAGTATGGTGGTAAGTGTCCCTGTCTGCCATGTAGGAGACCAGGGTTTGATTCCTGGGCAGGAAACCACTGTCTGTTTAATATTAGTTGAGGTTTTTATAGGTAGTTGCCTGTCTAATACTTTCTTATATCAATTTATGTTTTGTAGTTACCGGTAATTGTTTTTATATCCTATTATATTAGTCTATATTTTATAGTAACTAGTTGAAGATCTATACTACTCCTGTTTTTTATAATAAAACTCATTTATTCCCTAACTGACTCATTATTGACTCTGGGGGATCACTAACCTGTTGAAACAGACCCAGAGTGAGTGGAGACACTATATAACCTATGCTGAACCTAGCAGTCCTCCGCAATGCCTGACACTAACTGCTCAGTCACAATTTTGAATTCCACTGCCCAAGGGTCATGGAGACTGGAAGTCCTCCTCTCCCCGCACTTTAGAACACCCCATGTATTTTTGAAATGGCTTTCTCTGGCTGCCCAACGTGGCAAACACACCTAGCAGTTCTCCCTTGTTGTGTGCAGCTGCCCATGCCAGCTACGTGCCCTAGGCATGCTCCTGCCTGAGTAGACAGGAGGTATTGGATCTCCTGAGCCTGTGGAGAGAAGAGGCTGTGCAGGCTTAGCTACACACCAGTTGTAGAAACATGGACATCTATGAAAGGATTGCATAGGGGATGCAGGTGAAGGGGTGTGACCAGGATCAGCAGCAATGCTGTGTGAAAGCGAAGGAACTACAGAAGGCATACTACAAGGCCAGGAAGCCCAACAGTCACTCTGGTGCTGAGCCACACTGCTGCTATTATGATGAGCTGCATGACATACTTGGTGGAAATCCCACCAGCGTCCCACACACCACTGTGGATACCTCAGTGGAGCCTGAGACCCCTACCATGAACAGCGAGAAAGAAGTGTGAGGAAACCCACCAGGAGGTGGGGAGATTCCAGGTATGCCACAAGCCAGGACCTGTTTAAGACTGCACCACAGTATAGCTGGTCCTTCCAGGCAAGCATGGATGAACCCGATACAGGGAAGGAACCACAGTAAGCATGTGCATGCATTTTCCCTTACAGTGTTTAAATATAAAGATGGTGCTGGCCTATTTCAAGTTACCAAAGACACGTATCGACTTTTCATTGTTTTATTCAGTGAGATCCTGCAAGCCAGTGCTGTTTTGAGCTATGAACAAAGGGCTTGGTGTGCCAACATGGCAGACGGCATGGAATGGGATAAAAAGGACAGGAGAAAATGGAGAAAGACCCAAGAATTCCATCAGGAAAAGGAGAGGGAGATGCACCAGAACATAATGGGACATAATGCAAACAAGCTGCAGACTCTACTTGATTTATAGGTCCAACAGTCGGACTCACCACCCTTTGCAATCTCTGGAGATCTCCAAGGTGGCAGTTCCCTACATCCCCCAACAATCCACTTGGCAACATGGGTCACATCCCTAACCCTACTGCTCCATGCTGTGGACACGAAGGACAACCACAGCTGACCTATGTAAGGAAACCATATATACTGACCTACGAGAGGCACAGTTGGTGTATGTGTTGCCAAAATTGACTGAAATTGGAAGAACTGTTTGCTGTGTTTCTAAATTTAAAATTCCCTTCAATGAATTTATATCGAATTTTTTATTATGTTGTCTTTTTCCCCCCACACTTCTTTTCCCCAATGCTTTTGTCAGTCAATAAAATTCTATATTTTGAAAATAAGTTCATTTTTCTTAGGTCACCACACTTACTGCAGGATGCACAGCCATACTCAAAACAACCAGTACTTGTAAAGGTACAGCACCACAGAACCTCATAAGTTCAGGAAAACACCCAGTCTTATCTGTAAATGTACACTTAGTATCACATAATACATCGTTTCAGTGAAAGACAGTGTAATAGCTACAAATGGGAAGCAAAAGAGAACAATTCATAGGTTCACTATAACAACAGTGTTTGTGTATATATATACACCAAGCACTACACTATTCCTAACAGCCCACAAACCTTCAGGACTAAAGTGAAGTCAAGCACAGCATGTTACTGTGGCTGACTGTTAAAGTGTTCTTTCAAAGCCTTCTATAACTGCATAGCTCCATGTTGGGCTCTTGTAATGGCCCTTGTGTCTGGCTGTTCAAACTCAAACCCAGGGGCCACTTTTGCCTCACATATATAATGCAGCACACACCAGGCAGCTATAACCATTAGGACATTTTTTTCACCTGAGATTCAGTCTTGTGGATAAACACCGCCACTGTCCCTTCAATGTACCAAAAGCACATTCAACTATCATTCTGCATCTGCTGAGCTGAATCTTTCTTTGGTGCTGTCAAGGTGGCCAGTGTATAGGGTGACCATATTGACAACTTATCATCAATTGGCAAGAGCAAACAGGACAAATGCCCAGTTTTGCCAAAAAAGTCAGGACAGCCAGCACAAGGCTTAAAAAAGGGACTGTCCTGGCCAGAATGGGATGTATGGTTACCCTACCAGTGTATGGCTTCATCAGCCGGGGAGCAAGGGGCAGGCTGAGTCCCCAGTGTCACTATTAGCATTTCAATATCGCCAACAGGAATCTGCTGGTCTGGAAAGAATGTCCCTGCTAGCAGCTTTCTGAACAGTCCCATGTTCTTAAAGTTGCAAGTGTCATATGCCTTCTCTGACCAGCCCACATTGATATTGGTGAAGCATCCCCATGGGATCCACCAAGGCTTGCATAACCATAGAAAAGTAGCCCTTTCTGTTGATGTACTGTGTAGTAAGGTGGGCCGGTACCAAAATAGGGATATGCATTCCATCTATCAGTCTCACAGTTCGGAAATTCCATTGCTGCAAATCCATCTACTATGTCCTGCACGTTGCCAAGAATCACAGCAGGAGGCAATTAATGGCCCCACACACTTGCATGACAATGTCCTCCACTGTGGATTTTCTAGCTCCAATATGATTTCCCACTGACTGGTAGCATTCTGGATTGCAAGTTTCCAGAGTGCAATCACCACTCACTTCCTTACTGTCAATGCAGCTGTCATTCTGGTGTCCATATGCAGGAGGGCTGAGGCAAGCTCTGCACACAGATCCAGGCATGTTGCCTTTCACATCCAAAAATTCTGCTGCTGTTGCTCATCATCCCAAACCTGCATTACAATGCAATCCCACCAGTCAGTGCTTCTTTCTCAGGCCTAGAAGCGGCGCTCCCATCAACAACCTTGAATTGTTTTCTATTATGTGTCTCAGCAATCTGTCCTCAAAAAAACTGTCATGTCCCCCACTGTTGTGTTGGTCTTGCTGCTCTGATAATGCCGGAGAATCGTGCATCCTGTATTTGCAGTATTCATGAGAATAGATGATGACATGATGACAGACAGAGATGACTTCAGAGATGACAGACATTGAACAGGGCCGTGCAAGTTTGTGGGATCTTAATTTTTGTTCTTTTTGTTTTTTAATGGGATATGGATGGCATTATGGGATGGAGAAAGTGGCATGCTGGGAACCTGATCCTTAGCACCCAGAGATCCCTTGATGAGTTATCTGTATCCCACAACACATTGCAAAAAGTTCCCAGAAGGTATTGCACTGGATGGTGGCACTTTGCACATTGCGGTTCTTATCTGTGGTGCACCACACTTTGCATCAACACAAGTATTCCTGGTGAGTACACTCAGCACTGATGCAAGCAGCCGAGTGTGCACACACATGAGTGATGCACTAACTCCGGCAACTATACGCTGGTGTCACTTGTGTTAACCACAGTTTGTAATGTAGATAGACGTGGCCTATGAAAGAGTGTTGATAGATATAGTAGTATCTGCATGGCTATCTGACCTTTAGATGAAATGTAAAACTTTCTGCATAAATCCATGGAAAACTTTTGCCACTGCACTATTCCCAATAGCTGTGGCACTGTAGTCAACTCAGGGCTCAAAAAGTTAAAACTTCTGTGAAGCAATTTAACCAATGATCTTCTGTAAAAACAGCAAAACTGGCATGAGAAGCATTACCATGTTATTGTTTTACTAGCTCAAGGTTCAAATTCAACATAACAAAAAAGCTGTTGACACAACTCCTTAAAATACAGTCAGTTACAAATGGAGCTACCTAGACAGCAAACATTGCAGGGGAGGGAGGTGACTATGGGGCAATGTACTCCTCATCCCCTGTAATCCAAGGAAGGGGGGAAAGAGAATGAGACAGGCCTCCTGAGTGGTGAAGTCTCTATTAATAGCTGTGTAAGTGGATTGGGCGGCCGTTCTATATGCCTGAATATTAATATCAAGAATGTGCAAAAGTCAGATTATCAAGCCTTTAGTTATTTTGTGACTCACTGCATCTAAGGAGCTGTAGAAACAAATCTGTTTCTGTCTAAGTAATGATAGCCATGATATTGTAAACATCTTCTGTGTTTTCATTTTAAGGCAAATAGAGTAGTTTTATAATGATAACAAATGTACCTCCTGAAAAGACCTCATTTCATTCCGTTTCTCTCTTGTTTTTATAAAACTATGGAATAGGCATATCCGAAAAATTAATGTTAGCACATAAAACAAGTTATTACACTCACGTATTTACTTCGTAGAGTAATTGGAAATGAGCTCAAACTGAACTTCAGGATCTGAATTTTGGGAGGGTGTTTTCAGAATCTGAACAGTAATCCATGTCTGAATTTAACAATGGGACAAACCAAAACCCCAGATCTGAACCAACGTGTGCACATGCAGGGGAGCATGATCTTCGCAGTTGAAGGCAATCTCCGATTATAAAATGGTTGTCTACAATGTTTGTCTATTCTAAATATACTTTAAACAATGCAGTAAGTGCTGATTTCTAGTTTAGTTTTAGCATCTGTTTTGTTTTAGGAAACAACATCTGGAAGCCTACTGTTTTTATAATTTCCTTCCATTCATCATATGTTCATTCACCAAAGTATATCATCTTATGCTTCAGAAACCAATTAGCAGCATTTTAGTGAACTGGAAGTTCAACAGATTAAAGCTTTAAACTGTATGCTGAAATTTCATTTGCAATTAATAAAGTGGCATTGTTTCTAACAAATTTAACATTAACCCCTTTAACCATAAAAGCAATTCTAGTCAGTTTCTGGAAAAGTAAATGAAAATACACCTACCACCCAGTCATGGATAATTGAAATAAACAACAAACTATTTGCAGTAAATGACAAAGGAAGACAGTTATTCAAAATAATATCCCTCAAAAAGTAAGGCCAAGATTTAAAAAAATAAAATAAAAATACAGGTGTGTCACATTAAACTCCTAAAGCCTTATTTAGACCTTTAAATAATTGTTCACAATTTTTCAAAAGTGGTGAATGCCCAGCAGCTCTCACCAAGGTCAATGGAAACTGCTGAGTGTTCAGCACTCTTGGAAATCAGGCCAATTACATAAGTTCATAAATATGAATATAAAAACTTAATAAGTACATATTTCTTAAGAAATCTGGGCCAAAAAAAATTGTCAATCCATATCCATTTCCTTAGGAATGTAAAATGGGAATTAGAAAATTATAATTTAGGTATTATAAAGAGATGCTCTTTACACATTTAAAATAAATGTACGTGCCACATATGTTATAAGGAGGACCATATATGTTTGTTAAAATATGACACCATAAAGATTAACCATTCTCCCACCCAAAGCCTGAAAACTGTTACCTGTTGGCAAAGAGCAGTAGTATTTATACATTTTGTATTAATTTGCAATCTCAAATTACCTCCCTTAATATTAGCACAGCTTTTCAGGTGGAGATTCAGGAATACAAAACTATTATACTATTGTATTTTTTTCATTTAAAACATTTTCCCTAAAAAGACTCTGCATGCACTGTTTTTACCAATAGGTGGTGTAAATCTGAACATAACATAAGAACAGCCATACTGGGTCAGATCTATAGCCCAGAATCCTCTCTTCCGACAATGGCCAATGCAAGGTACTTCAGAGGGAATGAACAGAACAGGTAATCATCAAGTGATTCATCCTGTCACCCATTCCCAGCTTCTGGCAAATACAGGCTAGGGACACTTCAGGGCATAGTTTTGCATCCCTGTCTATGCTGGCTAATAGCCATTGATGGACCTATGCTCCATGAATTTATCTAGTTCTTTTTTAATCCTGTTATAGTCTTGGCCTTCATAACATCCTCTGGCAAGGAGTTCCACAGGTTGATTGTACGTTGTGTGAAGAAATACTTCCTTTTGTTTGTTTTAAACCTGCTGCCTATTAATTTCATTTGGTGACCGCTAGCTCTTGTGTTATGAGGAGTAAATAGCTCTTCCTTATTTACTTTCTCTACACCAATCATGATTTTATAGGTCTCTATCATATCCCCTTTTAGTCGTTTCTTTTCTAAGATGAAAAGTCCGTTTTATTAATCTCTCCTCACATGGAAGCTTTTCCATACCCCTAATAATTTTTGTTGTCCTTTTCTGTACCTTTTCCAATTCCAATATGTCTTTTTTGAGATGGGCAAACAGATCTGCATCCAGTATTCAAGAAGTGGGCATACCATGGATTTATAAAGAGACAATATGATATTTTCTCTCTTATTATCTACCACTTTCCTAATGATTCTCAACATTCTGTTAGCTGATCTTATTTTCTTAGAAAGACTTGTGATGATTTCAGCAGAGCTGCTATGAACAAAGTATTACTCATTTATGTATACACAAAGGCTAAACTCAAGCATGAACCTTTATTCTTGGTTGACTTTTATGAAGAGTTAGGTACTGAATTAAAGGAGATAAGATTACATGAGGGATATAGAGACAGAGGGAAAAAAGAAGATAAATGGTGTATGTAAGTTCAAAAAACCATGCCTCTCTCTGATCCACATCTGCTCAACTACTATCCTAGATAGGAAAAAATGGTTAAATTTAAGCAACTCTTCAGGAGACAAATTTTGAGATGCTTTTTCAGTCTTTACTGGGGCAAACACTCAATGACTCCTGGACATACCCTGCTCCCCCTGAGCTCAATAGGAGATTTTCTATAGACTTGAGATTCTGCTGCCAGTGCAACTGAGTAAAAACAAGAGCCTTCATGCTCTCCTGTGCTCTTGCAAGCAGAGGAGAGCCTGTGTCCAGGGATGGCTATCCATGACATGTTGTCTTCGCTCTTCCCCTGCAAAAGTCCCTCTAAAGTTCAGCGTCTCTTGTAAAGAGAGGGTGAGGATAGGATGGCACAGTCATGCTATGCCAGATTCTCCAACTCTAAAGCCACAGGACATTGTAGTGTATATTACTGCAGAGAGTCCATAGTAGCTAATGCTGCTTCTCCTTCCCATGATGGTACCCTCTTGAGTTGGGTTTTAGGGGCAGCCAGTGACTAGGGAAATGGCAGCAGCACATTTCTCAGCTGCCTGCAATAGAAGAATTGCATTAGTTGAAATTTGCCATTTCCACTTCCACATATAACACAGGTGCAGGGAATGTGGGATTTAGTCTTAACGGCTTGGTGAAAACCAGTTTTTAGAAGACCTGTGCTCGTTATTACTCAGTAAAGGATGAACGATTTAATTATATATAAAGGTTGCCAATTGCCAGACTGGTTATTAAAAGTTTGCAAGGACCAACTTGTAGGATTCTAGCATTCATAGTCTAACCATGTTAGATTCTGCCCATTTATTCTTTCCAATTAATCTGTAGTTTCTCAATTTAAAGGACAGAATACAATTTTGTATTATATTTGAGAAGACAGTGTAAATCAAATTACTCAGCATATAAACAGATTAGGTTAAAAGACAACATTTCCTTTCCTGAGAATAGTCACTCTAGTTTGCTTTCAAAGTACATTTCTAGGAATCTAATGTAATTTCCTGTCTGCCCCCATCCAGCTAGCTAACCAGCCTTGGCCCAGCAGAGAATATCCAGTAACTATTGACACAGAACTAGTGATGCACTCAGAATTCCTTCGGATATCCGTGCAGAATTGGGCTTTGTGTCTTATCACATCACACTGTGCTTAGAGCCCAGTCCAGTGAGGTGCTGAGTGCCCCCAATTTCCATTGATTTCTGGGCATTGAGTGGTTGGGGCACTCAAAGAAAAAATGTTCAGGTGAGGCCTAATCCTGTTCCTATTGTCATTAATGGAGAGGTTTGCCATTGACTTAAATGGGAGCAGGCTCAGGCTGATTTATAGATAGACTTTTATTGATCTATGCATGTCATTTTATGTTCATGTGGATATAATCAGAATGGGAAGCCACCACAGCAGAAACCTCTCAGGAAAACTGAAGAAAAATCCTAATTATTATGATGTTCCAAAACTGAACCTAGACGATACCTAAATGTATCTCAACTCTCCTTTTTCTCGCTTGTCACCAGAAGAAATGAGTCGTGAGATGAAAAGGTATGAGACTATGCATAAACTGTAAGGAAATAAAGAAACTAGCCATTGCTGTGTAGGAAACATCCTAGAGATGTTGCTTCTGTAACTTTTGTGATTTTTTTTCTATGCACAAAGAGGAAAAACAGGTGCTCTCAGACTAAATTTAATTTGTATTAGATTAAAGGGAGACAAAACAAATGTGTGTGAGAGAAATCTGTGTATGGTTCTCTTTTCTCATTCTGTATGAGCCTGCTTTTTGAATCCTGTCATAGTCCTGGTGCTAGCAGAAGTTATGTCTCCCAAGGTCCAATAAAAGCAGTTTTGTAGTTAAATTAGAAGCCATAAGTGGCAAATGGGATCAAAAAAACAAGAAGAAAATAATTTAACAAAATCAAGTTAGCACAGTGAGAAGATTCTTGTTTATATGCTACGTCCAATCCCATTTACAAGTAACTGCTAGCCCTACAAACTCAAACTGGGTTCTTTCCAGATTGTATGTAATAAAGACTTGCTAGCACAAATTAGTTCCTCAGTTACACCTGTGTAACCTTAATTATTCCCTGGAATTTGCACAGGTAACTTATTGGAATATAGTTAATAATTCTGCTGAGGCACAAAAGAGAATAAAATCTGAAGCTCACTCAGTTTAGCAGGGCTAACAGGAGTAAAAAGTAGCAAAAACTTAATTCTGTCACTAGAGTGAGCAGATCTGACTCTGAATATATGTGGGAAGTAACTTGCTGAAGGTATCATTTTTACATAACCACTTTTAGGAGTAGAATTTCACTTAAAAACTGATCGCCAATAAGCCTACTACCTCTGAGGCTCACAGCAGTATCTGGGTAATCCCCAAACAAGTCACCAGACACAGTTCTGTGTGTGGCAGTCTCCAACTCTATCCTCATCACTGCTCATTTCCTTGATGGACTCTACAGTGAAAACTTATAACCACTTGTGCAAGTGGTCAAACTTCCCCCTAGAGATTATACAGCCTAAAAGCCTCCCACCCATATGAAAATTTTTCAGGTGACTCCCTACCTATCCAGTGCCCTCTCCCAACATCATTCCCACCCAGAAAACAGAAAATGAGAAGGAACAAAAGACATATAGGAAGGAAATTGTGTAACACCAAAATCCAAACTGTTTACAACTGCAAGTGGTCTTCTCTCCTGTAAGCAAATAAAAATTATTACAGTAAAAAAAAAAACCATATTTCATAGAAACATAGAACATTGCTTCCCAACTGCTACATATTTTCATTTCATGTTTTAATAACAGCCATACTGGGTCAGACCAATGGTCCATCTAGCCCAGTATCCTCTTTCTGCCAGTGGCCAGTCCCAGATGCTTCAGAGGAAATGAATGGGACAATTTTGACTGATCCATCCCCTGTTGTCCAGACCAATCTTCTGGCAGTTGAAGTTTTAGGGACATCCATATCATGGGATAGCATACCTGACCATCTTGGCTACTAGCTATAGAAAGAACTATCCTCCATTAACTTATCTAATTCTTTTTTGAACCCAGTTATACTTTTGGTCTTCATAACATCCCTTGGCAATGAGTTCCACAGGTTGACTGTGCATTGTGAGAAGTACTTCCTTATGTTTGTTTTTAAACCTTCTGCCTGTTGATTTCATTGGGTCACCCTCAGTTCTTTTATTATGTGAACAAGTAAATAACACTTCCCTATTCACTTCTCCACACCATTCATGATTGTATAGACCCCTATTATATCTCCCCTTAGTCATCTTTTTTTCATGCTGAATTGTTCCATCCTTTTAATCTCTCCTCACATGGAAATTTCCACATCCCTAATCATTTCTGTTGCCCTTCTCTGCACTTTTTCCAATTTTAATATATCTTTTTTGAGATGTGGTGACCAGAAGTGCATGCAGCATCCAAGGTGTGGGCATAGCATGGATTTAAATAGTGGCATTATATTTTCTGTTTTATTATCTAACCCTTTCCTAGTGGTTCCTAACAATCTCTTAGCTTTTTTGACTGCCACTGCACAATGAGCAGATGTTGGACTTAATGCTTTGGTATCTCGGTTTCTCTGTCCCAGTCAGCATTACTTAGCCATTGTTCAACATTTGGTCAGTGTTCTGTGTCATCCTGATAGAATCTAGGAAGCCTGAGATACACGTTAACATGTGACTATATATGAGACGTAAATTTTCTTATAGTAAGATAATTCCCTGGTAACTAAAAATCCAATCTTCATAAATCAATATCCAATACAATACACTGATTTATGAAGATTGGAGTTATAGTTAATGAACATATTCATTACAAGACATGTAGCTGAATTACATTTCTTCCTACTACTCTATAGCAGGTATATCCTTATGGCACTGTGTAAAATTCTCATATTAAAATATTAAGTGATGCGCATAACATGGAGAGGGAAAAATACATTTAAAAAATTCAATTAAAATTAAATCTCATTTTCCATTTTTTGCCCCCTAGAAGTTTGGCTGGGCTGCCAAGTTTCTCTTTTTTAAATGTTTCCTGTTTTGTTTTTATTTTTAAATAATGTGACTTTTTTTTGTTTTTCTGTCTGATTTCTTTAGACCACACTTTCAGAGAAGCCTCTATGCACTCTCTAAGCCTTCAAGTGTGTATATATATATTGTAAGCAAATGAGTAATCCCATTGACTTCAGTTTATGTGCATACTTATTTTTTCCTCAAAATTTCCCAAATATTTATTGCTTAATATTTGATGATAAAATAGTAATCATTGACTTCCATGGGACTATTTGCATGTTTAAGGCTGAACATGTGCTTAAGTATCGCAAGATCAGGGTTAAGTTTTGCATGCATGATCACCTGGCTGTGCAGCGAAGCACGTGCTGTCCATTATGTGTCATAAATTAGAGACCTTCAGATTAAATCCTGGTCTCATTGAACTCAATAGCAAAACTCTCATTGACTTCAGTGAGGCCAGGATTTCAGTCCATGTTTAAAAATGTAGCCATATGTCTGCAGGAATCTCTGGGCCTAAATTCCCCTAAACTTTGATGTGTGTATTTAAAATCCTGATCCCAATTTTACAATTTGGGTCAATCTTTCAAACAAAATAACGATTTTCTTTCTAACTGTTTTTTAATATATTGTCTTAAAACTATAAATTTGATTTAACCTTATATTGCAATAGAAATCTTTAAAATTATATCAAACCTGAATCTCTTCCATGGTGGCTTGTTGTATGATCTGATTCTTAGGTTTTGGATGCCTCCAGAGTCCTATGTCCTTTGTGCTATTGTCATCTTTACTATTAATGTGGTTATCATTCTTATTTAAATGGGGAGGTTTTTAGTGGCTTTTGTATCACTGTTTGTCACTTGTAGCATTATTATATGTGTATCACTAACAGTATTATGTTCTAGTACCTTCACTGTTAAAAGGAATACAAAAGGACAAACACTGCAAAGGACAGTGTAATCAAATTAGCTTATACAGTTTTGTGCAAGTATGGATGTACTGCATAGTTCTTGCTTTCTTTCCTAACTTGATTCCCTCAGATCACTAGTAACCAAGGAAAAGAAACAGTAGAGAGTTTGTGAAGCTTTTGAATGTTTTTAAAAAACTTATTTACATCCATTTTAAAATTAATATAAAAATCCCAAGAAGCTTTCAATGGTCAACCCCCTAGGTCTGCTGACATTGGCATTTCCAGTTTCAGACCAAAGTGTGGCATCTTTTGCTTTTAAAATCGCTCTTTGAGACTGAAGCTGCTTTGAATTCAGTTAAAAGAGCAGCTTGAAAAGATCTTTCTTGTGTGTAATGGTTGTGAACAGACTAGACTGTTTCTTTTCAAGTCACTAGCTATGGCTCAGGATGAAGGCAAGCTGCTTTATAGGTGGCATATGAGGCTCAGACTAAAGATGAAATAGAAAATGCTGAATTCAGCAGATACTTCTGCTATTAAGGCTCTAGGGCCTGATTCTGAGAGCTGCTGAGGACAACCAGCTCACATTTACTTAAAGAGAAGCTAGTTCAGCATCTTCCCTGACTGGATCCCTAGACCAAAGTTTTCAGCTTCCTGGCTTCTGATCCCTAAAGGAATAGTCACAAAGGCCCAGATGCTTAAAGGTATTTAGGATCCTAAATTCCTGATTTCAGTAGTAGGATGTGGGAGGACTCTTCCTCCAATTCAGTCAGAGGCAATGCCATGATGTGCCATGGGAATTAATATTGGCTGGGTGTGAGACCACGGAAAGAAAACATGCTCCAGAATCTCTTTATTCTTCTAAAATTAACAGAAAGTAAAAACTTGCCCCAATGAACTATTAAAAAAATAAAATCACTTTGTGTCCCAGACATACTCAGATTATTGCAAAAGAGAAGTCAATACTTTTTGAAAGTGTAGTAACACTTCATGATATACAGTAATTGTGGTTGCTTCATGGGTGCTGATGACTTACTATAAACCTAGCATGTGTTGTCTCAAAACAACTGCACACTCCATGTAGTGGTTACCCCAAGTCTGAGAGAGAATACACTTCAGTTGCGCTCTCTCTCTCTCTTTTTTGTTTTTAAAGCTAATGCCTCATTTAATAGCTGTTATCCTTGGTTCCAGGACTCAATCCTGCAGTCAGTGGGAATTTTAGTTGCAGAAGGAATACGTTACGAGGGCTGTAAAATAGTTTAATAGCTATGCAATATTTAAATTAAGTGTTCACAAAAAGACCAAATCTGCTGCTGTAAAAGGCCAAAACTTCATTTAAGTCAGTGAAGCTGTACAGATTTACACCAGCAAAAAAAAGAGCTGTGTTCCACTTAGGCCTGAAAAGTTCTGACAGAAGTTGCAGCGAGAAGCACAAATTAAGGCAGTCCTGTCCTGTGATTTGAACTGATCTCTCAAAGCCTCTAGGCTGGGGAATACTACTCCCTCTGGAGCCCTGGCTGGGATGATTTAGTTGGGGCTGGTCCTGCTTTGAGAAGGGGTTGGACCAGATGACCTACTGGGATCCCGTCCAACTCTTAATACTCTCTGATTCCCCTGTTCAAAGTGCAGAAAGGCAGAAGTTACACCAGTTTAATTTAAATGGATTGCAACTGCTGTAGCTAAACTATTCCATGCATTCGCCAGTTTAAAACTGGTTACAGTAGTTTTGGTCGCACCCACAAATGACCATGTGTAAACCCAACTGCTGTATGCCAGTTTCGAACTGATCTGAGAGTGTCCCTGCCCAAAGTTGCACCAGCTCCAGGACATTAGCTTCAAATCAGTTTGCTATACAAAGGGTGCAAAGCAGGCGTAAATTCCTCCTTTGTGGCGCTGTCCCAGGGACCTGCCGAGGTGTAGGTATGGGCCATCCATCCCGCTAGTCATTTCACGCGGTGCCCATCACCGTGGCGCCTCTGTGCTTCTCCGCCCACCGTGGCTGGGTCTCGCTGCCTTCCCCATCGCCTCCCGTGGATGCAGAGGTGCCTGGTATGTTCACCTCCCCCCCCCGCGACCACCTCCATGACTGCACAAGGGCTACCGGTCAGTCGCCCCGCCGGGGCCGCAAGGGAGCTGGGTTGACGCGCGCCCGGCCCCGCCTGGGAGCGGCTGCACAAACAAACTCCTAGGCATAGGCAGGCGGTGCTGCTGCAGCAACCGACTTGCCGGACTGCGCATGCGCGTCTTCCTCCCTAGCAAACGCGTGATGATGAGCACCTCAGAGTGGGCCGGGGGGGAGGGGAGAGGAGGAATGGAGAAGGCTGTGCTACGTCGTTTACGTAAAAGGGAGAGGGGAGGACGGACGCAGCATTGGTTACGCTGAGCTACTGAGGTGGTTGTGTAGCCCGTGCGCAAGGTGCGTAGCAGTGAGCGTGCCGAACGCGACTGGCACGGCGTAAGTGTGTTTGGTGAATGGCGTAGCGCAGCGGCCGCTGCGGAGCGGAGGAGGAGGCGCCCCGGCGGTTTGGTACCGAGCGGAGAGGGAGATGCACACGGCACTCGAATGAGGTAGCTATAAAACCCCATTTGTTTACCTTCCCTCCCCCACACCGGCCGGCGCCGCCGAGAGGGCGGCGGCCGGGTCCCTCCCGGGCCGGCGGGGGGAGCGGCCATCCCTCCGTGGGCTGCAGAGCGGCATGTGGGGGGCAGCGAGGCGGCGGCGGCGGCCACCTCATCACGTGGCGGCGGCGGCGCGCGCTAGTGAGACTCGCCGCCGGGGCCGCCGTCGTGGTGGGGCTGCGGGGGAGCGGCGGGGGCTGCTCCCTGGAGTCTGGGAAAGCCCGAGCGGCATCCGGCCGCAGTGCGCCCAGCCCCCCGTGCAGTTCTTGCCCCCCGTGCCGGTGCGGCCCGGGTACACCGCTCCTCTGGCCCCGCGCAGCGGGCCGCTTTCCCCGGAGGAAGGGAGGTCGAGGGGAGGCCCAGTTCCTCAGGGCCGTGAATGGCCGCAGGGGCTTGTGTGGGGGACGGGCACCCGGCTCAGCTCTGCAAGCGGCAGTGACCCGGGCTGGGGAGAACCCCCGGTGGGGCTGGTTTGCAGCAAGTGCTCTCCGCACATCCCAGAGCGATAAACCCAGCTTCCAGCCAGGGCTTCCGGGGGGCGACTCGCGTCACTGGGCCTCCTCCCCCTCCCCCCGCGGGCACAAACGTTTGCTGTCGGCCTCCAGCTTGGATGCCCGCTTCCCTGTGCTCCCAACTCTGTCACTCCTCAGCCGCTGCCAGGCTTTGGGGAAACTTTTAAGGCTAGGTGTAAATTGTAAACCTACATCGGCATAACTACATTGTTCCGGGATGTGAAAAATCCGCACCGCTGAGTGACCGCGCTACCTCGATAGGAGAGCTTCTGTCGACCTACCTACCACCTCTTGTGGCGGTGGATTGATTAGCTATGCTGACAGGAGAAGCTTCTTCACTAAGGGCTAGTCTACACTAGAGAGTTTTGTTGACAAAAGTCAGCTTTTGTCGACAAAACGGGAGCTGTACTTATTCAGATGCTCTTCCCACAGATGTAGCTCCCATGCTGGGGTGGCTGGACCCTGCTCCGGATTGGGATCAGGGCAAGAAGCCCTGGTTCAGAGCTGGGAGAGCAGCAGCCTTGTGTGGCTGGACCCCAGTTCCTGACTGGGAACAGGGAGGGAGTGGCTCCTGCCAGCTCCTGGTGGGGATTAGGCTGGAGAAACTCTGGGAGGCTTCCCCTGGTTCCTCGTGAGGAGCCAGGAGGAGAAGCTGGCTGGGAGCCTGTGGGGCTGTTGGGCTGCCAGGGGCTGAGAAACCGTCTCTCAGTTCCCTATGCTGCCCCTTTTAGGTCCATGAAAGGCCTCCTGGTGAGGACACAAACCACGGACCCAAGGAGGGTAGTGTGCACATGCAGCACTGCAGTGGCTGTAAATTGGCCTAATGTAGGTTGACTTACCTTTCTAGCATAGACAAGGCCTGAAGCGCTACAGTGGTGCAGCAGCACTGATGCAGCATTTTAAGTATAGACCTGCCTTAAAATTAGTGTGTATCTTAGGCCTTCCCAACCTGCAGTCATTATGCCTCGTCTGCAGTGTGTGCTTTGAAAGACTACACTTGAGATACCTTCCTTAGAATGAGATAAAAGGGAACACTGTTTTGTTTCACCTGTGCTGGTGAAACTTAAGTATCACGTCAGAGTCTAGGTCATGTTTATTTGGAAAGAATGGTGAAGGTGGGTGGTGCACATACTTTTCAGTTTGATATTTTTGATTTACTCTATTACTGGGGAAAGTTGCTGTTTTGAGTTGCATCTCAGGTGAATTATGTGTAACTTTGGACAAAGTCAAAAAAGAAAGATCTAAGTAGTACTGTGGGGGGTGGGACGGGACTTGATTGGCCACTGTCACTGAGATAGCTTCTGCAAAATCACCCAGTCACAAGTAGTATTGTCTACAGGAAAGAAAAATAAGGTTAAGTCCATACAAATTAAACACCCCTGACTAGCCTGTGTCAGGTAGCTTGGGCTGTGGGGCTGTAGGACTGCAGTGTGCATTCAGGCTTGGGCTACAGCCCAGGCTCTGGGAACTTTCCTCTTCTTGGCGTCCCAGAGCTTGGGCTGCTCTGTGTGGCTTGAAAGGTTCTCTCTCTCACCAACAGACGTTTGTCCAATAAAAGATATTACCTCACCCACCTTGTCTCTCTGATATCCTAGGAGCAATGTAGCTACAACTACACTAAATATAACTTTTAGAAAATGTTCAAAGGGAATTAGTAGTTCAGCCTTTTCTTGTCTGTCTTGCCATATTCCAGTGACTGAACTGAACTGAGCTTCTTGAAGCAGTACTTATTGTTAGTAAATGATGAGATGCTATGTGGGATACAACACTTTTTAATATTCTTCCCTCCCCCCCCTTTTTTTTTGTTGGTCTTCTCAATTCTTCTATTCTCAGAGCTATTTTGTGTCTGCCACTCTTTTCTCACTTCCACAACTTGCCCAAAATGCTACTCAGATTAAGGTAGATGCAGTTTTAGCTTCTAACACTACAAACACTTCATACATCTAACTTAAGTAATTCTTTAATTCCCCACTAGAACACTATACCATATTTTTCCATGTGATAGCAGCAGCCTGAAATAAGTACTGAAAAATACATATTGGAGGCATCTGTTTAGTACTTAGAAGTTTAGAACTAGTTGCTCTTTCATCTGACATAAATGGTTCATGGGGAATGCAAGCCTTATACATTAAAAAATGTTCCTTTGGGGACTACCGTGCAGAATAACTAACATAATACAAGATGATTAAAAAGTAGATAACATGACATTTGCAAAGGGAGTAGTCATTAGACAATCCAAGGAATTTTTTTCATTATGTTCTGTTTTGGAGACAATAAGAGGCTGCCTAAGAAATGGCTTCTAATTTAAAAAGATTTCATTGTGTATCCTGTGAAATCCTGCTGATTTTTTGGTGAGAGAAGTAACACACACCACTCTAACCCCCAAAAAGGACTCTTAACTCCTTTTGTATAATTGTTAGTATGCGGAATATTGGTCTAAAAGGAATGCTAATGTAAGAAAATTTTCTGAATCAATTAATTTATCCACAAGAATTGTCAAAGAACAAATGTAGCTGAATGGTTAGCACTTTGTCATTAGCCAACTTGTTTTGAAATAGATGTCCCTGTCCAAAATAAAACTTAAATATTATTGAATCTTAATCCTTGTTTTCAGAACTTTAATTTTTATTTTTGATTTATGGAGATAGTCGCGTTGTTTGACCAAGGAGACTGTACTTTTGGAAGAATGAATAGAAAACCCTCTGAAAACTTTTTATAGATTTTCTATAAATCATATGTGTTTTAATAAGTTCATGTAGCTCGTGAGTTTTCAGGTGGGGGAAAGTACATCAATGCCCATGGAAAGTGGATGCAGTGGGTAACCAGTATCCCATCTACTGGAATACTAAAAATGATAATTTAACATGGAAGTGTAAACCAGCAGGCTAACTACAGTAAAATTGTATAGGATGATAGAGAGACAAGGTGGCTAAGAGAATATCTTTTATTGGATCAACTTCTGTTGGTGAAAGAGACAAGCATTTCATCTTACACAGAGCTCTTTTTAACATCTGAAGACGAACTCTGTGTAAACTCAAAAGCTTGTCTCTTTTTCCAAGAGAAGTTGGTCCAGTAAAAGATATTACCTCAGCCACTTTGTCTCTCTAGCATCCTGGGGCAAACATGGCTATAACTATACTGCAAACAACCTACAAGATTCTGTCAAGTCACATTTGCCATACAAAAAAGAAAAGAGGCTTTTAGAAAACAGAAAGCAAATCAAAATATGGTTTTAATCTTTTACAAGGAAATAGTTTGTTTTAATAATTTCTTTGTACTGGTTTTGTCAGTCAAAGCAGCAGTGTGCTTAATGTATTAGAATAGTACATTTAAATTGGCTCCAGACAAAAGTGCAGTTGACTAGGGCCTAAGTTCAATGCACAAACTTGAATTGAAATAACTAAATGTTATAATTAACATGTTTTGTTGTTTTGGCGTGAGTCTGTGCATGCATGCTTTGGAGTAAGTGTTCTGTTTTGATTTAGATGTATGTTTGTTTGTTTGTTTGTTTTTTAACAAATTTAAGCAAAACAGCAATAGAACACTTATTACAAAGTAGGTGTCCAAACATAGGCTTGCACCATGTGCAAATAACAAGCTGTTAATTGAAACCAATTTAGTGCACATTTTAGCATAGACCAACCCTAGGTATCTTTATTTTGCATTTGAAAAGAAAAAGTAAACAGCATATTTAGTGAAAACTTAAAATTCATTTTCAGTAATCTAGGGATCCATTAATAATGTACCTGCAAATGTGTTTTAAAAAAGTCTAATTTTTATGTTGTCCCTTTGTCTGCTGTGGTACCCGGAATGAACCGATGCCAATTAGTAGTCTTGAACCCTAATGAGCGTGGCTTGCATGAAAAGTATGCCTTTTTCAGCAACAGAATATTGGGCCACTTGTATCTAGTTTCTAAGTGTGGATAGTTCAGTCCCTTCAATTTTTTATAGGAAATTCCAATAATATACAAACAGATATTCCCAGTCAAACTGCAGAAAATCATAAATTGAGAAATGCAGGGGGAAGCAAATCCAACTAATCCAAATATAGGAATAATAGTAGTGGATACTTCCTGTCTGATGCAGACTTCCTGTGTGGATTTGGCCAAATAAGGCAAGCAATCACATTTAATACTTCCATTTAAATTGAATATCAATGCATAATTGTCTGGCTAGCCAATGTAAGTGGGAGAAAATTCTGTAATATCTGGGTTAAAAATCTGTGCAGTCCAGATTACTCCATTCTTAAGTGTCATGTGTAGTTCTGTTTACCTACTTATAACATCATTTAGTTCCATTTACTTAGACTGTCCATGTGGTTATAATGTGGTTAGCCCCAACTGTGCCTACGAAAGATGGATTTGCTCCATCTGCCTCAGTTTCCATATCTGTAAAATGGGGATAATACCTACTGAGAGAATGAAGGTGGCTAACTGAAAAATTGAATTAAATAGGTTACAAAGTACTCTGAATTTGAAAAGTGGTATAAATGTGAAATTATTGTAAAAGAATAGATACCTATACATAAAAATTAGCCTTTTTTATGCTCTTTTGCTAAATTTGTTTGAGTTATTAAATTTAATCTCCTATTTCAGAAGTCCTGTGATTTAAAATTTGGGAGTTTAGATGTCTTTTGAGGGTATTGAAAATGTTAGTATAGGGACAAGAGAACCAACTATGATTTGAGTTTCCATAATAATTTTAACCATCAAGAAAGTATTTTCATACTTCCACAACTGTCTGGCACATTCCTATAACAAGTATTCAGAATTCTCAGAGGAGTTTAGCCCTGCCCCCTTTCTCTTTGAGAATGTCAGTAATATTGCAAAGAAGGAAAAAGAAATTGCAGTACTTCTGATTTCTGTTTTCTTTGTATAACATGTTTTCACAGAATCAAACTTCAGGGACAAAGGAGGAGACGCTTCCTTCAGTTTTAAAAAATCCATTCTGAGTGAAAATGATTAATGTGCACTGCTCCTGTTGTGGAAGGCCAATGTAGCTTCTATGTTTCATTTTACAGAAGTTTTAAAAGTTTGCCTCTTAAATTCAGTTACCAGCATATAGGGAGCATTCATCAAGTTTTCTCGTTTATAGTAATTGTCACAACAAAAATTTAATGTCCAGTTAACACCTTTAATCTGTAGGTGAAAGGTCCTAAATATCTGACAGTGCAGAAAGGATTGAGAGAGGGAGAGATCTTGTATAGTTATTGTAGTAATTTGATTGTTCTTTCTCAAACTATAGCTGAGACTTTAAATAAAGTGTACATAACAAGGTCAATTCCTGAGCTAAGCACTTGAAGTTATTAAAAAGAACAACAGAAAACATTGAAGCACCACTCCACAAAAGATGCCAGCAACTATGTCTGGCCTGAAGCATGTATCTGCAAAAGGTAAAGAGTGGGGAATCCTGTGTTGTGTGTGTGTGTGTGTATGTATGTATATAAAAAAAAGTTACTGTGGTCTTACTTATTCCATTTATTCAGAGCTTTTTCATTCAGAGGCTTAGAGAAGTGATTGTTTGACTCCACACTGACATTTTACTTTTATATGCATATATTTCTTTTTAATATGGAGCTAGTCTGTAGTATGAATAAAATCAAGGGTGTGAAGGGAGAAAATGGTTCTTATAACCAGGAGCATTTTTGTCTTTGTTTTTTAACTAGCATCTTCTAGGTCACATTTGCTTTACTGTGTTATGTGATGATCAAGATGGGAAAAATCTATTAGACCTCTAAAAGCCAGAAGCCAACAGAAGATTGGCAGGAGAAACACAATGCCTCTCCCACTAGCCTCTGGAAGGGAGAGTCAGTGTGATTCTTGCAGGTTTCTGTATCTGGATCATTTCCAATTTTGGTTAGTAGGGAGTCTGATTAAATTGGGAACTCTTCTCCATTTACTTGCTGCCACATTACCCACTAATCCCCACCTCTCCATGTCACAACTTCTCTTTCATTCTGATCCTCACTTGCTGTAAAGGAGGAACTACTTTCCTTTCTTTTTTTTTCCCCTCCAGCTACTGGAAAATAATGGTGAGTTTTAGTCTTCCTCCTGCTATCACTTTGGTGTCTTTGCTGTGGCTCATAGCTTTCAGAGCAACAGTACCACAACACGGAAGAGAATCAATCCAGTTTAGCTGAGGCAAAGAAAAAAAATACTGTAGCTAGTTTTTAACTTTCACTCTGCTGCTTCTTGGAGTGCCATTAGCATAGCTAGAGATAGTTTTCTGCCACTGCTGGGAGTTCTTTTGGATGAAGGATGAGGAGAAAGCAGACTCTCAGAACAGTTTGGGAGCAGCAGCAAAGTAAAGCTAACAAGCTCTTGTCAATGTTACTGCTGCTTTTCAGAGTTTTTCAGCGGTTATGAGAAATAAGAAAATCTCCAGGTTCATTCTATTACTAATGGCTCCATCTGCTTCCCAGAGAGAGCTTTTTTGTCACTGGCTAGTAAATGCATGTTTAGTGTCTGTGCTGTAGATAATGTCTGCTTTGTTTAATATTGACAGCTGTACATTCTTAATATTAAGCAAAGTAAAAAATGATATTAAAGATTTTTAAAACACATTAAACACTCACAAACTAGGAAAATCAGTTTGGGCTAGAATTGTGTAACTCACCTGATTGTTACCTTCATGTTTTACCTCCATAAGCATTTAGCTGGGAACTGCTCTTAAGGGACAAACCTCAAGACTTTCAAAAGATGAGGAGACTTTTTTTTTCTTAGTCATAACTGATATTTGTTTGCTAGTCTAGGTGATCAGAAATATAATGGTCACATTTTACTGGAAGTTGATGAATGACTATGGCTATGTCCAAAATAAGTAATTGACTCACTGTAGAAATATTTCAACCAATAGATTTTTGTGCCCAGTTGTAAGGTTACAATAACCTACTAGATCTTTTTAAATAATTACAAATAAATATGCAGGGATTTAATTTATATAGAAGTCCAACAGCTTGTATAAAAATAGGTGCTTCGACAGAGGCCTGATGTCAGATTTTAGTCCAGAGTTTCTGCATCCAGGTTATTATAAACACTTCAAAAATAGAGATTTATAATGGAAACTGTAAGAGAGCCCAACTACAGCTGCTGGCATATGCTGCTGTAATAAAACATGAAGTCCAGATAGACCCTGTCATCCTGTAAAAGTGCAATGATCACCCAACTAGTAGTAATTACATGAACAGAACTCTGTTCGCCTTTCATTCAGGACTACAGTGCTGCGGTCACTACGTGGATTAAAATAATCCTAGGAGTTGTGCATGATAACTGGAAATGTAATCTGATGTACTGCTGATAATTGATGGGTCTCTATAAATAGTCTTTCCCTTTTGTAGATCTGATTGCCAATGATGATGCAATAATGACTACATAAAATGTAATCACTTTTAATGTTGATAGTCCACACTAGATGTAGTATAAAGGAAACGTAACTTTTTAAAATTTTTATTTAAAGCATTCTTTAACAGAGATGTAAGTGGAATAGTCAAATTCAGTTTGTGATTTTTTTATTTTTATTTTTTTTGTGAGTAGCTTTAGTTTGTCATCTTAATATTGGTTTTTCATTTGAAAGTGGAGCTAAGTAGTGCTATTTATCCAACGCTGTGTGGTTATAAAGTTGCTTAGAATGGCAGCACTATGTCAATTCTACAGTTGCAAATGTTACAATTAGTAGTCTTTTTTACAGGGCAAGTATCCTACATGTACAGTTATGTGTTCTATGATGGTGGCAGGTAGACAATCATCTAAGTCTACTGGGCTGACTGTGGAACAGTGGCACTTCCTTGGTTCATACTGAATGCAAACTAAACCAGAAAAGCTTCCCTAAATGCTGACACTGAGCACTCGGTATCTAGGTTTTTAATAATTTTTTTTATAATCTAAAAACCCACCTATGATTTTACTCATGGAAGGTGCCAGATTGACAGTCATGGAAAGAGAGTCTTTTTACTGCTGCCCCAGCCCACCTGAGCATTAATCATTGGTCTCTGCTTAACACTTAATTAGTATGCTAGCTAGTTTCAGTGGCAGTGGCTGTTTTTTGTGATGTGGACACCTTACATCACTAGGTTTTTATGATAAAATATAGTCCACTTATTTCATGTACAGTATGATACATAAGATATATCTATACAGCAATTAAACACCTGGGGCTGGCCCAGAGCTTTGGCTTCGGGGTTGTAAAATAGCTGTATGCACATCCGGACTAGAGCCTGAGCTCTGGGACCCTACAAGCAGGAGGGTTCCAGTATATGGGCTCCAGTCTAAGCTCGAATGTCTACATTGCAATTTTTAGCCCCACAAGTCCGATCAGCTGACCTGGGCCAGCCACAGATGTCACTGGGTCTCTTATTCCAGTGTAGACATACCTGTAGACCAAAGATTTTCAATCACTACTAACTTGGAGTGCATTTGAAGTAGTCATTTAGAGGAGAGACTATTCTGTTCAGCAGTCCCTAGATTATCCATTTGTCCTTTACCCTTATTTACTTATGCATCTCCATTGAAGAGAATGGAATCTGTATGCATAGACAAGGACAGAAATGATGATCTGCCCTCAGCTAACTTCTAAATGTTTGTGAATATATTGTCCATTTGGTTATTTTGTTCGCATATTTTCATTACAGGGTAATTCTCTTACTTGTTTCTTCTATGAAAATGAGTCCCAATACTATGAGTGGAATGTACAGTAAAATAAGACAAAATATATTTTGTGCTACTAGAATCATGGATTCTTAATCATGATAAGGGTGTATGCTAACTAATTTTGTACATTTCTGACTCTTGAAGTACAAAAAGTACCAACAGAAGTTCATTTTTTGTTTAGTGGATTCATGGCGAAATCCTTTTGTCAAGTGACTTCACTGAGCGCATGATATGTTTGAATAATGCAGAGAGGAATGTGTAAAAGGATTTATGATGCTTGGAATTAAGAAACTGCATGAATGCTCTTAGTGGGATGAGTTAAGGTAAAGAGATGTTTTAAGACTTTTCAAAATGACAGTGGCTGCAGCTAATTATTGTGAATTATATACTTAAAAATAAGGGGTTTTATTTTCTACTTAGTATATTATTGATATAAAATAATTGTATTACACCAGAAGTAAGTGATTATAGTTAATATAGTAAAAATATTTTAGTTGTTTTCAAAAGGCATCTTTGACTCCTGGAACTCCTTGTCGGGATTTCCTGTCTGTCAATTCCAAAGAGCTACATATGTTGATTTAACATTTTTTCTTATAAGAAAGTAAAGTATTATGGTACTTTTAACCTTTGCACAGAAATGTTGTCTCATAAAGTAATAAAATATAATAATTTATGAAGGGGCACTAATTTTTTGTATGGTGTGTAAAATGTATGTTTTTTAATAAGTGCTTTCCTGTTAATGCATATTAAAATTGAACTAGGAAAGAAGCACAATTGCATTTTTGGAGTTAAAGACAACATACTATTGTTTTATTTTCAATTTAGTAGGAAAATTGAAATATACAAAGTGTAATTTCCTCAGCGTGTCTTGGCAGTGTCTACAAATGCATCTACAGAAATTTAGATTACTCTTTTACTATAACTTGATTACTTACTATAAATTCACAGTATGGGTTTGGAATTACCTTCCAAGGCAAGGTGTTAATTACATTTTATAACAAGAGGATTCTCAAAGGGAGATACTTACTTCAATTCAAGGAAGCAGCCATATACCTAGCTCTGTCTGTCAGATAAATACAATACAAATACACAAAGGACAGAATAATATTGGGATTGTTGCTTAATTTTGGTTAGTATCATTTAATTTTGTGCTTTACAGTAGCTTCCAGTAGTGATGTAAGAACACTGTGATGATCTCTCATTTATTATGCTTTTCCTGAGCACTTTCCAACCCTATCTCCACCTGTGTGTGTGTGTGTGTGTGTGTGTGTGTGTATTTGTTTGTTTTTTGGGGGTGGGAGGAGAAATACAAGGAGGAAGTTTGAATGTCTGATGCCTTCAATAAGTACTTTCCTTTGACTGTCTGGTAATGACTAAAATATTATCCAAGAAATTTTCTCCTGCTACCATCTACCCAAAAGGGTAACCACTTTTTAATACTGAATTTCCATTATCTGTAAAGGTACAGTCTGAATGATGAAGAAAATACAAGCAACTTAACTGAGAATTTCTTAATGTTTAAATTATTAATGAGAAAATATGAGACAGGAAGAGAACCTGAGGTGACCTGTGTCTCCCATTATTTGTTATACTTTGTACTTGATGCACTGTTACATTGGTTGAAGATATGATAATTTGCTAGGCATGTCAAATTACTAAAATAGTAATCCAACCTTAACATAATTGTCCAGTGCATCTGGTTATGGGATTTTTCCAAACCTTGGCGTCGAAGTCCAACTGAGGACTAAGGTGTCAGTAGCTAGATATTTGCTGTTTCAACTCCAGTAGGTGACCTATGCAAAGAGAGAGGTTGTAATTTTAATCAGGCAGTGATGCAGACTGAGGAGAGGGACAGATTGTTTGAGTGAACAGATAGCAAAAAAAAAAAAAGTAAATGAAGTGACTCTGTGGTAGGGTGAGTGGAATAAAATAACCCATTATGCACTTTAATTGTATAGAAATCAGAAAATACGAGCATGATATTTAAAAAAGCTGAGCACATCCCAGGAGGTGTTAAGCATCCTTAACTCCTGTTGACTCCAGTGGAAGTTGAGGGAGCTCTGCACTTCTCAGGGTCAAACTGTAATATCACTTGTATGTAATAATTAGAGTATATATAAGTTAGTAACTTTAGATATGTGTGGACTTACATTAAGAAGATTCTTTATGTACAATATTTGATAGCATCATAAAGATTGAACACAGGGTAGATAGATTTAAATCAAAGCAATTTACATCACCAGTTTTAATCATGATTTAAATCAGCAAGCAGGAAACCTTGATTTAAATCATTACTTTTAATCATGCTTTACATTTGTACTTTTTAGTTATTTTCCTAAAGAAAGGTTGAGTCTCATTTAACCATTTAAAAAATGTTGATTTGCAATTAACAACTGACCTTTACACTAAATTTGGAGCTTTTTTCCAGTTATGAGGATACACATTCATTTATGCAGTTTTATATCTTAACATACATTTATTCAGATTCTTAATTTTACATTTTATTATTTTAGAAGATGGTGAATGATGCAGTTCTTATTTAATATGTGGTGATTAATTTATTACTTGTGATCAGTGTCAAACTCTTATTTGTATGGAAATGCAAATTCAAATAAAAATGGACAAAAACAGAATTTTAATTTCATTTTATTAAATGAACTGGAGACATAAGAAAAAGTTTATCAAAACATGTTTTGTATGTAAAATGAACTGATTTTATTAAATAAAGGAAGTATTGTCAGTAGTTAGTGAATTGAACTGATTATTACTGATCTATGTTCAAGATTTTAAAACTAGTAAATCTCATCCTTTCATACTTTGTTTTTATTCATAGATTGGAAGAGGGAAAGCAAGCTTTTCTGCTTTTTCAACTCCAGATAGATTTCTTAACTTTGAGTGAACTACTCATTAAACTGAACTAGTTGAATAATATAAACAGAAATTAAAAAAAAAATAGTTTCCCTGTACCTGCAGAAGAGGCTGCCGCTGTGAAAAGCTGGTTTAGCATTTCAACAAATTCTGGTTTCAGATGTTTAGCCAGTGATTTCACCAGTTTAGTGATTTGACTGTCTTTAAAACATGGTAGCAAACGTGCTACTTGATTATTTGTATTTAATTTGAATGATATTAATAGATTTAGACCTTAACATGGGTTATCAACTTGAAATCTAATTTTAAATAGGCTTATTTTTATAAAACAACACTTGTATTTAAGTAAAAAATTATTTTGTATCAATCCAGATTGAATATAACTACTTCAGTTTCTTTCAGACAGATTTTTCCACAGAGTATAATTTTTGCTGATGCTGACCAGTTTGGTGGACTTTCTCAAGTCAGTTTACCACAGTTATTTGAACCATCTATTTTACTGAGAGTTGGAGTTGGCATTAGTTAATGAAATTATAGGCTTATATACAGTAGCTGTAATCAGTATGACTTTGCAGAAAGGAAGGACAGACAATTATCATGTTTTGCATTTACCTTGGGTAGCTTACAATGCTTATAATAAAATGTTTTGAATTTTGTAATATGAATAGCAAAATTACTGTCATATGCTACAGTTTAAACCATTGATTTAAAACACTTGTAAAGATGATTTGCAGATTCATAGATGCACCCAAGAGAACTGTACAAAAGCGTGGTATGTCCTAAATAACAAGGGCGAATAATTAAGGGACAAAAAATAAACAGAAAAAGCCTTCCTTTTTTAAAGATGGTCCATGATACCCAGACCTTTCTGAATTGCCATTTGCTAGTTGGCATGACGTCTCAACAAGATCTCTGCTTTTGTCTGTTATCATGAAACCGTAGTAGAGAAGAGTCCAGCAATAGAATAATAGAAAAGTTTTATTTTCCTTCAGCAGTGTATGTTAAAGTTCTGGTATTCTTAAATATTTTGTGTTTAAAAAACCCCCTCAAACTATGCAATATTGTAATAAATAGCACACCATGCCACTTAAGTTAGGATCAGACTTCAGCCTTCTCCAAGTTTCATGATCAGTATGACATCAGCGAAGATTTTACGGGGACATCTTTCAAAGCAGGAACTTGGTGATCCATAGTGTAAATGACATGAAAACTAAAAGATAAGTCAGGTTTTTTTTCAACATGGCAACATGATATACCCTCTGAAAACTCCTGCTCAGTTAGGGTACTTTTGCCATGTTATCACATTTAACTTGTTTTTAAAATACTTTTGCCAATTACCTATCTTTAAAAAAGAAGGAAATGAACTACTCGTTGTACATGTTACGTACAATATGTTTTGATGTTCTGCTGAAACAAAAGTCCTTGAATTTAATTTTCTTCCAAAATTGTCAGGCACAGTCTGTTAACTGAATCGGTGCTGGTCATCACTGACTAAAATTATTAATAGCAGCCTTTGCACTGGGAACCACTGCCTGGTACTGTCAAAGTATTGGAGACTTAGTGGACAGTTGTCTGTCCCTATTGGAATGGATTGAGCCACTAATAAAATTGTGTGAAAACACTAGATTTCATCTGGCCTTGAGATAGGAGACAAAATCATGCAAAGTTGAGAAGGCCTCAAATCTCAAAATCATGACTGAAGGTGGGAAGAGAGAGAGTTAAGTGGCTCTAGGAGTAGAAGAAGAAATATTTCCGTGTATATTTTCGTATTGCAGGCACAGAAAGGCAATTACCATGATGACATGGAATCAGGTCAGTAGGTAGCCTTGGGAAACCAAAATCCTTTAGAGATGTGAGCATAGTGAAGGGGGAGCACATTCATGTCTGGCCATTGGACTCGTATCATGGAATGCTACCAGAAGCAGGCGATGAATATACAGAATATAAGCCAGCTATTTACAGTGGATCAAATTACATGCAGAAGACTAGTCTAGAATAGATGCATCGAATTATAGTTAATTTCATTCCAAATTGATCAGATAAGCCAGCTAACTGTTCATAATACAGTATCTAACTTGCTTTTTTCTAACCAGTCATGATATGTGGCAATAAAATGTTCAATAACATGGTGATTTACCCTGGAGAAGTGCACATAGGTAGTTGCATAGTTAAAGGAACGCTCAACTTAATTTTTTTTATTAAGTTGATTGGTCCTCTGTTAGGCTTTTTCCCAATCAATTTTTAAAAGAAAATTATTTTAAAATATGTGTGCAATTTCCTGCTTCAATTTTGATATTTATAAGGTTAATTTAATCAAGGGAGATACTAACTATGTAGGGAAAACAGTGAAATTCACCAAATGCAAGGTGCTTATGTGTGCACAAAGTAAACATACTGAAAAATAGAGAGTTCTTGCCATCTTTCAGCTGCAGTAATCCTGTGTGTTATGAGTAACTATAGTAGATATAACTTTTTCCGAGGATGACTTCCCAGTTGTGTCCCTCAGGTCAGTGTTCTGTTACCGAATATGGCAAGAACTAACTCGAGTGAAAAAGTTGATTTGCATCTGAAGTGTTTAGCTGGATCAGGGCCTTAATGTCTTGTATAACTGGACATCAAATTTATTTAACACTTAAAAGCTGTAAATCTTGTGATATATATTTGAAGGCTTTGGTAGTGTTTCTTATTCTTAAACAGCTGCAATGGAAGCATGTGGGAATTAAACACACACCTAAGACGGTGCTGCCTTTCAGCCTATCTCTTTCCAGTGAAATAATTAAACATGTACAACAGTTCACGCTACAGCTGAGAAAATAAAAATCTATCCATTATTTTTGTCAGGTTGTAGCAAACATTAACAAGCCTATTTTACCTCTGAGATAAAAAACTCTTTTCTATAATCTTGAGTAGGAAAACCCTTTAGTATTGTTATTGATGTGGATGTTATCCGATAGTCATTCTGAAGTGAACAACTAACTCAGGGAACTGCTTTAAATCTGTATTGCTCTATTAATTCATACAAATTATTTTGTTTTATTACATTGGAAAAAACATTATTTACAGCATAGATGTAGTTATGGTTCACATTCTTAAATAACAAATACATGAGCACTAATCTTTTGATAGAGCATTATTAAACTGTAGAGTATTGTCACCTACAGCATTGCACTTTAGAATGTTTCAACACTACGAGGCTAAAAAAGTACACTTCCAAATGCCATATGTCAATTATTGTTTCAGTGATTTCCCTTTCTCTCAGGCGCTGTTTGACCTCCAGGGTATTCTCATAAGTAAACAAATGTTCTTTTCTCACTTCATCAGTTATTTCACCTCTACATGTTTCTTTTACTGAAACCTCCTACTTTTTATCGTAAACTAAAATGTCAACAAAATAAACCATTGCAGAAAATTTTAACTTTTCAGCAGACCTCCTCAGTTACACCCCAAGTCCATCTACTCATGTGCAGAACCCACATTTGCCATACAAAATAGATTATTGTGTCTGCCAATACTAATTTGTGGCTGTAAATGTTGCTGAGGCCTGCTCAGCATTTGTTCTTTTGTAGGAGCTGGCTTTACTCTTCTTAAACTTTAGAGGTGGGGAGGTCCTCTGATGACCAGTATGCTGTAAAAACAGGATAAATGCTAGATTCTCAGCTGGTGTAGCTCCATCAAATGAGCTATTATTTATTTATTTATTTTTGAGCACTAGTGTGGCTTAGGTTGTGGAGTGTTGTTTTCCCTCCCGCCCCCTTTGGTATTGGGTAGGAAACCGCAATCATTTTTCCTTATCTGAGGTTGAGTGCTCTATTAAGATATAGAATTTTGACTGATTCCAATAGAAATAATTCTGGTCTCTTGGTGCCAAAGCATCAATATTGTGACAGTTTTAACAGTAGTAATAGATACCTGTTTTACAGTACTCCTGATGTGATCTTTGGGGACATTCAGAATTTTATTGTTCATATTTTACCTATTATTTATCTATAGTAATTCAGAAATGAGCCTCAAGTGGCATTGTTTCTAGAGGAAGCTGGTACTAAGACCACCCTCATAAATTGTCCATTAATGATACTTGTACAGTGCGCATCTTGCTGTTTATATATGGAAGACTTCGAGACTCTAATGCTCAATCTATATTTACGGCTACTAGTGGAAGAGAGAACTTGAAACAATCAAAAGCATTTTTTCTTGCAGTTGTTGTATGGCTAGAATATTAGTATGGCTCTAAGAAGGACCATGTATTAGGTGGATTAATTATGAGTAATTTTAAGTAGCTGGGGTAGTTTTCTTTAATTAAAATTTGACAGATATATCTGGTAATTTGGGCTAATAGATTGCTATCTGGATTTATTTAAAATCAGTTTTCTTGTATGCTGTGACATTTTGCATTTCAAATACTTCACATTGTAATCTTGTTCTTTTAAATGTTCATGGCATATTTAGTTATGCATAAATGCTACCTAAATGCTCTAGGTTTTATCTATATTAACGTAGCAAATACAGATTGTAACACTTACTTAGTGGCCTGTTCTTGCAAATGTAAAATGTAAGTTGACTCATCTTAAGTGAATTTCCTATAATGCTTTTCAGTAGGAGTGTATTCCTTTCTCTTTATAGTTTTTTTTTTTATTATTATTTTTATTTTAAATCACTCGTCTTCAGAATAACTAAGCCCTGGTGTGATAGGAATTAATGGTTCTGTCTGTTATAAGTTTGAAATTTAGGAAATTGAAAATAAGATGCATATTATCTTTGAAGTTTCACCCTTATGAATCCACTTACAATCCAAACAAGAAAAGAAATGTGTGATCTGAATATGTCAACAAATTGCAATAATAAGATGTAGACTGGCATCCATTACAGAAGTAACTTCTAAATATTTTCCTTTTTAAGTTAGCCACAAAGATTTTTACTTTAAAATAATTTATATACAGCAACTATCAACATTTGATTCTGCAGCTCTTCTACCATGTAAAATGTCTCTGTTATTGATCCAGGTCCTTGGAATTGTACAATCTGTGCAATTACAAAACACAAATGACTGAGAACACACACAGTGGACTAATCCACTTAAACGGGATTTAAACTGTTGAGGTGAAAGCAACTGTCTAATCTCTACCAAGTCATCTTCTCCTTACAATTATAACGGATTACCATTTTGATTGCTATGAGCAGTTCCCACAGTGCTTTCTGTTTTTGAAGAGCCACAGTCAATTTAAAAGAATCACAATTCTGCCAAATTTTCTGCCTATGACTTCCATAACTGAAAATTAGAGATAACATTTATCTTCAGTTTGTTTTCTTTTGCATCACTCTTTGTTCTGAGATCTTGGCTAACAGATATAAACATCTTTAAAATCTTTCTTTCTTAAATCCATTTAAGAACATTTCAAGATCTTTATTAATCTGATAAATAATTGTAAATTTTATTTAAAATGAATATAAAGAAATGTATCTCTATTTTGCATAAACTTAGCTTTTTAATACAAAAATGTTTTCCTGTTGAAATCTACTTATCCTACAATTATCTGTGCCTATACTTCTCCAGCCCTTAAATCCTGATTTCCTTTTAGACAACCATTAATGACAAATTATTTTTACTGTGGAGCCTAGGGATTGAATCATAAATAAGGTGCTTGAAGAATCCTGTACTGGACAATTTAGAACCTCTCACCAGAGGACACAGCCAGTGGTGTCATTGCCAATACAAAATTAGGGAGGACAAGCATACTTTATGGAGGATGCCTAGCACATTATCATTTTGTTACAGTCCTATACTCAAGTATATGTGATGGAAACCAAATTTGATTTCCTTCTGAACCTATTTTAGTTCAAGTCTGTCTGAATCATAGGTTGTAATTTTGCAGTCAGTGTTAATATTGTATCAATGTTGATATAAAATACTGTATCTGTTTTGGATGGGAAATATGCTAATAAATTACAACCTTAATGCTCTCTCTTAAGGTTGTATTTACAGCCATAATGAAGAAGTTTCACACTGGAGCAAACCATAAGACTGAGGTAGACAAAAGCTCATCTGTATAATCAGCAGTTTACTTTGCTAGTAATCTTTTGTATCTCCTGTGTTTAAAAACAAGTTTCCTCATTTCTTATTCTGTGCGATCCTGAAGAGGAATAAATGTCAATGTTGAATTGGGTCAGTAGAAAAGTAGAGAACACCATAGCTCAGTAAAAATATCTGATTTCCCTTACTAGATATGTTACTTCTAAAACGTGAAATGTAAAAGCATCTTAGTTGAAGAATATGCAGTGTTGCCAACTCCTGATGATTTTATCATGAGTCTATGATAATTATTGTTTTCCTTAAAGCCCCAGCTCGTGGAGTCAAGTGGATATGTGATAATTTCAGTTTTCATTCTTAAAGAAAAAGTAAGTTTCTAGATCTTGTAGCTGTGAAAAAACTTCAAAATGTGACCCCTGTGCACCCTAAAACCTCAGAAAGCAGAAGGCAAATAAAAAGAACCCCCCCCCATCTATTATTTTTTACATAATATCATGATTTTAAAGCAAATTTCATGATTTTTGGTGAGCCTGACTCATGATCTTTGAACATTTGAGGTTGGCAATGTTTGACATCTTTGTTTGGTGTGAAATTCTTCAGATTGTCAGTGGCCTTATGCGATATAATTTTAATTGAGCTGGTGCTCAGGCCAATTACTTATGTAAAATGGCCTAACATGTTTCCCAAGGATTTTTCCACCCCCATTGAGCCCTCTTAACCCCATTCTGTCTCCCAGCCTGTTTTTCCTCTCCCCCCCCCCCCCCCCCCCTTTGTGCCTTTGTTCTCCTGGGGAGATTTGCAGGGCAGTTTCAGTCAATTTTTCCATATTGGAATAAGCTGTGTGCACAGAAACAAACCCTCTGTCCCACTGAAATGTGTTAAAATGTATACATAATTTAGTACTTTAGTATTACATATATGTGAACACATGAATATTGTCTGTCATGCTGGAACTTGAGCATATTTTTTTTTATAACAAAGGGGCCTCATGTTAAAAAACAAAACTTTTAAAAATTGAGAACTGCTGCTGTAAATAGACCAAAAATTTGGAAGAGAATAAATAGACATGTTTATATGCTTGGGACTTCGTAAGCTCCTCTCTTCCATGTATTGAGACTTCTATGTACTAATATAAAGAATATAAATACTTTGTTAGGAGTTGATTGTTTTTCAGTTGAATATTTATTAATCCTGATTTTAAATAATTTCATGGTGGTTAATGTTAGGGTCTGGGACTTCAGAAATGAAGCAGATTGATTAGAGTGATTTGTTGAGCTTGTATTTGCATCAAGTTATGATCACAGATCACTTAAACAGTTTATCCTCTCAAAACAGGTACCAGTGAATACTAACCACCACAGTTAGTTGCATGACTTGCATTTCAAAGTAATGTGTTAGCAGCACTGTATGTGATAGTCACATGAAAAAGATCATGAGGTTGTGAAAAGGATTATGATCATGCTTTAGACATGAATTTCCTTGTAGGAATATTTTAGTCTTGAACATATTTTAAAGAAAAGAGAGTTTTGATGTCACTTTGTGCTTTAATAGATGCTGAACTCTGATTGTAAACGAGAAAAAGATTCTAACCACAAAGAAGCTTTCATATTAATAGACTTAATGTTTAAGAAAGGATAGTCTGTATATCTTTAGTTGTATATTAAATTTTGAAGAATTATTGGTTTTTTGGTTTTTTTGCAAAGGCTTCAGCTTGAGCAGAATGTGATTGCCCACCTCCACCACAGATTGGGCAAACATGAGCGCATTCCCCCCGTCCTTCAGTCCCTCCACTGGCTCCCTGCCTGCCTTTGCTGTCCATTCAAGATCTTGTTTCTAATCTTCAAGTTTAACACGTCTTTGCTACATTAGAGGGATTGGGCCAGATCTTCAGTTGGTATAAATCACCATAGCCCCATTTAAGTCAGTAGAAAGTATGATGATTTACCTCACCTGAGGATCTGGCCCACTCAGATACACTTGTGCTTCTCTGACTCAATGCAGAGATTGCAAAGTTCAGAATGAAGCATGTGAGAGTGAGAGATAAAGTTTTCTTGGTTAAAGGGATGCAACTGTGAAATGAGCTTCTAAAAATATCATAGAACCTAGAAAGTGACCACCGTTAACCCATGCTACAAGATCTTCCTCTTTGATAAAATCTTTCCACTATACCCAGAATGACATTTATAACAATTTTTCTTCCTCACCACCATGCCCCCCCCTTCACCCCTCAAAAGAATACCCCATGCAGAATTTTCCATAAACAAAGAGGGTAGAGGATCCAAAGAAACCTGCCAGCGGCATCACTTTTGCCGGTATGTTAACCTTGGACACCTTGAGGGTGGACACCAATACAAAATCTAAAATAGACGAGTATATGTAGGGTAATAATGACACTTTTTAAAAACATTTTCTATGAGTCAGAAAGATAGCTATGTGACAATTACCCATCTTATTGACAGATCAGATCTTTGTGGGTCAGATTCATTCCAGTGCAGGGATGGGGTGGGGAGACAGATTGTTCCTCTGTTTAAGGTTTGCTGGAAGTGGTTCTGGGCATTAGACCAGATGACTAAAAATTGACAGGCATTTGATCAAATGACAGGGCATATTATAATTCTAGACAGGTGATGAATAGTTGTTTTATAAAAATTCAACTACAATGTATTATGAAGTTCTTACCAGAATTTTACTAGAACCAAAATCTGGAATTTCATTTTGATGCAGAGGTGTCTTCATCACTCATTTCCTGCAAACCCTATAGTTGTAGGTAGACTGGCATTATGTGATAATTTTTGTTTCTAAACCTAGAGCCTCTAGGAGCTCTCGTGAGGTTGAATGATGGAGGGGGTAGGAATGATTTTTTTCAGGGATTTCTGCATTCACACATGTTCTGCAGAAGGCCACCAGAAGAATACCTTCAGTGTTTGCTGCATTGTGCACTTGCACGGCACATCTTAAAGCTCCACAATTAGGTGATGGAAAGCTCAACTGTCAGGACACCTGTTCGCATGGGTATGGAAACTTCCAGCACATCTCTTCTCTTCTGCTCTATCTTGTTCTGACTAAGAAAGGAATAGGGAGGTTCTGCTACTTGAATCCTCATCCAGGGCCCAATCCTTTGCAATCTGAAAAGTTTCAAAGCTTTGGATATAAAATGTCAAATTCATCTTGCTGGGCTCCTTATCTCAGGGACTTCTGTGTCAGTGCTACAAGGCTCATACCAATGAATAATGGTTTACCAGGACCACTTGGCCAGTTTATTCTGTGGGCACCATCAACTAAAATTATAATTGAGGTTGCATACAACTGTATCTTTGTGCTGCTGAGTGCTCCATGTATCCTCATAAATGACAGTGAAACAGAGTATACTGCAGCTGTTATTACAGAACCCAAAATATTGTAGTGGGGAGATTGTTTTTGGATAAAAAAGATTTGTAGAATATGTTCAGCTGGAGCTTTAAAGGATATGTTTGTTGTGTGGAAGAGTGAAAATAAAATCAGTGTCTAGCTAGTTGGGATGAGCTTCAATCTAATTTGGAAGTGACTAGTTATCAACTGAGCATCAATCATGGGTTGATTCTAGTACAGGTACAAAGATGATATCGATATCACTTGTGTATGTTTTTTCACAATAGTTCGACCTTTTGCTTCCCACTCCCCGCCTCTGTTTTTTATCTTTTGTGGCCCATGAAAATATTCCTAACAGATGAAACTCCATAATCTCACTTTCTGCACTTCCGGTTGCTGTACCCATGCTGACCTAACCCCTGGAGTAGATACAGCAAGGTCAACAGAAGCATTCTTCCATCATCGTAGCTACTGTCAGTTGGGGAGGTGGAGTTCCTGCATTGATGGAAAAATCCCTTCCATTGCTCTAGGAAGCATCTACACTATGATCCTGTTTCTGTGGGATTTTTATTTGAACTCTATCAGTATTAATGTTCCAAGAGGATAAATTACATAACCGTGATAATCAGTAATAAGATGTGATAGTATTCTTAATAACTTTTTCATATCCTGTGATGGAAGGTGCTATGGTGTGCCTTCATAAACATGTGCAAAATAAATAATTACTATTTTTAATCATTTCTATTATTTAAATGAAAATATTTTTCTTAAACTCATCATTGTATAGATGTTATAAGATCTCCAAATTCCTGCTATATATTCCTTCATAGTTTTCAAGGAGCCTAACTTGGTATAGGCTATATAAATATATATACATGAGCAAAGGCCTTTATAGAAAATACTAGAGGGTGTTTGGTATGGATGTTTATGGTTTCTTTTGGTTGATTTTAGCTCATAATCTTATTGATTTAAAGCTTTTTTTTTTTAACAAGGATGATTTACATACAAGTACAGAGATGGTTGCATTGGAACTATCTAAATATCTTTTTTTCATTTTAAGTGTTTGCCTTTGTGTTTCTCATAGGAAACAGAGATGAAGGTACGCATGCACACAAAATTTTGCCTCATTTGTTTGCTGACATTTATCTTTCATCAATGCAACCATTGCCATGAAGATGACCAAGGTCCTGAAGAGAGCCGTGTACACAACCATAATGACTATCAGATCTCAGAGGCACCGTATCTCCAGAATGGAGGAGCAGAATCTACACCAAGTAAATTTTCAGTGCTGGAAGCTGAAAATGAACAAAAATACTACATTGAAAAACTTTTTGACCGTTATGGTCAAAATGGAAAATTGTCATTTTTTGGTCTTGAAAAACTGCTAACAAGCCTTGGCCTTGGAGAGCTAAAAGTAGTGGAGCTGAATCATGAGGATATTGGCCATGATTATGTTTCCCATTTGGATGCTTTAGAGGTACAAGAAGGAAAGCATTCTCATTCTCATAATCATCCTCATTCCCATAGTCACTCCAGTCCAGAAAACCAAACTGTGAATGGCATATCTACAAAGAGAAACCATAAATGTGACCCTGAGAAAGACACGATAGAGTCATCTGTGAAACCTGCCAGTAAACATGTTCGTGACAACAACCGTCACCACAACCATCGGCATCATCTGCATCATCACCTGAACCATAATGGTACTCATACTCATAATGATTCAGTCAGTCACAGTGAACATGGAGAGCCAAACCATGAACCTTCAACAGAAACAAACACTACCCAAGAACAACCTGAGAGAAAACCACCGAAACATAAGAAGAGACGAAAGGGAAAGAAAATCAGTGAGACTTTGACAGATACTGCACAAGATTTTGCTCCAGACCATGATCCAGGTGATCAATATGAGCACAATCATGTTCATAAACATGATCATGTACATGATGCATCTCACTCTCATGTGCACCTTCACGAACATGATAATGACCATGCTACTAGTCATGGACACCAAAATCCTAATCCTGGTAATGAGGATGGACATCGTCATACCAGCAAGCGAGAAGCTCCTCATAAACAGATTAGTGTAAGAAAACATGCGCGTAGTCACAAGGATCACAGTGAGGATGACCATCAACATGAAGAGGTGAGTATAAACCAGAAACTGGTATGCCCTCCTTAATTATTATTGTGAAATTATGACACCATAAGCAATGTACTCACAGATAAAACCAGTACTAATAAATGTGTATGACTGTCATACACAATCTAGGTAACAGTATAAAAGCACTAAGAAGTTTACCACTAATGTTTTAGCTCCACTCCATGATTTTCCATTTTCCATTTTGTCTTCGCTCAGTATCTCCTCTGTCTCCACATACATGAGATGCTTCAAACATCCTACATCTTCATGCTAAATATGTTGCATTTTGCATATTTAGAATTATTTTTTCATATACAGATTTCATGAATATTTCTTTTACAAATTTTGGACCTCTTCCTGAATGTCCTACATCTTTAATGATGTTCAGAGATTCACAAAGACCTCTTTGACAGTGAAAAACATCCATATCTCCTCAACATGTCCCCAATTTCAATTTTATAGTCATAAACTATGATGGCGACGTTAAGTAGATGTATCACTAAATGAAGTCTAGCTTTATACTATGTACTGTATAGTTCCCTCTTCACACACCTTCCCATTTTCATTTTTGTCCCCCTCCCATCCCCATTGTACAAAAGGCCATTATCTCTTCCATTCCCTTTAATCCTCAATTAAATCTTTCTCCCTTAACTCTTCAAAAAGGACAGTGTGCTTTGTTTGTTTGTTTTTTTTTTTAATTTAAAGTACAAAGCAGAACAATGCAATATAGACTGTACAGTCAATTTTAGGATTACATTTAAAATGAAAACACCAAATGTGCAACTGGGAGATGAGGAGAAACGATAGGATTCTTATTTCAGGATTATGCTCTCTCTTCCTCGTGGCAGACATTGTTTGTACTGCTACTTTTCATTGATCTTCCCATGTAAAGGAAAATGGTGAAATTTATTTTCAGTGACATTAATCAAGTACTACTTGATTGGAGGCTGTATATTATGTATGGTATCACAATTTATGCTGACTTTTTCCCCCTGGTTTAGCATACACCTATGTTTCAAAGGTGACATGTTATTGGTCAACATTTCTGCCTTTTCTGTGCAAACCTTCAGAATGTTTGCTATTTAGTAATTCAAGCTCTTTAATTTTCTATAGCTGCATATTCTTCAATGAAATTACTACTACATGTTTAATTTGTTGCATAAATTGCTTGCAGTGTTTAAATGTCACTCAACTACTGCGGTACTATGGTCTTGGAACCAATTCTCCAATATCTCCTGAGTTGTTTACGTACCTGTGCCCTGCATTGCTGTATCAGATCGACAGAAGACTTTGTATTGAGCACTATGATGATTTGCTGGTTGAAGACTTGAATAAAGATAAAAGTGAAGCAGCTGCAAATAAGGATAAAATAGGTGCATCAGGTAAGATAGTATCCATATGCTTTTAAAGAATGTTTTGACTCTGTTGTTGTTATTGATTTTATTTTTATTGTAGTGCATAGAAATCAGTCGTGGACCAGGACCCCATTGTGCTAAGTGCTGTAGAAACTCAGAACAAAAATAATCCATACATAGAAAATTCAATGTTTTTAAAATTATTGCAAAGACAACGAGAGTTCTGTGGCACTTTAAAGACTAACAGATTTAATATTTGGAGACATAAGCTTTCGAGAGGCTAGCTCTCTTCTTCAGATGCAGTAATACAAAAATAGGTAACACAGAGGTATCATATAGGAATCCAAGTGCATTGAGAACAATGGGAGAGGTGGAGTCCGGTACGTAAGACCTAATAACAGCCATTGAGTAGGAGGTGAGAATGGGTGGGCAAAGTAATTTACCTTCCGTAGTGAGACAGCCATTCCAGGTTCTGTTTAAACCCAGTTTGAATGTGTCAAGTTTGCGCAGTGGGACTCCAGCCGGCTCCGCACCCCCAAGCAGGGCTGGAGCTTCCAGTGGCTGTGGAGCTCCCGCGGTACCACAGCCACAAAAAGGAGGGGGAAAAAAAAAAAAGCCGGGCCGGAGCTCCCGAAGGCATCGGGGCTCCCGCGGGCAGTGGGGCTCTACCAGCACCGCAGCCCCAAGAGGGGCCAGAGCTTGCAATGGCAACGCGGTTCCCCATGGCACCGGGGTCCACACGGCACCGAGACTCCACGCCATGCTGCAGCTCTCCACAAGGCTGAGGGGCTCCTTGGATTTCCCCTCAGCGGAAGCACGGTCCCCAGCGTGGGCAGGGCACCTGGGACCTTGGACAACCGCCTGTGTGGCGGCTCGGGTCCCACGGGGGGGGGGAGGGGGGGGGATAGTCGTCAGAACAGCCGACGCCCCCTCAAGGTGTCTAAGCAGGCGACAAAAGTGATAGTATGGGTACAGTCTCTGCCTTGGCACAATCTGAGGCCCATGTACACCACTCCTCGGTTGAGGAGTTGGACCCTGTGGAGACACCTCCTACGGGTGCACCCCTTCGGCAAGGGGAGCACCCGCAAGACTTGCCTCGGTAATCCTATTACTCCTTCCCGGACGAGGCAGTCTCCAGGGGCCAAATGGCACCACTGAAAGATTTCAGGGCGCACCAGGAGTTGCCCAAAAGCGGGGCCCCTACCTTGAGGTTGGCTTCCGCCATCCTGCATGGAGGAATCACGCTGGCTAAGGCAGCGCTCCAAACGTCAAACAACCCTGCTGCCACAGCGGGTAGGGCCATAGCCCCTGCAAGGTCCAAGAGGAAGTGCTCATGGCTGCAACCATCAGCCCATCCAGGAGGTGCAGCAATCTATCCAGAATGCCTGTATCCAGGATTCTAGTATGCCGCCCTCGCCCTACAAGGACACATACTTTCTTGGGTCCATCCTCCGAGCCACCAGGGGCTGGCTCCTACTACCAATTTAGGCCAAGGGGCAGGCTGTATCTTCGGCTCCAAGGGTTTTCACAACTTGCGTGGCGGTAATGGCGGCCCACCTCAGGCAAAAGGGTGTGCAAATCTTTCCCTTCCTGGTCGATTGGTTGATGGGGGTAGGTCCAGGTTCCCAGTGCAGGTCAGTGCGACTTACACTGCTCCACGTGCAGCAGGCTGGGTCTGCTCATGAACAAACAGATGTCCACTGACCCCAGTGAAACGCATAGTGTTCCTGGGGACCACCCTGGATGCTCCCCAGTCCAGAACCTTCCTGCGTAGCCATGTTTTTAGGTGCTGGTCTCTATCATCTCCCAGCTGCACCGATACTCCACGACAACAGCCAGGCACTGCCTACTGCTGTTAGGCCACATGCCAGCCTGCACATACATAGTGAGGCTAGCTCACTTGAGACACAGGCCGCTTCAGGCATGGTTGGCCTCGGTATATGTGCCAAGCAAACACCCACTGAACTGTGTGGTCCAGTTCCCCACCTGCCCTAGCCTCCCTGGACTGGTGGAGATTTCCCAGGGTAGTAGGGAAGGGCGTTCCCTTCACGGAACTGATCCCTTCGGTCACCTTAAGTTCCGACAGCTCGTATGTGGGATGGGAGCCCACACGGGTGCCAACCTGAGCACTCGGGGGCTCTGGTCGGTGGAGGAAAAGTGCTTGCAGGTCACCGTGGGGGAGCTGAGAGCCATTCGCCTAGTGTGCAGGCTGTTCCTCCGATCCCTGACAGGCAGAGTGGTGCAGGCGCTGCCGGACAACACTGCAGCCATTTCACATGAAGAGGCAGGGAGGTGCACCCTCCCGGCCTCTCTGCGAGGAAACTACCCATCCGTGGGGCTTTGCCATGAGGCACGACTCTGCTGGAGTGCATCTCACCTCATGGGGGTGAAGAGCGACGAGATGGATTGCCTCAACAGGTCGTTTCTACCCCACCACGACTGGTCGCTGCACTCAGGGATAGTGGCTGCGATCCTCCAGAAGTGGGGTGTCCCCCAACCAGATTTGTTCGTGTTGGTTGGGAATGCGCAGTCCCAGTGCATTCTGCCAGCCTCTTGCCTCCGCAGGCGACCCTGGAGTACTCTGGGGTCTGGTGCTGGCCTCGTTCATGGTCCACTTGGCAGCTATTTTGGCCTTCCATTACCCGCTAGCGGGGAGATCCCCGTTCTCCCATCCCACGTTAGTCAGGGTGCTCAAGGGGGTGGAGAGGCGGTATCCCCAGGTCCGCAACCCGGTGCCTCCCGGGGATATCAGCCTGGTCCTCTCGAGACTCATAGGGGCCTCCCCGTTGGACATGGCTTCATGCCCTCTGCCGCGCTTCATGGACGGTAGCCTTCTGGGAGGCCATTACCTCAGCTTGGGGTGCCTCCAAACTTAAGGCCTTGACCTCAGAGCCCCCTTGTACACTATTCTATACGGATAAACTGCAGTGGAGGCCATGCCCAGCCTCCTAGCCTGGGTTGGTTTCTGAACCTCGTTGTAACTACGATTGATCTCTCCCTGTGTTTCCCAAACCGTGTGGTCTGGGTTTGGAGATGGCATTCACTAGACACGAGACGAGCCCTGGCCTCTCAAGTCGAAGACACGGCCGTTCCAGAAATTGGCGCAGCTCCTCGCTGCGGGCGGGGGACTGGATGAAAGGATCACCGGTCTCCACCCAGGACATCTCCGAGTGGATCACATCCTGCATCAAGTGCTGCTATGAGCAGGCGAATGTGCCGCTGCCGGGTGTCATCACAGCGCATTCACCCAGAGCTAAAGCCTCATCTGCGGCTTTTCTGTAGAGAGTGCCCCTGCAGGACATCTGCAAAGCAGCTGCCTGGTTGTCGGTCCACACCTTCACGTCCCACTACGCCATCATTCAGCAGGCGAGAGAGGACGTAGAATTCGGCAGAACCGTGCTGAGGGCAGCTCACCGGTAACTCCTACCCACCTCCGAGGTATGGCTATTTAATCGCCTATATTGGAATGGATATGAGCAATCACTCGAAAATAGAAAACAGGGTTACTTACCAGTAACTGTTGTTCTTCGAGATGTGTTGCTCATATCCATTCCACACCCACCCCCGTCCCCACTGTCGGAGTTGGCAGAAAGAAGGGACTGAGGGGGCGTAGGGCCGGCAGTGCCTCATGTGCTGCGGCATGGGCACGGCACTCCAGGGGGCACCAGAGCTGGCCCTATGGAGCTAGCTGAGGGGAAAAAAGTTCCGGGAACCGTGCACTGTGGGCGTGCACACACCTATAGTGGAATGGACGTGAGCAACACATCTCGAAGAACAACAGTTACTGGTAAGTAACCCTGTTTTTCTCTACCAGTTGGTGTTGCCTGCTCACTTACTGGGGACACAAGTTTTTATGATAACTCTGACCTAAAAATATGCATGTAGGAATAGTGAACACCAGCATCCTCATTGAAAACCTATTTTAGAGGAAATATTATTTAGGCTACAGCTACACTGACGGTGGCAAAGTCGCCGCCGTCAGATTGATTGCTCTGGGTCGACTGAGCGGTCAGTGAAGACCCGCTCAGTCAATCTAGAAATTGACGTACTAAGACCACCTTCGCAAGTGGCGTAGCGCTGCATCGACGGGAACGTGGTTCTCGTCGGCGCAGTGCAGTGAACACGGCGTGCAGAAGAGAAGCAGAGAAGTCGACGGGAATTACACAGGTTTTTTGCGTAGCTTACATAACTCCTGTCGACTGCTGCCGAATCCCGGAGGTAGGTGTAGACAGGGTCTAAGTTCCTTCTTTGAGTAGTCTCCCCATGGGTTCTCCACGTCAGGATTGCATGCACCTATGTGCTCATGATCATAGATTTTTATCAGCAGTGTCTGCCAGTTTGTACCGGCACCCTACACATCCTTGTGCCCTGATGCAAGGTTATGTAAGGAGGGGCAAACCCACTGCCACCCCAGTTCCTTCTCAGCCACCTGCAGCTTGAGATGGAGTGTTGCAGTGTCTGTTAGCTAGCCATGCAGCTTGCTGTACCTCTCGCTTAGAAAAAATAAAGAAAAAATAGCATTTCTTTTTTTTCTTGCAGTTAATTAGCACAGTTTGCACCCTTGGGATGGGGGTTCTCCCTCTCTCTCTCTTGCCTAATGTGGGCTTTTTTGTTTTTCTCAGGCCTTGATCCATGGCCGTGAGTGTGGGTTATGCCTAACATTCTGAGCTTCAAACCCCGCCAGACATGCCATAGTTATTTCCTCCTCTGTGAAGAACATTCAGACTGCCTTTGCTGCCTCAGGGAATCTCACATCCCTTCCAGTGTAAGATTTGCTCAAGATATATAAGAGCAGACCTAAGAAGTTGATGGAGAACAGGCTAAAACTCCTGTTAATGGGACTGCCTGCTGAGACTGGAGTTGAGTGCATCCCCCTCTGTATATTGGACTCTCTGCTGGTCCAAAGCAAAGACCCTGGGGGCTCTGCTGCACCGGCCAGACCTTCAAAAAAGAAAAGTTCCCATTCTCGGGAATGGAATTAGAGAAGGGAAAAGTCACTCTTGGTATGGGTCTCAGGACACTCACATCCCACTGCCGGGGCTTCCATCTCCTGTTCCATGGCACCATTAAAGAAACAGTGACTGAGTAGCCTCCTAAAGCAGCATGAAGTCAGCGCTGAACTCCGTGTCTTCAAAACTTTAGAGTCAAAATGAAATCTTTATCCACACCAGTTGTTCTTCAGGACTGTCTCTACCAGACGTGCTGACTTCTGAGGATCCCTGTCTAAAGTCCCTGGTACCATCCAAGCTCCTGTTCCATGATGATAACTGTACCCTGGAAGAGCCTGAATCACTGCTATTGAGTGATACCGAGATACACTCTTTCCTGGTACTGACTCTTTTATAGAACTGTGATGGGGCACCCTTGCCCCACACTGGATCTTTGAGGATTAGCTCTACCCTGTGGGCAGAAGAGACTATGCCCCCTCGACCCTTCTGGGCATGCTGTAGTTGGAGAGTGAGTATAAGAGGGAGTCAAGCAGCTCAGTCGGAGCTGGCTGTTGAAGGAGGATGCAGACCACCAACTCTCTCCAGGAATTTGAGACAGGCTCTGAACCTAGAGTTAGGGCACGCAGAGCCCCAGATGGATTCCAGGCTGTCGGATGAACCCAGAGAAGGGACCAGGTTATTAGAAGCTGCATTGACTGAGGACCTCGGAGGCCCTGGGAAATTGTGGATCATTGCCACAGAAGACAGGGTAGGAAGTAGCCCAAGAGACTTGAATATCGCTACATTGGGAGAATCGGGGGAACTGGTCAGCGTGTTTCAGGAGGAGCCCCACTGACTCTGTGTCGAATGCCACTGCCAGGGCTCTGGGCTGGGGCTTGGAGGAGCAGGGAGGGCCTGAGCCTGCCACCCAGGCACCACAGACCCCTAAACGGTCCCAGTTCCCCAAGGTTCCAACAGGCCATATTATCCCACAGAGTTGGGAGACTTCATTGACTCCAGCTATTAGACCATGCCACCCTGTGAACCAGGGTCTCCTACTGATTCCAGTTACTGGGCCTTGCAGCCCTGCGCTACAGGGCCAATATATTGACTCTGTCCGATAGGCCATACAGATTTGAGAGAGAGAACAGCTGTGGGGCTGTAGCGGCCCCTACCTGCCCCAAACGGAGGACAGGCATGCTTGCCTTGCTATAGAAACATACTCTGCCTTCCATCTATGCTGACTTGTCCTCTGGTGCTGACAGGGTCCCCATGCAGGTTCTTTGAAGGTACCATGACAAATTTCCAGTTGGCACTGAAGCCACTTCTCCCAGTGCCACCTCACCAGCCAACCAGCTGCCTAACATCTCTACCAATAAAGTTTAAGAGACTTTCCCAAGGCTCAGTTCCAGCTTGACCTTTGGTACTGGCACCATCTGCTCTCCCAGTGGACAAGGGAGATGACACCTCATCTGACTCTGAGGTTTCTGTACAAGGGTCCACTGCTTTCTTGTTGCCTTCCTTTTGAGGCTCAACTCAAGGAGGAAATTCCCAATGGGTGTTACAACCACAGACCCTAGTAAGAACATTTTTGGGTCCCTCCCCTTTCCCTTATTTCCCACCTTAGTGGGTGTATTGGAACCCCTTGGCTCCCTATAGTGACCAGCTCTGCAGTGTGCCATCTCGTAAAAGGGCATGTCAGGAGCTGCAACTAGTGCCATCGAGCCTTGTTCTTAAGATACATCTCACTAAATAGCAGATATCAGCTGAGGAGGAAGAAACACCTCCCACAAGTCCTCTTTCTCCTCACCAGACAAGGTGGTCATGCCTCCTTCAACATCTTACCCTGGTGATTTCAAGGTCTTTCAAGACCTGAGGAAACATATAGCTGACAGTTTGCAAATTCTGCTGGAGGAAATAAAGGAACCCCAACATTCCTTGTTGGACAGCCTTCATACATCATCTCCCCAGCGCAAGATCCCCATGCCGAATAACAACCTTCTGTTAGCCCTAGCACGCACTGTATGCCGAACTCCAGTCACTATGCTGCTTACTTACAAATGGGCTGACAAAAAATTACTGTATTCCACCCACAGGCTTGGAGGGTTTTTTTTTTGTCCCTCCCACCCTACACCCAACTCTTTGATTGTTGAGGCCACAAACAAGAGGAACAGACAGCACCATTGGACAAGAATCCTCAGCAACTGGGTTGCAAGAGCTACTCTTTGGCTTCTTTGCAGTTCATTGTGTCCAGTTACCAAGCCCTAATGGTGAAGTATGATTTTACAAACTTCTAAGTTCTCAGCCTTTATTAAATACCTGCCACAGGATCAGAGAGAATAGTTTTCTGGCCCTCATCACAGAAGGCCAAACAGTTGCTAAAGCATCTCTCCAGTCCTCACTTGATGCCACAGACAGTTGCATTTTCCATGGTTATGGCAGTAGTCATGCTCTGAGTTTCTTGGGTGCAGTGCTCCAGCCACAAAATACTGTTGAGGACCTTCCTTTTGAGGGAACCAAGTTGTTTAGTGAAGCCACAGGGGGTCTCTTTATTCTCTCAAAAACTCCTGAGCGACAGTACAATCTCTGGGCATTTATACACCTACAACAAAAAAAAAAATACATCGTCGCAGATGACTCAGTGATCTCACCCATTCCACTATCAGCCCACAAGACTGACTGAAAACCCCAGGAAGAAGCCCAGAGTCCCTAAGGAAGGGCCTTCCTCTGCAGCAACCTCCTAACCACTGTTGTCCTTAGAATGTCACAGTCCCGAACTACCTCCCATCTGGGTCCTACACTGAACCTCTCCCACTTCCACCCCTATGGGGATCATTTTCCTGGGAGCACTTCGGCTCAGACAGGTAGGTTGCGGAGGTTATTTCCACAAGTTATTCCATCCAGTTCAGCTCTTTACCACCTCCTCACTGCCCCCCAGCCGTCTCCAGAGACCCTTCTCACAAGGATTTTTTGAGACAAGAGGTACAATGCCTCCTAACACTGTCGGTGATTGAACCTGTTCCACTGGACTTCCTGGGAAAAGGGTTTTATTCTTGGTACTTTCTGATCCCAAAGAGAAATTGGGGATGGACTCTCTGCTCAGTGTTCAGAATGGCAGACCTAATCTCTTCCGTGAGTCCAGGAGATCCGTTTATTTCCTCGTTCTTCAGAATGCTTATTTCCATGTCTGTGTGCATCCTTTATGTTTCCTGATAGGCAGGGCCACTGCCAGTACTGTGTCCTGCCTTTGGCCTTTCCACCACCCCAAGTGTCTTTACCAAGGTCCTATTGGTCACCACAGCTTATCTTTGCCAGATGAAAATAATCATCTTCCCCTACCTGGACAGTTGGCTTCTGAAAGGTCCTTCATTGCTCGAGGCTTAGCAACTAGCAAAGCCCTCTCTCTCTTCCATTCACTAGGCCTCTGCCTCAATGTGGGAGAATCTGTCCTCAGACCCACTCACTGCATAGACTTAATTGGGGCCACTCTGGATTCCTTCACTGCCTGAGTGTACTTGCCCAAGGACAGATTTACCACAGTGTCCACCTTTATTTCAAAGATACAACATGACCTTCAAAACTCAGCACAGGTTTGTCTACGACAACTGACATATAGCAGCCTGTATTATTTGTGACACCCTTTATCAAGACTTTATTCATGGTGTCTTCATACCTGGCTAAGAACCATCTGTGCCCCCCAGCAAGCAGAGTCTTTGCAAAGGGTGTTCATCTCTCACAGTTGCTGGAAAGATCCATGAAAAGTATGCATGGGAGTCCATTCCTGCAGCCTTCTCCAACAAGGATTCTCACTATAGAAGCCTTCTTGATAGGCTGGGGTACACACTCCCAGAACGTCACAGCCCAAGGAAGACTGACCCCTCAGGAGAATATCCTCCATATCAATATGTTAGAGGTCAGAGGAGCTTGTTACACTTGCCGGCACTTCCCATCCCACATCAGGGGCCACCTGGTCAGAATTATATTAGACAACAGAGCAGTGCTGTATTGTATCAGTTGCCAAGGAGGAACAAGATCCCAGTCCTCATGCTGAATCCATAAAACTATGAAACTGGAGCATATCACACTGAATTCAGATCTCAGCAGTTTATCTACCAGGACCACAGAACACAGTGGTGGATTCCCTCAGCAGACATTTCAGCATTAACTCTGAATAGGAGCTGAGTGATGAGATGTTCCGGAAGAGAAGATTTATCTGGGGCAATCCAGTCTGTTTGCAACTTCATCCAATGCAAAATGCAGATGATTCTGCTCAAAGGGAGGGCACAGCTGCAGCTCAACAGGAGATGCCTTAGTCATTCTTAGACCTTGTTTATACTGCTTTATGCTTATCTCCCTCCCTCCCGAGTTCCTTAATACTGAAAGTCCTGAACAAATTGAAACAAGAAAAATTAGTAGCCATCCGCATAGCCCCATCTTGGCCCAGGCAAGTGTAGTTTCCAGAGCTGATCTGCTTGTCTTTGTGATTTGTCTTTCTGTCTTCCCCTGACAGTGAATCCTCACCCAGAAGTTGAGATTGATCACTCACCTGAATCTTTCAGCACCTCACTGTGACCCTTCCGTGCCTAGGGCAGCCACCTGAGAATGCCATGGTCAGGGCAGGCTGTAAAAAGGGGCAGATTCTCCCAGCACTGGTGAGTGGCACTGAAGCCAGACTTCCAAACCAGCCACAAACTGTGCTTCTGATTCCCCCAAACCGGTTATCAAGAAGCTAAAACAAAATATACACAGCCCCCTTTACTGCATTTCAGTCTCTGGCTCCCAATCAGCCACTAGGTCCAGTAAAGAGATCAGTTATTTAAACTCTACGCTCTTTACCAAAAAGGTTCCCTCTGACTCCAAAAGGTCAGCCACAGTACCAGATCAATATAAGTTTGGATCTTACCCAAAATACCACACTGCCAGCCAATCCTTTAGTAACTAAAACTAAAGGTTTATTGTAAAAAGAAAGAAATAAACCATAAGAGAAATGTTAAAGGATTAAAGTAAATCAGATACATACAAGTCCATATACATCAAGTTTCTGGGAGAATTGTGGAGTTGCAGGCTTGTACAGTTCCTCTGGCATACATCCAGTATCTGGATGGGTCTGAGTCCTTTGGTTCAGTTGCAAGTGAATTTATCCAGAGGCAGGTATCTGTCTGTAGCTGAACAGGACCAAAAGACCAAATGGTTTCCAGGCCTCTGCCTTATATACCTCCTGGCCCTGGCCATGCTGTTTGTGGAGTTTTACAGGAACTAAAATGGAGTCCAGAGTCACTTGGGCAAGTCCTGGTGACTTATCAGGTATATCCCTGGCTTCTCCCCCTGGGCCCCTTGCACCTGGGAATGTCTTAATGGGCCATTAAGCAGGCTTTGTTCTGCAGCCATCCTGTCTGAGTCGTTACCCAGACAGCACAATTTGAAATGCTAATATATCAAACATATCCATAACTTCCATCTCACATATAACACATGAACATAAACGTCATTCTCTTACTTAGCACGTTATAGCCTTTCTAACAGTACCTGATATGGCATATCTCACATGGATTATTATGATTTTGACATATTGATGTTAAACCATATAACAAATCCCAACCCAATCCAGCCAGTGTGACAGCCCCAACGCGAGACTGGTGTAGAAGGGAGTAATCAGAGCTCCTGAATACACCTCAAGGGCCCCCCATAATCCAGCCAACGTGACACTCACCTCAAAACTTTGAGACTAGATTGCTCTTTAATATAGAACAAGAGTAGTCACCAGATGTACAGACAGTACAGAGGTACTGCCTCATAGCAGAAAACCTATAACATAGAAAACTTGCCTGCAGGAATGGAAATATTTCCAGACTGGATGCAATCACCGATCTGTACCTCCTCTTAAGTCTTCTGATATGCATTCTCTATTACCTGCTCAATTAAAAAACCTCCTATTCTATCAAAATTCACCTAGTTGTTATCATAGCTTTTTCACTCCCCAATCAAAGGGTTTTCAGTTTTCATCCAAAGCTTTCTTCAACCTCTTCTGTCCTGTCAAGGAACAAACTCCACCATGGCACCTTAACTCAGAACTCTGAGGAAAACCCCCATTTGAACATATGATGAACTGTTCCCGTCTTCATATCCTCAGAATTTCACATTAGTCAAGAGCCTGCAGGTTTTTATCCCCACCCTCACTCTTTAAGAGAAGAATCAAGCCCTCACCCATTGGATGTAAGAAGAGGCCTTGCCTTCCACCTAGACAGGTAGCGTTTATGGCTTCACCGAGGCTTTTCATCTCAGTTGCAGAGTGCATGAAAGGACAGGTGAGTTCTACCCAAAGACTGTCTAAATGGGTTGCAGGATGCATCTTAACCTGTTACGAAGCTGTGCGTTCCCTCTCCCCATCCCCAAGAGTCATGCTCATTCCACCAGAGTGAAATCAACCTCAGTAGCCCTGCTGAAAACATACCCATTCCAGACCGTCTGGTCTTCGATTCATATGTTTTCCCAACGTTATGCTCTTGTGACTGCTTCCAGAGCTGACACGGCTTTCGTCAAGGCTGTTCTATGATCTGTATTGAATCTGTCTCCTAGGCACCCTCTTCCATGGTGGAGGCACTGCTTGGGAGTCTTCTGATGCAGAGCACCTATAGGGACACTACTCAAGGAGGGGAGATTACCTTGTACAGTAAGTGAAGTTCTGCAAATTGTAGGGGTGCTCTGCTGCCCACCCTCCTTCCCCTCTGCCTCTGAGTTTCTTGTTTTATTTTCATGACTGAGAAGGAACTGGAGTGTCAGTGGGTCCACACCCCATATACCGTCATATCTGGGCACGAGGGTGACTAGGGCAGTGGTTCTCCAAGTGGAGCGCGAGATAGATCGTAGGGTTGGGGGGTGCGGAGCAGGGGATAGAGCTGACCCAGCTCCACGTTCCCCAGAGACGGAAGCAGCCGCTGCTCACATCCTGCAGCAGCAGCAGTCCCCTGATGCTGCCGGGCATGATCCCCGCACTGCTGCTGCCCTTGCTCTGCTGCCGCTTCCTGCACTGCTCACTGCTCCCTGTGTTGCTGCTGATGCGCTTCCAGTGCTGTAGGCCCTGTTTTTTTCTGAAAGATGGGGGTTTGCAGGAAGAGGAGGCACAATTGTTAGCGGGGCGCTTCCTGTGCTATAGGCCCTGTTTTTTTCCTGAAAGGGGTGGGTTCAGGGGAAGGAAGGGAGTGCGATTGTTAGGGCCTAAAGTGCCCCCTTAACAATAGTTTCAGGAAAAAAACAGGGCCTACAGCATGGGAAGTGCTCCCCTGCTTTTTTCTGCAAGGGCCTCCCCTTTCAGAAAGGGGGTGCAATTCGAGAGAAGGGGAGGCATGATTGTTAGAGAAAAGTCCACGGGGGGGCTCCATTTAAAAGGTTTGAGAACCACTGGTCTAGGGCAAGTGTGCGGACCTGTGGACACTGCTGATGGAAAACCTCTGATCATTAGTGTACAGGCGCATGTACATACTGATGCGTGCACCCATAGGTACACATCTCAAAGAACTCCGGGTACTGTACAAGGTAAGTAACCTCTGCTTCCACTTCAGTTCTAGCACTAATCTTAGTTTGCAAAATCAATAATTTTGGTGCAGCAAGATAAGAGAATTGAATTGATGGTTTCTGGTTACAGTTCACGCTTCTGTGGCTTAATATCATTTCATAGTATCAAAATGAAATGTTTTTCCTTTTATTTCACTGCTGTTTTGGGGGAGGGAAGGGGGGTTAAATACATGTTAGATAATTCCTCAATGAGATTCCTCAAAGGTATTCTTTTTTTAAAAATTCTTCATTTTACCATGAGCAAAAACCAATATAGACTTCTCTTCCCTTTTTTTGACATTAAACTAAATAGCCTTTTTCTATTGGTTTTTAAAAGCAAATACTTTAAAGTTATAATCCATAGTTTTGATGGCATGACAAGGATCGTCTTTTTAATTAGGGTTTACTATTGTCATTATTCACATAGTCTAATGGAACTGTTGACAGATGCCTAACTAATCTCTGTTAAGCATAACTATTATCTAAAAAACCTTGGGCAAAATTGCCTTTGTTTTGGAAAATAAAGCTATTATTGTCACCGGGTCTGGTCTGTGTTCTAGCCGGTAACCAGTCTCTTGAGAGACCTCTTTGCAGGCCTGGCCTCAAGGACCCACACAGTTCTCCAAGATGGAGCCTTTGGCACCAGTAAACCCTGTCTCCTCTGGCTCTCTGCAGCAAATCTAGCCAAGCCGTAGTCCTGCACGAGGCTTGTATTGTACCCCTTCAGGGCACAGTGCTCTCAGTGAGTGTTTGCAACCATACAGGCAGCCTTTCTAGAACAAAGTAACCATTTATTAGTCACCTAGGTACAGAATCTGAAAGTCTTTTGGCTAGTGTTACCATATGTCCAGGTTTTCCCAGACATTGCTTCTCTTTTGATCCTCTGTCAGCGTATTTTTCAAAGAGGCAATGTCCAGGTTTTTTGCAAAGCAGACATGACAACTCAGAAAGAGCCCCGATTGGTCCCTCCCTGGCATCCGCATCCTATGGGTGCCTTGCAGATGCTGGATCCCGCCCACCCAGACCCTGGGGAGGAGGTCAGCCCTGCAGGGAGACGCTGATTGACGGTTGCCACTGCATCCTAGGTCTGTGCCAGCTGCCTTGTCACCGCGACAGGGAGCAATATTGCCACCCCCACCTCAAGAGTGAAGCCCCAGGTACCCCTTCCAACAACCCCCCAGTAACCTCTCCCCCCTCCAGCAGTGTCCCTCTTTTCAGGAATCTGAAACACAGTAACCCTACCTTAGGTTAGAGAGGCAAAAGTTAAGCCAAACCAGTGCCCGGGAGAGCCAGCCAATCTATAATGGTTTCTACCTCTGGCTCTTTCCCCCTGTGTCTCCCTAGTCCCTTTATGTCCTCTCAAGTCTGTGCTCCTTAATGAGTTCCTCCAAAAGGGCTACCCTTCTTCCAGTCACCTGACACCATGTTCTCCACCTTAGTTCACATGTCCCGCCTGCTGGGGTTTCCTACTGTTAGGTGTTGATTGTTCAGTCTTTGGGATATCCCTCTGTCATGTGGGACTTCGTTGAATTGGGTTGGTTTGAGCCAGTTCTTTAATAATTCTATTCATTTCACCCAGACAGGGAGATGGCAACAACACACCTATTGTCTTCTGTGCTGTTCCAAGCCACCCTTTTGCACCCACTTAGTAGCACTGCACAGGGAAACTGAGGCATGTCTAGCATTCATAAAAATATTACAGAAAATTTCCACTTTGTTACAATTATTAGTAGTAAATATTGATTAATTGTTTGCAGGTGCTTATTAACATGGTAAAAAAATCAAGCTTGTATTAATTATGTCCTGATAGATATTAATAATTGTTGGAAAGAATGCCATGCTAGTTGTTATTTTTAATGACTGCAGCATCATTAAGAAAGGTCAACTTATTCTATCTAAATCTCCCATAGTGACACAGCTACTACCTTATTAACTTTTATTCAAAGATTGCTGTAAACCAAATATTCTATATGCTGGGTATGGTAGCAAATTGTTTGTTTCACAGATTAGACTAATTTAGTGAGAGTTGACCCTAGTTTAATTATCAAGAGGGTTTAAGAGAAGTCCGCTAAGCATTTTCTACCAATTAAAATGTTGAAACAGTGAAGAAAACTGTCAACTTGCACATGCATTAAGCCAAGTTAATTAGAAAGCTTCCACAGATGAGCGCTTCTTTTTAGAAGAAAGTATTTTCTATTTCAATAATGAGAAAGAGAGCTGATGAATAACTAAGCTTGAAGACCTTTACGGTTTTAAGTGACCTAATTTGCAAAATAAGTAAAGCTCATTGCAGACATTTAGCACTTCTTAAGGCTTCTGGTATCTTGAGTACAAATAAAACATTTGCCAGTTGAATGTAATAGTCTATGAATTGTTGGTTTGGGGTTGTCTGAAAACAAACTCCTTTGTCACTTGCAAAACTGATTAAGCTTGAGGCATGGCGACTTGATTAGATAATGATGTATGTTTTTTATCTCTAGTAAACCCATTTATGTTATCCCACTAATTAGAGTGAAGTTTTACCAGATGGTATAGCAAAAACAACGAGAGTCCTATAGCACTTTAAAGATTAACAAATTTAATTTCTGCAAGCATAAGCTTTCGTGGGTTGTAACTCACTTCATCAGATGCAAGAAATAGAAATCAAATGGCAGGTGTGTATATATATATGTATACACATATATATATATACACATCCAAGTTTAAGGAACCACAATAGGGAAGTAGTTGAGGCCTATTCACAACTATTGATTAGGAGGTGAAAATTACTTCTTGTAATGAGAGAGCCATTCCAAGTCCCTGTTTAAACCCAGTTTGATAGTGTCAAGTTTGCAGATCAGTTCAAGCTCAGCAGTTTCTCTTTGAAGTCTGTTCTTGAAGTTTTTTTGTAAAAGTATGGCAACTGTCAAGTCATTTACAGAGTGTCCTGGGAGACTGAAGTGCTCTCCGGCTGGTTTATGGATGTTACCGTTTTTTAAGTCTGATTTGTGTCCATTTATTCTTTTGCATAGTGACAGTCTGGTTTGGCCAATGTACATGGCAGAGGGACATTGCTAGCACGTGATGGCATATATTACATTAGTAGATATGCAGGTGAATGATGTGAATGGTGTGGCTAATGTGGTTAGGTCCTGTGGTGGTGTCACTAGAGTCGATGTGGGGGCAGAGATGGCAACGGGGTTTATTGCAGGGGTACGTACCTGAGTTAGTGTTCTTCTTGTATGATATATGGTTGCTGGTGAGTATTTAATTCAGGTTGGGGGGCTGTCTGTAAGCAAGGATAGGTCTGCCTCCCACAGCTTGAGTGAGTGAAGGATCATCTGCTAGGAAAGGTTGTAGATCCTTAATGATGTGTTGTAGAGATTTTAGCTGGGGGCTGTAGGTGATGGCCAGTGGTGTTCTGTTGGTTTCTTTGTTGGGTCTGTCCTGTAGTAGGTGACTTCTGGGTATCCATCTGGCTCTGTCAATTTGTTTCTTCACCTCTCCAGGTATTGTAGTTTTAAAAATGTTTTATGGAGATCCTGTAGGTGTTTGTCTCTGTCTGAGGGATCAGAGCAAATCCGGTTGTATCTTAAGGCTTGGCTATAGACAATGGATCGTGTAGTGGGTCCAGGGTGGAAGCTGGAGGCATGAAGATATGTATTGCGGTCAGCTGGTTTTCAGTATAGGGTGGTATTAATGTGACCATCCTTAATTTGTATTGTGGGTCCAGGAAGTGGATTTCTTGTATAGATTGGTCCTGGCTGAGGTTGATGGTGGGGTGGAAATTATTGAAATCACGGTGGAATTCTGTGCGGGACTCTTTCCCATGGGTCCAGATGATGAAAATGTCATCAGTGTAGCGTACGTAAAGGAGAGGTGCTTGGGGACGAGTGTTGAGGAAGCGTTGTTCTAGGTCAGCCATAAAAATGTTGGCATACTGTGGGGCCATGCAGGTGCCCATAGCTGTGCCACTGACTTGAAGGTATAGATTGGTTCCAATTCTGAAGTAGTTGTGGGTCAAGACAAAGTCACATAGTTCAGCTTCCAGCAGGACTCTCATTGGTTTTGCTGTATACACAGACTAACACGACTACCCCTCTGGAACTTTCCAGATGGATAGTGGCTGGTACCTTTATGAATAAATACATGAATCACAAAATATGAAATCTTTAGTACTTATGAAAATACTTTTTTACTTAGGGATAATTTTATTCTGTAGGTAAGCAGTAATGGGTTTTGTACTAAAATAATTTTTTGTCTGAATTAGATTTAGCTAAACTGATGTAAACATTCTGAAAGTGATACAAACGTGCTCAGTATACATGGATACCCTGGTTTTTTTAAAAACTGATTTAGCTAAATTCCTGCAAAAGCTTTATAGAGAATCCCTTACTATGCTCTTCTTCAGTTAAAATGAATGGTCCTCATTAGGACTGATTTCTTAGGGTTTTTTTTTTTTTTTTTAAATTAACTGAGCATCAAAAACTTCTGAAACTGCATATGTCCCTATAGTACCTTCCACTGGAGTACCTTTTAAAAGAGAGTTCTCACAATGCACCAGTGAGAGAGGTGGTGGTGCCTTTGTCACTGAGGCATAATGATTTAAGAGGAAATGTAAAACCTGTTATAAATCAGGGTAATCCTTTTATGGCTACTGATCCCCTAAATATAATAGAGATGGCTAATGCAACACAGGCATGTGGAACAAGGCCAGCAGGAGACGTCAGTGGATGACCTCCCCTCCATCCACCAAGCCCAAAATCTCAGGGAGACTGTCAAGCAGTCAGCATGACTCCAGATGGACATCAGTTCCACAGACACTTACTGTATCTGATAGAGTCTGGACATAGTACATTGGGACTATAGAGTAGAACTCTTAAGAACACAATAAGTGTCTGGCAAATCACAGGATCTCCAAGCTGGACATGGATATTGTGATGGTAGATACAAAGTTAAATGGCTGGGAGCCATATACAGGGATTCTAGTCAAGAGAGGGAAGGCGACGTAAATTGGCTGGAGCTAAAAACGGTGTGAATTGGCTTTAGAGCATTGATTCCATCATTTTACAGCTGGAATGCTGTGGTAATGATCGACAGCCATATGCCAAGCATTGAGGAACCAGTACCTCAGCCCTTCAGCCAGAGGCTGCTCACGTAGGCGAATAATTTTATTTATTATATACAACTAAAATCTAAATAAATTTCCACAATAAAGAGGTATCTGTCCAAAGATCTGTGTCCTTGCCATACATTTAAAAAACACAAGAACATAGATGATCCAACATCAAAATTGACTTAAGCCGCATCACCTCTTCCTTCTTCCTGCACACCATTTAGTCACCAGTCATATGACAAAAATAATTAAAAACTCCCATCACCTTTCCCAAAAAACAGAAATCCCACGCTCAAGTGCCTTAGCCAACAGACACTTTTTTGTTATGCCTAGATAGCTTGAATTTGTTGGCTATTTCAGAAATTGGAGTTGTGCACAGAGAATTCCAAAGGAAAAGTTCCAATATAGAGAGGATGCTCTGCCAGCAGGTCTCTCCCTATTATAATGAGAATGATTGAGCTCAAGGAACTCTACTAATCACATCTGTAACAGTATGGCATGGGGAAAGGTGAGGTATCAATCTCAATAATCCAATAATTTTTCAACCCTATGCTGCATTGCTCCTTTTTTCCTCCCCTGATATCAAGGCAGATTGGGTTAGTCATTCAATAGATCTACCCAAGTGTAGACCAACAATAGACTTGTAAATCAAAACAAACAAGAAGCAGCCCAGGTTCTTTTGTGACCAAAATTTCATGGCAATGGATGCTGTTTTCCAGAATTGGAAAAAGACAGAATGGAGAAAAAAAATAACCTATCTCCCTATTTTCCACAATAGTAGATCAGATGATTGCCCCTTAACTGGCTGATGAGACCCTCGTTCTCTGACCTGATCTATCTGCCAGTTGGGCCACCCACTTTCCCCCCATTTCAGGAGAGATCTACTATATCAGGGGTTGATCGTGCATCAGCCAGGTAGGTTTAACCTAGCTCTGTAGTGTCTGAAAGGTAATAATTGAAGAGGTGCTTGGTGAACAAATTCACTGCCATCTTGCTAGTATCTCGGAAGGAGACAACCAGCAGCATGTATTCCAGAAAGTGGAAGAGAGTATAGTAGTAGTGAAGTGACCATAATATAATCCTTAAATCCAGTGTTAGGCATGGCCTGAAATTTTCACAAGATAATCTGATTGCAAGCATAAAACCCAAGGCCCTAAAAGGACAAGTGACAGATCTATCCGTGTATTGAAGACAATTAATACAAGATGAATTTCACTTCACCCTGTCATCGAAATTTCTCAGAGCAGCATCTCTAATCAGTCCTCTGTGACTGCATGGAAGACAAGCTTGGGACTTCTGTCTGATCTCATTACAATTCTCATTTGGGCTGCAGAGTAACAGTTGCTTTACTTATCAAAGTACCTTCCTTGTAGTTACTGCCTCAGCCAGGAAGGTGTGTCAACTTCAGATGCTGTCTAGAAAACCACAGCGGTGGATGCTTCACATAACTAATTCAATATTCTTCTTACAAGGGATGATCATGCCACTTTGCTCCCTTTCTTCCTTTAAATGTGAAAAAAGCTAAATGTATGTAGGATTTTTGAGCTACATAGAATGCAGAAGAATTTTTCAAAGATTTAATACCTGTTTTTCTTATCCAGGAGCCAAAGCCAAAAAGTTTTGATTTAAAAATGCATCAAATGGAGTATATTGTAAATATGTAACAACATGTTTGACTTTTCCTTCAAATGCTGGGGCTCACGAATTCAAAGCTATGGTATCTACCTGAGCAGAAAGACCATGTCTCATGAGGTACAGCTAAGGGTAGCCATGAGGCTCTCCATCCATTCTTTCAAAGTTATAAGCAAGCATCTGCCAGTTCTGCCTTTGGAAAAAGGGCACTACATGCTGTAGTACCTCAGGGACTAGAGACCAATTGTATATAGTATTGTACATAGTTTCTGACACTTTTCCTCTGTGGCTATGCACTGCTGATAAAATCCCACTGTAAGGGAATTGTAGATCTTTCTACACAGGAAAAAGAAAAAAAGGAATAATTCTGTGAAATTTTATTTCCTTCAGATAGGAAGGATCACAGATCAGTCCCACTCTGCGCAACTTCTTATGGTATGGGACAAAAATGGTAAACTTCTATGCAGAGAAGAACAGGAAAGGATGCAAAGGAAAAGATTAAATTCCTTATTTGATAACATTTTGACTGAAGTTTTAATGTTTCTGACGGTAGTCAAAGAAATTACAAGAAGAATAAGATATATCACACTGCTGGCTTGTGCTGGAGGATCACTTGCACTCTGCTAGTAATGACAGGTCTGTTCTACCCTCTAAATTGCTAATGGCTGAAACCCATTGCAAAGGGTTTGTAGATTGAGAGAAAATTGTTAGTTGAGTACGGATAGGTTTTTTTCCCCTGTAAACTAATTTTCTCAAATTAGAAATCACTTAAGGTTAATGATTCCCCTCCCCCTCCTCCTCCTCCCCCCCCCCCCCCCCCGTCCAGTCCAGTCCAGTCCAGTCCAGTCCTAGTTTTAAATACGATTTTTTGTTTAGGTCAGGTGAAAGGCAGGGATTTAGGCAGGAAATTCATGTATAGTTTTATTTAGAGCTCTGCACGGGACTATTGTTTAATCCCATTCCCGCTATTATGACAGCAGGTTCTGAGGGGCCCGTGGGAACCCAATCTCGCTGCATGGCTCCACTAGTACTGCGCAGGGCTCTTTATTACTTGATACGTTGGTTGTGTGATATCTACTACTTAAACACTTCATAGAAAATGCAGAGTACCTAATTAAATGCAGAAATATCAGTCTGTTATTAAGACCTTTTCTTTCGTAATTCTTAGTCAAAGAGGTAAAAAATCATGATAGGCAAATGTGACTATCCTTTATTCTTCAGTCTAGTTTGTTTCAATATAAAACATTCACTACCACAACTTGAGGTGCATATAAACCCATTGAAAATATTTACAATGTGTCACTTGAATGAGATACTGTCTCCATATAAATATGGAAATAAGCAAAACTGTCTAAATTCAAACTATATTTCATCTGTAAGAAGAAATGGATGGGAATATAGCTCAAAATAGGATAAGCATTGGCAGTAACAATGACCTGGTGAGCCTGTTTGATTAATTTAAAAAAAAAAAGCTTTTTTTTTTTCTCTTTTGTTGTCTTAATCAGTGTGGCTAGTATGTAAGGAGAAATGAAGTGATGCTTTTCAGCCCTTTCTTTTGCTCTTATTGATTGGTTATGTAACTCCAAAGGAGACTTTTTGCTGCGACTTTGTAATTCTTGTCTTTCAGTTAATGCTCCTAATTTACCCAGTTAAAGATTATCATAATGTGTACGTACAAGAGGGCCAAATTAAGGTTGCTCAGGCAATCTTAATTCTGACATTTCCTTATTGCTAAATGCTTGACTTTTTTTGTGGCCTTATAAATGTTCTTTAAACTTAGGAAGGACGTGTGTGTGTGTGTGTGTGTGTGTGTGTGTGTGTGTGTGTGTGTGTGTGTGTGTGTGTGTGTGTGTGTGTGTGTGTGTAACAGTAACATATCACAGTTACAATCTTATTTGCACAATGTAAAGAGTGAGCATGCAGTCTGAAATACAGAAAAAACTTCTAGAATAGCAGCTATTAATTTATCAAAACAAAAATCAAGGTTAAAAAAAGCTTTAAGAATAGTTAGAAGAATAAAAAAGAAGTTAAAAAAAAATTAAGAAAAATTAGAACAATGACTCAAATGAAGGGCTAGATCAATCAGCAGTGAAAGAAATGATGAAACCTGCCTCTTTTACCTGCTATTCAAGGGAGAGTGAGGATTGGGACTTTTTTTTTTTTTTTATTATTTTTTCCCCGCCCGAAGGGCTGAGGAGGACCTTGTATTCAAATCATCATATTTCCGCTACCACTAGCTCTGGTACAGGTTGCCAAGACTCTGCATCAGCACCATTTGCTTCAGTGTGGTAATTGTGCAGAACATTTCTTTCTCTCCCCATATTCCTAGTTCTCTGTTTCCATCCTCGTTCCCTACCTAAAATGTAATCAAGTGTATTTTGCTTTTGATTAAAAGATGAATTCATAAAGAGGGGCTGGGATTTCTTTCAGTTGAAACAAAAATGTATCCGTTATTCTGGAGGATAGACTTTTGTTGGCCTATAGGTGGGGGAAGGAGGGTTAGGGACTCAAAAAGTTATAACTGCCTTAAAAGCAAATTTCCCTTTCAACAATTTAATGACCCCATTTTCTTTGTTTTTCGGTACTTTCATCTTATGTACATCTTGAAGCTTTTGTGCCATCTTTGTTACTGGCAAACAGCTTTAAATTTTGAGGGTGGGGCTAGTGTTAACTTTTAAACTTTCTCCATCAAAGGCTGGGCCTTGTTTCCTGTTCATAGCAGAAAATGTACATATAAAAATATATATACAAGGATCATGATACCTAAGATTAGCAACCTTTCCCTGGCAAAGGAGAAATCTCTCTATTCCACACAAGTCTTGGATAAAAATCTTGTTAAAATTAATGGCAGGCAGGAAATGTTGTCCATATAAAACACAGTAATCTAAAATAAATGAAGCTATCTTTCTGCTCTCCTGTGTTTTTATATGTTTCGTTAATGGACTACTGAACCAAGCTTTTGTAACTCCGCATTAGGAAGAATAACTCAATAGTGGCTGTCCTAGCTAATTGGCTTCCTTTATTGCCCACTAGCATGTTTTACTGTTGAAATAAACAGTTGTACACTTTTTCCCTGTGTAACTGAATATAATGGAAATAAATACAAGATTTTATTTCTTGCCATGTTAAAATACTGTAATACAAATAGATTATCAGATTCTCACTGGTTTTGTAAATGCAAAAAAAATCTTCAGCTCACACAAAGTGTTAGCTGCTTGCTAAACAAATCAGGGGCTAAATTCTGCTTTCTTGCACCAATGTAAGTGCAGTAACTCTGCAGTGCTTGGGGTGAGAATAGAATTTGAGCCCAAAACTTTCTCATAGAAGTGCAAACTTTGCTTAAAAGGTTTAAGTGAAAATAATTTGAATAGACAAATTATAATAGCCCTGAGAACTTGAGTTTATAATGAGAAATACTGATGGATGCTTTACTGTAATGGATCTGTATGGGCATACATCTTATAATTTTCAGCATTTCGAATGTTTATAAAGGCACAATTTAGGTTAAGGCCAGGTGACCTTCATATCAGTTAATAGAATGTCATTTATCACTTACAGTTTTCCTTGTGTTCTGTTGATAAACCATTTTGTATTAAATTTTTTCCCTCCTACAGCCTGGCTTTGTGGTATCGTTTCTATCACTGTCATTAGCCTGCTCTCCTTGCTAGGCGTGATCTTGATACCCATCATTAACCAAGGGTGCTTCAAATTCCTTCTCACTTTCCTGGTTGCTCTGGCTGTTGGAACACTAAGTGGAGATGCACTACTCCACCTGTTGCCACATGTAAGTACTGTTCCACCCACACACCAATGATTTCAAGTTTTAAAATTCCCAGAGGGCTATTCAACATGAACATCAACACTTAAGACATTAATTATTTGTATGTTCATTAATTGGTCTGTAGATTGGGACTGTGAAGGAAATTTTAAAGCAGTCCTTTAGAATTTTGTTGGCAATGACAAAGAAAAAGTTAATTTGACCTGTGTTTAAAAAAAACCAGGGACTGAAGTGTAACAAGTATTCTGAGTTTATCAATACATCTGATCAATGTAAAGCATAACTCCTATTTTGTATCTCATTTTGAAACTTCTGTTCTCAGAAATTTTGAAAAGGTACTTCAGGAGGGTTCTGGTTTGAAAACTCATGAGGGCGGGTCACAGGCTACCCCAACTGAACATCTATTTTGTGTGCTTTTAGCAGCAAGGATGTAAACTTGGTTTTGAATTTTTTTTGTTCTAAACTTTGCCTTATCCTCATTTTGTTTGGGTTTATATATTGTAGAAAATCTAACTTTGCAGGAGTATTACCACGAAATTGCTCTTTAGTCCAAGGAAGATGGTGGTTTTTAATGAGTTGTAGTACACTGACATTTATTTGAAGGGATAAAAGAGGGAGAATGTATTCTATGAACTTGGCTTGGCTTCTAATTCTTTTGACCTAGACTATAAGGTTAATTTATTGTTTACTTTGCACAATGCGTGATATACATGTTCTAGGGATATATTGACAAAGTTTGGAAGTGTGTTTTGGGTTAGAGCTAAAGTTGTTTTAGATAAATTTTTACGTCAGTGTTGCTAACAATGGAGGAACTGTAAGGATAATCAACTCTTGTATGTTAGTTAGTTATTTTTAGCTTAGTTAATGAGCAGTCAGTCTCCTTCACACCTGAGTAATATAAAGGAGTTGGAGTCTGTCCATCTAACTGCCATGATGAAACCTCCATGGTGGAAATTTTCTATTGATAGTTATTGAAGGTGGGTCTTTCAGTGAAACAGTTACTGTATTTGATGGACCTTTTCTGAGGGAAAGAGACTTTATTTTTTTGAGTGGGATTTTGGTAGTGTTTTTTTGGCAGCAGCACATCACAGGTCATCTGGACCTGAAGTTACTCTAGTTTATTGAAATTTCAAATTCACATTGTGACTCCCCCCCTCCCCCCTTTCCTAATAGTCACAAGGAGGCCATAACCACAGTCACCAGGACCAAGGTCATATTCACGAGCACAAGCATTCTCATGGACATTCCCATGGGCATGGACCAGGAGTTGAAAGCTTTCTGGAAGAATATGATGCAGTATTGAAAGGGCTTGTAGCTCTTGGAGGCATTTATCTTTTGTTCATCATTGAACACTGTATAAGAATGTTTAAGCATTACAACAAACAAAAGGTATGTGCCACATTTTCTCATTCTGCATGCCATCATTTAAGATGATACTTGGTAAAATTGCGTCCTATGGAAAAAATCAAAGGTTTTTTTAGGAAGATAAATTCTTAAACCCTCTACTTGGAAAGCACTCTGCATACTGCTGTTTGAATGTTTTGTAAAAACTGTTAGCTGTTACTAACCTATTTTCATGCTAGATGGTAGCATGTGAGAAACTTGACTGGATCCTTTACTATAAGGGCTTGCTTTTCCAGCTGTAAATGACTCCACTATCTTCCACAAGATGTGGATATCTTGAATTGTCTCCTGCACATCCCACTCATAATAGACTAGCAACTATCCAGGATGACAGCTGAGGAGTGTTTTAAGCAAATAAGGATCCCCACATCTTGTTCCAGAGTCAGGTGATCTGCTTGTGAAAATGTGAATTGAAGTACATGGAACATTTGTAGTAATAGGGTCAGATAAGTATCTAGGTAGATAGAATTCAAGTGACAGGCTGATTTATTTCAAGAAGAGACATCATTGACACATTCAGCTGAGGGAGATGTACACTTACAGAGTGTAACATAGTGGTGTGCAAAATTACAAATCCATTTATAAGACCTCTGAATCATTAGGAATTACAAACCTTGCATTCAAAACTCGACTGCCACTCTCTGTTACACTCTTTATCCAAAAAGGATTTGGTTTACTCTCATAATGGTTTTTTCACATGAACTGCATTTCTGAGAAAGGATGGCAGAAGGGGATGAAAGTGGAATATATTGAAGGGCATAGCTCTTTTATAATGGGCATGGCACAACTAATTGCCTATCCTATTTGCCTTCTAGGCCAGAAGAAAGCGAGAGTTTCTGTTCCTAAAAGAGGGAGTGATCATCATAGAATCATAGGACTGGAAGCGACCTTGCAGGGTCATCTAGTCCAGTCCCCTGCACTTATGGCAAGACCAAGCGTTATCTAAACCATTCCTGACAGGTGTTTGTCTAACCTGCTCTTAAAAATCTCCAGTGATGGAGATTGCACAACCTCCATAGGCAATTTATTCCAGCGCTTAACTACCCTGACAGGAAGTTTTTCCTACCGTCCAACCTAAACCACCCTTGCTGCAATTTAAACCCGTTGCTTCTTGTCGTATCCTTAGACTTCAAGGAGAACAATTTTTCTCCCTCCTCCTTGTAATAACCTTTTATGTACATGAAAACTGTCATCATGTCCCCTCTCAGTCTTCTCTTCTCCAGACTAAACAAACCCAGTTTTTTCAATCTTCCCTCAGAGATCATGTTTTCTAAACCTTTAATTATTTTTGTTGCTCTTCTCTGGACTTTTTCCAATCCGTCCACATCTTTCCTGAAATGTGGCACCCAGAACTGGACACAATACTCCAGTTCAGGTCTAATCAGTGCTGAGTAGAACAAAAGAATTACTTTTCATGTCTTGCTTACAACGCTCCTGCTAATACATCCCAGAATGATGTTTGCTGTTTTTGCAACAATGTTACACTGTTGACTCATATTTAGCTTGTGATCCACTATGACCCAGTGATCTGCAGTACTCATTCCTAGGCAATCATTTCCCATTTTGTATGTATGCAACTGATTGTTCCTTCCTAAGTGGAGTACTTTGCATTTGTTCTGACTAAATTTCATCCTGTTTACTTCAGACCATTTCTTCAGTTTTTCCAGATCATTTTGAATTTGAATCCTATCCTCCAAAGCACTTGCAACCTCTCCCAGTTTGGTATTGTCCGCAAACTTTATAAATGTACCCTTTATGCCATTATCAAATCACTGATGGAGATATTGAGCAGAACTGGAGCCAGAATTGATCCCTGTGGGACCCCTCTCAATATGCCCTTCCAACTTGACTGTGAACCACTGATAACTACTCTCTAGGAATGGTTTTCCAATCATCTTGTTGTAGTTCCATCTAGGTTGTATTTCCCTAGTTTGTTTATGAAAAGGTCATGCAAGAGAGTATCAAAAGACTTACTAAAGTCAAGATATACCATATCTACTGCTTCCCCCCATTCACAAGGCTTGTTACCCTGTCAAAGAAAGCTATCAGGTTGGTTTGACATGATTCTTGACAGATCCATTCTGAACCTTTTTAAGGTTCTTCAGTTTCATGTTAGACTTTCTGCCGTAGGTGGAGAAGCAGTTGAAGATATTTTTCTGCTTAAAGAGAGCAGTTGTCAGACCTTCTGTTAAGGGGGAAGACTGGTTAATATTTTCAAAGTAGTCTAGGAGATTAACACATTCCAGAGTGCAATCTGGACCAGTGAGGGGCTGTGTTACCACCTGCCCTGCAATCTTGGGTGCCTCACAATTCTTTGCTGCTGTAGCTTCCAACGTGGGCCTCTCACAAATAACCAAACAGTGCTCAGGTCACACTCTGAGTGTCTGTGTATAGTTACAGCCCTGGTCCAGCACTCTGACTCCAGCAGCCTGTCATCTAGACACCAGCCACACTGTGGCTTCCAGCAGCCTTGGTTACTACCTGCAGGGTGACCCCAACACATTCCCAGTCCTGGGATGTTCCCCAAAAACGTGTGTTCTGCACTGCCCCGTTCTCTCCGGGACAGTTCAGATATTAGAGGGCCATTGCCCGTGTAAGGGGTCAATGTACAACTGTTTGCTGCTGTAATTAGTTACCAGACAATTACAACACTGTATTAGTTTTGATTAAAGAAGAAAACAAGTTTATTTAACTACAAAGATAATAGATTTTAAGTGAATAGAGATATAAGGTATTGAAGTCAGAAATGGTTACAAGAGAAATAAACATAAAATGTTTCCCAGTAACTGAAACTTAACAAACTAGACTTGGTTCAAGATAAAATTCTTACCCCGTGTTCCCAGCACCATAGTTTACCAAATTCTCAAGTCAGGCTCTGCTTTCAAAGGCCAAAGGTCATCTTAGGTGAGAGAGAGAGAGAGAATTTGGAGTGTTTTTACCCCTCAGATTTATAGTCCACTCACCCTTTGAAATGCATTTTCCTGAGGGTTATTGCTAGATCAAGTTCCTTCCAGCTGTGGGAACGGAGACATGGAGTCTTGTGATGAAGGAGATTCCACGTTGTTTGCTAAAATGCAGATTGATTTGTTCCTGCTCCCCTTCCTTGCCAAAAAATGGCCAGTGATTGCCAATTAACTTTAATGACACCTGGCTAGAGGCGTCAGCTTGTCTTTTGTCTTTAAGAAACAGGTTTACCCACTCCTCAGACTTGTCTGGTAAACACAGTTCAGTCATAATTTCAGCTTATGTTCATAACTTTACATAAAATGTTGCAACACACATTTCAGCATGATATTGTTGACCAGCAAGATATTAGTTTTCAAAAGATACCTGACAAGGCATATTTTGTACAAAGATGATAACAATAGTGTGTAGGGTGTAAATACAGAGTGTAAATCTGGTCACATGGATTTAGACAATCTTCCACTAAGATTGATTGATTGATTAATTAAATCCTCGAAACTGGTTTGAAAACCACTGATCCCAATCTGTAGTCTTGGTTATAAAGGACACCGAACAAAAAGGGAGTAAATTTTCTTCATTAAAATCAGTTCTTGAAAGCAAATTTAAAACCTGAACAAATTAAACAAATGTAACAGTTCTGTATAGGAAGTGACTCTTGACTAATAAAACAGGCATTGATAATGTAGCCTGTGTATGAATTGTGCTAATTTAGGAAATTATACATTATTAGCTCTGTGGTCTATGGCTGAGAATTCCGATAATCTGGAGCATGGATGTCTGAAATTCTATTTTGATGTGGTTCTCAGAACTATAGACTCTCTTGCTGAATATTAAAGTGATATGCATGACAAAAGTTCCATGAATCTTCTTTTCCATTCAGTATTTTGTTACAAACTAGGCACTGACAATTATCTGTTTCAGTCTAAACAGAAGTGGTGCAAGAAAAAACAGAAGACTGAAGAATCACCAATTGGAAGGAAGCTTTCAGAACACAAACTAAATAATAGGCCAGATGCGGACTGGCTTCAGCTCAAACCCCTTGCAGGTAGACATTAATGTTGAGAATTTGTCCTTAACTATGAGACTCAAAAAGAGTTTGTGTGGGTTTGTATATTCGTACTCCATCTTTGTTAATAAGACCAGTGCTCTCGTGCATTCTGTCATTGCCATTTAACTCCATTATAACCTTCTTTGTGTACATACATAATGTCTGGCTTCCATTAGAGTTGGGAGCACTTTGAACACTTCATGGTGTAATTACTGACTTGGTTCTCAAACTTTCTGAGGCAGAAGGCCCTTTAACTGACTTCTATAAAAAAAATTGTAGATGATCAATTGGACGTTTGCAAAGTCTTTTTTTAAGAATTTTGGGTGGGCATGGTTCTGGGGCCTGCAATGTGCAGGAGGTCAGGCTAGATGATCATGGCGGTCCCTTCTGGTCTTATAGTCTGAGTCTATTTTTACATGTTAGTTTTGATGATTAAAGGGGAAAATCCATTTCACTTTGTAGATCCCAGTTTGAAATGTTTGATCTATATTTTAGCTGATAAAGTTAAGGAAGATTATCCCCTATTCCTTTCTATCTGTTTATGGAAGTGGAACCCTTCCGAGGTCAGGTCTACACTACCACTTACTTCGATATAACTTACGTCGCTTGGGGGTGTGAATAAGCCACTCCCTGAGCAATGTAAGTTACACCGACCTAAGCACCGATGTGGACAGTGCTACATAGGCGAGAGAGCTTCTCCTGCTGAGATAGCTACCATCTGTTGCAAGATGAATTTTTGATGCTGACAGAAGAGCTTTCTCTTATTGGCATAGAGCGTCTTCACCAGATGCGCTGATGTAGTGCTTCTAGTGTAGACTAGCCCTTAGTTGAGTTTGTAGTGTTACCTAGTTGACTGTCCTCATATAGGCACCAACTATGATTATAGAAGCACTGAAACACTTTCTATGAGAGCCTTGGTGTGTTAGATGGCTTCTCTTATGTAGAAAATTTTATTTTGTTTTCTAAGGAAAAACAAAATATTATTTCCACTTCATTGGCAGAGTGCCAGTTTAGACAAGTGGGTTTGAAGCCATCCAGTAATATCCCCTACCACACCATTTTAAAAATAAAACAATCCTTTTGTTTAACTTTAGAGTTTTGTCTGGCTGCATAAACTGAATTAAGAAAATGTCAAAGAACATTTAAGAATTGCTTAACTTGGATTTTGAAATAATGGCTTATCTTCTTGGCCAGTGTGAAAAAGCTCTTATTATTTTTATCTATCTGTTGGTCATTCCTGAGACCCCTTTCTCTCAGCTAGATCATTTTATCACTTACCCCTGAGCTGAGACCAACAAACTTATTGCACTGGAACATGCTAAATACTTCCTAGAGTTTGTTATCAGCGTTGGATTCACTTTTTTTCCTTGTTCTTTTTTGTCATTGGGGCTTCCTTATAAAAAGTAGTTCTGGCACTCCTATAAAACAGTACATCCCACTGATCTACTACACTGTGAGACAAGCATATCTAATCAAGGTGCAGTACAAGTAATTTTAAAGAGCTGCCGTGTTCAAACACAGAGATAGCTGCACTCCAGTGATGGTTAAGTGACTTCTGTGTGTGTGCATGCATACAGAAATAACCGGATAAAGTTTTCAGTGCACTTTGACCTCAGTCTTTGTCATGTAAGAAATTCTGTTATTGTATTCTTGACTTTTTTTTCCTGCTTTGAGCTCTACTAAAACATGAGCTTTGTCTAAACAGGTCAGCAGCAAATTATCAGGTACAAGCTAGGTCAGGATGAAAGTGTCTCTGTGTACCTCAGATGACTTATTGTGCAGAGCAACTGCATTGTGTTTGAGATTTCAGCATGACCTGCAAACACTCTACAGTAAACAGTGCAACAAAATAGAATCCTTTCTGTTTACTCCAGCTGCATGTGGAAACATTGATCTTTAGGTTGAGAAGTGCTGGAACATTTAATAGTATTTTATGGGTTTTTTTTCTGTTTTGGCAAAGCAGTTGAATCTCTGAAAACATTGATATGCAATGGCATACTTGCTACTGGTGTCTTACTTAAGAATTAATACACCACATCTCTTTCTCTGGCGTTAATACAGGAGCAGATGACTCAGTTGTATCTGAAGATCGACTTAATGAAACTGAACTTACTGATCTAGATGGCCATCTGGATTCCCCTCCCAAAAACTTTCTGTCTGTAGAAGATGAAAACAACTTGCATGAGTCTCACAATGATGTCTCTCACACTGTTCAAGACCATGATCTCCATGATACAGAGTATGACGACAAACATGGAGAAGATAAAATCATATCTAGGAAACATAATCACCACTGGCATCACAAACATTCCCATCATTCCCATGGTCACTGCCATTCTGGAAAGGACCTGAAAGATACTGGGATTGCTAATATAGCTTGGATGGTAATTATGGGAGATGGCATCCACAATTTTAGTGATGGCTTAGCAATAGGTAAGTAAATACAAGGTGTTGAGCATATTCTCTGTGGCTGTACTTACGATAGGTTATTTAGGTAACATTTCCCCCTAGAAGCTCTATGGGTGGCAGTAATATCATGAAGAGTAGTTCAGGAGGCCACTAACATTTTGTTTTATTCTTGCTCAGAGCAGTTCTATGGACATTAGTGTTTAAAATGCCAGCAGCTGTGGTGCAATCCTTGTCTACACTAACTTCAGAAATGGGAACTACACAAAAGGCATCCTTTAAAAATTGGAAGTTAAATCCTACTGAGGAAAATAAAAGGGAACATAAACAGTGGGGACCTGGGGAAGCTGGAGAAGAAGTGCTGGTAGGCTCCCTGCTGTGAAATTGAGCTGGGTTCACAGCTTGGGCCATCAGCCCTGGGCAGAGAGGGGGCTCCAGCTGTGAGTGCCCCACAATGAGGTGCCCCACCTCAGTTAGTGCCAGCGCTCCTGATGTGGCCGTGCACCACTGACAGAAAGAGGGTAGCATGGACACCAACAGCCAGTTCAATTCCTATGGTGGCTGTAGGTCGACCTAATTTAAGTCTATCTAATTTTGTAGCATAGATAAACCCAGAGAGAGAGAAATTGGAACTGAAGTAAGCAGCTTTTGTGGCATTTTGGGTTATATTATAGCATCATCCATCTAAATTGATCCAGCGCTTACCAGTGTCCTTTAGAAGTATAAAGTGCATTATTCTGAATATTTCATATGGGAGTAAAAATGAGGGAAAGTGCAGCTTATTAGTGATGGTTGCTAGGCTGACCTACTTAGCACTAGGTGGCAGTGTAATGTGATGGATTCTCAATAACTGGGCTGAGGCGTGAACCAAGCTATTCATATGGCTCTCAGTTAATCACTTCAAAGAATCAAAGAGTAGAAAAGCAAACCGGAACTCATGGATTAAGTATTAGTATGAATTTCTAATGTGAAAAGGAAGAACAAATAACTGGGTTGTCCCTTTCATACACTCTTATCACCTTTGTGTGCCTTTCACGGTCTTTAAACTGTAAAACTGGTACAATCTGTTTCAAGAGAATGTATACCCGTTACCTCTTTCCGGTTTGTTCTCACGTGCATATCTTTTTCTAAAGATCTGCTTTTTCAGGTGAATTGAGCAGCATAGCATGCAGGATAATGCCGATTCAGTAACCTACAATGCTTCTGCACACAAATTTTACACACATCAGGTACACACTGTTAAGAGCAAACAGTTAAATAATAATCTCATCTATGTTGAAAAATGTTAGAATCTCTGCAAAGGGAACTCTGTTACATTACTTATCGATTGTTGTTTAACATAGCCAATAAAATTAAAATGCCTTTTATTTGCATCTTGTTTTTCTAGGAGCAGCTTTTAGTGCCGGATTGACAGGAGGAATCAGTACATCTGTAGCAGTGTTTTGTCATGAGCTTCCCCATGAATTAGGTAATTAATTCCGTAAACTTCAAATGTGATTGTTTTTTGGTCTCTTTGACATTGAATGAAAAGCTACTACATGAAAATATATCCATGGTTTATCAGAATAGTAGTGAGGGCAACCAGCATGCAATGTGAAAACCATTAGAGCAGAGGTTCCCAAACTTTGGAGTGTGCCCCCCTGGGGGGCCATGGAGGAACCTTGGGGGGCCATGTCAGGGCCTTGGCCAGCCCCCACAGGAGTGGAAAGGAAGCGACACTCAGTCCTGCTCTGCCCCCATCTCCGCTGCAGCCCCAGACTCAGCTCCAGGCTGCGGCACCGGGTGTGTTCTGGGCCCCGTGCCTGGTCGGCCCTGGCTTCTGGCTGCGGCCCGGGCCTTGGTTCCTGGACCCATTGCCGGCTCCATCCCCAGCCCCTGTGGCTGCAGCTCCAGCCCCCACCCTGGCCCAAGCCGCAGCTTGGGCCCCAGTTCCTGACTGTGACTCCGGGGGAGGTGCAGACCAGATGAAGGGGGGGCAGCGGCGCAACACCAAAAATTTGGGGACCACTGCATTAGGATGACCACTTACAGCAGAAGAAACTCACATGCAGAACATGATTATATAATGCCATTATTCAGTATGTATAATCAGAACATTAGTATGTGTTCTAGTAGAAATCTAACATCGTCCATATACCATCCATTCTGGATGTGAAACTTTCAGAACACATTATTAGAATGTTCTCGCTGAATACATTCAAGTAGCTGACTCTGGTGTTGGTCAGTCATGTGCTTATGCACTTATTGTCCGGTCAGGGATAAGCATCTGTGAATTTCATTCAGCTAAGTGTCCATAAGGAGGGCTACTGTATCCACTACCACTACAAACCTACTTCATACGGGGTCCTGCAAATAGAAGAGGTGTGCTTTGTCACATTGCACATGATGATATTAGAGAAAAAATGTGCATAGGCTAAAAGGAAAATTTTAGGAACATGACTTCTTAGCATGCAGCCATCTTACTGCTGAACTGCTGTTTTGGTATGTGCCATGGTGGGGAGTGGGTGTGGATTATCAGGGTCTATACAATTCATAGTAGACAGAATATATGGGAGAATATTTTGCTTCCTTGCAAATTAGGGCTTTTAGGCAGGTATGTGTATCTGAAACCATTGGCACTAAGATATAATTCAGAAAGCAATTCTTCTTTAAGGCTAACATTAGCGTTGTTGTTTCACAGATGCTTTTTTCACAGCGCAATGTAGATAGTGATATGTTACAATCCCACTTCTCCTTGAGTATTTTCCCTTGCTGAAACTATAGCTCTGGTATTTGCAGTCTTCTCCACTTTTGTTTGTTGCTGTAAGGTTTGTAAATTTTGGAGGCACTACTTTCTGAGGCCGTGGTTTCACTTCTAGAGATTTTAAAGACTAGAGGGAAAGGTTAAAATGATCATACCAGGGATTAAAAGAATGCAGGCAGGCTTTCTTTCTTTAAAATGATCCTTTTGTCTTTGCCCTGTCTGTTCTTGTTGTCTCCAGTATCTCCACCACTAGGATATGGTGTTTCAAACAAGATGGACTCGTCCAGCTAATATCTGTTATCACCTAGAGAGGACCTAGCTAGGAGCCTGTTTTGTGCCTCTCCAAGAGAGGTGTAAAACCACAAAATACTTGTAAAGCTTTCAGAGATCCTTGAATGAAAAGCACTATAGAAGTACAAATTTAGCCTGCCAACATTTCTGTGAGGCAGGTAAGAGATTACATCTGGGGTAATGCAGCAGATTTAGTATTGGACAACAGTGCTACACAACAGTTTAAGACAGGAAGTGAAACTGCTGTGGAATTTATGGATTTGGATGTATATTGGATGTTTAGGATAAAGGAATTAATTTAACATCTCCATTCTTGAGAGACACAACTGTGAGATTTTACTCCACATGGTCAGGACTATGGGTTTTGCATCTCATCTGAAAGCAAGGGAGGGAGGGAGCCAGTGATGTAGTATTCCAGGCTGGAGAAACTAAAGCCCCAAGCAACATTAGTGGAGAGCAAAAGGAGACTATCACTTCATAAAACATTCCCAAGTTTGGTCTGGATTTGACTGAGTCCTGTGGTTCATTTAATGGCTCTCTGACCACTTGGATGACCTGGCCAAACTCAGCCTAGATGTAAGCCATTGTATTCATGTGTTTACTTAGTTTTGTCTGTTTACCAAATTCAGCAACAGACCCCTAAGACAAGTATTTCACTTCCTGTCCAGGAAGCTGGAGAAGTTTTGTGTAGGTGCAGGGCAATAGCTGATCCATCATTGTAGGGAGCCTCCTCTTAGAGCCCCAGCTCTGACCGAGGTGGCGTATAGTGAATCTATACTGAGTTTTAAAGGATCACTCACAACTGGTTTCAGGCAAGCTGAGAGAGTTCGTCAGGATATGTTGCTCTTGTTGGTGCTCTGTGTATGAGAGGAAACTTCTATATACACAGGTAAAAAGGGGGGTTAAAAATTAGCAAGTACTTCTGAACAACTTTTAAAGAATACTGAACCATTCCAGGTATGCCATTTTAAATACTTTCCAGACATGCATATTATTTATGCCCATTACTTGAGTACATTAAGTTCAGGTCTACACTAGAGACCTGTATTGCTGTAACTACATCGCTTATGGGTGTGAAAAATCCACACCCCTGAGTGACATAGTTATACCGACGTAACCCTCAGTATAGACAGTACTATCTCAACAGGAGAGCATCTTCCATCAACATAGCTACTGCCTCTCTCAGAGGTGGATTAAGTACACAAACAGGAGAAGCTCTCCTGTTGGCATAATAGCGTCTTCACTAACGCACTACAGCGGCATAGCTGCAGTGGTGCAGCTGCAACTGTATCACTGCATGAGAAGACAAACCCAAAATTAAAACTAAAATAACTAGGGGTATGGAAAAGCTTTCATATGAGGAGCGATCAATAAAACTGGGACTTTTCATCTTGGAAAAGAGACGACTAAGGGGGAATACAGTAGAGGTCTATAAAATCATAACTGGTGTGGAAAAGTAAATAAGGAAGTGTTATTTCCTCATCATAACACACAAAGTAGGCGTCACCAAATGAAATGAATAGGCAGCAGGTTTGAAATGAACAAAAGGACAACCTGTGGAACTCCTTGCCAGAGGATGTTATGAAGGCCAAGATTATAATGGGGTTCAAAAAAGAACTAGATAAATTCAGGGAACATAGGTCCATCAGTGCCTATTAGCCAGATGGGCAGGGATTGCTGTTTGCCAGAGGCTGGGAATGGCTAACTGGATGGATCACCTGATGATCACCTGATCTCTTCATGCTCTTTGAAGCATCAGACATTGGCCATTGTCAGAAGACATGATACTGCGCTAGATGGAGCATGTCTAACCCAGTATGGCCATTCTTAAGGTTTTATGTTAAATTAGAAACTTTAATCCCAGTTGGATTAAATCACTTAACCATTTGTTTCCATCCTCTTCCTCTCAACCTTCAGTTAATTTCCATCTATAGAAGGCTTTATGTGATCTATGAACGTTGATTGAAGTGAGATTTCCTATACTCATCTTGAATCCTTATCAGTGAAGTTAGTCCCCAAATAAGTGATTAATTAAATATACCAATCAGAACACTTCAGGATTTTTCAGTTTCCAGGGTTGTTCTTAAGAATGTGATCTCTCCAGATTTTCATAAATTTGAAGAACGTTCTTTTTCTTGTTCTCTAATAATTTTTGAAATAGTGCTTTCTGCTGAAAAAGAACTGAATGCAAATCTGTGCTGACACTGATCATTTATTTGAATTTGCATTATTAAGAAAACTAAACCAAATTTAACTTTTAAAAATCAGAATTATAAAATTGGGATATGCCGCAACACCTCCTCTGAGTACCACTCACAAATGTGGTTAATCCCCAGAATCCCCTCTCTGGGTCTGATTTTGCTTTTATTAAAGCCAGTGGCAAAATACTTCTTACATAAGTGAGCAGAATGATTATATTTTACATTGCCATTTCAGAAAGTATGATGTAAATACTGGGCACCATATTTCACTCTTCAGCCACCGATTGTGTAATTCTAATCTCTGCCACAACGCACATAAGAAATCAGCCAAGTAACGATGGCTTCAGGCAGATGAGGATACTCAGAATTACTTTCCCTATTTTTAATATGTTGAAATATTGTGTGTGTGTGTGTGTGTGTGTGTGTGTGTGTGTGTGTGTGTTAATATATAGAATACACACACATGCGCGCACACACAGTATTTATATAATGTTCAGACTCATTTCTGTACATGATCCATGCTTATGACATTTCCAACAGGGTGTAGCTTCTCATGCAGGCAAGCCTTAAATAGTCTATTTTTCACTGCTCAAGACTATGGTTGCTTAGTGGCACGAGGTGTGTTATAGTGAGTTTTTAAAGACGTACTGGATTTGAAACTCATCTGTATCATAATTAAAAACTGAGTCACTGATGGACTTATAAATGCAAGAGTTAATTGTTAACTTCACATCTTGGATTAAATCAGCCTAGCAACACAGGTAGGACTAACAATTTAAGTGTTTGTCTTTAAAGCACTGCATTGATATAGGGAGTCCTCTACATGCAAATATTTTCTTTTCATAAATAAAGATTATTCTCTCTGTGATAACTGTTCTAATGTTCCTCATAGTTTGATCTGGAGAAAATTGCAGAGTCCTCTGAGAATTGAGGACACTTACTGGCACAACGGTGGTTAAAGTTGATCATTTTTATCCAAAATTACCCATCTTCTTGGCTACGCATCTGGTTGTCCCTTACACAGTACAATCTTTGAATGTTATTATTTGCAGCCTGCTTTTCTGTCACCAAGCTGCAGTATGAAGAAAAAATTCTGGAACAGAAGTAAATTAATGCAACAACAAAAAAAAAGATTAACTATCTGCCTTTACATTGTTAGTGACCAGTTATGCAGTGTTCTGTTGCCAGGGGATAGTTACAGAGCAGAACTTGAAAATAATGATCAAAATAGAGGGAGCATTTTGTTTTCATCTGGCTGGCAAACTCTGATTAAAACGTCAGTGAGAGATACTCACTTTCAGTTTTAGATCACCATGAGTAATCCCAAATATTGTAAGACATCAGACATGAAGTCTTCTATTCTCGTGTAGTGCATCAGTGTCACCTTTCGCCCCAGAATTCATGAATATTAGGTTTGAAGGAAATAGCTGTTGAAATAGAACTTAGGTCAGATCCGCTGCACTGGAAATTTCGTCTGTTCTGCATCTTTGGACTCAGGTGATCTCTACTAAAACTAGCTTAAAAATAAACCAACAAAAGGAGGTGCAAACCCCACCGTTCTACACCTGTATTAATGTTGGAGATAATCATAGTGAAGCAAATACTTAGTAGTGACATCACAATAGGATACAGGGTTAATGTAGCATATCTCAAGCTAGTAATGTATAAATCAGTGTGGATTTGTGTAATCTTTGCTTTCTTCTGAAAATCTGTTTGCCATCACTCTCTCTTCCTTCCCTGGTGCTACATTTTCCAACTTAGCATGCTGTAGCTCCCTCCTGGCACTAATGCCGGTTTATCTTCCTCATGCACATGCAAAATAGAATCTGTCTAGATAGAAGCAACGCTAATAGGATCTGAGGGACTGGTCAAGAATGAACCTGCATTTTTATAAAAGATCAGCACCCCACTCCCTGAAATTCTCTCCTTTTGTGCATGCAGATCTGACTGATTTCACAACTGCACCCTAGCTGGGAGGGCTGGATTGGGATCCTTTCAAAGCTCTGTCAATACCCCTCATCAGCTACCATGAGTCATGTGCATATGAAACCAAATTTTAGTCAAGGAAGTGATTTTTTTTTGTATATATGTATTGCAGGTTATGTAGTTGTACGCTGTTGCTCCTTCTCCCCTCAGAAAAGCCTCCAGTATGTTTATCATGGTGATAGGCAGTTTAGTAGCTCCTTAGATAGGTTAGATAATATAACTGAACACAAATGCATCTATTTAGTCTCTTAAGGGATTATGACAATTAAAAACCTTCATTATTCTGTCTCAATTTTAGGTGATTTTGCTGTGCTGCTTAAAGCAGGTATGACCGTAAACCAAGCCATTGTGTACAACCTCCTGTCTGCTATGATGGCTTATGTAGGGATGCTGATAGGCACAGCTGTTGGACAGTATGCCAATAACATCACTTTATGGATCTTTGCTATCACTGCGGGCATGTTCCTTTATGTTGCATTGGTAGATATGGTAAGATTGTTATCATTTTGTGTTACCTTATTCTGCATGTATAAAATCTGACAGTGTAACTTATTTTTTGTATTGCACAAAATAAAGCAAACCACCTGCAGGCAAATGTCTAGGCAGCCATTCCATACTGTGCTATCTCTTGAAAAGTGCAGTATAGTTAATTATGAGGGAAGAACTCCAGGGTTTGGCAGTGTCCCACTTGTTTGGATTCTCATCTGACCAAATCCCTTTGCGGTCATGGTTGAAAGTTAAGATATAAAAACTTTTTTAATGCCACTTGCTGCTGTCCCACTGACAAATCATCCTTCTAGCCTATCTTTTGATTTTGCTGCTGTGTGAGGATGTGTTTGGAGACTCTAAAACAGTCCATGATTGAGTCTGAGTGGAGAGCAATCATAAAACTGCACACGTTTGGTCCCAAACAGATCAATTTGGACGTTTAGCAAGGGCTGTTGGTAAAAATGCTGCTTTGATGGCTATCAGATTAGTTCCAGACAGCTGTCAAATTTAACAAATGTTGCTTCTTTGAGTGGTGATGTGTGTGTCACTCTTGGTGTGCGTGCATCCCATGTGCTGGATATAGGACTCTTTTGGCCTGTGCCTGCCCCCGAAGTGCCCTCACACCCCTCCTCTCAAGAGCATAAAAAGATGGAGCAAGGACAACCATCCCTCGGATCCTTACTACTGCACATGGCTGAGAAAAGGAAATGCTATTAGTTTCCTTTTCTTTATAGCATCAAGATAGTTTGGTAAACTTCTGTCTAGAGCTAACTGTAGACTAGTTTTAGTGTAGTGTTACGATGGTTCTATAGTTTTGGTTAAGTTCCTTTTTTAATCTATTTTTTTTTGGTCTTTGTTACCTGGTATCCAGTTTTCAGTCTTTATGGTTGAACAAACACCCCTCAATGCCTCCCGCCGTTTTAAGTATTGTCCCTTATGCAAGATGGATATATATATATATATATATATATATATATATATATATTTATTTTTAATGCTGGCACTCAAAATTTTCATTTTGTTTAGGTGAGGGCACATCACCAGCAAATGTTCCCTTTGTTGTTCATTTTCAAAACAAACTCAGTGTAAGAGATGCTCACATAAACTGTTTCTCTTGGATGTATCTGAGACCTGCGTCTGATCCAGGTAAACAAGACCCACTCGGATCTGAGAAGTGTTCTTCTAAGAGTGGCATGGCCACTACCAGTTCCTGGGCACCTGCCTCTTCATCTCATTCCACAGACGTGTCTGAGGGGTGAAGCCTCATCATTGTTCTTCCAAAGAGCATAAGAATAGGTCACTGTCTGAAGGACCTTCTAAGAAAAAAGGGCAGTGATTGCCTCACCTAGCCTTATCTAAGGATAGCACAAGGGCTGCATTTGAAGATGCTGTCCCATGGCACTCTAAAAGAATCTGGTACCTCATATATCAGTACTGACATAAGAACAACCCATCATGGTTGCTTGTACCGATGTTGCGATACTATTTTTAAGGAGTTCAGCACGAACAGTGCCTTCTGTATTAGTACCAGCTTCGTTAGTATCATTGTCATTGACACCGTCTACTCCAGCCCTGAAGATTTCTAATTTATTGTCATCGGTACTGACTGTATCGACACGGAGCTTCATGATACTGAGGAATTTGGCGGTGTCCGAATTTCCTGAGTCTCCTTTACTGTCTTCAGCAGTTAGAATTCCTGCCAAGCTCTGGCAGACTGTTGGCACAGATTGTATGTACAGCACCGATAAGGTTGGTCCCTAAAGAAATCTTAGGGGCTTCTATTAAGTCTGCTTTACTTCTGCAGGAGGACTGTTCATTCTCTTCATCAGTCTCAGATCAGACTTGGGAGGGTCTCTTCTCTGATAGGGAGTTCAGCAATGCATGTACAATCAAACAGGATTGGTGTTTCACCTGGTGTGTATGCATTCACACACATTTCATGCACAATTTGCCTGTGAGCACATTCTTGGCCCTGTTAGACTCCTAGGGACATCCTCACTTTAGAAGACCCACCTCCTCTATCCACTCCAGGGTAAGATCACCTCCTTTAATGAGCCTGAGAGTTCAGCTCTGTCAGTAACCTCAGGTGTTTCCTGCTCCACCACTGCAACTTCAGACCTCTGAGAAACATCACCACCCTTCTAAACTGGGTTCAGCAGCTGCCACTTTTTCATCTTACCCTGATGAGGCTGTAGTGCTGTCTACCTCATCACATCTAGATTGCAAGACATGTCAGAATCTACTTGGAAGAAAGGCCAAAACATTAGAGATTCTGGTAGATGTCACACAGGTTGACATTTTGTGCACCAGCTGCAGTGTAAACATACTCTAAAAGGGTCTTGAACCTGCTGTTTGTTCCCACAGGTTGGGGGAGGGTTTTTGTTTGTTTGGTTGTTTGTTTGTTTGGGGGGGGGGATATGTGACAGAACTGTGAATATATGGAAGATAATGTGTTCCCTTCCAATAATTCCACTCCCATTTAAGCTCACACTTTTTATTTGTGCTCATGAATGAGGAATGTAGTTATCGCTTATGGCCACACAGTTCTTCATTTCTCCTGTGTTTTAAACAAAGTGCGAGAATATAGTTTGGAGAATGAGTAGCCTTAAAAATGGCAATGGATGTGAAATACCAGTGTTGTCTCTTTGTAGAAGGTGATTACGAAACTTGAATTATGGATGCTTCTTCCAGCTAGTGCAGATGTGGAAGTGAGAATTGGAATCAGCAATTCCCACACAATTCTCTGATTAGGTTTCTCTGTTACTTGGTGAACAGAACTCCCTCATAATATAAATTCATTTCTTCAAGAAATCTTGTCTGCTTGCATGAATTGGAAATTTGCAATCTTTCCTAGTGTGAGCCTGTGACGATCTTCGTTATTCTTAATGACGTAGGATACCATGTAATAACACTAGAGTGACTTATTGATACAGTAGAACCTCAGAGTTACGAACACCTTGGGAATGGAAGCTGTTCGTAACTGAACAAAATGTTATGGTTGTTCTTTCAAAAGTTTACAACATTTACTGAACATTTACTTAATACAGCTTTGAAACACTACTATGCAGAATAAAAATGCTGCTTTCCCTTTATTTTGTTAGTAGTTTACATTTAACACAGTACTGTACTGTATTTGCCTTTTTGTTTTCTCTGCGACTGCCTGATTCTGTACATCTGGTTCCAAATGAGATGTGTGGTTGACTGGTCAGTTCGTAACTCTGAGGTTCTACTGTAGCTGTTTCCTCAGCTGTCTAGCCTACTGTGGGACTAATTAATGAACCTATTGGTCCAAAAGGTGTTTTTTTTTTTAAAGAAAATTAAGGTCTCAATACTTTTTAAAGTCACCAGATACCCTTTGCAGTCTACTGCTGCTAGCAGACAGTTGCATATGGCCACAAACTTGACAACTTGTCACATTTTTTCCTGCTACTTGTGGTGTATTCTGGTGTTAAGAATAACCAACACACAGAAAAGTAATGCCTACCATAATAAGTAAACCACAGAGCAATCAATCTTGCTGATCCGGAATTCCTATTTGTAAATTCTTTAAGTATTCTAACTGAAAGATAATTCCTTTATTGTATGTTTCTCCTGCATTATGTATAGAAGTTTTTTCTTGAGGTGAGTTCCTTGGATGAAGGAAGGAATTACATTTATTTTTCCTCATGCTCTTCTTGTGTAGAGATTTGAAATTGCATTTTAAAAACAATTATTTCTGTTGTTTATACACATGGTGGTCGTGCTAGAAAGTATCTCACCATTTAATTTCAGAGCTTCCTATGTTAAGTTCATGTTTCTTTTAGACCGAGTTGATCAGTACTGTTTGGCCTAATCTTTAACTAAAATCAAGAAGATCCACATTTTTGTAATTGCTTATGTGGAATTTCTCTTGAATTGAGACAATTACATGTTTCCTCTTATTTTTATGCTTTAGGGATATTGGTAAATACATGTAATATAGAATACTCATTAGTCCTACATAGCTGTTAAACTTGAGTAACAGAGCTTTGGATGCACTAATAAAATAGATTTTGGGATTTTCTGAGAACTCATGTCAGAATTAGCTCAATCAGTATAAAATCCTCAATATCAAAAATTATTTATGGCCGTTTAATTACTGGGACAATACTCAAAGCATGTTTACACTTCTGTGATGATAGAGATGTTTACTTTTGTGTGTGTGTATGTTTTCATGAATAGAATTATTTAACTTTTAACTCCAAGGAACAAAGCTCAAAGGAAGCGGGCATGGTTCTTATCCTACGGGCATGTCTACACGAACCCTTACCGTGCAACAAGCTGGGGTGTTTCAAACTGCAGTACATTAATGCACAGTAGGGAATATTTAGTGCACATCAGCAGGTCCATATGGACAGTTAGTGTGCTGTATGATGCACTTATGTCCTAGCTTGCAACACAGTAAGAGTTTTTGTAGACATGCACTGAGGAGCTTACGTTTGAAATAAGCAAGCAACATAGTGGCCCAAAAACTGCATTTGAATGCTCAAAGGAGGATGCTGTTGCCTACTAGTTTCCTTTTGAAAAGTATGTAATGGGTTAGTGACAATGGTTTTATAAGATGAAGATCAGGTGGTGTTTTATTGACTATCTCTAGGCTGCTACTCCAGTTGATAATTTTTCTAACGGAATCTTGGTATCAGTATTACCTATAAGTACCTTGTTGTGAATTAGACAGTTTACAAATATTGCGATGGAAATGAAATAACTATTTTTAAATGTTTCCTTTTTCAGCTCCCAGAAATGCTTCATGGAGATGGTGATAATGAAGAACATGGATATTGTCCAGTGGGGCAATTCATTCTCCAGAATTTAGGCTTGCTCCTTGGATTTGCTATCATGCTGGTGATTGCACTGTATGAAGATAAAATTGTGTTTGACATCCAGTTTTGACCATTTCCAGAAATTGCAGTGGTTACGATAATGTTACTGTATGGCTTTGAGTGTGCACTGTTGTACTGTATGCACATTGCTCAGAGAAAAGGCAGTGGTTTGCACTACTTACTTACACAAGACCAGTCAATTTGTTTCTGCGTAGATTAACTTTTGCTGCTTGTTAACTAAAATAAGACATGGTGCACATAATGGACCTTCCAAATTCAAGTGACAGAACTTAAGCAGGAAATGTTAAATATGAAAACACCAAGTTGTGTGTGCTGCACATGAAGCATTGTGCAACTGTTTACAAATCAGCATGCAGCGAAAGACCTAGTCTCTTCTGGAAATGTCTTTTCACATTACAGCTGAACAGAATCCACAAAACATTAAAGGTTAAATCTCTCCATCTGCAGTGGGCCTCCACAAGGTCTTTGTGCCATGTAATTCCCGCGAAAGGCTTATATGGCATATATATTTCATGCTGGCCCTCTGCACATGATGGATGCTACCCTGAGACCTTTAAATGCTACACTTAACACCTGACTGGAAAATACTGTGCTTTTTTGAACTTCACAAATCTGTTTATAACATGTTGCATTTCATTGTTCTAAAGTTTGTGTTTAAAGAGGCAGACTGTTGCAATAGGCACCGGTCTGTGTGATCCACTGCAAAGAGCTATATTCCAGTGAGGATCAGTTTTCCTGTCTAAGATGTAGTTGATGTTAGCTCTTTGATATTAGTAGGAAAGTGAAGTAGAGTTAGTGTTAACTTGGGGAAATCCCTGATGTCAGAGGGTTAATGGACCATTCCTGATTCTTTGCTTCAGAAGCTAAAGATGTTAAGCATTGGGTGCCACTTACAACCTAAACTACTGATAAATTGTGGCTGTGAGTTTGTGCAAACGCTCCTCTAACAAGGGATCCATAATGGAATTTCTCAGTTTTAACCGTTCAGTTTATTTTGGGATTCAAAATTTTTCTCCTCTTAAATCTTCTGAAATCCAGTATACTGAACACAGGTACAAAGATTATTTTAAAAAATGCCCTGTATTGGTGGGTCATTTACAACGCTGTAATACCAGGTCTGAATGTATTACTTCAGTGCCGTGACATCAGAGTTTATAAGCACCAGCCATTGCAGGCAGTATACAGGGTGCTAGAAGATTCCCACTTCCAGCATAAAGGAGTTAATGTATTTTCAAATTTTTCTGTCTTAGGTATCTAGGGGCTGTAAAAGCAGCTGTCATTAAATTACCGGTACGCGTGAGTTGGGGGGATAGGCTGAACCATCAAAATCCTTAACCTGCTAGAATCAGCTTCTCTTTGCTTACTGCTAAGATGCTTGTGTTTCCAGATGTGAATTCATTTCTTTTGTACCCTGCTGTCCTATTACATTTGTGAATTTGTGCGATGTGCAAGCTCTGTTAATTCTGCAGTCTCGCTTGATAATCTAGGACCAGTCCTAAGCATAGTAGTCATCTTCTTTTAACTTCCTGTTCTAGTTTTCATTTTTATGTACGTCAGGCAAGGTGTATTTTGACAGTACACGGCAAGGTTTGTTTGTCTGCTTAGCACCAGTGTAACTGCTAAAATTGCTCTGGTTTAACAGCTTAATGAGCCAGTCAGTGTCATCATCCTGGTTTAAATTAATCCCTGTTCTTGTTTCTCTTTACTTTTGTCCCTTCCGTTTAGCAGTGTCATCCTTACTTTTCCTTGCCACCCCGTCTCCAGAACAGTCTGCACATTTAAGTTGGCTCATGCTGGTATTTGTTCCTAATGCAGTATCAAGAAACTTGTGTATACAGTATTAAGTGTCCATTCAATAAAAGGTGTGGCTTCTGCTAATGAAGAAGTCAAAAGCAAGGGTCCAGTCCTGCAGTCCTTGGTGCACAGAAAGCACTGAAATCAGTTGGAATTTTGCACATCAAAAGACTACACGATCAGACCCTCATTAGCACACATCATCTCATTTCATGTTTGAGTGGATTTTTGTAATCAATATGTTAGATAAAATTTTCAAAAGCAACTAAATGACTTGAGTGTAAGGTATATCTACACTGCAGCAGCACAGCTGTCGGGTAGATATTTACTACAGCAGTGGAAGGGATCTTCTGTCAGTTTAGCAGTGTCTATTCTGGCACTTGGTGTAAATATTTCACAATCTTGAGCAGCACAGCTAGGTCGGCATACATTTTAGGTGTAGACCAGGCCTTAGACCCATTTTCAGAAGTGAATTGGGCACTTAGATCCAGATTTTCAGAAGTATTGAGGCCCCTATCTCCCATTGATTTCAATAGGACTTAGGCATCTAAATACCTGTTAGTATCTGGGCCTTAGTCTCATTGAAATTCATGGCACTTTTGCTTTTTGGTCTGCATCTAAAACTTAGGTCTACCTAGCTACGTTGGTCAGGGGTGTGAAATAGGAGACGTAGTTAGACCAACCTAAATACCACTATAGACACTGTTAGGTTGACAGAATTCTGCTAGTGACATAACCACTGCCTCTGAATGAGATGGATTTACTACAGTGATGGCAAATCCCCTTCCATCGCTGTAGTAAGTGTCTGCACTACATGCTACTGAGGTGTAGCTGCACTAGTGCAGCTATGTCGCTGTAGCATTTCTAGTGTAGATAGACCCTAAAGTGTCTCTTGAAAATTAGACTTTAGAGCCAAAGTTACATAGGTGCTTTTGAAAACTTTATTCATTGATTCTTCTGTAGTTTAGTGCTGTGAAATAGAAGTGAGCTTTTAACTCACGGAATTGAGATTTTTGTCAAAAAAAAAATCACCCTTTATTTTTTAATAATTTTCAAATGAAGATTCATTTATTTCAGGTAGTATATTTACTTTCCTATTAGGTGGAATGTGCTACAGTTTAATACACTGCCTAGCTACAGGAGGGGCGGGAGGCAAGAAATTAACTTTTCACAAGATCTTTTTCCTACATGGAAAACCATGGACATATTAAAGTGTTAGGTACTGCATTTTCCACTAAGAATGGAATTTGTTTCCTTATTTGCTATTATTTATGGTGCATTGTAAAGAGCAATGTAACAGCTGTGGGTTATAGGTTTTCACCAGTGTTTAATTTCAAACCAATTCAATGTAATTTTATGTCACGTTACAGAGAATCTGAATTCCAGAATAATTCTACTTAGCTTCAACATTCCATTCTGCTTGAATACAGCCTCATTCAACATGTAGTCGATGGAGGGCATAAATGTTACATGTATATTACAATGCTGTCACTGTGTGACATCCCATATGAATTTTGATGTAGACACATTGCACTCAATCAACAGTGATTATGCTTAGAAAATACTGTAGTCGCTAGATGCAGTGTGAATTTTTTCCATTATTGTTTGTAGTTTAAAAATGTGATTATGGTCCTACAAGATACTTGCTGAGCTATACAAATGTTTTTTGTTATAACTAAATCATTAAAAAATTTTTTACAAAGCTGGGAATGATCAAATGCTGTTTTGTTCATTGTCAGCAGTGTTGTGTTCATTTTATGTATGTTCCTTATAAGGAGCGTCAGAAAATAAAATTATTCAAAGAACAAATATTGGCTGGTTTTTATAAAGTTTTATTATACAGCTTTATTTTATGTTTTAGTATATTTTAAAAAAATCTCATGAAAGGCAGAAAGATAATGGATTTGCTTAAATAGTTTGATTGCTCTAGACAGTAGTATTTAAAAATTGAAATGAATTTTACACAAGTGCTTCATCTCAAAAATAAGCATCTACATGTCCGTGCTAATCTCAGGAATTAAGCTGGCATAATAATGCCACACCACGTCCAATCCAGTGTTGTTCTGGTTTATCTGAAGGAAGAATCATTGCAATCACAAAGTTGGTAGAATGCCCCGTCGTGGAGAGGGTTCCTCTTCTCTCACTGGTCTTGTACACTGGAGCAACGTAACTTGGTCGTTGTGGTATGTCTGATTTCTTACAAGGCTTTAACCACATCTATGATAAAGTATAGAATAAATCCTTTAGCTTTGTGGGTAAAGATTGTAACACTTTAAATTTGCTCACAATTCACTAAATACTTCCTAAATTTATTGTAGTTCACCATAATTTGTGCATAATCCTGAAAAGGGCCGAGCCCTTCTTCCCCTCCCTGCAAAAAATCCTCCTAGTGACACTGATGGTCCTAATCATAGAAGATTAGAGTTGGAAGGGACCTCAAGAGATCATCTAGTCCAACCCCCTGCTCAAAGCAGGACTAACCTCAGCTATATCATCCCAGCCAGGGCTTTGTCAAGTCTCAGTTTAAAAACCTCTAAAGATGGAGATTAATGCTCAGTGCCTCTCTGATGCATATGAACTGTCTGATCTGCTGCTCAAAATATTTTCAGTTCAGGCAGAAAAACATACAAGTTTCTACTTCACATTGGTTGCCACACAGCTATATGGAGACAGTGACTACAGTAGCTCTGTTGACAAAGCTTTTTATTTAGAAAAAAATGCATCTTATTTTGTACTCCTTTTAAAACTTTAGCATGGCAAGCTGAGCTTTTGACAACAGAGTGTTAGATTAGATTAGTTACTACTATTCACTTCAAACCTAATTATATGACAAATACTGACCACAGGTACTGTATCGTAAAGGATTTTTGGATAAGATTCTGCTAGCTTCTTAGTTTTTCTGTCCCAGCGAGCTCCATCCAGGAACAATCCTCGAATGTAAACCCCTGAATTAAGCAGAAAATAATAAAAATGTATTAGAGGGCTGTGTGAAATGAGGTCAGGTTTTTTTTAAAATCTTGCACTGTTTAGATCATGCATGCGTCTAGAGTGGACATAATCCATCTGCTAGCTTTTTTGGCCCAGTTCCCTTCAAAAGAAGAGGAGACTGCCCATGGCCTCTGATGGGGATATCCCTGCTGTGTTGGAGTTCCTCATAGGAATGAGGCTGACTTTTGGGCCTCCTTCCTCATACGTCCTGATTACAGAGAGCAAGGAGGGACAGTCAGGGGAAGTGGCTGAAATGCAAAATAGTTTGGCAATCTTCAGTTGGTAGATTGTCTTTTAGGTCCCCAATTCTTCATGTTCAGTATTCACAAACACAGTTATTTCTTAGTAACTATACTGTGTCCAATTCTCTTGACGAGACAGTCAACTACTCAAAGTGCAAGACACTGACACCTTTTAAGCTAATAATGATAGTTGTACAATGTATACCATGTATTTTCAACAATTATAAGGTAAAACATGGGAGCTCATCTTTTAATAGTTTGTCAATGGACCATTTTCATACAGACACAGAAAAGATATTTCTAATTAATTTGTTTTAAAGACTGAAATGCCAACCATTGATAAAGGTGTTAGGAAAAATGTCCAAAAATTTACAGATGTACATTCTTTTAATGAAAACAACAAACTTCTCCTTTGTCAAAATGTTGCAACAGCTTGCTCTAGCTAAGAAAGTATCCTTAATGTTATTAGGGTTTGATTTCTTAAAAATATGGAAGAAAAAGACCCATCACTGTCCTGCCCTCATCCTACAATATATTACAGCGGTAGAGTTAGGATGGCCAGGTCTGGGTTTACTGGACTTCTACATGTATAGCAGGGTGGTACTCCTATTTCATCAGAATATAATGAATTGGGAATGCTGTCTAGATGGTATTCACTAAACCTCCTGCTCAAAATCTTGTCTGGGATGTTTGAAAAGGTAGTGAAGGCCATGCTCAGTTTAATCTCTTCCACTGAGGGAACTCTGACTGAGATGGGGATAAGAAGACGAGGAGGAAGGGTCTGCAATTAGAGCACCTGTATGTAGTGTGTATACAATAGCATTTTTATACAACCTAATAGAACCTTCTAGCACTGATAATTTTGCTTCTAGAGCTCCCTAATTTTAACCTGTGTAAGTACACACAGGTTGTACTTTCTTAGTGAGAACTATCACAGTACAGTCCCATGCAGGATTTTGCTTTCACTGGGTTAGTGAAATGTTCTAAGTACTGGGGCATAGAGCTTAAAGTAATAGAATGAAATGAAGAAAAGGAAAATAAATATCACTTGAGCTCTGTTAGATGGTGGAAAAGTTTCTTAAGGTGAGTGGTGGATGGGGGTAAAGCACTCAAGCAGATCCTCAGCTGGTATAAATTGTCATAGTTCCAGTGAGGATCTGCCCCCAGTTAATATAGTATATGGCACAATCCTGCTGCAGGAGCTCTACTGACTAGATAACCTAAATGGGCTTGCCTATATTTAATTTGTATTATTCTACTAGAATTATTCAAAAGGCTTTTTTGTTGAATGTTGGCATATCTATGCCTTTCATGTGCAAGCCTCCTTTAGTGACATTAGTGAATCACACTGTGGCCTATATGTTCCAAGATTCTGTGCATTACAAGTGCTTAATGCCTGTTAATGTAGCTACCTGTAAAACACTCCCTACATGCACACTAGCGTAGGTAGCTAATAAAGCTTGTTTGTTTACCGTCTTCAGGAGCATTTTTGTATTCCTTGTCATCCAGCACTTCATAGTCAAACCCTAGTAGGTCAATTGGAATGGTGTATTTTCTGGCATAGTTCTGCTGGGCACCAGTTAAGAAGGCTTGAGTGAAGAAAAATCCTGAAAGCCAAAAGACTGGCGGAGTTCCATTTTCATACCACAGCTACAGCAGAAAAATGAGAGAGAAAATTTACTTTGAAATCAGAGGCAAAAAGTAATTTAGAATAGTATTAAAAGCCACAGCACAAAGATTCTCTTGTCAAAAGCTGGTGGGATTTCAGACAGCCACCAAAAACACTGTTTTATCTCCCATGTTTGTCCAAAATGCCACTGGCTTCTGAAAAAGGACTTTCCTGTTCCTGAAGTGGCTTTTAATGTAAGCATCAGTTTAGAACTGACTGAGATCACCAACTCATTTCACATAACCATAACAACCTGGTAACTGTTTAGTCAGTATTAAACCAGACTTTGGCTGAACCAGCAATCTGAAAGTGAAGGTCTCCATAGTTTGTGGCTACTCCTCTCGGCCATCAAGTAGTTTACTGTAAAGTAAGTATTTGGCCTGTTGTGTATTAGAGAGTGAGAATTAAAATGATTAACTTAAGCAATTCAATGGAAAGGCCAGGCAACAGCAGTGCCTTATGCACTAATAAATATATCTTTATTTATTTAATTTCACAGAACACCACAACGTTCTGTGTGCCAGTAACAGCTGGCAGTTGAGGCCTTTCATAGACTGCACCTTGAGCACCAATACTGCCCATCTGTCTTGCAGTAGTTTTAATATATAGCAGCTATCTTAATGAGGTGTATGGTAGATAATAAAATTTAGTAGTTTATTATATGCATTGATAAGCAGCCTGCTGTACGCAACTAGATGCAGGGGTGAACTAAACTCTAATTGTGCAAAATAGCTACCTCTGTGTTTCTAGTAGCTCATGCTGGTATTATGTGCCACCAAGAGAAAAATTATATAACACTCACAACAGATTTGCATAACCAGTGTGGGCTCACCTGCAAGAACTTTAATCTGGCAAGAAAGTCGTTCACATAGCTGCCAAGGGGTTTAAGACTTGGGTAAGACTTATTCATCCACATTCCTGGAATTCTGCCTTTCAAGATGCTGTTTACTACTTCTTCTAATTCAGAGGACATCACTACGAGTCCCTAAAGCAGATGTGGGAAAGGAAAAAGTCACATCACAGGCCAGTTCCCCTACCTTATCTTTTCAAACCACACCCCAAACAGCTGTGCTGTTATTCCAATAGGTATGGTCCAAGTGTTAGTCATACCAGAAATGCGAAAAGCTAAAGCAACAGGAATTGCCAGCAGACCAGGGGGCCAGTATCAGATACTTCAGAAAAAGGTTTAAGAAGCCTTTATGGAATAAATAGCATGTAGGGATTCTGCCTAACCACCATTAGAGGCCTGGAATATCATGATTTATATCCCTTCCAAAGCTCTACTGGGTTTTGTCAATCCTTACTACTGTTATTCTGGATGTTCTTCTTATTACCAATATGAATGTTCCCTCCTTTTCTGAATAGTCCTAAGCTCTGCTACACCTATGCTTGTGTGACTAAGTATTTCTTTTTTATTAAGTTTAAATTTTTCAATTATTTTAATGGCATCCCGTCCTGGTATTATGTGAATACAAGTTCCCCCCCTCCATTGTCTCCATGCCTTTCATTATTGTGCACACATGGATCCTGGCTCCTTTGATTTGGACCCTGTCTAAAATAAGGTTTTAAAAGGGATGGTGCTATATTTGAATGTTACTGCTGCTAAGGCCCACGACTATGCAGGGTTGGGCACCCTCAACTCTCATCAGTGTATTCAGTAGCTTGTGCGAGGTGCCTCAGTGGTCTTCAACAATAAACCCAACTGCTGTTACACCCAAATCTAGCTTTAATTTTTCTTGCCCCATTCACTAAATACTGATACATGTGTTTAGACAAGATGTCACTCTTTCCAAACCATTTGGCTTTCTCTATGAGAGCCTGCAGTGATTTCATACTGCCTTGGGGAAATCACATTCATGTCCATGGATAAAATGTTCAGGAGTGCCTACGTGACTTTGGAACCTAAAAATCCCATTTTCAAAAGTAACTTCAGCCCCGAACCTCAAAGGTGCCATTGAGATTTTTCAAAAGCACTGCTGCCTAACCATGTATGGCCCTAAAGTCCCCTAGACTCAAAAGTTTCTGCTAGTAGACTGGCATAAAGCCCCCGATGCCACTCCACAGCTAAGCCACTCAAGATCTCTTGCAGCAGCCCTGAAGCCCCGGCAGCATTCTCCAACTAGACAGTCCTATCTCCCTCCTGGGGCCTGAGACCTGACAAATGCAGCTGGGGGTGAGTAGAGGAGGCCACTGAGTGTGTTCTGGCTTAGTGGTTTGGGCCCTCAGCTGGGATGTAAAAAAACCTGAGTTCAAATTCCTGCCCAATTTGGAGCAGGGACTTGAACTCAAGTCGTCTATATCCCAGCTGAGGGCCCTAACCACCAGGCTATTGCCTATAATCTGGGGATGTTTTTCTCAATGTGTCCTGTTGAAGCTGTTCCACTTTGACACATCGTCATTGGGCTAGAGAGTGACTCTACTATCTGGTGGTTAGGGCACTCAGGTGATAGTTCACTTTCCTGCTCCAGTTAATATTGACTAACTTAAACAGCTTCAACTAGAGGGTTCAGAGAAAACCACCCAAGAGTAGGCCCCCGCCATCACTTGGAATTAGAATGCTCACTTCAGAGAAGGAGATGAGTACAAGTCCTTACTCCAAGGCATGTACAGCAGGGACTTGATTTTTTTTTTGCAAGAAGGTCTAGACTTCAGCAGCTAGGGCATAGGCTATCTAAAGAGTCCCCCATTTTAGGCACCTAACTCCAGGAGTGGGTTCATGGTTGAGAATGGACAACTCATCCGTCCCGCATTCTTGCTGATCCCATGCATGTTTTACTATAGAGGAACAGCTGAAACAGGAGAGATTGAGACCTCAGGTACCTAAGTCTCTTTTGAAAATTAGTCTCCTAAGCTGCTTAGGACCTTTTACCCCAGGGCTATAAACTGCTAACACAGCAGGAGAGTATGGCTTCTCCACACTATGGTATTTCTCTTCCAGGATTCGGATAGCCAATTGTGTGGTACAAATGTCTTACATCCATTTGGAACCTGGATTGTTGAATAGCTGTTAATACAGTGCATTAGCTAAATGGCTCAGTCCTGCAAAATGCAGTGCCATTAAATGCAATCGCAGGTGATGGCGCAACAGATCCCAAGATTTATCCCCTAATAATTTGCTTTTTTAAGGCTTGTTGCAGCTCACCTTGATTGCTTTCTGGATGTTAACACAGGAGTCTCTTATTGTATGCAGTAACTTGTTAAATCGCCCCATCTCTTGGACAAGGACAGTGTTCATACTCTGTGTGTAAGTGGTTGGATATCTCCTCATTGCAGCCTCGATGCTGAAGTTTGAGGGAAGTTTGCTCAGGATGTCACCTGCTACTTCATTAACAATTTCATCTGTTGATTTTGCACCTGTTCCTGATGCTCGAGACTATAAACAGTCAAAGGTTAAAAATGAAGTCTCCTTGTGAATGTCAGTAAATATTTAAACACAGAAACAAATCAGTAATGTTAACAATATTCTTATTGTTCAAAAAGCAGTCTTGGGATGAAACAATCATGCATTATGATCAACCCATAGACTCCCCATTTGTAGGTGTAGTGTATGAGACACCTCCAACAGGCTTAGTCCACTCTCTGAAGCTAAGGAACCAGTCTGCTCTCTAAATACGTTTAGGCGGTGACACAGTTCTGATGATATACTTGTTCTATTTCAATGGCAAAGTGGATTGTCACTGTGCTTCAGCATTTTGGGATGTTTGGAATTACGCTAGAATTTGGCTGGTCATAAACACAACTCCCACACAGGGTTGTTGGTTGCCAAGAAGGATGAAGCCTAGAGGGCTCACGAAGTGAATGAGCAAGACAATTAAGAGGCAGATCTTGCTCCCATTCAAGTCAACATACCCAGTGACTGAAAGCAAACTGAGCCTCTCACCCAAAGCTGATCCATTCCAGTCTGCTATATAACACACTGACAGGGCACTGAAAGAACCTTACATGGCTGATAATGCACATGCTGCAAAGGTTTTGTGGATAAGCACAGGACTTTCTGATGTGTAAACATGAAGATTTTTATAAGCACTGAAAGTAAGGATACACTGTATGTGTGAGGCCATGCCAGATATCTACAGTTTGCATGGGACAGAGCACAGCACATGTGGGCAGTCAGAAGAGAAGCTCTTAAAATATTTTCATTTCATTTTCTCCCCAGACTGCACACAATTTAGGATGCTGACAAATGGACAGATCGTCACTTAATAGGATGTTTTTCAGAGTCTTCCATTAGAACTTCAGTAGCTGTTCGATACTGCAAAGGCAGCAACAGCTATCCCCCTGTGAGTAAAATCACGGACATGCTTAAGTCTGTGAAGGATTGGGACCCAAATTAGTAACTCATCTCCTCCTATATCAACAAAATGAAAATAAAAACTGGTTACTTATCTTTCCATAACCATTGTTCTTTGAGATGTGTTGCTCATGTTCATTCCAATGTTAGGGGTACGCGCTTTTTCCTAGTGGTATCTGCCAGGTCAGCTCTGGTGCCCCCTGGAGTGGCGCCCTTATGGTGTGGTATATAGGCAGCTGCCACCCCCACACCCCTTCAGTTCCTTCTTGCTGTCTACTCCAACGGAGGGGCAGGTGGACTGGTTTTGGACACAAACACCACATCTCAAAGAACAACAGTTAGGGAAAGGTTAGTAACTGTTTTTTCTTCTTCGAGTGCTTGCTCATGTTCATTCCTGTGTAGGTGATTCCCAAGCTGTGAGTTAAGAGATGGGATCAGAGTTTAATTTTGATATGGACTGGAGGACTGCTTATCCAAAGGCAGCATCACTCCTAGCTTGTTGCATGATGGCATAGTGTGCAGTAAACGTGTGGATAGAGGACCAGGTCACCGCTTTACAGCTGTCCAGAACCAGGACCTGTGCCACAACAACTGCTGACAAAGCTTGCGACCTCGCACAGTGTGCTGTTAGATGAGGAGGTGATACCTTTGCCAAATCATAGCACATGCATATGCATAATGTGATCCAGGAAATGGTTCTCCGGGTGGAAACTGTGTCCTCTTTCATTCCGTGTGCAATTGCTATGAAGAGTTCAGTGGTCTTTCTAAATGATTTGGTCTTTGTAGAAAGCCAGGGCACAGCTGCCATCTAGAGAATGGAGCCTCTGCTCTTTCTTGGTAGCGTGCAGCTTAGGATAAAAAAAAAAGGGAGAAAAACGTCCTGGCTACTGTGAAAATGCAAGACCAGCTTTGCGAGGAAGGACAGATGTGGTCGAAGTCATACCTTGTCCTTAAAGAAGACAGTATAAGGTGGTTCAGAGGTAAGGGCCCTAATCTCTGAGACTCTTCTAGTTGAAATAATGGCCAGTAAGAACACTACTTTCTAAGATAGATGGAGCAAGGAATATGTCGCTATAGGCTCGAACGGGGGGCTCATGAGCCTTGACAACACCGGATTTGGGTCCCAGGGAGGCAGAGGTTGAAACGTCTGGGGGTATAAACACTCCAGCCCCTTCAAGAACTGGGAGTAAATTAGGTTTGAAAACACTGGACATTTTGGAAAGCCAAAAATCATGGCCAAGTGAACCCATATAGATGACTGCAAGACCTTCCTTCTTTAGATAGAGCAAATACTCCAGGATAAGAGTTGGTGGGGGGCTCTCATTTGGCAAGACCCCTTTCCGTGATGCCCACAACATAAACCTCTTCCACTTCACCAGATATGCTGTTCTGATTGATAGCTTCCTGCTACTCATAAGGACAGTTTGCACAAGCACTGAGCAGCCCCACTCTGCTTGACTCAGCCACAAACTTCCATACCATCAGACTCAGCAACATGAGGTTTGGACGGAGCAGACAGCCATGCTTCTGTGAGAACAGTCCATGAGCATCAGGAGACGGATAGGCTTGTCTACTGATGTGTACAGGAGGGTTGAGAACCAATGTTGTCGCAGCCATGAGGGCTATATGGATCATCCTCGCTTTGTCCCTCCTGATTTTGAGCAATACCCTGTGAATCAGGTCTATGGGAGGCAAGGCATAAAGCAGACTCCCTCCCCAGGGAAGGAGAAAGACATCTGAGAGGGATCCCGGGCTGTGCCCCAGGTATGAGCAGAACTGGGGACATTTTCTGTTGAAATGAAACCCCTACTTCTGGAAAATAACATTCAAGACATCCGGTCAAATGGACTACTCGTGATAGTTGACAAAGGATCTGCTTAATTGGGCCGCTAGCTTGTTTTGAAAGCCTGGTAGGTAAAACACCTCTAGGTGAATGAACTGGGCTATGCAATGATTCCATAGTCTCAATGCTTCCTACCACAAGATGGAAGAGCGACCTCTGCCCTGATTGTTTATATAGAATATTACCATTGTATTGTCCATGAGTACGGAGATGCATTTGCCCTGCAGGTGGGATTGAAATGCTTGGTAAACTAAGTGTACCACTCTTAACTCCCTGACATTGTGTGTAGTTTGTCTGGTGACCACAGGTCCTGAGTCTTGAGGTGCCCCAAATAGGCTCTCCATCCCATGTCTGAGACATCAGTGACCAGTGACCTTGAAGGGACTGGCCTTATAAAGGGAACACCCCCACACACTGTGTCCCAGTCCAGACACCTTTGCAAGGCGAGAATCACTGCCGGTGGGATTCTAATCACCTTGTCTAATGGCTGATGGCCTGGTACATATACCAATGTTAGCCAGGATTGGATGGGTCTCAGTCTGAGTTGAGCATGGTGTACCATATAGGTACAAGAGGCTATGTGACCCAGAAGTTTCAGGTAGTGCTTTCCTGTGGTGATGAGAAAGGTTCTTAAACTATTTATGAGAGCTTCAATGGCTCTGAAACAACGCTCTGGGAGGGCGTCTCTGGCCTGGATTGAGTCAAGGACCATCCCTATAAATTCTATCCTCTGTACCAGCAAGAATGTTGACTTTTGTTTGTTTATTAGGAGCACATTCGAGAAAGTGGACAGAACAAATTTTACATGCCTTTCCACCAGTTCCCTGGAATGACCCTTGATCAGCCAATTGTCAGGTAAACCTACACTCCTGCTTTCCTGAGGGAAGCTGCCACTACTGCCATGCACTTTCTGAATACTCTCAGAGCCGCAGACAGGACAAAAGGCAGCACCATGAATTGATAATGGTTATAGCCTAAGATGAATCAGAGGTACTTCCTGTGGCCCTGGAATACTGCTTATGTGAAAATATGCATCCTTCAAATCGAGGGTAGCATACCAGTCCCCTGGATCTAGGGAAGGGATTACTGAGGACAGGAAGATTATGCAAAACTTCAGTTTCTTCATTAACTTGTTGAGGTTTCGCAGATCTAGTATAGGTCTGAGGTCCCTGTTGGACTTCAGGATCAGGGAGTAGCATGAGTAAATCCCTGTGCCTTTTAGTTCCATAGGAACCTCCTCCACAGCTCCCACTCTTAGAAGTGACTGTACCTCCTGGGGTTAGAAGTCCCTCATGAGAAGGGTCCCTGAAGATGGCCGGGGAGGGAAGGAGGAGACGAAACAAACTGAAGGATGTTTCCCACTTCCACTGTGTGAAGCACCCAGAAGTCCGAGATGACATTGCACCATGCCTGATAAAAATGGGACAAACAGTTCCCAAACATAGGGATAAGATTCACATTCTGGTCTGATGCGCCGCCCCCGGGTGTACCTTCAAAAGTTCTGCCTAGGGCCCGAAGGTTATCTTGCAGGAGCAGCTGTGAAGGCCGAGGAAGAGCGATGGGAATGAATCCTTCTAAAGTCCTTATTTCACCACCACCCAAAGTCCTGTCTCTGCTGGCTCTGTGGTGGGTAGAAATGGTCCAAAGGCTGGGGCTTGAAGTGCCTTTGGGACAAGGCCAGTATGTGGAGGCCCAGAGACTTCAGAATGGCACAGAAATCCTTCAAACTACGAAGCCACACATCCGTTTGATCAAAGAAGAGGGATTGACCTTCAAATGGCAGATCCTGTTTCTTGTACTTCATAGGGCAGGCCTGCTGACTGAAGCCAAGAGCTTTGTCTCATCACCCTGACTATGGTCAGGGCAAGGGTTGCAGCATTCAAGATGGCTTGGAGAGATGCCTTGGCTATTGCCCTGCCTTCTTTCACCAAGGCTGCAAACTCCGATCTGGACTCTGATAGTAGGAGTTCCTTACATTTTAATATTGCTGACCAGGAATTAAAGTCATACCGACTTAAGAGCCTGGTAGTTTGAAATCCTCAACTAGTGGCTGCCCCTGGAGTATACTTTTCTCCTTAACAGGTCCAGCTTTCTGGCCTCCTTAGCCTTCAGTGATGGGCCTTGTTGTCCTTGTCTCTCCGGTTCGTTGGCTGTGGCCACAACCAGAGATCCTGGTGGATGGAGGGTGAATACAGGTACTTGTACCCTTTTGGAGCTACGAAGTACTTTCAACCCATTTCACCGTGGAGGGATGCGGGAGTTTGCCATAGGGCCTTTACGGCTGCGAAATGGCCTCATTCAGAAGTCGGGCTACCCATGCTGGTTCCAAGGGTGTTAATATATCCACCAAGGCAGGGGCTGACTCCGAAATCTCCTCTACCTTCAGGCCAAGGTTTTGAGCCATCCTCCACAAGAGCTTTTGATGAGCCCTGTAATCGTCCTTTATGGGCGCTATGGATAAGCCAGCCACCACTTCATCCAGGGAAGAGGACAAGGTGGCTAGCATTGCTCCAGGGTCTTGCACTTCCTCTGCACTGGCTGGCCCCTCACGGGGGTATCATGGGTATTCATGACCTCTGCTTCTGGGACTGAACCCCTTTCCGATGGGAAGGTGGGAGCACTCTGGTATTGGAGGGCACTGAGTGTGAACAACCCGTGTATGAGCCTTGAAAGGCCTGGGTAGTCCACGGTGACCACACTGGCCACTGAGGTGGCATCTGTCATTGGATGGGGGGCCAAGCTGGCGGGATAGGTCCATGAGTTGTGGCCACATATTTCTGGCCTACTCGATGACTGCTCCTTCATGACCCATAGAACTCTGCCTGAGATTCTGAGCCAGAGGAGTATATGAGCTATTTACTGACTAGTGACATTTATTTACAAGAAGAGTCACTGAGGCGTATCACTTGCGAAGCAAGAGACAAACAGTTTTCCAGTGACCATCACTGATGGAAAGAAGGAGCTGAGGGGACGGCGGGGTGACAGCTGCCTATATACCGTGCCGTGAGGGTGCCATTTCAGGGAGCACCAGAGCCGACCCGGCTGATACCACTAGGAAAAAGCTTCTGGCAATGATGCATGCAGCGCAAGCAAACCCTCAACATTGGAATGGACATGAGCAAGCATTCAAAGAACCGGCAGTTTTAATACTGAGTATTAGGTGATTTATTATTATATTAGCAATGCCAAGAATAAAAGTCAGTTAGGAATGTTTAGCTCAGCTAGTACTCTTAGTGCTCTCTCCTTCAATCCTTATTATTTCTTTGAAATTCACTTGTTTCATAATTTCATAAAATTGATGATTCAAAGTATTAACTAATTATGTTCCACAAAACGAAGCACTAGTAAAACTGTGAGTTTTTTAATCACAGTGGGGACATGGAGAAATGATATGAAACTTCCTGGAACACTTTTAAATACTATACAGCTGAACAGTAAACCCACTAACGTGTACAGTATGCAGTATCTTTAATGTACTGAATAATTGACATAATGGTCATTTACATACCTGCGTAAGAAGAATGTTATCAAATAGCAGCTGAGTTTCTGACTGATCTTTGGTAATATCAGCATTAGCGTTCATCCCAAAAATCTCTGGGGAAGGGTTCAATGGAAGGTTCTTTGTGTAGTCAATGTAGCTTTGATACTTAAAAGATCAGTGACAGGAAGTTAAAAAGAGTCAGAGGTCAAACAGGAAATCCAAAGCAGTCTATGCCAGCTGCAGCTCAAAGACAACACACCAAAATGCCCCTAAAGTAGTCGCTACAGTTAAAAAAAAAAACCAAAAAAACAAAACAAGCAGTATCTCCCTTCTTGCTGTCCATCCAAATGGATCATCTAGTGCCAGATTTACCAAATGCAATGGGCATCAACTTTAGGACAGAATTCTATTCTATTTAGTTTCTTATACCAGTGGCTGTCAACCTTTCCAGACTACTGTACCCATTTCAGGAATCTGATTTGTCTTGCATACCCCCAAGTTTCACCTCACTTAAAAATTACTTGCTTATAACAACAGACATAAAAATACAAAAGTGTCACAGCACACTATTGCTGAAAAATTGCTTACTTTCTCATTTGTACCATATAATTATAAAATAAATCAATTGGAATATAAATATTGTACTTACATTTCAGTGTATAGTATACAGAGCACTATAAACATATTATTCTCTGTATGAAATTTAAGTTTGTACTGACTTCGCTAGTGCTTTTTATGTAGCTTGTTGTAAAACTACACAAATATCTAGAGGAGTTGATGTACCTACCCCCTGGAAAACCTTAGTGGTTCCTGGTTGAGAACCTCTGTCTTATGCCCTGCCCATCTTCATAACAGTTGAGCTCCACTGAAGATAGTGGCAGGATTCTATTTCTGCTCTGTTTATAGCAGCACTTCTATAGAACTTCCTTAAAAACACTATATTATGCGTTAAGGACCAGCTTTTTGAGTTATTTAGGCACCTAGTGGAATTCTTCAAAAGCATCTAGGCACCTAACACTCATTGAAAATTCCACCAGGCATCTAAATACCTTTAAAAATCTGTCCTTAATCTTATGAATTCAGAGTTTAGATATCAAACCAATAAGCGCCTCAGAAATATTGTTAATTAGATACAACACCCTTGAGCTACGGTGCGGACTGTATCTTCCATTTTTTACAGATATGGAAAATATGATACTAAGGGCTTGTCTACACCAACATTTAGTTCATGTCAAACGGGGCAGGAGGTGGTATGGATCCATCCTGCACTAGCTTGCCAGGCCTTAACTGTCTGTGTGGCCTCTGTTGCCATGCATTAAATGTTCACTTTGGTGTTGGGCTCAGTTAATTTAATTTAAAATACTTACATCTCCTTCAGGAGGGGCAAAATAAAGACCACTGGTATCAAACTTATATTCTGAGTCCATAACAATTTCAGAACTGTAGAATTTGTTTAAAACGCTACGGAGCGTGCGCCGATCCCAGTCATCAGTAACTCTGCCACCATAATTGCATTCTCCAGTCATATAGCGTAGAGCATCATATGGCAGCTCCTGAAACATAAACAAGGGTCTGTCTGAATAACTGCTTAACATTTGTCAGCACAGATATACTAGAGCCTTTGCAATTTATCTGAAGGATTACAGAATTCTCACTTTAAACATTTTAAATATTATTCTGTGGCTGATATTTTAGGTTTCTCCAACAAACTCTCTCCATTCTCAACCTCTGGGCCAAATTCTGCTCCCAACTGTATGCAACAGATGTCATTCAAAGGCAGAATTTCTTATTACCTCTATACCCAACCATTATTGGGTAACTTAAGTCACAACTTACCGAATATATACTAGGTATGGCCCCTTTTTTGTACAGCATAGTAAGACTAGACCAAGTGATATAATTAAAATATTCATCTATTAGTAATTTGAGAACTAATCCTGGTAGAGTTTGATACAAAGTTTGGTTTTTTTGTAATTATTTTTCTCTTTCTTATGCTTTTACGCCAACATTAAGCTGACAACTACTGGGGGAAGAGAGGTGCACATGCGCAGATGCGGGCGTGCAAAAATAATTTTTCTTTATTTCTTATTGTAGTGTTAATTCGCAGTTTTCTGTAAACTTTCACTTCTGTCAAAATGTGAGGTTGGAAACTGAAATAGACTCAAATCTCCTGAATATAACCTGAGATCAATGAATGCATTTCACTTCAAAACATTTAAAGCAACTAGTTAGATAATGTTCACTGTGGTCAGTATCTGGTCCCAGAATTGTTCAAGGTTCAGCAATCAAGACACAGAGTCACCCAATTTTATTCTCCTATAGGAATAAGAAAACTCAAGATTTTCATTTATAATACATATGAAACTAACACATAGGCAGGAATTATCACAGTTCTTGGCAAACTTTTTAGCTATGCAAACTAACTCAGTCTTTTCAGAGCTACATACTTTTTTTTCCAGCACAATGTCACAAGTCAATCCTTCATCCCATTAGATCTACCTGCCTTTTAACTGCGCAGGAAGAAGCTGTCTGCAATTCCCAGGTAGCCACTTGGGCTAATTTTAACAATTGCCAACTTAACTTAACTAAACACAAAGTGCCATATGTAAGTTTAAAAACATCAGAAAATAAACTAACTGGGACTTGAGGATGAAAGGCACTAGCCCAGGGTCAAAGACGCCAGGGAAGAGCCTCTAGATTTGACTTAGGAGCCAGAGATAGACAATACTGATGGCATTGGCAGAGGAAAAAATTCCTATGGACATTTAGGGCAACATTAAATGATATGGGCTGTGATTGCAAAGATGGATATATGTCTGCTTTGAATTGGTACAGAGCAAAGCAACCAAAAGCTACTGATAAGTCTGGCCATTAGATTATTTTTAATTGTATTTTCATGGTGATCGTGCAAGGCCAATGAAGCACACTAGGCCCAGGAAATTTTGGGTTTCCTTTCTCCTTTATCAAAATTAAATTAGTCTCTGGAACCAGTCAGAAAGTAGCCTTGATATTAGTTTCTGATTTTGCTCAGCATAGTCAGAACATTGTAGAAGTTCTTTTTTATGCTGAAATGGATTATCTTTTATAGCCTAAGAGACAGTTTTCCAATAAAGCAAACATTATTGTTCAGGATATAGACTGTTTTGAGTTAACTCTGGAAGCAGTGAAGATGTAGCCTGGCATGTTTTTTAACGAAAGTGAAAGCTGCCATATAACCCAATAGTTAGAGGCAATTTTCTGCTGTCATCTGGGGGCTTATTAGAATGTTGGCAACAAGTCTTGTCAGTGTCGTAAATCTGTCTGCAGGGAGATAAGCTCTGAATGTTATGGCATCCAGAGAAGCTCCTTTGAAGTCTATCAGTTGAAATGGTATTAAAATGGACTTTTTGATGTTGAGCTGAAGTCCAAAGTTGCAGAACAAGGACATGAATGTCTGTATTGCAGAAAGGACTTCAATGTATGACCAGTCCTTGAACAGCCAGTCATAAAGTTAAAGGGAAGACTATTATTCCTCACCAATGAAGAATGGCTACTAATGCTAGGACTATATAAAATATTCCAGGGCAGTTGAGAAGCCGAAGGGGAACTCTTGATACTGGAAGTGATCCTGGCACACTATGAAACAAAGAAATCTCGTGTGAGAGAGGTGAAGGGAGGTATGAAAGTAAACATCATGAAGGTCAAGAGCCACAGACCAATTCCCAAACTCTAATGACAGAAATATTGCTGTGAGAGTTACCATCCTGAATTTCTGTGATTTCACAAAAGTGGTTAAAAATCTGAGATCTAATACTGAGCTTCATTCTCCATTCTTTTTTTTTAAACCAGAAAATACATGGAATAAAATCCCTTCCCTCTGTGCCAGACAGGAACTGTTTCTGTGGTCTTTATGTGTAGAAGGTAAATGGTCTCCTGTCTCAGCAAATATTCATAAGACTAGACCTTGCAAAGGGACAGGGAAAGGGGACAAAATGGAGGTAGTGGTGAAATGGATGGAGTAATGAGATACTAACCTTCAAACCCCGTTTTTTGTAAGTAATTTGCTCCCATTGGGTCAAAAATGGGAGAGACGGTGTCCAAAAGGTGGGTAAGTGTGGTGTAACTGAAGTTTCCCAGTTCTGGATTCTGCACCAGACTATCAAAATTGATGTTTCAATGAGGAAGAGGGCTGGGTAGCGATAGTGGTCACAGTGGGAAGCCTTTTCTTTTGATATCTTGCTCTCTTCTTAGGTGGCTCAGCTGGTCTACGAAAGCCAGAGAATTGGACCAGATGGGATCTCTGTGCCACTAAATGTTCTTCTAGTTGCAGGTGTATATACACCAAAAAACTTGTGTGTGACCCTTGAATCCTTTAAAATGTGCAAGGATTAATTGGTGAACTCACTGAAAAGTTTCAATACATCAAAAGGAAGGTCTCCTACAATATTTTGGACCTCCCTAGGAAGTATTGACAGATGAAGCCAAGCTACTTGCTGCATGATGACATCAGTAACAGATAGAACGAACTGAAGTATCAGCTGCATCTAAGAAGGCTTGCAACAAGGTTCTCACTAACAGATGATCCTCAGTTACATTGGCCTGGAACTGTTCTCAACGCTCTGGAGGGAGATAATTAATAAAAGTGTTGAGTTTGCTGAAATAGGTATGATCATACTTAGCCATAAGAGAAAATTTGCTATTCTATACTGAGAAGTCGTGAAAGAGTAGCTTTTATGCTCAAAGAGGTCAAGTTGCTTCTGGTATTCACTGTACAGTGTACACTTAGTATGGTGTTGTCTACTATGCTCATTACCAGCCTCTATAACTAAAGAATTGGCAGGACTGTGCTAAAATTAAAACTCACAACATTTTTGCTGAAACATAGTATTTTTATCAGATTCTTTACATGTAGGTAGTACCATAGTTGGAATCTGCCAGATCATTTTGGGCAGGATCCAGTGAAGTGGCACATATTGGCAAAGCTACTTGGTCCAAAGTTGTCGTATGGGCATTGTCCAAGAGTTTATGATGTGACTCTTGGACCTCCTCCAGTGGGATCTGAAGTGAGAAGCAATCAATTTCAACAGCTCTTGAAACACTTTAAAATCAACGACATAAAAGGGTGCAGCAGGACAGATCAGATCCTCATCTGATGAAGATGAGGAGATATTAGTTTGTGGTGTTAACTCCTTGTCCACTCTAGCCTCTTGATCTTCAAAAGACAACTCTTGTAAGTGGGGTGATGACGAGGGAGAGATGGAGCAGGAGACTGCCTTCCACAAAGATCCCCATGGAAATAGGTAGGACTCGATGGAAACTGGTGATGATAGGCTGCCCATAGGTTCCAATACAGCCATTGTGGAGGACAATAAGGTAGAAGAGGAGGAATCCAGTGCTGTTTGAGCAGTGAGAAAGGATACAAGATTGCCTTGTCCTTGGGACTTGTTTCTTAATTAAAGTGTCCAGAAAGATATCTCTGTGGCGCTATGTTGGCAATCTCTGCACAGAGATAGGGAATCTGAAAAAGAGGTAAAGATGGTTGTCCACATAATGCTGACAGTACCAGAGAAAGCTAATGTCTTAGATACACTGCAGATCTCAGTACTGACAGCCAATAGGTACCCATTAACAGAGGAGACACCGGCTCACCAGACACTGACAAGACTTTGGAAAATCCAAACTCCTGTGGTACTGGGTGAATCTGTGCCAGGACTACATGAGGCTGCAGAGTAACAGTGTCGGTATCAAGGATGTTGGTGGTGGTAACTGTCTATTCAATGGAGCTGGTACCAAAGATGTTGACCTCAGTAGTACCGACGTTGCAGTCTGGGTCACCAGTTTAGGTACTGGAGATGGTAGTCTGATGATGTTACTGACTTTCTAGAGGCAGAGTGTTTACAGTCTCTGCTGGAGTGGTCATACTTGGCTCGTACTGCAAACGACATCAGGACAGAGGTATGCATGGTACCATGGGTTTCTAAGGAGCTGGTGATCTTAGATAAGCTTGTAGTTCCAGGGAAGCCTGGAGCCTCACCAATACCCTTCCTGGGACATGAGGTTTCCAAAATAGTTAATCTTGATGGTGACCGAGGCTTTTTTGGAGCAGGCTCTCTATGAGGAGATCCAGAATTCCTCTGCTTGGGAGTTCTAATGGTAACCTCCATGTTCTTATGCTGCAAAGATGTAGGTATGGAAGTTGACAGGACACAGTGCTCATGAGAAGCTGAAGTTTTATTTCCCCGTTTTTTTGGAGATGTGCTTTTAAAAGCTGAGCGGATCTTGCGGCTCTTGGGATTTGGGTATCTCTCAGACATCAGACACACTAGGAATGTCTGTCACTGAGCAGGATAGATTCCCGGCAGGTAAGGCAGCACTTGAATCCTGGGGATCCCAGCATACCAGGTTGACAGACCCACAAGGCAAATCCCTCAGAACAGAGGGTGGTGGGTATTAAACAGAAAATCCCAAAATTAATTATAGCAGTTTGATTACCAAAAGAACTAAATAAACTAATCTAAACTAAAACTAGAACTAAGAACTCAAGGTTTATGCTACAGTAAGGCTAAAGTGGTAATAGATACTCCATTTCACGTCATCAGGTGATTGAGAAGGAACTGAGTGTGGTTCACTTGCATGCTCTATATATCCTCAGTATCAGGCACAAGAATGTCTGAAGCACATGAATAGACTGAAAAGGAACTGCTACTGAAAATCTCAGATCAAAGGCACATGAGCATCTTAAGTGGAGTACGCATAGGGACACTACTCAAAGAAGATGGAGCAGTTTCTTAGCTTACCAGCCCCTCAAACTCGTTTAGTCAACACCTAACCCAAAACCTATCTCTCTAGCTTTTTCCAGGGTCACACTGTGCTTGCTTACAGGCTCCTTCCTGCTTGGCTTTTTCTTGCCTCTTTTCCTCTGCCTCTCTCTGTTCTTGTCTGTGACCTCAGTATCTGTATGTTCTATCACACTCCCACACACACACACTCATCCTCAAACTCCTGGGCAGTTTCACACACACCTTTTGTCTTAGGTAATGCTTACATTTAGAGTTATGTTAATTGAACAGTGAGTTCACACCTATCAACCTCAATGTGATTTTAATCCAACTCATAAGAAGACATTCAGCTCATACTGAATTTTAGTGGGATTTGGACACTTCACTTCTTTAGGCCCCTTAGAAAATACCAGCCTAGGAGAGCAGTCAAGTGGCCAACGTTGAATTAAGAAACCAAGATAAAGAAATAAAGATTTGCTTTGAGTAATGCCATTTCTAAGAATGTTAAAGATGGATTCACCAAAGGGGAAGGAATGCAAGTCAAAATAGGAAAAGACAAGGTTAAAGAATATTTAGATAAATTAGATGTATTCAAGTCAGCAGGGCCTGATGAAATTCATCGTACAGTACTTAAGGAACCAGTTGAATCAATCTCGGAACCAGTAGCAATTTTGAGAATTCCTGGAGAACAAGTGATGTCCCAGAAGACTGGAGAAAGGTAAACACAGTACGCATCTTTAAAAAGGGGAAGAAAGAGGACCCAGGGAATTGTAGACCAGTCAGCCTAACTTCTATACCTGGAAAGATACTGGAACAAATTATTAAACAATCAATTTGTAAGCACCTAGCAGATAATAGGATTATAAGCAATAGCCAGCATGGATTTGTCAAGAACAAATTGTGCCTAACCAATCTAATTTCCTTCTTTGACAGGGTTACTGGCCTAGAAGCAGTAGATGTGATATCTAGATTTTAGTAAGGCTTTTAACACAGTCCCACATGACATTTTCATAAGGAAACTAGGGAAATGTGGTCTAGATGAAATTACCATAAGGTGGGTGCACAACTGATTGAATAACTGCACTCAAAGAGTAGTTATCAATGGTTCGCTGTCAAATCAGAAAGGTGTATCTAGTGGAGTTACACATGGATCAGTCCTGTCCAGTATTATACAGTGTTTTCATTAATGGCTTGGATAATTGAGTGGAGTATGCATCTAAAATTTGCAGATGACACCATGCTGGGAGGGGTTGCAAGCAGTTTGGAGGACAGGATTAGAATTCAAAATAACCTTCACAAATTGGAGAATTGATCTGAATTCAACAAGATGAAATTGAATAAAGACAAGTGCAAAGTACCTCACTTAGGTAGGAAAAATCAAATGCACAACTACAAAAATGTGGAATAATTGTCTAGGTGTTAATACTGCAGGGAAAAAAAACTGGGCGTGATAGTGGATCAGAAACTGAACATGAGTCAACAATGTGCCGCAGTTGCAAAAAAGGTTATTATTATTCTGGGGTATATTAACAGGAGTGTTGTATGGAAGACACAGGCGGTAATTGCCTCACTCTACTAGGCACTAGTATGGCCTCAATTGGAGTACTATGTCTAATTCTGGGCACCGTACTTTAGGAAAGATATGGACAAATTGGAAAGAGTCCAGAGAAAAGCAACAAAAATGATAAAAGGTTTAGCAAACCTTCCCTGTGAGGAAAGGCTAAAAAAAACTTGGCATGTTTAGTCTTGAGAAAAGAAGACTGGACCTGATAACAGTCTTCAAATATGCTAAGAGCTGTTATAAAGTGGATGGTGACCAATCGTTCTCCAGGTCCACTGAAGATAGTACAAATAGTAATGGATAGCAACAAGGTTTAGGTTAGATATAAGGAAAATTTGTCTAACTATAAGGATACTTAAGCTCTGGAATAGACTTCCAAACAGAGACTGTGGAATACCTATCATTGGAGGTTTTTAAAAACAGTTTGGACAAACACCTGCCAGGGAGGTTTAGGTTTACTTGGTCCTGCCACTGTGCTGGAGGCTGGACTTGATGACTACTTGACATCCCTTCCAGCCCTACATTTCTATGACTTCTGAAAAAAAATTCTGCAGCTTATAAAACTTATATGTGTGCATAAAAATGTCCCGTTATAGACCATGAAACAAGCCTATGGCTAGGCATTTTAGAAATACAATACTAACAAATTAAGGATCATGGTTTTTTCATGGGGAGGACATATGTACAAGAAGCTTCTAAGAGAGCAGCAAACAACTTCTGGAGTCAAAGCCTAAATGCCAAGAAATTCAAGAATACGACAACTTGAAACCTAGGAAATTAAAAAAAAATAGTTAAAAATACTTCCAGGTATTATACCAAGTCCTTGAGTTCCTCTGTCAATTTTTCTGGTTTTACAGTTGCATTTTCCTGTATTTTTTAATGCTTTTCTCTTTGCTATCCCTGTTTGAAAGAGCCAGTGAAGCAAAAAGGGGAAACTAACAATAAAAACCACAACAAAACTTACTATAACACAAAGTGCTATCTAATGCAATGTAAACCAGCAGAAAAGATTGAGAAAAGCTTTTTCCCCCATCTAATCTCTTATATAATAAGATAACAATACTACCACCTAAATCGTATATAGAATTTTTCATTCATAACTCTCAAAGCACTTTACAAAGGAGGATCAGTACAATTATCCCTTTTTATAGATGTGGAAACTGATGCACAGAAGAGGAAAATGACTTACCCAAAGTTACACAGCAGGCCAATGGAAAAGCCAGGACAGCCAGATCTCCTGAGTCCCAGTCCAGAGCTCTAGCACTTAGGAAACACTGCCTCCCCCCCAAAGCAGAGGGTCAGAGAGGGGAAGTGACTTGTCAGATTTACACAGCAGGTCAGTGACACAGCTAGGAATAGAACCCCAATTCCTAAGTGCTAGTCAAGGTCCCTACCTGCTGAGCCACATTTAGTTATAATAATATTTGGTAAAACATTTTCAGACACTAATATGATTATTGTATTGGTAGCATCTCTTTAAGGCCTGGGATCCAGACTCTCTTCTTTGGAGACAAGATAAAGGTGCCAAAGAATGAACTGAATATGCAGAGCAAAACCTGCTCCATTTTGCATGGAACAACATCTGGTTTGAAAGTTTTCTGAATTAGTTTCTGGACTGGTATGAACTTAGATGGTACTTCATAAAAACAAAGTTCTAACTGCAACTGTTAAGGTGTCAGTATTTCTGTTATAAGCCTGTATTTTCAGGGATTTATACAAACATCAAATAAATTTTCTTGTGCAATCATTTCCATTAATTTTGCAAAAGCAAAGATTAATGAGAAGGTATTTTTGCATGTATTTACAGTGCCATACAGAACAAAATGAGTAACATACTTCCTGTGATCCATTACTGTACCTCATATTGGTTCAGGAACATGTTCAGCTGCTGCACACTAATTCGCAGATCAGTCTCATTAAATTCATAAGGAATGTTCCAACCCAGTGGCCCAAATTTTCGCCTTTCTTGAACCAATGCATGGAAGAAACAGAGGCCATACAGCAACTTCTTGAATTCAGCCTTTTAACAGAACATGACAATAAGAATATAATCCATGGAATATGCTCTAAACACTTTCACTTCCCCATAACCCATATAACAACCCAAAGAAGCACTGTGACACACACAGGTGTAGAATCCCCCTTTGCTGTCTCTCCACAAGCTGAGCCCTCCACAGTAGTAACATATGTTTCTGTTTTATTATAGATCTTGCCCAGGCACACAAGATCCCTCAGAATTTAGCCATCAACTTGTAGTATATATGGCTTTGTCACAAGCAAGGCTTTTAAAAATTCTCTTAATCCTTCAATTACCCTACAAGTAATCCAATTATGACTTTTTTATTATATAGCACATATGAGCTGCAGCAATATATATGTAATCCACAAATAGTCTACCAATGTTATTTGCTGCTCTAGTCTTATAAAAGCATTTTTTCCTACTGTATTTTACTTTTTTATGACCCAGATAGGTTTTGGTCGTTGCATACCTTTCAAAAAACCTTTACAGTTAGGAATTTGTGTTTTTTAATTGAGAAAAAACTTAGCAAGCTACACAATCTCAGTTAAAAGCAATTATCTATAATTTTTAATTATAACAAAATACTGTAAAACAATTTTAGGTCAAAACATTCACAAATAACACCTAATTATAAAAAACAGTTGGTGGTTTCCCAGTCTGACTAGTCATTCTAAAAAAAGGCACTCATGATTTCTATCAATCAACCTTTCAAATCATTTGGCTCCCAGAGTTCTACAAAGTAAACATTTTTATGTTTAAGATTAATGATATAACTCTAAACAGAATAGGTCTCAGTTAATATTCTGCAACAAGATTCCCTAACCTTGCAAATTTATATCAGGAAATGACTTGCTTCTAGCTTCTTAAATAGAAAGTTGTATTATTAATGGCATACCACAAAATCTCTGTTGAGACAGAGTGAAACTAGTGGTAAAATAAAATATTAATAAAATTCACTTCAGTAATCAGTAATCAAAATCAGCTTCACTGCAGTGCAGGAAGAATAATGTGGCAGTTTTTACCCAGCACTCACACATATATCCACTATGGTTTACGTTAGCTGGCTTATAGGTAACACAAACTGAAGTAACAAGGCTAATAATACAATACTCACAGGCTTTCTGCAACTGTTGAAAAACTCAGGGTCAGAGATTGGATCCATCAGATATGAACGGACAATATTAGCCCGTAAACCTTTTGGTGCTTCATTGGTCATTTTAACTCCATTCTGAAGTACAGAGACAGGAAAATTTGGAGATGGGTAACTGGTGAGCCAAAGTCGGAAATCTGGATGTGTTGTATCAGGATTCAGTTCCTAAAAGAAAATACCACACTGAAACAGTGAATGGAACGCAAGAGGAATAATAAGGATTATGTATGTCAACCTGTTATTAAAGCATGTCAATCTGTAAAATGTGAAAATCCACCAGAATAATGTTTATAAATTACTACAGTAGAACCTCAGAGTTATGAACACTAGAGTTACGAACTGACCAGTCAACCACACACCTCATTTGGAACCAGAATTACACAATCAGGCAGCCACAGAGAGAGAGAAATAAAAAGCAAATACAATACAGTACTATGTTAAATGTAAACTACTAAAAAAATAAAGGGAAAGCAGCATTTTTCTTGTGCATAGTAGTGTTTCAAAGCTGTATTAAGTTAATGTTCAGTTGTAAACTTTTGAAAGAACAACCATAATGTTTTGTTCAGAGTTACGAACAACCTCCATTCCTGAGGTGTTCGTAACTCTGAGGTTCTACTGTAGTTTGAAGTGTAATTATAGTGGTAGCCACAGCTATTTGTGACAGTTACTACTCTAAACCTTCTCTATTTTACTTATAACTCTTTGAACCTTTCGTATTGTGGGCAAAAATGTTCCACAGTTCGTCTCTATGTGAACGTAAATATTTATAGAATGGATGAGCAAAAACAGTTCAGCAGTAACTAAATACAGGAAGAATATAAACAATTTATATTTTCTCCATTAATAAAATATTCTTACAACTTTATTTTGGACAGTTCTGAAGTCAAAATGGCTGATGATAAACATCTGAAATTTGGTACGGACTTGAAGACTTTGTAAGGAAGAGACCCACTTTTATACCCCCTTTGGAGCTCTGTAATTGGGGAAAGGTGCAAAGCTCCTAAACATCTGAGTTTCTGCAAAGACTTACATGTATGTTTAGCCTTAAGCAGGGTGTAAGACTTTGGAGGATTGAGGGCAACATTTGCAGGAGATATGGTATCTCTTTCAGATGTGTGGGACAGAGAAAATGAGTAGAACATCTATTTACCTCTGAGCAAAACATTAAATATATTTTGTTTTCAACATCAGGGACTGCATCCTAAGCTGCAGCTGAAATACCACTAGTGTAGCTGGAGGAAATGGATCAAAGGTGGTTGCAAGTCTGAGTTCTACTCTAAATTTATACTCTGCCCTTTGGGAGATACCCCAGGTCCACATTCTTTCTCTGGAGAGTGCCTCCTACACAGGGAAATAAGAGTTGATGCAGAACCAGCATGCAGGGATTCCTTTATATAGGGGACTCCTCAACAAGTAGGTTAAGTAGGCTTTCTGGCTGCTTTGCACACCAAAATGGATCTGAGAGTCAGGTCATAAGTGTTTGTAAAAGAAAATACTAGTGATGTTTACCTCACAGACTTTTTCCAGTGTTGGCATCCATGAAGTTGCTAGGTGGCAATTCTGCAAAACTACCCAGCTGCCTTCCTTTACCGCCTTCTCTATCATTCGCATAGCTATTGGACCTTGGCCCTGACCCAGCGACAGGGAGCTTAGTTTTGATCCACCATATCCCTGTACATACAGAACACTTTCAGAGTGATGAAATATTACAAAAGTTTATAGAAACACAGCAAACACTGACATAATTAACATCCACATTTTTGTTTGTTAAACAAGACTAAAACCACATTGAATTCAAACTAATTCAATAATATAAATGTATTAAGTAAATTCTATACATAAAAAATGTCTAACCTACAAAAATCCTAACATCTCTGGATAAGAAAGCATCTCTCATTTAATCTTTTGTTTGTTTTGAGGACATCTTTGGGATTGTAAACTAAGATTTAATTTTGTTTCTAAAGGCAAAAGGTTTTCTGTTTCCATATGAACTGGCCTGAACTATGAAACCCTTCCTTTTTTATATTTCTGACAAGAAAGAGAAAACCTGAGAGTCTAAGCAACCAAGAAGATGAGATAAGCACAGATGAATAGAGAAAAATGGATTTGTGAAAGAGAGCCACAGTGACACATGCAGAGACAAGGACAGATGGTTAAAGTAACTGAGCAGGGAGTGGAAAGGAGAAATCAAAGAATCCAGGAATATCCCAAGAATCCCTTTTATATACTCCCCCCACCATGAAAATCCACAAAACTATCTAGTCTGTTTTAATGGGCTAATTGGTGGTGAAGTTTCTTCTTAAAATTCTACATGGAATTTCTGCCTCCCCTTCTCTCTTATGTGAAATTAAAAAAAGGAAATATTATATGATATATTACAACTCCATATTAAGATAAATATTATCTTTTAAATGATAAACTCTTCATGGCAAGGTCATGGTTTCTATTACTGTATGTCTAGAAAGCACCTTGCTTATCATGGGTGCTGCCAGAAACTAATACTTAAAAATAATAATAGCAATTATAAAGGGTGTGTCGGTATAGCAGTGTAAATGCTCTCTGGAATTTAGACTGGCAGGACTACAGGTGCTGAACAGGCAGTGCATTTTGTCCTTGGTGTAAAGTAGAGTGCTTTACTTCACTTGCTAACCACCTCTGGTCAACTGAAGAATTAGCATCCATGGAGCCTCCAGTCTTCACTGGGAGGGAGGTGTTTGTAATACAAAATATTGAAGGGACTGAGAAAAAGGGGCCAGGAAAGTGAGATCCTGGATTTCCCACGAACAAATGGGAGGGGAAAGCCAATTTCCAGGCTCACTTGAGTTTCTCAGGCCTATTTTTTTAAGTAAATATGGAAGATGTGATCAAGAAGAACTTGAAAACTGAAAACTAGTAATATCATTTTACAAACAGGTATCTGATATTCAGGGACATATTTGCATTGAAATGAAAATTTACATCTACTTATACATTTCAAACGTTTAAATTGCACGACATTTTAAACCCAGCTCAAATCTTCTTTTCACTCCATTTCAGTTTAATCTCACACCTGCCAGCCACTGGCTCTAGCTACACATCAATTTAATCCTGTATCATAAAATTCCGAATATTTAAAAAGACTTCTCTGAACAGCATATTGTTTGAGGCTGTAGATGTCCTATTAGAAATTACAGGATATATTTACAGCTTGTTGAGTGGGGATTTGCAGAATGCCAGTCACTCCCAATAGCACAGAATTCTGACAGAGTAATTGCCAAGAAATGCAAGTCTTTCATCTTACTAGAAAAAGGCAATTTTCTGGTATTACTACAAAATTATTTTATAAGAACTTTTTTCTTGTAACAATGTCATGTTGCTAATGGTTAAATCCAATAAAAATATATTTGGCTTCTGAAGTGTAAAGTCCACCAAAGGCCATTAGACAAAACTTCTTTCTTACTACATTACATTTTGTAACAAAGTAGATTTTTGGTTAATACTTGCAAAAATTAACTTCAATTTTCAGAAAAGAACTACATTGAATTAAAAAGATTTGAATCACTATTTTTGACTTTATCTTCCCATTTTCTATTAGAGATTATATAAACTAATCATTTTAACTGTTCTTAAAATCACAATGGGAAAGAAGATGCAGTAAATAATGAATATGTATTTTCTACAAATGATGAGCCAGTTGTACAGCCTTCATTCATACAAAATATTCACTGAAATTCATTAGTTCTTTGTGTGACTAAGAACCATGGAATCAGGTCTAATGCATTTTTAAGAGCTCAAAAGCACACTGTGAGCTTATGTCAACATTTAGGTTTTAAAAAGTTATTGCTTCACACACACACAAGAATGTCATAAAAATGAAGCTTCGAAACGTTAATATACCTGGTCATCAGCAAACTTGAGAAGGGCAGCCATTGGGTCTGCACCAGGAGACAACACAAAAATCAATGATGCACAGCAGTGACTATCAGAAAATGCCTTAGACAAATCAAATGGAGGTGGTTCAATAAATGGACGACCCAGCTTGTCAGTGATAAATTCTTGCACCATAGGGATAATCTAGAAGAACAAATATGTACTATATGAAACATCAAGATTTGTCATTCTGAATATTTCAATACAAATGTTAAACAAGCTACTCCTGTGTATAAAATGATACACAGGAAAAGTCCCATTGAACTCGCTGTGTAAATCTTGGCAGGATCAGGGGTCATATAGGAAGATTCAGCAAAAAGGAGGACTAAATGGTCTTAAACAATGACTGATTTTATTTCTAGAGATATTGCTTCTAGGTGAACTATTAGGCAGATTGGTAGGTCAGTTTAGGAAGCTGGACCTGCACTTGCTCATGCTTAATCTGTACTATGGATAGAGGATTTCAGTTTCCAAGGCTATCAGTCAAGCCACTTTCACTAATCCTAAAACCCAATCCTGTATGTTATTTTGCACAGCAGTCTCCTACACTGAAGTCAATGGGACTCTTCATGGGCGTGGGGTGTGGCTATAAGAGGCAATTTACAGAAGCAAAGATCCTAATCCTACACACACTTATTTATGTGCTTCATGTTAATACCATGAATAGTCCCACTGAAATCATGGGACTACTCATGGGAGTAAAATTAATCATGTGTGTAAGGATTTGCACAAACAGGACCTAAATGTGGATGCAGACATACAAATCACATAACTAGTGGCTAATTTAAAAACAAACACATGACAAACATTTAAACATTTGCTTCTGAATATACACAGTAAAAAAGACTCGTAAGATTTCTGTTTCATAATTGACTGGCACTTCTGATTTGCCCATTTTCATTGTGCAACAGCTAAAAATTTTAGCACATCTCCAGAGTGGTGCAGTTTAAAATACATGCTAGAACATTTTTATATTCATCCTTTGTTGTCTTGAAAAGAAATGCAAAATCCTTTGCTAATGCACCATTAAAGTTTAAACTCTGAAAGTGAAACTGTCAAGAAATGCAAAAGTTTGTTTTTAATAGCAGTTTTAACTGAGCCACATTATATAATATTTATGTAGCATTTTTTATTACTAGTTAGATTGTTAAATATACAACTCAGTATATAGTATATGCAAAGTGACTGAATTAATACAGATATTTGGAGCTTATCATTTTTCTTGATACTGTAATGATCAAACTTATAACTTTAAAACTGAGCTAATATAGGCTGTTGCAGTTAACAAAGATACACCTTTGAGTGCTAAGAATGTGTCAGATGCAGAAATTCCATTGTAATCCCTTCTCTTGATTCTGTGACTCATAGATTCACCTGTGTCTTTACTTAATTGAAACACCTTCATGTTTGCAGGTGGGAGCAATGAAGCCAATGAGTGAAGTGTCTTAAATCTGAGAGGGAGTAACACAGCCCAAGCTTTGCATTAGGTAGGGTAAGGGTCAGACAAAAGTCTGCCCTGCCCCTGTGCTTTCAGATGGAGACTTTTTGGAAAGAGTTTAGTTTAGCCTCTAAGCATTTGATTGAGTTTAGAGACATGTATGAGTATGAGAATCGCATAAAAACCTTCACAGATTGGCCTTTTATGGAGAATTGCAAATGCACCCCTGAGAATGTAAGTCTGATGATATCTAATGTTGTCTATAACTAGGAACTCTCTTGAGACAAAAATAATAGATTATATAAAACTTCATTAAAACTCCCAAAGACTTTCTCTTCCCTGATGGACTTTATGTTAATTAAAAATGCTCCTAAACCACATGTTCATGTTAAAACAGAGTTAGGAGTCTCAATTAAGCCTATAAAAGTCAGGAGAAAAAAAAAGAGATAAGTGCTTTAATTCTGTCCTCTGTGCTCTGAGACAGCACTGCAGTGAGATGCGTGGGTGTGTATCATTAGTCTGGTAATCTAATTTTCAGGCATAAGGAAGAGGGTTTAAAAAAAAAAAAACCTCATGTCTGAGGTCTGCCTTTCCTGGAACTTCTGGATTAATTTGGTGTTTGATGTCATGCTGTGCAGACTAAAGTGTTCCCTCAACAACTAAAGACGTGCCCACTAGAGCTAAGCGAATAGTAGAATTTTTGGTTTGAGGGGCTAAACAGGAAAATTAAAAAAATCTATTTAAAATTCATACTGGAATAACTTTTTCAATCAAATCTAAAACACTCATTTCAAATCACCCATATCACTTAAACTGATGTAAAATGAAATTTTTCTGAGTTGTATCTTTTTCTTCCAATTCAGTCATTTTAAGTGGGGTTCTTTTGCGTGTGTGTGTTAAATTGGCCAAATCTAAAATTAAAATGCAGTTTCAAATTTGAAATGAAACATTTTGATTCTTTTTCCCAACCAAAAAAGTTTTTTGAATTTGGGTCTTCAGATCCTGAAAAATGTATTTTTCTAGGGGGAAAAAATAAAAGGGAGTGGGAGCAGAATCTACAGAGATCTAGTACTCATCTATCAGGAAGGATAAATATCAGACTATTCATTATTCGGCCGCAAGCTATTATCATTGTGAATTAAAATTGGTGTCCACTCAGTGCTTTGAACATACAAAGTACTATAAAAATGCCACAATGTTATGGCCCATAATGCTTTAAAATTGACAAGTCCCATTTTGGTGCAACTGCTGTATATCTTGAGGTTTACACCTCAGATGAAGCACACTTGCAGTTATCTGAGCAGGTGTGTAGGAAGTTAAAACGACAACATACCTAGGACCACTTCTAAAGATAAGTAATTGTAATTTTTAATCTTTCTGGGTATCTTTAAAGGTAGTATGTGCTTATTTCTTACAGCATGGCTGCATTATTTTTTTCCTTAAAAGATTCTAGAGTTGGGATAGTCACGGCTCTCATCTAAATCCAAAGTTACTGTCCTGCGAAGCTCACTGTAATGAGAACTCTATAGAGTTCTAGCTTCATGTTTGTGTGTGATGCTCTTCTCTTAATTGTGGGATTGCCTCATTTATTAATTATATTTGCAAAAGACAGTTTAAATCAAGAAACTATGATCTCACCCACTGAGTCTTCCATCCTGAATACATTTTAAATGACAATTTACCTGTCTGTCTTATTTCTGGATAAAATACTACTTCTGGTATTACTGTTCAGGCTAAAATTAGAGGGCTTAACCCTCAAGTAGTTCCTGGGCAATATATTGTAAATAACTAGTTCTTACTGTGATGCCTATTGAACACTGCCACCTGCTTAGCCATTACCAGCTGGCAATCTCAGAAATGGGTACCTGCAAACAGCTACTCTATGCAAAAAACCATGTTTGTTTACCTTTACTCTCTTCTCACCCTACAGCTTATCTGTTACACCCTCTTATTGGTTTTAAACTTATGTTCCTACAAGCCAGCTACTCCTTGCTGGATGACACTAATGCTCATAATGAGTAGCTTGCAGGACTGAGACTTGAAACTGCAAATTCTCTGGGTCAGGGACTGTTGTTACGTATCTTATATTTTCACAGTGTATATTACACGAGGGCCCAATTTGTTGGGGCCCTAGGTACTACCATAACTAATTCTCCTCTGCAGATGGCCAGGGCTGGCTTTATCCACTGTCCAAGTGCAAATGAACCTGATGTGGCAAAGTGTTTCTTTTGCTTGATAGAGCTGGAGGGCTGGGAGCCAAATGATGATCCACAGTAAGCAATGGTCTGCTTATATTCTTTCTCAATCTTCTTGCTGTGAAACTACTCAAACTTTGAAATATAGCCCTCCAAGTTCTCTGGTCTACTCCCCTAATATACTAGTTTGAGCATTACTTTCCCTCCTAGAAGCCCTCTATGGTTTAGTTATCAAAGCACTCATGTAATCTTGACCTGCAGACTTCAACTTTCCATTATTATGGAAAACATTTGTTTCTTCAAACTGTGTAACTATATCCTGAAAAGTAACCAATACTAGTATTATGAGGGTTCTTTGCCTCTCTTGATGTCTCCATATAAAACTCTTCTCCACTTTATAAGTTGGAAAAAGTTCTGCCAGCACTGGAAACTCAACATAAATTCTGAAATTCTAGCTGTATTTTTTTCTGACTCACATCTGAAATAACTAAATTCTTATTGGAAGTTAGAAAAACTTAGCTCTCTTGCCTTTAGCTGTATTGCTTCTGCAATGCTTACATAAGTAAACTCACCTGTCACTGAAATAAGTAGCTGATTCTGAATAAACACAGGTAGCAGATCTGAATAAGGAGGTCCTGTTTTTATAGAGTCTGTATTCTAAAACTAGAGCCACTGGGCGTGTACATTGCCCTCAGTTCATGAAAATTTGTCTGTGTAAATTGTGTGGTCTAAAGTTAAAGCTAATGGGGAGGGGGAGAAGAGAGAGAGAGAGGAAGAAATGACAAGAAGTGCTTCAGGCTGCTGAATTTTGAGGCCTAGGTATCAACTCTTGAGTTAAGTTTGTCAGCTATTCTGAAAAATTGCTTTCCCTCTTGTTGGAAATAAATATTCTGGAATGATGGAAGTACACATAGCTGGGGGTGGATGCACTAACTTGTGGGTGTCTGCCACGTGTATCTTAAAGAACTTATACCTGAAGAAAGAGGAAAAGAGGAGTTTCACAACTGTCCTCTTAGCACCTATAAATAAAGGTTTGAACAACGCTATTTAGGGGCAAAAGAAAACATAAAACAAGCCTGTGCAAGTTAGATAACATCTTCTATATTAGAAAATTGTAGAATTGTACCATTCTCTTCCACTGCCTCTCAAATGCTGTGGAAGACTAAATATTCCCAAAATGAAACTTTGTATTTGTGCTGCAGGATAGAGCACTCCAAACGTTCTAGCAACTGTGGCTTTTTATCCCTTACTAAGAACTTTGATGATCTGACAATGGAGGAGTACTACATGCTGGAGATGGACCGGTTGAGGACTTTTCTTGTAAGTGTTGGTGCAAATATTTTTTAATGGTTTTGGGTTAAACTGAGGATGTTGTCTGAACAAGAATTTGACACCTTGAAGTGATTTCCATGTGAGAGAGAAGGCAGGAATCTCTCACTGAAGGAACTTGCCAAGGTAGCAGTGTCTAGGAACTCCAGGCTAGATTTTTAAAGGTATTTAGGCACTTAAGGATGCAGATAGGCACATCTGAAAAAAGTCCCATCTGCATCCATAAGTGCCTAAATATCTCTAAAAATCTGGCCCTCTGTGTCTAACTCCTTAAAAAACTTCACTCCCCTGGATGTGTTCAATCTAACACTCTTAAGTGGTGGAAAGAGTACGATCCCTTCTGTGTATAACATAAAAGCAGCCCTTGGAAGCACCACTGAGAAATAACCATACTCTTTGTCAACTTGAACTGACAGGACTTCAAAGAGGCCATGCTAAACACAGACATAACTCTTGTCAAGCACTTTATCTTCCCCTGCTTCAGTATTGTTGTGCCAACAGCTTTCCAATCCCACAGTAGAAGACAAATTTGAGCCCCCCTCACTAGTTCTGCAGTTATCCAATTCACTGATAGGTCATCTCTTGGAATTCAAAGGTAAATGACACTAGTATCACACCTTAAAAGTCTTCCCTCATGAGATTACCTGAGTGGCAGCTGATATGTTATGTATAAAGTAATAGGAACAGGAGCTAGACTGCTTCAGTTAATAAACATTGACATCTGGCAGGTACCATTAGTGAATTTAATGGGAGATGTAATTAGAGGCTGGGATAGTTCCCCATTAGGGCAACAATACTAATCAAAGTTCTATATCCCACTTACTGAGTATTTTCTGAGTGTCTAGGTCTAATGCACTTCAAACACTAAGTGAAAACTCTGGCTTTACTTTAAGTGCAAAACTGGCAGAAGCGCAATAAAGTCCTTAGAAGAAGAAATTGATGCAACCAGAAAACGCCTCATTGATCATTTTGTCAGCAAACACCAGTACACTCCAGAGCCAAAGATGCCAACACCAGAGTCTCCCTCAACATGCTGATTCTACTGCACAAAGTTCAGGAACCCACCAGGACCCCCAACTATAGCCCCCTGGACAAAAAAAATGGATGCGCTATCTACAGACTTTCAGGACGGTTTATTCATTCTTTGTCTAATTTTCATATGGCCTGTGCCAAACATTAATTGTTGATCACATTGATACCTGAAATAGATACCACAGAAAGTTGCCTGAATAATAAAGTACTAATTTCTGTAGACATTTTATAAAGGGCATCATAATAATCAATATGAGCCCCTACCTTTTGAGGTATATTTGATCACTATGGCAGATGTAAACCAATAAATCTCGAAATAAATGTTTGTAAAATAAAAGGTACATTGGCTTGTTAAGCAGAGTACTTCTGCACTGTTTTTAGATGATCAAATATTTGTATTCTTAAATAAAGATTTACAACTGATTCAAGTGTGCACTTGACTTTTGATATACCCAAGCTTTGGGAATGTTCAGCTCATGTTCAACTTAGTCTGCAGAAGAGAAGAGTGAGGGGGGATTTGATAGTGGCCTTCAACTACCTGAAGGGGACTTCCAGAGAGGATGGAGCTAGCTGTTCTCAATGGTGGTAGATGACAGAACAAGGAGTAATGGCCTCAATTTGCAGTGGGAAAGGCTGGGATATTAGGAAAAACTTTTTTACTAAGAGCATGGTGAAGCCCTGGAATGGGTTACCTAGGGAGGTGATGGAATCTCTATCCTTAGTGGTTTTTAAGGCCCAGCTTGACAAAGTCCTGGCTGGGATGATTTAGTTGGGATTGGTCCTGCTTTGAGCAGGGGCCTGGACTAGATAACCTCCTGAGGTCCCTTCCATCCCTAATATTCTATGAATAGTCAGATCTACTGCTGGGCTTTTTGCTGCTTTTCAAGTAGCCATGGTATCTGTCCCTCTGCTTACCACTTAAGACATAGTTTGTGAAGGTGAACTTAGCAACCAGGTCCCAATACCTGTCACAAACTTCAGAAGGACTCGGACTGGATGCATCTCATGAATCTCAAATAAAAGCACTATTGTTGGTGACAACCTGCAATACTGTGCATTTATCACCCAAAGGCAACTACTGTGACTTTTAAAAGTAGCTATTGACAAGCTTCCCTTGAAGTGCAAAAACTGTATAAACTGTCTAATCCTCTCATGACTGAGAACTTGATTTTTATGTTCTAAAATCTATTAACAAGGTAAGTGAAATATGCAACATCTTGTATATCTACCAAGTGTAGTTTACAAGCCTTGTACTCTCATGGAAGGACATGGAGGATGAAGGTAACCATAGCCATTATATACGTGTCAATGGCTCACGCTGTTATGAGGGGTAGAAGCTGACTATTGCTGTTCTGTCTGGTCAATATTCATGATAGATACAGAGATGGGCAAGAAGGCACTCCTGTCTAATAGTACAGTCACAACAAGTATGTCTCAGGGCAGCCTCTCCTTATTTCTCTTCCATGTATTGGTAAACTAAATCATGCACACCATACAAAGTGGAGTAACTACATAAGACTTCTGCTTACACTTGGAATCTGGTTTTTGGTGGGTTTCTCTTCCAGGCTAACACTATATAAACTGCTGGCTAGGTGATCTTACAGAAACAAGTTTGTAAATATCTGCTGAAGTGGTGAGGTTTAGGGTTTCTGACCTGATTCCCTGGATTAAATATATATTCAACAATAGTGATAAGTATATATTAATGCGTGATTAGAATATGAATTAAGTAACACACATGTAAGGATACAATCTTGTTTTCATTGATGATAACAGAAGTTTGCTCTTGATTTCAATTATAGCAATATTGGGCTCCAACTGTGCAATATCTTTTAATGCATAACCAAAATCAGCACCCAGACCAAGGGCATAGAGTATGCTTAAACAATTGGAACTTGCAGAGGAATTTGACAAACTGGCTTGCTTTCCACTTTCAAAATGGAAAAACTTACGTGGTACTGTACTTCCATAGTTCTATTCCTTTTCTGCTAAATGGAAAAGGAGGAGGATACTCCTCCTTAGAAAAATGCAGATAACATTCTTTCACAAACTAAAAACATGCTCTGTTTCTTTTAATGTAATCAGTGAATGCTTGTATAGTTTTGAAATGCATAAGCATTTGGCAATTCTTTGGTTTTAAACCCCACTTCCTCCAGATTACAGGAAAAGACAATTAGTGGACAGCAACAGACAATTCTTCAGAGAAATAGTAAGATAGGGAAAAATCCAGACAATATCTAAGGCAGGGGACAGCAGGTGAAACCTGGAATACTTTCCAATAGCAAGCCTTTGCACTTCTACTACTTACTTTGTCAGGCCTCAGGCAGCGAATGATAAGCATCCTCTGGAACTGACCCACTTTCTTTTGCCACTCTTCAGGGAAATCCTCATGGTGGGGTTCCTATGAGCATACATGCAGATTAGCTTTATTTAATTAGCACTCAAATAATAGAGTGAGAATAATCTAACTGTGCTTTACCCTTAGGAATCCTTGATACAGTTGAGACACAAAAATGGTGAAAAACTACACAATGTATTGTTTGGTGTTTCATACTATGAAGCAACTCATGATAGGCTGAAATGTTTCAAAAGAAATGAGATGACAAAAATTCCTTCCATTCTTTTTGGAAGGATTGAAAAACAATGGAGTAATTTAAAATTACACTAATTTCCTTCTATCTTTCTGCAATATATAAACATATATGATAATGCTTCAATGGGATGTAAGTATGGCAATGTTGCCAATTCATGATTTGATCATGAGTATTGTGATATTGGGTATCTGTTTTAAACCCACAGGGTCTGCAATGATGTGACCACAAAAATGTTAGCTTCTATTTTTTTAAGATGTTTTGAGCTACCCCTGGAATTCACAATGTGTTCCTCCAAGAGCACATACCTACTAATATTGATATTGGAGCTCTTGCTTGTATTTCCTGTGTCTAATGCTTATACCAAAGCCAAAAGTAAGTGCTGGACCCTCTTTAAATTTTGGTTTGATTTTATGAAGTTTGTTTTAACTACCCCTGGAATTCACAATGTGTTCCTCCAAGAGCACATACCTACTAATTTTAATAGTAGTGTTTAGAAACATAGATGTGCAATTACAATGCATGTCAGAGGAAGTATGGCAGTTAGTTTCCCCATACCCATTTGAAAATGTACCCTTTAGAATGGACTAAATATCTATGGTTCTTCCTTCTAGTTTTCACATCAGTCTTTTCTATTTGGCTGGACCAATGTATGTTGCATAGCATTCTACATTGCAATATTAGAAACAGTAGCAGGAAGATAGCAGCAATTAAGTTTCAAAAAGTAATAGGAAATGCTCCTTTTGGATCATTAAAGATACATGCTTCTTTACATCTAATGAAGATTTACAAGGTAAATTTACTTTTAAAACACAGGGAAACAAAGGGTTAGATTCAGAAGAACTTAGGCATTGCAATGCTAAGGGTGCAGTATCTAACTTTTAAGGACCCTGCCTATACAACCCTGAGTTAGGTGCCCAAGCTCCCTATATAGTAAAGGATGACATTTAGGTAACTAAAAATGGTTTTCACAGAAGCCAGCACACTGAGTAGGGATCTGAGATGTTGGGGATAGCCAAGAGGAAATGCTGAAGAGGGTATGTAGCCTCATTCCTGACCCTCAAAAGGAGTTAGGAACCTAGCTCGGTTTGGGATTCAAAGTCATGAACCCTCTACTGGACTCAGGGACCTAAGCCAGGTCAGCCCTTTCTCAAGAAAAATGGAGGAAGTGGAATTGGTTCCCCTTTCTACGCTGTAGCCTAGGAGTTGGAGTGCTCCCTGTGACACAAGAACCCCTTAACACCAACTGGCAAGAGGGTTACAGGAATTCCTGAGTCTGGTACGTACGTTCTGGTTTACCAAAGAATGTCACGTGAGGATTTAAATGAAAGCTGGGGGTCACTTGGTCATTAATATAATTGTGAAATGTATGTACAGACAGTACATAAGGAGTTTTATTTATATATATATATATATATATATATATATATTGAAAATATGTTCTTAAAGTCTGTAGCAAGCTACAGTCACAAGCAGAGATGAAAAAACAGGTTTTCTGTTGGACAACAGATGTTTATTCACCAATCTCTCTGTCAAGATGTAAATCAAGCTCTGTAAGCTAACACAAGGGCTGCCTATTTATATACGAAGTCAACAGGGAAGAAGCACACAGAAAAAATAAGTGATAGGTGGTTATCCTGATTTTGAGTACAGACAACAAACTTTGGGGGTAGAAGGCAAAGAAGAGACACCCCCCTCACCCTACACCTAGGAAATAAATGGGTAGTTCCTTTACATTCATGAAAATGGGATCTTAGCCAACCTCAGTTGAAGAGCTGTAAAAGATGCTGGGTGAGAGAAACTGCTTCAGACAGGATGTTAACCTGTTAGTTAAGCGTAATCTCTAGAAAGCGTGTTCTGATTTTGTTTAATATGTAAGGTTAAGATTTTGTCAAGGTTATTTTTAGTAAAAGTCAAGAAGAGGTCACGGGCAATAAACAAAAATTCACAGAAGCCATGACCTCTCCCTGACTTTTACTAAAAACAACTATTGATGACAAAATGGGGCTGACTGGCAGGTGGGGTGGGATGAGAGCAGAAGGGCAGAGTCCCCCCACCTGCAGAGATAGGGAGCTGGGGGGCCAGGGCTGAGAGCTCTGGGTCTGTGGACCCCCTACCATACTGCAGGGCCCGCAACTGGGAACTGCAGGGGGCTCAGAGCTGCGGGGGGCCTTGCCTCGGTTAGTGGCAGCTGGGAGCTGGAGTCCCCTGGCTGGAACCAGAAGAGTTAAAGCAGAGCAACTTTCCAGGCAAGAAGGCCGGGAGAGAACTTGCTCAAGCAGGGGACAGAAGCCAAGGATGGTAACTTTAAGGTAATAGGTGAAGGTGATCAGACAGAGTGGGAAGCAGCCCAGAGAATGCAGCAGCAGCTATTAAGAAAGCAAAAATGTGGCTGCTAGTTGTAGGATCCCTGGGATGGGACCTGGAGTAGAGGGTGGGCCTAGGCCCCCTCCTCCCCCCCCCCACCTGCTGGGGAAGTGACCTACAGCCCCCAGAAGAGGACAAGTTTTGTTTGGAAGCCAAAGAAAGAGGCTGGGAGTTTAAACAGGCCCAGGGACCGGGCTGAAGACCCTGAAGAGGGTTGACAATTTGTTGAGTGTTGTTACCACTCAGAAGGATAGTGAAGTTAAGAAGTGACCTAGATGGAGAGCTGGGAAACCACAGAACCACAAAAGACAAAGAATCTCCTAGGAGAAAGCCTGAGGATGGCGGTTGGGGGGGACACTGTTCTATAACACAGCAGGGATAGACTTAAAGCTAGACCGGAAGGGGCCAAGAACTGAGACCAGAGGCAGGGCCTTGTTGGACCTTTATTATCCCAGAAGGGGTTCATCTGTTTTAGACTGTGACTAAGGCTGAGCCATCGAAGACTGACATGATGAGGGCAACAGTCAACAGGGGGCACCACAAGCACATGAGAGAGGCACTCATGAGAGGAGAGCGGCTCCAGTCACACAGGCTATATATCACAGAGGAACACCTGAAAGGGACTTGGAGACTGGGGCATACCTATTGTTAACCTGCAACACAAAATAAAGGCAAGCATAACTCAGAGGAGGGTGCTTGAGTAGCTAGAAGATTGGCAGTGTTAGGAAGCTGACACTCAGCTAAGTACAGGCAAGATTACCTCACATTGTTAGCAGGGGGCAACAAGATGAGATGCAGTCTTAGGTACTTTGAGAACCATCACTCTCCCCCACATTCAAATTCCCCTCCCCCTTTGCTTGATGTGGAGCAGTGACTTGAACTCAGGTCTCCCATCTCCTAGATGAGTGCCCTAGCCAAGGGGCTATGGAGTATTGTGGGGTGGGCCTTTCTCAGTCTCCTCTGTTGAAGCTGTTCTACATCATATGAAATATTTAAATGTTCATTGGGTCAGAGAGAAAGCAACTGCCTCTATAATCTAGTGGTTAGTACAGTCACCTGAGCAATTCAGGTTCCAGTCCCTGCTCACCCTCACAGGTGAGGCAGACAGGGGAAGGGCTAGTTTGTGCATCCTGTCAAGTGCTGGAAGAAGATAGATGCTGAGTTGTTCAGTGATGCCAGGACATAGGCAGAAATTTAGGTACAATGAAGACTTTACCAGTGAAAACTTAGGCACCTACCAGTAGGTAGCAGCTGAATAGTGGATTTATGAAAGGCAGTGGTACCTAAATGTTAGGTGCTACATCCCTCTTGTGAATCTAGTTCAAAGTGCCTATATGAAATAAAGGTAATAAAACATTCCTGACCACCCTCCTTACGGAAACTATTGGTCTGCCAAATGAAACACAGCTGCATTCATGTTATTAAAGTATTACAGTAATCAGTACTAGAATCTGATTTCACCAAAACTGTAAGCATGTGCTCAAATGATGGGATTTTCCTAAGTCAATTAAGTTTACAAGAGTCTTAATCTCCTCCTGATAAACACTAAGGACAATGTTAAAACCTCCCTTGATAGAAATATAAATCATTTAAAAATACACTTTGGTTCTATTAAACATTTGCAAAGTGACAAAGTTGACTTTATGGAAGAAACAGTTTAATACCCTGAATGGCCCAGCTACCTCACTGTGCACTAACAAATTCTGAATACATCAAACCTAGGATCAAGTTCACTGCTGGTGTAAACTGGTATAGCTCCATTAAGCTCCATGTCAATTGTGCTGCACCAATTTACAACAGTAAATGGTCCCTGATTTATAATATAATATTACAACCTAAGGCTCACTGCTGCAAAAAATTACATACAATATACATGTGACTTCAGTGAGACTATTAAGATATACATGTGCTTAAGTCTTGGCAGGACTGGGGCCTCAGACAGTCACTATCTCCTATCCCTGGTATCAAAGCTAATTTTTTAAAAACTCCAAATTAACCTCCAATATTGTTAGATTTATGGTTACTTGGAGTTCAGTCATCTTTTCTCATCTCTCCCTCAACCTGGTTGCCAGAGATTTTTGTAACTGCGTCCTAAAATCTGATGACTTCTTTTCCTTCTCTTATATTTGGTTTGCTTACTTCCCAGTAGATGAGCCTTTTCCAATATATAAATAAGTTAAAAATCAGAATTTTTGCCTGTTACAGATTTTACAATGGATTCTGATTCATTTTAAAAGATCCAAATAAACAGCCACACTACCAATTCTGTTAACAGGTAAACATGCAAATACAAGAGAACTGAAAGGAAAACTATTAATACCAGTTTGAATAAATACTTTGAACCTCATTCAGCACAAATATACTCCTAACTTTAGTTACTACAAATATTATGAATTTGCTGAGAACATGTGAATTATACAACAGATTTACTAACCATCATGGTGTAAATCTGTCATTTAAAAATAGGCTCTAAATCCACCCTTTTACCCTTCTTTTCACCAGCATTTATTTCCTCGTCTCCCAAACTCCAACTTTATTATAGGTAGACTCTCTCAGCTGGCAAGTATTATGAAAACTGAAACATGACAAATGTATCTCTAACTTCATTAAGAACATTCTACCAAATTAAATGGATTTCTTTGTGCGTTTGAATCTTTTATCAGCAGATGTTACATATTTATCATAACAAGGAATACAGAAATAGTCCTATATATTCTAATATCTACATAGAACATTTCCTTCAGAGAACAGTTTGGTAGTTCTTTAACGTATATTAAATTGAGTAATTTTTAATTATTCTGAGGAATGGGGTTTAAAAAACAGAATCTCATTCTAAACAGAATGAACATTTCAATGGAACACTAGGTTTCTTCTCCCATGGTCATGCTAGGAAATCTATAAGGAAAACAACCATTCACACCAATAAGTTTATACATAGATCCCCGGGCATCAATGGAAGACTAAACAGCAGTTGCTCTCCCATTTTAGTACTGAAGAGAAAGTTGTATTATCTTGTCTCTCTCTTATTGGACCAACTTCTGTTGGTGAGAGAGACAAGCTTTCGTGCTTACACAGAGCTTTTCTTCAGCTCTGGGAAACCTGAAAGCTCTGTGTAAGCTCAATCTTGTCTCTCTCACCAACAGAAGTAGCTCCAATAAGAGATATTACTTACCCACCTTATCTCTGTAACATGTTGAGACCAATGCTGATACAACACTGCATACAATTATAGCCAAACCAGTTAGAATTCTATATCTAATCCTTAGTCACAATATACATAGAATCAATTTAAGATACATTCTATGATTCTAGCACAGATGTTGATAAAATAGATAAATTCAAATGTCTAATCAATATGCCAAATGATAGATATGTAGATTTTTATTGTGAAAAAATCTATCCTCTCATCAAAGCATAAGTAATCTGGGTAAGTCCCATTAAAAACCAATCACTATTATGTGAGTATATCACTTGCATATTGAGGTGGAAAATAGACTCCAAATATGTGTAGAAAAATCATTACAAAAATACTTTCATTTAATAGCTGTTCATGGCAGAATAGCTCTCAGAATGCTTAATGACAATAAATATAGCAACTGTTATGCTCTCAAACAAAAACAGTTCCACTCAGATTAAAGTAATTTACATTAAAATATGCCATTTTAACATAATTAAAAGAGAATAAACTTTTCATAACATTTTATTGTGGTATAAACCATTTAAGAAAGAAACAGGATAAAGCAATCCTGATAAAATATTCTTCTCTCTCTCATGAGAAATCTTACCTAATTTCCCTATGGTTCACTAACTAGAATATCTGAAAATTCCACTCCACAGTGACAAATATAATGTTACTACAGCTAGATATGCAAAGGATAATTTTTTGTCATGACCTCAATGAATGGCAGAACAGCTTTCCTATTTCAGTATAGTGAGACAAAATACTAACTATGTGCCTGATCCTGCCCTCCCTGAACTAAATAAAAGTTCTGCTATTGACTTAAATGCTATAATTTATCAGGTCCCGTATTAGCAAACTGATATCCTGATTCTGCAATCCTTACTAAGTAGCATTTATTCACAGAAGTCCTTATTTTCTTCAGGATGCCTGCATGAGTATATAAGTACCATTCCATGAGCTAGATTTAGGCTTTTAAGCCACAGCCTTGCAGAGCCTCACACAGCGCTGCTTTGCCTCTTAATCACCCTCTTTTCTAACCCCCACCCCCTTTTCCAGCTGACTGGTTCTCAGGTAGGAAACAGGAACCAGCACTCCCCAAGTATAGGGATTACCATTCTGAATTACCATTGCAGTGAAAGGTGAACCTTTTTTCCACCTTTCATCACTGTGTGCAGCACAGGGGCTCCTGACAATCTAGGCCAATGAAAGTGTACAGAACTGGGCCCTGAATTATTTTCTTTAATTTCTCTCATTGTGCATTCCTGACCAGATTCATCCAAAGTCTACCAATTAAAAATCTAGTCAGGCTTTTCCTAACTCTTTTCATAGTTTCCTACCTATTGGTTAATCAGGTAGTTAAATCCTTAATTTCCTAAATGATGGACATTTCCAATGTGTAAAACAGGTATATAGTCAATCCTTTCTAGATGGGTTTCCCAAAGTTCCTGTGAAATCTTTTTGAACATTGGTGATATTTTTCACCATTACAGTGGTGGCACAAAATAAAAATAAAAAAATGGAAACAATTTAGCCTAGTATAAACAGGTGCAGCTTTGCTGCAAGTCTCTTAGCGAAATTCAACACTGATGTAAGTGGTTGTGTAAATTACAAGTTGGGTGTAACATGGTCAAATTGGTGTAAGTGGCAAAGCTGTATAATTTGAACCAATAATTAAACATGATGAACAAATATATGTGACTCAATGTGCATTTTGGTTTTCTTAAAATTAGCAGGTTTTTCCTGTCCCTCTCCTCATTTCAATAATTTTTATTTGAATTTGTTTAAAAATGCAACCCAAATTGTGACTCTCTACACAGAAGTTAGTTGACAAACTGGGAGTACTATAACCCTTTATATCATTTTACCTTAATATTTATGTTCAATTACCTCAAGAATGTAGCAGTACAAAATTATACAATTGTCTTTGTTTTTCTTAATTAATATTTTTAATGTGATCAGTTAACCTAGAGATACAGAAAATCAGTAATGAAACAGACTTCAATTATTTCTGTTAACCTACCAAACTATCGTACACTGATTTCCATCCATCCTTTAGTCGCATAAAATCCTTGCGAATGTTTTTGAAGCCTGGCAAATCATCTAGTCGACAAATTTCATCCCATGCTTTCTGAGGAAGCCAGGTGCAGGGATTAGAGAAGGGATTGTCCAGACCTATGCCACCAGTTAGTAAAAACTTCCACTCATTTGCATCAATCTGCAGTAAAAGAGAGCACTATCAGACAGCTTAAAAATGAAACGTAATGACTAGGCAAATACCATATTAGCACATAAAGTAGATAATTGATATACTTCTCTGAATTTCTGCACTAAAAGTGGGAAAGGTTTCTTAGTAGTAATATTGAAGACAAACCTCCAAAAGATTCAGTGGTTGACTTCAATTTAGTTAAGCATCCCAAAGTCTGGAGCTGAATATAATTGAAAATTTTAACTGAATCTGCTTTACAGCAGATGTGAACAAACCTTGAATCGTATCTTGGCTAGTTCTTTCTTGAGCTGATAAATGGATAACTGTAGCCAACTGAATTTTTGGACAAACCACCTTTGTTAAACACACATTTTTGTGCTAACTTTGATACCTTCTGGGAATCAAAAAGTATCAAGAGTTATGTATGGACGCTAATGTGTTTCAGACTCTTTGGACCAAACTTCAGGTCTGAAAATGAAATCCAAATATTAGTCCCCAACAAGTCCCATTCCCTCACCAACATTTTACCCAGTTCCAAATCTGTTTGAGGGCTGGAATTTGTAAACCAAGGTCCCTGGAATGAATTTTCAAAGGTTGATTTAGTAGCTTTTCAACAAAAATCACCACCACTTCTCCTAATACTATTAATACCGTATTGCGGAGATATAAATTAAAAGGGCTGCACTTCCCCATCAATTTCAAATAGTATTCTGCACAATGATCAGATACAACTAATCAGCATTAAAAGACACAGCTGTGTCAAAAGGGTCTGATTCTGAGAAATATATGTGTAATCAGTATTAAAGTAAACACATTTGGCATCATAAATGAATAAAACTGGCACTTTTCCCTCCTCCATCATAACAATTAATGGGAGGTGAAACTTTTTAGAAATGCTCCTAAAATTCATATAGTAAACTAGTCAATTTCATCTATTCCAAATGAATAAACGAAAAAAAAACTTTACTACTGATACAAATACTGACAACCATCTAATTAAAAAAGTCAGTGGATAAATAACAATTTTGCAAAATATTTGTAATACTATAGGCTGGGTTTTATTTTAATTAAAGATTCAAGAAATGGCTATCATATATTCGAGTTTGCTAAATCACTTTTATATTTTATTCTAGCAATTATTCTCTAATTGCTTACTAAACCATATAAAACCCAAACTCACCCAATTACAGCTTTTTAAAGTTACATGTTATATGTTCCTATTTCAAGATATAGGTATGTAGTTTAATATATACAGTACAAAATTGCAAATAATTTTAAAGTACTGACCAATTTTTCATGCTGCAGAAGGTTTACATTTAGACAAAAGGAGAAAAGCAGCTTGTCCTTTTCAAAGAGTGAGCGACAGATATTAACATAGAGTGAATACGTAAAATGATCCTTGAGAATCTTCAGCCTGCAAATGTCAGAGAAAGAGAAAACTTAAATTAGTATCTGTTTAAAGCCCATACACTTAAGCAACCCTATTACATCTCACTTAGACCTCTGTTATTCTAATAAACTTTCTGGTCAATTACCCAAAAACAATCAAGGATCATCATTAAATGTGTACACCAATTTGTGAGGAAAATAATGAAAAAATATTTCAACAGAATTACATTATACTGACAGATTTTTTAATTTTTTTTTTTTTTTTTTTTTTTTGGAGAGCGCAGGGGAGCTGAGCCTTCCTGTTGAAAAAATCAGCAATAATCTTTCATTTATATTAATGAATTTTAAAAGGCACAGACAAAAAAAAGACTATCTTCAGTGGTTATATAAAAGAATTTTCCAGTCTGATAGTGTCTAGTACAATGTCATAAGACAACTGTGCTGTATTAACAATTACTTCCTTTAAAAAATCAAAGTCAGAGAGCCATCTATTATCAAAACAATGAAAAAAAATCATGAAAGGGCCAAGAAATGCAGTATTTGAGTTTCCAGAATTTTTCTGTCAAGGTAGAGGTTGGTCTCACCAGATGGAATGAGCAAGATGTATGATCCTCCTACTCTGCAGATACCAATGGAGGTCAGAGGTATTTGTACCAAGGCCCAATGCCTTGCATGTCTAAGACCACTTTCCCTTGTCAGGAGAGCTTCTTCTGAAATGTGCCACCATGATCTCTACCTGCTGACCAGGAAGAAATGTCAAGCCCTATCTGTGTAGACTGGGCAATAGAGGGGCATTTGATAGGATCAATATTAGAGGAGATGCATGCTGGAGAGCCGTTACTCTGTTTCCATCTGTTTTTGCTCCCCTCCACTCACACAGCAAAGAAATGTCCATAACAAACATTACAAATGTACCTCTGAATCCTAACTTTTTTATATATGAGGTATTAATTTCCTGGCAGGGAATAATACAGCAGCAGTTCAACTCAGGGTCAATCAAGCCATGAAGCTTTGAAGTAAAGATAGTGCCAAAGGGCAAAATGTGAAATTTTAATAAGAAGTTATCTTGTTTACATTAGAAAAGGATTATAATAATAGTAACCTTGTTACAGATCAGCAGCACAAAAGCCAGAAAAGATTTAGCGCTGAAAACAGAGACGTTTGAATGGAGATCTGTTGGAAGAGAAGAGAGACAGGCCCTTGTTCCTTAGAGGTGGAGAGGCAGTTATTGAGTTTGTGTATGTTTGTTTTCTGGTTTGTTTTCAGTTTGTAAAATCTGGACAGAGGCTGTGTATTGTGAGGGAAGCAGACTGTCTGATCACAGCTGAACCTTGATTAGAGGGCAGGCTTCTCTCATCAGCAGCCCCATAAGGCAATGAAACAGCAGCCAGTGGCACAAGAGCAAGCAAGCAGAGGAGTTTGGGGAAGGATATGCGCGCACTTGTGCTTTTGGAGTTTTTTTGGTTTTTCTTTCCTACTTGACAGAAGTTTAGGAGGGAAGGCTCTGACAGCTACAGAGGCAGCAGTGGTAGTGACCAGAAGAATGAAAGAGACAATGAAGATAACTGGATGTGGAAGCTACGGGATGTACATTAATCTGGAGGTGGTACCTGAAAGGTGCTTCATTTGTGTGAACTGCTGCTGATAGATTTGATGGAAAAGGAGATCCCAGGTTTGGAGATGCAGCTAGAAACTATGGCTCAGTTTCAAAAGGGATTTGAGCAGATGATGGAGGAAAGGAGAGAGAAAGCTGACAGAAAACTTCAAGACTTGCAGATGCATGCTGGATCAGACAACTGTGATGGTAGGCTTCTGGATGAAGGCGGCAGGATCTGATTTGGATATAGATAGACCTATATACCCGGTAATATTTCTACTGGGAATGTGTGTCATTATGGGAGATTTTAATTTCCCAGATATTTATTGGATGACAAGTGCTCTAATAATGGTAGGGCCTAGATATTTCTGGGTGTGACAGACTACAGATTTCGTCACCAAATAGTCACCAAACCAACAAGAGGTGATGCCATTTTAGATGTTCTACTGGTAAATAGTGAGGAACTCATAAAATAACTGGTTAAAAAGGTCAGCCCCCTTTCCCCCCGGGCTTCTGATTGGAGCTGGGTGGTACAGTGGCAGAGCCCCTTCCCTGCTGGTATGATGGAGGGGCAGCCAGGCCAAATATGAGCGAGTGGTGTCATGGCCTGGCGCACAGGATCACAATGCTACTCAAATTTGGCCAATTTTGATTGCTGGGTCCCCCTCTACTTCTCCAGTCCTTCCAATCCCCAGAGTTATACTCATCCGACCTATTAGGAAATAAGAAAAGTATAGGAAGTGTTTGAAAGCTAGAGAAGGGGACTAAGTGGAGTCACTGGAGAGTGGATATAAAGGCATGGTTATTGGATGGAATCAAATGTGATTGGATGTTGAAGAGAAGAGAGTAGATAAGAGCTGTGGACAGTTGGGAGAGCTTTGTTTGCTAGAGTCTAAAAAGTCATTGAAGGTGGAAAGGGTATATGTTTACTTGTTTCTATAGAATGTTGTCTAGTTCGTTTAGCTGATTTGGGACTTGATGAATAAAGAATTAAAGGAAGGTAATATAATTAATGCCAATCAACATGGACTTATGGAAAATAGATCCTGTCAAACTACCTTGATTTTTTTTTAATGAGAATACATGTTTGACTGATAAACCTAACAGTATTGATATAATACACTTAGACTTCTGTAAGGGGTTTAACTTGGTACTGACTGACATTTTGATTAAAAAGCTAGTACGGTATAAAAACATCACACATTAAATGGATTAAAATCTGGCTAACTCATAGGTCTCAACATGTAACTGTAAATGCGGAATCATAACCTAGTGGCTGGGTTTCTAGCAGGGTCCTGCAGGGACTGTTTCTTGCCCTTGTACTTCACATTTTTGATCAATGACCTGGGAGAACCCATAAAATCATCACTGATAAAGTTTGCAGATGACACAAAGTTTGGAGGAGTGCTAAATAATTAAGAGGATAGGTCATTGATATAGAGCAATCTGGATCACTTGGTATACAGGGCACATGCAAACAATATGGCTAAAATGTAAATGTATCAAAGAATGTAAGCCAGACCTACAAGATGGGGGGCTCTATCCTAGGAAGCAGTGACTCTAAAAAAGATTTAGGGGTCATGTTGGATAATCAGCTGAGCATAAACTCCTGGTGTGACACTGTAGCCAAAATGGCGAATGCGATCTTGGATGCATAAACAGGGGAATCTCTAGTGTGAGTAAGGAGGTTATATTACATCTGTATTTGGCACTGGTGTGACCGCTGCTTGAGTACTATGTCCACAATTTAAGAAGGATGTTGATAAATTGGAGCTAGTTCAGAGAAGAGCAACAAGAACAATCAAAGGATTAGAAAACAGGCCCATATTGATAGAAGCAAGAAGCTTAATCTATTTAGCTTAACAAAGAGAAGGTTAATGGGTGTATTGATCTCAATCTGTACGTACCTACATGGGGGAACAAATATGTGATAATGGGCTCTTCAATCTAGCAGACAAAAGTATGATAAGATGCAATGGCTGGAATTTGATGCTAGACAAATTCAGACTGGAAATACGAATAAATTATTAACAAGGAGGGTAATTAACTATTGGAGCAATTTACTAAATTGTGCTGGATTCTCCGTCACTTCCAATTTTTAAATCAAGACTGGATTTTTCTTTAAAATATCTGTGATAGATATTGCAAATATATGCAATATCTTTGGTGACTATATTGTATTATACTTATATTATGCTTAAAAATGGTTTATGTATGATTGTATTGTACTTCCTAAAGAAGGATTACTACAGCTCCAAAGGAACTAAAGAAAGAATGTGTGTGCGGAGGAGGGAGAATGTTTAAAGCAAGTCACTAGGACTAAACAACTTGGTTTGCATATATTGGTTCAGGCTAGGTTTTCCAGTGACTAGGAAAGAAAGAAAGGGCTTTTGGTATAAAAGGTGAGTTTGAACTGACTCGTGGCCTTCTTTCTGAGCCAGCAAACAGACAGGACCTTCTGTCCAATGGAGGCTCCAACCCTTGCAGAAGATTTGGGAAGATTTTAGCCTACTAGAGCCCTATAAGACAGAAGAATGATTCCTAGTATGTTTAGTGTGCGTTTAAATCTGTTTACTGGTTTATATATATTTTCTCTGTATTGTTTTTACTTTTAGAATAAATGTGCTTGGTTAGAAAGAGCTGGGTAGTAACTTTTAACTGATGGCAATATATTGTTCATATGTTAGCCCTTGGAGCGAAAGCAAAGCAAAGCAAAGCTGGCTTTTTGGCAGACTGGCTTACTAAGAATATGACAGCATAAGGCAGAGTGTTATGCAACCTTAAAGAAGGGAGTGGGACAAGGGTTGTTACACAGAGACAGGTGATGGCTAGAGACTTGAGACCTGGGGAGAACTCCTGGAATCTATGGAGGGAGGAATATTGGTGCAGTTACCCTGAAACTGTGACATACTCTTATTCAAAGGGCATTTTTGAGGAGGGAGGTTCTATAGCCTGTGTTATACAGGAGATCAGAATAGATGATCACATTGGTCCCTTCTAGCCTTGGAATTTATTAATCTTATTTTTCAGTCTTTGCAGTGCTGAATTAGTGTTTATTAAACAACTGGTTTTCATTCCAATTGTAGTAAGCGAGAAAACTGCTGATTCACACTGCAATGGATTACCAAACATATATATATTGTCCCTTGTTCTGACAGTGCTACAAGCAGTAAACAATGTGTGGAGCATTGCAGGTTGGCTTCCAAGTGGATGACATGGAGTCTGGGTATATACTAAGTATAACTTGCTTTATTTACACATATAAAAAAGTCCTTAAATGAGATGGTCATACAACATGCAGGGGAATTTGTCTTTCCAGGAATCTCAGCTCAATACTAATGGCCAGTTCCTAGGGAGCAACTTTGCCTCAGGAATGGACTCTAATCATAGCTTAAGGTAGACAGAAAACTTTCCTGAAGCTCTCACAGGTCCCTCTCTCCTGACGTTGCCTCTATCCCAAAAACTAAGTATAATAGCATGTCTTTCCAAGAATCCACACTTTCTTGCACACTACAAAAAAGAACTTGGAACGTAATGTTACACCACATGGTAAACCTTGTCACAAGAGTATAAATTTATCTGATGCAACATGCCTAAAGTTGAGGAAATGCTAGAAAGTGGACTGAAATAATTAAAACTGAATTTTTCTAATGTAAAATATAAGCATCAACAAAAGTTATTAAGAACAAGATAAAGAAGATCACAGGTCATTTGAAAGAATGCAAGAAATTGCTTTCTTCAAGTTCTTTGAGATCAAATGGGCCACTGAATGAGAATTTATCTGTTGATGTGAAAAGCAGAACACTGATGATTACAACCTTACAAATATTCTTAACATTTTTGTCATATGTAATTTGACATATAGGAATAGATTTTTGACTAGTCCTAATAAGAACATAGGAGCAAGGCCCCCAGCATGTGCAATCATGTTAGGGCTTGCTTGCACCATGGCTTAGGATCCCCTTCAAGTTTGCCAGGCACCAGTGAGAGAGCAAGCTGCATCCCTAAAAGTGATTAAATAAATTATCTGCTCATTTGCTGTCTCCAAGCACAACTGTGAGTCACCATTGCTCCCCAGAGCTCTGCCAGTTGTGAGGAGCATATCTTGGCTGCAGCTGAAGGAGTAGGCCAACGTATAGATTCCACAGGTATGGTGCACTGGAACCACTTGTGCAACCCATTGTTGGTGACTGCAAGTGTGTAACTGAGAGCATTAAACCTATTATTACTTACATATTGTCAAAAATTTGCATGGCACTCTAGACATCTACATGCCCTATCAAAAAATGGGTTCAAATCTAAAAAAAAGGCAACTGGTACACAACTGGTAAAAGGGATACAGCATGAAAGCAAAGTGACCGCACAATTACTGTGTGTCTGGCAAGTATATCTTTTTAGTTCCATGCAGGACTAGAAATAGTAATATCTAAAATAGGAAATAACATTGAAAATATTTTCTACATTATTTCCTATTTTAGTTAGTAATAACATATAGTACTCTCTTTATACGTGTAAACAAATGGTCCTCAAGGAAAGTTGATTGGAATATATGGACTTTTCTGCTTAATTCAGGAGTACAAAACAGTATTCAAGGAGTAATGATTAAGTCAATATACTTTGGAGAAATGTCTGACATCTTCTGGAGTAACAATGAAAGCCAATGGACATACTATTTTTTTTTTTTGTATTAAATGATAAGGGAGAATTATCTTTCTTACCTCGTTTGTAACACTTCCGATTTCTCTGAATTATCTATAGACATGACAAAAAGGTTAATAAACCACATAAGGGAATACTGGTACATTGGCTCAATGTTGGCTAGATCAGCAATTGAGAAAAACAGGATTGACGAATGAATAGCAATTGGACGGTAACCCATCCGGGTACTATCAATCTTCTTTTCTGTCTCTTCGGCTATAGCTTGCTTCTCAGAAATCTCATTAGCCAGAGCTTTGGAAGAAGACAATATCTTAATGGCAGTTTCATCCTCTAAAATATTTCCTTCGGAAGCTGAAAGAACTTCTAAAATCTTGTCTTCTATTTCTTTTAGTTGCCTAAAATAAAATACAAAATGTTCATATAAGAAATTTGTAAGTGTTCTCCACTACACTGCATAATATGTACAACACATGCAATGCATATTGAAGATATGTAACCTGAGGCCTAAAGGCATATTTTTGTTCTTAGCTTGGTTTTTAAGAAAATTATTTGTATCTTCTAAACACCTGTGGCCAAATTCAGGCCTTATGCTGAACATACAGGGCTCACATGGTCTTACAAAACAAAATGACTCCAAAAGAATGCAGTGTGCAGGCAGGTATAATATAGCCAATCCTACTCCAACTTTGTTCATTTCATGCTCTGCCTCATATGGAAAGGGTACAGTCGGGCAGAGCCGGACCAAATATTCACTGAAATGAAGATTAATTTCTCAAAACATCAGGTAGGAGAACAGGTAGCAACTTTTTCAGCCAGCTCCGGCTCTCCCTAAAGCCTTTTAAGACTCCTCAGAAAACAAAGCCACCAAGGGGACATTCAAAAAGTGGGTCAAGGGGTAGAGTCTCAAACCAAGTTAGTTATGATACCTTTTGTTCTGAGCTCCTTGCAATATTAGGGCTTGCTTTTCTTCTTCAAGATCTGGTCTCTCTCTCGCTACTACAATTCCAAGCAGCTGATCCTGCATTCCTTCTGGAGTTATCATGAAGTTCAGTAAGGTTACCTATAAATGAAAGATGTTCCAAAGCACAACACAATTAGGGACAGATCAAATTAAAATACTGTTCCTCTTCCATGCTCAGGAAGTCTGCAAAAGACCATGAAGCCTAAAGCAGATGATTATGAAGGCAGATAGATTGCGGCTTCTACAGACCTCTGTGCTATGTTTTTGTCCCATAGTTATAGTAAGAAAGAAGATGTCCATCTTTCCTGTGAATTTTCTTTCTTCCTTTTCTCCATGTCACACAGTCTTCACAATACAGGCAAACAAAACACTTTCAGTGTGGGCTTAAGATCGCCCCTCAAAAAAGAACTCCCCAGAATGATGCTTTCAAAGTTAAAAAATACTAATGATATAATAGGCTAAGAAATGCTATTTAACTGAAATCCACTTGGTAATAGAGTCTGGACAAGAAATTTAAGGATGTTCTAGAGGAACACGCTATTCTTTCAAATTATTTAACACCCAAGTAATAGCCAGAAAAACTACATACATAATGCTCCAAGGGAGTGTCTGACATGGAACGTTTAAAAAAAAAAATCACAGGTAGACAGAATTTTCCCTTCTTCATCCCCTCCACATCAGACAGACTTCACAGAGAGAAGCAGAAAGTCTTAAATCATCCCTAGGAAGGGAGGAAGAATTCAACTATGCACAATTTGGAAAGAAATTTAAGGGTTAAAACTAATCTACCAAATATTGCATCTACAAAGGAGAGGCTGTTGACAGTCACATTTTGAGAAAATGTGAATGGAAAATCACATAATGCAGAACTCATTTTAAGATGTATATGATCTCTGCACCCACTAAATCACTGCGTCTTTCACAAAGTGAGTGATAACGTGCTAGGAAGGAGATATACTCAAGGTTTTTTTAGTGCCTGAGCTATATACACCTTTATTCCCTTGATGGCTCTGTTCACATCCAATTTATGCCCTTCATTAGGATGTGTGAAATTAACCAGAATGATAATACCACTTTCTACTATATGGTTACCTTGAGAAAGAAGTCCTTGTCATTTCAAAGAACTACATGCCATGCCTTGATAGAATATGCATAACTGAGATTCCATAGAGAGCATGCCAAGCTCTAAAATCCATCTGGGTCAAGCAGGTGGCAAGTAGACAAGATATTTGCAATGACAAGAGACATACTGAGACATAAGAGAGGGACATACTGACTGCAGGAGGCTAGAAAGGTAGTTTTTATGATGATTTGTAGTGTACAGATCAAGATCATGACAGGAATCTGCAGACTACCGGAAGGCTGATGAGAATGATGATGTACGTATGAAGGACTAACCCATTCATGGGTGTTCTGCTTCCGAATCAGAGATAGTTATGAGCTTGTAACAATGGGGAAAACCCAGTTGTTGTGTTTTAAAGGATTCATACCTACCAAAGCCCAAGGCTGGAGTTGGGGTGATCTCTGATCAACTATTTAACATTCACATATATTGTTTTTAGTATGTTTTGTCAGTAATGCTTTCACCTTAAGAATAAATGTGCTTGCTTGTGTGGTAACTCATAACTGCTGGCAATTACATTGTTCATAGCCCTCAAAGAGAAAGCAAAGCACAGATGGCCATTTTAGAGTCTGGCTTGGGGGACTATCACAGTGTAGGCAGGAAACTGTGAAGCCTAGAAAACCCTGGTCAGGAGGGAGAGAGATGCAGATCTCTGCTCAAGAGAGGTGACAGCTGAGGAGATGGGAATCTTGAATGGGTGCCTTTGGTGGACGACAAGGAGGATATACTAATGTAGTTGCCCTGAACTGTGACAACTGATTATCACAGGATGGCCTGAAGCTCCCTTCCAAGAAAGAAAGCCTTTTCAGACTTGTGAAACCCAAAGTCAGGAATTCAAGAGTTTCTGAATTGGATAATCTTCTAGAGGAGACCAGCCTGAGTCTTCTGACTCTCAGAAATGGCTACACTGGTCTTGTTCTAATGTTTAATCTTGATGCTGGTCCCTGAAGGAGTATCAGATTTGAAGGGAACAACTAGTAAAGTTAGGTAGCCTGAAGTCTCTCACTGGAAGGAGGAAGGGCTTTCTCTCCTCCATGGCTTCTTTGACTGCTTTCTCTCTATGCTCCCTGAAGCGCTTAACAGAATATTTGGAAGGATGTCATCAGAAGCAAGTGATTTCCATAGATGGAGCTGCAGATTCCCCCATTCTGCTACATGGAAACTCTGGAATGTACAACAAACCTTATGTCAAGTGACGCACTGGTACTGAAAGAACCTGCTACAGAAATATGGTTTGAAATAGATTTTATAGGGATTAAAAAAATTGTTCCAACTGCCTCCCACTCAAGAATAGTCCTGCAAAATAAGAGGGTGCAGCCAATAAATAATATGATGGCTAAGGCCACTGCATACAAGTTTTGTTTAAGTGATGATTCCATTCTCCTGGGATATTCATTCTTTGCAGCTCTCCATCAAGCTCCTCTCAGGAGATTTTCCCTGCTTTGGCAGGCCACTTTCAGCTCTCTCTAGCTAGAGTCTTTTTCTCCCTGGTGTCGCTGCACCAATTCTGTCATGACCACCCCTCGCCCCCCCCACCCATTCGGTGCTAACAGTCAACCCACGACCTGACCTTATTAGGGTATGCCTACGTGATCGGCTGTGCCTTCAGCTCCCACGTCATATATGGGAAACGAAACTTAACAGCAACCAGGAAATGAAACCTAATGCTAGTATCCCCCGGCCAATCTGGTGATGGTACGAAGCCCATAAAAGGGGTCTCATCCGAGCCCCTGGCTGAGAGCCTTCCCGAACTACCAGCCTGATCACCTGGTCCGGACTCTCCCGCTCCCGTGTACCCCCCCGAGCGCGAATCGTTTGTTAGCCGGCCGAGTTCGAGTTTTTGTGTTCATTATGCTGTGTCCCGTTCTCATCTGAGTGGTAAGGAGTTAATTATCAGCCCGTGTCCTCCAGCTAGCTGACTGTAACATTCCTTCGTATCAGTCTGTGACTCGCAGTTAACTGTCTGTTGTCTCTTTAAAATTAGTCTGTGCCTTGCAGTTAACTGTCTGTTTAGCATTCCATCGTATTAGCTTGTGTATTGTAGTTAATTGTTTGTTTAAATGTGTATAAATAGTTAAAATTCTATATTATTTCTGTTGTCTTATAATAAAATCCAGTTAATTACTAACTGACTCATTATTAACTCTCGGGGATCATTAACCTGTCGGAACACCTGGTATCTCATGATCCTCTGCAGGAACCATCCTGCTCTCTGCAGCTTTCTCCAGGCCTTTGCTGAAATCTCTCTCACTCTGACATATCAGGCCTGCCAGCTGGAGTCTTTTAAGTCCCTCCTTGCGACTTGGCCCTCCAGCTAAGTTGTTTAATGAAAGTCCACCCCTTCCAAAGCATACCTGTCCAAAAAGACAAGCACAAAAATCCCACAGAGTCTATGCCTCAACCTCTCTGTCTTGAGAGTCTAGTCTGTCTTCTACTCAGACATTAATTTTTAGCCTTCCTGGGCTCATTTTTCAGCCTCTCTCCATCATCCCCTTCTTCGCACCTTTGGGTCACCGCCAGCTCTTTTCCTGAGCAAAAACTCCCAGGACTTTCTTCCTGGGTTATTCATTCTCTTCCCCACAACCTTCCTCCCCAGAGATAAAGTACTTTTGCCTCATCCTGTGGGAAAGATAAGAGGGCCTAGAGAATCTTTTCCACTGCATTTTAAAACCCACAGCAGTAAATCTCAGTGACTGGGTCTACAGACTCAGGCTAGCACTACAGCACTAAAAACAGATGTGTACACTGAAGAAATTTAGGCTCAGGCTGGAGTTCAGACCAGCCACTTTGTGGCAGGGAACCCTTATCTCCCTCCACTACTTAACAACAAAAGTAACAACAACATCTCTCCAGGTTTGAAAGAGATGGGGTGGATACTCAGAGTCAATTACCCAAGAGTGGTAACTCTCTGTGTATGGAATCACTGAAGAAAGGGGACATGAGTAGGCAAATATGATCAATTGTTCATACAAATGATAGTGCACAAAAGTTTCATACATCCAAAGTTGTACCTACAAATGAAGGCCAGTATTGAACATGGGTAAAAGGTGGTTGGTGGGTTTTTTTGGTATTAGATATAGGACTTGAGTCTCCACTGCATTACATGAATTTGACACTGGTATAACTCCATTAAAATGAACAGAATTCAACTATTATAAAACTGGTGCAACATAGTGGAGACTCAGGCCTAAAATAATATTGTCTCATTTAACTTGGTACGATACATGTATCAGATTTTTAAACTTTTTCTCTTGCAATTCATTTCTAAATTTATATGCAGGCTAATAGTTTGTCTTTGGATGTTTTCTTTTTCTATCTCATCTTTGCTTATTAACTTGTACCTAATTATTTTCATCTTTGATAAAAGATCAATGTCTGGGTGTTTTGAGGTGTATTAAAGCAAAGAAAAGTTCTTTATTTTCATTAATTTCTTTTTCTACCCTTTCTTCCTATACCAGTGCTCCTTGTCAGTTGGAAGTTGTTATTGTTCCATTTTGCTGATTTTCAAATTAATTCAGAGACAGATTTCAGATCTAGTTTTCAGGGCGTTGTGCTCTAATATAAGTAACTTTTATATATTTGTGAGCCACTAACATACAAGGTTCTTTAAAAGTAACAGTGAATAAAAAGTATAATAGATCTCCTGAGTAACTGCAAGTGGCAAGAAAACACTAACCTTATTCTATGAAGCAGGAAATGTACTTCTGTTCCCTAACTTGCCACAACCACAAGAACTCATTTAGCTCATTATAGTTTGATGTTTCACAAGGGAAAGTTTGTGAGTGGTTAAAACTACTGTTATCAAATTATAAAAATCTGGAAAGACTATATGGTGGAAACAGAGTTCATTTTGTCCCTTCTCTGTAAATTTATATTCTTGTATATACCCAAGGCACAAAGCCTGGAACTGCTTGAAATCCTACCAACAGCAGTCACCATGGAACCAAATCTCTAGAAGATACTAGAAGCCCAATTTGTAGTCTGTATGTGCAGGGGGCTCCAAATTCCCCGTAGAGGTTTCTATGCTGAAAAGTGGCACAGTAAAACTGGCATGCAAAGTCATGGATTGGGGAGGAAGTTAAATACCAAAAATTAATATTTATATTAAATTCTTCAAAGTATGAATGACTGTTTTGTGAACAGTAATGTTTTGTCAACTCTAATATCAGCAGTTAGAGATTACGCAGGGATGACGCCAATATTTTCAGGAAATATCAAAGAAGGAAAAGAAAAAAACCAAACAACTTAGATACTCTTTTCTGCCCACAGCCTATAGAGGAAGTATTGTTAATATTAAAACAAAGCACATTAATTTTCAAATCTCTCACCTTAACAGATGTTTCAGGAAGATAGTGTGGGTTTCTCAGCTTGGTTGTAATATAAAAGCGAAAATCAGGAGCATATTCAATGGTGGAGTCCCCAAGACGGATGCATATACTACCAGACTGCTTAAATGTCTGTTTGAGTAGAAGTGGTTCTAGGATAGGGTCCAATTCTTCTCCAACATTTTCCAGCAGCACTTGAACACAACAATAACTAGGTTTCAATTCATTTTCTTGGCAAGTGACCTGTTAAATGTGTACTTACAATGCTCAAACAGTTACTACCTCCACAATACAAATATGGTCTAAAAAGATGTGTATAAATATGGAAAAACTTTCTTAAATGTTAAATTTTTTCAAAGTTCAAGGGAGTTTATATTTGCTTTGTGATATTTATCAAGTTGGAATTGGTCAATGAAGATACTCTGAACTGTAGTATTGCTTGAATATACTAACTTTAGGCTGGGATTTTCAAAGCATCCTAAAAAAAATTAGACACTCAAATCTTACTGAATGTCAATGGCATTTGGGCACTTTATCCAAACTTTAAAGTCTATTTTTGTTCCCCCCATAAGGAAATAAGTAATTATTTTCCTTAGGACAAAAAGAAAAAAGGATATATGAGCTGTTTCTTTACTTGTAGTTAAATTTTTCATTAAAAAAATAAATAACAGTGGAAATAACCATTACCTACAGTTAACTATTTGAGTTTTCTGATTCCTTCACCTTTGATGAGATATGGTAAAAGTACTATACTGAATACTATCTATTTGTAAAATAATCATACCCCCGCAGGAATAGATCATTTGATAGGCTGTGTGTTATACATTTTTTGGAAAGTCAAAGACAAAATGTTTTTTTTAGAAGATAAAAGTAGAATTATTGTAACTTGAAAATAAGTATGTGGCACTCTTAAACAATTAAAAGACAGGATTACAAATTGAGATTTGAGATGAAGAATCTCACAACCTGCTATGATTTCAATTACTAAAAATCTAATTTGATTAACTATCAATAAACAACCAAGGATAACAAAATCTCCCTTTTTCTATGAATCTGACAATATTTGGTACTTTTATTATTCTTATTTTTAAGTTAATTGTGACCTCTCCAGGTTTTTTCAGTAATCTACATTTTCGTTATTGAATCACTTACCAGGAGTGCCGAACTGAATGCAGTTTTCCAGTGTTCTCACAAATTCAGGGTCACTGAGTTTAATTATGTGCAGACTATTGGCTTTTTCCATGTTCTTTATCCATTTGTTTGCTTGGCCCTGGGGATCTATCATCAGAGGCCATCTTCTTGCATTTCTGGAAGAAAAAAATTGACATAGCTAAACTTTCAGAACTAAATTATATATCCTTCAAATGTTTACCTTAAACTTGGGTTTAAACTTGGTTTTAATGTAGTTTACTTCCTGGTGCCATTTAAACACAACCTTCTAATTTAATTTATAAAATACTTAAGGACATATTCCGCCTTCAGATGCTCATGTGTGCGCCCCACTGACACTAACAGAAGCCAAATATCTGTGTTTAGGCCCTTTGTTTACAAAAATTATTAAAATATTTCAGGGAGCATACTTAGAATAAAAAGTATCCACATCCTACAAAGTTTCATTTTATTTGAATTGTACAAATGTTTTAACTATTAAAGATCTAGTATTTATAGAATTTTGAACAGGTATAATATATTCATGATACAAATAATTTGGAAATTTCTAATCTATGAGTTTTCCACCAAAGGTAGATTTTACATCTAAAATAACAAATGAAGGGGATAGTCAAGCAAATTTAGACTTAGCACAAATGGGTGCAACTCTTGAATTTGAGCTCTTATCTCATGCTTCAAAACTTGAATTTTGCCTTACATAAAGTAGATAACCTTCCATCAGCATTTGCAGTATTCACTCTACGACTTACGTAAATGAATTAGATATTTAAGGACAATCATTGTAATTCTCACATAAAAAAACCCACACCACACAAACATCTTTCTGATAACATTTTGGTTGGCCAGTAAAACCTAACATTTTGGCACTGCCATACAGTTCCACACTTGATTCCTCCCACCTCAACCTATATTGGCAGCCCAGTCAACAATAGGCTGGGGAACTTGAGCACTAGTGGAAGAAGAAATTTTTTTTAGTTTGCTCTTGAACAACCCCAAACAGTCAACTGGGGAAATGTCATTCCTCCACCACCCACACTCCACCTCTGTCTCAGCGTTTGATGTTTGATTGGATTGGCAAGGGATAGAAAACCTCTAGTGTCCTGAGAGGAGGGAAGACAGGCTCAGCAACTCTGGAGCTTTCCTCTGTCTCCCCACTATCCAGAATGCACATTAAGAGCATGCCTGTGCAAGGAAGGTCAGCAGAGAAGGAAGAGGGGTTTCTCTGCCTTTCTCTGCCACCCATTTGGTAGGCTGAAAAGAAAGGAGAATTGATTGTCTTGCACACTCTTGCTGTATGTGAAGCCCTCAAGGCATGTAGCCGCCATTCTGCTGGGGTTGCTGCCCTATCCCAGCCCTATAATGAAGATCTAGTTTAAAAATGTATTTCCAAGATGCTGTGGGCCTGACCAATTTCCAGTTTTGGGGATCAGGAAGGAATTTTTCCCTTGAGACAAGTTTGACAAAGTGTCCAGTGGTTTTTTTCGTCTTCCTCGCAGAATCCTGAGTTTTAGGTCAATAAGGAGTAAGGATGGGAATATCAAAGTTGTTACTTAAGTGGAGTTCATAATTCCATTGCAATTTGCGGCTAGTGTCCAGTGCAGGTGAGAGGCTGTAACAGATCTGTAAAAACAACAGTCCTGTGGTGCACCCTCCATTGATTCCATCTCCTCCATGCTTGTGAGTCTCAGCTTTGTGAACATTTCAGGATAGGCAGAGTCCCTCCTGTAAGTCCTTCTTATGTATAAATATTCTGATGTGATGAATATGGCATGCCCTGTAATAATTTATTAATACCATATGTTGACTTTGTTATTGGGATGGTGTTTTGTGTATAAATATTTTGATTTAAATGTATTTCACTATGTCGTCTGGAACATAGACAGGAAGGAGGAGATGGCTCAAGTGACCTATCAGATGACATTTAAGAGTCGTTAAAAGGAACAACGCCAGAATGGTTAACTTTGACAACTCTGGCTCAGTCTCTGGATGGTTACAAAACTGGTTTGAGGAGGAGAGGCAGAAACCTGCAAACACTGCTAACAAAAAGTCATGGCAGGTTTTAAAAGCACTCTGTCTTGGGGACACAAAGGGGTAACCAGACTGAAAAGATATTTAGGGCTTGTTGACACTTAAAATATTATAGTGGCACAACTGCGCCAACATGCACCAACTCTTGTTTTTGCCGGTGGGTGCAGGTGGTGGGGAGCCTCTGGGGAGGAGGAGGAGTGGTGGCAAGAAGAGGTGGGACGAGGACATGTCTCCTCTGTGCAGCAACACCCCCTCACACCCGGCACCCAGTCCATGGCCACCACGCTCTCCCTGCCCCACGTTACCTGAAGGAGGGGGGGCTCTATCCTTCTCCCGCTGTTCCTGACCACCCCCTGCCCCCTGGCATGTTCGGCTGCTCTCCCTGGCAATTGGGCCTCGGTGGGAAGCAGGAGGGAGCCGCTTCTAATGCCGGCTGAAGCCAGCCCCTCCCAGCTGCTGCTCTGCAGTGCGGCAGCTGCCTGCAAGACAGCCTGGCTGGGGGGGGCGACTTCTGCTCCCTGCCCAGGCTTGGCTTCCAGGGACAGAGTCCAAGCAAGCCGGAAATGTGCCAGGCGGGTGGAGTGAAAGGGCTCCAGCTCGCTTGGCCTCTGTTCCCAGAAGCCAAGCCCAGGCAGGGAGCCTCCCCAGCCAGGCTCTCTTGTAGGCAGCTGCCATGCTGCACAGAACGGTGTCCCAGGGGCCAGAAGTGGCTGCTCCCTCCCTTTCTTCTCCTGAGAGCCACCAAACAGCTGATTGGTGTGGCTGTGGAGCAGCTGATCCACAGCCAGCCTGGTGGGTGCTGAGCAACCCCTCTTTTTTCCATGGTGCTGAGCTCCACAACACCCACAGAGTAGGCGCCTAAGACTCTGCTGCAGTAGCACTTCAGTGTAGACACCACCTACACTGATGGGAATGGTTTTCCCATCGGAGCAGGTAATCCACCTCCCCAAGAGATGGTAGCTAGGTTGATGGAAGAATTCTTCTGTTGAATTAGCACTCTAGAGATGGGGACTTCAGTTGGCTTACCACCACCACTCAGGGGTGTGGATTTTTTATATCCTTGACTGACGTTTTTAAACAGACCTAATTTTCTAGTGTAGACCAGGCCTTAAACACACTAGGTGTGTCTGGAAAAGCTAGTCCTATGTAGGTTGCCATTATTGGATGATAGAACTAGGTAAGCTGACATACATGTAGGCTGTTTTTTCTTTTAAAATGCCTTGTTCTCCAATGTTTTGTTCTGACTGCTAAATAAAATATTTTGTTTGAGCTATTCGTCGCTATCACTAGTTCCCTGACTCCTGTAGGGAAAAACGCAGCTATCCAGTCAAACCTGTTAGTGATAAAGGTTGGTACATATGGAGTAGCCTTAAGTCTCAGTCTAAGAGTGAAGGAATTGTGAGATTCCACTGTAAGATAGACCAGTGCCAGAAGCCCACAACTTGACATGGCTACACTCAGAGAGACCAGAAAGGGGGAGGCCAAGAGCTTGACAGAATTCAAAAAGGACTCAACATTTAAATGAATAATGAGAACATCTACAGTTATCTTACATAAACTATTAAGAAAGGCTATAAATACTTACATTTCAGGTTCTAAGACAATCACTACTTGAGAGATTTTATGAAGAGACTTCCATTATTGGAATGTGTTTCCATAATTGGCCACTATAAGGTTTCTTGCACCTTCTTCTGAAGCTACTGTGAGGACAGTTTGCTAATTCCTATGTCTCATTCAGATCTTACAAGAAGTGTCTTCCTTCTTGACAGACATTTTACTAGTATCAGGGAGGACACAGAATTTTGAATAATTTAAAAAGTTCTGGTGATCTCAACTACACTAGAGTTTCTTCAGGATAGTTGATTGAAGCATTACAACCAAATACCATGGGACTTTAGGTACTAGCCCTAGAGGCATTTAAAAAAAAACAAAAAAAACTGCGTAGATCAGACTCCGCATCTGAGTATTATCAGATATTTAATCAATCATTCTGATTAATGTAAATGAGCCTGTTACTGACATTTCTATTTGGCTTTACTTCATGAAGCCGGGTTTTGGAACTAGTTCCCCTATTTATTCAAGTACCACACTGCTGTTGCCATGAGGAAAAAGGTCATTGTCATAACTCCAGAAACCTTTCTGTTCAATGGAAGTTCTTCTTTGCTCAGTTCCAGAGAAACAGTATGCCCATCATTTTGTACCCATATTTAGCATCCTTTTAGAAGGCTGTGGCATGAATGGGCATTCCTAGTGTTCTAAAGATATATCTGAAGCACATGCAATAAACTAGCCAACTGTACCCTATTCATCTCACTCTATTCAACATGACAGAGCCTTAGGGCCTCAAAGTTGCTACAGGCAAGATGTTAAAATCAGCTGGCGTGCTATGCATCTGGGGAACTATTAAAAGACAAGGAATGCAGACTTCCTCTATAAGGTCATTAGTGGCATTGTTAGGTAAAGTGTATAAGCCTCATCTCAGCAAGATTTTCAAACTAGATTTCCATTTGTCTGCAGAGGCTTCTGTTGGTAGGAGGGTGCCACTGAGTTGCTTTCCAAATCATTCTTTGAATTATAAATCTCTAGCTTTATATGGAGGAACACTTTCATTGCTACGCAATGTACTATTACAATACTCCTGTACTTAAACTGTTTCTTCTCCCTTTCGCTCCTACTTTATTCACTGCTCACTACTTCCCAATAGTGATGAATGAGGACAGAAGCTGTGCTGTAGAATGCAAAACTTATTAATTGATAATTTTCCATTAGTAACTTCTCTTCTCATTCAACCCATCATGACAGTCTTCTAAGTGACAGGAATAAAATATGTAGCAAATTGAAATTTTTATCCAAAGTGAGACTTGAACATATATTTGCCTTAAGGTTCATTAATATATTATATGAAGTTTGTTGTTTTAATGCTAATAATTGATTGTTGGAGTATTTCTACAGCTTAGGAAGAACTCTTCTGGTGGCCTGAAGCAGCAACATTAGACTGCCTCTGAATTCCACAGGTGGGGGGGGGGTATTAATCTAGTAGAACTGCAGAATAACAGTCTCTCTTCACAGAGCTGAACATTTCCTGCTGTTAGTCTATTCCAAGTTTATTTTACCACGAGGTATCCAAAATTTGCTCTGTTTTAATTATTATTGGTCACTTAAAAGTATAGTTACATGTGTTTGTAGAATGTAGTTTATTGCAACCTTCTAAGATAAAAAAAGTTCAATCCCTTTACAGCAGCTCAGGAGAATTAAAAGAGGGTAGTGAATTACTTTACATACTAGAAGCCTTGAAAAAAGTACATAGTAAAAATAGAATCAATTTTGTTTTTGTTTCATTTAATTGTCAAACTTGCCCCCAAAGTAATGAAATGTGTCCATAAAAGTAATAACTGAAAAGAATGCTGTAAGAAGCTATTTAATGAAAGCTAGCATGTGTGAAACATTTCCTACTTACGAGATAATGATACCGTTATCAATAGAAAATGTGTCAGATGGCAATCCAGCAATGTTCCAAGCTCTGATTTTCACAGGTTCTCCCAAAGTATTTGTTAGGGAAAAGTCATCTGAGCAAGGAATATCTCTCATTTTACATAGTAATGCCCACTCATTTGTTTGATTCTAGAAGAGAAGAATGAAAATGTTAATTAAAGTTTTGTCTGTTCTTCATTACATTTATAAGATTTATAAAACTATCAATACATTTATCTATATTTTTTCCAATTCTTTCCCACAAACCATTGCTAAAACAAAGTAATGTCTGGACTTGTCTAAATACAAAAAAACCCCACATATGAAGTAATTAAAAAAAAACAGTAACTACTGTTTATGTAGAAGATACAGGGCCAGTTCCTTCAGTCAGGCTGAGCTGCATTCAGTGTAAGAAAGGAGATATGAGGCAACATAGTTGGCTTTAGGCTACATTTGCAATCCCCTGATCTCTGGGGGTCAGTTCTACATAGGATGCTATGAGCTACTAATGGCCTTTTTTGCAGTTGATGATTGCTACGGCATAGGGATGCCCCCTTTTCAGACACATACCCTACAAGGACCTGGAGAATAGGTGAGAATAGCTGTTATGGCAGCTTTTTGCTACTGGAGGATTTCTCTACTCAGGGGGAAACCTATTGGATGTAGATCTGCTGACATTTGATGGGGTTTTGTTTATATTTTAAACAGGACATGTTTAAAATTTGTGCTAATTAGTCAAACATCACTTTGGGATTACAATACTTTCCCTAACTAAATATAAGATTTTGTTTAATAATGATCTGTGATTAACTCTTTTGTTGAGACAGACATTGTCAACTAATGCAGATTAGTTAGCTGCACCTTTTATTTTTCAATGATACATTAGTGACAAAAACAATAGTAGAATATTTATTCCGACACAAAAAACTACGAAATCTACTGTGTGTTATTTGCAGATGAAAAATATAATGCTAAAGTTAATGTTTGTCAGATTGGGGCCATGAAAAACACATCACAGACCATGAAATGTGATCTCCCTTGTGAAATCTGGCTATTGTAGGGGAGACCAGATTTCACAGAGCTGGGCAGCTGGAGAGCAGTGGCTGCTGGCCGGGAACCCAGCTGTGAAGGCAGTGCCACAACCAGCAGCAGCACAGAAGTGAGGATGGAATAGTATGGGGGATGGAGGGACCGTCACTGGGAGGGCGGGGCCAGCTTTTCGGGTGGGTGAGTGGGCAATCACCCAGGGCCCTGTAGTCCAGGGATGCCAGGGTCACCCCACACGTACACAGCCAACCAAGGCCTCTTTAACTCCTGAGTGCTGGGCCTGGAGCCAGGGAGGGGGAAGTGGTGAAAAAGTAAGTATTGCCACCCTCACTTTTGTGCTGCTAATGGCAGTGGTGCTGCCTTCAGAACTGGACACTTGGCAGCAGCTGCCCTCCGGCTGCCCAGCTCTGAATGCAGTAGTGCAGAAGAAAGGGTGGCTACACCGTGACCACCCCCCACAATAGCCTTGCAACCCTCCCCTCCTAAAACACCCTTTTCGGTCGCACGCCCATGGTTACTACACCATGTAATTTCAGATTTAAATATCTGAAACCATGAAATTTATGATTTTTAAAGTCGTATGACCATGAAATTGATCAAAATGGACCATGGTTTTGATAGGGCCCTACTCATTAGTAATAAGGGCAAGGGCACATTAGCAGGGCCATCAAACTGTGACTCTCGATGCCAAGGCCGTCACACAGCAGGAAGGAATGGTGTGAAGAAGAAATAGAGCCAGATTGTCTAAGAAGCCAGTAAAGGTTGTAGCCATGAGCATGTGAGAAACAGGGCAGGAAGGATACTGAGGCAGGGAGCCAGGCTTGGAGAACAGAATGAGTTAGTGAATCTAGGCAGTTAACTTGGCTTTTCTTTGCGAAGATAAATTAAACTGAGGAATATGTCTTTGTGTTTTTACAAACTGTGCTATATCTCTGCAAAAGTTCAAGACTATACAGTGTCTTCAATTTTGAACATTTCTATCATTTTAAGATATTTCCTATGTTTAAAATAGGGAATATTGCTAAAACTAGTAATCATTCTCAAAAGTAAAGAAAATGTTAGTTTATCCATAGCATGTACCATTGCATTTATTCTGAAAGCTTTAGTCAGAAATACTGGAACCTCTCTCTTATGCCCATGAATTTAAAAACTGAAAGCTTTTTCCTTTTCAACTAACCTTTTCAAGGAGAAATGAGGTTAGAAGTCTAGAAAAATTACTATTTACCTACTTTGTAGTAGACATTAATCTTCATGTGTTTTAGAACAGTCTAGAAAAATTGCATACAATCTGACTGGTCAATATTCCTTCAGATCTCAGTACACAAACAATAAAAACTTATGTCGTGAAAAGTATCAGCAAAACATAACGACTCAACAATCTTTAGAGAGTTCCTATTTAGTGTGGTTTGGAGAAAAGTAAAAGAATAATACAAGTGATTTGTTACATGTGTTAGTATGGTCAATACTATTGAAATGAAGATGTTTTTAACTATCTAAACTTAAAATCAGCCACATTCTTCTTAATGAAATGTGATGAAGGAAAACTGAGGCCAAGACTGAACTAAAAGATTAAGTCGAGGCAGATATGTCACTCAGGATTGTGAAAAATCCACCCCCTCTAGTGATGCAGTTAACCTAACCTCCACTGTATATAGCACTAGGTCAAGAGAAGAATTATTACATTGACCTAGCCGACATCTCTTGGGGAGGTGGATTAATTATGGCAATGGGAGAACCCCTCCTATTGCTGCAGTGAGGGCTACACTGTAGTGTTAAGTGTCAATATAGCCTAAAAGAAATAGACTGTTTCACATGGAACTGAGACACAACCTTGACTGAAAACTTTGGATTAGGCCAAAGCATTATATTATCCTTACAAAACACAACACTAAAAACAAGAGTGAACATCAAAGCCTGAAGTTTCCCTTTTCCCTTTCCAAGGCAATAGCAATCAGAATTTAGAGTGAAAGGAAATGATTCTCAGGGGATAGAGAAAATTCACAGATATGTCAAATGAAGGCTCCACTACCTTATTCAAAACCAAGGTGCCAAAAAGATATAAAAGCTTTGTTCTTTGAAAAACTGGTGGAAATAAAAGAATTACCTTCCTGAGAAAATGAGAAACTGTAAAATAAGCAAACGTGAAAATCCTATTCAGAGGCTCAGGAAAGGCTGAAACAGCCACCCAAGGAATACAATGATAACAGAGACAACCACAAAGAGGCCAGATATATAAAAATAAAAAAGAGCTGACAGGAGGCCACAGCCACTGTTACACAGAGAAGAAAACACTTTAATTTCATATCAGACAATGACTTCCCACCAAAAGAAGCCCCATAAGACTATACTAAACTAAACTTCTTGAGTAAAACCAGTGAAGTTTAGTTATTGCTAAAGGAATAAGAATAAAACTGCCTTTGCTTCTCAGGCTGCAGGATACCCCATCCCCACTTTCAGAATCCCAATAATCTTTTACCAAAGGAAGTTCTGATACCGCCATACTATATATGCCTGATAATTGGCTGCTTTCATCAAATGCAGAATTACATTCTCTCAAAATTCAGTAATTAAGAACAGGAAAAAACTCCAGCCAAAATAAGCTCTTGAAAAATATGGAAATGATGAAAAATTAGAGTTTGAGAAATGTTACAGAATTTTCTAAACAAAGAAAGGTAAGGGAAGTACAGTAAAAGTAGATAAGGGGAGATAAAGAAAACAAAAAGGATTTAGGCCCAAATGTTTTCAAAAGTGGTCACCCGATTTTAGATGCCTCAATTTTTGGGTGCCCAACTTGTGACAACCTGGGCCTGATTTTCATCTGTGTTGAGCAACCATTTCTTCAGCTGAAGCCAATGAGAGATCCAGTTGCTCAGCAATGCTGAACATAGGAGCAAAATCACATCAGATTAGGAATCCAAAAACTGAGGCATCCAAAATGATTAGCTAGTTGAAAATTTTGACCTCAGGTCATAATCCTTCAGTTAATTTGCATACACAACTTCCACTTACTTCAATGGAAATTAAACACACACATTAATTATGATATTAAGTCCACTGTATCTCCCTGCTTCTCCTTGTTCTAAAGAATTGTTGCACTTTAAATACATTTACACCCTAGCTGCTGAACAGTGCTGTTGCAGACATAGGACCTGCTCCTGCTCCAACTGAAGATGGTGTGAGTTTGGCCATTGACTAGAACAGGAACAGATCTGGGCCATGAGGTATAAAGTTACTTGCAGTGACTTTACAGACAACTGAGAATGCCAACAACAAGGTTCACGTATTTTACAATTAAGGTTGTTAGCAAATAGTAAAGAAATATGAAGAGTTCCTCCAGGGGTCTTCTAAGTGAAATTCAAAATGTTGGAGTATATGGATCTCTCTCTCTCTCTCTCACACACACACACACACACACACAAAACAACTGTATTCATTACTTGTCTATAGCTGGATGTGAAGGCTCCAAGGTAAGCCACAATTCCTGATGAAATGAGGATATCTCCAGTTAAATTGATGTACTGCCTCCCCAGCTCCAGAGCAGTCTGGTTCCAACGAGTTTTCTCACCACCAAGGCCTCCGATCAATTGTTCTGCTCTCTGCAGCTTTTTGCTGCACAGGTCAACCTCAAAAATAAAATATAAACTACATATAATGACAGCACTTGTAGTGCTGCAGATTATTTACTTGTTTTAAGTCATATGATGAACAGTCAGAGAACATTCTGCCTGTATGTACTGTTTTTTAAAAAAATTTCAGCAGACAGAAAAACTTGATTAAAGGTTTAAAAATCTGAAGAAGGAAAATAATCTGTATGACAGATTATCTTGCTTACTTGTACTGAGACAAAATCCATGACATTTAAGAGTTATTGTTTCCTCCAAATAAATTATGAAGTTCTTATAAAACATGGAACTCCTAATGGCTTTATATGTGATATAGAAATGATCAATATTTGAGGACGTGACTCAGAGCTTATGAAATACAGAGTACTAACTAACTAATTTATGGTCATTCTCTCATGAATGTACATATTCCTTCTCTCATAAAACATCCTTATGAATACACATTCTGTGTTGTTTTTTTAATCAAGTAGTCTTTCTAAGTATTTTTCTACTTTAACAAGAGGTATGATTTAACAACAATTTAATCCAATTTTTTTACACTCACTACACCACTATGGGGGGTTGAGGCTCCACTGAAGTCCCCACCAGACCCCAATTCAAGTTGTTTACAATGTCCTTCTCCTGTTAGTAGCACACGAGAGATTTTCCTAACAAGACAAATAAAAGAAAGGTCCTTTTTCTCTCTTTCCCTTGAAAGAGGGGAATTAGAATAAAAGAAAAAAAAGGCAAAAGTCTGTCTTTTAGGCAGTCTTTTGGGGTCACTCTTTGGAGTTTGGGTTATCATCTGGTATACTGACTTTAATTAGGGTCTACCTCCAGCCGTTCCTCTGGGAGCACCCTGCTTTATAGTTGGTCCTTGCAGTTTCAGAGGTAGTGAGGCCTGCAACTGTCTTCCTCTTAGCTGATCTGTCTCTCTGGTCAGCAGTCTCTTAGGTACAGCCATCTTCTTCCTGTTCACCACTCCTTCCTATGGCAGGTTTTCTGCTTTTAAGATTCCCCCTCCAGGCAGATCAAGTCTTACAGATGTGCCAGGTTAATGCTGAACAAGCCTAGAAGAGGTCATTAGTCTCCTCTCTACTAGAGTGAGGGTGTGTTCCTTTACAACCACCTAGTCTGAATAGCTGGGTTTGGGACATAAGAGTTTCACGGAGGGGAGGGGAGAGGAGGGAAAGGGGGGCTATGCTTTTTTGCAACCCTCATTCAGTACTACACCCACACTCTCGAGGCAACCAGCCATGTTCCTGCCCTGACCCCAATACTCACTGTATGGGAATACAGAGAGAAGCCAGCTCTGAGTTCCACAGGACACAGGAATTAAGGACCACATGTTCAGACCTCTCAAATCCTTATACCACTCATTTATCAGAACCTCACTGGTTCTACTGTAGTAGGGGGCCAGATCCGCCTCTTAATTAATTCTTAAACTTTATTCAAATTTTTAAAAAAATAAAAAGCAGTTACTTAGTCTTGTATTGTTATTGTTGTTCTCTAATACATAATGCAGACATGTATTCCATTTAAGTGCCCAGCACACCGAAGCCACTTGAACCCTGTGGCACTAGCCCCTTCCTGACTCTCCCTCAGTTCTTTCACACTGTCATAGGGCACGTAGACCCCTGCCATTCAAAAGGGTGTGGGAGGGGAAGCCTCGTAGTCAGAGCCTAGTGACCAGAGCCAGTGGCGGCCCTTGGATTCGAGGCCAGGTGGCCTAGTGGCCAGTGAAAAGGAGGGGGAATGTCACTGGGGGGAGGAGCAGGTAGCAACCAGTGTAGGGGGACCTAGATCCTCCCTGCCCTACTGGTTCCTGGCCCATGGCCCTGTCTATGATTCGAGGTTGTCACTGCAACAGTGGGGATCCAGCCGAAACGTGCTGTTTCTTCAAAGGCCATTCAGTAGCCTTCCCCCTACCCTGATTCCTGCAGCCTCTGTCCAGGTGCCACCCAAGTCCCCAACTCCAGCAGGGGGTGTAGCCACCCTTTGAGCCTGGTTTCCATGGAACCTTCTGGCTCCCTGGCTGAAGCCTCCATCATACATCCTTCCTGCTTGGCGTCCCACCCCAAGTAAGCTGGGCTGCTCCCTCTGATACTGCAGTAGCAGTTGGAGCATGCCCAGCAGGAGTGGGGGGGGGCATGGCTTCCGCTGCCAGAAGTATGGGCTTAACCCCTTCATCTCCAGTGAGGGGCCAGTACACCCCGTCACACACCCGTAACGTCAAGCATATAGATTCTAATGCAGAGGGGATGGATAGTGGATTGTGGAATACATGTCTGCATCACATCTTGAAGAACAACAGTTACAATAAAAGTAAGTAACCATTTTTTCTTCAAGTAAATGCAGCTGTGTATTCCAGGCAGGTAACTCACAAGCAGTTTTCACAGGAGGTAGGGCTTGGAGTCTTTTTAAACAAGGATTGCAGGATTGCCTTCCCAAAATTTGCATTTGGTCTGGATGCAGTAATAATGGCACAGTAGTTGTAAATACATGTATAGAGAACCAAGTGGCAGCCCTGCAAATGTCCAATATAGGAATGTCACTTAGGAAGACCATTGACGTTGTCAGTATCCTTGTGGAATGAGGTCACAACCTGAGAGGAGATCAAGTCTCCGCAACTTTGTGTGCTGTCATGATACAAGAAGTCATGGAGGTCATGTGTGTAGAGACTGTTTGCCCCTTAATTTGGTCTGCATATGAAACAGACAGACGAGATGAAGAACAGAACAGTTTAGTCCCTATCTGGGGCAGGATGCCTGCCCCTCACTGGCCAGGAAAGGGTTAAGAAGTCCCTTGGAGAAACTGCGTGAAAGGTAGCTAATAGGAAGGGGCTGCACGACAGCCAGTCAGGGCCCAGGTGGTTGGTATAAAAGGGAACTGCAGAGTAGAGCAAGTGGAGTGACTCTTAGGAGCTTGAAGAGGGAGGACTGTCAGCACCTGGGCAGAGCAGAGGCTGGCTGCCAGGACTCAGCAGAGCCAAACACCCTGAAGCAAGGGCGGAGAAGATACTGGGGCTGTGGGGAAGTGGCCAAGGGAAATCCACAGAGGAGTTGGGGGACACATAGCAAAGGCCGCCACACATAGGGTCCTTGGGCCAGGACCCAAAGTAGTGGGCAGGCCCAAGTGCCTCCCCTGATCGCCATTAGAGTGGTGGCAGGACTGCAGTGGCCACAGTGGGAAGCAGCTAGAATGGACTACAGAATCCCCAGGAAAGGGGAGAAACACGGATCGTGACTCAGCTCTCACGAGAAGGATGGTCCAGTAGAGACAAGACTGAGTGTGAGATACCACAGAGAGGGGTGTCTGCCCCGCTGAGAGTGGATTCCTCAAATGGCCAGCAGGAGGTGCGAAGGGAGTGAATCAAACCCTGTTACACTATCCAAGTAAAAAGTCAAACATCACCTGACAATGAGCATGTGAAGACACTGCTCACCTGAGGTTGAATGCATTTTAGGGAAGAATACTGTTAGATATATAATTTGATTCAAATGAAACAAAGAAACCACCTTAAAGAAAAACATAGGGTGTGGCCAAATTGCGTGAGAGAAGGCTTTGCAACTCACACATTCTCCATGCATATGCTTTCGCCATAAGGAAAGATGTTTTCTGACCAAAAGGGCGAAAGAAGAAGTTACCGTGGGCTTAAATGGAGGTCCCATAAGAACCTTTAAGACAACATTAAGGTCCCAGAAAGGAACTTGTTCTTTCACCAGAAGGTGCAGACGCATGACTCCTTTCAAGAACCTTACTACTATGGAATTTGAAAATACTGACTTCCCATGGATGGGTGGATGAAATGCCAAAATCACTGCCAGTGCAGTCTCAATGAACTAAGTGCAAGACTAGAAGACTGAAGCTATAACAGGTACTTCAAGATGTCCTGGATTCAAGCCATCTTTGATTGAATTCCCTGGGCTATTGACCATATTGAGAACTGCTTCCATTCGGCCAAATAGGCAACTCTCTGGTGGAGAGGTTTGTACTGTTAAGCAAGATTTGCCAGGCCACCTCCAACCATTATTCTTCCTCCTCATTTAACCACATGGCATTTCTTGTTGTCTCTTATTGCAGCAGGTCAATCATTGGAATGCCCCAAACCACAAAAACAGACTGACCACAGGATGCTGGGCTTCAGAGACTACTCATGATTCAGGAAGAAATTTATGCTGACGTGATCTGCCAGGTGATTTTGGATCCCAAATAAATGATCAGCCACGGGGCAATGTTTTCCCTGATGCAAAACTGCCAAAACCTGACTGCCTCCTGTCCTAACACAGCACGTTGGAGTGTGCTCCCCACGTCTGTTCACATAATACATCGTGGTACTATTGTCAGTAAAGTTATACACCACCAAGTCCCTGACACGATCTTGATGGGCCTGACAGGAATTGTAGATGGCACAGAGTTCCAGGACATTGATATAAAGAGAAGCTTCTTGTTCTGACCACAGGATTTAAACTTTCAGTGACCCCAGGTGCTCTCCGCGACCTATTAAGGAGGCATCAGTGACAACAGTCCTAATTGCTGGGGACCAAGCAAAGGAGATGCCCTGGCACACACTGCCCTGAACTGTCTACCACCATAAGGAGTCCAGGGAGGAAGTTAGACCAATCTGTCCAAGAAATGATGATTTGGATGATAGACCAATGTCAGCCACATTTGAAGAGATACAATCTGACAAATTGGGCTACCTGTGTGCATGCAGCCATATGACCTGGCAACTCGTGGTTCAAGGTTGAGATTGCATTTCCAGACATAGGTGGCGAAATTGCATGGAATCTGTTGGTCAGTAGAAACACTTTTGAACTCACAGAGCCTATCAAGGCCCCAGTGAAGTTTATTCTTTGATTTGGGACCAATGTTGACTTTCCATTGTTTAGGATAAGACCTAGATGGACGAATAAATGTAGCATGAACTAAGAACTTCTTCTCTGGACTTCCCCCTGAGGAACCAACATACTCCTTGGCCACCTTCCAGTTTCACATTGCAAACTATCAAGACTTAATGGCAAAATATGTTATCAGAACTATGCAAACTCAATTCTTTTATTGAGCAGCTTCCTGATTCTCATAAGAAGCACTTCAAGGCCATAGTCAATGAAGGCCATCTTGTGGCTAAGACATCTCTCCAGGCTGCACTTGATGCAGCTGACATGGCGGCACATTCTATTTCAACTACTATTGTGATGAGACGGTCCTCTTGGCTTCATCTATCCAGCTTCCCAAAAGAGACCCAAACGTCTTTGAAGGACTTTCCTTTTGAAGGGACAAAACTATTTACTGAGAAGATTTGTATGTTGGTGGAACTGCTGTGGGGTTCTGCTATATGATCTTGGCAGGGTCAAGGAGTGCCTCGTTAATAAGGAGAGCTACTTTGGACGAGGTGGAAGAATGTAAAATGTCCACTGGCCTGTGGTGCAATTCAGTTACCTCTTGTAGTGGTATTTGTAAAGTTTCTGCCACCCTCTGTGCCAGATCCTGGAACAGTTTAAAGTCATCTGCCATAAATGGCAGAGGGGGCATCTCCATCTCATCTGGCGATGATGATGAGATGTGAGTTTGAGGAATAACTTCCTTCTCAATTTCAGCTCCAGTTCCTCCCTTTCCTGTTCAGGGGGTTCAGAAGCCCTCAAAGTAGTTGCTGAAGGAGGGTGAGTCCTTGATTGCTGGTAGGTCACGCTGGAAGTAAAAGAGACCTGTTATCTTTGAGCCTGCCAGGTATTCCAGTATGGCCATTGTGGGGCTAGGAAGGGAGCTGGTGGTTGCTATCATGCCTGAGGATCAGGAGGACAATATGCCTGAGGTCCATAGTGGAACTGGGCCCCATATGGCAGATGGGAAGAGTGGTGGGAGCACACATCCTCTTGCTCACTTTCTGACTCAGACGATGAAAAGAGAAGTGCGTGGCTGGAAGTCGTCAGCGAGTCAAAGGCTCTTGGTGAACTCGATTACTGGGGCCTCGGTACTGAGCAGAGGCAAGTCTGGTACATCAGACACCAAAAGATCCGACACGCACCAAAAGTCTGCTGGTGCAGAGGGTGCCTGCACCAGTGGTGGTTGTGGGTGCTAAGAGGCCTACACCAACAGGATCGGAGATGTAGATCTAATAGCAAGGTCCGTCGGTGCCTGGCATACCACAGAAGATATCAATGTAGACATCCATACCGATGGAGCCTTCCTGGGGTGGGTTTTCTGTGTTTCTCACACCCAAACAGAACTGATACTTCCTTGCCTGTGCCCATTGAGTCCTTAGGCAACCCAACGTGCTCTGTGGAGATGTTACTGCATGTGCCCCGGGTTCCAGATTTAGACAGCCATTGTTACCGATGATACTGATTGGGCTGGAGATCATTTTCAGCTTGATCAGGGCTTCCTATGGGGCCTCGCAGACCTTTTCCTATTTAAGTGGCTTGGGGTGTCTCGGGCTCACCTCCCTTCAAAGTACAGGGTTGCGGTGAGGTCTTACGCTAGGACCTAGATGGTTGAAGGGCTGACTCCATGACTAGGAGTTTGAGCCTCTCTGTCTTTTCTGGATTTGGGCTTCAGTTACTGACACAAGCCACACTTCTGTGGAATGTGTTTCTCTCCCAGGCAGTGAACACACTGATAGTGTCTGTCAGTCACTGGGATAGATTTCTTGTAACTGAAGCACTTCTTGAAGCCCAGGAGTTCAGGGGGGTCCCCACCACAGGGGGTTTGCAAAAGAACAAAGTCCTTTTCTTTCTTTCTTTCTTTCGGTTTTATTTAGGCATTAGCCAAATAAAATGTAAACAAAGGTAAAGAAAGAAAAGAGGCTTCAAAAGAAGCTAAAAATTGGCGATTCTAAAAGAGTTAATGATCCGCAAACAGACAGTTAATGCTCTGTCTCTAGCCAGGGGCAGTTGGGAAAGAACTGCAGAAGGTTCGCCCATGCATACTGGCTAGCCTCGTGGCAGAGCATGAGGGGCAGCGCATGCGCAGCCTGAATGTACACTTCTACCAAAGCTCTTAGATCAGCAGTGCAGGGACACAGACACACCTACATTGAGGCACCCATAGGAAAAGTACTTGGAGAAGAATGGGTGTTTGCTGAATGCTGGGGGTGGATGAGCTGGCTGACTAAATCTACAACCAGAGAGCCTTCATCTCTGGGATCTATGCCCCTTCCTGGGTTAGTCCTCCTGTCTTACAGGAAAGGGGGATAGCCCAAACCCCAAAGAAACACTGTGAGCAGTATCTCTGCTATTGCTGCTCACCACTAAAGTGGCATAAAGTAAAAACTCCCAAGGAATACAAAGTAGCTCAGGAATCCTTAAAAGAGTTCAGGCTTTTGCCAGTCTTCTCCAAAAACACTACCCAATTATCAAAAGGTAAGTCCTCAGTGATCTGCTGCACATTGGACACAATACCTGAATTCTGCAACCAGGAGACCCTCCACATAGTCACAGCTGATGCAAAAATTCTAGCCAAGGCATCACCACATTCAGAACTGACTGTAACAGTCTTGGCTACCATACAGCCTTCTGCAATGAAAGCCTTAAACTCTTCCCTCGAGGCTTCTGATAACTTGTCCGCAAAGTTAAGGGCCGCCCAATTAACAAAGTCATATTTGGAGAGCAACACCTGCTGGTTTGCTATGCGAATCTGCAGGGAAGAGGAGGTATAAATCTTCCTCCCCATGAAGTCCATCCTTTTAGACTCTTTGTCCTTATGGGCTCTTGCTGATCTTGGTACAGTACTGGAAAGTGATTAGGCAGACCTCCCATGTGCTGGAAGGAGTATAGTAACTCTTCTTAGAATATGAAGAAGAATCTCTCTAAGCCATGGAACAGTTCCAATGAGTTTTATGAGACCTCTTCTTGATGCACCAGTGAAGACAGAATGACTCTTCTCCTCCTTGGGGGAGATAGCAGGGTCCGAACACGGAGCCACATTTGCCAGTTCTGAAGGAGACTGCCAATCAGACGAGGGCCTCGATACCAAAGTACGCCTCATGGCCTGCTCCAGAAGGTGCTGCTTCAGCCAGAAGTCTCCTGCCACCTGAATCCTCTTCTTGAATGACTTACAGATGGAGCATTGCTCTTTAATGTGTCTCTTACCAAGACACAAATACCTCCTGTGAGGATCACTACTGGGAATGCCCCCCCCACCCACCCACATGACAGACAATGATTGAACCCTGGTGAAGGCATCACACAGGGTAGTCAATTATTCAATATATACTCTAAACTACACCTAAGATACTTTTAACTAGTATCTAGAGGAAAACAAAAAAAATTCTCAGAAAACTGAGCCTGAAAATGTAAAGTGAAAACACCACTTCAAGTTCTGACTCTGGCCCTGAGTGGTGAGAAGGAACTGAGGGGGGTCAGTGCACTGTTGTCCTTATATAGTTAGAGGAGGAAGTAAGGCCACAGAGCATGAACGCCGCCCCATGGGTTCTGCTAGGCAACGTTCTGTGGCTTCAGTGTGCTGGGCATACACACACCTGGAATATACAGCTACATCCACTTGAAGAACTTTTGTTCTGTTATTTAAAAATATGCATGTCAACATTTTGTTTTTTTACAGTTAGAACAAATTATTTCGTAAAGTACTGAATTATTGAAAAGTGAAAGAAAACAACCTTTAGAATTCGGTCTTACTACACCTGTATTCTGACCTTTATCAGTTTCTATATCTGACTGCTATTTAGTGACATTACTGGACAAGCAATGAATTCACAAAATTCACAAACACAGATGACATTAACTGGCAATCCTGAATAACTAGGAAGAGTTAACTACATTATAGCAGTCTAGAGGTGATTGTCCAGGTTCATGTAGAGTAAAATTATCAGGGCAGTGTTGGAAAATTTATCACCTAATGATTTCCTTTCTGGATCACCTGATTTCATTTCTGTATCCAGACCTCAAGTCGGATATGTTTGGAAATATTTGGGAGCAATATCAACAAGGAAAATGTGATATTTTGCATTTATGATTCTCATTGTTTTCACATACTTATTGTCCATGCCACACCCACGCTATAATTTTATAATCAACATGAAAGTGAACAAAAATGATGGTAGCCTAAAACTGGGTTTATTCAAGCTTTTGCAGGGTTGAGGGTTAAAGGCGGAAGTGTGAGGGCAAAAAACCTTATTTTTAAACAGCTTTTTCAAAGCGTCAATATTATCAATAGTTTTATCTATGTATATTATATACCTGATTCTCCAGATCAGCCTTCTCCTGCTTCTTTGATTCCAAAGTCTGTTGTAGTATAGCCAGTTTATCCTGAACTTCCTTTAGGGCTGCTTGTTTTTTTCTCAGACCATCCATGGCAATCTTTAGTTCCCCTTCAGCCTGATTCAGCTTTATCTTTTTTGGGGCAACAACTTTTGCCACTCTAAACAAAATAAATTAGTAAATTAAACTGATGCAAATATGCTGTGTGTATATCTATAGCTCTATACCTATGTATATACATTCACACAAGGATTGGCATTAAAAAGCCAACATGTGCCAAATTAGAGAAAACTGCAGTATCTCAGATAACACTTAGTTTGGCAGAAAATGTTAGCTTTTTATATGTCTACTACTGTAGATTTCATGCTTCTATTTTTGTCAATCTTGATTGGCTAAAACAGCAACAACCGATTTAAAACAGTTTTTTGCAATATTTCCTGGAATAACAGGCAATATTTTTTAAAAACGGCAAAAATATCACTCTGTGTATTCAGGTTCATCATGCATCCAAAATCTGAGATAGCTGGGATAGTATACACCTACTTTGTGTAGACACTTTGAGCCAATTTTTTAAAAGCACCTATGGATTTTGTGCCTGAAAAACTGTTTTGCATTAACAAAATTACATTCACAACTGTTTTACACATGCAAATAGATAGTGTTTATCTACTTTATTTGCACACACAAATATCTGCTTTTCACATCTAGGGATCAATTTGTGGGTACAAGTCTTTTTGAGGATTTAAAGTAGTTGCACACACTTTTGTGCATTTTGTCCAATGCTTGAAGATTACTGAAAACACGGCCTTTCATTTTAAAAAACAATTGGCAATTTTAAAATAAAATAAAAATGAACAAGTAATGAGATATTTTCAAGTAATGGCTAGACAGTCATTAGGTGATATTTTACAACTGCTCCCCTTAAAATCATACTAAACCATATCTTCAGTTGGTGTATAGTAGCATACTTCCATTACATACTGCCAGCTGAGGACTTGATCCACTGTTTTTTTGTTTTGTTTTTTTTAAGTTAACCTACAACCTGTCTGCAGACATTTATGATGTATACAGCTGTTCCTTGGTGTGACAGGCTGTACCCCTATGTTCACCCCTTTTACAAGTCTATGATAAATTTTGTACAAAGTATGCCTTGTGAAGTAGCATTTGAAAGCTCATAATTTGCATCAGCAAATTTGCATTATTGCCCTGGTAAAATATGTGTAGCAACACTGTATGTAAAGTTATAAAATTCTACCATATGACATTACTGAGACATCAAGTTTAGAAAAGCAGTCACATACCAGTTCCTCGGAGACAAAAGGCAAACGGATATCTAGGCCAGGTGTCAGCAAAATCAACTGGACTATCACCTAGTTAAGTGGCCATTCTTTGGCAGGAAAAAGGGTGTGAGCTAGAAATTTACATCTTGGCAAAGAAACAGATGCAAGTTCCCATCCACACAGACTTTCTGTCTCCTGAACCCCACCCAGTTGGAGATTATTCTCAGAAAAGAGGAAAAAGTATAGAAGTGGGGAAGAGACACCCCAAGTTATTCCTCCCTTCCTCTCTATCCACAGCAGTCACAACACCAGAAACTGCTTTGGACTCAGGGAGGGATCCTGTCTGAAAGGAATTCAGCCAGTAAAACGGTGAGAGACTTTTGCTCTTAATTCACTTAGCTTGTTAAGTTAGGCATTAGTTGCGTTTTACTTTTATTTTCTTATAACAATTCTGACTTTTACACCTCATTACTTATAATTACTTAAAATCTATCTTTCTGTAGTTAATAAACTTATTTTGTTGCTTTATCTAAACCAGTGTGTTTGGACTGAAGTGCTTGAGATAACAGGATTTGTGCATATAATTTTCTATTAATAAAATGACTAACTTTATATGAGTTTGTGTTGCCCGGGAGAGGGATGAGCAGTATAAAGACACACATTTCTGGCACAAAGTCTGGGACTGGGAATTGCTAGTGTTGCTCTACAGTGTAATTCAAGAGTGGCTGGCCATAGCACTCATACAGTATAGCTGAGAGTAATTTACATGATGGAGGCTGTGTGTAAGCAGACCAGGAGTGGTTGCTCTCATAGTGAAGCAGTGTAAAAGGTACCCCAGGTTGGAGAACTGAGGGAACATAGCTGTTCAACAGTACAGATTGTACCCTGGGGAATGTCGTACTTGGATAGGAAGCTTCAGTAATATGTACTAGTACATTACATTTTGTTACATTTAGTAGCAAAGATTCCTCCTCATCTCAGGCCTTTACTATTTAATTTCAGATTGTAAAATGACTTTAGGCACTTAACTGTGAATTTGATAGATTTATGCAGGCTCTCAGGATGTGTTACAATGGTACCATAAATTGCTGGGGTGACTCAGCACAAATAAGATATAGCAGAAATCAACAAGCTTTTTTCATCAGGGGTAAGCAAATACAAACAAATCCATTTCTAATATGGGTTTAACCCAGTCCTCAGAAACTAACTGAGTCTTTCTTTGACACAGGCATTCTAATACCCTTCTGCTAGGAAGAAAAAACAGAACTAACTCATTGCTTATTGGGGATGTGATATTGCCCCCTGCATCCTATCCAAGGCACCCACATTTGAAAATTAGACGCCATACCTCCCTTTGAACAACTGCCTCACAATCTTTACTAGTGAATATGTCAGACCGGCAAGATATAATTTCCAACAAACTTTAAATCCCTTTTAGTGTTAGACTAGATTAAAATCCTCAGGTGGATATTATTTTTACACAAATGCTTGCTTACTTACTTATCATAGGAATCCATTGCTATGACCCATTTGCACAGACCCTCTGCTGCTGTGGAAGCATTTCGAACCTTGTCTGGTACAAACTCAGGATTTGTGATATATTGTTTCCTGATGACGGCCATGTAAGCTGGAGGAATGTTGTCCTTATCATATTCATGTAGCGATTGCAGAAATCTTATATCACCCAGAACTCTCTTTGCTGGACCCCAGAAATCCTCTATTTTTTTTCCTGAGCCTGATGGATCTGGAATTTTATCTGATTTGATGCCTTTCAGGATGCATATAGCTTCCATAACTAGCTTGACACCAGCAGGAGGACTCTTCATGGACTTCACAACTGTGATATCCTTAAAATAAATGTCATACACATTACTACTTCAGAAATACATTATAAAAGTGGATCTAATGCTATCACAATTATTCTGTTTGTAACAGTACTACTTTTCCATATATGTTTCCTAGACTCGTACTTGGTATTTTAAATTTAATGTGATCTCAGGATCACAGACAAAAATTAATACACGCTATCAAATATATCATATATTCATTTTTAATAGTATCTGTCTTTTAAATCTGCCTGGACCAGTTGGGGGACAATGAGGATAACTGGGGATCTGGAAGAACAAAAATGACATCAGGTGGAGTGTAAGACTCTGCTCTCCCTGGAGCGTGAGGGGTCCTCTCTGCCCAGATCAACGGAGCAGACACAGTTTGTGCTTCAGCTGTGAGAGGCAGAGCTGGTACAGCTGTTGATTGAGGCTCTTGATGGTTGCCTTTTGGTGGTACTGTTGATTTCCAGATAGGCTTGGTTGGTATTGGTGGCAATGTTGCCACCAGAGCATGGTCTGGTACTGAACCGGAACCCTGGACTTAAGGGATTTTTGTCAAGACCCTAAGACTTAGGACGTTCTAAGTCTTTATGGGAGGAGTAGGAAGACTTGTACTTCTTTGAAGTAGATTTAGAAGAGGGTTTCCTCTTGTGTTTATAAGAGTGCTCCCTGCCATAATGACAAGACTGCAATGGAGGATCTATAGGGATAGATTCCCTCACTGCTAAATCAAACCTTGCACCAGGAGGTGAACTCTTTGCTGAGTCAAACCAATGTATGTGGGATGGTCCCCTGGTTTGGGTCCAAGTGCAGCCTCATGGCATTTTCCATTATGTGCTTCTCAAAGTGCAATTCCCACCCCTCATGGGTACGACTGGGGAAAGAACAGTAGATATCTCACCTTTCTGCAATGTGAGTTTCCCCAAGGCAATATAGGTAGCTTTGATGGTTGTCACTGACTTGGAAGGAGCATGGGCAAGAAACTCAAATTTGGAAGACAAGAGTCCTGGATACAGTCCAGTACCCATATCAAGGTATGGGAGGAGTGGGGTTGGAATTCTCCAGGATGGGAAATCTATCAAACTATAAAACTTAGCTAAAACTAATGGATAAAATTCTAAAAACTATTTACAATAAATATATATATATATATATATATATATATATATATATATATATGAATTTACAGGTTGAAGAATAAAGGAAGACTAATTTCAGACACTGGAGTTTCCAACCCAAGCCATGCAGCAGTAAGAAGGAACTAGAAGGGCGGTTGGTCTGTTCCATTCTTTATCTCCTCAGTTGGAGTCACAAGCAGAACAAAGGTGCATGTGTGGACCAACAGATGCTGCTCTCAAAGTTCTCTGATTCTGGGCACATGGAGAGCAAAGTGTACCTACAGAGAAATTCACATAGGGACCAGCACTCAAAGAAGAATGTTGTTTTCTTGGAATTATTCTCAGCCACATGGATCTACCATGGAAGGATGGTCTTCACTAGAACCTCTATACTGACATGAGAGTGGGGATAAGGATTCACTTAATCCCCTTTGCACTGGGCAAAAATCTGGAGTTCCATAAAGGAGCATTAAAAGCCCCAGTTCTGGTTGGAGGAGGATTCCCTAGCACAAGCACTGTGGAAAATTGCCCTCCAAAGACCCTCTTGCAAGTCCTGACATAGTAAGGGTGTGTGCTGGAGGCAGAGCCACAGCCTGCAGCACTGCAGAAATTCCAGGCATAGCTTTGGCTCACAGAGTGGCTGTTGTCATTTAGACTGATCCCCAGGGCTATCTAAATTATGTCTGGGACCTCTCTCTCCCCAGCACCAGAGCAGCTAGGGACAGCAGAAGAGTGACATAAAGCCACCTTAGCCCTCACTACCTCCCCTTGAGTTGTAAGTTAAAGGCGCAGCACAGAATTTCAGCCTCTGTTTCTAGTCTGTGAAAGAATAGATATCTATGTGAATATATTGAAACAAATTGCAAGGCAATATGCAGTTTTACTTAGGAAGAAGCAGATTCTTTTTAACCTGTCACTTGTTGATTCAGAATATTGTTATGTTTTACATTTTTAAATGGCTACAGTGAGAAATCTATGATTTTACACCTCCTGAGCACGTAAGTATTGTAGTTCACTAGCTTATGTTATAGCAGTCCACACAGGGGTGAAAATAAAAGAATACCTTGATTTTGAAATGGAAATGTTTTAAGAAATTTCAAATGCTATAAAATTATGCAACTTAATGTGAAATCTGACCATTAATAGCTATGCAGGCAGCATAGTTACTATTTCTTTGAAGGCAGACATGGTTTGTTTTTGTTAGTTTGAATACCTGGTCAATGTGTCAATATGTACATTTAGATTTACCTGTGCAGTAAGAGTGTCAAGAGCAGCCAGAGCACTTTCCAGAATGGGCAAGGCTTGTGCCAAATCAGCATCACATTCATCTTTGATTGCTTTTGCAGCCATAGCTTGCTCGTTTGCCACAGCTTCATCAGCTTTCACTATTTTTTCAGTTTTAGCTACTTCCAAGGACTCCTTTTCAATAATCAACATCATCTCATCGACTTGTTTGCTAGCTTCCTTTAGCTGAGGCTGTAGGGCTTCCAGCTCATACTGCATTGAAGCCACCTGTGATGCGGCAGAGTTCAGTTTCTCCAAGCCAACTTCATATCTTCTTTTCATTTTCATCACCTCACTAAAAGTAACATCAAGCAGTGCTTAATTTTCCAGACATTTTTATCAATATATTGTCACTTTTTCTTAGCCCATTCCCGAAATTTCTAATTTCACACCATTCTTAAAATTCAAACACCTGTCATGTTGTTTTATTTCTCCATCAGATGGACCTGATTCTCATTTACACTAAGACTCCTTTACACCACGTCGGTAATCTACAAGTGCCTTAAAGGTAAGAAAACTGACAAGTGAGTGATCAAGGCTGGCTTTGTTGGATGAACAGATGAGGAGGCAGGGGGTGACAAGATAAGAAACAAGAGTGGGAAAGTAGATGGGAGCAGAGTTACGAAGGCACTTAGGAATGAGAAGTCGGAATGTGATGTGATGGAGGAGGAGCCACTAGAAGGACACAGAGAGGGGATTGCATGATCAGGAAGATTATTTTATCAGCAAGTATTTTATATGGAACTGAGGGGAGTAATCTGTGCATTGAGAAGAGTAATCTGTGCATCAGGAAGTTCAGAGAAGAGGAGGAGATTGAACTAGACAAAGAAGAAATAATGAAGTTCTTGACAAGTAGGAATTGAAACTTCCTATTCTTTTTACTAAGGTCATGAAAGAGTCTTCTGACAGTAATGCCTTTGAGTCACTACTGATCTAGGCAAACTGGTGACCTAGAGGAATATCCCTAGATTCTGTGTGCCTAACTAAGCCTCTCCCTTCTCCTCAGAGCTTATATACAGTCCCAGAGACCTAAGCCTCCAACTGTCCTGCAAGAAGGGCATGTCTTTATATAGTAATTCAGTGTTACTCAGTGGTATTCATCCTGCAGAACAGGTGTAATTTCAAGGGTCTGGGACTGCATCAGAAGAAAAAAAAAGATATTTTGAAGTATCAATAGGCAGTAACTTAATCATGAACACAGGAACTGATCTTAATGGGATACAAGATTTAAAATGTGTCTAATAGCTCTTTAGTCCATTGACTGCAAATGTAACCAAGGAATGGCTATCTGAGTATATGTAACTTTGTTTTAATAGATTAGCTACACAAATTATTACATGTAGAAAACAACATTTTAAGAGAACTTGGTGCAAAGTGCATATTATACATCCTTACGTGCGTTTCTTTTCCAGTAAGGTTTTGAATGTGGAGATTAATTCCAGGTATGAGGTAGGTGTAACATAGTTGTGTCTTTGTAGCTCCGTATGGAACAAATCAGACAAAGCAATGGTAGAAGTGTGAAAGCTTTTACACATATCAATACAGCCTTCGCGTGTTGCCTCTGACATTTCAATATCTTCCAAGAAACGAGAGGCAACGGCTTGCAATGCATCTTCAGGCCATGTCTTAATTAGAATAAACAACGTATTACTTCACCTATCATAGAAATAGTTATTACATGGAGAGCTTTTCATTTGTACACTCACATAAAAAAGGAAAACCTAATATAGAATAATCCCAGTTTTCTGAAGGGTTTTCCCACAACGTGAAACTTCACGAAAATGGGGCTCTGAATAAGTAGGATGGGTGCAGTGCAGGGTACATAGTGTTGCTATAGAAGATCTAACCAACCTTTGATTAAATGGAAGTTAGATAATTGGGGTTTTACTGTGAAAAATTAAAAGACCCAAATTCTGCCTTTGGGCATGAAGGGCAACTCCCACTAAGGTCAAAGAGAGTTGCCAGTGCTCAACCAAGGCAAACTTTCCCTCTATTCATCCAATAAGCAAAAGCACAGTATGTTGCTAATTTGTCAGAATTTTATTAAAAGAAACACTTATATGCTCTCTTCACATACGCTTTCCATGTAAAGAATGACTACATTGTTTAATGAAAACTTATTTTTAGGGAAAAAAAATCCTGAATTTTGTTTAAACATCAAAATTTACTGCAGAGAATAACTGCTTTGCTGTTTCTATAAAAGGTAAAACTGTCTTTTAAAAACATATTTAGTTTGACATTGATTTCCAAAACTTTTAAAGATGGATAAAAGATGAACAAATAGAATTCAAATATAAACTGACTCCATAAAAGTGTCACCGTGGGATTCTTGGTTAATTGTTTTTTTTCTGATTTCCATATCACCAACACTGAGCTTACAAGTAAAAAATTGTCTTTTTTCTAACTGCTAATATTACAAACTCAAGTTGGACCCTGCAAATCCAGCTGGATTCTTTCCTTCTTGAACAGCATATCCATAATAAAGATTTTGCTAGCAAAATTAGGCTCTCAGTAAAACCTCTGCAACCCCATTTTCTTCAAACTACCTCTGTGTAGCATTTAGAGGGTTTGGAGAGGTGTAACTGACTGGCGATTAGTAAACAATATTGCTGAGAATGCACAAGATGGAATAATAATCTCTTAGTAGTTTTAACTCTTCATGGCTAACAGGTGCAAGAAGCAGTAAAATCTTATATTAATTACTACAAGCAAAAGATATGACTGACGCACAGGGAGAAGGCTTATTAAGTAAAGAATTGTCATGTTTACAGTCACTTTTCAGAACAAAATCACACTTTAAACAGAAGTCTATAAACCCGCAACTGCAAAATGTGGAATTGCACAAGAAAATAACACCAATATACTCAATCCTTAGACTGAAATATGAAAATGTATTGCAGTACACACAAACAGATGCCTGGCTTTCTGAATATGTTGAAGTTGGATGCTATCCTTTATTAAGATTTATTTTTAATTTAATTAGTATCATGAGAAAACTAAACTCGTAACTTTTATAGAGGGCTGACTGCTTACCTAGCAAAATGAAGAATCTAAGAGGAACTTATCACACTAATATCAGTTTGTACTTACACTTTTTGCTCTCCTAATTGTGGAAAAAGGATGAGTGAATGATCACATACTAATTATGCCTCAATTGTTCCTGTGTAAATAGAACTCACAGAATTTTCTATTGCCACAAACCTGAAAAGACTAACTGATATGATTAACTTTATACATGAGTAATCATGTTCCATTGATTACTCACTTAGAAAAAGTTAAACACGTGTGTAAGTAAGTCTTTTCAGGATTGTGGCTTATATGTGCATGCACCCTGCAGTCACAAATTACAGAGCTGTAAATACTAAACAGTATTTTGATGTGAATATTTAAAAATATGTTTTCAGTGGCAGATCTGCATGACAAAGTTAGAGCAAGCTATTCTGGGTTACAGCTCTGATTCTTCACTTCTTAGAATACAGTAGGTCAAAAATGAAACATGTTGAGTTTGTCAGTATCCAACACAGCAGCAATTAAAAACACACACTACTTTGGAGAGATTCAGCAACTTCTGTTTTGTTTGTTAGCTTTTAATATCACACATTAAAACATTTATTCATATCAAAATATCAATATTTTAGAGAATTTCATAAATTCCACAATTCATAAACTACTTCTCAAATGTAAATATATGATTTATTAATTGACTGCAAGCTGGCAAAATTAATGAATTCCTTTCAATTTAAATGCACTCATCACTGTGCTTGCTCTGTTCCTTACTGTAGATGTCCCCCCCCCCCATGTAGGGGGCAGCACCTGGGGCTCTCCCTCTGGGTCCATCTCAGAGGGAGACCACCCCTCCCGGCTACCCACCGCGCCGGGAAGCAGTCTCAAGCCCTCCAACCGGGCGAGCAAGCAGTCTTTAGCCTCCAGACCTTGACAGGGCGGGCGAGCAGGCAGTCTTTCGCCCCGGCCCTTGGTAGGACAAGTGAGCAAGCAGTCTTTCGCCCCGGCCTTTGGCAGGGCGGGCGAGCAAGCAGTCTTTCGCCCCGGCCCTTGGCAGGGCTCTAGTCTTTAGCCGGGAGAGTCAATAGTCTAGGGTTCGGGGGCCAGGGAAGGCCGGCAGAAGTACACGAGAGCGCTCAGGACCGTAGCGGGGTGAGCAGCTGTCTGAGGCCAGCTCTTAAGCAGAGCAGGGCAGGTAATGCGGGGTAGGTTCTGGCGGTAGCCGCTATCCACCCTAGGTCAGGGTGAGGGAAAGGGGGCGGGGGACGCAGGCCCACCCGTCTCCACTGCGTCCCAGCCCAGGGTCCTGTCAGTGACGGGGTGTCCTGTCAGTGACAGGGTGTCCCGTCACTGTGTCGGTGGGGCTCCAGCCGAAATGCGCCGACTCACTGAGAGCCGCAGCTCAGCCGGACCACAGTCGGCTTCCCTGGGCTCTTTCCTCCCACCCTCCGCTTAAAGTACCTGGGCTCCGTCACGTTCGCTTGGGTCGCTGGGTTCGGGGGTGTGAGGGAGTCCCATGAGTCCTTCCCCATCCGCTGGTGGCAGCTCCGGAAACTGCATGTGTTCTTCAGCGGAGGGCAGTTCCTCCAGCCCCCAGGCAGTGGGTAGGGCTGGCAGGTTCTCCGGGTCCCAGGCAACAGACCACTCAGATCGGTCTCCCTCCGGGACCCAGGAGGCAGGCGGCTCGGACCTGTCCTCCTCCGGCTCCCAGGCAGCAGGCAACTCGGGCAGGCCTTCTTCCGGCTCCCAGGCAGCCAGCAGCTTGGGCAGGCCTTCCTCTGGCTCCCAGGCCGTGGATAAGACCGGCCGCTCCCCCACAGCGTGGGCCTCTGGTCTGGTTCTAGGTGGGAGCCCCAGGGGAGAGGTGTCCTTTTCCCTTGGCCGTCCCTGCCTGACTGAACTAGCAGGCCTGTGTTTTAAAGGCCTGGCTCCGCCCCCCTGCTTCTGGTCAGGTGGTGTCCCTTTGGCTTCTAAAGGCCTGGGCCCACCCACCTGCTTCCAGACAGGTGATGTCCTTCTGGGCTCTAACAGCCAGGGTGGGTTTGGGTCTCCCTCTGGGTCCCTCTCAGAGGGAGACCACCCCTCCCGGTTACACCCCACCCCCTCAAGTCCAGTTCCCAGCCTCCAGGGCTGGTCTCGTCCAGTACCCCTAAGCAGGACAGCGCGTCCGCATTCGCATGTTGCTGGCCCGCTCGGTGCCGCACTGTAAAGGCGAAGGGCTGGAGGGTCAGGTTCCAGCGTATAAGGCGGGCATTGGTGTCCCTCATCTGGTGTAGCCACTTCAGGGCCACGTAGTCCATTACTACTATGAAGGTACTGCCAAGCAGGTAGTAGCGTAGGGCCTCCATGGCCCATTTTACGGCCAGCACTTCCTTTTCATCCACTGAATACCGTTGCTCCCGGGAGAACAGCTTCCGGCTTATGTACAGTACGGGGTGCTCTTCCCTGTTGATCTCCTGAGACAGGACAATGCCCAGTTCCACTGTTGAAGCGTCTGTCTGTACAATAAAGCCCTTCTCAAAATCAGGGCTATATAGCACCAGTTCCTGGCAGAGCGCGTCCTTGAGAGCCTGAAACGCCCTCTTGCACTGTGGGGTCCAGCGGACACGTACCGGCTTGGTCTTTGTCAGGAGATTAGTCAGTGGGGCTGCCATGGTGGCAAAGCCAGGGATAAATCGCCGATAGTAGCCCACTAGCCCCAGGAACTGTCGGACCTGCCGCTTGGTGGTTGGGGGGGTTGCCCCCTTATTGCCTGGACCTTCCCAACCAGCAGTCGGACCACTCCTTGTCCTAGGGTGTATCCGAGGTAGGTAGTTTCTCGCCACCCGATGCAACACTTCTTTGGGTTCACAGTTAGGCCCGCATCCCATAGGGCTCTGAGAATGGCCACGATGTGGTTGAGGTGCTCTTCCCAGCATTGGCTGTACACTACCACATTGTCTAGATAGGCGGCCGCATACTCGATATGGGGCTGCAGGAGCCGGTCCATCAGTCTCTGGAAGGTTGCGGGGGCCCCGTGTAAACCGAAGGGCATTCTCATAAACTGCTAGAGCCCCTTGGGCGTGGCAAAGGCTGTTTTTTCTTTAGACCCCGGCTCCATGGGTATTTGCCAATAGCCTTTAGTTAAGTCAAGGGTCGAGATGTACTGGGCCTCCCCAAGCGGCTCGAGGAGTTCGTCAACCCGGGCCATGGGATATGCGTTGAACCTAGAAATCAGGTTGACCCGTCGGAAGTCAATACAAAACCAGTGAGATCCATCCGGCTTGGGGACCAGGACAATGGGGCTCTGCTACTCACTCTTCGAGGGCTCAATCACGCCAAGTTCCAGCATGGTCTTCACTTCCTCCTCTATGGCCTCTCACAAGTGTCGCGGGAGGGGCATGGCTGGCGACCGAACCACCTTCCCCGGGTTCGTCTGAATGCAGTGGTGTACCAGGGTGGTCTGGCCAGGCCTTGCCGTGAACATCCGGGAGAAGGCCCTCAGGAGGCAACAGGCTTGCATCCGCTGTTCCTCGGTGAGGCCTTCACCCAGTGTGGGTTCCTGCTGGTCACCTGGGTATGGGGGGGTCGCAGTCCCAGCTCTGGTTCTGGGGGATAGGGCGCGATCATGAGGGCCTCCCGTTCACGCCAGGGCTTCAGGAGGTTCACATGGTAAATCTGCAGGGCTTCCGGCGATTTGGTTGATGGACCTCGTAGTAGACGAGGCCGACCTATCGTGTAACCTCAAAGAGGCCCTGCCATCAGGCCAAGAGCTTAGATTCCTCCGTGGGGAGGACAACGAGAATGCGATCCCCGGGCTGGAAGGTCCGAGAGCAGGAGCCCTGGTTGCAGGTGTTTGCCTGAACCCGCTGGGCATCCCGGAGATTCACCTAGGCCAGCTCCCCGGCCTGGGCTAACCAGACCCACAGCGTCAGGACGTATTGGAGTAGCCCTTGGTCCCGGGGTGGCTCCTGCTCCCAGGTTTCTCTCACGGGGTCTAGCAGGCCCTGCAGTTGTCACCCATACAGCAACTCAAAGGGGGAGAAGTTAGTGGAGGCCTCTGGAACCTCCCGGATGGCCAGGAGGAGAGGGGGGAGCAGTTGGTCCCAGCGGCGGAGTTCGTCCGGCGAAAACTTGCGCAGCATCCCCTTCAACGTTCGGTTAAATCTCTCCACCAGGCTGTCTGGGGATGGTAGACCGAGGTCTGTAATTTCTTTATTCCCAGGATGCCGCAAACCTTCCGGAGCGAACGGGAGGTGAAATTGGTCCCTTGGTCTGAGAGGATCTCGCGGGGCAGTCCCACCCGGGCAAAGATCTTTAATAGCTCCGCGGCCACTGCCCATGCCATGGCATTCCTGAGGGGGATGGCATCCGGGAAGCGGGTCGCATAATCCATTATGACCAGGATGTACCGAAATCCAGCGGCACTCTTGGGAAGGGGTCCCAGCAGGTCCATTGCAACCCTCTCAAAGGGGGTTCTGACCATGGGAAGAGGTACGAGGGGAGCTCTGGGCATGCCCAGGGGAGCCGCCAGTTGGCATTCGGGGCAGGAGGCACAATAGTCTTACACCTCCTGCCTAATCCCAGGCCAATAAAAGTGGGTCAGGATCCGGGCGAGGGTCTTGTCCAGCCCCAAGTGGCCAGCCGCGGGGACATCATGGGCCAGTCTGAGCATGGCCCGCCAGTAGAGTCTTTGTACCACAAGTTGAGCTTGGGGCTCCCAGGTCCGGGGGTCTCGCTCCACGCGGTATAACTGGACCACTCGCAGCTCGAACCAGGGCCACTGGTCGGCTTGGTTGGGGCGGGTTGCTACCCCATCCTCGAAGGTGAGCTGCTCATATGCATGGCGGAGTGTGGGGTCGTTTCGCTGGTCCTGGCTAAAGTCTCCCAATGGGGTCGCTGGCGGGCCTTCCCTGCCCGGTGTGCTGTGGCCCTCAGGTCCCACCGCGGTGGGGTCGCCAGGTGCTCCAGGGGTCATCGGAGCTCTTGGACCTTCCAATTCTAGGGGTTCTCCCCACAGGGCGGCCCCCAAGAGTGCTGTTCGCCCAGAGCTTTCTCGGTGTGCGACCGCCTGGAGGACTTGGGTGAACCCGGGCCAGTCCCGACCAAGGATGAAGGGTGGGGTAGTCTGGCAGCTACCCCGACTTGCACCACCTGGGTCGCTCCGGCAATGGTGAGCTGGAGCGGGCAGGTGGGGTACTCTCTCAGGTCCCCATGAATACAACGCAGGTGGACTCGCTCTTGGGTTCGCTGGCCTGGGGGAATCAGTTCAGGGCAAACCAACGTCTGCCCACATCCGGAGTCAACAAGGGTCTGCACCTGCCGACCCGGGAGCCTTATGGGGATCGTTATGGTGGGCCCGAGGTGTCTCCGGGCTTGTCCCTCCCTGGTGCAGACCAGGCTCAAGAAGCAGTCCATCCGGGAGCAGTCTCGCTGCAGGTGGCCTAATTGGCCACAGGTGAAGCAGGGGCCGATCTCGGGGCGTCCTCAGAGGAGACCACCCCTCCTGGCTATACTTACCAGCAGTAAGACTATGCGCTAGTAAACAGGATCCTGCAGAAAGGTCTATATCTATATATCTACTTGTGTAAATAACTGATGTTAAAACTGGAAAATAAATATTTTCATTTTCTACACACACTTAAACTTAACCGTAAAAATTGTTTTTCACCACTTCAAAGGGTTGTGAAAAATACTTTCCTATTAAACTTTCTCTGGGATTCAGGGTGAAAGAATCCTCCACCTCCAAAGAAAAACAGGATTTTGGTATTTTTAAAAGACTAGTCAAAACATGCCTAGAATTTACCATTCTTCTCCCTTTGAGCTGTACAGGTGTGTTAGTGTAACCCAAGGACTGGAGAATTTTCTGAAGGCTGTAAAGCCCCAAGGAAGGAGAAAGAATAGGATCAGACTAGGGAGTTGTGGAATGTGAAAGATGGGAGCTTATTTGCATGAGCTCTCTCTCTCCCCTAGACAGCTTACAACTCCTTCCCATGTTCTCAAGAAGAGCAAGGAAAGAAGAGCTATATCAATCCAGCCCTTCCCTCTCGCCCAATCCTCTTCCCTTTCTAGGGGAGCAAAATCCTTTGCTCCAAGAGGGACTTGGTGAGGGAACAAAGAGGCTGAGTAGGTATATAACTCTTTTTTCTATCCCATCCAGGTGCCACCTAAGAGCCCACCATGGCAGGAAGTAGAGAGGCCAGCAGCAGCCCTGCCTGTAGCAGGAAAGAGGAAGAAGGGAGATTTGAAGCTCAGGCAGACTGTTTCCTCAAGCAGTTAAATGGGCTGCTGCTCTTGCTGTCCATTCCCACCAGCCCCCACTCCCTGCTGAGACCATGACATGTTTTTTTGGAAGCGTGGGAGTTTGTTCACAGGTCCCTTCCAACAGATAAAAAGGCATGTGAGAAGGGAGCTTTACCTGGCCTCATTCTATTTATCTTTTTGGGGATGGGTATCAGTGCCTGCTCCTTGACTATTGGTCTTCTGAGAAACACAGATGGCTGTCCTGCCTCCTTTACCGCCATTTCTGCTGGATTTTAAGGGCAGCAGAATATTGCCTTAATAGGGTCAAATGATCCAGTCTTTGATCTTTAGCAATCAAAATGCATATTGCTGTGATGAAGTTCTAAAGTCTTCTTTCAAATGTCATTAGAATATGGCAGGATTTATTTCTCAGAGGGGAACTTTGGGAAACCCCCACATTCTTCCCTTTGTACATAGATTTTTTAAAATATACTTACTGGTTATAACTTACTCTGACCCCCTTCTCTTTAAAATGAGGTTCAGGGACACAGCAATGATAAGTCTGAATTTCCTAACTTGTGTGATCAAATTCGGAAGCTTACTGTTAGTATAATGTAGATATTTTGTACATAACAACAGATAATAGTATTTTGCAAGTTAGTAGGAAAGAAGGTCATGCTTGGGATTGGGAGATTTCTGATATTTTGCCAGACCATATCAGACTCAAAATTTTTTGAGTACCTGGTAAATCATCACTGAGATTTTGCAAGCCAAGTACATTGGGTATTTCATTTTCTAATTTCTACAGTACTGTGTTCACTTAGATATTAATCTTAGTGGTTGTGACATTCTGGGCACAATCTTGCCCTTATTTATACCTTGTGCAACCCCTCAGAAGTCATTAGGGCAGATTATCACCATCTAATTCTAGGAAAATCCAGAATACGTTTTAACTGTTAATTAACAGAATTAAAGAGAAAACTATTTTATGTGAAAAGAACTGAGGGCATATTTCTAATAATACATGTGGAGTGTCCATCAGAAAATGTGTACATTCTAAAGAACTTTACCTGAAACCAGTCAAGGGTGCAGCAATTAACAAGGGCTGGAAATTTTCGAAGGCGATTACGAAAAGCGTCCCCAATGGGACTCATTGCCAATACTACATGGAGCTGGTCTCGACAACGATCAATGAACATGTTAAAAAGAGCGATGAGGCTGCCATCAGTTTGCTTTGTTTTATCTCGCTGACGGTCTATCTGACGCATTCGTTCACAAATTTCTTGTTTCTCATCTACTGCAAAGAGGTTTGGTACTTCCCCTGCATTTAGTAAGTTGTTAATGTCCTCTAAAAATGACTCCTTCTTTATCTGAGAATCAGTGAACAAGAAAACTCCTTGCATCTCACCCTCAGTAGATTTCCTTAGGATGACTTTCAAGTCTTCGTGCCACTCATTGTTACCATAGCTCTTAGATATTTCAACCTGAAAAAGTGTATAATCAGCCATATGTGCTGCTAATCGAGTGAGGGACTGCCGGCCACTGCCTCCGACACCAACTAGAAGGGCATGGCTGCGAGGCTGTTTCAGAATTCGTGAAATTCTGCAGACGTGTTCAATAGCAAATCGGAACATGACAAGTTGCATAGGTTTTTTGCTCATGTTATTAAATTCTTCCAAGTGGCTTTCTACAACTAATCTCAATGTGTCCACATCATTAATCTCCCTGTAGTTGGTGTCCTCTCGTTTGGGGTCATGAAAGTCACAAAACATCAGGCTACGTAAGTCATCCTCTTCCACCTTGCCATCATAATTGAAGTCCAGGTTCTGGAAAAGTTCATGAAAGTCTTCATTTAAATGACTTTTCACTACTTCTTGGATATACCCAACAAGCCAGGCTCGATCTGCATTATCCACTAAGCGATCATAGTACACTCTAAGAACCTGCATGATAAAAAATAATGTAATAGTTTTAGTAGTTGATGCTAACATTCCATTCATTTTATACTGACATTAATCAAAGTTAAACTATATATATATATGAATGAAAAAAATGGTTTCAAAGTGCAAATTCTCTTAAATTCACATACAATGAAAATTAAAATAAATATTCAGAAGCAATTGAAATATTTAAGTCTTTTATCTTCTAAATGAAAGCTAAGCTCTTATATGGGAAAATAACACATTTTCCACGTACTGTATGTATGCTTTTTAACGGGAGGTGGCCAAACTGTGGTTTGTGAGCTGCATGCAGCTCTTTTATAGTTAAAGTAGGGCTTGAGGAGCTCCCTATGCCCCCACCATTCTCTGCCTGCCAGACTGGGGTGGGGAAGTTGGAGCTTCTGCCCTGTGGCAGGGTGGTTGGGCTAGAGGATTCTGCCCAGTGGGGCAGGGGGGTTCAGGTGGTCAGTAAATTTCACTAACCCTGCTTTATAAAATATATTCAAAATACAAATATATTTAAAGAGTGGCAGGTATCACTATCCTTACTTTTATGTATAGTCAGAATAAATTAAATACCAGACTTGGTTTATTTTTGCTTTTTCTTCCTGTTTCTAAATAAATGAGTTGACTCCACTCCCCTAATCAGTTAGCTTATGATGTTATCATTAGGGGAGAGGTAGCCACAGTTGCTGAAGACAAAAGACTCAGGAGTTCCTACCAAAGAGGACCAATAGGGAGAGACGAACAAGAACATGTTCTTTCCCCACCCAACCTTCCAATGACTCTGGATCACTGCTGGTTCTCTTCCCACTGACACTTTGTTCTGCCACTGGTAGGGAGAAAAGAGGAAATGGAGGTAGGTGTACTGTGCAATCATTTATGGCAGAAGATGTAGCCTGGATAATTGTGAATGGAAGGAAAGGAACCCACAAAACAATCCATTAAGATATGATTCAGACTTTAAACAAGTTTGAGAACCTCTGCCTGTAAAATATACATAATTAAAATCCCATTTCTAGCTACCAAAAAGGTTACACCTTGTGACTATGGCATCATTACATAGCTTTAGTCATAGCTTTTACATCATAGCTATGAAATAAGATAATTCCATTAAATTATATTACTAAAGAAAAATAAATTTCCAAATACAACTCTGGATCTTCAATCATTTATCATAAATATCATAAAATTTATTAGTAATATGAGATTTACCTCATGAACCCAAAGACGTTTTATCATTCTTACAGATTCTGTTGTTTCAGGTCTTGATAGACAAACACCTTGAATAACACGGGAGAAATCACGGAGGTTGAACAAGTAGTGAGATTTGGCTGGAGTGGGCAGCAGATTCTTCATAGCTTCTTTATACACAGCCATGGTACCGTTAATAATTTGTGGTGTCAAGTCCAAATATTCTGATAGGAAGTTATAACTGATAAATTAAAGAAAGTGCTAAGAATAAAATGATTTTCACAGTTCCATCATACTAAAAATATATACTTAAATTCTGGTTCATTTCTCAATGCCAATTTTTAGTCTCAAGGTGATACTTTCTTATAGACAATTCTATAAATTCTACTGTTCTTGCTGGATTCATGGAGTTTCCAGTGAAGTCAGCTTATGAATCAAAACTAAAAATTGTAGAAAATAGTGAGGATTCTACCACTTCTTTTTATTATTATTGCTGTGGTGATGAGCGAACTGTTATAATCAGGGCTTTCCCAATTTTCTGATACATCTTGGTGTTTCAATAGCACCTAGCTGAAACTTTTATAAATTGCCCTGTAGTTTGAGACTTAAAACTGGTTTAAATATGTGAAAATCCTTTGCAGTAAGTCAAACTTATCAGATTCAGGGATGGTAACAACCCAATGAGCTTCTCTTCCCAGGAACAAAGGAACAGGTGACAGGGCAGCTTCTGTGCTGCAACTTTTAAAGGACACAGCACAGAAAGTGAAATCCTGAAGAAGCAGGCACAAAGTGGCTTTCAGCTAATTGTCTGGAAGCCACTTGGCCACTGCTAGAGCAGCATACACAGGCTTCAGGGCATGCTATAATAAGGCCATATCTAGATATGTCACTGCCCTTAAGGCAAATGATACCCGCTATGATTATCTGTTAATGACATCTCTCTGATACAACTAAGGCACCATTTGAAGTTATTGGGCCACTTAAGTGAAGAAAAGTAACAGAAAAAGAAAAAAATATTTGCTTGCTTATAAGGCAAAGACAATTAAAGAGAGCTTTCAGAGGTAGAAAACTATTTTTATTTTTGCAAAATTCAAGATTTTTCACAGAAAAGAAAGTTTTCCATTTTAGCCCAAGACAGTTGTTTTTGTTTGCAAATATTATATATTTTCATACATTTTTCATTTTTTTCATTCTTCATTTTTCATACATCCGCAAGAAAGCTGAGAGAGAAAGCTGGCAAGGGCCAGGACCAGGGAAAAGCTGGTACATAGCAGGTCTCCTGGCGGAAAGGGAAGAGTTGATGTTTATGTTCCTCCAGACTTGTTTTGGACTTTGAGTGACTCAGAAAGGGTAGAAGTGTAAGTGACCTAGCCAGAGAGTCACTGCAACCCAGAAGACATTGGAGAGTGGGCACAGCAGCAGAACACCAGCTGAGAAACTGAGGCTAAGTACCAGAGGGGTAGCTGTGTTAGTCTGTTTTTAGTAAAACAGCGAGAGTCCTGTGGCACCTTAAAGACTAACAAATTTATTTGGGCATAAGCTTTCGTGGGCAGAAATTCACTTCGTCGGATTTCTACCCACAAAAGCTTATGCCCAAATAAATTTGTTAGTCTTTAAGGTGCCACAGGACTCTCGCTGTGAGGCTAAGTAGTTACTTGTAATGTAGGGAAATATCCCTCCCTCCATCCTTGATCACCACAGAAACTGCTCAGACTCTCATTTTAGTGTCCATGATATATAATTCATTCAAATCTCCTTCATCAACACCTCTACAGTGCAATACAACTTTTCTAATATCTATGACCTATTGCCTTCAGCCCTTAGTTCATCAGGATCCTGAGAGGAACAAAAATCTCCCTTCTTTGGGATCTCCTTCAGTCTGGGCACAGCTCGTGTTTTTCCACCTTCCCTCCAACACTTTTTTCCTGCCTTTTCTGAAGCTATTAAACTGATAGGCTAATTAGTTCCTTAACTTACCCAGCCTCTGCATCTTAATTCCTCAATCAGCCATTGCTGGGAAAATTAACTGAGACCACAGAGATCAGAGTGCCAACCCATCTGCTTGGCCTCAGAACTCTGTCACACACCTTCCTCCCATTACCTAAGAATGCAATTTTCCCTCTCATGCCCTCCCCTCCTTGTAGGAGGCATTTGCCTCTCTACACTGCTGTTTACCCCAAGAGTGGTCTTGAATGCTCCCCTTTCTGGGTCCTTCCATCATCCACCAGCAAAAATCACATTTTAAGGGCAGGGGATGTCCCCATAATTTGCTCTCAACCCACAGATCCTCACATCATGAGCAACGTGTAGATCCACGGTTCTCATATTTTTCCCCCTTGTCTTGGAGTCGGGTCTGCCATTGTCCCCCATTTTTCTCCTTCCCTAAGGCATCTAGTTCTCCCAGTCCCTTGAACTAGCCCCTAACCCTTCCTATGGTGCAGGTTCCTGGGACTGTTCAACTTGTGGGACTGAGCTTGGGCTGCTCTTCTTCCCTGAACCTAGTTTCACCTCTTCCATTTTATCCCTGTTTTCCTCTGGGGCAGTTCTATTTTCTTCCTGGCTTGTATTATTCTGTATAGAGTGGTCTAATTCTGTTAATCTGGACCCTTCTTCCTTCTTTGCCCCATATTTTACCACACACAGCCCTGGCAGCTCACCTTCTTTCTATAGGACAAGGGGCTCCAGTCCATACCCACTACGATTAGATGGGGAAACGTCTGCACTACTCCCATCTGCTTCTACCTAAATTTCCTCTTTAGCTCTACGGGTACCTCTGCCATTAGACAGAGGTTTTTTTTCCCCATTAATTAAGTCTAGCTCTACTCTTTCATCCGGGAGCTTCACTAAATCCCACAGGATCAACAAAACATCGCAAGGCAGCATCCACGATTCCCCTTTTGGCACCTCGTTCCCATATTCATAGGGACTGTAGTAGTTTTCTTTTTTATCCTGTCCCTGAGAGTCTGAGGTCATACACAGAATTCTGTGAACCCACATTTCATCTTGGGGAAGTCTGATTTTATATGTCCTGGCCTTCAACATTGATAACACACTTTTCCCCGCTTCCTTGAAAGAGTTCCTTTAGCCTCTTTCCTCTTGTTCTCAGGGCTTTTCAATATGTCACCCTTCCTCCTCTACTCCAGACCTGTAAGTGGCCAGACTTCTCTTCTGCACATTTACTGGGGATGTGCATCTCCCCCAAACAAAACAAATATCGAGTATGTCCATTGTTAATGGGCATTGCATGATTGGCAGTACTCAAATCTGGGGGATTTAGGATTAGCCATCTCTAAACCCTGATAACGGGGATGAATTTTAAAAAAATTCCTGATTGAAAGGAAATATATAAAATAAATTGCAAATAAATAAGGTAGGGAATCTAACTATCTTAACAATACTAAACTATGAACTAACTGGGGATAGGAGTATTTACAAGGTTAAGGTAAGTAAACTAGTAATTTGTAGGAAATGGTCAGCAAGCAGCTCTGTCTCATAGCCTGAGGCAATGAGAAGGAACTGAGTGGTAGTTAGTCCATTCTGTACTATATGCCACTGACATGAGACACAAAGACACTCAGGGCACATGCACAGACATTACTGGCCAAATACTCTGATTGGGAGCATATGGAGTGCATGCACACCACCAGAAGTGGAATATGTATCAAAATATCTCAAAGAAGAAACCTCAAATACCACAGAAATGGTTGTTCAGTACTTCACAGGATCAGGCCCGTGAAAATTGGTATTTAAACACAGATCTAGTGTTAAGAGACCTGAATTAAATGAAAGAAGAAACAAATACCTTTGCAAATAATACCCAACAACCTCCCCCGCCCCAATCCATTTTTTCCAGACAGTGTGTAAATGAGATACTAGTAGATGAAATTCAGATTCAACAATAATTTATAATGTTATTGTTATTTTAATAACAAATTATACTGTAATGGCAATTAACAAATGGATTTTTCATTAGAATTCTATTTTCCACCAACTGATAAACTTTCTCTTTTTATTGACTTCTGTCAGATACTAAAATGTTAGAGGAAGAAGCTAATAGTATTCTAAGTTATAAATTGTAAGAGTGGTAAGCATAGGTGGTAGACTAGTATAATATATTACTCAAAATCCTAAATTCTTAAAATAATCACTAATATGGCTGTATTTTTATTTACTTTAAATAGAAATAATATTTTCAAAACATCTGAACTAATTGAAGCAACAGGAACGATTCTAACACATTGTGAGACGCTTAGGTTTATGAAACAGAACTATTTTCCATAGGAGTTTCCTAATAAGAGGCCTTGTTCTAAGAAATACTGAGCACCTGTCAAGTCAATGGGAACCACAGATGCTCAATTCCTCTTGAGAACAGGGTCCTAGAAAGGTATTTTGGTAGACTTCCCAAAGACACAGTTTAAATGTTTACTGTAGCCATCTGCAATATAAAAAAGTTACTTACCAAGAAGAGAGATGCCAGTCTAAGATTCTAGAGAAAATCGTATACATAGAATCATCATCAAATTCATTAATAGTAACTGTATTGAAATGTCGCAAGTATCGAGGAGTTATTGGGTTTCGGCCACCACCTAAAATTAGAAACCATAAATACGGAAAATAAAATGATGAAACTAGTATTAAGTTATAAATGTTTAACACTTTTCTGCTAATCATCCTGTGTCAGATTCCACCACCCTGATTCATTAAAAAGTACCCTAACTCCAAGAATAGTCCCAGTGACTGCAAAGGACCTACAAGCAGAGTAAGCTACTATTCAACCTAAATAAGGGCATCAGAATCTGGCCTTCTGAAAGTGAGAATAGTCTATAAAATGCACACTGAAGTGGCCAAACCTATCTTGTTGTAAGTAAGTTTTAAACTACTTTTAAAAGGTGTCTCTTATATACTGGAAAACTCATATCATACATTCTAAATGTGTCTTACTAATTTCAAGCACACCATGCTCTATAATTTATGTTGTATATTTTACATTATTCTACTGAAATTCTATCCATGTCAGAGTATTATCAGGTTTTGGGGCTAGATATTGACCCTTGCACAGTACCCATTACTTGAGTCCAAGCATGCAGAAATAAGCAGGTGCACAACACATATTATCTTCTTCCAGCAGCAGACGGACAGAGAGTAGCCAGGGAGTGGGTGGAGCCTTCCATCCCTAACATCTGTCAGTATAATGGAGTCTGTAAGGGGATGTCAGAATTTGCAGCTGATATAGAAGAAAATTACTCCACCTATGCCCTCTCCTGACTGATGGGTGTCTGAGACCCAAGACTCCCAGGTCTACTTCTGGAATGACGAGGCTTACACACATACCCCGATTGAAGGCATAAACTAGCCACAGGTATTAAAACACATCTATGTATTTTATCCAACTGGTGAGATGTTAAAAATACAAACAAAATTTGATTTCTTTAACAGCAACAGCTTTAAAAGAGACAAAAATGTAAAGGCCATTTAGAACATAAGAATGGCCATATTGGGTCAGAACAATGGTCCAGCTAGCCCAGCATCCTCTCTGCTGACAGTAGCCAATGCCAGGTCTTTGAGAAGGAAAGAACAGAACAGGCATTCACTGAGCGATCCATCTCTTGTCATCCACTCCCAGCTTCTGGCAGTAAAAGGCTACAGACGTCCAGAGCATAGAGTTGCATCCCTCACCATTGTGGCTAATAGCCATTGATAAAGCTATCTTTCACTTATCTAATTATTTTTTGAACCCCATTATAGTTTTTGACTTATCAACATCTCCTGGCAATGAGTTCCACAGGTTTACCGTGCATTGTGTGATGAAGTACCTCCTTTTGTTTGTTTTAAAGCTGCTGCCTATTAATTTCATTGGGTAAACCCTGATTCTTGTGTTATGTGAAGGAGTAAATAACACTTCCTTATTTACTTTCTCCACACCATTCGTGATTTTATAGACCTCTATCATGTCCCTCCCTAAGTTATCTCATTTCCAAGCTGAAAAGTCACAGTCTTTTTAATCTCTCCTCACATGGAAGCTGTTCCATACCCCTAATCATTTTTGTTGCACTTCTCTGTACCTTTTCCGATTCTAGTATATGTTTTTTGAGATGGGGTGACCAGAACTGCATGCAGTATTCAAGGTATTGCCATCCCATGGATTTATATAGTGTCATTATGATATTTATTATCTTATTATCTATCCCTAATGGCTCCTAATACTCTGTTAGCTTTTTTGATTGCTGCTGCACATTGATCAGGTGTTTTTAGAGAACTATTCACAATGACTCCAAGATCTCTTTCTTGAGTGGCAACAGCTAATTTAGATCTGATCATTTTGTGTAGAGTTAGGATTATGTTTTCCAATGTGCATTACTTTGCATTTATCAATATTGAATTTCATCTGCCATTTTGTTGCCCAGACATCCAGTTCTGTGAGATCCTTTTGTAACTCTTCACCATCTGATTTGTACTTAACTATCTAGAGTAATTTTGTATTGTCTGCAAATTTTGCCACCTCACTGTTTACCCTTTTTTCCAGATCATTTATGAATACGTTGAACAGCTCTGGTCCCAGTACAGATCTCTGGAGGAAATTACTATTTACCTCTCTCCATTCTGAAAACTGACCATTTATTCCTATCCTTTAGTCAGTTACTGATCGATGAGAGGACCTCCCCTCCTATCCCAAGCCTGCTTACTTTGCTTAAAACCTTTGGTGAGGGACCGTGTCAAAAGCATTCTGAAAGCTCAAGTACATTATATCCATGGACTCATCCTTGTCCACATGTTTGTTGACACCCTCAAAGAATTCTAATAGATTGGTGGGGCATGATTTCTCTTTACAAAAGCCATGTTAACTCTTCCTCAACAAATCATGTTCATCTATGTGTGACAACTCTGTTCTTCACTATAGTCTCAACCAATCTGCCTGATATTGAAGTTGGGCCTACTGGCTGGTAACTGCCAGGATTGCCACTGGAGCTTTTTAAAAAATTGGTGTCATATTAGCTATCCTCCAGTCGTCTGGTATAAAAGCTGATTTAAGTGATAGGTTACATACCACAGTTAGTAATTCTGCAATTTCATATTTGAGTTCTTTCAGAACTCTTGAAGGAATATCAATCATCTGGTCCTGCTGACTTATTACTGTTTAATTTGTTGATTTGTTCTAAAATATCCTCTACTGATATCTCAATCTGGGACAGTTCCTCAGATTTTCATTTAAAAAGAATGGCTCAGGTATGGGAATCTCCCTCACATCCTCTGCAGTGAAGACCAATGAAAAGAATTCATTTGGCTTCTCCGCAATGACTTTATCTTCCTTGAGTGCTCCTTTAGCACCTCAGTCTTCCAGTGGATCCCACTCATTGTTTGGCAGGCTTCCTGCTTCTGATGTACTTAAGTTTTTGGGGGGTTTTTTTTGCTGTTAGCGTTCATCAAATTTATTGGTCTGCCTAATTATACTTTTGCACTTCACTTGGCAGAGTTTATGCTCCTTTCTATTTTCCTAAGTAGAATTTAACTTCTGATTTTTAAAGGATGCCTTTTTGCCTCTAACTACTTATTTTACTTATTGTTTAGCCATGCTTTTTTGGTCCTCTTACTATGTTTTTTAATTTGGGGTATACATTTAATTTGAACTTCTTTCATGGTGTGTTTAGAACATTTCCATGCAGCTTGCAAGCATTTCACTTTTGTGACTGCTCCTTAATTTCCATTTAACTAGCTTCCTCATTTTTGTGTAGTTCCCATTTCTGAAGATAAATGCTACTGTAATGGGCTTCTTTGGTATTTTCCCCTCCACCAAAGATGTTAAATGTAATTACATTATGGTAGCTATTACCAAGCAGTTCATCTATATTCACTTCTTGGACCATATCCTGTACTCCACTTATGACTAAATCAAGAATTGTCTCTTCCCATGTGAGTTCCAGGACTAGCTGCTCCAAGCTGCTATTCCCGGGGTCTAGAAACTTTATCTCTGCATTCCATCCTGAGATGATATATACACAGTCAATATGGGAATAGTTGAAATCCCCCATTATTGAGTATTGTATTTTTATAGTCCTTCTCATCTCCTGCAGCATTTCACAATCACCATCACCATCCTGGGCAGGTGGTCAGTAGTATAATTCTACTATAATTCCTATTATTTACGTACGGGATTTCTATCCATAGAGATTCTATGGTACGGTTTGATTAATTTAAGATTTGTATTATATTTGACTCTGCTTTCTTTCACCTATAGTGCCAGTCCCCCACCAGCATGACCTATTCTGTTATTCCTATATATTTTGTGCCCTGGTATTACCGTGTCCCATTGATTATCATCATTCCACCAAGTTTCTGTGTTTCAATATCTTCAATTAATACCAGCACTAAAGTTCACCACTGTTAGTATTTAGACTTCTAGAATTGTCACTTTTTAGCTGTGTGTCATTATGTGATGTAATTGAATGGGACACATTTTCATTTGACCATTTCTCTGTAGTTCCTACCCATGCTTTATCAACTTCTATAGGATTTGTGCTATGTTAGTTCAGTTTATATACTGTTTGGAGGCAAGCAATTGCCAGGCAGGCAATTGGCAGGCAATAGTGAATCATATTATGTAAATACATGACATCATATGGTCCAGGAGATTTTCAGGGATCCTAGAAGGTGGAGCAGCAATAAAGTTGATGTTAAAACTTCCAGGCAAGTCTTGCTGGTTAAAAGCCAGTCATCCAAGTACAAGAAAATGGTGGAGTCACCTAATCTGAGCTGAGCTACTACTACTGAGAACACTTTTGTGAAGACTCTGGGAGCTTTAGTGAGCCAAAACAGAAGCACTCTGTATTGACAGAGGTGAGAAACCACTTCAAACCTGTGGGAATCTTCTGTGAGAGGAGTGAATATCCACATGCAAGTATGAGTCTTTCATATCAAGAGCCACAAACCGTGCACCTTTTTGTCAAGATGGTATTATCGATGCTAATGTAACAATGTGGAAGTTCAGTTTTTGAACAACAATGTTCAGTTGATGCAGGCTGAAAATGGCTCTGCAACCTCCTACTTCTTGGTGACTAGGAAATACTCTGAATAAAACTCTTTTCCCTCATGTTGAGAGGGTACCTGCTGTTTTGCTCCTCATTGGAGAAGAGATTGTAGCTGCTGAAGGAGAATTCACTTGTGAGAGTGGTCCCGGAAAAGGAATGGGGAAGGAGGTTTGGGGGGAAGTGCGTAGAGAAACTCAATGGTGTAGTTGAAGTGGCTGATATTCCAGCACCCACTTGTCTATTGTTATCCCCTCCCAATATTGGGAAAATTTTGCTACATGTCACTCACAATGAATCTCCAGAATCAGGTGGAGATGGCATTGATATTATTTTGCTGCTCTTTAGCACCATTCTTGGTTTGAGAATGAGGGATATCTTGGTCTCGGTCAATGGTATGCCATCTAAGTATGCAAGGCATGCATTGCATGGTCTGTGGTCCAAATGACATCCCATGGCCAGATCCAGCCTGCAGGAAAATTCTGTCCAGCCCTTGAATGCGTATGGAGGATGTCATTTTGTAGAACATAATGGCATGCTCCACAGACCATGAGCTCCCACACACCGTGAAATTAGCCCTGTCTTCCAGAGGCAGTTTGTCCTTAAAGTTTAGAAATTTAAAGTAGTCCAGAAAATTGTGTTAGGAGAGAAGGGCCTAATAATTTGATACCCTGTTTGACTATGTCTAAGTGGCTTAGGAGAACATAAATCCTTAAGGCTTGAACGTGAAGGCTCACCAAACTTGGATAGGGTTGGGATGGGGTCTCTCCTCTTGGAGATTCTACGAGCGGATTTGCTTTTGTGTTTGCGGGCGTGTCCTTTACTCATGTGAGGGGGCCCTAGCCAAAGGGTTCTTCCCTCTACTCCTCTCCACTATGAATTTAGACTCAGAACTCAGGATGCACTCATTGTTGATTTTGGATGATGTACCAGGGGTGGGGGTGCAGGGGCTGCTCCCTGACCTGGATCTGACTGAGGTCTCATTGCCTGCTCCAGAAGGTGTTTTTAAGTTGGAATTCTTGCACCTGCCATGTTCATCTGGGGAAACAGCAGCAGATACTGCACCTGGCAGAAATATGTGCCTCCCCAGGGCAGTAAAGGCCATCACTGACTGAAAAGAAGTAGGGCCAAGAAACACATTTCTGAAGCCCAGAATCCTGGCATAATCCAAGACCCACGCTGGCAGACCAGGAGGGTTCCTGAGGTGAGAATTCTAACACTAGCTAACAACAAACTAGGAATAAAATAACTTTGACTATATTTACAGAATGAAGAGAAAGGAAAAGTTCCAGACGCTGAAGTATTCTGACTCAGGTCATGCAGCAGTAAAAAAAGAATTAGAGAGGCAGTCAGTCGGTCCCCGTCCCCCCCCCGTTATATCCTTGGTGCAGAGCACAAGGAGAGCTGGGGTGCACGCATGGACCAACAAACACTACTTGCAAGAATTCTTCAGACTCAGGCGCATGTATACCCACGGTGGAAACACATAGAGACTAACATGCAGAGAAAAATAACATATTTTCTTGTAGGTACTTAGAATTTTATTCGTGTATAAAAGATGCACATATCTTACCTGCTGGTCCCATCGCACACATGATTTGAATGTCCACAAGTTTAATCACAGAGCAGTCTTTAAGGTCATACCAATTCCAGTGATCTAACCACTGGCGAAGTAACTCAACCGGAGGCTGAGCACCATAGACCTCTCGTGCTGGCATATTTACATCATCTACAAATACAACCTGAAAATGAAAACATGAAGGACATTTTATTTTCTAATTTTTTTTTCATATGCCCCCTAAACCTGTGGATACTCTGAGATCCATATGGATCTTTTAGGATCTGCCAGAACTCTGGAGCATCAGCACAGAAGATTCTGGCTGGCTCCACAATTTTGCTGCCAGATCCCTACAAACTCTGGATATCACAGATCCTGCAGGAGCTATGCTGCCAGTAGCTCACCTGAACATGGATGACCCTGGTCTATGCCCTTGAGGGTGAAGTTACACAGTGTGGGGGGAAGCAATGCAGGATACAGTGAATTCAGTTTGCAATTATTTGCACTGGCTACTCCTGTGGCTATGGGATAGGGAAAACAGCCAAGATATATGTCACTCAGTGTTGCCCTTATGCACCATCCCTCACCCGAAGAAGCTGGAACATTGTGAGGAAGTCTCAGAATAGGTGGAAGGAAATATACCACACAAGTGCCTATCTCCTTCAATTTGGATCTGAGGAAATGGACTCCCTTATATTTACATAAATAGAATGGGGAGCACGAGAGTCTAAATTAGGAGAATTAGAACTCTGTCACTCTAGAATTACACTGTGTTAATTATTCCTGCTTAATTTTACTTCTGGTCACAGTTGAGAAATAATGCATTTAAATATTTATTTTGATAAAAAAAAAGTAAATTTCAGTTACCATTCGCTTCCCAAGAGGAGGACCAAAAACTCCCTTCCTCCTTTTGTCCAGTTTTGACATGATAATATTCTGAGTCTGAGCTGCTGTAGTTTGTGCTGAGAAATTAATGAGGAGTGGCTTGTAGATTTCTTTTTTCAAGTTATTTAAAAGAAAATACTGCAAGGATGGTGAAGAGGAAAATATTAAACCACATATGTACATAAATCTGACAAATTTTCAAGCATTTCAGCAAAAGTCACAAGACTAATATTTATTGTCAATCATCTATATGGAGCAATTTTCACATCAACTTTGCAACTCATTCTGCTTAAAAATGATGGAATCATAACTGATCCCTGATCATTAACATTCAGAACTCTTTAATGATATTATTCCAGAGATAAACCAACATTCTCAGGATAATTCAAAGTGTTAGAACACAATTTGTTAGTGGCGGGGGGGAAGACACCAAAAACACCTAGAACTCATCATATACATTTCACATTTTCTCAGACAGTCTATATACTTAGAGAATATCATACAAATTAATTATATAAAATCATTATATTAATCTCTTTCTCCAAAGACATCTCATAATTCTAAAAAGGTATGATTTGATTAAGTATGGCTTGTAGAAACCTAGGCACTAATTCTGTAAAAGGATCCATATCCAAGAATATCTAAATGCTTGGTTTTACTGCTGGCATTAATAGTATTGTGATATATTCACCCCCAGAAAAGCCCACAATATGGAATGAAAAAATATTTATAGCTATTAGTTCTAGCAAGATAAAACAAACAAAAAACCCACAAACCCTCCTAAATTCTCCTCCTAACTATTAGGAAACTCTTTCTTTTATTCTAAGGTTAACTCCTCCCGCAAAACCTTGACTCATGGTCACCGTCCCTTCAATGAAGACTGACAAAGCTTCTTTTCAAAGCCAGTGTGAATTGGTCTTTTCAGAGCCAGTGTGAAAGGACTGATCCTACTCTCATTTAAGTCAATGAGAGTTTTGACATTGATGTCAGTCGGAGCAGGAGCAGGAACTAATAGCTTACCATTGCACAGTACCAGACATTCTCTCCACTTAAGGGTGGAACTGACCTGGGTAGCAAGAGACCAAGAAAGGTAATGAACTGTTCCCATAACTTTGGAGAGTGTATCAGTACCACCGAGTTACGGGACCAGATGCACAACTTTAATTTATCTAAGCCATATTTTTTTCTAAACAGAATTTATTTTTAGGCAGAAGTTACTACTGACTGGGGCCGAGGTATAATGGCAGAGCAATCATTATGTTTGGCTCTAGCCATTGTCATTAATTCTTTACTGTGCTGAGCACTCAATTCACTTGCATGTTTTTAAAAGCAAAAAAAGATAAGAAAGAAAGGAATTTTCTGTGCAAGGACAATAATTATTGAAAAAATTAATCAATATATGAGAAACTATGTCTTCTTATTTTAAAACAATTCATATGGATGCTGAAGGGAACTTGTCAAGAAATGTATTACAAATTAGAATCTTTCTAGCTACTGTCCTTAAACCATCTTAATTTCCAATTTTAAAATATATTATTAGAATGAATATGCATGAGAACTAGAAAGTCAGATTTTACTTTCTACACTGAAGAATTTTGGGGGTTGCATAAAACACGTGTTCCTTCAGCAACAGACAAACCAAGTTCAGTTACAAAATACTCTACTTTGTTTTGGGCCAAGTCATGCTTTGCCATAGAAAAACCCTTTGGAAGTCTGGGTAGTTTCAGGAGTTTTCAGTTGTGTAATTTCCTCCACATAATGCTGCAAAGGAGATGCTCCTACATGAAGCAGGAAGGTAGAAGATGACTTTCCCAAAAAGGTCTCTAATGAGACAAGGCTACTTCCATGCCTTCCCCTGGTGGAATGGCTCTTTTATTAGTCATGTTTACATTTACTTTTCACCTTCTTCTGTATCACAAACCCTTTCTAACATGGTCTGAGAATGCATTAGAGCATGCATCAAATAATAAGAGAACATAGATTCCTTAACACGCAGTCCTGTTCTTTAACCAGAAGATTATCCTTTTGATAGGGTAAAAATCATTTTATGCAGGGAAATCCCCATGGGGGTGAAACCATTGTGAAACGTTATCCTCAGGTTCCACCCTCCCAATCAGCCATGCTTCTGTCAAAACCCCAAAGCCACACTAACAAAGATCGTGCATAGGGGCCTTTTACCAAGTCAAAAGAAAGAAAGCATAATGTTGTGTTTGCACAATCTTCTTCCTTTGACAAATGTGGTTCAAAGGTGCAAATTTTTTCACTCCTTTCATCACCTCCTTGGGAAAATAAGAGGGATACAATCCGTAGGAAAATAATGCAAAAAACTATATTGCACATGTTTGCAATGAGAAATACATTCTTTTTTTTTTTTAAAGTGCCCAACCATTTTTTGGTTTTATACAGCTGAGCCCAACCATTTTTTTGGTTTTATACTGCTGAGCCCAACCATTTTTTTGGTTTTATACAGCTTCAAATGTCTGTTCTAATCTCTGCCAATAGCTACTAGATTTGTCAGACTATACCTTTTAGATCTAAATCACAAACAAACTCAGCAAAAAGAACATTTAATCTCTATCCTAGATGGAAAAATGTGAACTATAATGGCAAAGATAAAACATAACTGAAATTTTTTTTTATCACAAGTCAAGAAAACTACAGAGTATTGTGACTGAGCATGTGACAAGCTTCATGCAGGGTAACAACCATATTTAGTTTGCTCTTTTGATCAGGTCAAAATTCTGAAAGGAGGAGTGCATACTGTGGCGCGGGCGGCTAGCTTAGCTCTCTCGTGGGTACTGTGCCCTCTTTGGCTACAACTATGGCGTGCCTGGGTGGGAGCGGGGGGGGGGACCCGGTCCCGCCCTCTGCTCTGGGCCCCGACCCAGGGACCCTGTGTGGAGTAGTCTTCAAACTGCCCGGTCCGTGACTTACTCCCTTCCCTGGGTCGCCTGTCTTTGGCCCCACTGCTCGCAGTCTGCTTCCTGGAACTGGGTGGGGAGGCCTCACGCCTGTGCCTTGGGTCCCTGACCGTAGCCAGACAGGTACCCCCCCTTTTGTCTCTGGTACCTTTGGGGTTGTAATATGTGGCAGTGGTTGCTCCAAGTCCTGTAGCAGCTCTCCTCCGCTCCGCTCTGCTTCTTCTCCTAACTCCCTTCCAGCTGCTCCTGTCTGCCTGACAGGGAGGCTTTTAACTGCTGGGGCAAGTTCCTTGGTTGGCCTCAGCTGGCCTAATTGGCCTAATTGCCCCAGAGTAGTCCCAGCTGGATCACCCAGGGAATAGAGATTTGTTCATTCTGGGGCTAATATAGACCCCCTCTATTACTCTCCTGTAGCCATCAGGTCTGGCCCTGTCACAATACCTATCAGTCTATGAATGCAGAACTAAAAACTATCTTTATCAGATAGAAGCTTGTCATATACTACATTAGAGAGAGAGATTCTTTGATTTAACTTCATTGTATTTCTGCAGTAGGGAGTAGCAGCATTACCTGCTCCAATTCAGGATGTGGTCATTCCTGCCCACACAAGCCTCAGCTCCAGTTGGTAGCACCCAACAAAGGACCCTGCTCACGGTAATGAGCAGAGGACAATGACAAATCCAGCAGATAAGCAACAAGTTCCCCAACGATGGTGAAGGTGGCTGGGATACGACTATTGGTTCATGGACTGCACAGGGCAGAAGAGGAGCTAGATCTTCCAAATGGTCATCCACACCCAGCTTGGGAAAGACACAGCCCCAATGGCTCCAACTTCCTGGAAATCCAAATCAGATTTCAGAAGCTTGTTGCATGTCTCCATGTGGAACATGTTAACACTGAATGGTTCTGGGTACAAGACAGCCCTTGTCAAAGAACTCCCCTGTTACAAGATTATAATCCCTGGCATCACATCTGGGATGCCTAATCCTTTTAGTGAGAGCCAAAGTGTTGACCTGTCAGCCAAATAAAAAGTTGTTTTGATGTTGATATATGCCAAGTGAAGCAGGCAGTTAATTTCTTAATGCAGTTCAGCCAGAAGCTTGAGGGTAATGACAATGTCCACTGTCAGTCACCCGGCAGTGAAACCTGATTGCTGTGGAGAATGATGTCTGTTAATGAGCAGCTGCACGCTGCCAAGCAGAACAGTAGTGAAGACCTTTCTGGGAACCAATAGCAATGAGATTGGCTTGTATTTGCCAAACTTGGTGTGAGATCTATGATATCATGTTTCCATTCTGCTGGTACTATGCCTGAGGCCCTTACTTTTACAAAGGTTTGATACAGGCCAGTGCTCACTGATTCCAAGGCACCTCTGAATAGCTCAGGTAGAATACCATCAAATCCAGCAGTACATCCATTCCGTAACTTTTGTTTGGCCTTCCATATTGCCTTGAATGATGGAAGCTCTGTTTGTCCCTGTGTCAGCAGTCATACAGTTTGCCAGATCATGTAGCTCTGACAGTCATCAGCAGGTGCATGGTTCAGCACATTTTCATAATGTGTTTTCCATCCTCCCAGGACCTCGTCCACTGATGAGTAGGGAGAGCCATCTGGTTTCATCTTGGGAATGTTAGAAGGCTGTTTATGGTTGCCAGCCAGACACGAGATAGCACTGTAGACAGGACACAGATTATTGTGCTTTAGGCTGTCCTCTGTTTTGTTGGCCAGGGAACTGATGTAGAATTCACAGACACATTTTGTTATGGCCTGAAAAATGTCTTTCAACCACTTACATTCTTGGACATCTCTCTGCTTGGATGCTTCTGACTCTTTTGCTAACATATCAGAGGCCTTTTCAGAATGCCAAGGTTTCTTGCACAACCATCTGAAACTGATTGTTTCAGTGGCGGCATATGATATAGCATTACATGTCCAATCCAGGCAATCTCTATGTCATCCAAGAGGGCAGCGGGATTACGTATGTGATCTTCGATAGCCTGTGTATACTTCACGGCTTCAACAAAATACTTGGAAAGATGCTGGAGATTTCTGTTCATGGACATCTGGATTGCGAGGAGTTGGAAGATGTAGTGACAGTTCAGCAGCAATTACTCTGGTCCGAGTTTGCTGGTGAGATTTCACTATGGAGCAGTTTCTGGTGGGGATGTGATCAATTTCTTTCATGGCAGGTCCATCGGTTGAATTCCATATCCAGCAATGGTTACTGAGGTGCCTAACCCAGGAGTCCGTGATAGAGAAACCCTTGGCAGCACATGATGTCAGAAACTGAATGGTGTGGTCATTTGGGGAATCCAAACCAAAGTGACCTATCACAATTTCACACTCCTTTTGACCACAGCCAGTAACACCATTGAAATCTCTGAGCACTAACACTGTGTCATGTGGCAGAGTTTGAGTGGACTTTTGCTGCCAGTTGGTGGTAGAATGCTTCCTTTTTCACAGGTGACAAATCTTCTGTTGGCCTCAGTGACAGAAGACAGTGTTGAAGTTGAGCGTAAAGTAAGCATGAGAAGATGGGGTTACATGTGGTTAAGGTCTGTGCTAGAGGTCGTCTGATAACAACTGCCACACCTTGAGTACAATCTGGACCACTGGAGTGGAAGGAAGTTGCTTGATTGCTGTATGGCAGGCCATTGTTCTGCTAAACCTGGTGCACGATCTTCATACTGGTACCTGTGCGAGAATGTGCTTTGGTTCATGGCTTTTGCCACATTTCTATATAACCTCAGATGTGTGGCAGGAATGTATTCTCACCCTGGCACTATCCTGTTGAATTATTGACTGGATATTAGGCCTTCCTACTCCACAGATCGGAATCAAGCTTGGCCAAGAAGTGTTCACTGACCAAGACTATGCCAACAAGATTGCCTTGATTGTGAAGAAGCTAGAGAATTTAAGGGCTGCCCTTTAAGGTTGAACATCTCATGGCAGAAGACCAAAATCCAGAACCTTGGAGCTGGGCCACCAGAAACTCTGGTAGGTGGGATCAAGTACCATGGAGAGCATTGACGAGTTTTTCTACCTCAGTTGCAAGTAGAGCTCAAATGACTTCAGCAAACCAGACGTCCTATGATGATCCTCACCGATGGATGCAAAAATGTCTTTGCACTGAGACAAAATTCAGGATCTATCAAAACTGTGTACTACCTGTACTGCTATTTGGATCAGAAACCTAGACCCTCTTAGGGGAAGACTTAGAGTGGCTACAAGCATTCCATATGCGCTATCATTACTAAATTCTGAGCATAAAGTGGTTCAACTTTACGTGAAATGCCATAATCTCGCAGAGATATGGCCTTCCCCCAATAGCTCAATATATTCAAAAGTGGTGTTGTGTGCTCTTTGGCCATGTTACCAGGATGGAAAAACATACCAGCACACTGTGCTCACAAACTTTTATTGACAAGCGAAGGAGTGGCACACATTGATCCTACCTGGCATTGCCAGTGGGGCTGCCCCAGAGATTTGTAGATTTGCAGGACTGAGCCAGATCTGGGAACTTCACTCTGCAATGCCTGGTATGATGCTGTCAACCATTGTCACTCTGACTGGCGCAGTGGTCCTCAGTAGACTATGCACATTTGATGATGATGATGATGAATTTTTGTAGAAAATATTGCTATGTACATTTCAAGAACACAGTGGTGTATCCAGGTTTCTTTCCATTCTTAGTCTTCTTCAGTAAAGTTATTACAAAATGAAACTATGACATTAATCTTGAGACAGGATCATTTATCATTAAGTGAATTTTATCATGCTGGGGGCAGGGTGGGGAGGAGAAGGAGCAAAGACACAAGACCATAAAACTAAGACTGCCCAAACACTGTTCATTCCATCATAAAACTAATAACCCATGAATATTTTTAATCACAGACTAAATACCATGGTAATTAATACCATAAGTATTCACTGTTTTTAAATATCAAAACAGGTACTCACATTACAAGTAGAAGGTTGCCAGCCTGGAAGGACATAAAGGACCCACCCTGTTAGTGCAGAACAGGATGTTTCAAAGAAATTGGTATAGAAGCATAGGTTGGACATAGGAGCTTATTGACTCTTCCAAATATAAGTAGCATTCTCGCTTCTCTGGCATATGATGTCAACACTAACATACTGGGGCAGGGGGGAGCAGATTGTACCCCCAAGCCTTCAGGGAATAGCTTTAGGGGCTACGCTAGGCTAAGATGCATAGTAGCTCCAATGTAGTGCTCTCCCAAGTGTAAGTTTGCAGTCTTGTGCAGAATTAAGAAAAGTTTCCTTCAACCTCTTCTCCCATCTAAGACATCAATATAACAGAGGGAAGGATTTTGCCCAAATCTACAATAGATTTATTCCTGCACATCAAAACTGTTATAGAAAACTAATAAATAATTACAGCTTTGATTCAAATCGTAATACAGCACCTCCCCCTCCCAAAGTTCAAGTATAAAGACTGTACGTAGGGGGTTTTGCAGTAATCAAGAGGGGCCAAATCTCCCACTCCAGACTGTGCAGCACAAGTAGAGCCATTCTGAGGCTGCTCCTGCAGTTGCTTTTCCCTCCTTCTCCTGATAAGGAGATTTAGTTGGTGAATCCATATAGCTGTGGATTCGACAGACACATTGCCACTTCTCCTCAATCCTATCCCTGTTCCACCCCATATGCTGGTACATATGTGAAGCATACAGAATTAGAAGTTCCTTTAGTGGACTGCATCCTGCCCCACCTCCCAAAGCAGCAGCACTTCATTGTGCTATCATGCTTTCTATGTTTGGAAAGAGAGTGACAGAGGCAGGATTTGCACATAATACTTGTCAGTTCTGTATGATGAATTAGACTTTCATAATGCAAATTAGGATCCTTTTTCAATAGTACCAAGACTATTCTTTTAATAACCAACTGACAAGATTAAGATGAACAAAGTACCACTCAGCAACTGAATATGAAAACAATTATTGTATCCCAAAATAACGATGAGTCAATAATTTCAAAATGCTTATAAAATCTGCCTTCCATTACACAGTCTTACATCTCTTTAAACAGATGAAATAACATTTATAGACATAAAAAAACTATAAAGTATTAATCTTGCTTTCTCATTCAAGTACAGAAACTTGAACAAGCCCATGCTTCCTTTTGATTATAATTCATAAGCTTTGGAAAACATGTTATGGTCCCTCTACCCTATGCCATCACTTATTTTAAATAAATGTGTTTCTATTATTTATGTGTCTAATTTCATGTGTTAGGCACTTATATACTCAAAACTAAAGCCCCTGCCTTATTCAGTACAGAGGATGGATGGTGTTCACGTAATGAGCAGCTATTAAATATTTTATTTTTATTTTCATTTTCAGTGTGCTGAGTGATTCTTTATTTACTGCTCATTATTTTAACCTGACTCTGAAGACAGAGCTATTAATTTCCTCAGGGGCTTTTCTATGGCATTTCTCACTATAGTACCTAAGTACTTCACAAATGTTCATTAAATTATCTTCACAACACCCCTATGAGGTAAGGAAGTGGTAGCATCCCATTTTATAGATTGGGAATTGAGGCATAGAGAGATTGAGATCCAAAGCATCCACTAATTTTGTGTGCCCAATCTGAGACACTGAAGACTGATTTTCAGAGTTCTTAGCATTATATTGCATTTTATATGTTCAAAGTACAGTTCCTATTGACTTCAGTAGTAGCTGTGAGCATTCAGCACTTCTGAAAATCAGACTCCTGGGTCTCAAGTCAGGCAACCAGAAAATGAGAATACTTGGCTAGTGACCACCTGTGAAAATTTTGGTTTAAGTGACTTGAATAGCATTACATAGGAACTCTTTGGCAGAGACAGGGATAGTTTCCAACTCTCCAGGGCAGCGTTTAACTGCATTAACCATGAGACCATCCTTTCTCTTCCTGCAGTCCTCTGCCTATTCACTACACATGTTCCAACTTTTGCAACAAATGAGGCAGGGATCTGACAATCTCTTTCACTACACAGCTGTGATTCATCCCTAAGCAGGTCTATCCTTGTATTGAATAAGGCAGCGGTTCTGTGGGAAAAACAGTACTGTAATACAGATCATGTAATTGAAGACTGTATCATAATGCATACACACCAGGAGACATTTTTAAACTTTTGAGCGCTTGCCTTTGCAATCTCATTAATGTTTTTTTAATGTAGTTTTGTGTGTGTGTGCATATGTCATATATAAAAACTATGCAATTTAAGATTGCTAATACAGTACCAGAGACACATCTGAAGAGGGTGGCTGGTTTGAGGTCCCAGTCTATGCCATGTAATTGTGGTAAGTATTCAAGTAAGTAGGTTGCTGGAAATCATGGCTCCTATACTTATATCAGAAAGTCTGGTTCAGATGTTGGAATATATTTGCTGAACAGAAAGATGTCTTTAAAATAAAGTAAGTGGAGCTGGATGAAAATCCCTTGTTTGCTGACACTTCCCTTTCAAAAGGCAGATTATCAAGTTTAAAAATTCTGAACATGAATGAAGTGTTAATCCTTGTCTGAGAAGATCTTATCTAACAAATAATAATAGAAATTGTGTTGATATTTCCACTAGATCCAAGAAGTACGGTCATCCTGGCATCCTTACAGTGACCATTATTATTTTGGTTAGTTTCTTCTTCATTTTCTGAATTGTTCTTCCTATCAGGGACAGTGAGGGAAGACATATATCATGAGTTTGGGGCATTTGGGTAACAGTACATGTATCTCTTTTGCTTCCAAATTCTCTTTCTCTTGAAATGCAGAGTTCTTTTTCCTTGTGGTGAGCAGATCCAGTTAAGAGACTCCAAACTGTTTGGTATTTGAAGGAACCTGCCTGAAAGGTTTGCTTTCTCTTTGCATAGCCTGTCCTTTTTTCCATTTTTGAGTCCTGTAAAGAGCTCTTTGGGGAATCTAGATTTGCTTTGCATGATTTCACCTATTACTTCTTTGTTTCAATGACTGGATCCTTTCTCCTTCCTGTTTGTGTCAGTATGCAACTGCTGAAGTGGTGTCTTATTAGACTATGATGTTTCCCCCTTCTGAACTTTCAACGAATGCCAGAAGTGTACTTTTTTGTTGCCTTGAGTTCTAGGAAATGTTTCTTTTCTTCTTATTTAGAGCCGATTTCTTAAGTGATTAGGTGATTCAGCAAGGTTCCAATATACTTTCAAATGCTGTGAACACTTTGCATTTCCTTGTCAAAATTATTCCAGGTAGGGCTCCTTGCTGTTGTATCCAACATCTCAGAAATTCTAGGACTGGGGTGTGTACTTATTTCTATTTGTTCATTGTAGTGAATGACTTCATAAGTATTTGCATGTGTTTATGTAGTCTTTCAAAGGGTGTAATCACAATGCAGAGTAGATAAATGCAATAGTTGAACTGAGGAAGTTCTGTTTCTTCAAACGTGGTTTTGAAGTTCAATCCTTTCTCATGGGAAGGAAGGACTTGGCTTTGAAGAATGTCTACTCTACTCTCCCATATGAGTAAGCCTATGAGCTGGAAATAGGAGAATTTTTCAAGGTTGTGATGTATCTGTGTTACTGAACTTTAATTAAGAGCCTGAAGTTGCATCCATAAATATCTAAGGTATAGCAGTGGATAAAGGTGAGTGCCTTCAGCCCTCAACTTGGCTATTATCACCATCAACATTTGTATGAATATCCTCAGTGTAGATAAAAGAACAAACAGAAGAATCATATACTGGTAGTGTTTGTATAAAAATCATAGAAATACATTATGACATCTTTGTTGGGAACATGGGAAAAAAGGACTGTTTTGCTATGCTTTAATTAACTCCTTTGTGGTTTGGAGGTTTAAAAGACAGAATTTATGTTTCCCTGTATTATCTGCTGCCACTTCTACCATTATTTTGTCAAATAGCACCTTTAATTTCCGCTGATTCCTAAGTGAGTTGTTGCTAACTTGGGAAAAGGATTCCCCTGATCTCCAGTAATCACAATCACATCCTATAGACTTAATTGGAGGCTGTTAAGGGGTGGAATTTGTCTCCTAAGTGCCATGCAAGCTTGAATGCTGAGGTTTTATACATAATTAGACAACTGCATGCATACCGTGTTTCAGTTTACTACATTCCACCTAATTTCTGCTCTTCTAGCATCACATTAGACATTTTCTGCAAGCATGTAATATTTCAAAAACTTTTCCTTTATCAGGTTGTAAAAGATTAGAGTAGACAACAGACTTGTATTTTAAATTAATAAATCTAGCTGAATTTTCTTAATTACACAGATAATATTTTTGCTTTTGTGTTCTTTTAAAATAGCTGTGAAATGTAGTATCAAATACTACTGCTCCAATTTTAGTATAATGTGTGCAAATCACAACAGATTATTTTTGAGTTAATTAACAATGTGACTAAATAGATCCTAAATATAATAATCAAATATGAATTTGTCAAATATAGCTATGTGGCACAGCTTGTTAAAATTGCTGCTGTTCCTCCTCCAGAATGCTCAAGTTCTAGTATTAATTTGTACACCTGTAACATGAGTTTCACAACGTCAACACAGTCCTTTACATTGATTTTTACCCCAGGTACCATGTGGGAAATTCTAGGACAGAATATACCTCTCCATAATCCATGGACAGGACACAGGACACTGTTTCATTGGCCATCTGTCGCTGCTATTATGGCCTATGATGGGATGGACCGGTGGCCACCAATTCAGGGGCTTGGGGCTACTGAATCTGAATAAGCACTCATTCAATAGCTCCTCCCCCAACCCACTCTAATGGCTCTTTTGGTATTTATTCTGGAGTCAGTGCAGAACACCACCTCTACAATGCATGGGGAGGATGGGGCGGAAGAGAGATTTCTCTCCTGGCTAGTTTCAAGAGGTGTAAGTAGTAGAAAATATTAAACAGGTCCCCCCAAAATGAGGTGAATTTCACCCTTCGAGGACTCAATAAATTGGCAGGATTGTCATTCTCTACCCAGGGAATGTCCAGCATAACAGAAGGAGGTCAGGAATAAGAGATATTAGCAACATTTGTTTGAAAAAGCCTGTATTGTGCAAATCAGCACTTGTCAAAACTACTATACTTCCACTTTCACCTGTAATAAATTTCAGCAACAGTATTTCAGAACTTTTCTTTGATTATTCAGTTACACTTTCCTAATATTTTATCAATATGACAACATAAAAGTTAAATTAAACAATAATTTATGAAAAGCCTATTATATTCCTAAACTGAAAATTAATTTTTCAGTGTTGTTAATGAATAAGTGAATTTATAAAAACCAGTATCAGCACTAATGAAAAAAGCCACTTTTCTGAATGACTCCAGTCTAATCTCAGATAACTTTAGCACAATGATTAATTGCGTTAATAACAATTCAGTTATCAGGGGAGGGGAGAGTGAGAGTGAGAGAGAGACAGAGAGAGAAATGTTTGTTGGATGACAATAAATCTTCAGAGAATTTTAATAGAGTTTGATTGAGGTCATAAAGACACATGTCCTAAGTAATGAGTCTATAACTTTGCAGCTGTGTTGGTCCCAGGATATTAGAGAGACAAAATGGGTGAAGTAATGTCTTTTATTCGAACAACTTCACCCATCTTGTCTCTCTATAACTTTACCTCATGGATAATTGAACTTAACTCAAAGCAGCTTTGCTCAGGTAAAAGCAATCCTTTAATTTTTTTGTTTAATACTTGCACTCCTAAAGATAAGCAACACTATTGTGAAAATAATTCTATTTTTATATTTTTCCATAGTGATCATAATAACTATAGAGTACATATAAAGCATTCCGATAATTTGTTTAAAGACCAACAAAATTCATCTCTACACCAAATAAACAAATCATAATATATACTGTAGTAGATAAACTCCACAGTAAATAGTGACTGATTCTTCCAAGTTGAATATACTATACCAGCTCAACTATAAGATCTTTTATTTTTTCTTGAAACCGTGTTTATTCTCTATTTTTAAAAGTCTAATTGCAGAATCAATGTGTATTGTATGTCATTATTTTGCATCTCAGCTGCATAAAGTTTTGGATAAACAAAGTCTTGATAGACAAAAAGATCTTGTTTTTTACCACCTTGTAAAGTTCCAGTAAACAGAAAGCATACTTATCAAGAAATCTGAGATTTAATTAAGCACTATATAATAGACTATTTGCTGGAAGCAATCCATAGAATTATTTTGACAAAGAACAAATCATGTTTTTGTCAGTCAAACCCCCATCGGCTTCCCGCAAAATGAGCCTATGCCCAAAAAGTCATGTCAGATGGTATTTGCTATCTACTCTGCACACTCACTTTACTTGGTGAATTAGTAAAGTTTACACAGTTGCACCAATGATACACTAGAATTTTAAAGGAACTTGTGATCACAATAATAGAAGCAAAGTTATAATAGAATAATATAATAGAAGCAATAATACAAAGTTAAAGTTTTATCAACATGTTCTGGTGATGCCAATAAATCACGAGACCAGAACTTAAGATCTCAGTTCAGCAAAGCACTTAAGTATGTGCTTATCTTTAAAGTTAACACTGCTTCAGAATGCTTAAAGTTACGCTTACATTCTTTGCTGCATCGGAATGGTTTTCTGAATCAGGGTCTAAGTGGTATTTTAGCAGAACCCCAAGCCAGAATTTCCTTGATCATATGTATTTTTCATAACACACTAGTATATTTTAATTTAAATTATATTTCTATGTACTGTATTCCCACCATATCCTTATTATTAATCTCACTGCCAATAGGGATGAACACCAAACTTTAAAAGCAGAGAAGACCAAGTAGTGTATCATGTATGAGGAGCAAAAGATTTTCTTTTTCAGCTTACATTTACACAGGATAAACACAGTACTGTTACTTGACCTTAATAAAAACTGATGAAGTTGTCTGAGCTACATATTTAATAATAAAACTAACATTATCCATAATTTCACATCTGAATATCCAGTAATTTGTTTCTCTATTTGCTTTTATCTACAATTTTGACAGTTTAGTCCTCACCATACACATTTTAAACAATATATAGTTTCAGTTTTTTAAAAAACACTTACAATAATATAGACACTTTTTCCAGTTCCTGTTGGCCCCACAAATATAGAAGGTTTTTGATGCACTGTCAGCAACTCCATTAACGCAGAGTATCGAATAGTATCCAGAGTTGGTACAATGATTTCATTAAACATCATATCTCGAGGTATGGGAGGAGCTGATTTGAGTGTTTCCACCCAGGGTTCCCATATTCCTGCTCCCTGTTTTAAATTATATGAATAGTCAAACATTAATAGTAAACAGTAAAACCAAAAAGCTCTGTATTAACATAGTGGACTGTATTATAGATGAACATTTACAGGATAATCACTACTAGAAGTTGTTATTTTAATGTTTGTTTCAGTATAAAAATTGGACTACACTTAAGCAGTTTTGTGCTTTCAATTCGGAGTACTTAAAATAAATAAATAAAAAGAACCAGCTGTTGGTCATGTGAGCAAAGATATAAAAATAAGGATTTTGTCCTAAATAAAATAAACATTTACTGGAACTTTTCAGGCCAATTTATCATTAGAGAAACATTATAATGAGAATTTCTTACCTGATAATTTTTTCTCTTTTAGCAGCTTCTCTTCTAATTCATCATTAATACATAATACCTCTCTGTGGTATTCAGAGTCTAATGTGGCTTGGAGACTCCAGGACTAAGCCCCACCGTTCGGCCCAAGTCACCATAGAAGTTCGTTAAAAGGTTCAGAAATACTTCAGCAACCGAAGAATGTGAAGTCCAGAATTGTTTCCTGGTTCCCTGTGGCATGTAGAGGCCAAGGGAGCACAATGTGGCAATTGAGTCTTTTAGGCCATGAAGCCTATATCAGTGAATACTGAGAAAAGAGCGCTCCCCTCAAATGGGAGGTCTTGTATGGACTGCTGCATAACCCTACACTCTGGATGTCCCTAAACCTCTCACTGGCAGAAGCTGAGACTGGATGACAGGGAAGGGATCACTTAATAAGTGCCCTGTTATGTTCATTCCGTCTGAAGCATCTGGCACTGGCCCCTGTCAAAAGACAGTATACTGAGCTAGATGGACCATTGGTCTGACCCAGTATGGCCATTCTTATATTCATTTTTAACATGGGAAGGGATTTCACACTGATCTCCTTGTAATCTCATGACACAGTTCCATGGAAATTGTGGAGCCAATCCAATTACTTTGCAAACCACTGCTATTGCTTTGTGTGACTCCATAGCAGAGTATTCATGTCCAGTATGGGAACAACCCATGCATGCTAAGAGATTAGACCTCGTTCTAAATGGCAGTTGTAATGGAATAACAGGATGTCTAAAGCCAATACCAAAGGATTGCCTGTACTTACTGGCTGGCATTTCACCACCTGATATCAGGAGGCAGGTAGCAAGCCAAAGGGACAGATCATGGCATATGGAAGATCCAAGGCATCCATTATATAGTCACACAGGAGTAATCAAACACCTTAAATCGCGAAAGAGTTTTATAACCAGTGTTGTGCCTTTGGATATGACAACTTGCAAGGCACGACTGAGATTATGGAATGAAAGACTATGTGCAGTTGGATGCACTGAAATACATCTGCAACCAGAGGAGGACCTTCTTGGAAGTGCCGATAATACTGCTCAACTTGGGGATGCCTGAACCGCCTGCACATGCAAACTGGCAAATCAAAGATTAATATAATCAAATAGGGCTATTCTAATGACATGAATATATACAAATGCAGTGAGGTGCAGACCATGGAGCATCTGCTCATTTGCTGACTGTTTTGGAAGACCTGTATGAAGGAGGACCTCACTGTAGCGATGGAATGAGCCATCACTTGTGCATGGTTCTGGAAAAATATCTAGTTTGTGACAAGGACACAAAGAGCAGAAGTTGCATGGGGAACAGAGTCCTAATGTACCTAATCTGTTCTGATCCCAGACTGCCTGAAGAGCTCCTTATGCTTTAATATGGAATCAAGTTTTGATGAGGGACAAGGGAGGCACTGAGCCCCTTTCCTGGCAGAGCAAGGGTGTATGTTGAAAGCCAGGCAGGCATCATTCCCATTACACTTCAGCCTGAGGCTGGACATCACTGTAGTAACAGGCTTCTCTGAATGCCCAGACTTATTGCAGGGTGGGGGAAGGGTCAGTGAGCCTTATACAGAGCACTATGTGAGTGCCCTGTGAGGAAAAAAGCTCCAGAAAACATTCCCTCAAAGTCGGAAGGAAAAGGAGAAAAGGTTAAAACCTTCATTTTTATACCACTTGCTCATCAACGGTACAGACTGCTGCCTTACAACAGATACACTTGCTTTTGTCTTTTTAAGACCTAGAGTCTTTGGAGTATACAAGACTTGCCCCAGAGCAGGTTGCGAGAGGTTCTTCTCTCCTTGGGAATTCCCATGCCCCTAACAGAGACTTCCCATGATGGAATCACAGTTTTAGGTGGGGGGTTGAGGCCCTAGCACAACTTTTTCATCTCAAAGCACAATGCCCTCGAAAGGGTCAACAGCTTTTGGCAGCAAGGCATAGTTCATCGTCACAAGCCCCATGACCTGGCAGAGCAAAGATCAGTGGCTTGAAGTAGCAGGGCATAGCTCACCCTCTGTGGCTCTCAAAAAGCTATCTATAGCACCTCTTAGACTTGGTGCAATGGTTGTACTGCTTGTCATCTGCTGGGATGAGGAGCAGAGAGACTCCACTTGACCCCACTGTACTGGAGAAATCAGAGCTAGCACCTCGCTATTCCAGTACTTTCTCAGCTAATGAGAGGCAGAAAAGTTGCAGGAACTGAAATGAAGTCATCACTAAAAGAAAATGAATTAAAATTCAAAAGTTATAAAAAAAGTGGTTGGGAGAAACTGAAATGTCAACTTGTTCCATCATCGGAAGTAGTAATTTTGGAGACCTGAGTTGATGGGCAGAACTTAGCCCTGGAGCAACAACAATGGACCGCCTCTGAAATTTCACAGGTGGGAGGTACTGTTACCCATTCATAATAAATGAGAGAATTTGTGCAGCAGAAATGATACCATATAATGATCATAGCGATACCATATAATCTTCAGAAAAGATTATTTCCGAATGGGTGTTCTCATTTTCTTCTGTAATCCTCACCTTTTTGATAAACCGATAGTCATAAATTGTTCCCTCTGTAGGAAATGGAACTGTGAATGTCTTTGAAGCTTGCTGATCAATACCATTCAGCAATTTATATTGTTCTCTTGTTTCCTCACTAATTGGTCCATCAAGTATTTCTCTCACAACCTTGTCAAATTTTAGTCGATCATCCTCTTTACAGCTAGCTCCTACAGACCAGGTCAGTGAAAAAAGGAAAATACCCTGGAGTGGAGGAAAAAAATATAAAGTAGTTCTTCAGTAGCTGTGTATGACCATATATCGATCCTTTGCTCACTGAAATCAATGAGATCTTTGCCATTGATTGCAATAGGAGCCGATTGGCCAAATGTCTTAATGTATAAATTAAACCAAAATATTATAGAAATAATAAAATATGACAGGGAATGTATTACACTGATATGACAGCACAATCTATTTTCTCTTGTGGCTTTCAGTACTTGACAAAAGCCTTTTATAGAAATGCAACATGTGATCTTATTTATTCATTGGTTTGTTCTTTTAAAACAGCAGTTCATTTCTTTATTTACTGAACACCAACAGCTCAACAAAATACAGAGAAGCTTGGCCTTCTGACTCAAGGAGCTTATATTCTTAAATAAATAATATAACATAAATATAATTTATAGGCCCTATTCCTCATTGCCTTACTTCCCCTTTGCACCAGGTAAGGGCCCATTCTGCAAACACTTAGAGACATGCTTAACTTTACTCCCATGATTGAAATCAATAGGGCTACTCACAGCAGTAAAGTCAAGAGTGAGAATAATTGTTTGCAGAATCAGGCTCTGAGCTGGAACAAAGTGGCAGAAGAGCAAGCTAAAGCCCCCCACTGGAAAGAAGACAACCCCTGAACAGGAGAATATTAAGCTGCTTCCCTTCTGTCCTGCACCAGCAAGGAGCACTATAGACTGACCTGAAAGCAGGGAAAATAATTTTTCAAATTTTATTTTCAATAGAACAACACTCTATGTATAACGAAAATTCCTTTGTTGGTTAGTTAAGCTAACATTCAAGAGTCAATCTATATCTATCATCAGCTGGACAAAGAAAACCTTGTAAAAACACTGCCAAAAATAAGTTACCATTACAGTGGGTTAAAAATGTATTTTATTTTCAGTGACTATTTTCATCAAAATTTTTTTGATTTCCGTTTAAAAACCAGGGGAAAAAATCTGTCGGTTTTTTATTTTGTTTTTTTCTATGAAAACCTGACCAATTTTGACAAGGACAGAAATTTTCCATTTTGTCAAAAGCCATTTTTGTTGGAAAAAAGTTTCAATGAAAACATTCTCAGCAGCTCTAATTACTACTGTGTTATATTAGTATCACACTGGGAAACTGCAGCTACTGTTCAAACTAATTGGTAATGAACAATAAATGATAAATTGAAATCTTTTCAAGATTCATCAGCATAACCACAAAAAAAGTGTGAACTATGGGCCACATCCTCAGTTGTCGTAAATTGTCATAGCTCCTTTGAAGTTAATGGAACTATGTTGATTTATACCAGCTGAGGATCTGGCCCTTTGTCTACTACACCAATTGCATCTGTGTAAGCAACAAATGAAGCTCTGTAGCTCAGAAGAACCTCATGCCAAAATCTTCAGTATTAGTGTCCAACATCATAATCAAGATAATTTGTGTCTTGCAAAATTGCTACTGTACAATCCATGTGTTTGGAAGTACAGTAGGATTATATGCACTGCACACTGAAGCACAGAACTGAATTGTATATGAACAGGTTCTTATCTACTTATAAATACAGTCTCAGCCTGCATTATAGTTAGAATGTACTGAAAGCATGGAAAAGAGCCTATGGCAGATGGTGATGATGGGGGCTCCTACAGACAGCAATTTGTGTCAAATAAAACATTCATAGGTTTGTGAGTAGGATTTGGGGCGGCACCCGTATTTTGCTTTAAGGTAGACTCTGACCCACTTGCCTTGAATTCAAGATGAAGCTAATGTCTGGGTAGCAAAGCTCACGCTTTGATAGTCCTCCAAGGCCACAATTCTCAGTTCTGCATTTTCCTGCCCTTCTACTTACTCACTTCCCACTTGTCTCCTATGCACTGGGAGCTCCCTGCTAGTTTATATACACCTGATCATTCCACATGGTCTGCTCTATTTCTGCAGTATTCAGCTCACCTCAGCCAAATAGTCCTAGAAGTGTCCATCCTAGCATGCTGCTAGATGGCTAGAAGGTCATACCAGAGTTCTGGTTAACCTCTGGTGTGACTACAGCAAAGAACATGATTTTGGGAGATGTACTCAAAATCATCATTGGTATGAAAACATCTCAAAGCGGTTGGCGGAGGTGAGGATCAAGCTGTGCAATGCAGGGCAGGGAGCACATAAAAAACCTAAAGACAGCCTACCAAAAGGCAAAAGATGGGAACTGCAAGTTGGCAACTTCCCCTCTACAGCTCTTACTACAAGGAGTCCGACCTGGTGCTCGCCACAGCCCCAAGTACAGAGCCAGTTGCTATAAAACTTACTGACAGTTTATTTCAGTAAATCAAACATGAAAAATTAAAATGTGTGTTAATTAAAAAGTACCTAAAAAGAGTTAACCATTTTCCCCAGACAGAATTTACAGGCTGTTTATTGTGATAACTAAAGAGTGTAGATTTTATTGTTTATGGATCCATTCATGGCTATAAAGTCCAATTTGGGATTTTCCATTATGTTAAAAAGATCAATATTGCCTACCTCAAGCCAAGAGAAAACATCACGTTCACTCATGGCTTTAATTTTGGCCTCATCAGCAAACTCATCCATCATGCAATCCATTAGATTCATTAAAGATCGAACTAAGTTTGTGTCTGAAGTAGGAGACAATTCCTGAAATAAGAGAAATGTTTGCTATGGCATATGTATTTAACTAATTGAAAATAATCCACTGTACATTTATTTATTACATAATACAGAGATGACAATAATCCTCTATGGTGTAGGTGCCAAAAACATATATTAGAGCAAACTAAAAATATAATTAAAATATAGATGAAAAAGACTATTCACAGGACAGAATTTCCAATATATATTATCTAAAAATAATACACATAAGTTGATAATGTTCTTTTGAAATGATTTGCTTGTTTGACAACTTTGAATTACAGGATACATGAATTTGTTTTGCTTTTCATACAAGCACACTTTATCCTACCTTTGCACATTTTCTAATGAACTCAACAGAAAGTGGGACCATTCGGTCAAACAAGCCTACTATAAATTCTTTATGCATAGAGCTGACTCCAGGTGGCATTAGATTTAGCCAAGACACCATCAAGGGTCTCCATCCTAACATGTGAGGCTCCATGTAGATCATGCCACATCTAGAAACCTGCCAAAAAAAAAGTGTATCTGTTAACTTGTGACTTCTGCAGTTTTTCCTGCTGAAAAATAATATCAAATGTTATCCTATCCAGATTTTGGGATTGTTAGAAATTGGAGACAATTATACAACGCTGAACATAAAGATGCATACACCTCATCTTGTCAGAGTGTGCTTTGCTGACCTCTGAGGAAAAATTCAAACCCAACTTCACCATTGACTGGCCTGGTGGGGAAAGTGGGAGGATTCTCTTCTTCAATCAATTTAGACCACAATAATTAATTTACAGAAGAGCATAAATTGACCACTAGTAGTACCTAGCCTGCTCTCTCACTGTTGATCTTTTATTCAGTTTTAAGCCAAAGTTCTTGATTGTGCCAGATATCCTGTTCTGTTTCCAATATTATATGAGCCACAGCTGATTGCACTTGCAGACTGGCACTGAGGAAGTTTACACTTTCTACTCCTGGGGGAATTCTGCACCAAAAAATAAAAAATTCTGTGCCAAAAAATTAAAAACACTGTGCACATTTTAAAATTCTACAAAATTCTGCATTTTCATTTGTCAAAATAACACAATATAATCACACCAGTTTCAATTATTTTGGTAATTTATTTAAAAATACCTGTCCGTAAGTATGTCTGTAACAATACAGACAACAAAAAAGATTCCTCCAGGAGTATAGAGTTAAAGAAACCACTATGACAACCCAGTTCCTGTTTCTCTGTTATGCTTTTGTTGGGTACCTCAATCTATGTGTGTCACACATGCCAGCTGGGCACTTCTTGGGGGAAAACTCTATCCCTCTGGTTTCAGACTCCCGCACCTCCTCCCCATAGAGCCCAGTTGTGCTCCCCCCCAGCCCAGACACCCGCACCCCCTCCCTCCTAGAGCCCAGACACCCACACCCCCAAACATCCAGAGCCCAGCCACGGGGTGTCTCCCTAACCCAGATATCAGCACTCCCTACCCGCCAGAGTCCTGGAATCCAGAAAGAGAAATAGCCTGATGCTAATTCCTAGGCTTGTAGAGAGTTTCATCATCATGCACACCACCTCCTTCCTTCAGGACATGCTGGGAAATTCAGCTGCCCGAACCCTCCAGCTCCACCTCCTCTCCAGCAAGTGTCCTGTATTTGCAAGCTGCAGAGACAGGCTCTAGCTGGTCCAGTGGCCCCTACTGTTCAGCAATTCTGAAGGGCAAAATGAAATTCTGCACAGAACATTAATTCTGTGCAAATTCTGCCTTGCACAGTGGTGCAGAATTCCACCAGGAACAACCTTCCCCTGAATATCCATCTGGTGGGTACAATAAGACAGTGAGCCAGAGGTCCCCATTGATTATTGGTTTTACCAGAATTTGCCTGGAATTAATTTAAAGATTTGCTTCATGGATGTTGGAAGTTGGAAAAGAAGCTCCTTCACAATATTAGCTTGCCAGAAACCTTCAGAATAATAGATTATATTGATAACCACTCTTTCAAAAATAGATACTTACAGTAGCAGGGGACGCAACTTCTAAATCCATTGGTTCAAAAATAAGACTCATTTGCTGTGACATCTGAATGATCTCTCCACTCATAAGACATAGTTTCTTGTTATCGTCCAGTACCGTATTCATATTCTCAATCCATACTGCGTCTACTGGTCCATCAAAAATCAACCATTTCCTGTCTGGTGTCTAGTTTACAGATAATATTTTGAAAAAATTCACATTTTAATTAATCAAGTACATCTGGAATATTTAAATCTAGTATATTTCCAGAAATCATAACTGAAAGGTCAAGGTTTCTCTGAAAATGCACTAAGAGCAAGGTTGTTGCATTCAGAATTCATTTTTGGAAAATGAACGTAACCTATGAATATTATCTAGTCTTAAAACTCTTTAAAAAGATATTCTTTTGTGGTCCTTAAAAGCTTTCTGCCACTCTTACTCAGGCTGAGCAGTATATTATTCCTCAAGTAATCAGTCTGGTCCAGATTCTGATACCTATAGTCATGATGAGTGTCATCTTGAAATCAATTGGACTACTAATAGAGTATGATGTTATTCAGCATGAATAAGGATATCCCAATTTGACATATTGGAGTTAGTGGGACTACTTGACGAGTAAAGTATATTCAACATGACTAAGTGTGCAGAATCTGGCCAGAGTAAGATACTACACAACATGTGTAAATAACCGTCAGCAGTATTCAGAGTATTTCCTGTGGAAAGTATAGGAAAGTACAAAGGGCCCACTCCTGCAAACACTTACAGTGTAGTAACTTGACTCATGTGAGTAGTTCCATCAACTTCAATACGTTACTAATGTGTTTCTGATGTGCTTAAATTTATACAGGGACAGAATCTAACATAGCAGATACCTAAAGTAACCGTATCTCTTTGTGGGCCAGATCCACTCTCATTGTACTCAGTGCAAAAATCATGAAGCTGTTTCCACTGAAATCAATGGTAATACTCCCATTCACGTCAGTAGTGTAGGAGCAGGGCCAAGATTTGGTTAAATTGCCAAAGTTTAGGGGCTACCACTGTAGAAAGTTTAAATACTCATCAGAATACAAATGACCATATATAACATCTATTAACATTCCTAAAAACCAGAGTAACTCTTTAGGAATAGTTTCTTCCTGGTTGCTACACAGATGTACACAGATGTAGGGGAATGCTGCAAGGAGCCTCCAGAGGAGTACTTTACAAGGAGCACAAGAAGTACTTTGCTAGGATTGTGCAGAGCCAGGCCAAATTGCAGTCCCTGCACTCAGTTCTTTACAGTCAGGGGAGCACAAAGAATGTTCCTTCCAATGTGACCAATGAGGTCACACAGTCATGTCTGGCTGCCCAGGGTGTACTAAGCTGCAATGAAAGTGTGTAGCAATAGATGTCTTATTACAGGTTTTCCATACAAGGCACAATCAAACCCTTACATGTCAATATTGTACATCTCTCGTAGAATTATTTTTACATAGATCACAAAACACTTTAATCTTGTGCATACCAAGGAAGAAGCAAATGCTCTAAAGCTCACTGCCAGGATGCCATCCGACCATTCATGTGAGACTGGATCAAATTGTCCATACAGCTGACCCATGGTTATAGACTTGGGATTTATAACAGTGATCTGAACCTTGTTTTCCTCCATCAGCCCCTAGATACACAAAAATAAAATGTATTTGATTTATACCAAGTTTAATTTATTGTGTCCTCTATTTTATTTTGGTTTCTCCTTTTTTATATTATTACATCTTAAAACTCCTAGTGTTTGGGCTAAGAAGGACAAGAACTAATCTGTGAACATTGAACTTTAAAGAAGATCTGAAAATATTTTAAAGAAAAATACCCTAAATGTATCATAAGGAGTGGAGGTCAACTTTTGTTACTAAACAATATCCTAATAAATGAAACGTAAAGAATGACAGCACAGTCCAGTGAACAAGGCACTAGATTGTGAGTCAAGTGATCCGGGTTCTATTCCCACACCTGCTGTGTGACCTTAAACAAGTTCTCTCACCTCTTTGTGCCCCAGTTTTTCCATCTGTAAATGGGAATAATGATGCCCTCCTTTGTAAAGCGTTTTGATATTCGACAGATGAAAATTACTACGTAAGGGCTAAGCACTATTATTATTTAAAATGTATAAGGAGCTCTAATTTTACTTTTAGTTAACTTAAGTTGATTCTTTTTTATGTCTTTGTGACATGATGTAACATTTTATATGTCATATAGTTCTGAAGTGATAAAAAACCACTGTTCCACAGGAATGCATGGCAACCAAAAGTGACAACTGCCATTGGCTTGTTTGAGCACAGTCATGCTATGCCCTGATAATATATAAAACATGTGTCACACTGTATTTACCCTAGGGAAAATATTCTGTCCAAATTCTTTCTGGAAGTAAACACTATTCCTCATTCCAAAAGCAGCACAACAGAATCAATTTCAGGATATCTTTATGAATCAGGATTCAGGAATTCATTCATTCACGTTTAAGTATTTTAACAGCCCTCCCACTATGGATAGACATAGCTTTCATTGGTTATATTCTCCCTGTGAACTGTAAAATGTGGGAATCTTTATTATACTGTTTCAAAGGAGAGCCAACTATTTCTGTAAGGATTTATATTACAGCTCCGCCCGTCTGACAACGCAGTCTGTATTGAACTATAAAACTTACCAAGACATGCCTTTTTTTTATTTCCCCAAAGTGAGAGGTGGGGAAAATTGTGGTAAGTCAGTCAACCTAGGCCTTTAAAGAACATCAGATAAAGCCAGTGGTGTGTAAACATTTCCAGTAGTAGCCCCCCTCACCATTAATGGAATAACTGGAAATCAATGGAAACAACTTGAATTTATAGTGATCAGCCGTAAGGCAATTACGTGTTTAAGTCTCTCCAATTTGTGTTCCAGTCATTTACCAGGCTATCAGAGTGAGATGAATGAGAAAAGAAGCTGCTATCAGAAAGAAAATTATCAGGTAAAAAAGTTCTCTTTCTGCTACACACTTCTCTCATTAATCACAAATAGGAAGTAGTAAGCAATGAATCCCAGAAATAGGGTGAAAGAATAAGGGGGAATTTAATTATTATTACTGTAGAATAATAGGCAAAAATAGTTCTCCCCATATAAAGCAAAAGCTTTATAATTTAAGGAACTATTTGAGAAGAACCAAATATAATATAACTGTAGAGGTTTCCCTGTAGGGGGCAGCGCCAGGGACTCTCCCTCTGAGTCAATCTCGGAGGGAGACCACCCCTCCCGGCGCCTACGGCTTTGGGGAGCCCGAATCAAGGGGCTGCCTCCAGCCATCAGTAGGGCAAGCCTGGGTTCAGGTCACCCCTTTTTGGTATGGGGAATAGTCTCTCGGCCCGCGGGCACGCTATTCGTCTAGGGTCCGGCCCGCTGTCGGGGACGGATCAGCGGCGGGAACTGGCCTCAAGCCCTCAAACCGGACAAGGAAGCAGTCTCTTGCCCAGCCCTCGGGAGGGCTGGTCGGCAAACTCAGGTAGGCTCGAGCCCTTAGAAGGGCGAGCCACAGTCTAAGGCCTGGCCCTTTGGCAGGGCAGGGCCGAGGGACAGCAGACTCTCGTCCTCAGCCGGGGAAGTCAGTAGTCTATGGGCTTTCTGTCTGGGAAGGCCAGCAGAAGCACACGCAGATGCTCAAGCCCTTAGCAAGGTGAGCAGCAGTCTATGGCCCGGCCCTTACGCAGGGGAGGACGGGCAGTAAGGGACAGGTTCCGGTGCTAGCCCGTATCCACCCCAGGTCAGGGTGAGGGAAGGGGAGAGGGGGACGTAGGCCCACCCGTCTCCACTGCGTCCCAGCCCAGGGCCCTGTCAGTGACGGGGTGTCCTGTCACTGGGTCGGCGAGGCTCCCGCTGAAACACGCGGACCCACTGTGAGCCGCAGCTCAGCCGCACCGCAGTCTGCTTCCCTGGACTCCTTCCTCCCGCCCTCTGTTTAGAGTACCTGGGCTTCGTCACCTTCCTCTGGGTCACTGGGTTCGAGGGCGTGAGGGAGTCCCACAAATCCTTCCCCATCAACCGGCGGCAGCTCCGGAAACTGCGCAGGGTCCTCTGCGGAGGGCAGTTCCTCCAAGTCCTCCGGCCCCCAGGCAGTGGGTAGCACCATCAGGTTCTCCGGGTCCCGGACAGCACTGGCAGGTTCTCGGGATCCCTGGCAGCGGGCAGCTCAGGCACGGCTTCCTCCGGGTCCCAGGCAGCAGGCATCTCGGGCAGGTCTTCCTCCAGGTCCCAGGCAGCAGGCAGCTCGGGCAGGCCTTCCTCCGGGTCCCAGGCAGCAGGCAGCTTGGGCAGGCCTTCCTCCGGGTTGGCAGGTCCCCATGCCGTGGGCAGGTCCAGCAGCTTCCCCTCTGCATGGGCCTCTGGTACGGTCCTAGTCTTAGGCCCCAAGGGAGAGGCATCCTTCTCCCTTGGCCACTGGGGCCTGACTGAGCTCGCAGGCCTGGGTTTTAAAGGCCTGGCCCCGCCCACCTGCTTCCAGTCAGGAATGTAAGTCAGAAAGTAATGGGAGTAGAACACCTTGCCTCTGAATTCCAGCGGCACCTCCTCCACTGCTCCAAGTTCTATAAGGGTGTTCACCACTTGTTTCAACTATATCACGTAAAAGGGGCCCTTAAAAAAGGACAGGGAAGGAGGATGGAAAATAGGAAGTGCCTGAAATTGGATAGAATACCCATTCTTTGTATTGCTAGGGCTCAGTGATTGTAGGTGATCTGGTTCCAGGCCCCCCAAACATAAAAAAACTGGTTGCCAAAGGGTGGTCGGGGATATAGATCCTGAAATGGTTCTGATGAGCTCTCAACAATGGCATTAAACTTGCTACTCTGAGGTAGATGAAGCGTGTGCAGCAGAAGAGAAAAAGACTGATGGTTCCTGCACTGGAATCTCTGCTTCTTCCTCAATAGTTCTGACAACACCTGTAGGTTATCATAATAAGAAGTAAAAGGACTCTTGTTGGTAAAGGTTTGGCATCTGGCCTGCTTCCTCCTTGGGGCTGCTCTGTATGCAGTCAGGAAGTGGTGAGTGGCTCTCAAATCCTTCAATGAATACAAAGCTTCAGCAGTCCAGGCATTAAATAAGTCATAACCTTCAAACAATAGGTCCTTGATTGTTGTTTGGATCTTCTTTGGTATTCTGGAACATTGGTACCATGAAGCTATAGACACCTCCATAGAAGTGGTTATTGAATATGCTGCCATATCAGAGGCATCTACAGCAGCATGTAGAGATGTTTAAGCCACTAACTGCCCTTCAGACACTAAGGAATTTAGTTCCTCCCTTTGATCTTGTGGAAGCATCTCAATGAATTGTGACACCTTTTCCCAGGTTTTTGATAGAATTTTGACAGAATTTTGACTGCCATCTATTCAAAAGGCATATCTGGAGATTAGCTGAGGAGGAGACCTTCCCTACTGAATAAATCAAGTTTTTTAGGTTCCTTCCTCCTCTTTGCAAGTCTTTAATTTTTGAACCTTTCATGCACCACTGCCATCAATGAACTTGGTATAGGATAAGTGTAAATATGTTCAACCCCCATAGAAGAAACTAGATAGTATCAGTCGGCTTTCTTAGACATGGTTGCTATAGATTGTAGGGTCTGCCACAGATCTTTGGTCAATTCCAACAGTCCTTTGTTGATAGATAAGAGAAGCATTCCAAGTGTGGAGGAGTGCAGAACTTCCACTAATTTGTGGGATTTTTCTTCAACTCCCTCCACCAGAATTACTAAGGTATCTGCCATGTGATATAAAAAAGATACTGGAAAAATTCTAAAATAATCCAGCTGGCTGGGAGAAGAAGTCTCCTTGTCTGGACATGGGGAGGATATTGTTGATAGAATCAATCAATCTTCGAAGTCCTGCAGGTGGCTCTCCTTCACTGTCATGATCCTGCTGGTGCTACCTGTGAGGCTGTAGACACTGACCCTTTTGAATAGACCTACAAATGTCTTGTAAAGGAGATAGATTAAATTTGGAGGGGTGGGGAAGGGCAGTGGAAAGGTTTCCTAGCTGGTTGCATACCCCAAGGAGCCCCATAATGCCTAGATTGTATGTGGTAAAGACAAGGGACTCAGGTCCATGGGGGTGGATACCAAGGTGAATGCTCCCCACAAGATCCCTGAGATCAGTTCCTGAAAGGATGATTTCTGAATTCCCTATCAGACCAGTACTGTTTTTGAGAGTGATGTGAATGGGTACAGGTTACCTCCCCACAATGTTCATAGAGGGAGGAAGGATACTTCTTTCCAGAGGGGAACTATTCAGCCTGGGGTCATAGGGTGCTCTCAAATCCACCCCTCAACAACCAGAACAGGAGTGCTCATAGATACCACAGTAGTATTAGTGAGTGGTACTAAGATAGAAGCACCATGAGTGGTCTTAAGAGAGCAAAGGTGACGACAACAGTGCAGCTACCACAAGATCACTCAATACCAAGAAAGTCTTCCATACGAAGAAACGTGCACCATGGAGGTCAATATCAGATTCATGAGCACTGAGATTATTGGTACAAAGCATGTCAGCGTTGCCACCAGTACTCAGGGTTGGTAATGGGGAAGTGCCAACTGCAATTTCAGGAGATAATGTGGGTACCATGTGCCAACTTGTGCCAAGGCATCAGAATGACTTGATGTAGGCCATGAACTGTCTTTCAGCTGAGCAACATGAGATGATACAGCAGCATGGTAGGCTTTTTGCTTCACTTCAGATGATACAGAATAGGTGAGCTATGCCTGTACTTGCTCTTGGAATGATGTTCTCTCTTCCTTCCTACCCCTTTCTGATGACTGGGTGTAACAGACCTTGGCTGCTCTGCTGGACTCAGTAGTTGAAAGGTTTGATATCTCTGATGAAGAATGAATCTGGAAACTCAGAACAGTGCTGAAGCTTACAGGAGCAGTAGCAGATGAAGACTGTTCAGGTATGGTGCGATCTTTTTTCTTATGCTCTGAGGAGGCTCTCATTGAGCACTTCAGAAGAAAAAGTTTGACGGGCCTCTCACCAATTGCTGCCTTATGAAGGGGACACTTCCGTGTATCTTTTTGAAACCTGGAGTCTCTGGAGTTTGCAAGATACCCTTGAGCAGGCTGTAAGGCATTCCCAAGGAGAGAATTCTCTTGCTCCTGGTCTAGAATTCCCATGGTGGAATCACAGCTTCAGATGATGATTGAGGTTCAGGCATGCCTTTCTGGCTCAAAACCCCACACCCTGGCAGAGCAAGTGTCTGCCGCTTGCAGCAGCAGGGCATAGCTTGGGGGGAGTGGGAGTGGAGAGAGACTGCTCGAGAGAAGCCACGGGTAAGATCTTTGGTGCTTTGGAGATTACTCACATCAAGCGGAGAAGAGCACAGCTATAAGATGAAACAAAGTTGCTCCAACATAAGAACAAATAAAAATTAAAGTTACAAAACAAAATGGTTGGGAGAAACTGAACTGCCCACTTGTTCCGCCACTGGAAGCAGAAATTCTGGTTGCTTGAGTTGAAGAGCTTGACTTAGTCTGGACCTCCAGCAACAACGATGGAGCAACCCCCACTTGTGATGAAGGAGAAGAGAAACTGTGCAACAGAATGGACCTGGATTTTGTTTTAATCCATTCCAAACATAAGAACTATTGGCAAAATTCAGATCCTGATCTGGATTTTGTTCAGATCCTGGGTTTTACTTCACACGTCTCTATTAAAAGTATTACCGTATACTTGTAATAAAACCTTCACATGGCGATCTTGTGAAAACTGATTGAGAAAATCAGTACAGCCATAAACTACTGTATTAACTTGTTTTGGTGCAGTTCCTCTGTGCTGATGAACCTCATTAAAGGAGGATTCAGGCTGCTGCCTCCCAGATGAGGAATCCATGGCAATGTGTGTCTATTGGAGCCACTCTGCCAGGAAGCCAGTGCAAAGGCACAGGGCTTCCATACAGATGTGTTGTTGGACTCCTGGTTTTTCCTAAGAGGCCAATTCTCTCTTTACCAACCTGCAGAGAGAATTTGGAGGAAATTCCATGTAAAGAAGATCAAGGAGTTTTCTTTCCACATCCCCATTTCTGTGGGTTGTTGTGTACCTTCAAAAATGTGTCACTACCTTACTACAAGTTTAGAAGTACATCTGTTCTACCAAACACTTTCCTATATAAGTATTGAATGTGCTGTAGCATTTGCTTACTTTGCAAACTGTTTTGATCAAAAATATCTGGCAAAATATGTAGTTACCTTCTCACACAAGTCACCCAAAGCTGCTGCCAAAACTCGATAGGCAGATGTTTTTCCACCAAATGGTTCTCCAACTATCATAAAACCATGACGCACAATCATCATTTCAAATATCTGTAAGATCTTCTCAGCAAATATGTCAGTCATTTGCAAATTCATAGCATCACAGTTCATTTTGATTGCTTCTAATAAGTCATTGTAATCTGGTTTTGGCAGCTTCACACCAGGAAACAAATCTGAAGTAATGCCCTGCCAAAGAATGAATTGCAATGTGTATTTATCATATCCTCATAGACATGCAGGGTGTAATCTTTGAATGCAATCCCTTTATCCTGTTACTCTGTACATATAAATATATATTTATGCTGTTTGATTCAAATAGTATAAATCACAATACAATAAATACCTGGATATGCTAGTTTTACTTGAGCAATTCATTGCTAACAACTTAATGAGAAAAATACAAATGACCAAAGGTTTGATGTTCTAATTCATTACTACTATATATTTTATGCATTCCACACAGCACATATTTAACAGTGTCAACAGAAAGGAAACTGGATCTATGAGATCATATATTTCTCTCTGATAAACATTAGGTTTTATCAGAGCAAGCTTAAACTAGTTGGCATGATTTATAGTTTGAAGGTTGAGACAGCCATTATGTTTCTCTTTCATTACCTCATTGTAAATGAAGAATTATTCAAACAAGTATTTTAATGTAAAAGCAGAGATCCTGAATTTTTACCTTTAGTATTTCATAGTACTCTGAAGCAAAACAAGAATAAAGTTGAACATATTTAAGAGACAAAACAAAAACAGATCCTGGAGGCAATAATTTCATTCTTACAATGTCAGCTTGTAAAGCTTAGTGAAATTACATCCACAGAGAACCCATTATTTTGGAAATGATCATCATGATGATTACTGATAAACTTAGAATTTTTATGTTATATCCAGTCACAATTTATAAACTCACTATTAATGATTTTAGAAAAGGAGCTATTGTGGTCTCTCTCTTTCATCATGTAAAAGAACACTGTTAGTCACTGATGTCAAGGTACCAACAAAGATATCATCCCGACCTGATAAATAATATAAATATACAATCGGCTGTGCTACTAGTATCTGCTATAGCAGATATCTGACATCAGGAGCTGACAGTGGCCAGTCTTCCCTCCTCACTCCACCACAGCAGAATCTTGCAGGGAGATGATGAAAGCTTTCCCACTTAAAGATAATCACCTTCCCTACAAGGCAAACAATTTGAGATATCAAGCTTCCCCCTCTCCTTTGAAACGTACTTCCCCACATTCCCTCCCCATTAGTCATCCATCTCCTTTGCTTGATCTCCCGATCATCTGTTACAGAACCAAATAGTTCTGCTTGCCTTTCCATAGTATAGTATAGTACTGTGCCCATTGGATTTTATAATTCAGATAACTGAAGTTTAAGAAAAAAAATATACTCTCTCTGTGCCTCAGTTTACCAGTGTTGTCCCCAAATTCCTAAAGGAAGTGGCTCTATCACTCTTTCATACCTCCATGAATTCCCTGCCCTGAAAACCTTCCTGTCCTTTTAATTCATTCTAAAATAATACAAAATTAAATGTTATGGGCAAAAGGTAACCTATGCACCTACAAAATGACACATACACCTAGCACAACCAGATCAAATTACATTTGCATCTGTATTTTGGATAATAATACAAATATCCATGTCTGCATGTGCAAGTCTCTCACATTAGCACCACACATTAGCTCAGATTCTCTCTTCTTCTTCTAGCAGATGAGAATACCCACAACACAGGGGAGATCTCAGCTGGTGCAAACATTGTAGCCTGCACTTGCACCAACTGCCACCCCATGCTGGTGCAGGGGCATGTCTAGTTATATTACAGAAAGAGACAAACATGCTTGTGAACGCCACTAATTTTCATCTTGTGTAGATCGCAACCTAGTCCTGCACCAAGATCCACTCAGGGCATGAGGGAATCTGGGCCACTGAATCTATTTGATTCTTTTCCCCATCCATAACACTAAAATCTTGGGTAAAACAATGAGTTTCCTCATCTAAAAATGGGGATAATACTACTTATCTATCTCACATGCTTGTTTGTAAAGCATTTTGAAATCCTTGACTAGAATGCGGTATGAAGTATTATGTCGTCATTTTTAGCTGGAAAATTGTGTTGGCAACTTACATTAGTCTAAACTATTAAAAACAGAAGCAGCATTTCCTAGAAGGAGGACTACATCCATTGCATGGAGGCAAACTGTTAAGACTAAATTTTAAATTGCTTATAGGTAAAATTAAAGTACTTCTTGGACCATTTGTTTGACATCCTTTCTTTATGCTAGTTACATCAATGAGTATCTGTAAAAATCTTATTACATTACTAAAACTACTTTAGCTGCTTACCTCAAAAAGTGGTAAATCGTGGGACAAAAACTTAGGCAGGTTTACGTCTATTATGGATCTTAGTAGCAAAATTTCTTCATTCTCTGATGGATATTTCAGCTAAAAAAGAAATTACACTGATGCAAATATGTTATTAATTTATTTTTATAGTTTCAGAAAATAGATGCTTGTTTTACAGATTGATTCCTGTTATGCACCTTGGTACTTAATCATTGCAGGTTTCAGGTCCATTGTCTACTGATAATACTATATTTTCCACCTGTTAGTTTATAAACTTACATCAAGTCTTTACAACCTAACACTCTGATCTTATAGCTTGGGAACTGGCTGCTACTCCACTTTCATATTTATTTTAACATTCTGTTGAGACGTGATGATATGAATTTGACTTTGACATTCCTTCTGTATTTCAAAATGTTTTCTGGGATGTGCCAACTACCGCCAAAGATAGATAACATCATACTGTCAGGTAAAGTTAAGCATTCAATGCATTGACTTTCTTGTAAGGCTATACTTTAAAGAGCTCTACTAAGCTATAAAAAAATCTAGAGTGAATATGTATGTACTTCTCTTTTGGACCACAACACATAGTTTATTTATTGTTTTTTCTTGTGTATTAAGATATACAGGTAGAAGATTCAACAAGGTAGCGTGTTGCTGAGTTAGTCTAAATATAAATAAAGAGCCAAATTTACAAACATAGACATCTAAGCTGTCCCTGCAAAATGTATGCATTCATACACTACAAACCAAACCCGCATTTCCACAAAAAACAAAACTCTACACTGCACACACAATTTTCTCCAGGGGCGAGAATGAGAGTGAAATCAATTCCACACACAATAGATGTTAGTCACATTGCTTTATACTCTACTGGAAGGTGCTCAGATACTATGGTGAGGTGGCAAGATAAGAACCTATATAGCATTGAATAGAATAGAATAAAACCTCACTCTCCTTTACCTCAGCAAGTCAGGGGATGATAGGTTAGAGTATACTGCATGCACAGGAGGTAAAAGAACCAGCCAAAAGTGGACTCAAGTTAGCAACCCTTGCACTGCTTTCATGGGAGAAGTTCATTGTGCATGGACAAATGTCCATGAAATGTGCAAGGACAGCAGCTAGCATAACCATAGCCATAGCCTAACTATGGTTACAGAAGAGCGTATTTTGGTTTCAATCACTATGTAATTCTCATTAGCATATGTTAAATTGTGCTCTGTAATACATGCAACCATCCCTAAATTTTCAGAGTCACACAGGGTTTTAGCTGTTTATATGATTGATATTAACAGGACTGGATTCATATGGATAAAACCCTAACTATCTATTTGAAAATGTATGGAACAGTGCGAAGAACTTCTTCTGCTATGAACATGAAACAAACTTTTCTGATTAAAATACTGGATGCCAAAAAAAAATGCAAGAAATTTTTTACCTTCAAGTTACCAGCTGCAGTAAGCACGGACTTCACAGCTCTCATTCCATAATCATAATGATGCTGGGAAGACAACTGCTCTGAACATAGACGATATGTAGCTACAATTTTCACTGACAGAGGTCGAGCAGTAACAAAACCACAGGAATATAAGACAATTTCTGCAATCATGGCATAATCAGGAACCATCATCGCTACTGTTCTAAAGAGAGCCTATTAAACAAACAATAAAAATCACATCAGTGAGTGACATATCACAATACTTTGTATAACTTCTTTTACATATACATAAAATGATGTAATTTTTCATTCAAATTGATCAGTAACTCAAATTACAACAAAACATAAACCTCCACTTTCTTCCCAGATATGCAAGTTCCTAGGGTTCCTGTAGGAACTGCTCTGATCCTCAGAAAGACACTCCAATTCCTCTTGTATTAACCTATAATTATTTCTGATTACAGGCACAGGATGCACCTGTATATAATATATATTATATATATATACACACACATACATATCTCCTGGTTGGGTGCTTACACTGGATTTTAAGATGGTTCAATAAAGTAGTCCCTACATTCCTACATAGCTCTTAGCTCTGACATCATGTTACAATGACATTTGTGAAACCATCAGTAAGATACAAGATAAGATTTTTCTCTTACTTTAACAATCGTATCTTGCTTCAGAGAACACCACATGGTCTGAAAAGAAGGCTACTCCTCTTGTGCAGTAACTGAGGTTCTTCAAGATGGTTGTCCCTGTGGGTACTCCACTTGAGGTGTCTGTGCATACTGCGCCTGTAATCGGAAATTTGTAGTAGCAGTGCTTGGTTGGGCCGTAAATGCGCCATCCCATTCTCGCGCCGCTTCAGGTGATTATATAGCACAGTGCGACCAACCGTCCCTTGGTTCCTTCTCTACCACAGAGTATTAAATATAGAAAAAACTTCAAAGTGGAGGGGAGGAGGGAGGGTAGTGGAGCACCCACAGGGACAACCATCTGGAAGAACCTCAATTACTACAAAAGGTGAATAACCTTCTCTTCTTCTTCAAGGAGTGTCCTTGTGGGTGCTCCACTTTAGGTGTCTGTAGAACAGTGGCCCTCAGTGGAAGGAAGGGGCTTTGGAGGTGCAGTCATGGCAGTTGATAAGACCATAAGTCCAAATAGAGCATATAATGATGAATGTTGCTCTATAGCATAGTGCTCTGTGAATATATGGGCTGCTTTGCAGATGTCCATTTCAGGGACATTGTTAAGGAAGGCTATTGATGATGATAACGTTCTTGTAGAATGTGTGCAGGTCCCAACTGGAACTTGTAATTGTTGTTGATAACAGAAATGGATGCATCCAGATAGCCATTTGGATAGTCTCTGTTTTGATGTGGCCTCCCCTTTTGATCATTCTGTGATAAAGAGGAATAGGTGATGACTTTCTGAAATTCTTTGTTCTTTCAATGTAGAAGTCTAATGCTCTTCGGACATCTAAGGTGCTTCTTTGTCTCCATGTGGTTTTGGGAAGAATGCAGGAAAGTGAATGGATTGATTTAAATGGAATGGGGAGGGAAACTTTAGTAGGAACTTGGGGTGTGATCTTAATGTGACTTTATCTTTGTGTATGAGGGGTGTGCCATGAGGGCTTCTAGTTCCCCCACATGTCTAGCAGACATGATGGCAAGAAGAAAGATCACCTTCATTGATAGATGAAGTGGAGAACACATCACTAGTGGTTCAAATGGGGTTCTGATAAGACCCCGAAAAACTAGATTGAGGTCCCATGTAGGAACTAGTGCCCATATTTCAGGGTAAGTACTACAGATGCCCTTAAGAAAATATTTGGTTATTGGGTAAGTGAAAATCCCTCCACCTTATCATAGAATGCAGTGATGACTGCGAGCTGTACTTTGAGAAAACTTGTGGAAAGACCCAGTTTTTTAAGTTCTAATATGTAGTCTGATACAGTTGGTAAAGGAAAAGATGCCGGTGTGATTTGTTTATTCTGGCACCAGGTACTGAACCATCTCAATTTATGTATATATGTATTTCTTGTTGTTGGTCTAAAGCTGTTTAGTAAGATGCCTCTTACTTCCTCCGAGCAGGTCATTTCATTTTCTCAGAAGCAAGCCTTGAGGTGGAGTTTTGCCAGGTTGGGTGATGAACCTGTCCCGTGTCTTGGAAGAGAAGGTAGTAAAGGATGGTTGCAAGGTGGAGACACAGTAATTTTTGAGAGGTATGGGAACCATATTTGTCAGGGCCATGTAGGGGCTATGAGGACGACTCTGGAGTTGTCCGTTCTGATCTTGTGTATGACCCAGAATAGGAGAGGGGTCGGAAGAAAGGCATACATTAGTGGCACATCCCATTTGGTGAGAAGGGCGTCACCTATGGAGTGGGGTCCCAGTCCCGCTCTGGAGCAAAATCACAGGCATTTGGTGTTCTGTGCTGTTGTGAAAAGGTCTATAGTTGGGAACTCCCAATGTTTTAATATGTTATGTAGAACTCTGGGATCCATCTCCCACTCATGATTCTGGGCAAGTCTTCACCTTACTGCATCTGTTGTGGTGTTTTGACATCCCAGAAGGTAGGACACTGAAATGTTTATATTGTGATTGATGCACAAGTTCCAAGAGCAGCATGGCTTCAGTGCATAAGAAGTGTGATCACGCCCACCCCTTGCCAGCTTATATAAAACATGCAAGCTACGTTGTCTGTGAGGATTTTTATAGCTTTGGTCTTGATAAGTGGTAGAAATTGGATGCATGAATTGCGGACCACTCTTAGCTTCACTAAATTTACAAGTAGGTTGGATTCTGATGGGGACCATCGACCTTGGACTGTCTGATTGAGCAAATGTGCTCCCCAACCTATTAAGGAGGCATCTGTAGTGACTGTCATCATTGGAGGCTTTTATACAAAAGAGACTCCTGCACAAATGTTGTTTGGTTGTGTGTACCATTTTAGGGAGTCCTTTATTTTGTTTGGCATTTTGAGGCGTTTGTTTAAACTGTGTCTGTGTGGTATGTACACTGCCCAGAGCTAGGCTTGCAGACATCTCATGTGTAGTCTGGTGTGTTTGATGACAAACGTCGTTGCTCGCATTTTGCCAAGCAGTTGTAGGCCCGTCCTAGCTGATTTCTGTGGGCTGTCCATTATTGTTGATATTAGGTTGATAAGGGTAAGTATAACTAACTAATTATGGAATTTAAACTATTAACTATCCTAGACTAAGTTGAAGAAATAGGTGCTGCTAAGTGCCCTGATTCAAGACAAAGGAGGTAGAGAAGGAACTGAGGGATGGTTGGTCACAGTGTGCTATGTAACTGCCTAAGCGGCACGAGACAGGGACGGCACATGTGCATCCAAACCAGGCACTGCTACTACAAATCTCTGATTACAGGGTGCACGGACACATAAAGTGGAGGACCCACTGGGACACACCTCGAAGAAAGTATACTGGCTCCAATGATGTCAATAGCAAAATTCCCCTTTACTTCAGTGGGGCCAGAAAACAAAATATTTCACCAAATCTGTAACAGACTCAACAAACCATTTGTTCAGAACACAGGCAGGTCTCTCCCAAATCCCACCCTAGCCACCTGTTTCCAGGGACAAAGAGACACTCTGCCTCCCCACCTCTCCCTTGCTCCAGCCATGGAGAGGCTTAGCACCAGGGCAGTCTGCCTCCTTACCACCCCCTCCTGCTCCCAGACATTGAGAGGCACAGTGCCAGGAGCTCAGCTTCCCTGCCTCACCATTAACTCTGAGATATGGGCAGCACCCCCTCCAGGTCCCCAGAGCTGAAGATTAATTTCACAAATGAAATTGATCTCTTCCTTGAAGGCAGCTGGGAAGCTGAAAAATTCCATTTTGGCTCTCCTGAAGCAGAATTTCTCTTGAAATCCTTTTTATATTGAAATTTCATTAGTTTGATGTTTTGTTCTCCTTTGGGACAAAACGTTTTTCCCAAAACCACAAACATTTTCATGAAAATGGATCCCCCATTTTCTGCCAACTCTACGTATTAGATCCGTCTCTAAAAACTACCTCTTGACATTGATGATTTTTCTAATTATTGCACTATCCCTAATTTTCAGGATAATTTTTCTTTTTTCATTCCTCTTTGTGGGAGGAGATAATAATTAGTTCATGTATTGAGTTTAGAGCAGTAAAGGTTGATTGGTTAAATATTCTTGGTAATGCACGTTTTGATGAGAGCTTTATTTCTTCTGTATCAATGTTAACAATTAATAAAACTAAAAGTGTAATAATTATTCTAAATACCTTCTACAGTACCTTAAGATTATCTGGAAGCTCTGAACGCCCAGCATAACCTGGATTCATGGTTATAAAGACAGCACATGTGGGATTCAGTTTCAGTTCAGTTCCTTCAAAGACTAGTAAGTCGGACCCTGTATTGATACCTATGGACAAATGAAAATTAATGTAATTGTAGTTACTAGCCAAATACTACTTTTTCTCACTCTTTATTTTATTCATATTTAGTATAGACGATGTAACTGAATTAATAGATTACCTCTTTGGATAGTAAGAATTTGTTGAGCAACAACAGAAAGTACTTCCAAATCAATTCTGTTAAATTCATCAAAGCAAGCCCAGGCTCCACAAGATAACAAACCCTAGTAGGATATAACAGACAAAGAATTCATTCATATCCCTTATTTATTTTCAGTGTAACAATGATAACTGAATGAACTATACAATGAAAAATATGATTTGCATTTAATATACAAAAGGTGACTATATGCAAGCTCTAGGCCTGCTAACAATTAACCAAACTGACAATTCATATAGGAACATCTCCCAGCAGCATTACACTATAAAAGATATTAACTTATCCGCCAATAAATCAAAACAACAAAATAAAATAATATCCCAATCTACCCCAAACACCTATCAAATAGTTGGATATCCTGAAGGTCAGCACATTTTGACTATTTTGGACGAGGAAGCAAATTCTCCAAATGGCTTATATGGACAACAATATGTCTGCAGCCCCCTCTTATTTCTAACAGGAAAGCTTCAGAACAAATGCCTCCACTGACTCCAGCTGTGGCACTATGGCAAGGAGAGAAAGGTAGTCCCTCAATAAAAGAGGTCCCATCCCTCTTGGCCATTCAGGGCTTTGTAAGTCAAAAAAACCCAAACACCGCAAACTCCACCTGGAGACCAATAAGCTACTAATGCAGGCCCCAGAATACTGGTGCAATATTATGGATAGATTATTCTAGTCAGTGTTTCAGACAAATTTGGGTGAACTTTTGTTAGGGTGACCTTTGGAAATGACAGGTTTCTTATATTTACAGATTTATTTATTTGACATACAAAGGCCTTGTTTATATTGGAAAAATCAATACATGTATTACAGCAACTGCCAGGAACAGTGCAGCTGTACCACTGGCAGCAGCAATTGTATAAGTGCTAGTATAGGTAGGAAACCTGTTTAGAGCCGATTTTCATGATATAAAGAAAAACAACAGCGCTCTATCTACACTAGCAGCTTAACATGGTTCCTATAATGAGAGTACTGATTTTTATAGTTTAGATGCACCCCACCCAATGCTAATACCAGACCCCTGTCAGTGGTATTCAAGTTCCTAACCTTACAGTACTTTCCAGTATTCTTGGTTTCCCTTTGTCTCTGTGCTATATGATTAACGTTACAAAGACAGAAAATTTAGGCTTGTTTAAAAACAAAAAGGCTATAGATGTGGCATCTGTTTGCAAATATGTCCGAACAGTATTTCACAACAAGAATGATGTATCAGAAAATAAAATGCTTATCTTTACAAATGCTAACAAGCACAATGTTTTATACAGAGTATTGTGTACTAAAAGTAATTTTCCCAGCTATTTACTAAATCTGGTTTTCTTAAAAGGGCAATTGGTATCCTTCTGATTGTATTACAAAAAGTTGTTGAGTCAGTCCTGTAATCTTCACTTCAGTGGGAATTTGTCAGTGGGAGTTTTGACTAGGTAAGGATTACAGAATTTGTCTCATTATTTATACTTAAAAGATGGAAGTAGATATGAACAATTTTATCTCCATGCTATATAAAATATACATGATATAAATATACAAAACTTCACTGGTTTGAATAAATTACCTGAAAAGCTTTCATTTTCACTAGTTAATTATTAGTGTTTAGATCACACCTAATTTTATATCCATCAGTCACCATGTAGTTAATAAAACTGTTCTTATGCAAATGTAACCTATACTTCCTACTAAAAATAAATAAAATCACTTTGTAGTTTTTATTCTTCAAACAAAACACTAAAATATCATATAAACATTTTGGCTGAATTAACATTTGAGTTGTATTTCATTCTAGCAATGCAAAGAGTCCTTTAAGTGAGATAAATTACATATTCACCCTCTTCACCTAACACAAGATCTTGGAGTTGCCTGATGCTACATAGGTAGCAGGTGTAAAACAAACAAAAGCAAATATTTCTCCACACAACAGTCAACCTGTGGAACTCATTCCTATGGAATGTTATGAAGCCCAAAAATATAACTGGGTTCAAAAAAGAATTAGTTAAGTTCATGGAGGATAGGTCCACCAATGGCTATTAGCCAAGATGATCAGTGATGCAACCCCATGTTTCAGGTGTCCCTAAACATCTCACTACCAGAAGCTGGAATTGGATGACAGGAGACCGATCACTCAAAATTGACCTGTTCTTTTCATTCCCTCCGAAGCATTTGGCACTGGCCACCGTCCGAAGACAAGATACTGGGCTAGATGGGCCATTGTCCTAACCCAGTATGACCAATTTTATGTTCTAGGCCACTTCACATGCCAGAGTGAAATAAAGAGGCCCTAGTGTAAATGAGAATATAGCGCTCAAGATTAATCCAAACCTTAAAGAATTTTCCTAAGGCAAGGTAATCCAATCCATCAGAACAATTGAAAACCACACATTGCTTTGCTACAGCCTTTGCTAAGTCTTTTGTAGTTTCAGTTTTTCCAGTTCCAGCAGGACCTTCAGGGGCACCTCCGAGATGAAGGTGAAGTGCTCCAAATAGGGTTCTGAAATTTAAAAAAACAGTTGATAATAGTGTACCATTTTCCATACTATCATTGGTAATGCGTCATTTTTCCAGCTATTCCAGCATTTACAGAAAATGTTAAGAACTGTTGTTCAATGTCTGTGCTTCAAAGCAATTAATACATTCAAAACCCACCCAGCAAAATATATATATCCAGCAAATCCTACTGAATTTCCTCCTAAAATATTCTCTACTACACAACTGGCGGTTGAAATCATCAACACTGCAATCATACATGAAGTAATTTACCCAGAGTCCAAAAAACTGCTTCTTTCTAGTCACTTTCCAAATCTCACTGCTGTAACATAAAATGGAGCTACAGACTGAACAGTGGTATAATAAATGACACCAATGGATTACAATATTTATTTAGTCTCAAATTTGTTCCATTTATAATTTAAATTATGATTTTTCAAACTGGTGGCATTTTAAACTCAACTGGGGTCTGAAAAGATAGCTGCATTATCTAGAAAAAAGTGCCGCCGCCAAAATTTAGCACAATTTTGTTTTTGATTTATGAGGCAGAAGAGCATCTAACACACTCTACCTTACCTGTATTAACCCTAAAGTGCTTACAGTAGTAAAAACATTTTTTGTTCAATAAAATCCCTATCTAAATACTTATATGGCCCCTCAGTGGTATCTGAGCACCTATGTCCAAGCAGAAATGACCTGAAGCCATAAAGGAAACATATGTTGAATAAGAAAGTGCCATTTTTACAGTTACTTTTGTGACCATATCTATTCTATAAAATTCCAAACAGGAATCTATAGATAATTAAGTTTTCATAAAAGGTCAATTATATCACAATAAAATATTAGCACATACCCTAATCTAGTCAATAAACAAAAAGCATAGTATATCATCATGCCTAAAAGAACAATAAAAACAAGAAGTAAAGTAGAATCATCCATTTCATTTTGGCAGACATCTATTCGGAAGGTTCAATTAAATTATTTCAATAACAGAAATTCATGTCTCTAACACATTTACTAATTTGAGGTTTTACCTGTAGCATCTGTCTGTAAGTGGAGTAATAACCAATCTGGGGGTATTGCCAAGATACTCATACCCATATTTCAAACCAGCATTGATCATCTTTGTTTGTAGATGCCCTTCCTATAGGAATAAAACATTAATTTTATCTAATACAGAAAACTAAAATAAATAAAACTAATCAGGATTATTCCTTAAACGTGCTGCTAGGCATGTTGCTATTAGAAACAACTAATGAGCAGACCGCAAGGCTTACAGTATATAAATGAAATAAGTAGCCACTTCAGGCCAATGATTTTCTCTGATGTGGTTACACGGCACTTGGCATCATGGAGGCCTGATATTGACTGAGACCTCTAGGTGAAAGGTTCCCAACCTGGGAGGCGGGTTCCCCTTGGGGGGATGCCAAAGATTCCAGGGGGTCCATGAGGCTTTAGTAATACTGAGGTCATTTAGTCCCCTGAGCTCCGTGCCGGACACAGCAGCCTAGAGCTCTGCGCTGGCCAGAGTGGAGGAGCAGCCCCCCACAAGGGAGCAGCAGGCCGGAGCAGAGGAGCAGCCCCCCACAGCCCTGCACCAGCCAGGCACCTGGCTGGAGAGGAGTAACTCCATGCTGGTGGGGACCTGGAACAGCCCCAGCCAACCCGCCAGAGCCTGCCTTCATTATCATTAGTCCACAAGGGATGGGCAGAGGCGGGGCCGCATGGGGCGTGCAGTGGCAGCTGCGCCAGGGAAGGCTTAGCTTCTTACTCAGTTAAGAGTAATTTATTATCATTATTATGTCATTTAGTGTTATTATTATTCTAATTATGTGTTTAAAGGGGTTATATGAGAGGGCGAGGTGGGGGATGAGAGGGGCATGTGTTTTACCTAGCATTAACTAGTGGCGCTTTCACTCAAAAAGGTTGGGAACCACTGCTCTAGGTACTACCATAACACTAATTAATAAATTTAAAGATAGACAGTAGTATGACATTTTTTAGGTTAACCAGGGATATAGGATGAATCCACCACTGCCTGCTTACAGCATGAGGGAGCCTTGTCTATACCCACTGCGAAAAACTCATCCAAAACTATCAGCTGCTGGCAATACAAGCACTTCCACTCCAGGTTCTGCAAGCCCTGCTCTTTCCCGCTGCAGGCTAGAAATTTCCACACCCCAGCCCTTAGGCTTCCTAAGTGAGTCCTTGAGGCAGATCATAGACAACCTATGGCTAAATCTATGGAGATAGTCACCAGAGCTCTGCTATGGCCCTGAGGCATAGGCCTCCCCTCCCCCCAACCTGTCTTTGTTGCACTCGAGTGCCCAGGCCCTCAACTTCTGGACACCTGCAATGCACACATATCTGCTGCCTCCAAGGAACCCGTGCACCCCCAATTCACCAGCCTTACTACTCCTTAGTTCTGCACTCTTCTTAGCACACAGCATTTAGTCATATATAAAGAAGAACCAAGCAGTTTATCTGACAAAGTTTAAGATAAATATTCAAAGAGAAGTAAATATAAGGATTGGAAAAATATGGTTACAAATTAAAAGGAAAATATAAAATGCAATCTAGAGCCTATACTTATTAACAAGTTCCTTTCCTGTCTAATAAGGTATTTCTCACCCAGTGGTCCCTACAACGCTTGTCCAGTCAAGAGAGCTGGGATCCACTTTTCATGAGACACTCGCATTGGCAGAATGTTGCCTCCATAATGGATGCCATCTTATGCCCTCCTTTCTCTTATTATACAGTTCCATATCTTTTGTCTTTTTTCATAACCATGGCATTTTGTTAACTTTCGTTCACCCCGATGGTCCCCCTATTCAAGATCTTTTTCTTGGACTCTTTTGTGATTTGTAAATGCCCAAGCAAGCACCCCATCTAGACTGTCAACATTTGGCTATGTTTGGTCAAAAGATGCCAATTGTTCTCACGCTTGACTGCATTAGCTCTGAAGGCCATGCCATTCCAGTTTCAGTTCCAGCAGCTTTGGAACACACTATTCAACATGTGACATAACTCTTAAAATATTTTTTCATACATATATCCTGCAATAACCATAACAACCTGCAAGTTCTTAGCTTTCAGCAGAGACTACACATGGTCCCCTTCAGTGAAATATTGTAAAGATGGCAATCAGAAGGGAAACATGCCCATCTGGGCATGTCTAAGCACGCCCCTGGGTACAGACTTGTAACTGTGTATTCCCTTTTTTGCCAACATGAGTCCACGGGGTCACAAGTGGTTCTCAAAATATTAGCTAAGGAACAGATCTATGTAGTGCCTAGAGTTATTTTGATCACAGTTGTGTTGTCGCTGTCTGTTTTCAAGCAATGAGGATTCTTTAAATTTTTCAAGGTTCTCAGAATTTTAAGTACTTTTTATATCAACTAAACTCAAAACTAGCCCTCCCTTTACACCCTGTTTCACTTATGTCTCTGTTGGATGCTTCTTTGGAGTATATTCAGCAGTGACCAAACTTATGGAGAATACCAAAATGGACGGTAGCAAACACAAAAAATAAAACATGCATGGGAGACATTGTTTCTGTGAGAAACATTGACAATAGGGGAGATTCACTATCAATAAAGGTAAAGAAACACATCCAGAGAGAAGAAATAAATAATACATACAAAATAAGGAGATGTAACACATTGCACTAAAATATTTCACAATGTCCCTTTAATATTGCCTTAATATTATTTATTCATAAAAACAAACAATGTCATTGCCACAGTGTAGGAGGCGAACCCATAAGATTTATCTGCAGTACCAGGCCACAGTATGAAAATGTTTGAGAACTACTCTAGGACATTAACACAAATACGACTCAGGTGAGTAGTGGTAACAGATAGACGTTAAATGACTTATGCAAAAATAAGATGCGGCCAAATATTTTTTTATTATATATAAAGTTTTCTAATTAAAAATGAAACAATAAATGTTAGCAATGCACATGATTTTATTCCCAAAGAGTAAAACAGCATTAGTACTGTTGACCTATAGGCCAGATTTGTATAAGTCCTTATAGCTTGCCTACAAGCCAGAGTCCCATGATGCTCTGAGGGCATGCTAAGACAAGGAAAAACATACTAGCTTGCCAAACTTATCAGAAAATATGTAGTAATCTTTTGAATATTTTTGCAATTGTTAAACAAGAAATAAATGTTTTTAGCAAGATACTAACCATATAACTAACAGGTGCTTGAGCTATAACAGATGTTCATTACACAGCTAAACATGCATGAAATGTAAAGAAAACTAGGAAAGAGATTACATATAAGATATGTTTGTATGTGAAAAAGAGGAAATAATGAGAATGAAACTGTAAACCACTTGGGTATAAAAGTGCCAAGTTGTAAGTAAATAAGCAACCTACAGCACCATACCTGACTGTCATCTGCTGCAAGGATTGGTTCAGCAGATTTTGATAATGTATACCTCCTTTCTGTTATGTACTAACTAATCATTACTTTAAAAACTCCATCAAAATGAGTTATCTGAGGTCTCTTTAGTTATTGAAAGCCATGAAAGCTTATAGATCCTTATCAATTATTATTAATTGGTAACAGGACAGTGCATTCATAAATCATATTGCAGTCCAAGACCAACTGGTATTTTGAAAAATACTTGAGCACATCTTCTGGACAAGGCCAGTATAGTGATTCTAGTGTTCTGGTAACAAGTGTTCCCAGCAGATTTCTCTAATTACTGCTACAACCTGCTCTTTATATTGGAACATCTCCTCCTGATGAATGTAATGTTTAAAAACATGGCATTCGAGACAAACATTTGGAACTTTGCCAACAAGTGTAATGCATATTTATAAAGCAGAAATCTTGATAACTAGTCACACTAAAGCCCTTAACTCAAAATTTAAGATCACTAAAAAGTTCTCTATCTAGCCAGCAGTGTCAGGGAATCAAACTACACTCTTACACCAAACTAGTTTTTATCTGTAAACATCCTGCAGATTTAGCAAGTGCACTGATAGTCAACAGCGATGAAAAAAAGGAATTTTAATTAAAATAGTATATTTATGGCTATTGGCTATTTTATGTTGCAATCGTCAGAATGATTGGGTAAATATATTTTGTCATCAGCAAAAATTCTCATATTAGTGTACCTATTCCCTGTGTCAGCAAGCAAGCACAAATTGAAAAGCTGTGAACAGAAATTATCTTCTAATAGGATTCAGTGGAATCACTTACCTCCCAGTAGTACCTAAGCTGACTTAACCATTCAAAGTCACTTTCATCACTGACTTTCTTGCTTACTAGAGATGCAAGAACATCCCTAGCGTGAACATCCAGCACAACAAGTGCTCCAAGAGTCACTCGATTCTGCTTAGACAGCTTTCCTCGCACCAATGTAACAATGTCATCAATCTGTCTAGTATTCTGTTCCAGATAATCCTCAAGTGCCTGAGAGAATTAAAAAAAGAATAAATTACATTGCTAATCTAAAGAACTATCAAATTCTGCTTCTTTTCCCATCACTTTTGAGTGTTTGTGTATTTAAGATGTACTTTCTGACAAAGAATAATAGTACAAATTTTCATTGGTATATTTCAAGTAAGACTGTTACTGGCTTTTAAATTCTACTTTTAAAATACATGTAACCCCCACTCGGACTTTGCCAGCTCCTAGAACTCTGGACTGAGCCCTCTAGCAGGTCCTACCATAGGGTCTACAACAATAATGGGTACCAAAGCCCTCTGACATTATTTCCCAGCATGCTTGGGATCAGGGGTGGGACAGAATGGACTAGAAACTCCTGTTGAGGCTAATATGGAGGTTCTACATTGGGAGATACGAACAAGCAGTTTGCTGGGCCAATGATGAGCCAGGGCTGTTCAGCTTCCTCAGTGGGAGGGGCAGCCAGATTCAGAGATAAAGGGTATGTCTACACTGCAATTCCACCCCTTTGCCTGGCCTGTGCCAGCTGACTTGGGCTTGCATGATTCAAGATAAGTGGCTGTTTAATAGTACTGTAGACATTCAGGCTTGGGCTGGAGCCTGGGTTCTGGGACCCTGCAAGGAGTCACCTCGTATGGGTTAGCCATGGGTTTTTAATTGCAGTGTAGATGTACCAAAGAGACAAGCTTTAGTTTCAATTTGAGCTTTGAGTTTGGAGAGAACTGAGAGAGAAAAGAATAGCTCACAGAGTCTCTGATTAATTCCCATGCCGCACAAAGAGAGTCTTTGAACTGTTGTGGAATCTAATGCATGGGTCAGGCAGTTCCAGCCCTGCAGAGACCAACATCCACAGTAGTAATGGTATGACCCAATGCCAACTACTGAGAGCCAGCTGACACCTCCATAGGACTCCAGACCAGAGAGCTAGGAGAGGATCCTGCCCCAGACGGGTGAAGAAACAGTAAGGGGGTTCTTTCTGTTTAATCTGGCCAACATTCACAGAGATGTAGCACTTGTCTCAGGACTCAACCTCAGCATACCATCTGATTGGGAAGGTGACAGGAAGGGATCTGGGGGCTGGGAAGAGTTGTGAGTGTTGGCAGGTGGGGCATAGGCTGATTTGTTAATGTTTAGTATTTATTAGTTAACCCTAACCTTTTCCTGCCCAGATCCTATTTTTCTGTTCCCAGTAAAGCCCCTCCTTTGTTATACTGTTATTTTTGGGTGTCTCATGCATTTCCTGGGGTTTGTATTAATGTTTTTTTTTTTCATGTACTGGGCTGTAACTCCTTGCTGCAGTGGTAGCATAATTTATTTTCCCAAAGATTAAAACCCCTTGTGTCTCAGGCACAGTGAAGAGTCACCTTGGGTGGAAACCCCAGGCATCACAAAAAAGAAACCTATGTCTCAAAACGTGAGGAGAATGGAAAACCCAAGCAGTAAGCACCAGGGAGGAGCCTTGAGCCACACATTAGGAGAGTAACTACTTACAATTTGTAAAAGATCAAAATATATTACTAGAAGTATAAAAGCAACTTTTATTTATAAAAAATGGATATAAAAATGGTCCTTTTCATTTGTAGTTTTTATATTATGAAAATGCCAAGTCCTCTCTCAAAAGTTAAAGGGACTCTATCAACTAGAAAACACATTTATGTCTGCAAATTTTTTACCTACCATAGATCTAAGTAATAACAGAAAGTAGCTAACAAAAGGAAAAATATTTTCCTCCATTTTTTCAGCAAACAAACAGTGCATTTAGCAGCAATTTAGGTTTAGTCAGTGTCACTGTTTCTCGTGTATAGAGTTAGTTTATTTCTTGCTAAAAAGACCGTAGTAAACATTAAGGCTGGTTGAGAATTTTTCATTAGAATAGTTTTTGACAGAAAATGTTCTTTTTGCAAAAATAAAACTTTCTTCTCCCCCCACCTTAAGGGCCAGAGAGGCAGATCATCCAGAATATCTGCCTTTCCAGTTCCCAGAGCTGGGGGAAAGGCAGTAATGCTGAGTGGCCAGCCTTTCTGCCTCTCCAGTGGCCAAATCTTGGGGAGAGGATCTTCCCCTCCAGAAGCCAGTTTCTGACCCATCCTGTCCGACAACAGACTGAAAACTGCAAATTTCTGTTTTTCATCTCCTGAAAAAGACTTTTTTTGTCCCAGTTCAAGATGATTTTTTTTTTTTTTTTTTGCAAAACTATGACATTTTACATGGGAAGGTATTTCCACTGTCTGGCCAGCTCTAATTAAGGCCCCAACTGAGGAAAACATTCCTATTCAGAATGGTACTTGACACTTAATCACGAAGGGGGAAGCAAAAAACCCAACATTTATTTTTAAAAATTGGGGTGGTAGGGTGGTGGGGGAATTAATTTCAGCATATATTTTTAAAAGGTGCTCTATAAGAAACAAGAAGTTTTTAAAATTAATCCACTTTAAAATGAATTCAAGCTAGCAAAGTTATGGTCACTAGAAAGTTTCAAGAAATAAGGTTGTTCTCCTATATACAAAAAGCTGTGAAGAATATGCTTTTTCCTCACAAATCACCAAAGCAATTCTAGAAAAGACAGATTAATGATTAATATAATGCAAAGTTGTCATTTTTTGGTTGTCAATAGTTTCAAAGTTATATAGAGCTATTAATATTCACAGAGACAATTCTGTGAAAGCAGATGTAACAGAAAAGATTTTGGCAGCACATATTAGAAATTCCTGAAACAAATACATACTAGAAAATGCATAATAGTTTATTTTTTGTGAAAAATTATCAGCTAGAAACTTCGCTCAATTGTTACACTAGCAAGGGCCAAATATTGGCCTCAAAAGCAGTTGGCATTCCTGTCCCTACTGAAATCAATGGGAGTTGCACACAATTATGTAAGAGAAAATCCCCAGCAATAGGATTGCAAAATTTAGATCCAGTTTCTGATCCAAATACAAACTTCTCCAAAGGCTGGGGGATGTTAGGAATCAGGATTTCATTTTGGCCGGTTAGAGAGATTTTCTTTATTTTATTATTTTTGTATAGGTTTTACTATGGCTGGTAACATCGTAATATCTTCATAATTATTCATGGATTTATCTTCACAACATCCCTGTGAGATAGTGAAGTAATATCTCAGTTTTACAGATGGGAAATTCAGACAAAGGGCTTATCTGCTTCACACCAATGTGTGTTTCAAGCTACTCGTCCTCAGCGATCCCTTGAGTCGAGGATGATCTCTTTCATGGGTTTTATTTTATATGGGTCCTCTGGTGACTGAGGAGTCCAATCCTTGAGCTGCAGACTAGTCAGCAGTACTAACTAATGTAGTACTGTTAGTACAAATAGTACCACATTAACATGAACTAGGGAACTTTTAGTGTGCATCAGCAGAGTCCACATAGGCCAGTTAATGCCTGACAAGATAGTGCTGACTAAAATTTACAACCCCTCTGTTGCAGACAAGCCCAAAGATAGTTCAAATGATTTTCTCAAGCATGCAGTGTAGTTGTTGCCATGTTGGTCCCAGGATATTAGAGAGACAAAGCGGGTGAGGTCCTATAAAAAATATTACCTCACTCACCTTATCTAAGCATGAAATCTATGGCAGAACTGGGTATGGAACTGAGAAATTCCTTACCTGATAATCTGTTGTTAGCAGCTTCTCTCCTCATTCATCACTAATATGTGATATATCCCACCTGTGGAATTCAGAGGCAGGCCAATAGTGTTGCCAGAGGCTCTAAAACTAAGCTCTGACCTTCAGCTCAGGACAATTAAAGAGTTCTTCCAACGCTATAAAAGCACTCCAGCAACCAATTATTAGCATTAAGACATATTGATATGTCTTAATTAATCTGCAGATAATTATATGTCTAAGTCTCCCTTTAAATAAAAAATTCAATTTGTAGTCATTTACCAGACTACCAGGGCAGGTTGAATGAGGAGAGACGTTGCTAACAGAAAGAAAATTATCAGTTAAGAAATTCTCATTCTCTTGCAAACCTTCTCTCCTCATTCATCACTAATGGGAATTAGTGAGCAGTGAATCACAGAAGTGTGCAGGGGAGGGGGTGTATGTGAGATAAGCAGAGCTTTAATTACTGTTACGGTAAAATAATAGGCAGGAATGGAAATTGCCCCCATATATAGCAAGGAATTATGCGGCAGCCAACACAGTACAATCTTCCTACCAAAGGATGCCTCTGTAGAGGAATGGAAACTTGGTTGGGAAATTTTTCTCAGATAAGGTTCATACTCTTTCCCCATAATCCCTCTAGGCACTTCTGTGAATAATTTCCCAGATTCTTAGCACGCCCTCTGATGCAGGATTTTAACATCTTACCTGCAGCCACTTTCAGGCCATAAAGCCTTTACCATTTTGGGTACACGTTGAACAGGGTACAATTGGCATGTGTATTCCTTATACTTCACATATATCTTTATAGAGCTAGTCATGCCCATTTATGTCACAACATTCCAAAGGAGTACCAAGAGTTAGAACAAAATAATAGGAAAACTATTTCCCAGGAATTGCAGAAAGAGGAACTTACTTTGAACAGAAAGTTCTGGAGCTATAAGAATAACCTTTTCCTCACGACAAGAGCAATGTGATGCTCGTATAGATGGGGAACAAATTCCTAACACTGCTTTTCAGAGCTAAGGGTAACAAGAAAGGCCATCCACAGGCTTATCTAATTTGAAATATAAATTAATTTTGGCATTTGATGATACTGTACTCAGATAGGGAGTCTGATGTCCCTTCCTAAGGAACATGACTAGGGCTGTTACCCAGGTTTCTATGGCGCTTGGTTGTAGGACTCCAATCAACCATTTTGGAGAAACTCTAATGTGGGTGAGATTGCTAAAACTTTGTGATTAGTATTATATTTGTATTGTGGTAGCATCCAGAGGTCAAAGCCCCATTGTTCTGGGCACTGTACAAATAAAGAGGCAGTCCTTTTCCTAGAGAGTTTTCTATCTCCCTCCCACCAGAAACATTAATTTGACTAGATCAATTAATCAAATTTACTAGCTGAGTTCTCTCTGGATACTAAAATGTATCAGAGGCTAAAGGAGAATCCCTGCAGAACTACACATCTCTACTGATGCTGTTAATTGTAGGTCATCCTGGTACAGATGAAGGAGTCCCCTCCTTGAAGAGGTCTAGTCTTTTCTGCAAAGTGCAATGTGGGTTCCTTTGCTGTCTAGCAAATCCAAAGTGAGCAACGTAATTGCCAGCTATGTGGTTTCTGGCATCTTCTTCTGATTCAGATGGTACTGTCTGTCCCCTGTCCTAGACAGGATATTGAACTCAAAGGTTCACAGTCCAATCTCATATGGCCATGTTTGTGGGATTGCTTTTTGTTTTGTTCTGTTGAGATACGCCACTGATATAGTTGTCAAAGCGAACTAAGGGATGTCTGACACTGAGATTTTTTAAATTTGTCTTCCAAGTATACATCCCATCTCGTAAGGTCTGCTTCCATAGCGAGCAGGTGTACAGTGCAAACTGGGTTGGCTTTCAGCATGTTTGTACTTACCTGCCCACAAAGGGGCATTCAGATGTGATCTAAAAATTACTTTTAATCTTGCATTGCGTCAAGTGCAAAGTTCCATGTACTCAGAAGGAATTTCTGTAGACGCATTTTAGAGAAACCCACCAAGAGGCTGAAGCTGATACATAATATCAGTAATCAACCCACTGCAGATAATTAGCAAGGGATGACCACTGCCAGGAAATGACTGACGAAATGAAGTTTTGGAACTTTGCACATTTTTACCATGATGGTAAAATTATGGCCAGAGCCATGTCTGGTTGGACCCCCAGGTAACCAATGCTCTGCACTGGGTTCACAAGCTCTTTTTTGATTTTGAACAACTCGTGGGTATTAATCCTGTCTAGTTATGAATGGGTCTGTTTCTTTGGGCACGACACTGATTGGCATGTTGCCTAGGTGCATAACTTGTGACCTGTGCCTTGCTGTGACTACTATCAGCTATATCTGAAGATTCTGGATGCAGAGGCTGGATCGGAATTAAGGGTCTTATACAGGAATCGTGTGCTCTCATATACAAATTCTCTTTCTCTTCGTCATGCTGAGAATGTGTTTATTTGGAGGAAAATTTATCTAGGTTCCACTGAAAATGACTGCTCCAGGTGTTTTCCTCTTCTAGGACAATATTTCTCAGTTTGATACCCTTGATGTTAGCATCTGTTCTGGTCCAACGTTGCCTGAAAAAGCTCTTTATGCTTTAAGGTGAAGCCTTTCATTGTAAAGGTTGAGGCCTCTCTGCTATCTCAGCCACTAATTTCTCTACTGTTTCCACAAACAGCTCCTCATCTGTAAGTTTGGATGCATAAGATAACTGTTTAGGATGAATGATTGCTATTCATGTGTGTACCATGGCTTCCTTGTAGCCACCAAGTTAGAAGCCATTGCTCTGATCACAAATCACATCAAGGGTTTGACCAAGACAGAATCCAAGACATCTCACTGTGAGCAAGGATCATATCCCTAATCATGAGCCATTTGTTTGCCACCAAGTAGGCTTTTCTCATTAAATATATCAAAAACCTTAAATAAGTATGCAGTGTATCATCCTGGTTATGGTTTATAGAGTCTTTTGGAAGGAAGGTGTGACTGTTTTTCACAGGTGGAACTACTGCTGTACCAACTTTTTCAAAATGTAGTAAATATCTTTGTTTTTATATAACATTTTAGTTTAACATTTGGTTTTAATCAGAAGTCCTCATTTGGATCTTATGGTGTTCCTCAAAGAAGGCTTGTACAGGAAATCATGTTCCTTAGGAAAAGGGAAGTATTTTGTTATTGAGTTCCTTGCAAGCCACTGCTATGCTGTCTTGGAAAAGTCCTTCAGGCTTTTGTTTTGTTTTAGGAGGAGGATGTAGCATACTGCCCTTGGCTGTTTACAAAGGGGAGGTAACACACTATTGTCCTGTTCAACCAAAGAGAGGTACTGGTACAAATACTTGGATTGTGGAAGTAGTATGATAGATGTCCCCAGGAGCCTGTATGTTTCCTACCTGCACCTGGCTAGCACCTATGAACATATTAAAGGAGCAACCTAGTACCACTCAGGGCTTTACTAGGTATATCTCGAGTCATTTTGAACACAGGAAATGATTTCTTTCTTATCCTTCTGTAATCCCATGATAGTGCAGCTTTCTGGGGAGTGGAATCTTCATATGCATCTGTTCTGGTCCAACATTGCCTGAAAAAGCTCTTTATGCTTTAAGGTGAAGCCAGCCTGTGGATTAGGGGAGGGGTAGAGAAGGGAACCCTTTCCCACCTTTCATAATCTGAGCTTCTTTCCCAGGTAGAGAAAGGGTCCTTGTACTGAAAGCCAGATAGGAATAATTTCTATTACACAGTAACCTGAGTTAGGACTTCACAGGAGTGACTTTTGGATCCTTTCAGGGCGTTTTCCTGCTCCAGCCCAAGTCTGTTGCAGGACCTATCACCTGAGCTGGATAGAGTCATGCTTGCCCTCAGAATTTTCTCCCTGAAATGTTTAGAGACTCTTGATTGGGCTTTTCTGTACTAGAGTCGAGGCTCCTCAGGACATGGGTTATGAATACAACATGCAGGCCAAACTCAGAGCTCTATGTCCTGGCAGTGCTAGGGTCAGCTAGCTCTGAACAAATAGGGCATAATTTGCTCTCTGTAGGGCTTGAGAGTGCTGCCTTATAGAGGAAACACTGCTTGGCTCTAGCCCAGCGTTTGTGGGATACCACTGCCATGCCTGAGTGGGGAAGGGGATCCTGGAGACAAGGCACTACAGTGGTGGATCCAGATGGTTGAATCCATCATGCTGCCAAATACCCAATCCAGGAAGGGAAGCAGAAGGAAGAAAGATAACAAGTTGTTGTTGCACAAAAATCAATACTAATTAAAGTTATAAAATAAAATGATTGGGAGAAACACTGAACTGCCAACTCATTCCATCACTGGAGTCAGAAAATCTGATGACCTGTGGTTTTGTTCTGGAACCGCCAGCAACAATATTTGACCAGCTCTGGATCCCACAGATGGGAGTCTTTAACCCATTAGTGATGTATGGAGAGAGAAGCTGGTCAACAAAATTACATATACTGAATCCCAGTTCAGTGCCTTAAGCAACCTTTCCCCATTGAAAGACCCAGGTCACAAGTTCTGATCCATAGCTGGATCAAGATCCAAACTTTCCCAAAGTTGAGGGTAGTTCAGATCCATTTTGCTGGTCCAATCCCATATTTAGCAAAAGTACTAAACACTTTAAATCGGAGACAAGTAGAGCTAGATCATAGACCTATGCCAATTTACATCACCTGAGAATCTTGAACATAAGAACATAGTAGCTGCCATACTGGGTCAAACCACGGTCCATCTTGCCCAGTATTCTGTCTCTGACGGTGGCCCATACAAGAGCTTCAGGGAGAGTGTACAGAACTATGCAACTTTGGAGTGATCCATCCCTGTTTTCCACTCCCAGCTTTTGGTAGTCAAAGGTTTAGAATCGCTCTGAGTGTGAAATTGCATCCTTCATCATCTTGACTAATAGCCATTGATGGCACATATCTGGCCTATTCACATCATTGAGATATATGTACAGTTGTTCAAGAAGCTCCATTCTGATATAGTTTGAATTCTGAAGCAACGTTACATAGAGTAGAGAAGTAATTATTTTCTTCATATTCTCCAAGGGTAACAATTCAGGTACATCTTTCAAGTGGATATTCAAAAACATAACAGTTACACCCCATATGGATATCCATCTATTATATTTCTGAACTCAACTGGTTTATACAACATGGACCCATTCACCACTGCATTACTTCAGTTTTATGTGAGAGCAACTTAAATTGTTCTTATAAACTTTAAAAAATGTTTACCTGTTGGCCGTTTCTAATAGATTTTTGAACCTCCGAAGTCCAGAAAGCCTGGGATACACAAAGAACTGTCTGCCCTGGCCAGTCCCTCACCCAGTTAATACGTAGAGTTCTTGGATAGGCTTCAATTGCATCTGCAATCACCTAGTTATGGGGAGAAACATAGTGAAAAGTTGAGACACAGAGACAGACTTTAGTATTGAGAGTCAGAGCTGAATCAGGGCTAAGATTCAGTTCCAAGCTCAGTTCCACAACACTAAATCTCACAGGAAATCTCTCAAAATTTTAGCCCATGATGGTGGAAATCTCAAAAGATCAATCAACTGATCCAACAAAATTCCCAAGATCTTGAATGGTGGGAAACTCATTAGATAGTCTCATTGGATTTTATCATCAGGAACCAAACATCTTGCAAAACATCTTGCAAAAACAGCAAACTTAAACTGGAAAACAGCCACCCCCTTCAATTTTAGATCCTATATGAAACTAAAATTGAAGGGATATTTGTGCCTGGACATTTTAATCCCAAATCCAATTCTAAAGTATGAAAAGGTTCCAGTTTGGATTTTAGTCATGGAATAAATGTCCTGATTCTCCTCTCATTTACACAAAAGTAAATTAAGAGTAACCCAACTGAAATCAATGTAGCTGCACTGGAGTAAAACTGCTTTGAGATCACAGTCAAGGCTTTTTGCCCATCAGCAAAATTTATAAGCAAAGTTGAGGTCTTTCATTGATTAAATCTTTACATTTTTTTATTTCTGCAAGTGATCTAAAGCAAGGCAATCATAGATGATGAAGCATTTGAGCTAAAGTCTATTATTAGTTTTGTAGTTGTAAGTCCCAGTGGCATCAACAGAAATGGAACACATAACTACTAGCAGAATTTAGCCCATAGATTTGACAAGCTTAGCATTTAGCTCATCTAAATAAAATATATGAACTCAAGTCAATATACAAAACCAAGCACTACATTCAAAGAACCTCAACAAGCCACCAACAGATTTAAATTGAAGTGAAAAACTAACCTGAAACTTTCAACTTTAAATTTGCTTAAAAAAATTGTGTGCTGACACCAAAGAGAATGTCAAAATAATATAGAACAAAAGACTGGCTATATGGGATGCTGAGAAGACTACATTTAAATGATACAATACAAATTCACCGTGAGAATTGCTAATTTTATCCTAAAACTTCTGTAGTCCTTACTCTCCATTCCTACTCTTAATGTCAGCTTTATGTGAACACTGAGTGTAACAGACAAGAGTTGGGAGCACAGACTGCACCCTAATATATATATATACTGCACACTAATTTTTGTGAATTAGAAGTGAATAACAGAGTTGTTTATAAAACAGTATTAAGCTACTGATTTAAGAATTGATCCTGTCCCCAGATGTATGTATGCACATAATCAAAAATGGAATAATCTGTTTTTGAGGAGACAGACCACTCAATGTTCTTCCACTGTGAAACTGACAGGGTTTGTTAAGATATTCTGATCTACATTATATATCCTCCAAGATCCCTCAGTCATTCAAAGTAGGTTTTCATCTTCTACAATAGTTACTTGTATATCACCTATAGAAATGGAGAAGTCAATAACAAAATCACAAAAAAACAATGTATACACACTTCTACAAATGCACTGGAGTAATTGACTTCTTCTGTGCATCCATGGGATGACGATCTGGAAGAAGAAAACTTTGCAAGCGTCCCGCTTGTGGAATTTTCCTTTAATTTTTCCATTTTGGGTGGAGGTGCAACCTTGCAGATTGGAAAGAGTTCTGCTGCCTAATCCTCTGAATCTCATGGATCCACAGGTGGCTAGAGTCATCCACACATATCCTCTGGGCTTTTATGCTGACTCTAGGACCCTCCCTATAGTGCCAATACTGCAGGGATCCATTAGAGTTGTGCTGTCAAGGAATCTTTAGCTCATGTTGCCTCTGGAACCCCTTACAAAGGAAGATTCCTAGGCTACGGGGGAGAGCTGTGAAAAGTTAATAGAACCAAGCTGCATTGACTTTATACTAGATTCCCCAGGGGCCTCAGAGTTGTGGACTATGTCCACATTACCAGCCCCATTCCTTCCACCACAGATTCATGATCCATCTGAGGGCTCTCCGTAGGGGTCTGTTGTAGGCAGGGTAGTGCCACAAAGGTGAGCGATTTCCCCTGCTAAAGTGGGATAGAGAGAGATCAGGGCTGAAAGTCTGCTTCCCTATCAGTGCCGCTCAGTTTTGGGGAACAATCTGGCCAAGAGTTAATAGGGGGCTGTCAAGCTTCTTCTACCCAATCCTGAGACGCAAATGTATCATTTAGCACTAAAAACCAGCAGATAAATTTATGACCCTCCTAGGAGGAATCTCTCTCTATAGAAAATGAGTGTCTTGCATTCATACACATATACAGTTTTTTCATCAACAGAATATGGCTAGCATTTTTTCATTTAATCCAAGAGTAATAAATTCTCTATATTAATATACATTAAAACAATTTTTTTATTTTAATTTTAATTTTATCTGTTTCAGAGCACCATGATATAGTGAAACTATGTATGGAAACCAGTAAGATTGTATCCGGGAATGCAATGTGGAATTTTAAACACTTCACATTAAAAAAGATAAAGCAGAAATTGAAAAGATCCAGAGAAAGGCGACAAAGATGGTTAGAGGTGTGACAGGATTTGCATATGATGAAAGATTAGAATTAGAAGGCTAGAATTATCTAGCCTGGAACAAAGAAGAGTTAAATGACTCTTTGTTAAGGTATTCTTAATTAAGAAAGCCCTAATGAAAACTGGTCAGTCTCTCAATTTAATCTTTGTTGAGATTCAGCCAGACCTACAATCTTGCCATTTAGTTCAAGAACAAGGGGCACTCAATGAAATTAAAGGACTATAAATTTAAAATGAATTAATGAAAGTCCTATTTATAAGGATAATAATTAACCTGTGGAATTCACTGCAGCATGAAGCACTAAGACAATGAATATGACTGCACTTAAATTGTTTGGATAATTTTCTGACCACACAAGTTAGTAGAAATGCAAGCAAAATAATTATAGGAAGAATCAAATCTCATGTTTTAAGGCATGCACTGAATGACTGTGAATATCAAAAAGGAATCCTCATCCTCCTTTGCTTGTGCCCTAACAATTTGCAAGGTTCATCTTGCCTTCCTCTGATGTATCAAGTACTGGGTACATCACCAGGAGTCACCCAATGAAATTAATAGACAGCAGGTTTAAAACAAACCTAAGGAAATACTTCTTCACATAACGCATATTCAGCCTATGGAATTTGTTGCCAGGGGATGTTGTGAAGACCAAAAGTATAAAGGGTTCAACAAAGAATTAGATAAGTTCATGGAAGATAAATCCATCAGTGGCTATTAGCCAAAATGGTCAGGGATGCAACCTCTCACTGCCAGAGCTAGGACTGGATAAGAGAGGATCAATCACTCCATAATTTCCCTGTTCCGTTCATTCCCTCCAAAGCATCTGGCACTGACCACTGTTGGAAGACAGGATACTGAGCTAAATGGACCATCGGTCTGACCTAGTATAGCCAATCTTATGTTCTTATAATACCAGACCAAATGGATCAATATGACAAATCATTCACAACATTCCATCATGTATCATCATCATTTTACAGATGAAAGTGAGATGCAGAGAGACTGATATTACCAAAGTCACACAGGAAATTATTGAACTTGGATCTCTTGATTTCCAGTCTAGTGTCTTAACCAAAAGATCACCCTTCCTCCCCACCGCTTATGAGAAAGAGAAAAACAACAGAATGGAAATTATTCATTTAAAATCTGAGCAGGGTTTGCATTATTTTAAAGCTTTGGATGTCTCTGAATGAATCAAAAAGCGTTTTACTCTGCATTTTTAACAGTTAGAGAGACTGATTTCTCAGTAACTAGATTCAGACACTGAAGTGTTAAGCTGGGATGAAAAAGAGCAATACATAAAATTAAGGCACAAAAAACCTGCTAATAACTTACAATATCTTCATCCAATACAAGATGTACATGATTTGATTTTTAGCTCTCTTTCAAGCTATCCTTTCTAGATGACTTACTAATCACATTATATAGTCTCAGTATTATTTTACAATATTTAGAGAATCATAGTACAAATAGAAGAAAAATTAAGATTATAAAAGATTTCAGAATTGAAGACATCCTTGATTAAGGCTTCCATCATATATTTTTATTCAGATTCTTTTCCAAATAAGGTCCTGTGAGATAGTGATTGAAGAATTTGAGGGAGTTCAGCATCTCACAGCATCAGACATTTAGGGTGTTCCTACACTGCAATTAAACACCCGTGGCTGGCCCAAGTCAACTGACTCAGGCTCACAGGGCTCAGGCTATGGGGCTGTTTAATTGAAGTGTAGACTCTTGGAGCCCAGACTCTTGGAGCTCAAGCTCAAATGCTTCCACCGCAATTAAACACCCCCTGAGCCCAAGTCCGGCAAACCCAAACCAGCTGGCATGGGCCAGCCGCAGGTTCCTAATTGCAGTGTATACATACCCTTAGCATCTAAAGATCTGGTCATAAGAGCTATGAAATGTAATGCTAGCATTTCAGAGCACTTCTGGTAGAACCACCAGCCCAGGTCAAAACAAAAGGCAGGCCAGAGGATTTTCTTGCCTCTATGCTGTGCTTAAATGCCCCATGTGAGCAAAGCAATTAAGTATATGCTTAAGTGTAAGAATATCGTTAAGTCCCACTGACTTCAAAGCATATTCCTAAGTGATTTCCTGAATTGGGACCAAGTGAATATAGTAATTTTGTACTATGTGTAACACACAATGCCATTTCTACAATGGATTACCTTGCTTGATTGTTCTAATGATACAGACTGCTTCATCATGTTTTATTGCACACAGAATAAAATAGAATATAGTTTATTACCTTGTGGATAGAATTTATCATAGCTGTTTCCAACTCAACAAGCCACTTTTCAACCTGACCTCTAGCTTTAGATGTTGAGATTGTGTCTATGAGTTCCACAACCTCTCCTTCACTACTTTTTATATGTGTAATGTCTAAAACATCAGTAAACTCTACACTTGCAATTCCTTCAAAACACTTTTTCAAGTGAGGGTTTACCCTGCAGAAAATAAAACAAAATATACAGAAATTAAGACTACATAAATAACCAAATTTTACATTAAAGCGCAGCCAAACTATTTTCCACCAATACTATAAAAGAAGACCTGAATGTACTTCTTAAAAGTATTGTTGAGGAATTTACTTTAGAAAAACATTTTAACCTGCTAATGTTAGATTTACACACACACAAACACACACACCCAAATGTTTTTAAAGACCAATTTAAAATAATTAAAACACTGTTGAGGTCCTCAGCAACTCAAACATAATTAAGCACCACTGGTTTAGCTGTTAGTCTTCCTATATTATATAAAACCCCTTGTCACTTAGATATACATTCCATATAAATAATTACATTAAAACAATGCAGCAAGTGAAGTGATCAAAAAACTTGCAACCTTAATTCTGCTCCTTGTGCATATAAATTACAGTAAAGTCATTCATTACATGATAGGATAGTTCTTCCCCCCCCCCCCTTTTTTTTTTTTTGGTTTTGTTCCCACAAAGTCCTCTATCTCATTCATTGCACAGTATGGACAATTCTCAGTGAATGAGTCAGTTGTTCAACATTCATTTTTATGCTCACTGTTCAATTTACAACCTTCTGCTGCATTCACTACACATTGAGTGCCAAACTCCAATGCCCTTATGCACAACTGAATGTCACCTTACTTAACAAGTACTTTCATTGACTACAATGGAACTACTTGTGGGGTAAGATGCTGTGCAGCGGGTATTTGCAGATTATTGGGCTAAATTGTACCAAAAAAGAATAAAACTCCAATGCTTAGTATTGTCAGAGATTTCCCAGTCTCTACATCAGTCCTCCATAGCAGGAATCCTATGCTCTTTTCCTAACTTAGCTTTCAGTCTCTACCTTGACTCTAACTTTACTGAATTGTTCTAGTGTGCAAATGGGTGAATAGTTTGGCAAAATTTATCTGAATTTAATTAATACATGTTTTAAAAGTAAAACCTTTGGTTTGGATTCTTTCTTGATAACTCAAGGACTATTTTTGTAGTTACTTCATATGCATAAGTCTCAATGAATAAAATGAGAGGTCTATGCATAGAGCAGCTACAGGACCATATCCTTAACTTCCATGTATTAGGAGCCTCATACATGCATCAAATATTACTGTACCGTGTAGGATCTTTGGTTTCTGAAAGGATCTCAAGGAGTTCATCGTTGGATAAGAAAAAGAATCTGGGGAAGAAAAGGCGCTTCTTTTCTAAGTATTCATTAAGTCCCTTAAGAATTAGTTCCAGCAATTCATTGCACTTTTTTAGCTTTTCCAACATCTTGTCTATCATCACCACTGTCAGAACATGTTTGTCCTGAAAAACAAAATGAAATTATTCCACTCAAAAAAGGTTGATATCATACTGAGTAGTTTGCACTGTGACATGGGAAGTCCAGTTTATTTTATTTGAAATTTTGCTTTAACCCAAAGTACCATTTACTCTAAGTGTTTTATATTAATCTTCTCCAACATCTGATTTTTTTAAGAAGGTTGGTTAATAGAAGGCAGAAAGGGAATTTTTTAATCATCCACAATTACTATATGAAAATATGATCTAAAACACAGGATCAAATCCTAAACTGATCTATGTCTCCATAGCTCCATTTACTTCAATGGAGCTACATATATTCACACCAACTGAAGATCTGATCCATAATCTGTAGTCAGCCAATATTATTCACTAATATAGAAGATCAAAGAAAGGGATTTAGATGGATTTTTTAAGAACAGCCTCTAGATAATTTTATGGCTAACAACATTGATAATTACCCTTTCTAAGAGGTAATCAAATATCATGGTTTAAGGTATCAAAAGATCTCGGCACAGGTCAGAATTACCTTCTCCCTTGTGTAAAACATTACAAACACTCTGTCAGAAATATTGAGATGGGGAAAGTGTGGGTGGGTGGCAGGCTTTTTCCTTCAATGAAGGATCAATATGGTTAAATAACAGAGTTAGAATGCCAGACTTGATCACCAATTACTAAATTTTAAAGAGGGGTGTTGCTTTTTAAAATATAAAAGAAAGAGAAGTATTATTGATCATGGGATGTTGTTCCAGGAAGAAGGATTACTAGGAAGAGACGGGATTCACCTAACGAAGAGAGGGAAGAGTATCTTTGCGGACAGGCTGGCTAACCTAGTGAGGAGGAATTTAAACTAGGTTTGATGGGGGACGGAGACCTAAGCCCGAAGGTAAGTAGGGAAGTGGGACACCACAAGGAAGCAGAAGGAGGAGGATGCAGCAGGGAAGGCTTCCTGATTCATACTTAGAAAGTAGGGCAATCGGCTAGTTATCTCAAATGCCTATACACAAATGCAAGAAGCCTGGGAAACAAGCAGGAGGAATTGGAAGTCCTGGCACAGTCAAGAAACTATGACATGATTAGAATAACTGAGACTTGGTGGAGTAACTCACACGACTGGAGCACTCTCATGGATGGGTATAAACTGTTCAGAAAGGACAGGCAGGGGCGAAAGGGTGGAGGAGTTGCACTGTATATAAGAGAGCTCTATGATTGCTCTGAGCTCCAGTATGAAACTGGAGATAAGCCAGTTGAGAGTCTCTGGGTTAAGCTTAGAAGCAAGAACAATACGGGTGATATCGTGGTGGGTGTCTGTTACAGACCACCAGACCAGGAGGATGAGGTAGATGAGGCTTTCTTCAGTCAACTAGGGAAAGTTTCCAGTTCACAGGACCTGATTCTCCTGTGGGACTTCAATCATCCTGACATCTGCTGGAAAGGCAATACAGCAGAGCACAAACAATCCAGGAAGTTTTTGGATAGTGTTGCAGACAACTTCCTGGTGCAAGTGCTGGAGCAACCAACTAGGGGCCGTGCTTCTCTTGACCTGCTGTTCACAAATAGGGAAGATTTGGTAGGGGAAGTAGAAGTGGATGGCAACCTAGGCAGCAGTGACCATGAGATGGTCAAGTTCAGGATCCTGACAAAAGGAAGAAAGAAGAACAGCAGGATACGGACCATGGACTTCAGAAAAGCAGACTTTGACTCCCTCAGGGAGCTGATGGGCAGGATCCCCTGGGAGGCTAATATTAGGGGGAAAGAAATCCAAGAGAGCTGGCTATTCTTTAAAGAAACCTTATTGAGGGCACAGGAACAAACCATCCCGATGTGCAGAAAAAATAGCAAATATAGTAGGCGTCCAGTTTGGCTTAACAAAGAAGTCTTTGGTGAACTTAAACACAAAAAAGAAGCTTACAAGAAGTGGAAACTTGGTCAGATGACTAGGGAGGAGTATAAAAATGCTGCTCGAACATGCAGGAATGAAATCAGGAAGGCCAAAGCACAACTGGAGTTGCAGCTAGCAAGGGACGTGAAGGGGAACAAGAAGGCTTTCTACAGGTATGTTACCAACAAGAGGAAGATTAGGGAAAGTGTGGGCCCCTTACAGAAGGGGGAGGCAACCTAGTGACAGAGGATGTGGAGAAAGCTGAGGTACTCAATGCCTTTTTTGCCTCTGTCTTCACAGAAAAGGTCAGCTCCAGACTACTGCACTGGGCGGCACAGAATGGGAAGGAGGTGAACATCCCACAGTGCTGAAGAAACAGGTCCAAGACTATTTAGAAAGATTGGACATACACAAGTCCATGGGGCCAGATGCAATGCACCCGAGGGTGCTGAGGGAGTTGGGCTGATGTGATTTCAGAGCCATTGGCTATTATCTTTAAAAGCTCGTGGCAATCAGGGGAGGTCCCTTATGACTGGAAAAAAGCAAATATAATGCCCATCTTCAAGAAAGGGAGGAAAGAGGATCCAGGGAACTACAGACCGGTCAGCCTCACCTCAATCCCTGGAAAAATCATGGAGCAGGTCCTCAAGGAATCCATTTTAAGGCACTTGGAAGAGAGGAAGGTGATCAGGAACAGTCAACATGGATTCACCAAGGGAAAGTCATGCCTGACCAACCTGATTGCTTTCTGTGAAGAGGTGACTGGCTCTGTGGATGTGGGGAAAGCGGTAGAAGTGATATACCTTGACTTTGGCAAAGCTTTTGATATGGTCTCTCACAGTATTCTTATCAGCAAGATAAAGAAGTATGGGTTGGATGAATGGACTATAAAATGGATAGAGAACTGGCTAGAGCATAGGGCTCAACGAGTAGTGATCAATGGCTCCATGTCTAGCTGGCAGCTGGTCACAAGTGGAGCGCTCCAGGGGTCGGTGCTGGGGCCGGTTTTGTTCAACATCTTCATTAATGATCTAGAGGATGGGGTAGATTGCACCCTCAGCAAGTCTGCCAATGACACTAAGCTAGGGGGAGTGGTAGATACCCTGGAAGGTAGGGATAGGATACAGAAGGACCTAAACAAATTGGAGGATTGGGCCAAAAGAAAACTGATGAGGTTCAACAAGGACAAGTGCAGAGTCCTGCACTTTGGATGGAAGAATCCCATACACAGCTACAAACTGGGGACTGACTAGCTAGGCAGCAGTTCTGCAGAAAAGGACCTGGGGGTTACCATGGATAAGAAGCTGGATATGAGTCAGCAGTGTGCCCTGGTTGCCAAGAAGGCTAATAGCATATTGGGCTGCATTAGGAGGAGCATTGCCAGCAGATTGCGGGAAGTGATTATTCCCCTCTATTCGGCATTGGTGAGGTCGCATTTGGAGTATTGTGTCCAGTTTTGGGCCCCCCACTACAAAAAGGATGTGGACAAGTTGGAGAGAGTCCAGCAGAGGGCAACAAAAATGATTAGGGGGCTGGAGCACAAGACTTATGAGGAGAGGCTGAGGGAACTAGGTTTGTTTAGTCTGCAGAAGAGAAGAATGAGGGGAGGTTTGATAGCAGCTTTTAACTGCCTGAAAGGGGGTTCCAGGGAGGACGGAGCTAGGCTGTTCTCAATGGTGGCAGATGACAGAACAAGGAGCAATGGTCTCAAATTGCAGTGGGGGAGATCTAGGTTGGATATTAGGAAAAGTTTTTCACTAGGAGGGTGGTGAAGCACTGGAATGGGTTACCTAGAGAGGTGATGGAATCTCCATCTTTAGAGGTTTTTAAGCTGCGGCTTGACAAAACCCTCACTGGGATTATTTAGCTGAGGTTAGTCCTGCTTTGAGCAGTGGGCTGAACTAGATGACCTCCTGAGGTCCCTTCCAACTCTATGATTCTATGATTATAGGGTATTTTCACATTCCGTAATGTGTGGCAAGAGTCATTGCTGAACCTAAACTGGATTTCTTATATTTTTGTTCTGAATAGAAGGTAAAATAATTCATGTCAGGAATTGTATTGACCCCTTTCTAAATTAATCAAGAATTTTAGCAAACAAAATTAATTCAAATGCTTAGTAGAGCTATTGTAATTATCTAAGTGAGTTATCTAATTTACCATAAATGAAAGAAAATGAGAGGTTCTGCAGACTTGTTAGTTCTAATGAATGTCATACTAATTACAGAGAATCTGAAGTTGCTTGTACATCAAGATCTGTCTTTTAATAGGTCTTATGGTCAATGTATAAGCCAAAATAATAATCATATTGTTATATTTTACTTACCAAATACCGGTCTCTAAAAGCAAATTAAAAATCTAAATAAAAAGCATTAAAATTATCCCATTTCAGTTAGCAATTTTTTGACCAGACATGAGTACTTGCAGTCTACCTACTATGAAACACAGAATTAGTTGGTTATGTAGTTGGCTCTGTTAGACAGCACACGTGCCTAGTACCTGATCATAATGTTCCCTTGTAAATGAAGCATACTTACATGAGCAAAACTACCTGAAATTACTTAGCATTCTGTTATTTGCACCTTTAATTATATCAAACCAGAACACAATCTGAATTAAATAACTGCTCATGCTTTTCAACCGTATATAGATAAACTGAGCTGTCAAAATTCAGACACAGCTAATAATTGGTTTTATGAGACAACATTTAAAACTGCATATTACAATACACCCTACACATTGTCAAAGGACAAAGTCTTTGGTTTCCTTTCTTAGTATGTACATCATCAGCATTTTTTCTGAGTACAATTGATCTTGCAATTCATCAAAACTGAATGCTGCCAAATATGAAAAGGGAGATCTTTCCTGGTTATGTTTAGATTCTTTTCATATGTGAAGAAGAAGCAAGTGAAAAATTAAAGATTTCAAGTTTCAACATGGATTTCTTACCTACAGTTCTGGGGAAGCATCAAGAATAAATAAGAATGCCATTGATCTCAGACATTCAAAACATTGGTGTCATTTGTTTGATCACTTGCAGGAAAAGAAACAGTATTACAAACAGTGTTTCAAACCTGTTACAATAATCATATACTAACATCTGTAGTTCCTACAAATCTCTTTTAATCTACCATAGGCATTTTTCTCAGGTTTTTTTAAAACACGATCTTGAATTTCTTTCCCACAAAAATTAACACTCCTCTTTTTCTAGTTATTTAATTTATGAAAAGTAGAAATTAAATTACAAAGTAATTTCATTCTCATTAATATGTTTTGCTTTAAAAAAGATATGTTAAAGATGCATAAACTATAATTATTCAAATTTGTAATGAAAAGTCAGGCAAATAAAAATAGCAGTTGTATTACATCTCACATGAATTTTATAACACAATGGCATCTAAAGGCATAAAAGCAATGAGCAGAGTCAAGTTTAGTATTGTGATTTAAGAAGAAACATTCATATTGATGGGGGAATTGCCTTCTTCTAAACCATAAAATCCAGACACTGAATTTCTGGACACAGAGTGCCATCTTCTGGAATATGATTCCTTTATGTTTCATTATAGTGACACTTCAGAAAAGTTGGACTATTGAGTGGTATATTGGGTTATCACAGTGCTTTGAAAAATATAATAATAAATATAAATGGATGAGTCTGTTTTTTGTCATTGCATTCCAATAGTTATTCATATTAGGTCCCACCTTACAACAACGAATTTCATAAATCATCAAAATAGTGATTTCCCATCCCCACTTCCAATTCCTTTTACAAAACAGTGTGCTAAAGTAACACCTCTGGAAGATTTTCTCAATATAGATAATTTAGTTTAACAGAAATTCATTGTACAACATGCCTTATTAGAACTGCGTGAAATATCCAATTTGAATAGAACCAAAATGAAAATGTTTTAAATTTCTTGGATTACAAAAATATCATATGAATTTAGTTATGGATTGAATGAAACATTTCATTTGACCTGGAACAAAACGTTATGTTTACAGGTGTTTTTTAAATTTAAAAAGAAATAAAATTTAAGGAAATTCTGAAACAAAACTCCTTTCTCGGTGAGGTGGTTTTATGATGTCGGCATAGCAGGGGAGTTACATCGGTGGGAGGAGCATTTCAGTGTGTTAATCTCCACTGTTTTGTCAATAAAAGCTGACCTTTGTAGACAAAAATCTGTAGTGTAGATCAGCCCTAAGTACGTTTTTCAGATCTGAAAAACTTTCACCTCCAAGCAGTAATTTCAAAGTGAGCACAATTTTAGTGGAAAGGAATGGATATTCATATGTCTTTTGAAGACTCAACTATGCAATTAATTTGTTACAGTCTATGAAGCCAGGTGGAAAATAAGTATTGGAAATGTCCCCATACCATGGAAATGATTCAGGCTGAATATAGATATCTCTTTTAATTTATTATTTAATTCCAAGTAGGTAACTGCTTATTTCCCTGATGTACCAAGTTTGTAAAGAATGTATATCCTTGTTGAGCTACAGGGGACTAAGATCGAATTTATGATGCAGGTTTAACATGAGGTTTCAAAGATAGGGATATCTCTACTGTTCAATAAGTGATTAGATGAAACCCTTTAAAAAAGCAAATGCACAATTTCATTATACACTTAGGAATGCTAGCGAAGTTAATCTTTAGTGCTGAAAGAAGTGAACTGTTTTTATATTACTTTGCTTTACATACTGTTTATATTGTTTAATATTACTTGTCAATATAGTGTCCTTCAATGTAGTTGAAATAGGTTTGACAAACAACATCTTAAAAAAAAGAGAATCAGGAAAAGAGTTAAGTATGAAATATATAGAACACATTTTTATCTCACTTGAAACAATTTTCTGATACATATTACAAACACACCCACTTTTTCTCAAGAGAGCTGTCCTTACCTGCAAGGCAGATTTCATTAGGTCTTTCCATGTTTTATCCACAGTGGTGAATCGCCTACTTTCCTCGGGCATTTGAGCCATAATGTCAGGAGAGCTGAAAATTGGCTCCAAATACAACCAAGTAGCTTGAACCTTCAGCCATTCATCCAGGATTTCCTGTAGCAACAACAGCTTTCCTTCCCACTCCCTAAAACAGAAAGCATTGATTCAAGCATTGTATTATTGCTAACAGTAAATCTTTTTATTTAGAATGTTGAGATCTAAGACATTTTGACAAGACACATACACATTACAATCACTGAGAACCAGGAACTGGACAATTACATAAATAATTTCAATTTATAAAATATTTTCCAACATTAACTATTTATCTTCATATTAAGGATAATGTATTTTGACTTGTTCTCCAAAAGTACAATAGCTTTTTTTACGCAGATCCTTATTCTTCACTCCCATACAATGCCTTTGCAGCCAGACTGGGGAGTATGTGCTAATAAGCAAGAAAACTATGCAACTTTTAAATGAAAGATGCCATCTTTGGTCAAAATGGGTATATAAATACTGAACCACAGTCTCTAACAATTAATTATTTGTGACATGGGTCCTAAACACGAGCCCAATACTGATGAAACTGAAATAACTCAACTAGTGTAGGTTGGCTTCTAACTCAGGGCTTGATCAAAAAAACGTTTAAATCCATTGGAATATTTCCATTGATCTGATTTTGGGTCAGACCGTGAGTGAGGATCTATATACTTTCAGGAAAGTTACCTGTTTAACTCCCATTTTAAGGATGTGCTATTATTATTATTCACAATAAGGAAAAATTAAGGAATAATATGCCCCACAATACACAAACTCACAACTGTGCATAAGTCTGAAAGTCCATCAAAAGTTTCCTTCTGTCAACATCAAAAATCATTAGAGAATGAGAGCTCAAATTCTGGTAATGTCACTGAAACCTTAGGATGGAAAAACAGCTTTAATTTTGAGCTCAATCCGGAGCTTTTGCTCATGTGAGTGACCCATTGACTTCACTGGAACCACTCACATAGCAAAACTATGGGAATTCATAAATCTCATAGATTTTAAGGTTACATGGGAACATTCTGTTAATCTAGTCTGCATTACATAGGCCACATAATTTCACACAGTGATTTCTGCATCTAGCCCTGCAACTTGTGATTGAATTTGACCTTTTCCTTTAAAAAGACATACAATCCTCATTTTAAGGCTTCAAGGGGTGGTGAATTTACCACATCCTTTGGTAATCTGTTCCAATAGTTAATTATCCTCGCTGTTAAAGAACTGTATTTTATTTCTAATTTGAACTTTGCTGACTTCAATTTCCAACCATTGAATGTTGCATGCCTTTGGTTGCTAAAGAGACCTCTAATATTAGACATCTTCTCCCTTTGTGGTACATACTGACCACAGTTAAATTCCTTTTTAATTTTCTCCCTGATAAGCTAAAAAGATTTGAGCTCCTTTAGTCTTTCATTGTATAGTATGTTTTCCAGACCACAGGTCATTCTTTTAGCTCTTCTCTGAACTCTTCCCAATTTTTTCAACATAATTTTTGAAGCTCTGAAACCAGAATTGGGTATAATAATTCAGCAGTTGTCTCACCACTGCCATAGGAGGTAATATTACCACTAGGGCTGGTCAAAACTCAAAATTTCTATTTTGTGGGAAATTTTGACTTTTCAAAATTTGTTTTCATTCCAAATCAAAACAAAAGCAGATATTATCAAAATTCTCCAGAAAATGGAAATTAAAAAAAATCTGTCTCCAAAATTTTATTGTAGAAAAAATTTGATATTTTGTTTTAAATGAAATGTTTTTGAATTTTTTAATTATGTTTACATTATTTTATGATGCCTGTAGTAGTAGTATATAATATGACAGTTCCTATCATGTAAAGTCATGTCATATTATGATGTAATGACCAAAATATTTTAGTTTAGTTTTTAAAAATACATTAAGAATAGCTGTTAGTACAGATTGAAACTTCTTGCCTTATTTTCTATATCAAAATATCTCCTGTTTGTGTTGTTGTAATTAAAACACTTTGACACTAAAACAAAAATGTCAATCTGTGTTAAATAGCAGCTGCCCTTCATGTTTTTAAAAAAATAAAACATGAGTAAAAAATGTTGACAATTTCATATCATATTATGACTTGACTTAACATCACATAATATGTACTACTACTACCAACATGTCATGAAATAATGCAAAAATAAATATAAATATAAAAACAATAAACAATTTTGAAAGAAAATTTGTTTCAAAATGAAATTTCAATATTTTCCCAATACTAAATTTTAAAAACAAAAAAAGTTTGTTTGTTTTCAAAATATTTGAAATTTGATATTTGTTTGATATTTGATATTTGTTTCAAAACAAAAATACTTATTTTCATGGGAAATTTCATTAAAATAGATATCATTTAACACACAAAAATCCATTTTGTCACAACTGCATTTTGCAAGGGCAAATTGTTATGACAAAAATTTTCCAACCAACTCTAATTACCACTTCCCTACTCTTGCTTGATATTCCTGTTTCTCTGACATAAGAGAGAGGGGGACAAATGTACTAATACCCTGCCCTATGTTTTATGGGACCCTATGTGAAATGACATAAGTGAATCACATCTAGCCTCCATATGCTGTGACAAACCCCTATTTCATCTACTATAGTAACTTCTCCATCCAGAAAGTGTAGGGCGCGCACGAAAATTGTAACGTGAAAACTGCTTAGTTTGGCAGGACTAGGCCCTGAAATCCAGAGTAGGCTTTATGAGCAATGCTAGGGCCTCCTGAGGGCTAGATTTGGCCTTGTCCTTTGAAAAACCCCTAGCAGATAAAAAAAACTATCTCTGGGGCCTAAAAATATCCTCAGAATGAAAATAGTATAAGGTCTGCTTAAATTGACAAAAAATGTTTGCTTAAACCAGCTGTACGAATGCTTGAACCAGCTGTAAGAATAACTTTAACTATAGACAACTAACCACAGCTTTTGAATAAAAAGTCCTGAATGCCCTTAGCTAATAGCCAATAGATTAACAAAAACCAAATGCTAAGACCCAATCCTTAAGTGGATTGAGATATACGTAATCAGTAGCCGGTAAACTTTATTACTAGAGTTAGGAAAAAAAGGGGTATATAGAGACCCCCAGGCGCCGCCCTGCTTAAGGCTCTCCGTGGATCCGTTGAGGCACTAGCGGATGCCCCTGGTGGATCGGCTCCCTGGTTGCAACTCACTTGCAGGATAGAGAATGGGTCTCCCTATCCTTGCGTTGGTAAGCGTCTTCTTTTCATGTCTTGCAGCCCTTTCCCTTGTAATCCTAATTGCTAAGTGCTGCGTAAATAAAACTAGCTGTAAGCACTTCCCTCTTGTCTAACTGCTCCTTTCTCATTACCGAGATCTCAAAGCACAAACCTTCGGCCTTCTGCGGTACACAGAAAGCAGAGACAAAAATGCAATTTTCCAAGCAGAGAGTCAGGGAGAGCAATTAAATAATTTAGTCTACCATAGTTCGCTGCCACCAACATTAAACAGAATTGCAGAAGGGAAACTGGGATTGTACTCTGGCAAGTGAGCCAGAGTTATAAACATTTTGCTGTGTTCTTGGAAGAGTGGGGCTTTATGTGGAGTTATAGAAGTCTCACAGACCTTAAGGCTATGTTATGCTATTATAAACCTCATCAGTGTCATCAACATCATGAGATGGAATTACAATGTTATACTGTATATATGGACATTTCTCTCATGTGCAAAGCACCACAAGAACACATTACAAGAAATCGTAAACACAACACACAGGTGTCATTGGCCAGCAATCTTCCTATACATTTCATGTCTTCACACAGTCTTGAGAAACTCAACATACTATATATACTGTCCGGTCAGCCACATCATCAAACCACTTGCTGCAAGCATTTTCTGCCCTGGAACCATCAAAACTTGCTTTGGCAATCTTCCTCCACTCATCTGACCCATTTGTCCCACAAACTCAAGTTTTCTTTGTCTGATTGTCTTGATATCAGGTATCATTCTGATTATGCTGTAAATTCAGATGATTGCCTCCTCATTAGTCATGTGTGAAATATAGCTAATGTACAGCAATAACCGGGAGCATTTCAATTTGAAGGCAGAAATCCTCTTAAAGTCCTGTTTCCTTCACATCTATGTCTCATCTGCATATAGCAAGATGCTGAAGACACGAGACCACATCAATTTCATTTTACACGTCACGGTAACACCTTTGCTCCTCCAAATGTGTCTGAGTGTAGCTAGAACCGCAGTCATGAATTTATTTCCACGTCAGATCTCTAAGGGTATGTCTATACTGCAGAGTGAAGTCGACTTATTTAAAGTCGACTTTCACCTGCTGATTTTTAGAAGTCGCTGGACCGTGTACACACCATGCTCTTTGCGCCTGGCTCATGCGCCCACACTCGCCACGCTTGTGTCAACATTCAAAGCAGTGTACTGTGGGTTGCTATCCCACAGTGTAACTAGCCGCGGTGGCTGTTGGGATTAATTTCATCATCCCATGTTGCAGTGCTCCTTCCCCCTCCCTTCTTCCCCCAAACAAAGAGAAAACCGATTTTTGCGCCGTTTGTTTATGCTGCGTGCTTGCCATTGCTGCGGAGACGTGGAGCCAGCTCAACTCTGCACTATTATTGTGAGCATCACAAATACATCGCGGCTTATCATTGAGTATTTTCGAAGTAGAGCAAAAAGCCGAAGCACAGGCAACTGCGATGCCACCGAGGCTGCCTTGCTACAAGCCATCGAGCGGAACAATTCCCGATTGCTGCAGGCCATAACGCATCATCTGCTGTCCGTGGAGTGTCGGTTCTGGTCCCGGGAAACAAGCACAGACTAGTGGGACAGCATCATTATGTAGCTGCGGGATGATGACCAGTGGCTGCAAAACTTTCGTATGCGAAAGGCCACTTTCCTTGAAATTTGCTCGGAGCTGGCCCCATCCCTGAAGCATGTGAATATTCGTTTGAAACAAGCTCTGACGGTGGAGAAGAGAGTCGCCATCACTCTGTGGAAGCTGGCAACCCACGACAGTTACCGCTCGGTTGGAAATCAATTCGGAGTTGGTAAATCTACAGTGGGCGCTGCCGTGATTCAAGTGGGCAGGGCCATCAATAGACTTCTGCTAAGAAGGATAGTGACTTTGGGAAACGTGCAGGACATAGTGGACAGGTTTGCCACAATGGGGTTCCCAAACTGCAGGGGGGCCACTGATGGGACGCACATCCCTATCTTAGCGCCTGCCCACCTAGCAAACAAGTACATAAACCACAAGGGGTACTTTTCCATGGTCCTGCAGGGCCTTGTGGATCACAGGGGTCATTTCACCAACATCGATGTGGGGTGGTCTGGGAAGGTGCATGACATGCATGTATTTCAGAATTCAGGGCTGTTCTCTAACATGCAGGCGGGCACTTTTTTCCCTGACCAAAAAATTCACATCGGGGAAGTGGAAATGCCCATAGTGATCCTGGCAGATACTACTTACCCCTTGCTCCCTTGGCTAATGAAGCCGTACACTGGGCACCTTGACAGCAACAAGGTGTGTTTTAATAACAGGTTAAGCACTTGGAGAATGATTGTTGAATGTGTGTTTCGGTATTTAAATGCCAGATGGAGGTGTCTGCTCACTAGGCTGGACATGAGTGAAAAGAACCTCTTGTCAGTGATATCTGCATGCTGGGTTCTTCATAATGTGTGTGAAGCGAAGAGGGAGAGGTTCCCCCAGGGTTGGGCTGTGGAGGCAAAGACTGGCTGCCAATTATGAGTAACCAGCTGCCAGCACTACACTGGGAGCTAACCGCGGAGCGCTTTGCATTAGGGAAACATTGAAAACCAAGTTCTGCAATGAGATGCAGGACTGATTTCTGTTCCTGTCTGTTATTTGCCTTTGTTCAACATCCCCCCCACCATTGGTATCAGTACCCTCTAAATCCCTTCCAAACAAGATATGATTTAATAAGGAAATCTGTTGAAATGATGCAAACTTTTATTTATGAACATTCAAGTCGTGGGGGCAGGGGGTGAGTGTTCATTCACAATCTCAAGGGGTAGCGTGGTTTCTTGCAGGCCAGCTGTTAGCGGGGCCGCCACTGCTTTCTGCTCGCCTCCACTGGGGTGGAGTGCATCACCTACTGCAGCCTGACCATTCTCCTCCGAGACCTCTTGAGGGTGGGGAGCAGCAGGGCAGCAAAGCCATAGGCGGAGGAGCATTATGGAGGGGCTACAGCGGGACTCTGTCCGGCCTCCGCTCCTCCTGAAGCTCCACAAACTGCTGGAGCATGTCTGCCTGGTCACGCATGATTTGCAGCATCTCCTGCGTGATACTGTGATCATGCTCCTGCATTTCTCTGCGACTCTCCCTGTTCATGTCCATATTCTGGGACAAGGTCAGCCGCCACACCCTGAGCTCTGCCTCGGCAGCCACGGAGGCATTCATGAGCTCGCCAAACATGTCATCTCTTGATTTTTTTTCCTCTTTCTAATCTGCAATAGTCTTTCCATAGCATTTCTAGAGGGTTGGGCCAAGGCCGAAGTGTCTACATAACGAAAAGGAATGCACAAGGTTGCCATTGTTAGAAAATGGAACTTCAACAATGTATAAAATACTCCCCTTGCAGTGCACAAGGCAAACCCAGACCCTCATTCCATTCCTAACATCCCAGAAGGGTCGTCTCGCTGTGCTGTTACAGAGATGGTAAGCCAGGGGCACTTTACTGTGCTATAGAGAGGATTAATAATCTTTAAAAAGCTCATTTTAAATGCCCTGTATTAGAAGGGTGACTAGGCAACATGGTTTAATTTAGATGACCGTTTTGTTACAAGGCGGCCACAGGGGATCTGAGGACAGTGTGCGGAGGTTAATAGTCTCTTCTGAAACCAAATCAAAATAATTAAAATGACTTGGTAGGACACTACAATGGGGAATACAGAGGTACAGGGTATCTGCTGTACAGCTCAGGTATTTTAAACATGTGCCGTCTTCCCTAGGTGACCATGAGCGATATCAGTCTCCTGAGGGTAACGCACAAGGAAAAGGAAGATTTGCTGCATGCGGTGGGGTACCAGCCTGGCCCTTATGCTGCTATGCTGTGTTCTGCCATGATGCCTGCTCCCTTGATTGCAGTGTGGCGTGGCAAAGTATCCTACCGGGGAGGAAGGAACAAGGCTGCCTTCCCCCGAAACCTTGTGCAAAGGATAACAGATTACCTACATGAAAGTTTACTTGAGATATCAAGTGATGATTCTCAGAGCATATCTCTGCACATAAATAATCTGTTCCAGGAGTAACCCCCCAGTAAAGTCCACTAAACGCCTGAAATCCCCTTCCTGCCCCCCCTTTTAAAAGGATAGGACGGCTAAGAAGAAAAAAACCTCACCAGATGTGCCTTCCTCGGGATCATTATTGCTGTCCTGTATTGTGCTGGACTGCTCTGGGGTCAGGAATAGGTCCTGACTGTCTGGGAGAACAGACACCCTGCTCTCCTCAGCCTCCTCCTCATCCACGGAGTCCTCATTATTGTCCATGAACTGTGATCTAGCGGACTATCGATGCTGTGGGGCAGCACCGTGGTGGGGTCACCGCCGAGAATTGCATGCAGCTCCTCGTAGAAGTGGCATGTTTTTGGTGCGGAGCCAGAATGGCTGTTAGCTTCCCTGGTTTTCTGATGTGACTGCCGCAGCTCCTTGATCTTCATGCAGCACTGCTGCGCATTCCTGTTGTGTCCCTTCTCCAGCGTGCCCTGGGATATGTTTCTGTAAATGTCCAAATTCCTTTTGCTGGCTCTCAGCTGAGCAATAATGGACTCCTCACCCCACAGACTGATGAGATCTAAGACCTCTGGTTGACTCCATGCTGGAGTGCATTTTGGCCTTGCAGTAGCCATGAGGAGTCCAGCGACAAAGCTCTCTCCACGCTGGCTGCACAAGAAATGAAAATTCAAATTTTCCCAGGGCATGAGGGAAGGGGCCATTTCCAGGTAGCATGAGCATGTAACAGCAGAGCGCGAATGTCCAGAGCGGTCACAACGGGGCATTGTGGGATACCTCCCGGAGGCCATTAACGTCGAATTATGTTACACTCTGTTGTGGCAGGCAGCCGACTCCCCCCTAGCGGGTCTCACGCTCTGGTTGCTTGTAGTGGGCCAGGGCGTCTCCAGTCACCCCGTCTTCCCCGAGGAGGGGGTAGGGACCCGGGCCCACCCGCTCCTCCGGGTCTCAGCCCAGGGGCCCCATAAGAAGCATCTATGTGCTGCTGGCACCGTGTTCCCAACTGCACTTCTCTTCCCCTGGGCTAATTTTCCCCCTCGTTCTGGCTTCTTGAGCCTGGTACCTTCCTCAAGCCTGTTCCTCCACAGAATCTCTGCACTCTGGTCTGTTCCTCCTTGCAACTCAGCACTCCTACACACAGCACAGCACGGCACACCTACTCCTCCCAGCTCGTGCCCTGTCTGTTTGGGACGGAGGGTTTTTATGGAGCACCTGGCTGGTCCCTAATTCACCTCAGCTGCTCCTAATTGCCCCCTAACGACTCTCAGCTAATCTGCAGGGAACAGAGCTCTGAGCATTCTGAGGCTTACGTATCTGCCGTCAATCACTTTCCTACAGCTTTCTGCCCTCGCTATATCATACTGTCTACACTGACGCAAAATCGACCCGATAAAATCGATTTAGGCGCTACGCCACTTGTGGAGGTGGTTTTATTACGTCGACTTTTGCCACAGTTTAAGTCAACGGAACTGCCGTACCAGTATAGATGCAGGTTTTCAGAGATCGACGTAAGTGATGTTACGTCGACCTCCGTCGCCAGAGTAGACCAGGCCTAAGTGATGTTTTGTGTCCCTTGTAGTCATACTACCCAGGTATTTGAAGTGCTCAACACACTCCAATGCCTCCTCAAGATTTGGGGAAAAATATCTTCACCTCTTCCACAGGCTTAGATGTCACCACTGTCTTTGTTGTTTCGTGTGATACCTTTAGACCTAATTTCCCTGCTTCCCCCACTACTCTTCTAGCAATTTTTGCACCTCTTCTTGCAATGATCCAATCAGGTCACTATCATCAGTGAAGCATCCATGACTAATTTTTCATCCACGGATAGGTACACCCGTATGTAGATTTTTGTCAGTGGTTCTTAAGATTTCTTCAAGATGAAGAAGATTGGTGATAGCAAGCACACCTGTATGACAATGATCCTCTTTGCACATGACCACAAACACCAAAACCATCACACTTCCATAGAGATTTTCTATCAGACATAGTACATTTTCACCAACTCCCACCAGCTCCAGGATTTCTCAGAGAGATTTGTGCCATATGCTGTCAAATGCTTTAGCTAAATCCACAAAGACATGGACAAACTTCCCATCAATCTCCAGCACTTTCTCACACAGCCCATGTACACTGAACATTTGATCCACTGTACCTCTTTTGGGTCTAAACTTGGCTTGTTCTTCACCTAGAAGTTCTCTACCTTGGATGCAATTCTCTCCAGGATGATTCACAGCAGTATTTTCTAGGGTGTGTCAATAATGAGATTGTGTAGTAATTTTCACAAACAGCTGGGTCCCCCTTGTTTACAATAAACACCATTGTTGACTATGTCAAAGTCTTGAGACTGTGTCCAAGTCTTGGACCATCTTCCAGATGCTGAAATCACATTGGGAAGCTTATGGTACACCCATATAAGTGCCTCTCCATCTCTTTCAATTAGTTCTGCTATGTTATCCACTCCAGGGGCTTTATTGTTTTTCAGTGCTTGCCGTATTTCAGTGTTTGCACTGCATCCTCAACTTCAGTTGGGATAAGTCAACCTTCTCCAGTAGATTTCCTCTGCCTCTTACACTTTCAGCTTAGATTTTTTTTTTGTTCATACTATATAGTTCTCAGCAATAATTACCACAAGTGTTGGGTGAAACATGATTTTTTCCTGCCAGATAAACCTTTCAAGAGAGTTTTGATTGTTTGGCAGGCCTTCGTACTGGCATTTGCCAGAGAAAAGTTCTGAATATCGATGCACTGTCATTCAAGTCGCTCTTCTATTGCCACTTTAATCAGTGCATCAATTGCTTGTATTATACAGGAATATTGCTCTCTTGTAGTTTCATCCATCTTCCTTTGTGCTCTTAGCTTCCTTCATTGATCACACAATTCGATAATTGTCTCTGTGATCCAAGGTTTCTTCTTTAGGGTCTGTTACCGCAGGAGCTTATTCACAGTCTCTGTAATGCAGAAGAAGATGTTGTGCTCTATTTGATTTATACTACCTGTGCAGAGGTCAGCAGTTTGAACAAAACTGAAATCATCTTCCTGAATTCCACTTGTGTTTCTGTTTATTGACATTATAGCAGACTCAGAGTACTTGCTAGACATTTCTTGCTTTGCATTTTGAGCTTTATGTTGGCTATAACTAAGTTATGATTGGATCCTAGATCAGCCTTCTTAAAGGACTGACTCTCCATCCCACCAGAACACCATCTCTTCAAGACCATGATAAAGTCCATCTGGTTCTGAGTCTGCAAATCCAGCAATGTCGAAGTCCTTCTCCTTGACAGTTTGTGCTTGAACAAGGTATTCATTAATACTAGTCATTTCCAGTCACAAATTGCTTGAGCCATTCTGGATAACTCTCAGAACCAGTACAATTACTGTTTCATATATTTCAGTGGAAGTTATCACTTTTTTATATTAACAAACAACCATTATGCTACAAAAAAACAGGAATTACATGATGAATATTTGACATTATATATTTGTTGAATGGGGCAACTCTGAAAAAGTATTCTTCACTTTAATATCAAGTAAGGATGCTCAAAGATTAGAAGATTCAAATTAAGTTTAAATATTGTATTTAAATATATCATTGTAAATGTAAGTTTTTCATGTTTTTTTCCAATGTGTCTAAGCCTGCTGGCTTTAAGAACAGAGCAAATTATTTACTGAGGGAAAAACCAAGGCCCAGGAGTGAGAGTGTAAATAATTTTAAAAAAATATTTTTTTTTGGAACTCAAGTTTTCTGCATTAGGAAAAGAAAACAGCTATTCCTATTTCTTCTCTATCTTTGTCTCTTTTCTATTTTCTTCATCTCCTTTATGTAGAGTTTACTGGCTCCAATTTATTTAATATTCAGAAAGATTACAATTTAGGTAAAGATAACCCTTTTCATGTTGGGCCACTACCTCCCCAATTATGCTGCCATTATTTATTATTATTCTGTTGAAATAAATGGACTGTTAGGATGCAATTTGTATATTTGGCAGCACAGCATGTGCATCCTTAATGAACACTCTAAAAATGTTCACCAGCTATCAAGTGATTAAGCAGTTCCCTCACTTTTCATTAAAAGTAAAAACCAGCTATGTGGAATTAAATACTGATTCCAATAAATGGTTCCAGACCTTTAAAAATGAATTACCCCCCTTATTTAGGGAAGATTACCAAAATACACAAAGATTCTATTCTAATCATATCTTTAGATTACGGAGAATAACTCATTTTTTTTACTTGTTAAAGTTACAGTTGCTTTCTATTAGTAAAAACATTTTACCTTATTTTTTTTTCGTAAGGCTTAATAAATGGAGATCCTCTCATGGTTTGTGTTTTGACAATGTGGTCATCCAATAACATCTGAATATCATCCACTGATGACAAAATATAGGTTCCTGTTTCTCTATAAGAGAGGAGGATAAATTCCATTGCATCCCATTCAGAAATCATTTTCATCATAGCCTTCTCAAGTGAATGTTCTTTGCTGGCTGCTTCACTGATAGCCTCAAATTTATCCAAGTATGGCTCAAGATGCATATCAATATATAAAGAGACAGTAGAATCTTCTGAAGGATTCAGTGAAAACCCAACGATTTCTGACATGGCCTCCCAGTGCCGTTCTTGCAAACCGGGGTTACAAATTACCTGGATTAGAGGAAGGTGTTCTTTGAATTCTTCCACTTTTGCTTTAATCTTTGTTGTCACTGATAATGCGTTTGGTGAATCATGGAAAGTTTTTTCTAGTTTATATAGTCCACGCCAATAGTTTCCTACATCTATCTCTACTTGGTCTGGATTCACCTTTCTGAATAATCCCTCCACCCAGTTTCTGTGTTTGGTAGTGAACTCTACAGTCATATCATAGAGACGAAGATATGGGTTAAGAGCGTCTTGGATTTTTTTACGCTGAGGGTACTGAGATGCTAGCCATCCAAAGGCCTCTTCTTCTGCATTAAACTGATCAATCTGTAGAGGCAAAAGTCAGGTATGAAATATAGAACAATTTGTCCACACCCACTAGCCCTTCCATTTATTCATTAAATATTTATACATATATATTCATAGAAAATATCTAACTGTACAGTACAAAAATTTAAGATGATACAGAACCAAAGATTTTTAAAAAATCAAAAATACAAGGACATGCCTATCTATATACACACAATCACAGTACAAATTAACAACAGCCACCCTTAATCACATCTCTCAACCCACCACCTTCAATAGTCCACAAAAATAGATGAACTTTGAAGATGCTCTAAAGGTCAAAAAATTCAGACTCTGATGCACTAAAGAGTGCAGCACGTTCCAGAGTCAAATATCCTTCACAGAAAATGCTCTGCTACCAGACTCCTCTCTTTTAAAATAAAACTGTCAGCTCTAGCTTTGTATTTCTCCAGTGCTGGGATATACTTGGATGACATAAAGCTGGCAATATCATAGGAGATATGTTGGAGAACAGGAAGAGGCAGGCAAAGACAAGGCTAAAGCACATAGCACTCCATCTGATCCTTAGCTGGCAGAGCAGTCCATAGGAGATTTTTTAATGTGAGCAACTTTAAAGAGCAACTTTAAGCTGCTCTAAATTATACTGAGGGCCATTTCAGCTCCTCTCAAGCACAGTATCAGGGAAGCCATAAAGATGGCATACAGTTACTTTTGCTTCTTTGAACTGAGAATAGCACGAGCTTGGCACAGGTCTTAACTGAGCCAACAAAGAAGGATTCCATCAGCACACTAGAGTGGTTCTTTCTCACTAGGGGCCTGATCCAAAGCTCAAGCCCATAGTCAATCTGCCACTGACTTCAGTGGGCTTTGAATCATGCCCTTAGGGCTCAATTCTGTTCACAATGAAATTAATAAAAGTTTTGCTATTGGCTTTAATGAGAGCAAATCATGACACTTTTAATGGCCCAGCATACATGTTGGGCAGTAAAGGAGACTACACAGAACCTTATGGTACCCTGCAAGAAAGAGCCATCAGGGAAGATGAGCACCCATTCAACAGTAACCTCTGAAACTCCTCAGAAACACAGAAATGTCGATTACATGCTACTCCTTCAAACCCTGCTAAGGGCCTTAAGTGTGTTACCAATACATCATTCTTAATAGTACTGAAGCCAACTGACAGATCTAAAAAAAGAATCAATATAGATACATGGGGCCAGATTTTTGGCCCCTGCATTGTGCATCACAGCAGTTATACTTATCTCCTTTGTGAAGTGCTTTGAAATCTTCATATGAAAAGTACTATAAATGGGATAGGTATTATTGCTTGCTTTGCCTTTGCCTTGTCCTGTTAGCCAGAGTTGATGGTGCAGACCCATACAGCATGTGTGACTGGAGCAACTTTTACAAACCAGCTGGCAAACCTGATGCTCTTGGTTTGAAACTGGAGTTTTCCTTCTCCTAGTTGGACTGCCTGTCACAGCCAACAATCCCCATCAACCAAACACAGGCGCAGAGAAGAGGACTGACTTGCTCAAAGTCACCCAGCAGGTCAGTGGCAGAGCCAGAAATGGAACCTCAGTCACAGCCCAGCACCTTTTCCACTGCCTCCACTGGGATAGGCATTATTATTATTAAGATAGTAGCTGATCATTCCCCTACAATTATCACATTTGCCAGAACAAGTTAGAATAGCCTTGGGCCTATAATAATAATGGACCCTAAGACTGGTTCAACCCCCTTCAGTGTTCAAGATGAAGGAAAACTGGTAAGTTTGGTAAATATCTTACAAAATTAAACAGCAGTTGAATTGGCAATAATTTTTACCACCTGTCTGTAACTGTTTCACTGTCAAAGCTTTTAATTTTATACAAATTCATCCATTTACATTTAGGATAAATTTGAAATCTATACCTTATCAGCAGCCACATCCAACTTTGCATTCAATGCCTGAGCTTTTTTTAGATATCTGTTGACTTCCTGGATGTCTCCAAAAGTATAAAATTCTTCACCTTGCTTAGAGTAACTCTCCAATTCCTCAACAAATCGTTCACAGCGTATCTAATAAAATGACAAACAATGTTATATATAAGGGTTCAAAGAGGAATTTTTTCCCACATGAATAGCACTGCAAAATTGACAAGGGCCGGATTTTTAAATACATTTAGGTGTTGTTCCACTCGGCATTGCCAGGTCTTAGGCACAGCAACTTAGATGGCTAACTCCCGTTTTCAAAAGTGACGTAAGCACTTAGGCTCCTTGGTTCCATTGAAAAAACAATTGAAAATCAACAGCACTTAGATCCTAAGTGTCTCTAGTCACTTTTGAAAGTGCGATTTAGCTGTCTAAGTCACTTAAGCCTTGCAATGCTGAGTGGAGTAACACCTAAATACTTTTAAAAATCTGGGCCTAGGTGAATGCTATGTTAAAGTATCAGTACATGTCTATGTCTGTGACAGAATATCAAACTATATGGACCGATGACCTGATCCAGTGTAGTAAATCCTATGTCCCCTTCTGACTAATTACCTTCTTAATTTTTGAAAAACACCAAACATATATACGTAGGAAGTATGATATCAGAATCTAATTTGGAATCAAGCCCTATACCCTTAAAGCCCCTTCGAATTCCATCCAGGTATCAACTAGCAGTCACCGGGTCTAAGAATTTGTATCAGGTCATGCAAATTCTTCAAGTGCTCCCACTGAAGTCAATTTCTGGTCCAGACATTGATTTGCCAGACACGGAAGTCAACTGGACTACGGCAAGGAGTAATGTTTTGCAGTATTGGGTCTATAATTATTTCTTTGTGAACATAAAAATAATGCACCTATTGAAGCAATCATACAACTCATATAAATTAAAATAATCATACTTAAATTATATATTGATAAATAAAACATTTACTGTTTACTTTTATGTGAAAAGGTTTTCCACTTCTAACCAGCACTTATGTGCTACAAAATCAATGACACCGTACATTGACACATTGTCAACAGTATAAAGAAAATATTCTACATCAGAGATAAAATACTATATGTAAATTATAACTGATTTTTTTAAAAAGGTACAAATAAAATAAGAATGGTCCATAGTAAATTTACAGTTACAAAACTGAATTATTTTAAAATGGTCCTAAAAGTAATATTTACATTTGTTAGTGAATGTAGATCACTTTCTTGCCAGAACTACAGTCACTTTTTATTACATCTGGCATACTTCTGTTGACATCAGCTACTCACATGCTTAAGTTAAGCAGATGCTCAAGTGTTTGCAGGATTAGGGCTTTATAAGTTTCATACATATAATTCCCATCAACATTTCTGGAGGTTCTGTACACAGAAGACTTACAGGATTGGGCCCAAACTGTGAAATATGTCTTAGATTGTAGAAGTCATGCATGGCATGTGCAATAAAATCAATAAGAAATCAATACAATATTAGTTAATATTATATATTCTGATATGTGAGGTGTCATATGTTTATTTAATATAATTAATTCCGCATTGTTTTTAAATGGAGTGGTGTAAAATATATTTTAAAAGATTATGCCCTTCAATGTGATTTTTTATGTCAATTGTAACAGTCATTTAAAATATTCAAATAACCAGAGGTTTTTAAAATGCTTTCATTACTAACCTTAAGTCCCTCCTGAAATTGCTCTGTTTTTTCTTTAATGATATTGCTATGCTCTTCAAAAATCTCTGCCATTCGAGCATACCACTGAAAGACACTATTGTTCAGTCGAATATCTGCTGGTGAGAAGTTTGCACACTCTATCAGAAAAGCAAGGCAATTTTTAGAGTCCACTAATTTCTGTTCCAATTCAAACATGTCCCGTGTTTCCACTTTCTGTATATAGGCCTATGGGAAACAAAATTAAACAACATAAATGTCTTCCAATCAAAGCTCCAATTTCTTTAATCTGTCAAGATATCTAAAATAGTCTTTACATATTAAACATGAAGTCTGTGTTCATGATGGAGTGAGCAGTTAACACCTATAGTCATAGGACAAAGGAGGGTTAGTGGATTCCAGATGGTTGTAATGAACCATAAAAATCCTGTGTCTTTATTAAGTTCATGATTTATGGTGTCTAGCTATTATACCCTGCACACCTTCAAAAAAAGAGTGTGGGAACTTAAATTCATAACTCTGCTAGACACCAAAAATCATGGACTTAAGAACGACTGGATTTATGGCTCATTGCAGCAATCTGTAACCCACTAATCTTCCTTTATCCTAGGACTACAGATGTGTTAACTGCCCACTTCACCTTGCATGATCTCTTGCAACATGTATTAACTCCTTATCTGTTCCACCTTGTTTTTAGCTGTGACATTCGGAGTACCTTTCCCAGACCTCAAGAAGAGGTCTGTGTAAGCTTGAAAGCTTGTCACTAGCACCAACAGAAGTTGGTCCAATAAAAGGCATTACCTCACCCACCTTGTCCCTATAATATCCTGGGAGCAACATGGCTACAAGACCACTGCAAAAATAATTAATGTGATGACACAAATTTAAATGAAGTCAGTAATGGCCAAAAGTTTTTACCATTAGATCACATTATCTGTTCAAAGGCCTGCATGAAAGAAAGATGTTCTCAACCTTGTTTCTAATGGGCATGTTGTCTATAACATATAAATCACTATTGGCACCTACTAGCACTAACTAGCACAGGAATTTAATGATCCATTTCCACTTACTAATAAAAATCAGGTGTGCAATCTTGGTCCAACTGAGATCAGTTGCAAAATTCCTATTAAGGCCATGTTTACACTACAGAGTTAAAGCAACTTAAATTACATCAACTTTATTTATATCAGTTGCTCACTATCCCATGATGCAGTTCTTTCCGTCTCATCATTCTATAGGCTTCTGACTTCATTTCATGCCGTTTTACAATAGCCATTTTAAATTGTGCACTTGAAATCTTTGCCTAACAGCATGGATCCTGAACTGCTGACCAATCTGGTGATGAGCATTATGAACACAACGCAGCTGGTCCTGCAGTATTTCATGAGCTGAGAAACAGAGAGTGAATAGGTGGTGCCTGCCTTGCTGTATGCCATGGAAATAAATAATTTAAGATTGCTGCTAGCATTCACGAAACAGATGCACATAGTGGAGTGTCGGTACTGGGCTCAGGAAACATGCACTGAGTGGTAGGATTGCATCGTGCTGCATGTATGGGATGATGAGCAGAACTTTCAGTTGTGCAAAGCCATCTTTCTGGAATTGTGTGCGTAGATGCGCAGGCTCCTTGATTTTAGCATAGCACTGCTGCATCTCCCTTTCATGTCCCTTCTCCTGCATGCCACTAGCAATCAGCCTGTAAGTATAAAAGTTTCTATGGCTAAGATGAAGCTGCGACTGCGCAGCATCTTCTCCCCATCAACCCAGCAGATCCAACAGCTCCAGCGTACTCCATGTGGGAGGGCATCTGCTGCAGAATGCCAGCATGGTCAGATAGGAAGATGCTGTCTGAACTGTGCTCTCCGAGCAAACAGGAAGAGGGATTTTAAAAATTCCCAGGCCTTTAAATGGGGGAGGGGTGCATACTTGTGTACCTTCAGGGCAGCGGAGTTCAAACTGCTAACCAGAGCAGTCAAGATGGACATTGTGGGACACCTCCTGGAGGTCAATTAGGACAACATAACCAAGCGCAGTGTCTACACCGATGTTGCATCACTCTAACTACATGGCAAAAAGCCCTATGCCTCTCGATGAAGTGGTTTTATTATGTCAGCATAGCAAGGGAGTTACATCAGTGGAAGGAGCATTCAGTGTGTGCACCTCCACTGTTTTGTCGACAAAAGTCAGCTTTTGTCAACAAAACTGTGTAGTGTAGGCAAGACCTAACTTATAGACTCATAGACTATAAGGTCAGAAAGGACCATCATGATCATCTAGTCTGACCTCCTGCAAATTGCAAGCCACAAAACCTCGCCCACCCACTCCTGTAAAAGACCCATAATCTCTGGCTGAATTAATGAAGTCCTCAAATCATGATTTAAAGACTTCAAGTTACAGAGAATCCACCATTTACACTAGTTTAAGCCTGCGAGTGAACTGTGCCCCATGCTACAGAGAAAGGCGAAAAACCCCCAGGATCTCTGCCAGTCTGACCAGGGGGAAAACTCCTTCCTGAGCCAAAATACAGTAATCAGTTAGACTCTAACAAGACCCACCAGCCAGACACCTGGGAATTCTCTGTAGTAACTCAGAGCCCTCCCCAAGTAGTGTCCCATCAGGGCCATAAGCGAGGCAACTTGGTTACACTTACACTGTCACTGTGTATCAAACAGCAGATCAAGACATTGTTAATTATACAATGCTTGTAGTATATAAGAAGAAACGTGTACCTTAAGTTCCATTAACTCCTGTGTATTGGATGGAGTGGTAAGAGCTTTCTCGGCTATCTTCTCAAATTCATCACATAACCTGAAATATAGAAAAGAGAGACAAAGTCTGATGCGTGTGTCTATACATGTAATGTGCTTCTCTGCCCAAATATACAACTAAGGGCAAAAAATCATTACTTAATTTTTCATTCAGTCTTTACTTACACAAACTACAAATAACATATTTTAACATCTCTGTGCAGTGTAGACAATAGTAAAATTTGAGATTAAAGATACTTTTCAAATGTTTAAAAAATTTAGCACCGGAAACAAAACAATGTACATTTATTTGTGCAATTTTAATTTGAGATTTACCTCAGGTTTATATCTTGATGATCTTTGAACATTTTGGCAACAATTTTTCCACAAACTGCATCTGCTCGCTTTGCCAAAGCCCTAATCAATTCATCACAGTGCAGCTCAAACATTCCTAGACGAATGTACTAGAACACAAATGTAAAAATTAACATACTTGACACACAATATATGAAAGAACAATAAATTATCCTAAATAGCAGTATTCACAATGCTGTCTTTGTTGATCTGTTAAAATCTTACAGTACCCATTTTTAATTCATGAAGAGTACATAAGATGCGGAGGTCTTGGCACTCTCTTCAGTAAGAAATTACTAGTCTTTTGCTTATGGCACAGGGAAAAGATTGTTAGCAAGAGATGCCTATCACCATGAGGGCAGTTCCTGTATGTCTCTTCACTGATGTCTCTAGTAGCAAGGGTTTTGATTTGATTTAAATTTTGTTCTCATTTACAATAGTATAAATCCAGAATAACTCCACTGACTTCGAGTAGTAATATAAGTGAGAGGAGAATCAGGTCCTAAGTGTCCACTCCCTACACACACACTAGTTGTCAAATACATCTGTGGTGTAATTCCATTAACTTCAATGGAGTTACACTTCAAATGAATTTGGCCCAGGAGTTCACACATTTGTGCACTTCACTAGGGAGTATTTAGAGACATCTATTGTAGCACTTTATTCAACCTGAGTTCAAATGTTGCTAGAATTAACTCTCCAAGTCCAATTCCTCTATAACTAAAATAGCCAAATATGAAGTTACTTACCTGTACAGTAACTCGAGTCCTTTGAGAAGTCTTGTTCAATATGCACATTCCACTAATGGGATGTGCTTTGAGTTCAGAATCTTTGAGCCATCATTGTCTGTATGGCCTGAAAGTCCCTTTGGTCCACATCGAGGGCATATAAGGGCAGAATCTGCTAATTCCCACTTAATTTCCTCTCCACCACAGAATCCCAGGAGTCCGAGGTAGAGGAGATGGAGGGTGAGTGGTGAAATGTGCAAATGGACAACACATTTCGAAGAACTAAGTTACCTTACAGGTAAATAACTTCTCATTTTCCTTTGGGTGATTGTCCACATATACATTCCACTAATGGTTTCTCCCCAGCAGTGAACCTGTGCAATGCAGGTGGGAACTCAGCGTTTTTAGAAAAACAAACATTGCAGCACCACTTTGCTAAACACAGTATCTGACCTGGAGACTTCGGTTAAGGGCACAGACTCATGACCACCACTGAGCTCAAGATGATATGGACCAGGTCAAGGGCCACCTGCAAGCTGTTTTTGGCCACCACAGAGTCACAGAGTTCAAGGCCAGAAGGGACCACTAGATCATCCAGTCTGACCACCAGTACATTACAGGCCACCAACAGCAATCAGGACCACATACTAAACCCAGCAACTGAAATGAGACCAAAGCATTTAAGCCCATGTGAGGCTAGACTATTATATGCCACAGGGAGAGAACAGGCAGGACCAAGGTGCACCAGTTCTCAAGGCTCCCACAATGACAGTGAATCATTAAGTGAGATATATCCAGATAATCCTGGCAAGTGACCCACACCAACATGCTTCAAAGGAAGTCATTACCAATCTGACCTGAGGGAAAATTCCTTCCCGACCACACAGATAGCAATCAATTAAGCATGTAAGCAAGAACCAGCCAGCCAAGCACCTGAAAGAAAAAATGTTTCGTGCCACCTTAGAGCCCTGGTCCACCCTACCCAATGACCCATCTATAGCCATGGCCATCTCTGATGTTTCAGAGAAAGGAGTTTTAAAAAAAAAACCCTCCAGAATACACTGGGGGGGAATCCCTTCCTGATCCCTGGCTGAGACACTGAAGCACGAGCTTTAGGAAAATAAGGCACAAACCAGAAAGGAGCTCCAGAGCTGTTGAGCCCTGCCCCCTACCATCACAAGGAAACCCATCATACGTTTACACTCATAAATTTCTTCTGTTCTCTCTTAAAACTAATTAGTTTTTTTGCCCTCACAACTGCTATTAGGAAGCTGTTCCAGAACCTGTCCTCTCAGATGGTTAGAAACGTTTTTCTATTTTCCAGCCTGAATTTGTTGATTGCCAGTTTATATCCATTTGTTTTTGTGCCAACATTGTCCTTTAGCTTTAATAGCTCTTCCTTTTCCCTAGTATTTACCCCCAATGTAGTGGTCCACTGACTTTTTACCTTGCACTCTTCCTTATCCCCGTCCATACCTTCCTCCCCCACCAGCCGCGGTTGGGAGCTGGGGCGGGAGCAATCGGGGGCCGGAGTCATGGCCAGGCTGGGAGCCAGAAGCTGAGGCTGGGGCCAGAGCTGGGGTGGGTCTGTGGCTGGGAGCAAAACTGCAGGTGGGCTGTGGTCCGAGCTCCAGGTTGGGGTCAGGGCAGGGGCCATGGTTGGGCTGGCAGCAGAGTCACAGCCAGGCATCAGCAACCAAAACCAGGGCCAGAAGCAGGGCCGTGGCTCGGAGCCATGGCCAGAAGCAGAGCTGGAGGCAGAGCCGGACTGGCTGGCACTCCCTCCCTGCCCCGTGTGATCACTGGCCCGAGCCCCACCGTGCCCCTTCCCCCCAAACTTCCTCTGCGTCCTCCTCTTTCTTGAACATGGGTGACAAGAAAAAAACACAGTATTGCAAGTGTGGTCTTATCAGTATCTTGTACAATGGCATTAATACTTCTGGAAATGCCTTGCTGAATACATCCTTGGAATGTGAATACATTCACAGCTCTATCACGTTGGTGGCTCACAGCCATCTTATGATTGACCACACAACCAGGTCTCTCTCCTCCTCTGTGCTTTCAACTGATAAGTCCACAGCTTGTAGAAGAAAGTCTTATTATTAGACCCTAAGTGCAGACATGACCTTGCACTTTGTGCTTTTGAATTTCATCCCATTTCTATCACTATAGTTTTCAAGGTCATCCAAAGCTTTCTGTATAATATTCTGATCTTCCTCTGTACTGATGATGTCCCCCAACTTTGTATCATTGGTAAATTTCATAAGCACACTCCTACTTTTTGTGCCAAGATCATTAATAAAAATATTGAATAAGATTGGTTCCAAGACCAATCCTTCAGGAACACCATTATTAACCTCCCCACAGTCTGATAATTCACCTTTCAGACAACCCTTTGTCCTCTCCTCTTTAGCCAATTCCATATCCACCTTACAATGCTTGTATTGATCCCCTCCCTCCCTAATTTAACTAATTTCCCATGTGCCACTGTGTCAAGTGCTTTACTGAAGTCCAGCTATTGTACTTCAATTTGACATGATCTACCTTTCATAAACCCATGTTGCATTACACCCATTTACCATTTATCTCTATGAATGTAATTAATCTTTCCTTCACAAATTGTTTTAAATCCTGGCATACTACTGAGGTCAAACTAATCGGTCTGTAATTGTCCAGATCACTTTATTTCCCTTACTTAAATATAGGTATGATATTAGCTATTCTCCAATAACATGGTACTGCCCCCAAATAGAGAGATTTATTAAAAATCCTTGCTACTGGACTAGTCCAGCTACAGGGTGTCTATTGAGCATATCCAAAACTACCGTACCCAATTTCAGAAATTTTTGGGTGTGGAGTTCCAATTGTGCATCTACCTATCAACAACGACCCAGACACAATTCACTCCTACTCACTCCCAATACATTTTTTTAAAGAAATATCTCCCTATTAGGCATGTGGGTTATACTATCACATCCTGGAACAGGCCCTACTATTATTAGTAGCCTTCATTCTCCAATCTATATCTGGGAAGTCAAAATCTCCCATTATGACACAAGTCCCAAAAGTATTTCTCTCTCTTATAATATTAAAGCAATCATGGCAGAAACTCTGGGAGCAATCTCCTCCCTTACATCAGGAGGAAGTTTGTCAGGAAAGAAAGAGAGAATGGGTCGTGGATCCAGAAATCATACCTGGCCAATAAACCTGGGAATTGGCTGCTTGGAATTATAAACTTGCTGATAAATAAGCTTTTCAGTCAAAGTTTCCTGTTCTTTTGGTGTGGACATATATTGCTTCAATTTTTCAATGGCTGTTGTAATTAACAACATGGAAGGCACAAGGTTGGTATAAAAGAATTCAGCTCATTTAGGTGGAACTCAATATTTCTTATCCAGCTTCTGGGGGTGGGAACCACTGTGTCCATGATAGTCTCGTTGACTGGTAGGGCTGAGATAGATTGCAGGATGTCCACTCATTTATGAGTTGGTCCTTGAATTGACTCCATTAGGATCTGCAGAGCTTCCACCACACTCTTAAGGAGCTCTTGGAAGCACTTAAAGTTATCCCTCTATAGGGCACTAGATAGAACTACAGCCTAAACAATGGGAGTAAATGGGAGAGTCACTGGTCCTAAGAGATCTCTATGGGTACCACTCCTCTGGTTCTTCCTCAGACACAGCCTGAAGTTGGATCAGAAGAGGCTCCAGTGCAGCCAGGGTGGCTGAGCACAACAGGAGAGGTAACTTAGGGTAATGAGGTTTGTCCTAATAGTTTGCACTGTTCTGAGCAGACCAAGGTCCTCAGTAGGGCCATATTGCATAAATGGGCATGTTTCCAGTGGTCATGATGTTGGGAACCATGGCCCAAATCCTTGGATGTCCCAGTGTCTGTTACAAGGATAAATGTCTGGATCTCCTATATGAAGGTGAGGCACGTGGAGATCCTCTGGATGAGGCTAAGGAAAAGGCATATTCTATCTCCATGGGAGGGGCAGGAGCCTGCAGCGTGGGTGGCGTTTATTGAAGTATCTGGTGCCATACAGGAGGTGAACCTCAGCACTGACAACTAGACAAAGGGTCAATAGCAGGGTAAATTCTGGTTCTGCAATAACACTAAGCTAATGGTGCCATGACCCTTAACAGTACCACCTGGTCTGGTAACATAGCTAGTCAAAGTGGTGCCAGATATTCCTCTGACATTACTGATGTTCATGAAAGGTTGTGAATGCTACCCTAGAATGTTGTGTGAAGACCTGTAGTATCAGAGCAGTCTTCAATGGGACTGGTGCATTTGGGGTCAGCTGTTGCTGGTGCTAAGCTCCTAATGGAGAGGGGGAGCCTTTGGTGCTGATGTAAATGTTCCCAACATCTGTGTTTTAGTACCAGCTGTTCAGTGCCAGCATGAGATTAAGTGCTTCTCTACATGGTGTGGCAATGCGTACTACGGCTGTGATTTCTAAAGCACACTAATGGATAGTGCACTGTAGCAGGGTAGTTTGCCCCTTAGGCGCTAGAGGGCTTGGGCTGGCCAACCATGATTACAGAATGAGCCACACCTAAGAGAGATCAGAATGACTGCTTTATAAAGTAAGAAGGATGGCATGCTCAGGGATTAGAGACTGCTAGGAGTGAGCGGTTCTAACAGAGAGTCCTGGGAGTTAGGACTGAGACTCCAGCCAGATAGGGTCTGAGAGTGGCCTGCCAAAACAGGAAATGCCCCAGACAAGAAGGCCTGGGAGAAGGAAGAGAAAACTTTGATTGTGTAGACTTCTGGATGGACTTGAAAACTTGATTTTGAATGCTTGTTAATTTAATAAAGCACAACATGAGAAGAGGTAGGAATAGACAAAACTGTTTTCTGAGTTTCTTGAACAGTCCAAGAGGGAAAAGTGAGATAGGTTGATGCTGTGGTTCCCCCAAGACCTCTTCCGCCCGGCTCCCCAAAAACGGTTTGACTCCAGTCTCATCACTCAGGTTCCTTTATCTGGCATAAAGCAGAGCTACGCTGAGTTGATCAGACTCAAACATAGAGTGTGGTTACAGGGCATAACACACATCCAAAATTACACAGCAAATCTCTTCCTTTATATACATTTATACATGATACTTACTTTACTACATATTGCATCACGTTTTGGAATTGGCTTGGTCACTTTGTAGGACCCAATCTCTGTACAGCAAACTTTGTCTATGTATGACTTAATCTTTACCTCCTTTTATGTTCTAGGTTTATCTTATCCATTGTTATCTTGTCCATTGTAAATGGTTCCCTGGGTGCTCCCCCTTAATTTAGCTGGTACAGACATTCTGTTTCCAGCCTGCTGATCCATTTACCTCCCTAATCCTGTCTTCCAAGAAATGTGGCCTCATTCATGAACAAATACTCACGTCAAACCAGGCCTACATCTGTCTGTAGCATGGTCGTAGGCCATAAGGGGGCATCCAGGAGGCAACTGGCCTGGTTACATGCGCTAATTGGTCTGTGTTAAGACCCCACTGGTTCACACTACAAGTTCCCTAGTGCACTTTAACATGTGCACCAGCAGGGTCTACATGGACCAATTAGTGCACAACATACTAGTACACTTTAAAAATCCCACCCCTGAAGTGCACATTGCTGTAGACAAGCCCCAAGCTTCAGCAGGTATTCTACCTTGTCTTTAAGTCTCAAAGGATGACTAGTCCTGAAGGAAAGACTTTTGCCTCAAAGAGACCTTGGTGGGAGATCTCCCTCTTGGGTTGATGCTTTTCTGCTGGTGGACTTTTAGAGATTTTTATCTGAGCTGATAATTGGGCTGACAATGACAAGACTCTGTGGGTTAGCAAGCCTATGCTCATACTCATCAGTTCTGAGGGCTCACATACAGGAGACTCTGGAGATCTCAGGTCAGAAGCTGGTCTTATAGACTTGCTCATATCTATAAGTGAGCTTCCCTGTCCTTTCTGGTTCTCAAACTGAAGGATTTGTAGATAGCAAATTTTCCAAGAATGTACAGTTCCCGTAAACATCATTTACAGGCATTGCTCCCTTGCATCACAGGCAATATTTAAATCTGAGGGACCTAAAGAGACCATCCCTAAGTCTGAGGACTAAGTCAGAAAAACTGAAAAATAAAGGCTTCCCAATAAGCAATAAAGCTAGCTAGCTTACTAAGAGCATCTACCTGAACTGCACTGAGTTAAACGACTAAAAGGGGGTTGCTAGCACTGAACATGAACAGGGCACCGCTCTATCTAGAAACCAAGAGGCAATGAGCAAAACTGAGTTGAGGTTGGCACGAGATACCCTTACACAGCTTCAGTACAGAGCATGAGGACTCTCAGGGTGCAAGAATGCCATACAAACACTGCTGGCCAAAAGTTTCCTGAAGCACATGTTCACCATTAATGGAACAAACATATGGACAATCATTGTTAGAAGTACAGTTTTCATTAGCTGCATTCAGGAAAACTCAAATCTGTTATAAACTTTCAGTGCACTATCTTTTTATGCTTGCACATCTTAAATTGTAATTACACACACACAAAACTATGTTAAAAGAATGTCATTTACTGACTCTCCCTCCATCCACGATCCAAAGAGATTGGATTCTTTCTGTGTGTTATACAAGGGCTTGCTGAGAAGAGGACTTACCATGGAGATTGATGCTTACGAGGGTTGTTCTGTCAATTCAACTGATTAACAGCTGAATAACAACTGATTTTCAGCATTAGTACTGACTTTGTCCATGTTAACTTACTTCAGTTCCCTTTGCACCAATAGAATTACTCCCCTAAATGTGGGGAGAATTAGGTGGCAAAGGCTGACTGGAGAAGAGATTTGTTCCAATAGAATTGGGAGGCACAGCACAGAGGCACAGCTTCTCTGTATAGATAAGCTTAGCCGACACGGATATTTCAAAACTAGAGGCTTTAGGGCCCCCACAAATGGGAGAATGTAAAGAAAATTCCTAAACAGAAATTCACATAATGGAAGTGTTCTATTAAATCTTGTCCTTTTCCTGCCAATGCAGAAGAGAGGGTTACTCACCCTGTGTAATAACTGAGATTCTTCGAGATGAGTATCCCTGTGGGTGCTTCACTTCAGGCGTCCCTGTGCCTTTGATTGGAGAATTTCAACAGCAATGCTCATCTGGTTTGTGCACATGCTGTCCCCATCTTGCACCACTGTTGGCACTTATCTAGCATGCATGACCAGACACCCCTCCCCCAGTTTCTTCTTTACCAAGGAGTCTGGAAATTGAACTCTGAAGTAGAGAGGATGAGGGCGGAGAGTGGAGCACCCATAGAGGCACCGTGAGTAACCTTCTTTCTTTCTTTCTTCAGGGTGTCCCTGTGGGTGCTCCACTTCAGATGACTGTCAGACAGTGCCTCTCATTGGACGGATGGGGCTTTGCAGTTGCATGCATAAGTGATGATAGGACTGTAAGACGTAGCAATGCATCTGATCTTGAACACTGGTCGATTGCATAATGTTTTGTGAAAGTGCATGTGGATGCCCAAGTGGCTGCTCTACATATGGCCATGCTCGGTACGTTGTTTAGGAAGGCTACTGAAGTTGTTAGGGATCTGGTAGAGTGAGTTCAGATCGCCAATAGGGCTTGCTGGTCCTTCTATTGGTAGCAGAGGTGGATGCAACTAGAAATCCATTTAGATAGTCTCGGCTTGAAAATAGCTGAATTTTTAGAGTGGTCCAAAGTGGAAATGAAAAGTCTCTGTGATTTTCTGAAGGGCTTAATTCTGTCAAGGTAGAACACTAAGGCATGCCTGACGTCTAAGGTATGTAATACTGAGTCCTCCCATGAGGTTTAGTGAAGAATGATGGAAAATGAATTGGCTGGTTTATGTGGAAGGAAGAAGATACTTTAGGTAGAAATCTGGGTTGAGATCTTAGCGTGACCTTGTCCTTAAAAAAGGTGGTGTAAGGTGGGTGTGTCATGAGGGCCCCTAACTCTCCCACTTGGCTGGCTGGCTAATGAATGCCACCTTCATCAGTAGATGTGTCAGAAAGCATGTTGCTACAAGTTTGAATGGGGGCCCAGTGATGCTATGTAGCACTAAGTTCAAATCCCAAGTTGGGGTAAGTACGCATACTTTGAGGTAAACATTTGTGAAACTCTTAAGGAAACGTTTGGTGATTGGATGGGCAAATATCAATGTCCCATTGACCTTGGGGTGGAAAGCGGTCATAGCCGCGAGGTGTACTTTGATTGAGCTAAGAGATAGTCCAGATGTCTATAGTCCCAATATGTATTCCAGTACCAAGGGTAAGGGGGCAGAAATGGACCTGGTTTATTTATTTTAGCACCATATGTTGAATCTCTTCCATTTATGCAGGTAAGTATCATGTGTGGTTGTCCTTCTGCTGTTTAGTAATATGTCCTTCACCTGTTCCAAATATGTTAATTCATCGTGATGGAACCATATAGGACCCATGCTTTCAGATGAAGCCTCTCCAGGTTCGGGTGGTAAACCTATCTGGCATCCTGCGACAAAAGGTTCAGCAGAAGTGGAACAATGTGCAGTGTATACCATCATCTGTGACAAGTACGAGTACCAAGTTGTCTGGGCCATGTGGGGGCTACCAAGATGACTTTGTTTTGTTGATTCACATTTTGCATATAACCCTCAATAACAGGAGGAATCAGGGGAATTGAGTATAGCAGAGGTACATCCCACTTGAGGAAGAAGGCATCCCTCAGGAATTGAGGCCCCAACCCTGCTCTCAAACAGAATTCTGGACATTTGCAGTTCTGGGATGTCACAAACAGGTCGATGGACAGGTGACCCCAGTGTTTGAATATGTTCTGTAGGACTATGTTGTATAGTTCCCACTTGTGATCCTGAGAAAATTCTCCGCTCATTGTGTCCAGTGTAGTGTTTTGACAACCTGGGAGGGACAAGGCTGATATGCTGATATCGTGCCAGATACACCAGTTCCATAGTTTCATGGCTTTGGTTCATAGGGAGTGTGACCTTGCTCCCTCCCTGCCGATTTATGTAAAACATGCAAGCAATGTTGTCCGTCATTACCCTTATAGTCTCATTCCTGATCAAGGGCAGGAAGTGCAAACACACGTAGCGAACCACGCACAGTTCCAGGAGATTTATGTTGAACATTGTCTCAGAGGGAGACCACCTGCCCTGAATTGTGTGGTGTTGTAGATAGGCTCCCCAACCCATCAGGGAGACATTGGTTGTGAGAATCAATGAAGGAGGAGTCTGTCTGTAAGGGACTCCCATGCACATGTTGTAGGATTGGGTCCACCAGCGTAAAGAATTCTTGACTTTGTTCAGCATTGGGAATCACTTGTTTAGGCTATGTTTGTGTGGTATATAGATGGTTCTTAACCAGCCCTGAATGCAGTGCATGAGAAGAGGTGTGTGTTATACCACAAATGTGATTGCCACCATATGGCCTAATAGTTGTAGGATATGTGTGGACTGTCCAGTACTGAGGAGATCAGATTGATTATGGTGATGAATCTGTTTGGTGGTAGTGATGCTTTGGCCTCCAGAGAGTCAAGATGGTCTCTGATGAAGTTCTTTTTCTGTATGGGTGTCAAGGTTGATTTTTACATGTTTAGTTGTAATCCCAGCCACGAAAAGAAGGCGATTGTCCTGTGAGTAATGTTGAGGGCATCAGCTCAGGTTGGAACTTTTAATAGACAATTGTCCATATAGGGAAATATTATTATCCTCTACCTGTGAAGGTGCGCCGCCACTACTGCAAGGATCTTGGAGAACAACCATGATGCTGTTGAAAAAAACGAAATGTAGAACTTTGTATTGGTAATGTTCTGTTCCCAGAGTAAATCTGAGGAACCTCCTGTGAGCAGGATGTATAGTTACATGAAAATAGGTATCTTGGAGGTTGAGGGCTAAAAACCAGGCCCCCTGTTCCAATGCTGGTATTATCATTACTAGTGTGACTATTCTGAGCCGTTGGATATTTACAAATTTGTTTTATGAGGTCTAGAATAGACCGCCATATTCTTTTTCTGGGTTAAGATGTAGTTGGAATAAAAGCCCTCTGTGTTGTAGTGGTACCTGTTCCACAGCACCCAGATGTAGTTTACTTCTTGCCGTAGAAGGTGTTTGTGAGAAGGGTCCCTGAAGAGGGATGGGGAGGTTGGGTGGGGAGAGGGAATGGAGGTAAATTGTATCGAGTAACCTGTGTGGATTATTTTTAAGACCCATTTGTCCATGGTGATGGATTTCCATGCTGAATAGAAAGGGTTCAAACAGTGTTCAAAATGGGGAATGGTTGGTGATGGTGTCAGCACTGATGAATGGGGAAGGTCACTTGAGCCTTTGACTAAACTCTCAAAATCATGGTTTTGCTGCGGGTTGCTGGAATGCCAATGATTAAGGCACAGGCGATCGATGCTTTGGAGGTCTCTGTCTCTGCCATTGTGTATCATAGTGTCTCTGTTGTTGTATATATGCGGTGGATCTTGTGCACTGGGAGGAATAACATTTACCCTTTTTTTTTCTCGATGCAGATATCTATATATAATTATAGCGGCAGTGGAGTGTGCTGCCGAGTCTGCCATGTCTAGGGATGTCTGTAAGGCAGTTCTAGATAGAAAATGACCCTCAGTTATGATGGTTTTGATTTGGTCCCTTTTGTCTTCTGGGATGTAAATCAATAAAATCTGAGAGTTTGGAATAGTTTGCATGGTCATATTTAGTCATCAATGCAAAGTAATTGGTAACCTGAAATTGCAGAGTGACTGATGAGTAGGCCTTGCATCCAAAGAGATCTAATAATTTCCACTCCTTGTTGTATGGCATGGATTTGAATTGGTGTTGTCTCCCACACTGATAAACTGTGTCAACAACTAAAGAGTTTGATGTGAGATGAGAAAATAAAAAATCCATCCCTTCTGAGAGGACATAATACTTTTTATCCGCTCTCTTGCAAGTGGGCAATATTTTTACCAGGTCTGTCATATGTTTTTGGCTGGCTCCATAAGTGTTTCATTTATTGGAGGTGTTATTTTTGATGATGATGAAGTTTATAGAATGTCCAGTAATTTATGTTGGGACTCTGGAATGTCCTATAGTGGGATCTCTAGGGAATCTGCAATTCTCTTGAAGAGCTCCTGGAAATATCTGAAGCTGTCAGCAGCTGTGGGTGGTGGGGCATTATAGCTTAATCTGGGGAAGAGGAGGAAATGTTGGCTGGTGGTGTCATTTCCTGTTCCAGGGCCTCCTGTTCCTCAAAACTTTCCTTAGGGGACTCTGATGGTGTAGCCACTGAGAGTGGTGGGGGAGATCTAATCTTTTCCCTACAGGAACTCGGTGGCCTGGGGTATTGTCTCCTGTATGCTGCCCAGGGACCCCAACAAGGCCACTGTGTGGAAAATGGCATAGGTGGTGGCATCTATAGGTGGCCATACCGGGTCTGGGTGTCAATCCTGAGATTTAGGACTGTAGGTGGGCCTAAGGTTGCAGCAGTTTGGATGACAGAGGAGTGGGGTGATGAAAAAACACCCTCCTCTTCATTATCTTCTTCCTCGCTAGAAAACGGAAGGGCTAGAGGTGAAGTGGGTTGATACAGTACCATGCATATCAGAAATACTAGGTGCTGAGGAATGGAGATTCCAGTGTTAATAAGACAAATAGATCTTTGTGCTACAGGAAATGGTGCAGTGCCGAAGAGGTCAGTGTCGATGACACTGGTGCAGTTGTGGGCATTGTGTGCCAATATTTGAGTGCTCTGCGCTATTGTAGCAGGTGGTGGTACCATAGCCTGCAGGGAGCATCTCAGTGCTGCGTCTTTGGGCGGTTCCGCTGGTGCCGTAGTGGAGGAGGTAGGCTTCTGTTTGCCTCTTGACTCCAAGCCTGCCTGCTTGGAGTCACTGACTTTCATGTTACGCACAGTACCGGAGGATCATGGTGCCTCATATGTACTCAGCCACAGTGCAGTTGGTACCAAGGATACAGAATGAGACGGAGACCGTTTCTTTTTCGGTGGCTCTTTCAGGAGAGAAGTAGACGCTCTTTTCCTCATTACCTTTTTGGATGAGTGAGACTTCCTCTGTAAAGAGAGAGTGAAGTCTCTGGAGATTGCTGTCCAGAGGGGGGTCTGCTGGCTAGAGTTGGATGTCGGGCACAGAGACTTCTCCATACGCATAAGTTTCAGATGCAGGTCTCCGTCCTTCCTGGTGCGAACCTTTAAGTTGTTGGTGGGAAAACACTTTTGTTGGATATGTGTCTCACCTAAGCACCAGATGCACTGAGAGTGTCTATCCGATACTGGGATTGCCTTCCAGCAGGAAAGGCAATGTTTGAATCCCTGGGAATCAGGCATGGATCAACCTACGACGGTTCAGCCCTAAGGATGAACGCGAACTATTCTAAGGGGTAGAAAAAAATATGCATTAATTTTTAATTTTGTTTTGTTTTGTTTTTTTGATGAAAAAATAAATGGGGAAAGAAAAGGGTAAGTAAATCTAACTAGTGTACTAAAACTAAAGAGCTACTTAAGCACTAAATAAAGCTATCGGTTTTCACACTGCTGGGAGCTCTGTCTCAAGCCGAGGACAGTTGAGAAAGAACTGAGGGGGATCTGGTCGCACATGTTAGATAGCTGCTGACAGCGGCACAAGATGGGGATGAGGCATGCACAACCTAAATGAGCACTGCTGCTGAAATTCTACGATCAAAGGCACAGGGATGCACCATCACCTGAAGCGGAGCACCCACAGGGATACTCCTCGAAGAAGAACAGTTTCCTACAGTATATTCTTTAGTGTGCTGTACAATTAAGTTTTAATGGACCTTCCATCACTTTCCTTGAAGGAGTTTCTACATTTAGATAAATATCATTAAGGGACTAATCCTGCTGTCATTGAAGTTTATGGCAAAACTCTGATTGAATGCAAAGGAAGCAGTAAGGCCCTGTATGTGAAGCAGGAAACTTTACACTCATTCAGAAATATACATAAAGAATGCTTATTTACTTTACAGTAACAGTACAGATGTATTGTCCACATGGATCTCATTCTGGTGTGCATACACCCATGCGTGTGAGATCAGATTATTTTGGGCAGTGGTGTTTGTTGGGTTTGCACCTGAGCCCTCATCCTTCCTGCCCTTTCCACATCCAAAAGTATAAAGGGCAGACAGGGCCCAAATGTCCCTCAGTTCCTTCACCAATATAGAATCCCAATGACATACAATTAGTAGAGGCAAAAAAGGAGGACAGGTTATGGGTTCCATATGGATAATACATCTCAAAGAATGACATTTACTGTTTTGTCTTCAGGTAATTGTCCATAGGGGCCCCATTTCTAGTGACAAGCAAGCAGTTACTTCTGTGCTTGGAGAAGGGTGCTACGAATTCTATTTAAACAAAAGAGTGCAGGACAGCTCTACCAAGCCGACACCTGATCTGGAAATCTCATCTAAGGAATAGTGCTAAGTGAAAATATGAACCAATCCACATATGGCTGCCGTGCATATTTCTGAAATAGGGATGCTTCTTAAGGAAGCAATACAGGATACCTGAGCTCTAATGGAATGGGCTGTACTGTGCATAGATGGATTTAAGCTGGGTAATTGTAGCAGGATTTTATAAAGTTATATACACATTTAGACAGACATTCATATAGGCTAATCCTTAACCCTGTCTGCAAAAGTCACAAAATCTAGGGAAGTTCCTGAAAGGCCTTAGTCTATTAAGATAATATGATAGTGCCCCCATCAGAAACTCACTGCCAAAGGGTGTGTTGATGTACCCAATGATGCTAGATCTAAGTGCAAGATCTGGATGTGATTCTGTGAGACTATGTCAGGCAGAGCAGGTAATGTGACTGGGGGCTGCAGTGTCAGATCAGATTAGATCCAGAACTGTCTGGTCCATGCTGGGGCTATCATGCTCATCAAACCTCTGTCTTATCTCAGTTTCCTCAGGATTCCTGAGGAATTGGCAAGAAAGTGTACATCAGTCCAGCATCCAAGAGATGAGCAAGACCTCTGATCTGGTAGAGATTTCTGAATTCCTGGCAGTTACAGAGGCACTGATGTAATATGATGACAAATACACCAAATCCAAAGACAAATGGCCTTCTGACGGAGTGGAGATGACCTTGCTTTCTCATCTGTTGAGACAGATGGCTGTAATGATGTCTGTCAGCACTTGGACTGTGGATCACTGGAGTGAGGGAAGACACATCAGGCAGATGGCTCTGAGATCCAGAAAATGTGCAAATGAGGTTCTTGTGAAGACTATATGCCCTGAGTCTAAAAGAGTTCCCCGTTCTTAAGTGGAAACGTGTCACCTAAGTCTTGGTTGGCAGAGTGAGGAAAAATGTACTCCCCTCTACTAACCCAAAGTGGATCTTTCCATGAGTTTAATATGGAGAGGACTTCTTGCAGAACCATCACCTGCTTGTCCATGAGATGCTTGCTTGACAAATTCATTGATTTCAATCACTCTTCACTTCAACTTGCACTTCAACCACTAGTCATGGATCACTGGTGAAGTCTGGCAAACTGTATCATTTAGACACAGGAAGTCATGTAATCCATAAGTGTGAACCATGCTCTTACTAATGCTTTGGTAAGCCTGGGTGTGGTTGACAAGTTCCATTATAGTTTGGGAGCTTTTTTATAGGAGATAAGTCCTTGCTGACTCAGAATCTAACATGGCTCCTATAAATTCTATGGTATGTGTAGGAGTGAATGTGGATTTTTCTGGGTTTATTTTGAGGCCAAGAGTAGCAAAAAGCCTTTGGATAACACAGATCGAACTGGTCACCTGATGGAATGATTTCCCCTTAGATAAGTCAATGGTCAAGATACAGGTAGATCTGCATACCTTACCAAATAAGCTGCAACTGCAGCTGGGTGAAAACCAGCAGCACTACAGAAAGACCAAAGGGCAGGGCACCATATTGGTAATGAGTCTCCCCTACCCAGAATTTGAGGTCTTTCCTGTGTATTGGGTATATGAAGAGATGGAAATAAGTGTTCTGAAGGTCAAGAGCTGCAAACCAGTCTTGAGGCTCCAAATGACTTGTTAGATTAGAGTTGGGGTATAAAAACCTAGAGAGTACAAGATAGCCTAGAGCCTTTAACAAATGGAGGGCTCTGTCAGCCTCAGAGTTTAAAAGAGCTCACAACCCTCAAAGGGAAGATCCTCTATAATTATTTGAACTTCCTAGGGTATCCTAGTTGACTGGAACTGGGTGGATCTTTGCATCGCTACAGAAGTGGCCATGGCATATGCAGCAGTGTCAGAAGCTTGCAGGGCAACCTGCAGGAAGTTCAATCTGCTACCCCTTGAGCATGGTCTCTGAGGAGTGATCCTGAAAAATACAAGTACTCTAAGTCCTTGGGAAGGACCTGGTATGTTTATCCACTCGTTTGGATGTGGCCATTATTAATATTGGAGTCTACTACATTTCCTTTACAGACTCCTTCAATCTCTCTTTAATAGGCATAGCAAGTCTATCAGACATGAAATGGTGCAGAATGTCTAGCAGCTTGTAAGACTTCTCTGACTACGCCCAAAAGGATGTCAGGGATCTCAGCCATGCATTTCATCAACTCTTGGAATGCCTTAAAGTTGTCTGCTGAACAAGACTTGGAAGGATTCACTGCCTCAGGGGAGGGGGGAATGAAATTGCAGCTGGGATCAATCATTCCTCCATGTCTGCCTGTTGATTGTCATCACATGCCTCTTGTTTTTTTAGGATCTGACACTCCACCAACTGTCCTGCTTGGAAAGGTCTATACTGCTTCTTAGGGGAAGGGAATCTAACACTATAAGGCAGTGACAATTAATGCTGTCTGTGGAAATAGAACTGCATACCACAGGGTGCCTAGTAGGACCATAATTGATAATTATATGGATGGATCCAGAGGAGGATACCACAAGAGCCTGTTCCTTATGAGACTCATGCCTTTTACTGCTCAGAGAACAGTATCTTGAGTTCCTCCCTAATTCCTAAGGTGACACCCATGGAAGGGAAAGGAGGTGAGCAGGAGATGATTCCCTACTATGTAAAGATGAGAAGAGGAAAAGGAGTACATCTTTCCCAGTGGGGAGACTATCCTTTCTGGCATGTCAGGGTGCCCCCATGTCCCTTCTACCTGGCATGGGGGGAACTGGTATAGCTGTTACAGCTCCTGCATGCGGTACTGTGCTGATGACAGCAGCAGAGGGAAGCTCTACACATGGTGTGCTGGGTACAACTGTGAACCATGGTGTTAGGTACTAGCGTGCTGGATTCTGAGGGGTGCCAAGGTACTGGATACAGGAGTGCTGGGTACTGGAGAGTGAGTGTCAGAGGAAACATGGTCTGTACATTTAGCTGGTATCGCAGGCGCTCGCTTCAGAGTCAGAATTGAGGCACCAGAAGGACCCATTTTAGGCCCCAGGCTAACCTTTGACTGAGGAGCATGAAATAAATCTAACACATTAACTCTTCCAGAGGGGTAGCCGTGTTAGTCTGTATACAGCAAAAGCAACGAGAGTTCTGTGGCACTTTAAAGACTAAAAAATTTAATATTTGCAGGCATAAGCTTTCGAGAGACTTCAGCTCTCTTCTTCAGATGCAGTAATACAGAAAATAGAAAACAGATGCCTCTGTGTTACCTATTTTCTGTATTACTGCATCTGAAGAAGAGAGCTGAAGTCTCTCGAAAGCTTATGCCTGCAAATATTAAATTTGTTAGTCTTTAAAGTTCCACAGAACTCTTGTTAAATTAACTCTTGTGTCTCACTTTCATAGGCATAGGAGAGGGTGAACTATGTCTCAGTTCTGAAGGAGGACTTAGCTGCTCTGCAGTTTCATAATCTGACACCTTCTTTGACAAGTGAACTTGACAGCTCAAAGTTGAGCCGCAGCTCATAGAAGCACTCAGGTATGAAGCATGCTCAGGCCTGTTAGAGACTTTTCCTCCAAATCTGATGAGGCCTTCACTGAACGCTCCAGGAGGAGTAGTTTAAGCCAGGGTCTCTCACCTTCCGAGTTCTTTTCAAAAAGGAACAACAAATTGAACATATATTGGTGATATGCCCTTCCCCAAGGCAAAAAAAAGCACCTCTAATGTCTCCTATTCAGTGGAATAGCAGCATCACAAAAGGAGCAAGTTTTGAACCACTTCACTTCAGCCACAGAGACTAGATCCCAGTACTGGGGAAGTCCCTAACACTAAGAAATTTGTTTGTTCGAAATCTTTTTTTTAAAGCCAATAGGTGTAAAAATAATCATAAAAACTAACAACTATACTATCTAATCTAAAATACTAACTCATTATATATAGAAGAGATTTAAGTCAAGCAGTGTGCAAAAGAAGCAGACACTGCCACAGCCATGGGCAGTTAGAAGGAACTGAAGGACAGTTGGAGCCTCTCTACCCTTTATGTCCTCACATGAAAGAGAATGCATTAGGGGATTCAGGCTGAAGGAGTGGCCCCAATGGACACCGCTGGCCAAAATCCAATCACACATGCACGAGGTACATGTACACCAGAAGTCGGATCCATGTGGACAATTTCTCAAAGAAGAACCAGCTTCTTCTAGAAAACTGATGAGCTCCAACTCACTTTAAATACTGCTAATAATTATAAACTATGATAAACAGCATACCCAGTACAAAATTATCTTTAAAATAAATTCAGTCTTTTTATGAAAATCAATATAATTTACCTTCCTAGAAGTGTACTGTATTTCCTCACTGAGATTTTGGTACTTGACAGCTTCTCCTGTTATTTCTTCAAAGGTATGTTCCTCTGACAGGAACTGATCAATATCCTCTTCAGCTTGTTTGTTTATCAAGAAGCTGTACTTATCATACAGTTTGAGATGCTCCATAGGTGCAATGCTTTCTTTGACAATCTCTTCTTTGATCCTTCTCTTATGCTCATCCAGGATCTCATCGAGGATAATAGGTTTCAAATTAGTGGATTTGGACTTGCTTTCCGGCTTTGGAAAAACACATTGTTTCTGTAACTGGTTTTACTATGTTTACCTCATGAACAATAAAAATTAAACAAAATAATCAATTAAATTTTACATAATCATGAAACTTTCTAAACTGAATTTTGTTACGTAGGTCTTGTCCAAACAACAGTTAGTTTGTGGCAAAATGGAGTATAATTCTACAGAATTCCAGCGTGCTTCACACTAAATATCTATATGGATCTTGCTGCTGTGCACTAAAAGTTCCCTAGTGCACTCTGACCTATTGCCAAAGGACAGTTAGTTTGCTGCACCCCAGCTTACCATGCGCTAACTGTTCACCTACACATGCCCAAAGATATTCCTGCTGTATGCAGGGCTGTTTTAAGACCTTTGTAGGCCCTAGGCACACTTGCCTTCGTAGACCCCCCCAGCTGAAATAACTAATTTGATTTTAAGCTATTAATAAATAGTTTTTCAAATTTAAAAAAAAAAATTATATATATAAAAAAAATTTCATAGGCCCTGAAAGTTTCGTAGGCATTAGGCACTTTGTCTATTGTGCCTAATGGATAATACGGCCCTGACTGTATGGCTACTCAAATTCAGCATCCAACTCCTTTCTGTTCTAGCTTAAAAAATGGCAGTCTGAAAAGTCTCACTGGCTAACAAGAATATAGAAATATATCATTCAGATATTGTTAGAGAATGTCAATGTGCTATTTAAAATAAATAAATAAAAGATGTTCATTGCTATTTCAATTTAATCTATATTAATTTCATTTTATCAGTACAGTCACAACTTCAGTCCAGTTAGTCTTGCTATCAACTAATGTACCTGTGAAGTTCAAATTAAACTGACCAACTTCTCAAGCTTGGAGGCACACTATTTATATTCATTCAAAAAAAACCAAAAACAAATAAATAATCTTAATTTTATCCTTTTCCAACATTCATTCTAAAAATGAAAGGAATTATATTTGGCACAGTCAGCCTCCTACTAAGATGATTACCTGTTTGAAAGACATATTATTGTTTTATTTGTTTGTCACCTGATAGCTCATTGGGCAGAAACCTGGTTCAGGAAAGTATAACTATTCAGAATAGTGCTTAAACATGTGTTTAACTTTAGGTATACTGACAATACATTGAAGGCCATACTGTCTCACTATTTCCCAAGCTCCACTATCACAGTCTCTGGGAACAATCAGAGAGAGGAATAAGCAAAAAATATCAAAAGGCAACTCCATTCACCTTTGCCATGAATTACACCCTTAAATGGTAAGTAAGATGCAATTTGGAATCAAGTTGGTGAAAACTAATTAAAATAACATTTTATGATTTTGTTTAGTATTTCTTAGCATGGGTAGTTTTGCCATTTGGGCTATTATTTTAATTTGCTTCATAATGTTTAGATGATTAAAACAATTTTAGCTTAGTGAATTCCTTAAAAGAGATACTTTTATCCTCTATTAGTAATAATCAGTTCAAAAGAATGTATATTTAACACTAGACTATCCTCTACATTACCAAAAAAATTAAGGCAGTTTTCGTAACACTAAGGTCAGAAATGTTTTAAGATATACAAATGCATTACCTGTTTTCTGCTGTATAATATATTTACAAAAAATTGGATTTTTTTAAAGAGAATAGTTTAAATATCTTAGATTAATAAGGTTAGAATTGTTTCAAGTGTCCCACAATGTGCTAAAAAAACATTATTATACTACTGTGAAAGATATAAAAGGAGAATTATTAATCAAATTACCTATGATCTAAATCTAGTAACAACATAGAGAGAAAACAAAAATAAAGTTATAAAATAGTAATTTCTTACCCATTTAGAATACAATTTGGTCTCCACTCTTGGCACAAGATTGATAGCTTTAATCATAACATTATAAATATTCAGAAATATAACTTCATAATCATTAAACTCAGGTTCAAACCTAATACAGTCATTGTCAAGGATCAGTCTCATTATGAAACCTGAATGCTCATAGGCTCGAACAGACTTCTAACAAAACAGAATAAAATATATTAGTTACCTCAGCTCATATAGGAAAAAACATAGAAACATTATTTCAAAACTATTACAGCTTAAGCACTGAAATCCTTAAGGGCGCTAATTGCAAATGATATGCTTTACATAAGATAATCATGATAAAGATTGCATGTGCAAACAGCAAGTAAGCCTCTGATAAAATTTACATAAAATTGACCTTCATTAAGACTACATTCAACATGTTTTTTTTCAATGTGTGGAAGGGGTGTATACTATATGTATTACCCCAAAACAGACCTCTATAAAGTTGGTTGCACAAGTCAAGGTTGTAGCAGCTTTACATTATTAGCACTCATGCACATAACACCACATGCAAGGTCAGATTCTGCTCTCAGTTGCACAATATTAATCCATTTAATTGAATAAAGCTACTGCAGATATACACTGGAATAATGAAAGCAAAATCTGATCCACAAAAACTAACGTGAGAGGCATTATGGTGGTAAAATTTGCACCACAGAGCACTAGATTACTGTATTTTGTCCTGTGGTGGGGCTTCCAAGGAACCCAAACATGGGATCTTTAATACTGTATTAATCCCTGATAAAGAATTTCACTTAATGAATGAGCAGACAAAATACAGGAATAGTGGAGAGCTGGATTAGGCACAAATTGTGAAGGAACAAGAGCATCAGGCCAACTCCACAGCCTGCTTCCCTGACACTCTATGGAAGCATTCTCTGGAAATGCAGTCCATGCAGATTTGAAGGCAAGGCTGGGATCCGTCAGGGAACAAATACATTTCACAAGTTTTGGATGCACATCAATGTCTTCCAGTTTTAAATCTAATTGACTACAACTACAAATTATATTTTTGGATTGATTAGACCCAAAACATATTCATATTTTCCTTTTCACTTGACAAAAATAAAGATGCTTTGTAGTATATTTCTCTGATATCTTAAAAGAGAGTAGCTTGCCATCACAGTTTTTAAGACTTCTTTTTGATAAATCTTTTCAGAAAAAATAAATTAAACATGTAAAAAGTCATTTTATGTACATGGACTAGCAACGCTGCCTTATTAGTATCTAACCCTTACTTACCGGAGGCTGTACAATTAAATCTGTGAAGTCCTGCATTGAAACCAAGGCTAAGCTTTGCAGCTGTCGAGTCATTAAAGTAGCAGCACAGTCGAAGAAAGATTCTAATTTGGCACTGCTGGCATTAGTGGGCACCTGCTTTCTTTTATTACCTTGGTAATAGATATTTTGCACTTCTGGAAACCACCTTGAAAGAACAGAAGAGGGTTTTTTTTTTTAAGTGATTAGAATGAACAAACCCGGGTTTTAAAATAAATTTTATATTATATATATTTTTTCATAAAGTCATAAGACACTGCAGTATACCTGGGCAACTATAGTTTAACTCAACTGATGTCATATGTCTGAGTGACTTTAACAAACAGGAATATTTACCTGAAATGCTATCTGCTATTACAGAGTCAAATTTAAAACATAAAATGTCAGAGCTAAGTTTGCTATCTCATTCTAGTCTTTTATTTCTCAGGCAAAAAGGAACAGAAGTGTTGCAGAGGCAACACACTCAGTCCCTGGAAGAAATAAAGTTCCTTATGTCATTCATGAGTGACCTCAGTAGGTATTAATAAGAACATGGACAGAGATCTGAAGGGAATTCTGTCCAACTGTTGTTGGCCATGATATGGAACCTTATGAATAGGGAAACATAAAGCACAAACACAAAAGAGTCGGTAACTTGAGGTTCTGCCAAAGATGTAGAGGAACCCTCTCCAAAATATGGGTGGAATATATGTGACTCTAGCACAGTAAAACCAATATGTAACACTGAACTCTTTGTAAAGCATAACATTTAAAGCTGATGACATAAACTCTATTTTCGTTGTAAAGACAAAGGTAAGAAACTCCTCGCTGTGGAATGTGCCAATAAACATCTAACACTTCAAATAACAAAAATGAAATATTCAAGTATGGGGAAAGTTGACAGAGTTTCTTTATACAGGTAAAATCTAATATGGTATCAAAATAGTAATGAATGATTGCAGGAAGCAAAAAAGCAGACATATTATAGAATGGTCAACAATCTGGAGTACACAAACAATATAGCCACAAAGTGAGATTTTAAAAAATGACAAAGTAATTTTGGGTGCCACAACTGAAACCCCATAAGGAGATTCATTTCCTGAAAGTGCGGAGTTCCACCTCTCTGAAAACCAGGTTCTTTATAGTGTCTCAAGTTGAACACCTAAAAATTATGGTATCCAAAATTTTTGCTAATTTTTAAAATCCTGGCCATAATCTCAAGTGTCTGTAGGTCTTCAGGTTTTTGTAAATATAATATTCTTTAGATGATTTTTTACTGTAACAACTATAGAGCTGAATGTGTAAATAATGAAAGAACAAATTCAACATCATCTTCAGAGATAGTGCCACTAATGCTACAATATGTTAATCTGAGTTATAGGCCTCCTATATTTTTATTTGAATCTAATCAAGAGTAACATGGTTAGGGTCTGATTCTGCTGCCAAAAAAGTCAATGGGAAAACTCCCTTTGAGCTCAATAGGAGCTTTACTGAATAGAAACTTTTAAATGCAGACTACAGATTTTTATTTTAATTTGTCACAATTTATTTACTAGGCAGTGATAGTAGGTATATCTTTTCCTTTCCTAATCTTGCAGTTCTTCAGTATTCAAAACTCTTGACTTAAAAGGAAGCTACAAGCATAGAACAAAGACAGAACTGGGCCCACTGAAGTGTCTTGCAAGAATAATATTGCCAAATTGCTCAGTAAAACTTAAATTGCAAATCAAAGCAAACAAAACACTAAAAAATAGGTCTTCATTAAGTTAAAATTCCTAAACAATAAATTATACTTGTTTTGGCCCTGATCCTTCTGTGGGACAGCACAGACTGCTACATTACAAGATTAGGGCCTTATACAGGAGGGGTTCTAGAGATGAAACTAAAGGCTATGGAACTATAGTTTTTCATCTATACTCAGACAGTATAAGCAAGGTTGCTTCTGGAGATCTATGAGTTAGATTTGTAGTACCGGAATAATATGTGGCTAATGTGAATTGGTATTATCTCATACAATCTTCAAAACAACGTTTTTATGACAACAAACCAAAAACATAGGCATTTTAAGTGGATCCAGTGTGTTAAAAGTGTACAGTCTTCACAGAATGACAACCAAAATAAGTGAGCAAAGTAGACCATTTCAAACTTAAAGCACAGTTTCTCATCATTGTCTAAAATCCAGAATAAACATTACTGCATAAATCAGTATGACATACTTAACACTTATACAGCTCTTTTCATTATATATCTCAAAGCATTTTGCAAAGGAGAGTCAACATCATTATCCATGGTTTACACAACTGGAAATTAAAACAGAACAACAATTATATTGTCATCTCTTTCTTTTATATGTACAATTAAAATGTATCATCATTCTTTCTCCGTCCCCCCAAAAAACAAAAGAGCAAATCAACAAAAAAAAACTTCCAAAGATATAAAGAGCAGATGTTAAAGATTTCTCTCTGTGCAACTTGAACATAAAGATATATTTGATCATACTTTTTAAGCAGAATATCTTTGGCAGATTCCATGTGCTTCAGGGCAATATTCTGAAAGAATGAGAGTTCCATTGCTTCCTGACGACTGTGAAATGGTTCTTTATCAACTAAGCGTAAATTTCTGTAAGAATCATAAAATGAATGTTTTAGGTATATACACTGTTCACTTTGTATTTGTTTCCTTGAGTTATTGTTTGTAAAAGGAAAATTACCAAATTATATAATTAAAAATTATAACCTATTTCTTTAGTTTGAATTTAAAAATTATGTCACATCCATTGTTTTAATTAAAATAGCAAGTTGCTGTAAGATATTTGCTACTATTATTCTAGGAAAACAAAATATAAATTCAAAAAAAATATTACAATATTGCCTACAAGTTTTGCACATGCTTCATATGTGCAACAAGATGGCCTGGGTTTCAAATAACTTTAAATGTAATTTTAAGTTGAAGATAAGGGACTACTCACATGAGTAAAGTTAAGCATATGAATAACTGTTTGCAGAATTAGGGCCCACGTGCAGGTCCCCAATTCTATTTATAGTCAGAAAAATACCTTCTATGTGCTTTAAGTGGTGCCCTTCTAGTAAAATTCCACTCAAGAAGCTTCACAAATATATAAAAGCAGAATATAAAACAGAAATAAAATTTTAGAAAATTTAGTAATTTGAATCAGCTAGCAAAATTCCTTTAAACATTTGTAAGGTCTTTTAACCCAAATAAACTGGGTACTTGTCTGTAGTTAGCAGATGTAAAAACAAATGTGTAACCTGCTACTGCAATTGCCTTCTGGTTGGCAAGCCACTGTGCAGGCAGGGTTGATTCCTTCTTCTGGTGTCAGTCAGAAAGAGCAGGGCCACTTAACTGACTGAGCAGAAATAATAAGGTGAACAAGGAAGAGGGTTGAGCAAAGAAGGGAGAAAATACATGCAAGTGCCCTGCTGAGCAAGATACTAACCATTCCCTACTTGGAAACAATCCTAGTGCACACTGACTGACTGAAGCATCCCTCATCCTAATGCCACATCAACCAGCGTGGTCAGGCCCACACAGAGGTGCTTGGTGAACGGATGGACAGACCTGCAAAAGCCCATCCATTTTCAAAACAGAGGGCTGGACCAAGAGAACCATGTATGAAGACCTCCCACAATTTAGGACAAAAAGGGTAATTCTGCTTCCTCCTGCTGCATGGAAGAGGTCGTAAGGGACTGAATAATATGACAGAAAATACCAGTCTAATTGTTGGAGAAAACATACCTGGGGCATCTGTAAAAGGAGAGGGAAGATAAATTGAGAGGCAGGGGAGACAACATACCTGGGGCATCTGCAGAAGTAGAGCAAGGACAAACTGAGACACAGGGGTGATAAGCAAGATATGGGGCTCAAATCTCACTTCCTCTCTTCAAGGGGGTCTGGTTTTAGGGGCATGTGGTAATTACCTTCAATACCATGATTGCAAAGAGCTCCCTAGAGCTACAGCAGAAGAAATGGGGATAAGAAGAACCCATTGAGGGTGATTTAGTTTAGGAAGCTGCTTTTTGGAGACAGAGGTTCCATGACTCTTGAGCAGAGAGATTGTGTATACCCTATTGACTGAGGTAATAGCCCTAGGAATAAAGGGCTCTTCTTTTCACCCGAAGAACAGAAGGTCACTGAGGTGGACCTGAAAGGAGTACCCCAACTCCTCTCCTTGCCCTCTACTGATGATCTGGATGTCCTGTACAAAAATAGGCATAGCAAAGGAGCTCCAAAGCAAGATGAGGCTACCTGGTTTGAGTCCACTCCTAGTGGCAAGCAGCTGGGTGGAGGGAACCACAGAGCTACTGCTTAAATGGATATTGTAGGTACACTAACCATGAGATGGGCGACTAGAAGGAAACCCCACATACAGGGCACCTTCCCAACATTTTTATTTTAAGCAACAGTAAAACAGGCTTGCCAACAGTGTCTTCAATTAATCCAGAGGCTGAAAAGATTATTTGATTCAGTATGAGGGGCTTGCTGCCATCTTCAACACAAAGCAGGATGACTGGGATTTGAGGGAATGCCTCAGAGGGGAGGGGGCTGAGTGATAAAACTGCTTGCTCCCAATAGGTTCTCTGATAACTGTCACTAGGGGAGGAAATCAACATAGCATCCTCACTGAGGAGCCAAGCCATAGTTAGGCTTTTCAATTCGTAGGGCAAAACTTGAAGGCTTAATCTCCAATCATATTACAACAAATATTAAGATAATTTTTCTACAGAAAATGTATTTGGTATGAGAACAGAAGATAGCATATAAAAAAACTGGAGATTTAATATGCATACCAGATAATCTCCATTTAAGGATTTACATGGTAAGAACAAGCACTTTGGGACCTGAAGCTGCATTCACTGTACAGTCAAAATTCCAACAGACTTACGGAAGAGTTTTGGGTGCAAAAAAATGCTTTCAAAGTCTAGTCGTAATTGACACAGTTTCATATGGTTCCATTTTGTTGTGTATATGGAAGCTTAATCAAGTTCCATTACTAGGCTAAAGCTATTGAAGAAATTAGCTTATCACCCTGAAAAAGTATCTCCAAAACCCAGTTGGGGACTGATTCCTCTCACACTGAAGTCAATGGGAATTTCTAACCAGGACCAGAGTTCCCCGTCACTGAGGCTTAATGTCTCTCAAGAGGACACCCACTGTCAAAGCCTGGAGTGATTTAACGGAGGAGAGGTCCTTGCTGGTGATGACCAAAGAAGGAAAAAAAACTGGGCACGTCCATATCAAAGATGCCTATGAGAAAGCCAGAACTCATACAGGTGTACTCTATCTCCCCTTCTTTAACAGTATCCAAAAGAACTGGGAGGGCTGCCTCAAACACCTTCTGATAGAGGAAGCTCTTAAGTCCTATTTGACTCAGATTGGAACTGTCAACATCAAGAGACCTCTCCACTCTAAATACCCACTCAATGAACACAGCTATATGTATGGCAAAAGTAGTGTCAAAGTCCCAGGCCAAAGAAGAACAGGAAGACTGATGCTGAAAGGTACTACTAAACCATGCATATTTGAGAACCCAACTCTGCACCAGCTTCTCTACACCAAAACTCTTCCTCTTCCATTTGGAGAAAAGAGGAATAATGCCAACAGGTCCTCCAACACATACTCCCACTTGACAATAAGGAAGGTGGCGAGGTATGGTGCCAGCTCTGTTTTCCTCCAGCCGTGTTTCAGCATGATGAAGGAAGGAGGGGTTGAACAGCTCCAAATTATTTTGCTTACTAGAAGCTTCCAAGATCATGTGACAAGGGCACATCTAGCCCCAACAGTTATCTAGACAGAAAATTATCAAAGTAGAACAACATCAATTTCAGAAGCCCAAGATAAAGATTTTAAATTCTTTTAAATTTTAATTCTTTTAAATTCTTTTAAAGATTTAAATGTTATTTGCCAGAGTATGAAATTTAGTAGTTAAGTGAAGAATACGTGACAGAAAAATTTTTATTGGCCCTTGATTAGTTCCTACAATTCAACAACATTGTCTATCAAATTAGATTAATCAGTTTCAATATCTTCAAAAATGCATTGTATTTTACTAAAATAAAATCTTACTAGAACAGCTTGCATTTCTGATTATTACAGAATATGATTAACTGTCAGATAATTTTCTCTTCTTGGAAGACAATATAGGTTGGACACAATTAATATGTCACTGTGAAAGCACTAGTTGTAGCACCCTGGTTACTGAGGTTGCTGCAGTGCAGAGAAGGCTGCAGACTAAACTGAAATCAACCAACCTGTTACTGGAAGGGATTACAGGCACTTGGAGGCAATTGTTGGGCTAATGAGGCAATTGGTTTAGTAACCAGGAAGTTACATAATAGGGAGAGCTCAGCGCCTGAGCTGGGTGGAGGAGAAAAGATGTATGAGAGGCTTCTCCTGCTATATACCTGTACTATGTCCTACAATGTTTGAAAATGGAGGATTAAAGGTACACATGGTAAAAAAAAGAAACAGACTGTGTGTGTTTGTGAGTAGGAAACCACCAAAACAGGCTAGGCAGCTCTGCTCTCTATGTAGCTGAAGAAGTCTCTGTCACAGAAGCTGTGACAGTCCCCATTAGCCACATCTATAGATTTAAAGGACAAACCTAAATCTGACAAAGAAACCCTTCTAAAAGTTTATTTTCCATTGTTTTTTGCTTCGCTATAAAATATACGGTTTAAAATTAATTGGATTTCACACCTAAAAATTTTCACTTGGAAGTTGATTCAGATGAAATTTCAAATTAATGTCACTGTTCTTTGAAGGTTATGAAGCTTCAGAAACAGAAATAATATCCTGCTCAACTACAACTTTCAAAACTTTTAAAGATAATTTCCTCTGACAACAAAGTTATTTCAGGACTCTTGCTGTCAGAATAAGGAATTACCTTATCAGAATCAACTATATTAATCAAGTAAGAATATTCTTCTTTGCTTTCACACCTTCTACACAATGAGAATATTTTCAGATGTTAAATGTTCTGATTTTCAGATGTTCTGAAGTTCTTAAAATTGAGGTTCTGCTATAAATAGGTAATTTGTCCTCACATATCACAGTTCCCAACTAACTTAATCAGCAAGATATAGCATGTGAACTAAGGCAGGGATTTTTAAGGAACCCATGAACAATGTGACTCATAGAAACATCGGACACTGATATGACAGAAAACATTTCTGTACATTCAATGTAAATCTGTGGGACTGCTTTATTTGCATAATTCTCTCAATAGCTCATGTGGTGATCCAGCTGTTAGACTTGACTGACTATATCCCACAAGAGTAGGAATACATGAATCCCTCCTTTCGTAGCCTAGAAGTTATCACTGTTGAGAAAGATAGCATTCTGAACCATTGGTAGCAAAATATTCTGAGAGTCCTGCATAAAAGGATGTCAAGGCAACCATCAGTCAGATGTTATAAATTTGTGCGGCTAGATAGCTGAGAAGATCACAGACACATTTTTTCATCCTGGAATAAGCCTTTTTCATGCTCCATTTTTGAGTAAACAAAAAAAAAATTTTTTTTTTTAAACTATTAAACATTTGTCTTATTCTGAGTATTTCCCTTTTACTATAGACTCACTGGCAGTTCTTCTGGTCTCCTGATGGAAGCAGAAAAGTAACAAAACCATGTTTGAAATGTCTGATTGGTTCTAGAACATTCTACATCGACCAACTTTCAGATTTAGCAGAAGTAAATCAAAACAGGTCCATTGCCCCAACAGAAAATATGTAAATCAGTGTAACTTCAAAATTAAAGGAGGCAATGGTCTTCCCAGGAATGGGTATATAATCTCTATCTCCCTCACTTTCAGTCCCAACCCATGCACTGTATCAGGAGTGTGGCCAGCTATGTATAGCCAACTATCACTAGGAACAGTCCCATAGTGGCCTTAAATCCTAAAATGAATCAATAAGTAGATTTTTCACATTTTCTGTTGGAAGAGCTTGAAATCTATAGGGTCCACACTTACTTAAAAGAAGTTTCCCATAAGTCTAGAACAGCCAACATTGTAGGGTTCATTGCATACAAATTTTCCTTTATGTAACTGCAGGCTGACAAGAAAGACTTGTTCCAAGGTTTTGGCACGACTTCCATTCTAAACAAAACAGTAAAATAAAGTCTCCAATTAGTCAAGCCAAGAATCCAAGAGATATGTATATTTTCCTTAATAGTTATAATTGTTTTGCATGCCACTCAGATTCACAATTTGGGAGATAAAACTAATTTCTTCTTTTACTCTTCAGAAATTTAAAGTTTGTCCTAAGATATTGGCAAGTATATAAAATTAAATATTGAGATAGAACTTTCTGTTAAAACTTAAGAAGAGGTATGTAACTTATTCATGGCCCCTTATGAATTCTTAGAACTAATCAAACTAATTAGATTACAAGCATGCAGTTTATACAGGTAATTATCCAATAACTTTTCTAAATGATCTTGAAATTGTAATGGGTAAGGCTATATGTCAGTCACAACCATGATTTCTGTCACAAAACCCATGAATTGTAGGGTGTTTTCATAAAAAGTCATTGCCTTTTTCACCTCAGTATGTCTGATACTGAATACAATTTTCATGCATTTTTACATATTTGGCACTTTTTTTGGTATCTTGCTAACTTTACATACTTTAAAAACTGCTAATCATAGTTATTTAACATTTCTAATTGAAAATAGATTTAATAGTTAAATATTTTGTTCCATGACTTTTTAAAAAACTAAAATTATAGCAAACATTTTTTGCTGTAACCAGAGTTCTTTGAAATGGACTCTGCATGTTCATATTCATGGGATATGCTGATGGTGCGGCTCTGACGGTGGAATTTTTTGAGAGCAGTGCCTGTTGGAGCACTTTCATGCCCTCTTCCTGCCTCTCCCTTCACTGTTCCTGAATGTTGTGAAGGCAAGGGTACAGAAGGGGACATGGTGTTCCAGCCATATCAGTTTCTTCCAACAATCTCCACAAATCTGAATTTAGAATTAGGACTCCAGAAAACAAGGGAAGGTGGACTGGGTTTGAGATTATGGAGAGTACCTCTCAAAGAACTCCATTTACAGATAAATAACCTTCATTTCTTCTTCAGGTGGCCTCTGATTATTCTCATTCATTGGATATTTTAACAAGCAGTACTGATCTTGAAGAAAGGTTGGACATGGAGTATTAATCAAAGAGGGATTGAACTACTGCTCTGCCAAAATGAGCATCTGATCTGGATGTTAGATCCAAAGAGCAGTGATTTGTAAATGTATCTATGGAGCTCCACATTTCAGCCCTACAAATTTCTGTACATGGAACATGCCTAAGGCATGCCACTGAGGTCACCATAGCTATGGTGGAATGAGACCTAATCCCCTTGAGGATATGGATGGATGCTAATGTGTAGGCCTTTTATAGGCATAGTCTAACCCATTTTGATAATACCTAAGAAGTGATCATTTGACCTTTTATATTATTAGCATAACATATGAATCAATTAGGAGACTTTCTGAACTATTTAAATAATAAAGCTAAAGCCCTTACTGCATCTAACTTATGTAATTTATTTTTCACTTGCATGTGCACGTGGTCTTGAAAAAAATACCAGCAGGTTAATTGACTGATTAATATGAAATTGGGTTACCAATGTAAGTGGGAACCTGTTGGTGACATAGCACAACTTTATCTTTTTGGAATACAGTAAATCACAGGTCAGCCATGAAGGGTTGCAGTTCACTCACTTTCTAGTTCATGTTATGGCTATGATGAAAGCTGTTTTAATTGAAAGGTGAAATAAAGAGCATTCTCTCAGTGGCTCGAAGGAAGGCTTCATAAGATCCACTTCTGGTGAAGGGTCCTTGACTGGTTGGTAAAAGTTGATCAACCCTTTCATAAATCTCTTTACTGTCCCATGTGTGAAAAAGATTTGTTTTCTATGAGTGATATGTTGATATGGCTGCTAAACGAACTTTAATCGATATAAAGAGACCTGAAAATTTCAGCGGTAGCACATATTCCAATATAGCCTGAACTAGAGCTGTGACTGGGGTTATATTGTTAACTATTTGCCCAGAGAAAAAATCTCTTTCACTTGAGATTATACAATTTATAGTTTGATTCTTTCCTAGGAGTTAATTAAGGCATGTTGTACTTCTAGTGAGCAAGATTTTTCTAATTCTGCCACAGCCCTGTAGCCCAAGTTAGCCAGCACTAGTAGGAAAAGTGGGAAGTAATCCATTCCATTTTGTAGAGTCAACAGATGTGTAGTGAGTGGAAAGACTGGTAAATTCCTTTGGAGAGCTGAAGGTCTGGGAACCTCTGTTGCCTCAACTATTCTGGGGCAACCAGAATTACTTGTCTTGTTTTATCTTCCTTATTATCCTCTGGATGGGGGAAATGGAGAGAAGGGATAAAGAAGACCTTGCCCCTTTTTATCAGGAATGTTTTTTAGATGGATTGGCTATCTTTCCCTGCTCTCATGCAACATCTGAGACATTTCATGTTTTTCTTGGTTGAAAAGCTGTCTACATCTGAATGACCCTATGAGTCAAAGTTCTTGGGTATCACTTATGTTTTTAATGACCATCCATGGACTTCTGTCACATCCCTGCTCACTTGGGCCACAAATCAGCTAGGTGTAGAGTTACAGCGTAGATCTTGTGTTCAATGCACCATTCCTACAGAGCCACTGCTTCCCACAGCACCACGAACTAAGCTCCTCCCTGTTTTTTTTACATAACATACTGCTGTCATATCATGACAAGGTCCCACACCAAGGGCTCTTAAGCAAAGTAAGCAGTCATAGGATAAGAGGAAGGTCTTCTGATAAACAGTAACTGGTTAAAAGATAGGAAACAAAGGGTAGGAATAAATTATCAGTTTTCATTTTGGAGAAAAGTAAGGGTCCCCCAAGGATATGTACCTGGACCTGTGCTGTTCAACATATTCATAAATGATCTGGAAAAAGGGCTAGATGGTGAGGTGGAAAAATGTACAGATAGTTAAGTCCAAAGCTGACTGCAAAGCATTACAAAGGGATCTCACAAAACTGGGGGACTGGGCAACAAAATGGCAGATGAAATTCAATGTTGATAAGTGCAAAGTAATGAACACTAGAAAACATAATCCCAACTATACATACAAAGTGATGGGGTCTAAATTAGCTGTTACTACTCAAGAAAGAGATCTTGGAGTCATTGTGGATAGTTCTTTGAAAACATCAGCTCAGTGTGCAGTGGCATTCAAAAAACCTAACAGAATGTAGGAATCATTAGGAAAGGGATAGATAATAAGACAGAAAATATCATAATGTCACTATATAAATCCATGGTTCACTAACACCTTGAATATTACTTGCAGATCTAGTCGCCCCATCTCAAAAAAGATAGATTAGAATTGGAAAAAGTGCAGAGAAGGGCAACAAAAATGATTAGGGGTATAGATTAGGAGTACAGATTCTATATGAGGAAAGATTTAAAAAGACTGGGGCTATTCAGCTTGGAGAAGTGATGACTGAGGGGGAATATGATAGAGGTCTATCATGGATGGTGTGGAGAAAGTGAATAAGGAAGTGTTATGTACCCCTTCTCATAACACACGAGAGGTCACCAATGAAATTAATAGGCAGCAGGCTTAAATCAAACATAAGGAAGTATTTCTTCACACAACACTCAGTCAGACTATGAAACTCATTGCTGGGTGATATGAAGGCCAAAAGTATAAATTAATTTAAAAAGATATATTCAAGGAGAATAGGCCCATCAATGGCAATTAGCTAAGATGGCCAGGGACACAACTCCATGCCTTGGGTGTCCCTAAACCTCTGACTGCCAGAAGCTGAGAATGGACAGGGGATGGATCATTGTTATATTCAGTCCCTCTGAAGCATCTGGCACTGGCCACTGTCAGAAGACAGGATACCAGGCTAGATTGACCATTGGTCTGACCTAGTATGGCCATTCTTATGTTGTCCTTGGTGACCTGAACCACCTTGTAATGAAGATGAAGCAGAAAAGATTTGGGAATCCAATGTACTGCTTTCAGCTCAGCTGTGTATTTGCTTTTCCTGGGACTTCCAATGCCCATGAACTAGCTATTTGTTGAAGTGTGCTCCTCAACCCACACTGGATGTTTTTGAGGTTGCAGATGGAGCTGAAGGGTTGAAAGCCACTCCCCTTAAGAATACTGTGACTGAGTCCCCCATGAAAGAGACAGTTGAAAATTCTTTAGTATAGTCTTTGTTAGAGACATGCTGGCGAAATTCATTTTGTAATTATTTGCCAAACAGTGTTAGAGATCTCATTTTGAGCTGGGTGTAAGGTGTTACCTACACAGCAGAGGCTGTGAGGCACATTAATTTAAGAAAGAATATGACTCTCTGACATGGGAGTAGGTGCAGTAAAAGCTACAGCTAACTGAAACTTTAGAAACCTCTTCTGGAAGAAGTGCTCTCCCTACTTGACAGTCCAGAATTATCCCTGTGAAGGGGATCTTTTGAGTGAGTAACAAGAGCAACTGCTCCCAGTTTATCCTAAGTCCCAATTTCTCAACTAGATAACTTTAGGGTACATGATTCTGGACAGATTTTCTTCTGGAAGTGCTTTGAATAGTCATCTAAATATGGGTATTCATGGATCTATTGTCTCTGTAAATGTGCTACCACAGCAGGAAAGCATTTTGTAAAACTTCTGGAGGCAGCAGAAAGACCAAACTGAAGGACCCTGAATGGGAAATCATCTTCTCTTCTAGAAAACAAAGACATTTGGTGTGTGTGGGTCTGATTTACATATGGCAATATGCATCGTTTATAAATAAAGCAGCAAACCAATCCTGTGTTGAAAGGGAAGTTGTTATAAATTCTAGGGTCAGCATATATAGGTGGAACTTTCTGACGAAAGAATGTTTTCTCAGTTCTAATATAGGTCCAAAACCTCCATCCTTTCTCAGGATTAGGAATTATCTTGAATAGATTCCTTTTCCTCTGAATTCCATTGGCACTGCTTCCAAAATAGACAGAACCTCTGATCTTAGTAGACTTATGTGAAGGTCCCTGAATAGGGATGGGATGGGGGTGCTAAAGAGGAGAAAGGGAATTGAACTGGATAGGATATCTGCTGTATATTATTTCTAAATCCACCTGCCATGTTTATAGCACTCCATTTGTTGTAGAAATGACACAAGTAGTCACCAAATGGGGTGGGAAAAGAATGGTGCAGAATTGTTTTTGGGCTCTTAGGCCTTATACCAAACTTGAGGCCCAAGGCCTGGCACAGAAGTCAACGCTGGAACTTATTTGTCTTTTACATCAGGCTTAAAAGTTTTTCTCTTTTGCTGCTGATGTTGCTGAGGAGAATGTTTTTGCATGGAGGAAACAAGGATGGATATTACTGCACGTGATACCTGAACACAAGTACTCCAGATCACCTTCTGGGCTGTTGATATACTTACAAATATCTGGCTGTAGAACTAGCATCCTCCATGTTTCAAATACCTCATCTGTCTTTGTGTTAAATAAGCCACCTCATTCAAAGGGGAGGTCCTTCACCTTATCTTTTGTTTCTGGAGTGAGTCCAGATACTAAAAGTCATGCATGATGCCTAAGAGAGATGCCTGAAGGTACTGCTCTGGCAGAAGAGTAGGAAGAATCGAACAACACTCTTACACTATGCTTTGCAACAAGCTATCCTTCAGAAATGAGGTTTCTGCTGCTTATTCTCCCCAAAAGTGTTGGGGGGCTGAATCTGACCTATACATACTTGTGGATCCAAGGGACATACTAGATCCAGAGAGTCTGGCTGCCAAAGCAATGCTTGCACTCTGTTCTTCAAGCCATTGGGGTGAAAGACTGTAAACTGAGTATCTTGAGGGACAGTATCCTTCCCTGAGGGGGGCTAGGCATCTTGTATAAGTGTCCAATGCCAGAAAGATTGAGGGGCAAGAGGCATGCCTTTTGGACTCTTGATTCTTCATTTTCCAATACTCCATCAGATCCTAATAATGGAACCGAAGCTGTATTGTTAGTGGAAGAGAATTGTTTTGCCAAATGGCACTAGTTTGAAATTGAGAATTTTCCACTTGTGGGGCTGCAAAAGTAAGTGTGCAACTGCAGCATAAGATACTTATATTCTACCATAATGTTCTCCCTTTTATATACACTACAGCGCCTCTGTGGAGCAACAGTTGACAGACAACATGGTAAGTCTGCAGTCAGGACTCATAGGATAACCCCTATGCCTAACCATTAGAGTAGAAAACTATACTGGGCCTTTCTCTCATATATTATCACTCTCTTCAGGATGGAAGATGACTAAGAAAACAAATAACACAAAACTTTGAGAGACTAGACATGTACATCTGTGGTTACATTTCAAGTATCTTAATCCATTGGCCAGAAATGTAAATTACAAGAAGATCTTTTTATTAAATTATTTTCTGGTAATTCTCCCCACAGTTTACAGCCTAAACCAAAGCCCAGTCTATGGAAAGAATTTTCATGATCTTCAGTGAGCTCTGCATCAAGCCCATATTGTGCTACTGGTGCCAAAGCCATTTATGGGGCTGCAGTTACGAAGTGGTGGAAGAACAAGTGAAGGATATAACAAACACAAAGCAGAGTCCATATGTATTTCATATGCCAAGGATAAAAAGGTAGAAATTATAATTAGTTAGCTTTGGTTTTAAAATAACTATACGTGCATTGCCTTTACATTCATTTGTATTACAATATATAAACTCTCATGCAATATGCAAGATGTACTAATGAAAACTACATCTCTATCTACAGATGAAAACTCTGCATGCATCTGATGTCCTGGAAAACAAGGATTTACCTGAAGCAGCATAGCTCTGTTGCTATGGTAAGTTTGGCTGTTTGGCATAGGGCTAATTTTGTCAGTTTTTTCCCCACTGATTTGGGTGCAACTTAATTTTTGGTATAGACTCAATTTTTCTATGTATCTTTTTCAAATCCTTTACAGCTTTAGTTAGGATTTGACTTTTTCACAAGGAATATGATGGACAAATAAAAGAGAGAGAGAGCATTTGACAAGTTAACATAAAAAGTTAAACTGCAGTCCAATCGATGGGTTAGTTAAAAAACAAAAAAATTAACTCTAAAAATGGAGGTCACAATGTAGCCAGGGTGCCTGTGGGGTTCCTTTCATCTAAAGGCAAACTGGCTAACCAGTTTATGCCTAAATCTTCACATGTAAGACAGACTGCAACCACTTCACTTTCATGCTCCAGAAGGGCTGAAAACATATTCTAGAACTGGATCCTTTATGCTGCTCTTCACCAAGCAGATCAAATTTCTGCTTATCTGACATTCATTTCAATGCTACAATGACAGTTAGCAGATCCTGCATTTTTTAAGACAGATGTGAAAGGAATGCATACAGTCCATTATTCTATACAAAGATACTGTCCATCTTTCTGTTGCCTGCTTGCCAGCTGATGTTCTCCTTTAGCTATGATGGAAGAGGCTTATCTGATAATTTCTGTATGCCAAGTCATAATTGCGAAATATTTTATTTGTATGTTTCCCAATGAGTGCTTTGTAATATGACTGAAGATTTAAGAAGTGCACATATTGTTGAATTGTTTGGACAGGAAAGAAAGTATTTGATTAGTGTTGCTACATATTGTATTCTTGAACCAGAACTTATTGAGATGCATCCTTAGCCAATGTAAATTGACATAGCTATACTGAAATACATGCAGAGTGTGCACTGAAATCAATGGAGCAATGTCAATTTACATCAGCTGATGATGTGGCCTTATGTTCAGTTGATGTGGGACTACATCCAACCTTATTATCATTGATAAATATTAAATGCTGCAACGGGAAATTTGTTCTCAAAAGTTTGTCAGAGTAAACACATATTTTGCAGAACTTTAATAATGTTATAATGCAACTGCATAAATTTATGCAACAAATAACAAAATATTTCTTTTTAGTGCTATTTAACATGCTTCAATTTGGATCAATTGCTTTTGTCTAATAAGTTTTCCATAATACAGTATTCTAGCCTACTGCTGTCTAGTCAGTGTTCTTGAAAGAATGTGTTTTCTTACTCTGCACGATAAGGTGGAAGAAAAGCTTGCTTCTTGTCTTCATCTTTTTCCCTGGGGTCTCTTAAAACAAAGTCAACTAAAAGAAGGGTATAAAAAAAACCAAAACATAAATAAGCTTAGCAAAGGAAAATCAACATTAAACTAGTGGATCCAAATGGTTGGACAATCCTAGTGAAGTGAATGATGATGTAATTGTACAGGGTATGTAATTCAAAATAATTTTCTTTAAGTGAGATTTACAAAATAAAAGCAATTTTTTTATGAAAGAGCAAAAGTGGTGAATGGGGCCATATTTCCCCCTTAAGGAAAAAACATGAAATCCTGTGGAACTTTTCTATTAAAAACATGTATCCAATATCTCTTTCACCTACAAACTTCTTATTTAATGATGGTATTCAACAGTGAACACTTCTGTATTTCAGTAACTCAGAATATGGATACAACTAGAAAGAACAGATATTATCATCAATTTACCTATGGCTTTTTTTACACTAAGAAGATAGTCTTCTCTCATTTCATCAGACAGCAAATATATACTTTTACTGAGTACTTTCAGATGCTGTGGGACTAAATCCAAGACATGCTCTAGCCAAGAATCTTCCATTGGAGCAACATGTTCTGTATCAATTCCATGGTGGATGTAATAGTAGTATTTCTGTACAATAAAGACATTAAATAAGTTGGCTGAGTTTGGCATTATAACATAAAGATAAAAATGGTCATTTCTAGTACTGCTTTTGATGGAAGCATGAGTACATTTCAGGAGTCCTAAGGATTGGTTTACATTATAAACAATATATATATAATTCAGTAAGACTAATTTTAGGTTTTATATTGTTTCTTAATGCATTTTCTATGTGCATCAAAATTATTTCTAAAAGTCATAAAGATAGTATAATTGCATTAAAAGTATCATGTCATAATCCATACTAAACGATGATACTTACGTACAGTGTAACAAATTCTCTCAGGACTCCTCTGGTGTCTATTGTTGCATACCATACATACTCAGGATGTGACAGTGATTGTGAGAATAGAATTCAAGTGTACCAAATCAGTTTACCCCTACCATGTTAACTAAAGGAGGATCTGCATTTTGTGTTAGCAGGATGGCACCCATAATACACAGATGAGCAGTTTAGATTCCATCCAATAAGAGGCAGTGATACACATACACCCCAGCCAAATCATTATAATATCTAAGGGCTTGTCTGCACAGCAAGTTGTAGAGCACTAGCAAGTTTACAGAGGACTAGTTTGCCAGGCAGCAATGGCCCATGTGGACGCTACCACAGAACAGTGGAAGTCCTATCAAACTGCACTCAGAGACCTTCACTATGTTGTAGCACAGTGGTTCCCAATCTGTGGCCCAGGGGCCAAAAGTGGCCCATGAGGGCATTCAAAGTGGCCCGTGGCTCCCTTCCTGCTGGCTGCAGAAGGGAGCCGCTTCCTAAGGACCCAGGTGGAGCACGTTTCCACAGGGCTAGAAGACCAGTGCAGGCTCCTTGCTGCAGCCAGGGGGATGGGAGCACGTTTCCCCAGGGGAACTCAGCAAAGACCTGCTTGGGTCCCTACTGGGGTCCCTGCTGGAGCCAGAGAGAGGGGAGCACATCCCCCTGACTGCAGAAGGAGCCACTGCCTAGGGACCCAGGTGGAGCACACACAGGGCTACAGGATGGCGTGTGGTTTCCCTGCTGCAGCAAGGGAGACGGGAGATCCGCAAGGAGGCTCCTTCCATCTGGCTGCAGTGGGGTGGAGGGCTGCTGGCGGAGACTGGTGGCCCTTCTGGGTTGTAAAACTGATATCTGTGGCCCTCGAGCCAAAAAGGTTGGGAACCACTGTTGTAGCAGCATCCACATGGAACTTTATAGAACAGCAAGCTGGTGTGGTTTAGAGTCATACCCTGGTTTGCTGTGCAGTAATTTGTTATGTAGACCAGCCCTTAGTCAATATAACAAGCATGATGAAAATTGAGTAGACACAGGAAGAGCAGTTAGAGATGGAATATAAACCTTGACTTTGAATTTGCTTGCTTATTTGGTTTAAAACTGATTTTTGGGATTAAGATTTTCAACTCTAGGTGCCAGCATTATTCTCACACAATTTAGCATACACATCTGTTGGGCCCACAAAGCCCACAGTTGTACATATCAATCAGACAACTTCATCACTAGTTGCAGATGCAATTTAGGGTCCTCTAGCTGATCAAGTTCCTAATATGCTCTCATGAGAAAAGAAAATATAATCATAATATGAATATTTAAAAGTTAATTTGTTTTAAAACATTCTTATGCAACAAATTCCTAGTGATTTTTTAAATAACTTAAAAACACAGATTAAATTTAGATATTTTCTATCCAGTGTATGGTTTTTTTTTCTTTTTATTTGGGTTTTACTAGGGCATCCTTATGGTTTGATTAGCTTGTCTGTTTCATTTTGTATTTAAAAAGTTAAACAGTAGCTCTTTGATTCAGCTAATTATAAGTAGTTTTCCAATACAAAATAAAACAGACTGGTGGGTCAGACTGAAGAGGAAGCCCTAGTGAAACTCAAAGCCATTCAGAATGCTGCAAAAAAGGATAATGCAGTTTTTAATCTTCAAAGGAAAGCCACAGATTGATGCAGGTTTTACCAATACTTAATTCCCTCATAGTCCAATCGGCTTGTCAGTTTCATTTTGTATTACAAAAACTACATCAGAGCATGAAGCAGGGTAAGATTTAATTTTTTAATAAATTTTGAAACAGATAAGCTAATCAGGCTGCAGAAGGATGTGAGGTAAACGTACGAGGCTCCAGAGGCTAGAGAAAGGGATACTAAGCAGTGAAGGCAGGAACAAAAGACAAAGAGCTATACACTCTGTTCCACTATCTTGTTAAAAGGCAAATAGCAGAAATCCCAGTAGAAAATAGACCTGATTTGTAGGAGGCAGGTGTGGTAGTTTTCCTCCATATGTTCCATCTCCTCTGCAAAAACCCGCCTATGGTACAATCAGAAGGCTAGAATGTGTAAAAGCCCCTAAGATCAGTAAGGATGCACCTATGTTTTCCTATTAATTTTCTGCCTCCATGTGGTATAAAGCCCATGACTCCCACCCCTTCAGCATGACCTTTAAAGGGAGAATGTCAAAACTTCAGTCTATTTTGGAAGCATTTTGCCCCTTCAGAAGGGTTATTCTGGAGGACGGGTGATTAAAGTCTATACAAAGGAAAAAGAAGGCGGGGGAAAGACAGAGTAGGAGAAATTATAGATTAGTGCAGATTGATGGGAAAGAATGTCCCAAGAAGTCCAGCTGGACAGAAATAATTATAATGATAAAATGTGCAATTTGAGATATTTTATAAAAATGAAACTGGAAAATCAGCTTTAAACAAATTTTCAAAAATGCATATTCAAACTTAAGCTCCAAAATTCATATTTAGATACCTAAAATTACGTAAGTGACCTACTTTTCAGAAAGCTGAGAACCTTTGAAAACCTGGCTACATATTTAGGTACCTAAAGATGGCTCTCAGAACCTAACTTGGGCACCCATTTTTAAAATTCATAGGCTGTATTTTTAGTCTGTTGCTTAATCAAATGTCAAGTGATTTGTTCCTTATTTTTATTCATTAGTGAGATGAAGTTACCTACAGTATATAAATTGAGAATGCCTAAATTTTATCATAGTGCACAGTAATATCGCTGGTTTAGTCACCCATCATAAGGACTTCTTAAGAACATTTATAAATATATCATATGAGACACTTTCAAGAACATAATTTAGAGTGCATCATGAAAAGTTGTTGTAGTAATGATTCCATTGACTGAAATACATCAGCAGATATTTTACATTACACTAAGTGCACTCAAACGGCCATACAATGTATTTATTCCATGGAAGAACACCCACTGAGGTCAACAGGAGTTGCCAAACAGACTGAAGATGATATGATGCCCAATGGACCCTCAAATGGTCAAAGTTCTACAGGAGATAGTACAATTTTAGATTTTTATTGTTTTGTATACACAAGATTATTTGTGTTGTTAGGACTTAAAATGTGTTTTTATGCAAAACAAGAGAGTTATGTTTGAATTGTATTTTTTTGATAATGGTCTTTGCTTAGCTTTTTGTCTGAATGCTGGAGATACTGTTACTGCAGAATATGATCTACCAACATCACAGAAAAAAAAAACTATTGGACTCTGTTTAGAATGCCAATCATCAAGGAGAGAAGAGAACAAAGATCTGATTTAACAGTTTAAAATAATTTAATTTAGCATCTAAATTAATCACCAGATAGCAAAGTCCTTTATAGAAAAACTCTTTGCTGTGATCTTTAAAATCTAGATTTTTAGCAGCTGGGAAGTATGGTGATTATGTGATCTATAAACACCTAGCTCAGACTGACTTAATGGTTTGATTCACATAAATAAGTATAGTACTAAATCAGCGCCTAATTCTGGCTAAGGGTAGGAAAGTGGCATAATCCCTCCACAAATAGGCACCTATATATGTTACAAAAGCAGAAATAATATATAATGTTTTCTAACTGAAACAAACCCAAAACATAGTCCCCTTGTGAATTCAATTCCTATTAAAAGCAGAAGTAACTTGTGATGGGAGAACACATTGCTTGGTTTGAGTAGATGCACATTCTTACATACATATATGTGGCTCAGACCCATTTCGCCCATGGCAACTGCCCATTATCCCCCTCACAGATATTAGTCAGAGTATCTAAAAAGCAATGTCTAAACTTTCCAATAGTGAAACAGTAAGGAAGGCCAATTCTGCCAACATACTACTGCCTGCAGATTTTCCATCATATACATACTTTCATTGCCAAAAAGAATATGGACACTTAAAAACAAAACAAAATAGCAAACTAAAATTGACTTAAATGTAGATTTGTTACCAAACCCTTAACAAAATTAGTTATTCTAAATTCTCAACAATAAAACCTCTCTACTGTATGTCAAAATAAAACCACCATAACAAGGAAACTAAAGTGCTACTGCCATAAGAATTCAGAATATGTCATCACTATTTCAGTAAAATAAAAAGTAATCATTTATAATAATACTGCAAACAACACTGTCTTTAATTACCAAAATGTCTTTCTCTATGGGCGTAGGAGAACCCATTCTTGGAGGCTGAGTTTCATCTACTGAAATAGGCTGTTCCTGAGTAAAGTCTTGCTGCCTAACAAAACAAAAATGACATTATGCAGTATTGTTGCAATCACAATGATCTCAGGATATTAGAGGTAATATCTTTTATTGGACCCACTTCTGTTGGTGAGAGAGATAGAGCTGCATAAGTTCAAAAGCTTGTCTCTCTCACCAACAGAGTTTGGTCCAATAAAAGATATTACCTCACCCACCTTGTCTCCGTACTATGCATTATGTTCTTCAGATAAACTGCAATGGCATACCTAGACGATACCATCCTATATCTCAGCAATGGCCAAAATAATGATGACTGCCACCATCCAGATCATAAGCATAATCAAGAATTCCATGTGGACCCAAATATTTTTCCAGACAATGGAATAATTTACTAAATATATTTTCTTTAAAGTTTCACAGGTTTAGTGCCCAATTCTGCCTTTAATGTGCATACAGAGCATTTTTGCCTATTTATCATATTTTGAAAACAAATTAATTATAAGATTTAAGCAGAAAATACTTCTAGGATATCAATTAATTATTAATTAAATTAAGGTATCTTTATTTAGTAATTTCTTTCACTTCAAGGAACTAGTCACATTAGCAAGGACTATTCATGTGGATAAAGTTTGCAGGCTCAGACCCATGGTTAGTGAAAAATCTGTCTTATAATTATGGGACTGTTAAATATATTCTAACCAGTCATTTAAATTAATCCATTGCAATTACTTTGACAATATTAAAGAAAACAAGAAAACTTCTCAAAAGGAGATATTCCCTCATTATCCAACTTTGCCACAACTTTGTTATTACAATTGCACTATACTAGTCGAATATTTGTTATATTTACACAGTTAATAAATTCAAAATGTTTGTTTGATTTATGCTAAACCATGGGATTCTGGCTTTCTGTTCTACTGAATTTATCAACATTTTCATACCAGTATGCAGCTATGAAAAAGTCCCTCATCTTATACTCATTTTAGCAGCAGGCACATATAATGAAAAATATATCCAGTTAGAAAAACTACTATTCCTAATATATTTAGTTTACAAAATTTCCAGATTATGTTAAGTAACAGGATTTCTCAAAACAGTTCTTTTCATTTTGGGGCATGGGTTATCAGGAGAGTTTTATTCCACAATTTACCATATAATAATGGTACATTTATGGTAACAAAATATTGTCAGTCATGCTGTGGGCACTTCTGCATCTGTGCAGCCAACTAAAAAATGGTCAATGACCCAAAGAAACTCTCTTCAAACTGCTAAATATTTAAGAAATAAAACATAAAATCATGTTTTTAAATAAACATTCTTCAGGGCATTGTAAAGGTTGACATATTCACCCAGAAATAAAATATTTTGGAGTAACACCAGCTTTAAGGTATCTTACTAAGATTTTAAAATAACTTTAAAAATATTTTTAAAGATCAATTTTAATTATAATGACATATTCATCCACTAAAATATTTTAGTAATTATCTCTTTTTGGAAAATCATTTCTCATTAGAGGATACATATGACTAAACAAATTTTAAAATCTTCCAGATTCACTAACTGCTGATATACAGACATTTTCCAGATGCTGCTGGATATCACTGCTTGCTATATTATAAAATAACAAATGTGTCTTCAATTAATCAACAGGGAATACTCTAAATGCAGTTTAATAATACTTATGTCCACAATCACAGTTTTCTATCCAAGTTATGAAACTAAACTGGAGCTCAGCTGATAATTATGTTTAAAAAGTATCACATAACTGAGCAATAAAAAGGATGTAATTTTATTAGGATGTAATTTTATCACACTTCAAGTAGTGTTTCAAATAGGAGTGCATAAGCAAAGATTTGGGTTGCCTGATAAAACTAGCTACCAAATCTACTCGTAATCCAAATTCTAATACCTGCCCTTTCATTTCCCAAAAGAATATGGCTGAGTCCCAGTCTGAGCAATTCTACAAATTATTCCTATATCCACCCAGTTTTAGAGGAATCAGTAGAAGTATACAGAAAAGCATCTTACCTAATAGTTTTTATTTCTTAAATTAGTGTAATTTTTTGCATTCATATACATAATCTGTTGTTGTCTTGCAATCTTAACCTTTTTTTTGTTATATTAGTTTTTTAAATGTTTCGTTTCACCTTTGAAAAGGGAAACGTACATTTATACATACATAAGAGAACTCACATAATGATGTTAACAAGAGCACTTCTGAAATTTTCACGATCTCTTTTTGGATGATAGCTGCTCCGCACTTTAGAAGTTGATGTTCCTGCAACTGGTTCATTAACTCCGGAGTCCTGTATCTTACGTCTCTTATTCCTCTCCTCCAAATATTCTCCTTGAATGAAATATATATGCAAGTTGCATAGTATAAACCCAAACTCACAAGTGCTGAGTACCCTCTAAAGGTTTTGAGAGCCCTCAACTCACATTTATTTCAATGAAAGTTGAGATTTCTCAGAATCTTTCAAGATCAGGCCCTACAACATTTTCAGCAAAAGTAATAAAATAATAAAAGATAATACCTGCATGCACTGTATACACTGTTAAAGAATATTTCTATAAAATCTATTTCTAGATCTGTAAAGTTACTATTTTTAAATATTTTTTAATTTTATTTCCTATGAATAGGTTCAAGTATTCTTGACCTGTGTTTTTTATTATCATGGATACAGAATCCTATTTCTGTTAACTGCCAAAGTAAATTTATATTCTAACTATATTTCTTTTGTAAAGATTTTGGTTAAAATTCTGACTCCACTGACATCACCTGAAGTTTTGCCACTGATTTCACTGGGGCCAGGATTTCATCCATTGACTGTATTTAGAATTTCAATTATTACTGTACTGATTTTTACATTAAAAAAATCAAACAACTTTCAACACAATTCTGCACCACTGAAGTCAGTAAGTTCCTCCACTGGCTTCAATAAAAGGAAGAGTAGTTCCATAGTTTACTAATTAGAAAACTTCGAGATATTAAGTTAAACTATTTTGTACAACACAAAACATTCAATTTTTAAAGGAAAGTTCTAGTTCAAAGGACACTTGATAAGATACACAGGTATTAAGAATTAAAATTGGGGACTTCTAATATTCAGGTATACAAAAAATGAATCTGACTTCTGGAAACTTTTACATCATTGTATAAACTCCTTTTATGCAAGATCTCAACACAGTCTTTTATGTGAAAAATATTAAAATATGCAAATATAAGGATTCTCTTTGCTTTTTGACTAGTTTTATGACAAACAGTGCATTTTCTAAACTAATGGCATTTCAGTAATGTACAATCGCATGGAACTGCTAGCAGCTGGAACTATTTATTTCTGATAAAGAAAATGTTAAATTAACAATGATGTACTAAACAGGCAAGTCACTTTTCCAACCCTAAAATATTAATAAAATAATAAATAATAAACTTCTACAGCATTTTTCACCCCAGGTGATTATACAAACATTACAAACATTAACAACTTTACCTGTACCACCTTTGTAAAGTAGGTAAGTATTATTGCCCTCATTTTACAGAGGGGAAAAATGAGGCACATAAAGATTGTGACTTGCCCAAGGTCATGTAGGAAGACTGTGGCAATTTGGGAATAAAATTCTATTCTCCTAGCTCTATGATCTTGCATTAAACCCAATTTTACACTACTTTTTCCCAATATTTTCTTTGTTCATTAAATACTGAGTGGTAATCTTACCAGGTGAAAGCTCATTTTTGACAATGAATTCATCTGGCCCATCATCTTTCTGTTCTTTTCTCAGATGAAATGAAGGAGAAACTTGCTGCCATTGTGGCTTAGAGCTTACCTGAAATAAATCTTTTATTCTTTAGTTTTATAAAATAACAGTAGCAAGAAACAGCTACATGTCTTTGACACATACTTGAAAACACAATAAATTACAAAAGGAAACAGCAGCCCCAAAACATATAATAATACAAAAATAAACCAACACAAAAATAAACCAAATTCCCTGTTTTTCTTTAAATACTGGAGGTAATCATTCAGAAACCCAGAATAACATATTATGTTTATGCCTATTATAAATTATTATTATTAATTTTTGGAGTAAGTTAACAGTATACACCTACTACTAAAACAGACCCCAGACATCTATGAAGATGAAAGCAATAAGGGAAAAAAAGAGCACAAGCTTAAAAAAAACAAAAAACAAAAAAAAAACAGGGGAAAAAGAGGTTTTACCAAATCTTTTTCTGGTGGAGTATGGTGAAGTCAGTTTCTCCCAGGTGAAATCTACAACCAACTTCTATAGCTGCTGCTTCCAAAAATACTATCTGGGATCCAAGATACTTATCCCCTTCAATGTTTTTGTTTTGCTTTGTTGGTTTTTTTAAACACAAACAAAAGGCTTTCCTATCCTGGTTCTTGGCCATTTTGGGGGTCCTAACTCCATGGGGAGATAACATAGTGTACAATATTCAGACATCAGTAGCTTAGCAAATCTCATACTGCTTAGAAGAATCCAATACTACCTTTCTTAAGTATAACTTATTTAAACAGCTCATTCAGCCTAGAATTATTTTTTTTATCATTTGCAGGTGTAAGCCCCTGAAAATATGTTTGTAAAGGAAATGACTTTCTCACTCTAATACTGGCATCCACAATTACTCAAAAGCACTGCCCTTGCCTTTTCAAGGGGCAGCTATATTCAAGAATTAATAAACCTTTTTAGCGAATGTCTACATGCATCTGGGAGGTGGGATTCCCACTGCAGGTAGACAGATGTGCTAGCTCATCTTGTGCTAGCACAATAAATATAGCATTGTGGACATTGTGACACAGGCAGCAGTTCAGGCTAGCTGTCCAAGCTTAGACCCAAGGAGTCAGGTGGGCTTTGACTCAAGCAGGTAGCCCAAGCCACTGCCCATGCTGCAATGACCACACTGATATTTTTAGCATGCTAGCTTGAGCTGAGCTAGTACAATTTGTCTACACATGCTGGGAATCATATATCCCAGCTAGTGTAGACATACGTGTGGAAACGGAATCATAAGATGGTGTTAGCTGCGCCACATACACTCATGCCAACTCAGAAGCGGCCTAGGAAGAGTTGACTCAGCAACATGAACTGCACGTAGGTATTGCCTTGTAAGGGAATGGCATAGGTTTTGGCCATATCACCTTGATGCTACCTTATAAGGGGATGGCATAGGTGTAGACCATATCACCCTATAAGGAAATGGCTAAGGCATAGGTGACATCACCTGGCCGGTGCATGGTCAGTGAGTGCCCAGCGATGTGTAAGCCTTTGGTTGACTAACAGCCAAAAATAACCTTAAAAGGTTATGCAGCAAATAGTAGCCAATGGCCACCAAGACATAAGCAAACTTGCAGGTAAAAATTATAAAAGCAAGAAGCCAAGCAACAGTAAGCAGAGAGGAAATGGAATCACCTAATGCCCAGCATCTCACGTGTGTTAGTTCAATGGGCTGACGCATTTTCCCTGGCCTGCTTCGCCACGGACTGATCACCCGGTAGGCGACTCTCCCCATCTGCAGAATCTAAGGCAGGCTGCGAACTGAATCTGGCCAACATGCTGTATTATTGCTTAAGCTTTGTAAGTATAAGCTAACTGTTATTTGTCATTTGTGTTGTAAACCCCCTTGGGAAACTCCATATTCGGGCACCCTAGTGTCACACAAGTGACAGCCGTGCGTTGATCCGGTGAGATCATTAACGCAAAAGTCCTGGGTGGAGCATTTTGTTCTTTCATGCACGGCGTTCCCCTTAACCTTTGCTATCATTTGTTTAGAATAAAACGTTTTGATTAAGAGAAATAAGCCTCGTCTCTGTCACTTTGACCTCCCGTATCCCATAAACAAACTTTTTTCCGGTACCGCTTGGTTCCGACTCGTCAATATGGTGACAGAGTACTGATAGCCAGCAGCTAATTCTCCACAAGCCCTGAAGGAAGGGTAGAAGACTTAATTACCTAATCAGACTATTGGCTGATGAGCTAAGGGGTTAATTATCTCATAAGCTGAGAAACTAGTTAAAAAGAAGGAAGGAAGTGCAAAGGGAGAGAAGGTCCCTGGCTAGGGAGATTTCTTTCTTTTCGTTGAAGAAAGGGCTGAGGATTGAGAGATGCTCCAGGTAGAAGTGCTGCATGGGTATTGTGATGGTGGCTTGGTGGTGGTAAAAACCAATAAAAACTCACAATGGTGTTGACAATCAAGAGGTGTCCAAGACAGTTTGTGAGGAGCTCCAAGGTAGAAAGGAACCTGCTCTGTTACACATACCTATACTTTAATTGATCCCCTCAGGCAAGGATACAATTCTGTACTATCTTTACAGTTTGAGGCAGTCAGAAAAATGAGGGAAATGGTCCTTTCCTAACTTGAATCTTTATAACTTTTTAGTCTACAAAGACATGCCAAAGACTAAGTCAGAGATATCGTATAGCAATATTTGGCAGTTTTCACATATAGAAGCAGATTTAACTTCCAAAAATATCTCAGTTTCTTCACCCATTTCAATTTTCCTTTCTTATCCAGGCTTATTAAAATAACTTATATGTCCTTGTGAAATCCTACCCCACGCTAATGTTAATACATAAATGCCTCTTCCACCCATCATCTGTCTGAATCCAGATTTTCCCCAAATTCAAAAGTAAAATGTTGTTCTTGTTTGAAGGAGTAAGGTTGGGGCTCAATTAAATCCTTTTACAAGGTCTCCTTCAGCCTAATGTGGTAGGGTTTTATTTTAAACAAGCCCAATATGGCCTAAGTTCCATCTCAAAATTAAAAGCACACAAATGGTTAAGAATGGCAGCTAATAATGTAAGATAGTGGTTCCCAACCTTTTTGGCTTGAGGGCCACAGATATCATTTTTAAAACCCTGAAGGGCAACAAGTCTCCACTAGCAGTCCCCCCACCCACTGCAGCCAGACAGAAGGAGTTCAGCAAGGATCTCCCATCTCCCTGGCTGCAGCAGGGAAACTGCGTGCGTCCGGTAGTTCTGTGTACACCACCTGGGTCCCTAGGCAGTGGTTCCCTTTTGCAGCCAGGGGGATGGGAGATCAGTGCTCCCCTCCCTCAGGCTCCAGCAGGGACCCCAGTGCTTATGGACCTAGATGGAGCATGTTGCCATGCTCCCTGCTACAGACAGGGCGAGGGGAGCACTGATCTCCCATCCCCTTGGCTGCAGCAAGGAGCCTGCACCGGTCTTTCAGCCCCATGGAAATGTGCTCCGCCTGGGTCCTTAGGCAGCAGCTCCCTTCTGCAGCGAGCAGGAGGGGAGCCGTGGGCCACTTTGAAAGCCACCACGGGCCACTTGTGGCCCCTTGGCCACAGGTTGGGAACCACTGATGTAAGACATAAAGTGATTCAAATTTCATTTTGTACAGTAGTAATTATACAGCAAAACTTGCATTTAGAATCACCTGCAATACACAATCTGTTGTCTTAAATAACCACTTTAAAATAGTCCCAAAGTTTCCAAAAAGCTTTTACCTTTAGTTCAGCGGTTCTCAAACTTCATTGCACTGTGACCCTTTTGGACAACAAAAATTACTACACAATCCCAGGTAGGGGGACCTGAGCCTGAGCCCGAGTCCTGCCGCTCCGGCGGGGAGAGGGGGGGTCAAAGCCAAAGCCTGAGGGCTTTAGCTGAGGATGGGGGGAGCTGTAAATTGAGCCCCGCCACCCAGGGCTGAAGCCCTCAGGCTTCAGCTTCAACCTTGGGCCCCAGCAAGTCTAACACCAACCTAGCAACCCTATTAAAACAGGATCTTGATCCATTTTGGGTTCCCAACTCATGGTTTGAGAATCACTGCTTTAGTTTAATAACTAGCACAACTATGTGATCAAGTTTTACTAGTCTCTTGAGATTTTCCTAAAACAGGTTTTCCTGAATTTTGCCTTCTTCTTTTATTCTCCTGGACATATTTGAAAAGACCAACACTAGATATTTAATATATGCAGAATTCCTGACAGTTGTACATAAGTTGTCTTTCATTATGGTTTTGTACATCCTGTTAAATGCATCTTATACATTACCATGTATCACTGTATCACATATTTTTAGCACAGGTATATATATGATGCTTTCACTCATTTGAGGGAATAGACCACATTTTTCCATTTGGGGCAAGTATTAAATAGAGTTTTCATGTACACTCTTTTTATTAGAAGAAATCTTTAAAAAATGATTGGGCTACATTTTCCATTTAACTACTTGAAACCTATTCTGAATAAACATTATGAGATAGTCGCTCCTAACAAGACATTTTGGAAACCTTGATATCTTTTGAATTAGAAACACTGAGTCTGACTCACCACTGCATTACTCCAGTTTCAAACTGACAAAACCAATTTTAGAAAAGTGACACTGGCATAAAACTAAAGTAATACAATGATGAACCAGTTCAATTATTCACCCTATGTGCATGTCCCGTTTCACTGAAATATGGAATATATTTTTGCAAACATTTATCCAAAAATTGTTTGTTGCTTTATATTGAGTATAACAAATGCACATGCCTGAATAGAGAGTTAGGCCCCAATCCTAAAATCACACATGCTTAACTTCACTACAGTGAGTAGTCCCACTTAATGGGACCACGCATGATAGTAAAGTTAAGCTGCTACATAAGTGTTTGAAGGTTACTTTTATGTTGCCTTTCTACTCAGAACAGCTGGATTGTGGAAGCTTCAAGATATTAGAATGAATTACATTCCAATTTTTCTATAACATTTATTTTTATAGCTTTCTTCTGTATCTTTTATCCTTTTCAATATTTTCTATTATTCTAAGTTAACCAATTTAATTATTTTCCAAATATTTCTTGTATATATATATATATATATATGTAAAGCCTTGTTTCCCATGTATACCTTTTAATTAGGTCCAGTTTTCTCTGTAATGATCATCCATTGTTTGCTGAACATTTGAAAATGAAAAGTTGTTAAAACAAAAGATTACAAAAATATTACCTGAGCCAACTGTGGCAAAAATTTTACAGTCGTCTTCACTAATTTTCCTTTGCCAGGTGGTTTGGGCTACAATAAAAAAAAAAAGAAAATAAGTTTATAAATATTTAAACTAGCAATACTTAACTTCTAAGCATACCTGAAGCATTCATAAAGAATGGTTACTTACCTTGTAACTTTCCAACTTTCCCTTAGGGCACTTGTTGACTATTGGTCTCATGCCAGTATTTAGCCTTAGATGGAGTTTACCACCTGCTTTGAGCTGCATTCCCAAGCAACCTGACTCCAAGAAGACCCGGTCCCAGCGCACTGGGAGCTGCTACCGGCCTCACACCATTCACAGGCACCTCTTAACCTCTTAACAGTTTCACGAGAGTTCAAGAGGGCATGAAACCATTAAGAGGTGCCCATGGATGGTGTGAGGCCAGTAGAGGCCCCCAGCGCACCGGGACTGGGTCTTCTTGGAGTCAGGTTGCTTGGGAATGCAGCCCAAAGCGGATGGTAGACTCCATATAAGGCTAAATATTGGCACATTACCTTGTAACTGTTGTTCTTCAATATGTGTTGCTCATATCCATTCTGAATTAAATGTGTGTGCGCGCCACATGCACCGGTGCCGGAAATTTTTCCCTTAATGGTATCTGTAGCGCCAGCTCTAGCACCCTCTGCAGCAGCACACGTATGGGCTCGTATGGGCGCTGACGGCCCCCCTCCCCTCCAGTTCCTTCTTGCCAGAACTCCAACAGAGGGGAAGGAGGGTGGGTTGTGGAATGGACATGAGCAACACATCTCAAAGAACAACAGATACGAGGTAAGTAACTGTTCTTTCTTCTTCAAGTGCTTGCTCATGTCCATTCAGAATTAGGTAACTTACCAGCAGTGCCTCTGGAGGAGGGCAGGAGTTTATGGGTGTGATGATTACAACACAGTTCTACCAAACCCCGCTTCATCCCAAGCTTGCTGCATAATGTCTTAATGGGACGCGAAGGTATGGACATGTAGCGACTCTGCAGATATTCTGTGTGGGTACATGAGCCAGGAAAGCCGCTGAAGACGCTTGAGACCTCATAGAGTGGGCTGACTGGGATTTTGGGGACACCGCCCCCGCCTGCTCGTAGCAGGCCCAGATGCAGGCTGAGATCCATGGCGAGATATGCTGAGATGACACTGGGCACCCTTTCACGTGATCAGCAATTGCGATGAAGAGCTGCATGGAGTGATGGAAGGGCTTGGTTTTGTCAATGTTGAACGCCAGGGCCCTTCTTACATCGAGAGAATGGAGACGCCTCTCCTCACTGGAGCTGTGCGGCTTCAGACAGAAGACTGGTAGAAAGATGTCCTGGCTGACATGGAAGTGGGAGACTACTTTCAGCAGGAACGCTGGGTGCAGTCGTAGCTGAACTTTATCTAGGGTGGGAAGCCCATCTTGGAGTACTCCAGACTCAGGGCCTGAGTACTCCAAGATGGGCTTCCCACCCTAGATCCGAGGCATCTGAGACCAATGATAGCGTCAGCTGCGGGGCCCAAATGGCATCCCCACCATCACGTGATGCAGATTCGTCCACAATGACAGAGAGAGGTGAGTATTCGTGGGGGAACTGTGAATATCTGTCCAGATGGTGTCTGGATTGGAAGTATACTGTTGCCAGCCATATTTGCAATGATCTGAGGTGCAATCTCATGTACCGAACCACGTAAGTACAGGCTGCCATGTGGCCCAAGAGGCTGAGGCACACCCTCGCCCATGGTGAGGGGTAGGCCAATAGCCGGATCGAATATGAGATCTAATATTGCCTGAAATCTGGCCTCTGGTAGGAGTGCTCTGACTTGCGTAGAGTCTAGGACTGCTCCAATGAATTCTATCCTCCAAACAGTATGAGTGTTGACTTCTGTTCATTTATTAGTAGGCCCGGTGCTCAACAGGTGTCTCGTACGACCTCAATGTCGTGCTGGATTTGCATCCTCAACTGACCCCAGATAAGCCAGTCGTCCAAGTAAGGGAAGACTTTTATACCTCAACATCTGAGGTGGGCTGCCACCACCTCCATGCACTTAGTGAACACACCTGGTGCCATGGACAGGCCAAAGGGAAGCACTGTGGACTGGAAGTGTTGGTTGCCTATCATGAAGTGCAGGAATCTTCTGTGGCCCAGGAAAATGGAAATATGGTAGTAGGCATCCTGTAGGTCGACGGTGGCGTACCAGTCACCTGGATCCAGAGAGGGAATAATGGCTGCTAGGGAGACCATGCGAAACTTCAAGTCCTTGATACCTGTTGAGGTCTCACAGGTCCGGAATGGGTCTTAGCCCTCCTTTCGCCTTTAGGACCAAAAAGTAATGGAAATAGAAGCCTCTCCCTTTCAAAACTTGGGACACCTCCTCCACTGCGCCTGTAGACCTGTAGGAGTGTTTGAACCTCTTGTATAAGGAGTTGCTCATGAGAGAGGTTCCTGAAGAGGGACGGGGAAGGAGGGTGGTGGGGTGGAAGGGAAATCAATTACAGGGTATATCCTGTAGCCACCGTGATTAGTACCCATCGGTCCGATGTTATGGCTGACCAGGCTGGGAGGAACTGGGCAAGGTGGGAGGAAAACAGTCGGGACTCTGAATCTGGGACAATGGCTGGTAGGCTGCCCACAGGCATATCCTCAAAAGTTCCGTTTTCCCCCCAAGGGGTGTTGGCTTGAGCCCAATTGGGGGGTCAGAGGCTGGTGAGTGGCCCTGGCAGCTTTTAAAACCCTTCTTTTTCCTCTAGGGTTCTCCCCAATGCTGTCCTCCAAACTTGTGGTTGGTACGGCCTGAAATGTCCTCTAGCAGAGGAAGGGGTATACAGACCCAGGGAGCACAGTGTGGCCCTTGAGTCCTGCAGCCCATGCAGCCTTGAGTCCGTTTGGTCAGTAAACAGGGCTGTGCTGTCAAAGGGGAGGTCCTGGATGAACTACTGAACCTCTGCAAAGAGACCAGATGACTGGAGCCAGGATGCCCTCCTCATTGATACCATGGAGGCCATGGACCTGACTGCAGGGTGCGCACCATCCGACGCTGCTTGCAGGGTGGCCCTAACCACCATTCTTCCTTCCTCCAGAATTGCCTCAAATTTCTGTCTGAAGGTCTGCAGCAGGGAGTCTGTGGAACTTCTCAAGCAACTGTCAGATGTTAAAGTGGTACCGTCCCACCAGCACTCGCTGATTGCATAACTTCAGCTGTGAACTTGCCGTTGAATATATCTTTCGACCAAATAGATCCAATTTCTTGACTTCTTTATTCTTAGAAGTGGAACTCATTTGGCCCTGTCTGTTGAGCTCATTGGCAGCCACGACAATTAACAATCCCGGGGAGGGGTGGGTATAGAGGTACTAGAACCCCTTGGCTGGCACATAGTACTTTTTCTCGGCTTGTTTGGACATAGGAGGCAGAGAGGCCGGGGTCTTCCAAAGTGCCTTGGCCAGTCTTATCACCCCTTCATGGACCAGGAGGGCCGCCCTGGATGGGGCTGCTGATGTCAGAACACCAAAGAGCTTGTCTACTGGTTCTTTAAGCTCCTCTATCTTGAGGCCTAAGTTATTCGCAACTCGCTTTAGCAGTTCCTGGTGCACCCTGAAGTCATCTAGCGGGATGGCCTTGGAGGGGTCCGCTACTGCCTCATCCAGCAAGGAGGAAGAGGAGGCTGGTACTTGAGGGGGTGCCGGCTCTTCCTCCCTAGTCCGAGTAGCCTCTGATGAACTGTTCAAAGGTGCCTCCTCCTGGTCTGAGTCCACATCCAAATTCGATGCCGCACCTCAGGCTACAGAAGAATGAGGTACGGAGGTTCCTTTGACAAATAAGTCTGTGGAACTGAGGTTTGTGGAAACCCTATGGGTTCCAAAACTGCCAAGGACCGGGCCACGGGCCCTGAGGCCAAACTTCCATCTGTGGAAGCATGGGGAACCCAGCCAACTGGCTGGAAGTCTGTCCTTTTGGAGGGACCACGACCTCTCCCTCTGAGTACGAGGAAGTGCTCCTGGATGACGATGGAGGTGCCAACACTGTATGCTTCTCCCTGTCACCTCTTGAATGCCAGTGATCCAATGTCGGGGAGCAGTGCTGGGAGCCCGAGCGCTGGGTGTCCCATGACTGGTCTTGTCCTTAGGCTTTCTATAAGGACTTGGCGAGTGGTACCAAGGTTCTGGGGATCTGCCTCAGGAGTCTGTGGATCGGTGCCGGGGCCTTGGGGAATGACGGTGTTCTGGGGATCAGTGCCTGCCTGCCAATTTTCCGGGGGCCAGCGCCTGATGTCCAGGGACCAGAGGTGAGATCCCAACCTTTCATGGCGCAATTCCGGGGATCGGGGCCTGATGACCGCTGATGGGCTCATGAGTGACATCCTGTTGACAGGGAACGCTGCAGCGGTTCTAGTGAAGGTTTTCCCCTGGACAAATCCCCTGAAGGGGTAGTCAAGTCTCGGTGCACAGGCCTCCTTTCCTTTGATGTAGGTGGCACTGGTATAGCCCAGACGTCCTTCGTTGCCTGGAATGCCTCAGGCATGGTAGGGACCACTAGGTGCCAAGGCCCCCTGCCACTTCCTGGGGTCAGCAGCAGCGTGGGCACCGGACTCAATGCCCGTACAGGGAGAGATTCTTTCAAGGTCAACGGGGACAAGTGGCCCGACATGGGTCTCACTGTCGTCCCCATGCCTTTCTTAACTGGCTTCGGTGCCAGTGAGCGTCCTCTTTTGGACGTTTCTTCAGCACCAGAGATGTTGAGCAGTGCCGGGCTGACACCGGCACCGGTGGAGTGCTTTCTGTCGACGCCGCAGTGCTCGGCACCGAGTCCGACCTCGGTCTAAGTGCCAATTCCATCAGGATGACCTTGAGTCTAATGTCTCTGTCCTTTTTTGTTCGTGAGCAAAACTTTTGCAGATTTTGCACTTTTCCCGCAGAGCTTCTCCTAAACACTTCAAGAAGTTCTGGTGCGGGTCACTTAGCTGCATCAGCTTCTTGCAAGAAGTGCATGGTTTAAGCCCCTGGGATCAAGGCATGCCCCGACCTTGGGTCAAATGCATTAAACTAATTTCTAAACTAATAACAAAACTACCTACACTAGATTAAACATGCGAACCACTAGGTTTACAAATACTTGCAAGAGCAAGAGAGTGTTCCAGCACCATCACGGGTGGTAAGAAGAAACTGGAAGGGAGGGCAGCCAGCAGAGCCCTATATATGAGTGCATACACGTGCCACTGCAGACAGCACTAGAGCCAGCCCTACATATACTACTGGGGGAAAATTTCTGCCACTGGTGCATGTGGCGCACACACACACACACCTAATTCAGAATAGATCTGAGCAAGCACTCGAAGAATAATATTTTGTCAACATGCACACAAAATACACTTCTGCACACAAGATAACAGAAACAACCCTATGCTGTCTTTGTGTTTATCACAGATTCACAGAAATGTAGGGCTATAAATCGTCAAGTCCAGCTTCCTGAGCTGTGGAAGGACCAAGTAAACCTAAACCATCCCTAACAGGTATTTGTTCAACCTGCTTTTAAAAAACTCCAATGATAGGGATTCCACAGTCTCCCTTGGAAGTATATTCCAGATCTTAACTACTCTTATAGTTAGAAATCTTTTCCTAATATCTAACCTAAGTCTCCCTTGCTCCAAATTAAGCCCATAACTACTCGTTCTGCCGCCAGCAGACATGGAGAACAATTGTTCACTGAACTCTTTATAACAGTCCTTAAGATATTTGAAGATTCATGAGGTGCCCCCATTGTCTTCTTTTCTCAAGACTAAACATCCCATTTTTTTAATCTTTCCTCATAGGCCAGGTTTTCTAAATCTTTTATCATTTTTGTTGCTCTCGTCTGGACTCTCTCCAATTTGTCCACATATTTCCTAAGGCATGGTGCCCAGAATTGGATACACTACTCCTGCTGAGGCCTCACCAGTGCTGAGTAGAGTGGGACAATTAGCTTCCATGTCTTGCATACAACACTCCTGTTAATACACTCCAGAATTATATTAGCCTTTTTCTCAGCTGCATCACATTGTTGACTCATATTCAATTTGTGATCTGCTAGAACCCCCAGATCCTTTCCAGCAGTACTACCACTTGACCAGTTATTCTCCATTTTGTAGGGTGCGTTTGATTTTTCCTTCCTAAGGGTAGTACTTTCTACTTGTCTTTATTGAATTTCATCTCACTGAATTCAGACCAATATGTCAAGGTCATTTTGAGTCCTAAACCTGTCCTCCTAAGTGCTTGCAACCCTCCCAGTTTGGTGTCATCTGCAAATCTTATAAGTATACTTTCCACTCCATTATCCAAGTCATTAATGAAAATATTGAATAGCACTGGATGCAGGACTGATCCATGCAGGACCCATTAGATACGCCCTCCCAGTTTGACAGTGAGCCATAGATAACTACTCTGAGTATGGTCACTCAACCAGTTGAGCACTGACATTACAATAATTTCATCTAGACCACATTTCCCTAGTTTGCTAATGAAAATGTCATGTGGAACTGTGTCAAAAGCCTTACTAAAATCTAGATATATATCACATCTACCACTTCCCCCCTATCCCCTAGGCCAGTAACCCTGTTAAAGAAAGAAATTAGTTTGGCTTGGCATGATTTATTCTTGATAAATCCATGCTGGCTATTCCTTATATTATCCTCCAAGTGCTTACAAATTGATTGTTTAATAATTTGTTCCAGTATCTTTCCATGTATCTGTGACACCCTGTACCTCATGCGACACCCTGTACCCCATGTTGACCCATTATATGATTATAATATATTGTGTACAAAGTATGCCTTGAGGTATCATTTGAAAATGCACAATCTGCTGAATATTATTATACTGCTGAAATGTGTGTAACATCACTGCATGTAAAATTGTAAGATGTTGCTATATGATTGTTACTGAAATATGCTGTAATTCTGGGTAATGCCCTCAGACCATTTTCTTAAAGAAAAAGGTGCACCACCTATGTGCTAAAAGGTGCTTAATCGGAGATTAACCAGCAGGGGCTTTGTAAACAAGAAATTTACAATTCACTTGAAAGACAGTTGGCAGCCCATGTTCGCCATGGAACAGCCTGACCACATAACCCAGAAAAGACTTTTCCTGTACAAAGGGTCAGAGTATAAGAAGGGGGGGAATGCCTCTAGACATCTCTCCTCCCCCATCTCTACTCACAGCAGTAAGATTGTTTGAAAGACAAAGGTGCATCATTGAACTGGAGGTAGTGGTCATGGCCTGGAGTTTTTTCTAGCCAGTACATACTGTTGAAAGCTTTTGTGTGAGAAAAACCTTTTTGCTTTTAAACTTAATGGCGTTGGTAAAGTTTAAGAATTAGCTTGCATGTTTATCTTTCTATTTCTTTTGTAACCAACTCTGATTTTTATGCTTTATCACTTGTAATTCACTTAAAATCTATCTTCCTCTAGTTAATAAACTTGTTTTACTGTTTTATCTAAACCAGTGTATTTGGATTGAAGCATTTGGGAAGCCTCCACTTGAGACAACAAATCTGGTGACTATTTATTAATTCCTTTGTTGGAATGACGGAGTAATTCATGAGTTTGTACGGTCCAGTGGGCTACTAAATGGTACATGATACACATTTCTGGAGGGCAAGGCTGGGACTGAGGATATGCAGGTGTTGCCCTGTATCCATTCATGGATGGCTGGGCATAGCATTCATGTATTCAGCTGAGAATGACTGTGCATGCTGGTAGCTGTGAGTGATCTGAGCCTGGAAAAGTTTGCTGTTCACTAGCAAAGTAGCGTAAAAGGCATCCCAGGCTGGAGAACTAAGGGGACACAGCAGTTCAGGTTTCACCCTGGGGAATGGCATAATATCTAAGTTAGGCTGACTGGTCTATAATTCTTCAGGTCCTTTTTGTTCCCTTTGTTAAACATATGTACTATGTTTGCCCTCCTACTCTGGGACCTCACCCATCCTCCAGGAGTTCTCAAAGATAACTGCTACGGGTTCCAAGATATCTTTCAGTTTTTCCTGTTTATTCCCCATGCTCCTCGCATTTGTCTATAGATACCTAAGATGTTGAGCAGATTCCCTCACTGATTTCCCTTTTGTTGCTCCTTTGACCCTCTTGTAATTTTTCATGCCCCACCCCAACTTCTAACCCTCTATGAAAGTCACTTTTTTATATTTACCTGTGGGCTTTTCTCACCTCCCCCCTTTGACACACTTAATCCAACCGTTGTCATAAATCTAGTGTTGGTCAAAAATTTTCATTCAGACTTTTTTGATGGAAAATGGCCTTTTTTCTAAAACAAAAACTCTTGCAAAGTATTTTCAGTTTTTCTAAATGTTCTGGTTTTACATTTTAGATTTCCCCTTTCTTCCCCTTTTCTCCCTGAACGCAGTCCAATTAATGATGTTATATGGGAGAGTGTCACTTTTTCTGGTTGGGTTTTATTTTGTTTTTTGTTCTTCAATTTTTCACTCTGTAACTTTTCCAAAGCTGGAGAAGATTTTAAAAGTGACAGAGTAGCAAAAGGAAAAATTAAAGAGTGAAAAAACAAGCCATGGATATCATTTGTTTTATTGCATAGAGTGGCAAAAATGGAGGAAAAAGAATAAGGGAGGGACAAAATTCATTTTTTAAAATAATATGTCCATGAACATATTTGAAAAAATATTGGACCATTTCATTCAAACGCTGTAAAATATAAACAATGTCAGTTTTTCATGAAATTGCTTTTCCATTTCACAACCAGCTCTATTATTAACATACAGTTTAGCCTCTCAAACACATCTCCACAGTACAGCTATTAAGACGTTTTCACTTCAATATATCTTTTTGGACATTTCAACAGAATCTTCTCTACTGTTTTTGTTTTCTAAATTAGAAAGCCAGTGGGTCACAACCAGATTTCCCCCTACATGCTATACTCCCTTAAAAATTGGAAATCGGATGAGTTTCTTTGCAATTCTTCCACCACAGGACTGGATATACACCCTAAACCCAAACAAGTGGCTGATGGTTCCACCTATAAGCCCTTGAGAGCCACACAGATCTTGCATTTGCACCTCCCTTCAGCACTGCTATGCAGCCCCCAAGTCTTGTTTCTGCCTTGGGGCAGCAAAGTTTCCATAAGCCATGCTGTCAGCGAGCTCCTCCATCTGCAGAAACTTCTATGAAAGAAGTTTTCAAATGCAGAGGAGTAATCAGCATAAGTGACTGCAGACTTTTCCCCCATAAGTTGTGTGTGGGAAGAGAGAGTCTGTCAGAACCCAGCCAGCCTCTCATCCTACTAACTCTTTAGATTCCAAACCCTGCAGGGATTCTACAGGGTTGGGGGAGACACCATTCCCTCCTCCACACCCGTCTCCCAAGCCTGGATACATAAAGGCAGGTGCCTACTCGCATGCATCTGCAGATTATAGCAAGGTAGCCTTGTTTTTAAGCTATTTGCCACTCAGTTCTAATAGCATTACTAGAATGACTCAGTGAAAGAGTGGAATCAATTCAAAAGTTAATTGTTGCTCTCCAGCCCACTCTTATTTACTTTCCACATAATTATTGAGAATTAATTTATGAACATTTATTCAAATTCACAGCATGAATGTAGATTCACACTGTATTTAAATTTTTTCTTTTTGGGAGTGAGAAAGGTACTATGCAGTAGAGGGGACATGCTGCAGGACAAAAAATTTAGAACTCTCTATGCAAGCTCTGCCCACAAATGCATAGTAGGTGGCTTTTTCTGTTAAAATTATCACAGTAAAAGAATCAAAGGCAATGTTTAAATTATAATGAGTAGCACAGTTAATACCCTACTCAGATGAAAAAAGGCAGCCAACATCACTCAGAACTATTATTTCAGTCTTTGTGTGCAGATTCTTTAAAATAATAGATCCCATTAAGAAAGATTTCTTCACAGCCAATAGAGCACCTTGAGTAGCCATTTTTTACACCTGTGAAAAGTGGATTCAAAACACTAGCAAATAAGAATAGTAACATTTTACACCACAAGTTTAAACAATTATGCAAAGAGCAAGGTAGTACAGCGTATTTTTAGTAAAAACTGATTATGCCACCAGAAAAGTGTTGACAGTGCTATGTACAGGATAAATCCAATGTTTGGTTATAGTGGAAAAAAAGTGTCTCTCAATATTCCTTATCCAGTTTGCTGTGTATATTTACTATAAAAAACCAAACCCCGCAAGTCTCTAAATATGTTGGTTATAGTAAGGTTATAGTGGAATTATTTTAATATTGGTGTCCTTTCTATTTAATCTTGATTGTGTAAGATGATCTTTAACAGGTATTTAGATATATAATTTCACTATGGAGCCACAAGCTAATATTCATAGCTGAAGTTGTAAATCAGCATTTCATCATATGTGCAGGGTTTATGCCCTGCATAATTTTGAAAATAATCTGATTTAATCTTAAACTGTTCATGCTCTCTCCCTCTTATAAGAATTCCCTATATGTAGTAAACTGTACCAAGCTGCAGTCTAAAACTTGCTTTTGCCATTTATAATGTAACGTATTTTATAATGACTTTAGAGAAAGCTCTGCCCCTCAAAATGCTGCAAGAACAGCAACCCAGAAACAAAATGTCAGTTTATGTTTACATTTCAAAACTAATTTTAAAATTATATGAACAGCTGCAAGGAGGATTATATCACTTTTGAATATCTGACTTAACAGAATTCAGAGCACAGACACTGAACTTTCATTTTCCTAGAGGATATCATCCTGCAATCTACTTTCCACTAATGAGATGAATATGTTAAAGTCTCCTTCAACAAATATGGTTATACCACCTGCTCTGTTACTCAAACAGTATGCGTGTTTAAATACATGTCAGAAAGAAAAAACAAGTCATTTTAAAAAGTTTAATCCAATCTATTTACTTAAACCAAAATATAAAAAATTTCCATCCAGTCCAAAGAAAAACCTCTACATAATCTAAAGTAGCATAAATATAAGTAACAAGGCTAGTTTGAAACCATATTTTATCAAAATATTGTGATGAAAGAATGCCCTCTTCTGTTTCAAAATATGCACACATTCTGCATATGTTGCTATGATTCTATTATCAGGCCATTTGAAAAACAAAAAGTCTCTGGCTTATTCTGGCTAGTCTTGTATGGAATTTTATGGAGGGGAAGAGGTTACAATACCCCTATCGTCCAGATCCTGCAAAGATTTATGCATGTGTTTAACTTTCATACTGTGATTAATACTACTGATTTTAGGACTACTTATACTGGGTAAAGTTAAGACCATACATAAATCTCTGCAAGATAAGGACTTACATGTACAACCCTAAAATGGGCACTTCTTCTTTCTTCCTTAAATCCTATTTTCTCCAGGAATCCTTCACACTTTGTTCTTCATAGCTATAACTTTTCACCCTTTCCTACTGGTGCCCATTATCTTGCCTATCCTAGACATATAGATGTAAGACACATCTTACTCTATTGTAAAATACCATGTAAATTTACAGTGTTTCAAAAAATAATAATGAAACATGGTAATATTTGTTTATAAATTGAAATTTCATCCCATTTGGGTGTTGTGATATAAATTAAATGGTGATAGTGATACAAGCCTGGTTGCAGTGATGTAAATAAAGATGAAGGAAATGACAACCTGAGGCTGTGATGACAAATATGTTTAAAATCATTGTGGCAAGAGCATGAAGGGAACAAGGTAGCAGTGGGCGAGAGTGAGGCCAAGTGGTGATGGCAGTGGGCACAAGAAGTCCTTGAGGCTGCATCAGCAATAACAAGGTCATCATGGCGGCAAAGGGATCACTGAATTAGGAGTAAGGGGTTACTGCAACATCAGGGAACTCATGGTGGAGTGGAGGGTGAAGTCAGTGCAGGGACAGAGAGGTGAAGTCAGCACAGAGGGAGGAGGTAACTGTGGGGGGCAGACGTCGAGGTCAGCAAAGAGTTGGGGTGATAGAGAGCTGGAAGGGTCAAGGTCAGCGCACTGGCAGGGGGGCACTGCGTGGAGGCAGCGAGAAGGTCAACACAGTGGCAGGGGGTTGTTGTGGGAGGTAGGGGAAGGTCAACACTGGCAATGATGGAGGTCATTGTGGATTGGGGAAAAGCTGTAGCTGGCACAGAAAGGTCATTGCAGGATGGGGCCAGGGACAGGACAGTTCAGAGGTGTTGGGGGAGGGAGGCAGGCAGAGGTCAACATAGTGACAGTGAGAGAGGACAGCAGGTAGAGGACAGGGGGGTTGCTCTGGAGGCACAGCAGGGCCGTCAGTACAAGGCAGGAGGTCACTGTAGAAACAAGAGGTCAGGGCAGGCTGGGGGTTGCCTTTGGTGGTGGGGGAGGAAAGCAGTACAGGTGGGGTCAGTGCGGGGCGGGGGGAAATCAGTTAAGGGTGGGGGTCGCTGTAAGGGAGCAGGGGGTCAGCGTGGGGCAGGGGCTGCTGTGGAGGAATGGCGCTCAGTGCGGGCGAGCGAGCGTTGCTGTGGGAGGCGGGGCAGGGCAGAGGGTCGTTGTGGGGGGGGGGGGGCAGAGGGGTGGGGACGGAAGCCGCTGAGGGGGGCAAATGGAGGTCAGTGCAGGGCGGGGGGTCATTGTAGGAGGCATGGGGCAGCGCCTCACCTGCTCGCTACCCATGTCTGCGGCTCCTGCTGGGCCGGGGGGCGCCGCTCACACGCAGGCTGCTGCCAGCTCCCCTGGGACCCTGTCGCGGCGGGAGGGGCTGCTGTGTTGAAGGAAGCCCCGTTGCTTAGCAGCCCGTCGAGCCCCAGCTCCGCCTTCGGCGCGAGATGCAGAGCGAATCCCAACGGTCCTCGCCGGCAGTACGCGCGCCTGATTGGCCCGGAGCTTGGGGCTGCTGCTGAGCGGTAGCCAAGCCAACGCTTTCGAGCGGCGAAGGTCAGGTCGCCGGCATTGCCCGGCCTTGCCCTAGCAGCCCAGCCGGGAGCAGGCTCTTTGTGTCAGCCGGAGACGGGCCTGGCGAGCTCAGTGGGGCTTGGCCCTGTCCACCACAGCGCCGCCCCGCCCCGCCCTAGTGCAGCGGCAGGGAGCTCCGCGCCTCCCGGGCAGTGCTGCCTGCCTAGCGGGAGTGGCTGGGGGCACATGGCGCCCGGGGCACTACGTAGCATTGGGGGCAAGGGGACTGTGGCGACCAGACCCGCCCACCCGTGCACTCCGGCTACAGGCAGGAAGCCCCTGGGAGGAGACCGACAACGAGGTCAGCACCGCGTGCAGCTACCGCAGTCTGAAAGCTCGTGCAACAACCAGCGGGGAGCAGACTCAGGAACACACACGCACCCGAGTCTCTGTTACAGCGGCGCTGGGTTGGTATTTCGGTTCTTAAATACCTTCCTCAGCCTCAATCACAGACAGGCCTAAGAGTTTGCTCTGCGCTCTCCGCCCCCCGCAGCCTAGACAGACGGGTTGGGAGTGGTCTGGTCACGTGTATTGAGCGATGAACTCACGCAGCTGCCCGACAGCGTCCAACACCTGGCACCTATGGAGCTAGGGGTAGGGCTAAGGGGGGGCGCACTACTGGACTTAACGAGAGGTCAGTGGGGGTAGAGCCCTCTTGGTCCCAGCATCAGAAAAGGGGTGAGGGGTCATAGCTTTTAGTGGACTAATTTCAGATGGTGAAAGAGACGAACGTTGGAGTTTACCTACACCTGAAGAAAGTTCTGTGTAAGCTTGAAAGCTCGTCTCATTCAGCAACAGAAGTTGGTCCAGTAAAAGATTCCTTCCACCCCTTGTCTCACTTGTCAATCACTGTTCTGCCTGACGAAAAGCCTTTCTGCTGTTCAGCAACATTCAAACGAAATTTGTTTTGTACAAAATATGAAATGATTCCCGCAATGTCACATAGAGCAAACTTAACACATGGACCCGTTAATTACAAGACCACACAGAGCGATAAGTTCTTAAGTACACCTACTTTTCTTGATAATTGCATTAGCTTCTTTTGGCCACTGAGAGGTGTGCGTTCACCACTAAAACTGAAATACAGTGCAAAAGAAAAAAAACAGGATATGCAGGAATGAATGCCGGAAACATGAGAATATACTCCTTTGCCATGGATTTATAGTTACAATTTTTATTGGCCCACAACCCCACAATTCATGTACTAAAATGTGAAGAAGAGTTTTCTAGTTGGTAAGCTTGGGGTCTGTTTCCTCTTCCTTTTGAAGTCAATGGAATATTGCCAATGTCTTCATTCAGGACAAAAGTGAGACCCTGGGCTGGTCTATGCACAGAAATTGCACCAAAATAGCTAAATCTATTAATCAATGTAGCTAAATCAATTCAACTCTTCTAGGTGGACATTCTTAAATCAGTTTGTGTCCACACCAGAGTTGCCCCAATTGAACTAAATCAATTTAGAAACCAAATTTAGTTCAATTGGTGCAATTTCTGTATGTAAGCTGAGACTATGTTTTTCTCAACAGGATGACAAAATAGTTCTGTATTAACTATAACTGCATACTAAAAGGAAACCAATTTCACAGATGCTTGCTACATTATTCTGATACTGTTTCTATAAAATCATTGTTCTTTTGATAATTGTGTGTTCTTGCTCAGTGATGTTAAGTGAAACTTTCATCCTTTGAACTAGGATGAAATTGATTTCAGTGGAGCTATGCTAATTTATATCAGTGGAAGATCTGGCCAATTCTGTGTTAAACAGCAAGAACCCAGTCCTGTAAATTGATGACTAGTCCCCAAGACTCAGTGGTTAGTGGGTTTTGTAATTTGCAATATGAATCACTAAATTAGACAGCTGCTTACTAAATCTATGCACAAAAGGATGGAGCCGAGAACACTTGTCTGTGGAAACACATGACTTTCAGCCTGGGATCTCATGGGTACCTGAAGCATATGTAGTTACTTTATCATATTTCAGTTTTTATCAGGTAAGCAAAATGTTGTCACAGTTAGAATCATACTTCATCCTTGTACTTGCCCAATAAAACAGCTTATCTTTTATTAGTCAGTGACCTCCTGTTTACAGAACTATGTTTACATTATTGCTTGGGGCAACAGAAAAACATTTCCTTATTTGATCTGCCATTTCTTTGGAGAAGTATGTTATCACTATATCAGCAGCCTATTGTAATTTGACAAAAGGTTACAAGTATGAAACAGAGCATGCTGTCTGAACGTTTCAATTGCTGGATAAGCAAAAAGGTTGTTATAATTATTAACGTAAAAACCAGTAAGTGACTTTTTCTGCTCTTTCAATGATAAAGTATTTGTGGTCATCAGAGGAAACTCACTTAGACACTTTAGAATTTTTACTCTATATCTCAGTTTCTCCTCCCAGGCTATTTTGTTTACCAAATTTCTCCCACAGCCTTCTTGTCATCTTACCTCTTAACAATTTACAATTGTAACTTCCTTGAGGCAGAGACCATGTATTTCTATTAGCCTTTAAAGTAATATGCTCACCCACAGCTGTGCTTTGCAGATTAATATGGCTATCTCAAGTGTTCACAGCACCCAATGAAGAGGGCAATTTTTGGTGTTGGATTTTGCTTTTTTAAAAAAAAATATTGAGTTTTGTTCTTTGCTTCATTAGTTAGATATAGTCTGCAGGCCATTAGTACTACTTACTGAGTTGGGGAAGTTGTGTGCTCTTCAAAATAAAGGGTGAGCCTCTTTTAAAAAGCACCTAAATCATTTGACTTTCAATGTGACGTGTTCCTAAATCACTCAGATGCTTTTTGAAAATCCCACCCAAACTGCCTAGGTATAATAAATAGCTGTCTGCCCCACATATCTGCTTACCTTAGTGAATGTGCTCTGCCTCTTCTGGAATTTCTTTGCCCTACTATTCTTGTTCTTGACAGTCATTTCCCCAAGTTTTTTTTTTTTTTTTTTTAAACATACTGGGCAAACTGACTGCATTAACTGAAGCATGTCCATAGTTAAAATTAAAAAACTGTGGGTACTTCAGAAAGATTCCAATTTGCTCAGTATGGTAAGAGTCACTACTGCGGATGGTGTAAAAACAGTTATATAAGTATTTTGATAATTGTTGTTCTAAATGAGTATTTCTAGTCCCTAAGCTGAAGTTTTCACATATTTAAAGTGATCTTTCACACACAGGGTTTTAATTTTTTATTTTTTTTAAAGGCTGTTTTCTCTACATTTAGATATCACAGTAACTTTTACTGATTCCCTCGAATTGCTGGGTGCACCGTGTGTCGTGCTAAGCACCCTAAACTCTCTGACTTAAGGTGGATTTGAAAGTACTTGGCCATATCAGCTCCTTAGTAGGGGAGGAGGAAAAATCAAGAAGTATTTCCACCTGTTGAATCCATTCAGTGCAAGTTAATGTAGCAAGCTGAATTAAATCATATAATCATTTGGTTGTAACATTTCTAGAACTGTAGCCCTTTAGCTACCCTTATGCTAGCAGTATGGTGCATATTAGTTTATCAATGAATTTTATCTCTAAGTTACATGTGAACATCCCTTTAGAACTTTAGTACACAGTATGGTATTGTCACAACTGATTCATTGAGCTATGAATGGAACTATTAAAAATGAGGGTCCAGGATTTTAGCACAAAGAGGGGGGTCATTGTTACCAAAAGCCAACCCAGGGATTTAATTATTTACATGAAGTTAACAGTGGAGTTGGCTTGTGTTAAAATAAGAGGCATGACTTTTATATACATTTTGTACAGTATCTTATAACTAAGACTCAGTTAAATGCAGTTAGTATTTCAAACAGCTACTAAAATATCACTTTAAATCATAATAAATGTGGGAAGTTATATTTGGAAAGGTTGGGGAGTTAAATGGCAACTATTGTCTTTCAGTTCAAGGATTGTTTGCTTGTTTTATACAACAAAGTAGGGAATGGTGAGATTAAAGTTGCATGCAATATTTATATACTGTACACAAGAATTAAATGGATGAGTGAAATATGCTTTTGCTTTGTATAATCATTTTTCTGAAAAATTGCTTTATAATGATAGGAAGGATTGTGCATCAGTCATAAAGTAATTGCATCCTTATTTCTTTAAGAAGTCAAACCTTCACACACTTGCACAAACACTATAAATAAAACCAAGAATTCAGGTAATGAGAGAATGCAATCAAAATCAAGTTATAGCAGTGACTCAATACAGTCATATTGTCTTCCTCGATAAGGAGATATATTCAGGTTATGCCTGTAAAGTGGTTTCAGTATTGCAGCATCTTTGTAGTATAATGTAGTCCTCCTAATGGGTATTCAGATATTTGGAAATTTGCTATGAGCAAACAGCCTACAACAGATCACTCTGGAGGGGACATTTTTGAGGACTTGGGAGAGATTCATTTCAGATGGGAGCAATTTGATTTTCATCAATTCAGACTGGGGAGAGTAGGATGGGGAGTGGCCCAATGTTTGCTGATATAGAATTCTTTCCCAGAAGATACTGAACAACTACAAATCACCATCATCAGCACCATGTAACTCTCTTTGCAACAGCATTTCCCCAGTGTATTCACCCCCCTACCCCTCCCCCCTACCCAATTAGGAATAAAGGAGAATAGGAAGAGAAGACATGAAAGTTCACTTATATAATTCTGTCACACATGCTGATACATGGCGATGTTCACCATAAAACTACCTAGAAAGTCAGTGACAACATCCTTTTAAAAATACCCTGGGCTATTCTGGATTGTTATTAGATAAAATATAAATATAAATATTGGAGACCAGAATGTACCATTGATGGTAACTGTCTCAACAGGAATTTTGGCTTGATCCTTGTGGCTGAATTCTGTCCTGTGATGATGTACTCAGGGCTAGAGAATTTTTGTGCTTCAACTTCTCTCTCAAGATTTCAAGAGTGAAATTCTTAATCGTCTGAGGTCAACAGGAGTTTTGCCACAAACTTCACTGGGTCCAGGAATTCACCCTTACTGTTTTTCCTTCTGCTATAAAAGTAACAAAAATTTGAAGTATTGTCACAGCAAAGGCCTAATCCTGGAAACCCTTACTTAGGACTGCTATTGTCATCTTAGAGCTAATCATGTAAAGCTTACATAAGAGTTTTCTGAATCAAAGTTTTCTAAACTATATCTTAAGACATTTATAGATTATCATCATTGTATAATTTAACTCAAAACTACACAGTATTTGTGGATTTTTCTACACTGAAATTTGGAAATTTCTCTGCATACTAGCTCAATGATACAGCAGCCTACCCATTTGTCTACTATATAGAGCTGGCAAAGCAGCACCTCCAAGTTTGATAGTTGGCAGAGATTCTTAAGGTATGAAAGAATTTTTATTCTTTTGGCAAGAGGCCAGCAAACTTGATAGCAGAAAAAACAGTGGAGAAAACTGGTTGTGTTTCTCTGAAACGCTATATAATTCCTAGTTAGGAAAACATCTGTGGTTGAACTTATGGAGTTATCACTTGCTATCTAGAGCAGAGATTATTCTGTTAACATCACATTTCTCAGGAAACCAAAATCTGAGTGGAGATTTGCCATTCTTATTTTATTTCAAACTGAGCTCTTACAATATTGCCAATGCTTCATTAAATACTGGAAATCAGTATTTAATAAACAGGATTTTGTTTCTAGTGTATGAAGCACATTGGATAAAAGTGTTATGCAGAAAATGTAAGATTTAAAGCCCTTTTGAAGTGAATACTGCAGTTATGCCAAAGCAAATACATGGCAATATTGTTTCTTTCACAGAACATACAGCTCAGTCATGAAGTTCTAAGCATAAGCAGAATGTTCGTCATGTCAATGGCATCTTTATGTAGCAACTGCAGTATCCAGCTTGTACTAGTGAATTACTTACCCATGTATAATGCACATAATATATGGAGTTCTCTAGAAGAGTATAATTTTTTTAGGCCATCTTAGACTATTTTAATATTCAACTTAACTTTTAAGGAGTTTACTACCTTTAGAAAAGACCATCTGCTAAAGAACATGGATATTACACACCTGTTTATCTTACACTGTTGAACTATGCAGATCAGCATTAGTTTAGTGTTGTAAATCAAGACACTTCACATTTGTACTGGGCTATCTCATGTTTTTGACTCATTTTGCTTCTTATCTTCTCTCTCTAGCTCATTGGTATTGTGCTGGTTCTACAGCCTTGACATACAGGCTAATGAAACCAGCACTTCATTATGTATTATTTAAAATGCTTCTCTTCTAAATATTTTACACCTAAAATTAAAATATAAAAGGAAAGAGTTCTGGACCTTGATGTACATTAAGCAGAAACACCTTTTTCCTCATAGATTTAATCCAGATTCAAATGTAAGCAGCATTCCAGATATGAAATTAATAAATATGAGGATGTGGTGGCACTTCAGAAAGCTACATTCACTAAACTTATGATATGAACTTTACACAGAGCACAGGAGATTATTTGGAAAGCCACTTTCTGATTAGAAAAAACTAAGTGTACAAATTGTTGAATAAACTCACATTCAAATACAAAATATTTGTTTATACAAAAGAATTCAGGAATTGCATAGAAATTACATCAGTTATCTTAATGAAATATTACTAGGATTACTTACATCTGTTTTTGATAATCCCCAATAATGTGACACTAAGCACGATAGGCTATCAAAGAACAATTGTACCTTAAATGAAATTACATACATTAAAGAAAATTATGGCATGCACAATAAAAAATTAAACATTAATATTAATCCAAACAATTTAAAATTCTGACTCATTACATTTTGAGAGTTTACATACAAAAAATACAGCTGTCTACAAAATTTGATAAAACCAAAATTTACTTATCCAAACTTAAAGATAACTTAAAACCAGAAAAAAAGCAGTAAGAAATGTAAACATTTATCAAACACCATGGTGGAAAGTTTCTTTATGGAATATTTCCTGTATTTTGTTTAAAGTGCTGTCATACGGTTACTACTTTATACTTTATCATCATCTATTTCTTTTAACATATGATACAATCATCATGAGCTTCTAGTTTTAAAATTAAGAATTTAGCAGTAATTTGGACAGTTTAAATTACATTACAATTATTTTTTGTAAACAACTTTTTATAGCTGCATCTGTTGTATTGTTTTGACATTTCCTCCCTTCATCTTAAGTTAACTTTCAATTCCGTATGTATAAAAATAGTTTATACCTTTATTTCAATACACTGTAATTAGATTCATTCCTTGGGAGGAGATAATCATTTTAAACAAAGATATTGTGTAAAAGCAATAACTTCCAAAATTCAAAAAGAAAAAAAAATCACCTAATAGACAAGTTAGATTGTTTTTAACTGCTTCCACAAAATCCACTTATTTCTCAGTTATCAATTTACAGAAAAGAATAATGTACACATATTAATGTAATGTATATATGAGATAACAGTGCAGTCCCCTAATACCTAGTTAGCTCAGCTTTTTCACGCTTGAACACATATGGATATTAAAAACAATACCACATGGAGAGCAGTAAAGACTGAATTTTAACACATACACATTTAAGGCCTGATCCTGCACTCTTTATTCAGTTGGAACTTAAATTCAGATCAACAGGAATATTACCCAAGTAAAGACAACATTATTGAACTCATTTGTCTGTTAAGATGGATTTACCATATAAAATCACTTAAAAATATTTTCCATCCTTTTGTTATAAAGGTACTTAAAATACAACATTTTACTACATATTAATAAAATACTTATTTACATAATTTCATTGTTTGATATTTTCTCTTGAACTTTAGCTAGAAATCGCTTAAATATGACAAGGTCCAAATGCACATTTGAGGAAGCATCTTGCAATTAACTAAATATCACAATTCTCATTATATAGGATAAATGAGACATCAACACTGATGAGAAGTGAGTCTAAGTTATGCAGACTTGAAGATCCAGGAAATACTTTAAAGTGCCATTTACTTTCATAATATTTCAAAGAGCTTTAATTACTTACATTCCCTGTGTGAAAAAGCTCTGATTTTCACACTATTAGTGCTACTACGGATAAGGTATCTTGTCAGCATTTTCAGAATAAACTCAGGAGTTTAGGACCTGATCAACATTTGCTCCAAGCTGAAACTTGGCATAATACAGTGTTTGTTTTCAGAGCCTGGGAACAAGAGGAATTAAAAAGATCCTGCCTTTAAAAAAAAAAAAAAAAAAAAAGTAAGATGGAGAGTGCAAAACAGAAAATAGATGTGAATGTTTTAAAAAATTGATAGATTTATAACCAAAATGTATTTGTTTTTAATTCTGAAATTTTGCAGCAAATTTCTCAAGATTGGCATAAGTCTAAATACTCTGAGGAAAAATAGTTTGATTGGAAAAATTACTATAGTAGAATCTCAGACTTATGAACTGACTAGTAAACCACATACTTCATTTGGAACCAGAAGTATCCAATCAGGCAGCAGCAGAGACACACACACAAAAGCAGTACAGTACAGTATTGTGCTAAAAGTAAACTACTAAAAATAAAGAGAAAGTTTAAAAAAAGATTTGACAATGTAAGGAAACAGTTTCTGTGCTTGTTTCATTTAAATTAAGATGGTTAACAGCAGCATTTTTTTTTTGCATAGTAAAGTTTCAAAGCTGTATTAAGTCAATGCTCAACTGTAAACTTCTCAAAGAACAACCATAATATTTTGTTCAGTTATAATCATTTCAAAGTTACAAACAACTACCATTCCCAATGTATTTGTTCTGTGGTTCTATTGTATGTAAGCAAATTAACTCTCTCTCTATCCCACACCATCAACTTTTTAAAACAAATCCTTAATGCAGATACATGGTAGCTGCACGATCAATAAATGATTACATGCTGCTATAAATCTCATAATCTCTGATATTTTAAGAGGTATGTACACTAAATATTATGGATATTCAAATATTTATAGTTTACTGGGCAATCTGTATTTCAGAAATATCCAGGTTTATATGGAGATTGACAAAAGCTTCTTTGGAGCACGTACACTATTGTTTCAATATGCACTTCAGTGTAGGTCTTTCCATACTCTTATGATTAGATTTGTTTATGAAGCAAGGACCTTCAGCATTAAGACTGACAACCTACCCTTATTCTACTCTAGTATTCCAGCGGTATTCATGTTACCATATTACAAGTACATGCCACATGCACTACACTACCTAGGTGGAACCTGTCAGCTAAAGCAGAAAGATTATCCTTAACCACAGCTTAACATTCTAAATAAGAAGTACTTGCTGAATGCATCCAATACATCTTAATATTCCACTGATTCTAAACTCTCAGTTAAATAATTGCAATGATTGCACAGTCACTGTGGTGAAAGGCTGTCAAAAATAATTAGATTCAATTTCCCTGCTTCAATCTGTTATCAAGTCTTAGTCACAAAAATGTTTAGGTTATTTAATTAGGGTCCATTTATTAACATACAAAAGTTTTTATATTTTTATTCTCTACTTTATTATATTAAACGTATTTTTGGACTAAACTTGAAAAGTGCAAATATATTCAATGAAATCTCCTTCAAAACATAAAGGCACACCCCCCGAAACCAGAACTCCAGTTTCTCAGGAATAAAAGCCATTGCCAGCAATGGACATAAAAGAAAGTAACGCATAAGAGGATTGTTCGAAAGTGCATTTCCAGAATATCCATGCTGCACAAATGGACAAGCCATAATCTCCTAGTATTCATCATTAAAATAGATTATAGTCTTAAATTCAGTTCAGAGGACCTGAATAGACAGATGTATGTTAACATACTAAGTCTGTCATGAAGTCTTGAGGATATTGCAATGAATCATCAAACCGAAAACGTTTAGAGACAGTACTGCTGTCTTCTGGAATGTTCTCTTTATCGGCTCGGTCACTGCAGGTACCATTACAAATGGATTTAATATTCCTTTCCTCTGAACACTTTGTTGTGTGATCCTGCATTGGACAAGGACAGGAAGATTCTTCAGGACTACACAATAGTACGAATTCCCCCTGTTTCAGCCAAGAATGAGAGAGACAGGCCTCTGCTGTTGGTCTTTCCCTTTAAAAAAAGAAAAGGAAGAAAGAAAATCAAAAGGAAGCTGTTTTACTTATATAAGTGAAAGTATTAACCTCTTATATGGAAATGCACAGTTTATTTCAAAAACATTTAAAAAAATCAAGAATTTGGACATGTGTAAGATGGACAGCCATGGAGAGCAAAGTCTTAGCCACACAACAGGTATTAGTAAGGACAACAATTTTGTCACCTTCTTACGGCCAACACAACTATAGAAGAATGTACTGACTCTAGCCTGGCTCAGGCTTCAGAGCTATTAACCAAAATCCAATGCAGGGTCAATCTTCGCCCTCTGCATCTTAAGATCATTTACTTATAGGTAAAATTTTGCCAGCAGAATTATTATTTCCAACACATAAGCAAAAAATACAATCAAGACAGAGTTTGTGGGACTGGCAGTTAATTTATTTGAAAGCGGAGCAAATTCAATTTAGAGGCCATGGTGGCATTTTTGGAAGTAAAATTGCTTTTAAGTAAATAGTATATTACTGAGTGGATAAATCAGTTGCAAACTGATATTACCACCAGTTAATCCAATATACAATCAGACTAACTTTACAATTCAACATTTAAATAGAATTTCCATTCGCTATTATTGGGATCTCACTGGCCAAGTCAGACTTTCCATTTGAATCCACCACGTTCTAAATATATATAGCATACAGATCCATATGGAAACCAGCATTTTTATGTTAAATAGTCACTGGTCTCATCACATTTACCTTACATTAGCACCCAACGCCATCAGTCAGGATCAAGTCCCTGCTTTGCCAGGTGCTTACCAAACACATAGGAAGATTTGGTACCCGCACCAAAGAATTTGCTACCTACTCTGGGTTTTTGACAAGAAGTTTCTGAATGAAGTCTCTGGCCAAGTGTGAAACTGATGCAAAAGTTTCTTCTGAATAATCCACATTAATTTGAGAGATATTGAGGAATGTTTCTTGGTTATCTGCCCCCACAAATGGAGATTCTTGAATTAGCAGCATATATGAGATTACACCAACATTCCTGAAATGAAATAAGATGTAATTTATTTTTTATCCTAAATTATAACTAATAGACACCAGACAACAAAATAGACACCAAAATGAAGTCTCTCCCTGCATTGCTGGTGCTGTGCTCAGTGTTCCTTGTTATTTCTCATTCCACTGGCAGCAAAAGAAAAAGTATGCCACAGTTCCAAGTAATTTGATTACATGTAATATGTGATACATGCTACATGTTTCTTAATTCATTACTCAGAGCGCTAAGTAAATTCGCTGGAATGCCACTTGCTCTTCCTAGCAGCCAAGAAAGGAAGTTGCTCGGTTATTTAGATCTCCTCCAGTCATTTCTTTCTTGCTGCCGCCATCACCCATACCTTCTACTTTGGAAGGTAGGATAGAGCATGTTTTCCAAAAATCAACATTGATGCCTAGTTTTGAATTCCTCAATACAGATACACAAGAGGAACATGGTTAGCAACCCACCTGATGTCCAGACATATCATCATGCCATGGTTATGTCATCCTTACTCCAATAGTACAAAAAAAGTACTGAAGGGAATCAGGAGTATTCAATCTCCTTAATAAAAAGATATTTATTGTAGAACTACACTACAGTTGGGTAATAATGGCTGGCAGGTCACTAGCAACTTCAATTAAAAAAAGTTTAGGTTCAGGTTGAAAACAAAAACCCAAATTTTTCAGGAAGTCAAAAATTCAAAACGTTTGGTTTGACCTGGCTCAATTTCTCCTTTTGAATTTGGTGTTTTAACAAAAGCAAGGGAGGACCTGACTCACAAAGCAGGCAGAAGCAGTGGTGGTTTCTTTATAATTTCACTCTCCTGGGAAACAAAAGAACCAAGTTTAAATCCTCCCTCTCTGCCTAATGTAGAGAAGGGATCCGAACTTTCTGTCCCATATTGCAGGACAGTACCCTGGCCACTGCACTATAGAATATTCTGGTCTAGGTCTGTCTGAATCTCTCCTATAGAAGCTGTTCCACTTTTTAGAAATTAAATAGTCATTGGAACAGGTCTCCCACATACTAGGTGAGTGTTCTAGTCTCTAGAATAATGCTCATGCCCAATGACTATGAATTGCCACTATGGCATGGATTGCAGGTCAAGAATGTCCTTACCAGAAAGTTGAGTCTTAGTGCTGTGGAAATAGAATGCCTAAAGGAAGCTTCTCCCTGACTGGGTGATATTACCACCATTTGCTATCACAGGTTATAGAGCAACTCCTCAGTAGTTATGGCATTCTTTTGCCAGAAACTGGATATCCATTTCCTGGTACAAAAGACTGTCTAGCTGAACTAAGACTGCCGTGTTTAAAAAAAATCCATCTATTTTAACTATATCTTGCAGGAAGGAGAGGAAGCTCTTTTGCTGCTTTACTCTTAAGATAAGAGCAACTTCCTCTTTTTTACCTCTCCCTCTACACACAATTTTTACAGAAAATGCAAAGGGAAAATTTTACTTGTGTCCCCCTATAGTTTGCATTTTACATAGTTTTAGAGGATACACTAAATGCATTTGACCAATAGCCAGCTACTGTTCTGGCATGGCACAGTTGTCTTGGCACAGAACAAATAGTACCAAAGGCAATCTGTTCCTACTGTCCTTGCACACCTTTGCATTCAGTTTCTGACCACTAGACGCTCCCAGTACTGTGGGATCTCTAAGAGCTTCAGACACACCAGCTCCAAGGCATAGAATCTTACTTGGTTCCAAGGCAAGGAGGGAAGCTGCCGTCTTCTTAGCAGACTTATGCGTTGTTTTTCCCTCCTTCCTATGAGGGTACTTCACCTCATTATTCTCATTGTGCTTCTTTTTTTTAAGAGGAGTCCTTGGGTTTGCTGGAGTGTTTCATCAGGGCACTGCTTGGCCACTTCAGTCAACAAGGCAGGGAGCAGGAAGGTCCCAAGTCCGACCAAGACCTCATTGTGAGCTCCATTAGTTGCTTGCAAAGTCTGAACTCCCATTACTGCTTGGTTCGGGCAGGGAAGGAGTGGCAGATGTCACACCTTGATAAGATGCGACTCCCAGGCAGCAAAGGCAGCTCTTCTGTGGGTCACTTACTGGGAAGACCCCAGGGCAGGAAAGGTAAGACTTGAAGCCTGGAACTTTGGGCATAAGTGCCTCAAACGTCAGGGGATTACTGGGGTGGGAGAAAGAACCCCTGATCCCTATTAACTAAACTATGACTATATGCTAACTATGAAACTTAACTGTATCCAATGTTTTTTACAAGAAAGTTGAACCTTGGAACTACAGGAGGTTCCATCCCAGATCGCCAAACGTAGAAAAAGAACTGAAGAGGCAGCTGGTCTACGCTGCCACTGATGCCCTCAGTTCACAACAAGAGGAGGTAATAAGATGCAGGACAGACCAACACACACTGCTACAGAAGAACTGTCAGTTCAAGGTACATGGAGAACATGTGCAACAACAGTTAATATGATAGTGACCAACTCTTGAAAAAGGATAAGTACCACGTACAAAAATGTAAGAATCCAGACTGCAGGAACAGACAACGTTTAAATTTATGGTAGCAGTGGAAACCAGCACTGCAACATTAAGATGCACACAAGATTCCCCAGTTGTTATTCATACAAATAGGGGAAAAATTTTTTTTTTTTCCAATTTCTTGGAGAGCTGTGGTGAATGTGGAAGGCTGATACACAGTCACACAAACATATGATACTGTACCCTATTTTTGAGATACAGTTTGGGCATGAGAAAGTGAAGATGAACTCCACACCATGTAGTTTATAAGAAAATTAAAATTAAAAAAAAAAAGATGAGGTCTCTTGGTGGGAGGAAAGACTTCTACAGTAGGGCATATGTGGCATTTCTCTTAGATTAAAAAACAAAAACAAGAAACTTTTTTTTACATAATGAAACTGAGGAAAGAAGTTCTCATTTCTGCTTCACAGTGCTCCAAGCTCAGGAGCAAATTATGCTTTACCACCTGTTACTTTTCTGGAGTTATGTGGGAAGATATCAAAATAATAAGAATTTCTTAATATTCATGAAGCTGTACAGATTAAGTTAGCTTTATAGATTAAGAACTTTGAAGGAGGAGGAAGGGAAAGCAAGTGGAAGTAAAATTCACAAATGAGAATATCTGGAATTTAGATAAACATGCATGGGCAATGGGGTTGGGTGGTTTTGGTTTTTTTGGTAAAACATTTCATATGTATAGGAATAAGGCTGATTTGAGATATGAATGTCTATTTGGTTAAAGTCACCATTAATTCACATTTTAGTAGCTATAGCATGTTTTAAAAGATACTAGATTTAGATATTAGTTCCAGTGTGTGAAGACTCTGAAAAGGAGATAAGGACAACCAGAAGGGTATGACGACTATGAGGCACAATATTGGGGCTGAAAATCTTTTGTGACAACACTAGACTTTTATTTGTTGGACTCTCTGTACCCCAGAAGGGGTGGATTTAAAGCATAATCTGACCAGAGGGCCAAGTCACGAGACAGGCATGACAAGACTAGCATGACCACTGGCAGAGAGTGCAAGACAAAACTGAGCTACTGTGCCACACCCAGCTACAAGGCGGCACTCTTGTAATGAAGGCATTCTTTTACACAGTGCTACCAGTTTTACACTGTTTCTGCAGAGTAACTTTGAAATGCAACAAATATACAGTGCTTTAAATGTAAAGAGTGGAAAATTAACATTTTGGGTAAAGTGTTCCAATCGTAGTAGATGATGGAAAATTAGAGGCTGTTAGGAAAAAAGCGTGCAAGAGTAGCTGATATCTAAATTATTTAGTGTCCACTTTCTTTAAGTTTAGTTACTATTAACTTTAAAAAGAATAAACTTACCACATATCTGTAGCTGTGGTAATAGGATCATAGTTTAAGATTTCTGGAGCTGGAAAAAAAAAAAAAAAAGAACCTTAAATGCATGATTTAAAAAAAAGCATGTAATATGCTATGTCTTATTCAAGTAACATTTGTCATACCCTGGATTTTTTTGGCAATTTTATCCTAAAATAAAGACTATAGGACTAAACATGTAGTTTTTGTAGTCAAGTCTCTATTACTATTATATTTAAACACCAAGAATGAAGCTGTAGGAAATAAATTGCAAATCTCTGAAGAGCACTAAAATCACTTCTGGACTGGCAGTTTCTTACTCACCACAGATTTAGGGTTGTAAGACTATACTGGAAGCTTTTCCTACTGCCACCTGCCCCATCTACATTTAGAAAGTTCAATTTTGTGTTGAACCAGAGAGATGGAGCTATTTTAAACAAACATTGAGTGCAGTCACACTAGGATGCTACTTGCTTAATCAGTTTGTGACCTGTCCTGCATTAAATTCTTGTGGTGGAGAAAGATGGAAAAATTCTTGTGGTGGAGAAAAATGATGGTACTTACTGAATCAATTGTGACCTGCCCTGCATCCACATTAGTGCTGTTCTAAACCAGTTCAGCCACAATGTCTTCTGGGTGCCTATCCCAAAGTTTCTGGTACAGCTCCCAAAGCCAAGTACTCTAGAAGATATCAAAAAGGCCACTACAGCATAGTGTGGGACAGCAGTAAGGAGAATTGATTGACATACCAGATTGTCCACAGCCTCAATAGCACTGAATTGGTTCTTAGAGCTGTTGAAAGTCTACTCTACTCCACTCCAGCCAATTCTTAGAATACTTGTAAATTGGCTGAAACACTTGTGTTGATACAAAGCATCCTAAGGAATTAAACTAATTCTTAGAGTGATCATTTTTTCCTCACATAAATAAGATCTTATGCTGACCATAAACGGTTGGACTACACTGGGAAATTTCCACAGATATTCTAATCAATTTTAAAACTGATTTAGCTAAAGTGATTTTTAAAGTCAGTGAAGTCACAACGTATAATGGGTTCTAAACAGTCTTCACTCTTCACTACAGCTCCTTGATCTTAAAATCAGTGTCACTGAACCAATTTTAAAGACAGAATTTGGAGGACGTTTCCTCAGAGGAGTAGGTCTTCAAAAAAAAAAAAAATCTGGATGTTTCCCCTTCCTCTCCAGAGAATAGTTTAATCTTACTAATCAATTTCACTAGATTGCACACCTAAGAATACAAAAAGTTGTCTGTCTCCACCACAAGAATTTAATAGCAGATCCTTCCACTGATCTCATATTAAGATTTTAAAAAGACAATAAACTAGTAGTGTACTGTAGAATCAAATTACAGCCAAACCACAACTGAGTGGATCTATAAGTTACATTAAGATTATTTTATTGTTTGCTCAGTTATATGCTAATTTGCAAAATCATTATTTTCAGTGGGTCACCTAGTCACTAGAGAGAATTAGCAATGGTCTAACTATGTAATTTCTCAAAATTAAACAATTTTAAAAAGCAAACAGTACTACTTTATATATTACTTCTGTTTTCAGTGCTGAAATATTTTTAACTTTTTAAAAGAAAATGATTAAGTCTAACCTGGTCTATGAACTGCTAAAAAACCACTCAAATACATTATGTGATCACCATTAAAGGATACAAGATACTAGGTATAAGAGACTCAGGAAACTGAGCTTATAAAGCACTGTACATGTGTAGCTTTCAAATTCAATAAATTGTTCGGTTTTCATTTGCATACCGCCCCTCCATACCTAGATATTCTGTAGTTCCTAGGATTTGCCGCAGTTCACTAGCATTCTCTATCTTCCGAGACATACCAAAATCTACTATTTTTACATCACCAAGAGGATTGAAACGGCTCAGCAAGATGTTCTGGGGCTAAATGGAGAAAGATGACTATTTAGTCCTTAAGGCATAACTTATTAGGTATGATTAAATGCTAAACAGTATACACCAAAGTGACATTTAGGTTATAATTTAAGCATTCTGTAATACAATTTTAGTTGCTAATATTGCCTTTTTAAAACAAACCACACAAAACATTTGTGATGCCCATCTGTAACTTTCTCTGACCAAAGCCAGACCCTGACATCTGCAGCTCTTATGCTGTTGCTAAAAACATGAATATGGAAGACTGTATATTTTCCTCAGTCAGTACAACCCACTCCAAAGTCGCACTGCATTGTGAGGAACAGGAGAGTAATCATTTGCAGAAGAACACTGAAATTGTGGCATGCACAGAGTCTCTCTGCAATTATAGCTGCATTTTTCCATAGTCTATCAGCTAATATTTATTGTAAAAGTTTCTTTCAGTTGCCAAGATACAGCCATGACTGTGTGAACACGTGCTGCTGCCCTGTTAACCCAGCAAAAGACAGTCCCAAATAGTAGTAGCAAAAGGTATTCATTCTCCCCTTGAAGATTCCTTTCACCTAAGTGACACATCAGCTTCTGAGGCTTGACTAGGACCATTTCAATACTAAGGTTAAGTACAATCAATTACGTATAAAAAGGGGACATACAATGGAAAAAAGCTCTACATTACTGATGTGTTCAGTTTTCACATTGATAAAATTAACAAAGTTTGGAAATGCAAGCATTAGTTCCTATATAAATGTTAACATGGTCAAGATGCACAGCCTGTCTTTGGTTTTTAATCACAATGTATTAACTGGAACCTTAAAAACAAGAAGTTACAATGTACATTCAATATAGACAAGTTACACCTCTTAAACTTGCATCAGTTATGCCAGTGTACTTCCACCACCTCTTCCAAACTGTTCTGATATAGCCATATCCCACACTTGCTTTTCATACAGACTTGATTTTGGTGCAGACATAATCAACAAACCAGCAAAACAAACAAAGGTAAGTTACTGAAAGACCATGTGTAATTTTACCTTTAAATCAAGATGCACAATATTGTTTTCATGCAGACAGCAGAGTCCTTCAAGTATTTGTCGAATAAGTTTGATAATATCATTTTCATCAATTCTTTCATCTAGGTCAGGGACACACAAGTTAAAGATTTCACCTCCGGCAGCACTGAAACAAGAAGATAAATATACACAAGCCACATTAGATGTACTAAGCTTAATCTTTTTGACACAAATGCTGCAAATTTAAGAAGAGTATTAAGGTAGCAACACTGCCCAAATGTCTTTACAATTCAAATTAATGCATATTTGAAGAGAGGCTGTTGAGAAAGTTAAAAATTCTAGAACTTTCTAGTATTTTTAATGTATTCATCAGCCTGTTAATCTACAAAAAATGTTATAAAATGCAAATAGGCAAAGGCAGAAAGAAATTTCATAGCAAAAAATATGTGTTGAGATTTCCAAGTGGAAGGTGTACCTATTCGTTGCACTGATCTGAAAATTTCAACCCTGGTTTCTAAAATTTTTTCACCAAGTTAAATGGATGATCATCTTTAGTTCTCTTCCAGTCCACCACAAAGGATTTACTTCACTGAAAGTCAAAACCAAGAGTCTCCTGAACAAGGCAAAAGCTTTACTTAAGCCAGTTACTAATGCTAATACTAGCTGGGAACTAACCAATACTCTTGTTAGCTGAACTCCTTCAGGAGCAAAAACATTTCAGTCAATCACTCAAAAGAAGGGCCTGTAATGAAACAGAAGGAAGTCTTGGAGTATGGTGGTGGAAGAAAGGAAACACCCTCCCCTTCTGTTTTGGGCTCTCAGTCCTGCTGAGAAAGAACTAGAGATAAGATTCTATCAGCAGGGGAAAAAAGCCAAAAGGAAGAGTCACTAGGAATGAAATCTAGCAATGTTATGGTATTGGTGTGAAATCTTATTTCTCAGTAAGGGTTGCTCAAGATCAATGAACCAGCACCCTCTCTGAGCAACCCAGCAAATAAAGGTCTAGGAAAAAGTAAGTCTTAATGAAAAATGCAGCACCCCCAAAATAGGATTTAAAAAGAAAAATTATCAAATGATCTTCCAAAGTCATAGTGGGGATACCAATAAGCAACATTCCAAGAAACAATTTATCTAAAAGGAAGATTCATAATCCTTGCCACGCCTTAAACCATTCGTCTAAAGCCAACAACCTCTAGGAAGAGCCCTTATGTCAGTGGTGCTCAAATATTCTCACTGTGGATCACTTAGAAGAGCCTGTCCTGGACCACCTAACCTAACATCTAAAATCTGCAGCTGTTTAATGCCTGTATACTTCCATCACCACCCTGTAAAATATGCTTATGTGTACTCCATGTATTTTTCTGGACTGCAAACTATTTAAAAACCTGAGATTTTGTCAGCTATAAAGTTTATCCATGTTTTGGCACACCAGACCCATGCTTTCCCTGAAACAACTATACCACTTCGTTATATGAAAATAAAACTAACCACTAGGACAGCATAAAGGAAACAAGATGAAAATAAAGCTGAATCAATGAGATGCATGTGGTTTCTTGGTTATAGAATGCACTTTGAATCTGTGCCATTTGTTTCCTTCTCCATGCACGCACAGCTTAAAATTAGCATTGAATCTCTCCTCAGTACCTCCATTCTACTCTCTCTCTCGTTTGAGGAATGATGAATTTTTAAAAAAATAATGGATTTGAGGATAAGCTGCTATAGCTGCCAGGCACACTTTTAAGTAAAAGTAAGTAGTTCAAAAAATAAAATTGAGGAAAATAAAGGCACTTTTTATCTGCTGTTTGCTTGTATTATTAAATGCACTTAACAGCTCCCTATGAGATATACATTGTAATATTTTAGAGAATATTGACTTCTGGTAGCCTACTTCCTAGATTTCAGAAGATCTTGTGGCACATACAGCAAAAGAAGAAGATTCATATCTCACAGGCTGCCAAAAACCATGCTGTTAGATGAAGAATTTGGCTCCACTTCCTAAACGAAAGGTCCAGGGACCTTAGAAAGAAGGATGGTGTATTAAAACATTAATACTGATGATTCCAAGCCAAGGGTCTGGGGAAAAGATAGGCTTCATCATTCTGATGACTCAAAAAATACAAGGGAAGGCACATCAATAAGTGATTCCAGTTTACTATCAATGCTTCTGTCAAGAAGTCTGGATCCTGCCAGCATTTGAGCAGCTGAGAAGAGATTTGTATTGACCCTGAAGAAGAAGAGATCCACTTTGGATGTCTCATTTTCTCACTATGATGTTCTCTAATGACATTACAAACCACTTGAACACCAGTTGCAAGAGATGCCCTCTCTTTGGGTGCTGAGTGGAGGAAGATGCCAACACATATCTCCAACTCAGATGACAAAACTAATGACCCCGTTGCAGGGTTGGTGAAGAAACATTCAAATCCCTGTTACAGCACTCTCTAAAGGTTGCCTAAGAATCTGCATTCCCTTTCCTTTCTATTTTGAGTAGGGTGGCGAGGGGGTAGAAACTACAGCTCCGTATACAGTCCCATTTAACCTCATTATTCAGATCTTCTGAAGACCTTGCCAAGATCCTCCAACATAAAAGCAAGGACCCTCAGGGTATGTCTACACTACCTGTGTCAGCTGACTTGGGCTTGCAGGGCTCAGGCTGTGGGGCTATAAAACTGCAGTGTGGACATCTGGGCTTGCACTAGAACCCAAGCTCTGGGACCCTCAGAGCAGGGAAGGTTCCAAAGCCCACACAATTCAGTTACATAGCCTTGCAGCTGCACTCAGCTGACACAGCCAGCCATGGGTGTTTACAGTGTAAACATACCCTGAGGACAATTAGTGTAAGCTCAGGTGTAGAACGCAAGTTAGCAGACCATGGGTTTGTTAACTTAAGGCTCAAGCATCTATACTCATTTGTAACTCCAGGTTAAGAACTGTTGAACTCTGAGTCCCAACCTGGGTTCCAGTGTCTACACTGCATTATGTGGGCCCAAGTCCAACCACCTATATCTCAGACTACCTAGCTTCCCCCAAAATGTGTCCACACTAGCTCTTTGTTTGTGGTGCAGTGTGGGAAAATTTGACTGTCCAGAGGACAAAGAAAGTTGGCCTATGGGACTGTGGAATACTTTTAATGGAACTCGAGAGTATATGTGTAGTGGTGCTGCATCTACACTGCAAAAATTAGGGCTTGAACTCTGAGTCCTGCTTGACTCAGGCTCGGACCCTCCACTTTCATACGGTCCTGGAACTCTGGGTCCATGTAGTGGGTTAGCACAATTAAGGGGAATTAGGCTTGAACCTGAGTTTGAACCCTGGGCTTACATTGCAGTTTAGACATATTCTATGTCTAATCTGAACAAGCAAAAACAAGAAAACTTTTAAAAACAAATGGCCATAAAACAGTAAGACTTTTTTGCTTTGCAATTTGTCTTTGAAAGAACTGCCTGAGAGTCAAATGAATAAATGGATATGTATTTAATAGGATATAATTTTGTTCTACAACAAGGACTTCACGATTAAAAAGCATAAGCATCTCATCACCTCAAAAACTATGAGAAAATAATCAGGTAAGATCCTGAAAGTGTTAAAGAAATTGAACTAAAGGCTGTTGAGCACTTCTACAAAGCAGCCAGTTAAGATTAACTCTGCCTACCATAAATACATGGTGTCAGCTCATTAGAGATACAAGTAAAACAAAACACAGCTGTTGAGCTGAAATATAGGGGTAAAGATAAAAAGATAAAAGAAAGGGAAAGAAGAAAGTCCAAAATCTGCCAGGACTTTGTCCCTATTTCCAGTTTAAGATACCTGAGCCATCAGGATACGTTGTGAACCAAATAGTCTGATTCAAAAAGCACTTGTCTGACATCCAGCAGCACAGTTTGATACAAATTTTAGAACCTATATTAAATGAGTTTGGCTGTTCTTAGCACATTCCACCTTGGAAAAACATTAAGAATCAAAGCAGCTACTAAAACAAAAACAAAAACAAAAACAAAAAACAACTTGATTTGCTCAGAGAAACAATTTCATTGATAGCATTTATTTAATACATGTACACTTTTGTTCCTACAAGTGCGTTTGTGTTTTACACACAGCTAGCAAGAACTGATAATTTTGATATCTGAAATTTGTCATCAACATCAGCCACCATTTTCAGACATGGGTACTCAATGTTAGGCCCCTAAATAAATAGCTGGATTTTCAGAGGTGCCAAGCAACCAGACTATCTAATGGGAGTGGCTGTTTAGCACCTCCAAGAACCAGGCCACTAATTTTAAGTAGCAAAATTTAAAAACATTGGCTTTAAAGCTGATAACCAAAATTTGAAAAAGACACTGACCAGCTTGCTCACCTTGTGCCTGATGGCAGCACTAAGCACTTAACACCAACTATAGTCAATAGGAGCTGCAAGTGCCCAGCACTTCTGAAAGTCAAGAACAAGGTGTCAAGTGTGTTACTCAAGAAAACTGGCTACTTTTTAAAATTTGGCTGTATGTAACTTGTTCGTCTTTCTTTGAGCAATAAGAGCACACATGGAGCATGCTAATAAAGCCAGACCCCTTACATGGGATCTGTGTACATTCTTTCTTGCTGGTCTGACATTACAGAGACTGTTCTTCTACAAAAATGGTTATGAAAAAACCTACCTTTCACAGATGCTAGTTGAATTTGACCTAATATGATTACACAGAAGATTTTACAAAACCTGATGACCGATATAAATATCCATTTTGTGTATTTTAAGTTGTATTTTTAAACAAAAAAATTGCTTCTACAGTGTTTGCAACATTGAATGCATGAAAACCTGAAAATAAAATTAATCAGAATCTGAGACAAAAGTGGAACTGACTAATTTTCAGACAAACTGACAAAAATGAGCTACTTCTCTTAGCTAGATAGGATGTGGCCAAAACATAGTGCAATCTGATAAAAGCACGAAGCACAGGAAGATGGGGGAAAGATGAGCAACCCTCTCTTAAATATGACTCATCTTGTGCAGTAACTGAGGTTCTTTGAGATTGTGTCTCCCTGTGGGTGCTCCACTTTAGGTGTCAGTGCGTCTTTGATCGGAGATTTTTGCTAGCAGTGCTTGTCCAGGTCGCACATGTGCCATACTGGTCTCGCAGGACCACTGGTGCCCTTTTTGGTGCACACAACCCGGCCCCCCCTTGGTTACTTCTCTACTGTGGAGTGCTAATATTTGACTCCAAAATAAAGGGGAGGAGGGCGGGTAGTGGAGCATCCACAGGGGAACACATCTCGAAGAACCTCAGTTACTGCACAAGGTGAGCAACCCTCTCTCCTTCGAGTAATGTCCCCATGGGTACTCCATTTTAGGTGACTCTCAAGCAGTACCCTTAGATGGCTGGAGGGACATCGAAGTTGAGAGGTGGTATGGAGGAGAGTACTGAAAAACCAAAGGCTGCATCTGATTGTGTCAATCGCATAATGTTTAAGTGAAAGTGTGGGCTGAGATTCAAGTGGCTGCTTTGCAAATTCCTACTATTGGTACATTCCTCAGGAAGGCTGTGGATGTAGACACAGCCTTTGTGGAGCGTGTTTTAATCATCTGAGGTGGTAGGATACATGCTTGTTCGTAGCATGTGTGGATACAGCTGAAATCCATTTGAGAGCCTTTGTGTGGATACGGCTTTTCTTTTGCAATGATCTGCAATTGATACATACAGATTGGGCAATGTTCTAAATAGCTTTGTTTTATCTAGATAGAACGCTATAGACTGTCTCACATTCAAGGTGTGAAGAAGTTCTACCAGTGGACTGGCGTGTGGTTTTGGGTAAAAGGTGGGTAAATGAATAAGTTGATTTAGATGGAAAGGTGACGTGACCTTGAGTATGAATTTTGGGTGAGGCCTAAGGGTCACTGTCTTTGTGGAGTATTGTGTACGGTGGATGAGCCATGAGTGCTCAGAGTTCCCCTACACATCTTGCCGATGTTATGGTCACTAAAAATGATACTTTCATCAACAAGAGTATTAAAGAACAGGTGGCTAGTGGTTCAAATGGGGGTTTAATGATGGTTTTTAGGATTAGATTGAGGTCCTATGGTGGTGTGGGAGGACAAATGTCGGGTAAGAGTTCTGAATGCCAGACATGAAGCGCTTCATGATTGGATGTGTGAAGACTATCATCAACATGGTTGTGGAAGGTGTGGCAAACGGCCAACTTCACCCTAGTGGGTCTCGCACTTTTGCCTCTCAGAGTGGGCCAGGGTGTCGCCAATTATCCCGTCTCCCCAAGGAACGGGGTAGGGACCTGAGCCCGCCCACTCCTCTGGGTCCCAGCCCAGGGGCCCTATGAGTAGCAGTTATGTGCTGCTGGCATCGTATTCGCAGCTGCAGTCTTTTCCCCGGGCTAATTTCCCCCCTCTGTCCTTCTGACTTCTTGAGCCTGTTACCTTCCTCAGCACTCCTTCCTGCTCCTTCACACAACTCTGCACTCCTACTTCTCCAGCTTGCGTTCTGTCTGGAGCAGAGGGTTTTTATCAAGCACCTGGCTGGGCCTTAATTGGCCTCAGCTGCTCCTAATTGCCCCCTCATGACTTCTAGCTAGTCTGCAGGGAACAGAGCTCTGAGCATTCTGGGGCTTACATGCCTCCCTTCGAGCACTCTCCTACTGCTCTCTGCCCTTGCTATATCACAAAGGTTACAAGAGATGCCAGGTGTACTTTAAGAAAACTAACTGATAAGCCTGTTTTCTTCAGGGTGAGAAGGTATTCAAGTATGGCTATTATTGGTGCGGATACGGCTGGGATCTGCCTCTGTTGACACCAGGAGGCGAATCTGCGCCATTTTTGGAGGTAGGTCTTTCTGGTAGACTGTTTTCTGCTGTTTAGTAATACGTATTTAACGGGTTGTGAACATTCTAGTTCTGCTTGTTGAAACCAAATAGGAACCAAGCTGTTAGATGTAACTTCCTCAGATCTGAGTGAAGGATGCGTCCCTTGTCCTGGGATAGCAGATCCTCGAGGAGAGGTAGAGAGATTGGTGTGCGGGCTGACATCTGCGTCAGATAAGTGAACCATACTTGTCTTGGCCACGCTGGGGCGCAATCATTATTACCCTCACTTTGTCCGGCCTTATTTTGCATAGGGTCTTGTTTATTAGAGGGATGGGTGCAAATATGTAAAGGAGCTCCCTGCTGCAACTGAGGAAGAATGCATCCCCTCTTGACCCCCTTCCTAGCCCACTTTTGAACAAAACTGGGGACATTTGTGGTTGTGGGTCGCGGGGAACAGATCTATTATGGGGCAATCCCATTGTTGAAAAATGTTTTCCAGGACTTCGCTGTGAAGCTTCCACTCGTGGTTGGTGGTGAACCTCCTACTGAGGATATCCGCAGTGATGTTATGGATTCCATGTAAGTAAGTCACTGAAACGTTGATATAGTGGTGTATACACCAATTCCATTTATCACTTCTGTGCAAAGGGAGTTGGATCTCACTCCTCCCTGTCGATTGATGTAAAACATGCACATGTCTGTCATTTTAATGGATTTGTTCACTATGATGATAGGTAAGAAATGGAGACAAGCACTGCAAATTGCACATAACTCCAGTAGATTTATATGTAGTACCGTTTTGTGTGTGGATCATTTTCCCTGGACTGTTTGGTTCCAGCCTATGAGGATGCATCCATGGTTATCATAATTGAGGGTGTTTCTTGTGTGAATGGAACACCCGATGTTAGATTGCAAGGATGTGTCCACCAAATCAATGATCGTGTAATCTTGTTCGGCATTGTTACTTTCTTATGTAGTGAATGTCTGAGGTCTGTACACTGTTGAGCGCCATAGTTGCAGGGTCTGCATATGAAGTCGTGCATGTTGTACTACAAAGGTAGTTGCCACCATATGTCCTACCATCTGAAGGCAAGTGCGAACAGTTACGGTTGGACTGTTTTGTATTGCGTCTTGCAGGTTCATTATAGTGTCGAATCTGTGTCTCAGTAGGGATGCTCTGGCTGTAAGGGAGTCTAGGTGTACCCCTATCAATTCTATTTGTTGAACAGGTTTTATGGTGGATTTCTTGATGTTTATCAACAGCCCAAGCTTTTGAAAGAACGAGATTGTAAGTTGTACCACTTGCCTGGCCTGTAACTGGCTGTAACTGGTTGAAAGTCATCAGCAGTGGTGGGTGGAGGAGTGATTATGGCCTCATCTGGCAAGGACGACGAACTGTGAGGGGGTGATGTTGTTTCCCTCTGTATGCTCCCCTCCATGACCTCTGATGGCACAGGCTCAGTTGCTGTTGGGGCAAATTTAGATGGTGACCTGGATCTATGCCTATGGGAGGTGGAAGGCCTGCTGCAGGAAGCAGAATAAAAGGACCACGTGTCCCATCTCAGCCACTTCATATGGTAAGGTGCGGGTTGAGCAAGCCATGGGGGCCCAAACCATCGGTGTGGTGGCATTTTGGAGCGTGGATGTCATTTGACAAGCTGCCCCTTAGGAGAGGATAGCTGAAAGGAGAATATTGCCTCCTCTCCGTCATAGTCCTCATCGCTTGAGAAAAATAGGGGCGAGATGGGCACATTCTGAGAAAAATGAACAGGAGAGGTATCCATGCCACACAGTGGAGATATGGGAGAGGATGTTAGAAATTTCTCATCACGTTCATGATGCCCGCGCTTCTCCGTAGGTTTCCTCGGCACTGGTGTGGTCAGTGCCGGGATCATCTCGATGCCAAAGGTTGGTTCAGAAGAGGTTGTCGGTGCCGTCACGAGATCCCGCAGTTGTCAGTGTTGTGACACTGGTCAGCACAGAGATTTCTGACAGTGCCAATGTCAGGACGGTTTTCATCATTTTGTGGACCGTTAGGTGCGACAGTGCTGTGTTAGGGTGGAGGTGCCCTGATTTATCCTTCTGCTCCATGCCAGACCAAGAGGACTCTTTAGGCACTGTGCTCGATAATGTACCCGAGGAACCTGTAGCCTCTTTGGTATTTAGTCATTTAGCCACCAGGGTTGATGATTTTCTTTTCTTGTGCTCGGTGCCAGGTGGGGTCAAGTGCCTTTTCCCGCTCATCTTATGTTGTGAGATCTGTTTTTCCTCAGCAGGGTCAGAGGCAGGTCTAAGAGATCTCTCCATTAGAATTAGCTTCAGCAGCGGTCTCTGTCCTGCCTGGCTCTAGACTTCAGATTTTTGCAGTGGTGACATTTCTGAGATATATATCCCTCTCCCAGGCATCTGATGCATTCAGCATGCCAGTCAGACACTGGCTTTGCATCCCTGCATGAGAAGCAGCATTTGAAGCCAGGAGAGCCCGGCATGATACAGGTATCTGTAAGGAAAAACTAACTATCCTAAGGGTAAGTGTAAAGATTTTTTTTAAAAACAGGTAACTAGGGTAAAAACTGACTAAATGCCTACAAACAACTAACTAGAAGGATATTTTGGACGAGCTGTGAAGAACTGCTGGAGGCTCCATTTTCATTTCTCCTCCAACCTGATCCCCTAAAAAAGGGAGTTATCTTCAAAATCTACTTGGATTAATTTAAAAACACTATATATTAAGCAACAGTGATCCCCCCCATGTTAACACTGTCACTCAAGTGTTAATTTTTGCATTTCCTGACTGCAATTAAGTGTACATGTTTATTAATCCAATTATATGCATTTATTTTTGAGCTCTTAGTACAGCACTAGTATATGTATTGTTCAATTTTCTTGATTTATGTCATTATAACATTAATTTTATTGTTTCTGCAACATTTATCTTGTATTATTTATAATTGATTATGATGATAAATGATGTCATTTACAAAAGGCAAAAGCATGTAAATTAACTATGTTAGTTTCAATACATCTTTTGACCTGAATATAAATCATACCTGGAAAATGCAACTGTCAACAAAAAAGGAGCATAAGAGGGCAATATTAAGTACACTATAAATGCACTCATATGTTGTTCTCCTGGTTGCTTATGGTCGACTGATTCAAACAATGGATGTTAACAAATTATTATAAATACTGACATTGATGTAAGGCATGGTTTCTCAACTTGTGGTACGTGTACCCCTGAAGGTACTATGGGAAAAACAGAGTGAAGGGGAGGCAGGTAGCAGCTGCTGACTTCTGGGGAAGACGGGCGGCAGTCCTCCACTTCCCACCCAGTCACAGCTCCCAAGTGGGAGTCCGGTGGCAGCCTCCCGCGTCTCACAAGCTGGGCATGCAGCTGGGTGGCAGCCACCCGCTTCAAGCTGAGGGAGAGCCTCCAGCGCCCCGGCTTGAAGACGGGCAGCAGCCGCCTGCCCACATCCCTGGATCCCAGCCGGCACGGAAACCTCCTCTGCCCCAGCTCGGATTGGGTGACAGTTGCCCACCTCCTGGGCTGGCAGCTGGGTGGCAGCCTCCCTCCCTGGCTCAAAGCCCAGTGCCCAGAAAACCTGTCAATTTCACTGCTCTAGATGAGTGGTGAAACCGACAACTATGACGGCCCCAGATTTCACCAGTTACCCTCTTTTCCTTTCTCTCTCTCTCGCCCCTTCCTCCTCTCAAATCTATGGCAAAAAATTTGGCGCGGTGCTATATATTCCCCAGCATTGGCATGCTGCTCAAAGCCTCCTAGCTTTGGCCAACATCACCTCTAGTCCAGGTACACACTTGAGTTGTGCACCCCTGGTGTAAAGGTGGTAACCCTATCCACACTAGATCTGACATCTGTCATAACACAGACTTATACACTCAGCCCTTCTTCCAACATACGACTCATATTAGTCTGTAAATATAAAATCCTGTGGAAAATTGAGTGTTGGGGTACTTATTAAAATTTTCAGAAGTTAGGAGGTACTTGCTACTTAAAGGTTGAGAAACATTGATGTAAGGCATACTTACTATTCCAACACTAAGATGATTTCATTTGTCGTTTCATAGACTTCATGGAGATTAACTATATGAGGACTAGACTTTGTTAATTCAAGCACAGCAATTTCATGTAAAATTTCTGCTTTGCAGTCCTGTCCTCTTCTCCTCTTCTTTAGAAATTTAGCAGCGTATTCTTGGCCTGTGGATTTAGCTATACATTTTCTAACCACAGCACATCTTCCTCTGCAAAAAGAGGGGAAAAGCTTAAGATTTCTTTAGTGAAAATTAATGACAATGTTACACTGAAGCCCAGATAAGGGCAATTCATAAATGCTTAAGATAAACAGTTGTTTACAGTGGTATTGTAGCTACATTGATCCAGGATATGAAAGCAACAAGGCAGGTGAGCAAATATTTTTTATTGGGCCTACTTCTGCTGGTGAAAGAGATAAGCTTTCAAACTCTACAAAGCTCTTTTTCAGGTCTTGAAAATAAATGTTAATATTTTTCTAATACATTATTCTCCAAAAAGAAAAAGCTGCTTCACAAAAGCAGTTAGGCAACACCTATATAGTGTGAGCCACAAGACCAAATGACAGGAATCTGCATTTCTTCAATGTTTATGGATTAAAATATTCTCATAGGGGGGAAAATTGGTAATACAACATTTAACCAAGAATGAAAAATGAAGGCTCATCTGAAGGTTGCAGGAATGAACAAAAATTATTTTTTTTCCATGTAAACAACTGTTGTTACTACATGGATGTTATACAATCATGAACAAGAACGGAGGTAGTCCACAAGAGAATCTCTACCTGAGGATGGACCACATCTCAATAGTTTCAGAACCCTGCTCTAATGTACTGTTGCTGGATGAAGGGTAGGGAAATACAGTAGTTTCTTACAAACAAACATTTCAATAAATCAACATTATCATTTCAGCAAACATCAATATACTAAAATTACAATAAGATTAGAAATCACTTCAATCTATTAAGGTGCTTACAATGCCCATTTCAAGTTAGCTAAAAAAATTAAATTTGCACATAAACATTTTGCACATGTAGGGCATAAGATGCCAAGATCTCAAAGTGCTGCACAGACTTTAGGTTCACTCCCATTCCTGTGACACAGCTTAATAGTTATAAAAAAATTCCTCCATTTGTCATGCTTATTTTTAGACAATTTACTTCTAATTTAGGATTAAGTAGTTTGTGGAGATTACAGTTAGCCTTCCTTGAATTACATTAAGAAGGTTTCACTAAAAGTGTGCCTTCTCTAGAAGAAGCTCCTATTAAGTGTAGGAGATTTTCAAGGCCCACAAATTCTCTCCATAAACAATTCTCAATATTGCAAACAAAAGCTTCATCGTTTGTGCATTTTCCTAAAAATCAATTCTTACATGTTTTGGTTGTCTATTTTAAAAACAAACTGGAAAGCTGAGTTACAATATGAACTTTTAGATGGTTAACCTCAGGCATGGAAAAGCAAGAGACTTGCCCAGATTCGCACAGCAAGTCAGTGATAAAGCCAGAAATACAATCCAGAAATCTTGTCACTCAATCCTATTTTTTAGTTGCTAGACATCACTCTCCTTTCTTGATTATAGTAAGAAGACAAAGCATTCTGTTTCATTTCCTTGCCCACTGTTCAAGTATAGAAGCAAAAATGTGTTTTGGTAAAGATATGTTTTTAGAAGAAAGCCACATACTGTTTTTAAAAACCAAGCTGACTTTTAAAAAAAAAATCAGGGGAAAAAATGTACTCCCTAAGCCAAGTTAAAACTCCTGAAAAAGCAAGGTTTATGATCACATGGCTGACATTTCTAATCGTGCCTAGTTCCACAATTATGAAATATTTTCAGAATTAGATAAAGAATAGCATAGACTTCTAAGAACTTGAGACATAAAATTAATAATTTCAACTGGTGTACATAAAACTCTAGAAATGTTCTTCATATTTACAAAGATCATAATACTGTAAATTTTCAGAGTCCTGTCCATTTGTTCATATACATCACTGAGTGTGTGCAGATGCCTTTCCACATATAAATTCTATCACCTATGCACACAAAAGATAATGCTTAAAAAGATTACACACAAAATTGGATTCTGGATTGAGGCCCTCATCAAAATCTGAGTCAAACTCACTACGCACACAAAAATATGCCCATTTGCAGGTAATATAGTACCTATTGCAGGGGGTTGGACTAGATGACCTCCTGAGGTCCTTCCAACCCTGTCTTCTATGATTCTATTAAATACACCTTCCAATTTGTATAAAATCTGACGAATTATGAAATGGGGTAAAATTCCACAATTTTCTAGCATTTAATGATAAAAATATTGACTAAATACTTCCTCACTATCTTGCAACAGACAAAATAGTTATTTCACTAAGAATAAAACATTGCTTTAAAAAAAACAAAATCACACAGAATGCAGAAACAGATAGAGGTACACATCACGTAAAAGTTAACCACTGAATTAGTTAAAAGAAAGAGAGGATTGTTCTTAACCGGAGATGCACACGCTCTCTTATGACAAATAACTTGAAATGGTTAACTGCTTTCCCAACTGTGAAAATGCTTTGCAGTAATCTGTTGCTAAACATGAATCATCTGAATTCTATAACACAATGAAATTTGAAGATACCCCCCCACAAAAACAAAAAAGTTTGCATTTTATTTGTCTCACTTTTCCCACTACAAACAAGTTAAATTTTAAAAAGAGGAACCATTTAAGTTTCATATGAACAATCCTGCTAATTTCCTGAACATCTTCCTTCCACTTAGAGTGAACACTAGTTTTGAAATCCGTGATAGTATCTCTTCATGAGATACTTTAATTAGTAATTATTCATGTATTGCTTTTTATTTGTAATGCACCACATTTAAATTTGTGCTAATTATTATGATAAAAAGCTGTAAGATGAGTTAAGACTGAAACAACTTATTAGTAAATTCAAGGAAAGATACTTTCTGATAAAAAAAGATCAGTAGAAAGGCAAGAAATTCATTACATTTTGACAGTGAGACAGAAATGAATAGTTAAGGCCATCCCTGGTAAACCCCACCATGCACACATGGCATGCAGAGATACATTTAATGAAGTTTTATAAGATCTATATGAATGTACTCTGTCACATTTGCCATGTGAGGTATAAACATTTTGTTAAAGGCTTCCCGCTGAATATGCCATTTCTTCACTGTCCCCACTTAATACCCTTGTCATGTGCAAGGAATAGTGAAACCTTCTCCATCTCATCTTCCCACTCCAATCTGTCTAAAACATGACTACTGGGATCACACTCTTCCTCTGCTCCCATCACATCATCCTATCCTTAGAATCCTGTCATTAGCTATGGGGCCCTTACCACAACAAATTCAAGCACTTCCTCTCCTACAAGACACACTATATCTCCATTCTTATTTCCAAATATTTACCTTTCTTTTCTCCATACTCCTCCTTTTGTGTCCTTCCTATACTTGGCTTTGTGCCTCAAACCATACTGCTCCAGCTACCAGAACAGACCTGTCAGCTACCAAGCTGTCCCTCCTTACTCTTTAAAATAAATTTCTTCAAATAATCTATATACCAGCACTTCCCCAGAGTGTGGGAAGAAAACTAGCAGGGGATGGAGGAGAAGAGGGGCAAACAGGCCTCTCCCTTTGTTCTCCAGATTTTCAGCTTTCATTAAAAAAAAAAAAAAAAAGGAATAGGTCTCTAGATGTTGCAATTACAAAGAAAACTTGGAAAATATGTCTAGAGTAACTACTGAAATTATGTTTGTCTGAGTTTCCAGAGTCTGAAACAAGATCACAGAGGTGTGAGCTATCTCATTTTAATTAGTACTAAGTTAGATGCTAATGCTGATAATTAAGAATATTGACATTTAAAGTATTTCACTAATACACAGCATGTATGAAAGAAGAGGAGGTATCACACAATGAAGATCTACACAATCTACCACAAGCAATCGTCTATCTTGAGTAGCCCTTTAACATTACCAAATGGTAGGGCTGAAGGCAGGATTTAGCTTTCAAAACTTAAGGAAATGCTGTCTTCCACCCTTCCTTAAAATTACTCCTCATACTGTCCATCTTTTGAATTTTGCCCTGTCTTATTTAGATTATAACCACTTCAGCATCTTGCTGAGATGTGTAAATAAGAAAAAAATCATGCTCCCTGATTCATATAAAAGATCCCTGTGCACACAGATCTACACTCTCTCATGTGGAAAGGCTGGCAAGTCATCTATCTGGCGTCTTCCCCAGGCCCTACAAAGACCTTACCATTTGTTTGGGGATATGGACAGGGAAGAAATGTACTTCATTTCCCTCACATACCCCACCTTGTGGAGTTTAATAGAAGGTAACACAGGCTAGGGCAGTATTATTCTTTCAACATATGCCCCTATACAGCAGGGATTTCCCCTTACATGTAAAGTTACATACCTTTTCCCCAAAAACACAACCAATAGAATGTTCTTACCTTCCTAGCTCTTTAGAGTCAAGCATGTAAAAATCGTGGAAATTATCCATCTTGATTTGTGTCTGAAGAGATGTGGACAACAAGCCTAAAAGGCTTTTGCTCTCTGACTTTCTTCTTGACATAATTAACACAAGGTCTTCTCCCCTCTGCTGGTTATCTGTTTTCACCTATCAAAGCAACATATGCATTTAAACATGACCAATATTACAAAAATCCCACTGCTACACAGCAGGAAAAGTTCTCTCATAAGACTGTCATCAAAAGCAGCTGATTTAACACCCTTGAAATATAAGTGGTTTTTCACATCTTTTAAAAAAAATGTTTTAACCAACAAGACTAAGGACTCTTATGAACTGAAGTCAAGGATAACAGGCTGAGTTATGGCCATATCAAAACTGTTTGTGACACATTTGTTAATAACGTCTAAAGGTCCCTCCTGTTCTTACCATGTCTATCAAAATACCAAAGAAAACAAGAGAGCACAGGAATATTTTGTATAGGAGTTTCATAAAAATAAGTTCTCATTGTTAAGAGCTGTGGTATTCGTTTAATATACACTACAGGAAACCTGTGAATAAATTTGCACACATTCCCCAGGCTTCTGAGTTACTAACTATGTCCTTATGTGAGGTAATGGATATGCATGTAATATCTCAGCTCTTATCTTTGTAAACTACACAAATTTATTAAGATATACCCTTCTACATTATTTCCATTAGCTGCCTATTAAACAGCAGATTGTAACCCAGTACTGCAGTTTTCATAGCCTGTGTTTGTTTGGGCCAAAGCTACATTCAAAGTCATCTCTTTGGGCCTTGTCCCGCACTTCCATACTACCTGCCTTAGAAATCTCACCATCCTGGTACCTCCCAGTCATGTCAATACTCAGTAGGGAATTTCTTATCACAATTCCCCGGGGGGGAAAATGGATGATACCACCGTTTGGAAGGTTGGAAACAGGAGTCTTTATAGTGCTCTCTATGATCCCTGATCCATTCCCTGAAAGGGAAAAGGCAAAGAAAGCCATCAGGCTGATCCTGGCCCAATTCCAGATCAGAGCACTGATCGAGAAGGCTTCCAATGGTAAGAATAATCCGCTTGAATAAGCAAAAAGCTGAAAGGGGTAAGACATTTCCTGGAAAACCAGGTCGTGTTCAGGGGGAAATTCAAACTTCTCCAGTAAGATTTATGTAGCTAAGGAAATGGGTTTATCCGCAAAGTTTCCAGGAAAGAAATTGGAAAAAAGGAAAAGAAGAAATCATCTGCCACCTGCATTACTCTTCTTTCCAAGCCCCAGAGATTTGCTTTTGCACTTCAATACACAAATCCAGAAGTGCTGGAACATTAGGGCTATGCTCTCAAGGGCTGCCCTTCCATTAGGACTGACACACCTTTGACGCCAAGCTTTTATGCTCTGCCATATCCAATCTCCACCAATTCACAGTGACCAGCACCTTAGATTTGCCCCCAGCCAAGGAGGCCAACAACTATGCTAGAAACTTTGCCAGACTTTTTAACCTGAGGGTCAGAGCTAAGGCTGGTCTTCCAGAATGTACAGAGACCTTAATTTCAGACCTGGAAGTTTTAGCCACAAATGCTTCCTGCAATAGCATAGGTTGGAAGAGATTCTGATGCTCCTTTCTGGTCCCAGGGTAAAAGGTGTTGCATATGAAACAATAAGAAATCAGATGACCTTCCCTCACGCTGACCCAAGCAGGCCAGATGATGCATAGGTGCATCCAAAGCAGGAAAAAACAGCAGGATAAGAGGCACATTTAAAACTCTGGTTTCTCTGTCTCCGGTTCCAATGTACCAGAACCAAGTACCCATGCCAAGGCACTAAAACCCTTAGACAAACAAACAAAACAAAAAACAAAGAAATACACAGAACTAGCTAACTAAAACCTAATTAAACTAAGGCAGAAGCATTACTGGGAACAATCCATTATGGCAAACCTGGGTCCATGAACCTGCTACAGTTTCTGGTTTCTTTGATACTGCAGTTGGAAGAAACAGAGGCAGCTAGCTCTTAACCCCTCCTTCCCTTATTTATAGCCCCATCCTTCAAACAGTCTTTCCTAAGTTTTGAACACTGAAACATTCAGCATATTTCAGGAGAAAATATGTTGTCAGTGTGTTCTAAACCATGTGAAGCATTATAAATTCATGCAGTAGTAAGAGTCTTTTACATAGAAACTGTTTACAATGACAAACTATGCTACTCTGAACATTTTTAAGTTTGTTTTTTAATAGCTGCAACAAAAATTTAAGATGAACATGTAAGTCCTGATACTGCAATTGAATCTGCATAGACCCTTGGCACCTGAGTGGAGTACCAATGAAGGCAAAAGGGGTCAGCCACATGGATCCAATTGCAGAACACAGGCTTTACCTTAAATTTAGAAGACTTTTATACAGACATCAAGGTTATTGAAATGCGGGCATACAAGATATTCAGGCTGCACTAAAGGAGTAAGTGTCAGTTACTGCTTGCTGAAGGATACAGCCTGGAAGGCATTAATTCACACAGTTATGCCAAAGTCTCAGAACAGTAAGTAGTGATCTTTCATATATGTGGTGAGGGTGATGCAAGATCTGAACACAACAGGGTTACTTAAGGATAATAGCAAGCAAACAAAAAATATATAGTAAAGTTAAAACATTTGCATTTTAACTGTTCAAAATAATCATCAATAGAAATTTATAAGAATGTATTTTTCAAAGCTCAATAGCATCAAGGGGAGTCCTGAAGGGGGTCTGTCCTGGTTCCAGTACTATTCAATATTTTCATTAATAACTCAGATAATGGGGTGGAAAGTATACTTAAAAAATTAGTGGATGACACCAAACTGGGAGGAGTTGCAAGCACTTTGCAGGGAAGGATTAGAATTCAAAATGATCTTAATAAACTGGAGAATTGATCTGCAGTCTACAAGATTAATTCAATGCAGATGTGTAAAGAATTACACTTAGGAAGGAAAACTCAAAGGCACAACTACAAAGTGGGGAATAACTGGCTAGGTGATAGTACTGCTGAAAAGGATCTGGGGGTCAGAGTGAATTACAAGCTGAATGAGACCCAACAATGATGCAGTTGCAAAAAAAATTTATTTTTATATATATTATATATATATATATCCATCCTGGGTGTATTAACTGGAGTATCATATGCAAGACACAGAAGGTAATTGTCCTGCTCTGTTCAGTACTGTTGAGGCCTCAGCTTGAATACAGTCTTGTTCTAGGGTCACTACACTTCAAGAAAGATGTGAACAAACTGGAGAGAGTCCAGAGGAAAGCAACAAAATGATAAAAAAATTAGAAAACCTGACCTCTGAGCATGCCAAACTGGTATGTTTGGTCTTGACAAAAGACTGAGTGTGAACCTAATGATAATCATCAATAGCTGTTCTCAATGTCCACTGAAGGTAGTACAAAAAGTAATGGGCTTCATCTACAGCAAGGGAGGTTTAGGTTACATATTAGGAAAGACTAACTATCAGGATAGTTTAGTACTGAAACAGGTTTCCAAAGGAAGTTGTAAAATCCCCATAACTGGAGTTTTTAAGAACAAGTTTGACAAACACCTCTGTGGGGAGGGCCAAGTATGCTTAAACCTGCTTCAGCATGGAGGGCTGAACTAGATAACATCAAGAGGTTCCTTCCAGCCTATGAATATATGATTAAACAACTTCAGTGTCAGCAGTTTATCACAAACTTCCAATGGGGTGGGGGAGAAAGGGAAACAACAACAAAAGAAATCTTCCATTGATACTCATGTCCGTAACAACTTCAATCCAGTTATCATTCATACATTATCTAACACATTCACAACAACAGTGTCAAATCACCAGTTCTCTAAATTTATATATTCTTAATGGAGCTACTTTGATTCATGTATTATTACCTATGAGAAACAACACTCATTAAATCAAGCTTGTGGATTCCTCAAAGAAGTCTGTGTCATGGTTTCAAAGTTTTGACAAGTTTTTTAATTTAAAAAAAAAAAAAAAAAAAAGCACACAATTTAGTCCACAAACAACATATTAAAGGACAACTTCAGAAGCTTGTTATAAACAAGCCTTTATTTACCCATCTTACTAATAGTAATTTAGATAATTAAAGTAAAATAATGTTGAAAACCTAATTTGTCACTACTTAGACTGCCTTTAATTTTAATAGTCCAAATAGAACAAAATGTAGTTTCACGTTTAGGTTCTTATTACTGCATTGTTTGGATTTGACAGGCCAGTAACTGAACAAAGTTAAAAACCCAGGAGCAGTTATTGGGTGGAGAGGACGGAAAAGAGAAAGCAACTCCTTCAACTTCCGCAAATAAGCTGGTTTGGGTAACCCCTCCGAAACACTGAAAATGAACAGCGCTGGCTGACACAGACGCAACTAGAGCGAATCTAACCCTTAACTCACCAGAAGCGGAGCGGACGGCGCCCCTCACTCACTCCCCAGCCTTGACAACGGCCTAGCCTAACGCGCCACCAGGGGCCGGCGCTCGTCACTTGCTCTGTCTCCGAGTCCGCTGCGGGCCCGGGGCGCGCTGCGGGACGGAGGAGGGCGAGGGGCCGAGTCGCACACCGAAAGGGCAGCGGGGGAAAAACAACCCGCCCCAGCTGCCGGTTGCTAAGTCGCCCCCCGCCAGCCACAGAGCCCACGGCAAGACTCCCCAGCACCCCCGGGCACACGCGGCGCATCTCGCCCGCCGCGGGGAGCTCTCTGCCGCCGGTTTTTCCGCCGGGCGACAGGGCTGGACGACGCTCCGGCTGTCCCCACCGCCACCCCACAGGGCCTCCCCCAGCTGCAGGACAAGGAATGTGCCACCCGAGTCGGTGGCGCTCGGGGAGATGCCCCGGGGGAGGAGAGAGGCGCCTCCTGCCCGTCTCGGCATGTCCCATCCGCAGCCCCGGCCGCGCAGTGACCGGGGTGGGGTCCCCCAGGCACTCACCACGAAGCGCCCTTCCAGTCCTCGCGCGCCCTCAAACAGACGGAGCCGCCCTCGCGCTGGGCTCTGCTCTGCGGAGCGCCCCAGCCGCCCAGTTCAGTTGGCGTTTGAAAAGCGCAACCTGGCGCCGGCGGATGCGGCTGCTGCGGCGCAGCACGGTGCCGGCCGCACAGTAACCACGCCCCCTCCGCCCTTGCATAGAGGGAGCCAGTCCGCGCCGGCTGTGGGCGGGCCGTCTCCCAGCGATTGGCAGGAACTTGACCCAATGAAAAAGCTCCATGGGAGTCGCTCACTTTCTCAGGGCCGGCCGGGCAGTGAGAGGGTCAGGGATTGGGAACGGGGGCTGAGGGGACGCCCTAGGAGCGAGGGAGGGGGTCGGGGGTCAACAATTGTAACCATGTAGAAGCAGCTCCGCGCCCCTGGCTGGCAGGTAGTGACCCGCCCCGCCCCGCGCCATCCCCCGCAGGTACAAAGATAAACTACACCCCGGCACCTCTGCGCACTAGGGGCCAAAGTCAGAGGTGACGCTGCCGGCATGTGACAGCGTCCTGGGCCAGGACGGAGGGTGGGAGGAAAGGCGAGGCTCAGACTGGAAAAACCACCAGCCGCTCCACGCAGGGAGGGGACTTGCCCTATTTTTAATCTGGCTGCAGGATGCTGCTGCTTCCACCTTGGGTTCAGCACTGTTCCGTCCCCCGACCCCCACACTTTGGCCCCCTCCACGTCTAGCGCATGCCTGCCCCCCTACCGCCTTACACCACCTCACCCGTGTGAGACTTACAGGGTCATGTCACCTCTCAGTTTAGCCCTACCCATTCAGGGAAACATCAAACCCTGGCAAGCACTCATCAGCCACAGGAAATCAGTAAAAACTACCAGCAAATGTAACTCTATTAACCTGCATCTTCAGGGAGACTCTCCCAAAGAAGCTGTAACATGACATCATGAACCCCAGTCACACCCTCAGAGAAAAGAGAATGGGGCAGCCAATTTAAAAACTGCAATTTTTCTTAAAGGCGTTTAAGACCGAAGGGCTGGATCCCTAACTCATATATCGAAGTAGCTCCAATGACTTAATGGCTGTTGATTGGGTCCAAAGTCTTTTAAAACTTTATCTGCCACTTCATTTCCCTACTCTCATAGAGGGAAACTGAAGACAGTGATTGCTATACATTCTTTCCTTTTAATTATTTACTTTTTGTATTGGGTACAGGTGTGCAAATAGCTGTGGACCACGCTTACAGAGCTTCTAGAGATAGGCAGAAGAGCTAGTAACGCCTCCCTCCATACTTGATATGAGTATAGTACTACATCCACTAAAATATTCTTCAAATACAAAATATATCCGACTTCAATCACAAATATCATAATTCCCTTGTCAATTAATCATTTTTAATCTTAATATTTTAATAAAGCTCAACAATATGTACACAAGTGGTAACTTTGGGGTCCTAGAACTTGGAAAGATTGAAAAATGACAATGTTATGGAAGAAATATTAGGTGGAGACTAGTCGGGGACCCCAAACAGTTCATAGCATACCAGTTGGAGGTCATATCATTTGCATCTTGGAAGGTCAAGTGTAGGCAAAATCATTCAGTATTGTGGACTGGAAAATATCTTACCTGATAAATTCCTTTCTGCAACCAGTGTCTCCCACAATTCTGCTACATATGGGCTATTCCCCTCCTGTCTGCAGTTTTCAGAGGCAATTCAAAGCTGTCGTACAGCCTGTGCTAGCCCCACCTTCTTATTCAGCCTACTATCAAATGATTAATTCCAAAGCTGTGTAAAAATTTATAGAAAATAATTAGTAACAATTCCAATGCTAACCAAATAACTATGTACAGTAAGTCCTTGTTTATATGGTAACTATCCAAATAAGATGCTAACACTCAGTTGGAGAGCCACCCAGAGTGGGTAGAATTCTGGGAGACGCTGCTAGCAGAAAGGAAATTACTGAGTAAGAATTTTTCCATTTTGCCGCCCAGAGTCCACCATAATTCTATTACATATGGTGAGTAGCAAGCAGTGGACAGGAATGGGGAGGGATAAGAGAACGACTAGAAAGTTTTTGGTTTTTTCCTGTCTTCAGGATTGCCCAGATGGCAAGGTTATTACTGGACCACCGCCTGCAAACCCGCCTGCCAAAGCAGGCCTCTGAAGGAAGACAGAAAATACCTTTATCAATTGCTATAAAGTGGATTAGTCGATGTCCAGGTCGCTGCTCTGCAGATATTTGTGATGGTCTTTTGGCATCTGAGGTTACCATAGATCTTGTGGAATGCACCTTGATTCCTTCTTGAACGGACACCCCAGGTGCCTTGTATAACTCAATGATACATAATTTGATCCATCTGGGCAGAGCTATCTTGAATACTCTACGGGCCAGACACCTTGGGTGAAAGGAAATGAACTCCTTGTGGATTATGTGTGCTCTATAAAACTTTAGTGCTCATCTGACATTCAAGGTGTACCATAGCTTCTCAGTTGCTGTGACTTTGGCTAGAATGAAGGGAGGATAATCTCCTGTGAGTGTTTGGCGTATCTACTTTCCACGGATGAAGCTTTGTGTCTCCTGGCTAGTGATCCACATGCCATGACCCTGCCAAAAAACCTCATAGCATCCATTGCAGTATCAGCCACAAATGCTGACGGTAGGGAGGTTTTCTTAAGTATAGACTTAAAATTGGGTTAGTCTCTTCCCTTAAGGGCTTTAAGGTCCTCCAGTCATGACACTGTGGCTAGAACAAAGCATGTGGCAGCTAGAGATGCTCTAAGGGTGGTTAAGGAAGCACCAAAGTCCCTTCTAAAGATTGCTTCAACCTTCCTATCCTTCGGGGAAAAAATCCCGTTTGGAGGGAATAACCATATCCTTTAGTAGAGTGGCTATGGCCGCATCGACCTTAAGCACATTTGAGAGAGCATTCTTTGGCTCTTGCAGCTTGTAGAATCTGAGAACATGCCTGTTAACGTGTTTACCCTGTCCAGGAGATTCCCACTCCTCCCTGATTACTTCCTCAAGGATGGGTGTAGGGGAATCACTGCCTCAGGAGAGCATTTGGAAGGGAGATATTTGCTTTGAGCTTGGATCTGGATTGTGGATACCTTTTTGCACATGGTTTCTAACTGTGTGGGGATGGAGGGGAACTTGTTGCATTTTGCCTGTATCCTGCTCAGAATCAGAGTCTGAATGCTTTCCTTCCTTGGTAGAGAAGGAAGTGTGAGTCAGAAGACAAATATCTTTTATTTTTTCTGTACTTTTTCTTACCCTTTGTATTTTTTTATAATTATTATTTTGCACAGAGCCTTGAACCCTCTAGAAATTTCTCTCTCAGAGTCCTCCCTTGTAGACTTCCCACTCCCCCAGGTTGGGAGATGGAGACTCTGCCAGAATTTCCTGACTCAAGATAGGAGGAAGGGGGCTGACTGTGAGCTGTGTCTCTTGTCAGAGCACATAGGACTCATTTCAGGAGTTGTGGTGGGACCAGCAGCTATGCTAGGATCTTATCCTTGTACCCTGAATTGCTGCAGGATCTACTCCCGGGGCTGGCTGAGTCAAGTCCTCCTCATCCTTAGAGCAGAAAAGGGAAAAGTTCTGTGTTTCTTGGTTTGGCTTTTCTGTGGTGGAGTCACAGCTTCTTGGGGTGGGGGGAGGATAAGGGTCCCAAACATGCCTGTCCGACTCACAGCTCCATGCCCGAGCAGTATTAGGGTGGGCTGGCTGAACAGGCAATGCATGATTTGCCCTCTGCAGAGCCTGTTAAAGCTGTCTCACAGATGAAGCATCTTTTAGGTTTATCCCAGTGCTTGTGCACCTGCTTTGACATTCCTGAAAGGGGTCAGAGGAGCTTGGCAGGGAGGTGCTGCAGCGGGGGCTCCAGGTGGCTTCAGCCATGTAATGCTAAATATCTGATTCACGGGTAGAGGAGAGAACAAAGGAGGCTGCTCCCTATGGTCATCAAAGGGAAAAAAAAGGCACAGGAAAGATCAGGAGCAAAGACAGCTGCCACTGACTGATGCCATAGAGGCAAAAGATCTGCAGCAGGTTGAAGAATGGGACATGGTTTTGAACTGCTTCCTGAAACTGTGAACAGGAGGGGAATAGCTCACACACAGCACAATTACTGGAGATGCGAGGCTGCAGAAATGCACATTGATTTCTGAGATATTGTATACAACACAGGATACAAAGGTCTGCAACATTCTCCTCCTTGTCTAGTTGTAAAGCAGTTTCTTGTCAGACAAGACATTTAATCCATAGCTAGCATGTGGGGACTGGGCCTAACCATATCAACACTAGTTGCATTTGATTATGGTTCTCTCACTGTGTTATAGTCTAAAGCAGCCATGTCACTGAAGAGTCACAGTCACAAGAATTTCTCAGTAGTCCCTGACAATTTTTTCTAGTGCTTGTACAAGTGAGCCCAGAATGCCCAGAACAATCTGCAGGACCTCATTGGAATAGCACTTGGATCTGCACATTTCAAAGAGTGAGAGAGCTATTACTTTGCATTTAGTAATAGTCACATCAGGAGATAACCCTATAGGAAAGACCCATATGAATAGTAATTTTAAAAAATTATGTGGTGTCTATTTAGGGATTTATAGCTCATTGTTTGGTTTCCAAGAGCCCTTTTGAGCATATACAATGGCTCTAAAGGCTTTTGAAACAGCTGAGTCTTTTAAGCAGTTCTAAAATGTCTGTGACTGATTTGATTGGTTGTCAAGTTGAGTTCACTTTGTGAGAGGAGGCAATCTAAGCTGCTGCTCCAGAATTTGCAGACTTTCATTTTTGTTCTTTGTTTGGTGTAAGAGCGATAACATTAATGTAAAATGAAATTTTAATTCCAGTGATAAATGAGCTAGCTACTTCATTTTTTGCTTTAGTTTATTTTCAGCACCTGACCATTATTGGAGCCTTATGGCTAATGTTATCGTTTAATTAAAGCATGGCACTGTGGAATGAAATGACAGCCATCTACTCTGGGATAAGTCATCTACTGGAGGTGATATTTATATAAGAACCAAACAAATAAGGCAACAGAAGTAAAATACATGATTTTGGTAAGTTGGAACAATTTCTAAAGAATATAGAGTGTGTTATACCACTTGGTTGTTTGCATGTGTATTTTAAGAATAAGAGCCATATTTTGCATCATAACTCACTCATAGGCCCATCCATCTAGATTTTAGAATTGTAAGTAATAGAGATTTTTCACTATTACAGTCTTAAATAGTTACTGGATTCTTCTTATAGAGCTATACCATCCTATGCACTTATATCATTATAAATAATTTCAAGTAGCTTTGACAAACAAAATAGAAATGTGCAATACATGGAAGAGATTCATTTGATTAGGAGTGCTCACTGTACAATATGAAAAGTAGCATTCCAAACATACCAAATGGTCCACAGGACTATTTTAAGATTAAGTTTAAAATTTTTTAACTTTAAATTTTAAAATTAAGATGGATGCAATTAAGTAAAAGGCTGTAGGTTATTACAGAACATGGTGCTAAAAAATAAATGACAGTGTTTATGTCTTTGGCTGTTTGTATCTCCTCACATATCCTTTCAGGGGCAGAACTGCTCTGCGGTTCTGAAAGTCAAATAAACAGTTAAAAAGCCAAGAGATATGGGAATATTATTGTAATATTTATTTTTATAATGCCATGGAAGCATGCATCGCACTTTACAGAAAAATATAATTGACGGGACTCGACCCCCAAGTACTTCATAATTTTAATTAGATATAAACAGCAAAGATATAAACAAAGGGTGGGGAAGGAGGAATTGGAGGATGAAGGTTACACTAGTGCTGAATCATGAAATATGCTTATTAGTTCATTTTAAAAATTAATGTATTATGACAAAATCTTAGATAGAGGTCTTTAATTGTCAGTTACTATTCTAACTGTCTGTATAGGAATTCAGCTTATCTCAAAGCATCTTTACAAACCCAGGGACCAGTACCGCATCTCTATTTATTCCTGTCCATGACTTGTTCCTCCGTTAAGCCCAGTCTGGTCATGCCTCTGTTTACAATGTCCGGCCGTCTAGTTGATGGTTGGCCTGTAGGTCTGACAGATCTTGGTTTTGTTGGGTTTTTTTTTTTTTTTTGGTATCCTATCATCTGTTTGTCTCCTTCAATGTCCCCCTTATCATAATATTTTCAACTGCAGCCAATCTTGTATCCTGACTTTACATCTTACTCACCTTTTAACTTCTTCCCCTGGTTTTTTTTGGTGCAAGGTGGCATAGCTGACTTGCCAGCACAACACACACAGTGGGCAGAGCCAGGGCCTAGCTGGCTGGCTATGTGCTGATTCAATGTGTCTCCAGTTGGAGTTTAAAGTTGCCTTCCTCTGGGATAATTCTACAGCATATCCATTCTCACAATAGGGGTTGAATCTGCCCTTTGGATTTTGTGGGACCAAGGTGAGGGAATAAGTTCTAGCCATGGGACTTTTCCTGAGAACACCCAGGTCCCAAATACATCTAGGGAATGTCAGCAGCTGTCAGAATCCCAGGTTAAATCATGAGAAATACCCTAATTAAGTGGGCAGTCATTTTTCACTAGGATGCCACTATGTGGTTGTCTACTGTAGCTCCAAGCAGAGCACATTATAGTAATTTATTCTATAGATGACACACTCATTGATAACTGCATTGAGGTCCACATGGATAAAGAAATGTCACAACATCCATACAAACACAGATGGTAAAAAGTATTCTTGGCCACTGCTAGTATTTCTGCTTCCAGAAACAACCAAAGATCCCACAAGACCTCCACACTGTAAACCAAAGTAACAAAAGGTATGCAAAATTCCTCAGATGAACAGACAGATATGATCTATGTATTTCATCCAGTTGTTGCACCCAACCTGGCAGTATCACCTTGGATTGAACTTTATCCAAGCCCCAGTCTTGGCTTGAAATTGGGAAAAGGGATCAATTTCTCAACAGAGAAGATCAATTATAATTTATTTAGATCAAACTGTTTCATGATAAATCTGAATCCAAGAGCAACAGCAGAAAATTTAATCTAAGATGACAGTATCACGCCATTTACACCACCATTTGCAGTCGGGTGTCTCTTTAATCCTTTAGACTAAGCTCCCTTCAGGCTTCCTCTAACAGTGAGACCCTGTAATACCAAGAATTCTTTCAAAATAAGTAATTACTTTTATTATAAAGAGAGCCAGTTTTTCCAAGTGTAACTCTCAGCAATTATGGGGACTTAAGAATAACCATCATCACGATCTGAAACATTGCAAGAGAAGTGAATATTATCCCAAAGATTTATGCCTATTAAAACATCATGCTTTCTCATTATAAACCATTGTCAATAAAAAGTACCTTTGCAGCTTTTGATTCTCTGTAGAAGAGTAGACACTGAAGCAACTTAGTGAATTCTGGGCACTTTCCAAGGTGGAGATTCCAGGGCATGGTCCTTTATTTATTTCATTTATCATAGCCTTAGTTTCCCGTATGGTTCTTTTGCAAAATCTGAGGCACAATGTTGCAGATTCTTTACTTTCTCTATTTCTGAAATGTTGTTGCTTTTAAGATATGTCACTTTCCAGATCACAGGGAAATTAATATAAGAAGATGAATGTGTCATGGAGATGCTCTAAAAATTTAAACATACTGGATAGGATTTAGAACAATTTGCAGATGAGAACTAAACTTTGTAAAAAAATTAGGCCAAAATACATTCAGAGGCATAAAGAAAAAATTAATTCCCAAAGTGATTTGTAAGAAGATTTATTGGGGAGTAAGTGATTTCATGATGGAACAAGCTTTTAAACAAAATAGAGATCAGTATGAAAATAAAATAAATTGTACACAGTAAAACTCTTTCCCTCTAAGCATTTTTGAATAAGAAATACAACAAAAGGGTCAGGTATTCAATTTAATAGATTATACAAATCTGCAAGCAGCCAAGCATTTCAGTACACTCCTCAAGTACAGGCACTATCTAATGCCACCCATGTAACATACTCAGCTGCATTATCTTCTTTCTGCCTTGAAGCAAGAAAGTGACACTTAACTGATGCAAATGTGAAATGGTAAAAGAGACATACATCATCCCAACTCTTAAAGCACATTCCCCCATTCCCTTCCTCCCTCATTTTGTCTCTTATGAAAGACACACACTAAACCCAGATGAAAATTAAACTGGCTTGTAGAAAGATAGAAAAATTGGTATTGCATTTGATACACAGTCTTGTGGATACTCTCAACGTGAAAGCATGGAAAGGCTTAAAAAAATATACCACGTGCCCTACTTAAAATTTAGAAATAAATATATGCTCTATTTTTACAGTGCCTGAAATCTTTTAAAAACAAAGAACTAGTATAAAATTAGATCTGGTAACATTTTGTCAGAAGTGAGGGAAATGCATGTATATACCTGTTTGGTTCTGGATGACTGCATCCCCATTACAGAAATTTGTAATCCTATGTGCTTTCAAATACAGAGACAACCAAATCTGTACTTAATGTGACATAAGAAAGAGCAAGTACTTTTACCATGTTGGGGTTCCAGTGTCCTCACAGCACACACAGTATTCCCTCCCCCCTCGTTCCCCCCGGCCCATTCTCTAAAGTTTTCCCATTTCCCCCCCCCATGCACTCCTGCAGGTACAATGTTCAGACAGTTACACTGAAGGTACCCATACATATAGTTCAGAATTTGCTGATCCAGGTTCATGGATACCCTCAAGATTACGGCATTTTCAGGAGAAATGGAGTACAAAGAAACAGTATCTTACATACTTTCTAAGAATGTCATTGTGATTCCCAGTCCCACCTGTGATGCCAATAATAAAACAGCAGTCTTCTGACTGTGGAAGACTAATTTCAAATGATGTCCTAACTATGTAGAACCAATACAGTCAAATATACTGTACTACTTCTACTACTACTTACAGTCTGTATGAAACTCTTACCAGCTTAATTAGCTTGTTGAAGAAACAACTTTCAGGGAGTTTTTGTTTTGACTTTTATAGCAAACTTTTTCCAGTGCTCTTTTTTAAGATCACAGTGGCCAAATCCCAAAATCCTTACTAAGTTCTTACTCAGCAAACCTCCCACTGCCATTAGTGGAGTGTGGCAAGGGTCAGAGTCCATGCAACTGACCCTGATCCCATTGAAGTCATTGGCTCCAGAGGACTCTAGATCAATTTCCTGGAGAGAAACTTCACAGAAGCCCAGGTTAGCAGAAAGCCATCTGCGGAGTTTCATTGTGCTGCAACCAAAATACCAACAGTTTCCCCACCCCACCCCAGAATACATATATACACACACACACATACAAACAAACAAAACCGATCACATGGGGGTTCCAAAATAAAGACTGATTAAAAACTGTTAGTTACAATCTGGAACAATGGTTTAAATAGCTTCTTATCCAATATTATTTCTCTTGCAAATATATCCAGTAATGAACATAACAGTAGTTACTTATAAACTAAAATAAAAACCTAAGCAGTGCCCTTTATACAAGACTCAATTATCCAATAACAGTTCAATTTAAAAAAAAAAAAAAAAAGACGACGATGACACATAAGCTAGACTTCTGAACCTCCAGGTCAGACTATGAAGACTTTTATTACTTCTTGGCTAAAATAAGTCTTACAGTGCAGGTAATATTAACTAACTTACTTATAGATTTATGGCACTTTTCCATTTATGTGTATTATTTGATGTGGATTTTCAAGCAAATGTCTCACTTCACAATGCAGGGTTTCCTTTTATTAGTAACTGCATGTTCACTGCACAACATACTCCCCAACATGATTAAAAAAAAGTCAGTGTCTTCTCTTCCTCTCCACTTTTTGTCCCTGCCTTTTCAGTTTTGTCTTCACTCAGTAGCATTACTCCATGGCTGCTGTTGTGTTGTTCAGCTCCCACTGCATTTTTCATGCCATACCCATTGTGTGTGATTACCATATATTATGTTAACAGCTGCTTAACAGCTACAATTACATTCCTGAGCTGGCATGACTCAAGAGGCATCAGTAGTTACTTCTCTTTTCATTTTAAAAAAAAAATATCCAGCTTCACTCGCCAGGAAATCAGTAGCTGCCAAGAGTAAAATCAAATCCAAATAAAATCCAGTGTCTCAGGCAAAATTTCCATAGTGTACCAGCCAGATCTGTACAGTTGGAGAATATGACAGTTCTAATATACCTACCTAGCTATTCATACTATAATTTTCATGATGCAAGGTAAAGATGCCTAACTGCTTACTCAGTGGAGTGTGCCAACAGCTGATTATACCATCAAGCAGGAAATGGAGACATGGGAGGAGTGCTAGAATCCCAGGCTGTCCTTTTAGAAGAGCCACCTTTAAGTACTGTATGGGCAATGTACTCCATCTATGGAAGGAAATATTTTGGCTGTAATAATATATATCACATCTTCCTCAGAAATCTCGATCAGTATGCCCCGGTAAGGGGTTTTCACTGATCTTCTAGCCAAAGGTAGGTGCACTTGTTAGCAAAGGTTGGGAATGAGAAAATAAAAAGTTCAAGTGCGCGCGCGCACACACACACATGGTAGATGTTTCAGGAAAAAACCTGTTAATGTCAAGAAACTAAATTTAAAAAATATTTAGTTCCTTGGATTAATGGAGCAAGACTTGTAGCAAAGGAGACATGTTTAATTCCTGAGGAACAGGTGCAGCAAGCCACAATCTTAGCTTCACTATCTTGACTCTGACAGTTTAGTATCAGATGATTGGTTGCTCTCGCTTATTGATTGTAGGTTGGTGCGGCAATAGTTCAAATCGCGTGTGCAACTAAGGGTTGCTGGGAAGTTGCCCAAAATAAGGAAGTGAATGAAAGTGTGAAGAGTTCCACTTTGAGTAGTTCCCATCTTAGGAGTCTTGTAGTCCCATATATTTTAAAGCAGAAGTTTCCAGTGGGGAACTCTGGTAGTCAGTAGCATAATATGGCTCTTAGTTATTATTTATGGGGAGGTAAGAACTTTCTAGTTGTGGTTGAGTGAGAAGTTCCTGTCTATAGAAAGAAACCACCATATACTAAAGAATGAAGTAGCACTTTCATTAAAAACCCTTTTAATTAGAAAGTTTTAGAGGGGTGAGTAACTGAAAAAAACAAAACTTTGATGTATTTTGCATTGATCATAACTGCAAACAATTTCTTAGAATATTTTTCATTGGCTATTCTGTGATGTGCTCCAATTACATTTGGTATTTAAAGAAAGTTAAAATTGCCAATGTATTGATTCAATATGGGGTCAATTCATGGTTACAGTAATTTTTTGCAGTATTTTTGCAGATAATTTCAGGTGTTTTATTACATTTTAAATATGTACAAATATATTACACAATAGCAGCTGTAACAAATCCAAAGGAGTTTTTACTATGTATTGTCATCTTTAAACTGTAGCCAAATCCTGTAGTCAAGGGGATTTTTCCTGAGTAATGATGAAGAGTCATATGATGCCACTGATTTTAAGCAGATTTTCCCAATGAAATTTTTTATGACATCAGTTTAAAACACCCATGGTATTACATGGCCTCGACAAAGGCCTCTTAGGCGTGCAGTTCTGACTTTTTAAAGGGACACAGCAAGGCAGTTTAGACCCCAAAAATTAGGTTTCTTTAAAATAAAATTATGTAAAAAAAAACCTATTAGAAATAGCTTAATAAAATTATTTTTAAAAATTCACTAAACTAGTGCATGAGAATAGAGAATGCAATTGACCAGAAACTGACCATAAGCAAACACCAGACTGACCACTCTGTTTGCATTATGCATGTTGAAAACATGCAAAATGGAAAAAAAAGTGCATTTAATTTTTAACAATCTAGTGTTATTAGTAAAAGAAAATATTTTTTAAAAAATATAGCTCTAAACCTGACAGTGTCCATTTAAATAATATGTATTTTTAAATGCCTATATAATCTGTATTTATTTTTCAGAGAGACGAGCAATTTCAAATCAGCCTTTCTAGTCTGTATTTTATGTTAAAATATTTAACTAAAGGACTAGAATAGTTCTAAAACAGCCATTGTGGTCACTCAGATACAAATTTATTTATTTATTTACAAATTTATTTGCAATCTGTTAACCAGTCAGCACTGAAAATTTCTGCCACTGTCTCTTGGACTGGGTAGTGGTGTAGTCATTGGAAAATAGCCCACAATGGCTGGTCACTTGGGAAAAATTTAAAATCAGGTGTTGGTAATCATTTAGACATTTTGTTTGGGATGGAGGGGGGAGTAGAAATCTCATTTTTGGGTGGTGGAGTGGGATTTAAATAAAAACAAGTCCCACCTTGTAAGATTCATGTTAAGATTGATGTCTGTTATCTCTTCAAATCAGACATTACTTAATGCTTAATTCCCATTAGTGTTACTAGGAGCAAATTCTCCTCAAATCAATGACAAGACAGATAAATTTGAGCAACAGTTCTAAAAACTACTGTAATTCAATACAAACAAGTTTAAACCTTTAAACATGATTCAAACTGCTTTGTATTACATTATGGAAAAATTATGTTATAAAGACTATTCAAACATAGTTAATATAGATTTACCATTTGTACGTAAATTCTCTCAATCCAGAACACAGTCTCTGCAAACATCTCAGTGACTATCTGCAAATAACACTGTAGAGACTCATTAATACTGCAGAGACTTCATAGGCATCTTCAATTAAGCACTGCAGAGATTACTTTAGCAGCCACATGATATCAGTCCTAACGATTAAAACTGAAACTGTTTTGGACATCCAGAAGCACTAAAAAAGCACAGTAAACCACTTTTTACATTTTTTACATTACAAACTTTTTACATTTTTGTAATCTAAAAACAAACAACTAGTTCAGTGTTCTCTGCCAGTTTACATCATGCCAAACACTTACTTTTAGATGCTCTGCCAGAGTGCTACTGCCTGGATTTTCAACTTCCTTTGAAGATTATATATTATCTATATTCACTATATACGATATGTCCTAGGGTGAAAATCTTTACCGTGAGGCTTATGTGTTGCACAGCTGGATCTGTGCACTGAGATGATTTCACCCTAGATGCATTCTCTCTCTGAACAATATTAACACCTTTATTTATGGTATATTCCTGGTCCACAGCATGGATAATGAAAATAATTTATTTAAAGATGAAAAGCTATTTTTTATTGTGGTGGAATACTTGAAGTGTAACAAAGATTAACTGGGAAAAAAGAAATCTCTACCTCCACTTTGTAGAATAAAGGTTATGTTACACAGAAATTTATTTTTGGGCTGAGAGAATCCTTTCATAAATTAATATGCAATCTGCTCCTGAGGCTATTTCTTATCATAACAGAAGGCTGTCTCATGATTTGAGTCGTTGAGAAAATTGCTATGATAAGGTAAAAGGTTCTGGCATACCTACCTTGAACAAGGGACTACATATTACAATATATGACGTAATAGGCATCTGTGACTCTGATGGTTGGAATGTGTTAATTAATTATTTGATTAATTAATACAACAATGTATTTGGCAGAGATAATGATTAAGTTCACCTCTGATGGCACAGAGGTATGCAAATTACATCCCACCTTCCCAGTAGGAGAAGCTGTGCTCCAGGACATCCAAGGTTTACCCTAGAAGAGGAGACAACTTTCTCTGGTGATTCTGCCAGGGGAGCGAGCCTATCTGCTTTCTGTGTAGTGCTGGCTCAGTGTCCCATCAGAGCAGGGGTCAGGGCCAGCCATATGGGTGGGCAACCGCCGAGGGTGCCATGGTCAACAGGCAAGGAGCAGGGAGGGGCTGTGGAAGGGAGCTTGGGCAATAGGGGGGAGGCAGGCAGCTGGGCCTGAGGGCAATGGGAGGGGGAAGCTCAGAGAGGCAGAGGAGGCCAAGGGGATGGGTAGGGAGGCAGCAGGGGCCAGAGGCACCAAAATACAAGTTTGCCCAAGGTGCCATTTTCCCTAAGGCTGGCCCTGGCAGGAGTTTTGCTGCCTTAAATTTGCTGCTGTGAGCAACCCTCCATGTGGGCTTTCTGCCGTATGGGGTACTGGGGATTATGTTGGCATGAGTCAGGAACCCATGAGTGGCTTGGGTAGGATGAGGCGGGGTGCTGAATGGGCTATAGTGCTAGTGGGTGAGTGCTGCTGGTGGGGTAGTGGGTGCATGGGACTGCTGATAATTCGTTCTTTATGCTCCCTCCCTTCCTGTCCCTTTTTCAGGGATGCGTTTCTTAAAATACAGCAGAAAGCTAGCTCAGGTATGTGAGCAGCAGGGGCTGCAGCATCAAGGCAGCCAGCCCCCCCATCATCTTCAGGTGGCACTTCCCTAGAGTCCAGTATGATGCAGGCAAGACAGGAGGAAGGAGCAGAACTTCTCCCCTCCCCTTAGCTTGCTCCTCCTGGGTCTTAGTGGTCGCTGGGTTTTGTATTTTTTTTCTGAGACCTGCCCCCGTGGTAATCCCACTGGAACTCTACAGAGTCCTGGATGCTCACCGGCTGGTGAAAAGGGCGGAATACAGAACAAAGGTAAGTAGTACATCTCATTTTTTAAATAAAAGCTGACAAATGCATTTATTACTTTTGGTTTGTACAAAAGCATAGCTCAAATGCAGCCTGATGTAAACTTTGTGTGTCAAATATGTAAATGAGTTCCTGGATTGATGTTTGTAGATCTATTCTCCTGTTAGGATCTCTTTTTAGGCAAAAAATACTGTAATATTACAAGAGCCAAACTCTGTGGTTCTTAGCCAATCAAAAGTTCCATTTGGCTCTAAGTAACTGGAATGTCAGGTACTTAATGAAATTGATCACATGAAACATTAGCCATGGTAAAATGATTGGCCCCCAAGTAAATTTATCTACTGTGTATCAGTTCTTTGATACAACACATGCATTAACAAACTCTAGACCATTAACGTGATATCTTAGCAAACACTGATAAACTTGCATGTAAAAATAGTATGATACAGTTTGACTTTTCTTTGCCACTTCGTACAAACCAGGAGCAGTTTAAGAAAACCTGTGAGATTCCCAGATGGGTTGCTCCCTAAAACAGTGACTTCTATTTGTAAAGGCAAATAATATTTTCATTTTATTATTGACAGTGGGATTTCCTCAGTTATCTGAACACAGGCATCATTTCCTATGTCATTCAGGGACGGGGCTAGGAAGGCTTGGGGCAACTCCAATTTTTCCCACCACTCTGCAGCTACCACCGCAACAACACCTATTTTCTCATTAGAAGGGTGAAAAAGCAGTCTTTCCTGACAGCATCTTTACTGCCTTCCAATGTTCATCTAAGTGGATGGGTGCTCCCATTGATACAAGTATGGAAAATAAGCATGCCACCTCTCTGAGACACCTACTCTACAAGAGTCCCCAGAGTGGGAACGCTGAGATTACTCCCAAACTTAGTTCTCCCACAAAGCAGGTCTTGAAATGCTTGAGTGCCACCAAGAGGACCACACACAGCTACATTTCTGTTCTTGCCATCCAATATCCAGTTGCAGTTTTCTAGAATTCTGACACATGGGGTATGTAGTATTTCTCAGTGGCTATACAAGTCACAGACACAAAACTAATTTAAGAAACTTTTAGAATGAAAGATAGTTATGAGGAATGGGTGCAAGAGACCCCTGTGCACTTTGGCAAAATTAAGCATAATTAAATTGGATTCATGCAGTTTTGATACACCATAGACATTACCATAGAAAAGGTAAGTGATAAGAAAACTACTCATCATTGAAAATGCAAGTATAGAACGACATTATGAATAGTTTACAACTTGGAGGTGTTCACTGATAAGGGAGAGTGGAATTATTACTAATAAAGGCTCTTCTTAAGTGTAGTCCATGGTGGTTTTCCCAATAAGCTAGTGTGTTTTACAGTGCTGTACAAATAAAAAGTTGCAGGGAAAATATGAAACATCTATATTACACTTAATCCCTTAAAGGTTATTTGATGGATGAAAAATGAACCAAATGCATTTAAAATAAATGCATGTTACAATATCACATGTAGTGATTTTAACAAAATTATTACTTATGTGCAGTCCTGATATCTGAAGACATGGCACTACGAAGAAAGCTCAGTTCTTAAGAAGCTATTTTCTAGATACTTGTAAGAGTGATGCAGTTTGCTGTCAATCTGATCATAATGTCCCTTCAACTTTGGTACATTCAGTGCAAAATATTTTTGGGAATTTCTTACTCTTATAAAAATAAAAGGCATTTTTTTCCTTGAGAGTGCTTAAAGAATAAAACAATAGCACAATGTCTGTTTAAGCATGAAATGTGAAAGGAACAGAAATAGCATTTAGTTTGCTAGTTTCTTATTTACACTCTGAGGAACTTAACATAATGAACCTATAAAAATAAAGAGAATTCACTGTAAGTTTTTTCCTGATATGCTGTGATAAATTGATACGTATTTTTTAAAATAGTTTTCATGCAGTATAAAACATAAAATCAGTCATTAAGTTCTCCTTATAATAGCTCATCATTTGCCATACACACACCACTTGCATACCTCCTTATTGCAAGCCATTGTTGTGACATCCCTTGCTGCTGATTTTCCTTCAAATTCAGTTCTGCCCCAGGAAGCTGAAATCTATGGTGCACACCATGCAGGCACTCGTAGTCTTAGGTATAGCAAGTAATGGATATTCTGTTATAGTATATGGCATAAAGTAACGTACCTTTAAGAAACCTTTTTATTTAAATTCCATTGTTTGATTTTAGCTAATTTAGGGGGGTGGGGCTGAACAATTTCACATTTTGACTTGAACTTTACATTCAAGGACTTGGGTGAAATCCAGTTTCAGGATACTTGTCAGTTTTTGCAGTAGCCATCTTGCTGATCATGCATGGTCACATCTTTTGCTTGGGCCATAACAAACATGGCAGTCAAGAAAAACTGTTGATTGTAAGACTTTGTTTTCCTTGCACACGAGGCACATTCCAGTATTACTGTAGAGGACTCTGCCACTGTCACAATGCTTGTAATTGCTTCAGAAGCTAGCTTAATTCATGGAAATCTCATTATCTGAATTGCATTGTAAAACAATTTTCCTATAAGAAATCCAATACAAATGTTCATTCATTCTGGAGAGGACAGATCCACAAATGACCAAAGAGCTGGGCACTATGGTTTGTGTATCACTCGAGTCCAAAAGTACTTGTTTCTTCAACTGCTGTCAACAGTTTCTCATAGAGCATGGAGAATGATGGGTAAGGGGGAAGGTCAAGACGATTGAAACACGTATGAGCCCTGCAAAAAAAGTGACAAATAAGCAAAGGGTATTCAGAAATTCAAATGAAAGTAACTGGAAATTCAGGGCACTAGAAGGTCCTTTCAAAATACTATGCTCTGTGGAATATTTTGTTACTGAACAACATTATTTTCAAGTTAAAAAAGAATTAATTGTCAAAGCTACTTTTGAAAATCTGACCTTAATATGGATCACAAATAGCAGCTTAAATTTTGCCTGTAAAAAGTGCACACACATAATGTGCAATTTAGGGGCACAATTAAGGCAGTCTGTTTTGAAAACTTGGCTTAAAATACATATTTTGTAAATTAGATTTTTCTATTAATAACTAGGGATATTTGAATACTAAATCTTTAATCATCAGCAGGTTATTTCCATAGGATGAATGCACATAAATTAGCTAGAATCAGTGACATACTAGAAAATACACTGTAGGGAACAATCCCATACCAACAGAAGATAAACTAGTTGACAAATTAGTTCTTTTCCATTGCTAATTTCTATGGACCAGATCCTCAGCTGGTGTAAATCAGTGTAGCTCCCTTGAAGTCAGTGGAGGTATGCTGATTTACACCAGCTGAGGATCTGGATCTTGATAATATATTACAGAGAAATATATTTAGTAGTTAAATGTATGTAATTCTCAAACACACTCTGGCTTTCTTGACAGGACAGAAATTTATTTCCCCTCCTCAGTTTCTATAGTCTGCCTATCATAATCTCCAGGCACCTTGTGAAAAGGCCCTAGAGCAGCAGTTCCCAAATTTTGGGTTGTAACTCCAAATGGGGTCACGCCATCAGCAGATGGGGGTCACAGCAATCCCTAGTATGTGGAGGACTCCATTTTGCTTCGCACAGCATGAACTTGCACGTATTGTGCATGCGAGGTCACACTGTGAGAAAAGCAAAATGGTGTCCTCCATGCTGTCCGGTGTCCGTGCAGGAAATACTTCATTAAAATGGGGTCATGAAGACAAAAAGTTTGGGACTCCTACCCTAAAGACTCCATCCTCTGGCTAGAGGAAGGAGTAGAGTTGCCTGAGCTTGATACAAGGATTTATTGAGTAGCAGGGTACTTCCATTCAAGACACTTTTGAGCCCCATCCTACTCCTACTGAAAGAAATGGCACAATTCCAAGTGACTAATGAGAGTAGGATCTTTTGGGAGAGAGGTTCTGAGAGGAAAGCTCCTAGGACTTTGCATTTCCTCTTCTTTGAAAGTTGGCTTACTTGGGAGCCTCATTTAGATCTTTGCTTTGGAAGATAAAAGTCCTTTTATATTTGGGTTTGGCCCTTAAAAGGGGCAGGACTTTCTTTACATTTACTTTTCCCTTTTGCAATCAAGCACATCGCATAGTTATTTAAACCTGTTCCCGTAGGCAAGCAAAAACCTTTCCTGAAGTGACCTGCCTGTCACTGGCTTGAACAGCAAACATTTAAAAACACACACCATCATAAATTTAAGTGTATAATGTCAGGAGCTCTCCCCTCACCAAGGACCGAGACTCCCTATTCAATATAACTGTGCTCAGAAGTCAGAATGACTATTCTGGATTTGTAATGAGCCCTCTCAAAACAAAAGGGTGCCTAGCCCCATGCTGAACAAATTTAGGGACCATCATCTTAACAGCCCAACAGGTTGGAACATGAAGAGAAGAGATGAGTCATTCTAGCTTGTTTATAAACTGAAGCTAAGAATTCATTAAAAGCCCTTAGTGAAGTGAAACGCTGAATTAGCAAACAGCATTATAGTGCCATAAAAATACCAGGCTTTGGGAACACACAGTATGCAGGGCCAAATTGTCATTATAAACATCAGATCAAACTTCAGGTGTACTGCTGTGATAGAAAAAAATACTGTATTTTGCTTCATCCAATTATTGTAGAGTTAACAGAATAAGAATGTCAGGATAAGAATGTTTTTCAGCAGGTAGAGTTCACACTCCACAGTATTCTATGGGGCTGCTTGTTTTCCCACTCCTTCCCTCCAGATTCGGTAGAGAGATCAACCCTTGCCTCCATGGAAAGGGGACAGGTCAGCTGAATCCGTGGCCCTCTCTTCCCTTCCCAGAACATTGTAGAAAGCTATCTCTGAGGTCCAGGAAGTGTGCTTAGAGGATATACTAACTTTCCTGCAGAGTCCCTCCATGCTGGGGAACCTTGTTAAGGGGGTTGAGAGGCCAAAGACAGTAGGAAGGCTGACAATTAGAGCAGTGCTGTCAGATAGTTAAATGGCCTTATACATCCACCAATTCCCTGGGTTCAATTTAGACTTTGCAAGATCCATGGTGGCCTAACCTCCTGCTTCCACTGGGTGGGTTCAACTGATCCCCTTCCTTAACCCTCAGGAGGGAGAATTTTGAGGAAACATTGTGAGATAAACTTCACAGAGCTTCTCTTTCTATCAGTCTCACAGGAGGGAAATGTGGGCCATTGTAATAATCCTCCTGGAATCCTCTGGGCTGCTCATACAACCAGCAGAATGATTTCCTCTTGCTTCTGAAGATTAATGCATTCAGAAAGGATGTGGAAGGAGAAACAGACATCCATTTATTAGAATTTTGCATTATGCATCATGTGGGCTGTAAAACCACAAATTTTAAAAACCATGATGCATGAATCAATAAGGAATTAATTACAAGCTAACATCTTGCATCTTGAGTTTTCTTTCAGTTTTTGAGGATGATTTTGTCACAGCATATTGAAAATGTGATCATCTTCGTTAGAGAGCTGATTCATTTTAAAAAATAAAGACCTTGATCTTGTTGAGCAAATGTGCTCTTCTTTTACCAGACATACGACTCTGTGATTCTGAAAGGAGAATGACTTTTCTGTGGATACTGCTTTCCCACGTCATTTCAAGCTAACTGTATATACTATGTTCATCTTTCTGTTCTCATATTTTCTGATAAAGGTATTTAATGTATCTTAGTTCCTGGAGTCTTGACATTCAATCACTTTCCCCTTCACCGGAGTTCAAACAGAATTACAGACAAATTGACTTTAGGTCCAAAGTCCAGTACACCTGAGCAATAACAGAAGAATGCTGTTTGCGTGCAAACGTTGATATGCATTGGCACTTGCTGTTATATAATTGACAGCACAGAGAACTACCCAAAACATCACCAACTTCTAAACATGTAAGAGAATGGAGAGAGTAAGAGTTCCCCTAGTGATATCTGGGTTTGCCTGACAAACAATACAATAAACAAGCTGGGAGTAAAAGTGGCGACAGGGACAGTAGTGGCTAAACTAGTCAGTTTCTTTTTCAGTGCATTCACATGCCACTAACATACAGTGGAAAAGGCCGTGGTAGAAGCCGGGCCACTTGACATATAAGTTAAGAAGTTTCATTGTTCTATTTCAATAAGGCTGATTATAAAATGATCAGAACCGTGGAAGCTATGGAATCACCTAATCAATTTGTTATCTGTGTTAGCCTTCCTCAGCTCTACAGAGCTAGAAAAAGGTGATAGGGAATAGCTACTTTAAAATGTTTTCATTCATTATTTCTTCTCTTTGGTATGAATAAAAAACAAAACTTTGACTTGTAATTTGAGAGCCAGATTTTGCCACCCTTACATTGAGTAGTACCAGACTCACAAGTAGTCCCACTGAAATCCATGGGACTATTCTCAAAATAAAAACACTACTCACTGAGAGTGAGGGTAAAAGAATTTGTCCTTAGGTTAATACAAAGCCTTAGAACCATTAAACATCTAAGAGCCTCAGAGTGAAATTTTCAGTGGGTGTCCAACAATTCATCCACATTTGCAGGATCTTGGAGGAGAAGAAGGAGGAGGGCTGCATTCACATTTGCAGGATCTCTTTTAGGAGCCTGCTGAAAGTTTACCACTCAGTGTCTTTGTTAACACAGGCAACTTCAGCCAGTGCTACTCAGTGTTTGCATAGTAAAGCCTTTGAAGCTGGTATGGCTGAGGTTGAAGCCAGTCTGCACATAGGTATTTTAGATTTTAGAAAAGCAAACACATGGTTTACATTCTGCTCAGAGCTAAATTTGAGATGGACACTGTAAGTAGTGCTTCCTATGAGATTAGAGCACCTCAGTGAGGTGCTGAATCTCCTGGCTGGGCTTGTCCTGTACCCCTCCCTATGGTGTAGACTGTACCCACTATGGCAGAATGGCAGCTTACGGGAGTGTGGCCCTGCTCCAGGTTGATTTGCTACCGCCAGAGTCCTACTCCAGATTGGATCCTGCTGCCTAAGAGGTGAATTTGGTCCCAAGCTTCTGTCTACGCACAATAAACTCAATTAAATAATAAAGCAGGGTCATCTGTTATATTAGTTGACAGCTAGTTTGAGCCTTCCCTTTGAGTTCCCCTGTGTTGGTGGGTTTTTATGGGTTCAGAACACATTTTAATGAAGCTTTCACAATTTCTTTTCTTTCTCCAATTTTTAATTAAGTTACTTTAAACATCCTCAATGTTATACCCCCAAAACACTTATTTTTACAGATAATGAGAGGTCCAGCAAGATGCAAGGAATTTAATAATTTAATTGTCATGTTCTTCTCATAGTAGCCAGATTATCAGTCCTCGAAATCTGATTTCCAGTTAATTGTGTCTCCCAGGCCAGCATCCTGCCACACTGATCAAATACGTTTTACTTACTCCTAGCTACTAAGGCCCCAAACTTGATGACACATACACATGTGCCTAACTTTATTACCATGAGTAACCCATTGAAGCTAATGGGCCTACTCAAGTAAAGTTAAGCATGTGCGTGTTTGCAGGATTGAATCCTTAGATTTTAAACCTTTTGGGGCAGACTTTTGTCTTTTTGATGCAGTGAAATGTGACCAGTGCAATGAAGCCTAATGCTAACTCTGACTTAATAACAGTATTTCATTTCTGCCTAAAGTCTGTCTCAGAGACTAAATATTAGAAGATAGAAAAACTGCAATAATCTCTTTTCCTATTTGAGCATCTGTATAAAAGGGAACAGCACAGCTGAAGTCCAGATTAATGCAAGAAAATGCAACTGTTTATATTTTTTTAAATGGTCTAGGAATGTAATCTATTTCTCATTTCAGTAACAATCACTCTCTGAGGCAGACCCAAGTGGCTGATGCACAGAATACCCTTTGACCCTAAAAAATGCTACAGCAATTGTTTTGAAATATAAACTCTTAGAATTCTGTTAATTGACCTTTGACCTTCAGCTTTGTGGCTCCCATTTAAACCCTTAACTTATAAGGTGGTTTTGCTTTCGAGCTACTGACTCTACAGACTTGTACACTGGCTCTGTGCATTTCAATTACATAGTACTGTTTGTGCTTCTCTGACTTTCTACTGGTAATCAACATTACGAATATATCTATTTCCAACCAGTGTAACTTCCTTTAGATGCTACAGAATTGGATGATGGGAAATCTTTCACAAATGTATTAACCTGCAAAACTGATCATACTGTAGACAAGTTCTTGTTAATAAAGAGTTCAGTCAAGATGACTTTTCAGATCCTGGCTCATATGCCATCAGTCTTTGGTACTGTAGATCATCTCTTTTCCTGGCATCACAAAAGGAAAAATGAGGAAAGCAATTCTTTCTTACCTTTTCCTCTTGCCACTCTGGAAATGTCATTTTCCATCTTGAATTCTTTCACTGGCTTCCTCTCTTCAAGGCCTTGTGCAACTCAGATCTTCCATACATCCAACTCATTTCTTTCTATTCCCCTTTTCACTTGTTTCACTTGGCCCAAGCCTCTCTGCTACTGGCTCCCTTTACAGCCTTCACCCTCTCTCTCATGTTTTGCCTTCTTCTGTCTCTCCTTCTTCAGATCACTCCTCAAAACACACTTGTTCTCTGATTCAAAACTCACCCCTGCAAGATTTCTACACAATGCTGAAGTCATGCTGGCCCTCCTATTATGTGACTGAACTGGACTGTAAATACATTGGGTCTCTTTAATCCAGGCCTGATATTCATTTTCTGGCAATGACTAATAACTTACTTTCCAGAGAGTGTCATATATACTATTTTAATTTTTGTCCTTCTTTGTTCTTAATGCAAGAATGAAACATTTATTCCTTTAAGGGAAGCAATGCCTGGTTTTATGACAAATAAAAACTGGTTACTAACCTGCTGTAACTGTTGTTCTTCAAGATGTGTTGCTCATGTCCATTCCAAGTAGGTATGCATGCACCGTGTACACAGTTGCCAGAAGGTTTTTCCCCAAAGGTATCCGTAGGGTCGGCTCTGGAGCCTTCTGGAGTCACGCCTTCATGGCACTGTATATAGGGTCCTGCAAACCCTGCACCTCTTCAGTTCCTTCTTGCTGGCTAGCTCCAACAGAAGGGTAGGTGGGCGGGTCTTGGAATAGACATGAGCAACACATTTCAAAGAGCAACAGTTATGGAAAGCTAGAAACTGTTTTTCTTCTTCAAGTGTTGGTTCATGTCGATTCCAAGTAGGTGACTCCCAAGCAGATCCATAGGAGCAGGTGTTGGAGTTCAATGACCTGCGGATTGCACCACCATTTTGCCAAATGCCGCATCATTCCTGGTGTGTTGCATAATAGCATAGTGTGCCATGAAGGTGTGAATAGACGACCCCGTCATGGCTCTACAAATGTCTTGGATCGGGATCTGAACAACGAATGCTGCCGAAGACACCTGTGTCCTTGAGAAGTGGGCTGTCAGCGCTGGAGCCAGTATCTTTGCCAAGTCATAACACATCCTGATACAAAATGTGATCCATGAAGAGATTCTTTGTGATAATACAGGAAGGCCCTTCAATCCTCTCTGCTATTGCTATGAAAAGCTGTGTAGATTTTCTAAAGGGCTTAGTCCTCTTCATATAAAAAGCCAAGGCTGTCTAACGTCCAGAATATGCAGCCTCTGCTTTCGGCTGTTGCTGTGTGGGTTTGGCTAGAAGACCAGAAGGAATATGTCCTGGTCCGAGTGGAATTGTGGCACCACCTTCGGAAGAAAAGCTGGTTGAGGGCACAGATGAATCTTGCCTTTGAAGAAAGCCATATAAGGAGACTCAGACATGAGTGCCCTGAGTTCTGAGACTCTCCTGGCTGAAGTTATAATCTCTAGAAAAGCTACCATCCTGGTCAGATAGAGAAGCGAGCGATAGGTTTGAATGGAGGATCCATCAGTCTTGACAGTACAAGGTTAAGATCCCATTGGGTATAATCTGTTTAGACCTTTAAGAAAGACTCCCCACCATGGGGTTGGCGAAGACCCAATGGCCTGCAACCCAGGGATGAAATGGCAAGATCGCCATCAGGTGGACCTTGACTGATGACACCAACAGATAATCCAAGATGAAAGGTATTGATGACGGTGCAGATGGAGTACCCTTCTGCCTCAACCAGATGGAGAACCTCTTCCACTTAGTTAGGTTAGTGGCCCTGGTGGAAGGTTTTCTGCTGCCAGGAAGGACGTCTCTGACTGGTTCTGAGCACTCTAATTCTAAAGCATTCAGCCATGGAACTTCCATGCTGTGAAGTGCAGAGACTCGAGATTGGAGTGACGAAGGCAACTGTGGTCCTCAGTGATCAAGTCTGGGCCTATTGAGAGACTGATAGGAGTTTCCACTGAGAGGTTGAGGAATATGGCGTGGCCAGACTGGAGCTACCAGAATTACAGAGGACTATCACGTCCTGATCTTCAGCAGAACCTTGTGAACAGTGGGATGGGTGGAAATGCGTAGAACAGATTGCTGTCCATGGGATGAGGAATACATCCACAGTTGACCCTGGAAGGATCTGGAAGCTTCTGGAAGGAGCAGGAGTGCAAGCACTTCCTGTTCATTTCGGCACAAACAAGTCTATGCAGGGAATTCCCCAATGTTGAAAGATGTTCTTCACCAAATCCAGGCGGCGAGACCACTTCAGGTTGGAGAAAGACCTGCTAAGGTGGCCCACCAGCTCATTCTGAGACCCGGGAAGGCAGGATGCCTTGAGGTATACTGAGTGGGCTATGCAGAAGTCCCATAGTCTGCGGGCTTCCTGGCACAAGAGAGAGAAGCATGCTCCACCTTGTCTGCTTATACAGAACATTGCTGTTGTGTTGTCCATCATGACCGATAAACATTTGCCTTTCAGTTTTCAATTCTCTTACACTGATGTGAATTGAGAGCTCTGACTGGGACCAGAGGCCTTGGGTCCTGAGCCACCCTAGATAAGCTTCCCAGCCCATCGCAGAGGCAAGGTGACCCGGAACAGTGAGGGGCAAGGTGTGGGGAATAGGACTTCTAGGCAGACTGAATGCAGGTTGAGCCACCAGTGGAGGGTTTCTACCACAGAGGGAGGAAGCAAGAATACTCTGTTTATGTAGTCTCTAGATGGATGATACACTGAGGCTAGCCATGCCTGAAGTGGTCTGAGATTCTGGCATGATGAATGACATACATGCATGCAATCTGTTTAACTCTTCTATGATGGAGCATATAGTCCGGAACTGAGCTTCTGAAAGAAAAGCTCTGGCCTGGTTTGAGTCTAGCACTGCCCTTATGAACTCTATCCTCTGAGTCAAGGCTGACTTCTGCACATTGACCGGGAGACTCAACCTGTCAAAGTTTTATGTCTTATCAGTTAACTTATCAATTTATTAACATCAGTTTTATGTCTGCTTCCACCTGCGCCTTGGTGTGACCCTTGATCAACCAGTCGTTGAGGTACGGATAGACTTGTACCTTCTACTTCCTCAGGAATGCAGCGATGACTACCATGCACTTGGTAAACACTTGGGGGGCCACAGGAAGGATGAACAGAAGTACTGTGAACAGCTGGTGGGTCTGGTTGACTATGAACCGGAGAAATCTCTGAGTTGGAATGATCAATATGTGAAAGTACACGTCCTTTAAGTTGAGGGTGGCATACCAATCCCCCAGATCGATAGAGAAGATAATAGAGACCAAAGGAACCATGTGGAACCTCAGCTTCTTCATGAATCTGTTGGCTTTCGGGATTAGGAAGTAAAGGGAGTAGAATCCCTTGCTGCTTAGCTCCCAAGGAACCTCCTTCTCCACTCCTACACTAAGGAGCGCCTGCACTTCTTGGATTAGAAGTTACTCGTGAGAAGGGTCCCTGAAGAGGGATAGGGAGCATGAGGGGTGAGAAGGAGGAAGGAAACTGAATTGAAGTTCTACCATGCACAGCACCCAGTGATCTGACATGATTGAGGCCCCTGCATGGTAATAGTGGGATAGCCGGTCCGAAAAGTATAGGGGTGAAGGATCCGAGTCCTGAATTGGTATGCCACGCTCAGGAGAACCCTCAGTAGTTCTGTTTGGAACCAGATGATTGCCTCGCTGGTCCGGGGCATTGGCTGGTAGAAGGCTGAGAGATTCCCCTCCTGTAGTTCCTGCCCCTCTTACAGTTATACTCCTGCCTGGATTGGGATTGGTAGAACTGAGGTAAGGGTTGAGGTTGGAAATGACTCCTCTGCGGCACCAGGGTTTGAAGGCCTAAGGACTTGAAAGTAGCCCGAGAGTCCTTGAGGCTGTGCAGTTTGAAGTCTGTCTGCTCAGAGAACAGCGTCAGACCCACAGAGGTCCTGGATCGTCTGCCGGACCTCGTGCAGGAGGCCCAAGGCTTGTAGCCACAAGCTCCGACGCATCACTACCACCAATGACATGGTGCAAGCTGCGGCATTTGCCACATCTGGAGCCACTTGAAGTGAAGCCTTTGCGACCACCTGGTCTTCCTCTATTAGGGCTGTGATCTCCACCCTCAAGTTCAATGGTATAGACTCCGAAAACTTTGACATAGACCCCCATGAATTAAAATTGTATCTACTCAAAACTGCCTGCTGCTCCGTGATACAGAATTGCAGCCCCCAAGGAGAATACACCTTTCTACCAAAGAGGTCAAATTTTTTAGCATCCTTTGGCGTGGAGCCTTGCTGACCTTGCCTCTCACGCTCATTGGCCCATGCAACTATCAGCGACCCTGGTGGGGGATGAGTATATAGGCATTCATGGTTCTTGGAGGGTACAAAATATTTTCTCTCCACCCTCTTCGCTGTGGGGGGCAGAGAAGCAGGAGTTTGCCATAGTGACTTTGTTGTTTCATGAATGGTCTTTATTAGTGGTAGTTCTACCCTGGATGGGCCCACAGGGATTAGAATGTCCACCACAGGTTGTGTGTTCTAGGAGACCTCCACAATCTGGAGCCCCAAATTCTGTGCCACCTTCCTCAAGAGCTCTTGATGAGTCCTGCTGTCATCCACAATCGGTGTCGCTAATGACCCCTGCTACTGCTTCATCTGGGGGACGAATAAGATGATACTCTGACTGGGGCAATCTCTTGGCCTTCTGCCCCCAGAGTGTCCCAGGTCGCCCGTTCCTTGAACTCGGTGCCAGGATCGACATTGTGCCTGGTGCTGGGTCCAGTGCCATGCAGTAGCACATCATCCAGTTGAGAACGGTGATGTCTGCTCCAAAAGGCAAGCGCTAGTGACCGTCCAGAGTGTGACCCTTGAGCCTGGTGGAATGCCTAAGGGGCCCAGAATGGTCACGGAGCTAGCATTTGGCACTGTAGCAGCCAAGGCATGTGGAAGGGCTCACCAGCCTCAATCCTTTGGTGCCACCTCTCTGATGGGTGCCAGCTTCTTCTAGAAGAGTAGGACTCCACTTCAGAGTTGGAGCCTGACAATTCATTTCATGGAGAGCACGGCGGTGCAGTTCTCAGTGGTGCTGGAGCGCAGTGCCAGGGAGACAGTGACTGTGACATCGTAGCCGGCTTTTCCCTGGTCAGCACTGAGTGCTTTTTTGGCACCGGTGATCTGGGGTCTGGAGCACTTTCACACCTCGGAGGGGAAGGCGGTGCTATGCTCTCTGTCAGCTCCCTGGCCACTTCAAAAGTCTCCAGAATGGAGGGGAGCATCAAGTCCTTCTCACGGCTCTCCCTGGGCAGGGAGTCCAAAGGCACCAGACTCGACAGACCCCTTCCTGAGACCACAGTCGATGGAACCATGCCTGAGATTACAGCACTTGAGTGGCCCGATGCAGGTCAGATTCTACTCGAGCTCTTACATCCCGTTGTTTTGGGTGTCGGTGAGCGCCTCCTGTCAGTTTTCCTCTGCTTCTTACGAGGTATAGGGGATTGCAAGTGGTGCCACGTCCCTGAGGCATCCCTGTTGCCAGTGATCAATGACGGTGTTGAGGGTCTCTAGACACAGAGTCCTTCTTTGGCGCCGTTTCTCTTATAGACGCTGGTATATTCTGCACTGAAGCCAATGTAATAGGTGTTGGCTCAGCTGGGCTTGGCACCAAGTGAAGTCAGAGAGCAGCCTCCATTACAATGAACTTTAATCTTTGACTCCTCTCCTTCTTTGTCCTTGGGCATAATCCCCTGCAGTTCTTACAGAGATCCCTTTGATGGGTCTCCCTGAGACACTTTAGAAAAGTGGATCATTCCTGGGCATGGGGTTTTTGCAAGCCCCGCATGGTTTACAGCCGGGGGGACCAAGGCATGCCCCGGCCCCTGGGAAGGGGAGGAGACCCCGATAAGTGGGGTCTTATATAACTATAACTATAAACTAACTCAAACTATTTAACTAATGACAGGTATCAGTTCAAATAACCACTAGGAAGATGCTTGCAGAACAAGAGAAGACTGATGTTCCAGTGACCATCACAGGCAGTAAGAAGAAACTGAAGAGGTGCAGTGCCATGAAGGTACAACTCCACGGGGCTCCAGAGCCGCCCCTACGGATACCAATAGGGGAAAAACCTTCTGGCAACTGTGCATGCAGCGTGCACACACCTGCTTGGACCATGAGCAAGCATTCGAAGAAGAACCATAAATTTTAGATTAGTTGTAGTCCTAGTGAAAGAGAACGAATTGAAAATTAATTTGCCTTTCCCACCACACAGGAAAACTACATCTTCAGTTCAAAGAAATACAGATGTGTCATATATGCAGTGGAACAACTAGGAAGAAGAAATTCCGCTGCATATTCCGCAGAGCATATTCTATCTATCAATGACAGCTGTTTATTTCTCAAGCAGTTTATGCATAACCCCATAGTTTGCAGCAGAGGTAGTTGAGAATACCAACACATTTACCATGATTGGCTCACAGAGAACTGAACTTTATCCAAGCAGTTCAAAATTCACTCAGATTTAATAAAACAAACAAACGACACACACACACACTTTTACCTGGGTAGAGCAGTGATTTTCCCCCATTTTTCTACACAGAATCTTCTTGGCCCATTGCTCCCTCTTAGAGATGCAAACCCCTCATAAGGTATGCTGGATGTGCCCGTAACAAACTAGCAACACAAAAAGAACAACACGGATGACAGATATACAACTTGAAAGTTTTGTGAATGCTCGTGCACAAGTAACTACTCACAGCAGTGTTCCCACTGAAGTCAATTTGGTCATGTATAAGAGTTTGCAGAATCAGGTTTTATTTGGAGGGGAAGCAGGAATATTAAAATCCTATTTAAAATGCAGGGGAGGGAAAGTTGCATATTTCCTGATTAGCACACTAGGAGGGAGAGCTTACTAGACTAATTGCTGTTATAGATTTCACTTATAGACAGCCAGTATATAGAGTAACTATGATGCACAACCAGTGTAGAATAAAATCAAATTACTAGTATCATCAAGTTAATAAATAAAGGGAGAAAATAAAATATATTTAATAAGGTTTAAAAGGGACTAACTAATAAGTAAATAACCATGTATGATGTTACACTTATGTCGTGCTTTTAATCCAGCTAGATTTCAATGCACTTTACAAACTTTACTGATATTAGCTAAGAGCCAAGTTCTGCAATTCTCATTTAGGTAAAATTCCCATAGATTTCAGCGAGAATTTCTTCTGATGTACAGAGCAGATGTGACTAGAACCATCCATGGAGAGGAGAATCTTGTGACAGATGTAGCCTACTTATTTTTTAATGGTCTTGATATGACACCTACATAAAATAATTTTTTTGAATTGCAGTTGCAGAATCCCTACTTTGTATTATAATTACAAAGGAAAATCTTAGCAATAAAGTAACACAGACAGCCCTCTATAATCCTGCATCAAAAGGAATACCTCTGTAGTGTTTCCCACAAAGTATTTACACAGAGCCAGCTGTAACAGGAAAAAGGCATGTTAGTCATACAGTTAACATGACCAGATGCCAATTCTGAAATGTTAAAACCAATGGATTTGAAACTAGTGCAATTATGTGGCAAATATAGATAAAATCAGATTTGACCCCTTCTAATGAATTGGGGTGTTGCTAGAGATACCTGTATTTGATTATATGTAACTCTGAAAAACCCACATGCATTAAAATTCCTCTACTTCAGTGTTGTTGAGTTCATCAGGTAAGTGAATTGAGCAGGCTGACCTACTGTGTGAAGCAGTATTTCTATTTATTTGTTCCTAATTCCCTGGCTATCAACTTAGTGAAGAACTCTTGTTTTCATGTTAGGAATGAAAGTGGAATAATGGGGGACTGGATCCGTTTTCAATATCATTTTCATAATTTTGAACACCTCAGCCAAGTCCTCTCTCTAACTCTGCCTCTGAATAATCTTCAAAGGTAAACACTATCATGCTTCTTTCCCCTTCTTTGGTTCAATACAAATCTTGAGGATTTTTTTATCAAATAATAACCACCACCACCACCACCAGCCAACTCTCATACTGGTATTGGAAACCTTCTACCAAGTGGACTTTTTTTTTAGTTAGATCTGACATTTCAATTACTTACAGTAAGCATCTACAGGGAGACTGCTCAGTTACTATAGCTGAGGGCTATTCCCCTGTCCTGATATCACACATTATCTGAAGGTTTCATTATCCTAAACTGATGACGTCTAACATTTAATGTGAAATGGTGATATATGTTTTTAAACAAATCTACTCATCTCTCACCTGTAACAGCCTTAGTCGTTGTTCATTGTTGAATCTTTCTACAGCAGCCCAGAACCACCGAATTACAATGTGATTGTCATGGTAACCTGTTAGAACAACAACAAAAAGACACATTACCTTTGGCTCTTTTAATTTTAAGTGCTACAGAAGTGTGGGAGAGAACACATGAAATATCAATCACTAATGGCCTTACCCTAGCTCGATCTTGGTTACAGTATTAGCCTTCATACTTATAATCAAATATCAGCAAAAGACAGCAAGTGAGACAAAACCAGGGCTTTTATCAGGGTCATTGCACCTGGTTCCAAATTAAAGGCAGACATTCAGTTTCCCTTTTGCAAACACTTCAAACATTAGCAAGTCACTCATCTGAGTTGCCAAGGGGTTTTCTACAGTTGTTTTTTAAAGTTGTTCATCATGATGCCAGAAGTAACTGCATGCAACTCCACTTAAAACAGTTGCCATCTCTCATTATTCTTAATGGAACTGAAGCCAGACTGCATCCGGTTAGGATCATTACCATTTCCAGAAAGTCTTTGCAAATGGAAGCGAGGCAGTCCTTACTAAAGATGGATGCCTTATCACTCTCTTTATGCAGCCCAAGCATGAGAAAAATCAGAGAACAGTTGAATGTGAGAGCAGGGAGAAAGACTGAGGGTAATGGGGATATGAGAGGGGTTTGGAGTTAGATACAACATGAATCTTTTAGCAGCTGCTGTAAATGAACTCTGAGTACACCTTTATGTCAAAGATTTGCCTGCTCACTTTCAGATGACATCAGCGTTTCTTTAGATTCAAAATAAGAACATACTGTTGCAGTTTTGGATTTCACTCCTTTTATCAACTAAAATGTCTGCTTCTAATTCAAAAGCTAACCAGGAAAACAAAGATATTCCAAAATTAGTTTAAAATGGGCTTCCACCCTTATTAAATTGACATCTCATAGAAAAGTTTAGCAGAATCTTAGAAAACGGGCACTTCCAGATTCACTCATGCGGTATCAGAGCTACTTTGAGATAAAAATCAACGTCACCTCCTCTGTACTCTGTGTTGTTTCTCCAATCACTTAAGTCAATTTCTGCCGTGCCAGCAATAACCAGTTCCAATTCTCTTGCATCAAATACAGACACCAGCCTAGCGTCAACAACCTATGAAATGAAACAAAATACATAGAAACATGCCCTCATTGTTTCTATTATTTTTGTTTCCTACTAAATAGACTCCCCAATTACTAATGCTGTATCATTTTTCAAGTAATGTTCTGGCTTGTTCAATGAATGGGGAGGTTTAAGGTTAAAACTTTTTTCAGAAGATGCAAATATGTGGGCTATTCTTCCACTGTCTTTTATACTGTAGTTACATTCAGTTTTATTAGAAGATCATAGTATTTGGAAGAAATATTTAGAAAATAATACAGAAATACTTCAAAGGTTATAGGGAGTCAACATATTCAAGTTCCTGTTCAAGTGTGGAAAATGTAGAAGGAAAACATCTCGCAATACACTCAACCAATTATGTAATGCTGGACATGGAGTAAAAAATTCCTTCCTAAGTCCAAATCTTAAGGCCCATAGAAGAACTAGGTTGTCATTATCTAAGTTTGCATGCTGCTAATGCAAATAGTGGTAATAATGTTTTCCCTCTCTTTAGAACATAGCCATGTTATTTGACTGAATGACCTCCAACAAGTGACCTCCACATATAAAAAGACATTTGATTATTATGAAATACAATAGTTAGGCCTACTGTAGGATATACATAACTCTCACTCTTGATTTTACCTGTGTCTTCTAAATACTGTGTGGTTGGGTGTATTAGAAATGCATGTATAGAAAAAGCTAGATAATACATATATGGGAATTAGAGATGAGTAGGATTTCTTACCTCGTAGAAACCACGAACTAGACTTTCTGTTTGCTGCACAACCCCCCTCTCAATTCTCCATTTCACCATTCTCTCTATGTATTCTTTCTTGTTCTTCTCCGTGACTGGGATGTTGGCACCCCCTGGTTTCAATTCCCGTTCAGTGATCTTAGAGGAAAACCACCACCAAAATAGTATAAAGACAAAAAGGATATATTTATGAACTCAAGCTTTTTGTTAAATATGTAGCACTAATTCCCCAATAGCATTAGCCAAGCACAGACTGGTTTAACAGATTGGTGTACATAAACTCAGACAGATGACATGAAACTGAAATCCCTGTTTTGACCAAATCATATCAAGTACAAAGTAAGAACAAGCAGCTTCAAAATAAAAGATACAAACCATCTTCTGCATTCTTTAGGTATTGCATTGGTAGGTAATGAATAGTAAACTATAAGTATTTTAATTGTTCATACCAACCAAGTTTGTATTAAAATCAGCTGGGAATGACAACATTTTTCAGCCCAAAGAAACTGTTACCTAACAACAGAATATAAAGAGGAAAGGAAAGGAAAGTAGCAATCTTGCACACCTGCCCAAAAACTTCTTCATTTACAGTGAATGTGAGATCTAGGATATCATGTATATCGTTGTCTTTCATCCACTGCAAACTCTGGTGGAACTCCTCATCAAGGTATTCCAAGTCACTCAGGTCACAGAGTCTAACATAAACAAGAAGAAAATATACAAATATAGCTGACAGCAGTAGTGTGTGCTCATTAACAGAGCTCAGACAGGACAGCTCTACAAAACAAACTGAGAATAAAGGGAACTCAGAGAAATCAATAGAACAAAGAACAGTAGTTACTGGATTCCTTTGTGCTGACGTTCTGAAGTCAAGTTAGTAGAAACTATTCTGAATCTCTGTGTATTTGCCTAGCAACGGTAACAGCAACTACTTGCATAACTCTCATCTCTTTTTTGTTAAACTACAAAATTCTAAATTTCCATTTTAAAAGATCTTTTCCTTGTAAATTTCACTTTATTTCGAATTCTAGCCATTTGAAATATGGTTCAATGACCAATACCCTTATTTTGATCATGGATTACAAAAAATGCTATTAATAATTCTTGTAATACTTAAGTGAAAAGATCCATCAATATGGGATATGTAATTTACCTCAAAAGAAACAGGACATTTTTATTAGAAGTAACGGCCATCCTCCCTATTGCAGAGGTTTTTAATCTGCCACCTCTTGCTCCTTCCACTTTTCAGTGATGCCAGCCTTGGTGCATTTTGCCATAAAGCCCTTAAACATGGTATGCCCTTCCAAATTTGGTTTGTGAGCCAACTGCCCTCTCCTCATTCAAGCACCTCCTTACGACTCGCGTCTTCCATGATCCCCACAAGAAGTCAGTCAATAATCATTATTATTGTAATGGGGCCAGATTCCATCAGCCTTATTCACGTGGAGTAGAATCTTACCCTATGCACAGCCTTACATTTTCAATAGGACCACTCAGAGTGAGCTGCTATTTAACCAGAGGAATTTATCCTTGTGCCCACTCTAGGGCTGGTGCAGGCACATAGGGGAGATGGCTTGCATCTTCTCTTACTAGAAGCTGCTGGGAGCTGTCTTGAGCAGAGGGTTACCTTAACTTGCATCCTGCAGCAATGGCCCTTAGCAGCAGTGCAGAATGGCTGGGACAACATTCCCCTTGCTGACCTGGGACTGCCCTGTGCATCAGTGCCTCCTGCAGAGATGTATGCAAAGCTGGTTCAGACACCTTCTGTGGAGTTGCAGACCCAGGAGGGACTGCATTCACAGGGGTATCCATAAAGATGCTTTGTAGTCTCTTTCTGTTGGCCAGGTCATAAGGTGATCATGAGTCACGCCCACTGCTTGTGAGAGTGGCAGAATGTGCCCTATAGCTATTTAAAATAATTCTAGCAAGCCACCATGACCAACAGATAACTAACTAAGTAACCACATGATATTACTACTGGAGCCCTTGTCTTTCTCACCTTCCCCACACCCATACTGTTTATTTAGCCTCCTTCCCAACTCCCGTCACATCACCTCTAACATTGGACTCCTTGGGATAGAGACCGTGTCTATTTAAAAAATAAATTCTCAAAAGCACCTACTACAGTTTTAGTTGATGTAAAATTAAACTTGTAGTATTTGCACAGCACTATAAATGTGCATGGTGCTTTTCAGATAAATGTAAATCATCCTTCCAAAATTCTCAGATGTGGCTTCTGATTCTGAGCTCATTTTTTGGATTCCTAATCTTGAGATACATTAGGTCTAATTTTCAGACATATGAGCAACTGTAGTTCTTATTGGCTTTAGCTGAGCTGTGGAGATGCAGTACTTTTGAAAATCAGACCCAGGGAATCTCAAGTTAGGCACCCCAAAATGGAGGCAGCCAAAAATCAAAGACTCCTTTTGAAAATGCCGATCTTAAAGTCTAAATGAAGGCGTGATTCATATCCTGTCCTATGAGTCATTAAAGACAAATGAACAAGCACTCTATTAATATCTGTTGTTTCACTGCAGGATTTGAAGAGTACGGTTTTATAGAAGAAACAGCTAATGTAACTAGTTGATAGAAATCACAAGGTTTTGATATTGATCAGAAACATCATCTTCTAAGTTATCAAGTAACTCACTAGTTCCATAAACGGGCCTTAATTTAGGCAAGTATACATTAAAATAAATCTTGGATTAAAACTAAATGACCAAATTACATTGGCCTACCTTCTTGAAGTCAAGAACTTGGCATTTATCCCTAGTCAAAAACTGCATTTTCCATGAGAATAAAAGAGTCAGAACATTTTTACTCACATTCTGAGGAGGGCTTTATAAAAGGGCCGTGTAAAGAAGGCATCTAACAAATACTGATGTATCAGAGCAAGACCAAGGATTCGACCACTGAACCTGAACCTGAAAGACAAATGAAATGAGTTATAACCAGTACCCACAGACTTTCTACTTTGTGTGCTGCTAAGTCCTTTACATAAGTACTAAGTTTAACACATATTTAAATCAGATAGCTATAACTGTATTGTGGTAGCTTGTTTCTTTTTAGCTTCTCAGTAGAATGTAGTGAAAAAAATCTGCAAGGTGTGGAAAGTACCTGGGTTTTAAAGCTGAAGTTGCCACTTTTCAGTTATTGAAATCTAAACTGAACTCATCCTAACTCTACCGAACTATGTCCTTTATTCAAACCATGGCTTCCCAACATGATTGCTGTTTTCTGCCCCCGTCTCCTCACTCACCCCTTCTGAGCACTGTGAGACTAACTCTGGTAGGTGATTCTAGGTATCCTTTTCCACCTTGTGGGTGACTCTATACTCTCTCTCATGACTGGCGGATATTGGACTCCATAAAACCTTTCATGTGTGTTGGCTGGAAAATATCAACCTCACCATTCCATTTCTCCCCAAAAAGTACCAATGTGATTTAAACCCCCTTCTACATTCGTTGCAGTTGGAAGATTAGAAATCAGAAATGTGGCAACCTTGTTTGCTATACTAGGGCCTTTACATAGATTCTATTAGACTCTAATGGCATAATTCTGCTTTTGGAAATAATGGTTCATGTTGAAAAATTCATTAAAAAAAATAAAAAAATAAAAAAAAAACAGGCAATGCCCTCCTGGTATATCTGAAACCAGACTCAAGCCTAATGCTCTCTCTGAAAGCAAATCAAGTTTCTAGACTTTCTGGTAGGCCATACCCTCAGGACTACTTTACTTGGGAAAAATAAAGGCTTTGTTTTGCCTGGCCCTATGCAGGTGTGCAAGATGGGGAGAAGGTACACAGAGTATCCTCCCTCTGTGCACAGGGATTATGCACAGCTGTGTTCCTTGCACTCTCCCCAATGCAAAGACAATGCAAGTCTAGTGCTGCTGCCAGCACTAGTCTCCCCAAAAACAATGGGGTCATGCCCCACTCAGTGGCCAGCTAACTAGCCCCACATAGTTGAGGATGGGGAGGAGAGGGCCATGCACAGTCCTGTAGCTTGTTCTGCCAGACTTTCATGCTTTTCAGATGCAACATATAGAGTTTGTTATTGCTGAACTTCTTTATCCAATCTTTTATCGGAGTCCAACAGGTACATTGCTTCAGTTGATGTGCAGTGCAGCCAGCCAGCCCGCACTAAATGAATGGCATAACCTCTCAACTATGCTTCATTGCAATGGTCCTCCATCATTTGAGCCCTAATTTGCCTTTGTCCTACACAGACTTGCAGCTGTCACTCCATTACTATAATTTTAATACTTTAGAGCCAGATTCTCAGATGGTGTAAATGGCATAGATCCACTGACTTCGCTGAAGATGCATTGTTTTATACCAGCTTAGAATTTGGCCCTTCATCATGAAATTGAAATTATGTATACATATATAAAAAGAGATACATTTTATAGATATATACTGCACATCATCTCAGGTTTTTTTCCTCTTCTGTTTTTCAGATTCCTCATAGTACATCCTTCTCACATATTTTAAAGGCTACTATCAGACATATGGACCTTGATTAAGAGCTTCTCTATCAATCAATTACCATTTTTTCCATAGCAAAAAACAAGAAGAGATATCTCCATAGATTTTCCTCCACCAGATGTGGACTGCCTTACTGGAAACAATCTATATTCATAGAGAAATCCCAAACAAACAACACACAATAAAAGCTGATTGAAATCTCTCAATCACAGCGCTGACTACAAGCCAGTGTTTAATATAAACTGCTTTTCATGCACAAAGGACTGACAGTGCTTTGGTGAAGCAAATGTTTGCTCTTGTACAAGAAGTGTGGAGTTTCATGTTGTGAGCCAAACCCACAATACATATGTTCCAAATCTCATCTTTGCTGACTTTGTGAGAAACAAGAATATCTGTTAAAACCAACTACATACACACACACACACACACACACACACAAAAAGAAAAACAAAATGAGGAAAGTCTAAAGAAATGCAATTATTTTACTGTTGGTTAAAAAGATCAAACACTGTGTTATATGTCTGAACAAATATGAGCTGATTCTCCACAAGTGGAAACAGAAAAAGTAAGATTAAAAATTAATTCTTACCACTCATGGTGATTGTCTACAAAAGCAGACATGGGACTTATTTGTACTGTGTAGGTATCATTGGCCGAATATTCAAATAAACCATAATATGGATTGAAGAGCTCTCTGGACACCAGGAAAAAAAACTCTCTTGAAGGTCCACTGTAATCCAACCTTTAAAAAAATTCAAGTTAATTTATTACAGAAGGTTTATTTGATACAAAATACTTGTTATAAGAACACAAGAACAGCCATATCGGGTCAGACCAATGGCCCATGTAGCCCAGTATCCTGTCTTCTGACAGTGGCCAATACCAGGTACTTCAGAAGGAACGAACAGAACAAGCAATCACCGAGTGATCCATGCCCTGTCGTCCACACACAGCTTCTGGCAATCAGAGACTAGGGACATCCAGAGCATGGGGTTGCATCCCTGACCATCTTGGCTAATAACCATTGATGGACCTATCTTCTATAAAGCTACGGTTTTTTAACCACTGCATAAGTTTTTCTAAGACTCCTATCAATGTGGTATTTAAAGCCTTGATTCTGTAAGATGCGTCATGTGGGTGGACACTTATGCCCGCATGGATCCCTAACTGAGGTGGAGTAGTTTGTAGGATTGGGGCCTAAGTGACACACAGCCTTCATTGAAGACCCTTGCTTAGTCTATATTGGTCTCTTGGGAATAACTTTAATCACTGGTATCAAATCGAGTCATTCTGGAGAAGGGAAAGGGAAAGCAGAAATCCCTTCCTATACAGGGTACACAATAAAAGAGCCTACACATATATGCACCTGACAAATCAAGGACAGAAATGAAAAACAATCATATTATATCCTTGCAGATTGGAAGCAATATGACAATTCGAGGAGTTATATTCTCCCTTCGAAATAAAATCTCAAATTACTTTAATGCTTCATCTTTCTTGGACTCTCTCTCTCCTTTCAGAACCTTCACCCTATCAAAGGAGTTAGTTTTTTATTAAGAAGCTGAGGGTTATTTAGATTCTTTGTTTATTAGAAACTACAATCTTAAATTAGTAGAACCTGAAGGCAATGCATTCTCCAAGTGACATGTAATTGCATTCACATTGGGAAGATAGACAGCCTCATTGCTGAAATAGTATTGAGAAAAATCATTGTTTTGCCACTCCTCCCAGAGTCACAATTGAAGTGAGTTAAGTGTAGGACTAAAATCTCTATAGATATGGAGAATGGAAATGGAGAATGGGGGGAGGGAGGGGGATTCCCATTGGGAACAAAAATTATTATAGCCCTCAACAAGAGAAATAAAGCACCTCTATAGCCTCAAGATTTCAGACATTGACCTTCTTTAGTCTTAGTACCAGAATAATGTACACAAAAAAAGGCAGAGACTAAATCTGAAAGGACAATCTGTACCTATTAAGATGATTATCCAATGCACAGTTAATATACAACATCTAATGTATAGAATGAGACATGCTTTGCACCATATATATGTGGGGCTTTTTCTCCTCTCATATTTTGATTTAAAATATCTATCTAAAATATAAAATGTACATATCCTTGGTTCTGCGTATCGTTATCCATTTTAAAGTATACAATAATAAATTAATGTTTAGCAGTATAATTCTATGCCTTAGCCACATAAACCAACCTCCCCACCAAAAAGGGTTTATATTAAATTATATAATATTCCACCCATCTCCAAAAATGCTGGCCATTCTATTCCCTTGGCCAGAAGCCTGAGCAAATAGATCTGTTTTTTCAATGTACTCAGAAGATCAAACAATTTGGTTTATTTTAGACCAAGATGGGGACTGGATTCCAAAGATGAGAGTCCCCCGTCTCCCCTCCCAACAATGCCCTGCCAGCAGCTCCTTCTTATTCAAACTGAAGGAACGTCACTGCTAACTGCAAATGTAGGGCATAAGGAAACAGTCTCTGAAACAGGCAGTTCTATGGACTGGCCATTTAGGGACTTATGTGTCAAAATTAGCATCTTAATATCCTGGAAAACAAACCAAAAAGCAGCTTGCACAAATCCTGAGCACCAGTGTAATATGTTCACAGTCCAAAACTCTGTTTAGTAAGCATGCTACAATGTTACTGCGCCAGCTTCGGTTTCTGATTGGATTTAAGGTGTAACCCCACGTTGCAGAGTGCATTGCAATAGTCTAAACTCAAGATGCCAAAGGCAAAAATGATAATATTGAGAGGCCCATATAAGAAAGAAAAGATCACAACCATCTGGTGCGGAAGAAAATCATCTTGATTGCTGATTGATGCTTGGTTATTAAACATCAGTTTCACGTCTAACCATCTGAGTGAGAAAAGGCAGACTATGCCCTCAGTCACAGGAGCAGATGTAATCTCTACCATATAATCAGTTTGCCTTCTCCCACCTATTAACATCCTGTCAGTCTTTTTTGGCAATGAGCCTCAGCCAAACAGCCTCTTATCCATGCCCCAATCTCCACCAGACAAAAGGCAAAACACCCCATTTGTTTCAGCTGATGAAATCAGATGGTCTTGTGGTTAAGGCCCTATACTGAGACTGAGGAGATATAGGTGCAGTTCTTAGCTGTGACATAGATTTCCTGTGTAATGTGGGGCAAGTCATTTAGCTCCAGATCTCCATCTGTAGAAGATGAATACTTTCCACCTCACAGAAGGGTTTATAAAGATGAAGTCTTCGAAGTTTACTTCACCAAATATACTATGATGTTGGAGGCCATGTAAGTACCTACAGAGATACAGAGCTGGGTGACATCAGCATGTTGAAGACAGTGTAACCAAGGTTTTTTCACTAACCCTCCCAATAGCCTCAGATACTCATTAAATAAGAGGTGTGGCAAAATAGAATCCTATAGTATTTCACAGGAGAACGCCCTCTCACGCACTAATGGTGCAAAACTACACTCAGGGATTGACAAAAAGTAATGCACCACTTTTCCTTAGCATCTCTATTTCTTCCAGGGTTCAATGAACATCAACACTGCTGTACCAACAAGAGTTATTAAAGGTAGCTAACAGATCTAATAATATCAACCTGGGCACCCAATCAATCACTAGGAGATTTCATCCACCAAAGCAGTCCCCATACTATGCCCAAGCCTGCAACCAGATTGTCAAGAAAATCTGAGGGATCTCGATACCGTAAGAGTTTTCTTATGATGTTCTTTTGAGTAATCTTACCCAGAAATCAAAGATGAGATAAAGAACAATAATTAGCAACAATGGTTTCTTGAGTAATGGATGTACAAATGCTTACTTAAAGCAGGAAAAGCACTCCACCCTCCGTAACTGAAACGCTCAGTCTCCACCAACAATTGGCCCAACTCTTCCCCACTGGCTATCACCAAACAATGAGGACATGGGTATAGAGTTGTTTGTGGTGGTGTTGTAGCTGTGTGTGGCTCTGGGGATATCAGAGAGACAAGGTGAGTACAAAGCACTTTGTGGCATAAAGTTCCCCCAGTACCTCTGCCATTATCTTAGTGAGTGACACTGGCTGAAACCCAAGCACAGAAGGCTCAGTCCCCTTCAACCTACAGCCCTAACCTCACAGATGCCACCAGTTCAGTATGAACCTGGGCAATTTTGTCCACCAAGTAATGTAACTTTTCCTCACAATGGGAGGAACACAATACGGTTAGTGAGTAATGACAGCTCAAACTAATTGCGCTGTTCGGCACCCACAAAAATCCCACTAATCAAGATGATGCAGATGCTATGGTGGAGGCAGAGGCTCTTCTTTGCCTCCTACACACCCATGGCATAAGAATGCAAAAAATCTATGGCACAATGTACGGCACAGTACAAGTCTTCTGCCACTAGCACTCAGCTGGTATTCTCTAAAACATCAGTTGTTACCTGCCCTCTATAAACCACAGTGTGACCTGTGGAGATGAAGTTGGGAAGAAAAGGTCTAGCTGTATTTTAAAGAAACCTTATTGAGGGCACAGGAACAAACCATCCCAATGTGCAGAAAGAATAGCAAATATGGTAGGCGTCCAACTTGGCTTAACAAAGTCGTCTTTCGTGAACTTAAACACAAAAAAGAAGCTTACAAGAAGTGGAAGTTTGGTCAGATGACTAGGGAGGATTATAAAAATACTGCTCAAACATGCAGGAATGAAATCAGGAAGGCTAAAGCACAATTAGAGTTGCAGCTAGCAAGGGACATGAAGGGGAACAAGAAGGGTTTCTACAGGTATGTTACCAACAAGAGGAAGATTAGGGAAAGTGTGGGCCCCTTACAGAATGGGGGAGGCAACCTAGTGACAGAAGATATGGAGAAGGCTGAGGTACTCAATGCCTTTTTTGCCTCTGTCTTCACAGACAAGGTCAGCTCCCAGACTACTGCACTGGGCGGCACAGAATGGGAAGGAGGTGAACATCCCGCAGTGCTAAAGGAACAGGTCCAAGACTATTTGGAAAGATTGGACATACACAAGTCCATGGGGCCAGATGAAATGCACCCGAGCTTGCTGAGCGAGTTGGCTGATGTAATTTCAGAAGCATTGCTATTATCTTTGAAAGCTCGTGGCAATTGGGGGAGGTCCCTGATGACTGGAAAAAAGCAAATATAGTGCCCATCTTCAAGAAAGGGAGGAAAGAGGATCCGGGGAACTACAGACCGGTCAGCCTCACCTCAATCCCTAGAAAAATCATGGAGCAGGTCCTCAAGGAATCCATTTTAAGGCACTTGGAAGAGAGGAAGGTGATCAGGAACAGTCAACACGGATTCACCAAGGGAAAGTCATGCCTGACCAATCTGATTGCTTTCTATGAAGAGGTGACTGGCTCTGTGGATGTGGGGAAAACGGTGGACGTGATATACCTTGACTTTGGCAAAGCTTTTGATACAGTCTCTCACAGTATTCTTATCAGCAAGTTAAGGAAGTATGGGTTGGATGAATGGACTATAAAATGGATAGAGAACTGGCTAGAGCATAGGGCTCAACGAGTAGTGATCAGTGGCTCCATGTCTAGCTGACAGCCGGTCTCAAGTGGAGTGCCCCAGGGGTTGGTCCTGGGGCCGGTTTTGTTCAACATCTTCATCAATGATCTGGAGGATGGGTAGATTGCACCCTCAGCAAGTTTGCAGATGACACTAAGCTGGGGGGAGTGGTAGATACCCTGGAAGATAGGGATAGGATACAGAAGGACCTAAACAAACTGGAGGACTGGGCCAAAAGAAATCTGATGAGGTTCAACAAGGACAAGTGCAGAGTCCTCCACTTAGGACGGAAGAATCCGATGCACAGCTACAGACTGGGGACTGACTAGCTAGGCAGCAGTTCTGCAGAAAAGGACCTGGGGGTAACAGTGGATAAGAAGCTGGATATGAGTCAGCAGTGTGCCCTGGTTGCCCAGAAGGCTAACAGCATATTGGGCTGCCTTAGTAGGAGCATTGCCAGCAGATCACAGGAAGTGATCGTTCCTCCCTATTCGGCATTGGTGAGGCCGCATTTGGAGTATTGTGTCCAGTTTTGGGCCCCCCACTACAACAAGGATGTGGAGAAGTTAGAGCGAGTCCGGCGGAGGGCAACAAAAATGATTAGGGGGCTGGAGCACAAAACTAGGCTTGTTCAGTGTACAGAAGAGAAGAATGAGGGGGGATTTGATACCAGCCTTTAAATACCTGAAAGGGGGTTCCAGGGAGGATGGAGCTAGGCTGTTCTCAGTGGTGGCAGATGACAGAACAAGGAGCAACGGTCTCAAGTTGCGGCGGGGGGGGGTCTAGGTTGGACATTAGGAAAAAGTTTTTCACTAGGAGGGTGGGGAAGCACTGGAATGGGTTACCTAGGGAGGTGGTGGAATCTCCATCTTTAGAGGCTTTTAAGCTGCGGCTTGACAAAACCCTCGCTGGGATTATTTAGCTGAGGTTAGTCCTGCTCTGAGCAGGGGGTTGGACTAGATGACCTCCTGAGGTCCCTTCCAACTCTATGATTCTAAGTTGAGAATCAAGCTATGAGTGCTTTGTCTGAAGGAAAAATATTCTCCCTCAGTCCTTTGGAAGCATTTAGATTTCATTAATATCTTAGAGTGAAGTATCAAAGCAGCTCTCTCACCTTGACTGGAGAGATGTGCCCATCCTCAAACTGCAAAAGGAAATGATAGTTCCATGTGATGGGCAAATTTCCAATTGCTCAATCTTTAATCGCAGCCCAAACAACAGATCAAGAAAATGGTCAGCTATAAGAGTTGAGCTTTTAAACTTCTGAGATATTCCCATGGCAGTCATAGTAGCCATGAAATCCTGAGAGAAAATATAACTTTTGTGCTTTATCTAAATCCAGCTATTTCATACAGCTGCTTTTATACATAGTTAATATGACTCACATCAGATGGATCATTCATTACATTCCTGTTCTGTCAGTCAGGTCTGTCCCACACTAAAGAGTTGGCATAAGAATGAAAAAACTCCATACAGTAGGCACAAAGCCACACAACAGCTGCAACTGGAGGCATTTGGGTATTCAAACACAGAAGTACTATGGTTGGCAGCATGTTTCAATTCTCTTGAGAAGCAGTGTTAGGCATTTTAAACTACCGCCCTCTCATGCAAGGCAGCTGTTTGACACACAGAACAGACGGCAACAGCAGGACCTTTTGGTAAGTTAGATGCTGGTTATTCATCAGTGGTAAATAAGCATTCGTAGTATAAATGCAAAGGACAGCCATAGAGTAAGAAAACATAACAAATTATTTTACTTTATACCATCTCTAGACTAAATAGTTCTTTGGATTTGGATGAGATTCTCAACTGTGCTTTAACAGGAGCTAGGAGCTCTAAGGTAACTTTAAGCCATCTTTGCACCCTCCCAGTCCTGGGCTGTTCAGAGGGCTGGAGAGTCTGTCATTTAGACAGTCCCGATGCCAACCTATGGACCACAGTGCTGCTCAGAGCCTTCACAGTGATGTACGCTGCAGTCCTGCCCTGGCACACCCCCTGCACCAGGACTTGCAATAGGTCTTTGAGAGTCAGCCTCCACAGTGCCTGCACCAGAGGAATCCATCCCAGCTGCCACTGGAGCTTTTATGGCCCACTTATACCACTCCAGCCTTTTTACCTGACTTAAAGGGGCTGGAGCAGGGGGTGAGAATATCACTACATGACTTATGGCATCTAAAAACATCAGCACATTGATTCTTCTGTCATCTGAGAAGGCCCAAGACATGGGCTTTCAAACACATATAATCAACCATTAAATAAAAATTATATATAGTAATAAGTAATTGTATTTAAAGACGTCTAAGGTAGACAGATCATACTGTTGATTGTGCTAGTGACAGTAAATCCAGGCCCCAAAACTATTCCTTTTTAAACTCTCCCTTTCTTAACAATGCCAAGTATTCAAAAAATCACCAGTCTGGACCCAAAATCATGTTTGGCTTGAAAATCATGAAATGTAGAAAAACAAATACATTTGGGATTCATTTTATTTGCCTCGAGATTTTGATCCTTTTCTGCAACCATGGGGGCTAGAAACCTACTTTTTAAAGAGTAGTAGTAATAATAGTAAAGTAAGATGGAGGTTCTCATATAATCACATGGTTCCAGGAACTGGGGCTTTAAGAAAAACCATAAAATATTGTGTGATATGATAAAATTGCCTGAATGGCAACAGTGGGGTTTAAATTACCCCATGTGCTAATGCAAACAAGTAGAGTTAATCAAAACGTTTTCATATACATTCAGTGACGATTACATTACCCATTTCTTTAGGACTTATACTTACAGCATTACAAATTGATGAGGAACAGAAACTTACAACCAAGCTCCTGCCCAATTATGACAAACAATAGTTTAGCCTGCATTTAAAAAAAAAGAAAAAAGAAGAAGTGGGATGGGAGGATATGCGTCTTTTAATATTTCGCCTATTACTTTCCCTTTCACCACAGATACATCCTCCTACGTCCAACCAAATGAGCAGTTCTGCACAGTGCACATCCTTGCACCGTCTATGCTGAAAGACTTGTTTGCACACACCCTCTCACCATTCAAAACTGGATCAAATGATTGTATAAAACTGAGACTAAATATCTTGCATTCAAAATAGTTAATGTCATTTTGATTTGATGTTAATCATAAGTAACTCATTCTTTTCTTCAAAGAAAGGTATCTTGTACAGAGGTGGCCACCAGGGGAAAAAGGAAAGGTGTGTGCGACATGTTATCCTCATCCATCATTCATCTTATTATTTTGTGTTTAGAAAAGCAAAAGCCTAACATGGACTGATGGAACAAGACAGTCTACCTGACCTTAGTTTTATTTTCTTACTGTATTTTTTCAGATCTTCCCTTCCCCTTGTCCCATCTTTCCTCTCTCTCTTCTGTATGTTCTGCAATCATTTTATATATAGATTTTTAATTTGGGTGAAGCTACTAGTAGTGGGGGAAAAAAAAGCTGATAAGAGCTCTGTCAAAACACCGTAATAAGGCGCTGTGGCCTTCCTCGGAGCCTGGGCCCGAAGAAGGGCCCCAATGCCCCTGCTGGACGGATCAGGACACTGCAGGCCACAGACCCTGGGAGCAGAGGGGCCGGGCCAGGACAGGAAGGGGAAGTAGAAAAGCCTGGCCTAGCAGCTCAGTTGGGGGAAGCTGCTGCCAGAGAAGGACATGCAGAGTCTGCACTCTGGGCCTGACCCAGACCCCGTGGCTGTGCAGTGCAAGCCCTCCAAGGTCCTCCAAGTGCAAGACCAGAGGCTTAAGGGCCTGCCAGGGCTGCCGGGCCCTAATGACTGGGAAGAGCTACCAGAGGCTGCTGACTCAGAGGAAACCCCCGAGGCCAGCCACTACCTAGAGGAGCTGCCTGTCACCTAGGACCCACTGGAGCTGCCTGAGACCTGTGTGCTGGAGAACCCACCGGGACCCTGTGACCTGGAGGAGCTGCCATCCACTGACAGCCCCAAGGATTTCCCAGACCCGCTGCCAGCAAGGGACTCGTGGGACTCCTTCTAGCCGTCTACCTCGGAGAACCGGAGGAAGACCCCCGACTCCAGGTACCTGGGTTTAGGGTGGGAGGAAGTAGCCCAGGGGCAGTCAGCTGCAGTTTGGCTGAGCTTGTGGTCGCATTAGTGTCAGCATTTTCCAGCTGGAGCCCCGCTGACCCAGTGGCAGAGCCCCTTGCCACTGGTAGGAACCTGGGCTGGGACGCAGTGGAATCGGTGGGCCTGTGTCTTCCTTTCTCCTTTCCTAGCCACCCCAGGGAAGTTTGTCTCCTCTGGGCCTACTGCCGCAGAGAATACCAAGCAGTGTGTTACAGACTCATCGCCAGCCCCTCCACCCCACCTGGGGGCCAGGTGCTACAGACTACTCGCCAGCCCCACCCTGCCTGGGGGCCGGGGGCTAAAAGCTCTTCCCATCCCCGCCTCACCTGGGAGCCAGGGGCTAAAGGCTCTTGCAACCCCCTAACTTTCCCCTTGGAGCAAGGCACTGTGGCCTTCCTCGGAGCCTGGGCCCGAGGAAGGCCCCCAACTGCTAGGCAGATTTGCCAGCTTACATGTAGTGAAGAATGCAGACAACCTTCACCCCTTGATGAAAGGGGGCTGCACATTAGGACAACGCATCGGCAACTCGAATCCAGAATCGGAAGGAGAAAATGGAGTTTCAGAGGTTTATGAAGTGGTGGACTGAACAGCAACAGCAGCAGCAGGCGGCCCAGCTACAGCAACAGCTGCTACAAATGCTGGAGGCGCAACTGTAACAGTCAATCCCTGAACTGGGGGCCCAGCAGCAGGAGCAACAGTATGTGCAGCAACTGGGTACCTTGCTTCCAGGTCCATCTGGTCTGGTTGACACCCGTGGCCGATCCCGTGAACAGAAGTATGCGACGATAGAGAAAGAGGTGCTGGCCATAAAACGGGCACTGGAGGTGCTGCGATATTACCTCCTTGGCAGCCCCTTCATGGTCATCACGGACCATGCGCCCCTACGCTGGCTACAGCAAATGAAAGAAACCAACACCCGAGTGATGCGCTGGTACCTCACCTTGCAACCCTTCACATTTCCCATTCAACACCGGGCAGGAAAGGACCATGCCAAAACGGATGCCTTGTCGCATTTAGGGGAAGGGGCACAGGCCAGCTCCATAGACCAGGGGCTGGACGTGAAGTGGGGGGGAGTGTAGCAAAGCACTGTGGCCTTCCTCAGAGCCTGGGCCTGAAGAAGGGCCCCAACACCTCTGCTCGACGGATCAGGACACTGCAGGCCACAGACCCCAGGAGCACAGCGGTGGGGCCAGGACAGGGAAGGGAAGTAGAAAAGGCTGGCCTAGTAGCTCAGTCAGGGGGAAGCTTCCTTCCCCGCGGCTGCAGTCTGGGCCTGACCTAGGCCCCGCGGCTGTGCAGCGCAAGCCCTCTGCTGACCAGAGCCTAAAGGGCTTGCCAGGGCTGCCAGGCCCTAGTGACTGGGAAGAGCTACTGGAGGCTGCTGAGTGGGAGAGACCCCCCCCAAGGCCAGCCACAACCTAGAGGAGCTGCCAGTCGCCTGCGGGCCAGGGCTAAAGGCTCTTGCCAGCTCCGCCCCACCTGGGGTCCAGGGGCTAAAGGCTCTTGCAATCTGCTAACTTTCCTCTTGGAGCAAGACGCTGTGGCCTTTCTTGGAGCCTGGGCCTGAGGAAGGGCCGCACCGCCCCTACTGAGTGGATTCGCCAGCTTGCACACCTTAATCCTGTACTGCTGCAGTCCTGCCATTCCAGTTCTGGGTTTTTCTTGGATCAAGAATACCTATCAACCTGAATTGTGCCAGACAGTACAGTGATATTATTTATGTGAACAAGCCCATACTTGCAGCTAGAGTGAGACCACCACATTTTACTTGAAAAGTTTAAGTAGGTCATATTAAAACTAAGCCGTTAAGAAGGAACTTTAAATACACTACAGAGTTTAGAACCTTTAAAAGGGGCATTTATCTAATCTTGTACAAGCTGCTTTTATTACACCACAGCTGTGAAAAGCATTCTAGAAACTTGATGCCAAACCACATGGTACTAACAACCAATAGTATTAAGGACTGGTTCAGGACACATTTTGCAGCAGTTCCCCTAAAGACAGTGCAAAATTTCTGAAATACCAGTGAATGAAATTCAGTATATATTTACAAGCATTACAGGTTTTATCATGTTGATAAAAGTTCAGACATCAACTGCAGCTGAGAGTTGCAAGGTATTGGCACATGCAGATGGACTGATGAACAACTAGTCTATTTCAAGCATGTTTCCAATAATTGTGTGTGCAAATCAGGTGTGAAAATGCAAGTTAATGTCAAGTTAATCAGACCTCTGGGGCAAATCCTCATGCCAGCACCCGGTCCTAGCAGCTCAGCAAGGCAGAGGTCAGGTGGTGGTGTGGCTGTGGTACCTAATTCCTCTTATTAGCTTCTTAAACGTCCCCGCCACAATGTGAAGAATAAAGTGGCAGATCCTCTGGATATGCTCTTCCACAACCTATCCTCTGCTCTGCCCCTAACCCCAGCTACCTTCTGAGTACTGTCATGCCAGGAGCTGCTGCTGTGCAGAGCTTGCTGTTGGGCACTGGGTTTGCATTCCCCTCTGCAATTGAACTGCACTGGATTATACTGCCAGGATTCCCTGTGCAGTGGCAAAGATGAAGTAAGATTTGTCCCTGTGACAGGATGAGATCCCTACACTAGCCCTGAAAGAGCGGAGTTGGGCCAAGTGGGCCCACTCAGCTATTTAGTTGCAAACGGGAGCTTTCAGTTGGAGGGAGCTAATTAGAGTGAGGCTCACCTGTGCAGGGACAGGGAGGGCTGGTATAAAGCCAAATACCTGGCTGCAGAGAAGGAAGTTGCTGTTGGTGGGAAAGGCTGCAGGGAGATAGGCTGCAGTCCATCCCTCAATGGAGGAAATTGGAAGCTGGCAAACCCAGAGTGGGGGGAGAAGCCAGGCAGGAAGTAGCCCAGGGAAACAACAGCTAGAAGTAGGACTGTACAGGGACTGAGGCTGCTTAGTATAGGGTGCCTGGGCTGGAACTCATATAGAGGGCGGGTCTGGGTTCCCCTACCAGCCACTTGAAAATGGCAAGAACATAAGAGATGCCAGTCTGTCTAAAACGACTTTGATTTCCCCGTAAGGAGAGGACTTTAGTGACCTACCCAGAGGGCCAAATCGTGAAGAGGATGCTGCAGTTCCTGACACAGAGAGGGGCTGCAGACTGGATGGAGAAAGAGAGACTAACCGTGTGCAGATGGGGGGCGTTGGCCTTCAGCTAATCCCCAGAGTGACCAGGAAGTGGTGCTGGACCAGCGGTGAGTAGTGCAGCCCATAACAATCCCTTTGTGTCTACTGAAATAGTACATTATAAAAGGCTCATGGAGAGGGGGAGGAAGAGAAAGATTAATTTGGGTAAAGGTGCTCTGATCAAATTTTTAACCTGGCCTCATAATGAAAATCTCACAAATGCTACAACACATTAGCATTAACTAAGCCACAGGCTACACATTTGCTGCATGGTTGTGGAATATTACAAACACTTGTTTATTAACAAATAGCAACAGACTAGTTGACTCTGAAAGTTTTATTTGTGACAAAGGACCTGACCCTGAAAGGTGGCCAAGGCTCTTAAGTCCCACTGACTTAAATGGGAGTTGATGGTATACAGCACTTTGAAGGACTGGCCTTTTAGTCAACACTGTATTTAACCACACCCATCAAAATATCTCTTCTCCTGTAGCATGCATTAGGAAAACAATATCAGCACTGGTAGAAGTGAAAGGAATAGGGACAACATGAGAACTAGGTTTGGGTTTGTTTGCTTCCTTAGTGAGACACTGAAATATATATAGGTTAAATCAGAAATTAAATATAAACAGATGTGTTTTTTTTTAAATAGCAAAGATGCATGACCAAAAGCAACAAAATGAATTATTTGGCTTTGTGAAATGTGAATAGCTGTAGGTTCTAGACTTATGTATGTAGCATTTCCTGACCACAATCCTTCTTCTTTATGCTCTAGACCGCAACAGTATGGTGAAATACCCAAGGACAGCTGCAAACATAGTTGATTGTGTTCATGCCCACTTCCCTGTTCTACTCACCCTTCCTCTCCAACAAACGTGACATAGAGTTTATTTCTCTGCAGGTCTTTTCTTGAGTAACCCATAATCTGATTGAAGGCATCTTCCAGCAAGTGGTCTCTCCTGATGATTAATCTGCACAGCAAGATCATTTTAAACACAGTAATTCAGAAAGATGAACTGCAGATAAAAACATCCACTTACACTGAATAGAAACTGTGTGCAGGATATAAGATACAAACAATATTTCATCACAGCTTTATACAACCATTTGATCCAGATTTAGCAGCCAATATCTGTCAGCCTATGTGCTTCTTGGATATACTTTAGAATTCAATAAAATGTCTCCCTCATAAAGAAGAAGTGTTTTAAATTTTTCAGGTCCAGTTCTCATTTACACTGTCTGCTTTGCACCATTCTGGCAGAGTGTAGGAGACTTGAAAGGGGTATTTAAACCCACTCTAAAAGCCCTTTACAGTGCCAGGGCTGTATAAAGTGGCCTCATTGTAATGGAGAATCTGGCTCCTCAACTAAATCAACATAGTGCAAGGCAAAAGGTAAAATTTGGTGAAAGGTGTTGGATTGACAGCTCTGGAGTCTAAAATTCTGTATTTATGCACAGAACAGGTACAGATGGACAGCAAGTGATGCCAATGGGAATGGCAAATGGTCATCAGATCAGAATTTGGTACTAAATGAAAAAATGTAATGCCCTGATTACTGGAAAATTTGTAGAAGGGGGAAAAAACATCAAGGGTCCGGAATAACGAGCAAATTAATCCTACACAGAACTGAACATTTATGTCTCTGGCCAAAATATGTTTTATTTTGATACAAATAAAGAACTTCAATTAAATGTTGTTTCAAAGGTGTTTGAACTTTTGTTCCCAGAGTGTATTCACTGAATAGAATTGTGATTTTTCACTCGCAGTTACAAATAATATACTGCTGCAGCCATTTTGATACTACAAACAGGAATAATTAGTAACACATGGTCATTCTGTGGCCTGCTGCAGGAGGTTGCTCCAGGAAGGGGCTGCCCACTGACAAGTATGTAACCATGTGATTAGATATTCTATACTAATGCAAATTCATAAAGGACGCAGAGTTAGAATGGCATGAAGCTTTCATTTTGGCACTCCCACATTTACCAGAAACTATGTTAAAGTGTCAAATTCTTTGGAATGTAATAATGTTTAACTATGCAAGTTCTGTTCAATAACAACTATCTACACAGATAAAGATGGATAATACGAAAATATATTTATTTTTGTGTATGGGCAAAACACAAGAAAATAGTTATTTCAACCTTGCCCACTGTGATTGCTGTAATGGGAGTGGATCAAATGCTCTGTTTCTTTGTGTGCTGCTCTTCAAAGCTCTTTCTGCCACTGAAGTAGCATTAATGTGCATATGAAGATACTACAATAGGAGATAACATGGGGAAGAGATGCTTTGAATATGCCCTCTGCTGTAAGTGAGATGGCTTTGAGTGCCTTAAAACAGACTTCGCATTTAATTCAATAAGTGCAAGAGTCAACCATGCTACCAAGAGGATTCCCAGAGGAAAGTGGTTCTTACACTTGCAAGGCAAAAAGTTCAGCCTGTGAGATAAACCCAATTTGAGAAGATGCTTCTACATACTTTAATTTCCCTGGCCCTTGTCCATATCCTTTAGTCTCCAGCTTCCTGTAGAAGTTCCTCAGCTTGGCTTCAAAATCTCTTTTATAAGGAGCTGGAGCCCTGGCATTAGCACGCTGAGTACCTGGAGCAAACAACAAGCACAAGATGAACTGCAACTATGTAAAGCATCGCTGGTCGTCCTGAAAAGAAAAGTAAAGCATCCCATTCCAGGTCTTTCTGACCAAAAGCACGGGACATGGTTGGTTTCTTTTAAAATCCTAGTTTATGAACTGATAAGAGATCCGTGTATCCACATCTACTCTGTGGTGGGAATGAGCCTACCGTGGGTTTAGATGTTTTTGATTGTTGTTTGCTTTTATTTCCAATGGCTTCAAGGTGGCTTTGAAGCCATCAAAAAAAAAAAAAAACCCACAACTCCAAAACAAAACTGGAGATGACCCAACTTCTGTTTGGCATATATGCATTTTATGAATATCTGTGTTTAACCACTAAAATGATGCATGGTCATAAAAAAAGTTATTCACTGTCAAGAAGAAAAACAGATTGCAGTGAGCTAAATTAGAATGCCCTATGCGTAGAATACACCTTTCATTGCACGGAGTTTCTCAGCTTGCTGAGGAGAGGATACTGTGAAAAAGTTTACTTGGGTAAGTACAACAAAGGAGAAAAATACTGGAAGAGAAGAAAGATTGAAGAGTTTTCTCTTCATTCAAATGCCTGGATCAAGTTAATTGCTGTAGTCAGTTTCTTTCAAACATGACTCAAAAAGGTGGATGTATTTTTGGTGATGTAAGTTTAAGGAACAGTTCTTTAAAGATTGGCATATAGATATCTGCCTAAAAATTGCACATCCACCCACAGTTGTAGGCACAGTTATTGCAAATTGGGTAAATAAAACCACTGATACTAATGTGACATGGAGTGGGGGGACTTATCCCATATCCCTCCCAATTCAGTTGTCTAGCCAGTTGTCCCTTTTTGTGTTTAGTCCAATCTAGTTTTAAACATCTTAGGCAATGAACTTCCACTACTTCCCTCAAGAGACTATTCCACAGCCCAAAAGATTTTATTGCAATTTTCAGCACACATTTTGTCTTTTAAATTTCATTCTCATATCCCTACTTACTTATATCTTTTGTATAACTTTAAATAATTCCTCTCCCACTTTGGGGTCTAGATCATTTAAATATACATAATTTAAAAAATATCTGGGAGGTTGACATTTCCAATGGCCAACAAAAAGGTTAGGCTTCTAACCACCCATTTGTGAGTAATCTGATGTGCACATGCAATTGCATGCACAAATATGGATGCAAATGTGCATTCCATGCATGTTCAAGTAGGACTCTACTTGTTAAATATTTGGCTTTAAAGCTATTTGTAAGTAAAATATCAGCCAGTTCAGTATATCACTTTTCTTTTCTCTCCCTATATAAAATTAACCCAGTGCAGGGGGTTTCATTAGTATGGAAACAATGGGCCTAGCCTTCAGGGGAAGAAGAGGAGCAGGCACTTTGCTTGGATTCTAAATGGAAGGGTGTATGCTCACAGACTCTAAACAAGTAATCTGGGGATGAGGAAGCAGCTTGCTTAGCCATCAGAGACTTCTTCTACTGCTGGAAGAAGCTGTATACTCAATCTCTGGGCAGATATGGGAGAGGCAGAGGAAGTAGTGTCTCATATCAGTCAACAATGAATGCCATTCATGGGTCCCTAAAGAATCCCATGAGTTCCCCTGCCACCAGAAGGATGGTGGCCTACGTGGTGGTGGTGGGTGTGAGAGGAATTCAAGCCTATAAAGAGAGTTTATCAGAAAGTTGTTTTTGTAGTCCTTCCCTCAGCCACTCAACCCATCAGAATTAATAATCTATGCCCCATTCTTAGAAACCAGGCAGAACATGTGTATCTTGAAAGTCAAAACACTGAGCTTTGTGGGAGAATATGGCAGGAGATCTTCAGAGTTACAGGAGAGACGTGTAGGACGTCTTTGGATAGCTAAATCATAGACATCAATTGAACCTGCTGTAGTCGTTCATATTTTAATGGGTATTGCAAGTGCTTCCTACTGGACATTTCTGCAGCTGAATACTTTAAAATATGTACCCATTTAAATATTTAGACAGTCCATTAATTGATGTCTTCCCACCATTTGTTTATGTGGAGGTTATTTTGATGTGGGTGAAGAAGGTACAATTATGAGTTCACCAAAGAATGTGACAAACCATCTTTCATCGGTATTGTGGTAACAGCCCCCAAAGGAAACTTTTGCTAACAGATATATCATGGTAAATAAAACTGCTAACATATTACTTCATGGTTCAAAAATTACCACTAAATTATTCTGTCAGCACATGACAAACGCTCACTGCAAATCAGCTGCAAATGCCAAGAAATTCCTGGGCAATTTTAGCAATTACTTCCACCTTGTGAACAAAAACATTAGGAAAAGGGCTACAAAAATACAAATAATATGGGTAATCATGCTTGAGTCTCAAACAGATTATATTCTCCAAAAGAGATACACAGAGTGATTTCTTGGCTCTTTGTGCTATTTAATGGAAGAGAACAGCAGCTGAAGATCAGTAACTAAGATTACTGACTTGATCCCTATTATAACTGTATCCTCTGCATTCAGAAATCTTCTTTTAATTTGATACCACCCCATTTTAGGATACATGGATATTAATCCATTCCTATAAATTTAAACATCACATTCACAGTTAAGCCAATAAGTTCAGCCTGATTAGCGTCACTGCAAGAAATTCAAAAGAATTTTAAAAGATCGCCTCCTTGTTGTACACAGCAGCCAGTCTGATAGAACAAAACACACCCAGCCCCAGTAGAAATGATGACCTGTTAGTAAGATTTCTCATTGAGAAGTCAGAGGGCTCCATACACAAAAACAAATGACTGATAGGTCCACTAAATGCATTTTCTATTTACTGTATCTTTTTGTGTTTCTTAGAACAGAGATTGCAATTGTAAGGAAAATGAAACTAAAGTCTTCACATTTCAATATTTAGGTCTCAATTCAGCAAAGCATTTGTGTTTAGTGCTTTGCTGGAGAGGGATGAAAATAATTATGTGTTTCATCCTAAACATATGTGATACATACTTTGCTGAATCAGGGCCTTCACCAGGGTGTTTTGGAGGACACACTGCAGAAATGAGAACTGTTTGGATAGAGCCCTTTTTGATCATAAAAAGACTACCAAATTTACAGCAGGAATAAGATATGTATGTGGATGTTCATTTTTTCTTTCTTCTTGACAAATAACAAGAAATAGTTTATACACAAACAATAGTTGCCACACATGTAGGCAACAATAGCAACACTAGCTATGGACATACATTTTACTGCTATTACGATCAGAGTAGTTATCAAAACAGTAATGAAGATCTCAGAGCAAACTGCTGCCTTGCCCAGCACAGGTGCAATGTATGATATGGAGGGAAGAAGAGGGATGTAGGAGCAGCCTCTATGCAGCTACTGCCCTTTTGCCAAAGCTTATCATCATACAGGTAAACTCGAATTATCCAAATTCTGAGGATATATCCAAAACTTTGGATAAACAAAATACACAATTAATATTAAATACAAACAACACAGGGATAATTGGAATTTAGCTGTACAGACACAGATACAAATGTAGCCTGTCATGCTACACAGCCCTAAGGTGGGAGTGACAAATTAAGATGGGGGCATGAGCAGAGTTCGGTGTGCCTGCTAGTTGCCAGCAGCAGACATTTTTGAGAGCATATGCAACTCTTTTCTTTGAGAAGCAAAGGAGCAGTATACTCTCTTCCTTCCATAGCACTCTTGGGGTGTTCTATCTTTGTGTATTCTGAGAAAGCCAAATGCCTCAAAGCATCTTTGTTCAGATACTACAGCTCCATACCCCTCCCTTCTCAAAGAACGTCAAAGATTTCCAGTTTGTCAACAAGCAGATTTTGTACATCTAGCTCTATCACGGCAGATTAGGACCCATTAAAAGGTCTGTTTGAAAGTTAGGGGGCCTTCTTAAAAGAAAATTTTATTAAAACAACAAAATCTGATGAGAAGGACCCCTCAAGAGGGGCTGACTTACTTTATACCTATCATGCCCCTCTTGCCAACCCAGTGGAGAGAGTAGCATTCGTTCTGTAGCAAATAAGTCCATTTTAAGAGTGAAATTAATCACAATTCATGATGACCACCTGGAACCTTCAGATAACTCAGCAGGCTGTTGTATGCTGCACTAGCAAAATGTCTTGCAAGCCAGACCGTGCTCCATGATCTGGACTGGCTTCTGACTGGTCCTACATAAGTTCAAGGTATCGGTTTAAGCTACAAAAGACAAATGCTTCATAGATTTGCTGTTTTAGAGATCACCTTTCTCCCAGCATAACATCACCATTGAGATTAACTGAAGAGCTCAGGCTGTCAGCACCCTTTTGTAACTGGAAGGGCAGCAGTAGCAGGATGTTTTCAGTGAAGAGTCCCCACTGGGAACAACAGAACCCAGTCTTTTGACTTTCAGGACACACACACACACACACACCCACACACACACACACACCCACACACACACACACACACACAATCCCTAGCTACTGAGGATGAGGCATGGATTATTAGTTCTGTTGGGTTGAGTGCAAGACTACAAAAACGCAACTTCCTGATGAACTCTCCTTATGAACTTGACTTTTCCAGACTTGACTTTGTCTCAGTCCAAAGTTGTTGTTGTGGCTTGTTTATTTTAAACTAGCAGAACCTCATTTAAATGATTTCTGTCTGGGGAGGAAATCCACATTTTTCCTGCTACTTATCTATCACTATCCTTCCAATAAAATAATACGGGCTCTATTTGTACACTTCAAACTGCTGTAAGTAGAACTGAGGGGAGGAAATAGGCTTTGCTACATTTGAAATAATTTAGTCTGAATTAACTAAGTTATTAAACACTATTTTAAAATGCACAGATAATGTAACAAAGTTGTAAAGTGTGCGTTTCCAGACAGATGCACTATGCACACTGTTCAACACAAGGTAAGTGACAGCAGTCTCACTCTGCATAACTATTGTCACTCCCCCTTATACATCAGCTTCCCGCTCCCAAAACACAAATTAAGATTTCTAGTGCTCTAGGCTTTTGCGCCCCAATATTACAGTCATGTGAACACTTTCAAGTCAGTTAGAAACAAGTTTTATCACAAGCTCTGGAGTTTGAACAAACATTTTTTTTATTGTCAAATCTCATTGTGAGCCAAAGAAAAATTTCCAGTTTGACAGGTTCATGCCCCATCATGCTGGTTTGCTAGAATCAGAAATGGGATTAGGCCTTAGTTCTACTGCAACAACAGAAATCTGATATCAAGGAAACTGGGATGTAATTATGTGAAGCAAAATATAAATTAATAATGACAGCACCATTACTATAGCACTATAATGAAAATATTATTATAGTATTATGATGAAACTAATAATCTGGGGAATTACAGCAGTTATTAGGCCATTGTATCCTGTGTATAGTAGGAGTAAAATTTTGAGAAGTGCAAAAATGATTTAGGTGCCCAATTCTCATTGATAATGGGACTTAGATTTATAAGTGCCTAAGTCCCATTTTCAAAAGTAATTCAGGCCTTTATAAGCCAAAGTCACTTTTTTTGAAAAATTTAACCTCATTTATGGAATCATAGAAGATTAGGGTTGGAAGAGACCTCAGGGGCTCATCTAGTCTAACCCCCTGCTCAAAGCAGGACCAACATCAACTAAATCATCCTGGCCAGGGCTTTGTCAAGCTGGGCCTAAAAAACCTCTAAAGATGGAGATTGCACCACTCCCTAGTAACAAATTCCTGTACTTCACCACCTCTCTAGTGAAAAAGATTTTCTTCATATCCAACCTAGACCTCCACCACTGCATCTTGAGATCATTGCTCCTTGTTCCGTCATCTGCCACCACTAAGAACAGCCTAGCTCCATCCTCTTCAGAACCCCCCTTCAGGGAGTTGAAAGCTGTTATCAAATCCCCCCTCACTCTTCTTTTCTGCACACTAAACAAGCCTCGCTCCCTCAGCCTCTCCCCATAAGTCATGTGCCCCAGCCCCCTAATTATTTTCATTGTCCTCTGCTGGACTCTCTTCAATTTGTCCACATTCTTTCTGTCGTGGGGGCCCAAAACTGGACACAACTGTCCAAATTTGGCCTCATCAGTGCCAAATAGAGGGGAATAATCACATCCAATGATCTGCTGGAAACGCTCCTACTAATGCAGTCCAATATGCCGTTAGCCTTCTTGGTAACAAGGGCACACTCGACTCATAATCCAGCTTTTTGTCCACTGTAACCGCAGGTCTTTTTTGCAGAATGGTTGCCAGGTCAGTCAGTCCCCAGTCTGTAGCAGTGCACGGGATTCTTCCATCCGAAGTGCAGGACTCTGCACTTGTCCTTGTTGAACCTTATCAGATTTCTTTTGGCCCAATCCTCCAATTTCTCTCGGTCACTCTATATCCTATCCCTATCCTCCAGCATATCTACCACTCCACCCAGCTTAGCGTCAGCCACAAACTTTCTGAGGGTGCAATCCATCTCATCATCCAGATCATTAATGAAGATGTTGAATGAAACCAGCCCCAGGCCCAACCCCTGGGACACTCCGTTTGATACTGGCTGCCAACTAGACATTGAGCCGTTGATCTCTACCCATTGAACCCGATGATCTAGCCAGTTTTCTATCCACCTTATAGTCCATTCATCCAACCCATACTTCTTTAACTTGCTGGCAAGAATACTGTGGGACACTGTATCAAAAGCTTTGCTAAAGTCAAGGTATATCACGTCTACCACTTTCCCCATATCCACAGAGCCAGTCATCTCATCATAGAAGGCAATCAGGTTGGTCCGGCATGACTTGCCCTTGGTGCCCTTGGTGAATCCATGCTGATTGTTCCTGATCACCTTCTTCTCCTGCAAGTTCTTCAAAATGGATTCCTTGAGGACCTGCTCCATGGGACTTTTCCTTTTCCAGGGACTGAGGTGAGTCTGACTGTCTGTAGTTCCCCAGATCCCCCTCCTTCCCTTTTTTAAAGATGGGCATTATATTTGCCTTTTTCCAGTTGTCCGGAACTCTCCCAATCACCACGAGTTTTCAAAGATAATGGCCAATGGCTCTGCAGTCACATCAGCTAACTCCCTCAGCACCCTCAGATGCATTGCATCCAGCTCCACGGACTTGTGCATGTCCAGTCTTTCTAAATAGTCCTGAACCTGTTCTTCCAGCACTGAGGGATGTTCACCTCCTCCCCATTCTGTGCTGCCCAGTGCAGTAGTCTGGGAGCTGACCTTGTCTGTGAAGACAGAGGCAAAGAAACCATTGAGTACTTCAGCTTTTTCCACATCATCTGTCACTAGGTTGTCTCCCCCATTCAGCAAGGGGCACACACGTTCCCCGATCATCTTATTGATAACATACCTGTAGAAACTCTTCTTGTTACCATTTACGTCACTTGCTAGCTGCAACTCCAATTGTGCTTTGGCCTTCCTGATTTCATCCCTGCATGCTTGAGCAATATTTTTATACTCCTCCCTGGTCATCTGGCCAAGCTTCCACTTCTTGTAAGCTTCCTTTTTGTGTTTAGGCTCACCGAAGATTTCTCTGTTTAGCCAAGCTGGTTGCCTGCTATTCTTTGCCATTCTTTCTGGACATTGGGATGGTTTGTTCCTGTGTCCTCAATAAGGTTTCTTTAAAATACAGCCAGCTCTCCTGGACTTCTTTACTGCTGATATTAGCCTCCCAGGGGATCCTGTCCATCAGCTCCCTGAAGGAGTGAAAGTCTGCTTTTCTGAACTCCAGGGTCCGTATTCTGCTGCTCTCCTTTCTTCCTTTTGTCAGGATCCTGAACTCAACCATCTCATGGTCACTGCTGCCCAGGTTGCCACCCACTTCTACTTCCACTGCAAATTCTTCCCTGTTTGTGAGCAGCAGCTTAAGAGGAGTACGGCCCCTAGTTGGTTCTTCTAATACTTGCACCAGGAAGTTGTCCCTAACACTCTCCAAAAACGTCCTGGATTGTCTGTAAACTGCTGTATTGCTCTCCCAGCAGATGTCAGGTGATTGAAGTCCTCCATAAGAACCAGGGCCTGTGATCTGGAAACTTCCATTAGTTGTCTGAATAAAGGCTGTTTTACCTCATCTTCCTGGTGTGTTGGTCTATAGCAAATGCCCACCACCACATCACCTTTGTTGTTCTGACCTCTAAACTTAAGCCAGAGACTCTCAACAGGCTTTTTTCCAGTTTTATACTGGAGCTCTGAGCAATCATATTGCTCTCTTACGTATAGTGCAACTCCTCCACCTTTTCTCCCCTGCCTGTCCTTCCTGAACAGTTTATACCCATCCACAATAGTGCTCCAGTCATGTGAGTTACGCAATTAAGTCTCTGTTATTCCAGTCGCATCATATTTCCTTGACTGTGCCAGGACTTCCAATTCTTCCTGCTTGTTTCCCAGGCTTCTTGCATTTGTGTATAGGCATTTGAGATAACTAGCCGATTGCCCTACTTTCTCAATATGAATCAGGAGGCCTCCCCTGTTGCACCCTCCTCGTGTGTTCTCCTGGTATCCCACTTCCTTACTTACTCTGGGCTTAGGTCTCCACCCCACAACGAACCTAGCTTAAAGCCCTCACTAAGTTAGCAAGCCTCTTTGTGAAAATGCTCTTCCTTCTCTTCCTTAGGTGAATCCTGTCTCTTCCTAGCAACCCTTCTTGGAACAACATCACATGGTCAAAGAATCCAATGCCTTCTCTCCGACAGGACCTGCATAACCACGCATTTACTTCCACAATTTGATGGTCCCTACCTGGGCCTTCTCCTTCAACAGACAGGATGGACAAGAACACCACTTGCACCTCAAACTCCTTTATCCTTCTTCCCAGAGCCACAGTCTGTAATGACCCGCTCAAGGTCATTCTTGACAGAATCATTGGTGCCCACATGGAGAAGTAGGAAGGGGTAGCGGTCTGAGGACTTGATGAGTCTCGGCAGACTCTCCGTCACATCCTGAATTCTAGCTCCAGACAAGCAGCACACTTCTCGAGTTTCCCAGTCTGGAAGGATAACTTTGCTCCACTTAGGAGGGAGTCCCCGACCACCACCACTCATCTCCTCCTCTTGGGAGTGGTGGTTGTGGAACACCCATCCATAGGACAATGCATCCCATGCCTTCAGATCGATGGGGTCTCCTTCTGATCCCTTCCCTCGGATGACTCTTCCAAACCATACACAGTCCGGCCTAACAACCCCTGGGGCCTCCCTGCTCCAGCCACTGTTCAAGGGAAGCTCACTCTCCTCCTGTGGCTTCTCCCTTTGCTGGCTGTTTGCCCCGCCCCCCTGCACGTCCTTCCTGGGAGCCTTTCTAGTGCCTGACTAACGAGCCCAACAGCTGCTCCTCAGCAGCCCACTCTGTGCAGGTTTCCTCCACCAGTTTCCAATTCCCCTCAATTAGGGCTCCAGTGGCAGGGGCTGAATCAGCCTGGTTTCTCCCAGTACCCTGTCACAGGTTGATACTTGGGTCTCTAGTCATTAACTTTCTCTTTCAATATGGAGACCAGCTTGCACTCCGTACAGACGAAGTCGCTTCTATCCTGTGACAGAAAGACAAAGATGGCACATCCTGTGCAGGTCACAAAAGCAGATCACTCACCATCCATATTGTCTTCCTTCCAAGAGCCTCTTCAGATGTTTTATTTACTGCTTACAGAAGCCTGAAAGGCGAAAACTCTGTGGGAACTCCCCCAATGCAAACTCCCTCTGCTTCTTCTCTGTTTGCACCTCACTTGGTTTGCAACTGGCTGCTTTTTTATAGGTCTGCTGGCTTGAAGCAGTTGCCCTGGCTCAAAGCCTCACCCTCCAATCAACCACTCAAGGCCCACTTGAACAAAGCACTCCCAATTCTCACACTCACTCACTCACACTCACACACACACACACACACACTCACACAGAGTTAAACAGTCCCTGTAACTAGCACCAGTCAAACAAATGGCCACAGCAGACACTCAGCTATTCACCCCACCAGCTCACAACAAAAGCCCTCAATGCAGCACTCACTGTAGCTACTTTCCTGATGGCTCCCAAGCAAAGTCTTTCTGTTTGCTTCTCTGTTCACAACTCTCGCTGATAGTACGCCCATGGGCTGCCATACAACTGTTTTATTTCAATTTGTTTGGAAAAAACCCACAAACCCACTGAAAGTTTTGTTGTTGTTTTTCTTTACAGAAGTACTAAGGAAACTTCCCGTGCCTTGCAAGAAAATAAGAAGCAGACCTATCTGAATAGTGTACTGTTATTTTCCCTTTAAGAACAAGAATATCACCAATGGTTTTTTTTCAATGTACATTTTAAAAATATGTTTCAAGCAATGTTTTTAATGTAAATCATACTGCTTATGAAAGATGCTGTATTGACATCCCTACAGAATTTGTACTGCACAGGCAGTAAGAGTGCAAGGTGCAGCACACTTTCTAAGACCCTGAACTGGAAGGATCATCTCTCGGGGTGAGAGGGTATTTTAAGCTCCTCATTCGTGTTTTAGAGTCAATGGGACTACTGACATGCTTAAAGTTAAGGATGGGCTTAAGTGCTTTGCTGGATCACGGCCTCAACCCTTGACTACTCTGGATAAAATGCTTTACAAGGGTGCCAATTAACAACATTTTCAGTGGCAGGTTTTGTTATAAGAAACCCTACCAGAACTGGACTGAAAACACCAACTTACTTCAAAAGGCCACCACTATAGCCTGTAAAGAATCCATCAAATAAACCTCTTCAACAAGATCAGCAGTGCTACAACTTCCAGTAAATAGAAATCACTTAATTAAAAAATGTTTACAGACCAAAGAGGAAACACCATGGGAAATAAACCCCACACATATCATTATATGTTCCTACTGCATATGAAAATGAGACTACACTTTTCAGAACTGATAAGTAAATAATAATCTTACATTTACTTTATTTTACTTGCATATTTTTGTTGTGTAACTTCAACCTCTGTTGGACTTCAGTGGAGTCTCATAATCTCACTGTCTGTGACCTCATCATCTGGAAAGTCTTTCATGTCTGACTTTCATTTCTTACAAAAAAGGCCCTTTTGAGAAATATCATGCAGAACTAAAGTTGTCAGTGTAATGAAGCAATTACAGTCAAAGTCATCCAACAGCTAAATTCTTTTACTGCTTTTGTTCAGAGAGTAAAATCCTGGTTTCAGTGAAGGCAATAGGAGTTTTGCCATTGATTTCACCGAGACCAGGATTTAGTCCACATTAAGTATCTGGAATTAAAGATTCCCACTGTAAAGATTCCCCCTATAAACTCCAACAAGATTTACCTGGAGAGTTCTGAGGTGAGGATACCGGAGAGCCTCTTGGGGATTGGCAATAACTGGGATGAAGTAAGGCATGTGGCGGCACATATGACATTATTTCTTCTTCAAACAAACTGGTAAAAAGGAGCAAACAGAAGAAGACAGAAGACTTTTATTTGAACCAAGGATATTTTCTACTTTCTAGCAATAGATGTGGCCTTCAAAGCCAGTCTGAATTTTTTTTTTTTTTAAAGTCACTCACCTACTTCCCATATACATGTTCAGAATGCCAAAAAGCAAGGGTTTTTTTGCCCTTCTTTCAATGTTATCTCTGTGTATCAAAGACTGGAATCTTGCAAGTGACTGGGATATCACAGTTCCTAGTTTTCTGTGTGACATTTCAGAATATGATGACGTGTGTGTGTTTTCAAAACTACAATCCATGTATTTAATGAACTCTTTAAAAGTACATTGTTTTATACTTTTGCTTATACATTTTCCCTGCCAACACACCACTAACATTCATGGCACTTTCCTGTACAAAGATTTATAATACTGTACATAGGAACAGAACCAAATACTTAACCTCTGGTGCAATCAATCATGTCTGAATCAGCTTAGTGAATTGAATATTATACGCTTTAGTTTATTAGAAATCAGTGCTTCACTTATTCTTACTTAACATGTCATGCACAGAGAAAAATGTATCATATATAGATCTAACCCAGGGTAGGCCCCAGTATGCATCACCATTTTCCTGTGATTTTAAAACGTTTTCTAGGAAATACAGTACAACTGTCACAGCCTGAAACATCGAAATAATCTATAATATAGATACCATTTAATAATTCATACACAATGTACATAATGCTTGCATATACCTAAATGTAATTAATATTTTCCTAACTGGTAAGAGTAGAACATCCAAAGCAGACGTGTTTATAGTATTTTTATGTAATAGGTATATTAAATAAAATATGAAATAGTGTAGCTGTTAGATGTTATCACTCAATACACACTGAATCAACTTGTTAAATGACAATCTTTATTTTCAATTGTTAGGCTGTACAATACATCACTGACTTGTGGTTCTCTGACTTGTGAGTGGTTAAGAAATCTTAAAATAAAATAGATTTCATATCAAATCTGTTCATTACAGATACCTTTGTGCATGCTCTTTTTTGGAAAGGATATTTACTGGTAATAGTTATGCACTCCTAAAAAATGTTCTCCAATACACAATATGCTTTTTCACAGAGAAAAGATTAATTTTGCCCTTCAAATGTGGATTAAAAACTGAAAAAAACCTGGTTCAATCTGGGAATAAATCAAGAATTAAGAAACTGATTTGTGTTTAAATTATCAAGATAAAACTAGAACTGCTTAGGGTATAGCCAAATGGTATGTTTACATGCTCAAACTGCAAATATCTCTTCCTTGGAGCCTCATCTCTGAAACAGAATAGCGTTACATCAGTGATTCTCACGCTATTTTAACTAAGGCACCTTCATTCCCTATATAGAAATGTATTTATATTCAGCTGCAACTTGAGTTTTATTGATGGATGGGAGAAAACATTTTACAATTTGTGCAGTGTTCTCCAGCAGTGAGAAAATTCCATCACATATTTTTTTTAGATGAAGTAAGGAGAAGTGGCCCAATCTTGTTCCTGCTAGAATATTTTATAATTTTTTTCCCTGCTTAACACTAAAATAAGAGATCAGGCACACACAATAGCTTACTGTTTTTAATTACCCCATCTCTACTTTTACATCAATATTTACTATCACCCTATAGCTAACTTACCAAATAACTCAACCCAGCTTAGTGGGTTCTGCGGTATACAACTGAGGTTCCTGGGAACCAATGGAAACACAGAAATCATGTATTCAATAATGTATTTCCTGAGTACAGCGATTATGGCTAGGACTGTCCTGAAAAGAGGGCTAATCCCAGATCAAATCTCTTATTAAAGTAACAGAAAACCATTGTAACCACATGGTTTTAAGACATGTATTAAGTAAAATAAAATTTGAAAAAATCAGATATTTGGTTTTGTAGATTTTTGGTGTGATGCTCTTTGTCTTTTTGAAAAAATAGTTTTGCTTTATTGTCATTTATTCTCTTTATTTTTTTCTTTAAATAGCATCAGCAGAGAGTCAGAACTAAGATGTAAATAGCTTTTAATTAATTTACAGATTGTAAGGCCAAAAGGGACCATTTTGTTCATGCAATTTGACCCCCAAATAATAGTGATATTAATGCCAACACTACTAATGATTTAGATGATTTTTAAGATTAATATGTGTGTAGAAAAAAGTTTTAAATTTAGATTTTCCCTGAAAAGCCCAGTTAGTTTTTTCTATTACACTTACACCCTGAATGAACATACAATGTGTAGGACATAAGAAAAACTTTGCTCTAAGCTGCCTGTTTTTCTGAGCATGCAGTTTTGTTATAGCCATGTTGATCCCAGGATTAGATAGACAAGTAGGGGTGAATTAATATCTTTTATTGGGCCAACTTCTGTTGGTGAGAGAGACAAGTTTTCGAGCTTACACAAGTGTGAAGACTTGAGGAAGACCTCTTTGTAAGCTCAAAATTTTGTCTCTCTCACCAACAGAAGTTGGTCCAATAAAAGATATGAACTCACCCTCTGTCTCTTTCTGGATTAATGCTCAAATGGGACATGCTAAAGGGGCAGTTCCCCACTCCTAAAAAGCCATAACCAATCATCCCGTCAACAAGATGAGCAAAAGCATTCAGCATAGTTAGAAGGCAGCCAATGTAGTGTTCAGCTCCAATAATGGAATCAGGTGCTAATATTCAGAAACTTGGTACTCACAAATCACAGAGCTAAACAGAAAATATCCTTGAAGGAGCACAGAGCAGGGACTTTACTTGTGGATAAATTCAAACTGTATTAATTTATATAAATCTCAGCCTTACAGACAACAACTATAACGGAGCAATTTAAGGCAATTAGGACAAGCCCATTTATTATTTTCCTTGCAAGAGAATCATATATTAGTTTTGACTGTAATTTGGTTTAAATTCTACTTGCAGTATTGTGTTCTTTTACCCCCCTGCTTCCCTCAAGGATAATCACCTTTCTGCACCACTATGCAAGATGTGACCTCCCTCCTAATAATTGACATTGGAATCTCAGCACTGGGAATATCAAGCATCTGAATCCTCTGCTGCAGCTCCCCCAGCTGCAATTCTGAGAACTGAAGGGGAGATATTTTGGTCATTCAGGCTGTACACACAATGCACAGAAAAGCACTTCGCCAGCTGTTCTCAGCATATTCCACACGCTCATTATGAAGCACTGCTACCCACCTTAGTAACATGACAAGGTCTGCATCACTGGATAAACGCACCAGTCCTGGTGTTCCCTCTGTCCGGATAAACTGGATCTTCTCCCTGTTTAGGTAAAGAAAGAGTTCCAAAATGTCTTTTGCAAATAAGGCACCAATGTACACCAGGGCAACAAGAAAAAGTGCTGGGTATATCAAGTAGACCTCTGGGGTATGCCTCTGTGTTTCAGACACCATTTTTCTCCCTGCCACACCAGGTCCATGTGAGCAACACGATCCTACAACCAAAAAAACCCCCCTGATTTGTTCTGAATGATTCTCCTATTGCCCTCATCTTCAAGATGCTCAGGCTGCTTCAGGTAGCACAGCCATCCAACCAATAAAAAAAAAATCAGTCCCTCAAGTTAATACCAGCTGTGGCCCTGAATTCAAAGCAGCAGTCAGAGCCCTCTGGGAGGACATGCTATTCTGAAAGTGAACTACTTAAAGTAGTACTCTCCTTCCGTCTCCCCTCCCCAGTACAAATTCAAGCTGTATGTTACAAGATCATTCGTGCTCTTTAAAGTAGGTTTTATGCACATCACTGAACTTACAGATCTTCCAAAGACCTTTTGCTGTGTATATGCAACTCTCTCACACACACACACACACACACACACACACACACACACACACACACACACACACACACACACACACACACACACACACACACACACACACACTTCCCTCCCCTACCTCCCAGTTCAAGTCAGTCACTATTCTAGATTCTATGCGTACCCACCACTGTGCAATGCTGGTTATTTTTAGGCTGTATCCTGATGAAAATCCCCAAGTGCATGTCTTTGAATAAGAAAAAATATGTCTGGGGGGGTGGGTGAGTGAAGTGTATTTGTTACTTAACTGCAACAGAGTCAGGAGAACAAGACCATGAACCAGTTTCAGAAATTACCCCTTTCTATAGCACTGAAATCTGTTGCATCCTGGAGTAAGAGTTCACCATTGGCCTCTCCATGAGAGTGGATGACTTAGTTTGCACCGGCAAGCTATTGATGGAATGTGCAGATTCAGCACATCCTCAGCAACCTTAGCTACACTGCCAAGTTTTGGGGCGATGGTGGCCTCCTATGGGTCCCTGGTGGAAAAGAAGCTGGAGATCAAAGGAACCAGGAAGTGTCAATAGGAGGAAACAAGGGCAGATATTTAAGCAGGGAGATGGAAAGATCATAAAGGCAAAAGCTGAAATTGTTCAGAATCAGGGATGAGGCCCATCAAAGATAGAACAACTGAGGCAGGATGGAAGATGACAGCAGCTTGAACAGAAGTAAGAGGTTGGATAGATACACTTAAAAAAGAAGAAGCTGTTGGAAGGAGAAGGGGAAAGGTAATTCTATAAATCTCCCAGAGGATGGTCACAAACTGTCACAAGGAGACAGCTAGATTTAAGTGAAGGCAAAGGAAACAGAAGAAGGCAGACAAAGAGTCTAAAAATGGCAGAGAAAGAACAGATGTTGAGAAGAAGGGAAAAGAAGAAAGGAAGGGAAGAAGGTGAGCTGCATTAAATGTGGAATGCCAGGAAAAGAGAGAGGATTGAGGAAGGAAGAACAGGAATAAGGGGTATGGGAACCTGTATAAGATCCGAAGATGACAAGCAGCAAGGCAGAGGAGAAAGAGAAGGAAACACATTTGGGAGCATAAGATTTATGAGGGCAGGGAGGAGAGGTAGGAGGAACTAGTGGAGAGGCGGTGGAAAAGAGAATGAAGTATTCACATGACCAGAAATGGGGAGGAAGAGAAATAGAAGTTAAAGATAAAGGGATGTGGTGAGGCAATGAGAAAGGAAGATTAGAGCATTGGAGATGCAGAGAAGAGGAAACAACATGAGGTAATCGCAATAGCAGGTTCTAGAAGTCAGGTCAGAAATGTGTATTAGAAAGGGTGAAAACCTGGCCTCCTAGCAACAGGAACTTTGCCATTGACTTTAATGGATTTCAGAGATAGCAAGAGTGACAGTATGTGGCATATGCATTTAAAAAAAATTGCAACACAACAAAACAGCTACTGTGCCTTCACAGCAAGCAACAAAAAATCCCTCCAGGAGCTATCCCTTGCTCAGAAAATAACAGTATAAACTTTTCAGCTGTGAGCCAACACAACACTGCAGACACAAACAAAATAAAAGCCACGAAGAGAAGAAGTTAAAACCACAAGAGTTCTTGCCTCCTACTACTGACACAGAAGGGTGGGCCCAAAAGCTCCCTATCAAAAGCCCCAACCAAAGCAGAAACACCAGGGAAAATACAGAAAATGCAGTTCAAGCTCTACCCATCTACTAGGGAAACACCAAAGAAAGCCTAGTAATAGCCTGCCACCCCTGTAAGAGCTGGAGAGAGAGTCCAGCCAATCCAGAAATGAGTTGCCATAACCGAACAAGCCTAGCGATGACCTCCATCATGTATGCTGTACAACTTTAAGTAATTTATAATCCTGAGCGATGGATAAGTGAATGTCAATAACAACATGTTCAGTTATTTATACACTGTCCAGCTGCATGCACATGTACTACAGCAAATAAGTAATCCCAGATCTGATTTCTTTTTAAACTTCCATAGTAATTTAAACTCAACATGCACCTTTGATAATAGAACAAACCAATACAAGAGAGTCACAGAAGGAGTGCACAGTGACCAAACAAACACTATTAATCATCATCACCCAGAGACCTTAATTCAGGTATTGGGCATGTGCCTAGCTTAAAGTGACTTCAATGACACTACTCAGTATCACATGCTTCTAATTAGGCACATGCTCAAGTATCTTGCTGAATCAGGGCCTTAAAGAGCAATTTGGAAAAAGAGTCATGGCACCTTTATAAAAAAATGCAGTGATGTAATAGAAGTGTCAGTCCTATAAACTGTATAAGATGTAATTTTAAAGGATGAGGGAGTAGGAGTAGGGGGGAGAAGGAAGGCAGCTAATTCTTAACCAAGCAGGAGGAATTGGAAGTCCTGGCACAGTCAAGGAACTATAAAATAATTGGAATAACTGAGACTTGGTGGGGTAACACGCAACTGGAGCAGTGTCATGGATGGGTATAAACTGTTCAGGAAAGAGGCAGAGGCGAAAGGGTGGAGGAGTTGCACTGTATGTAAGAGAGCACTATGATTGCTCTGAGCTCCAGTATGAAACTGGAGATAAGCCAGTTGAGAGTCTCTGGGTTAAGCTTAGAAGCAAGAACAATAAAGGTGATGTCGTGGTGGGTGCCCATTATAGATCACCACATCAGGAGGACGAGGTAGATGAGGCTTTCTTCAGTCAACTAGGGAAAGTTTCCAGTTCACAGGACCTGGTTCTCATGGGGGACTTCAATCATCCTGACATCTGCTGGAAGAGCAATACAGCAGAGCACAGACAATCCAGGAAGTTTTTGGAGAGCGTTGCGGACAACTTCCTGATGCAAGTGCTGGAGCAACCAACTAAGGGCTCTGCTCCTCTTGACCTGCTGCTCACAAACAGGGAAGATTTGGTAGGGGAAGTAGAAGTGGATGGCAACCTAGGCAGCAGTGACCATGAGATGGTAGAGTTCAGAATCCTGACAAAATGAAGAAAGGAAAAAAGTGGGAAATGGACCATTGACTTCAGAAAAGCAGACTTTGACTCCTTCAGGGAGCTGATGGGTAGGGTCCCCTGGGAGGCTAATATGAGGGGGAAAGGAATCCAAGAGAGCTGGCTGTATTTTAAAGAAACCTTATTGAGGGCACAGGAACAAACCATCCGATGTGCAGAAAGAATAGCAAATATGGTAGGCGCCCAGGTTGGCTTAACAAAGAAGTCTTTGGTGAGCTTAAACACAAAAAGAAGCTTACAAGAAGTGGAAGCTTGGTCAGATGACTAGGGAGGATTATAAAAATACTGCTCAAACATGCAGGAATGAAATCAGGAAGGCCAAAGCACAATTGGAGTTGCAGCTAGCAAGGGACATGAAGGGGAACAAGAACGGTTTCTACAGGTATGTTACCAACAAGAGGAAGATTAAAGAAAGTGTGGGCCCCTTACAGAATGGGCGAGGCAACCTAGTGACAGAGGATGTGGAGAAAGCTGAGGTACTCAATGCCTTTTTTGCCTCTGTCTTCACAAGGTCAGCTCCCAGACTACTGCACTGGACAGCACAGAATGGGGAGGAGGTGAACATCCCGCAGTGCTAAAGGAACAGGTTCAGAACTATTTAGAAAGACTGGACATACACAAGTCCATGGGGCCAGATGCAATATACCTGAGGGTGCTGAGGGAGTTGGCTGATATGATTTCAGAGCCATTGGGTATTATCTTTGAAAGCTTGTGGGAGGTCCCTGATGATTGGAAAAAGGCAAACATAATGCTCATCTTCAAGAAAGGGAAGAAAGAGGATCCAGGGAACTACAGACCGGTCAGCCTCACCTCAATCCCTGGAAAAATCATGGAACAGGTCCTCAAGGAATCCATTTTAAGGCACTTGGAAGAGAGGAAGATGATCAGGAACAGTCAACATGGATTCACCAAGGGCAAGTCATGCCTGACCAACCTGATTGCCTTCTATGAAGAGGTGACTGGTCTGTGGATGTGGGGAAAGCGGTGGATGTGATATACCTTGACTTTAGATATACCTAGACTTTTGATACAGTCTCCCACAGTATTCTTATCAGCTAGTTAAAGAAGTATGGGTTGGATGAATGGACTATAAAATGGATACAGAGCTGGTTAGAACATTGGGCTCAACAGGTAGCGATCAATGGCTCCATGTCTAGCTGGCAGCCGGTACCAAGCGGAGTGCCCTAGAGGTTGGTCCTGGGGCCGGTTTTGTTCAACATCTTCATTAATGATCTGGAAGATGGGGTTGATTGCACCCTCAGCAAGCTTGCAGATGACACTAAGCTGGGGAAGTGATAGTTACCCTGGAAGGTAGGGATAGGATACAGAGTGACCTAGACAAATTGGAGGTTTGGGCCAAAAGAAATCTGATGAGACTCAACAAGGACACATGCAGAGTCCCCCACTTAGGACGGAAGAATCCCATGCACAGCTACAGACTGGGGACCGACGAGCTAGGCAGCAGTTCTGCAGAAAACAACCTAGGGGTTACAGTGGATAAGAAGCTGGATATGAGTCAGCAGTGTGCCCTGGTTGCCAAGAAGGCTAATAGCATATTGGGCTGCATTAGTAGGAGCATTGCCAACAAATCAAGGGAAGTGATTATCCCCCTCTATTCAGCATTGGTGAGTCTGCATTTGCAGTACTGTGTCCATTTTGGGCCCCCACTACAAAAAGGATGTGGACAAGTTGGAAAGAGTCCAGCAGAGGGCAACAAAAATGATTAGGGGACTGGAGCACAAGATTTATGAGGAAAGGCTGAGGGAACTAGGCTTGTTTAGTCTGCAAAAGAGAAGAACGAGGGGGGATTTGATAGCAGTCTTTACCTGAAAGGGGGTTCCAGGGAGGATGGAGCTAGGCTGTTCTCAATGGTGGTAGATGACAGAACAAGGAGCAATGGTCTCAAGTTGCAGTGGGGGAGGTCTAGGTTGGCTATTAGGAAGACGTTTTTCACTAGGAGGGTGGGGAAGCACTGGAATGGGTTACCTAGGGAGGTGGTGGAATCTCCATCTTTAGAGGTTTTTAAGCTACGGCTTGACAAAGCCCTGGCTAGGATGATTTAGCTGAGGTTAGTCCTGCTTTGAGCAGGGGGTTGGACTAGATGACCTCCTGAGGTACCTTCCCACTCTAATCTTCTATGATTCTATGATCATAACTCCAAGGAGCAAGAGAGCAAAGATCTGGCAATGCAGTTTGCACTCTGAAACCAATTATACTGAGCAAAGCATCACGCTTCTCTGTTCAATAAAATCCTCAAATCACTCTGCTAAGGCAGATAAGAGACTCAGACATATTTCTTCAATCCAGTTACCATGGGGATATCAGCAGGGACAAGGTGTATCTTATGAGAAATGGATCCTATAAACTGGAATATACTAATACCTTTTCTCCCCTTTGTCTGTACTTTTAAGATGTAAACTAACTGATCCTGACAAGATCCCAGCCGCTAGCTTGCTCTGATGCTATGATCCAGGAACCAAGATTCTACAAGAAGCAAAATCTGATAGTGTCAATAGTCCTTTGAACACCTTCTGATCTGCAAATTCAGAAACTTCAGTCACAAGTTGTTTTTATTTTATTACCTTATGGATTGGCTTGTTCACATTTTGAACACAATTCAAATGAGATAAGCCTTCTGCATAAAAACATGGGTACAAACAGGAAATACTTTGACAGGCTGAGATCTGCGGGGTTTTAATTTTCCTCCTCCCCTCATTTTTTTTCTGCAAAGTGTGAATTCTGTAGGTACTTGATTTCAGGGTTGTCAACAAGGACATATTCAGAGGATAAATCAGTCATCTGTCAAGTTGTTAGGACATAAAGCTCAGGGAAACTGCAAAACAGGAGAGCTGGCTGAGTTCTGAGAACTTGCAGGACATGCAGGAAGAAGGGTCACTAAAAGTATGTCTTCTCTACAATCAGAGGTGTGACTGCAGCATGTGCAGACATACCTGAGCTACCTCAAACAACAGTAACAGTGATTAGCTGTGGCAGCATGGGCAGCAGCACAAGCCAGGCACTCAAGTGTACAGCCTATGCTGCTGTGGCTTCACTGCTACCTGAGCTACACGTGCTGTAATCACACCTCTAATTGCTGTGCATTCATACCCTAAGTATCACTGCACAGAAAAGGAGACAGGAAAGTAGTGCTAGCTGTTGAGCCAGTACATACTGATCAGGCTATTAGAACACACGAGTCTCTGACTCTGGGAAGTGAGAGCACTGCACCAGCGGCCACTAGTGTACAATGAGATCAAAATCTACACAGCTACCATAATCACAGATGTGCAGCCAAAGAACCCAGACATTTTTCAACTGTAGAGTGTCCAAGATAGTTCTGGAAACATACATTTGAACACCAGTTTCTAATTCCTATGTTAACATTGAGTCAGTTTTACAGCTAAGCAACACATATTTTAATTACGAAACAGGTATACCCTAAGAGTGAAATTCACTCTTGTGAAGAGGGTCAGTGTAAGACTTGTACAAGTCAAGCATGTTTATGGGGGATTTAAAGATCAATCCTGCAACGTGCTAAACCTTTTGACTTCAGTCCAGCAAAGCACTTAGCTACATGCCTAATTTATGCATGTTAGTAACCCCAATGACATCAACGGGATTACTCATGCTCTTAAAATTAAGCACGTGTAAGTTTGACTTAAGTGGCTTTGTGCCTTTTCATCCTGTATCAGTTATATTCTACCTGTTATATAATACCGTAATCACAATATATTGTGTATATATATATATTGTGTATATATTATGTAATATAATGTTAACCATTTTACATAATATACTACATATCTTATGGGGCTGTGCAAGACCTATACTAGTCTGCTTCTGAACCATCTGTGCAATGATAAAAATGTACAACTCTAAAAATGCTAGATGAACTTATCCAAAAAAGCAGGGCCATCTCTAGGTTTAGGAAGACCCTACAGTATGCCAAGTAAAACGTTCAGGGCCCCAACCAATGCCTTTCTATCTGTGACTGTCTCACACCCATATCCAACACCACCAATGACCACATCTTGTCTGCCTTTCGATCTGTGAGATTCTGTGACTTCTGGAGATACCATATGTCAGTAGCTCCAACTTTTTTTCCTAGATACTATGTCTTCGTAAAAGAATGGCAGACTGGCAACCTTCTCTGTCACCTCCCATTTCCTTTGCTTAATGCTCCACCAGCCTGAATAGTCCATCTATGTTTGCTTTCTCCCCTGCCTACCTGACTAGCATGAGTTTGTTCTTCTCATCCCTTGTTGTTTTCATTTTTCTCTTCTTCCCTATTCCTCACTGAAAATGATTATTTACATGCACACACACTCTCTTCCCAGTTCCTTGGTTGCCCAAGGCTACGTGCTGCTGGGGGTAGTAGAGTTAATTGGTGGCTCTGGGAGCCCAGGCCACATGTACTAATGCAGTTAGGAAGAGTGCTAAGGCAGCAGAGAAAATAAGATCAGCTTATCAAGCTGCAGTTTAAGAACAGGGAGAGGAGTCAGGTACCATTAGAGGAGCTGTGGATTGCACAGAAATGCCCATGGTCACATTTGCAATGGAGAGCCTAAGGGGTGGCAGGAGGACAGATCCAGAGTCATGCAGTTTCACTTGCTCCCACTATTCCTTTTCTTTCCCCTGCATCCCTCCCTAGTGTGGGAAAACTTGCCCTACATGGACACCACCTGACAACGGCTGAGGAGCTGAACAGAGAACCACGAGAAGACATTAAGAGACGAGACTGAAGACTATTTATGGCCTTGCTGTTGACAGGCTGGATGCATGTGTGCAAGCCCCTGAAAGAGCGTAACTGCACTACTACAAAGGTCCAATTACATAACATCACATTAGAGGGATATTTCCTGCAGTTCTTTGAATAAGCTTGCTTCTGACAGGCTGAAATTACACAAGGTTTTGTTTTGGGGATGGGGAAGTGGAGGGAGAGGGAAGAGTTTAAATTTATAAATGACCAATGGACATTCAGTCAGCAAGCAATTTGCCTTTTTTTTTTTTTTTTTTTAAATAACACTGCAAACTCGGCCAGAAAAAAGCATAGTAAATTGATGGTCTGTTTTGAAATGGAACAGTCAGTGGTAACAGAATCAACATCATTACCTGAGTGAATGATTCCTGGTAAGATCTGGCTGACGCTCTTGTAGAATTTCAAAGATATTGGGCTGTCGGAGAAATGCAACAATCTTGTCGTTGTAGGCTGCAAGTGGCGACAGAAAACAGCTTGCTGCAAACAGGTGTATTTGAAAAACAGTATTATATTTCTGTAACTTCTGAATAGTAATGATAATAATGGAATTATGTCCTTACATTCATTCATAATCTCTTTATTTACTACATTAATATAATCTTTTCGTTACACTTTCAGCCTAAAGGCTGATGCTGCTATCATTGGTTTTTGGATTTTGATATACATGGCCCTCTTTATTATTAATCAAATTCTAGATTAAAACACTCTACCACATGTTAATGTGCTTTTTTGAAGAATTCAGAGTATTATAATATTTTATCACATGCACCCTCAGCTCATACCAACCTGGAATATATGTCCACATGAATAAAGTGTTAGACGCCTTATTTTCCACACTTCATTTCTTAGAATTACAGAACTTGGTGAAAACCTAAATTCACTAAAATTATGTGTTACACAGTTTGCTTCTTATTGGATGCGCATTAATGGATAGGTATTTTTGTTTTGCTTCCTCCTCCCCCTACCCCCACTACTCTGAAAAATAATTATCTGTTTTAGTCATATTAAGAATCTGATATAATCTCACAAAAGCAACACCTTCACACATAAGGCTGAAAATCTAGGCTTCCACACCAGCTTTAACTCATGCCGCTTTGCCTGGTACTGTAATTCTAAGCCTTTATGGTACACAGTGTTCCTAGACTCCACAATGACAAGTGTTATGGCCAGCTTTTCTGCCTTAATGGTGAATTTCCAGATTTTTTGTGCTTTCAAGAGAGATTCAAAACTTCAGAGATTTTATTCCTCTTCCTTTTTGTAACATAAGAATAAGAAAGGAATAAAATAATCAATACAAAATTCATAGGGACATTGTCAATGCTGTTAAGGCAATTTGACCTACCTTCAAATAGTTTTATCTGATGAGAAATATACTAGAGTTATCATGCATTTATAACTCTCTTGAGCCATCACTGAGAACTACAACTTCCTTCCCAATAACCATGATTATGATGTATCACATTAAAACATAGTACATGAGCTCCCTTCTCACTCTGCAGTTTGTATTTGAACAAACATCATTTACACAGCTGCACACATTTCTGATGACAAGAGCAATTCTGCTGCTGGACAGAGAGGCAGACAACTTGTATTGTGCCAGATGGGAGTAAGATGCAGTCACCGGTGAAGCTTTTAAGAAAGTCTGACAAATATTACAGTCATAAATAATGAAAATTAAAATGTGATTGGCAATGGCCATCTTTTCATTTATGTATTTATTTTTTACTATTTGTTCTATCACAAAGAAAAATATTACATAATTAAACCAATATTTCATATTTAGTCATGTTTCTAAAGTGGTTCCATCTACCAAGTGAGAGCCCACACTCAGAGTTTGTGCCTGTTCCACTATCAATTATTAAACAGCAATTGAAGTATTAAGTATCTTTCTTCAAATCATCCTCAGATGCTGAATCTGAAAAATATGCAGTGTCCATTGCAAGTGAAAGGAGTTTAAATTCGTAGTGACTGTCAAGTAACTGCTACTAAACAAAGATCCACAATCAAGCAGATTAATCAATCTTGATTTTTTGCTCAATGCCTGTTAATTTCAGTGCACTATATTATTGTCTTAGTGGTACTGATGTCAAAAGGCTTGCGCGCGTGGGTGTGTGTGTGGTGTGGTGTGAGTGAGAGAGAGAGAGACCGAACAGAATTTAGGCTATTGACCAATTCTGAAGTAACTAACACCTCATGGAAGGTGTCTGAATCCCAATCTTTATATTGAAGTTATTGAAATTAATGGGACTACACAGGGTCCAGGTCAATACAGAGTCTAATCCTCCATTTGTAACTCTTCTAGATACTTCTCAGGGGAAGTTAAAGATTTTAATGCAAGAAACCCTTTGCATTAACTAGCAAACATTTTGGTATTAATAAATTGGTCATACATGGAAGTTTTTCACTATTATGTACAAAAATTGAAATTCCATGACAGGAAGTGATGATGCATAGAGTTAGCCATAATATATGGTAAACACAAAAATAAGAAAAACCCAGCAGTGCACATTGACATGCACAGTTAAATCAAAGTATACTTCTCTCAAGAGAACCCCAAGTCCTGACATACCCACTGGAACCATGTCCTGGTACTGAGCCCTGCTGACTGTATTGAATGTGCTGGACGGTCTTGGCAGAACTGGTGGTCCCGAATGACGGGAATCCTCTCCTACCTGAAAATACAGTAGTAATTATGGTCAGCACCAAGCAAAAAAAAACCCCAAAACCCCCAAACCTTCATCATGGCCTAGATCTACAACAGACTGGAAACAATTATTGTGATGAGTAAGAAAAGTACTAGAATCCAGCTCACTCTCTCTTAGCTATCTACAGGGCACACACAAGTAAAAAGCACTAAAACCAAACTTATTTTGTATCACCAAAGAGAGCGGATATGACTCTGAATTCACACAGGGAGCAAGAAGGTGTTATTGGTACAGAACTATTTTTCACAGAAAAGCCACACTTTAAAGTGATTCCTAGTAGTGACCATGATGTCAGAGCGACTTCTTCAATTTTCTGGCTTTTGTGGGCTTGATCTAGTTGACTTACATTCTTTTTTTGCTTTTAATTATTATTATTAATTGTCATTATTACCACTATTCTACTACACTACTGTCATTCGCTCAACCTCCTTTCATCCCACTGAGCCATTATGTGTACTACTGAGCCCCTCCACACACAGTTACTGAATCGGGCAGTATTCCCAAGGTCTCACTCCTTAAGACCAAACAATAGCAGTGCTGTGTTACAGTGCTATGTCTAGTCTCTAGAACCATAAAGGACCAAAAGCCCTGAGATTTCTCCCCAAATGTTTGTACTCTGAACAGTAAACTCGCTATGAGAAGAGGAAAGACCATTTCCTTCATAGATATTGAATTGCTGGAAAGTATAAAGTTGACAGCTGTTGTTATCTCTAGCTCAGTGTTCTAGTTCCTCTTCTAATGAAAAGAATTTCCTTAAAATATGTTTTTGTTGTAGGGGTTCTCAATCTAAAATGAGATCATCAGATGTTAAACATCAAAGTTTTTGGATAGGCAAGTCACTAGAAAATATTTTGAGAGTTTTTTTCATTATTAGCTTTCCTCTAGCAACGGTAGTTTGCTTAGATATGAGTTTAGCTCCTTGTGTTTTAAAAAAGAGCAAGATATCTGTAGGAGCTCTTCATATTGCTGGTGATCATCAAGTGGGGATGATGAAGATGGAATAATTGCATCATCTCGAGAGGAAGATGAGATAGCCATTGGGACCATTGGATCCATCACAATCTCTTCTCCTTCATACTCAAACAGAGCCAGTTGGTGTCAGCTAGGAGAGGGTAGGTAGGATTCTTACATGGATCTTGTTTGTAATGTAAGGATCCCTGGGACTCCACTCATTCCAGTATGAAGGATCATGTGGTTGGGAGTGGGGGAAGGGCACCCCATGGCATTGGCTACCATCAGTCCCCTGAACCGCGTAGAACACAGATCTGCTAGAGCTTCTCTCCAGACTAGCGTCCCTACACAGAGGTAATGATTCATCTGAACTTTCCAACTCTGCTGATTAGAAGGCAGTTTCCTGTTCAATCATTGGAGCCAGTGGTACCTGCAAACAAGTGATCTGGCTTGTGGAGGAAATAGGGGATCAACCCCATGTCTTTGACGTAGTTTCTTCCTCCAGTGTGATGACATTGCTGAATAAGATCAGGCCCAAAAGGAGAGGAGATTGAGGATGGGTGGGTGAAGCTATCCTCCAGGGAGACACAAGCCTTGCACCATCCCAGAATGTGGAATGCACTGATGGTTGGGACTGATGGATCCGTCAGCTCCCTGGTTATGGTGGATGTCAGGTACATCTGGAGATGGGCAGATTTTGATGCAGATTTTAATATCTTTGACTGTGCCAGTGGGTGCCAATCCTTTGGTTTATGCATCAAAACCAATGTCGGTACCAAAAAATACTTACTGCTTCATGCATGTTGAGGAGGTTTAAGCAGGCTCAAGCCCTTAGTATTTGCACTTGAGGACTCACCCAACCTGGATGGAGTTGGGGAGGAATCTTTTCTTCTAGGAGCAAAATTTGAAGAGAATCTTATGCTTGTGAAAGACTGCCCTGTGATCTCATGAGAAGCTCTGGGAAAGGGCTATGGTCTAAGCACTTATTGCCTAAGTTCCTGAGCTTGTGCTTGAAGGGACATTGCTCGTCTAACTCAGTTTGGTGTACAGGGGACATCCACCCAGCCCAGATCTGACTGAGGTTTCATGGGCTTCTCCATGAGATTCTTTACCTGGAGCTCTCAATCCTCATCGGTCTGGGGAGGGAAAGAGTGACAGATGCTGCACTAAGTGAAGCTGTGAGCCTCACCAAGGCAGTAAAGGTAGCACTGGTGTTCATTGCTCACTGAGAAAGAGCGGAGTCAGGTGATATAATTCTTAAACTACGGGACTCTGGGCATTCAGAGGAAAAAGCTCCCCAATGTGGGGAAAAACTAAGCTATACTAACACTAATAAAAGCTATCACTACTGAAGTACTGAGAACTACTTACAATATATATTTATAGATTAAGATGAAGAAGAAGGGGGTAGCTGTGGACAGAGAGGATTCTGACTCAGACTATGCGGTGGTAAGAAGGAACTGGAGAGGATTTGATCAGCACTGCCCCTTATGCCCTTGTTTTGTACCGAAGGAGAGCAACTGTGCAGATGCGAACCAACAGACTTTACTTCCCAGAAAATTTCAATCTCAGGAGCATGGTTTGCACATGCACCCACATGTGGAATCCCCACACATAGGGATCAGCACTCGAAGAAGAACTATGAAATCCCTTGCAAAATTTATCCTGCCTTTTTTACCAGTCCAAGGCCAGTATATGGTAACCAAGAAAACCTAGCTTTATGGGAGCCAGATATGACAATACCAATAAAAAAAATTAAAGCTCAAAACCTTTTTTCAAAGTAAATTCTCTCTAAAATAAGGCATAAATGAAGCAAGGTTGTGTAGTGCTATAAATATTTTATTAGTAGTACTTTGAGGTGATCTACACAACTACCGGTTTTTCCATTTGTGAGAAATCCCAAACACAAGCTAATAAAAAGTTATATCACCAAATACCATTTTGTATTCTGTCTGTAATAGGTACTGTATAAACACTCATCGTGCAAGATGCTTACATCCTAGAAAGGGTTGTGGTTGACATTATATACCAAAGACTAGGTTAAAAAAACCATTGCAAAAATCAAACTAGAAAATGCTAGAATTAACATTGTCCACGCAACTTTAATTTTGTCCCTTTACATATATACATTATAACAGCATCTTGCCCAATATCACACAGTAAGTCTGTGGCAAAGCCAAGATCAGATGATCCAGCTTTTATAAGTCCAGTCCTGTGCTCTAAGTACAAGAGAACAACTTAACTTCCTGCAATCCTCGGCCTTATTCGCTCTCCATTCTGTGCACTGAACAAAGCAGGGTAGAACAAACAGTTTGTGATCATGTAATTACAGACTGTATCATATTATTAGAGATTGTATCAGAATGCAGAGGGCAGAAAGCTGTTCTAAAGAGACAACACAGGTTTTCTCCCATTTCAGAGGAATTCTCAGGTTATTCAAAGCAAACAGCATCAGCCATATGCCACTTACTCTCCCTGAGTTAGGTATGTCAGTGATGGGAAACAGGGAAGGTGCATACTAGGGGTAGGGAAGCATTCTGGCAGATTCTCATCTGCCACAGCTGCTATTCACAGAAAGCATAAATTAGAGCAGCATTCTAGCTCCTCTAATGATGCTGAGTGCAGAGTTGGTCCCTGGCTACCCCTAGATGAAGGAAATGGAAAGATGGCTTAGAACCACCTTTCCCATCCTCTTCCTCAACTGAGCTGAAGATAAACTCAGTACAGATCAGGAATGAGCTTACAGTATTTACATATGTATATAAAAACATATTATAGCCATGACATAATTGACTCAAAGCCTTCTAAGTGAAAACAATACAGTTCAAGAGTTTTGTCAGCAAAACCCAAATATAGTATTTCTTTATATTCTTGATAAGGGTTTTGGGCATTCCTACCTGGAATCAATGTTCTAAAAAGATTATATTATTATTTCTAGTATGATGTCATATGGACCATAAGTTAACTATCTGACATTCTGTTAGTGGTAAGAAGAATGTTTACCTTTCTTGGTACTATGGCTTATATGGGGAAATAGTGTAATATTTAGGCATGCATGCACACAAACTTGTTTTGCTAAATTAAATCACCTACTTGTTTGGACAATTGCCTAGTCAGTGTAAACTGCTGTGGTAGTAAAAAAACAGGCTGCTGCTGTTTGGTGAAGAAATTTGTATTCAAGAGCCCTCTTGTGGTTTGATGGAGTTACTAACATTTAAGAGCAGCAATAAAATCCTATCAGATTATTAGCATAATTAAATCAGACCTTCCCTGGTGCAATAAAGACTGTCATTATCTTTTCAAAAGGTAAGAATGCCTTTTGTTTGCAGGTAGATATCACACTGACAGAACTATTAAACTGCTGACAAAATAATGTTTGACTGGAATGATGTGAAAATGGTACGATCCTGAAATCCTTGTCAGTTAAGTAACAGGAGGAGCAGTGCAGGCTTACCTCACCAGCACTGTGGCTGCGCTGTCTGGTTAAATGCTGTCGATGTACTAATGCACTAGTGGGCCGGCTGCTCTGCAAGGGAAGTCGTGGGTCGATAAATGTGGTGGCGCGGGAATTGTGGTCAACAAAAAAAGCCTAGAAGAGGAAAAAGAAGAGGAGTTCAGAGTCAACATTAATTGTAATTTAGGACCTTCCTAACTACATCTACCTGCAGTAAGTACACTTGTAGGAGTGAAAAATGTGTGAAAGTTAAACCACAGGAGGATCTGGGTTCCAGTCACTGCTTTGAGACTTTGATAAATTACCTCACTGGACTCAGTTTCCCCTTCTAAGATAACATTTCTCTGTCTCACAGGAGACTTATGAGGTTTAATTCATTAAGGTTTATATAGCATTTTGAGATCCTCAGATAGGAGGCAACATAAAATACCAAGACAGATAATGATTCTTCTTCAAGAATAGAGGATGTGAATGTCTAACAGAAGTTATGTCAGCACATTCACCAGTTCATTTCACCTATATGCATCTAAAAGGAGGTCACACAGTGGCAACAACATGAGGTTTAACAAGCTATTTATCACTATAAATATAAATGGGTGTGTACACGTCAAGAGTATGATTATGTTTTAGGACACAATGTGATTACAGGTTAAAGGTATATTCACTGTCCCGCTACAGCTATTCTAGGTAGGCCAATTTAAAGACTCAACCAGGAATACAAAGACGACGGATGCCAAAAATATAAAAAAAGAATTGAATTCTTCAATTCAATTGAAGAATTGAAAACAATGGTTTCTTGTGATAAGAAGAAATGACAAGAATTGACTGATTAGCCATTTGCTGAGACAAGGCCACGTGTTCCTGGGTCCCAAACCCAAAAAGCCTCAAGATGCAATACAATTAGAGCAAAAACTCTTCTCTATTCCAAGATATTTAAACTTGTTCCAGTTTTAGTGTCACACTTGGGAAACATTTCCTTGCAATTCTCATGTTTCTGGGAATTTTCAGGCACTATGAAGGAAACATATGGCACTATAGAAGGATAGCTAAACTTGGGGTTACAGAGGCATTGGGAAGTTAAATCAGGCACTGAGGAAGCAGGGAATCTGGACGAGAGGGCTGTCGTCATTTCTATTTGTCCATGCTTAAGCCTATTAAGTGTTGAGACCAGCTCTTTCTCAGCCTTTCTGATGAGCCTCAGCCTTCTTAAACCTGATGACTAATACCTGAGGGTATGTCTACACTGCAGAGTGAAGTTGACTTATTTAAAGTAGACTTTCACCCGCCGATTTTTATAAGTTGCTGGAGCGTGTACACACCATGGTCTCTGCGCCGGGCTTCTGAATCCACATTTGCCACACTTGTATCGACATTCAAAGCAATGTACTGTGGGCTGCTATCCCACAGTGCAACTAGCCGCAGTTGCTGTTGGGATGAGTTTCATCGTCCCATGATGCAAAGCTCCTTCCCCCTCCCTTCTTCCCCCAAACAAACAGGAAACTGATTTTTGCGCCGTTTGTTTACGCTACACGCTCGCCATTGCTGCAGAAACATGGAGCCAACTCAACTCTGCATTATTATTGTGAGCATCACAAATACATCGCTGCTTATCATTGAGTATTTTCGAAGTACAGCAAGAAGCCGAAGCACAGGTAACTGCGATGCCATCAAGGCTGCCCTGCTATAAGCCATCGAGCGGAACAATTCCCGATTGCTGCACTCTGTGGACCGCCGGTTCTGGTCCCGGGAAACAAGCACAGACTGGTGGGACCGCATCGTTATGCAGCTGTGAGATGATAACCAGTGGCTGCAAAACTTTCATATGTGAAAGGCCACTTTTCTTGAACTTTGCTTGGAGCTGACCCCATCCCTGAAGCATGTGAATACTCACTTGAGACAAGCTCTGATGGTGGAGAAGGGAGTCGCCATCACTCTTTGGAAGCTGGCAACCCCCGACTGTTACCGCTCGGTTGGGAATCAATTCGGAGTTGGTAAATCTACAGTGGGCGCTGCCGTGATTCAAGTAAGCAGGGCCATCAATAGACTTCTGCTATGAAGGCTAGTGACTTTGGGAAACGTGCAGGACATAGTGGATGGGTTTGCTGCAATGGGGTTCCCAAACTGAGGGGGAGCCATTGATAGGGATGGGCACATCTCTATCTTAGCGCCTGCCCACCTGGCAACCGAGTACATAAACTGCAAGGGGTACTTTTCCATGGTCCTGCAGGGCCTTGTGGATCACAGGGGTCGTTTCACCGACATCTATGCGGGATGGTCTGGGAAGGTGCATGACGCGCGTATTTCAAAATTCAGGGCTGTTCTCTAACATGCAGGCTGGTACTTTCTTCCCTGACCAAAAAATTCACATTGGGGGTGTGGAAACGCCAATAGGGATCCTAGCAGATCCTGCTGACCCCTTGCTCCCTTGGCTAATGAAGCCGTACACCGGGCACCTTGACAGCAACAAGGAGTGTTTTAATAACAGGTTAAGCACTTGGAGAATGGTTGTTGAATGTGTGTTTGGGTGTTTAAAGGCCAGATGGAGGAGTCTGCTCAATAGGCTGGACATGAGTGAAAAGAACCTCTCGTCAGTGATATCTGTGTGCTGAGTTCTTCATAATGTGTGTGAAGCGAAGGGGGAGAGGTTCCCCCAGGGTCGGGCTGTGGAGGCAGAAAGACTGGCCACCAATTATGAGCAACCCAATGCCAGCAATACGCTGAGAGCTAACTGCGGAGCGCTTTGCATTAGGGAAGCATTGAAAACCAAGTTCTGCAATGAGATGCAGGACTGATTTCTGTTCCTGTCTGTTATTTGCCTTTCCTTAACATCCCCCCCACCATCGATACCAGTACCCTTCAAATGTCTCCCAAACAATATATGATTTAATAAAGAAATACATGTTGAAATGATGCAAACTTTTATTTATGAACATTCAAGTCATGGGGAGGGGAAGGGAGTGTACATTCACAGTCTCAAGGGGCAGCATGGTTTCTTGTCAGCAGGGCTGCCGCTGCTTTCTGCTCACCTCCAATGGGGTGGAGTGCATCACGTACTGCAGCCTGGCCATTCTCCTCCGAGACCTCTTAGGGGTGGGGGAGCGGCAGGGCAGCAAAGCCATAGGCAGAGGAGCGTTATGTCCGGCCTCCGCTCCTCCTGAAGCTCCACAAGCCGCCGGAGCATGTCTGCATGGTCACACATGATTCACAGCATCTCCTGCATGGTACTGTGATCATGTTCCTGTATTTCTCTGAGACTCTCCCTGTCCATGTTCTGGGACAAGGTCAGCTGCCACGCTCTGAGCTTTGTCTCTGCAGCTGCGGAGGCATTCATGAGCTCGCTAAACGTGTTGTCTCATGGTTTTTTTCCCCTTTTTCTAATCTGCAATAGTCTTTCCGAAGCATTTCTAGAGGGTTGGGCCAAGGCTGAGGTGTCTACAGAACGAAAAGAAATGCACAAGGTTGCCTTTCTTAGAAAATGGAACTTCAACAATGTATAAAATACTCCCCTTGCAGTGCACAAGGCAAACCCAGACCCTCATTCCATTCCTAACATCCCAGAAGGATCGTCTCGCTGTGCCGTTACAGAGATGGTAAGCCAGGGACACTTTACTCTGCTATAGAGAGGATTAATTATCTTTAAAAAGCTCATTTCAAATGCCCTGTATTAGAGGGGTGCCAGGGCAACATTGTTTAATTTGGATTAATGTTTTGTCAGGAGGCGCCCACAGAGGATCTGAGGACAGCGCAGGGGGTTAATAGTCTCTTATGAAACCAAATTAAAATAATTAAAGTGACGTGGTAGGACACTACAATGGGGAATACAGAGGTACAGGGTATCTGCTGTACAGTTTGGATATTTTAAACATGCGCCGTCTTCCTTAGGCGACCATGAGCGATATCAGTCTCCTGAGGGTAATGCACGAGGAAAGGGAAGATTTGCTGCACGCAACGGGGTACCAGCCTGGCCCTTATGCTGCTATGCTGTGTTCCGCCATGATGCCGGCTCCCTTGATTGCAGCGTGGCATGGCAAAGTATCCTATTGTGGAGGAAGGAACAAGGCTGTCCTCCCCCGAAACCTTGTGCAAAGGATAACAGATTACCTACATGAAATTTTCCTTGAGATATCAGCTGATGATTCTTGGAGCATATCTCTGCACATAAATAATCTGTCCGGGGGTAACCCCCCAGTAAAGTCCGCTAAACGCCTGAAATCTCCTTCCTGCCCCCACCCGCCCCCTTTTAAAAGGACAGAACTACTAAGAAGAAAAAAAAACCTCACCAGATATGCCTTCCCCGGGATCATTATTGCTGTCCTGTGTGCTGCTGGACTGCTCTGGGGTCAGGAATAGATCCTCACTGTCTGGGAGAACGGACACCCTGCTTTCCTCAGCCTCCTGCTCCTCCTCGTCCACAGAGTCCTCATCATTGTCCATGGACTGCGATCTAGCGGAGATATCAACGCTGCGGTGCGACACCGTGTTGGGATCGCCGCCGAGAATTGCATGCAGCTCCTCATAGAAGCGGCATGTTTTTGGTGAGGAGCCAGAATGGCTGTTAGTTTCCCTGGCTTTCTGATATGACTGCCATAGCTTCTTGATCTTCACGCGGCACTGCTGAGCGTCCCTGCTGTGTCCCTTCTCCAGCATGCCCTGGGATATCTTCCCATAAATGTCCAAATTCCTTTTGCTGGCTCTGAGCTGAGCCAGAACGGACTCCTTGCCCCACAGCCCGATGAGATCTAAGACCTCTGGTTGACTCCATGCTGGAGCATGTTTGGGCCTTGCAGTAGCCATGAAGAGTCCAGCGACAAAGCTCTCTCCCACGCTGGCAGCACAAGAAATGAAAATTCAAATTTTCCCGGGGCATGAGGGAGGGGCCATTTCTGGGTAGCATGTAACAGCAGAACATGAATGTCCAGAGCGGCCACAAAGGGGCATTGTGGGATACCTCCCTGAGGCCATTAACGTCGAATTACATTATGCTCTGTCTACACTGACGCAAAATCGACCCAATAAAATCGATGTAGGCGCTATGCCACTTGCGGAGATGGTTTTATTACATTGACTTTTGCTGTGGTTTAAGTTGACGGAACGGCCGTACCAGTGTAGACGCAGGCTTTCGGAGATTGACATAAATGACGTTACGTCGACCTCCGTCGCCAGTATAGACCAGGCCAGAATTACCCCTGAGCCTGCTTAAGCCTGATAGTCATCCCTGAGCCAGAGAGTGTGATGAGTCATCAAAGCCAATTACCCGCAGACCTTGTGATAGGCCCCAGGCCATTCAATCAGGGTTCAGCCAATCCACAGATGAGGAACCACCCAGGTGTTCCCAAGGCAGGTATACAGGCTCTTAAGGGAAGCAGTCTCTCCTGTCTGTTCAATGTCACTACATGGGCCAGGTGCATTAGTAGCTGCCTAGTACTGTAGATGGCCTGTGCTAATGCTCTGGCCCCTGCTACTGCTCCAGGGTCCATTCCCACTCCAGTCCGCTCTACTCTAGCTCATGCCTGTCTCCACACTAGCCAGCCCCTGCTCCACCTTGCATCTGCTCCTGCCTCAACTGACTGCCCAGCGATTCTGGTATCTGGGAGTCTGGCCTGTTAAGGAGCAAAATGGTTATTTACCGTCTCATGAGTGCTGTTCTTCAAGATGTGTTGCACATATCCATTCCATTGTGTGTGGGGGGAGGGGAGAAGAGGTCCCATGCACCAGTGCCAAAGAGTTTTCCGTAGCCATACTTGTAGGGGTAACCTGGCTTCCTTGTGCGTGGATCCAAACGGTGGAGCCTCCCCACCCCTCCTCCAGTTCCTTTTGCACAAGAATCACATAATGATAGACATTTATGCATTGGGGAAGGAGGGTAGGTCACAGAATGGACATATGCAACACATCTCAAAAAGCAACAGTTAGGAGAAGGTGAGTAACGGTATTTGCTTTTTCAGGTGATTATATATGTCCATTCCAATGGAGGTGACTCACAAGCTGTTTTCAACAGCGGCAGGGCTTGGAGTCTCATCCAAAGAGGGAATGTTGGACTGCTTTTCCTATATTCATGTTGCCCCTTTATGCATCTGTAATCTCATAATGTCTAGCAAAGGTACATACACATCATTGCCCTACCAATGTCAACAATAGGATCAGTCCCCACAAAGGCAGCAGATGCCAAATGTGTTCTAGCTGAATGCACTGACAGTTTTTCAGGAGGCATCAGACCTTTGGCAGTATAGCACACAGAAATGCAGCTGGTAATCCATTTAGAGAGTGTCTCATCACAGGATGACCCCTCATGCTCTCTGCACAGGAAACAAAGAGCTAAGAAGAAACCTGAAGGAGTTTTTTTCTATCCAAATGAAATGCCAGAGCTCTGTCCACATCCAGATTATGCACCTTTCGTTCATCTTTATGAATATGTGGCTTTAGAAAAAAGACTGATTTCGATGGAATTCAGACATTACTTCAGATGGAAACTTAGGGTATGTCCTAAGCTGCAGCTTGTCCTTGTAGAAAACTGTATAAGGAGGGTGCATTACAAGAACATGCAATTCCCCCAGTCTTTTACTGAAGGTGAGGGCTACTAAGAAGAGTACTTTAGCCAACAGATGTAACATTGAGCAAGGGATTAAGGGTTCCAATAGAAGCCCTATAAGGGCCTAAAGTATTCAAGTCCTAAGGAAGGACCAGTTCCCAAATAAATGGGAAAAGCCTATCCAATCGTTTCAGGAACCTGGTTGCCACGGAATTAGTGAATGCAGTCCTTCCAACAATACAAGGGTGAAATGCAGAAATTGAAACCAGATGCACCTTGATCAAGTTGACTGCCAGGTCTGACTCTTAGGGGCTCCAGAGGGTGCCAGAGTTGGCCCTACAGATACTGTTAAGGGAAAAAAATTCCCATAACCATGCATGTGAGCATGCATACACTTAGAATGGAATCAACATGAGCAAGCACTGAAGAAGAATTATTATTATCCTCATTTTACAGATGGAGAACTGAGAAATAGAGAGGCTAAGTGACTTGCCCAAAGTCACACAGAAAGTCCATGGTGGAGCAGGGAATTGAAACCAGATCACATCTTAGGCCAGTGCCCTAACCACTGGACCATCCTTCCTCTTGAGACATTCCACCCAATCCTTTGACCTGCTCTTGTGCTTCTATGTGAGTAGGATTGGGTTCTCAACACCACCCTGGAGTTCCTGATGTGGGAGGTAGAAGATTCCACCTCCCATTCTAAAGACAAATACAAGTACTCAAGTCCAAAGTAGAGCAGTACCAGGAGGCATCGGAGACTGTCACAGAACTGCATAGGAGTGATTGAACTGGCAGTAGTATCAGAGACTTCCTGGCTATCAGTACGGACTGACATTGAGCTGGTACCAGATGACAAGATGTCAGCACTGAAGACATCAAGCAAAATGATAACGGCCCTAAAACCAAGGGCCTCAAAGCAAATACTGATGTTGACACTGAAGCCTGCACAGCCATCTGCATTGGTACTAATGAAAGTTCTTGCCCTTGAATAATTGAGGAGTCTGGTACTGAGAGGCACAAGAGGTTTTTTGCAACAGCATACACCTCAGGCATGACTGGTACCAAGATAAGGAGCTGCACTCCATTGAATAGTGGTGGCAGATCCTTCAGACACCAAAGAAGTAGCCAGCATCAACAGTCCCAGGATGGGCCCTGAAGTTGACATGGCTTACTCTTGCAGAAGAGGAGTCCTGCATCAAAGACCTCAAGGAAGATGAAGCAATCCTTCTTAGCGTTCGGAAGCTGAGAGCACTCAGAGTGCTTATGCTTCCTTGATGATGATCCTGGAGACAGAGATTTCTTACTCCTGCCTCTTACAATGTGCGAAGGCAGGGCAGTGGGTATACTTCCTGAAAGAGTGGTGGATGAGCTTCCATGCACCCACCTAGTGGGCTCCGACGCTGGGCAAAGTGCAGACTCCATAAGATAGTCTCACAGGTCCACTTCTTTTTATTTCTGTGTCTGCTTCTTAAAACCCCTGCAGATTGTACACCTGTCTCTAATGTGGCCCTCACCCAAGCACGAAAGAAGGTCACTATCTGGAATCACTGTGCGACTCCTTGAGCAAGGCATGAAACCAGGAGATCTTGGCATAAGCTCTCCTGGTACTGAGCAAAGCCTGGACAAGTCAAAACAATTAAAAATGAACTTTAAGAAAAAAAAAAAAACAACAAACATCCAACTGAATGAAAAACGAGTACCACTAACTACTATGTACAATTGTATATACAGATTTAAAGGCAAAAGACTACCAAAGTACAGCAACAAGCTCTGATCATAGACAGTAAGAAGGAACTGAAGGAGGTTGGGGCAGCTGGCTCCACTCTTTACATCCATGACTCCAAGCATGAGATAAGGCAGGGTGCCTGCCTGGCCGCCACTCATAGGTGCCGACTCAATGGATGCTGAGGGGCTAACATACACACAGAAAAAAACCAGGATGTAGCCGTTTCCCCCAGCCACCCCCCACAGCTGCTGCTAGCTGTTCAACTTGCTCAGCCTGCTGCCGGTAGATCAGCGACCACCTCTCCCTGCTCCGGCAGGGGCTGAGTCAGGGGCGGCTTCAGCTGCTAACAAGGAGGGCGGACCCATGTAACAAATTAACAACAATATCAAAAAGCCTGAGGGGTAGGTGTGTGACACGTGTGTGTGTGTGTGTGTGTGTGTGTGTGTGTACACGTGTACTGCGCAAGTGGTCAAGGAGCATTGCAGCTGCTGCAGCTCCCCCTCCCAGCCAGACTATGACCCTAGGCAGCAGGTAAGTCCCAGGCAGAGCCAGGGAAAGAGGGTAATGTGGGTAGGTGACAGGCAGGGGGAAAGTGGGAAAGCCCCCGCCGCATGGAGAGAAACCTGCCTGAGAGGTGACAGGAGTCCGTCCCAAGCAGAAGCCAGGTGGGCAAGTGGGGGCAAAAGCACCGCTGCTGCCTAGGGAAGCCACGTGGGGCGGGAGCCGGCCCCAACCCTGACCCCCGGCAGAAGCTAAGGGGAGAAAAGCCTCCCTGCCACCACCACTGCTGCCTAGGAAACCACGTGCGGGGGGAGCCAACCCTGACCCCCATGCCCTCGCAGAAGTCCAGGGGAGGAAGCCCTGGCACCGCTGCCGCCTAGGAAGTCACATGGGGTGGGGCGCTGGATCCGACCCCCAAGTGCCGGCAGAAGCCGAGGGGGGAAGCCCTCCCACTGCCGCCACTGCCTGGGTAAGTCACATGGCGGGGAGGGGAGCTGGACCTGACCCCAGTGCCTGGTAGAAGCCATTGGGGGGAAACCCTGCCGGCCATCAAGCCATGTGGGGGGGTGGAGCTTGACCCAGGCCCTGGCAGAAGCTGGCGGGGTTGGAGAAGGAGGAAAGCAAGAAGAAATAGGGGTGGGGAATGAAGGACCCCAGGGCAGGAAGACCCCAGAAGGGAGGCTAGAGTGGGGGAAGAGGCAAAGGGAAGGGAAGGGAATGGGGCAGTGAGGGCTGGATATCTAGTGCAGCAGGGCAGGGCGATGGAAAAGAACAGGGAACACTAGGGAGAGAGGGAGGGATTAGAATCAGGATGGTAGAACAGAAAAAGATAATCAGGGGAAAGAAAGGGAGAAAAGATGAGTGAAGGAAAAGAAATAATGGAAAAACAAAGCAGGCAGTAAGTTAATCATATTGTTTTACAGAAAGTTAAATGGAAAAAGATTTACAAGCAGTATCACAAGCAATAGGATTTTAAACAGTGTTAAGCTTGAAAGAAAGATGGGGTGAAACCCCAGCCCCATTAAAGTTAATGGAAGTTTTGCTATTAACTTCAGTGGAACCACGGTTTCACGCAGCATTCTTTACGATGATGGGCATGGAGGGGAGAATGGCAGCTCTGGTTCTGATGAGTGATGGACAGCGGAAGGTAGAACCCGGTGTTTCTGTGGGTGAGAAGTGTGCATGTATTACTTTGTCTTTATGTTTTTTCTTTTTTCAATATTGAATCTCTGTGTTTGAATATAAACATGTTTATATATGCATCTGATCGGAACATTAAGGGGCTACAATAATAAATTACCTCTAAAAAGTAATCTGATTATATGTAACAGACACACATTTAATAACTAGAATATGAAAGTAGTTTATAATATGCTGAAAATTAGCCTCCCTCCAAAACTGGCAGAGCTCCACCCCGAACACACACTTTGCCCTTAAGGCAGAAGGGGTCAGAAAGGAGTGCGCAACAGGTGGGAAGGGTTCAGGGGAAGGAGTCTAGGGAGTGGGGGCAGGGCCTCAGGGTTGGGGGGCAAGGTGAGGCACCCACCAGCAAAACCAAAACTCAGCACTTGTGCTTGCCACTACAGGTCCCTGGTAGGGAAATCTTTTTGTTACCAGGACATGCATACACCCCCATAGTGGAATGGAAATATGCAATCATGCGAAGATGAAATCAGAGTTCCTCTTAAGAGCAGTAAGAAAATAGGTAGACAGAAAACATGGGTCATGCTATGGAAGAGCTATGCATTATCATTTACTATGGTGGGGAGCATAAAGTCCCTCCTGGGAAGTTCACCTGACCAAAGGGAGAAGAATCAGAAGCTTCACATGGTGGCATGGGGGACTATGACATCAAACTGTCCTTTTAGTTCTCAGGACAATGGTTTGCAGTGTGGAGGGTATTGTTTTGAAGTTTTTATTTAATAAACGTGAACAGAAAAGAAACTGAGGCTGCAACATATAGGGAATAGTCCAGCAGAGGGCACCAAAACTCTTAAGGACCCTGATTGTCCAGCTACTGCCTGATAATTTGGAGATAGAGAGACACCTTACATATTGGTGTCCGGAATGAGACAAACCGTTATCTATAAGGGAAAACTATATACATTTTGCTCAGCTGAGATATCTATAAATGTATAAATTAAGCAGAATGTTTCTCTGTTAATACATTTTGAAATGTTTTTGCCAATTGCAATTTTAATTGTTATTGCAACGTTTAGCCTCGGGCTGGTATTGTCCACCTGGCCAAATAGTGACCACATTTGTGACACTGGTTACAAAGGATCCAGGTACTAGGGAACGTTAAACGAGTTTGAAAGCAGGATGAAACCTGTTCTACAATTTCAATACTGGTTTATTAAATTTCTGCAAGGAGAATGAGGGAATGAGCTAAGGCATCTTTGGTATCTATGCCTCAGCTAAAGATTTAGTCCTCTTGCTAGCAGGTGTCCAGTAATTCTTTTCAAGCTTTGATAACTGTTTTATCTAACCCCATCTATCTGTATTTTGAAGGAAGTGAGACCACCTTCCAAAAGCTGACCTCAATATACCAACCTTATAATAGAGTATGATTAGAAAAACAAATACAAACAATTCAATATGAAAAAAATGTTACTTGTTTAAAGCTATATTGCAGATGCATAATTCTCTGATTTAATGCAGCAATCTAACACAGCACGTAATGCTTTTCTATGCATTACATTTAAACTATGCTTAAAGATTATATTAAGGGTGATCATGTCTTATTAAGCATGAATGCTTTTAGGCCACCCAGCAGCAGTCTATCATATAATAAAGCACAGATTTACTGCACTGAAGCTTCATTAAAGAAAATGGTTGCAGCGTCAAAGCTCTGGGCTAATCGGATGCTGGCATCACATCTGGAAACTGAGCTGAGAACACTAAAAACAAAAAAACGCAAACTAAGAAAAACAACCTAATTTTAAAGAAATTCCTATCATTGGTCCTGACAAGGTATAGCCAGAAAATGTATAGTAGTTGGGAAAAGTGACAATATTTGGTCTGACCAAAAATTAAATCCCTTCTGCCTCAAAGCACTATTAGTTGTTTAAATAGAATTTATTTCAAATATTAAAGGCTGTGAATGCTTGTTTAAATACTTCATCAATATTCAATTCAACTTAGTATCAAACCCCTCCCCACACACACTATACTCTAATTTTTTAATTTATATACACTAATTTTCTAAATATGATTTGCTTGCAAATCCAGCAATTTACACACACACACACACACACACACACACACACACACACACACACACACACACACACACACACACACACACACACACGAAGACTGGTTAGTTTTGAGCCAGACATTTCAGGACAAGATCTGCCTAAGCTTCTCCACAGAATTCTACCAATACACCTCAGTTCACAGTCAATTGCACAGAGATGAGAAACATAAGCATCCACTGGAGAGTGAGGCAGTTTGTTCCCCGTGCCTCATTCTTTATCTCTTTGCTCTGGCTGCTGGTCTGTGAAATAACACACACTAATCTTCACTACCACTACCTTATAATTTGTGTCATCAAGAAAAATATCCATATATCCACCAACCGCTAGGGTCCCACACAATCATTCACCCTCTATATCACAAAATTAATCCCAGAATTCACTTGTGCACATGAGATATCTGTTGTTTTTTATTATGCTTTAACATATCTGTAAGGTGATAGCAGGTGAAAAATGAAAGAGCATTTTTTAATTGCAGCACAATAGGGATGAGCTGTGCTCACCATCAGCACAAGTACTAAGGCACCGAGAAGATATATTTACATATTATTATTAATTATTATTATTATTATTTGACCCTGGGCAAACAATGCTCACTGTACAATTTAGGCCCAGCTATCATCTGTCACACACATGCCACCATTTCTCCACTGCACTGAATAAGCTTTTCTATTATGGGTGACATCTTCCACTGATCACCGAGGAAGTAAGTACTACTTGTGGAAAAGCCAATTCAAAATGGTGAGAACCAGCAATCCTGAGCTAGGGCAGAGAAAAATATACTTAAAAGTTAAGAGCTTCCTATGAGGCTTTATTCAGTGCTTCCTCTAAGTTTTATACAGCTACATTAATCACTATCATCAAGTATCACACGCAGAAATCCAAGGTTTGAGTCTGCCTTTGGAGAGTATGAGTAGCTCCTACTCAAGTCAAATGGAGTTACTCATATTCTTCAGGGAGAGAACTGGATTCCAGGAAATGTAAGGGGAGGGGCTGAGTTAGACAGAGAGGAAAAAGAAAATGAGGGAGACGGGAAAAAAGGATGTTAAAATACATTTTTACAAAATGTGCTTGTTATTTGTTTTTTTTGTTTTGTTTTTGTTTTGTTTTGTTTTGTTTTTTTACAGCTGCAAAGTAATAAATCCAAGAAGATAACAAACCTCAAGCATATTTCCTGCCTTCAGTTTAGAGTTTGTTTGTGTCCCTTTCAGGTGTCAAGTACATTACTCATGCGGATGCACAAATATTCTTGGCTAAACATAACCGAGAATTATAGACCTAGATATTTATTGACTTAGTGGGACTATAGTCCTAATTGTAGCATGCAGTTTTGTTGAAGCTGTGTTGGTCACAAGATAGACAAGTTTGGTTTTACCCCATAGTTGTTGTTGGGACATTTAGTGTGCTGGATGAGATACACCACATGCTGTGGTAAGCATGTGTAGGACCCATAGATCTTGAAAGGTGTGTTGTGGGATGCGTTGATCATTGTAGAAGTGGAGATATGTCTACAGGTTTTGCATCTGTTGTTCTGGCAGGGTCTGATGATGCTTTGAATTGGTGGGTCATGGTCTATGGGGAGCTTGCTTCTGATGATAAGCTTGGTGAGGTTGGGGGTTGTTTGAAGGCCAGAGAGTTCTGTTCAGGAAAGATTTTTTTTCAGGATGTGGTCACCAATGAGTATGGGTTGTAACTGTTTAATTATATCTTGTATGGGTTCCAGTGTAAAGTGGTAGGTGACAAATAGGGGTGTAATACACCTCTCTCTGACTGCACTCCCCTAGCCGTGACCTGTGACCTCACAATGGAACCAATATGAGGAATCATTAAACAAGTATAGACCATACTTGATGGGACCACATCCTGAGAGACATCTTTACTGAATCCCCTTTTCTGACCAACCTCTCCAAGCTCATCATCAGAAACAAGCTCCCTACAAACCAGGACCCACTAACTCAAAGTGGCACCGAACGCTGCCAGAAACCCGAAGAAGAGCTCTGTGTATGATTGAAAGCTCGTCTCTCTCAGCAACAAAAGTTGGTCCAGTAAAAAAATATAACCTCACCCAACTTCTCTCTCTGATATCCTATGAGCAACACAGCTTCAACAAAACTGCATGCAACAATTGGGACTATTGTCCGTATAAGCCAATAAGTGCATATGTCTATAATTCTTGGTTACGTTTAGCCAAGAATGTTTGCATATCCACATGAGTAATGTACTTGACAACTGAAAGGGATACAAACAGACTCTAAACTGAAGGCAGGAAATGTGCTTGAGGTTTGTTATCTTGTTGGATTTATTACGTTGCAGCTGTAAAAAAAACGTTGTGTAAAAAGGGTGGGGGAAGTACAATTATTTTAACATCCTTCCTCCTCACTCCCCCCGCCATCTCCCTCGTTTTCTTCCTTTTCCTCTGTCTCACTCAGCCCCTCCCCTTACATTTCCTGGAATCCAGTTCTCTCCCTGAAGAATATGAGTAACTCCATTTGACTTGAATAGGTGCTACTCCTACTCTCTAGAGGGAGGATCAAACCCTGGATTTCTGTGTGTGATACTTGATGATAGTGATTAATGTAGCTGTAATAAGATTTAGAGGAAGTACTGAATAAAGCCTTATAGGAAGCTCTTTACTATGCTCTAGGATGAACTCTCACAAAGATAAAAGACAAAAACACTGTATCACTTCCCACTAAACCTCCTGCCCCCTTCCAAATATTTTCCCCTCCTTTCCCCCCTTCACTGGAGAGGTGCTAACTAGTCACTTCACTTTGAAAGGCCCCTTGAAATGTGTGTTAACTACTTATGCTAAACAATCTATTCCACCTTGTATTTAACTGCAAGAGCTTTGTGTAAGCTTGATAGCTTGTCTCTTTCACCAACAGAAGGTGGTCCAACAAAAGATATTACCTCCCCAACCTTGTCTCTCTATAGTCCTAATTAGCATTTATTTCTCATCCAAATAGATATCACTATCACTCCCTCACATGGTAATTCTAGTATACTTTTTTTTCCCTATACCTATGCAAAATGCCACTGTAGGTAGCACTATTACAATGTAAGGCCACTGAAAATTCCCAAGGATGGCTTCAACTTTCTTTTGGTTTACTAATTTAGAATTTTATATTTAATACACTGTCACAGTCATACAAAAAGTAACTGTAATTGTCCCTTCCTCTATAGTATTCAATAATATAATTTTCTCAAGGAAAGATCCAATATCACATCAACTTAAAGAAGGGAAAGTTAATGGAGGAACCACAGAGCAAATTTAAACTCTTGCTAGTGAAATAAATATCATAATTTTTCTGACAGTGAACATTTCTAATTTAAACAATGAGTTATAGAGGTCCTCATTCTTTTAAAGTGGATAAACTATAACCTTAAATCTAGAAGGCCTTGCAATGCAACCATTCAAAAGAATTATCAGTTGACAAAACCTAAAAATAATTTCCTCCCAGCATTTAAGACCAGCATTAAGTACCACAGAACCCAATTTTATGAGATAGTCCTTAAAGCCAATTAGGTCTGAATGCATCCAATCTCATCTCATCTCCGAAATGGGTCGGTACTGGGTCTATTTAGTACTTGGATGGGGGACAACCTAGGAACAGAAGGCACTATTAAAAAAGAAAAACTAATAAGGGATGGTGATAAAATTCCATTCAACTGAAGTTTTAAACTACAATATGGAATCTAATAGTGAATGATATCCCTGTAAAAAAGTTATAATTCTCTACTAAATATTTTTCCATAATGGTTAATGTTACTCAGTCTCTATTCCCTTCCCAACGATGCTCCCTCAGCACAGTCAGGATGTACTATTTTGTGCAGGGGAGAAGAAGAAAAAAAATAATCAAAGTAACACCCACTCAACTTAGAGAATCATCTGCATCTCTGCTACTTTTAAGAGCAGCTGCTTCAATCCCATCATTACAAAGACAAAATCCAACCAGCTTTACATATGCATTCCAGGTACCTTGCCCTGATGGTCATGCTTCATTTCCCAACCTCTTGGCAGCTCCAGCTGTTTGTTAGCAAACATATTGAGGAAGCCCACCAAATCTCGATTATGCTGGTAGCGCTCAAAATGGTGGGTATCCCGCCGGACTTTGGTGATCATGTGCTTCAAACACGTGTTGTTTGTAAACATGCGGTAGGCACTCTGAAAAATTCATAATAAAATAATTTCAGGAAAGGAAATTAGAAGTTAAACATCTATGTAGACAGACCATCGGTCTAACATTAAATGAGTAAACTATATTCTGATGAAACCAGCAAAGCACTTAAGCCTGAGTTCAATGGGCACTGTTCACATTTAAAGTTATGCATGTGCTTCAGTGATTTGCTGAACTGGGGCCCTGACAATTAGATCAATAGTTAGCAATATGGACGAATGGACATTAAAGAATAGCAGAAAGGAACGCAGTTATGAAGTAAATACTTCTCAATATATTTTATCATAAATATTTTGTTCTTGCAAGCATTTTCTGAAGTATCTATATTTTAATTAAACAAAAGTATTTAGCTTTTTTTCCCTGCAAAGGGAGACTTCCTAATATAAATTAATGGCCTGCAGCTCTAATAAACCTTGAATGAAATTGTCTCCAGCTGAACAATAGCTGCAGAAGAAAAGCCACAAAGTCTTCATTGCCTGACCCTATTCACCCAGTGAAGTGTGAATTATATTGTTCAGCATTCCGCTTCACTGATATTAGTGCAGTTTATGAATGCTTCTTTTAGCAGTAAAATTGTAGAGTTGTGGAGACTTCACAATGCCTTCCTAAGCATTCTCTTAAGGGTAATATATATGGAATAATGTCTCCAATGTAGCCATTGTACCTGGCAACAAAACTGATAAAGTGTATTACTTTGGTACTATATCGTTAATGGAAACTCATGGGGGATTTACATTAACATTGTTTTGACCTACTGGGTTTCTAAAAGGACACTTTAATATTTGATTGTAGCTCTACATAAAAAGAATGAAAGTCACAGAAATACACATGCCCTTTTTTCATCAAACAAATCAGACCTCTGCCTTATGAACTAAAGATGCAGGTATGCAGTCTATATTTCATGCAGCTGAGTGGAATGATACACATACTATACAACTAAATTAACACTGCCAGTAGTTTTAAAGCCACTGAATTATTAACAGGAGTGCTTGCAGACAATGAAGTATTCATTACATTATTTCTATTTCTATTATGCAAGGAAAAAATACTGAACAGAAAAATTATTTGGGAAAGAGATCACTGGAGAATAAATAGGGAAAATTTTAAATCAAATATGGGGAAAAGCATCACAAGAGATCTATTTTATTCAATGATTTCTAATGTCCTTTCACATAAAATAGGTGAGTATTCATGTACCCCACTTAAATCCTCAAAATACTGTAACATGAGTGGTATATAGAATTTGTGCTGTTTATCTGCAGGAATGTAGTTCCCCCTTTATAAGTGGATCACCTGTTGCAAGAAGCTAATTAGTTATGTTTTGCAATCAGTAAGACTGGGCAAATAGTTATGCCTAAAGCAAAACCTGTAGACACAGTAATATCACACCCCACTCCAAGAGAATGCACTAAAAGCAGCAGAATTTGCTATACCTGCCTGAATACACTTACCAGTGTATACTGCATCCAATCACATCTGTAGCTTGTAAGCTGTTCAGGGCAGAGATTTATTTGTTTGGCACCTTCTCTCTATTATATAATGCCATATACACTTATAATGTTGTATACAATAGTAGCCATTACAAGGTCAATATTTACCACCAATACTAGAATGATCTCTGATAATGCAGTGATTCATTGTGTGTAAAACAGACAATAACTGAAATATCTCAAATATCATTATGGTAAATGTTGCTTCTTGAACAGTAACCACTGTAAATAAATAAATAAATGAATGAACACACACACACACACAAAAGGATTCACCATTGCATCTCTCCAGTTTTCTGGACATCTAATGTAATGCAGTGATGAACCAGGCCCATAACAAATAACGCAGCAGTTCCTCAGCACAAATGATGCCAGAAACCCTGACTTGAGCCTTATCTCAACAGCTGGTACATACTGCCAATTTTTCACAGTGTTTTCTTGGCTATGCATAGTTTGAATAGTAAAGTAATAAATGCCCCGTATTGAGTAACTCATCACGTAGTTTCCTTTTTTCATATCATACTCTCAAAATATTGAGTAAGATCTATGTATATAAGAAAAATACAGAGACCATAGATGTGCCCATATTTATCAACATATAATTATGAAATTGCATGTCACACTATACTCACAGGGTTAGAATGCAGCACTGTAAAGAACTCTGGGCTGATAAGGAATTTCACCGGGGGAGACTGTAGCAATAAAGAAAGCCTGGATCTGGAGGTAGAGTGAGGCAGCACATTCTCCCTTCGAAAATCTAACAGAGTGACAAAGATTTCCAGTAATAATCGTTAACAAAACCTCACTGCAAACAACTACATTGATTTGCACCAAACAATCATGACAACTGCTTGATGGACATTTCTCTCAGGTTCTTAAAATGTTCTCTACATAAGTGTACCTCAAATAATCCTAATTTATCAATTAATGTTTGCTGAAGATATCTGAGGTTTCCGGGGTAACAGTATAGTAATAGTTACCTAACATTTACTCTTTAATTGTTTCTGGTATAAAATATACAGAAATGTCACTCTTAAAAATCAATGTTTACCCACTGTCATCACACAATGGTACTTGGGATACTACAGCCATAGTCCTACAAACAGAAAAGAAGGTATCTGTGGTATGTCAGATACCACTGTGCTCTAACTGCGGACAAATGCTGATTTTTTTTAATGCCAACCAATGCAAATACGTACAGTGCATATAAAATTAATGTTTCACTACTCCTATTAAAAGCCAGCCAGAACGCAGCACTGATCAGTTGTACAGTGTTTAACCAAAGTGCTCACACAATGGAGGAAAGAAAAGCTTTGGTAAGGAAATCAATTTCAATTCCATGTTTCCAGATGGATATGATAAACATTTGGGCTGTCCCCTGAGCACCCCCTTTAGTATATTGATTTCTCACAAATATCATGAAATGGAGCTGAATCATGGGTATCATTTGTTATATTCTTTCTACTAAAGGGGCAACTAGTAAGGCTTTTTTAAAATAAAACAGGAGGTTTGGATGCAGATTTTAAAGTAGATGGAAGGTTATAAATGTAGATTCAGACCACAATGATCGTACTCAGGACCACTAAAAATCATGCCATCTGCCACTCTTCACAAGCCCATTCTTTTGTGTGTGAGATAATATGCACAGGGTCATCCTGCCTCACTAATTCTCGGGAGTCCAGCCATCAGTAAATGCCAAATGAGCACCAATTATGAAGAACATTATACTTTAAAAAGCTAGAATACATAACCTAATAGAGGAGACAAGGAGAGGGAAAGAGCACGTTAAAAGTGGGAATAAAAGCTGAACGAAGAACACGGTCTTCAAATGGAGGAGTAAGGGAGGAGACAAAAGAAAGAAGGAAATGATAAATACAAATGTAGAAAGATGGGGAACATTATAAAAGAGGGGAGAGTGAGAGACAAAAGTACCATTTGAAACAAATATGGAGAAAAATATTTCAAATATTGAAGAAATTCTGAAAAATGAAAGAGAAATAAAGAAGAGAGATGAGTAAGGGATGACAAAGATGAAGAAGTTATTCACCTTGTGCAGTAATGATGGTTCTTTGAGATGCGTCCCCCTATCGGTGCTCCACTTTAGGTGCGTCAACACCCCTGTGCTACTGATCCAAGATTTTTCATAGCAGTTCGTACCACCTGTGCATGCATTGCTCCCCACCTGCCAGGAGGCTAGCTACCACGCACAGGCATTCCCTCCTCAGTTCCTTCTCTACTAAAGAGCCAACTAATTGAGCTCCAAAGAAGAGAAGAGTGGATCATGGAACATCCTTAGGAACACACATCTCAAAGAACTATCGTTACCGCACAAGGTGACTAACTTCTTTGAGTAGTGTCCCTATGGGTGTTCCAATGTAAGTGACTCCCGAGCAGTGCCCACCACTGGAAGCTGGGACTTCAGAGTTGAGCCTGATATGGCTGATAGTACTGTAGTGCCAAATTTGGCATCTGCTGCTAAATGCCCCAGGATGACGTAGTGTTCTGTGAAGGTGTGTGCAGATGCCCAGGTAGCTGCCCTGATTTCTGATATAGGGATACCCTTGGAGAAGGTGCATGATGAGGAGACTTACCTGGTAGAGTGTGTGTGTATTGAAGACAGGGGTACTGCATTACGCAGTTGATAATAGAGTTTAATACAGCCCAAGACACACTTACACATCCTTTGGGTTGAAATTGGTGTTCCTTCTGATCTATCTGCAATAGATAGGAAAAGTCTCAGGGATTTTCTGAAAGTTTTTGTCCTGTCCAAGGAGAAGGCTAAAGCTCTCCTTAGATCAAGTGTGTGAAGGATGGCTTTTCTATTATCCTGATGAGGCTTGGGATACAAGGCCGGAAGCTGAATAAGCTGATTTATGTAACATACAGAAGTCACCTTGGGAATGAACTTTCGATCTGGTCTAAGCGTGACCTTGTCAGGGAACCTGGGCTTCTTTCTCTGAGGCTCATATGGCCTCTGTGAGTAGTGGGATGGGTATTGAGATGGGTAGGAAGCTGAGTATTGTGAATGAGGCTTAAATGGTAGCTGAGGGTTGTATTTTCTTTTGTATCCGGGTGTATATAACGAGGGACCTAAGAGTGACCCTGGAATCCTTTCATGTGTGGAGAGAAGCATCAGTCTTTTCAGGGAACAGTGTTAACCCTTCAAACAGGAGATCCTCCACCGTCGCTTGTACCTCCTTGGGAAAGCTGGAGAGGTGAAGCCACAAGGCCTGTCTCATCACAACCGTGGTCAATATAAAACAAGACACAGTATTGGCTGCATTGAGTGCCCGACTGGAGGGACATCTTTGCCAATTGCTCCTTGTGGGAATCAGGGAGCTGTTCAATAAAGGAACTTAACTTTGCATAGTTTTGATAGTCATATTTTGCCCATAGTTTGCCACTCTAAACTGGAGGGTTGCCGAGGAATAAGCTTTCCTGCTAAACAGGTCCAGGCATTTGCAGTCCCAATCATAAAGGGTTGACTTAAAGTGTTGTTGGCATCCCCTGGAATTCACTGCATCCATGATGATCTAATTGGGGGATGGGTGTAAAAATAGGAATTCTGTGCCCTTTGCCGGTACATCATTTTTCTTGTCCGTCCTCTTGCAAGTTGGAGGGGCAGATGTGGCAGTTTGCCATATCACATTGATAGAGTAAAGAAAACTGGAGCACACACACAAATAGGAATTCTGTGCCCTTTGCCGGTACATCATTTTTCTTGTCCGTCCTCTTGCAAGTTGGAGGGGCAGATAAATAAATGAATGAACACACACACACACACAAAAGGATTCACCATTGGAGGGGCAGATGTGGCAGTTTGCTCCTCTTCCGCATCACATACTGGTTCCTCCCTTGTCTGTTCAGGGGCTTGGAGGCTCTTGAGGCGGCAGCTGAAGGAGGGTATTTCCTCTGCTGATGGAAGGCCCCATTAAGGGCAAATGGGGTCTGTTGCCTATTGACCCAGAAAAGGGCCTGGTGATTGGAATCATGGTTGCCCAAATCTAGGTGACTGCTCGGAGGAGTGGTATTACCACTGTTTGTAGTGGTACTGGGCACCATATGGAGGAGAAGATGAATAATGGGAAACTAGGTCCTCTTGCTCACCTTCTGATTCTGCTGACGATACTGGCAGTGCACGTCAAGAAGCTGCTGGTGAGCCCAGGGTTCTGGACGAACTCTGTCCCAGGGTCCCAGTCCAACACCAAAAGATCTGTCACACACTGGAAATCTGGCGATGCACAAGGTGACAGTACCAGTGAAGGCTGTTGGTGTCAAGAGGCTTGTACCGATGGAGTCAGAGATGAGGACCTGATGGTAGGATCTGTGGTGCCTGCCACATCGTTGGCACCGATGTTGATAACTGTACCGATGGAGCCTTCCTGGTGGTGGATCTTCTATGCTTCTCCACCCCTTTGGTATCAATGCTTCTTTGCCTGTGCCCATTGGGTCTTTAGGCTGTCAGACTTGTTCTGTCAGTTCAGTACCACGTATGCCCTGGGTACCCGATTTAGACAGCTTCGGTGCCATCAGTACCAATGTTACTGTTCGAGATGGGGACTGTTTTCATCTTGATCAGGACACGCCATGAGGACTCACTGACTTTTTCTTAGAAGCCTTTCATGAGTGGCCCGCAGTCATCTGCCTAAGCTCATCTCCCCTTGATGTTGAGGGTTGCAGAGTTCTCACTAGGGCTCTGGAGGTTGAAGGACTATCTCCATGAGTAGGAGTTTGATTCTCAGTTCTCCATCTTTTCTCGACCTGGGTTTCAGTTGCTAACACAATCCATACTTCTGTGAAATGTGTTCTTCTCCCAGACGGTGAACATTCTGTGAGCGTCCGTCAATCACTGGGATCAAGTCATTGCAACTGAGGCACTTTTTAAAGCCAGGGAGCCGGACATACCCTTGTCCAGAGGGTTCCCCCACAGGGGTTGTGGAAGACAGAGTCCTTTTCAGCGCTCTCTCTCTCTCTTTTTTTTTTTTTTAAAGGCATAGCCAAAGCAACTGTAAACTAGAATATAAAATATACAAATATAAATAGAAAAAGGAAGCTTCAAAAGAAGCTAAAGTTAGCAAATCTTAGAGAATTAACAATCTACAAACAGACAGCTATTAGCTCATCTCTTGCCAGGGGAGGTTAAGAAGGAACTGAGGAGGGACTGCCTGTGCATGCTAGCTAGCCTCGTGACTAGTGGGGAGCAGCGCATGCACAGGTGGTACGGACTGCTACTAAAAATCTCTGATCAGCAGCGCAGGGGTAGAGACACTCCTATAGTGTAGTATAGGGACACTACTCGAAGAAGACTCTTAGAGCTACTGCTCATGTAGTAGACTGCCCTCAATTCCTCCCACTGTGTGTCCATCATGGGTATGCTGTCTTGTTCTCAGATGACATTCTCATCACTTCTTTTGTGAAAATCAGTGGTGGAACATTGAATTAACATCTTGGCACCTCCAGCAGCCCCTGTGCCCCACACTGCCAACAATGAAATATGCACTGAGAGAGACCCTGACTGTTGGCTTCAAGAGGCTCATTTTCACAACGGAACAGCCTTCATTAAAGAAAAACCTCACTGAATTTCTAGACACAGTGAGACTTGAAATTGCCTGACAATATGGTGTATTTAGGTTACTTCCCAGGTATATAATTCTGCTTGTATAGTTCATTCAAACTGTCCTCTAAGCTCATCTTTCCTGGCATTAGGAACAGAAACAACATTGATAATGAGCACAGAGGTCAAGAGAAGAAGGGGAAATTCGTATTAACTGAGTGAAAGGAATTGCTACCGACTAGCCTGGTATTCACTATATACCACCATTAATAATCTCTAAAGAAGTTGGCAGCTGCAGAACATTTTTATGCAAGATAATACAATTTTTATGCAAATGGTCTACATTAGCTATTTACATCATTTCCTAAAGGGATAGAGTAAAGAAAACGGGAGCACACACACAATTCTTCAACATGCTGACTGAATAAGTCCTAATAAACTGAGCCATAATCTGCAGAAACAGGACAGTAAATGACAGCAAATAGCGACCCAGTTTTTTGCAGACAGAAAGTAGGGTTGGCTCCTCTTATCTCACTTTTCTAAAAGGCTGATGGGCTGAACTCTCCATTTACAGACATCAATTTTGTTCTGACCTGCATTCGAAGGATGAAAGTCAGTATCCTCTCCAGCTCCATCAATGGCATTTGTGTGCTCTTCAGGCCTATCATTAGTCATCGTTCGACGAATACTCTGATATCTAGAAGTACAAGACTGGATTTACATACAGTGCACAGTGAATATACCCTAGGTCTGGCTCTAGGGAACCCCTACTACTGAGGCTTGTTTTATTTGCTTTTTCTCCCATGCAACCTAAAATCCACTGTCGTCTGATTATTCACAGCCTCCTTTTTGGGGTTCCTTACCCATTGTTTTTGGCCAAGTTGCCATTGAACATTGATGGAACACGGATGCTATTAGCCTGCATCCAGATTCAGGCAGACATTCAGAAGAACTATGCTTAAGACCTACTGGTCCACAAAAGACTGCAGAGCTACTCCTAGTAGCAGCTGGGACCTACTCTTCATACATGCTTGTAAAATGCCAAGCACACTCTTGGTACTATAAACTTAATACTAACTGACAATAATAATTCTCACCGACGATTCAGCTGCTCCATTTGCTGTATAGAATTTGACCTTTGGAGGATCTGTGGGGCTGGGGGAGCTGTGGGTCGCTGCCATGTTGTTGTTCTGTTTACATGATCCACGTAGAATATCCTCCCATGGCTGTCGATCCGGGCCTCCCAATCTGAACATCAATAAATTGTTACGAGATATTTTTTCATTAAATTTTGCTACCTTTTAAACTACATCTCATCTTAAGTTTCTGTTTCTCTTCTACAAGATTCCTTCGATCCAGCACTTTTTGATTGCTCCATCTACAAGACTCATAGCTAAAAACCAACACTTCTCTCAGATGTTATCCTACGAATCAACCTCCCACTATACTGAGTTTTTATAGAATTCACATTTAATATGGATTATCCAATGTGTGTGCTGCTGCCCCACTCACTAGGCAGTGTGTGACCCTAGGCATCTCTGTGTTCATACCCTCCACACTACTGCAATGATTTCTTGTACAAAACATGCCTTGTGAGGTATCATTTGAAAACTAACACCACACTGGTCAATAATACCATTGTAAAATATATGTGACAGTACTGTATGTGAAATTATGAATACTCATAGATATGATGGTTAACTTCGATTAAAATAATAAGCTGTACTTTTGCCTCTTTAAAGGAGCAACGAACCTTATTACTTCTTTAAGAGTTCCAGGGGAAGGCTGGATATTTTGGGGAAATTCAGGCCTGGTGGTGTGCTGAGGTCATCCTGCAAGTATTAACCACAAGGTATGGAGACGAGGGTGGAGCTGTTGTATTGTAAGCAGGCTGCTGGGGTCAGAGTGCTGAACCAAGGCGGTACAGCACCACCCAAGCACTAGGGAACTGCATGCTTGTCTGCTGGCTGCTGATATCTTGGATATGAGCCACAGCAGCAGAACATTTAAGGCACCCAGGGTTACAGAGCAGGTAGAGACACAACTTCTCACTGGTCTGGTTGTACCCCAAAACATTACAGAGTGTGAATCCCTTCCATGCACAAACTGAACCCCATTTAAACTCTAATTTGAAGATTAAGGCAGAAATTCAATGATGTATAAACCCCTGCTGGCCCACTCAATTTCACCTTTATAAAACAGATGTGACCTTTATAAATCTTAACTAGTTGTTTTGATCTCGATACCTGATGGTTGTTTTTTTCAGCTATCAATAACAATAATAAGGCAGATTAGTTAATGATATAGAATGTGTATTTCACAATGAGAAATTACTCTTTAGAGAGAAAAGAGTATATTAAATGCTTTTTTACTGCTGCAATGTATTACTACGATAAATGAAAAACGGCATTCAGCGAAGCATTACACAGCTGAATTCACACACACAGTAGAGTACTAACCAGAGATTGTGGAAAACAACAAGGCCCATTCCTAGAGAAAGCAACAGACATAAATGGTGGGAAACAACCTTGATTACTTGCATAGAAGCTCATTTACCTCTCATGATACACACAGTCAATTGACCAAAAGTAATTAAGCCTGGTAAAACTAAATTTTTCAGAGTGCTGTAACCCCTTATTTGGCTTTCCAAAAGGACTGCCGATTTCAGAGTATATAGAGATTTTATATTCTGGTGAAAAAAGACCTTTCTAGAGGGAAATTTGCACCTATTTATCACATATATTCTCCACTCCTTTCTTTAAATCAAGTCCACTGCTGAACAGTTGTTATGCAATAAGGTCCCAATCCAGCACAGCACTTGTGCACATGCTTAACTTTAAGCATTGTAAGGCTTGAGATTGTTTTCAGCTAACAAGTTGTAGGTCAAAACTCATTTAAATGGTTAACGAAAATACCTGAGCCTCAAGGACAATGGCTAGTGTAAACATCCGAGGGCTCAGTAAGCCAGATGTCCTCTTAGTGATTCTAATTCCAATGAGAACAGCACATTTGCTTTTAGAATTTCTGTCTCATCTGTCACCTATCTGTAAGAACCCCCCCCCTTCTTCCTCCACCCTATCCAACCCGAGTGTAGCCCTAGCATCCTTGATGCAAGTAGAGTGATTAAAGTGTCTCTGCATGTATGTAATGACCATTATCACTGTTGTTCTCTCTGGATGGGACCATGTCTGTATTTGTAAGTGAATAGATAAAGAATTTAAAACGTTCTATGTAATCGATAAGAAAGCGTATATAATTGACCACTGTAACACCATGAAGTTGAAGTTGATTTATCAGACTTCCCAGTATCGTGAATAAACCTCTTCAGTATTGTCTATGCTGCCTGATTCTTGGAGAGAGAATCCTTCATGCTTTACAGCATGTAACTAGTCCCATTTTCTTCAAGTTAAGCATAGACTTAAATGCTGAGATGCATTGAGAACTCAGTACCATTACTGAGGCAACCGTACAGATTATTGCCACCTTCAGTCAATTTAACTGAATATAAGTGTAGTCATATACATTTTTTTTTTAAACAAAAGCTTGAAAGTAGAGTGAATTTGCAGAGTTTCTATGCAGTTAATCAAGGTTATATAATACCAGGTCATCTCTTTTTTGCTTTCCCTGGTAACGTAGTGAGTAATTTGTAAAATCAGCGTATTGCATATGCATATTGCATAAATAATTTTAATATTTTTCTAGTTCTTTAGCAATCTATATGGCAACTGAAATAACTGTATCTTTTCCCGTCTCAGCCTGATGTAACAACAACTAGAACGTATTCCAAAGTAACTTGAGACTGCAGTATGTTGCCCACAACCTTTGACTGAGTGAGCATGTTCCATTATATCTAGTGTTTGCCCTAGATACATCACGATATTAATAATGTAACATTCAAGCACATTTTCAGATAGAAAAATTGAATCCAGATGACATTTAGTATTTTTTTATGGTTTAAGTTTTATTCATGGTGGTGGATGCAGAATCTGTATAAACCCTTGCACTCTGCCTTGATTTTTTTTTTCCTTTCTAAATATTTATACAAATATTGAGAGGGAAAAATACACACACACACACACACCCAATTCTAGTAAATGACAGTGTTAGAATACTATATTGCAAAACAAGTTCTAAACACAGATATTTTTTTAAAGGCAACAATTATAGCAGACCCATCTTGAGAAAAAAAACAAAAAACAGTTTGTATATATATCTCTGCAATATAAAAGCCACCTCCCAAATGTTTCTAATTTATGACATCCTGACCTGATCTCATCTAAATATTTCCTGTAAATGTTCTATATCTTATCAGCATGAAAAGTCATGAAAATACCAAAGTACTTATTTCCCCATGCAGGACTCTGAAAAGAAATAAAGTTTTATGAGTAATTTTAAATGAATTTGGGGATTTTTGCATGACAATGCTGTCATGAACATTTGCTGTAATACAATCAAACTGGAGCAAGATTTCTTTAATACCCTGGCATTTCATTACAAACAACCATACCCTTGTTTAGATATTGGGCTTCATACAGCACTCCTCTGATGTCTCTTATTACTAATGCCAACACAATCCTATTCCACATGGCAAGATTAATATCCTACTCTATTTAAATTCAATGGACAAAATCCTGATCCCATTAAAGTCAAAAGGAGTTTCTTTTCTGCTGTTTGACATCAGTCTTCAAAACTAGCTGGCTGCCCTCACCACTCCTTGTGAAACAAAGAACAATAAATCAGGGCTGGTACAGCTTAGTGGTTATCTATGAAAGCAATGTTGGTAATTGGCCTCCATATTTTGGGGGGAGGAGGGTTGGGAAATGGGGTAAGCAATGTTTCCCCACTAGCAGTCTATAGATAGATGCTATAGTCCTTCCCCTTCAAATTTTTAAATACTGACTGGGTTATCACTGGGCCAGGATTAGTCATGTGCATCAGTCAAGTAACTGACAGCAATATACCAGCCACATATACAATACTGAGTAACTATTTCTCAGCCAATTTAGAGGCATCCAATAGTTAGCTTAGCATCTAGGTTTCCTTTATGTCCAGAAGCTCTTCATTTCCCTCACAAAACAAAAAATTAAAATAACAGAATTTTTCATTTCTTTTCACACCTAAGTGTGTCACCATTCCACTATTGATCATTCTCTGGACCCATCACCAATGACAAACTACCAGGTCAGCCAAAGAGAAAGTTAGCACCTTACACCTACTGCATCAGATACATTGTACATAATAAATATATCTCGTAACACAGCAGCTGAAAGCAAGAAGGCTAAAGCTTCAAGTTCTAGCTTTCCAGCTGATCCTGGAACTCCAGGTAGCACTGTGTGTCCAGAACTTACATTATTTCAGTGTAAATCTCCACCAGCTTTGAAGCACCCCACAGCTTCCAGGAATGTTTGATATCTTTGCTTCCTAGCACCTCCCACAGCACATCACCACTCATCTGGATCACAAGCTGAAAAGGCAGTTTCTTTCCTCCTTAGCTCTCTTCCAGTTTCATTTAGTGGACCATCACAAGAGGTTTAATCAGCACAGCACATTCTGATATTCCCGAAACCGAACACTGTCTCTCTTACAAAATGTGTCATAGCATCATTCCCACTCAAAACTCCTCAGCTGATCTTAGTTCTTGTTGAATTACAGGGTCTCATTATTCCTAGAGTAGCTTATATCCTGAACCCTTTGATTAAAGTAAAACAGCATCTCACTTGGTGGTAGAGCCTCATCCACTCTCTGATATCGGCCAACATCCTGGCGTACTGAAGGCAGGGACCTCAAAGTCTGGTGGTCATTGGCTTGGGAACCTAGAATTAAACATAAAGAAGACATTCAACTATTTTTTTCATTCAATGCTAAGCCGCTATTGAGCGGCCTCCGAATTAACAGCACAGTGAATATGGATTCTGTCTGGAATTTCAAGTCTCAGGAGGGGGCTTCAATTCACATCTGGCCCCTTAGGCGGCATACAGACTACATGGAACCACCATGGAAACCCAGTTCAAATACAGTCACTGATGCTTTCTGACCTTTTGGGCCAAATTCTCTATTGGGTCCAGGGCTACAGCTCCACTGACTTCAGTAGAATTGTGCAAATTTATACTGCAAGGGAATTTGGCTCTTTTTCAGTGTCTGGACAATAGGGCAACAGAGGTATATTGACAATACTTTAAAAGGTCTCCCACTAAAATAATTTCCTTTCATCATGTAAGCAAGGGGTGAGGGTTGCTCAGAGACTGAGGAGATAAAGGAGTCTACTTATGGGTTTGTTCCCTTAAATAAAAGTTCATACTCATAACCTAGGAGGAGAGAGAACACCATTTGTCAAACTATCATATTACCAAGTGCACTTCAGTGGAAAGATTTACACACTGTTGCTGAAAAATATATCAACCATACTGAAAGCATACACAAACTTGTGCACTCCAGGTGAAATCCTGGCACCACTGGAGTCAATGGCAAAACTTTCATCGACTTTAATGGGGCCACGATTTCACTCTTCATGCATGTGCATCTGAAGATTCTGAGTTTGGGAATATCATTCCCAGGGATATTTAGTGCAGTTTGGTACATTCAGAAGTCTAAATGTTCTTCAGAAGTATTTAATGTACTTGAGATAAGCCTTTACTAGCAGGGATGACTTATTGTAGCAGTATCCAGCATGTGTTCAGTTCCATCAGAGGCAGGAAGTCACCCCAGGCCTCCTCAAATATGGTAGTGAAGTGCTATCAAAGAACTCCCAAGAGTCCCCACTTCATTACCAGAGAAAGGAAGTGAATGAATATATGGTAAAGTTATTTATTATAATATATTACTACCTATGCTGAAGTTAGGTATGACATAAAATTTTTAAATCCTAAATTAGCTTTACAAGTAATTGTTGTAAATAGACTGAATGTATGAAATCTCTTTTTCCATGACAGACACGCTTGAGCAGATCAGAATTTGTAAATGAGAGGGGAATCAGCTTTAAATCTGAGAAATAATTCTTGAAAAAAATATAGAGCTTGTGTCCTCTTTGTACTTTATGATGTATGAAGATTTCTTTTCCCTTTTCCCCAAAACAATAAAAGTGCCAGGAGCTCAATTTCTCATTATTGTTTTTCAGGTTTTCTTTGTTTGTTTTTCCCTCATTAACCATTTTGATTAGCCAGCACAGTAACACGATGGATTTCTTTTCCAAAATAGAACATTTTAAATTTCCATTTTTTTAAATTCTGATTTCAAAACCATAAACAAATTGATTAAAAATACAATTAACATGTTTTTTAAAAAAAATCAAACTGTTTCAAAACCCACCAAGAACAAAACTATTTTGAAATATTTTGAAATGTCTGTCAATTAAGTATTTTTAACAGCTCTACTAATGACTACAGAAAAGTCTTATCACTTAAAAAACAGTCCCATTTATTGTCTAACGTAATAATTACCTCCACTAGCTCCCTCAACCTGTGTAGCTCCCTCCTCGCAAGCTGCTTGGGCACCTCCAGTTTCTTCATCTTGAGACTGGCTACTCGCAGCTGCAGCCTGCAAACTCCTCCTCCTTTGCCAAATTTCTTCTGAATCATCTCCATCCTGTAATCCATCACCTTCAGCTAACTGCCCCTCCTCTGTAGTGCTGGGTAACCGCACTGCAGGTAAAGAGCCAGGAGTGCGCACAGAGTCCTGTATTTCTTCAGCAGGCTCACTTCTGGCTACATCCATGGCACAAGCTCCCTCTTCCTCTTCCTGAGAAGAAAAAGCAGGAGTCTCAGAAAACCTGGCACTCTCAAAAGAAGAACACTGAGTTTCAGCTGAGGAGAGCCGTGTAGTCACACTTTCATTGCAGGAACTGTCTGCCCCTTCCACATCACTCTCTCCTTCTGGTCTGGTACTAGCCTCACTGACACTTTCAATGCGAGCAGGGTCGCTGTGCTCAGTTTCTGAGGATACCTGGGAAGGTTCAGATCCTAGGTCAATGGATTCCATTTCACTGATGTCTCTTCTGCTACCAACAGCAGAGTCAGAAGCTCCCGTATCTGCACTGCTAGTTGGCTGCTCTGCCGCCTGACAGGCACACATTACGCTGCCAGCCTGTTCTACTAACACATTGTTCTGAGACTCTGGCTGGCCTTCACCGTCTCCTCCTGCTAGCTCTGATGGCGGAAGCCCTTGGACAGTCTCCTGCTGGTCATCAGAGGACTGCAAAGGAGTTTCAAAGGCTGGAGAGTTCCCATCCTCTGCAGGACCTCGCATCATCTGATTAGATGATGAGTAACTTAAAAAATTTCCTTCAACATTCCTTGTAGCACCATTAAACATTATTAAACCGCCATCTTCTTCCAAGGAAGACTGAAAGCCCAGATCTTTATGCAGCTCATGCTCCTCTTCATCTGAGTCAATGTGAAGCATAGCATTAAGTCTCGTGTCAGTAGGGAAACTACTCCTTAGTTTTGGGGATGCCCCAAGTGAACGCTCACTGCAGGCAGATGTCCCAGGTCTGGGATGATTACTGTGTTCTATTGCATCCAGATAGTCATTCAGTGAATCCTGGCGACCTCTGGTAGGTGATGACCTGGCAGCAGTAGAGGTTAACTCCTCTTGGTCCATTTCTATAGTTATACTAGTCCTTAAAGAATGCTTTGGGATTGCATTCCCAATAGATTCCTCAAGGATTGGGCCATTTGAACAAACTGGAAGTGTGTCATGATGTCCTGCTGGCATGTCCTCATCATCAGAGGGGCTTCCTAAGTCTCCATTTACGGAGTTCACTCCTAGCAGAGTACCAACTGTTTCTGGTGAAGCATCTGCAGTGAAACACAAAGACTGGGAATGAAACACATGAATGCATCCAGTCAGTTTATTCCAATATCTCTGTACAACTCAAGCTACATTCTCAAGCTACTTCGCTTCATTCAAACAGCAAAGTGAAAATAAAAACAACCCACAAACCCACAAAACCCACAAAACCACAAAACCACAACCCACAAAACCTATACATCTACAATTCCAGAGTCTACTCATAAAGTATGATGAGGATATTCAACTATATCAGCAATAATAAAAGCAGAAAATAACTAAGATAAAACTAATATTTAGTAGTACTACTAATAATCTCAAAAGTAGTCCCAAAAATTTGAAATATTTGATTCAACACTCTCATACAAAGCTTTTCTATAGTACTGCCACTATACACAACAGGAAAAATACGTGTAACAGGTAGTCACGGTATATAATGATTTTCTCTACCCTATCATTTGTGTGCACAGGTTTTAAATCTTACCTTCATGAATGGAAGATGTAATCTCCACTTTGAACTGGAGATACCCACTTACATGGTCAGCTGGGAGCCTTCTGCCAAGGTTATAGCTGAGAATCTGGTCTCTGCAAAGAAGAAAAAATACTGTTCTCTAGACTTTTTACTATTATTTTAATTTTCAAATGTTTTACATCATAGGTTCCTGTCACAGAGATGTGGCGTAATAAAAGGTAATAGAGAATCATAATTTCATAAAAGCAAGCTTCACATTAGCTTGTGTAGCAGAGCATGAAAACTGTACAATTCCTGAAAGATAATTAATTACCAGATAAAGCAACATAGCATAAACCATGCTTTTGCCCTTTTTCAAAATATAAATTGTACACTGCCAGCTTTCATCCATCCACAAATCTTCTCTTAATTTAAAAAAAATAAAATAAAAACAACAAAAATAGTGCATATTAAGATTACAAAACCTTTTCATTTCTGGAATCATTCTGCCCTCTGGTGGTTTTTACTGCACAAAATATTTTAATTATTTACCTGACCAAGAGACACTATAATTTTTATTTTTAGGTCCCAATTCAACAAAGCACTTATGCACACACTTATCTTTAACCATGTGCTTAAATCTATTCCTATTCCCAAAGCTCTTATGCAGGGATGTAAATTTAAACATGTGACTAAGTCTTATTGACTTCAATGAGATTTAAGTGCTTCCGGAATTGGGATTTTAGGATGAGACTCTGAACAGCATAGAATTCACACCCCACAGTCCTCCCCAACATTGTTTAGACAGCTATGGGAGCCTGTCTAAGGCCTCGTCTACATGGGAAAGTATTACCATTTATACCAATATAGTTATACTGGTGTAATCCCCCATTTGGACACACTTATTTCAATATGAGTGAAACTTGTTTTGGTTCAGTTTAAACACCTTCCCAAGCAACATAAGCTAAACCAAAAAGAAGTCACTTCTATACCAAGTGGCTAAGGCCTAAATTACTGCAGCCTCTCCTGGCTACTCCATGGGTCACAGTACCAGCTGGAATCTCCTGTCCCAAGTCTCGCATGTCTCCTTTTCTAGGGCATAGGAGGGGATCCTCATAAGACAGCTTTTCAGCTATCTTTCACAGCTCCTGTGTTGGGATAATCCTCTCCCAGCTCCCCCAGGCGTTTAGAGCTTCTTTATACTACTCAAGCCATTTTACCCAGAAGAAACGGGCCAGAATGGTATTGAGGATCACACTCTTAGTGCCTGCATTAGGGCAGGTCATGAAATTAACAACAGCTCTGCATTCACATGAAAATAAATGCCACCAGCACTGACCACGTTTCATATTTTCAACAACTGCTACACAAAATTCAAAGTGTGTTGGCACTTTAACTACACAAACATGCAGAGCATTGGTGCAGCTACACAGTATCAGAAATCAAAACTAATTTCCGGTGCAGACAAGGCCTAAATTAGCACAATGTACTTGGAGAATGGCAAGTTCCAGGCTTCAGACATTCTGATGACTCAAGACAGCATCACTGACATGGGAAATAAACATGAGCCATTCATGCTTATTTATGTTTCCTGTGTACAAAATGTAATATTTCTACTGTGCTCCTCAGGCCAAAGCAAGTTTTGTTCAACAGGGCAACCACAGTGTACGTGTATTTTGTGTGTGAAAATAAATCCTGTGTATTCAATTCATTTGGCACATCTGGTAGGAAATTCGATCTGAGTTGATCAATGCAAGAATCTCTTTAAACAGTATTAAATTAGATTTACAAAATTAGGGTCTGATTCATCACTGTTTCCTCTTGTTTTACATTGGTGTAACCTATTGGAGTAATTTAGTAATGAATCAGGACCTTAAATGTTTAAGCTGGAAAATGGCCAAATTGCTTCATTCCCAGTTCATAACAAGAAAAAGCCCTTATAGGAAGCCAGTACCTTCTCAATAAACACATCTAGCCCTTTCCACCACTCAGTATCAGAGGCTAGATCACAAGTTATCCAGTTAGAGACAAAAATACATTTCTGTAATAGCAGTAAAATACCTTGTCTGAAATCAGAGTAAGTTCCACCAGTGCAAATTGTGGCTTTCCTTGTCTACATGAGAGGTTTGCCCATATGCATCTACATCAGTAGGTGAAATTGGGGTTAATTCCATGTGTTGAGAAGATGCACATTATGTTTATTTAGAAAATGGAACTTCCAGACTTCAACCTGCATTGTATTTATTCAACATTCGCATTCCTCAGAATTAGCCAAGACTCATAGAACAAACTTCAATAGTAAATAATTACAAAATCGTCCAGTTCTGAACTTTAAAAATGGACTTTTATTCAGAAGATGATTCAGTGCTAACATGCACTATGTGGATTAATTAGAATTTGGTTTCATTATACTCTTCTGTTCTAATAAGGATGGAGAGAAAAAAATTTAGACAGCATATTGTACAATTCTAGATTTGTGAGAGCAAATACAAAATGTAATCCAGTAACTAATTAAGTTCTGGGCATGAAGCCCTTAGAACTTAGAAAACTCCAACTACTGCAGAACTCTGCCACGCATCTCCTCAGCAACACAATGGCTACTGGGAACATATCAAACCTATCATCCACTACCTACGCTGGTTTCCCACAGAATATCAAATCAACTTCAAGGTCTCTATCTCTACCTTCAAAGAGCACCAAGGGCTGGGCCCAAGGATACCTAGCTGACCATCTAAAGCGCCGGGATGAAGACTGTGGTTGACAACTTTATCCGTGGGCACAATGGAACTCTCAACAATAGAGTAAAGTTTGTCTGTGCAGAAGACAGAACTTTCTCCAGAAGCAGTCAAAGACCACGGAACGAATTCCCACCAGGAACTAATGACTATCACAAACCTCACACCACTTTCTGCTCCAAATGCAAGGGATATTTTTTTGACCTTGCCTTCTCCAATATAAATACATAGCAATATAAATACATCACACACACACAATTTAAAAAAGAGATACCCTGCTAGACCTGGTTCTCCCTCTGGGGAGAGGGTGAGAGAACAAATAACACGTGACATGTGTAGTCACATAGTTTAACACACTACAGGAAGGTGCTCAATACTACAGTGAAGAGCACAGTATAAAAATCAATATAGGATAAAAAGAATACCAGTCTTTAGTGTACAAAGTTCAACCTTTGGGACTTGGGTTCATTTTTTCCCAAGTTTTAACTAACTGATCCAGGCACAAAATCTTCGCCTGTCCTTGAAGTCATCACGACAATGAAAGATTATATTTTACTAGCCTGTGCAGAAAGAAAGACTGATTTTGGCTTCTTACGTTATCATAATTTGTGTCCTTTACAATTATATTGTCTGCACTTTTTTTCCCCTCAGTTTGTTTCATCTATCTGTTGCATCTCGCCATACCCTAGATTGTAAGGTCATTGGGGTAGGGGCCGTGTTTCTGTCTAGCACCTAGCCAATGGATCCTTGATCACTGACTGGTACCCTCCTTTGCAGTAAAAATACAGCAATTACTCATCCTGGATGAGAGATCAAAATAATTTTTCAAGACTGCTTTAATATAGTTCTAATGCTAATGTGTCACCAAACTGAATACCCACCCATAGTCTCCTTGTGCATATAATGTGCAATCCTTCATCCTCAGAATGATTTAAGATATTGTATATACAACTGAAATATGGAGACTGAAAATGTCTTCCAAAATTTTTGCTTGTGATACATATAGAAGAAAACTCCATGTATATGTATAAGCACACCAAAATCACTAAGGTTGTCCCCAGACTTCACACGAAGCACTACTATGAAACAGAGAGCTAAAAGAATATTCTGAGCATCAATGTGAAAATGCACACATTAAGCAATATTCTGACACTCGCTCACAGAGTCATCATATTGTTCTAGTGTCCAGAAGTGGGCAAATTTATTAGAGTAAGCCTCTTATTCTGATATATCATAATTTATTTAAACTGAGATCTGAATAAAACTATTGCAGTAAAACAAATATAAGTATTTGAATTTAGAAACCAAAAAATAAACAAGCAATGTGTTTTCTTAGGAAAGTCAGTTTATGGATGTATCTGGGCTACTCTTGATCCTATAATAAAGTGTATAGGCATTTATTTAAAACAAAACTCAATAGAAGGCACCATCAACATTTTAATGGTATACTTTAAAAAAAAACAAAAAAAAACTTACCTATGTAAATACCACCTTGGGAGACTTAAAAAGTAAAATTGTTTTTAAACTGAATTTGCCTTTCTCCATTTATGCAACTTCATGTTTTGGTGGGAATATCTATGAAAAATAGGAAAATTCATCTTACCTTACCCCAAAATTTCCTTTCTTCTAGGGGAAAAGTCCACAGATCCAGTACAATGGGTCTTATTCCTGCTTGTAGCTTGTTGGGATCAGTAACCAGACTTGTCAATCAAGCAGGCTGGGAGTGGCCACACCCCCGAAGACCCAGCCAGCTTGCCAGTCCAAGATATTTCCAAAACTGTTTTGTAGAACTAAGTCCTTTAAAGTTTAATTCACAGGTTAATAGTAAAAAAACAAAAAAAAAAAACAAAAAAAACATTTCATGTTGCAGAGCAATGTGAAAATCCACCCCAAATACACTGTACCCACATGTGCAAATTCCACACCAAGGAAATATACGTATTGTGCCCATAAAGAAAATGGAGGAGGGAGACAGTTTAAGCCTCCCCCAGAAGCATAATGCTTATGCTGCGATGGTTGGATCTGTGGACTTGTCTGCTAGAAGAAAAGAAATTTTTGGATAAAGTAAGAAATTTTCCTATTCTTCTTCATTGGGAAAGTCCGCAGATCCATTATAATGGGATGTCCAAAAGATGTGTCTCACGAGGGAGGGAAAACAAAGGATGAATGAGGAAAAAGCACTCTCAGTATTTTTTAAATATATTAGTTCTAGGGTAATCTAGACCCCTCCATCTAATGGGAGGGGCTGAAGAGGCCTGCACATTTAAATTTGCAAAACTTAGTGAAGATGTAAAAAAATATGACCAGGCCGCCACTGTACATCTGTATTTGTACGTTGGATATGAATCTTCAGGTCAGAAGGATTCTGAATGAATGAGCACTTGTTCTTTTGGCCCATTTTGCCCTTGCATTGACTGGATCCATCCAGGCCTATAACTTACCATTATGCTATACATATAGACCAGGCCCTTGAAGATGCCGTTTGTAAAATACTTTCCCAAGGCTAAAAGAGAAGTGTATTATAAACACACCTGAATATTCTACTTTAACTGATGCATCTCACATATTGTATATTTAGTTAGATTTAATTTTCTGGGAGCAGAATTTTGTCCTTGGGAGCAGATCCTTCTAGTAGAGAGGTGGCATAACCAAGTGCGTTTGCCACTTGATTTGGATATAAGATCCAGGGCTTCCCTTGACAATGTAGCGCCACCCCCACTCGCTTCTGCCTCCTTGTGGTTATCCTGGAGTATGTTATGATAAAAAAAAAAAAAAAAGACAGACATGCTTTTTAGCCAGGAAAGAAAGTGAACGATTGTAGCTGTGGCCGATTCATTTCTTCATCTGGAAGAATACTTCAGTTTCTTTGCTGAATACAGATAGGTCCATTGACAGATAGGCAACTCAAAGCTGACTCTCCACTTGAAGACCTTTGGCCGTAGATTCCACTTTCCACTATTTTTCCTTTGCTTTCTTAACTGATGCTATGATATTTATTTCCTCCTCTTCATGTGTAGTGCTTGAGCATACAGAAGATCTCCTTTAAAAAATATATATGCACCCAGGAACAGAGATTATAAACTCACAGCCACATTGAAGATCTGGTACCAATCTTGTTGATAAAAGCCATAGTGAAGTGCAGTAAGACACCACTGGTACATCTTGGCTGATTAGGACTGGAGTTATACCTCTTAGAACCTGATTACTCTGACCTTGATCCAACTGATATGTTGGAGGTCTCATTTTCCATTATCCTTGGATGAAATGGTTCCATCAATGAGGTTCTGTGCTCTTGAAGATCACATAGCTTTTCTCCACCAATCTTTTCTGACTGAAACACATTGTGACCTTCCAAGTACCCCTTGGCACTGGGGCAAGGGAGGACAGGAATAAGGAGTACTACAAACTCAAGAAATTTAGAAATGTATGGAGAAAATAACCCACAAAGAGTTTCACTCTCAACAGAATATTATTTCTAGAGACCTTCGTTCTTATCCAAGACCATCAGAACCATGATAGATGTGACTGGAAAACGAGTGACGTGCCTTCTTAGCACTGGCTTCTGAATCCTGATCTCTGATAGAAATAAACACCTGTGGAAGCTGATATCTATGACTACTCCCAGAAGTAATATTGACTGCATGGCATTATCTGGATGTTGGTGATGTTGCCAAAAAACATGTTCCAAAAAATCCTGAACTGCATAATGGCTGTTTTGTGGGCCTTTTTCAGGAACAGTACTCTGATGAACAGGACACCTTATGTGCATAAAGGAACCCTTTCTGCTCGAGGAAAAATAGTGTTAAATAGCATTTTGGAAAACATCCTTAGCAAGGCAGGAATAAAGAAATATAGTTGTCTTTGTATAGGTAACTTTGTCTGTTGCATATTTTACTGATATCTCCTCTGGAGGATCACATAATAATATGTAAATTGGTGTTCAATGGATCAATTAATGATGGAAATGGATGCTTTGCTGGAACTTAGGGTCTCCATCCTGAACTGAACTTTTGGAGAAAATCCATTCAAGAACTTACAGGTGAGCCTTCCTCTGTGTTTGGAATTTGGACACTAGAAAGAAGATGGAATAGAAGTCTAAGTCTTCTTGTTCCCTGGGAGATAAATTTTGAAGAAGATGATATACTGCAGCCTTCATACTCTGGTGTTACAATTGGTTGGAAGAAGAAGAGGATGTCAATGTTGGTTTGGAATGCTTTTAATTCTAAGGTGTAAGCGAGACTGGATATTTCTGCCTAAGATTCATTCTTCTGACAACCTTGCCAACACTTTAAATTTCACAGAATCAAAGAACTGGAAGGGACCTCGAGAGATCATCTAGTCCAGTCCCCTGCACTTATGGCAGAATGAACCATTATCTAGAGTATCCCTGACAGGTGTCTGGGATCTCCAAAAATCTCCAATGGATGGAAATTCCACAATCTCCCTAGGCAATTTATTCCAGTGCTTAACTATCCTGAGAGTTAGGAAGTTTTTCCTAATGTCCAACCTAAAACTGCCCTTGCTGCAATTTAAGCCCATTGCTTCTTGTCCTATCCTCAGAGGTTAAGGAGAACAATATTTCTCCCTTCTTTAGTAACAACCTTGTATGTACTTGAAAACTGCTATCATGTCCCCCCACCCTTCAGTCTCCTCTTCTCCAGACTAAACAAACCCAATTTTTTCGATCTTCCCTCAGAGGTCATGTTTCCTAGACTTTTAATCATTTTTTGATCTTCTCTGGACTTCCTCCAATTTGTCCACATCTTTCCTGAAATGTGGCACCCTGAACTGTACCCAGTATTCCACTTGAGACCTAATTAGTGCGGAATAAGGCAGAAGAATTACTTCTCGTATCCAGCTTTCAACAGACCTGCTCATACATCCCAGAATGGTGTTTACTTTTTTTTGCAACAGTGTTACACTGTTGTGTCATATTTAGCTTGTGATCCGCTATGACCCCAGGACTCTTTCCTAGGGAGTCATTTCCCATTTTGTATGCTCTCTATTCGGAAAACAACTTGAAACAAAATCAGCCTGTAGTGAGACTTGCTTGAAAAATGCAGAGGATTTTCCTGCAGCATTTCCTCTGTCTCTCATGCCACTTTGTGCATTCAATTAGCTCAGCTGGATGGCCATATCTCCTGTAAGTGAAAACTGAAACAAAGAGTGCCGACCCACAGTAGGGTCTATATTTCCTTTTCAGGTACCAGCGTTCCTTAGATTATGATTATTTTTATATTTATTTTATTTAAGTGATCATTTATAGTCACTGAAGCACCCATACTTAGGATACTTAGCAGTAACCAATACCTGCTTTGCCTGGGGATTGGATTACCATGGCCTCAAGCAGGGTTGGAGTTGGGCCATATAGTTTAGCACATTGTTCTTACTGTAAATCTCAGGGTGTTTGGAGTAGAAAGGCATTCTCTCGAGACCAGTTTCCTTAGCAGAACCTTTCTCAAAAAGACTGCTGGTCCGAAGGATCAGCTGATCTTAATGACACAGAGGGCAACAGGTAGTCTGACTAGATATACTGGGTTCTAGACAATACTTGGAGACAGTAGATGTATGAATGGCTACTAAGGTGGCTTGCTTTTGTTTTTGTTTGTTTTTAATTATACTTGAAATAATACTTTCAATTTCTGTAACCTCAGGATTGCATCGATTTGGGGAGCATAAATCATCACAGAACTACTTATGGGTGAACTAACTCCCCTGCTCACCCACTTCTCCCATGTTTCCTTTTTCAGTGGCTTATTTGCAAGAATACTCCTGAGAATGGTTTCAAATTGCTCCTCAAAAAATTGTCTTGGAGGTTCTTACTCTGAGGGCTCTCGTCCAAAAACTGAAACAGCTACCTTTGCTCTGAGGGAAGTGAATATGAAGAGGCTCTCTGCACTTTCTGGGCTCTTTTTTGTCCCTTTCAGAACCTTTATTCTGGGAATATTTTCACTACAGTGAAGCAAAAGGGGAATAAAGTCCCTGCACCTCTTACTCCTTCTTTTACCAGGAAAATCAAGCCTTAGAAATTTCCTTTGTGGCAGAGCAACTCTTGTAGCCAGAATCTTTCCATTCTAGTTCATCAGAGTTACAGGAGGGAAAAGTGAGAAAAATTAAGCTCTAGCTGCCGCGTATACCCTGATTTTTGGGATTCGCCTACCCCTCAATGGTAGGACAAAGGGAGAGTGGCCTCTATCCCCTCTGAAAATAGAATATCACTGAAGAGGGTATATGGAGGGAGAACCACACCTGCTGCTGTGCTACTGAAATAAATGTAACATTTGTAAGGTTCACTCTTTTGAGATGATCCTTAAGTAGCTTCCTTGAACTTTAAAGATGCTCCCTAAACCTCTGCTTGAGGCCATGGCACATGGCACAGCCCTTTTGTCTCACTGGATCCTGCCTTCAACCAGGCAGTATTATACAAGTATTATAGGGCACAGCCCGTTCTCCTATTTTAATTAGCAAGCAGAAAACCTTGATTTCATTCATGTTTTTAATCATGTTTTGAATCCTAATTTAGCTATTTTCCTAAAGAAAGGCTGATTCTCATTGGTTGGTGACCAATAAAATATAGTTGATCTGTAACCAAACATAGCCTTTGGAGGATACACATTATCCACATACACTTATTTAAGCAATTATATTGCTTAACTTACATTTATTCAGCTTCTTAATTTTTATGATGTTTAGAAAATGGTGAATTACACATTTCTTATTTACTAGATAATTTTTACTTTGATTTGTGTCCAGCTCTATGTGGATGGAAATGGAAATTCAATTAAAATGCACAAAAAAGCATATACATTTTAAAATAATTTTACTACCTTAAATGTGCCAGATAAAAAAGAAAAAACATTTTAAATGCAAAACACATTTTGACAAGCTAAATTATTTATTTAAAAAAGGAAGAATTTTCAATTCTATGGAACTGATCTGAGTGCGGTCTCCATGTCCTTCAATATTTTAGAACTATAGATCTCATCCTCTCAAGCCTACTTTTTTAAACTGCTTTTTCAACTCCCAATTGGATTCTTAACTTGGAATAAACTAGTCATTAAGCTGAACTAGCTGAATAAACTGAAATGAAGAAAATATTATCTTTCCTCCTGCAGAAGAGGCTCTCTGCAGCCAGGTTAGCACTTCAGCAAACTCTGGTTCTAGATGCAGAGCCAGTGACTTCACCAGTTCACTAGTTTGACTTCTTTAAAATATGGCAGCAAACATGTTCTGCTTTATATTATTTTTTGTATTTGAATTATTTTAATAAATTATGTTAAGGCTTAAATGTTTAATAAGTTTTCAGTTTCAAATAGGTTTATTTTTTAAAACAAACCTGTATTTGATTTACATTAGAGAATCTGACAATTTTTTTAAAATCCATTTTTAATTTTTTTTAATCATCCATTTTTCTACTCCCTTACCTTTGCCTCACTGAATCCCATATTGGGCCCTGCAGTGCTACACACCAGCAGCCCTTGTTTCACTGAATCCCTTAGTGAGACAATCCCTTAATGAGACAAAAGCTGCGTGGCATGGTTCTTTGTCTCAGTGGATCCCTCAGTGCCAGGCAGACTTCCATAAAGACTAGCTTACACCTTAAATTAGTCAAAAATAAGTGATGGTCCAATAGCCCCTTACCACCTGCTTGTTCCTCCATGTCTAGGCTGCTCTCCCTTGAGCCTGGTAGGACTGGCTATATCGGGATATAGCTGATTCACAGTGAGCAGGGTCCCATCAGCCCCACGGGTGTGGATGTCCAACCCACTACATGAGCAGGGTTCAGTTAGCCTGGTAGTTGTGGCATGGCCGACCACGACAGGGTCTGATTAGCCCAAGCGTTTTTGCACACTTTTCTGCCAAATTTTCTATTCCTCTTATTGCCTGTGAAGCATTCCACCACAAAGGCCTTTCCAGACATGTTACGCAGGAAGCTGCTGCAGCCAGCAACCTCAGAATAAGAAGGTGGTTTCCAGCAACTCTGCTGCAAAGCCCCCTGAGGCTAAATAGCCCAGTAATGCTCAGAATCCTTTTTGGGTTTTATTTTGTTTTCTTGTTGCTCTGAGTAGGAAGTCTGGTAAAGCCTTCTGGCTGCTGCTGGAGGCAGGTCAAACTGGCTAGCTGGCTGGTCTTCAGGGGTATGGCACTCCCAGCCTGCCTGATTGACAAGTCTGGTTAACACTCCCAAGAAACTGCAAGCAGGAGTAAGACCCATTGTACTGAATCTGCAAACTTTCTCTGCAAAGGTTGCTATTTGTTTACATCCTGGTTGTCATGCAAGAGCATGATGATACTCTCACGCCATTTAAATTCCTGGGAAGAACATATGCACTTTTTGCTTCTGCTTCTTATGGCCTGATTCAGAGCCTACTTGAAGTCAATGGAAAGACTGTCATTGACTTCAATGGGCTTTGGATCAAGCCATAAAAGAAGAGTGTTTGACAGTTCAATTCCTCCCAGTGTCTTCAGATGTGTGAATGTTAACAAAAGTATTATTTGTTGTCTCTTAAATGTACTATATGAATGTTAAAGATCCTGAAATAACAAAGTAATTTACAGGATTCTTTTTCTTAATTTATATTTTAATTTATATAAATACTATTATCTATCTAGCAGGCCCACTCTCAGCCTACAGCCATCTTCCTCCTCACCCACAATGCCAAGCTCCAGTGTTCCAGCCCAGATCTCTGGCCTTCATCCTTCCCTCTTTGCCCAACTACAGAAATCCAGAGCCTGTCCAATCACCATCCAAGATTAGACAGTGTTTTTAAAAAACAAAACAAAACAGACAAAAAAAACCAGTATCAAAATCTAAGAAAATTGACATTTTTAAACAAAATAGATGGATATTGGGGCCCATTAAACCTTTATTCAAAGTGTAAGTTAATTTCAATTTTGTGGAATTCCCAACAATCAAAACAACCACCAATTACAATCCTTTCATTTCTACCCAATTAGTTAAACTATTGTTAAATCTTTCTCACTGTTAAACTAACAATTATAAATACTTGAACTGAAAAAAAACCCCAAGACAATAAAATCTATTCTAAATAAGTTGGCACAGCACTATATATTGATGTAAATAGCTATGCCTTACATCTTGGTTTATTAGCAACAAGTTAATTTTTCTTTGCATCAGAAACCTTAAGAAAATAAGTTATTACAAATCAAACACAGGTGCTTACACACACATAAATTTAAAATAGGCTAAGAAATGCAAGCATATTCATATCAGAAATAGTAAGGCTACATAGAGATTAACTTCCTGCTATGGCAAGTCTATGGTATATGACCAAAGTGACTACACAAATAATTAGTAAGGGAAAGATTGCTTTATGCCAGTATCGCAGATTCTGATCTGATCTTCCCAACTGATGTAAAATTAACAATAACAAGTTATTTTACCCTATTGCATGTCTTTCCAATAGTCTCTGGACTGGTATGGTTAACTTCCCAAGAAAGCGCTTGATGATAGGTCGACTCTTGGCAAATTTGTCTTTAATTTCAATTTCCAAAACATCTGTTAGAAGTGCAACAAAAGAATATTTCTGAAAGAAAAAAAGAAAGAAAGAACACATTCAGTAGCATATTCGTATCCCATTATTTAACATAAATATACATTTACACTACCCATTTGTGACAGGCAACACAAAGCAATGATTATTGATGATGATAGTTGTTTCCAGATTACAAAAAGACGCTATTATCATTAAACTTAAGATTTCTTCCTTCCCCCTCCTCAAAGAATAAATTGCCTTTTTATTTCTATATTACTATGATATTTCAATCACAAAAGACAGTTTGGTGAGCATCAGTTTTCTGCTTAAAACAGAGTATATCAACTAGTTAAGACTTCCACTGACTTGCACCTTTCGGATTTCAATACAAATCACAACCTTGCCAAAATGGCTAAAAACCACTCTGGCTAGTTAGCTAAATAATTCTCAAAAGGGAACAAAAAACTATAGGTTACCGTTCAACTTCATTACAGATGACAACCAGACAGATTCAAATCTCTGCACATCTGGCAGACTCATAAATCAGCAAGTAAATTAGGTTCATGAATAAAAACAAAAATTCTCATCCTTGTCAATCAGGGTTGAGTTTCTTGTGATGAATGGAATTTAAAGGCTGTTAACCATCTGTTTGCTATAGAAATTGCAAGTTGACATTGTGAAGCCATAGAGAAAACAAAAGGACCAATTCTGTACCAAATCCAGCATATGTAATAGGATCATAAAACAGTATTGTCAAGGCACTGCTAAAGGGAAAAATACAGCAGTTAGAGCGTGCCGATAAATTCTGCTCCAATGAATACTGAACTATATATCATTACTTTGCTAATAAGCTGCAAAAATAAGAGACAGAGAAGAAAGGAGGAAACATAGTAGAGGGATGTTTTTTTCCTTCCCCAATGACTGTTAGAAAGAAAGACAAGAGACTCCAACTAAAACTTCTATTTCTGAGTTTAATGGGGGGAGGGAGGAGAGTGAGGGGAAATCGGCTTGATTGTGAATGATGCCAGAGTGATATCACTGAGGGAAATGCCCTCTATCCACAGACCAGCTAGCCCATAAGCAGTGGCAGTGCTAACAGTAACCCTACACTGTCCTGTTCATTGCTAATCTACTTTAACCATGTCCTCTGTTAAGATTCCCATACCCACTCAGTCCTTGATCTCTTTGTTGAGTCTGTGAACTCAGCTATATGTACACTAGAATGTAGACTCACACCATCAACACTTTTCACAAAACAAAACAAAAAACAAAAAAAACAGTGGATGATCTTCGAATGGTTACAGGGTTTGGTTACTAAGTTAATATTATTTCCATTTTGGTGTTTCTTTTCAAAACACACTTTTGCCATTCAGCATTCAAATGCATATGAAACAGTGTCATTTTAGTAACCATTCTGACCAAAACAGCCTTCCCAATGGAAACAAATATGAAAAGTTAGCTTTTGTCAAGTTACCCATTTTTCTTGCTAGACAGTGCTATAATTCCTCCTTTGACTTTCTCTTCTAAAAGAGCTATATACAATATTTCGAAATGCATCCCCTTGGCCTGACAACACAGAAATCTTTGAACTCGCCAGTTGCTACGAACTGTGAGAGAAATAATTTCTCAATGAACTGTAGTTGGAATAACTGAGCAGGCTGAGCCTGAACATAAATGTTGACTTACTCTGCCTTTTTGTAACAATTCTTCTTACAACATATAATCCATTCTAATTAATTTATTACTGAAATTTCAAGGAATCCACAGGGCTATTAAGCAATGCCAAATCTTGCTATCAGAGAGGGACTGAAAAGTTCACAGCATATGGTTCAAACATGTTACAGAATACAACTGTTCCCACCCAACAACAGGGTTCCTACAATTACTGCAATTTCTGTGTCAATTTAAATAACCAGCTGTGAAATTAGCTCATAGCATCAGACAGTAAGGACCAATACATAAAAGAAGGAAACACTAGCCTAATGAACGACTGCACCAGCCGACTGAAGGAGTTCTTAAAAGGCATACATTACCTCTCTGTGCCAAACAGGATTAGTTGTGTTACTGATGATAGTAGACCTTCTTTCCTGACCATGATGGGCAAAGGTAGGAAACGTGCTTTTCTTTCCTGGTTGAATGGACATCTTTAGGTAAGGATCAGGATTGAAGAACATCCCTTTTTTTAGTCCAACTGCCCTAATATCTTAAAAGAAAGAAAGAAAAGGAACAAAAAGATTAAAACAAGAAGCTCACAAATGAGGTAGTCCTAAAATATTACCTTGGAATTCAATTTATCATAAACTATTCAAAAAAGTAATATAAAATTACTCAAACTGTGATTAATTAGATCTAGTGCATGGACGTTGCCTTTGGCAGGAATTCACTCAGTTTTCCCAAGAGAATAAACAGACGAGACAATGAGACTAGGAGTATATCAGGCTCTTGATTTATATTTTGGCCACCATTTATTTCTAATAAAAAATAGTTTATTCACTTCTGACTCTGAGTTGCAGAACTGTTTTTCTTCTGTACTTAATGTATTTGCATTCAGAGAAAAACCAACCAACCCCCATTCCTCCACATACCGCTGGATTAAAAAAAAAAGAGTCACCCATGAAATAGGATAATGAAACCATGTTTTTCAGGATTGATACTTTGATACACAACCATAACCCTAAAAATTTAAAAGAAAAGATGGTGATCTTGGCTAGGACACACATGGTCCCAGCTGAGAAGAAGAAAAGTCATTCCCAGGAGAGGATATGCAGTTTTCTGAGGATTTTTTTTTTTTAAACAGAGATTTTTTAAACAGAAACAAAGTTTGCCAGCTTTGTGTCATCTGCAATATGATGGAATAGCTTACACTGATGCTCACCTGCCAAAAGTACTTTTCTTAATATCCTCAGCATCTGCTTAAATGCTGGGGCCATAAGCCTCAAATAGCCAGGTTAAGAGAGGCACTTTTAGTACAATAATTTATTTTAAAATTAACTTTCAAGTATTTTTCTTTTCAGGTTCTGTTAAGCCACGGATTTCTGTGTCCTTCATGAGCTATCCTAGCATATAATATGCAGTCTCCAACCTCAGGGCAGCTGGCACACACAAGGTCAGATATGCAGGTTTGAGTATGTAGTTTTTGCACATACAGAAAAAGCTTACTGTACTAAAATGAAACACTGAATTTGGATTGAACCTAAACAACCCAACCCAATGATCAAAAGTAAATTATACTAAAAATAGTAAACAAACTTAAAATAGTAAACAGGAAATATAAGATACAAAATAAACACTTTTAAGAGCAATCTCTTCATAAATGAAATGACAGAGCAGTAACACACAGTTCTCTGTCATGAACTTCTACCATGAACTATCATCTGAACGGTTTAGACACTGTCCTTCTCCAGATAAAAGCACAGTTATGCTTGTGAAAGAAGCAGCCCTCTGTCTCTTTGTAAATGGTTATCCACCCAGCCATGAAAAGCAATTCATGCATAAAGAGACAAGAACTCATTAGCAAGCATGAGCGACTTCAATGTTTTCCCCCATTTTTTAAAATATATCCATGAGATTTAATTTTAAATGATTCTCAATACACATAGAGATTAAGAACCTTCCGGATCCTACAGCCTAAGGCAGATACGTTATTTCATCACGCAATCTGATTTTACATTGATATATTAATGCAATAATATAGTGCATGATATCACTAATGCTTTCTGACATGCATTGTCACAGCCTATAAACAGAAATGTTAGGGAGACTCAGTCTCTCAGCTTTCTAAGTATTCCCCACTAATTTTAGAGACCTTTTTTATAAAAATCACCTATCCTTTCATCATCTTTAAAGGCCAGCATTTTGAAATGTGTTTATCCGAATGTAGTTAAGTAAAGTGCTCTTAGCAAAGATTGGAGAATGAAAAACACCAAGCTCTTTAAAAAAAAAAATATGAAAGGCATCTCCGTAAAAGGAAGATTAAAAGCCATACATAGTGAGGACTATTTGCACTATGTTTTCTATTCAATTTTTTTCAAACATTTGTGCTCCAGTTTTGTTCACAAAATATTCAAAAAAAGACTTTTTGGTCTTTAGCCAAAATTTTGTTTCATGATTAAATCATGTTAGTTTCACATCAAAGCAGAAGTCACAGACCTGCTTTTCCCAGTCAGTCTGCCCAAACAAGATTATTGTTTCCATGCTCTGCTGCTAGCAGAAGTGCAAGGACAAATCTACCCTGACCGTGCGCATGGAGACTGTGCAGGGCCTACGTTTATCTTTTTTGGGAGACTGCTTTCCTCCTTTGTTCATCAGAGTGCTGATGAGCAGAAAAGGTATTTATGAATGGATGAATCACCACACAGGGACAAGCCAGTTGAAATGTTATATTTATCCATGTTCATCTTTGATGGGCGTGTTAGCTGATCAGGAATGGATCACAACGTTGCAGCAGACAGAGGGGAAAAGGCCATCCTGGTGCAGAAGAGCACTCGGTGTGTGAACTGATGAAGACAGCTCCTCTCCACAATTCCCATACCCGCAAGTTAGACGCTCCACTGAGCAGATATTTTGGAAACAAAGGTGACATATTCAGAGATCTGTCTTGGAGGGACTTTAGTAATAGAAACTTGAGTGCTGAAATATTAACATAAGCAGAACAAAATGCCATCATTTGTAATGACTTTAATTGCTGGAGATAAAGGCTCAGTTTTCAACTCTAATGACAGGGAAAGAAGTGGATACACAGGAGGTCAGACTAGATGATCTAGTGGTCCCTTCTGGCCTTAAACTCTAAGGAAGATGAGGAAATGCAATTTCATTCACTTCAAATTCACTGAGCTTTCAATGATGGAACTAAACTTTACAAAGAGTTCATGTTCCACGGGTGAGGAGAGTTTTCAGAACTACCAGACTTCATGGATACAGCATGTGCCACCCTGGAGTGAACTGACTGCACTTGAGGCGTGTGAGCGAGGGCAGGAAGAGGAATGTTCCCAATGAGATGACTGCATATGAGGGGGAGGGGAAGGGAAAGGAAGGGGAGTGGAGCAGAGCACACTCCCAGTGGGCTGACAGCACAGGGGTCAGGGGCATGCTCCTGGTGACAGCAGCATGCAGAAATGTACCACACTGAATGGTACATCAAGAGGGTGAGCAACAAGGCTGGTCCTTGATGGAGGCGGAAGGAGAAGACCTGGAGGTCAGCACTGATGGTGTTGCTTTGAGACTTAAATTTCATCCACCACTACTGCATCACGATAGTAGTCCAAGACTAATTTTGAGAGGTCTAGGTTAGGAGTTTGCTCCCAGAAACTGCTAGGTTAGGAGTCATCTGACTTCCAGGGGAAGATTTTCTCCCCACAAGGTGCTGCCTTTTCTCACTTGCTCCCATTGCTCTGATGCTCTTGGTGACACCTAAAGGACTCTGTCATATCATTCAGAAATCAGTAGATGAGCAAAAGGGAGGGGAAAAGAGTACAGAAGGAAACAGGGCTTCCCTCTCCCCCATCACTTGACTAACTGGGGAGGAGAGGAACAACTACTATGCATTCTTCCAGAAGCTGTATCAGAATAGGAGCAGGTTTGGGCCATGCCAGCTGCCTTAGAGCAAACAAGATCTCCCACTACTCCCTAGGGAAACCATCTGGATTTCACAGTGTGGGGGAAAAATTGAAGATCAGGAACTGGAGCAGGATAAGGAGTGTTGGGTTGGAGTGAGACAAGGTCAGGAAAGAAAGAAGATGCAGTACTGCAGAATTGGAGGAAGAACTTGTGTGACGGTCAGAAAATAAAGAAGGGAATTTGGAAAATCTGGGGCAAAAGAAGGGTCAGATAGGAAATGGAATGCTAAAGCCATCCAAAAATGTTATGTCATCTCTGTCTCTGAAACCCAGAGAACTAGGGAAGCAGAGACAAGCAAAGAGAAGACAAGTGAAAAGGAGACAGGGCCTTGGAAATGAAACCAAGACAAAACTTCACTGCTGTGTGATCCAAGGAACTTTAATCCAAGTGGTCTGGATCTCCAAGCAACTGAGAAGTCTGAACAAAACAAGAGATCTGTGGCACTTTTAAGACTAACAAATTTAATATTTGCAGACATAAGCTTTCGAGAGACTTCAGCTCTCTTCTTCAGATGCAGTAATACAGAAAATAGGTAACACAGAGGCATCTTATAGATATCCAGGGTGTTACCTATTTTCTGTATTACTGCATCGGAAGAAGAGAGCTGAAGTCTCTCGAAAGCTTATGTCTGCAAATATTAAATTTGTTAGTCTTTAAAGTGCCACAGATCTCTTGTTGTTTTTGCTGTATACAGACTAACATGGCTATCCCTCTGAGAAGTCTGAGATTATCATTCTGTTCATGCAAAACACACTTGTGGCCACTATGACAGTTGATATGAAAGAGTATCAAATTTAACGGCAAAGGAAATCTTACTGAAATATGGTTTGTCTCAAACTTGATTAGAAGGCAGAGTGCATCACATGAGATTGCACATTTCTGACTGCTGCAGAACATCCCAAACATTCAAAAGTTGTCTCTGACATTGGGTGCCCAACTTAAGAAATCTTGGACCTTATTGTCAGAGGTGGTAAGTACCTACATCACATATTGATTTCAACTGGATTTGTGGGTGCTCAGCACCTCTGAAAAATCAGGCTCAAGTTGGGAACTCACAAGAATTGTTACTTTAAAAATCTTGGCTTATGGATGCTGGAGCCACTCTGATCACATTTTTGGGGGGTTCAAACAAACAGATATTAAAGCACCCCCAGTCCTTTTTATCATGACCAAACTGACACATGATGTACAGATTATAGCAAAAAGGTGTAGTGCAACTAAAATTCTATTTTGTGCTAGAAATGCCCAATTGCTATTTTTTTTTCTTTCAATCTCTTCTTCTCCAGATTTTGCTACCATAACTGACCTACCTGCTTAGATTATGTAGCGATGTAGCATACAATTTAGAACAAGGGTTCTCAACCGGTGGTACGCGTACCACCAGTGGTACGCGGAAGACGGCTCGGTGGTACGCGAGGCAAAACCTCGCCGCCGATTCGCCCACCCTTCGCCGCCGCCGAAAAAGCTCGCCGCCGCCGAATCCCCCCCCCCCCCCCTCCGCCGAAAAAGGTCGCCGCCGCGGAATGGTCCCCCCCTCCCGCCGGCGAAAAAGACCAATGCCGCCAAGAAGCCCCAAACACCCTGCCGCCAAAAATGGTCAAACGGCGGCAAGGCTTCGGTGGAGGGCATTGATCCCTCCACAGAACCCGACCTATTCACCGAGTCCCACTCTGGCCAGGTACAGTCAGGCAAAGCGGTACTTGACCTGACTATACCTGACCCGAGTGGTACTCGGGAAAAAAAGGTTGAGAACCGCTGGTTTAGAAAGACATTTTAATTTCATTTGTGTTCACAATTATTATTTGTAAGTGTCGTTTGAAGAATTCTTCAAACAACAACTTGATTTTTTCTTTCCTCAGAGTGTCCTTCATTAGGGCAACCAATAGTGAAAGTTATTCATGTAGTTTTTACATGGTATTTTTTCTGGTCTGCCATTTTTAATAGTTGGGGTTATTGAGGACATATGCCCCAGTATGACAGGAGAGTTTATGTTATTCGCCTTGCTTCTTTTTTGGTATCAAAGATTCTGAGAGAGTGAGAGAAAGATATTGATACTTTTTTGGCTTTCACTCACTAATCATATCTTGATTTCACCTGACACTTGTTTATTTTGAGTTAGGAGTAATTTTCAGGTGTTTTGAACATCCTCATTTCCTCCTTACGTACATTTTTGGGATCTCTTAGGATTTGTAGATTAATATGAAAGGGAGTATAAATTTCTAGAAGGGGATAAACGTGCTCATTAGAGTCTTCAGGCAATTCTTGTAAATTTAACAAGTTCACACTAAATGGGATTTATAAAATGTTTAATTTTTTTCTCTAACTTTGTCAGAATTTGATAAGAGAGAATTCTCTGTGAATCAGAGAAAAAAAAATTCTAACCACCTCATTGTGCTGTCCATGAATTAGTTCCATGTCAGCATTAAATCAATGCTAGAACAAACAATGATAAGTGTGTGTAGATACATAGAAGAGAAGCTCACCGCATTTGAAAGGCACAGAGTAAGGTCAAGCACATATAATAAATTTCAGGGCTCAGCTAAAGTGATTTAAAACAAAATGCCATTATCTTACTTTTAAGATTACAGAACTGACCAGCTGTCTGTCTTTAGGCAAGGAATTTGTAACCCTATAAAATTATTATGGAAAGCAATGGCCCCTGCCATCAGCAATCTGTGTACTGAATTCTACATTATCATGAGATGTTACTGGTGCTGACAAGCAATACCTGTGAAAGTTCATGCTTCAAGTTCCAATTTTTTCTCTAGTAGAATCAAATTCTCCCAATAACCATGGCCCAGTGCTAAATCACATGCTGTACCACACCAGTGTAGAAGAAAACGCTTGTCAACAGAATACATTTTGGGATCGTTCCAGCGAGGTAGCTGTGTTAGTCTGTATACAGCAAAAACAACAAGAGTTCTGTGGCACTTTAAAGACTAACAAATTTAATATTTTGGGATAGTTATTACAACACTAGCCACGGAGTTCCATGTCTACAGCAAAATGTAAGGAATTTAAAAAAAACAAAAACAAACAAACAAAAAAAAAAAAACAGCCCAACCACCAGGATTGAGACTATGTGACAGAATTCATAATACCAACCCTCAAAGTGTAGTAAATCAGAACTGGCTTGACAAGGACCACACATCACATATCACACACCTTGTCTGGAAGAAGCTACAGGACAAACAAAATGCGTCATTAACATTTAATGACTGTGCTCTGGCCGGAGGATGGGTATGCTAAGAAGGGAGCCTGAGCAGGAAGAATCCAGTTATTCCAGTTTGTCTCCAGGGAAGGGGAACAAAAAACAGGTATCAGAGCTGGGTTTAAAAACACAAATGCTGAGAAGTTGAGGAGGACTCAAGGAGGGACTTACAGGGACAGGTTTCCTAACTGAGTCTGAATCTTTTTGACTGCTAGACCAGCCAGAGTTGAAACGGTCAGAGAGTGACTCTCCATGATTCAGAGGAGAAGCCCTGAGCTGGTGGAGAGGCCCTTGAAGTCCTGAAAGGACACTGATCCCCCTCTCAAAGAACACCCCGAAGTGGTAAAGAAACTGAAGCAAGGAGTAGTGAAAACCTGTTTATTGTTTTACCTACACCTGGTTATATTTTATGCAGTCTGAAATTAAGAATGATTGTTTTGGAAATCCTTTTGCAGAGTCCGTGTCTATTTGTTTCAACTATCATTGCCCCTAAACCAGTGCCCCCACAAGAATGAAGCACTTAAGCTCCTAGGGAGTCTTAGATGATGTCCAGCATTGGGCTGCAGGGCTTCACTTCCACATGGGGTACCAGACAAAGGCTGTGCCCAGGAAGTGTGCAGAGAGACCACAGCCTACTGAGACCTAAGGAAACTTAAAAGCACACAGGCCCAGCATGTGGGTCCAAATAGAGCAGCCAGGGTAAGTATCCAGCAGTGGGAATTTGATCAAGGCTGTGACACCATGATTATTATTGTAGATTAAAGGAAGATTTTAAAAATCCACCCATAATATTATGGGAAATCAATCCTAAACACAGATGTATGATCAAGACACTTTATTTTATATTAACCATGGGATTTTGGATAAAACAGAGAGATTTTTGAAGCCTGATCTCTGAGACTTATCAACACAGAAATCATAAGTCATTCCCTAAAACAGCAGATTTACAAATGAACACACAAGTGACAAAGGAGAAAGATTTCAATTCAGCAGTGCTTTTCAAATTATGAAAGGAATTACTTATTACCAGATGCATATATGGCTCAAGAAGAGATGATGCAACCAACATCCCTCCCCTTTATGGTCAGTCACAGAGTGATGGAACTTCAGGCCAGAAGGGGCCACCAGATCGTCTAGTCTGACCTCCTCTGTACCACAGGCTATGAGCACCACCTAGCATTCCCACACTACACCCAACAACAGAAATTAGACCAAGGTATTCCAGCCCTCAGGAAAATAAGCTATTTGTACCACAGGCAGAGAATAGGAAGGGCCAAGGTGGACCAATCCTCAAGGCCCCTGAAATGGGAGGAAACGGATTAAGTGAGATGAACCTAGATGATCCTGATAAGAAACCTGCACTGCACCCTGGAGAGATGGTAAAAGTTCCCAAAGTCACCACCAATTTGACCTGGTGGAATATTCTTTTCTGACTCACATGGCAATCAACTAGACCCTTAGCACATGATGCATCATTGTGCCATCTATGAATACCTAGCAGTGTGCCATGTGTGCTAAGAAATGTGTTGCATACATTACAAATGATGGGTCCTGTGGCCCATGCCACATGCATTGCATGCGTTCTTTATAGAGCTAGACCACCTTTATACCACCTTTCTGCTTCCTAGCTAGATCAGTAATCTCATGTCTCCTACTTGTGAGTCACTTCTTCTGCAGGAGATAGAATCCTCTGCAAAAATGGATATTTCATCAAAATATTACATAGTAAATTCAACAGTCTTCTGAAGAGATATGCCAAATCTGGAGAATAATGCAATCACTTAAGTATGGATTTTGGTCATGATTTAAGTGTAAATTTCAGTAGTGGAGTCCCTACTGATATGTCTATAATCACACTCATCCAGGGGGCTGGTACTGATCTCTCACCTCCAAAAGTAGAAACTTCTAGCACTAAGGACAAAGAGACCTTCCTTACCAACATTAGTTAGGTCTCTGATCCTCTCTGTGGCCAGCCCTGGAGGGCAATACCATTCACACAAAAACACTACTGTGCAAAATTCTGCTTCACAATGTAGAAGCATCTTCTCCACAATAAAGCCCAAACACCCCAAAAACATACTACCTTTCCCCAGACTCAGCACCTTTATGGAAAAATCTTATTAAATTTATCATTCTATAAAATTTTTAAATCAACCTACCCATAGAATTCCTGCAGCTGAGCTATAACTGTTATACTCTATAGTTTTTAGAGCGATTTTTATAGAGCCCTATTTAGTTTCTACAGATCTTCTTATGTTTTCCCCCCATTAATTGCTACAGAACCATTCTAAAAGGCAGTTTTAGTGTGTTCTAGTCCTACAGAGTGGAAGAGATCTCCTAGAGATTTCTATTGTCTGTTCTTAAAGATTTAGGGAGCAGATTCTACCTCCTTTGTTCACACTGAGATACTTTATTCTCCTGAAACCACGTGTGGAATAAGGCAGTAATCAACATGAGTAAGAATTTAATTCCTTTTCTGTTACCAGTAAAAAAAGTGTTCAAAAATATTTCACTATTTGCAACCCTTGTTGTTCTGGCACTCTGTCCATATCTCAAAGCAATGGGACTAACGTGCATTCCATTAACCTTTTTCTATGTGCTGAAAAGCTAGCTTTACCACTACTTGGTGAGATGGATGTTCCCTTGGGCACACTGAAAATTTCTTGGAGACTTCTCATGCTAGACCCATCAAATCTATTTCATTCACTTCTGGATACAAATTAATCTGGCTTGCTTTAGACATACAGAAGTTCTCAATGAAATTGTCTTTCAAACCACTCGAGTGTGCCCCTAAAGAAGACAGATACAGATGAAGAGGAAATGTTTTCCATCTTTTGAGTATTTTAGCTCAGACTTTTTTTTTTTTAAATGTATATTTTCTTTGCTGTAGTACAGTTGGAGTTAATTCGGACTTTCAATAACAATCTAACACAAAACTGAGGCTTGTTTTAGTGAGATAATGCAAGATACTTTTGAAATCTTACCTGATAACGCAAAGCTGACCAGTTTCCGAGAGTGTTGAGTTGCAGAAGCACCTTCATCCATGCCTTCCACCCCTGTCTACAGAGGGAGAATAAAAATGAAGTGTATCATGGCATTTTTCCTTTGTTTTTTTGTATATTCATGAGGATGATTATGCAGTACTCAGGAGAAGAATCTGACAGCACCACTGAAAATTGCCCATAGACAAATCTGAAGGCACTAGTACTTGTTTCAGTCCACCCCAAAAACTCCCTGGAATTTGAAGGATACTGACTACTGCTTATGCTATGTGGTGTCAATGTTGCAATACTGAGAATCTTCTGAACATACATAATGCATGGACTATTAGGTGTGGGGAGGGTATTAACCGGAGAAAGTGAAAGCTCTTCTTCCTCATAGATTTCTGTGTCTTCTCAAACTATCAACAACATGAATTGGCATCTTATATACAAGCGTGAGCTAACCACAGGCACCATGCAGTAAATACTTCCATGTACCATTTATTGCCTAACACAAAATACCTGGCTCAGTGAAGGTAATCAAAAGAAAAGATCATCAAAATATTTAACATCCGTGTGACAAAATAAGGCATATCAGATTTCTAAGCATGGCATTGATCTGAAAGCCATGCTCATACTTGTGAAACTTTCACTCAGGTCTATTTCTCCTTTCCCTGATGAGGGCTTTTTTTTGTTTTTGTACGTTTCACTTGTTCACTGTTGCCTCCTTCACAAGTGGAGTTTTTGTAAATGCATGAGCAGGGGGAGCTTGCCTTTCTCCTCCCTCCCGCTCCCAGAGTGGCATGTAACCAGTTGAACAACGTATTATAAATCATGGACTATTATGGTAGTCTCCCAGCCCGGGTAGACAGACTCGTGCTAGCTCCACTCAAGGTGGTGCACTAAAAAGAGCAGCGAGGACATTGTGACATGGGTGGCAGTTCAGGCTAGCCACCAAGTCCAAGCCCGCATAACCTCCTTGGTCTGAGCTTGGATGGCTAGCCCAAGCCACTGACCATGCCGCAACATTCATACTACTGTTTTTAGCGTGCTAGCTTGAGAGGAGCTAGCGCAAGTCTGCCTACCTGCACTAGGAAGCATGCTCCCAGCTTCAGTGTAAGACATACTCTTAGTTTTTTAATCAGTTGAAAATATAGGGACAGTGTTTCAGGACAAATGGTTCCAAAAGAAGGCACAGCCCTCATTCAGCAAGGAAAAGGCAATGAATCACTAGGATAAGGTGAAGACAGCCTGTGGGAACTGTTTAGCAGATTGTAAATCTGATAAAAGCTTGATACATGGACACACTGTAGGTGTACACTGAGGATATGCATCTCTCATAAAACAGTGTGTTGCCAAAGTCATTTTATATTTAAAGAGAAAAAAATATGTTGAGGAAACATGCATGTACATGAATGGTGTAAAAAAGATACACAACAGAAAAAATATCATATGGCCTATTTCCAAGAACATAATCATAACAGGAGTGTAAAACACTGAGAAAAATACTGCAGTCTGGCTGCATTTAGCCATATGTTAAATCTGTGAAAGATAAGGCGCCTCTTTAAATGAAGACTGAATAGCTTTCTAAAAACGATGCTATCGCTCAAATAGAAGTGATGATCTTGATACAGAAATTATGGGATGAGGTTCAGTGGCCAGGAATTCAGACTACATGATTGTAATAGTTTCTGCTGACCTTAAAATCTTTGAATTTATGAAGAAACCCATCTTCGTATTAATATAAAATGTAATGGCTTTTTTTTTTTCAACTATTCATATTCTTAGCTTTTTTTTAAAACAGATATTGCGATCTCATCTGTTAATCTGATTGCCATTTATCATGGAGTGTATCTACAGACTAAATCAGAGCAAAAACAAACAAGATTAAGTGGTGAGGATTAATCAGCATCTGACGTCTAAGAATTTCCTCCTTAGCAAAATTGTGACATTTAGCATATTATGTAGCAAAGATAAAGAAACAGCAGTGATAAAGAAAGAGCAACGACATGTCTGAGGTCTCCATAGGCCTTAATACTCTTCCGGAAGGATGCATGATGACAGGAAGCTACACTGTTCACATCACAGCTTATTTCCTTTTGCGTAAGTACTATGTCCATGACTCACCTTTATTCATGCAATTACAATTCTCAATATAGTGTTCTGCATTCTGTCATGTGCCTATTGATCTTGAAACTGTTATTTCAAATGACTTCATAAGGGTAAGGCACCTGTGTCACAATGCAGCAGAATGCCCTGGTCCTCCACAGACAATACGTTAACTCCCTCTCAGTTTCCTCTATCCTTTGCAAAGGTGCTTGGAAAGCAGAGAGGGAGTATATGTACCTTTAGGACAGTTGAGATGAACACCAAGGGTCATAAGAAATGTGGAGTTTGCAGTTTACTTTTTTTGGCTTATGCTAACTTATATTGATTTCTTGTTCCAAACATTATTCATTAAGAAAAAGTCCTTGCTGATTCTGGGTATATCTTTTTCTGTTGAGTTATTCCATCAGTTAAGACCACATTATTGTATTAATATGTCATGGCAACAAGTTGTCCATATGACTGATACTTTTTTTTTCCAAGCAGAAGAAAAATGCCTCCATTCAAATCAACTACTATAAAAGTCACAATACATGTATGCTATAGCAGCTTCTCTGCAATAGAATTCACATCAAGGCTGACACTTTGCTGGCAAATAATTTAACACAGTGACAATGAAATACCATCTTAAATACCCATATTTTTCACCTATTTATTGTATATATACACATACATTGTACAGACCATGTAAAATGCTTAAAAAGAAGGAGTGCAAAGTCAAAAAAATACTTATCAGCTGAAATAAATTGCACTTTTCAGTATCCACACCTGTATAGTCAACCAGAGGATTATCTGGCTACACATTATATCACACACTGAGCACTAAATCAATTAACAAAATGTACTGTGGAACATTATGTAAACTCGTTACATAGAGTGCTATGATAAACTGAAATAAGTACAATACAGAGTTGGGAAGACTTGCAGTGCATTTATTTAACAGAACAACTGAATTAATTATTTTAAACAACGGATGAAAACTATTTACTTAAAAATATTCAGTATTTCACAAGAGTGCATTCAGTATTGGGATAAATAATAATTGTTCAAAGTTGAGAAGAAAATCTAAATCTATTGTATTACAAGAATACTCATGAGAATTCAGTTATTTTCAGGTAAGTGGGTAGTTTCTATTTTAATCAGTGGGAAATATCAGTAGTTATACCTACTTTTAATAAGTAATTAACAGTGCAAAAAATTGGAGTTTTAGTCATCTCAAACCTGAGACATGGATGAACCCAAACTCAAAAAAGGTGTGTTTTATGTGTACATGGAGGTTTAGATTGAAGAAAACTATTCATGTTTCTCCTTAGTACATTGCTCCACAGGAAATAACTCAGCATATACATGGAATTATGCCCAGGCTTTTCAGTTTATGTCATGTCAGCATAGCTATGAAATAGCTGTAAGCAGAAAGTGTGCTGAACTGTGGGTATTGCCACACAAATGAATATCAAGCATTGCTTACTATCGCAACAAATAACTTACTAGAGCAGGGTTTATTCTGGCCACACACAAACATGAATATGATAGCACTGACTGCCTTGATCTTGAAAGGTGCTGACTGCTGCTCTGCAAGATGCTGAAGACTCTAAACGTTCACTGGAGGTGCACCTTGCAGGATTGGACCCAAGTTGTGCAGTTCCCAAAATATTATCAAACAGTTCAGTGTGTTCATATGTACACTCTATGGGATTCTCCCATATTTCCTATTCTGTTGTTCAGAGTTTACTTTCTGTGCTGTACTACAGTCAAATTCACTCATCAACCAATTAACAGAAAGTCCTACTTAATGGAAAAGTTACGTTCGCTAAACCACTTCATATTAATTTAGCAAAATTGCATCCACTTACTGCCAAGTGACATTAAACAGGTTCCTGTTTAATTTTTTTTTAAATGTCTGGTTTTTTGTTCCAAAAAGCATTTAATATTAATTACTGTATGCATCTCAAGAGAATTCTCAGTATTTTGATTGATTACGTAAGCGACAAACAAAAACTCATTTTATTGTTGTGTGTTTTGCTTAGTTGTGTGTGGTTAAAAACTATGTAAATAAGATGAAATACAGTTCACCTGCATGCAGTGACTAAAAATGGCATCATGGTGGTTCCATGTTTATTGTGCCTTCACTTCTGTATTAGCTCTGCTTAGTTCACAAGGAAAAAAAAAAATCTAACTACCAGGTTTTCAATCTCAATTTGGGATCTGAGAGTGAAACTGGGCTGTTTCCATCTCCTGTATAGAGATAATGAAGAACAAATTATTCTCTTAGTCTATACCTGTGTAATCCTATTGTCTTTGAATAATGATTCCATTAGATTCCAATAGGACTGCACAATTACAACTAAAAATATAATATAGCTTTTTGCATGTAATTTAAATTAAGAGCTTGCAAATTCAAGGACCCAAAAAAGTGATAGTAGTAGGTTGTCATCCTCTATGCAGGTCAGTCACTAGAGGAAGATGAGGCAAACATTTGCCAGGGGGCTGAACAGCTAATTTGCAGACAGGAAAGTTTAATACAAAGACGAACGAATCCTGGATTCAATTCCAGGTTCCAAAAAAAATGGCTTTAGTGATTACAGATCCAGCTACCAAGTCTCTCCCCTTCCCACAGCAGCTTGATCCCCTTCTTCTACTGGTCCCTCCAGCCTACCCTTGCCCCAGTCCTCCCTGCCCATTTCTCCCAACCTCGCTCCCCCAACCCCAACTCACTGGCCCAGTCTCAGCCCTCCCCTACTCAGCTCCACGTCCCAGTCCCTACCTTTCCCCTGGCTCCTCATCCCCATCCCCATCCCCACCAGCGCACCTGGCCCCTTGTCTCAGTCTCCACATCCCACAGCCTGGCTCTCACCCCTCTGCATTCCAGGCATGCTGCATCCTTCTCTCAGCCTTGCTTCACAAGCCTATATGGGAGCCGGAGGAACACTGAGAGCACAGGACAGAGAGTTTCCCTGCTTTTGGTTCTTGTGTCTGATGCCACAGTGACCCCTGGAAGCTGGGAGGAGTACTTGCAGGGAAAGTCCTGCTCAGCCTCTGCAACCCAAGACTGGAGCATGCTCAGTGCAGACAGAATCTTCAGCAAATTTAGCTGCCAGATTTCAGCAAGTGTCTACTGAGCATGTGCGAACTGAGATTTTTCAAAGCCTCATGACTTGGCCAAATTTCTACAAGGATAGCTAAAGGCACATTCCTGATAGCAGGGTGGCCCTGCTGCTAAATTTCAAGTCATTGTGTTTCTCAACAACACAATTGTTTTGCCCAGGCAAAACCACATTTCCTAACCACATTCTGAGAAACAGTTAAACTGTTTCAGCTCATAATTTCTAAAAAAATTCAGCCTGAGCATAAAAAATCTCAGCCCAAATGGTTAAAGTTTGTCAAAGTTATAAGCAACTGAAAAAAAGTCTCATAATGAAAAGCATTGGGCAACCTTCACTAGAGTCATCATTATTGTGCAGCCTATAATACAACTGGATTGCATTAGAATCGGAAAATTCTAGTTAATGGCAAAACTAGGAGAGTGATATTGATATTAATTGAACCTGTCAGTCAAGCCCACTTATCTCCTTACAAATATATTACAAACACATATAAAGGATACACTTACCAACACAGCGGGGTTTTTCACAGTGATACATGGGGTAGTAGCTCGCAGGGCTCCACTAATACCATGGTAGTATTTAAAACAGATCTTTATTTCAGCTGGGAAAACAAACACAACAAATGAACAATCATGTGGAATCCATACATTGTTAATATTGGACAGAACAGTAGTAGCTCCATGCTTATGGGGAAACTCAGCTTAATCATAGTTCACTTCTTGAAATGACTGAGAAGATCATAACTTTCACTGAAATGGATTTCCTCTCAAATACTGGAAACCAGAAAATCTTTCCTTCTTAAAGAATATTTAAATAAAGATTCTAACTAATATAGAGCCAAATCCTGAAATCACTTAAAATTCAGTAAAAATCTGGTGGTCCATGCACGAGTAGTCTAAAATAATTACTTGATAAGAAAGAGGATGAATTGTAGCATGTGGTTTTGTACACATGAAAGCAGCAGCCAAGACAAACATTGACCTACTTTTTATACATCTTCTGGATCCAAATAACAGGGAGACAAGATCACTGAATAATGTATTTAGTATTAGCATTGACTTATTTTATTCTAAAAAATAAAGGTGAATTAAAACTACTTAAGCTCTTCATCAGATCTAGCAACAGATTTCTTGCAACTCAAGATACCATACTGTATTGCATACATGCTGTTTTATACTTAAACTATTTTGTCATATAACTATTAAATCCTGGAAATAACATAGCCCTAGATATAACTGCTTTTCAATATTTGGTCAGTTTAACTGAAGATACCTTGTATCTTAATATTTTATGCAATAATAAAAGGAACTGACTATTTGGCTTCTCAAGGGGAAAATATTATGCAAATATGTTTAGATTAATACATTAATCTTTTTAAAGCACTGTAAAAAGTGTCAGCATGCATTATACTGAGATGAAAATTTAACCACGTGGTAAAAGTTGGGGCCCTGCCTAAATTGCATATGAAAACTTTTTTTTAAAATGTGGATAATGTCCTGGAGTACAGAATGGTTATTTATTCTACAGTAACTATGGTTATTCAAGATATCCATGTGGATCCCACTGTATATGTGCACCCACCTCCTGCACACCAGATTGGAGAATTTTGAATAGCAGTACATGCAAGGGCCACCCTTGTAACATGTGCCTCCTTGTGCTCCCGTATGAGGACAAAAAGGTCAGGGCAGCCACAGCCCTATTTCAGTTCCCTTGGATTTCTAAGCCCAAGACTGCTGAGGACTCAAACATGGGGATGGAGGAGAGGGCATGGGATCCACACTGACTACCACACTCGAAAAACCACAGTTATTGTAGGATAAGTAACAGTCCTTTCTTCAAGTGTATTCATAGAGTTTAAGGCCAGAAGTCATCTAGTCTGACCTCTTAGATATTATATGTCATTGAATTTCACTTAGTTACCCCTGTATTGAGCCCTATAAGTTATGTATTATTCAAACACAAGTTGTAATTGACTTAAGCATATCTTTTCCAGAAAGGCACCCGGTCCTGATTTGAAGACATCTAGAGATGGAGAATCTATCACTTTCCTTTGGTAGTTTGTTCCAGCAATTAATCACCCTCACTATTAAAAATGTATGCCTTATTTCCTGTTTCAATTTGACTGGTTTCAGCTTCCAGCCACTGGTTTTTATTATGCCCTTCTCTGCTAGATTAAAGAGGCCATTAGTACTTGTTATTTAATTCCCACGAAAGAACTTGTACACCATAACCAAGTCACCTCTCAAATTTTTTTGATAAGATAAAAAAGACTGGATCTTTAAGTCTTACTGAAAGGCATTTTCTCCAACCCTCAAATAACTTGATTGCTCTTTTCTGCAGCCTCTCCAAAGTTTTCAACATTCTCTTTAAAATGTGGACACCAGAACTGTTCACAGTATTCCAGTATCAGTCTCCTCAATGCCATTTACAGAGGTAATGTCAGCTCTCTACTCCACAGGTGAATTCTGGCAATTGGCATCACATATGTACATGCTGACATGTGGTTTAGTTGTCCCAGACATGTATGCATGTGATTTGATTTTAGATTGGTCTCCACTGACCAGAGAGACTGGAATCTGTCTTCTGGGAGGTAGGCTCTTGCTAACAAGGAGTTGTTATGTCCTGATAATCCATCATCTGTGGAGAGCAGATGATGCACCTGCTCTGCCTATCTTTTAACATGATTAGTCTTTCAGAAGAAGAGAAGGGCTTGAAGCCTGCAGGCTGGGAGACAACCATGATAAAGGGCGCTGTGCAGTGGCCAGACACCCTCGAGGTTCTATCTTGCTGTCATGGGCAATGAGAGAACTGAGGAAGAATCGTGGATATCCTACCCTTTATGCCCTTGTACAAGAGCATAAGGTGGCAGAGGATGCCTGCTATTTAAAATACTCCATTCTAGTATGCGTGAAATAAGCGCACACACACACACAGCAGAACACAACACTGATATAACACTCTAAAATACTAATTCTGTAATATAGTTTGTATATTTTCCTTTCTTCTCTCCTCCTTCTGGCAATCTGCTGATGACGAGTATAAATTCAATGTTAGGAATAATAATGAATACTGAAGGACAGATTGCTCCACTAACTTCAGTGGAACTATGACCACATTTAGCACATTTCAAATGTAGCTCTCCCAGAACTTTACACAGGTGGGCAGATCTTCACTCCAGTCAGGAAGGGATTAAAGAGCAGCTCTGAACATAATCAGCCCCAACACAGCACACCTATGAAGATTGTCAAGCCTGGAGGGGGTAGGTCCTTTAAAGGGAGGATCTCTGATCAGGTTGGGGCAGCACAGAGCACTCTGAAGGAATTCAGAGCTCCTCAGCCCCTGCAGGGGTTGCTGACTGGGGAAGCTACTTGAAAGCTATAGCCCCCCACAAGCCCTCTCAGAAAGGAAAGGCGCCAGTTCTTTTCTCTTTCTTTTCTCCTTGGCTTTTCCAAAGACCCAAAACTCTGTCTTTTGTGGGATGCAGAAGCCTACTGTCTCTTTCTGTTTGGGCGACTATATCCCCTCCATAAGCGGACAGATGACCTGAACAGTACAGCTAAAGGGCAGTGCCCCAGTCTCTGAGACAAAATCAGTGCCCACCCTTTCCTTACAGGGGGTGCCAGAGAGGTATAACCTACTACAGTGGGTATACATTATTGTCATTTTTATAGGGGGTGCCAGCGGGTATAACCTATTACAGTGAATAAACATTATTGCAATTTTTACAGATAGGGAAATTGATATGAAAGCTGGCAAGTTACTTAACCTAAGGTCACAAAGTAAGTCAGTGACAGATCTGGGACTAGAACCCATCCCAAACTCACATTCCTATGCGCTGTTTACTTGACAATACTGGCTCCCTTACACGCTATTAATAATCACTGCTTAACAGGGAAAATGTGACAATAGACAGACGCTGATTCCATTTGTGGGATTTCCAAAGCATGCGGAAAGCTACAATCCCTGCAAAAAGACCATGTAGTTATTGGGACAGCTTTTCTTAATGCCCACATTAGAAGAGCTGCTACAGTGCTTTGTACACCACCAGTTTCTCTATTAAACAAACTGGAGAAATGCACATGGAAAAACAAGGTTACTTACCAGTAACTGATGTTCTTTGAGATGTGTTGCTCATGTCCATTCCATTATAGGTGAGTGCACACCATCGTGCATGGTTCCCGGAACTTTTTTCCCCTTAGCAGATCCCATAGGGCCGGGTCTGGTACCCCCTGGAGTCCTGCACGCATGCCGCGGTATATGAGGCACTGCCGGCCCTACGCTCCCCTCAATCCCTTCTTTCTGCCAACTCTGCACCTTATCCTTATAGAATACTGTATAAGGGGGCTCCGAGGTCAAGGCCCTAATCTTGGAGACCCTTCTAGCTGAGGTAATGGCCACCAGGAAGGTATGAGCAAGGGGCATGAAGCCATGGGTTCAAAGGGGGACCCATGCATCTCAAGAGGACACGGTTGAGATCCCAGGGAGGCCCCGGGTCACAGACCTGCAGGTAAAGTCTCTCCATCCGCTTGTGGAACCTGACCAACATGGGGTGGGAGAACAGCGGTCTCCCCTCTAGCTGCTGATGGAAGGCCAAAATGGCCAGCAGGTGAACCTTCAGCGAGGCCAGCGCCAGACCCTGGAGCTTTAGCTGGAGCAGGTACTCCAGGGTCTCCTGTTAAGGCGATAGGCTGGGCAGACTGCCTCAGACTCCGCCTAAGAGGTAAACTGTTTCCACTTAGACCAATACACGACCTGTGTAGAAGGTTTTCTGCTGCCAAGCAGGAGTTGTTGGGCCTGCACCGAGCAGGCTCTCTCTCCCTCCGCCAGCCACAGGGCCTCCAGGCCATGGAGTACAGGGGGTCCAGCTCCAGGTGCAACAGTTCATGAGGAACGCATCGGAAATCGACCGCAACCCCAGAGCGAACAGAACCTCGGACACTTTGCTTTCCAGGCTAACGTGAATAGATCCAGTTGGGGAACACCCCCCTTCTGGAAGATCATCGCCACTACCTCCGGCCAGTCATGATGGGGTAGGAACGACTTGCTGAAGCTATCTGCCTCATCGTTCCTCACTCCCGGGAGCCTTTGCAGAGGGCCGAGGGGTGCTCTTCCCCCTGCCTGTCTACGTAAACCATGGCTGCGGTGTTGTCTGTCAGCACCTGCACCACTCTGGCTGTCGGGAATCGGAGGGACACCTTATACACTAGGCAAATGGCCCTCAGCTCCTTCACGTTGCTGTGCAGGAGCTTCTCCTCCCCTGACCAGAGCCCCTGATTGCCTGGGTTGGCGCTGATGCAGGCTCCCCATTCTACATCGGAAGCATCATAAATTAGGGTGACCGACTAGACTAGTTCCTCGAACGGAACCCGTTTCATCACTGCCTGGGGAGTCCGCCACCAGCGGGTAGGCCAAAGGGCAGGGCTATGATCTGGTAGTGGGAGCCAGCCACTGTGAGATGGAGAAACGCCTGTGGCTGGGGAGGATAGACACCTGAAGTGAGAGGGATCCCTGAAGACGTAGAGGGAGGATTGTTGGGTGGGGTAGGTGTAAACTATTTAACTGTTGTCTGATCCCCTGGGGGGCCCCTGTTGGGGGAATGAAGACAAGCTGGGGGGTTGATTTCTACTTCTGAACCCCCTATTCCTGTCCCTATTTCTATAGCGTTGAAAGGGCCTAGATGGAGGCCTTGGCTACTGCTGCGCCTGGGGCCATGCCTGCCGCCTGGAAGCCTGGGGCGTGTACAGGCCCAGGGAGCAAAGTGTGGTCCTGGAGTCCTTCAGACTACGCAGCTTTGCATCAGTCTGATCGGAGAATAGGGCCGACCCATCAAAGGGAAGGTACTGAATTGATTGCTGCACCTCCTGGGACAGGCCCGAGGATGGCAGCCACGAGCACCTTCTCATGGCAATGGCGGAGGCTATGGCTCTACCCGCCAAATCAGCAGTGTCACTGGATGTCTGGAGCGCTGCCCTAGCCACCATGATTCCTTCATCCAGGATGGTGGTAAGGTCTGCAGCCTGGTCCTGGGACAGGGCCTCAGCAAACCACCTGAGGGAGTCCCACAAGTTAAAATTATATCTACCCAGGAGGGCCTGATGGTTGACAATCCTGAACTTCAGGGCTGCCGTTGAATACATTCTTCTCCCAAACAAATCCAACTTCTTTCTGTCTTTGTTCTTGGGAGTGGAACCTGGCTGACCTTGCCTGTCCCACTGGTTGGCTGCGTCTACTACCAGGGTTCCCGAGGCCGGGTGATAGAACAAATACTCAAGCCCTTTGGCCGGGACATAATACTTTTTCTCTGGTACCTTTGATGTAGTGGCAACTGAGGAAGGGGTTTGCCACAGGACCTTTACAATTTTGCGTACCTTATCATGGACTAGTAAGGCCACCCTTGCTGGGGCAGTCGCCGCCAGCACATTAAAGAGGGTATCATCGGCCTCCTCTAACTCCTTCACCTCCAGCACCAAGTTAGAGACTACCCTCTTAAGCAGCTCCTATTGTGCCCTGAAATCCTCCAGTGGCACCATATGGTCCCAGGAGACTGCCTTGTCCGGTGAGGAGGAAGACGACTGCCGAGGCTTGTCCTGCGGGTGTTCCGTCACTTGATGAAGGGATGCACCCGTAGAGGGTCCCCTCCATGGGGTCCAACTCCTCGTCCGAGGAGTGGTGTCTATGGGCCTTCTCCTGAGCTGGAGGCACGGACTGAACCCCCACTGACAGGATGGATTGTGGCCCCTGTCCCATCTGGATGCCCCATGGGGCCCAATAAGGCCATTGCTGCAGCCATTGACCCTGTGACCAACCTGGGGCTGACTGTGCCGCTGGCTGTGGTGCCTTGTGGGGGCATCAGCTGTCCCGAAGACTGTTCCCCATGTGGGACCCCGAGCCACTAGATCTGCGGTGCCGTGCACGGCCTCGGTCCCGGGTGCCATCCGGTGCCAGGGACCATCCTCTTGACGCCTCCAATGGAGGACAATGAGGACACTCTCCATCGCCGCAAATGGTGCCTACGAGTAGGGATGTGCTCCGAGGAGCTCAAGGAACCAGAGCATCCTCTCGGCACCGGTGACTTGCGGTGCCGCTTACCCTTTGCTGATCGAGACCGGCGCCGCTCCGAACCCCTCGGTGCCGAGTCCTCCAGGTGCCGAGTGACCGGGTTCTGCGCCGCCTCAGTGCGAGCAAACTTGTCGGTGCCAGGGATGCGGAGCAGGAGCTGTCTGAGCGCCGCCTGGTGGACCTCGACCAGTGCCGCCTCTTGGCCTGCGCTGCCTCTGGTGCCGGGGACCAATGTCGGTGCCGAGAGGGAGACTCCGCATCCCAAGTCGAAGCAGGTCAACTCGACAATGTCTACCTGGAGTGATTGCTGGGGGAGAGTCCTCGCTCTACCCCTGGTGGCCATCTGGCAGGAGATCTTCCTCCCCGTACCGGGGATCTCCACCGCCCTTCAGGGGGACCCAATGCGGGCTTGCTCCAGGACACCGGCCCCTTCTCCCTCAGCAGAGGGGGGGCGGAGGTGGCGTGGACAAGGCCAACAAGGCTCTTGCTGCCTGAAAAGCTTCCGGCGTTGGCAGGGGTGCTCTCCCACTTTCAGGAGTTGGGGGAGGCTCCCTGCTCGGAGATGCAGGCACCGGAGAAGACTTGACGGGCCGTGGCCAGTGCATCTCCACACTCGACCCTACCCATACCAACGGCACAGGGAGTGTCCACGCTCCGCATGCTGTCTCTTCTTTTTTGGCACCGGGGATGTTGCTCAGTGCCGAGTCGAGCCCGGAGACACTCGGTGCTGAGGTGGAGCGAGATGGCTCGGACGCCGGGCGGAGCGTTGTCTCCATGAGCAGGGCTTTTAACTGGATCTCTCGGTCCTTCTGAGTCTGTGGTTTAAAAGCCCTGCATATCTTTCACTTGTCTTTCCTGTGCTCTTCCCCCAGGCACTTAAGGCACCGATCGTGGGGGGGCCCTGAGTGGGAAAGCCTTCCAGCAGGAGGCACACGACTTAAATCCAGGTGACCGGGGCATGGCCCAGCCGCTCTAAGTCCCTCAGGGACTTCTTATCTAACTACACTTAACAACACTCAACACTACTTAGCAGCTACTTAAAACTAACTAAAGTACTTCGAATATCAAAGAGTTCAAAGAAGGGGAATGGTACTTGCGGAGAGCAAGGCTAGTTCCAGCAACTGTCACGGGCGGAAAGAAGTAAGTGAGGGGGCGTAGGGCCAGCAGTGCCTCATATACCGCGGCATGTGCGCAGGGCTCCAGGGGGTGCCGGAGCCGGCCCTACAGGATCTGCTAAGGAAAAAAAAGTTCCAGGAACCGTGCACGGTGGCGTGCACACACCTATAGTGGAATGGACATGAGCAATCACTCAAAGAAGAACATACACTTCTGACCTCACAAATAGATTAGACAATCCTGACTTTTGGGCTTCATTTAAAAGTTCAACAGCATGAGCAAAAAGCACCTGGTTGTTATTAAATCAGTTCTTTAACAGCTAATACATGCAGTTAAATTCCACGGTGGGTAAGAGTTCTCTAGAATGTATTGAGATTCTTGGATAAGCAAGTGTAAAGCATTGTTATACCCAATCATATACACTGCATATTAAGCTCCAATTCAGCAATATTCATAAGCACTTATACATATGCTTAATGTTAAGCACAAGGAATCCCACTCTCTGATTTGTCTTAGTGACATTACGGTGGTTTGTCATACGTTGTGAAAATGAGAAAACAGATGACAAAAGATTAGGTTAATTCTGACACTTTCAAAAATAGTTGTTAAAGGCAACAGATTTTAAAACAAAAACAAAACTGTAACAGAAAATTTCTAAGCAAACCCAGACCATCTTCTGCAGAATACTGAATGCTGCTGGAAAGAGTTTATAAATAGTTTGGGGACAACAATCACACAGAAATGAGATAAACAGTCCCCAGATGGAACAATTAAAGGACATGGATTACATAATAGCAGAACAGCATTCCAAGGCTCTGGAGGTACCATGTCATCCTCTTCAGTAATCAAAGCTAATCCAGAATTCTGACACTTAATTATTTCCAACATACTCTAAATGTCCTAATTTTGAGACGACCCTGATGAGATTGAGAAATATTAAGATATTTATCTTGTCTTCTTGATTCTGCCACCCTTATTCATGTTGAGTTGTATCTTACTCCACGAATACTCCCATTAATTACTTGCAGAGTAAGGTATGCGAATAAGAGCCAGGGCTCAGAATTTAAGGGGGAAAAAAAGGGACTTGGAGCAAAAAATTAGGGACATCATCTTGCAAAAAATATTTTTGGTCAAAACAACTTTTCATTGATGTATCTTTGTGAAAACACTGAACTTTGCATTCTTATATCTCTTAACAACACTTCCCCTCACCCTCGCCAACTAGCCATAGTGATTAGTCCTCAAGGATTTATGGCATGCTGAGGTCAGTTATTAAAACTAATATATTTTTTTAATTATCTGAGTGAAAGGAATGGTCACACACAAAAAATTTTCAAATTCAAATCTCTCACTAATTGAAAACAAGCCAAAATGTTTTGAAATCAGTCTCGAAAGGAGAGGTTTGGAAAATGAGCTTTACAGACCCCAAGTATGGCAAGTTTCAGTCTCCAAGAACTATTTTTGCCAAAGTTATAATTAGTTGAAAATAGAGTTTGCATATAGACACCTTATATATCAACTTTGACTGTAACATCAGTACACTAGCATGATGCAGACAGTACACAAAAGTACCATATATTTGCATTCTCTCATACTCCATTCAGGCCCCAAACTCAGATTGCTATCAGTACAAAACACAAATGGTCTATATGCACAGATGTTGAGCCGGAATGCTGTACTGCAGTGACAACAGTAATTTACCCTTAAATATCCCAGGGGTGATTTGCAGGTGATTGATGTGACAAGACTTGGAGTATTGGGAAAAATCTCAACAGCAGCTACCATATGTTACTGTTCAAGATTTAAACCTGTAGTATCAGCACAACAAATACATGCAAATCAATATATTTACATAATATTTATGGATATAAACATAGTGCAGAATATATATATTAGCAAAAATATGACGTTAAAGTGAAAGTACTACTCTATGTAGAGATTTTTCTTGTAGAGAAATGTTGAGGTTAACACTCACTGGAATGAGAATATTATGGACAGTATAGTACATTATTACTGTAGAGCCCCAATCCAGCAAGTGTTTACTTCTGAGAGTAATCCCTTTGACTTCAATAGCCTTTGTCTATTGTATAAAGCCGAAGACAATGGAGAAAGCAGTATGCCCAGTGGCAAGTGTCTCCAGGACTGGGCTTTTATTTTGTAGTCTCTTTCATATAAACTGAGGGAGAAGTGAGATGCAAACACTAACAGTGCAGATATTTGTTTACTAACCCATTTGTTTGTTAACCCCTAGACTGACCTTGCTTTTTCTGGTCTTTCCTGGGAGGTAAAAGTAAAGCTCTCCCTCTGACAGCAAAACATTTCTAACTATCTTTCTTATACTCTTGCTAAAATAATTTCGTATTCAGAGAGAATTGTTAATAAATCACCAGGTGGTTTTGATGACATTTGTAGATGCTCTAGTCAGTTCTGCATTATAGGTGCAAAAATTAATTATGTCACAAAAGTCACAAGGACAGTCTGCAGAGCTACTTTATGAACACAGAAAGGAAGGATGGTCCAGTGGTTTGGGAAGTAGCCTGGGACACATGGGTCAGTTCCTTGCTCTACCACTGAATTCTTGTGTAACCTTGGGCAAATCACTTAGTTTCCATGTGCCTCAGTTCCCCATCTGTAAATGGGAATAATAGCAGTACCCTACCTACAGGGATGTTATGAAGATAAATATACTACAGATTATGAGTCAATCAGATGCAATGGTGAGAGAGCATAACAAACAATTTAAAAAAAATCAGAACAGCAGCAACTTTTGAGGCAAACTGAGTTTTTTAATCTGTTATTATGGGTCATTGTTCTATTCTGCTCACTTTATGTGAACATGGAATATCACCTGTGTATTTGGCAATATATTTCAGGAATATTTAGAGTCCCTACAATGACAAAGGTAAAGGTTGGAGATACTCTGGCTGTTCCCCAACATACAAAGTGGACAGGTGTAAAAAATAAAAATAAGAAAATATAACACGAGACTGACTATCTCCCTGCTGCTTTCCATTCCATTGAATGGTGCAGCAGATCGCAAAGCTTAGGCCTTGAAATAGTTACACAGTATACCCAGTTCTGTACCTGCCTGGAAACTTTATTTCCCAGCTGAAAAGCTGCTTCAGGACTGAAAACTCGAGGTTTTGACAATAGAAAATTTTGGCATCCCTGAAAATGATTCTAAATTTCAAGACACTCTATGGCAGCTGAAAGATAGAACTCACTGGCCATTCATGCTTGCAATCTATTCATAGTTTGGGGGGGGGGGGGGGGGGGGGGGGGAAGACAAACCAAACCAACCATAAACAAGTTGGTATTTGCCATGCCAGCCAGGTTGGGTTTCCCTGAATTTCCAACTCTCTGCCCCATTCCTCCATGAACTAACCCTGTCTTTCTATGGGAAGAAAACAGGATGTAGGAACTGCAGCAATATAGGAATTGGGTCTTTAATCCCACATCTTTACCAGCAGATCTTTAGAGTACTTTTTTTTTTAAATGTACCATTTCCCTCCACATTTCTTTCGCTGAACATTCCTGCCCAACCATGTGCTGACCCTGCCCTCCAGCAAGGGCATCATCAAGCCCATGTCAGACTGGTCACAAGATCCCTGCTTCTCCTGAGTCACACCAACTGGGGAAGCAGCAGAAGCCCTCTGCCAAATTCTGTCACATCTGCAACAATTCCAACTTCTGGGGGACTGAAGGACCTGGGTTGATCAGAACCCAGAACCACCTAATGAAAAGAATCACCCCCACCCCCTCCCAGACTGGACACTCAGAACCTTTGGTAACATTCCAAAGCATCTGCAGAATGGTATGAATGCATCACACTGTACTGTACTTGCACAATATTGCCACCAACTCAGAGGACCACTCACTGAGTTTGTCTTTTTATGTCGGTGAGAGCACAGTTTTTTATGTTGGTGAGAGCTTCATGGAGCTGATGTCAGGACTCTGCATTTAAACAACCCTTCTTGAATGCATACAATAAGCAGCTTCACTGAGATGACCAGTGAGTCACAGCTTTCAGTCCTTCCCCTTGAAACAGATACCTCCCATTAGCTTGTATTACATGGGTAAGGAAATATTTTTATTTTTAAATCTCAGACTGCTATCTCAGTGATAACACAGCTCAGTTTTGCTTTGTTGAATTTCTACAGCTATAGTGTTACATTTCATGCTTACATTACACTTTTGCCCTTTGCCTAGGGACCTGAAGAAAGGAACACCTGTCTCTGTTATGGTTTGTGCTGCAGCATGAAGTCAGCTCCTTTGTCTGAAGAGGAAAGCCTAACAGCACCAGCTGTTTGTGAGGTGAGAAGGACATTGTACTTGGCAGGTGTTTCATTTCACTCTTCCTTTTCATTCCCTTTTTGCTTCCCTCCATACTGGAATGGGTGTTTTTGGAGCATGTTTGTATGTGAACATTTATGATTGTTTCTGGTATTTCTTTTGATTACTGGTCAGAGCCTTTGTTTAGAAGAGTGTCTTTTCAGCCTGTTTTGCTGACTTTTGTGCCAGGATAGTGAGTTCTCCTTGATCATCTCTGTGTTGTCAGTTCTTTGAGTTTTAGTGCATTTGGAGGAGTGAATGAAACTCACCATCTTTATACCAAAAACACAATCTCAGCTGCCATCTTTTGTGGCTGCTTTTTGTGGTTTGAGGGGAGGGAAGGAAGAGTTCTTCCTTTGTGTTTGTTACTGGTTTGGCAATGGCATGAATGGAAGATGATTCCATAAGGGGAGGTTACAGGATAGGAGAATTGAGTGAGTAGAGGAACTGAACTAGAGGGATTGAAGATTCCCTAAATCAGGGTCTTAATGGGTACCTAATCTTGTGCTTAACTTTAAGCATATGACCAACCCAATTGATTTGACTGGGAAAGCTCACATACTTAAAGTTAAGCAGCATCCTGAATTAGGACCTAAACACCTCTCTGAAAAAGATCTAAGCTTTGGGGATAGCAGAAGGAGCCTTTGGCCAGTCCATCCAACTCTCACTGATAAAAGCTAATGTGATGGAATTGGTCATTCCAGATTCCTTGTGGACCTTCTTGATTTTTTAGCACATACTGTGGCTGTAGTAATATTATTAACAGGTATTATCAAAACCTCTCTTAGTGAGTATGCTGGCTATCTCAGGCAAGAAACCTTGTCTTCAGACTTGAGTGATTGCCACTTAATGGATTGTCACCAAGTCTCATGCCTACACCATTTTAGAAAAAGAACTGAGAAAGTAGCAGCTACTCAGCTTCAAGTGCACTGGAATACCCATACTCCCAATCTGAGAACCAGCCTTTGGCAATAAGGCTATGCTTGTCATGAATAGTCTCTTCCTTGTTTTGGACTGTGGTCAACTGGTCATTTTGTTCATGCTGGACTCCGCATGCATTTGACATACTGACCATGGACTGTAGTTTCAGCAAATAAAGGACACTGCTGCTGTTTTTAGTTCCGGTCATATTGATCCCATGACACTTTTAGCAATCACCTGTGCTCACAAACATAATACCGGATTGATATTCCCTTTTTAAGGTTGTCATTTGGGCTTTTGAATTCCTTGTACCTTATTCATAATGCATTGGCATAATTATTAAATGCCAAAAGCAACAGTGGTCACATTACACCTGGCTTGCATTCTTTCTATTGGTTACCTCTGAAGGGGGTGGTTGATTTTATGCTAACACTGCTGGTTTTTAAAGTCCTGCCCCTGGCACCCAAGTATATTTTAAATAGCCACCTTGACTCTGATCTTGATGATGTAGTATCTGCACATAACATACCACCAGCCATTTATAGATCCAAATATTGCACCTCAGGTCAGCAGGTAATTGTACATTTTCTGTGATGGGCCTAAGTGTGTGGCATTCCCCAGACACGCATCTTAGTCCACATCTAAAATACTGCCAGAACAATTTGGCGTTTCCTCTACTCCCAGTGTTTATTAGCTTCCTATCTTATACTTCTCCTACCCACTCCATACACTTTTTTTATTTTAATGGATTCTCTGAATTAATTTCATTTTTATTCTATTGGGGCTTTTTTATTGTTTCTATAATGTTCTATTGTATTTTCAGAACTATGTTATGAAATGCACAGAGCCTTGGTGGGATAGATGGGTGTTCTAAAAATAAAGTGTATTAATCATTATATATACTAAAGGATACATAACACTTCTTGAAGGATATGTATAACTGTTAGTTATGTGAGTTATATGCATTAATCAAGGGAAGAACTTGCACCAAGATCTACCAACAGTTAACAGCATCTCAACGTAAAATGCGGTAATAACAGACATGAAGATTTTTATTTTTTTTTTTAATACCATGAAGCAACATTTGTTACTTTTAGGCAAATTGGGTTGTAAACAGCCCTTGAAGCTTTTCTCAGCTCTTTTGTGACAGAATTCTCTTTTCACCTTTGATGCCAGACAGATTAGGATTTCTAAAAAGTTCATCCACATCATTCCAGGCTTATTAGATTGATTTCTCCCACGTGATCAAAATTACAGAAGATAAAACAGCTCCTTTTCATGTGAAAAGTAACACTTCACAGGAGCCCAGCAGCCTATAGAGGTTGGCGGCTGTGTAAGCCCTGGTCTACACTTACCTGGCAATTCAGCAGCAGTCGACGTGAGTTACACAAAGTAGCTTGCGTAACTCCGGTCGACTGCTGAACTTCCCTTCTGCGTGGCATCTCGACTACACTGCACCGATGGGAACCGCGTTCCCGTCAATGCAGCTTTACGCCACTAGAGGGGGTGGTTTACAAATGTCGACTTCTGGATTGATTGAGCAGGTCTTCACTGACCGCTCAATCGATCTGACAGCGACGACTTTGCCGCCATCAGTATAGACATACCCTTAGAGAGGGGCACAATAGTGTAATCTGAATTTTGGCTGCCAGTGCCTCTCAAGGGCTTAACTTCAAAGAACATCTATTATTCTTCTATTATGGTACTCAGTGTTTCAGAGGTGGCTGGCAGTCTTAAAGTTTTACTTTACTTAATCAACTCAGTTGGGAGCTCCCAAATCAGATTTTTGTGTAAAGATGGAACCAAAGCGGCTGAGCTGGGGAATGGTGGTGAGGATTCATGAGGCAGAGAGAAATCAGGTGACTTAAAACTGCTTTTCATAGGTTCATCTGCTGTTTTAACATCCACATGAGAAAGCAGGCCTCAAACTACTGCTGTAAAAAGAACACCTGGACATATAGAGGACAGCAGAAGGAAACTGAAGTATCAATAATTGGGAGGAGGGGAGAATAATATTAAATTTTTATTTTAAATAGTAAGGAAATGATACTTCTCCCACACAACTCTCTTTCCCATGCTGCTCTCTATACTTGGAAAGCTCCCTCTCACCATACTCAAATCAACCTCATTTTTCTCCTTCGAATCTCTCCTTAAAACTTGCTCCTTTCATCTAGCTCTGCATGGTTAAACTCCTCTCTGGAGTTCGCTACTCATGGTCTCATTACTATGTTTAATAAAGCTCGTCAAAAATCTTTTTTGTTTGCTTGTTTTTGCAGCAAGCGGTGGAAAGAAGTTTTGCTTTTTCTCCCTTAGATTCCTCCTATAAATATCCAGTTTTCGATACAAAAAGGAAATTACAAACAGAAAAATCATTAATTGAAATGTTCCAGAAAATGTTTCATTTAAAAAAATCTGGAAAATTTAAAGCAGCTCTAACCTTTTACTTTTAATTCAATTTTAAGAGCCCCCAAATTCTGAACTAATATATATTTATTATAAACATAATATGCGTATAGTTCATTATTTACATGTTTGGAGTTTTACTACTCTACAATAAAATCTCCCATCAATTGTTCAGGGCACCCTTGATAGTAGTTTAAAAGCACATTAACAAACAGATTTGTCAATTACCCCCACCAAAATCAAATCTTCTAGCAACAATATAGACATCACAATTAATCATCCTCCCCATGCAACCACTACACACAGCCCCATCCAACACCCATTTCCTGACAGGAAGGGAGTAAAAGGCGGGTCTTGCAACAGTCTAAAAAACTCTAGCTATTACAGAGAGGGCAGGGAAAAGTTTTGAAGGTCTGGAGTCAAAACACCCTACACATCAGCTACACACCCTATCAGCCACTCCCTTTCTTTGTACCAATAGCATTTGAGCGCTTCACTTACTCTTGCTGATTACTTTGTCTGCCATCATCATTCTCTCTCTCTGCTGTGTTTGAGATTGTTCACAACTGAGATTGTGAACTCCTGGGGGCAGAGACCCCATCTTCTTACAACTTTTATCTAAGCACCAGGCATATTCGTCGTGCTACATATAAAGAAAGGATCTTTTTCCTACTATAAACTAGGTGTCACAGTGGAAGAACATTCCTGGAGTAAAAATGCACATCTTCCTTCTGCTTCATGTCTTAGAACGCACCCATGGTGTGCTCCAATGGCCCAAGGATATATACCATTACTTCCTCTATACACAATTGTGACGGGATCTAGCAGTTCTTCTCTGCCCCCCGCTGGAGGAGTTGCTGCCCTGATACATTTCTGCCCAGGCCAGGCTATCAACAAGATTTAGTCTCCACAGGCCTAGATAAGCCAGGAAGAGACAGTTACCAATCAGGAGCCAGCAGGTCAGTTAGGAAGGCTTGACTGCTTCTTCTCAGTCTCAGAGGCAGAACTGGGTGAGACTGGAACAAAGGAGGAGCTCTGTAGCGCGAGCCCCAGGACCAGATCAGGGCCTAAAGTGCTTGCCTTTGAAGTTTTTTCTTTAAAAGCACAGACAGCCAAACTATGAATCTGTTATTTTATTTTACTGTTTAGATATTGATGCTGAGCTGATGGCATAGGCCACCGCGCTCCAGTGGCCACAGTTTCTAGACCAAGGCAGGGAGTGCGTATAGTGCCATGCCTGACCCTGCAGAGACGCTACGAAGCAGCCCCACCTGTGGCAATACCCTAAACACACTCAGAGAAACCGAAGGGTCTGTTCAGTTTTCCCTTCCAATGCATGGCTCTGTGCAAAAACAGCTAAACAGGTGATTTTAAAATGCTGTCACACATGGAAATATCACTAACAATAAACTGCTTTGTTTAGCAGATTTTGACAAAAAGTCATAGCAACTAACAGCTCCGAGAGGCTGCTGGTTTCCATGTCCATGGCTGCTCTGTATTACCCACGTTGGTACTTACGTTCCATAAAATAAGGGCCAGATTCAATTCGCCATACAATTTGTCCTTTTTGCGTGCCCGTCACTCCCCGGTTCTTGGAATCCCAGAAGTTGGCTGGAGAATTCTCATCTGGAACAGCAAAAAGAAAATCCTTTTCTGTAAAATGGTAACTAATAGTAGCCCCTAACATCAGTGATTCTGCCCCCGTCGTGTGACCCAGATATATTGTAGGTGATGGTAGCCAAAAAATGACTAGTGACAAGCAATAAGAGGCCTTAACATATTCTTTTACATTTAATAATCTACAGTGCTTGGGGATAAATAACCCCATTTCTTTATAGTGTGCACTTTTCTTTACTTTTTTTTTCCTTTGAAGAGCGTCACTTAAACCAGAAGACCATTAATCTTTGATCTTACACAAAACAGAATGTGTGTTTGTAGTGGTTTCTTGTCCAAGATGATGGGAATTCAAATAGGGACTTCGAGAACTCAGATTAAACAGTCACACGATAAATGGCCTTTCACTTCATTGCTGGTATTTATTTAAATTTATGCAAAGACAGCAGACATATACATAGATATAGTAAATGTATGGCTTCTTGTAACCTTCTGTAACCTGCAAAGGCAAAATATTAAACTCCAAAGACTTTACTTAGCATTACTTTCAATATCTAGGCTAATGGAAATATGCAGCATGTTGCAACCCAAAACACCACTATATTTTTCATCTTAGTGGTGCCCCATTGTACATCCTCAGCAGAGCTGTACCACTCTCTCTGTTATGTGAAAATCTAGCTTTCCCCAGCTGTGATATATTGGAACCCAATGGACAGAGCAGCAATATAGTGATTCACATATATATTAAAAATAAATTGATGTATTTTAAAATAAATTATATCCCCTAGAGAAGAAGGGAGGAGGCTTAACGCTTCTAAGGTCTTGTCCTGCAAGATGCTGAGCAACTGCTGTAAGGCAGCTCAGCACTCTCAACTCCTAGCTGGACTCCAGTAGATGTTCATAGTGTTCAGAACCTTTAGGATGTTCTCAGCAATGTACAGGACCAGGCACTTAATAGGATACAGGGTATCTGTGAAGAAGTAAAGGAGGACTGGGAGGGGAAAATGTTAATCTTTTAAGTTAATTAACATTTTGATCTTGACAGCCATAAAAATAGATTTTCATCAGATAATTTACGTTTCAGTTACCCATGCCACTGTTTGAATGAAGGGAGTGCTGACTGAGAAGCTGTTCACTAGGGGCAAATGAGGGCATAAACAGGAGCTGACGGCCAACAGACAAGCTGATGTAAGTCAGCATGAAATTATTTATACAAAAAGTTCACCATGATATTTTAACAAGTTTAGTTGAGCTTACATGCTTTGGTAGGCATATAACTAGACTCACAGATCCTTCCCTGTCATTGCACTTGTTTACCTAGGTTAAGTTTTAAAAATCTTTCTATTTAATTGCATAGGCATGAGTGCATACTGCTACACTCTTTAAAATGTATTCACTGAAAATTTAGCCCTCTGTGGGTTTTAATGTGCAGTCTTTATTCATTCAGGTTTTGGACTTTGATGAGAACACTCACGAGAACGAGGGTTGCAGGATTCAGCCTTATGTTCCTAGAAATATGTATGCTATCTAAGAAACAAAAAAAACAGCAACAGTTATTATTTAAAATGTCACAAATATATATTATAGCTGAATTCGCTACACTGAATATTCAGCTCTGTGCATGTACAGTATTCTCCTGAATTATGGTAACCAGAACTAGTCATACAATTAATTTCCCTAGAAGAACATATAAGCTCCATTCAAAACTGAAACACAAGCTCTTAATTATCATGGCTATTTTCAAAGATGAATGCAGTTTGACATTATTTTAAGCAACTGAATTTTATTTATTGATTTTATGTTTGTATACAAAGTACAAGACTGGGTGTCAGGAGTTCTGGGTTCTGTTCCAAGCTGTTCTGCTGATTTCCTGTGTGACTTTGGGCAGATCATTTTATTGCTCTGTGCCTCAATTCCCTTATGTATAAAATGGGAAGAAGACAACTGCTTCCTTACTTTGAAGGCATGTTCCAAGACTAAAATTCATTTGTTAGTATTGTGCTTTGAAATCCTCACATAGAAGGCACTATGTGCAAAGTGTTATTGGCCCACAAATGGGGAAAGAATTTCTGCAAGGATCATCTGACAGAGTTCCTCCTTGATTGTTCTAGAATAATCCACGAGGCCTGCCCATAAAGCTGGAGGATCTCCAGAGATCCACAAAAGGCCAAGGTATTCTGTACAGAGCTCCTCGTGCTTCCACACTGCTCTGGTGGGTATCCTGCTCCCCCAGGACAGGACAGGACAGCACAGCTCTACTCATACCCTAGTCATAGCTGGCCCTTGGGGATTACGGGAGGGGGTGAGGTCCTGTTAGGAAACAAACAATCTAGACAAGGTGCGATTAATATTATCTCCATGGGGATAGAGAGAAGACAGTGTGCAATTGCTGGCCTGCTTCTCCTCCGTGAACCCAACCAGACTCCACCTTCTTCCCCTCGACAGGGTCCAGAAGATGAGAAACAGATGACCACCAGAGAGATAGTTGACCGCTACTTCCACACTGGAGTCAGGGAGTTTTCTATGCAGATGTCCTTCTCCATGTTTGGTTCTAGGAGCGTGGACAATCTGGGCCACTATTAACTCCCAGTCTCAAGCATAGTAACATCACTATCAGTCTGTTTTCTTATTCTTATTCAGTTTCTTTATTCTTCAGTCACATCAACAGTCTACAGTGTTCCTAATTAAGGCTGTGATATTGCATAGATTTACACACATGCTTAACTTTACACATTGACTTTAATGGGATATTCATAGCACATACGGGGATCAAGGCCCAAATCATGTAAACGGATTCTTATTTATTATTATGCCAACTATTTCAGAGACAATGATGTGCATGCAGCTCAATGCTGTGTCATTCCACCACTCTCTCACAGTCAATTGGCCACGTATTTTTCTTTTTCAAAGATGTGTAGTGTAGCAAAGAACTCCTCTCATACATGTCTTGATACGACATGAAATCTTGGTTATACAAGCCACAGATACCCAAAACAGGGTCACATTCCCTGGACAATCTATTAATTATCTGAAATGGTAATAATTTCAAATGATTCGTTTTTCATTATTTATTTTTATGTCTAGTGGACTACAGTTGTAAGACAAGAGCCAGTTGCTCTAACGTGCTCTTGTTTCTTGAATTCAAGTACGAACTGGATTAGAGAGTGTTCTATTTAGATCAGATGCAGAAGGAAAGACGTTCAGTATAGCGTACACATTAGCATGAAAACACAATGTATCACTTGAGGTAATGGAAGAACGCAATAAATATCTTAAGCAACCATATGTGCCCATATCAACAAAGTCTCCACAATTAACACGTTTAACATTGGTTCTTTTTTTAAGGGCCCAATCCAAAGCCCACTGTGCTGGTTCTTGAGGTACCCAGGACTGGGTCATCTTGTTACCCCCTTCCTCCAGTGTGACGAGAGACTTGCCTGTGAGGACTGGGTGTCAACTCCTGAACACCATTAGCCTTTCAAGCACTCTCCTCTGAGCTATGTTAGCCATATCTTTTGCCTTTCAGGTTAACAAGACGTACACTCCAGTCCCCAAGTTCCCTTGAAGCATTCCCTTGTGAAATCCAGCCCGACATTGGCTACTCACAGAAATCCCAGATCCTATGCCCTTAAAGGACCAGAGTTCCCCAGTTTACCAGTTTCACTTTAAAGTCTGTTGCAAGGGCTAGCTGGCTTCACATGAACCAGGATTTAATCTTTCATTAAAAACACCTCTGCTCAACAAAATGTCTCCTCAATTAATGGATCCAGAGTTTCTCTCCCTTTTGTCTTATTCATAGACATGGCTATCTCCTGTCTGCTATAATATTCTCTATTTTTTTTAATTTACCCTCCAAGTGGATGTCTTTGATGGCTCTCCATTGACTGTTCTGTGATGAAGCAATGGTAGACAATTGCACCTTCCATTACCTCACTAGCTAACCAGAGAATGGTGGCAACTCCCTCATGCATGAATAGGCCGTTGCCACGTGATATCACTCCCTGGTGACTCCTTCTAACCTTAAAGGCCTAAGAGCATAAATGTCAATATAGTTTTGTTATTCCTTAAGTATTGTCTGTACATGCATCATGCATTGATTATAAACATCAATAAGTTACGAGCTTTCAGCAGAGACCTTGTGTGTTACCCTTTCTAGACAAATACCCTGTAAGCAATGTGTTTGATGTAGTGAGTTTGTCAGGTCTGAGATGAGAGTTGTTTGCAAAGAATACTGGACCCTTTGCTTCCTCCACTAAAGTCATTGGGAGCCTTTCTATTGATTTCAATGGGCTTTGGATCAGGCCCTAAATGAAGAAAGTGCACATTACAAGCTGTCTCTAAAATCTTGAGCACAGCAATTGCTGATGATGATGAGAGAGAGAGAACAGCAGTTGAGAAGGTCCCAGATTTTCCTAATATTTAAATTTGTTTAGCAAGAAAGTAAAACAATATCCTACATAGTTAGCATCCTGCTTCTTTCCCCTTTCATCAAGAAATACTGCCATTGCTAACAATGCTTGCTAAATCAAGAATAGTCAGCCTTGGTGCTGCATCTGCTAGGATAACAGAAAGGTCAGGGAAATTAATATAAATGACCAAGATTTGCAGGGCAACTCAATCCACTCAAATTATAAGGTTTTTGTTTTTTGTTGGGTTTTTTTTTCAGGGGAAAGGGGGAGTGTAGCGGGGGTTCTTTAAAATATGGCTATTTGCGGTATGTCATTAAACTAGAAGAATGATTATCATTTGAAAACAATTTCAAACTTCAGTTCATGGATTTAAACAAAAAAATCTTTTCCTTACACACCAATAAAAATGAAAATTAAACTAATGTGGACTAACACACACACACAATTAAAATTCTGAGCTAAAGTCTCAGAAGTTAGTTCTGTTGTCCTTGGTCTGTTGAACTGCAGTGAAAGTGCTGAAGAAGACTGGAAGCAACATATCAGGATTACCGCATTCATCCATGGGCAACTGCAATTTTAATTGATTCTAGTCCCTTTTTTGGCAGTTAACCTGCTACTATTTGTTTAATTGGATGACTGAGTTGGAATCTATGCCAAACAATTTGTTTAAAATCAATGACGACAACATACAACATGCAATAAAATACAGTCTTCATACATCAATAATTTGCCAATTCGAACTTCTGCTCTAGCAACATGAGAGCTCAATGCAAGATCCCTTTTTGCCTGGGGGAAAAAAACCTTAACAACATTGCATCAGACACAAGAAGTTCTAGGAATTAATTGTCACTACATAACAATGTGTCTCAAGTACAATTTGGTGGATGTGGGAATTCAGCTATGTTCTTTTAAAGTGCTGATCTACTCCAACAAACTGACTTGTACAAATAGTATTGTGTGGTTCCATGTTTACCACATCTCAACTACTTTCAGATCATATCTGTTCTGTTTATGAGTAAATTTAAAACAAAAAACTACTAGCCCTAAAAATTGAACCTGGGGTCTGAGAATCAAAATTAATTTTTTCTCTCTCATGCTTCATCATCAATAATAAAAATTCTTCAGACAAATTAGGCTCCCAGATCCACTTATATAACCCAATGTCTTCATATTGTGTCTTCTGTGACAACTGGGCAAACCTACTACTGCCCTCAGCTTTGCATAGGCATAACTGATTGCACCTTAGTGAACAATCCTGTTGACAATGAACAAAATGGAATAGAAGCCAACTCATTCTTCCTTGCCATTATTAACTCTGCATTGCTACCTAGAGAAAAAAAATTGTGTCACTGCTGTCAACAGACATAAGCTGGGATACATACAGTGAACAGCCTTGTTGAGTAAGAAGGTACCATTTTTACAAAGTCACTTTATAGACTCGGACTGGACTTTTCTTGTAGTTCTTACTCTGTTTTGCTACTATACAGATAGCTTCATCATGCTGTCTGAGCTTTTAATTGCTGTTTTTTTACTTTGTTCCTTCGGATAAACAGCTTTTACATTAACCATGAAAATATATTCTCTGTTTAGCCAGCAGGCATTCTAACACTAGTACACACACAAGACATTATTGGACTGAATTCCTGGAATTACCCTTAATCTCTGATGCCATAGTCTTGCTGAATGGGCCAACAGAAACTAGGATTGCTGCAGAGAGGATGGCCTTAGCCCTTGGAAGAAATAATCCTTTGCATCACTCTGGTTGATAAAGTAGTAGTACTTATATAGTTTAAATGGCTCTGGGGCTAGATGGCCATAATGAAAAGTCTGGATAGGGAGATTGATATCAAGGCGAAGTGGGGGAATCTGTAGAGCTCCACTGGAGAAAACGAAACAGAAAATTCTCTTTCCCCTAGAGAAAAGTCTCCAGAGACCACCTGATTCTACCCATGGCTCTGGGAAGTCTGCACTGGTAGCATTCCTATGGAGCCCCAGGCAGAGTTTAAACCTGCTCTCCTGTGGTACAGCACAGCAGTTCTGCCTGCAACCCCATCCAAGCTGAAAAACCCTGCTGATAGAGCTGCTTCCAAACACACAGGTACAATGAAATTTAAACACCCTTTTGTCTGATGAATCAAGCCCATTGTCTTATTGGCAGAAATCCCTAAGACTGTGTATCTTAGGGACCAGATAAGGTTTCACATACAAGATTTATAATTGTAGGAGGAAAACTTTTGAAAAATAATTTTTAACAGAGTTTATGTTTTTAAAATTTCATTTATTAAAAAAATCATATCAGATATTTTTAGACTTACAATTTGATTTCAAGATGCCATTGTGGAGCAGCTCATTTTTCTATGGCAAGATGATGACATGCATCCAGTCAAAACATATTTGATTTTATGCAATATCATTTTAATATGCAAAATAATAAAGAGCTATAAAAATTCATAGTAACAGTTACATTATCCAATGCATGAAATATAATCTTCTAAAAATAATAATAGCCATGAGAAAAGGCCCCTTTTTTTTTTGATTGGCTGGCTATCAAATATTTGCTGTATTTGTTAAATCCATGATTAAATGGATCAAGAGAGATCCATAGTTTAATGTCTCAAATTGGGAAAGAAGATTAGTGATTATTATCAGATAACTACAAAACAGAAGGTCTCCCTTACTTGATAATACTTGTTTTGTTAAAAATAGATTGATTGCCTAGGAAAGATAGACTAGGATACGCTGTGCTAGTGTTACATTCAACTGTGGAATTATCTACTATGCATACAAAAATCCCAAGCATGAAGACTTACAGCACAGTCTCTTCAAGTACATACTACTGCTACATCATCATTTCACCCAAGAATGCAAGCTTCAGCTAATCTTGTTCTCTCCTCTTTCTTCTAACCAGCTGAAATTGTAAACTGGGATTTGAAAATGAAGTATTTCAGCACAATATGAATCCAAGCACTTAAAGGGTCAAGTATTCCCAAAGGCTGATTGTTTAGTAAGCAGTGTTCTTGCCTCCGAGTCACACAACACCACATGCTGGCAGACCCCCTCAAATGTATTGCCATTCATTAGCACTCACTCGGGACATAAGGATCTGTACTGCTGCTGAAGGGTGAGTATCTGACATTAGAAATCCTATACCATCTATTGAGGAAAATAGATTTATTAAACTCTTTGCATCATATCATTTTTACTACTCTGCTCCAGGAAAAGGATAAACTCCCTAAAACATACCTCCTCAGAGTCATCTTGTATAAAATAGCAACAAATATACACATACAACAAGAGTTAGAAAACAGAATCTTCTAAAAACATCACAAAATTCCTGAGGCTAGCCTGATAGTAGTAGTGCTCTGAATGGCCATGTTCAGATCCATGCTCATTTTCTGGTCCCAGTTTCTCTGGCCTACAGCATCTGGACTGTTGAATAGTATGAGTGGGGAAGGGCTTTCCATAACTCAAGAGCAACTTCCCTAGTTCAGAAGGGAGTCTTGTCAAGTCCTCGTCAGCCAGAAAGTTAGTGGCCATGTTACAAGGTCTCTGTGATGGTGTTTCAAGACATGATGGTTGTCATTACTTGATCAATGAGAATGGATCTTTCATATTGTTTTACAAAATTCGTGATGTGTGTTCTTTTTACAAGGTTCTAAAGTGGAGGTCCTTCTTACAAGGTTTGTCTAAAACTCAGTGGCTCTCAACGTTTCCAGACTACTGTTCCTCTTTCAGGAGTCTGATTTGTCTTGCGTACCCGCAAGTTTCACCTCACTTAAAAACTACTTGCTTACAAAATCAGACAAAAATACAAATGTGTCACAGCACACTATTACTGGAAAACTGCTTATTTTCTCATTTTTATCATATAATTATAAATCAATTGGAATATAAATATTGTACTTATATTTCAGTGTATAGTATATAGAGCAGTATAAACAAGTTACCTGTATGAAATTTTAGTTTGTACTGATTTTGCTAGTGCTTTTTATGTAGCCTGTTGTAAAACTAGGCAAATATCTAGATGGGTTGATGTACCCCTGGGGTTATGCAGAGATCTTCCAGGGGATACATGTATCCCTGGTTGAAAACCATTGTTTTAACTCACCTAGTTTGAGGATGCCCAAAATCTTTAAGTAATAAACATGGAAGCCAGTCATCAGGCTTTGAAGTCTGCACTCTGTAGGTGAGATGTTGTGGTGCTTAGTCTTACAGTTCTTCTCTTAAGCACCACAGGTGAAGAACATCAGGACCCCCTCCCTCCCCTTTAATGGTCGCTCAAGCTGCCCCTCCTTGATTATCAGAGCAGCACTTAACTGGAACCAACTATCTGAAACAGGGTCACATCCTCATCTTAAGCCAGGGAACCCAGGACCCTGTTTGGATAATAGGAAAGTTTGGATTAGTATGGTATGAATAATCAAGGATGCACTATGTTATCTCTGAATTTACATAATTAATAAATGCATGCATTGCTCCTGAAGCATCATTTTAAAAGACAGCTCTGGTACCCAGTTCCTAAACTTGCAGATAATGAAATACAGAGACAAGAGAGCTACACGGTTACTAGTTTGCGTTATAGAACAGCTTGTAACATGTATCAGTTAAAATGAGCACAAATTTAGAGAAAGATATTGTCTATTCCCTTTGAAACAAAAATTCTTAGAATCACATACTCCCGCACTGAACCCTCTTGGAGGACTATTTACATTGTTAAAAAGAAAAACATGCTGACCATAGGTGTTTAACTAATTAAAAACTTAATATGAATAAATTCCTTTCCTGTAGTAGGTTTAAAAAGAGTTTGGGGCATAGAGTTCAGCGAGAAAGTGATACCAAATACATTAATTCGCTGAATGGCTTTATTTATGAAAAAAATCATCATCATCATCATTCACCAATTTAGAAGGGGCCTTGCAATCTAGAGAACTTCAAAAACTTTCATACAGCACACCCTGGAAAAGATCAATCATGGCAGCTAGCAACATTGTCCACGCTTAACTCCATTACTCTCCTTTGCGATTTACCCCTTAATCTCTCTTTTTTTTTTTTTTTAAATCTCTTTTTCAGGAATGTACTTGTTTTGCTTTATGGGAAGCTTTCTGATTTGTTATGCCTTGTTTTGTAACCTTCTTCATTTTTTAAAATAAGTGGTTGTGTTCTTTATACTTAATTTTTAAAAAATCTTTAAAATTACATTTTTCAAAACTTCAGACCCGTCAGCATTTTAGATGAATTTCAATAAATTATTGTGCATTGAAGACTATTACATTCCACCACAGTTTAATCAAGAGAGGGGCAGAGTGCGGCTTTGTGCTCAGATGTATTACGGAAACTACTGAAGTGGATCTCAATCTGGGGAAGGTTTCAAAGCATGCTTCCAAAATAGGTCATTATTTCTGTCAGGTGTTCTCTTAAAGTACATGTCATACAATCTGTGGAAGCTGATGCACAGCGAGTGTATTCTTTTCACAATTATATTTTTGTCTCAAGGTGAGTTTCACTGACCTAACATGAGTTTCTCTAGTAAACATATGACAAAGAATAATCTGCCTCTGTCAATTTTACTCAAGTTCGAACATTTTCACTCAATTTTTTTTTTACTAGAATGTTAGTTAAATTATTTGTTTTAATTAGTGGGTAGTGATGCAAAACATCAGGACTTAATCACTCCTAATTCTTATTGTGATGCTTATAGGTGCACACAGATTTCTATTAAACACAAAGAATTCTAAGAACTGAAATAACAAAGCATGTATGTTTTAAATTTAATTGATTCTTTGTTGTCAGTTGTTAGAATTCTGTGTGTTCAATAAAAATCTGTGTTGGCTTTACATGGCTGACAAGGCACAAAATTTTGTTCCCTACCTTTACACGCTGACTTTGAAACACTGTAAAAAGATGCATGGTTTTGTAATACTCAAGAGTTCTGTGTGCACAAATAAAAGAAGCACCACATAATTCAATGGAGAATCTTGTCTGTGTACATTAAACAGTGAAACAACCCCACTTCTCTTCTACATCAGCAAAAAATGCTTAAAAGCAATCAAAAATAGTATCCACACACATTAATAGGAGTAGACAAGTTTAATCCTGAAGCCTCACTCCTCAAAGTTTAGAAGCAAATTGAGTCTTGTGAACAAAAGCATCCCCGGAAAGCCAGTCTCTAAATAAATTGTATTAAAGCAATCCATTTAAAATGCACCAAATGCAGTTCAGAGCCTTTTTTCAACCTTTCCTACTTCCAAATGTTCAGTGACTAAGTGTGTTTTATACTCTGATAACAAAGTCAAATAATTCTCCAAAGCGATCTGTGAATGTTCCACAGGCTTTCCAGTGGGGTGGAAACAATTTTAATGTAGAAAGTGTATTTAACACAATTCTAAAGTTGCCTGTTACGGATCCACAATCCATTGCACATTCTAGCCTTACCTCACTACTGCAAAGGGTCTCTGCTGATCCTAAACTGCATTCCTTCATGTCAGACCCAATTAATTAACTGGAGAATCAGAAAATGAGACGTTCTACAGGAGGTATTCCGCATGGTTCATAGTATTCATGCGTCAGCCCTGTTTCCAGTGATATGCAGTAGGTTTCACAAAAGTTGCCTTCTGGAACCAGACAGTGCAGCTCAGTGTTGAAGAACTAACATTCTGCTATCACTGTGAAATCACCACTTCAAAAAGATGCTTCTGCATTTTCTATTTTCCTCCTGTCATTATGAAGAAGGGATTTAAGAAGGATGTTCTCAAACTTCTAAGGAGTTGCTACCAGTTACACACAATTGACCGTCCTCCTTTAATCAAGGGCTTATCTAGGTTCAAACATCCTAAGCTAAGATATATAAAGTATTACGTCCTTCGAACTAAGCTATGTGTGGCCCCTCCCATCTGAAGGGTACAGGATGCAATAGCCCCATCCTCCCTCCGCTTCCTTCCTTTACTTGTCCATGGGAGAATTCCAAAGAGTGATTTACAGCCCACATGTAGTCAAGCAGACTGATGTAAACAGGAGGATTTTAAAATCCCAGAAATGACAGCAAGCCAGTCATAACAAAGAACACAGGGGGAGCTCACTGGGAAAGCTGACTTGTTTTCCCAATATTTCACCACATTGGATGATTTCCCTGCAAAGTCATTTGTTTTAGAGCAGTTCAGGTTGCTGTGTCTCATTCTGCTGGTGCAAAGATGCCCTAAAGTTGTAGTTAGCCACTGGAAGATTCCTCAGCACAAAAGGACCAACAGGTGGCAAAGAGCTGCTTCTACTAGGCCACTCCTTCTTGGATGGCGACAGGGCCAGAGAAAGGCAGCCTGATTAGGGCTCCCTTATACCAGCTGATCTGACTGCTAGAATCCCTACTTGTGGCACTGGCAGCTGGCATAAGACTGCTCTAATTTATGCCAAGGACCATACCCGTCCCAGCTTGGCACCAGGGTCAGGGGAGCACAAAAGGTGGCTTAAGGCCAGTTTTGCACCCTGTTCCCCTTCCTAAACTGCACTGAGTGTTACTCAAGCACAACTCAGGATCTGGTCCACAGGTTCCTCACCAAGCCCTGCTTTACCATATGTTGGTAAAGCACTGCATAGGTTCATAGTGCTAAGTGATTGTTATTTTTATAATAATTAGGTAAATAACAATAACCAAAACTGGACCAAAAAACTCCTGCAGAAGTGTTCATTCGTACTCAAGAGAACTTTCAGGAAAGCGCTTCCAATCAATAAGGTGAGACAGGTTTGCTGCAAACAGACTTGGTAACTACTTAGCGTAACCAGATGTCCCCATTTTATAAGGACAGTCCCAATATTCGGCCTTTTTCTTATATAGGAGTCTATTACCCCCCATCCTCTGTCCCAATTTTTCACATTTGCTATTGGTCACCCTATAATATAACTACTGTTTTATTATTTCCACTGCGCCATCAGTGCACATGACTTTTTACAGAACAATCAGAGATGCAATCCCTGCCTCAAAGAGCAGTGATAGGAAAAATATGGGGAAGATCAGATAAGGGAGATTTAAAATATAGCAGCAGACTCAGTCAATGGCATATAGCAGCAGACTCAGTCACATTGAATTCTGTGGTCAGTATCAGGCCTTAAGGGCTCAACAACACAACTCTTATTGGTGTAAATAGCTCAGCCTCATATGAGCAGCTCCATAGTGACTCATTTGACCTACATACATGACCAAGGGTTTTCAGGGACCAGTCCCAAGAACTTATTTACAGACTGACTCTTTAGACTGAGACAGTCAAGATAGTAGCTACAATTAATTTACCTCTCCTGGAAACAGAGAAAAGACATCGTAACTTCAAAGCGCACATCCTCTCTAGAAACATGGTAGGTGCTTTCACAAGTTGTAAGAAATATACAACCTTGAGGGTTTTATCATGTCCAAACAACCCCCATTAATGTTTTAAGAGGAACAAGATTCTTGATCTATTTAAAGGCTGCCTTACAATTTACTTATGATATTATAGATCCTACAAATTTCGACCAACAAAGACATGACATAGTTAAATCTACAGTTGGGGTGGGGAGAGATATGTAACAGATAAGATAATAGACTCACTTAAAATCTTACTGATTAACATGGGAGAGAAGTAGCCATCCTGGTTCTTGCCCTCTTACAGAAGACACTTTGACAATATGTGGCATACACATGTACACACAAGGAAGTGCTGCAATTGTGCTTCACCACATCAGGGGAAGGAAAGCATTTAAGAAGAAAACAGCCTACTATGAGACTATAGGTCAAAGTTCTGCACCCTTAACATACTGGCCAGGTACTGGCCTTCTGCAAAATAGTAATACAGTCCCTCTTGAAGGAAACTCAAGTAAATAAGTATGTTCAGATTTATACACCCACAATCAGAGATCTAATGTTGCCACCCATCTCTTCCAGCCCTGCGAAATATGTTTGCTCCTAAATCTCCATCTTTCATGTGCTGGCAGTGTGTTTTTCTACTCCACCGTAAAGGAAAATAAATGTACAGCCTTTTCCATGGCACAAAAAAAGAAAAAAAAAGGAAAAAAAAAAGAATTCCACTCATACAGGAAGCCAAGCTGAGGTCATCTCTGACTAATGTTCTCCTCTGGGAACATACTAGAGGACAACACCGCCTGAATGACAGCCAAAGTTATTTGTACTTATTACACTATATTTGTTTACATATTAGGAAGGAGGATTAGCACTTTTTAGCCTGCTCTTTTCATGCACAGGATGTTCAGGAATGAGCTGAATACTTCTCCAGTTCACAGAATCTAAGGCCAGAAGGGACCATTAGATCATATAGTCTAACCTAACATATATCACTGACCATTATATATCACCCAGAGACCCCTACATTGAGCACAGTTACTTTAGTTAAACTAAAGCGTTTTAGTCCTGAGGAGACTAAACTGCATGTGCCACAGGCAGAGAACAGGAGAGAGGCCTCCAGCACCTGCAATGGCAGAGAACTGATTAGGTGGGTTACGCCCAGATGATCCCATGAGGTGATTCATGCTTCGCAGATGAAGGCAAAAAGAACCAAAACCAAAAACAAAAACAACAAAACCAAAGTCCCTGCGAATCTGGGGGAAAATTCTTTCCTGACCTTAAATCTGCTGATCAGTTCCACCTTGAGCAAGACACATCAGCCAGGCACCTAAGGAAGAGGATTCTCTGTGCTTCCTCAGAGCGTTGGTCCTCACAGGCTAATGCCCCATCTCCAGCTGTGGCCAATTCCTGATGCTTCATAGGAAAGTGAAAAAAAACAAGCAAAAAATCCAAAACCAACCCCCCAAAAAACTTGTAATAGATTACAAGGCCAGAAGAGACTATTATAGGTCAGACTAGATGACCACTGTACAATAGAGGCCATAGAACTTCCCCAAAATAATTCCTAGGACATATATTTCATCCAATCTTGAGTTAAAAATTGCCAATGATGGAGAATCCACCACAACCCTTTGTAAATTGTTCCAGTGGTTATTTACCCTCACTGCTAAAAATTTACACATTCTTTCTAGTCTGAATTTGTTTAGCTTCAACTTCAAGTCATTGGATCATGTAATACCTTTCTCTACTAGACTGAAAAGCCCATTTTCAAATATTTCTTCCTCATATAGGTATGTATAGATTGTAATCAAGTCATCCCTTAACCTTCTCTTTGTTAAGCTAAATAGATTGAGCTCCTTGAGTCTACCACTTTAACGCATGTTTTCTAATCCTTTAATCTTTCTTGGGCTCTTCTCTGAACCATCTCCAATTTGTCCACAATTCAAGAAGGATGTTGATACAGAACTGGACACACTACTCCAGCACTGATCACACAAGTGCCAACTACAGAGGTAAAATAATCTCCCTACTCCTATCCCATTTATGCATTCAAGGATCTTATTAGCCATTTTTGCCACAGCATCACACTGGAAATTCATGTTCTGCTGATTTTCCACCACAATGCCCCAATCTTTTTCTGAGTCACTACTCCCAAGAATAAAGTCCCCCATCCTGTATGTATGGCCTACATTCTTTGTTCCTAAATGAGCTGCATATCCCTCCAATTTTTACTGGTTAATTCTTACTTTTGTTGCAGACACCACACAGAAGTGGAAACCTCAAGAAGTTTCCATTACTGCACCCAAACTGTAACCTTCAAATAAGTTAAGTTACTGAAGTTTAAATTAGTTGAGAGGTGGAGAAGGCACTAGTCTCTTGTACTCATGCAAAGCTTTATCCTACCTTTCATCTTGTACCAATTTATTTCCATCCCTTTCTAAGCCCCTTTTTTCATCATCATGGACATTGACATTTCAAGTCAGTATTAGAGTGTCTCTATGAACTCCTGTGCAATATGGGTTCTTGGTGATACTGAATTCGCAGCAGCAGTTCAGTGGGTTAATTAACTGGAACAACGGACATGAGAAAGACACTACAAAAACAAAATAACTCTTTTTAACAATGTCACAGAATACAGTGGTGAGGAATTGAGAGGAATTCTACATCTCAGTATTCCAAGTAGACATAATTTAAATTCAAAGTATTCAAAGATGATAATAAAGCCCTTCACCCATCACACTTTGGCTAAGATTCAAGAGTATGACAACAGGAAGGAAATGACCTCAAGATTAAACTCTTTCCTGAAGATCTCATTAATTCCACTGTAAAATGATGTGCATTTCACACTCATCTACTTCTTACATGCATCCTTTTTATACATTACTTGAGCCCCACAGCACACGTCTACATTTCTTATGTAATTTCTCCTGGAGTGAATGGTCTGTACTGTGTGATACAAATGCCAGGATGAGACAGTGCATGCATGTATATCTTATACATCACAGCCTGAATTTCTAGAATATTAAACCACAAAAGACAATTAGAATCTAAATACAATGTATTATGTGCTATAAAACAAATGTTATCAAAATATTTTTTCTTAAAGAATAAGTCACTGATTTATCAATTACCTATATGACAGATGTGTTGTGAAGTGCCATTAATTAAATATTTTAAAGTGTTTTGTCATCTTCAGATAGAAAAAGACCCTATAGAATTGCAAAGTATTGCTATGTCTTCCATCACTTCGTTTTTGATGGGTAAGAATTTCATATTTTTAGTGAGAAAGAGGAGAAAATAAGAGGATGACAAGAATAGCAAGTAAGAAGAGAAAGACTGTGAAAAGAGTAGGTAAGAAAAAGGAACTCTCTGTTCATGCTGTCTCTCTCACTCTTTTTTCCCTCCCCACAGGATCATTTTTGCTTTCTTCTAACTTTTATTTATCTTATTACTTAATCTCAGCTCCTTATAGCAAACAACTGCATAGTTTTCCTGTAACCTTCAGCTCCTAATCTACATACATAAGCTTGTAACATAGAGGAGGTACAAATCAAGAGGAGCAGTGGTGAGGAGTTCTCGTTTTCATGGCCACAATGGGAGGTTGGCATTAAAAAGAAGTATACAAAACTGCTAATATGATGTCAAAGGGTGTGCAATTCAAACAAGCTTCCTGGTAATCTGTAGATAGTTAATTTAACACTATTGTACTGTAACCGTCATTAGGAAATGTATACCTCTCAATGCATTATTCATTTTGCTTCTCAAAATATGCCCAGTGGGACTAATTCAGAGTTCCTTTCTTAGTTTGCCTTTATTTCTTTCTCTCGTCAGAACCCAATCAAAGTCAAGTGTAGTCTTATGGGTCAGGTGACAAGTTTGGGGGTGTGTGGAATGTTTAGAAGTCCTACAAGCTATATATAGTATTATTCTGAAGCAAGAATGATTACACAACAAGCTGATGGACAACATGTTGAGTTGCATCTGCAGAGCTAACATCAGCTATTAAACACTTCTGAGAAGGCTTGTTTTAAATAACAAGACAAGGGTAACCTGCTTTTCCATGCGTCTTTTTCTTAATGTTTTTGGAGCCTTGTGTTCTCATGTGGTTAGGAATTTTCTAAGGATGTAATTGGATACTTTTTTGAAGGAAGCAGAATCTGTGTGCATGAAATAGTTTTCTTTGGCAATACTTAAACAGCTATGTTTAAAATAAACTAATACATGTCACAGCTATTATTCTGAAGCAAGAATGATTACACAACAAGCTGATGGACAACATGTTGAGTTGCATCTGCAGAGCTAACATCAGCTATTAAACACTTCTGAGAAGGCTTGTTTTAAATAACAAGACAAGGGTAACCTGCTTTTCCATGCGTCTTTTTCTTAATGTTTTTGGAGCCTTGTGTTCTCATGTGGTTAGGAATTTTCTAAGGATGTAATTGGATACTTTTTTGAAGGAAGCAGAATCTGTGTGCATGAAATAGTTTTCTTTGGCAATACTTAAACAGCTATGTTTAAAATAAACTAATACATGTCACAGCTATTGTTTTTCAACTTGTGTTAAAACACTGTGTACATATTCTGGCAGAGCTATCCGTGCTATAGACTAAGGACTACATTCTACCCTCTCCATGTTAAAAGGCCTATAGGGATTACCACAGGAGACCCAGAACTCTTAACCCACATCATCCTCTTTTGGGTGGCAGAGTCGGGTGCACCACTGAATGGCAAGAAGGCAGGTTTGGCAGTACTTTGGATCTCTGCTTTCCATAAGAATAAGGCATGTTCCTGTTGAATTAGGCTCAGAAGCATTCCCTCCAGGACTGCTGCTGCAAGTTTTAAAATTAATGTCCCCTGCCACACTACTTCTGGATGATCTCCATTGCTAGCAAAAGCCCTATAGTTTCTTTCAAGTTTCTAAAATCAAAGCTATTTTCTTTCATCTTGTATCAGACAACATTAAAGAGCAGCTGCCAATGTAGACTAAAGTTAACAGGGACTGCTGGATGCTCAGCACTTCTCATGATCAGGCCACTTATTTAGGCGCCTAAATAAGGACATAGGGAACATAGCTTTAGGCACCTATTTTTGAAAATCTCAGCCTCTTCACAAAATTACATCAACACCAGTATCACCACCATTTCCAGTAACAAGTGCACCAGAATCCCATAACTCATAACACTGGTGTCTCCTGCTTTTTGAATATATATATATATCTTATTGAGTTTCACTTTACTACTACAAAGACCCCTCTGCTGAAAAAGGCTTAAACTTGTGGCTAATTTTATGCACTGAATAGTCCCACTGATTTCAAAATACACACAGTAGCATAAATAAAGCCCTTGAAAGTTTAAAAAAAATCAAAAGAAGCAGTACATTCTCTACAATATTCAAATTCCTAGGTTTTCCATGGAAGAATTCCAAAAAGCATACGTCAACTTGATGATGATGATGTCTAAAGCATAGAACTAAAAGCAAAACAGTCATAAAGAGGATAATAATATTATAGGTTCATTAAACTAGATTATTTGTTGTTGTTTTGTAACTAAATGCCTTGTCTTTAAATCTCTAGGATCATATATGTAGTTTATCCCACACACACCTCCATATCCACAATGAAAGAACAGCTGCACCAATGAGCTTTCATGATTAAAAAGGAAGCTTATAAAATACTTCCAGTAAAAGGAGATGCATTAGTTAACTGCAACCTCTTTAGAGATTAGCAAATGCAGCCTGAGTACTCAGTTTTTATCCTGGCTTTTTTCCCCACTCATGAACTGGACATATTTATTATTCTGTCTACAATTAATTTATCTGAACTGGAAGTTTAGACGCAATGGAGTCAGTTTTCAAAGCATGTCATGTATTCACTTATACCATATGTCCTACAAAAAACACACACGTATATAAAAAATAAACTCAAAATATGGCTTCCATGATCACACCAACTGGCAGAGGGACCTTACAAGGGAAGAAATGCATCCAAGCTTTTTTGTGACATTAACCTGCAAATCTAAGTTTCATACAGAAGGTTTTTCTTCATGTCCCCTCTTAATTGCAATCCCGTATAGCATCATTCTTTGCTGACAGCACTTGAGCTATACCAGTGAAAAACTCCTAGTGGTAAACATGGTCATAGATAAAAGTCCACACTAGGAGTATATTTTACTGGCAAAATACTGCTACTGTGGACATAACTAATACCAGCAAAACTGCACTTTTGTTAATATAGCTTATTCCAGCTCCCCTGAGCTAAAAAAGTTATGCCAGCAAAAATCAAGTTTTGCCGGCATAACTTTATTTACACTAGGGGTTTTGCCGTCATAGCTATGTTGCTCAGGGATCACATCTCTCCATCTCTCTGACTAACACAGCTATGATTGCAGAAGTCTGTAGAGTAGACATGATGAAGGTACCTGATAAAAAGTTATGCTGCATGTGGTATGGCATGAATGGAAGATTTTAATCTTGAGATTAAGTAATCTATTACTTGCCTAACAGGGAAACAAAAATTCAAATGGTGAACAAGGGAAAAGCAATAGAACCACCCACAATCTATGGAGGCTGCCAATGGCATGACATTTGTGCACTATAAAAGGTGTAGCTGACTGATTTTTTTTTTAAATGAAGCAATTATAGGATTATGTGTCTGACTAGCATAATGCAGAGATACTGAGCACATATTTCAAACTTTTAATTTCTGTGGGGGGAGGTTGGTTGTTTATTTCAGGGCTCCCAAAGTTGCAGACAGCTGTCACCTACTGCACTGAGACATCCCTACAGCATGATGCATGCTGTGACTTCAGACACAGCAGAACTTCACTCATGCATAGAGCTAGCCAGCAAATGGGCATATTTGTACAAGGTGCACTCTAGGATAAAGGATCAAATAAAGTTGATGTCCCAAAGGGTGGAAAATACATTTTAAAAACTTTATGAAATCCAAAACAAATTTACATACAAGAGAACTGCATAGAAATACAACCAAACCTTGAAGTTCATCAAGATCAGGAGCTGTAAGGCAGTTACCATATACAAATGCATTGTATATATGCATTTAGGGAGGTGGTGGAATCTCCATCTTTAGAGGTTTTTAAACTGAGGCTTGACAAAGCCCTGGCTGGGATGATATAGCTGAGATTAGTCCTGCTTTGAGCAGGGGGTTGGACTAGATGACCTCCTAGATGACCTCCAACTCTAATATTCCATGATTCTATGATTATGCTTTCTGAAAACCAAACATATCCAGAACAGGATTTTAGGGCCCAATCCTGATTTTATTACATCAATGAGACTTTTGCCACTGATCACAATGGGAGCAGGATCAGGCCCTTGGATCTCGTGATGCTCAGTTGACAATTCAAATGGCAACTCACCCAGCCATCTGCTTATGAGCTAATATTAAGTACCTTCAGTCCTACACACATCTCTCTCATACATAACTTATTTTAAAAAGCCTTTTGTTTTAGTGAACAGACAGTAAAGAAAAGTGCCATAAGTGAGGGATTTTAAAATAGATTCACAAATAGCCACATGCTATTTTTACATTGTTTACTTCTAAAACTCTAAAAATATCATTTTGAAATGTTATGAAACATACATCTGTCCTTTAAAAGCTGTACACGAGACTGAAATGTGTCTGTCAATAGCACAAAAGGCTGGTAGAGGTCTTTGTTGCTGCAGTATATTTTTCTAAGCCTAAAATGATTGACAAATTGTTCTCAATTCTTTTTATTATTAAAAAAATGCCCCAAAAAGTATAATGAGATACATATAAACAGAATTTCTTGGCAACTCTCCATAAAGACGTACTAAAACACTCTGCTTGGGTTCATTAAATATAATTGCACTACCAGCATGGTAAGCTTTTCTCAGAACTACACTGTAAAACATGCCTCATGTTGGATACCTATGAAGCAGGGCAGGGTATTTCCAAAACCCACTTCCCACATCTTTGCTATTATGAGTCTGAAGATTTGCAGAGAACATTTTCCTGTCTCCTTCCTTCCTGTTCTTTTGCCTCCTCTCCCTTTTCTCAAGAATTTTAGCGGTATGGACTGCACAGGGGACCATCCCCACCCCCCGATAAGTAGCTTATACCATTACTGATATGTTCTTGTCAGAAATTCCTGTAGCTGTGACAGACATGACCCACGAAGAGACTCAGATGTTACTGAAGAGTTTCTTTCACCTTAGGCTAGCTTTGAACAAACAGCCATTTGTTCGAACACTTAGTTTAAAAATTGCACCTTGGATAAAATTCACTGCAGGTTTTATGTGGATGAGGTGCAGAGGAAGGGATTGGGGACGTGAAATCTATAAACCCTGAACCTGGGGTCTAGCTGGAATGCAAGTCCCCTGGGCCACTTTTATAGAATAGTAGGGGCACTGGTGCCATATGAACTTCTCAAACTGGCCCACTCCCTTTCCTGCCCATCTACACTCAGCTAAGTTGGCAGGCACAGAGATCCCCATAGCCATCAGGGAGTAGCCTTCAAGCTGTACATCTGCTCCTGTGGTGCCCCTTAAAATAAAATTGGATTTTTGGGTATTTCATTTATTTTAATTTTCCTTTTGGTGACGAGTTTATGCTGACTGGTTTGTTAGCCAATCTCTGACATCTGGGTTAGGGTTTGGAGGCTCTTTGGAAGAAATGTGTTTTCAGAAGGGTCTGAAGGAAGAAAAGGCAGGGAGGTATGCCAGGCTGCATTAAAAGGTCGGTTCCAGGTGTAGGGATGCAGCAAAACAAGCCCAGTCACAGGAGTAGTCTGGCTGTATTCATAGAAGGAGGTTATGTGGAACACACAATACTACTGAAAATAGCCATTATAATCAATTACACTTGCTTAAACTCATTAGCAAATAATTACAAAAATATCACAAAAAACCTCCAAGTTTGATAAAATCCATGCAATGTTGCAGTAAACACATTTATAATAGCTACCCAAATGTTCTGCTGTGATTAGTGGGAGTTGTCCTGATTCCCCTTGCCACACAGCTCACTGATAATATGTATTTCAAAGAATGTTTGCACTGATTTTAGATTAATGATCAGATACTGTGTCTATTTGCATCTCCCCATCCCCCGGTTCTCATATGCAGATCCAGGCTCATTACATGAATCTACAATACAATGAAAAAGGTTATCAAAGATCAAAACTGCAGTGAACTGCAGAAGGCCTCAAAACAACTACCAAACAAAGTTAACTACTGATCATTCTAATTTGCCATAATTAAAAAGGAATAAGGTTATCTCTACCCCCATTAGAATTGGACAAATGCCTCAAAAATTTTCTACAACTATTTGCTAAAAAACTGAATTCACTTCTGTATTGTTTGTGAAGCTTTTCTGCTCATTTTCCATTAATATTTACTGGCAGAAATTTGATGATCACAACTCTTATGCAGAGTTTGCAGAAAACAGCAACATTATTAACTAATATTAGATAATATTCATGTAAAACAAAGTATGAACTCAAATGGCATATAGGTCAGGGACTCTCTCATGCGGTGTGTTTGTACAGCACCTAGCACAATGAGATCTCAATCTTAGTTGGGGCCAGCAGGCATTAGTATGACATAAATTAAAACAACCTTGAGTATATTGGCACTTGATTTTAAGAGTTATGCTTAACAAATTAAGGAACACAGACAATATCATGTGATCTGTATATCCAATCACAACGATCCAACAGAGTTTGAATTTCAAATATTGAATGCACACGACAACATTAAATGAAAGCTCTGCAGACCAAGACATATATAATAAAGTTGTTCAGAAAATACTTTTGAATAAATTTAGGAAAATCAAATTGCTTGCATACACACTGCAAACCAAAAAAGGCTAACTTCGTCAAATAACTTATTTGCTACACATTAGCTACGCAGCTCTAGGAACAAGAAAATACAGGTCAACAGGTTAAGAATAATATTTCTTGATAATTCACCACTCAGGTGGCACTAAGAGGCTGGAATCTAGTCCAACTAGCAGAGAATTCCCCTGGTGCAGGGGAGCTCTCAACTGGTGTGAAACCAGTGTACCCAGTTCCTGCATCAAATGGTCTGCCTCATTGCATTGGGCGGAGGTGGCAAGTTAGGTGAAGGACAGGATGCACCTGTGCTTCACCAATTACCAAACAGCTTCTGGTACCAGCTGGTAGTTAGTGTTAGAGACAGTCAAGTAGGACATGTTCTGAATTCTGCAGCTTGAGAATCAGGGATCCATAACCAGCTCTCTGACTGCTCAACCACTCCTATGACGAGCAGATCTTGGTGCAAGAGATAATCTGGGCCAGAGTGTTCAAGAGCCCATTTTGTAGATTTTTGCCTTTTGAAAATGAATTCCATATTCTCAGAGGTGCAGAATGACAGCACAATACATCCTGGGCCACACTGATTTACAGCAGCTGGGGATCTGGCCCATTCTACATGCATGACATAACAATAGTTTTCTTTTAGTTCTGTGTCCTGTGTAAAGCCAGCAGGAATGGAAAGTTTTATTTGTTTTTCATAACAACTCTCACCTGGGTTCCCAACAGCTAGATTTAATTTTGGCATGAAACAAAATTGAGGAAGGCCAGTAACCAGACACTCTCCAGGGTTCTTGTTAAGATCAGTCTAAGCTCTTACTTACATCCTGCTGTTTCTACTGTTGTTTTATATGAAGTTTTCCAAGATCAACTGTTAAATTTTTTAAAGTTTACATCTAACACTAGTGAGAAATGCCAGAGTGAAAGCCCTGGAGACTATTTGTCCACAAAACAGATATATTATGGGGAACAGCAATATAAGTTACCCCTCATTGACCCATTTGCTACATGGGGAACATTTCTAGAGGGGAGAGATTAGTTCACCGTTTGTGTGTCCATTTAGGGCATTATCCCATTGTTGATGTCAATGGGATCTTTGTCAAAGACTTCAAGAGAAAGAGGATTGAACCTTCAGCTCTTATGTCTTTCCTGAAAATGCCAAGAATTGTGTCAGTTGTGATGGTAATTTCTTGTTGGACTGTTTTAAAATTTGATACACAAATAAATCAATTCATTGCCTTCAATTAATTCTAAAGGGTGTTTCACATTATGTAAACTTCTTTTATTTCTCTTAGCACTCACATCGAAAAATCAAGTAGAGCAGATAAAACTATTTTTGCAACAACATGTAATTTTAAAAGACTATAATTATATATTTGTATTTGGAATCATAAGGTGTTAGGGAAAATGTTTTTAACTGTTTTAAGGTACACCCTCCTTCATGTGTAAATAGTTGGTAACCAGGCCAAAAACTCCATTTTGGATTCTAGAATCCATGGTGGTGAAAGCAGGATGCTGATGCTGGCAAAGTGCCAAGAGTTGAAATCTGCCTAGTGATGGCAGGAAAAAGGAGGAAAGCCTGATGGACTAGTGCTGAGTGCACAAATTGGTGCTGTGTGCACAGGCAGGAGTGCCATGTGCACAACCTAGCAGAGCGGGAGAAATCCTGGCCGTGGATTGGCTAGGAGCAGAGCAGATAAGGTTATATTAGGTAGTAAGTGCCAAAGCACGCTGCTGCTCCTCTGAGTGGCAGTGTGGAGGGTGTGAGGGTGTCAGCTTATTTGCGCGGGCTTCAGAACCAGGCCGAGAAGCAGAAGACGACAGACCAGGCCGAGAAGCAGACGGTAACATCAGAACGGCTCGACCAACCCATTGGGAATCGTGACCAGCACTCCCTAGGGAGGGGGTGAAGAACGATTGTAAATATTATTGCAGACTGTGGGAAACCAAGGGTTGTGTTCATGGTAAGGGATCTGGGGTTCATCCCCATCGTTTATTCTCAATACCAGTGTTTTGTGGTTATATTTGATCGTTCCCTCAATAAACCTTAGTTGTGTTTCACTATTTATCAGTGGTTTGTTTTCAGTCAGTCACCCAGGGATAGATCCAGTAATCAGGGTAAACGAATACCAGAGAATAATTGTCTTAACAAAGGCAACCATCAAAAGGAAGTTTTCCCTTATCACAGAATGTTCAAATTGCTCAAGAGAATGATGCTATTTTATTGCACACCCTAACATTTTAAAAGCTATTCATCAGAAATCCATGCTTCAGAACAAGAGGAAAGGAGAGCACACTCTGTCACTGGAGCATCTCCAAAGGGAATGATATGGAGAAACATCTTATTAGGATACTGTAATTAACTCAGACCAGCCTTAGGCTTTCTATTCACTCATAAAAAAATGAGTATTTTTACCATGTAGTAGCTAATGCATGTTAAATACCCCACTGTAAAATCCAGTAGAGACAAGGCACTGTAGATTTACCATGAAGTAAACTGGGCAAGGTCAACCACAGCTGGCTGATGTATAATGTTGATCTTACCTAGCTACCTCATGGTACAAGCTACAAATGCCTTGTTTCCACTAGGGTTCTACAGCAAGATAACTATAGCACATTAGTACACACCACCTTTATAGCAGTGAAGGCACAGTCTTATTAAACAGGGGGACTGTTTCCTCACTAGACTTTGCTACTAACTGGCTAAAGAGCTATAACCCAACTAAAAGTGTGATTTTCATTTTTTAATCAATACTTACAACAACAGTGCGTGCTTGGTGGGATCAAGTTCAATTCTTTATAGATTTGAACCCAACACTATTGTGACTATGAGACCTACATCAACTCCCTGGCCAACGAAGCAGAGGATGGCCTAAAGTACAACAATCCGCATCCTGCCTTCAGAGCCACCACGTCTGGCTGGCATACATAAATAGCGCTCTATCACCCCTATATGAAACCAGACAGCTCTCCCTGCTCAGCACTGGATGAGATCCTGTACAGATGGAAAACACCTTATGAAAGCATGATGAACCATGCACCTGCTGACAGCTGCCCAGAGCTATTTGGCCTGGCAAACTGCACAGCTGCAGATCCAGGAATGAACACTGATCCTCCATCACTCAAGGAAGTATGAAAGACCACCCGGAAGTTACAAAACGGACATGCAGCTGAACCTGATGGTATTCCATCTGAGCTGGCAAAACATGCCTTGGAATCAGTGAGTATTGGCCTGCATCAACTGTTATTGACAGTACCAGCAGAATGAAAAGATGTCATCACAGTTTTCCTGTACAAAGGCAAATGCTCTCGAACCCAAGTGTGGTTTCAACAGGCCAGTCTCATTGTTACTGGTCCCTGGAAAGGTCTTCACTCATGTTCTTCTTGGTAGGATGCAGCTGCTCCTTAAAAGACATTGTCATCCACAGCAATCAGGTTTCACTTTTGGGCGGTCAATGAAGGACATCATCCTAGCCTCCAGTTTATGACTGAGCTGTGCCAAGAGTTTAACCACCTGCTTCACATGGCATATATAGACATCAAAGGAGCTTTTGATTGGGTCAACAGGTCAGCACTCTGACCTTTACTGAAAGGAGTTGGCATTCCAGATGCTCTGTTAAATCTGGTATGTGGTCTTCACACAAGTACAAGAGTGCCGTGTTTCTACATAACCTCATGTGTGCAGCAGGGATGTATTTTCACCCCGGTGTTATTCTGTCAAGCTATCGACTAGATTTTAGGTCTTGTCACTCCGCTCATTGTAATCAAGACTTGTCAGACTTGGTGAAGGCTTCCTGACAACACTGCCCTGCTGGTGGAAGAGACATAGAATTTCAGGCTCACTCTCCAAGATATGTCTAATGGCAGAAAACTAAGGCCCAGAACTTCAGAGCCAAGCCATCAGAACCCTAATGCAAGTGGGATCAAATACCTTGGAGAGCATTGATGAGTTCCTCTACCTATACTGCAAACCCAGTTTAAACAGTCACAGAAAACAGGACATTCTTCAACAAATAGGTTTTGCCAGCTCCTGTATGAAGGCCATATCTCGCTTCTGGACATAAAAATGTCTCTGCACTGACAGAAAGTTCAGGATCTCTCACACCTGTGTATTACCTGTATTACTATATGGGTCAAGCCTGGACCCTCTTACAGGAAGACTTGGAGGAGCCAGACACTCCATATATTTTATCAACACCAAATCCTGAGCATACAAATGGTTCTATCATGCAAACTCATCATCTCATAAAGATCTTGCCTTTCTTCAATCACTCAAAGTGGCTTCTGGGTCTTGCCACCAGAATAGACAGAAACACCCAAGCACTCTATGCTCTCAAACTGTCTATCGATACACGAAGGGGTGCATACTCTGTCCCTACCTGGTGCCACCAAGAGGCCCCTCACTGCCTGTCAAGTCTTCTACATCTGGACTGCTGTCCCTCTTATCACTCCATAGCCATCTGCTGGGGGAAGGAGGAAGAGGTGATAGTGAAGCATGGCAACCAGCAACAGAAGCTGAGCACAACGACCCCATAGTTAAAGAGATGGCAATCCACAGTGGCAGCTGAGGATGACAGTCCAATACTTTTCCCAGTCTTTCGATGTCTCAGGAAAATCCCTATTCCACTGTCATACACTCACAGGGTGTCTGGGGAGGGATACATACTTTGTAGCTTGTCTAAGGCATCTGCAGATCTCAATTATAGTTCACAATATTCAGTACATTTTTTCCAAAAGACCATTCTGTGTGTCTGGATGGTTGGTTTATGTATTTTATTAGAGTCTTCAGCTATGATTTGGAGTGTTGGCATTCCTCTCCTGAGCATGGAGAATTCCCTTGTGGGGTTGTGGATATGCATGCCTAGAGGAAACAGCACAAGCCTATGACCTGGGCTTTTCTGCAGCGACTTGCTATGCTGCACTCTGTTAGCGTGAGCACCAGTGAGCCCAAAACTGTTTATCCTGTGCTGCACTCTGTGAAGTTGAGCAGGGAACCCAAGTGCTGTGGATTATCCACCCTGCTACACTCTGAAGATGTATGTAGTTTGAGGGAAACAGAGCGCCTCCTAAAGAAATCCTTCAAATCAGACACTGCAGATGAAAGGGATTGGAGGCTTTTTTTGTGTGCGCGCATGTGCTTTATGTTGCAGGGACTAGAGGGGGCTGAACATCTGAGACACTTCTTTCTTATGCCTCCCCTTGATACTCCTCCTCTTCCTCAGAATGGAGAGGTATTTCAGGATGATGGTCCCCTGGAGAGTGGGGGAAGGGACCTTTTCAGGGCTTTCTTGCCCAGAGAAAGTGGGGGTTTGTGCAGGCTTCCCCGGGTCCCACACTTTAAGGAAGATTCCTGGTTGGGGCTTGGAGACAGGCTGACCCCACCCCAGGAGTCCAATCCTGGTCATTTGGCCAATTTGCTGCACTGGGAGACAGCGCTGGTCTGACATTACTAGAAGGACGTAGCCTTGAGCCATTGCTGGACTGAGCAGGGCATACTGCGGAACAAAGGAAGGGGTTGGGCCCAAGGGCCCTTTACCAGGCTCTCTCTGTTCTGAATCCCCGTCTGTAGCTCCCTACTGCCACTGTAATGCAAGAGAAGGGAGGAGCTGGGAGCCCAGGTGCCAACGGCCAGATAGGTAGTTTCCCTTGTCCTTTAACACTTGCTTCAAACAACACTCCCCTCAGGTGTTTGTGTGATGGGGCGAAAAGCCACCTCGCTTGCTGATCCTGGGGCTGATGCAGTCACATATGCGGGGCCTATTAGATTTTGCTGCAGTGCCTCTACTTCCTGGGAGCTCTCCTGCTTGGGGAGGGAGGCTGCTAGAAACCTCCCCCCGCCTGAGCACTTGAAAGAGGCACAGAACAGGCACAGATCTCCATGCAGACAGACACTTAATCAACGGGGCAGATGCAGGAGACACAATGTCTGGTTTTCCCTCTGAGCATTCTCTGCCACGCTGCACTCTACATAGGTGCACAGAGAGTCCCAGCAATTGAGGAGAAAGGGAATCCTCTCTGCTGATAAAGGCAGACCCTGACAGCCTCATTATTTTATCCTTCTTGTTCTTTTCCTTTAAATCCCTCTCCAGAAGGGAGGAGCGGTCTGCAGACAAAATTGAGCAGTTTCTCAGAGATGGAGCCACACCTCCCGGTCTCTGATTGACAGGTTTGGTCTACCTCCAAGGCTGCATACAGCCATGTATCCAATATCATGGATCTGTGGACTTCATTACAAATAAAGAAGAAAATTTGATCAGTTATGTTAAGTTCAGCTATACACCATAAATCAAGTTTCAGTCTCTTACTGGTGGTAACATTTCAGTAGATTATGGTTGTCTTAAAATCAGAGATTTTAAAATCTTCTGTAAAAGGCTGTTAAATGCCCATGTCACGCATAAGTGGCATGATGAGAGGAACAGTGTTTACTTTCTGTAATTAGCAATATAAAATATTTCATTTTCAGGTATGCCAGCAGTGATCTCACGTTGAAAAGTTAACACCTGGGCCTCAATCCTGCAAACACTATACACATGCAGGCCATGGACTGCGGCTTAAAATAAATAATTTTTAGTTGCCCTCTGGTTTTTGTGTAGGCATATCTGCATATGCAAAATTCACAATTATTTGTGCAAATGGCCATTTGTGAATAAAGACTAGATACCAATCTTATTTGCATAAACAAAGGCCCCTTTTTTCAGAACTAGTAAGCATATGGCAATACAGTACAAATCACCACATCTACAGACATCAAAAATAAGAGGAAGGGGGCTCATGAATATGTTCTGTCCTATTTCCCATTTTAGAGACTATTTTGTTCAATAGCCAAAAAAATAATAACCATATTATGTATGATATTAAAGTAGAGCACAAACAGTATATCCCAGAAATAGTTCAGGAGTTTTGCATATTCTGAACTTGAAAATGCACTTTCAAAGATGTTATTTTTCCAAACTATGAATGCACAGGAAATTTGATTAGTTCATTTCTATTTCAGTGTCTACACATTTGTACTGTCCCTGACCTGATACTGGCTATTGGACTGGAGCCTGCAGTTTGTTTACTTCACCAATAGAAGATCATAATAAGTCTGTCAGCTCTGCGGAGGAGCCCAAACACAATAAGTTGAAATGTGCCCAACAATTTGTCACATAGGTTTGGTGGCTACGTGCAACCGACTCTGCTCTGTATTCTGTCACTATTTGCACCCTGTCCATGTATGCCTCCATCCCTATGACAGAAGCAAGAAAGTGTGCTGAACTGCAAGTCTACTATCCCATTTCAAGCATTTGTTGTTATCCTTTTCCTTCCTTCTTTCAGAGCGTATTACAGTTGAAAATTTCGTCGAGTTAAACAGGCGCTTCTGCAGACCCATTACATTTGATCTTCTTAAAATTTCAGCCATCGCTCTTTATAGAATCATAGAATATTAGAGTTGGAAGGGACCTCAGGAGGTCATCTAGTCAAACCTCCTGCTCAAAGCAGGACTAACCTCAGCTAAATCATCCCAGCCAGGGCTTTGTCAAGACACAGCTTAAAAACCTCTAAAGATGGAGATTCCACCACCTCTCTAGGTAACCTATTCCAGTGCTTCACCACCCTCCTAGTGAAAATCTTTTTCCTAATGTCCAACCTAGACCTCCCCCACTGCAACTTGAGACCATTGCTCCTTGTTCTGTCATCTACTACCATTGAGAACAGCCTAGCTCCATCCTTCCTAGAACCCCCTTTCACATAGTTAAAGGCTGTTATAAAATCCCCCCTGGTTCTTCTCTTTTGCAGACTAAACAAGTCAAGTTCCCTCAGCCTCTCCTCATAAATTTCGTACTCCAGCCACCCAATCATTCTTGTTGCCCTCCGTTGGACTCTCTCTAACTTCTCCACATCCTTTTTGTAGTGGGGGGCCCAAAACTGGAACAATACTCCAAATGCAGCCTCATCAATGCTGAACAGAGGGGAATAATCACTTCCCTCAATCTGCTGGCAATGCTCCTACTAATGCAGCCCAATATGCTATTAGCCTTCTTGGCAACCAGGGCACACTGCTGACTCATATCCAGCTTTCTATCCACTGTAACCAACAGGTCATTTTCTGCAGAACTACTGCCTAGCTAGTCAGTCCCCAGTTTGTAGCTGTGCATTAGATATTTCCGTCCTAAGTGGAGGACTCTGCATGTGTCCTTTTTGAACCTCATCAGATTTCTTTTGGCCCAATCCTCCAATTTGTCTAGGTCACTCTGTATCCTATCCCTACCTTCCAGGGTATCTACCACTCCCCCTAGCTTAGTGTCATCTGCAAACTTGCTGAGGGTGCAATCTACCCCATCCTCCAGATCATTAATGAAGATGTTGAACAAAACCGGCCCCAGGATCGACCCCTGGGGTATTCCGCTTGTGACCGGCTGCCAGCTAGACATGGAGCCATTGATCACTAGCCGTTGAGCTCGATGATCTAGCCAGCTCTCTATCCATTTTATAGTCCATTCATCCAACCCATACTTCTTTAACTAGCTGATAAGAATACTGTGGAAGACTGTATCAAAAGCTTTACTAAAGTCAAGGTATATCACTTCTACCGCTTTCCCCACATCCACAGAGCCAGTCATCTCTTCATAGAAGGCAGTCAGGTTTGGCAGGCATGACTTGCCCTTGATGAATCCATGTTGACTGTTCCTGATCACCTTCCTCTCTTCCAAGTGCCTTAAAATGGATTCCTTGAGGACCTGCTCCATGATTTTTCCAGGGACTGAGGTGAGGCTGACCGGTCTGTAGTTCCCTGGATCCTCTTTCTTCCCTTTCTTGAAGATGAGCATTATATTTGCCTTTTCCCAGTCATCAGGGACCTCCCCCAATTCCCACAATCTTTCAAAGATAATACCCAATGGCTCTGAAATCACACCAGCCAACTCCTCAGCACCCTTGGATGCATTGCATCTGGCCCCATGAACTTGTGTATGTTCAGTCTTTCTAAATAGTTCTGAACCTGTTCCTTCAGCACTGAGGGATGTTCACCTCGTCCCCATTCTGTGCTTTCCAGTGCAGTAGTCTGGGAGCTGACCTTGTCTGTGAAGACAGAGGCAAAAAAGGCATTGAGTACCTCAGCTTTCTCCACATTCTCTGTCACTAGGTTGCCTCCCCCATTCTGTAAGGGGCCCACACTTTCCCTAATCTTCCTCTTGTTGGTAACATACCTGTAGAAACCCTTCTTGTTCCCTTTCACGTCCCTTGCTAGCTGCAACTCCAATTGCGCTTTGGCTGATTTCATTCCTGCATGCTTGAGCAGTATTTTTATAATCCTCCCTAGTCATCTGACCAAGCTTCTTCTTCTTGTAAGCTTCTTTTTTGTGTTTAAGTTCACCAAAGACTTCTTCGTTAAGTCACGCTGCGCATCTACCATATTTGCTATTCTTTCTGGACATTGGGATGGTTTGTTCCTGCACCCTCAATAAGGTTTCTTTAAAATACAGCCAGCTCTCTTGGATTCCTTTCCCCCTCATATTAGCCTCCCAGGGGATCCTGCCCATCAGCTCCCTGAGGGAGTCAAAGTCTGTTTTTCTGAAATCCATGTTCCATATCCTCCTGTTCTCCTTTCTTCGTTTTGTCAGGAGCCTGAACTCTACCATCTCATGGTCACTGCTGCCTAGGTTGCCACCCACTTCTACTTCCCCTACCAAATCTTCCCTGTTTGTGAACAGCAGGTCAAGAGAAGCACAGCCCCCTAGTTGGTTGCTCCAGCACTTGCCCCAGGAGGTTGTCTGCAACATTCTCCAAAAACTTCCTGGATTGTCTGTGTTCTGCTGTATTGCTCTTCCAGCAGATGTCAGGATGATTGAAGTCCCCCATGAGAACCAGGTCCTGTGAACTGGAAATTTTCTCTAGTTGACCGAAGAAAGCCTCATCTACCTCATCCTCCTGGTCTGGTGGTCTGTAACAGACACCCACCACGACATCACCCTTATTGTTCTTGCTTCTAAGCTTAACCCAGGGACTCTTTCATAGCACCCACTTCCAGGGTATCCACCATCTATCTCCCCCCTCCATCCACATCCATTGCAGCATCCAATTAAATTAAATAGTCTTCTTTTCAACTGAATGAACATGCAAGGTTGCATGCTTCTTTAATTAATAAGGAGGTAAATTGTTATTACATACATTTACCAGGATACATTTTGCATGGCTTAAACCAAGTTAGTAGTAATTCAAATATGCAGAGCAGAGACCCTGATACCTGCAGCTTTAAGGCAGAGCATAGAGAGGTATCTAACTTCTACAAACACGAATCCTCCATATTATGATCTCTGCAAATGCAAACAAACTTGTAAAATATTAATTGCGGGTAATTTCCCCCCCCCCCCACACACACACCACATTTAGTTGAATAAAAAACCCTATTCCCTATTTTCCACCATTCGTGCCCATTTATTTCTAAATCAAAGACTTCAAAACAGCTCTCAAAAAATAGCCAGTTTCATTTTTTATACATGTGGCTAGATCACAGTGTATGTCCCCTATCACTACTGTAGATGCACATGACTGCTGCTAAAAAAGATTAATAGATATTTGTGCAGCCTCTTCAGAAATACTTAAACTACATTAAACACCAGGACAGAACTGCTGTGGGACCAGAAGCTGTAGCTTCTATTGCTACTGCTGCTTCAATTCTAAAGGTCAAATCACAAAGCTTATGAATCAGACTTTCAACCTGATCTTCTGCATCTCTCCTTGGAGTGCAAGAATTTGCTGCACATGACCAGTCACAGAAAAAACATCAGACAATGTGAACACCAGAGGAAAAAGTACATGTTGTCTTCAGAATAATTTCCCAGCTATCTCTGCTGAAGGGGGAGAGTGGAGACAACCCATAAACACACCTTTTGTGAGACACCAGCTAGAATGAATAAGTGGAGATGCCATGCACAACCTTGTTACACCTAGCCACATGTGCGAAAACAAGGTTACTTACCAGTAACTGTTGTTCTTCGAGATGTGTTGCTCATATCCATTCCAATGTAGGTGTGTGCGCGCCCCGTGCACAGATTCCCGGAACTTTTTTCCCTAGCAAGCCCCGCATGGCCAGCTCAGGCGCCCCCTGGAGTGCCGCGCTCATGTCGCGGTATAAAGGGCGCTGCTGGCTGCGCGGGTCCCCAGTCCCTTCTTTCTGCCAACTCCGACAGCGGGGACGGGGGTGGGTTTGGAATGGATATGAGCAACACATCTCGAAGAACAACAGTTACTGGTAAGTAACCTTGTTTTCTCTCTTCGAGTGATTGCTCATATGCATTCCAATGTAGGTGATTGCGTAGCCGTACCTTGGAGGAGGGTAGGAGTTATCGGTGACCTGCTCTAGACAGCACGGCTCTGCCGAACCCCGCATCTTCCCTTGCCTGCTCCACGATGGCGTAATGCGACGTGAACGTATGGACTGACGACCAGGTCGCTGCCCTGCAGGGGAACCCTCTCTAGAAAGGCTGCGGAAGAGGCCTGGGCCCTAGTGGAGTGTGCTCTCACCGGCCCTGGGAGGGGTACTCCTGCCTGCTCATAGCATGCTTTAATGCAGGCAGTAATCCACTTGGAGATGCGCTGGGTGGAGACAGGCAAGCCCTTCACTCCTATCCGCCACAGCCACTAAGAGCTGTGTCGACTTCCGGAAAGGCTTGGTCCTCTCGAGATAGAAGGCCAAGGCTCGCCTGACGTCCAGCGAATGTCCCCTCCTTTCCTCCTCCGACCCATGGGGTTTGGGAAAGAACACAGGAAGGAAAATGTCCTGGTTACAGTGGAACTGAGACACCACCTTAGGCATAAAAGCCGGGTGAGGCCTCAGCCGGACCTTATCCTTAAAAAAAACCGTGTAGGGGGGCTCCGAGGTTAACGCTCTCAGTTCGGGGACCCTTCTGGCCGAGGTGATAGCCACTAGGAAGGCCACCTTCCATGACAAGAGTAGAAGGGAGCATGTAGCCAAGGGCTCGAATGGGTGACCCATCAGCCCGTTGAGGACCAAGTTGAGGTCCCAGGGTGGCACCGGGTCCCGCACCTGAGGGAAAGTCCTCTCCACCCCTTAAGGAACCTCACCGACATAGGGTGAGAAAACAGGGAGCGGCCCTCCATGGGTTGGTGGAAGGCCGAGATGGCTGCCAGGTGGACCTTGAGGGAGGCCAAAGCCAGGCCCTGCAGTTTAAGCTGCAGTAAGTACTCCAGGATGGCCTGAATAGGGGAGATGCTAGGGTGTAACCCTCTCGCTTCTGCCCACCCCGAAAACCTCCGCCACTTAGCTTTGTATGTTACTTGCGTGGACGGCTTCCTGCTGCCCAGGAGGACCTGTTGAACCTGCATGGAACAGGCTCTCTCTCCCTCCGTCAGCCACAAAGTCTCCAGGCGGTAAGGTGGAGGGAGGTCAGGTCGGGGTGCAACAATCTCCCATGGTCCTGGGAGATCAGGTCGCACCGTCTGGGTAGCGGAATCGGTTCGGTGATGGAGAGGTCGAGCAGCATGCTGTACCAATGCTGCCTCGGCCACGCTGGAGCAATCAGGATAACGTCCGCCCTGTCCCTCTTGATTTTTAGGAGGACTTGGGGCAGGAGCGGGACAGGGGGAAAAGCATACATTAACTCCCCTGTCCAGGGAACCAAAAAGGCATCGGACAGAGAGCCCGGCTCGCGACCCCTGAGCGAGCAAAACCTCGGGCATTTCCTGTTCTCCGCTGTAGCGAACAGGTCCAGACGGGGAGAACCCCACCGTTGGAAAAGGGAAGCCACTATGTCCTGGTGTAAGGACCATTCGTGGCGGGGAGAAAAAATTCTGCTGAGGCGGTCCGCCTCGCTGTTTCGTACCCCCGGGAGGTGAGAGGCAGATAAATGAAAACCGTGTCTCACCGCGAAGTTCCAGAGGTGAATGGCTTCCTGGCAAAGTGCCGAGGAGCGTGCCCCCCCTGCCTGTTCATGTAGAACATGGCTGCCGTAATGTCCGTAAGGACTTGGACCACTCTGCCCCTGAGGAAGGGGAGGAAGGCCCTGCAGGCCAACCGGACCGCTCTGAGCTCGCGCACATTGATGTGCAGAGCTCTCTCCTCCAGAGACCAAAGCCCTTGGGTGCCCTGATCGTGAGAAATGTGGGCTCCCCATCCCCGATCGGATGCGTCTGTGATGAGCGTCACAGATGGGGTGAACTCTCTGAAGGGGACGCCCATCATCACTTCCCTGGGGTCCCTCCACCAATCGAGGGACGACAGCACCTGTGGGGGAACCAGGACCACTCTAGTTAGAGAATGCCTGTGTGGTACATACACCGAATTCAACCACGCCTGGAGAGGTCTAAGCCTCAATCGGGCCAGTCTCACTACATATGTAGAAGCCGCCATATGTCCCAACAGCTGCAGGCAGTGCCTGGCTGTCGTCATGGGGGACAAGTGGAGATCCGATATTATGGCTGCCATCGCCTCAAATCTTGCTTGAGGCAGGAAGGCTCTGGCTTGTACTGCATCTAACCTGGCTCCAATAAACTCAATACATTGAACCGGAGTGAGTGTGGACTTTTGCTCATTGATAATCAGCCCCAGTCTGGCACACAAGTCGCGTGTGAGGAACAGACTATGTCTCACATGGGCACTCGACCTCCCCCTGATTAACCAGTCATCCAGGTAAGGGAAGATTTGAACACCTTTACGGCGCAGGTGGGCTACTACCACAGCCATGCACTTAGTAAAAACCCTGGGTGCTGAGGAGAGCCCAAAGGGTAGGGACCGAAACTGATAATGGTGTCCCGCTACCACAAACCTCAAAAACCGCCTATGGGCCGGTAATATCAAGATGTGAAAGTATGCATCCTTCAAGTCCAGGGCGGCATACCAATCCCCTGGGTCAAGGACCGGAAAGATTGTGGCGAGAGAGACCATACAAAACTTAACTCGCCTAATATATCTATTTAGGCCACGGAGGTCCAGAATGGGCCTAAGGCCTCCCTTCGCCTTGGGGATTAAGAAATACTTAGAATAAAAGCCCCTGCCCTCTTCGGCCAGTGGGACTTCCTCCACTGCCCCCAACGTAAGGAGCGACCCAATCTCCTGCACCAGGAGCTGAACCGAGGCCGGATCCCCAATGGGGGACAGCCTTGGGGGGGTGTTGGGAGGGGAGGTTGTAAGCTGGAGGGCATACCCTTTAGCAATCACCTCCAGGACCCAGCGGTCCGTAGTGATGGCTTCCCATTCTGAAAGAAAAGGGCGAAGCCTGTCCCCAAACGGCCGACCAGGATCCCAGAGAGAAGGAAGAGTACTACCCTCCTGCTCTGGGTCAAAAACGTTTATTAGCCTGATTACCCCCTTTTGCAGGCCCATGCTGGCCCCTCGCAGAGGACCCCTGGCGGCCTCCCCTGCTGGGACCGCGGTAGCGCTCACGACCCCTCCTCTGCTGGGGTGGTCGAGGAGCCGGCCTGGGCGGGGGCGGTGGTTGCCCTTGGACCTGCGGTCTGGACTGCTGCCTGGAGGCCTGAGGAGTATACAACCCCAGAGACTTCAGGGTGGCCCGAGAGTCCTTGAGAGCGTGGAGCTTGTCGTCTGTCTTTTCCGAAAACAGACCCAGGCCATCAAACGGCAAGTCCTGGATAGCCTGCTGAACCTCTTGAGTGAGGCCAGAGGCTTGAAGCCACGAGCAGCGGCGCATCACCACCGCCGAGGCCATTGCCCTACTGGCTGTGTCAGCCGCGTCGCTAGCCGCCTGCAGCGCAGCGGTAGTCACCGCAGATCCTTCATGCAGCACCATGGAAAAATCCGCCTCCTGGTCAGGGGGCAGCTGGGAAGCAAACCTCTGCATCGAGGCCCACAGGTTCTTATTATACTTCCCAAACAAGGCCTGGTGGTTCGCTACTCTAAACTGCAGCGCCGCAGTAGAGTAGATCTTCCTCCCGAACAAGTCCAGCTTACGGCCTTCCTTGTCCTTAGGGGTGCTACCCTGACCCCCCTGACGGTCCCTCTGGTTGGCCGCATCGACCACCAGAGAACTGGGCGCAGGGTGGCTGTACAGAAATTCAAAGGGTTCCTTGAGGACATAATATTTCCGTTCCACCCCCTTAGAGGTGGAAGGCAGGGAGGAAGGGGTCTGCCACAGCTTCCTCGCTATCTTCATGACATTGTCATGCACTGGCAAGGTCGCCCGGGAGGGTCCCAGAGAGCCCGAGGGCCCAAAGAGGGAGTCCTCCTCCTCAGACATGAGCTTAAACTCCATGCCCAAGTTCTCAGCAGACCTCTTTAGGAGGTCTTGGTGGGCCCTGAAGTCAAACAGGGGTCCTTTACGATCCCTTGCTGCTGCCTCATCCGGTGACGATGAGGAAGAGAAGGGTAGGGGTGCGGAAGAGGGTCCCTCCCCAGGGTCCGAGTCCTCCGAACCCTGCTCATAAACCTTAGGGGCCGGAGGGACTGGGGGGGCCACCACAGAGTGCAGTGACACCGAGCCCTGGGGCATAGAGGCATTCCAGGGTCCCCAATACGGCCACTGCCAAGGTCCCTGGGCCCACCCCGCAGCCTGCAGGGAAGGCTGATGGAGCCGCACCGCCCTAGTGTCACCAGAGCCCCCGTGCGTCGCTTATGTCGCCGACGCGTGGAGCGGTCCGATGAGGACGACGTGGACCGGTGCCGACGTCTGCGGTGCCGGCGATGAGAGGAGGACGGGGACGACGACGACGACGCACCCGACCTGCCCCTGCGGCGAGAGGACTTGCGATGCCGCTTGCCCCCTCGAGACCGAGAGCGGTGCCGACGATGGTGACGCTGAAGGGAGTCCAGCCGTCCCGAGGTCGGTGCCGGTGCCATCACCGGTGCCGGTTGCAACGGTGCCATCATCGGTGCCGGCTGCAACAGTGCCATCATCGGTGCCGGTTGCACCGGTGCCGGAGCCGGCAACAGTGCCGAAGCAGGCGTCGGTGCCGGGATCGGCAGTGCCGCCAGATGTGAGTCGCTGCCTCTCGAAACGACCGACAGTGACCTCGATCGGTGCCGGGACGGGCTCCGCACCGTAGATCGTGAGCCCGAATCCCGGTCCCTGCTCGAATCGGAGCTGGATCTGCGGCTCCGGCGACGGACTCGGGACCGCTCACGGTGCCGCGGTGCCGAGTCGCTCGACGACCTAGAGTCGGAGCTCGGAGGGGAGCCGACGCTCTCCACCCTCCGTGACCGTCTGGCAGGAGACTTAGATTGGGAGCGTCTCCAACCACCGGGACCACCCAGCGCGGGTTTGCCCCGAGACGCGGGTCCCTTGTCCCTCGGCCGAGGGGGGACGGAGGCGTGGGCAAGGCCATGAGGGCTCGTGCCGCAGTAAACGCCTCCGGCGTCGACGGCCCTTGCAGGTGCACTCCCCCACTACCAGGAGTCGGGGGAGGCAGCCCGCGTGGAGACCCCGGTGCCGGAGTAATCTCAACGGCGCTTGGCTGGGGCGTCTCCGTACTTCCTCCACCCTGCGCGGGCCGGAGGGAGATCTTGGGTGCGGCCGAAGGCCGTGCCGTCTTCTTGGCCACTTTAGAGGCCCGCGGCGGTGCCGAAAGCAGTGCCGGTAGGGGGACGCTCCGCACCGACGACACACTCGGTGCCGACGGAGACCGGGACGGCTCGGAAGCTGGACGGAGCGCCGACTCCATTAGAATCGCCTTTAGCCTCGCGTCTCGTTCTTTCTGGTTCCGAGGCTTAAAGGACTTACAAATCTTACATTTGTCTCGACGGTGTTCTTCTCCAAGGCACCGGAGACAGCGTTCATGCGGGTCACTAATAGGAAAGGCTTTAGTACACAAGACACAGTTCTTAAAGCCTGTGGACCCCGGCATGACTCCCAACAGAAGAGGACCCCGTCCGGGGTTCTAACTTGTCACTACAACTACAAACTAACGAACTCTATAACTACTACTATAACAAGAAACGTTGAAAACAGTCAAACAACTAGGGAATGAGCTACTTGCACACAGCAAGAGGCGATAGTTCCAGTAACCGTCACAGGCGGAAAGAAGGAACTGGGGACCCGCGCAGCCAGCAGCGCCCTTTATACCGCGACATGAGCGCGGCACTCCAGGGGGCGCCTGAGCTGGCCATGCGGGGCTTGCTAGGGAAAAAAGTTCCGGGAATCTGTGCACGGGGCGCGCACACACCTACATTGGAATGCATATGAGCAATCACTCGAAGAGAGAATCATGGATAATTTAGGTAAGTAGGAAATTCTCATTAAAGAGCAAAGGGTTCCAACATTGCCAATGTGAGAAAAAAGCAACAGACGGATTGGGTGAGCTATTTCACAGCAGGAATAAGGAAACATTACTGTCTGAAAAGCATTTCTACATCACTGGATGTTTTCTTTTCTACATGATGTTTCTTATCTTCTTCATTATGCTGACTCGCCAATACTCATTTGGGACACTCCATGCATTATTTTAAGCAGCCTACGTTAATTTGTTATATTGTCCCATTAATGACCATCACTAACATTCAAGTATGACTATGACTGGAAATCAGTTTCCACATGTAGGGTTCAGGAGACGTGCCAGAGCATGTTGGTGTCTACGTTCCCTCCTACTGTTGGCCAAGGTGGTACGACAATATTCTGTTGCTTGTTTTGTTTCCTTTGTAGCAGAGTGCCAAGCTCACTTGTCATGGGCCATATCCTCCCAGGTCATTAGGCCCAGACTGGCAGATTGTATGTGCCACCTGATGCAATCCTTGTAGCGGAGTTCAGGATGGCCAACCTTCCTACTGCCTTTTTCAAGTTCACTGTACAGAACTCACTTAGGCAGTCAATTGTTATCCATAGATATAAGGTGGCCCACTCAGGTCATTTGCCTCCACGCTAGCATGGCTTCCATGCTTAGCATGGCTGCCAGATGTAGTACTTCATTGTTAGTGATTTTGTTACACTATTTGAGTTCCATTATGCTGCATAGGTGGCATTTGTTGCAGACAGTTATGTTTTTGGATATGGCAATGGGGGGCAGGTCTTTAATAAGTATAAAAGACAAGGAAGCACAACAGCTCTGTAAACTTCGCATTTGTGGACACTTTGATCTCCCATCTTGTCATAATCTATTTTGTAGATGACCGAAAGCTGAAACAGCTGACTTGAAGCATGCTGAAAGTTCTTTCTCACTGTTGGTGTCACCAGTAACTGTGCCACCTACTTAGCAGAAGGACTTGACATTGTTTAACTGGCAGCCATTCAATTTTATTTCTGCAGGTGATAGAAATGATGAGTTTCTGCCAGGAGACAGTTGGTATAAGATTTCTGTTTTCCTTACATTAATACAGAAGACAAAAAGGGATACAGCACGGGCAAAGGAATTCAGCAAATACTGCAGGTTGTTCTCAGAAAGGGCAACAAATGCTGAGTCATCGGCATACAGGAGATTCTTTACTTTGCCTAAATTTGCTTTTGGACTTGAATCGGCAGAGGTTGAAAAGTCTGCCATCGAATCGTGTCGTTAGAGTGACAACTGCAGTAGCACTATGTGCAGCGACTTCTAGCACTTCAGCAAGGAACAAAGTAAACAATGTAGGGAATGAAATTTACACTCACACAATGAGCCAACACAATACCTATGCACCACTCGAGTCCTACTTCAGCCATCTAAGTGCACAGGGGTGAACTTTACCCTTAACAAATAAATGGTAAAGGAAATAATAAAAAATAATTAAATGCTGCAGGGCTTTCTATAGATTAAAAGGCATGATGCTGCATACCAGCCCACTTTCTCACTGCATGGTTCCTGACACAAGCTGTTCAGAATATTTGTCTCTCATGAAATATTAGAAGTGACATCATGCTACCGTAGGAATAGTTCAAGCCTCAAAGAAGCAGCAAATCTGATCAAATTTGATTTATGTACCTCCCCGCTTATAAACAAATTTAGCCATTGGATTTTAATTTGTCTTGCTGGAATGGATCAGCATTTAAAGGTGGTTCAAGCATAAATGGACTTGACTTGTTGCACAATCAGTGGCACTTTAACAAATATGTAGATGTATCACACACAACTCTAATAATATGAACTGTCATATACAGTTAAAATGTACAGAACTATTTAATTTGTACTATTAAACACTACATGCTTTGTAATTCTAGTTTTAGCAATTAAAGCAAAATACATTGAGGACAGGAAACAAAAACAACAGAGGAAGGCTTCAGGCTCATATTTTATTCCTTAAAGTTTCTCTCTTGCACTTGTGGCTAAAAAGGTTGTTCGTAGCCTTTTATTCTTAATAAAGGTTAATTTATCTGCTTTTCAGTCAGTCTACCACCACTCAGATTTGCAGGTTCTTGATTTGGACTGGGTACAGATCAGTCTCTTATAGTGCAAGCCTCCAAAGTTATTGTATCTAAAATACTCTCACTAAAGGAAGGGAAACTCTTATTTTGTTTCTGTACAATAGATAGCCCTGACACTGGGGGTTATTTATACTCAATTTCCATGATGCTTTCTGTTACTGTTCTTAAACCACAGCCCTTTGACCAATGGCAGTCTGCAAAGAAGAATGGACTGTTTACATGGTACTAATTAAGTCTTTCCTGCCATTAGATCACATTAAAAACAGCTACATACTTTTCTAATACTACTTTCCCATGTATGTAACTGCAGCAGCTACCACCAGGATGTTGTGCAATTGTGAATGGGATGCAAAATGATCCATGAGAAAGTCTCTATGAAGTTATGATCCACCCTGCAAAAAGGCTTGAGGAGCACTATTTTCTGTAACTAACTGGTTTTATTAGTTAAACACTGATCTTGCTTTGCAGAATTGAGTGTATATATTCACAATGAAGTTTAATCTAAAAAAAAAAAAAAAATGACCACCACACCATCATCATCTACTCCCCTCTGCTTCCTTCATAAACTGTATATTCAAGATCTACATCTGTAACCCTTTTGACATATCCCATTTTAGTTTATAGTACAACTTTCAGGGGCCTGGTTGCCTTACCATCGGAGGTTGTGATCTCGTAAGCAAGGAGAGTCCAGTCTCGTCAATACTGGGAAGGAAGACTTACAAGGAGTGCAGAAAATGGCGCTGGCAGCTCAGTATATCATCCTCTTCTGAGTTAGTACAGAATCAGTTCTCCAGTATGATAGCAAGAAGCACCATGTAGTTGGAATTACCAGGTTTTGGGTGAGGTTTAAAAATGAGGTCCTGAATCCTTGTGATTAGTGTTGCAAGGGAAGGGCTGTTCTGACCAAATTCCAATGTGATTAATTGCATTCTGCCCATCTAGAATTCCCAGCACTTTTGTTTGGATGAGACATTCAATTCTTGTCTTCGCCATTGTGTTATGTACCATTAACAGCTACTATGTTTCACGTTAGAGATGGCAATATTTCAATGGCAGTATTTCAATAATGAGTAAAATGACTGCTATGTATATTGCATATGGTTTATAAAGGGTTTTTCTAGATGAGAACAGTATAATAACCTAAATATAACTTTGTGCAATAAATATAACTGCTTCCTCTTCTCGGACCTGTCTCTAAAGAAATAAATGAAGATTATCACATGTTCATCATTTATCTTTTAATTCCACTCATGCAACAGAGTTTGTCCACCAACTGTGGGAAACACAAATAACCGTTTTCCCTCCAATTGTTTTAAATCCCCTACAGGGAAAAACATTGGCTGTTTGGCATTCTCTTCTTACTGTTCTACCGCTCGATATATCAAAGGTAAAGCTTGCACTGAGAACAACTTTTAAGAAGCCAAATATGACCTCTATGGGGAATTGCCTCCTTTGGCGTCATTCTGCACTTTCTTCTCTCTCTTGTAGTCCCACATTCCCTAGACTATTGCTAGCTTTTCCAGAGCCCCTAAAGGTCAGATGGGATCCCTCAGTGTTTTGTATTAGTTATTTTAATCATTACTACTTTTCTTTTCCTTGTTTTGGAAGTGCTTATTTGGAAGTGTTTTGGACAGAGCACATGGGACACAAAACTCCTTTGTTCGTCTTTAGTGCTTTGATTTGCTATCACCCTATCCTGTTAGCTGGGGATGGCAGTGCAGACCCACAGAGCATATGTGACTGGCACAACTTTTACAAAACAGTTGGCCAGGCCCAATGTTCTTGGTTTGAAATCAGAGTTTTCTTTCTCCTGTGTGGACTCCCTGCTTCGGCTGTTAAGCCCCACCTGCCTGATAGAGGCACAAAGAGGTTAGGTGACTTGCCCAAGGTCATCCAGCAGGTCAATGGCAGAGCCAGGAATAGAACGCAGGTCTCCTAGAGTACCAGTTCCCTACCTGCTTCACTGGGCCACATTGGCTCTACCACCCTCCGCATCTTTTTTTGGGGTCTCTAATGAAGAGAATAATTTAGATCACTTCCATCCTAAATTCCTACATTTCAGTTGTATAACATGCCAGACAGTGGAAAATTTACTAACACATTTCAACAATGACAATACAAGTCAGCATTTTTTGAATGAACTGTTTCTTGTTACCATCATATGCCCACAAAATTAGAACAAGGTGGTTAATTAGTGATGGATCTGCAGGTCACAAAGTTCAGAGCTGCATCCAGATCCCAACTTCCCAAAAGTTCAGCAGCATTCAGATTTTGTATCATGGTTCGGCTCATAATAAAGATGAGCCCAAGTCATGAAATTTGGAGCAGGTGTCTTGTGAGATTCCACCTCTAAATATTAAACAATTCTAGGGAAACAAACTTGATCTATGCAATGGATAACATGAAACAATTTTTACAAAAATAGTTTTTTTCTCATCTATTTTTAAACTAACTATTTATGATTGTAGTCAGATGCCAACTCAGTGACTTGGCAGCATGCAAATCAATGCGCAGACACACCCACTCTTGGGATGCTTGCTTCTCAGGATGGAAACAAGTATGTTGTGTGCTTTCTCTCAAAGGACAAACACGTGTCTGCCTTATACCATTAGAGGATACATGGAATGTCTTCTGAGATAGTTCAAGAGGAAGCTTAAAAGCCTAAATGTAAATTTTTAGCAAGCGATACAATGACTGGTGATTACAAGTACATTGCATCTGCAGCATTTCAGCTCCAAAATTCAAAATGCTACTTTAAGGACACCTGGTATGCAATTATGCATCTGTATTTACGTCAAAACCCATTCAGCCATCCTTAATTTCAACTGATGTCCCAAATTTCATATCAGATATTCTACTGGTCCCTTCATAATCTGGAGCTTTCACACATTAGTGACTAAAATTCTAAAATCAGACATTAAATTAAGGTTCTAAAATGAAGCTTATTTTAAAATGTTTTTGTCAAAGCTATTTCAAAATATGGAATACAGGAACATTCTGAATCTTCACTACTTTTTTTTAAAATACATATAAAGTCATGTCCATGGACCATATGATTCTTTAATACAGCAGCTTCACTCCAATAAGTGGTTTATTTCAGGAGGCTGACTCACTTCCTTAAAGCTTTTACAAGCTATCCATGTGAGTGACAGAAAGTCCAAAAACTTAGAAGTACTCAAGGAAATGAGCCAACACATCCTGGAAGAAATATATCCAATGCACACACACAATGAGATAGATAACCCAGCCTAAGGACTCATGAAAGAACAACCAGGAAGAAGAGGTTTTTAATTACCTTAAACATTTTGTCCAAAACAGCAACTTTTGTTTTCCTAAACATACTGTATTCGAGAATCACGTTCCATGGATGTTAATGTTCATGTATTTACATCCATACTACTTCTATATGCCCTACAGATGGTCAGAAAAATAAGGTGTTTTTCCCAAGGAAAATCTTAACTTTGACTCTCCCACCCCCGAAAAAATGAAGCACAACAACCGTAAACTGAAATATTTCAAACAGAATATTTCAATACAGAAATGCCACCATGGTGCAACACGAGAATTCTACTTCAGATGCCCCCATTAGCCTCTATAGGCTGGGGTCCCTGTTTGGGCTGTATTACTCATGATTATCCACGGTCTCACTTACTGGTGAGGGGTGATTGTGCATCATGGGAGATAAAGTCTAATTGAAGATCCTGGCCCATATATCAGAATGGGAACATGAGGCAACTCAACTACAACTCCCATGAGGCTCTTCCATAGCATATCTGAATAAAAATACATTGGTTTTCAGCTGAAAAAAATTTAGTTTTTGGACAAAAATCTAAATTTTCCACAGAAAGCAGACACTTTTCATGAAAAAATTCATTTAGTTGAAACCCCAATTTTCAATTACAAACAAAACAAAACACTTTTGACAGAAAATTTATGACCAGCCTTAATATGCCGCCTTCCAAGCATCACTCACTTTCCGAGGGTTTCATGACTATAAATTTCTAAAGTCAGGTCATCAACAAATGTAAAAGCTATTTTCCAAGCAACAACGCTCTCAAAGAAAAGTACTGAAATGCCCATCCTTTTCCTACTCCTAGATCCTCGTACTAGTATGAGTAGTGTCCCAAGGAGCAGTGACCCAGCATCACATCAAACCTGACTTTTAATCCATCTGCTTACAAGTGGATACAAAAATGTACATTTCTGTGGCTGCATCCAAAGCAGGTTGGAAGTGCTCACTGTAATTTAATACAGTCATGCATCGTCAAATACTTTATCCAAATGGCCACTAGTGGATACACAGATAAAAGTTTCCAACAGGTGAGGGAATAAATGGGGTGAAGGTTTGTGTCTTTTTTATTATTAATTATTGCTTCAAGAAGTCCTGAAATTTTTCCTCTAAAATATCACAGAATCATAGAAATGTAGGGCTAGGACAGGGGTGGGGAACCTTTTCCCTGCCAAGGGCCATTTTCATATGCCTACCGTCATTCGCGGGCCATGCCGCCGAATCCCGCCGCCGAAAAGGGGCACATGCCGTGAAACCGCGCCGCCGCCGACTCCACCCCCGCCGCCGAAATGCCACCGCCTTTTCCGCCTTTTCGGCGGCGCGGTTTTACAGTGTCCGCGGGGTGCCGTGGGCCAGTAACCGCCTCCGAGCTCCCGCCGCCGCCGAAAATGGGCAGACAGCAGCAGGGTTTCCGCGGCAGGGTTTCGACGGCGCGCACTTCCCGCCCGCCCGCGGGCCGGATCAAATTCTTTCGCGGGCCGGATCCGGCCCACGGGCCGGAGGTTCCCCACCCCTGGGCTAGGAGGACCCTCAAGAGGTCATCTAGTCCAGTCCTCTGCACTGAGACAGGACCAAGTATGCCTAAAATCATCCTTGACAGGTGTTTGTCTAACCTGTTCTTAAAATCCTATAGTGATAGGGGTTCAACAACCTTCTTAGAAGCCTATTCCAGTGCTTAACTATCTTTATAGTTAGGAAGTTTTTCCTCATATCTAAACTAAATCTCCCTTGCTGCAGACTAAGCTAATTACTTCTTGTCCTACCTTTGGTGGATAAGGAGAACAATAGATTGCCATCCTCTTTATAACTATTAACATATTTGAAGACTACCATCAGATCCCTCCTCAGTGTTTTCTCAAGACTAAACATGCTCACATTTTTTTTTTAAACCTTCCTCATAAAAGGTTTAGAAAATATGACCTATCATTTTTGTTGTTTTCCACTGGACTCTCCAATTTAGCCAGATCTATCTTAATCTGTGGCACCCAGAACTGGACACAGTACTCTAGTTGGGATCTCACCAATGCCAACTTGTAGATTGGGACAATTATCTCCCATGTCTTACATATGACACTCCTGTTAATATATCCCAGAATGATATTAGCCTTTTTTTTTTTTTTGCTACTGCATCACATCGTTGACAATTTGTGATCCACTATAATGCCTAGATTCTTTTCAGCAGTACTACTGGCTAGTCAGTTTCCCATTCTGTAGTTGTTCATTTGATTTTTCCTTTCTAAACATAATATTTTGCACTTGTCTTTGTTGAATTTCATCTTGTTGAGTTCAGACCAATTCTCCAAATTTGTCACAGTCATTTTGAATTGCAATCCTGTCCTCCAAAGTCTTTGTAATCCCTCCCAGCTTGGTGTCAGCTGCAAATTTTATCAGCATACTCTCCACTCCATTATCCAACTCATTAATGAAAAATTGAAAAGTACCAGACCCAGGACTGATCCCCTGTGGGATACCACTAGATACGTTCCCCTCCTCTCCCAGTTTGACAGCAAAGCTACTTTGAGTATTGTTTTTCAACCACTTTATAGTAATTTCATCTTGACAACATTTCCCTAGTTTGCTTATGAGACTGTCATGTAGATACGTCAAAAGCCTTACTAAAAATCAAGATAGCTGTACATGTGATATATCTATCTATCAGAAATATCTGGTCTGGATTTCCCTTATTTTGCTGGCAGCCATCTAGAAGGAATCAGTTAGGAGCTCTCCTTCAGTTGTTAAAGACTGAACACAACTCTTTCAATTAACTAAACATCTCTTCTCGCAAGTGTTCTGAGGCATCTGCATTAAACAGGTATTTAGCAGAAATCACCACTAGAGTTTTAAACATGACTACCTTTTAGAGTGAGCAAGCAGGGTCTGCAAAGGACAGTTAGGGCCCAGTACAGTGGGCTTTACAAATCACACCCCTCTGGCACTCTTTGCCACACCATGCAGAAAAGTGTAAGGAATCACTTCCCCCTTCGATTAATCAGATTCCACTTCTTTGGTATTCAGGATGTCATAGTCCTACTAGTTTAACAAGCTTTCACAGATCCTTCCAAGAAAAAAAAATCCAATTCGATACAATCAGTTGTCTAATTTAATCATGTAAAAAGCAAGCAAGTAAACAAAAAGTTTGAAAGAAGCTGTGGGGGAGATTCCAAGCCTCCTTCATGGTTCATAAAGCAGCTGAAAGGGGAATGAACCCAAATGGTTGCTTTTATTTGTTTCCAGGTCACTTTTAAGTCATTCTCAGACAATTAATTCTTGGACTGAAACTTCGCAAGCTTTGTCTGAGCCAAAAAATGATTTTATTTGTGCAGTTTCTGAATATCCACATGACCATTTTTGATCCTTGACTTACTTCTTGTTTTGGAGGGCAGGATTGGGGGGCGGAGAGTAAGAGGGTTCCAAAATGTGGTGTCCCACTTCATGTCCTCCACTAGCTTGACACAAATAAGGGAGCGTGACAGCCTTAATTGTGATTTTCCTTGTTCTCATGGATCATGTCAAGACTTACAGTTGTTCTTCGGTAATACATTTCATATCCTCTTACCAAAATAAAACCTTAATTTGCTGGCAGTGCTTAGTGTTTCCTTGAGAACACGTATCTACAAGCTTACACTGGCATACCCAGCGTAACTGTTGCAGAACGTACTCAGTGGACAACTCCTTGGCCAAATTGAAGATTGTTTTCTTCTGGAAATGAAAATGGGGTTTTGTAAAATGACTTGGATTAACCAGGTCTAACTGCACAACACTCCCAAGCAGACTGACATTATTCAAGCAATAGCATTTTAATACTGGATCTGTCATTGCCTCTCATGCAGCAGATGAACATGATTGAAAAGATCCTGGGCAATAATCCAAGCTCCTTTTTCAATCTGCTTTAGCTCCATGACCTACCAAAGGGAGAAATTAAATTTCCAAGATGAAGTAGATCTCCTGTTACGCACTGACAGTATAAACAGCATTTCCCCACACTTAAAAATATCAGTCATACCAACTGCCATCATAGCTTCAGCACCCTATTTTCATTTCAGGGTAGCAGCACCAGTCAAGGAATGGCATCATTTCATAAAATCCCAGGATCCTTTTCTCTCTGTTTCTCCTGTTTCAAAATGGTTTGTTACACTTTACGCTTTACCACTTGAAGAAAGGATGGCAGAAATGGCTTCTGCCAATCCTCACCTCCATAAGCTAAGGTCTTAAAGATGGTAGCAGTTGTATCCAACCCATTTTACAGAGTGCAAACTGGACGTGAAATTGAATTTGCTAGAGAGCAAGGCTAAAAGAAACAGAGCACTTGCATCTGCAGTTTTTTGTTACAAAAGAAAATATGCACCTTTCTTAATACAGAAAGTTGCCAGAGAAGTGATGGTGCTCTTCTTCAGAAGCAGTATCTTTTTTACTGAGGAACCATAGGTCAGAGAAATGTAACTTAAAATCGTTACTAGCAGGAGAGAGAGAAGGAGATAAAATGTTCAAGAAAAATAATGAAATTAAATATAATGAAGTAACAGGCTCCTTCTCATCCTCACTTCCTGAAAAAGGAAAACAAAATGGTTTAGTCAAAGGAGAGCAGAGGAGGTTTTGTATTTGTTTTTACGCCTCTCTCCCATTTCCTCTTCTTTCACAACAATAGCCGTTTATCTACTATGCAGCCCACTCCTGCTAACACACCTGTAGCAGGAGTTATGCCTGATATGTCATCTCCACAATAATCCAGTATTTACTAGCCTAGAAGTATAAATCTCATGGTGGCACCCAGCCTTCACTCTCCTGTGTGACAACGGATCCAGCCAAACAACTGGGGCAACTAACTAGAGCAGGGGTGGCCAACCTGCGGTTCCACATGCAGCTCTTTGCTCAGACACATGCAGGCTTGGGAGAAGAGGGGAGTGAAATTGACGAGCTGCTGCAGAAATTGACAGATCAGTGCAAACTGTTGGTGGAGGGTAGAGACACAAGGGGGAGTGAAATTGACGCGCTGCCTGAGGGCAAGGTAACTGCAGCTCTTTGTCTCTCACTGGTTGGCCACCCGTGAACTAGAGCCTTTCTGAACTAAAAGAAAGATTTGCAGCTCAACCTATTGTACAGTAGAACCTCAGAGTTATGAACACCTTGGGCATGGGACTTGTTCGTAACTCTGAAATGTTCATAACTCTGAACAAAACTTTGTGGGTTGTTCTTTCAAAAGTTTACAACACAACCTCGACTTACTACAGCTTTGAAACTTTACTATGCAGAAGAAAAATGCTGATTTTAACCATTTTAATTTAAACGAAACAAGCACAGAAAGTTTCCTCGTCTTCTCAAATCTTTTTTTAAAAAAACTTTCCTTTTTTCTTTAGTAGTTTACATTTAACACAGTACTGTACTGTATTTGCCTTTTTTTCTTTTGGTCTCTGCTACTGCCTGATTGCATACTTCAGGTTCCAAATTTAGGTGTGTGATTGACCAGTCAGTTCATAACTCTGGTGTTTGTAACTCCGAGGTTCAGTAGTATGTCTGACAGTAGTAAGTCACAAGTACAGAATATAATAAGCTTTGTGGGCCAAAGCTTTGAGAGACGGTGAGCAGCTGGAACCCCCAATGACATCAATGAGAGTTGCAGGAGCTCAGCAGATAGGCAGCACTTTTGGGGATTTGGCCCAGAGTATGCAAGACAGATTCAGAAGTTATAGTATTTATATAATACTGTAATAAACACCTTGGATGAAATACTGGCCCCTTTGAAGTCAACAGCAATACTCTCAGGAGTTTAAAATTTGCCAGGAGGTACACTTTTACAAAACCTTCTCTCTCTCTCTCTCTCTCTCTCTCTCTCTCTCTCACACTCACACACACACACACACCCATTTGCAGCCACCAAACATTGGGGCATATTGCCAGCTACAAACAAACTGAAACTGACTAGCCTACTCCCCATCAAACAACTGGAGAAAAATGCAAAGAGTAAACCAGTAGCATAAAAAGTGAAACAGTAAATTTGATTTTTAAAATTGTTTTAATTATCCTAAATATTGTTTAGCAACACAGGTAAGGAAACCTGTCTAAAAATTGTTAGGGTCAAATTCTTTATTAGTTTAACTGGGTGAAATTCCATTAGTACTAGCAGAAAAGTTGGCCCATAATTTCTTTTAACTTGACACTGTCCTTTTAATTCAACTACTACGGTTTTCATAGATTCCAAGGCCAGTATGGACAACTGTGATAATCTAATCTGACCTCATGTATAAACACATGCAATAAAACTTCCCCAAAATAATTTCTAAAGCATATATTTTAGAAAAATATCCAGTTTTGATCTAAAACTGCCAGTGATGAAGAACCCATGATGACCCTTGGTAAATTATTCCAATGGTTCATTACCCTCACTGTTAAAACTTTACGCCTTATTTCCAGTTTGAATTTGTTTTGCTTCAACTCCCAGCCATTTGATCATGTTATATCTTTCTCTGTTAGACTGAAGAGCCCATTATCAAATATCTGTTCCCCATGTAGATAGGTACAGACTGCAATCAAGTCACCCCTTAACCTTCTCTTTGTTAAGCTAAATAGATTGAGCTCCTTGAGTCAATCACTATAAGGCATGTTTTCTAATCCTTAAATCAGATCTTCTCTGAATCCTCTCCAATTTATGAACATTCTTCTTATGTTGTGGACACCAGAACTGGACACAGTATTGCAGCAGCAATCACACAAGTGCCACGTATAAAGGTAAAATAACCTCTGTATTCATACTCGAGATTCCTCTGTTTATGCATCCCAGGATTGCATTAGCTCTTTTAGCCACAATGTTGCAGTGGGAGCTCATATTGAGCTGATTATCTACCACCACACTCAAACTTTTTCAGAGTTACTGCTTCCCAGGATAGAGTCCCACGTCATGTACATATGGACTATGTTCTTTGTTCCTAGATGTCTACATTTACAGTTAGACATATTAAAACGCTCGTTGTTTGCTTGAGCCCCACTTACTGAGTGATCTAGATCACTCTGTATCAGTGTCCTGTCCTCTTCATTATTTACCTCTCCCCTAATTTGTGTGTTATTTGCAAACTTCTTCAGTGATGATTTTAAGTGTTCTTCCAGGTCATTATAAAAATGTTAAATAGTGTAGGGCCAACCACCGATCCCACTAGAAACAAACCCATTCGATGATGATTCCCCATTTACAATTACATTATGAGACTTATCATTTAGCCAGCTTTTAATCCATCTAATGTGATGCCAAGTTAATTTTATATCTTTCTAGTTTTTTCGTCAACATCATGCAGTACCATACCAAATGCTATACAGAATTCTAAATTTATTACATCAACACTATTACCTTTATCAACCAAATTTATAATCTCATAAAAAAGACATGAAGTTAGTTTGACAGGATCTATTTTCCATAAACCCATGTTGATTGGCTTTAATATATTATCCTGCTTTAATTCTATATCAAACAGGTCCCATATCAGGTGCTGCATTATCTTTCAATGAAAACCCACCCAGAAAAGCTTCACCATTGTCTTTCCCTTTAGTATTATATAGAATACATTACCAGAAATAATTTTGCAGGGTGACAGATGTTTGCATGCCAATTCAATGTCTTAAAAGCAGGTCTCCATTTATCACTCAATTGAAACATATACATCTAAGAGATTTTTCTTCACCCACCATCCCACTGGCTACCATTTGTTTAACCATCACAAGCATTAAATTCTATACAACCATTAAAATATGTTTAATTTACTTTTTAAACTGGACTTTTTTTTACCACTGTTTATTAAGGAGTATTACTACAAGTTCATCTCAGTAACACTAGCATACTACAGTATGTGACACCTACTCGTGTAGGTGGCTCATTTTGCCAGTCAAGTCCATTGTGTTGACTAGAGTTTCATATGCAGAAAAATGCATCCCAGGTTCAAGAGAAAAAGCAGTATACTGATTAAGGTTGTGACCCTGCAAGGTACTGAACACCTATTGATTAATAGGAATTGAGGACACTCAGCATCTTGCAGGACTGAGCCTTAAATCCAAATGTACCTAAGATGCCCGAATGTGATCCAACTCAAATAAGCTTTCTGCATGTCACTCAATATTCTGTGTTTAAATCTTCCAAGATACAAAGTCTAGTCTGAAAAGTAAAACCTCATTAGAACAATGAGAACTCTATATCTGATATGGGAACTTTAAGGGTAACTAAATAGCAATGACAGTAAGAATCGCTATCTGTTTCTTCTCCCAGAATGAGAGCAGTTTCCAGGGAAAGCAGGGAACCAAATCTCAAATCACACTTTTTTCAATGCTGATGCAGAATTTTTTGTTCTGTCTACGTTATCAGTTAAACTGTTTTCAACACAATGGATCAAATTCCCACTGTAGACGGGACATACAGTATCATGATCTAAACCTCTCTAAAAATGGTTTTTAAGAAGACATTTCATAGAATCATAGAGTTGGAAGGAACCTCAAGAGGTCATCTAGTCCAACCCCCTGCTCACAGCAGGACTAACCTCAGCTAAATAATCCCAGCAAGGATTTGTCAAGCCGCAGCTTAAAAACCTCTAAAGATGGAGATTCCATCACCTCTCTAGGTAACCCATTCCAGTGCTTCACCACCCTCCTAGTGAAAAACTTTTTCCTAATGTCCAACCTAGACCTCCCGCCCTGCAACTTGAGACCATTTCTCCTTGTTCTGTCATCTGCCACCACTGAGAACAGCCTAGCTCCATCCTCCCTGGAACCCCCTTTCAGGTATTTAAAGGCTGCTATCAAATCCCCCCTCATTCTTCTCTTCTGTACACTGAACAAGCCTAGTTTTGTGCTCCAGCCCCCTAATCATTTTTGTTGCCCTCCGCCGGACTCGCTCTAACTTCTCCACATCCTTGTTGTAGTGGGGGGCCCAAAACTGGACACAATACTCCAAATGCGGCCTCACCAATGCCGAATAGGGATGAACGATCACTTCCTGTGATCTGCTGGCAATGCTCCTACTAAGGCAGCCCAATATGCTGTTAGCCTTCTGGGCAACCAGGGCACACTGCTGACTCATATCCAGCTTCTTATCCACTGTTACCCCCAGGTCCTTTTCTGCAGAACTGCTGCCTAGCTAGTCAGTCCCCAGTCTGTAGCTGTGCATCGGATTCTTCCGTCCTAAGTGCAGGACTCTGCACTTGTCCTTGTTGAACCTCATCAGATTTCTTTTGGCCCAGTCCTCCAGTTTGTTTAGGTCCTTCTGTATCCTATCCCTATCTTCCAGGGTATCTACCACTCCCCCCAGCTTAGTGTCATCTGCAAACTTGCTGAGGGTGCAATCTACCCATCCTCCAGATCATTGATGAAGATGTTGAACAAAACTGGTCCCAGGACCAACCCCTGGGGCACTCCACTTGAGACCGGCTGTCAGCTAGACATGGAGCCATTGATCACTACTCGTTGAGCCCTATGCTCTAGCCAGTTCTCTATCCATTTTATAGTCCATTCATCCAACCCATACTTCCTTAACTTGCTGATAAGAATACTGTGAGAGGCCATATCAAAAGCTTTGCTAAAGTCAAGGTATATCATGTCCACCGCTTTTCCCCACATCCACAAAGCCAGTCACCTCTTCATAGAAAGCAAACAGGTTGATCAGGCATGACTTTCCCTTGGTGAATCCGTGTTGACTGTTCCTGATCATCTTCCTCTCTTCCAAGTGCCTTAAAATGGATTCCTTGAGGACCTGCTCCATGATTTTTTCAAGGATTGAGGAGAGGCTGACCAGTCTGTAGTTCCCCAGATCCTCTTTCTTCCTTTTCTTGAAGATGGGCACTATATTTGCTTTTTTCCAGTCATCAGGGACCTCCCCCAATTGCCACAAGCTTTCAAAGATAATACCCAATGGTTCTGAAACTCCCTCAGCACCCTCGGGTGCATTGCATCTGGCCCCATGGACTTGTGTATGTCCAATCTTTCTAAATAGTCTTGGACCTGTTCCTTTAGCACTTAGGGATGTTCACCTCCTTCCCATTCTGTGCCGCCCAGTGCAATAGTCTGGGAGCTGACCTTTTCTGTGAAGACAGAGGCAAAAAAGGCATTGAGTGATTTCCTCTTCTCTTAATTGGGATAACTACCTACAGCTTTATCATCTTTATCACTAGCATTTTTATTTATTAGTGTGGATAAGATATAATGTGTTAAATCCTTTTCTCCCCCAAGCCCTTCTTTGCCAGCAAAGGGAGTCTAAGCATCTAGCACAGTTAAGGATATTATACAAATAATACCTTTCCTCTGCTTATTTAGGCATGAAGTAGGTTGGCTAGAATATTGAATATGCTGTACATAAATAATTACAGTGAATGAAGTGTGCGTTTCCCCAAGTACACTGAAAAAGGTTCAGTACATTTCAATGAAAAAAGATCACACTCTATTGAGATACTGAACTTATGTAAAGTTCCAGAGGAGTAGCCGTGTTACTCTGTATACAGCAAAAACAACGAGAGTCCTGTAGTCCTTATGTAAATGTATCTTGATTTTTTCTTGTAGGCTTTGCAATTTTAGTTCATATTTCTCTTTTTAGAAAGTAGCATTGGAAAATAAAAATGTTCTTAGAGATAGAAGCCCAGATTGCTTAGATTTAGGGCAAGGGACTGTCTTTTGTTACGTATGTGCACAATTCTTAGCACAATAGGGCCTCAATCCCTGACTGGGGGTTCTAAAATACCATTGTATAAGAATTAGTAATAATAGGACACCTCACCAAGGCTGTAGATGCTTTAATACCATTAACACCACAATAAATAAAGTTTTAGCAGCACTGAAGTATCCATTCCAACAGGAATTGAGTCATCTACTTATAGAAACTTCTTTTCAACCCTTCATTATCTGAAGCATACCCTCAGGCCTTCTCCAAAAACCCTGTCAGACAAATGTCTTTGGCAACATGCCCAAAAGATCATCAAATTCTGGCTCTTTCGGATCAAGTGTGGGGAAGCAAGATCAGAGCCTCTGAGCTCTCACAGAGAATGCCTCGCCAGCTGCCCACCCTTTTATAGTAAGGGAGATCCAGCTCAGGTGCCCCTGCTGCAATATGGCATGGGGAAAGAGGCCACCCCTCAGATAGGTTGGACCCAGGCCCATTAGAGCTTTGTAGGTCATAACTCACACCTTAATCTCTACCCAGAAACCAATGGCAGCCAGAGCAGATACTGGAGCACTGCAGCCATATGCTCCCAGCGAGATGTCCCACTCAAGAAGCAAGTCAATGCATTCTGCAGCAGCTTCATTCTCTGGATGTTTTTAATGTAGGAGCCCTATCACAGATCCTAGCGAGTGCTCCCTGCCGGCCACTCACTAGGACTCCTGTAAAGGAAACCAAAGCCTTTGTGCTCTGGGCTCCCTGGGGTGTGTTAAGCTTCTAGCGCTTCAGCAGGCTGCAACATCCCTGGGCCTCTCTGGCACATTTCCAGGGAACTGTCTCTCAGTCTGCTACTACTTCCTGGAAACGGAGCTCTTCAGACAGCTCAAGGCCCCCATGGACTAGCACTGACCTCCAAGATACCCTAGTTACTTAAACACACTCCCCCACCCAAAAGGTGTGAAGCTCTTGATTACACTTTAACGCTCTCAGGGGTATGAAGTAGCTGTAAAACAGTCAACACACACTCATACACCTTGCACTGTCCAACACCTTTATACTCTTTTATACTTGATCATAGAAAGCATGGGAGAGTACCCATCATACAAAACAATAAACAAATGTCCCTGTCTCAGTTTGCTTCCAGGACATTCTATGAGCTGGAATCCGAGTCCTTTGGATTGTCCAGAGTCCTTGGGACCATCTGGACTCAGAAAAGTAGGCAGGACCCCCCAGCCCCATGAGGCTGCTACATGCTGGTTGACATCTCCTTCTCAGAGCCCCCCCTAACCTCCCAGCTTCTGTGATCATGCTATAGTTGCTGTCATGACCAAAGCATCGTTTGTTTAATTTTGAAGACAGGGATATCTTAGAAACATAAAATAAAATTCATTGAAGCATGTCTCCTGACAACTCCTCAGTACCAGCTTGAACTTTCCCCAGCCATCAGAGTCACCCTGATTTTCTTGGTCCTTATTAATCAAGGAGTGTATCAGTCTCACTTTAAAATAGATATTGAAATATCCACTGCTGGCAGTAAGACTACACAGAAGATTCCCCTTATTCATTCCCCTTCTACCGCTGTGATGCAGGGACCCCATATGGAAGTTGTCCCACTGTGAGATTACACTGCTTTCTGAGCAGGGCTCTACTAAATTAAAAAGTGGGAGGAGGGAAGTGTCAGATTTGTGGTGGGATAGTTGGCAGCTATCTCAATAGCCATAAAACAGATTCAGGGTCCATTAGGAAGAGAAGAACTAGCACTGAAAATATAGCTGGAGGAAAACCCTGGCTTGTAAAGACACTAGATCAGGGGTGTCACTCGCTGATGGTGACGGGTCAAATTCACGTAGCATGCCAGGCTACCTTCCATTTTCGGTGGTGCAGAATAGGCCCTTTTCCACAGCGGGATTTCGCGGGGAGTCCTGTTGCCGCTTTAAGGGATTTCTGCGGAGGAAGGCGTTCTGCTTTAAGACTCTCTTAAAATGGGCCCTCCGCCGACAAATCTCTTAAAGGGGCAATGCCATAGGCAGAGAAGCTTTCGGCGGCAGCACAACTCACTGAAACACTGGCCGAACGTGGGCCGGATCAAAAAGGTTCGCGGGCCAAATGCGGCCCGCGGGCCATATGTTTGACACCCCTGCACTAGACCTTTATTAGAGATATTTATTACCAGTATATGTTGGCTCTAGGGTAACCATAATGTCTTATGCAGAAGCTGAACAAGAAAAAACAATAAAAATCAAACTTTTCCAGAATGTAAAGAAGACATTAGGTCATATGGTTTTTGTTACAGGAGGTCAAAGAAAAGCCTCTGAGGATAGGATAAGGTGATTTTAATTTTTTTTAATCTCTCTGTCGAATCTGAGCTGCTATCTTAAATGTATTAAATCCATCTTATGTGAAAGCTTTTTCTTTTCAATCTTGTTTGACCCGAAATGGAAAGGCTCCAAAACTCTCCAACCCTAGGAGATTTATTATAAACCGAGATCCTATCTAAACTGTCCTCTATAGTTCTCCCCCAGTCCTTAGAAAGAACATGCTATTGTGAAACAGTGCTGTATTTATTCAAGAAAAATGTCAGTCAGATTGCGAGAAACAATTGATGGAAATAAATTATGACCTTTGATATTTAGCATTATAAATGTGCTCAAGACCCCTAGAGTAAAGACACGTCTCAGGACTGGGACTCCATAAATAAGGACCAAACAAAAAAAAGGCTGACCTGGGCAATTCGGCCATGGGAGACAATCAACTAATGACAATGTGTTTCTCACACCACCACCCTTTTCTTTGTTTTGAGCTTTTTAATTTCTTTAAAAAAAATATAAAGTCAGACATTCTCAAATATGTATATAAACAGAACCATTGAGTTTAATGGCAACTGTGCCTCCTGATTCCAAGGCTGAATTTATGCCAAGTTATTTAAAAATGAACTCACAAATCTCCTAAGCCTGGCTTCATTCAGAGTTTCATTAACAGGGGGATTTTTACCATCAAATCCTTCACATTTGCACTGCCAATTCAGGGCATTTATTTCATTGTGGTTTTTCTTAAATTCTTAATTCCAATACAAATTGTTAATTCCTTGTTACTAAATGTATATAAAGTTCTACAGTATGAACACTCTTGTCCATGTCTCACTGGTGCTACTTGTCTTTCCCATATACAGAAAATATGGGTGAGTAATATCATTTATTGGACCAGCTTCTGTTGGAGAAACAGCTCTGTGTAAACTGGAAAGCTTGTCTCTTTCACCAACAGAAGTAGGCCCAATTAAAAATATTGTGTCACCCACCTTGTCTTTCTAATATCCTGGGACCAACATGACTAAAACAACACTTCATTTACATACAGGCTCTTTTTGGGTGTCCAGACAAAGACAGGCAGTACAGGATAATTTCTCTAATTCACTAGATATAATGACAAGAGCTTACACTAGTATCTCATTGCAAAATATTTTAAGGCTATCCCCAGGGACTACTTAAAAACATTTTGGAGGGCCAGCACTTTTTAGAATCACATGCTCTTTGGCACAGTCCTTTTATCTACCATTGTTCTGATACAATACCTAGCACAAAAGAGCCCAGGGCTCTCACTGGGGCCTCTAGGTGTGGCTGAATCACCAAATCATAGATTAGGGTTGGAAGGGACCTCCAACTAAATCATCTCAGCCAGGGTTTTGTCAAGCTGGGACTTAATCTCTAAGGATGGAAATTCCATCCGATAACTAATAATATTCCTATAAGGTCTGATCCAATGTCCACTGAAGTCAATCCCCAGTTTCATTGCACAAAAAATGCATTTCAAGGCACAAAAAAAATGTATTGGATCAGGCCACTAGAGTAGATTAAACAACTTTTATTTAATATATTTATTTCTCTTATCTATCTGGATTCTTATACAGTGCCCCTTACCATAGTACTTGAGCACCTCATACTGGTAGAGGAGGGATTCTGCCCCCTCCCCCCTTTTCCAAATGCGGATTCTCCATGCCATCTCACAATTCAGTAACTGACCTCTTTGCTGAAGAGCAGCGGTACTAAAATGGTTTAAAATTTCTGCAAACAAAAAAAAGAGAAAAAATGTATGCCATACTATTAAAAATCACCTCTAGGCAGCTCTTTGTTCAGCTGTGCCATTTGCCTATTTCCCCCAGCAAATATTTCTTTATTGAGCCTTTCTCCATCCCAGGGATAAAACCAATGTCTACTAAATGGAGCCAGAAGTTGCAAGAAAATGGTATTGCATCATTTAGGAACAAAGAACGCACACCATACTCACAAGATGGGGGACTATATCCTGGGCAGCAGTGACTCGGAAAAAGATTTGAGCGTCATGGTGGACAATCACCTGAATATAAGCTTCCAGTGTGATGCTGCAGTCAAAAGAGATAATATGATCCTAGGATGCATAAACAGGGGAATCTCGACTAAGATTAAAGATGTTATTTTATCTCTATATTTGGCACTGGTGCAACTGCTGCTGGAATACTCTGTCCAGTTCTGATGCCGACAAATTAAGAAGAATAAAATGGAGAGGGTTCAGAGAAGAGCCATGAGAATGATTTAAGGATCAGAAAACTTGCCTTATAATGATAAACTAACTAGATTGAATTCCTTGAGTCTAACAAAGAGAAGGTGAAGGGGTGACTTGATTGCTCTCTACATAGGGAATATTTAATAATAGGTTCTTCAATCTACCAGAGAAAGTTAAAGCATGATCCAATGGCTGGAAGTTGTAGTTAGAGAAATTTAGACTGGAAGTACATCATAAATTTTTAACAGTGAGGGTAATTAACCATCCTTGGTAGGATTGTGGTGGATTCTCCATTGCTGGAAATTTTAGTTCAAAACTGAATGTTTCTCTAAAAAATATGCTTTAGGAATTATTTTGGGGAAGCTCTATGGCCTGTGTTATATAGAAGGTCATGCTAGAAGATCACAACAGTCCCTGCTGGCCTTAGAATCTATGAATTATGGGGGATTTGGATCCTGGCTGGAAATTTAGAAACATGCAGCTTTTTATTGATAGACGTACAATCGTTTAAAACACACACACGCACACGCACACGCACACGCACACACGGATTTGTTTACTGCAGAGTAGCATAAGAGTTTCCATACATTATTCATGCTTTGATAAGTCAGAGCTTCTTTAAATGAATGCTTTAACCTTCTTGAAACTGATACTTCCAGACCATTATATTTCTTCCGCATTATGCTACTACTATTGTTTTTTTCCATATTCTTACCCCCTACCCTAACAACCTTTCCTCCCCACACCCTTTGTTTTTCTGTTAGTTGTGTCCAGTGAGTTAGCTTTGAGCATTCTCAGAGCATTAATTGCCATTACACGTGTTTGGCATTCATCCAGATCCATCCCCAGGGCTGGATTCTTTTTTGTTGAGGGTGGAAGATGCAAACTGTACTGAGCCTGTTGCACTCCTTGGAGATAAACCCTAGAGAGGGCAGTAGTGGCAGGGAATTGTAAGCGAGATCCTTGTTTAGTGACTTATATCCTTATTGGTCTACGTCCAATAAGCAGCATTTGATCAGATTAAAAAAAATGCTTTCAAGTAACAATCACACAAATGATCAAAACAGTGTGATACAAATATATGATTTTGTACCATGAATAAAACATTACAGGGAAGTGCCCCCTATATTATGAGCTTTGTACAGATGGTAAATTGTCTTTTACTTAGGTAAAATCAAGGTGATTGCTCTAGAACACTCGCACAACTACATTGAAAAAATAAACCAAGACTGGTTTGTAACTCATTCGCTCCTGTCCCCCATCCAAAAACGAACAAGGGCTAGAACATAACTGCGTGACCTACTCCATAGTAAATGGCAGCACGTCATTGCACTGTTCCTGGAGCAGCCCAGAAGTGAGACTATGACTCTCAATCTACCTCCTGATCTCCCTACTTCTCAGGATACACCAGTTTTTACCAGGTACAGCAAACATCTACTGACTTCCAGGACAGTGATGTTGTCCAGCATGTTAGGAGGTGCAGACAAGGCTCTGCCCATTCTTTGCCCCCTCCCATCCACCTGTGTGGGGGATTGGGGGGGGCGGTGATATAGTGGATTTGCAGAGCCTACTTCCTCTCCTGCACTGTGACCAAGCTACAAGGTAACTGGAGCAACACAATAAGGGACACCTTACACCCTATTCCTCCCTTACACGGCCACACAAGCCAGGCCCCAAGTGAAGTTCTATATGGGAAGGAACCTGTCTGAACATTAATTAGGAAAAAGCATTAGCTGGGCAGCAAGCTATCCTACTGCAAGCAGAAAATTTCTGAAATGACACTAAATCATGAATTTCATGTATCAATAACAGCACTATTTATTTCGTGTATTGTTACCAACGGTCCATTCCCCCCTCCAACCTCCCGCCCCCGTGCAATGTGGATTAATATGAATTACAGCTGCAGAAAAAAAAAAGTCATTCCTTTGAATGCATTCTGGGTAGAATTTTATGATCATATGAGCTCCAACTTCAGCATTCAGCTCCCTTAACTGCCCTCATTTTACAGACTGACTATGAAACATGGATGTCAGAGCAAGAGTGCAACAAAAACAAGCAGATGGACTGAGGCTTAGAGTGAGTACATATCAGTGGACATTTATTATAGAGGTGACACATGTTTTCTTTCCAATCTGCAATAGCACACCATAGGATTTTGCGCACCACATTGCTTTAGCTCCCAGTAAGCAGAAGCTGTTCTTTCAATAGGAAACAATGGCAACTGGACATGACAAGCTGCACCAGCCCTTGAGAATTAAACTCTGTTATGGAATCATCACCACCAGACAGGGTGTGCAGTTGTTCTGAGATAAACCAAGCCTTTAGTATTTAAGAAATGTGGTTTTCACACAATAATCACATCCCTTGTGCTTATAGAATTGTATATTCAAACTAAAATAAATCTCACACTTTAACAAGAGCACGTACTACATGTTGTTCGTACTCTGTCCAGCAGTAAAAAAAAAAAATTAATATTGTGCTTTTAATGTTCCTCTCTTCTTGCTTCCATCTTACCCCCATCTTTTGTTAGCTCTTTGGCCAGTTTACCTTGCTAAGGGCCTGATCCAAAGCCCAATGGAGTTAATGGAAAGACTAACACTGACCTCAACTGGCTTTAGATCAGGCCCTACCTTTCTAATATCCAAAAGTCACTCCAGGAAGAGGGGGATCATATACAATGTATTGCAAAGCACTTCCAGTCTAACGGTTGTTCTTAGCTCACATCTCTTCCTCCCAGATCAGTTCCTCTTTCCTGTTCTCATCTATTTATGTAGGGGCTAGACACTGATCACTGCTGCGCTCCCAGGATTCAGGCCCAGATTCAGTACAGCATATGTTCAAGGCCCATCCCTATTCAGTTCAGCACTGAAGCATGTGCTTTACTTTAAGCAGGTGTTTAAGTGCTTAAAAGTCCTGAAAAGGGACGCTCTCCTGAATCAGGATTTCAGTGAGAGAGTGACACTTTTAAGATGTCTAGAGTCTCAGGATAGACAACAATCCACTCCACAACTAATTTTTTCTATTTTCTGAAGTAGAAGGTTGAAGTTTAAAGACACCTAGACGTAAGAGTGCCTATTCCATCCTCTGTGCTGCAATCTCTATCTTGTTGAACCAGAGACAGTGGACCTGAGAAGTGGGATATTTAAGCAAGCCAATGTAGAGGATGGTTAAAAATGGTGGGCTATGCTGGGGGTGACAGGACAGCGACAGGAAGACTGACCCAGTGTGAAATATCGACATTTTGAAAAGGTTCCAGGGGTAGCCATAGGTCTGACAAAGTGGGTTTCTGCCCACGAAAGCTTATGCCCAAATAAATTTGTTAATCTTTAATATGCCACAGGACTCTTGCTATTTTGAAAAGGGTTGCCAACACTGTATTTCAAAAATAAGGAACTGTTTTCTTAGCACCACTGCTCAGTCCCTCCTCCGAGTATTTTCATTGTCATAATCAATCAAGAAATAAATAATAAGCAGTACTCACCTACATTCACAAGGTGTATTTCTTGCTGCTTTCTGCAGCATTCAGCAACTCCCTATCTTGTACAGAGATGAAAAAATACGGGACGTCCCTTGTAATAAGGGACTGTTATCAACTCTAATGCTAAAGCAAGCGCTCATGTGGAACCCTGTTATTTTATCGCCCTTATTTGAAAGCTATTCTGGGGTAGTTGTTCAGTCCTGTTAGCTAGGCAATTCCCATCAGCTCCAAATTGGAATGCTAAGAATGCAGAAACAAAAATTAAACACAGGTTAACTGCATTTCTGCATATTATGCCACTCAGACACCCTGCCCAGCGCAGGATTCTCATTCTCCTTAAATTTGAGGAAGATACTCTGTTATCTTCAGATAGGAAGATACTTCAATCTTCAGACCAGTTTTTCTAGTATCCAAATAGAAAGATTGTCTTAATGCAGGTTTTTATAGATACGTAGACGGATGTAGACGGACTGAAGGCTATAGCATTGCCAACTGACGGAAAGATGTTACAAATGTCAGGAGCACAGCACCCCAAAATATGGGTCACTAAGTAGCATAACTGTGTCAGTTTGGAAAGAAGAGGAGGAAGAACCCACTTAGTTCCCACTGAAACCGTTCTGTGTGCAGAAAAATTGCTTATTCCCTTTCTTCCAGTGGTGGAAGGCAGAGGGAAGGAATGGCAGCAAATGCTCTGCAGAATTAAACATAGGTACAGTACCACAGCTATAGAGCCCAATTCTCATTGCTGACTGCCACCAAGAACTGTCATTTCAAATTAGGATCTTAAAAATGGCTACCAAAGAACTAAAAGAAGCCAACTCTAGGCAGGTCCTAACAAAAACAGCCAAACTCAAAAAGTGATCAGGTAACCAAGGATTATTCCATGCCTATCAATGTCAAGCTATTAATAGAAATGTTTTAGATTAATTGAAGAGGAGTTAGCACTTCTGGAAATGCACTTCTCCATCTCCTGTAGTCCCAATGTATAATACACCTGACCAGCTCTTTACTTTTCTACAGATTTATACTCTGTATATAGTGCAATTCTTCTCCGAATTAAAATTCTATGGCATCAGAACTTTGGGGAAAATGACCATTTGCAGATAAGGTGTGCTACTGAAACTCTCATTCGTCATTGATCAAATTCAGATAGCACAAGACAAAATTACCCAGAAAAGAAACAACATATTCTGCAAATAGCATCAATGATACATATCTGCAATTTTCTTCTTGTGACCCCATACCAATAGCGAGCAAGATCCTCATTATAAAAGTCACTCAACAACAGTGGCTCTCAACCTATTTATCATTGTGGGACGCATATGTGACCTTAGGGTGACCAATTAACATTAGTCCAATTTCAGGACACCATGATCTCATTTGCCGGACATTGCGGGACACAGTGAAATTAAAATAAATCCCTTTAATGAAACCAAGAGCACTAATTTCACCCCGTAGCAAAACAGCTTGTTTCGGGAAGCTGTAGAAAGTTAAAATGAACAGATTTAACTAAAGTCTGCATTCAGTAACTAACCACTAGCTATCAATATAGCTAGCTTACTAGCAAGGTAAACAACCCTGTCCCATGGCCGGCCCCACCCCTTCCGCCTGAGGTCCCTTCCCATCTGGCCCTGCCCCTCTGCCCCCCTGTGCTCACCCGCCAGCCATCCCCGAGCCCCCTAAAGCCCCCCGAGCCTGATGCGGAGCAGAGCAGCCCGGCCGGGTGGCCAGGCAGCCCCCCCAACTCCTAGCCCAAGGTGAAGCAGAGCAGCCTGACCGGACAGCCCCCCAACTCCAAGCCTGGAGCAGAGCAGCCTGGCTGTGTAGCCACCCTCCCCCGGATTCTTAGCCCCGTGAAGTATTTTGCAGGACATTGTATAGTTGTGAGACATGGGACAAAGGATCCAATTGTGGGACTGTCCACAATTTGTGGAACTGCCTTAACTTTGAATTTCCAGGCTTTCAATATTACAAGTTTCCATATTCTAATAGTGTTGTTTTAAGATATGCAGATGTCTATTAACTAAATGACATTGTGAATTTCCTCTCCCCACACACAGAAAGAAATTTTAAAACATTTCTGACAAAACTATAAATACGTACGTGGAGAAAACAGGGTTACTTACCAGTAACTGTTGTTCTTTGAGATGTGTTGCTCATATCCATTCCAGTATAGGTGTGCGCGCGCCCCATGCACAGAATCCCAGAACTTTTTTTAACTTAGCTAGCTCCGTAGGGCCGGCTCAGGCGCCCCCTGGAGTACCGCACTCATGCCGTAGTACATAGGGCGCTGCCAACACTGCGGCCCCTCAGTCCCTTCTTTCTGCCAACTCTGACAGTGGGGACAGAGGGTGGGTTTGGAATGGATATGAGCAACACATCTCGAAGAACAACAATTACTGGTAAGTAACCCTGTTTTCTCTCTTCGAGTGATTGCTCATATCCATTCCAGTATAGGTGATTAAATAGCCATACCTTGGAGGTGGGTAGAAGTCAGCGTTGAGCTACTCTCGCCAGTACTGCTCTGCCGAATCCTGCGTCCTCTCTCGCCTGCTGCACGATGGCGTAGTGGGACGTGAAGGTATGGACCGACGACCAGGTCACTGCTCTGCAGATGTCCTGCAGGGGCACTCCTCCCAGGAAGGCTGCAGATGAGGCCTGGGCTCTGGTTGAGTGCGCTGTCCCAGCTCCTGGAAGCGGCACCTTCGCCCGCTCATAGCAGGTTTTAATACAGGCGGTGATCCAGGTGGAGATGCGCTGGGTGGAGACAGCTGAGCCCTTCACCCGGTCCGCCACTGCCACGAACAGCTGCGTTGACTTCCGGAACGGCCTGGTCCGCTCGATGTAGAAGGCCAGGGCTCGTCGGACGTCCAGGAAGTGCCATCTCCGCTCCTCCTCCGAACAGTGCGGTTTGGGAAAAAAACACGGAGAGGAAGATATTCTGGTTATAGTGGAACTGAGACACCACCTTAGGCAGGAAGGCTGGGTGGGGACTCAGTTGGACCTTATCTTTATAGAAGACCGTGTAGGGGGGCTCCGAGGTTAAAGCTCTGAGCTCAGAGACCCTCCTAGCCAATGTAATGGCCACGAGGAAGGCTACCTTCCAAGAGAGGACGAGCAGCGGGCATGTAGCCATGGGCTCGAAGGGGGGTCCTGTCAACATGGTGAGGACCAGGTTTAAATCCCAGGGAGGCACCGGGTCGTGGACCTGGGGATACAGCCTCTCCACCCCTTTGAGGAACCTGACTGACATGGGGTGGGAGAACAGTGAACGCCCTTCCATCGGCTGGTGGAAAGCAGAGATAGCTGCCAGGTGCACTTTCAGGGAAGCCAGTGCTAAACCCTGGAGCTTTAGGTGGAGTAGGTACTCCAATATCGCCTGTATGGGCGAGCCGGACGGTGGAACACCCCGGGACTCTGCCCAACAAGTAAAACGCTTCCACTTGGCCCGGTACACAACCTGAGTGGAAGGTTTTCTGCTGCCCAGCAGAATCTGTCAGACCTGCGCCAAGCAGGCTCTCTCTCCCTCCATCAGCCACAGAGTCTCCATGCCGTCAGGTGGAGGGAGTCCAGGTCCGGGTGCAGCAGGCAACCCTGGTCCTGTGAGAGCAGGTCGTAGCGCCTCGGGAGCGGGAGCGGCGTATCGATTGACAGGTCGAGCAGCATGGTGTACCAGTGCTGCCATGGCCAAGCTGGCGCAATCAGTATCATATCCGCTCTGTCCCTCTTGATTTTCAAGAGGACCTTGCGCAGGAGCGGAGTGGGGGGAAACGCATACAGGAGGGTCCCCGTCCAGTCTAGAAGGAACGCGTCGGAGAGGGAGCCTGGCTCGCACCTTGGAGCAAGCAGAACCTCGGGCACTTCCTGTTCCAGGACGACGTGAACAGGTCCAGTTGGAGAACCCCCCCACTTCTGGAAGATTGAAGTCACCACCTCCGGGTGCAGTGATCAGTCGTGGCGGGGAAGGAACGACCTGCTGAGGCGGTCTGCCTCGTTGTTCCTGACCCCCAGGAGGTGAGAGGCAGATATATGGAAATCGTGCCTCACAGCAAAGTCCCAAAGACAAGTGGCCTCCTGGCAAAGAGCCGAGGAGCTCACTCCCCCCTGTCTGTTTATATAAAACATGGCCGCCGTGTTGTCTGTAAGGACCTGAATCGTTCTGCCCCTCAGGAATTTGATGAAGACTTTGCAGGCCAAGCGGACTGCCCTGAGCTCTCTGACATTTATATGGAGAGCTCTTTGGTGTGGTGACCATAGTCCCTGGGTGCTCAGGTCCTTGCTGATGTGAGCCCCCCAAACCCTCGTTTGAGGCGTCCGTTATCAGGGTCACTGAGGGAGCCAAGTCTCTGAAGGGAACGCCCCTCAGAACCTCCCCTGGGTCCCTCCACCAGTCCAGGGAGGACAGTACCTGGGTGGGAACCGTGACCACCTTGTTCAGCCGGTGTCTGGCCGGTACATAGACTGAGGCCAGCCACCCTTGGAGAGGCCTTAGCTTGAGGCAAGCCAGCCTCACCACATAAGTACATGCCGCCATGTGTCCCAACAGCTGAAGGCAGTGCCTGGCTGTTGTCGTGGGGGACGTGTGGAGATCGCTGATAATGGCGGTCATGTTCTCGAACCGAATCTGAGGAAGGAAGGCTCTGGCCTGGGTGGCATTCAAGGTGGCCCCTATGAACTCTATGCGCTGCACCAGGGTGAGAGTGGACTTCTGCTCGTTGATGAGCAGCCCCAGTCTGGTGCATGTGGCGCAGGTCAGAGCCAGGCTGTTCCTGACATGGGCCCTGGACTTGCCCCGAATCACCCAGTCATCCAGGTAAGGAAATATTTGGACCCCTCTGCGGTGCAGGTGGGCCGCTACCACTGCCATGCATTTTTTAAATACCCTTGGCGCGGATGAAAGGCCAAAGGGCAGGGCAGAAAACTGGTAGTGGTATCCAGCTACCATAAATCTTAAGAACTTCCTGTGACCTGGAAGGATAGTTATATGAAAAGACGCATCCTTCAGGTCAAGGGCGGCATACCAGTCCCCTGGATCTAGGGTGGAAATGATGGAGGCTAGGGAAACCATATGAAACCTGGTGTGCCTGACAAACTTGTTCAGGCGGCGGAGGTCCAGAATTGGCCTCAGGCCCCCCTTGGCCTTGGGGATTAGGAAGTACCAAGAGTAGAATCCCTTTCCCCGTTCCTGTGGAGGAACCTCCTCTATTGCACCAAGCGTGAGGAGGGAGTTGACCTCTTGTATGAGGAGTTGGTCGTGAGAGGGGTCCCTGAAAAGGGACTGGGTAGGGGGAGAAGGCCGTAAGCTGTAAGGCATAGCCCTTGTGGACTATGCCAAGGACCCATTGGTCGGTGGTAATGGCTTCCCATTCGGCGTGGTATGGCCAAAGCCTGTGGGAGAAAACTTTGGAGTGATCCAGTGGGAAGGGAGGAGTGCCACCCTCGTGCACCCCGTCAAAACCTCTTATGGGGCGCATTGCCCTTGTTAGGGCCTTGCTGGGACCCCGGAGGGGGTCCCTGCCGGTCGCGGCAGTTGGGCACCCAGTACCTGTCCCTACCCCTCCTGGGCTGAGTGGGTCTGGGGGGCAGCCTCAGTGGAGGTTGCGGCTGCCTCTGTGTCTGAGGCCGGGTTTGGCGCCTCAAGGCCTGAGGGGTGTATAGCCCTAGGGATCTCAGGGTGGCCCGTGAGTCCTTTAGGGCATGCAGCTTCTCATCCGTCCTCTCAGAGAAGAGGCCGGTGTAGTCAAAGGGGAGGTCCTGAATAGACTGTTGGACCTCCTGAGACAGACCAGAAGCTTGGAGCCAGGAGCAGCGGCGCATGACGATGGCCGAAGCGATCGCCCTGCTGGCTGCATCCGCTGCATCACTGGCTGACTGGAGTGCCGCCTTAGCCACTGCCACGCCCTCTTGCAACACAGTGGCAAAGTCTGCAGCCTGGTCCGGGGGCAACCCCGAGGAGAACCTCTGTAGAGAGGACCAAAGGTTCAAGTTACACTTCCCCATGAGGGCCTGATGGTTCGCGACCCTCAGCTGTAGGGCCGCAGTAGAGTACATCTTGTGCCCAAAAAGGTCCAGCTTCTTGCTGTCCTTGTCTTTAGGGGTGTTGCCCTGGCCACCCTGGCAGTCCCGCTGGTTCACTGCATCCACTACACGCGAACCTGGGGCAGGATGTGTATATAAGAATTCAAACCCCTCCTTCAGAATATAGTATTTGTGCTCAGTGCCTTTTGAGGTGGGGGCCACTGAGGAGTGGGTTTGCCAGAGAGTTTTAGCAATCTTCATAACCCTCTCATGAACAGGCAGGGCCAGGCATGAGGGCCTGCTGCCTCAGAGACCCCAAAGAGGGGGTCCTCTTCCTCCGACAGCTCCTTAATCTCGAGACCGAGATTGTCAGCCACTCTCCTCAGGAGGTCCTGGTGGCCCCTGAAGTCAAAGAGGGGGGCCCTATTGTCCCTGGCCACCGCCTCATCCGGAAAGGAGGAGGAGGACTGTGGGAGGGCCCCTACAGAAGGGCCTTCCTCTGGGTCAGACCCCTCCTCAGAGGGGTGACCCTCCTGTGGACCGGTAGGTGGGGGCATTGGTTGGGCCACTGAGGAGTGAATAGAGGTGGTCCCTTGGCCCATCTGGGTACCCCACGGCCCCCAATATGGCCATTGCCAGGGGCCTTGGGGCCATGCAGATGCAGGTGCAGGGACCTGCTGGGTCATTTCCAGGCGTCCCCCCTTGGATCCCGAGCCACTTGACCGGTGCTTATGGGCCCTGGAAGGGGAGCGGCTCCTGGACGAAGAAGACTTCCGGTGCCGACATCTGCGGTGCCGATGAGGAGAGGAGCTGCTGGAGGAGCTGTAGCTGGAAATCTCCTCCCTCGAGAAGACTTGCGGCGACACTTCCCAGATCTAGAGCGGGAGCGGTGATGCCTGTGACGTTGCGACGCTGACCTGGAGCACGACGTATCACGCAGTACCGAGGCGCTCGGTGCCGAGACAGGCGGTGCCAAGGAGCTCGGTGCCGAGGAACTCGGTGCCGAGGCAGGTGGTGTCGTAATGCATGGTGGGAAGCTCAGCGCCAAGGCAGACAGCACCGGGGATCAGTGTTGAGCTGGGCTCCGCACTGGGGTACCGGAGCCCACGCTCAGGTCCCTGCTCGTGGCGGAACTGTAGCGCCTTCGCCTCGAGCGTTTGTCCCTGGACCGCCCTCGGTGCCGCGGAACTCAACGACCCGGAGTCAAAGCTAGGAGGGGAGCCCGCACTCTCTACCCTCCTTAGCCATCTGGGGAGAGACCTCAACTCCCATCTCTTCCACCCACCGGGGTAACCCAACGCGGGTTTACCCCGAGACACGGGTCCCGGAACCCTCGGCCGAGGGAGGGACGGAGGCGTAGGCAGGCCCATGAGGGTGCGTGCCGCAGCGAAAGCCTTCGGTGTCAACGGCCCTTGCAGAGGCGCTCCCCCACCCCCAGGAGTCGGGGGAGGCTCTCTGCGAGGAGATGCCGGTGCCAGAGTACTCTCAACGGCACGTGGCTGGGGCATCTCCTGCTGCACCCCCTGCTTTCCCGGTAGCAGGGGGGAGTCCATGTGTGCGGCCTCACGCCACTTCTTTTTCTTCGGTGCCGATAGTGTCAGTGCCGGTGCCGAAGTCGGTGCCAGTGGAGCGCTCCGCACCGAGGAGACACTCGGTGCCGCAGGAGAACGCGATGGCTCGGAGTCTGGGCGAAGTGCGGACTCCATCAGGATCGCTTTCAGTCTCACGTCCCTCTCCTTCTGGGTCCTTGGTTTGAAGGACCTACAGATCCTGCGTTTTTCTTTCCTGTGGTGCTCCCCGAGGCATCGGAGGCAACGGTCGTGAGGGTCACTCACTGGAAAGGACTTTGCACACGCGGTGCAGGCTTTAAAGCCGGTGGAGCCGGGCATGGCTCCGCTCTAGCCCCTAAGGGCACTATTTACTTTAACTACTTGCTAATCTACTATTAAAAAACAAAAAACTCGAACAATAAAGCTAACACTAAGGGATGCTACTTGTGTTTGTATGCAAGAAGCAGACGTTCCGGTAACCGTCACAGGCGGAAAGAAGGAACTGAGGGGCCGCAGGGTCGGCAGCGCCCTATGTACCACAGCATGAGCGCTGTACTCCAGGGGGCGCCTGAGCCGGCCCTACGGAGCTAGCTAAGGGAAAAAATGTTCCGGGATTCTGTGCACGGGGCACGCACACACCTATACTGGAATGGATATGAGCAATCACTCGAAGAGAGAACAAATATTTAATAACGGGCTCTTCAATCTACCAGAGAAAGGTACAACATGATCCAATGGCTGGAAGTTGAAACTAAACAAATTTAGACTGGAAATAAGGCATACATTTTTGACAGTCAAGATAATTAATCACTGGAACAATTTACCAAGGATCACAGTGAATTCTCCATCACTGGTGATTTTTAAATCAAGATTGGATGTTTTTCTAAAAGACCTTCTCTAGGAATTATTTTGGGACTTCCCATGGCCTGTGCTACACAGAAAGTCAAACTAGATAATCACAATGGTCTCCCCTGGCTTTGGAATCTATGAAACTAACAAAAGATTTGTGAATTTCCTGAGGATTTGCTCGACCCCACAGGAAAACTTAACACACTGATGAGTGAAGACTAACAGAAGGTTAGCATATTTCCTACTGTAAGGAGACTATTTTGCTCAATTACAACTATGATGTAGAGCCATCATACTATTCATAACAAATACTCCGCTGGTGGTGATTTTGGGCCTGATTCAGCTCCTATTGGAGTCAGTAGAGACACATGGGAGCACTATCTAGCCCATTAAGCTCAAAGATGAAGCTGCTCTGTTGATGAAGGTCATAAACCCTGTGGACTTTTTGTGAGTACTATAGTTCACTGAAAATTAATGAAGTGTTTTGAAGTTTAAAAATCTATAGGTACTAACTTCTGCACACTACCATCTGAAAAAACAGTCCCATCCTTCCCAGATCTCTTAGCTACATCTCATGACGTAAACAAATTAGAATTTTCTAGATCATGCTATTAGAATTATTCCCGTTTATTTTTTTAAAAGTTACATTTTAAAAGAAAAACCCCACCACAATCTCAGTTTATCCGATCAACCTCAAACTGCCCCTCTCCCCTTAAAATTTTCTGCTATGGATAGGGAATACACATGCCAAAATGTCAAGGCAAAGAGATTTTTTTTCAGTCAGAACAGATGCATAATCGAAGTTAGATAAGGCTGTAACTTGCTTTCCATTCTATCTAAAGAGCAAGAACAGTGACTCCATAATACAAAATAAAAACAAAAGTGTTAAAGGCAAGATTCTGCTAAGATCCTGCTCTTATTTTAATCAACAGAAAAAGACAACCTCAGAAAGGAGCTGCATTCAACACTGAAAGATTTAAAGTGCTAGATAGGAGACCAGTTTATAAAATTAAAAATTAAATTAAATTAAAAAAAAAAGTGAGTAGCTAAACCTCCTCTCACTTTTAACAAGCAGATAAGAAATCCATGAAGGATATTATACACTATTGCACTGTAACATGCTGGGGTTATGAATCCAGAAGAGGTAGTCTGAGTTTATTTGCCCCCTCAGGAGAGGCTAGAGACAGTTGGTGCCTTTGTTTTACACTTTGGGAGTCTCAGTAGACAGAAACAGCAGAAAAGTTCTTTATTCTGGAGCCAGACTGAAACTGCTCTTTCACCATTTTGGGAGACAGCTGAATAACTGGACAGGAGGATGGCATAGTTTAGGGCTTGATACTGCTCCAACTCAAGTCAATAGCAAAATTTATTATTTAAATAAAATGTCATTATATTCACATTTGTATTTTGAGAGTCTGTGCAGTTTACCGTAATCTTTGCATATAACTACACTGAAGATTTATTTATGTTGTTTGGCGGATTCCAGCTCTCTTCATCAGGGAGCGAGTAATTTGTGGCTTAGACATTAATGGAGGTTTATTCTGAACTTTCAAAAAACTGTTCCAATGGGATTTACTACAGCATGAAGGTCTATTGAGAGAAATTTGAAGCCACAGAACATGTTTGTTGGGGTCCCACACCCTCCCATCTCATTTTATTTAAACAGACATTACAGATGTTTTTTTCGGTGGCCTCTGAGGTTGGGGCCAAAGTACGATTGCCCCCTCCCCTTCCTCTCCTGTCATCAGTCCTAGCAGCAGCTTCCCCAGAAGAGACCCCAGATTGAGAGCCACATGCAATGATTGAAATTTTGTCTACACAATGGAGATTCTCCCTTCCCCACCCCCACATGCACACAAAATTGCCAGTGGTGAAGGATATTGATTCAGCTGAACTGGTGTTAGTCCTAACAGGGACAAGGTTCCAGTTGTCCGACATGTTTTATCTTCGTTTAATTTGAAGTTTAACTAAAATGGTCGCAATATGGGATCCAGGAGCTAGAGCCTTGTCTACACTAGATTTCCCTCCAGCTGAGTGCCATTAAAGAAAGGGGGAGGAGCATGGGGGGAGGAGTGATTTATTTATTTTAGAGGGGTCCTGAGGCATATGCATTTCATGAATAGGAGTTATTGCTTATACAAATGTAATACTTTACATTTTAGTGTGCAACAGCCAGCATCAAAAAATCACACAAAATACATTTTCACAAATGCTGAAAACCCACCTGGACAGAAATAATAAATTACTGTTTACAAGTCTAAGAAACCCTTTTCTTGTAAAAACCATAAAGATGAATCCTGGAAGAAGTCAAGACTGCCTACTTATAAACACTGACGTGAAAAAAGAAAGCTAGATATTAGACCTGATGGTAAAAGCATCTGGCATACGATAGGTATTTTGTAAACACCATGTTACTATTAATTTATCACAGTTTCAGAAAGGATCACCATGCTAATGGGACAATATATCTGAAATTCTTACAGTGAGATAAAGAAGAGACCCTGCAGTTCTTCTGAGTTTCTGAAATAGTGGTACAGCTAACAGCTCTGTTGATTGTGCATCTCTTTTGTTTAACTGGAGCATGTAAAAATCTACCCCTTATATTTCCAAGTCAGTAGTGCAGCCACCAGCAATTAAAGATAGAAATAGGAAGACTGTGTGTGCATATAGCGTCTGTTGTCTAAGAAGGCTGCATTTCATTATCTAGGAGGTAAATACGGAACCAAGATCTACATTAATTGGCAACACATTTTCACACTTCCAAGAGGGGAAGACAAAGCTTCAGAGTAATTTTGTGCACTCATCTCACATTTTATCTTTAGACTCTATTGCGGCGTGAACCACTGGAGACAATGAAAGGGGAGAAGAGGTGGCAAAGGACCAAAAAACACAGAAAATTAAGAAATGGTTCTGACTCACCTATATGATAAAGTCCTATCCAGTCTGTTGGGTCAACTTCTTCTTTAATATCCCAGAAAATAATAAGGTTCTGAGATTGTCCCAGCGTGTATTCATACATACTCGCTGTCAAACTAGAGCGGCTGTCAGAGGTCACTAGATCAGTGTCACTGTTGGCACGCTGTAAGTTCATGTTCTCCGGTATGGTGTGTTGAGATGCCAGACTCTGCAGGTTCTCTGGGCTCAGAGTATAACGTAGCTGAGGATTGCGACGTCGCACAAAAAGCAGATGTTCTCTGGCTGAACTTGTCATCTTGTCTCTCTATCTTGTCCGTCTACGTGAAAAACTTCTCACTTAGGGATCTGCAAAGAACAAAGAGAAGCATGAAGGACAGGATACTGGATCAAGCTCCTCATGGAGAGAACTTGGTTTAAATGTTTATTGAACTGGAATTGTCCCTATAGTAGTCTCATATGAACAATATAAAGCTCATAGTTCATTAATCTATCACTGCAGCCATTTGAAAACACTATTCAGTACACTGGAACCGAGGCATATTGCATGCATTTGTGGCAGCCTTGTTGGCATTAAAATCTAACACATACCTCGTTTTAAAATTTGTACACCAAGAAAGAAACAAGGAGCTACTGTGCAGACTAGAAAGAAGCAGAAAGCAAAATATCTCAGTCAAACAATGGAGATTTAGTACTGACCCCATTAAATAAGTGGATTAAGTCTGACACAGGCTCACATGAAGGTAACAAACTCCTCTTTTAGTTAAGGAATTACAATAGTGTCATATCTCTATTTACAAGAAATAATTTCTAGTAGTATTTTATAATTTTTTTTTTAATTGAATCAAAAAAGTAATACAGTTCTGCAGATCAGACATTAGACAAGATTTGTCTATAGCTTCAGCAAACATATAGCACCACAGTAAACTAATACAACTAAGTTATTTTGTAACAAAAAGATTCTTCTATACTTTTTAAATTCTAAGAGGGAAAACTGGGTTCTGAGGTTTCTTTAAATCGTGCTCAAATATGCCAGGTTCAATTAGCCTATGTCAGTGAGTCTGCCCAATTAGATTTTTTTTTCCCCCCAAGGTCCAAAAATAGAGACCTCGCAAATTCAGTGGTTCCCATCTGACCTAAAATAGATAACAGAAGGAGGTGTTCTCCAGAAAGGACACAATCCAGTATCAATATAAAAAAAAGACTGCACAATTTCCAGATCTAAGCCATGCAACATTTTGCAAGTAAGAGACAGGTTATTTGGTTTCAGTCAGAGATAGTTTACCCTTAACTCTCCAAGTGAAAGGAACTGTAAGTAGGCTATGTCAGATATTCCTTTGGTAATCATCTCTGTTACTACATGCTCATTTACAAAAATGCCCAGAAGATGTTATATAAGTCTACCACCTGAGACTGATTTCTAATACAGTCTGGATGGTGTTTGGGTTAAACAAGGCCAAGGTATAATCTTTGCAGCATCAACTTCTGTAGCTTTGCATCAAGAGTCATGTCTGTTAAAAATTGTCTGGTAAAGGAGTAGCTAGTAAAACAAAAACACAGGTGCCTAGTTCCATGCTTCTTCTTATATCTGACTCTCTCTTCATAGACAGTCTCCCTCTTCACTTTCAAATCTCTCCACAGAACATACTTCTTCCATTTTGTACAGTATCAGAACAACATATTGGCACTGAACAAACTAGAACTGTGTTTTTCAGAATGGAATGAAGCGCACTACATTTATTTGGGTAAAAGGGGTTTTTTGCAAGCAAGCGATTTATCAATGCAAATACATATAAGTTTGGATTGTTTTAAGTGAAGGGAATACAGACAGAAGAATACTGCATGCAGTATGTTACTTTCATTATTTACTGTGGGACTGAACAAAATTACTGTATATTTTATTAAAGTACTATAGCGTTAGTTTAAAACGTTTCAAATCACGTAATAAAAATGCAACAGAATAGACCATTTAGACAACTCAAGGATTATTTTCATGCTGGACTCTGGCAATAAAGAAGTTTCTTTCCACTGTGGAAAGACAGTTTTAGAATAAAACTGAATATATGCTAACAAAAAGGATCATCAGTCAAAACCTTGAGAATTAATGTAAAAATGGTCTAAAACGTGCTGCACTTCCTTAAGGCAGTGAACTAAAATTTGTGGTCTTTATTTTTTTTAAACACATATATCTACATAGTTTACTGCGCACAGATTGTGAGAAATTCACACCACTCTTCGAACAATTGCAAGCACTATGGCAAGATATCTGATCATTTTACAGGTTAACCATAGACAAGGTCAATTGTATTACATTCAGGGTCCTCTTTGGAGGATGTCTGCTGCAGGCAGAATACAATGGATCTCATTATTCATTTAAAATATATGTATTTTAAGCAGGTTTACAGATACCTCTGTATTATTCCTGAGCTTTCTTCCTGGTTTCGTACTTCTAGCCTTAAGCTATCACATATGGGTATTTTTGTTTCCTTAAAATAACCCAAACATCCCCTGACAATGCTGAATGTCAGCTGCTGTGATTTTCCCCGTTTCCAGCAAGCTTCTGATTTAAAATGAGGTAAAGCTCACTGGAAATGGATTCTGATTGGTTGGCCACCCTCCATAGTATTATAATTATGATTAGATCCACAATATGCTATCCCCATCAGTCAAATGTCTTACAGCTGCATTAATAAATAGAAATTATTTCTAGCAAGCAAAGAAAGAACACCCAGAGCTCCAGTCTTTTTCACAAAGGTCTCCGTACTATTATTAAGAGAGGAAGAAACTACATGATTAGTTATAACAAAAGTAATATTATTTTACATTTTACACAGGATTTTACGGAAAATCACAAAGTACTATCCATATAGGCATTTCTTCACTTAATGCTGAAATGCAGTCTCCTGTGAGGTAAAGTAAGTAACGCTGTACAATACTTTGGGACAAGAGTTGAAAAATACAATATTCTATTAAAACTTCAAAAGGTGGAGGTAGAATAGACAAATGCTAATGTCCACATTAGAATTTGGTACAACTAGAACTAGACAAAATTTTGACTTGAAACTTCCTCTGCGCCTCCCCCAAAACGGCTGTTTTTCAAAACCAAAAAGTTCTGTCAAAAACATTCATGTTTGTCAAAAATATATATACTTTCTGTTTAAGTCGGAGATTTAATGTTTTAAAGGTGTTTATTCCCCAAAATGTCTACATTTCTTATTTTTGATTTTCCTGTTTCTCCTCTGGTTTTTCCTTTTCTCCACAGAATGCAGTGCAATGAATGATGTCTTGTGCCCTCCCCTCACCCCCCAATGTTTAATTTTTCTTTTTTCCTTTGGCCACTTTGATTTTCAAAAATTCCTCAACTTTGGAAAAGTTACTGAACAGCAAAAAAACCTATAATTCTGCCACTCTGGAACTTTAATATGTGGCTTCAACAGAGGGATGGGTCTTGGAATGGACATGAGCAATGTATCTCAAAGAACAACAGCTCTGAAAGGCAAGTAACCATTTTTGCTTCTTCAAGTGCTGGCTTATGTCAATTCCAAGTAGGTGACTCCCAACCTGACTATAGGAGGAGGGGTCAGAGCTCACAGAATCGCTGATTGAAGCACTGCTTTGCCAAATGCTGCATTGTCCCTGGCCTGGTACGTGATGACATAATACGAGGTGAACGTGTGATCACGTCACAGCCCTGTAGATCTCCTCTGTAGGGACATGCACCAGGAATGCTGCCAAGGAGGCCTGTGCCCTAGTGGAGTGTGCTGTCAGTGCCAGGACTGGAACCTGTCCTCAGGTATAGCAAGTCGTCATGCAGGACGTGATTCATGATGAAATTCTTTGGGACGACACCAGGAGATCCTTCATCCTGTCCGCTACTGCAACAAAGAGTTGGTTTGATTTGCGAAATGCTCTTGTCTTTTCAATGCAGAAAGCCAGTGCCTACCTGATATCTAGGGAATGGAGACTTTGTTCCCTGCTATTAGCATGCGGCTTAGGAAAGATACTGGGAGGAAGATGTTCGGGCTCATATAAAACTGGGATACCTTAGGGAGGAAGGCTGGATGCGGTCGCAACTGGACCTTGTCTTTATGGAACACCATGTATTGGAGGTTCGGCCATCAGAGCCTTGAGCTCTGGCACCCTCCTAACTGAGGTTATTACGACCAGGAACGCCATCTTCCATGAGAGGCAGAGGAGCAAGCATGTTGCTAAGGACTCGAAGGGAGGCCTCATTAGCTTAGGGAGCACCAGGTTAAAGTCCCATGCTACTATTGGACGGCAAACTTGGAGGTATAGCCTGTCCAGGCCCTTGAGAAAGCGGGTCACTATTGGATTAGGAAAGACTGATCAACAATCCACCCCAGGATGAACACGGAGATTGCCGCTAGGTGCACCTTTATGGATAACATGGCTACACCTAGCTGCTTCAAGCACAGCAGATAGTCCAGAATGAAGGGTAGTGCTACTTGCGTGGGAGGGATGCCCGTCTGCATTGCCCACACGGAAAACCAGAGGGTGCCAGAGCCAACCCTACGGATACTGCTAAGGAGAAAAAATTCCAGTATCTGTGCACGTGGCACGCACACACCTAGAATGGAATCAACATAAGCAAGCACTCAAAGAACCTTTTATTCACATGGTTCAGTTTGTCTGGGTGGCAAGATAGGCTGGAAGATCTAAGGGGACTGTCTGTGACTCCACGGCAAGACTGGTATAGTGATCCATGACTTCTCATTTGTTACTGACTTGATGATATCTAATACTAGAAAATACCACGAGTTTGGGGTGTCTGCCCTTTTTTTCTGACAGTCTGCCATGAAATAGGCACTCACAGTTGTGAGCCACTCCAGACAGTGTGAACAGGTCTACACAACAAATTTGTACTGGTGCAGCTGCGCCACTCTAGTGTTTCTGGTGAAGATGCTCTAAGTCAATGGGAGAACTGCCCCAGCATCTTAATAACTCCACCTCCGCGAGAGGTGATAGTTTCTCCCACTGACATAGCACTGTCTATATGGAAGGGTTAAGGTCAGTATAACTACTTTGCTCAGGGGGTGTGGACATCAGGGGATGTAGTTATACTGAAATTAGTGTGTAGAGTAGACCTGGCCTTAGGCATTTTCTTTTCCTGGAATGAAGACCAGGGGGTGACTGAGACCAGAAGAATAATTATTTGAAGACACAGGAGTGCTAAGTGAACACTTACTAGTTTCATTTTGAACCACTGGAGAATCCAGGATAAAGGTTAACTAATCACAGATATTGCTGGTCTGTTTAGTACATTGGTCCCCAAACTTTTTCAGTCACGCTCCCTTCCCCGCTCCCAGGAACCACAATCGGGAACAGGGTCTGGCAGCGGACCATAACTGCTCTCAGGGGGCAGTGCTGGGACCTACAGTTGGAAGCAGAGCCGCGGCCTCAAGCCAGGGCCAGAGCTGCAGGTGGGGCTGTGTAGGAAGCCACCGTGGCCTCCCACGGAGCCAGAGCCTGGGGAAGGACCCGAGAGCTCTGATTGGCCCAACGCACACCCTGCCCCAGAGTCTGCCCAGCAACAGGAGACCCGGGCCGTGATAGGGCCACCCGGCCAGGCCAATTGGCAGCCGCGGGGCGGAGCCCCAACAGGAAGGGGAAGGATAAAAGCCTGGCCCCTGAGCTCAGTAGGGCCCAGACTGCTGCCGGAGGCAGACGTGCTGCCCCGCCAGCAGAGGCCTAGGCCAGAGCCTAACCGCCGCCGACAAACCCCGGCCCCATCTGGGCCCGGGGATTGGATAGGGCCCTCAAGGAGCTGGACTAGGCAACCCGGCCAGGACGACTGGGCCGAGTTACCCCGACCTCGAGCCCGGGGCTGTGCTCGGGAACTGCCAGACTGGGCCGAGACCCCAGAGCCGCCCGAGTGGCGGGCACCCCCAGAGGCCGGACCAGATTTGGAGGAACTGCCGGCCGCCGAGCCCCTCCCCGCAGCGGGGCAGGACTTGGAGGAGCTGCCCGAGGCCGAGCCGCTTGCTCCAACCTACAACGACCTGGAGGAGCTGCCCCCTGAAGAGGAGTTTCCTGCCCTACCCCCGGTCGATGAGGAAGGACTAGCAGCGCTAACAAAGGTGGACTATCCTTGGGACACGGAGGCAACAGGTACTAGGGTCAGTGGGGAGGAAGTAGCCCAGGGACAGCCACGACCTGTGGCTGAAGCCGCCGTATTGCCGGTGTGTTGCGGCGGGAGCCCCGCCGGCACAGTGGCAGCCGCTTCTGCTACTGCTAGGGCCCTGGGCTGGGACGCAGTGGAGACGGGTGGGCCTGCGTCCCCCTCCCCTTCCCCCGTTCCCTAGCCACCCCAGGAGAATTGCTCTCCTGACCCCGCCTGAAGCTGTTGCCTCCTTTGCTCACCCTGCCTAGGGGTTGGAGCACTAGACTCCTGGTTCGCTCGCCTTGCCTGAGGCCTGAGCGATCTGCCTCTGCTCACCCTGCCTAGGGGTTGGAGCACTAGACTCCTGGTTCACTCGCCTTGCCTGAGGCCTGAGCAATCTGCCTCTGCTCACCCTGCCTAGGGGTTGGAGCACTAGACTCCTGGTTCGTGCCCTGCCTGAGGCCTGAGCGATCTGCCTGCTCACCCTGCTAGGGGTTGGAGCAATAGACTCTTGCTCACTCGCCCAGCCTGAAGGCGAATTACCAAGACTGATCTCTCGCCAAGAGCGAGCTATTCCCCATGTAGGAAGCCACCGTGGCCTCCCACGGAACCCGAATCGCCTACAGGCTGCAACTGGGATGCGGCCAGAAGCAGAGCAGCAGACGGGAGAGGGGACGGGAACCGGAGGCAGAGGCCTGGCCAGAACTGCAGCTGGGGGCAGGGACGGGGCAGAACTGGAGGCAGAGCAGAGCGGGGTGGCACTCTCTCCCCAACCACTGTGGGGCTGGCCCTTGCCCCATCACACCGCCCTGAACGTTCCTCCATGCCCCACAGTTTGGCGACCACTGGTTTAGTGAGATGAGCTTCACTTTCGCCTGATCTACTGAGGTCTTATGGATTTAAAACATGTCCTGGGTTTGAGTTTACAGGATTGTTTTGTAAGTGTTTATATAATCTGACAGATTTTTTTTTTAAAGTATCCTGTGTCACTATATACTCCCTCCTATGTTTATAAGATAATGCTCTTAGAGACTATAACTCTATAAAAACTTACACATGTGAACAGCTTTATGCACGTGAGTAAATCTATGGTGTTCAATGGGACTTTTCACATGTGTTTTTGTAGGCTCATGGCCTAAAAGCATCTACTGGCAACAACGCACACTAGTAACTAAATTGCAGTTTTCATAGTGGAGCAAAATCATTCTCTATACAGACCTAGACAGCCTGAGATGCAGCTGAATTCACTTACTACTCCAACCAAACGCTAGAGATATCATTAGTATTGCCACCCCAACAACGACAAAGGCTAGAAATGTATTAGTGCTGCCAAACCTGGAAATTTTATTTTGAGTCTCAAGATATCTGACATTTTACTTAAAAACCTCAGCTCTTGGAAACAAGTGATAACGAGACTCAAACCTCACCTTTTCTTTTTTTAATAACTAAATTTCTAGCCTATATGACGGCATAGAGAAACTTGAAAATGAGAACCAAATGCACCCTAAAAGCTCAGGAACCAAAAGGCAAATAAAAAGAACTCAAAATATATTATATATTTAAATCTTCTGATTTTAAGCAAATCTCATGATTTTGGGGTCTGATTCATGATTTTTGAGAATACTATTTATTTTTTAAATGAAAGCTGAAATTCTGATATAACAACATGTCCCAGGAGCTGGGGCTTTAAGAAAAGAAAATAGATACTATGAGACTCATGATAAAATTGTGAAGTGCCAAAACTATATCATAACCCTTTCCATCAAGCCTTTATATAGGGCTCATTCTTGCTATCACAGTTGACGATTTTCCAACTCAACCAGTTCTTTCCCCAAAAAAGAAGCAGCAGACTGAGCTAACAACAGCACACTCGGTTTAATTCTAACTACCCTTTAATAATTATCTGCACTGTTAAAATATTAATAACTACATTTAACTTTCAAAAGCTGCACAAGATTAGATATGTCAAATTAGGTAGAATATTATTTACCATAACTAATTTACAGAGGTGTTAAGATATTTTGTAAAATACTTTCAACATGTAAAATGGTACATAAGTGTTAAATATATTATTATGTACAAACTATATGTGCAATAAGTTCTACAATAAGTAATAATATTTCTGTTCATTTACTTTGGTTATTTTCTTTTCCCTCCAGATTTATCACCTGTGAGTTTGGGTCTGAGTATAATGTAACACTAATACCTTGCCGTATTACAGGCTAAATGGTACCAGGAGAGGAGATTCCAACTCACACTACCACTGCACACTTTGAATTGCTGTATTCTCCTGAAATGAACATAGTTTATGCATGAGTATTACAAGATAAAGATAAAACGTTGGCAACAGAGGTGACAAAAATTTGTTTGCAGCACAAGTCTCTGGAGAAGGACATCCACTGCTTTCTACAATAATGTTACCTTCTAACTACAAACTACCAGTTGCACCGTTATTGGTGGGACCACACAGAAAATCTATACACAGTTAGTAGGTTGTTTCAGGTAGGTAAGTAGGTAGGTTGATGTAATTTATAAATATTCAAAAAAAAAAAAAAACCAAAAAAAAAACCCACCACTCTCTATATATTATCCCAGAGATTGTGAAATAAGGATATAGATAAACCAGGCTGGGAAAAGTAACATTATGTCCTTTAAAACTTTCAAAATTTCTCTAATCTCTAATTGTTATTGTTCTGGTGAAACATGTAAGTAAAAATCAAAACACAACAAAATCACCACCACAAATTAAAACTTCAGTTTCCACTGAGATATATGGTAGGCTGGGTATATTTTCATTAATGCGACCTACCCATGGACAACCTGGATCTCATATTTGTTGTTCAACAAGAAAACAAAGTGGTCCAAAAACCAAAACCATGACAAGTGTACATGCCAGAGGTTGAGGAGAAAGGGTCACTGTTTTTATTCCTCATGGAATAAAATCTCAATCTGAAGTCGGGTGGGAGAGTGCCTGTGTATTTTCCCTCACTCCAAGATGAGCTACTCATCTTACTTGTACAATCCCAAGCATACTGATTCACTAGTGCATCCAAAGAGAGCCTAAAAATAAGAATTATCCTCCCACCTCAGTTTTCTTCTAAATGTCACTGAACAACAGTTACACTATGAGAACATATATAATTAGCTGCATGAGCTTTCCTTTACATGAAACATGGGATACTACTACCTGAGAAGGACCAGAGCAGGAATTTCACAAAGTACCAAGCCAGGATGGACAAGTTTTCTATTCAGCTATCCAGAGGTCAGAGAGGGAGCAGTGTTTAGTGAAGCCAAGTCTGAGTGTGGAAATAAATTTCATATGCTTTTTATTCTAAAACAACTGAAAAACTAGGAGGGACTATGACGAGCTGTGTGTTTCATGTTGGTTTTCAATTAAAATTTAAATCTGTGTAAAGTAGTACCACGCTGCTTATCTGGCTACCAGTGTTTTCTTAAACACTTCAGAGGATCAGAAAAAAGTAGAATTAATTTCTTCATAAACAGCCAGTAGGATAAATTCTGGATTATATCTAGATTTAAAACACCCACGGCATAAACATAAGCCTCAATTACTGACCTTGGAAGGGAGCAATTTGGAATGAATAGTGATTTTTTTTAAATTCCACTTAATATATAAAAATTGGATGGGGGAAGTTATCGGATTTAGTTTTCATAGCAAAGGAAAGTCATACACCAAAGCATTTTCTATACAGAATCAAATATTAAATAATTTTTAAAATATAAATGAAAGGCAGGGAATCCCAAAACCTGGTATATGATTGAAGAGAAAACATCAGCAGAGTGAATAACAAAAAAAAAAAAAACAAAAAAAAACCTGAGTTCACATTCCCCTTCTTCATCTTATTCATAACAGTGAATCATTTCTTGTTTATGTAGGGATCTCTGATGTGGCTTAAGGCTGTGGGCTGGATTGCAGACTCTTCCCACAGTCATTACTCAAAATAGATTGTTAAAGGGCTGGCACAGAGATGCAACTGATCATCCTCTGAATTACCATACAAACCTTTAGTATGGAAATGACTGTGAGACAAGCACTCTGAACTTATGAATGGTGGTGGCGCTGCAGAAGTGAACATTAGCACATTTCATTTTTCACTTTCCAATAGCAGCAGAACAATCTCGTATACAGAATCAGTGTGGAAGGAGGAAGAACATGGGTAAAACAGTACCAGGAACGCTAGGTAGAGTGAGGAAAGGTTCTCCGTTCTCTAGAACAGCTTTATCCATAACAAGCTGATTCTGCGTTTGAATCTCATGAAGGAACATATAATTTTCTTTTGGGCTGTCACATATCTGGAGTCTCTCAATCTCTCACCTTTCCCACCAAAGGATAAGCAAAACCAAATAATTTTAAAAACAAGCAATCACAAATAGGAGAATACAAAGAGCAAAACACATATGCTGGCTTTTATATTGTAAAATGTTATTTCACTTAGTACAAAGATTTATAAGTGGAACAATAGAAATGTTAAGTAAAAGGCCCATGACAATGTATAAGTAGAGTGGGCTGAAAAATGAAAACACGTTTCCATGGAAAATGCAGAAGTTTTTTTTTTTTTTTCCAGTGTTTGAACCAAACCAAACTGTGGTTTTCCTAAAGTTTTTGGGTTTTTTTTCCCAATTCTACTTAATATTTTTCTTAAAATATTACTGAAAATGTTACCATAATGGTTTGGAAATTTTTCATGCTGATGTTTTTGATTAAATATATTGGGGGGAAATGAAAAAATGAACTTAACTTTTTTGCAGAAAGTTTCAGTTTTGAAAAAAGGCCTTTTTTAATGAAAAAAATGCTTTTCATTTGAAATATTACAACCAGCTCAAGCTCTGATGTACAAAATCAATGAATTTTAAAACAGGCATCTTCTTTCACTTTGCCAGCAACTGCTGGAGCCATCTAGGAAAGGAAAAGTCTGGGGATCCCTTGAACACTTTCAACCTCATCCTCAAAATTTTGGATCATGGCCATTATCACTGGCAGTCATTCTGTTCCTTAATAGGCTGGTAGTAGCTGCTGAGCTTCCTCCAATCTGACGCTAAACATGTCATCCCTGCAGCACAAAAACACTTTCACTTCCATGTACATATTCAAATTAATATACTGTAACAAATATTCAGAAGTAAGGATTCCACTTTCATTGATTTCTAACACAGACACTTCCTCTTGCCCACTTCTTCTGAAGACATCTGGTGTATCCCCATGTTCCCACTCCTTGACTGTTACTATTGCTGCAGCAATTCTCTGCAACCAACTGAATATGATGTATGGCTCTCCATGCCATTGTGCAAATTTGCTGGCACAATATCCTTTCCATACAGGCAACTCTCAATCCCACCTCACTCTCAGAGGAGGCATATAATGGTCACCAGACATCTCAGCCTCTCAGCAAAACTCATCACATACCTAGTGGGCAATGTCATTATTCGGAGGATCTAAACTGATTCTTACTCAGACGACGGTGACATCAAGATTCCTTTTTCCTGTAAATGTGTCATAGAAATAAGGAAAAGACATATGTTCCTTGAGTACACATTTGTGGCACATTTTCTATTATTTTAACTAGACCAGTGTTTCTCAAATAGTGTTCCGTTGAAGGGTTCTGCGAAAAAGCGGAACCGCGCTGCCAAAAGCAACACAAATCGCGCACCGCCAAAACAGCTGATCTCGCCGAACAGCTGATCACGCCAGAACAGCTGATGCTTACAGAGCGCGCTGCTGAAACCAGCCTACACCGCGCCGCCGAAGAGGGGAAGATTTCCTGGACTTGTCGGCGGAGGGTATCACATGGCTGCACAAGGGTGCCGCGGCGAAATATAATTGAGAAACACTGAGCTACAGTATTATGGCTTTCTGTGGGTAAATCATTATGAAACAAAAACAGAAACAGCAGTGGCCATGCTGCATTTCTTCATAAGCAAAATGAAAAAGACAAATGAAAATTTACCAGGCCAAAAAATCAAATTGCTCAACCTTACCATGATGATGATGACAGTGATGGTAAAACTAAAATATTTTTCTTGCCTTTTTTAATAAATTAATTGTACCAGGCAAATAAGAGAGCAAAAATTTGCAAGGGATGCAAATTCTGGCCTCTTTTTGCTCTTCTTGTTTTAAAAACTTTCCTTGTTTACTAGCATCCTAGCCATTTTACCCTTTGATCTGCACTTTTTACATTCTTATCTTTTTTTTAAATATGTGGTTGCTTTTTACTACTCCTTAAGCTAATTTTTTCTCTGTAATAAGTCTGGTTCCTTCTATTTGGCCATATCATTCCTTTAAAGCAAAGTCATTCTGAGTCACTCTTCAAACCCCATCTAGATCCCTATTTTGTTTACTATTGTGCCTTTTTCCCCCCCTTTTCTCTACTTTTCCTCTATTAATCTGAAACACGTAAGAGGAAAGATATCCAGTATATTATAACACACACACACGCACACATACCATCGCCCTCTTTTTCAACTCTATTCATAATACAGAGGAGGTGAGGACAACTGGATATGAATAGGCAATAACAACACAGCACTACTGTTTTGTCGGGATCAGATCCATTTTCTTCTCTTGCTTTCACTCTGAGGTTTTTGTCCATACCACTGGGAAAAAAAAAAACATGCTTGCTATCCGCTGACTCATCTTCTCAGCTCCTTTTAGTAAATGAAGAACAACACTAGAATTTACTTCTGGAAATCCCCTGTGGATATTTTAAAGTAAGTTTAAAATTACAGTATCTAAGTTTTGCTATAAACCATAAAGATTCCATAAAGCAGAGACAGACAAAGAGATCCTGTCTCCTTTAGTTTTCAAATGACATGAGTTTGATGACTCAGCTCAGATGTTAAACACCAGCTCAAATTACAAAACCACCACATAATTTAGACTGTCTGAAATTTTCTCCTAAGGGAAAAGCATAAAGTACAGCATAAATATATACATATATATTTAAAAAACCTATCTACATAGTGTATTATTGGGGTAGACCATGATTCAGGTAATTCAAGGTAAAATAAAAAACTTGCATTATCTCTTCTGAATATATTTTTGTACATATGTGCATTTGTAAAGACAGTCTTATCCATAGGTAGACAGGAACACACACCAAAGTCCTATTAGTTTAAGGGATGAGGTCTAAAACAGGATTTGAACCTCAGCATCAGAGCTTAGTCTCTTCTATGCCAGTTATGCCAATGGAACAGATCTTTGCAGGCCTGCAATACTCATTCTCAAAACATGATAAACAATTCATATTTGTAGACATTCAGTTTACAATTAAAGCTAGCCTATTGCAAATGAACAACTCTCAGCTCTGTTTTCCCTTTACAAGCTGCCCTGTCTACACACAAAAGTTGTACCACTTAACTTATACCAGATAATTACGCCAATACAATATCCTTAGTGTGGACATTTTTATACCAATATAAGGGTGCTTGTACTGCTATAGCTTATTCCCATACAGAAGGGAATAAGGAACCCTTATTCCAGTATAACTGTGTCCACACTTGAAGTTGTTCTGGCATAACTATTGTGGTAGAAGAAATCACACCTCTAATCAAAATAGTTCTACCAGTACAAAAACTGTGCAGACCAAGCATAAGTGAAGCACATGCATTTTAACCCTATTATCTAGATTAATTATATAATAATAGAAAAAAAACACTGTGAAATCTTAATGTGCTTATATAAACCACAGCTCAGGATCAGTGTATGTTATGCATCCCCCTCTTTGCCTATTCCACAAAGGACAAGAGTGTTACAGCTCTCAGAGAGCCTGGCTCTTTTGCTCAAAGTGTTTTCAGAATTGGAGGTCTCCAGTATGTCAGTTGTCACATCACCAAACCAGTTAAGTGCTGCACAAGCAGCAAGAATAAATTGGAGACAAGCAAATTCATATTCATGTTATGAAATGAAGTTATGTATTTATTATAATTACTGTGTATTGCAGTAGCCTCATTATGTTGGACATTATACAAACACATAGCAAGAAACAGTTCTTTCCTAAAGAGGTTAAGATTTAAATAGACAAGACAGACAAATGGCATGGAGGGGAAACAGAGTCACAGAGAGATGAAGTATCTCTGACTGCATGTTGTCACCATGTTTAAGCCTACATTTCTCTTTAAAGTACCCTGGTGGTGCCTTCAGTTAGTATCTTGCTTCCTTTGGGTGTCTTTCATATTTCCACTAATAAAGTTCCTTTATTATTAAATGGTTATATTTGACCCTTCATGCATCTGCTCCACACAGAATCACCTGCATGCTCTACATCAGATAATGCACCCTGTATGCCATGACAAACTCAGTGTAATTACACCTTCACTTTAAAAATCAAAACTCTTGCTACCACAGAGTTGGTCTACAGAATTCACAATATTGAAAAGCACATTTGTAGTTGCAATGAACAGATTGTGCTGCAGAATTCCCCTGCAATTACTGATGCTATTGCCCTCAGTTTAGCACTTCACGTAGTCTGTCTCTAAAATATCCATACCAGGTCTGCTATTAAAGAGATGAAAAACAGAAAGTGACCAGTATGTGAGGGTATGAGGGTATTGTGCCACAATCTGGGAAAGTGTAAACTCACATTCATTATAATCATTTTTTGCTATGTATCAACTGTTGTATGTTTAGGACTCTGAGCTCTAATGTCAGTCTCCTTCCCCCAGTCTTTTTGGGGACCAGAAAATACATGGAATAGAATCCCTGCCCCCTGTGCTGGAATGGAACTGCATCTACGGCCCCTATGTGTAGAAGAGAAATTACTTCCATTCAAACAAATGATCATTGAAATGGGTCCATGAAAAGGGACAGGGAAGAGGGAGTTGGGGTAGAAAGGATGGAGATTAAAGGAATGAAGCAACTCGCTGTTATGGCCTCCAAAACCCATTTACCAAATGTAATCTGCTCCCATGCAGGTCGGAAATGGGTGAGACAGACTCCAAAGGGAGGGATGTGGGTGGGATGCTGCAGCTAAAGATTCTTGGAGGTGGGGATGTTCTGTACTTTCATAATTGATGCTTGGACCAAGACAACGGCTCAGTGGTGGTATCAGTCATGTTAGATGGTCTTCTCTTTTGGTATCCTGGCCTCGTTAGGTGGTCCAGAAGGCCTATGGTAAGTAGAGAACGGTACCTAATGAGCTCTCTGTGCTATTTGTGACCTGCTTATTTTCTTTTGTTTGCTCATGACAGCCTCCACAACTACAGAATTTGATGCACTAAAGGCAAACGAAAAGTTTGGATTTTTCACCAGGATATAATGCTTCTTATCAGCCTGATTGCTTGTGAATGATACGGTGGCAAGAGTTTGCCAGACTGTCTTGGCAGGATCAGGGTTCATTTACTAGTAGAGTCACATGACTAGAGGCTGTGGCAAATTTATGTTGTGACTTCTGGACCTCCTCTAACTGAATCTGTAATGAGTCAGCAATGCATTTCATCCGCTCCTGAAATTCTTTAAAACTGTCAGCAAGAAAAGGTGGTGGGGGATTACCACCTCATCTGGTGATGTTGATAAAATATAGGCAGAGGTGTCACCTCCTCGTCCTCTCTAACTCTCACTCCTCAAAAGTCTCCATCTGAGGTTGGGGAGCTGTTGAGGAGTGAGATCAGGAGAATGTCTCCCTCAATAATCCCTGTGTTCAGGGGATCTGTACCTGTATCCCCATCTCCACTTCCACGTTACAATGATCCACTTCAGGAGTTTCCAGTCAATCCTCAGGTCTCCAGCCATCATCTGCTCTGGGTAGGGACTCTTGTCCCACTCCCTTCTGACCAGGGTTTTCAGGCTGCCGAGCTCCGGAACTTCAGTTCAAGCTCATCCTTTTATACCAAAAGCCCTCTCCTTGTCTGAGTCTCTGGAAAATCCATCTTGAACCAGTATATGCAAACTACTCCAGAGGGTGGTACCTCTCTAGATTTGTTTAGTTGCAGTGACTGGCCTTAACTACTTCCCACTATTTTAGTTCCTGTAGGAACTGTGAAAACCCTGTTCCATGGAGTAACACAGATTCGTACAGGAACTATTCATATATTTAATACAGTGGTCCCTAAAGCTACTGCATGGGGTTCCAGCAAATGTCACAATACCCTCAGAAAGAGATAGGAAGTTTTGAGAATTGCTGGTGATAGGTAGCCCATGGGTCCCAGTATGGCCACTTAGGTGGACCAGGGCAAAGGAGGGGGCATCCACTGTTGGTCATGCTAATGTGAAAAGACATAAGACTGTTTCTCCTTTGGAATTTCTCTCTCAGGGAAGGTGGTCAGAAGAATGTCCCTTTGATTATAGACAGGAGTTGCCTGCCCCAAAACAGAATTATTGGGGTCTCCGCTACAGCAACCATGTTTAGATGGTATCTGAAACAGTTTTGATACCAAGGTATTTCTGACATTGTGTTTTTTCAAAGAACCTGTGACGGGGGCTACCAGAGGGTAGTAGAAGGATGCTATGTTAGCCTAAGAATGACCAAGGCCCTGTTCCCCTAGCAGCTGCCCAAGGTTTTCTTCAGGCTGATTAGGGCCAGCTGAGGCCAGGGTCAGCTGAGACCAATTATGGTCAGCTGAGGCCAGGATCAGCTGAGACCAATTAAGGGCTGCCTGGGAGCAGATAAAAGCTCCCTGCCAGGCAGGCAGGGTGCTCTTGGAGTCTGGAGGTTTGGAGAACGAGAACTGCGAGTGGCAGGAGCCAGAGGAAAGCAAGGGTTTGCCCGTTGGAATGGCTACTTAGTCCAGACGAAAACCAGGGCAGGGAAGCAGCCCAGAAAGAAGACTTACATAGTGCCTTATAGCAGTAGCCAGCCACTGCTGTCAGCCAGGGTCTCTGGACTGGTGTCCGAAGAAGAGGGCGGGCTTGGACACCCCCTACCCTGACCGTCCCTGGACCAACCAGATAGCCTCTCCCTAACCTGGAGAAGAGGTGTTTTTTCCCCTCTCCCTGCCTTAGAACCTGAGGGCACTGCTCGGCCTGCGAAGGCCTGAAGGAAGACGGGGCAGAAGCGAGATGGCCGCCATCTTAAGACTAGTGGGGGCCCTGGGTGGCCATTTTGTGCCCACCGCACTGAAAAAGCACTCGGCCCATGGGAGCACGAAGGCCACCCCATCACAAACTGAAAGTCTTCTAAGAGCTCCGAGTACAAGAGCAGCCTGGAGCCTTCATGGGGGGATGCAACAACTGTATTTCCTCATGTTTTTGCTGTATTAATTTCATCCTATCAGTAATGAGAGATGGAAGAGGGGCTAATCTTTACCAAAATCACGGAATCACAAAAAACATTATTACAAGTTGTATACAGCTGTTTCCCTTCAATAAAAATACAGCAGTAATCACAATATGGGCACTGGGGAGAGGGTAGAACATCAAAAGGCAATTTTCTCCTGAAATAAAACTGTAGTTCAAACTAGTTTTCACATTCAATGAAAGGTCCTAAGGCTACCTACTGTAGGTGTATCATTTTCCTCACCAGGACATTTTAGTTCAGAATGTCATGGCTGCTTGAATGTTTTGATAGGACTACTGCACAAAATATTCTATTATAGTATTGAACAGGCTCTTTAAATACTTTAAATGTGAAAGCATTTGTAAATGATTAATTCAAGAAACTGAACATTTTATAATCTTTAGTAAGAAACATCAGATATAGATATAACTACTCCCTACCCCACAACTACTCATTTCACACCACTTGAGTCAGATGCATATATCCTTCACAAAAGGGTCATTAATACAAGAAGTCTAAATTTATTAGAGTGCAACAGCACTGAAGCTAAACAGACGCAGGACATTTAGACAGCGCTGCTCCATGTAACGCAGACTGTCTGTCTGTCTCAGTACTGAACTGGTTGTAGCGCAAATGATGACATTGTCAGAAAGTGTGAGGACTGTAATTTTAATCACATACAATCTCCTAAAGGGAGCAGACTCAAAAGAGAAAGAATCAATCTTGTTGCTCCCAAGGAGATAAGCAGCATGGATGACGGGAGGATAAAAGGAGTTTTCATTCTTTAACAATTCTGCTGATGTAAAGTTTAGCATCAATATGTGATTAGAATTGCAGGAAGATAATAAAAAGCAACAGTGGACTACCATGTGAGAAAAATTAGGATATAGCAGAAATAAGACATCAACTCCATTCACTCCTACATACGCTACATAGATATTACACTATTGTATAGATGTATTCCATACAAAAACAATGTTAAAAGGATGTTCGGGTTTGAAAGTGAAGGATCCAAAAGTCAGGAAATGCCGAAGTTAAGTTTGCCCATGCAACCCCTACTATGCACACTTATTACAATGAAGTATTTTACTTAGGTGACTGCATACTGCTGCAGTCACTATCCTGCTCAATTTTCATAATGAATAAGGCAGATATCCTACAAAACACAAATTAATAACAATAATTAGTGAACAGCAGCAACAAACTGAAGGGGGTGATACATAAAGTGGTCAGTTATGAATTTATGCTTTTGTAATTAAATATTTATGAGGTTACTAATAAGGCAGGCTAAAAACAGGTGTGCCTCAACCAATTTCTAGGCTGTGCAATTCACATGCATTACCACCCTGCAAAGAAACCTATTTTAATAACTGGGCTACTGCTACTTGGGCAAGAGCTGTGCATTTTTATGATGCTGGGGATTTGGGGCACATAGAATATTCAATATCACAAATGCAACTAAAGAGCAACAGCGGAACTGCCTTGCGAACATTGGCTGCAGCAGCTTCCATGATCACTGTGCCTCCCTATGCAGGTGTTTGTAGATGCAGATCTGAATCTCTTTCAGCCCCATGTTCTCACCAAACCACACTGTGCACAATTGTGGACAAAGCCCTGTGGAGCACAGCCATGATGTCTGACAGAGTTTACAGAGCCCTGAACCATCTTCCATTGGCCTGCATTCAGTCCTCACACAGAGTGATGCCACTCCAGTTCTGCTAAATTGAAGGCCATATGCTCCTACAGAACTAGGGTCAACCCTGGGGTAACAGAAAAAGTATCCTTTCAAAGCCACTGTAATTCAATACCAGTATCCATTCTCTACAACTGCCTGTATTCTAACTTGTCTCTTGAGCACCTTCATCCAACAGTGGTGTCCCCATCTTTAGACCTTCTCAACGTGGAGGTGCAGCCTGGTGCGGACCTATTTATGCATGTGTCGCCACACAAATTTATCTCTTGCCGATGTAAGCATCCCATTGCAGTGATGCAGTAAATCATCTCTCCAAATGGCATTGAACCATGCTGGACAGACTCGGGTCTATGTAATGCGAGTATAGACACTATCACCTCTGTTGACTCTAACAGTCCTCAGCAGCTGTCTCACAATAGCCAACAACTAACCACTCTGGTCACAATTGTGAATTCCATCGCCGAACAGCCACAGAAGCCACCCCCACCCTTAAAACACCCCATGAATTTTTTGAAATGCCTTTCCCTGGCTGCTCAGCTTGGCAAACACCTCTAGTAGGTCTACCTTGTTATGTGAAGCTGCCCAAAACCAACCATGTCAGCTATACATTCTTGACACTCTCCTGCCTGGAGTAGACAGGAGGCACTGAATCTTCTGGGCCTGTGCAGGCAGTGCAGGCAAGGCTATGGACCGCTCATAAAAATGTGCACATTTACAAAAGGATCTCACAGGAGATGCAGGCAAAGGCAAAACGTAGAGAGGCCAAAAACAGTCAGTCAATCTGGTACTAAGCCACAGATTTGCCACTTTTACAATGAGCTGCACGCCATACTTTGCAGAGACAGCACCAGCACCCCACACACCACTGTGGATACCTTGGTGTAGCCTGAGACACAGAACCCTGCAATGAACTGTGAGAAGAAGGAGAAGGGGGGCCAAGCCAGTGAGAAGGTGGTCAGCTATGACTTGAGCCTGGAGTTGTTCAAGACTCAGCTACAGTCTAACCAGTCCCACCAGCCAAGAACAGATAAGCCCAATCCAGGGGACGCAACCTCAGGTAAAAGTGTTCATTCATTTTCTCTCACAATGTTTAAATGTAAAGGTGGCACCCAGGCCGTCTCAACTTACCAAAGACATACGTACAACTTTTCATTATTTTATTCATACTAGAGAAGGTGACAACCAAGATAGAGCTGTTATCTGCTTCTCATTCCCCCGTAGGATTATATGGGGCAGGAGATTGCAGAGCTGTTTCTTGATCTACACAAGGTTGTCCCTTGTATCCTCCTGAGAGATTTGGTGAAACTTTTATGGAGATAACCTTCAGCAGAGATTGCTGAAGGTTATTAAGGCTGGCAGCCTTATTTCTTCCTCCATGTAGAACAGTTTCCTATACCATTCCGCAATGAGTTTGACTGGCACCATTGCAGTAAACAGTCTAGCAGGATAGGGGCTTTTGTGGCTTTGGAATGCCAACAGCAGCTGTGTTCTCTGTGCATCTGTGACTCCCCAGAAGTGAGATATCAGCTAAAATCATCACTGCCTGTGAAAAATTGTGCCAATTTTCAGTGCTATTGCCCTGTACTTATACCCATGGAAATAGGGACCAAACTGTTTCATGCATCCAAAAATGTTAATGCCTTCCACCCTCCTCGTGGCCAATATTCACCATGGCTGGGGCTGGAGAGCAGCGCTGTGCAGGGGCAAGCCAGAGCTGAAGTGTCAATAAGCAAGTCTTATTAAAAAATGTTTATAGGGATTGAAAATTAGCTTTCACTTTCCGTTGTGACTGTAAATGCAATGATACACCCATCTGTTTTACTGCAGCTGCTGTCACAGTGGATTAACACAGGTGCCCGCTCCACACCTGCAGAACACCAGATCCTGATGCAGAGAAGAAAGATGACTAAGAAGAATACAAATCCTGCAAGCCAGTGCTGTATTGGACTGTGAACAAAAGGCCTAGCAAGCCAATATGGCAGACAGCATGGAACGGGATTGAGAGGATGAAGAAAGACACGAGAATCCAATCAGGAAAAAGACATAAGTGGACTTCTAAGGCAACAAACTCAAAAGTTGCAGACACTATTTGACTACAGATCCACCAATCACAGACTTGCCACCCTTTGCAGTCCATGGAGAACTCCATGGTGGCAGCTCTATAATCCCCTCTCCCCCACAACAATCCACTTGGCAACATAGGTTGCATCCCTACCACTCCATATCGAGGGACAGTAAGGGCAACCACAGCTACACTGACCGATGAGAAGGCACGGTTAGTGTACGTGTAGCAAAAATGGACTGAAATTGGCAGAATGGTTTGCTATCTAAATTTAAAATTTTGTTTGGTTAATTTATGTCGGAAGTTTGTATTGTATTGCCATCAATTATTTTCACATTTTTTCCATTGCTTTTGACTAAATTCATCTTTAGTTGATGAGTTCACCACACATACTGCAGAAGGCATAGCCATACTCAAAGCACCCAGTACTTGTACACATACAGCACCACAGAACTCATAGGTTCAAGAAACCACCCAGATGTATGTGTAAATGTACAGCAAGCATCACGATTCATAGTTTCAGTGGAAAACAGTGTAATAGTTACAAACATGCAGCAAAAGAGAATAATTCATAGGTTCATTATAAGAGAGTGTAGTATGTATAAATGTACATCAAGCACGATGCTATTCCTCACAACCCACAAACTTGCAAGGCTAAAGCACAGTCAACCACAACACATTATTGTGGCTGACTGTTAAGAGTGCTCTTTTAAAGCCTCCCACAACCACACAGCTCCACACTGGACTCTTGTAATGGCCCTTGCACTTGACTGTTCAAACTCATAAGACAGTCACTCCATCTGCGCCCTGCTACTCTGGCGGCAACTTTTCCCCCTTTGCCTCACATGTATTATGCAGCGCACAACATGCAGCTGAAACCATTGCAATTTTTTTTCACTGAGGTCCAATTTTGTGAGTAAACACTACCAGCATCCCTTCAATCAACCAAAAGAACATTCAGCTGTCATTCTCACCTGCTGAGCTGGTAGTAAGCATGGTGCTGTCAATGTGGCCATTATATGGCTTCATCAGCCAGGGGAGTAAGGAACAGGCTGGGTCCCCCAGGATTGCTACTGGTATTTCAACATCCCCAATGGTAATCTGCCAGTTGGGAAATAATGTCCCCAACTGCAGCTTTTTTAACAGGCTGGTGTTCTTAAAGATGCAAACATCATGCACCTTCCTAGAACTAACTCACACTGATATCATGAAATATCCCCTATGATCTACCAAGGCTTGCGTAACCATAGAAAAGTAGCCTTTTCTGTTGATGAACTCTGTAGCAAGGTGGGCTGGTGCCAAAATATCATGCCATCTATCACCCCCACAGTTCAGGAACCCCACTGCTGTAAATCCATCCAGTATGTCCCACACATTACTAAGAGTCACAGTCCTACATAGCAGGACATGACTAACGGCCATACACTCTTGCATGACAAGAGCCCCCACTGTGGATTTTCCAACTCCAAAATGATTTCCCACTCATCAGTCGCAATCCAGTGTTGCAAGCTTCCAGAGTCTGATAGCCATTTGTTTCTCAACTGTCAACACAGTTCTCATGCTGGTGTCCTTGTGATTGAGGGCCGGAGTGAACTCAGCACACAGATACAAGAATGTGGCCTTTTGCATCTGAAAGTTTCGCATCCACTGTTTGTCATCCCAAACCTCCATTATAATGTGATCCCACCAGTCAATTCTAGTTTCCCAGGCCCATAAGCAGCACTCCATAATCTGAAGTGCTCCATGAATGCTACCAACAACCTTGAATTGTTTTTCACTAAGCCCATCAACAATCTGTCCTTCAATAAATCGTTATGTCCCCCACTCTTGTGGTTCTTCCTAAGGTTCTGATAACACCAGAGAATCATGCATCCTCTACTTGCAACATTCATGAGAACAGTACAGAGCTGCATGGGCTCTGTGCTTCTGTCAGAGTTGGCAGACACTGAACAGTGCCATGTGGGTTTGTGGATTTAAAAAAAAGAAAGAAAAAAAGTGAAAATTACTCAGTAGGGATGGCACTATGGGATGGAGAAAGTTGCATGATGGAAACATGACCACTAGTTCCCAGAGTTCCCTGCATGACTCATTTCTACCCCGCAATAGATTGTAAAAACTTCCCCAATGGCATTGCATCAGACAATGGTGTATAGTATTCTGGGATACCAACCCATCATGCATTGGCACAGCATTACTGGTGAGTACACAAAGGACAGACGCAAGCAGCCAAATATGCACACATCTAAGTGATATACTAACTGTGGCAGATGTATGCGACATAACTTGTGTCAACTAAAGTTTGTAGGGTAGGCATGGTCTGAGACACAGAGAGGTTCAGTGATTTGCCCAAGGTAACAGAGCAAGCCATGCCATGAAAGAGCTTGGAATAGAACTCCAATCTCTGATTTCCAGATTGGTACCCTACCCAATGCTCCATCTCAAAATAAAATAAAAAAACACTGAAGCATATGAATTGAAGCAAGAATAGTGTAATGTAATAAAAATAAAATTGATAGTTGCACAGATGTACTATGGTTTAAAGGAAGGTTTTGTCTGTATAGTATTTAAGTATGTTATATCTTCTTATATATCCATAACAAATGGACTAGGAGAAGGAATAGCTATGCGTACTCATGGACAGTTTCTCTTTGGGGCATGGATTTTGTCTTGTATTATTAATTTGCATTTTTTTCGTAGATTCAGAAATGTAGGAAAAGAAGGGACTTTAACAAGTCATCAAGTCCAGCCCATTGCACTGAGGCAGGAACAAGTAAACGTAGATCATCCCTAATAGCTGTTTGTTCAACCTTCTTAAAAATCTCCAATGATGGGAATTCCACAACCTCCCCCAGAAGTCTATTCCAGAATTTAAACTACCCTTATAGTTAGAAAGCTTTTCCTAATATCTAACCTAAATCTGAAGATTAAGCCAATTACTTCTTATCCTACCTTCAGTGGACATGGAAAACAATTGATACTATCCTCTTTACAGACAGTTCTTAATACACTACTGTTATCAGGTGCCCCCTCAGTCTCCTTTTCTCAAGACAAAACATCCCCAGGGTTGTTTTTTGGGTTTTTTAAAACCTTTTCTTCATAGGTCAGGTTTTCTAAAACTTTTATTATTTTTGTTTCTCTCCTCTGGACTCTCTCAAATTTGTCCACATTTTTCCTAAAGTGTAGTGCCCAGAATAAGACACAGTATTCAGCAGTACCAAATAGAGCAAGACAATTACCTCCCAAATCTTACATACAACAGTCCTGTTAATACACCCCAGAATGATATTGAGCCTTTTTTGCAGCTGCATCACATTGTTGACTCATTCGATTTATGATCCACTATAATAACCCTAGATGGTATTCGGCAGCATACTGCCTAGCCAGTTATTCCCCATTTGGTAGTTGCGCATTTGATTTCTCCTTCTTAAGTAAACCACTTTGTACTTGTCTGTACTGAATTTCATCTTGTTGAATTCAGACCAATTCTCCAATTTGTCAAGGTCATTCTGAATTCTAATCCTGTCCTCTAAAATGCAGCTTGGTGTCATCTGCAAATTTTATAAGCATACTCTCCACTCCATTATCCAAGTCATTAATGAAAATACTGAATAGAACCGAACTAAGAACTCACCTGTGCAGGATCCCACTAGATATGCCTTAGCAGTTTGACAGCGAACCACTGATAAACTACTCTCTGAGTACTGTCATTCAATCAGTTTTGCATCCACTTTATAGTAGTTTCATCAAGACCATATTTCCCAGATGGCTTATAAAAACATCATGTGGCACTATGTTTAAAGCCTTACTAAAATCAAGATATAACGAGTCTTCTACCTCTTGTCTATCCAGTAGGTCAGTAACCCTGTCAAAGAAGGAAATTGGGTTGGTTTCACATTATTTTTTCTTGATAAATTCATGCTGGCTATGTCTTATAACCCTATTATCATCCAGGTGCTTACAAATTGATTGCTTAATAATTTGTTCCACTACCTTTCCAGATATCAAAGTTAGGCTGACTGGTCTATAAGTCCCCAGGTTCTCCTTGTTCCCCTTTTTAAGGACAGGTACTATGTTTGCCCTTCTCCAGTCCTCTGGAACTCACCTGTCCTCCATGAATTCTCAAAGATAACTGCTACTGAGATTACTTTAACTAGTTCCTTAAGTACCCTAGGATGAATTTCATCAGGCCCTGCTGATTTGAATACGTCTAACATATAAATATTTTAACCTGTTTCTCCCCTATTTTGGCTTATATTCTCTGCCCCTTGTTGTTAATATTAATTGTGTTGAGTATCTGGTCACCATTAGTGAAGACTAAAGCAAAATAGGCATTAAATCTTAATTAAGTCTTCTTGATGTCACAAGTTATTAGTTCTTCTTCCCCACTAAATAGAGGACCTACACCTTCCTTCATCTTTCTCTGGCTCTTAATGTATTTAAAAGAACCCATTTTTACTGCTTTTCGTGTCCCTTGCTAGGTGTAACTTATTTTATGCCTTAGTCTTTCTGATTTTGTCCGAATACTCTTGTGCTATTCTTTTGTATTCCTCCTTTGCCATCTGTCCATGTTTCCACTTTTTGTAGGATTCCTTTTTGATGGTCAGGTCATTAAAGAGCTCCTGATGGAGCCATGTTGGCCTCTTACTATTCTTCCTCTATTTCCTTCGCAACAGGATAGTTTTCTGTTGTGCCTTTAATCTTGTCCCCTTGAGAAACAGCTAGCTCTCCTCATTTTCTTTTCTCTTAAATTATCTTGTACCATGACATATACAGCACTATATAAATAATAATAAAAGAAAAAAATTCCAATCTTGGATGCCATTGGCAATTCTCTTCAGACAGAAACTGGTCCTCTGTGTCTAGTCAGATTAAATAAAATAAGATCATTATTGAATTTAATTATATAGTTATTATGAATGAAGATTTTCAAAGCCAGAAAATGGCAGTTACATGTTCAGTGAGTGTCGAGCATCTTATTCCCATCAGTACCTTTGAAAATCTCTCCTCACTTCCCCATAACCATATTGAAAATTTATTCTCTGGAGTCCTAACCTAAAAAAAGCTAAAAGGAAAAGGCAAGTGTAATTTGAGCACAATTAAATTAAATTATAAAAATACAAAAATATAAAGCTATTAATACTTGTTGTTTTTTCTTCCATTCAGGCAACTGTTTCTACACTCTCCTATATTTTTAAACATAATTTCACAGGATGACCTTATCAAAGAATAAGATTCAATGCAGTTTTCTAGGTAGCCTGTGTTTCAAGGTCATAAATTAATTTGTGCCAAATTCACTGTCAAATTCTCTCTCTGTTGCAGGTTATTGCTAAGCAGAAACTGAATTGAAATCCCCAGAAACAAATCGCTTCAGGACAGGCTGATGTGAACTGGAGAAACAGAAGCAAAAGGTCAGTATTTTAAGGCATAAAAAGGAACCTTCCAATTACCACTATCTGGTTACTTGGCAGCTCTCTAATCAGTTTTGGGTTTATTTCTCTTTTATCCTTTATCTAATAATCAAAGTTATACTATCATTACAGCAAAGTTACTCTAAATTACCCAATTCCCATCACATAATTACAGTAGTCCCACAACAAAAACTTTAGATTTGGGAAAGCATCCCTACACCAGGTCCCTAAGTAACAGGCTTAGGGTCTGTCTTAAATCCTGGCAGTGCAGTAAAGTGTAGCATGCTGTCCTGCTGGCACTTTATTAACAATCCTACAACACATCATCATGTATCCAGAAATCTTGAACGACAAATCAAACAACATAGCTGCCAACATCACATACTCAGTGAGGAGACTGGAACTCTAAGAATATTGGTCACTGGACAAAGCAGTAAAATTGTGGAAATGATCTGTAAGACTAGTTCAGAATATGCCTTCTAAGTGTAGGGTGCGTTCAGAGCCAACGTTTTAATTCAGTCCAGTATTTTTCAAGGGTTTAATGTTACTGTTTATCACAAATTTAAGAAACATTTAAGCTATAGCAAGATGGAAAGAGGTTTGATTCTGCTGTTTAATACAATCTTGAACTATCCAGGAATCCTTCCACAACACATTGCGTAGACACAAACGCAAGAAGCAATTATCTATCCACCAACAATTATCTAGCACCAACTGTAAGACTAGTGACAATCCAGGCTTGCTACAAAAGTACAGCAGCACAAGGTATGCTGAGTATTTAGATCATTCATTCATTTTAAGAGCTCTTCAATTACATCTTCTTTCCTAATAGTCTGCTAGACACCAAATCACATCAATGATGCCAACTACTGTTCAGAAATCAATAGCCATTTAAATAAGGCTGTTGAAAATGGCTGAGCAAGCGTCCAACATTGACCCAAAAAAGATTTTATTTATAAACTCAAAATGAATGTTGTATCCGCTGGTCTGATAAACCGGTTCAAGTCCAGATGTCCTGGACCATCACTTAGCTATTAATGTTACTGTAGAAAGTTAATGGAAATACCTAAGTCCTTCTGGCACTAACTGTGGGAAAGAGAAAGAAGAATATTTGCTAACAGTACCAATGCAATAAATAAAATAAAAAACCTGTTCCTCCATGAAGCCACATAGGAGCAAAGATATCACCCTATCACTCCATCAGATGCTGTATCTTGTAGAGTTTCAGGAAATGGAAATAGAATTCCATATTTTAAAAAATATCATTATAAGTACATTAGAGAACATATATCAAATACTTCCCCCATCTCTTCAACAGTAAGTTTATTAGAGAGAAACTTTTTTGCAACTGTTGGAAGCAAAAGCTCTAACGATATACCCAGCATAATTCTGAACTGAAAGCAACTGTTCTCTGTTGACTAGGTATGTCAATAAGCATCCTGATCTGACCATCCTCTCTCTCTCTCTCTCTCTCTCTCTCACACACACACACACACACACACACACTTTAATGAAACAACTTGTCCTCCTTTCATTGCAGCATATCCTTTGTTAAAAGCAGAAACAAATGCCCAGCCATAGCAAAACCAATCTGTGCTGCAGTGGTAGGCAGTGTAAAATTTGCCATTAAAAGAATCAGGAAAGGAGTCTGCAGAATGCCAAAAAGAGCCTTAATGCAGTTGCATATTAATATATTCTCTTGATTCTTATGCTGCAAAGGGAAAGCCCATAACTTAACAAGCCCATCCCTTAGCTGCACAACTGTGACTATTTATTTTGGAATAAATACATACTGGACATTGACACAAATACCCACTGACATGTAATACAAGAATCAATACTTTTCATGGCACCAAAAGATTTACATTCACTGATAATTTTGTTTACTGACCTACAAATTTCAGCAGCAGTTCAAGAACATAGCTAATTATGCAGGGCCTGAACCAGACCCAACAGCAGTAACCATCTCCTGTGCTCCTATGCTCAATCTGACACCATCTTCATGCATCATGGATCGCTATTGGCATCCATTCCAATGGGAACCATTGTCAGCCCACCAAAGCTTAACATGTACCAACAGGAATAAGGAGGGTAGGTTACACAAAAAACCAAATCAATAGACAATTAGAATGTGTTAATAGCACATAATAAGGGTAGGAAAGATCATTATTCAAAGAGAAAGGCATGGTAACTAAAAGATGCAAAACACCTCATTAGAGATCCATTGGAGAACTTTCCACAGGCTTAGTGAACTATATACCATACAAATTAAATGTTGTTATCAGCATTCTAGAGCAGCGGTTCTCAACCGGTGGTACGCCGAAGAAGTCTGGGTGGTACGCGAGCCGTACCACGCCGCCGAATCCGCCGCAGCCAAAGGGCCTTCCCACCTGCCCTCGCGAAACTCTGCCGCCGAAAAGGGGAAACGGCGGAAGGGTTTCGGCGGCAGGCATTGTTCCTGCCATGGAGCCCACTGCGAAACCCCGCCGCCGCCAAAAGTCCTCCCCCCCCCCTTTTTTTCCCCGAGTGGTACTCGGGAAGAAAAGGTTGAGAACCGCTGTTCTAGAGAAAGCAAACAGAAATGCGTATGCAGTTCTCTATTTCAATTTTTATATAGCAAACTAGATCAAACAGTAGACCACTTCTCCTGCCTATATTAGAGACAGCAGAGGACGTGTCATTTCTGATGGCAGCAAAGACAGCCTGGTTTCCATGCAATAGAAATATACCCCTAAGAAAAGCTCACAATAGACTTTCCAAAATCCAAGTAGAATGGTTCTCAACCAGGGGTACGCCCTGGCGGTATGGAGAGATCTTCAAGGGCGTACATTAAGTCATCTAGATATTTGCCTAGTTTTACAACAGGCTATATAAAAATCACTAGTGAAATCAGTACATACTAAAATTTCACACAGGCAAAGACTCCTTTATAGTATATGTACGGTGTATATACTATACACTGAAATGTAAGTACAATATTTATATTTCAATTGATTTGTTTTATAATTATATGGTAAAAACGAGAAAGTAAGCAATTTTCAGTATTAGTGTCTTGCGACACTTTTGTATTTTTATGTCTGATTTTGTAAGCAAATAGTTTTTAAGTGAAGTGAGACTTCGGGGTACACAAGACAAATCAGACTCCTGAAAGGGGTACAATGATCTGGAAAGGTTGAGAGCCAGTGGATTAGATCTACCGCATTTCCTTTGTGTAGAAAATTGATTATTTTCTCAAAGACAGATATCAGGTTGGTGGGGTACAATCTACTTTTTCTAAAACCATATAGCATTTTACCCCAATTACAATTTGTCTCTATGGCTTTCATTACTCTCTGTCAAAATTTGTTGTAAGACCTTGCATACAACTGATGTCAAACTAAGGGCCTATAACTTCACGGATCATTTCCACCCTCCCCCCGCTTTCTTAAATATAGGTACTATCTTTGCAATTCTTTAGTCATAGGGTATGAACCCCAAGTTCACAGATTCATTAAAAATCGATGCTACTATGCTTGAAATTTCACATGTCAGATCCTTTAGTATTCTTTGATGGAGATTACGCAGGCTCCCCAATTTGGTCCTAATAAATGTTTGAGTCTGGCTTCCACCTTAGATGTGGAAATTTCTATGTCCATATCTTGTTCCCATTAGCCGCTGACCATGCCAGGGCTCCCAAGTTCCTCATTACCTTATTAAAAACTGAGGCAATGTATTTATTTAGGTGTTGGCACATAACCATTCCAGGTCCTGCTGCACCTCACACAGAGTTTATGAAATACACTTCAGAAGTAGTTCATAAAGGATTTAAATAAAACCTTCCAACCTTTAGGTTCTACTCAAATCTGTAAGCAGAGAAAAAGATATGCTTATCTGAGGAGATATTTACCAACCCAACCTTATGAATCTGCAACAAAGCTTGTCACGCCTGCATATTGATCAAAGGGCACTAACTTCTCTCAAATACTGAGCCAAGAAAGGATGAATTCACAAGGCTGGAAACATTTCTGATTACTTTAGTTTTACTGCTACATTTAGTATAGGAATTAGACTCAGGGAAAACAACTATCTGAACAACTCAACACATTCATAAAACCACAGATCTTATCTTTATGGTATGAATTTCAACTGGAAGAATTTACATTTTAAAGCATTTAAAAAAAAAAAGAAAAATGTTATCTACAATTAAGCTTCTTCTCAAACTTCTTTCCAAAACAGTCTTCCTGAGCCCAGCTTAATTGTGACCAATATCTTCCACTTTTTTTCCCCCCCCCTTTGCCATATGCCACTTCAGAATAACTCTTCTGTTTTGGTTTTCTGCAAAGGGGAAATGACATCAGCTTCCACGAGGCTTACAAACTCAGATCCATGAAGATCAATCTGTAACTGCTCTCCTGGGAAAAATTCACAGGAAATCAGCTTCACAATTAATTGAAAGGAAAGGCTTATGGTACAGTAGTGCTCTCTCCCTCTCTCTTAGAAGAGCTGGTGTAACAACACTACATCAGGCCACGTCTCCCTAGGAGAAGGAAGTCAAATACTGTAAAGCCACTCTGGATTCCAAGTAAAGCAGAGGCAAAGTGATCCAATACCATTATCTTTCCACTATCAGGAGGGCTGCCTTAGGCCAGGCTCCAGCTGAAGCAAGCCATGAAGCTTCTCAGCAGATTATGGGGATGCTTCTCCCCTGTATCTCTGCTCAGTTGCCCAACCCATGTAGGGTGCAGAGCTAAGGATGTCAGCTTTAGCACCTCTACTATGGAAGCTTATTAAGTTAAGGAGTGTTCAGAGCCAAGATTCTGGTTTGAACCCATTAATAATGTACTACAGGACCAGATTACAGCATAGGCACTGTAGGCCAAGGGCCCCAGCTCTTGGAGTCATGTGATATCAGATTTTAAGCTTTCCATTTTTAAGAATAAGTTTTGAGCCCTCACAGTTGGAGAGGGTGGAGAGAGAATCTTGATAATGTAACAGATGCAGGGACATCTGCCTGAGTCTACAGATAGCCCAGAACAAGAGACATGAACTGCCTTATTCATGTTAATGGGGTGGTAGGTATGCCTGGAACACCACCTCAGAGGAGTCTGTGTAGCAGGATGAAAATGAGGCAAGGGGCACAGCCCACCCACCCATCCTGCTTGCTGCTCAGATACTGAGGATGGGTTCCCTATTTCCATCTCTTCTCCTGACAGCAGATTGGCTCCTGACACAATTTCTAGGGGGAGAAAGGGACAGCATGCTGGTGTCCCTGCCTCTCTAGGAAGGAAACCACTGTCACTCCAAGCAGGAGTGGGTGATGCTGTCAGGTGCCTAAAACCCAGATTGCCTTAATCTCTAATCTTAATCTCCTAATAAAAATTCAGCAAAAACAAGATTACATTTCAAGGTCATTACAAGATCACAGCATAGGTCAGAAAAACAAAAGCCAACAATCAGATCAATGAAAATGAGGGTCACAGAGGAAGTTTTAAAGAAGGAAAAAATACTGGAGATTTTCAAGGTTCCATCCAAGGTGCAGAGAATTTGATGGGTTTTGATTTTTTGTTTGTTTGTTTTTTCAAAAAACTGAACACAAATTTAAGAAAAGCTTACATGTATTATTTTTTTGGACTAATCTTTTAAAAATGACAATTTCGCAGAAAGACTAAATATATTGTATCAAGCTGTTTAATAGTTTCTTGCTTCACTGAATAATTTGATTTATACTCCAATTTGTACAATTTATTTGCCAAAACATTCAGAGACCAGAGGAAGGTTTAAACATAAGCACTCTTCTGATATTTCAGAGTCTTTATTTTACCATGCTCCTAAACACCAGTCACACATAGCTACCTAATTCTATTTGAAATTTTTTCTAGGAGTATCATAAAATTGACAGGTAGGAGAAGAAACATCACAGCAAACAGTGTCATTTTCTTTCCTGTTTCAGGAAATACTTAGCAATAAGTCCATAAACTGATTTCAGCTGACTTCACCAGTTAATATTGGCTTAAACTGGAAAATGCAATCCTTAATTATATATACTGCAGAACACACATTTGCATCTTTGAGGATGTTCACACTTTAGAATAATTTGTATTAGTAAAGTTAAAATGACCCTCTTTTTTTCTATTCTTAATCTGAGTGTTGTAGATTCAGTAAACTCAACTTCAAACAAACCAACCAACAAACAAAAACAAACTCTTAGCATACTGGACTTGCTTTACTGTATTCTTAATTTTCTCAAAACTATTTTTAGTCAATTTACACAAATCTTTGTAATGCATTTCTATTTCTGTTCTCCTATGGCTGTGCTTTAAGAAGACTCCCTCTATTCTTCAGTAATGAGAGAATCTTATGAACTCTCTCCCTCTAATCCAACCAAAGAGTTGAATCTATGATACAAGAAGAAATCAACAGCAATTTAATTCCACACCATATCAATGGTTTTATGGTTGGTAGCAGAGACAGGCATTTTTATGTAGCAAATCATCTACAGCTCAGTCAGAAGTTTCTCTTTGGCTCAATGCTTACTACTTTCCTAGAAAGTATTTAAGGAAGGTGGGAAGATAATTAATTAGTCTTCCAGTGCTTTCATAATTTCCCTTTTGCAATTTTTAAGAGCAGGCACAACATTTTTGTCAAAAGATTTAAAATCCATAAGAGACTGGAAAACAGCATTTCCATGAAACCCATCAGTTTTTATTCTCTCTTTACTATTTTTTTCAAGTTACTGCATGGTCAAAGACTGGTTTGGAAAATCTACTCAACAGTTATTAGTAGGATATCTTCCTGGTGAATATGGACATGTGTCATGTAACTTAAATTGATGTGACTGTATTAGAAAGGATGTAAATGCTAGTATTGGAGGGACTATGCTAATATATGTACCAAACCTCTCAACATTCCAAGTGTGAGCTAAATGTCTTCCACAAACTAGAGCAGGGTCAGAGTGACCTTAGTATTAAAAAACAAAACAAAACACAAAGCCGCCCTGTATTCTCTTTCCCATCCATGACTGATTCATGAGTGCTTGCTAAATAATAAAAGGTGGAGGTTGGGCTATAAACCATCAATTTCTGCAGAATATGAGCTTTAATTTTTTTTAAAGTACTGTTTAATATATGAAGTGCTATCTTCCTCTGCTTCTGCTCACAGCTGTCACAAACAGCAGCAAAGTGAAGTTAACAACATTCTGGTCATCTCTGATACTTTTCAGAACCCTGTTGACAGTGTAAAACTGACAAGAATCATGTCAATTTCATTCTGGTCTGGTTGGGAAACCCTATGAGTAAGCTTGGCTGAATTTGGTTTTTATATATAAAACTGACAGACAATATCAATGTTTATTTTTAATTTTATTACCCTCTATTTAAATTTTCAAAGTTGTGGGAAATTATGTGGGGATGTCAGACAACAGGGCAGGGCAGACAAATATTTAATTGTAATGACAATAAACAGATTTCCAAAAAAGTTAAAGCTTTGTAACCATTAAAATATACAAAGAAGTATTCTTAAATCAAACTAAGTTCTCAAACAGCATTTTTCTTACTTTTGCTTATCTGTTCATTTTGACATTTATTAATGACAAATATTTTTTCGTGTGTGTGGTGAAATTGACATTTACCAATAAAAATTGAATCTTTCCAAACCTGCCTATAAGCAGCACCAGAGGCAGTAATTGGATCTGTTCACAGGCCAGAGAATTAAAAAAAAAAAAAAGCCTTATATGGGATTAAAGTAGCAGAGATCTCCCACTTCTCCAGCAACCAGAAGTCTGGGAAAGGGATATAGTCAGGAACAGTCAAGAAATTGGAGTGAGAGTGAAGAGGAAGAATGGGAGCAAATGGCTTCAAAATTATCAAAATGCCTATTAAGCTAGAGGCTGATATGAGTGATTGAGTCCACAAGTTGGGCTAGGAACAACATCCTCAGAGGAATACCAGCAACCACTCCCTTCCCCGCACTTAGGAGTGAGCGGAAAGGCTGGGGTTTTAACCAGAATGCTATTCCTGGACACTGCAATAGTGTACTCCTCTCCCACTTTCTTGCATATGATTCTTTAGTTTTTCTAGTAGGTATCTGCTAAATTTTCCAAGCCCTGAATTAAGTGTATTACTGCTCTTTCAAGAGATCAAACACCATGAGTCAGACCCTCCAAAAATCATGATTTAAAAAAGATTATACGGAGGAGGTTTTTTTTATGTCTTTTGATTTTCTGAACTCGGCTGCCCATCCTGTGAGACAGTGTCACTCTCCCAAACCTATTAAGTAAGGTGGTTTGGCCTCTGCTGCAGGAGCTGTCACCCCAACCTCTGCCTGCCCCTTGCTCAGCAATTACCAGCCACTCACCTCACTTCGGCCCACTCCATCCCATCGGCCTCCACACCCCCTCAATTCAGCTCCATCTCACCCTCACCTCTGCTCATCCTAAGGTTCTTCACCCACCTCTCCCAGGCCTGGGGGGGCTACAGCAGGGTCCTCTCTCCTCTTTCCCTGACTGGGAATGGCAGCTCCAGGGGCTCTTCCCCCCTTTCTGGGGCTTTCCAAAGCAGGTGCCAGAGTGGGTAGGGAAAGGAGCAGAAGTGCCGTTCTGTTCACATTTTTCCCAGGAGGGGAAGGAACGGGGAAGAGGGAGCGGAGTTGAGGTGAGCTTCTGGGTTGTTTGCTCCCTCCTCCCCATCTCACCCTCATGAGAGTGGAGGGCAGAGGGGAAACAGCTGAATTCCACCAGTGGGGTTTTCAGGCAATTGCAAGATGAACACCAGCAGCTTCATCACTCATGATAAAAATCACAAGGAGCGAGCAATGCTAATTATTGAACTTTGTTTATGGCATACTACCTCCCCACTCCACCCATAACATTGCCTACAATCCATTCACATATGGCCCCAGCTACATTTGTCTGAAAACCTAGCTTCAAACAGCTTGAGCTCTGCTGCAGTTAAACTGAGTTCTAGCACTGTATGGCTGGACACTTCTCACTGAACCACATTCTAGCACAGAGCCCAGAATCTAAACCGGACCTCAATTTCTGAACGCAGTTCAAAACCACCCAGTCCTCTTGGTCACTCAAATCACATCACAAATGTACAGGGCCAGTAATTCTTCTCTGTAGCTAAACTGAGCTTCAAACAGTCAAATTATCAGTCAAATCATCAGCCAAATTAAGTTTCTCATGATAAAAATCAGTTTTCACACAACCATTAGCAGTACAAGCAACAAAACTCACACGCTATCTTTCTTCCTTATCTTGGAAGAATTAAAACAAGATTCCAGCACAAGGCCATCAGTGTGTCACTTTATTCACACTGCTGGTGTAGTTAATAATATTAAAGAAAAGAAGACAGGCTGTTTTTACAAAGACAGAGAATATATAACCAGATTTTAATATATAAAGTATATACTTATATACTCTAAGATCCAGCTGCATTTAAATCCTTTATAAAAATGATGCACCCCAACTTCCTTCAATGAGGCTTCCTTCATAGTTTTGTTTTATTTGCAGAGGAGGAGGGAGGGTGTAACCATTTTGTTGACTGATTGAATTATTTCACTGTAGCATCCTAAGTGTGTCACAGTAGCATGGTCTTTGGTATTTCCAGGTGGCCTTCCATCTAAGTGCTCAGCAGACCTAGGTCTTGATTCTTGAACTAAAGGAGATCAAGCACATTCAGGATGGGATGCTTGACCTTTAACATCCTTTACTCTCAGCTATTTATATTCATGCTTTAAAAATGTATTTCCTGGCCTCAGAAAAAGGGATCAGTCTAGCTTTAAAGCTGTTTTATGCATTGGTGCCTACTTCCCTGTGCAGAAAGAAATCCTTACTCTGCGTTGGTCTTAAATTATGCAGCCTTCCCTGCTGTGAGTAGTAAATCATTCATAAGTTGGCATTAGTGAATAGGAAATAAATTAGTAGCAATGTGCTCAGAGACCACTATGCACCGAGTGTGAAACATTTTGAAGAACAGTAACTTATTCATATATTTTCCTGTTTAAATAATGCATACTTGGGGAGTGGCATGGAACAGATTTAACCTTAGCAATAAGGGCAATCTAAGTTGAAATGTAACCAAATCATCTTATTTCATTTTCCTATAGTAAAATGGAAGGGTTGCACACATATAGGGAAATCAGTATGCCTGAAGCCAAATTTTGGTTTTAATATTTGGGATTTTATTATGTTAAAAACGGTAAATATATTTCACCATTTACACATCGTCATAGGCGCTTCTTACTTTTTCTTTTAGACTTTTGGTCTGGGCAACATTTATTACTCTGAGATAGGCATAAGAGAAACTGGGACATGATATAAAAAAATAGTTGACACTAACAACCAAATCTTATAGTCCTTACTCTGGCGAAACCCCCATTAAATGGTGTATCTCATAAATCAAATTCAATGGAAGTTTCACCTGAGTAAGAACTTAGTAAGGACTGCAGGATTTAGTGCTAAACAAATAAAAGTAACTAATGTACTAAAGAAGGCTCACAGGGGCTAAGAGAGCTCCTGTTAAAATTCAGGCACCAAACTGAAGTGAAAGTTGCAAGATTTCCCTACCTCTGATAGGAAACACTTCTCCAGATGCAGTTAAATCATTTCTCCTGAACAAGACTTATTTCGGGGATTCGTAAATATATTTGTGAAAAACAAAGGTTTTGCCTGTGGAATGCAATAAATGTCAAGTACATTCAAAGCACTTCCAAGGAGAAGGCAGCCCCTTAAAAGGTCTTCACCCCCACCTACCCTCCTTATCAAATATTATCAGTGTACTCAGTATATTTTTCAGGAATACAGAGAAAACAGTTTCCATTAAGTTAATGTAATACATAAGTCTGTTTGAAAAGTGATACTGCCTCCTTCCTTCCATATGATTATGAGAAAGTTTTATTGTTTAAATAGGAAAATAATTTAATAGATTCCTCGGTCCCTTACTCTTTAAATCTCTCACCACTCAATCTACTATGCAACACCTCCCCACATAGGACATAGGTTTTATCATAAGCTAAGTAGGACATTTTATATCATGTCTCATGACAAAACATTGGTGACATATCACTTAATCTATCTAGGTACTTATATAGCCATCAACACCTTAGTATTTTGGTAAGAATTACAGATTCGACAAGTATCTTCAGTCAGTAAAAATCAAGGTTTGCTAGTATTTATAAGAAAATTGGGGTCTATGTAACCTCCCCCCTCTTGAATCAACGTATACATATTTAAATGAAGGTCATAGGGAAAAAATGAGGCTCTTCAAAACAGATCAGACCAGATTAGGATTTAGAAATCCCCTTGTCCACACAACAGTGGAGCAAAATTGGATATAGTACAAAAATAATCTCCACTGATCTGTCTTCATCTAATTCATCATAATTTATTTATTTATGTATTGCATACATTAGACTACATTCAGAATGCTCAAACTAGACTTTACAGTTAACTACTGAATGATAAAGTGAAAGATGAACTCTACTGACAGGCCAAGTGAAAAACAATGCTAGACATAGATACAGACTGATGTGATTGTTGTATGAGGACAATCACTTAGTTCTGCATGGTATTTGTTCCGTCTAATACACTAGGCTCTACATGTCATCTTCCCATCATTTCCTATGGCTTTTTTCTCTGTCTGCTTCGCTTTGCTGGTTCTTCTCTGAGTTTTCTTACAACAGAGTAAGAAACAAATGTAAAATGATACTGTGTGATTAGTAGAATTTTACTGCACTTATCTTTGTAATTTTTTTCTTATTTCATTGTAATTGTAATAGTTTGTTTTCCTTCATACAATAAAAAACACTGAATCAGAAAACAATTAAAGACAAAATATGGTTTAAGAACCTATTTCATTAATACAATGTACATGAAAATGTTTAAAGTATCCTTTAACAAAACTACTTTAAAATGAGTTCTTCGTTCAGACACCTGCCAAGACTGTGGGACCTTGGGGATTCTACATTTCCTATGCTGCAGTGGATAATATTAATAAAACTGAAAACCAAGGAAACAATGTTCTTTGCATGACTAAGCATTACTGATGAATTCTACTTTAGCAGGAAAAATTTGGAAGCCCAAGATGCTGATCTCAGGTCTTGGCAGATTTAAAAAAAAAAAAACACAAACAAACAAACGACAAGCCAACAACTTTCCATTCACCTTCAAAGTATCTTTTACATATGGGATTTGTGAGAGAAGTTTTTAACTTTTGTCAGCATATCCACACAGACCTTTAGGAGGTGCGAGTTGCCTTAATTCCATTGACTTCCATGGAGCTAAGACACTTTACATCAGTTGGGATACAGCACTTTACCTTTAAATTAATTGAGAATGACCCTAACTTCTAATGCCCAGATACAGTATAGACTAAAAGATAGATCGGCTTCAGGTAACACTAAAAGGGCAAAGTAAGGAAGCTCATACTTGTTACAATACTGCTCACCAAGAAAGAATTAGATCTTGTTTGAGAAAAGCCTTTCATTCACTGTTCACCAATCCTTTTCTCAGTATTTTTGCACTCTACCTGAAATTCCAATTCTAGAATCGGCACTCTGTTAGTCCAGCAATTCTGTTTTTGTTTTTAGCCTGCATCCATTCTCATAAAACGAGGCTGCTTTTTCTCCTAATGGTTTCATCGTGGTTTCTCATTAGCGTGCCCAGCTCTCAGTCACTGTGTAACCACAGAAACCAGACCATCCCCCTCGACTTGCTGCATAGTAAAGGAAGTATAAGAGCAGCAGCTGATTGAGCAGCCTGGGGAGGGGGAAGCCAACTTTTAAAAAAACAAGCAAACAAAAACAAACAGTTCTTTTGGATAAAGCTTACAAAATCATCTTACTGTTCTAGTGGAGCTGCTTAGTAGCTACTGCTGCAGCAACACCAAGCAAGGTGTATAAATTACAGGCTGAAGAGGAAGGAGAGATTATTTCCCAAAGTGGTGCTGCTGCTCTTCCAGGTGGAATCGCAATTATCAACTCAGCAATGGTCAATTTTAACTCCCCTTCGAACAAAAACCTCAAAATGGGATTTTCAAAAGCACTCAGCATTGGACTAACTCAGCTCCCACTGAAGACAGGAGTAAAACACTCACTGGACTTCAGTAGCAGCAAAGTTAAGCCAACGGTGAGTGTTTTTGAAAAATTCCACCCTCAGTATCACATTGCTTTAAACTATGCTTCCAGCACAGACATCATGTATACTCTACATAGACACCAGTATCGAAAACACAGCCTCATTCTTCCCCATTTCTCCATATAGACTACAAATAAACAGTGCTTTTTTAGACCTAATTACAACGCTGGAACAGTTAATAACGATTGGCACATAGATCTGCAAAAGTCAACTCAAACAACATTTTTCCCTATGCTTCTATGAACGAAAGGGACAGAGATCCTGTATGCTCCTCTTGAAGGTGCAGAACGGGGGAAGCACAATTGTAGCAGCATCCCCTCAACTGAGAAACTATGGGAGAGCCTGTGCTGGGGCTCAGCAGGTTCTTCTCTCAACACTATTATTATGGAGGAGGAGGCAATGGCAGAAGAGAGCAGAGCCTGACAACAGTTGCTTTCTGCACTCTCTCTTCTCCATCTCTATCGATAATAGAAGAGTTATCAGATTTGGAGGTAATACTGCCGAAAGCAGGGCTAACCTCGTCTGGATCCCACCAGAACAGCTATTGTATAGCTGCAAAGGAACTCAGCTACATTCCTACTCGGGGGAGGAGTAGCACAGCCCTGCACACGGACACTTCTGTGCCCACAGTACTGGGTAGGGATTCATTTTCTTATGGTTGCCCATGATTCTTTTGAGGTTTGGGAGAGCATGCACTATAGTCACTCTGCACTCCCCAAACACTCACCTAACCAAGGGGATTATTAACTGGAAACCCTAGAAACTCATCCTTGAGGAATTTTCTAGCCAGATTTCTCAATGCAAGGGTACAGTCCAGCCTTTGGGCTTTAACTTAGAGGATGGCATTTCAGAGTGTTAGGCATTTTGGAACACATTTCGATATTCCTGGAGAAAACAGTGAAGTTCCAAGTATTTTTAAAGCAGCCACATGAGAAATACATGTGGAGGAAGTTCAGGTTCTTGTTAAAGAATTAATTGTTAAGAGTTATCTGTTATGGTGCCGTATTTATTTTTGTGACTATGGCCTTACCCTTAATAAATTTTAACAGTGATTTTCACTTCACTTCAAGGATACACAATCATCTAGCTGATATCTATGTATGATCTTCAGTTACTCAGGTGTTAAATGTGTTAAAAGTTGGTAAATGATTAATATAACACTGCCGCTGATGATTTGAAAACTAACTGTACTTTCATTACCACTTCAAAATTAATATAAATAAACAGAAAAATACGATGTAATTGAATTTTTGGGTTTTTTTATTTTTTAAAAGATCAGATTTGTTGGAGGCATTGGGCATCTTTGATGCAGAGAAAAAAAGACTCAATTATTGGCTGACTTTGTATGAACTTCATGCTGACATGTCTTGTACTGACTGTTTGCCAGATTGGACAACAAAACCTGCTATTACATTTCCAAAAGTGTTTTATCTTTAAACCTATGTCTACATCCTCAGATAATTTGTATCAATTGCTAATATAACTACAGCACAGACTGGGGTGGAGGGGGAAATAAGCCACTAATTTAGTTTCAATGCTGAGTGGTTGCTGCCTATTCAAAATGATGCATCTTTTACTAACAATCTTTATTTCGAGAATACATTCCTAAATTAGTGCAAACAGAATACATTTTCATTGTCTTACTGAATTGTAACTTTTCTTTCAAAGCTTGAATGCCAAATGTTCTTTATGGGGGAGATATCACATTCTGAAAATGATACAATTACAAAAAAAATAAACCAATTTTACATAAAATTCCTCCTACACATTCTATGTGAAAAACAAGGAGTACTTTTGCCTAGGCCACTAAAGCATTCAAAGGCTCTTACGTACTGTCACCTAAACCTCAGTCTCTTTAACAGATTAACTGCTTTGCCAATGGTGTCCAATATGAATATAACCAGCATGAATGTTGGTGCATCAAACAGAAGTTACCAGGAACATGGGTCAGCACTGAAGTTGCATTTTGCCTTATGTTAGGCAGCACAAGTATTTAAAAGAAGGAGTCTCACGAGCAGGAAAGCACTGAGAAATAGGAAATTCTGCAGGGTTCTTAGTAAGACTGGTTGACAGCTGAATGGACCAGTAGAAGAATCTGCAAAATCAAGAATTCAATTTCTGTATGTAGCTCACTGTAGCTACAAAGAGTCACCATTAACTACGTAAGCCAGTAAGCCTGAGCTTACTGAGCATTTACACTAGCTGAGAATCTAGCCCTCAGTGTTTTAAAGAAAATCCACAGCAAAAACCACACACACAAATAGCTTCATATATTACTGTATGACTGCCAGTCTCTGACCAAGACGACCTAGAATTCAGGTCCAAATTCTGCTTTGGATGCATACACCATAGCTCTGATAAGTCACCATTAGCCCTCAAAATTTGCATGTCTGGCTTCCATACACGCTTCACACTACAGAACAAATTCTGGCAGACTGCTTATTACTATTATTATGCATTATTTTAATTGCAGTAGTGCATAGGAGCCCTAATCACAGACTAGGATCTCACAGTGGTAGGCACTACACAAACACACAATATAAATATGATCCCTGCCCCTTATTAGCAGTGCCTACAGCCCCCAAGCAAGGTGCAGAGCCCTTTTGTGCTGGATCGTGCGTGCACACACAGAGTGAGAGACAGCCCCTGCCCTGAAGAGCTTACAGTCAGCATAGACAAGACAGACAAAGGCTGGGCAGGGAAATGATTTGCTCAAGATCGCACAGCAAGGCAGAGCCAGGAATACCCAGTCCTCCCAGTGCAGTGCCCTATCTGCTAGACCATAGTTTCTCAACCTGTGGTACGCGTACCCCTGGGGGTACACAAGACACAGGCAGGGGGTACCCGGGAAAAAAAGCAGTGAATGGGAGGTGGGCGGCAACTGCCGACTTTTGGGGAAGCAGGGTGGCAGCAGCCCGCTTCCCACCCACTCCCAGCTCCAAGATGGGAGCTGTGTGGCAGCCCCTGGATTCTGGGGAAGGTGGGCGGCAGCCCCCCACTTCCCACCCAGTCACAGCTCCCAGCTGGGAGGCGGGCGGCAGCCACCACAGTCCCAGGAAGCCAGATTGCAGGAGCCTGCTTTCCGCTTGGTCACAGCTCCCAGCTGGGAGGTGGATGGCAGCCGCCAGCTTTTGGGGTTGGTGCGCGGCAACCGCTTCCCACCCAGTCCCAGCTCCCAGCTGGGAAGTGAGCGGCAGCCCCCAGCTTCTGGGGAAAGCGGGCAGCAGCCCCCTGCTTCCTACCTGCTCACAGCTCCCAGCTGGGAGGCGGGTGGCAGCCGCTAGCTTCTGGGGGAGGCGGGCAGCAGCTGCGGCTTCCCCCCAACTCCGAGGTGGGATCCTGGTGGCAGCCTCCTGCGTCTCGCAAGCTGGCCTCACAGCTGGGTGACAGCCAGCCGTGCCCCGGCTCCAAGCCGAGGGACAGCCTCCAGCGCCCCTGCTTGAAGACAGGCAGCAGCCACCTGCCCACAACCCTGGGTCCCAGTCGGCGCAGAAGCCTCCTCTGCTCCAGCTCGGATTGGGTGGCAGTCGCCCACCTCCCAAGCTGGCAGCTGTCTGCAACTTGCCCAGGTGGCAGCCCCTCTCCCTGCCTCAAAGCCCAGTGCAGAAAACTTGTCAATTTCAGTACTCTAAGTGAGCAGTGAAATTGACAACTATGACAGCCCCAGATTTCACCAGTTTCCCTCTTTTCCTATCTCTCTCTCTCTCGCCCTCCTTCCTTGTCTCTCTCTCTCACCCCTTCCTCCTCTCAAATCTATGGCATAAAATTTGGCGTGGCGCTTTATATTCCCCAGTATTGGCTTGCTGCTCAAAGACTCCTAGCTTTGGCCAACATCACCTCCAGCCCAGGTACATACTTGAGTTGCGCACCCCTGGTGTAAAGGTGGTAACCCTACCCACACTAAATCTGACATCTGTCATATCACGGCCTTGTATACTCAGCCCTTCTTCCAACCTATGGCTCACATTAGTCTGTAAATATAAAATCCTGTGGAAAATGCAGTGTTGGGGTACTTATTAAAATTATCAGAAGTTGGGGTTACTTGCACTTAGAAGGTTGAGAAACACTGTGCTAGACCATACTACCCCCCAGACTCTGACTTGGGATGCACATGAGGCTCCCAATTAATTCCATGGGAGCCACGTATGTTAATTGGAGAGCAGAATTTGGCTCATTCTCTCAAAGCCTGCTAGATCAAAGCACTACTACGTCAGAGGGCTAGCTCAAGCCATCTCTGTCCAATCTATTAATCTTCCCTCACGCCTGAGAGACACTACAGTCATAACTGATAATGACTGATTCCGTTCAGCTAACAATGTAGGTGGATGCCCTACATTTTCTCTTACCACTCTATGGAAACAGAAAAAATCAACACTACTGACACTTCCATAATTCTCAATGGCCAAGCAACTCCCTTGTGCTCAGTAACCTTACAAAAGGCCCTGAGCACCTTGTAAGACTGGACACCACCGCATATGTGGCTATTTTTAAAAAGCCTTTGTTTTACAGCTTCTAGAAAATATGTATACTATTATTTTTTTAAGATGGGTATGTTTAACAGAATTAGGATTAATTATAGCTCTGTACATTCAGCATAAACCATTCTATTTCATGACATGCACTGCCTATAAGAAAATACTGCACCTGAAGTTCTGCAGTAGGTTCTCACTAGATGCACTGGTTATACAAAGATAAATAATAGTTTCACATCCTATTTACATGAGGGAGGGCTTGCATGTGAAGATTCACAGAGAAGGGCACCCTAGAGATAGAGCACTCTGGCTAGTCATACATATTGTATAAGATAACATAGCTGAGTTTAATTAGCTCCTAAGAGCTATGCCTTTTCTAAGCTTTACTTGTGGAAGGGTTTCCTCCCCACCCCACCCAAGTCAGGCATCAGCTAAGCTACCCTAGCACTAGGTAGTTAGGTTTTATTCTTGTCCATTCATTTAGGGAGGAATTCACTCCCATGCAGATGGTCTATGGATTTTACTTTTAGTGCTTTAACTGCACTCCTCTGTCTCCTGCTGGTCCTTCCTCACTAACTCTGAAAACTGACTTCTATCCAGTATGGCAGAAAAAGAACCAGCCTGTCCATGAGTGCTGGACACACCATTCCACAAATAAATGCTCATGGCCACTGTTAGAATCATTCAGCCAACACAACAAAATATAAGCATTTTGCCCTAGGAAACAGTGAAATGGAGAGGTTTGAAGCTACTGAGAGAGTTGTCAGTGGTGAAGGATGGGCTACAGAACAGTTTATGCAGCTGCTGGCAGGCTGGGATCAGGATTTACAGGGGAAAGAGCTGAATTTGATGGGTAACAGGTTTTTCACAAGGAATGATCCAGAGAAGCTTCTACAGGTAGTAAAGGGCAGATTGGTCGCCACGAAAATGTGAGAGGTCTTGGTAGCTGGCATCACTATTATGGGCAGACAGCACAGTTTGTATTAGACTTGCCTTGACTACAAGATGTGCAATTCAAATCTGGATTTGGGAGGTGGGTGGAGAAGTTTAGGGACAGTCATGACATTCAGACTCAAAATACTTGTACTTTGGAGATCCCCAACGCAACGTTCTTGGTGCCCTGATCAAGGAGAGGAAGCTGGTTTAGGCCAAGCTTTAACCAGAATGTGTTTTCACATATGCTCTGGGTCTGCAAGACTGCAGTGTGTATATATACCTCAGAGTCAACAAAATCTGAAGTAGTGGTTGGACAGTGCCACAGAATGGAAGCCAGACCTACATCATCCAAAAGGCTTATGCTATTTAAATCCCTGTCAAAAACACCTAATGAATATTTATATCACACACAGTAAGGGCTTATGCATATTTTTATGCAATGAAACAAGTTGGAAGTGGGGGATGGATAAAGATGCCAGAAACAATTATCTGGTATCTTGGCCACAGGAGAGCAAGCAGAATTTGTCCTACTTCTAAAGGAAAAAGAAGAAGCCAAATAACTGACAGCAGCAAAAGACATAACCAGCACAAGAAAGCCTTTGATGAATTCACTATAGCCTGGCTTCACTATTCATGAATGCTTATGAATTCACAATGGACTGTAATCAAGAGCACTCAGTTAAACCTGACTCCCCAGTAGAAAACAGAGGTCCTCTCTTTGTAGCTTTTAGGCCCTTCCCAGGAGAACTCCAAGACACCAGTGCTTAGACAAGCCAAAAATCAGTAATTATGGAGATTTTTACTGCTTTTTTCTCAGCAGGACCAGCTGTGGAGCAAGCCTAGTTTTACTGGGGGCATTAAAAATGACCTTTTCGTCCTTTATGCAGGCTAGTTACAGCCTATCATTGGGCAAAAACACACAATTGATTGCAGTTTTAGTGTCTATTTACCCTAATATTGAATATACACATTGATATTTTCCAACAGTATAATTTCAAGAAAATCCAAACAAAGCTGCTGAGTGAATAAATATGCATTCATTGCTGGTTCCTAAAACATGTCCTTTTTATCAGAACAAACAATTAACGGAAGTTTTTGTTAATCCTTAGTCACAGGTCCAGAATTCTTCAATTGACCAAAACAAACAAACCAACCAACCAACCAACCAAAACTTAACATCCCATAGGAAAGATGTGGACAGAGAAGGGAAATGAGTCTCCAATACATTTACATTTTAAAGCTCACTGATCTAATGCTATTGAAACTTTAAGATTGAAAGATGTCTGTAAACCTTTTTAAATGGGTACATGTCCGAAAAATAATCCCAAATTATATCTCATACTCAGCACTGTAATGCACTTTTCCAAATTTTGATTCAAATTTCCTCCCAATCTAATATTTTGTGGGAGTTTTTTAAAATAGCTTGATGTATCCCTATTTTTATTCACCATTTATAATATGCCTATAAACAACAATTCTGACACCATTTCTAACCTTAAAATAATTTGTGTTTGCATTAAAACAAAGAAATAATGCATACAAAGATGATGCTCTTGACTGAAATAGATATAGTATTAACAAAGGGTCTCATTATATTAGATGATGTTCATTTGATTGATAAGTTTGTGTCAATTTTATTTGTTAAGTCGTAGTTCATACTGATTCTTATACTGATTCATCCAGGTATAAATCACAGTAGGCTCAATTATGGGGGAATGTGGGGGTCAACTTCTTGCAAATCCAAAAGGAACCAACCCTCTTACACAAGAACCTGCCACTGCTTCTTCACTAGTCAAGGTTGCAGAAGCTACACTAAAAAAACTGAGCTGTAGCTAGGGAAATCCTGGGGTTTCCTGGAAATACGAAAAGGAGTTATGAAGCGTCATACTTTGCAAAGTATTTTTCATATAACTATATCCCAAATACTGTTCAGATTTGTGGAGTACAAAGTTAAATGATAATAGCTTTTGATTCAGACAAACTCAGCAGAAAGCCAGTTTCTCCCCTCTAAAGCAGTCTGTCTAGTTTACCTTGGAGCAGGAAAAGAGTTTTGCCAAGTACTATAAGTTGTGCTCCTAACAGACACACTTTCTGCTCCACCTACAATTCAACCAGCCACCTCATGGTTCAGCCTTTTGGTGACACACCACTAAGTGGCTGGGCTTAGAGTGCATTTCTCTAACTAGGAAGCAAAGAGCTCAAACTGCAGCAGTATTATGTTACTACAATATTCACGCTGCAAAAATCAAACAGAAAATGTTTTGAAACTTGCTGTGTAATTACTGTTTCTTCTGAGTGAAAGACAACCCCAGCACAGACATAGAGGCAAACCTTTCATTGGTTGAGGGCAGCTTGTGTGGCTGCAGTCCATTAGTGGTGCTATATTTGGTGTAATACAACTGACTGAAGCACCACTAATTGAGTGCTTTAAGATAGATCTACCTGCCTAAGGTAGTTTCATGGTTATATGAGAAATGGGCATCATTGCTCATACAAATCTGCTGTCAAAATTGGGCTACCAACAAGTATCAGTACTTATGAAAAGCAAGGCTGGTCAGACAGTTACTTGTCAAATCAGTAAGGTTTTGTGGATTTTGTTTTGTCTTGTTTTTTAGCTCACACTGGCTTGTTCTCAAACATCATTAGGCAAGCTTTATGATTTTTTAATGAAAAAGTTAAATCAGTAGCATGAGACAGCTATTAATAACTAACGAAAGCTAAAAGGACACAGATGAGAAACCAGTGAAAGAAGTGACTGGGTGACACCATGGAAAGCTAGTGAATGAATCAGAGGAGAGAAAAAATAAGGAAAAACCCAAAGTCCTCAAAACAATACTCCCCAAACAAAGGCCCTCATCCTGCTAACAGGTACTTCTCTTGATTTTAATGCCAGAAGGCACCACTATGATCATCTAATATGACCTCCTGCCTAAAACTGCTGAGGACTTGTACCCAGCGCTTGACTTTGGCATCAAGCCAGTAATTTCTGGCTAAACTAGAGCGCACCTTTTGTCTTTTTAAAGGATGTGCTACAGCTCAACCAGAAGTTATGAGCCTGATCTGCACACAAGTTGCAGGACTGGAGCTTAAATCAACACAGTAAATATACATCTTAAAATGATACAAAATGGAAAGCAAAGAAAGGCATTTTAAAAGTATTTTCACATAGTGGGAATATCCTTTCTTCTGTTTTTTGAATGAAACAGAAATCTGAGGTTCTGATCACATTAGTCAATAAATATACCCTGTTTCTCATTGCAAGAACATACGCATCAGTTGCAGTATCATGGCCATATCATTTTTATTTATTTTAAAAAGTTTATTTTATAGGAATTATATTTAATGTAGTACTTTGCTGAACTGGGGCCAGATTTTCAAAAGTGCTCAATACCCAACAACTCCCATTGTAATTTAGCATCTAAATTTGTCCCACAGTGCTTAGACTGTATTCATTTCCAGGCAGGGATCATGTCTTCTTTCTGTATGTATTTAACCTGCCACACTGCTATTGATTTTAATCCCACATTTCTACACCAGAAGTGGTTGCATTTCAGAGGTGGTGAAGTATACACACATAACTGAGTGCCTTTGGCTGAAAGGTAAGGCCCCAGTCCTGCAACCAGCTGCTGGTTGAAAGATAGCCTCAGGTACCAAAGGGAAACTGTCAAACAGATAAGGCTCAAAATTAAGTTTTTCCTGTGTTTTGTTTTTAAGAAAAAAAAAAGTTTTACAAAAAGTAATAAAAGAAATATTTTCAGGGGTTGCTTAAATTTCAATGAAAATATTTTTAAAAAAAACAAAAACAAAAAAACAAGCATTCCACTGCAAAGTTTCAATAGCAAATATAGGCCGCAATTCTGTAAAGACTTATGTACATGGACAACTTTATATAGGAGAAATCCCTTTTATGCATGTTTTCAGGATCAGGACCACAGGGCATAAGAACAAAGAAAAATGAAAACTGGACTAAAAAGAAACTAAGTCCACATCCCTGAAAGTGGATCCATGCGGGTGGACCTGTTGCCAATGGGGAACCCTACTGACTTCCATGGTACTTCACACAGTCGTAAGGATCTGCCCACCCAGAACCAACTGCAGGATCATGGCCTTAATCATCTAATGCCCTGATTCTGCAAAGAGTTACACATGTGCTTAACTGTGTAGAGCCCCACTGACTTCAGAGGAACTAGTTACTATGTATGAAATTAAATTATTTTTTAAAATATGTTTAGAGATCAGAGTTTCGCTTTGATATCATCAAAATTTGTTTATGGAAAAGAATATCCAATCCCATATAAAGTCCTCATGAACACAACACCAGACTGGGACTCAGAAGATCTGGTTTCTTTTCCAGTCCATGCCACTGACCTGCTGAGTGATCTTAGGCAAGTCACTTCAACACTGTGCCTCCGTTTCCCTGCCTGTAATATACAGATAATGACGCTGACTCTCCTTTGTAAAGCACTTTGAGATCTACCATTGAAAAAGCGCTATGTAAGAGGTAAATAAGTAAAATATACTCCTATCATTGAAGTCAATGGGATTTCTTGTACAAGTAAGGATTACTCATGCAAACAAGAGATGCAAAATCAGACTCTATGATTCTTATTCTAATGTACATTTTCCACCACGCTTTTAATGAATATGATTTCCCATCAACTTCTCAGTATTTATATATGCATTAAATTAGTGGGCAGACCTTTCTTGAAATTGTCACAGCGCGGCAGGCAAATTATTATTATTTGGTTTTCTTTTTTCAAAATGTTTGCATTTCAAATGAACCTGTGACTTTTATGAACAAAGCTGAGATTTAAAGCCTTCAAATAAAACTGCAAAGCAAAAATGAGTTGAGTACAGATTTTTTTAAACTGAAAACCTCTTTCTCCACCCCCCCAACCAAACTGCGAGGGCTTTGAATGGAAAAATCAAGTTCCTTACCTTAAAAAAAATTAAAATAAATCCCCTGACATACTTCTAGCACTTCCTGATTCACTGAAGATATTTTAGAAGGTATCCCTGTCACCACAAATACCACAGTTTGAACTGTTTTCAATGAAACTTCTGGTATTTATGATTACACATTCTGGATTATCTTCACTGAACCAGGTAGTACCCCCACAGGATTTCCACTCAGTGGGGAAATTAAAAAAAAAAAAAAAAAAAATTAATCTTACTTTTGTGCCTTATACCCCTATATTTTGATTAGAAATCATAAATCAATTTTCACTTTTGCTTTGCAGTTCACTTCTCATTCCTAAATTTTGATAACACATTAAAATACATTTTAAAAACACCTCTTTTCAAGATTGGTTTTTCCTTGTGCTACATCAGTTCAACTGGTCTGCCCAGCAAACCAGAGTAGCTTGAGTTAAATTGGAGGTTTTATTAAAAATTGCCTGAAATTTAGGGTCCTAAAAGCCTATAGTGTTTACATAGCCATTTAATGTAGGCGAAAGCAAAACTATATTATACATTTTTCCTTACTATTTTTTCTGTCATGTGAAAACCATGTTAACATCAATCCTTTATGCGGATAACCATGACATTTTTACTGTATACTGTACTGTACACATAGGCCCCAATCCAACAAAGATGTGCCTACTCAGATGCGTAAAGTTAAGCACACATAAAAGGGCTTGTCTACACTATGAAATTAAGACAACTTAAGTTAAGTCGACGTACAGCCACCACAGTAATTAAAGCGGTGGCTCACCTCCAAACTTCTGTTGGTGATGCACGTATTCACCAGGATCGCTTCCACCGACTGAAGTGGGGCATTGTGGGACACTGACAGCTGGAGCCTGTCAGCCCCATGTGGGGCTTACTTCTGCCCCCAGCCATCCCAGCACTGACAGCCCAACCTGTCAGCCAGGTACAGTGCTCACCCAACTGACAGCTTGGACCGTCAGGTGAGGATGGGGGAGCCGTGAGCTCATGCCTGGCTGACACCTCAGGCTGTGAGTGCAAGGGTGGGAGGGGAGGGGTCCAGCTGACAGCCAACAGATGGTGTAAGTAAAGCAAGTGTCTACATGGACACTGCGTTGCACTAACTACTTCAGTATAAGCACTATGCCTCTTGTGGAGGTGGAGTTATGTCGGGGTAGCAGGAGGAAGCAGCATTCTAGTGCAGACACTGACATAAGCAGGTCGACATAAGCCGCCTTGCATCTACTTAACTTTATAGTGTAGACCGGGCCTAAGTCTTTGCGCAACCAGGTCCTAAGAAGCCAACCGGCATGCTGCCTACACTAAAGCTTTTTTGCACTAATTATTAGACTGTCCTGTGTCCCACTTCCCAGTCCCCCCGGGGGGAGAGAAGGGAGAAAATCAATAAGTGCATAAATTTTTGTTTTTAAAGTAGGCCTTTTATTTCATATTTTTAGAACTAGCAAGTATTATACTAGATTATGGTTTCCACTCCAAGACAAATTAGTGACAAATTAATAAAACCTGGTAAGTGTCTTGCTACCCTGTAGTCACTTTACAACTTTTGTTATAAAACTGTGTCAACACAATGTTTAAAAAAAAAAAAACTGTAAAGCTGTATGACAGAAGGAAAGCACCAAGGAAGGAATAAAACGGAAGGTGAAAAAGTTTCATAGTTGCTAATAAGATATTTAATAGTAGTAAAAAGAAACTAAAAAAAAAAATAATATGAACATTTACTGTATTGTACACATTATGCAAACAAAGTCAATCAAAAACAAATGCCTTTTAAGAATCCATTCTGAATAAAATCCAAGTGTTTCTTTCCCCCCACTTCCATAGTAAAGTTAAGTACCTTCAAAGACAACCAGGAAATTAAATGAAATCCAAATGTTCCCTGCTCAGTCATAGCCCATGATATAAGCTGCACTGTGAACTGAATATTTCTATCTTGGCATCAACAAAGTGCTATACTGTACTTCAGGGACTAGAAAAAATTATGGGAACTGCAGAAAGGCACACATGCTTTACTGTGAGATGCCACTTTAGATGCTACATATAGCATTCAACAGATGTAAAAGTTAGAACTACACATGATTTCTTTAAATTTTAAAATTATTCAATATTATTGGAGTAATATAGGAGTTGATTAGATTTAATAAGATTTAAGAGATAAAGTTGTATATAATGGCTCTGAAATTATTATTATTATGACAATATGATCATAGATTTATATTCTTCAATTGTGTCTCTCAAAAACAATGACTAGGGAAAATCAGTGTTTTTTATACCCAGTCTGCTTATATTTAATCCCTAGAGTAAAACACCACATACATAGAGCTCTATGCGAATACCAAATTTATATCTGCATCCAATTCACAATTCACAAACATGGTCCACAGATATCTGTGGATTTTCAGAGTTCTATGTATACATCTCATGAGCTATTCCTTTTAAAATGGAAATCATTTTTTTTATTTTTAAAAGCAAGCACTCGTGTTGCCAACACCAAGCATTCAACAGTTATGAGTAAAAATGAAAAAGCATTAGATTGCAAAAAATAAAAAAGTGCACTGTTTTCTTATTTCTGAACCTGTAAGGTAGAACCATATGCCCCTAATTTGTGTGCAATCATTTCAGGTTCAAAATTCACACAGACCTTCCCACAGACTGCACAGGACAAGGATTCTAATTTACCAGCTCCAAAACGCCTATTTCATCCCTCTGCTCATTCTTCATGCCCTTTCCTGACCCTCTAATATTTATTCTCCTCCAGGCTCCTGCCAACATTTACCTGTCCCCTCCACAATGATTTTCCTCTCAGGCTAAAGGTATACACATGAATAGGGATTTGCAGAATGAGCCATTAATCAAAATACATTAGCAGAAATAGAATAAAAAGCTATTGAAAGTAACCAGCACCATCCTATAACTTTTGTTGTTCTTCACATTTGTTTTTCTGGAAAAAAATAAGTTAGCAATTTTTTTATATAGACAATTTGCAACAAAATTCCCACCCACCAATTATTTTGTGGAACAAGTACTTTCATGTCAGAATTCAGCCCATTATCTCTGACATCTTCCTGAAGTACTAGCACTTCAGGTGAGCAAGCAATCGTGATCAAATCAAGTGCAAAACAGTTAAAATTATCCATACTTGAGTTTTCAACCAAGCACATTTGCCATTCATTACTTTTTGCTCTTGCCATTGTTCAGTCAGAGTTAAAATCACTAAAAGGTTGTTCTCACTAGAGCTGTTTCCTTACCCCACAGTACACATCCTAAAGTAATTCAGCATCATCAATTATTCTTTCTAGTCTTTTACAAGCTTATCCTTAATGCATCCAAAAGCAGTTCAACAAACAAACCATCTATTCTCAAACAGAGAATATAGGGATGTGCTGTACCATAAAGCTGAGTGAATTGCAAGAGAACATACTTCAAATGTATGGTACGCATTGTGAAAAGAAGTTAGTTTATGAGACCACAACTAAAACACCTAATAAATATTCTTAAAATGATCACATTTATCTTCTTCTGGACCTAAAACAAAGTCTCTGTACTGTTTTTATAAAAAATAAGATAGTCGTGAAAGGTGACAAGGATATATGCACCTTTAACCTTGCTCTAGCCTCATTGAGTGCATCCCTCTTACGTGACAGACTCGCTATCATATTGTAATTTCAATGTCGTGATTCTCCTACTCTCAGATTGGGTCTTGGGGCACTGTACCCTGTGTACCAACAGGGTCTCCTCAGCAGCCCGAACGAGTTTGAGTCCTGCAACTTTTCTCTTTGGGAGCAGTGAACAATGTGTGAATAGTCGGACATCAAACAGCCTTTACAAAACAAAGGATTGTTTAATCCCAACAGTAATGACAAAGCATAAAAGAGCAAAGGATTTTTAACACAGACAGTCTGCACACATATGTATACTACCTAAATATAAGATAGGCCTTGTATCATGATTAATAAAAATGCAGTCAGAGGGCCAATATTCCCTAAAGGGGCTGATAATGAGGGACACCAATAGAACACAGGGAGCAAGGGTGGAAGCAACTCAGCCACACAGACACAGGATTTATTTAAAGTTCCACTTGTTCAACTTAATCAGCACTCAGTTTCATCTTTGAAAATGAAACAGGCCTCACTTTTCCCCAGACACATCTGCCTCTGGGGAATGGGATTCAATCTGCTTCCCTGCAGTTCTAGTGTCTCAGTCCCACTCCGCCCTGTGCTTCAGGGGCTGGCCTTATATCCATGCCCCAAGGTTCTTTGTCGCCCTTTATCTCTTGAACCTGGTCAAACTGGCTTATGTGGCCTACTGGTGAGGAGGGGTAGGGGCTGCAGCATGATGTCACAATTAATAGTTCTGGGTGTTAGGGACTCTTATCTGGGCTACTGTCCATCTTCCTGATTACAGAAATAATACCTTGAAATCACAACAACAAACAGATAATATTCACAAAACATTACAGGCCTCTCCCATGTCCTTCACAGTTCTCACTCTGATAACAGTAGCTGGCAACTCCAAGATCACAGCTATCTGCAGATTCCTCTGGAATCAGCAAAACCCAGGACCTGTTTTATCTGACTATGGAGAGTCACTGACACCACCACATTCACTCTGAAGGCTGTAATGACATGTTCTTATAAAATAGTAAAGAGCAGAAAGCAACCAGCCAAAGAAAAAAATTGGGGGAAAAACAAATTTCTAATGGTAGGGTCTGCACACAAAGTACTTAAGTAGTTCCCTCCAAGGAAAGCAAAGCAAAATATGGTTATCCTTACAGATCCTATCTTCTTCTGAAACTTCTCTAGATACCAGGACCACAGAATTTCTAAGAGGGACAATATGAAAATGTCAGGTTATCTCAACAACATGATGAGAGATAACTGAAATGCAGGAACGCAAGCTATATGAAAAACATGTTACGTACCATTAAATGGCTATTTCCACATTCAAAGTATGGCTTTTCACATTTCACTCAAAAATGTGCATAAATTTATCAAAAGTTTCTAAAAATAGGCCTATTTTCAAATACATTTTAAAATATGAAAAACCTTGAGTTCTAAAGAGCTTCTTCCAAATATTTGGCACATCTTTATTGCATACCTCTTTAAATTGTGACGGAAAGAAAAATCTTCCATCCCTCCCTTTTGGCCTGATTCTCCTACATTTACACCAGTATAAATAAGGAGTAATTTGAATGAAATTAACAGTTAGACGGGTGAAACCAGTGTAAGTGGGGGGGAGGTTGGAAATCAGAACCCTGGATTACAGTAATGGATGACCTCACTTAACTATTAAACATCAATGTTGTTATATGTGAATTTTCCTCAATAATCTGTTAAAATCATCCTCACCATCCATCTCTACCAAAGAATGTATTTTAAATGACTCAATTTAGATAAACAAGGATCTTGCATTCTAACTGTGTAGACTAAACAGCCAACAATTATTTCAACAAGTGCTACCTGAATTCCTATTGATTTAGATGACAAAATATTAAATAAATACGAATGTAATATTTTGATGGCAGCATGGAAAGGGCTTGTTATTTGAATCACTAGATTTTTGAGTGTCCTTCAACTGCTACAGAGAGAACAGTACCCCCCAAGTGTATTGTGGCTACAGCAGCAGCCAGAGTAGATGATGTGATTCACAACTTTCTGCTGCTATAAATTACAAGATTACAATTCATCAGAGGTACATCCCAAAGCTGTAATAAAACCACACAAGCTATCCATCCATTTATCAAAATATAGGCAGTTCCCCAACAAAGTGGTGGGGAGGAGGACAGAGGAAGAAATAGTAACTGTGACTGGATCAGGACACAGCAGACAGAAGGGTCACTTATGAACAAGTTTAACACAACTCAATTTGATATTTGACCCATGTGACGACAGTGCATTGGAAAAACCACAGAGATTAGAAAAATGGAGTCCATTATAAAGGCAACAGAGAGTCTGCATCTTTATCACTGCTTTGGTGGGGTTTTTTCTTTGTATGTGATCTCCCTTTCCGTAAACTTTCATGTTGCATGGTGAAGATCTCTGTCTTTATAATTAATTTGTTTCACACCAAATTTGGTAGTCTCAGGCTATATTGTGATTATGTTGCATAGTGTTTGTTCATTCAACTAGTGATGGGCATATATATATCCCACTTGTAGTGTACATAAGCTGTTGGAGTCTTTTCCAAACACATGAATTAGCCAACTTCAAATTAATTATGGTTAAATGCTTAAGTGAGTTATTTTTGTCATACACATGATACATTGTTCTTTGGATTCCTTTCTACAGGATATAGTTAACTTTCCTCTGAAGAAGAGGCATCTGAAACTCAATTAACAACAACTCTCGATTGGTCATAAGGTGAACTGAAGAGCAACAAGTGTCTGGTACCTTAGAGGTGTATCAAATATTTACAATGAAACTGAGATTCTCACATTTCATTTTGCATCCACCATGACATTCAGAAAATGGAGGCCATTAAGCAAGCAGACAGCATTTCAATTCTACTAACTGCTCTTCTTTATGAACTAAACATCTATTTTATTGTTATGAGTGTTAAAAACAAAAAACAAAAAAACAAAAACCACGATGCTCCAGATCTTACCAATGCAAGCTTCCAATTAAGTTTAATGGGAATTTTGCAGGAGCATGACCTGATAATCTGGGCCTCAGACGAGGTGGATAGCACTGGAGTGTTATGTAAGAATTCAAATTGAATGAAAGAAGTACAAAGTTCACTGCTAGAAGTTATTATCTGTCAAGCCTCACGAGTATTACAGGCTGTTTTTCAAATTATTTTCCTCTAGTTATGCATCCTAACCAGGGTCCAGGTTCTGAACAAACCCAAAGACTGAGGATCAAAATTGGGAAGCTCAGGTCCACCTCTATATGTCATTAGATTCAGTTACTGAAGGCTGGGTCTCTGAGTACAGCCCATACACACACACTATGATGATATTCATAGTACTCAAAACCTACCAAACAAATAAGAAGAGATTCCTGCAAGTAACAGAGTAAGTGCCAAAGGGATGATTTTCTCAATAGCCAGAACAAGTATAAGAAGTTCTGAGACAGTTTATAAATCAGGGCACCACTGTCCTAACAAAAAAAGGCATTCACTACTGAAGAGCCTTTGCAAGCACTACACATGAGGAAACCTATGTGCTAAGAATATAGGTTGCTTGATTGAATCTATTTATTACTCAGAGCATTAATTTAAAATAAAATTCTCTTTCGAAGTTAAGAAAACATTATGGACCAGTTCCCTGAAAAATGTTATTCTGGAATTACACCTGCACTAAAAGAGTTCTAAAAATAGTCTTCAGGGTTTGTTTCTTTTAAACTCAGGAATGGCTTTAATGCTTTCCAGTTTTTGTTAACACTAAAATTCACTTTCAAGTGTCACTCTGTGTGCACCTATGCACTTCTAGCTTTTCGTTGAATCCATAAGAGATTTAAAAAGTGCTATGAAACAAGCTATTTCTGTGTTTAGTTCTACTTCCTAGGCTGTATTTCCTCTAACTGGATTGGAGGAAGACAAACAACAACGTCTGTTGATAAAATACATGCACAGGCAAAGCCTTTAAAACAGCACTGTGTAGATGTTTTTCATAGACCCTGAAGGTTCTCTGCTCCCCCGCCTCACAGCACATGGTGGAAGGGAGCAGCCACGGAGAAAGCCAGGGTGGATGCGCCTTCTCTAAATAGTCAGTTTTCCCATCCATAAAACATGTTCCTGGAGAGGCAGGCTAGGAGGTGGAAGCAAAAGCTAGGAAAAACAACAGGAAGCAACATACTCTGCTGCCACTCTGCCATAACTACCACTTTCTGATCTATGATATTTCCTCAGAGGAGGAAGAGCACAAGCAGAGCTTGGCAGGAAAGAGAAGCATGGTTACACACCCTATCCAGACCATACTACCATGCCTAGAGGCCAGCACAGATATATCAGTGGGGCTGAGATCCCACATACTTATATATCCCAGTCACATACGTCATCTTCTGTCCAGCCGCCTGATTAATTCACAGGCCCACAGACTGGACGAACAGGGGTTTAGAGGAGATAGCTGGAAAAGCAGCAGCAGAAAGATGATGAGAAAATGCTGATGGAAAAGAATGACAACTGGAGATATGGAAGTGAGGGTGGGAGCAGAAAAGTGGTTAACTAAGTGGGAATCTTGATAGAAGGCTCAAGAAGGGATTAAAACTATGGAGGAACCAGTACAGATGACTGAAGACAAAAATAAGAGAAAGAGAAAGAATCAGTGAAGGAAGGAACTGGAAGAGAACAAGCTCCAGGGTATTTGGGATGGCAAGGGAACACCAAAAAAGGAATCAACATAATCATTAAAACATGGTAGAGAACTGACATCATCTTCAGAAGGTTTTGACAACTCAGTTTGCACATGTTGTGTTTAACTACATAGTAAGCATCCCCATTATATACATCTGAATCATAATTAAGTGACACAAAGTCTCAAAATGTAATATTGCATAAAACTACCTGGACTCTTAAAATGAAAAGGTTGAGCTTAAATTATCAGACCTGTGAGTGGGAACATCATAACCAGATGGGAAGGCTGTCCCAGGTATTGCTCTTAATGGGATATTCCCACCATGGGCAACAGAAGTAGTACTGCAAAAGATAATACACAGTCTGGGGCCTGCATCTTCCCACCATGAGTTTCACAAGGACAGTGGGAGGACAATGTATTTATTCCACCTTCCCAGTTCTATCTATCTATCTCCAGGTTTTATGCTGCCGCATATCACTGCAATATCTCAGTACCTGCCACATAAAATCAACAGCAATACCAAATTCTCTAATGAACTTCATGGAGTCTCCGGCACATCTCCTTTTTGGTCATCAAAACTCTGTCTAGGGTAGAAATGTTGTTTGTTTTGGGGAGAGGGGTGTTGTTTGGGGGTTTTTTTTTTTTTTTTTAGGTAGAGAAGGAGTGGATTAGCCAGGGACTCTGAGTAGAAGCAGTGTTCCTACTAGGAGCACCACTTATGGTAGAACGGCTTAGTCTAAGATGAAGGTTTTGCAACATTTCCTAAAGATGGACAGACTCTGGATTCAACTTATCTCCACTGGAAGATTGTTCCCAACCAGATACCCCTGACTGGGAATGTTTTGTTCCCAACTCACATATGCATTCTGTCTGCTTTGTCCCAGAGGAACACAAATGTCAAGATGGTTCAAAGTCCTGTCCCTTCTTCCCCCTGTGGATTTCAGGAGAATGACTGTTGCACAGTCTCTGATGAACACTACTGTTCAGAAAGCTAATTTCCTCCTACCCAACGCCATGGGGGTCCTCTCTGTACTTGGATACAGGGTGAATCGGATCTTAAAATCTACTCTATTTTTTTGTGCAAACATGCCCTGTAGGAATTATTTTCATTATCAGTTCCCACTAGCTATGGAATATATTTAATATTCTGATCATTTCAATAAAAACATTCCAGGCACATCGTTTATCCATCTACAGTTTATAGTAAACAACTCTCTGTAGATGAAAAATGTGATCACAAAATAGCCATTAGATGGTTACAACTTTTGCTCACTAGCAATCAGAGTCAGAGACTAGCAACCTAGAACTGAAAGCTTTATTACCAAAATCCCAACTCATCCAATTGTATGAGCTCATCCAGTTTATTGTAAATTTTGAATGAAGACTGTAAAGAACAAATTTTTTAAAAAGAGAATACATGAATTTACCAACGAGTAAAAGTGAAAGATCAGTCTTGCAAAAGCAAAGTTTCTCTTTTTTTCCTTAAGTGACTTCAGAATGGATTCTTTATTAATAAAGAGCCCAGTTCTCAATGGAGCTATTTGCATGAGTAAGCATTACTCAATTTAAGTAAGGGTTGTGGACTCTGTTTCAAAATAATTATTTTACAGATAAGACCCATTACAGCTGAACTACAGCCTACATGAGAATGTACTAAGTTGATCTGATTGAAAGAGAAAGGTTTTACTCTTTAGATGTTGCTTTTATTCTTTTGAACAACACAGAGAGAGAGACATACACACACACAGCTCCAGCCAAGTCTTTTTCCCCTTAGCACTGAAGCTGATACCCAGGCATTTGGAATACTGAGCTCTGCAGAATTACCATTTATGAAAGTAAGTCATCTACTCTATTTAGAAAAAAGATGAGCCTCACATGTTTAACCCACATATACTTTGTTTAATTAACTTTTTTAATATATAGATATATGAACCTAACGATGTCTCATTTGCTATTAAAGGAATGCCATCAATTTAAGAATCACATTTTTTGTCAGAAAAACATTTAAATACAGTAAAAACAACAAGAATCCTGTAGCACCTTAAAGGCAAACAAATTTCTCATTGTTTTTGCTGTATGCAGACTAACACAGCTACCCCTCTGAAATTTAAATACAGTAGTTACTTGTAACACCTGCAGTTACTAAAGATGAAAGACTAGAGGGAAAAATATTTTTCTCTATTTTTTTCCAGTTTGACGCTTTGTGCATTTGACATCACTTTATGTGTATATGTAGCCAGTTTCTCAAGTGTTTGTGTGGGTTTTTTTTTTAAATGATTTGATTTCAAGTGAATCATATCACTTAGAAGACTATTGGGAAGATCAATTTATGTGAGTGGAAAAGACAAATGAGGGGTCCTTCCTTGCCAGAACCAAGAACCTTTCAGTATATTCTATGATGTGGTTCCTATAAAACATTTCTTCTATGATTGTTTGTAAGATGCTGTTCATTGTTTTTGGAGAAAAGGGAATTTTATTTCAGTCTTGGGGCTCATATAATTACAATATTAGTCTTCAGGGAATTTTTAAACAAGTGACATAATATTTATCTTGCACAATGCATTTGAATATCAAGACTTTTAATCTGATTTTCAACTACTTGGGACACAACGGATATGAAGCTTCCCTCTCAGACATGGTACAACTTAAGACACAATTAACTGTCCTCTATACAATATTTAGAGGGGCTCAATGTCCAAACATCAGTTGTTGCTATCCAATATTTTTTTCTGATATTCAATACAAATAGCCAAATTAAAATATTACGGGAATGTGACAATGTTATTAGAGGTTGCATGGCTAAAATGCCACGTTGAATAGTTTAAAAAAAAAAAAAAAGACAAAAATATTTGTGACAAATACGCTGATTCACATGCAAAACACAGGTTGTTTTCTTGACTTAGAATGGACTATAGTTGGCTCCAAGAGAGACTTAACAGCTCAGCTGATCTTTTTTCATATCAGAATTGTTTGTTTTTTACTCTGTTCCCAAAGGGTTTCCTCTGTGGTGTTCTAATAGCTGTGCAAAGGTTGGAGAAACAAGCTACTCATTAGGTTAAGGATCACCAAGCTTACATTTTTTTCAGAGAGCAAGCAACTCAAATTATCCATCAACCAATTATATTTTTCAGGTATTTTATATGGACAGGTGGTGGGTGGACTGTTTCAAATGCCAGTAACAGCCTAACTGTAGCAACTGGGCATTTCGGCCAATAATGCTAGGTTCGCATTTTAGCTGAAGAATCAACATTTTTGCTTCCTCAGGCCACACAGATGCTCTAAATAAGCTATATAGACGGCCCTGAGATGGTGAAAGGGACATCTTTAAAAACCACAGATAGCTGCTAAGCTAAGCTATTTTTTAGTTTTTCAGTGCAGCAGATCTCGAGAAGATTATAAAACAAATTGCTGCATGTAAGTTTCATTGTCCATTATACATCATTTTATTGCAATGTAATTCCTCTTCCATCTTCAATAATATAGCTTTGACACTGACAGAATGCCATATAAACCTTGAGTGTGCAATATTATATATATAAAAAGACCAGCAGAAAGTAATTGGTAAGCACTCCTTCCAGTCATCACACCATCTCATATATCAGTGAGGGTAATTAAACACTGGAACAATTTACGAAAGGTTGTGGTGTATTCTCCATCACCAGCAATTTTTAAATCAAGTCTGGATGTTTTTCTATAAAAGATATGCTCTAGTTCAAAAAAGAAATTAATTCAGGGAAGTTCTACGGCCTGCATTTTGCAGGAGGTCAAACTAGATCGTCACAGTGGTCTCCTCTGGCCTTATAATCTATGAATCTAAATATTGAAGGCAAATTTACCCATTACAATTCCCCACACACACTACTAAAACGGGAGGATCACAATGAGGAAATAGTTTTTTATAAGTAAGAAGACTGACAAATATGCAAAAAGGGGTGCCCACAAATGGTATGTTCTTTGAAATCTTCTCACACATCCTGTGCCAACAGAATTTTGATGCCTAGCACCATTATCAAAATTTAATGCCTGTTAAATACACAGAGACTAAGTTGCATAGTTGTAAATAGAGACAACCAGAAGATGTGTATTTATAACTTTAATTACTTAATCTTGAAGGCCACATCTTGAAAATCTGGTGAGAATATATAGCACAACCACAACTCTAACATATCTAATCAGAGGTTTTATCAACATGTTTAGAAAAGTAACTTGCAGCATCTGTGGCGCTATTACTTAGCACATCATGAAGTCTTATTTTTCAAAAAAGAAAATGATGCACAGTATATATAAGGTTTAACAACTGGCCTATAACTTTGTGAAAAGTTAATGTTAAATTTTTGGAGCTGAATGACCAATTTTGGTTGCTCACATAAAAACATGTATGTATTTATTCTAATCCAGACACACTGAAAATAATATTGGTAATTTTCCATCAGTAACATTGTATTTTTTTAAAGTTATATTACTTATATCATAGAAGGGAATGAGGGGTATGTCTGCTCTGCAATAAAACACGCACAGCTGGCCTGTGTCAGTTGGCTCAGGCTTGAGAGCCTCAGGCTGCAGGGCTATAAAATTACAGTGTAGACGTTTGGGCTTGGACTAGAGTCTGGGCTCTGGGACCCTGTGAGAGGGGCAGGTCCAACCCGAGCTCAAATATCAACTCTGCAATGTTATTGCTCTGCAGCCTGAGCCCCACAAGCCCAAGTCAGCTGGCACAAGCCAGCTGTAGGTGTTTTATTGCGGAGTAGAGGTACAGTACACTACATCGCTTTTGGAACTGATAATCGGATATGTAGGCTTTAACCATGAGGTCACTGGTTCAAACTCATCCCATGTCCTCGATGACAAAAAGTCATTATCATCAGTTGGCTATTAGATGTCCTATGAAAAAACAGGTGTCCATGTTACATAAACCTTCACCAAAGCTGCCAACAGAAGTGACAATCTCACAAGAAAGCCATGAACTGAACAGGCATAGAAAATCAACCAGTCTCTCACAGCTAGAGGTAGCCCTCCAGATCAAGACTGAGACATATTGGAGATGCAGCAGAGAAAGCTTTCACTACTTTCTATGTTATACTTGTTCTGTGGATACACAAGGGACTTCAGTTTCCAGCAGAGTTGATCTGACATTTTTCTCAGATACTAAAGCATATATTAAAGTAAATAATAATAATAGTCAGCTGTATACTTCTCAACATTGAAATGGCACTATGATGACTGAACAAAAGTCTCTTGTGTCATTAGCTAAAAAGCATCATAAACTAGTATACGATGCAAAAATTTGCAATAGCTCTGCATTCTACTGAAACTCTCCATCAGACCTAGCAAATAATCCTCCCAAACTCCCACAAACCTCCCAGTAGATAGCAAGCACTTCTTACCAAGAGTCCTCTATGCCCTCTTTTGTTGAATCTGTATAATGCAGGCAAAATCCTGTTTTCCAGTTAAGTTTGAAGACATCTTATGTCCCTTTATAAAGCACTCAGGGTAGTAATGAAGTGCACAATTTCATTTCAGACCCATAGAACAGCTCACTGGATTTAATTAAGCTTTACCAGGCATTCTATATCCTGGGCGTTGAAGTTAACTTTTTCATCTTGGCATATGTATAGCTAGGAGTGCCCTTCAACCCCTTTGTCATATCATTAGAGAATTTTCACCATCAACAGGGGACAAGCAGACAAAGGCTATAAATGCACCCCGTAAGTGAGAACCTCAGGGTCATCAACACTACTAAGCTTTGGGGAAGGCATTCTCTCATCCTGTGTTATGAAACCCATCAGAACCTACACTCTATGGTCCAAACTCAGCAAACCCCTGAAACATATACTTAATTTTAAGCATATGCTTAAGTCCCATTTAAGTCAATTAAATAATACTTTGACAAAAATTGATATTAATAAAATTATATTTCTTGTGTCTGTGAAATTACATTGTAGCCAATGGGACTGAATGGATATAATGGCCCAAACACATTAGATTCTGTCTGATACTCAGAGGGTTTATTTTAAAAAACAAAAAACAAAAGCTGAATTGGATTAAAATAGGAAATATAGGAAATTATTTACTTTAAATTATTAAAAAGCACAATCTGCATTCTCAGTTTCTTCAGTTCATTGTATGAACTCCAATTTACATCCAATTTACAATAAATTTAAAAACAATTAGCTTCCTATGTCATATATTGCACATCATACCATGCTTTGATTACTTGCACATAATGAAAAATGTAAGTGTATTCCTTAAAATTTATTTATTTATTTATTTTTTTAAAGCTTTACAAAAGCAGTCATTTTTCAGAAAAATTTCATATGACTATTTAATCTTGCAAAGCAAAATTTGTTCCACTTCTTCTCAGGAAAGCTGGCAAAACAGCATATTGTTCTGGCAGGCAGCCACCATAAACAAGGGAAGGAGTCACTGGGCTTCTTAAAGGTACATACCATCCTGGATTTAACAGGTTTGAAAATCATTGTAAATGTAAAACAATAAAAAAATTCTGTAAGAGAAATCATCTTTAAAAACAAGCAACACCACGGTAAAGTGCGTCTTTAAAAAGGCAGGGGATCCCAGCAGTGACATTCCATGGCTCCAAGCCAAAACAAATGCTGTAGTAATATACCAGCCAGACTGAAAGATATGTTACAAGTTTGCCTTGAAGTTGTGATTAGGCTGTTTAGACTTTTTTAAAAAGATGAACAGAAGGCCTATAAAGTACCACAGTAAAGCATGACTATTATTAAGCATAATTAAAGATTAGTTTTTTGTCAACCACAGGGATGATAATGCATGCCAACTGTCTAGATTAAGATGACTGTTAAATTCCAGTGCAAGCCACTAAAGCTATATGGATCCTGTTTTGCTAGATTATGTTATAGATCAACAGTTCACTGAAAGATTAAATATGAAAAGTAGCTTCTAAATTATGCAGGTCAGTTTTGTCATCTACCTGTCACCTAACAAAGCCTATGTATTTTTTAGAATTGTAGATCCTGCACAATGGTGTGGATTGGAAAAGGACCATTAGCATGTTTCTTTGATATGCTAATAATGATATTTTATAATCATATATAATCACTCATTAAGAGACTTTTCCAAAGGTTTTGATACAGCCTAACAGCAGGGAAATGTCCATTTGGGCAGTATGTTAATAAGAAGTTTGTTTATCTCATTTACCCGTGCCATCAATTCAGTTCTGTGAGGAATTTCTCCTTAAATATTTACAGAGTTTTATTTTAATCTTTGATAGTTTAACTCTTACAAACAGAAAATAGGAATGACATCTCAGAATATACTGAAAGCAACTCTATATAGCTCTTAAGAAAAAACAAAGTAAGGACCTAATTCTCCATGGCTTACGCCCATCAATGGGAGTTTTGGGTGCATGAGGAATTCAGGACTGGGTCTTTTGTGAAGATTCTTGTATTGATTGTATAGAAGCTTCTTTTACATAACTTATCTATCAGAAGAGAAAATAAATATCTACCTTTTATTTATAAACAAGCCATGCAGGCTCTTGATGACACTCCAACATTAGATCAAGAAAGTACTGAATTATGTAACAAATATTGTCCTCACACAGTACACTCCTATAGTTTTACTAAGACCATATAGTTCTTAGAAAAACAAATGTCTCTTTCCTTTTTGAAATACCCTCTTGGTTTGGAATGACATCCAGAAAAGGCTAGAAAAATCAATCATGCCAAGAAAAAATAATCTTCATACTACATAAGAAAACAACCATCAGAGTGATAAGAATACAAAACATAAGAAACAGGTTCTTATTCTAAGTAACCAAAATATTATGAACATGAAAAATCACTAGTTTCAATACAACATACCAGGAATTGATGTCAATCCATTCACTTTTCTCGCATCCCAGAAACTAGAGGAAATTTTGGGAATCATCTTACATTAAATAAATATCACACTAAAAGGAGGAGGATAAAAGGAGGAGATAAATGCAATACGCAAAGTGACCGACAGAAAGAATGTTTTCTGTATAGAAAACAGTCAGTCATAATAGAAGAAAAACCAAAGACCCATTTTATAGTGAGGATTATGTACCAGTTAGTTGCCTATGTCCTTCACATGAAGTTTTCTTGAATTTGGGTTCCAGTGACTGGGAATCATCTCCAACATTTAAAGTTCCTTCCAATAAACGTTTATTTTGCATTTTAACCCTTATGGTTCCAACAAACAATTTCACTAGTTTACTGCATATTTAGACCTTAATTTTTCGCCCAAATCAAAATAATATTTTCTTTCCCTGCAAAAACAAATCCATGCAGCCTTCCTCTGCACAGGCACACGTGAAACAGACCAGCCTGGAAGAGATAGGGAATGGAGGAACTTGACACATCTGCCATTGCACTCTTCACACAGGAAATGTATCCATCCAAGTCTGCAGTTCCAGGTTACTTCATGCCATAAGAAACAGTTTCATCAACATATATTTTTTTAAATTCAGAAAAGCAATGCAGCTATTTAACCCTCTAGCTATGATAAAGTGCTGACAACAAAGAATATTCATCAGACTCATTTAGGGTTTGATTTGGTTTTTTTTTTTTGTTTTGTTTTGTTTTTTTAAATCCCCACAGCTTGCGAACAAAAAGATGGAAGCGCGTCGTAATAATGAGCGGAACAGCGGCGGAGGCGAACAAAATCAGCTTATTCTCCATCCACCTATCTACCTGCTACACCAGCAGAGCCAGCCGCTGGGATGGGAATCCTGCAATGATCAGCAGCAGGCGACTCCGCCTCTGACAAGCGCAGCGAGCAGCAGCCAGCAGGCAGGCAGGCACAGGGTGCACCACAATCCCTACATCGCGCGCGCACACGCACACTTCCCAACGCAGCGCCGTTTCAACTTACCACCAGCATTGGCTGCCTGCAGAGGGGCTCCTAGGGAGAGGGGTTTCCAGCCAAACTGCACGTTGAGGACGAGGATTCCTGCAGAGCCCCCCCCCCCGGTCCACGCACCAACACCTCCCTCCAGCAGCCTCTAGTCTGGGATGGGGCTGACTGCAGCGAGGGGAGGCTGCGGGAGACACGCAATGCTTGCAGCAGGCAGCTACTGCCACTTAACCTGCCCCTTTCCTCTTCCCCTCCGTCCTCCACACCCACCTTCGGCAGCAGGCTCAATCCCCCCCACACACACACATACACACACGCCCTCCCACCGCTCTGCGCCGGCACCTTCTCTTTCCCAAACAACAACAAACAATGGGGATAACACAACGATCCGGCCCGGGGGCTGGCCCGGCCCCGCCTCTCCCCGCCCCCCACCTCCTCAGAGGGTTGAGTCAGAGCTGCAGTAGGGGGACCCGCGCGGCGCGGTGCCCGCTGCAGCGCTGCCTATACTGGCGCCGGCGGGGCCGGGAGCGGTGCAGGGCGGAGGGTCACTGACTGCTGAGCTCTGCCGCCCGCGGCGCAGCTGGGCCGCCCATGGGGGGGGGGAGAGGGAGTCACTCCCGCCAAGAGCGCTGCGCTTCCCCCGCTCGCGGTGGTGGACGCTCTGCCAGCGGCTGCCCGGGCACGGCTGGGGACGGGACAGGGCCTCCCCTCGCCCGCCCCCACTCTGCCTCCTCCGAGCCTGGCAAGATGCTGGAAGGAATTGTGGGTAGCTCCCGCTGCTCGTTCCCCGCTCTCCCCCGCAGGCCCTGCTGAGACAGGCTGGCGGGCGCGGCTCGGCGCCGACTTTCAGCCGGCAGCATTTGAATCCCTCAGTACGCCGTGCTTCAGGGAAGCCCCCAGTCCCTTCCTAGCCCTTCTCCCTGGGGGCTGGCTTCAAAAATACCAGTGGGGAAACCAGCAGTAATCACTCCCCTTCCCCTGTCTTCAAATGAACTAGCTTTCAAAGCTGCTCGAGCTGCAACTTGCCGAGTGACTATACCCCAAATGAGCCTTTTCTCCTTTTTCCCCCTTAGGGGGACATGACATTAATGAGCCCCAAATATGAGGCCACCAATTGCACATGTAGCAGGCACTGTGGCAACCTTTTGGGACAGGCACCATCTTTTTGTTCAGTGTTTAAACAGCCGGATCCTGTAATGATCCCCACAGAATTTTAGAGGGGAATAATGTGGGTAATGCCACTGCCGCTACTGTTTTACATTAGCTTAAATGGAAAGCAGCTGCTTACAAATAAGGTTTCTGTCTGAAATATTTTACCTACTGTTATCAGTAACACCTATCCTTCATATCCATAAGAATGGCCATACTGGGTCAGAACAATGGTGGATCTAGCTCAGTAGCCTGTCTTCTGACAGGGGCCACTGCCAGCTGCTTCAGAGGAAATGAATAGAACAGGTATCATCAAGTGATCTGTCCCCTGTCACCCATTCCCAGCCTCTGGCAAACAGCAATCTCTGCCTATCCTGGCTAATAGCCATTGATGACCATATCCTCCATGAACTTACCTGGTTCTTTTTTTTAAACCCTGTTATATATAGTCTTGGCCTTCACAACATCCTCTGGCAAAGAGGGCTACAGATTGTGCTTTGTGTGAAGAAATACTTCCTTTTGTTCATTTTAAACCTGCTGCCTATTAATTTCATTTGGTGACCACTAATTTTTGTGTTATGAGAAGAAATAACACTTCCTTATTTACTTTCTCCACACCAGTCATGATTTTATAGACCTCTCTCATATCCCTCTAGCCATCTCTTTTCCAAGCTGAAAAGTCCCAGTCATATTCATCTCTCCTCATATGGAAGCTTTTCCATATCCCTAATCATTTTAATAATTTTAGTTGCTCTTTTCTGTACCGTTTCCGATTCAAGTATACGTTTTTTGAGATGGGGTGACCCCATCTGCCCACCATATTCAAGATGTGAGCATACCATTGTAAGAAATACCTTTGACTAAAAGGGTTTGATAAAGAACATCGGATACAGGTAAAGAGTAAAAAAAAAAACCTACTTTTTATTTCTTTAACAGGTTTGCAAAGCTGGGCACAACTCCAGAACAAAAATCTATTCTGAAAGGAGCGCGCCCCTCCTTTATTATTCAGCAGTATATATTTCCTATCCCGGCCGAAAGAATCCCTCCCTTCGTTCCCCATTGTCTGGGTACTAAAAGGTTTACACCTGTCACGACCGCCTACTACATACATTGTCTTTTTCATACAAACGTCATTCCATGTTCATGCTAATGAACCAATTTTCTATGCAGGGTGTGCGATAATATTCTAACACCTCATTACGCATGCGTCTTTTAAGGTGCCTTTTTGACCTTTTTCTAACGGGATTGTTTGTTGGCATATAGCCTTAGCAAAAGCGGGTAGACCTTGGTTTCTTTGTCTTGTGGTTTGCCCTTTATCTGTATCCAGGCGCTTGATGTCTGTTCGGCCTTCAACTTCTTCTTTATCTATTAGCCCCCCTTCTTTTCTTTTTCACGCATTTCTTAGGCTTGAAGCTGATTAAGTAACTTTCTAAGTTAATATATGCATATAGCAAAAATATTACTTTTCTATACCTACAACTATTTTATTTCTTTTAGACTCTTAACTCTTTCACCATGGATTTATAAAGAGGCAATATGATGAAAGAGGATCATCTCTGTTTATGTTCTAACTGATTTTACTTTGTGTATTTAACAGCACTGAAGGTATAGCCAGATTCATTATTTCCCCCCTTTTAGTCAGTTTCTCTTGTTCCTTGGATGGGTCTTTCACAACTGCAATGAAGGTGAGAAAAGAAATTTGAAATAGGAAAATGTGATTGTAAAACCACAACAAATGTCAGAGTAATTCCTACAAATGTTTAACCTTGTTAATTAATGTATTATATTTCAATGTTTGTGGAGGTTTGCTAAGGTAATAAGAATTAGTATTCTTATTTTCCAGATGTGTATCATCCAATGACAGAGTATTGGTGTGGTTAGAGAGTGGGAGTTTTGTCTAGTGGATGATGAGAGAGGGAGTTGGGAGTCAAGGCTTCTGAGTTCTAGTCTCAGCTCAGTGACTGATCCACTCAGTGACTCTGAGTAAGTCATTTAACTTCGGTTTCCCCATTTATAAAATTACTTTCTTAATAGCTACTTATCCCACAGAAGTATTGAGAGGCTTAATATTTGTAAAGCACTTCTAGATCCTCAGCTGAATGGTGTTATAGAAGTGCTAAATAATATTTTATCAATAAAAACTGCAGAAAGTACATGAGAAATAGTTATCTTTGAATTAAGTCTTAAATATCAGAGTCCTGTCTACCTCCATTCCCTGGTACTTTTCATAAAAGCATTGCCAAAATGTCCCTTTTTCCTGCTGTTGTGCAGTGGACTGTGGGACAGTTTACTACCTTCCCACACAATAAAAGTGACTGCACATCAGTGTCTAGGAGAAGGAAGCATGCCTGTGTATTGAAGTGAAACATATTACCCCTTAGATGGATTAAGTAGACAGATCTGTTGACTTCCTCAGTCCTCTCTTTCTTCAGCTTTCCTCTGGTCCTGAGAAATCTTTCTATCTTATCCACTCACATGCCTCTTCCTTAATACCTCTTCATCATTATTGATTATCCAATTTAAACCATCTTCCTCTTCCACCTATTTTCTCCTGCTTGAAGCCTCCCTCTTCTGGCCTGCCCACCCATCTGGGTTTTGTTTACTTCTTTAAGAGAAAATTGACAGGAGCTCTCCCTGTCCATCTTTCCTCCCATTCTTCTCCAATTTTGTTCTCTGAACCCTGTGTACTACTCTGAGATCTCCAATTTTCTGCCCATTTCAAACCCTTTGATTGTCAACCTGACCCTATCCTTCCACCTGCTAATCTCCATTTTTTATCCCTCCCTACTTCATTTCCTGTCTCTTATGAATCACTCTTCTCTTCCCACCTATATTCAAACATGCCCCCTCTCCCAAAGACATCCAACCTCAACCCCAATTCTCTATCACACATTTCCCTCCTTCTCTTTATCTCAAAGCTTCTCGAGGGGTCTGCCTGTTCCTAATGCCTATGTTATTCTTTCTGTCTAAGCAGAGTATATGGTAATACATGCTTTACATAATAACTGTACTGTCAGGAATTCACATGCTGTCATTTGCGTGTCCTGTGTTAGGTTCACAAACTTACATTCCAAGGCCCTGATCCTGGAATGTGATGCAAGCGAGCAGACCACTGCACTTATGGGGAGGCATATTGATAATGGGGCTTCATACAGATACAGGGGGTCTGATCACATGCATCACACTGCAGGATCAGGACCCAAAATTTGCCTATACCACATGGCTAACACTGCTGGCTGCACAATTAGCTTGTTTTACAGACTTAGTACTACAGGATTCAATTTCTGGGCATTACTATGAGACAGCACCTCATGCCTTGATTTTCTTTGATGCTACATACAGTTGAACATTGCCAGGGTCTGTTTTGTAGGCAAAGGCAAAACAGTTCAGACTATTTTTTTAAATGTTATACTAATGGAAATGACAAGTGATCTTATCACACTGGTAACTAACATGCTAATTAGGACAAGTCAGTCAGTTCCTTTGGATTGTATTAAAAGGCCCAATTAGTGAATTAGTAAAGCAAAAACAAAATAAAAAAGCCTGGCAATGAGATTAAATTAATGTGTTCTGAAATAAGTAGATTCTATGCAGCCTGTGATCCATTCTCAAAAGATCTGGGTGATATCTCCTGTATATTGAAGTCAATGAGAAAACTCCCATTGACTTAAAAAGAGACAGGATTTCACTCTCAGTATGTGGCCTTTCTGTATAATAGCATGTAGATTGCTGCTGATGTTGGCATTTGTGCCTAAAATTCCAAACTAGGTCAAGTTATGAAAGCCAAGAAAGTTCCTAGTCTCTGTGGAGTGCATTATTTTTTATTTTATTTTATTTTATTTGTACTACCTAAACTAAACTAATTAAACTAACTAAAAATTATATTTTCTGTGCATCTTGGCACTGAATCTTACTCTATAATTTGAGCATTCTTACTGTTTGAATAAGCAGTGTAATGCAAACTTGCCATAGACTGTTAGGAGCTGAAGGTTGTGCCATACTGATATAGTCTTCAAAAGATAATTTTCCCTAGGTTTGCAATAAGGGCTCAGACTTGAATTATGACCACATCGCCACCATTATTTGGGCATTCTCAAACATATCTATCCCTCAGATAGTACCTTCACTAGTCATAAATAATATGCTGAGAGTTTTCTCTCTTTTGGTTTTGTTAAGGGAAGGAAAAATTTGCAATGCTATGAGTTTCATAGTTACTTGTGCTTTGTTTTTGGTTGTTGTGATTTTTTTAAAATCAAAAGGAGAAATATAGAAAATTAAAGTGTTAGCTAATGAATTATTCCCACTGAATTAACAAACAGCACCATTTGACTGACACTGGTGCACATGGTGTTTAAGATAAGACTTCTGATTTATCACATTCAAATAGCACATAAATCACATACTGGATTTTTATATTTCACTCCCTCAAGAGAGATTGAGAATATCCTTTGTAGTAGGCAATAAACTTTAGTGCACATGAATCTTTAAAATCACCTTGACTTTTCCTGAATATACATGGTGGCAATCAAAAAAAGTACTACAAAAAGCCTTTGTAGAAACCAAGCACTATATTTCTCTCTCTGCTTTTGGTAGTCACAACCCTGTGGGATTTCTAACCCCATACTTCTAAATTCACATCTCAAATATTTGATAATAACATGTACTGATTTTTCTGTTAAACACCTCCTACCCTCCTTTGTATTTCTTAGGACTGCTTGCTGTTCTTACTCGGTGTGACTGCATGTTTGTCTTAAAATATGAAGCCATTTCAGAGAGAATTTTTCCCCTTCTGGTCTTTCTGCTAAATGACTATTCTGCTCACTCTACAGACATAATGCAAGTGAGGAATCGAGGATATATATCCCACAACTTTTCAGAGCTGTGTCTGGACCACCTTCTGCAGTGATATCCTCACTAACACAAAAGTGAAAGGAAGGTGGCCTCTCGCACCAGATCAAACATTTACCGGTACCCTCTGTCCCACTCAACTGCTTCTTTCTTATCTGAACACTGCCCACCTCACTTTTGCTGAAAAAGGGCTCAGTCCTGCAGTTACTTATGCAGAGGAGTAACTTCACTAATATGAGTAGTCCCATTGTGTTCTGCTTATGCTGGTACTATTTGCAGGTACTGGGACAGGTGGGTCTAGGCTGCTCCCTCCACCTTAGGGGAAGAGCCACTGGACCCAGACCACAAGTGAGTATTAGGGACAACAAATGAAAAAAACAGGGATGAGAGCAAAGATTAAAAATCAGGGATGCAAAGGGGGGATGCTGAGCAAAGACCCCCATACAGCAGCCACTGCTGCTTAAAAAGGTATCTACAGAGTTAGCAGACATGACCCAAAGGAACTCTTTTAGGAGGCAGCATCAGATGAAGGACGGGAAATAGGCCTCACAGTCTCAGAGCATCCCCACATTCAGTTTCCTGCTCCTGGTATGATGGATGGCCATCTTAGCCAACGCCAGGAGGAAGTTGATGAGGTCTCATGACTTTGTGGGGCCATGGATGGGGTGTGCTGAATTAGTATGTGCGGGAGAAGTGCAGACAGAACCTCAGTGAGAGTTTCTGAAGGAGCCAGAAGAGGGGCTGCAGCCTGACACACACTACACAGATGTTCACCAGGGTCTCCCTTTTGTCACAGAAAGAGCAGGTGTCAGGAAGGTTTGTGAACTGCACTGTGGTTCATGCTGGTGCTCCTAGGGGTATGACGGCTTTCTGTATACCAGACCTGCAGCACTTTGGAGGTCTTGAGCTTTCTGCTATGTGTGAAATGCATGCTGGGGAACCTCTGAGTTGAGAAAGTTATTTTTTGCGGATCTTATGTTCCCTGAAATTAAGGTTATGATGCATCTGAGGCTGGATGTTATAGAAAGCCATACTAGCCCCACAAGGAATCTGAGACCTGAAAAATAAATAAAGTAGAACCACAACACTAAAACTATTAGCAGATAATTTTGTTACATATTCTTAGGCCAAGGATTAGCATAGGAAAAAGCAATTTTGAATTATCCCCCAAAATGATTTAAAATCAGCCAACCAAAACTACTAAGAAATGTTAAGGTGAGTTGTAAATTTTTTTACCCAAAATGAAACTGATTAAAACCCAACGTTCTTCTGATTTCATGTTGGCTGTATTCAGCTCTTTCCAGGAATTCTGTCACCATTCTTTAATGGATGATAGGTCTGATTTTACTGTCTTGAAGGTACTACTAGATATGATGAGAAAGTTATAAAATAAGGTCATAAAGATGTTATTAGAAGATGCTATTAGAAAAGGAGTGCAAAGATACTGTTGCCTTGTATGTTCTCGAGATAACTGAAAAAAACTTCTCATTTAAAATAGTTGATCAGCTGGCATTAATATTAATATGTTACAGGCACACTCAGTCAAGATTTCTGATTTCTATATACTACAGTAGCATAAAAAGTATTTAATATAAAATAAATACAAAACAAAAATATGAAATTATAGCAGACATGAGAGAAAGTAAAACAGAACTCCAATACCTTCTCTTTCCATTCTCTTCCCTTTGGGTATTACCTATAGCAGAATGGAGCACAGATAAAAGATGAATTGGCAAAACAAGATCACCATCTATCCATACATGTAATAAGCAAGAGGGAGCTGATAGAGTCATGACCTACAGGGAGATATCATCCCTAAGCAACAGGCAGAAGTGTTGAAATGTAAGAAATAATTCTGTCATCTGCAGAGTATGTATCTCCTCCTGCCAATACAATTGCATTCATGGGAATGGCCAGAGATAAATGCCCAAAAGGAAAGTTTCTATAGTATGACTAGTGTAAAAATGGGTAAAAGTATAAAATAGACATTCACAAGATGTGGAAATGACATGTTCACAAGACTTCTGGAAAGATTGTTGTGCAGAGGGTGAAAGCAATGATTGAAAGAACAATCACTCTGGATGCCAAAAGCTGCAGGCTACATTCTCTGTCATCTCCTCCCCTGTTTGTGTTGCACAGAGAACGTATTGGGAGTGGAAACCATCTGCAATTTCCCAACTGGGGATTTTTCTGACATAAGGGAATCCTCAGTAGGCATACAGCATTTTGGTTTTTACTGACATGAAGATCTGACATTGATTTTTTTACTGACATGGTAAACTTTTTACTGACATTACTAAAAATACCGTAAACAATACAATAACGTCACAAAAGTGTGTACTCGCTCACAATAGTCTGTACATGGGAATTTGGAATTAGACAATTGTTTCAGCTGCAGTTAATTGATCAATCAGGTTCTTTGGGCATGTCCAAGAATAGAAAACAGGAAATTGATAAAGTCATGATAAGTGTAGTTTTATGATAAGACGTGATTCTGACCTATGACAATCAATGTCAAAATACAATATGTTTTATTTCTACCCAATTTTATGGACATTTTCATTTATTTACGGATTTACTGACAGTGTTAAAATTGTACATTTTTTTCTGACTGTCTGTAAATTTACAGACGGTTGGCAACCCTGACTCCAGGCCATCTCCAGCTGACAAATGATCCCTTGGGAACTGTTACCACGTGGCACAGACACAGTTACTTTGCCAGGCAAGCATATATCCAGCCAGAGAATCAGGGAGCTTAACAAATAACCCCTCACTCCTCTTCTGTGCCAAGCAGAAATTCAATGCATGCTAGTGTATTTGGGGCTTGAATCTATGGGCCTTACTCTGGCAAAACTTCTTTTTTTAATCAATCCATATTTTACCAGGACGTGCCTTCCAGGATTAGACCAGATGAATATTGGTAAATTGAACAATCAAGCAAAAAAAAACCAAAACAAAACAAAATCTGGCCTCGGTTGAGAGAATGAGTACAGTCAAAGAAAAGCAATTTAAATAAAAAAAACAATGCATCCCCTAACAAAAGAACTGTAGTAGAAACTGTTGACGATTCCTGGTTATAGAAAATATAATCTATTACAATACCTATTGTTTCTAGATAAGCAAACTAAAATATGAATGAATGTTACCAAGTATGCAATAAAGGTGAATTGACTATTACTTTTGGTCATCTCTTCTTCGTGCTTTCAGAGATAAATTGTAGAGCTGTACCCATAGGCAATGGATGTAGAATTAGCCCCACGAGCACTTTATTCAAAGTCATGCTGAAATTCCCATATTTTTAATTTATTTGCTGTTTGATAGTAAAAGTGTAGGTCAAATCTGCAAAGAGAGCCATTTCAATCAGTTTACAGTAGAAATGTATTGTGGGTTTACAGTAGTAATGCATTGTGTGGTGTAGCCGTGTGCTACATTACTAATGCAGCACTGTTTTTGTGACACTGCTAGAGAAGGAAAATAGAAACTGAAAATACTCTTGCTGAAGCATGCAAAAGATTTCTGTGATGACGCAGTTCAATGGCATGCAGAAAAGGGATAGATGATACAAAAACTGAAGTTGTGAAGGTCTGAAGACACTGGTGAAGCAGAGAGAGGAGATCACAGATCTTAATAAATCTAGAGAACTCAAAGACAGACACACTGGGTCTGATTCTGCCCTAATTACACTAGTGTAAATCAGAAATAACTCCACTGAAACCAATTAAGTGAGAGCAGAATCAGGCCAACAAAAGCCCAGAAAGACCATCCTATAGATATACAGGTGTATTATCTCCAGAGATCAAACAGAAATCCTAGAATGCTTATTTAGAGCCCCTACTTCCATTACTTTACATTTCTCTAGACAATGAAAAATGGTGATATGAATTACATATTTGGCCTACAATTGACTGCCAACCGGGCCTTTTGAATGACAAACTCCAGTCTAGCACTTTGGGAGCTTCACCCTTTCCACAGTAGCAATGGTTTCTATGTAGGAGAGGATTTTAAAAAACTACATTAGTAACTAAATAGATAACATGCATTAAATGAGCAGACAAGGCAATAAAACTATATAAAGAAAACATATCTCTGGCATCTAGGCAGCAGGGTATTTTGGAGATGTTAATGCTTTTTGAAGGTAACGCCTGGTTGATGATGGAATTAACAGTTAGGAAATGCCCCCACAACCAGAAGAGAAATGGGAAACCTCACACCGCACATGCAGCCTTCTATTCAAGAGATGCTTGTGCCTCACTGTTCCTCCCAAACAAGGTAATGTGCCTATGAATTTCACTCAGACACAGTCAGCAACAGAAACTCAACCAAGCTATGCAAGAGAACTGCCAAACACTGTAATGACATTTATACTCTGAGAGGAAAATAAATTATGCCAGTAAATTAACCCATTCCATCAGTAAACCTGGTGATTCACCAAATAAGCATTCTTACTGTGCCAGCCCCAGCTAACTCTTCTTTAAGTTCTGGTAGAAGCAGTTACATTACATGATCCCTAGCCATTGTAGTATACTTAGCCAGGAAGCCCATTTCAGCATACCTGGTTGGTTTGATGAAATAAATGTATATCAGTATCTACAAATCAATACAGGTATCTAAAACACAGGCACTGAGACAGATGTCCTAGCTGAGACTGTCATTTAAAACGGCGAAAGTGGCCAGCGCACAACTGCACCTGTAAGGTGATCATGTGGTGCAATAGCTCTGCCAATCCCTGCACTCAATTTGCAGAGAGGGGCTCTGATGTGTTGGGGCTGTGATGACTGCATACTGCATAAGTGTTGACAGCCCCACCCTTAGTGGAAGGAACCTTTAAAGAGGCACTGACCATTTCACCACTTGCTCACAGTTGTCCCCTTATTCACATCCAGCAAGATCACAATGGTGGGAGCAACCGCCTGGCAATCCTGAGTATAATCTCATTTACTTTGCCCCATTTCTGCTCAAAACAAAAGGAGGAGAGTGAGATGAGATATTTGTAACATGTATCTGTCATGATTTGTGTTCCATATAGTGTACCTCTAAATAAAGAAAGTCCTTCCCTACAGAAGAGGCCGCCATTATGTGTTCAAATAGCCTGCTACAGACCAGCCACAGACTGTGCGCTGTCTTATGGATGGTTTGCTTTTGTATTTGGTTTTGTGGCTCTCATAATATCAAATAAAGGTCATTCTGACTGACCGTAGTATATGGTTGCTTTTTGTGTGAGGGAACCCATCAACAACAACAACATGTGACATCACTATTTTGTGGTGCAGAGCTCTGAGCAGAGGGTCTTTATCAGGGGCTACTCTCCATCCATTATGACCACTTCCACAGCTAGACAACTTTTCCTTCCTGCTTCTGTAACAATGAAAACAGACATGGTCAGTAGGGCAGACATGGTATCCTTGCACTGCAGGGAATGAGTTAATTTTGCAATTATTGCAAGGTGCCATGTAATGTTCATACACATTTTAAGACACATTGTCACAAGCCATTGTTTTCATCAGATTGTATAATAAGAAATATTAATGTGATCACATTGTCTCACAATGGCAATATTAAAATGTGTCACCACGGCATAGAACTAATTTTTGTATATAATCTAAATTATCTAGCACATTGAAGCTTTGCTTCTTTTCTTTTTAATCAGTTACTGCAATACAAACCATCCATTCCTCATGTATATTCATTTAATCCAGTGATTCTCCACCTGTCATGTTCAGACCAAAACTTATGAGAATTAAACATTTTGAGAACCAAACAGTAGGCAAGTGGAAGTAGGCCCATAGAGAGTCTTTTCCTTTTTAAGTTGTCTGCAAACTGACATAGTAGAAGAATCATTGGTTTAAATCAAAATTAACTTTTCTTCCATGCAGTAAGAATTTTTTGGAGGACAAAACTAAAAGATCTATTTCAGATTCCAGACATTTGTTGTTTGAATGATGACCAGTTTAAAGAAGTACATTACACACCCTCTAGTGCTACTGTAGCTAGCAGATTTCAGATACTCAGAATTAATGAGCATTGCAGTGATCAACATGGCTAGGGATAGGGGTCCTGATTCAGCAAAATATTTAAGTATGTGCTGAAAAATTATGGCCATGCCGAAGCACATTTCTATTTGGCAAAGCACTTATAGTTTAAGCCAGTGCATGCTTTACTATAAGTGCTTAGCTTAATTGGGATGGACTTAAGCCTAGCACATTAAATGCTTTGCTGAATCAGGGCCAGGGTCGAGGACAGGTACGTTCTGGAACAACACAAGTTAAACTGTGCTCACAACTAAAATGGTTGTCAAAGTATAGTTCTGCCACAACTGTGCTTGACAATGGTTTTCAAGCAGTTAGTGTAGTTTGGTAACAGTTTCTGTCCAATATAGACGGACTTTTTTTTAAAACCAAAGACTCTCAGAGCATACTTTAGGTTACATCCTGCCTCCTTATCCTTATAGTATGTACCTGTCTACAGTTGCTGAACAAAAGGCAGTAATCATATTAGGTTTGGATGAAAACTACCTTATCACCAGGATTACCAGGGATTTCCACTGGGCCCTGAAAAGACAAAGCAAACAAGTGGTGGAGGCAGCACATATAAATTAATAGAACTCTCTTTTCCTGTGTTGTGGACAGGGCTAATTATTGCAAGAAAGAATAGTGGTGATCAATTCAAAGACACTGCAAAATCTCTGTGAAAAAACACTGTCCCAGATTAATAGTCTTTTTGAGAACAGAAAGACCATGAGTACAGGAAAAAAACCTGACCAGTATCAATAATATTAGATCAATCTACCACACAAAACATCTTCATGCAGACAAAAAATTAACAAAATTTCTCCTAAAAATTATGCTTTTTAAAGAAGGAATTCACAATATATTATACAGGAATGAATAGCCCGATTCTGCCACGCCTCAGTGGGATTTGAAGGTGCTCAACACCTAAGACTGAGCCCTAAATGAGCTACCAAGAATTCATTACAAGTAGAGCACTCTGTCTCGTAATTTCATTGCTAGAATAGATAGGGCACCAGTGCAAAGGAATGACACACTGCTGTATGCTACAGTAATTCATATCTGTGTAACTTGCATGATAGGCTAAACTGGAGACAGTTGCTGAGGATTCTAATGATACTGTGTTTGGAGAGGAATTTGAATATATCAAGGTCATTTCTACACTCGCACACTTATCAAGAACACTTGTCAGACTTCAGCTGTATTCATAGGAGTGTAGCAAGGACATACCTAAAATCTGTAAAAATAAGTTTGGGTTAGAGTGTGATTACATAACAGGAATACAAGGTTACAATGTGGCAAACATTCCAGCTGTCCCTTCAGGGAACCCTTCTGGAGCCAAAAGGAAGCTGCCAAAAGCTGTAAAAAATCTCTGTTCAACATTTTAAAACTGCATAATGAAAAAAAGAAAGAAAATCTCACGTCTACATCACAAATTTAGTCTCTCAAATAATTCAGTTCTGGGTGCTCCAAAAAAACCCCTAATTGTTTCCAGGGAAATAACTGCGTAATTACAGTAAGAGGAGAACATTGTGTACATTATGCATGATCCTGAATTCCTTACTCAGGCAAAACCCCTATGGAAAATAAGAGATTTCTCTTTATAGAGAGATGGAGTATAAGCTTTTGTCTTCACTGACACAAAGCTGTAAAAACAGAAAGATAACTAAGGGTTTTAGTGATCAGGCTGTAAAATTCTAAGTGGAGACAAAGCACCTGTAATGTTTACTGTGTAATAGGTGAGGGGTCAGCACTATTTACCCCCAGGGTGAACCACACAGTAAATCTAAAGTGCCTTGTCTCCACTATAGTTTTGCAGTAGGATGGCAAACACAGTTATTCCATGGTAAAAACATACCTTCTTTGTCATTGAAGACATAACCTTAATCCTACTGTCTTTAAATTCTTCTCTAGAGGAACTTCAGTAGCTTAAGATTTAATGTAATAAATCATACATTTTATCCCAGCAGTAGTATGAAAACAATTGCAACTTTGCCCACACAGGACCTTTTTCCACAGGAGTTCATTTGAACAAAGTGTATCTAGCGCTCTCCTCTTGCTAGAATAACTATTAGAGAAGAACAGTGTGCAACTTGGATTTAAATTTTGACAAGCTAACCACTGATTACAGACATTACAGTACAACCTACAAGCTATAAAGCCAGCCTGAAGTTTTCATTCATCCAAAGTTCCACTAGTGGAGCAGTTTTGCCTGAATAAGGACTGGTTGGGTCCTGTGCTTGGAGTCTATAGATCTAATTCTCCATTGCCTACCAAATTGCTACCACTCTGATTTGGAGAGGAGAATCAAGCCTGAATATGGTAGGTGTCTCATCTTTAGAGATTTTTAAAGCTAGACTGGACAAAGTACTGCAATTATGCTATGGGGAAAAATCCTGCCCAGACCCAGAGATGGTCTTTTTTTCATCTCTAACATCACTGGTTCTTTTAACACAGTTAACATGACTGAACAACGCACATTGGAGGTCTTTGATGGTGTGAGTCTGACAACATGAACAAGTTGGTCACCACAGTGAGGTGAATGTTCATAGCCTGGAATTTGAGAGAAACTATTTCATGAACGAGTAGAAAAAATAGGAAAGTCTGTTCTAATCAAATTACAATGACAAGTTTTGTTCCAACCTAATGCACCCTATTAGATCCCCTGATGTGATTACATTGAATTCCTTAGTGAAGAAGCTGAAAGCACTGAGTGGAAAGAGAACAAGTACAAAATAATATGGTCTTGTGGGTTAATTCATGCTGTTTTATCTCCCCCTCCCTTATCAAAGGTATCTGAATAACTCCAATAAAGTGCTATGATATATCGCTACAAAACGTATCACCTCTACATGACATTTCTATGAGTAACACTATTAAAATGGGCTCACTGCAGCTCTCTGTGGTGGGTCCTTGTCCAGTCAGCAAGAAGAAAAGAGGTCAGTGCCCCTTTAAAGACTCCCCTTTCAATGAATGGGTAGTAGAGAGGGAAAGTTTACATGGATGGAGCAGGGAGGAGTAAGAAGCTGGGCCAGGTTGGTGGGGGTGGGCACGGCCTTTCCTTCTGACTGGAAGAGTTTTTTGGGGGGCACGAGTATTTGTACCCTATTCAGTTATGGACAAACCCTCCTTTATCTGGATCAGGCTGCTGCACCCAACCATAACATTTGCAAAGAGGAAAAGGTTTCTTCATGATCTGCTGTGGGCATTATGCTACTCACCCTTTTTTCCTTTGGGTCTGGGGAAGAATTTTCCCTTCTCTGCCACATTGGCTGAAGTGGGGTGGGGTATTTTTCCATCTTCCCCATGGCAGGTTTCAAACCTGGTGGGGTGGAGTGACACTATAACCTAGCTCCTCCTCAGTTTAGTACACAACACTTGTGTCAGATGTCCAGTGCAGGTACTTGGTATGGACAGGATACGGTTACCCAATAACATGGATTGGAAGAGGATTTGAAAGAAAGCACCTTAACGGAGATGAGGATGGGAGCTTGGAGTGCCTACATCTGATACAGCAGGAATCTGACACTCCTCCTTTTCTAGCTCCCTTTAGCCCTCATCCAAAGGTAAGGCAGTGGGGTCCTAATCATCCCAGGTTGGGGATTATGTGGAAATGATTAAGGAAATTATGACCTGCACTGTACAATTTCTGGCTGGATACTTCCAGATTTTTTAAGTAAATAAAGTTGAGGCCTAATTAAACCACACCCATTGCTTCCTGTCTTCTGTTGTGGCCAGAGAATATCAGACTATCACTTTTGGGCTAAACTATGAAGTGACTCCCAGAATCACAGTTCCTGGTTTGACAGTCAATACAGTGGCACATGGAAATACAGAGATAGTCTGGATACTCCAGATAATACAAATATAAACTTATATTGAAGAGTCCTTCAGGATGAGCTTGGCATGTCTCAGACAATATCATTAGCATACATTTGGGAAACCTCTTAATTTAACCAATCCAAGAGCACCACACAGGATTTGGTAGAGCAGGTTGAAATGAATTTGTACATACAAAGAACTTGCAATACATGATGCCTGGCAAGTGCTAGCTCCATTTGTTTCTAAGAAGTGCTGGAATGTAGCATGAACAGAAAGTATCAGCATAGAAATAGCAATCCTGCAGCTGAACGCACACTTCAGAAATCTACTGAAAAAGCTTAAAGTGTATGACAGGTGCTAGCAAGGCAAGGTTTGGCCAGACAGCTGCAAATTTTCTTTGATCTGTACCATACGTTTGAACCACAAGCAAGCTAGGACTGTTCTGTATCCTGATTGGACATGTCCAGTGTAAGCAACTTCATGTCAGGAAAGCAAAGGGCTAGGGTTGAACATGCAGTATCCTGGGCATGAAGGATAGAAACATACTAATTTTCTTTTTAACTAATTAGACTATTGCCCTTACATCTAACTGCATGCTTGGGGAGGTTGTAGGTCTAGCTTGACATAAGTAATTCGCCTCATTTCTTAGAGGACATGATTGGGAAAGTGAACAGAAGGTTAAGTTGTCATAACAAGCACTATGCTGGAGTCAGGATGGCTAGCTAAGAGCAGCAGGAACATTCTGGTATTAGTAAACAAGCTTAATGTAAGAAGATAGGGGTCAGATCATGCACGAATAGCTCATGGATAGAGCATGTTGTACAGAGAATGGTTCCTACAAAGTAACCAAGCCAATCCCAAAATGTGTGAAGGAATGTAATGTTTAAATGTATATAAAGAGGTTTGCTGTGTAACTGTGGCTATGTGGTATGCCCTAAACCCACCCCCTATGCTTGAGTCTGATCAACTCAGTGTAGCTTCACTATATGCCAAGTGTACCTGAGTGACAAAACCTGAAGTCAAACAGTTCTTGGGAAGCTAAGGGGAAAGAGGTCTTGCAAGGCCTCCTAACCAAGGCTCATTTATGCCAGATTCTGTCCAAATACAGCATTAAACCTGACAAACAGGTGCAAAATTTCAAGAGAGGCACAGAAAAGCCTGTCACTATTTGTTTTCACAGACTTGTTTAATTCAGAATCAGAGGACATATTCCAAAATCCTCATTTATTCAAAACTCTTAAAGCCAATGGGTCAAATCTAGCTTCCCTGACTAAGAGTAGCCACATTGACTGGAATGGGATGGCTTCCTACACTACGGCCATCAGGGTTTGGCCAATGAGATTTTGCCTTAGAGTTGAATGAGAATTGAAGAAGGGCTTAACACTTAAGGGAGTTTTGCCCGAGTAAAGATTTGAGAAAAAGGAAATTGAATAAGGACTTCAAGATTTGGAAGCTGAAGAATTGTTTCACTGTGTGGAAAAATAAGTTACGAATTAAAATAACTGCAATTCTGTTAAGTCTAGATTTGTTTATGATTGTGTCATTTACAGGACAGCAACACATACATACATATACCCAGATGCCAGTGCTGAAGTGGGATGTCTCATGATTTTTTTCCTTCAGATTTTCTGATGCAGTAGGAAATGTGGGCAAAAAGTCACATACTGTGGAAACCTTGTCACAAGTTTGCCACTTATGAAGCTGGCCAAACATTGAGCTTTTTAGATATCACTGAAAGGGTCTATTTTAAAATGATATTTGAGACTATGTGGTCAAACCTAACCTGACCCTGCTTTTTTAAACAGATGGTGGAATCTTACTTGAATTTGCTTGATTGAATCTATTCAATTCACTGAAAAAAAATTGGAAATGCAGCTTAGAAAACTTTAATCCAGGAAGCTTAACTCCTTGGCACCAGCTGTTTCTATGTGGCAATGGATTTCAAACAAAAATATCCTACACAAAATGATTAATCTTTAACAGTTGTTTTAGTTAGCTGAAAAAAAATACACTCTATGGCATTATTCCACTCACTGCATGTGGGATTTTTTTTTTTGTCTAATAATTTTCAGCTCATCGTTTTTATTGTTAGAAGGTCTCAGACCACAGCTTTTCTACCTAAACAAAACCTTAAGTAGTTTCAAAACTCCAACTACCTCTAATATTATGACACTTTTCAGGAAGCCACTAGTCATTACTCTTCCCACCAAGATTCTTCTAAAGTCTGAGGGCTCAGACCTTCTACCTTTAAATATATGAATGCTGACTAGTATGATGCAAATATTACAAAACTTGTGTACAAATAACTCCTACTGTAAATTCAATAGCAAAACCATACTTAAAGTTAGATGTAAAGCATTCAAGTGTTGATAGGTTACTGAATAATGTGCACATTGCAGTTTTGCATGACCTTTCCTAATGTTAGAGAAAAGGTGAATGAGTTCGACCAACTGAAGTTGGTGAGAGACAAGCAGGTGTGATGCTGTCTAAAAGGGAAGGTAACCATCTACACTAATATGGTCACCACTTTTACAAAATTGTGCTAAATGTTGTACAAAGTATGTCTTGTGAGGTGTCATTAGAAAAGTGGTAATCTGCTGAGTATTATCTTATGTGTGTATCAACATTGTGTGTGGAGTTATAAAATTTTGTTATATGCTTGTAACTCAAAAATGTGAGTCCAAGACATGCCCACAGGTTAGCTCTTCAGGAGTAACAAAGGAACTGTAAACAAGAGCCTCCACATGTCATTCTCGAAGACACCTCAAGGCTTATAGGCAAATCCAGAAGTTTGTTTTATGCACTTTGAGGGTGAGGCATTATGGGGGAAAGCTTATAAAATGTTACTCTTTTGTGGGCCAAATTCATCCATAGTGTAACTCTTATTGTGTTTGTCTCATTGCAAATCAAGGAAGAGTCAGGTAAACCTACATAAAATACGTTATCGTATTATTACTTGAACATATCTTTCTGAGGCATGAGGTATAGCCTATTATAATTTCAAACATGGTGTTTAATTGGGCAGAACAGAAATTATTAGTAAAATAGAATTTGCATTAAAGATTAGAAGACGTAAATTACATAATCATACAAATTAGCAAGCAAAAAAAATGAATAAAAATAAAAGCATGCAAGTGACAACAAACAAAGCTACTACACCATGTGCACTTTGCATGGAGTTTGTTCATTTATTTCATGAACATAGTTTACGAGTAATTATTTAGGATGATACTTTGTGCTCTATTAGGAAACATGCTGAACTGGTGAGGTTCTACCATTATTATTGCTATTGTTTTTAGTACTGTCATTACAATTATGATCTACTAAGAACCTTTTCACAGGAAGTGGCACAATTCTAATACATGCGACCAAATTGACTCTAGTAGAATTACAAGGAGGATGAATTTGACTTAGTAAGTCTCAGACATTCAGTATTCATTTGCCATAAACCATGTAGGATGTTACTTACATTCAAACATTTCACCAAATTTTGCAGCCTTCTCCCTCTGTGGGTGCATTTACTCACATGAGGAAAGCCACTGACTATCTTACACTCACCAGCATGAGTAAGTGTTGCACAACCAGGTTGTTATGGTCTCCAATTTCCATTTTGTATATTTTCCTCACTGAACTTATATATTTCACTGATTCTGTACGTCTTTGCACTAACTTCTTTGTGGTGAGTCAACTTTATGTTGAAAATACTGGGGCAAATTCATTTCTGGTGTAACTCCTTTGGATTCTGTGGGATTACACCAAGGATTAATATGGGCCAGTCTTTCAGTTGTCGTTGTTAACTGATTGTATTACAGGAGCGTCTAAGAAGTTCAATGAGTGATCAAATAATTATTGGAAACTTTCTGTCTCTTTCTAGGTTTAGCTGCAGTGCCGTCCTCGCAGAAGTAGTGTTTGGTTTGTAGGCAGTGTAGTTAGCTGATTATATCCATCTCTTTGCAATCACTAACTTTAGTGCCATCAGAACAAGGCACAGAATTCCCAGCTACAGCATCAGCACAGAGAACAGCACATCTAACAACATCCTGGTGCCCACTTTGCAGAATTAATCATTACATCTTTAATTTACAGCTTAATTTTTAGAAATGTCAACTGTTCAACAAAGAATGCATTGGTGAAGAAAGGTGAAATCCTAGCCTCATTGAAGTCAATGGCAAAACTTCCATTGACTTCAGTGGACCCAGGATTTCCCCTGTTGTGTTTAATTTGCCTGGCTTTTTGAAAACACCTCCAACACTCAGTTCTTTATGAACGAAGATTTGGCCAACGAGCATTCTATGAGCAAAGAAAACAGGCCAAAGAATTTACATCCAGTTCATTTGACTTTAAAAATTCTTTTGAAGATATGAACATGTATCAGTTCTTATTTAACAAACTAAAAACATGTAAATACTTAACAAATGCTTAGAGATCATATGTCGTATTATGCTGTAAATAAACCCTCACCATCTTAGCATATGTCACCCTACCCACTTTGCTGAATTTCTAAGAATTTTGAAGAAATATCACCTCAACTTAATAGTACGAGAGTCTGCCATATTTCAGTAGCAAGACCTGCTCTTCATAAAAACAGATGTTGGAAGTGAACTATCTTGTACATTAGCCTAGTTACCAGGCATTGTAGTTAGCTGATTGCTAAAGGTAATGCTCACTAACCACACAGCCAGGTAAAAAGATATGTAATGCATCTTATTGGAAGTCTGGAATATTGAAGTGTTTTGTCAAAAGACATTTAGCCTGGCTTCATTGTAGAGGTGCACAATGCAGGGACACAGTAGAGCAAATGAAACATAATGGATTCCCCATCAAACATGCAAATGACATCAATCTAATTGTTAACCCAATAATGTATGTTGTTCAGCTGGAACACAGCTGCATATTAAAATGTTTCATACCCTTGCATGCAGAAAGAAAATGCAAAACAGAATCTGAAGAGATCTTTTTATTTTGTAATTTGCAAACATAGGGTCTGATTCTGATTCATAGATTCCAAGACAAGAAGGGACACTGTGGTCATCATGCCCCCCCAGGAGCTGAAGCTGTACCCGGTCAATACCACCTGCTGGTTTGCAATGTGAAGTTGGAGCCCCCCAGTGGAGTAGACTTTCCTGCCAAAAAGGTCCATCTTTTTTGCCTCCTTTGCTCTAGGCTTAGGCACTTGCTGACCCTGCCACACTCGTTTGCCGCTACAATGACCAGCGAGCCTGGAGGCAGGTGGGTACAGAAGTACTCATAGGCCTTCGAGGGAACAAAGTACTTCCTCTCTACCTTTTTAGCAGTTGGGGGAAGGGAGGCTGGGGTCTGCCATAGGGACTTTGCCAAGCTCTCAATGGTTTTTATGAGTGGCAGGGCTACCATGGCTGGTCCTGACAGGGTTAAAATGTCCGTCATAGTGTCCACTCCCTTAGAGACCCCTTCGACCTGGAGCCCCATGTTTTGGGCAACTCTACGAAGGAGCTCCTGGTGAGACCTGCTATCCTGGTCGAGATATGATCTTTGAATGGAGGGGCTGATGTCTGGTCCCCAAAGCCAATGAAAGGGAATGTCCCGAATAAGACCCTTGGTCTTGATGGAAGGCTCACAGGGTCCAATATGACCCCTGCACCGGGACTTGCCACTGAGGTGCCCATGGCATGGAAAAAAGAGGGACTGCCTCCATGGTATGCCTCTCTCTCACGGTGCCAACTCTGCCTGGAGCTGTTGGATTCTGCTTCAGAGTCGGATCCTGAATGATCACTCCTCAGGGATCAGGGTGGTGCAGTGCCAGTGATCAGTTCCAGGGAGATGGGTGCCAGGGCATCATTGAAGGCTTGCTCTTGGAAGGCACCGAGTGATTCTTCGGCACTGCAGTTTCTGGCTCTGGTGCGCCTTCCCTAGCTGCAGGCAGCAGAGCCGTCTCCTCGATGAACTCCCTGGCAGCCTCAAAAGTTTCAGGTGTGGAGGGGAGCTGCAAGTCTTCCTGCATAAGCTCCTTGGGTGGGGAGTCCCCGGAGGGGCCGGCCTCAGCAGTTCCCGTGCCAGGGCCAGAGTCAACGGCACCATAGCCACGGGAGCAGAAGTTGAGTGACCTGACACAGGTCACCCTCCAGTTGAGCCCTTGCACCCAGATGGTTTAGACATTGGCGAGTGACTCCTGTCTGTTTTCTTCTGCTTCTTGCATAAGACAGGAGAGTGTGAGCGGTGCTGCGCTCTTCGGGTGTCCCCCGGTGCCAGTGCCCCATGACACGAGACACTTCAGGCAGATAGTATAGGGATCACTCCTGGGCATGGGCTTCTTGCAAGCCCTGCACAGTTTAAACCCGGAGGACTGAGGCTTGCCCAATCCCGGGGAAGAAAGGGGAGATCCCTTAACGGTGATCTAACTACTAAAACTACTTTTATCTACTCTAAACACTTAATACTACTCTAACTATTTACAAAGAACAGTGTGGATAACACTACGAAAGGGACTCTTGCAAGCAAGAGAAAACCAGTGTTCCAGCTGACCATCACAGGTGGTAAGAAGGAACTGAAGAGGCGGGGTTTGGCAGGGCCCTATATAGGCACTACTCAAGGAGGCTCCAGAGCCAACCTTACAGATACCAATAAGGGAAAAAAACCTTCAGGTGACTCTGCGCGCACACCTGCTTGGAATCGTCATGAGCACGCACTTGAAAAAGAACTATCAAATACAGATCAGTATACTGAAGTTGTTTATTTATTTGAAGGCAGCTGATATAAATCAAATTTAAAAAGAAAAGAAATAAACAGCACTGCCACAAGGTGGCTGGTACCTTTAAGTGAAACGGGTCCAGCACCTCTGGGCCAGCACAGGTGCAGCCCATAATGACTTGATGAAGAGAGTGGGGTGGCACTTGAGGCTAATAAATGAGTGGAAGACTGTTGTGAGCAAAGAGAAGGTCCCTGGAAGAAGATGGGAGGTTGGTGGGGAAATGACAGCTACAGGAGTGGTGTGAGTCCTAGAATAAGGGCCATGGCCTAGGGAAGCAGCTGTGGGACCTGTATTCCTAAAGAGGAACTGAAAAGGAGAGCCAAAGCTGGGAGGCTGACAAGAGCTAGGGGTATGTTGATACTGCAATAAAAAATCCATAACTGGTCTAGTCAGCTGATTCAGGTTTGGGCTGCAGGGTTATAAAATTGCAGGGTAGATGTGACACACTGCACCCCCATGTGCACTCTTATGGTGTGACTGTGTATCATTCATGTTCACCCGTATAGTGTAACTGCATTGTTTAATTCAAGGTATGTCATGTAAGATGTTTTTGGAATACTCATGGTGGGCTGACCATTATAGTAATATGTTGTAATGTCAAGCGTAGGGTTATGAAGCTCTGCTATGTAATATTTCCAAATATGTGTCTCATGGCTTGAGACAGATCTAGGCAAAACTCTCCAAGAGCAGAGAGGCAATTCGTGCCTCATTAAGGTTGCATAGAAGAAACCCAGCAACATTCCAGGGACAAAGGACTGTCCCAGACGTCAACAAATGGATCCACAAGGTACCTCAGTGACTCAGGACATGGAGGGAGCCATACAGTCCTTGTTTGTCATCTGACCCTGAAAGGGGTGGTGAGGCCCCAGAAGCGAGAAGGAACATTTTAAAAAGGAGGGACATTTTGCTGTTCTCTCTCCCTTCCAGCTCCATCTACAAACATCACCAACCAGCTGAAATGCTGACCCAGGGGAGAGCCTGGTAGGAGGCAGACCAGCCAGCCTGTGGTGAGAATCATCTAACACTGTTGCTGAAAGTGCTAACTTCGTTTAGAATGTGATTTGCCTTTTATTTACTTTTGATCAAATCTGACCTGCTTTCCTCTAACTTATAGTCACTTAAAATCTTTTTGTACTTAATAAATGTGTTTGTTTGTTTGTTTCATCTAAAGCAGTGCATGTGGTTTAAGGTGTGTAAAGACTCCATTTAGAAAGAGCAGGCTGGTGTATGTCAACTTCTTTGATTAAACTGACAAATTGATTATGAGCTTGCATTGTTCAGTGGGCAGCACTGAACACTGTAAGACGAAATTTCCTAGGGTAGCATCTGGGACTGGGGGTGTTTGCTGGGGTAATATTATTGCATAATCCCATGAGTGGCTGGCCAGAAGCACTCACTCACTGAGTTGAGAGCAGCTTCCTTGCAGGAGACTGTGTGTGAACTGCCCAGGAGGGGGGTTCACACAGCAGAGCAGAGTGAGACGGGCACTAAGAGTGAGGGATTGGGGTGACCCAGCAACACACCAGTCCAGATGGTGGAGGGGAACACCACAGTAGACTTTTGCGGTCAGGGCTGCAGCCCAGTCTATGACATCCTGTAAGCAGAGAGGATCCCAAAACCAAAGTTCCAGCCTAAGTGTCTCCACTGCAATTTTATAACCCCACAGCTTGAGCCTAACTCAGCTCACCTGGGCTAGCTGGGGTCTTTTATCACAGTGTAGATGTACCCTAGGAGACCAGAGGAGGGACTATCCTGATGGCCTTTAAAACAAAGGCTTAGAATCCAGGAAGAAGCTGCAGAAGAGCTCTGGCTGGGTGTGGCTTTTCTGATAAAAGAACAGGTGGGGACCAAAAGGAAGTCTGGGTGTGGAAGAACATGCCAGAGCTGGGAGATGAGGTGTGCTGTTGGACTGTGTTTTGGCACTCTCATGGACTATGTGCACTGTGTGTGGGATAAATGGAGTGTGTGGGATAAATAAATGGAGTTTGGGGCTTCCAAGGACTATGTGTGCTATGTGGAATAATAAACCAGCCTTGGGAAGGGGTAACACTGGACATGAGAGATCATGTGGTGGAACCTTTGAGGAGCCTGTGAGGGGAAGCTGAAGTCATTTACCCTGGGGTTATTGTGCCCAGCTGGAAGGAGACACTTGGAGGGGAGAGGGAATTTTGGGAAGCACAATAAAGGTATCATGCAAAGCATTTCAATAGCAACAATACCTGTCTTCCATTATACAGCAGTGATGCTATTCCTGAGTAGAACACTCTGGGCTGAATCCTCTGGTCCTTACTTAAGCAAAACTCCTGTAGACTCCAAGGAGACTGTGCTTGGCTCTATTACCACTTCAGAAAAACATCACATTTCACCTGAAAACTAGAGTTCTGGGTAACAACAAAACATAATGCAATTCTACTGTGCAGTACAAGTGAGTGCTAGATTTGTGGGGAATTAAGTGTCTCATCATCTCATGGTATAGATCATGCCAGGGTAGTTTGCTGGTTTAAATGTGGCTCCTGGTAACTGAAAGCTATCAGCTGATGGTGCTATGGTGCCCTACCTGAAATCTAAAGTTTTAATGCCAGCAGCAACATTCTAATTGAGCCACATCACATATGACAGACAGCTCTCCCATAATGGGTCCACATCCGCAGTACCCTCTGATGGACACTGCTAGATATGCTAAGGGGTGCAATAATTTCACTCACTGGCTACAAATTAAAAGGCAGCGCTCCCTAAAAGAATAAACAGGGCTCTGAGTCAGGTACTGCACTGGACGGATTAACATACAGATCCACTAGGCCCAGCCCTTAAAAACAAATTATAGAAGAAAAATTAAACCCAAGTCCAAATTCACCATTGGCCTGCCCATGGGATACCCACGTACGGCAGTGACAGGAGGGTGTGAAATGCTACCTGGTTACTTTGGAAGCCTTTTGCTTTCATGGTGTATAGGTGCAAATGAGAACATGAGGTGCGGGGTAACATGGCCCCATGTTTTAGACTGGAAATGTCTCTTACAGCAGCCCTTTAAAGTAAATGAATGTAGGTAACTGTACTGCCCAGCTTCCTGCCCCTCAGCCACCTAGGCCCTAACATTCAGAGCTACATGCCTAGCTTGGCTCACCCACATATCTTGATTTAGTCCTAAACTGTTGCACATGATCTGGTCCAAGAGGTGAATGTAGCTGAGCTGCTTGGCAATAGCCACCATAATGCAATTACATTTAACATCCTTGTCAGGGAAAAGGGTATCCCAAAGCCCCCAGGAGCATTTAACTTCCAAAAGGGGAACTACACAAAGGCTAGTCACCTGGCAATTAAAAGGATTAATCACAGGAGAGAAGTGCCTGCACCCTACATGGCAACTCTTTAAAAGGTTTGTGTGTGGTGGTATGAGTAAGCAAACAACCAAGTGGCTGGGGGGCAGGGATGCTGGGCTTCCCAGGGAGCTGGGCGGGTACTGGGCTGAGTGCACAAACACTGACCTACTGGGGGGCAGGATGCACTGTCTCTGGGGATCCATAGAGTGACTTCCATAGGGTGGCCCCTGAGGCTCTGCAGCCTTCCTCCCGCCAGCCAGTCTTCACCAGCTCTGCCGAGTGCAACATGGTCTTTGCCAAAGCCTTCTGGAACCCAGTGACCCTGCAGTCACTGTTGCAGTCCCGCCTGCTCCTTCTTCCCTTCTTTGTCCCCCACTAATGGGGGGAAACCACCCATACCCTCCTCAGCATTGACAGAGACCCCCCCTGTGCACTCTCCTGTGTGAGAACTGGTGGTGCAAGTGACCCTCATTTCCTTTCCCGCTCCCCTCCATCATGTGGGGGTGACTCCCATTGGGGGTGACTCCAGATTATTACTGTTTATTTCCTGCTTACCTAGTGTGGGGGGCTCCCTACAGAGCCACAGTCTCTGCTCCAAAGGGGAATCTCTATCTTAAATATGGCCTGGGCAGGAAAGCCCAGAGGCACCCCACACTACCTGGACAGCAGGCACTGGCCGGAAAAGCCTAGAAGCAGTTTGTGCTGATGGTGCAGAGGCACTGAGTGGGAAACCCCACAGGTGGTTCACACTGACTGGGCAGGAGGTGCTGGGCAGGAAATCCCAGAGGTGGTTGACACTGCCTGGGAAGGAGGCACTGGGTGGGAAAACCATGGAGACAGCTTATGTGGATTGGCCAGTTAGGTGCTGGGCAGCAGAAGCATAGAGGCAGATTGTGCTAACTGGGAAGGAGGCACTGGACAGGAAATCACTCAGGTGCCATGCACTGGCTTGGCAGGTGTCGCTGGGTAGGAAAGTCCAGAGGCGGCTCCCGCTGACAGGGCAGGAGGTGCTGGCAGGAGAGCCGGGATGTTGTTAGCACTGACTGGGTACGAGATGAGGGGTGGGAAAGCCTGGAGGTGTCTCAGGCTGACTGGGCAGGAGTCATTAAGTGGTAAAACCACTAAGGTGGCTGGTGCTGATTAGCAAGCAGGCACAGGGAGGGAAAGCCCAGAGGCAGCTTGCACTGACTAGGCAGGAGGCGCTGAGTGAGAGAAGTCTGAATGTGGGTCGAGCTGACTGGGGAGGAGGTGCTTGGTGGGAAAACTGCTGAGTTTGCTCAGGTAAACAGGACAGAAGGTATTGGGCGTGAGAAGCCTCGAGGCAGCTTGCGCAGACTGGGCAGGAGGAGTTGGGCAAGAAAACCCCTGCAGTGACTTGTGCTGACTGGGCAGGATGAACTGGGTAGGGAACCCAACTAGGTGGCTCATATTGACTGGGCAGGAGGCTCTGGGCAGGAAAGCTCAGAGATGGCTCGCACTGAAGGGGCAGAAGCAGCTCAGTGGGAAAAGCCCAGAGGCACCTTCTGCAGACAGGACAGGGGGTGATGGGTGAGAAATCTGTACAGCAACTTGCACTTACAGCACAGGACAGGAGGTGCTAGGTAGGGGAAGCTTGTAGGTAGATCATTCTGACTAGGCAGGATGCACAGGGTGGGAAATGGAGCGCAGGTTTCTGGTGATTTGATGAGAAAAAGTGAGTGGGAAATGTCTAAGCCATTTTGTACTGACTGTACAAAAGGCCCCATGCAAAAAATACCTGTGGAGGCCTGAACTGACTGGGCAAGAGGAGCTGAATTGTGCTGCAAGTTCTGACACAGATTGGTGCTGAAAAAGAGGGGTTGTGGTAATTTCAAAGAGGGGTGAGTACCTAGTCCATTTAATCTGAATTCACCTTGTTAACGTGGTGTCCACTGAGACTACAGCTAACTACTTCACCTCTTTCCCTCTCATTCTAGGAAATCAAAGGACAAATTGGACAACATCGTAGAACCGCCAAAATAAAAACAGGAAAAGAGAAGTGCAAAATGATGCACACATTGCAAACATGGCCCTCCTTGTAACGAGGGCTTGGGATTAATACTTGTTCACGTAGACACAATTCCCCTGGAGGTACCTGTTAAACGATTTTCCTATAAACAGGTATCAAGATGTGCTCCTTCCCAAGAGAAAGGCTTTATGGGTTCATCCTGTACCTGAGACTGAGTGACCTCCCTTTAACAAGGATTGAGGTCTCTCTGGGTTTCTCGTGTTCCAGAACCAGTCTTTAAAATGCCCATGCCACTGACCTCTCCCTGTAAGGAGGATGCACGTCCCCCTTTTCTAGCTTGTCCTGGCCACCAGGACTCATTTGCCAAAGATACCAACCTCTGCTGAGGGAATGGAGGTGTCTCCTTTTAAGCGCGTCTGGTTCTGGCCCATTGTAGTGCACCTGTTTGCTGTAAGTAGAGTTTGGATCTCCTTTGCCACGCTTATTAAGCCACAGAGCACTTTGAAACGCCAGGCAAAATGAGTGCCCTGTAACCAGTGTGTAAGGTCTTATCCCTCTCATTCTTAAACTAGGGGGGCATTTCTCTGCCTGTGGCACAAGGAGGGTTGAGATTCTATTGCTGTTAGTCACAGAACATTCCCCTAGAATGATTGAAACTTGGCTTTTTGGACCTTTGAAGTGAAATCTTATTAATGACCTGTGTATTTCCTGTCTGGGTCAGATGTGACATGGTGTGGCAAAAGGGGGGCTGTAAGAGGATGGTGGAGGCCATGAAAAATTCAATCCTTTTTTCCCAAAAAGCCAAGAAATTGCCCAAAAATGCATATCTCACAAAGTCTGGAAATGAACAGATGAGGTGGGGGCTCCTTTCAGATCCTCACAGCTATGTAATCTTTCCTCATTTCCTCTTGCCCTGCCCTCGTTACACTGCCCAACCAACCTCAGCTTTGACCTCTTGCTTTATTCTGCTCAAGAAAGACACTGCTGGATGTATTAGTATTCATTGTATAGATTCTGGAGAGCGCCGTATGTTGTGTCTGAATTCTTGTGTCTCTTTGGTGATAGACAGAGGATATTCCTAGGGTTGTGTTCGAAATGTTTGATGTGGCTCTCCTTTCTGAAATGTGTTGACACCCAGGTGGTGTAGGTACATGTCGTGGTACTCAGATCCTGCACATGGGTGCACCTCACCGTATTAACGATACTGTGTCATAAGCAAGGGGTGTTGTTTTGGGTAAAGTTCAAGGGGCACAAAGTTGTCATTTTCTTGGTGGGGTAGAAAGGTAAGCTGGGAAAGGTGTCACTGAGGATGGTGCAGTTAATGGTAGTGGGAGACTCAGCAGGATTCCTCACTTTCCCATTCATTTCCAGATCTAGTCACAATGAGGAATTTTCCCCCTTCCCTCAAGGAGGAGTATTTTAGTAAAGAAAGGGTGATCGCCCTGTACTCAGAATTCAGGTCTGTTTCCTTCTTCCTCCTCTCTACATTGGGCCGCCTACTGCCAAAGTGACTTGCCTGGGCAAACAGACCACCCTATACTGAGGGAATGCAGCTCTCTCCTTTTCTGCACAATTGGCTCTGGCCCATTGTAATAGCCCTAGCTTACGGACCACCCTGTTTGGGACGCCTTTGCCATGCTTATTAAGCCACAGGACACTGGGACCTCCCAGGCAAAATGACTGCCCTGTAACCAGGGTGTAAAGTCTTATCCCTCTCATTTTTAAACTAGGGTAGCCTTTTTGTGCCTGTGCCTGAGTGACCCTCCTTTAGCAAGAGTTGAGGTCTCTCTGCGTTTCTACTGCTTAGGACCTAGCCTTTAAAATGCTCTCTGCCATTGACCTTCCCCCGTGAGTACGGTGTAGGTCTCCCCTTTCTAGCTTGTCCTGGGCCACTGGCACGTGCTGGCCAAAGAGACCACCCTCTACTGAGGGAATGGACCAGCGGATCCACTGACACCCTTGCAGGGACCGAAAGAAAGCCAGGGGGTAGTCGAACCTGCCAGAGCTGGAAGATGAGGTGTGCTGTTGGATTGTGTTTTGGCACTTTCACAGACTAGGTGCACGGTGTGTGGGGATAAATGGGCTGTGTTTAGGGCTTCCAAGCACTGTGTGTGCTATGTGGAATAATAAGCCAGCACTGGGAAGGTGCAATACAAGAGATCGTGTGGTGGAATCTTTAAGGAGCCTGAGAGGGAAAGCCGAGGCAGTTACTAGGGTGTTATTGTACCGAGATGCAAGGAGGTACTCAGAGAGGAGGGGGAATTGTGGCAGGCCCAACAAAAGTAGCATGCTTGATTTAGTCCTAAGTGGAGCACAGGATCTGGTCCCAGAGGTGAAAATAGCTGACCCGTTTGGTAATAGTGATCCTTACATAATACAATTTTACATCCGTTTCAGGGGGAGGAACACCAAAGCAGCCCATGATGGTAGCATTTAATTTCAGACAGGGGAACTGCACAAAAATGAACCTAAAAGGTTCAGTTCTAACATTGAAATGAAGTACTATGCCAAAAGTTATAGGAAGCACTGCATTGTTTATATACAGTTAAATCTTTTATATAGACCTCTTTTGCAGATGAGCAGCAACATAAATCAAAACCATGACCAAAAAAATAAAAAGTGATCCATGTTAAATCTTTAAATAGATCATTAACTGCAGGAGGTTCAAAAGATGAGCAATACGATGCATTTGGCTACTAGTATTAGGGTTATATTATCAAATAATCTACAATTCTTGATAAGTAGCTGCATCTAACATCTGTTTCTGCTGCAATTGTACTGAAAAATAGGCCAGATTCCCTATAGTTATATGCTGTTAATCTGCGCTGCCCTGTGATGGAATCCTCTAACCATGGGAGGATCATGCCTGTGCAAGAGGAACACTGATGGTACTGATGCTCCTATGCAACTCTGCTTCCCTGCTGCTGACATAGGGGCACAGAGAGATCACCTTAATGGTGTGGCTTTGGCTCGTTGGTGTTATTAGTATGTCTGATGTTGAAGCAGACTAAGAGCTGTTTTAATTCACAATGGGGGAGCGGCTCTGTACACAGCAGTCCAGGAATTTGGAATTACAAAAGGTGAGTTCTATCTACCTTTGCGCACACAGCTTAATTTACATTGCCCGCAGATCTGCCAGACCCCAAGGATTTGGTCCAGCCACCCAGGAGCCTTGCAATGATCACTGGCTGGTCACATAAAGGTGATATAATTCTCAAACTGAAGAAAATTACAATACAATGCCACTTTTAAAAGGGTATTTAATTTTCTGTATTCTAAAGAAAAAAAGTTTCCCATATAGATGGGACAGAGGTATATCAGGATTACCTAAACAATTCTAAACTCAAAACATAAGATGTTAATTTAAACTTTATTGTATCTGTAGTGTAAACAGCCACCTTTCTGTGTGTTACATCTTTAAGTCTGAGGCTCTACTTTCTACAGACACACACTAGCAGCTATTTTGTGTTCAGTGTGGTGCAGACTGTATGAGGGACACACCCTGTATGCAACTTCATGTAGACTTGTTTTGTTATTCACTTATTCTGAAATAAAGGTAATTCTGAAAGAATATGTTTGCTCTTTGTGTATGGAAAAACATTCCGTACCAAACACACCACAGAGGTGATGTCGTTTCTTTATCTCCAACATCAAATGAATATATGACAAGATAGGGAGTTGGGTCAATTCCTACTCAAGAGCCAACCCAAACCATCACTCAAAACTCCAGCTCAACTTTTCTTGATGTTTTAAAGAGGTCTTAACATTTTTTCCCTCTACTGCATTTTGTGTGTCTGTTCTCATTCACCTCTTCACTTCCTGCAATACAAGAGACCAAGAGAGATGCAAACACTGAGATGGTGGTTGTCCAAATCTATCATGTTAATTGAAATGTTTTCAAGGGGCTTGTAATGTAACTTTATACAGATTTAAAAGATTTCCACCTGTTCCTAAACATTCCAATGCATTTATCTCTGGTGTTGTATAGCAGCACTTAGATTTGTCTTGGATAATTAATAAATTCCTCCAACTCTACAAAGGAGGCATTTGCCTCTGAAAAGGCAAAGGATGAAGAATTTATAGTGTCACCATTGGGCTCTGAATGGTGAACCCCTAATGAGGATAGTGGAGTCAGATTTTTATCTGGGTTAAGTCAGCTATGTATTTCAAGGAAGGCAGTGGAGATATCCTGATTACAGCACCTGGTCCATGGTCAGTTTGGTAGTAAAGGAGATTAGAGTGGACCTTTTAAGACATTATAGTTCAGCTGTGACATTTAATAATAAAAACTTGCCAAGGGATCTGGTCAAGTAGTTATTCCCTTTTATTGTGAACAGGGAAATGAGATAGATAATCTGTTTAAGTGATGTGGAAGTATGTACTCTGATTAGTATAATGGATCCTGATTAAAATAAAGATACTGAGTTATGTTATGTTATCTCAGAAATAAAGATGTAGAGGCTGATTCTGATCTCAACTTATACCAGTGAGAAGCAGGAATAACCCTAATGAAATCTGTGGAGGTACACTGGACTATCAGAAAGTGAGATGAAAAATTTCTTGCCCTTTGAAGTCTCAGTATCATACACTGAAGTTAATAAAATATGAAATACTTGCACTGAGGTACTCAACCTGCAGAAGAAATCTGAATATCATGAATAGAAATAATTCACAGGGCTGAAACCTACTGTCATTGAAATTAATGGGAGCTTCTCTATTTAGTCCAGTGGGAGCAGGATAGGTCTCATACAAACAGAAGACAGCTGTTTGACTGAAGGCATTTCTCTGTATGCCCTGTAGTTTAATTGGCTTCCAAAATCTAGAAAAAGGATTATTTGAGATCAATATACCACTTAAGTAATTTTTTTTTTAATTGATTTCTTCCTGGAGGGACTGAATGAATGAGTCTGCTATAAACAGAGTACTAATTAATTACTTTTGTTTCTTATTAAGTTACCAAATTTCAGCCAGAAATTGTTGGCAGTTCACTAGGAAATTCTTGATCTCAGTATTTTGCTAAATCTTAAAAACATATTAAATTGGACAAGATATTCTAGTTGATTAGTTCTGTGTCCTTAAGACCATACTTTCAACTAAGTAAGTCTGTCTTCATTTGTGTAACTTCATGGTCTAGATGATCACATATAGTATTATATCCCAGCTGGAAATAGAAAGAACGCCTCTCCCCCCACGTTTGCTTGCATGTTTTGCACATTACAGATATTAATTCTCACTACAGGAGAATTTAAGATTTGAAGTCTGGGAAGAGCCTCATTTAATGTCTTTGCAAAGTAGTGGGGAAGAGGCAGCCACCTTTTTCCTCATATCTAACTCAAGGAGTACCATTATCCTTCAAAGGATAATCATCATATATGATCTATACAGAATGTCCAGTTTCAAAAAGCAAGGGAAAGCAAAGCCACATTATGGCAAATTTAAACTGGAGATTCCTTACATGCCTAAAAAGTAAAGGTGAGTCTATGCTGCAACATTCAGATCCAAATTTCAAACACCTCAAAGTCTGCTAGTGTTCAGATCTGGGGTTTTAATTTAGCTCTGTTGTAAAGATAAGCACATCTGTGAAATTTAAATCTGGATTCCTATACTTTCACAAACTCAAAGTTCAGGGCAGCAGGAAGGGGCTAATGCTACATTTTTTATTTGGGCTCTGTTCTGGTGGGAAAAAAAAGATGGGAGAAAGCACCAGGACAGAGGAGAGAAGACACTATTAGATGGTCTCCGTATGTCTCACGGAAAGTAGGGGAAGTTTGACTAAGTTTGAGTCAGACAGTTAATTGTGCTGCTATCACAATTAAAGCTCTGGAAAATATTCTATTTAGACAGATATTTTCTGCATTTTTTCCTGGAGACATTTGCCTGCAGAGAAGATATGGTGATGTTGAGTTCATCTGCTCCTACTGCTTACTCCTCAGTGTGACATTATAATTAGTTATCCTAGTTTGTAACATCATAATCAACTCTATCTTCACCTAATGAGATAAAGGAGCTAATGCAATTCATGTCAATCTGAGTTCTATTTTCATGCCACTAATTTTAGTGTCACAGGAGGTTCTACTTACCACTAGAAAGCTCCTCCTCCTGTCAGTTAGCTCTGTGAGGTCAACATCCCTTCCTATAGTCACATCCTGTCTCTCCATTGCTCTCTGTCCATCTGCAGCCCCTCTTTCACTCCAGGAGTTGCTGCTGCCATCACTATTTCTTTTTCATGACTTGGCCCTCCAAGCAGGTCACCATGTGGTTTCCTCTTCTAGGACAGCCTTTCAAAGTCTCTTGTCACCCACAGCATCAGACAACTCTAATATGCACTGCCCAGATTCAGCCACTTCTACAGTGACCTAGGCAGTTTTCCAGTTCACTGTTCTACTGGTGCCACTTCCCCAGTGGCAGGCAGGGGAACCCAAGCCTACTTTCTACTTCAGGTTCCAGTTCTAGGACCATCTAATCAGCAGCTAAGATCTATTCCCTCCTAGACCTCGCTGCCACTTTCCTTTAGCTTTTCCTACCTGGCTAACTTCCCCATCTGGGTTTGCCAGCCTCCTAACTGTCTCCTCTCTGGAAGTAGCTGTAGGCTACCACCTCTGTCATCCCCAACCACACCTCCCTTCCTCCAGAAAGCAATTGCAGCCTACTGGTAAACAGCCTCCTTCTGCTCTAAACTTTATACAGACCCCTCCTCTTCCTTCACAGATGAGCTTCCTCCCAATTAGCTCCATTCACACAGTTCAATTGGCTGATTGGGCCCATCTGACCTCATTAAATGCTCAGAACCCTCCCCCCCCAATCACACACAGTATAAGAAAATCCCCTAAGTAGCAGGGAAGCGAAAGTCACCTAAAATTGTTATTGTCCCATGACCCCACTGGAATTGCCCATTAGACACTGAGGGCCTGGTTCACCCTTGGGAAAGCATTTATACTTGTGCAAAGTGAATGGATATGGTAGCATGTGATACTCATTTTGTTTTGGTGTAAATGTTTATATAAAGGTGTATGGTAATGAGGAAGTAGGCCCTAGGTCTGTCTATTTTAAAAAGTTAGCCTGACTTTCATTGACACGTTACATGCATTTTTGAAAAACAATGGAGATAAAGTTTGTACATATTCACACGTTAGCCTTTTGGAGAAGATGAATTTCTGTTAATGGTGCTGATTTAACACTTCATTTACGTCTACAGGCTTTGCTATTGTCTGTCTGCATTCTTCTACTGCCATCTCCACCTTGTCAAAGGCAGTTACCAGCATGAATATCACCATGATCACTCTCGGCCTGCTCTGAGAAAAGACCTTCATGCAGGAGAGCAGCATATCAAAAAGATTAAACTGCAGTATGGAGCTGAGAACAGAATTTTGTTCTCTATATCAGTTCCCATGGCATAAGCCAAATTATTTTCCTCCTTCAGCATACCATTATTATGAATTGGTTGTATTACCATAGCACCTAAGAGCCCCAGTCACGGACCAGGACCATTATTTTAGATTTTGTACAGAGAACGAAAGGATGGTCCCTGCCCCAAAGCTTCCAGACTAAATATAAGACGAGATAACAGGTGCTTACAAAGATGGTGGAACACAAGGAAACAATACTGGTCAGCATGTTAGGTGCAGTACCAGCGCACTAGTACCATAACCATTCTGAAATGTTTTGTAGATATCACAAATAAGAATTTTGAGGACAATAAGAAGATAGTTGTGTGGCTGTTGTTTACAGGGTGCTCCTCCCAGTCATGCAGGGCAGACTAGGAGAAAGCACTGAAGTGTTTATTTAAAAATTTAACAAGTGAGTGATAGAGGCTGGCATCGACATCTTGATAGTGAATGAGAGATAATAGGTAGGGTGCCATCCAGGCTGTGCAGGGCCTTGAAAGTGAAGACAAGCAGCTTATGTTTGATGCAGTAGAGAAGGGGGAAGCCAGCAGGAGGATGGAAAGAGAAGGGTGACATGGTCAAAGAGACAAGCTAAGAAAGTGATCTTTTAGTATTTCATACCTGACAATATGCATTACAGACAAGAGGTTTTCACTCTCTCCTAAAGCATCAGTGATTAGCCATTGTAGATGTGAGACTAGGTGGACAAACTGATCTAGTTTGGCAGATTTTATGTTCGACTTACCAGCTTAAAAAAAAAAGGCACTATTCCTTCCTATCACCCACGTGAGCAGAAACACCACTTGCAATAAGAACTTTGTCCTGGTATTTGTTCCCTGAAGTGACTTTATAACAAAGATTGTTTTATCAAAAGGAGATTAGACAGGCAAATAATGGGGTGAGCTGAGGGGAAGATAACCCTAAAAACAATAATTATATGGTGCTAGCAGTCAAGACCACATCTTGAATACAGAGTTCAGTTCTAGGAACTGAAATACCAGAAATAAGTAGACCAACTGGAAGGAATTCAGAGAAGAGCAATGCAAATATTAAGGGAATACAAGATTTTACATATGCAGGAAAGGTTCAGAGGAGTAAATATATAAAGCTTTGCTAAATAATAAGAGAAGCAAGATATAACAACTGCCTATTATTAAAAGTATAAACAAGAAGGGAGAAGCATTTTTTAGAATAGCAAGGGGTAGTTGTGATGGAGTCCCCAGGAACAGAGCTCTGGTACCACTCGGGACACAGCCAGTCATGACTCTAGTGTTTCAGAATTTGCCCTCCTCGGGTCTCCACACACCAGTGCAGCTGTCTCCTGAATCTGGCCAAGTTCGCCAGAACTTCCTCTATGGACCCCCTGGATGGGACCCTGGGGAGTTCCTCCATGCCCAAAGGGCCAGGCACCCCCGTCTTGCAGTCAGAAGTGATTCACAGCCAGCATGGAAGTCAAAAGGGTTTATTAGTTCTCAGGATCACAGCGTAGAAAGACTTTGTTAGCAGATTAACTAGTAGTTACAACAGCGACTGTGGAGTCTCGGAGCCCCACTCTCGGGCCCCACTCCTCTTGACCCCTCATGGGCGACTGCCCTTCCTCCCAGCCACCAGACAGACCCACTCCCACTCTGGCCCCTCCCCAGTCCTTTGTCTCTTTCCCTGGCAAGATGTTACAACCGTAACTACAACCGTTAAAATATCGTAGCTGGTTTGCTCCAGGAGGGCAGAGAGGTTTGCCAATTGTCTGCCTATGGGAGGCTGGGGAAGGCCCATCCACCCCCTAATGGCCTCTGCAATGATCACACACCGGGTCCCATCACCGAAATACAAGTAACATATGGGAAGAAACTGAGGCGTGCACACAGCACTGATAGAAAACATTAGGGTCATCTCCACTTCGTCACAGTGATATAACTAAAAGTAATGTTATTACAATAAAAGGAAATGTAAGCAACAATTCTGGACAATGAGATCTATTGGGCTGTGAAATCGTCTCCCAAGGAGAAATAGTAGAAGCCCCATTGCTTGAGACATTTAAAACTGGACAGGACAAACCACCAAAAGAAAAGAAAACTGCCGAGAACAAAGTTGCTCTACCAGGGAAATTGACTAAATGACCAGCATTTTTGTCTCCAAATGCTATGATAGCATCCTTAGGATTTGTGATCTATTGTGAATATAGAATGAGCCATATGCACCTTTGCCTGAAAATGCATGAAACACCAGATTGTGCAAAGTGGAAGAGGCAAGGTATTCAGCAGAGAGGGAGGTAGAAGGCACAGAGGAGTGTAGATGTCTCCCTAGAAAAGTCAAATTTCAATCTAGCATTACTTTTCAAACCTGGTTTACAATATGCCTCTGCATACAGCTTTGTGCACTGGCATGTGCATGCACCTCTATGACTATCAGGTGCACACGTACATATAGGTTTTGCACACAAGTGGAAAATGATGTTGAGAACATAAATTAAAAAAACCCCAAAACTTTATCATCACAATGTCCTGTCTCCTGTATCATTGCCTGTACAGAAAAGCAATTTTAAATAAATAATCACAGTTTCAGGCTCTTTTAAAGACTGAAATGAAATTCTATTGTGCAAGGATATTTGGGACTGCAAAGTACATCAGACTGCTTCATCTCCATTTTCACAGTTAAGTGCTTTGATCTTAACTACAGATTCTTCTTTTGAGAAGTTTAACCTAGAAAATGCCACAGACAGGGTGATTTATTCTTTTTACTTCTGCAATTTGGATGTGAAGTTACTCTTGCACATCAGTTTTTGAAAGGAAGATCAAGAATGTGAATAACAAGTTCACATCAATCAGATCTTTTAATGCAAACTAAATTAGGAATCTGTTTGATCAGTTTATTACAAAATTAATAATGTGCCTTCAGGATAAGATATCATTTATCAAATATTGTCACCATACAGCAGCTTATGAAAAGATCTCATTTCAATTTAACTTATATATCAGTTGCTCTTTTTATATGTACACTTCATGTATATGCGGATCTTCTGTATAAGTGCATCCCTGTTTGGGTCAGAGTACTAGCACAGTCTGATTAGAGAACGGCCTAAAGTGCAAAAGCCGACTTATTAGTGAAACATTACATATAGTAAAAACATTAATATACACCTTCTTTATATATCATCTGCTTGGGTTCTTACCTAGAAGTTTATACAGGTTAGATAACAATGTCACTTTCAGCCCCCCCATCACTTTCTACTTTTCAAATTTCCCATGTCCCAACTGACAGTAACAAGCATCTTGGCAGTACCTCTTGAGGATAGGTTCCTGGGACAGATTTTTGAGGATAGGTTCCTGGGACACCTAGGTTTCTGAATGAATGCTAAGTTTATCCCTACTCATGCTCATCCAAGTCCTGTGTTTTGTTTCTTATTTTTCAGAAACGTTCATAGCCCTTCTTCCAGTATGAATCCATAATGCTAAAGTTACCCTAAATAAACCCAGCTAGAATAATAGACAATTAAGTTAGTGAAGCAGAATACAGCAGGCTATGCAAAGCCTGAACTAGGGTCTAGTCTCAAGAGTTGGCCAGCACCTCTTGATTGGTGTTGTGTGCCCTTAGTTCATTAAATTCAGTAGGAACTAAGGGAGCCAACAGAAGGCGCCGAGCACGTAAGGTCAAAATGTATTGTTACTACTCTGCAATCATAGTCTAGAACAGTGGCTCTCAACCTGTTTACCATTGTGGACTACATATGCAGCTCTCTATGTATTATCCATATTCACACAATACATATACTACCTGTGTGACCCTCAGGATGTCACATGGGCAACAATTGTGTGCTGATGGGGCTGCAAATGGCCCCCGGGTTGAAAACCAATGATCTAGAGTGTGTGTGTCTGTGCCATTCTGTCTGCATCTCAGACTTTGTAGAACACATATCTGTGTCAATGATGTTTCCCTTCCATCCCCCTGAGGTTGGCCCTCATGTCCAGTTCAGATCTGTAAGAGGGCAACTCTTTCTCAGAGTGCCCCTGTGTGGCAGGCTGCAGCACAGCTGGTGTTCCTGCATCAGTTTCCACTTAGCTCAGCTTTGAAAAGAACAGAGTTTCTCTCGCTGTCCAATTCAAAAGCCCCCCTGGGATAATTGATTCCTGTATGTGTTCAATAGTCTGCAGAACCCTCATGATAAATCCATTCTCCCCAAAATCCCAGGTTCATAATTTTCCATGCCCCCTCCTGGAACATCATTTTCAACTCAGCCTCCCAAAAGTCCATCTTGAGGCTGCTCCCAGACTCTTTCTGCCCTTGTACCAGGGCTCCACTCTCCTGGCCATCCATCTGAGAGTTACCAGATTCACTTGGTATTGGCTAGTGTCAGCAGACAGGACACTGGGCTAGATGGACCATTAGTCTGACCCAGTATGGCTGTTCTTATGTTCCTTCCCACAGTTCTTCTCTGGTAGCTCCAACTCACAGCTCTCCTAAGAGAACTCTACAGTATTCCACTAGCCCAGGCTTCCTGCCTGCTAGTTCTAACCCTGCTTAGGGAACATCCCTCCAGGACCAACCCCTTGTTTTGGCCTCTGCTTCCTACAGTCCTCCACTCAGGCCTGCTGCAAGGGCAGTGCTTAATTTGTAATGAAAGATGTGCCAGGGCTCAAGCAATTAGGTGCCCAGGCTCAAGAAATTGTTTTACGTTCATAATTGATGCAGCAAAACAGAGGTGCCAGGGCTCAGCTCTGGAAAACTGTGGCACAAATTAAGCACTGTGCAAGGAGGCTTCTTACTGTGTTCCATTCACCAAACCTCCATGCCAAAAAGTCTAAGCCTGCTCCTGGGATCTAGCATCAGCCCTTTTATTTTGCACTCTGCTTCTTCTAAGCAGGCTGGTTCTTCCCCTTGTTCTTAAAGGCCTCTGCACAAACTCTTAATTCAGCAGTGGTTCCCCAGATCCAAATCAACTCTTTGCTCTTCCAAATGGTTCTCTGTACCAGATCACCTCTGCTGTTCCAGTTTCTCTCTGGGTCTTTCCTTTCCTCTTCAGGTAGCTCTCACCTGCCCCTTCCTGTCTCTCTCAGGCAGTTCTTACCTCTTTTCCAACTAACACCTTACTGTGTCAGTCTCTCCCATTTATGTGGCCCAGGTACCCGCTCTTAAACCTAATTGGGAGTCAGCTGATGAATCTGAGGTGCACTAGACACCCCCCTCTTTTAAAGGGCCAGTGTCACCCTGTGACAGCATCCCTTCAATGTTCACGTGCCATATTATAATTTTAGACATGCAGGGTAGAATTGTCAAAAGCCCTCGGCACTGGCCTAACTATGTTCCCATTGAAATCAGTAGGAGTCTTGCTATTGACTTAAAAGGCAGTAGAATTAGACCAGTGCTGGTGATTTTGCAAATCCCATCTGAAATCATCACTTAGACAATGGAATCTCTCAGTTACAACACCTTTGAGGTTACCATTGTCTCCTTTTCTACACAATTTACAATTTACTCTTGTACTCTCTCTCTCTCTACATATATACACTGAAGCTCAGGCCAGCTCTGCATGGTGGGTCCCTCGGAGGGAATGCCATCTCCACCCCGACTTACTTCAGCAGGCAACCCAGCCTTTCTAGGTGTTACCAAATGAAAGCGGAATCCAGGAATAATAAAGGACCCACACTCCCTCTCAGAGCTGATATGCTTTTACTTCCTCCCAACTCAAATGGATATCAACTCCAGTATTTATTTAGTGGACTTCTAGAAGTTCGTCCTCTCTAGCTTCTTTCATCCAGGGACTCACCAAGGGAGACCAGTGACACAAATGTAAATAAACAATTAAATGAGTTATTAACAAACAGATACAAGACCAGAGACCAAGGGCCTAAAGCCCAGGAACCTAAGATATAAATGCAATAAGGGGGTAAATGGACAAATTAACCATGAAGATTTCTCTAACTTACACCCTCTAGGCATACACAAGTGAGGTGAACATATAAGTGTGAAGCAGGTAGATGCAGGAACAGGACTCGGAACCAGAACAAGTGAAGAGGAGCAGGTGAGCGGGAATAAAATATCAGGAACAGGAGCCAAATCACAAACAAATCATGGACAGGAACAGGCAGGAACGGGCAGTGGACAGGTAAGCTCTCCAGATGTCTTCTCTCTAGATCCGAAGCAACAGAAAATATGGGCTGCCACTTGGATGGGCAGCAACCCTCCTGTGTTGCTGTGTGTCTTATATAATCATCCCAACCAATTCAATAACTCCATTTTCCCGCCTTTGCACTTATTCCATTGGTTATGCACATGTTCTTATAATATTGTGCACATGACACCACAATTTATACACACAGCACTCTGTATGCACACGGTCCTTAACGATGTTGCACACAGGCAGCCCTTCAAGTTCATATGTCTTATGCCCAAAGCCTACCTCTTTAAATGTGAGAGCCACAATGAAAGGATGCCAATTTGAAATTTGAGGTCAACCAGGGTCTATACCCTGGAGGGTTCCCAAATCTGCTAAAATTGGGTAACATGGGGTTGGGGGGGGTAAACAAAAATTATAACTCAAAGGCGGAGGGGCTCAGTTCATAAAGTGTGAAAACTGCATAGGGTGCAGGCATGGTACTAGGGACTGTCGGCCAGGAGGGATGTAGTGCAGGAAGAAGGAGCTGTGTGCAGACAGGGAGATAGGGTGTAGGGAAGGGGTAGCTAGGAGCCATGTAAGCTCAGGGCACTAGGAGAGGAGTAGCTAGGAGCTGTGTGTCAGAAAGGGAGGCTCCGCCACAGTTGTTGCTCCCCGAGGGCTCTGCTGGCCCCAGAACCAGGTCCCCTCACTCGGGCAGCTCTTACCAGCTGCACAAGCAGTCAAAGGGGGCTGGGAGCTGACGAGCAACTGCAGCCCCAGGGCCCAGGCACTAGCAGCAGAAGATGGGGGAGCACTGCAGCTGCCTGCTCCATGGCACCAGCCAGAGCAGCAGCTGCCCCACTCTGCCTGGCTCTGGCTTCCCACCTCTAAATACTCCGCTCTGGTTAAGGCACTGCAGTTTGGAGGGGCAACACCCTCCCATGTGCCCCCCAACTCTAAGCATGGGCTCAAGGCATCTGCCCTGCTGAGCGCTAGATCTCACAGATCCCCTGAAACCAGCTTGTGGCACCCCTGGGGGCCATGGACCCCCAGTTGAGGACCACGGATCTAGTTCATCCTCCTCCTGCAACACCTTGCACTGAGGCAGGATTAAATATACCTAGACCATCCCATTAGATTTTTTTTAACCTGTTCTTAAAAATCTCCAATGATGAGGATTCCACATTTTATATTCCTCCATACAAATATGGACCAACCCTATAGTAAGCCCAAAAACCTTTTACAATGTCAACTGTAAGTTACAATTGAACTCAGTCAATTTGTTAAAAATATATCATTTATGAAATCTTAAATTAAAATCATTAATACAAACACGAGAACAACAATTAATAATAGTTAGCCACTATAGTCCTCTTCCGTAATATGCCAGAAAGCAGCAAATTATTTGCAGGGGTAGTCTTGACAATAATTACCATTAAAAATTTAGCAGGCATTGTCTACAGTTTAGATTCCAAATTCAAAACAACAACAAATGTGATTTTAAGTACACTATTTGTAACACTTACTTCTGGACTTAGGATTTCTGTAGTATCTGATTTAAAAAAAAAATCTTTATTCTTTTCAATATTAGTGGATGACCAGCATTTGCAGTTATGCACAATATTATAAGATTCATGATCATCCCATTAGGACTTTTGCAGCATTTTCATGATTGCCTCTGCTCTCTGCTGCCATCTAGAGATAAGATTTAATTAATAAAAATATTATAATAGCACTTTACACTTGTATAAATACATTTAATCCAAAAATCTCAAAATTCATAACACCTTTTTGTTTTTTATTTTACAGATAAAGAAGCTGAAGACAAAGTGTCTCAAGATGCCGAAATTTGCGCTATCATGACCCATGATAATAATTTGCCCAGGACAAGGAGATACATAAATCCACATATGAACTGACCTAAATGCTTATGTTACAAATATATGCAAAACACCAACATATTTCTGTACTGTAGTCTTCTTGATGAATTAATAGAAGTGTTATGATGTATCAGCAATAAAAATCTGAAAATGACTAGCTCTTACTACCTGCTGCTATGTTGATAGGGTGAGCTCAGAGACCATATTTTATGCAGAGGTCACTCCATCTGTCTTAGCCTGAGAAGGCCCAAATGTAGGATAAAATGTGTAATTAAGGCCCAAAATTAGGGATAAAAAATTATTCAAACAGGACACTTAAAATGCTGTGGAATTAATTCCTGTGGTGCAAATACTTTTTTACAACCTCCATGATTCATCATTTCAGGTGTAAATGCATTTCAGAAAAAAAGAAAGAAAGATGTCTGCTCCCTTTTTATTGTGAAAGACAGGTGACTTTGTGTCTAAATGAGTGACATCCCTCAGGATGAGGGAAACTGACATATATAGGACAGATTACGAGGTGGAAGAAAAAAGATGGTGCCAATTTTGCCAATGCCAAGCATTCAAAACTGGTGAGGTTTGCCCTCTCCTGCACCCCAATACCCCATGAGACTGAAAAAATAATACATGATATGTTTTGTTTTCTTTTTATTTCCCTTCTGGGTTTTGAGCCTTTGCGAATCCCGTTTTCAAGATTTTTTCTCTGCGCCCAAAAGGGCTAGAAGGAGCCTTTAAAAAAACCCATCAAATAATGAAAGCTGAGATTCTTGTGTCCTCACATCTCTCTAGGACAGGGGTGGGGAACGTCCGGCCGGCCCGCGAAATCATGTGGTCTGGCCCTGGCGGCGGGGGGTGGGAATTCGGTGGCAGACACTCAGCCGTCTTCCGCGTACCACCATCAGGCCCTTGGCAGAAAAAAGGTTCCCCACCCCGGCTCTAGGAGCTGGAGTTTAAAACCGAAACCTCCACCGAGTGTGAGAATCGGATTACCCACAATACCCGGAAACTGAAGTATCAGGTCACCTTGAAGGCCACACAGAACGAGAACCCACAGTGCCCGCCCTCAGCTCTGACCACTAGGCGCCACGTTGGTCTCTGCTGGGATAGCAAGACACAGACAGAAAGGACAGCGCCCAGCCCGGCTCGCTGACACTTCGGTGTGGATCACTGCGCATGCGCCTCCGGCATCCATGCTCCCAGATGCCTCTCCGGCAGGCCGGCGCCGCTTCTCCGCGTCCGGGTGGAGCGGGAAGGACTACAAATCCCAGCGTGCATCCGGAGCTGGTGGGGTCTCGGAGCATGCGCAGAAAGGGGGCCGCTGGTGCCGCGGCGGGTCGGTTTGAAGCGGGGAAGAAGCTCTATGGAAACGGGGCAGCGGCGTGTCAGCCGGCGGCGGGGTAAAGGGCGAGCCTGACCCCGGAGGAGCTCGAGCGCGGCCCCCATCGCCCGGGCCGGCGGGGTCGCATGCGGGGGGGCGGGCGGGAAAGCGGGGCAGGATCAGGATCAGGGGATGGGATTTTGGGAACAGAGCGGCCGCCGCGGGGGGATGGGGAAGAGAGGGGGAGGGGGGAGTGTATACGCCTGGGAGTGACGGAAAGGCCCGTTCGGGGGCGGAAGGTCAGCCAGGCGCCCAGCTTGTTCCTTCTGTGACAGGGCCACATCGCCGACAGGTAACCGCTGGACGCGGGGCAGCTATGGCCAGGCCGACCGTGTCCCCCATGAGCGTCAATGCCACAGCGCCGGAAGCCTTCACCGTGCTCCAGCAGAGGATGAGCGTTGTTGAAGAGCAGACGAGCGCGCTGGTGAGAGACCTGGAGATGCTAGGTGTGAACGGACGGAGGTACGGATGGGAAGTATTATCCGGGTCCTTCTTTTCCCGGGAACGCTCAATTTTTTTTTAGTAACTTGTCCCCACTTGTTCCATTTTGCTTCGGAGTGAGCTAGTATCTTGGCTTCCCTCTGGAGTAGAAGTTGCTAGCAGAGTCAGAGTCACATGCTACTGCCATCAGCAACAGCAAGAAATACTCCAGTGGCATGAAACAAGATTTAAAAAACTAAAAGTATTATATAATAGTGCCACATGTTCTTCTTTTCTTTCAGCCTTGATCTCTTCCATTCAAAGCCCTTAGAGACATGTGGGAACCACCAGCCTGTTAGCCCTGTTCGGGCCAGGGTAGCGTTTGTAGGTGAAAGTGACATGCTATGGAAGAACTGTGAATCTCTGGTGAATCGAATGTGCCGGTTGGAGAGTGTTGTACAGACCTTGAAGCTAAACCTCTTCCGGTTGCAGACTGAAAAGGAGCTGAATCCCAAACATGCAGGTATGGGAAGGAGAAAGCTGTTTTTTGTGGTGGTAGCGGATGTCCTCATTCTCTCTCCTCTCTTCAGATGCATTTTTTCTGCATTCTTTATCATGACCATTTTTGATCCTCCCTTGCTGTCTGGCAGCCCACCTGGAACAACGTATGAATGCAATGCAGGAGGAACACTTGCAGGAACTGAAGGTTGTGCAGCTGGAGGCAATGAAGTTGCGCCAACATCTAAGTGAGGCAAAAGAGGATGTAGAAAAGGCACAGGAAGAAGTTCAAAGATTAAGTGCTGCTCTGGAAATTGCCACAGCAACCAAGGTACAAGACCTGGCTGTGAGTGTGCATGATGGCCTGCTGAAAGGCGAAGGCATAGTCCTTGAAGAGTGGCTATATTGATCCCAATACTAATGTATTGGTCTCTAAATGCTGCCAGCTCTGAAAATGAGGCCTGGTCTACAGTAGAGAGGTTGGTGTACACACTACAATCATCACCCCCTGCTGACAAAACTGTCTTTTTTTTTTTTTTTTTTTTTGGACAAAATAAAACTACCTTGATGAGAGGTGTAGGGCTTTTGTTGGCAGAGCCAGGGTGACACAGTGTCAATGTTACCCTTGCAGTTGTGGAGGGGCTGTCATTCTTGTCAATTTCACCACTCCAGTGGCCTCCTGGCTGGCACCCATCTCCCAGCTGGGACTGGGTGGGAGGCAGGCAGCTGGGACTGGCCAGGACATGGGCGGCTGCAGCCCACTGCCCGGCTGGCACCCACCTCCCAGCTGCATGCCAGGACTAGGTGGGATGCAGGCGGCTCGCTAGCTGCTCATGCTCCTGGTTGGGACCGGGGAGTGTGTATGTGGAGGGTGGGGAGGGAGCCCAGGAGCCCATGGGCTCCTGACAGGGAGCTGAGAGATGGGTCTCTCAGCTGCCCACACTGCCCCTCTAGGTCAATGGAAGTGCTTCTAGTGAGGATGCACTCCATCGACCTAAGAAGAGCAGTGTGTACATCAGCCATCTCTGTAAGTCTACATAAAATATTTTTCTAGTGTGGACAAGGCCTAAGACTCTTTGCTTTGATGTGCTTAGAGGTCAGATGTGTGCGATTAGAAATAGCATTGTGTGGGTGGTGCTAATTTTGTTGGAGTAAAAGACAATCTCATCTCTGTGAATGGGGCTGTCTGGATCTAGTGATACATTGAGAATGACTTTTTTTTTTTTTTTTTTTAAACCCAAAACCCTGTATTTATAATCCCTCAAGAGTTGGGTTTCTTGCCACTCTCAACTCATGGATTGTTAAGCATTTCTCCATTTTTCCTTGTTTATCCTTACACTCTCTTGGTCCCACATCTGGGCCACTATTCTTCCAACTGAAGTAGACTGTTCTGGAGTCTGTAATCCTGTCTCCTTAATTGTTTTAAATGGTTGCTGAAATACAATGCAAGGTGCTTGTCCCTTGAGAGCACCAGACTACAACTAGGAATCAAATCCTGGTCTCAACGTGGCATGTAATATAAAATAATACCAATGGGTTACTGGCCAGCCTGGTTTTGAAATACTCTTGAAAGTTTTTGCTGCAGTTGTTGTGAAGAAATTATTTCTTGTCTTTTTTAGACAAATGTAGCCATTGCAGCGGAGGAGCTGAGGACAACAAAACACATAATGAATCGTAGACTTCATGAGGTAAGGGCAAAAGAGGGTTAGAAGGAAAAGTGAGGTGATAAAATTTTTGGGGGGGACAAAGCCTGGATGATCATCTGGGTATGAATCTATGAAAACCAGGGATGGAAGGTGCACATCTGAAAGGAGGCTGCTAAGCATGCCCAAAACTACAAACCTAAGACAGAACGCCTTTTATGCAAGATATAAAAATGTGTTAGTTGAAACTACTGAGAGAGACCTAGTATCTATGCTGTGGAAGAAGATTTACCCCCTTAGCCCACAATTTTCTAACTGCTTCTCCTAGTCATGGAGAATGACGTTATTGCATCCAAAATAGAACTGGTGATTTAATGTCAGCTAGCTAGTGAACAAATTGTAGCAGATATCTTGTGATGGACTAATTAAATATAGTACATATACTAGGCCCTAAGCTTCTAGGCATCATTGTCCTGATGAAGTAGAGTGTGAGCTTCTGGAAAGCAGCCTAATCCTGTTAGAGTGTGGGTTGTGTCCCTTATGTCATTTAATAACATCTCAAGCTAAATGAGCAGCAGTTCTAAAAGACTCAAAAGGTATCCTGATCATGTCTTGGCCAGAAGGATGCTGGATGCAATATGCAGGTCTCAGTGATAAGCCTCTAGAGCATAGAAAGGATGGGAGGTGGGTAATGGAAGCAACTGGTGAGATCATACAAGTCCTTCCTTCCATTGGGGAAGATGGATTCCTTCCACCTCTTCCAACTCTTGCTCCATTGGGGAAGATGTATCTCCTCCTTAGTGCCAAAAACCATAAGTGGCTTGTGGGGGTGCCAAAAAGCTAAGCTGTTTCTCACACTGTTCTTGGGAGCCTAAAGCCCTAGTTGTCAAAACCTTCAACTATAAATACAATGTGGTTACTCTTTGTCAACATAAATCATACTGAAAACTTAAGCATAAAAGTGAATATCAAACTAAGTTATACACTTAAATGTCAGTGAATAGTTTCTCTGACTTCTGATGTGGATCCTCTCCCCTCCCCTCCCATTCATAATCACACAGAACACAGTCAATTGATGATTGAGCCTCTCTGTAGCAGCTGTAGCAATTACTTTCCTGGCATTCCTTTCCTATGTATTTTCAGCTTATTTTAATGTTACTTATCAGCTGGAAACAAGTTTGCACTATGTGTGACAAGCCAGATCTCCCCCAGACTACTGGTACAGAAATTATCACTCACTTGTCATTGAATTATTAAATAAAATCCTCTGTTTTAAAAAATACTTGACTTTGTAATAGAACTTTCAGTTGCTGCACTGGAATGCTGTAGAAATGCAGGGGCTTTGCAATAGCATTCAGGTTCAGCTTGCTCTGATGTACATGGCCCTGGTTCTAAGCAATGCATTTAGGTACTTGTGTTGTACTCACTGGAGGATGAAGATCTGAAGCAGCATGTAGAGTTTAAACATTTCTCTTGTTGTGTGTCTGATGCTCTCTTCTTATAGTTCGCAGAGATATCTATTCCCAGATACACTAGCTCACATGCTTAACACAGTATTTAGGCAGTACTCCTGACCAGCATGTAGCAAGGCCCCAGTTCTAGGCTCCACCTCAAATTGGTGCTAGTTTCTCTGCAACAAATAGAAGAAGAACCTTTTCTCATAGAAGCCTCACTCATTCATCTTTATCCCTAGGAAGTCTGTTTTTATATAGGCCCCTTATTAGTAATTTGATACAGATGCCCTGAGCAAATCAGGCTTAAAAGTAATCCACATGTTCTATCAACACCTGGAGCTAACTAAGGGAAACTCTCCTGGGTCTTAGTTTCCCCTGGGAAGACCAGAGATTAGAATTACCTGTTGCATAGGGTCAAGACTCAAGAACATACCATATGTGTGATTTGCTTTCATGGGACGTTTCACACTAAATGTGTCTAAACCTTGTCGTTTGAGTTAACAGAAAGCTTTAATGGTAGAATCTTGCTGCAAGAGGTTTTCTGTATATAAAAGTTGTGTTAATAAAATGGATTTTGCTCTGGGAGATTCAGCTAAATTAGGGTTTTTGAGGGGAAAAAAGTTGCAGCTTAGTCCTTATTAAATGGCACCTATCTGTTTTAGGGATGAACCCAAGAGTCTCATAGTAACACAGTGCATTACCCTGCAAGGAACTGAACTTTGAGGCTTGAGTGTGCTGTGGAGACAATATACCTGATTCTAGTCTCAATTACATTGATAGTCAACTGGAATTGCAATGATGGGAGACCAAAATCAGGCCCACTGTGCGTGCTCAGTCTCTGCAGTGAAAGAAGTGCCTCATCTCTGCAGCGACTCTTTCCAACGTGTTCAGAAGCAATATTAATTCAGTCCAGAGGAAGACAGACACAGCAGGCTCTAGAATCGAGAATGGTAATGTGCACAAAAGCAGTGAGATTTGAGGCAGAAAAAATAGTTGTGTCTCTGAGAACACTGTAGAAAGTAGAATTTCAACTCTCAGTAAACACAAAATTTGGCCCAGATGCCCAGTCTGATTATTAATCCATTCTGCATAGCTGAGTGGAGTGTTTGGTTTTGCTTTCTTATTTTACCATTTCCATGAAAATACTTACTCTATAGTGTTGTATCACCTTGAGCAGATCACTGGATATTATTAACTATGCTTGATTTGCTGTATTTGCACCCTATTTGCTTCACTAATCTTCAGTTGTGACTTGATGCTGTCTCCAGCCACATACTCAGTGTTTTGTGTCTTACAGCTTAGGGAGCAGCTGTCCCAGGAGGCAAGCCTGCGGGAGTCTTTGGAGGAATCCCAAGAAGCCATGCTGCGACGTGTGCAAGATATGGAGATAACAGTGGAGGCAGAGCGGGAACAGGTTGGAGAAGCACAGCACCTCTTACACTCTTCCTTTGTTTTCACTTTTTTGCCCCCTAGCGAGAAGAACAGTAAGAGGTTGGAGTGTTCTGCCAAAAGAGCAGTTAAAATATCTTTGCAATCACTTAGCTTCAGTATTCAAAGTGTAGAAAAGGAAATCTTGATTAAATAATTATAAGATCTTAAAGGTCTAAAAATTGAAAAGCAATTCAACATGAATGCCTTGCAGGGAAACAGACCTGCAATTGTGAGCTCCAGCAACAGTAAAAATAATGCAGGCAGGAGTCCAACTGCAGAGTGAGGGCTATTGCATTTATTGCACTGAATGCAGCACATATGATTATCTGCCTTGTAGGTAGATGGTATATGTGTGGATTTGGTGCAAGCAGCTCTGAGCCCTTAGAGATAGAGTACAGGCTCTTGAGATCAGAGTGGCTGAACTGGAGGAGCTAAGGGAGACAGAGGTACATAGATGAGATTTTCCTGGACACAGTAAAGCAGTCCTGCCCCTGCCTGATAGCCCCTGTGCTGGTGAGGAGGATGAAAGTCTTGGCAAAGGAGAACATAAAGCTGGAGTGGAAGGAAACAATCCCGTAGTTGGGACCCTCGTTCCAGATGATGTCATGGTGTGTCCTCTTGCACAGAGCATACCTCTCTGGGAAGGAGATACCTGTTATTAGGAAGAGACAGGTAATAGTAATAGTGGATTCAATTATTAGAAATATAGATAACTGGGTTTATGATGACTAGAAGAACTGCATAAACTCATAGACTTTAAGGTCAGAAGGGACCATCGAATTGTCTGCCAGGTTCATAGGTTGCAGACTTCTTGAGACTAATTGGCAGTGCTGGGGAGGAGCTGGTGGTCATGGTACATGTAGGTATCACTGACATAGGGAAAGGTAGAAGAGAAGTCCTGGAGGCCAAATTTAGGCTGCTAGGTAAGAGAAGACCACCATGGTAGAATTCTCTGAAATGCTTCCAGTTTAATGTACAGGGCTGCTTAGACAGGCAGAACTACAGGGTCTCAATGCGTGGATAAGATGATGGTGTTGGGAGGAGGGATTTAGGATTATTAAGAACTGGGGAACCTTTTGGGAATGGAGGAGCCTATACAGAAAGGATGAGCTGCTCCTAAACCAAAATGGAACTAGATTGCTGGTTGGTGAAATTAAAAAGGTCATAGAGGAGTTTTTAAGTTAAGGGCTGTGGGAAAGCTGACTGGTGCGGAGGAGCACACAGTTTGGACAAACACATTGCTTTAGGGAGGATTTATTAAAGGGTATACTTTATATCCTAGTTCAAAGGAGAGGATAGAAGTTGAAAAAGTACAGTTAAGAACTGAAGAGAAACAGTCAAACAAGAAACAACCCTATTCAGTTTCACATATGAAGGCAGACAACTAAATATTGACCAATATAAATGCTTCCATACAAATGCAAGAAGTCTAAATACTAAGATAGGTGAGAACTTGAGTGCCTGGTATTAAATGAGGATATTGATATAATAGGCATCACAGAAACTTGGTGAAACTACAATAATCAATGGGACATGGTTATACCAGGGTACAAACTATAAAGGAATTACAGAGTAGATTGCATTGGTGAGGAAGTGGCATTATATGTGAAAGAGAGCTTAGAATCAAATATAGTAAAAAATTTAAATGAATCAAATAGCACCATTGATATGGATAGAAATTCCATGCTTTAAGAATGAGTAACAGAAGGAATATACTTCCGACCACCTGACCAGGATGGTGACGGATTGTGAAATGCTCAGGGAGATTAGAGAGGCTACAAAAACAGAAAACTCAATAATGATAGGGGATTTCAACTATCCCCATATTGACTGGCAACATGTCATCTCAGGATGGGATGCAGATGTAATTCATGACTGCTTCTTGGAGCAGCTCGTTCTGGAACCCACAAGGGAAGAGGTAATTCTTGATTTAGTCCTAAGTGGTGCACAGGATCTGGTCCAAGAGGTGAATATAGCTGAAACACTCAGTTATAGCGACCATAATGTAATTAAATGTAACATCCTTTCAGGAGAAAAATACGAAAGAAACCCACCACAGTAGCACTAAACTTCAAAAAGGGGGACTGAACAGAATGAGGCGTTTAGTTAGATGAAAATTAAAAGTACCGGTCACAAGAGTGAAATGCCTGCAAGCTGCATGGAAACTTTTAAAAAACATCATGATAGAGGCTGAAACTATATGTGTGCAACAAATTTAAAAATAAAAACAGGATGAAAAAAGCCATCATGGCTAAAAAGCAGAGTAAAAGAGCCAGAGACAAAAAGACATCTGTTAAAAATTGGAAGTCAGTCTACTGAGGAAAATAGAAAGGAGCATAAACTCTGGCAAGTGAAGTGTCAAGTATAATTAGGCGGGTCACACAAGAATTTGAAGAGCAACTAGCAAAAGACACAAAAATAAAGAGCAAAAATGTTTTTCAGTACATGAGCCAGCAGGAAGCCTGCCAAATCATCAGTGGGGCCACTGGATGATTGAGGAACTAAAGGAGCACTCAAGGAAGACATGGCCACTGTGGAGAAGCTAAATGAAGTCTTTGCATCAATTGTTACTGCAGTGGGTGTGAGGTAGATTCCCACACCTGAGACCTTTTTCTTAGGTGACAAATCTGAGGAAATATCTCAGATTGAGGTGGCAATATCTGAGGTTTTGGAATAAACTGATGAATTAAATAATAAGTCATCAAGACCAGATGTATTTACCTAAGAATTCTGAAAGAACTCAAATATGAAATTGCAGAACTACTAACTAGGCTGTATAACTTCTCTCTTAAATCAGCTCCTCTACCAGATGACTGGTGGCTAGCTAATGTGATGCTGAAATTTTAAAAAGGATCCAGATGTGATCCTGCCAATTACAGGCCGGTAAGCTTAATTTCAGTAACAGGCAAATTGATTGAAACAATTGTGGAGAACAGAATATCAGACACATATATGAACACGATATGTTGGGGAAATGTTACATGGCTTTTATCAAAGGAAAACATGTCTCACCAATATATTAGAATTTTTGAGGCTGTCAAACATGGAAAAAGATGATTGAGGGGATATAGTGAACTTAGGCTATGTCTACATTGCCGCGGGAAGTCGACTTTGTTTAATTCGACTTTCAGCAGGTGATTTTTAGAAATCATAGCAGAGTGTACACACTACGGTATTTGTGCTGGTCTCTTGCATTCACACTGACCAGCCTTAATTCGATTTAGAAAGCAGTGCAATTTGGGTAGCTATTCCACAGTGCAACTAGCCATGGTGGCTGTTGGGATGAGTGTCTTCGTCCCAGGATGCAATGCTGCTTCCTCCATCCTCCCCCCCCCCCGCCCAAACAAACAGGAATAGTGTTTTCGTGCGGTTTTTTTACTCCCTGCGATCGCCATTGCTGCAGAGACATGGAGCCAGCTCAACTCTGCACTAGTATTGTGAGCGTGACAAATACATCGCGGCTTATCATCGATTATTTTCAAAATAGAGCAAGAAGCTGAAGCAGAGACAACACCGATGCCACCAAAGCTGCCCTGCTAGAAGACATTGAGCAGAACAATTCCTGGTTGCTGCAGGCTGTAACGAGCCATCTGCAGTCCGTGGAGCGCTGGTTCTGGTACAGGGAAACAAGCACAGACTGGTGGGACCGCATCGTTATGTAGCTGTGGGATGATGATCAGTGGCTGCAAAACTTCCGTATGCAAAAGGCAACTTTTCTGGAACTGTGCTCTGAGCTGGCACCATCCCTGAAGCGCGTGAACACTTGCTTGAGATAAGCTGTGGCGGTGGAGAAGAGAGTGGCCATCGCTCTGTGGAAGTTGGCAACCCCCGACTGTTACCGCTCGGTTGGGAATCAGTTCGGAGTTGGTAAATCTACAGTGGGCATAGCCATGAATCAAGTGTGCAGTGCCATAAATAGACTTCTGCTATGAAGGCTAGTGACTTTGGGAGATGTGCAGGACATAGTGGAGGAGTTTGCCACGATAGGCTTCCCAAACTGTGGGGGGGCCATCGATGGGATGCACATTCCCATCTTAGTGCCTGCCCACCTAGCAACCGAGTACATAAACCGCAAGGGATACTTTTCCATGGTCCTGCAGGGCCTTGTGGATCACAGGGGTCATTTCACAGACATCTATGTGGGGTGGTCTGGGAAGGTGCATGATGCTCGTGTATTTCGTAACTCGGGGCTGTTCTCTAAGATGCAGGTGGGAACTTTCTTCCCTGACCAAAAAATTCAGATTGGGAGTGTGGAAATGGCCATAGTGATCCTGGGGGATCCTGCTTACCCCTTCCTCCCTTGGCTAATGAAGCCATATACCAGTCACCTTGACAGTGACAAGGAGTGTTTTAATAAGAGGTTAAGCAGTTGCAGAATGGTTGTAGAATGTGCCTTTGGGCGTTTAAAGGGCAGATGGAGGAGTCTCCTCACTGGGCTGGACATGAGTGAGAAGAACCTCCCTTCTGTGATATCTGCTTGCTGTGTTCTTCATAATATGGGTGAAGCGAAGGGTGAGCGGTTCCTCCAGAGTTGGGCTGTGGAGGCAGAGAGACTGGCTGCCAATTATGAGCAGCCAGTGCCACCACTACACTGAGAGCTAACCGCAGAGAGCTTTGCATTAGGGAAGCTTTGAAAACCAGGTTCTGCAATGAGATGCAGAACTGATTTCTGTTCCTGAATGTTGTTTGCCTTTGATGTACCCCCCCCCCACCGATATCTATGCCCACCAAATCCCTCTGAAACAAGATATGATTTAATAAAGAAACGTGTTGAAATGATGCAAAACTTTATTTCTGAACATTCAAGTCATGGGGGAAGAGAGGAGGGGGGTCCATTCACTGTATCGAGGGGTGGGGTGGTAGCTTGCTGGCCAGCTATCAGCATGGCCGCCGCTGCTTTCTGCTCACCTCCACCGGGGTGGAAGAGAGCACGTACTGCATCCTGGACAATCTTCTCCGAGACCTCTTGGGGGCGGGGGAGAGGAAGGGTGGCAAAGCCTTGGGTTGAGGAGCATTATGGAGGGGCTGCAGCGGGACTCTGTCCTGCCTCCGCTCCTCCTGAAGCTCCACAAGCCGCTGGAGCATATCTGCCTGGTCCCGCATGATTTGCAGCATTTCCTGTGTGGTGCTGTGATCATGCTCCATCATTTCTCGGCGACTCTCCCTGTCCATGTTCTGTGACAAGGTCAGCCTCCACGTTCTGTGCTCTGTCTCTGTGGCTGTTGAGGCGTTCATGAGCTCCGCAAACATATCGTCGCTGCTTTTTTTTTTTTTTTTTTTTCCCCCCCTCTTCCTACTCTGAGACAGTCTGTTTGCAGCATTTCTTAAGGGTCTGTCCAGTGCCGAGGTGTCTACAGAATGAAAGAAAAGTAACAAGGTAGCCACAGTTAGCATAGTGAAGAAAATGAAACAAATGTAACAATTTAGATAATGATCCCCTGAAAAAATGTAGCAAATGATTACAGTGAAACAACGTACACAGTGTTTCCATTAAAACTGTTGCAAATGGTTTCATTGATACAATGTAGCACAAGATTCACTCTCTGATTGTATTTTAAACCATTACCGAGAGGAACTGCAGACGGGGGGTGGGGGTGGGGGGAGATCTCTGCTGGTATTTTAAACCCTTACAGAGAGGAATTATGGACGGTGTTGAGGGGGGAGGGGGAGAGGCTATGCTTAAAACACATGAAGCTGGCTACCTTGATTGCAGAGAAGAATCCTACTGTGGAGGAAGGAACAAGGCAGCCCTCCTCTGAAAAGTTTTTCTAGGGATAACAGATTACATACATTAAATTTTCCATGAGATATCAACAGATGGTAAACGTCGCATTTCTCATCACATAAAAAAACTGATCCCTGCGTAACCACCCACTACAATCAACAAAATGCCTGAGATCCCCTTCGTGCTGCCGCCACCGCCCCCTCCCCCCAATGTACAAGGACAGAAATGCTAATAAGAAAGAAAACTCACCAGATGTGCCTTCCCTGGGATCATTTGTGCTGTCCTGTGTGCTGCTGGACTGCTCAGGGGTCAGGAATAAGTCCTGACTTTCGGGGAGAATGGACACCCTGCTCTCCTGCACCCCACTCTCCTCAGCTTCCTCCTCCTCGTCGTCCACGGAGTCCTCATCGTTGATCATGGACTGTGACCTACCGGAGGTATCAATGCTGTGGGCAGGCACCATGGAATTGCGTGCACCTCATCATAGAACCTGCATTTTTGGGGCGAGGAGCCAGAGCGGCTGTTAGCTTCCCTGGCTTTCTGATATGACTGGCGCAGCTCCTTAATCTTCACGCGGCACTGCTAAGCATCCCTCTGGTGTCCCTTCTCCAGCATGCTCTGGGACATCTTCCCATAAATGTCCAGATTCCTTTTGCTGGCTCTGAGCTGAGCCAGAACAGACTCCTTGCCCCACAGCCCGATGAGGTCTAAGACCTCTGGTCGACTCCATGCTGGAGCGTGTTTGGGCTTTGCAGTAGCCATGCGGAGAACAGTGACAATGCTTTCTCCACACTGGCAGCACAGGAAATGAAAATTCTAATCTTCCCGGAGCTTGAGGGGAGGGGACTTTTCCTGCTAGCATGGCCACTGAGCAGCACAGCGCGACTGTCCAGAGCGGTCAAAACAGGACATTGTGGGATACATTCTGGAGGTCAATTAATTCAAATTAAATTCCGTCGCATCTACACTAACACTAAATCAACTTAACAAATTTGAATTAGGCACTACGCCACTTGCGGAGGTGGTCTTATTAAGTCAATTTTACAGGCACCTTAATTTGAATTAAGAGTGGTGCCAGTGTAGATGCGGGTGTAATTAAGTCAATTTAGTGACTTTAAGTCGACCTAAGTCGCCAGTGTAGACCAGGCCTTAAACTTCCAGAAAGCCTTTGACAAGTTCCCTTACCAAAGGCTCTTAAGCAGAGTAGGCAGTCGTGGGATAAGAGGGAAAGTCGATGAGACTGGTTATAAGATTGGAAACAAAGGGTGGGAATAAATAGTCAGTTTTCACAGTGGAGAGAGGTAAATAGCAGGGTCCACCAAGGATCTGTACTGGAATCACTGCTGTTCAACGCATTCATAAAAGATCTGGAAAAAGTGATAAACAGTGAGGTGGCAAAGTATGTAGATGATACAAAAGTACTCAAGACAGGTAAGTCCAAAGAAGACTATGAAAAGTTACAAAGGGATCTCCCAAAACTGGGTGACGGGGTAGCAAAATGACAGATGAAATTCCATTGCTAAATGCAAAGTAATACACATTGGAAAACATAATCCCCACTATACGTACAAAATGATGGTGTCTAAATTTACTGTTACCACTCAAGAAAGAGATCTTGGAGTAATTGTGGATAGCTCTCTGAAAACATCTGCTCAATGCATAACAGTAGTCAAAAAAGCTAACAATGTTAGGAACCATTAGGAAAGGAACAGATAAGACAGAAAATATCATAAATCCATGGTATGCCCACATCTTGAATACTGCATGCAGTTCTGGTTGTGTTATCTCAAAAAAAATACATTAGAATTGGAAAAAGTAGAGAAGGACCAAAAAAAAAAAACAACAACAAACCAACAACCTGCTGAGGGGTATGGAACAGCTTCCTTATGAGGAAAGATTAAAAAGACTGGGTCTTTATTTTAGAAAAGAGATGACTAAGGGTGGATCTGACAGAGGTCTATAAAAGCATGAATGGTGTGGAAAAAAAGTGTTATTTACCTCTTCACATAGCACAAGAACCAGAAGTCACTCAATGAAAGCAATAAGGCAGCAGGTTAAAAACAAACATAAGGAAATACTTCTTCACACAATGCACAGTCAACCTGTGGAACTCGCCACAGGATGTTATGAAGGCCAAAAGTATAACTGGGTTCACAAAAAAAAATAGTTCATGGATAGTTCAATAGTGTTTTCCAATATTAACAATGGTACAAATGTTTTCAGTGTGTTAGGTTATATGTCTGATAAGCAACTAAACAATATTGAACATTAAAAAGAAATATACATAGTAGTATCAGCTAATGAAGTACTGGTATAACCTTCTGCTAGAAAACAACATTCCTGAAGATATTCTATAGAGTTTATTAAACCTTTTGGGATTTACAATGTTTTCCCCATGAATTCCCACAATAACAAAGGTAGCTTTCAGGTTGCAAGTGCATTTGCAATATGTAGCCCTTGTTAAGCATGAGGGAGGTGAATGCAGAGAGAGATTTGGTTATACTTCAAATAAACAACAAAAGAAAACCCCAAGCAACAAAAGGCTCTCTAGGCATTTCTAAATCCACAGCAACAATGAAACAGGACTACAAACAACAAAAATACAGGTTGTGAGATTGATTCATGTTTAAATAAGGAATCAAATGAGCAAACACTGATTTATTTATGTATTTTGTCAATTCTGGGAAAATTGGTTTTGGGCTGTCAAGCATCTGCTTAATCTCTGTTCCATTGAGGTCCTTTTGCTGCCTCTAGAATTGTTCAGCATACTGCTAATAGAAATCACATACAATCTTCCTTTCCTGTCTCCTTTCGTAGCTTTTGTGAGTTATCTTAAGTTTCTTGTAGACTTCAAGTTATACAAGAAACTACCAATGAATGAGCAAAACAAGACTGGACTAAAAGGAGAAAAAAGTTTAATTTAATCCATCTCATGCTTTCTGATGTTTGTAGTTATCACAATGTCCTGTTTTAATAAGTAGTGCAAGAAGACACAGAATGGTTTGTGTGTTCAGATTTTGCTAATTTAACAGTCTGTCTTCAGTGGCAGATCCACAAAGCCTGTCTTTCTGTGGTCCTCATTAGTGCAAACGCTTACCATCCTGCTAATTTGATTTCACTTCGCTTGTAATATGTATCCTTGTTATCTCTAGCTCCACTCTTTTGCCTGCATAAAGTAAGCAGGCAGTCAGACGCTATCTACAACCTTTGATTCTCCACAGCCTGTTCTCTTGTGACTCTTCTTTAAAAAGTTATGCTTGAAACAAACAATCTGATCAGCTTTTTCCTCTCTAATAGGTCGACCTTTTGGATTTTGAACCTTGCTTAGATTTATATGTTTTTATAAAATTCTATATCCTAGAGAAAAGCTGATTTTGTGATATCACTACAGGTGCAGATGCTGCAACAGGACTGCCAGGGCCTGCACAAGGATGTCCAGCTAGCCCGAGAGAGACTACAGAAGGAGGAGGAGAGAACTGCACAACTGGGACAGGAGTGTACACAGCTGAAAGCCAACCTGGGTATGACAGGAGGTTCTCAACTAGGACTGAGTATTGCGGTTTTTGTTTCAGTTTTCACCAAACAAGTTAGCAGTGATAGGACAACTAATACAGTGAACATCAGTGTAAATGGGGTAGGATCTGAGGCTAAAACAGGAAAAGAACAAGTGAAGAATTACTTAGGCAAGTTAGATGCCTTCAAGTCAGTAGGGCCTGATGAAATTACCATCCTCGAATACTTAAGGAAGTGGCTTAAGAAATCACTGAGCCATTAGTGATTATCTTTGAGAACTCATGGAGAATGGAAGAGATTTCAGAAGACTGGAAAAGGGCAAATATAGTACCTATCTATTAAAAGGGGAATAAGGACAACCCAGGGAATTATAGACCAATCAGCTCACCTTCAGTACCCAGAAAGATAATGGAGGAAATAATTAAACAAGCAATTTGTAAGCACGTAGACAAAAATAAGGTGATAAGTAATAGTCAACAGGGATTTGTCAAGAACAAATCATGCCAAACCAACCTAATATCCTTCTTTGACAGGGTAACAAGCCTGGTGGATTTGGGCGGGGGGGGAAAGAGCAGTAGATGTGATATATCTCAATTTTAGTAAGACTTTTGATACTGTCTCACTTGACCATCTCATAAACCAACTAGAGATATATAGCCTAGACAAACCTACTATAAGGTGGGTGCACAACTGATTGCAAAAGCATATTCAGAAAGTAGTTGTCAATAGTTCACAATCAAACTGGAAGGGCATGTTGAGTGGGGTCCTGCAGAGATCTGTTCAGGGTCTGGTTCTATTCAATATTCTCATAAATGATTTGGATAATGGCACAAAAAGTACACTTATAAAATTTGTGGGTGATACCAATCTGGAAGAGGTTGCAAGTGCTTTGGAGGACAACATTAGAATTCAAAATTATCTTGACAAATTGGAGAAATGGTCTAAAATTCAATAAGAGTAAATGCAAAGTACTACACTTCGGAAGGAACAATCGGTTGCACACATACAAAATGGGAAATGACTGCCTACAAAGGAATACTTCAGAAAAAAATCTGGGGGTTATAGTGGATCACAAACTAAATATGAGTCGTCAATGTAATATTGTTGTGCCAAAAAAAAAAAGGGGGGGGGGTGAACATCGTTCTGGGATGTATTAATAGGACTGTTTTAAGCAAGATATGAGAAGTAATTCTTCCACTCTACTCAACACTGATAAGGCTTAACTGCTGTGTCCAATTCTGGGCACCACACATCAGGAAAGATATGGACAATTTGGAGAAAATCCAGAGGAGGGCAACAAAAATGATTAAAGGTCTAGAAAACATGACCTATGAGGAAAGATTGAAAAAAATGTATTTGTTTAGTCTGAAAAAGAAAGGACAGAGGGATATGATAAGCCTTCAAGTACATAAAAGGTAATTGTAAAGAAGAGGGTGATAAAATTTTCTCTTTAACCATGAGGACAGGACAAGTAGTACTGGACTTAAATGAGAGATATAGGTTAGACTGTAAAGATAGTTGAGCACTAGAACAAATTACCAAAGCATGCTGTGGAATCTCCGTCATTGGAGGTTTTTAAGAACTGGTTAGACAAACACCTATCAGGAATGGTCTAGATAATACTTAGTCTTGCCTCAATGCAGGGGACTGGACTAGATGATTTATCAAGGGCCTTTCCAGTCTTATATTTCTATGATTCTGATTTGTTAGACCTACAGTACCTTCCACACCAGACAGCAAGAACTTGAGTGACTGAGGTTCATCATTTTAAGCTAGTAGGGTCCTCCTGATAGGATATGGCTCTTTTGGCTACTGAGAGGCATGCTGATTATGAGATGGTGAACTCTTGAGACCTCTCTTGGCTTTTATCTGAGGCTGTTGAACCTTTTCCAGCAGGAGGAAAGTGGCTGCAGTAATAATAGGTGGAAGGGAGTAGAATGATAGCTATTTTATTAACTAATTTCATCAATGCAAGTCTCTTTCAGAGAAGATTTGCACTAGAGCAGCGGTTCTCAACCGGTGGTACGCGAGAAAGCTGGGTGGTACGCGAGTCGTACTGCGCCGCCGGAAGGGCCCTCCCTCCCACCCTTGCGATACTCTGCTGTCGAAAAGGGGAAATGGCGGAAGGGTTTCGGCAGAGGGCATTGTTCCCGCCATGGAGCCCGCCGCGAAACCCCGCTGCCGCCGAAAGTCCCGGCCCGCCGAGAAACCCCGCCGCCGCGAAACCCTGCCGCCGCCGAAAGGCCCCCCCCCCCCCTTTTTTTTCCCGAGTGGTACTCGGGGAAAAAAAGGTTGAGTACCGCTGCACTAGAGAGTAACCCCAGGACTTAATTCTTGAACTGATATTTGGGTATTATGCTGGTTGCTAATCATTTGGTCTTTTGGAGCTATGAGCAGGGGTGTTAGTTAGCACAGCATGACAAGTTCCCTGACCACTTTGCCTTTTAATTTGGGAGATGCTCTGAGAAGCACTGTGATGCAAGGGAGGGATTTAATGAGGAACACAACAGCTTCTCAAAACGAAGACATAAGTGAATGAAAAATTTAGTAGATCTGATCAGAGCTCCCCACTTCAGTGAAGAAAGCAGCTGGAATCTCCACCAAATTTTAAACAAAACTTGCGCACTTGTAGAATAAAAGCACCATTCCTCCTGTTATTTGCTTTTTTCTTTAAAACAAAAAATATAATCCCTACTCCCTAACCCCAGAAAAATCCACAATATTGCTGTATGAACTAAGTGTTATCTATAGGGTTCCTTCCCTCAAGACCTGTCTGTCCCAGATTTTAGCTCGTTCTGCCAGAGAGCTACTCCCACTTCCCTTATATTCAGCATGAAATCTAATGAGCCATATCTGCCTTATTAAGACAGCAATAATTAACCTGCAGCTTGCTTAAGGGTTACAACACCTGCTAGGAGGGTATGAAAACAGGAGAATCTTGCCATCCTATTATAGCAGGATTGGTTGGGTGAGAGAGCTCTTTTCCTGTACAAACACAGAATAACTCCCTTTTCTTCCAAACAAAAATCCATCTGTTTACCAAGTGCAAAATTTAGGCTTAAACTTAATGAGTTTCTAGTGTGCACTAAAAGATTAAAACCTGGTCACCTTATATTTTGATCCCTTCTCCACAGATAGAATTAGGAAGAAATGGTGCAGCATTAACACTTTTTCTTTAGCTTTTCCAAAGGGAGTTTGCTTACCTCTGGGGGAAGAGATTCATGCAGAAAATAAATGAAATTGTCCTTCTGATTAAGGCTTTCTGCCTTTGTTATTTGAAAGATCTTTTGACTGACCTTTCCAGATTGTACTTTGGATACTGTAATCAGGAATCATTGGTTGGCTTCATTTTTTATATTATTTTTATTCATGTCTCTCTCGTCCTCTTTACCTTTATCAATACCTCATCCAGAAGCGGTGCAGAATTGGAAGAGGCACGGTGTGCAGATAGTTCATTCAGACCAACATAAATACATTCTTACTATACGCTGCATATGTTTAAATTAGGGGCCTGACTTTTTAGAGATTATAGGTGCACAAAAACTATGTGGAATTGCACATAATTTGTGTGTACAATTACCACATAGCTTGTGAGCATAGTTACCCAGAATGCATGTGCAATCACAGTAATTGCATGCACAGCTATTAGGTACAATTTGTGTGCTTTCCTCTTTTTAAAAAAAAAAAAAAAGAGTCTTGCCTGTGATTTACAGAAAGGAAGGATAAGTTCTATGCTACGGTAATCCTGCTGAAAGGTTAGATCCATCAATAAAAGTATTATCAGACAGAGCAGCATGCTTGCACATTTGTTCCATATTCAGTTACCTATGCAAGCCACTTTAATTAAAAAGATGACATTTTGATTTATAACCATATAGTTTCATGACTTTGTTTTGGTTTTTCTCTGCCTTAGATTCCAGAAACTGTATCATTTTCCAGCTCAGTGAAGAAGCAAAAGTAAGTTGTAAACAACTGTTGGAGGGGGAAAGGGATGATTTTTCTCCTTTTTCTAATGTAAGAAGCAAAATGCCACTGTACCTCAGTTCTGACCAGCAGACCCTCTTATTCCTCTTCTGTACGGGGACTGTTCTTGTGGGTGAGACTGGATAGTGGTTTTTTATATGAACAAATGCCATCCAGAGACTCAAGGCTACATTGAATAAAGGCCATTTTAATTCTGAATGAGAATGTACACACAGGGCCTCAATATGGTTTAAATAATCCACTTTAAATTCACACCTTTTAGTTAGTTCAGATTAATTTTTCTGAGTTCCCTGTGTAGACAAGCTCTTAGAGGCTACTAAACAGTTAGCAGAGTAGGGATTAATGTCCCAAGTTATGTGCCTAATTTAGGTTTGCCTTTGATTTTTGGAGGTATTTACTGTAGCACCCTACTGGTTGTGGATGTTTTTACAACTATAGGGAATGGCTGCTATCAGTGAAGAGCCCAGAATTAAATGCAGAGTTCCAAATGTGGCTGCAACAGGGTAATAGAAAGGGGCTATTTACTTTCTAATCCCTTATTATTTATTGTGTGTATTATGGTAGTGCCTAGGAGCCTGAGTAATATACCAGGACCTCCTTATGCTTGGCACTATACAAATACAACAAATAGGCAGTCTGTGTATATGCAGCCAAAAGCTGTGCTTGAAAGCATAAAGGTTATAATGAAGTTAAGGCTTGGTCTGTATAACAGTGCGGTAGCAATGATTATAGATTAGCAGATGTAGGATTTGTGGCAGGAGGAGAGTTTAGAGTCAAGGATGATGCCAAGATCACTGACAGTGAAGAAAAATCGGTGTTTTGAATTGATATAAGGTTGTGCTTGATTATCCAAATAAAGAAAATACAGATGAAGAAAAGGCTAACTGGAGTCTCAGAATCTTGGCTGGCATTGGCAAGGCACAGTCAAGTTTTGTGAGGAAGTTTATGTTAGTGGAGCCCTGGCTGACACATGCAGGGGTTCAGATAGCTTGTGACAGTGCTAACAGGTTCCATTAAACAAAAGGAGAGAGACAAATGTGAAATGCCCTGAAATTCTTGGCTGGATGGTGAAACACACCATGTCTGCTTTAACCTTTTCTCAGGGAGAAATTCTATGTGATTCTTCCCTTTAGAATGCACAGCTGTCTTTCAGCAAAGAACACGAGGAAAATGTGCAGCTGCAATCTGAAATAACAGCTCTGCGAGAGACAGCAGAAAAAGTACAGGTAATGAAACTAGCATCTTTTACCATATCCAGGAGCTGCAGTATGGAGGAGAGGATCCACAGTGACTAATTGAGGGTGATCCTTGCATCTTGATATGCCTCCCTGGTCTAGGGTAAAACTGCACAATGAAATTCAGTCTCTTTGCTGAGCTGGTGACAATGAAAAGGCTTCAGATACAGATGTTAAATATGATGCCTTAGCTTCTTGTTGTAATCTGAAATCCCAAAATATTCACTCAGTTTTATAGTCTCTGACATAGTCACAATACTAACGTAGGCTTCCATTTTTGTGGTTGCTTTTATGGATATACTTAGACTTTTAATCAGGTGCAATTACTACATCTTAAAAAGGTATATTAGGGCAGTTGGCTCTAAGATAACTCATCTCCAACATAAAGGCTGAACATAATTGTGGATACTCCATCACTTGAAATCTTTAAATCATGACTGGATAGCTTTCTAAAAGAGATGTGATAGCTCAAACAGAACTTATTGGCTTGATGATACTGGAGGCAGTATTATGGCCTATATTAGGATATTAGGCAAGAGACAAGTTGATCATAACGGTCCATGCTGGCTGTAGAATCTATGAAAGACACTTAATTGCTGCATTAGTAAAAACAAGATGTGCTGTAAAATGTTTGGAGTTTTTGGCTGTCTAATGCTCTCCTTCACTGCCATCCTGTACAACTATTTCTCTGTTTAGCAGCAGCTCTTCAGTGAAGTGAATGGATCTTTCCAGTGTTGAAGTCTTGGCATTTCTGCAGCACTGCCATACTGTCATTGTAAAGAGCTGTCCTTTACAAAAAAGCATTCTATAATGGTTTTATCACAGAGTTGAGAATAGTACTTATCTCTCCTGATTTCCAGTCCTGTATGTTTGTCACAAGGCCATCTTTCACCTCCTGGAGAAAGGCAAAGGGCAGCCTGCATATAGACAGTCCTGCAGTGGCTGGTTCTAGCCAATTTATTTTTTACACTATAGAATGGAATGGTTCTTTGTTCTTGCCCTCTGCTACTTCAAATACAAAGTGTCATTGAGTGAATCAGGGTAGATCTTCAGTGTCATCAGCTTAGTTGATACTGGTTTGTGCCAATCTTATAGCATTTCTATAGCAGCATGCTTTGTGACCCTTCCACTGAAAACTAGTGTTACCTAAACCCTTTTTTCAGTGAATGTGGTTATAGCAAAGGTCAGATTGACCTTGAAAACTGTAAGGTGATGGTGGTAGAGGAAAGGTAAAAAAAATAATAGGTTTGAGTTTTTATTTTCTCTGTAGAAAGTCTGAAATAAAACTTGTGTGTTTTCTCGTTCCTAGGCCCTTAATGACCAGTTGAATCAGCAGTGCTCAGAAATGAGTGCTACACTTCGAAGTGTTTCCATGGAGAATGCTAAACTCATTTCAGATCATCAGGCCATGCTTAAGGTATGCAGTTCACAATTAGGCTAGTAAAATAGCAAATGTGAAGCATCTGTGGCTCAGAGACCAGGAAATTTGACCAGGAAGAATAGATGAGGGGAAAACTCAATAAAACAGTAGCCTATAGGAATCCAGTAAAATATTTAATGGCTAAAGACTCCAAATTCTAGTCACCTTGATGGAGTTGGTTTTGAACCCCAATAAAACATAAAACCATGTTATCTTATAATTCTGTGTCCTCCTCTAGTTCAAATGACAGGCAGTATCCTTGATAAAACTAAAATTAATGTCAGGGTGGAATCAATGCACAGTGGTATCCACGAGTGTGTTTAATTGACCAGATCCAGAGTTTCACCAGGTCATTCATTCTAATATGTTTCACTTTCTGGAATTTATTGTTCTCTGAAGGCAAAGAGAATGTTTCTCTTATACTCTCCTTCCCCCACATAGTTTCTGCGTTTCCTTCAGTGCAGAACTAGCTCCTACTTATTCTGGGATCTATAACTATTTCTCCGTCAGTCAGTTGGTGTTATCAGAGAATGGCATGAAGCATTCTTTCCTTGGGATAGATAATTCAAAACATAGACTGATAGCAATGTATCAGTCAGTCTATCTTATTCGTTTCTCAAAGATTAAAGACTTCACTCTCTTGCTTTGATGTGTCTAGCAAGTATTTATTTAAAAGTGACATGGTCAAATTGATTTTTTAAATTGACTAAAGAAATTCCAGTTTCTGGTGGGCACCTTTTAAATAGTAAGTACAGATTAAATTAATAAAAATAAAGAGTGTTTATGCTCTCATGCATTGTTTAGAAGGGTATTTTGGGCAGGCCCAAAAACACCACCAAACATTTACATTATTTAATATTTTTATCAATGAACTGGAAGGAAACTCAAAATCATTACTGATAAAAATTGCTGATGGCACACAGATTGGGGGAATGGTAAATAATACACGGGGTAAACTGGGCACCAGTAAACAATATGTGTTTCTATACAGCCAAATGTAAGGTCATCTAAGAACAAAATATAGGTCATCTTTACAGAACAGGGGACTGCATCCTGGAAAGCAGTGACTCTGAAAGAGTGTGGGTCGTGGTGGATAATTGGCTGAACATGAACTCCTGGTGCAATGCTGTGGCCACACACTCATGCAATCCATGGATGTATAAATGGGAATATTGAGTTGGAGTAGAGAGATTATACTACCTCCATATTTGGCACTGGTCTGACCGTTACAGGAATACTGTGTCCAGTTCTGGCATCCACATTTCAAGAAGGATGTTGAAAAATTGGAGTTATGCTATAATATCCCGTACTAAGAGAGGATACAGAAATCCTCTAACTGACCAGGAGGGAGAACTTTGGTTTAAACAGCAACTTTGTGTCCTCTACCTGTCTTCTTTTGCTGCAACCTTTTGCATAATCCTTTAGGCTTTCACACTGACATTTCCTTTGTCTCTTTAGGCAGAACAGGAGAGGATGACACAGAAATTGCAGGAACAAGACTTGCTGCTGGATGCTGCCCGTGCCAACATTATGAGAGAGCTGCAAAGCGTGCAGAACGAAAAAGCCCAACTTCAGAAAGAGCTGTGAGTGAGGAATATTCTAAATCTTTATCCTTTGTTCTTTTCCCCCTTGCCTACTAGTCCTCTTTGGTGTGTCCAGGTCCCTGTATCTCTCCAAGCTTCCTACAGACTCTACTTATTTCCTGCTGGCTGACATTTAGTTGAAAGTTTTGAACACAGTAAAGCAGATACCAACAGGCATATCTGGTATATAACGTAAAATCCATTTTCTGTTCACGATGTCTAATATTGTGACATATAGAACTCCAACTCAGCTGTTTCCTGTTTCACTTATATAGAGAAGCCTTGCACACTGAGCATGCTGGCTGCAGACAAAAAGCATGCCTAGCTGAGGAGACGACAACCACACAGAAGGTACTCCTGGAGTCTACTATTGCTAGACTTCGAGGTGAACTGGAGACAGCACTGCAAGAGAGAGGATCTCTACTGATGGAGAAGGAGAGTCTTCAACAAGAGGTACAAGGGATATTTTACTGTCTCTTCTCTTTATTTTAAAGGTGTATCATAGTAGAAAGCATTTGAACCTGCTTTGCTAAAATTCCCATCTCCCCAGTGTTGGTGAAGTGGTATAGTCTCAGAATCTCTGCAAATGTTGAAAGATGTGTGGGAACATATTATTTGGTCTCCTTCCATTCTGATGCTTTGATGTTGTTGCAGACAGCACTAGTGATAGGACCAGTGGATGGATGTAAGAGAATGGATTGCAGTGTAACTGTTACGATGTTGCCTTGCCCTGTCAAAGAAGGAAAATGAGGAAAATGCCCTGACTGTGTAGGGAGGAAGGGAAAGAGGATGCAAGGGCCCCTCTGTATAGAGCTGTTTCTCATCTCAGGGTTGGTCTGTGATCCCTCTGTCTGAGAAGTGCTACATTTCTCAGTTGGAAGTATTAATGGATCTCTAGGGTGAATCTAGTACAATGGCTTTTTGGCTGATTTTAAAAGTGACTTTATTTTAATTCTTTATCACAGATAAAGAAAGCAGCAAGTGATATAACACTGGAGAGGAATAAACTGGAAGTGGAACTAACTGGGAGCAAGGTACTACCCAGTATGCATGGCTTCGCTCTGACTTCTGATACTATTCCTTCTTTGGGGTTGGTATCCAAAATATAAACAGTTATCTTAATTGAACCTGTGACAGGGAAGCAAGAATCTTCTTCTAGTATTGATGTTAGCAATATCATATGGGTTGGAAAAGAGACCTGAACTCTGGACTGAATTTCAGGACTGTGTCTGCATTAGCAAACTTTAAAGCTATAATTTACCTTTAGTCAGCTCTTTTGACTATAGCAATAATTGCAGCTGTGGTGAGACAGAACTCAGATGTTTTTAGAGCTATGTCGTCTGTGTTAGACTCACATCTACACTACAGCTTCTGCCCTTGCTGGAGGGTTGGTGGTTACATGATACTGTTGCTTAACAGTTGAGTGCACACCTCAGCAGCATCTTCAGCCCTCACTGATTTTTTTAGGCCATGTGTATTTATTATTTGTGTAGCTCTCTCAAACCTACATAGCCTGGAGAAAAAAGATGTTGTATCTGTGATGTATACTTGAGTGTATCTGCAGCTTAGTTATTGCTAAGCTTACCTGATTGGTTAACTTTCTGAGGGAAGGCTGAATCACTAGTGCTGAAGGGAAGGTAAAAGCAAGTAGCTCTGGGTATAAGGGCCTGAGTATAATTCACACATTTGGAGTTGAAGCTTGGTTGAGTGATTTGTCTTGTGTCCAAGACACTTAAAGGGCATGATTGGAATTGGATTTTTCCCTTGTTTTGAAGCTGGAAATGGGCTCTATGAAATCCACACTGGAGACTCTAGAGAAGGAGAACAAGAGGCTAATGGATCGCTTGGCTGCACTGGAACACCAGCAGGTAACCTGAGATTTTCAGTCAGCTTTTGCATTTGGCCTGTGTACTCTGACCTTCAGTTTGTTCTAAAATAGGGTAGGTAACTCTAGTGTTCTGATTGGTGAGTGACTGTGCCAGGAGTCAAACTGCAATCTGAACTAGTTATCATGGTCACATGATATTTCTGTGCCTAGTTTCCAAGCTAGTGGAATGGGAGAGGGGAGACAAAATAATAAAACAACATCTACATGTTAGTTTTGTTTTCAAGTTTCCATTTGAACCCAGTGGCAAACAGTGACACAGACTAGCTACCCCAAGTATGTACCCTGAAGTACAGATATATCAGGGATTTAGTTATGACCTGATATTCCCATGACACTATTCCATTATGTAATGTAGGTGGGACTTTGGCCTGTATACACCATAAGATGGTAGTATTAACTAGCAATGTACAAGACATCTTATGTTGGTACTTTGAGACTTCATTTTTGCTGTCTTTTTTTTTTCTGTCCTCTCACCATTGCTGTAGCACAGATCAACTTGACCCATGCTAGAAACAGTGGAAGTGTTAGTTTAGACCATCTGCAACATTTTGCCCACCGTGTCCTCCAACTGTACTGAGCAGGTCCAGATCTCATCGTAATAAAAACAAGGGCTGTCTATACGAGTTGTGTCAGTGTGAGACTTTCAGAAAAACTTCATTGTAAATAAGTCCTCAGACAGGAAGCTAGAGAAAATTTAGCTGACAGTATATGAATGTCTGTAATATGGTGATGAAAATTAATTATAAGATGGTTAAGTTCTTTAAAATTAGAATGTAATAAGTGACAGTTTATTTAACATCCCCCCTCCTCACACACAATTAGCTTCACAATAGTTAGTCACTCATTATAGGAGTGACTCAACAGAATGTTTAGAAGCTTACAAATAGTGTATCTCCATAATTTGCCAGTTCTTTGTGCCTTCTGGTACCTGTTTTCACTCTGAACCATTTTTTGCCTATGATCCTTGCCTTCCCCATTTTCTCTGTCCTCTGCCAATTCCTTTTGCTCCTCCTTTCCCTCTTGCCAGAGTACAGGTTCCTCTGCCATCCACTTTCTTGCTGCCTGTGCTTCAGGGATTTGTCTGGATGGTTGAGAACCAGTGTGTGCCTGCTTCTTCCTGTAGGCTGAGGTGGCTTATTGAAGCGTGGTATGACTACATTTTTCTCCTGCTCTGTTGTTTCACTTGGTGAGAACTCTTGTTCATTTTAAAATGAAAATCTGGACAAAACAGGAAGGCAAGGGTACTAAAGTGGAAAAGGAATAAACATCAGGGAAAAGCAAGACACTGAAGCCCAAGTTCCTTTTGGCTTGTTTTTCCTAAGAGAAGGTGACTTCTGCTCTTGTTTTCCCAGTATGCTCAACAGCAGGTCGAACAGGTTCTAGCAGAACTGACTGACAGTAAGAATAAACAGGCCTACGACAAAGGAAAACTTCAGGTACCTGATTTTTGCCTTTATTTCAGTTTGGTCAGAGCAGGGAGAAATCCTCCTGCCCCACTGATCCAGATTTGTTTAACCACACCTTTTCCCTATTACATTTGGAAGGAAGTTCTTGTATTTCCTTCCTGTGCAACAGCAGCCAGATATTTTAGTAGTTTTGGATTTTAAACTACCTTTGATCCTAGTCAGACCATTTATTGCCTTTAGGTAAAAGATTGGGCTGAGATGCCTCACTTATTACAGCTATAGGATTCCTGGTAAATAAGTCATTGGATGTCTGAAAATCATTGAGCAACTAAGAAGGGGCATTCTAAATCAACATGCATGTTTAGAAACCCTAGTCAAAGAGAGCCTGGGAATGCACTGTGTCTTGGATAAGCGGATTATTCCAAGGAGTAAAATGAAGGAACAGACAGCATGGTTATAAAGATAGATAAAGAACATTAAGGTAAGTGGACAATAGAAGGGGATGATGAAAGCAAGATATTTTCATTTCTGAGTTGGGGATGGGTACCCTAGAATTTGGGAGATGGGTGTGTGGATTTTGATGTGCTTGTGAAAACACTGCTTGAAAGGAGCCACTGGAGAGAATGGTGGTTATTTACATGGTCAGAAAGCTGCATGTCTGTGTAATGTCACTACATCTGCGATGATGATTATTAGTGAATGCACAAGTGGTACAATAAAGATGGGTAAAGGTCAAAATATAAAATAGGGAGATAAGACAGATATACAAGTCAAAAAACAAAAAATGTCAAAAGTGCCAAAAGGGCTTAGGTAGGCATCACACATGCTTTACCATTCAATAGCTTTGTGGTCAGTAGAGTGGAGGCTGGAAAGTCCTGATAGCCCAGCACGAAACGGACAGCCATTCAGTAAGCATGCAGTTTTCTCAATCTCACTGCAGCTACACAGAGGGCTGTTCCTGAGTCCCCAGGTATAGTCATTTGCTGCCCACTTCACCACTCCACATTTGAACAGTTGAGTTTACACCAGAGACAGCATGGCCACTCAAGGCCAGGAGTCTCTCATAAAGCTGACTGATGAGGAGGGCGTTTCTTACAGGGGAGGCAGCTCATTCCCATTCTGCTCGCTATAACATTACAGCATCCACCAGGAGATGGTCGGTAACATAGTCCATTTTGGTCTTTTATTGATAAGTTGGTGGTGAGGCACCACCTAGATATTTTTGAACAGTGATAGTTGTAGTATCTCATGCATTGTGTCAAGGAGGTTCTTTCCTGTAATATAAGGTCTGATGTTAGGAGGCAGGATATTGGAAAGGACTGGTAATCACTTGGTGTTTTGTGGTCTCAAAGTTCCTGTTCTCGTCGCTAGATTTAATTGTACATCAGCTAGCTTTGTGTGGGGAGAGTTTAACCACACAGGAACACAATGTTCTCCGATTGAGTAGCAGAGAGCTGTCATTGAGCTGGGCAGTGTTTGTGCATTAGCGCCCAAACTGAGCCTGCAAGCTTATTTGAGAGACCATTTCTTTTCTTAATCTTCTGAGCTACCTTGGTGAGATGGTCCTTATAGGTAAGCGTGTGAGCTAGAATTACTCCTAAATATACTGGTGATTGTCACAGTGAGTGGCCAAGGCACTGTACTGAGCTTTGTATTAAAAATGATTTATCTTGTTTTAATTTTGCCTTTATGTGGCAATAAAATGAAATGACTCTCTTGCTGCTTCTGATATTCTGAGACTTTGCTCAGTGTTAATTTCTTTTAGTTTTACAAACAAACACTCTCTTTGCTACTTCGGTGTCTCAAGCCCACTTCTCTTCACTTACTAAATAGGTGCAGTGAGATGTATGCTGACTATGTCTCTGTTTTTTCCTTTAGACCAAAGTACAGCAGCTGGAGGAAGAGCTGCAATCTCTTGCAGATGCACGTTCAGAGAATAGCCACCTTCGCAAGCTGAATACACTCTTGGAGACCAAATATATGCAGGTACAGTCAAACTCAGAGGATTCCTCACTTTTCAGCATTGGGGTCAATCTGCTGCTAAATTTAAATAGCCATTGGAAATCAAACAACACCTCCCGTTAAGAACATCATAGCTTAATACTAACTTTTATTATTATAAATTACAGATGAATGCAGAACTTGACTCTGTCAAGATTAACATGCAAAGGATGGAAGCTCAGCTAAAGCAGGTAACAAAGTAACAAGGTTGTTCTTCTGCAGATTTAATGTGTATGTGTGTTTAGGGCTGGAACATGCCAAAGTGGTGGGACTGTAGGAATTTTCATGTCTGTCTATTCCCGGCTTCTGGTAGAGAATGCTAATTGTCATAGGTTATTTGTCTGCTTTTCTGGGAGGGGAAAAGGAAGAAGGCAGTGAATGTTCAGGCTAAATTGATCTAGATCACTTATTCAGTCTTGTTAGGAGTAACACAAAGAGGGGTCATGTTGTCCTGGGCAGAGGTATTAAGCTTGCAGGTTTTATTTGGTGCACTAGGCCATGTTCTCTGCTGGTCTTGCTTGTGTGTCTGAGAAGAAACAGAACTCTGAATGCTAGTTTAATATTGCACATTAGTTTTTGGTCATAGAAAGAAATTCTTTAGACTCTTAAAGAAAATTACAGTTTATTGTAATTGCCTTAAGTGTGTTCTGTTGGGCTGGAGAGCTCCTAGATGAGTGAATGAAAATGAAATGTGTAAGTTCTGTCTGGTAACCAAGGGACAGCATGGTGCCACACTAGTTTGCACTACAGATTAGAGAGGCAGGATGCAACAGTGGCTGGGTTGTAACACTGTAGAGCAGTAGGTCTTGATTCAATTCCCTACCCTACCACATATCTCCCATAGGCAAATAAATCATTTTGTCTTCATATCGCAGTTTCTCAGTGGGATAATAGCACTGCCCTACCTTACAGGGATGTCATGAGGATAAATACTGGAACTGGGCAGGAAAACGTTAACTCATCAAACAAAAGTTTGAGAATTCAAAAAGCTTTCCCATCCTGAATTGGGATGACTCAAATTTTTGCCAACCAAAAATCCAACAACAACAAATTTTGTTTGAGCCAATCAAAATTCATCTAACCTTAACCTTTCCTGCAAAAAATTTGTTTTGACAAATTAGAATTTTCTGACAAATATTTCATCAAGCAATTCCCAACTAGCTCTATCCAGATACTTTAAAGATTGCGAGACAATCTGACACTATGGTATAAATCCACTCAAGAAAGAGATCTTGGAGTCATTGTGGATAGTTCTCTGAAAACATCCACTTAATGTGCAGCAGCAGTCAAAAAAGATAACAGAATATTAGGGATCATTAGGAAAGGGATAGATAATAAGACAGAAAATCTTGAATACTGCGTGCAGATTTGGTCACTCCATCTCAAAAAAGATATATCGGAATTGGAAAAGGTACAGAAAAGGGTAATTAAAATGATTAGGGGTATGGAAAAGCTTCCATATGAGGAGAGATTAGTAAGACTGGAACTTTTCAGCTTGGAAAAGAGACCACTAAGGGGGATATGATAGAGGTCTATAAAATCATGACTGGTGTGGAGAAGGTAAATACGGAAGTGTTATTTACTCCTCATAACACAAGAACTAGGGGTCACCAAATGAAATTAATAGACAGCAGCTTTAAAATGAACAAAAAGTAGTATTTCTTCACTCAACGTACAGTCAGCCTGTGGAACTTCTTGCCAGAGGATGTTGTGAAAGCGAAGACTATAACAGGGTTTAAAAAAGAACTAGATAAATTCATGGAGGATAGGTTCATCAATGGCTATTAGACAGATGGGCAGATATTGGACGACGGGATTGATCACATGATGATTATCTGTTCTGTTCATTCCCTGTGAAGCACCTGGCATTGGCCATTGTCAGAAGACAGGATATTGACCAGGTACCATTGGTCTGACCCAGTATGGCCATTCTTATGTTCTTTTCCACACCAAAACCCACTATCTGAATGCCCTCAAACTTTGGGAAAGCGATTTACAAAAGTAACTTAATATTATTTCCATTCTACAAAGAGGGGAAAAATGGAGACACAGAAAGGTCTCACAGCAAGTGATTGTCAGAGTAATTAATAGAACCCTTAGAATGTGCTGCCTTATATGACCCAACATTATGTTCCAGATGGTGAACTGTTACATTCTGCTTGGTGGGATCACAATACATAGTAAGATAAGAATGACAAGGCATAATGACATCACGTGTTGTTCTAATGCTGTACTGGTGAACAGTGATGTGCTAGCAAGATATGAAGGGAAATCACACTGATTAGCTTCCTTAGTTAATTGCTGTGGAAAGTTTGGTCTTATAAAGTGTTAGGAAAGCAAACTCAAAAATAACCCCACATTAATCTAAAATAGCAAATGATGCTTTAAAATGGCTTACAAAGTCTCTATACAGCGATGCAGTGCAGGAAGAAAATGCAGTATTTGTGAGTGTGGCCTCTGTTGTGTCTTCAGTGGATAGACATTTTTAGGGGGTAGTTTGTTACCTTACTGTGTGCTCTTCTGGTTGTTCTCTATGTCTTGCTCTTTCCCACTCCTCCCTCCCCATTTTTCTCTACTTGGACTGATTGATTTGTTTTGTATCAACCATGCCACCAAAAAGAAGAAAATCCCCAGAGAGGCTCTGGCAGCAGAAGCCCAATGTTTGTTATATTAGGTCAGATACGGGTGGTTTGGGAGAGGGAGCTGCAGGCTTTGGATCGCATGCTTCTCCGGTCCATTACCCTTCACACCGGGTTCATTTCATGCCGGGTCTACATTCAAGGAAGTCTACTTCTGAATGTGGGGACTGTCCTCGAATCTCTCTAAGGACTCTGTTAAATGCTATTAAGACCATGGAGGAAAGGCTGGAGGGTAAAATAGACATCCTTGCTCCAAGGCTACTGAAAACTGAATGGTCTGCAGAACTTAGTGAAGATTTCCTGATGGTGAGTGAAGACTTAGAAACATAAATTAGCAGGGGGTGCTCAACCTACGGCTCAACAGAGCATTTTATAAGGCCCGGGGCCTGCGTCAACAGACTATACTAACGGTGCATTCATTAGCATTTTGTCATCATGTTTGCATCATTTTAGTTACCACAAGTGTGTACATAGATAATACTGTACATAGAAACATCCTGTTCAAATACATACGAAACAAGCTGAACCTAAAATATAAATCAATATGGGTGACTTTAAATCTTATTAAAATAGGTAGAATCTGTTTGGCTCACAAAGGTTGTGCTTAGGTTTATGTGGTCCCCTTGTGTAATAAGGTTGGACACCACTGAACTAAAGGATGGAAACTTCAAGGCAGTTTCTGGGGCATAAATAATTAAATTGTTAGCAAAAATAAGGAAATACTGGAAAATACCAAAGACTGAAAGTATTCTTGATTCTAGACTTGGGATCATGTAGTTGTGGTCCTGCCTGAACTGTTGATGTAAGAAAGCCAGACCACCTTCTGACTGATGCTATATATTTAATTCATTTGAAGACAAGAATCAGGTTTGGTTTATAATGGGAATGTGACAAAGGAAGCTCTCTGTGTTCTAACTCATATCTTAATAACCCAACTCAGAAGCTGTGAACTTGATTTACACGTGAAGTTTCAAGGAACAGAGTAGAAACTGAAACTTTGAGTTACCCTGGGTGACACAAAGTAGATCATCTTTGATTTTGAGGAAGCCAAAAGAATTTTAGTTTTAAAGTATTTTTCCTTGGGAACCAGAGATTGGAGAATATTGTGTACCTGATACTCAGAGGAAGTCATTAAAAGTTGCCATTTGTTATTCCAGAAATATAACTGGCCTTTTCTGGTTTCCATTTTTTCGACAATACATCGGAAGTTTGGCTACAATCTCTTCCTTTCAGCCATCTGTTTTTGAATTACCTATTTTGTGTTGTCTTTTAATATTAACATGAGTGGTATACCTAGAGACATGTTCCTATGCCCAGAGCTATAGTTATGGCTAGCAGTATCCAGATGAGTCTCATGAAATGTTAGCTATTTGTGTTAAAGTGGCCTTTGGATTTTGAAAATTGATTTTCCCCTCCTTCCTGTCTGTTACAAACTGTGGACTATATTTAGAGCCTTGCAAATCTGTAGATATCCACTTTATATCTGTGGACCATTTTTGTGGATCACAGATTGGATGCGGATACAAATTTAGTATCCATGCAGGGCACTAACTATAAGGATTATGGAAGATTAGTGAGCAGTGGCTCTTTTCTTGCTTAGTCTAAATTTATTTAATCTAATTTTAATTAATAAATGTAATAATTAAACAGTCAGTGATGGAACTAAAATGAGGAAATGCTTGAAGAATGGCGATCTGTAGTGAGAAACCGGAATGACTAGTAATAAAGCACCCATGTCACTGTACATCATAATAAATATTTAAAAATCCATTGAACTAGAAGACTATCCTCTAATAATAAAACCAATGCAATAAATCAGATCAATAGATTCAGGAAAAAGCACATGCTTGTTTCACTGCTACTTTATTTTATTTTAAAGCTTGGGTTCTGAGGGAAATATTAGATCTTTGTTTCATAAAGTCAAAGAGGTTTAATGCCCCCGAAGGAAAGTACCGTGGCCCCCTACTGGGGCTGGAGTTTCCAGTTCCATCTCTTTATCTCCCTCATCAAACCTGGATGAAGGGATGGCAGTTTCTTTCTAATGTTTTTTTTTGAAAAACAAAATCCCTTGTTTTAAATACCAAATCAAGGTCTCTTGTTTTCAGAATATGTAGACCATTTTGCTGGGAAAGTCTCCCCACAACCTTAAATTGTAAACTATTAGAACCAATTTCTGTGATTTGGAAAACTAGAATTCACCTCCTCCTCTTTTTCTTTGAAAAGGCGCAGACCATCCTTGAAAGAAAAGAAGAAGAATTTTCTATGGCAATCAAGTCACGTGATGAGGCATTGCGAGAGAGTCAGAAAATTAAGGGGCACATGGAAGCCATGGAAGAGAGGGAGAAGCACAAGGCAAGGAAGCAGGATTTTTTTTAAAAGGAGACAAATCTGTTATAGTCTGGCTCAGGTTCCAGCACAGCAAATTTAAGCTTCAACATATGTCTTATTAACTTGTTGGTGTCTTTATCGACAACGGTGCTCCGATACTGGTTCTGGAACAGGTGTAGAATACTGACTCCTGAATGTCAAAGTGCTGGCAATCCTGTATGCTGTTTTACAGTATTATTCTTTTAACTGATGGTCATTGATAAAGTAGGTAACCAGTTGGTAACTAGTGGTTTAATATTTACTTTAAAAGTTCTATATCAGCAATTAGGATCTGATTCTCCTCATACATCAGTGTAAGTCAGGAGTTATTATCTTGAAATCAGTGGAGTTAACACTTAGGTAAAATGGGTGTGAGGAGTCCCCAATTTTATATTTAATGTTGGGCCCTAAAGCTTTGAACAAGGGTACAAAATACAATCTGGCAGATGCAACACAGTCAGTGTGAACTTCAAAGTGAACAATCCCGCAACGTGCTAATAGAGTTCTTGCCTGTTCCCTAAGCTGACAGGAGCTGACTGCCACAGAGGCAGCATGCTCAACCAGTGTTGGTGAAGTAGGAGGGGGTTAGGGCTGGCCCTCCTTAGACAGAATGCCAGGTTACTCTAACAATTAAACCAAAGGGAAGGGTGGGAAATGGAGAGGAATTCTGGAGAACTTTCCTCCCCCCACCATACTTCCAAACAGAGGCAGAAGGAGATGTTGTGGTAATTGGGCCTACAAATTTACCCTAATTGTAAGCTCATCTGTAAAAAGTAAGTGAAAGTTCATAAGATGTCACAAATGCCGTAACAAATGTTGATGGGAAAAGGTATGAAAGAGAGACAGACTGAATTAGTCCACTCACCATTCCTTTTTGGAGTTGTTAAGAAAGATACTTTAGAGAGAAAAATTGGTTATTGGATGCCACCCTCAAAATTTCCTGGGACCCCAGGTCTGTGTCATCCTGATCCTAAGAGATGTCCTGACCAGCCCAAGCCAAAGAGAGGGAGCCACGTGACACTGCCACTGGCTCCAGTAGAACCTCGAATACCACTTGGGATGTGAGACTTCGTCTCCCCACCCCTCCCAAAAAAGTGTGTGCTTTTCCTTCTTTCCTATCCCCCCTCCTTTTTCCTTCTGTCTAATAAGACTCTGGCTTAGCTGGTCAACACTATATTTTGTAACACTGTGGTAAGTTCGTGACCAGAAAGAGACAGCTAAATGCAATGCCCTCCTGAACAGCCTGATGCTGGTACAAGTTTGCCAGGTCTTGGAATGACTGATAAGACCTTGTGCTGTGCCTGTATTTTTCCAGCAGTGTAGTTGCAAATGAAAATCAACACCAGAGACAGAAACTTCATTTTCTATTTTCTGACGAAGTGGGTTACAGCCCACGAAAGCTTATGCCTGCGGAAATTAAATTTGTTAGTCTTTAAAGTGCTACAGGACTCTCGTTGTTTTTGCTTTATACACACTAACACGGCTACTCCCCAGGAACTTTTCATTTTCTATCTTTGCTGTTCTTTTCTCTCCCTCATGTATGTTCATCTTGTTTTATCTTTTAGGAAATGGGATCAGACTTTAACAACAAGAAGAACTACAACTGCTCTTACCCATCTCTACTAACTTCTTTTCTTTTTTCCCCAAAAGGACAATTATTACAATCTAAGAAAGTATCAGACAAGGGTTTTTTCCTTCTCAAGACTCTCTCTAACTAAAGGGATAGGAAAAAAGGGATGTTGTTGAAATAAAAGCCTTATTTATTTATTACTTTACATTTTAAATGGTTTAATTGTTTCTTTCTTTTCTTTATCTTTAACAAAAGGCTAAAAGAATTTTTAATTATGTGTTTGCCATGGTACCAAGCAGGCTGAAGTCTCTATATACTAAACCCTGAACCTTGTTTAAAGTTGGACAGTGACTGGGTTATGTTAACACCTTTGGCCCATATCTTCCATTAAATTAATACAATAAAGACCAGGCCTATCTTCCCTGAGCCTGCAGGGGTGTAGGCTACTTATAATTTACCTGAGGAGTATGACCAAAGTAGTCTCTATTGGAAGTTAACCAATTTCCCCACTCTGCCTGCTTGCTTGTATTTTAGATGGCAAACTTACAGCATCAGCTAGAAGAGGCAAAGGAGGATAATGACAAGGTGACAGCTATGCTGGAGAACGTGCTGGCTTCTCACAGCAAGATGCAGTCAGCTCTGGAGAAGGTGCAAACTGAACTGGGGCGCAAGGATTCTGAGATCACAGGTCTCAGAAAAGACAGGTAACTGTGCTTGAAACTCTTCTCTGTGGCTCTGTATCTGCATTGTAATGAAAAACTAGACAAGCCACACCAGGAAATGGCTTGATCTCTGGTCCTTTCCCTAAGGCTCAAGACCATTATCTGTCTTTTGGGAAGTAAGCAGACTATATAGGTCCAGAAAAAGTAGTTCCTAGTGAATCCAATTTGTTTTTATAAATTCCTGCGGTTAGTTTTTCTGCAATATTGAGAGAATGGAGGCATAGCAGTGGTAAAGCAGCCGCTGTTTTGCCCCTAAAGTACACATGGCCAGCTCTGTATGGGTTATAGCTGAGAATACACTGCCTACTCTGTTAATCTACCTATCGTTCTTGTGCAGCAGGCACACTGCACCTGCTTCATAAAACTATCCCCAGAAGTCAATCACGTGTAGGGATTTATAACTGGGGATAGTGGGAGTCAACATCCAAAAACCTTCTACTGACTGTTTTGATATCCTTAATGTATGACGTTTTTTTCCCAACTGGAGCATAACTCCTTGAGTATCTCTGCAAATTTCAGGGCATACATACCCTGGAATTTGTCTTACTTTGTGTAGTAACTGCTGATTGTTTTAATATTAGGGGAAGTGCTGTTATTACATAGCCAATATCGGATAAATAATCCCTATAGGAGTTTATGTAGGCAGCAGAGAGGAGATTGCATTGTAAATGCAAATAGCACATTAGCTGTATTTTTGTCTCTGATCTTGGCTGTTATCATTCCTTGTTATCTAACTTCATTAGCACATGGAAAGACTGCTCCATTTTCTATGTGGACAGAATTTATTCTGTAATTTTTGTGATTTTTTTTATTCTAGTTTGAACCAGTTAACATCCCTGCCTGGCCCAAAATCTCACAGGTCAAAGATATCTGAGAATTTGCAATACTTTCCTCCATATGTTTGTGGACTCTGTTAGTTGTAAAAGAAAATGTCAGATTGATGAGTTGGCAGGACACATAATTACAGTCATGATGTGATCCAGTGAAGCCTGCCAGCCACATGTACAATGCTATTTATGGGCAGGCAACTCCTGTCAGCCATGTATCTAGTGCCAGTCATGATACTATAGGCTAGCAATTCCTGTGTAGCAGATTCTCATTCTGTTGAATGGGAGATGGTTATATGTTGCTGCACAGCAAATCATAGTGCTGAGAACTGGATGATGCTATAAAATTAAAAGCTGATCTTGGATGCCTAGACCAACTAGCTAACAGAAATGTAATGTGGCCTAGCTTTGTAAATTGCATGGGAATACACCAAGTGGAATGATACCAGTGCCTGAAGCCAATTCATCATCTCATGGTGTACATCAGAAAGGGAAGAAATTGGGGGGGCGAGAGGGAAGATGAACTGAGTTTTAATTTCAGTCGTAGTCCAAACTGAATACTTTGAAGGTAGAAAACTAAACTGTGATATTGCCCCTTCCCTACAAGGGAGAGCAAGGCAGAGGTGGCTTTGCTGTTAACCATACCCTTTGATCAGTTCTTTATACTCTCACTTCTTTTGTTTGCAGGACCCAGAGCCAACAGAAAACCCAGAGGTTAGAGACAGAATTGGAACAGTGTCAAGCCAAACTGGTTGTCATAGAAACTCAGCACAATTGTCAGGTAGAGATCAAGTTTTTCCAATCATAATAGGTGGGATTAGTTCTGTATACTGAACCATCCTGCTTTTTTTTTTGGAAGATGGAATGTGTCAGAGTATCTGACGGGAAACTTGCAAGGCAAAATCTTTTGTAAACATTGGGGTAGATCATTTTCTGGAGATTATAGAAAGGAAGCTTTACTCTATCCAGAGAGGCCTTCAGAGAGGTAACCTTCCAACTGTCTTTACATGGAAACAGAATGTGGACGCAGTATTTATTTTGTTTTGGTCCTCACATTCTCCTCTTTACCTCTCTTTTTAGTGGGGGAGGGCATTGCTGCTTGTTTTTAACCTTTGAAATATTTAGTCTAGTCTTCTGTTTTTTGCTGGAGGCATCTCTTGGGCCATGTCTAAACCTAGAAGGATCATTGTGTTTTAAAACTGGTTACCTTAAAGATGATTTTGCCCTTAATGTAGTCAGGGCAGCTGTATTTTAGTGTCAGTCATGGTTACCATGGGGTACCTTCACTTGGAAGGAAGTTTGCTGTCTTGTGAAGCCTTGATGCAAAGCAGGATTTGCATCCTGGTGATCTGAAATTGATTCTGAGGATCTCCCTCTGGCAAATACCAATGGTGTGTTAGCAGCCACTGCCTAACGACCTAGCAATTGTGGGCAGTTGGTGGTCAGAGTTCTAGTCCAGTGAACTGACACTAACTGGGAGAAAAAATCCCATCTGTTCTTACTGGGGAGGTGGTGAGGGAAGAATTGTTTCTATACATTCTTTTCATTCAACTAAATAGGAATTAACTCTCTCTCTTTACCCCTGAGGTGGACCCACTTTGTAAAGCACTAGACGTCGCTAGAGCAGACAACAAGAAACTTGCTCTGAATTTGGAACAAGCTCTGCAGGCGAATAGTACTCTACAGAGCAAGCTGATCCATGCTCAGGAAGAATTGGACCGCAAAGAAATTGAGCATCAACAATTGATGGCCTGCAGGTAAGAACAGGTGCCAGGCGCGGTGGCTGAGGAACACTTTGCTTTTCCATTTCTAACTGTGGAGCTTCTGGCCTTTTCCATCCTTTTATCAGTAGCAGCAACAACCTTAGTGGGGTGTCTGCTGAGCCAGCAGCTTGGTGGACACTGATGGACTGGTGCAAAGCCACAGGAATGAACTGTTTGCCTGCTGATGGAATGACTTTTCCAGGCTCCTCTGCAGTGTTAGAAAACTGCAACTGGAGCCCAATATTTCCTCTGTACTGTGTGTGGAGCAGCCCGGAATGCAGGAGCACTATGCTGCTGTTTGAGTGGCTGACGGCACTTGCAATAGAGCTATCATTCCTGTACTGCCAGCAGGGGATGGGGGAGAGGAAGGAATCTCCCTCCTGGAAACTGCAGGCTGCTTGCTGATGGAAATCCATCATAATTTCCTTAGAGATGAGGAATATTATGAGCTGGAGCAGTTTGCCTCATTCTCTTGGGTCTGAACTCTGCAGGCTGGCCTAGAGCAGTCACCTGCTGGCTCTGAGGGGAAGCCTCCCTCAGGCAAGGAGAATCTATCTTGTATTGCTATTTGGAGCTGCTGTTGAGGAAAGAAATGTGCTGAACATGCAGCTGAGTGGGCACATTGAACTAGTCCCCGGACTGCCATGCTTCAAAAGCTAAATCAGATCTTTGTGGCTCACATAATGTGGCAAAATGAGGTCCACCCAAGCAAAGGAAATATTTTTGGACCATCACTTTTTCCTGCTGTTTTCTTTTTGTGGTCAGGTCTTTCCACTTGTAATGTTTTATGAAGTCACTCAATAGGGTTAATTTTCTATAGCTTGTGCGTGTCTTCCCTCTTTCCTGAAAGGGAGCAGCTAATTGAGGAAGCCAAGATGGAAGAAAAGCTGTATTCCGAACGCTTGGAGTCTTTGAAGCAGCAGTTTCAGACCGAGCGAGAAGCTACAAGGAAAGCAGCTCACAGGGAATCTGCTGAGGTGAGGAGGGGCCGAATTGCAAGATTCACTTCATGATCAGTTTCAAGAGAAGAGCCCTGCTTCCCAACAATAAGAAAACAGGATACAGAAGTGATCCATGACACTTCCTGTCCCCCTTTTGTATTGCAGTATCACTTGGTAGTAACACAGAGAGTTTTGGCCTGCTGTGGACAACATGACACCCTGGTGGCTGTAGCATAGTTAGTGACGGATTTATCACGTTGGTCTCCTCCCTTTGTTTTTTGTGCAAACATAACTGTATTCACCTCTAGATCCTATGGAATAAACCAAAAATTAATTGGATACGGTGTCCAGGAAGGACCCAAAAGCTATAGTCTGAAGGTTGTATGGTGTTTGATAGCAGCCTCCAATTACTACAAAACCCTTGTGATAAAAACATGGTATATGGCAAAGAAGAGGCAGTAAAGGGCAGTCTCTACTTCTTTGATCTGTTCTGAGCAACATTCTTTCTATAATCTGTGTTCTCTGTCCATAGAAGTATTAAGAAACCCAGAGGTCAAGCTGTGCATTCCTTCATTCCCTATGAATAACTGGAGAATCCAGCTTACCAGCTACCTTATCACCTTCTAAATAGGAAACTTGTCACTCTTCCTGGTGATGTTCACAAGAAATACATGTCTTTGATTACTCTAACCAGACATTTTTCGGGATGAGCATGAACTGACCTCTTCTGTATGCCTCCTAGCTGAAGAAAGCCCTTGAAGAGGCTTCTTCCAAGTCTGCTGAAGTGTCTAGAGCTAACAGGGACCTGCGACAGAAAGTAATGGAACTGGAAAAATCTCTGGTCAGTCACAAAGGGAAGCTAAAGGGTCAAAGAGCTCAAATCAGGCACTACTTGGCCTCCAAGGCTAACAACATCCAGAACACAGAGAGGATAAAGGTTTGTGTAGATACCGCTTCACCCTGAAAAACCCTGTTTATACACTCTCTCTCCCCAGAAAGGGAAGAACTGCTGTCCCTATGCAGTGGAGCCAGGCCAGGGTACAGCTATTAGTATGGAAAAAGCAAATCTACCCTGGAGTGTGGTGCCAATAGGAGTCTATTAGTGTCAGTAACAGCTAGAAAATGCTTGGCCTTTGTTTCTTTTCTTCCTACATTAAATGTGGTTGGTTTTGCTATGGAGTCACTTTGTAACTCAATGGATGACTTCCTGGCAGCCCTTTGTTTCCCAATTCTGTAGATTGGATAATGTATCTTTTTGCCAATGGATCAGGTTGAAGGGAAGGGCCTGCAGCTTCTGGCTGCCTTTGTGTCCTTTTATAAACCAGTGATTTCCAGTCAGTAGAACGCCCACTGGTGCTGGTATTGTGCCTCCCTCTCCCTGCCTCAATGAAGATCCTCTGTACTGGGCTCCAGTGCTACTCTGCTGCCTGCTTGCCCCCAGCAATGCACATGTGACGCCAAACCTCAAGTCACACAGTAAGGCTGGGGTGTGGAGGAGCCCAAGTTCTGTCACATGATACAATTACCCTGGGGCATCCTCATTTCATTTAAAATTATTTTCAGGAGATTGAGTCTGAGCTGAGGCAAATGGAGCTAATGAAGGAGCAGTATCAGAAGAAAAACTGTGAACAGGTGGGAGCAAACTATACAAATTCCCCTTTCCATTAGATTAGAGTCTACATGCGGTCACTGAGATCTCATTTTATGCCATCTCTAGTCACAGAGCATCCAAAAATTCATGACAGAGTTAACAAGTCTTCAGAGTGAGATGCAAACCTTGGCCAAAAACCAGCATGAAGTGGCAACACGGAACAGGCAGCTGGAGACCCAGCTAGAAATGGAGCAGAAAGTGCGGCAGCAGCTGGAGAACCAGTGTCAGGTAAAATGCTCACAGCCTTGAAAATACAGGGAGATCCAGGCTGAGGCTGAATGATCCTGTCCTGGGGCTGAATGCTTATTGCCTCTGAGCATGTTGTTGGGGCCACCTCCATAAGGTCCTGTTTACTTCCCATTCCAAGAGAGATTTTATAACCTCTCTTTATAGCTGCTTATTGGAGCATGTCCAGCAATGTATGGCATGTTCTACTGTGCAGCTTAGTATCTGACCTACAGGGCTGGGAATGACAGGCTGTTGTTCTAACAAACGTTTCTAGTCCAGATTCCTGCTCCTTCTGTTATACAGAAGTGGTTTGTGTCATGTCCTCCATCAGCAAAATAAACAGAGGTCTGGGTGTTTGTTTTTCTCTCTCCAGAAGCTGGAAGATACAGTCAAACAGTTGAAGAAATGCAAAGAGGAAACCGAGCATAAATTGAAAGAAGCCAGTGTAGAGTCAGAACAGGTGAGTACAACAGTAGGAAAGAAGAGATCCTCTGAATAGAGCTAGAGTTCTCCTTCCTTGGGGATGACAAGATCTGTTTGTGAGACATGCACTGAGGGGCCCGTTAAGAGCAGGGCTTTGATGAAGTGGGAAGTAAGGTGTAGCCCCAGTTTATTTCTCTCCATGGCAGTTGGCTGGTGCTTATCCCCAGCCCTTCTTCAGTTAGTGCTCTTAATAGTGTCCTATACAAATTATTTTAGTTTTAAATGTGAGTCACATTTCTCCATGCACCTCATCTCTTATTGAAAGCCTATGGTATTGCACTGTAATAGTCCAAAGCATGATAACTTACAGGAGTGTTACTACATACATTTGGTTCCAAATTCTGCATACTTTAGTTATTTTACAAGGGGAGGTGTCCAGTGTAGGAAAGGGAGTAAGTAACAAAGGTCCTTTCAATTCAAGCTCTACAGTACATTGTAGCGTCTGTATATAGGATTGTTCTTAACAAGAGTTCTTGCAAATACAGGAGGTGAAATAACTTGCTGATACAGTGGGGATGGTAATTTTACAGCATTTGTCATTCTTTGAATGATCCTGGTGCCAGTACATCTCCATGCAAAGGCCATGATCTCCCATCTTTCTTCTGTGGCTTGCTGTATTCAGCCTCCATTTTACTCTCTTTCTCCACCACCTTCTTGATGCTTTTCCCTCATTAGAATTGTCTTCCCATGGTCTAATGCTAATGAGATGCCCATTAGTTACCCAGTGAGGGGGTAACAGCAGTGCAGTGTGGATCTCTTCCACCCCTTCCATAATGTTGCAGAAAGGAGGTCAGGATGGCCAAGTGGTGTATTCTATATTTACATAGAGGTGGGAGATTTAAAGAAATCTGGATCTGGAATCCTGCCTGTCCAGTGTGGAGCCAGAAGTTGGAATTGCGAACAGTTCTCTTTCTGATTCTAACCACTACTGTCTGCCCCAGATCACAGCTAACCTGGAAGAAGCTCACCGCTGGTTCAAATCCAAGTTTGACAGCCTGCAGCTAGAGCTAATGAAAAACAAACAGCAGAAGATCCCCAGTGAAAGTAGCTCTGGCAAGGAGGTAAATAAGTGAATCACTTTTACTTTCAAGGTAGAGGAGCATAGTTAATGGCAAGATGAGGATCAGGGGAGTAGATTTTCCTGTGTATATGTCAGAGGAGCAATAATATTAGTACAGCCAGAGTACTGTTGTAGGGAAGAGTGCTGGCACTCACTGAAGTGAAGGTAATAGCAAGGCCTTGCGGGACACTAGCAGGTGTTTCCTATGCAGAAGTGAATGTCAGTGCCAGAAGAAAGCCAACACTGTTCTGTTTGGATGCACATAACATGGGTAGGAGACAACGTCTGGAGAACTGTAAGAAAATCCTGCCCCAGTGTGATGTTCTGCTGTATGCAGAACAGGAACAGAGAGGAGTCATCTCCAAACAGTGAGGAAAAGAGCAAACCTCAGACCCAACTTTCCCATCTCACTTTTTTAGCAGATTAAAGGTGACAATCAGAATTTTGGTTTCTTAACCCCTGTTTATTTCTGTGGTTCCCATCACCCCACACCTCCCTCAGCCCAACCAGCATCTCCTTGGGGCAGGAAAACATTCTCAAAGGAGTCAAGCCCAGGTCAAAGGTTTAGAAATTTAGTTTGTTCTCTCAACTCTTGCTGATGTTTCACAGGATGTGCGTATTTGGTGGGCAAATTACATTTGTGTAACCTATTGGGGTCTCCATTATCCATATCCGGCTATATTTCAGGTCTGATTAAGCTCCCTACCCAAAAAACTGTATTGAAAACCAGTGGCTCTAATGTGCCATCCTCTCTTGCTTTTCTCCATGACTGTTGCCATTCTCCATCTGCCATGCATCCAAACATTTCTGTAAAAACAACTCTCCTTACCTTGTTTTGTATGGAGATCTCAGAGCCTTTGTCTTTTACAGCTGTGGCAATTCCCAGATAGCTGTTTGCAGCAGCTCAAGATACATCTGTAGAGCTAGGTTAATCTCTGCATTTTCTGTCATTGGGAATGAGAGGGGATAGCTCAGTTTTCACCCAGTTTCCTGTCCTTTAACAGATGGAGAAGGAAAAGGCTGTGAAACTCCCTAGCCAAGCCTCCCTGAATCGCTGGGAGACTAAACAGCAGCTCAAACTCATCTCCAGGAAGTACCAAGCTGAGCTAGACAGGAAGTGATGTCATCTGACCCAGGAAATTCCAGGTTTCCATACCACCCTGCATGTGAATGCCACAGTTCAGGCCAGAACTTCACATGCTGGAAGATGAACCCTGAGGCTAATGCATCTAAGTATTTGCATATTTCAGGAGAACATTTTTGAGTGGGTATAAGCAGAGGTCCTCTATGAACTGGGCCTACTCTGTATCAGGGAGGAAGACCCATCAAATAAAATGTATATTGACTGGCTGGTTGATGGGAAACCAGTGCAGACAGGTTTTGGAATATTAATTTAAATTGCATACTCCATTTCAGCTTAGCTCATAAGTCTCAACTGTCTGACACTTACTAGAATGTCTCATTTTGTGAGCCAGACTTCCATTTCCCCCACCCTATCATGGTCTTTGAGTGTGAATAATTTGCCTAAATGCTTCATCATGGAACTGAGATTTACAAAAACATTATTTATAGCAAAGAAATAATTCTTATCGCTATAACTTCTGGTACAAGTAACTATGTTCTGGATCATTGTCTCCAGTCACATCTCTCACTGGCATTTCAGCAGCTCAGAGGAGAGTAGTGGGTGAGAATAAGCCCTGTAAAGTGAGCAGGCATCATAGTTGTTGAGAGCCCAGATTGTAGTGCAGAGGTTCTATCTATCCAGGCCAGGCCACTGGATTCCTACGCTGGTGATACTAAACATAGTGAAACAGGACAGTTGTCCATTGTTAGATACCCATGGTCTGACCAGTACAGGGAGGGGAGCCCTTCTTAGCTGATGGGAACAGCTATTAGTAGCAGTAGGAGGAACCATAGGCCTAGGCAATGAGAGGAGGATAGTACCCTCGGGCAGTTGCAGGAGCCCTGTGTCCAAGGCTTTGCTGCTGGAAGCTGCTCCCCAGAGGCTGCCAGGTAGCATAGCTTGCACCCTTGTTGCCCTTGGGATTAGTAGAGTTGGTTAATTCTGCCCTAGCTTGGAACAAGCTACACAAAGGGGAAGGAGGTGGTTAAAGCAGGTGCTGTACACCAGTGGGTGCAGTGGGTTAAGACTTTAACTGCCATTCGCTTATGATATAAAAACCAACCATTTTCATCCATTGTTCAGTTAATCACTTATGAGCAGCTCAGAACCCTCCTTAAAACTCACTCCTCCTCAGCTTACAGTGCAACCCAGCTGCAGCCCCTATGCTTTTACGCACCCAATTTTTTAAAATTTAATAATTGCAGTGCTGTTGGCTAAGCTGCTTCCAGTTGTCTAATGCCATTTGTTTCTCTGGGGCTAGCTTGAAGCTCTGTGGTGTGTACAGGGCCAAGCACATTGCTGGAACTTAGAAAATGTCATCCCACCCATTTTATATTCCTACATTTGTACCATAATTAGGTTTATATGACAATAGCCTGGACCCTGCCCCTGTTGATGTCAATGGATATTTTGCCATTGACTTCAGTGAAAGCAGGATCAGATCGTTAGTACAATGGTTCCCAAAGTGTGGGGCAGGCCCGCCCCCAGGGGGACATAGAGAACATTCAGTGGGGCAGGAGCTGGGCCAGCCCCCCACAAGAGGGTGGGGAGGGAGCACCCCCACAGCTCTGCTCCAGCTGTGGCCATGGATCCTGTTCCTGGCTCGGGGAGACATTCTACTGGTAAGGGTGGGGGAGGGGCATGAGATGAAAAGTTTGAGGATCATTGCCTTAATGACTAAGGGCCTGATTGGAAGCCCATTAAAGCTGAGGTATCTTTCATTAACTTCAATGGCCTTTGGCTCATGCCTAAAGAACTATGCAATCTTATGTTCCGCTTCCCACCCTACCAACAGTGAGATCGGAGTTTCTGCTTGCTTCATCACTGAGTGCATAGGTTAAAATGAGCCTCGGTGTAGGATTCTATTCTACAGCCCTGTTCTCTTCTCCCATGGGCCTCTCAAACCAGCCTCAGCAGTAGTCTAATGCTACAGTAGCACCAGCCTGTACTTGTAGCCTGCAACCAGCAGGGCTATGGCTGCCTTATCTCACACTGCAGCTCTTTTAAGCTACATGGCTAACTGACAAATAGTGTGGTCATTCTATAAACAACGGACAGAAAACACCTTGCTCTGCAAAGAGATTTTCCAGCGGCAGAGAGAAAGCTCCAAATCCTACCATCCAGTGTGTGCCCTTTAGTAGTAGTTGCTGCTACCCATGCACCATTGTTTTAGTGATTAGCGGATAAGAAAATGTTGGGGAAGGATTCTTTCTTTCCAGATACAGACACTAGAGTGCTCTGTGTGTGTGTATAATTGCTGTGTATACAGATCTAATCTGCTGACTTTGTATTTAAATGGGCATTAAACCTGTTAGTTTCTAAAATATTTGCAGTTTGTCACATGGTGCATGAAACCTATTCTTTCTTTTAAATAAGTAGACGATAAGCACTGGTCCTGAGAGGTTTAGGATTGAGCACTGAGAGACTTAGCGAGAAGGCACAGTCTGAGCACACAGTATTACTTAGCTTGCTATAGTGCTTTTCATCCAAACCGCTACCAAACTATGGGCTATATACTAATGGGCTGCAGTAAAGCCCAAAGAATGGGACAAAGGACTGGGGAAACTCCTTGATGTTCACTTAATTGTTTCTTTGGAATACTCCCTTCATCATGGAGGGGTTTGAGGAGTAGCATGACAGGAAGTAAGGCTACCATAGCCTACTGCAACTGCATAGGTAGAATGCAATTACCTGACTTTTACAGGAACAGTAGGGTTGACACTCCTGTTATTACAGACAGCACCCTGGGCTTGGGCAGGAGTTGTTTTTTGTCTGAATCAGAAAACAAATGCTCCTAGTACGGGGCTGGGGTACTAGCTCACTACTGACACAGAAGAAAGAATAGCAGCTCCACAATCACCAATCAGCCCTTCCTGCAGGACACAGCAACTTTCAGCAGTGGTATGTATGTGTCATCTTTTTGTCTGACCTGTGCTCTCATTGTCTGATCTAATGTAAATAATTTATACTTGGGCTCCCTAGGAACAGAGAAGTTGACAAGGCTATTGCTCCATTTTTCTTCAAGAGCTGTAACGAGTGGTTGAGATTTAATGCATGAGCCTATTACCCTGCCAGACCTACTAATGTGTAATCTAATGGAATTTGTGTCCGAACTAAACTTTAATTAGTTGGGCCAGATGGAAGTATTACACATACCAAAATTTAGTGTTGTAATGGTACAAAGGCTTTTAAAATAATTCTTACTGGAGACAGGTTTCAGACATGGGACTATTATCATCATCACGTCTAGCATGAGGCTATTTCTCTGCAGGACAGGGTAATATATAGGACACAGCTATAATTGGAATGATCATTCTTGATTAGCAAAGCAATATACAGAATTTGTAATACATCTCTCAATATTTAATACAGGAAGATAATGGACTGTAGGTTATTACACTAACAAATTTTTAGCCCATTAAACTTAGGCTAAGAATAATTATTTAAATGATTGTTGATTTCTTAAATAACTAAAGATCTTTATTAGAACAAATTACAATACTCCAGAAAATGGATTTCTTTTATTACTAAATCACTGTCACATCGATGAAAGGTAATTACTTTTCTTAGACACAGCTTGCAATGAAGTAAAAACGATAATAAGGATGCCTGGAAAAATATTTTAAGTACTTTAAAGTTATTTGCAACATTAAATTTGTCCCCCTTTTCTCTGGAAAAATTCTCCCAGGAATCCAAGAAGAGTTACTGTCTGGGGGAGTTGGGCTTATATCTTTCCCCTCCCCTTACGCCAATTTCTTCAGTCTTCCTTCTCTTATATAATAGTAACAATTTTGTACAATAACTAGCAAATGTAACCAATTGCGAGAATTGAATAGCTTCCTGAACTGTGACAGTAATCAGTTAAATATTACTTTTTAAAAATCTTCTCCAAAAAAGGTTTTTGCTTCATTTTTAGTCCCTTAGCTAGCTGAGAAATCTGTGTACCAGCACCAATTTCAGGCTTCAGAAAAAGTCTTCGGGGCTGGGAGAATAGGAGATCTTATTAATAATGCGCTGGACCAACATCTAAGTACGTCAGGAGAATCTGCTCATAAAAGCCTGCTTGTAGTAGGTTGTTTGCATCGGGACATTTTACTGTTTCAGCCTCAGGAAATGGGGGAAAAAATACTCAAAAGTTCAGGAAACAAAATATATACAGTAACGTAACAACTCTGATCCAATGACATCTAGATCAGTTTAGAAAAAATATGTACATATCTTTTTGAATCGGTCTCTCTATAGATGCGTAATGCAAGAGATTCTTAATGGCCTAGTTGAAGTGATAAATATAATTTTCCTAGCAGGCTCGCTCAGTCAGAAACAGGTGCCACAAACTCCATCATACAATTCCATATGTATACAACAGCTTTTGAGCCATTCTTATATTTCCACTGCTCTGATAAATTAGTGATAAGTTGAAGGCAACATCTCTTCGCAAGTCTGTCTGATCAGCTTCTATTCCCTAAAAGAATTAAAAAATCATTCACTAGTGTGCATGGATACTATACCATAAGTTAGATGAGAAAACCGTAACAAAATGAGAGCAAGTTCTTTATCATCTAGGGACTCATTTCATTCCTATCACATTCCCATAGTTACACTGGAATTCTATATTTCTATACTAAACCTTCATACTCATGAAACACAGAAAATGCCAGTTATATTTAACATTCTGCCTTTAAATTGGACATTAGGTACAGTTCAGCAACCATTTTTTTTGCACTTGCTACCCCAGCCAGATGATAAAATAAACCCAACAAATATTACCTGAGCAATTTGAATTATACATGTTCATAAATATAGCTCAGATGACAATTAAGTGCTTTCTCTACAGCCTGCAAAATTATAGTAGGAGTTATTCAGTGCAAATATAAACAACAGAAACTTGTGCACTGGTTTTACTTCTGGTTAAAAACATAGTAACGCTGATCTGATTTTACTTTTATAGTTCAAATGTTTAACTATATGGTACCTCTAAGATGAGAGGAGGAAGATCAAGTGCCTTTTGGTAATAATGGATTGCCAAATGCACTAATCCAAGCTGATGAAGGCCACGGCCTAGGTTATAGAAAGATTCTTGGCACGGTCCACGGAGGTCCAGGTACCGATGAAGGAAAGAGAATCCCTACAAACAAAACAAATACTGTAAGCTTTATTTTAAATAAATAAATAAATAAAGCGGTATGTTTTAAATTTCCAAACAGAGGTTTTTGCCCATAAACATAACTGCCTAATTTAAGACCAAATGCAAAAACAAACCATCCACTTTCCATGACATTAGACCAGCAGAGGAGATTCTTCATGGCCTCGGCAGCCTCACATAGTGAAGACGACAGACAGATCTTTTGATAAGATGTGTGCAAAGTTGTTCAGAATTACTAATATTTATATAGCGTTCAACTATGAAGATACTTTACAGACATGTAAGGCAGGTCCATGCCCCGAACAGTGTACCATCTAAACAGACAGACGAAGGGGAGGAAGGAATGGATACAATGAGGTTGTTTGTTTAACCCCACACCTATTACTCTTGAGAACATCACTTCTTGTCTGCTATTATTTATTTAACCCTTGCCCACTCCCTGCCCCCTTTAGCCCATTTGAATTTGAACCTGCTCCCAAATTAATCTGAATTGTAAGGTTGCCAGTTTTGGTTGGACATATTCCTGGAGGTTTCATCACATGACAATCTTTAATTAAAGATTAATCTTGACTCCAGGACAATCCTGGAAGGTTGGTAACCCTAATTTTCAGACCTCTTCTTTTCAAGGTATCAAAGAAAAGATGGTTAAATACAGCCTTTTCTAGCATCAAACCATTAATATAGCACAGTACTATTTCTGGAATACAAACGCATTCACTACACAGGCTAGTTAGTGCTCCTTCTAAAGCTCCTGCAATACCAGTTAACTTCAGACAGTTACCAATTGTGGGCAGATGAAAATCTGCAAAATAGCCAGTTAAAAAAAATGTAGAGAAACCAACAGATCAGGCTAAACTCCTGGACAATTCACATATCCGAAATAAAAAGATAAAAGCATCTCAGCATGCTTCTACTGAGCCAATGAGAGTTTTCCCAAAGGAACCCAAGTCTGGCAGAGCTAAGAACTTGTGATTCCCTTGTCCTAAGGTGTGGCCACTAGACAATGCCTCTATCCTAAAAAAGTAACTATTCTTTCCTTCGTTACATTAGTTCTTAGGGACCTGTTTTGCCTTGTTTAAAAGACAGACGTTAAACAGCAGAGTCCTGGTAATACACAGCCTCATTCTCCTTTCCAAAATTAATCTGATGATGTACTCATATGCAGAACATAGTTGCTCAGAAAAGATAAACAAGAAGAACTAGAAAGGGAGTCATTTTCAATTTGTTGTTTGCACAACAGCATATGATTGCAGGCATCAAGATAGAGCAATGTCTAAGAAATAACGAATAATAGCTTGAGAGAAATGAGCAAGGGGCTGCAAGGAACTACTCTTAGCTCTACCACGAGAGTGGAACTGGGGGTGGAGGCAGGGAGGTGGGCAGTTACCATTCCTGCAGTGGAAATGGCGGGGGGAGGATCTATGTTTCTACCCCCCTGCCAATATCTTGCAGAGGCAAGAGTGGAATCTGGTTATGTTCCACGGCCCCCCCACCCACATGCTGGTGAAGGGAGGCAGAAACAAGAGCAAGACCTAGACGAGTGGTTTGAAAGGCCACCAAGGTGCACAAGATTAGGTTGGCTGTTGGGGAGCAGGTAGGACTCCCTAGTCGAAGCTAGTCCCTCCTTCCAGCCAACACAAGGTCACGGCAGATACACCCAACCTGAGGAAGGGACTGGAATGTGTGTGTCAGGTGCTAGGGCGTGGAGGGGGAGATTAGCACAAGGCACTGCTGTAGGAACAGTGGTAAGAATTACTGGGAAGCCCCTTCCCAGCCCAGAGCTGGCTATCCTCTCCCCCGCCCATCTCAGTAGCTTCTTTGCTCCTCCCACATCCCTCTGCCCCCCATTTAGAAGGATCATCCGCCCCCATCTCTGCCACTGACTTGCTATGTAACTTTGGGAAAGTCATTTAACCTCTACGCCTCAGTTCCTCATCTGTAAAATGAGAGCTCATATTCCTGCCTGCCTGCCTCCCTCATAGGGTTGCTCAGAGCATTCATTAGTTAATGTCTGTACAGTGCTATAAAAGTGAATGGTGTTAGAGTCAACTCCCAAAGAAACACATTCAACAATTTTCAGATTAAAATTCACCAGAATATTTCCTTTTAAATTGAAAGAGTCTTGGGAAAAAAAATCAAACCAGGTTCAGGATGAGGGGGGCAAATGGAACACAAATTACTTACAGGGAAATTTGATGGCCGTCGATGAGAGTTACACAAGTTACGCAGAGTAGTTTGCGTAACTTACATTGACTTCCTCAGTCCTCTTCTGCGCGCCAACTCCACTACACTGCGCCAACGGGAACTGCGTACCCGTTGACGCAGCGCTACACCTTTAGGAGGTGGTTTAATTGAATCGACTTTCAGATCGATTGAGCGGCTCTTCACTGCTGCTCACTCGATCTGGATAGATTGATCTGACAGATGCAAATTTGCCACCGTCAGTGAAGACATGCCCTGTATAGAAGTGACAAGAGTTTTGTCTCATTTTGATGTCACACAGAAATGTGCTGCCTCTGCTATAACCAGAGGGCTTTATTTCCACAGAGACTATTGACAATCAGAGAAGATAGATCTTTCAATATTAAGGAACTAGCTCATACTCTAGCAGCTAATCATCATAATTAGGGTCACCACTAAGTCACTGTCTGGGTGAACTACTGAACAAACAAACAAGAAGCAAGCAAAGACTAAAAATCCTCAACGTGGATGAACAAGAAATGAGAAAAGCAGAGACACCAAAAAGAAGGCATCGCTGGAGGGTGGCATAAATAGAACATTTTTCAAGTATATTCTTAAAATGAGTTTGTCAGGAAGAGAGATAAGAAGGAAGGATTGTTAGAAAGAAAGAAGTGGTTAAACACATATTGAAAGCTAGGCCAAAGTATGCAGACTTGAATGCCTAAAGCTAGGCACCTAAGTCATTGGTCTGATTTTAGAGAAGCTCGTCACCTGCAACGCCTACTGAAATCAAAGGGAGCTGCAAGTGCTCAGCACTTCTAAAAACCAGGCCCCTTATTTAGGTGCCTAATTTCATGCCCCCAAACTTGAATATGTCGGCACTAGCTCTTAGCCTTGTTTAGTTCACTGAAAGGTACAGGGAAGAGAGGAAGAGGGAATAAAAAACTGGAAGGGATTAGAAATAGTGAAGAAAATGAGGATCATGCCAGCACTAGAAATGGGACTGATCCACAAGCTTCAGATCCAGTATGGGGCTGTTAAGTCTCAACTGTCTGGAAGGTGCAGGACATCAAGAAATGGGAGTGGCTGAAGATGGAAATATATAGGGTGGGTTGTGTTGGAGCAGCAATCCAAGAAGAGAGTCTCTGTGGGCTGTGCAAATCCAGGAATCAGTGTAAGCCTACAAGGTAATTATGCTAAATTTGTATACAGGGATCCAGGAGAAAGAAATCAATAGAAAGGACAGTGATGGTACATTTGCACTTCCAATGTGTGTCATATTTTAACAACAGATAGCAGCTGAAATCTCTCCAGAAAGAGTATGGATTGACTTAGAAGGTTGAAAACCCAGATGCAAATTAGTCTACTTTTAAAAAAAAATTAAATCAATGCCATTTTCTTCAAGGGTTTGGGTTAAAAAAATGAAATTTCATACACAATTTGTCCACAGTGATTTTATGCACAGATGATTATCCACACTTTCCTGTTCAAAACTTGCTGCCAGTTATACAACAGAGCAGTACCACTGCAGTATATCAAAAGTAAAATCACTTTAATACCATTATACAATGGTCCTTAATGCCTTCAGGGTACAGAGCACAGGATTTCCTCTATTGGATCTTTACAGACTAGCCTAAAACCACGCACATGGCCCAACACTGCCTCAATGGGAATTGAGGGCACGCAGCATCTTGTGAGATCAAGCCCTTAACAAATACTAGGGATTGCTCACTGGTTAACTCTCCCTCATGCATTACACACTAGTCTCGATGTGCTCAAACTGTAGATACAAGGCACAGTGAAAAACTGCTCTTTGACCCTTGTCCCTACACTGTACATAATAAAGCTAGTGAAGCTGAAATTATTAATGACTACATGGCAGCTGCCTAAATATATGCAAATAATTAAAGATTCCCCAAACCACAACAAAATGAACAGAATTGCTTTTATTTACAAAAAGAAGATTTTCAAGCACTGAAGTGACTTAGAAGCACAAGCTGACTGTCATTGGGACACGTGCTCCTAAGGTTCTTGGAGGGTTTTGAAAATCCTACCCTAAATCTGTTTTTTAAACGTCAATCAGCTCTAATAATGTATCAGAGCTGTAACTGTGAGAGGCAAGACAGAGATAAATGACAGCATGTGCTATGCACAAAGGAGAACAGAATAACTTACCTGTACTAGAAGAGCATGTCTTTTTAACACATACTTCTGAGATGCCATATGGACGAAAGTTAAGCCTATGCAAAGACTGTACAGAGGCTCATCTGGGTTAGTACGGAAGGCTTGCACATATTGTCCTAGGAGAAACAGAAGTAAATGATCTGACACAAACATGGGTTTCATTTTTTCAAAAACCTAACACTTTTTTGGAAGCGTGAACTGAAAAAAAGGAATGGCGCAAGGAAAAATCACATTTCAAAATTACTGCATCAAAGCAGGAAAGAGGGAGAATATGAGATGCAGCAGATTTCATGTTTTCAGCAGCTCTCAGATACCACACACAGCAGTGTGGTATAAGAACTTAAATATAAATATATCAGAATAGAAACAAAGACTTATGAGAAAGGAGCAAGAGGGTCTTGTTGAAGTTGTAACTCAGAGTCACAAGGTTTAATGCAATGTGCTACAGCATCTTTTGAAACATCATGAGCAAACTCTTTAGCCTTTTGTTGTATTGCTACTTTCTATTGTATTTTTTTTGAGAGACCTGGGGCAGATCCTCAACGGGTATAAACTGTCATAGCTTAACTGAGATCAACAGTGCTTTATGATCATTTACATCAGTTGAGGATCTACCGCACTTGTTTTAGCACCCTAGGGGTAAACTGGTTGCTTCTAGCATATTAAAAACAAAGCATTCATAATAATAAAAGATCTATTATTTCAAAGCAGAAAAGAAACTAAATGATATGTACTGAATTGTACAATGTACAAAGTGTGAAATTAACTATTTTTGATAGAGTTCATGGGCCAGATCCCTAGATGGTGTAAACTGATTTACACCAACTAAAGATCTAGGTCTCTCTTCTGTATTTATTTTAAAGCAGAATGCCTCAAATACTATATCTGAGGCTGGTTAATGCTCTTTAGATGAAAGAGTAAAGACTATGATAATTCAGAACATGGTCTGTGTTTCTGATTGAGTGCCTTATGGTTACTTGACGAGAAAGAAACATCTTATTTTCCTTGGATTTTTATTTAAAAAATGCCACTTTCTAATGGAACACAAATTTTAATTTCAAAAGGTTCATTCTGCACATTTTCTTTTTCTCAAATATTAGTGCTGAGAAAGATGTCAAAGTCAGCCTTGAAGAATAAGAAGAAGGGGTAAAATACTGATCCCACTGAAGTCATGGCAAAACTCCCGCTGACTTCAATAGGACAAGGATTTCATACAAGACTTTCAAAAGATACTTTAAGGGGCCTGATTTTCAGAGTGGGTGCTTAGCACTTCATTTCAAGTCTCTGAAGTTAGGCATCCAAAAATGGAGGCACTCAAAATCAATAGTCACTTTGAAAATTCTGGCTGCCTTCTATGGTTATCCACAATAAGACATGGATGGCGGCAATGCAGATTCCCCGCTCCATTTGATCACCTCCACTATGCCTTAACACTAAACTGGAGGTACCACTCTTAAGACTGGGAGGGTGGGTTCAAGCTTCAGGACCAGTCAGTCCTTCGTCTCTCTACTGAGAATTACTAAAAGAGTGCCAAACAGGATGTTGATTTTTCTTATGCGGACTCATCTATTAGGAACTGTACTGAGACCACCAACTAATTTCACAACTTTGAACTGAGTGATTGCTATCAGAACCTGAAATTCCTCTTCCCTAATCTATATAAGGAGACGGCAAGATGGCAACTCCCTGGGGTTTTTTTAATTGTATTGTTGATAACTTGCTCTTCTCTGAAATTGCAGTGGCTGATGACAATTTCTTAAATTAACCCAGCAGTATTCCTTTGAAATTTAAAACTTACTTAAAACTTCACATTTGCCATATATTGCTGATTAAATTAGCCTGTTTCCTTCTTAGTGTAATCATTTAATTATCTTTCTTGCAGGTTAATCAGAGAACTTCTAAATCACTATACTATATTTTAAACCAAACACTGAAACATTGCCAGCCTCATTTTCATAAACCAACCCATTCAGTAATGCTCAGAGATTCTGTTACCAAACAGTTACATAGTATGAAAATGCCTATTAACATTAAGAACTGTACTTCATTTATTGAAGCAGGAAATAAATACTAAGTGATTTTTTTCCTACCTGTAGGGCGCATTCAATCTACTTTGAAAAATATAATGAAAACATGAGAAAATTGATGGTAAAAAAAAAAATACAAGCAATTAATATTTAGCACCCCAACTGTTATACTTGTTGATATTAGTACAGTATAATGATGGCCTTACCAAGAGCATGCTTGAAACTACCAGATACAAATGCATTATGCCCATTTAGGACACACAGTGCATGATTATCAGGATTTTTCAGCATTAATCTAAGACAAAAGCGATGATGTCGTACATCCTGAGAATGCATGGTGACTTGATTGAAGATGTTCCAGAGTTGTGGTTTATTAACATTTTCCATTACCATTATCCTAAAATGTGAGTAAAAAGCATTTGTTGAATATATTGTATGTAAATATGCAATAAATCAGTGAGTGAACAGCCTGTAGGGGAAGCCACAGCAGCTACAACTTGCTTTTGGACTATTCTTTCACTTTGGACTTTCCAGAAGTAAACATCAGATCAGTGAAAGAGACAAACTCAGTATAAGAAAGTTTGTAGAGTACCTTCATAATGTTCATCAGGATGACCAAGTAGTGCATTGCACACAGAGCTACCTACTGTATTATACTGCTTTGCAATAAAAGGATGTCAAAAAGCCCCATAGTTTCAGTCAATGTATCTGCTTTTAAGGCAATTTTAAAGTAAAACAGGTATTCTCTTTCCTTTAGAAACAAAAGATCAGCCCAACGGCAATTCAGAAATTCACTATTTTACATTAACAGCAAACATTCTTAGCAACATAACTACAACCTCAATGGAAATCATTATATAAGATCATTAAAAAACACAATGTTGTGGTCAGCTAAAATCCAGTGCTTCTCACCTGATATAGTTGTATCCTTTTCTGAAGTTCTTGTCCAGAATTGCAGCTGAAAGACCAAAGTACTCCAGCTCTTTGCGCTTTTGCCTATCATCATAAAATGAATAATATTCCAGTGAGGAATCCACCAGCAGCTCTGCCTCCTCATATCGGGAAAGGTCACACAAAGAGTATATGGCTTTCAGGAGGAGGTTCCACCAGTCATCTTTTGTCAGAACACTTGTGAGCACAGCAAATATTGCTAAAATATTAATAAACCCAATCAGTCAAGAGTTGGTAGGTAGGAAATGAAAATGATTAATTTTTTTAAAAGTCTGTTACCTTTTGCATCACAGTTTGCTGTCTCTTGGTCATCATTGTCTGAGATTTTATCCCTAGACACCTTAATAAGGTAAAGGTGTCTCTCCCCAGATTTGGAACTAGATATCAAACACACTTGAGCTCTGTTCATTGCTACCTGGAAACAATTATGAAGGACAACAATTCTAAGTTTCTGATTATACAACTACATCCAGTTGCCAATGCATCTTGCTCTAGCTGTATTCAAAAATAGTTGTCAGCATCAGCTATGCCATAATAAGCAGAAGCATACTTGACAACTGTTCACAAACAATAAGATTGTATTTAGCATTGTTTCATGTTCCTGTGTATACTGAGCTATACAAAAGAGAAGGATAAAATCTCTCCAGAGAAGTTAAAGAATTTTACAAAGGTTAGTAGGACTTCTGTTTATAGCCAAATCAAAATGTTTTTCCTAGAGGCATAATAAAAGAGATGCCATGCTACCAGTATCAAGATTTTAGAAACAGATGGACAGCCAACTATCCAGTTGGTACAGTGAGTGTGATCCCAAACTGTAACAATTTTGAGCAAATGGAACTCTGAATATAATAAAACCCAAAACAAAAACAAAAAGCAACACCACTACATTTGCAAATTAAGCAAATTCTATCTAAAATTAAATTTTGTTATGAAATGGGCAAGAACTTCAAAGGAAAATTATTTAAATAATTTCAGTTTAAATCATCTTATTTACATGGCTGGTGTTTACAGGAAGATCTGTAATTTACAGTTGCTATACATGAAGCACAATACTGTCTACCACAAAGATTAAAAAGTGATTCTCTGTTCTGATTGTTTTATGAAGACTCAGGAATAATGCAGAACTTGAAATAATCTTGAAATCATCCAGTAAAGACCACAGTGTACATTTCATTTAACGTAATATATGCAGATAATTGTGAGAAAATACCAATAAAAACAGTCATGTACAAATAGGCAGTATCTGTAAAGAAGGCACATCAGTAGTTCAATGTATACAATAAAAGTTCTGGTTATACAGAACAGAGTATTGTTTTTATTACAAATTAATGACCCAATTCTCAAAAGTGGCTTTGATGAGGGCACCTCTGAGAGACTCAGGTGTACCAGCTGATGATACAAGCATATTAAATGATGATATTTCATATATAAGACATCAGTTTACAATTATTTTCCATTCAGTTTTCTTATTTCTATATATTTACATTTGTCCTTGGACTTCAGCAGGCCACGTCTGTCCCACCCAGTGAAGCTTGGCTACAAGAATTAACTTACCTTCAATAGCATTGCTAGCATGGTGAGTAAAGTGTCCACATAACCATACATTTTGCCTTGAGAATACAACAGCGTTGAACGATGGAGCAGTAACTTTAATTCCTAGAGAACGTTGAGCAGAGTTAATTAAGTCATAAACTACCACTAGCTACACTTAGTATTTTTATAAACATTACCTTTTCCGGCTGCTAGTACAATATTATTACCAAGAAAGAAGAAAACAATCTTTAGAAAACTGCAGTAAAATCTTAATGACCACATAGGACAATCAAAACTTCCCTCAAGTAATAGTTGTTTTGTTTCATTTAAATTTAGTAGAAAATCTGTATAGATCTTATTTGATGGGGGAGCTAATGGAAATGGGATACAGAACCTATCAACTATGTCGCCACTTACAATCAGATCAGTAGTGATTAAAGTTAACATCTGATGGCTGTTGGACAGCTGATGTGAAGTGACTGGTCTTTAGTCCAGTTCCTAGTGGACAGGATGCATCACTTAAAAAAATCAGAGACAGAATTCGGATCCTGGGAGCAAGGATTAAATAGACATGTAGAATGAGATATCCTGTTGTCCCTAGTGCACAGAAGGGAACTTTTCACCACAACCCTCCTGGTGACCTGTGTTGTAGATAAATGGACCTCAGTCTCCAGTATTGTCAAGCTGGCATTTTTTACTGGCATTAAAATTACAAGATTTGTTTAGAGAGTATACAAAATCACTTTAAATGCCATGGAGGAAATTTACCAAAAAAATTAATTTAAAAGTAATGTATTGCCATAACAGAATCATGTACACTAAAACTGAGGACAAAAGAGCCAAGACAGAAGAAGAGGAAAATCACATTATATAGCATTACACCTACCTGCTGGGCAGCATTAGCATCTTGTGCCAGTGTATCTGGATCATACATTGGTTCCAGAGCCTCCAAAGCTTTCTCAGGCCGGCCCAGCTGCTGCTGAAGTGTAGAAAGTGAAATTCTTGCATCCAAATGCAACGGGGCAAGGTCAACAACTTTGGCATAGCTCTCTGCAGCACGCTCCATATATCCCAAGGCTTTTAGGCACTCTAGAAATAAACACCAACAAATACAATATGCTTATATGGCAGAAGTGGGACTGTACCTATTTGCATACAAACCAGACTAGTTCTGTACCACACACAGTTTTTTGTTGTGCTCATAGAACTACAAATAGAATTACACCGAGCACATATTACTAAAATAGGAACACACAATACAGTATTTTGTGCCATGAGGAATAACTGTCATTAAATCTGCAGAATCTTAAGAGAAAAAAAAATTTTCAGCAATCACCGCGTAAACAGAAAGTTGAATAATGGCACTCATAGCTAAAACTAAACATTTTATTCTGAAATTGTTTCAATCTATCTGAATATTTTTGGACATGCTTGAGGAAGACCTACCACAAAAGAAAGCCTTCCAGCACAAGGATAAATGTTATACTCTCTAACCGTAACTACTGTATGGGAGACACTTATGACAATTTATCATATGAACTCGCTATCCGATGTTCAGACATTCTTAATTAATGGCCTAAGAGGTCAATGGGAGATGATGGTGCTCAACACCGCACAAGCACCTTTCAGTGCTAGGCCTTTAAGCACTAATGTCACCAGAAGGTTATTAGCATCATATGGACGTGAGTTTCTACTGTTCAGTCAGAAGCATTAAGCAGTTTTGCAATGTTGTTACCTGCATGCCGGAGCCAAACTACAGCCAAGTTATATCTTTCAGAACAGACTAGGGCACTCAAGAGAGGTAGTGCTGAATTGTATTCTCCAACATCCAGAAACGCCTCTGCAACATCTAGGTACAAGTCCCCCATGTCCTCTGGATTTTGCTCCACTAGAGTAGTCAAAAGAGGCTTTCCCAAAAAACAAGTGAAAATGAAATTCTTAGACCAGCCAGATACATAAACAATTATAGTACTAACACATTTTATATAGGAACATTTGGAATATTTACATTTTATATTCAACATCTAAAACAATGTGCATAGATGGTCCATCCTGAAACTTGAACTCTTCGTTTTATGTGATTTCAAAGGGAAAAAATTAGATTAGAATTTCAGGATGAGTTCCTAAAAGAATGATGTTATTTTGGTTCTGGTAGGGGAAAGGCAAACTTCACATCCAAATATCCTTGTGAAGGGCTCCATCAGGATGTGAGAGTTCTTGATACTACATTACAGTTATGATTTTTAAAATCCATCCCACATGCCTCCTGTAGTGCTATTGTGCTTCCTAGCTTTGTGGCCATTTTTGGAAAATTAGCAGTTAAAAAAAAAAAAAAAAAGCACTATCAAACTGAAGTCCTCAGCCATGAGAAGGTGAGAACAATAACTCATTACATTATTTACCAAAATTACCCCAATTTATCTCTGTATTAATTTCTACTTACATTGAGTGGCTCTAGGATGTTCAGGTGAACCAAGCACACCATCAGTTTTACCGTGATGTCTATCGGAACTCCATCAGGTATAGAGCAGCTAACTTTATCTTCAGCTATAAAAAGACAATTCTTAGTTCTGAACCCACAGCTTTTAACAATGACATCACATCCTCAACACCCTTTCTATTATACTATCTTGCTCGTTACACTCCTCCACACTCTATCTCTGGGCCTGATTCAGTTCCACAAAAGTCAATGGAAATCTTTCTATTGTTTCTTGCCTTCCTTGATGTTTGAAGCAACTTCCTACTCCCTGCGACCTAAGCACCTTATCCTGCAAAGCACTAAGTGCCATCAATTTTTACTGACTTCAGCAGTAGTTGAAGATGCTCTCCACCTAGCAGGAGATATTCAGCATCACAGGGAATTGAGTCCTTGCTGCCTTCCATCTCCTCCTTCACAAAGCCTTCCTATATTGACCTACTCAACAGTGTCCCCAGCTCCTTTACTAGCATGTGAATTGTCCTGCATATGCTACTTTTCTCCATTAGACTATAAACCCTATAGCAGTGGTTCCCAATTTTTCCAGACTACTGTACCCCCTCCCTTTCAGGAGGCTGATTTGTCTTGCATACCCCAAGTTTCACCTCACTTAAAAACTATATGCTTATAAAGATACAAAAGTGTCACAGCACATTACTGAAAAATTGCTTGCTTTCTCATTTTTACCATACAATTATAAAATAAATCAATTGAAATGTAAATTTTGTACTTACATTTAATTGTATAGTATATAAAAGTAGTATAAATTTTAGTTTGTACTGACTTCACTAGTGCTTTTTATGTAGCCTGTTGTAAAATTAGTCAATATCTAGTGGACATACCCCGCTGGAAGACTGCACATGCCCCTGGATGAGAACTACTCCCCTATAGAACAGGGATCTGACTCTTTCTGTATTTTGTAACACACACACAGCATACATGTACAGAGCTCCCTAAATAATACCTACAAAGAATGCAATAAGGAGAGAGTAGCAATTGTATTGTACATGTCAAAGGAGTTACGCTCAATAACTAACTATTAAATCTTATAAAAATCCACACTAAAAGTTCACTAATTTAGGTTTACAGTTGCTCAAATGTACTTCCTGTAAACACAATCACTAAAAGTCAAAGAACTCACCACTACTATCAACCAAATCAACCCAACATGCCTTACCATCAATCAACATAAGCCCCAAACACATTCACAGACTCCTCAGGTCTACAACAAACTCCCTTTCACTTCTAATATATAACCACTCACAATACATACCTCCAGGTCCTATAGATCACAGTTGTGAGGATTAATTAGTCAATGTCTATACATTTCTTTGAACAAATAAAGCACTATATACACGCCACATATAATAATTATCATTATGCAGTTGCTGATAAATTTTGAAAATAATTAAAAACAGAACAGTTTCAAAGTGGATAATCTCTGGAAATTGGGTGTTTTTAAAATGTGAAGGTGGACTGGGTAAGAGGCAGTAATTTTCAACTAAGGAAGCAAGACAGATCAAGAGTCTTTTCTAGAATAAATCCAACATCCCTGCTGTCAAAAACCTTTACTGTTGCTCACACTTTCAAAAGCTGCATCCCAACCATGATCAGGTTGCACATTTACACTAGATTCAGAATTAAATTCCTTACGAACAGTGCTGGATTCAGCAGGAAAATCTTGGTAGTCAATCACCGCCACTTTACTCTCCTGAATTTCCACAACAGCCACTACATTGTTCATATATGAAAGGAAACAAAAAACAAATTAAACTCATTAGCAGTTTTCAGTGAATCTGAAACTATTTAATTTGGAGTCTATCTTTGATTAGTAAACTTTTTGTTAACTTCTGAAAAGTACGCTCTCTTTTCAAAAGGTAGCACAGTGACAAATGATTTAAAAAGTAGAGATGAGAAAGACGGTGTGACACTGCACCCCCATGATCACTTTTATAGTGTAATTATGTACTGTTTAATGCAAAGTATGTCATGCAAGATGTTTTTATGCTCATGATAATAATAATAATGCTCATGATAGACTGAGCATTATTGTTATAGTAGTATGTTTGTTGCAATGTCATGTGTATGGTTATGAGGCTCCACAATGTAACAACCCAAAGATGTGTCCTCACTGCTTAAAACATATTCAGGCAAAACTTTCCAGGAGCGGAGGGGCAGTTCGCACCTCATTAAGACGTGTATAAAATAAACCCAGCTCAGCATTACAGAAGCAAAGGACTGGCCTGGGCATCCAGGGCGGGGATCATCTCAAGTGAGTCACCTCCCTTCCCCAATGCAACTTAGAATCACGGGGAGGTGATGCTCACAGACTAAGGACATGGATGAGTCCATGTAAGGACATTGTTTGTCACCTGACCTGGGGGAGGGGAGAGGAAGGGGGAAGCCCCAAAGGGGAGAAGGAACATTTTTAAAAGAGGAGACATTTGCCATGCTCTCTCTTCCACCTCCATCTACAATCACCACCAAGCAACTGAAGTGCTGACCAAAGGGGAGAGCCTGGCTGAAGGGAAAACAGCCAGCCTGTGGTGAGAATCAACTAAGTTTGTAAGGTTGCTGAAAGTGTTAAGCTTAGTTTAGAATGTGTTTTGCCTTTTGCTTTCTCTTGAACAAATCTGACTTATCTTTTGATTTATAATCACTTAACATCCTTCTGTAGTTAATACATTTTTTTTTTTTTTTTTTTTTAATCTAAAGCAGTGCATTTGGTTTGAAATGTGAGAGACTATACTGGGAGTAACAAGACTGGTGTATATCAATTTTTTTGTTAAATTGACGAACCTATATGAGCTTGCATTGTTCAATGGGCAGCACTGAACATTGTAAAACAGAGATTCCTAGGGTTGCATCTGGGATTGGGGGTATGACTGGGGTCATTCTGTTGCATAATACAAAGAGTGGCTGGCTAGAAGCACTCACTCACTGAGTTGTGATCAACTTGCTTGCTAGAGGCTGTGCAGGAACAGCCCAGAAGTGATAGTTCTCACAGCAAGGCAGAGAAATACAGGCTCCAAGAGTGGGGGATTGGGGCGACACAGAGATTCACCAGTCCAGATTACACTAGGGGAACGTCACAGAGGGAAAGCATGTTCCTGGTGGATTGTCTGGCTTGTCCTAATAACTATGCAATTTGGCATGATATAATAAACTACATTTATTTTTTGATTCATGATAGTTTTGCTCTCATTTATGGTTAATAGTGAAAAGATTTGTCAGGAGTTTTGCCTGAAAAAAGAGTGCAAGACCAGGTCTTATATTAGCACTGGGTTTGGACTTGACTGCTAAACCAATTGGTCAGCCACAGACAAATACTATTGGCCCATACTAGCGCTTTTTTTAAAACATTTTTTCAGCTTGACAAACCACTTAAAAATATAGCAGACAAACATTTTCAGAACCAAGCAATGGCTTTCATATGGAAGCAAATTTCCAGAAGAATGCCACATTTAATTCAAGCCACGAGCCCAAACTAGTATTTACACATCTGCATAAACCAAGAGATTTGAATTTGTAATTGCACAGGTAGGGTTATAAAGAACATAATTAGTTTTATCTCATTTAGTTTAAAGACAGATATTTGAGTCAAGATGCTATTCAATTGATGAGGGTTTTTCAAAAAGCTATTTTTCTAAGAGAAGTAAATTGTATGATCTGAAAACTCAGTGGGAGTTTTAGCAATTTAAATAGCCTCCTATTATACTATATCCTAGACAACAGTCCATGGATTTGATGAGTTACCACATCAAAGTGGCCATCTGACTTTCATGGGTAAAATTAATTTACTATAAAAAGTTTCATGGACCAGGTGTGACTCAACACAACAATGAAGAACTTTTAAAGAAAAATCTAGAAGTACTGAATAGATCATAAGAAGATGCATTACAAGGAAGATGGTATATAACACTAACAATGGTATCCTAGTAGCTGCTTGTTAGCCAGTTACCTTTATTCTCCTCAGAAGGACCTTGTTCAGTCACTTTCTTTGAAACTACAATTCCTGAAAAATCCGTAATAACCTAAAAATGGAAGAACAATTCATGTCCTGTTAGAAAAAAGAAAACAAGCCCCTTAAAATAACTTTTAGGTAAACAGTTTCACAACATGGTCACTGACAGAGTAACTCATGTGGAAAGTTAATATAGGGTTTTTTCAATTTTTTTTCCAGAGTCTGGATCACATCTTAATACAGAGACTGTCTTTACTGCAATATACTTAGACTTCCATAAGGCACTGACTTAGTATGGCACAATATCTTGATTAATAAATTAGAATGATGAAAAATCAACACCAAATGGATTAAAAACTGGCTACCTGACAAGTGTCACGATGTAACTCTAAACAGGGAATCATGATCAAGCTGGTGTGTTTGTAGGATTGCAGAGCTTTGGCCCACCACTATTTAACATGTTTATCGCTGACACAGAATTTAAAAAAAAAATTTTTTTTAAATCAATGATAAAGTTTCAGGTGACACAACGAATGGGGGAGTGGTAAATAATGAAGAGGACAGATCACTGATACAGAGCAATCTGCATAGCCTGGTAAACTGGCACAAGCAAACAATGTGTGTTTCAATAAGGCCATATCTAAGTCATACATATATCTAGAAAAAATAATGCAGCCCATGCTTACAGGATGGGGGACTCTATTTTAGGAAACAGTGACCAGTGACTCTGGGGGGCATGGTGGATAATCAGCTGACCATGAGTTCCTAGTGTGAGACTGTGGCCAAAAAGGCTAATCTGATCCTTGAATGTATAAATGGGACTATCAAATGGATTAGATTGTATTATTTCTGTATTTGGCACTGATGTGACTGCTATTGGAATAGTGTGTCCAGCTCTGGTGTCCACAATTCAAAGATGTTGAACAAAGATTGTAACCTTCCGTAACTGTTATTCTTCGAGATGTGTTGCTCATGTCCATTCCATTTTAGGTGTGTGCACGCCCACATGCACAGCTACCAGAATTTTTTTGCCTTAGTAGTATCCATAGGGCCAGAGCCCCCTCGAGCCCTGCGCTCATGCACGGGTATATGAGGTGCCACCGGTCGTGCACCCCCCCTCAGTTCCTTCTTACCATCGACTCGGACGGCAGGGATGGGTCATGGAATGGACATGAGCAACACATCTCAAAGAACAACAGTTAGGGAAGAGTAGTAACATCCTTTTTTCTTCAAGTGCTTGCTCATGTTCATTCCATTTTAGGTGACTGACAAGAGCATCACTGGAAGTGGGCTCGAAGTTCATGGCTGTGCCATCCGTAGCACTGCTCTGCCAAAGCTGGCATCATCTCGAACTTGCTGGATGATAGCATAATGGGTCACAAAGATGTGAACCGATAACCAGGTAGGTGCCCTGCAGCTACCCTGAATTGGCACTTGGGCCAGAAAGGCTTTAGATGTGGCCTGAGCTCTGGTCAAATGTGCTGTGACAATCGCCAGTGGAGGAACAATTGCCTGTTCATAACAGAACCTCAGGCAAGAGGTAATCAGAGAGGAAATACTTTGTGAAGACACCAGTTGACCCTTCATCCTTTGTGGTAATGCAACAAAGAACGGAGGATTTGCAGTAAGGTTTAGTTCTGTCAGTGTAGAAGGCCAAGGCCCACCTTACGTCCACAGTGTTCCATCTACTTTCCTTGTGAGAACTGTGTGCTTAGGAAAGAACACCGGGGAAAGTATGTCCTGATTATTGTGAAACTGTGACACCACCTTTGGTAGAAAGGCTGGGTGAGGTTGCAGTTAAACCTTGTCCTTGTAGAACATCATATACAGAGGATCTGAGGTGAGCGCTCTAATCTCAGAAACCCTCCGTGAGGAGGTAATTGCCACTAAGAAGGCCACTTTGGAGAGGATCAGCAATGGGCAGCAGAGGATCAGCAGGTTCAAAGGGGGGGCCCCGTGAGCCTTGCTAGTACTAGGTTCAGATTCCAGGGGGGTATCGAGTCCCTGGCCTGTGGATAAAGCCTCTCCAGTCCTTTCAGAAACCTGCCCATCATGTCGTGGGCAAAAATTTATTTTAGATCGGGGGGTGAAAGGCTGAGATGGCTGCTAAATGGACCTTTAACAATGAGAGGGCCCAACCTTGGTGTTTGAGATGCAGCAAATAGTCCAGAATAGACTGAACTGGCACCCTGAAAGGTGAGGTATTATGCCTGGAGGCCCAGCTGGAGAACTTCTCCCACATGGCCAGATATGTTGTTCTGGTGGATGATTTTCTGTTGCCCAGCAATACTTGCTGTACCTGAGCCCAACACTCCTGCTCTTCTGCATTCTGCCAGGCAGCTGCCATGCCATCAGGTGCAGGGACGCTAGGCTCGGATGCAGGAGCTGGCCGTGGTTCGGTCAACATCTCTGGTAGCGTGCCGAACTAATGTTAATGCAGCCATGCTGGAGCTATTAGGGTCACAGTCTCCTTGTTGCACTTGATCTTTATTAGCACCTTGTGAATCAGAGGTATCAGCAGGAAGGCGTACATGAGTGCCTCCTGTCCACGGGAGAAGAAAGGCATAGGACAAGGAGCCCTTGTTGAGACCACAGATTGAGCAGAAGTGGGTGGATGCAAAGAGGTTCACTTGGGGAGTTCCCCATCTTCAGAAGATTACGCCAGCGATCTCTGCATGGAGAGACCACACATAGTGAGACGAGAAGAACCTGCTGAGAAGGTCCACCAGCGTGTTCCTGGTGCCCAGGAGATGAGAAGCCATGACATGAAAGTTGTTCCATATGGCGAGGTTCCATAAATGCAGGGCCTCCTGGCACAGAACTGATGAGTGGGCGCCGCTTTGCTTGTTGATAAGGAACATAGTGATGGTGTTGTCTGTTAGAATCTGGACTACTCTGCCTGCCAGATAGGAGAGGAACACCTGGCAAGCTAGTCATATAGCCTGGAGTTCTCTGATGTTTATGTGGAGGCTGCGGTCCTCCTGAGACTAGGTTCCCTGAGTACTGAGATCACTGATGTGGGCCCCCCGCCCATAATATGAAGCATCAGAGACCAGAGTCACCGAGGGGGCTAACTGCTCAAAAAGAATGCCCTTCATCACTAAGTGGGGGGATTCATCCACCAGTTCAGGGAAGACTGAATGTGGGTTGGTATTGTGACCACAAGGTCTAAACTGTATCTGCTCGGTGTATACACTGAGTTCAGCCACCACTGAAGGAGTCTGAGGTGTAGGCACGCATGGCCTACTACATAAGTGCAGGCCGCCATGTGACCCAACAGCTTGAGGCACGTTTGTGCCCTGGTGAGAGGGCAGGCCTGGATGTGCCTAATGAGATATGACATGGCCTGAAACTGGGGTGCTGGGAGAAAGGCCCTAGCCTGTCTGTAGTCTAGGACCACTCCGATTAACTCTATTCACTGGACTGGAAATAGGGTGGAATTTTGCTCGTTTATCAGTAAGCCCAGTCATCGACAGGTAGTGATTACCAGGTCCAGACTGCAGCAGACCTGAGCCTATGACCTGCCCTTGATGAGCCAATTGTCCAGGTAGGGAAAAATCTGTACACCCTGATGTCTCAGGTAAGCAGCTACTACCAATATGCATTTTGTGAATACCCTTGTGGCAGATGAGAAGCCCAAGAGGAGTGCCGTAAACTGATAATGGATTCTGCTCACCACAAACTGGAGGAATTTCCTGTGGTCAGAGAAAATTGAGATGTGAAAGTATGCATCTCATAAGTTGAGGGTGGTGTATCAGTCCCCTGGATCCAAGGAAGCAATGATAAGAGGCTAGGGAGACCATGTGGAACTTCAGGCTCTTGAGATATTTGTTGAGGCGATGCTGGTCCAAAATAGGTCTGGGAATAAAACCCTTTCCCCTTCATGTTTGGGGAAACCTCTTTTATGGCCCCTACTCTTAGGAGGGCCTGCACCTCCCAAATGAGATGTTGCTCATGAGAGGGTTCCCTGAAGAGGGAGAGGGAAGGAAGGGGGAAGGGTTGGATCCTCGAGTGGAACTGGAACGCCATCCTCAAGCTCACCCTCAACAGCTGATGCTGCCCGCTTGAGTAGTGTGAAGGGCCTGGTTGAGTCACAGTAGAAGTAGGGCCTGGGCAATGATGCTTAAAGCTTCTGTCTTTCTTTTCCTTGCAGGGGCCGTATCGTGATGGACCCGACCATGTAGGCTATTGGTGTTGAGGGCAAAACTGTTTCCTGGAGGCCTGTGGTGTGTAAAGGCCCAGTGAGTGTAAGGTGGCCCTGGAGTCTTTAAGGCCCTGGAGTTTGGTATTGGTCTGCTCTGAGAGGGGAGTGTTGCCTTCAAAGGGAAGGTCCTGGTTAGATTACTGTACTTCTTGGGACAATCCTGATGATTGCAGCCAGGAACATTGATGCATAGAGACTGCAGAAGCCACTGATCTTGTGACTGAATCTGCAGCATCCAATGATATCTGCAAGATGACTCTGGCTACTGCTTTGCCCTCTTCTAGGATAGCAACAAAGTCCTGCCCCAACTCCTGAGGCAACAAGTCTTTACACTTCGACAGGGAGTTCCAAATATTATATCTTCCCAGCAATACCAGCTGGTTAGAAATTCAAAATTGAAGGCTGGCCGTAGAATAATTTTTTCTCCCAAACAGGCCCAGCTTTTTGGAGTCTTTATTTTTGGGGGTGAAGCTCATCTGACCCTGTCTGTCCCACTCATTTGCAGCTGCCATCACTAAGGACCCAGGGGCCAGGTGCGAAAAGAGATATTCAAACCCCTTGGCCAGGATATAATATTTCTTCTTGGCCCTCTTTGAGGTTGGTGGCAATGAAGATGGTGTTTGCCACAGGGCCTTGACCACCTTAAGGCCTCTTTCATGTACTAGCAGCACGAGCTGGACCGGTGCCACGGCTTCCAGTACACTGAGTACATCCAATACAGGTTGTCCCTGGGCTTCTCCGTCTCCAGGTCTAAGTTGGAGGCCATCCTCCTGAGGAGCTCTTGGTGGGCTCGGAAATCGTCCAACGGGATCCAGGAACCTGAGCTCATAGCCACCTCATCTGGGGAAGACAAAGATGACGGTATGATCTGGGGAGGGTGTGATATCTCCCCTTCTTGTAAGGGGGCAGTGGTGGTAGCCAGGACCTGAACCTCACAGTCGGAGTCGGACGCTGAATCCTAACTCTCTTCTTGGCCTGCTGACACTGTGGAGTGTCTCCCAAATGACTGATAGGAGAGAGGGTCCAGTGCCATAGGGGCCCTCCACGGGTTCCAATATAGCCAGTTGATCGGCCATTGACCCTGTGGCCAGTCTGCCACCGCGTGGCCCACTGCTGGAATTTATGCCCTGGATGGGCGTTGACTGGGATTAAGTGAGGGTTCCCTTTCTGAGTCCAAGGAAGAGGGGGTCATCCCTTGGGGACCATGGTGGAGCTGACGGTGCTTTCACTCGATTGCTGAGTGGTGTCAGAGCGTGGTACCGCAGTGATGGAGAGCAGTGCTGGGTTTCTCACGAGCAGTGCCAATCGGGTGAGAATCGATGTGGCAAATAGCGAGGTGTCAAAGATCGTGCCGGGGTCCTGTGCTCAGTACCGTATCTCTGGTGACCAGTGAAGAGAAGAGGAACAGTGCCGGGGTGACCGGGATTGGCACTACCCTTCTGGATATGAGCATCTTTGTTCCGGAGATCAAGAATGGGTTCTCAGGAACCAGCACCTCAAGGATGGGGATTCCCTCCATGATGACTATTGGTGCCAGGATTCAGGGGAGCGACACTTCTCCAGTGCCCATTGTGGTAGACCTCTTGCAGGCTTTCCTTTGGAGGTCTGCGCCCTCACTGGCTCTAGCACCAAGGGGTGTCTAGGAGTGAAAAGTTGTGGCAGGGCCATTAGGTCCCTTGCTGCTTGAAGTGCCTCCGGTGTGGACAGCACCACAATCTGGAAAGGGCCTCTTCTACTACCTGGTGTTGGCGGTGGTTCCCTCATTGGGATCAGGGCCCCAGGTGGGGAAGCTGGATCCTGTTGCTCCAATGAGGGCAGCTAGCCCTGCATGGGTCCTGTGCCCAGCCCCGCTTTCCTGTTCTTCAGGGCAGTGGAGCGCCCTCTATCTGAGTGCTGCTTCTGCCGCTTGTTCAGAGCTGGAGAGACTGAGCGGAATCAAGAAGGTTCCGGTGCTGGTGGAGTGCTCTGTACCGATGCAGACATGCTTGGCACCAAGTTGACATGGGGTGGTTCAGAGGCCAATCTCAGCACCACCTCCATGAGCAGGGCCTTCAGGCAGATATCCCGGTCATTTTTTGTTCTTGGTCTGAAACTCTTACAAATCCGACACTTGTCCTTTCTATGTGCTTCTCCTAAGTACTTACAGCAGATATCGTGGGGATTGCTGACAAAAAAGGGTTTGTAGCAGGTTGCACACGGTTTGAAGCCCAGGGAATAGGGTGTACTCCGCTTCTCGGGCAAATGTCCCTAACGGGACTATGATTACTTAATCACTACAAAACTATTTAGCTTGGCAATCTAGAGCACTTACGATTGCAAGAGAGAAAATGTTCCAGTAACCATCATGGGTGGGAAGAAGGAACTGAGGGGGGCGCAGGGCAGGCAGCACCTCATATACCAGTACAGGGCTCTAGGGGGTGCTGGCACCAGCCCTACGGATACTGCTAAGGCAAAAAAATTCTGGTAGCCGTGCACGTGGGCGCACACACACCTGAAATGCAATCAACATTAGCAAGCACTCGAAGAAGAATTGGAGAATCAGAGAAGAGACACAAGAATTATTAAAGGATGGGACAACATGACTTATAGTAGAAGACTTCAGCTCCATCTATTTAGTTTATCAACAAGAAGGTTATGGTGTGATTTCATCACAGTCTATAAGAACTTACATGAGGAACAGAAATTTGATAGATACATTGATAGATACATTGCTCTTCAATGTAGCAGAGAAAGATACAACAAGATGCAATGGCTCAAAATTGAAGCTAGTCAAATTTAAATTAGAAAAAAGGTGCAAATGTTTAAGAGTGAGGGTAATTAACTATCAGAATTTACCAAAGATTGCAGTGGATTTTCCACCACTTGCAATTTTTAAATCAAGATTGGGTGTTTTTCTAAGAGATATGCTCTAGTTCAAGCACAGCTATTGAACTTGAAGCAGGTGTAAATTCAGAAGGTCAGATTACATGATCATAATGGTCTATGCTGACCTTAAAAATGTTTGAATTGGCACCCAACTATCCATCCATTTCTGACTGCTTAGACTACCTCCCCACACACTGGAGATCAAACAACATTCCTGATAATAATTGTAAATACTGAAATTAGAAAAGCATTTAACATGTTTTTAGCACCATTTAGTAGCTGGAAAAAGGGCAGCCAGCACTACATAACCAGCTAAGCTCTCCAAAGACCACTAGGGAGTGTCCACTGACTACAGTTTGGGAATACTCTATGTTAATACATTTTATAAAATGAGCTAGAAAGAAGGGTACAGTTTATCTCACCAACAAAGGATCTGATCTATACTTAAAAACTTTTGCAAGGTGTTTGCCTTAGTATTGCGTGACACTGAATAAAAAAATTAGCACTATACAACATCAATGAAAGATGTTAAATGGACTAAGAACTGGATAGCTCAGATCTCGGAAAGTGCTTGTCAATGGGGAATCATTGTCAAATGGGGGTGTTTCTAATGAGATTCAAGTGAGGAATCTGTATTAGGCCCAATGCTTTTGAACAGGTCATCAGTAACCTGAAAGTAAACGTAAAATCACTGCTGATAAAATTTGAGGATGACACAAAGACTGGGGAATGATAAATAATGAGGACAAGGCAATCTCACAGAGCAATCTAGATTGTTTGGTAAATTAGGCCCATTCAAGCAAAATGCATTTAATATAGTCAAGGCCATACATTTAAAAACAAAGAATGCAAGCCATATTGACAGAAGGTGGAACTGTATATTGGACAGCAGTGATTCTGAAAAGGATCTAGGCATCCCAGTGGACAAGCAACTCAACATGAGCTCCCAGTGCAGTGCTCTGGCTAAAGTGATCCATAAAGTGATCCAAGTGAGTAGGAGCAGGGAGGTGATTTTACCTCAGTATATGGCACAGATGAGACTGATATTGTTATATTGGTACAATTCTGGTTTCCACATTTTAAAAAGAATGTTGAAAAACTGGAGAAAGTGAAGAAAAAAGCCACAAAAGTGACTGAAAAATGCTTTACCAGTCAGACATGAAGCACTCAATCTATTTAGCTTATCAAAAAAAAGAGGTGACTTAACTGCAGTGGTTAAGTACCTTTATGGGGAAAAATAACAGGTTCTAAAGTGCTTTCCTTTAGTGGGGAAAGATATAAAGAATGAATGGCTTGAAGCTGAAGCCAAACAAATTCAAATTAGAAATAAGGCACAAATTGTTAGTAGTCAGAGTGATTAACCATTGGAACTAAATTATCAAGGGTAGTGGTGTATTTCCCATCCTTTGAGGTTTTCAGATCGACTCTGGATGCTTTTCTGGGAGATATGACTAAAGCATAACTTAATGGGTAACTAGGTGAAATTTTATGGCCTGTAATACATAGTTATAGATCATACAGATGATCAAATGGTCCCGTCTCACCCTAAACTATGAATGATCTGTGCTGATGTGTCACAGACACACAGATCATGACTCATTGGCTTCATCAGGCTACTCACAACAATACATCTAAGGAGAAGAAAATCACATTTTTAAAATCTTCCTCAGAAAACAACATACAATCTTCTGTTTCAAAAAATCTTCAAATCTTCTGTTGCCTCTTACCTAATAAATATAACTTGATTTCAATGCTAATTTATTGATAAACTGGAGTAATGAGTATTAACGTATCTGATTTACTGAACTATCACAACATAGAAAATATTATATTGTTTAAAAATTTCAATACTATAATCTCTTCACCTAAAGGGCATGGAATGGTTAAAGCTGACACAAATGCATTTTATTCTCATACCGCCAATGCTTTATCATACTGTTTGTTGGAGATATATAGTTCAGCAGCTATATTAATATCTTCCATGGAGATGAGGCTCTGATGTTTAGTAAAGGCTTCTTCCATTATCTCAATAGCAGAAGTGACATCATTTGCTTCATAATAACTCCTATAAAAATATGGGTGTAAGATACTAAATATTAGTGAAAATTATCACAATGTTCAACATAATATGAAACTAAAGTAAACTAAAAGGCTCACTAAAAAAAAATCCTACAGATTTCGAACATGTTCCCTTGCCCTTTTCATTTGTCTTTTCCTCCTTACGTGCATTTTTATTTGAGCTGATCAATTATTTTTTTAAATTTAGATGAAAAGGGTCAGATTTTTCAACCTTGGGGCAATTTTTTTTTTCCATTTGATTGATTTTTATAATTAATTTTTCTCTTACATGTTAGCATTTTAGTGGGTTTTTAAAAAGTTTTCTCCTACTTTTGTTTTTCAGTAACCAAGTTTGCAGGTTTTATTGTATTAACAATGTATTCTCAGTTGAAACTCTAATATTGTTACAACACTAATTCGCATTTATATGGCACCTCTCATCCAAGGATCTCAAAGGGCTTTAAATTATTAAAGAATTAGCCTTGTTGGGCCTCTGATATGAGGTAAATTATTCATAGCCTATTTTACATATTGGAAAACTGAGGCAGAGAGCAGTCAACTGACTTGCTGAATAAATCAAATTGTTGATTTCAGTGCCAATTATTGGATATATTAAAACTGTCCAGAAAAGGCTTCAATCCCTGATTTCAGGCATGGCTCCTGCCTACATAAACTAGATTCTGCAGAAAGAACGTTATTTTAAAGGATGTAGAAGTCACAAGAAGAAAAATCATTGGGAATGTCTAAGAGGCAAAGGGAATAAGATTAAATTAATCAGTTTTCTTTCAACCCTGAAAATCAAGTCATGTTTGTGATAAAGCTAACTTACTTCGCCATGTCCCTGGCCAACTGCATAAAGCGTTCTCCATCAAAAGGGGAAAGTAGATTTAAGATACGTCTATAGCCATCCATTGCCATTTTATGTTCCCCCATCTGCTCATACAAGCTTGATCTCTCCCACAGATAACGCACATTGGTAGGGTCATACTTCAGAGCTACAACGATAACAAAAAGTAGTCAGTAATGTACACAGATTAAACCAGTGGCTCTCAACCTTTTCATGAGTCTGATTAGTCTTGAGTACCCACAAGTTTCACCTCATTTAAAATCTACTTGCTTACAAAATCAGACATAAAAACACAAAAGTGTCACAGCACGCTATTACTGAAAAATTGCTTACTTTCTCATTTTTACCATATAATTATAAAATAAACCAATTGGAATATAAATATTGTACTTACATTTTAGTGTATATTATACATAGAGCAGTATAAAATCATTTTCTGCATGAAATTTTAGTTTGTACTGACTTTGCTAGTGCTTTTTATGCAGCTCATTGTAAAACTAGTTAAATATCTAGATGACTTGATGTACCCCCGGAAGATCTCTCTGTACCCTCAGGAGTACGCGTACCCTGGTTGAGAACGACTGGCTTAGACAAATTAGTTTGGATTCACTATGCTTGCTTGACTATCCACCTGAATGATGCATGACAAAGCCCTTGGCAAGTGTCAGTATCATCTTAGAAGGTAAGAAAAATAGTACAGAAAACATTTTTTGCAGCCTGAGGAAAGGTCTCCTATAACACTCAAAATCCAATAGACTTATCTAAGTATGTACATTAGCTACTAATGTAACGCTTTCAGATATATACGTTTATTAGGGTTATGTTCTCCCAAAACACAATGAAAGGGGTTGCTCATTCATCCATAGATTTTTAATGCACACACACACTTCTAGTAAGAAGGAAAGTCTGACAGTAAACTCTCAGACCTTGCAGAATAAATATGCCTACATACAAAGATCAAATCAGTTTTAAACAATGTTATCACAATCTCAGTGAACAGAAAACTGAACTGGATAGCTAAAGCAAAGCAAATGATTATCATATTACCAAATAAAATTAACCACAAGTACAAAGGAATATTAAAAATCATTACATTACCTTTTGAATAGCAAAAAATGGCCTGTTTAATATTGTCCTGTTCTAGTGACATTTCTGCTAGTCTAACCCACTCCTCTGTGTCACTAGGGTTTAAATGAGCTGCAATCAACTCAAATTGCAATGATTTCTCCATATCACCTTGGTCTTCGTAGATCATGGCGAGAGTAGAAAATGGCTCATAAGCAAGAGGAGCTATTAAAGACAAAAACACTCATTAAGTTTTACACTTTTAACCAACTTGAAATAAAATAATTTAGGCTTCTGCAAATAATTCACATTAGAAGTATATTAAATTTTCAATTAATTTGTTAGAACATAGCAGAAACTTTCTGACAATCTCCCAGTTCATCTTACATGTAATTAAACAAATTGGCTAAACCTTACTAAAACCTTATATAGTGTTTTATCCACACAGCAAACTATTTCCACAAAGCCATTTAGACCCCAATTTTGCAAACTTAATGGAATTTAAGTACTTAAAGCTATGCAAGGCATAAATCTTTGCAGATTCAGGGTCTTAATTTCTTTTTACAAACAACAACAGAGAGTGCTTGAAGATGAGCTAGGAACATTCCTAATACCAAATTAATGATATGACCATTTATAAATAGACCAGTTCCTGATGCTGCAGTATTTGATACTAAATGAAGCAACAGTTAATGTTTAAAGTTTCCTTGACAAATACTATATAATTCTTATTTTCCTTTAGATGGCTGGTATACTAGAGTCTCACACACACCCACAAAATACTGAAGTACCTTGTCTTATGATTTCCATGCACATCAGTATAGCTTCCTCATGTTCCCCTCGAGCAAACCTAATGTTGGCTTCTCCCATGAGACCTCTCAGGGCTCTAGGAAGTTTACTGCGAGGCCTTTTCTCCTAAATTGAAAGATTATAAGAGAAACATATATAAAGATACCCTAATAGGCTTGGCAAACTGATCAACTGCCCAGTCAAATAATGTCAAATTGACCATCTATTATTTGAGCATAGTCAAAGGTTGTCAAATATTCTAGCAAAAATGCCTGATGTAGGTGGTGGCCTAACTTTTATATTATATCATGATGCTATTCTTTCTTTCTTTCTTTCTTTTTTTTTTTTAAAAGAACTTCATTTCATTGTGTTTTGCATTTTTCTGAGTTAAAATAACTCAGTCAAATAACTTGTTTTTTGTAATTAGGCATAAGTATCTAAGATTAAGCCTATTGAATATCATAAAGCCTTACTCTTTTTTGTTACTGTTCTAATAAATTAGTGTTCTAAAATATTTGATCATTTTGGGCTTTATTTGACCAGTCAATTGACCAATTATTTTTGGACTGGTCAAAAGCCAGATCCTATTCTATTATGCCCAAATTCAAGAGGAATCAATCAGATCTGTAATTAATTTCTGTTAAACAAATATAAATATTTTAAAATTATTTGTTTCAGTACCACTGGTGCTGATACAACTGTTTGAACTAATTTTGGTAGCTTTACTGTGTCATCCCGATTCCATTTACAAATGTTTAAAATCCAGTTATAGAAAAACTAAAAATAACTCCCCTATTCTTTAACCAGGTGCCCTTTTATGAGCAGTTCCAAACTGGGATTAAAGAGGAGAGCTCTGTGGCTGGATTTGTGACTTAGTTGGGTGAAATCTTACTGCAACAAAAACAATTCAGTTAAACCAAAACTTGAAGATGGTAGGTGCACGTGAAGCTCAAAATCCAAGCATGACAGATCTTAATGACCGCCAAAGGAAGCTAAGATCTCACTACATTGACTCCTGATGACCAAATGTATAACAAGAATAGGCACGTGGAATATACATACTTATCACAACAGGTGACAGCAAATAAGGAGATAATCTATGAGCTGATGCAGCAAGTATTGGAAGGCATGCCTAACTATGACATCAAGTTGATGATAGGTGACTTCAATGCACAAATCAGCAACAAGGCTACTGGCTGGGAAGAAGTGATGGGCACAGCAGTGGCATGCATCCAAACTGATAACGGGGATGCCTCTTGAATCTCTGTCACACAAACATCCTAAAGATAGGAGGCAGTCTCTTCCAGCCCAAGAGAATTAACAAACTCACATGGAAATCACCAGATAAATGTGACTGTCAAACAGAGAGGTTCATGTGTCTATATCAGTGTTTCTTAACCTGGGGGTTTAGAGGGGTCGCAAGGGCAGAACTGGTATTGGGGGTGGCAAGAAAGGCAATTGCCTGGAGCCACAGGGGCGCCATGAAACTAAGTTACATGCCTCAGCCCCATGGGGGTGGGACTCAGGCTTCAGGGGTACAGTAGTTTGGAAAGGTTAAGAACCACTGGTCTATATCTAAGAGATGGGCATCTTCTTTTAGGGAATCAGATCATAAGCTTTTAGTGGCCATGTTATAATTTAAACACAAAAAGATCATGAAGATAGGATAATAGAATTATAGAAACATAGGACTCGAAGGGACCTCAGTAGATCATCTAGTCCACTCCTCTGCACTGAGGCAGAACTAAGTGTTATCTAGACCATCCCTGACAGGTATTTGTTTAACCTAGTCTTAAAAACCTCCAAGGATGGAGATTCCTCAACCTCCCTACATAATTTGTTCTGGTGCTTAACTACCCTTTGAGTTTGGAAGTTTTTCCTAAATCTCCCTTGCTGCAATCTAAGCCCAATACTTCTTGTCCTATCCTCACTGGATAAGGAGAATTTATCACTCTCCTCTTTACAACAACCTTTTCCATGCTTGAAGACTTATGTCCCTCCTCAGTCTTCTCTTCTCCAGACTAAACAAGCTCAGTTTTTTCAATCTTTCCTCAGAGATCATGTTGTCTAGACTTTTAATCATTTTTATTGCTCTTCTATGGACTTTCTCCAATTTGTCTGTCTGTTTCCAAAAGTGCTGGGGCCCAGGAACTGGACACAATACTCTAGTTGAAATGTTATCAGCAGTCAGTAGGGTGGAAGACTTACTTTTCATGTTTTACTTACAACAGTCCCACTAATACATCCCAGAATGATGTTCATTTTTTTAGTAAGATGAACAAAAATAAACAAGTTCAAGGACAAAAGAAATGCAGGTCAGATGTTAGATTGCACTTAGCAACTGTTCCAGTATTTTGCAGGAGAAGCCTGATGAAAGTCTGGAAGACAAATGGTCAAACTGGAAGAAAATTGTAGTCAAGATGGCAGAGGAAGTAGCAGTTCCACCAAAGAGGGCAAAAGTAAGACGCATTGATTACATCTGGAACATGGGCAGCAACTGACAAGTGGAAAGCTCTGAAGGCAAAAAAAGAACAATACAAGACAAGCAGAACTTCAGAAGTGGATGCAAGATACAGAAAAAAGAACAAAGAAATAAAGAAAAGATGCAGTTGAGTTAGAAATGCTTGGATGCAGGAGAAGGCTACAGAGGCAGAAGCAGCAGCACAAAGGGAAACTTCAAACCACTCTATGGAACAGTGAAAGACCCCCTCAGGGACTCTCATGGACAAATGTTGAAAATCATGAAACCAGATGATGGAAAGAACTTTTCCATTAAAATTTAATTGTCTAGAGCTGATATTCATGGACAGGTTTGAGAGAAATGCCAATGCTAAGTTAGAAATAGAAGAGGGACCAATAACATCCAATGAACTCAAAGCAGCCACCACAGACCTCAAACAAGGGAAAGCTCCTGGGGTTCATGGACTTTAACAGAGGTTCTAAAGACAGGGGGTGAAATTCTGATTGAACAGCCAACAGAACTCTGTAATGAAATATGGATGAAACAACAAGTGCCACAAGACTGCAAAGATGGTATGAATGTGTCATTGCCAAAAAAAGGGTGCTCTTATTCAGTGAGAACTGGAGAGGCATTATACTGCTATCAATCCAGGGCAAAGTATTGGCTACAATGCATGCTGATTACAATGAAAAAGGCAGCAGATGAAATATTATGAGAACAGGCTGGATTCTGATCAAGTAGATTATGTTGTGAACAGATAAAAATCACTGAAAATGCTACTGCTTGCCAAAAACCCATTTTAATTAACTTTATTGACTTTAAGATAGCATTGGATGGTGTCCACAGAGAGACCCTATGGAGTATTGCAAGAAGCTATGGGTTACCAGACAAGATGATCAACATAATAAGGGGTTTGTATGATGAAAGTAGATGTGCAGCAAGATCAGATAGAAGCCTGGGTTAGGAGTTCAATATTGTGACTGGAGGTAAGACATGGGTGTCTGTTATCACCAGTTCTCTTGCATTAGCAACAAACTGGGTGATGAAGCAGGTAACAAAAGGCACCATGGATGGTATAAAATGGGTTAGTGGAGAGGAGTGACATGACTGCAACTTGGCTAATGACATTCCGTTCCATGTCATAGTTAGTAAAGCAATAATTGCCCTTACATCTGAGCTAAAAAAAGAGGCAGCAACAATTGGATTAAAGTAAATGCAGAGAAAACCAAAATTATGAAGGTAAGAAGCTGGGATAACAGATGCAAACGTGTATGTGGATGAAAATGAAATTGAACAGGGAGAAAAGAGTTCTGCTATCTTGGGAATGTGAAGACATTTGAAATTGGCTATGATAAAGATAATCAGACAGGATTAGGAAACGCAAACACCACTTTTGGAAGAATGAACAACATCTGGTCAAACAGAGGTTTCCACAAAGGTTAGATTGTATCATGTGATTGTACAGAGCACACTACTGTATAGAGCAGAGACTTGGCTGATGAGTGCCTAGAAACTTGAGGCTTCCCATCACAGATGGCTGAGGAAGGTACCATACATCCATGGAAGGACAAAATAACAAATGCGAGAGTAAGGGAGCTGTCTGAGCAGAATGTGTTAGAAAATACTATCAAAGAAAGAAGATGGTTGGGACATGTTCACCATATGGAAGCTGGGAGATATACTAAGCAAGTAATGAATTGGGTCCCTGAGGAAAGAAAGAGAAAGCGAAGAAGGCCAAGGAAGAACTTGCAGAAGACAGTGACAGACAATATTAAGTGCACTGGCATCACCTGGGAAGAACTACAACAACTAGCAAGTTACCATAATCAATGGAGAAACTAGACTGCCCCATGTGTCAGTGCCACAAAGGAACTGAGGTCTAACATAAGAACTTACATAAAGTGCACTCAACAAACCAACCCAGGGACCCGCAGGAATCTTTTAAAATATACAGACATGTAAACAAATCAAACAGTTAAAGGAGATCAGGAGACATCATGAATAACATTTTCAGTTAAGTTTTAAAACGGAGCATCATGTCTCTAAAATGATGCTACAGAAGACATTTATTCAGTGTGTCTCCAGGGTATCATGCAGGCTACATGAAGATTTTTAAATGTAAAATACTTGCTTTCATCATTTTCTTGGTCTCTCGATTAAGAACCATCTCCAATACAAAAACATCTCCTGCTGTGGGTTGCTCAGGGGTTTCTTCATCTTCTTCCTCCTCCTCCTCCTCCTCTTCTTCTTCTTCCTCCTCGTCCTCTTCATTTTCCCCAAGCATGGAAGCAAAGACCCGATGCACAGATTTACTGATCCCATCTGTCGTTTCTCCTGGTTGAAGAGAGGCAGAACAGGTTTACAACACATCCTGATGAATCAGTGTCTGTTGATGTTTAACTCAGGTCTGGTAGTAAGGATGGAAGTGCAATTGTTGTTGCTGATTACCCATAATTCCCCCCCAATTCCTTTTTAGGATTGACTGAGCCTGCCTCTTGGAGATACAGACACCCAGTGCAATGGCAAGCCTAGATAGCAAGGAGAACAAACATTTCATAATTACATTCTCTAATTCAGTAAACTGTATGTAAAAGTCACCTATAAAAGAACACATGCTTTCAGCAACAAAATATTGTGATTTTTACATTTCTTCACTTAAGTCACCATACTGACACGTACCTTCTGTTTCACTCTGACTCTGGGATTTACGAGATCCTTTTCCAGATGTAGATGGCGCATCTGGGTCTTTTATATTTTCCTCAGCAGGTACACTTTCTCCATCCTACAGATATCAATAAAATTAGTCACAAGGCTTGCAATAGTACTGCTGATTTTATTTTACTGTTCCACCAGTGTTTAGGATTACTGGTATTTACACTATACGTTTCTGGCTTTTTGCATTGCTGATGGACCAGATGCTACATTATCCTATTTAACCAGGCACCAACATTGATTTCAAGAAACTTCTATTCTCACCAGTGTAAAGTAAACTCAAATTGTGACTGTTCACTGTTGTTCTACATTAGTTTTGACTGTCGTGTCCTGAAGTATACTGTTTTTATTGAACACTAGAACAAGATTATATGGTTGCCAACATCTTCCAAAAAAAATGAGGTGTGACTACGCAAGTGAACAAAGTTGTAAACAAACAAACTTTTAAAAGCTTGCCTCCCTTGTCTAAAATTAAATACAATAAAAAAACTGCTACGTGGTTAGATGTTGCAATTAACAGTTCTACTTTGAGTGAGTGCTCATATCCATTCCAATATAGGTGAGTGTGCGCACTGTGCACTGGTTCCCGGAACTTTTTTGCCCTTAGCAAGCCCCGTAGGGCCAGCTCCGACGCCCCCTGGAGTGCTGCGCTCATGCCGCGGTATATCAGGCACAGCCAGCCCTGAGAGCCCTCAGTTCCTTCTTTCCGCCCGTTGACGGTTGCTGGAACGTCTGCCCCGGCTCTTCAGCAAGTAGCAATCCCTGTTTTCTAGTTGTTGTTGTTAGAGTTTACACAGTCCCCACTTGGGTACTGACCTCCCTGGATTGGTAGAGGTACTCAGGGGAGGTACTGAGGGGTGTTCCCTTCAGAGACTTGACACCCTCAATAACTCACATCACGGACGCCTCCGATGTGGGCTGGGGGGGCCCATATCACCAGCAACCACAGCACCCAGGGGCTCTGGTCGGCACAGGAGAGGTGTCTCCATATCAACGTCCGGGAGGTCAGGGCAGTCCACCTGGCCTACAAGGTGTTCCTCAGACTCCTGAGAGGCAGGATGGTGCAGGTCCTCATGGACGACGGCCATGTTTTATATAACCAGGTGGGGGGGCGCACTCCTCGGCTCTTTGCCAGGAGGCCATTCGACTTTGGGACCTTGTGGTGAGGCATGACTTCCACATATCTGCCTCTCACCTCCCAGGGGTCAGCAACGACGAGGCAGACCGCCTCAGCAGGTTGTTTCTACTCCGCCATGACTGGTCACTGCACCCGGAGGTGGTGACTTCCATTTTCTGCAAGTGGGGTGTTCCTCAACTGCATCTGTTTGCGTCGTCCTGGAACAGGAAGTGCCCAAGGTTCTGCTCGCTCTGGGGTCACAAGCTGGGCTCCATTTCCGATGCATTCCTTATAGATTGGACGGAGACCCTCATGTATGCGTTTCCCCCCATTCCACTGCTGCCCAAAGTCCTCTTGGAGATCAAGAGGGACAAAGCGGACATCATTCTGGTTGTCCCGTCCTGGCCGAGACAGCATTGGTTCAGCATGCTGCTGGACCTGTCCATCACCATGCCGATGCTGCTCCTGAGGCGTTACGACCTGCTCTCCCAGGACCGGAGTCGCCTGTTGCACCCGGACCTGAACTCCCTCCACCTGACAGCGTGGAGACTCTGTGGTTGACGGAGGGAGAGAGAGCCTGCTCGGTGCAGGTCCAACAGGTTCTGCTGGGTAGCAGAAAACCTTCCACTCAGGTGGTGTACTGAGCCAAGTGGAAGCGCTTTACCTGTTGGGCGGAGTCTCGGAATATCCCACCGAGCTGCTCACCCATACAGGCGATTTTGGAGTACCTGCTCCACCTAAGCCTGCAGGGCCTGGCTCTGGCCTCCCTGAGGGTGCACCTGGCGGCCATCTCGGCCTTCCACCAGCCGTTGGAAGGGAGGTCGCTGTTTTTGCACCCTATGTCTCTCAGGTTCCTCAAGGGGGTGAAGAGGCTGTATCCACAGATCCATGACCCGGTACCTCCCTGGGATTTGAACCTGGTCCTCGCCGCCCTAACGGGACCCCCCCTTCGAGCCCATGGCTACATGCCCGCTGCTCATCCTCTCCTGGAAGGTAGCCTTCCTGGTGGCCATTACGTCAGCTAGGAGGGTCTCTGAGATTAGGGCCTTGACCTCGGAAGCCCCCTACACTGTCTTTTATAAAGACAAGGTACGGCTGAGACCCCACCTGGCCTTCCTGCCTAAGGTGGTGTCTCAGTTCCATTATAACCAGGATATCTTCCTCCCCGTGTTCTTTCCTAAACCACACGGCTCGGAGGAGGAGCAGAGATGGCACTTGCTGGACGTGAGACGGGCCCTGGCCTACTACATCGAGCGGACAAGCCCATTCCAAAAGTCAAGGCAGCTGTTCATGGCAGTGGCGGACCGGATGAACGGCTCACCTGTCTCCACCCAGTGCATCTCCGCTTGGATCACCGCCTGCATCAGGACCTGCTACAAGAAGGCGAAGGTGCCGCTTCCAGGACCTGTGTCAGCGCGCTCAACCAGAGCCCAGGCCTCCTCGGCAGCCTTCCTGGAGAGAGTGCCCCTGCAGGACATCTGCAGGGCAGCGACCTAGTCATCAGTCCACACCTTCACGTCCCACTACGCCATCATGCAGCAGGCGAGAGAGGATGCAGGTTTCAGCAGGGCCGTGCTCATGAGAGCAGCTCGACGCTGACTCCTACCCACCTCCAAGATATGGCTATTTAATCACCTATAATGGAATGGATATGAGCAATCACTCGAAGTAGAAAACAGGGTTACTTACCAGTAAATGTTGTTCTTCGAGATGTGTTGCTCATATCCATTCCACACCCACCCTCCGTCCCCGCAGTTGGAGTCGGCAGAAAGAAGGGACTGAGGGCCCTAAGGGCCAGCGGCGCCTGATATACCGCGGCATGAGCGCAGCACTCCAGGGGGCGCCGGAGCCGGCCCTATGGGGCTTGCTAAGGGCAAAAAAGTTCCAGAAACCAGTGCACGAGGCGCGCACTCACCTATATTGGAATGGATATGAGCAACAATCTCGAAGAACAACAGTAACTGGTAAGTAACTCTGTTTTTCTTGAAACAATCTGTTCTACCTATGAGAAATGTAGATAAAAATGGTATCGTGCTCTCCTGACCAGCAAAACCTCCTCTAGGGTAACAAAGCATTTTCTTTGTGGGATACCAATTTCAATGTCTTTAGTCTACAAAAATAGCACATTTATAACATAAGACAATTCTTGCTAGCAAATCTAAAAATGTTTGAAAAGCTATAGTCATGAATAATGAATCAAAACAGTCCATTGTATGCATACAAAACTATATTTATTCCAGTATGGGAAGGAAAAGTGTGTTGCCTTCATGTCCCCAAGGGAACCTGTAGTATAATCCTCATTTTCTCCAATTTTAACCCCTCCAAACTCTGCAGTGTGGGGACCAGCATTCTGGCCAGGAAAGCCTAGATTCTCTTTGAAGCCAGAGACCTACCCACTCTGCAAAAGGAACTGCCAGTCCTTATGGCGTAGGTCTCCATTCACCAAGAATTGTTCTTGTCTTTCCAGAAAATGACAATGTATAAGGGTCCTACCTTGACAAGTAGCTAATGATTAATAATTTCCCATACGTATAACTCATTATCACAAATTAAGTTCAAAACGCACAAAATATTTCATGGATGTAACAATGTCTACACTTCCGGCAGCATGTAGAGCACAGGCACTACATGCGTAGCTACATGCTGCAGGAAAAGTCAGGCTGTGCCCACACTCGTCACTCCCAGCGCGTAGCTACACACCAAAGTGAAAGGCTCTGGCAGCGGGGAAAAGGTCAGCCAGCTTGCTCCCTGAGGCCAGAGCCTGGCCTCACTGCTGGCTGGGACCTGTCATGCGGGTGTGGAAAAGCTCTGGCAGCAGGACACTACACTGCCAAAACAGAAAGAGGCATTGCTTGTAGGCGTGTAGGGATGTGTGCAAGGTACATACCCAGGGGGTTCAGGAGCAGAGAGCACTCTATTCACCTAAGCCATCCCACCGTCCACACTGCTACTTCTACCGTGCTGGGCCTGCCCTGACCCGTCTGCTCCCGACATGCCGCGGGACCCTAGAGCTGAAGTGCAGGACATTCTCTGCCCGCCCAGAGGTTGCCGAGCACAACTCGCTGTAGCCTGGTTCTGTGGCTGAAACAGCCGCGTGCCCGCGCCGCTCCCCCGCTGCGCGGCTGACCTGCCCTCGCGCTCGCAGCCTGGCACACGCGCCTGGGCGGAGCCTCCCGGCGAAAGGGCACCGGGCAGCTCCCTTCCCCGTGGGCGCGCGCGGCACTAACGGGTCACCAAACGGCCGTTCCCCGCCGCAGGGGCAGGCGCCCTCATCCAGGTCCTCGGCGCCCTCACCTTCCTCTCGCGGCTCTTGCGCTCCTCCCTGCGCCTCTCGAACTCCTCGAAGGAGATCTTCCCCTCCAGGTAATCGATCAGCTCGGAGCTGAAGCCTGACATCGCGCGCACGCCCTGCCGCCGCCGCCGCGCAACCGAAGCGGGGGGGGGGGGGGGTTTAGGGAAGGGGGATGTTTTCGCGCACGGACTCAGAGTCCTGGTGTTAATCGGTACCGGCCGCGGTCCGCACCCGCCGCACAACAGTTCCGGGGTAGCGCCAGCTGGCCGGGAGCTCTGAGCATGCGCCGTAAGGATACATCGCCAACCCGCGGCCCTCCTTGGGGGAGGCGCGGAGGCTCTGGAGCGCTGGTAGAAGGCGGTGGGGAAGGTGGATAAGAGACTAGAAGCGGGCCCTACTCCCTGCCCTCAGGCAGCTCTGGCCTGTCCACCCTATGGCCTATTGCCTGCAGTCCGTGCTGAGGGGCTAGGTGCTGCTAACTGCAGCCACTTGCTTTGCCTGCACAAGGGGAAGTGGGCCCTTGAGACATGGGATAACTATTTCTGATAAACAGCGGGTTGTCCGAGCTGTGCCACTCCACTGGTATCCCAACCTGCAGGGCAGCTCTGTCTGTGGAAGCTCAGAAGCTGTCCCACTCACCCATAAAGTTCGTTCAATTAAAGCTGCCTTGTCTTTCTGCTCACCTGGGACTGACAAGGCTACAACAACACTCCATGCATTTAGGTGAAGATGGCAGTTGCAAACTGGTGGCTGTCTGGGCAGGTGGGTGGGCGAGTATACCGCCTATTGCTATTCTGCTCCTCCCCCACCAATGAAACACTTCTTATGGTCAGTTTACTCAACATTTTTCCTAACCACCCGAATTACAGTTACATTACTGCTTTCATAACAAACCCTTATTTCCCCACCCATGCTCTAGGCCTGATTCAAAGTCTGTTAAAATCTGTAGAAGTCTTTCCTTTGACTTCAGTGGTCTTTGGATCAGGGAGGTACACCATGCTAGCTAAAAAGCCAGCTTTCTGTTCCTTGCAGTGTTTTAAGGGATTGAAAGATCACGTTAGAAGGGAGTCACTGAATCCTGACCCAATACAGCAAGTGAAGAATTATGAATAGAAAATAAACTACAACGATAGGTGCATTAGAAGGGCATAGATCAAATAAATGGATGCAGGTATCCAGGAAGAACAGCTGTCTAATTCCCTAATTTATGAAGGAAAATACTATTGGATGTAAACATTTTTGGAAAGCTATTCTATACTGGGAAAGCATCCTAGATTTGGTCAGGACTAAGCCAGATTCACTGTTGTCCTGCACAGTTCAAAGTAAGTGTGAAGTGCTATCAAGTCAGAACAGGAGCAGTTTACACCCATATTGCCCTTACTTTGTGCTAGTGAATTTGAAAGGCAGTAGTGAATGAGGCCCTTAATTTTTTCAGTCAATTGCTACAGGAAAGATACAAAATTTAGATGCATGTTTAATAACAAGTTTTACTGACTACATTGATTCCTTGGAGAAGAGGTGGCTATAGTTTCTCTTTTCATCAAAGAAAAAGAGTAGCATAGCTTTTAAAAATTGAAAAACCATCCCTATGACCCATCTGGAATAGGGCAGTGATAAGGTTTCTAGAGCAATTACTGTAATATAAAGCAAAGATGAAATCACTTACTTATATGTATTCTAGCATCCGAATATGCATTAATTTACATGTAGTTCTATAGGCTTTCTCCTATTCCTTTAAAAAAAAAAAAAAATTAAAAGATGCCCTTTGGTGGGCTGGATGGATCCAGACTATGTCCCTATGCTACTTTACAAAATAAAATCCCTTCAACTATTATCAGTTAAAGGAGTTTAGTTTAGATGATGCCTGTCTTTTGAAGCCAGGGACCCGCCTTCTTGTCCTAGTTCAACAAGTGTGCAGGTATAGCTGGTGTGCATGCAATATGGAGCTATTACTTCCATATTTTATACCCATTATTAAACAAGGGTTTAGGACTTGATTCTGCAACAAGGTAGGCCTGGTCTACAATGTGAAGTTAGATTGACAGAAGCCAGCTGCCATCAACCACATAATGTATAAGTCTCCACTGCCAGGTCCCAAGTTCCACTGACTTAGCTCGCCATAAATACCAACTTAATTAATCCACCTCCACAAGAGGCATAGTGCCACAAGAGGCACAGTGCTAAAATCAAAGCAGATGGGTCGACTGAATGGCAGTGGAGATGGAGCATTGCGTAAATCAACATCACTGGCCTCCAGGAGGTGTCCCACAATGCTGTGCTCTGACCACACTGGAGATCGTTTCAACTCCACTGCACTGAGGCCACATACACAGGAAAAAGCCCCTCCCCTGGTCAAGCCCCAGGAAAATTTGAATTCCCATTTCCTGTTTGTTCAGCATGGGGAGCTCGCCAGCATAGCTAATTATGGTGACTGAATGCCCCAAATGCGCTCCAGCGTGGAGTAGATCTGATGTGTTGGATCTTACTGGTCTGTGGGGAGAAGAGTCAGTTCAGGCACTACTCCAATCTAGCATAAGAAATGTAGAGGTCTATGAAAAAATCCCATGGGGCATGTTGGAAAAGGGGTACAACAGGGATATGCAGCAGTGCAGTGTGAAAATCAAAGAACTTAGGCAGGCATATCAAAAAACAAGTGAGGTGAACAGTTGTTCTTGGTTGGCACCAATGACATGCCACTTCTACGATGAGCTGCATGAAATTCTCAGTGGCGACCCCACCACTGCCCCCAGATGCAGCGTGGATCCATCTGGGGAATCTGGGCCCTAGGCCAATGAGGATGAGACTGTGGATGAGGAGGAGAATAGAGAGGGGGGCAGCGGAGTGGGGGGGATCCATTCTCCCCAACAGCCAGGATCTGTTTTTAACCACATGGCTGACCGTGATGTTGGGGAAGGCACCTCTGGTGAGTATGGAATTTCAGTTAAGGAGTTGGGGTTACATCCTCTGATGGGTTCTGTTTTATATGAAATAAAATATTAGGTGGAATGGGTATCGGCTGCTCTGTAGGTGCTCGAACTATGCAGAAGGCTGCCCCCAGAAAAGACTGTTTATGTGCACAAGGATGACTCGAGAAGAAGGTTTCTAGGTAGGGCTGACTTGTTTCTTCCACTGCGATAGGACACTTTCCCACGCTCCTCCATTATTAAATCTGCTGGCAGCATCGCAGAACACAGCATAGCAGCATAAGGACCAGGTGTATACTCAGAAGCCTGTAGCATCTGCTCCCTTTCTGCTTCTGTTACCCTCTGGAGGCTAATATCACATAGGATCATCTAGGGGAGACGATGGAATGTTTCATTACACGTGCTCACATCACAAACAATAGTAGGTGTGCTCCCCAATCCAAGGCGGTTTCCAGGTCCCTCAACAACAGTTTCCCTAACATCAGCTTGTTTTGGTTGGCAGGGAACTGGGTGTGGGTGTTAATAAGACTTTTCTCCCACGCCCCCTCCCTCAAGCTGCCTTGGATAAAAACCACATTTTGGGAGGCTTTCTGCTGATCCCAACTCAGGTTGCTGGGGAAATGGGGGCCTTGTCCACAAGACATTCTGATTTCCCAAAACTGGAAGCACTAGTCCTTTACTCACCCTGGCTGAAACACCAAACCGGCTTGTGGAATAGGCAGGGATTGTGAATCAGTTGTACTGTGCACTTGGCAATAATAAAGGAAGTGATTTATACATATCAGCCTTGCATTTCACTCTGGTATGTACGGACAATGGTTGCATTGTGCTTTGCATGCCTTACTGTGAAAAGCATGGCCTACAGCACATCCTCCACTCCCACAGAGTGACTATCACAGATTAGAAGGCGTAAAAGGAGAACACAGGATGACATGTTCAGCGAGATAATGAACGCAGATGGGACAGCTGATACAAAGGTAAGAGCCTGGAGGATCTCATGGTCTGAAAAACTGGACATGCAGAGCAGGAGAGCAGCCCTGGAGCATGAGCATGCAATGCCAGATGAGATGCTGCAGATAAAGAGGGATCAATCAGACATGTTGAGGAGTTTGGTTGAGCTTCAAGAACAGCAGCGGCAGGTTAGACTTCCTCTGCAGAACTGCCAGCAACAACCGCTGTGTTTCCAAGCCCCCATCCCCAAGCGTTCCAAGACAAGAGTAGGCAGGCTGCAATATGTGCTCCACTCAACACCAGGGGAAGGTAGTAAGAAGAGAAGGCGGCCATTCTAAAACCTGTCAATGTGGAAGCTTCGGTGCTTGCACAGACGAGCTGCATTTGTTTCTCCCCTCCAAATTTTATTACAACGGTTGCTGAAAGATAAATTATTTTCCTTTCTGGTTACAGTTGTGCAATAAAAGTCTATGTTTGTGTATTGAGGTACTTTTTATTTATTACAGTCATGGAGGTTGTGAGGGAAAGGGAGGTACAGGGACATTGCTGCAAGGGGGAGATGTTATGGGAAGGTACAGCACAGATAAGCGAAGCACATCACTGTGGCTCATTAGAAAAATGGGTTTTCAATGCCTCCTTGAGGCACAGAGCTCCTTGTTGGGTTCTCCTTGTTGCATTGGTATTTGGCTGCCTAAAGTTTGCAGCCAGCCTATCTTGCCTCCACAATCCAACCCAGCAGAAACTTCTCTACCTTTGTCTCTCGCATATTATGAAGCACACAGCAGGCAGAGATAACAATGGGGATATTGCTTTCACTGAGGCCTAACCCAGTTAGCAAACTGTGCCAGCAAGCTTTTAAATGTCCAAAGGCACATTCCACTGCTATTCTGCATTTACTCAGCCTATTTTTGAACCACTCTTTACCACTGTCCAGGTGCCTAGTGTATGGCTTCATGAGCCATGGGAGCAAGGTATAAACTGGGTCTCCCAAGATCACTACTGGCAGTTGATCATCATCAATGGTTATTTTTTGATCTGGAAAGAAAATGCCTGCTTGCACGTTTCTGAACAGACCTGAGTTCCTAAAGATGCGTGTGTCATGCACCTTTCCCAACCATTCAATGTTGATGTCAGTGAAACGCCCCGTGATCCACCAGTGCTTGCAACACCATGGAAAAGTATCCCTTTCGATTTACATGCTCTTTGGCAAGGTGTACAGGTGCTAAAATAGGGATATGCGTGCCATCTATCACCCCACTGCAGTTAGGAAATCCCAGCACAGCAAACCAATCCACTATGTCTTGCACATTTCCCACACTCACTACCCTTCTTAGCAGAAGTCTATTAATTGCCCTGCACACTTATATCACAGCAGATCCCACGGTAGATTTACCAGCTCCAAATTTACTCTCAACTGACGGGTAGCAGTCTGGAGTTGCTAGCTTCCACAGAGGGATTGGCCATTCACTTCTCCAGTGTCAGAGCAGGTCTTATGCTAGTATTCTTGCACTTCACAGCTGGGGAAAGCTATGTGCAAAGTTCCTAGAAAGTGGCCTTACGCATCCGAAAGTTCTGCAGCCAGTGCTTATTAGCTCATATCTTCATAACAATGTGATGCCACTAGGCAGTGCTTGTTTCCCGGGACCAGAAACGGCACTTCACCACGTTTAGCTGCTGTGTAACAGTCAGCAGCAACCAAAAATTGTTTCGTTCTATGGCTGTCACAGGGCGGCCTTAGTAACACTGTAATTTTCCATGCTGCGGCTCCTATCTCAGCCCTGGAAACACTGCAGGATAAGTTGCGAGGTGTTTGTAATGCTCACAATGAGGGGCAGAGCTGAGCAGGCTCCATGCTTCTCGAGCAATGGCATACGCACGGCAGAGCCAGGATTTCAGAAACAGATGCGAAAAAGTATTGGTTTGGTTGCTGTTGATATCAGGAAGGGAGGGAGGGAGGAAACTACATCATAGGAGGCCGAAGTCCTTCCCAAAAACCCCTGAGGCTAGTTGGACTGTGGAATAGTTACTCATGATGCACTGCTCTGTTCACTGATACAAGCGCAGCTGGTGAAGACGCACTCCCCCGATGCAATGAGCGTGGTGTGATCACACCCAACCAATTTCATTAGTGCAGTGGCTGGATGTTGACTGAAATTAAAATGACCTCACTTTAGAGTGCAGACTACCCTTATCCAGGTGCTCAAGTTGGGTGAAAACCTGATCCTATTGAAGTCAATGGAAATGTTGCCATTGACTTTAATTGGGCCAGGATTTCATCGTTTAACTTCAGTCAATAGGACTACTCACATGTGCAGAGTTAAGTAAAAGTCTTCTCAGGATCAATGCCATACTTTCCAAATGAGAAGTAACTGTGGTAATCTGAATGCAGGATTTCCTGATGCCATTTTAGAAAATGGTATTGGAAATCTGAAATGATTCAGCTACATAAAGAATGGTCAGAGCAGAAATTGTAAGATAGGCTCTTCTGAATAATTTATTAGTTTAATTACAAAATTGTGGGAATCATAGAGATTCTTTACTATGAGATTCCTATCAAAATATAAAAGCCAAAACAGACTAACTTTCACTGCCATACATACCTCACCACCTGAAAAGTGAGCAAACATGGCAATTACAGCCAGATATCAGCTTTGTACATGTATAGACTTGGATGTTGAAGATGATGTTAAATTGTCAGATAATAGTTAGAAACCCCAAAGCAGTAACATTTTGCCATGTATGCTTCCAATTCACATGAAGTCCAGAAGTAACCACCTGAAAGGAAAAAATATATAATAAAATAAGGATAGTATGCAGGAGCATTTAAAAACACATGAGGTCTGATCCAAAGCCAAAGAACCCTAACTAAAGCATTCCTATTGACTTTGATGGGCTCATAAATCCCAAATTATTAGAATGAGCATTGTTAAACTGGTAAATAATCTTTCCTCTCTGTAAGGGTCAGGGTGAACAACAGATTCCTGAAGGCCATGGAGTGGTAGCGGAGCTATTGGGTCTGCCCATCTGGCCACTCATCTTTCATAGGATCAGTCACTGGCTGTATAGCTACAAATACATCATTTCCATTCTTGCCCACCCCCCTGCACGTTTATGGAACAGAGACCCCAGTGGAGTACAGCTCTGTGGTGCCTGAGGACTGGGTTTCAAATCCTGCCCCCACCTAGAGTGGAAATGTACTAGTTCTGCTGGGTTTAGCACCTTGTGTGGCTGCAAGATTGATAGGATGCAGAGAGTAGGAAGTTCTAATAATTAACTGAACACAAACTGTAGTTAGAATTAAAATATTTTTTAAAATACCCAACTTTCAGTCCTTAAATATTCCATCAAATTAACAGACTCCCCAGATACTTTGGGGTCCCAGAATCCGATCTTATGTGATGCAATATTTAGACACAACAGAGTAAATCAAGGATGCGGAGCACAGTTAATTCTGTGTTTCTAGGTCATTCTCAATTTGTGTCAAACATCAGTGTTGTTTTGTGTTCCCTGGACCTCAGACCTTGAATTATTCTGTGTGGCTGATCCAGCAAAACAAAAGTGCCCAGTAATTTACTGATTTCTTATTTTGTAAGAATATTCAAAGCAAATAGTCTAATTTATGAACAAATAGCTGGAAATTTGTGTTCAGAAACCATCTCTTACACACTAAAAACACTTTGAAGAGCCATCTAAATTACATTTGAATTTTTCCCCCGAGTTTAGAATTTTCATAGCTTCACAAATTTTCAAGCCACAAGGGGCCAGTATGATTACTTAGTCTAACTTCCTGCATTACACAAGCTATAGACTTTCACCCAATAATTCCTTCATCAAACCAATAATTACTGATTGAGCTAGAGCACATCTTTTAAAACCAGTTTTTAATGCATTTTACACTGATGGGGTGATGCTGATTTTTTTCAAGTTATAAACCCATATGAAGGGGATTTAAAATGAAAATATTAATAGAATTGTCACTATAATATAATGTATAGCAATAGTATGCTACATAGTTCAGACAAAGCCATGGACTAGTGAGCTAAGCACAGGACCGGATGCCAGTAACTCCTGAGTTTTAATCTTGACTGCCACTGACTCCTTGTAGGGCCTTGGGCAAGTCTCTTAGGACCTGATCCAAATCCTATTGCAGTCCTTACTGTTTGTAGAATGGGGAAAATAATACCTACCCTCAGAGTGGTGTTATAAGAAGGATGATTATTTCTATAGTATGGTTATATACAAAATAAAAATAAAATGAACAACCAAATTCCCTGCAGTACTTTTGGCCGTAGAGATACTGCAAGTGCAAGTCTGATTCATTTTATTTTATACATATAGACTTACGAATCAGCTTGCATACCATTTTATCCAACATTCACTTTTAATTGAAGTAGTAAGAAAAGCACCACATTTACAGAGATTTAAAAGGCAGATTACTCTTTGTTACTCTAATATTTTCTTTCTTGGGGTCTATATTTTTCCTTGATATGCACATATCATGGGAGGCTATCAACCTCCATTAAAAAATTTAGATTGTACTAGGTTTTACTTGATTTCTTGAAATCCTTCCTTGTTTAATTCAGCAAATTTCAAGCACTTGTCTCTGGAAATAAATGAGAGAGATAAGCAGTGCATGCACATCTAACTTCAGAATACTACTTACCATGCAATTTACTCCTGTTATTCCAGGAAGAAATTAACTCCCCAGAAATTTCTCCTCAAATTTCATTCAGCTTTGAGTGAGAGTTAAGATATCATATATTTCTGATGTGTTATCAAGAGCAAGTTAGTTTTATTCTTCATATAGAAGTGAAAATTACCAGAATGCAAATCTGTAATTCAACATCTATAACTGTCTGTGACAGACAGCACAAGGGGAAAAAATAATTGCTTTTACCTTGGTCAGCAGCTTCTTTCAGCCTTTGAGATAGTTTTGAAACAATTTTTTCTTTTCTTCATAATCTGCAAATGCAGAAGCAGTAGGATCCAGGTAGATAGCTACCGGTCTCAGTCTGTCATTATTCATGGAGAAAGTATCTAGGAACTTTCTTAGATCAAGACCCCTCCCCGAATAATAAGCCTGGAGTGTTCTGAAAAACTGAAGACATTTTACATTTAAAAAATGTAATACGAATAATCATTTCCATTAAAACAATATTTTATCCACAAACACGTACTGCAAGGGCAGTGGCAGAGCAGGCTGCTCCGCTCTGCTTTGACAATGTACCTCAAATCTGAACTAGAATGATTACACCTAGCAGTAATTTAGTCATATTCATTTGAATATGAGTTCATATGAAGTCATATGAATTCACATTCATTTAGTCATATACATTCAGTAAATGGCTGCTATGATAGGACTGGCCAAACAGACAGCAATGCCTACCAAATTCTGACATTGAAGTTAATGGGACTGCATGTGGAATAAGGTGCTTCTTGTCATGAAGAAGGGTGTCAGAATTTGGCCTTGTGTTGTAGATACCTGTCCAAAGACCACCAACCCATTAATCAGTCAGTGATAAACTGAGTGGTAAACTCTGCTGAACTGTATCGATTCAAACTGGTAAACTTGAGGAGAAAAGCTTTCCCAACTGCCTGTCCCCACAATGTGTATATTTTGGACACTGATAATATTAGTAAAAGATATTTGTTAGCTTTGGTTCTCCAAAGAGGTGGCATAAATCAGTAAGATTAAATCAGACTGCTTCAAAGGTCTTTTAAATTATTTCTTCAGATCCCCAGCTTAATGTGTCTGATTAATTTTAACTGATGAGGTAGATAGCCCACTTTTTAATGCACTCCTTTTACACACTGAATATATCTTAGCTGTGAAGCTTATTAAACAGCCTACAATATCTGGAAGTCCCTCAAACTGATGTGTGTTCTAAATATACAAGAGTCTAGTTTATGTAAAGCCTTTAAGATCTTTTCAAGAAATGTGATTAGCATATAATGCTGCCCTATTTGCATCCCTTTCGAAAAGGCACACAGTGAAACCTGCACTAAGGGCAGCCTACAGCCAAAACCAAAGTAGAGGAGCCCCAGGTTTTCCAGTACAATCTGATTGCTTAAGGTAGACTTCATTATATTTCAAAAATATTAGTTTTTAGTTAGTTTCTTTTTAAAATTGATATTTGGTCACTTTCAAAACAAAGTACAAGCATTGGCCTGTTTCTCACAACTTTTGCATAAGACCTTGTAAGTAATGCTTTGTAATTTAGTATTCTGAGTTATTGTTAATTGGCTTTCAGATCTTAAACCACTCATGGTGCTGTGTCAGAATATATTTGTTTTCAAACCATGGTTTACCATTTGACTTAACAATATCATCTATACAGTAAAGAAGAACAGGACTAGAAGAACATACAGATCACCCCTATTCTGTTCGATAAAATGAGTTGTATTTTCACAGATCAAAATACATCTCTTGTAAAATTAATGTATACTGTACATAGGTATAAGAAAGATCCATATGCAGTATATTAAATTTGAAGTGTTTCTTCAATTTAGATTGAAGTATATGTAGGTGGCTGCTGATACTGACCACAAAACACATCGGAGTTACTAACATTAGCTAAGCCGGTCCCCTTTCACTTTGAAGTTTTTAACTACAAAAGGTACAAAATTCTTATAATGCTAATTCTTAACCAAGTAGGAGGAATTGGAAGTCCTGGCACAGTCAAGGAACTATAAAATGATTGGAATAACTGAGACTTGGTGGGGTAACTCACACAACTGGAGCAGTGCTTCTAAGCTTAACCCAGAGACTCTCAACTGGCTTATCTCCAGTTTCATACTGGAGCTCAGAGCAATCATAGTGCTCTCTTACATACAGTGCAACTCCTCCACCCTTTCGCCTCTGCCTCTCTTTCCTGAACAGTTTATACCCATCCCTGACAGTGCTAAATAAGAAGCACCTAAATACATGACACACACATACACAAAGCTTGGGCTTCATTACTATGATTTCTGCAGGGTTTCCTTACCAGATCTCGGTTTCTGGGATTGTCCAAAGGTTTCCATTTTTCTTCTGGCCTCAGGGGAGCCCCCTTTGCAAACCCTCTTAGAGCAAGCATAGTGCACAGAACCAGAAGTGCCACTTTCCACATGCTGGAGAGATGAACAGGCTGCACACAAGAGGGGGAAAGAATCTGACTGCATGAGTTCTATAAAATTTGCACCAATGACACATGAAATAAGCATTTCAGATAATTAATCCAGATAAATAGTTTAAAACAATCAGTCCATTACAAGGAGGATTTACCTACTGGAGAATATATTAGAGTGTGTGTGTGGTTTTTCTCTTCTTTTCCCCCCTCCTTTAGTGTATCTTGAGGAACAGATTAGTCCTAAAGAAATGCTTCCCATTTCATTGCTACCTCTGAGATACTGGATCCCCTCTACACTTCCATCACATAATAGTTCTAAAATAGCTAACAATTTAATTACAGCAGCAGATCTTTGTGTGCCGTGAGCAATATAATATAGCAATATAACTAAAAATCCAGATAGCCCAATTTTAAAACTGCTTGATAAAAAACAAATGTAGCAAATATACAAAATAATACATTAATAATAAATATAGAACATTTTACAACTTGATGCAACATAAAAACACACGAACATTTACTCTCGCCCTCTCCTTACATAAAGCTTACCTGTAAGTTTGGCTCTGGCTTGCCCCTTCCTGGTTAGCCTGTCTAATCTGCAAAACAGACTGATCTCTCCACTTACATTTCTAGTGGACTGGCTGTGGGTGGGTGCCAATGACGTTAGTAGTATTGCAGTAATGATTCCATTTCCATCCATGACAAAAACCCTTGAGAATCTCATCCTCGATATTCTTACGGCCTGTTGCTACTAAACGTTGCAGCACACACCCTCTTCATCCAGCCATGTCACTGAAAATGTGTGGATGGCAAAATTAATAAATGTCCTGCAGGGATAGTAGAAGCTTATTAAAATGTTATTTAAATTAATTTTATACATTTGTATTTTCAGGATGAGTATTTCAGATAATTATATTTGACAGATGGATTTCCAAGATAAGTTAGATATGGAGTAATTTCCTGGTGTTGGAAGATAGCATGGTAAGCTCTATTTCAAGAAGCGAAATCCTAGCACCTTAATGGAAGTGTTGATCTGAAATCCTAGTGTTATCTGCATTCACTTACAGATTGCTGGGGATAATAGAATGGATGATTCTAAGGTACTATAGACAAAGATTCCAACAAGAACTACATTGTTTAACTTGTTTTTATTCAATAGTATCAGTTCAAAACTGCCATGACTATTGAAGTGCCTCTCACATTCTCCTGACTCTTTAATGAACATTTTAATTACAGTGGTTTAGAACCAAGCACCAAACGGGCATCTTTCAAGTTGGGAAACTTGGTCATTCCTTTAGCACCACTCCCTGATTATTATTATTAAATACTTGTATAAAATGCCATACCAGGAAGTGTGTATCTTTTTTAATGATTGAGATTTAAACATTTTAAAGACGATCTATGGCTGTAGATGACATCGCTAGACATTGCTAACACAGATAAAATTCCAGCAGCATTGTTTTGATATCTATAGTAATGTGTGAATCTAGAAAATAGATTATTGTATAAGGTGACACTAGGAACTATTGTAGTATTTAGATTGTTTTAAACTGCTTTGTTTTTTATCATCTGTGGGAGGCTTGGAGACACTGAACTCTTAAGATCATTCTGGCTTTAGACCGACACCAGGAACAGCAACAACAGGAGAAACAGTATGAAAGAGAAAAGGCTGAGTACACTGCATGGGAGTTCAGCTATTTTAGATTAATCAGTCTGACAGAATAAGCTACTCACAGCACCAACACACACTTTATATGTCTGTCAAGCAGATGCTTCTCATATAAGGCAGGTGAAAGCTGGAAAGGATTTCAGTGTCCCCTAGTAGGGAAGACTTCTGGTTTCATACCAGTTCCAAGATGTTCATCAAGCTTCCCACCAGCAATTCTGTTTGTAGAGTTTCTCTCTTTTTAGACACAGAATAGACTGTTTGTCCTGGGGGATTCTGCAGATTTAAATGAGATCAGAAAAAGAACATAACTAGACCCAATAACAAATTCATCTTTGCCGTTGCTATTTACTTTCACCCCATAGAAGCAACTATTTAAAAAAAGTTAACAGGCCACCTTGCATGAAAAAAACAAACTTTAGCTCCTTGATTAAGAGATCTCTATATTGGGATTCTGGTGATCTGGACTGAATGTCAGCTCTGCTGTTGGCTTCCTGTGTGATCATGGGCAAGTCACAATCTTTGTGCCTCACTTCCCTATCTATAAAATGGGGATTGTCTTGTTTATTTAGATTGCAGGGGCTTCAGGCAGGGATTGTCTCTTGCTAGGTGTCTGTACTGCACCTACCACGAGGCCCTCACTTCCGTTGAGGCCTCTAGGCACTACTGTCAAACAAATAATATTTTTTAAGTATAAACAAGCAAGAAAAAAATAATAAAAAATAATGTGGAAAAACAAAACCATTTCTGACATGTTCTGAAAAAGTAAATCTATTTAGTTCATTTTGTTTCTTTTAGGACCTACTCCTGTAGAAGCCATTATTGCTTTTCTATCTGTATTCATAGCTACATCCTCTCCAAAAAAATGAACAAAAACATACACTATCTAGACATTTCAGGATAGAAGCCGTTTCAGGTGTTTTATTTTATTATCTTATGATGTGGGCATCTTATCTACATGATGTACTGGATGCAGATTAAATGGAATATGACTACCAACATATTTGAATGATGTGTTGAAAAACAGATGTTTATTAAATAAAACAAGTGAAATTGCCCATTACTGCTTCTGCATTAATGAATTCCTGTACTGTCATTTAGCTTTCTAACTTAATATCTCACATTTGCCCTACTACCACTCCCTGATGGTTGCTGATCCTCCTGTTGTGTACGTCAGTGCAAATCTCTCTGACTTTAATAGCAACAGGAGCGGGTTTAAAGGTATCCCTTGTCTGAAACCTGAGGAGATATCTAGTAGTTTGTTTTGGCAAAGAGGAAAGTGGAAGGAGATACTGTTTTTCTGCTTGCAATAACTGCTGTATATATTTATGTTGGCCTATGAACTAAAATCATTTCATTCCAAGAATAGGAATATAATCAGAGTAAAAAACACCCATAAAAACAAATAGTCCAGGAGAAAATAGCTGATTCTGTGGTCAACTAAAAGCAGAGGCTCATTGGGTCTTAGGCTTCATACTTACCCCATATTTTTATCAGTGATTTTTATTCTTTAACCAAAATTACAATCACATAATTATAAATCAGAGGAAACAAAACAAGAGTTACAACATTTTGATTTTTAAAAACCCCAGTATAAAACACAGAGTCTACTAAAACATCACATAGATATAGGAGAGGGAAAAAAACCTTAGCAATTCGAGGTTCTCAACCTGGGGATTGTGATATTCTCACTTTCTTTATGCATAGATGGGGAATAGGGGAGTGTCACAAAAATGTGTTTTGTGTTATGTGGTCATGAAACGGAAAATATTGAGAACCCCTGAAGCAAACATCTAAAGAAAAACACTTTGCATTTTGCCATACACCTAAAGAAAAATACTTTGCATTTTGCCATGCACCATAAAATGCGTGAGAGTAATGTAATTACTGTAGAAACATCTCTTAGCTAGTTTTAATTTTTTTCAAAGAAATATTGAGGGCAACACTGAAGTTTAGAACCCTAATGACAGGAATAAACGACAGAAAGGCAGGGTGCCACTAATTTTGATCTTTGATGTTGAGGGATTCTATTTATATCAGGGAAAATAAAGATTTTATATACACAAATTGTATCTTAACCCATATATGTTTCTGGTCAGAAGACCATGACAGTTACTGTAAACATTCCAGTAACAGTGATGACAGAGACAGTGGTTTAATTATGGATGTTTTAAGAGAGATGAAGAATGTAGAATACACCAGGAGCTGACTGAGGATATATCTGAGCCATGTGTGATCATCTTTGAAAATTCATGGAAGATAGGAGGGATTACAGAGGACTGGAAGAGGGCAAATATAATGCCAATCTATAAAAAGGGGAATAAGGACAACCCAGGGAATTTAATATCAGTATCCAGAAAGATAATGAAGTAAATAATCAAGCAATCAATTTCCAAATACATAGACAATAGGGTGATAAATAACAGTCAACATAGATTTATCAAGAACAAATCGTAAAATTAACCTAATTGCTTTTTTTTTTTTTGACAGGGTAACAAGCCTTGTGTACAGGGGAAAGAGGTAGATGTGGTATATCTTGACTTTAGTAAGGTTTTTGAAACTGTCTCACACGACCTACTCATAAACAAACTAGGGAAATATAGTCTTGATGGAGCTACTATAAGATGGGTGGCATAACTGGTTGGAAAATCATTCCCTGAGAGTAGATATCAGTGGTTCATAGTCAAGCTGGAAGGATGTATCACTTCTATGATTCTATGACTGCACCTTAAACTGAAGAATATTTTGAAGCATAATTTGTATACGTTACATTATTTTTCCCTTTGGCATTGAGGAAAGAAGTAGGTTGATAATTTGGATACACTGGGTTTGATAGGGGGCATTTGTTACTGAACAGGCTGCTTATTATTGTATGGACAACTCAAGAAGTATATTGAATATGATTAGTTTAATGTACATTTTAAAATGTAAAACATTAGAGACAAGTTATGCATTATAAAAAAGCAAATAAAATAATTTAAACTTAACGCTACTAATTTTCAAAGAGTAAGTCGTTACAAAGGAATGTAAATTAAATTTTGATTATTTTTTCAGTTCACAAAAGGTAGTTGACAATAATGCTTTAACCTTAGACTTTGAGTCTACTTACTTTCAACCTACTGTTCCTGTATATACACCAGTATGACTCTTTCCCAGTAGGAGATATATCTCTGTAGTTAAATGAGTAGAATCTCTACTGGAACTATGGGAAGGAAAGAGGAGACTTGATGCATTTCTTCTGACTCCGTCTTGGCATGCAGCACTTTGTTATGAAATCAGGTTCCATCTCAATAAATAAAAAAAAATCCTAAATAAGGTGCAAAAAGTCTGTCAAGAGGTTGTCTTTTGTACTGAACCACACTCTCCCCTACAAAGAAGCTATGAGTCCAATAGTCAGGGTGACCTCACAGAGATGTTCTCAGGCTCTCAGTTGTACTTGGATCACATGATCAATGCTTTGCTGGAGCAGACTGCTTTTAGAGCACAGAGTAGCATTAGAGAGTGGTGGAATCTTTCTCCCAAAAGTCTGTTTCTGACATTCTCAATACATTCTACTAGTAAATATGCTGAAAGCTAATGTGAATTAATATTATATTTATTTATATTGTTTCTGGAGAAGTCTATTCGCTATAAAACTGAGTTTAACAGAAATCATACACTTTGGCTGGTTGATGATGTATGCATAAACCTGAGAGAGTCAGTTATTTTATGGTTGTTGTAGGTTCTCTTTTTAATTTAATAATCTTTTATCTGAAATTATGTTTGTTCTTCTTAGAGTGCTTGCTCATGTCCATTCTGTGTGTATGCGCCACATGCACCGGTGCCAGAAGCTTTTCCCCTAGTGGTACCCGTAGGGCTGGCTCTAACGCCCTCTGCAGAAGTGCACGCGTATGTGCTTGTATATAGGGTGCTGCCGGCCCCCCTCCCTTCTAGTTCCTTCTTATCGCCCATGACGGTGCTGGAACAACTCTCTTGCTCTCGCAAGTCTCCATTTCCTAGCGGCTTCTAGTTTTCAAGCTTTTCCTAGTGTATATAGTTTAAAGTTGGTTGTTTAGTTGTTAATTCGTTAGTTAGTAAGTTCCCAGGATCAGGGCATGCCCCGTTCCCTGGGGTTTAAACCCTGCGCTTAGTGCAAGAAGCCTATGCCACTGAGCGACCCACATCAGAGCTGTTTAAAGTGCTTGGGAGAAGCTCACCTTTCCAAGAAGTGTAAGATCTGTAGGAGCTTTCGCCTGAGAATTAAAAAGGACCAGGACATTAGACTTAAGACCCTTCTGAGGGAGCCGACACTCAGACTGGTGTTGGAGCCGCAATCGGACTTGGGACTGAGCACTGCGGCCTCTTTAAAAAGTGCTCCTCCAGTGTTAGAGTTGACCTGGCACCGCTCAGCATTCCTGGGGCCGAAGAAGAGCCAAAAAAAAGTGCACTCAGGGAGGGAGTGCTCACTGGCACCGAAGCTAGCTAAGAAAACTTCAGGGAAGCTGGAGTCAGCCCGGAAGATGTCTTCGCACAGGTGGGCGTTGAGCCTGGCACCCGCACCGCCGCTGACTCCCGGGAGAGGCAGAACCCCACACCACCTATTGGTCTCCTCCACGCCTGAGGTGTTCCAGGCAATGAAGGACCTATTGGTCATGCCGGTGTCACCTACACCACAAGAGGGTAGGTCCCCGCACCGAGAAGCAGACACCCTGGTCGGGGGTTTGTTGAAAGGGATGCCAGCGACTACACAACAGTCCCGCCTCCCGTCAACTGGTCACCATTTGTCAGCCTCAAAGAGCTCATCAGGTTCTCAGAACTGGTCTCCGGAACCACGTCAGGACAATCGGGTTCGTGCCTACGTCTCCGGGTGCTAGACACCGATCCTCGGAGCACTGATACCAATCCGCTGAGCATCAGCATTGATCTTTGGAGTCCCAACGTTCGCCGAGCCTGCAGCATCGTGAATCACCGGCATGGAGCAGGTCACCAGAGCCCCATCACCACTCAAGTCCTTACAAAAAGCCAAAGGACAAGATGCAATCAAGACATGGCAATGCTCCGGCTCCAGATACTGCTCCCCGATGCCAGAATTCTGGCATGTAGACACGGAGAACCAGGAGGGCAGCGGCGCCCCCGTGGTCACCAGGATATACCTCTTCGGGTTTGGGGGAGGAAGTTATAGTCCCCCTGAAGGTGCAGGCTACAAAGCCGCCCGCAGTTTTCCCCATGCCACCTCAGATGGAGGGGTGGCCTCAAGGACAATAGACTGGATCCTGGTAATACTGGAACCCACGGGAACATCTGGCAATCGCTGGAAATGTTTACTGACTCTCTCCCCCAGTCTTCCAAACAAGACTTCGAGGCCATTCTGGAGGAGAGTAAGACTTTGGCCAGGGCCTCCTTGCAGGCAGCTTCAGATGTGGCTGACTCAGCAGCACAGGTAATGGCCTCCGTGGTACCAGTGAGGAGAGCTTCATGGCTCCAGTCATTTGGTCTCTTGATGGAAGTCCAGCAGTCCATCCAGGACCTTCCATTCATTGGCGCCACTCTGTTCGCAGACCAGACCAACTCCAGGCTGCATGGTCTGAAGGACTCTAGGGTCACGCTGCGCTCGTTGGGCCTTTATACCCAGTCTTCCTCAAGGAGACACTTCAGGCCCTCACAGCAACAGTGCTTCGGAGGCCAGTCCAGAGGAGAGCCCTATAGAAAGAGAAATAGAGGCTACAAGCGTCACCGGGGCAATTCGCTGGCATCTACCTTGAAACCAGGCCCGAGCCGTCATTCCTCGGATGGAAAGAGAAGCTTTTGAAGGTGCCCCCGGAGTGACCAACCAGTTTATATTCGAGATCCAGTTTCCCGACTGTTCTCCTCCTTCAGCCTAGATGGCCATTATATCAGACCATTGGTGTCAAACACCGTGGCTACCAGCTGCACCCTACAGTTCATCTGAATCCCACCCTCCCACTCCGTCCCTCTTCAGGGACCCCTCTCATGAGCAATTCCTCGTCCAAGAGGTAACAAGTCCTCCTGCAAATGGGAGTGGTGGAGGTCCCTCAGAATCTGAGGCAAAGGATTCTACTGATGGTATTTCCTGATCCCAAAGGCAAAGGGAGGCCTGAAACCCATACTGGATTTAAGGGCCCTAAACAAGTACCTCAAAAAGCTAAAATATCACATTGTCTCCCTAGCGGCTATCATTCCCTATCTGGATCCGGGTGACTGGTTCGCCACCGTCAATTTAAAGGACGTTTATTTTCAGATCGCTAGTTTCCCAGGCCACAGGACGTTCCTGCGGTTTACAATGGGAGCGTGACTCTACCAATTCGCAATCCTACCATTCGGCCTTTCTACTGCTCCCTGCATTTTTACCAAATGTATGGCAGTAGTAGCGGCCTACCTCAGGTGCAGAGGAGTGCAGGTGTTTCCTTGCCTGGACAATTGGCTCATCAGAGGCCACTCAAGGGAACAGGTCTATCGTGACATAGGAATCATGAGAGACACATGTCAGTTGCTGGGCCTGTTAAACTAACAGAAATCTTTACTTAAGTCTGTACAGAGAATAGTTTGTGGGGGCAGTACTGGACTCTATCCAAGCCAAAGCACTACTTCCCAACACCAGATTCCAGCTATGATGGAGCTTATAATCAGTCTAAGGGACCACTCAATTACCATAGTGAGGGTATGCCTCAGCCTCCTGGGACATATGGCAGCTTGTACTTATGTGGTCCACTATGAGAGACTGCATTTTCAGTCGCTCCATCCAGCTGGCCTGCAAGGTGTTCCTGCTGTACCTATTCAACAAGGTGGTACAGATCCTCAGCCCTGTGTTGGGACTGTCTCTGGGACTTCTGTGTGGATCACAACATCCACCATGAAGCAGTCCATCTGCCGGAGCTGAAGAATACCCCAGCAGATCATTTAAGCACATCCTTTTGCTCTCACCACGAATGGTCACTCCACTAGGAGGTGGCTGACCGCATCTTCCAAAGGTGGGGAGCGCTCCATGTGGACCTGTTTGCCACCAAGGAAAACAGGAAATGTGTTTGCATCTGCTCTCTTCTGGGGTCAGAGGACGGCTCTCTGACAGATGCTTTCCTCCTCTTGTGGTCAAGGGGTCTCATGTATGCATTTCCCCCAATACCTCTTGTGCACAGAGTTCTGGTGAAAGTCAAGAGAGACAAAATATGAATCATCCTGATAGCCCCAGAGTGGCCTCGCCAACACTGGTTTGGGATGCTGTTGGATCTCTCGGTAGCTCATCCTTGGTCTCTACTGCTGCACCCAGACCTCATTTCCCAGGACCGGTCGGTGACTTCACCCGGACCAAGCCTCCCTGCATCTGACAGTGTTGCTGCTGCATTGCTGAATAGGAAAGAGCGCCACTGTTCAACCCAGATCCAAAGAGTGCTGTTGGAAAGTAGGAAGCCTTCAAACAGGGCGTCCTACCTAGCAAAGAGGAAGAGCTTCGCCTGCTGGGCGGACTATCAGAATGTATCGCCAATGAAGTCTTCTATAAGATGATCCTGGACTATGTGCTTCATTTAAAACAGGAAGACTTAGCCTTTTCGTTGGTAAAAGTTCATCTGGCAGTAATATCAGCGTTTCACTCACAGATACAGGGCAGATCGGTTTTCTCCCATTAGATGGCAACTAGATTCCTTAAAGGGCTGGAAAGGCTCTTCTCTCCGATTAGAGAGCCAGTTCCCCAGTGGGCCCTGAACCTTGTCCTGTCCTGACTCACTGCTCCACCTTTTGAACCGTTGGCCTCCTGCTCGCTCATGTACTTTTCCTAGAAGGTGACCTTTCTAGTATCAATCACCTCTGAACACAGGGTGTCGGAGATTAAGGCCCTGACCTCGGAGCTGCCTTATATGGTGTTCTTCAAGGACAAGGTCCAGCTCTGCCCCCATCCTGCATTCCTCCTGAAGGTCGTGTCCCACTTTCATGTTAATCAGGACATCTTCCTGTTAGTATTCTGCCCTAAGCCTCACAGCTCTAATGAAGAGAGGCACCTACACTTGCTCGATGTAAGGAGGGTTCTAGCCTTCTACATTGATAGGACCAGACTGTTCCACTGCTCCACACAACTCTTCATAGCAATTGGTGACAGGTTGAAGGGCAAACCAGTCTCCTTTCAATGAGTATCATCCCAGATTACAGCCTGCATTCGAGCCTGTCATGAACAAGCCAGAGTCGTGCCTCTGGTGTCCTTGTCGGCCCACTCCATAAGGGCCCAGGTGTCTTCAGCGGCTTTTCTGGCACATGGGCCTATTCAAGATATTTGTAGGGCTGCTACATGGTCATCCATACGTACCTTCACGTCCCACTATGCCATCACGTAGCAAGCTCAGGATGATGCGGGATTCAGCAGAGCAGTACTGCAATCTTCATGGCCATGAACTCCTGCCCACTTCCAGAGACCACAGCTGTGAAGTCACCTAAATCAGAATGGACATGAGCAAGCACTCAAAGAAAGAATGGTTACTTACCCGGTAACTGTTGTTCTTCAAGATGTGTTGCTCATGTCCATTCCAGAATCCACCCTCCATCTCCTCTGTTGGAGTTCCAGCAAGAAGGAACTGGAAGGGAGGAGTGCTGACAGCACCTTATATACGAATGAATACACGCGCTGCTGCAGAGGGCGCTAGAGCCAGCCCTACGGGTACCATTAGGGGAAAAACTTCCGGCACTGGTGCATGTGGCGCGCACACACACCTAAATCAGAATGGACATGAGCAAAACATCTCGAAGAACAACAGTTATGAGGTAAGTAACTGTTCTTTCCTGAGCCAAAATGAAGTGTGAACAGATTTAGCATTGGCTTCAATACTAGGATTCATTTTCAGCCAAAAAACACATTTTTGAAAGATAATTCCACTGCAGCTCTTTCAGTGAAATAAGCTCACACATAAATAGTGCACATTCAGAATTGAATACTGTTACTGCAATTATACTCATTAAACAAAATTATATCCTTCTATGAGGAGAGTGACTGGTTTCACAAATGCTTTCCAGCTAACTATCAAAATATGCCACTTCAAATGTGTCTAAATTCAGATTGTACCTAAATGGATACATCCCTGCCAAACTGAAGATTGTTAATTATATACACAGTACATCATAATATGAATATTAATGTGTATCTGAATTAAACTTTACTGAAGTTAGATAACAATTCCATAAAGTACAGCAACACTTCCAGATAAATGATCAGCCTTTAGCCTTTTTTAAGTCACTTCTATATTCCTTTAACCTTCACCTCCAATCAACCAACCCCCAGCTATTCTTGAGCATGGATCAAGCAAGTCGGCTGTTACCCAGAAAACTAGACCAGATGATATCCTGGACAGAGCAGAAAGATGAGACACCAGGAATGTGGTTTAACTACATTAGGCTGAAACTTATCTGGGAACTATTTGGCAGTATTGCACCCAGAGAAATCATTCTTCTTTTGTACTCAATTCCATCACGGGAAGGGATGCAAGCAGCTTCCCACCCCATTAACTAGGTCCCAGAACTACTGCTGAGATTCCAATACCCTCCTTTGTCTGAAGATTAAAGGGGGAGATGAGGAAGAGGTGGTTGTCTCCCCACTGTACTAGTGGTTAGGAGCTCCTATCCCATTCCCCACTTTCTTTAGGAGTAGCTTCTCCTAATCCACTTCCAATTTGTCAGGGAGCCAGACCCCCTACTGAATGAATACCTGTATTGGGCATCTGCCAAATTGTGACACAATGATTCTGGCAACCTAACTTACCCACCAGGTCCCAGGACTGCTGAGAGGACGGTGGAAAAAACTACAGTTATACTGATGTCCAAGAAAATACTATGTGAAATAGTAACAGTTTGGGGAAGAGGATAGACTAGAAGTGAGGAAAGAATAGTTAACATTTTTCAGCAAGCATCATTTCAGTTTATTATATTTTCCCTTGAGAGAGTAAGGCAGATGATACATGCCTACTAGCTAAGCATAAATTAACATTTTGTAATATATTCTGTACGGAGTATAATTACTGCCTCCCAAGTAGGCCAACTAATGATCCTACTCATGAGGTCTGAACAAACCAATTACAAAACTCCCCAAAATAATACTATTGACACACACGCTTCTTTTGCTCACTGTTTTTATTTTATTTTACTTTCTGAATTCTTAGAATGCCAAGTATTACAATTTAAAAGAAAAGCACATAACTGCTCCACGTTAATACCTGAGCAAAGACTGAAGGCAAATGTTCACCACTATGCCCAAAAGCTTATTTGTAAGGTAAAAATACATTAACAACATTCACAACACTCTACACACCGTATGACTGATAAGTGGCACTTTTTGTGAATTACAACCATTTATATTAATGCAATTGTTACAAAAATTACACACAAGTGTGTATTTAGTACAGTATATATGCTGGACAAAGTACTGCAAAAGTCATGCACATTTATGTGGAAAAGACAAGTAAAAATTTAACTCTGAGAACATACTTCACACAGTACATGAAGGTCCCAAACGAGTTCCCACTCAAATCTAACTCCCACTGATGTCAACAGGGAAAGGACCAGCCTCCAAAAGCACAATACTGCAAGGTGCTGAGCGCTCTCACCTTTCATTGATTTCAATAAGGTACTCAGCATCTTTCAAGGAGAATTCAGCACCTCACAGGATCAGGCCCTGAGTGTCCATATTTATATCATACATTGCATAAAGTGTATTTGGGAACTTAATTACAAATAACTTTTATAAAGAATAATGATTGTAGCCTCAATATCCACACAACTATAGTGAAGACCCTGTCAACAGTCTATATAAACCTGTAACTGCTGGGGTTAACTCCACCAAAAAAATTCACACCAGGTTTAAACTGACCATACAAGATCTCAAACTGTAAGAAAAATTTTACAAAAGTCAGTTAGGCTGTTTTAAATGATAAAAATTCCAAAATTGTGGTTTCCAACATTTTAAAGTGCTCTTGGAATTACTTTAAATCAGTATGAACGGATATTTTGCAGGGGCATTAGTCCATCTTGGCATTTAGAGGAGAAATTAAAAGGTGAGCTGCAAAGGAAATGAAAGTTATTGGGATTGTGCAATTTTAAAAATTCTTCATGAAGTATAAAGAAGGTCTCAAAGTTGGTGGGTGGTGTGTGGTGGGTTTGTTTGTTTATTTTTAAGGTTTTTCATATTAGAAATTCAGGTTTTGGCTAGCCTGGAAAGGAACAATGACTGGAACTAGCAAAATAACAACATAAATATCAGAGTGAAAGCTGAGTTATTGACAGAAGATTCTTTTTAATCAGACCCTTTAAACAGGAATTAATGAAAAAAAATTTAAGTCCAGTCACTACTTAACATTTTTTAAAAAGGGCATCTTTGTTCTAGATTCAACATTCCTGCCCCTTCAGTTAAAAAGTGAGGGTTAACAATCTTCTGATATTCAATAGGTTCTATAGAAAGAAAAGCCACAGTTGACTGTCCTCATAGTCTTTAAAAAAAAAAAAAACAGAAAAAAGATTTTAAAATACCAAAATTAACAAGAGAAAAAGAGGACCTGAAAGGCTTTAATGTATCAGAAAGAACTAAAAAGGGCACAAGTCTACTTTTTTTTTTTTTAAAGGCCTTTGCAAGTTATACATAAAATAATTTTTTCTTCAGAAATATAATTCACTATGCAATGTTTATGGGGCCACTACAGTATTATACCTTTTTGCTTTTAAACAGGTCCAGATATTAACTATTCACTGTTAAATATAATACTTTCTGTGCTCTTTACAGCTTTAAGTAAGGTTTCTAGGGGAAAATAAATGCTTAATATAATTACATTTAACTTCTATAGAAGATTAGGAATGTGACACAAAAAGCAACAAAAGCCAAGACACATATCTAAGGCTTATATTACTTTGTTGTTGTTGTTGGGGGAGGATGGGGAGGGAGAATTGTCACAATGGAAAGAATTCAGGTACTAATATAAATAACAATGTAAAGAAAATGTAGTTGTATTTAAAAATAGTGGAGGCCCCTGTGAATGTGACAGCTAATGCAGGGAAAGTAAGAAACTAACATCCCCCTCTCCTCCACCACCCAACCAAATTGCCATTATGATCCATACTTAAAAAAAATTCTTTGGCGAATTTCATATGGACTTTCACAATGGAATTGAAGGCTACAGAAGTTTACAATTTAGAACTGCAGTGTATTCATTTAGTTGTTTAAGGCACAGTGTTTTGCCCCATAAAATTACAAGTTTAAAATCACAGTGAGAAAATATGTCATTTTCATTTTGGTCTGGCACTCTAATCATTTTTATTCCTTGAAGAGTGCTGTATTGTTATAGTTGTCAACTACTGAAATATCTCCAATATTATTCTTACACTGCAGTTACATAATAAATTGAACAATATAAATAAACAATATAAATGAATATAATTAATTGAACAAAGTTTGAATTTCCACCAAAATAAAAGTTAATAGTCAAATACTACAATAGAAATAAAAAACTCAAAAATCAAAATGCTTCATACATTTTTTCAGATTTATAATAAATACAAAAATGGACTAAATTGTTTGAAAAAAAGGAAAGATTCTTGTTTGTATTTTGATGACTACACAAAGCTTCAATACACCGATAATCTAATGGACCGATTCTGCATAAATTTAAGATATCAGTTATAGCACTTATTGTGAGCACAACGCTTGATAGTGTTTGCAAAGTTATGACTTAGGGGAATGATACTGCAAACCTTTACTGACACAAGCCCTTATAGACTATGGTCCTGATCTTGCAAGAAGCTCAACACAAGTGAGGCCTTGTGCCCATGCAGACATGCTTACAAGATCAGAGTGTAAAGTAGGATTACCCATGAGTCAGGACTCATGTAAGGGTAAGGGTTTGCAGGATCAGGCCCTAAATCTGAATTCAAATAAAGGGCCAAATATCAGAGTTCTTACTCAGGCCTCAATTCTGGCAGGCACACGCTTAAGTACCTTGAAGAATTGGGGCCCTAGGCAGATTTGCCTGATTAAAGGCCGCTGAATTTTTTCTAAAGACATTTAAAAATGATTAGAAAACACGGATGTAGTGTGGGTTTTCCCAATGCACAAATTTATACATTTTATTTAGTGTAAGCTTTAAGATACAAAGAACTCTTTAAATTAAGAACTTTGATTGCATTCTGTCATTATCAAGAAAATATATCAAAATACTATCATACTAAAAGGTTTTCAAATAAACTTGTATAGATTTTATATATTTGTTTATTTTGAATCTATCTTAAAGTTCCAGCTTTTTAAAACAAAAGTAGAAAAATTTGATTTTATTTAGTCCAGTATAGATTTGTTCGTTAAGATGTAGATCAGTGGCACAAATATCCAGAGGTATATAAGAGTTATATGTAGCTTTGGTGGCAAATGTGCATGTTTTGCTATGGTAATAAACTTTTAAAAACCGCTTACAATACAGTCTAAGTGTTATAAAAACTTAGTTTCCAAAAAAGGGATGTAAAAAGTCTAACACTAAAACTGAATGTGTCTAACATTTAATATGAAATATAAAATGAATCTAAAGACGTTAGGGTGCTTTGTAGTTAGAGTTCTAGCACTTTAACAATTTATAACAGCAGCAGCAGCATGATTGTATACACACTCAAAAAAGCACACCACAATTTTATTAAGCTGCAAGATATTGTGTCTATAATTTGGCTATCCTCTTTTCTCTCATAAGCAAGAATAAGGTCCAAATATGCATGTAATCTCTTCATAAATGTTTAAATTTGTTTACAAACGCTAGAACTGTAATTAGGCTCTCCTGTTAAAATTTAGAAAGCAGATATATCAAATATTATTAAATATAATAAATCAGTTGTCACTTGGCATTTGAAATGTTTATTACTGGCAATGAGACAGTAAAATAGACTTTGTATCAAGAGCAGTACTGATAAAAACAGTAACTTTTTAAACCCTTTAAACCCTTAAGTAAAATATATAATATAAATCTGATTCATGTTATTGTCAAGACTGTGATCTTTGTTCAACAGCAACTTTTAATATGACTGCTCATCTGTAGCCCGGCTGGGTTAACTTACATTTTGTTCTGTTCAATGTATGTAATCCATTATATGTAATCACACAGCACTCCCAATTTCTCCTACTGTGTGTTATATATATTTTTTTCAGTTCACTTCTCAGTCCTGTTTTACTATACCATTCATTTTGCAATGTGTAAATAGCTTGTTATTTGAATCAGCTTCCTAAATTGAACTATGCTGAGAGTCCCCAGTCCATTGAATTTGCAGGACATGATTTTTCTATGGTGGGCTACTCCTTGGCCCTAATTCCCCTGTATGTCAACAGCCATCTTCACCTTGAGAAGGGAGAGTGCCCCTAAAATATCACAAAATAATAGTTTTCAGACTGCTTTCTCTTATCCTTCCATAGGAGAAGAGAATATAGCCTAAATTACAAGAATAAACTGGAAACTGAATCCAATGAAAACTTTAAGAACATATTCCATATATCATATGCTGAGAATTGTTTAATACATATTCAATCACAGTATATTAATAAGTTATCATAATTATGTTTGCCATTGTTCAGAGTATACTTGATTCCCTTACAGTGGGTGCCCTTAAATTCGTGCTGGTTTGAAAAATTATTGATTCTACCCCCTATTGCCCTATCTTAAATATACAGACTCTTTTCAACTCATAGGCTCTTTAAAAGAAAAAGAAACTGAAATATGATCAACTTATTAAATAAGTGTATTATTTATAACTTATGAAACATTGTGTCATTTTATTTTAGAAAACAACAGAGGCAAGCATAATTAAACCTGTATTAATAGAAACAAACCTATATATGTACACATCTCTAAAGGGGTTGTCTGCTTTGCAGAGTGTTGGTGCACAGTACTGTCTGAAAAATTAAGTCTCTAACAGAAATTCTAAATTGGTCATCCAAAAATAGACCAAAGATTTTAACAAATCTGCAAAACACACTCAGCCTGAGACTGCTGTATGAGAATCCTCAGAGTGCCATTATCTCATTGAGAAAAGGGATTGGTCTATATAAACTAGAGAGACAAGATGGGTGAGATAATGTCTCTTTATTAGACCAACTTCTGTTGGTGAAAGAGACAAGCTTTCGAGCTACAAAGAGCTCTTCTTCAGGTCTGGGAAAAGTACTCGGTGGCTCAGCTAATTTAGCTGTGGAGCTTGAAAGCTTATCTATTTCACCAACAGAAGTTGGTCCAATAAAAGATACTACTTCACCACCTTGTCTCTCTAATCCCTGCTATCAATATGGCTAAAACAACACTGCTATATAAACTACACCTTTAATAAATGGAAGAGGGTTGTGAAAGGTATTCTTTCCTTACTGTGACAGTGGTTTGGGATAGCAAAAGCTCAGATATTTGTCTTAGAAAAAACATAGTAATATTCTGGGTTTGACTTCCATCAATTCTCATTTTGAAGCAGATGGTGTAGGTACTACAATGTAGTAAAAATACATTTCTGTATTTGCTATTTAATGAATAGCTTACTTAAAATAAAGTAATAAAATGAAATACTACTTTATTTTAATGAAAATTTCATGTGTCTCTGCAGAAGGCCATAATCAATAGAAATAAGCCTAAATACAGGTTTTATTCTCCTCATTCACAGGAAGTGCTTCATGAACAGGGAGGGAGATTATTTGACCTCTGCATAAGGCACTGGTGAGACCATTGCTGAAATACTGTGTCCAATTCTGGTGTCCATACTTTTAAAAGGGTGTTGAAAAACTAGAAGGGGTTTGAAGAAGAGTAACAAGAATGATTTGTGGCTGAGAAAACTCATCTTACAATAAGAGAGTAAATGAGCTCAATTTATTTATCTTATTCAAAAGAAGGTTTAGAGGCAATTTAATCACAGTCTGTAAGTACTTACACCCAACCCTCTGAAAATAAGGGGTCTTATCTTGCAGATTAGGACATAAAAAGACAGTGGCTGGAAGTTAAATTGGCAAAGTTAAATATTTATCTCCTGTTTGAACAGTGAGGGTATCTAACCACTGCAAGAATGTAAATTCAATGGGTCTACTTGCAGAATAAGGTACTACACAGCGTAAACCAGGGTAGCAAAAATCAGGTCCTATGCTAGAAATACAGTACAATATACAGCAAGGAAGACCAATCCTAGGATAAACAGCTTTCACTGGATTGGAATGGCTTACAGAAAACTCTACCTAGCTCTGCTTCTCTCTCAAATTACACAGTAATCCTAAACTAGAAATATTATTACTCTATTCTATATTTGGATATGAGGTTTTAGGATAAAGGACTGCAGAATTTGGCTACAAATACACAAGCAGATCATACTACGAGTGTGTGTGTCATATACATACATACTGCAGCATACATCTGGGTAGAAATCAAATTTCAGGTTGCAGTTTGTTCAAAGGCCTTTTCTGATTTACAAAATTTACATAAATGTTAAGATTAGAAAACCAGCATATATATTATTGGTAACAATAACGGTGATACAGTTAGCTACTGATTATCTTATTCATACTTAAATCAGTCTTAAGGGTTTGCTAACAGCTTGGACTGCCAGTTTACGAGCTGACAAATAGTAAGGTGCTGCAATTTGTCATGTCACCTCACACTTCCAGTTTGGAAAGTCTGTGTAAACTTACAGTCTTTTCAGCCAGCTCAACTAAATGCCTCTTAAAAACCCAAGCCAGAATTAACTGAGGCACTTCAGGCAAGAATGATGCAATACACTAAAACAAATGGGTTAGGCTCTACTGCTGCAGGGAGCATATGCTGTAACTTGACTGTTTATAGGTACTGGATTTCCTCACACTATTCATATGACAAGATCAGAAAGAAAGAAAGCTATCAGATAGGTTCAGTGCTTTGATATTAAGGTGATAGGTGTCTCAGAAATACCAGAGATACAGAAGATACACAGAAATGAGTAGTTGATCCATCTCTGTTTAGAATCAACCAATCAGATTTACAATGATTATAGATCATTTCAGCTTGATGGATACACTTTTGTTTTAAAACACTTATACCAAGGGAGAGATTTCCTATACATTACAGATACCTGTCTTGGGTATTTTAATAATGCCAGTCAATATAGGACTGAAGCAATAAGATGCTACTTTACAGAGCTGATTATTACGGTCAGTATTTCCCACTATTACTGAGATTCTGGCACAGGTTCAGAATTTGCCTGTTTTCTCCAGAATCTGTCAATGTTTTAAAACAACATTAGAGAAATTGTGTATGAATCTATGATATCCTTCCTGAATAGACAAAGACATACAGTATATATAGTTTTAGCACTCTCACAAAAGGTAAAGCTTATAAACCACTAACACTTTCAATAATCACACAAATATGCCACAGACACTGATAAAAATGTCTGTAGAAACAACAGTTCAGTAGACACAATACACTCTAGTTTGTATAGATGAAAGAAAAAAGAAAATTATTATAGCTTGTTAGTGTGGCATAAAAAGATTAAAAGTATTCTTGGCTTTTTGTGATACTGTGCATTTCAATCATTTGTGAATTTTACCCATCACACTTTAGGACTCAAGAAAAAGATGAAGGTTCAATATAAGCACAATGTAGGGTAAACGTGTTTCAACACAAAACCAAGTGTCAACAGACATATCAAAATGTCTGCAGTGTGGATACAGAAAGGTGTGCCTATTTAAATCTAGAACACCATAGTGTTATGCTAATAAGAAGAGATTTTTTTGTGTTCAGAGAAATATTGCAATTCTCCGATTAATTTTTCAAAATAGTAGGCTAACACGACAAGAAGGTTTCTAAAAGATTTCCCAAACACCCCAAACTACACAAGAAGTGTTTGCAATTCTGTCATCTTCTCCAAATGATGTTGATTAAATATTACATTAGTGTGGATATTTCTTTGTTCAACTTTGTATTATTTTCCAGCATCCATTTCTGGGCCACAGATTTTCCAATTCCATTTGGAAAGTTAAAGATTTACACAATGCAACACAATACATGTAGAAGAAGAGAAAAGATGACAAAGTATGGTACTCTGTATAAATGCATTGGTCCGAAGGCCACCACAGCTACAGACAAAGGGAGAGGAAGTTGCGCTGCAATTTTCAACAGTTTACTGTGTGAGAAGAGAGAAAAACAGTTTACCATTTTTATAACTGCAAGCCATACAGCAGGAGACAAAGCTGTGCAAACTCACCATTGAGCTTGGTTTTAAGAAGAATTTATTGATTTTAATATATTAATGGGTAATCTGGAAAATCTTGTGTTGTGGCTCTCTGCGCTGAATCTGTACTATGGATAAATAAAGGACTTCATCTATTAGCATAGTCAACTGAAACTACTCATGGGGGGAGCTTCACTCTGTAATGAAAGGCTAGGTTGACTATTCACACTGTGCTATTTTGTGCAACAAGATAAAGTATTTTAATTTAGAAGCAGATTATTCATGTGCAGTAAGTTTTTCATTACATTTTTGATTAAGGTCTTGCCTAGATGGAAAATTTTTCCAGTTATACTGCCCTAATTATATGGTGTAACTCCCTCATGTGGAGACCCTAATTCTGGAATAACAGCAGATTTTTTCAGCTTAACTTGAACAGTTGCCAAAGCAACAAAGTAAATCAGAAAAAGACATTCTTATATGAGAATAAGTGTCCATTCAGGGAATTATCACAGTGCAACTGTAGGAACTTAAATTCACATTGTATCTTATACAGATATAACTTTCCTACATATACAAGGCCTAACACTCACACCTGTGAAGAATAAGGCTCTGAAGGATTCAATAAGGTGTGAATGTAAAGCTAAAAAATAAGTTCTTGATCTGACAGATTGTTGATGTATCAGATCAATATTACATTTGATTTGTGATGCATAGATTATGTGTCAGATCAATATTACATTTGACACCTTTCATTAACACTCACCTTGGAATTTCAAGGTTTAATAATACAAATGTCATAAATGTTAAGGAGAGCTTAACAGCTAAATGTCTGTGCATCACAAATCAAGTTTAACCACAGACATGGAAAAGGACTCAAGAAATATAGGTATAGGGTCTACAGAGGACTAGAAATAATGAAGAACTGAGGATTAGTTAGCATACCTTGATTTTACTTTAGAAGTACTTGCATTCATGAGAATTCCCAAAGTGGATACAAGAATAATAGCCATAGTTCTACATGGATCAGGATCAAGTCTAATCTTGTACCTACAAAAAAAAGCAAATTGTGCAAAGACAGCACATTATTACAAAAAAAATTTTAACCACTATAAACTACACAGAAGTTAAACAATCAAAAGGACAGCCTGGCAACACATGAACAGCTAATCCCACATGAGAAATTAGGGTGGGAGCATTCTCAGTGTAAATCACAGGGGCTAAGATTCAGCCCTGCCTGTAAATCCCTTAAAAGTCTCTTCATCATATAATTTGATTTTCATAATAGCTAACCATAAACCATTATACAGGATTGATGTGTACAGATACCAGTTATGTAAATTCATTCAACTAGAGCCTTTAAGTGCTACTATAAAGTAATATTAATAGTCACAGAAACCTTTGCAATTTTAAATCAGCAGCTGTTTGGGAGAAAAGTACTAAGCAAACTATAATATTGATTTTTTTTATGCTGGCAATTTAAATGTTACCTGAGATTTTTAAACCAATAAATTAAAGATGGCAAACTGAGTAGCACAATCCATGTGAGTAAATGGATGACTGTAATATGTATCTTAAGACTGTTTACAACGTTGTCAATAGCTGAGGTGGTGGTGAGTGATGCTGCTACTGCTTCTGGAATGGTCTCTGTTGAATCACAGTTCTTTACTGTCTCTTTATTGGAATTATCTGAAGTTTCTTTTGTGTGCTTTGGATCCTGTAAAGAAAAACCCCCAAATATTGGTACAGAATAGATAGGACTAATAAAATTAACATAAAAACCCATTAAGATAATAATAGCAACATGCCATTTCTGATTCAGGAAAATAAACAGATTTGCAATTTTACCCAGTACTAGCCAAGGTTAAAGGATCACCTTCTTGGGATTCCCTGAAAAAGCCATTTTTAAAAGAAATATTCAGCTTTTAAAGCTTCTAATACAACCACTGTCTCTCCTTCTAGAGGAGTGGTTTCATGACTCCAGGGCTACAGGAAGAAAGGCGAACAAAGATGGAGAATGGAGATACCAGGAGGAGACCTCAGGGAGCTCCTGGAGGCAAGAAAGGGGGGGAAAAAGAACAGAATACAGGGGATAGTAAAGAGTCTGGGTGAAGACCAAAGATGAGGCAGAGAGAAAGGAGGAAGACACCACAAGCGGGATCAGAGACAGGCAGCAGGAGTGAAAGATAAAGAAAGGGGATGCTGATTTTCAAAGAAGAGAATAATAAAAGAAAGGACAAATGAGAATGAAACAGAGGGACAGAATGAAAGAGATGGAAGGAAAAACTAAGAGGAGGAAAAAACTGGAGAAAAAGATGACTTTTTTTTTTTTTAGATTAGTGAATTAAGATGTATTTTATTTCATTTCCCTGACATATCATTCTAAACTTGGAAAGTGATGGGTAGCTATTCTGAGCACATATATTAATATACATACCATAGATTCTATTGCTAAGTAATTGGAGAAAGAGACAGAAAATAATCTAAATGTCCCCATGCATGAAACTGGTCTAATATTTAATTTTCCATTCATTTTTAAAAATAATCAGAATTTTAGTCCATATCCCTACCCTCCTCCCTCTCCCTCCAAGTCCTTATTCATTAAGTCCTACTACATCTCCTCTTGTACCCCACCATAGTTAAAAAAATTGCCTGAGCTAAGTATTTAAAGATAGCACAGGTTATTAACACCTACACAATTAGATGCAAGGAAGAACATTTTCTCCCTATTATACACAGGGAACACAGGAAAATTACACACAGGAAAAATACCAAAATAATTAACTAGAAAAATAATTACTGTTTCTAATCTTTCCTAATCTCACCAATAGCACAAAATCTCTGGTTATTACCTAAGTGATCTCAAGAATGAGAGTATAAAATACAGATATCAGTGACGACACAGGCTACTCCAAGGGTCTCTGCTTTTTCCTCTTCTACTCTAATGAACTAGATAAGCCATTACCTTTAATGTTAGTTCTAGCCTCCTCTAGTCACCAAACCACTGACTAACGTTATTTCCATTTTAAGACTACCAAGTCCAGGTTCACAGATGACAATGTTGCTTGTCAACTGACATTGCTGACACATGATAAACACACAATCCCGTATAGGGGTGCTGATTGTTTTCTATCATTTGTAGTATTAAATAGACTTACCATATTAAGAACATTTTGCTCTATTCTTACATTCGAATGTAGCTTAATAACCTATGAGAAGACAGACATGTTTATTTTGTACATTGGTTCTACACATAGCACCTACCATGCCTAAATAAAAAATGTCGTGCTGGCTCTAGAGTCTTCTGTCCCCATATTTTGGCTCTTGGGAAGCACAGCTCAATTGAGGCTGTAATGAAAAGGACTTCCCCAGCAATGTTTTCAGAATGGAGGGTGTATTAGCTTCTCTGTTTTTTCCATTGAGTTTGACAGAGAGCAGGAGAAACTCTACATATCCCCTGCCCTTTACTTCCACTTCAGAGTCCCTCAGCAAAATACACAAGAGATGCCCATTTTCAGAGAATCTGCTGCAGCCAAAAAGGTATGCATGTGTTGAGGGTGTCAGCGTGGAGATGGCCCTACCCTCCTGTGGATCACAGGGAATTCAGAGAGTTTGGAGACCAAAGTGCTATTCATTTGACAGTCTGCACGCACATGTCCCCGTTCTTCCCCTCCCCCAAAAAACTTTTGGGAAAAGTCAGTGACAGGATCTTTACAGAATTTTCCTATCAAGGTTCCTTCCACTACTCAACTTTCCATGACAAGGCATGATCAGGCCCTTGGCTTTATAACCTCAGTTTGAAAAATTTAAAAATACTTTGTTTACAAGACTCACCATATAAGACACCTGTGCATAAGATCAATACAACCCAGAGATGAAGATTATATTTGTAGTTCCTTCAGGAGGACATGTTCAGATGAGTAAAAAACTTGAAAAATATCACTGGATTGTGAAACATACCAGATAAGTATGTATTTTAAAAGGTTCTGCATGTAAGTATATTAAAGCATTTTTTAAATTCTGAAAAGGATAAACTGTTCTATATTTTCCCTTTGATATTCACCTAGTATTAAAGTAACTAAGGCATTTAATTCAGATATTGACTCAATTATTTGTTGTTTTAATACCTTGAACATGTAGTGAAGATAGATAATTAATATAGCAAATGCTCCACAAGTGGTCCAGCTAACAAAAACCAGAAGAATGGCCACAAATGCTCTTCTTGGTGTCATCAATTTGCTGTCTTTAGGAAGTCCAGAGGGTCTACAATGACAAAATTACTATCTGTTAGAATACTAAGACAAAAATTCACAGTTATATAGAAGGGAAAAAGTTTCTGGTTCATGAAAAGCTTAAATCAATTATGTAATAAGTAAGGAGGTAACTAATGCTTACCTTCTCAGAGGTCCATAATCAAGTTTAGAATATCGTTAACATACAATGTTAAGATACCAATTACTGTGCCTGAAACACTCTTCAGCTGTCAATTTGTTACCTAATACATCCATTTCTTCAAGAATGTCAGGTTTTTTAGTTAATAAATTCATGTCCTTTTAAGTGCCTGAGACTGCATGTAATAAATAGTTCACATTCTAACTTCTGGTGCGAGTGAAAAAACAGGGTTACTTACCAGTAACTGTTGTTCTTCGAGATGTGTTGCTCATATCCATTCCATTATAGGTGTGTGCGCGCCCTGTGCACAGATTCCCGGAACTTTTTTCCCCTTAGCAAGCCCCATAGGGTCGGCTCAGGCGCCCCCTGGAGTACCGCGCTCATACCGTAGTACATAGGGCGCTGCCGACCCCGTGGGCCCTCAGTCCCTTCTTTCTGCTGACTCCGACAGTGGGGACGGAGGGTGGGTGTGGAATGGATATGAGCAACACATCTCGAAGAACAACAGTTACTGGTAAGTAACCCTGTTTTCTCTCTTCGAGTGATTGCTCATATCCATTCCATTATAGGTGATTAAATAGCCGTACCTTGGAGGTGGGTAGGAGTTAGCGTTGCGCCGCCCTCGCCAGCACAGCTCTGCGGAATCCTGCGTCCTCTCTCGCCTGCTGCATGATGGCGTAGTGAGTCGTCGGTCCACACCTTTATGTCCAGGTCGCTGCTCTGCAGATGTCCTGCAGGGGAACTCCTCCCAGGAAGGCCGCAGATGAGGCCTGGGCCCTAGTTGAGTGCGCTGTTACAGCTCCTGGAAGCGGCCCCTTCGCCTGCTCATAACAGGTCTTGATGCAGGCAGTGATCCAGGTGGAGATGCGCTGGGTGGAGACAGGTGAGCCTTTCATCCAGTCCGCCACTGCCACGAACAGCTGCATCGACTTCCAGAACGGCCTGGTCCTCTCGATGTAGTAGGCCAGGGCTTGTCTGACATCCAGGGAGTGCCATCTCCTCTCCTCCACTGAACTGTGCGGTTTAGGAAAAAAACACAGGGAGGAAGATATCCTGGTTATAATGAAACTGAGACACCACCTTAGGCAGGAAAGCTGGGTGGGGTCTCAGTCGGACCTTATCCTTGTAGAAGACCGTGTAGGGGAGCTCCGAGGTTAAAGCTCTTATCTCGGAGACCCTCCTAGCTGATATAATGGACACTAGGAAGGATACCTTCCAAGAGAGGACGAGCAGCGGGCATGTAGCCATGGGCTCGAAGGTTGGTTCTGTCAGCATGGCGAGGACCAGGTTTAAGTCCCAGGGAGGCACCGGGTCGTGGACCTGGGGATATAGCCTCTCCACCCCTTTGAGGAACCTAGCTGACATGGGGTGTGAAAATAAGGCTCTGCCCTCCATTGGCTGGTGGAAGGCCGAGATGGCCGCCAGGTGCACCCTAAGAGAGGCCAGGGCTAAGCCCTGTAGCTTCAAGTGAAGGAGGTACTCCAAAATTGCCTGTATTGGCGAGGACCTCGGTGGGATGCCCCGGGACTCAGCCCAACAGGTAAAACGCTTCCACTTGGCTCGGTACACCACCTGGGTGGAAGGTTTCCTGCTGCTAAGCAGGACCTGCTGTACTTGCATGGAGCAGGCTCTCTCCCCCTCCGTCAGCCACAAAGTCTCCAAGCTGTCAGGTGGAGGAAGTCCAGGTCTGGGTGGAGCAGGCAGCCCTGGTCTTGGGAGAGTAGGTCGAAACACCTCGGGAGCAGCAGGGGCGTGGCTATGGACAGGTCCAGCAATATGCTGAACCAGTGCTATCTCGTCCAAGCTGGGGCGATCAGTATGACATCTGCCTTGTCTCTCTTGATCTTCAAGAGGACTCTGGGCAGCAACGGAATGGGGGGGGAAACGCACACATGAGGGTCCCCGTCCAGTCTATAACGAACGCGTCGGAGAGGAGAACCTCGGGCATTTCCTGTTCCAGGACGACGCAAACAGGTCCAGTTGGGGAACACCCCACTTGTGGAAGACAGAAGCTACCACCTCCGGGTGTAGTGACCAGTCGTGTCGGGGAAGGAACGACCTGCTGAGGCACTCCACCTCATCGTTCCTGACCCCCAGGAGGTGAGAGGCAGATATATGAAAGTCGTGTCTCACTGCCAAGTCCCAAAGTTGTATGGCCTCCTGGCAGAGGGCCGAGAAGTGCGCTCCCCCATGCCTGTTCATATAGAACATGGCTGCTGTATTGTCTGTTAGGACCTGTACCACTCTGCCCTTGAGGAACCGGAGGAAAACTCTGCATGCCAGGCGGACTGCTCTGAGTTCCCTGACATTGATGTGGAGGGACATCTCGCCTGGTGACCAGCGCCTTTGGGTGCTCAGGTTGCCGGTAATGTGTGCTCCCCACCCCACATCTGAGGCGTCCGTGATCAGAGTCACCGATGGTATTACCTCCCTGAAGGGAACTCCCTTCAACACCTCCCTTGGGTCCTTCCACCAGAGTAGGGAAGCCAATATCTGGGTGGGCAACGTGACCACCCTGTTCAGAGGGTGTCTGGTTGGGGTGTACACTGAGGCTAGCCACGTCTGGAGAGGCCTGAGTTTGAGGCGAGCCAACTTCACCACATACGTGCAGGCTGCCATGTGTCCCAAAAGCTGGAGGCAACGCCTGGCTGTCGTCATGGGGGACCTGTGAAGGTCGTCGATTATGGCAGCCATCGCCTCGAAGCGAGGCTTTGGGAGGAAGGCTTTGGCCTGGGTGGCATCCAGTGTGGCCCCAATGAACTCTGCGCTGCACAGGAGTGAGAATGGACTTCTGCTCGTTGATGAGCAGCCCCAGGTTGGTGCACACTGCGCACGTGAGCTCCAGGCTGTTCCTGACGTGGGCCCTGGATCTGCCCCGGATCAGCCAGTCGTCCAGGTATGGGAATATCTGAACTCCACTGAGGCGCAGGTAGGCCGCAACTACTGCCATACACTTCGTAAACACCCTGGGGGCGGATGAAAGGCCAAAGGGCAGGGCTGAAAACTGGTAGTGGCCACCAGCTACCACAAACCGTAGAAACCTTCTGTGCCCTGGGAGGATAGAGATGGGAAAGTATGCATCCTTTAAGTCGAGGGCAGCATACCAGTCCCCTGGATCTAGGGTAGGAATGATGGAGGCTAGGGAGACCATCCGAAACCTGAGGCATCTGATGAACTTGTTCAGAGGGCGGAGATCTAGAATGGGTTTTAGGCCCCCCCTTGGACTTGGGGATTAGGAAATACCGAGAGTAAAATCCCCTTCCCCTTTCTCGTGGGGGAACTTCTTCCACAGCTCCTAACTGGAGGAGGGAGCAGACTTCCTGAGTGAGGAGCTGCTCATGAGAGGGGACCCTGAAGAGGGACTAGGTGGGGGGGGAATCTGGAGGGAAGGCCATCAGCTGTAGGGCATAGCCCCTGCAGATTATACCAAGGACCCATCAGTCCGAAGTAATGCTTTGCCAGTGGGTATAATGCGGCCTGAGTCTGTGAGCAAAGGGCCGGTAGAGACCCAGGAGGAAAGGAAGAGTGCCACCCCGTGCGCACCATCAAAAGGATTTTTTATTATTTTGGCCCTTATTTGGGCCTTGCTGAGGCCCCGCCGAAGAACCTGAATGGTCACGGCGGTTGGGGCCCCAGAACTGCTCCCGACCCCTCCTGGGTTGAGCGGGTCTGGGGGGCTGCCTTGGGGGAGGCTGAGGCTGCCGCTGGACCTGAGGCCAAGACTGACGTCTTGAGGCCTGTGGGGTGTAGAGCCCTAGGGACCGCAGCGTAGCCCTTGAATCTTTCAGGGCATGGAGCTTGTCATTGGTTTTGTCCGAGAAGAGGCCAGCACCATCGAATAGAAGATCTTGTATGGTCTGCTGGACCTCTTGGGACATCCCCAATGACTGGAGCCACGAGGATAGGTGCATGACTATGGCCGAGGCCATAGCCCTGCTGGCAGGATCCGCCACATCACTGGAGGAATGCAAGGCCGCTCCTGCCACCGCAGTGCCCTCCTCGATTACGGTCGAGAAGTCTGCCACTTGATCCTGGGGTAACACCTGTGGCAGGATCTTAGCGAGTCTCTGCAGTGAGGACAAGAGGTTCAGGTTGTACCTCCCGAGGAGCGCCTGGTGGTTCGCGATCCTCAGCTGCAGAGACGCCATTGAATAGACCTTGCAGCCAAACAGGTCTAGCTTTTTGGCTTCCTTATTTTTGGGGGTGTTACCCTGGGCCCCGTCTGTCCCTCTGATTCACTGCATCCACCACTAGTGAGCATGGGGCAGGGTGGTTATATAAGTATTCAAACCCCTTGGTGGGCACAAAGTATTTCCTCTCGGTGCCCTTGGCAGAAGGGGGAATCGAGGCGGGGGTTTGCCAGAGGGATTTTGCTAATTTGAGTACCCTCTCGTGTACAGGCAGGGCTACTCTAGATGGGCTTGCCATCCCCAAAACCCCGAATAGTGGGTCCTCCTCCTCTGAGAGCTCTTTTAGCTCTAAGTTCAGGTTGCTAGCAACTCTTTTTAGCATGTCCTGATGAGCCTTGAAGTCAGGCAATGGTGCCTTACGGTCCCGGGAGATCACATCATCCGGGGATGAGGAGGAGGATTGAGGAAATGGCCTTGTGGAGGGGCCTTCCTCTAGGTCTGATCCCCTGTCGGAGGGATGGCCCTTATCCGGCTGGCTCGTAGGGGAGTGGGTGGCGGGGCCACTGATGAGTAGAGCGAGGCGGTAGCCTGGCCCACTTGTGTGCTCCAGGGGCCCCAATATGGCCACTGCCAAGGTTCCTGAGGCCATGCTGAAGCTGGCATCGGTGCCGACTGGGACACCTGATGCCGGGATCTGGATCCAGAGCCGCTGGATCTCCGCTTACTTTCCTTTGCAGGGGAGCGGCTCCTGGAGGATAACTATGGTGAATGCGTGTGTGAACGTCGTGTGCGGTGCCGGCGTGGAGAGGAGCGGCTGGAGCTGGAATGTCTCCACCCTCTCGACGTCTTGCGTCGACACTTCTCCCCCTGGGAATGGGAGCGGTGCCGTCGGTGCCGACGCGAAGATCGGGACCTGTGAGGATCGGTGCCGACCAGAGGATCGGGACCGTAAGGATCAGGACTGCCCGTGAGATGCCGTGTGCATCGGTGCCGAAGGCATCGTTGCAGGCGGCGGTGTCAGTGTCGGTGCCAGAGGTGTCGGTGCTGGCAACGAGATGTAAGGCAGCAGGATCCGCGCCGGGCTAGGTGCCGGGGATCGAGACCGGTGCTGTGGAGTGCAGTGCCGAGTTGGGCTCTCCAGGGAGGACTGAGAGGTAGCCCTGCGTGAACCCCTTGACTTCTCTCGGAGCTGCAGTGTCGAGGAGCTCGACGACTCGGTGCCGGAACTGGGAGGGGAGCCTGCACTCTCTACCCTCCTTGACCGTATGGGGGGAGACTTGGACTCCTGTCTCCGCCAACCACCGGGGCCCCCCAGCGTGGGTTTACCCTGAGATGCAGGTCCTGTAGCCCTCGGCCAAGGGGGGGTACGGAGGTGTGGGCAGGCCCATGAGGGCGTGTGCCGCGGCGAACGCCTCCGGCGTCGACAGCCCTTGCAGGGGCACTACCCCACTCCGCAGAGTCGGGGAAGGCTCCCTGCGTGGAGATGCTGGTGCCGGAGTAATCTCCACGGCACGTGGCTGGGGCATCTCCTGACTCCCCCCAGACCGGGCAGGCGGTGCGGGGGAGCCTCGGCGCATGGTGTCCTTGCAGCGTTTCGGTGACGGGCCCTGGATCAACGACGCCGGTGCTGGAGGAGTGCTCCGCACCGAGGAGACGCTCGATGCCGCAGGGGAACGTGCCAGCTCAGAGTCCGGACGGAGGGTGGACTCCATGAGGACAGCCTTCAGCCGCGCCTCTCTCTCCTTCTGGGTGCGGGGCTTGAAGGCTCTGCAGATCTTACATATATCTCTGCGGTGCTGCTCTCCGAGGCATCGGAGGCAGCGATCGTGAGGGTCACTCACGGGAAGAAGTTTGGCACACTCGGTGCAGGATTTGAAGCCCGTTGAGCCAGGCATGGCCCAACGTGAAGAAAAAAACCCCTAAGTGTTTCCTTAACTATCTATGTATAACTAAACTCACTTAACTACTTAACAATCTGAACAATCAACTAACAATACTAAGGGGCTGCGACTTGCAAAGCAAGAGGCAATGTTCCAGCAACCGTCAACGGGCGGAAAGAAGGAACTGAGGGCCCGCGGGGTCGGCAGCTCCCTATGTACCACGGCATGAGTGCGGTACTCCAGGGGGCCCCTGACCTGACCCTATGGGGCTTGCTAAGGGGAAAAAAGTTCCGGGAATCTGTGCACAGGGCGCACACACACCTATAATGGAATGGATATGAGCAATCACTCGAAGAGAGAATCAAGTTTTTTCAAACACTGGCCTAGGTTCTTCATGTTCACATCAGGGGAAGCCAGTAACCGGGAGTAACCAGCTAAGATGTAGTCCTGCAGAAAAGGATCTGGGAGTTATAGTGGATCATAAATTGAATATGAACCAACAATATGATGTAGTTGTGAAAAAGCACTGAAAAAGGTTCCAAGGGAGGTTCTGGAATCCCTGTCATTGGAGTTTTAAAGAACAGGTTAGACAAACACCTGTTAAGGATGGTCTAGATATACTTGGTCCTGCCTCAGTGCAGAGGCTGGACTAGATGACCTCTCGAGGTCCCTTCCAGCCCAATATTTCTATGATTCTATCTGTTTATTATTACTGTAGTACTAGATCAATACACAATGGTGCTTTCTGTAAGAGTGTTAATAAAATGTAGTGTCACATGTTAGCACAGAAGCCATAACAAAGAGTGCTAAAAAAGATTTGTTTTGTGACACACATTGTCCTCAGAAAGACAGGAGTAGGTATCCTGATTCTTTGGACATTCAAATGGCATCACCAAGAGTCAAGAATTAGTTTCTGAGATCACAAAAACCAGCAGAGGAAGTATTTCAGCAACAAAATGAGTGAATAGAAAAACGAAAATTCTAATGAAATGTATGTTCTTTGTGGAAATACAGTGGGCATTGCGATGTTATATTTCAAAATAGTAACTTTAGAACAGAAACTGAAAAGCTACCTGGGCTGTCTAAGAGGTGTGAAATTATGTACAATTGAACACACTTTGCCAACTGGTAAAACTGGATGTTGGTGAAGACGCTCAACGATTTTCTGAGGACCAAAAAACGATGCTAGATAGCAACAGGGCATCTTGAACTTTGAGATACCAGCTGAAGTTAGAAAATAACTGCATGGGTCCTAATAAGAAAAATGGTTGGTCTGAGTGGAACTGAAGCACAGAATGGGTGAAAGGAGATAAGAATTCAATGACCAGAAAGACAGTGAACGTATGAGTTCTTAAAAAAAGAAAAAGAAAAGAACAGTCATGCCATTATGTAATAATCAAACATGAAAAATGGGGAGGAGAAAGGGTGCCCAAATGGACAGGAACTTCAAACAACAAGGAGCCAAGAGAGCTAGAGTTCATGGATCGGATGGCTGTGCAGGAGGATTAAGATGATAGGACTTCTACACTTTTCTCCAAGTAGCAGCACTCTGACCATGGGGACATTTATCATTTTTACTTTGTTTCATAATGCACCCACATTAGAGGCATCCAAGACATCATGCATATTTCAAAACATTCATTAAACTAACATTGGTCTTAGTGGTCTAGAAACCACCCATTCAACTGAATAAGGGCAAAAATTGTATGCTAAAAAGGAAACAATTCTGTTAAAAAATGGACTGTTCCAAATGAAAAGGCTTTGGTCTAAATACTGAAGACAGCTACACAGGGACTCTGGGGCTGACAGTACTTGAGAAAGAATTATATAGAAAGCCCCCCCGACACACAAATCCCCTGCTCCTGGCCTTAGAAGACCACTTCATTATAGACACTGAGGACAACCCAGCCAAACCCAGTTTTACCTTGTAGGGAGATTTATGGAAAGATACAATTGTTCAAAAACCTCAGGACTAGACTACTATTGGCTTTAAAAAAAAAAAAAAAAAATCACCAAAACTCTGAATGGAATCTATCGATTTACTGGCAGCCAAAGCAAATTGTGAAATGTGGGTATTAATTTTTTTACCCTACCCTGAGTGCTCTCAGAATTTGCATACAGTCACATTGTTCAGCCAAGACAGAACAAGAAATGGGCACCCGTAAGAGAAATCTAGCCATAGCAGGATTTTAATAAAAATATCCTCAAACTGAAAAGTAACAGCATTATCGCTTAAGCTAAATTCTATTAGCTTTCAGTAGTGATAAGAGTACTTGGGTTGAAATGTGACAGGTTGTGTGTGCATTGTATGTATTATTGCTATCTACTTGATGGAACGTCAAAAGTGCAAATGTGAAGAAAAGGTTCATCTGGTGGATCTGCTCTTTGCTCATAAGGTAGACAGATTGAGTTTCTGGAGCTAAAATACTAAATTAATTTATTGATGACTCACATGTAGTTGACTAAGGAACATATCTATGAGAATACAGTCCTAAGAAAATAAGAACGGCCATACTGGGTCAGACCAATGGTCCATCTAGCCCAGTCTCCTGTCTTCCAACAGTGGCCAATGCCAGGTGCTTTAGAGGGAATGAACAGAACAGGTAATTATCAAGTGATCCATCCCCAGTCGTCTATTCCCAGCTTCTGGTAAACAGCAATCTCTGCCCATCTATCTAATAGACATGGATGGACATATCCAGTTCTTTTTTGAACCCTGTTAAAGTCTTATAGTTACAGTCAAACCATTAAAATGTAATTAAGTATATAATCCAACTTGGCTAATTTAGTGTTCTGTCCTTTCAAAAAGTCTTGTTAGTCTTTTTATATTTTAACAGTCTGTACATATAAATAAAAATTGTACATTCAAAATACTGGACATTAAAATACTCTCAGACATACCTGTAAAATATATGTTTCCTGTACAATGAAATGTGTGTCTGTAGAATTCTTACTGTACTGCATCCTCAGTGTTCTATAATTCAGGGTATCGGACACTAACAACAGATCATGAGCTTACAGTTTGCCCTGGACAGAGGTACATGTTGTTGTGCTGCCCCTGGGAAAGGGACTGTTTGGGAAAGGGACTGTGACTCTGTCACCTTCTTCTTTCCAGTTTCCACAAATCAAAAAGCCAGTATAGGTAGCCAGTGCAAAAAAGGAGGCAGTACAGGCCGCAATCTGGCCCCTTATATGTTGCATTTGTATGTGGTGCTGGCAAATCCTGATGATCAATAAAAAGGAGTTTACTGTAACTGGATTGTAGGATCTCGCCCACCCAAGTATTCCCAATTTTACAACTGTTAGGTTTCTCTATTTTACTTATTATCATTACAGTCATCTATACGAAGATAATTATATATTTTACCTTGTCAAAGCTAACCACAACGAAGACAAGAGCCTTAGAGATGAAGAGAAGAGTATGCCACCCCAGTAAGCAATTCCTGTCCCAAAAAGAAATAGAATCAGGGACACAAGGGGGAACCACGTATCCTGCTTATTCAGTACAACAGCATCCAACTCTGGCAAAAACAATACATTCCATATATCTTTAAACCAGTTAAACCTGCCAAAAATATGAAACAAGTATTAGTTGTCTTTTCTGATCACTATTTCACAAAATATACATAATTATTCCTGACACTACAGTTTTTTAATAAGATCAAGATCACATGACAAAAGGCATCTCTGAATCAAAGGATCACAAAGAAAATAAAAGAATACTATTTTGTTTTTAAAACTGTATTAATAAAACTTTTACACTTTGGAAACTGCTACAAAATTAAAACAAGTAACAGAAAATAACCTACCCCAATAGAAATTTAATAATATTCACAACAGGGTCCACTTTGTAAGGTCTGGCTGCTCTAGCCAGTGCATGAACAAAATCTGAACATTGGCCTAGAACAAAAACAAAAATTATATAGACACAATTCATACCTTGCCACAAAGCTCAAAACCAAAAACACAAAGCTTCAAAAGTGAAAACAACAATGATAACAAACTAACACTATTACTGTGCAACAGCAAGGCTCTTGCTCAAAGTCCTCATTAATCAGTTGATTACTAAGACACAGTTTCAGACAGACAGACATGATAAAAAAAGTTTATGAGGAATACTAACTTGAGCTGGAATGAGCTTGAATAAAGATGATTTTAGTGACTAGAGATTGCCAGTTTCCTGCACACATTTCAGTTTATTTTTAAAACTCTTTCAAAATAAATTCTACCCTATAACTATTTTTTTTAAACTTCTGACAAGGGCAAAATGTTGCAAGAGGACACTAATGCAGAAAAACCACTGTGCTCCTTTTTTTTGTTTGTTTGTTTGATATCATGGTGCAACTAAAGAAGAAAGCTATTTTAATTCTGAGGTATTAATATGATCAAAAATCACAGGAAAAACTACAGTGATGTATCCATGTGACAAGAATATTAATATGGTGGTTTCTAAATTCACAATGTCTGAAGATATGATTACTGTACAAAAAAAAGTATGGCTAATAAAAATCTTTTTACACAATGTTACCTGTTGAAATTAAGGTGCTTAACTGTCCTCCATATGCAAGAAGCATATTAGAAATAACATACACAGGAAGGGAACCACCATGAAATCTTATTACCTAGAAAACAAGGATGTTATAGGGTTAACTTGAGCAAACTAAAAAGGAATAAAAAATTAACACAGGTTACCTCATACTACCATAATGAAATTGTTATCATGAGGTGCAGGTTCTGCTCTCCCCTTGATGTATGTGCTTCAATAAATCCCATTAGCAATAAAAGTTATATTTGCTAAATACCCATCAATCAACCTCCTGAATGCCACCTGATTGGTGATAGAAATAAGATCCCAAATCACGTCTTTCAGATAAAGTATTTTGCAGTCAGGATAAGCATGGAAGGAATTAAGTAGTATCTAAATCATGTTTCACTGATAAAACCAAATATATTTAACAAAACAGGGATCATCAGTTGTATGCAATGCAATAAGTTTATAGCCAAAGAGCTTTTCAAATCACAGTTTTAGGCATTGGTTAGAATTGGTGTAAAAACAAAAATGCTTGTAACAAATGACAGACAGGAAATAAGTGAGCAAAACTGACAGGTCTGACTATTTAGTGAATATTTTATTCCTTTTTCATTAACAGATAATCAGAATTCAGTAAAAAAACTAGGATAACAGGAGAGCATAATTCAAAGACACCATACTAAAAATCCAGTGAACCAGTATTTCATGACACAAAGCGGTTTTATTTTGCCAAATCTGTATAACAGATGTCATAAAATGACAGCTAATGATTTTTTTAAATTTACACTGTAACATAGAGACAGTATTGACAGCTCTTCTGGGAGGCTATAAAAGTAGAAATATTTTAGGTTTATGTATAAATTTTGGAGAGATGCTTGCAAACAACATTCCCAGTTACTTTGGTACCATGAAGCTTCAGATGACCTGTCTATTTCTATTGATTCTAGCCTGGAAATGCTTCCTTCCTGTATGACAAAGTCTGCTGAAGAAACGGCTGACAACTCTCAGGGTTTTTTTTGCCATTAGAATAAGTTATGTTGACCACCAAGCAACATTTCCATGTCTTAAATGGAACAAGACAAGTACCTGGAGGCAAGGTAAAGAACACCTATAGCACCACCCCTTTCAAGTCTAAATATGTGACTGAGGATTGACACAATTGAGTCTTATCCCTCATTTGCAACTGGGAAATTTCTGTTTACATGCAACCATCATCATCACATGCCAGTGATCTATAGTGCAAGATTTTTCTTGTTCAGTGCTCCATTATGCTATTAAGACACAGCCCACCACTGGGTCCTGCACAGGTGCACTGTCCCAATAGGTGCATCTGAAGGCATTGTGCTTGACTCAAGTACAAACACCTCTGGGAGCATCAGAAAGCATGTTTGGGTGCTAGTCTGCATTTTAGCCTCATCTACATTAGCTTCTTTCTCGTAAAGTCTCCAACAGTTGATACCACCATTTGAAATCTACCAGAGGTAACAATAATGGGAACTCTAAGACAAGACTCTGATGGCTGCTGGTGCTCCTGCAACCATATTGTCTAGACCCTTCAGAACCCTTCTGGGTCCTGTGATTGTGCCCTAGTTTTGGGCAGGACACAGTTAGGTCTGCAGTATGCAAGAGACTCCTTGTATCTTTCTCTAACCCTTTTGCACCCATGTATTACAAAGGGTTTGTCTTCATTGCAACAATTAGCTTGAGTTTCTACACTCAAGGCTAGGCCAGCTTGAGTAGAGTAACTAGAGTGAGAGTGACTACAGTGCAAAACAACACTTGAGGTACACAGAGACCTGGTCTACACTGGCAGTGGAGGTTGACATAACACCGCTTATGTCGACCCCCTAAAGTATGCGTCTCCACTGGCACATAAGTTCCATCGATTTAAAGCACGGTAAACATCAACCTAATAAAACCACCTCTGCAAGTGACGTAGCGCTGAATTTGAATTCCATGGGTCGAATTTGTGCCAGTGTAGGCAGAGTGCAATGTAAACTGACACTAATGGCCTCCAGGAGGTATCCATAATGCCCCTTTGTGACCACTCTGGACCTTCATGCTCTGCTGTAACGTGGTCATGTAAACAGGAAATAGCTCCTCCCCTCAAGCCCCAGGAAATTTTGTATTTCCATTTCCGGTTTAGACAGCTTGGAGAGAGCTTTGTAACTGATCTGCTCATGGCGACTGCACGGCCCAAACACGTTCCAGCTTGGAGTCGACCATAGGTCTTGGATCTCATCAGTCTGTGGGGTGAAGAGTCTGTTCTGGCTCAGCTCCGAGCCAGCAAAAGAAATTTAGATATATATGAGAAGATATCTCGTGGCATATGTTGGAGAAGGGGCACAACAGGGACGTGCAGCAGTGCTGCATAAATATCAAAGAGCTGAGGCAGGCTTATCAGAAAACTAGGGAAGCTAACAGCCGTTATGGCTCCTCACCCAAAACATGCTGCTTTTACGAGGAGCTGCATGCAATTCTCGGCAATGATCCCACCGTGCCACCATGTAGCATTGATACCTCTGAAGAATCCCAGACCAGGATGAATGAGGAGAACTCTGTGGATGAGGATGAGGAGAGCAGGATGCAGGAGAGTGGGGTATCCATTCTCCCTGAGAGCCAGGACCTGTTTGTTACCCCAGAGCAGTCCAGTCACACATGACAGCGGGACTGATCAAGACGCAGGGGAAGGCACATCTGATGAATGTGTATGGCAAATCTTTTTTTTTTTTTTGCAGTTATGTCCCCAGTCCAGCTTCTTAAAAGGAGTTTGTGTTTTTGAGGGGAGGGTCTTACTGGGTGGTGGCAACTTCAGTGGAGGGTTACTCCCGGAACAGACTATTTATGTGCAGAGATATGCTCCAAGAATCCTCTGAGGATCTCTCAAGGAAACTTTCATGCAGGTAATCTGTTAACCTTTGCAGAAGGTTTCTGGGGAAGGCAGCCTTATTTCTTCCGACATGGTAGGATACCTTTCCCTGCCAGTCTGCTATTAAAGGAGCAGGCATCATCACAGAACATAGCATAGCAGCATAAGGACCAGGCCTGTACCCTGATGCTTGCAGGAAATCTTCCCTTTCCACCTGCGTTACTCTCAGGAGACTGATATCACGCATGGTCACCCAGGGAAGATGGTGCAAGTTTAAAGTACCCGACCAATACAGTCACTCTGTTTTATTCTTCTGCCATGGACTAGGTCCCTGGGCTCCTCTCCAAGATTATTCCTAGTCCTAGTACTGTTGCAATGGATATTATGGGTCAGGACACTAGTTGCCCTGTTTTCTGCTACCACAATACCCGCAGTATCCTCTAATCTGTTCTGCCCACCTCCTCCCAAACCAGTCTTTGGCATGTTAAAGGGGAGCCTGGTGATCCCTCTCCTTGCTCAAGTGTGGATTGTGGATTTTAGTGCTAATGAAGCCTCTCTAGAACAGATGCAAGGGCCCCTTGCTTACCATGTCTGTAATGCCAGTCCAACCCTTCCAAGATGTACAGAATGGAATGCGAGTCTGGCTTAGCCTTCTGAACATGAAGGGGAGTACTTTTTACACTGGAACATTTCCTTTACTACTTTGGGTCAGCTAATAATGGCAACTTTGTGCTTTGCTTATCTTACAGTAGACACCTCGGCCTTCTGCCTCCCCTTGCCAAACTCCAACTGAAAACTTTCCCAGATTAGGAAGCGGGAAAAAAACCATGTGGGATGACATGTTCAGCAAACTAATGAATGCCTCTGCGGCTGCTGACACAGAGCTCAGAGCCTGGAGGATGTCCCTGTCTGAAAAACTGGACATGGACATGGAACCCAGAAGATCTGCACAGGAGAAGCATGATATAAAACAGGAGATGTTGTGTATTATGAGGGATCAGTCCAACATGCTGAGGCACCTGGTAGAGTTCCAGGAACAGCAGCGGCAGGACGGACTCTCTCTGCAGCCCCTCAAAACGCTCTGCTGTCTACCACTTTGTTAACAGCCCCCACCCCGAAGTGGTCTAAGAGGAGACTGAGTAGGGTGCAGTATGTGCTGGACACCACACCAGTGGAGGTGAGCAGAAGGACGCGACGGCCCCTTTAAGAACTGCACGCAACCATATTGCTTACACAGTGACACTTTACAATGTTAATTTATCCTCCTTTCCCCCCATTGAAACGGATCACAAATAAAACTTTGTAGCAATAAAAAAACATCTGTCTTTATTCATTCATAGCTTGGGAGGGGAGACAAAAAAAGGGGGCCACTGGAGCGAGGGTGCGGGATGGGAAATAAAGGCACAGCACAGACATACATTACAGCAGTTCACTGCAAAACTGGTTTTTCAATGCTTCCTGAAGCTGAAGCATTCTGAGGTTGGCTCTGAGCGAGGCGCTGGAATCTGGTTGCTCAAAATTTGCAGCCAGCCTATTAGTCTCCACAGCCCAACCTTGGGGGAACTTTTCCCCCTTTGTTTCACGCAAATTATGTAGCACACAGCACGCAGATATAACTGGCGGGATGTTCTTTTCACTGATGTTAAGCCTACTAAGCAGGCTTCTCCATCTGGCTTTTAAACGGCCAAATGCACATTTCACCACCATTTGCTAAGCCTGTATTGAAACGCTCTTTCTTGCTGTCCAGGTGCCCAGTGTAGGGCTTCATTAGCCAAGAGAGCAAGGGGTAGGCAGGATTCCCCAGGATCACTATTGGCATTTCCACATCCCCAATGTTTATTTTTTGGTCAGGGAAGAAAGTGCCCACCTGCATCTTATTGAACAGACCCAAGTTCCTAAAGATACGCACATCATGCACCTTTCCAGATCACCCCACACTGATGTCGGTGAAACGTCACGTGATTCACAAGGGCCAGCAACACCATTGAGAAGTATCCCTTCCAGTTTATGTACTCTGTGGCAAGGTGGTCAGGTGCTAGGATAGAGAGATGTGTGCCATCTATTGCCCCTCCACAGTTTGGGAACCCCATTGTGGCAAACCCATCCACTATGTCCTGCATGTTTCCCAAAGTCACTACCCTTCTTAGCAGAAGCCTATTGATGGTCCTGCACACTTGCATCACAGCAGTTCCAACGGTGGATTTACCAACTCCGAATTTATTCCCAACTGACTGGTGGCAGTCTGGGGTTGCCAGCTTCCACAGAGCGATGGCCATTTGCTTCTCCACTGTCAGAGCTGGTCTCAAGCGAGTATTCACGCACTTCAGGGCTGGGGACAGCTCTGCGCAAAGTTCAAAGGAAGTGGCCTTTCATATATGAAAGTTCTGCAGCCACTGCTCATCATTCCACATCTTCATAACGATGCAATCCCACCAATCTGTGCTTGTTTCCTGGGTCCAGAACTGGCGCTCCACAGACTGAAGATGATGCATGACAGCCTGCAGCAAATGAGAATTGTTCCGCTCTATGGCTTATAGCAGGGCAGCCTCACTAACAACACCACCTCCGTGCTGTGGCTCCTGTCTCGCCTTTGAACATACTGCAGGATAAGCCATGAAGTATTTGTTATGCTCACAATGATAGTGCAGAGCTGAGCGGGTTCCACGTCTGTCCAGCAACCGCATGTATGCGGCATAAAAAAACGGCGCAAAATAGTGTTTGCAGTTTGCTTGGGACAAGAAGGGAGGGGGAAGGAGCACACTGCATCATGGGAGGATGACAAGCTTTTGCAGCTAGTTGCACTGTGGGATAATTAGCCTTGGTGCACTGCTTTGAATGTCGATCCAAGCATGGCGAGTGGGGACGCAAGAGCCCGGTGCAAGGAGTGTGGTGTGATCACGCAACTGCAACTTCTACAATTTGGCGGGTGAAAGTCAATTTAAAGTAAATCGTTTTCAGTCAGCAGTGTTGAGATACCCAGAGTGACTGGATAAGCAGCTGATGAGTTGTTCTAATTCAAGCTGCTGAATCCCTGCTGATTTACTATCTCCATACAATCTTTACTCATCCTCATGTCCTGACCGGCTAACTTGCTCAAGTTTAAAACACTACTTAACTTGACCTATAGATTTTGGTATGTATATGGGAGTCAGGGGTCAGAGAAAAACTTGAGTTATAGCTCAAGCTGACAATGCAATGAAAAAACAAGGTTACTTACCGGTAACTGATGTTCTTTGAGATGTGTTGCTCTCATGTCCATTCCACTATAGGTGAGTGTACCTATAGTGCATGGTTCCCGGAACTTTTTTCCCCTTAGCAGATCCCGTAGGGCCGGCTCTGGTGCCTTTGGGAGTCCTGTGCACATGCCGCGGTATATGAGGCACTGCCGGCCCTACACCCCCTCAATCCCTTCTTTCTGCCAACTCCGGCAGTGGGGACAGGGGGTGGGTTGTGGAATGGACATGAGCAACACATCTCGAGGAACACCAGTTTAGTGAGGCTAGGACTGGCGGGGGGAACTGTGATCACCTGGTCCAATGAGTGTCTGCTCGGCACATATACCGAGGCCAACCACACCTGAAGCAGTCTGAGCCTCAGACGAGCTAGTCTCACTACGTACGTGCAGGCTGCCATGTAGCCTAACAGCTGTAGGCAGTGCCTGGCTGTTGTCGTGGGCATTGGTGCAGCTGAGAGATGATAGAGACCATCGCCTTGAAATGTGGCTGAGGCAGGAAGGCTCTTTCCTGGAAGCGTCCAGGGTGGCTCCAATGAATTCTATACATTGCACTGGGGTTCCTGTGAACTTCTGCTTGTTTATGAGCCGTCCATGCTTGCTGCACGTGGAGCAAGTGAGGGTCACGCTCTCCTGCACTTAGGACCTGGACCTGCCCCTGATCAGCCAATCGTCCAGGTAAGGAAAGATTTGCACACCCTTTTGTGTCAGGTGGGCAGCCCTACCACCATGCATTTGGTGAACACCCTTGGAGCAGAAGACAGGCCAAAGGGTAGGGCTGCAAATTGGTAGTGGGAGCCAATGACCCTGAAGCGGAGGAAGCGCCTGTGGCTGGGGAGGATGGACACATGAAAGTATGCGTCCTTGAGGTCAAGTGCAGCATACCAGTCTCCTGGATCCAGGGAAGGGATTATGGAGGTTAGGGAAACCATGTGAAACCTGAGTTGTTTGATATATTTGTTTAGATGACACAGATCTAATATGGGTCTCAGACCCCCCTTCGCCTTGGGGATGAGGAAGTACCTCAAATAGAACCTCTTTCCCCTTCTGCATTGAGGGACCATTTCTACTGCTCCCATGTTGAGGAGGGTGTCCACCTCCTGCAAGAGGAGTTGCTCGTGAGAGGAGTGCCTGAAGAGGGACGGAGAGGGAGGGTTGTGGGGGGGGAGGGGTAGAAGTAAACTGCAGGGAATAGCCCCCTGAGACTATCCCAAGGACCCAATGGTCCGACGTGATCTTTGTCCATTCGGGATAGAAGGGCCTTAACCTGTTTAGGAAGGGGCAGATCCAGGAGAGCAGTAGGGGTGCCACCCTCGGGCGCACCATCAAAACTGCCTCCTCTGATTGCCCGACCCCCTTGTGGGCCCCTGCTGGTGGGCTGAGGATGAGCTGGGGGGCTGATTTCATCTTCTAAACCCCCTATTTCTGTAGGGTTAAAAGGGCCTAGATGGAGGCCTAGGTTGCTGCTGTGCCTGGGGCCATGACTGCCGCCTGGAAGCCTGGGGCATGTACAGGCCCCGGGAGAGAAGCGTAGTCCTGGAGTCCTTCAGACCGTGCAGCTTCACATCGAAGAGGAGGTCCTGAATTGATTGCTGCACCTCTTGGGACAGGCCCGAGGACTGCAGCCACGAGCACCTTCTCATGGAAATGGCGGAGGCCATGGCCCTACCCGCCGAGTCAGAAGCATCACTGGACATCCGGAGCGCTTCCCTAGCCACCGTGATTCCTTCGTCCAGGATGATGGTAAAGTCTGTGGCCTGGTCCTGGAGCAGGGCCTCAGCAAACCGCCTGAGGGAGTCCCACAAGTTAAAATTATATCTACCCAGGAGGACCTGATGGTTGGCAATCCTGAACTGCAAGGCTGCCATGGAATAAATCTTTCTCCCAGACAAATCCAGCTTTTTGTTGTCTTTGTTCTTGAGAGTGGAACCTGGCTCGCCTTGCCTGTCCCGCTGGTTGGCTGCGTCTACCAGGGTTCCCGAGGCTGGGTGAGTGAACAAATACTCGAACCCTTCAGCTGGGACATAATACTTTTTCTCGGCCACCTTTGACATAGGGGCAACCGAGGAAGGGGTTTGCCACAGGGCCTTTACAATTTTGAGGACCCTATCGTGGACTGGTAGGCCTCTCTCGCTGGGGCAGTCGCCGCCAGCACATTGAAGAGGGTATCATCGGCCTCCTCTAACTCCTTCACCTCCAGTACCAAGTTAGAGGCCACCCTCTTCAGCAGCTCCTGGTGCACCCTGAAATCCTCCAGTGGTGCCATGTGGTCCTGGGAGACTGCCTCGTCTAGCGAGGAGGAAGAGGACTGTTGAGGCGCGTCCTGTGGGTGCTCTCTCACCTGACTAAAGGATGCACCCTTAGAGGGTCCCTTCCATGGGGTCCGACTCCTCATCTGAGGAGTGGTGTCTATGGGCCTTCTCCTGTGCCGGAGGCACGGACTGAACCCCCAATGACAGGATGGATTGGGGTCCCCACCCCATCTGGATGCCCCATGGGGCCCAATAAGGCCATTGTTGCGGCCATTGTCCCTGGGGCCAACCTGGGGCTGACTGCACCACCGGCTGTGACGCCTTGTGAGGGTGTCGGCTGTCCCGACTACTGTCCCCCCTGTGGGACCCCGAGCCACTGGACTGGCGGTGCTGTGCACTTCCTCAGTCCCAGGTGCCATTCCGTGCCAGGGATCATCCTCTCGGCACCTCCGACCTGGAAGACGACGAGGACACCTCTGTGGCCGTGAGTTGAGGTGCTCTCCGAAGAGCTTGAGGTACTGGAGCATCGTCTCGGTACCGATGACTTGCGGTGCTGCTTGCCCTTAGGTGACCGAGACTGGCACTGTTCCAAACTCCGCGGTGCCGAGCTGGACTCCGGTGACCAGGTTCTTCATTGGAGCTGTGCAGTGCCGGGTCCTCTGATGGCGACCAGGTTCTGCATCGCCTCAGTACGGGCGAATTCCTCGGTGCCGGAGATCTGGAAAGGGAGCTGTCCAAGCGCCGCCTGGCAGACCTCGACCGGTGCCGCCTCTTGGCCTGCGCTGCCGCCGGTGCCGGGAACTGATGTCGGAACCGATAGGGAGACTCCTCATCCTGAGTCAAAGCAGGCTGGCTCGACGATGCCGACCTGCAGCGACTGCTGGGGGAGCGTCCTCGCTCTACCCCTGGTGGCCGTCCGATGAGAGATTTTCCTCCCCGCACCAGGGACCTCCACCACCCTTCGGGGGGGACCCAACGCAGGTTTGCCCCAGGACACCAGCCCCTTCTCCCTCGGCGGAGGGGGGGAAGGAGGTGGCATAGGCAAGGCCAACAAGGCTCTTGCCACCTGAAAAGCCTCCGGTGTCAACGGCATCAGCAGGAGCACTCTCCCACTCCCAGGAGTCAGAGGAGGCTCCCTGCGTGGAGATGCAGGCACCGGAGAAGACTCGATGGGACGGGTTCAGTGCATCTCCACACTCGACCCTGCCCGTACCGACGGAGCGGGGAGTGTCCGCGCTCCATCTCTTCTTCAGCATCAGGGATGTTGCTTGGTGCCAAGTTGAGCCCAGTACCGGCGGTGCATTCTGCACTGCTCAGTGCTGAGGTGGAGCAGGACAGCTTGGACGCCAGGCAGAGCACTGCCTCCATGAGCAGGGCTTTTAACCGGATCTCTCTGTCCTTCTGAGTCCACGGTTTAAAAGTCCTGCAGATTTTGCACTTATCTTTTTTGTGCTCTTCCGCCAAGCACTTAAGGCACTGATCATGGGGGTTGCTGAGCAGGAAGGCCTTCCCGCAGGAGGCGCACAGCTTAAATCCTGGCAAACGGGGCATAGCCCGGCTGCTGTAAGTCCCTGCAGGGACTTACTTATCTAACTACACTTAACAACATTTAACTACACTTAACTACTTAAAGCTAAGTAAACTACTTCGAATAACAAACAGTTCAAGGAAGGGGAATAGAATTTGCAAAGAACAAGGCTAGTTCCAGCAGCCCTCATGGGCAGAAGGAAGGAACTGAGGGGGCGTAGGGCCGGCAGTGCCTCATATAATGCGGCACGTGCGCGGGACTCCAGGCGGCACCAGAGCTGGCCCTACGGGATCTGTTAAGGGGAAAAAGTTCCGGGAACCATGCACTGTGGCGTGCACTCACCAATAGTGGAATGGACATGAGCAATCACTTGAAGAACAAGCCCTTAATGTTCATCATTTTGTTGTGCTGTACAAATAAAATAGAGATCTTTGCCTATTAATTTTATAAAGCTAGGTGATAAGTGGGATGGAGGAAGGAAAGTGACCTAAGCTAGTGCTAAAAACACATTGTTAATATTAAAAAGCATCTTAAGTGTTACAAACCACACACTAGTTCTTATTGACATACAAAGAGTTTATAGACTGGGTCCTAACTGGTTCCGTTTACTTTGTTGAATACCCTGTAGTCATAGCTAATCAAATTACTAATTCTATTATTAACCATTGACTAGTATTAAAAATTTTAAGTGGTTTTTTTTTTTTTTTTAGTACAACTTGCCATGACAAAATTAGAGCAAAATATATTCTAACCCATGCATATAAAAAATCTATACAAAGTTGAGAAAAGCTAGAATATCTTTTATAATTCTTTAAAAATTTAGGGCAAAATCTATCCTGGTATGTTGTATTGCTGAGTAGAAGTACTTTAATCTAACATTGGATGGTATCTTATAGCCACATGCACATTCTATCATGAGAGAATCCAAGAGGGGCATAGTAAAAAACAGCTAATTTTAAAACAGTGTATTATACACATTTAAAAGAAAAAAAATCCAAACACTATTTTTGGCAGAACTTTTGGTTCCATACATCACTCTTTTAAAATATTGCTTTTATAGTCCACAATTTCTCAGATACAGCACTGACTTACATTATAATTAAATCAAGACAGTACTCAAGAATGTCATGTGTGTTTTCATTTATGTTTGTCATTTACCAAGTGGATCAACCATAGACATATACTAGTGATACGCAAAACAAAATTAAATATTAAAAAGGTTTCCTTACTTGCCCAAGAACTTGTGAGAATGAGGTCTTGAGGGTTACCTAGTTGAACACACACATTAAAAAGAACTTTAACATTTTGTTGAATATTACTGTTAAGTGACTGTTAAGTGATCTTTTCAATAATGCTAAGCACAAACATTAGAAAATTAACACTATTTCACATTTTGGCTTCCTGAAAAAGAAAAAAAAGTCTTCTATATCAGCATCAGCTCGATAGTTGAAATGTATCTCATCTCACCCTCAGATAAGGAAGGCTCAAATGATATTTTAAAAGGGTTTATTTGTTTGAAGATATCAGCCAAGCTTTCAATAGACCTTAAACCACTTCCAAACTACTTTTATCTGCACTACATAAATAAAAAATGATAGAGAATATTAAACACCTTTTGATTTGATGAGCAAGCAAAAAAAATTGAATTGTTAATTCCTCAAAACTAGCTAGAAACGAATCCTCTAGCTACACAGTAATGTAAATTATAAATGGTAAAGAAATTAACTCCTGTTACTTACTTCATACTGACAATCTGAAGATGAATAAATATTTAATGCTGCAACAGTGCTGTCATTTTCAGGTTGTGCAATATGTAGTTTTGCAGAAATCTCAGTAAAAGATGGAACTCTGAAATGAAAACAATTAGTAAATGCTCTAGTTATAATAAAAAAATACAGAAATATTATAGTGTTCAGCACAAGGGGCTGCAAAACACAAGCAACATATAAAAGTATCACAGCAGGGACCAGCCTGATGGCATAGTGGTAGTTTAGTTATACCGTCATGAAGAACCGGGTTACATTTTCAGTCCAAGTCTCTTTCTCTGAGCTGGCAATAGCCAGGGTACTAACATAAGATGACTGCAAGCTCAATCCCCTAGAGGAGGAACTCATAACAGTCCTTAGTGAGCTAAGTAAGGGGTGGGCTCTGATGGACTGAAAAAAATTCAATCCAGTCCCCAGCAAGTAAACTGTCGATTGGAGCTTCTGTGTTCAAGAGCTGGGGAAGGTGCATATATGCAAAAAAGGGAAAGTGAGAATCCTCAGAGCGCTGAAATGAACAGGGAAGACTACTGTTGGCCCAATCCTCCTTTTATAAAATACATGAAAGAACAGAGCCACAAACACCCCTCCTTCCTACCAAGAGACACTTCAGCCTGATACGCTGTAACTTTAATCAAAAGCTAAAACCTCAACTGACTCTTATTGTTCTACCTTTTGAAATATTCACTTCAGTCTTTTTAAAATATTCATTTACTGCATATCATTGGAACAAGAGATCCCAGATTTTTGTCTTTATTCTCTGCAAGTCCTACATTCCAGTTTGACATGGTTCCAAATCATATTATTTAGTAATAGTTCAAGTCTGTCTTTACTTTGAATAATTCTATCTGTTTTAAGATTATTTGTAAAACCACTCCACTGACAATGTTATCTGTTGATTTTACCCACTTTCAGAATATTTGTAAAAATCCTATTTTATATGTGCTTAAGTCAAAAATGAAATAATGTTTGCTTTAAAAGACATGTAAGTTCTTCAGCTAGGAGTCTGCACTGAGTAATTGGAGTGTGAATGGCTGAGCAATTGAGGTGGGTGTAGACAGGGAAAGTTATTGAACAATTGGTCTAAGTAAGGAATGTCGAAACATGATGAAGAAAACACCAGCCTCATCTCAAACATTTGAGAGAGGAAGAAAGGAGCGAAGATAATAACTTTTACCACTCAACTGGCCGAAGAGGAGTCCACCCTGATAACTTTGGAGTCAGCCCACTTCAAAGGACAAAATCTGATCAGACTTGCAACAATGTGGGTGATTAAGGATCACACCAGATGCAGCATGACAGAGCAAAAACCCATAGACTCACATGGATCTTTTTGCTATAAAATGGGACAGAAAGATGAAGGCTAGAGGTTTGGGTCTACATCACCAACCATCCAAGAGTATTGATGCACATCAGCAGAACCTTGCTCCTCACCCTCGTGCAACTGTCACCTGGCCAGTGACTACCACGAGCACCAAGAGGCTGGTAACTATAACATCTGTGAGACCCCTATGTATGTTTGTCTGTCTCCCTGTCTGTGTATGCCTGTCTGTGTGTATGAGTGTGAATGAAAGTACCAACTGAAACATGTCAATGGAGTATACTTTATTTGCAAGAATCTCTGTATTTGTAAAGCACAATATTGATATTGTTACAGTGTTGATACTGTTTCCCTGGTATTTGCATTATTGATACTATTTACCAAATTTTTGTATTCACAATAAGCATGGCTTGTTGCCTTATCCCCTGAAAAAGATTCTGTGATATTTGTTATTTGGATAACACTACAACATCTGAAATGTTCATCAATTTTCAAAACATTTAATCTAAATTGTAACCTACAATGTATTATAATTAATCCTATTTCAAACCCATTTTATGTTCTAACCTCAAACCCAAGAAGCTTCTGATGATGGTCAGAGCAGCTTATTATTTATGAGAGCCATTAGAACAAATTGTACACACTACTTTTAAATATGTACTTGCCTAAGAGAGCATAAAAGTATAATTGTAATTAGGTTATTGCTAACCATTAAATATGAATTTTGGAATTTGTTTTGTATGTAAGAATGAAAGAATATTTCTTCAAAGCACCATAAGCACTACCATAGTGTATTTCAGATAAATAAATGGAATATATTAACTGATGTTCAAGGACTGACCTCCCCAGTCTGAGATAACTGGGCTGCACTTCTCGTCTTACAAATACTGGAGACAGTTCAAACTTGTTCATGTTTTTTCTGCTATCACTCCCCTACATACTTCCAAAACTCCATAGATACACTAGGGCTAGATGCCTGCCTCACTCGGTCTCTTTTGTTCATCTCTAGAAGCACAGAGAAGATGGAACATGGCCTTTCTTTTTCCTGGTGAGAATTCTTGAGGCAGGGAGCAGTCCCCAGGGGCAGCCAACCAGTGTAACAAACTTTTATGCCACTCCCCCACATAGCCAGGGGACATGGAGTACATCAGGGCAGAGAGGAGCATGTTACAACCCGGTTGACAGCTGGCATAGATTGGAGAGCTCTTAGGCCATAATCAACTCTGATGCTCATCCCAGATTGTGTCAAATAGAGCTTTGGCACAGCAAAGAATCTAGGCCTAAATCCTTTTTAATAGATTATATTTACTCTAACAGAAATATCTTATTCAGTTGTGTTAACTACATACATGGACCCTGAAGAAGCGATCAGAAAGATACCTAAAGGCGCACAACCCCCCACCCCTTCCCCAGTTTGTCCTTAAGGAAAATGTAGTAAGGTTTGTCCTTTCCAAGAACAAAATTTCTGAGACTCTTCTTGCCAATACAATGGCAACCAAGAAACAAATTTTATGGAAAGGAGTGACCTAGCTCCCAGGATTTCAACTGAACTACTACTGTACTTGGGTCAGAGACAATTCTGTGTTGCCCATCTGCTCTCCCCTTTACATGGCTTGCCCTGATTAACACCAGGGAGCTCACACCCAAGAAAAAATGGTTACTAACCTTCCGTTACTGATGTTCTTCGAGATGTGTTGCTCGTGTCCATTCCAAGTAGGTGTGTGCATGCCGTGTGCACAGTCGTCGGAAGGTTTTTACCCTGGTGGTATCCATCGGGTCGGCTCTGGTGCTCCCTGGAGTCGTGCACTCCTAGTGCCGTATATAGGGCCCTCCTGCCTCCTCAGTTCCTTCTTGCTGGCTGACTCCAACAGAGAGGGAGGCAGGTGGGTCTTGGAATGGAATGAGCAACACATCTCGAAGAACATTTACAGAAAGTTAGTAACTGATTTCTTCTTCGAGTGCTTGCTCATGTCGATTCCAAGTATGTGACTCCCAAGCAGATCCGTAAGAGGAGGGGTCAGAGTTCATTGACCTGTGGATTGCAGCACCGCTTTGCCAAATGCCACGCTGTCTCTGGCTTGCTGTGTAACACCATAGCGGGCAGCAAAGATGTGCATAGATGACAATGTCATGGTTCTACAAATGTCCTGGACTGAGACCTGAGCCAGGAATGTTGCCAAGGATGCCTGAGCCCTTGTGGAGTGAGCTGTCAGCGCTGGGGCAGGTACCTTTAACCAAGTCATAACAAGCCTAGATACAGGATGTGATCCATGATAAGATTCTTTGGGATGATACCAGGTGGCCTTTCATCTTATCTGCTATTGCTCCAAATAGCTGAGTTGTTTTACTAAATGGCTTCATCCTTTTGATATAAAAAGCCAAAGCCTATGTAATGTCCAGAGAGTGGGAGCCTCTGCTCCCAGCTGTTGGCATGTGGCTTTGGGTAAAAACCCAGGAGAAATATATCCCGGTGTGAGTGGAATTGAGATACCACCCTTGGAAAGAAGGTTGGGTGAGGGCATAGCTGAACCTTGTCCTTATAAAAAAAAAAAATTGTGTATGGAGACTCAGAAGTGAGGGTCTTGAGTTCAGAAACCCTCCTGGCCGATGTTATAGCCACCAAAAAGACTACCTTCAAGGACAGACAGGCCCCATCAGTCTGAATAGGACTAGGTTGAGGTCCCACTGGGGAATGGGCTGCCGCGTTTGAGGATATAATCTGTCCATACTTTTGAGGAAGCGCCCGACCATAGGGTTAGCAAAGACCGACCAGCCCGCAACCCAGGGATGAAATACCAAGACTGTGGCCAGGTGGACCTTGATTGACAATATGGATAGTCCTTGCTGCTTTAAATGCAATAGATAGTCCAAGATTAAAAGGAATTGACGTCTGCATAGGTGGAGTGCCCTTCTGGACTGACCAGACTGAAAATCAATTCCACTTCAGCAGGTAAGAGGCCCTGGTGGAAGATTTTCTGCTGCCAAAGAGGACCTCTCTAACTGACTTCGAGCATATGGATTCCAGGGGGTTCAACCATGGAGTTTGCATGCTATGAGGTGGAGAGATTCAAGGTTGGTATATTGAAGACAGCCGTGGTCTTGGGTGAACAGATTTGGAACCAGGGGCAGGCTGATCCAAGTTTCCACTGACAAATTGAGGAGTATGGTGTACCAATGTTGAGACGGCCAGGCCAGTGCTACCAGAATCAAGGAGGATCCTTCCTTCCTGACCTTCAGCAGTACCTTGTGAACGAGTGGGATAGGCGGGAACACGTAAAACAGATGACCCGTCCGTGGGATGAGGAATGTGTTTATGATTGAACCCAGGCTGTGATTCAGGAAGGAGCAGAACTGCAGGCACTTCCTATTGTGTTTCATTGCGAACAAGTCTATGTGGGAACTCCCCAATGCTGGAAAATGCTGTTCACCATGTCTGGGCGAACAGACCACTCGTGGATGGAGAAAGACCTGCTGAGGCGGTCCGCCGACTCATTCTGAGATCCTGGAAGGTAAGATGCCTTGAGGTGTATCGAGAGGGCTAGCAACTGTCCTAAAGTCTGAGGGCTTCTTGGCACAGGGGAAAGGCTTCTGTTTATACAGAACATCGCTGTTGTATTGTCCATCATGACTGATACAAATTTGCCTTCCAGGTGGGCTTGGAAGGTTTGGCAGGTCAGATATGCCACTCTCAGCTCTCTGCTATTGATGTGCAGTGGGAGTCCTGCTTGAGACATAGACCTTGAGTTCTGAGCCCTTCTAGATGGGCCCCCACCCCATTGCTGACGCATCCATGACTAGCGACAGCAAGAGATAAGGTTTGGAAAAGGGGACGCAGACAGACTGCGCATTGAGCCACCAGTGAAGAATCTCAATCACTGAGGGTTGGAACGAGACCATTCTAAGGGGTATCAGGTTGGGTGGTATACTAAGGATAGCCAAACCTGCAGAGGCTCGAGCCGGACTCTTGCATGTTGAACGACATACATGTATGCAGCCATGTGTCCCAGCAGCTTCAGGCAATTCCGTGCTGTGGGGGTGAGTTACTGCCTTAGGTCCTCTATAATGAAGCATATAGCTCGGAAACAGGACTCTGGGAGGAATGCCCTGGCTTGATTCAAGTCCAGTACTGCTCCTATGAATTCTATCCTTTGAATGGGAAAGAGTCAATTTGTGTGTGTTTATTAGCAGATCTAGCTTGACGAAGGTTGCTCTTATCAAGTTCACATCCACATCCACCTCCACCTGTCCCCTGGCGTGGGCTTTAATCAGCCAGCCATTGAGGTACGGATATACCTGTATGTTCTATCTCCCAAGACACACTGTGACAACTACTATGCATTTGGTGAACACCTGAGGGGCCACTGACAGGCTGAAGCGGAGGACTGTGAATTGGTAGTGGGTGTAGGGTCACTATGAAGTGGAGGAATCTTCTGTGGATTGGGGCAATAGTACCTTCAAGTCGAGGGTGGCATACCAAAGTATTTTCGCTCTGTCCTCTTTGCTGTAGGGGGCAAAGAGGGTGGGGGCGGGCGCAAAGAGGCTGGTGTTTGCCACAGAGTTTTTCTTCCTTCCTGGATGGTTTTAATCAGAGGCAAGGCAATCCTGGATGGTCCAGCAAGAGTCAGAATGTCTACCATGGGGTCCATGCTCTCCGATATCTCTTCCATTTGTAGCCCCAAATGTGCTATCCTTTTCAGGAGCTCCTGATGAGTCCTGCTGTCATCCAAGACCAGAGCCACAGAAGTTCCCTCCACAGCTTCATCTGGAGACGAGGATGACGACACCCTCACCGGCACGGGACCTTGTTCTTGGCCTTCTGCCCTGAGAAGATCATGCGGTGCCAGTTCTTCTGGCTTGGTGCCGAGTGTTGTGCTGTGCAGCTAGTCTTGCAATGATGGTGGTGGTGGAGGTGCCCGACTACCTGAGGACACTGAAAACGAGCTCCTGCAGTAGGATTCCTGGGCCTGGTGGAAAGGCCATGGGGTCCGAAACGGCCATTGGGCTGGCATTTGTCACTGCCCTGGCCAGGGCATGGGCAAGTTGTGTGCCATTGGGTTGGTCCCCAGGTGCCGCCTCTGCAACCAGTGTCTGCTCCTCCTCAAAGTGTATAACTTTGCTTCAGATTTGAAGGGCAAAGTCTTGCTCCAAGGTGACCAGAGCAGGGCAGTGCCAGATGGTGCCAGGGAGCGGTGCTGGTGGGAAGGTGACCAGTGTGGCATCATCGCCAGTTTGACCCTGGACAGCACCTATATTTGTGTTGTTGGTCTAGGGTCTGGTGCCCACTCCCACCTGGATGGAGACAGCGGTGCCATAAGTTGTCAGCTCCCTTGCCACCTTGACTGTCTCTGGCGTACAGGGAAGCTCTTTAGTCTGCTCCCTCTCTCAGGGAGGAGAATCCAGTGGCACTGGACTCAACGGACCCCTCCCTGGGACTAGAGTCAACACTGTGTTTGAGTGGCCCGACACAAGTCACACTCCACTCAAGCCTTTAAGCCCTGGTTGTTTTGGCGGAGGTGAGCGCCCCCATCTGTCTTCTTTTGTTTTTTCCATAGCGCCAGGGATTGGGATCGGTGTTTCGCTTTTCCTTGCAAGGAGCCACTCAGTGCCAGATACTGATGCCAAGCATCTTTTGTCACAGAGCTCTTTCTCTGGGCCGTAGACACTCTTGTTGCTGCCAGTGTGTTCCACACCGAAGTTGACATGCTGGGCGCTGGTTCGGTCAGGCTCTGCTCAGAGTGTGGGCGGAGGGCTGCTTACATCAGGAGGAACTTGAGTCTTTGGTCTCGCTCCTTCTTCATTCTGGGGTGGAATCCCTGCAAATTTTGCAGTGGCCCCTCTGATGGGATTCTCCCAGACACTTCAAACAAGTCATGTGGGGATCGTTTCTGGGCATAGGCTTGTTGCAAACCCACACAGTTTGAACCTGTAGGACTGAGATATGCCCCGGTCCCAGAGAGGAGGGGTGACCCCGATAATTTGTGTCCTAACTATTCTAAGTACTAATCTATATACTAACTTACACTAATACTAACGCTTATAACTATATACAGGTAGAAGAGAAAAGTTCACTGGGAAGCGCTTGTCAAAGCAAGAGAGAACTGATGTTCCAGTGACCATCACAGGCAGTAAGAACGAACTGAAGAGGCAGGGGGTCAGCAGGGTCCTATATACAGTGCCCTCCAGGGGGCACTAGAACTGACCCGATGGATACCATGAGGGAAAAAACCTTCCAGCGACTGCGCACCCGGCACACACACACACCTACTTGGAATTGACATGAGCAAGCACTTGAAGAAGAAAGATATTTGCCCCTTGCTTTAAGAATGAAGAACTGACATTTTTTTGGCTTTTTTCCCCTATGTATTTTGACCTTCTGGAGGATTTGTGAGGGTACTCATTGTTAGAAGGCGAGTCTCCTCCTTGTCTAGTGTTCTCTTTTAGGCTTTATATCAGGGTTCTGAGCCCTTGTACTTACTCTTCACCCTCTGAAATATAGCTGGAAAGGAATGAGAAGAATGTCCAAGAGTGCCCCGATCTCTCTTAGGCAGAAGAAGAGAGAATGAAATTGCACATGCATGAGAACTGCATGTGCTTTAAGTGGATAACTGAGTCTTTTGTTAAGATGCCAGATTTCTTACTGAATGACTCAATTACCCATTTAAAGCACATGCAGTGGAACCCTGTAGCTTTCCCTTTAGAAGTGGTTCAGAACAGGAGGCTGAGGGACATTTTAGATTTACTACTGAAAAACTGTTAGTCAGTGAGGAGAGTCCAGTTTGCTGAGTTCCAAAGACTGAAGAGGACTGACTGATCAATGCCAAAGAACAGAGAGAGAGAGAGAGAGAGAGAGAGAGAGAGAGAATGTACAGAAATCCAGAGATACCATAACAAGCTGTCAAGGCTCCCAAGCTCCCACCCCTGGCAGAGTGAACGTTAGCATCCCTTCTACAGCTTCTGGGATGTCTTCCTCCACAGATGTAACATCTTTTGAACTTCAGAGTACTGCCGGAATATGGCCTATCCACACTGATGGGAGAGAAGGGAGCACATAGAAAAAACAGCACTGGAAATGTTGGCCCCTTAAGGGAGAGGAGTAAAGATTTTGCTTGCTGCTCGCCCTAAATCAGCTTTACAAGCAAAGATTTGCAATGTACAAGGAGAGAATGCTGAACTACCAATCTATCTTCATCATTCATTTAGAGAATCTGGTGCCAGAGGTGCAGTCAACCCCTCGAATTTCATGGACAAGTCTGAACTACCTCTGGTATTTACAGGAAAAGAGATGCAGCCCAAATGTCTACAACAGGGGGAGAAATTCTATTCCAAAAAGATCATTCTTAATATGCCTGGGATATTAAAATATTGAAAGATAACAAGGAAAAACAGAATCTCAAAACTCCTTACTTAGAGACTGTTATTGAGTCTTCATGTGACCATGGTATATGGAGTCTGTAAACACTAGTTTTCCTTTCTGAAAAGGAATAGAAGTACAAATGAAATATAAAACTTTATTGTACTAGGTTAAAATTACTGTTCATTCACAGTTCAACACAACAGGTAACATGACTATTGAATTATTTCTACATTTCAAATATCTGTGACAACTGTTACAGTTTGCATTGTTAAAAATCACTAATGATACTTTGGAAGACAAGATTCAGTGGAGAATAAAGGCTGTATATCAATATGTATGGAAATAAATCTAAATTTAGACTCATTTAATAATTTATTGAGAGTTAATAATTGGTTGACAATATAAAGTTTGGAATAGTGTGTGTGTGTGATTGATACACATATATATATCGTTACAGTGAAATGTGTCAACTGTCCTCCAATAAGCAAAGTAGCAAAGCTTAACAGGCACCCCACTGTGCCTAGATCTTCTTTTTGTGTCCTTCCACCACAATCACAGGCTTTTCCAGTGTTGGGTATAAAATATGGCCTGGTCTGTAGTCCTGGCAAGATCTTCCATGGCACATGGTTCCTTCAGGAACCTAGATAAATCCTTGCTAATTATTTTCCATTTAGAACCACTCTCCCACACACACAGTAATATAGATTATATCTACAGGTAGAAATTTAAAGCCTGGAATAGAGCCTGGCATGACAAGGTAAAATTAGTTCATGTCCTACGGTATTTAAACTGCAATGATAAACGTAAAATACAGTTGGCATACCAGTACATTTATAAAGTCATCGTGCTTGCGATTGCTACGACCTATGAATGAACTACAGCTCTTTTGCACATACAGTTACTGAACAAGAAACTAAGAAGCTAACATTCAGAGGTGGGGTGAAGGAGGATAACCCCAATTATTTTGTGTTACTGAGCTGTCACATCTAACAAAGTGACATCCACATCTAATTTTACTGACTTTTTTAGGGAACAAAGAAGTGCATTAATTTCCAAACTACCCACATTTTTCTTGTAAACATGCATTATTCACAACAGGATTTTTTCCAGTTTTTGTTTAAAAGAACTGTGTGAATGGATTGAGACCTGTGCAGAGACAGTTTGGGTTAGTTTTTAAAAACTAGAAAAATCTTCTACAGAGAAGAACAGAAGAGTCTAAATGATTCAGGAAAGCAGTAATAAGACACAGAGCTTCTCATCCCTAACTCAACAATTCAGATTTTACTCCAGTCAATAGCAATTGAAAGCCCTGGGCATACGATGACTCAAGAACTCACAGTCCAGATCCTGACAGACACTGTCAACCTACTAAAAGCCCACTAATACAAGTGGCACCTCTCTCTGCAGAGAAATCAAGGCTGGAATGGTTAAGGAGACCAGACTACTCTCTCCCCTTTACAAACAGACCTTCCAGAAAGAGAGGTGAAGCACACTGGCAGGGCAGGATTGTGAAGCTTGCACAGACACTGCCCACATTTTATCTGTTCATTGGACAGAACAAAGGATTTCAGTCTCCAGAGCACTCAGTCTGGCAACTTTCACAAACCTTAACTTTGAGGGCAAAAAACTAACACAAAAAGTAAAGAACTCAATAGCAAATCACACTACAGTATAGAACACGAGAGAGCTGGGAGGCAGATATATTTTAGGCAGATATATTTTTGACAGCTTTTTTTCTATTGTACATTTTACTGCAATCATTTACATACACTTCAGGAACACAATGAATTTACCTTTGTGTGGGTGGCAGTGGCTCTCAATGTAGATTTTAAAAGCTTGGTATATCTAAACAAAAACAAAAAAAACCCTCAAGAAACATGTATTCACTTGCATTTCCAAAGAACTAGTTAATCTCAATTTTGTTTTAATTCAGTATTTTTACCTGGCCAAAGTGCTGGAGCTGTACATGGTAAATTAGACCAGTTGAATTTAATACAATTTTGCTTGAAGAAAGTCCTGTAGAAATGAGGACCCCATATTATTTCCAATTAGTAAATCTAGAAAGCAAAGGCCTAGAGACTGATTTGCTTGAAAAGTTCACTACATCTAAGATTTTTCTTGGAAGTTGAGATACTGTATATGTACATCCAATATACAATATTTATGAAATCCCCAATAGTAAGAGGGTTAAAATAAGGCTTGCTTAATAGGAAATTATCTTTACACTTACTAAAAGATTGATCTTTGGAGTTCTTTTAAGACCAAATTCATTACTCAAAATATGCCAACAAATGCAAGAGCAGTGCATTATACCTACCAAAAGAAAAAAGATGTGTTACAGGAAGCTGTACTGTTCGGGAATCCTCTTTAACTAATTCACAATCCAAAGTAAACTGCAACATAGATATGTTATTTTATTGCATAGCTCTGAAATGAACATAAAGCTAGAGCACTGGGTCTGGCCATGTTCTCTTCAGAACCCCAGGCAGAGGATAACACACAAAGGTTGCCACAAGTCATATTTCTACGCTTTGCTTATGGTGGCTGGCCAGCAGTTGACCCAGCCGCCAGCACAAGCTAGAACAGTTTTAGAGTAGCTTGCTCTGATTTTCAAGAGTGTTGCTGCATGGCCAGGGCACTGCTATCTCCAAGTCAGTGCCTCCTACTCTGGGCACAAGAGGGTGGAATAGGTCTGGCTGTTCCCCTTGAGCATTCCCCCATACAAGAAAACTTAGCTGGCCAATTATATCAGCTTTAACTATGCTTTGCGCCCTTGGAGCAGCACAAATGGGCTGAGCTGAGAATCTGGTCCACAATCTAACAAATATATTTTGTTCATTTAAAACTATTTTCTCATCTCACCTTAAAAACAGTATTTCCAACTTTCCTTTACAAAAATGGTTTTCAAGCTGTTTATAGTATGTACTATAATCAAGTTAACAGAAAGATGGTCTCTCTATAAAATAATCTTACTTCATGATTACACAGACCAATTACTCTCACCTTCTCAATCACAAAACATCTTTGTCACAGTTACTGCAGCTGCTTACATGAAAATGCAAAACTAGGAACATATTCATGTATATTTAGCTGAAAAATTAGCAGACAGACACAAGAAAGAGAGCTAGAATCACAAGCAAGCACCAGTTTGAGAATCACTGCTCTACGCTTTTTTGTGAATTTGTAACTCCTGTTAAGAATTATAGCTACCTTCAGTCGACTAGATGTTAAATTAACTGAAAAATCTACCTTTCCATCACACACTGTAGGACAGAGCTATAATTTGTTGAAGATATTTAGTGCATATTTAATACATTTTCCTTGCAACCAATAATGACAAAATATAGTATTTGGTTATCTTGAACAGATGCTGAATAAAACGTTTTTAAGTCTCATCTTTGTTACCTTATTTCCATTAACAGCTGGTACATAAACTACAAGATCGGACAAAGAAGGATAATCCTGAAGTTTCAGAGTTACAACCTAAAATAGGAAAACAAAAATTACTTACAGTAAAAATATAGTTTGGTTCTTAAAACCCATATGTGGCTTGGGGGGAACTTGCAAGTCCATGTATAGGGGGGCATGGCCACAGCACACTGTACTACCAAGATTCCAGGAAGCACTGAAGGCCATAGGGCTGTCCCAGGAGGTTGCTAAAACTAAGAAAGGCTCCCAGGGCTGTCTAAATTATGCTAGGACCTGCTCCAGCTCCTACAGATGATTGGGAGTGCTCAAAAGTAGACTTAGAGCTCCCATCACACCTCCCCTCCTCTGGCACTGTGAGCCATATGACCTGTGCCTCTTTAAGGTACATCACAGAATCCGACACCTAAATGTGAACACGTGTAATCGCTGTATGCTTCACAAATAATAGCAGTTATAACTAAGGAAAAAACACAGTTCATACGTGACTGTCCTGCATTAAAAGAGTGCTACGTACTATGGTGCACTAAACTGTGTACCACATTACGTGCTCCACTAAAGTTTCATATAAACGTTGAAAGACTGTACACAACTCTATAGATATGGCCCAATCCTGCTCCTATTAAAAAGCTAAAGGTTAAAAACTTTATTATGAATTTCCAGTTATAAATTTCAGATACAGTAGGTGCTGAAGTAAATATGGTGAGATACACCCCTAAACTGCATATATTTGGAGAGCAGCTGAGAAATGGATTATTATAACTACCACCGTTCATGTTCTGTCACTCCCCATGGATTAACAACTTAGATAAATATACTCTTGCTATGATGACTATTTACCAGTCTTTCATGATGAACTTTCATCATCAATTGCATATCACACAATAGTCAGCCTGTTTGAACCCTGTTGCTCTCTTTACCTATGTGGCTGCAAACTGTGCTTTCAACTTCAGAAGTGAAAGAAAATGTCTGCCAATAAAGGAGAACCATACAAAATCTACAAGGTGTAAAATACACGCTAAGCCTTCTTTTATAAGAAGGAGAGTGAAGGGAAATCTTCCAAGAGTAGAATGACACAAGAAGCGACTGATTTGGCAGTAGTAACAGACAAGTTCAAGTTGCATTCTAGAACAACTCAAATGTAAGTTAGTGTCTATCTAGGGTCTATAATCAAAGGAAACAATTTTAACACAATTTACCTCACTATTTTATTGGTGTAGTTTTATTACACTACTATGTTCTTTTAAGTTTCCTACAGACTTAACAATCAATTGCCTAGTTTTTTAATGTCTCTTTTTGAAAACATCAGCTTTCTTGCTGGACCTCTGACAACCAAGTCATTGATATGGACTTTTAACTTGAATTCCAGCTTAAAAGAATTTATTGTCAGAATATCATCACTTTCATATACCTTCAAAAATGGGGGAAGAAAGCTGAATTTTTAATTAAGATGGTTTCCCACTACCCCAATAGCATATATCCCAATAGGAAACCTAGCTTAGACATCATGTCAATTCTATACAATAAGTGCATTTATTAAATTGTTCATAAACCCACATAAAACATCTTTATGTAAATGCTCACTTCACTTTTGTTGCAACAAAATAACAAATAGTGCAATGTACCTTAACAGTTGGCAGTAACTCAGCTTTCCAGGATAAATCAAAACCTTCATGACTGTAAAAGTTAAAATACTTTAAAGTGCGAATATAAAAAATGTACATATTCATTCTGAAGGTAGCTAGGCAGTGCTTAACTTGTGCTTGGGCTTGCCAGGCCTGAGCCCAGCACGTCTAGGCTCGGTAGTTCATAGCCTCAGCATGTCTGGGCTTGTGGCATCACTTATGAATGTAAAAATATTGCTTGAGCCCCAGCACCTCTTTCATTACAAATTAAGCGCTGTAGCTATGCAGTAATATATATTAATGCACCAACCTCCCCCTACCTCTATAGAAATATACAAGGTTAAAACAGGACCCAAGTCTAGATATAGTTAACTGAATAATTGTCCATATACCACACATTATAATTTAGCAATTTAAAGTAGTTTAAAACTCAAATAGCAGAGATGTTGCAAATCTGATTTCAGGCATATTGACAGAGCTGCATAGGTATTGATAACTCTGCATGCACAAGATCTGGCTGTTATTAGCCTGAGCTTTTTGAAGCATAATGAAAACACTTAATGAACGGAGATCAGTATTTGTTCTGAAGTAATGCACAGTTTCATCAGTCTTTAAAATAAGAAAAAGAGCCTCACAGCCTCAGGGAACCAGTAAAAGTGTACCATATGCAGCATCAGCTTTGCCTATTGGTACAAACCTTTCAGATAGCAGTTCAAAGTAGATATTGGACCTATATTTTTAATGAACTTACTCTAGATCAGCTACAAATATTTTAAACGAAATCCCAGACATTTCTCAAAAGATGTAATTTAGGAACATAATTCATAGATTCCAAGGCCAGATGGGGCCACTGTGATCACAGGCCATAGAACTTCCCTAAGGTAGTTCCTAAAGCAAATCTTTTCAAAGAACATCCAATCTTGATTTAAAAATTGTCAATGATTGAGAATCCACAACCACTTCTGAAATTGTTCCAGATCCCTTTAAATGGTGCTGTTTGACTATACAGACTTAACTCACAAAAAAAGGGGGTACTCTAGGCAATTATGACAGCTGGGTACCAGGTGGACATACAAGTTCCCTGGCCATGCGCTCCACTATTTTGGCCCAGGAGACAGAGGAATAAGACTACTACTTTGGTCCTATGCCACCTGGGGATTCTCCCAACCCAAGCAGTAGATTAAATATGCTTTAAGCCAGCTTTGAGCTGTGGGACTGCAAGAAAGCAGACTCTAAAAGGCTAGTGAATCTGCCCTAAAAACAGTTTAAATTTGCATTAATGCATTACGAATTCCAAAATTTATCAATTAAATCTGACAATCTAATTTGCTAAAATAAAGTTGCTAAAACAAGCACATTCATTTCTAAATGTCCTCAAGTGACAATAAAGTCATAGAATAATAGTTAGGGAAGAAGATGGTCATTCAGTCCATCCCTTGCATACAACAGATTCAGTCCCTTGACAGAGCATGTATTAAAGTGATATTATACAGAGAAGCGACTCACAAGTTAGTAACAAAACAAGTTACACTGCCATAAAGGTTAAGACAGTTATTTTTTTCTTTAAATACTAGGTCACTTAATATTGCTTTGAATTTATTTAAATATTTGATAAAGTTGATTGTGTACATGATACTAAATGATAATGAATTATTAACAGCAGTAATACTTCTTAAATCCCTATAGTTCTTCCTCCTAAATTGCTCTGTTACATGATTGAACACCCAAAATTGATCTTACAATACTAGTTAAATAAATTCCATGAAGCCTTGATACTCACCACATAGATGAACTACTGTTTAAACAGCCATAAATCCAGCTACTTGTATCCTGTTAAATCAATACCATGTTAAAATGTGCATTACTACTTTAAATTTTAAATGAGTTTACATATAAAAATATTGAACTTCACTCCAAAGAAACTTATAGAGTTAGTGCTAACAATCCACTTAATTTATACTTGCCTAACTGTGACACCTCACCAGATGTCACCCATTGTTCTAAACCTCCTGCAATATTTATATACAGCAATATTATGTATATATATTGCAATATTTATATACAACAAGCAGACTTCCATTTTCATTTAATTTCATTTTCCTATCTTTATCTACTATGCATTTCTATAGTGGCCATCACCTATAAGCACCAACCACTCCTAAGAGGGACTTTATACATTCAAGCAAAACACAAAAATGCAGTTACTGAATTATTATTAACTAACTACTGTGCTTTCCATAGGTGGCAGAAGTGTTCCCTCTATATTCCTCACCAACTTCACACACAAATTGCACAGCAAAGTGTTTGAAAGACATTAGATCCTCAGATAAGATGATGATGACAGTTGCTATACAAATCTGAAGTATTATTTATCTAACCGTGTAATCAAGAATTCTAGATTAAAGATTGTTATGAAAAACAGATATTAAAGATGTATTGTTGCTATATTGCAAACAATAGATGTTTTTCTTGCAATCAGCAATTGTTTTGGTCAAAATCCTGTAAGCAATTAATATACCTTATAAATGTAATGCAAAAATTCAGCTTAGTTAGAAATTAAGCCTTTTCTAGCAGATAGAATTGTTCCAAAATACCCAAGCAGACAAAGTAAAATTTATATTCTCACCAATCCCTCATGGTTTTGTTTATATTTGATTTAAAGAACTTCAGTTGTTTAAATCTTATAAAAAAATTCTATTCTGACGCAAGAGTCAGATACAACACTGCTGATGATTAAAGCTGTTCAAAAATCAGAATTTCTATTCTGCAGAAAATTCCAAAATTCTGAAAAAAAATGGTGTTCTATTTTGGAACAAAAAGTTGTATTTACAAAATTTCCCACAGAAGGGAACATCTGGGGAAAAATCATTTTGAAATAATCAAAACATTTTGTTTAAAAAAAACTTTGAAATTAAATTGAGTCTGGGAGCTCAAATTTTGAGGCCGCTGGTTCAGCCACAGCTCCCCTGGAAGAAGGCTCCCACGGCATAGGGACTGGAAGCCAAGAAGCACCGGGAACTATGGCCGAGCCAGGAACCTCTGTGCTTGGGAGCCAAGCTTTCAGGTGCCTTGAGAGCCTTGTTCAAGCTGGGTCTCCCAGTATTTCCACTGCTGCCATGTTTCTCCAGCTAGGTCCCCAAGTGCTTCGAAGCTCCTAGCTCTGCAGCAGGGAGCCTAGCAGCCCTTGTGTCCATAGCCATGGGATAGTCTGCATGTCAGAGCTGTCCCAGAGCTGTGGACCCTGGAAGCTCAGGCTTGCCAGTAGCCGAGCGAGCAAGCAAGCTGGCAGGAAGCCACGCAGGGTTCCATTGGACTCCTGTATGTTCTGTCAGAAGTTCAAACCAGATGCGTTTCTGTGAAACATTTCCATTTGGACAAACCAGCATTTCCTGATGAAAACTTGCTTTGTTTCAAAATTCCTACTGGGCTCTACTGATGACACCCAGCCATAGCTCCCTCCACCGCATGCACTCATCACAATGAATGCAAAAGATCAGGACATTTAAGGGCAGCTTGGTCAAAATTAACCCAGGTAAGTCTGCAGAGATGCTGGTGAGAAGGGGAACAATTAGAGGTGCTAACCAAAACATTGACCTCTCCTTCCACTAAAGGCATCTACCTTCCATTCACCAAGGTTGTATGAAATCTTGGAGTCTCAGTGGACTCTTCACTAATCTAAAATATTATGTGGTAACAGTGATGAGAAATGCATTCTTCCACCTCCAGTTAAGAAACTACATTCCTTCCTCTCAACTGAAGATGTTAGCCAAAGTAATCCATATGTTTGCCTCAAGGTTAAACTATTGCAAATCACCATGTTTGGGGCTGAAAGCTCCCAGTTCATTTATACTGCTCTGGGTAAGGCCCTTAAGGCTGTTACTAGAGCCCCATTTTGGTACAGCATCCCTATTCAGAAAAAACACCATTCAGGAAAGCCCGAATGAAGGCATAAGATGGGGCTTTGCTATATTAGAGACCTACTCTCCATTCACAACTCACTCAAACAGCTGCACTACTCCTTAAGGATAATGCAGTCAACAGCAATGGAGGCTAAACACAAGAGAACCAAAGAAAAGGGTCCAGGGTCAATGGAATGTGGAATGGCCTAATGGAGGAGACTGTGCTGAAGGCTGACCATTTTCATACCACTATTTGCATGATGACTGAAGTCAAGTTATGACAACAGGGAATTGGGCTAGGAAAGAATAGCAAAGCCGCTGAAGTTTGGAGAGGTGAACTGCAAAATCTACTATGGGCAACTCTAACACCTTGTCTACACTTGCAGTTATACCAGCAAAACTCTGTGTATTTTTCACACCCCTGAGAGAGAGAGAGACACACACACACACACGAGCTGTACAAGTTTTGCCAGCATAAGCACGAGTGTAGCTGCGTTATGTCAACAGGAGAAAGCTCTCCCACTAACATAATTAAACGACCTAAACAAGCGGCGGCTGCTATGTCGGCAGATAGTCAGTCACAGGGCTTGTCTACATGAACAATTAAACCACAGAAGGCTGAGGTGTTAATCCACCCCACACTAGCCTGCCACAGTCTACCTATCCATGTGTCCCCTGCTGATACATGTTTACAGTTCATTAAAAACTTAAAGCACTCTAACAAACTACTAACATGCATCAGGGTACACATGGACAGTTAGACTGCAGCAAGCTAATGTGGGATGGACTCAATTGTTGCGAGCTAATTATTTACGTAGAAGAGGCCTTAGTATACATGTGCAGTGCTCAGATACTACTATAATGAACACACTAAAAATAACATATACTAAAAGGCACGCCTCACTAAACAAATAATAGGTTGGAATTACAAACAGTCAAAAAGCTGACTCTGTTTAATAATTACTAGATACATTATCTCGATACAGCTTTAAATGGAAACAATTTAATTTCACAAAGCTAAAATCAGGTAACAGATATATTTACAAAAATATAGAAAGCATGCATTTTCTCACCAACATATTGCTTTGACAGTGGACATGACTGTAGGTTTTTCTGTGGTTTGAAAGCGGAAACATGAAATATTTTCCATCAGATTCCTTAAAAGAAAAAATATTACTTATTAGAAAAATCTCAAATGTCAACATTGAAATTAGAAAAAGAAATTAATGCTACTTACATTGTAAACTGTATAGGTCCATTTTGAGTTTTCAATTTTAATCCAAATCAAGGCTCCTAGAAGTAAAATCACATGCTTTATTTTGCTCACTTCTGTGTGATAGGAAAATTTTAATTCTATTTTTATGTTACTGCAGGAATTGCCTATGATGCATAATAGTAATCTTCAGCAGACCTTCACAAACACAAATGTTTTGCTTTATCAAGCATATTTTATCCACTCCTTGTTCAGGGCTCCAGAAGTTTGATTACATATTTTAACGTTCATATGGCTAATACTCATGACTGCTGTTCAGAATTATATACAATGGTTAAAATCAACTGTCTATACAGCACACCAAACCAGGGGATGTCATTAAAACATTATTTTACTTGCAAAATTTATCAACAAGTGCTGCACTTAAAATAAAAAGTCTCAAAGAAAAAATAGCATTAGCATCTCATGGGTGTCAATATCAGTATTGGGGCTGAATACAGGCAAAGGAGTGTTGGAAATACCATAGCACACTATCTTTGCCTTGCCAAACTTTCAGTCTCAAAGGAAAGGAACATAAAAAGCACAAATGCAGACAGCAGAATCAGGAGCAGAAGACCAGCTATAAGAAGAAAGTAAAAGCAGAAAGAAATATAGATGAAGGAAGAGGAGTAACAGATTTATTCGACACCCAAATCACACAGGCTCAAATTCACCCTCGTGTAATTCCAATGAACTCAATGGATATAGCATGGATAAATTTAGCCAAGTGCCAAAAGGGGATGGGAGAGAGGAAATTGCAAGAAAATCACATTAAATATATGCCAAATTGCTATTAAAGTGGGCAGGAAAAATCTGAGTAAATGATTAATGAAAATCTAATCTATAAAGTGATGTCAGTTATACTGTAAATTAAAGAAATGTACAGATAAGGATTTACCTCCACCTAGCCTTTTTCAACAAAATTAAGCCTTGGTAGTTACCAGCCCATGAAAGATCAATGGACCCCCTAAGCTCCACAGCCAACGCTTTCTTGTTCACTTCCCTAACAGCCATAGAATGTCAAATACAGAATTCTGCAGATGCCCCAATCCCAGAGACAGAGGGGCCAATTCTCATTATAGCATGGGGTCTCTTTGCACAGCTCTGTCAAGGGAAAGGAGCCATTGAATCTGCATGTCTGGGCGCCTTGCAATTCTTCAAGGAGCACAGAATTGGTATAGTGGCTTTACAACATATAGAGACCAACCTCCTGCCAGCACAGGGTGTGGACATGGGAAAACTCAGAACATCTGAGCTCCAGCTACTCCTGTGGTTACTGGAACTCAGACAGCCAGGCCTAAACTGAAACAACCTTTGGTTCCTGGCTGGTCCCCAGTATCTGTGGAATGCAAAAATGGCAGACACATCTTTGCCCCACTATGGTTCTTAACCAATCCCAGTTCAGCTAGAAACAATACCAAGACCACAGTTTGTCACCTAAGTGTCTAAGGAAGGACCAAGTGTGCTTCAGCAATTTGCTAGTGAGACGATTAACTCATAAACTAAATGAGTTAAAACCTTGGTCACAGCAATTAGTAAGAATTGCAAACCTTTAAGTTCAGTAAGTGTTTCAGGACCTTCCTCAAAGAACTTAGCTGGGTGCCTCACAAAGTGGTGATTCAATACCGACATTCTCTTCTTTGGATCCTCAGTTATCTAAAAATACCAGACAACTTGTTAAAAATCTGCTTACAATTTTGTGTGATCAACAAGAATTATTAGGCAGCAAAGCAGCTTTATTTATAGTAAAAGTCAGAGTTCCAAAAAGACAGAGGATAATATGGCTTCTAGTCTTAATTGCAGCTAATAAAAATATTCTATTAATTAATATCCAATTATTGTTATATGCAAATTGCAACTGCTCAAGCAATACAAAAAGTTAACATGTATACATAAAATCAAAAAGCTTTATCTACATTTATATAATATAATACAGAGAGACAGACTCATATATGCGAAGTACTCATACCAGGTGGTATCTATGAGATAAACTGCAGAGCCATGTGACAAGTTAATTTTTCAAGCACCTTTAACTGATTCACTTGCTTGTGCCCATTAACCAACTTCCTGGGCATAGCTCTTACATTTCAAATGTGTGAGTAGCTTCAAACTATGCCATTTTTTCCCCCTTAAATCAACCTGCCAAAGTAAGTTTCCTCCTACTTCCCACAAATATGGCTTTCCAACTTCTGAGTATTATGGCCATCCCAATGAGTTTTGAAAAATTGTATCTCCAGCAGACCAGTCAACTTCCCTATATCCATATTAAAAGGTTCAACTGAACAAGTTTCAGAAACCAGAGAAGCTCTCAAAGAATGACCCAACCTCTCAGCTTTACTCCTAGTTCTTCATTTTTATTGCTGTAAAATTACACAAAGATTCGGGAATAGGATGAAATAAGGTTCTTCAAATAGTTTTTTGAACAGTAAGATGCAGTGGCAACATAACATTTAAGCAGGTAGGAAATAAAAATGAGATAGAGGTAGCAAAAAGAAGCAATAAATAGGAAGAGTGAAGAAAAGGAGTAAACATTAGCTTTTTCCTTGATTTCCTCTAAACAAGCATTCCAAATTTACATAAAGGTTTGGGGTTTTTTTTGTTAAAATAATTTGCAAAAGGACACTATATATATACAAATGTATATACCTTATCACAGTACAGCTGAGCAGATTTGTTCAGCATCATAAAGTCCCAGGCCTGTTGAACCCATTCTATCATGGTGAGAAAGTCAGGGTTTTACCCCAGCTACAATTAACTCAAGCAGCAAAAAACTGAACTTTGTTATCACTGTCACATTCTTCACAGAACCCAAAACACAAATTTCTGGAGCACTAGACATCAAAAAGTCAGCAATCTTTTCAACATAATACAGAATTATCATAAATAATATAAAGTATTTGTCCCTGACAATTACAGTGGTGGCTAAAACATCACTTCGTTGGGAAAGAAAGTCCCCCTTACTTCCTCCCAGTATTTATGGGGCATGGAGGAGATAAGAGCTACAAACCTGTTTGGTGTTTTCATCAATAAGATCAAAAAATGCCCTAATGGTAGCCAAGATCAATTCTTTACACCTAGAAAAAACATAAGGGAAACTATATTTAAAAATCAGAAAACAACAACAAAAAAACAAAAAAAGCATCCAACTAAGTGGGTTTCTGCCCGCGAAAGCTTATGCCCAAATAAATTTGTTAGTCTTTAAGGTGCCACAGGACTCTCGATGTTTTTTTTTAAACAAAAAAGAATATGGGCCAGATGTTATCAGAATAGTACACTCTGAGGTTAAATGAACTTATAAAAGGTGATGAAGGTAAGAGATAGAGAAAGATGTCATGTTAGTTACCTAACTTCTTTGTTCTACTTGCTTACCATACTATGGAGAGGTGGTCTGTTGAGGCCCAAGTTCTAGGCACTGCTGAGCTCTGTTTGGCGGTGGAGGGGAAGGAGAAATCTATTAGCTTTTTTAGAATCCAACATTTAAACATTAGACATTTGAAAAAAAAAGTTTATTTCTGATTTATGTTTGAATATTTATTGATAAGATGGGCTTTTATAAAATTACCAGACAAAAGCTTGGTTATCCTTAAGATAAAGCTGGGACACACTTTGAATTCTCATGGTAATTTTATTTATTTATTTATTTTAAAGAAAACTCTATTACTTTCCCAAAAGTTAAGGCTCTCTTCCTTTAAAAAGAAAAAAAACAAAAAACAAAACAAAAAAAAGCAAGCTTTCTCAATGTATTTAAAGGGATTCTATCCCATGTTCCCAACTGTCCATCAGCCACCCATATCTGCATCCACACACAAACCCTGGGAAAGCAGGAGAGTCTTGCAGTGTAGCCTGAATATCACCAGTTCCTGGCTCTGACAGATCCAGGGTAGAACAGTGGGGAAACAGTACCAGATGGCACATAATAGAACCAAGACCTCCCCCCGCCCATATTCCCCACCTCCAAAAAACATTTAGCAACCATACATTTCAACTATTTAACTTTTAGCTCAGAGCACCCAATTTCTGTCCTGCTACTCTGGGAGGAGAGCTGAATTTGTAAAAGGCTAGATCCCATTTAGGGCTAGTTAAAACTGACTTCTGTTTGAAATGTAAGATGTTAACTGATAGCCATACAAGATCATGGAGCACAGTTGCAACATGTTATTTGAGTGAAATGCCAGTTAGGTGTCTATGTTCTGCAGCAACTGCAGTTCCCTAATGATATAAAGGTAAAGTCTCATGCAGAGCATTTTGTAATAGCTCAGCTTTGAGGTGACAAAGGCATAGATAGCTACAATGAGCCAAAACAAAAAGGATGCAAATTTATTACCAAAGAGATATGATAACACACACTCTTGACTACTGCTACCACCCGGATATTTAGAATCAGGTGGGAATTCAACATGACTCATAGCCTGCAAACTTTAAAATGAATGGCAAGCTCCTTTCAACAGTCAGGGATTATTTCAGCCTTTCAATTTGATCATTATAGCATGAGGTAAACAGCAACAGGGAAATAATTCACTTGTCTGAATTGAGCTTCAAGTCACTAGCCCTCAACAACACCCACATTTCCATTTAACCCCAGGTAAATCATTCCATACCTCCAATAGGATTGGTGGAAATAAAAATATAAATATAAAATATAAATCACAACAAAGACACCATGTACCTACATTCTTCAATATACAAGTTGTCAATCCCATGGCACCCCCTTGCTCACCATATGCATAGACCACCACTACAGCACAGCACATGAAAAAGCATTTGTTGAAAATTGCCATTGTCCAATACTACCCCTTGGGATCTCTCTTAATTACTAGCAAACTGAGTTCTGTTATAAAGCAGGTTAAAGAAAAATCAAATTTCCATTTATTTATTTATGTATTACTAGTGACGCAAGTTGCTTTAAATTCACCATATCTGAGGATTATGAAGCAGAGTGGAAAAAGTAACTGCAAAATGAAATATTTTCTCCATCTCACCCTTGTACTCCAAAGTGAAATTTGCATACGGCATATCTCATTATCAGATGTGTTCTTTCAAACCTAGCAGTACTGCAATAAGAATTTATTATATTATGCTATACATACTGTATTTAGACACAAGTACATACGTGCCATAAATTGTTAACATAATAACATTAGAAGGCAATTAAAAAATGTTTTACCACAACAAATAAGGCACTGCTATGTTGACTTAATCTTGGTAGAAAAGCGAGTCCTGAACGAACTTGGTAATCTCTGAATCCTCCCGCCACAGAAAGGGTAGTTAAATTTCTTACATCTTGGGCCTTTAAAGTCCAATGATTGTTTACAGCTGTATAAAAATCTTTTAAAAATTGAAAATAGATTAAAATTCATTTTATATAAAGAAAAAGCAGAATTTTTTTTTCACATTTTAGTATGAAAGGTTTTTGTGAGTATGCTAGCAGCCTACCAGCAGTCAAGTGTCTGCTTCCATTTTTGAGTTTTGTTTTAGAAAACAACACTGTATTTCTGTACCCAATGCAGGGGCAATCAGGCAAATCAGATGCAACTATGCTTTTTTACACCAGCAGAGGATACGTTTTCAAGTATTTATTCTTATGACAGATAGGTTAAGGCATCAACTGCAACACACTACCAAACCCTGTAATGGCCTGTTCAGCGTATTGCAACAGTGATCAATAAGGAAGGCCAGAGGGAAGTATATATCTGTGACATTAATCAGGAGAAATGAATAGAAAGGCGGCAGTAACAAAGGGGTTAAGGATCACCTGTGCTTAGCTGCCAGAAAATACAAGCAAAAAGACTAGAACACAAAAAATTCAACATATAGCAGCAATATAAAATATACTACTCTACAGTACACATTCATAAGTTTTGAAATGTGCATTCTTACCAAGTCTAGCATCATAATAATTAAAATACTGGAGTATTGATATAACATCAATGTAGTAATTCTGTACTCCTGTTGGGCTCTGCAGATCTGTATGTTTTATGCTAGCTGCAAACATTTAATTTCAATTAACACCAATGTTTGAATTTAATATTCTCACTCTCTCACACACATCCCCAAATGCCTTTGAGTTCCTTGAGAGGACAGGGATGAAACTTGGCAAACAGCACAAAAAGTAACAGAACAACTAGGCACTCAGTCAGAAGAAAAGGTGATTTTTAAATATAAAGGTTTAACAAAGAAGCACTGCTCACAGGGGAAACAAGAAATCATTTTGACCTGTAATTTACAGGGTTCCAAATTACTTCTATTTTCTGTGTAAGGTGCTGGAAATTAAGAGCTCCTCCCATTACACCAAAAGCCAAATTAAAAGCTGCAAGACAATATTTTGATATTTATGTGATATAGACTGATGTTCTTTTAGTGTCCAACTTCTGTCAAATAATAGAAAGAGAGTGGAAGATTAGAGGATCTAAGAGCATCTCTCTTTTTCCATAACAATGAGTTTTCAGGCCACAGTAATGCAGCAAATTCTCACCCACACACACACTCTTAAACACTATGAAAGAAACAAACAGTTAGTGCCCAATGCAAGATGATCTTAACTGAAGTAAACTTACCAATAAGATATTTGTCTAAAGGCATTACAGGTGCAACATGAGGTGTGGCTTGTGTAATAAGGAGGTTTATAAGTTCAGGCTTAAAATTCTTTAGAGTGAGCAATGCTCTTGCAACAAGACCACCCATAGAATGACCTACTATTGCGACACTGCTTGGTGCAAATTCTTGATCCTTCAGAAAAAGAAAAAAGTAATCACTCAGTTAGAATTTGAAAACATTCATTTAAACAACACTGGACATTGGCCTATCATTTAGTTATCAGTTGTACTTGTTCCTCTTAAATTAATCATGTTGCCCAAAGAAAATAGTCTGTTTTAATAGTTTGACAAGTTTTTACTAGTTGACCTGTACTTTAGATGCTATTGTCTTCCAAAAATCACTAAGTAGGTTAGGGCTCATCACAAGGAAAAGTTAGCATGTAGGAAGTGCTGTACTTCAAAAACTCTAGTTTATAGCTGATGTTATAATGTTTGAGAACCTTAGGGAAGCAGGCCAGCGCATAAGCTTTTGGGCAAAACAATGTTTTATAAATTCTGTATCAAACATTTAAATAAACAGTTCTGAAACATAAATGAATCTACTGCATTTCTATTAAAAAGAAGTTCACATATTACATGCAAGTGTTGATTTTATTTTTAAAAATTCTGTATTTTGTGTTTACTTTCATGGTGAGGGTGCCCAAAGCTTTGGATACGTTTTGCATGGTTTTAAAATAAAATAAAGACTGAAACAGAAGTATTTTTTCACCTACATCCCCACCATATAATTAATAGCCAATTTATCTATTATAATTTAAATTTTCCATCCCACAATTGGACAAAAATCCCCATCCCCAGTTTCTTAGGAGAAAAGAAAAAAAGCCATCAAAATACTATTCATCTGCATACCTCACTTACCTTGTATAGCTTAAGAATTACTTTAATGCACTCATGTACAAATCTGGTTTGTCTTTGCAGACTACCACCATACAGTGCAACCAGTTCCTCATTAAAATTGACAGTGAAGAAATTGAAATGGTATTTGAAGTCAATGTCTTCTGCTTTTCTAAGTGCTATAGAACCAAGAGAACGCACTAGGAAGAGAAAATGCATTAGTTAATCACCTTTCTTCCAACTTTAGTCAATGCTACTATTCTCAGTTGGATTCTCCAATACAAGCAAGTCACTATATATCTGGTCAAAAACAAACATTATCTTAGGCTATGTGTTCACTGACAATGACGCCACTGTCAGATCAACTTCACTGGATCAACTGAGTGATCAGTGAAGACCCGCTCAGTCGATCCAGAAATCGATATATTAAGACCACCTTCTCAAGTGCCATAGCGCTGCGACGACGGGGTGCGACGACAGAACAGAAGCAGAGAAGTTGATGGGAGTTACGCAAGTTTTTTGCGTAGCTTGCGTAACTCCAGTCGACTGCCGCCGAATCTCCAAGGTAAGTGAAGATAATCCCTTACTCCCACTGGTTATTTAAGTTCTTTAAACCTGACCAGTGTTCACTTCATGCAAGTCCTTTGTATGTGTCAAAAGGAGGGGAAATCTTTCTTTTTTTGCCAACCTAAGAGATTTCCTACCTCGTTTTAAGACATACATACATGAGAAATTAGAATGAAAAATATCAGTCAACTGATCAGAAACGTAAACATGAGATAAGCAAGAACATATTTTTTTTAATTTTCCTTTGACACAGCAAAGAATACTGAACATTTCGTATAAAAACCTACAAAAGAAAACACAGAAAATACAACTTGATAAAAAAGAGGAAAGTTTATAGACAAGTTAACTACAAGGAAGTACCATACTCATTGCAAGACTCATTACAAGTCATTAAATCTGTTATCCGTCTAATAAACCTCCATGACCACTGAAAAGACAGTTTGTTTGGATTATATACAGTTTGCTCAAAAGCATTAGATTGGACCACAGGTGTGCAATCTCCTCTAGATCTAGTTTCCCACTCATTACCCATCAATAGGACAGCCTAGTAAGGGGACTATACTAGACTTATGCTAGACGCACTACCATTGATAGCGTCTACCAAATAGTCCTTTGCACAACACTGGACCTGGGCAGCTTGACTTCCAAACAACATGGAGCCATGGAGAAAGCACTTTTTCTTCATTCTCACCACATGGGTAGATGTGATTCTTCCACCTTTTCTTTCCCAAATCTTCAGCCTTGCAGAGATAAAATCCTCTCTCTGCAAGACACCATATGTGATCTGCTTTCCCTGCCCAGCCCTGGCTACTACCAAGCATGGCCTTCTCACTGTAGCACTGCCACTCAGTTACTACTGAGACAGGGGCAAACAGAGGGGAAGTGGTTGCAAATACAGAACTTAGAAACTGCACAGCTGAAAGACAGGGGACCCATTCCCAGGCTGGAAATGACTAGTTTGTGAAGACAGTATAAAGACTGCAAGGAAGAATACCTGGGCCTGGGGGGAAATGTCTATCTGGGGTCAAAAGGCAAGTATCTCCTACAGAGCAACATTTTTTGAGGTCTAGATTCTCCTTTGTCTTTATTCATCCCTGGAAATATCCTCTCACTATAGAAATTCAGGTATCAAACAACCTCAATGAGCCCTGCTGAAAAAGCTAACCACATAATCAAAGCACTGAACAGATATTAACTAATTCCCAGAGCACTTGGGTAAAAGTAATAGATTTTACGACCAGAAGGGACCATAAATCCTTTAATCTGACCACCTGTATAACAGAGGCCACAGAATTTCATCCAGTTACTCCCATACTGAACCCAACAACTTGTGCTTGACTAAGCCATATATTCCAGAAAGGAATCCAGTCTTGAATTGAAGACTTCCAGAGAGGGAGATCCATCACCTTCCGTGGTAGTTTGTTCCAATGGTAAATGAACCTCACTGTTAGCTTTGTACCTTATTTTTAATACAAATATGTCTGGCTTTAATTTCCAGCCACTATGGAAGATCTTTGCTGTGCCTCTTTCCCCTAAATTAAAAAGATCTTTAGTACCAGGTATTTTCTCCCCATAAAGGTACTTAAACACTTTAATCAAGTCTCTTCTTGGTTTTTTTAATAAACTTGCTTGATTTAGCTCTCAAGTTCCTCACTGTAAGGCAGGGGTTCTGAAACTGGGGGTTGTGAGGTTATTATTGGAGGGGGGTCACGAGCTGTCAGCCTCCCGGGCATGCCGGTAAGGATGGCATGGCATGGGGGAGGGGTCATTACTTTTGGGTGAGTCATCACAGCCTGGAATATTTTCAAAGGGGGTCCCAGCAAAAAGTTTGACAACCCCTGCTGTAAGGCATTTTTGCAGCTCTCAAATAATTTTTGTGGCTCTTCTCTCTGCAATTTTTCAATATTCTTTTTAAAATGGGGACACCAGAAATGGATGCAGTGTTCTATTATCAGTCTCACAAATGCCACATAAAATCACCTCACTATTCCTCCGTTTATATATCCAAGCATTGCATTAGCCATTTTTGCCCCAACATCACACTGGGAGCTCATGTTTGTCCGCTATGATCCCTAAATCCTTTTCAGAGTCATAGCTTTCCAAGATGCAGTCCCCCTTCTGTAAGTATGGCTACATTCATTGTTCCTAGATACATGACCTTCAATTTGGCTGCAATAACATACATTTTGTTTAAATTGGCCCAGATTACGAAGTGATCCAGATAACTCTATATGTTTCCGTTTAATTACTAAATGGTCACACTCTAATTGCTGTTCTTTCAAAAAGACAATTAGTTTACAATGGGATTTATACTACTTTAAACATAATTACAAGTGTCCATATGGCATCCTGTGTGATTATTTCAGTAATCTTCTTTGGATACGATTGTCTTCACATGCCTTTAAATATATTTTCTAATACTATAAATTATTACGATGTCATTATGACAAAGTACATATAATCTCAGTCAAAAGAATCCACAAAGCACCTTTGAAGGTTAAAAAAATCAGCACAATTTACTCATTGTATAACTGCTTATTTACTCAGCTTTTTAAAAATAATATTTGACTTGACTAACAAACTATTGTGGGGCACATACTAATTGTTTACAAAAGAACAGGTTTTTTTTAACATCACCATTAGAGCTCTGAGTAATTCTGTATCAAAGCACTTTTCTATAAAACAAGAGTAATGGTCTAATAAAGAATGATTGTCTTCAGAATAAAACTGATGATGCTATATTTAGTTAGTTAATGTTTGTACAGCACTTTCAAAAACATATAAAGCTGCAAAGTATTCAAATACCTTAATTTTCCTCTACAAATATACAACTATTACTTCCGGTCTCTGAATGGAACGAAGTACAGCAGAGGATAATTAGTTTATACAGACTGAAGAAACAGACTACATGAAGACTTAGAACAACATGCTATGGTGGAGCCCTTGCCCATCAAGTAACTAGCAGGGGATCCAAAACCACTTTTGTAGTTGGTAGGAGGAGTTGAGGCTTATTTTTAAGGTATCTAAAACTAGACTTTATATCAAAGGCCTTAGAATTCCACAGTAGCTAGTGAGTTTTATCCCTTCTTCTAATTCAGTTGTACTTTTATTCAATATGACTGTTCTAAAATATCATTCAAGTTAAAATAAAATCAGATTTTTGCAGGCCAACCAGGCTGGCAGTAATCATGTAATACAACAGACCTGGTTTGAGCAGCAGCCTGTGGATTTTTCCTGCTTAGGTTAGTGAAATTTAGAGGAACTACAGAGTGATCCCTACAGGAATCATACACAGATGCTGGGTTCCTGAAGCACAAATGCCTTTTAGGATGTATCCATGATACTGAAAATAGGAGACAACTCACCACTGGCGCCCACTAGAGGTTCCCACACTGTGGGGTGCGGAGGAACATTTGGGGGGGGGGGGGTGTGGTGGGGCCTGGGCCAGCCCCTATAGGGGGCAGGAAGGGAGTGCCAATCAGCCCCTCTCCACTCCCAGCTGCGGTCTCAGCCCCTGGCTCCCAGCCCGGCTGTGACTCTGCTCCTGGCTGCAGCCTCAGCCCCAGCTTCACCTGCAGCCTCAGCCTGGCCGTGGTTCCACTTCTGGCACCACCCCCGGCCCCAGACCTGCCCCCAGCTGCAGTCCCTGGCTCCTGGGCTAGCCACGTCCCTGCTTCCAGCCTCGGCCCCAGCTCTAAATCAGTGGTCCCCAAATTTTTTACATCAGGCCCCTTCTTATCGCTGCCTGCGCGCACACACACACCCCTGGGAGCCAGGGCCAGGAGCGAGGCCTTGGTCGGGGCTGGGGGCTGCAGCTGCGGGCCATGGCTCGAATAGGAGCTGGGCTGAGCACAGCCAAAGCCCCAGCTGCGACCCTGACCTTGCCCCTGGCTGTGGCTCCGCTCCCACCCACTGCCCCAGCTCCACCGCCAGCCTCAGACCAGCCCCAGACCTGCCCCCGGCCCCAGGTCCAGCCCCAGCCTTCGCCCCACTCTCATAGTCATGTGAAAGAAACATAACAACACAATCAAGTCATCTTAACTTAAGACAACTAACCTCATGTAGAACTGTGTAAAAATCTTTAGTTACATCATTGGACAGATAATATACATTTGTCTTAAACATCGAGTGACTGATTCAACACAGCATTACTTCAGTTTTAGGTGAAATCAATTTGATTTCAGTGGAGTTACACTGGAGTAAAACCAGTGTAATGCCATGGGGAATCAAGCCCAGAATTAAATCTGTAATTTTAATAGGTTAAATAATACATTCTATTGAGTCAAGTAATTTAAAGTTTTGCTATTTCTTTGTTTTTGTTTTACTATTTATTTATTTAGGAAGTATTAGCAGGTTTACAAATCCTTGCCATGTAAATATCAGAAACAAAAAAAATCATTATAACAACAGCTTTTGTTTACAGAGACATTATACAGAAATACAGTCATCAGTTGTCTCTATTTAACACTGTTAACAGAGAGCGCTCTGTGACGTCATTATATTGAGTGAAATGTCTGATTACACATTTATTTATTTTGCAAGTGAATGCACTTTGTCTGAGTATTGAATAAAAGGTAACCAAATATTTAATTATCTTTTTGTCCTTTGTCTATTTCACTGGGTATGTAATTGGTATGTGATTTTTCAATAAAAACAACCTCTTGGGGTTTTTTTTTAATATAATTCCTCTAAAGTTAGATTTATTTATTTATTTATTTATTTTTGGGGGGAGGGAAGAGGAGGAGAGGGTATCAGAGGCCATCAGTAGCCGAGCAGATATGTCTATGAAGTCTCATTCCAGATAAACACCTGTGACTGGGTTCTCTGCTCATGAATATCAGTATGGCTTCATTGACTTCAGCTGAGCCACACCAATTTACACCAGCTGAGAATATGGCCCCCATATCTCTTTGACACTGTGCATAAGTAACATCCTTCATTATTTGTACTTAAAGGGGTAGCAAAGAGGCATTTGGATATCATTCCAATAGCAGATTTGACCATTAAAAGTGTCTTTCTTTGTTAATATTTACACAGAGACTAAACCCTAAAATTAAAACTAAACTAAAACTGTTTGTACAACTTACAAAATTCACTTTACTATATTCTTACCTTGTTTGTAACTCCCAGCATTCCCAGGAAGGAAGAGAACTGGAATCCCTGTTAATATCAGATTTTTGTTTTCTTCGGCATAATTCCCTTCTCCATAGAGATAGAGCTCATAGGCTGTATAGCGTCTGGATATTTTCTTAGGTAGTTTTATTTTCTGTGACAAGAAATACAATATATCTGACTAAAATTAATGGATCTTTAGCAACTCCTAAGAATTCAAGTTACTGGACTCCTAAAATGCAAATGAACCTAACTACAAAAGAAGCAATTTGCGTCACTACAGACAAAGAACTACTATGGAAATCATTTTTTTCTTAAATCTAGCAGTGATGAAAACAAAACATAAAGGTTTTAATTTGTTTATTTTTTTGGAGATCTATTCTGTATGATGCAATCAGAAAAAGAGAAAGATGTTTTATACTGCAGCCTTGTGGTCTTTCTAGCTCATACTCTTTTCTCTAATATTTTTTAGTAATTTAATTGTAACTTTAATCAATTTGGGGCTTGTATTTTCTGTAACATAGAAGCTTGTTGTCTTGACTAACAATTGCCTGGAAGGATGAAATATATTAGCTTCTGTTTGCTGTTTTAGCTTCAGAAGAGCAAGTGTCTATACTGTAGCAAGCAAAAAGTCTATACAGCATGTATTCTAACTTATGTATTACATATTGCTTCATCTTTACATTTTGACAGTGTATAGAATGCACGACTTAAATGGGTTTTGCTGTAAGAACCTATGAAAAGTTACTACAGATAAATAAATAAAGCTGCCAGTTTTTTGTTTTATTATTTTTACTACATATAACCAATCTCAAAAGCTGAAGCCAGCTTTAGGCAACAGTAGCTGGACAATAAGATCCTAATCCAAACTGCACTAAAGTCAATAAAAAACTCCCACTGACTTCAGTGAGCTTCAAATCAAGCTCCAAGTGAATTGCAATTATTCATTTTTCAGAGCTATAAAACTATAGTGAACTTTAAGGGAAGAAATATCTGTACACAAAATAAAGATGCATCCTAATTTCAACATATCTTAAAGGAAAAACAACCTTGTGGAAATCCTTGTCACTAAGACCATTAAAAATTCTTCCTGGGGAACCGGACTAGAAATTGGGGCATCCAAGTGACCCTCATCATCCCAAATATAATAGGTTCCAGAATCATGCTGCTGCAAAATATTGTTCTACTCTGAAACAGGACATGCCATTTTTACTTAAAAGTTAAAACCCTAAAATGCAATTCTACCTGAAAAGTGACTAAAATGACTGTTTCACCAGCTTCCAGTTCAAATGTACTCCATTTATAAATAAGAGGTTATCTTGAAACTGTTAGATTTTCTTCAAACTCAATCTGAACTCAAAGGCAACCAGGGTTCTTTCCTTCTTAATGATCAACACCAGCAATAAAGATTCTACAGGCCAAATTGGACTACTACTCAATGGGACTACTAGGTATCTCTGTCTTCATGGGTTTTGCACAAATAAAATTGACTGGGTATGTAATGAGAATTTAGCAAACAATTTTGATGGTGATGTACATGACAGAATAAAAATGATCTCACTCTGTCCTAAATGTGTTACCCATATAAGCCTGAAAGGAGGGGAAAAAAAAAAAGAGTTTTACTTTTTGTCATCGGTCAGAAGATGTGACTCTGAATGCATGTATCAGTTCTGAATTGCGTAGACTCATTTTACACAGTCATCCTTCAGACTGAAATCACATTCAGCTGCAAATGAGTTTTTTTTTTTAAATAAAAGCATATTTCTACTGTGCTACAGCAGCATTTCCTCCAGACAGTCTGAATCCTGGAAACAGGGTCTAACTATTGACATTTTTTGGGAAAACAGTTATAAGTTACATACACACTCAAATCAATGTCAGTTACAGAGCCAGGACCAGTGTCTCCATAACTAACCAACCAACCAACGCATGTGCACATGAACCCTTTGTCCCAGTATCTTTTGTACACATCCTGGGAAATAGAACTGATTGACCGAGCAAATGAAGCCTTCACAAGGACAGGAATGGCAGGTTCTTCCTTCCCTTCCTAATTAAAAGAAATACATTTCACATGGCAAAGCAATAGAAGGGAATTTATACCAAAAATGCAAGACAATGTAGGAAACATGAGCAGAGCTACGCTGCCCAAAATTTACTGAAATAATAAGTTTAAGAGTACTAAAAATACAATTTAAGTGGAAAATACTTTACTCATACTTCTTACAAGGTTCTAGATTAACTGTGCCATCTCAGGAAAAAGGACCAGGACATCACTGTTGCCAGCTCAATTAAGACTTCTGCTTAATGTGCAGAAGCAGTCAACAAATCGAAGTATTAACATGCATAAAAAATAAGATGGACAATATAGAAAATGTTACAATGGCACTGTATAAATTAACAGTCCGCCCTCACTAAGATTATTGTGTTCATTTATGATCACTACAGCAGAATTAGAGGGAGTTCAGAGAAAGTTTAAAGATAAACCATTTTAAAATAAATCTATGGACTTCCTACAGAAACAAAATATTCATAATTTTGAATATTAGACTAGCAGCATGCTACAATTTCTCACTATACTGTTACTCAAAACCAGTATATAATGTACAAAAAGAAAAAAGAAAGCTAATTAAAATGGTAACATTTCAAAGAGAGAACTACAGAGAACTACACCACCATTCACTTAAACAAAATAATTCAGAGAAATTCTCAATATGGCAATTTAAATATAATATTATTGAAAAACGTAGCACTTTTCACCTTATCTTCCATTTCTGTACAAACTATGTTAGTCCTTATTATTCTATTTTTACAGATGCGGGAACTGAGGAACACAGGTTAATTGCCCGTTAATCGCCTGAGGTCAAAACCAATCCATGAGAGAGCTGTGAATAAAATTCTGATCTCCTGACGCCAATCCACTGACACATCCAATAGGTCATGCTGCTTTAAGACTGGAGAGATGGATCAACAGTCTAGAAGCAGTACCACTTACTTGCATGTTGGGAGGCGATGGCGAGAAGAGGGAAAATTAAGGGTGAGGCCAGGTCTACACTACAAACATTTGCTATGGAATAGCTAGGTCAGTCAGGGATGCAATGAGATGTGATTTGTGACTGACATAGCTCTGCTGGCAAAAGCCCATAACACAGATGCAGTTACTCCAGCAAGATGGCACGTTTGTCAATATGGCTTATTTCATTCAAGAGGGCTGGAATAAACTATGCTGGCAAAAGCACTGTTTTGATGATATAAGCTGCGTCCACACTAGGAGCACTTTGCCAGTATAGTATGCCAGTATTGCTATACCAGCATAATGTGCCTAGTATAATCTTGCTCCTTCAGTCAGGGCCAGCAGAAGCAATGGAGGGAAATACACACCTTGTGATACACTTGAACTATCTGCACTTACAAACTCATGATATGGTGTTGGAGAATCTTAGTCCAGCATTTTCCCTAGTAGAGGAAAGGGAACTGTTATAAAAAGTAACGAGAAAGCAGAGAAAGATGTCAAGATGTTTTTTTAAATTTCTTTTCTGTAAAACATGTAACTTACACTGCTTAAAAGATTTCAAGTTCATTTAAGCACTAGTGAGAGGATGTGCATAACTTCCTTAATACCTGGCCAGGTGTAGGGTAACAGATTTCACAAGGGCCAAGAAAGATGAATGGCCTCACCCTACCAGAACTGTACAGTCTGGAAAATTGGCCCGCCAGTTGTAACTAATTAGCATAAAGCACATAGGCCTATAGTATTGTGTATAAACTTTCATTTACTTTATTTTAAATGGGGATTTAGGCTGGGTCTTCACCAGACACGGTGCAACGGCACCACTGCAGAACTTCAATGTAGACACTCACTACAGCAACAGGGGGAGTTCTCCCAGTGCTGTACTTAATCCATCTTCCCAAGAGGTGGTATCCATGTTGATGGAAGAATTCTTTCGTTGACCTAGAACTGTCTACACCAGGTGTTGGGTTGGCTAAACTACATCAGTTAGGCATGTGGATTTTTCACACCCCTGAGAGATGTAGACCTAGCCTTAAATTAACACGGATCTTAAAAGCTGCCCTCTCCCTAGACTGTGTCAGAAGTAAAATGATTAAGCTACAAACTGTCACATCCTCATTTCTTGCTTGCTGAGGCCCAAATAAGTATTTTAAGAACATGCTAGGCAAAAGATTTGTGAGTGGGCAAAAACAAGTCAAGTCTATGGCCTTAATGAACTAGGAGTCCAGTGCACCCCTTAATCATTAACCCAAAAGAGGGTTTTAAGATGTCATCTCCTGTTGATCTCATGCCACTTATGTTGAAATTAAGCATGGGCTTGTGGTATAGATCAAAATAACTGCCAGTTGATGGGGAGGGAGCCTCCAAAACAGACCAAAGATTATGCTTGACCACACACAACCAGGACTGGATCGCAATATTAGGGAGCAAGAGTGGTGAGCCCCTGGATTCACTGGAAGAGCGCCAGGGAGATACCAAGGAGAGTAACAAGCTTGAATCACAACCTTACAGGTCAAGGTAAACATGGATGAAGTGTTCCTCCTTTCAGGCCACCACAATGACAACAAGGGTGGCTGATGCCCCTACTTTCTCTGGGCTAATCCCAGAAAGAGGTACCCAGACCACCGCAAGCCATGTCTGCCTGACCAATCAGTTACCCCATGCAAGCCCACTGCCCAGCATAAGGTACCAAGGCAGAACCAACATCATCTCATTCCTAAACAACAGTTTCTGACACTAGTATTTCTATGACCAAGCAAGCTGAAAAGCAGATCTTTATTTATTTTTTAAGTATCATTTTTCCTTTGGTTTCTTTATTTTAAATAGAATACTGGTGCAGGGATGCTGCCAATTCATTGATTTTTCTAACCTTTTAAGGTGAATGTGCGAGACCTGTACATGAATGTGTGGTAGCACATATGTAAATCTGTATTTAAAAAGGGCACAATTAATTAGATACAAATTCTATGCAGCTCCTACTCCAGATCAGAGCATCATCCTGAACTCTTACAAATGTCAGTGTTAAATATTCAGTCTGCAAAAGGAATCTGAGTTGCTAATTACTACTGAACTTAAAGTAGAGACATTAGCTGGAAGGGGAGGAAATGGAGTACATTAGTCAATGAATGGTACTTTGAAGGAGTATAGTGACATTTCAGGGCTGAAGCCTGGTTTCATTTGGAAATCATGTCAGTATAACTATGTCACTCACTGAAAAATCCTCACCCCTATATGATGCAGTTAAACTGATCTAACACTCAGTACAGACAGTGCTAGGTCAATGGGAGAATTCTTCCATCAACCTAGCACTACCTCTCGGGGAGGTAGATTACCTACACCAATGGGAGAACCCCTTGTTGGTGTAGGCAACATCTTCACAGAAGTGTTTCAGCAGTGCAGCTGCAGTGGTGCTACTGTAGCAATTTGTGTGTGGATAAGCCCTGAGAAAGAGACACTTCATGGAGCATTTGAGAGTTAGTCTGTGTAATTTATCATGCATTGCATTGATCTCATGATGTGATTATTGATGGTGCAGATTCTATGCTTTGATCAACTGTTTATCCCATTTCATGTTACTAACTCACTGATTTATCAACCTGACCTCAATTGTAACCTGGATTTTATTATTTTTAAATGGCGTAGGGAAATTTTAAGTAAATTAGTCAATGTATTTGTTTAGTTTCATATTTCTCTTAATAAAACTGGCTTCTCTTTCAAAACTCCCAAATGACCTACTACAACTGGCATACAGGCCACTGGACTCGATTCTGAATAAATTGCTACTATCCTTATCTGACAAATAGGTAATAAAATGAGGTGGACATAAGCAAGGGACTCTTCTAGGAGAGAACAACAGCACTTATTTGTACCTGAGTTTGGATGACTTAAACCAGTGAGCCTTGATACTCAGGGTCATCAAATGATAATACTGCTTAGGACCAAATAGGAAGTCACTGGAAAAACAGTCCAATCAACCCCTTTAACAAAAGGTTGGTTTTTCGTTTGCTTGGTCTACCTTTTGAGTTAGAGCCCTGATTTTTTGAATGAGGAGTTTTTGGCCTTTATTTGTTTTAAATTTCCATAAGCACAAAGGAGCATATATATTTGTAATAGAAGCCAAAGACTTATGCTTGTAACAGAAGCCAAAGACTTATGCTTTCCTGATAATAAGAGGCCACTGGGAGTGCCGCCTTGAAATAAAGAACAATTATTTTTTGTTTTGTTTTTTTAGTACTGACATCTCATCTTTGAGGAGTTGAAGTTCGCTCACACTCAACATGGTCAAAACTAAGCTCACAGTCTTTCCTCCCAAGCCCTCTCCACTATTGGTCCTCTGTCATAGCTGATGTCACCATCATTCCCTGTCATCTCATATCTGTAACTTAGGAGGTCATCTTTGATTTCCCCTGGGATTCTCCTTCTACATCTCTTCTTTCTCCAGAATATTGTTTAAAAATCCCTCCTTCCTTTCTCTCCCAATAGCCAAACCACTTATGCTGATTACTCCAACATCTGCTTCTCTGGTCTTTTGTGTATTAATGTTTTCTTACTCCAATCTGACCAAAATAATGCTGCCATAATCATCTTGATCTTACCTATCATTTTGACCACAACATCCCCTCTATAAATCCCTTCATTGGCTCTCCCACTGCTCTGTATGCTAAGTTGAAGCTCTAGGTCTTTGAGAGAGGCTGTGGAGCAAACTGCCTGCTCGGTTACCATGAGTCCCGCACTTTTCCTTTTCATGTGCAGACAGGGTGCCACCTGTTGCCCCTATTTCTGGGCATTGGCCACCCCAACAGTGCCCAATGGGGCAAGAGGGCAGGGGGAAGGGACCTGGGCCCATCCTCTTCTCTGGGTTTCAGCCCAGGGGCCCTTATAGTAGCAGCTATGCACTGCTGACAATGCTTCTGGCTGCAGCTTTCCCCTGGGCTACTTTCCTCCTCTGCCCTTTCAAATTCAGGGGTTCCCCACCCCCTCTCTTCTTAGGCAGGGTCTCCTCCAATCCTTCTGCCCGGGGGAGTCTCTCAGTCTCATTTCCCCCTTTTGGCAGGGTCCTTTTCCCCTCTGTATCTTTGGGCCAGGGGTTTGGCAGGGAAGCCTCCCTCAGTGTTCCCCATCACCTGGTTCTTTTGGTCTTTCATTAGTCACTGCGCTCCAACACTCTCATCAGCTCTCCTTCCTCTCACACACTGCCTGGCTGGAGCAGGGTTTTTTTTAATCAGGTCCCTGGCAGGGCCTTAACTGGCTCCCAGTGCACTATTTAACCTGTAGTAATGTCTCTTCAGTCCCCAGGGAACAAGACCCTGATTATTCTAGGGCTTCTATATCATCCTTCTACCACTCTCCAGCTGCTCCCTAACCCTGCCGTCTCACAGCTGTAATTGAATAATGGGCCATGAATGCAGTTTCCTTTCACATCCCTCACATCCTGTCCCACCAATTTTGCCAGCCTTGCTGCCCCTTTTATTCCCTTCTATTTCTGCCTTCAATGTACCAAGAACTCTGTGCCAAGCCATCTCCCTCACCTTATTCAAATTCTGTCATAAAAATTCCTTTTTTCATTTCACCTATCAGAAGTGAGTGAGGGGAAAGGACAGAAAAACCCAAAGTTAAAATAACCAGCAAGATATGTACCTGATTTATTGAATAACTGTACGATCCAATTGTTATCTAACTTGAGGGGCTTACAACCTAAATTTAACATGACAAAATGTCCTTCAACTCCCCTTCCGTCCTGCTTTTCTGGTCCACTTTTGACACTCCTTTCTATCCCATAACTCCTATTAATCAAAAACAAACAAACAAACAAAAAAACCTCACCCCAAACCAAGTTTTTACCCCAAAAAGGGAGAAATGCTAGGGACTTCCTGAAGTCTATTAGAAATTTTGCTATTGAATTTACTGGAAGGCACTTAGATACTATGATGATTGGCAGCAGTATAAAACTCTAAATAGACAGATTTAGGACCTACACATTTTGTCATGTTAAACTTAGGTTGTAAGTGCCTCAAGTTAGGTACCACGTTATTATTTGTTTTTGGGAGGTGTCTAGCATGTTTTGGGTGCTTGAAAACAAGAACACCAATTAGTGGTGAATGTGGTTTTTTGGTGTGGATACTTGCCACTTAAAGTCAGATTAGATAGCTTTGACATACACCAAATTCTTGTCTAATAAATTTCCGTCGCTGCCAAACTTAGCTACATTTAAACAGGCACTTTAAAGATAAAAGGCAGATGGATTTTGCTCTGAGTATGTACAGCGCCTAGCACAATGGGGTCCTGGTTTATGACTGGTGCTCCTAGGAGCTACAGTAATACAAACAATAAATAATAATGGAATACAATACCTAAGCCATCCATCCAGTCTACCTCATTTTCTTTCCTCAAACTTATTTTTTTCTCCAAAAACAACAAATGCCAGTTACTCTGGAGATAGAACATTCTGTGATGTAGTCCCTCTCGCTATGACGTCAGGCATATTGTTAGGGCAGTGCGCAGAAGCTTGCACTTCCACAGCTTGTTCTACCACTGCTGTGTAGATTGAGACTTCAATCTTGTACCTTTCCTCAACATAAAACTTGCTTATAAAACAGATAATGAGAATTTAAGTGCTGACAATCAATGAACAGAACAGTCATGCCAGTGGGTGTTAATTTCAGGCAACTTCCAGTTCCATAATCAAAACAGAGATTTTGCCAATTACTTGTCAGTTGGTAGTACTATATTGCAGCTGAAGTAGGTTTCAACTACCAGTAGTTCTGAATACTATATTTATAAAGAGACTTATCACTTACATGGTTCTGTTTAATGAAGTGATCACGTAAGCAAGTTAGTCCTTGCATTTACACTAAGTAAGCTTTCTCTTGTGCTTTCATTTTCAAAAGTGATAGGTAACACCCAATTTAGGAGATCCTAAAATTAACTTGCTGCTTTGTTACCTTTTTAGACCCTGGGACTTTGTTTAAGGAAAAGTGCTTCAGTGTTTTTCTCCTCCACTTCACAAACAGTTTTCATCTCATACCCATCCAAAATAACTGACCATTAGCTGGGAAAGTGATTTTCAATATGCATAGCAAGCTTAAATATCAGTTTATTATAATGACTTTTTTTCCCTAAATGTTGATCAGTTATTTGTGTTGGGAAACATTTCAATAAAAAAATTAGAAGCACATCATCATTATACACACTGTAACCATTGACAAATCATTCAGCAGATCAATACAGGATTTAACTTAGGTCACTGTCTAAGATCTAAATTCATGCAGGATGTGGACGGATGAAACATTCCTGCAGTACAAGATGTAGTTGTTTTGAGAAGGGAATATTTTTACAAAAAATACAGTACAAGTCAGAACATGTGCGCATATAAACCAGCTTTCTCCTCCACAGCGTGGCTTTTCTTATTATTGGATTCTGCAATTAAATCATATTCCTGTATTTGAAAAAAGGTTTGTTATCATAAAGGATAATTCGCAAAGCAAATTCAAAGAAAGACAGCTGTCGTTGCTTGATTCAGGGCAAAGAGGTCCTTATAAAAACTTCAAAAATCTTTATCACTTTACTAACAAAACCAAGAAAAACAGTTATCAGATTTTTTTGTTCAGATGCTTGTAATGTCCTACACCATATCGAAGTGTCACTTTAGAGACTTCTTCTTGTGTCCTTGCCACAAACTAGATGTTTTTCCAGAATCATGCACAAGCAATAGCTCTTTCCATCATGGCAGCGAGGTCCTCCTTCGTACAGGTATCCCCAAAGTCGGCAAAAAAGCAAGTGCTCCATGGTCTGCACCTCACCGCACTTGCATATATTCATGTCATTAGAGTAGTCCCATTTGATCATATTAGACTTTGATCTGCCAGTTTGCATGCTCAGGCAGTTCAAGCATCACCACATTGACCAATCTGTATCAGCCCCTCCAGGAAGGTCCTCCGGGGTTCCAGATCTATTTCAGTGCATCTGACTGCACTTAGTCTTTTATTCCATAACCTGTCATGCCTCTCCAGCTGTCGTATCCAAAGGTACAACAGAATAAAACTCTTTTGTGATTTTAAGAAGTTTGATGACTCCTGTGTGACCATATCATGGATGCCTTGAATCTTCCATCTACCATGATCTTTCCCTTTGGCTAGCTATCTTCCTTCTGATATCAGGTGATGCAATGCCAGCCAGTAAGTACAGGGTATCCTTTGGTGTTAGTGACATCCTGTTATTTCACAACCACCATTGGTTATCATGGACGGATAGTTCCCACACTGGACATGCATTCTCTACTGTGAAATAGCACAAGACGATAGCAGTGGTTTGCAAAGTAACTGAATTGGCTCCCCAGTCTGAGGTGATCAACTTTCAGAGGATATTGTTATGGGCGCTAACTTTTCCTTTCATCTTCTCTACGTCTGATTCAATGTCATCCCAGGTACACAGGATCTGGATGATTAGCCGGTTGGAATCCATCCCGTGTGATGTTTATTTTCCGCTTGGCTTCTCGATGGTGTAGGTGCAAAGCTGCCACCTGCGTCTTGGTCAGGCTGGCAAGAAGCTGGTTATTATTGTAATAAATTGAGAGGTTGCTCAGTGCACATCAGTCTATTCTCAACAGTAGCAAAGTCCTTCTTCTGGGACGCGATGCATAGATCATCAGCATATATAGCTACTAATTACATTACTCTCTTAAGTTGAGTTTTTTAACTCTTTTATATATTATTTGTTATTTCATGTTTATAACGAGGGAAATGAGTAAGATAAGATATAAGAAACTTGTCATCAGCTTTTAAAGAAAAGCTGTGAGATCAAATCTGGCCCCAAATTTTTGCTTTGTAAAAGCTTCAATGTTCACCTGCAACTCACAAATAAGGAGATGGAATCTCATTTACCTGAAAATGTTGTACTTACCACTGCCACAAGTAACAACTAGCCTGATCATAACTGAAAGTGTGCAGAAAAAGCGCTCTTTTCAGTTTGCTTACTTTGTGCATTTCACAGCACTCTGTGCAGCATCAATTTCACAAACACCCCCTGAACAGTCAGTTTCTCCTTGGTTGAAGAGAGATTATATACACAAAACTTCATTATAAGGTATACTACAAGAAGCTGCTGCTATGCAAGTTTCTCCACAGCATACAAACTCTGAAAAGAATTGAAAGTGGATTTGCTGTAAATTGCACGACACACTACTCAGGTGGCGTTCTAGTCAAAAGCAGGATTACAGTCAGTTGATCACCAAAAAGTAGCCCTTTCGGGGTCACAGAAAGGCTTTCTTGGTTTTATTTTTTCAGTGAACACAGAGTGTGTTTTAAACAAACAATTCTTCCCCTGCCGGAGGTGAAAACCAAGCGTGGCTAAACCGGTTGCACAGGACGCTAACGCCGGAGGGAAACACAGGTTACCGGTCTGAATGCAGGGTTTGGGGGGTAGAGATTCAATGCCCTGTGACAGGCGGGAGGTCAGACCAGAGCGGCTCCCCTTAGAAGTCAGGGCTGAAATCCGGGCCAGGGAAGATGTGGACTAAACAAAGAGCAGCGGGCACCGACAAACGCCCTGGGCGGGGGCAGGGAACCGAAGAGGCCGGTTTGCTAGTGACACGGTGGCGCAGCGAGCACACGGGGCGGAGGCACGTCTGGCCCCTCTTGCACCCGCAGCGGGAGGCGGCCGCCCGCAAGAGCGCGGCGGGCAGGCCCCTGAGCGCTGTGCCCGCCCCAGACAAGGGGCAGCCGGTCCCGCCGCTGCCCGGAGAGGGAGAAAGCGCCGCTAAGCTCCGCCCGCACTCACCACGTACTCGGGGTACTCGTACATGTAGGTCATGCTGCACCGGTTCTCCTCGTACAGAAACAGCACGTCCCGCACCCCCAGCAGCAACAGCGCCGCCAGCGCCCCGTAGAACAGCGCCGCCGCCACCCCAGGCCCCCTGCCCATCGCCCCTGCCGCCAAGCGAGCGCCGGCAGCCTCCCGCCAACGCCACTGGCTTCACACACGCCGGTCGCTGGGTCGCTGCTGACTGAGGGGAGGGGAGAGAAGGGGAGGGGCAGCGCCGAGCGGCCTCCCGAAGAGGCGGAGCTGAGGCGTGGCCGGGCGAAAACCTAAGTAGAGGGCCGCCATGTTGGAAAGGTCAGAGCCTGGAGGATCCCGTCAGCCGCAACGGGGAGGGCGAGCCCGTCCGCCATGTTGGGAAGGTCGGGCTCGGAGCTAAGCGCGGGCGTCCACGACGTCGGGAAATTCCAGCCGGCGAGACGCGCCCGCCATCTTGGGAACGTCAAAGTCTGAGGGTGGCATAGAGGGACCTACCCTACCGGTCCTGGGTACGGGGCAGCGGGAAAGGTCACCTCAGGGCCGTTGCTGCCCTTGCATCACCCTGCCTTCTTTGCATGGGCCATGAGAACAGCCCTGCCCAGTCACTAACTACGCCCCCTTCCCACTCACTGCTGCCCCCACCCCTCTCACTTCTGCCGGGCCCGGTCCCAACAACCCATCAGTTCTGCCTCCAGATTAATTCTGGCCCCCCGCCCCACTGCCGCCACCACCTCCCAGCGCGCTGTGGGGGGTTACAGCAAGACGCCTAGGAAACGGAGTGGGGGAGGCAGCGGGGGATTGAACAGACCCACCTGCCATTTGGGCAGGGAATTAAATGCCACATCGGGGAAAAAAAACCCAAAGAAGAAACTCTGGTGGTAGGCACTGGCTGGGTTTCCAAGCCATCCAGAACAGGGGCTAGAAGATGAAGCTAACTAAGTTTATCGAGCTCAAACATGTAGCTTGTGTTGCTTAGGGCACATTTGGATTCTTCCCTTTGGTTTGATGAAGACATCAGATCTGTTAAAAACGTAGCGACCACCCAGAAATACTTTTTTTCCCTACTCACCTTTTCCAAGTCTGAACTGCCCCAGTATGCCAAGGAGAATGACCTGACTGAAATTAAGTATGGCCCTGCTCCTAACCCTGGACTTGGCTCTGGTTCCCTTATGTGGCTAGCCACAATGGATGTTTCTAAAAGGGTGGCTCCCCTATTGCACATGGGACTGAGCCCCCACAGGTTGTCAAGTACCTCATGTACTACTAGGGGAGCTTTGGGTCTATGAGATCTGTTCTTCTGTCCTGCAACAGAGTCCGCTAAGGACAACATTCTCTATTTTACAGAGTCAGAATCAGGAACAGCTCAAGGCCGAGAATTACCTAGACTCTTGTATGTGAGGATGTGATATCCTCAAAAGTTTGATTGGGAAGAACTATAACCCCTGAGCATCTGCCATGGTACAAATGATCTACAAACTCCAAATGAATAGATGGTGGTCTTAGGAAATTAGAGGAATCACAGTAAAACCATGATACTACTTATGCAACCATGTAATAATCTAAGTTACTTAAGAGTTGAAATCTGCACCTCTGTGACACAAACATTTCAGGGGACATGTGAAAGTGGAAGGAGTATGTGGATTTCAAATCAGACTACAAGGAGCTCAGAAAAACTTAAAGCACATTACTATGTGCTGTGGCTCCTCTGCTACAGATACTGACATACATGTAGTAGTGCAGTGTTCTCTGCCTTCTTCCCATTTTTCCTCAACAGTATTTTCAACATTTTAATCTCTTCAAGAGGGTAGAATTCTAGTTATGCATTCTGTCAGTTACTACAGGTGGAGCTAGACTTTAACTCTACATTTTTCCTCCCCCACAAAAGTTAGCTGAATACCTACTTATGCAGCTCATTTTTATGGCTATTACCCCTTTGTACTACAAAGAGGAACAGAGTTTTATAATATGAAAATAGGTAATTGTATTGCTCAAGTTATTTTAGTATTGGCTTGTCTCTAAGATACAGTGGTACACTTTTAGTGAAATAGTTGAAATTTTTTGCAGCTACCTAATTTTGAAAAAAAATTCATTCAAGGTGACATTTGTCCAAGTACATATTTGAACAAAGTACTTATATAGTAAATCTGCTACTTTATGTAAAGTATAACCACAAGTTAGTATCATAATATGTTTCTTGAGTCAATTGAGCTAGTCACTGCATAAGAGAAAACGTAGAAATATACAAAAAGTAGACAGTTCAACCTACATACCCATCTTTTTTCTGCTATACTGCTTAAGAATATTTTTCTAGTTTAATTTCACAAAATGTTTTTGATAAATATACAATAGTTTTGAACAAACAATATATTACTCAGTTTTGCAACAATATTTGTACCATTTTTATTTGTAAAAATAACCATCTGAATGCATTTCAATAGTAATTTACAGTCAGGGTACTTCATTACATTAATACAGCATTCAGTAGTTGAAAAAGATACTAAACTGTGCTTGAACAGATTCAGATTGGATTCCAAGTTATTCACTGGAATAAGTTTTTTTCCTCATTTTGTACAGTCATGACATTTAGTGAAGTTATTAAACTCCAATTTACATAAGAAAACGTTACAGACAAAACCCCACCAAAACCATCAAACAATATTTTATATTGTTTATTACAAATATGTTATGCAAAATATAACACTGGCACCAGATTTGTATCACCATGGTTTGTAAAGATATATTGCACATGCTAAAGCATAAAATATAGGACAAAACTACAAAACATAAGATATTGGCTTTTAATATGTCAATCACTGCATAAGAAACGCATAGAATTACATTTTATGCACACTCAGATTGTCACTATTTTAAAACGTCCTTCCCTATAACACTGACCTAAGGTTTACTTTGTGTGTAATAAGAAAGCATTTTCAGCACTGCAAAAATTATACATAATTCCTATAGAAATTTAGCAGTTATTAATTTTCATTTCAATGCAGGTAGAACATACAAAAAAAATTACTTTATACATTCCAAAAAGGCTTGAAATGAAAATTTACTGGTATTATATTGCTTTGATAACACTCAAATGAAATAAACAAAAGATAACAGGTTGCACAAAACACTGCCAGAATACACAAATATAAAAAGGCACTCTAAAGTTTCATACATGACAAAATAATAAAAATCATAAAGTCGTTAATTCATCCCAACTGATACATAACCAAGTTTCTCAACAGTACAATGAATTATAATCCATTTTATGAATTTGTTCTAATTTAATAATAAATCTGGCAGTTGTTTACTGCATAAAAAGTACCAAGCATACTATGGTGCCCTTCTAGTAGTGATAGAATGAAATTCCCATAGCTATTTCAGTGTAGAATCGAGCAGATTTTAGACAATTTGAAGACTAACTTTTGGTATTTATGATGGAGACTTAAGAACCATTCCCGCAATGAAGTCCACCTTCATCTGTGGTTAAAATACAAACTAAAACCCTGATCTGCACATAGAACCATGGGGGCAGACTGGTACACTCGCACAAAGCCCCATACTGTGTACAGGTGCAGAGGTAACCCACATAACATTGTAACTCTCAGTATCAGGGACAAAGTACCTGATCCTGTAACATTTATGCACATAAGTAACTACTCCTGTGAATGGTCCCATTAAGCCCAATGGGACTGATTACTACAGCAGTAATGTTTAAATGTTTGCAAGATCAAGTCCTAAATCACACATTTATTTCTATAAGTGTGTACAAATTACTGCACTAAGATAAAAATATAGGGTGGGATTTTCAAAAGCATTCAGTATTTTGCCTAACTCTTTTCCTGTTGAATTCAATGAAAGCAGAATAAAACCAAAGCTGAGCACTTTTGAAAATCTCACCCATATTGTACTTTTTTTCTCTTAAGAGTACCATGCTCAAACCATGACTTTCCCAGTGTCCTTAAGAGGGTAACAAACTAAGCAAATGTGGTATCTTTTCTATGATTCCTATCATATAGTATACTTGAAATCACTGATAAAACTGTATGGCCAGTTTGTAATCAATGAAAAGATTTAGATTTGGTTCCTTTGTCTTTGTTTTAAAGTAGACACAATACCAGATATTCACTTTAGCTATCTGTAGATTGTGCTCAAACCAATGTCCATTGAATTCAATGGGGGATCTTTCCGCTGACTTCAATGGGCTTTACATTGGGGCTACAGAATGATCAAAGAAGTTCAATAATCATCTGCAGTTCTATAATGTTACATATAGTGGTCATCAAAGTCAACATTTGTTGACAAATGCCATGCAGATACCACAATTATTCCTTATAGGGAAAATGCTGGTATCTTAGATATCACCATCTAGTACCTAATAGGAAATGCTGAATTTAAAATGACCACTGTGACTATTATCTCTGCATTTCTATAGTAATTGTAATCTTTTTCTCCTTCTAATAAAAAAAAATGAGAAATGAACTTTTAAGTGTTCATTCTATTGAGCAACAGCAAAAAGCAAAATGTGGGATTTCCATTCACTTCTAAACAGACACCACAGAACCCACCATTCTTTCAATGTTGGTCTCTCCCCTTATTTTCAGTGCTTTAAGTAAGGTAGTTATTGCTATTTAGCAATTTAAAAAAAAATCAAGAGAGTCATACAGTACTAATGTAAGAGGGGAAAGCCCATGGTTCAGGTGCTTGGGATTTCCACTGCAGGAAAATATAGAAAAAGAGAAATGTGAATCCTTAGAGGGAGTACCTCTTAGAAATTTTCAAATCTTAAATTTAAAAAAAAAATCTCATGTCATAATATTCATGGAGACATTAAAAGCATTTAATTTGAGTAGGGCAAAATACAGGTAATGTATTATGTGTACTATTAGATACCCATATATGCATTAAAAGTCTCCCTAAGAATTACATACTTAAAATGTTTTTTTTCCCCTCATGAAGAATGGGAATCTGTCAACAAACTTTAGCAAACGTTGGCATTGATTATATAGAATACTGTCAGAATTGGTCATTAGAAAAACAAACTTTTTTCTTTACCCTGCCTGAATTGTTTACTGAGGAGATTCCTCCGATCCTTCCAGCATAAATTTAAGCCTGCAAACAGCCTGAGTGGGAATCATAGGTAGTTTCAACAAATTTCTTTACTCCAGACCACAGTAAAGCTCCTCTATCCTACCTGTGCCACATATCTTAGCTGCATTATGGTGCCCTCCCCCTCCCCTCCTTCCCTGCTAGGAGTTTTTTCTGTGCTCGAATTCGACTGATAAAAGATGCTCAAGCAATGCAATGCACAACTTCACTCTCCACCCCTTACCAACAGAGGCTGATAGATTCATCTTCACATTACATCCAGCCAGATGGGTAAGGGTCTGAGGTTAGTCTTGAGCCCAAGTGGCCACATTACATATTCCCACCCTCCTCCCCACTCAGGCCAACAGGCTTGCCTAGATTCACATTTCATTTTCTGTCATGCCAAATAAGATGCACAAAAATAAAAAAGGAGAATAAGCCATAGTTATTTTTCCTGGGCATTGGTTTCATTTCAAATAAATATAAACACATTTACATTGAAAGTATCTGAACATTTTCTCTAGTCTGGAAAAAAAATAAACTGTGGTCAACACATCATCAGTTACAAATGTCAAGCTGTCAGCTAGAAATTTGTGTCATAAAATTTAAAATACACCCCAGAACACTCATCACTCCAAAAGTTTACATTTTTATTGTTTAGAAAAATTACTTCATTCTGTCACTTGCATTCTGGGTGAAAAAAAATCTTCCATTTAAATACTGAAGCATTTTGGTCCTCATGGTATAGAGCTGGTTAGTTCATGGTAGGTTTTTTTTTTTTTTGTTTGTTTTTTTAAATAAAGTCTCAGTCTTCCTTTTGTACATCTGTTCCAGGCGAGGAACGGGGTCCATTTGACCTAGAAGCTTTGGCAGAAGGAGTAGATATATTCACAATGTTGATGTTGCTTAAGCAAGTTGGTGTCAATAGGCTGTTTAGTACATCATGATTCCCTTTCCATAATATGCTTTTAAATATACTGGCATTTGTTTGTATGTCCACTTTTGATGTCATGCTTTCATTTGCTCTGCATTTACCTTTGCTCTATTCATCTTAATCCAAATATTAGCAAAAATATTTTAAAACCTGATAACATTCCTGGTAAAAACAAGCTAAGTTTATAAAAGAAAATGAAAATCATCAATTTAAATTGGCAACGAATTTCGATGCATCACAATCTACAGGTTTTTTTTTTTCCTGCTATCAGATTAGTGGTTAACTGGTCAGGTGACAGAAGCTCCTAATGACCCTAATTCTGTAGTGCAAATAAACCATACATGTTTGTGCTGAATTGAAAAAACAAATCAAGGGCCAAATCATGCTTACTTTAACAAGTAATTCCACGGATGTCAAAATATTGGTATGAGTGAGACAAGCAGGATTTGGCTTTACATTTTTAAATCCGTATTCTTCTAGTTGTGTGCTGTAACTAAGATCTTTTAAAAGTGCCTTCTTTATATTTAAGTGCTTAATACATACAGAATGTAAAATGTTTTATTTCCCTTAGAGAAGGTAATATTTTAAAAAGATGCACAACTTTACCTTTGGTTTGTGTAACAAACTATTATCTAGTCAACAGAATCTGTGTTAATTAGGAAATAGACAATTGGGGTTCTTTCTTGGAATCTAAGAAAGCCACACTGGAAAGACATCTGTGTACCAACTGTATAGCTCGACAAATGAATATTTTATACAGCAGTTCCCTGTCCACTTGTGCTGTCAGAAAGAAAAAGGCATTTTCTCTTTTTCTACTTAAAAAAAGAGGTAGAAACTTTCACAGGAAAACTTAGGGCCTAAAGAAAACATGGTGAAACTTGAAGCTGGAGAACATTAATGTGAATTCATTAAAATGAAAATCCCTAACTTCTATTTTAAAGGCTAGATTATTTTCAATTTTAATTAATCCTTTCAATGCCTAATTCTGGAAGTTTCAGTCAATAATACTTTAAAAATATGTGGGATTCAAGCTTTTTTAAAAAACAAAACAACCCTAAATGCAATTAAGGAAAAGCTTTGAATACCAATGTCAAAATGTTTCAGAATCAGAATCATTTTCATTGTACCCATCCTCTGTTCCTACATTATTACTCAAAGGTTTACGGTAAGAGTTAATGCTGCCCATACTGGAGCCATCGCAGAGATGCGTTCTGCTTAAATTGTCTTTTTTAAAACAAACGAAGTTGAAAGGCGTCATTGAACTGGAAGGAGAAAAAGGCATCATGGTAGCCAAAATGAGTGCCAGGCAGTCAGCCACGTCTTTGTTAGGAGCGCAAGCCAGGGCTGGCGTATGACCTGGGCACAAATGCAGACAAGGCAATGGTTAGTACGAGGGGTACTGAGAAGGGAAATGAGCATTTCTCAGATACATCTCTAGATGTCTTCATAATGAGGAGATGTATGTTTAGTTACAATCATGCCAGGCAAAAGTGTGTTACTTATTTGAAATTAGGCATGCTGGGAAAATACACAATTTATGGAGTGTTTAAGCTAATGTGACCACAAAAAGCACTATTTTAAAAGGCAGCATACAGCCTTTGCAAAATGAATAAAAACATTTGATAAACAGTTCCACAACACAGACAATGATGATGATTACAAAACAACAACATAAATAAGCATATGGCACTATGAAATGAAGTTGATTTCCACTTCAATTCATATGAACAAATCACATTCTGAGAACAATGGCCTTCATTTGAAGAGAAATGTGCATTAGATTAAAAAAAATTAGGTTCTGAATTAATGAATTTTTAAAAGATTTTATAATATTGATCAATTGAGTATTTTAGAGACTAATTTATCTAGGAATCAAATTATCAGAGAAAGGGACTAGACCCCTCCCCGGACACACGATACATTTACAGTAAGTCTGACTGTTTGGATTATTATCTGAAATTTACCTCACTTAAAAGAAGAATGGTATTATTCAGGAAGTATGTAATACATTTTTTAAAATTAGGTTAATATAATAAGGGCTTGGTGAAATGAACAGGAAAACCACTAATTGCTGCCAATCACCCAATTTTCATTGCAGAGTGAACTTGGGCTCTTATTTGGATGATGCATGTACCAGATGCCAATAGTGGTGGCAGAGTAAGGGCAGCCGGCTTCAGCAGCATTACTGAGCATGCTCAGTCTGTGGGAGCATGCTCAGTACATCTGTGCAGGGCATGTGACCCCACATGCCCCCACCTCCATGCATTGCCTCTGGCATGTACCCCAGTTCCGATCTACACACAAAAAGCTTTAAAAGACTGAGTTTTGCTTACATGTGGATTTCATATACAACTACAATATTTGCCCAGAGCTGAGCAAATAATTTGCAGCTAATAATGATTAGTAATAATAATAATTGATTAACTTAACCTCTTTTTCTCTTGGCATAATGTCCATGACTTCCTCAAATTTATTCATTAGTTTAAGATACTAAGATATGTTTTTGTGCACTGATTTTTTTGTTGTTGCTGCTGTTTTAAAATTTCTAAGGATGATAAACTGTCCATTAAAAGTATTTTAGAGTGGAGATAAGAAATTTGAGCTGTGCTGATTAGTTATGATCACATGGTATTTGTTTTGTTCTATGATTGGATAAATCTGACATTTTTATAATTTGAGGGCTGGCTGAAATCTCTCAGTGAGAGGTAGATGCGGAGGATTAGGAAAATTTGAACCTTTTCTTTTTAGGGCAGCAAAGCCTTGTCCAAGACATCAGTCATCATTACACTGTTGTCAGATGTATTGCCTGAAGAGTTTAAATTTTGTCTTCACTCTTTATATTCTCACAAAAGTAACTGAATTTGTATTAGTTGTAAAGGGCATGGGGTTAGATCCAAATCTGGTTCATTTACTTCTTTCTATCCCAGAGCTCTGGCAAAAGATTTTCAGAGCCCTGTTCACTGGCAATTTCAAGAGATGCACTCTCTCATACAAAACAGACCATTTCTAATGCAAATACTAGAGCTTGCAAAGTTAAAATTCAAAAAATTTGGTAGCTCATACATTTGCAGAAAGTGGCTTAGGCAAATTCACTTTTACTTTTGAGAGAATATTTTAAGAAAATGTTTGCAGTATTCACCCAGCTCTAGGTACAATATCTGATACAGTAAGTGAGACTCCAGTTATTTATTTTTAATCAGCTGCCAAATGTATTTATTAATTGGGTTCTCATTTTTAGTCATACAACAGATACTTCAAATACCCTTTTTTCAGCAAGTTGGGAGCTAGGCAAACAGAGAAAGCTCAGGTACAATTCCATTCAATTAATTGCTTTTTTTTAACGGAAGGGATGTTTAGATCTATTGACCAAATGCAATCTTCGTAGATTGCTTTATTAAAAATAGAAATACAATGTCAGCCTGGAATTGTAGTAACAGTGCTCTTTAGGAAACTCACATTCAGCAATAACCTTGAGGTTCTGACTCCTTAGTTTGGTGAAACTTTTGCAAGCCATGAAAATGGTTGGATCCTGGGAATAGTATCCTGTCAGCACTGCTCTTCAGAACTTTCTAACAGCAAATTGATGGAGGGGCAATCAGTGGCATCAAGAAAAGCAATATGTCTTTGAATTCAGCTACAGTCAGGTGCCACAACAGCAGTCACTTACTAAAAGCATAAGGGTGTGGTGAAGGGTAATAAAAGGAAAAAAATTAAGCAGTAAGATTAAATAATTTAGAAACCTTCTGCTGCTCCCAGATCAGTTGGAAGGGATGTAGAAGAGTGCATGCTATAATAAATGGGACTGTAGCACACACAAAAAATATCTTTATCTAATGACATTGGTATAATTCTGTGGAATATGCAGGAGCTGTTAATTACAATACTTGTACAATGCATTTAGTTAATACATTTTATTACCATAATTAGTGCTACATTTTGAATCAGGATAAGCTCATTCAATAGTGCTCCAAAGGTGTTCTTTGTAATAAAACACGATATTTTAGTCTTGGTGTAACAGACATTCTTACAAGTGCCTTTACTTAGGATCAAATCCTGTCCATGACTTAGATCCAGATGACTTCAACAGAATTAATTAATGCAGTCTGACTAGCATCATTTGGCAAATAATATTCAGTACTTTTATAGTGCTTTTCATCCATAGCTCTCAAAGTGGCTTACAGTGATGGATAAAAATGATTCCTACTTTACAGACAGGAAAACTGAGGCACAGAAATGTTGCATCAAATACTTAAATGTCATTGAGTCAGTGATGTAGGAGGAACCATCTTATTTCAGGAAGGAAGGAATTTTAAAGGCTAATTTCAGAATACCATAAAACACAGTTTTGACTTTTCCTTATAGATATTTTGTGTTTAAAAAAGGGACTTCATAGAAGTCTGAAACAAAAGTATTTTCAAGCTTTGCCACCAATTAAACATGTCACACATCGTATTCACACATCATAGGGTGGTAATAATTTGCTAGCATGTCATATTTGGTCAGAAAAATTGATTATCAACTTTGATCTCAGAATGAACTGGGGTACAAACAATTGTTGATGATTTTTCTCCTAACCAGTAAACATGCTCTGATGATATGTATAATCCTTAACTCTAGAGCAAAGAGTCAGAATTTTCTGATGCCTTTTGCATGTTTAGAAAATTCAAACCACGTTTGCACCCAGGGGTTAAAGAAAGACTAGCTGTTGACAGCACATGCAAAATTAACATTAAGGGGACTGTTGTGATGTTTGCACAGTGTGTTTGATATAAAACATACAGAAGTAGTATTCTAGTCTGGATACTTATCCAACTGAACATCTTATTCACAAAGGAGCATAGGCATTAGTGTTGCCTAATTAACCAGTTTACAGGTTTATTTCTTTGGTCACTTGTAAAAATAATCTTTTAGGTGCTGCTTCTTAAGACTGTCAAATTGCATTGCTTCACTTACCATTTTCATCTAGTGCTAGTACACACGCCCCTTTGGCCAGCAACTCCTCAACCACAATCTTTAGGCCATTTCGTGCAGCAATATGGAGAGGTCTACAAAACATAACACTCTAGATTCAAGTATGGTTTGAAATATATTTGAAAGGTCTAGTTAAGTAACAATAGCATGTTCAGTGTTGCAAAGGACGTATTTTGCTTTTCTAGATCCTCAGAATCATAGTCTAGATAGATTTAAAATAGCATCATCAAATTTAAGTTCCACATGTATAAAACATCTTGTTTTTGTTTTTACATACACACACACGTGCTCTCCATGTGTGTGTGAGCATGTGCATGTGCGCATATATATATATATATAGGAACTGATAGTGACCCTATATATAGTGCATGAATAAAACATTTAATTATAAAATATTTATTTGAGAAGCTCTCATACCTCCCTTGTTTACAGCAGGCTTTTGATATTTGGCAGGGGAATTGACCTCAGTCTAGCAAATTGCCTTTTCTTCGTCCCATCTTCAGTTTGGCTAAGATAAAAGGTATGTCTTCACTGATGGCAGCAAATTCGCTGCTGTCAGATCAATCCTTTGGGATTGATTGAGTGGAAGAGGAGACCCGCTCAATCGATCCGGAAGTCGGCCAAATAAATCCACCCCCCCGGAAAAAGAGTAACACTGCATCGACAGGAAGGCATTTCCTGTCGGCACAGTGTAGTGGGGACGCTGCGCTATTTAGAATTTAGGAAGTCGAAGTAGATTGCATATCTCCCATTGACTGCCGCCGAATTTCACGGTAAGTGTAGACCAAGCCAGAATGTATTAAAATTCACTATTTCACTTTCTCTCCTTTGGGTTCTACAGGAAAATTCTAGCAGGCTGCCAAATTCACTATACATTCTATTGCCAGGCCCTGTCACTGCTGAAGTAGCCAGGGGTAAGGAAAAGGGAAATACTGGGTGAGATGGGCCCAGTCCATCCCCTGCAGTAACAGTGGCCCATGACTCTACTCTCAGGACCAAGAGGCTCTGGTGGCAGAAAGTTCACCTTCAAAGTATATTGGAGCTGCTGCAATGTAACCGGCAATTACAACTCCCTCTTCTCTGGGGTCCCAGAACTGGCGCATGTAGACCCCAAACTAGGTAATGCTGGCCAGGGAGAGGCACAAGTTGGAGATGCCTGGAGATACAGGACTAGATCCACAATCTGGATTACCAGCTGCATACCCAGCAGGGAAGTATGTTAGAGGGGAACTCCTCGCTGGTGCAACTGCACTGCAACCAGACCCTGCACTTCTGGCCCCTCACTCCAGGCATAGGGGATGAGTCAGAGGGCAGTGGAGGAGAGGACACAGTACTCTGCTCCATTCTGGCAATCCATTAAAGACACTAAACCAAAATCAGCTTTAAGCTGCATAAAGCCTGGGGCTAACCATGATGACCCTCCATTTCTCTTGCATTGGTCTTTGGTCAGCGTTGGAGAGAATCTACTCAGCACTGTTGCAATACATCCCAATTGGTAATCAAAGAATCCCTTCTCTCCCCCTAGAGATGGACTGTAGTGTTTCCACCTTTCCCCAGAAGTGAAGCCACCATCAGCCTCCCACAGCTGCCCTCTTGTCAGTGGGAGCAAATCACATCCTCAGTCTACAAGATTGGTCTTGATCCTATCCTTAGATATATGGATGCATCATTATGTGCAGCATTGCCAACCCCAAACATTCAAAAACCATGAGTCACAGATTACAGGGCAGGCAGTGACAGACCCTTGCTGGTCTGTCACCTCTGTATTGTCACCTCTGGAAAATTGTTTCTGAGCTCCCCATAAACAGTATTTGCTGCACTTCCTGTTAGTCTGGGAGGCAAATAGGTCTGGATAGGGTGTTCCCCACTGAGCGAAGAAGCTGTCCAACACTGAGCTGTGAAATTCCCACTCATGATTGGTGGCATAATGCCAGCTGAGGTTATTTGCCAGGCCATTCTGGGTTTCTAGGAGTACACTGCTGATAGTGTGATATGGTTCTTAATACACCCGTTCCATAAACTTGACCGCTTTTATACACAGGGGAATGGATCTCGCTCCTCCCTGTTCGTTTACATAGGTTGTTGTGTTGTCTGACATTATGAGAATGTGGGGAGATTGGATTAAAGGTAAGAATGCCTTGCATACGTCTTGGACTGCTCTGAGCTCAGGGGATTTACAAATATCCTAGTTTCCCAGGGTGTCCAAGTATAATAATCTGTGTGAGACACCAAACTAACACAGAGGCATCTGTGATTATTATCCTGTTGGGTGTACTGGATAGTAAAAGGAATGCTCATGATCACTTGTACAAGATCTTTCCAGCAAGTCAGAGTCATCCTTATCTTGGTGAGGATTGTCACTACAATGTTTATGCTGTGTTTGCTCAATATATATATTCTGTTCAAGACTGCAGGCAACGGAGCTGGAGTCTGAGCAAATGGAGTAAGTACATGACTTCAAGTGATCCAGGAGAATTAGGCATAATCTATCTTCAAAGGTTGTGCATAACCCGATCTGTCAGGCTGCCCATGCTTAGAATCTGTCCATAGGGAGATAAGCTCTTGCTCTGACTGAATCAAAGGTCACTCCTGTGAAATCTATGGTCTGTGTCAGAGTCACAGTAGACTTTTCCATGTTCACAAAGGTTTGGGATGCGAGCAGACAGCTGCAATGAGGTTAGTACTAAGACTTTTGAATATGTCCTGCCTTTCAGAAGCCAGTCATCTAGATACAAGATGATGTTGGAATCACCCCATCCAAGTTGCGCTGATGGTATGGAAAACACTTTTGTGAAGAACCTGGATGCAGTTGCTAGACCAAACCAAAGTGACATGTATTGACAGTAGCCAGGACCCACTAGAAATCTGAGGCATCTTCTGTGGGAAGGGCAAATATCAATGTGAACATACAAATCTTTCACGTTGAGAGCTGTGAATCATATGCCTTTATCCACAAATGGTATTGATGTCAATGTAATCAGGCAGAATTTTAGCTTGCAAAAAAGACATTGAGTTGCCACAGGTTGAGGATGGGTCTCCATCTTCCTGTCATTTTGGGGACTAGAAAAATATTTGGAATCCTTTTCCTTGATGTTGCTTTTCCTTGCTCCCCAATGGAAGAGAAATTCTACCTCCTAAGGGAGGATCTCCGCCTGCGAATAGTCTCGAAGACGGACAGAGAAACAGGTTTTAGAGGGGCTGGGGAGAGAAACTCAATGGTACAGACAGAATGGATGATATCTAGCACCAACTTGTCCTTTGTTATTGCCCTCCAGTTGTGGGGAAATTGTGCTAGGTGTCCACCAAAGGAGATCTTGTAATTGGGTGGAAATGGCATCAACATTGGTTCGTAGCTCCAGAGTGTCCCATCAAAAATATCTTTTGGTTGATGGTGGGGGAGGGGGCAGTGGAGGCTGGATAGCTGCAGTAGAGATGGATGGGGCAGTGTATCTCAATTTTTGCACCATCTGCTGTTTGCAAGGTGTAAGAGCACTAGTAACGACCTCAGTTTATAAGACCGATAATGGTATTTCCTCTTCCGGGCCAGTCTATATACACCCTGGGGATAGAGAGCTGCCCTGGAGTCGTTTAATGAGTGCAAAGACTCATCTGTCTTCTGGGTGAAAAGATTGACTTAAACAAAAAGCTAGTCCTTCAAGGTATTCTGTACCTCCTTGGGGAACCCTCAAAAATATAGCTAGGATTCCTGGCGCATCACTATAGTGGTCATCATAAATCTCAAAGCAATATTAGCAGATGTGACTGCAGCCTGTAATGAGGTTCTTACCACTAATCTTTCCTTGTCAATTAAAGTTTGAAATTGAGCCCTGTCCTCCTGGTCTTTGAATTTCAGAAACTTAGAAAACTTTGCCAGGAAGTCCTGGTAGTTGGGAATTCTAAATTGGAGGCTAGTGGAAGTAAACACTTTTCTCCCCTTGACACTTGACCTTCTTATCTGCATGGGTGGCCCTTGGGTGCTGTTGTCTGGACCTTTCTATGGCTATTTGGATGCTAGGGAATATGGGCAGTGTGAGAACAAGAACTCCACTCTCTTATCTGGGACAAAGTGCTGCTTTTCCATCCTCTTAGGGATAGGGGCACATGTAGCTGGCATGTGCCATACAGTTCTTGCTGGTTCTAGTATGGTCTCATTCACTGGAAGTGCTATTTGGCTAGACTCCTTAGGCTGTAAGATGTACAAGAGCTTGTGTTATGAGTCCTGGACCTCCTCTGAGGGGATCTAGAATTCTTCTACTCTCCAAAGCACATGCGTTGGTGACAAGACTTTCTCAGAGATTTACTCTTTACCTCTTTCTGTGTAGAGATAGATGTTGAGGCTACCTTTGGTGAGGTCTTTGGTGCATAGATACAATCAGTGCCATGGTACTGCCTACATCTCTATCAGCCTCTAATGTCAGAGATCTTGATGTAGCCATACTGCAATGGCCTGAGGCAGCAAAATTTATTGCTAGCACTCTCTCTTTCATTAGATCGAGCCAGGAGCACCCATCCTCTCATCCATAAAATCTGAAAAAGGATCAGGTTTCTTCAGGACCCACTGTGAGCATTACACTAGTTGCCCTTCTCTCCTTGGGGGTTAGGAAGGAATTTTTCCCTCACCACTAGGTTGGCCAAGACAGGGTGGTGTTTCTTTTTGCCTTTCCCACAGTAGGTTTGGGACCCAGTGGGGTGGAGCAAGACGGGGATTAGGTCATAATGTCACAATTTAGTATATAAAATGCATGGCAGATATCCAGTGCAGGTTGGAAGGGTTACAGTTCTTAGATAAAATGAATTGGAAAAGAATATGAAGGAAAGCATCCCTCAAGGGAGCTGAGGAAAGAGGGTTCGGGGCTCTTATTTCTTGTACAATGGGGAACCAGCTCGCCTATTTTTCTAGTCCCCTTTAGCCCTCATATGAAGGACAGGGATGGGGGCAGGGTCCCACCAGGTTGAGAATTGTGTGGAAATGATTAAGGAACTGATGATAACCTACACAGTACAATTTATGGCTAAGTACTTCCGGATATTTTAAGTGAACAATGTTGCGGCCTAATTAAGCCACATCCATTGCCTCATGTCTTTCTTTTGGTGGATCAGACCCTAACAGTTTCCAAAAGACCACAGCAGGAAAAAAAAAGAGTGTTGCGCTTTTCTTTAACTTACTTTCATCTGCAAAGGATAATTTTTTTTTAAAAGACATTTGGAGATCACATTCAACACAACAGGCTAAGATTTCTGATGATGATCCTAAGCACAACTACTTTATTGATTGGAAGTTTGTGTGTGTTTATAAAAGGATAAAGCAGCTAATCTTCACAGACTACATGCTCCATAGCACTAAATATAGCTGATTATATTCCTCAAGATATTCCAAAATTCAGCAGTTTTGAGATTATCTACCACAATGAAACATTTTAAGGTTACGTTTTTTTTTTAATTATACATTTACGAAAAATCTAAGTAATCTTAATTTGAAATTCCAAATATGAATTTAAATGTAAAACAACAATACATAAGAGCACAAGAGAACAAATAGTAAAATTGTATCAGCCTTTACTTACGTCTGCAATGCATTATTTTTTGCATTAATAAGGCTCTGTTCTTGGATCTTGTCAAGTATTAACAAGGCACATTTTTCATGACCCTAATATTGATAAATAGATAGATAAATATTAATTTGCTGAGGGTTTTAAAACTGTGGCAACAGAAATTAAAAATACAAATACAAATTAAAAATCCATTTAGAATTATAAACCTGCTTCTGAGTTTATAAAATGGTGCATACTTGATGAATTTCAAAGGTCATGAGACACAGATTACAATCCCTACTGTTATACTAGTCTAATTTAGGTCATCCAAATTTGCCAATTGTGGCTTTTTTTTTCCACTTTAAACCACTGCAATCATTATACACAGACCCTACTTTAAGTCATATTTTAATCCACGTCTTCATGAAACATTAGTGACATTTGAAAGAGCAGGGAACTGACTGTATGTTGGGTTTTTTTTTAAATAAATAAGTAATATATAGCATTAGTAATAGTAGTACTTTGACTTTAAATGCCTGCATGCTTATACATTTTAAGAAGGAAAAGAAACTTTAAACAACTTTTTCAGTTAAATAGTTTGAAGAAGTATTTTCCCGCTGTATGATAAGGGCACTATTGACAATCAAACTTCCCAAAGGTTTTATTAAATAATGCAGAGCTGGACTACAATTCTGCAACTTCTTCTGCCTGAGTGCAGGGGTCAAGCTGGGTGAAACAAGTTGCAGGGGTGGGGCTTTGGAGTCTAGGTGTCTAGCACAGGTGTCCATTCCTTGAAGGTGGTCCAGTGCCAAGTGTACCATATTAAACAGCTGATATGAGATGCTAACAAATAAATATAACTGACATCTTTATAAATTGGGGAGTACAGTGGGTACAGCAAAGAGGCCCCTGAACAACCTTGATGACTACTAGACTCCGATTTAAAGCAACAATCAAAAAAGAAAAAGCTGTTGAGGGAATGAGGGCATTTCTTTCTCGCTAAACCAGGAAATGGCAGCAGAAAAATAGGAGGGGAGAAGAGGTGAAGCATACTAAAGTTACTAAAAATGTGGACAGACTCTGGAAAAGAAATCCATGACCAAACCTGATCTCTGCCTCTACTTTTATAAGATCTTGGAATCAGCTTGAATGGGAAATTTCTGTCCCTTTCCACAGAAATTCAAGAGACTATGTATATGGTATATGTATATGCTTTTGCTAATGAATCTGTATTAAACTACCTACAGTGAATGTATTCAGTAAGTTCACAATGCTCTCATAGCTCCTTCACATTAGCAATATTTCCTTATCACTGTTATCAGTATCTCAAAAGTAGTAAGATTCAACAGCCCATATTTCTCTTGTCTCTCATATTACCATAACCTTGTTGGATAGGCTGAAGAGCAAGCCAACTGGGTACTACCTTTCCCCCCAAGTCTGTGTGCATCACAGCTCCACTGCATCAGGACTTCATTGGCCTGAAATTAATGTCTTCAATACACTGCCAAGACCTTGTTTTAAATACTTTTTCAATGCGCGCGCGCACACGCACGCAAGCACGCACACACACACGGTGCGAATCTGTGTGTGCACATGCACCTGCATGTAGTCTACAAAGTTCCTTAACATACTTTACTGCTAGCCAAGTGCAAGGGTGTATTCAAGTCCTTATCCTTTACGGTCAGATCAGCCTTGGCACCGTTCACCAAAAAATCTGAAATACAGAAACAAAAACCATGGGCTATAACCTACAGACTGATGAACATACAAACTGCAAAGAAGAAAATTAACTCCAGTCTCCATAATATGTGCACACAGTACTGAACGTAGCCAAACGGATCTTTGTTCTATATAAACCATATGAATGTGGAGGAAAAATAATCAAAGAACAAATTGTAATTTGTGCAGCAGTCAAACCAGAGCTAACAGCTCGTTGAAAATGGAAAACCGGTAGTTGAATGTTCATTTTACCCAAATTGTCAGTACAGATTTCTTCATTTTAATTTGATTGATGAAAACTGCAGCTATAGACAGTTTTTGCCTGAAACAGCCCAACCAGTTAACAACTGTGGATCCTACTTTGAGAGGATTAAGTGGGTTCTGCTGACTCAGGATATCTTTGGGGGAGATAATGGGTGTAGCACTCCAAGGTGTGGTCTGAGCAGTTAAACCTGAAGATAAATTATCCTGTTATTCTTTGTTATAGATTTTTAAATAAATAAATAAATCCAGACCCAATTTACAGTTGTCCATTCAAAACAATATTTTGCACTTCAGGATACACATCTTTTAATAATTTAAACTACAAAAGATTACTCTTCATCCTCCTGCTAGAAGGAGATTCTATTGTCCTGTATAATCAGAGAAACGAGACAAATGAGGTTTTTAATACCAGAGCACTTTTTAATCACCCTTTACAAGACTCTTGGCAGAAAAAAACTGGGCATAGTTTATCTGTTATTCAAACTATTTACAAAGACTGCTCAGAAGTGAAAACAATTGAAATAAGAATTCTGTGTACATTGAACACAAGAACTTTTTAAAATATGAAGCTAACTTCCTTTTACCAGTTATATAAAATAGATGGGCACACATTTAAGTATCTATTCTTAGTATTTTAATCTCCAAGAGAAAAAAAAACTGATAAAGCACTCAGATGGGTAAGTACATTTTCTCTCAAGATTTACAGAAGCAACTAGGTACTTACCTACAGCACCTCCATGTCCATTTTCAGCTGCCATCATAAGTGGTGTTTTCCCTGAATTGTCTGCAGCATTTACCAGTGCATTGTGATTTAAAAGAAGCTGCAAGCATTCCACGTGATCAGCAAAGGCTGCTGCGTGAAGTGGAGTTCTAAGAGAAAAAACAGCATGGCTATAGCTATAGGATATTAAATGATCTCTAAAGAATTACACTATTGTTATTCATTGTAGCCTTAAGCAGAACAGTACGAGAAGTTCTGAAGCTTTTTTCCTATGAAACTTAAAATTCTCACCAAGGCAAGTTAGGATGCTGCTCTCATATAAGCAATAAAGGTAATAGTTGCATCCTCAGTGTTCATACAATGAAAGGTCTAAAACTGGCAAGCATCAAGTGAGTGGAGTTGAGGACAAGATCATAAGAACAGGATGTTTAACTTAACAGAATCTACTGTACAATGCCAAAAACTAGCAGACCTCCCTAGTATTCCTGATTGTTTTAATAAGCTTGAGACATAGATAAAATGTAAGGAAAATTTGGATCTGGCTTTCCCATTATTAAAAAATGCTACAGTATTCTACAGTAATGTCCTGAATACTCCAGTAACAGTACTGTAACCTATAATGTTTGACAGCATTACTGTAAAGTGTAGCAGTGATTTTATAAGGTTTGTAATTTATTTTAATTTTGAGAGGATCCACAACTCTAAGGATGAGTTTTCTGTCTCCACATGATCAGACTGACATTTGGGGAAAGAATATGGGGGTGAGGGGAGGGTTATTTTCAGGAGTATCTGATGATTGAGTGTTCTTGTTTTGTTTTATGATTGTTTTTGTTTTGTTTTGCTTTTTAGCTTTACTGTAATCTGGAGAACTTTGAGAGTGAGATATTAAATTTTAATTGCATTACCAAAATTTTATTGGTTGTAAGGGTACTATGAGCATGCAATGGGCAGCAATTCAAAGGTTATACAATTTTAACTAAACTAAATAAATACATAGAAATACACTGAGGAGATCCTCACTGGTCCCAAATAAATTAAAAATTTGGGTGTGTACATGACCCAGTTGACCCCATCTGTCATTCTGAGTCAGTAGTGTATTTTGTTTAATAAGAGTTATTTCAGATGTTAAATACTTTTCTACCTTACAAATTATGTCCTTGCTTCAGCAAAACTGTATGTGCTTAAGTGTTTTTTCTGAATTGGGGCCTAAGTGAAAATGTATATACAGTTTTATTCTGGTTTCATAACCCTGTCAAGTGCACTCTTAGCATACAATGTTTATGTTTTACAACTAGGAATTAACTCAGCTTTTTCATTTGCCCCAAACCAGAGTCTGTTCAGTTCTCTTTTAACCATAAAGAGAAATCTGAGAAGGGGGAGGGAAAAGGGAGGGAAGGCTAACAACCATTATACTGGGTTCTGGGGAGTCCTTACCCCTGAGCATTTTAAAAGAAATAAAGTAATATTTATTTTTGTAGCAACATAAAATAATTAATAATATCCTCTCTAGAAGTGAACAACCTTGTTACAGTTCAACTTTTGGGTCTGCAGGACATGGTATGACAAATTTTAGCCCAGATGTAGACTTGTTGCACAAAGCAAAAATTCTGATCTGTCTTAGACTGATTCATGCACTCTTAATCAAGGAGACTTACCTTCCTTTGTCATCTTTACAATTGACAATGCTGGCATCTATGGCCCCAATGAGCAGTGAAGCACAATTTTCATGATCATTGATCCTATAAAGAAAAGAACAATTCTTTTTAAGGGAAAAAGTCTGTCTTCCATTCTCCCCATACACACTTCATTCCTTTCCCCAATTGACAGTACATTACAAATATCTAGAAAGAAATATTAATGTGTCCCAATAAACTTTTGCTTTAACAACATGGGCCAGATCCTAGCTGCTGTAAATCAATGTAGCTCCAATACATTCAAAATGCAGCTACTATTTTGGATTTGAATCACAAAAGAAAATTAGGCCCTGGTCCTGCAATTGGCTGTACACAGGCCAATCCCTTCGGTGGAGCTCTGCTGACACACAAGCTGAAGGCTCAATGCACTAAACAAAAACCGTACACACACTTTCATTGTCAATTGAAACACTTGTCAACGTTTAAAATGGCTACAGGAAATTCTTCTCAGAAGTAAATCCGAACTGGTGGCCATGAGTGAACTCCCCAAAATTTCTTTAAACCCTTTAAAAATTAGTTTAAATTGAAATCACATATTTGAGCGTAGGCAATGCTCAGATGTGTGGGCTTAAGTGCATGTCACTTTATTCAAACGTTTAAAGTAATGCACAAGGTCTCACTATTTCCAAAGGATTGGGGGGAGGAAGAGGAGAAATGACAGTTTGTATTTGGCAAAACATTACAACACCAATCAGTTTGTCCCAACAGCCCTTGAAGATGAGAAGAATGTTATCCACTTAGTCTTCAATGGAATCTTTAAGGCTTAAAAATATTAACTAATTATTATATATAATAATAGAGAGAGAGAGAGGCCCAGCAAGAGGAAATAAAGTATTTGTATTAGGAACTGGGGGATCACACCAAGTACGCAGTGTAGTTATTGTTACAATAAGTGCGATTTATAGCCACCCCCTCATATCCACTCAGCAGCCTCCCAAATCCCGAGAGGACAATCTTCTTAAAAACTCAAAGAAAAGCTTGTTGGGTTTTGGTCCTCATCTCTGGGTTTCTCTACTGGAGAGAAAGAGACCATGTTGGTTTTTTTTTGTTTTTTTTGTTTTTTGTTGGTTTTTTTTTTTTAAAGTGATCATATCGGGTACACATTTTATATATCACGTTTCAGCCAGAAGTGGTTTTATTTTAAACAGGTTTTTGAAGGGTTCTATTTTTCTAATTTATCATTTTTATTAATAAAAATTCAAGGTTTAGTAGATAATGAATAAACAGATTATACAATAGAAAAGCTGACAGTTAACTAGAGAAGTGAGAATACACCACTGTACATTTATAGAAGATCTGCACATTAATCATTTTCTGGGAGAAGATTACCAGTAGAATAAACAGCTCATAAATCAGTAATTCTAAACTTCATCAGGAATTATGAAGGTTTGTGTTTGATTCTATAATTCCTATTTATTTTTCTTCTGGCTTACCCCACTCAAAAAGCACGTTCTCCCAAATACCGCATATACTTTGCCCTAAATTGAGCTAATTTTTTCTGAGTGTGACAGATTTGGAGCTGGCCTTTAGCAATTTATTGACAGTGTATATTGGCCTGGTTATTGGGATGTTTACTGTATAAATATATTGGTTTAACTCAACAGAAGTCTGTCTTAAATGCATGCATGAAAGAGAAGAATGGCTCAAGACAGCCATCTATTAACAAACATTTTTGAGTTGTTAAGGTACAATGCCAGAACTGGCAGAGCTTTGAGGATTCTGCCTCCATCTCCAAAACTGGTTTGGCCAGAACCTGGCAAAACAGAAGAATAAAGAACTGTAGCATGGTTTAAAGAGGGACATACTATAAGGGGAGAGAGTGCCAGAGGGAACCAGAATGAAACCAGGCTCAGCCCCAGGAGCCTGCTGAGGGTGTCCGAGCAAGCAAGGCCAGCTTAGGTCACCATTAGGGGATGGTTAGACTCAAGGTAAGGTAAACATTCGTGTAAATTTGTTTTAAAATGCTTTTTACTTTAATCCTTTGTTCCTACCATTAAATAAACAATACATCTGTTTTAGAAAGGCTTTTGGTCACTATATACCTCTGGTCACTGGCTCCTGAAGGAAAGAGCTGCAGGTGCCTGAACTCAGTCAGACCTGTAGAATAATAATGGCTGATATTCACGGTACTGTGGCTCAGGTCCTGGTCTAAGAGAAGACCAGGGAGAATTTTGACATTCCACCTGGAATCAGGTAAAGGCATAAAGCCCAAAACCTGAGGAACTGCACTCAGACCAGAAGGGGGACAGAGATGCAGCTTGGCCGGTAATCGTGAGAGTGCAACTTTAGGCCATTAGATGAAAAGTGTAACAAATTCACTCAAACTGCAGTAATTCATAACGCTCTTGACAGCACCAATTTTTCACCACAAGCATGTACATTGTTATCAGATCTGAAACCATTTGTTAGTACTATTATCTCTAAATCCCAATAGCTTTATTGTTCTCATACTATTAATATTTCTGGATATATCCTAAAGCAAGATTGACATTGAAATTTCTACTTACACGGCACAGTGCAATGGAGAGAAGCTATTACCATTAAATTTGCGGAAAGATTTCTGTTCCAATAGTACCTCTATGCAGTTTTCATTACCTACAAGAGATGAGATGATTTATTGTTACAAAAAGTAAGAAAAGAGCTCATTTTCATATTAAGATCACATGTGCACTGTGTTTTAGCATTTAATGTTCAAAGCTAGGCTGTACTGTGTATGTAAGTTCTTATGCAATAAAACTTTAGGAGCGTGAGATACTTTTAGAGGTGCTGCGAACTAGACTCATATCTAATTTAGGTTCTTGTATTTTTTTTTTTTTAAAAGATCTCTTGTGTTTTCACACAGTGCTATGACACACTGCAAAATAGTCTTTTAGGTCTTCAGAGATGGTCAGCCATCTATCACTCTGTACTTAGAAGCTTAGTCTTCGACTTACAGTCTCAAACCACCTAATCAGAAGCCACTAATGCAAGTTTGTTGTTTTGTGTGTACCACAGTAACTGTGGGGATAGTTTCATGCACCAGTGTATAGTAGGTGACACTTCTAGGATGGAATCCTGGCCTCAGTGACATCAATGGGAGTTATGCCATTGACTTAAAAGGAGCCAGATTTCATGCCCAGCCTCCAAGGGATAGGTCCAGTATGCATCATGATTGAGGCAAGGTTGCTGTTTTGCTGGAATTTCCTTGCCTTCTGACTTGAAGGGTAAATGCAGCAATGTCTTGCAAGTACTTCAAAGGACAAAAGGAGAGAGGAAACACTAGAATCTACATCTCAATCTTTTTATGCTGCTGACTATTTTACTATTATGCTTCCTAACACTAAACGCACATTTGAGCTTGGCAAAGGTATAGAAAGAGAGAAGCTTACCATTATAACAAGCCCAGTGCAATGGTGTATAACCTTGATTATCTTTGAAACTACAGTCCTCGTCTGACAGTGCCATCTGCAGTAATTCACTCAACCAAGTGGCATGACCATGAGCTGCTGCATAATGTAGAGGCGTCCTGCCTCTGGAGTCTTTACACAAAATAGATACTTCTTGTTCCAATAGCATTTGAACGCACTCCTCATGCCCAGTCATAATCTGATAACAACAAAGAAGTGACTCAGCAGCTTGATATAGAATTGGCACTGTGGCAAAGGATATGTGGGATATGTAATGTGCTTGTGAATACTGAGGGGCAAGGATGGGCTCCAGGAAATGGGTGAGAAGCTACCTGCACTCCTGAGTGCCTCTTTGTATTGAAAAACACCAATACCAGCTTCTAAGGAGACTGTTTACCTGACCTCCCAGTTTGAGGATGAGCATCTCTGTTGACAGATACAAGTTAGACCATTAGGAGTTTATGGCTGAAAATGGAGATTCTTAGAAGAAAGGATGGAGTCCTAAAGATCCCATTTGAATCCAACTCAACAGAGGTCAATCAAGAAAGAAACCACAAATATTAGGAGAGACTAGCTGAGTGAGGAGCAATAACAACACTACCAAAAATATCAAATCTCATAGAAAGCTGCTCTAGTAATCCAGCTGCGACTATCACATCTGCTGGCTCTGCATCTGCCATTGATGCACTTATCTCCTACAGTATTTTAAACATGTTTATGCATTGTTATCGGTATGGAACAGAAACTTTATACAATGGCTTCTATTTTGTACAGTTGTTTCCAGGACATTTATGGAAAACACTTTACTACGCATGATCATATTTACATGCAACCCTATTAGCTCCTCAGCAACTGCATCACTCCTAGAAGAGATTGTATTTACCCCAAATATCATTGCCTCCTGCTCAAAACTGAAGACTCACTTCTTTGACCCAACATTCCCATGCTTGTTAATATTTTCAATTATTTACAATCATCTCTCCATTTAATATCCCTTTGTGCATAAAAGAAATGCCATAACCACAAAGTTAATATGCATAATTAAGTGTCACAAAATTAATAGTCACCCCTCGATGTAAAGCTGTGCATCCCAGAAGATCGGCTGCATCTACAGATGCTTCTTTTTCAAGCAACAAGGAAACAGCATCAATGTGCCCATATGCCACAGCTAGCATCAGTGGGGTTCTAGTAAATGAGAAGTCATCACAGGTTTAAGAACACATATCATTTCCACTATTAACTTATCCTTTGAGGGAAAACAGGCACCAGGAATTTCTGCCATTTTCCCCACACTTCCTTTCTCCTCCATCATCTTCATGCCCTATATTCATCTATATAACCCAAATTAAGGTACTTTTGTATGATTTTATTGTTAAGCAGTGCAACAAACAACAAGCATTATTTACATAGAGACACATATCTGATTTGTAGACAGTTTACATTGCAACTTTTTTCAGACCAGTCTGGGTGAAAAATTTGGTCTTTAATAACCTATGATTATAGCAGCCTGCAGCAGAATATCAGCATCATCATAAACCATGATGCTCACTTGTGCAATTACCCTTTCTAGTTATTAAGATTTTTGCTTTAAAAAATCCTGGGCAGAACTGTTTAATATAGGGGGGAAAGCCAATTGTATTGAATATACTCATTTGCACCAATCATCCCCTTAGCCAGACTCTGGAGCAATATTTCTTCTACTTTTTTTTCAAAATGGGATTTATTTTCCTTTTGCTTTCAGGTGATGGTTTCAGGGACTGACGCTGATGCCCTTTAAATACATGGCTTTCATCTGTCTGTGTTTTCCACGGTGAAATTTTAAATCCATTTACAATTTTTATAATATACTTGCATCCTCCCTCCATGACTACCCTTTAATAGGAAGTGAAAACAACTCCAATTTAAGTGTCACAGTCAATTAATACTCTATAGACATTCTCTGTCCCAAAAGACCAAGTATGTCCCAAAACATCAATGTTTTTGAAGGGGCGAGAGTCGCCCTAGAAACAGCTCAGAAACTGATCAGTTTTTAACTAAATATAGCCTTAAACATCTCAGAAGAATTGTATAAAGATTGGGGTAGTGGCTAAAATTAATAAATAATGCTTTCTCCTTGCTAATGTTTATTCCATGGGTTGGATCAACTGAATGTGTACTTCGTAATATTTGCCTAATTCGATGAGGAAAATTGGAGTGGTGTGGAACATGCATATAGTACTGTATTCTGCTCTTCAGACAAGTACCTATCCCGTGAGGAATTTATGGAGCTGCCATTCGTATCACAAAGAAAACTTACTGTCCTTTGGCATCTGTTACATCAGGGTTGTCTGAAACTTCCAGCAACAGTCGCAAACATGGTGTGTGACCGTTGATGACTAGAAAGAAATAACACATTTATCAGTCTGTAAACATACAAAAACTAACCACACATTTATGCAACTGACACAAGAATTGAATTTCAGACATTGTTCCCTCAAAACACCTATGGACAGGAGGTTTATTTAAGTCGGGAAAAGACATTCTCCAATGAAAGAAATGAACATTCAGGTAATTTTCATTTAGCTTGTACTAATGAAATTGTGCACTTGGTTCTGACTGCAGAAAAAGGAAGATACTTTTTGTTGCATACAGAAATCACAAACAAGCAATGCAAAAAAGGATCTGACATTTTTGAAGTTATATTTGAGAAGACTCCTACACCGAAGGAGATAACATTTCAGAACCTTCCAGACTGGATAACACTTTTTTATTTTTAATCCATTGGAAGTTACATGAGCCAGTATTATTGTTGTTTGGACCTGTACATGCTGTTCCTTGGGCATCTTAGTGCTATATGTCTTCACAATTGGCACCTAAGAGACTTAAGGATTGATTGGAGACACGCTCAGAGTTAGTCCCTCCACAACAGGAATGAGGTAACATTGGTAGAAGAGTGAGGGAAGCGTGTTATTGCTCTTAAGTTATACCTGTTTTGTCTCCCCCGCTCCCCACTGTCAACCTCATACCTTTCAATGGCATAAATGTCAAGAGTTCAGTCTCTAAAAAAAAAAAATTTTTTTTTTTAAAGTCAATTTTTCCTCTCAAGGTTAGTGTATCTGCCCCTCTTCCTTCCTACTTTCCCCACAGCCTTTGGCCAAGATTGTCAAAAGTGAATAGCGATTTTGGATGCCCAACTTTGAGGGGACACCTCAAAGGGGCCTATTTTTAAGGAAGTGATGACAACTTGTCCTTTGACAATCAGGCCCCTTTAAGTGGCCTCAAACTGGGCCCCCCAAATTACTGTCACTTCTGAAATTCTCAGTCTTTATCATCAAAGGATGGCTTTTTCTATCAGTTCTCCATAGAGCGCATCCACTTTCCTCTCATCCCTCAAGGTCCTGCTTTGTGGCAACCTTTCTTAGGCAACGAAGACTATTGAACCCTCACAACAAAGTTAGCAGGGGATTACACTGCACAGTGATTTGAAGCATTTCCTTGTATGGCAGTGCAGAGGGCTAACCAGAGTCAAAAATTCAACCTGAGTTTTTCCTCTGTTTTTGTTGTTTAACATTGGATGTCAGAATTATTTCTCAAGTGAAGAAAAAAAATTTAAATGTAATCCTTACAATTTTAAGCTGTTACAGACCTAGAGAAAACCACTCTCAGTTTAACCTATTATGTTTTAGCAGGGCCAGAAACTGAAAACATATTTACTTGTTTCATCTGTTGCAGGGCTCATGTTTTCACAATCCACCAAATGAATGATACAGCACTTTGGATGTTTTGGACTTTTTGTTTTTAATTGCAATAATTTCTCCATCGTCGCAATATAATGTGATCATGGTTCCCATGATAATGGGAGAGTTGTTCCTTCTCACTGCCTGGTTTCCATGGGCTGAGGCAACAAACCTGGGGCACAATGCCATGCCACACTGAGCTGGCTGGGAAACTTGTGCACATCATCACTGATTTAGATTACATATCAAAATAACCTTAGCTACTCTACCTACAAAAATAAGAGTTTCTCTGCTATTTACCATTAAGTAATGGCATATGCAGAATAGGTGCAAGTCACTGTTTCACAGTAAAATCTCTCCTCCAGTAGGAACTACAGAAATCAACACTTCTCACACCAATGTGTGAAAAGGATTTAGGTAAATGATCAACAGAACTGACACTCCAAGAAACTCTCAGGAGTTGGCCCAGTAGTCACTTAGTATAACAGATTTTGCAAGGAACACAAGTTTGGTCCCTTGATCCCAAGCCAGTGAGAGCTAGAAAAGCACTAGAGAAGCCGTACACTCTATAGGTTCCCCTTTCTGGACAGAGCAGAGGCTGGTGTTAATGGGATTGCAGACAGAATCACATCTAATCTAGGCTACAAAGAGAGTCACCATTGTACAGGGCCAAAGGATGTAGCGTACAGGGAGTATACCAGGAAAAAAGCAAGAGGTTTTCTCGTTGGACATTCCCAGAAAAAGTAGATACTTTATTAATTGTATTATTTCTCTAGTAAAATGCAAAAGCCTTACACTGAACAGAGCTATGTAAAATTCTATGAAATGCAAAAAACCAACCAACCAGAGTATCTTTCAAACATTTTTTTCATGAAGAGTGTTTGTGTAATTATTTGAAAGAATGAGTTAGTGCGTGCGTGCACATGGCAAGCCTTCTTTCTCTCTATCACACACACACACACACACACACACACAATGTAATTCAAGCGCTTCATTCAGTGTGAATTCTGATAACTTCTCATATTTTTCCCAGACACTTATGCTTGCTTTGCAATAGAAGATACATGGACGGGGCATGCACAGGTTGCTGATGAGTCATTGTGGACATTCATTTAGGTACTATAGCTTCTGTCCGGAACACTGAACAACACAATAAAAAGTATTGAATTTCAAGATGCGTCACAGAATAGTTAAGAATGGGAATTTTGGTTCCTAGTCATTTGGGTGAGGGGGGTTGTCATGGGGTTTTACAGAATTTTGCACAGCTTTGTTCAGCATAATACTTATTTTATTAGAGAAATAATATATACATGTGACATATGGTGACTCTCTTTCTACTCTAGACTACTAGTGGCTCCCTTGGTAATGCTATCAACACCGTTAGGAACGCCAATGAAGGAGGCTGGAAGGGGTTCCCACACATGAATGCACACCCTCTTTCTGCCTCTGCCAGCATATTTTCTCTCTCTCTAACTATGTCTTCACTGACAAAAAAAGGTGTTTTTACCATGGGATAACTAACATGCACTAGCTATCCCACAGTAGAGACTTTGGTTTTATAGTGAGTTCAACTAGGTGAGGTCAACCAGGAGAGACAGGGGATATAGGGCTGACCTTGCCTAGCTACATTGCTGTAGATACTACAGGTGCCTTGTCTGCACTAGAATTTTACAGAGAGATAGCTATCACACTAATTATTTGCTGTAACACAACCTGTGTGTCAGTAAAGATAAAGCGCCCCCTCCCCCATTACACATACACACACACACACACACACTCTAAATTAAGAAGAATTATTCTCAACTATTTATCCTGTAAATGCAGTTTTTTGCCTTGTGGTTAATATGTATGTAGTTCAACTCTTTTCTCTAGAATTCCCTGTGTTTTTGGGTACAAACCCATTCCATGTTATTTTACAGTAGATTTAAAGATTAACTTGTTTTGTTCATATGCCTAGCAGAGTTTTTACCCCAAAAAGGGAGAAGTCGTGGAGATGCCATGAAGCCCACAAGGGACTACACTACAATGGACTGTACTATTGCTACTGATTTTAGGTGGAAAACCTTGGAATACCACGGTGATGGATGGCAGTGTAAAACCCTAAGGTAGGCAGATAAAGAACAGTGATTAGAATGTGATTACGGTAAGAAAAAGTGACAGTGGCAATAGCACCTTCTTACTCAACAGATCTGTTCCCTGTCTGTATTTTCAGTCACAGCTGCAGGCAACAACAGCAAATGTGTTTATTACATTTTACTTCTCTTAGCACTGTAGAATCGTATGCCTCTGTGAGAACGACCTGGGCTCTATTTTAGCTTGTGCAGCTACAATACAATTATGAACTACTTTTCAGTTGCAAAATCTTTGTTATTGGTGATGATGACAAGCCAGAATGAAAAAGAGCTTGCTCTTCAAAGCCCAAACTCAGTTTGCAACTTTGGTAGTTGGAAAAATTCTGGCCCTGATTCAAAAGTGCATTACTCTAGTTTTATGCAGGCTTTACTCTGTTGATTTAAACAGCATTAAGCAAGCATAAGACTGCAGAAAGGCAGAAGTGAATCAGACTCTCTATTTATTTTTCTTTTTTTTTTTACTCAGCACACGAGATTGAGTCACTGAAACACAATGAACATGGAAAGCAACAATGCCATTTTCACAAGTAACTTTCCAGAGTATGACCACACTTTAAAGGAAAGAGGGAAACCTATTGTGATCATCCTCATTACTGTGACATTAGAGAGAGGTCAGACAGACAATTCTTAAGCCCTGACCATCGTACACAAATAGAATCAGAGGTTTCTGGTGGCAGAGTAATTATGTTTTCTCTGTCTAAGTAAAATGCCAAACTCCAAGGGTGTCTTTTGGATCTGCAGGAGCCCACTGTGAACACAAGTCTTTGCTAATGCTTCTGTCACATTTTGAAGTGATAATGATTTGCCAGTCTCAGGTTGAATGTGCTCTTTTTGCTTTGAGCAATGTGATGTCATTTAAGTACAGCAATTTTTAAATGTCAGGATCCATGGGAAGGAATGTGGCAGGGCAGGAACCCCTCTGATTGTGCAACTACAGATACCATGCTCCCCCTGGATGAAAAACAACAAAAGGCTAAGGCCTGCAGAAATCTAAAACATGAGTACCACAGGGCTCTGGAGTCCATTAGTTCTCAGCAGTAATAACAGTTCTGTCCTCTTTTCAAGTGTCTAGCTGCTAGAAGGTGTCACTAGAAGGTAAGATCATTGCAAGATACTTAACCATACATCCAACTTCAAGTACAGCACTTATCTCATTTACTTCACTGAGATTACTCACATGCTTACAGGATAGTCAAGTGCTTAAGAATCTTGCTGACTTGAACCTAAACTTTGAGCTGGTCTCATATATTCCACCTAGCTGATGTGAGTTGATTCAGTAGACATTTGGTGCAAGCCAATATATTACAGCTGACAGGAATAATAATATATTCAGGCTAACCACTCAGACTCAGCTGCAGGCTAACAACCCCGTGCACTAGCTGCCTACATGACAACATGGGACCTGCCTTCAGCATCATAAGGCAGGACTCTGGTAGGTATAGATACACACTGAAAAATACGAGCAATAAGAAAACATACTGTAATTTTCCGCAGCTTTCATAGGGCATGGACTTTTTGACCGAACTGTAAACATATGGAAATAAAGCAGGTGGCACAATTTGAAGATGAGGTGAAGGGAGAAGAAAACAAATGCCATCAATACTTATGGCAAACATATACACAAAGCATGATCTCACACAGTGCAAATCTTATGTGCACACATTACATTTAATCATGGCATTGTAACGGGATAGTCTCCTCTTGCACCACATGCACTATTAATCCTGAACAAGAATAAGAGCATGTGAGGTATCAAAAGGAAATTATATCCTTATATCTACACTGCATTTTACATTCAATTTAACACTCAGTGACACATTAGACAACCATCTAAAGACTCTCCCACTTCTTTATTTTTTAAATAAAGGTTCACTGATTTCTGATCTCTCTCCTTTGCTCTGCTGTGGCTTCATTAATATATGCATCTTTGATCGAAAATTTAAGATGGCCCAAAGCATGTTGTTTAATGTATACCACAGGTCTACAATCTAGGTTTTCCTCAGATACAGTTAAATGTACTGCAGACAAAGGTGTAAGACAAAATAGGCATAGCATATTTTACCTTGTGTTGCCTGTTTGCATATATGATTGCACTTTTAAAACAATCAGATAGATTTTTAGGGTTGCATGCATATTTTATTCTAAGCAAAAAAAAACAAAAAACAGCTGTACAGGAAGACAAGTAAGTCTGGCCCTGAAAACAAATCCATAGGAAATAAAGTACTGATTCTATTTTGCCACTAGAGGTTGCTGTTAGACCATATTGAGACCATCAGTGTGGGACATGATGACAAAAAATAGGTTTATTGTTCTGTTTGGCAACTATACAGAGAAAATAATCTGCATATACAGAAATCTGTAACATGTTTAAGAACAACCTTTAAGATGTAAGCCACCAATTCCATACTTTGTAATCAGAGTACTTGACGTACTAAGGAACACTCAACAAGTGAAAGAGAGACAGACTATTAGCCCATATGGAACTGGCTGGTTCCCAAGAAGAAGTTTACTAGCTAGTTCAGTAGGTGGATAACACTTAGAAACAAGTGATTTTCTTTGGGTTTTAGGGGAAATAAAGGGAGGGCTTGTACTGTTGCAGAAGGTCACTGAAGGTTTCTGTCAGTAGAAGGGCAGGGTAGGATTTATCTGGAGTGAGTACAAACTACCTCACTTCATCATCAGTGCGAATCCACCTTGATTTTCAGTCTTTTTTCCTAGCAAGATCTGCTTCATTGCTACTTACCTTCTTGACCAAACTCTCTAGCCCAGTATTTCTCAAATAGTGTTCAGGTTCCGGGGGCTGAGTTGAAGAGTTCCGCGAAAAAGCGGAACTGCGCCACCAAAATTAATAGAAATTGCACGCCGCTGAACAGCTGCGAGCGCGTCACGGAAAACAGCTTAGAGAGCGCGCCGCCAAAAAGGGGAAGATTTCCTGGACTTGTCGGCGGAGGGTATAATTGAATATAATTGAAATATAATTGAGAAACACTGCTCTAGCCTGAAACCATCAAATCTGAGGTGAGGTGGGGGAAAACTGTTATGAATCAGAGAAGGGAGATAGGTGTGGAGGGAGGAAATACCCCTGGTGAAGGGGGTCTAGGAATCAAGCTGGGAGGAAAGAACTGGATCACTTTGTGGGGACAGAGGGAAGGTTGAGGAATGAAAAGATAGAGTTAACTCTAGTTCCTTGTGGTAGCTCACTAAGGATGAAATCTCATTGCTCCCAAAGTTAATTAGTTTAGCAATAACTTTTGAAAGAAATGGTAGCTAAGCAAACATCTACTAACCTCTCTCATGTTGTAGGTTCTCTCTCTCAAGATAAAATACAACCACACTCACCTGAGGCATGGAGCGGGGTTCTTTTGGTGATGTTGTCTTTTACCAAGATGTTAGCACCCTGACTAATGAGAGCTTCAACACATTCTGCATGTCCTTTAAAGGCAGCCAGGTCCAAGGCAGTGCGTCCTCTCTCATCCTTAATATCTAGGTCTACCAGAGACTGAAGTAGTACCTCCAAGGCTTGATGATGACCATTATAGGCCTAGGAATCCAAAACAGATTATATTTGGAATAAAGCAATAAAGGTCTTACTCACTAGTCTCCGGACTGAGAAGCACAACAGACTTGCAGCACTGGAATACTATTTTTCATTGTAATAGTCATTTGAACACAATGGAAACACTAGTACAGAGATACTTTATTCTAACGTTTCATGGTTCTATTGCCTGAAACTCCTAAGTACATGGGGTTTTTCCCACATTCTAGTGTGAATGGTATAGCAGGTGAGAGGGTTGCAGGCTCCTGAAAATGTGTTGTTTTTAATGAGTGAAGAGGCCATTATGATCATCCAGTCTCTGATCTCCTACATGCCACAGGACAAATAATCTCACCCAATCATTTTTGCATCAAGCCTGTACCAAATGTATACAGATAACTCAGTGTAATGACATATGCAGGACATAAATATGAGAGAAGACACAGGATGATGTACTGTGCTGTAGAGGTTTGAACAGCATGAGTCAGACATGGCCACATTACGCAGAAGTGGCAAAGCCACAAATGAGTTCTGCATACCAGCCCAAACAAGTGCTCAGAAAACTTATATCTACCACACCATCTTTGTATATTCCTTATATAGAATGTCTTAAATAAAAAATCCTTTAGCTATTTAAAGTCAAATGTACTGGCATATCCTTCCACAGTGAGGCCAAATTACCTTCGTATAATGAGCCTAATTATAGAAATCTCTATGGAAGAGAAAAATTCTAAGTAGTGAAATGTACAGAAAAGCTGTTTCAGTTGCATATTAATGTTGTGGCTTTAGGGTCTGACATTTTGGGGAGCTTTTGGCACTAGAAGTCTGAGAATGCTTCACTGGAGAAGCCTGCCTGGTGAACTTCCAATTTACAAAGGCCTGTAGCTTTCATTTCTAACCCTGATGGGTTGAATGATACTGGATATTAAACCTCTCCTTGATCCAGTACTTGTGTTGCCTGTCCTGGACCTCAATCCAAAGTGATATGGGGGTGGGGTAGAGAAGAAAGTAAAGAAAACTTCTAGCACTATGTTGATTTAAAAATAAAATAATGGCTTGCCAAAAATTGTGGAACTTTCTGGCTAGACATCCCTGGAATACTTTGTCTCATGCATTTTTGAAAGGCCACAAGAATGAGCTCCTCCTTTTGTCAAGCTTCCCTCACAACACCTCTCCTCCCCCCCACGTCTTTTTAGCCTAGAGTAAGTATTCCATACAAAAAAGAGCATATAGGAAATAGGCCGGGGGAGGTGTCAAATGTTGATAACATCTGTGACTTTTTGTAAAATTTCCCATGATAAATTTGCTGTCTTACATGAGTTTTTATTTAATGTATCAATATATCAGAAAAAGAGTCCCCCTTAAATTAGTGAACTGTCCAACTGGAAAGAAAAGATTATTTTCTCCCGTAGGTTTCTGACCCTTCCAAGAATTATGCACATGCTTACTCTAGCACTGTGAGTAGCCCCATTAAAAGAACTACTCACTGTGTATGAATTTAAGCATATGCTTAAGTCTTTGTATGGTCAAGGCTTTATTTATTTAATTTTAGTTCAATTTTAAGATTCTGCAGCTGCTTTCAGTTGCTTCAAAAACAAGATGCAGTGATCATCAGAAGTCAGGTGTGTGCATGTGCTGGAGGCCCTTTGTAGATCCACAGGTTGAACAGGCAACAGCGTAGTCTCACTGCTCATTCAATTGCAGGAAAATGTAAATTAAACTCCACAGAGAGAGTTTCATGAAAAAACAAACGAACCATTGAATACGCATTACAAAAGAGAGAAATAATTTGAAACAAAGGATCTGATACATTTCACCCCTTTTCTAGTTCACAACCTGTTCTAACACAGAAAGTAATTTTCTTTAATGTATACATTATTCAAACTGAATTATTGAATAATTTCTTCTGACAATCCTTGGGCTGTGATTTATTTGTGAGCAGTTTGCTGCAAAGTCAAAATCTGTGCTATTTTGATTGGATACCCAGGTTACATGGCATGTTTCTGGTCTCTGATTGAATGAGAGCAATTCTCAGAACAGGTTTTTGGTGCAAATGTTCAGTTATATATTTGAATGTTTGATTACATTTGATGTTTCAAATAACATGTATGCTAGTAAACTCATCTGGTAGAATAGTTACAGCAGCAAACCAAAAGGAGGGATGAAACCAGCTGAAGCTCATTCATTTAAAACCTCCAGGGAATATCCATGGAAATTATCTGCACAGTTCACCCAGCTCTAATGGGCATGCTCTGCTCATCATCGGACTCACAGTTACATGCTGGGGGCTTTTTGTTGTTGGGTTTTTTGGGATTTTTTTGCATTAACATCTGCAGAGTTGAAATAGTTAATGAAAGAGGCATTGTCATACAGAAGGAAACACAAATGTAAAAAAAAAACAACCAATAATGAAAAAAGCTAAGTCATTGAAGTTCAAAATCAAGTCTTATTTTTCATCCTTAAAAATTATGACTTTCCAAAAATAGCATCAGCTAAGGATTAAAGAAACTAATTCTTCCCCTGATGTGCAACCAGCTCCTATTAACATTAACAGGAAGTATACATATGTATCCAAGGGAAGATTAACCCTAAGGACTCAAAATTTCCTGGCTTTTAGGTATGAGCCAGATTATTAACCTTATTTAAAAATTTGATTGTCCTCAATATTTACAGCATACCTACTGAGCCTGACTCTTTTCGGACTTATGTTGGTTTTACAGTGCTGTAAAGCAAGAAAGATAGGGACCCCTACATTTTCAGTATAATTAGTATGATTACACACCAGCATTAATAAAAAGCTTTCATAATCATATAACCTATGTTTTCCAAAAATGAGTTCCTTAAAGTAAAGCTCCTAAAACCTTTTTTAGGGAGCATCCATAGCTGGATTTTGAGAAGTGCTGAGCAGCCAGCAGCTCCTATTGGCTACATAGAGGCTGAGGGCTCAGTACTTTTGAAAACCAAGTGAAGACAGGTATGTCTACACATGCAGCTCTGTGGCTGTGATTCCCAGCTCAAGGTGACATACCCTGCTAGCTCTGATCAAACTAGTGCACTAAAAACAGAATGTAGCCATGGTGGTGCAAGCGACTAGTGCATGCCCGTCAGAGCTGCTAGATACCCAACTCAGGAGGCTAGCCCCTTGTACTACTATGGCTACATTTATTTCTAGCATACTAGCTCAATGAGCACATGTATGTCTCTTGGAGCTCGGAATTACATCCCTGGCTTGAAGTGTAGACATACCTTTATTTAGGTACCTTCATAAGGATTTACAGCTAGGGTTTTCAAAGAAAATTCAATGCAAGCTGGGCACCTAGCTCCCTTAAGTTTTTTTTAAATTCCAACCAAGGAGCCATTTTTGAAAATCTTGGCCTAAGTTCCTTTCCAACTGTTTCAATGGAGGTTGACATTTTCAGGTAAAGCTTACTTCAGAGAGGTTAAGTGGTTATTTATCTGATCAAACACTGAACATGTGTCATATACTTACAGCTAAATGTAAAGGACTTTTAGTAGCTGCTGAATCTGGTTCATCAAAAATGTTGCTGCTTTTTTCCAGAAGCTAAAAAGAAGAAGAAAAGTTTTAAAACATTCTGCAAAGCATAATCGCTTCCATAGCAACCTAAATCAAATCAAATCACAAGTTGCAGCTTGTTAAAAGCAGGTTTAGTTTACTTTGGTGAAGAGAGAAATGTTTGCCAGATTTACTGTATGCCAACTGAAGTACCCGGAAGGGCTAGAGAATTTTTAATAGTAATCTTCAAGAGTATCCTATTTCTAAGTACAAAAGGAAAACACTAAGAATCCTACTTCTGTTCTTTGCAGCTTTCAGGGCCCAGAATATGATGAACTCTACGGTATATAAAACAGATGTTATTTCTTGTCAACTATCTCTGTAAAATAGATGCTAGATTTAAAAGTTAATTTGGTTCCCACTGAAGTCAAAACTCCCACTGATTTTAACAGCAGCAGGATTGCCCCCTTAATTTGTTCTCTTTTGAGTGACAATACACAGAATTAATGTGAAGAAATATGGTCTTTAAAACAAACAAACAACAACACAATTTATTCTTATATACACGGGCTTCATATGTAGCTACACTAAACTGAATGATAAAATTAGCAGCATCATTATCACCTGTTAGGCTTCCTGAAAATGACCTCTTGTACTAACCAAATTCCTGTCCTAGATTGACTTTTACTCAGAGTGAGACGGGATAATCTCTGTCATTTCCAGTGTCATAAATTAGCAAGCAGAAGAAAATATTTAGTTCGCAGTCATTTGCCATAAATATTTAAGGAAGGTTTTTAATAAATGATGAAGAGCTTTTTGTCGTGATCTCCCCCACTAAATATTTTCCAATTATTCAACACAATGAAGTCAAAACTGAAGTTTAAGCCCCAGTCTCATCCATGTTAAAAGTCCTGTTGAAATCAGAGGGACGATTTGCATGAGAAAAGGATTACTCATAAAGGAACAAGGATTTGCAGAACCAAGCCCTTAGCCCAAATGATGAATTATAATAAAACTGTAATAAGCATGCAATGTGCTTATCAAAGCAGGAATTACCTTTATAATGACAATCATCCAAAAGACAATCCATCCTAGATAGTTACACGTCAAAGCCAGCACATCTTGTAACAAAATCACACTTACATTGCACCTCCCTTCCAGACAGATCCCAAAGCACTTTACACACTTGTCAAGTGGGATAATTTTAGTCACCATCTGAATGGAACGTGGCAGCCATTTAATAGCAGTAGCAACATTACACTGGGATTATTATTATTTATATTACTGTTGCCCTTAGGAGCCCTGGTCATGGACCAGAACCCCATTGTGCTAGGCATTGAACAGGAAGAAAGTGAAGTCCAAGTTAAGCTGCAAGGGTGGTGGTGATGATGGTGATTATTTATCATTTGTATACAGTGCCATTGGTGTACATGGCATGTTACATTACAATTCGAGACAGTCCCTGTCCTAAGGCATTTACAATCTAAGATGAGTATGGGTATGACAACGAGAGGATGCTGATGGAAATGATATCAGGCAAGACTTAATGGAGAGAGTGATGAGTAATGAAAATAAATATGTGGGGCTGTTAAGGGGACCAGATGACAGGATAGTTTATTTTTATGGTTGTTTATTTTTATGATGTAATTAGATAGTTGAGGATTTGTAGGGAAAAGGGGGTTTCAAGGAGGAGAGGAAGCTTTTGTGGCATAAACAAAATCAGGGATGACACTCCAGGCATATGGGGCAGCATGGAAGAAGGTATGAAGACACTTGTATGAGAAGATGACAAACTGTAGACACATATCAATTTTTTCCCTGGTGTAACTCCATTGACTTTAACAGTTACACCAAGAATAAATTTGACTCATCGTAATTATCCAAATTGATTACCATTTAGCGTTAACAATTCAGTCAAATGCCATAAAGATATGCATATGTATATTTATACTGTAATTCTAGGAAAATAAACTGATTTTTATTTACAAATGCATGTTTAGTGTATTAGAAAATATTAAGATTGAGAAAGAAAAATAGTTAATTCTGGACACTGCTGATAATTCAATATTTATGTACATTAACACAAACTATACTCCTTGCAGATACAGGCTTCATTAATGCAATTTGAATCTGGAATCTAACTCTGACCTTTCAGAATGTTGAGAGGTGTGGGGATGGGAATTGGGTTTACCGTTCCAGTTTGGGCCGACTTTGTCTAATTCCGACTTTGTTTTCCGCTCTCTTTATGAAGTTATTTAACCATTTATGAAAAATTCTTATTTAATAATCTGCATTTGATGACAACAGGGATTATTTTTAAGATGCTTGTTCAATATATCTAATTTCTTTGGAGAAATTTCCCAGTGAGCTGCCAATATATAAATTAGACTTCACCAGTATATGCAGAACCATTGTAATCTAAATATTCAGCTAGTAGTCCTCAAGTCCATGTGGCGTGCTCTTGTACAAATGATTAATTTAAATTCCCATTTTCTCCAATGGGAAATTAAACCCCTAAAAATAAAACCACTACTAACCCGGTTCCCATATCTGCTTAGCACTTACCACTTTTTAATTAAATTTCTCCCATTTACTGAACATCAAACCATCACAATTTGGGATCAGAACCTTAACATAGAAACATCTCCCTTTATCTGTTAGGAGGCTCTAAAAGTCTGAGCAAGACAGATAATTAATTGCCTTTAGAATAGGGCAAAAACAATTTACAAGTTGCCAAAATTAAGGCTCTAGATGAAGAAATTGCAGGACTGGAGAGCTCCAACAAAAAGAATCTCAGCGGCTTAGAATTAAAGCCTTTTAAATGCTGCAGACTAATCTTAATGACCTTACTACTCAAAATGTTGAATTTCTCCATCATGAAGTCAAGCATAAACACAAATTTGACGGTAAACCTGGAAACTCTCTGTGCTCTCAGATACACAGCCAGAAAATACAAGACAAGAAATTTATAAAGGAAAGCAAGCTCAAGAAGCTCAGAGAGATACAAATAATGATTTTGAGTACATCATGCTACATGTAATTCTTCATACTAATTAAGGCTAAATTTCCTCAGGGATCATAGAATAATAGGGTTGGAAGGGACCTCAGGAGGTCATCTAGTCCAACCCCCTGCTTAAAGCAGGGCCAACCCCAACTAAATCATCCCAGCCAGGACTTTATCAAGCTGGGCCTTAAAAACCTCTAAGAATGGAGATTCCATCACCTCCCTAGGTAACCCATTCCAGTGCTTAATCGCCCTTCTAGGGAAAACGTTTTTCCTAATATCCAACTTAGACCACCCCCATTGCAACTTGAGACCATTGCTCCTTGTTCTGTCTCTTCTTGTTCTGGGATTCTATAGAATTAAACATTACACCCACAAAACAGACAAAAGGCCAGTCTATGTGACAGTGCAAAATGCTTCTGGATTTAAGGTTTTGTCAGTATTTCCATGGCTTTAAAATTTGTTCATAATAAATTACATTTGTTCATACATATATACCGTTCGGGGCAATCATGACAACTTTAAACCTCCTCCCTCCCCAAATTTGGGGATTCAATAAATAAAGGAACTGAGTTTTGAACAGAAGCTGATTTATCTCACTTTTAATAAAAGTGGATAAATTTACTTATGGGTCAGGACTACTCATTAAAGCGATATTCAACAGCTATTATTTTATCTCTAGCCCCACCCCACCCCCCAAAAAGTTGTCTATGCCCACTATTGCCACATTTGAACTGTGTAGCTCCACATAAGAACTGGTAAATGTTAAGTAATGGGTCTGTATGGAGTGCACTTATCTTTCTAACTCCATAAAGAATTCATCTTGCATTACACTTGGGCAGAAATTATATACAATTAGGTATTTTTTAAACGTTTGTGAATTAAGTGCTCTTGAAAGGTGCCAGACTGACAGCCTTGGAGGAGACCAAAATGCCCTTAAGCAACAGAACCAGCAAAGTTTTTTTGTGTGTGTATGTGATGTGGACACTTGGTCTCTGGCCTGTTTCCAGTGGACATCTAATAACCATCAACCAACAACCAATTAGCAACTTTTGGTCACTACTGGACTGGAACCAATTACCTGGAAGTGATATCCTATTTTTAATACCCTGAGCCATCCAGTTCTCTTAGTTAGTTACATTTTTATTAGTCTTCTACTGCATTTAAGCAGGTGTCAATGACTTATCATAAAGGGACATTTTAAGTAAAAGTAGTGAGTTACACTTTTTTAAAAAAAGATTAGGGCTAGGATATCCATGCCTTCTGCATTTCCCCACTTGATATGAGTATATTTTAAAATGTCCAGTTTTATGAAGAGTTGGAGAAAAGGCTTCTTTTTCCCTCACATCCAGGCCAACCTCTTCCAACTCCCCCACTTCCCTGCAGTGCTTTTAGGAATGGGATGTTAGTTTCTCAAAGCTGGACTAATGTAAGCAAACCATTTGGCTATGACTTAGTTATGTCACTGCTAGTTAATTATCCTGTGAAGCTGGTATTATAAACTGTATCCTGTCTTTCATCTTCGTGCCACTTAAAGTTCTTGCAGTGTTTTTTTACAGTATGGGTATTTATTGACATCAAGAGGATATGCTGCCTGTTTTAATCCACTGGCTATAAAAATGGATTATTATAAATTATTGTCTAAGTTTTTCTGGTTCTGATATGTCACTTATTAATGATAAAGGAAGGTTTATATGCTTCTTCTTACAGACTCTATAGTATGTTTTAGGAATTAGCTCTGGTAAAAAATACAAAAAAGCTCTACATGACACTTCTGAAATTTATAATCACCATTAGACAGAATGGCAGATGACTATCCTGTTTAAATCAGGCTGCTGAAGGGAAGAAGTTAGAAGCAATTTTGGCCCATACATATCACAGTGAGAGATGCTATGCTAAATCATAAAATAGACAGAAATACATGGTTCTAAACAAGATCTGACAAGTTCGAAAGTTTTGATGCACCATGTTGTGTGTTGTTGGTAACTGTGTTAATTAAAGATCTGATCCAGGTTCCACTGAAGTTAATGGGAGTCTTTCTATTGAGAATTACACCACTCTATAGCATAATGCAATTTTTATATAGATGGTCAGAACATGAATATTTTAAACACGTTAATGAGCTTCTTCAATTAGTATGATTAATATTAATCAGATAAAATAGCAGACCTTTAGGCAAGATGGGTATAATGTGAAAATCTAGCAGTGGTATTTATTCTGAAAGGGTGTCGAGCAAATACGATATATATATGGGAATTTTCACACTCAGACAGAACTAATCAGAAGGCAATTAAGACAACAGAAATATTAGAACAGTGCTCTTTTGCATTAAAAAATTATGTACTGATATAATTTCTAATATTTCAGGTCATCCAGAACAAGCAACTAGTTATGATTTCAGAATGCCATTTTCAAAATGGAGCAAAATATTAGACTGACATGTAGGTTTGAGACTGATCTCCCCTTCTCCATTGCAATATGAAGACACAAGCACTGTCTACACTGCAGAAAAACGTATTAACCAGAGCTGTGTTTAAATGTAGTTCTTTCTGGCTAGGTGTTAACACAGCTTCCTGGCCAGCATAGACTGGACTAAGCCATGTTGAAATTTGTTTTGAATTAGGTAGTGCACAGACTAATAGAACAAGTATTAACCTTTGTACCATTCTACATCAAAGGGAGGATATATTTTAGTTTCAGAGTTCATTCTAAATTAAAGGGCTAAATTCAAAGGGGATGTAGAAAGTGATATAAATTATACGTCAGTAAGTGCAGGTAAGTGAATCTATATAATAGAAAAGCTGCACAGGTTAAATTAGATCAAGTAAAACTGGTGTGAACCCCAATCCAGGAAACAAGCACTTGTTTGAGTAATTTAATGAAATCAGGATCTTAAAACCAGATTAACCCTTTTTAAATCAAGTTAGCTCAGTCAGTAATTTATTGAATTAATCTAATGCAATTTAAGGGTTAAATAAATGTAAGTACTTGTATAATAAAGATTTACACCAGTTCAGTTAGATTGATTTCAATTTTGATTCCCACATTAACCAGTGCAACGTTTCTAGTATAGACAAGCCCTATAGAAACCAAGAGGCTTAAGGAAGGTGTAAATTGAATCTATATTAAATCTACTCCTTTTGTATATGCTCCTGATTAGCTGATTTTCCTGCTATGCTCCTTTCTTTTATCAACTTACTGTATAAATTATTTAGGGCTCATCTACACCTAAAATGCTACAGCAGCGCAGCTACATTGCTGTAGAGCTTCAGTAAAGACACTACTTATGCTGATGGAAGGGGTTCTCCCGTGGGCAAAAGTAAGCCACCTCCCTGAGAGGTGGAAGCTAGATCGACCAGAAAATTCACCCATCAACCTAGCGCTGCCTCTACGGGGTGTTAGGTCAATTTAAACTGCATCGCTCAGGGGGTGTGGATTTTTCACACCCCTGAGTGATGTAGTTATACCGACCTAATTTTCTAATGTAGAGCAAGCCTTAGACTCCCATAGATTCTGATTTATTTCTGAAATGGCCCTGCAATTAAAAAAAAAAAAAGAAAAAAAAAAGGAAATGAGAAGCTGTAGATTTTGCTTCTCATTACCAAAAGCAGCATTAATTTAATATACAGAAGTGACATACCAATCAGATACATGCGATTGATCCACTGTACCTAGAAAATCACACTGATTGAAGAAAAGCAAAATATTTTCAAGTGGAAGCTTGAAATCTAGTCTTTAAGAAGCAACAATCAGAAGGCCTGATTTAAATAAAAGTGACACATGCATTTATTTGAAGCATGCTGGTTAAGAAACTGTGATTGTTCTGTTGAATTCATAACAGAGTGAATACAAGAAAGTGTGTAGTAGTAAGAATTTTAAATGAAAATCAAAATACACAACATGCAATCATTTGTTTTTCATTTACTTACTATATCCAATGGAGTTTTGCTTCCAATCTGATTAAAAATGTCAATCAGTATAATTAAAACACATAATACGAAAATATTTTGGTGCATTGCAGATGTTTCTTTTTAGTTCTTTGTTTTAATAACAACAATAAACTGTATTACAAATGTTTCTTGAAAATTTTTCATGAACTAGGTCTCTCATATAAAGGCCTTGATCCTGCACGGCTCTACTTATATATGTAGCATCACTAAAGCAAATGGGGCTACTGAAAGAGTGGGCCCTGAATATGTACTATGAGGAGTCAAACATTTTCTTTATTGTAAAAACAAAAGGGAGAAATACTATGGAATACAGATCTATCACTAACCGGTTTGTTCAGTGGGTACTACTACAAATTTGTGCTTAAAGTGCTTTTTTAAATGCTAGTAAAAAAAACTAAAACAATTGTTTTTATAATATCTATGAACACAGAAAGTAAACAAACTACTTAAAAATATTTGTTAAAAAGCCAGAAATCTATGCTAGCAACCCAATTATCTCATCAACCCAGACCACAGAAACAAGGATGTTTGTTTACCATTAGATGGAATTTGGACTTGAACTAAAACTAAAAATTAGAAAGCATTTTTGCTCATCTAGTGGCTGAGTTCAAGGTGATAATTATGTTGCTGATGTGATATTTAAAGACACATTTTTAATCTTGCATGAGGGATTTATACACAATTGCCATCCATGCTAATGGGAATTCCATGACTCCAACGCACAGCCATGTAATAATAGTTTCTCTAGACTCCACTCTAAGCACATTCATGCTGGAATTCTTCCTGTGCCACTAAAAAATTAATCATTAATATGATGATACAGGAGACATTGCTAACTGGTGGTGCCACTAGGAAGCCTGAATAATGTTGAATAGCTACTGCAATTTCAATTTGAGTTCAGTCAGAGAAGAACAATTCATATTACTTCACTTTATATATTTGTTTAATAAAGTTATTAATTAAATTGCACATTGACAGTGAAGTGTCATGTAATTTAAAAAAATCTGCCCAACATTAATCGCTCAAATTTCCCAATTTTATTCCACAAAAAAGAAGATGAAAGTGGTTGAGGTTTAAGTTTAATAAAAAAAGCATAATGAGACACAAAATTATCCTGGGCTCTAAAATGGACAGCTCTGAACCTCACTTTCTGAATGGAAAATCAGTTTCAGTCAATGTTAAAACCATGTACTTTTACAATGTTGCCTTCCTAAAAACCTAGCTTTCTCTTTGTGAAACACATGTGAAGAACTAATGCTCATCTGTTGCCTTCAGGAGGACTAAAATAGAAATCATAATTCTGTCTTCATTATACTTCTTTAAAACAACTGCAGAAATGCAATTATATTTAATGTGTTGTAATTTTCCTACCATAATGAACTCAGGTTACGCAGTAAAACACTTTCACCATTTCATTTTGAGTAAGGCTCTGTGCTTTTTACAAAAATAGATTTACCAACAAATCTTTAATTCAGCAATAACTCTATGTATTCTATTTACCCCATTCTACATTTTGCTGTACTCCTTGGCACATATCCCACAGTTCTGTACGTCTGAAGAAAGGAGACAGCAGATATTGCTGCTGTGGGGATAGGAATTGTCTATCATTGATTTCTGCAATTAATGTTGGGCAGATTTTTTTTTTTTAATTACATGACACAGTTACAGATGGTTTTCCCCCATGAATTTCAAGCTTTGATGTGGGATAAATGGGAAGGTATCAAAACAGCTAAAATGTAATTAAAAGGAACAAAGAGGGAAATAGAACATTGAATGACAGGGCCCAGCATAAGAGCAATCAGGCAGTTTAGAGGGAGACGTGTTCCTTCAATCACCAAGAGGTTAGGGAGTTTAAGAGCCACCCACCCATCCAGCAATGCACCTACTTTCCAGACCGCAAAGAGATACAGGCATTGTTAGCATGGATGTATGCATGGAGATGAGATACTCTGGGCATTCACATTAAATAAATATCACAGCCTATATGCTTTCAGGGATAAATAATTTGGGCTGACTTGGATGATAATCATTTTAATAACCATTCTGTGGGAATTTTGGTTTCCCCTCGTTGGAAATGTTGATGTCTCTACACAAGGCTGAGCGTGACTGTCACTTGGTTTATGACGGTAGTAAACATTATCTTTCACCCTCCATTTTATGCCAGTATGTGTGGTGATGGTGGTTGGAACAACTCTTGGTTAGCTTTATGGTCACATTCCAGCAGCCTGAAGCATGCATATACTTTTTACTCAGAATACCTCATGCTATAAAAGTAGATCTTTCTTATTGTTAAAAATAAAGGGCCAGATCACTAAAGGGTATAAGCTGATTTCAAGTTACTTCAATAGAACTAGGATGATTCACACCAGCTAAGGTGCTGCCCTCCTTCTGCATTGTCCACAGAATCCAATTCTTAAATGTACTCTTCACAATATTGTTTCCAGGGAAGACACCGAAACCCCTCTTTTATTAAAAGCCACTTTTAAAAAGTGGATTAACTATGCACAGCTTGCCTTGTACAGACCTCCTGTACATGCTCCTGATGTTTAAACTTGCTTCCACAATGCACACGTTTGTTTACCCAAAACAATCTCCTGGAGAAGACCTGCTGGACTCTAGTTTTGAAATATCTTAACAACAACTTGAAGTGAAGTACAGAAGGGGGATACTTTTCCTTCTATATACCTCTTCTCCACCAAGGCAGTAATGTCAACAGGATCCAGCTCATCCCTGGTGCAATCCCTTGGCTCTGGCATCTGACTTTTGAATCCAACTCTGACCCTGGGCTCCAATTCCTGACTGCCAACTCCTGCTCTAACCACTAAACCAGACTCCCACATCCCAGTCTCTGACACTAAGTCTGGGATGGTTAAACAACTCAGGTATCAATGTCATGAGCAAGTTAATCTAGTCATCCCTAACAAGAGCTCATAAATGCCTCGATGCTGAAAACACTTATGCTTTATTTTCAATTCATGCTCAATTTTTCCAGAACTGGATCCACATCATAAAACATCAAACACAGCATCCTGAATATAGACTTTTATTTACTGAGAAACTATTTTAGACATTTTTAGAGGAATTTTGAAAATTGCAGTGGGACCACATCTTGTATCCTTTCATCTATAAAAATCATCCTTAGTTATCAGGAAGCCAACTGTGTTTGTCCCTGGGGGAGAGAAAAATTCCTACTGATAATGTCACATTAACATCTCATATCTTGGGAGCTGCCAGGTTTCGGAATACACCCAGGTGTATGCACCTGAAGTCACTCACCACTAAAATGTAGCCATCTCTTGCTTGAAACACAGCATCCTTGCACTACGGTAGGTAACCGCCTCCATGTAGGACATTCACAAAGGGAGAAGATTGAACCACGTCCTCAGAATAAAGAGATAGAGGTGTGGGCAGCAAGGAAGTCCAAGGGATGCATCTGAACAAACATCTGGGTCACGGCCAGATGTGGAAAGGGACCTGTTGAGTGCTTATCCAAATCAAACTGGAGGTTCATTGATCACTAATAATTAGCATCTGCCTCTACTCCCTGTGATGGATGGAGGATTGTTGATAAGGGATATATAAAATTAGCATTAACCATTTGATAGATTTACTGGTTAATGATTTTAGCTTCTTCACATACCAGGTTTAGATTGTATTTCCTTTGCATTGTTAAGATGTTTTTCTGAGTGCAGGAGCTCTCTCTCACACTTCAACAGACTGCCTCATTTAAATGAAAGAGACATATCGAGTTGTGCCTCTTCTATTAGATGTGATTTTCATTCCAACAATGTTCTCATCCCACCCTCAACTGTATTACAGTTTCACTAATTCACTTTCCACTTCACCCAAAAGGCAGAATTCATTTGCAAATACAGAGAACAAAGAGGATAATAGATTACAATAAAAAAGAATAATTAATTCTTATGGCCAATCAAAACATTTCACTCTGCAGAAGGACATTTATTTTACCTGCTCTAAACCTACATACAATCCAAAGGATTTAACTGGCCTTCCACATAGCACTGTAATGTGAAATTATAGTTTAAATTTCACACTTTGCTCATCAATTCAGATTTTCAGTGAATTTCATCAATTTCAGGCGATTTAAGTGAAATGTATAGGGTTTTTTTTAAAAAACACTAATATTAACTTAGTGTTAATCTCACCATGACTCCAAAATATTATCTAAAGACCTCCCTCATTCTAATTAATGAATACTAAAGAAATCAGTTCAGATTTAAACAAAACACAAAAGTGTAGGGGAAGAGGTTACTTTTAGCAGAAAAGAAGCAGATGGGAGATACTGACACACATTTACTCTAATGTGTGTGCCTACCACACAGTCTTTTATGAATGGCTGGTTACAGGTGGAGATGGAATTCAGGTATCCCCTTTCATTCCCATTTCTTTAGCTGCATGATATCATTCACTGCTGTGCAGATATCCCATTAATATCCTACATGACATAATGTCATCAGGTATAAAAGCCCTCTGATTGAACACTATTTCAGAACAAGATACTATCATTGTAGATGACCGTGTAAACTTAATCCATCTGGGTCAAAGGATTTGCATTTTCACTATTAATCCCCTTCTTTTCTAATTACACCCAGTCTCTCACACTACTCAATTCACACCATCTGGTGCAGAAAGATGTATTCTTTACTGCTCAGTGCCCTGGGGGAGGCAAATACTAACACACAGGATGAAGAACTCATCATGAAGGATGGACAGGTAACATTTCCATACTACCCTCCCTCAAAGGTTCCACGGGGGGGCACAGCTTTAAGTCACGGTTGAAACTCCCTAGGAGCCCTACCAGTTTAGACTGACCATGGAATATCTCCCAACTGCTTAGGCCACACCCCTCCCCAGCTAGCACCTCCTACTTTTGGAGGTGTGTTGCTGCGTATGGTCCCCTAGAACAGTGTTTCTCAACCTTTTAAGTAGCAAGAAACCCCTAACTTCTGAAAATTTTAATAAGTACCCCAACACTCAACTTCCGATGGGATTTTATATTTACAGACTAATGTGAGCCATATGTTGGAAGAAGGGCTGAGTATACAAGGCCGTGATATGACAGATGTCAGATCTAGTGTGGGTAGGGTTACACCAGAGGTGCGCACAACTCAAGTATGTACCTGGGCTAGAGGTGATGTTGGCCAAAGCTTGGGGGCTTTGAGCGGCATGCCAATGCTGGGGAATATGAAACACCGCACCAAATTTTATGCCATAGATTTGAGAGGAGGAAGGGGTGAGAGAGAGACAGAAGGAGGGCGAGAGAGAGAGATACAGGAAAAGAGGGTGACTGACAACTATGACAGCGCCAGATTTCACCAATTTCACTGCTCAGCTACAGCAGTGAAATTGACAAGTTTTCTGGGCACTGGGTTTTGAGCCAGGGAGGGAGGCTGCCACCTGGGCAAGTTGTAGGTGGCTGCCACCTGGCAACTCCCACCCAATCGGAGCTGGGGCAGAGGAGGCTTCCACACCAGCTGGGACCCAGGGATATGGGGCAGGCGGCTGCTGCCCGTCTTCAAGCCAGAGCACTGGAGGCTGTCCCTCGGCTCGAAGCCACAGCATGGGTGGCTGCCACCCAGCTGCGAGGCCAGCTCGTGAGACACAGGAGCGTGCCACCGGGCTCCCACCTGGGAGCTGGGACCCGGCGGGAAGCAGGAGACTGCTGCCCACTTCCCCCAGAAGCTAGCAGCTGCCGCCTGCCTCCCAGCTGGGAGCTTGAAAGAGCAGAAAGTGGGTGGCTGCAGCCCGGCTTCTCAGGACTTTGGCAGCTGTCACACGCCTCCCATCTGGGAGCTGGAACTGGGTGGGAAGCGGACTACTGTTGCCCGGCTTCCCCAGAAGTCGGCAGCTGCTGGCCTCCTCCCCGTCACTCTGTTTTTCCCGAGGTCCCCCCTGCCTGTGTCTCGCATACACCCCCAGGGGTACACGTACCACAGATTGAGAAATTATGCCCTGGAAGAAGGGAGATTGTCATCCCTTAAAGTACCCACAGTCTTCTTGCCCCACTCAGATGTACTTTCCAGTCTCAAGAGCCCTGCTTTATGTTGGCAGAAGCTTACACTTTTTAATAAAACATACACACAATATTATATGTGTATCACAAATTTTAATTGTAATGCTGGACATTTTTCCAAAATCACCTTCCTGTTTATTATGTTAATACTGAGTGCACTACAGATCACTGCTGCTTTGAGGACAGAATCTGGCCCTCAATTACACAATCAAAAACACACTGCAACCTCAGTCTTACAGAATATCATAATTGTAAGCAGAAATTAACCTTAATTATTTGATGCATCTTTATTTAATCTTAATGAGAGCTGAGGGGGCTCTTTTGCTTCCAGGATAGGGTCTACAATGAATAAAAGACAGAAAACCATCATATGCCATGGACAGTTCATCCTGTCCCCAACTGAAATCAAGGAATATTTTTAAAGAATACAGATAATAGCGGGACACTTAAGAAAACATGGATCAATTCTCCTTATTCATTTATCTCCTTGTATCTTCCTCTTCATATCTTGTAATTAAGTGACCGATTATTTGAAATAGGTTTTTTTTAGATATAGTTTAAGTCAGTAACCACCATAAAACAGAAAAACACTAATATAAGCAGCCCTTTGAAGAGTTTGATGTATTGCAGTATGCCTGAAGCAAGCATCCCTATGCATCAATTCAAAGATTCAACCTTAGTGTTAAACGAAATTGAATGCTTGCTGCAGCATTAACTAGAATCCTGTAACAGGTTGGGCAGCCCTTGACCATCCAGCCATTAGGGTCAAGCCACCCTGTTACATATCTGCTTTCTTCCCCCTTCACCCCTCCCCCCCCAAAAAAAGAACACTGCCCACCCCAGGGCAAGTTCTACCCGGGGGGGGATATATTTATATTTTCCCCCATACAGCAATGCATTTGGCTTTGGGGCTGCAGGGTCTGGGCAGTTTCCAATTCTCCTTCCAGTTTGCTAAACATGATAAGCAGGCAATCCCTTTCTTATAGGGTTGCCTGATGCCCCTCAGCCAGTGTGTCCCTTTCCTTCAGGGCCAGCTGCCCAGCCTCTTCCAATGCAGCTATTTTCTCGTGGTACTTCTCTGTCAGAAAGGTCAGCCTTTTACTATTCTCCCCATCAGCAATGTGTCACACCTCTTGGCAGCGGTACCAGGTCACCACCCCAGGCATTCAAACTGTCTGTCGTCGTTTCCGACATTAGAAACCGGAGCCCAGTGTACATCTCTCTCCTGCTGACCCACAGCTGTTGATTTTGCTGGGCACCGCCTCTTGCCTCTGCTGAATCCGCAGAAGTTGCAAAAGGACAGCCTGGATCTGCTGGTGGCGCATCAGGTACAGCAGTATTTTTTCCATCTTGCTCTCCACCGCTACACCACTGTCGCTTCCCTTCTTGACAGGAAGGGGTTCAGAGATCCTGGCGATGACACTAATTTGTAGCGGTGTGGCCACTATTGCCTCCTGAGTTCCCCCTCATGGCCAGAGGTGACTCTGCAGTTCCCCACCCCTGTTTTCTCCTTCACGGGTCTCCTTAAACACCATACAGTACAAAGGAAAATTAAAATATTCCCCACCTGGGTTCCAATATATTCAGTCCTGAGGTACACACTGGTCCTCTTGGCCCCCAACCTCCATTCAGTATCTCTTTTCCCTTAGTGAGGGAGTTCCCAGTCCTCTTTCCCAGAGCTGGGGCACAGTTCAATGTCTCTGCAGAAGCCAATCTTGCTCCCGGCAGCTGCTTCTTCAAGCCAGTGACCACTTCTCAGGCTTCTGTTTTCTAATCATGTCCCATTCACAGCAGCCACCTGCTGCTCTTTATCGGGAAACAGCAGCTCTCACACAGCTCTACCTCCTTTAATAAACAGGGCTGGCTAGCCCCATGCCCCCCAGCCATTATGGGGAGAGCCATCCTGTTACAAGTGCCCCTTGTTACTCATGGTAGAGGAGATGGTCAGATTGGGCACTATTCTGAACCTCAGTCAATGATGAAGAAAGGACATTGCATTTTCTTTCTCACAAATGAATAAATGGAGGATGGAAGAACAGGTAGCAGAATTTGATGACTTACTCTTCTTTGTGTTACACGGAAAAGGATGGGCTTGTAGTAAAAAAAATGGTGGATGAAAACAAAAAAATTAGGGTCTGGTTTGTTTAACTAAGAAAAACTGTGGCAGTCAATCTACTGCTGTTAATAGTTAAAATAAAGGTTGTGGTTCTGGACAAAATCCTAGGTGTACCCCTCTTGTGGAGGGCACACTAAATTATAACCAAACTGTGCAAGGGTCTCCCACAACACACACTGTTGCTGTTCCTTTTCCCCTGAACTGTTTAGATTCAAATCATAGCACCCAGAAGCACAGTCTTCTACAACATCTCCATAAAACACAATCATGTTTCTGGATAGTATTGTCACCACTGACGATTTTACACTGGGCCCTCTGCAAGTCACAGCATAGGGGATGTGCTGGGGATGGAACTGCTCTGCTATGGCCATTCCGGCTTGCGCCAAAAGCAGCACCAAAGAGACTGCTATAATCTTTCAGATTGCCTTAGTTATTTCAGGGTCCATTCTGGCCAGGGGAGCAGGATGGGGAGGACGGAAAGGTGGAGCAAAGCCCCCTTTTATCTTCTCTCCCTCACCTCTGGAAAGCACACAGAATCTGACCCAGAGGAACAGAGTACAGCACTAGAACTCAGATGAGGATGAGACATCAGAGCAGAATATGTTGCACATCTCTGCCATTTCTAAATGAAAGATCCACCCAGGAACAGCCACCCAAACAGGACAGGACACATGAGAACATTGCTAGGAGGAGGCGCCAAACAAAGGAAGCCTGGCCGCAGCAACAAGGGACACAGGACATGTACATTCACAAATTAAGGGGAAGAGCTAGTAAGAGTTAATGGTCCGCCTGAAACTTTGACTTACAGCTGCCATGGGGAAATTTCAGTTTAGAGCTTCCTCGCTTTTATGACTTCTATGTAACCATCAACACAATTTCCCAAATGGCAACTGTGACCAACACTATTACTATGCACATTCTGAAAAGTAGTCCACGTGTATTGTGCACCACCCCTTTTAATATGGAAATGCTTTGGCCTATTAAACAGACCAAGGAAGCAAAAAAATTACTAAAAAGGCACCAGTTGCCTCCGTTTTATAGGACAGAGTACCTGTAAAATTTCATTTTTCAACTTTAAGCCATTTTTGGTGTGATTAGAGCCTGCAAAACATCCGACAATATTTTAAAAGATCTTTATCATGCTGCAAATATCAAGCAGTTCAGCTCATCTGCATCACATGCCATCCGTTTTTACAATTCATTGCATTTTATAAATTCACACTATATAATTTTCTAGCAAATCTGCTTTTTTTGATGCCAAATATATCATCTCTCCACCTGATATGGTTATACTCCCTAATTATCCTATGTTTAATCTTGATAAAAATTGCGCTAACTGTAGCAATACTGCCATTACCGCATAGTATGTAAGGAAAGGTACTACACTTTTATGCAGTTAATAGTAAGGAGTGTCATTATACCATTACCTAAGCTTCATTAGACCATTCAATTAATGCGTTCACAAATAGCCACATACAAAAAACACATTTAAATAATGTTATGACTGCAGACAAAACTCAGCAACACTTCGACTCTGACTCAGTGAAGGACATAATGTACTTAAATTCCCTTGATCTCATGTGTTTAAGTGTTTTGTTGAATAGAGATTGGATTACTCACATATTTTACAGCTAAGCACATGCTTAAGTACTTTGTTGAATTGGAGCCATAAAGGAAACACATACCACATGTTCACCACCACCTAAACACAAAGATCCAAACTCTGCCCCCATTCCTATAGGCAAGGAAATTTCTAATAAGAGATAAACCTATTAAGGTTCTTCTCTGCAGGAGAGAGAGGCTTCAGGTCTGTATCTCCTGCACAGTCTTCCTTAGTGGCTCTTTTCATAGCAATGCAAAAGGACAGCTGGGGCTGAAGCATGTCCATGATTTCACGGGCAAGATATAACAACGAGCTTTGTGCTCCCTGGAATGGGGGGTAGGGGAAAGGGAGGAAAATGCCACTTCTCTATCCCCAGCAGGGTTTTCCCACATGAGATCCATTTACTTTGGCTGGCAAGAATCAAGGATTTGTCTCAAAAGACCTATAACAATGCCGTGTTCCATCTAGTTCTGAATATTGACTGTACTGTTCCTTCCGCTACATTTTTTCAGCATCATGAACATCCAAGGTGCTCAAACAACACCAGTTCTGTGGAGTTTATAATATGCCCATGAACATCTTCTGAAAATGCAAGTTTCAGCGCTCACTGAGCTGACTCACCAATTCTAAACACTGCCTATGGCCATAAGCAGCAGCATAGTGCACGGTGTTGTACCCTTCTTTGTCTTGGATCGATGGATTGGCATCATTTTGAAGCAGAAACTCTAGACACCTGTGAGTAATTAAATTTAAATTAAAGATCAGACAATTTAAAAGAATCATCCCCGTTGCAACTATGAGCAATACTAAAGCCTCTTTTCTATAAGGCTGGCTATTAAACATTATATTCCTTACAGAATCTTGTACCACAAAAGAGTTCTCCTGCCTTTCCCTCCCACACTCACTATTGCTGCACAGAGATTTAGTAGTCTTGGAATAACTTGTTTGATACTAACATGTCTGAAGCTCAACTCAGCCAGTACTGCCACTTTAATCTTTAAGATGTATTTCTACAACAAAGCCAACAAGAAAATTGTGTTTCACTTTATCATGCGGTAAATAGCTTGCCTAGAACTAAGAATAGTGACAATGTCATTACTGATACAGTTCAATATTCACTGATCAAAACCACAGGTATCTAAACTAATCCAATAGCTGGCTGACTCACAATGACAATTGAGCTTCATCTTAGTTATTATCCCAAACATATATCTTTTAAATTCTTTATCTGGATCAATTATTTTCTGGGTACTCCCTGTGTCATCTATCAGAGTTTAATTTTTTTACCCCTCCAGAAAAAGATTTTATAATGCTTTCTTTGTCACTCTCTTCCATATGTCACGACATGTAGTCAAACTAATGTAAAACTATTACCAACAAAAGTGACATTTTAAACAAAAACACTGCACAGAAACATGAGATTTGAACACAATAATACTTATGAAGAATACAGGATTATATTTTCCTCGCAATATACTAACCCAGTGAATTGCATTTAAATAAAATAGTGTATGATATTAAAGAATTATTAGAGTACCAATGCAGTAAACATTTAGTTAGGAAGGGTAACAAGCATGGAAACAGAATTAGAAAATAATTAATAGATCAAAGAGCATTTTACCCAGGTTAGCTCCCAACAGTATCAGGCATCATTCGTGGCAGAGCAATGAGTGAACAAGACAGGAGTGTAAACTGCAGCCCAAAGAAGCAGAGGAATTCTCCAAAAATGGAGTCTAACTGCTGTATTGACGCCAAACTTACAATGCAGCTTCTTTTTCCTTCATTTCATTGGCTCTTTCAAGTTCTTCGGCATTTTCATGGGAGTTACCTAAAATATTCTTTCTTCTTAACATAAGGAACAGAAAAATGCAACTCATTTTCAGAATGTCAGATCAGTGATTTTGGTGAAAATTACACCCCCCACCCCCATTCTCTACTCCAATCAAGTGACCACTTATTGATGTTAGTAAATTTAAATAAGGGGCCTAGCATATGAGCTAATCATTCCCAGACATTAAACACACCTACAATATGCTAACTCTTCATTCTGTATGTCAACTTCAAAAATAATCTACCATAATCAGTGTGTTCATCACTTTCTGGAACCTTTCTGTTTCCCCACAGCTGTCCCTTGCCCTTGAAGACTTCTTTGCAACCAACCCTATGCTCCTCACCACTGTCTCCATCCCTTATTCATGGTCACTTGCTGTACTTCCCTGTTGACCAAGGTATAGAACCCTGTGAAATTTTAACCACAGGCACTAAATTGGCCTGCCTTGACTCTGCTCTTAGTGTGTTGCTGACAGTTCCCACACTCTGCTAAGGTTCTAGGCAATACTGTGATGACAATTCTGTAGACATTTAAAGAGCTGAACAAATGTTCAAACTTTCGAGCCTATTGGTAGCAAATAATGGCCCTCTTATTCCTTAGCCTATACAACCTGGCCTCTCCCAGCATGTCTAAAACTGTTGGAAGAAAAGAGGGCAACAGACATGAAATAATCATCAGGCATAAATTTAGGGTAAGGCCACAAAAGCATAGTATTCATCCTTCCACAGAGTACTAAAGGCAGATCAGCCAGGGGGATCTTGAATCTCATTCACTCATCTAAGAGATACAGGAGTTACTAAAAGGATGATATAAGACAAGAACACCCCCCATGATGTTCAAATCCAATGTTCCAGTTGGAACGAAGCTTGAAATGTGTTTTTTCTGTGAAAAATGACTATGGGGAGAGATAAGAGGTTATAAAGTTCTATCACCACCTCATAGTCTGCTATCTTTTTTGGGTATTCACACTGCAACAGCCACCAACAAATAAAACTGGATTATTTGACGGGATCCTCTATGCTGAGGATCTCATCTGAAGGTACTGTCACCCTTCACCATTGTGGAAGCCACAGAAAGAACCAGAGATATAATGAGGGAAAAGCATTCTTACCAATGCTTGGGGACTTGACTTAAAATCAGCTTGATGCAATGTAAGCTTGGTCAAGGGTTTGTTTACAGGCAAGCCTGACTTGTCATGTCAGAACTCCAAACTGCTGGAGAGGCCCAAAATCTGAAAAGTTGCTTTGAACCAACAGTTTCTGTAGCAGCTGCTGATGTAACAATAGCCCCAGGAAATTCCACTGGCCTTCTCTCTACTCTATCATGTACTAGGGATGGATGTACAGGAAGTGCAGTTTTTTGAAGACCCTGCTGCCTCATTGCTAGCATCACATGGATCCGAGGGTGATGTTCATCTACCTCCTATCAGTTTTACTGCCGGGAATGGTTCTGTAGCTTGCAATGGCATGGCGCACAACCTTCAACAGTGGGGCTATGCAGAGGCCATTTCAAGAGAGAAATGAAGCTTTTAGAAGGTATTATATGAAATGAAATTATATGGAAATGAATTGTATGTCAAACCATTTATTTTAAACCAGACTTCAGTGTATGAGAAACCAAAGTGAATGACCCCTTGGATCAGGAGAGAAGGAACAGAGAGAACTGTGTGGGACTATCTAACAAAAAATGAACACAGCTGACTAATGGTTTTAAATTCCAAAGGAGAACTAAGGCTATAATTTGATTTAGTTGGGGTTGGTCCTGCTTGAGCAGGGGGTTGGAGTAGATGGCCTCCTAAGGTCCCTTCCAACCCTAATCTTCTATGATTCTAAGATAATTGAGGCCCCTTGATCTATACAGCATGTTATATGGCAGAGACCACCAAATTATGTAACAAACTCCAAATTAGAAATTGTACAGACTTACCAGAGTTTTGAGAGGAGGGGAGGTGTCATTAATGAAGCTATTGTGGAGAGTTTCTTAACCCTACTAGAATCAGACTTTGTTCCCAATGGGCTTAAGAGCACTGCATAACACCTGCCCCGTCCTCCAACCACCAAACCTCTTGCTACCACAAGTACAGTGGTCTTTTCTGAGAGTGGCAGTTCCCACTCTTCTGCTGGAACACAGAATCTTGCCTCTCCTGCTGAGTCCCCAGTTGCTTAGAATCCTCTCACCTACAATGGGTTCTGTTTCTGTCAGCCCACACAGTGAAGTTCACGAGGGGCCTACGCCAGCTCTGACAGAAAGGTCTGGGTGGGCTGGCAATAGCTTGTCTTTGTCGTCATCCGCCATCTGGAAAGATCTTCCTCCCACTTCCTCATGCTGTATCCTTTTTAAAAGGCCACAACAGTAAAGCAAGTCTGGGAAATTCCCAGAACTCTCCCTTGTGGGAAAACCACAGAATAAGGAAAGGGAGAAAAGGAAACAGGAAGGCAAAGTGGGAGGGGGAAGTACTTCAGCAGGAGAAGATAGACAGCATTTTAGAGATTTATGTGGCAACTTGAACAAATAGGTAAATTGTGCAGCTGCATAGCTGCAATATACACATAACTCTGCTTATAACCAAAGTGATTTCAATAATGGGTGTGTTTATGAGGAGGAGGAGGAGGAGGAATACCTTAGCTGGTAGGTTTATTTTTGTTTGTTTAAATGAAATTGTGGCATGAAAAGTACATAAATGACTGAGTTACAAACACAATAAAAACAAGGAATACGAATAGGCTTTTTTACTTTCTGTCCATGTCCGAAGCAGCAGCATAGTGCAAAGCAGTACGTCCCCAGTCATCCGTTTCATTAATATTGGCCCCTGTGGTCACCAGTGTGTTGATACAGTGGAAATGACAATTTGCAGCTGCATAGTGCAAAGGTGTCCTGCAAAATAAATAGCAATTTATTACTTCAGACACTATCTAAAACATGATGTGGATTATCCTAATGAGTCCTGACTGAACCATTCCTAGATATTCCTAGAGAGAAACTATTTCCAGATAAAAATAGCAGCTGCTTGCATTCTTGCATGTGAACACAAATTTACTCTTCTTGTTATTTGGATTAGAGTTGGACTCTGATTTTTGAAGCTCCCATAGGAACTACTTCATTCCTGCCAAACCTGACAGACACTGTGGGGTCAGGTTTTGAACAGCCATAGGTCTAAATGGTTTCACTATGCAGGAGTTTCAGAAACCGTGCTCGATTAATCCATTCTGAGGCCTGCCTGGAGTTTCACGGTTGCACAAATCTCAGAAAGCAAAGCAAGGTTTGAAGTGAACCCTACAAAACTACAGTGACAGAGGGCCTTTTTTGCTCAATCTCAAAATAATAGCAAATTGAGCTCCTTTTGAGAAGAGGCAGCTATAATTTTGGATTTAGAGGGGAGCAATGGGGCTGAAGCCACCATACATTTTTCATCAGCAGAGGCTTTGCCAGTGAAGCAGAATCCAGAACTACTGACTCTCAGAGCCATGATTAAAAAAACAATTTTCTTATACAGACCTGCATACATATATATATCTATTCAAACTGTTTTTAAGGCATTGTTATGCTTATATTTTACATACACATACCACTCTGGCTTCCTTGTCCATGAAATGGACTTAAACTGACCCATTTTGTTTAGCTCACGTTCTGAAAATTGACAAGCTAAGCTGTACTATTCAGCATGGATGGAAGCAGTGTGATTCAGTGGGCAGGGCACTGGACTGGGAGTCAGAAGACCTGGGTTTTATTCCTGGCTCTGCCACTGACCTGTTGTGTGACCATAGGCAAGTCACTTCATCTCTCTGTGAAAAAACAGTTTCTTATCAGAAAATGAAGACAGCCTTTGTATGTGAAGCACCTAAAATAACTCTGGCTGAAAAGCACTATGTAAGGGATAAGTATAAAGAATTACTTGTGAAATGTGCTGTATTTGAAAATTAAGCTATTAAAGTACAACTGAAATTTCCTGCCCTCACATGGGTTCACTTGGGCAAGTAACCCAATAGTCTTCATTGGAATGGAGCAGGACTATAGTAAGGTGATCAGTATTTGGCTGATCATTTATGGCACAGATTTGGTAGCTTATCAAGCACATGGTTAAATACTGCTAACTGTTTTCCAAGATGTTTTAACCCTGATGTAACCAGCAGAATGAAATACAAATAGTGAATATTAAGGAGGGTCCCCTCCCAACCTTTCACATTGCATCTTTCATCTGAGAATGCAGGGGGACAGGCACACTCGGCAGAATGTTAGACATTTGTCAGTTTCACAATAGCAGCAACAGCACAACAAGGCACTGAAGTTGAACTGAAAACTGACTGTGGCAAGGCTAAGGACTGAGGAACTGGAAATAAAAGTCATTGGCAGTCTCAGGTAAAACAAAACAAACCCCATTCCCCTTCCCCCCAAAATCTCAGGTTTTGGGGTTTATTTATAGGCTTCTTGTTCAGCCAAAAGAACACAAATTAGCAAAGTCTCTGGCCACATTCACTTCATGAAGTTTAATAGTCTAAACTCCAGACAAGCAATATAAAAACAAACAAAACAACACTAACAGGACAGTTCTTCTGTCTCCAGAGCTCTCTGCCTGGTTTGTGCCCTGTCTCTACCTCCCATGAAAGTAGCTCAGACACTTTTTAAGTCAGCAGGCTTAGCTGCAGCCTGTTTCCTCAGCTCTGGGTGACACAATGAAACATCAGTCGGTATTAACTTTCAAAACATCATGATGTTGCCTGGTGCAGTGAAAGTCTATGGGCAACAACTGCGATGGGGTTTGACATAGCTGTGCGACGACCTATCCACCCGGTCACACTGACAGATTCCAAAATCCAAGAAAGGATTCATTGTGCAGTGAAGTTCACAGGTTCAGAGATCTGGCATCCCCAACTCAAAGAATGAGTAGCATTCAGAAGGCACATTCATTGCTGGGAAGACAGGAGTTCCCTGCTGGGTATGAAATTTTCAAAGGCTGCTTCCAACCACTCAAAGACATGAAAAACCTCCATCGATTAAAATTCTTCTGACTTAAAAAAATTCTTTTGTTTCACTTATTTTTGGGGAAGTTATGATATGCAAATAACTGAAGAATGCTTCATTTTCTTACTAACTCTCTGACTTTTGTACCTGCTTCATTTACATGGAATATAGAACAGCTTTGTTTTTATTTCAAAGCTGTTGTTGAAAGGTGATATATTTCCACTATGTCTGTTTAGTGCCTATGGTTTAAAAACAAATCAGAAAACCCTTTGCTGCTCCTCTAGGAGGGAATGCCAATAATGCCTGTAACACATTAGAGCCTTTTAATGTTAGATTAGCTTATGCCATCATTACAAACAAGAGCAAAACCTCCTAAAAGTTATAACCTCGTATATTTCATTTGCTAGGCCTTTTACAATGTCCTTTGTGGGATAAACAGCACAAATGGTACATAAAGAGTCTCCATTTAAAAATATTGCAGGATTTTTTAATTTGGTTACAGTACATGTATGGAGCATCTTTTGGAAAACACTTTCCTTCCCCCACCCAGCTCTTTAAATCGAACTATGTTGCTACTCATGTCACAGGCAAAAAGCAAGTAAATCACACATACTGGGGCCAAGATTTCCACAAGTGGGAGCCTGAAGCTAGGCTCCTAACTCATTTCAGTATTACCGGTGCCACACTGCCACAGCTGACATCAGCAAAGGTGCTCTAGCTGGTGCCCTGCTGGCACAAGAGGGGGCTTTTGGCAGGCATTCAGTGAACACATATTTGAAATTTATTCCCAACCTTGGTCCAAAGTACTGTAGCCCAAATCTGATGAATGTCTCTGGGTTTGTTGCAAGGCTCTTCTGTTTTCTGATTTTAAAATGGGATGGAGGAGGGAAAGAAATGTTAATGGGAAGGATGGAAAATTGTTCCAAAGGAAGGAGGGCAATTTGTGATGGTTATTTTAAACTCCTGCCCTTTGGGATGTGCTTTTAAGTTACCTCAAAGGTGTGTAAGTGCGTAACAACTGGCAACCTTTTTACCATTTGTATAACAGAAAAGTAATTTAGGCTCTTATGCACATGGTTAACGTTACACACCGTGAATAGCCACTGAAGTTAATGGGGCTATGAACAGTGTGTGACGTTAAGCACGTTTACGCATTTGTAGGATCGGAGCTTAAAGATGGACTAGGCTCCTATTTTTTAAATCCATGACTTGCATGAAAACTGTTTGGCTGAATATGTAATGTACATGCAGGGGCACTCAGGGAGTTGAATCGGTACATCCATTTCTCTCATAATAATACTGGCATTATTTCACTTGGAGAAAAGTTTAGGAAGCAGGCTGATGAGCAGTTCTCCCCACAGTGACATGCAGGTGCTATCTTGGACACAAAAGCACAAGGAACCAAGCAATAAGAGCAGTAATAAGGAATAAAATTAAACCACTGATATTTTTAAACAAGAAAGACTCAAGAGTATGAACTTGGCTTTCATGTATTTAATGTACTCTGCACCTGCCTTTTTGGCATTTAACTTGAAGCAACAGTATCCTGTTGGGAACGGTGACCTCCTATTCCATTTTACTGTTTACCTTTTTAAGTGGAACATATAATTTCTAGAGTGAGGATTTTTTCTCTCTTTTCTTTGGGATATAAGCTGAAAAAAGAGCTTCACAATTTACATACCTCCCACATTTGTCCTTTTTATTAAAATCTGCTCCACTGCTCTGCAAGAGTTTTATACATTCAACATTACTGAAAGGCAAGGAAAGAAAACAAAGCATGAACAAAACAAAAGTTTTCATCCTGGTCACTACAAAAGAAAGTGTTATTTCACTATTTGCAGTGCAGAAACTGGGCCTAAACTGCAATTCAAGCCCAAATAAAAGAACTGGGAAAAAAGGAAACTTGTAAAGATCACCCCTTTATTTTTGGATAATTTTGGAATTCCATTCCAGACAAGTAAAAACAAATCAATAATATAAATAGAAAGTTATCTATCTATCTATCTATCTATCTCCTGGATCCCAAGTGAGGGGAGGTAGTCAAACATTTCCAAAGGCAGTTACGCTGCTAATGCTTCCCACATTGAGCTGAGAATTTTTCCAAGAACATTTTTAAAGTTTGAAGCAAGCTTATGAAATACTGGGCTAATAATGAACAGGAGATTTAGGCCCTGATTCAACAAAGCACTTAAGGACATGCTTAATTTTTTATACATATGCTGAAGACCACCCTTTTCTGCAAAGCATTTAAGCACATAATTAACTTTAAGCACCCACGTAAGTCCCATTTTCGTCAAGACTAAAGAACAAGCTTAAAGGAAAGCATATCATTAATAGTTTTATTGCATACAGATGGGATTATTAATATTTTTATCCCAGTTGAATGAATTCTCTATGATATAACTGTGTGTTGATATTGTTTAAATTGAAGTGATTCTTAATGGTAAATAATAGCTGCATTTTAATGGCTTAGTAATTCAAGTAAATAAATGTACAATACCAAACCAGAAGATCATGTAATGAAGCACAATAATCTTCCAAGACTCATTTGTCATTCAGAGGGGCAATATATCATTTTTATTAGGAAATGGAAAAAGAGAGCCTTAGTCTCTTCTCAAGGCCAATATAACTGCCATTAACATTAATGACAGTTACAGGCATGTATCAAGAGGAAAATGTGTGTATTATGTACAGCTCCAGTTCCAGTCTAAAAGAAATGGATGGAACAAACTGATGTTCATCCCAGTCTAAAATTGCCAGTATATGAAATATCTACAAAATGCTCCCTGCAATGTACCAAAGTAAAAGTTCTCATTAGTGATGACAATGGCAGTCAGCCATAGATAAAAACTGACTTATTTTCATGAGCAATTTTTGCTTCCTATTTCAGCCCCCCTCTTTCAGACACTGGGGATGTTATTTTGAGTCCAGCTTTAAGGAGAGGTACTTTCTGAGGCGTGCTCTGTTAGGGTAATTCAATCCACACAATTATTGTACATATAAAATACACATATAAAAGTACACAATTACTGTACATATAAAATAAATGCTTAACAAGAACAGTTCTATCCACTGTTTGAAAGACTTTCACTATGTACTGGTGGTGGTGATGATGAATTCTGTGATGTGGACTATGGTCCACCAAAAAGTGAACTGACAACTCATTCTACAAAGGCTACCAAATAGTCACCAGATAATTACCATTTTTGGTCACTACAAACACTGCCAATATAGGCTGGATTCTAATTAAAGACTCCATTTAGCAATCTTCTGAGCCATCAAGTAAAGAGTCAGAAATCAATAGCTTGCCAAGCATTTTGTGCTTTTTCTGTGTTCATTTCACACAATAATTCTGGGAATTAACAGAAATGAACTGGGAAAGATTGCTACAAATGAAACTGATGTAATTCAATTTTCATTCATTTTCACTCCTAGGATCCCATCTGAGCTGCATCGCCCACAGAGGATGAAAAACTTTTAATTCTGTATTTCAGTTACTTTCAATGGGTTTTAGAGGCTTAAAATGATTTTTCTATGCCTGAAACCTGGGAAGAAAAACCTGTTGCATTTTAATACCTTTAAGATAATCTTTTAAAAACAAGATTTTGATGCAAGAACACAACACGGGGGCAATGCATAGCTGTATCACAACAGGAGCATCTCAGGGAGCCCCTATTGTTTCCCTACAACCACCTTCAAGGGATGATCATTTACTGCTGGCCCATGCCAGTCAAACAACAAACCCACTTCCTGTGTTGTCTTGGCAGAACTGACCAGTGAGTAAGAGGCAAAGAACCAAGAGTCCAACCCATCCAGTTAGTGAAGAAGTGAGTGAGCATGTAGCCCCTCTTGCTCCAAGCACCTAGATCAAAAGTCTAAGCAGTCTGCATATGGGCAGAAGAAAGGGGGATTGTTACTCCCTCCCAGAGGAGTGTGTTTCAAATCACAAACTAACCTGTAATAAAAGGCCAGGTTCTACCACTCTTACTTACACTGCGAGGAGCCCTAATGCGAGCCTCAGTTTACCGAAGGCTGGCAGAACACAGCTTGAAGAGAGAAAGATTTTACATCCAATTATTTTGCTCCCCTTTAACTAGAACAAATTCCTTTGTAGTTGGTACAGATGGCTTGAGTTACAGTGAGTCCACAATTAAATTACAAACAACATAACAGCTATAATTGTAACTACTCACCCTCCTGCAGCAGCAGCATGGAGGCATGTTCTTCCAAAATTATCTGGGGTGTCTATTTCAAAGCCTGCAGACAGCACGTGCTCATTACTAAACAAGGACACTATGCTATACTTTTGTCCTAGTTAAACCACAAGAAATATTGCAGAGACAGAAAAAACAGTTAGTTAGAAAAACCAGAACACAAGCAACTATAGTCAGCAAGAGGTTGTCATGGAAACGGACAGTGGCTGCTCAAGCTTGGTGGCTCTATAAAAAGAACTGTGAAGTCAAAAAGAATTTATTTCCACATTCAGCCTTGTGCTACATAACTATTAAGTCATGTGACAGGCATTTATGAGACATATTCTTATCGAGAGAATTGTGACAGCAGGCTATGCAGACCAAAAACACAATAAAGGAGGAAAGCCACAGAGACAGCCCTCGCATGCAGTGAGAGTTGATTTTTATTTATTTATTTGTGTTTTTTCCAGGTTGTTTTTAGATTTTGGAAAGATGCTTCCAGAAGCGACAGATGTTTTTAAAGATGCACAAGACCATGGGTGTAAACTCCACTGCAGATTCTTACCGAATTAACCCTGGAATGCCTAGAGCAGCCTGCTTCCCCTGCTGACCTAATAGCCTGGGACAGAGCACATCAGGGTTTGCTGCAAGTTATAGTTTTCACACTTTGTTTTCTTAAACATCCCAGAGGATTCAGCTTTGTAGCTGAGACTGGTTGTGGGAAGCTTCACATGATAAGGAATTACAGAGTTTTCTGGAAAACATGAACTGAACTGCTCTCAGTCTTTGCACTCAGTGGTGCTTTTGCCTGAATAAGGATGTCAGGAGTTGGCATCTTATTACTATTCCCTTTGAAAGAACAGCATCAGCAAACAAACACTTGCCCCCTTCTGAGAAAAAACAGTACTAACCTTTCATAACTGTTGTTCTTCGAGGTGTATTGCTCATGTCTGTTCCATGCTAGGTGTGATCACACGGCATCCATAGTTGCTGGAGATTTTTCCTTTTGTGATATCCGTAGAACCGGCTCTAGCACCTTCTGGAGCCACGCTTGTATGTGGCAGTATAAGGGGCACCGCTGGTTCTGTGCCCTCTCAGTTCCTTCTTGCAGTAACTCCAACAGAGGGGTCGGAGGCTGGGTCATGGAATAGACATGAGCAACATATCTAAAAGAACAATAGTTATGAAATGTTACTAACCCTTTTTTCTTCTTTGAGTGCTTCCTGACGTCCATTCCATGCTAGGTGACCCACAAGCAGTATCCCCAGAGGTGGGGTCGGAGATCATGGACATGCTGACTGCAACACTGCACTCCCAAAACTGGCATCATCATGGGCCTGCTGGTGATGGCGTAGTGGGACATGAAGGTACAAACTGATGACCATGTTGCGGGTCTGCAGATGTCCTGGATTGGTACTTGCACAAGGAATGCTTCTGTCGAAGCCTGGGCTCTCGTGGAATGAGTAGTCATGATGGTGGAGTTGAAACTTTCGCCTGCTCATGGCAAGCCTTGATACAGGCAGTTATCCAGGACAAGATTATTTGGGATTATACAGGTAGCCTCTCATCCTTTCCGCTACTGCTACAAAGAGTTGCAGAGTCTTGCGGAAGGGCTTAGTCTTTTCAATATAGAAGGCGAGGGTCCATCTAACATTCAATGTATGGAGCTGACATTCCTCAGAGGTCTTGTGAGGTTTCAGAAAGAAAACAAAGAAAAATGTCCTGGTTGTTGTGGAATTGCAACACCACCTTTGGTAAGAAGGCCAGATGGGCCACAGCTGGACCTTGTCCTTGAAGAGCACTTGTCCACTGAAGCAGAATGGGGCACGATGCTAACGGCTCAAAGTGAGGTCCCGTGAGCCTTGACAGGACCAGGTTTAAGTCCCATTGGGTGAATCAGGTCACAAATCTGATGGTAGAGTCTTTCTAGGCCTTTTAGAAACCTGATCATCATCTCATGGGAGAACATTGATCTGCCCTACATTGGAAGATGGAAGGCTGAGATGGCTGGCAAGTGAACCTCAACAGATGAGAGAGCCAGACTCTCATGTTTTAGGTGAAGCAGGTAGTCTAAGATAGACTGCAGAGAAGACCAGGATGGAGAGAGATTCTGTCCAGAGGCCCAACAAGTGAAACGTTTCCATTTGGCCACATAGGTAGTCCTGGTGGAAGGCTTTCTGCTGCCTAGCAAGACCTGCTGGACCTGCTCCAAGCAGACGTGCTCTTCAGGGTTCAGCCACACAGCAATCAGGTGCAGGGAGGTGAGGTTCAGGTGAAGCAACCAGCTGTGGTCTTGTGAAATCAAATCTGGACAGGGTAGGAGCATGAGTAGAGCTGCCCTGAGAGGCCCAGAAGCATACCAAACCAGTGCTGATGTGGCCACGCTGGAGCTATCAGGAGCCTTTCCCATTAGGAGGGCCTTGTGAACCAAGGGGATTGGTTGGAAGGTGTACAGTAGGTGGTCTGCCCGTGAGAGCAGGAAGGCATAAGAGATGGAGCCTCTGCTGTGCCCAGGCAGCAAAAAGAACTGATGGCACTTCCTGTTCTGTCTGGTGGAGAAAGGTCCGTCTGTTGAGTCCCCCACTTCTGGAAGATGACACTGACTGACTCTGGCCTGGAGATCACTGCATCAAGACCATGGAAGATTTTCCCCTGGACGGTGCCATGGTGGAGCTCACTGGCCTTTGATCTCTTCTATCCCCAGTTGCCTTGGCTGGCAGGGGCCTTGAGAGGTCAGCAGGTTTGGGAGGGATATCAAGTCCTTTGCTGCCTGGAAAGCCTCCAGATTCAAAGGGGCCCACAGGGGCAAGGTACCAGGACTGCTACTAGGAGTTGGAGGCAGGTCCTGGACTGGACTTGGGGCTCTAGGTGGAGTCGTTGGAGCAGACTGTGGCTCTGGGGAGGACGAGTGGCCTGGCATGGATCTCACTATGTTGGCCGCTCCCTGCTTGTCCTTCTTTGGCACCAGATAGTGACCTCTGTCAGTGCACTGTTTCTTTCGCTTCTTCCTCAGTACTGGGGATGGAGAACTGTGCCGGGAAGAGCACAATGCTGGTTGAGCACTTCACACGGAAGCTGAAGAGCTCGGCACTGATTTAGAGTGGTTCAGCTCTGAGATTGGTCTGAGGCTGCCTCCATAAGCAAGGCCTTCAGATGAATGTGTCTGACCTTTTGAGTGTGTGGTCTGAAGCCCCTGAAGATCTGGCACTTCTCTTAACGTGAGTTTCCCCAAGGCGCTTTAGACAGCTAGAGTGTGGGTCACTCACAGGCATCGGCTTGCTGCAGCAGGTCCCATGATTTTAAGCTTGAAGCCTGGAGACCAGGGCACACCCAGCCACTGGGGCAAAAGTCCCTTGATGACAGGGACAACTATTCACACTACTATATACACTAAGATCTATATATGCTAACTACAATAACTATACTACAAAGAGTCCAAACCACTGGGAAAGAAGCCTTCCAAGAGCAAGAAGGATCTTTCCAGGGTGGTAAGAAAGAACTGAGCAGGCGTGCAGCTGGCAGTGCCCTTTATACTGATACATATGCACACAGCTCCAGAGGGTGCTAGACCTGGTCCTATGGATACCACTAAAGAAAAAATCTCAGGCAACTGTGTGGCACACACACACCTAGCGCCCAAATGGACATGAGCAAGCCCCCAAAGAAGAACTTTAGCTATCCCTTTTCTTTCTATGGCCCTGATTCAAGAAAGCATGTGTTTAAGTCTCATCAACTTCAATGGGATGTAAGCATTTCCTCAAGTGCTGTCTTCAATAAGGGTGCTTTCCTGAATCAGGGCCTATAGTTGTTTGTTTCAGAAGAACCTACAGTATCTCACATTCCTACAGGTTAGTAGACGGATTTTCCCTTGTCTCCTCTTCCCTGTGAATTAAAATAAACTCTCTGTGACTGCCAGGGAAAAAAAACATTCAAAGGGCTTCAGGCATGAACAATACAGGATTCTAAGAATTATCAGCATGCAGTTAGGAAAGCCATGCACACTCCAGTATGCCAAGCCACACAATCACATGAAACAGCACAGGAAGTCTTTCATTTGGACAATTCACAACACTGCATAAAACAGAGGCCATCAGCAGCATGTACATGATATTAATTAAGCTCCACAGTCACAGCTGGGTTTACCTACCTGATGACAACAACTTCCTGCAGCAGTCCGAGTGAGCATTTAGTGCTGCTAAGTGTAAGGGGTACATTCTGTGGATACCACACCTGTAAGGCAGAAGAGTTTTATTAGTTACCAGAAGAATGGGCTACATTCAGCACAGATGATGTAAATTCCCCTTTTAAAAAAAAAGCACGTCAATACTTCTGTAGGTGGCTCTTTCTTGCATCGTTAATTTTAATAGTACCTTTTACAATCTCTTTCAGGGGTTTAGTTTGTTTTGTTAAAGCAAAACGTTAGTATCTGATTTTGATTACAAATCTGACAACAAGGCTGGGAATGCTTTTAAAAATGGGATGAGAACCAAAGAGAGAAAAAGCTAAAAGAATGGATTTTGCTTAGATTCAATTTCTAGACATACAATACAAGAATTTCTACTGTGACCTGTCAGTTGCAACACAGGTATTCTATTACATGAGGTGAAAGTAAATGCTGAAAGAATCTTTGTATTGTCTCTAAAATCCATCTTTCCTCTGCATCCCTATTGTTAACATACCAGTGCAAGTCTTAATTAGCTCTCACCTATGTTATTTCATCTCCCCCTTGTCTTTGGCTTCTTAGTGTCTCATTTTTCCACACTTCGGTCCATCCAAAATACCATTGTTAGGACATCTACCTCTCCCTGAGTTCTGACCACATCACCCATTTCCTCACTCATGTCACACAATTGCCCTTTCCATCTACATCAAGTTCCAGCTCCTCATCCTCACCTTTGAGGTTCTGTATAGCTCTGCTCCCCCACACATACATTTCTGCACTCTTTCTAGCTTCTCATGGCTTCTTCAGCTAACTGCTCTCTTTGTCTCCTGCCACTTGTAGCTTCACCCCTTGCTTCAGGCTGCCATTACACTTGTAACTGCATCCCAATTCCTGTATGCCAAACATCCTCTTTCTTGTCCATCCTTAAAACTCCCCCTTTCCCCAACCCAGTCTCTATCCTCACTAGTGGTGTCTCCATGCATTTGCATTTTCTAATCATTATCCCATGAATCCTTTTTCAGTTAGACTGTAGGATCCTCAGAGTTGACACTTTGGCAAAACCCTAAACAGAAACCTGAAGTTAGAGTCCTAAATCTGTATCAGACATTTGGTTGATTTTCAAATGTCATAAGCACTCAACAGTTCTCACTGACATCAATGTTGAGTGCTCAGTACCTTTCTAAATCAGGCAGGTGGCTAAATAGAAGCCTAAGTTTAGGCTCCTGGTTTTGAGACTCTTGTATTTTGGCAGGTTTTGTAAAGTGTCATTTATGCTTACATTACTTTACAAATATTATTACACAGACAGTCTTTTGGTGCACATCACTGTAAAGCTTCTGAAATCAGCTATGGTGTATGAGATGGGCATCTACAATTTGCTTTTGAAAATGTAGCTAAAAACAGTTCACTAAATTCCTGGATGATGCCAGATGGATTCATAGCCACCATTCAATTTCTTCAAGACAACCCAAGGACATATAGAATCATAAGACTGGAAAAGACCTTGAGAGGTCTTCTAATCCAGTCCCCTACAGGACCAAACATTATCTAGACCAGGGGTGGGGAACGTCCGTGTGTGTGTGTGTGTGTGTGTGTGTGTGTGTGTGTGTGTGTGTGGGGGGGGGGGGGGGGGGGGGGCCTGCCGCCGTTTGCCCCTTTTCGGCGGTGGGGGGACTTCGGCGGCAGACACTGCCCCCCGCCCCCCACGGAACCCCGCCACCGCTGTGAAACCGCGCCGCCGCCGAATTCCCCCCCGCCGCCGAATTCTCCCCCACAGCCAGGGCCACCATCAGGCCCTTGACAGAAAAAAGGTTCCCCACCCCTGGTCTAGACCATGCCTGACAGATGTCTGTGCAACCTACTCTAAAAAATCTCTAATGACAGAGATCCAACAACCTCCCTAGGCAATTTATTCCAGTGCTTAACTACCCTAACAGTTTGGAAGTTTTTTCTAATGTCCAACCTAAACTGCCCTTGCTACAATTTAAGCCCATTGCCTCTTGTCCTATCCTCAGAGGTTGAGAGCATTTTTTCTCCCTCCTCCTTGTAACAACCTTTTATGTACTTGAAACCTGTTATGTTCCCTTTCAGTCTTCTCTACTCCAAACTCAACAACCCCAGTTTTTTCAATCTCCCCTCAGAGGTCATGTTTTCTAGACCTTTAATCATTTTTGTTGCTCTTTTCTGGACTTTCTCCAATTTGTCCACATCTTCCCTGAAATGTGGCACCCAGAACTGGATATAATACTCCAGCTGAGGCCTAATCAGTGTGTAACAGAACAGAAGAATTACTTCTTCTGTCTTGCTTACAAGGCTCCTGGTAATAAATTCCAGAATGATGTTTGGGTTTTTTGCAACAGTGTTACACTGTTGACTCATATTTATCTTGTGATCCACTATAATCCCCAGATCCCTTTCCACAGTACTCCTTCTTAGGCAGTCATTTCCTATTTTGTATGTGTGCAACTAATTGTTCCTTCCTAAGTGGAGTACTTTGCATTTGACCTGACTGAATTTCATCCTATTTACTTCAGACCATTTCTCCAGTTTGTCCAGATCATTTTGCATTTTAATCCTATCCTCCAAAGCACTTGCAACCCCTCCCAGTTTGGTATCATCCGCAAACTTTATAAGTGTATTCTCTATGCCATAATCAAATAATTGATGAAGATATTGAATAGAACCAGAACCAATCCCTGTGGGACCCCACTCAATATGCCCTTCCAGCTTGACTGTAAAACCACTGATAACTATGCTCTGGGAACGGATTTCCAACCAGTTATGCATCCACCTCATAGTAGCTCCATCTAGGTTATATTTTCCTAGTTTGTTTATGAGAAGGTCATGTGAGACAGCATCAAAAACCTTACAAAGTCAGGATATACCACATCTACCGCTTCCCCCCATCAGCAATACTTGTTATCCTGTCAAAGAAAGCCGGAAAATTCTTAGAGAACGACAAAGCTTTACTAAAAGTTATTTCATAAAAGAATAAGATGTGTGATAAGGAAAATCCAGCTCTAACACAAAGGCTTAAATTTACAAAAGGTTATGTAAACCAGATGTAAGGTTCTGTAAAGCAGATTAGGAACAAAGGCAGATGACAGAACAAAGAGCAATGGTCTCAAATTGCAGTGGGGGAGGTCTAGGTTGGATATTAGGAGAATCTTTTTCCACTGGGAGGGTGGTGAAGCACTAGAATGGGTTACCTCAGGAGGTGGTGGAATCTTCATCCTTAGTGGGTTTTAAGGCTCGGCTTGACAAAGCCCTGGCTGGGATGATTTAGTTGGAGTTGGTCCTGCTTTGAGCAGGGGATTGGACTAGATGACCTCCTGAGATCCCTTCCAATCCTAATCTTCTATGATTCTATGAAACTGCAAAATATGCAGCTATGCATACAACCCAGGTGGAAATTTGTGCAAATGTAATGCTTTCTTTCTCTCACACGTTATATACATTTTATATTACGCACAGAAATGTGAGTGCAGTCTTTGCAAAATCTTCATTCCTATTCCTCTTTTCCTTTCACATTGCATTTGTCAACCTTCCTACTTGACCACATTTAATACAATACATTTAATTTAATTAAATTTCATACATTTAATAAATGCCCTGCCAGCATCTAGGTCTCCCACAGAATAAACCTGCCCAAGAATGCTCTTACACTCTATTTCTTGAAAAGAAATGGCACAAGCTCCAACAAGCTGCTCAAATCTGTCTAAACGGGTTGCATTTCTAAGCTGCGGATGTATTTATTTAACCTGATATCAGAAAGAGGATTTTTATATATATTGGTCATAGTATTCTCCATGCATCTCTGATTTTTACATCAATTTCCCCATCTCTCCTAGTTATCTCAAGCCAGGTTTTCCCATCACTGTAAAGAGATTTCCACCCCAATGCATATTTTGGCTGGTGTCCATCAAGAGATGCAATTTGCACATCTGCTAGCACTAGCCAGTGCCATACTGTATAGAGCTGCTTACAATGCTCCCTACATTATTTACCGTCCATACCCCTGAAATGCAATTGCATCAAATGATTGACCTTGCCGTCTGAGGCTTCTGCTAGCAGCACTGTGAAAATTCTTCCTTTTCGATGCAAACTCAGGGAATTAAGCCAAAGTTATTTACATACAACACATATTAAAAGCTCATTCCCCCTGGAAGTACAGGGTAATTTCTTTTTCAGAAACAGTGTCATCATTCAGACCTGCCTTGCATCTCAACGTACTTCTCACTTCAGATATTTCTGCTGGTGGTAAAGGTATTTTATTTGATCAATGTACAGGTCACCCAAGTGTGAAATAGAAATTTTGAGCGAATAACCTAGATTGCAAGAGCTAGTTATCTCACTGCTGTTCATTGTTACCTTAAACCTCAGGAAATGGATGGACTGAAACTTTATATATTAGAAAGAGCTAGCAAAAAATCATATTTAGACACAAATGACCAGTTTCTCAAGGTGGTATAAATCTGACCCTGTCTTTTTTGTCTGGTGAGAAGGAGTTTTAACATTGCTATGGCAGATAGTGAAACATGGGGGAAAAATGCTTACTTCAAAATCTCCAAATGAAAAGCCTAGAAAGCTGCAAAGATCTTTACAAAGAAAACAGGGTAACATGTTCCAAAGCAAGATGCTCCCAAGCAACTACAGCAGTATTAGGCATCTCAAATACTGACGGTGGGTTCTAGTCAGGAAGCACTAATTTGCAAGTTCAGGTGTGTGCGGTGAATACTACAAAATACTTGTAACTAGTCTTTTAAGATGCTTCATTCATAGAGATGGACAAATAATTAGCTCTCTCTGCTCCTGCTTGTTCAGGGAGCAATAGATTGATATTAGATGTCTAAACCAGATCTCCTCCCTGGCATTATTCTGTGGCCACTAGACTGACCCAAATGCCAAGAATACCATCTCTTTTTCCCTTTTAGAGTTCATTTTAATCTTCCCCCAGCTATTTTGGAAATTTAGTGCTCTGCTACTTCACTACTCTAGGGCAAGTTCTAGAATGTGCTGAATGCCCAACTCCCTCACTGAAATCAATGCACCTCCTAGGATTGGGCCCAGAGTATATATTCATATATGTAACCATGAACATAGACAAATGCAGTCCATCTGTCAGACACACAAACACAGAGCAAAATCAGCCTCGCAAATTCAACCCCTTGGAGCACAAAGAGCTGAACCACATATTTGGATATTCATCTCTCAGTTTCACTCGAGAAAACCTCAAAACAAAAGCAGCCTCATCATCTCCGCCAGTTGAAAATCTGAAGCCATCAAACACAAAGACTGGGCACCGCAGTTGCATTAGGTTCTGAAATAATTTTCCTTACTAAACACTGCTTTGTCCTTGTACATTTCTACTGATGATACTTATATAGCACCAATGGATACTAGATATAGGAAGGTACTAGAAGCTTATGAACGTGAATCTGTTTATTTTAGACACTGAGGGAATTACATGCTCTTCATTATTAGCTTCATATTTTAAACTGATTCTAAACTGGCTTCCTAATACAAATTATGTGTTATTGAATTTATAATTATGCATGTGCATTTTAACCCAAATACATTGGAACCTGAAAAATATGCAGTATCTAGCATTACCCATAATATTTTACAATTAGGAACAGCATTTCTTCAGCAACCTACTTGGCAGCGTCAGCTCCACTGGTTATTAGGGTGTTAATCAAAAGCTCATGTCCATATCTTGCAGCCACATGCAGAGGGGTGTTGCCATCCTTATCAACACAGTCAATTTCACCTCCTGGAAAAGACATTTTCACACAGGGTAACACACAAGGATTTACTGTGAGTCAGTGTCCACAAATGCCATTTATTCATTTCCAATTAATACAGCTTATCCTCATAGTTACAGCTGTAGTTTAGTTTGTATAATAGCAGCAAAAACACTGAATTTCTGGGACAAGCTACCAATACTCTGCAGCCCATTAGCTGAGCCAGTCATGCCTGATGGCCACGATTTTGGCTGCTGCATTTTTTTCTTCATGCTTCCTTATTCCCACCTCTCTGTACATTTCACACAGACCTTTCCTCACAATTGCCTAATGTGATACACACACTTTAGCTGCTGCTGTGACTCTGAATTGTTGCCGATATAAAGGCATGAACAGCTGCCCTAAATTAAATCAACAAAATGAATTGTTGAAATTTTGCCACACTTCTTTAAATAACTGATTCAAACCTGCCCACAAACCAATGACAGTAGATGGAGCTCTTCCAGGTAGCTTGCCTGGCTGCTTGTTGCACCCTCACAAAGTCTGTCAATATTTGATCAGTGGTGCTGTCTGGTAGCTGTAGCCCAACTCTCTAGGGGGTTTTAGAAACAGAAAACCCTAAGCACTTCCATAGCTGCTTCCTGTCTTTGTTTGCCATATTCTTCTTCAGGTGTAAATTCATCTGTAATCAAACCTGCATACAACACCACAACTTTAGGTGCAGCAAACACACAGGAAAAGAGAACAGAATGCAAAGCAACCTGGAGTGGAGAGGTGAGGGCTGCAGGCTGTAAGGGAAGGTTTATACACAAAAAGAGATAAAATAAATAGCACAAATACAAAATAGAGGTGAGGGAGAGAGCATATTTAACCAAACAGCCCAACCCATGATACTAAAGATTTCCTTTCAGCTTGTCTCTATAACCTTTTTGTAACATCACTATTTCATGTAACCCACCACTATATTTGCCACAGCAGTCAGAAGGGGAGGTAACTCTCCAAGAAGATCTCTATCTAAAGTCAAAATCCTCAGTATTAAGAAGTTTAGGCATCACTACATTAGATGATCTTCCAGATGTTTCATAGATTCCAGTGCCAGAAGGGACTGTTGTGATCATCTAGTCTGACCGCCTGTGTAGCACAGGGCATGGAACTTCCCAAATTAATTCCTAGAGCAGATCTTTTAGAAAAACATCCAGTCTTGATTTACAAATTGTCAGTGGTGGAGAATCCACTATGACCCTTCATGAATTATTCCAATGATGAATTATTCTAACGGTTATAATTTATGCCTTATTTCCAGTCTGAATTTGTCCAGCTTCAACTTCCAACCATTGTATTGTGTTATACCCTTCTCTAGACTAGACTGAAGGGCTAGACTGAAAAGCTAATTATTAAATATTTGTTCCCTTATTTGTAGGTACTTATAGACTGCAATCAAGTCACCCCTTAACCTTCTCTTTGTTATGCTGAACAGATTGGGCTCTTTGAGTCTAGCACTATAAGGCATATTTTCTCATCTTTTAAGCATTCTCATGGCTCTTCTGAGCCCTCTCCAAATTATCAACACCCTTCTTGAATTGTGAACACCAGACCACACTGTATTCCAGCAGCGGTCATGTGAGTGCCAAATACGAAGTTAAAATAACTTCCTACTTGAGATCCCTGTTTATGCATCCAAGGATTTCATTAGCCCATTTGGCCAAAGCATCACACTGGGAGCTTCCAATGCTGGCCCCTCCTGGCCACTGCTCTGCAGCGCAGCAGCTGTCTGTGCAAGACAGCCTGGCTTCTGCTCCCTGCACAGGCTGGCTGCCAGAGCCAGGGTCCGAGTGAGCTGGAAATGTGCTAGGGAAGAGGGGAGGACGGGTGTTCTAGCCCCTGCCCCAGCAGCCAGCCTAGGCAGGGAGCGGTAGCCGCTTCCCCCAGCCAGGATGCAACTGCTGTAATGCACAGAGCAGCATCCCAGCCGGAAATGGCTGGTCCCGCCCCTTCTGCTCTGAGGAGCAGCTGACTGGTGGCCAGCCCGGTGGGTGCTGAACATCCACTATTTTTTTTTTTGTGTGCTCGAGCCCCTGAGCACCCATGCAGTTGGTGCCTAAATTTCACAATTTAGTCACACCCACTTATCTAACCCATTTTCTTATCATGAGATCAGTTCTCGCCTTCATTCTTGAATTGCCTGCTTGTCCACATTGCCATAAGGACCTTCGTGCTTTCTCCCAAGATGCTTTTACAAGTGGAAAAAACTCTCAGTCAAAAACCACAAAGCCACCACTTGATCCTTCTTCAAGTCCCTCCTTACAACTCACCTCTGCTAGAATTACGCAAGAAACTGCCATACAATAGTGATTAGGTAGGTGGTGTGTTGTGATCACTCTTTCAGATTGACTAAGAATTGCTCACTGAGCTAGTCTGTGCTAAAACATCGTATTATTTCTGTTACTCTGTCCTCCTTCTCTACATTTCACCATCTGCTTGTTTGTCTCACCCACATGCAATGTCTTTTAGACTGTAATCTTTTTGGAGCAAAGACTGTTGTTATGCAGGAGCTGGTCATGGCAGTGTAGTTAAAGTTGTGTTTTTAATATATGTTTCTATAATGTCTATTGCTATGGACTTTCCACCTGGTTGACATCTGTGATTGCTACCATGATATAAAGGGTAAATAATAATAACAACAACAGGAAAAACTGCAGGGTTATTATATTTGATATAGGAGAACAACTTAACATGTGCTAGGTGCTTTATACACACGTAAGACGACTTGTCACTGCCCTGAAGAGGTTTCAATCTGAACTGACAAAAACAACAAAACTGACAAAAACGAACACACAAAAAGAAGGAGATAAGAAAGAATGTCACATGTAGGACTGTTTTGATTGGGCCTTTATTTAGTGCAGTAAATCCCCATTTCTGGGCGAGTAGAATTTGAAGACAAAAATTTAGAAGCTGGACTGACACCACTTGGAAAATGGGCCCCCAATGTTTATCAGAACACTCCCTGCAAAGCTTAGCAATGTTACGACCAGCTGAGGAATGCTGAATGTTTTTGGAGAACATGGGGTGTGGCAGGAGCTGAATTCCCACCCTATGCAAAGACAAGGGAAAAACATGCCCTTTACTCCAGGCTTGAAGCTGGATGATTTACAACTTCATACAAATAAAGATGTAGCTATCTAAAATATGAACAATTATTACATCTTCATATCCTGGGATGGAAGGAGGGCTGTAGGGGTAATATGTTTACTTCAAAAGGCAGAGGCAGGCAGGGGAGAAGAGAAGAGTGCCTGGTATTGCACAAATATGACTTCTCCAGTCAATCAAAGAAGAGAGTGTTTACTCCTTAGCAAGAGAGGTGGTTATAATGGAATTATGATCTTTAAGAAGTGAGGGGAAAGGGTGGAGAAGAGATCCTTAGAGCTCCAGAAGTGTGAAGGACTCTAGGAAGTGGAAAAATTGCTATCTATTTTTTTTTTTAATCTTGTTTTTAGACGCACACATGCAGAATCTGAATGCTCCTTTTGCTCTCATTTCCAGGTCAGGAAACAAACAAACAAACAAAGACACACACATACACACACACTCCACTGTCTGCTGGTGGAGAATGGAATTTCTTGATTAATTATAAAGCTTTGTCTAAAATCACATTATTAAATGAGAGCATTTGGACTAGCTAGCAGTTAGATTTCAATAGAGTACTTAAATCTGTTTGAATTTTGGTTCCTCAGTATTCTACCTCAGAAGAAAAACTGTACCCTCCAGCCAGTAAGTGGCTTGGAAAAAGCTCCAAGCAGATCATTGCTGATTAAATAATCAAGTATCAAAAAGACAACTTACCATTCTGAATGAGGGTTTGCGATCGTGTGAACCTCCCATGGACAGCTGTCATGTGAAGTGGACTCTTGCCATCTTTACTCTAACAAAAACAAAAGACAGTGATGTACAGTATAATGTAATGCCATCAGTGTAGTTTCTCAACTAATATTAAAAATAGGTTGAAATAATAAAAGAACCTAGAGCTCAATCCTGTAGTTCTTACTCAGATCAAACGCCCATCAACTTTAAAAGGCTGTCGGACTAAATCCAAGAGTCATTCGAGGATACATGCAGAATGCCCTTTTTTTCTGTAGGTGTCAGACCTTCTTCAGCAATGGGAGTGGGAAATAAGGTAGTGGTTGTTGTGAATATATTTTTAGAGCCATTCCACCAATCTAGGGTGCATGGTCCAAAACAGCAATGGATAAGTGACATATTCCTGAGTGGTATTTACATTCTAAACATTATGAATAATTCTCATGATATTTCCTTATCTTCCATGTTGCGTGGGGAAAAGCAAGAAAGAACAAGCTAAGTTTCAGGAGTCCCGGAAAGTGTAAACAAATACAAACCATTCTGCAATTTAAATAGACACATTAAAATACAGTCCACTACATAAGAAAAGAGCTTTGGTTAATAAACTGCCATTCTAAGAAAAATCAGATGTCCATAAAAGGCCATTAGAAAGCAGGTGAAAACAGGTAAGGAAAGGTACAATATCTAGTGGTCAAGTTTTGGGAGCCAAGGGAAAGGACCTCTGTCTAGAGATGTTGACAGGGAGCCTGAAGAGGAACAGAGGAAGATGCTCATGCCATCCCTTGTTTATTTGATTCATTTTGGATTCATTTTCAAATGCTTCATTTTAATAAAATAATACTGAATACTGAGCATGTCTCATCTATCAGTTTCAAAAAACTCTACAAAGATGGATAAGCACTATTATCTCCATTTTAGAGATGGGAAAATTGAAGCACAGAATTTAAGTGACTTGCTGTAGGTCACACCACAAGTCAGTCACAAATACAGCAATAGAACCCAGCTCATCTCACTTCTGGGTTGGAGTCAGAATTCCCTGATCATCATTATCATTAAGTATTATTTGTGATACAATAGCATCTAGATGTCTCAACCAGAATTGGGGCCCTATTGTGCTAGGTACTTTACCTAATTTTTTTACTACTGAACAGAAGCCAAGAGGAGCATGCAGAATTGTGTTAAAGTAAACACGCTTTTGGGGGGGAATACCCAGAAGAATAGTTTCTGTGACAACCGTAGCCCGTGGGATGGGTTCTTAACTGCACTTCCGTGATTGTAGTTCAGTAACGGACCATGTCCTCAGAAACTGATTGGCCTTGAGTTTCAGGGTGCCATTTTACCAACTAAGGCACTATAAGCTTCCCTAGTCCCATGAAGAAAACTTAATTAAAACTCTCAGCATTACTGTGTTATTCCATCAGCCAATTCCTTGAAGAAGAATTGACAGTAACACTGTGCTATGGTATTCTCAGTTGCAGCTTCTCATGGCATGCAGAGATTTTAAACCAAAAGGGGATATATATTTAGGCAACTAAAATTGAAGAGCTAAAACATAAGTTTTACCTGAATATTAACATCTGCTCCATTATTCACTAGCAGTTCAAGACACAAAGCTCCATGAGTGGAGGCAGCAGCAAAATGCAAAGGGGTAAATCCACTGTTGTTAGGTTGATTAACATTAGCACCATAGTCAATCAACTCACTAACTACAGAATCCTGACCATTATAACAAGCAATATGGAGCGCAGTATTTCCATAGACATTCATTTCATCAATCTGCAATGAGACAGGAATATACAGTTAAAATTACAGACATCAGCGCACTGCTTTACGTCAGTGATACTCAAACGTCAGTTGTTCAGAAGCCAAATCAGTGATCAACATTTCCCAAAAAAGTCGCAGTAGTGTGCATGACAGGGGAAATATTTAGTTTTTATTTATATTATTCTCACAGCAAAAAAGTTAATAACTTAGTGCAAGCTGATAACTTAATTGGTTAACAACACAGTAAAAGCGTCCTGATTGGTTAATAATTAAATCACATAGTGTTTTAATATCATGTGCTGCAAAGAGCCGCAGGAGACACACTTGCGGCTCGAGAGTCACAGTCTGAGCTTCACTGCTTTCCATAATACACTGCACTCTGCAAGTGGAAATAGCTGGAGGCTTGAATTGTCCTAGGTCAGTGTTTGTAAGCAAATTTCATTGACAAAAACATACTCCAGTAACGCTTCATTCCAAATGCTTTGCTTTTATTAACTTTTTGCCTTGGTGGCAATTTTTAAAAGCCAATTTAAAGCTAAAGACTGATAGTTTCATTGTCATCATTGGATGGTCCTGCTAATAATAAACTGGAAAGCTGTTACATCCAAGAAGGAAAGTAGGAGAAATAGTAAGCTCAGGTTCCTTTAAAAATAATTACTGCGGTTTCATTTTAGTGAAAAGGACCAGATTTAAGATCTGTCTGTGCAGATCTGTTAGGGGAAGGGTGGGCATAGAGTGAGAAGAAACCACACAGTCCTTTATATTGCATTCTACTAAGAAACCATTACTCTATACCACAGTTTAATGAAAGTATTAAGAAAATCTTAGATACAGACTTTTCTTAATTGCTTGTGGAGAAATGAATTGTTCTACAAAATTAGATGAAGCAAGGTGAACAATGACACTCTACATTGTCAAGGAGACTGTGGAGAAAGGGGGAAGTCGTTCTCCCTGGTTCCCATACATAAATTCTGTATGTTCCCCAATTTCATGGGATTGTTAGTCCCTGCAAGAGCTTGGGTATGGACACTCAGATGATCACAGACAAAATCTGCATCTCTTGGCAGGTACTATACACTGCATTTGGGCCTAGAAAGCTGTCCAATGTTGAGATAGATTCCGTATTCCAGAGAATGGGAAATGGTTTCTTCAAAAACTCTGCCAATATCTGGGGCGGCAGCATCACTAGCCAGACAAAATCTCCAAACATATAGGAGAACAAAGGCCATGGGAGCAGGGAATTTTCTATGGTTAAAGTATCGGATTGGATTACATAAAAGGATTACAAATAGTGACTCAAACCTCAGTCTTTTGTGGCTTTTTTAAAAAAAAAATACTAATTGCTACTTACCTCTACACCTAGATTCAGAAGATGTTTCACAACATTAATCTGCCCATTGGATGCAGCAGCATGAAGTGGAGTGTAACCCTTTTTGTCCTTACAAGTCACCTCTGCACCATGGTCAATCAGCAAGGCAACAACTTCCAGGTGGCCTTTAAAAGATGGGGGAATGGAAATCATCAATGATTTGCAGTGTAATTTACTCAAATTACTGCTTTCTTGCTAACTCGTTCTTTTTGCTTCATAAATGCTCTCGCAGAAGACTCATTTTGCAAGGAACTGTTTTAATCCTAGTGTACGCCATGCCTGCTCAGTGTGGCACTGTCCCCCTCTAGTAACGGCTCAGCCAGCTAGAGATTGAAGAGCTTGCTACAGCAGCTGAGGATATGGAATGCCTCTTTCCAAGATTTCCATTCAGTTCTTTGTGACCTCAAGTGAGTCAGTAGCGCCTCATTCTAATAGTTGCAGATAAACTGACTTGGGGTGTAAAAGTTCAGTTCAATATCGCTTATCCCACCCGGTTCCAAGATTTCTTGGGCTAGAATATGTTGCTGGTGTAAACACAGGTTGAACTACTTCACCCTTCTCCTCCAAGTGCGAATATTCTATGGGCCACCACTTGGAGTGGGCATCGAGGTCAAACCTGGGATCTTAAAGCAGCAGCCACCATTGCCTGGCCTAAAAGAAACATCTCTGTCAACCCAGGCAGTAGCAGGTTCATCAATCTCTTGCTGGCCTAGCCATCACTAGATAGTGACAGACTGGCACACTTAGCAGGCATGACATATGCTAGCACCATTTCTCATTAAGAAATTGGGATGAGACGAGTGTTTCTCTTGAAAACTATGGCAAATCCCTCTTCAGTGAACATGTTCTCCATTCTTTTCTTTACCCTTTCATACCTCATTCACATTTGACTCCCCCTTTAATAGAAGGGAGAGTAAGCAAACCAGCCTGACAGCACTGAAAGATTCCCAGAAGAGGGTTCTGTCAATGCAATCTGTTAATTCAGCTGCCAGGTCCTTTCTGTGGTCATCTTTCTGGCAATGGCTCTGATAAAGGAACCTCCTGCCTGGGGCATAAGTGCATAGCATTTAACTAGCTTGTCTGGTGACCCCTCTCATAGGGAAGGCACACTGTGTCTACTACCTGTTGAGACTACATCTTCCTCTATTATGGAGGATATAACTAGGCCACGTTAGTCAAGAGATTGATCCCCAGCACTTTGAAACCAAATACGAGACTTTCCATTGAGTCCAGTGAGCTTAGATCATGTCATAGGTGAGCAAGTGTAGAAAGTGAATGTGGCCCCCACAAAATGTCATCATTAACCACAAAATATACAAGGACCTATGATAGCCATGGTATTTACACATGCCTGAGTCCCAACCTTGCTTAGGTGTCATACAATCTGCATGCCACACAGGCTGGAAAATCTGTCAAAATCTTTCATCTTTGCAGAGCAAATCCCAGTCTAGGCCAGGGCATCACAAAACCACAGTACATTTTCCCACAGTTAAACTACTTGTTACCTCTTTCCCAGAAGGGACCAAGATTAGAATTAAAGTGAATGTTACAAGTCAGGAGTGAAGGTATAGTGGCAGACAGTGAGGGCGCTTATTTCAGATCAGTGGATGTGTTGGTAGAATTCTGTGAGGGCTTGCACAGCACTGGCCAACATTATGGCCCCTATCCTTCTATCATTGTTACATCAGAGCCTCCCATTGAATTCTATGGTGAGTATTATTTTAAAAATGGATGGGTCAATTATTCATTTAAAAAGCAAATGTGGTGAACACTGGTGACATGAATGCATGAATCAAGTGATCTTGCCTGCCTTGCAATGAAGGAAGACAATCAAGAGTGGAAATGATTATACAGTACTGTACAGCTACATAGTAACCCAATTTGTTCTGAATAAAGAGACAAACAGGAAAAACAATGGTTTCAGAAAAAGTGTATTAACTGTATTAGCGCTAGTCATTTTATCTAAACTAGTTCTTGCCAAAATCTACATTACTGCAAATTGTGGCAAAGGGGAGTTTAATATGTATTTTTCTTATCAAATATATTCGAGGCTGGAATTAGAATCAGGAGAGAAGATGAGATTTTAAAAAAAGTAATATGAAAAAAAGATACAGGTTGTGTTAGACAGACACCTTGGGTCATACCATCAGCTGGTATTAGTCAGTGTAGTTCCATTGAAATCAATGGAACGATGTCTATGACGATAGACCTGATGATCTGAGCCCATAGCCTTAATCGACATAATTACAATTTTCACTTTCCATGGCAGGAAATGGGTCTTGTACAATATAGAGCACATTGTCGGTACTTCAGTAATAAAACAAAAAACAACATGGCTCTTACCCATATATGCTGCCCAATGAATAGCTCTCCTGTCCTTTTTGTCAAAAGCATTGATGTTCGCCCCTTTGGCTAAAAGCAAATTCACCATCTAAAACAACAATGAAAAGTAAGTCTTTGGGTCAAGACACGTATACCATTTACAACAGATCCATCTGTCAACAAATGCTATCACTCTAGATGTAACACAAGGCAATACATGGTTGTGAATTACTGAGCAAATCACACTTGCCTTGGTGTGATAGGTGCAAAAGTAATGCAAGAAAACCTGAAACTTAAAATTAAAGATAGTATAAAAACCCCTTCCAGGAAACTGGAGTTTAATTAAACTAATCATTAAAAATGTATGCTTTCTTGTTAAATGCATTAGAACTCCACAGTCTGGCCCAGCCCCACCTGAAATATGCTGGTTACAGCTCTGGTAAGAGTCAGTTTTCATTTGAATATTATATTTCTACACTGTAACTCTTTCAATATTTTATTCTTTAAAAACTGCATGGATTTAGTGATTGTGATGGAGTCATGGCAGTGGGAGACGATCTGTAAACCCATGATACAGCACTGCATCCTTTTACACACTATGCATCCAACAAACCTCAATCCTGAGCTGTAGAGACAACATTCTACAATGAAAGGATAATTCATTCTTCATACTCATTCAGGTCTGACTTCTGCAAGGTGCTGGGCACTCTGGCCTTGAGCCATGAAAGCATTTAAGCATCTGCTTAATTTTAAGCATCAAGTAATCTTTAACTGCAATGGAGTTACTCATATACTTAAAATTTAACTACACATGTAGATGCTTTGCTTTCAATTAGGTATCACCAGTGTATCTGAGAGCAGAACTTGATCTCAGAACTCATAAGTGGAGGTTAAATATCTAGCTATCTATATCATATAGCTATACATGAACTCATCATTTATTTTGATATAGACAAGAGTGGCACAAATCAATAAATTATATCAACAATGCTTCTAGATCACTTACCTCTATGTGGCCATTCAGAGCTGCATGGTGTAATGCTGTCCGCCCCCCTCTGTCAGAGACATTGACACTGCTCAACATTGGAATGATTACTTCTGCGCACTTCACTGCTTTGTTTGCAGCTGCTACGTGCAATGGGGTTTGCCAGTTCTTGTCCCGAGCATTAACATCCGCTGAATGCTTAATCAATACTTGTACTGCTTCCTACGATGGAAGCACAGTTATAAACAAGCTATTAAAATAAATATAGCACACGTCTATGTATAAATCTCTCTCTACACATCATATGGTGATATGTGGAAAAATAATGTTCTTGACTGTTACTGGTAGCCACTTAAAATTCATATGCAGACCGGGGAGAGAGGACAACCAGAGTCAGTTATTCAAAAATATTCCAGGTGAGGGAAGTGAAATAGTTGATTCAAATACCCTTGTTTTAACATGTTATTTTATTGTGATATATTTAACTTTTCTTTATATATACTTATCATTTAGGGCAGAGGCTTGCATTTCTTGTCCACACAAAACTTTCCTATTTGGATATTAGGGTGTGCAAAACTGGGTCCATGCCAGATAGGTCCATTGATCTTTAATACTAGACATTATAGCCATGTTTTACTTGAGGAAATGAATGTATTTAATGTATCTGAGATTAAAAGGGGTAAGTACAGTGCATGATGAATCCATCTATAAAATAAATGAAGCACTATTTTAGACAGTAAAGTTGAGATAAAAATGCTATAAATAGCAATTATAACAGAACAGAGAAAACAAAAAATCCAAGTTAATTGTGCGGGTTAAAATTTCAGGTTCAGACAATGTGAGAATCTCAGATTAAGGCTGACACTCATGTTCTTAATTCCTATCAGCATTCTTTCCCTTCTCCAGGTCAAATGTCCCAGCTGGAACACTGAATTTATTTGGCTTTTTGTCAGTTTTAAATAAAACTTAGCTTTTAAAAGTGATAATCTAAGTGAATATACTGATAAAATTAAACTACATATTTTCCATTTGAGACATTGTACGTCTCTTGACCAAGGAAATATGTTCCACCCATACCTTGGTGGAGGGAGAAGGATAATATATTTAGACATCTCAGAGTTGAACAAAGAGGTTTGTTTTCTCCCATTTTAAACTCTAAAAAATACAACAGACATCTTAAAAACATCAGAGCCACTATGGGCTAGGTTGGTGCTGAATCTAACTCAGCCATTTGGAGTGGTAGTGGGAACACCTCTATAGGACTGAATTATACCAGTCTGCATCATGGCAAGAGACAGAGGGAGGTTGTATGCTCATCACTCTCATCTCCAACCATGAGCAAGTGAGTTGGGAGGCCGGGCACAGAGAGGTAGAGTGGCAGATTATTCCCTTTCCAGTACTAGATGGGAGTAGCAGAGGAGCTGTGCCTTAGAAGGGTGTCTCAGGCAGAATGTCCCCTGAGACGACTTCAGGGGCAGTGCAACTTGTTCCTTTAGCTACAACCCTGAGCAAAGGATAATCTAGCCCTAAAAAATATCAAAAGGACTAGAAAGTCCACATGGACATGATAAACACATATAACAAAAATATGTACTGCCATTATAAAGTACAATTATATAAAGCATAACTAGGTGTTATATATAGTTCTAGACAGACACACATATTATATGCACGATTGCACCATGTTAGACAAAGAACGAATAAGCATTTTATTAGCATGTCTATTATTTGTGTATTTTATATTCATATTACACCCTCATTGACTTCAGTGGGATTTGTAGATGCTCCAGACCTCTGAAAATCTCTGGAGATGAAGACAGAATTTGAGGCTAGCAGCTGTATAAATAATCTATACATTGTAAATATGGGATCTGATCTGGCAGCCATTACTCATGGAGTCAGGGGCCCCTAATTAATTAAACATACAAGTAAAAGTTTTCAAATCTGGGTGCCTTAAATCATAGATTTTAAGGCCAGAAGAGAACATTATCATAATCTACTCTGACCACCTGCATAACACAGGCCATTGAATTTCACACGGTGGGCTCATCTTCACTGAAACCATTAGCTCAAATTAGTACACTCAAGTTACTCCACTTGAGCTAGCCTAGCTCGAGTGAGAGTGACCAGTTCATGAAACAACACTCAAGCGACACAGATTGAATTTAGCTGCAAATCAGCTGTAACTCGAGCTGCTGTGTCCCTGCTTCATTACTATCTCAAGCATCAGCAGCTCTTAAGCTTCAACCCAACTCCAAAAGGCTAACTAGCTTGAGCTTAATGCACAACTTAACTTGAGCTAGAGATTTGTGTGTGTGGATGGGAATAGGGTTGGGGCAAAAATGTGAGCTATAGCTCCAGCTAATATGACAGCGAAGACAAGCTCAACAATTCATGCACCTGTCCCATAGTTTCTGGCTATGTTATGCCCAGTTCTGATCTAAAGACTTCAAGCAATGGAGGATCCATTCCATCTTTATGTAAATTATTATGTAATTACTCTCCCTGTTTAAAGTTTGCCCCATATTTCTAGTCTGAATTTGTCCAGCTTCAGTGATTGGAAGTTGAAAGACAAATTCAGAGAGAAAACAAGGCCAGTCATCTAAATAAATTGCTTGATTTACAAAACTGATGAACGCCCTCAGCTTTCGAGCTGGCAGAAAAATTGAATTCTTGTCAAAGGAGAAATTTCAAGATTTCATTTCATCGTGAGTCAGCTAGAAATGTAGAAATCTCAGCACTCCTTCTGAAATGAAATATTTCTGGAATATTTCATTTTAATAAGGTTGAAACATTTCATTCAGACTTTTATATTAAGCATTGGAATAATAATCTAGGGAGGTTGTGGAATCTCCGCCACTGGAGATTTTAAAGAGCAGGTTAGACAAATACCTGTCAGGGATGGTCTAGAGAATACATAGCCCTGCCTTGAGTGCAGGGGACCTAACCAGTCCTACTTTCCTATGATTCTATTATAAAATTTAGAATAGGATATAATAGTTGGAATAATCAAGTCTGAACAAAACATTTCAATCTTATCAACACAACCTTTTGATATGGAAATTAAATATTCTGAATTGATATGGAAATTAAATATTCTGAATTAACCACAAACTAAATGTTTTGATAATTTCGCAGTTGAAAACTTTGACAAAAGTCAATTATGTTCCTATGACGTTTCAATTTCCAACAGAAAAACAGCATTTTTCAGTAGAAAAACATTCTGTGGGGAAGCTACGACCTGTTCTCCTCAGCTCTTAGTAACAACTGCCCTTAAGCAATACAAATAGTCTTAAAAGAGGACTCTCAGAAATTTTATTTTGCGTTTCTTTTTCTCTTTACACAACACACATAATAGGAAGGAACCACATGAGGGCACAGTGGGATCCAAATAACCATGTTTACTAACTAACCATTTAAAGGAATACACCCATATTCCTATACACTACAGTACCGTTTTTCCATATACAGAAATGTTTTCTGTTAAGCCTAGGCAAAGTTTTATTAATATACAACAAATACACCATCTACGTATACATCATGTGCCTGGGAGAGCGTAAACAAACTGAATCAATACTACATCTATTACTGTAAGAGTTTTATTTCTTTTGTCCTCTATTGATTTCAGCAATTTCATCTTTTATGGTAATCCCATGAATTGATGCATAGCAAATTTACTCAATAAGTGAGTTTGCTTATCTTAAAGTGTTGATAATTATATACCATTCTTAGTCTCTCAGCATTTTTTATATTATTATGTTTACAGGCCAATCATTTTTAAGGTTACTTAAAGAGAATTCACTAGGGATGCCTACCTTTGTACACCCTTGGAACCAAAATTCTACTCAATGGGAAGTCAATGGGCAAATTAATGTAAATGTGACTCTTGAGATAGAAACAGATGTTGGAAAGTCAATATTTTAATTCCATTTTACACTTTCATTTACATCTACATATGTATTCTACTTACATTCCACTTGGGAGCTAAACTTTATTCCAGTTCTTTAGAGAGGTGTTTTTCTCTTAATTATCTGGCTTTTGAGGATATAAAATAGACCTTTATTTTACCATAATTTCTGTGTATATTTAGTAGATTGGTGCTGTTTAGGACTCTGTATTTATATATCTTTTAGCATATGCAGTATAATCCCAATTATTAGAGAGATATGTTTCAACCATTTCTGACTGTACAATGATTACACAAAGTAGCCAGTACAGACACATTTGAGGGTTGTGGTTTTTTAAATAACCAATTTTAATCCCCAAAATCAACTTTATGTTTTAATGATTTTTAAATGCAGTTACATTTTTTTCATATGTTTGTGTCAGACTCTAAAGGGTTGCAGGAAAAGAGAGTCTTAGTGTTCAATGGAAGCTTCAGAATAAACAACACTCTCACTGTAAAACCTTAACCTTCAGAGGATTGTGCTAAAAGTGGACTAAACCCATAGACACTTGACAAAAGATAATTAGACATATCAGTCAACTTTTGGCCCAAGAAGCCCCTGAATAGCTGATACTGATCAGGTCTTATGGTACTCAGGTTGGAAATTTGTTAGATAGCAATTTATTTTCACAAACATGGCAGTACCAATAGCAGCAGCATTTAAAGAAAAATCTTATGATGCTAAATGTCATTCAAAATTATTAGTAAGTAACGGCCTTCACATGAATAGAATTAGCAAAGGAAAGTGAACCAAAGAAGGAAATTACGTTTTTATAAAAATACATACATTGAAATAAGATTAGTCAGTTTACATGGGCCACATTTCACTTTTTCTATTGCTTCCTCGCATACTGCACCTGTGATATCACTCCTTTTGGAGTGCTAGAATTAGCAGAATTATGGAAAAGAAAGCTGCCCAATGGGAACTCTGCACAGGGTCTTCAGTTGCTTTCAGTAGCAAAGGGTTAAGGGTCAGGTACAAAGCCACGACAAGATGAGCATTTTTTGCTAGGACTGTCAGAGTAGATAAAATTTATCAGTATCTAAAAATCCTAAACTATATAGGTTGTAATTCCTGGGTTATAAAAATTGTGGCTGCATTTGAAGGTTTATGTCTGACTTTTATTTTTAATGTGGCTTTCTGTATTTCATTTCTTTACAGCACTCATATTCTATTAGCTATTTCTTTCAGTGGGCTTCATAGGAACCCAGCAGCTGGAAAGCTCAGCTAGTAGCTAAACAATGCCTGAGTTCAGAAATCAGCTAAGGATTCCTGCCTCCAGGCTTCGCAAGCACTGGGATTGTTATGGAAGTGATTCCATTAATTTCTGGAGGGCAGCCAACTCGCATCTTTTTAAATGCCCCTCTCAGCAGCCAATTCAGTCTGCAGTTGTGTGCATCCTGTCAACTCAATATTAAGAAGTTAAAAATACACAGGAGGCCAAAAATGGAAGCCCAGAATGATGGTATACTTGAAAATTAAGTCATGCTTGGGTTATTCTCCCAGATAATTATTATCCCTCATCTTTTGAGATAGCAATGAAAAACACTACAGTGGAATGCCGTAAAATTTCTCATTGCCAAATGGAAAAAATATGGACTCGACTCTGTTTTATGGATGAAAGATTTTGTTTTGTTTTATGGATTAAAAAGAAACTCTATGGATGCCTTTAAATGCCATTACTCAAATCAAATTCCCCAGTAAACCGGTTTGCTCACTAGGATGCACGCCCCCATCCCAATTCCTTCCCCTTATTTACTCCCCACACTCAACTAGGTTTGACCATTTTAGGGTGATTAGACCAGCACCGCTGCATAGTAGATCCCATTTATGTCAAGGTCATTCTAACTACTGATTGTTTGCTGAAAGTCATGTACTACAATAACTTAAATTAGGCATCATATTAGGGAAAACAATCAGCTACATAGGGGCAGAAAGCCAAAAGTCCAAAAGCCAGCAGGCCAACAATGAGAATGACACACAGTAGCTGATTACTCTTGCTTTAGTGAAGAGCAAAGGTTATTGCAATCAGAAGGGGGGGATTGAGGGGGGATTCGCCATTTTTTCAATATGTTTACATGCAACTTCTAGGGTAATCAGACCTCACTCACTTCGCTACTTGAGGCGACTGCCCGATGAAGAGGGGTCAGCCACATATTGTCCTTGGCATTGACACGAGCCCCTGCAAACAAACAGTAAAGATTATTTACATGCTTTTGATGTAATATTTACCATAAAAATAAAATAATAATAATACATTTCTTGGTAACAAAGGCTGTGCTGTATAGATATTCACAGAACTTATCACAACCTTGCTAGCATCAGTTTACTTCCAACTCTTAGAAAACTACCTTACTTTAAAAAACCAGAAGGGTTCAGCAGTAAAGAACGGGGGGGCTAAGATGTCTATCAAAGATTAGCAGGTCTCCCTAGGACCAGGCAAATGTGCAAACACTGTCAGAAGGCTGGACAGCTGAGGTAGGGATCTGGGACTTGATCCTGCAACCTACTGAGCCTCCCAACTTTTGGAGTAGACCGCATTCAGCATCTCACAGGACCAAGCTCACAGTCACTTGTCCAGAAGGAGGAAGTTTCTTCATCTTGGAGTGCTTGTTGGGAGTGTTAGGGAACCTATTTAAGGGGCAATGGGGACGGTGGGGCAGTCAGACACTGTTGGGTCACTTGTTGGGTGGAGTGGGTAGCAAGGAGGGTTTGGGGCAGATAGACTGGGGTGGATTAACTGAACACACTCACAAAGAATGAGTTTGCACATCTATGAGGGAGTACAAATTTAGTTTTAAGTAATGTTGCAAAACAATCCACTGAGGCAATAACACAAACAAGGAGACATCACTGGAGGGAGCAGAGACAATAAAGACAATGCTTTGTTTTAAAATGTTTTTATTATTGTTTGAAAGCAGAACATTTCACAAATGTGCATAGTTGTCTGCATATCTGTCTTGGGTACAATTGGATAAGCTTTAGGTAAGTATAAGCATCCTGCCTGTATCACAAATGAGCCCCCAAACTCTTCACTAGCAAAAAAGGGTGCTTTAACCTAATTTTGCACTAGAACTTAAGTCAGTGGTTCTCAACCCACAGGCCACTTGTGGCCCAATCAGCACACAACTGCGGCCCAAGTGACATCCGCAGGGCCATACAGGTAGTATATATAGTGTGTGGATGCAGCCCACATAAACACAAAGAGCTGCATATGTGGCCCACAACGGTAAATAGGTTGAGAACTACTGATTTAAGCTGATCTAATGTACCCAATCCAGGGACTTTGGTTTTAATTTTCCCTGATTGTAGTGGATCATTTAAGGTCTATGAACCAGAAGTATTTTCCAAAATGCCACGGCTCATTGGTGCTTACAAGTTTGCCTCTCACTTGTAATAGTCATTGAGAATTTGTTTCTAATTATCAGACTGGAAGCAATTTCTCTGAGTTTCTTTTCAAGTTTTCAAAAGTTGGGAAAGGTTTCAAACCTCCGGATTCGCCTGGCTTCAGAAAAAGAACATTACAATTTGTAAAAGTGCCAATATGAGACAGTTACAATCTATCTGACCTGCCTGGGAATTTTATATCGAATGCAATTTGCTGTGCCTATGCAAAACGCATGTCTGGGTTATTAAGTTAGATGTTTGATTTGAGAAGTTCATTGATGTATGGATGTACATATACAGATAATGCTGATTTAATGAGCAAAACAGAAGTGAATTGTTACCCTATTTGATCTTCATAACAAGATTATTATTTGCATTGCAGTGGTGCTTAGAACCATCCATTATAGACCTGGGTCCCATTGTGCTAGGCACTGTGCAAATGCATTACAAAAACAGTCTCTGCCCCCAAGGAGTTTTTAGTCTTAGATTCCAGTGTACCTTGTATTACACTGTTTTGGATAAATAAGAGTTGTCAAATGCAAACCGCATGGACTAAATCACAATGCCTGGCATCAAATATTTCTTTTCAAGAGATTTATTCTGTGGTTCAGTTTTTTGTTTTTTTTTTTAAACTGAGGTTCTCCTGCTTTATTTCCACCCATTCAAGAACTCCCATGAGGAGATGGAACCAGACCAGAAAGGCTTATGTGACGAACAGCATTATGTGATAAGCAGTTATATCATTCCTCAATATTCAGCAACTATAGTGGCATCTGAGAATAAGAGGATGATTAAAAAACTCAGGAAATTGTTTCTTTCAGCCGCTGGTTAAGCCTTTCATTGATCCACTCACACTTCAAGAAGCTGAATAGGCAGCTGCCCAGAAAAATCACCAAAGAAAATGATAAAAGCAAAATGATCAAACACACACACGCACAAATTATGCAGCATGGTATCAATCGTATCTGCCTCTGCTGTTTTCCACATCCTTTTCCTCTGTATGTTTTTCAATGTGCTGTTTACCTAACTGAGTGGAATGGCTCATTCATATCTAATTTAGTCTATCATATATTTGTAAAGGTTTGTTTTTTCAAATGTTTCACTTAAATAAATCTTGTTTGGTTTATCAAAATGCCTGTGATATATGGCACTGAGTTTTTAAGCAGCAGCTTCCATTCAAGGATCTTAAAGCACTGCACAATATTATTAAGAAAGACTCTCCACATTCCTCAAGGGCAGGGAAATATGCCATTTTACAGAAGGTAAAACAGAGGCACAGAGAGATTAAGGCCTACTTTTTCAAAAATGCTCTCTATGTTTTAGGTGCCTCAGTTTTTGGGTGCCCAATATTTAACACCAAGGCAATGCTTTTCAGGCACTGAACACCTACATCACCCATTCAAGACAACTTCTGAAATCCAGGCCTTCTGTGTTTCAACTAGGGCATGCAAAGACAAAGGGACCTCCCAAATCAGTGAAAATGTAGACCTAAACATATGTCTGCGTTCACTGCCAAGTTAACCTGGACTCTTAGCTGGGTATTTGCTAAGGGGAGAGGGTCCTCAGAAGGCAGCTTTACTCAGTCTGCACTGGGAGAATTCTCTGGCTGGAGACAAGGATTTTAGAGCCTCTTTACACTGCTCTGGCCTTTTTACCCAGTCCAAATGGGTTGGAGCAGGGGTGAGAGAGTCTCACCCATGGTATCCGAGACTAAGGTGGCCACAACTGCAGCCTTTGAGTACAAGAACTGCACAGAACTAGAGCTGCACCAAAAGGGAGCAGAGAGGATTCAAGGCCATGGTCAGTAAAGCTACCTGGCCGTGGCTGCATCCTCGCAAGCCATGGTCAGGGCTACACTCTGTCTACCTGCCAGGAAGTTCAATGCCTCCTGATTTTGTTGGGACAGCTGGCTCCATGGTGAGTAGTGCCTCAATGACATTGCAGGTGGTTCTGCCATAAAGGTTTGACAGAATCCTTCGACCGCAAGCTCCTCAGGGCAGAGACTGGAGCTCAGATTTCTACTCTCTTGTACACCAGTGTCACCTCACTGAAACCATGGGGTTGCACTGGAATACAGGAGGGTGGGATTTGCTCTCTTGTGTTTCTATTTGTCTGGACAGCTCTCCAAGTACACCCATGAATGGATGTGGTTACGTGTTGTAGAAAAACAAAGCTTACTATCTGACTACCCTTCCTATTCTTTGGAACAGGCGGGAAGGTAGGCAATAATGCCCAAATCTCAAATCACCATGTTTTAATGCATACTGAAACAAACTCACAATACATTTGCCCATTTCAGCCAAATAATCACAGGCCAGATCCTAAGCTAATGTAAATCTCCCCAGCTCTGTCGACAGCAATGGAGCAATGCTGATTTGTACCCACTGGGGTTCTGGACCCATGTCTTCCATTTTAATTCTGAATCCACTTCTCTTTTAATGATTACCTAGAAGGTCATTTCTGGTATGTCTCAGTGTGCCAGGGCATAAGCTTTATTCATTAGATGCTACCTCTATTTGTGCTGCCACCAGTTCATGGGCTACAAATCTAAGCATGAGTCTATTTTGCTGAATTTCTTTCCTGAATCCTGTATGAAATGGAAGAGGCTGATACTTTTCTTGGCTTCTTGTCATACTCAGAATATTGTGGTTCAAATCCGATAGTAAGTGTTCCATGCTTTTATTCTTTAAGTATTCTGCCTGTCCCCTGATTTTAAAGTCAGACATTAGAGGCACACTGTTTAGAGTGCTAAAGGTTTTCATCAGATTAATCTTTTGTGAAGTATTTTACAAATTAGGTTGTGTAGAAGACAGAAGAAAATATTGCTGTTGTGATCTGATCTCTGCTGCTTAGCTAGCCCTGGCAGATCACTACCCCACAGAAATTTTCAAAGACCCTGTCTCTTTCAAGTGGATACAAGTACTGGTGTGTCATGCAAATAGTGATACTTCAGATACTAAAATGAGATGAACAGGTAGAACACATCACAGACTGAATTAGCTTTGACTCAAGACCCGGGCATATAAGTATTAGTGATAGTAGTGTTCCACGAAGTCTGATCAAACTGAACCCCGGCATGGCCCTGCTGACATGAAGGCAAATCATTAAAACTTTAAATTATGAGCTAGTTTCTCTTTGTTAACCCCCATTACGATAGTGGACAGAATTGAATGCATCACCTGCATTTTATCCTACCCCGCAGACAAATACTGGAGACTGAGGATGAGGTTTGGCGAACAATGTGTTGTAATTCATACTGCCTATAGGAGCATGGAGATATTCTTTTCCACATAAGGAACACAGGAAATCAAGAAATGAACTGTATTTTCCATATCATTCTGTCACAGCAAGGCCATGTCTTCACTAGATAATGCACTAGAGATGCTACAGGAATTCATGGGAGATACAGGGCAGAGCTGCCTCATCTGTTTATTTATACAGATCTTCCTTGTGCTTCTACTTGCAATCCTTGAAAAGATAATGCCTCTGCATCCTTCTCATATGCTGACAATACACCATAACAAGATGTGACAATGGCTACATGCTGTATCACCACATGTCAAGATGAAGGTAATTAATCTTCACCTCCTGTTGAATAAAGGCATGTTTGTGTCTAATATATTGGAGAAACCATCCAACCATAGTCTGTCAATGTAATAATATTCACCATGTCTTTCTGCTGAATCAATGATGTACTGGATGAGCTGATGTGTAAATAACAGTCTCACAAGTTAAAAACTCCTTGACTAAGGCAACTGACAAACCCAAGGTTTCTAAATATATGATGGATAGAGGACAGGTGTGTAACTTTCTTATTCATTTGAATCCCTTTTTTGCTTTCTCCAACCATTTTCTGGACAACAAACTCTTACAAGCTGTTTGTACAACATACATCTGATGGGAGAACTGCAACGTCACAATTTAAATGAAAGAGTTTTCTTATAGCTACTGTTCCATTTAAACATGTACATATCATTGATAACTGGAGCACAAATTAATCCAGAATAGGAACTACAAGCAGATGCTGTAAATGTCACTAGGAATCTTGACAGATGTTGCTTATTCCCTAGAATACCACTCATGGGCTAATGCAGTGGTGTTTGATTAAGCTGCAGTTTATTCCTACAAACTTTGATATTGCCAAGTCATTTATTCATCACAGAACTAACACCTTACTCATTACATGAATCCAATCTGAAAATAGTATTACTGTTTTGGATAAGTAACAGCAGCCAGAGGCTGAGTGCTAGACTCAGTTACAACAACAACAATGGACTGATGCCATATTCCATTCACTTGGGGGAAGAAAGCTACCATCTGGGGAACCATGCTCAGGTAAAATCTGAGCAACCTGTACTCTTGCCCCCAAACTAAAACAAAAACTTTTTTCCAGGTTGGAATAAATTCAGCTGTTTCTCCAACCCCCACTTTTAGTTTTTTATCATCTCTTCATAACCTACATTTGGTCACAAGTAGAAACACTATATTACTGTGAACAGATCCTTTTGTGAGATTTTCTTCCCCACCAGAACAGCAAAGAGTTGGAAATTTTGCAGCAGGGCTTGTTCTTGTGCCCAAATTCTTGACTAGAGAGATTCAATGTAAATATCTACATTTGCTCATCTGAACAACCAAAATATTATTTGAGATTTGCCCTCCACAAAATAGCAATTAAATAATTAATTTTTATAATATGATGTGTATATGTGCAACAGTGTGCTTCAATCTCTAGACTAAATATCACATGTAGCAGTAGCTGTTTAAGAGCTTGAAGATCAGATAAATGCCTGCACTTATTCTTACCACATCAAGGATGCTGCTGAACTTATTTCCTACTACAACATCATTATATTTTTAATGTGTGCGCCTCACTCTTACAACTTGTACTTTCTTTCTCACCCTTAGTTGTTGCATTACAGTAGACTAAGCCCTATCTGGTTTAGAAACACATAACCTTCTATGCTTCTCGTGAAATGCCAAATCTATCTTTCAAATTATGCTTTTCATTTTCAAAATAGTTTAGAAGCTCTACTGATTATTTATCACAATGCCTCTACAAAGGTAGAGGTAGGTAGCTATAATGTTCCTATTGCAAATTGGAAACCAATACAGAAAAGCTTAAGTGTCTTGCCTGAAGTCACAAAAATTGGCAGCATCAACTGCTGGGATGAAAACTCAGAAATTCTAGGTTCACAGTCCAGTGTTCAATATTCCATCTCAGTCTTTACATTGCACACAATGCAAGGAAGGGTTTGAAAATTCCCCTGCTGAATCACTAATCATACAATGTATATAAGCATAAAGATCCATCCATCCCTATTCAGCAAAAATCTTAATCACTAGAGATTAAATTCCACTAGAAACATCCCGAGTTAACACATGATTAAGTCCTTTGCTAAATAGAAATGGTCTTAAGCATGTGCTTAACTTGTTTTCTGAATCTGCAAATATCAAATAGTTTTAACCCATTGCAAGTTGTTAAAAAGTAGTAGTTTTGGTTCATTATGTTATTTTCAGAGTACATGCGATGTAACTATATCAAGCAATTGAAACTGGTTCTCTTATCCTGCAAACAGCATAATGCTCATTGGAACACAGAGATGGACTGTGCCCAGATTTAACCTGCATATATTAAAGATGTCTCTTTTGGGCATTCACTGTAGTTTGCAACATTGGCTTCTTTATCAATGACTAATTGTTATTCATACTTCGCATTACCTGACAAAATGAGGAGCTCAATGATCTCTGCATCCCCCAGAAAAGCCGCAACATGAAGAGGGGTGCGTTTCTCACCATCCTGTAAAACAACAAAGATTGCACAGCTGTAAACTATGGTCAACATTTACAAGAGAGAGTGCTAAAGTGTCATTAAGCTTTAGTTAATATTTCATTTTCTACCAGTTTTTCATATTAGAAAGATGGGATTTAACCAGTAAAAAATGAAAAAAAAGTTCTGAATCAGGCATTTCTCTTTAACAATCCACACCTTACATGCCACATTTTTCCATCAAGTTTTGCACAGAAATGATCGTTTCCTGGGTATTCTTTTCCACAGATATAGCAAATATCATCTGTATCTCATCTGTACCTCTCTTCCTTCCTACCCTGGAAAGACAGTTACACATGAGGGAAAACATTGTCCTCAGTTAAGTCCTTTTTGAAATGTTTGCTACTTTACTGCTATACTGGCATAATTCAAACACTTCTGGACATCAGCCCTTGTGATGCAATTTGATTGAACAACACAGCACAAGGCTCTAAAAATAATAGCTTTGAGAAAGGAATGGAACAGTTCACAAGGACATTATAGATAGACTGCCCTTTCACCACAAAGAAAATCCAAATGCATGCAGCCTTTCATAAACTATTCATCAATAAGTCGCTGGCTTAAAATAGAGAAGTCTGGCAGTCTAGTCCAGTACTGCTAAGCCCAAACATTAAAAAATCTTGAGTCAGGCCCCCCCATCCCCAAAATCATGAGATTGGTTTAAACACAAAGAGAATTTAAAAATAAAATATTTGGAGTTCCTTTTATTTTCCTTCTGGCTTTTGAACCTTTAGAGTTTATATTTTCAAGCTTATCTCTACAATCATGAGGGCTAGGAACTTTTGTAATTTAAAAATGAAAGCCAAAATTCTTTTGTATTCTCATGAATCCAAGCCTTTAAAAAAAAAAAACTTCAAGAAAAAAATCCACCAAATATCATAAGACTCACCATAAAATTTACAAGAGTTGGAAACAGTGCTAACCGGAAAACACTAATAACACTCAGTATTTATTGTGCACTTCATGCATTTATTTAGAGTCAAACAACATTAAAAAACAGCCATACAAAGAGATCTAGGTGCCCTTGTCAGTTAATTAAAAACTTAAAATAACAGACCCACCCAGCATTAAATATTCATATTCAGGTAACAAAGTAACTCATTAGCCAATAAAACAAAGCAAGGGAAAAGCCCCATTTATATTCCCATCCCACTCCAGGGACATACCCCAGACTCTGTCAAGTAAACAGCTGTTGCAGAATGTCTTTAGGATCATCAGCTGTGGGTTATTTGAACTATCTTCAAAATGCTCTGTAAACACCAACAAATCAATGCTGCAGAATGTTTTTTCTTCTGAACAATGAAAATTTTTTTTCCAGGATACGCACAAGCACTGAAAGCCTAGAACCACTGAGGGACAGTGTGAGTTATAGCTGATATTTTTTGAAATCTCTCATATGTATATATTACTACAAAGGCTTAGAATTCTTTTTAAAAAATCTAAAATATTGATCATATACATAAAACATTTGAAGACAGACTACTCAAACACAGCCACACTGATGGAGGAAAGATTCTGTCATACCCTCTATCTTCTCACCTGATGGGGCAGTTATAATAGTATTAAAAATTTCCTTGTTTTTTACTTACAAAATATAATCACTCTATGCACTGCAGGCCAGAATTCTCAAGAGACCTCAGCACCTATTAAGAGACCTAAAGTTTTCTAAACATTTTCTGAAGTGCTCACTACTCAGCAGCTCCTGCTGAGAACAACAGAATGCAGAGCATTTTTTAAAATATGGACCTACATAGTTTATTCAGTAACATTTTCTATGATGTAATATATTATGCTTTAGTTTGCACTGGGTGTGAAAGTGTTTGCTGTGGGATATTGCACCGTAACATTCAGAAGGACTATTTCATGTTATCTATCCTAAGACTGTACAATACAAGCAAAATCATAAAACAGACTGGTCAAAAACCAGAACAAAAATAGAAATGTTTTCAGTGAAGGATTTTTTGGTTTTTGATTTTTGTAAGTAATACAGAATCTCTCTTGGTTTTGGTGTAATATTAGCAACAGCTCTTGCATCTCTCAACTCAGAGCTTTATAATACCACCTCGTGACACTATACATGGCTTGATAAGAGAACACAGGGATGTGAAATGGGGTATTGGTGACACAAGTTCAAGCAAGTATCCAAAACGATCCCATTAACTGGTTAATGGATTATAAAGAACATTTTACAATGAATTCAACACATAATGGTGATGTGGCCATCAGAAAAAAAGGTATAATAGGAGAGTGGAATTTTGTGCCACTGACATATTTTGATGTAACGTTTTGATCCAACAAGATATTTAGTGGATTATCTGATATGACAACTCTCACAGTCCTAAAAATAAAAGGCCAATCCATTTACAAGCAGGGCAATATCTACCCACAAGCATCTGATATTCCAACACTGAAGTCATTGAAAGTTGACTTCAATAACAGCAGATTCATGTTTTAAGTAACAAAACAAAACAAAAAAGATTTTTAGTGGTTTGATTTTTTTAATCCTAATTTCTGTTTCTTAGATGACAAAATAAATCTTCCTTCACTTGTCATTTGAGCATCCAGTAACAAAAGAGGGCTCATGCTTATGCAAAATGTAACTGAAGATAGACAGAAATAATCTCTAGTAAAAGGCAAAAAAAAAAAAAAAAAAAAAAAAAAAAAAGCCACCCTCCAGAAGGTGATCATTTATTGGAGTTACTTCTGAAGAAGTCGGAGTATTACATTTGTACCTCAGTGTCATGTAAGTAGGTCAGTCAGAGGATCATTCTCGGGTTCCTGTTTATGTTACAAAAAGCCTGACAAAAAAAAAAAACACTAGAGCATATGCACATACAATGAAATTCACTCCTTGTGTTCACAGCCCACCAAAGACTATCCATCAATTAAATGGTGCCCAGTCTTTGTGCTGGGCCTACGCAGAGCGAGATAAGTTCAACCACAAGACATAATTTTGATGGTAGAACAGTGAAAAATCAATGAGGTCTAAACATTGGAGGCTACAAATACAGAGAGAGAATAAAGAAAGCATTATTTCTATCTCTAAAAGGTTTGGCAGTAACCAAGTTCATATAAACATTTAAAGGAAAGAAAGAAGCAAAAGTAGATAGTGAAAAGAAGATTGGACACTAGTAAGATAAATAATGGGACATATTTCAAGTACAGTACTTAAAGGAACAAGATAATAGATATGCTAAATGATGGATACGATATATGTAAGATAAGTTACTGAAAGTGAGGTAAACATTCCCTCTTCAAAAATTCATTAATTGGTTGCTTTGGTTCACAGAAGAGCATATGCAGCTACAGAAGGTGTCAATGCAGATGCAATAGAAAAGTAACGTCTGTACTCATTTTTGGCCATATGAATTGGCTGAGCCACAGAGATCAATGTAACAAATTTAAAATACTGTTTAACACAATTAAAATCAGAATAATAATTAAACAACCAATTGCAAAACCTGATTTTCCTCTCAAATCAACATAAAACAGGAGAAAAGCCACTGATGTTAATGGAGATAAGAACAGAAGCAGAGCTAAGAAGTTTTAGGGATTCATACTTTCTCCAAATTGCACAGGATCAACTAAGGAGGCAGAATAAATCACATCATATTAGATGCATATCAGTGACGGACAGAAATTGACTCAAATGTAATGAAAACAGTCACACAAAAAGAACCTATTTAACACAATTTAAGCCACACTTACAATTGCTGAGACAGGAATGTATTGGCATAGAAGTGAGAGTTAAAGTGGGTAGTAGTGTTGATAGAATGATTCAGGTGCAATTTTACTTCAGAAAAATTAGTGCAGGATATTGGGAGTGAAGGAACATTTAGGCCTCATAGAAGCCTGCTGTGACTTTTAAGAGTCTGTTCTGATAACATTTAACAGCATAAGCATAAATAGAACTGCACATATGCATACAATTTCAGAGTAATCGTGTTTAATGCTGTGCATGTGTAAGAAATTGCAAAGTAATCATGTTTGTGAGAAAAATATAAGAAAAAGTAACTAAAAAGCTAGGAAAGACCAGTTTGAAATAACACGAAACCTCTACTGACAGGGGAAGAGAGTTAGCATGGAAATCAGAGACCAATATGTACGTATAAGAAAAGATAACAAAATAACAAAAGGAGGTTGAAGTTGCATTGTCTGGTGCTTGAGGCAATTGTGTGAGATAATCCTGATGAACACCCCACTTGTAAATAACTGATCACTACTTGCTGAGTGTTTTGCCTTAATAAAGATTTGTTAGACCCATCTGATGAGTAAATGAATCTCAGTCCAACATACAGGAGTCAACTGATTAGGCACTACTAAAGGAAGAGCAATTGAGCATGTTTAGCTCCTCAGCTCTAAAACATAGTTAAGGTCAAAAAGTTGACTTTGTAAAAACCTCTCTCTCTTCAATATTTATTCTCCTTCACTGTTTCCTCTGTTAAACTGTGCAATTCACAAAACAAATCAAAATGTCTAACTAGGAGCACCAGCTGCTATATGAAAGTCAAGCTTTGTTATTTCTGCTCTCTGCATTTTCATCAGCCACCACCAACTACAGAGATTTCCTGAATCAAAACTTCAGGCCATACCCTACTAATCTTAACCCCTCAGGGTATGTTTACACTGCAATCAAAGCAGCTGACTTGGGCTGACAGGACTATAAAATTGCAGTATAGACATTCAGGCCCACACATAGGGTCTCAGAGCCCAAGCTCCAGCCTGAGCCCAAATGTACTATGTTTAGCCCTGAAGCCTGAGTCCTGTGAGACTGAAGAGCTGGCCAGGGATCTGAGACTCAGTGCCCTGGGTTTTTATAGCAGTGTAGACCTATACTTAGCATCTTCAACTACTCCTAAAAGTTAAGGTTTGCAGGACTGGGTCCTTAGCTAATGATTTTATGGATGCTGTACGAGGTGAAATAGAAATGCATTTTGCTCTTTCACAAATAATAAGGATAACAATGAAGGGTTTTTGTAGCATTTTTCCTTCCATAGGGCTCAGAGTATGCTACAGAGATTTGTGAATACTACCCCCTGCTTTTAGATGAGCAAACTGAAGCACAAAGAACTGACAGGCTTGTCTACATAGTGCAGCAATGTAGTCCTGCTTGAAACAGTACCACATTAACACTCTCTAGAAACCTTTTAGCGTGTCAGCAGGGTGTACATGAGGCAGTTAATACAATACTTTAGAGCGCTGTACAATTTATACCTCTCTGTTGCACACTGCCACACCGTGTAGACAAGCCCTAAGCAACTTGCCCAAAGTCACTAGCAAGTCAGTAGCAGTTATGGCAATAAATCCAGACCTCCTGTCTCCCAGCTGCATGCACAATGAAGTTTCCCCTGATATATTGGTCCCAAAGTCCCAACAGTAGCTTGCTTATGTCACTGAACCAGGCACACAACTGAGAAAACACAGGAAATAGATATGTGCAGTAGCAGGTGGCATTTTATAATCACACTTCAAACTACATGTGGAGTAGTTCTATTCTAGTAATAGACTTTTCAGGAGCCATATATGCACAAGTAATTCTAGCTAAATGCAAGTTTGCTCAAGTCATCTCCATTTACAAATTTGGTAGTGTTGATGTATTAATTAATTCCAGGCCTATTTTGAGTGTGTCAGCATTGAGCAAAATATAGGGAAAGCTGGATTTTCAATCAAACAAGGACATGTTATGAAATGAAAAGACACTTAAATACAGTGTGTTTACTAGCCTAGAACAGCTGCACTTGCTAGTTATAGTGATTATTTTGTCACAGTTACAGAAAAAGGTCATGTGCAGTTTCTGTTAAACTGAATTGACCAATCCCTCTTCCTTGATAAAATGGGATTTGAGGCAGATATGTGGCTTGCAGATCACTTGTCTAAGAGTCTCAGTCATTCTGAGGTATATCTTATTGGCTGTTGATGTGGTTCCTTTAGAGACCAAATTAAGTCTTTTAAATAACATTTTATTAATCAATCATCAATACACAAATGTGACAATGAAAAGAACAAAGCTTTTTCCCCCTGAAAATGGAAACATCATTTATTACATTGTATTAAAGCTTCAAAATGATTTTTCAAATCTCTCTTTACCTTACTCTGTTGACTCCCAGCAAGCGTCGTGTTTATGGATTTTGATACTTCACTTAAATACCTTTAGACTAATACTTATAGAGTAAGATATTGCACTGGAGAATATTAAGTCTTTGAATAATAAGTATCTCCATTATTCTGGATGAATTCTTAATTTGTTATAACGATGTGGATTATATATAAGGTAAGCAAAAGTACTCAATGTTGTTTTGCTGCTGGTTCGCTTTCTGTACATAATGTCAGGCTAGGACACTGTGGCTTCTCATAATAGACTGCTAATCTTTGGTTGTAGCTTTAGACATTGGTATCATCTCTAATTCCCGCACATGTATTCAAGTTTCTAACTTTCATGGCTGCAGAGTAAAGCTTGAAAACATGACAAAGCATTCTCTGTAAGATCAAAAAAAGAGAAGGCAAATTAAAAAGCATCCAGAAATTAGAAATTTTTTATAATTTTAGGATTTTGTAATTGATGATGATTTGGGAGGGCCTGACTCTCAAATTTTGAACATTTCGTGTCAGCAATGCTACTTTCAGGAAAATGAAACCAGTTGCATATGCACATTGCCATGTATAGGTAAATACCAACACATCTTAATCTGTTCCCCATCCACTCAGCTAGTCCTTCCCAACCCCTCCACTTCAGGAAAATTTGTGTAGTTCTTCATACAATGTAGATCTTGAGCAAATCTTCCATAAAATGATGCTTCCTGTTCTTGTGCTCTCTCTCTTTTTAAAAAAGATTTTAGAGCTTTAGTCTATAAAACATGAATACAAAATAAAAGACATCTGACAGACCTTAACATGGGGAAATTAACTAAAGAATAATCAGTAGGCTGGAGGATGATCACATTCATATCCAGAGCTTTTTTTATTATACAGTGGAAAGGATCCATTTTTTAGTTTCTACAATGGAGCAAAGAGGCAGAGAGGTGGGAAGAACAGAAAAGACTTCAATAGTGGATTAATTCCAGGATAATCTTCATTAACACCACTAGCCACACAAATTGCTATCAAGAACAACCCCTACTTGTCAGAACCATTTTTCTAGAGTAAGAGTAGATTTTTAGAAGTCTGTTAGTGTGCACCTCATGTGTATTAATTACAAGAGCCTGCTGAAGATTAGGTAACTCAGCTGCCATTTAAAAAGTATTCAGGGTAATCTGAAATATATTATCTCTAGACAGCCTTTCTAACCCAGGTTTTAGATGGGTTAAGTGCTATGGGTGGTCCAATCTAAAATGAATTTTGTATACACTGTTCAGTATAATATAAGACATTGCTGTTCTTTCTTATATCCTTTGATGAGCAGCAATGACATAGTTAACAATGTTGACATCATATGTCACCATTTGCACATGAATTAGTACCAACTGAAATGAGTGGGGCAATTCACGCATCGGAACTACTGTTTCAGCCTTTCTAGAAACTCCAACAGACATAGCTGCTTCGGTTACATTTACTTCTTCATTAGAAGGATTTCTTTGAAACCATGACTGCTAGAGACCTTAATTTATTTTTTAAATGAAAACAAACTGGAAAACCATGGAGAGGTACACAGTGTTGCTGTTCTTCCAGACCTGAAGAAGAGTTCTGTGTAGCTCGAAAGCTGGTCTCTCTCACAAACGGAAGTTGGTCCAATAATGGAGAGGTATGTCAACAAGCTCTCCTAATGAAAGTCAATGTGATTTGAGCAACTACTTCCCTTATGAGCCTTTGAAAATCCCAACTCAAGTTATTAATAAATCCCTATATAGATTAACTGTAATAAATATCCCAGCAAAAGGGTTTATGAGTTAAAATAAACAGCGTATTTAACTGTGGCTAAGAGCAGGCCAATACATTTAAATGCACAGGACCCACACCTAAGGCCAAGCTGTCACACTGTACCAAAGAAGGAATTTTTCAAAGCAAGGACTTGTGTGAAAACTGATACATTGTCTTATGCTTTTCCCCTCCCTGGGAGGGCAGACATGAAAGGTTTTCCACTGTGGCAGATCTACATCTAGAAATGCCCCATTTATTTCTAGCACAATTTTATTCACCAGTAAGACCCAATAGTGCCAAGAATAAAATCTTCATTCTTTGGAAGGCATGGTCTGCTTCCCATGATTGATGAAACACCACATCATTTTATCTCTTAATCCCAAATTAGATGTATTACTCAGAATTAAATGAAAAGTTTTTCTGCATATTATTATTCTGAAAGATTCTAAACCTTTCGGAATAACACTCTTGCTCCCCATTTAGAATGGGCGGGCGGGCGGGCACATGCACGCACACGCGCGCACACACACAGAACATCTTTTGTTCTCGGCTTCAGAGCCTATGACTAGGGGCAAGATCTAAAGGTACGTTTAACATTTGTTTTCTTGTGAGGACTTGGGTGAACCCTGAATGCCTACTTTTAATTAGAATAGTGTTAGAAACATGCGTAAGAGCCTTAGCAGTGTGTTTGACTGAAAGAGAATATACATATGATGGTGGTGGCATGGTATAAAGATTTTATCAACATAAGTTTGGAACACCCTCTCTACAGATTTGTACCATGCAACTCTTCCCAGCTGAGACTCAATAAAACCTTCAGACCACACGCACCACTACTAATGAAGAAGGGGAAAGCTACAAGTGGCCAGCATGGTGAACAGGATCAAAGTTAAGACTAAGCCTCATTGCTCCATCTCAATCAGTTTATAACACACCTTGAAAACTCTTTATTTTCCAAGGGTTTGCCCCAAGGCCTAAAAATTAGAGTGCCTTGACCTTATTTTGGACATATCAGATCACAATATGAAGTTGCATCTTCATCTTCACATCAATAAAGTGAACCCAACACGTGAAGACCTACCCATACCCACAATGACCTCCTCCTTACTGATCTAACATTCCCACGCCCGTGGCAAACTACCACCAAACTCACACTCCTGTTTGTGGGGCTTTGCAATCTCTGGTGATACACTCTCCTTCTCCCCATCACCTTACTACATCAAGAAGCCAAGAGATGGGAGCAAAGCACAACTTCCTAATCCAGGAATGGATGGGTAGGGATAAGTAAGGATCTCAATATCTGCAATAATCCTGGCCCCAAAATCAACAGGGACAATATTTGTGGAAATCAGATGGTGCTTTGACTGTTAGAGCTAGTAAAAAATGCTATATATTTTCCATGAAAATTTCAAATATGATAGAAACTTCAGGAAGAATTTCATTTTTTTCAGAATTTTTCTGAACTTCTCTTTTTCAACAAAAATGGAAACAGAACAATTTTTATTTTTGTTTTATCTCCCCCTCCCCCCACACACACACACACTCCCTTCCTGGGATTAAAAGGGGGGAAAAAGAAGAGAAGGGAAAAGAGGGGAAAACAAAGAAGTTTTTCCATTTTCAAAACTTTGTTCTTTGTTGTCGTCTTTTTAAACTGGATTTAAACCAAGATGAAAATTTTCCGTACGTTATTTTGAGTTGAAAAGCCATTTTTCTCTGGAAAAAAAATTGACCTGCTCTTCTGCCTGGTAATCTGGAACTCTGGATGAGTGAAGCCCTAAACAGCTGCCTAGGTTTCAAATGCCCAGTGGCACCACTAGTTCACACTGCATAGAGGGCCATCATTAGCTGGAGGGTCAAAAGCCTTTGGAGGAGAAAGAAAAATCTCAGAACTGTCCCCTCTCCTTCTCCAGACTGAATAACGAACAAAATTACATTTATATTTCCATGTAGAAAGGGTAGGTGTTAAAAAAACCCAAACTGCCTGCCACTAGCTCAGTGGTCTTATAGTACAACATATGTTAGTCTATAAAACAGACACAGGGATTCCAACCCAACTTCCTATTCCCTGAACAGTAGGCCAGTGAAAATTTCCTGTACACCCACCTCTGGGTAAAAACAGTCAGATGTTTAGGGATAAGAAGCAACTACTGCAAGATAGATAAAAAGCATCATTGCCATCAAGATGTAAAATTAATATCTTGTTCCCCATGAAGACCATAAGACATATGGAGAAGTCAGAGTGACCTCTATCTTGGCAAAATGAAATAAAAACAAGCAGTTCTAAGAAACAGTTAGAACTTTTTCTTGGCTACAAAATAAAAGTCCCAATTACAGCAGCAGCATCTAGATGTAAGAGTCTTTTTTTTTTTTTTTTAAACACACTTCCATGGTAGGAAAGATATAATTTATTTTGGGTTACATAATTTGTTCTTCTATTTTAGGATTTGCTCTGAAGTCTCGTCCCAAGGTTAATACTCTATTTCCTTGGATCAGGACAACTCTCATGCAAGCTTTCACAGTTTACTATTGTTAGGTATCACTTATTTTTCATAGATTCCCATGTCCCATTTTGTTCTGCCATGCTAATAGCCCTTCTGCTGTGAGCTCTGAAACATCACATATGACCTTAGAAATCCCCAAAGCTCACAGTGAGAGCAGTCACATCTTATTTTTACTTTGTGTTTACATTTTAACTCTTTCAATATTTTTACTGTTCACCAAAAATGATTGACAAAAAACACCATCACTAACAAGCAGTGCCAAGGCTTCCTGTCACATGGCCAGAAGTAGCAAAGCATCGCTGAAATGCCATCATGGAAGTAATTAGAAACAGACTGAAAATAATTAGCATAAGCAACTACCGTGACTATCCAGCTCACAGCAGATGGGTCTTCTATCCATTCTTTTCTGACATTTCCAGTGTTCGATATTTATCTGAAATTACTACTTTAAATTGATATTTCTGAATATATCCTGAAAAATATTTTTGTAATTACTGCAAAGAACATTCCATTTCTTAGCTCTCAGCAGGCTGTCTGCTGGGTCAACTCAGTCTTGCAAGGGCTTTCATTATACTGAACAAAATTCTGCATCAAAATGTTCACATCAATTACCTTTTTTCCATTAAAAGCCACAGCACCCACATACAAAACATATATTACCCTTTAATATTTTACCTGGGAATTGAGTATATCTCCATAGCAACAATCCCCTGCAACCTTGGATTGAAGGAGACATGAAAACATTTTATGGGTAGGACCTGGAAGCATAATCATGTGGAGTGGATCTGCACAAGGGCTATTTTTGATGAACTAATATGCAGTATAAAGAACAGATTACTCACCTTAAAGGTGTGTCAAAATTCCATTGTTACCATTGGAGAAAATAAAAATAGAGGGAATATAAAGAAGACAGTATTTTACAATTAGAATCTTTAGGATCTTATTTCAGGAAAGGACACAAGAACTGACACTTATAGAAAGACCTCATCAGCTTCACCCCAATCTCTCCTTTCCCCTCTCTAAAAGCCTGATCTGACTCCCATTTAAGTCAATGGCAAGTCTTTCTATTGATTTCACTGGGAGTTGGATAGAGACCTGTTCAACTAAAGCTGGGGGATCACTCCTACAGCTTTAAGACGAATCGCTAAGTGTACCTCCTTCAACCAGATATTTGGACCACATTGGCCACAAGAGCTGTAGTCCCAAACCAGAGCCTCCTGTGTAGTAAACAAACCAGACAAACCACTGGAATTAGCTAGAAATAAAATAAGGGCTAGATTTTTTTTCTTTTTGGTCTGGAAAAGACACAGGAAAAGGATGTTTAACTTAAAAGACCAGTTAACAGCTTGCAAATCACTGTTCTGTCTCAGCTTCACAGTCTAACCAGCTCCAGAGTTTACAGACTGTACTCAAGGTGCCAGCAAAAAACTTCTCATTTTAACAGTTCTAATGTAATTCAGTACAACGGGGAAAAGCATAAGGCAAAAAACAAACCAGTTCCTAAAAAAGACCAGGTTCGGTTTAAGATTTTCCATTACTCAAATACTTAACCTGTGCTTCTTTACAGCTGTTTACCATGGCCTCAGCTAAACATAAGTCAATCTATCCTGCAATAATTCCCCTGTGTGAATATCACTGGACAAGCTGCAGTTCCCTTATCTTGTTGTTTGAGAGAGCTGTAGTGAAATTAACTTAGACGTTAAATATATTCAAATCCTGAATGAAGGTTGGTCCCTGATCTGCAAGGGCTCATTATTAGTGAGAAACTCCACAGAGATTCAAGATATGCTACTTTCAGCTGTTTTAGTTCACAACAATAGGGATTTGGAGAAAACCTGTCGTCCCTGATTTATATATTTGAAATAATTATGATACATTTAGGGAATTACCACAATGTGCTGTAGATAATTGTTTGTTCAAGTAACAATTAGGAATCTATTTAAGCTATAACAACGAGTCCTGTGGCACCTTAAAGACTAACACATTTCTGCAGGCATAAGTTTTTGTGGGCTGCAACCCACTTCATCAGATGCATCTGATGAAGAGGGTTGCAGCCCACAAAAGCTTGTGCCTGCAGAAATGTGTTAGTCTTTAAGGTGCTACAGGACTCTTGTTGTTTTTGCTGTATACAGAGTAACACAGCTACCCCTCTGGTATTTAAGCTATGCATATCTAGCTTACAAATATTTTCCATTTTGTTAGTTTTTTATTACTAATGGAATAATTCATATTTAAGTCATGACAGTTCATAAACACTGTACATACATACACATATACACTCACCAGAGCATTAACATCCTCAGTTTTGTAGATCAACATCCGTATCTCCTCTGGATCGCCGCTGAAAATAGCTTGAACCAGTGGTGGCTGAGAACAGAAAACATTAATTAAAGGTTGTTTTTTATTCATCTAAAGACAACATGTTATTCCTTCTAACATTTACCAATACAGTGCATGGACACTATGAATTCAATCCTTCGCCAGTCTCAAATCTACAGGAAAATCTTATAAGCAAGGTTTATTAGCTTGCACAATGTATATCTGAATGCATGAAAGTGATTGGGTACAGAGCAGGGTCCTCATTAAAATGGTAGCTTTTCCCAACATATACCACACAGTCAGCATAGTTGTTTCCTAGTTCAACTATGAGGATATCAGTTTTCCCTTAAATACTACTAAGCACTAGCTGACAGCATATGGTGATGTTTTAATGACAACCACTCTATAGACATATTTAAGTAGAGGGTACAACGCCGCGAGATGTCGCTGTGTCGTGTGCTGCCACGAGATCTGTGTACTCTGGCGGCAGCGTGTGGAGCGCTGTGTGCACAAGACACAGTGCTCCAAAAGTGCCTAGTATTTCGATTTATGGTATGTATGACCCACTTGAAGTACATTTAATTCAAATCTGGCCCGCCATAGCAAATGAGTTTGACACCCCTGGCTTAAGGCTATGTCTACACTGATGGTGGCAAATTTGCTGCCATCAGACCGACTTATTTGGATCGACTGAGCAGTCAGTGAAGACCCGCTCAGTCGATCCAGAAATCGACATATTAAGACCACTTCCTCAAGTGGTGTAGCACTGCATCGACAGGAACACAGTTCCCGTCAGCACTGTGCACTGAAGACAGAGCGCAGAACAGAAGCACAGAAGTTGACGGGAGTTATACAAGTTTTTTGCGTAACTCCGGTTGACTGCCGCCAAATCTCCGAGGTAAGTGTAGACAAGCCCTAAGTCTTTGCAGGACAGGGACCTGACTGACTATATGCAACATGATGTAAAATGCACAATGTCAAAAAAATAAAGGAACGGGGAAGAGTATCTTTGAAAGAGAATGGAAGAAAGACTGTCATCTGAGTTCTTACTTATAACACCAGCAGGTAAAAAATTCTGACAGACATATTTTTTAAGTTGACTGTGCCCTTTTAAGAGAGACTAATCAGGAGAAGATGCCAGGGAATTTGGGGACTGATGGATGCAGCATATATAAGGAGGGAATGGGGGGTGGGATGAAGGAAAATGAAGATAAGAAAAGGGTTAGTAAAATGGAAGGTTGAGGTGGAAATTGTTTTTCTCTCTCTGAATTTTGAGGATAAAATTAATAATGAAATATAATTATGAAGTTTTTTGTTTTCAGAAAAATATTGTCCTTCAAATTGAGGAAAAAGATGACCTCCAAGAGGCAATAATGCCCTCAGCATTCTGGTATTTATAGCCCATCATCAGTCAATTCTCAATCCATTGGACAATCATTTCTCACCATAATGTTCAACTGCAGTCAAAAATATATAGTATTTCTTCTCTGTTATTTATATGTAACACAACAGCTATGTAAGGCCCCCCCACCCTGCATCTGAAAGCTAGTTAAAACATAACCATAAAACAGCATCAAAAGTGGCAGCCTCCCTGTACCCTCTAAAACCAGAGGTTAGCTGACTAACATCAACACATGTATGCTGTACACAATGACAACCACAAAGTGACGATGGACCTCATTACATCACTGCCTCTAGCCATACAACACACACAGTTTCCTCATGCAAATTTCTCCTTCCATCTCCTCATGCTAGTGTTTCATAAAGTGACCATTTCGGTGCTTCCAGTATCCCCTGGTAAAACACATTTCCCACCTCCCTTTCTGATTCCCTTACTTCAGGTTCAGCTTCTTTGAGAACTTATTTTTTCCTCCTTTGGTTGTGTTTCCCTCTTTCCTTTATTAGTAAACCTACCGTACCAAACACCCTTCCCCAGCCACTTAAGCACAGTTTCTCCCCACAGATGTTGAATACTAGTTATTGATCCCCTTCTGCTCCTCATTCAATCCACCCCATCCAAAATAATAATACTGACATGATGTGACAGAAAAAGTATTGAAATGGCATCTTTCATTTCTACTGCTTGGTGCCATTCATCATCCTGTTATCTCTACACATTGCAGTTGATGTGTGAAAATCACTGGATTAGATGTATTCATGATCCACTCACCAGAAACAAATCATTCACTAAGGAGAGAACAACAACATTCCATCAAAGTATATACCATCTCTCCAACAGTCTGCCACACTCAAGCGTAAGGGGTCTTAGTAATTGGTGAGGAAAAAACCAAGCAGGTGCATCCAATTGTGCTTTTCCCCACAGAACAATGAAAATAGCTTCAAATGGTTCTATGATCTTATGCCTACAGTATATTTGCGAATAGACATTTACTGTTTACTGCTCTTGAATTTAAGACTCATGTTAACCTTTGAAGAACCAGATAGTGGTTATGAAATAAAAATTCACACAAAAATATTTTTCCCACACCTGTTTTTCATTAAATGTTTAAGTATCAGAGAACAACGGTTTAGAACTATGACTGGAATAGTGTTAATTACTACTTCTGTACTGTACTGAAACCAGACATTACTGCCTATGGCACATACACACAGTATCTAGGATTAGTCTCTAAGTTCACCTGACTCTTGACACCTGCTTTTCAGTACATTACTTACCACAAAGGATTCTGTATTATAGGAGATGAGAGGCTAGGTGGTTGGGATGTGGGATTTCTTGGGTGAAAATATGTTGTTTTGTATTGTTTTCTGCTGATTATGTTGGGAGAATTTAATTTTAATGTTAGAGAGTGTATTTTCCATAGATACCAGACTGTCCAGTGTCTCTAAAAGGCATCTTTTATAATGTACAAATGGAAATAAATGTTGAAAAAGAGTTAACGTAGCTCAGCCACTGGCACCATATATAAAGAAAGTTGGAAGTGATGTAACTAAGCTGTTCAGCACAAAGGCTGTGTCTTCCTGAACATCTGTACAATGCCAAGTGCAACCAGGCCCCAACCTTGATTGGGCTTTATTGTATGACTACCACTGATATTATGGATAACAGCAACAGTGATGTTATTCAAAGGCAAACAGAAGAATTTCTTTAAATACATTCAAAGCAAGAGAAAGACAAAGGAAAGTGTAGGTCCTCAACTTAGCAGGAAAGGAGAGCTAATAACTAATGATATCAAGAAGGCTGAGGTGTGTGATGCCTATTTTGCTTCTGTCTTCATTAAAAAATTAATGGTAACTAGATACTCAACACAGTTACTATTAACAACAAGAGGAAAGGGGGACAGGCCAAAATATGGAAAGAAGAAGAGGTTAAAAATATTCATAAAGTTAGATACATTCAAAATGGTAAAGCCTGATTACATTAATTCGGGTACTTATGCAACCAGCTGAAGCACTCTTGGGACCAAAAGCAATTGTATACTCATGGAGGATGCCTGAGGTCCGAGAGGACTGGAGAAGGGCAAATACAGTAACTGAGTTTACAAAGGGGAACTTTTGATCAGTCAATTTTTCTTTAATAATTTGTTCTAGTATTTTCCAGGTATCAAACAATCAATTGTGAGCACCTAAAGGATAATAGGGTTATAAGGAATATCCAGTATGGATGTCAATAAAAAATAGTGCCAAACCAACCTAATTTCTTTCTTTGACAGGGTTATTGGACTAGTGGATAAGGGGAAGCAATAGATGTGATATACCTTGACTTTACTAAGGCTTTTGACACAGTCCCAGATAGCATTCTCATAAGCAAACTAGGGAATTGTGGTCTAGATGAAATTACTACAAGGTGGGTGCACAACTGCTTGACAGACCGTACCCAAACAGTAGTTATTAATGGTTCACTGTCAAACTGGGAGGACATATTTAGTGGGGCCCCACAGGGGTTTGGCCTAGGTTTGGTACTATTCAATATTTTCATTAATGACGTGTATGATGGAGTGAGTACATGTTCGTAAAACTTATGGATGACACCAAACAGAGAGGCAGCAAGCACTTTGGAATTCAAAAGGACATGGACAAATTGGAGAATTGGTCTGAAATCAACAAGATGATATTCAATAAAGACAAGTACAAAGTACTTCACTTAGAAAGAAAAAATCAAATGCACATCACAAAATGGGGAATAACTGGATAGATGGTAGTACCGCTGAAAAGGATCCGGGAGTTATAGGGCATCAGAAATTGAATACAAGTCAACAATGTGAGACAATTGCAAAAAAAGGTTAATATCATTCTGGGATATATTAACAGGAGTGTCGTGTGTAAGCCACATGAAGTAATTGTCCCACTCTACTTGCCACTGATGAGACTTCAGCTGGAGTACTATGTCCAGTTATGGGTACCACACTTTTACAAAGATATGGACAAACTGGAGAGAGTCCAGAGGAGAGTAACAAAAGTGATACAATGGTTAGAAAACCTGACCTATGTGGAAAGGTTAAAAAACTGGGCATGTTTAGTCTAGAGAAAACAGAGGGGATCCTGATAACCGTCTTCAAATATGTTAATGATTCGTATAGAGAGGGTGGGGAACAATGGTTCTCCATGTCCACTGAAGGTAGCACAAGACGCAATTGGCTATATCTACAGCAAGGGAGATTTAGGTTACATATTAGGAAAAATTTCCTAACTATAAGCATGGTTAAGTACTGGAATAGTCTTCCAAAGGAGGTTCTGGAATACCCATCATTGGAGGTTTTTAAGACCAGGTTAGACAAAGACCTTTCAGAGATGGTCTACGTTTACTTGGTCCTGCCTCAACATAGGGGGTTGGACTTGACCTCTCAAGTTCCCTTTCAGCCTGACATTTATATGATTTATGATTAGTGTCCAAGTTCTTAACAACAGTATTTTTGAAGGCAGTAATATTGTCCCAATTGGTGCAATAGCAGCACTAGACACAGAGAAAACCTCAAAGTCATATCTTCATGGTTATATCTGTTGTTCCTAGGTGTCCATGGGGAAAAAAAGTGATAAAAACCATCCCCAGTGAGGTTATTTTAAGGAGAAGCTCCAACCCTTTCAGGGGTGGTATTTTTCCTTGAGTTACAAGAGAATAAAAGTGTTGTAAATTCTTAATTTAAAATAAGTCTGCCAGACAGCTTGGCATTTATCCTGCTTCAATCTGCCATAACGCATTTGGATCAGATACTCAATTTTACAGCCAAAGGTTTGACCTTTTTAATTACCATTAGTTGCTTAACATGGAAAACAGTATCAGAATAATACTGCATAATTGAGAAGCCAGATGCTAAAAGTACCCTAATCTTAATTGTCATTCACTAGTCCACAGACATAGCTAAATTCTACTTGATAGAGCAAAATCTGGGATTTACTCCATCTGGGCAGCATTTATAACAATCTTGTTTTGTTCATATATGTGGCCATTGCTCAAGATGCATAGCTGCTATATAGCCAGTTAAAAAGGATTTAATTTTCCAGTCATTGTGGAGGGGAATAGGTTAGGTTAGTCCCTGTCAGGGACTGATGTCTGATGACGCTGTCCAGCCACCCTGTTTTAGGTCTTCCAAGGGGTTTTTCCATCCTGCTTTCATTGTGTCAAAGACGATTTTTGTAGGGAAATTAATAGGCATTTGGAGCAGATACCCATACCACCTTAGAGAGCACTGGGCGACCATTTGAGAGAGTAGTACCTATTTAGTTAGAAAACACATCTCTTCATTCAACTTGAATTTGTAGCATTCGATATTTTTGATAATTCAGAGATTCTTCATCTGAATGGGGTCCAGCTTCTCTTCAATCATGACAGTGAGGGGCCACATTTTAGTCCCATAGGTCAGAATGCTGAACACCAATGCATTATATATCCCTCAGCTTCATCTCTCTACTTATCAGGTGTTTAGTTTGTCAAAGATCTTCTTAATTAGGTGTCACACTACAGATGACGCTTTTGCAGTGCAGGTTTTAGTTCTCCTCAGGTTCACTCTCAATGTCACCCATGTTATCAACAATACAGCAGAGGCAGGTGAAATCACAGACAATCTCACCTGGTTTGTCACCAACTAAGATGCTAGGGCCTGCAGCATGTTCAACAACAATGGAAGAATTTTGTTTTTATCCTAATTAATTTTCAGGCTGACTTTTGCCACAGAGCTTTCCAGAGCTTTAAGTGTCACAACTAGCTAATTCATTGATTTGACAACTAGCTCTATGTCGTCGGCAAAATCTACATTGGCGAAGTTATCATCATCATGGCGTATTCCTAAACTGCATTCACTTATTGTCTTTTCAAGCACACAGTCTATGACAGCACCGTAGAGTTCTGGGGTGGAAATACATCTTTGTCGAATGCCCAACCTACTCTGGAAGTAGGAGGTTCTTCTCCCATTTCTGAGAGCGCAGTTTGAGGAGTCATCATATAGATGATGGAACATTCTACAGTGCTTGCCAGGAAGGTCTGTGAGTTTCAAGATCAGTCAAATCAACTCCCTGTCAACAGAGTCAAATGCAGCTTTGATATCCACAAATGCACTGTGATCAGGGCACTTGAATTCTTGTGCTGCCTTGGGTAAACTGGTGCAGAGATGAAGATTTGCTCTGCCTTGAAACATCCAGGAATGAAGCCAGCTTGTTGTGGTCTGCTCTTTATCCTCAAGATATCAGCTACTCGGGGCAACAAGAAAGAAGCAAAATCTTTCCCCAGGATGGACAGAAGAGTAATGTGTTGATAGTTGCAACATTCTTGTTTGCTGCCTTTACTGTGGAAGGGATTCGCATGTTATAAATAAATTACGACACTACTACTATTAATTGTAATGATAAGATAAAGAGAGACAGAGATCATCCATAATTTGGTAAAAGATGACCTTATGGTTCAATAGCTGCCTTCAGTTACTTCTATGCATCCACTGACTTTACTGTACTTGTATGTACCTTTTTTAAAAATTATGTTGTTAATGGATATTGTTTCTGAAGTGCACAATAAAGGAAATAAAGATTTAGGATTGCAAAGGATGCTCTAAAGATGTGTGTGTGAGTACATGGAGAAGATAGATAAGCATATCTAATGAAGATATGTTTTGAAAAATATGTCTGAAATATTTTGCAGCATTATTGTTGAAATTTGAAGTCAAAGTTGAGAATGCCCACCAGCAGATGCACATCACAGAAAAAGCATTGTTCTATTTGTTGGCCGGCAGTGGAAAAAAAATGGAGGTTGTGCAAGTCACGTATGTATCAATGATGGATGTAGGATGACTTGAACTGATCATTTCCTTGATTTTCAGTCAGTGCTGTTTACACATGGATGACTAACTCTAGCAATGATTCTTTTCTTTTCTGGGGGGGCCAAAGTGGAATTTCCTAGGTTTTAAAAAATGTACGGTGTGCTTTTGTAAGAAATGAGACTGTTCTATCAATAGAATATCATGTTATATCTGTCAGTTAAAATATTTATTTATTCATAAGAAACTTTTTGATTGAAAGTTCCTCCAATTCCAAAAGCAGAAAAAATCCCAGCATGCAGAAAAATAGAATGTGAATATAAAAAAATACATAGTAACTACTGGTACTGGAAGTAGTGTGCGCGAGTCATTCATGGTTTTTCTTTTCCAAACCTTGAAAATGCATACACTTGGTGTCAGATTCCAGATAAGAGATAATTTAGGATGTGTCCAAAATTTTCTCTTAGAAATCCAAACCAGTAGCCAACATAAAACTTTTGTTTTATTGTTCTTCTATAATAACTTCTAAGATTTCATCCGCAGAGATTTTTCCAATTTTAGGTGCATTGTTTACTCAAAAGAAACATATGGATGAGAGATGTTTCCCAAATGTAATTAGAGAAGCACTTCCCTTAGTGATAGGTTAGTTCTGTTGAAGAAAAATTGAAGCAGTGAAGAAAACATTTGAACTCAGATTCAGGAGCACAAAGTTCACTTGGACTTTTCTTGTGTACGCAGATCTTGAATCAGCAAGCTACTTAAAACATATAGCTAACTTTACTTCAGTAAGACAATCATGAGCCTCACTTTAAGCATGTGAGTAAAGTACCTTATTGAACTGAGATCATGGTAATTAATCTGAGTAGTATATAGGAGCAACTCTAGAGGTGGCATAACCTGTCATAGCTCCATTGAAGTCAATGCCCATTAGTGGAGCAAGAGCGTTTTTATGGAGGGATTCGATGCTGACCACGCCCATACATACACACCTTGCTTATGGGGAAAAGGCAGGGACCACATGGGAAAGATGACTGAGCCTCCGCTTCCAAGGCACTGCAGCCCAGGTCGGGCCTGCAACCACCTTCCCACCCTAGGCCAGGGGTCATGTGGTGCTGCTACGGTTACCAAAAAGGGTCCCGTGTCCTGAAGTGACCCTAGTGTGACCTATTACTATGGGACTCCTTCAACCCCAGCTCATTGGGGGGAGGGGAGCGGAAGCAGGGGAAAAGAGGCCAGTGGGTACATCAGCTGAAGAAAGCCCTGTAACCCTAGGCAGCCTTGCTGGAGCTGGGTCTGAGAGAGTTGCTCCCCCTCTTTGCAGTGAGCCACTGAAGACCTACCAAGCGAGGTCAAACCTACACGGGGATCCAGGAGAAAAGATCATAGCATCATAACCAGCTGAAAGGAGGCACTCACGAGAGGTGAGTGTCCCTGTTGCCTAACAAATCAAGTCACAGAAAAACCAGGATTCTCCCCTTATAACCTGAAAATACAGTACATAATATTTGTAAATAGCTTTCTATGTGAAATCCTTTGGGATAGGATAGGGGATGCTTGAAATCAACGGGAGTTTGGAATTTGCAACAAATACAGGACTTGTCCATTTGTGCTGCATCTGTGTTAGTAATAGTTTTTATTTCTTTATAAAACTGCTTTTCAAAAAAAAAATTAAGTCAAATGGTAAAACTTGAGTTAAGAGTTGTTCCAATTATCTTCTGTTACACATTAATAGCGAGGATGATCTGTCTTATAGAGATTCTCCCCTCCCCCAAATTTCCCTGCACGAGATGTGTGCACTAATTGTGATGGGATATGCTTCTCTGATGGGTCATGAGAGACGCAGAAGAGTGACTGCATTAGAAAGTACCATCCAGGCTAAAGTTCTATGAGGGGAAGAAAGGGTTAATCAGCAGACCACCTCCCCCCCAAAAAACAACAAAAACACAACATGGTGGGGTGGAGCCCCAACCCCACTCACCACTGAAAAATTACTATCCTGCACTGCTCTTCCTCTATATTGACACAAACAAATCTTTGCTTTCTCCAGTCTCATTATTATCCACTAAGTTCCATAATATATTATGTATCAATTCGATGTTGAACACTCTACAAAAATCACAAGTTTAATTATAAAAAACACATTATTCAAAAGGTTTTTCAAGCAAAAGAGCAGAAAATCATAAAGCAAAGCAAAAGGTAAAAGCAGTCAAACAAATTAATCTAGTCAGTCCTTCACAATACTCAGAAAAGACTAAAGGACTGATTCTGCAATGTTCAAAGAATGAAAGACGTGAAGCCCAATATTTGTGTTCACACATTTTTTGCAGTGCTATCATGGACCATACAAATACAATAATCTCTTCTGTGATCCCTGATCTATTTCTGGCTGTCAGTTTGGCTCCAGATCTTGGCTGCTTTCAATTTTTCTTTATATAGGCAATCTTCTGCCCCAGGGATTGCTAATGTTTCCAGGTGAAACAGAGGTTATATTTCCTGCAGTTCCTGAAATCCTTCAATTATTTTGCCCAGAAAACCTCAGAGACAGAGCTATGTTGTACCAAACTTATGAGCCAAGTCACTGAAAATAACTCACAACTTTTTAAATTTTAGGTCACTTCTAAAAAGGGAAAGAGCAAAACAAGTTTGATTCAATTTGCCAAGTGTCTTTTTTTCATACTAACTACCTCAAACTGACCATTTGCCCCCTATTTCTGTATCGCATTTTAAAATATGTCTGGAGATCACATCTCCAAATTAGCTGAACAGTTAACAAATAGTGCTTTGAATTAAATGAATCAAATAGAGACACAGATAACGTGCTGGAGACTGGTTAAAATCTGACAGTATTTTGATGAGTTAAAATGTGTATGACCAAAAAAAATTGTAGAGGAAAATTTGATTTATTCAGCAGTTCAAGTGATAATAGACTTTCCCCCAAAATTTAAATGAAATATGTGCAGGGGTAAATTATACATTATCTTTAGGATTATAAAGGGAAGATTTTCAAAAGCACCCATGGGATTTAGGAGACCAAGTCCTAGTAGCTTCCTAATCCCTTAGATGCTTTTGAAATTCTCCCTCTAAATTACTTGGGACATGAAGTGTCTTTAAATTTTGTGGACTGTACAGCACTTGAGCACAATGATGGCAGCAAATAAATTATGCATTTGATAAAAAAATTATTCTCACTGCATGTTTCCAGCATTGTATGCTTCGTTGTTCATCTATTTCAATACTTCGTAGCACATCAGTATTTTAGCTTTTCATACAGTATAGAAAGGACAGAGATGTAAGACGTAAAACAGCCCACAAAATCCAGTAAGATGTCATTTCTGAATGAAGTAAAGACCATACAATAAAAATCTCTATGGAGATTACAAGAATACAAATAAATCAGGACTATTTTACTGGCCTCTTGATAAGGAAGATTATATTGAGTGCACAATGCTGATCCTGACAAGGGCCGTTGGTGCTACTACTTACTGTAACAGCATACCCTTCTTACCTCCAATTCCATTCCAGAAAACAAGATCCAGATTGTGGACAACTATAATATGAGTTGAGCAAGATGTTACCTAGAATAAACCCAAGATAAGCCCATGATTGTCCATTTTATGGGCAAAGGTAACTCTGACAGTGTTATGCCCGTGTACAGATGCAGGCTATCCATATGTATAGACAGTAAACTACACCCTTACAATCTGACCCTCAGTGGCTGTAAATCAATTTAGCTACATTAAAATAAATGGTCTGATGCCAATTTATATCAGCTGAGGATCTGGCCCTCTGTCTTCATGAGAGACCCAACCATTTGCTTTCTAAAGAGTGAACAGCTTTCAAAAGAGCTTTTCACTTGATCTCCCAGCAAGAAGTAACACACACAGTCAACAGAAAAGTGTTAGGTTCAGAATGTCAAAAGAGATAAAACGATCATCCACAGGACTGAGCAATGGGAACCACTGTGGTGGGTCTGCTGTTCTGGAGACTTAAAAATAAAGCAGCTAGGCAGAGAAACTTTCTTGTAAAACATGTCCCATCTTGATGGTTTCACTTCCTGACCACTCTTCCTGTAGTGATTAAAATACTTTTGTTTTACATCAGCAGATTTTATTTCTGCAAATTACACAGACCTAGAATTCTAGAAGAAAAATTAACTAATTATGGGGAGGGGAACTATTTTTAATGAATAACCACTTCCACTTCAGCTGTAACTGTCCTCTTAATTTTTTAATATCCTTAAAGCCACACACAAACCCCACATCCTCTAGACACAGTCAGCATCCTATTGTCTCCCTGTGTTATATGCAACAGCTGCAAGCAAATACAGACATGGAAAAAAATGGAACTTTTATAAGTTTGTCTTTCTTCACAGTTTTTGACTTATGTAACGATGACTTACTCTTCATTCTTCCTGTTTAAATCAGTGATAACAGGAAGCCCTACATGTCTTGTTGCCAATGCAATAGGGTATTTTTTATTTTGCCCCTACAGTACATTAACGAACATCATTTCACTTCCTTCAATTACACAATATGAAGAATTATTCCAATGATCCTACACACATACTGCAATAAAATAATGTATCTAGTATAAATAGTGCATATAGAGCCTAATTCTCATCTTATACAGATGCAACTCCTTTGACTTTAGCATGTTTGATCCTGATTTACACCAGTCTATGGTGATATCATACTCCAGTCCAAGATCCCTAACTGAGGGCTTGTTCTACAGGACTAGGTCTTTTACAGGCTAATATTTTATATTAATGAGTACACAAAGATGTCTGCTAAGGTACACTAAATCTGATGGGGTGGGGGGTGCGTGCACGTGTCCTCACACACATGCTCTAACTAAACGTTATTTGTAAGATCATTACATCCTTATCCTGAAAATGACACGGAAGTAAAGAGCTCTAATTGATATTGCACCTAACATCCTTAATTAGCTTTTACTGCAGGTCTTTATTGACAGCATTTACAAAGCTTTACCATATTTTCATTATAAAGACATCTTTCATCTCAGAGTATCATAAACCTACACACGCCACTTAAGCCAAAAGCTGCAATGTTAATAATAAAACTAGATTATAATCACCCTGCCATGAGCTGAAATATTCCAATAGTTTATATTTCTACTTCTTAAATTGTGTTAAATTTGGGTGGAAAATAGTTGAGAACTATTCAACGAGTCAATCACACAGGTTGTGCGCATCTAAAAATTAATTCCTGCATAACTGAAAGCTCGGGGCTCATACTAATGAAGAAATAGACCCCTAATATTTATTAGTCTGATCTCATGAAGGTTAAATAATCTGTCTTTAAAACTCTTTCTTACCCTTCAATCTACCGCTTATTTTCAGTCACCTTCCTAGATAAAAGGTCTGTGTTCTATAGAGCTTGATCAAAATATCAGTATTTCCATGATTACATACCAAGTTTATAAATCATTGTTCTAACATAATCTGAAACCCCAACAATCAGATCCTGAAGCTCTTACTCAGTTTCTACCTCACTCAGGCATCAAGACCAGGATTTTTTCCCAAAATGGAGAAAATACCTTAGATTTATTTATAAAGAAATAAACTCTGATGTTACTATATAAATAAGTTACAGTTGAACGTTAAGTAAACAAAGCAGTATTAAAAACTTTTCAAGAAGATTCAGCTCAATTAAATATTGGTCACAGAAACTGTTCGAGAACACTTAGCAGCAACTTTGAGTACACAGAGAGAAACTTAGCTAAGTGATCTCAGAACATGGCCCTCATGTTGCGAATGAGACCCAGTCACTACTGGTGCCTCTTTGTTCTTCCCTGCTATGGCATGAAGGGAATGACGAACTTCTGACATTTCAAAAAGGGGGAAGGGGGGTCTAGGGAAAAGGGTGGAGGAGAGATCATGGAAAACAGCTTGGCTTGTGCAGTCCCATTAGAAATGTTAAAAGATAAATGTTTAAGTCTCTCAAACCTTGGGGATTTCCACTACATCACATGCTATCCAAGTAGCATTGCAACTGACCACTGTGACAATACAACTATGTGGGTTAAAGTAAAAAACAACAAAACAAAAACACAGCAACAGGGGAAGGAACTTTCTTTATCTGCCTAAATCTTCCACAACAATGGAAGCACAAATGCCATTTTGACAGTTCTGCACTATATTTAATCACAAGAAAAGCACAAGGCAGGGGGAGGAATATTAGCCAGAAACAACCACCATCCCACATTGGTATCAATTCATTTTTCCAGGATTTTTTTTTTTTTTAAACCAGCAGATTTGCTTCCTCCCCCCCTTTAAAATACTCATTAAAAATAAGTTTCCCCAGTAATCTACAGCATCAACTAAGGTAACAAATACTGCATACAGTATCGGAGCCAAACGATTTCAGGAGCTAAGTGAGAAAAAACTGTCCAAAATGGATACCTATAAAAACAGCCATGTTAGAAAAAGATAAACATTTAAATAGTCCAATTAAACAACACAGTTAGGACTAACTAGTGGCCCAGTTGTCCTCCCTCTGAACTCTCTGAACTCAATGGGATGTCTGCCATTAACTTCAAACTGAAACAGAAACAAATACCAGGTCCAAATTTGGTATTAAAAAGTTCACATCTATCTCTGCTCTCCTTAAAGCCAGTGCAATTTATACCATTGATTTCATTGGCAGCAAGACTGGAAGCCCTGAACTAGAGAAGGAAACCAAGTTTTCAAACATAAGGCTTGGTTCAAAGCCCACTCAAGTCAACAACAGTCTTTCCAGTGACTTGCGTGGGTTTTGGATCAGGCTCATAAAGGCTACAGAGTACAAATCATCTTCCCCAAGTTCACGGTAAACCTATTTGCATACAGAATTCCATGCGAGATGAATATGATACTGTGCATTTTGCCATTTCAGTTAAAAAAAAAAAAAAAGCGCTATGACGAACAGGAGTTTTTCCACATTTTAGTGGAAAATGGGCAGATACTGAAGAAATGTCATGAGCGATGCTACAGACATTAGTTTGTATGAAACAAAGGCCAAATCCAGAGTCTACTGAAAACAACAACAAAAACTCATGGAGTTTAATAAAGATTAGATTTAACTGTCAGAACAAAATACCAGTGCTTGTTGTTATAACCACAACAAAATCCCCTGATCCCCATCACATTCAAGCCTCTATAGGCAATGGTGCTCTTTTTCTCTGTTAGGTAGAGTCTCATGACACACTATTAAGAACATAAGTATTTGGTAAGAATATACTCTCCAGTTTTCTGCTTTACTGTTTGAGTCCATTTCTGTTATGTGTGCAAACTATTCCTTCCTGCTCTTACTCTTTATTACTGTTAGTACATCAGCCAACTCATGACTCACACTAGCTGCACACTTTTGTTTCCCAGTTCCCTCTCCAGCAACTATTCTAGTATCACCAGTTCTAGTAATTGCTAGTCAGCTTGCATTATTGATAGACTCTTTCATCCAGCTTCCACTATCCCCAGCAGCAATTATTCTTAACAAAACATCTCTTCCTACCCTGTCAAGGAAATGCACACCTTGTGCTGTTAGTGTCAGGATCCAAATTCACCATCAAGTTCAATACAATTAAAAACCATAGTGAATACAGCTGAACAGACTCTTCAGATCAATAAAACCGGGAGAGGTTGTTGGAGTAGCAGGATGGTGATACTTTCTGTTTCATATAAAGGAATGTTTTAAAGTTGATCCTCAAAAAGGAATTTGGATAATTCAGAGAGAAGAGCGCAACACACTGATTAATTTTTTATGCAGAAAAATTCCAAGTGTAATATTCCTACCCACAATACAGTCACATCTTCTTTTGCAGCGTTGATGTAACCTGTGTCTATATTTCATAGGCATGTTGTGGAAAGTACAAACCCTCACCACCCTGCACCTACACCCTTTCCTCCGCAGGGCCCTGTCAAAAGGCTGCACCAGAAGTGCTGCAGTTCCACTGCATGTAGCAAAAAGGGAGGTCAGGATGCTGGAAATCCAAAGAGGAGGCCAAAACATCTCTGCACACCAAGAATCACAGTCCTGCAGAGGCTCCTTTCACATGGTGAGTTAGGATCTAGGGGACAGGACAAGGAATTCATCGCTACATTGAACTATGACTACACAGATGCTGTGGCCATTACTTCTGTGTGCAGTCACCCTTGGGCATTGCTGAAACATACAATAGCTGCTCCAGAGTGTCTCCCCTTTGTATCTTGCAGCACAGGAGTTAGGGGAATTCCTCTCTCTCCAAAAAATCCCCTTCCCCCCCACCCACACAACCAGATTATTAGGTTGTAAAGTAGACCAGATATTTACTACTTCTTCAATAGTGAAAAGAAAGCCTGGGTTAAAACAGAGGTTTTAGTACCATCACTATTGATACTGTTCAAACCACCCTCAAGCCAACTTGTCTCACAACTCCACTTAATCAAACAACTTTTACATATATCTTTAAACAACTAGACTGTTAATTGAAAGATTTTTTTCTAAGCAGTACCAGATAAACAGTCCCATGTAATAAGGCAAAAATCAGAGATCTTTTCACTGTGAGCCTAATCAGTACACTAGACAGAAGCTCATAGCAAGACCTATCTAGGCCCAATCCTTCAGACACTTAAATTTAAGCATCTGAGTAATCCCATTGATCTCATGGACGTACAAGCATGTTTAAAGTTAAGCACGTGTGTTTGCAGGATCAGGGCCTTATTCCAAAGTAAGATCAGGTGAATGAAATCATAAATATCAATAACATGCATGTTTGAGGAGAAGAAAGGTAAAAGGCCACTGGGTTGCACCCAGTTCTCTACCCTTCCACTCCTCCTACTTACTTCAAGGTAAAGAGGGAAATGGATTTTCTAATTAGGTTTGTAGTCAAGGGTCTGAATATTTAGCAATGGTCAAATTCAAATGCTGAGTTGTTTGCTTATCCCTACTCAAAAGAAAATATAACAAGGAAAATACTATTTCTCCAAGAATCATTATTCCCAAGAACAAATTAATTTATCTCCTGGGAGTCAAAACTGTCAAATGGACTAATTATATCCCAAGTTTCCCGCTAACATTTTGAATGGAAACTACCTGAGGTGGCTTAATTCCATAAAGGTGGCAGACCTTCCACTGTGTTAGGAAAGGAGAATTTGAGTGATTTTGGACACCCATAACTGAGCGCTGGCCCACAAATTCACTATTTATATAAACCTCAAAAGCTGATAAACATCTCAGGGATACATTACCCAGTACTTACGTTGGCAGTTTTGCAAACACAGACCTTTCAATAAATGTGGCAACAGTCTTGAAGAGCAACTTTTATTTTTAGTGCTATGACATTTTTCAAGATCTTTTTAGGCAATTATTCCTGACTCCAAACAGGAAACTTATTTAAGGGGATTTTAAGGACTGAAATTGTCCTTCATCAGAATCAATGTTTTTGGTGCCACATATATTCAGGTGAATATCTCAAAAGTCAGAGAGAGAAAAAGCCATCTCATTTTTTCATAGCAAAAACATAATTTATTTTATTGTCCTAATGAATGCCCGTCTTCAGGATTGTGACCTGTAGTGACCTGCAGCACTTCCAAGATCCTCACATCCAAGGCTCAGAGCCATATCTAAACTGAACCCCACGGTACAGGGCACCCTTCGATTTGACGTCATAAGACCCAAAGATTTCCCAAATTCAAAGAACTGCTTCCCAAGTATTGTGCAGTGATGTAGCCCTGGTCTGCCTGTTTTCCAAGTACAGCTTGACAGCTATTCCCTCTCCATGAAAGAGCGCTGCCATCACAACTGCCATGTGTATTAGTTCAGGGCAGCTGCACCTGAAATTCTCCTTGGGCCCAGCAAAGGTACCACTCTCAAGCTTTCAGCTCTGCCACCATTGCCTTTCATGGGTGGAGACGTGCATCTCACTGCCTTCTGACCAGGGTATTTCCCAGCAGTACAATTCCCTGCCTTCATTGTTTTAGTCTAGCAGAGACAGGCTGCCAAACCACATCTGCGTGCTTTCTCTTCAGATGTCAACAGGTTTAATTGATATTGTTATAAGGTACCACACAGCACTTCCTATGCAAGCCTACTTTATTCCTATGATAAAAAGCTTTCCAGCTTTAGCTCATAACAAGCACACTCATGACATGTTTAGTCCACTCTTCATACAGTTCAGAGGTCTTTGAACTAGAGTTTCTAGGACCAGATAAATTACCAGACAATTGGCTTCTCTCCCCAGGGTATAGCATCAAAAGGATGAATTCAAAGTGGGTCATATGCATTCCCTTCACTCTCCAGGTATTTCCTATGAAACCCACTTTACACACACTATCCCAAAAATTCCTTTGAAGTTTCTAACATTTATGTAGTCAAGTTCCTAGAAAAGCTACATACACTACAATAACACAAACAATTGCATCCTCAATACACTGAACCAAAAAGTACCAACCCAAGTCAATAAAATTTAACTTAATTCAGTAAAGTGTATCTTAATTCCATAAGGTTTGTCCAGGATATAGCAGGATAATATCACACCATGATCTTTGCAAATACTCCAGTCACTGAGGGTACTGAACAATGAATGACATCTTCAAGTGGAAAATAAGAACAAATGAATTCAAAACAAAGATCCTAATTTCATAACAAAGTCCTTAGTTTTGAAGACGAGGGTAAGCAAATAGGAAAGCTATGCAACAGTGCTTATAAAAAGTGTTTCCCATGAAGCTTCTGTAGTCTCTAAACTCTACTATTCTAAGCAGTCAGGTGTGAGAAGAAAGTGGAAAGCATCTTGGGTAAGAGAAGGATCTGTGACACAGTGGGCCATTGGGGCTCACTATTCTGTCAGCAACTTATCAGGTCTGACATACTCACCACACCTAACACACTGTTGCCATGTTCCCAAAATACATATACCCAAAAGGTGGCATGTAATATATCATCTGAAAATTAGTAGCTCACTGACCATTAGTATCTTGCATGATGTATGTATGGGTTGTGTATAAAGAGTTATAAATATATGCTAGAATTATGTTCTTAGAATGTGTTTCGCGAGCAGTCTGCTTTAGACAAAGGAATATTTAATTGCTTCTCTGGCAGCCTGGTGGTCAGGCACAGACTATGAAGGTACATTTACCTAAAAGGTAAACAAAGCCATCAACTCACGAGTGGGGGAGATAGTTAAGAAGCTATCTTAACCGGGGGAAGAAATTGCAAAAATGAACATGGCATCAGCTACCTCGCAAGCTGAGCCTCCAGAAGTGCTTCCTGCCTCTGGAAATAGGGTCAATGAACTCTGGGAAGACAAAGGAGAAAGAGCCATTTTGGCATCCTTCACCTGAACAGACAAAGGAACTGAACACTGAGATCTGTGAAGGGTCCTGGCCAGAGTCTGGTCAGCCATGTTGGAAAAGAGACTCGGTGAGAAACTCTTTTCTGAACAAGAATCTAATTTGTTAAATCAGGTTTTAGCCTTAGAAACATTTTTACTTTTGTTTGTTTGAAACCCTATCTTTATTCCTTATACCTGTGTTTAATAAACTTGTTTTACTTTTAATATACAGCAACACAGCCCTATGATTGAAATAAGAGTGTTTGTCAAACCCCAGTTAAATGAATGAGTTGCTGTTCACAGACTCTTTAAAGGATCAGCAAACTTTAACTTCTGTGAATGTTCAGGAGAACATTCTCTAATGGCAGAGAGTTTGAGGGAAATTTGGGAGGGTGGAGGGGGTCTGATCACCTTGCAAGGAGTAGCCAAGGCTGGTAGAAGCTGAGGTAAGGTTACTGTGCTGTGAGCATGCTGCTGGTGTCACGGTTCTGAACTAAGGTTGCACAGCACAAAGACACCCAGAGTTACGGGGCAGGCTGTGACACAACCCCCTACTGGTGTGGGTTGAACTCTTCAATATCACAGGGGCTCATTTATTGATCCATGGAATGTATGTCGGCTTCACTATACCTAATAGCAACAAAAAGTGCTTTCAAAGAATTGAACATTTTATGCGCATGGTGCCTGATTTGTTTTTTCTTGGAATTCCTGGTGGCAGTGAAGAGAGCTTTACGGAAAGTGTGCCATTTCCTGTTCCTTATTTCTGATCTAGTACTGCCTTTGTGTAGTTTGGCAGCTACGATGCAATGCAATAGTCAGATTAAAAAAAACCACCACCAAGGTTGACTATAATGTTACTTGCATTAATAACGTTGTAACTGTGTGAACATGTATATCAGTTCATAACACCACTTCATCCCTAGGTTTGCATTTGGAATGTTAAAGTTGGCCTGGAGATGGGCTTAGTACATTAAACAGATGTTTCACCTCTAATTTGAAACTGGAACATATTAGCAAAATTAGTTTGATTCAAAATATCCAACAACACCCTTGCATTCAGCACTGACCAAACAACAGGACCTGATAACAAGAAGCTCAAGCTCTGGCTGATGAATGCAAGGTCAGCTGTCAATAAAACCATGAAGCCAAGCAAAGAAGTAAAACCGGGATACAGAATAGGCATTACCCCTGAAGCCAACTTTATGATCTTCAAAGCCTGACACGCCTAGGTGTGTGCAAATCTCCAACATTCCATAGACTCCGCCAGAGGTTTTGTAGAGGCTTCACTCAATCCATCACTCTAAAACAGGGCCCTAAGAGCAGTAATGGGAAGCTGCTCTTCTTCCCCAAGAGCATTCATATTCAGGGTTCTAGAGCTCTTACCCATCCTTCTTCTTCAATATCTACATATGCTTTTGGAAAGATTGTGAGATGCCAGATTCTTGTCAGCGATAATAACGTGTTTCCATAATTATTAGTCACAATCAATCCCATCACAAAGATGTCACTATGTCTGCATGAGATTAGCACCTGGATGAAAGGCAGCTGGCTCAAACTGAACCCAAGACAAGACTGACTTTAAAATTGTGTAAATACTGTGATGACATAACTAAGATGTTGAGGTTTCTTGCATCAAAGACACAATTATCAATCCATCAAAGTACTGTGGTCCAAAATCTCAGTCTTACTAGATTTATCGTTAGTTCAGGACACTCCTGTAGCAACAGTGGGAGTAACTGGCTTCTTTCATCTCCATTTTGACAGGAGGCTATGCTCATTCCTTCCAGAAGAGGTTTTACCCCTCATGATTCACAATAAACTGTTGTAACTCTTTGCATCTTACAGTGAAGATGGAGGCAGCACAGAAATTCAGCTTGTGCAGAATACAGAAGTCCACCTCCTCAATAGGGAAAAGAACCAAGAAAACATCCTAGCAGCGCTACCATGCCCGACACTGGCCCTCTGCTCACTTCCAGTGCCAATTCCTCATACACTAGTCTTGATCTTTAAGGTCTTCGGTTTCTTAGTGCCCACCTACATTAAAGACCACTTCTCCATTCATGAACCACGGAGACAGCTGCACTCCTCTAGGACAATGCAACTGAAAGCTCCCAAGATGAAGCTCTCATTAGCTGGAGACAAGGGGCTTTCCGCTGAAGATGTTTGAATGTGTTGGAATGACAGATCAAATACAACCACTTTCACAAAGCATGTTGCAAGCTCATCTGTTTATAAAAGCTTTCTCATAATAATGGATAACAAGGAATTACAGCAAGCAAACCAACCATAGAAAGTAAAAGATGATGAACCTGAGAGAGGTGAAGAGCACAGCCCACTATGGACATCTCTATGCAATATGGTGCTAATCCATTCTGAAAACCTATGGACTAGTTCTAAGCACATTGCTAGGCAATGCCACAGATTATTAAACCTGAAAGAACTAATTAAACTTTAACACTGATGCTGTTTGTTTATTTTTTCACATCATTCAGTTTGAACAATGAAAATCTAATTCTGTTTCACTTTTTCATACAGAAGCATAATTATAAAATAGCACGATGTTACAATGTTTGGATATCTCTGAAAAGTTTCAAGTTAAAACAATTAAATTCATTAAAACATTTTTGTTAAACACATTTTAGGTTTGTTGGTTTTTTTAAAACAAATCTATGCCTTGAGCTTCAAATAGGCTTTTATAAAACAGTAAATCATTATTTGTTCTCCAGTTCCATGGTATGTAATCTGGTTTTGTCTTTTTAAAATTTCCCAGAATACAGGCAACATTTCAAAACAAGTTAATTAGATAATTTATGGAACTGCTTATTAGCCAAGTAAGTGACATCTTGCCTTACAATATTTTGGTCTGTATTATTGCAACTGAGCATTATTTAGAACATTTCTCTAATGACAGTAATAAAGAAAGTTGGCGATCATCAGCCTGAATCACTAAATTCAGATGAGTGCACAATTAACTGGATAATGAAATTGGAAGATGCAAATTGGATACTTCCTTAAATAACTACACTGCATTACAAAAAACACCACATACCACCACAGAAGGGGTCCCCAGGCAAGGTCTATTTCACTGTCCTTTGACAATTTCACAGCCTGCTGCTATAGTCAAGGCCTGGTGGATGTTGTTGGGAATCTAACAGCATTTCTTTTTAACAGTGCTTCTCTCAGACACTCTCTGATATTTACAGGGGGTTCTGCAGTTCAGTGAAAAGCACATTAGAGGGACAGCATAGGGGACAGGTTTGTTGCTGGTCATCCTACACCAGTTCATGGAATAGGTCAGGGCTTTGGTTGCCAGGGCTTTCAATCTGGTTGACATGAGCACTACATTTAGGCTTAATTTTTTAACCTGCATTTTCAAATGGTTAAGCAAAATTTACTTATTTTCTCATTTGGGCTGCAGTGGGAAACCGGGCCACTGTACTACTTAACATTGAAGTTAATGGTAAAACTTTCATTGACTTCACCAGAAAAAGAGTTAGGCCATTGCTGAGTGGTTTTGAAAATCCCATCCTTAACATATAAAGGTCAGCTATGAAACCTTTGGAGAGATGAAAATGTATTTCATGGTAGCTTACCTGCATTTTACTCCACAATTTTACATTCAACAGCACACACTTTGTCCAAAGCATGGGAACAACCATGGGTACTGATGGCTCCCCAGTATGTCAACTCTTCATGGGCCACTTTGAGGAAGAATTTCTGGTGCATTTGTCCAATGCTATATCTGATAAACATCAATGATATTTTCATCCTCTTGACAGACATCCTAAACTCCCTCACAGATTTCCACCACAACTTCAACAGCCATCACCCATTCATTAAACTCTTTCTATAACACTAGCATACTAGCATCAACGCTAAATCAGCTTCAACAATCATAGAATATTAGAGTTGGAAGGGACCTCAGGAGGTCATCTAGTCCAACCGCCTCCTCAAAGCAGGACTAACCTCAGCTAATTCATCCTAGCCAGGGCTTTGTCAAGCCATAGCTTAAAGACCTCTAAAGATGGAGATTCCATCACCACCCTAGGTAACCCATTCCAGTGCTTCACCACCCTTCTAGTGAAAAACTTTTTCCTAATATCCAAACTAGACCTCCTCCACTACAACTTGATTGCTCCTTGTTCTGTCATCTACTACCATTAAGAACAGCCTAGCTCCATCCTCCCTGGAACCCCCTTTCATGTAGTTAAAGGCTGTATCCGCCCTCATTCTTCTCTTTTGCAGACTAAATTCTAGTTCCCTCAGCCTCTCCTCATAAGTCTTGTGCTCCAGCCCCCTAATCATTTTTGTTGCCCTCCACTGGACTCTCTCCAACTTGTCCACATCCTTTTTGTAGTGGGGGGCGCAAAACTGGACAAAGCGGCCAAATGCGACCTCACCAATGCCGAATAGAGGGGAAAAATCACTTCCTTCAATCTGCTGGCAATGCTTGTACTAATGCAGCCCAATATGCTATTAGCATTCTTGGCAACCAGGGCATACTGCTGACTCATATCCAGCTTCTTATCCACTATAACTCCCAGGTCCTTTTCTGCAGAACTGCTGCCTAAACCCATTGGTCCCCAGTCTGTAGCTGTGCATGGGATTCTTCTGTCCTAAGTGGAGGACTCTGCACTTGTCCTTGTTGAACCTCATCAGATTTCTTTTGACCCAATCCTCCAATTTGTCTAGGTCACACTGCTTCCTATCCCTACTTTCCAGGGTGTCTACCACTCCCCCTAGCTTAATGTTATCTGCAAACTTGCTGAGGGTGCAATCTACCCCATCCTCCAGATCATTAATGAAGATGTTGAACAAAACCGGCCCCAGGACCGACACTTGGGGCACTCTGCTTGTTACCAGCTGCCAGATAGACATCGAGCTATTGATCACTACCCGTTGATCTAGCCAGCTCTCTATCCATTTTATAGTCCATTCATCCAACCCATACTTCTTTAACTAGCTGATAAGAATACTGTGGGAGACTGTATCAAAAGCTTTGCTAACATCAAGGTATATCATGTCCACCACTTTCCTCACATCCACAGAGCCAGTCACCTCTTCATAGAAGGCAAATCAGGTTGGTCAGGCATGACTTGTCCTTGGTGAATCCATGTTAACAGTTCCTGATCACCTTCCTCTCTTCCAAGTGCCTTAAAATGGATTCCTTGAGGACCTCCTCCATGATTTTTCCAGGGATTGAGGTGAGGCTGACTGGTCTGTAGTTCCCTGGCTCCTCTTTCTTCCCTTTCTTGAAGGTGGGCACTATATTTGCCTTTTTCCAATCATCAGGGACCTCCCCCAATTGCCACGAGATTTCAAAGATAATACCCAATGGCTCTGAAATCACATCAGCCAACTCCCTCAACACCCTCGGATGCATTGCATCTATCCCTACAAGTTCCCAACAATGGAACCCTACACATAACAGATCACCACTCTTACCTTCATAGATCCAGTGACAACCCCAAACACACCAAGAAATTGGTTATATACAGCCAGGCACACAGATACCACAGAATATGCTCTGAGAAGAAAGCTCAGGATATACACCTTATCACACTTAAAACCGCTTTCACCAAACAAGGACATTCCACCAGAGAATTAGATCACATCATGGAATGGGTCACCCAAATACCCTGAGAAAACCTGCTTCAATACAGGAAAAAACAAACTCTCTAACCACACACCCCTAGTTGTCACCTATCACCCCACACTGGAACCCATACAGGGTATCATCAAACAATTACAACCCATAGTTGATGGGGACCATATTCTGAAAGAGATCTGTCTTGAACCTCCTCTTCTGGCCTTCAAACAAAGTTGCCAAGCTCATAATCGGAAGCGAGCTCCCCACAGACCAGAACATACTAATTAAAAGTGGCACCAGACCCTGCCAGAGCAACAGACAAAACTTGTAGACATAGCTCCACTGCTGTAATGATCAATACCACTCCACACACACCTTTCAAGATCCATGGGTCCTATACATATCTATCACAAATTGCATTGTACCTCATCCAGTGCACTAAATGCCCCAATAACTATGTGGGTGAAACCAGATAATCAGTATGTTCTTAAATGAGCTCACAGAAAAATGACGAGACAAAAAACATCACATCACTTGTGGGTCAACACTTTTTCACAAAGCGATCACTCCATATATGACCTCTCGTTCTCATCCTCAAAGGAAATCTGCACAACACCATCTTCAAAAGATGATCCTGGGAGCTTAAATTAATAACTTTGCTAAATATTAAAAATCATGGACTTAATAAATATCCTGGATTTATGGCTTATTACAAAAATCTGTAACCCACTAACTCTCCCCCCATTTTTTGCAGAGGTATTAACTGGCCACTTCACATTGAAAGGTCTCTTACAATATGTATTAACTACTCATGCTAAACAATTTGTTCAACCTCGTATTTAGCTGAGTACCTTTCCCAGACCCAAAGAAGAGTTGTGTGTAAACTCTAAAGCTTGTCTTTTTCACCCACAAAAGCTGGTCCAATAAAAGATATTGCCTCACCCACTTTGTCTCTCTTTTACTCCACAAGGCAGTTTCCATATCTAAATCCAGCTACTCGCATGCCAGTGTACAGAATTCCCTTTCTCGGAGGCTTTCACTCTTACATTATGTTAGCCTAATATAAAAGCAACTTTATTAGTTTCTGATTCCTTGCTCCTGAAAGCTAAATCCTGTAGGGAGACAGTGTGCGCTCCTGAGGGGAGCAGACAAAGCCTCCCATTGCTTTACAATGTTTCTCCAACCAGCTGAAAATAAGCAACAGAGATGGCCCAAAGGGAATTCAGTCCAGTGCTGCTCAACTGAAATGATGGTTGAATGAAACAGGTTGATTTCTAACTCAATTAAATATGTTAATGTGTGTTTGGAGATAAGGCAGTTCTACCCTTTCTTCACTCTCCAAAAGGAAGGTGGGATGTTTCAGTTATCTGTACTGATCATTTCATCTTGTTTTAAAAATAGGCAGTGTCTACAAGTAATAATGAGACAGGGTGAAGGAAAAAGGATAGAAAATAGCATGTTATTATGCAAAAAGGCTGCCCAGAGGATTCCTCCCCTCTGTTAGTCCCATTCTTTGGTTACACCATCACTACCATCCACCCTTCCCGACCATCAACAGAGAAGGAGTCACTGAAAAGTAACCTTAGGTACTCCTTCCCCAGTCCAGGTGCTGAGTGCACTATATCTGCAGCACCCGCCTCCATCCCATGACAACTTTGAGAACATGGGGCAGATTTTGTGTTTCTGATAAAGTCTAACATTAGGGACCAGCGACCTGAACAGTAACTTTGTCCTATCCGCACCATAATTATTTCCACCACACACTGAATTTTAGCCATTACTACTGTGACATTAAACAAAACTGTATTAATTTTTTAGCAGATTTTTGCACCCCAACTGCTGGAAATTTCCAATCTGGTTTCCAAGTTATGCAGAAGCTTTAGTATCACTATGCTACAATTCTGCTCTCAGAGGTAGAGCTGTGGGGTGGCACTAGCACTAATTTGCGGCTCTGCCACAATTTAAGAGAAAAACCACAGGAAATAAATACTTAAGGCACTTTTTTGTGTGAAAGAAATAATGTTTCTAAATCCTCCCCGATGAGCTCAGCCTGTGCTTCAGATAATGAAAGTGCTACAATACTGCTCGGTCTTGCAGTAAGAAGCAACTGATAATGTGCCAGTCCTTTTGGGGTTCACTGAAGTGCCATCTGACTCCATCTTTCACTGGGCTTGCTGCATTAAGAGACTAGAATCTGGCTGCAGTGCACTCGGCACAGAGTTTGCTGAGCAGTGTTTAATAGAGATAAGGAAAGTAAACCACAGTTCTTCATCATTGTTCAGCTTCCTGCCACACTTGGCTCGGATTGGACATTTGCAGCTGTAGTCACTCCCAAGCCAACATGTTCTCTGTGGTTCAGTGTGTCTCATCGTTCTGCATTCAGGGTTTTAAAGCTTGCTGACAAAGTTCAACTGTCTTGAGAGAGATAAGTTAATATCAAACTGATCCTCTGTGCAAAGTTTGCTGGAAGTTCAGAGAGTGGGGGGAGAGAAGATGCCGGGAGAGACCTGCTTCTACAGCAGAGCCATGCTGCCAATGCCAATGACGACAAATGCTGGAGAGTAGGCTTCCTGCAAGGTATGTGCAACCCCTTCGTCCCCCTCATTATCTTGGACTGCAAGTGTAAGGAGTTAACCACCAAGCCATTCAAAACTACAAACCATCTGTTCCCACAGACTATATTTCTACAATTTCCCTCCTGCCTGTCCTCCCTCTGCAGGTGATGTGACCCTTCCAGAAGCATTCAGCAGCCATCCGGAGGCAGCCTGCTTGGGTGTGAAAATCCAGCAATGCAAGTAACAGAAGCAATGAGAGCAAGAGTCCTGTATATCTGTCTCTTTGAATGATGGGTTATTTTGTCCAGCTATAACATACTAAACATATTTTTAGATTACATGAAAAAAACCGCACTGGAAGAACAGAAGGTCGCAGAATCTAGCATTCAACAGTTAGGAAATGCCACATGTAAGGCTGCCTGTGGCATCCTTGCCCCACTCTCCCCTCTCACTACCGCCCTTCACTTTGCTCTTAGTTCCTGTGCCTGGCAGCACAGTGGCCCCTGGCAGGGGGATTGATGCTCAGCCCTTGCATTCCAGGGATGAAGCAGGCCCGTGAAACAAAATCTTCATTGAGATATTTAGTCGCTAAATTCTCCAGAGTATGTGAGAACTGAGATTTGCAGAGATTTTCAGAACTTGTCCAAATCGGGGCAGATTTTCATGGGTATATGTCTTTTACGGTGACTGACACCAATACAAGCATCCTGCCAAATTTCAAGTGCCTGCTGTAAAGCAAGGAGGCACTAGAGTGTCTCAATAAAATGGCTACAAGAATTTTTTTAACATGAACAAAACAATGTTTTTTTCCCTACGCTCTAAGAAAAAGCTGAACTGTTTTTTGCTGAAAGCAGACAGCAAGCATGGAAAATTTCAGTTCAAACAGTTAAAGTTCAGCAAAAGTATAAGCCACTGAAAACCAGGTCTTATAATGGGAAGTGTCAGGCAACTTTAGCCATACATAGCACTATGTGAACGACCTATAATAAATACAGGACCCAGTGCATATGGAGTTAATATGGGTCTGTTTTACCTACCTAATGGGCCCCAATTAATTACAAGTGTAGTCTCTGCTCTACTGACAGCATCCGTTTGCTGCAAGTTAGGGCAGACAACAATAGAGATGTTCTCTTGCTGTCATTCAGAAACGTCACTGGGAGCTCACGCATTCATGAAGAATTGTCACACCCCTCAATCTGGATAAGAATATGACCATTAAAACAAAACTCCCATCCCTGCCCTTCCCACAGTGTGCTACTGGGACTAGATGAAGTGGAAGGCAATACCACTGTTAGGAGTGCATTTCATGATAGTATTTCCATAAGGCTAGACTGAATGTTTAGCGCTTATAAACCCCTTCACATTAAGAAGATAATAGCTCAGAATCTTAAAATGGAAGTGACTTTTCAATGTTGTTCAGGATGAATTTAGAAAATTGCCTAATGTTATCTGGATCCCAGGGTAACCTTTTCAGTTCCCATTAACATATATTTCATGACGTTTTAAAAGTCATGGAAGCATCTGTATGCTTCTAAAAAGCCAGGAATTATACCCTAATTGAAATCTTAAAGAAATGCTCTAAAATTTACACAATTTTTATGATTATCTTGCTGCACATTAATTCTGTGACATTAGCTCAGTGCTCCTAATTTGCTCTATTTTTAAACTAGGTAACAATTCGAGCAGTCACAACACCACTTGTTGCATTTGTTTCTCGTGAGATTTTAAATCCTTGCTCAGAGCCTGACAACACCTAAGGATGAACATATTTTATTTAACTCAGCAATTTGCCAGCTTGTAGCAGGTGTAATAACATGGTCCACTTGAATCTAAAACAAAAAATTGATTCATGCTATCTGATCACTATATGAAATCTATTAAACATTCTTCTTCTAATAGCTATCTGATAAATATAGAAGGCATTGATAATCAATAAATTTGCTGCCATGATGGAAAAATTAAGAAAAATAACTGAACAATCTGAAGGCTACAGCAGGCTATAAAAAGACAGACTGTGCCTGTTGGAAATTAAATAAAACTAAAATATCTAACAATTGGCTGTCTAAGGAAATACTGGAATATGCAAGTTACGATTTAAACAACAGTGCAGGTCACACTAAAACCAACAAATAACAGGAAATTGATAGTTAAATCCTTCTGTTGTCCTGTCATGCCAAAATCTTGAAGGGGTCTCTTCTCAAAGAGCAACTTTATATGCCATATGTGCTGCAATACTTAGGCAGAACAGGGACTGTTAAAGGAGGTATTTTAGCCTCAACTATTTGTAGACAATGAAATTTCAGCTAGGCTGGGCCTACTTATAAAATTAAGCTACCAAATATTAATAAGTTGCATATTGCAGAGTATGTGAAATGGTGGCTGGAGTCCCTTTTGAAAAGGGGTGGTTGTTTCTCATTGGAACACACCCATGCTGTCTTTCCATTCTCAAAGTATGTCTGGTATTTCATTAAGATAACTTTATTAATTGCCTCTCTTGTCTGGACCATCTTCTCTGATGAACTTATCCTCTGGGAGTAACTCATCTATGCAGTAAACAGAAATGTGTTAAATGCAGGGCGTGCTAGACCTCCATGGATCCAGATCTCTCAAAATATCTTATGATCAAAGCCCATGGCTGGATGCCACCCCAGGTATTGCTCAATTTAATCACAACAACTCCAATACCCCTTTGTTTGAATGGTGGAACACTGAAACTAAACAACAAATCTAGGTGGCTAGCGCCTTTTAACTAAGTAAAACACATGGGTCTCTCCCTCTTGTATTGTTTTCGAGGATTCCTGTGTTTACTCATGTGAATTACCAAAATGCTTTGAAAAACATTGAATTTAAGAATATAAAGGAGAAGCAATAAAAAAAATAAAAGGCAAGCAAGCTTCAAGGGAAAAGAATCACTCTGGACAAGAAACTGACAAGACCTGCCATTTTGCCCAGTTGTCTTCTGAGACCACAGATCCAGGCTCTCCGGGGAAGCTGCTAAGAAACCATCACCGCCTCCTGCCCGCATTGGTGAGGATAATTGCTTTTGCAGCTAAAATATAGTGGACTTTTGGTTTGGGGGCTCATTTTATATGTTTATAAGTACAGTAATTAAAGCCTTTCTGTCATTATTGAACGAGAGTGGTGTCAATTCCTGAGCACACTAATAGCAGATCCCAGTCTGTGAGTTAACACTATTCATTTCCTGGGGTTTGGCAGATGAAGACAAAGTGCCAAACATTTTAATCTATTTCTTAATTTTACTGTTCATTTTGATAAAGGAACAAAATCAGATCTCTATTTATTCTGGAAGAATGATGCACACATGTTTACAGTACATCTGAAGAGTTAAATAGTTCATTTAATCTACTTTATTAACAAAGTACCAAATCAGGCAGGTAGCATAGTGGCTGCTAGGAATACAGGTACCAAAAACCAGAACCCCATGTCCAAAGCCTTTCAAATTTCAAGGGACTGAGGGTTTAGGATTCTAATTCTGGGCCATTTACAGTTTTGTTTCAGAGTCTGATAGGCCTATTTCTCAGTTTGGATCACATGTAGAGAAAAATCTCATGAGAGAACAGCTGTTTTTGTGAACTTTCAGTTCAAGACAAGAGAAATCCTACGAGGATAGCAGATGTCATGAGATTCCCATCCTTGAAGATGGCAGAAGTCTCAGGAGATCAACTTTCTACCATTTCAATACAAACTCTCATAAAACAGCCCACAAAAGTTCATCAGCACTGAACCTGACCCTCTATTTACTTCAGACCCCACTCAGTGTAAATAAACCTAATCCTGATTCAAACAGTCTCCTTAGCTCCTTAGTTATTAATAGCTCACCAGGTTTTATTTATTAAACCAAAATGTGTTCTTGGGGTTTAACTTTTATTTCTTTCTCAACTCAGATTTGATTTGATTTTTTTTTTTTTTTGGCTTCCAACACAGGAACTGCCATGCTGGATCAGGCTGCTGATCTATCTAGCTCAGTATCAAATGTTTCAGAGAAAGTAACACCTCTTCACACACCAAAATGAATCTAATCAACTTTGCAATGCTAAACAGAAAGGCAGTGGGTGATTGTTTCCTGCAATGATCATCTTATGCTCCTGAAACTTGGATGTATTATGGTCCTGATTACAGTCCTAGCTTTGCGCACGCACACATGCATGCACCAGCAATTATGAATTATCCACTCCTCTTTATAAAAAAAAAAAAAAAAAAAAAAAAGTCAAGGCACATTGTGTCTCTATGGCCCCCTGTGGCAGTTAATTTTACAGACTGGAATATATGCTACTAGTGAAAGACTCCCTTTTACTGGTTCTAAATTTCTAAGTTTGAACTGTGACTACACTCTTCGGCGCTCTGAATTGGAACCACTGCACTTTGTACTTAGTTTCAATGCAGCTGTTTTTAGGGGAAAAAAGAAGATATCTTTCAAATTGGGTATTGTCCATCTTCATAAGGAAATGTTGATACGATCTATAACAGAACTCCCAGGTATCACCGCAAGTGGAAATGTTTTCACTGCTCTTTAAAAACTTCTTGTGATTTTACCTATATATCTTCTGTCCCCCTCATGGAGGTGAGGTGGGTTAGGGAGGTTATCAGAATGGAAAACAAAGCGTTCTTATATAAGCTTACGTGACATCATAAACTTTCCTTATTGCTATGTACATCTACATACCCTGTATTATTTCAAAAAGCCTGATTTAAAGAATCACACAAGTGTTTGCTCCCCACCACTGTCATCTATTCATTTTCAACTCCTGCTGTTTGACTTCTATTGAGGAAGGCAGGAGGGGAGTTGCTCCCACCGTGAAAGTCAATCCCAATTTCAGGTCCGGCTGAAATGTCAGCAAATCAAAGTCAGGACTCAAAGACAATCATTTCTCTCTGAAGATAAGCAGAAACAGGAAAAAATGTGCCCATTCTCTGGGAAATAATTTCATTGAAAGGCTGTTAGCAGAGTATCAACTGGGAACAAAGTAATTAAAATGTAAATCTGGATCATTTATATAAGATCTCAAGTGACTGAAAATCATTAGCATGTTTTATATCCATCATGAGGAAGTCAAGATATTAGCATGTTGCAGCTCAAGTACTGTACAGATACTACAGTATGTTGGTGAAAAGTATTCAAAATATTAAACTGTTCATTGCCATCATTTTCCATAGGCTCAGTGTATCTTGATTATTTTACAGAATAATTAATGCATGTCTAATGTTCTCATCAGTTATGTGACTGACAGAGCAGAATACAGACAAGAGTTTTGGGTATACAAGAAATGCAAGATGTCAGGTAACAAATTTACAAACTTTTTAGTTGCCTTTGCCATGATAAGACAGGGTAACAGTGAAAAACCATTAATCTTAAACTCTCAGCTAAGTTCTTTAGTCTCCTCCTCTGGCAGTTTTCTGCAGTATTTTAGTTCAAAGCTATACTTTAAACCCCAGTTGAATAGAGGGTTCCAGCTAGCTCAGGGAATTAACAAAAGTTTTTCACTTCTAGGACATCAGTTCAACTTCAGCCCAGAGCAGTCACGACTGTAAATTATTACTAGACAATGGCCATTTAGTGGCTCACGCAAAAAGGAGTTAGATGGTCTTGGTTCTTTGGACCACTTCCTAAGAGACAAGTGGCCACATCACAAAAACGACCACCACAACTGGCACCCAAATTGTTGGCAGGCTAAGCAAAGAGGCCCATGAATGAACAGGAATGGAAACAGATTCCTTTCTCATCATTAGAGGTGGTCACTCCAGGGTGGAAGAACATTGATGTGGAAGCCTGCATTGCCACTGCCCAGACTCTACATGTTTCAGTCTCCAGGACTGCCAGCTGGCCATCATTCCCTAAATGGTACCTTCACATAAAAAAGACACGACACAACAGTCATACCTAAATTGGATAGTATAACAAAAGAGAGAGTTAACAGGGGCAATCAGTGAGGTACAGTGAAGAGGGTGCTGGAGTGGACTGGGATTCAGGAGCCCTGGGTTCCATTCCTGGCTCTGCCACTAATTTGCGGGGTGACCTCAGGCAAATCACTTCACCACGCCATTCCTCTAACAGAAAGATGGGGCTCGTCAGCTGTGGCAGACAGTCCAGCTAGAAGGAAAACTCTGATTTCATACCAAGAATGTCAGTCCTGACCAGATAGTTTGTAAAAGTTGTGCTAGTCACACATGCTCAATGGGTCCGCACTCCCAACCCCAGCTAATGGAACAAGATAAAGCAAGCAACAAAAGAGAGAGTTCACAGCGTGAAGACTAACATGGACTGTATATAATTGTATGTTCTCAGGCACTGTAGCAAGTGTAGTTGCAGCAGCTCTGTAAAACTTCTGTTAAATTTATTTAAACCCACATCTGCAAAGTATTTAGCTGCTTTTAAAATTGCACCTCAAAAAAAATATGTATTTAAAAAAAACAATGAGAACTCGTTGCCTTTACAATACATTACTTCATCACAGTAGTGGTCATCAGCACTATAGGCTGCATGCAGTACCTCTAAAATTTCCAGAGATGCTCAAAGAATGATACTACAAGTACATCATCATCATATTGGGCTGGATTCTCCACTGCCTCACATCTTGCACAGCCACCTACACCTTTGCAGAATAAGTGAGAAATGTTACCATTCTGATTTATTAGTATTTTGCATGCACTTTGCACAGCACTAAGTGACCACACACGATCCAAGGGAATAAAGAATCAAACCCACAATACAAACGGGAAGAAGTTCATTTCAGTTAGAAGCATAAACAGAAAAGTTCCATCACTGAGTCGCATGAAGGAAAAGCAGGATTATTATAATATCATTGGATTTCCTCTTTACACAACTTCCCATTAACTAAATCTCAATCTCTTGCCATATGCTGCATAGCAGTCAGTTATGCTCTGACTCCAGTTATGGATCATTATAATACAGAATAGCGAAACAAGATATACAGCATTTCAAACTATAAAATCATAAGAGAGAAATATGCTAACCTTTATTTTAAGCTACCTTGTAAAAATAAAAAAATATATAATATATCTTATCCACTGCTCCAGCAGTACTGATTCAGTTATTCCAGGCTCATGTGTGTAATTCTGGTTGCACTGCACTGTACATTTATTTGGCCACCAAAAAAATTCCGTGTAACAGATTCTGGTGATGTGAATCATCACAGCATTGGATTCCTGTATCTGATCCCAAGCAACAGGGAATATCCTATACAGGCCTCGTCTGACACTGGAAATGGTGGAAAAGTCACATATTGTAGGAGAAAGAGGAGTAAACTTGTAATCTCTTTAAAGAACCATAATTAATCGGACAGGGCAATTAATTCACGTCTTCATGGTGCAGCTATGCTAAGTGCCAAGAAGTCTGAACATGCACACATGAAATGCACAGGTACACAAAACAAAACTTCAAAAGCAAGCCCAGTCATGTTCCACCCATAATGCAACATACCTCTCTCTACCTGAGCTGACAGCCGAATTTATGCATGACACACAAGTTGTGCTCTTATTTGCAATTCAGTTTAGCAAAATCTAATGGCTATTATATCTGCTGAGTCTGACTAGGAAATCAAATTTAATTCCTACTGTTCTTATGCACTATTGTTACCTGAATAATTCGTTTTGCATACAAACTTTGTAAACCAAGCTACCCTTGGATAATAAAGCCATAATCTGTAAACTCTAAATAAGATGAGGATACAAGGAATATTCCTATGCAACAGTCTACAAAAACTGAGCTGGTTGAATGATATTAATAATTTAATCCATGTTTCATCATAATATTTTTCTAACAGTTATTTGCAATTTATTGTTTTCATTAATTAGCCCAGCTCCAAGACACAATATGTTTTTTAGTTCTCATATTTGAATACAATTTCTTTCCCCCCTGCCTTCTTAGCAAGATATTTAAACAGAAAATACACAATAATATAAACTTATTATTGGACTGAAAACTGAGAATCTTGGGGGCAATTAGAAAAATGGTTATAATTGCACTGCTCACACTCATACTTGGTGTTATATATTCAGTTCTAAAAGCCCTATTAAAAAAGGCTAAGGATGTCACTGAATAAATAGTTCTTAAAACCATTAAAGAGAAAATGAGCTGATTTGTGGCCAAAAAAAATAAAAACCAAGATATAAAACAGTTCTCTATTTCAGATCTGAGATATGCTAGATTTCACTAGCAATTCATCCAATAGTATTTAGTAAATTAAAACCATGTATTTACACTTTCTCCTTCATATGGATGCTGATTATACACAGAGAAAGATCATATGAAATGCATTTTCACTAATATATGGAGAAAGAGCTATCCACACAAACTCCTCGTTACAAAAAGAGCTAGTTAACACAGGGGATGGGTAATAGGACATTGAGCCTTCTCCTTCTAAACCATCCATTAGTATCCATCCTATAGCAGTGGAGGACAGAATTGTGTCAGCTCATGTTTGTTCAGCAATTTGTGCTGTGAGCTGGATCAGTCTCCAAGTTAAAAAAAAAAAAAAAAAAAAAAAACCCAACCCACCCCACCCAATAAGGACATGCTCTCAGAATAGAGTTGAGTACATTAACAAAGCAGGATAGGAAGTATGCCTGGCCACTGCTTTTGCCATTTTTATTCTGGGCCCAGTCCTGCATGGCTAAGGTAAATGTGAATTTTGTCTGAATAAACTGAGTGGGGCCAAGAACATTATGGATAGAGGACTTTAGTCTCCATGACTTTAAGTCTGCCATCTTTCCCAAGCACTAATTTCATTTTGAAGATCTTGTAATACTATTAAACAGTACTGCAATGATCTCAAGTGGTTAATTTCTTTAATCAGATTCAATATTCTAATACTAAGTAGCTATAGAAAATAAGGAAAGCTGCTGAAAGAAGAGAAATAAAATGAGATTAATACAGTGTTTTGTTTTTTTTTACAGGAAACATTGTTACATTTAGTATTTTATTCACCTCTTCCAGCAACTATGAATGATGCTTTGTTATTATTAGTAGAGCATCAGATTGCTCAGTGCTTTATAGAATACAGACTTGCCCTGAAGATCTTGTAAGAGGTATTTTCATAGATTCCAAAGACAGAAGGGACCACTGTGATCACCTAGGCTGATCTCCTATATAACACAGGCATAGAATGTCCCCAAAATAATTCCTAGGGCAAATCTTTTAGTTAAACATCCAACCTTGATGGAGAATGCACCACAACCCTTGATCAATTGTTCCCATGGTTAATTACTCACCATTGAACATTTAAACCTTATTTCCAGTCTGCATCTGTGTAGCTTCAACTTCCAGCCATTGGATTGTGTTATACCTTTCCCTGCTTGATTGAAGAGCCCATTATTGAATATTTGTTCCCCATGTAGGTACTTATAGGCTGCAATCAAGTCAGTCCTTAACCTTCTTTTTGTTAAGCTAAATAGACTGAGCTCCTTTAGTCTATCAAGATAAGGCATGCTTTCTAATCCTTTAATCATTCTCATGGCTCTTCTCTGAACCCTCTCCAATTCATCAACATCCTTCTTGAATTTACCAAACCTATAGAGATAAAAGTGTAATAATCCCACTACAGATCACCAACAAGGAAAGAACTCAGTACCTTCAGCACCAACATAAATGCCCCTACCACTTAAGCTAATGGCATAGCTCCATTTGGTAGTTGCTGTAAGTTTCTTATCCTCTAGGGAGACCAGCAACTCATTAGAAGAGGAGGAAAACACACCACATTTAGTCTAAGTCTACACTTAAAAGTTCTGCCTCTTCCACTTCCTGGGAAATAGAAGAATTCCTCCCACTGAAAATTATACTCCTCCAAAGCCCAGTATAGTCAAAAGTCAGACCACAGCCATGAACAGCTCTTCCATACCTAAAATTTGCATATCTTTGACGTCTTATTTTGGTACCTTACAGGACTAGATGTGACTGCTGCATCCCACTAGCATAAACGGGTAAAAATCTACTAAAGGTAATGGAGATGAACCCACTTATGTTAGTGCATATGCCTTATGGAGGAAAAGGCAGATGAGACAGTTATAAAGGTGCATGATAAATAAATGCATCATATGGCTCCACAGTAGATAAAGGTATAGCATGGATCTGTAATTTATCTATCCTGTGCCTTTCAATACCTCACCTGCCCTATGCCCACAAATTCATCTTCATGGGCTTTATTACAGCATTCCAACCATTTGAGCAGCTTCAGACAGCTGACATTTGGTTAAAACAATCAATCAGCCAGTCAAATGCTTCTCCTAAAAAAAAATTACTTCCACCACAGCCTAGATCAAGCAAACTTGTCCTGAACCAACAGCAATTCCTCTATACCTTACAGGGCTGTGAATATAAATCCTCTATCTCAGTGCATTTCTGGTTTAGAAATGGGAGCTGTCCATCATCAGAAGCAGATGTCTAGTTCCCTACACAAAGAAATGCTTCAGGGCCAAATTTACCACTGGCATAAATGGATGAAAATCCATGAAAGTCAACAGTTGCACTCACTTATGCCAGCGGTGGACTCGCCCATACTGCTATAGCCTTGGGAAACAACATTACAAGAATCAAAAAACTGAACAAACCCTGGTAATCCAGCAAATTAAGGGCAATTGTAAATGCTACATGCAGGCAATGCAGCTATATATTTAACAGTGTAAGATTAGCATCACATTTCTGCATGACAATCTTTTTATTTCGAGCAGTCTCCGCAGACAATTGGGAGGTAGGGAGGCAAAAGTAATTAAGACTTTAAAAGTTTTATTTAAAAAAACCCAACAACCACCAGTTGCAATGCTAAGTCACTCCATGGCTGCTTGAATTCCTATTGCAGGAGTGAACAAACCACACCTTGTACAGCAACTGCTTCAGTGTAGCTCTGGTGAGGGAAGCAACATGCTGACAGGTGGTATGACCCAACCATAAATCCTGAATATGAACTCACAAAGCCAGAATGGGGAGCTGGCACATGGCCAACGCGCTCTTAAACTAGCAGTTATTAGAATGCATTGTTGGCAAAGCTCCAGAAGCCATAGAAAGAAAGGAGAAAAATTAACTTAGGCTTAGTAAACACTGTAGGATAAACATAATTTCAGACATGCACTGTCTTTAAAAAAAAAAAAATAAGACATAGGCAGCAATAATATCCAGCTCCTAAAACTTTGCAGTCTCCCACACCCATTCTTTATAGCAAGATAGAAGAGAGATCCTGAGACACTTTTCTGTTGTAACATGGGTTCATGATACAGAAAAGCTAAGAACACTTTGGAGTGGTATAGAATATATAACAATTTACTGAGGGCAATTATCTATGGAATCCCATCCAACAGAGTATCTGTTGCATAAGATAACATTTAAATTAAGGCAAATACATAACTATACCAGATTACACCTTAAATTTAGTCACAATACTACTGCCAGTGTATTGGAGGTATCTTTCTAGAAATGGCCCCAAACCAAAACCCCATATCTGAACTAAGGGAAATTTCAGATCTGTATCAGAACTTTGCAGCTGGCCACCATCTCTGTGATGGGCTGAACAAAACCCTGGATCTGAATTTTACAGCTCAAGTACATGACTACCTCTAAGCTATAACTCCCTGCAGATAAACTAATATTTTGTACTGCTTTTGCTTCCTGTTCTACTTCAAATCCTTTGCAAGCAAACTGAAGAGTATCATGAATTCTTTGGGACAACAAAATTACTAAAAAGCAACTGAAAGGGAAAGTGCAGGTTTGTACATTATCAGGGACACCTTAAGAGAATAAGTGATGGCCTCTTAGTATTCCTGAGCCATATCAAACAAATGACTAAAATGCAGCGCAAGTCATGAGAATGTGTGAAGAAATAAAACCGGACAGTTCATTCAATGAGCATGTTAAAGTTACCTGTTGCAAGGAACTGTTAAAAGAACATTTTGGTCCTAAAAAACAAAAACAGAACAAAGATGAAATCCTGGCCCCATTGAAGTCAATAGAAGTTTTGCACTCACTTCATTAAAGGCAGAATTAGGCCCCAGTTGAATGTGCCCCTCAAATAATTAAATTTAGCAATCAAGAAAGAAACGTATTGTGCAGCAACCACTGTGTCTACTCTGAGTTTCTCTCTAGTGTGATGTTAGAGTTAACAAAAATACATTAAATAACCCAGATTAACACTCACTCAATAATACAGAGATGTATTGTGAGTGAAGACATAATTAAGGTCTTTGCTGGCAAGTATCACACAATAGAATGCAAATGAAAGCAAAGAATTAATAAGTTTTTGCTTTTAAAGCAAGTGATGGGAAGGAAAAAAGCACTGTCCGTTCGCTTGTCCTCGGAATACATTGCAGATAGCACCAAACTAAGTTCAAGATTTGGCCTTTTTCCTTCATTCCAGGTTTCTTTCTAGTAATGTCTTAAACTAAATGTAGCAGAACCTATTGTTATTCAGCATGAAATATACAATATTCATTTTGTACCTTTTGAAATCAGAATCTAACATCTCTATTAAAAGATATGCACCAATGTAATGTGTGATCAACAATAAATATTTGTTCTTCCATAACTAAGGGCCAGTACCCAAGAATGGTAGTTCTGTATATCTTTAAAATGACAATAGCTCTGGGGGCATGAGGGGAGAAACAGGAGGGAAGAAACTTAAGTGTAATTACTGGTTATGGCTATTCTTATAATACCTACCCCAATACCTAAGACAACCATAATATATACAAATGCAAAAACAGAGGGAGGAAAAAAGAAAATTCCATAATGGGGGAAGGAAGAATGACCCTTTATTTTGGAAATCTGGGCTCCATTCCTGACTGCCACAAACATGAGGCAAGTCATTGAATCTCTCTGTACCTCAGTTCCTCATGGGTAAAATGGGAATAATATTTCTGTGCCCCACCGTAGATGGTGCTGTTAGGGGAAATCCATAAATATGTGGGAGGCACTACCTCTGGCATTAAAGCTCTCATTACAGACAACTCACTTCTCTACTCCCAAGTACCTCACAAGTGTTTTGTTGGTGAGTTTCTGTTCTGTACTAGCCTGCCATGCTGTTATTCTACAGCACCCAATAGTGTGCTAGATGCTTCTTGTGTAGAAAAGAAAAAGGATGTGTGTCCCTACCCCACAGAGTTTACAATCCAATTACCCATGTAACCCAGAATTTATTTTGCAGCTGTCAAAGTCTGTTTAGATGTTTACCAACTTATTTGTCCACCTACTCAAATATAAATATCTCAGAATATCAGGGGCAATAGATTTAAATACAAACATAACAATCATCAAAACTTTGGGTCCTATGGGTGCTGTGACAAAAAGGGGGGGAGGTTTGGTTAGTTGGTTTGTTTTGGTCAATGAGATAGTAATGGAGCTTTTCTCTTCTAGGCATTGATTTGAATCTAGATCGGCACCACTATCACAAATGGTACCCAGTTTGCAGTGTCAGCAGACACACAATAATCTGAATGGAAATGGACAATAGCCTACACACTCCAATTTTAATTTAAAAAAGCCAGCGTAGGAGAGAGGCTGCCAAAAAATCAATAGTTGAATTACTAAACCCACATGGCAGCTCCTATGTTCTCATCATTTTCCAGTTTATCAGCCATGTGACCAGATCGCTGTTTGCCATTAATCTATAGGACATTTTCACTAAGGAGGCTCTGCTAGCTGATTAATGAGCCAAGCACCACTGAAAAGGTTGAAGTAAAACAGAGGTTTTCAGTTTGCTAGCATTAAAATCAAATAATTTGTTATTCAGATCCAGAATGTGACATTTCATTTCCCTGCCCTCACACCTTTACTATAAGGAAAGCTTTATAAAATCCGTATTTATATTTTCCCTCCCTCTCCTTCCTTCAAAGAGGATGCTCAGCATTTTTTGCACCATATTCCCTTTTTTATAGAAGATGGAATATTGTTATTTACTTAGGCCCTTTACAGAACAGATAGAAGACAACACCATGCCTGCAGGGCTTACAGTCTAATTCTGGATATGGTGCAAAGAGCCAAAGCAACAATAATAATCCCTACTTTTTATATAGTGCTTTTCATCCAGAGATCTCAAAGCACTTTACACAAACAGGTCAGTATAATTATCTGCACTGTACAGATAGGGAAACTGAGGCACAGAAGGGGACATGACTTGTCCAAGGTCACCCAGTAGGTCAATAGCAGAGCAAGACATAGAACCCAGGGCCCCTGAGTTGCAGTCCAGTACTCTAGTTACTCAACCACAGTGCCAATAAGACCCACACAATTGTGTAACTCACACCCACTCAGTATGATGCTCTTCTCTCCACCACAAGTGATGTCTGGGACACATAGAGGTTGATATGCCCACTACAGGTATGGCTAACAGAGACAGGTCTCTTAGCTCAGGCAGAAGAGGTGCAAACTTTAAGATCCAGAGGTCCCAGGTTTAACCTCCACTGCTGACGGGTCACTCAGAGGGTGTATGTGGTTACAGATGCACAGATCATCAGATTGTCCCTCTCTCCCCAGAGAGGGAATGTGCTAGAGTCATGCAAAGTAGCACTAAAGCCTTTTGGGCCACATTCCTGCCTCCTTCCCTCTTTGAAGAAGTTCTGCCAGAAACAAGCTAAGACACTCAGACTGGAGATGGGAGACAAGAATTGTCCCACAAAGAGTCATATTTTTCCAGCGAATTTCCTATTTTCAGAATTTTTGTTTTGTGCTCATAATTAATGTATAAACGGTTTGAGCTTCCTGGAAAAAGAAATCTTGTAATTTGTTTGACATAACTCACACTGTTTCAAAGTGTGACAACCTTCCTAGATAGAACTACACTGCTGCCATCATAGAGTTCCAAAGTAACAGCTCCACTTGCTAAAGCAAAGACTGCAAGACTGGGGACGGAGTGTAACCAGTAACTACTAAACCTGTGGAAGATTTGCTAACTAAAAACCTATAAAGGGTCTTCTTCTTCTCCCTGCCTTTTTGCTAGCTGCGATTGGCTGTGAAGTTGGCATGAGATCTTAATTGCTTAGTCTTTCCATGTCAGCATTTCCAGACGCCTGTTTTGATTGGTTTTTAGTGTGTTTTATTCCAGAACTGTGGAGGCCAACAGAAGAACTAATTTTTTCTTCATATCCAAACAAAAAATAAAATAAAAATACACTGCCCAGCCCAACAAATCCAGCTACACTGCAGCAGCAATCAAGGACAAAAAGAGGAAGTGTCATATTGTAACTCAACTTGGATTACAAAGTTAATTAGTTTCTCAGAAGAATGGTCTGCGAAGGAATATTTGAGACAGATATGTACATGATTCTCCCTCAGTGAAACCACACACAGACAGAAAGAGTTCTAAGGACAAAATGCACATACATCAGCAGTGCAAGGGAGAAGATATCCCCTCCCCCTTTCTTCTGGTTGTCCTGGGGTTGGGGCCTCCATCAGGGAAGGCCCTTCTTTGGGGGCAGTGGCGCCAGACTCAGAGCCTGATTCAGCTCTGCTGGAGCTGTGGGCTGCAGGTCAGTTTCCTTCGAGCTCTGCTGCCCAAATGAGCCGCTCCGAGTCCTCTCTCTTTTAAGAGCCCCACCTGATGGAGCATTTGCTGCAGGTATGGGGGCAATGCTAGCTGGGCCCAGAATGAGCCCTTAACTCCTGGTTTCCCATCTCACAGAGTTAAGATTATTAGAACATGTAATGCAAATAGTTTCAGGACACCTTAAGTTACTTAAGGAAATATAATACCTGTGTGGGTTTTTTAACTCACCATTTCCACACTTTTTAAGGTTAAGGGTTATGGTCTCGTTATTCTTATGAATTTTGTATATGGTTTATTTACTGGAGCAATTTGCGTGTGTATATTTTCTAAAAGGAAATAAAATTATTCAGCTAAAGCCCCACATTGTCAATTGCAGCTTTAAAAATCTCCATTATTAGACAGGCCCATTAAGAGCACAGCTTGACAGTATCTTTCCAGGAAAGTGAGAGCAAAGTATACAAACATGCAGGGCCGGATTTAGGGGCAGGCGACCACCTGGGGTGCCGGACCTGGGAGGTGCTGGACTTGGGCTGCTGTATTTGTTGTTAGCTACAAAAGGGAAAACAGAATGTTTGAAGTAAGATGTTTCAAGTATTCGGTATGTGGATCCATTTTTCACTAACCTCCTAGGATTTATCGTCTTATATGACAGGGATAAATCATGCATGCAAATCGTACATCAAAATCATGAAATAGGCTACAAATGCAATAATAATAAAATAATAATAATAATGCATCTGATGAAGTGGGTTTCTGCCCATGAAAGCTTATGCCCAAATAAATGTGTTTGTCTTTAAGGTGCCACAGGATTCTCGTTGTTTTAATAAAAAATAAGATATTCAAAAGTTTAACCAATGGAAGCGGGGAGCCGAAGACGCTCCTTGCCTGGGGCACCATTTGATCTAGGGCCAGCCCTGCAAATAAGTGGAGCAGCTGGATGGGGTGGTGTTTGCACTCCACTAGTTTGGTTCTATCTTACATTACTTGCATTTCATCTATCTTCTTGCAATAAGCCAAAGTTTCAGTCAAGTGCTTTATGATCTGGGGTGAGGGATGGGGAGCTGGCGACGAACCACAACAGAAGCCTATAGTGAAAAAGCAGCGCAGAGGGAAGAGCAATATCTCTGAGTGTTAGGTAAGAATTCAGGCAGTGAGTCTCCAGAGGAATAAAGCTGTAAAGGTCTCTAAAAGTTCAATTGATCAGTAAGTTTCAACTGTACAAAGAAAAAGTTTAGGGTAAACACAACTGGTCAGCTTCCAAAGTCAGCTTCATGAGCTACCCTAACACTTCATTAGGCCTGAAGGCAGCATCTTTTTTCCTGGAGGAAAGAATAAAATCTATTTTTAAATATTTAACCATCCCGTCTCATTTGAAGGCAGGGAGCCACTTTTCACATCACTCAATCTCAGAGTTCAACACACTGCTACATAAGCTACAGCACAGAACTTAAAATTTTTCCTAAAACTCCTAATGTTTCTCCCTACTGGTGGAACTTGTCAGATAACTACACATATAACAAAACAGGAAGAAACCACCATGCCTTAGTTGCAATCATCTGGGTTTACACACTGAGCTTAGAATATTTGCTACTTCAAAGGATTTTGGGGAGGAGGGTGAGAAGAACAGTCATCAGAAAAAGAGGGAATTTCCACCAGTAACCTATGAGACTTTCACTTCCACAAAAAGTCCAATAAAGAAAAATTATGCTGCATAGGAGAGAGGCGGGAGATAATGGTGTGCTCTATGTGCCAACTTAGGGGCATTCATTATTAAAGATAATTATAACATTCATGGTAGTATTTTATGGAAGCCTCAATCAAAGCCCAAGTCTGAATGCTTCACAAACTTTGAGGATGTTCAACTTCTGAATAAAACTTGGCAGCTGGCCCTCTCTACTCTCTATGAGGGGATGGAACAAAAGCCTGATCAGAAAATTCCCCACATTCTGGAGAAACTGGGATATAAACTTTGTTGCTTGGACCTGCCTCTAGACATCATTGTTACATGTCATGAGTATTACATTTACCACCAGTGCACAATTAGAAAAATGAAGTAGGAAAGTGGTTAAGGAGTTTCCCTAAGGAAACTTGTTCACTGGTAAGTTCCCTCTAAAAAATCTCCCAGCTCCACGAAGGCCTAGAATAAATAGATGACATGACTCAAAAGTAAGAAGAGCATGAAAGAAATACTTAAGAATAGGAGACACTACTCCATTCAGGAAAAAGACTTAAAAAAAAAAAAAAAAAAAAAAGTCATGTGATTTTTGGACAGTGTCCCTTATTTATCACTGAACCTTGGCTGTTGGGTTGGTTTTTTGTTTGTTTTGCATGTGTGTTGACAGAGAGAGACAGAGAAAAAACTGATGCTTTATTACCAAATATAATGAAGTAGGCTTTACCAGTGTTTAAAGAATCGTATTCTGGGGACTCTCACAATGTTCTTAGAGTACAGCTTATTTGACAAATAAACTGACCCATTTCCCCAGGCTTGCAGTGCCAATTTTATAATAAACTGAACTCTATTACACCACTTTCTCACCTCTTTATTCTGCCTCTCTCATTGCTCCTCCTCGCTTGCTGCTTGTGAGAGGAACAATAGGGTTGCTGTTAAGTTTTAATATTTTGTTAGTAAAGCCATGAATAAATTCCAGTCCCTTTGTGCAGACAGTAAATTGGGACTATGAAAGAAATGCATACAAGATATCTCAGCAGAGTTGGCAGAACAGCAAATTTGTGCTCATCCCCCATACCAAAAGGACAACAAATTAAGTTCAGTTTTACTTAGTTATTCATGGCAAGAAAACCTGGATATTTCCCCCAACTAAAACATTAGGTACATTGATAAACAGCAAGTCCTAGCAACTGGCCAAACCTGCATCATAAATAGTATCAGTAGCTATATTGTTCACTACCAAAGTAGAGCAGTGAAAGGAGTTGGACTAAAAGACTCTGGTTTGCCATAAAGTTGGCTGGAGACTAATTTTTACAGCAAATCTCAAAGCTATGAAGTTGTTTTCCATGAACTGTTTTTCACATAAAAGATTTCCGTGTTTCACATTTTTAAGAGAAAATCTAAACTAAAAATATCATTATAGGTCTGAAAATTTTGTTAAGTACTTAGATTCCTGTGTTAACTGGAGTATTGTATTCATCACATCTGTCATTCAAAGCAAAAGGAAAACATTTATAATTTATAATAAAGATACAGAATAGCTTTTTAGCAACTTTTCAAAGGAAAAAATATCTGCAGACAAAACGTGCATGTACATTAAAAAGTCCACTTTCAGAGGGCTTTACATCCTATGTAATTCACTTAAAAATATACCATTGCTTGTGTTGTAACTTGGTCAAGTCTTTAAAAAAATGTAATCATCCAATTTCTTTCATAATGAAACTTCACTCAAGGCATAAATATGTTGATTAAAAGTGTTCCATAGAATGTTTCTATTCAATGTGATATTTTATGATCAGCTTCTCTTATGAATGTTGTCCTACATTCTGCAGATGTCTAAATGACATCTGATATACAGTATGTAGATGAGTGAGTGTTTACTAGTGAAACTGAGACACCTAAAGGGTAACAATGTCACCATGCTGAGTTCCTAGATTGTTGTGCATTGTATGATGGAGCCAAAAATAATTCCCCATTTCTCCAAAAATGTTCTTGCAATAAAAGACAGCAACTTTCCATTGCAAGTAATGGAGTTTGATCTAACGTGATAATTACTTTGAATCATGGGTTAAAAATGTCCTACTGGGTTGGTTTCTGTTTTTTCCATTCTCATTATGAATACAAGAGGCTGAGGAAGGTACGTACATTTTCCAGAATGGTACACTGCCTCTGTCTAGCATGTACAAAAATACTATAGCAATTCCAAGAAAATTAGCATCTAACATTTGTAATGTGGTGGCAACTAAGACGACAACCATTGTGCTAGGTGCTGTACAAACATATGATAAATGACAGTTGCTGTCTCAAAAGAGTTTATGGTCTAATGATGGCTCTTACGTTTTCACTTTACTCAACCAATGTTTAGAAATGGACAAGAACAAAACTAACAAAAACCAGAAATTTCACCCACCTGCTCTGAAAGCCAGGAGGTCAGCAGGACATGCACAACTGCAGCCTACAGGACTGTTTTGTTAGTTTCTTGCTTATTTTAATCAATGGCCCTTGAATCGCAATGGCTCCTTCCAGCACAGCGCCAGGAGTTAATCACATTAACCAACAAGATAACCCTAGCCCTACACCTCCCTTCTCCAGCCAAGAGAAGTTGCCTGATTGTTATGATCGTGCTGCCTTCCATGTCTGCGCTGCTCAAGATCTTCAAACATGCTCAGTTTGATCTCCCCCTGGGGCGCTGGCACTATGCTGCTAAACTATAAACACTTGCCTACTATGCCAGAGATGGAATTATTTATAAAATGAAGGATGTCTCTAATCCACGCCAATAACGCTTGTTGTCACATTATAGGTAGGGAACACAGTTTTGATCATAGCTTTTTTCCATTGGTCTTTGCTTAGACTGCAGCTGGCTTTCCACATGATGGGGACAGGGCACAATCAGCTTTTTGCCCCTACTCATTGTGCTTATGCAGAGGCTAAGCCCAACTGTCATGGGGAGTAGAGGCCATGCTCTAGGCACTAACTGCCCTAATGAGGTTGGACAGAGTGGGGGCCCGAGGCCCGCCCAGAGCAGAGCTGGCCTTGCACAAGGGGAGGGACACCTTTCAAAGAATGGTGCAGTTGCCATTGTAATGTGTGCTACCCTTGAGCCCTCGGGGGGCCCTGAGTCAGCCAGAATTCTCCCACAGGGGTCCCATTACAGTGCAGTCTCTCCTCACCATCTCCATGATCGGTGGCTGAAAGGCTCAATAAGCATGACTGATCCTGACAGGTTCCATATTCATATGAGCGTTTTTAATTATTGTACTGATGTGCTTCATCGGCATCTTTAAACACCTAGAAGTGGTGACCTTTCTAAATAGTCTATACATAGATATAAACACACAGACTTGTCCAACCCACTTCAAGAGATGCTAAGGACCAGCAATGCAGCATTTCATTTGTGTCCTGCATTAGCAGAATTGTATAGGGGAGACTGCACGTTATTTACTTGCATTATGACTGATTCCAGCCAATGCCCTCAATGTGCTGCATGCACAGTTAGATACACAGTTCTTTCCATTTGGATACTATTTCTGTAAGAGGAAAAGAAGGAGCAAACCTGGACGGGAGGGAAGGTGAAAAAACAGGATAGGGTTGCAAAGAGGAACAGTGCAAAAGCTGCAGTTAATGTGCATGCTTCAATGCTGGTGTTTTGTTGAATAAAATATGACAGCAGTTGTTATTCATGAACTGTGTTGCATATATTTGTTCCAAACATGAGTACTACTTATATCCATGCACAATAATAGTTAATAAATCACTCGTGTATTTTAAGCTTATGACAGAGAGAGAAAACAGCCAGAAGACTCAAGGAAAAGGCCTTAACTTCCCAGAGTTCAAAAAAGGAAGTAAACATTTATGAGCTGAGGGATTTTCAATCTTTACTCTGAAATTCATGAATTCTGTTGCTTTTTCCACAACATCCATGTTATTAAAAACAAAAACAAAAAAAAAACAGAGGGCCAAATGGTTTTGTCAGCTAAACAACATAGGCCTTTGGATACTACACCAATGGATGCAGTATAAAAACCTAGATCAGTCTGGAGCCAAAGAACTTTAGCACTGATGTGACAGGGTAGTATCTAAGCTTATCATATAACTTTCTTCAGAAATTAAAACAGTAGTCAACCCACATGGTAATGAAGCAAACTGCCCTCAAACATAACAGTACCAAGCAATTATTGCTAACAAGCTTGAACCACAAAATATAAATCAGTGAGAATTTTCTTGGGCTGGGACAACTGCTTAGTCCTTTCTGTCTTATGAGCCATGTGAAATTATCTGAGGCTAATGGCTGGAGTCTGGGCTTATCCTCAGTCATATTCAAATAATAAAACACTCCAATCATTAAAGAAATAAGGATGTAAGTGTACATTTTTAACACCCAGCCTTAATATTAGCCAGTAATGTGCATGGTATAACCTTGCTCCTATTACAGTAAATGGCAAAGTACCCACTGACTTCAATATGAGCAAGATTGAGCCTCTAAATGGAAACAACTATCACAAGAGAATCAATGACAGCCTCAGAAAAGGTCCATTCCACCCTTTTGCTCTGAAAGTCTTATCAGTAACTCTCAGTTATGCTGGTGGGTGAAAGGAGTACAAGGGAGATTGTAATCAGGTCCGATGAACTCAGGTCTGCATTCTGGACTGAACTCCACACAGGTAGACGACTGTGCCCATGCAGAGCCAGTTGCAGGATTGGAGCCTGACTTACTCAGAATTTATACAAGTGTAACTGAGTGAATTTGGTCCACAAGAGGAGAATACTTTTCATTTCCTTTCATAACAAAGCACCTTCCAAATGTGACTACCTCAACCAACATTTATTGGTGGTTTTAGAAACAGTGAATTATTTGACAAAATCCAAACCTTTATATAATTATTTTAAAAACTATGCAAAACACACGCTCCCACATAATTTCAGACTGTCTCTTCTTTTACTTAAAATCAAGGTTAGATAAATATTTTGGAAGGAATATAAAATCTTATGCCTCAGGCCTTAAACAAATCATCATCAGGGATCAGGACAAGACCTCCCTGCAGTGAGGGAAATTATCCCACATAGCCTTACTGTAATATTTCTTATACTTTCCTCTGAAATATTTGGTGCTGACTACTGCTGGAGACAGGGTACCAGACTAGATAGACTGTGGGTGTGATTCAATAAGAGCAATTTCTCTGTTCTTTCACATTTGTGATTTTTGTCAAGTCCCTTATTCTGGAACTTTGTGCTATATATATATATATTTTTTTTTTTGGAGAGATGGACTGCAACATCAGCTAAACAAGATAATCAAACAGAAATGAGATCAGGACAGGTGAATTATGAGAAGAATCCCTATGTTTATTTTTATTTATTTATTTATTTATTTATTACACATATGCCACTGTTAAGAAATGCATACAACAACTCATAAAATAAGAAAGCTGCTTTTGATGTCCCCAGTAGATCAGTTTGAGGAGTAAATAATTAAGATACATTTCAGTAGTGCACCATATGCTTCTGCTACTGATCACGTGGAATTAGAAAGAACTTCTCATATACTTGTGCATTCATAGCAAACAGTCAAATACACATGCTTTTGCTACATATAAACACTAAGCTATTTTACAGTAAGTACCCAAAATAATAAATTTCCTCATCCCTCACCATAATGTCCACATGTTAGGATTTAAGTATGGTCCCTCTCTAGTTATGGCCATGGCTGGATAGAACAATTACAATGGCGGTAAGCTGGTAACACTTTAATCTCATGTGGCATATCAGAAGGGAAATGACACATTAGAATTTCCCCACACCTTTGGGTCTCTGCATAACAGCCATGATCCTTCCAGGCCAGAAGAACTGAGCAGACCTGACATGAGCGCCCATCATTATCCCTCATTTATCAGCTAGGAGAGGTTGCTTTTGAGAGACAAAGCACTCCCACCCTCTCCCTCAAGAGGGGAGTATGAACTCACAGCCTCTGCTAGCCAAGAGATAAGAGACCTACCAGATAACAAACCTATTCTACAAGGCAGTGTGAGAGCACTCACCCTTCAAAGCTGCCCTTGTTTGTCTTCCTTAAATGTTGAAAACACCTTGCCAGAATTCCCAGCATAGATATTTAGGGCCAGGTTAATCACTAGTGCTGATGCAGAGGTGCAAATTAGAGCTCGCTCTACCAGCAAAATGTTTTGGGTGTCAGCTGAGTTACCCACCAGAGCCCTCCTGCAGGATTTTTCTCATGAGGGTAAAAGGGATGCATCTCCAGACTACAAATGGGGCACCACAGGATTCCCACCAAGGGAGGATAGTGCTGAAACGCAGCCTTCCCAGGCTGCCTTCTCTGGAAATCCTATATCAGGTTTTACATGTATTAATAAGCGCGAGTGTTAAGGAATTGAAATAACTCAACGTAAACTGGATGAATTTGGCTTTTACTCTTTAAATCCAAGGCTGTTGATAACGGTCCCAGCCTTAGTTCAGTAGAGTTACAGAAGATATAATCCAAAGAGCAGAAGAACTAAGCTATTAAAAACCACAAACACGCTGAGCTTTGACGTTCGCTTTTAGGGTTAATGATTGCCAAGTTGTAAGATCAGTCTTGTTTATACCTATATAAAAAGGTAAGCAGTTGGAATGGCTCAGTAAGGTTGTAGGAAAAACTGAAGTGGTACATTTTGTCTCTGACATCTTTAATAATAATTTCCATGTGGACCACTTTGAAAAGAAATATAAAACAAAATCTAAAACCTTCGGTTTGGCCAGATGCCTAGTTTATAGGGCACTTGACCCGAGACTTCCTGAGCTTCCAGTTATAGTGGGACTAGAAATAGCCAGGATTAGTACAGACCAAACAGTACTGACATGCGGTACTTAGGTTACAAATAACTTCCTCCATTGAGACATTTCCCTCTGTAATTACAGCAGAACAGAATTACAGCTGAGCTTGTTTACAGCCTGCAGAGGCTCTGCTGCCTAGGCCTTGTCTACACTAGCACTTATGCTGGCAAGACTTTTGTTGCTCAAGGGAGTGAAAAAACATCCCCCTGAGCGACATAAGTTTTGTGGGCATAAGCGCTTGTGTATCCCGCGTTATAGCAATGGGAGAGAGCTCTTCCACCAACATAATAAAACCACCTAAAACAACTAGCGGTAGCTATCCCACTGACACAGCACTGTCCACACCAGAGCTCATGCTGGCTTTTTTCCCCACCCCCGAGTGACAAAAGTTTTGCCGGCATAAGTGCTAGTGTAGACAAGACCCGAGTGCTTGTTTACTTTGCTTGATCCACCATTTCAGTTTTGTTCAAAAATTTTCTTCTAGCTACACAAAATTGCTACCATCTTTCTCCATTTCTCCCAAGCACCCCTAGAAACTTCTTTGCAGTTGCTCAGACCTGCGCCCTGCCACAGAGGCAAAGAAAGTTCACAGGAAGCCCCAGATTAAGCAAAACTAAACTCTCTCTCTCTCTGGAGTTTACGGTTTACTTACAGGCTTCTTGTACACTCCTAAGAACACAAACGAGCCAAGTCTCTAGTCACATTCAGACAGCTTAGCCATCTGCAAACAAGACAACCAATATAAAAATCAAACATAACCAGGGCAGCTTTTATATTTCCAGAGTGTCCTACCTTAACTTTTGGTCAGCAAACCTCTGCCTTTCCCTCCTATGAAAATAACTCAATCCCTTCTTCAATCACTGAATCTAAGTAGGCTCAGCTGCACTGCACTGCCTTAGCTCAGGGAAGCAATTCCAGGAAACCCCTCTCAGGATTCAACATAAAAACACTGTGCTCTAGTCTGGCTCAGCAAGATTTCCATCTACGGTCAACACTTGACCAGGTGCAGCCACGCTGGACTGTATCCCTTCTTGTGCATCAACAGAATTGGCTACCAAGTTCCCATTAAATACACCTGTACAAACACACTGAAGGCAATAGGTTTGCACAGGTGCCACTGACTGCATCAAAATTTGGCTGGCAGGACCTTTACAACTGGTAATGACCCATGAGAAAAAAAGAACCCAGGTTGACTCTCTGGACCCAGCACAAGTTTACAGGGCTGGCAGGTTAAACAAAAACAACAACAAAAAACCCTTCATCTTTATTCCCATGTAAACTAAGCATGTGCAATAAAGGACTCACTGACATGGAACCCTGCAATACCATTATACAGAGTACAACCCCACTTAAAAAGTTATGAAAGATTTCTGTAGTGTCCTTTTCAAAAACTGGAGAAGCTTATTGAATGGGGCAGCAGAAGAGTCTGGTGCATCTGGGTCATAGGGAACCTCATTACTAAGATTAGCTTCCAATAAAAGTATTTAATTTGATGGCTAGATTTAGATATGCAAGAGTGGTTAGAATTTAAGAGGCGCATGTGCATGCCTACACACAACTGACTAAAAACTGACAATCAGAATTAGATTTGTCCTATTGAACCCCAAGCAGGAAAACAGGTAGCCTCGGACATCACTGACATCCAAGGGGGCAACTAATAGGTTACTCAGTTTCTCTGTGGCTCCCACAAAAGAAAGGGGCTGGCTGGCCAGCCCAACACCTCTGTCTGTATTGCAGAGTAGCCAACAGCCCAAATCTCTCATATCAGAAAAAGAAACAGGCGACCATCACATCCCATGCTCAGTGGAGCCAGGTTTACATATTAGAAATGTTGTGTGTACAGACAAAAATCCAAAGGATAAGACAGAACCTGTCGCTAATGACCGTAAGAATAATAAAACCAACAGTCACAATTCTGCAACATGTGTGTGTTCCTACACTGCCACAGAGATCCACTGAAAAACTGGAGCTCCACATGGGAATGGAGATCGGCCTACGCAGAACATGCTGCAGGATTAGGATTACTGTCTGCAGGTAAAAACGGCTTGTGATTTTTGAAAGCTGACGTAAATAAAAAAACAATAGTTACAACCCAGGAAAAGTTTGCCTTTTGAAAAGTTACAGGCAGTTTCTAAATTTTATCTTGATTCTTCTCAGAAATGCTCAGAGTCAGACTTCAATGTAAATATAAAAGTTCTAGAACCCAAATAATGGTGGACAAGAGGACCCCAACTATGATATCTTCCTCTCTGTGGCAGAGGTCACTCAATAAAAAATGGTAAATCGCCAAATTTTATAGCCATACCAAATACTTTCATTATTCCTATGCAAAAGAAAGAGCGAGCTGCATTTTAGCAAATTTATCTGCAACACTGAAAAAGAAGTTTTCATTGCATGAACTATGTTAGAACATAGCAACCAGCAGAATGATCTACCAGGCCTGAAATTATCTAGCCAACCACAATAACTCTGAACTCAGGATTGGATCTTTTCCAGTCTTTCTTTTGAAACCTGTGATTTTGCTCCCACGTTATTACAATCTCTGTTTTTATTTATCTGCATAATTGGCGCTCTCTGCTTGTGTAGAAGCACAGTCTATTTTGTTCAAACAAGTTCCCAAAATATAATTGGAACTCTAAGGATGGATACAGCTAAATTTATTTGATACTATTTCCTGCTTGTGATTATCCTAAAATTTCCTCGAGGGAGGGGAATGAAATCATTATTAAGGGATGGAGAAAGAAAAATGTACCCACCAAATAAGATGTTTAATGCTTCCAATTTATTTCACCTGAGCACGTACATCCAATCATCCTGCATTCTTTGCAATGAATTCAATAGAAGTTCTAGGTAAGCAAAAAATATAGATTCAGATTCCCTAATAACTCATGTTAAAAACCTCCATTCAGGGATCAGGATACCAAAGGCTAGCTGTCCTTGTTTACTGAAAATTCATCATCTACTTTTAAAGCCTCATTTTAATTTTTTTCTGAATATTCTGGGAAACGTGAAGGGGAGAAGTTTTATTCTTTAGAACTGAGAGAGAGAGTAATTTGAATATGCCCCCAAACAGTCTTTAAAATGGGTTTTAATTAAAAATAAATTCAAGGGCAATTTATTCCAATAGAAAATAGCTGCACATATTTTTGTTGGAAAAAGTACTGTCCATCTTAAGGCTTAACAAATAAGCCTTAGATATAGACATGGTTTCCACTCTTTGTAACTAATAATAAAATAGGAATCCATTTATAGCCAGAAATCTGAGATTACTCTCTTTCCAGCAACCATTAACTTAGCCAGTAAAACTCACACTGAGAAGACATATATGATCCCACAATGCTTAGAAACATGAGGACGCTGAAAGAAAGTGAGGAGGCTCACGAAAAAAGGTTTATACTTGATGCTCAGAAATTCCTAATACTTCTCCTCCTGAACATGGGTGAGCTGCAAGGTCTATGTTATACTGCTTCATTTCAGAATGGTTCTTACTTAAAATAAAGGGTAAAAAAGACTGCAGAAGACAAAACACATTCCAATTCAACCATGAGAATAAAAAGAGAGTTCAGATTGTAGCTGACTTCTACCCATTACATATCAGATCCCATGCACTGACCTTAGAGTCACAGGTAAGGCTCTTGGCTCAATCTATTATTCATCCCTTTCATTATTAATGAACCACTACAAGACAAAGCAGTGCAACAGCAGGTCAAAATATGTTTGTCAGATGCTAGGTATGAAATATGGGAAGGACTCACAATAAAACTGCTGAGAGGGCACTTAGTGCAATAGCACAATATTACTATACTGCCTTTTCTTCAGTGGGGAAAAAGGTGCTGACTGTTACACACATAATTTGCCATTGCAAAGAGAACCTGGCACGCTGCCTTTTGAGAAAGCATAGAAGACATTCCTAAGACAAGACAGCAGCTCATTTCTATCCCTGTATTCTGCAAGAACTGTTTTGATTATACAATATACTGTGAAAGATTTTTCATAATTTTTGTGTAATTCTGTGATTGTGAAAAATAGGTTAATGTTGTTTTACGTCATGGCCAGCAAGTACTGCCACATAATTGAGTTGTCTGACTGACTGAGGGATTATCCAACTAACTATAAGTAGCAATGTATCTTTGTACGTCATGCCGCTCTGTTACAACACTGTATAGGAACATAGAGCCCTCCTGCTGATGTAGGGTGACCAGACGTCCCAATTTTATAGGGATAGTCCCGATATTCGGGGCTTCTTCATACACCCCACCCCCATCCCAATTTTTCACACTTGCTATCTGGTCACCCTATGCTGATGTAAATTCTGTTGATTTATTGCAGCAAATGCCATTTGTTAACTCCACCAAGATTAAGGGAAGTGGGCATGATCCTCTAGTCAGGAAGATTTAGGGCGGAAACACTGAAGTTATATTGGAAACCATAGAAACAACAAGGCTTAGGAAGAATACTTAGGCAACGGTTAGGCTAATATATCCTATTATTCGAGTTACAAATAAAATCTATCCCCAGAAAGGAGGCAAGTTTAACCTTATACACAGCACGTAGACTCCATCTGAAGAAGGGTGGGAAATTCACCTGCTCACAGTCTTGTTTTGTTTAGAAGATTTCATAGCACTTCTGTTTTTCCTTCTCTGCATTATTGTTCAAGTCCTGGCATTATACTGACAGTATTTTGACACAAGGTTTTAAGTGCATCTACATTTTGAAGATAGCTTCATAAGGTTACTAAGCAGCCCATCCATTGCATTACATAAAACATGTTACATTTCTAAAATACAAACTTTGATCTGCTTGGATAAAACTAACTCTAACCTAGAATCCACCTTTTTATTTATATTTGTATGCGCACGCACACATCACTCCAAACGCTTACTCTTCATTCTTACCTCTAAATATAATGTTACTTAGCATGAGGCATCAGTTATTTACTTATGTCTGATATTTTAATCTTGTGTTAATATTACACTCATTATTTATTAATCAATTTTTCTATGCTTTTCCAAAAGTTGTAAATGTACACAAACTTACATAAATCTCACTTATGTTCTCTACATGCAAAAGTGCTGAATCATTATATTTGTCAGTCTCAGAAACCTATGTGAGCTGACTGTAGAAGTACAGCTGGAGTAAGAAGGCTAAATATACCTTTTGTGATTTCTTAATTCAGACACTCAATTTCTGTTTCTATAGTAAGGGAAAGAGTTGACATGATTCTTCTCTGCTGCTCTTGTTAAGCCAGCTAATTGCCTTGGACTTCTTCAACACCGCTATCAACATCATATGCCAAACACTCTCAAACCCTGCATATCACATCACAGATGAACAAATAAACAGATTTTGAAGCGATGATCAATTATTTTCTTTTAAAGACAATTTATCTGGGCTTTTATTAAATCTGCATTTCAGGCAGGCCCATGAGCTTCAAGACAAAAAAAGAAACGAAAAGAAACAGAGTTTACTGCAGAGAGCTATAGTTCCACAAGTGCTAAGCTGTAGAGATGTGCCCAGAACACCACAAGACCCAAACAACAAGTACTTTGGGGTCCACAGAAACCACCTCTGGATCTAGACTTTGCAAGTCTGGCCCATCTCTACTATGGATGTGTTTATTTATCCAGTAGATTTTCTCCCACACATACTGACCCAACTGCTTGAGTGTAGGAATTTTTCATGCAAGAGTCTTTCAGGATTGGGCCTTGAATCTCATGGTCATATTTACAATACAATAATCTCATATCAGTTGCAGACATTGAAAGAGAAGCAGACACATGCAGTTATGAATTTCAAAGGAAGATCATATCTAAGACCTCAGAGAACCAAGCTTTTTATTTTTGTTGCTGTTCCCCACTCTTCATTTTTTTAAAATAAACCAACATTCCCATATGGGAATTACATCAGTTCATGCACACAAGAAACTGGCAAATTTTTACCCCAATCTAGTTATCCAAATCACTAGTACCCTCAAGTATTTTAGCACAAGCACATTGATCTTTAGATACCCCAGTGACTTTGGGGTATCTAATTTAACACACCTGATTAAGATTTTTAAAGCACCCAGTCTCTGACAATCAGGTTCTTTGAGGAGCCTCACATTTTCCCTCCCTTCCAATAAATCACTGGTTACTTTAAAAAATCTTGGCCCAAAACTTATTCTCCAAATTATGACCAGTAAAGTGCTCCAGAGAAATGTTATGACTGAAGCAGGGATCACCTTGTAATAAACCCATTCCATATTTATTAGAATATGGATCTAATGGGCAATCTCTTCACAAAAGCAGGGTCACAGGAGAAGCCCAATAGCTCCATACTGATGCTATGTATTGATAGAGCCCTGCAAATCCGCGGATATCCGCTTTATATCCATGGATCATTTCTTGCGGATTGTGGGTCGGATGGTCAGGACCTCTGTGACAGGGCTGGAGCAGCTGCTAACCAGGGGTGCAGCAAACAGCTGATCAGCTGTTAGGAGGCTGGCAGGGCTCAACAGCTGATCAGTTGTTAGGCAGGGAAGGCTCATCAGCTGTTTGGGGTGGCAGAGGCTCAAGAGCTGATAGAGGGCTGCTGGCTCCAAAACAGCAGATGTGCGGATGCAGATGCAGTTAAATCTAAAGGAGGGAGGGCGGGTTGCAGGTTGGGTAAAAGTTTATTCTAGCAGATGCGGGTCAGATGTGGATCTACATATTTTTATGTGCAGGGCTCTATGTATTGACATACAAGTGAGAGAACACGCTCAGCCTGGTTCAGAGGATAGGTGAGGGAAGAAAAGCCCTTTGTGATGCTCACTAGTGACCCCTCCAGTCAATTAGGGAGCCAACATGCTCCCAATGGAGCTTCTGATTGTCCCTGGTCTGGAGGAACACAGGCTACGGAACTAAGTTAAGAAGCACAAAGTGGATGGAGAGTACTTGAAACCTCATCAGTGAAAGCGTGCAAAAAATTCTCCAGAAGGAGAAACCTCAAGTTCAGACCCAAATAATTCCAGTAACCAGCACTAACTTCCTTGCTGTCAGAAGGTCTCCAGTTTAGCCATAGGACCGACTAACCAAGAGCAACACAGGAAAAGCTCCAAGTTTCCTCATCTCGCCCGGAACATGGATATGGACTTTCATGATGGCTCAGCCCCTCATCTTGCAAAAATTCTTCATAACAAGGATCAAGAAATCACTATCCCTCTTATAAAACCTCACAAGTTAGCCAGCCTTCAAAATCCAGTTGATACACAATTTTCCTCAGAATAGCAAAGAAAAATAGGAAAAATAATCCCTATAAACTAGCTCTTTCACCAGCCAGCCTCGTAATCACCACCATAGTAAATCCTATACCTCAGCAACATGGAAAAAAATCTTCATTGTGTTTTTTAGATACAGATTATGTGATATGGTTTTAAGCTTCAGGCACATGTTTCCAAGTGATAGTAAATGTAGGGTCTAAAAAAGGAAACCGGATACAAAGTTCATTTTTCTTGTGTGTCTGCAAACTATAGGAAAGATATGTACGATTTGTATTATACATTTTTAACTCCCAAGTGGTAGAAAATTAGTTTCACTACCATCTAAACCAGCTCTAATACAGGAGGTACTCATGCCAACAGTAATTTTTTAGTTTCACTTTAACCCATCACTTTGAAAAACAATTTAGTTTTATTCAGCTTTCTCTAGGTTGACAGAATGAATTACAGAATACATCTATCTAGACATAGAGACTCAACATCACTTGTTCAAGCAGGTTTATTTGTATATCCAGGGAAGTTGGTCAGAATGTCAAGTTGACACGCTAGGACATAAGCAAGATCATTTCAAAACTGAATGGAAGGAAACAAAAAAAGCCAGCATAATGCATTACCATGCTGGCAAAAAATAATTCATAATAGAAAATTAGGTAATGTTTATATCACAAGAACATTAATATCCCTCTGCTTTCACTGAACATTGATCCCTAGGTGTTAGTAGTGATGGGAAATCAATGCATATAAAATATAGTTCTGTCACAACATAGCAAACTGCTATTAAAGATTTTCTTTTAATCTTCCCCACCAAACTGCTATGTATAGCAAAGTCTGCAAAAGCTAGGGCAGCAGAGGTTCATTTACATTTGAACAGTTGGGATTTTATTTTTACCTCCATAACTACAAATGTAGCCACAGACCCATCACTCAATTTGATCACAGAAACTACTACATTCTTACTATTTTTGAAGCTGAAATGGGAATTGTTTTTCTTTGTATAATAGGCATAGAGTGTATAACCCCCAATCAATAATATTGTCACAAATGATGACATATCCAGAAATATGTATCTTTCATGAATAAAAGTTAAACTTAACTCTTTAGTACCTGAAATAATATGGCTGATAAAATAAATACTTGCCCCTTGCATCCAGGTTTTACATCTTACATATACTTTTCGAAACATGAACAAATTCATCCACAGAGAATTTGAACATGAAGTTTGAAGTTGCATGCCTAAACGATGGGGAGGATAACAGATATCTCAGCTTAGTTATAAGTACAGTATTAACAAACTGAACTAACACTGGTATTCAAACAAAGACAGGCCTCAATATAAATTCTAGCTCTTAACCAGGCATACAGCAAACACAAAGCCAGTACAGAGCAGATGCCAACTGCAGAATGCCATAACTGATGCCACATATATACATTGCTCTCTGACAGGGATAACTGGTACTTGCTTGTGGACATTGTCCAAAAATATTGGGAACCAGAATAAAACTATTCACAAAAGATATAAAGAAACAAGCAGGTTAATAAATAACATTTTACATTTGCTAACAACATTCATTCCAAAGGATCCCCAAATGCTTTACCAACAAATCGATAAACAAATTATGCATTTTACCAACAGCTGAAATGCTGCCACCTCTGGGGTAAAATGGGGCAACTGTTTAACAGCACACAACAACGTGAAAGACTAAGACAGAAAGTAAGGAATTCTATATCCAACTAAAAAAAGTTTAAAGACACCATTAGTCCTGATGTCCCAAGAAAGTGTAAGACAAAAATGTTATAAATATTAAACTAGTGCTGATTCATATGTGCAACAATTATCCAAGTCAGTATCCCATACCTGTGATACCCAAAGCACCAGAGCCTTCGCAGTTGGCCATCCCTCCGGGAGACCCCCGGGCAAGAAATGTTTCCAGGTTCCTGTTTAATCTGTTTGTTTTCAGTCTAATGCAAAAGGCACTTTTTATAAAAAGATCAAATGCAATGCGCCAGCATGATTTTTTTTCCGTTTCTTCTCTTCAACAGCACATGGAAACAACAAGGTCATAGACTCTCAGCTGCCAAAGGGAAGACAGACTAAATTACAGGTCAAAAACCTCGCTCATGTTTTTTTTTTTTTTCCTTTAGCAAGGGAGTATGTCAAGCTGATGGTCTAGGAAGAGGCAGATGTTTAGCATCGAGATGCGGGTAACTAGGTTAGATCTCCAGCACTGGAAAGGGAAGTGATCTTGTGCCTGGGTTCGGGAAAGGAAAGTTACCTCACACTTTGAACCTGAAGGGAATTTTTCAGTTGATGCAGCAATGGTCTGTATAAAAGAGGGAGATAGTCATAATGTGGAGACACAGAATATGCCAGTTTACTGGAGGAATACTGCTTTAAGCTGTTTTGCAAATAGGTTTAAAATATATTTTTAAGACACTCTCCAGACAATACTAATTAATAGGGCTGTCCACTTTGAAAAGGTCTTTATTAATGAGTTTGGTGGTTTGGGCTCAGTTCCTAGAAAGCTATAAGCTACACCATCAAATCTCCACTCATTAGGCACCATTCAGAACACTAATATCCGATCAGCATCAAGAATAAAATATTTCTACCCATTCTCTGGAGGTTTCCCTGCTTAACCTGTTTCTCATTTTGTCACGCTGGGATTTATGCTCTGAGGATTTCTGCATATAAATCTTGCCCACTGAAATTAGAACATGTACCTAAATGTTGGTAAAAGTGAACCCAAAAATCACACATTGCTATTGCTTTATAGCTCTCACTGAATTAATATAAAAATGCAGGAATTGCCATACTGAATCACCCCAGTGCTGCACCTGGTCCAGTACTCTGTCTCTGACAGCTGCCAATACCAGATGCTTCAAAGAAATGTGCAAGAAACCCTGCAGTGGGCAATTATGGAATGAACTGCTGATAGAGATTATGAAGAAAGATTCCCTCATCAATTGGTGGTTGGTTTACGGCCTGAAGCATGAGAATGTACATCCCTTACTTAAAAAGTTAATAGTGTCCACGGTTGCATTTGACAAGGTATCTAATCCTTTAAAAACAATATCTTGCTAAGCTCTTGCCTGAGCAATATCTTGTGGCAATGAGTTCCATGTGTTAAGGTACCAGTTCTGTATAAAGGATTTTTTTTCCTCAGTTCACTGGATGCCTTGTATTATGAGAAAAGGTGAATAGGAGCATTTGACTGACATTCGCTATACTATTCATTATTTTGTACACCCCTCTTATTTGTTTCATCTCTACAATAAAAAGTCCAAAATAAATAGCCCCGTCTTTTCACTCTCTCCTCATATGCAGGTTTACAATATGTCTAAGACTTTTTTCCATTGTTCATCTCTGATCCCCTTTTATTTCTTCTGTATCTTTTTTAGGATAGGAGCACCACAGCTGAACACTGTATTCCAGCTGAGAGCATACCATCAATTTATACAATGGCATTAGAATATTATTTTCTACCCCATTCTTTATACATCTTAACACTGTTAGTTCTTTTGTCCCTCCACCACATATTGGGCAGAAATTTTCATTCAGCTTGGTCCACAGAGATATCTAGGTCTTCTTCCTGAGTGGCTATGGGTCATTTAGAACCCAGCAGTGTGAATCAACAGTTCAGATTATTTTTTCCAATGTGCATTACCTTGCATCAAAGGCTACCTAATGTTAAAATCAAAGTATTTTACCTTCTATATTTTGCTGAGATTAACAAATTACAAGATACAGGTTAAGAATAAAGCAGTTCTATGCTGTAATCATGCAGCCTTAATAGCTTACTTTAATTCTAGGGCTCGCCAGCAGTAAGCATTAAATCAGTAGTAAGTGAATAGCAGATATTTTTAAATCTGTACTATTAGGGAGCTGTGATTTTAATAATTCTAACAAATATATATATATATTTTAATCTCCAAATTGAAGACAAAAGCAAGAAGTTTGGAATAATCTTTCAGAATTTTATGTACAATTTGGCAACTGTTAACACCATTAGCCTGCATTATCTCTTGAATTTACTTAATACCACTCCTTGACCAACTGCAGGAGACATCACTGAGCAACATGAAACTGCCCCATGCATCTTACAACCAACTTCAAAGAAGGAAAAGATGTCTCTAGACCATGCCCAGAACTGGAAGCAACAGTCTAGTAATGACATCCTGGCCTCACTAAAATCAAGGGCAAAACTCCATAGACATTGACAGAGCCAGGATTTCTCACACACCCCTGGACTCTAAAGGAGAGCTCTTATATGGCAGGGCAAAGCGTTAATTTTAGAGGCACTAGACCAGCCCCAGAAAACTGCATGTGTGTGAAAGATAGCATAGGGCACTTGCCTATAGTTGAATTTTTAGAACTGAACACTTGTAAGGGACGATTGACAGTTATGGAACATATATTCTTTGTTTGCCCCACCAGCCAGCCAAACTTATTTTATACTACTGACCACAGAACCAGTAAAAGATAACAATTGTTATGCTAGCTTGAACCTATACAGATCCTATAATCATACTGAATAATACCAAAGTATAAGCAAAGGGTTTCTGTTATAAACGTCTGCTCCCCGCCCTTTTACGATTGTAGTAGTTATTTGGTTGCTGATAGCAAGCTAATAGAAGATTCAGGCAGGAATTATTTTAATGGAGATTGCCATTGAAGATCATTCAGTATACTTTCAGTATTGCAGAACCCACTGGCCCACTTAGGTAGCAGTTTTTCAGATGGAACATGTCTGTACAGCTGCTGTAATTGCACAGTTTTCTAATTTGTTTCTGGGTGCAACTCAAGATGTTGGGTCTGATCCATAAAGCCTTATATGTTGAGGATCCTGACTATATTAAACACCACCTAATGTTTCATCTGGGCCACTGAGATCAGCTGGGTTGCTCTTTGTTATTTCCTACATATATACATGTAGGATGAGGAAGCAATATATTCTTGGGATCAAGAACTCAAACCTGGAATTCTCTTCCACCAGTTCTTCAAAAAAACTGAATTTGTTGTCTTTTCAAGGCCCATTTCAAAGCCTATCAATTCACTCAGGCTTTGCCTAGAAAGGAGGTTTGGTGCGTAGGGACTGATGTTCTTTTGTGGTTTAAGTTTCTGAGAGTTTTCTTTACTTGATATTTGTCAGAATGTAGCTTATGTTTCACATATACATGCCCAGAGACCGAGAGAGAGAGTTCAGTACCAGCAGTTTTTTAGTTTATAATCTACAAATTTTAAGAACTTTTAGCGAAAAACAATCTATTGCCTTCCAATAATTTTAAGCTTATTCTGACTGTGGTTTAAAGGTGGAGGAAGAGCTACGTCAAAAATAAATGAGATCAGACTAAAGCATGTGACACTGGAAGGCTGTAAATCAATTCAGTGAAGTAGCTCAAGGATGGAGAAAATCGATACGTTAGTGCAAGTAACAATAATGCAGTGTCAGACTCATGCTCTAGTGGGCCTTGAATAAGAATCACTTATGAAATGCCACAGAAACTCAGCCTGGTAAAGTATTTATAGCAACCTTTTTACCCATACACTTAAAAAATGGAAGAGGAAGATACCTTAAGTCTGGGTCACGCTACACTTTTCTTATTTTGGTATTGGAAATTGTGCTTCACTTCCTTGACTATACTGGGGCATCTTTAAATTTTGTCTGCTCCTTTTATGGCCTGTGCTTTGTCTAATAAAAATGACTGATAGCCATTTCATAGCTCATAAGGATAGGGGTTTTTTTTAGTTGTTTTACAAGAAGCCAGTTTCATACAATTCAGACCTTTTATGTACTGTTCACATAACAGTGACCCCACTATGAGGTAGCATAAACCACAAGCTTATCACCATTCTCTAGCATTCCAAAGACATTTTTATGTGTTTTATACATGCCGTCCCACAATAGGAAATTGATGTCTAATAAGGATATGATTTTAAAAAACCCCAATTATGCTGAACAGTCATTCCAATGCTGCACAAACCTAATTTTGTCTTAATTATTTTTGTTACTGTAATGGTTTTACTTAGCTTACTTTGCATTTATACACTGAGTAGGTTTACAGTTCAGTAAGATTTCTGAGCTTGTAGAATCAGGATGTGGTTTCACTGTCGTTTTAAACCTTAGGTTTATGAGCAGCACAGCAGAAGTTATTTTTAATGAAAAGTCAGTGTTTTTAAAAACCCAAATGTAGCTGTAAAAAAAAAGGTGCCCTCTAATACCATGAATATGAGCACTTTACACACATATTTTAGTACCAGACAATTCAAAAGCAGAAAGGACATAAAATATGAGGCACAATATTTTATGACAACACATGAAGGAATGACTTTCATAAGAAAAGTTCTTGACTGAATGGGTTTTCTGTACCTCATGGCCTAAACTAATAGAGTAGGTTCATCTTTCACCTACAGATTACGTTGGTGTAAACTCATAAAAAGTATTTTTCAGTTAACCATAAATACCTTATTTCATTTTCCCAAGCCTCCCATCTGATTGCTGGTGTTCCATACTTTGGATTCACGACTTACTCCTGTCCTGGAGCAGAAGTAGTGACTCACCCAAAATACGGCTGCTGATCACCTCATTTGTAGCCACTGGATAGTTTTTAAGGATGTATTGCTTAGCCATCCCCTTGATCAATGGGACAGGTCTTGGAGTAAAACTCTGCAGATGACGCCACATTCTGTAAGCTCTGCTATGTAGGAGCATTGCCAGGAGAGTTTGCCAAACAAAATCATGGAGGATGAGGATGAGAAGCATGAACTCAATTGGGAAGGCAAAAGGAAGCTACTGAAAGCATCCCAAGAGGGGAATGACCTGGAGTGGTGAGCGAGGAAGATCGTTTTCACAGTAGCACTTTGGGTGAGTTAAAAAGAAGTGAGGTGGGAAGTTCAGAGTGGAGGCTGGAGTAGTGAAGGCAAGAAATAAGCAGGTTGCCTATTCTTTGGCTATCAGGTGAGGAAAGGAAATACCAAAGGGGAAAAGCAAACATGATTCAGTGACTGTTTGGACCTAGGGTGAGGAGAATCACAGGAGACATGTTCATCACCAAAGCTGCAAGCCTTGTTGACAAGAAAGCAAGCAGAATTGCCAGGAATGATGCAGAGGGGAGAATTTGAAAAACATGAAGTGGTTTGAGCTCTTCAAAAGAAGTCCTTGTGAAAGAGCAAAGTATCTTTACGTTATTGTAGTACATGAGAGACAATAACACCAGTGTCTTCCTTTTTACTGACCTCAACAGCAGAGATGTATAACCAGAAAAAAATCATGTCACACTTTTACAGACAATTTAAGGATTTAAGGATTCTAGAACCAGAACCACATTCTATGGAGTTTATCGAGGGAGGGGGGAGGCGACGGGGCAATAATAGGCACAAGGCCTCCTGGAAGATTGTGTAAGTATGCTTACAGGCCTTTAGAAAGCTGTAGGAGACCACTTCCCCTACACATGATCAATGAGGAGAAACAGAAGGGCTCCCAGTGCACCCATGAGGGAGCAGCCTGTATGTCAGTGTCCATTTAAAGACAACTCATGCCATCTGCAAGGTGCAAGCCTCTAAGGAAAACTTAAATACAGCAGGTGTGAATAAGAGATTCTCCCCCTCCCAATGAAAGCACAAAAATGCACCACTGGTGGAGTGCCCCCAAGTGGCTTAGCTGTATCTGACACAGACCTTGTGACTGCTGCAATCACAATTCAGTAGAGTGGAAAGGCATGCTGCATTCAATGAGCTCTGAAGTTTCCAGGAGCAGTAATTTAGTGTAGCCATGGATCACAGCCAAATATGATAGCGAAGGAAGTGTTTACAATGTGGTTTGAGAGCTTGGACTTAAAAGGAAGAACTGGCATGGACCCCAGAGAAGTCTCTCTCACATGGGATTTGCATATGTGAAATGCCATTAGCCTCAGGTATTCTGGGTATGCGGAAGTCCTCTATAGCTGTTTTTGCTAACCTCCTTGTTTAATCTTACCATTTGCTCTCAAGATCCTGACTTATTTCATCCTGCCTTCAAGACTTCTGAAGGAATTACAGTGAGGTACTTTAACGATGAGAAACAATTAAGTGTATTTAAGAATCTGCTGTGTATACATATTTGCCTTGATAACTAACTTTCTCAAAGCTTTATTTCCCTCAAAGGTTAATTTCAAAAGATCTGATTGATCCTTTAAAATATGTTCTAACAAAAGAAATGCTATTATGTCCAGATTCCAGCAATGGCTGGTAATATACAGTTAGAAATTGGTGGGAAGGGGGAGTTAATATAGTTTAATAGAAATGTAAAATAAAGCTCTTGATGTTAATCCTATGTGCACAGCAACATTCACTAGAAAATCTTGAGTCAGTTACCATCTTCCACACAGGATTTGATGTGACAGTTTAAGAGACCTGACTAAGTTTATGCTCCTAACATTGCAGGTTATGCTCGCTGGTCTTTGCACTAGACAGATTTTTGTGATATTGGTCTAACTGACCCGTTTTTTTAACCTGCCAAAAATCTACTGAAAGTGAGTGATTGTGACAATTTAGCACAGGCCACTCCATTTCAGTTCAGATTTGTTCCTTTATCCGATAGCATAGTGAAAATATAATAATACCATGTAAGAAAGTTAAGGACTTCAAAACATTTAACAAAGCAACTGCTAAGCGGTATTTAAGTAGTAAGAATGTATTTGGATACAGGAAAGGTACAGTGTGTTATATTCATATCTATCTTATTCTACTGGGTATATTCAGACCCATTTAAAGTTTCCTACACATTTACAAGAGATATTCTTAGAGCACTTTTCCTTTATTTTGACAGTTTCCATTTAAAGACACACTTCCCCCTTCTCCCCCCGACATTTTAAATCCGTAATGAGATACCATTTTTGACAAAAAATCCTACAACTTACATAGCACATATTCATGCCAGAAACATCTTTCTTTGTGCATCAACTTATCTCAGCACAACTCCTGAAAGAATGATAGTTAGAAAACTGTATAGCCAGCAGAGGTAGAGAAAAAATACTTCTTTTGAGACCCAGAAATATAAATGACTGGTGGTGGAAGAGAGAATGGTTTTTGGTTTTTTTGGGGGTGGGGTGGGGTGGGGGGATGTTTTATCATCCTCCCAATTTAGCAGCAGAAGAAAATTGTCTAGATGTAGCCATTTCTGAATGGCTCTCGCATGAAGAACAAGCCTCACACTTAATGTTCCCTGGTGTTGCCATTTTTGGCTCTAGCGGTTAGCCAAAGTTTGGGACTTTGCTGGTCTGTTTCTTTAAGTAAAGTAATCGGTGCTATGAGTCACGTATACATTCTGAGGTGATCTTGTTTAGTTTCAAAAATAATATGCAAAGTCCTGTTTCCCCAAACACAGTAGAAACCCACAAGCAGGCAGCTTCCTTGCTCAGAAATACTCAAGTCTGCCACTTCTGGCTCTCTGCTGCCTTTCAGGGTCAGACTGACAACTCCTTCTCCAGACTGTCTGCCTCCTATACACACAGCCTCCAAAAGATATCTTAGGCCCTGTGTTTCTAACCAGGGAAACCACGCAGTCCACATGCCTTAGCTCTGACCTGCCATATAACCCAGTCTCTTGGCCAGTAGTCCCCATTGTCTGCATCTATTTTTACTACATAAAGGAGCTTGAGTGTTCCTTCTCTTGAGCCTGAAAGACTGCCTGGCATGCCCATTAACTTTAATGAGGTCTGGGACGGTCTTTGGACCCAAGAGGTAGCTGATGGCATACATTAGACACTTTTGCCAAATAAATATGTCTGATGGGGGGAAGGCAGCAATGCTTTACAATATTTATATATTGGCAAAAACCCCTAGTGTAGATGCAGCAATACCAGCAAAAAAGCTCTGTCCCAGTGTAGTTTATTTTGTTTGGGGAACTGGTATAAGTTTTACTGGTTTTTTTTGCTGGTATAAGCTACATTTCCGGGGGGGGGGGGGGGGGGGATGGGGATTGCCAGTATAACTATAGTGGCAAACCCTTCCTACTGTAGACCTGGCCTACATTATTGTAATAGGGCTAAATCAATGCACCACGGACTTCACCATGACCAGAATTAGGCCCACTGTAGTTAGACCCTTGAGGACCTTCCTCATGTGATTATAAGAAATAGGTACAATTGTAAAGCATGAACAAGGTCCTTTTAATCTTTCAGGGCCCAAACCCGCAGCCATGCCATGCAGTCAGTGCCAGTTCTGTGCACAATGGAGCTGCAGATCTGGGCCCTTCGGGTTTACTAATGCAAAACACAAAACAAAAAAAAGATTAGGGACACCAAGTTGTTTTCATATCTTCATTTAGACTATTGAAGCCAAGCATCCAGTTTCATGTGGTAATGGTACATATTAAATACCAGCTAGTTTGTGAGAGCTCACATGACTACAGAAAGCCTTTACTTGAATAGCCTTTACTTTCCCACTCATTATCCCATTTCACAGCCTTTCCACATACAAACAACACAAAAACTGCAATTCCAACTCCACATGAATAAAGCACAAAGTACTGCCGAGAGCTAAGCCGGCTACAGGGGTTGACTGCAGTTCCTAGGAACTTCCTTAATGTAAACAACACTGCTCCAATAGAAGAAACCATAAAGATCAGGCTATATCTACTATTGGCTCTGGTTTTTTAGTATAATTTATGGTACTATATAAAGATATTCCCGTATTACTCATTAAATTGATGGAAATCTCTGTATATGTCTCATGTAAATAATATTAACAATCCACACTGCAGGCATTTGTTATTTTTGATTTAATAGGGTTTTTTTTAAAAAAACCAAAAAGAAATAGCGTTTGTACTGTACCTCTAGGTCAAATAAACCTCAAGGTGTAAAATAGGGTATATGAAGTTTTCTAATTCAGGAAACTGTATACATTAGCACTTAGAAAACAAGACCCAGTTGTGTCCTTTCATTTCATTATAGTATCCTCTCAAAAACTCTGAACCTGTTCTTACTAGGCACCTTTGTTGCCAAGTTTAAAACATTTCTATAATTCTGTCTTTTGACTTTTTCTATGATTCTTTCATCTTTGCAGGCATTGTAGAATGTGACTGTAAAAGAAAGTGAGAAGCAGATAAGCCTGTTATTAAAAATGCACAATGGCAGGTTACAAATCCACCCTTCCAGTGCTGTTAGTATTCATACTAAGCCAGAAATGGGAAACAAGGAGTTGGTGAACGTAATTCAAAAAGATACAGAGCCAGTTTCATCCTGATAAATACAATCCATATAAAATTCATGAAAAACAAGATTTTGAAAAAACAAAAGCTAGAATGTCCTCAGCTTTTGCTGGTTGAGCACAAACAGCTGTCACCTTTTGAGCTAAAACGTTCTTCTTGCTTCCATTAAAAAAAAAACACACAAAATATGAATGAGAGTCAACACCTGAGAGTCACTCATAACATTTAATCATCACCCTGACTCTTGAAACCATTGGGACCACTTGCCACAGTTATTGTAGTAACTAAAGAGCTCACGATTTTTAAAAATCCAATATCCCAGAGAGGTGTTATTGACATTTTATGAATGAGGAACTGAGGCACACAGAGACTAAGACCACCACTACATATAGAGAGAGCGCTGCAGCGGCGCAGCTGTACCGATACAGTGCTGCTGATGCAGCGCGTCAGGTGAAGATGCTCTATTGTAGCCTGATTTTAAGAATATTAGTTATTTAATAGGGTTATAGGTTTGCCAATTGATTGGATTAGAAGGTTCTTGTCCTAAATCAGGCTCCAAAAGAATTTTATAAGGACCCACGGGTGTACAACAGGAAGTTCTTAGTGATAACCAAATTTGTATAATTTTGGAAGTTTTATTAAGATAACATAAAATGATAGAGAAATAACTGATATAGAAAATAAACAAATGGATAATGGATAATACAATCTCAAATTTAAAGACTCATATGATATATATATTTCTATGATATGCTTTGAATTCTTATATTCACGCCCTTCCCTGGTTGAGAGAGATGTTTCATTCCTCAACTCTTGAGCAGAGGAGTGGAATAAGGACTGCTAGAGGGCTAAGAGCCATAAACTAAGACTACAAATAAGACTATAAAATGAAGAAGGAAAAATCTTAACACAAACTAAAAGAAGCTTCAAGCAAGAGTAGATGACGATCGCCCCAAATAGCATGATTTTCCCCTTCTTATACCCCAAGAATATGTGTCCTCCTTCTAAGTCCATATTTGGATTGTCCACCCCCAAATTATTGGGGTATGCATGCTCTATAGGCTGGCAGGTTCATGAATATTAAGGATATCCATGACATTTTACTTCCCATTTCAAAGATTCCATTACCTCACCTTTTATGCCTGACATTACTTTCAACCCTTGTCTAGGCCAAAGGTCCCGAGTATATGTATGCTAACTGCTAACTCATTTAGGACAAACATGACCATAGATGTCTTGTTTTTGTTATACCGTCAACACTCTCAACACTAGTTCCCGAATATGTGTATAATAATAATAATAATAACGTAGCTGTCATCCAGGATGTCCTGCAAGGTACCTTGCATTACAGCAAAATATATATAAATTTATAATTCTATTATAATCACACAATCATACTTAAATCTATAAGAAAAGATACATATCTATATAATGCAAGCAAGCAGGCTAGTTCTATAGGCTACACTATGCAATGGGAGATAACTCTTTCATCGGCATACGAAAACCATCTTTGCGAGCAGCATAAACTATGAGAAGCTCTCCCGCTGACATAGCGCTGTGCACACTAGCGCTTATGTTGGTGTAACTTAGGTCACTCAGGGAGGTGGAATATTCACAACTTTGAGTGACCTAAGTTATACTGACATAAGTGGTAGCGTAGACATAGCCTAAGTGACTTGCCAAGGTCACACAGGAAATCTGTGTCGGAGCAAGAAACTGAGCCCTAGCTTCCCAAGCCTAAGCCAGCACCCTGACCACTAGATGAACCTCTCCCTCTCTCTCTCTTTCTACTATCACAATCCTATGATGACTGGTCGAGGTTTTGCCAGTGACTTCAACAGGAACAGGTTACATTCCTAATATAGGAGACTTCAAATATTTTCAGCCTATTGCACTACAGAAACCCAGATACTTCCGTGCAGCATCTGAATACTTCCTGTATAACTCCCAACACCCCTCATTACAGCTCTGTTTTGATTTATAGAGTTCTCTCACATTAACAGTTTGACTGATATTATATAAATGGTTGTAATTACCAAATAGACACATCCAAATACCACTCCTGTCAATCTTGTACTTAATAGCCATCACATAAAATTAACTGGTACGTGTTGGCTAATGAACGTGCAATATTTTAAAGACACACATTGTGTACAATTTATGATTGGAATATGTTCCCTTCCACAGGATCACGTGAGAGAGTGGAATGACTTTTAAAGTCCTAGGGAGGGTCTCTCACTGAATTGGTGAGATGCTACCCTTCACCTTTGTCCTTTGTGTTGGGGCTTGTCTACACAAGGAAACTTACCAGGAAAGTTATTCAATAATTAATCCACTCCCAAAGTGGATTAAGCTAAATTGGAAAAAAGCACTTGCGACAGCACCCACCTCTGTGGTGCCCCTTTGTGGCCTAATGGGGAACTCCTGACCCAGTTGCAGGGTGTCTGATGGTTGGGTGCCGCCTCTCATAGGTCCAGCACAGTGGTGTTTTAGCCCTCCAGCTAAGGCACACGTCACCTCCACCCTCCATGGCACTGAAGTCCAACAGTAGAAGAATACTAGAAATTCAAAACCAGCCTTTCTACTCAGGGCTTATCTTCATGCAGCCAGTCCTTTTAGTCAGGCTTCCTGGGCCTGGTCAGCCCATCCTCAAATATAGCTTTATTCCTGAAAGATTTTACCCATGTACCTGAAGCAGTTATTTATGTAGCGCTCACTTTTCTGCTCAAACATCCCAGCAAACACGAGCGTAATTCATTCTGACAGTTTCTGAACAACAGACTGTGCACACATGTCCAGATAATGCATTAAGCCAGTTTTGTTACTTTTGTGGTTCGAAATCTGAAAACTCTGTCTGCCATGTACTATACTGATAACTAAAAACAGATGTTGAGTGCAAGGCTGTGCGCTGAATGTCTTGTTAGGGCTTTTAGATGTAGAATACATATATATAAAAACAAAGGCAAAGTCATGATATATGCATGCGTGTCTAGCTCCTTTAAGTTTTTGCTAGTACTGTGTCCAAAAATTTTTTCTGAGGAAGACTTCCCTAAAATTCTCTTCTTACAAATTTGTATAAAACTTACAAAGCAGTTTCTGATATAATGTGTGCACTGTGATTCACTCTTGTTTTGCCTTTCTTTCCTGAGAGCCTGGTGGTAAACTGCACATCCATTTTGGAGGGCAGCAAGTTTTAATATATAGTGTTAATGAACGGAAGGCAGATTTCATCTGCAGTCATTAAAAAGGCAATAGGAACTTGTGTGGTCTGAGCACAGGACTAGGGGATAGGAACTTCTAAATACTGATCCTGACCCATGTTGACTCTCTGTGCCTTCAGGCAAGTCAATCGACCTCTGTCTCTGTTCAATCTGTAAATTGGGGATAATACTTCTCTCTCTAGCAGGGATGTTGAGAGGATACATTAGTTCGCATTTGTAAAGTGCTTTCAAGATAAGAAGTATTATCAATGCCAACCCAGTACTATCACTATGGCAAACCATTTAATAAGCTAAATGTAATCATAACAGGACATATTTTTAGTGTAACAGTTGGAAAATGATACATCTGTAAACACACATAAGAATACCATGTGACCTGACCTATAAAAAAGTCACTTTGCATAGATATCTTTAATTTTTATTATATACCACAACAGAGATCCATCTCATTCTCCACCTGAACCACCACATATCTAGCTAGAAAGATTGCAGATGTTTTATAACATTGTGGCCTGAGAGATCATCAAATTATCTGTTGAGACTCAAATCAGACCAAGGTCCCACTTATTCAGAATAAACTGGCATATGAGATTCATGTTCCAGAATTCTGGCAATTATCTCCTCCAGGCTTGCCAGTCTCTCTAAGCCAATGTTCTGGTGTCAAGAAGGTCCAAATCCAAATAAGGAGGAGACATAGCCTTTACCTTAACTAACATGATCAGAATTAGCTACTGATGGTGAACATCCACTGCAAAGTCATCCAAAATAAGTCTTAGCACTTTTCAATAACCTAGAAACAATGTCATGATGTTGCACATCCGCGTAAGTAGCAGAGTGGATCAACATGAATTTTACAAATATTACAGAAGAGATATTAAAGGAAATTATGTAGGTGGAGTATAAATTAAAATCCTTGTTATGAAACAGTGTTTATTTTCCTCTTATAGCATCATATGATTTAATTTCAGCCAGTTTAGTAAACACTAGTAAAGAACATTAGAGAGGAAGGCACTGGATTCAGCAAATTACGGTTCAATTCCTTGCTGTGCCACTTATTTATTGTGTGACCTTGGGTAAGTAAGTTATTTAGTCTCTCTCTGCCTCAGTTCCCCATCTATAAAATGGGGACAATCCTTCCCTACTGCACAAGGGTATATGAACATAAATTAATTCATGGTTGTCAGACACTGTCAATCCACACCACCCCTCTCCATTCCCTTGGCTTCACTGTTTCCTGGGCTGCATGGCCATCTCCATCTAGACTTTTTCTACCACCTGTCTTTGGCCCTCTCCCTAGTCCATTGTGCCAAGCCCACCACAGCAGCTCATTCTCCCTGCAGGCCTCCTACCATAGTGAGTTCAGGCTGCTTCTTATGGAGCAGCCCTGGCTTTCATTCTGCAGTCACCTGACCCCTCTCACGCATGTGCTCCTTCTGGAGAATACCCCTCCTAAAAACAAGACTTAGGGCTGGTCTACCCTGGCAGGCGTTACGTAGCAGCTTGCATATCTCCTGTCGGTGTGCTTACATTGGCGTACTGCAGCGTCTTCACAGCACTGTATCAACAGAAGACACCCCGTCAAGGATGCCTTCCGCCTACAGGGGAGGTGGACTAACTGAGTCGACCCACCAGAGAGTGCTGTCCAATCGACCGAGCAGGTCTATACAGACCTTCTCAATCGATGCTGCTGCATCGATGCCTGCCCGCGAGGCAGTGTAGACATACCCTTAAAGGAGTTCCCCAATCCCTTTAACATCCTGGGCAAGCTGGGCCGTGCATATGCCCAAAGGGATCAGTGTCCTGGTGCATTAATCTGTAAGAACTCTACTCATCTGGGGTTTTTACTCAGATCGAATAGGAATGAATGGGATAACTCATGTGAGCATGCGCTATTCAAACAAGAGCAGTGGTTACAGAACATGGCATACTGTGTTTACGAGGTTTGCACAACATTGCAAAAACTTTCCTAGAGCCGATAAGGAAATAATCCCCCTTTTGATTTTAAATTAGAGATGAACCCAGATGTCACATTGGAGAGTACATTAAAGCAGCAGGAAGCGCACAGACAATATGGGATATTTTAGGCTTTTATTCTTCCGTTTTATTTTTCCCCGTGACATGTTAAACAACAAATGAGGAACATAATGAGCAGGTCACTACTAAGCAGTTTCAGCATTCCAGCCTCTATATCTGAACACCTCCATCCAAAATCACCCCATGCAGCCGCAAGGCTGGTTTAGAGATCAATATCAGCAACAAGACATTTGTCGCCCACACCACCCCAGCCAAACAGGGATAGACTGGAATGTTAATGTGATATTTGCTGCCCATATTCCAGTGCTGAGTTAGAGTTATGCATACACAGAGAAACTCTTGGATGATAAAGGTGGGAAATCAGGGCGTCTCCAGTTATCACAGGTTCCCCAATCCTCCTGTTTAACAGGAAAACGTCAGCCACCACTTTCCTGATCCTTCCACAAACATCCAGGAACCCTTGGATGACACAGAACAGGAGTCTAGAGCAAGACAGGCGAAATGGGAAAGGTATAGGGAGGAATCTGAATCTTGGACCTTGGAGGAAGGAGGTTAGGGAACAAGTCATGGTTTTGCTTCAAGCAAGGGACATTGTTGTACTGCCCTTCCAGATAAAAAACAAGACACAATCTGCAATTCTCACGCAGTCTCCCTTTGCTCCACAAGGAAAGTACCCTGTACCAAATCTACACCTGACACTATACACTCGGTGTTTCCAACTCTTGTGTGGTTACAAATCTTGCAATGTTTGGTGCTTTTCTTAAAGTCCCAGCACCTGCAATCCTGTGATTAATTGAGCATCTCAGATTTCATTTAAAAAAAGGGTTTCTAGTCTTCCTGGCAGCAGAGAAAAGCTTGAAAATGGGACCCAAGTGCATCCTGGAAGTTCAAAAACCCAAAAGGCAAACAAATGAACCCAACTTTTTTAAACCTCAGGACTTTTATATCAATCTAATGATCCGGGGGGGGGGGGGGGGGGAGGGGAGGAGTGGCAGGGAAAAAACACACACACACACACACACACATCCTCAGGATCTTTCAATGCTTGTGGTTGGCAATACTGCATACTTCCTTTGGCACACTAGTATAATTATGTTAGCCAGTGCTTTGGGTGACTTAACATCCTGTCTCTCCCTAACCCTATATCTGTAAGAGGGAATCACAGCACCTCTGTGGGAAAGTGCTCTCATCTCTGAGCAGCTACTTACTTCCTTTTGCCAGCTACCTGGATGGTGAGGGAGCACCCTACATTCCTCTACTCAACTGGGCTGTCATGCAAGCCAGGCCGCAACCTAGCCCCAGGGGAATGGCAGAGCACTGGGGAAAAAAAAACACAGATAAAATTAAATACCAGGGTGATTTTTATGATCATGAACTACAACCTTATCAGAACCACACTTCTCAGCACAAAAGGGAACAAGAGACCCCTTTAAAGGAAAATGCTGCTAAAATAGACAGAAGGAAATAAACATATTAAAGGTGACCAGTTAAAAATAGTCAATAACCTTAACAACAGCTGATTTTTGCCAGCCAGATATGTAAGTTATCACTTAATGAATGACTAAGTGCACTGGTAGTATTGAGCTGCTGCACAGGAGCACACAGTGCTATACTGAGTGGTGTATCTTATTGCATTAACTGCACTTTGAGTCTACTGACACATTCTATTAGTTTGACATGTTCAGTCGGTGATTGTAATGAACAGTTGGGAATAATGCTGCCAGATCGCTGCTGGGTAAGATTAAGAAGAAGCAGTTATCAATTCAGCTTTTTTTAAAAAAAAAAACCATCCACATCCACACAAATAATCCAAGATATTTTAAAGATCTGGGTGTAAAAATACTTTAATTACTTTCCACTACATACTGGTAATGTACACTTCTGTAAAATATGATCCCTCGAGTCCCCACCTCCCCATCAGGTTGCTTTTGCAGACTGCATTAGAAATACTTGCCTCACTGTTTCCGTCTCCACATCTGGAGATTAAAACAAGTTTAAAAAGGCAAATGATTTACAATGTAAATATATGGCTTCTCTCTCCACGGTGATACTGATTGGCATTCACATATTTTTAAAAGTGTTTTTTTAAGCAGAACATGCTAAGCTATTTAACTTTCAGAGACAAAGAGCTTGATCCAAAGCCCACTGAAATCAATAGGAATATTTTCTATCGACTTCACTGGTGGTCGCTGGATAGGGTCCAAAGGCAGAACAACACAGGTCCCAATTCAGCAAAGCGTTTAAGCATATGCCTGGAGTTAAATGCTTTGCTGAATTGGGCCCATACTGAAATCACATGAATTGCCAGACTGGATCAGAGCCATGGCCCATCTAGTCCAGAGTCCTGCCTCTGAGTGACAGGGGCCAGAACCAGATGCTGGAGAGGAAGGTGCAAGAACCCCACAGTAGGCAGTTGTAAAATAATCTGCCCCCATGACCGTCATGCTTCAAGGTTTACCCCAACCTCTCATTTTATTAGCGGTTAGGAGGCTATTGCAGGAGGGGGTGGGTGAGGTTCTGTGGTCTGCCATGTGCAGGAGGTCAGCCTAGATGATCACAATGGTCTTTTATATGAGTCTATGATAGTATCTCTCAAACTTTTTAAACATTAACTAACAAATCTAAGTATTCTTGTTATTCATGTAAATGACCAATCACACTCTGAATCTTACTAACATCCTGTGGCAATGAGCTCCACAGTAATTATGCATGAGCAAAAGTGTTTCATTTGATCAATTTTGAAATTAAACACATCTCTAATGACACTGTATCAAATTATAACTGTTAAGGGCAAAATCTTCCAGGGTTGTCTTCAAACTTTCCCATTTCTCAAGCCTACATGGCTGTTTTTCGGCTCCTGAATAAGGTCTCAATCTTGCAGAGCTTTAAGACTTCAGTGGCACATGCAGTGGGATTACTGAGGGTTCAAAGTTAAACCCAGGCACAAATCTTTCTTGGGGCCTAAAAGTGGCCTGATTTTCAAAGGTGCCAAACATCAGCTGCTTCCATTGACTTCAGTAGAACCTTTGATTTCTAAGCAGCTCAGAGGAGGAAATTAGTCAGCCTGGTTTGAAAGCACAGGCCTAAGCTTTCACGTGCAAACAAAAATTCAATGACAGATCTCTGAGCAAAGGCTGATGAATACCACAAACAAAAAACTCTCTTTTTAAGCTAAAAACTAAGTTACCAGCTGTAAGAGACCAGCTGTTCTGTCAAGAGCACAGGAAGACTCAAGTTAAACTTCTTACTTGGAACATCCTGAAGGGCCAGTTTCTATCACCTGCACGCACATCAAGTAGCACCATCCTTCATGGCCTGGTCTACACAGGAACAAAACATCCCCTGTTGAAGACAATGGGTGTCAGCAATTGTTTCAGCCCTGGTTCCACTGCCTGCAGTTTAACTTCAAGCATAGACAAGGACGAACCCTGTTCAGCAACATTTCAGAAAGACGAGCAGTTTAACCGGGTACAGTGGAACCAGTACTGACCCCAGTACTACACCCATTGCCAGAAATTGGTTAATGTATCTAATGGAAACCAGGCTCATGAGTATTCCCACTGATTTCAGTACTGGGGGCCAATCCTGTGATGCACTGCTAAATGCTCAGCATCCTTGAGTGCCATGGAGGAAGCTTAGCATCTGGCCGCATTAGGCCTTCGAGAGCAATCTAACCATTTCCCACAGGTTAAAAAAAAGCTTGCAGTCAAAGGAGGAAAATTGTCCATTTTTAACCAAATAAAAATGCCGAGACAATGCAAATTGATATTTTTGACGGAAACCAAGAAAAGGAACCAGACACTGCTCTCATTTATGTCAGTGTAAATATGAAGTGACTCCACTACATTCAGCAGTCACACTGAATTTACACCAGCTTAATTGAAAGCAGAACGTGGGCCAAGGATAAGATTTCAGAATGCAGTCAAGATTCGTTTAGTCTTGGTAATATGAGGAGCCTGTAAGGTTAGTCTCAAAGTACACAAAGATGAATGTTAAAATGGGTATACTGTCTCTCTGAACTGTACTAACTGCATTATTAATCAAGCAAAGCATATAAAAGCTGATGAACGTTCACAGCAGTTTCGCTTCCCAAAAGAATCTCATTTAAAATGTGAAAGTTTGTATTTCCATCCTTGCAATGAAGAGGAAGCTGGAGTCAACATGTTCCCCACATTAATAAGGTTCCTCATCAAGACAAATATACTTAATCTGACATTTTTACAGTTAATTTCTTCAAGCCAGATGTACTCAGTTGTCGGGTATACGCTATACTCTATAAAGCCTTTACTAACTAAACTGTAAATTATTGGTAAGCAACTAGTTAATTACTAACCAGTTATTTTAGCTTTGCATGGCTAAAAGATTGTATGTTATCAAAGTTAAGGTAATATGAAAGCTGCAACATAAGAAAAATATAGACAATATCAAATTAATTTACAAATAAGTGTCAGAGCAGAAGTGGCACTACGTGAATATTGTATAATTTGTCATTATCTCATATTTATATAATGCAATATCTTGAGTGTTGGGATTTGGGACTGGGGATACAAATACACACACACACATCCAAGCAAAAAAGTGAAAGCTTTAACTTCAGTCAGGTATGTATCAAAATTTGCACAAAAATCTACCGACCATTTTGGTTTTACTTACTTCCTCATAAAGATGCAGTAACATGCAGCTGTGGAGAGGAAGTGGAGGCTTTGCAAGGCCATTTTCTCAGAGTCCTTTTTAAAATTAGAAACCAAGCCATTACAAATAACAAGAATGTGTTCCTGCATGTAAACCCAGCTAATAACGCAAAGTACAAATAGCAATCAGAAAAGCTTATTTCAAACTAGGGCATACAATATTGTATGGCACAAACATAGTAAACTGTCAACATTTTTGGCTACACATCCAGTGGTTCATTTCCAGTGTATAGTTAAAGAATTGCTTTTTCTTCCAAAAGAGCAAAATATATATAAATGTTTGTCACCAAGAAGTATGTATTCTTTCAGATTTTCAGAGTTATCTGTAATTTATTATTTATTGTACTTATTGGCCAAAACTAACTCCAGTGATGACCTCAGCCCCTTGGTTCACAATTGCAAAATAATCTTCTCCCTTTAAAATTCAACTTTTTGTGCTTCCATTCCCATCTACTGCCAGGCCAAGAGAGCTCCAACAGTAAGTTGTCACAGCAACTGCTTTAAGTACAGCAGTTAAAGGCTACAATCTCCAGAAAACAAAGTGACGTGTCAAAAACATGCCCCAGGGAGAAGTGTTATTTAATAACAGGTCTATAGCTCAATAAGTGCAAAAATATTGTCACTGAAACATTCTAGCTGCAGTATTAAAAAGTATCAGGAAATGCAAAAGTTAAAATCTTATCAGAAACATTAGCTTGGCCATGTTTAATCTGTATATTTAATAGTACATTTTTATAAAAACATAAGAACGGCCATACTGGGTCAGACCAATGGCCCATCTAGCTCAGTATCCTATCTTCCAACAGTGGCCAATGCCATGTGCTTCAGAGGGAATGAACAGAATAGGTATCATCAAGTGATCCATCCCGTCAGCCATTCCCAGACTCTGGCAAACAGCAATCCCTGCCTAATCTGGCTAATAGCCATTGATGGACCTATCCTCCATGTACTTATCTAGTTCTTTTTTGAACCCCGGTATAATCTTAGCCTTCACAACATCCTCTGGGAAGGAGTTCCACAAGTTGACTGTGCGTTGTATGAAGAAATACTTCCTTTTGTTCTTTTTAAACCTGCTGCCCATTAATTTCATTTGGTGACCCCCTAGTTTTTGTGTTATGAGAAGGAGTAAATAACACTTCCTTTTTCACTTTCTCCACACCAGTCATGATTTTAATAGACCTCTATCATGTTCCCTCTTGGTCATCTCTTTTCCAAGATGAAAAGTCCCAGTCTTATTAATTTCTCCTCATATGGAAGCTTTCCATACCCCTAATCATTTTAGAGATATGGAAAAGCATAAGTAGCAGTGTATTAAACATAAACATAAGTAGCAGTGTATTAAGCCAATGGTTCTCAACCAAGGTATGTGTACCCCTAGGAGTACACAGAGGTCTTCCTGGGGGTACTCAATTCATTTACATCAGTTTCTTAACCTGGTGGTTGCAACCCCCAGCAGGGTTGCAGGATGGGTTTGGGGAGGGGGTTGCAAGTGCAGAGCCGGTGTGAGGAGGTGGCAAGCAGAGCAATTGCCCGGACCCACAAAGCTAAGTTGCAGGCTTCAGGCCCAGGTGGCGGGGCTTGGGCTTCACACAAGGCTCACAAGTGAAAAATGGACTCAAGTATCATACTGAAATGTAAGTACAATATTTATATTCCAACTGATTTATTTTTTAATTATATGGCTAAAATGGGAAAGTAAGCAAATTTTCAGTAATAGTGGGCTTAGACACTTTTGTATTTGTCTAATTTTGTAAGCAGATAGTTTAAGTGAAGAGAAATTTGGGGTACACAAGACAAATCAGACTCCTGAAAGGGGTACAGTAGCTTGGAAAGGTTGAGAACCACTTTATTGAGCAACATATTGAATAAGATAAACAAGAATAGAAAATAAGATAAGTTCATGTGACAAAGGCTAGATTGAAGCATAAAACTTATAGGTCTCTGCCTACAACCCAGGCTCCTGGAGTCATGTGATTACATTAGTATCTCAGCTTTCATTAATTCTTTTTTTTAAAACATTTCTAGCCCTCATGGTTGCCCAAAAAAACCCCAAAAAACAAAAAAAGCCTTGAAAACATGGCTCACTGTGCCCATATCTGACTGAGTCTGAATCAAGAGCTAAGAGGATGAACTACCCCACGCCTCTCCGGGAAGTGTTTACCCCAAGGCCCCCAGCCCTAGGTCTCTGCTAATACCACTCCAGAAGAGGATTCTGTCGTGTGGCAGGAGGGTTAGAGTGCAGCAGGCCCAGGCTATCCACCCACCCAAGTACATCCTCTAGGAAATCAGGGCATAAGTACCAGGGGACCCCTCCAGCTGTCACTCATCTCTCCAGAGAAGAGAGAGAATCTTGGCTGCTCCTGAGAAACAAGTAGCCCTTGCTGCCAATCATTCAGGAATGAGGGTGGGGAGAGAGGGCCTCCCTGCCCTGGTGTGTGTAGGGCCCTGAAAGTGACTGACTTACTGTTTCTCAGTCAATTGCAATTCTGTGATTTGCCACAAAGACACCTACACCTGGTCTACGGCAGCATTTCCACCATTGCTAGTGCTGCTGGAGCTGCACCATCCTTTGAGCAATACTGGGAAAACAATGGTGCCAGCAAACAGCACAGCTGCACCACTGGCAGCAACAGTGAGGCATTTTTATCACCAGGTCAGCGCAGATTTTCAGGATGCAGTGGTAAAAATACCAGCTGGCCTACAGAGCCAGCCCGTTAGGCAAATGTGCGCCCCAGCTAAAATGGGGCACGTCTCTATTAAACATAGGCATGACAACCAAACTGTATTTTAATAGTTGAGGAGGAAAAGGTCAGGAGGACCATGCCATGCAGAGATAAAATACCACACCTCAAGTGTATAAAGAAATATGAGGTTTTGCTAGATGCTGATAGTGATTCAAGAAAGAGCAATGTTCTAACATGACATATACCCAGAGTTTCCCAGGCACTTAACACATCCTCAGCAAAGACTTACAGTATTGCCCCTTTACAAAGCAATAGCAGTTCTTGGGGCTTTAGGACTGTCACTTTCCCACCGGAAGATAAATCCGCAGACAGACAGACTCTGAATATTTCCTTGGTTTTTTTTAGAGCATGTGCACAAGTCTCACTTACCTTGAACAGAGATGACAAAATCAGCAATAAAGCTATCCCAATAGGTAATTCCACTTGCAGAAATTTCAGTCAAGAAAGCAAACCCTTCCTGATTCTGAATCTTGCTGGCCTTGTCTACACTAGACCTTATTTCTTGCTCTGAGTAGGTTGGACATAGTAAAATCTCAAAAGCTGATGGCCAGTCTACACTAGAGCTCTGACCAGGGTGCCAAGAGATGTGAACCAGATGGAGAAGTGCCAGTTTTGTTTTTTTAAATGTGCTTTTTCTTTAAAATATGTGAACTAATAAATTTCCAAAACTTCTGTGGATGGTGTGTGGCTAGGAATAACTCAGCCAAAGGAAGCAATAGCTGCTGTGGTGAGCGTGTAGGGTGTTTTAATTATTTCAATTCATTCATTTATTTTTTTATTTAGCATCAGAATGACTGGACATCACATACACATTAATAGGTAAATTATTCCTGTTCCACAGTTACCTTAGTTTATAACGACAACATTTTAAAAATGTGAAACTGTTTTTCAATTCATAGATTATAAAACCAGAAGGGACCTTTATGACAATCTAGTCTGACCTGTATAACACAGGCCAAAGGACTTCCCTGAATTAATTCTTGTTTCCACTACAGCATACCCTGATTTTTAAAATCTCCTATAAAATTGCATATTTTAAACAATAAGCTTAGTGAGACCCTTCCTTAGCTAATTCCAACTCCTTCTGAGACAGGCTATGCCATGTTTTGCCACATTAATTACTATTGTGTGCTTGCTTAGGCATAGAATTTATTATTTTCCGCAATCTAAACAAATTCTGATTTCTCATCTTTATTCCCGCCCTTTCAAATGCACCCTCTACTTAGAACACCTACTTCAGGAAGTGGAAGTGCATGTATGGGTGCCCAAGACTATGGAGATGCACACTCAGTTTCCCAGGAGAAGTGGGGAAGTTTAGCTGTTAAACTGAGCATTTAGCATCATGAATTAATTGCTAGAGCAATATGGGCAGCAACTAGGGTGACCAGATGTCCCAATTTTATAGGAACAGTCCCAAAATTCGGGGCTTTGTGTTATATAGGCACCTATTACCCCCCAGCCCTTGTCCTGATTTTCCACACTTGCTATCTGGTCACCTTAGCGGCAGCTGTCTATCTTCCCACTCACAGATTGAGTGCAACATTCACTGGTGCCTTGAGGGAGGGCTAGAATTATATTATGTTGCAAGGCAGGGGAACAGCAATGTGGCTCAGGATAAGTAGTGAACAAAACATCTGGTAGTGCACTAAAGCCATTAAAAGCCAGTCACTGCACAAAAATTAACCCGTTGTGTCACACCCACCTTGAGTTGATGAGATCAGAGGAAACCTACAGCAGATTGGGACAGTGAAAGTTAACTTTAACCAGAAAGAAATCAGTCACTGAAAAAAGTACCAAACCACTTAAAGGAACACTATCAACTCGCAACTGGTCAGTGTTTCTGAAAATGAGTTTGTCATTTCAGGCACTAATCCTGCTCCTAAGTCCTCCTGCCAATTTCTGTGATTTTACCATCAAATTTGTCCATTTTAAAAAAGCTGCCTCTCCATCCTACACTTCCTCCCATTGACGTGTGCAAGACCTACACACTTTAGGGTAAAGTGACTATACAGTGGAGAAATTTAAACTGACTGTCTGCAAAGTGCTGCCAAGCACATGAAATAAACATACTAGAACACTACCCAGAGAAACACAGGCTCCAATTTCTTTCGGTTTAAGTCACCTTAACATATTACTTTCAACTGTAGTAGGTAAAATGTTTTCAGACAGAATGATGATTTTGAAGTGGATGGCAGCCCTATAAACAAACAAACACAAACACACACACACACACACACACACTAACAACTCACTGAGGCTCCATTATTTTTTTAAAAGTACAATTAAAACCATGCATGTGGTAAGAGTGTAATTTAGAAATATTTCTATCATCTTGTTCAGGGCTCGAGCTCCTGGGAAGACTCCCGTTGACTCCAAGGAGGACTGGACCAGGACATAAGGCCTGCTCCTGGCTCCACACAAGCCAACAGCAAAACTCTCATTCACCTCAATGATGCAGGATTGAAGCAGTAGGTACTATGGCCCTTCAGAAAGAGGTACCCAGGCAGCCCTTTTCTGCAAATTTTAAAGTGAAAAATCTTAGTTTAAAGGATGTTAAGAATGTGTGTAAATCAAAGAGGAAGCGGTGCAATCAGCACATAAACACACAAAGCTGTAACCAACAATTAGGCACAGAAGGGCTTACATCAACATCTGAAGAACACCCACAAACAGGATGTTTTTGAAGCACTTTCCCCCACTCCCACTGCACCCTGACTGGGTTAACAGAAGCAGGAGTTTCTGGATTGACCCTTACATTCAGAAATAGCACTGTAAGGTAACTTTTGCTTAAGCAGTTCTAACACAAACCCTTAGCAGGCAAAAAACTGACATCCCAAATCAAACAGAATGAGCTAAATGCATCCTCTAACTTAACAGGAAGAAACTTTACCAACTACGGAACCTTTCTGCACTTTTATGGGCATTACTGGTGCTCTGCAAGGGAGGCCTGAGCTGGTGGGGAAGCTGGCAAGTATAGAAATGAGAGGGAGGAGGTACCAAGATTTAGTTTCCTACATAATTATTTTTCATGAGCTGTGTCAACTTTCTTGAGTTCAAGAAATACTCTTAAGGATTTCACACACTCAGTGGAACACTCCCAGTAACAATTACCTGTCTTTGCCACCCAGGAGTCTCAGTGAAGATCCTAAAGATTTTTACATCCCATCTTCATCACTTTCACAAATAAACTTACTTTAAAAAAAGTTCCTTGAATGCAATAAATAAATAAATAGTAATACAGAAACAGACTTATTAAGTATGACTGGGAGTAATTAATAGTAGACTGTCTACAGCCCATTGGACTGCACTTTGGGAGACTTGGGTCTGGAAGAGAGCTCTGATCTTTAGCTACTTGAGCAGCAAATAACAGAAGTGATGTTTGGGCTCTGGAAAATAAAACTACATCTTTAGGAAACTATACGATAGTCCAAACAACCTAGTTAAAGAGCAGCTCACAGGAGAGCGCCAGCCCTTTAATGTATCCTTCTCTGATGATTATAGCACAAAGGAGAAAGAAGCGGAAAATGGCAGCTCAGACCAGGAAGGAGTAGAAAAATAAAACACACACCAATACCACCATTATGATTGGACATCCTCAGGGCCCATCTCAGAAGTACTGAACCCCCTTTTTCTCCCCCCTCACTCCTACGCACACACATGCCCGGATTTGAGTTGGGTGAACAGAGCCCATGTTTGAATGTCTAGGGCCAGCCAGTTGTCAAAACATTAGTTTTTCATTCACACTGAACTCTAATGTATATGTATATGCTCGTATGACATACAGCACACCTGCACTGAATATAAATAACTAAATTAAATGGTCAGACCCTAAATTGCATTGGGAGAAGAATGATAATAAATAGCAATGCCACTTTGAACTGAAATATCACTTCATCTGTAGATCTAAAAGCACTTAAAGTTGCCATGCCTGTTGTAACTGGCATACAACGTAGGGTATGCAAGAAATGGCATGTATGACAAGTAGATTATCTGGAATGGATGTGAAAGGTTTTAAGTAGCACTGTCACTCAATATTGTTAGATACAAAAATGTCAGCAAAGTTGAAACCTTAAGTGCCTAATCACAATTTAGGGTTGGTTCATTTTTTAAGCTTACTATTTAATCAATCAAATTAATTTTTGGAGGTGGGGAAGAGGGACTGAAGGAAGATGGATGCTCAAGTATTTCTTTCACAAGTAAATGAGAGCTGAACACACTTCCTCTGGTTAAATGATTAAAAAGATACTATGAGGTCCAACGGATCAACTAGCAATCATCATGTAATGTGCTTGAACAGAGAGACACAGGATGGAGTCTTAAACTAAGCCCTCTTACCTAAGAAGTATCTAAATACAAACCAAGACATCTTATGGGGCTATATGTCTACTATATTCCTACTTTATGGTTCCACCACCACAGTATCCTAGCACCTCTCAAATGTTTTAAAATAAAACACCAACATCCTCTCCCTTTCTTCTGACCCTGTATGAAAAATAGATCGGGTAGTTTATTATGATCTTTGTTTTTTGCCTGCTGTTTGTTTGTTTGTTTGCTTGCCTGGGTGGTGAGAGAGAGAAAGAGAGAGGGGCAAGAGCTAGTGGGTGCACATGTGAAGAAAATGAGGAAAAGTTAAGTCACAGCAGCATGTGGCCTCTTTCATCTCTTGCTACTAAGTACCATCAAACTTTTACAGAGCTGGAGGTAGACTGTCGCCTGCCTTCTTGAACCCTATTGGTCCATAGTTTCATTGTTCCAGTGGAAGGCAGTTGTCATGGGAAGTTACGCCTATGGAAGGAGAAGAGATCTCTCAGGCAGACAGAACCAATCCCATGGAGACCCTGCCCCAGGTTTTGTATGCAGCACAGCACTGAGATGAAGTGGTCATGGCGACCTGCGTTGCTAAACAGATCAACTGCTGCATTTTTTACGTTTTTGCATTGCAGCTGCTACAGGGTATGGGGCTTCATCCCTAGATAACAAGTTGTCATAATCCACACTGGAGATCCCAGATGCAGGGCTCACAGTGACACGTCTGTGTCTGAGCGGATGGTATGCAGTCTTCTGGCTAGCAGCCCATGAAAGTTGGTGTGTTTTGCTGTCGTGGCTATTTGGACACCCAAAGCAACGTATCCTGTGGACCAATTAAATGTGAAAACACATACCGTCAGCAGTGGAAGATGTTATAAAGATGTAAGTGCTTCAAAGTGCATCACTCTTCCTACCAACATTGCCTCAGTCTTACCTGGGTTCAGCTTTAACCAGCTGCTCTTCACCATGCTTACAGGTAGGCATGAAAAAAGCTGAGAGACAGTGCTGCTTATGTTTAATGTCAAGGAGGATGTGGCACCTGGCATCCTTGGCACACTTCTGGCACTTCAGCCTATGTTATCTTGCAAGGCCTCCCACTGGCTTTGTTCTAGATACTGAATAACATGGGGAAGAGGAGGAGACTTGATGGGAATCCAAAAGCAACGGTTTTAGAAATGGAGAACTAGTGGCTCATAACTTTCCAAGCTCAATCTTAAAAAACCCCCAATAAATAAAAATAAAGGCCCTGAGACATTTCTATTCACTCCTGCATCCTAGTACAAGTGAGACAGGTATATCTGGTGATCAGCTGTATTAAATGCCCCAGAGAGGCCAGCAGGAAGAGTATGGCTCTGTCTATGGACAGGAGGAGGACATCCCCTAAGGTAAAAAGTGTTGCCTCCATACCATGTCCTGATGCCTGACTGGGAGTGACCCAGGACAAGAGTATTTAGTGTGTGCTGCCATGAGAAGGCCTACTACAAAGTCACCATGCCAATTCTGATAAATCTCACCTACCAGCTCTGGAGAATGAGGGGGTGGAAAGAGGAGAAATAACTAACTTTTTAAAAATCTAGCCTGCCTCTGCCTCCTCACCCAGCACTCTTTGTTGCAATATAGACTTCACAAGATGCAATCCACTTGGCTCAAACCACAGTTTTGCTACCAGTGATGAAGCAAGACCCTTGTTGAGGAGGTTTAGCAATGGTTTTTAAACCTTTAGGGCTGTAATTCCAAGGACTTCATGAAACACTATTTCAGGCTTACACGTAAAGCACTGAAATGCTGCATTTCCTTTACCAGCTGTAGTGCAAATACCTTTAATATTATGCTGTAGCCTAGACTTTTAATTTACGGATCTCACCTGAATCTTCTGCTTTATTAGACTTGTTCTATGTACTACAGGGCAGAATGAAGTCTCATGGTATGAAACATTTTTTTCGCTTGCTATAAGCACCACATTTGAAGACATGAGTGTATCAAGGGACATACCAGGAGACAGAACTATAAACACTGCCTTCTGCTAAATTATGGAAATACATTTAGACTGCTATAATTCATACAGTCATCCTTCAGTGTTTATTTTATTTTAAGAGTAGGCTTATTTTTTCCTTTCAAAATTCTGGGTTAATTGGAAGGCAAATGTCAGGTAGAGGATTTTTTAGTGGAAGGTTGCTTTGGAAAGACAAATAAAATAAGCAAGAGAGAGAGAAAGAGCAAGCACGTGTGTGCATATATGCACGTATGCGTGTGTGTTAGAGGAAAGGAAATTGTTTGAATAAGGGCCTATAACTGCTGATCATCATTTTAAAAGTAACAGGAAAGTTTAGGATTTGAGACACCCAGACTGCAGTTTATAGGCAGACCAAGTGAAACTAAAAATAGATGATTAAGACAAGCAAATGTATAACAATTGGTACAGTATGTTGATCACTTAGGCTGTGGGAACCATAATATCACTTTACTAAATACCTTTAAATATGTTTGACTATCAATGGTAAGAAGTGATTTAATACAAATTATAGGTGTTCTATTACTAAATTTAACGTTTTAAATTAAGCTGAGTTGCATATTGCCGTTTTCTAATAACTTGCAAACAGTTATGGCAACAAAACCAAAAATGCACTCTTTAAACATGAAGGCCTGGTAGAAAAATAATTATTATGTATCCTGGTAATAAATAGCACTGAATTCCCAAAAGAAGGTTAACAGATTTTAGAGGCCTTTCAGAAATAGCCAACATCCATTTTCACCTTACCCCTCAGCTCTGAAAATTGTAAAACTGCATGTTTGACTTTAAAGTTGGATGGTATATCAACTCTAACTTATCAACGGGTACAATTTTTAAAAGCATCTAAGTGAATGTCAGACATTTTTCCTATACAAAATACTAGATTCACTGAAGTTACAAACATAGAGCCCAATTTTGCAAGCTGCTCCCTGTGAAAAAACCCCAGGCAGAATCCCATGGACTTCAGTGGGGATTCACATGGGCACCCATGCAGAGCCCACTACAAGATTGTGGCTCTAAAATCTGATCCTGCATCACAGCTGACTTCAATGGGAGTTTTAGGTGTGCAAGGAATGGAAGAATGGGTCTACCGCTGGTTAAAATAAACAACCTAAATGGTTAAAAATGTTCACTTGTTATATTTTCTAAGAGAAATAACATTTTAAAAGGAAACCTACATGAAGAGTTGTATAGTTAAATGCCTTGGATTAAAAATGGACTAGAAATCACCTAACATTGTTTGAACAGTCAATTAACAACCATGCAGCAGCAGTTGCAAAGTGTAATGCTTATAGGGAGAAAGAGGTGAATTAAAACATTATCTTAAGCAACTCATTAATTAATTCCAACTCTGGACTGATGAGAAAATGCAACTAAGTAAATGTTCTGTCTTTTCTAATCTCCCTCTTGTCTCTAATGACATTGAAGCACACTGAAATCTACCTTGAGTCACAATACTTCACTGGTTTAAATAAAAACAGGTCTAGGCTGCACCAGAATGGAATGCCAAACCAATAAATACTGCTACACCAGAATGATGCAAAATAACTGTGCTATTCTAGATGGTTGGTTCAGTGACAAATCCTCTAATCTATGCACTTTAACAACACCAACAAATAGTGTCTTTCTTTTTAGCATTTTGACATTTGCCTGTTCTCCCCACACAATGCAAAACTTGACTGACTAGTAATGCAGTACATTATTAGCCTCAGGAAAAATAGCCTTATGAGCCCTCCTCCCTCTTCTCTGTGTGTCTCCCAGAGAAGAAACACACACGCACACCCAGAAGCCCGAATGGCAATCGTTATAGGCAACAACATATGGGATCGAAGAGCTATAAGAGTGCGTGGAGGGTTTGAGCTTAACAAATCTATGAGATTGTGCATGCAAAGCATTGCAAAACACGCCTTCACTTTCCTGAGCTCCACAACAACAAACCCATCAGAGCTGGAGCTGCCATAGCCACTGCCTCCTCCTCCTCTCCAAGCCAGCAGCAGCGGGGCTCCCTTCCACCCGGGGATTTTGCTAGCCTGCTGCAAGGCTGCCGGGGCTATTTACTGTCTCCTACCTGGTCGGTGAGTTTGAGGACTGCCATTCTTCCTCGGCTTCGCTCAGGCACATGCAGCTCCCCTGTCTGGAGATGTCAGCCAGGTTCGAAAGTTGGGGGGTGGGGGGGAGGCGAGGAGGAGGAGAGCGCAACGCAACCGCGCCTCGGAGACCTGAAATTGACAATCCAGCTGCTCGCTGGGTCAGGAGGAGCAGAGAAGCCTGCCGCTGACCGAGCCTGCCTGATACAGGAAGTACTGACTGCACAAGCCCAGCTGCCACTGACATCACCCCATACACACACACGCACAGAGCAGCTCTGGGTAAGGGCAAGGCTGCCTCCTGCTGCTCACATCTCCCCCAGAGCATCCCTCTCCTTCCCCCACACACAAAAAAGAGCAGGGCTGCTTCCTGCTGCTCACATCTGGGCCACACACTCACCCTGCTGCACCTCCCCTCGCCAATATTTTCTTTGTTCCTGTCACAGCCTTGCCCAAATCTGTATCTTTCCTTCCTGCCTGTTTCTCCAGCATGTTGCACTGAATGCACTTGGCATGCCGGACTGCCAGCTCTCACTGAGCTTTCTGGCTGTAAACGTGAAGAAGGCACTTACCACCTTGCTATAGGCACAAAACACACTAAAAACCATGGTTCTCAAACTCCTGCCTTTAGACAACTCATACACATTTTCCTAGGGGTCTAGAAGGCACCAGAATGAAGAAGGAACTAAGGGAGGTAGGATTGAAGGGAGAAGATAGCTCAGGTGCTGATTTTGCTCATACAGTTTTTTAAATGAAAGCATGAGAAACTTTTATTATTTCATGAGCATAATAAGGGAGTTTGGCCCTGGAGTGAGCAAACCAACAATCCCTGCCCTGAGAGTTTGCAATCTAAGGCCCCACATCTGCAAGCACTTAGGTACAAGAGTAACTTCATGCACAGGATTAGTCCCATTGTTGCACATTTACAGGATCAGAGCCTGAGATTTCATAGTTGGCCTTCCCTGGGACTCCAAGCAGGTATAAAGATTAGTTTGTATAGAACAGATTGCAGGATCAGGGCTTAAATTACACACAGCACAGTCTAATAGATCACAAATACATCATCCAAACAACAGAAGGGAGAACCTAGACTGGGACTCAGGAAAAATAGGTTATATTCCCAACAATCAGTTCTGGCACAGGCTTCCTTGGGCAAGTCACTTAGCTTGGTTTGCCATAGAGCCACAGGGGCCCCTGATGCATCCTCCTGCCTCAGATACTTTTACTTCCCTCCTCCAAATAGAGTAGAAGGGAACATGGGATCCTTATGACCTGGTTGTCTGTTACTCTCCCCCTCGATTAGTCATTGGCAATGATAGGTAAAGTACACAAGAATAAAGGTAGCGGGAAATCAGGCTCTTCCTCTCTCTAGACTCACTTTACACAGCTGGAAAATGGGGATAATGTTTCCCCACCTGAAGTCAGCTTTATGATGCTTAATCCTGAAAACACTTATGCACATGCTTAATCTTACTAAGCATGTGATGATTGGGCTTTAATTAGGGCTTGAGTCTTTTATTACTGACACTGAAGTAAAACAGGTGTACTCCATCTGAAGTCAGTGGAACTCTGCTGGTGTAATACCAATGTAATTTAAAGGAGAATCAGGACCTTAATGTTTGTAAACTCTTTTTGTCATTGGACAAAAGGCACTAAATGAGTACCAAGTGTTACTTTTATATTATATTATAAAATAATCTATGATAAGTAGATCAAAGATCAGACTTTAAATCATTTTATTATTACTTTGTTCTGTTTATATTTTAAAATTAAAATATGCAATTATAACCTCCTTACAGGGATCCCAATAATACATATAGCCTGAAAATAAAAGGAAAACTAAAATTTGGACCTGTTTCCAAACTCTCATAATTCTCTATAAGATAGATGTCGTATTTCTTTTTAAACAAATGAGCCAATGATCTTTTTGTCTAAAATAAAATAAAACAAAAAAAGTAATCCTTCATTAACAAGCCATGCTCATAATGACTATAATATGCTATAATAGCCTAAAACATTGCAGGTAACCCAACTGCAAGCTATAACATTTTGGCCCTTGTAGCCTGATCTATAGATTATATATATTGATTATTTTGAGTATTTAAGAATCCCCAGTTATCACGTGAAGGTTCACTGGTTCTTGTCCCAACATAGTGGTATCATAGAAACATAGTGGTGTATTATAAAAGTTACATCATTCACTACAGCATGCTATAAGTTTTTGTAGGTTTTTTCCCCAAAAAATAATAATAAACAATAATAATAAGGGCAGTATTTGCAACAGAAGAATGAGGAACAGCCTAATGAGGAAACAGATGTTAGTTTCAGACTTCCAAGAGGTTACTATATATAGTGATTAAAAATTAAGAACAAGACTTGAATATTTTGACACTATGCATCTTCTTAACAGAGTCTTTACAAAAATTATAAATCAAAGTAAATTGATAAAAAAAAATGTATACCTCACAACCCTATAACTGTTAGGAATTTGTGAGTTTTTCTAGACAATTTTCCTTGAAAATTTCAATCCCTTATGGTCTTTGTCATGCCAGAATACGCGAGCTTGCATCAGCAGTTTTGTTCTGTGTCAAAACATATGTTAAGAAGGGCAGTTGGCAAGACTACAATGCTGTGCAATATAGAACTGGGCCCCTTCTGTATCTTGCTGATTCTAACCAGAGCTACTGCTTTGACAGCTAACTCACAGACTTTGTTAAAATACCCACTTACTACACAGTGGTCAAAAGTAAGCATGTGAAGAAACTTCTAGCAGAGAGCAAGCAGAAAAACTTAGCATTTATTTTAAATAAGAATCTGTCACTATTTCCATTATAAACTCCTATTCTCAGGCATTTAGAACTTCACCATAATATTTGCTCTAAGGTGAAACTTGGTAGATACATAAGGAGCCTGATCTTTAGCACTGCTGAGTACACAGCTCCTTCTGGACCAGATCCCTAGCTAGTATAAATCCACATTGCTCTCTTGAAGTCAGTGGAACTTTGCTGACTATCAGTTTGAATTAAGTTTGCTGATTTATGCCAACTGAATGAACTTCAGCTGGAGTTGGAGATGTTCAGTGCCTCTGAAAATCAGGCCCAACTTCTCTGCCTATAAGTGACTTCTTTGGTTTTACAAAATGCCTAGTAAATAAATAAGATTTTCTGAAATATTCTGTTTCTGACTACCAAACTATAGTACCACCCCCCTCTAGCAACTATCCAATCCTATGTCCTGTGGTACAAATCCCTACCTGAGAAGGGGCTTTCCAGGTCAAAAGAATCCAGACAGCTACCCACTACCAATTTTTAAAAGCCCCTGCTTTTTTTAGAAGTCCTTAAATGAGTAGTTACACAATGTGTTTAAATTGTCACTCAGACCCATTGGGAGCATTAGATACATATTATTAATTATGATTAGGAATTATTAATAATGAAGGTATTTATGGTGTGCCTGACCGAGCCTCTGGATGTGCTTTTCATGGCTGAATTTAGATAAGTTGACATTAGTCAAATATACAGAACAAATATACTGAGACCGCCCTGTAACACCACAACTTTAGAGGACAGAAAAACAAGAAAATGTATCCAGCAGGCTAAATGCCAGGACTTCCAAAGACAGCAGTAAATGAAAAGCCTAAACAAAAAGATGTGCCTTACAACACATTATAAATGTCGCCAATTTTGGCATCCAATATATTTCTGGCAGGAAACCAGAATTAATTTTTTGATAGCACCTGCTTTACGCTTGGGACATATCTTAGTCATTCCCTATATAGGTGGAGTAGCAGGTCAGCATGAGCAGCGATAATTTAAGCAATTAGGGCATAGTTTAGGGCTTGGTAGATGATAACCAACACTGCGAAGTACACTAGCAATCAATGCAGGGAGCACAACAGGGAGATGTAACGTGCTGTTGCTGGCCTGCTTTGTTCAGAAATCTGGTACAGAGATTGCATTCAACAAGCTTATCAAGTAAAGCATGTAAAACAAGTAAAGCATGATGTAGTAGTTTCGCTTAAAGGTAACAAAGGTGTGGATGATTGTGGTGAGGTCTTCATCTGAGATGTCAGGGCTCAATCTCTTGGCCTTCCCAAGATTAACAGAGATATTTTTGGCATCATTGCATTTTAAGGACGAGGAGCTCATAGAGACTGGCTTAGCAAAACCTGAGATTTTGAGCCAGTTGGACGGTAAGTATGCAAATACCCTCAATTTACAGAACAGTTAGAGACTTTGCTTGATTTTCAAGATTCTTATTAGCTTTTCTCCAGGGCCCTTTCTGCCAGACACTGGGAAAGCTGGGAGATGGCTATATCTCAGTTTTATGAGGACTGAGAGGGCTTCACCAATATGACATCATAGGCTATGCCACTTCTCCCCCAGCATCTTCACACATACATCAAAGAAAAGGGATGATCCTTTTCTGAACTCTGCAGGACTTCATTCCTGAGAATTGTGAGGGGAGTGAAGTCATTTAACAATAACTTCTGAGATTACCCTGAAAGTACTGACCAGGAACTCCTCTAAGGTGATTCCACTCACTCCTGCCAGTTGGTCCCACAGTTGTGTTAACAGCACTTCACAAACAATGAAATCCAAGGCTTCTGATAGACCATGTGATATCAGCTCCCGCTCCATTGTCTGGAGAGATTTTGTTGACCACAGTGAATAACACCATCTCTATGCCATGCTTCGGTCTGAGTCCTGACCGGTTGGGATCCAGTGAATCTGCCAATGTCAAATGATGTTGGAGTTAGTGCGCTACTATCTCCTCAGGGGTCTTTGCTGGAAAGTGGAGGTTAGAGACTGGAGAATAGTGGACAAGGACACTGGCATTTAGCTGTTTCTTGAGCAAAGGTCACACTGCCATTTGCTTGTGAATTGCAGATAGGTTGCTTTCCTTTAGTGAAACATTAACGATTTCCTGCAAGATAGGTGTTCCCCACTGGCTTTTACTAGACAGTATGGGCATGGGATCAATTTGCAGTGGGAGGACTAAAATGCCCTCAGTGCATACATGACCTCTGACTCAGAAGCTGGAAGACACTTAATCAGGATGGTGCATTTGTTCCCTCTTGCCCTGATGCTGCCCTATCCTGGCTCCTGAGAGAATACCCAGAATCCAGTTACTTATTTGTGAAACGAGAACGCCCACAGTTACATTTTCAAAAAGTAGAATAGGAATATAAACCCTCCTGCTTTAGGGCATAAGGCAACGGCTGACAAACAGTGGATTGATTAGGAAGGAGTTTTCCTGTTGGTCTGTTTATTTCTTAGCTGTCTACTATGGGGTTTCTTGCATTTTCTAAAGTCTCTGGTGATGGCCACAGTCAGAGACAGGGTACTTCTTCTTCGTATGGCATTGGTTTGGTTTGCAACAATCAGTTTATAGGTCAATGTCCGGGTTTGAAATCCAGTTCATTGCATCAAAGGTAAGTCAGTGAATGTTAGTGAGGCTACCCTTAAACAAACACTTAGGGCAGGAGGAGTATATATGTTCCATGGTTTGAGGCACTGGTCCACAATCACAGTCCGGACTACTTCTCATTTTCCGTTGAAAGAGTTTCCGGGCACATCTTCCATGCGATGTTCTTATGCAGTAAGTATGCACCATTCTTTTTGTCGCAGGTCAAAGCCTGGCAGTTCTTCCGTAAGGTCAATAATAAAGTGCTTACTGGGAATGATGAGACATCGCAGGTCGCACCCCATTGATTATCACCATTGAAATCCATCAAAGTACCACTGCGAGTCCAAAGATTTTAATCTTGTTCTAGGAGGATTCTTCAGGTCATCGTGCAGGGGGATTCTGGTATTCTGGTTTATGTTGGAGAGGAAATTGGAGGTTTGGGAGTCCCTCTGTATTTTTGGATGGTGAATATGGGACAGAACAGGAAGTCTGTATTGGAGTTGTCATTAATGTTTCCGAGATTATCCGCACTGCCCTGTTTAGTTGTGGATCCAGGAACTTAGTGTGAGAGCTCTGGGCCCATATTGGTGCACAGTATTCCGCTGCAGAGTAGACTAGAACTAATGCCGCTGCGTGCAGTGTCCTGGGACCAGAACCCCAGGATGTTCCCACCAGCCATTTTATGAGGCTCACCCTAGTCTTAATCTTGTCTCAGGTGTTCTCGAGGTGTCATCGGAAGGTCAAGCTGCGATCAAAGATCACTCCTAGATATTTTGGGGTGGCTTCATGTTTAACTAGCTCACTGCAGAATGTCACTTTGAGCTCAGTTTTGGCAGCCTTGTTGTCTAAGTGGAAGGCAGAGACCATTGTTTTTTTGGGATTTGACTGAAGTTTCCACTTTTGGAAGTAGTCTGCCATTATTGTGAGGTCATTGGTGAGAGTATGGCTGATGGGCTGAAGATTTGTGTCTTGTACTGCCAGAGCAATGTCGTCTGCATATATAAATTTCCTAGATGTTGTGTTTGGTATGTCTCCTGTATAGAGGTTAAAGAGTGTAGGGGCCAGAACAGAATCCTTTGCGGGGCCGGAGTTCAGTGTTCTATGTCTGCTGACTTGACCATTGAGGTAGACCCAGGAACAGTGATCGCCTGTCATTGCAGCCAGTAGGTGAATAGTTCGCTGGCATGGGATTACTTGACAGCGCTTCAGTAGAAGGCCCTTCCTCCAAACAGTGTCATACGCAGAAGAAAGGTCAAGAAATGCAGCTCCTGTCTTTAGCCGCTGGGTACTGAACCCAATGACTACTGCTCTGATCTAGTATGGCAATTGCTATGTTTTTAAATAGATATAAAGTTCCTCAAAGCCAGAAACAGTCCTTCCTGAAAGTGAATGATGGTGATTTATGAATATGAGCTTCCTCATTCAGGCCCCAGTTTAGGAAAGCACATGAGCACATACTCAAATCCATCTTTACTCAGGATAGCCCTTAAGAATGGGCTTAGATTTTAAGCATGCGTTTAATTACCATTGATTTCAATGGAATTTAAGCACATACTTGTCCTGGATGAGGATGCTTTGCTAAACCAGGCACTCCCATCCCACTTTCACTTGGTCCTGGAGTGCAATCTTGGTTACAGCCCTAATTTAGGACCCAGAAGATCTAGTTTAAATTTTCTACTCTGACACAAACTTCCTGTGTGACATTACTTAGTCTCTCTGTGCCTCAGTTCCCTGTCTGTAAAATGGAAATGATAGCACCTCCCTACCATATAGTGGTGGTGTGAGGGTAAACACATCAAAGAGTGTGAGGAGCTTAGATATTACGGCCCTTAAAAATACCATAGATAGAAAGGTATCATAGCCTGTTGCTGTGAAAGGGATTCAGATATCCACAGATTCAGCATTATTACTTCCCTGAAGGACCAAGAAGGAAAAGCAGGTGACCTGCATGAGGAAAACAAATTTTGTTTAAATAAGTATATTAGGACTTTTTTTAAACATGGAAAATGGAAATGAAACATCAGTGAAAGGAAATAGTGTGAAAGATAAAGGAGTTACTCCAGATTTAGGGCTTGTCTACACAGTGCAGCAATATGCACTAGAGGTCTGTGATTTCTAAAGTGCACCCTGCTGTCATGCACTAAAAGTTCCCTCGGGCACAGTGGCAGTGTTGTTTGAAATAGGACTACATTAACACACACTAAGGAACTTTTAGTGAATGCCAGCAAGGTCCATGCTGGACAGTTAGTGTGTAACATGTTGGTGTGCATTAGAAATCTCACTCCTCTAGTGCACATTGTAGACAAATTCTTAGAGTGAGGATGAGATCAGGCTCTGCTGCATGTCTTTTACACCATTTAGGATTACAAATTGTGCTGCAGGTTAGTCTCTTGATTCCCCACACACTTTCCGTTTTATACAGACGGTAAGATCACTACATCGGGCTAATGATTCTGCAGCTTAGCAGGATGTGGTTACTTGAAGGGAGCCAAGAATCTGGACCTCCTGTCTAGCTGAACTGCTTTTTGTAAAGCTAGGGCTGCTGCTATGTTTAAATAGGGCAATCATTTGCAGATGGAGTGGAGGTAATTGTCCCCAGATCTGTGCATGGTTCTTATCCTATCTATGAAGCTGAAGTAAATATTTTCTCACTCTTCAGCTGTATTATTTGCCATTGTTGAGAGATGGACCTCATGGTAGAATATCTTCAACTTCTCTGATGTCCTCAATCCTCTAGAGCACATTTCTGGTCTCCATCCATTAGTCCCAGCTTTAACACATTCTAAAAGGCTTTTTCTCAGAGGGAGGCACGTTCAGACCCCAACATGTTGTATCAGCATCAGTATGTGGTGAAGTAGTGGAGGGAAAATAGCCAGGCTCAGGAGCTCTGTGGACAGGAGATTTGAATGAGGAGGGGAAAGTTGAGGGCTAGCAATTCTGTTTGGAATGAGGGAAAAAGAGGTTCTTTCTGGGTGGGACAAAGTATTGACTGCGAAGATGGGAGGGAGGGCAAGTAGCCTCATGGTGCTGAGGGAAAAGTCTAATTATTCTGGGTACTATCTAACCCTACCAAGTTACTGGAATACCTGGAGTGATTCTGTTACTAGGGTTCACCCGCATGAGCAGCCTGTTATTGCCCTCCTGAACTCATTTCCACTTCTTAACAATTTATTTCCAGAAGGCACCATTTACTTTACTCTTTTACCAAGGATGATTCCCTTCTGACACCATTTTAATCTGCTTTTGTTCATAGATGAGCCTATTTCTAACATGCAAATAAGAACAACATGCAAATAGCAAGCTTTAAAAAATACAAGTGATGGCATAGGGATGGGAAGGAAAGAACAACGGCATTCTCTTGTCCAGCCATATGCCTCTCTACCTTGCATGCATTTTTAAAACAACGCTTCTGCAGGCCTTTAGGTTGTATACATGAAGAGCTAAACATACAATGCAGCAGGAAACCCTGTGGATTTGTAATCTTAAACCATGCCTATTGCTGCCTTGTGCTGTGCTGAGCAGAATGGAATAAATGCTATTAAATCCATGCCTTTACCAGGTGTTCCTTCAGTTTTTTCTGCTCAGATTCCTGTTTACAGGAGTCTTCACCCAGCTGAGGTAAATCATTTCTTGGTAATAGGACCCACAGAAGAATGAGAACAGCTGACAAATATACATCAGGTTAATCTGGGGCAAATTCTCTTCTCAGTTACACTTAAATACAGTTGCAGCAGTGTAATTCAGAAGAGAATTTTGCTGACTGTGCTAGAATCAGGACTTCTACCATTATCTGAGTAATTTATCAGCTGTGTGTGTGAGCAAGAAAAACTACTCACAGATGAACACAGATCCCTGACAGTACTCCTAAAACTGATCAGTTTTCAGAGAAAATGACTTCACAGATCTTTGCACATCGTTCACATTTAAGACACCAACTATTTTCAACATGATAAATTAAAAATCTTTTGACAACTGATAGAATGAAAAACCTCCAAGGCTTTCAGCCATTCTTCATGTGGCCCTCTGCTCTCAGTGGGCCTGATCTAAACCTTACTAAAGTCAATGGAATAGCTCCCATTGACTTCAGTAGGCGTTGGATCAGGCCCAATGCCAGGCAAGGAAGGACTGAATGACGGAAAATGGATTTGTGGCCCTTTTTTTTTGGTTCAAAGAACAAAAAGGCTTTTTTTCCAAATATCAGGACTACCACATCTTTCTTTTTCCATTGTCTGCTTCAAGTGTCCTTGGGAGGACCCAGGGAAGCAGGATGGGAGCTTTCTTAGACTATGTTTACACTAGACTTTTTGCCAGTAAAATGTGTGTTGGTCAGGGGTGTGAAAAAACACACCCATGACCGACATAAGTTTTACTAACAGAAGTGACAGCATGGAGAGCGCTATGTCGGCAGGAGGCACTCTCCTGCCACCATAGCTACTGCCCTGTTCGGGGTGGTTTTATTATGCCGATGGGAGAGCTCTCCGCCATCCTCGGCACAGAGCGGCTATACCTAGTGTAGGCTTTAAATAATGTAGCCCAAACTTTAAATGTTGAAGTGTTTGAGGGGCTTGAATCTTTACCAAAGGGAGTTTTCCTTCCAATCGTTTGTTAGACGTTAGAGTTAAATAGGTGTTAACAATAAGAGGGGAGGGGAAAGAGGTTGACACCCTAAATAAAAAAATCTCTCCTCTCAGTTAATCATCTGACACTTACTTATCTGATGTCTTAAATCTCCTAGTTCATTGGTTGCTAGGAAAGCCTTCCAAGGGAAACAGTTATGAGGCTAAAGAGGTTTGTAAAGAGAAGGAAGAAGATGAGCTGTTGAATTTCGGTAAAATTAATTTAGGAGGATTGTTGGAAGTATTCATTAAATTCACATTGGCTGGGTGGAAGCTATTGGAAACATGAATAAGCATGATAGAATCTAGCCCATATCTCTGTATTCTCTATGGTTAAATATAAACATGCTATGTTGCATGATGTATGCCTCTCCGTAGAAAGAAAACAATAAGCCTAGGTTTTATATAGCAAATAACTATGAATATGGAAAATATCAATAAAAATGTCAGTAAATAAACTAGAGAACAGCTGCAAGTCCATTATCTGTTTTCAGAGGAAGGAAGAAAAATAAATATTACTATGCTAGATGGTATTAATAGCTGCCATCCAGTAGGTCTTTGATCAGTCACAGACCTCATTAAAGATGACGGCTGTGCTAACCATCTTTCTTCCAAGCTAAAAGGAAGGAGCAGTTAAATGGCCCTTTATGTAGTGATAGCTGGAAACATTAGGAAGCCACTTCCCAAGGAAATAGGCCACATTTCAAGGCCAATCAGAAGCTATGCAAGGGCTAGGAGAGTGATGCTTGCAGCTGTGTATGACTGTGTGAGAGAGGCAGAAAGCCAGCAGAAAGGGAGGGAAGTAATCATGAACCTGGCATAGGGAGTGAGCAGACAGATAGACAGACAGAACTCCTTGGGGCACAAAACTGACAGGAGGAGCAGTCTTGGAAACTGTGAGCAAGGAAAGTACCTGCTGTTTGATCCTATTTTGTTCAGGGAAACAGGACTTTGTGAACATTGTAAACAGGATTGCATCAAAGAATTAACTGACTCCTACCATTAATTTCTTTTCTGATCAGGATGGAATCCTACTAGGCCTCAAACAGCAACTAATTGCTTGGGCCAACAGGGTTAACATTTTCATTCTAGAAGTACTAGCATGTTATGATCATTATTCTTAAATTGTATTACAGCAGCATACAAACTGTGCTGCTAGGTGCTGTATGGACCAAAGAAGGAACAGTCCCTGATCTGAAGAGCTTGCACATAAAAGCCTTTGTAGCCTGAGGAAATGAAGAAGTGTAGCAAAGCAATTCTTAGTTTTATTTTACCACATTTTAAAACCCACTGGATATGTTTTATACTCAAAATAGAGCATCCTTGCAATGTGTTTGCAATGTTAATAACAGAAGATTGTGTGTATTATTTGTCTGTATATATGGAGATCAGAGAAGGCAGGTTGTAATAAGGGACATTGTACCCCGTTTTTGTTACTTCCTTGGTAAAAGCTGGTATTTGATTTTAACACAGGCTCATGCTAACGCTGTAAGGCCAAAAGGAAAAAAAAATCCATTTTTCTCTCTGTGCTCCAGTTAAAGAAGAAAATAAGTAACACGACCCATGAAAGGACTTTGATCCAGAACTAGGGAATGTAAATGCTTTACAGATGCCAAATAAGGATGTTTCCAAACCAAAAGTAAACAAATTACTCTCTACCCAAATTCCCTTTCGAATAGAAATAGAAATGGAATTTTATCCACCAAATTCTGATCCACAAATTTACTTGCCTGAGAGCTTTTTTTGTTTTGTTGTTAAGTGATTATTGAAGTGTGAGGACATAAACACAAAGAACCATTCTTTAAGCAGCAACTAGAGAACCCTCTAAACACAAAGGTCCTATGTTTATTAAGCTCCCCACTGAAACACATTCCAGTCCTCTCTGGTCACTGTGGAGGACCAAGAACTCTATAACCACTCCACATCTCCCCATCTTTTATTATAAAAGATTAAAACAAATTCCAAAGTATGGACACAGACAAACATACATACCAAAATAAACTTCAAATTCCTTTAAACTATTTACATTATTATGTCCCCTTGTGATGGGACATGCCCTCACCTTGATACGAAGGAGGCTGATGAGATCTCTCTGGGCCTGCTCCACAGTAATGAGACACCTGCAAGGTGTGCTCAGCCTGGAAGAGGAGGAGCAGGAGCTTAAAAAAGGGGAAACTTAGCACAGGAAGAAGGGACAGTGAACAGAAAGAAGTTTGCTCAGGCCTGGGACTGCTGGCAACAGAGGGAGTCCCACGGAGGAGGGACAGTCGCAAGACACACCACTCCTGAAGCTGCCCGGACTGCCAGTAAAGCCGTACACCCCAGGAAGAGGGGTTGAAGGTAAATCTCATAAAGGGACAATAGACTCAGAGAGTGAGTTAGGGTTGCCAGGTGTTTGGCTTTTGGCCAGAAAGTCTGGTTGAAAAGGGGACCTGGCAACGTCTGGCTGTGCTGACCAGACACTAGAAGTCTGGTTACCCGTGGTAACCAGCCTCTGCGACTGGGGGGATGTTAAGAACAAGAGCTGGAGCTGGAGCCTAGAGCAATGGTTCCCAACCTGGGGTGCCTGACCCCCTTGTGGGGGGCACCAAAGATTACAGGGGGTTTGTGAGGCTTCAGCAATATGGAGGTCATTTACCCCTGAGCCCTGCGCTGGCTGCAGTGGAGGAGCAGCCCCCTGGAGCCCTGTGCTGGCTAGCTGCAACCACGCCCAGCTTCGCGCCAGCCAGACACCTGGCTTGAGTGAAAAAGCAGCCGCCCCAAGAGAGCAGCAGCCCTGAGCTCCACACCAGCCAGAGTGGAGGTGCAGCCTCCCTTTCCCCAGCCCCAAGATGGCTGGACACCTGGTGCAGCCCCGGCCAGCCTGCCAGCACCCACCGCCTTCGTTACCCTCTGTCCATGAGGGATGGGCAGAGGCGGGGCTACACGGGGCATGCGGTGGCGGCTGCGCCACGGAAGGCTTAGCTTCTTACTCAGGTAAGAGTAATTTATTATTATTATGTAATTTAGTGTTGTTATCATCATCGTTATATGTGTTTCTAGCAGTTGTGTGTGTTTTTGGCCGGTGAGGGAGTGGGTTGGGGGGCGCAGACATCTTTTACGTAGTGTTAACTAGTGGGACTTTCTTTCATTCAAAAAGGTTGGGAACCACTGGCCTAGAAGAGCACTCAGGAACAGCTCTGGTGGAGAGAGATAGTGACAGCTCCCCCACCCTGCCCCAGTCACACCCCCACCCCTGGAGCATGGCTCCCACTTCCCCACCCTGCCATAGTCACTCACTGTCAGAATGCAGCTCTCCCTCAAACATCCTGCACCCCAGGTGACGGGGGGAGGGAGGTGGAGAGAGCAGCGATCAAGCTGGAGAAGAAGAGCAGGGGATGAGGCATCAAGAAAAGGGGTGTGACTGCCAGGGGAAAGACAAGTTCCAGTACTCAGGGGGGTTCTGGCACTCAGTGTCTGGTTCTCACACATTAGAAAGTTGGCCACCTTAGATTGAGACCTTAGAGCTGACTCTAGAGGCTGCCTGACAGGCTGGTTCTTGTTCCAGCCAGACCTTCCCCTCTTGCAAAGGGAAGAATACGAGTCAAACCCTGGCCTGTGGGTGGCAGCCTGCAGAGAGATTCTCCAAAGGCTGCCAGCTGGGGGAGAAGATGGACAGTGGGACAAGGTTGGGGGGGTGGGTTTCCAGGCAGTCCATTTCCCCCCGCCCCCCTCCTTATCAATTCCAGAGCAGTATTCTACAGAACAAGTCTTTGAGGGGATCTGTTCAGTCTTTCAGTGTTCTCACTTCTGTGGTGTTTGTGTGTGGAGTTCCCTGTGGAGGAGCTCATTTCCTGACAGAGTGCCTGCAGGGCTTAAGGCCTCTGTTCGTTGTGTTGGGAATTATTGAAGATGAATCAGAGTCCTTTGGAGAAGTCTTTCTGGAGTCTCCACTAGGTAGGATCAGGGAGTTTCTGCCAAGTTTCAAACAATTCCAAATGTCTGGGAGCTTTTGAGCCAAACTTTGTTCCCTGGCCTCAGTTCAGATAGTCCACTGTTCGGCACAGAACAAAAGAAGTTTTGTTGTTGAATTTTTATGTTAGCATCCTGTTATCAAAATTCCTTCAGATCAGGCCACTTAGGTTTAAGCTGTATCATTGCCCCAGGTGAAGTTGTCCTTAGTTATCTTCCCATCAGTTGTTCTGCTGGATAGTCCAGACACTACTGGTATTGATAGATATGCCAGGAGTGCTTTACATGGGTCCACTGATTTTTTGCAGAAGTCTTTTTAAAAGTCTGCACTGCTCCATCCACCTCCCCATTGCTCTGGTGGTAGAGGACTACTCGCATAATGTTCAAAATCAAAGTCCTATGCCAGTGGTTTTCAACTTGTGGTCTGTGGATGCCTGGAGGGCCACAGATTAAGATTTCCAAAGAGGTCTGCACCTCCATTTGAAATTTATTAGGGGGTCTGCAAATGAAAAAGAGCTTGAAAAACAATGACCTATGCAACTGCTAGGAATATTTGAGGTACAATGAGGCCCATTACCAGACATGAGTTCAGGAACTCCATGTCTTGCAGATATTGACTTTAGTTTCTGAATGACCTGTATAGCCGAGTCAATATAGCTGGAGATATGATCAGCTACAGTTATGTATATGTGTCCTTTCCAGAAAAACAAATCGGTGGTTACCCTCTACCAACATGTGTCAGGTAGCTTTGTAGAGATAATGGTGCTGGTGATTTATTTTTTGCATGTCTCACAGCCCTCTACTATGGTCTGAATTTGCCTATTCAGATGAGTCCCCCCTATGGATTGTTCTGTTCATGCCCTGCACTTGTTTATACCATGGTGTATGGCCTCAGATTTTGGAAAGCATCTCTTTCTGAGTACTGTAGGGATAAGAATGTGCTGTCCTTTCAGGAGTATGCCACTGGCCATGTGAAGGTCATTTCAGTCCTGCCAACATAGCAGTAGGTCAGTTGGAATTGGACTCCTTTGACCCCACCTTCATTAGCAGAGATGAGTCAGTTTCTGGCAAGTCTCATCCTTTAGTTGTGAATTTCTCAATTTGCTAAAGTTGGGTAGCAGATGCTGGAATTGGTGAGAGAACAAGGTCAATGTAGACTTTGACATCTTTCTCTAAAGCCTTTTCTTTCTGCCATTGGCGGATGCTCAGTTAGGGCTCTAGGTAGAGAATCTGTTGCTATGAGTGCTTTCTCTGGTGTGTTTAATTTTGAAAGAAAATTGCATCAGCTGTAGTCAAATAAGCCTTTGAATCCTAGGTGGAAGGTCATCCTGTGGTCTTAACCCCAATGATGCCATTAAGGCTTTATGGTCTTTTTCTATGTTAAAATTCCAACCTAAAAGTTATGCACCAAGCCTTTTACAGACCCAAGTGACTGCAAGAGCTTCCTTTCCCACTTGAGCATACGCTGCTCAGGTTCTGTGAGGTTTTTATATGAATGCAACACTTCTCTGGGTCTCCTTTTGGCTGCTTTTGTATAAGCACGGCTCCTAAATCATATGAAGATGCATCCACTGCTACAGTTGGAAAGTTTACCAAATATGTGCCAAAACGGGTGGAGATTTCTGTTCTTTTATTGTGTTAAATGCATTTTGTTGTGCGCTCCCCCAGATCCACATATTGTGAACATTAAAGAGGTCTCTTAAGGCAGTGATACTCAAACTGAGGCTTGAGAGCCACAAGTGGTTCTTTTATGTGTCCTGTGGCTCTTTGCAGCACATATTAAAACTGTGTGATTTAATTACTAACCAATCAGGTTGCTTTTACTAAATTATTAACTTATTTGCTATGAGAAAATGTATAGTACTATAGTAAAAGAAACAATGAATTCACACTACTTTGGATAATATTGATTGCTAATTTGGATCCTGAATCATTGAGGTTTGAGTATCTGTAGCGGATTGCCACGGGCTCCCTGCCCTTCTAGGTCCTCTGGGTGGTCTCCCCCCTCCGCAATAACTGGACTCATAGACGTCACCCCATGCAATCACCCATGCTGGCTTATTTACAGTGCTCTGATACAGTTCCCACTCCCAAATCAGACCCACTTTGCCCAAGACTCTGGGCTCCTCACCTCTTCTGTTCAGGAGGCAAACTAAGGAGCCAAGTTCCTACCCTTCTCCCTGGCTATGCCTCTCCCAGTTTTCTCCCTGGCTTGCTTATATGTTCCCTCCAGTGAAGGGAACAGCTGTTCCCACTTACCCCATTAAGCCCAGTCCTGGTGTGGGTTGATCAGCGCCTTCAGCTGTTACCCTTTTCCCTACTTTCCAGCTTACTCCAGCCCAGGGAGCCATGGAGGGTTGGTAGAGCCACCTATAGGCTTTCTCCCACCACTCTGCTACAGTATCACTGTTTTCAGGATTGTTAGATGAGCTACATTTGGTAAGAATTTCCCCCAAATGATTTGTCATGCCCAGAAATCTTCATATGGTAGACATGTTTGAGTAAGGTGAGTAATCCCTTCAGTTTGTCCAAATCCAGCTGAATTCTCTGTTTGTGTCAGTGACTGGAATGTGAGCACTCAAGCCTAGTGGTTGGAGTAGGAGATGGCAACTTGGAATAGGAGCCCAGGGTCAGAGGCCAGAGCTGGAATCGGAAATCAGAAATCTGAGTTGAGGCTCAGACCCATGTTGCCTAGGGTGAGACAAGGCAGGGGAAAGACTGGGTCTGAAGCAGGGCTGCAACAGGACCTGGAACAAAAACAGGCATAGGCGCTGTAACAGCCATGGACAAATGTTTTCAGCAGCCACTGAACTGCTGCTGGGTTTAAAAGCTGGTCTGCTGAACTCTCCCAAACAGCCTACCACAGGCTTTACGTTCATCAGGTTGTCCAGAGCAGAGTCTGTCAGTTTGCTAATTTTGTGTCCTACAAATTTTATCTGCTTCTTTCTAAATTCACATTTTTCCTTCGCAGTAAGGCTGGCCCATTGGAAGCATCTCAAAACTACATATAGCTGCTTACCGTGTCCATTTTATTTCTGCCATATCAGTACATCATCATCTGTATGGCAAAGGATGCTAGGCAATGAGGCCTGACACAACCTCAGAGAGTTTCTCTTGGAAATTTTCTGGTGCTGAAAATATGCCAAATGGAAGATGATTGAAATAGTACCTTCAAAACAAGGTGATAAATTCAGTTAATGGTACAGATTCCTTAACCAGAGGAATTTGCCAGAAACCTGCCATGCACCTAACTTTGAGAAAACTTTGGCATCCAATAATTGAGCTAACATTTGGTCAACTGAGGGAAGCATATGTCTTTGTCTCTTCCACAAATCTGGATTTTGCCACTGCGCTTTGGTACTACAACCATCCCCACAATACCAGTCTGAGGATTCTTCTATCTGGGAAATAACCCCCATATCTTCTGTTCTCTTGAATTCTTCTTTGACTTTTCCTAGCAAGGGCATAAGTATGTGATGTGGGGCTGAAAGATTAAATTGATTGTCATTGTCATTGATGTCACCAGTTTTATTTTATACTCTCACAGCTTTCCTAGCCCTGTGAAGATATGTGGATACATCTGCTGAACAGTTTGTTTGTTGCCATTAATGCATTCCAGTTTCTCTATAAGCTGTAGTCCTTGTATTGATGGCAATCCTAGTAGAGGAGTTGTATTACATATATTATTTGTTGAAGAACTTTCCATCCTCTCTCGAGTTTCCCAAGGAACTGGCCACAGCTATCCAATGTAGTGTACTAGCCTCACGTAGAGTGTTATTTAGTCTTTGCAGATCTCTATCCCAGGATCTAGTATTATAGATATTGCAGTGACTGCTGCCCCACACACATCTTAAATTTAAGGTTTCGACCGTCTAGATTCATGCATGTGTACCAAGGCATTGTCTGTTATAGGCTCTAGAAGTACTGACTCATTGCCATTTGATAACACTCCCTCTTGGCTTGTTTCCATTGATCTTGATGACCTGCATGCTATTGCAAAATGTCCCATTTCTGGCAGCTCTTACATTCTACTTCTTTAGTTGAACTGTGTTGCCAATCCTGGCTTGGTGTCTTGCCATATCTTACACAACTTTTCTAAACTTCCCTCCTATAAAGGTTCTTTGGTCTCCCACTCCTTAGTTGTGAGCTGTTCTTACATTGTAAATTTGGTATGACTGCTCTGTTCACATTTGTGTCTTTTCTCTTTATTGAGTCAATATTGTTTGATGCAGTCTTCACTATGCTGCTAGCATGTAAGACACATTGCTGTTTCTTGCATATGAGAGGGTGAGATCTGGGTCTAATTAAAACTGCTGATAAATTGGTACCTCTTATGCCAACAACTATCCTGTCTCTTATTAGTTTTTCTTTTAACATTCAATATTTCCAGTGTTCAGTAAGACTATAAATGACATTAATAAGAGCCTGAGCTGTTGATCCTTGTTCCTGGCACCTCCTATTAAGTTTGACCCTTTCCTATATATACTATTCTGTCTGCCTAGAAAATGGATATCAAAAGCCTCTTTTTACTTTGGACTACTAGCTTTTTCTCATCAGTGAGGGTTAGGGCACACAGCATCACCAGTAGCAAATATCAGGGCATTTACTAGGTATTCTTGTGCTCTCTACTTAAACCAGAAGCCACCAAGAATTGCTCAGATCTTTGTTTCCTGAAAGCCAGCTGCTTGAGTTGACAAAAATCAAACTACTCTAATGGAGCAACGTGTGCTACGAGCCCCATTGCTATGCAGCGACATGGCTCTGCCTCCTTATGGCTGCAGCTTTCACAGGTCTCCTCCCTGATTTCCCCCACCCACACACACACACTCATCAATCTAGCAGTCTAGGGGGTCTTTTCTTTCCTTTACTCCTTCTTTAGATTCCTTTATTTAGAAATTCGTTCACTTCTGACACCACCTAGCGTGAGAACACAAAGAGCCATGCTTTAAGCAGTAACTGGAGAACTCTCTAACCACGAATTTCCTGTGTTTATTAAGCTCCCTGCTGAAACACATCCTGGTCCTCTCTGGTTAATAGTGGAAGACCAGAAACTCTAACCATTCCACAATTACAGTAGAATCTCAGTTACAAACACCAGAGTTATGAACTGATTGGTCGACACCACCTCATTTGGAACTGGAAGTATGTAATCAGGCAGCAGCAGAGACCAAAAAAAAAAAAAAAAGCAAATACAGTATAGAACTGTGTTAAATGTAAACTACCTTTTTTTTTATACTTTTTTTTTTTTTAGATTTGACAAGATAAAGAAACCGTTTCTGTGCTTGTTTCATTTAAATTAAGATGGCTAAAAACAGGATTTTTCTTCTGCATAGTAAAGTTTCAAAGATGTATTAAGTCAAAGTTCAGTTCTTAACTTTTGAAAGAACCATAACGTTTTGTTCAGAGTTATGAACATTTCAGAGTTACAGACAACCTCCATTCCTAAGGTGTTTGTAACTGAGCTTTTACCATATAAAAAATTCACCTGGAGTAAACAAATGCTTATTTTATACAAAGATGCATTTTTAGTCCTCATACTTCCCTACTGCATTAGCCCAATATATACACTATTAAATGCAAGTCAATGCAACATTATAGATGCACTGATAAAAAAACCCACAAAGTTGGGGAAAAACACCAGTGTTCTAACAGCAACATATCAGCTGTGTTGCACATCCTGTAAGTTTTGTAATGCATAGTTTACAACGAACAGTAACGCATTTAATCAGGAGAACGGGAGCAGAAAATACATACATATGTACTAAAGGCCAATTGAACATTGCCACTAGAACCTTCTTTTGTAAACCACAGGCCTACCCCATGCTTAGCCCTGGACAAGTACATAAAACTGGAGGGGGGGATTCATGGAATCTTTCCTTCCCTCTTACACATTTGCTAGATGCAATATTGGTTTCTTGTGTTCCTAGCAGGCAAGGAATAGGTAGCTCTAGCAGTGTGGTGGAACTTGAAACCTCATACAGAGTGGAAAGAGATGGAGCAAAGATGGAGATACAAGAACACTGATCCTCAGCTGATTTAAATTGCCATATCTTCATTGAACTGTTTATACCAATTCAGGCTCTGCCCCATGGCCATAGCAAACAGCAGAGTTCAACAAGCAGATGCAGGAGAAAGTGTACAATGCACCCAATGAAAGGTGCAGTAGTTGCCATTGGAGCTGGGCAAAATTTTTCAGGGAAGAAAAAAAAAAAGCAGGTTCTCGTCAACCCAAACATTTTGCAAATTCATATTGATTTTGCCAAATTGTTTCAATGGAAAAAAAATCCCCCGTAATCAAAAATGTTTCATTTTTTTAAATGAAAATTTCAATTGTTTGATTCAAAAATATATCCTTTCAATTTTAACCTATTAAGAACATTTTTAAAACTAAAGGAAATTTTGAAAGAAACTATTTGCTTCAGGTCAAACTCATTTGGTCCAAAATGTGGGGTTTTTTGTTTTTTCTTTACGTTGAAATGTTTCCAATTAATATTACGAGTGCAATAAAAACCAATTTAATGTTCAGGTTCAAGACTTTAGATCAGCTACAGGAAAAAAATGTATTTAGTAGATGACAACTAGGCAACCCTTTGAATGATCAAACTTAGTTAAATAGGCATGCAATTCATGCACGCATACACCATTATACTTACACTCAAAGATGAAATAGTGCATTAATGGGTGATCAGTCCATTGACAGAGTGAAGTACAGCCTTATAATCCTGGAACCTAATGGTACCCTTCTGCAATTTAACAGTTCATTATAATACAATAACATTAAATTGCCCCTTCCCATAATTATATTTCCACCACTTCCCTATTTACTTTTCACATTACACATTATTTAAATTAACATTTGCACCAATGTTCTTCCCTTACTATCAGTTTAAACAGCATTTTAACAAAACATTTACAATTCTTAGACACTCTTTTAAAAACCTTGCTCAAACGCCTTCTAACCAAAACATAGTGGTAACATAACCAAGGGTGATGTTTTTGTGAACTCTTTCCCATAACACTAACTTCAATTTTCCATACTTCTTTACATTTAGGTTAACTTTAAAAAAAAAAAAAAAAAAAAAGTAGGTGGCTTTGGACTATTTCTTAACATAAACCATCCTAAAGGCTATACTAGATACAAGTTTTGGAACACTTGTACCTTGTGTGGAGCCTATAAAAATAAAGTGTTCAGCCATCACTTTGTATAGTGAATATAACATCTAGACAACAGTTCGGCCTACTGAAACCCTGTAATATTTGTTCCACTATATACTGAAATACAGCCAGAGTGGCTAGCACTTCATAGTGAAATTTGTTGTCATCATCTCTTCTGGCTGTTTATGGTCAGGTATTTTCAAGACTCAGGCTTCAGCTCTAACTACTAGTGAGCTTGTGGCAGCTTATTTTGTTAGATTTTGTAGGTTTGCCAACTGTGCAAACATGTCCTGGGATTTTAGGAGTGGAGAGTGGCCTAATGGTATAGCCAAGTCAGATGTCATATTTACATCATCTCTGCAATTATGGACAGCACCATCAAGGTTTCAGACCCTATGTGTTGGGTAAAGCCCACTGAGAAAATTCTACAGATGACAGGGCACCTTGACTAACCAGTTGCTCTGCTTTTCCAAAGGCTTTTGTATAACACGTGACAGTGCTCTGGCCTTACAAAGTTTTAACAGTGTTCAAATGACAATTAGTTCATCATGCATCCTTTTTACCAAACCCTCTCGTTTGTGAATATACACCACAGAGATTCTTCTACAAATAAATCAGAAATCCTTTAACCCACACCAGTGTTTCCATATTGAGCCCCCTCTTTTCCAAACCAGGAGCCCTTTTCCATATAGCAATATGGGAAGCGCAGCGTTGGAAACCCCTTAATATCATGACCTCCCCTCCCCCCCTCTGCCCCCCAGATCAAGAACCCACCTTTAAACTCTTCAAATCTATCTTCAGTGGATCTGTCTTTCAGAATATAATCCAATTAGAGTCCATGTTACGTGGATGTCTGGGTTACCAGGTTGTACCAGCTTTGTTTAAAAAGTGAGTATTTTAAAATAGCCTTGAGTTAAATTATGCAGAACAGAAGAATTAAGTTATTTGTATGCATGGTACAGTGTTACATATGTGTTTTGCACAATTGGCAGATCAACCATTGCACAGAGTAGACACATATTTGAAGTTGAAGTCTATGGTCCCAGTCCACATAGTTGGGCCCCTGCACTGCATAGCACCTGCAAGGCTATGCATCAGTTCAGGGGTCTTCTCTACATGGAGCACTTTGTGGGGTCAGGATCTATGAGAGTGGCTGTGCTCCAGCTGTCATAGCTAGCATTGTGCCTATACCTGGAGGCAGAGCTATGAGAAGAAGAGGTTGAAAACTGTTAATGAGAATGTTCTGGCTTATAAACTGCTGGTCCAGCTGCTTTGCTCCATTCCTGTCTTCTCGCATTCTCCTCAGGGAAAATGAAGAGCCTGGGCATTCTTATCCTGTCCAAATTCAGGTCCTGCATTATGGAGTTCTAGAAAGTCCAGCCCATGGCTTTGGGGACTGCAAAGGTAACAGCTGAATGAACTAAGTTATCTTGAGAAACACAAACTAGTGCACCTGGAGCAGGAAATAATGTATTTCCTCATTTACTGAATGCCAAGAACAAGTTTGTGCATGCATTTAGCATAATTACTGTTTAATGTTGTGTTCACCTTTTTATTTTTAACATTGTTGACCACGCAATGGAAATACTGCAGCTAAATAACATTGAAGCATTTACTTATAGCCAGTTTATAGCCAAATTATACATGTACTGTGGAGACAGCTCTATGGTGCAGAGCTTCCTGGCAGATTTTGCAGTTCCTTCAGGGCAGGAAACATGTTACAATGTAGCATTTTGGACATTTCCATGAGTTTCTCATTGCTCGCAATGCAGTAAACTAGAATTTTCCAAATGCTATGTTATGGAATTGAATTTGGCTATGCACAATGAAGCAAAGGCAGGAAAAGCTACGCCTGCATTGTAAGACCACCCCTTCTAAATAGTAACATCTTGAACAAGATTGCCAAGTAGGCCAGACTGGCTTTAATCATGAGGATATGCGCTTCAGTGTGAGACTTCTTGCTAAATCCTCCATGTCACACTGCCGACTAGCTAACAGCATAAGACTGCTGACAGCAGATTACTCTTCTTCAGCAATCTCACTCCAACTGGCTTGAGTTCACTCCAGCTAACATGAAAAAGAAACACTAAAAAAAGAAATCCTAATGTTGGTGATCTGTCACAGCACAGAGTTCCAAGAGACCCTGCCTTCTTGATAGCTGATGTTTGTTCAGAAAGCATTGTTCAGCTGTAATAAATAGCACCAGCTGGGCTCTCAAATGTCTTCCTGTGGGCAGATTTGCCTTGCAATAGTTTACTCCACATGCAAATAAATGTTGTTGCTTGCACATCTTTTGGTAACACAGATATAGCCTTTGCTCTGTGTTCAGAATGTGTATATTTTCCACCTGTAAATAAATAGATACATATCAGCAGTGATGGGGAAAAAAGTAGAATGACTAAAGAATGACAAAACTCAAGAATCAATAGAAACCCTCACCAGAAATCCAAATGAAGGGAGAAAGAAAAAACCTGTAGCAGAAACTGTGTTAGGAAACTCTTGGAGATGTTAACTGGGCTGGCAGTCTCAGCACCCTTTCCAACAGACAGGTGTCTATATCGCATAAGCATCCTTATTGTCTGTCACTGCAGGGACACCAAAGATTGACTAGGCAAGAAAGCTGCATCATCATCACACCCCTAAAGGCAGTTCCTCCACACAGGGCTCTCTCTAGTGGTGGGTGAAGGTAATTCGGCCCCTCAAAGATGGGTTCTAGTCCCGTTTCTCGCTGTGGCTCTGGTCTCCCCAGTGAATGGCCAATAAGGGAGACAGGGGGCTTGGTCACACCTTCCACTCTGGGGCCCCAACCCAGGGACCCTACTAGTAGCAGCCTCATGCTGCTGGCTTCAGTAAAGCTGCTAGCTTCGCTGGGTTACTTCCCCCTGCCCTTGGCTTAATGTCCACACCCTGCTCGAGCAGGACCCTGCCTGGCCTCCTTGCCTGGGGAGCCTCTTAGCCTATGACAGTCCTTCCTGGCGAGGCAGTGCCAAACCAAATACTCAGTTCAATCTTCCCCTTCTGGCAGGGTCTTTTCCCTCAGGCCTCTGGGCCTGGGGAAAGTCCTCAGCCCTCTTCAGGCAGGCTTTCTCCCCAGGCTTTGTACCTGAGTGGCTCTCCTGCCAGCATTTTGCTGCTCCTCTTGCACTCTCCTGAGCCAGGAGACAACATTTGGCCTGCTCAAACACATCAGAAGCTCACCTCACTCCCACAACTTCAGCCACACCCTCTCTGGCTGGAGGGGAGGCTTTTAACAAGTCCTAGGCAGGCCCTTGATTGGCTCCAGATTTACCCATAGATTCAGACTATAAAGTCAGAAGGGAACATTATGATCATCGCGTCTGACCTCCTGCACAACAAAGGCCACAGAACTTCACCCACCCACTCTTGTAATAGACCCCTAACCTACGACTGAGTTACTGACATCCTCAAATAATGATTTAAAGACCTCAAGGCACAGAGAATCCACCAGCAAGTGACCTATGCCCCATGTTACAGAGGAAGGTGAAAAACCTACAGGGCCTCTGCCAATCTGCCCTGGGGGAAAATTCCTTCCTGACCCCAAATATGGCAATTAGTTAAACCCTGAGCACGTGGGCAAGACTCACGAGCCAGACACCAGGAAAAAACTCTCTGTAGTAACTCAGAACCCACCCCATCAAACATCCCATCACGGGCCATTGGACCTATTTACCGCTAGTAATCTAACATCAGTCAATTGCCAAATTAGGCTGTCCCATCATACCAGCCCTTCCATAAATGTATCAAGCTCAGTCTTGAAGCCAGCGAGGTTTCTTGCCCTGCCCCCTGCTCCCCTTGGAAGGCTGTTCCAGAACTTTATTCCCCTGATGGTTAGAAACCATCTAATTTCAAGTCTCAACTTCCTGATGGCCAGTTTATATCCATTTGTTCTTGTGTCCACATTGATGCTGAACTTAAATAACTCCTCTACCGCCCTGGTATTTATCCCTCTGATGTATTTATAGAGAGCAATCATATCTCCTCTCAGCCTTCTTTTGGTTAGGCTAAACAAGCCAAGTCTTTGAGTCTCCTCTCATAAGGCAGGTTTTCCATTCCTCGGATCATCCTACTAGCCCTTCGCTGCACCTGTTCCAGTTTGAATTCATCTTTCTTAAATATGGGAGACCAGAACTACACACAGTATTCCAGATGAGGTCTGACCAACATCTTGTATAACAGTATTAACACCTCCCTATCTCTACTGGAAATAGCTCACCTGATGCATCCTAGGACTACTAATTAACCTGGAGTAACCCCTGCTCAGCTACCAGTAGAAAAGGAACCTGCTTATCCTGGGCTAATATCTTTTAACACTCTCCTGTAGCCGCCTGACCTGATCCTGCCACAGTATCCATACTATAGCATAGGGTATATCCTATTCTTCCTCTGTGGCCAGAGAGTCCAGGAGATGAGCAGAGCTGACATAGTGCTGGGAGGCTGAGGTCAGGATGCTGGGGCTGGAAAAGAAAGTACCACCAAACTGAAGTCTAAATAGTGGAGGGCTCTCGATATCCCACAGCCTTGGATCAACTTTGACAATCCAGAGCTGACAACCTGTTTATGAGTGCTAACTTTACACATACAAACTGATGTGATTTACACATCTAAAATATAACTACTTCCACTAGAGTAAGCTTTGTGTGTACAGCAGCTAGCACAATGGAGACCTGGTACATGACTGGGACACCCAAGTCCTATCACATATGTGTATTTATTATTCATCTTATTTCCATGCAACTTCACCAGACTCCAAAACTAGGCTAGAACTAAAGGCTTGTCTAGTTATAAAGGTGGATTTTTAAAGAACATGTTTGTTAGCATGTCCTAGAGTTCTAGTGTAGGCAAAAGATTATATTTTAGCACTTGTTAATAGTTTTAATTAAGTCAGGCTTCAGCTTGACCAGCTAGCACACACTACACTAAGGTACACCTTGCCTTATGTACATTAGACTTTTACAACACGTTAGTTAGAATATGCTACCACATTACTAAAACCCCCACATACTCTAAGCAGGAAGCCTGATCGCTTGAAGACTTGAAGATGCTTCACTAACATGAGAGCAGCACATCAGCAGGCCACCTGGAAGTGCTTCGTGAATCAAGACATGGGAATCACTGTTACAGAGATGGAGTTGCAAATGAATTATTCACTGTGGAGAGTCCTCAGCTGTGAAACCAGCTTCTGCCTATGGGTAAAAATAGTCCTAGATTATTCACCTTCAGAACCCCTGGCAAAAGCCTAACTTTTTGCCTGGGGTTTTGAAAAAGGATGCATTCTGTTTATTTTAGGAAACAGCAATTTTGATAAAGTTTTTTGTTTTGTTTGCATTTTTTTTAAACTTGCTTGAGATGGGGATGGAGTCCTCATGGGATTTGCTGTTGGTTTCAGTTGTATTGATTCTTTAAGTGTTAAAAGTGTCCAATGTAGTACATAGATGCCTTCTTTGGGTCATTATAAATTAAAATAAATATTCAATATTTATTAAAAAAACTAAAAATAAACTAAGTCTACTTGAAAAATGTAGTGATTTTGTCCGCCCTCCCCGAGTGCTTTCTCGGCTTTAACTGGTAACGATTCCTGCCAGAACCAGTTACTATTTATTTAATGCCAGTCAATAAACCAAAGACAAAATGTTAAAATTAAATTAAGATATTTTGTCTTTCTTTTAGAAAGTCCCTGACGCTAAGTCATTTTAATACAACTATATACTTTACAATAGGATTTATGATAAGCATAAAGAGGAATTAGGAGAGAAGTATCAACCTCTTCTATTTCTCTTATGTTTGTAACAATGTTTGTAACAATGCATGTTGTTTAAATACTTTGTTTAAAACAGAAATAAACATACTAGTTGTTATATCTCCATGTAGGAATGTAGTTGTGACATTTTAACAGGGAACACTTGCATATAAGCTGAAAGCCTAATACATAAAATTGTGTTTAGTCAAGAATTTCAGCCCGCTTTCACTGGGAAAAATATACTACCCCTCCCCATCTTCTCAAAATTAACTAGAGAACATAATGCTACAGAAATGTCTGGCTCCATTCCAGTGTTTGTTGTGCAGAGACGCAAAGAATAACATATCTACAAACAAACTTAAGAAATAATTAAATTGTTTTGTACTTGGTTAATTTGCTTTTATTAAATGAGGATATAGTCCTTCTCTTTGAAAGTCACATCCTTAGTTTTAAAAATTCAAACCAATAAACCACCTGTTTTTAATTTCCTGGCCTCCTCCTTCTGTCTCAGCTGTGTACTGTGCAAAAAAAACCCCCAAAGACGCCATTCTTTAATTGTGAATTTCAGATGCCTTTAACTTCCCTTCCATTGCTAGTGCCTTGGAATCTGGAAAAAAGCAAATAATAAATGGCGAGTTCCACTCTTTTTATCATTTATGCTCTGGGTCCTCCAGAGTTTGCACAGTCTAGAGCTTTGTACTTCGATAGACAAATGACAAACTTTTCAGTCAAAATAGCTGTATTTGAACAGGATGTTGGTATGACAGTCTCAGGTTGAAGGCTACCTACCCCCTTTTCAATAAAATGAATGAGACACACACTTTTTAAGGCTGATTCCTACTGAGAGCAGTACATGGCTTAATCAGAATCTTTTTACACAATTTTCAGCATATAAATAAATACCAGTTTTACAGCTATATGTCCTGGCACTTTTAAGGGAGAAAATCACAGGTTTGAAGGTTGTTTTTACATCCCTTCATTAAGAGTATTTTCTTCAATGGACTGAAAAAGATTAGCTGTTTCTTACCCAAAAGACTAAACAGAGAAAATAAATGTTGAGTCTGGTGCAGCACTGCATTTATAGTCTTACTTTGACAACACAGCAATCACTCTAGCAAGTTTATGAGGAAAAGAGCCTAGTAGCACAGTCTCTTGTGAAATTTGTAGTTTCAACAGAGAATTAATAGATTTTTAGCGCTCAGTTCTATCCCCAGTTGCACCATGCAATTCCTATGGGCAGGTCTACACTGCTGGCAAAATTCAGCAGCAATCAACAGGAGTTATGCAAGCTATGCAGAGCAGCTTGCGTAACTCCTGTTGACTTAGTAGCTTCCCTTTAGCACGCCGTCTCCACTGTGCTGCACTGACAACAAATGCATTCCCATCAATGCAGCGCTGCGTTTTTTGGGGAGGTGGTTTTATTAGATTGATTTCTGGATCGATTGAGCGTGTCTTCACGGCCGCTCAATCGAACTAGAAAAATGGATCTGACAGTGACGAATTTGCTGCTGTCAGTGTGTATGTAGCCTGAGAGTCACATGGATGTAAATGACAAAACAATTGAGCGAGAGAAAAGGGAAGACACCCACACACAGGTGCTAGAACTAGGGGTGTTAGGGATGCTGCAGCAGCCCCTGGCTTGAAGTGGTTTCTATTATATACAGAGTTTTATGGTTTGGTTCAATAACTCTCAGCAGCCCCATTATAAAAATTGTTCCAGCACGCCTATCCACAAACCATGGTGTAAAGAAGATTATTGTCAGTGCTACCGGCAGGACTTATTATCGTTAAGGTTGACTGACACGTCCCATTATAAAACCTATTTTCAGTTGCTTACAACTTTGCCAAACTTTAACCATTTGGGATGAAATTTCCCATGTTGGTTGTCTGCCTCAGCTTGATTTATTTTATTTTTAAATTTCAACAAAAGTGTTGTAGCTGTTTTCAAGAATGAGATTAAGAAAAATACCTTGTTTTGCCCCTGCTAAAAAAAATTCTTACAACTATTTTGCTGAGAAGCTCTAATGCCTCCATGCTTTGTTACAGGGACTTGACATTCAGCAGGTCACCCCAGTCTCAGATATACATGTTTTGTTGTTCCCATGGAAAAACACCCACGTGTGGCCAATTTATGAGTCTTAGCAAAATCTCCCTTTGCACATGCTCACTAGAAACTTTTTAGCATTTGATAGCCAAATTCTTTGAGTCTCCAGCCCAAGTCTGTGAGGGTTGAATAGGACTTTGCTTTTGCATGGCTCCTTCCTGCTGCCAGAGGCTGATGTAATGCCAAGCATAGGAGCTAAGAGCAGGGAGAGTCTTTCTCCCCCTCAGGCTCTGAATGCCCCCCCTGCTCTATGCAAGAAATAGAGTGAGGTGCAGATTGACTCAAATACAGAGGGGTGAAAGATGGGTACAGCAGCTAGAAGGTTGGCAGGAACAGAGGGGCAACTGATGATGATGGAAATGTGGATAGAAGCAGGGTGGGAGGACCTAAGAGGATGGGGATGGGATGGGGTAGATGGGAAAGAGCCAGGATGGTGGTGGGGTTGACTGGGAAAAGAGGGGCAAGAACTTGGGGGGAGTGGAAAGACAGTGGAATCAGGAGACATGGGTTCACAGTACCTGGACTGGGGGTAAGAGTGTGAGAAAGAGGGTACATTGCAAGTGGCACCCCCATCTGGTCATTATAGGGATTAGCACTGCACAGCCAACACCCCCTCCTATGGTTGCACTCTACCATGCTCTGCCTTTTTCCATCACCTGTGGCCCTTCTCTTGCTCCAGGAACTACTACCTCCTCTTCATGACTCAGCCTTCCAGCAATGCCCTTCATCATGTAGCCTCCTTCTAGGGTACCAAAGGCCTTCTGCATGACTAGTCTCAGGCAGTTTTCTTCAGCACTGCCTTGATGGTGGCACTTCTCCTGTGGCCAGGCGGGGAACCCTGGCCCACCCAATACTCCAGGTTCTAGTCCAAGGTGCCTGTACATAGCAATTGTGGTCAACTTTCATTCAGACCCTGTTGTTCTTTCCCTGGATGCCTTCCTACAGCTCCTGGTTCTCTTCCTCTCTGAGTATACCAGCACAAACTCCCTCCTCCCATCAGGTAACTGCAGACATAGCATTACCAGGAAGAGACTACTGCCTACAGCCCCTAGCTGGGCCTAGCTTTATAAACCAAGTCCCCCCTCTCCCCCTCAGCTGGACTTCATCAGCAAATTAGGCCTTAGCAGGCTCTGGTTTTCCTCCAGGTGCAGCCTATATGTTAATTGGGCTTTTCATGCCTTGTGTGGAGTAGACACCCCATAACAGAGGGGAACAAAGATAGGCTAGAATCACAGGGGAAGAAGTGTGTATAACCACTAGAGAACACTCTCCTACAAAATCTGAAAATTGACCTAGGAGTGTTGAGTCTCCACATTCCTCTTCTGTCAGCAAATAGCTATGAAGCCCATCAATGAAGTGTTTCATCCCCTTCCGGTACACCAAGAGGCTAACAGCCTATTATTGCTGCAGCTTAAGTGACAGAGGCCTGTGCTCTGTATTTAAAGGTCCAAACCCTGGTGATGACTCAAATTAGGTGTCATTATGGTTCCAAGTGATAGCATTTCTGTTTTTTCAGTTTGCTTTTTTTAAAAAAATTAGGAAGTTACATAGAAAAACTGCATTTAAAAGATTGTAAAGTAAAAAACTCATAAGTTAGGAAATGCCAGAACTGAGGTGGTCTGTACAGCTTTAAGTCAGGCCCCTTGTGTGTCTCTGCATTATGATACAGTATTTAATTACATACTGTTTTTTCCAGAGCCCCCTGCCTTATTCAGGGCACAGAATGGATAGTGCTTTAGGGATGAATCAGGGCATTGAAGTAAAGTAGGCTGCTGACTTTAAGACTCCTTCCTCATTTGTTGCAGAAGCTGGAAAGTGTGTAATGAAGGATGCCATGAGTGACAGGAAGAGAAAAAATGGTCTCATAGTTAAGGAAATGAAGGGCATGCTGGAAGATTGGATTCTGCCACAAAGTTCCTGGGATGCTGGGCAAGTCATTTAAACCAAACTTCTCATGGTTACCAATTTGTTACCAACAAGGGTTTGAATTTACTCTGTAATTTAAAGAGACCTCAGATCAATTAGCTTGAATGAGTTTTATTAGACAATTAATTAGACAGAGCATAACAGAAAAAGATAGACATTACCACCAACTGTGAGAACCTATTCCTAAAGCCTACGACAATTAGCTTGCATTAGTTGTCTGGCTATAAAAATGTCACTTTGGCTTACAATCTGTTTACCATTTCATTCTATTATTTTCTCTTTTTCACAGACAGATGTTTTATTTTTACCCATGAATTTCCAGTATATTTGAACATCTGTTGCTTATCTCCATCTTTTTGGTAATCATATTAAATTCTGCTGACCTAAACATCTGCAACTTGTTATTAATATATCACTAAAAATAATAGCTGTTGCTTCACAAGTCTTCTAAAGATTGTCAGATCTTTCTCTAGTAATTCTTAGCAAACTATTTTCTCCTTCTTAGCATGACTCCCAAAAGCCCTTTGGGAGTTTGGCTCAGAGGCAAGCTATAGGCCTTATAAAAGTCTGTTTCATATATCAGCACCACCATTGGCCATTAATTGTGTGTTCCTCATTTTTGGGTGTGCACTATAAGACATCTGGGACCAGATTTGCAGAAGTGTGAGTACTCACAGCTGCAACTGAAGCTGTGATTTGAACCTATAAAATGCTAAGCACTGTGGAAAATCAAGCCCTCGTTGCCTCAGTTTGGGCACCCAGAACTGATGGACACTTTTGGCCTTAATATCTCTGTGCCTCAGTTCACAATCTGTTCAGTATTATGAAGATCAAATCATGAATGTTTGTGAAGCACCCATACCATGGTGAAAGTACCACAGAAATACCCAAGAGGACATGAACACATCTGTATTCAGTGCAAGGTTTAGATGGTGTGCATTAAATAGTCCTGGGGCCACACGTTGAGTAGGAAGGATAAAAGGAAATACAGAAAAACAGCTCATTCATCCATTCACAGAATAAGGCAATGGTGCTGTGGGGAAAAAAAGTATTTGATTATCTAATTAAAGCCTGTATCATAATTTGTACACACACGGGCAATCTTAATTCTGGTATTTCCTTACTTTTGAGTGCTTGACTTTGCAACATTAAATGTTCTTTAACAGTTTGCTTTTATGCAATTTGATATAGGCACAGATTTGAGATAATACTCACATAGTAAAGTATATTTAATTATGCTAAATCATCCCACATGAATGGAAATCCAAAAGTACATTTCTTCAGTTAGCCTAATGCTTTTCCTAGACTAGAGCAGATTCATCCTTAGTTTATTTATACCAACTCCAACGTACTTACAACAGTAATAGGTTTGGCCCAATCTTTCTATTCACTTCTGCAGACTTTGCTGTTTCCTGTCCAGATTAGGAGAATTGCTAAAGAGAAGAGTGAGAATCTCTGAATAAAGTTATTCTCACATTTGTAATGTTGACTTTTTTCTGCTCATACTGGAAAGGGAAAATTAGACAAGTTTCATACTTTCCCCAGCAGATGGCCACAGTCACTATAAGCCACTATGGGTTACTTTTTAAACCACAGCTCCAGCAGCTACAATGCATCAATCTTATGATTTCTTAACTTAAACAGCAACAGCACAGAGGATTTGCCACCTTCTTCATCAATAACTAGTGACTACATTTTTTGTTTTCTTTAGTTAGATGGTGACTTTCAGTGTCTCAATGACTTGCTCAGTGTACAAGTAAGAAGATGCTTTTCTGCCAGCCCTGAAAACTTACCCTGGGATCTGAAAATCAAGCTGTGATTTTCCCCTCTCATATCTTGTCACCATTAATGACTGTGCAGGCTAAATTAAGCTTTCAGTTAGACCCGTGCAACACAATTAGGTCTCCTGCAGTTGCACAGGTGTAACTGGGGCTTACCTGGAAGACAATGGGGTTGCACAGATGTGTCTGAGAATAGGTGCAGAGGGTAAAAGAGAGGCAGGAAGTGGGCATAGAATGAGGTGTGAGAAGATGGATTTAAATGCAATCTTCATCAGGTTAATTAGGCATGTGGCTTCATGCCAGCCTCTGAGGGTCCACTCTGCTCCTACTGAAATCATTGACAAAACTCCCATTCGATTCAGTGGGAGCAGCATCAGGCCTTTATGCCTTGGTCTTGGCAGTGGGCAGAAGTAATTTGGGATGTGTCTATACTGCAGTGTAAGTGCAGGGTTAGTGGGACTCGAGTCTGTGGATCCTGGGTTTGCAAGCCCAGGCTTTGAGTGTCCATTCTGGATATTGATCCTAGGTTTAGAATTTCTGGACCCAGGTGCTAATCCTGGGTTCCACCATCCACACTGTAGCACCCAGAGCCGAGTCAAACCACCTGATTCCAGGTTTCTTAGCACCCTCCCCAGCTATGGCTGCTGTAGCCCCTGGTTCGTGGGGCAGCATGGGAAAACTTGACTGTCCACCCCATACGTTACAGGAAGTTGTTGCAGCCTGCCAATTTTCCAGAAGATCCTTCCAATCCATCTTTTGGGTCTGCACACCCCTGGGAACCACAGCCAGCAATATGGAGAAGTAACCATTTGAAGAGCTTCTCTTGCTTGCACTTTCATTCCTGTTTCAGCAAATAGCTAGAGCCAGTGGACATTCCAGCAGCAGTTTCTGATGATACAGACTGGGAAGAATTGAATTGGCTGAGACTGCTTGTCACTCTCGGTATAGCCAGTGTTGCAGGGCTACAAGCACAAAGTGGTGGGACCACATCGTCATGTAGACCTGGGATGACCAGCACTGAGTCCAGAGCTTTCACATGAAGAAAATTATACTTCTGGAACTTTGTGAGAGGCTTGCCCTGATCCTCCAGCATCACAACACATGTAAGAGGGTAGCTATGCTGGTCCAGAAGTGGTTTGATTCAACTTTCTGGAATCTGGCTACCCTGCACTGTTAAAGATCCAGTGCTAACCAGTTTGGCATTGGAAAAATCAATAGTGAGTAAAGTGATTGCAGAGGTTTCAGAGGCAACCAGGCTTGTGATTTACAAAAGATGATGGGCATAAACAATATCCCTGAAGTAATTGCTGGTTTTGAAAGAATGGGGTTTGCAAACTGGGCTGGGGCCGTTGATGGGACTCATGTGCCCATAGTTTGCCCTCCTCAAGAAGCAGAGTACATAAACTTCAAAGGATACTTACTCCACTATTATGCAGACCTTGTGGACCACAGAAGCTGCTTTATGGATGCCAGTGTGGGGTACATTGGAAAGTTCATGATGCCAGGGTTTTCTGATGATCAGCAGTTTACCTTCACGTACAGGATGGGACGCTATTCCCACCAAAGAACTTTGTCATAAATGGAGTTACTGCCCCCACTGTTATCCTTGTGGACCCGGCCTACCCCCTTTTGCCCTGGCTTATGAAACCGCATCCTGGTCTCAGAGGGCCTGTCTAAAGATTTAATTACATGCTCAGCAAGTGCAGAATGTTGGCTGAAGGTGCAGTTGGAGACAGAAATTCTGCTGGCACTGTTTACAGACACATTTGGTTTCCTGTGTCATCAATACTCTGTGGTATTGTGACTGGTTGTGCTCTTCATAATCTTTGTGAAGCCATTTCCACCTGAATGGAGCTATGACAGTAAGAGCTTGGTGAACCAATACACTCAGGCACAAAGTGCACCTATCCCAGATGGAGCAGGATGCACCTGGGCAATACAAATCAAGTATGCTCTGTTTATGGACTTGCATGGGCCAATGAAAGAGGGAGAATGGTATGTTTGTGGATGTGCTTGTACAATATTTACAGTAACTGAAGTCCTGACATCACACAATGAAAAGCATGTGTTGCCATGCATTGTAGTTATGAATGATATGACCACTTATGAAATGGGGATAGGAGTGAGTGGCAAGAACTGTAGATTTACAGTATGGCTTCATGTAGAGAAATGTATTGAGAAATAGTGTTTGCATATTATTTCCCAGTTGTCCCTTATGTGTCTATGTTCCTGCGCCAGAAACTGCAAGCCTCTCCTTGCCTGCTGAAATTCTGTTCTCTTGCTTTGTAGCCTTTCTATTCATTTCCACTTGCCATGAATCCTTCTCCCTCTGGCGCTGCACCTGTTTATTGGCCCTGCCCAGAATGTCCACCCTAAGTTCATCATGGAAATGCTTCCATTTGGACCAGTCTGTGGCAGTTCTGCATCCCAGGGACATGCTGCAGTGGGCCCCGTGGAAAGACCAGCAGAGGTTGAAGGACCATCGGCACTCATATGGCCTAAAAACAGATGTCAAAGAGTGCATTATTGTTTCAGTGCTTCACAACAGGTTCGTGGCATCCCCCGGCAAAAGTGCTGTGTGTGATCTCAAGGCCAAAAAATGCTTTGTAAAACTGAGCTTCAGTACATTTTGAGAACACCACCTCGGCTTCGAGAAGCGCTTTGGACAAAACACAGTCAGTCACAGCAAAAAGGCTGCACAGAGAATGGTATGTTACAACTTTTTTTTTTTTTTTAATTGCAGAGATCCTTAGCCTTTTGGGGGATGGGGGAGTTGCAGTTTACTACATAAACCTTCTCTATACTTTCAGCCATTCCACATTCTGGAGAACATAATCTTAGCTGTTCCAGAATGGCAAAGAAAGCTGTTGTTCTTCGAGATGTGTTGCTCATATCCATTCCATTATAGGTGTGTGCGCGTCCTGTGCACAGATTCCTGGAACTTTTTTCCCCTTAGCAAGCCCCGTAGGGTCGGCTCAGGCACCCCCTGGAGTACCGCGCTCATGCCGTGGTACATAGGGTGCCGCCGACCCCGCGGGCCCCCAGTACCTTCTTTCTGGGGACGGAGGGTGGGTGTGGAATGGATATGAGCAACACATCTTGAAGAACAGCAGTTACTTGTAAGTAACCCTGTTTTCTCTCTTCGAGTGATTGCTCATATCCATTCCATTATAGGTGATTAAATAGCCATACCTTGGAGGTGGGTAGGAGTCAGTGTTGAGCTGCCCTCGCCAGCCCGGCTCTGCCGAATCCTGTGTCCTCTCTCACCTGCTCTACGATGGCGTAGTGGGACGTGAAGGTGTGGACTGACGACCAGGTCGCTGCTCTGCAGATGTCCTGCAGGGGCATTCCTCCCAGGAAGGCCGCGGATGAGGCCTGGGCTCTGGTTGAGTGCATTGTCACAGCTCCTGGAAGCGGCACGTTCGCCCGCTCTTAACGGGTCCTGATGTAGGTGGTGATCCGGATGGAGATGTGCTGAGTGGAGACAGGTGACCCTTTCATCCGGTCCACCACTGCCACGAATAGCTGTGTCGACTTCCGGAATGGCCCGGTCCGCTCGAAGTAGTAGGCCAGGGCTCATCTGACATCCAGGGAGTGCCATCTCTGCTCCTCCTCCGAACTGTGTGGTTTAGGAAAAAACACGGGGAGGAAGCTATCTTGGTTATAATGAAACTGAGACACCACCTTAGGCAGGAAAGCCAGGTGGGGTCTCAATCGGACCTTATCTTTGTAGAAGACCGTGTAGGGGGGCTCCGAGGTCAAAGCTCTTATCTCGGAGACCCTCCTAGCTGATGTAATGGACACTAGGAAGGATACCTTCCAAGAGAGGACGAGCAGCGGGCATGTAGACATGGGCTCGAAGGTTGGTTCTGTCAGCATGGCGAGGACCAGGTTTAAGTCCCAGGGAGGCACCGGGTCGTGGACCTGGGGATATAGCCTCTCCACCCCCTTGAGGAACCTAGCTGACATGGGGTGTGAAAATAAGGATCTGCCCTCCATCGGCTGGTGGAAGGCTGAGATGGCCGCCAGGTGCACCCTAAGAGAGGCCAGGGCTAAGCCCTGTAGCTTCAAGTGAAGGAAGTACTCCAAAATCGCCTGTATTGGCGAGGAGCTCGGTGGGATGCCCCGGGACTGAGCCCAACAGGTAAAACACTTCCACTTGGCTCAGTACACCACCTGGGTGGAAGGTTTCCTGCTGCCAAGCAGGACCTGCTATACTTGCATGGAGCAGGCTCTCTCTCCCTCCATCAGCCACAGAGTCTCCAAGCTGTCAGGTGGAGGAAGTCCAGGTCCAGGTGGAGCAGGCGACCCTGGTCCTGGGAAAGTAGGTCGAAATGCCTCGGGAGCGGCAGGGACGTGGCTATGGACAGGTCCAGCAATATGCTGAACCAGTGCTGTCTCAGCCAAGCTGGGGTGATCAGTATGATGTCCGCCTTGTCTCTCTTGATCTTCAAGAGGACTCTGGGCAGCAATGGAATGGGGGGAAACACATACATGAAGGTCCCCGTCCAGTCTATAAGGAACGCGTCGGAGATGGAGCTCGGCTCGCGACCCTGGAGCGAGCAGAACCTCGGGCACTTCCTGTTCCAGGACAATGCGAACAGGTCCAGTTGGGGAACACCCTACTTGCGGAAGACAGAAGCTACCATCTCCGGGTGTAGTGACCAGTCGTGTCAGGGAAGGAACGACCTGCTGAGGCGGTCTACCTCATTGTTCCTGACTCCCGGGAGATGAGAGGCAGATATATGAAAGTCGTGTCTCACCGCCAAGTCCCAAAGTGGCATGGCCTCCTGCCAGAGAGCCGAGGAGCGCGCTCCCCCCTGCCTGTTCATATAGAACATGGCTGCTGTATTGTCCATTAGGACCTGTACCACTCTGCCCTTGAGGAACCGGAGGAAAACTTTGCATGCCAGGCGGACTGCTCTGAGTTCCCTGACATTGATGTGGAGGGACATCTCGCCCGGTGACCAGCGCCCCTGGGTGCTCAGGTTGCCACTGATGTATGCTCCCAACCCCACATCTGAGGCGTCCATGATCAGAGTCACCGATGGTGTTACCTCCCTGAAGGGAACTCCCTTCAACACCTCTCTCGGGTCCTTCCACCAGACTAGGGAAGTTAATATCAGTGACCACTCTGTTTAAAGGGTGTCTGGCTGGGGCGTATACGGAGGCTAGCCACGTCTGGAGAGGCCTGAGTTTGAGGCGAGCCAGCCTCAACACATATGTACAGGCTGCCATGTGTCCCAACAGCTGGAGGCAACGCCTGGCTGTCGTCATGGGGGACCTGTGGAGGTCGTCGATTATGGCAGCCATCACCTCGAAGCGAGGCCCTGGGAGGAAGGCTCTGGCCTGCATGGCATCCACCCCAATGAACTCTATGTGCTGCACTGGGATGAGAATGGACTTCTGCTCGTTGATGATGCACCCCAGGTTGGTGCATACTGCGCACGTGAGTTCTAGGCTGTTCCTGACGTGGGCCCTGGACCTGCCCCGGATCAGCCAGTCATCCAGGTATGGGAATATCTGTACTCCCCTGCGGCGCAGGTGGGCCGCAACTACTGCCATATACTTCGTAAACACCCTGGGGGCAGATGAAAGGCCAAAGGGCAGGGGTGAAAACTGGTAGTGGTCACCAGCTACTACAAATTGTAGAAACCTTCTGTGCCCCGGGAGGATAGAGATGTGAAAGTATGCATCCTTTAAATCTAGGGCAGCATATCAGTCCTCTGGATCTAGGGTAGGAATGATGGAGGCTAGGGAGACCATACGGAACCTGAGGCATCTGATGAACTTGTTCAGACGGTGGAGATCTAGAATGGGCCTCAGGCCCCCCTTGGCCTTGGGAATCAGGAAATACCTTGAGTAAAATCCCCTTCCCCTTTCCTGTGGAGGAACCTCTTCCACCTCTCCTAGCTGGAGGAGGGAGCAGACTTCCTGAGTGAGTAGCTGCTCGTGAGAAGCGTCCCTGAAAAGGGACTGGGTAGGGGGGTGTGTCTGGAGGGAAGGCTGTCAGCTGTAGGGCATAGCCCCTGCGGACTATACCCAGGACCCATCGGTCCATAGTAATATTTTGCCAGTGGGCATAATGCAGCCTGAGTCTGTGGGCAAAGGGCTGGTAGAGACCCAGGAGGAAAGGAAGAGTGCCACCCTCGTGCGCACCGTCAAAAGGACTTTTTATTATTTTGGCCCTTATTTGGGCCTTGCTGAGGCCCCGCCAAAGAGCCCGAACGGTCACGGCGGTTAGGGCCCTGGAACCGCTCCCAACCCCTCCTGGGTTGAGTGGGTCTGGGGGGCTGTCTTGGGGGAGGCTGAGGTTGCCACTGAACCTGAGGCTGAGACTGACGCCTCGAGGCCTGTGGGGTGTAGAGCCCTAGGGACCGCAGCGTAGCCCTTGAATCTTTCAGGGCATGGAGCTTGTCATTGGTTTTGTCCGAGAAGAGGCCAGCACCATCGAATAGAAGATCTTGTATGGTCTGCTGGACCTCTTGGGACATCCCCAATGACTGGAGCCACAAGGATAGGTGCATGACTATGGCCGAGGCCATAGCCCTGCTGGCAGCATCCGCCACGTCGCTGGTGGATTGCAAGGCCGCTCCTGCTACCGCAGTGCCCTCCTCGATTACGGTCGAGAAGTCCACCGCTTGATCCTGGGGTAACACCTGTGGCAGGATCTTAGCGAGCTTCTGCAGTGAGGACTAGAGGTTCAGATTGTACCTCCCGAGGAGCGCCTGGTGGTTCACGATCCTCAGCTGCAGAGACGTTGTTGAATAGACCTTGCAGCCAAACAGGTCTAGCTTCTTGGCGTCCTTATTTTTGAGGGTGTTACCCTGGGCTCCCTGTCTGTCCCGCTGGTTAACAGCATCCACCACTAGTGAGCATGGAGCAGGGTGGTTATATAAGTATTCAAACCCCTTGGTGGGCACAAAGTATTTTCTCTTGGTGCCCTTAGAAGTAGGGGGAACCGAGGCGGGGGGTTTGCCAGAGGGATTTTGCTAATTTGAGTACCCTCTCGTGTACTGCCAGGGCTACTCTAGATGGGCCTGCCATCCCCGAAACCCCGAAGAGGTGGTCCTCCTCCTCTGAAAGCTCTTTTAGCTCTAAGTTCAGGTTGCTTGCTACTCTTTTGAGCATGTCCTGATGAGCCTTGAAGTTGGGCAGTGGTGCCCTACGGTCCCGGGATGTCACATCGTCCAGGAATGAGGAGGCGGATTGAGGAAGGGGCCCTGTGGAGGGATGGCCCTTATCCGGCTGGCTTGTAGTGGGGTGTGGTGGCGGGGCCACCGATGAGTGGACCGAGGCAGTAGTCTGGCCCACTTGTGTACCCCAAGGACCCCAATAAGGCCACTGCCAAGCTCCCTGAGGCCACGCTGGAGCTGGCATCAGTGCCAACTGGGACACCTGGTGCCGGGATCTGGATCCGGAACCACTGGACCTCCGCTTACTTCCCTTTACAGGGGAGCGGCTCCTGGAAGATGATGATGGAGAACGCCGGTGCCGTCGTCTGTGGTGCCGGTGTGGAGAGAAGCTGCTGGAGCTGGAATGTCTCCTCCCCCTCGACGACTTGCGTCGACACTTCCCCCCTTGGGAGCAGGAATGGTACCGTCGGTGCCGACGTGAGGATCGGCACCGTGAGGAGCGGGATCGCCAGCGAGGTGCCGGAGCCATCAGTGCTGGAGCTGAAGTAGTCTGTGCCGGAGCCGGTGCCAAAGTCAAGATGTCATGGGGCAGTGGGATCCGCACCGGGCTAGGTGCGGGGATCAAGACTGGTGCCGTGGTGTGCGGTGCCGAGCTGGGCTCTCTAGGGAGGACTGAGAGGTAGAGCTACGGCCCCTGCATAAACCTCTATACCGCCCTCTGTGCTGCAGAGCTCGACGACTCAGTGCCGGAGCTGGGAGGGGAGCCCGCATTCTCTACCCTCCTTGATCGTCTGGGGGGAGACTTGGACTCCTGTCTCCACCAACCACCGGGGCCACCCAGCGTGGGTTTACCCCGAGACGCAGGTCCCCGAGCCCTCGGCTGAGGGGGGGACGGAGGCGTGGGCAGGCCCATGAGGGCGCGTGCCGCAGCGAACACCTCCGGCGTCAACGGTCCTTGCAGGGGCGCTACCCCACTCCGCAGAGTTGGGGAAGGCTCCCTGTGTGGAGCTGCTGGTGCCGGAGTAATCTCCATGGCACGTGGCTGGGGCATCTCCTGACTTCCCCCAGGCCGGGCAGGCGGCACAGGGGAGCCTCGGCGCGGTGTCCTTGCAGTGCTTCGGTGCCGGGTCCTGGATCGACGATGCTGGTGCCAGAGGAGCACTCCGCACTGAGGAGACGCTCGGTGCCGCAGGGGAACGTGCCGGTTCAGAGGCCGATCGGAGGGTGGACTCCATAAGGATAGCCTTCAGCCGCACCTCCCTCTTAAAGGCTTAAAGGCGCTGCAGATTTTGCATCTATCCTTGCGGTGCTGCTCTCTGAGGCATTGGAGGCAGCGATTGTGAAGGTCATTCACGGGGACAGCCTTGGCGCACACGGTGCAGGGTTTGAAGCCCGTTGAGCCAGGCATGGCCCAATGTAAAGAAAAACCCCTGCGGGTTTTCCTTATCTATCTATGTAAACTAATCTACTTAACACTAAACTTAACAATCTGTAACAATCAGCAATCAATTACTAAGGGGCTGCGACTTGCTAGGCAAGAGGCAAACGTTTCAGCAACTGTCAACGGGCGGAAAGAAGGAACTGGGGGCACGCGGGGTCGGCGGTGCCCTATGTACCACGGCATGAGCACGGTACTCCAGGGGGCGCCTAAGCCGACCCTACGGGGCTTGCTAAGTGGAAAAAAGTTCCGGGAATCTGTGCACGGGGCGCACACACACCTATAATGGAATGGATATGAGCAATCACTCGAAGAGAGAAATTTTATTCCAAGCTGCCAGTGTTACAAAGGTTTTCAAGCTTATGGTGCCAGAGCAACACATCTGAGTGGAGTGGGCTGGTGCCCTACAGTGGGGGCCTGGAAAATATTCCCTTCCCTGGTATTTGACTTCTCAGCTGGAGTTCCTAGTACTGGAAAAGTTTGCCTGGGGGTAAGTCAAAATATATGGGGGAATCAACAGGATGCTGCACTCGCATCTACATGGATGATTGCCTCCCTCCCACTCCTGATGTAGGGTGCTCTGAATGTATCTACCCAGAGAATACATGTAAACACACACTATTATAGACTCTCAAAGAACTACACAGACATCCCTCCCTGCCCCATCACATTTTTGGACTGCATATAACCCCACGGCTCTACTCTGGACATTGATATGGTCACCTATGGACTACACTTAATGCCCTCATCCCACACTGTAAAACTCATAATGCAGAGTCCGGTTCCCTATGCTCTCTGGTATGGTCCTTGCTTATGTGCATGACCCTTTACCCCTGTATTTTACATCATAAAAGGGCACATTTGATTTGGCTGTGCAATTCTAATTAAAGTTCATGGGAGCTACATAGGGAGTTTTAAGCTATGTCATACTCAAAAGCTACTTGGTGGTAGAAGTTGTCAATAACCAAATTGCAGATCTGGCTGTGACTACAGATACAAACATTAACAACAATATGCAGCTGCAAGAAACGTAGAAACTAAGAAAGACTCAAATAAACTGTGGGCAATGAAAACATTACCAATAGAATGCAAGGTTCAGGACATAGTGTTTCTCAACCTTGTTCAGATTGGTGACTATTTATTCAAAACCAAAAACTTTTATGACCCTCTTACATTTACTATGATAAGAAACTGTATCACTGATAAAAATAAGTATGTAATTTCTGCATTTGACCTCACCAACTTGGATAGTTTGGCTACTCTGGAGTTATCCTGGAAATTTTATCATCTTTGCTTTAGAATAACATTTCCAAAGCCTTGTGATCCCCCCGATTGCCTTTCATGAGCTCCAAGGGGTTGCAACCCTTTGGTTAAAACACTGGTGTAAATCGTCAAATTGTTACCTTGAATTGTGAACACTTTACAAATTGTAGGAATCTTCTGTGGCTGTGACAAATAGAAATATGGAAATACGCATCCTTTAAGTGAGGGCAGCGTACCAGTCGCCAGGATCTAGGGAGAGAATGATGGAGACCAAGGCGACCACGCAGAACTTCAACTTCGTGAAAGAGTTGAGGCAACGCAGATCCAAAATGGGCTGAAAGCCCCTTTTCCCTTTGGGATCAGATAGTAACGGGAGTAGAACCCTTTCCCTCTCCACTCTGAGGGAACTTCCTTTACAGCGCCCACCCACAGGAAGGCTTGCACCTCCTGCTCGTGAACAGGTCCCTGAAGAGGGACGAAGGTGAGGGGTGGGAAGGTGGAAGTGAAATGAACTAAAGAGTGTACCTGATTGCTATGGCACTTAATGCCCATTGGTCCCATGTTATAGCAGTCCAAGCTGGGAAGAAGGATGCAAGGCGGTTCGAAAATAAAGGGGAGGCTGGATCCTGGGTAAGGGCTGGTAGGTCACCCCCATGCGCACCTTCAAAAGGCCTGCCTACCCCCAGATGGGTAGGAGCTCAAGCGTGATTGAGAGGTGGTAGCAAGAGCCTGGTCTGGCATCTTTTAACACCCCTATTTTTCTTTTTGTAAGGCTTACTTCTGGACTGGCCACAAATCTCTGTGGCTGTTGGGGCCTGAAGTGTCTCGTGGAGGTTGACAGTGTATAGAGATCCAAAGAGCAGAGTGTGGTTCTAGAGTCCTTTAAACCGTGCAGTCTTGTGTCCATTAGATCTGCGAACAGGGCTGCACTGTTGAATGGAAGGTCCTGAATGGACCGTTGGACCTCTGAGGACAGACCAGATGATTGAACCCACGAGGGTCTTTTCATCAATATAGCCAATGCCATTGTCCTAGCTACCAAATCGGGTGCATCAGAGGCTGCCTGGAGCGAGGCTCAGGCCACTGTCTTCCCCCCCTCCAGTATAGCCTCAAACTCCAGTTTGGAGTCCTGAGGCAGAGAGTCCGTGAACTTAGCCATGGAGCACCAGATGTTAAAACTCTCCTGCTCCTGTCTCTTTCACTGGCAGCTGTTACTACCAACAACCTTGGGGAGGCATGGGTGCACAAATATTCAAATCCCTTTGCGGGTACATAATATTTTTTCTCGGCCCGCTTAGATGTAGGGGACAGGGAGGCTGATGTCTGCTACAGGGCTTTGACTAGCTTCACCACCCCCTCATAGATCGGGAGGGCCACCTAAGATGGGGCTGTTGCCGCCAGGATATTGATAAGTTTGTCAGAAGGCTCCTTCAGCTCCTCCGCCTGTAGGCCCAGGTTTGAGGCTATCCTCTTGAGCAGCTCTTGGCGAGTGCTAAAGTCGTCATGCAGGATAATGGCGGAAGCCCCCCTACCACCTCATCTGGTGAGGAGGAGGAGGAGGAGGAGGATACAGGGAAGGGTGGAGGGGTGAGCTCTTCCTCCCCAGCTGGGGTGGCCCCTTCTGGGGCTACAGTGGCAGCCTCAGCCTCTTGGTCTGACTCTACATCTAAGTCAGGTGGTGGGAGAGTGACCTCTGTTGATCGCCTCTCCGAGGCCCCTGAGAATGACTGTATGTGTGACCCTGAGACAGAGGGAAACCCCTACAGGTTACAAAACTGCCATGGTACAGGCCATTGCCCTTGTGGCCAAACCCCCAGAAATAGCCCCATTGCTGTAGAAGTAGACATCTGTCCTTTGTTCAGGGCCACCTCCTCCCCTTCTGAGTCTGAAGAGTCCTCTCTCTGAGCCCATGGCAGCACCAAAGTCACTTCCCCTTCCACACTGTGCTGGGAGAAGCAGTGCCTCAGTGCCAGGGACCTGGGTGCTGCACATCTGGTGACTGGCTACTGTCTTTCGGTGACCGATAATGGCGAGAGAGGGACTAGTGCTGGGATTCGAGAGATCGGTGTCGGAATTTGGGGTATAGGTGCCGAGACTCTGGAGACTAGTGTCACAACTCCAAGGACCAGTAAGGGTCTGTAGAACAGCGCCATGAGTCTGTTTGTCGGTGATGAGGCTCCGGGAACCAATGCTGGGGGTCCGGTGTGCTGGCAGGGCATTGGTGACCCCGTGGGGCCGGAGTATCGCTGCAGAGGCCTCATCACAGGTTTGCTCCTAGATGGTCCTGCCAGTCAATGGTACCGACATGGAGTCCTAGTGCAGGGGCCTGTCTTCTCAAGGTGTTGATTGCACAGGGATCTTCAGGAGGTCCTTAATTGCTTGGAATGCCTCTGGATGGATGTGAGATTCTGGGGGCCCCTGCTGCTCCCAGGAGTCAACGGCAGATCCAGAGTTGGGTTGGGAATCCAAAGGGGTGAGGTTGTTGCCGACCTGAGGCCCAGTGAACATGAGCATCCTGGCACGGGTCTCACGCAGTCTCCTATGTCCCTTTTGTTCCTCCTTGGTACTGGTGAGCGCCCTCTCCCAGTATGTTTTCTTGCACAGCTTCTTAGGCACTGGGGATGGCAATTGGTGCCAGGAGAAATGCTGTGCTGGGGGGGAGGGGAGGACACACGACACTTAGCACCGATGCTAATGTACTCAGCGCCGACTCTGAACAGCCTGGCTCAGAGGCCAGGCTAAGAGCTGAATCCATTAGAAGTTCTCTCAGCCTAACGTCTCATTCCTTTTTAGTGCAAGGTCTGAACCCTTTACAGATCCTGCATTTGTCTCGTACGTGAGCCTTTCCTAGGCACTTTAGACAGCTCTGGTGAGAATCATTCATCGGCATAAGCTTCTTACACAAGATTTGAAGCCTGGGGACTGGGGCATGCCCCATCCCTGGGGCTGTCTCCTCTCATCAAATCTAAAATACAGAGTAAACTAAATGCTAACAAACTTTAGCTATATACACTATTACTAAAAAGAGAACCCCTGGGTTAGAAGAGCTTGCCAAAGCAAGAGGACGTTTCAGCACCGTCACAGATGCTAAGAAGGAACTGAGAGGGAGGGGAGCCAGTGGCACCCTATATACCAGCATATATGCACGTGACCTATAGGGTGCTAAAGCTGGCTCTACGGATACCACTGAGAAAAAAAATCTCCAGCACCGGTGCATGTGGCGCACATATACCTAACACATGAATTTGATGGTATGCCATTAATTATTTATCTTATTTCCGTGATACATTTGTCCCGGTTTTATTCAGTTCATAATAGTCTTCAATAGTCTATGTCATTTTTATGGTTCTTCTTTTGAATTCCCATTCTGGTGTGTTCTGTTTAGCTATCATCAAGGTCAGCTTTGTCAAAGAATATTACCTTAATCTCCAGGGTTTTTTTAAAGACAAAAATGGCATTTAATGGTGAAGGTTCATTTGATATGACATGTGCCTTTAAACTATTTTTCTTACCAAGGTGAAAATAATTTTTAAAACCTTCAGATTTCAGTAAAGTGGAACTGTTGCTATCAAATTAATTTTACTGGTGGATTTAGGAGTAAATCAGTTTGGTTTGCAAAATTACAGATGGATATTGATGAGTGCTACCCAACATGTATATGTATTGATCTCTCCACCTGTCACACTCAACTGTTTCTTTTGCATTGGAACTATTGAAAATTTTTCTTACATCAGCAAATACAAACTTAACCTGGGCCTTTGCAAATGTATATTCACACCCAAAACCACACATTCAATTTTTACTTATACTTTTGCAATCCAAACATTAATGACAATTGTACAGATGATGGCAGACTTTGGCATCTACTGATAAACTAGAGACAAATTGTTAGAATTAAAGGAACACCTTGTACTTGAAATTTATTCATAAAAAAAGAAAGTAGCAGCTTGAATACCTCAGCCAATTTTCTTTTACAACTGCATATGAATATCGATTTTGTACTTAAGAATAGCCAGTTGCACTTCTGGAGGTGTGGTTTTTTGTTTGCCACATTACAGTTTTGCCTTCAGACTGGGTATTTGTCTGCCTTCATCCAGCAGGGCAGTGATGGAAGAGTCACCAAGTAGTCCTAGATACAATGGACTCATGACCTGCTTCTCATGACCTGCTTGTATTATGCAAGTGTGGCTGCAGCTGTCAAAGAATATAATAAAATTCCCAAAGAGCAGTTTTTAACTTCCAGTAATGCCAACCCAATTAAGAGTTGGACTTTATCTGAAAAGGCAATATTGTGGTAAGAGCATTGGGAGGAACCAAGGTAGTGCAAATGGACTATTGATGAGTAACTAGAAAACTTGTTTTACCTGTATTTGGCGTGAAAAACTTCCTTTCAATTTCATGAAGTTAAAATATATATTTTTGTCAACTGGTGTTGGAGATGAAGCATAAAACTAAAATAGCACAATACAATTTTTATACTTTTACTGTATCAAGAAAGATCCTCCTCCTTTTTCGGGGGTGTGTTTGGAAAGGTAAGATTATGTAAAGGATTTTTTTTCTAAAAGAACATTTAAATTAATAAAAATAGTTTGATTACTAGTTTGCATTTCCTGCTCAATAATCTCATGTGTTTACTTGTCATATTAATATCTTAGAAAACATGGTATAGTTAACACAAAGAACTGGGAGTCAGTCCTGCTTTCCATTCTCAGTTCTACCAGAGACATGTTATGATGGGCAAGTCTCTTAACATCACAGCATTTCAGTACCATCCCCAAGGCAAATGGGGACTTAGACTGACCTACCTTACAGTGCTCTTGAAAGACTAATTGCATTACTGTATTTGTATAATGCATTGAAATCAGAGTGGAAGGCCGTACAGAAATGCAAGCAAAGCATTGCTGAATAAGAAAAAGCTAGACACTGAAGTTGAAGTGACACTATATAAGAATCTTGCTTATGGTTCTGTGAGAAAAAGAGCTCCTGAACTATAAAGCTATCAAGAACTCCCAGCTGTTGTCATGTAATAAATTCCATAGCAGCAGACGGTGTAGTGCAAGTAGAAATATTAGGGTCATGCAGTATTTTCAGCTCCCCAGCAAATCAATATTTTTCAGAAAAGGTAACAAGTAATGATCAGCCCTGGAAATAGGGCTGCAGGTTTCTAACACGCGAGTAGTTTGTTTGTTTGTTTTTTGGGGGGGAGGAGCGAGGGGATGAGAATTCAGGTGACATGTAAGTGGCCTTGAAAATTAGGATAAATAGTTGCTTATATACTTAAATAATATAATTTATATACTAAATAAAAAGAATGTTGTGCATGGATACAAACAGCAGAAATAAATTAGCTAGAACATTAGAATTCAAATACAAAGAGAGAATGCAATCTGATCATAGAATGGAGTATCAGAGTCACTCAGAAAATGCCATTGATATCTGAGCATTGCTGGTTTCATCCTAATATTTCATTAAATGACATCATCACAATGATGTCCTGACATTGCCATGTAAGGTTATCATCCCATGTTTTATGTAGTTTTCCAAGTCTTCATTTGACATGTCCTGTCTTCACTGCCTTGATTTTTTTATTGCTGGAGTACGTATAATTGGGGTAGCGCAGGAAGAAGGGAAGTTGTTTGTCCTACCATCCCCATATACTGACAGCTGGGATGGACAAAGTGATTCCAGTGATTCTTGTCCATTTGCTCAGCACTCCCAGCAGCTGCCTCACGTCAGGTACTACAGACACTGGTTTTCTGACAAATATCCAATTGGCTCTAAAACAGACCTAAGCACTACACTGGTCACTTTCATCCTGGGCAGGTACACAGATTAAAAGGCTATGGAACAGACTGTCCAGAGTCACGTCCATATTCAACTGACAACGCATTTTTACTTAGACCAATTTTTTTATTACAGTGACAGCACAATTAAATCTTCACAGCCATGAAATTTTGATTGAGGTGATCTGACAGCAAGCAGTAACTAAAAGCCAGTTTTCCCCACAAACAGTGTGAAAATTATGGCAACCAGCCACAGTACAGTTTCATCATCCCACTGTAAAAAATACACACCAACTAGTTTGTACATTTTTCTTATTTATTCAAAACTAGGGGATAACAAAAAGAGGGTTAAAATGTACGCCACTTTTTTACATTAACAAATGCTTAACAATCTATCTATCAAAGAGATTCGTTTTACAAGCCTCTGTCCAAAAACACACACACACACATTAGTATTTTATACACAAATGTTTATTTCTCAAATAAACATCCCCTTTAAACACAAGGAATGAAATCTAAATCTTCATAAAGATGAATCCAAAATGAAATCCCTCCAGTACATTGTGTAATCACACTGTGTTCTTGGTCACTACTGGCTTTAACTGTTTAACATTTAAAAAAAAGGACAGGTTATTTAAAAATCATGCTACTGGATTTCTAGCTCCTCCTCTGACCAGCTCTACACTGATCTGCAACATTTTAAAATTTTACATCACCAAATTTGAAGCAGCTGTGCATTAAACACAAATGACTGAATAATAAGATTATAAGATGTAGTCAAGTTCATAACGAATGTAGGTGTTCTTTTCATCATTGTAGATTCTTGGATAATGTGCTATCAGAGCATCTTGTGAACCAATATAGATTGAATTATAAATCTTCCAATACACATCTCTGACTTTTCTGGCAGGGTGAAACAAACCCTAGGAAAATAAAACAAATGTTAAATTAAAAAATTAAACAATCAACCTACAGACTTGGTATTTGAGCTATGTATAATAGTAAAAATAACAAAATAAACTTAAGCAATTTATTTTTTTAATCAAATTTCGTGCTAACTACAAGTCTGAGCTGAAAAGACACACTGAATCCTCTCCTGTTACTGATATTGTTTGACTTTCTAATGAAGCTAAACAATCATTTGTCATTACTTCCTATAGAAAGATAATATTCAAATTTAGGAGTTCTGCACTCTTAAAGTCTCATATGTTCTTCAAGGTGAATTCCACTCAGTAAGTTTCTGGTTGTTTTGCTCTTTTTAGGAAGGTGAAAAGCCCACAGTTCTAATATACATGGCATTGGACTAGATGTCAAGAGACCCACATTCTATTCCTGGCTGTACTACTAACTTGCTGTGTGTCCTGAATGAAGTCACATTAACTTTCTGTGCCTCAGTTTCCTCAAACATGAATTGGGGATATTGCTACTCAGTTTCTCCTTTTGTATAGCACAGAGATGAACACATGGAAGTGAGATAAGAATTAAGTTTTTATTATTATTCCCTTCCCTGCAGGACAGGTAGAGTCGTAAGTCTCTAGGAAAATACTAATCTACTGTTTAATATTTAAGTAAGGAAAATACTAATTAAGAATACAAAACAGAAAAGGCAGAGATCTCCCCCTTCCTATTCCCTACTCCCTTATTCCTACTAACTCCTCACCCTACCATCTTACAGGGCAAAACAAAACACCAGACAAGCAACTAACAAAACAGAATCAATTCTTCACTGTATTCATTTTTGCCTGTATGTTATATCCTCATCCCTGTCTTTCATCTGTTTTGTCTTTTAGATTGCAGATCCCACAGGGCAAGGAGTGTCTATATTGTCTAGCAATGGGGCCTTTGGGTGCTACCATAATATAAATGTTCACCACTGAACAATATTCAAACCCAGTGCTGAGAGGATAATATTTCTTATCCTATAAGTATAGTTTTCTAGTGCTTTGTGCTATCTGGCTTTAAATGTCTTGAGGGATGACAGACCTTTCTACGCTCTAACACTAATCACAATCAATTTATTTCCTGATATTTAACCTAAATTCCATTTCTTAATTTCATCCCATTACTTTCTCTTACACCTCCACTGTTCCTCCCAGTCCTTAGTATTTACCTTCAAGTATTTATAGATAGTCACATGTCATTATAACTCATTTTTTCCACCATTGGCCTTGTCTTTCATCCCCCACATTCTTTCTGCAGTTCCATGATTACTTTTGTTTCACTTCTCTAAACTCCCTCGATATTGTTATAAATATAAATACGTAGACAAACTGTGCAGAACTGAATACAGTATTTCAAATATAGTTTGAGTCACAAAGTGATACTACTATTCCCCCACTTCTGTGGTGTATGGCAACATTACACTGCAAATACCAAAGCTGAGGTCCATTATCATCCTTAACACCCTTCCGGGATTATTGCTTTCCAGGTTTTTCCTACTAGTTGAGTATTTAGATTTGAAAAATTACTCTCCCTGCCACCCCAAGTTAAGTAAGCATACCTGTAAACAATACTGCAGCATTCTACATGGTCCAATAGCAACTCTTAGACCCTCCAATGCTCCCATAACTGCCTGAATGACATGAGGAGACGTCTCAAACACGTTGGGCCATACATAATTTAACAAGTGATTCAGAGAATCCTCACAGCCAAATCCATATACTCCAAGAGACATATGCTGCACCACAGCACTGGCAGTTTGTCGGTGTACAAGGTCTCTGCAAAGAAAACATAATTTGTTTATGCTTGTTTATGCTTAGTTTGCTTGCAAATAAAACTTCGTTGGCAATTATAATAATGCTTTTCAGACACAAAGAATGCAAAAAAGTTCTGATGATACTCTTTTGTTCTTTCCTGCCAACAGCATGGGCAGAGAAATTGCATTTCAAATCAGCTAATAAAAAAAATTATCTAACAGTTTTATGGGAGAATTACTGTTATTTAAGTCTGCTCAACAACCTAGAAAAATAACTGATTAAAAGCAGTCCTAATGTGGTAAATCCTGGCTCAGTCATTCTGTAATTATTTCCTTTTTCAAACTTTTAATCTTCAATGGTATTACTAAAAGAGAATGTATAGTTATTTGGAACACAGAGAAAGTTGGTTTGAATTACATCAAGCTTAATTCAAACCAACTTTCTCTGTGTTCCAAATAACTATATATTTTATAGGTTATTCAATTAACATTTCTGATGAAACAATCACCTCCATGTAGATTTTTCTGTTGAGAAACCAGATATAGGATGAAAGTGTGTTTAATGTAACAAGGGGAACCTGAATGTGACTACAAGTATCATAAGCAAAAAAATATTACTGACCTGTCCATTAAAGCATCTTCAAGTAATGGCGTAACAGCATAGATGTAATCTTTTCCCATCTCTCCAATGTATTCAAACAGGAAAGAAAGAGATTTTAATACACCATTCTGGACATTCAGTTCTGGAACTCTGTATTCATTCATCAGTGCAGGCAGTACTGTGAAAGGTGAGCAAGTTTCAGCTACAATAGCAATTGCTACTGTAGTACATACTCTGTTCTGTCTTTCCTGTACTTTCAGGTTATTTAGCAGTGTTGCCAGCACATCATGGGGTCTGGAAGAGGCAAAATGCAGGACTTTGTCAGTGAAATACATATTAAGTTACTTTTAATGCCAGATACCAGCCAGTCAAATAGTAGACTGTGGGTATGTCTACACTGCTCGGGCTGTGCCAGTGCTGCAGGATCGATTCCACGGGACTGATTGAGCAGGCAGTGGGGACCCGCCCAATCGATCCTGGAAGTGCTCTCCAGTCGATGCCATAAATCCACTCCTGCAAAAAGCGTATGGCTACACTATGTAACTTGTGTATCTCCTGTCGCCAGCTGCTGGCAGTGTACACCAGGTAACAATCTCAGTGAAGGACACCTGATTTGGAACTAGCAGAAAGCAATGAGTTGTGCAATAGCTAAACTAAGTAATAGTGTGGGCTTTTCATAGCCCTCATCCTCATCCATCCTTCACCACTTTGACACAGTCAGTTGTTGCGTCTTGCCTCAAATTAGCTCCTATATCCTTTGGGTTACGAACTGTCTCTTTCTATAGCCCTGATCCTGCAAACACTTATGCTCTTGCATAAAATTACACACATGCTAAGTATTAGCTGGACTGGGGTGTATATCTGTACAGTGCCTATATGATGGGGTCCCAATCTCAGGGCTCCTAGCTACCTTTTATCTGTTTTTAAACAGATAGCTTATTTGGATGTCTGATCATTTGCTAAGAATACGTAGACTATTTATTTAGAATTAAGTTTCACTCTACAGTATGTGTCAAGACTATAAACTGGTAATACAAATTAACAGCAAAACCAATTTCTTTGCTGAAGTTCTTTATTACAGAAAACACTAATGGAAGAGACTTGTGGCACCATAGTCTTAAGAGTAAGATTGTATGAAAAGACCCAGGAAGCACATGAATGCACTATTTCCTCCAATTTTTCAATCAGAAAAACATTTCAATACTTTGTATTGCTTATAAAATTAGAATTATTATAGTACAAGCACTAGAAGACAATGGCTATAACTTTATCTTTCTACCAATATAAAAATGTACTTTAATCATGTCTGCCCTACAAGGCTAGGGTATGTCTACACTAGAAACACTACTGCAGCATAGCTACAATGAGACTTTAGCGCTATAGTGCAGACACTTAATACAGCGATGGAAAGGAATGAAGAGGCGGTAGCTAGGTTAATGGGAAAAATGATGCCATTAACCTAGTAGTATCTATACTGGGGCTTAAGTTGGCTTAATTAATCGTACAAGGCGTGAACTTTTACACAGCCCTGAACGATGTACTTAACTTTGTAGTGTAGACCAGTCCCATGTCTATTAAAGCAGCATATGTTACTGAAATATAAACTATTGTACTTTGCCTCCTATAAAATGAAGTAAATAAAACCTATTTTAAACAACAATTTGGCTGAAATTTTAAAGGCAAAAGAAATTCAATATTATTTTTCCAAGAAAACCCACCACCATTCTAAGAAAAGGCCTACAAATGCTGATCAGTATCAAGACAACATACTTACCCAATTGCTTTTGCAATATAACCAAAAGTGTTTACTGTGGCTCGTCGGATAGCTTTTTTGTGAGCTTTTAACAACTCCAGCAGTTCAAAGCAGATCCTCATCCATTCCCTCGCAGAAACATATTCCGCTCCCCTGAATAAGAGAGGAAATACAGATATTTTAGTGAAGTCAAACTTTTTTAAGCAAAAACAGATTACAAGATGTACACCTGTGCTACTAACACAGGAACATGGGCTCACCTTCTCTCTTTTTAAATAGAGAATTCGATGGCAATGTGAAATTTTTTACAAGAGTACACAAACCTCATATAGAATTAAGCTTCATTCTACAGTCTGCCTCAAATCTATGTAAAGTGGCAAATCAAAGAAAGACTAACAGAAGCAAATATCATCGTTTACATAGTATATGAGAGACTGCAAATGCATACCTGATAGGTCATATTTTGTACCTACATATTTCATTTTACTAATCATGAAAAAAACTGTTAACATGAACAATCTCTGTAATAAATCTTAAGGAACTCCCATAGCCCCAAGATTTATAAAATCCAGATCCCAAACCTTATACCCAGTTTTAATGTTTGATAATTTAGTTAAATGACCTGTTATGGAAGCAGTTAACATATCATGGTGTTTCAGAAGTATACCACAACAACTCACCTGTCAGCAATACGTCCAACTAGGTCGATACAATTCTCCTGTACTTTCTCATGTCTGTTTTTCAGGATAGGTGTGAGTCTTGGCAGCAGGTCTTTGATTGGTGGTGTCATCTTGTGCATACCTGTTCAACAGAATGACACTTTATTAAGTCTCAGATTCACTTCCCACCCCCTCCCCCATTTCATTACTTGCCTCTGGAACAAAAATACCCGACATAACATTCATACATACCTATAACAATACAACATAACATACCTATAACATTCACAATGGCTTTAAGTGCTCCAAGTATACTGCCTAGTACTTCAGGGTATTCCTCACCCAGATACTCATACAGGACAACACCCAAGTGTCCCATCAGTTTTTCCTAGAGCCAAACAACAAAATTTAAAAATTAGCAAAAATTCTCTCACTTTTCTTTCATTTAAAAATTATTTTATATGGAAAAGAGGAATAGGAGAAATTATTACCTCTTGACAAGTCTTCATGACAACTGCTGTACGAGAGATCAGGTCAGCAGCCTGCTGCCTAACTTTGGCTGATTTGTTGTTCAAACGCCATAAAACAGTACCACAGATCTGGGGCAAGTATGGTTTAACTCGTTTACCAAGAGCATTAACCACTGTGCCAAAGCCATTCAACATCACGGAGTCCTGAACAAAAACAACATCAAGAACAAGAAAGAGTTAGAAAAGCAAGATCAAGTAAGATCATGCATCCGATGAAGTGGGTTTCTGCCCATGAAAGCTTATGCCCAAATAAATTTGTTAGTCTTTAAGGTGCCACAGAACTCTCGCTGTTTTACTAAAAACAGACTTACACGGCTACCTCTTTGGAAGATCAAGTATATCACTAATCGTATGCAGTGTTGCTGTAGTTTTGTCGGTCCAAGGATATTAGAGACCCAAAGTGGATGAACTTATATCTTTTATTGGAATAACTTCTGTTGGTGAGAGACAAGCTTTCAAGCTTACACAGACGAAATCTATGTAAGCTCAAAAGCTTGTCTCTCTCACCAACAGTTGTTCCAATAAAAAAAATATTACCTTACCCACTCTCTTATATCAACTGTCCATTTGCTATTGAAATTCTTTTGCACCTACAACCTTTATAATATATGCCACATTAAAATTCCAGAACTGCCTTACAAATTTCAGTGCTCTTTGTTTCAACCAAAAAAAACCCCATATAATCCTTTTCCAGATTTCAACCATAAACTAACTTTTCCCCAAACAGTGCAAACAGATTAAATTAAATAAGTTAGCTGCTAAGAACATCTTCTGACAATACCTCTGTGGTCTGTTCTTGGAAGGCATACAGGATACCATCAATAAGTTGTTCTTCTAGTTTATGGTCAATGTCTGCGGCACCCAGGTTCCCCATTATTTTCTCAATTGTTTCCATAACCATTTTTCTGTACTGCTCAGCCTCATCTTTCAGATCATCCACAATCCTTGAAATAATTTCTGCTGCTCCAACTTTGTTTGCCAGCTCCACTGTGGTATCAACCAACTGAAACATAAAAATATACCTTTAAGCAAAATAATCAGAGAGAAATAATTTACAAAGACTTGCTAAAATTTCTAAGATGACCTAGGAGATCCTGTGCATGGTCCAAAGAGAAGAAAGGGCACCATGTTGGTATCATTTACTCTCAAAAACAGGATAACCCCTTCTCAGGCAAAAAAACAAGCTGCAGAAAGCCATTTTCAAGGTTGTGGGTAAGCAGAAGAATTTCCAGAATCTCACACTCTTGTCTACATCCTAAGAAAAAATCATTGCAAATGGACTAATCCACATGGTTGTCCTTTGCCTTCAAATTAGGAAGTTGGGGAGTTTTCTTTGCATGGATAATTAAAAATTACAAAACATGCTCTTTTTAAACTAATGCAAGAAGTGGATGCATTACTCATAGTTAATTTTTTTTAATTTAGTTAAATTTTTTTAGAATGGGAGTTTGAGCCCTTGTGTCATTCGCAGTGATAGTATGAATTTCTAGTTTGTTTCCTGTTAGGATGGACTGAAAATTATTTAAAAGTGAGGAAAGCTTTTATCTATCCAGGTCTGTGTTCAGGACTAGGTTATTCCTACAACAGAAGCCCCTAAAAATCAGCCAGACATGTAGAGATCTGCATGATGAAATTTGTTAGATCAGCAACTGCTGTAAGAAAGAGAGCCTGTAATCTTTATCCTGGCAGGAAAACAAAGGCAACAAATGGTTTTGAAAGTTTTATTTTAACGTGTATTTATAATATTTAAGTCTACGTAGTCGCATTGTCCTAAAGAGCTCACATTTTGTGGGTTTTTAATAAAAATTTTCATTTAACCTTTGTTGGTATGTTTATTGATAAACTAAAGTCATACAAACAAGTGCTAAAAGCATCACATCTTCAAATATAGCTTCTCCATTATATATGTCTAAAATAAACCTGCCAAGTTTATTTTCCATAAAAATATTATAATAAACATTATTTATATTATGTTCCCATTGGTGTTTTCCTCTTCTCCATTATTCAATTATATCTAACAATTGGGAAAGATCCCAGGTAAATAGTCTGAGATACTGAAGTGGTATAACCTGGCCATTAGCAGCCCACTCCTGCCCACACACTGCTATGTTAATGTGTCTCAATTGAAATGACCAATACTGGAGTGGATGGGAAGTGGAACATTTAAGTCCTCTTTGAGACTGTCAACTTCGGTTTTTACTTGAGCCAATAGTGGTAATACTTCTGTGATGGGGGACACTTATCCACTAGGGACTGAAATCGACTAGTCATTTTACATAGCACAAATAAGCCATCAGATGGTAGCTGCTTTTGTCACTACCAACTGAGACTGGTATTCAAACTAGTAAACTAGAGGCAAAATGTTTTGTATCCCATTTAAGAATCCTGAGCCTTTTAATCATCTATCCACATCTCACGTCTGATGTGAGATGACTGAACTCCGTCTCGAGATACATTGAAAAATTAAAAAATAAAGTCACCACCACACATCTCTCTACATACCATCTTATAAATTTAATTCAAAGCAGTTTAAATCTTTTCCAAATTAAACCATACCTGTCTGTAATTTCTTCTGTCCAGTGCCATTCTGTGCTGCCAAAAGTGTTTGAAAAATGGTGGCAGAATCTCTGTTTTAATGTAGTTTGCTTCAACACCATCTGTACCACAACACTGCTTTACCACCTAGGAGGAAATAAAAATGCAACTGTTTTAATGCTGTAGACCAATTTTATAAAGAAAATACTTATTACATGACAGATTTTGTATTGATCCAAATCACAAGAAGTATCAAGTTACTTTAAACATTACACTGAAAGTATTTGAATGTTTTTGACATACCTTTAACACAATTTTTTTCATTTCTTCATCAGGAGATTGGAACTCTCTAATAAGGATTAGCATTACTTCTCTGGTATAGTAGTTGGCATACTCAGCATCCATAAGAGGGATAAGGTACCCAATAGCTTTCAAAAAGGCAGCCAGACCCTATTTTAATACACAATATAATTGTCATGGGTATCAAAATGTATATACCAGTTTATATTCAAAATAGAGAGGTGAAAAGAAATAGATTGTAGAGACATACCTTTCCTCTGTGTTGACGTATGCCCTTCCATAAGGGCTTTAGAACAGAGTCAAATGATTCAATACCATAAGGAGTAGCTGCCTCAGCCAAAGCAGCAATAGCCAAAGCACTGATAGTACGCACTTTCTGCTGCTCATCCACCAGACCTGGAAAACAAGTCAAATTCAGTAAGTGCTTCTTACACCATTGCCCAGATCTTGAATTATTGTGGAAAAATGGGGGAATGTGTACAAGAGGACAGGAAAAAGAAGAAATGTTTCGTATGATAAAGTGTAAAAGCATGCTCCCTCCTTTTCATCTTGTGCCCAGCATTTCCTAGCACAAACCTTCAAGATCTATTTTGGAATTTAAAAGGCTTGTTTATACAGAGAACTGTTTGCTCTAAACTTCTAAAAATCCAAATAATGTGAAGTTTCAGCTTCAAATGTCTTCTAAGATTCAGGCCATTTCAGGAAAGGTACTGAAGTGCTACTTCCATTTGGCTGCTATTTAACAAAACAGGAATCATTTTAGAGAAGTCACAGGGAGGGGAAGTCCAAATGAAAAACTACATGTTATTTTGTAATACTTGGAGAAAAAAAATTTGAAACAAACCACCCAACTACATGAGGCTGTGCTCTAACACTGTAAAACTGACTTTTAAAAATATTTCAGAAAAAGTATATCAATTGTTTATAACCTAATAAGTGCCAATATTGTGGAGCTTAAAACATTTCACTCCATAGAGTCCCAGATCTTCTCAACAATAAAATCCCAGGAATTCCATAACACAGCTGTTAAAACTGACCAGCTGATGTTTCACTAACACTAGTAAGCAATTACAATACAAGGCATCCCAAGTGCTGCAGCCTAAACTCAATACATGTGGACGTTATTCTATCAATAAACAAACTTCCTCAATTAGAACTGGCTCACACTGTGCTAATTGAAACTCAAGGATTCTATAATTTAACTATTAATATAGACAATATATACAAGCCTGTTGAGAGATGGAGAATACAGGATAATATTATATCAATTTAAAATATTGAAAGTACTAAGCGGTTATACAAAATCAAACAGAATTATTGTTGTCACTTACGAGTCAAAATATGGTCCAAAGAGCAAGAACTACACTACATGAGAACTAAAGGATTAAGAGTCCAAAAGAAATTAGAAGTACTAGTTATGTTCAAGTTATTGTCTTCCGTGCTTTATAGCTATAACAAAACTCTCCCATATAAAGCTTTATTGCAGTTACTTAAACCAAGCTATAGACCAAAATCTTTGAAAAAATACAATAAAAAGGAAAGCGGAATACTCTGATGTAGTCTTTATTAGAATTACAAAGTCTATGCCTGACATTCAAGAAATTGACTCCTTAATTTAACCAGCAACCTTATGTACAAACAAGAGAACACATTTAACAAAAGAGAACGTACCATGTTCAATGATTTCAACCAAACTTCTGAGATGAGGCAAGATAGCACAGCCCATAAGAATAGCAATTTGCTGTACAATCTTGATTCCAGTGTGCCTAGCCTGCCAGGATTTTTTGCTCTTACATACGGCCTTCAAGAAGGGCAACAGAGAAGGAATGCCTAACGCAGAGGCAACAACAGCAAAAGCTCGAGCTGTTGTATTTCGGACATACTCATCCATGTTATCAATATCAGGTCGCATGGTGGAGATCATTGTAGCCAAACCAGCAGCCTGAAAGAAAAAAAAAAAAACCATACATACTTATGTACAAGAATGATGAACTTTTAACTTCTTTGTTGTGTTTGTAAGTTTCTTGTCACATGACATTACCTTTTCAATACTACAAAGCAGAATACTCCAGTTCAAATGGTTACAGTTACATTATAATATAACGAGCTATAATACTAGCTCATTCAGTATAGAAAGGAAGGATGCTGCAGTATTATTACCTTAGCCAAGTTTGATATAATTTCTCTGCCTTCCACTCTCGCATAGTAGTCTTCATCAATCAGCAAAGGTTCAATGACCACAAGAATCTGAAACAGGTAACAAATGAACAAATTAACACTTCAGATTATATTCATTTGAATACCTCTCAACTGAAGCAGTAGTGTCCACCTCAGTAGTTCTGGCCCTAAGAAAAAAGGCTGATTAACATGGCTGCCACACTCATTAATTCAAAATATCACCATTTCCCTTAATAATCCTTTACCCTCTCATTCAACATTAATCCACATACTGATTTTCTAGGCTACCTTTTCCCTCTAAAGGAGGATGCCAGTACCAGTGATGTTGCATGACTCAGTTACCATAATCATTTACTTCCAGCGCAAGCATATACAATTAACTATTTCAGATAGTATTGCTTTTAAATTTTATATTTTGATATATTATTCACACAACTTACAAAAGCTATTCTGCAAATGAAATATGGGACATGACTATGTAAAAGTATTTTAGTATCACATTCTGTCTGTATAAAAGGAACAATCTATCTCTATCTGTGCACTCCTACTAATAATGTAAATGTTTTAAAAAAAATCTGAAGATTCAAACACAAGGATGCATAAACATGCAAATCTGAGCCACAGAAGAGTAACTATTATAGAGCACTCAGTAAAGAGTAGAGACCACATTCACAAAACAAATATTAAGTATTAAAATAAAATATTAAGTATTTAAGTAAATTTCAGTGAAACAGACCTTGTGTACATATGGTCGGACCAAGTCATCCAGTTTGTACAAGATTCTATCAATAACTTTGACAAGCAAGTGACGTTCTTGATCTTCAAGCGTTGGTGACATCAGCAGAGGTAGAATCTGATTAAACAGCGGACCTGCTCCAAATTCACGAGCTTTATCGGTAATCTGACGCAAAGCAGCCTAAAAAAAAAACTCTCTGAATTAAATCACACAGAATGATGCCAAAATGATACAGCATTTCTATGTAATGAGCAAAATCAAGCCATAATAAGGTGCAATTCAACTGATTTCAAAGGATGCTGTGGTCAGAAATACATTTGGAACAATGATCTTAAGATACAATAAAATATAGCATCCTTCATATCAATGTGTCACAAAATGCTTTATAGATGTAATGATTACAGAACAGAAATACTTACTGAATTTTATTTATATATATTGATCACAGTTCTGTGTGTGTGTGTGTGTGTGTGTGTATAAATACAGCTGTAATCTTTATTAAGAGGCATACATAAGGGAAACACAAAAGAGAGAGAGAAAGCAAGAGCTAGATGAAAATACAGGAAAAATACTAGATAGAGGTAAAAGTCCTTTAGAAGAAGCCTGGAGCAATCCCAATGACAGTTTTAGGGGAAAAAAGAGGTGAAACTGGATCCTAAAATAAATGGGGAGGAATTTATGGTATTTGAAAATGAGAGTAGTATGTCCACATCAGAATAAAGTCTTACTTTTCTCATTGGAGGTGTACCATTCTTTATTTTCAAAAGCAATTTCATTATTTTTCTTTCTTTCTGTTCTTCTGGACTAAGTGTTGATTCATCAACATCCACCTATGAATAATTACAAATATATTAATTAGTGCACATTTCCCCACCATCTCATCCCCGTAACAGGAGACATTAAATCAGTATCAGTAAAATCTCATTACCAGTAATTTATCAAAGTATTGAATATCATCTGGCTTTAGGAATGGAAGATTTCCAGAGGGTTGGTCATTAACACTCTTCATGGTCCTATCTTCTGTTTGCATATGGAATCCAGTCATGCCACCCAATGGTGTGGGAGTGGCTGTAAGTTTGCGAGCTGGAGTACGAATAGGCACATAACCAGCTGGAGGAGGGAGAACCTGAAGTGAAATGAAGATAAAAATAGAGCACTGAAATAAGAAAGATACAAACACCTGAACACTAAAAATCTAAAAAGTATTTTCATAGACTGCAAACCAGAATGTGAAAAACAACATTACCTGACAGTTACAACAGCCATAAAAACAAGGAAGAAGTCACAAAAAAGCAGAGAATGACTGATACAAGCATCTTTCATGTTAACTGTTCATTTATTCATTTGTGACAACCTTTGTACTGTTGTAAATTAAGTAATTGTGATCTTATACATTCTTTGAAACTGTGTATATGTTATTGGACTGGAAAGTACAGTAATGATGTCAAGAGAAGTCTTAACAAGGCTAAGTACTACTGTAAAGTTCTCATGAGCAGAGATGAAATATTAGCCTTCAAGTATCTCTTTATGAAGTGTTTGATATGAATATTAAAACAAGGGGGAGGGGATTAAATGTAGTGTGTTAATACTGTCTTACTGTCAGACAGTTTTCAGTCTCTGTCTGATCTGTTTTACCACATCATGGGCTTCAGTTCTGCAGCCATTCCACATAGGGAACTCCTTCTGAAGTCAGCAGAAGCTCCCTAAGGTGAAGCAAAAGAAAAACTACCCTCCTTTTAAAGCACCTCTTAAGTTTTTCCCTTCTAATGGATATTTATAAAATACCAGTAATTGAACTAACAAATGTTAACATGAATTCATCTGTATTTGTTTGAAACATTCAAATACTTTCATAACATTTATTTTATTGTTAGAAATCCATATTCAGGGTGGAATATGTATCACCAATATGTTACACCATATATAGTGACAGGCAGCTTAGACTTATTCAGATCCACTACCTTATATCCCTCTGGGAACATGGCATCCAGTTCTTCATCGGATAGCGGCCGGTTTCTCTCATCTATTTCTCTTTCCCAGCGCCATGCCTGCAGCTGTTCAGGAGTCATGCTCATTATGTGACCTACATTTAAGAAAAGATATTTTAATTTTTACCTTCAAGAGTACTTTCTTCAAACATTTAAGAAATCTCTGGAGCCAAGACATATGCAGCACTTGAACACAGAACTGGCCTCAGAATTCCAACTTGCTTGAGTTAGAACTTTCAGGAAGCTCTTTAGCAATTCTTGCCTATCAATTCAACAAACATCCACAGCAGACTTCAAGGTTACACTGCTCTGTATTCTCTGCCAGAATTAAGTTGCTATGGACATTGATAATACAAAGTTGGGCTTCCATAGTCAAAAAAAACTGAACAGGGATACCTACATAAATTTACATCATATTAAAATGTAAAAATTTAGTGATGGAAAACAGAGGCCTTAGTTAAAGGATTAAGCTTACCTGGCGTAGGGGTTGCCATATTCATGGCTGGTGTACCAATTGGTGTTTTGCCAGGTGTTAAAACAGGAGTGCTACCACCCATTTGGCTAGCAGGTGTTTCATCCCAACGTGATTTTCTTTTACTTGCTCCAGGAGTTGGTGTTTCACCAACTGAATCGCCACCTCGATCTGTACGAGGCGTCTCAGCCCATCCACTGCCATGTCCCGGTGTATCTATAAAAACAAAAGCCAAATTTTTCAGATTATGTCTGCGAGTCAGATTTTACAAGCAAAATCCTAAAGTTTCTTAGCTCACACATTCTGAAAGTGAAAATGAAAAACATTCTAAAAGGGAAGCATTACTACGATATCCAAGTCTGATCTCTTTTACACTATTCCATTCCACTCTCTCACCTCCTTGCCCATAACATCATGCTAACAGAAACATCCAGCTCCAGCACCAGTAGATCAGCTAAGCAAAGATACTAAACAAGTAACCAAAAACTTCTCTCATCCTTAATATTAAAGTCTACTACCAGTATATTAATGAATTTATAAAAGAATTTAATCTTAGGGAGAAAGAGAGTCTGTCTTTTTTATATTCTTTGGTTTCATCTGAGAAGTCAGTACTAGATATGATTCCAACATATTTGAAAGAACTTGATTATATATTTAAACACTCCAATACTTGCTTTGTTAAAATATTTTAACAATTATTTAATATATGATAAAGATCTTTTTCTATAGGCTAACAAGTGAATAAAATTAGTCAACGTGGGTATAAATGCTTAGACCTTATGAAACATGCCCAATTGACAATACTAGCAACATTTTCTATTTATCCACAAAAGACAATATCATGGGAGCGTCTCTGTCCTGTCCTGTCAGCATGCCTCAAAACCCTGATCTGCAAGGGTCACTGCAGAGGATAGTGTAGTGTCAATACTAAAAAAAAGACTCTTAAGCCTGGTGTACACTTAAAACGTAGATCAACATAGCTGTGGCATTCAGCAGTATGAAAAAATCCATACCCAATCCCTGTAACTATGTTGACCTCTCTCTCTCTCTCTCTCACACACCCACATACATGGCGTGTAGATGCAGCTAGGTTGACACAAAAATGCTTCTATTGACCAAACTACTGTTGCTCGGGGAGGTGAGTTTGTGCAATGACAGCAAAACCCGTGTTCTGCATCTATGGTACAAGGTTACACTGGCATAACTATGGCACCATAGCTATGCTGCTGTAGTGTCCATACCGCATAGCCTTAGTTTTCTTTACTGAAACCATGAGGGGTGATGTTTTTGTGATACAGAACTCTGCCTGCTGGCAACGCAACTGAAAAATACATCAGTCACTGGATGCCAGAGAGAAATAACTTTTTTCCCTACTTCTGACCTGACTTGCTTTCATACTGATAGCCTTAGGTGAAAAATTCTTATTCCATTACCTATCCAGATCTTTCTATCAATTCTAGTAATTTCAGAAATACCTCTTTCTGTTTTGGGCGTCTCATCCCATCGATTTTTACGTGCACTGGAAGTTGCGCCACCTCCATGGCCTGGAGTTGCATGACCAGGTGTATCCCGTCCAGGGGTTGCAGCTCCTGCTGGTGTATGACTGGGAGTAGGATCCCATATTTTTGAGCCTGGGGTTGCTCCAGGAGTCTCACTACCCTTTGCACGGCCAGGAGTTTCATCCCACCTCAAAGAAGGAGTATGTCCAGGAGTCTAACCAAGACAAAAGCACAAGTTGTTAGGACTCCTCAACCAAATTTTATTTATTTTGTACAATAAAAGGTAAGTGCTTAATTTCTATTTAGTATAATAAATAAAAGTGAAATCTGTGAAATATCTATAGAAATCAAGAGGTTCTGTAGAACTCTAAAGACTCGCTGGAAACATTAACAGCTTCTATAAAGTAGAAGCTGAAACAATAAAGGAAGGATTACCTCTGCTTGATCCCAACTGGATAGTTTTTTAGGTGTTGCCCCAGGAGTCTGGTCAGCTGTTTGATCCCAACGCCGTTTGCGCTTTGAAGGTGGCTGGGAGGAGGCGCCATTGACGACTTTAAGTTCTCCAGCTTTAGCTTTTTCTGCTAGTTGTTGCCTAATTTCCCTCTGTTAAAAACACCCAAGAATTTATTCCTTAGAAAGACACTATTACATTAAAATAATTCTCAAAAAAAGTTTCTTTAGGGTAATATTGTAGGTTGCTAAAACAGAGATAGTAAAGTCTAATTTATTTTCCATTATTTATGCTGTTTCTTTCTGCATTTTTTCTCAGCTTAGACAATGAAATTTGACTCTGTTTAAAATCAATTTCTAGTTCATTTTAATTTCAAGTTCCCCTACACTAGCATAAAGCTTCAATGTCTGGGTTCAACATTCTGCAGGAGAATATTTGTTAAAATAAGTTTTCACTGGATTGTTTTAAAGATTTCAGAAAAATATCTATAATGGTATTAGATTTTTATCAAACCTGTAGTTTAGGCCAAATGCGATTTACCGCTGTCTCTCTAAAAGGCTCTAGATGCATTACAAACGTAAAGTTAAATCAAATTTTATTTTAAAAGTAAGTGATTAACTACAGAATATTTTTCAAGATGTGATAAGACAGTGCAGTTAAAAACTTTACTACACATTTGCCTCAACCAAACTTCTTCTTTACCTAAGTACCTATTATTTTAAAGTATTATTTTAAAAATATTTTTTCAAATGAATTATGTCATAGCATGTAATACTTGAAGCTATCATTTAGATTTGAGTTACCTATATGTTTGGTCTTAATTAAATGTTAAGAAGATTACTTTAGACAAGTTTTCATATGGAACTCTTTATTTTAACTTGTCAGTGTGTGTATAAATATTAAAATTACAACATACAAAACATGCTACAGATCCTCAACTAGAGTAAATCAGCATAATTCCATTGAAACCAAGTGTCTGGCCCTATACATACATATATATTTAGACAAGCAATTTGCACCACAATTGTGGTTAATAAAAATGAAAGTTTTAAATAACTATTTTTAAATTATTCTGTATACTTCTTACATTTCTCTCATCTTTGACCACTAAAATCAATGTCAGTTTCATACTAGAATTCTTAGTACTGCAGTATGTTGTAGACCTGACTTGACATGAGTGAGTCCTCATTTCTCGGGAGACAGGATTAGGGAGGTAAATAGATTGGCAGGCTAGAAACAGACCAGCTGTACTAGCTAAAATACACCCAGGGAACCATGTACAATGGACAAGATAACGGGTAAGATAAATTGGGAACGTAAAGATGAGGAAAAGAGTAAGTCAGACATGGACAGTGCATGCTGTACAGGGACTGACTGCTACCAAGTAACCAAGCCAATCTCAAAACGTGTGATGCAATGTATAGTAAATGCAATGTAATGTTCACACATATATAAAGGAAGAGATTTGCTCTGTAACTTCAGATGTGTGGTATGCCCCCTACATACTCCCTACACCTCAGTCTGACTAACTCAAGTGTAGTTTGATTGTATGTCAATAAAGAAAACTCAGCAATGAGCTCTGAGTCAAGCTGAGTTCCTGGGAACCAAGTATAGGTCTTGGAGGCTAATGAGTGCATATGATCTCAGAAGCCACCCCAACATACTCCTGAGCAGATAAGGTCTCAGACTAACCCTACTTGCTGGTGCAGTGATGCGGATCCATTTGCCTGGAGCAGGTAACATATTCACCTCTTAGTGTGAAGGTCACAACCTAGCATTAAGGAAAATGGCATTGGAAGAGTTCAATATGAAGAAGTTCGTACCATGCTGAAGAAGTAGGTTAAATCTAAGGGGTGACCTTATGGGCTCCTAGAGAAGTATTAAGGAGAGAGTAGGACCAGGTGAAAAAAGAAACTCCAGAGAATAGGTGGAAAAAAGGGGGAGAGGAGGGGAGGAAGAATGCTCAGCAGAGGTCTGTTGAATGTCACTGAAATTTTTTAAAAAATAGGACCCATTGGCAACCATGGGGAAAAAACAATACCTAGTTTTTTTTCTCCTAAGACAAACAAAGCCCAAAACAAGACAGCAGTTTCTCAAGGATTATTTCTGGTGGCTAAAACTGTAAAAAAAAGTGACACCTTGAGGAATGAATATATAAAGCATAAAGAACAAATGAAAGTAGTAAAAAAGGAAACAAACTAAATGGAAAAAGATTCTAAAAAGTCAGGAAGATCACAATGCCTGTTACCTATTTGCATGAATCCAAAGGAGAAAGCAGCTATCTGTCAAAGACTGTATTTAGTGAGTACAGCTTTGCAGGCAAAGTGTACTAAGCTAAGAAATAAGTGCAAAAAACCACAAAAGATAAGCTTAGAGCCGCTGAAAGAATTCGTCTGAGAAATGTGTCCCTTTGAAAGGTAAGAAGGTGATTTAAGGAAAGAGAATGAGGAGCTAAAAGGAGATTCTGCACAAATGAACACTGCAGAGTTCAGAGGGAATTAAACAGTTGGGGGTTGTGAAATGTGAAAGAGGATGCTGAAGGGTTAAAGAAGAGAAATGCTTGGTTTGATAATGAAACCCAGTTATGGCAGTATAATTGGTGAAACCCTTAGTAATCAAACAAATCATGTAAATGGGAGGTCAGGTAGTGAGTGACAACTACCATCACTATATGCTGTTTTCCCCCAAGAAGACTTTACAGCCATTCTGAAGGAAATGGGCCCTTCCCAATAAATGAATCTGTAAATAAGCTGTAAATTGTGCTGGCTGCTGCTGGCAGAGTGACACTCTGATTTGAATTATTGGATTATGGATGATTTAGTCAAATTCATTAAAAAGGAAATAGGATTTCTATACTGCTTGACTGCTTCCGAATATACTAGTGGGGTACTGTTGTGTTGAAAAATAATTAAGAGCAATGCAAAGGGCATTAATCAGCTCAAACAGATAGTTTTAAAAAATCTAGTAAATCGAAAAAGAAATACTGCTTGTCAGAAAAAGAAAAAAATAAGTGTAACAATCATCTTATTAAAGCCTCAGATAGCTGACACAGAGAAGAAAACTAAGGGAGTGAAAACAGCAGTAAAACAAAACATTGGTAGGATAGAGCAGTTATCAGAACTCAGGTCAAAAAAGTTCTCACTCCTGTGAAGAACTTATTCAAAGCTTAAATACAAAAAGAAAAATTGCAGTTTAGAAACGTAACCAACTTAAATGTGTCATCTGCTCATAACATGCAATTTACAAAAGGAGAGTAAAACCATTTTAGGAAAGAAGGTTCAATAGCTCAGCTGGCATGGCTAAGCCAAGCAAGTTTAAAATATTTATTTGGTCTCTCAAAATTGGTAACAACATAGTAAGGGACTGCAGAATTTAAGAAAACTCCTACTTAAAAAGAAAATGTAAAATGTATCTGTAAAATGAATTGGCTTTTAAAAGATTCCACTAAAAATCCATTTAAATCTTTCATTCAAAGTTGCAAAACTGATACAGACACTCTGAGCAGCAGCCAATGTCTCCTAGCAGATTTAACTTTGTTAGTTAACCTTTTGGGTGTCTCAACGCTTTTACAAAGTTTAAAATTTTTTTAAAAATTAAGTAACAAATGTTAAACATAAACTAGGAAATAAAAATAGGGACTAAAAGGGTGGGCTGAACCAGGAGAGTGGGAAGAGACCCTCCTCGATCCTTTATTCAGTAATAAAGCAACAGCTAAAAGGGCTGCAGAAGCAAAAGAAACAGTTAAAAAATAAAATGTCAGTACGTCTCCAGAAGCAGGTCACAAGTGAAGCAATGTTAGGAACAATGACCTTTAAAGTGGCTTTGAGTGACCAGACTGTGACATTTATAGCACAAAACAGTTCCATAGCACATAAATATTAAATTAATATACTCGATATATAATATATAATTAAATGAATACAGTTAACATTGTTATAGCAAATAAAAAGTGGAAGTTACATTATGAAAGAAGTGCGCATGCCTATAGAACATGCAGTGTATATAGAAAAAAGGGTAAAAAATGTAAAAAAGCATGCTACTTAACTAAAATCCTGCAAGAGCTCCAAAGAGGAGCCACAGTAGGCTGTTTTCTTTTTCAGATGACTTTATATACTTTGAAAGCAGAAACCAACCCAGCATAAAGAAAAATCAGTAAATATAAGTGTGAAGCCCAACCACTGAAATCCTATTAGAAAGTGTCAATCAAATTGTTGTTTTCTTTTAATAGGTTATTAATTATGGATAATAAAACTACTTTGAATGGTGTGGTGGCCATTCAAAAACAGGACAAAACCTCATTGAAATCCTAACCAAAAGTTCTTGTTTAACTGTGGTGTAAAATAAATGTTAGTGAAAAAAAACAAAAACCATAAGGCAGAGTTTTGTAAATTAAAAAAAAGATTAAAACATCCTAGATTGAAAACAGGTCCAAATAGTTTAGAATTAAGACCTATTACGGAAATATTGTACAAAGATGTTTAGTTTATTTATGTGACAGTGTACTGAATCTTACCATTCTGCAGTTACCCAAAAGATTGTGCCCACTAAAATTTGGTGGCATACAGAGGGTCTCCAGCACCTGGGGGCCAAGCCTACATTTGCAGGCCCACCCGCCCCAGGCATCACGCCACCCCACCCCCGCACAGGGCAGGAGGAGTACTGGCACCGCCCCCCAGCTACCCCAGGGAGGGGGGAATCTGTACCTGCAGGGGACGTGTGCGGTGGTTGGGGGTGCACAAATACAGGCTTGGCTCCGTCCCCCTCCCCACCTCCCCGCACTTACCTGGCACGCGGCACCTGTCTCTCCCGCTGCAGCCCTGCAGCCCGGTGTCCGCTTGGATGGGGAAGCCTCACCCCACCCAGCCTGGGGAGGAGGGCTGGGCTGGCCCTTCACAGTGCTGGGGGTGGGAGGGGAGGGGCGGGAGAAAAGATGCTGAGGGGCGCCCCTCAGAGCCTCCTGCGTCCCCCGCCAGGCACTTAACTGCCGCTCCAGCCCTGCAGCCCAGCGCCAGCTCGGATGAGGGGCGCCCTCACCCCCTGGCCGGAGGGGGGGGAGGGACATGGGATGGCCCATCATGAGGTGTGGGCCCCCAGCCTCCTTCACCCTCCATGAAGGGCCAGCCCAGCGCGACTCCCTCCCCACCCCCAGCACTTACCCACTGCTCCAGCCCCGCAGCCTGGCACCAGCTCAGACGGGGCAGCCTCACCCCCTGGCCTGGGGGGGGGACGACGACGATGACGACGGACGACACTGGGTCCAGCCCTTCACGGCAGGCAGAGGGTGGGGGGCGCAGGAGACTCAAGGGCAGCTACTCCTACTTCCGCTCCTGTGCCCCCTTCTTCTCCCCCACCACATGCCGTGAAGAGCCTGCCCACCTCCTCCCACCCCCCGAGGGCAGGGGGTGAGGCCACCTCCCATCCGAGCTGGTGCCAGGCTGGAGCGGCGGGTAAGTGCGCTCCAGGCCAGCCCTTCATGCCGGGTGGAGGGCACAGGAGGCTCTGCACCCTCAGGGCCTCCTGCGCGTCGTGAAGGGGTGGCCTGGCGCCCTCGTGCCCCCCCCCTCCCTTGGTATGCCATGGTGGAATATGGCTAAGAACTGTTGAAAGGACTTTCTGGACAAAAACGTATACTTTAGAATGCATAAGACTACCAAGGTAGAGGCAATGACACCAAAGGAAACTTAACAGGATTGGCACAGAAACTGGACTGCTTGAAATTAGTATGTCAATCTAAAACCAAGCTGACACAGATGTGTGGGAACATGACCAAGCATTTCAATTGAAGATAGCAGCAAAAGTACTGCACGGAATGAGCAAAACCAAGGATTCATTAATGAAGCTTTGTTAACTGCATATAATATATATAATGTTGTAATGGCTTTTAAAGAAGTATACAATTGAGTCAATGGGTTTTAATATCATCATGCATAGTATGTTGGGGATACATGCAATCTAAATATCAAAGCAGCCTTAAGTGAAGAGAAACAAGAAAACTTGCCCTCTTTTATCACCCTAGAAAAGTTAAAAATGTGGTTAAAGAGAAGTAATACCAGTTAGTGCAGGGCAAGAAAATTAACAAGGGTCCAACACCATGAAGTAAAATGTGAAACTACTGTAACCCCAGCGCAAGGTCTGGAAAGCCCCAGACATACTGCTGTTTGCACCTGAAGGGCACTTACATGTGCAGGTATAATGTCATACAACAGAGTTGCTGACATGTGAGTTCACACTAGGAAAACCGTGTACCCAATAGCATAGTACGGTTCAGATGCAGGAATGTCTGTAAAGTAAAAACTGCCTGTGCTAGTGATAATAAGAATTGTGTGGTGGCTGAAGAGATCCACTTCTAGTATGGACCCACGAATGAGATTTGAATTAGCCTATGTTCTGTTTCACACCTAAATTTCCAGAAGTAATAAATGGAAAAATTGTTATATTTTGTATCAGTTTTATATAATGTAATTAAAATAAAAACAAAGTTAAAATTATAGAAAGATGCTTTAAAGGCAGAGCAAGCTTATAATGTTGAATTACACCCTAAGGTTATATCAGAAGAGGTGAGCTTGCACATCTATGGTTTGTACTTTAAGCCCAGTATCAATGGTAGTTCAAATAACTGCAACTACTATAACTCTTGGAAATGTGCTGCTGGGTATTGAACTTAAAAAAAGAAAACAAAGATGCAAGGATTATGATGCAAATTAAACAAATGCTAACATAAAAAGAAAAACAAAAGCAGTGGAAAGTAGTCTGGCTTGACATAAGTAGTTAGACGTGTGAGGTCTCATTTCTTGGGACACAGGATAACGGAGGTAAATAGATAGGTAGGCTGGAAACAAAATGGCTGTGCTAGCTAAGGTAAGGGGAAACACCCAGAGAACCATTTACAACAGACAAGATAGCAACGGATAAGATAAATTGGGAACACAGAGATGAGGTAAAGAGTAAGTCATACATGGACAGTGCATGGACAGATCATACTGTACAGGGACTGGTTCCTACAAAGTAACCAACCTAATCCCAAAATGTGTCTTGTAATGTATAGTAAATGCAATGTAATGTGTAAAAGTATTTAAAGTGGTTTGCTCTGTAACTTTGGATGTGTGGTATGCCTTGTGCCCACCCCCTATATTTGAGCCTGATCAGCTCAATTGTAGTTTGACTGCATGCAAATAAAGAAACCTCAGTGATGAGTTCGGAGTTAAGCTAAGTTCTTGGGAACTAAGTGGATAAGGTATTTGAAGCTACTGACACTATAAGGTCTCAGAAAGCCGCCCCAACACATGTGTTTCAAATACTGCAGCGGCAAAGTTTCTTCAAAATCTTCATTGGAATCTATTCAAATAGAGCTTGGAGAACCATTTTAAAGCCTTCTAAAAAACAAGGTCACTTACCAGTAACTGCTGTTCTTCGAGCTGTGTTGCTCATGTCCGTTCCATTATAAGTGTGCGCATGCCTCCATGCATGTTACCGGAACTTTTTTCCCCTTAGCAGATCCCATAAGGCTGGCTCCGACGCTCCCTGGAGCCCCGCGCACATGCTGCAGTATATGAGGCGCTGCCAGCCCTATGCCTCCTCAGTCCCTTCTTTCCGCCAACTCCGGCAGCGGGGTCGAGTCATGGAATGGAATGGACATGAGCAACACATCTTGAAGAACAGCAGTTATTGGTAAGTAACCTTGTTTTCTTCTTCGAGTGCTTGCTCATGTCCATTCCATTATAGGTGACTAATAAGCAGTATCTTGGAGGTGGGCCGGAGTTAGCGATGAGCTGCCTGTAGCACAGCTCTGCTGAAACCCGTGTCTTCCCATGCCTGTTAGACAATGGCGTAGTGGGACATGAAGGTATGCACTGCTGACCAGGCTGCTGCTCTGCAGATGTCCTGCACGGGCACTCTCGCTAGAAAGACCATAGACGAAGCTTGAGCTCTGGTTGAGTGTGCTGTGATGGTCCCTGGAAGCGGCACCTTTGCCTGCTTGTAGCATAACTTGACGCAGGAAGTTATCCACAAGGGGATGCGCTGAGCGGAGACAGATGAGCCTTTCATCCGGTTAGCTACCGCGATGAAGAGCTGTGTCAATTTCTGGAACGGCCTTGTGCACTCGATGTAGGTGGTCAGGGCCCGTCTTACATCTAGCGAGTGCCACCTTCTCTCCTCCTCCAAACCATGAGGTTGGGAAAAACACAAGGAAAAAATTATCTGGGTTACAATGAAATTGGGAAACCCCCTTAGGCAGGAAGGACAGGTGCGGCCTCAACTGAACCTTATCTTTATATAATACAGTATGTGGGGGGGGCTCCAAGGTCAGCGTCCTAATCTTGGACACCCTCCTTGCTGAGGTAATAGCCGCCAGGAAGGTCCCCTTCCAGGAAAGCAGGAGCAAAGGGCATGAAGCCATAGATTCAAAGGGGGCCTCATGAGTCATGAAAGGACCAGGCTGAGATCTGAGGGAGGCACCGGGTCGCAGACCTACGGCTAGAGCCTCTCCACTGCTTTCAGAAGCCTAATCGTCATCAGGTGGGAGAAAGCAATCTCCATTCCAGCAGCTGATGAAAGGCCAATATGGCTGTTAGCTAGGTGGGCCTTCAGAGAGGCCACAGCCAGTCTCTCGAGCTTTAGCTGTAGCAAGTACTCCAAGATCGTCTGCGTTGGTGAAAGACTGGGCAGAATACCCCGGGACTCCGCCCAGCAGGCAAAACTGCTTCCACTTAGCCCAGTACGCTACACTACCCAGCAGGACTCACTGGGCTTGTGCCGAAGAGTCGCTCGACTTCGCTCAGCCACCAAGCTCCCACGCCATAAGGTGCGTAGAGTCTAGGTCTGGGTGCCGAAGGCAACATGAACCTGGGATCTGAGATGGCTCTGTCTCAGAGACTCCAGAAGCGGGGCGATTGTGAGGACCAGCAGCATGCTGAACCCGTGCTGGCGCGGCCAGGCCGGAGCGATCAAGATGGCGTCTGCCTTGTCCCTCTTGATCTTTAGCAGGATTCTATGCAGGAGGGGAATGGGCTGGAATGAAGCTCCCAGGCCGCTGCAGGAGGACGGTGTCAGCAATCGACCTGCCCCTTTGACCACAGAGAGAGCAGAACTTGCTCCACACCGATGTGGACAGGTTCACCTGGGGAAAGCCCCACCTCCTGAGGACTGTAAACGCCTTTTGCGGGTGCAGCAACCAATCATGGAGAAAGGACAACCTGTTGAGGCGGTCGACCTCATCGTTCCTCACCCTCGGGAGGTGAGAGACCATCAAGTGAAACTCGTGCCTCACCACAGGGTCCCATGGACAGATAGCTTCCGTTCATAAGGCTGACGAATGGGCTCTCCCACACCTGTCGATGTAGTACATGGCCGCTGTATTGTCTGTTAGCACCTGTTCCGCCTTGCCCGCAATAAAGCGGAGGAACACTCTGCAAGCCCTGCAAATGGCTCACGGTTCTTACACATTGATGTGCCGGCGCCTCTCTTTCCTTGACCCGACCCATTGTGTGCCGAGGTCAGGACTTATATGGCACTTTGCCCTATGCCTGAGGCATCCGATATCAGGGTAACTGAGGGAGCCAGCTCCTCGGACAGAACGCCCCTAACACTGTCTGAGGAATCCCCCCCCCGGTCTAGGGGGCCATGACCACCTGGTCCAGAAGTTGCCTGCTTGGACTGTACACCGAGGCCAGCCGTGATTGAAGTGGCCTGAGCTTCAGGTGAGCTAGCCCCACCGCACAGGTGAAGGCCGCCATGTGACCTAACAGCGGTAGGCAACGTTTGGTTCTGCCGTAGGGCATTGGTGCAGGTGGGCCATCATGAGGAACGTCACCAGAGAACGCGGCTGGGGCAGGAAGATCCGGTCAGGGAAGCGACCAGAATCGTGCTGATGAATTCCATACATTGCATTGGAGTTAATGTGAACTTTCGATTGTTTATCAGATGGCACAGCCAACAGCACATGCTAGGCTCATGCTGCTCTAGACTTGGGACCTGGACCTGCCTCTAATTATCCAATTGTCCAGGTAGGGAAAAATTTCGCACCACTTCCGCCTCAGGTGCGCAGCTACCACCACCAGGCATTTGGTAAACACCCTCGGGGCCAAGGACAAGTCAAAGGGTAAAGCCATAAACTGTTAGTGGGAGCTGGCCACTATGAAGCAAAGGAAGCATCTGTGGCTGGGGTAGCATAAAGATACGAATACATGCGTCCATGAGATCGAGTGCAGAGTACCAGTTTCCTGGATTCAGAGAAGGGATTATGGGAGCTGGGGAGCCCCTACAAAACTTGAGTCTCTTGAGATACCTGCTGAGACGACGCAGGTCTAACCTGGGCCTTAGACCCCTATTTTCTTTGGGAATGAGGAAGTATCTCGAGTAGAAACCTCATCCCGCCATGCCTTGAGGGACCTTTTCCACTGCTCCCAGGCTGAGGAAGGCCTCTACTTCTTGAATGTGGAGTTGCCATTGACGTGGTCCCTGAAGAGGGACAGAGGGTTTTTGGGAGGGGAAGAAACTCACTAAAGGGCATAGCCTGCCAAAAACATTCCAATGATCCAGCGATCTGAAGTCATTTTGGCCAGCACGGACCGGAAGGGGACTAAGCAGTTTCGAAAGGGCAGGAGGGAACTAGGATCCAGGATGGGGTGCCACCCTGGGGCGCACCATCAAAAAAGGCCTCATTGATTGCCCGCCAAGATGACCCTTGCTGAGGGGCTGAGGAGAAACTCGGATGGTGTCTCCTAGACCCCCTATATCTGTTCCCTTGTCCATAGGTCGTGAATGGTTGAGGCTGAGACCTCTGCTGTTGTTGACCCTGGTGCGGCGTGTAAAGGCCCAAAGAGCGAACCATGGTCTTGGAGACCTTCAGACCATGCAACTTCGAATCCATCTGATCTGAGGACAAGGCTGACCCATCAAAGGGGAAGTCCTAGTTGGACTCTTGGACCTTTTGGGACAGCCCGGAGGATTGAAGCCACGAACATCTGGGCATGCTGATGACGGGGGTTATGGTTCTGCCCGCTGAATCAGCAGCATTTGAGGATGCCTGTGTCACGCTGGCTGGCTGGCGTGTGTGTGTGTGCGCGTGTGCGCGCTAGGAGGGTAAGGATTGGTGCTCGACCCTGCCTGCTTAGATGTGCGGGGGAGTGTCCACACTCCGAGTGCTGTTTCCGTCTCTTTGCGGTGCAGAGTCCAGGTCAGTGCTGGGTACCGAAGTGGAGCGGGTTGGCCGGTCAAAGCCTCCATGAGCAAGGCTTTCAGGCGGATTTTTCTGGAGGTCTGAAAGCCTTGCAGATCTGTCCTTCTCCTTACAATGGGCTTCCCCCCCTGCACTTCAGGCAGAGGGGGTCACTTAGTGGGAAAGCCTTCCCACAGGAGGCACACTGTTTGAAGCCCTGAGACCGGAGCATACCCAGCTCCCAGTAAAGTCTCAGCCAGACTATCCCTAAGTCTCTAACTACCACTAACAACAATTAATAAACTAACGCAAAAAATCATGCTTAGGTTCAAAACAGGGTCAATTAAGCACTTGCAATGCAAGCATAGGCAGTTCCAGCAACCGTCACAGGCGGAAAGAAGGAACTGAACGGACGTAGGGCTGGCAGCGCTTCATATACCCTGGCATGTGCACGGAGCCGGCCCTTCGGGAATGGACATGAGCAAGCACTTGAAGACGACGACTTTGTTTTCTTTTAAAAACAAATTTAAGTTTTAGGCCAAATTTAAAGAAAAACAATCAACTTGAATTTTCTAGTGATTTAAGATTTTTTTTTTTAAATTAACTAAACACATATTCAGATATGATACTTGTCCTCAGAATCCTCTGGCAATTGTTTTGTGGTTTTACAATCACTTTTTTAAAATGTCTCTCTCCCCTATGCTGCATGATAGACCAACCTGGAAAACTGACTCTACAGGAGGAACAATAAAACTGACTAAACAGGAAATACTTTAAAATGCACAAAGTAAATTTAAAACTACAACAAAAAGATTTTCCTCCTCTGTAGTTACTTTATCTGTTATTTTGAACATTAGTAGATAAGCTTTCAAACAAATGTGATATTTAAACAAATGGTGACCTTTTACACATTAAGACTGGATTTCAAAGGAGCCTAAGGCATCTAACTCAGTTAGGTTCCATGAAAAATCCCAGGCAAAACAAATAAAACATTAAACTCAGACAAAAAGATAACAGACCTCTTCTTTTGTTAAATGCTGTTCACGCATAACATCCATATACGTTCTGGCATTCATTTTAGGATCAGGTGTCTTCCCTCCTGCAGAAGAGAACAGCAACAGGACAGGAGCACAATAAGAACAGGATAATCAAAAAAAAAATCTACTTTTTTCATTGTCCTGCTCTAATATTATATTATTCCATAATCACTTAATTTTACTTTTTTGCTTGAATTTTTTTAAAAATTACACGTATCTTACGTTTATTCAGTTTGTTGATCAATTTAACCTGTTTGAACACAAACATAACTACTGCAGTTTAAAACAAATATTTTAAAGCAGATAAAAATGATAAAATGACAACACAGTTAAGAGTCTTCAGAAGTGATGGGTTCCTGGGTTGCTAATCCGGAATACGTACACTTTCGTGCCTTTGTGTCCATCAGCAGTTCTGACTTCAAGCAGCAGAATAGAAGCCTAGAAAATTATCTCTTTACCATTAGTAACACTTTGGAAAGATATTTATATTCAAAACATTACCTTGTGTAAGCTGTTAAATCCTACTTGTTATCTGACTACGAATAACTACTGTATACCTAGATAATGATTCAAAATGTTTTAGCATAAAAACCAGTTTATACGTTTGACAAATCTGAACAAAAACTCCTAGATCTTTATTTTGAGGTGTCATATTGTAGAAGGGCTTCATTTTTAATATATATATAAAAAGTGGAAATATACTATTTTGCCCTCTTTTCTTCTGAAGGTACAACTACAATTGGGAGCTGACTGTAATACAGTACATTTACCACCACGATGATACTCACAGGCAAAAAAATTTTGTATACCATAAGATATTTTATTCTGTGTCTCTTGAGTTTTTAGTTTAAAATTTTAAATACTTTACGGAAGCCCAAGTATATAAAAATTAGACTTATCAAGGAAACACTGTTCTTAAAAAATGTGCAGAGTTGCTATACAAACAGTATAGCATTACAATTTAGGAAAAATAAAATTCTTAAACATTTTCTATGCTGACGATCATTGCCCAATTGGCAGTGTCATTCTGACACTAGCTTTGATAGGACTTTCCTTTGGAATACTTTTTCACCATAATTTACACAGGATGTGTTGAACTGCACCCTTAAGAATGCAGACAGGACTGGCATATAGCAGTACTGCTGTAGGAAAGAAATTAAGGACAGTTAGTATGGGCCTGTGAATTCTGACAAAACATGTTTATATCAATTATTACAATTAAGCAAGTAAAATAATTAATATCCCTATTAATTCATGCAGGCTGAAATTCTAATGTGTAAAACCTGCAACAGATTCTAATTTTAAGCAAACAGGCACCTTATTTTCACTTGTGAAACTCACTCACCTGAGGAAAGCTTCCATCAGGCCCACTGTGCCCCTTGTGCTGACTTGCATACTAAAATTAGCAGAACAGACTTGCACTATTAAAAGTATCAAAGTCTCTTTATATGCTTTTTGTTTCACTCAGCTATACTACCTGCATTAACATAAGATGGTAAGAATTAGGTGCTCTATTTTGAGAATTAGCATTTCAAAAGCAATAATCCTGTAAATCTATGATTTGGAATGAAAATTTTCCATGTACTCAAAGTACATTTGTTTTGAGCACAAAATACATAAGTTGTTCAAAGTACAGTACACAACCCAAAACAAAATGAAAAGAGAAACCTTTAACCCTTTGTGTTTCTATGGCAATGGCTCATTATTTTCTTGTCCTTCTACCTGGAAAGAAAACTTGTGTTATAAAGATGAAGAATATGACATCTATGATTTCAACCAAATCTATACAAATCTATATAAAAGAGGGGATGTTTAAAACAAAACTAATTTCATAAGCATGCCAACAGAAATCAAAGGGCTAAAGACAATTTAAAGACAACAAACTTCATAAGACTTATAAAAAATTAAACAAATTACCATCTGCAAAAGGATCAAGACGTTCAGGAGAAATGATCATCATCCGCCTGTGCTTTTTATATTCATCTTCTCGATCTGCAATCTTCTGTGGACGGTGTTCAGCAAAGGGATCATACTTAAAGTAAAGAGTATTTTATTGTTAGTCCACTATATAAAATAGCAGTACTAAAGATAACTGATGAGCAGGAGAAAGGTAAGCCCATGTGGTTTTCAGTACTATCACTCAGGTTAGCATTCAGCCATTTTACAGTCTCAAATCATATAAGAACAAGTTTGAGGGGAAATTACAACAGGAAAAACTGATTTCTAACGGTAAATTTCTGTCCAGCAGACACATCTGACATAAATATGTTACCATTTTTTAAAATGAATTGCTCTTTCATTTAAAGTAGTTTTTTTCCCCTCCTTATAAAGATGATTTTCAAGCACTTTACCCTGTTTTCAGTAATCAGCCTTTTTACCAATGTTGCACTGGAGTTAGTAAGAGCTGTCATTCATAAAACTGTTAGTTTCACAGTTTAAGAACTAATGTATTTTTCCAAAAGGCTTTTACAGTCTATAGTATGTTACTTTAAAATATATGGAACAGGAACCACTTTCAAATAAAAGATACTATACTGCAAAAAGGTTTTTATTAAAAACCAAAAACACATACAAAAACCTAGAATGACTTTCCTCTACATTCATATAAATTTAAGAAAATACACCTGTTCAGTTGACTGTGGTATGTCATTAAGCAATGCCACTGGAGCATGGTACCCTGGCTTCTTCTGGCCAAGCAAACTTGTAGAGGAGTAGTCATCATCATCCTGTCAAAACAAAATTTTCAAAAAGATAAATGTACTGTTTATTTTGAACTGCATGTTGCAAGACTGACATTTTATAGCTACAGCCATATTTCTAGTTTGCATTGAAATAGTACCAGGTACATTTACCCTATACTTTATCCCCCAGCCCATAAATGTACAGTTCTACTCCAAAAATGAACTGCTGATCAGATGATGCTACCTACGTTATTAAAATATAGCGTGCCGAGGTGCAGGTATCACATGTTCTGCCACGTGTTGTTGTAAAGCATTAAGTACACATTGTCTATACTTGTTAAATAGAAGTGTCAAATAATCTCCAACATTAATTGTTGGAAACATTAGGAGGTTTGTGTTTTAAATGCTATCACTGACCTCTTCTAATGATGGCTAATAGCACTTGGAAAGAAAACTTGTACAAAGATGTAAGCAACTATCAAAACGGCTACTGAGTTTACAAGTGTCCACTTAATTTCTGTTTTTGTTTACCCCACCACCTCACACACTCTTTTAAAGGGTATACCTAGGTTATTGAACTACATGGTCTACTTCTTTATAGTCAGAGGAGTTAATAGGCATTTTGTGACAATTCATACAACCAGAATATTGGTTAAGATTTAAAATATTTGCCTAAACTTTGTAAACACTGGGAATCAATATTTTGACAGTCTTTTACTTAACCACATAGTTGAGGAGAGGAGTTAAATTATCAGCAAAGAGACAATCCCTTTTCTTTTCTCTATTTTTACTCTTAGAAAATATGTAAATTGAATATTTTAAGATTAAAAATTTAAACTAAGTAAAATTTTAATCTGCAGAGAAATCTATTCATTTTTTCTTTATTTGAATAACTTAAAAATACTTAGAGACACAAAATTAAGATCTGAATTATTTTGACTGCTTTCCCTAAATCAAAAAATGTTTCACTTACATCTTCTAGTTCAGTTGCTGCAATAGAAGTCACATATCCAGCAAACCTGCTGTCACTGCCACCATAAATCTCTTGATCATAGTATCCTGTGGAATCAAGGCCAACTCCTTGAGCTTCATCAAGGGCTGCCTTTTTTCCTTGAATTTCTCGAATCTGTGCTTCAATATCTAGGAAGAAAGGCATCATCAATTTTAGTATTCTTATCTAATTTGTTGTCAAAGCAAAGTTTACAAGTGTAATAAGTGGTGAGACATTTGAGAAAAATCCAGAAAATAAGATAACAATATTCAACTTTACACAGAACAGACGGATTTTTCATAATTATTCCAAAGCCATCCTCTTATGGTAGCATCTCTCGTGCACACAATTATATCAGAACAATATCTAAAAGGACTGCAAAACATCTCTGCTTAAATTGAAATATTAGTCAGAACATTATAATTCTACTTCATATGCTGTGACTTAAAGGATACAATTCATATTTATTTATAATACATAATATAATAATATAGTACTTTCACAATAAATAACTATAATAATATAGTACTTACATTATTTTCTTTGTTTTGCAGAATATTTTGGGGGAAAATTATTCTCCATATTTATTTTGCATTTACATTTGTACAACAGAAACTAATTCTATTCCTCAATCCATTTAATATATTCATACAAAAAATCTCTTGAATTGTTTAACAATATAATCAGAATCCTACTAAGAAAGATTCAGTTCAGATAGTTAACCCTGGATTCCACATATAAAGGTATTTCATGAATAATTACAGTGGAGCTATAAGACCTTTCTGTCTAAAGGGCAACTCTTTGAAGTTCCCTAAAATCTGCATGCCTTGCCATTTGCTGCGCCTCACAGGGGAATAGGGTTAGTGAAGCCAAATTTTGGGTCATGTGCCAATGGTGCCTGAGATACAGGGCTCCCCCCCTCCCCCAGCAAATCTGTACTTCAGGTTCACTTTCTATCAACTCATTCTGAGCAGATCTAAGGATTAAACCAAGGTTCCGATCATGCCTAAAATGGTCTCAATCGTTCAACAATTATCCTAGCTACTGCATGGCTTTCACTAACTTTTTTCCTGTTATTTATTAAATTTTGTAGAGTTATAAATGTGTCTTTTCCCATGCGTATGGAATAAAAGTCTATTTCTGGCAACTTAATTCATCTTTATTGTTCACAACATATCCAACTGAAATCAGGATACAGCATTCCACCTCCATTTCCAACCCATACGAAAACTTTCCCTCTTTGCTTCACAGATATTATGCAGGACACAGCAGGCAGCTGTGACCACTGGGATATTTTTCACTGAGGTCCAATATCATGAGTAGACAGTGCAGGCAACCTTTCCAATGGCCAAAGGCACATTCAACTGTTATTCTGCATCTGCTGAGCCTGTAGTTGAAGTGCTCTTTGGTGCTATTGAGGTGGCAGATGTACAACTTCATGAGCCTCAGAAGTAAGGGGTACGCTGGGTTTCCCAGGATCACTACTGACATTTTAACATCCCCATTGCAAAACCTTCCCAAAACACCCTGCATTAGATAGTGGTGAGTTGCAGTGTGATAGCTACACATGGTGCACTGCTCTCTGCATTGATGCAAGAGCTGCTAGTGAGGACACACACTTCTAACACAAGTAGAGTGACCAATAACAAGTGTGAAAAATCGGGACACTTTTTTTTTCAGGGGGCAGGGGTATAATTGTGTATACAAGACAAAGCCCCTAATATCAGGATGGTCCTGAAAATATCGAAACATCTAGTCACTCTAGACACAAGGAGCATAATACGGACATATAAAAGTGATTTAATTACTGCAGCAGCTATGTGCCAACATAATTTAGGCTGACCTAATTTTGTAGTGTAGACAAGGCCTGAGATGAACACAGAAGTTCACTGCTCTCAGAGCTAATGTTTCAAGCTGCATTCATCTCCATGGGGTGTTTTCCTGAGACCAACACATTGACATCAACGGACCACTTCACACTTCTCAGAGCCTCCTATTCTTTCAGGATTATCCTGTGCTGGAAATCTGCATATAGCAAAGCAGTCACTGATGATTAATTTCATACCATATTATAACGGCACATCAGCTCTGCTGCAGTTAAGATTGAGAAGACTTTTCTGTTTAAAGAATGATTATTTTAAGTGATCTAAAATACACATGCTTACTCATGAAATGGCTAAGTGATCCAAATTTGGGCTCATTTGAGCAAGAGGTTCTAGAGATACAATCCCCATGAATAAAACAGTTTGTGTAAAAATTCACAGATTCTACCAATGTTTTTGTACACACCTGACACCTGAAGAGCTAATGGTTTAATGGGATGGCAAGGGAATGGTGAGCTGAAAATGGACAGGGTAGGGTGTAGGTTGCAGGAGATGAGGGGAAGGCACACTAGTCTTCTCTCATGCTTGAGGTTACTGTAACCAGCATGTAAAAAAAACATCAATTTTTTAAAGACATAAACCATGTCAGATTTCTCTCACCAGCCCTGTTAGCAACAAAGTACAACCAGCATCACCATTCCACTATAACAAAGTGTATGGGGCTCTTAGAATCACATAGCAACCATTCAGCCTCTAGGGAGAACAATGGACTGAAACTCAGAAAGGCTGGGTTCTATTTGTAGTTCTGCCACTGGCATGGTGGCTGACCTTGGCCAAGTCACCACAGAAGACTGTCCATATTGGCTCAAACCAAAGGTCCATCTAGCCTAATATCCTGTCTTCCGACAATGGCCAAAGCCAGATGCTTCAGAAGGAATGAATAGAACAGGAAATCATCAAGTGATCCCGTTGCCCCTTTCCAGCTTCTGGCAAACAGCAATCCCTGCCTATCCTGGCAAATAGTCATTGATGGACCTATCCTCCATGAACTTATCTAGTTCTTTTTGAACCCCATTATAATCTTGGCCTTCACAACATCCTCTGGCAAGGAGTTCCACAGGTTGACTGTGCGTTGTGTGAAAAAATACTTTTTTGTTCATTTTAAACCTGCTGCCTGTTAATTTCATTTGGTGACCCCTAGTTTGTGTGTTATGAGGAGGAGGAAACAACACTTCCTTATTTACTTTCTCCACACCAGTCATGATTTTATAGACCTCTATCATAGTCGTCTGTTTTCCAAGCTGAAAAGTCCCAGTTTTATTAATCTCACCTCATATGGTAGCTTTTTTGAGATGGAATAACCAGATCTACACACAGTATTCATGATGTGAATGTACCATGGATTTATAAAAAGGCAATATGATATTTTCTGTCTTGTTATCTCTCCTTTCCTAATGATTCCCAACATTCTGTTAGTTTTTTTTGACTGCCGCTGCACATTGAGTGGACGTTTTCAGAGAACTATCCACGACTCCAAGATCTCTTTCTTGAGTGGTAACAGCTAATTTAGACCCCATCATTTTATATGCATAGTTAGAATTATGTTTTCTACTATGCATTACTTTGCACTTATCAACATTGAATTTCATCTGCCATTTTGTTGCCCAGTCACCCAGTTCTGTGAGATTCCTTTGTAACTCTTTGAAGTCTGCATTGGACTTAATTATCATGAGTAGTTTTGTATCATCTGCAAATTTTTCCACCTCACTATTTACCCCTTTTTCCAGATCATTTATGAATATGTTGAACAGTACAGATCCCTAGGGGACACCATTATTTACCTCTTTACATTTTGAAAACTGATCATTTACTCTTACCCTTTGTTTCCTTTTAACCAGTTACTGATCCAGGAGAGGCCCTTCCCTCTTATCCCATGACCGCTAACTTTGCTTAAGAGCCTTTGGTGAGGGACCTTGTCAAAGGTTTCTGAAAATCTAAGTATACTATATCCACTGGATCACCCTTGTCCACATGCTTGCTGAGCCCCTCAAAGAATTCTAGTAGATTGGTGAGGCATGATTTCCCTTTACAAAAACCATGTTGACTCTTTCCCAACAAAACATATGCATCTATGTGCCTGATAATTCTGTTCTTTACTATAATTTCAACCAATTTGCCTGTACTGAAGTTAGGCTTACTAGCCTGTAATTACCGGGATTGCTTCTGGAGCCTTTTTTAAAAATTGGCATCACATAAGCTATCCTTCAGGCACCTGGTACAGAAGCTGATTTAAATTATAGGTTACATACCACAGTTAGTAATTCTGCAATTTCACATTTGGGTGGATACCGTCTGGTCCTGGTGACTTAATACTGTTTAATTTATCAATTTGTTACAAAACCGTCCTCTAATGCCACCTCACTCTGGGACAGTTCCTCAGATTTGTCACCTAAAAAGAATTACTCAGGTTTGGAAATCTCCCCCACATCCTCAGCCATGAAGACCAATGCACAGAATTCATTTAATTTATCTGCAATAGCCTTATCTTTCTTGAGTGCTCCTTTAGCATCTCAATTGTCCAGTAGCCCCACTGGTTGTTTAGCAGGCTTCCTGCTTTTGATGTACTTAAAATAAAAAATTGCTGTTATTTTTTGAGTCTTTGGCTAGCTGTTCTTCAAATTCTTTTTTGGCCTTCCTAATTATATTCTTTCACTTCATTTGCCAGAATTTATGCTCCTTTCTATTTTCCTAAATAGGATTTAACTTCCATTTTTTAAAGGATGCCTTTTTGTTTCTAACTGCTTGTTTTACTTGGTTGTTTAGCCTTTGCCACTTTACTGCTCTGCACCTCAGTTTTTCCATCTGTACAATGGAGATAATGATATTTCCCTCGATAAAGTTCTTTGAGATCTACTGATGAAAAGTGCTATGTTAGAGCCTAAATGACCACTAACTCCTATCAACAACATTTCTCTCTCTTTTTAAAAAACAAACACAAAAACCCTTAAGAAGTTTACTGACAAAGGATTTTGTTAACACAGAGTTAAGGTTGCCCAGTGATATCTCATGCCATTCCAGCAACTCAAGTTCAGCAAACTCAAACTTCTGAAATGCAGGAAATATAAAGTTATAGTATATGCCCAGGCAACCTTAACTCTGCCCTCTGAGAGATGCCACAATACACCCATCACATATTTATCCACATGCTGCCTTTACACTGTAATGAACAGGAACTACAGTAGAACCTCAGAGTTACGAATACCAGAGTTACAAACTGACCGATCAACCACACACTTCATTTGGAACTGGAAATACACAATCAGGCACAGCAGAAGGCCATTCTGCGCCCCTCCACGCAAAAACCCACAAAAAACAAACAAAAAACCCATGCAAATACACTCAAGAAAGAGATCTTGGAGTCATTGTGGATAGTTCTCTGAAAACATCCACTCAATGTGCAGCTGCACTCAAAAAGCTAACAGAACATTGGGAATCATTAGGAAAGGGATAGATAAGACAGAAAATATCATATTATCTCTTTAGAAAACCCTGGTACACCCATGTCTTGAATACTGCTTGCAGATCTGGTCATCTCATCTCAAAAAAGATATATCGGAACTGGAAAAGGTACAGAAAAGAGCAACTAAAATGATTAAGAGTATGGAAAAGCTTCCATATGAGGAGAGTTTAATAAGACTGGGATTTTTCAGTTTGGAAAAGAGACGACTAAGGGGGTATATGATACAAGTCTATAAAATCATGACTGGTGTGGAGAAAGTAAATAAGGAAGTGTTACTGACTCCTTCCCATAATAGAAGAACAAGCGGTCACTAAATGAAGTTAACAGGCAGCAGGTTTAAAACAAACAAAAGGAAGTATTTCTTCACACAACGCACAGTCAGCCTGTGGAACTCCTTGCCAGAGGATGTTGTGAAAGCCAAGACATTAAAAAAGAACTAGATAAGTTCATGGAGGATAGGTCCATCAATGTCTATTTGACAAATGGGCATTGCTGTTTGCCAGAAGCTAGGAATGGGCAACGGGATGGATCACTTGATGATTACCTGCTTTATTCATTCCCTCTGAAGCACCTGACATTGGTCATTGTCGAAGACAGGATACTGGGCTAGATGGACCATTGATGTGACCCAGTATGGCCGTTCTTATGTACAGTACAGTACTGCATTAAATATAAACTACTAAAAAAATAAAGGGAAAGCAGCATTTGTCTTCTGTACAGTAAAGTTTCAAACCTGTATTAAGTCAGTGTTCATTATAAACTTTCGAAAGAACAACCATAACATTTTGTTCAGAATTACGAACAACCTCCATTCACAAGGTATTCGTAACTCTGAGGTTCTACTGTACCAATACTTGACCTACACTCAAACTCTTAACCTATTGCACAGAAAACACCAGATTTGTTTAATTTTACGCACCCTTCACCCTTATGCATATAGATACACTGGCATCTAACATTATACTTTCACATATGCCTTCATCAAACCCACTGACCATGCTCCATCTCTCACCTAACTGCTGACAGTCCCCAAGCCAAGAAGATCCCTGATACTGACAATCTATCAAGGTGCATAAAAATGGTTTTTTTTAAAAAAATTTAAAATGGATTTTTTTATTTTGATAAGATCTTCTGATTTTGTTATTTAAATTATTAAAAGATTTTCTTTTTTAAAATAAATCTGTTTAAAATGAAATCTGAAATTAATGCAAAACATGTTCAGGCGTCAACTACTTATAATTTAATTGTAAATGTAAAATGTTTTGATAAGAGAAGTTTTAGTATCCAAAACATGTAAGGTTGTTTTATTTATTAAAAATAAATAATATATTTAATTCCAGTTACCATCCTAATATAGCTTGGCACAAATCATGAGGAAAAAGTTTGTTATCTAGTAAATAAACAATATATCATTCATCACTTTCTAATATACTAAAACTATACAATTAATCAGAGTATGTAGATACTAAGTTATATATTTGCTTAAATAAATATATATATAATTATAATGTACTCTCCTAAGTAGCAAACAGATGTACCAAATCTAGTGGCAAGGCTCTACTTAGTAGTAAATGAACACATTTTAATGATTAGATCAACCAATTTAGAAAATAAGAAGGAAAAATTGACTATAATCAATTATGTAAACTGAAGCTTTCCACTTGGCAATTTAAATCACTAATTTAAATTGCCTTGATTTGTGAAATTAAGCATATTGGATCTCTCAAGGCACACATGCTCATTTTTCCTTTGATCACAAATGAGGGTCAAGGAGACAGGCAGGCGCCCCCTCCCCCCGCAACAAAATCACAGCTCTGCCAAGCTGCTCCAAGTAATCCACTCTATACAGTTAAACTTAACACAGTAAATACAGCTTGAGTGCATGAAGGTAACTCCCAGTGGCTACTGTAGCTCCAGGTGGCAGAGTTAAGGATGCAGTGGTGCATACCCTAGCACTATATTTCCTGTCTGTTAGAAAGAAGTTTGAATTTTGCTGAACTCAGTGTTTGAGAAGGGCACTAGAAATCTCCATGAAACCTTAACTGTGCATTAACAGAGTTTTGTCCGTGAATTGTTAAAAAAAAAAAATTAAAAAAAATTGTATATTGGGGACATTTTTTTGTTTGTAATTCTGTTTGAGGACAAAAAAGAAAACAGCCACAAATAAAACCACCTTGGCTGTGACTGAAATCTATCAACATTTCATTGTTTGCCACACTTTAGAAAATTTTTTAAAAGACATTTTTTTTTTTTTTCACCTTGACAGTTAGGAGCAAAGCTTAGTGTGACATTCAACTTGCATGTGCACCTTCAAGTTCCTATCATCATTCTGGCTATGGAGAAACTTGATCAAGTTCTATTCCCTAAGAACTCAGTCATGTTCCAATTGAAATGAATGGGAGCTTTGCCAATGTCTTCAATGTGAGCAGGATCAGGCCCTAAATCAACTAGTGATAATAAAACTGTAACAATACCAGATATTCACTATCTCCAGAAGATTTAAATGTGCAACTCCACTGTATTCCCAGCTATACCAGCAAAGAAGAAACAAGGAATTATTTGCCCCCAGAACAGTTAGAGGCTATAATTTTAAATGGGATTATAGCATGCTCCTGCCAATTATAATAATGCCACACTAAGAATTAAACTTGCAACTGTATTTTAATATTAGAATTACTCAAAATAAATCAAAGTGATAGTGAAGATGTGGATTTGTGAGTAAATAGGACAGAAATCCACAAAATCTATGGCTGTATTTGTACTCCTTTTGTATTTCATTTCAATTGAGAGATATTTTAAGACACATTAGCTGATCAAAACTGGAGAAAGTAACTTCAGTAGGCCAAACAATTACCCAAAACTATACTTGACCAGAATACTGGGGTTATACCCCACATTTGCAGAAATCCCATAAGCATTTGTAATGACCACAAGTGCTCTGATGCTCAAATTTAAGAAGCACTATCAGTTGGTATATCATCTTAGGATAAACTTAAAAGATCCTTTCAGCCTTAAAATTTTTTTTCAAAACCTTTTACTGTTTGTGTTCTTTATTATTGCTCTTCATTTCACTTCTACTTTCCAGGATGAATGGATTTGTCAATTTTATTTTCCAGTTATCTTGCATTAGATACCATGCTGGGTCACAAATCCTGTAAAATTTTTAAAATTAAACTAAAAACTGTTTAACTTAAAACTATATTTTCATTAAAAGCTACTAATACTAGATTTTGTAAAACTCATTTTGAAATCCGAAACCTTGGGCCACATAGAAACACAAACAGAGTCAAATCAAGCTAACGTCGAAGTGTCTCTAAAAATGGCCTTTTAGAATTCCAGATCCATTGTGGGTCACTGATTCCACATAAAAATTGCTTAGTTTAGGAAAAAAAACCATTGTTTTAACTGTATCTGTCAGCTCTGCAAACTCAGAATCAGATCTGAAATCAAAACTGATTACTTCCCTCTCAAACACTGTCACTAATAATTAAAAAACACTGCAGGTCAGATTATGGTAAGGATTACGAGGGAACGTTTTGTACATATGCATTGAGGGAATAATCTGAGCTGACAAATCCTTATAACTGTTTACATGTATGAGAATTAAAAAATCCAGTCTAAGGGCTCAGGTGCAGTTTGCAAGACTGCCAGGTAGAAAAATGGATTTTACTTGTAAACTGAGCAAATCTGATACGGAATCATTGAGCTATAGTGAACATTGAACCACACCATGCCACTTTTATTTTTTTTCCACAGCAGAATAATACTTTATCTCTTTTCAAAAAGACAGTAACTACAATACCAGAGTACCTCTTGGTATTAGTTCATTGATTCAGGTCCTAATTCTGTGCTCCTTGTATACCCAAAACTGTTTGTTTTCAACAGGAACAGGCTGCAAAAATTTCCCATCACCATTGTAGCAGACAAATAGCCACGGTACCAGTATCTGTCAGCATCTTAAGCATTATGTTGTGTAGATCAGTTTATGTGACAGTGCTTAAAACATCAACAACTGGAGCCTTGTCAATCCTAGGGCTCCTGCTACCACCAACAGAGTTGAACACGTTGTAGCAATAGTGGAAGTTTTTGGGGAAAAGAGTCTAGCGAAGACATCCCTTTAAAAGGAAACGTTCCATCAACACCACAGAGGCAAACTAGTGTTTTTGTAGAGATAACTCATCCAACTCCTGATCAGACACAACCCTGTTTAGTGTAGGAAATCTAAAAGGATCAGAGACAGATAGAATTGCAGGTTTAAAAAAGTACTATATACCAGGCTATATATATGAGCTTGGTGACTTTCCTACTTATCTTGAAAAATCCTGGCAAAATTAAACTACCATACTCTCAGGCTTGATTCAGCAAAGCATTTGCTTACGTGCTTTACTGATTTGGGACCTAAATTAACAATTCTATATATTTATATTGAAGTCTAAAGAGGGACTATCCTTCTCTCAAAACTGCATTCCAATTGTTTCTTTGCTTTTAAAATTGAAAAAGAAAATATGACAAAATGAAGGTATTAATTCTTCCTTTTCTGTATTTCACCCTATTTTGTGACTGTATCAACCATGGTTTTTAAACAAAACATAATATCATGACTAACTAGAAAAATGGTTATTGAGCACTGATACTTTACAAATACAAATCAGATTAAAAATAATTTAGAAAAAGCAGGGTTTTTTCCCATGTGAGCCAGAATGTGATATTCTAACTCACTGGGTAGTATCTTACTCCACAAACAGTTTCATTTACTTCAACTGATTGCTTATGGTGTAAGATTCTATTTAATGTGAGAAAAAATATAAGAATCTGGCCCTGTATAAACGTATATTAAAGAAGAAATATTTTTAAATCTAATTTACTTTTCCCAGTTCGTTCTGTTTATTTTTTGTCCACTTCATTTAGCTTGGACATTGAACACAATTATTCAGTTTCACTTTTGTTTCTAAAAAATCACTTTTAGGTGCTCATACATAAACAAAATAATACCTGACAGTTTGCCTTTAAATCAGTGGTTCTTAACCTTTCCAAACTACTGTACCCCTGAAGCCTGAGTCCCACCCCCACGGGGCTGAGGCATGTAACTTAGTTTCATGGCGCCCCTGTGGCTCCAGGCAATTGCCTTTCTTGCCACCCCCAATACCAGCTCTGCACTTGCGACCCCTCTAAACCCCCAGGTTGAGAAACACTGCTTTAAATTATCCAGTTGACAATAAGAATTTGAAGCTCTTAATCTCTCTGATCCAATCCCTGAAAAAATGCTTTATGATATACTTTTTCTGGGGTATCCTTCTTGGAACATTTCGCTATATACCACAAAAAGAGAATTATTGTGCACAACATTCCACAGTTGTGAACACACTACCAAAGAGGTATTTCCAAAACAATGAGTGTGGTTGTTATCGATGGTGACAATATATTATGGAAACTAGTATGAAACTAAAACTCATTTCATTTGTGATCCAAGACAGATCCTTGGCAGTTAGACTAACAAACCCTAAAAACATACTCATGCTCAATTTTAAGCATGTCCATAGTTCCTTTAAAACCAATGGAATACGAAGCTGTTTAAATTAAGCATGTGCATGTTTGCAACACTGGAATGTATATTTGTATTGTAACATTTTTGTTACAAAGACACCGAAGAAACTTTATGGCCCTGGCAATCAATCCACTAAATACTCTGAGATCTTCTTCAGTCATAGGCCTAGCGAGTCTATACTTAGAGGTAGCATTCCCAAAGCGATGGAAAACCCCTTTCTGCTACTGTAGGCTGCATCTACACCATGGTCCCACGGTGGCATGGCTACAGTGCAGTAGCCATGCTGCTTTAGTTCCCATAATATTGACATGGTCAGTCACAGTTTAAGGCCAAAGGGGACCACCAGATAATTTAGTCTGATGCCTTGTACATCACAAGCCACCAACACCACCTAGCATCCACAACCCAAGGCTATGTCTACATTACAGCTTATGTTGGCAAAATGTATGTCATTATGGGGTGTGAATAAATCACCTCCCTTAGCAACATAAGTTACACTGACATAAGCGGAAGTGTGGAGAGTGTTTCTCCTATTAACATAGCTCCTGCAGCTCGCGGGGGCTGGAGAAGTTAAGCCAATGGGAGAGCTCTCTCCCATCGTTTTAGGGAAGCTATATTAGAAAGCTCGCAGGTGCACCGCTGTAAACTCTCTAGTATAGCTGTGCCCTAAACCCAACAACTGAAATTAGGCCAAGGTATTACAACCCACAGGAGACCCAACTATTATATGTCACAGGACAAATTGAGATACATCAAAGCTCAAGATCCCTGCAGTAGCTGGGAACTAATTATATGAGATATACCCAGTTAATCCCAAAAAATGACCTGCACCCCATGCTGCAGAGAAAGGTGGAAAAATCCCAAGGTCACTTCATTTGAATAAATACATCACGTATACCACAGTACTGCAAACATTAAACAAAGAGCGCTTCAGTGACAAAATAACGTAAGCTTTCCTGTGCCTCGTCCCCCAAACTGGAACCAGATCTCCAGCTCTTGAGAACTATTAAGGGATCTCAAGAGCTAGCATTCATGAACAGGAACTTCCTCTAAAGTAGAAAACTTTGTAAAGAATTCATCATCTGCATTTAATCCAGTAGTAACATATGCATCCTGTTTACATTACAGGGTCCACCATCACAACCACCAATGGAGCTACACTAGTAAATTATGGTTATGAAGTCTGATAGCACAGACAGATCCTGGCAGATCAACACTCAATTTTGAGAGTGGTATATGAAGCATTCAAATAGAAATTGTTCATGTGTGTGGTGTACTACAAAGTGCTCCTGGTCTTTTAGTTATCTCACAATTTATTTTAAAGAGGTCTCAGGAGCAGGAAGTATTGCAGACATTGTCCTAAAATGGCAGTTTTTGGTGAATGCTCAGTTGGAGAAATGAAGTAATAATGAATTTGGCTACACAAAAGAGACCCAAATAAAATTTTTATAAAAGCAATAACTACTGTGACAAATTAAGGGCTGAATCCTGCAACTTACTGTGCTTGAACAGATCCTTTTAGATCTACTCAGAGCCTCCACGAAATCAACAGGGCTCCATGCAGAATTGGGTTCTCATCTAGTAATTTCATCAGGACATGACAGAGAACAGAACTGTATAATGCAATGGTTCCCAATCTTTTTAGCTTGAGGGCCACAGATAATCATTTTTACAACCCTGAAGGGCCACCAATCTCCACCAGCATGCACCCCGCTCCCCCCCGCAGACAGAGAAGTTCAGCTCCCGTCTCCCAGGCTGCAGCAGGGAAACTGCATGCATCCTTCAGCCCTGTGCGCTCCACCTGGGTCTCTAGGCAGTGGCTCCCTTCTGTAGCCAGGGGGATGGAAGATCAGTGCTCTCCTCCCTCCGGCTTCAGCAGGGACCCCAGCACCTAGGGACTAAAGCAGAACACTTTGCTCTCTGCTGGAGCCAGGAGGAGAGAAGCACTGATCTCCCATCCCCTTGGCTGCAGCAAGGAGCTTGGACCAGTTTTTTAGCCCCGTGGAAACACGCTCCACCTGGTCCTCAGGCAGCAGTTCCCTTCTGCAGTCAGCAGGTGAAGAGCCAAGGGCCACTTTGGAACCCACCCCCCAGCCACTTTTGGCCCCAGGGGCCACAGGCTGGGAACCACTGGTATAATCTCAGATGAGCTACATAGCTACCAGTATTTCAGGACTAACATTACATGTTGGCTTAGCACTATATAAGCAGTGAGTACCTGTATTCTCCCTAGCAACCCAGTATCAACTACTTTACTACAAAATAAATACTATTTACATGGAAGAGGAGGAGCAAAGAGAGACTACTTAAGATGATCAATTTGTGTTCCCATAGTCTGGTGTGGAAGGATAGTAAACTGTAACACACAGTATTTAGTAAGTGTCTCTAGACTTGCCCTGCAGTGCAGCTATCTGTAAAGTACCACCTCGCTCTCATACAGCACTTTTTAATCAGTAGAAGACAATTAACTCGTGTTTGTAAAGCAGGCCGGTACTTCTAAATCAAAGGCAAAGAGAGTGGGAGCATGAAAAGAGCTTGGAGAGCCAGGCGGGGCTCCTGTCACTGTCTCATACCCAGACTGGATCCGCACATGGCTCGCCCCTCTGCACGCAGCCGGAAGGGAAGAGGGAAAGGGGAAGGCGACTGAACAGGACAGAAAGGGGGCCCGGCGGGGCTCGGACCCGGGCTGGAGCGGGAGCTCGGGGGCAGATGCTATTGTCACGCTGGGAAAATGAAGCGCAGCCGCTGGTGCCAGCTGTGCCCGCGCCGCCTTGGTGCCCTCTCCGCCCGCCCCCGCGTTCCGGCGCCCGCCGCCCCCGCTCTCTCCCGCTGCCCTCAGTCGGCGCCCGCCGCCCCGTGCTAACCCCTCGCCGCTCCCCCGCAGCGGGGCGGCCGGATAGTGCCAGGCAAGGCAAGCCCAGAGCGCGGGAGCTGGGGGGAGGGGAGGCACGGAAGAAACGCAGGCAGAGACGCCATTACACACAGGCCCCGCCCACCGCCAGCCGCGGCCTGCGCCCCTCGCCGCTCCCCAGCCAACCAGCCCGGGCCCGGCAGCGCGGGGCATGGAGGTGGCCGGGCACCTGCACCCGAGCGGGGGATGGCTCCGTTTCTCACCTTCGTGCGTCTTGGCGATCTTCGCCATTTTGTGCAGCGCGAACAACACCGAGACGGAACTGGAGCTCCCAGCCACTTCCGCTACGAGGGGACGAGGTGGGGAAACTCACTGCGCAGACGCAGCCTACGTCAGCTAGCGACGATCCGGGGCGACCGAGACTTACCGCGCAGACGCAGTCTGCGTCAGCTAGCGACGGTCCGGGGCGACAGCGACTCACTGCGCAGGCGCGCGCGTGCTGGCTGCTGCCTCGGGAGGCTAGCGGCCGACAACTGTGCGCAGGCGCAGTGCTGCACTCGTGTGCTGGACTTCACCGTTCAGACAGGCGTGAGAAAAAGCACGGCGGGGGGGGGGGCCTATGACGGGGGCGAATCTTTGCATTGGGCAGGCAGCCCACGCCTCTTTGTCTGTTGCCCTCTGCGTGTTTGGCTTCACTGTCCATCGCGGGCAGCTCCCTCCTGAGGGGTCGAGCTCCACCAGTGGGGGGGATACCAGAGGCAGATGCCATCAGGACATTGTGCCCATGTAAACACTTGCTTCGCTGCTTCCTGTGGTCGGCTTGGATCCCCCTTGTTGGGTCCTGTTGGGCTCCCTTGGCTTGGATGCCTTGCTCATGTTCTGCCAGGCTTGGTTTCTCCTTGATTGGAGATGATGGAGGGGGCGCTCTGTGGAGCGCCATCGAGGCATAGCACGAAAATGTGATGTCATCCAGAGCAGAGTGTGCAGATATTCATTGTATGGTCCTTTTTGATGAGCAGTGAGATAGTTAACAATGCCAACAATTTAAATTTTCATAATTGGACCTCTAAGTTAAAACCTCACTGATATTAATGAGGCAGTTCACACCCCTGCAAGCTATTGTCTCTGGTCCAGAAAACTGAGGCATAAGTTGCTGAATCAGTTAGGCTTAGTTCCTGTTTTGGAAGTTATCTTCATAGCAACAAGTGCTATAGACATAGTTTAAAAAAACATTCTGGAGCACAAGATGGTGGATCGGATACAGGGAATGGCATGTATTCTTCTCCAGTTTGGGCCATGTTTGTACTATTGGTGGCAGCTGCTCCCTTCCCTCTCACAGTGGTAGAAGATCATGGCACCATGCTAAGATGTGGCAACTCATCCTCATGCCTGAGTGACAGTGTGCTGGCTGGAATGACATAACACCATAGCACGGGGTGGCAACACGATTGCTTTGCCTGGGACTTTCAAGCAGGCCCAAACTCATAGCACAGGAAATCAGCATAACCCTGAAAAGGCTTAGATAGACATCTGTCTATCTAATCTATCTATCTATCACTGTTGATAGGATGATGAACCTGCAGTAATACTACAGCAAGTAGCAGTGTTTGACTTTAGACTATAGGAACATTACTTAAGAGTAAGGGTGGTGACATGTCACCACTATGACTTCTGTAATGTTTAAGGGTTTGTTTTTTTTCATTACGTCATGTGGTCTGATTCTAATCTTTTTTGCTAGTTTTGCAGGAGTGTAATTCCACTGATTTATCTGGAGTTATTCCTGATTTATTCTGGTATTTTTAAAGGTATTTAGACACCCAAAGACGCAGATAGGTGCCTAATGGGATTTTCAAAAAGCACCTCGGTTCCTAACTCCTCTAAAAATCTGGCCCAAAATGCCTGCAAACCCTCCTCCCTGTGGGTACAGCAGCTGGTCATTGCAGCCACAAAAGTGAAAGAGGCTGCCTAGGGCACTCAGGAGTTATGTGAATTCAGTATGTTCTTTTGGGCTGCTTTTGCTGGAGAGACAAGTAATTGATTTGAAGAAATATCTGTTAAATTTGTTTTGCAATGAAAAATTTTGTTATGTGATGAATAGAAAAATCCATTGAGGATAGTTAATTGTGCTTCAAGTTGTTTTGTAGCCATCTGTCCTTATTGTTCTTAGTTATTTTTGTAATAGATAAAGGGAAGTTGTTAATCTTGTGTAATAGATAAGGAAGTAGGAGTTGTAAGCCACCTGGCAAGAGAAACTCAGAGGCAGCAAAGACCCTGACTGAAAAGTGACTGGTTAAACTTGGAATAAGGGGAACTTTCGAGCACAGCAATTCCAGGCCCAAATTTGGAAGTTTGCAGTCGCTGCAACTTTTATTTGGCAAGTTACACCCGGTCAAGGATGACCTTCTGGCATGGGGACTCCCCAAGAAGGGACCGACAAAGTGACGTAGAAAATGTCCATAATTGGTTTGGCGGATGTATAGGCCGGAGTAGAGAGAAAAGGGGTTGTCAGGCAAGCCCAAATCAGAGAGCCACACATCAAGAAAGGGGTGCATCAGAATCACACTGCATAGAGGGTCTGATCAACCGTCACGCCTCTCTCCGGCTCGTCACCTTGACATCACATTAGAATAGTCAGGTAACTGAGCCGATAACCCATTGGGACTTGTCCCACGGATGATAACCTGGGTGTGAATACAATAGAGGTTCCACCTGAACGAAAATCAGCGCTAAATAAGAAAGACCAGGTCATGAAATATTTGTTATCTTTGCTGTTACTGAGTTCATCTCTACATGTGGTGAGTAGTGAATGTAAATGTAAAACCAGCAATAATTCTACTTGTATTCCGGGAGTGAATGTGGCTCTAACTGCTGGAATAACTGCTCTTTGTATTTGCTTTGTAATTATTAGTTGTTTCTTAAGTTTCATTTGTGTGTTAAGAATTTGTAAACGAATTAGAGAAGACAATTTGTGGTAACATCTAGCGGGCACCCTTCGAGTCTTAAGACTCGCCGCAAAGGCTAAAACCTTCAAAAGACTCTGGTGTTAGTCTCAGTTGCGGGCACCCTTCGATTTGTCCCAAAAGGGCAAATTGCTGCAGGAGTTCTTGTAACTCTCGAAAGACTTGGGTGTAAGTTTTGTGCTTAAATTGCAATCATTGTAATTAATTGTTGTTGTCTGTAATTATATAAAAGTGAGTCAGTAAAAGAAACATTTAATTCAAACAGTTGTATTAGTGAGCTGTTAAATAAAGATTATTAAGTGGTTAAGAATCTAAGTAGTTTGCCAAGTTTTTTCCGCTAGTTTGCCAAGTTTATTTCTGCTCCATCACACTCCAATTAAAAGAACTTTAAGTAACCCTTAGGTGCTCGCACTGCTGGTTGGGGCGAGTGCTTAATGTTTCTTTGTTTGTGATATTAATAGAATCTTTCATATCATAAAACCGGTTTTTTTGTGTCTCCTTTCCAACGTCATTGGCCGTCTTTCAAGAAGGGGATATATACGAACCCGCCTTAGCGTTCTAGAGTTTTGGGCACCCTTCAAACACCACTGACCACTTGTTCAGTGAGGTTTGCCATCGGTGATTTGTCCCACCGAAAAGTCTTGGGTGTTATAGGCTAAACGCTTTTGGCACATCAATTTTTATTCGCCTTTGTTACTGTGACTACCACCAACAATTTCACTTAGGCTTCCAACATCCAGGGTGATGTCTTTCAGTGATACTATGCTGAGATACTACTGTGATCTGGAGTGATGAGTGCTCTGTAAATACAAATGATGGGTAGATTAGAGATATATCAGCAACTTGGTCTCCCCAGCAACTATGTGGTGAAACGTGTAATAAATTTTCTCTCTCCTGTTTTCCTGATGTACCAGAGAAGCTTAAATTAACTTATTATTCAAACCTATGTTGGCAGTTTGAGTTTATTAAGGGCACATTAAGAAATCCTATTATGGTCAGGTTGAGATGGACTAGCACAGCTGTTTGGAATTTTTGTTGGGCTAAATGGTGGAGTTTTTGCTTGGATAGATGTTGCCATGGGGAGGTAGTTTATATTATAGTTTGCTTTGCTGTCTTGCAGATAAATTTTGTCAAGCTGTATGGTCTAATTCAGTTCTCATTAGGGGAGTGATATCTGTAATGTTATCATTTTCCTATTTATTTTAGTTGGACATTCAAATAGCTGGAAGATGCTGAGGATCTTTTCTTCCCTTTCCTTGTTTTATATTCTCTTTTATCAGCTCATGTTTTGCTAGATTCTCTTTAGTGACTCAGTGTTCCCATAGCCACAAAAAGGATTATTTGTTGAGTCTCTTGGGGATCCAGGGGGTAGATCAAGATAGACAGTAATTCAGTGTGACAGGAGTTTCATGTGTGTAACTGTGATGGTTCTCGGGGTACCCAGGACTGAACACCTTGTTACCCTCCTGCCTTCAGCGAGAGAGACTCTTGGTTGTGCTTAACTGGGTGTCAGCTACCTGACATCTCCAGTCTGTTAGCCCTCAAGTCCTTTTGGCAGATCAAGTTGTTCCTTTTGCTGTTCATTATGGTTATTCATCTTATACCTTCTTTTGTTCTATTTCCTTTACACAAAATACACAAAAAGAAAATAACCAACTATAACCTTTTTTGTCTGTTTTCAACCTTCTTATTTATTATTCTCTCAGAATCTAGTTTACCAGTGCTTGGAACGTGATCCTTAGCTAACTAGCAAACTGTGGGTAAAACCTGCCATGACTATGCCATTGTGACGGTTCTTAAGATACCCAGGACTGCGAGTCACCTTGTTACCATCCTGCCTCCAGTGAGGGTATAGCTTGTGCATTACTGGGAGTCAGTTCCCTGAAACTTCCAATCTGCTAACCACCTCCTCTGGGCTATGCCAGCCCCTATTTTGCCTTGCAGGTTAATAATAGGTGTACTCCAGTTCCTGAGCCTCTTTGAAGGATTCTCTTGCTGTGTCCAGCCCCTTATCCACTGAACACTCACAGTAATACCAGGTCTGCTGTCCCCAAAGGAACAGTGTATGCATCTGCTTGAATGATTCAACTCAGGATCAGCTCCTTGTATATCACCACGTCACTGTGATATATTTATAGTGAAAACAATCATAAATTTATTATCAAAGATCAAGATTTAAGAGATAGCAAGTAAGAATAATGAAAACAACAAGTTACATATAAAACAAAAGTATAACATGCTTTCTAAAGACTAAACAGGGCAAACGTTCAGTCTAAATAAGTTTAGCTCACCCCAAATGTCCTTCACAGCATTTTTAACCAAACCTGGTTAAGAGCCCATTTTCATGAATATAAACACACTGTCCCTTTACTTCCTAGATGCAGGGATAAAGGTGTGTCCTTTTGCCTTCTCCTTACATCCCCAAAGCTCATTGTTTCTCCCCAGAGTCAGGATAGCCCCGTTTGGTGTATTCTCCAGTGTGCTGATTCTCTGTTGATTTTTTATTGGAGCTTCCATTGTGTTGGCTTACAATGCTTAATTTACATACAGCCATAAAGAGACAGGTGAAAAAAAATATTTGTCTGGCAGAAACCTATTTGTCAATTCTGCCTTGATACAGACTTCAGTAATGTATTTTCAGCATACAAACATAACTTCATACGTCAGTACATACATTTCACAACAATATTAATGACCACCATGATCCTGGCTTTCTTTTAAGCCCTCACATGATATTCTCTGGTGAATCAGAATATACATTCCAGTATCAGGATATTCTTGTAACCCCTTTAGACAGTTGGGACTGAGGAGTTTGCAGGTGACAGTAACCAGTTGTAGTCACTGTCACATGATGGGGTTCACTATAGTGATCAGTGTGCAGTGCCTTTCCTTCTCTTGTGTCTCAAGCCTGGCTTCCAGTGTTGTGCTGCAGAGTTAACATCAGCAGCAAGGTTATAAGTCCAGTTGGTTGGGAATTTTCTGACAGTGTTGTTGTTGGAAAATGCTGATTAGTTAAAACTAAATGTATCACCGATATATTTCAGTGTTGATGAACTTCTGCTGAAACACAGGAAGGGTCCAATGGGATCCTGCATGGGCAGCATTCATTTGGAAACCTGCCTGTTCCAGCCATCTCATCTAGCAGGCCGCTAAAGAACCCAGGTTTCTAGAGTCCATGGCTCCAGGGTTGAAGGCATCTACAGCATGTGGATTGTGTGAGGGCTTGGGTTCCCAGGATTTCCAGGGTTTATGGCTCCGGGATGTCCCTGCCATGCTGATTGACCCAAGACAGAGGACCCCAGGACTTCTAGGCTGCCAGCTCCATGGCAGGGAGCTTGGAAGCTCTGAAAACCCTGACTTGAGACCCTGACACACAGCTAAGAGCCTGCTCAAAGTTTCTAGGCACTCTGCTCCATGAGGGGAGACTCCTATGATTCCAGGAGACTCCCTGGGCTGTCCCTGATTTCCCAGGAGCAACCCAGAGAATCCCCTAGAGTCGAGGCAGTGCAAAGAGTCCCCAGAATTCAGGGAAGGACAAATCAAAAGGAAATTTTTCAATATTTTCTAAAACATTTTTTGGAATTTCCTTTCTGCAGGCAATTTTGAAATTTCTAGTTTTCTTTCCTATTTGGAGTCAAAAGTTTTTAAAAGTGTTGGAATTTCCTGTGGAATGACCAGCTCTAGTTACAAATAGTTGCTCTGACTATACATCCTCCAGCATAACAGAGAAATTAAGCATATTTCAATAGCTGAAGAGGACATGACTCTCAGGAACACTTTTCATAATTAACTTCAGAATAGGCCATCTCCTGTAAACTAGAAAGCCTGGCCCCAGTGTTGTGTTGTGACTGAGTTTGGTGCAGTTTGAGGGTGGGATGGCAAGGCTTTCACCCTTCCTCCCACACAAATTCTGGAAGCTAGCTAGGCAGTGTTCCAGGACCATTCTATGTCTGCTTAGTATGGCCCCTTTTACGACACATTCTTTCCTTCCTCTTGTGATATCCCCATCATGTTCCATCTGCTCTATGCTGCCTGGCAAAGCCCACTTTTCCTCTCTCCATCTCTCTTCAGGGAGAGTCCCAGGTAGTTATTTCCATTGGGTTTATGACCCTATATGCAGTGGAGCTGTCATACAGTAGCCATATGTAACCCCAAAGAAGGCTTCACATTTTTAAATGTAGTTACCAAAAAAAAAAAAAAATCTGCATATGTGTGCGAGTCGCTGAAAAATAAGCTAGCAGGGCTAGACAGAGAAGGCACTAGCAAACTGATCCTGTTTACTAATCTACCCAATGCTAGCCTTGAAAAAAATCATGCCTGCATGTAACAGGGTGAGCTGTCCCTTTTACAGTCAGTGGGGACCTGGGGCCAACCCACCCTGTTCCCAGGCATGGCTCTTTAAGAACAGCTCTTCAGGAAGGGTTAGTGGAACCAAGCTGGTAATGGGGGACAGGTGCCTGTAGAGTGACTACCTCCTGAGCGTGATAAAACCCTGCTTTGTAGGTAGAGGGGAAAGCTAAGGGTCAAAAGAGAAGTGGAGAAAGACCGGTCCTGGGGGTAAAACAGAAGTTTGGGGAGTTGTAGGGAGCTTGCTAAAAGTATGGCACAATTTCTAGAAGGAGGGCTATGGTTCCCCTCTCTTAAGGGAGAAGTTTGAGACCAAGCCTGCAGGTAAGGAGGAGACCTAGGAGAGAATCTAGAGTGAGTATAGAACAGGAGAGGAATCCTCCGAGTTTGGTGCTCTATAAAAGTGTAGCAGGGCAGCCAGGAAGGCTTGTAGTATAGAAAGAGGCCCTGTGAGGGAGAAGCAGGGTAGATTGTGGTTATTGGAGGGGTCAGACAGCCAACTAAGGGTCCCTGGACCTGGGACTCTTTTGAAGATGGTGGCCAAGGGTTCCTCCTGTGCTGCCACCCTGTATGTAAGGAGAATACAGGACTGAGTGACGCCTGGGAGGAAAGGGCTGGAAATGAGGTGAAGATGAAGGGAAAGACGGCCCCTCAGGAAGAAAGAATCTTGATGCCAAGACTAGGGTGGAAGATTTGTGTTTGGATTTTGATATCCTGAAAGGGTGGACTTTTGTGAATTAGCTGGAGGGCTGAGTCACTAAAGCACTCAAACTGTGCTGAAGGTCAAGATGATCATAACAGATGAGGGGAAACTGAAGGACGGTTAGTGCATTGCCCAGTGAGGGGGTGCACTCTGTACTCCATCCTACAACACTGCAGATCATGTACAGCTGGGGAGTATGCGACTTTGACCCTAAGTGTATTAACTTGCAAGAAATCCCCAAAGTTTGTTTTGAGTGAAGCCAATTGAGTTTGAATGGAGAAAGATAGTCAGTTTAAAGCAAGGAGCCAAACATATATAAGGTGTGGCTTGACAAAGCCCTAGCTGGGATGGTTTAGTTGGGGTTGGCCCTGCTTTGAGCAGGGGTTTGGACTAGATGACCTCCTGAGGTCTCTTCCAACCCTAATCTTCTTTGATTTTATGATATGTCTGGTTGCCATTATGCTTTGCTTTGTTTACAAAGTGCTGTAGGCGTACATGGTGCTTTACAAAAGATGGCAAAGACTGCCCCTAACAGGTTATGGAAATGCAAAGTTCTCCTAATAACTTCTGGGGTAATTATTTGTGACTAAAAGCAGAGGTGATGAGAGAGGAGGAAAGTGCAGACAAGTACCTGAGATCAGGGCCCCATTAGCAACAGTCTGTAACTGGGTTGAAATAGGAAAGGGTGGGGGTTCAAGTTTTCTCTCAATGGGCATGTCTAGAACTTCCAGTTGGAGATCAAGACATCGTAGGTTGGTGCTGTACAAACAGAGTAGAGACAGTCCATGCTCTAAAGAGCTCACAATCTAGGTCAATGACAAGATATCATAAATGGGTGAAACAAACCAATTTGGTAAGAGTGGGAAAGGGAGGATGTGGTAACAGTGACAGAGCATATTTTCATGTAGGCTAGCTGCACACAATGTAGTAGCCTAATTAGCCATTATCAGAATTGGATCTAAAGGTGGGTAGGAGGGTGGCTTTAAAAATGTGTGTGTGTGGGGATTGTGCTATGCATTTTGGTTGGTATGAGAGAAAACAGGTGTTTGAGGGAGAAGTAGATAAGTCAGTGAAGGCTTTTTGTTCTGTCTAGCTCTGTAAAGGTGATTTGTCAAGGAAAAATTAGACTTATAATGGAGGTCCAAAAACTTAAAACAAAATTAGGCATTTTTTTAAAAAGTTGCTTTACAGGACGTGGATTGAAAGCTCTGTAAGGTCTAGCCTCTACTGCAAAGGGTTTACTGATAGCTCTATACTGCCAATATCCCTCATGGAGATGCAGCTTATACAGGCAAAATTTATTTTGCTGATATAGCTTGTACCAGTTCACCAAATGAAATAAATATCAGCAAAAGGACACTTTTGCTGGTATATCTGTCTGCTCTAGGGCTTTTTTGCTGGTATAAAAATGTTGTAAAGAATCTCACCCCTCACTTGACATTCTACCAGAAAAAATTCATAGTGTAGATCTCGTCTAAGACCTCACTCCTGTGAAGACTTATTTGTATGCTTAATTCTTACACACTGTGAGTAGTTCCATTGACTCAGTAAGTGTACTCACAGTGCACAACATTAAATGTGTGCATACATTTTTTGCATGATCAAGGCCTAAATCTGAGTTGAAAGAGTGGATCTTTAACAGAAATAAAATTTCTTGCATCTCTTTTGTAAGGTGTCTGAGTTAAAAAGATCTTCTCATAAAGAAATTAGCCTGAATAAAAACTTCTTCCAGCTGCAACTTCACTTCCCTGGATCTCATAATTATCCAGTAACCTATCATTTTCAAGAAAAAGCAATGCAATAAACACTTTAACTTCTAATGTAAAAGCACTGAAATAAAACCCCCAACTCTTCAGACCTCTTTTATATATTATAAAGGAGACAAAGATAATGGCTCATGTAATGTGCTTCCCCTCCTCTTGGGTTTCTAGCAAAGTGCAAAGACTGCTGCTGCCAACTAACTTTCTACATGCCCTAGCTTGCCATGTGTGTCTTTTGGATGACATGAGCTCTTCAATCTGCACAGGTGTTGAAGATTCTATGGCAGCTTTTGAAACTCCACCCATTTGCTCTAGCAACCTTGAATAAAATGCTTCTCTGCCTGCCATCCTGAAGTTGTAAAGCATGTTAGCTGCTTCCCTCTGTTGTGTATTTTGTATCTTTCCTAATTGCCTAGGTTGCTGTAGCAACAGAGCTTAGTTTGTTGCCATAGCAATAGAGTTAGACTATTAGGGGATAACTCAGCCAGTCCTGGATGGTTTTTGTGTTAGTTCAATAAAGATGCTCCCTGTGTTGCATCTCTCTGTGATCCTGTGCTGATTTCTCTCTCTGAATACAAGCAAAAAAAAAAAAATCAGCATAACAAAAGTGGCAACAAAGATGGGATCAACCTGTGCTGCACTCACAAAAAAAGTAAAAATCAATGCAAGAAAAAAAACCTTTTTGCTGTTTTGGGGGCTGGGCTGTCTACAATGATAGTTCAAACTGAAACTAAAACACCCTCCGCATCAAAGATGGTTGCATTTCACAGCTCTTTATGCATGCAGGTGTTGAACCTACAACAGGATTTGCATAGGTAGTTGTGATAGTGGATATAGGTGCAGGATAAGGGCTACTGTTTGCAAAACGTCTTGCTATCCCTCGGTAGGAAAGGGTGCCTCAGCATGAGCACGATTTTATATTAATATGTAATGAATGATTAATATTAATTGTGTAAGCCATAGATGCTAATGTCATACCGTTATGGCATTGCAGTCTCTGCCCCGCTTCGCCCAGCAGGTGGCGCTCTGAGAGCACATTCTCCGCTCCCGGGCCCCTGCAGCGTCTGGCCACTTACCTCTTTGAGCAGCACCCGATTGGGGAGCTTCGCCGTCGATCCGGGAACCTGGGCGGGGGCAACCAATCCTATTCGGGCAACGGGCTGTCAGTCTCAGAAGAAACTGGCGCTGATTGGGCCCTGCCGCGACGGCGGGAGATGGCGCGGACCAAGGCTATGGCGGCCGGCGCGTGTAGGGTAGCGGCGGCGATGGGAAGGCGCCGCCCGGAGGAGCTGATGGTGGTCACTGGGTGCGCGCTGCCTTTGTTTGATTGGCTCCCCTGACTCGGTCTCTCTGAGGCGAGCTCGGGGGCCGCTGGCGCTGCCCTTCGTAGGAGGGGCCAAGGCAAGGCAGCTATGGCGGCGGGGGGGAGGGCGCCGGTCCGTGGCCCTGCCTTGCGGGGCGCGTGGGCGGCTCCTCTTCCCGCGCGCAGAACCCGCGGGGAGCGTGGCGGGGCAGCGGGGTGCCCTCGCGGAGGAGCCCGAGCTGGGAGGGGCCAGGCTAGGCCCGGCCCGGCCCGGCCCAGACGCGGGGTGTGTGGGGCGGGGCCAGTGTCGTCGTCGTCGTCCCCCCCCCCCCCCCAGCCCTGAGCGCGGGACGCACGGAAAGACGGACGTGGGTGAGGACAGAGGCACCGACTACTAGTCAGGCCGCGGCGCCCTGGGCTCGGGTCAGCGACACCCAGAGGAGAGGAGTGATCTGTCCCTTGAGGTCCTGAAATGGCTCCCTACTGCCTGCCCGCCTTTATCAAGGCATCTCTTCCCCACGACACCTGGAGAGGTAGGGGAGTGCTATCATTCCCATTGTACCGGTGGCAAACTGAGGCATCCAGAGACATAGGCCTAGTCTACACCTAAAAAATAGGCTGATCTAACTGCCTTGGTGAGGGCTATAAAAAATTTCATGTCCTAATGATGTGGTTAGGTTGACCTAAATCCCACTGTAGAAACAGCTAGACATGGGAAGCATTCTTCCCTTGATCTAGCTACTGCCTCTCAAAGAGGTGGACTAACTACACTGATGGAAAAAAACCCTTCTGCTCTGCCACAGTGGTGACACTGCAATAGCCATACACTAAAATAAGGCCTTGTCTATGCTAGTACTTGTACCAGCAAAACTTTTTGTCACTCAGGTATGAAAAAACACAAGTTTTGCCAGTATAAGCGCTTGTGTGAACCTATGTTGGCGGATACCCTCCCACCAACATAGCTACTCCTGCTTGTATGGGTGGGTTTATTACATTAGCAGGAGAGCTCTTTTCTGTCAATATAAGGTGGCTACACAAGCAATCTTACAGCAGCACAGCTGTACTGATGTAGCTGTGCTGCTGTAAGTTTTAAGTGTATACTAGTCTTAAGTAACTTGCTTATGATCACACAGGAAGCGTGTGGTGGAGTAAGAATTAAACCCCTGGTCCAAATCCAATGCTAGCACCCCAACCACTGAAATATTGTAGTGAAGGCATCTGTAGAGCTCTGAGCAGGAATTTCATGCTGCTGCGTCGACTTCCTAAAAACATATGTAATAATGCTTCAAACCTTACCGAGTATTTTCCATTGAATAGTCATGTCTCACATCGGTTTTCCTTTCACCTGAAAATTTTTCTAAAACTCTTAATATATTTAAATTCCTTCTAAAATGGAGAGCCCTAGCTTCGCTTTCAAATTCTAGCTGACCTTCCATCAATTTAACATAATCCAGCTCTACAGTGGAGTTGGATTATGTTCAATTGTTCTTGGAAAGTCAGCTAGAATTTTGGAGAGTTAATGTTCTCAGTTTCCTTTCTTAGCTTACATTTTCTTATAAATGTTGCAGTGTTGTACATATTCTTACAATTAAACAGTACTTGATTAAGCTGTTGGGGATTAGCGTTCTTCTTTCTTTGCTCCACCAGGGGGCTCAATTCCCTGACATCCCCATGTTCATGCTAGTGAAGCTCTTATGCTTTTCTGTCACTCTTGTGACTGACACATAGAACTAGGAAATCTGGATTTAATTTCCAGCTCTGCCACCAATTTGGATCAGCTTGAAACAGAATGGTTAATTACTTGGTCTGTTTCCCACTCTTACAAGATTGTATTGAGATTTAATTAACGTATCTTTGCAGAGCATTCTGAGATATTTAGATGGAAGGCACTCTAAAAAGTCCTGTTATTTATAAAAGAAAAATTGCTTTATTACTGCTTTGGATACTCCAATAAAGCATCCCATGCAGATGCACTATTCAACCATCTATAAAACCAATTCTGAATACAGCATGATAAAAATGTAGTGGTTTCTAAACAGTAATTATCCACTGTCCTATATCGTCACCGCTGCAAGCTCCAATTTGGAACCACTCTTTGCCCGCATAAAACGACTTTGAAAAGTGTGAGACATTCTAAATGTAATTTTAACTCATCAGAACGTTGAAATGAATCTGCTAACTTCCTCGTTGGTTTTTCCTCTATTGCAAATGTATGCTCTTGTTTGGTATTGTATGGTTGATAATGCTAATGGCGTGTGGGTGGTGGTGGGTTTTTTTTGTTTTTGTTTTTTTTTTAAAGGAAAACCAAGTTTAAATAGTATTTTTTTTTTTAAAAAAAAGCTCAATTGGTCTTTTGAACTGTGGTATAAATGCTTTTTTTTAAAAAGCACCTTGAATGTGGAACTTCCCTTCTATAATAGATCAGTCAGGCCAAGGCCGAAGCTAACAATGTTCTGAGTACAAAGCAAAAAGCATGTATAAAGGGTGGATAAGAATGAATTCAGAGAACTGTTTAAAGTAGCAGAGGTGAAGTACAGGATCTTTTACAGACAAATTGTGTCTCAGTGTATATAAGGCTACTCTCTTTCTCTACTCTCTTTCTAGGCATTTGTAATGTGTCCATCACTTAGGTATCGGAGTACAACATGAAGCTGATAGTGAGACTCTATTTCCTGCTCTTTTCCCTTACTACAGTGATGGGCATGTTAGAAAGGTCTAACATAGATGGAAAAATATTTTGCAGCTTGTTTTAGAATTGTTTCTAATTGTTGATACTTCATGTATGAAGCTGAGAATTAGGTTATATTTTTATTTTTTGGTAGATCTAGATATCTTCTGGTAATGAACTGAGGGGATGTTGCTGGTTTCAAAGTTTTTCTGTAGAGTTGATTAAGCGTTCTACAAGAACAGCGGTAAAGACATTCCAAAGACACCAAGAGAAATATGAGAGAAGAGAAAATAGTTGGTGGTCAAGAGGAGTATTTCTGAATAGAGAAAAGATTGGTATTCAGAAGAGAAGGAACAGCAGAAAAAAGCTCCTGCTCTGTGAATAGCTAAATTACCAAGTCTGAGACTCGTACGGCTTAAAATGCCATTTATTTTTGTGGTCTTCTATGTATTTTATGGTTAATTAGAGTATTTTTTACTGTTGAAATATTATGTTTCTTGCATAGATTTCTTGAAACTGTTTGTTTTTATTATTTTTTAAAAGAAAATGAAATTTGAGGATGTATTCACAAAAAAGGTACATAGCGGGTAATGAAGGCAAAAATGTCCCTGTATCACTGGGCCTATTTGCCTCACTCTACAGGAACAGTTCTGGGGTGAGAGTGAAGTTTAGTCATTGTGGACCAGATCCACAAAAGGATTTAAGTGCTTAAGGCCAATGTTTAAGCACCACTGAGATCCTTAAAACCCCTGCTCAGCTGCTGCTTCACTCTGAAATCCCTAGGTGCTTAAATTTCCATTGGTAAAGTCCCCTGGTTTTTGCCTGTGAGCATATGCACAGCCATCCCAGTCTACGTGTCTGGGCACCTGTCTCATACCTAAGCCCCAGCAGGGCCCTTAAACTAGGCATTCCTCTGCCTATCTTGCCTGTAGAGCCTGAGCCAGAAGTTCTTCCCACACAAAGGAGAAGGAGGAGGTGCTACTGCCCCCTTATAATATTTAGCCCAGTGGTTAGAGCACTCAGCCAGAATATAAAAGACCCAGGTTCAGTTCTCCCTCTGCCTGATGTAGAGAAAGGATTTGAACTTGGGTCTTCCTTTCCTTAGTGAGTGCCTTAGCCACTGGCTTATGTGGTATTCTGGGGCAGGTAACTCTCATTCTCTCCTGTTGAAGTTGTTCCACTTTTATAAATAATTAATTAAACATGCATTGGAGCAGGGGCACTGGAACCTGGATGTCTCACATCCCAAGTGACTGCTAAACCCACTAATTTCCATCGTCATTCTCACTCTTTCTGTCCCATTGCATATTTAATTATTTATACAGGAGAAATTGAAGGACTCATATCTGATTAACCCATAGTCCAGTGATTAGGGCACTCTTGTGGGAGATCCATATTCAAATCCTTTCTTCACATCAGGCAGAGAGGGACTTGAACTTGGGTTGTCTATATCCTGAGTGAGTGTTGTAATCACTGAGCTAAATATTATAAGGGGATTCCACCACCTTCTCCTGTGGCATGCATTGCAAAAAAAAAAAAAAAAACAATTTAGGTGCCTAATTCCAGGAGAGAGTTTATGGCTGAGAATCCTGAGTGGAGCTAGGCACTTAGTCTACCGTGGGCTTAGATACCTAAATCCCTTTGAGGGGTGGGACATGGGACTCTCACTTCTCAGTATTTCTTGTTGGCTAATTTTGGTGGATCCCTGGTTGCTGTTCTGGCTTTTGTGATCCCATTCTTAGATATATAGCTCTTCCCATGCATTGTATATGGAGTCTAGATGCTTGAGCAAGGCTGTGGGTAACAAGGTGCCTAAAAGTTAGGCACTGAAATACCTAAGAGTTCCAGAGGGGTAGCCGTGTTAGTCTGTATACAGCAAAAACAACGAGAGTTCTGTAGCACTTTAAAGACTAACAAATTTAATTTAAGCTTTCATGGACTTCAGTCCACTTCCTCAGATGCAGTTGGTAGAAATAATACAGCAAATATTGGCAACATATATATACTGAAGCCCACGAAAGCTTATGCCTGCTGAAATTAAATTTGTTAGTCTTTAAAGTGCTGCAGAACTTTTGTTGTTTTTGCTGAAATACCTAAGTTCCTTTGTGGATCTAGCTCTGTGATTGAGTCTGTCTTTGGCCTCTCTACTAAGACTAGCACCAAGTGTAATAGTAGCAGTGATGGTACTTGTGATGTAGGTAGCTGTGGGCTGAAACCATCAACTAGTTTAATAGACCACTAAGCAGCTATCATACAGCAATGACTTCCAGTTACCAAGCACCAGACTTTTAAAGGTATTTAGGTGCCTATTTGTATCTTTAGACATAAATACCTTTAAAAATCTGGCCCCAACCAATTTGGAGTGGTTAGAACGAGTGTCCTCAAGAGTCATAGCCCATTATTAGTCATGTGAGCGATATATTCCCCTTTTGCTTTGATGATATAGTTTGTATAATATGACTTGAAATTAGATACTCTGTGGCATTTTTTTCCTTTAATGCAGGATATGCATTTTTGGGGAAGAGTGGGGATGAATATAATATTTTATATGGAGATTATTTTGTTGATATATTGAATAATCTTATAAAATTGTAAAATGTTATTAGACTAGGCAGTGATTTTACTTATCACTTACATACTGCTTTCCATCCAAAGATCTCAGAACACTTTAAAAACATTAATTAAGACTCAGAGTGTCTGCATAGTAGCGAAGTATTGTCCCTACAAATGAATAAACTAAAACACAGAGCTAAAATTTTAAAAATTGGGTGTCTACTCTTAGGCACTTAATTACCTAATTAGGCACAAATTTATAGATAGACTGATCATCTGAAATGTTGATAATCCTCAGGTCCCACTAAAGTCAGTGGGAGCTTGAGGGCCTCAGCATCTTTGAAAATCAGTCATTGTTTATTTTGTTGCCTAATTAGAGATTTAAGTGAGTTGCCCAAGGTCACAAGAAGCCTGGACAGAGCTGGGAATAGAACCCAGAACTCCTAATCCCAGTCTTGGGCATTAGGCACAAGATATTCCTTAGTTAAATAGCTTGAGGGAACATGTTAATTATGTCCTCTAACAAAACTAGTAGGCAGCAAATTTTACAATTGTAGGATGCCGCCTTCTTCCCAAATGGGAAAAAGATAAGCATCTCTGAACTTTTTCTGTAGTCTATATTCAGATGAAATGTAACAGGTTTGAATATTTGAACCCTGAGTTACACTGTACATATATAATTTTTTTAAGGTTTAGCAAGCCTTTTAATTTTAAGGAGTTTGAATTTATCAGAATTTATTGGTGAAATCTTAATTTTTTGTATGTGACCATTTTTTGTTAATCCTCCAATAAGGGATTTCAAAATTTTCATGTTTTATCTTGGAAGATTTATAGTAACTCTTTTTATTTTTAAGGAATCTTATGTTATTGGAGAAACCCTTAACACATGACCATAGATGGCACCTAAACCACTTGGGAAGTGGGAAAAGTATGGAAAAAGATACAGTCGAGATTAGGAACAGGAAACTGGATTAAAAGAATGGATTCGAAGTGTACCAGGAGATGACACAAAGGCAGCATGAAAATATTGTGCATGTTAAATCAGAGCCCACCATAGTGATTTGGTTGCACACAGCAAAACCAAAAAGCACAAGAGACATGTTGCTTTATTTTCACATTCTTCTGATAAGGAAAAACATTCATTTGAATTTGAAGTTAAAAACCAAAGTTCATTTGATGATGATATCACACAAGCCAAAATGGATCAATCTGTTAATGTGTGCGCATTGAAGCTATCGGCACACATAGCTTGCCATATGAGCATTTTTACTGTGGATCACCTCGGATGCATTGTTGGAGGGATAGCAGAAAAGGACATTAGTTTGCATAGAACAAAATGCTCAACACTGATTAGAAATGTGATTGGTCCTACTGTACATGAAGAACTTCTCAGAGACATTGGCAATGGACACTACTCATTGATCATTGATGAAAGTACAGATGTATCAGCACAAAAGCAACTTTGCTTGATAGTAAGATACTTTAGCAACAAGTTTAAATGTTTAAATCCTTTGCAGGGATCATTTACTTGACTAGAAATTACACTATCACAGAAACCCTCTTGACATTTTTAAACGACAACAAACTGAACATAAAAAAGTGTGTTGGGATTGCTGCTGATGGTTTCAATACAAGCATATGTGGAAATAAAAATTCGTTGCTCAAAAAGTTTTATGAACTCAATCCTTGTGGAGTTTTCATCGAGTATGTAAGTTACTCTCTCTATTTGTGTTCTTCAAAAGCCATTGATGTACTTCCATTGAACATAGAGTATATGGTTTCACAGACATACTTGTGGTTTTCCCATAGCACTTTCCACCAGAAGAGATACCATGAACTGTATGCTGCCATCAGCGTTGGAAAAAATTTCCTGAAAATACTGCAGCTTACCGAGACAAGGTGGCTGTCCATTAGCCCTTGTATTAACAGAATACTTGATCAGTATGAAGCTCTGACATTGCATTTTCAGTCTATAAGAGACAATGAAAGGGACAACAGTGCAGAGCTCTTCTATCAAATGTATTCTGATCCAGTAAATAGACTCTATCTTGTTTTTCTGCAGCCTCTCATTCAGGAAACTAATAGGATCAACAAGTTATTTCAATTTGAAACAGTTAATCCAGTTAAACTTATTGCTGAATTAATGCTGTTCTGTCAGAATTTGGTGCAAAGAATCATGAAACCTTGTATCTTTACAACATGGTCATCCATCATAAATTATGACATTCAATGTAACAGGAACTACATGCCTCTCTCGGAAGTTAACTTTGGATCAGCATTCCTATCTGAGTTAATAAATGCAATTTTTTCCTCACACACAGTAGAGACCATCCAAAGCAGATGTGGAGATGGTATCCTTGAGTTTGCAAAGCAAATAAAGCTCCGATTGCCTCCAAATGTCCATCATCTCGAATATCTCTGCGCTCTTAGCCCTTCAGTTGTTCTAAGTCCTACAAAACCTGAATTCTCAAATCTATCTTTTTTTGTCCTTATTTAGAGGAGATCATATCAAGTTGAAACAGCAGTGGAGAAATCTGGATGCAGTCTCATGGACACACACACAAGATAGCCAGATAGAACAGTTTTGGATAGAAGTTGCAAAACATACGGATGAAGTTGGTGATAAGGATTTTGTTGAGTGAGGATTATTTGCCCTTGCTCTTCTCACCTTGCCCTTCAGCAGTGCAGCTGTGGAGTGTACAATCTCACAAATGAACTTGATAAAAACCAAGTTGAAGAACAGACTGCAGAACCACCTACTTGAAAATATCTTAAGGATCAGGGCCTATATGTAGCAAAATAAGATTTGCTGCAACCAGTTTCAACCATCCAAAGAGATGATATCCATGTTTAATAATGAGTTTTATGCAGTTGCTAATAGCAAGGACACTACAGATGACTCTGAGGAGGATATCTTTTGTAAAGATTCAAGTGAAAAGGATCTCTTTTAAAAAAATAAGCAGCGATTTTCAAAATGAGTCATTGCAATTAAACTATTTGACTCGTGCATTTCAAATTTTGTTCTGTCTACAGATCTGTTTTCCCATCCATTTAGTAAGAACTACTTTTCATAGAGGAAGGATACATTGCATAAAGGCACAATGCTTTTTAGAAAAGGATTTTTGAAAAATGAAAATAAAATTAATAAGGCAATTTCTAATAGTAATTCACTTGGTAGTGTGGGTGGTGGGGTGCATTACCTTGCTATTGGTGCACTTCTTGGTTGAAGATACTGATTAGACAGTACACCCCAAAAACCTCAACGTTAGCCTATTAGTGCAATGCAGTCATGGCATATTTTATATTGAATGACACAACCTGAAGCTCTACACTTCTGTGCTTCAATACAACAATCCCACTCAGGAACCAGACAGCTGAATGGAGATTAAATAAAACCTTTTTTTACATATAAATTTGGAGGGCACTACTCTTGAATGATTTGTACTTATGACTCTGTTAAAAGAGAAATCTGAAATTCAAAGTGGCATACTGTACATAAAAAGACTAAGGATTATTAAAATCATTGTAAGATATTTGTAATTTCTTGATGGTATTGTCTTCTGCTTTCTTTTGGGACTGGTATTTTTATTAGATGAATTATGTACAAGTATGAATTAATAACTATTAAAACAGGATGGAATTGTAACAGTAGAGAATAATATAAAATGTTTTAACTATGTTAAAATACCTATTTTGAATCCACTTTCATTTTTAATGTATGATCTACATTTTTGTAATAAACTTTGATATAACTGATGATACAAAATTTATAGTAATTCTGCTGTTACAAATTAAAGTCACGTGTAACAGGTGCTAAATGTCTTTAATTTTCAAGGGCATTCAAGATACGGCATTGGTGAACACTTGCAGTGTAGTGATATGTATGGAGCAACTGGTCACCTCAAAGGAAAAAAATCCATAGGAACTCTTCTAATTTGGCTTTTAGTGGCAGAGCGTATTCTATGGTACAGTTCCTTAACGATTCCAGCTTGTGGAACTGAACCTTCTGAGTAGCATTCTTTACAGACCCTGGTATATTAACCACTCCTAAACAGCATCCAGATACCAGGAAAATAGGCCCATGTGAAGCCTCTGCTTGGATATGTAACTTCCAGGGTCACCAGGCTGACTCCATAACCCTGTAAGCCTCAGTGTTTAGAGGTATTAACCTTCCTTTGTACTTAGTTCCTACTTGCTGGAGTAAAATGCACAAGGTAAACGTCCTTGTTATGTGCAAGTTAGTATTATTTGGAGTTAGATGCATAATCAGTTCTCCTTGGGAATAATAAATGTAAAACATCACAGGCTGGGTTGGTGGTGACAAGGGCACTGGCGACAACACGTTCGGGTGTATGGAGTGTCTGGAGAGGGGAGTTGAAGACGAGGGGCAGTGTCTCTGGAGGGTAGAAGGGAGAGCAAGAGCACGGTGTGTGTGTGTTGGGGGGGGGCTGGACATAGTTTGGGGGAGTATTGTCCCCCAAACAATAAGCCGGGGGCAGGCATGCAATTTGCTCCTCCACACCTGGCCCTGTTGGCCTGACTGGCGCTGCCCCCCCCCCCCCCACATATAGAAGTGAAACTATGCCTGGAGGGTGGGAGAGCTGGAGACCAGAGTCAGGAGCGGGAGGAAGCTACGGGCGGGGTCTCTGAGCGGAAGGCAGGGGTGGAGGCTGGAGACAAGGGCCAGGGCCCGGTCTGAGCGATGGGGGCGCTGGAGACGGGCGGCGGCCGGCCAGCAGGGCCAGGGTCTGAGCGGTGCGGGGATGGAAACCAGGGGCCGGGTCTGGGGGACAGGGTGGGACGCCAGCGGCAAGCTGGAAGCCGGACGGAAGGCGCGTGAGTTGGGGGGTGTCGCCCCGCTGAAGCGCAGTGCGGGAAAGAGTCGCACGCGCCACTGTCTCGTTGCCTTGCTCCTCCCAAGAATAGTCCCTCATTGGCATTCCTACCCTAATCCCAGCCCCGAGTTGTGTGTGACTTTTAGGGCTACTGCTGAGTGTCACTTCATTTGGCCAATCAACGGTCTGATTCCAGCACTCGCCCCGCCCCTACTTCTCCCAGCCTTATGTAACCCCGACAAAGCCGGCCCTTCGCCTTGTGACTGAGCGCGGCCCCGCCGCAATGTCCCGCGCTCGCGCACCAGAGTCACGTGGTGGGTGTGGGAGGGGGTGTGTCAAGGGTAGGACCCCGCGGGCCACATTGCAGTGACGCAAGGGCCTTCGGGCACGCTGATTGGCGGTGTGTGGGAGGCTGCGGCGCGGTGATTGGCTTGCTAGAGAACGGGGGACGGGGCTGGTGGTGGCAGCCGTTAGGCTGCGCGCCAGGCTGAGTCTGACTGACTGGGATGGGGAGGTAGATGAGCAGCGGGGCCGAATATGGCGCGGAGCGGCCGGGCGCTTGGGAAGGCGCTCGCCGAAAGGCTTTCGGCGCCGCGCAGAGGTGCTCTCAGGTACGTGGGGTCCCCGTGTCGGGCGAGTCACTGACAGGGAGAGGGAGAGGTTTAAAGGGGCTGATGACCCCCCCTCCCCCTGTTCCTCCCCGGACTGCGGGTGGCTCCTCCCACCGCCTAGGAACCGTCTGGGAACCAACTTGAGCCGCTTCTCCACTTCGTGAGAGGCGGCCGCTACACCCGGCGCGAACTAAAAGCGTCATTAACATTCGCCTTTGCAATCGGTAGGCTCCAGAGTGAACGCGCTGGAGACGAGCGGGCTAACTGCTTGGTCCGCTCGGAGCCCCGGTCTGGCTGAGGATTTGGGGTTGGGACCCCAAGCTCTTCCCAACTCAAAGACAATGAATACGTAGCTAGGTAAATCCCCTGGGAAAACCTCAACAGCACACTGGAGCTAAGGGTGAAATACAGTCACAGGAATATTGTGATGAGTCCAAAAAAACTTTAGTGCCAATGAAATGTCTGGGGCTGCGGGGAATGCTGGAGTCAGCAGAGGGAACTGGGGAGGGGGAGCACCCACCGTCCGCTGCCTCTTTTCAGTCCCCAGATGGCATGAGTAAGGATAGGCAATGTCTCTGCACATACAGACTCTACACTACCTCATCTGGTGGGTATAGGTCTTAATCCTGAGATTATCGATTTACAACAGATGTTGGAGAGTAACTTCAGGAAATGGACTCTCTAGATTTGGTACCACTTTGGCAATGTGTAAACGTTACCACACAATTTAGCTGTGCAACTGCTTGTGCTCTCATGTCTCACCTCATTACTTTTGGGGTGCTAAAACATTATTGTGGTCCATAGGATTCTTCCATACTGCTCTCTGCCCTACAGCGAGGTCCAGATATTGCCTGTTTCCACTGACCTTGTAAAAGGCTTGTTGACTTTAACCAGTGAGGGAGATAATATCTTGGATCATCTCTATTTTGTGACTTGATTGCTGATTTTATAACTTGGGTTTCAAGTGCCTTTTTAAAGAGCAAGTATGGCAGGAAATACAAAGTATTAACAATTTACAAACATGCACTCTCTCTAGCTGAACCAATATATATATAATTTTTGGGTACATCTCAAACATATTTCAGGACTTATGTCATAACATTTTAATGAATGTGAGGTTGATTAAGAGCCAAGAGCTTATCCACATCATGTGTCACAGCCAGTTCTGTTAAACCTAGTCTTCTAATTACAGAGGCAGGTTCTGCAGGGGGAAAAAACAAATTGGAAACCAAAATGGACTCAAACTATTTTTCTGAATAAGGAGTAAAATAATAAATGTTTCTTCCCGTCTTCATTATTAGGACTGGTTGTGCCTCCATGTTAAGGTTGAGATGAGGTACATGTGGTTCCCCGTCCCCTCAACTTAAACCTGGTAATAAATAGGTTGGAGTAAAAATCACATCATGATGTCATAAACTACATTCAGTTGTTTAACACAAGGACTGAACTAACAAAATGTGGGATCTTGCTCTTTTCCCCTGGAGGGAAAATTTTTTTTTTGTGTCCTGTCCACATTCAAGTAAAGTTTAATGTAGATTGGAGATACTAAAATAGTTCAGCCTTGTTAAATGAAAATAGCTTTAAAAAAATGATTTAATGTGTGTGGTTTGAGGACTAACTCCATCCCCAGAAACTGTCTAACACAGAAAAGCCTGTTACCTAGAACCTGGTTGAAAACTACCTAGTAATGTTTGAATATAGTTATAACCAATTTAAAAAGCGCCGTGTTAGGTGCTTTTGAGCAAAGTGTAACTTGTCTTAAACTGATTGTGTTCAGGAATTTGTCAGTCTTGGACAATGAGATAAAGAATTAGGGGAGTATAGACAGATCATGAAAATAGTGCTTATAAAAACCTACCAAATATTTAGCTATAGATCCATGCAGTACCAAACTGATATAAATTTATCTTTATAACAACTTGTATATGCATATACTAAATACATACTCCTATCTACTAGTGTTTTGATTATCATATAATTAAAAACAAGAGTCCTGTAGCACTTTAAAGACTAACAAATTTAATTTCTGCAAATATAATTAATAAAAGACATTCAGACCACTCTTCCATAAAACACTTTGGTCTGTATGTTTTCTTTTGTCATCTAGTGCAGAGAGGAGGAGCCCTGTGGAAAGCTGCACAATTGAATAAAAAGGAAAGATGTCTATGTGATATCTTAACACCGTCCAGCTGCATAGAACCCCTCCAATGTGTGAGCTTTGCTCTGCTTATTTGGGTGTTGAATATCAAAGTAACTGATGAAGGACAAGTTGACAGAATGATATATATGGTACTGAACCATGGTTTTAAGAGTACTAGATGCAGAACTGCCAAATAATGTTCATGAACTCTGAATAAATCAAATGTTAACTATTTAACCTAATGTTAAAAATAATGCAATATAGTCACTTAAAAAAAAAAAAAAAAAAAGCTTGCTCCAAAAGAGGATGAAATTTGTCACTTCTCTATCAGAACTGATGCTGCTTACAAACCTAACAAAATATCATTCTCTCAATAAAGATCATATAGCAGCAGTGGTCATGGTGCATATAGTATGTTTAGTAGAGTGTAGAGGACAATTAGTTAATTAAAAAAACCCAAACCAAAACTGTGATCTTATGTAACATCTTTATCAGCGTCACTCACTAACTCAAAATGAGCTATTAAACTGAAAGATTATCTACATTATGGATTGAACCTAATTAACATTCTTAATTTAAAACATTTTAAAGTGAGTTTAAAAATGGTTAAAGGTATTGGATTGATAGCCTTGAAAACTGAAGCTGCCTCCACTTAAGTACATTGTGGTCACCAGCAGCACTGATTTCCTCTTTTTGCCCTGTCAGTGTACCCCCTCACTCTGCTGAAGAGTCTGCCTGTAGGTATGAGGGCATAATCAGTCTTCCATGCCCATTCAATCTCTAAGATTGCCAAGGAATGCCCCAATTACAGTGTTATGGTTTTCGGGCCATGGATGCCACTGTCCACTAGGATTTGGAATGAGATCAGTTTATGTCACAGGAGGGACATAAGCCATAAAACAACCATCAGATGATGTTAACTTTATGAAACTGACATTTGAGATATTATGAACATGGTTACACTGGCACATCCTTAGTACTAATCTTAGTCTTTTCTATCATTTGTTAGATATCCCCCTTCTTCTGATACTTGAGTCTAATCAACTTTAATCTTAGAACAGAGATCTAGGTTTTTTTAATTTAATAAAATCATAGAATATATATTATTTGAACATATGATGTACAGCAATAACAGTTTCCTTTGTGGAGCATGAAAGCCATGTGGTACCATAGTTGGTGCCTTAGTGTTTGGAGAAGAAGCAGCAAATGGAATTGGACAGTAGTAAAAATGTGATGTGATTAAGATGTGAAAGCTGGCAGACCTGTTGCCAGAGAGGTCTTAATGTAGGACTAGAAGCCAAGTACTTCTGAGTTCTGATATGGGCTCTGCTGCTATCTGCCCTCTGTGGCCTTGAACAAGTCATTAATACTCTGCATCTATTTCCCTATCTGTAAAATCGGGGCTATTTACTGTTTGAAGAGGGATGAGCAATGAGTGTTTAGTACTGTCTTTTTTTTATATATCTAAACTAAATGTTTTGCTACTACATGTGACCTTGAAAGAGTTAAGAGTCTGATTCAGGAGAGCACATATGCCTATGCTTAAGTTCCACTGGCATCAGTGGAACTTGAGCATGTATTTAAGTGATGTCTTTTATAAGGATGCTTTCCAGAACCAGAGCCAAAAAGAGCACATTCTTGTGATACCTGTTTTATCTATAGATGAGTCAAGAGAAATTAAAATGATGATTCAGTATTCCACATGAAATCTCTCCAGACTTGTTAACTTTGTAATTTTTTCTGATGTTAACTATACCCACCTGCCCTGAATGGTATTTAAACTTTCCAAATCTGACATCTGTCAGCAATTATATCTCATTGTTCTTATTTATCTAACATTTAGTAATTGGGATTTGGAAGTTGCAAAGTAAGTCTAGATAAAAAATTGTTTGAAATATTTTTTACTGTAACATTACAGAAATTTAAATACACATTTTTGACAATGTACTATGAGAGTTTTTAGCTACGTATACTTTATTTTTTTTGTCTGTGGTTGAGAGAGGCTAATTTAATGTAAAATAAGGAGTATCCCAGGTCTTCTGAGCACATTGGCCAGATTCATAGAAATTGGATATGGATAAGGATTTATTAATTGTTTTGTCAACCTCTCTGGCACTGCAGGATTATTTCTATATCATACCCCTTGCAGCATCTTGTCCGGGTCACTGATAAATGAAGTATCTGCATTTTTTGAGATACAAGTGTCCTAAAAGCAAATAGATCTCTCAAAGGTTTTCCAGAAACTCAGACTCACTTTCCCTTTCCTGATTTCATCCCAGTACTCCTGGTTGTACTTCCTATACAATCCCAAGTAATTCCTTTTGTCTTTGGTGTTTACAATTCTAAATATTTGTAGTTTATCATCTTGTTTCATATGTTTTATTACCTTGCAAAATATGTATATATTATTTCTCCGGACTTTAATGGTGTTGTTTGCTCTCTTTCGAATTCCTTCCTGGATTGGTTTTCTGTCTGCTAACATGGTGACCAAAACTAAATGCAAGTGTAGCTCTGAGGTAATTGTACAGTTTAGGGTTACTTATTGCCGTTCTTAGGGGCTTAAGCATTTTTGTCAAAAGTGTTCATGATAGCTTTGAGAATTCAGTTACTAAAGTAGATATTTCTATTACATAAGCTCCTCAAAGCAGGGATTGTATCTCAAGAATGTTTGAAAAATGGCTTGTACAATTACAGCATTATTTGAATATCTTGTAATAAAGCTCCACTGAGGTGAGTGCATGGCATATATTTGCTTCCATGATTTATTGAATGTCTGCCCTATAGATTTACATTGCCAATTATTGTGGAAAATTGGTGGATGTTTTCTAATTACAGGCCAGCAAAAGTTAATAGTTTCTTCTAATAGTTGACCGTTTACACTTGGTTATCATAACTTGCTAGGCTTCAGTTGTTAAGGGGAAGACTCATCCATCAGTACACTATGTAAAAAAACTTCCTGCTAATTGGGGAAGGTCAGTTCCATTTTTAACTCCTCATTCATATGACTGCCTGATTCTAAAGTTACAGCTCTGATGGTGTTGTTAGAAATATGACAGAAACCCAGATAGTTCTGTAGATATTATGGGGTGAGGGACTACTGGTAGGTAAGTAGTGGAGCTCTGTCTTTTAAATTAATTGATGCCAGGAATCAGGACTTCCTGAGGTTAACTTTTGTCTAAAACACATTAGTACTTCTTAACATTGGGAGATCCCAGCGGAAGTAGAGTCCAGAATTTAACAGTATAGACAGATCTGTAAATATGTGATGATTCACATTTAAAAACTAACTGAAATATGCTTTGTATTTTTCCATAAACTTAAATTCATTGACAGAATAGATATGATCTTAAAATTTCTAGTATTTCTGAAAAGTAAATGGTGAGATTTTATTTCTGAAAACACTTTTCATTATTATGAACTCAACTCTTTCAAGAGAAACAAATGTTTACAGCAGTATAAGGAATGTAGCTTCCTCTCTGAAAGGCCATGCAACCAGGAACTTGCCTTTAAGAGAAATAAGGGGTGGGAGGAGAAACCAATTTCTTGTAATCTGAAACATAAAAATATGAATGTATTTGTAATGGAGTTCAGCAGTGTATCCCAGAGTTCAAACTTCTCTTCCTGTTTACATATTCAGAATGGGGCAAAGTATTAGAGATGACTTCTGAAAACTACTTATACATTAGCAGGAAATGCTGTTCTGCAAGTCAAATCCGTGACCTCTGTTTAGTGTATGGCCTCAGACTGACTTGAAGCCAAGTCTTAAGGGAAGACCTTTGTATTTTAATGTGTGCCAGTTATTTTTTCCCGTGACTGTGAGCTATTTTTAGTTTCTGCAAAGGCAAAAAAAAGTTAACGTTGCATCTTGAACAGCTTGCAGACTACTATGGAGTTCATTTTCACATCTGAATCCAAAATTTTCAGCAATACTGTAAAACAGATTGCCTGTGTCTCACTTCAGTATATGCAGTGTTGCTGTAACTGTGTTGGTCCCAGAATATTAGGCACAAGGTGGGTGAGGTAGTATCTTTTATAGAACCTCACCAATCCTGTTTCTCTGTCTCACTTCAGTGTATTTATAATTTATTTTGTTAATCTAAAACACACTATAATAAAACATTTTCACAATTGCAGGCACTTGGCTTCCTGTGGCATTCTGATGAGCAGAATTCCTCCACTGCAAGCATCTGTAACAAACCATACCTTCTCAAGAAGAACTTTCTTCAACATTGCCGCACCATTAATAAATAAAAGAAAAGAATATTCTGAGAGAAGAATTATAGGGTTTGTATAATAGAACTATGGAAATAGATTTTGTAGATGTCTGTGCGCATTTGATTTCCACAAGCTATTGTAGATAACCAGAAATACTAGAGATTCAAAGATTGTGGCTTATGTTTATAGTGGTGACTAATGATTTTAGAGGAGCTTGACTTTCAGAAAGTGCAGAGCACTTCTCCCCCTGAAAATCAGGCCCCTTTAAAGTGCCTCAAATTGAACAACAAAAAAATGAAGACATTCAAAATCACTGGCCAGTTTTGAAAAGTTTAGTCTGTGACTGTCTTGTCCAGAAACTAAACTCACTGTGTGCAAAAAAAATATAAAAAAGTAAAGTAAAAAAGCTATCCCTTCTAGTGGGAAGAATGCCTTAAGTATTTAATCTGTTGCTGCAGAAAATTAATTCCAGCAAAATAACAACAAAGGTGTGAACTCATTTTCCCCCCTCAGTTTTTCCTCATTTGCTCCAAGAACATGCTAATACTTTGCACTTAACATTGCACTTGAAGGATCTTCCAATTCTTTAGACTGTGATATTGAGGGTGTTGAGAGGAAGCATTATCCCAGGGGTGAAATCTGGCCCCACTGAAGTCAACAGCAAATCTGTTGATCTTCATAGAGTCAGATTTCATCTGAGGTCTCTTGGCCTCCCAGTCACATTTTCTGGATATTAGACACATTGTTTCCTCTTCAAACTCTGCCTTTGTATGAAATGGCATAGTCATCCTTGAATGTCAGGGTGCTACACCTGTGTATCCACAAGAATAACTTAGCTAACAACTGTTCTGCTTATGCTCCTTTTTCTCTGGAATGGATTCTCTCAATTTTTCCAAAGCAGAACTTTCCTTTTTAAGATGGAGAAAAATCAGTCTTCCCTTTCACTTTTGACACATCTCTCTCTTCTTTGTAGCGGTTGCAGTGTAGTTTCTCTCCTCCTGTAGAGCATCTTCATTTAATTGATAAATTGGGATATGGCTGAGCAGGGAAAAGGAGTACATCAAACATAAGTATATTTGTTAATGTGACATTGCTGGATCCTGAAGTCTGCAGTGTTGACACATTTAAAGATGAATGAAATGCTTTTTAAATATTAAGGAAAACAAGCAAAAAGTCTTTACTATTACAGTTAAGTAAACAGTGAGGGTATTTTACTTCACAAGGACCAGAGTTTGGGATATCTTTCTTCTCAATTTGATGACTGACATTGGGAAACCTAAAGCAGAACGGGCTGCATGTTCTTCTTTGCTTTAATTGTTTGTAATATCAGCTGTTTCAGGAGAAACCCAAGATCAGAATTTTGTTTAAATTATTTTTCCCAATGCTCCTTAAAATGTTTTAATCTGTAATTTAAATCCATCCCATAATTCCTTAGGGTCCAGTCTTGCAAGGTGCTATGCCCTTTGGAAGTCAAGGCATCCTGTGCCTTTCAGGAGGTGCTCGGCACTTTGTGGTTATGGGTTGTTCTTTCTTACTATCTCTACAGCTCCATAAATGTAGTTAACACTTCAAACAAATAAGAATGTCCCTGCCCCAGGGAATTTGCTATGTGAAGTTTAAACAAGATGTATGAGGAAAGACCACAAAATGCTGGGTAGAGGATGAGGTTGATGTGAGGACAAGGGCTGCTGGGATAAGATAATGGCGTTGCTGACGTAGCTGATGGATGTATCTTGAACGTTAAACTAGGCAGTTCTCAGCATGCTGAAGGATTTAAGAAATGAAGTTATGGAGATGTGATTGAGCTAAGGATTGCAACCCCCAGTTAGGGATAAAAGATAATGGGGGGAGAGTGGTTAAAGAGAAAAGAGGTGGTGATGAAAAAAGGAGTTATGGATTGAAGGGTTAGAGGCAGATAGAAGAAAAGACAGCAGCAGAGGGAGGATTCTTTAATTAGGTCTGTTTTTCAGAAATTCTTGGAAATGAGTACCAGTCCATTTGAAGGACTAAGAGGTTGACTGTGTAGCATTGCAGCCTACCTGGGTTCTCTGTGGGGCTTAAAAATATACTTATTCTATTGTGTATATACACAAAGTGTGACTTTCAAAGGGTCATAACTGGTTAAATCAAAACCAGTTATTTTCAGAAGCCTCTGATATGTCTCAGTAAGGGTAATTTCCATGTCATATTATTAAAATTCTTATAACCATCTCCAAGATAGCTTTCTCCCATGTATATCCTTTCCAAAATCAACTGCTTTTTTCCCCTTCAATCTTGGTATACACCCCCTGCCCACCAAAACAATATAATTTCCCAACAAGGACCAACTTTGGAAACACTACTGTAACTTTTCCTCTAGCAGTTGTATCAGCTTTCCAATTCAGGATCTTTAAAGAGTTTGTATATCTTTAAAAGCATGCAGATCTGCAAAACATATTAATGTGGCTGATTGGCTGAAGAATGGGATGAAAAGATAAATACTACAGAATTATACAGACATCTGAATCTCTTAGAATTTGCTGCAATTTTGCATGTCTAGAAGTCTGTAAAACAGTTCTATGGAAAGTCACACAATATTTGAACAGCCTTAATGAATAATAGGAAAAATAGCAACATCTTTTCCCAATATTCTGATATCCTTGTTTGACCATTACACATGAAGGTGATACAAATATTTACCCTGGGCTGAAACTTTGCATATGGGTCAATCAGTAAAAATTCTGTCCCGCATTTACCTTATAAAAACTAATTCAAGACCAGAATTTCCACCTTGCTTTCATCCTACGACGTTGATTGAGATTCTGATTTACCAGTTCAATGGAGGTTTTTATTAAATCCAGCATAGCCCAATGGCTTATTTTTTATTTTTTTTGTCAAGTCCATTTGATACAGAAGTAACTTAAACCCCCAAAAACTAAAGACTAAAAGGCTTTCCCATTTTTGAGATACATCTAAAATTTTGTACCAACTGTATTTATCTTGAACAACTGCATGTACAGACTGCTTGAAATTGGCTTTCAGCCTTGGTTTTTGTTTTAAACACTGAGTAATTTAGGATCCAATTCTGCAAACACTTAAGCATCTGAGGGACTAGTCATATGCAAGAAATTACAGATTACTCATTTGTGTGTTTGTAGGATTGGGACCTTAGCTCTCGAATGCAAGGGACTAATAGTAGCAGCTTGACTGAACAGATGGTGGGTAAGGACTGTGCTGGTTTCCCCACCTAGCTTTACCAATACACCTCATCCCAACCTGACACCTCATCTATTCCAATCTTGCTTCACTGGGGCAAATACTGATTTTTGCCAAATTGCTTACAACTCTTTCTTAACTATTTTTAATTAGCTAAGTTACCTTTTCAATTTTTAAATATTGCTATATTGTCTTTGGTTGATTGTTTTGTATCTTTTTGTGATTCTACGTTGTATGATTTTTGGAATGGAAATGTTCTTCATTTAATTTTCTGTAAAGTGTAGTCAATTTACAGTGCTGTATAAATTACTGTTAAAATATTAAAAAGATGTTAAGGCTGCAAAGTCAAGAACTTAAAAGTTTAGAAACACCAAAATTAAAGTTGCCCATGTAACTTATATTATCTTGTAAAGCTTTTATATTTAAATTAATACAGCTTATAACTGGTAATGTCATGTTCCTATTTCCAGGTATTCCATGCAGGAAATGTATGAAGTGGTAGCTGTTGTGGAGGACTACAAGTTCTTTGTTCCTTGGTGTAAAAAATCAGACATATTATCCAAACGTTCTGGATACTGCAAAGCCCACTTAGAAATAGGATTTCCTCCTGTGGTAGAGAAATACACATCAGTTATTACCCTAGTGAGACCTCACTTGGTTAAGGTAATGCTTATTTTGTGTATTTTCTTGTATGTAACTTTTCCTAATACCTGCTTGTATAAACTTAATACTTTGAACAAAACAGAAAACTATGACTTCAAAACAAAATTAAAAAATTATTCATAAAGCTGTTTTGAGTGGCTCTGTATTTACAAAGGCTGTGGGGAGGAGCTTTAGTTTAAGATTTAATTACAGCTGAGGGATATTGAACATAGTTTTTAAAATGTGAGCTGCAAAGCAGAAAAAACTTTGCCTTATTCTTTTTATTACGTGACAAGTAGCCAGCCATTTATGATACATGTATATTCCGATTTCTGGTTCTCTTCATTATAAGGTATGCTTGTCAGTATATTTTTTTTATATAAGCCTCTTTAAACTTAATCTTGACTTACCCCTTTTTCTTTGCGGCGTGGGTATGATGCTTCAGACACTTCAGCAAGAACGGTGGCGTCTGAAATCACTCTCCAGCGTTCATGACTTAAATTGTCTGGCCTGTCTGGGAAAGCTCAAGCCCTTTAATGGTGAAGGCTTGTTCGGTAGCAAGACTGATGAGATGATGGAGACTGTCTACTGCTCTGTCTTTGGGGTCAGAAGAGAAGGAACCCTGCTTCATCTTCTTTCAGGTTCCAGAGGCAATAATTTTCATCTGCTTTCTTTTACCCTTCTCCAAAGTAGTTTCAACCATGTCAGTAACAAAAAAGGCAGATTAAGAGAAAATGTTTTAAGCAGAGGTCTGGCACTTCAGCTGCTCTTTTGTCCTCTACATCTACTCAGGTTCAAATCCAATGGTTGCTTAGGAACCTTATCTCCATTTCTTTTACACTTTTCTGTCCTGCACCTTTCCTTCATTTTGGAAATTGTCTCATCCATTTTCTTGCATGGAGCAGAATTACCATAGATAGCTGGTGTCAAAGATAATAGAGTGGAATTGGACTGCGTATCCAATCTCCCATCCCTATTCTTTTCAGGGGATTTCTCTTATGAAACACTGCTTAGAGCAGAAATGGATTCCTAATGAAGTATGGGACATATAAGATGCCAAGACAGTACAATGGGGGAAGAGATTTATTTAACCTTCCCCATTCTGGGGGGAAAAAAAAGATGGTCTCTGTCCTATCATAGATCTGAGACAGTTGAGCAGTTACAGCAGAAAGTTTGTTTCACATGCTCATTGGACTCTGTCCCCACTGTTTTCCTACAAGACTGGGTCTTGACCTAAAAGATAACTCTGTGAATGTAGGCATCAGGCTGCTCATCAATTCTCTCTCTGCTTTACAGCTCACTCTAAAAGAGCACATCTAATCTTGGATCAGACTAGAGTACTTCACCTCTAAGAGTGGTGAAGGGAGAAATCTTTCTTTGGTACTGAAGGTCACTGCTAGACCTACAGTACCTTCTCTATACTTTTTCCCTAAAATTTCACATTGTTCAGCTCCATTAGTGTTGGCAATGTGGGAATGCTACTGTAGACAAGGAGCTGCGGGCATTCTAACTGTTGTGTTATAGTGGCTAAAACACCAGCAGCACCTACCCAATTGCTACTGCTGACAGTTGAATCATTGGTATCAACAGTGGCAGATGTGAATGAGAAGAATTAGTGTTGATGCATCTGTTGAGTTTACAAGAGTTGCAGTGGTAGGCATGCTGTTCTTCCTCTACCTTGAGAGACCATGTAATTTCTCTGGAAATTACAAGACAATTGGGAACAGCATTTGGGTGACTCTTGAAGGAGTATTATTCAGTCCTTCTCCGATGGAAGTATGGCCAACCCAAACCTGGGTTTGGATGGCAAACAAAAGTGAGTGAAAATCAGGGCTACATTCATCTTCTAATCCCAGAGTGGAGGTTATGAAGCCAATACCAGTATGCTCCCCAATACAAAGCATTAGGCAAGGCCTGTAATCAGATCCACCCTCAAATGTCAGTTGAGTTACCAGCAAGCAATATTCAAGCCAAATATGTACACTTATGGCCAGAGTCTGCTATTGTTCCATAGATTAGTCCCTTCCACTGAAATCAATGAGACGGTTCATTCAGTAAGAGTGGTAGAATATGTTCCTTAAAGATATGTATTTCTCATGATAGAATATTTATGAACTCTGAACTGCAGCCACCTTTGCAAGTTTGAGATCTACTGCAGTTTAATTTATAGTCACTAAGACAGTATTACTGTCTTGATGCTAAATGATATATACCAGTTAAGATCACTTATATGGTGTAATAAGAAATATTGGAGGCTTTTCAATACATACAACTTATATACAAGTAATGGTAAAGGTGAAATATCCATATGTTTAAAACTATGGTATTTACAGCACAATGGTACAAAATAACTGCAGTGTACAATACTAGGGCACTATTCTGCTTCTCTCATATGTAGACCTGAGAGTTCTGTGCACCTGGTTTGAAATCTGTTTTGTGGATCTGAGAACAAAAATTGGCCCCTCCACAACTTATTTTTTTCACCTAAGAACTACTCCTCATGCAGATAATTTCAGGCAATGTAATCTGGTCTCATCTTGGCTTCAATGCAGGAAGAATTCTTAGCTGAATCATGACCCTTAACATGTAGTGAAATGTGAAAACATACCAGCTTCTAAAAGGAAATGGCCGTATATATTTAACATACAAAAGCTCAGTTCTAGCTTAATTCTTAAACTTTCTTCTAGGCATCCTGCACAGATGGGAAACTATTTAATCATCTGGAAACAGTATGGCGTTTCAGTCCGGGAATCCCAGGTTATCCAAGAACATGTACCTTGGATTTTTCAGTAAGTATGGTAAATAAGCCCAGACTACTAAAAATGGGACATGGAAATATACTTAGAAACTAAAGCCATGACAAACAATGTGCTGTTGCTAATGAAAAATAGGCTAAGCATATGCACTGAAAAATCAAGCTAACTTTACAAATATTACTCTGAATGTTAAACTATCATGTGAAAACTTTCCTTCAGAGTTCTCTTACGAAATTCTTCTTTGATGGAAACATTAGCTTCCATTGCAATGAAGTATTTCAGGGAGTTGAGTCTTCCCCCATTTCCCTGCAACTACTAAATACTTAATGCTGGTGTTTTCCAGACTGCCAGTCAAACAAATACATATGGGAGAATTGCAAGTCACTGATGGAAAAGCCTACTTAGATGATACTGAGCATATCTCCACAAATACTGGATTGTTCCCAGATTCGCTTCTAGTTTTAAATATTACAGTGGAGAGCATTTGACCACTTCTGTTGGTCGGCTATTCCACAACTTCTAATAGATTTCACTGTCAGGAAGTGTGGGTATTTTCCCTTTGCTGTTTAGCATGGTGTAGACTATTTTTGTGTATTGTCTTCTTCCTTCTTCGTATTGTTATCCAGTCCCTTTCTGGTAGTCTCTTAACCATGCTGTATGTTCTTCTGTTCTAATCTTTCTTCAACAGAAGTCAACCACTCCAGCCTTCTAATCATTTTTTGCTCCTCTATGAACTGCCTGCATGCAGTTCATATGGTTTGGTAATGAGGTGGTGGCTGTAGTTGATACACTAGAGTTGTATTCAGGGCAAATATTGCCTCTCTGCTCTATGATATGAAACCAGTGCAGCTCAAAACTCCGTTGACCCTTTAGATGCAATATCTGATTTGTTTTGTTACAGAAAAAAAGATATCTAGAAGTATTACTGCTTCTGTAATTTCTTATACTTACTTTGTCTCATTTTTAGTTATTCAGTTTTTTTAAGATTTATTACCTAACTCCCATGACTGTTGTTCTGTTTCTCTCTCTGTGGCTATGTATAGAGTATGCATTTTTTGTCATTCCCAAGTCAGGACCCATCTGAAAATCTGAATGTCAGTATACAGCCTGGGCTACAGGAGCAAATGCTGTGCTCCTGTAGACCAGGTGGATCTAGGTGTAGATATTGTTGCCACCTGCTGGGGTTCCCTGATTTAACAAACTGTTTCTCCTGTAAATAGGAGAGAGGTCTTTTGGTGCCACTTGCAATTTGAGACCCTCCTGCATGGGCTAATCCCCTTCAGTTTACTGGGGGTGGGGTTGTCACAAATTCAGTAATAGAGAAAAACACACACACACACACACACACACACACACACACGATTGTAAAATGCAATTGTTTATCTTGCAGGACATGCCATTTAAATTTGCAAGATGCATGAACCCCCAAGCTCTTATAGAATATAAAAGCTCCCAAAAAATTTCTTGTCCTAAAATTCCTCAAAAAAAGAAAGCATGCTAGCTTCCACTGATGATGATTATGCAGAAATGCTGAAGGCTTTATCTCAAGCCATGTCTAAGTTGAGAGAGTTAAAATGACTGGTTTTAACTCCCATAATCCAGATTCCTTCTTCTAAGGAAGCACAAACTTAAAGAAAAAACAAACTTTTTACTTAAGCCACCTTATGGTGTGCATTTCTAGGTTGAGAACTAGGACGTCAAAACTGGCCTTAAATTGGACACTGTTCAACTTTATGAAGAACTGCTATCGATTGACCTTTGCTAGCCACACTATTTTTAAAGAGGTAAATGGTTTGTATTGGTAATAGAAGTAGAGACAGTTTAGTTAATTGGATTTAGAAGAGGACTGAGTGGAATTCTAATCCTTGCTCTGCCATTGACTTGCTGTGTGGTTACAGCTAAGTAATTTAATCAGTCTTTTCCCCATCTGTGAAACTAAGATTAATACTTATCTACACTACTTTAATGGTATGATGATAGGGATTAGTAAATGTTTGTACAGAGTTTAGAAAAGTAAAACGCACTAATGGTGGTTATTCCTTATGCTTTCTCTCTGAATAAAACATTATCTCTTGGGCATCACTTATCAGTGTATACTGCTGGGAACAGAAGTAAGGAGAGACTTCTCCAACTTCGTGGAATGTGACAGTAAAACTAAGTTATTTGCAATAACTGAGTGTTTCAGTGAAACAACTAAAAATTTAGTTTTAAGGATGCTGATTTGAGTCAAAATTGAAATCTGAGCCTGGGGCTCCAGCTTGTTCCTTCAAGCTAAAGTGCCAGTCTTCTACCAAGTCAGCAGTGAACTCTGAATGAGAGGTTTCTTCGTCTTAAGCTGTTTTTTAGTTTTTTATCAATTCGTCCTACATATCTTAAGTACAGCATAATGTTTTCTGCAGTTCATGGGCAAAGTCTGTACTATCAGTTCTTAAATGAAATTAAATACTGATACTTTTTCCAGGACAAAACTCTTGGTCTCTGCCCTGGAGTTCTGGTTTCTCTAAGAAGTTTCTAGAGTTGCAAAATGTGCTTCCCTTAATATCATTCATAGAGTGAGGTTGCATGTACTTAAAGCCCTTATCCTGTAAACAATTACATCTGTGTTGGAATGTGTAAGTACATTAATATACACCATTACACACAATTCAAGATGAAGACTGTTGTATCATTTGAAGGGCAATTTATAGGCAGGTTATGATTGCCTCATTTGGAATTTAATTGGGACAGAACTTTTAACACTGACTCTTATGAAGAATGACACTTGCTGTTTAAGCAGCTTAGTACATCCTAAAACCATGCTGCTCTTAGTATTGAACATGTTGAATTAACCTCTACTAAACAATCTGGCAGTGTTATAAAAGATTCCTCTTAGTAGGGGGACCTGTGTATGCAATCAATATAACTGAGTTAAGAAACATGCCAGTTTATAGTGTAGATGAATGTTCCCTAACTAGACTAAAGCGCTGTACACCACAGCGTAATATGACAGGCTAGTTCATATGAACAGTAACATGGCTGTTATGAGTTATTTAAGCTTCCTTTCCCTTTAAATAATTCTTGTTTTACACTGATGTATTTTCAGTTTAAATGCAAGAATATTTAAATGATTAGATGGAAAGATAGGGTCCAAAATCTGGTACTGTAGTATAAAGGCTTAGGGCTGCCTACATTGACTTTGTAACTAGTACATCAGCTCTGTTTAAAATTAGTTTCTCAGTTTGTGTTTAAAGGGGAGACCATTCACTGATTGGAATACTTAAATCCAAAGATGGTGAGAACAGCAAATATAGTTTGCAGCAAGGTTAAAGCTATAGCTTAATCACTGAAAGATGGTTTGGGAAGAGTAGTAGCTGGTTTTCCTCCCTAATTCAGTTGCCATATTGGTTTTTTCCTTGCTTTAAAGTGTTAATGCAACTGAACACAAGACATTTCATTTTATCTACAAACCCCTCTCCATTCCAGGATATAGCTCAGAATTATTTTTTTTTTAAATGGTCCCTGGCTTTACTCTGTCAGTCCTCCCTCACCTGGCTTTCACCAATACAAGTCTCTCTTCAAACTTTTGTTTTCCTCAGTCACTAACTTATAACTGCATGTGTTGTTCACCAATCTTCTTCCCTGTTGCTTTTTATAACTATCATACTTCTGTACTAATACTGAAGTGTTCTGGGATACAGTGTGTTGAAAGATGCTATCTAAAAATAAAAGTGGATCAAATGGCTCATGAGTTTTCACTAGAAAAATTTTTTAGAATGGCATATAAACTTCATATGTAGAGAGTTAAAGCTTCCCTTCTTACAAAGAATGTTTTTTATATTGTGGTAAGTATATAATTAAATACCCACCCCTTTTCCCTCCCACAATTCACATTAAGTAAATGCAGATTGACTCTTGATAAAGATTTTACTGAAATGATAGATGCTAGAACAATCTTTCTTGTTGATTTTTCAAACAGGTTTCTTTTGAGTTTCGTTCACTTCTACACTCGCAACTTGCTACATTATTTTTTGATGAAGTTGTTAAACAGATGGTAGCTGCCTTTGAAAGAAGAGCATCCAAACTCTATGGCCCAGAAACTAGTATACCTCGTGAGCTAATGTTTCATGAAGTTCATCACACATAAAGGGCAAGTTAGCCCTCTGCCTTTATTATAAACTAGTTTTGTACACCTTATTTATAAGAGGTGCTTTTTTCTGTGGGCATCTATTTGTTAATCTAGCTTTGTGTGTAATATACTGCTGTACAAAACATATACAATATGGAACCAGATGTATATAGAATATTCAAGCTTCAAGTGCAATTTAGGGTGTGTTTGTAATCAACTGAGTGGCAGCTACTATAACCTAGCCAACCAAGCTTGCCTTTACCTTGCCAAACAGTTTGATTATATAATGAACACATCAAAATTACTGCCTTATCTAAACTGTTAAATTTTTTTGCAGTGTTTGTAATAAGTGTATCACGTTTAAGTTATTAGCAGTTTCTGAACATATGTAACTTATTCTCATGATATCAGCATCAACCCAAACAAGTTCAGGGAAAATAAGGGCAGTTGCCTTAAACTTCCTACTTTTCCTTGCACTAGTCTTGTGCTCCAAAAGACTGAAGGAAGAATGCACTAGTGGATGGTTTCAATACTTAACTGACAGGGCTTCAGTGGATAAAGCAGTGGGCTCTTACCACAGATACTACTGTAAAAGTATAAACTGACATGTTACACCAGTTAAGACTAACAATTACATGGTTCTACAATGTGCTGGGGAGACTAAAGCACTGTGGCATTGTACTAAGTGTGTGAGTTTTTAAACCAATTACCTACAAAGGTTTAAGGGAGCAATTAAGCTTTTTAAAAACACATCTACTTAAATCCACCCATTCAGTGCTACCATTTCTTCAATAAACAGATTACTATAGCACTAAACAATTAAAAGGAGTAAATTATGCTAATGATTCTTGAACACATTGATAAGGATGGAACTGTCATCTGGGAGAGCGGGGGAGGGGGGGAGCTATATTCTGTGTCTGTATAACAATGTTGCAGTAAACATATCCCCCCAAGGGGGAGGTAGAACTAAACTGGCTTTTAAAAATGAGAGAAACTGAGTCACTAGTTTTGAAAATGTACATCCTTTGAAATTTTTCAACTGAGAAAGCAGCATCTTTTTCCTACCTTACATTTAATTCCTGTTTTAATTTGACCATTGGATAAAGTCTGAAATTAAGCAAAATGTTTAGATTTAAATCTAAAGTTTATCCCTTTCTCTGAAGTCAAATGTGTTAAATGTAGAGAAGGACATCCAAGAAAGTTTGTCCCTTCAGATTCTTACTGAGTTGAGTTAAATCCGTTGCAGGCACTACACTTCTGAGTGCACAATTTCCCTGGCTTTAGAATAGTTTCACTGTTTGTGCTGAACAGGGAACCATGAAACTGACAAGTCTTGTAAAATTAAACGAGCAACTTTAGACTGTTGGTTATTTTAAGTGGTGGTGTAATAGGTAAAATTCAGACAAGCATTGTGGTGTTCCTTAGTTTAAACAAATCAAATTCTCAAGTTTAGATATATTTTAGTAGACTGTGGCAGGAGAAGAAATCCTGTTCTATACAAAGTTAAGTAAGTCTGTGTTGCTCTAAACTTTAAACAGAAGGAAAACTTTCTCCCACTTTTCCTGGAGGAAATCATGAGGTGCAGTGTAGAAGTCTGATTCTTTAACTTCAAGCATTAAAAATATAACCCACTGAATTTAAACCACTGGTTCTCAACCTATTTACCACTGTGGGCTAGATCCCCACAATATATATACTACTTGTATGGCTCTGAGCCTGTCAAATAGGCCACAGCTATGTGCTGATTGGACTACAAGCTGAGCACTACTGGTTTAAACCAAGAAAAATCTCTTCTCTACCTCCACATACTCTAGTAACTGGTGATACAAAATTGTTGATCTTCAATCAGGGATGTACTAATTTACTTTTTATAAGATCTGCTTATCCTTATACATTTTTCTTATCTCAGGCAATTTATCCTCCTTTCATACCCTCACAACACAATTGCTTTTTCCAACACTGCTGCTAAAGGATCCAATAATCTGTTTCAATACATGAAACAGAATTAGTACTCACTGGGTAAAGGACAAGTTACTGTACATAGTTTACCAGCTGCAGTAAGTTGCAGATTAATATTTCCTAAGCACCATGTCAGTTGAGCCTGGGTATGTTTTCCACCAGAATTTTATAGCTTCAAAACTACCTGTGGTCTACAATGTCTATTGAGAAGAGTGTTTCTTAAACAAATACTCTATCCCTCCAAGCACCAATGGTCAGATTTCTAGTACAGTTTAGATGCAATCCTCGTATCATTAGGTTTGATTGTTAACTAAGGTTTGTGTACAGGTGAATAAGGTAATACATTTCATAACTTTGAACAATTTTATTATAGAGGTTGTCACATAATTGTATATTTGTCTACTTTGTACACAATTTTTTTTAATCTTGCACGCAGCTGCTTCTGAATTTTTCCTAGTAGTGGCAAGCACCAATAAATTCTGCTTAAACAGAATTTCAAGTGCCTTAATTGATTAAGTTTAAAGCAGAACCTTGGTACATGGATCTTGCACCCAGTAGCAGGAATGTACAAATGTCTTTGTTGAAAAATACAAAATAAATTATCTGTAGGCATGGACACTGACTGTAAACAGTTACATGTGTTAAATGAAATCCAGTAACTAATGGTTACAGTGATTCTTTTAAACACCAGCCTCACTTCAGTCACCATCCACCCTTTTGCACTGACTTCTGAAGTTTTTAAACTGTCAATCTCAGCCATCACAGTTCACGATGTAGGAATATACCGGGAATTAGAACATGCCACCTCCCATTCCTCCACCCATTCCTCCCATCGGAGGTTCCTTCTCCTCTTTAGGAATTTCAGTAACTACAGCTTCTGCTGTGGATAAGAGGGAAGCAACACCTGCAGCATCCATTAAGGCAGTTCTTACAACCTATGAGAATAAAAGAAAAATGTAATCCAATACTAGTTTTCTTCCACACATTAAAATAAGGTACAACTTCATCAAAATTCTTTGAAAAAAATTTACATTACCTTTGTAGGGTCAATGATTCCTTTCTCTACCATATTTACAAAGTCTCCAAGCATTGCATCATACCCAATGTCAGGTGGGCTTTGCATGATTTTTTCAACTATCAATGATCCTTCAACACCCGCATTCTTAGCAATAGTCATTGCTGGAATTTTCAATGTTCTCTTAATGATTTCTATGCCTGTAAAAGTATTTTTAGGGTTTTACATAGAGTACATTCTCCATGCATTCAACTGGCAAGTCAAATACTTCAACTTACTGACCTGCTACAAGGTTAGTATTAAAGTTACAGGAATTAAACAGGAGAGCAAACTATTTTCTGCCTCTCTACAAGTGAGGTCATTACTCGTAGTAGGCTCAAGTACCAGTTTTAATTAGCTTTTAGTTTCAAAAGAGTGATAATAGTATATGAACTTATCTAACCAAAGGTTCCACACTTAAAACATGGCAAGGAAAGCTTTGTACAACATGAGCTGCTCTGAGGTAAAGAATATTTCAAAACTACTATCAAATTAGATTCCCAAAATTAAGTTAAATGTTCTCAACCTTTAATTATAACTGCAGTTGTTATAACAGACATCCAACTCACGTTTTCCTTTAACACTTAGTTTTCTCTAGACCTGAATTCCACTGTCTCAAATAGACTGAGAAAAAGCAGGAAAACAGCTAAGTTAGACCAGAGGAAAAGTTATCAGGGATCTGAAAGATTGCTTATTAACCAGACCAAATAATCAAAAAACACTCATTGAAATGAACTGTATTCTAACCTAGAGTGCAGCTGTTTTTGAAAATAAGTAGTATTACAAGGAAAATGTTTATCTTCAAACTAAAACCCATTCAAGCAGTTTGCTTACCAATTTTTTGATCTTCATTGACTGGAGTTAACGCATCTAGTGCTGGGATGCATCGAAGCAACGCACAGCCACCTCCTAGAACTATACCTTCTTCTACAGCAGCCCGAGTAGCATTCAGTGCATCAGTAACTCTGTCTTTCTTCTCATTCACCTCAACATCACTTGTACCACCAACCTAGAGTAAAGTAAACAAGCCACATGTCAGTTGTGCCAAGTCCCCATATATTCTCAGAGGCAAGAAGGTGCTGCAGACTTCAGAAGCACTCCAGGCCAGTTAATCAGTAACAAACTAATTTTTGATCATTTACTGTATGTTGCTTTTGGGCATCCAAATGGAAAAATCACGTGTACTTCAACCATTAAGAGCCTTTTGCAATTAAGATGCTTTATATCCCTAAAGGTGTAAACTTAGTTATCACTTCATCCACCCCTGAAAAGCAAAAATATGTATTCCTGCTGTAAAAATGGATCAGAGTAAGAATCCCTTATCCAGCTGAAGTGACAGGTAATGAGACCTGCAAAAGATTTCAAGTTTGTCTTCCACCAACAGAAGTTGAGCCAATAAAATGATATTACCTTACCCAACTTGTCTCAGGAATTTAAATAAGCAAGTTATAATTACTAAAGTTAGAATTCTATCTGTAGGTAGTGGTTAACACCCCTATTCATGTAAACAGAATCTTTGGATTTTTAATGGCCACAAAGAATTAAGGCCTCCATTTTAGCCTATCTAAGAGCACCTCAGATGCCTAAGGCACTGGGCAATTTCTACTTACCAACTTAGCACCATTTCATAGAGCAGTCTGGCATTTCCCCAGCGTCCAAACTTAAGTACTGAGCCAAACTGCCTCTCGAACTAAAACAACCAACCAGGTAAGGGACAATCGCAGTACCTACTATTAATGACCTTAAAAGGAAGACCATTAACACATACTGGTGCTCCCCAGCCCCAGTAACTGTCTGCCAGTTTTGACCCTTCAAACTGGCAAATAAATCCACCTTAGTGACACCCAAGAAAAATACTGAGTGATAGCCAAAGCATAACTAGACTACTTCACTGATCCAAAGTATAAACAAAGAAAGCAGGTTATTTTTTTTTTAAACCTTTTATGCCAACAGCACTGGGCCCTGTCTGTGACCAAGTAGGCCCCACTGCTGCACCTAGGGAAGTATTAAGAGATTATATACATTTTGTAAAATTTCAATTTGTCACAGAGTCCTGGCCTATGAGGAGAGATGAACCAGCAACACCTGTGCCATAATTAGCTGTTTCCCACCCTGAAGATGATAGATTAATAAGCATCTGGGCCTTATAAGGCTGAGAGAGATCATTCTTGGGTTGGAACTACAAGGAGTAGGTGGGCTCCCAAAAAATGACCTTCAGCCTTGGTCTGCAGGTCAAGAACTCTAGGGGAACCAGTCTACTCTACACTCAATCAGGAAAGGATGGAAGGAACAGCCCAGCAGGGGCCCAGAATGGGGTAGAGTACTCTATCCTTGAGCCAGAAAAAGACTCAAAGGTAGCCCAGAAAGGGACTGGGAACAGGGTGGTGTGAAGCGAACCATCAAAGGGTGGATGGGACTTTTGTTACTTCAGAAGAGGTGAAGTTTGTGACTTGGCTGGAGAGATAAGCCACATCCTCACCACAGACCATTATGTGGCGAGCCAAGGAGCTCCACCTTGAGATAGGGAACATTGGCAGTGCCATGCTTGGCCAGTGGGGGTTGCTATGGAGCAGCTGTACCAAAAGATATAACTAGACACTAATTGCTTAAACTAGACATGGAGTTTGTTTCTCCTGGGGCTCGGAAAGTAAATCTAATGTCATTTCTAACAGGGATGTCACCCTATCTTAAGCAATCCTGACAAAAATGAGGGTAGCAGAGGTCCATTTTACTAAGTTTGACAGCAATGTGAAAAGTGATATGTCAATACCACTTCTCAGAGCAGACTTAGTTTGAGAACTGCTGTTTTAGTCTAATAAGGAAGAAATTTAAAGTTCCTCACCTTTAGTACTGCTACTCCATCAGAGAGTTTGGCCAGTCGTTCATTTAGTTTCTCCTTCTCATAGTCACTTGTAGTAACTTCTAATTGTTCAATGATTTCTTGAATACGTCTTTCAATTTGAGCCTTTTCACCCTTCCCTTTCAGGAGCATGGTATCATCTTTTGTCACAATGACCTCACCAACTTTACCGAAGTCATGAGGTTGAATATCTTCTAGATTTAAACCCAAACCCTCTTCTCCAAATACCTGAAAGACATCACATGAAAACTTGGACTCTAAGGCCTTATGTACATGGAAACATTTCCCTGCACAGCTATAGCAGAATAACTATTACTTTACTTCTGAAGCACAGTAATTCTTCTGGAATAGGTGATTCTATTCCAAAACAGACTTGCCATTTGGGGGAAGGGGAGGAAGACGACAACAGGGACTTATACTGGATAGCAATAGTGGAATAGTTATTCTGCTACAGCTATACCAGGAAGTTTCCTCTGTGTAGACAAGGCCTCATTTTGTTACAAACAAGCATTCATAGTGACAAATTTGGCCATTATTTAAAAAAGGAAAAAAAATTATACACCATTAGCTAAATGGCCGGCTAAAAGGAATATGCTGCACATTTATCTCCAGCATGTCAGATGTGACAGTTGTCTTATACGGACATCCTCAGGCCATGTTGAAGAGTTTTCCTACGTTACTTATGCCTACAATTATTATAACTGTATTTAGGAGATTTTACATTTTGTCTATTCTATTTTCTTCTGCACTGCAGTGAAGTCTATAATTTTCATGAATTAGTTTGGGTCTAGTGTAATGCTGCTGCGTTATTTTTAGACTTGTATACAAATAAGATGCCTTTTTAGTACTATAGTTGCCTCGCCATACAGTTAAAAAAAATTAAACTGCCAACAGAACATTCCACGCTCCTCCAGATCAAACTCTAGAAGATTTAAATCTACACTGAACAGTGAGAAGTCATGACAAACATGTTCATTAATATTAATTTGGTAATGCTTTTGCTCAGACATGTCAGTTTTCTAATAAGAACTTCATTAACTCAGACAAGTTTCTTGTGCACCACTTAACTATTAACCTGAAGACTACTGGGGAGATCTGTATGTGAGTGTTAAAAAGCAAATCAGTGAAAAAAATACTTAATGATCACAAGCAGATAAAGTTGCACTGCACCTCTCAAACTTTCTCATATATGAACATTAACATTTTAATTGAGAACTGTAGACATTTCAAGATGCCAAACTGACAGCCCCAGATATTAAAACTTTTTACAGTAGTTCCAGAACGGGCAAAAAACCACCCATAGTGCAGGTTCTCTCTCAGCTCCCTGTCATGTGAAAAGTCTCTTGTTAAGGAGACATGACCTAGGGACAAGAACAGTTCCATGCCCATCCAATACTCAGCAGAGACTATTAATAAGTGCTGCAGATGTGAAGCAGACACCTTAATAACCAGATAGAACAACTGGCCACTTAGCATGCTATACAATGGCATGAGAGTCCAGCCTGGACAGAATATGAACCAGTGACCTGAAAAGGGCTGTACCCAAATACTTATCCTCTTGAGCATTTTGGAAGAAATTAAAATCAAATGGGTGCTTGGCCACACAGTTAACAAGTTTGTACATATTTACATACACATGAATATATTTACTTACAGCACCACCAGTAGCAACTGCCATGTCCTTAAGCTGATTCTTTCTATTGTCACCAAAACCTGGTGCTTTTACAGCAACAACCTGAAGGCCAACTTTTAATCTAAAAAGAAAAAGTTCAGTGAGAACACTTATTCTGACAAAGTGTTCAATTGTTTACATCTCCCTATGTTTTCTCAGCTACTGCAACAAAAGCAAGTTCTGAATGAAGATATTTTTAGTGTAAGTTTGAGACAAGCGAAACAAAAATGCCATTTGAATGGATCTCACAATCCCACCAGCTGGCTTTTTCTACTAAACCAATTAGCAATTAAACCATCAAATCACTGGGCTTCAGAGTTATCACTCAAATGAGATAAATGGGGCTATTCAAAACTTGGTGACTGTCTGCACTGGGGAGAAAATAACCTCAATAAGAAGCAATGCAAAGTTGTCTAGTTCAGACGTGCTTTTCATCCTACTGCTCTACGTGCTGTAGTGAATAAACAGTGCAGGGCCATCTGCTGTTTTTAAAGACAAAGTGAACTGAAGTTTTCTGACTCTGAAGTAGACTGACAAGGGTGTTTATGGAGTTACAGGTTTCAAGCCTCACCTGTTCAAGACTAGAGTACTGAGGGCTTCACCATCAACATCTTCAGCAATAATGACCAAAGGCTTACGGTGAGCATTGGCAATTTCAAGAGCTGGAACTATGGATTGAACACTGGAAATTTTCTTCTCACTGATTAAGACATAAGCATCCTGGAATTCACATTTTTGTCCTGCAGAGGCAATAAGCATTGTTTGAACTATCTACATGCTCTATTTTAGCAGGTATATATGAAGGTACCCTTTACAATCCCATAATCTGATCAAATCTGGCCACTACACTCTCCATTTACATTTGCATTAGAATGATAGCAAGAAGTTTAGCCAAATAAATACAGAAAAAACTAGCATCAGGTAATATTTCTACTCCTGCAACCTGACACCAATTAATGATTTTGTAGCATTTTTATTTTCACTCACATGAAAAATCCTACATAAACATAAGTAGTTGAAAACTACTGCACATGATCAAGTCACTTAAGAACTATAGCATTTTGACTTAAAGCTGTGCCACAAATGTGCCAAGTCCTCAATTTGTATTTGTGACTTAAACATGAACAAAATATAAACCAAAAGTGCTATTTGTATAACAAACTTTTGTACAAGCATGCATGTATATTCTGGGGCAAAGGAACAACATCCTGCCTTTTTACTTCAATTTGTGAAGTGAAGATGATTTTATCTTTCCCCAACACTTATTTTGGAAAGAATGCTCTAGTTTTACAAGGGAGTGCAAGAACTAGCCATATAAAGTCTTATGTTTCTCAAAGATCAAATGATACTTCTATTCATGTAAACAGAAGTCTTAAATTTTATTAGCAGGTGGATTAACATGCTGAAGAGACCAAAGTGGCATTATTTTCTTGTAAGCAAGATTATTTTTTGCCTTTTTTTTTTTTTAAACTGCCAGTTCTGCAAACTCAACTTGGAATTAAAAAGTTAAAATGTGTTTTCTGGCTCACATACCTTAAGTAGTAAAATATTCTGCAATTAGAATTTTGTTGGTATGCAAGACAGGACAGATTTTGGCTTACACTTCCCTATCAATTACAGAGTCAATACAGCCAAAAAAAGGTTAAAAAAAAAAAAAAAACTCGTTTTAGTCTAAAAAGTAAGCAGATAACTGAATATAAATAGGGAAATATCTTTGGATTAAGAAAAAAGTTATGGATAAATGGTGCACTCTACCCAAAAATCACTTTACCTGAATTGGAATCTCGCTAGGAAGAATACTTTTTGTTCATACAGGTTATAGCATAAGGCACTTTGATGGCAACTTTTGCTAACTCACCTTTGGCTGTATTAATGAAGTATGGAGAGATGTAGCCTCGGTCAAACTTCATACCTTCAATGATTTCCAATTCATCATTCAGGGTTTTTCCATCCTGTTTAGGTAGTAAATTTATCATCACATTTAAACTATAGATTAAATGTAAATAAAGCACTTCTATGCACATATTTCTAACATGCCAGTCACCCTGGAATTCAAGTTTCTGTGCTATCTTCAGAATGGTTGTATTCTTTAGGTCTTCTCCCCTTTAAGGAGAAAAGAGGACAGTAAGGGAGAGAAAGAGGGCTCAATCTAAAAAAGATACTGTCTCTATTGGGGGAAGTGTCTGTGTACACAAATCATGTTCTATTGGAGCAATGTGTTAAAACACATCCTTACCTCCTGTGGCAGAAACAACATTTCACAAGAATTAGATCAAGAACACCAAGGAAGTTCACCTCTACTTTTATAGCTAAATTAATCCCGTATTAATCTTTTAACAGAAATTATATTGGCCAGTTGGCTGTTTGTTGTACCAGATTACTTCAGCAGTGAAAGGAAAAGGCAGCTTATAAAAATAAATAAAATAACTAGTGATTATTATTGGCCCGTATGGCTTTACCTCAATTTACTGCAGTGAAGAAACTACCACAATCTTCCAATAACAGGATTATCTCTAAGAGATTTTAAAAATATTATGCACCATAGAAATATTGGTATGCCTTCTATAACCAGGGTATTGAGAGCCATTCAGCATGTCTGTCATTAAAAAAAGTCACATTGGTTTAAACATATGTATATGCTCTGCAGTCAAACACTGATTCCGAGTTTCCATTCACTACAATGCCCCTGCATTTACTATGCTGATGTTACAACCTCCACATAATACTGGTGTGTGTGTCATCTTGACTATAAAGACCAAGAAGCAGCCATCCTTAAAAAAAACCAAAACACTCAACTACTGGCTACAAGCCAAAACTAAGATTATTAAACCGTTGGGCTCACTTCATACTCCTAATCCAACTCCAATTTACTGGGGGTTCTGTAGTGAGTGCAGAGTATATGCAACAATGCCACACAAAGCAAGAACCAACAACATATAGTAGGTCTGGATTTCAGATTAAAGAGGAAGGAGTTTAGTTACAAGTACAGCGAGTTCACTTCTTACTCTGGTTATCTGTGCTTTCAGCAAATGTTTCTTTAGCTTGGCAAGTTTCTCTTCAAGAATATTTCAGGTAACCTTCAAAGAGCATGAGAGTTACTCTTACCTTAACTGTGATAACACCCTTCCGTCCAACCTTTTTCATTGCATCAGAGATTATGTTGCCAATTTCCTGGTCCCCATTTGCTGAGATTGTGGCAACCTGCAACAAAACGTTAATGGGAAAAATAACTAACACTTGGATTAATCAACTGTTTACAGAAATTAAGTTTAGGGACTGTTTTTTAACGGAGGAATAAAAACTAAAGAGTTACAAGTCGGAGAATAAGAGAATGCATCACATGACAATTTCAGCATTAACACTGCCACATGATTAGGCTTGTAACATTAGATATGTGAAAAGTTACAGGTTTTTCAGGGAAAGTCTCTTCCATTTTTCATTATAACAAATTAATTTTAGATCCCACACCAAATCTTTATCTCAAGTAAAACTTCTGACAAGTCTAGAAATCTAATAAAAACATGAATATTTTCCCCAAAGATAGCCAGTGAACAATTATAAATGAGTTTAATGAATAGCTTTCCTCAATATAAAAAGTACTGGTCTGCGAATCAAGATAGTGACAGTGACTTTTGGCATTTTGTTACATGAAGACAGAACCTACTTGGGAAGCAAATGAGTCAGCTGAAGTTCAATGCTGGTTTAAACAAATACTGGTTATCACAGGATGGACTGGACCCTTTAATAAAACCAATGATCCAGCCCTCCTGTGCCTCATTAACAGCCTCTGGATGGGGGGACCTGATAGCAGGCAGCTAGTCTCTGTAGCAGGTCAGAAGAAAACAGAAAGCAGGTAGAGGAAGCCATGCAGAGCACCAGAGGCTCCTGCAGACTATACAGACCTAAAGATAAATGTTGCATTTTCAATTTCAGTTGCACTAAGACAGTCTGATCAACAAAATAGCAAGTTAATACATATACCTAAGATTGCTCTGGGGGAAATTCGGTATCACTGCACGTGTGCAGAATTCACATCCCCCAGATTTCTTTGCTTCCCTGCAGAAAAGTGACTGACAGGGAAGCAAAAAGAGCAGTCATGCGCCCCTTCCCAACAGTGTGGGTGCATAATTTCAGGTGCCAGGACAAGCGGGCAGAGAGGTAAATCGCTGTGGGGAGTATGTCTGTGTGTTGGGGATCCCTGGCCAGAGGCTCCTACTCTGCACCAGGCTCCCCCCACAGACTTCCCCCGGCACCTGGAACCCTCCAACGAGCCTGTGCATCCAGATCCCCCCCATGTACCCAGACTGCCCCACACAGAATTCTCTCACCACACACCAAGCTCCTCTCTACTTAGATCATGCCAGGCTGAGCCTACCTGCCCCACACCCGGATTGGGGGCCAGGGCTAGGCATGCGAGACCCTGTCCCTCTGGCATGCTATCATGGTGCACCCAGCGCAGAGCGGCAGGGCCCTGGAGTGTTTCTGGGACAGGCCCAACTCATGCACTGTGTCAGGATCAGTTGCGGCCTCCCCACCAAGTTCCAGGGGAGCCGCAGGCTGATCTCCGTGCAGCCAGTGCCATGCTGTACTCACTGCCACGCTGGAGCCTCCACATTTATTTACTGACAAATAAAGTATGCAGAATTTCAAAATATTGTGTGCAGAATTTTAATTTTTTGGCACAGAATTCCCTCAGGAGTACAAAATGTAGCTTAGCTGTTTCCATTAAAATTATTTTTAGTCTTTATAGCATATCTTCACTTGTTGGATGAAATATTTTTATTTATGACAGTTACAGAAAACTAGTAAACCAAGAAAGAATGAAGCCTCACCTGAGCAATTTCTTCTGGAGTTGTAACAGGCTTGGACAGTCTCTTTAATTCAGCAATGACAGCATCTACTGCTAGCATCACACCTTGATAGAAGAATATAATAGTTACAGTTACTCATGAGTTCTATTTACATGGTGCCACACAAAACAGTCAAGGTCCCATGACAAGCTTCAAAATTTCTCAATGAACCCATAAAATCCATGTATTATTTCAATATAAGTCAAAAAATGCAAGAGCAGCAACACATCCTTTTTTCTACTTTTTTGCTATTTGTGTACAAATTAGAGTATTTCTTTTTGCTGAGTGTAGGCCATGCACTTTCAAGCATACTGGATAGTCTGTCCCAAGCTTACAAACACAACACACACTAACAGCCCCAGGAAATACACTATTTTTAAAAGACTCACCAATATTAAATTACAAGTGCATACAGAATATTCAGTGAAGGCAGGAAGAAAAAGCAGTGATAGCTATGATACTAGTAGAGTAAAGAAGTTACACAGTTTAAAAGAAATACTCTGGGCACATAACACTAAGCACTGTATAAATATTTCCTGATTTATAACTTTCATAAGATAAGCCTATCAGAAGTCAGGCTTTACTGAGCTCTGCTGTGATTAATATGACAAGTCAATGTGATCCAATGATGAAAAAGAGAGCGCTCTATACCACAGGCTATATAAAATTTGTGTATCTAAAGTAAGGCCTGACAATGTTAACCTTTCCACTTGCCAACAAAGTTAGACTGGTCTCTATGTACTGCCCCCTTGCCAAATGTGTCATGTGACTTTTCTAAGTGGAGGCAGATTATCTCAAAAGCCAGTCAAATTTGCAGTGAATGGAGCAGAGAGAAGAAATCAAAGAGACAAATGTTAGAGAAAACATTTAAGTGCACTAGCGACAAAGAGGTTGTTAAATTCTTACCTCTCCTGATTTCCACAGGATTAGCTCCTTTGCTGATTTTCTCAAAGCCTTCCCTGGCAATGGAACGTGCCAATACTGTTGCAGTAGTAGTTCCATCCCCTGCTTCTTCATTAGTGTTGTTGGCAACATCTTGAACTAACTTGGCTCCAATGTTTTTGTATTTGTCTTTCAAGTCAATTGCCTTGGCTACTGTCACACCATCTTTTGTTACCTTGGGACTTCCCCAGCTTTGTTCAATAATCACTGTTCTACCCTAAAATCGTCCAACATACATAAAAGATATATTAACTGAAATTATATAAAGCAGCACAGATAACAGGTATTACTACAGAATTATCATTTGGCACACGTCTACCCAAGATACGTCTACATTGTAATATAACACTTCCTGATGGCCCATGGCAGGTGACTCAGGTTTGCGGATCCCTAGCTCAGGAGTTATAAAATCACAGTGTAGATGGCCGGGCTCTGACTGGAGTCCGGGCTCTGGAACTCCACAAGCAGCGTAGTGGATCCCAGAACTGGGCTCCAACCCAAGCCCAGACATCTACACTGCAATTTTATAGGCCTGCTGTCCAAGCCAGGGGCCAGTCATAGGTGTTTTACTGCACTGTAGACATACCCTTAAGACAGCCACTCTCCACCAAGACATACAGATTTTTAATACAGCCAACTCAAAATATAATCTTATTTTTATGAAGAAGAAAGTCTGTGCTCCTATCTTCTAATGTCATAGTGTGAGATTTATAAAGGTTCTTCTATTTGGGGCCAGAAAACTGTGAAAGCATATGATACCATTTTAAAATGAGGACATCCAACTTTCACAAACAAGTTATGAATAAAATAGAACAGAATGTAGTTCAATTCCTTCTCATCCCTGTAAAGCCAACAGCAGCAAAAAGGTAGCAAACATGTTCATCAGCAAATAAAACTGAATACACATGGGCAAGTCTAACAAGGAGGATGAGTGTGCCAACATCTATATTTAAAGAGCTGATTGACTATAAAAGATTGACTATAAAAGGACTGTACTGAAACCCTTTGCTCATCCACAGGACAGCTGTATTACAAAAATGACCATACTGAGGCCAGGTCAATACTATAAACATGTATCAGTAGAACTATATTGCTCATGGGTGTGAAAAATCCATACCCCTGAGCGACATAGTTATACCAACCTAACCCCCAGTGTAGACAACGCTGTGTCAACAGAAGGGCAGAGGTTGATTAACTATTCCAACAGTAGAAGTTCTCTCTTTGGCATAGTAGCATCTTCACTTAAGTGCTACAGTAGCACTGCTGCACTTAAGTGTAGACCTGACCTCAGTTTTTCATCACTTATTCTTAACCCTCACCTTGTCAAACTAGCTGTTCACCTACCTATGTCCACCACACCTTTGCCCTTCAAAAAAGCTGAGAAGATGCCAACTGCGATTGTCACAGGGTGACTAAACCCTTTAATAGAGTCCAGGGGTCACTGTACGTGACTGATTAGTTGCCTCCCAAATGGGGTCAAGAGAAGGCACCTGAGCCATATAAAGGAGAAAGTCAGGAAAGGGGCAGGTGACAGTTGTCTAAGGAGGAAAGGACAGATGAAGGGAGAAGTAGCATCAGCAAAGCAGAGCCGGTACAGAGAGCCATTTGGGAAGAACAAAAGGTAAAGAACATTACTGATGAGGACTGGCCAATGCTAGTGAAACCTTGCTGAATTACTAGAAAGTTTGTACAGAGGCCCCTAGAAACAAAGGGAAGAACCAGCCTGGTTAGGGGAGGCCAAGCCTGAAACAAGTGGATTGATGTAGGAGAGTGGCACCCAGGAGCAGGGGTAGGACTCTGTCAAGGAGGCCCAGGTGAGTGGAACACTGCTAGGAATTCTCATATATGAGACCTGACTTGGGGCTACTAGAGAATAGTCATGGGAAGGAAGGAAGCAAATCTGGGAGCTCTCAGGTGGACGATCTGAAGAGTGGAGCTCTGGAACACAGGCAGAAAGAATATGGGAACAGACATAAGAATGACCAATGGTCCATCTAGCCCCATATCCTATGCTAGGTGCTTCAAAGGTAATGAACAGAACAAGTAATCGTCAAGTGATCCAAAACTGGAGATGACACACCAAAAGGATATGGAAAAAAGCTGAGAACCTTTTGTACTTGAGGATTTTGGAGAGAATGGTTTTATCATGAGGATTCTGAAGACTACTGAACATGTACAAAAGTAAACTATGCCTACAGACAGGCCTTTGAATTGGACATTGAGATTGTGTTCCTTTTATGGCTGGACCAAGGGGAAACAGACAGGCACAAATATCATGGTACAGTTGTTGCTTGGGGGAGTGGGAAGGAGCCTTATACCAGTGATGATGAAATAAATCAACAGACTGCTAACTTGTTTCTCATAGGGTAGGCAGCCATTAACAGAGGAAAAATAACTGCTTTGAGCCATGCAGTCTCACATGCTGTAGGTTGAGTTTATTTGAATAATTTATATAATGGCTTTTAAAAGTAGAGCCTCCTCCCCATTTTAAAGTTCCTCTCAAACTAACAGACATCTAATTTGTGATTTTTCTTTTAAAAAAAAACGTTCAGGAATGTTCAGTGATGGAACACATTTACCTCCAGAGATAAACTTTATTACATGCAAATATTCTATAGTAGCATATATAGCCTCAATCCTGCAAAGATCTAATGTGTATAATTTTATTCATGGGAGTAGTCCAACTGTATTCAATTGGATTACTCACTGGGATAATCACTTGAAAAATTGGACCCTAAAGGTGAATTCACCTATCATCCACTGTTGTTATTCCCTTGGGACTTGCTTGCTCTTTCTTATTCACCAGGTCAAATCTAGATGAAACCCATATTGCCAGGTAAAGTCTGGAATTTATACTCCCTAAAGGCATGCATGATGTCCATGGCCTTGCTTTAAACTTAAGCCATTTCCAAACTATGTCTTGCTCCCACATCACAGGATCCAGCAGAACATAACAACTAGTACTCTGAAAGCCTAAGCTTGTTGCAGGCAGTTTAGCTGCCTGTATTATATTCTTCACTCTATGTTTACTTACACTACGTTACTCACATTGTGTAATGGGAATTCTTAGCTGTTTCCTATCACCCAAAAGGGTTTATTACTTTAAACAGAACTGGGTTCTACCTGAAGAGCACACTTCTAACTATCAGATCCCATTAACGCTAACCATGGTAAATATATCCTGCTACAAGTCATCTTTCATCCACTGAATGTGACAATTGTTCAGCCAACACTTAAGTGGCTGCAGGTGATTGGAAAGACAGATTTAGCAGTAAAGAAGAGATTCAGTTCTCGCTAACAAGGGTCTGATACACTATCCATTTACCATTTGTTATATAAACTGTCACTGAATGATTAACAACTTAATTTATGCATTGTACCAACTGTAATTTTGAAATGATCCATTTAATTAACTTCGTAATCCCCAATTGGTTTATAAAACAGGGTTGTACTGTACAAATATTCAAATTACACAAAAAAAAGCTTTTAATATACCTTTGGTCCCATGGTGACAGCTACAGCATCTGCTAGAAGATCTACTCCCTGCAACATAAGAGCTCTAGCATCTGCTCCAAATTTAACATCTTTTGCATAGGCCCGCGTTAGGTGTGGGGCCAGTGCTCTGGACACTGGCCTCATCTGACGTAGCACTGTTGGTAAACGGAGCATTTCTGAAGCAAAAAGAGTTAGATACCACATGTTAATTTTAATGTGTCACAGCCCTTTCAACAACCATATCCCTGTGTTTTGTTCTCAAAATTCTCCAAAGATTTAAGAAGTTACTAGCAGTTCTTGAGTTTTAAATGAAATATGTGACTGATCAAATATTTTAGTGTCCTAATTTTTCTAGCAGTTGGATTCAAGAGCAAGAGTCCAGGACTCTGGACTCCTAGATTTTAATCCAAACTCAGCCACTGACTCATTACGTGATTCTAAGCAAGTCACAATTTCTTCATCTCAATTTCTTCTTCTGTAAAATGGGAATCAAGTTTATCAAGATCATAGGAGCATTATGACGTTCATTTCATTTTGCAAATGAAGAGATGACAAATGTTATGAGAATATTGGAGCAGGAAAACCGGTGTATTTCACTGAGCCTATTAAAGACAAATTAGAGGGAAAAGTTCGTCAGAGGTCAGAAGCTTTATCAGCATAAACAACCCAAAAAGTTGCAATCTCAAAAACAGAATGTGCCAGTGAAAAATAAACTATTCAAGAATGAAATCATCTCATGTGATGAACTAACGAAAAATTGCATGAGTATCAAAAGGCTCAGAGAGTCTGAAGGAGCCAGGCCTACCCCCCTCCACGTGGTTCTCTCCATCAGGACACAAGAAGGTCAAGAGACACTCCCCCTGCTGCTGGATGAACCAACCTGCACAGGCAGGGGAGCCACCCCACGGAGGCCCCTTCTCCGAGTGAATAATTATCCCAGTGCCCGTAACTGCTGCAGCAGCCCAGCGAAGAAAGGCATGAGACCATCCTGCTAACAACAGGGTGATGCTGCCACTCCCCACCGAGGTAGCCACAGTCAAAGGCGCCTAATGCTGCCAGGCAGCAGCGTGGGACACACACTATGCAGAAAGCCGGGCGCACATCCCGGCCGTCTCTCGCCCACACTCCGGGCAGAAGCCGGAGAGAAACGTGTCTGTCTGTATGTCTGTCGCACGTGGCACCGCCAGTAGGAGGGTGGCGGGATCTAGCATACACAAGAGGCAAGAGTCTCCTTTTTCCCCTCCCCCCAAAGGGCGGGAGGCCAGGAGGGGGAGCGGGAGCTCGGTCTCCTCTCGCGCTCCAGCCCCGGTATCGCCGGGCACATGCGGGAAGGGGCGCGCACGCTCCATGGCGGCGGGCCAGGCTCGGGGAGAGCGCGAGGAGCCGTCCCGTCGCCTCTGCGCCGATGGCAGCCCAGCGCCGGAGAGGGTGCCCGGGACACACATGGCGGGCGGGCGGGCGCGCGCAGAGGCCCCGGCGGACCCCAGGGCAGCAGGGGAAGAGGAGCCCGCAGCGGGCCCCGCCGTAGGGCAGGCGCGAGGCGCCCTGGCGCGCGCCGGGCCGCTCACCTGTGTAAGGCGGCCAAGGCAGCAGGCGGCTCCGCGGTCCGGGCTGGGAGGGAGCTGGGCGAGCAGCGCAGCGCTAATGGGATGGGAGCCCGGGGAACACACACTACTACAGACTCTGCCCCTCCCCCGCGCGGGCAGCCACCCATGTGGGGGCCTATGCGAGCAGGCCCCGCAACCAGCATAACAGCGCCTACGCTGGTCCCTGGTGGAGGAGGGGCGCGGCTTTCCGCCAATCGTTCAAACCTCCAGCCGGGTAGTGGGTGGGGCCTGCGGGACTATGCGACCTACGCGTGCGCGCTGGCTACCCGTGTCTAAAGCAAACAGGTTTCGGGGCCTCCTGATTCCAGAACCTTCTGGAACGCTCATGCTCGTCTGAGATCAAAGGTGGTATTGCGTCACTTCCGGATGTTAGTCCGCTATGGGGACTAAAGAGGAACAATTGAGGTTGGTTTTCGGTTCTGCTGCAGAGAGAAACCGATTCGAACGTGTAAAACTGCCGCGAGAGTAAAAAAATAAATGTGGAAATAACATTGGTCTTCTAGGGGCAACGGAAATGGCCCCGCCTCCCGGCTAGTGGCTTGGTGGCGCATGCGCAGTCAAAGTGACCCCCCACACACACGTGTATTAGCTGCGTGGTGTGTGGGGCGCTGCCGCTTAGTCGCAATTTCGCAGAGCGAGAGCCAGAGACACACGCGCGGTGCGCCATGGTGAGTGTCTGCTGCGTGCTCCGTGCTGCCCGGGACCGTCCCCCGGTTCCCGCTTTGGGCCCTTCGGCCGGTGTGTTCCCTGCTCTGGGCCCCCGCCTTTGCCACCCGGAGTTGCTGGGGGCCTCTGTGGGGGCAGGGTCCGGGTCTCCCCCATTGTCTACGGCCTCCCTGCAGCCGCTGGAGACAGGCCCCATCGGGTCTTTTCCCTCGGGTCTCCCCCTGCAGCTGGCGGGGCTCGGCTTGTGTGGGTGTGGGCCAGGATCGGGTCGGACGCATGGTCCTCGCGGCGGCCGGGCTGCGCTTGCTTCTGTAGAAGGCTCTGCCGCTAGCCTGTAGCCACCGCCGGCCGGCGAGCTGGGCGCGCGAGGCGTGGGGGTGCGTTAGAGGAAGAGCACATGGCCCAGCTCCGGGCAAGGAAAGGGCCGGCTGCATTTCGTGAAGTGGAGCTAGACAGCCACCGCACTCTCCAGCCTGTTCCTCAGCAGGCTCCTGGCTGGGAGTCAGCCCTTCCCTTAAGGCAGCGATCGCATATAAACAGCAGCTGAGCAGGAGCTAAGGTTGTAGGAAAAGCCTTGTTTTTGTGTGCGGGTGGACATGGAAATGGGTTCAACTTCTGGCTACCGTAGGTAGCTGTGACATGAAAGTGTTCACATTTAGCAGGCAGGCAGCGTGCACCGATAATGGAATTTGCTGTCAGGAGCCTCTGAGGTGAACATGTATTTCAAGTTGACATGTAATTTATCCAGTAACAATCTTTTTAAGTTAATCTTATTAATTAAACTAATTTTTCTCTTTTTGGCATATCCATGAAAGTGACCTTGTATGGTCACAAGGTCATATGGATACTGTAGAAACTGATACACCAATAGACACATGGAGAATAAGGATGTTATTTTCTTCAGATATGTTTGTTTTTATTGCTTTTCAGAAACTATATGTTTAAAACAACTTAAATAAAAAGCAAGACTTAATATGGTGAGAGTGAGCTCATGCTCTTAGTTAAGCATCTGTAATGTGTCTTTAGACTGCCAAATCCAAGTTAGTTTCTGCATCAAAGAGCTAACAGACTAAAAGATAAGTTTTTTTTGTTCTTCAGCACTTGCATCATTTATTAATGGACACTTTTACAAACTTCCATCATCCTGCTCAGAGTTTGAGGAAAATTCCTTACTACTTATTTCTGTGTGTAGTCTGTGTGTAGATTCTTCCCTCACCTGTCTTTCCTATCCGAGAAGACACCAATTTAAAGAAACGAGTTGGTATAAAAGCCCCTAAATGCTTAAATCTAAGCAATGATTTAAACTAGGTGTTTTCAGCATTTTGGTAGCATTGCCCATGTCTTAGTAGAAATGGAAGATGATCCACAATTAGTAAACTCGTTTGTGAATATACTTATTGTCTCCGTTGGCAATCATATCAGCTCCCTGCTTCCAAATGACTGCTTCTGTTAGTAGCACTGGTCTGTGAAGACAGTTGATCCTATTTCTTCTCCTTTTCTTATGGAACAGCAGCCCCTAATAGAGGGACCTTGCCTGGTTCTTCCTGTTTGTTTCCAGCTGCTTCTATAAGTGTCTAGGCTGTGTATGCTAGACATCTGTAGAAGCAACTGGAAAGGAGCAGGGAGCCAGCACTATGTGACTTGGCAGTCCGCCAAGGACCACAACCTGATTACTTTTTAACCAAAACATGTTACTGCTCCCCCTGTGCCTCCCCTTGTGTTGCCTGATTACTGAAATTGCAGGGATTGCAGACTTGTATGTGGCTTTTGCTCTGTGATCTCAAATACTGCTGTTACCTGGTGACTTAGTAAGTTAAGGCTGACATTGATAGCCCTAAGTTGGTAACATTTTTGCCATTACCTACTGCTAACTTCAGTTTAAAATAATTGCATTGCTGGTGTTGGTTTCTTTTCTCAGTCCTGAGCTATACCCACTCCACCTCATGCTTTCTATTCCTCTTCCAAGCAGCAAAGAGGCAATGTTTGAAATATACTTAAATGTGTCTTATGCTAAGATTTATAATTTTTTTGTAAGGCTTAACACTTTTGTTTAAAAAAAATATCAATAGGCAGTATCTGCAAAACTTTTTGCAGATAATTTTATCCCTTCAAACATTTTTTGTACTTTTTATCTCAAACTTCAAAAGCAGACAAAATGAGTGAGTTGTTGTCTTTCCCAAATAACTTAGCGCGATACTGTACCTTAATTATTGTATGGAGGGCTAACCTTTTGAATATTTCAAAAGCCTTGACCAACATGTGATATGCTTAATCTTTTGTTCTCTGTTTTGAAGCTAAAATAACTACAAAGATAAAGTCTTATGTCTTACCTGTAGCTGAATCTGATTTTAAACTGTATGCAAACTGTATTAAATCAAAATAATATTAATAACCTCTTATGCTCTTTAGATTTACGGAGTTTTAAACTACATAGGGTTTGCTAAAGCTTTCCTCATCTGTTTGTTTCACATTAACTTAGGCAGTTATTTAATTCTGTTCATCTTAACTGTTAATCTTGTCCATTTGTTGCACATATTCAGACTATTTGGGAGCCTATTCCTTCTCTAGAACTATGGGGTACCTTACAACAATAATTTAGCTCCATTTTTGCTATAGTATTAACTTACTTTGGGCCTGACCCAAGGGGTGCTCAGTACTTGCAGTCTTCACTGACATCAGTGGGAGTTGCAAGATCTTAGAATCCAGTCCTTAATTTGCTATTTTAAATAGTAAAATCATGTTTTTAAACTTTGGATTGCAACTTTGTTGCAGTCTCAAATGTGAATTGGTCCTTTTATGTACAGTGCAAAAATATCAAATTCTGTTTCAACAGGCAGGACAAGCATTTAGGAAATTTCTTCCCCTGTTTGACCGTGTGCTGGTTGAAAGATGTGCAGCTGAGACTGTAACCAAAGGAGGCATCATGCTTCCGGAAAAATCTCAAGGAAAAGTGCTACGAGCAACGGTAGTGGCAATTGGATCAGGATCCAAAGGAAAGGTAAATATGTCTAGGTTTTGCACTTTACTAACGTTTTTGGATAAAAAGAATAGAAGTGGGATGTTATCTGGAAAAAAAAATTAATAAATAGCTAAAGGATGTTTGTCATTTACTTCTCTTCTTCTCAGCCACAAAGTTGAGATGTAAGTTCAGTAAATTAGGTACTGAAACAAGACATCAGATCCTTGAAGTTACGTGGCTAGATAATTAATTCATGTTTTTGTAATATTTGACAATCATAAACTAATAATGCACTATGAATTTTTACATATAAAGCACAAACACAAACAAGTTACCATCAAGCTGGTTGTCTTTATGGTAATTGCTCCAAGTGACTGGTGTCTCAAGATGTGAACCAAGGTCACAGAGTTATGCTACTTCTGACTTTGACCAACACTTGTATGAAGTAGGATTTATTTAAAAAACTATTCATAGCCTTTATGTTTTATTTGCCATTTTAAGTTTTTTTTAAAATTTAGTGTATTGTTTTATAGACCCAAATCCTATCCTTCGACTTGATTTGGCTCATAAATGTGCATAGCTAAGACGACACTATCATGTTTAGGTGCCAAAATTAGGATTTTTAATCGGAATATCTAATTTAAAAAACTAACAACATCAAATGAAAACACCTTGAATTCAAGCATTCTGCTGCAGCCTTCAGTACCCAAATGTTGCAGGATGGTGCTAGTGCTTGAGAACCAGAAAGTGAAGCCCATTGACAAGTTAAGCTGATTAGTTTATTTCATTATCAGAATTGAAATGTAGTTAGTATATTTTTAAAATTATATTTATTAATCTACAGTATATGTAATAAAGCTTAGTAACCTATCCATGTCTTTTAAATTACGTTAATTCTTCCACTGCTGAACAGTTAGTAAATGTGCTCTACTTAACATTTTCTAAATAAATGTGTTAGGAACAAATGTAGGATGATTGTAGACACTTACGAGCTTTTTTTACCCTCCCCTTTAGAGTGGTGAGATTCAGCCAGTTAGTGTAAAAGTTGGCGAGAAGGTTCTGCTACCAGAATATGGCGGTACTAAAGTAGTACTGGAAGACAAGGTTTGTTTGCTAAACTTCATAAATGCAAACTAAATTGGTTTACTGACATTCAGGATTATTTTAAAATCCTTGCTAATAGGCTATGTCATGGGAAAAATGAATAGTGTTGTTGACCAACTGAATGGCAGATGCTAACATTCAAGTTGAGGAGCATCTGCCTGCTATGAGAGACACATCTGCCCCCTGACATTTCCCATTAGCTGCAGAGAGAAAGTGGTTCCCTATACATTCCTTTTGGGTGTGAAAAAACCAGCGGAGGAGGGAGACAACTGACTGATGTGTGCTCTTTGTTGAGGAGAAGAGAAGATTCCAGAGCCTCCTATCACCTAATGTTACCACTCCCACAAATTTGTGAACATGGTCTCAAAGGATGTTCTGGCCAGGAAAATTTACCCCAGAGCCTTGCTCAAAGGGATGAAAATGTCCCCAGAATTGAAGGAAATATCATGACAAGCTCTCAGGTTAACAGATGTAGAAAAGTCCTTGGGTTAATAGTTCCTTTGTGTAACATTGGCCTCAGCCTTCAGCAATAAATCAGTCTCAAGGACTACAATAGTTAGTTCTACTGACCTTGAAGTCAGTTACTGTTATTGAGAGATTTGGATGTAGCAGATATTAACTTATTTTTTCTGTTCATTTGCAGGACTATTACTTATTTAGAGATGGTGATATTCTTGGAAAGTATGTGGACTAAATTTCTCAAATGGATGCAGTATCATGAAGTTGTTCATTCCACTAAAGTGCTGAAATCTTTTCCATCATGTAAATAATTTCCTGTTCTTTATTTTATAATAAACAGATAACCAGTCTCTCTGAAATAACTCCTACAGTCTTATTGCAGTGATTAAACATTTCAAAATAAAAGGATGTGTAAAGTTAGAAAAGTGCACTTTTTAGTTCTTCTTTTGCAGTTCCACTGAACAGTTCAAGGGGCTGGTGTTCAGGGCCATATTACCCATTAGGCACAATAGGCACAGTGCCTAGGGCCTATGAAACTTTCAGGGCCTACCAAAAAAATTTTTATATAAAAATGTTTTATTTTTATTTAAAAAACTATTTATTAATAGCTTGATTGTTAGCTTTAGTACAGACAATCATATACACAAACACATTTCTGCTACCCCTGTAGATGTTTGAGTAGTTTCATTGTTAGTCAGTTTCTCTTACTATTCCCCAGAAACAGTGAAACTGACTACATCCTAATGTGATTTCCATGCATACCTGCAGTACAGTTATACTGATAACACTGTTTCCAAAAAATACTCTAATTTGGACTGGAAGAAAGACTAAAACTTGTCCCCCAGAAACTGCAAAGATGAAAAATGATATTCTATTGTAGTTGCTGAGTTAGGTGAATCACTTTTTCCTGTTTGACCTACCTGTTGCAACCCCTTTTTTTGGTTAAAGGCTTTTCCTATCAGGTAGTATATGGACTACAAAGAAAATAGCACTCTGGTGGTTTTGCAGTATTTGTCAATCCAAAAGCATAGTCAAGAACATACTGTGGTTGTTCATTTACACAGATGTAGCATTCTTATGCAGTAAATATTACCCAGCCATGATTTAATTTTAACTGAAGTAACGTTGTTTTGTCAAGCAACCAACCCTTGCCCACATTTTCTTGCCAAAAAACAAAAGCTAACTCCTTCATAAGAAGAGTCAAGGTCACTCAAACTTCATGTTATGAAAACATTTACTTTATACAGAATGCTTCTTTCTAATAGGGAAATTTAATATTTGGCATGCGCAGACCTGATTTAATTTTTTGTTCCTTGAATTTACTTATTTCCTAAATGGAAATGATTCCTGTAGGGTTTTTCGGGTTTTTAAGCAAAATAAACTGAAGTGTAGTTATTGTTACTACTACTACTGACAAAATTAAGTAATAGTATGAAAAATACTGCTACTTATAAAAAAGCCAGTCTGCATATTTGACTTCCAAAATATCTGTGAAATCAAAGGTCCAAGAAAAACATAAATAAATTATAGGCCCAATCCTGCTCCCACTGAAATTAATGGCAACAGGATAAAACTTTTAATAAAAGATGCCACTTTTATGTGCTAAAAATATTGTGACTTGAGGGTTTGATGGTCGAAACTTAAGGATTGAAATAGCTGGACTTCCTGGAACCATAGATGTGTATTTGTATTGATCTTGTGCTGATAGTGTTGGCTCAATCCTTTGATCTTCCAAGGTAGATAAAGATTGCCAACTGTGGGTCCTTTGCATGAGACCTTCAGTCAAGACCCCCTGTGTTGTGTAGACATTAATGATCTCACAGCACTTGTAAAAAGTTTGACCTGGTATCTTAAGCCAAAAAGATCTGCCCAGATTTTGTAGTATTGTTTGATTACCACCACCTCTTCATAGATGCCTGATTGCATTTCTGTATCTAAACTGGGCAAAATCATGCAGTCATTAGCAACTGGAGAAAAACTCCTATTGACTTGTCTGATAGTCTGTGAAGTGTTTTAGAATGAAAGCTGCTGAATAAGTGCAAAATCATGTCAGAATAAAAATGAAGCTAAACACTTATTGACCTTTAAAGCCGCCCCATTTCAATTTTACCTTCATGATTCCAGTGATGCATTTTATGTGCATTCTGTGCATTCTGACACTGAAGAATACAGTACCCTAACTATTTTTAAACCAACTTATTGTGTGACCCAATGCTAATAAACTTGTGCAGATACACCTTTTGACATCACAGCAATTATAATGCAATCACTTCTATGATAATATGTGTGTTCTGGGATTTAAATTGGCACTTGTTAAGTTGCATCTTTGAGGTGGCTGAGATTTAAAATACTAATGGCCTAGTTAGCTTGTAAAAACAAACTTCATAGGTAAGAATTGGGGTGGGGATTATCTTTTAATGTAGATCAACAGTTGGCCTAATACTTGTGTCCCTCTAAGTATCTTTTAAAGATAGGATGCACACAGGATTCTTTTTATAGTGAATATTTCTAGCAGCTTAATGCCCCAGGTACCTGACTACCAGGCGTGGGCATCATCAGTCTGTGCAGATGCATTTTCAGCAAGTGAGACAAGTTTCCTTAGCATTTATCTCACTTATGATTTGTATTACTTTAGTGACTAAGAGTCCTGGTCATGGACCAGGACACCATTGTGCTAGGTCCCATACAAGCAACCTGCAGTTGCTTGGGTATATTTAATACTCTAATGTTGCCACAGATATTTCACCCAGTATTCTGCTCCCTTCTGACTTTCTCAGGCCTCTGAGATTTTCAGCACTGTTGCAAATCAGGTCACTTATTAAAGTGCCTAAAATGGATGTTGTTTCTTAACTTTATGTAATTGAAAATTCAGGGGATTTAAGATCTGTTTCCTCTGCTGTAAAACAGATAACACCACTTTGCTTATTTATGTTTGTAAAATGTGTTCCGGTTCTTGAAAAAAGGGTATTATAGCAGGGTTCGACAAACCCCAGGCACCATGGCGCCTAGAAATTTAAGTCTGGTGCCTAGTATTTCTCCAGGGGAGCGGCCACCGTGCTGTGGCAAGGGCGCCACTGTGCCCATGTGGGAGGGGAGGAGTCAGGCCAGGGCACCCTGCCGCTGGGCCCATGTTGTCTGGCTCCTTAATTTTTGGGCTGGCTCCTAGCTCCAAAACAAATTTGTCGAGCCCTATATTATAGTTTACAACAGCGTTTCTCAATTGGTGTTCCGTGGAACCCTGGGGTTCCGCGGGAACACTGTTAGGGTTCTGCGAGCAGCTGTTCTCCGTGCCGTCGAAAAAGGGAAGATGTCTCGGATTTTCCGGCGGAGGGTATCCAGTGTAAGTGTAATTTAAGTGAGAAATGCTGACCTTTGCTTATTTCAACATTTGAAGACTGCTAAGAGTTTGGGGGGTTCCGCAATTATTTATGGAGTTCAAAAGGGTTCCATGGCCAAATTTAATTGAGAAACACTGGTTTACAAGTACAAAGTAATAGTGTGGGCCTGAACCTACTCTTTGTACTATAAATAAAGTGCTTAGATGGCTTATGGACCAACATGCACACATTTCATACAATATCAAGGTCATTTTTTCTTTGTAAGGTTATCACTGTGGGAAGGGACAGAATGACTTATACGGCAACTGTGATTTATTTGCCACTATCATATCACTTTGAGGTCAATGACTGTGTCAATAGTTACCCTCAGGTTTTATTGGGGGGAAGGGCAGTTGCTTGTTAGAAATTCTCACTTCCAGTGGTTTATCCCATATCAGAGATTGTCTTTCTTCATCTGCTTTTTAGACTGCTGCAGAACCCTGGTAGTGAAATAGGAAAGTACAGGTAAACATGAGAAAAATAAGCTGGAGTTTTCCCCCAGCCTTTCCAAAACTAAATCTGATTGTGGGTGTAGGGGCATAGGTATGCCTTTCAAACTTCATTCCCCTTCTGTCAGCTTATAGCTGCTGTCATTAGAAGTAGCTGTATTATCTTCAGGAAACTTTGTTGCCCTAGCTGCTGGCTCCATCCCCTCTGATGAGGAGAAATGTGAGGGTGAGGCTTCTATGTGAAAAAGCAAATTACACAGTCAGAGGCCCTAAACCTTCAAAATATTAAATAAATTGGCTAAATAGTAGTTCTGACTTGCACTCATGAAAAATGAGGGTTCAGGTAAAAATAAAAGTGAAACGACTCTTTAAAGACCCATCTACTTAGGGCTAGTCTACGCTCAAAACATACAGCGGCACAGCTGTATGGGTATTGCTGTGCTGCTGTGAAAGTGCTTGTGTAGCCACGTTATGTTGATGGGAGAGAGCTCTCCCACTGATGTAATAAAACCACCTAAATGCACGGTGGTAGCTATGTTGATGGGTGAGCTACTGCCACTCATTTAGTGGTTTTATTATGTCAGCAGGAGAGCATCTCCTGCCAACATAGCGCTGTCCACGCAAGCTCTTCTGCCAGCAAAATTTAGGTTGCTCAGGGAGGTGTGTTTTTCACACCCCAAGCAACAAAAGTTTTGCCAGCATAAGTGCTAGTGTAGACAAGGTCTTACTTGGTAAAATTTAACATGCTTGAACAAATGTCAGACATAAGTAACTAAATACTGGGATCTCTGACTTGCAAAAACTATTAACTGGTGGTAGATTGATATAGCTAGTACATATTGCCTACTGACATATGTGCTTTTCGGCTAGATTTATTTGCATGTTGGACGCCCACTGTCCTTGAATTTAAAGTCAGGGACAAACACAGCTGTCAAAACCCTTCTTGCTTGCATGTCCATAATGAATTAGGTGTGTGCACGCCCCATGCACTGGTGCTGGAAATTTTTCCCCTAATGGTATCCGTAGGGCCAGCTCTAGCACCCTCTGCCACGGGGCGCATATGCACTTGTATATAGGGTGCTACCAGCCTCCCTCCCTTCCAGTTCTTTCTTAACTCCTGTGATGGTGCTAGAACACTCTCTTGCAAGTCTTCATAGTCCTAGTGGTTCGCTCATTCGCTTGCTTAATCTAGCGTACATAGTTGTTCTATAATAGTTTAGCAGTTAGTTTAGTGGACTTTATCCCAGGGTTGGGGCATGCCCCGATCCCTGGGGTTTAAACCCTGCATTTCTTCCAAAAAGTCGATGCCTCTCAGCAACCCGCACCAAAGTTGTCTGAAGTGTTCAGGAGAAGCATACGTGTGGGAAAAGTGCAAAATTTGCAAACGTTTTTGTCCTTGAACAAGAAAAGACAGGGACATTAGACTCAAGGCCATTCTGATGGAATTGGCACTGAGACCAGCGTCGGAACCGCGGTCAGACTTGGTGCCAAGCACTACAGCATCAACAAGAAGCGCTCCCCTGGAACTGGCATCCGCCCAGCACCAATCAATGTCTCCGGTGCCAAAGAAGCATTCAAAGAAGGGCCACGCCAAGAGGGGTTTCTCACTGGTACCGAAACCAGTTAAGAAGACAGACGTCAGTGAGACCCACATCGGGCCATTTGTCCCCATTGGCTCCAGGAAGATCTCCGCCTGTCAGGGCGTTGAGTTGGGCGCCCGTACTGCTGCCGATGCCAGAAAGCGGTAGAGGGCTCGTCACCTGGTGGTTCCCACCACACCTGAAGCATTCCAGGTGATGAAGGACCTCCTAGCAGCTCCAGTGCCACCTACACCTAAGGAAGGAAGGCCTGCACACTGTGAGCTGACTACCCCTTTGGGGAGTTCATCAAGGGGAAAGCTGGCATTGGAACTGCCCCCCCAGCGAGGTGCCGATCGCTAGACCATCAGCAGTCACTAGGCCAATGATACCAGTCCCCGGAGCCACATCACAAGAAGTCGGGATCCCGTCTCCAAGCGCTCAGAGCGCTAGCACGATCTCCAAGCATCGGCACCAATCCCTGGAACAATGGCACTGATCACCAGAGCACTGTCATTTTCCAAGACCGCAGCACTGATACGTCTCCCGAGACAAGTCCCTGCAGCCCCGGCAGCTCCCGCAGAATCCTTACAGGAAGGCTAAGGACAAAATGCAGTCACAGGACTCCCAACGTGAGGGAGTCCTTTGATGGGACAGCCTTGTTTGCTGACCAAACGAACTCAAGGCTGCATGGGCTGAAGGACCCCTGGGCCATGCTGCGCTCCCAGGGTCTGTATATCCCTTCTTCCTCCAGGAGACATTTCAAGCCTTACCAACCGCAACTGTTTTGAGAGCATCATCGGGGAGAACCCTAAAGGAAGAACAAAGAGTTTAAACTCCGCCAGGGCCACTCACCAGCCTCTGCCCACCAATTGGGCTCACGTCATCACCCCTCAGGGAGCAAACAAAACTTTTGAGGGTACGCCTGAGGGTGATCTAACAGCCATCACTGCAGATCCAGATTCCAGGCTTTTCTCCTCCCATCTTGCCACGTTCCTCCCAGCCTGGTCGGCCATAACATTGGACCGATGGGCATTGATCACAGTGGATACTGGCTCACCCTGCAATTTATCTCCCTCCCACCCCACCACTCACCTTCCCTGTCCTTCTTCAGGGACCCCTCTCATGAACAACTACTCACTCAAGAGGTTCAGTCCCTCTTGCAGGTGGGTGAGGTGGAAAAGGGTTCTCAAAAGTTAAAAGGGAGAGGCTTCTATTCTCGTTATTTTTTAATCCCAAAGGCAAAAGGTGGGCTCAGACCTATTTTGGACCTGTGAAACCTCAACAAATATCTCAGAAAATTGAAGTTCCAGATGGTCTCCCTGGTTGCCATTATTCCCTCTCTGGATCTCGGTGACTGGGACGCCACCCTCGACCTTCAAGACATCTATTTCCATTTTCCCAGGGCACAGAAGATTCCTGTGCTTCACAGTGGGCAATCAGCACTTCCAGTTTATGGTGCTCCTATTCCGTCTATTCATGGTGCCACGCATATTTACCAAATGCATGGCTGTGGTGGCAGTCCACCTCAGGCGTCAAGGGATACAGGGTCTTCCCCTACCTGGACAACTGACTTATCCAGGGTTGGTCAAAGTTGCAAGTCCTGCGCAGCACAGAGGTAGTGTGAGACATCCGTCGAGCTCTTGGCCTACTCATAAACAAGTAGATTTCAACGCTCATTCCAGTGCAGAGGATAGAGTTCATCAGGGCAATCCCAGACGCTAAGCCGAGGCACTCCTACCAGAGGCCAGATTTCAGAGCCAGTCTGTCAACCCACCAGCTTACCATGGCGAGGGTGTGCCTCAGCCTCTTGGGGAACATGGCAGCCTGCACTTATGTGGTCTGAACGCCTGTGTTACCCAAATAACAAACATCACAGGATCTTTTTAGGGGATAAGGCAACAAGCCACGTTTATTGTGAACACAGAAACTTTGTAAATAGTATTAAAGAAAAGAAAAGTATCAACACTGTAATAACATTAATATTGTGCTTTACTTAGTGAAATAGCATTAATAATAATGTAAACACTAGGAAAACAGTATTAATATTATATCAATACTACAACTACAGAGACATGTTTCAATTGATGCTTTCATTCACACTCACACACACTGACAGGCATACACAGACAGGGAGACAAACAAACAAACATACATAGTGATCTTCCAGATGTTAGTTACCAGCCTCTTGGTGCTCATGATAGTCACTGGCCAGGTGACTAGAGCATGAGGAGCAAGGTTCTGCCGATGTGCATCAGTACTCCTGGCTGATGTGATGTTGTAGACCCGAACCTCCAGCCTTCATCTTCTTGTCCCATTTTATAGGGAAAGGGCCCCATGTAAGTCTATGGGTTTTGCATTGTCATGCTGCAACTGCATTCTTGGTGTGATTCTTAATCACCCACATTCTTGCAAGCCTGATCAGATTTTGTCCTTTGAAATGTGCTGTCTCCAAAGTTATCAGGGGGGTTCCTCTTCAGCCATTTGATCATCTTCGCTTCTTTCTTCTTCCCTCAAGTGTTTTAGGTGAGGCTGGTGTTTTCTTCATGACTGTTTCGATATCCCTTACTGAGACCAATTGTTCAATCACTCTCCCTATTTACACCCAACTCAATTGTTCAGCCATTCACAGTTCAATCACTCAGGGCCAACTCCTAGCTGAAGAACTTACATATTATTTTTAAAGCAAACCTTATTTCATTTTTGACAGTGTCTTTTACAATTGAAAGTAGATATATTACATTTCACAGTGTGGCTTTTTATACTTACAAATATATTGAAAGTGAGTAAAAATTAACAGATAAAATGGTTTTAAAACAAATAGACTTATAGAAAATAAGTGAACATTTAAAAGGGAAAAACAATAAGAGTTGAGGTTTTAGGTCTTGATTAAAGTTACAGTGTGTCAGGCTGAAGTGCCTTTTGGTAGGAAGTGGAGGGGAGGGTGTTTGTGGCTCTGTTCTTTCATGTATTTCTCAAAAACAAGATTGGGCCAACACCTGCTTACATCTCAGACTGTTACAGATGTGCTGGTATCAGTATACTCCCCATCCAGACATCAGCTAGACAGGATGCTCACCATTCCCCCGCAAATACTCACTTCCCTGTCCTGGTGGACGAAACCCCAATACATGATGGCAGGAGTTCTGTTCACGGACCTGAGGCCGATGCCATCATTGGTTTCGGATGCATTGGATCTAGGGTGGGGCGCTCACCTTGGAGTGCTTCAAACTCAAGGTCTCTGGTTCGAGGGAGAGACAACTCTCCACATCAATGTAAAAGAATTCAGCGCAGTATGTCTGATGTGCGAGGTATTCCTCCCTCATCTCTCCAACAAGACTGTGTGGGTCCTCACAGACAATACAGCAGCAATGTACTACATCAACAGGCAAGGGGGAGCCAGATCCTCGACCCTCTGTCAAAAGGCCTTTCACCTTTGGGATCTTTGCCTGAACCACGGTATCCAATTGGAGGCAGTACACCTTCCTGGGGCCAGAAATGCTTTAGGGGATTACCTAAGCAGGTCCTTTAGCTCTCACCACGACTGGTCACTACATCCAGTGGTGACAGACTGTATCTTCTGAAACTGGAGTACTTCTTCGCGACCTTCGAGAACAGGAAGTACAATCTCTTTTGCTCCTTCCAAGGACTCGACAACGCTTCTCAGACTGATGTGTTTCTCCTCTCGTTGGGCAACCTCATGTGTGCCTTTCCCCGATCCCATTGTTACACAAGGTCCTCATAAAGATCAAGAGGACAGGGCTTGGGTCATCCTGGTAGCCCCGGCATGGCCTCACCAACATTGGTTTGGCATGCTTCTAGAATTATTGGTGGCCTGTCCTTGGAAGCTCCCTCTATGGCTGGACATCCTTTCCCAGGACCAGAGTCAGCTGTTGAACCTGGACCTGGTTTCCCTGCACCTGTCAGCGTGGAAGCTGCATGGTTAAGTACAGAGGAGTGACTCTGCTCCGCTCAGGTTCAAAAGATTCTGTTGGAAAGTAGGAAGCCATCTGGAAGGGCGTCCTACCAGGCTAAGTGGAAGTGTTTTACCTGCTGCGAAACAAATCGAAACATCTCTCCAATGAAAGCGTCTGTCCAAATAGCTTTGTACTATTTGCTCCACCTTGCCTTTTCGTCAATTAAGGTACACCTGGTGGCAATTTCGGCCTTCCACCCACCTGTCCAAGGTAGAACAATCTTCTCACAGAAAATGGTGGCTAGGTTCCTACTGAGAAGAGCTGGAGAGGCTCTTTCCTCCGATCCGAGACCCAGTTCCCCAATGGGATCTGAACCTCATCCTTTCCTGAGTCACTGGACCCCCCTTCGATCCCCTAGCTTTGTGCTCACTCACACACCTGTCATGGAAGGTAGCATTTTTGGTGGCCATCACCTCAGCAAGGAGGGTATCAGATATTAGGGCCCTAACCTCAGAACCTCCCTACATAGTTTTTTACAAAGATAAGGTTCAGTTACACCCACACCCAGTGTTCCTGCCAAAAGTAGCCTCCCACTTCCACATCAACCAGGACATTTTTCTGCCAGTTTTCTATCCAAAGCTGTACAACCCCAGCAAGGAGAGGCAGCTCCATTCTCTCGATGTAAAAAGGGCTCTAGTGTTCTACATTGACAGAACCAAGCCCTTCTGTTGCTCAATGCAGCTCTTCGTCGCAATTGCTGAGTGTATGAAAGGTTGCCCAGTTTCCTCGCAGCATATCTCGTCGTGGATCATGGCTTGCATCCAAGCCTACTGTGAACAGACAGGGGCAATGCCCCCCGGCGTCACTGTCAGCTTACTCTACGAGAGTGCAAACATCTTTGGCGGCTTTTCTGGCTCGTGCCCATTGAGGATATTTGCAGAGCTGCTATATGGTCTTCGGTCCTTGCATTTGCATCCCACTACATCACGCAGCAAGCTCGGGACGATACAGGATTCAGAAGGGCAGTGTTGCAGTCGTCATGGCCATGAACTCCTATCCACCTCCAGAAGTACTGCTGGTAAGTCACCTAATTCAAAATGGACATGAGCAAGCACTCAAAGAAGAAAGAACTGCTACTTACCTCGTAACTGTTGTTCTTCGAGATGTGTTGCTCATGTTCATTCCACAACTCACCCTCCTTCCCCTCTGTTGGCATTCTGGCAAGAAGGAACTGGAAGGGAGGGGGACTGGCAGCGCCCTTTATAAGAGCACATATGCGCACCACTGCAGAGGACGCTAGAGCCGGCCCTATGGATATCACTAGGGGAAAAATTTCTGGCACCGGTGCATGCAGTGTGCACATACCTAATTCAGAATGGACATGAGCAACACATCTTGAAGAATAACAGTTATGAGATAAGTAACCGTTCCTTCTGTTCTTCAAATGTTAGTTAACCCTTAGAAAATATGGAAGGGTAAAAGATCAGTGCCTAGTGGCATGGGAACCCTTTCAGCTAATGATGGTTCGGTCTGCCTTTTGCCATGCTTAGCTGAGCAGAATGTCATCTTTCAAGGCATTAACTTTGAATTGTACCAGGTCTAACTAGGATAGAATATATTTTTACCAAACCCCACCATTTCCCCCCTCTAATTTATTCACCCTTCAACAGAGATGCCATACTCAGACCTTTGACTGGGAGAGCAAGTAATCACTGAGCCTGGAATGCTGGCCTATATGCTTGGGAGGAGGAGCTAATTACCGAGCAATGCAAACTACATCCACACACTCAAAACTAAACTGTCATCTCTACATTGCGTTGTATATGCTATACGAAACTGCCAACCCAGTCCCAGCGTCGGCTCCCTGTGGCAGTTTCAGGTATAAGCGTTGGAGCCCTGAGGAATCCCCATTTCCCATCATTTTCTCTTTCCCAGCTTTTGACTCTCAGTTTGGTCACTGAGAGCAGGCCTAGCCTCCCTGGGAATGCTATTAGTGACACTCCCCCAAGCAAAACAAAAACTCAATGATTTCACACCAGGAAATAAAGTCTACAATATGGATTATGAATCCTTTAATGTTGGAAAATGGCAAATGTGCAAGGAAGAACTTCAGCTTGAAAGTGTGTGTGTCTTAGAATTGATTTGCTTGGTGCAATAAGAGAGCACGCTCTATGGCCCTTATGCACCTCTATTGAAGGACAGAGGTGGCTATGAACATTTTGATGTATCCAGAGACAATTTATTTACCTTTTCAACTGAGAAAAACTCACCCCATCTGTTTTCCTCTATCTCCCTTGTTACCAAGATGTTCAATGTCATCCACATACTGATCCATCTGTCCTGTCCAGTTCAATCCTCCCTCCCAAGTGGTTCCATTTTGCCTTCCACTTCCCCCAGCCACTGCTGTCTATGTCTTTTCCTCCTCTCTATCCTTCCTTAGCAGGCACTTTTCCACCTACTTCCTAACCTCCAACCCCCATCTCCCTTCCTCCTCTGTTTTCCATCACCTCCAGCCAGAGCTCAGATACAATAATGATGAGCATGTTATTAGACCCTGACAATAATAGTCTATCCCCTTCCCCTCCTCCCTATCCTACAGAAGCTGTTCCATCTCCATTCCCCCCTCTGTGAGAGCTGTTTCCTTTGCTGGCTCTATTTCTACATCTGCATCTGTTCTATATACACTTCCAGTGCATAACTTACTAGCCTTTCTATCCACCTCACTCTGAGGGCACCTGAGATGCTTTGTGTCCATTTTGCCACTAACATCCTAGCTTGGTGGAAACCAGATCAATTTTGCAGCCCTATCTCGATCTCCTAAAATATTGCTTTTATCGTGTTTGATCTTTCCCCCGCACCCTTCCCTTGTACTAAAATAATTAAATACCCCCTTTCTTTCATTAATTTTTTACTACTTTGTCACTTTAGATTTTTTCATATTATTTCTCTTATAGTAATGATTAGAGAGGCCCCATTTGAGGATGAGGGCCCTACTGTGCTAGGACCCGTGTAGACATTTGAATAATATATATAAGACAGTCCTTGCTGTAGACAACTCTGAGATAACGACATGATGCAACAGCAGGAAATTTGAAGAAATTACTGTAACTAGATGCATTTTGTTCTCAAAGCAACAACCTAGTCAGCTTGCTAGCCATTTGGAGCTCAGTTCACAGCAGATAAAAGTAGGTGTAACTTATTCTGGGGAAGCAGTATGGTATTTTAGGGAAGCTTTATGGCCTGTGTTATACAGGAGGTTGACTAGATGATCACAGTGGTCCCTTCAATGAATCAATGAATCCTACTGATTATGCAGAGTTGCATCTTTTTTGGGAGGCCAGCTGAAACTTAGCTGAAACTTCTTCCCGCAGGTATTTTGACTCCTTGTGTGCCTATAATCTGACACGTAACTGAAGAGGAAGCAGAGGGGAACATTTCTAAGACACCACGGATTTTCCTCTTGAGAAGAGTCAGAAAAGATGCTAGATTCCTTACCGACTGTTTAAATACGAGCCATGTAAGCACCAAGAAAGGGACACTGGAGCTTTTCCTTTACCTATGGACCGGCCCAAGGGTTTTTTTTTTTTTTTTTAAAGAGAATCTCTGATTGGTGATGATGTTGTACCCCAAGTGTTTAAGAGGCTTGACCTACCTTTGCCAAGATGGCTCAATTTTGACCAGTGTCAGAGGCAGAAGCAGCCGTAACATACCACCCAGTCTCTGAGCCCTAGCAAGGGAGCACCTGCAGGCAGGGGGCACCAATGGGTCAGGCCCCTTGCAACTGGGGCAGCTCTCCGGATGGGGGAGGACAGACAGACAGACAGCAGCTTGTCAGGCAGCGGCACTATTTGCTAGTGGCAGTTGCCCTTCCCCCCCCCCCCTTTAGGTCTGGACACCCCTCCTCCCCCGCCTTCGCAGGATGTAAGACAATCCCATACCACGGGCGGTATGCTGCCACTGGCCACAACCCCCTGCCCACCCCCGTGAGCCCCACGCGCTGCCTGGAAGGCCAGGCCCAGCTGCCCGAGTGAGACCTCGGCACCCGAGCCCTCTCTACTCCCTCCGCGTTCGCGCCGCGCGCCGCGAGGAGGCTCTTCCGCCTGTCCGCCTCTGCCTCCCTCCGCGCGGAAGCTGCTTCACCCCCCTCCCTTCTGATTCTGCTCGCCACGGACGCAGGCTGTTCCGCCCCCCCCCCCGCTGTTCCGCCTCCCCCCAGCTGTTCCGCCTTCCTCCCGAGCTTCCCTCCCGCCGCGCCCGCTCCTCCCCCTCTTCGTCAGTGGCTGCCGCATCCGGGTCCTTCCTGGCGCCGCTGTCACTATGGTCATGGCGGAGGGGACGGCAGTGCTGAGGCGGAACAGGCCGGGCACCAAGGCCCAGGTGAGGCACCGCGCCCCGGTCGCCTCCTGCCCGCGCGGGGCGAGGGGGAGCCTGAGCCCAGGCCGCGGGCCGGCAACAGCGGGCGGGCTGGGCCTGCTCGGCGCCGCGCTCCCTACGGGTTGGAGCCGGGCCCGGCCAGTCTGCCCCGGCGCGGGCGGACGGACGGACGGAGCCGCTGGGCCTCTCCGCTCCCTCGGGGTGTCAGTGCCCCGCGCCGTGCGGGCGGGTGCGGCGGGGGCTGGGCAGTGAGGCCGGTCAGTGGGCCCAGCTCGCCTGACAGGGAGCCGCGCTCGGGTTGTCAGCGGGCCGGGGCCGGGCCGGGCTGGGCTGGGCTGCTCCACCACGCCCGGCCGGGCCGCTCTGTCTGGCCCGGCCCGGCCCGGCCCGTGGCTGGTAGCTGTCTGGGGCGGGCTGGGCTGGGCTCGGTGCGGATTCCCCCTCCCCGCCTGATGGGGTCGGGTCTGTTCCGTTTGTCTCAGCCTCTGAGGCCTTGTCAGGTAAGAAGAAAAGCGGCTTCTCCACTGGCGTTGACCGGGAGTCCGCCTCCCAGGGCAGCTGCGGAGACCTAGATGGTCAGGAGTCCCACGTCCTTAGAAAGAGCCCTAGTCGCTACGCCTTAGTGCGTAAATCCAAAGTAAAACATGTACATGCATCTTTACATCCTGAAAGATCATGTGAACGTGGGTGTGAATTACTTCGCCTGCCACCTCTGAGGTGAAACCTGACAATTTTTTAACAGCATCTAATAAGGCTCCGTAATGGTTTAGGATGAAAGTGAACAAAACATTCAGTAAGAAAAACAATCAGGCTGGATATTAGGTAGGATGAAAGAATAATAGCTAGTGTCTTGGCCGAGTTAGGCCATCACCCCATTGTATCAACCTAGAGATGCTGCTGGAAGTACATTACTCCTGTCTAGCTGGTCATCTGTGAAATCACTAATGCCACTTCCTTCAGAAACCTGGACTTCTTTTTGGGATCTTTAAGTGTTAACTAGTCTGTCCCTTCTTAGCTTGTGAAATGGCTGCAGTAAGCAAAATATTTAAAATAAGACTAACAGTTAAATAAAAAATTAGCAAAAGGAGTAGGAGAAATGACATTTACAGTAGTACAAGTCAAGTAAAGCTTTAGCTTTAATTTCAAAGTATTATGAAATACTTTTGTGGTAGTTCCTTTATTGTAAGTTTTGTCTTTTGGTTTCAGGAGGGTGAGCATCAGTTCCATGTAGTTCTTTGCAACTTTGTTTGCTTCTTCTCTTTCTAGATGAAGTTTCCTGTTTGTTGGAACTATAAAGGTTATTTTCCTACAGCATGTTGAAGTTTCCTGATACTGAGCATTCAGAATTTGCAGCAAATTATATGCTTTCTTTTCCCCCTTTTTTCTATTAACTGGTTTAAATTTGGGGTTTTTTCCATAGGATTTTTACAATTGGCCTGATGAATCCTTTGAAGAAATGGATAGCACACTAGCTGTTCAACAGGTATTTTTAATTCCAATACATATCTTTTCATGTATAGAAGTTTAGTCACTCAAATCTTGTGACTTTTGGCAAGACGTAAGCAACAGGGCACATTCTCTTCCTGGTTGTGATAGAGTTGTACAAAAATAACTTCATAATTCCATACAGAAATAGAAATCAGTATGCCGGTTAGCACAGTAATTTTGTATGTAGAAATCACTAGAATCTTGGTGACCAGTTTCACCAGGTAAACAGGTTTTATTGCTATCTGGTAAAACTCACTGCTCTTACTATTTCTCCTTCAGGGAAGATCTATTTTTCACACACTACATTTCTAGCACAACTGCTTGCTTCCCTCTCTATCTGTCACTACTGTTTTTGGTTTTCTTACTTTGGTCCATCAACATAGCTGCTCACTTCCAGCTAGGCTAAAGAAATAAGTAGCTGTTATCCTTAGTGTACTGGCTAGTAGGTATATACCAAACACGTATTTACTGCCTTCCTTTTGGAATTTAAGAATAGCAGTAGCCAGAGTTGTGGGGCCAATCCTAAATATGGTGTCTTATTATCTTTAAACAATTTTCAGAAATTATTACTTTTTCTTCTCAGTATATCCAACAAAACATAAGGGCAGACTGTTCCAACATTGACAAAATCCTTGAACCTCCTGAAGGCCAGGATGAAGGTGTATGGAAGTATGAACATTTACGGTAAGAATGCATGCTTTGTTGAAATGTAGAATCAGGGCACCAACCTCACTGATTAGCAGTAGTAATGAATCTTAATAGTCTGAATCTCATAGACGATAAATATTTTTATGACTATAAAAATAAATACTACAAGAGCAAAACTTTGTACTATTAAACATTTTAGGAATATGTATTAGGAATTGATTTGTAATCTTAAAAATTAAATTTATTTTCTCCTTTTCTAATTACCAAGTCCTGAGTTCATTGTTGTGAGGATTCCTTAAACGCCCTGTTGCTTTTAAAAGTTTGTGATGTCAACTTATGTATTGTTTGCCTTATTTTAAATAAATCTTTGCAGTTCACTTCTAGAAGTATGTCAGTATGCATGGACAGAAAGGATAGCCAGGAGTTTCCATAGCATCTCCTCCCCTCAATCTCATCAATTCCTTACTTTCACTTACTAAAATATGAATGTTGTAATTATCAGATACTCTCCAGTTTCAATCATATTGTGGTTAGTTTCCTCAAATTAGTTCAAGAATAGCCTTTAGCTATGAGACCAGTTTAACAAACTGTAAGTAAATATTTTCTGTAATAAACATGTTTTCTGTTTTTATTCCAGTCACTATCAGAGAAATCATGACAATTTTTTTTAACCTTCTCTTATGCCTTTTAGCTGTTAGAATGTATTGGTTAAACTAGCTACTTTGGAGATATAAAAAGCAGCTAAGTGTCCTTGTTACTGAAAGTATTTATATGATTATAGTATATATTCAATATTCTGTTCACTAATATTTCCACATTTTTCCTGCTTTGATTTTTACATCACTTTGCTATGATTAGTGTCCTGGCATTCTGAAAAAAAATCAGTTTTTTCCCCCAGTTTGACTGTCTTGTCATTCCATCAACATATATTTTCAAGGATAAGAATTGTTTCAAGTAAGTGCTTCCCAATGAGAGTTAGGCACCTAGGTTCTTTTTAAAACCCCACTAGGCACTTAAATACCTTTACAAATGTGGCACTTGGAAGCGAAGTCCTAGTGACTTTTAATGAGACTTAGGCTCCTGAGTGCCTATATCTCTTTTGAAAATGGGACTTAGGCGCCTAAGTCAGAGTCACTTCTGAAAATTTTACCCTGCTTCCTCTGAAGCATTAAACCTGCTCTAAACTGTCTGCTAAAATGTGCCTGCGAGTGAAATTATCAGCAGCTTTCACACGTAGCACTACATGCATTACACCTCAGCTGAAGCTGCCTTAAGGAGAGTTACTCCTAGAGGTGTTGGTAATAGTCTCCTGAGTATTTGGGGATGGGGCAAAAGCCACAAAATTGGACTTTCAGGGTATATAGAATAGATGGATTTGATTAATTTGCACTTTATGTTAAGGAAAGGAATTAGTTTTTCTTTAGTGCATGTTTAAGGGACTTTACATTTTTTCTTAAACATGAATTGATATCAAAGGGAAATTTGTAAAATGTAGATTTTCTTAGGGGAGAAAATATTATATTCCTAATCTCTGCCACCAGAATACTGTTCCTTTTATCCTTTTTGACAAATGAGAAAATTAGGCTATAGTTGTATGAGTTCCTCTGAACCAATAATAAATTAAATTTTCTGACTTTTCTTTTTGTATTTCTGTCGTTTTATAGCGTCCCCTTATTTCGTTCTTTTCTTCCTAGTGTATTCTACAGATATATGTCCAAAGATTCCAGATATGTCATAGCTGAAATTATTTTGAACCATACATTTTTACAGTTGATCTCATTCCTCTTCTGATTTCTACACCTAGAAGAGACCAATGTCATTGTTAAAAATGCTAGAGATTTATAAAACCATTAGTGTTTCTGACAAGTTGTTTTATGTGTTAAAATGTTTCCAGTGGAGAAACTGTAGATCAGTTTTGACAATGCTGCATTTAAATTTCTAGACAATTCTGTCTCGAGCTCAATGGACTTGCTGTCAAGCTTCAGGTAACTCTCTTCTTGTTCTCTAAATTTTATACCTGTGTCAGAGACCGGGTTGTTTTTGTATTTTTTAGATGTAATATTAACTTGCAAAGGTTTGCAAGCTTTTAGATCAGATATTTTTTAGCCACCTTGGTTTTAGGAACATAGTTTTAGGATTCCAGAAGTTGATCAAGTAGCTTTAAAATATATTTTTTTATTTTAAGGAATTGAGAATTAAATGACTAATAATGATCAAATCTTGCTTTCACTGTTTAGTATTTTATTAATTGAACTATTATTTCAACAGAGCGAATGCCACCCAGATACATGCACTCAGATGACAGCAACTGAGCAATGGATTTTTCTTTGTGCAGCCCATAAAACTCCCAAAGAGGTGAGGAGGGTATTTTTTAAAATATATCTGTGAAGGCTTATATTTTCTTCAGGGATCCATGCACAGAAGGGGCCATCCATGCATATATCTTGATATAGCGAAACTGAAGGGGTATGTAGGAGTGCTACTTTCACAGCATTGTTTCTCACATCCTCCATAGTGACTCATGGGAGGCAGAAGAGCAAGGAAACCAGCTGCTCTCCACAACAGTCTTATACAAATCCCTACTTCCCTCTTACCTTTTGTGTGAGAATCTTGAAGAGTAATTTAGCTTTAATTTGTATTACATTTTCTCTGATCTGAATGTCCAAACACGTGTAGCTTTACCCAGGCCTCTGTCTGAGCCACCCAGTTGGTGGCCTTACATATTCTTATCTTCAGAGTGGCTTTCCTGGTGGCTGTTGGTTTAGAGGATAGTAGAACAGTCTATCTGATCTCCCTTCATACCTAGTCTTCCACGATAATATAGTGGTCCTTTAAAATTTTCCCAGTTTTTTGCCCAAAGTCCTGACCCCTTTAACTTAAACCAGATTCAATGGTTGCAAGGTGAACTGCGTTTTAGACACCTTTTACTCCCTGTTGAGTAACCCCTTAGGTGACAGATTTTGTTACCTTCACCCATTTTGGGTGGAGCCATATGGTCCTATCACTGTTTGACTGGTTCTTTCAGCTGCAGCCTCCCTGTTTACCACTGTAAAACCTGACAGACCCAACTGCATTTGGCACATGTAAGCCCTTTTCCTTTGGCAGCCTGACAGCAGCTGATTTAAAGGGACTCTAAAACAGCTTCTTCAAAACGAAGCATTATTTATTCACCCAGAAGGTGCAGAGCAAAGGGATAAATTCTATACACAGATTAAGGTTTAGATAAGGAGAAATTTTTTCAAGCACTAGTAAGTTCCATTCAGCCCAGTTACTTCCATATTTGGGTAGGAAGAAGCTTTGACTCTCATTCTTCCCCTCCTCTGGTGCTTAGTGGTGTACTGCTATTCAGAACCCATGGTTTGGACTGTAGAAAATTCAGCCACAGAAAACAAATCATCAATCTATCTTCTAACTTTTTTCCACAATCGATCACAATTAAGCAAACACCCAGCCAATTGGATTGTCCATAAAAATTAGTTTTGTTCTCCTAGGTAGGGAGGGATTTAGTGTAAGCTGTTGGAGAAGTGGGTGGAGCACTAAGGAGCGGGAAGATCATGGTTGATCTTCCCTTTTCAAAGCAACTGGGGAGGAGCAATCCCTGTTCTGCCATGTTGAATGAACTGTGGAAGCTAAACTAACTGGTAGGTGGTGGATTAACTTTTTCTTTGGTTGTGTTCTTCCATTATAGATCTTCTGTCATGTCAGTTACTAAAGAGATATTTAATTAGAACATCTACTCCTGTGTCTATGCCCCATTGCCAAAACAACCATTTTCTTGAAATAATGCAATCAGGAGTACTTGGAGCTATAGGTAATAAAACATAAGAGGCTGAGACAGCTTTAATGTGGGGGAAGTTTGCTCAAACCATTATAGAAACTCTGTAAAACTTCTGGAATACAAGATGGCTGTGTGAGAGGAGGGTTCTGAAATCTGAAGTTCTATGATATATTAGACAATTCTCTTTAAAATAAGACATGTGATGCAGTGTCATACCTGTTTTCCCTTCCTAATATTTTTTAGTGTCCTGCTATAGACTACACCAGGCACACACTTGATGGAGCTGCATGTCTTCTGAATAGCAATAAATATTTCCCCAGCAGGTAAAACTCTTAGAGGCATCATCTGGGGGGGGAGGAAATCTTACATTCAGAAAATTTTGTTCACAAGTGGTACAAATCTGAAACGTAGTGTTTGGTAATGCAAATTGTTTTTCATGTTGTATTTAGTAGAATAAATTACTCTATTGTTCATACAGTATTTCAGAATAGGATGAAAAATCCTCAATGTGGCAGCATCTATATAGTTAGTTATTGTAAAGTATGGGAAGAGATCCTGCTTTTAGTGCTGCTCTGCCACCAGCTTGTTAGAGGTAAAACAGATGGGTTTCTAAGGGAACATTATCCATCCAGCTTAATCAAGTTGGGTTTTCAGGGGTGGCCCAGGACTGTAGGTCTCTGATGGTGAAAATCCCACTTAGACGGAGGGAGGAAGCTGCAGTGGCTCAAGGTGCTGTTAGACCTCTGCTGGGAAGCCCTCACCAAATTACTGCGGCCCCAAAAGTGGACACTACTGACTACAAAGTGGCCTGGCCAAGGATGTGAACAGATTCAGTTTCTCAGATAGCCTCCATGCCAATTTATGGAACCCTGGCTGGACAAGTAAAAGCTGTGTTTTCTCTGGAGGATCCTTCAGGGAGCACAGTGGTCCTGCTGCGGAAGGAGTGTGCAATTTGCATTCTCCCTGTGAATCTAGCCTCTACCAAAAATTTGGCATTCTGTGGGAAGAAGCCAGCATTTCTGCAATCAGAATATCCAGTATTACATGTGCAGAATGAGCCAACTTAATATATTTACTAAATTCTTTCAACAATATTGATTACAGAATTTAAATGTTATCAGCATCCACAAAACGTAATTGTTGGAATTTCATGTGGGATCAATTAATCCAGTATAAACAACTGAAACTACACACACAGGCATGCATGCACATATGTATATCTGTAGTTAACCTGTAGACTTGTAAAACTGAGCACTGTATAACATTTGACTTCATGCTTATAGGGTTAGCATAAAGGAATCATCTGTAGCCAAACTAGGATCAGTGTGCCGTAGGATTTACAGAATATTTTCACATGCATATTTTCATCATCGGCAGATATTTGATGAATATGAAGTAAGTAATTGAGTACCTTGCATTTACTTTAATTACTAATGCATTTGCTACAGTGGTTCCAGACATCAGTCTTCTGCAGTTGCTATATATTTTCTTCTCTTAACGCTGTCACTTCACAGACTTCATTAGCCAAGCAAGGCACAGTTCATAATTGAGTACATGTATATAAGAATTGTGTGAAGTTTCATGTGAATGACTTTGGTCTTCAAACTAAGCAATTTCATGTGTGCTTTTTTTATCCTGTTTATCATAGTTCTCTTAAATTGGGTAGAAGTTCACTATACAGAAACAGAAAGTTTACAGGAACTTTAATATCATCAACTTAATGACCCTTCTTATGAAAATTGCTGGCCTTTTAATATTACAGAAAACCCTTAGGATTATGATAATTGAAAGTAGAAAACTATTTTTTCAGTTTACTTTATGCATTTGACAGCACTTGTATATAGTCAGATACCTATTTGCGTACATCTTTCACACAGTAGTTGTGGAAACATTTTAACAATTGGGAAAGTCTGATGGTAAAGCCACAAAATCAACAGGAGACTCAGGAGCACGTATAGTACCTGAAACTATTTTTTTTTAATTGACTAAATTTTAAGTCAGGAAGGGGGCTTAGAGGTGTGAATGGCAGTAAAAACAAAGGTAAGGACTAACAAGGGAAGGAGCACATACTACTGGAGCCCATGGACTGTAGTAGCAGTAAGGAGTGGCTTAGCTTACTGTTTGGTTCGGGCGGGGGTGTGTGTCGGGATGTAATTATTATAGTTTAGGTGCCTATGTAGAGCTTTCATTAGGACTTTGCACAGTGGCCCAGGATTTAGTTGACATAAAATTGCTTATCTAATTTCATGTTAAGTGTAGTGGGACTTGAATATATTCCCATTCAGGTGCTTTTAACATTGTTATGAAAATAAAGTTTAAATAGGTGTTTGTGTCCACTCTTATGAATATAAAGGGAGGAAATAAAACTATTTTATTAATGGATTTCTAAATAGATGTTCCTAAAACTTACAATACTAAGGGGACAATTTATTTATGCTCCAGGATTTTTATGATAAATTTTGCATAATTCAGTTTGAAATATTCCCTTCTTGTATATGTCATAATGCATTTTATTTTATGTTGGAATTTATATGATTTTTTTTTCCATCCTCAGAATGAAACTTTTTTGTGTCACCGGTTCACTAAATTTGTGATGAAATATAATTTGATGTCCAAGGATAACCTGATTGTACCAATTTTGGAAGAGGAGGTACAGAATTCAGTGTCTGGGGAAAGTGAGGCATGATGGGAATTGTGGTACAGAAAACAACTGTACTGAACACACAATTGACATTATGTACTGTATATATCATTTTAGACACTTCAATCATGTATCCTTATAGCTTTGTTTAGTATACTTTTTTGTATGCTGTGTGCATTGCCTTTTAATATGGGAAATACTTTAAGTTATTCATGAATTGTATATTCATCAATGTGGCACTCATGGTTTTTAAATAAAATTAGTATTATCTGTTTATAATACCTGTTAATAAAAGAATTTACAGTTGTGTAAAATTACTGCTAAACAATCATTGGATCACAATCCTCAAATGTGTCTGATTAAAAAGATAAGCGAGACTAAGGTTTCACACAAGCCATTTTATAATGAAGTAGCAACGTTAGCCTTAGTTCTGAGCTTAATACATAAATTTAACACTTAAATTTAGAATCTTGCAGGAAGCTTAATCCTAATTCCAGGTCTTATTTTTTTAAAAGAGCTCATTTTTTTGTTTCAAAGTTTTACTTCTGCTTTTGGGCGTGCATATAGTGTTAACTATTCTTGTATGTGTATATCCAAATATTAAACACAACTACAGTATTAGTAATACCAAAAGGATACATTTTACTATGCTACCAAAAGTATATTCTTGGTCTACATAAGAGACAGTTGTGTACTTTTTGGACTTGCCTTTCTGTAACAGTGAAGGCCTGTATACATCATGGAAGTGATGTAATGAGTCTTAAGGCAAGGAAAGATTTATTTTTTTTTTTTTTTTCCCTCCTTATGAAAGTCCTCCTCTTTCCTTCCCACCACAACTTCTCAAAAGAATAGCAGTGGCTGAAAATAACTTTCCCTCTTGCCTATAGTAAGGTACTTAGTGGTTTTATACCTGTGCATATCTACAGTAACTGCTTACAGATTATACCTCACAATGTTCATATTACACTACAAAACAATGTACTAACATAGTCTTGTTTATAGTTTTAGCAAAAGTATTCCAAATATTTAAGAACTCTAGCCTTGCAATACTTTGATTCATGTTGAGAGTATGATTAACGTGCTTTCATCCATTCACCTAGATTGTATCCACTCTCAGGTGAAGTACATCTGTAGTTGGAGTGGTTTGCAGATTTGCAATAATTCACAAGTTCCATGAGTGCTGCTTAATGGTGTTGAACTGTCCAGAATTTGATTAGAATTAAATGTTTTAAAGACTATTATAGCAGACTATTGTTAATGGTGTACATAAATGAAGAGCGTCTAAAAGCACTAGCAGTGTTCTTATATTAAATGGATCTTGTCTAGATAAAATTAGTTTGTGGCTTCTTCACACAGTAGAGGCTCATGTTAGGGGCCTGTTTATCTATTGTTAACAGGTGAAAGTATTGGCCTTAGTGGACCTACCCACTTATCTAAACTATACTTCTTCTTGAAGTTATGCTTACCTGGGAATGAGAGAGAATTTATTTTTTAGTAGTAATTTCTTCAAAATATACTGAACATGCCTTAAGTAGTTCAATATAAAGTATTACAAGTCAAATACACCATTTGGATATAAAGGGAATTAAAACAATGAGAACTTACAGTGATAAAGATCTTAAAGTGCTTATACAGTGCTGCCTTCTTGGGCAGATATTTTTTGTCTTCATTTTTAAAATTGTATTTAATGGTCAACAGGGTCACTGCATCAGATGCACTCTTAGTGACAGTAGCTTTAGCTATTGTGCTTGCACACTTGAGGTTTATCTTATACAGGTCAGATGACGTGATTTGATATCTTTAAATTTGCACTGAGGGTAGAAGATTGCATTTTGGAGGTAATAAGATGTATTTAGCTTTGTAACAATCTGCTGTTGCAAGATAGACTATAGTACTCTTCTATTGTATGTTGTACAGCCACTTTGGCAAGCTTAAGTTGGCCAGAATGACTGGGACAGTCAAAAAGCTGGTGCTCTTTACTACTAAATATTTTTTGTAAAATTGAAGATAGTGGAGTGGAGCTCAGAACTGCATTAAAACCTTAAACTTCTCTCTTCCCCTTCTCTCATGCTTTGAGTTCTAGTAAAAGCCTCTGGAACTGTTAAACTTGTTTGTTCTCATTCACACAATTAATATTATGTCTCACTGTAAAATTGACTCATTGTACTAGCTAGCTTAATATAACAGGCCTAGATGAAACATGCTTCTATTTTCCTTGCTACTGTTTACATAAGTACTCTGACAGTGTACACACATGTACCTGAGTGGTATTTTAAAACTTTAGTTAGCCTAAGCAAACCCTTGATTTGTATAGTAAATATTTTAATGGTTTCATTTACAAATTTACATTCTACATAATAGGGAAACTGAGCTACATTTGTCATTTGAATTAAGTTGTAAAACTAAGAGGATAAAATTAAAAAAGTTTCTTTTTCCATACCAATATATTTTGCTTACATGGTTCTCATTTTTTCTCTTCCAAGAATGCAGATAACGGGATACTTCATGCTTTCTAGAGTAAGTTCTGTGCTCTCCTAAATCTGGATATAAAATGTGTTTTGAGGTCAAATAATATTCTTCTTTCTTAAACAAGGAAATTTTGTGATTTACTCACTAATCCATTACTCTTCCCAGAATCTGGAACTAGAATTTGCATTTATGCCCTGTCTTGCTTCTGTAAAGAGCTGAATGATTCTAGAATACAAAGAAGGTTGAGGAAATACCTATCATAGGCCTTCTCCCTAGGCATTATTAATACAAACACCCAAATAAGTGGCCTGATCATAAGCAAAGGACAGTTTTCAGTGTTTTTCCCTGAACCAGCTGTGTCCTCATTCATGGCTTGAGTTGTATTACTTAGCCACAGTAATTCTGCTAATAAATATTAAAGAGATACTAAGATTTTAATTCAAAATGCTATGCTAATTGTCTGTCTTAGTTTGGACAAAGCAAATCAGTTTTGAAAATCAGAATTCCAACTACCCCTTCCATTCTGTGGACTAAGCAGCAGGGAATTGTTAAAACAGCAACCCTAAACTCCTCTTTGCTCAGGAGAGCAAAAGTACTAAATACAAATAAAATATGACTAGCTTTTGGTAGAGAGTTTAGAAATCTAACCAAACTTCCGCTTTGTTTTATGCACTAAAAATTGTTAAAGGGAAAAAATATAGCTTGAGGAGATTTAAATTCCTTATGCATAGTATAAACTACTGAGGTTTAAATGAGCCAAAACTCTGTTAGGTTTAGACAAGCATAATTAAGAAAAACTGATAGCTGAATTGGTGTAGCTGCCTCTAATACGAAGAAATTCCCAGTCACATACAAAAACGACCTCAACTTTACAGAGAAGCCACTAGATATCTGGATATGTATATATAGCATCTGAATTGCGGAGGTGTTTAAGGTTTTTTGGGTTTTTTTTTTAATACTTGTTGAGGTACTTGTCACAAACTGTTGTGAGAATGAATTGATTACATCTATATGATGGATACAGTAGAAATATTGTTTAGACGCATATTACCAGGATCCAGAAGCAGTGAGAAATTTTATATGTTGTGATATATCAAGGGCAGAGGGTGGCAGGAGAGTGTGCGAAGGGAGGTATATCAGCCCCAGGATGATCAGGGCTTTATTCCCTGCAGCCTAACTGGAGTCATGAGGGGACAATTAGGAGCCAGCTGGGGCCAATTAGTGATCAGCCAGGTGCTCCATAAAAGGGCTCCGCCCCCCAAACACACAGTGCACAAGGTGGAGGAAGCAGAGATATTGTGCTGAGCTGAGCGGAGCAGAGCAGCAAAGTGTGGGAGAGCAGAGGAACCCTGAAGCGAGGTACTGAGCCCAGCAAGGGGCGGCAAGGACATAGGGCCGGAGAGGCCAGAAAGACTGAGGGAGGAAAGTAGCCCAGGGGAAGAGACTGTGGCTTCAAAGTACAGAGCCAGCAGTATACCACTGTGGTTCATAGGGCCCCTGGGCTGGGACCCGGAGGAGCGGGTGGGCCCGGGTCCCTCCACCCCTCCCCCAGGGAAGACAGGGTGACAGGCACTTTCCTGGCCCCCCAACAGGAGCGAAGCACAAGATCCACTAGAGGGAAGCTGGCCATGGGCCACAATGTGGACAGGAAATAACTTAGGAATTAGAAAGTGTATGACTTTTTTTTTTTTTTAGAAGCTTATAAACAGTTTAATTATATTCCAAACCTCTACTTTTAATAGTTTTTAGTGTATTTCTGTTAGGGTGTACAGATAAGGGACCCTTTTATAGCTCTCACATGTAAAGTCAAATTCCTGTTTTGATACTGTGTACTCAAATTAGTTATCTGATTTTTGGGTAGAGAATTAATCAACGTGCCAGTAAATAATTCAAGCTTGATTCTTAATACTATTTCAGTAATTTGTAAATACTAGTTTGCATAAGAGAGAAAATACTTTGCATAACTGCTGAAGATGTAAATTGCACATAAGCAGGGACACTGGAGTATAAATATGAAAACTTAATGACTTCCCACTAGGCTTAGTCTTCCTGATTAGGTTTGTAAAGCAACAAGAATTCAGTCTCCTATATTGAGAAAGATGCTGGTTATAGTATTTAAAAGGAGTGGGTATGTATCGTAATACAATAATTGCCCTTTGTGCCCCATCACTTCATCCAAAACTAAGAACTTAAATGTATATTTTCTCTTTAGTGCATGTCTGGCACTAAATCTTATACATGAATGAACATTAAAATGCAATAAAGTATTTAAAGGTGCCTAATGAGTATTCTCAAAAGGTACTGCAAATCTCCTCCTCCTCAAACAACACCGCTTCAATTTTTCAAGGAAAATTACAGACTTTTATATACAGGTGGTTGCAAGTCACACAGCTCTTTTTATTCAGCATTCTAAAGGACACTAAACTTACTCAGCATAATAGTACTGATGACTAGGACTTTTGCAGTTACTTCTGTTTATAATGTCCACAAGCTCTCACACTAGATGGGTTTAAGTTCTTGTTTTATGTACTTTTTGAAGTTAGGGGATAAAAGTCTGATGCCTTTTTATTCTGCCACTATACTGCTATATGACCATGGGCAAGTGACTTATTTGCTGTGCCTGTTTCCCCATCTGTAAAATGGTGTTAATTATAGTCACCTATGTGACTTGAAATTAGACAAAGGTTTCTGACCAGAGGAATGAAGTTCTGGAACAGCTTTCCAAGATGAGCAGTGGGGGCAAAAAATCTAGCTAGCTTCAAGACTGAGCTTGTTGAGTTTATGGAGGGGATGGTATGATGGGACAGCCTAATTTGGCAATTAAGTGATCTTTGACTACTAGTGGTAAATATGTGCAATGGCCTGTGATGGGATATTAGATGGGGGTGGGTTCTGAGTTACTACAGAGAATTCTTTCCTGGCTTGTGAGTCTTGTCCACATGCTCAGGGTTTAGCTGATTGCCATATTTGGGACTGGGAAAGAATTTTCCCCCAGGGCAGATTGGCAGAGGCCTTGCAGGTTATTCACCTTCCTTGGCACCATGGGTCACTTGCTGGTGGATTCTCTATACCTTGAAGTTTTTAAACCATGATTTGAGGACTTCAATAACTCAATCATAGGTTAGGGGTCTATTACAGGAGTGAGTGGGTGAGGTTTTCCGCCTGCGTTGTGCAGGTCAGACTAGATGATCATAACGGTCCCTTCTGACCTTAAAATCTGAGTCTATGCAATACTTTGAGATCTAAAACTGAAAAGCTCTATAGTGCTAAGTATGATTAATATACTGAAGCTTTAGCTCAAGCTAGAGATCAGGTTTGCTTGCACAGGCCCCACCTGAGAGAAAGGTAGGGTTTTGTGTTCTTAGGTGCTGGCAGGCACAAGCTCCTTCTGACACAGTTTCCCTCTATGTGCCTCAGCTTATTGGCGAAATGGAAATGAGGCCTATCTCCCACCTGCCTGAGTTGGATTTAATTTATATTTTAATCTCCATGTTTCACTGAAGCTTTAGGCGGAGAGATAATTCCAACTTAACTTTTTAGTGAGGGGGTGCAGAGGGAAATAATTTTTAGAGAGAGATGCTGTCTTAATCCTAAGTATAGTTCAATTCTCATAAAAACTTTAAGCCTCCCCCCCCCCCCCCCCCCCAAAAAAAAAAAAAAAAAAAAGACAAGCTCTTGAATATATGCAATGTTCATTGGATACTGGGAGAGGAGGAAGAATGAAGAAATCATAAACAGAAAATGTTAAATAAAAAGTGACAAAAAATAACATGGATGCTGATTGCAAAGAGCACAAGGGAAGGGGAGGGTTTGAGACCAATCCATTCTAACCATACTTTTAAATTGTGTGAATGACTGCACCTTTCTGACAATGTTTGTGACTAGGATGAATGTTAAGTAATTCACATAATCCAGTTTATCATTACATGAAATGAAAAACATGTAGACTTTGCTGATTTTAAAGATACATTGACTGAAGGTATAGCTTGGTCAAGGCTGTAAAAAAAAAAAAAAATAGACTCTTAAAGTTGCGTTCCTACATCCTTACTGAGGCACCTGAATAAATGGCCTGGTTTTTTTTGTTTTTTTTTCAAAAGTGATCAGCATCCTGCAGCTCTCATTAATAAGAAGAGTTGTTGGTTGCTCAGTAATTTTGCTCCCAATGTTTAGGCACCCAGTTTTGAAGGGGCCCATATTAACAGTTGTTGCTGCCTTTAAGCTCTTTTTTGATGCATGATCTGGTGCATTTTATGGGGTAAATGTTCAATGCTATGCTTCAAAATAACATCTGCAACTGTTGTATACACACAAAGGTATTTGTATGCACAATTCAAGCAGTCACATTTTTAACTATAACTTCACAAAAGCACAATTGAGCTCTACCTATATAATCACATACTTATGCAAAACCTGCAAGAGCAAGTTGGAAGGCACTTTTGTGACCTTGGTGCCCCACTTCAGCTGGTCACTTTCTTTGAAAAAATATTTTGTTTTAAATAATGGTGTGTGAATAAAGTCCTTATGAAAAGTTGTATTGGGACATCACAAAGTCCTCTATTTGGCCAAATAACACATACAGACAGCCACCTACAGGGTAAGGTACTGACTACCTACCAATATGCTTCAGCCCTAATCTAGTGGAGGGTCACTTCATATAGAGAAGATAATTCAGGCTCCATGTGCATTCAATCCTTGCATTTCTTCTGACATGGTTGCCAAATCATTTCAGCTGTGGCAGTGGTTTTATTTTTGTGGCTCATTAAGTGGGCGCTACTATATTAAGCAATGTTATCCTATACAATACTTTTCACCCATACATCTCAAGAGACAGTGTGGAAGAACCTGAAACTCCAGTGAGTTTTCTTGCTTCACTATCTCCCTTACTCACCTGATGTGTGGAATAAGCATATTCCCTTTCCTGCTACTTTTGTTGTAGTTAGGAACAAAAGGAGCTGCTGCCCTGATAAAAAGGGCTAGTTGGCCTCTTTTGACTTGGCTAAAGGAAAGTGAATGCTGTGGTTTCTCTGTGTTATCAGCTACTCTCTTACCCAGCTCCTCCCTGAACATGTGAGTATTTTGAGGCACATTTGCTTCAAATAACTATCCACTGTCCAAGACATAAGCCAGAGTTGGCACCTGGCCACTAATTGAGCTACCATGGCTTATGGGTCCAGCTTTCCAGAATCCATGGATCCATCCCCCACCAACATAGTGGCTGTAGGTAGAGTTATTTTCATCATGACTGACTTGAATCTATCGTGGTTGTGGGGGTCATTAGATCACTGTGGGGCTTTAGAAGTACATTGTTACCAGTGAGGGTTCAAGGGTGGCTGCTGAAGCCCCTTCTAAGTGTGTTTTCTATGTTCATGCCAGCAGGATTTCTTAGGATGAAATCCTTCTCCAGAAATACTGCAGCTGCATTAACTTCAGGGAAAATTGGGAGAATCTTTGGGTTTTAGAACCTTGTAGGATTTCAGGGATTGCTGACTGAATCATTTCCCATTCCTCCCTAGAGCTTTCTTCAAAGGATGAGTCTACAGAAGGTGGTTAATTTTGTCTTTGGGTTAGATAGGAGGTGTTGTCCCTGGGCTTTACCCTGCTCACCTCTCTCTGGTTGATTTCACTGTGGTCACTACTTTTCTCACAATTTCATACATGCCTGGCAGAAAGAACCTCCTCTGGCTTGGGGTTATGATCCAAAGTTGAAAGTTTGGGAGGAGCCAGAGCTTATGGAAAGAAATTAAGATCCAGAATGATTTTGGCCCTTTTTCCTTTTGGTGGGAGAACGGGTCTCTTTTTGACTACAGCATCTCTTTGGGTCATAACCCTAGCAGGGTGCCTTTAGCACCGTCATTCCTCAACACTGTACATATAATTGTAGGGAAATGCAGGAGAACATCCCTAAAAGGAAGAAGAAAAACCTAAAACTGTTCCCAATGCCTTGCTAATTTACTTTGTTACCCAAGTGAGAAGTGGAAATGGGAGCCTGCAGCTTTTCTCTTTGGCGGTGGACTGGATGGAAGAGGAATTTGGGGGTATTTTTGGAGTTTCCTTGGAAAGTCATTGATTGATTGATCTTGGTTCGGTTTGTTGAGTTCCAAAAGTGGAAGAGGACTGACTTGATCTTGTGGAGGTGTCGCTTGAGGCGGTTTGGGTGGTGGGGAGGCCTGAACAAGCTGTCTAGACTCTGAGATGCTTCCCTTGGCTGAGTGAGGGCCTGAGAATGTCTCATAGGTGGAGAAGCTCATGGCCTTTGGCTTACACCACCCAATGGAGAGGAGCACGGTTGGTGGTCCTGTTCAGGGAAAAAAGCCCTAGAATTGTCAGTTCCCTAAGGAAAAGGCGAGAGAATGATGAAGGGTTTTTCACCTTGTTGCCCCAAATAAGCTACTAAAGCTATGTCCACACTGCTGGAGGCAGAGAATCTAGAGTGAGGGTGGAAAGGGCCTGGTCAAACCCTGAGCCTCACAGACATGTCTAAACTGCCTTTGGCATTTGCAGGGATAGGCGCAACTCAATCTCTTGGACTAGGCTAGGGGTCAGGATTCAGAATGATTGCACCTGGTCTTTGGCTTCTAGGACCAGCACACTGAAAAAAGAAATAAATTAGTTTTTGAAGTCCTCGTTTATATCCTGTTTCAATTATAAAAGCATACATCAGCTGAGAGTCTAAAAGTAGTCAAGCTTGTGGCACATTATTGGTGAACAGAGCCAGACTGGCAGACACACTTAGCAGTGTTCACTAGCTGTGTGAACTCTTTGCTACTGAGGTATCAATATGCCCTTGTTACAGGAGCCAAAATATGTCATTTTACAGCTGTCTGCTTTGTCATTCCTCAGCACTGACCGCCTAGCTATTGCTGCAACAGGGAAAATTTGCCATAAGCAATGTCTATTTAATCTCAGTTCCCAACATGCCAGAGTTAGTATGTAATTGTACCCCAGAATGAAGTTAAATAAAGGATCTAATCATCACTTGGTTAAAATCTCTGCCTGCTGGCATGTTTTCAGTTCTAGCAAGTCTGTTAAGTATAGCAGCAGTGCCAAAAGCTTCACAAGACATTCGTTCTTCATTGGCTCTTCCTTTACAGTCTGGTGTTAACCTGAGGGGAATCTCAGGATAGGCCCAAATCACGGGTCTCAAACCAAAGCTTACCAGGATGCTGTCAGATTAAAAATAAGTTTTAAACAGCACATTTTCTTACCAATACCAGCTTGATTATTGAAAATGAAAGAGGAATCAAGCAGGAGGGGAGAAAAGATACAAAGTCCATTAGATAGTCTGGCACAGAACCATGGAGAATTTTGAATAAAATGAAGGCAATTTTGAATTTTTAGGTTAATGCACCAAATTTAGAGGTGAGTATAAGGAAGTTAAACTTCATTAGACTTACAGCAGCATAGACTCACAATGCTGAAGTGGAAATTATATCTCACCTCTGAATGTGATCCAGTACCATACAACTTTAGATCTTTAACGGGACGCTGCCAGACAATTGAGGTCCCAAGTTCGTTTTGTTTAAAAACTGGAGGCTGAGGGTTACAAAAGCTAACAAATGTTGTTATGAATACTTTTCTTAAAAACATTCCTCATGCAGTACTGCAAGCCCAAATATAACAGCATTATGAAAGGGCATTAAAACGGGAAAATGAGCAACTCTAAACACTGGTAATGTCTTCCAGTACCTCAGCAATTTTATTTCAAGTTGGTGTCTGTCTTCAGTTTTGGACATCTCTTTGCTGTGCTTTAAAGAGGATTGACACCTGGGAGGAGCTAAATATAGCCATTGAGCCTACAGATATACAAATTTAGCCATTGAGCCATTTAACCTTTGGAAAGAAGAACTTTTACAAAAAATAAAAATATGTTCCTGATGGCATAAGTGGGGAAATAATGCCAAAGTCGCAACCCAACCATTGTTCAGGTTCAGTAAGTTTGAAACACTCTACTCTCTTTGAGCATGAGGGATATCAGGCTCTTTCCCTTTTGCTTCAGGTTTCCTATTGGTAGGATGGGAGTGATCTGCTCCTCCTGTTTACAAGTTCCTTTTGGAACATAATCTGCTCTTCTGGTGGCAGGGTGATCTAATCTCTGCCTCTTCAGGCAGACAGCCCTAAGGAGTGATCTCTTCTATCAGTGACACCAGCTGAATAGCAAGATCCAGTTGTTCTTTCTGCTGGACTCTAGTAACAAACTACATATTTTCAGTTTTTAAACTTTCCTCATAAATTAATCCCTCTAATCCTCAACCATTTTTGTTGCTTCTCTGTGATGTTTAGCAGAACATTTGGAACAACATCTCCTTTCAGCATGAGCCAAAGTGTTGACCTGTCAACTAAATCAAAAGCCACTTTGATGTCAAAATATGCCACATGAAGCAGGTGATTAATTCTTGGTGCAGCTCTGCCAGAAGCTGGATGGTAAGGACAATGTCCACTGTTGACCACCCAACAGCAAAACCTGATCGGTGTGGATGATATCTGGTAAGGAACGGCTGCATCCCATCAAGCAGTGAGCAAAGTCCTTTCCAGGGATCGATAGCAATAAGATCGGCCTGTAGTTGCCACACTCAGTGCGAGATCCTTTGCCATCGCACATGGACATTATAATGCCATTTTTCCATTCTGCTGGTACTCTGCCTGACACCCATACTTTTAAGAACAGTTGATGAAGGCCAATGCTTACTGGTTCCAAGGCATCTTTGAGCAGTTCGCGTGGAATACCATCACGTCCAGCAACACGTCCATTCCCTAACATTTGGGTGGCCTTTTGTAATTCCTTGAGTGATGGACGATCAGTATCCAGCCCTGGAGCTATGGTTGTGCAGTTTTCCAGGTCACATAACTCTAAGCAGTTGTCAGCAGATCTGAGGTTCAGCACATTTTCATAATGTGTCTTCCATATGCCCAGGACCTTGTCTGTTGATGAGTAGGGAGAGTGATCTAGTTTCATAATGAGGATGTTAGAAGGCTGTTTACGGCTGCCAGCCAGGTGCAGGATGGCTCTGTAGGCCATTCTCTGCTTTGTTGGCCAGGGAGTTGATGGAGACCTCACATTCACAGTTTGCTGCAGCCCAGAGAATGCCTTCAGATGTTTATGGTCTTGGATGTCTCCTGATTGAGTGATTCTGTCTTTTTCATTAATATACCAAAGGCCTCTTCAGAAAAAGCAAGATTTCTTGCATGACCGCCTGAAACTGATTGTTCCAGTGGTAGCTTGTAATACTGTGTTACAAATACCACTCCAGGGGACCTCCATATTGTCTGAGAAGGTATCAAGGTTACATATATGATCTTTGATGGCCTGTGTGTATTTCACATGTTCAACAGGCTCCTCAGAAAGATGTTGGACATTGTACTGTTGGTGGATGTCTGACTTGCGAGGAGTTGGAAGATGTGAGAGATGGGCGGCTTTTGATTTGTTTGATAGTTCAGCACGTCGGCTTGTGCTGAAAGGTGTTGGTGTTCCAGATGTTCAGCTAAATCTGGTGTGTGATCTTCACACTGACATGGGTGTGAGAGTGCACCTTGGTTTTCAGCTTTTGCCACATTTCTACACATCCTCAATGCATTCTCTAGATGGCACTATTCTGCTGAGCTATCGACTGAATATTATGACTTGCTGCTCCACATGTCGGAATCAAGGTTGGTCAAGAACTGTTTACTGACCTAGACTAGGCAAACAATGCTGCCTTGCTTGTGGAGAAGTCACAATTTGTCCTGCCCTGTAAAGTCTCCAAGATACTGCCTGCACTATAGGGGTTGATGTTGCATGGCAGAAACCAAGTTCCAGAACTTCAGAGCTGGGACACTAGAACCCCCCAGAGTAGGTGGGGGTCGAGTACCATGGAGCGTTCTTCTACCTAAGCTGCAAATAAAGTTCAAAGGGTTGCAGCAAACTGGACTTTCTTTTACTAATCAGTCTTAATGCCTCCTGCATGAAGTCTACATCTTGCTTATGGACACAAAAATGACTTTGGCTGAGACAAGGTTCAGGATCTATAAAACCTGTGTATTACCTATATTTCTATATGGGACCCTCTTACAGGCAGACTTGGAGTGCTAAAGGCATTCTATATGTGCCATCAGTGCCAAATAGTGAGCATAAAGTGGTTTGACTTCATGTAAGACATCAGTCTCTCAAAGTGGTGGTTTTCCTTTAATTGCTCATTATATTCAAAAGTGGCCATGTTGCTGGGATGGACAAAAACACCCAGCACACCATGCTCTCAAATCCTCCATTGATGGATGAAGGGGTGCATGCCTTGACCTGACATGGTGCCCCCTGTAGGGACACTCCAGAGATTTGTGGATTCACAGGATTGCACCAGATCTGGGAACTTCACTACATGATGCCTGGTGTGACACCATCAGCCATGGTCACTCTGGCTGCCGCAGTGGTTCTTAGAAGACTATACATGATTGATTGATTTTGATCTATGACTTTCCTCCAGTTCCTTTCTCTGGTATTAAGGTACCCAGAACTGGATGATTTATTCTAAGTATGGTCTCTGTACCACTGTCTGCTCAGCAATATGTTCCCTTTGTATATGCAGCCCATAATTATACATTTTTTTGTTGTCATACCACAATGCAAGTTTATAGATAATTTGCTGTTCACTATTGCTACACTTCCCTTTCAACATGCCTGCTTTCCCAATAATATTTCCGCTTGTTGTTATTTTCCCCCAAATGTACTAGCTGGCCTTTGTCCAGGGTGAATCTCTCTAGGTCTCCTATTATTTCCTCTATCCTGGCTAGTGATTCCAAAATCTAACGTTGTTTATCCCCCTCAGGTTATTAGGGGCTCAATAGTGTTCTCAATGCCCCATTAAGCTGATGGGGGTTAAGGGCACTCAGCACTATTTCCTGGGGATCGGACACTAATATATTCCTACCAGACCAAACTCCAATCTCAGCAGAACCCCATAGTGCATCTTCCCCCAAGTCTATACTTGGCACTTATTATTGAATGGGTTTTCAGACTGTTTCCAGTGTGGGTGCCAGTGGCTCACGGAGAATTCATATGAATGAATATTCCGACCAAACTTTCATGGGACAGTGTGTCAAATGCTTTACTAAAAGTAAAAATATTATAGCCACTTCATTCTCTTTGTCCATTAAGGCGCCAATACTGCAGTGAGCTGTGAAACTCAATGCTGTATCAGGGCCTAATTTTGTAATTTTATTAAGAACAGCAAGAAGGTGGTTTGAGGGGTGGGGATGTGAGCTGCAGGGCGTATCCTCGGATGACTATTCCGAAGACCCAACAGTCTGATGTAATGCTTGCCCATTCTTCGTAGAAGGGCTTTAACCTGTCTAAGAAAGGACGGGACGGATCCAGAGAGATGGTAGGGGTGCCATCCTCGGGCACACCATCAAAATTGTCCTTTTCTATTGCCTGAACCTTTGGGGGGCCCTTGTTGGGAGGCTGAGGATGAGCTACGGGGCCAGTTACACCGTCCGAACCCCTTGTTTCTGTCTCTGCCCTTATGAGGCTGAAAGGGCCTAGGCCGTGACCTAGGTTGTTGCTACACCTGGAGCCACGACTGTCACCTTGAGGCTTAGGGTGCATAGAGGCCCAAGGAACGAAGCGTGGCCCGCGAATCCTTAAGGCCATGCAGCTTCTCATCAGTTTTGTCTGAAAACAGGCCTGACCCATCGAAGGGGAGGTCCTGAATCGACTGCTGCACTTCCTGTGAGAGCCCCAAGGACTGCAGCCATGAACACCACCTCATGGCGATAGCAGAGGCCATAGCCCTGCTTGCCATGTCTGTAGCGTCACTGGCGGTTTGGAGTGCCGCCCCAGCCACCATGATCCCCTCCTCGAGGACTGTGGTAAAGTCCGCTGCCTGCTCCTGGGTCAACGCCTCAGCAAACCACCTGAGGGAGACCTAGAGATTGAAGTTATACCTGCCCAGTAGGGCCTGGTGGTTTGAAATCCTGAACTATAATGCTGCAGTTGAATAAACTTTTCTCCCAAACAAGTCCATTTTTTTTTTGTTGTCCTTGTTCTTGGGAGTGGAACCTTGGTATCCCTGCCTGTCACTCTGATTGGCCACATCCACCACTAGGGTTCCTGGGGCCAGGTGTGTAAAGAGGAACTCGAACCCCTCAGCAGGGACATATTTCTTTTCGGTGCCCTTTGATGTAGGGGCTACTGAGGCAGGGGTTTGCCACAGGGCCTTAGCAAACTTCAGGACCTTGTCATGAACTGGCAGGGCAACCCTTGATGGGCCCTCTGCCCCAGAACACCGAAAAGGGGATCCTCCTCCTCTGATAGTTCCCTGACCTCCAGGTTCAAGTTAGAGGCCACCCTTTTCAGCAGCTCCTGGTGCGCCCTGAAATCTCTCAGCAGTGCCCTGTGGTCCCTGGAGGCTGCTTCGTCTGGGGAGGAGGAGGAGGACTGTGGGTGCTCGACCCCCTGGTGACGGGGTGGCCCTGTGGAGGGTCCCTCCCCTGGGTCCAATTCCTCATCCGAGGAATGGTCCTTATGTTCTTCGTCTGGTGCAGGGGGCACTGACTGCATCCCTGAGGATGGGACGGACACTGTCCCCTGTCTCATATGAACCCCCCATGGGCCCTAATAGGGCCATTGCCAGGGACCCTGGGGCCAACCCGGGGGTGGCATCAGCACCGGCTGATGAGCCTCCTGGTGACGTCGGCCGGACCCTTGCGCATCCTTGCCTTTCTGGGACCTGGAGCCATTGGAGCGGTGGTGTCGAGCCCATCTCCGGCCTTTGCTGCTACACGCTGGGGACTGACCCCTCAACAACTCCGAGGAGGCAGATGAAGATCGCCGCCGTCTCCACGAATGGTGCCGACACGAGGAGGAGCGCTCCAAGAAGCTCGATGTGGAGGTCCGTCGTCTCAGCACCAACAACTTCCGGTGCCACTTGCCCCTAGGGGACCGGGAACAGTGCCGTCAGGTGCCTTGCGGTGCCGAACCCAACACCGAAGACTGGGATCGGGTGGGCGAGCCCTTCGGTGCTGGACTCCCCGCCGGTGACAGGGTTCAGTGCCGCCTGGACGAATGGCTCGGTGCCAGGAACTGGGAGCATGAACTGCCCCTGTGCCGCGAGGTGGCCCTCAAGCGGTGCTACCTTGCCTGTGTTGCCTTCAGCATCGGGGACTGACCTCGGTACTGCGGGGAGGAGCCGCTCAACGAGTGGAACTTGGAGCTGTGAGGAGAGCTTCCATGTTTTACCCTCAGTGACCATCCGGCAGGAGCAGTTTTCCACCCGTTAGGGGTCTCAATCAGCCTTCATGGGGATCTAGCGCGGGTTTGCCCCGAAACACTGGCCCTCTCTCCCTTGGCGGAGGGGGGGGACAGAGGCGTGGGCAAGGCCATCCGGGCTCTTGCCGCCTGACAAGCCTCCGGTGTCAACGGTACCTACAGGGGCACTCCCTCACTCCCAGGAGTCGGGGGGAGGCTCCCTGCTTGGAGATGCAGGCACCGGAGCAAGCTCTACGGGCTGTGGCTGGTGCACCTCCGCACTCAACCCCACCCGTATCGGTGGTGGGGGGGTGTGTGCGTGCACCATGCGCTGCTGCCTCTTTTTCTTCGGCACCAGGGATGCCTCCCTGCGCCGAGGTGCGCTCTGCAACGAGGAGACGCTCAGTGCCGAAGTGGAACGTGGTGGCTCGGAGGCCAGTTGGAGCGCCACCTGCATCAAAATGGCTTTCAGTCTAATGTCCCGCTCTTCCTGAGTCCTAGGCTTGAAAGCTTTACAAATCCTACACTTCCCTCCCGTGCTGCTCTCCCAGGCACTTGAGGCAGCAATCGTGAGGGTCACTAACTGGAAAAGCCTTGCTGCAAGCTGCGCAAGGCTTAAAGCCAGGTGACCCAGGCATGGGCCAGCCACCCTAAGAACCTAAGGGCTTCTATTCTTTATCACTAACTACTCTACTTAACAGTACTTAACACCTAACTAACTAAACAACAACAACAAAGTTCAACAAGGGGAATGGTACTTGCGAGAAGCAAGAAACATTCCAGCAACCGTCAAGGGCGGAAAGAAAGAACTGAGGGGCCAGTGGGTCCGCAATGCCTCATATACCGCGGCATGAGTGCGGGGCTCCAGGGGGCATTAGAGCCAACCCTACGGAGTCTAAGGGGAAAAAAGTTCCGGGAACTGTGTACGCTGGCAAGCACTCACCGATATTGGAATGGACATGAGCAATCACTCGAAGTAGAACCAAAAGTGCTGGAGCTCAACACAGCTATATAATAATTGTAGAATAAGCTTATAGGAGATAGCCTACCACTTTACTATTTGTCAATGGGTTTATAAGATTTGGAAAGGATATACAGAAGCTGGTAAAATATTAAAGCCTGATTATCACTATCTAAGAAACAAAGACTGAGCTTAGGTTTTATGTTCTCTACTATAGGATTTACTACCATTAAGTATCCCACAGGCTAGCCCTATCCCACAAAAAGTAGTTGGATTGGAGCTTTTATAACTTGAAAAAAGCTTTGTTTGCTTATTACAAAGTTCTTGGCATATTTCAATGATAAATTTGCCTGATGACTTCATGTGAGTGTGTGTGTATTTTAAGCTGGTTCTGCATATTTGACTACTGTCAAAAAGTGAAAACCAATATTAAAAACTTAATAAAATTCTCTTAAGTATGTGAATAGCGAAATCATAGTTTTTAAGAATATGGATAAACAAAGTAAATCTACCATTTTATTTGTAAAATAATATATTCCAGGCTGTACTGTCAGAATAGCTAGGAACTCATGTTACATGTGCCAGTTATTTGTCCTTCTGCCTTATCTATACAATATACCTATCCCTCAGGTATATTATTCTCTAAGTATTTATTGTATATAAACAAATGACATTAAAATAGTTATTCTGTTTACAAAGTCAAGCACTCAAAAGTTAGGAAATGCCAGATTTATGACTGCCTGTGGATTTGGCTCCCTGGTGCTTATGCATTATGGTAAAGTATGATCATATGCTTTTTTTTTCTGGAGGACTCTTGCTTCAATCAGTACACAAGGGGAGAATTAACATAAATCTGGCATTTCCTAACCTGCAAGTACTTGACTTTGCAACCTAAACCACTTCTTTTAATGTCATATTTTTTAAAGGAAAAAAGTAATTTTTATGTGCAACTGTAACAATTCCCCCCCCCCCCCCCATTACTTGTTTCCCCCTCATCATCATCATGGTTTGAACTCTGAACTTTCAGCAATGCAAAACAAACTACCAAGCTACCAGACTAACTACCACAGCTGGCTGCAGAAGTAGGCTGTTATCCTAGAGGCCCAATCCTCCTCTAGGATATGTGTTAGATCTCTCTGTCCCCTCCCCTTTAGGATGTGTAGGGAGTTTCCCCAGAAATGGGATGAGATGCTGCAGTCATGTGCTGGGTCTGTGTGGCTGAGGGCATGGGGAGAGCCCTATCTAAGTTCTTCCCTCAAAATCCCACTGTTATAGCTACTCTGGCAGTTCCCAGAATACCTAGTTGTGTGCACTGCTGAGGGATGGACTTGGCTTATAAAACTTTCCAGTTCAGTTATTATTTTGACATACTGCCAACGTTTTCCTGAGGAATTCAAGTGAGAGAAGGAAATGGCAATTTTAAACCATTTATAACTCAGCCAAACCTGAATGGAATTTCATGGGACAAATAAAAGGCACATCTCTAATTCCAGTGTTTGTCTCTGCCAAATTCAAATGCTTAGAGGTGTTAGAGCATCTCAAAGCAACCAAACAAACCTGCAAGAATCTTCTACAATGGAAAAAAGTGTTAGGCAGCTTAAAGGGAGGGATTGCTACCAGCTCCCATTACAATTACTTCATTCTCTGACGTGAGTTATTCTTTGGATTTTCTGTAAAAACAAAACAAAATGCAGAATTGAATTGAACTGAAACAGCAATAAACTTTTCCCCCATTCAGTCTTGCTTATTACACAGTAATAACCTAAACATGTTCTCACCACCAGCTGTGGCCCCTGAGGACCCCCTTATCATCCCTTCTGTACTCTGTGGAATTACACCATCCTACCATTTTAGGACAGCAGACTCTTTGCAGTTAGTTAATGCTGTTCTCTCCACTGCTGATCTTCACTGTGGAAACAGAACACAGTGGCTTTCTTTAAAGTACAAATATTCTACTGAATTATAGGCACTTCAAAGGGGATGTATATGATAATACTAGAGGGGAATTTTGCTTGATGTATCATATGTGCGAAGTGGTAAGGAATGAGAAGGGTCACAGTTAAGTGAGGCCTTCCTTCCATCCAGCTGCAGTAAGTGGATCTTGATTATCATTTAATTACATTTCTTTAGCACTGTGTCATTTTCTTATTTTGGCCAAGTCCCTTCCCATCAATTTAACTGAAATTAGTGGTTGATCCTGTTAATCAAATGCCTTGTGAACGTACGTGTCACAGCTTGTACTTATAATGTCCATAACAATGTTTGAATAATGCAAGTTTTAGTTGCAGTTAATCTCCTTTATCATCAGCACATGCATTTTTCTTTGGCTTCGCCCCTCCCCCATCTTTTTCTCATTTAAAATCTTGGCATTCTTTATTATTTAAATGGCAACTTTCTATAGCCAATGACTGAATTACAATACCAGCCTAAAGAACCCAACATTGATCAGAATGAAGGATGAAAGTTTAATTTATTTTTATACCAATGATTTGGTTCCAGAGGTTTCTAACAAACTAAATGGCTGATCAAACCAGGCAGTGACTGAATTAAGTATTATTGCAATACAGCTGCAGAAAATCATTCTCTTCCAACACAGCAACATCAATGTTAAGGCCTCTCAGTACTCAAGCTACTTGAGCTAATCCCCTTGAGGTTTTCCAGCCAGGAACTTTATTAACAAGTGAATGCATTTTACACACAATGATATATGTATTCAGTTGAGACAGAGCTTTTATATTTTCATATATAATCCTATGGACCAAATTTTGCCTCCCCACATGACTGCCCCCAAAACAGACCTACATACAAGCAGTATTATTGTGTTCCCATAGTCTTATTGGCAACACTCTTTGCACAGCTTTCCAGGTGATCTGTTTCCATTGACTGGTAAGGTCATTACTTAGTTGTGCTCAGCATGTCCTTGGAGGCCCTTTGTCTTAGCTTTGGATTGTCCCTAACAGTTCCTTTATTTTAGATGGAACTGAATTAGAGCAGAAAACATCCACCACACACACTACCATTGCCCCTGGTTTTAATGGTGTGCATGAATGCAAGCTGGAATGTGACTGTGTGTGTTTAGGTACATCCTGCTCCTCTCATGAAGACTGAGAGTGCAGCACTGACATTCCTAGGCTTAACAGCTTCTGGATTTAGACAATGCAAGTAAACTGAAAATTACAATTAACTTAAAAGGACAGTCAAGTACTTTATTTATAGTTTTAATTTTGTAAATCTTTCAACATTTGTGATAATCTCCCTCTGATACCATATGTGATACCATTTCCCCCTGCTTGTGGAAAGGATTAAGTTTTCCCACTCCACTGTTAGGACAAGCCATAACTGATCTGCCAAGTTTGCTTCCCTGTTGTTATAAGCATCATCGAGAATATCATCAATGAAGTTACCAGAGTTCTAGAAATGCAATGTTCCATTAAGAACTGACATAAAACCAAGGTATTTTGCAGTAGTAGTAGTATTTGCTATCAGCATAACTCTGTAAAGAAGCAGAAAACCTATAAACATGAGTCTTGGAAGGCCAGAGAATCATGCAAATGAATATAAAGTAATGTAGCAAATTCAGTCTTTACATTTTTTAAATTATTTACAGATCCCTCCAATGCAGTTACTTACTTGGTCACATACAAGTGACCTGAGTGACTCCATCTTCCTGCTCAAACTGTCCATCATCCAGTTCCCTTAGCACACTATCACTGCTGTTGAATCCTGAGAAGCTTTCATATTGGGCAGATCCCTCCTTGATCCAACACTGTTTAGAAGGAGATAGATGAAACTCATCAGGTGGATGTCCCCTTTCTGGATGGCGAGAAGTAGCTGTGTCTAATCCAATACTTCTGCTAGCGGCTTTGCCTTTCTCGTCACTTCTGAACTGCCTTGTGGATTTCTTCTGAAACACGAGATATTTGAGCAGTGAGTTAAATAGAGAACAGGCAAAAAATTGAGTTAGAACCTGGATTTCAGAATGAACAGCTAAAAAGATTAAAAAGGTTCAACACCTAAAATGTAAGGATTTAATTTAAGGAATAGCTTCAGAGGAAATTTATGGGACGCTATAGGAATGTTTTGGCTTATTCCAGATATATAGATGCCATACATTACAAACTCCTTTGGCATATAGATATGCTAAATAAATATATAATAGAAAATAATGTATTCAATTTAAGAAAAGAAAGGAAGAGCCTCAAATCAAAAAGGCAAGGAAAGACACTGTACAGAATTATGGTTAGAGCAAGCACACAAGCACCCATTTTAATAGAAAGTAACTTATATTTACAGATTCAGAGCCACTTACAAACATTCACTAACTGTTCCTCATTTCAGCCCTGTGAGGTAGGTACAATTATCATTAGAAGAAAAACATTAAAATAATATGAACCTGTAATCCAAGAGGCCACTCAAATATTACACCTCTTCAGATAAAGCAAGGAAATCATGGGCCAGAGTCACAAAACTGTACCGTCCCATCATAAAGCCTGAGGGGTGAGAGAAAGGTAACTGACAATTTCTAATGTAATGCTCTCTTCAGAGTGGGAGGATTTGTAGGGTCATAGAACAAGTTTGGGGTATTCTCCCCAAAACTGTGCAGATCCTTGCTGCTAGCTGCTGAGAAAAGTAGGCTGCATAAGCTGCTACCTGGCCTTAGGCTGAATAGAATAGCCTCTGGGGCAGGGCTTCCATATTCTTCACAGTAGAGGGGAGGATAGGAGCTAATATTTAAAAAAATACCATCATTTCCTTTACTGTGTTACCAGTAATGCCTCAGATTAAGTCTAAAATAATTAAAAATCTAATTTACTTTCCAGCATTATGGTATAGTGTTGCCAGCTCTCATGATTTTTATTATGAGTACTGTGATATTTGGTGTTTTTCTTAAAGCCCCTGCTGTCCGAATCATGTTATTACCTGGCAATCTCAACTTTTGTAGGAAAAAATAAAGCACATTTCTAGCCCTTATAGCTGCAGAGAAAAGCTTGAAACTGTGAACCCTAAAGACTCCAAAATGAGAGAGAATCCCAAATTTACTGGTTTTAAAATCTCATGATTTTTTAAGCCAATCTCATGATTTTCAGAGCTTGACTCATTATATTTAAATGTTGGGTCTGGCAATGCCATTATTTACTTTGTGCCATTCATCCAGGTTAGACACTGAAGTAGCCTAGTTAGGTTCACTTTCTGGCTCTCATGCACAATATTGTGCTACAATGTTTCAGTTGCAAATGGTTTAGAGGAATGTTTAAACCCAAACAAAAAACTTTTTCCATCAGAATTTTATTTTTAAATAACAGAAACACATTTCTCTTGATCTTAGATTTTGTTATTATAAAACTTAAACTTTGGGCCTGAAAAGGTTTCTTGAAAAACTACACTTGCAACATAATGCAAACTTCACAACAGCCATCATAAAAGAGACATAGGCAGAAATAAAATACAAGTCAAAGTGTAATCCTCAGCACCATGGAGGTCACATAAGTCTCTTTAAGAAAAAAGGAACATTATTTTGCCAACGTTTAATACCTCATGTATATCAGATTATAACTAGCCCGTGCAGGGATCATTTTAACGAGAATCTATTCATTAAGGGGTCCTAGGGCAGAGGTTAAAAATGGAGAATGCTTCAGATCTCAATAACTGAGTTTATACTTGAAATCTATCTGCATAGCACACAGCTTGTGAGACAGACTATGTTAGTCAGGCAGAATTAGTAAGCATATGGATTTCATCCATTAAGTGGAGGTATATACGGTTCAGAATTGTTTGTTTGCTAATCCATGGTCATTTTGTTGAAATTTATCTTTTATGACATTTTGTTTCTTTAGTTAAGTTTAAGATTTAGACAAAAATCATGTTATAAATGGAAAAATAGGAAAAGTTTAAAAAATGCTATTCAGCTCCAGACTGAACCACTTACTCATACATACCACACTGAAATGACTTCAGTGCACTGCGATTTCTGCTAGAGAAACAAGGCATTCATTAGTGCTAGAAGGGGCACATTTATTTAGATACTGAGTTCTTTTATGTTTTATGTTCAGTATGAGAGTAGGTAGATACAAATCACCTAATCCTTATTTATAGACTTCCTATATGTTAATATTTAAATCAAGGGGTTCAGATTACAATGAAATAAAAGAAAGGGTGTTTTGTAGCCAATCCTTATGGTTCTCTGCCTTAAAGGATGTAAAGGTCATTCTACTGCTGATCACCACAAGATTAGGTGATGCAGAGATTTAAACGGGGGGGTACAAATGTCTTCTGTCTTGAACTTCAAGGACTCTTAAAAGATTGGTCAATCACTCAGATGGATTATTTTTATTGAACCATAGTTTACTTGGATTGTAAACCTCTCACAGCGGGAACCTTTCTTAATTGTTCTGAAATTTACCATGAGCAGCTATGCTGCTTTGGAGGTGGTGGTGATAATGATAATAATAATAATTAATAACGTGTATGGTGCATTACAGAATACAGGAAGACAATGTCCCTGGGAGATTATTTTACAATCCATTTTATACATACAATAATACAGGGGGGAAAAAACAGGGAAAGGAAAACACCAGAAGAGTCACATACTTTTTGGTTTGTTAACAATTGACACTATATTTGGAACTAACAAGATGTCATCTTTTTAAAAATGTAACAAGTTAAATTAGTAAGAGTATAAAGTCAGGCATGAGAATAGGAATAAATAGCAGGATTTGAAGAATATAAGTGAGGACGTTTGGTGCACTGAAGGAAGGAAATTGTTCCAGGCACAGGGGCAGTGTGAAAGAAGTTGTAAAGCCACAACCTGAAGCCAAAAGACAAAGGATGCATTAAAATCTTCCTAAGAGGAGGAATAGGTGGAAGTGAGGGCTGAGATGTAGGAAAGGGCAACAGCATATGGAGTCTTGAAGGCCAGGAGTTTATCGTTTATGAGTAAAGAGACAAGAAAGCGTGAAAGGATTAAAAAGTGCAAGTATGTGGATGAGGAGAATGTTTCAAGACAGGAGATAATTTGAGCTGTGCATGTTTATTAGATTGGAAAGGGAGGTATAGGAGGCAGGAAACAAGGTGAAAGAAGGAACAAGGTGTGCGAATTTATATATTTTATTTGATCATCTTCTGTTGGTGAGAGAGACAAGCTTTCACAGAGCTACTCTTCAGGTCTGGGAGGAGGGCTGAGAGAAGGAAGTTATGCTAGTCTAGGCAAGAGATAACGAGGGCATGGACCAGGAACAGAGAGGGAGTGGTGGATTTCAGAAGTGTTGTAGAGAACATAGTACAGGTCAGGATGTGGTGACAGCTTGGATGTGAGGAGAGATTTGAACCCTTCCTCTCCTCCTGACTCCAAAGTGGTGAGCTTGAGACATTGGGAGGCTAATGGAGCTGTCAACACATATGGACAAAGGGAAGGTGTCATTATATCACAGAACACTATTACAAAAGTGTTTATCTGTGAAGTTGCTAATGTGGGGCGGGATACAAATCTGCATTTTCTTACAAGGTTAAGAATGCTAGCTCAGTGGAGAGGCAAATCTAGCTAGTGGAAAGTGAGACCTACACATGAAAGCCAGAAAGAAAATAAAAGCGAAGCTCCATGGTAGGAGATTTGCAAAGCTACTTGGCAAAGGAAAGCTCACTAGTTCAGGGCTTGTCCTGCCTTGCCCGCTGGGGCTGGGCAGAGGACAAGGTTTACTATGCTGCATATACGCAACTGCTTGTGTAACTCTGGCCCTTGACAGTGTGTGGTTGTTACCACCAACTGTATAATGCTCAATGTGCCTTTTATAGCACTACTACTAGGAGAGAGTTTCCCAAATAGAACAAGGAGCAGCTGAGGTTCAGCAGCTGCAGGAGCTATTTTGGGCCTTTTATTGTTCACACATTTTTTCATGTGCAGGGGTGTGTGCAAAGAAATAAAAAAATTGACTGATTTTGGAGGGAACCGGGCATGTTCTGTGCCCCTGCTGGGGCCCCAGGGCAGAGGAGCTCGCTCTCCCTCCCCCTCAACCCCCAGGCTGGAGGAGCTGTCAGCTCCTGCCAGGACCAGAGGATCCCGCTCTCCCTTCAGGGCCCAAGGAGCCCTCTCTCCCACTGCAGCCTTGGGACCAGAGGAGCTTGCTCTCCCTGGGGGCTGGAGGAGCCAGCTCTCCCAGCCGCAGCCCTGGGGCCAGAGAAGTTCTTGGGCCCAGGCTTATTACTGGGGGGGTGCCCCTGCTTGCCCCCCCCCCTTGTGCAGGCCCCTGTTCGTGTAACATATCATGTTCTCTTACACAGCTCACCTAAAGATTACGCATAATTTCACACAATATATTCTTCTCAGTGAGTTTTGAGGTCAGAATGAAGTTTTCTTTCTCAGATGGAATACCAGCAGAATTTGTATGGTTGCAGTGCATTGAAAGGCTTGCCAAAGTTCTTGAAGGAACTAGCTACAGGATATATAACCAGAGAAGTGATTAACTCTGGAAACAATATTTCAGTCTCAATAATAGTTTTTAGGCTATATATAAGCTATTATTTTCATGCAGTTACTGCTTCATTTATTAAATAACTGCATTGCTGGAGAAAAATTGAGACAAAATGCAAACCAGTCAAGAAGAGGAGAAAAAAACCCCACAAAAACTCCAATCCGACCTACTACTGAGACAACTGCTGATATCCTCCAGAAACCTGCATCTAGCTTTCTATAGTTCAGGGTCATTCTATCACTCTTTAGTCCCTGATTTTAGACTGTAGTTTGCTTCTGTATGAAACTGAAAATTACCTAAAACCGTTGGAAAAGATAAATTAGCAGCCACTAATATCTGTCCATATTCAACTATCTGCTCACACTGACTCAGTAAGAACATAATCTCTACTCACCTCTGGAGTCTGAATGGTTGAATTCCACATAACAGGTCTCTGAAGGAAAACAACTTGCTTTGTGGCCAGATTTCCTTCACTGCAAGTTAAAGCAGATAAATGTTATTGCCTCTAAAATATTAAAATTATTTGTAGCTTGCTTTTGATTACCTACACCTTTCAGAGTAACTGTACATTTTATGATGTACACACAACTTATATTACAGAGGGAGTTGGTAGCACCACCTATAATTAAAGTTGCCTAACACTTTCTTGTATAATCCTGTTTCAGTTGCTTTTAAATTTGCCAAATTTTAGCCATTTGGACTGAAATTTTCCATGCCAGTGCTTGCCTCAGCCTGAAGTTTTTGGAAAGTTTTAGATAAAATAATTCAGCCATTTCTGAGACCGAGATAAGGGAAAATGTTGTCTTGCCCATGTTAAAAAATTCTTACAAACCCCTTTACTGAGAAGCTGTAATGATGCCATATGTTGGAGCAGGGACTTGAAATGTAGCTGATGGAGGTGGGTGGGGAAATGGGGTGTCCTTGTAGCAGGATGTTCCTTTTACTGCCCCATGAAAATCCAGGATATAAACCTATGAAAATTGCAATTTGCATATGCTCAGTAGAGATTTGTTAGAGTTTGTCAATATCATTCTTTAAAAATTCTGTCTGCACCTAGCATTCCTGGTCCTCTCAAAGCTCTTATGTATCGACTGTAATGAGCATGCGCCTTCTCCACAGAACAACTGAGTGTGCTCTATCCCAGGGCTTGCGGGTGGAGGGAGGGTAGGCAGGACTCTTCCTGCAATTAATCATTCTTCCTGGCTGCTAGGGGCTACTGTGGCACCAGAATTGACAGTAGAAAGACACACACTCACTCTCCATGCTCCTACTGCTGGCTCCTAGGCAGTGAAGAGGAAGCCACCTGACCTGAAGTTATAGAGAGAGGTGAGGAGCAGACTGGGGGTAGGGATGGAAAGACGTAGAGGGAAGCAGAAACAGGGACATGGAACAAGGGCAGAAAGGTCTATAGGCCAGTAAACCATACTCTCTCCAGAACCTGGAATCAAATCCAGGAGTCTCCACATTCGTCTCTTGTCAAATAGCTGTGAAATAGCAGTGGCAAAATCTGTGTCTCATCATTCTCTAGTGGCTGAGTCACATAGAGGACAACAACCTACTACTACTGCCAGTTACACAGTTACTTCAAGTAGTAGAAGCCTATATATTCATAGATAACCTTAATTCTGGCATTTACCAATTTTTAGTGCTTAGCTTTGCAACCCTAATATTCATATCGTTTTTGTTTGTAATATACATAAACACACCTATGTAAACATCTTGTATATGTGTGACTGTGAACATCTATAATAAGTTTTCAGTTCTGATAATTCAGTAATTATTAGCTTTGAATATTTAGACTTTGTCATTTATTCTTTTTTCTCCCCTGTGACATTCCCAAACCAACCATCATCATGACACTTTAACCTTTGCCAAAGATGGCTGGGGAACTTGAATCCTTCTTCAACAATTCTCAGGAGTGCTCAGTGGACTAGCAGGCATGGACTTCTCTGTGACTGATGGTGGCTGAATAACAATTTTTATTATGCAGGAAAGATCTCTATGGGCTTGTCTACATGGTGCATAGGTGCATGTCAGTGCACAATTCTAATGTGCTCCAATGTGTTGTGCACTAAGTGGCCTGTGTGAGCCCTGCTGGTGGTCACTAAAAGTTCCCTGGTGTGCATTAATGGAATACTGTCTGAAATGGGTCGATGTTAACACGCTCTAGGGAATTTATAACGTGTGCCAGCAAGGTCTACACAGGCCTGTTAAACAGCAAGAGTTCTGTGGCACCTTAAAGACTAAGAAATTTATGTGGGCAGAAACCCAGTTTGTCGGATGCATGACCAGGCCAGTTAGTGTATCACACGCTGGTGTGCATTAAAATACACACCCCACTAATGGGCACTACTGCACCATGTAGACAAGCTCTAATCTATTTGCTACTGCAAGTTCTTATGCAGAACAACAACATCAACAAAAAGTATAAGAAGAATCACCAGCATTTTCTAAAGATACATAGTGAACCCCCAACTTAGAATACTATTAGTTGTCAATGCAATTATATATATATATATATGCAATTATATATATCTCAGTATTTTTAAAGGTGGCAGCTGATTATGTAATTGACTCTAATCACCTTTTAGCATGACCATAACTCCCAGTGGTAAAGGATAAAGAAGGCTATTTCTCATTGAGGACAGAGTTCATTTAAAATTGCTTTGACAAAAGAGCAATTTTATGCTTCCAGAAGGAGGTATTAACAAAAACACGACACTGCTATTTTCAGAGCTCTGTTCAGATAAATGTTTGAACTTGAATTTATTTAAAACATTAATCTGAAATTTAATTCCAACAGTATGTTTCTTCATGATGAGATAGGACATGCTATAATACTATTTTAATATAATTAAGGACTCCTCTGATTGGAAAAAAAATCAGACATTTATGCTCATTCAGTATTATTTTTTCACTATAAACATTTTTCTTTGCCCACATATTGTGTGTACTCCAGGACTGTTGTTTCACTACATGAAGAAATCAATCAGTTTGGATACTTGTAAAAGAAATAAATACCATGTATTTTCTGTAATTCCATACTGTGATTATTACACACTGGGCCAAATAATTCTGTTCTTAGCTACATTGGTGTACATTTCAGTTACAGTGGAGTAACTCCTTGACTTCAATTAAGATATTCTGAAGTCACACCAATGTGACTGAGAGAAGAAGTGAGCCTTTCCTATAGTTTAAAAATGTTGAACTCAAAGATGAAATTCATCCCTTCTCACTGTGTTTCTGCCTTCTCTTTGTTCTTTAAAGGAGAAATTATCCTGATCATCCAGGAGCTGCACAAATTCCAAAATGTAGTTGAACTCCACAGCCACCTGTGCTCAGCTCTTCAGTGATCCACTACACAGTAGCATGCAGGGGAGAGAAGAGAGTTTGTGATTAAGTACAGTGGGAATCTATGGATTAAAGTAATGTAATCTTAAGAGATGTCTGTGAATGCACTACAAAGCTGAGACATCTTTTGCGTTGGACACTTATCTCTCTGTAGCCTAGCAGAATATCTTTGGTGTGACATTTGACTTAGCTGGGACAGCCCAATAGTTTCTAGGACAGCCTGCACTATGTAACATTTAAAATGTTCCAATTATTTACTATTTATTCAAGTGCTACCCAGATTGTCTAAATAGTACAATACTGTCCTATTATCAGCCTGTCAAGATAGGCTAACTGTTATGAATCCTATGACTTATGATTGTCAAGAGCTGCTGAAAGTATGAGACACAGGGTTCTTTGTATCTTTGTTCCCCTCACATTTTACTGAAATGTAAATACATGTTGGCTTTTATTTTTATGTGTGCAGTTAAAGGATGCAGAAGCAAAGAGTTGGATGAGTAGATTACACTTCAGAAATTGTTATATAGTAGGAATTTTCTACTATAAAGTTTAAAGATGAATCTATCTTTCTGGAAGTTTCAAGTATAAATATTTCTATTTTAGCACTTTGTTGATAAAGTGTTAACATTCAAGTTTCAATCTTTTTAATGCTTCTCTTGAAAGTCAATGGGACTTTCTTTCTTTGACCTTGCCTTCTCTAACAAACTATAGACAGACAGACTGACACAACTAAAGACCCACTCCAAAACAAAAACACTCTACTGCACACACTTTTCCCCCTGGGGAGAGAATCAGAGAATAAACACATGACAGATCTTAGTCACATTACTTAGTGCAAGCTGGAAAGTGCTCGGATACTATGGTGAATCTATATAGTATACTACAGAATGGTAGTCCTAAATCACTTAGGTGCTTTTGAAAATCTCACACTAAATGAGTTTAGTAATGATGAAAGGTGCCAGCTGGACAGCCCTAGTCCAGTGGCCTCTATGAAATCACAGAACAGCTGCAGCATGAGCCTAGGAATGCAAGTTTCCTCACAGTGCCCTGCCATTATATGTTAACCCTACCCAGGAGGGGCTGCCAGTATAGTGAGAGTTTGTTCCTGTCTCTGTGCCCCCTTTGCTGAAACTCTGCAGTGGAACCATGGCAAAGGCAGATTGTTTAGGATCTTCTGTATCCAATGAATGATGGGGTGGAGTCAGTATTTGGCCTTTAGAGCTGTTCATTCTGCTGGTCTGCAGACTCAGCACTATATTGGTTCATGTTTAGAGAGAAAGTTTTCACAACTATAAGAAACTTAGTTTTCTAAAGAAATTAAAGCTTACATTTTCAGAAACTGAAAAGGCCACAAGATAAGTGCTGGTACCACCATGGAAAGGCCCACTCTGACCCAATCCAGGTTTGCAACAAGTGTCCTCAGATTCTCTTTGTGGCTCTGTGTCTATTACAGGAGTGGATGGGTGAGGTTCTGTGGCCTGCATTGTGCAGGAGATCAGACTAGATGATCACACTGGTCCCCTCTGACCTTAAAGTCTCTGAGTCTAAGTCTATAATGAATAGAAAACATTGGAAATGGCATGTTTTGCTAGTGACTAAAAACTATTTTCTGGTAGGAGCCGGGCAGTAACAGACACAATGTGTAAAGTTTGCACTGCTACTCCTGTGGATAAAAGGTGTCAACCCAGCAGCTATTATAAGCTCTAAATCCACAATATAATAATAATAAATAATGGCTCAGACTATTTCCTATGTGGAAAATACCTACATAGGAGACTTTTACATAGGGGAAGAAGAAAGAGGAAGAAAATAAATTACTATTTTTGGAATCACCAGATACTGAACAGTAACAATTATTTTTGCTGTACACTAATCCACTTCTGGATAATATGCAATAAAGTGCTGAAATATCTGTGAGGAAAGGTTACACAGGGACATGGTATTTTATCCCTAGACAACTTTTTTTTACTGGGGGAAGTGCTATGTGTTGACTATCATTTTAATAAGTAATTCTGTACTTTAAGTAAAATTGTCCACTTTTAATAAAGTGAGATAAATGAGCTTCTGTTCCAAACTGTTTCCTTTATTTAATAATGAAATAGCCACACTTTCATGGGGGTTGGGTGAGGCGGGGAAGAGGAAAGGTCCCCGTTGTTTATGCCCAGGTGACTACCACTGGAAGATAGGTGGTAAGGTGGAAGGACAGAACTTACAGCCTTATTTAAAATGGCCACTGCTATATAATGGTGACCGTTTCAAATACCAATAGTTTTGCCTTTGCACACTTTTCTTGGATGGAGAAAATAAACAATCTTAACAGACTCTGTGGTGAGGAGTACAGCCCTCTGTCAGTTTGCCCATGCTACTAATGCTTCTTGGTCTGGGGTTGCTTAGCTTCATTACCTCCATGAATTAAGAGGAGAGGCAAATCTACAGTCCTCTGGTGTGACCAACCAGCCTGTTTCTCAGAGTCTCCTTGCATCTTGGTTAGGGTTTGGTCTGGGAGCTTCCTGGGTCTTACTCACTGGAGTAGGGAAAGAATACCGTCTCCCTTTGGAGGGTATGTGTACACTCCAGCCCAGATAGACAGATGCACACTAGCTCTAATCAAGCTAGTGTGCTAAAAATAGCAGTATGGATGTTGTGGCACAGACTAGCCCAGGGGGTTGGGTGGGCTTGCACTTGTGTGGCTAGTCCATGTTGCAATGTCCACCCTGCTATTTCTGAGTGTGCTAGCTCGAGCAGAGCTAGTGTGTTTGTCTACTTGGGCTGGGAGGCATGCTGCAGTGTAGACATACCTGAAAGGCTTTAAACTTTCCTCCTGCTTATATGCCTGCCTCAGTGATACCAGGTGGGATTCCTCTCTTTCTAACAAGCAGGTTGAACTGTTCCTCTAGCATGGAGCAGGACCTCTGCCTGATTTTGTATAAAACATGTACATCCCATCTTGTATACAGCAACAGAAAAACAAATATTAAGCTTTTAAATGTTTACACTCTGATCAAGAAAAGAGGGGATGGTGAATGCTGGGTAGGTCACAGGCAAACTAACAATTTTTAAAGTCTGGCCTTATTGATATGCTGCACATGACAAAATAGCTATGGGCTTCCGTCACAATAGAATTGAATGACAGTGGGATTGCCACAGAATTTAAATTAGAGAAAATACACAAAATGAGCTATTTCAAGTTTTCCTCTCATTCCCACATTCCCTCTTTCTCCTGAGCCAATGCATTATGAGAACTTAGGCTAAGTAATTAGTGCCAATAAACTAATCAAGCAATGTCAGATTTTTGCACTATGTTTGCATGGGTGCTTGTAGACCGTCTGTCCTGCCCATTTGCAGGGACTATAGTGGGGGAAAAGAAGGTCACTCGAAAGTAAGGCTGCTGAAATCAATGTAGGGGAGATGTTTTTCCTTTTATTTTTTTCTGTATCCTTTTTGGTGGGGTGGTGATGGGAGAGGAGCACAGAGACTCTTTTGTAAATCCCACTGGAACTTTGTCTGTTTATGGTGTGTGGGCCATAAATTTATCCTCTTAATATACATATGATAGTTAAATCAGTCCTTTAAAAAATATGGAGCTTGTTAAGATTGCCACTAGCTCTGATTCTGAGTGGGCTATTTGTCATACTTGAATATTGTGCATATGGGGGATATCATCATGCAGGACATTTCAAGTGTTTAAAATGAAGTTTAGGGGCGTTTCCTAGGAAAAGAAACTGAGTTGTAAACTCTAATACCAAACTCAGTTTGTTTGCGATCCTGAAAATAATGCTGTGCCATTAGTTTGAGTTAAGCAACATTCAGACTTTCCAACAATCATGGATGAGTTTGAAGAGTTCAGTCTCTCTGTTTCCAACTGGGGAATCCACCGCTACAACAGAGAAACTTCTTCAGAAAATTTCTGAGGACGAGACTTAATTCTAGACTCCCAGCACTCTCTTAATTACATGAATTTAGAGTAGATCTGTGTCAGTAAATATGGTAGCATTAGGCATTAAGCAATAGATTTCACCCAAAAAGCTTTCTCCACCACTAAGGACAGAGGCACCAAATTTCATTTCTAAAATAACTAATATTATTATCTTAAGCACCTGAAATTTTGGTAATTCCCAAGATCTGGCAAATAAATTCTGAATCTGCGCAACGTTTTCTTACTTCACGTTCAGAATTATCACACGTCTTAACTACATTTCATTCTTGCCTCTAGCAAATTTCAACAGACCCCCTCAATTGTTGCTAGCAGGATAATAACATCCATCAGTAGCTCAAATATTTTAAAAAGTCACAACAAGTATCCATTTCTCCAAGACACTCTCTGCTGTACCCCAATAATAACAATCACAACAACGCTGATCCTATGTGGCAAAGTCACTGCTTGTTTTTCAAGTGTCATTGCACAAACATACAGTGCTGTACGTTTTAGGTCCTGATGTTCGGCTTCTCTGCTATGTTTTTAACAGAAAGAAAATAGCTTTTAAGAATAATTCCTGTGTCCTAAATGACATAACCCCTGAGATGGGGAGTTAGAGGACAGGGCTGGCTCACCAGACTCTGCACAACTCTCCCTTTCTCAGATCTGAGACAATAATCCATGAGCTGCTGCTGTCATGCCTTTATAGGAGCTTTTATTTTGTAAAGTAAAAATTCTGTTGCAAAAACCAGGAAAACTATAAAAAAAATCCCGAAATAGGATCTATAACTTAAGTGTATCAGACCATGCTGGTTCAGACAAGAAACACATGAAACAGCAAAGAAAGCAGATCACATGAAAAAATCTGGTTAGAACTCAATCCTGCTTTCCTTAAATGTGAGTTTTTTTACACTAACATTAGTGGGAAGAGAATTAGTTTTGTAAATGTCAGTTTTGAGACAGTCACGTTTGTACATAGAGAAACAATGAGCATTAAGTGATTCTGTGTGATAAAGGGAGAGGAGTGAGAGAAAATAGTAAACTTTTAAAGAAGGAATTAAAAATGGAAAACAGATTTTTCTGTTAACATATCTTTACTTTTAAATAGAGTTTCATTAAGAATTATTTTATATAAGTTAACTTTGTTTAAAGTTATGGAAAAATCATTTGCCAGAACTCCTAGTACTCTAAAGAACCTCTCAAAATGTTCCACTTAATGAAATAAAATGTTAATTGTGACTGTTTTTAGCAATTTAGCCTATTGGATACTGTTTCTGAAACCTGTTAATATTCTATCTTGGTTTTGAGGTCAGAGTTCAAAGTCTGGGAAAAGAACAGCTGTATAGACTGCACAGAATGCTCTTCTGTATTCAGACTTTGAATTTGGATTCTTAGGATAATCTACTGCCACAAACGATGGCATAATGCCTATCACACAAACACTAACTATTCACGGAATTTCTTCTTTTTTTAAATAACTATATTGAGGCCTGGAAATAGTAATTATCAATATAAATTCAATTATTCAGACCCATGGTATAATACATTCTTCTTTATAAAAATTTTATCAATTCATAATGTCCCTTTTATATAGGGACCTAAAATGAATCTCATAGGCACTATATAAATGTAAGTGATTTTCTTTCAAAAGCACTTCACCAGACACCCTAATGCAACATATATTTAACAGTACACACAAACAATATCCAATAATTTAGGACAGGAAACAAATACTTTATCCAGTGGAGATTTTTTTTAACATAGGCATAATATAATTATCCAGGTTCAAAACTGGCTAGGATGCAACTTCCCTCTTTTTTTTTTTTTTTATGGCCACAACTAGTAACAGTAATTTTATGCTTTATTTAAAAGACAGCACACCTCAAAGATTCATCACATAAGCATCAAGCTGGGGTACTGGGTTGACAGTAACTCAGGAGTACCCACCTACTGAATCATCAAGAGCACGTCCTGCAGCACATGGCCTTTTCTAAAGTATTTCAGTATTTCTCCCCCCCTTCCCCCACTTTTCCCGCTTAGATGGCCTCACATCCTGTCTACAGGATGATGCATAAGTTGGATGATTTTGCCTGTTACAAGTGGTGATTGAAATGTGCAAAGAAACTGATCAGCAGCAGTTCAAAATAATTTGCCACCTGCTGCCACCACCAACGAGGGTGAACCAGGGCCTGAAGGGCTACTAGAGCTTCTCCATAGTTCTGGGATTTGGCATAATTTTTTTCCATCTTTTAGAAAAGCTCCTTGCCTCAGGCTTAATTAATATTTTATATATAGGCTGCTGGGTCAAATAATACAAACTTTTAAATGGTCCTGTTGTAAGCACTGTAATTCACACTTCCTTCAGTGCTCCTGCTTTTGCTTCTGATGTTGTTTTGGTGAAGAAAGTTTTCCTCAGGATTGAGTTAAAAGGGTAACAGCATGTTGTTTCACACTGTATCCCCACCAAGAGAAGGGCTTAACTTTTTTTTTTTTTTTTTTAAAAGCAAAAGCTTAGAATTTATGTGAAATTGCAGGATACAGCAAAATTGTGCAAACCCCCGAAAACTCACAAAATCTGCCATTTTTTGTGTCCAAAACTATCTCCTGTCTGTTTAAAACAAATTGTTCTAAAGGAATTTTATCTACCACTGAGAAAATAGTTAATGGAAATAACCCCCTTCAAGTGGAAAAAAAGGTGAGTTAGGAACTGTGTCAACTCACTTGAAACAAATTCCATTTATTTTAAGCAGTTCTTGAAGCATTCCACTCACATCCAACTTATGCTAGCTTGATTCATGCAACTAGGTCCTGAGCCAAAGCCTACTGAAATCAATGGACATCTGTCTCTCCATTGACTTGAATAAGCTCAGGATCAGGCTCCCAGCATAGCTCCAGCTGTCAGACCTGTGAGTCCTCTCTTTTCATGGGGAGAAAGGCATGGACCAGGAGGTAAAGCAGAAATTTGTATAGTTTAAAATTAAATGAGAAAAACTGAATTTCCTCAAGACTCAAATTAGACATGACTCAGTTCATTACTTTCACTGAACTGAAAAGGCAGCTGCAGAAGTTCTCTAGCCTAGGGTTTTGATAGGGAATGTTTTGAGTATCCCTATCATTTTATCATAATCTTCACTTTACAGTGTGGGTTATATTTTTCTTAAATTTGTTGTTCAAATATTGTATTAGTATTGAATGTTGTCATGTAACTCCAAAAGAACTGGATTTGTTCTGGCTTTTTCTTTAGTATGTTTGAAGTTTGACTATGTAGTTGGTCACATGGTATTTCTTCCATAATATATGTTTGGGATTGCATATGCTATTGACAATAACAGTACTGACACCTTCTCCTGAACTGAACTGTTTTAAAATTATGTGCTAAATATATGATTGATTGATTTAAAAAGATCATAACAGTACCAAGCTAATTAACTGGTCAGAAATACTATTACGCAGATCTGCCTTTGCTGAATTAAGTTTACAATACTCAGCTAATCAGTTTAATTTTTATAATAATTTAAAATTAACTAAAATTCATTTCCATATCTAATTTAAAAACAAATTCCATACAGGACAGAATCTCTGTAAATGCCACAATTACTCTAACACTAGGCAATCTTAACTTGCTGGGAGCAGAATTTAAAGAGCTGTTTATGCTGACTTTAGGGTTGCACTTGCCCTTTTTTATTTTGTGTATTACCAAGAAAAGCCACGTGTAATTTTTTGTTACAATAGATAAGGTGAAAATCTGCTCTTGGGGCAATAAGGTGGATCTCAGTTTTGATAGTCTACTTTTCCTACGTTCATGCATCTCCTGTTGACATCTATGAGATTTCTACATATATTGTGAGAAAAGAATGAGAGCTGAAATCTGTTGTGCAGATCTGAAAAGTACAATTTTGCCTTTAATTTAAAAATAGATTTATATTCTCTGCATTAGAAAGTGTGTGTGTGTGTGTGTGTGTGAGAGAGAGATGGAATTACCTGACGTGATGAAAAATGCACCAATAGTTTGCTATGAACATGATGAAACATGGCACATGCATTAAAGGAGATGAACAGGTTCAATTTTGTTGAATTAGCACACTCCTTAATTTACTATAAATAATATGTGCCTGATCTTGTGATAATGTTATTTCTTGAGTGGTCCAAACAACTTGTTTCTATTCTCTCAGACCCTGACTCAGCAAAACATTGTTGTGTTTAACTGCACAAGTAACCCCACCCTAATTCATTACAATTAATTGGATTAAGTAAAATATTAAATTTTTTCCAAAATAGGAATGGGATTATTCTCATGCTTAGCATTAAACATGTGCTTAAATTTTTTGTTGAGTCAGGGCTGCAGGGCAATCCAAAACCCTTTGAAGTCAATGGCCCTAAATCACAGGGCAGGTCTTTAAAATCCACAAAATTTTATCTAAATCAAGCTACTTATATCCTGATTCTCATTAACATTATTTATATATTCTTCCTTATTACATACAGATTAATTAAGTACACAAATATACACTCAGTAGTTCTCTGAGATTCATATTTATAATACATTCCAGAATTGCATATTTTATGCTTTCAACTACTTTCTGGTTACCTGTCATGTCGGATGATTGGGGTAGGCAGTACACATGTAAGAAGCCATCCAAACTCAGCCAGTGTGTGCAGTAAAGGTCCATAATCTGTTTTAATTTCACATCCCTACATTAATAAACAAATATAAAAACTAGTAAGTACAATCTGCACAGTTTTTATCTGTATTTCCATATATAATATAACAAATTATAACTGACATTATTATTTTATTGCAGTAACACCTTGACACCAAGGCCTAATTGTGCTAGGGGCTATACATCCATATAACAAAGAGACAGTCCCTGCCTCAAAGAATTCATAATCTCAGTGTCAGACTACAGAAAACAGGTGGATAAAACAAAGAGATGAGGATATTAATTCAGGATATGCATTTAGGACTAAAGCCCTAATTCTTCAAGATACTTAAGCAAGTGTGTCAAATGCTTAATGTTAGGTATGTTGGGGCCTAAGAGAAAATTTCCAGTTTGGATATAATAATAGAATAATCATTTTTTTAATAGTTCCAGAGGGGTAGCCGTGTTAGTCTGTATACAGCAGAAACAACGAGAGTTCTGTGGCACTTTAACAAATTTAATATTTGTAGACATAAGCTTTCGAGAGACTTCAGCTCTCTTCTTCAGATGCAGTAATACAGAAAACAGGTAACACAGAGGCATCTTATAGATATCCAAGTGCATTGAGAACAATGGGGGAGGTGGAGTCCGGTACTTAAGACCTAATGATGACCATTGAGTAGGAGGTGAGAATGGGTGAGCAAAGTAATTTACCTTCGGTAGTGAGATAGCCACTCCGAGTCTCTGTTTAAAACTGCTGAGTTAGAAATGATCTCAAGTTTGACAGATCATTTCTAACTCAGCAGTTTAAACAGAGACTCAGAGTGGCTATCTCACTACCGAAGGTAAATTACTTTGCTCACCCATTCTCACCTCCTACTCAATGGTCGTCATTAGGTCTTAAGTACCGGACTCCACCTCCCCCATTGTTCTCAATGCACTTGGATATCTATAAGATGCCTCTGTGTTACCTGTTTTCTGTATTACTGCATCTGAAGAAGAAAGCTGAAGTCTCTCGAAAGCTTATGTCTACAAATATTAAATTTGTTAGTCTTTAAAGTGCCACAGTGCTCTCGTCATTTTTTTAATGACTACATTGATATTTTTACCTGATTTTTTACTTTACATTCTGAACAAACATGTCATTTAGTTACTGAATAAAGCTCAAAGCTAATGATTTTTGCAGGTAAAAATTTAAAGGAATAATTATTAGAACAACATATCAGTATCTAGGAAAATATTATTTTTAAATATTATTTTAAATATTATTAACAACCTGTGCAGATGCAAAACTGAACAAGTCGACTTCTAAATGTGTTAATTTCTTATAAATCAGTTTTACCATACAATTTTTCCATCTTTTCCAGCAGCAGTTCCTACCACATATGAACATTCCCAGCAGCAAGGCGGACAAATGGCCTTCACCATATAGGCAACATAAAAGATCTCTGGATTATCTAGGTTTAAAAGCAATTGACTTTTCCCTTCCCATCTGTGGTTTCTCTAGGATTTTGTAGCAGAATACTTCTGTGTGTAAGTATGTTGCACACTAACTGGCCTAATGTGGATCCTGCTGGCATGCACTAAAAGTTCCCTAGGTCGCATTAACGTAGTGCTGTTTGGAGTGGTGCTACTGTGGCTTCTTAACAGGGCATCTCATCACAAATAAGTCATTTAGATCAAAAGTTTTTGTCCACTTAACTCAAACTCCTAAGTCACTTAGGTGTTTTGCGTACTTGTTTGCTTTCTAGTGTTTAGAGGAAGAGATCTGAACACTGTACACAAGGGACTATGCCTGGATCAAAGACTGAATTCCAAAAGGTATAGTTCCTGAAGGATGGCCTAGATAAGGGCTAAAGTTGCCTTCTTTACTTCATGAGTTGTTAAATGTTAAATTTATTCTAAAACAGTTGATCAGGCTTCAGGACAGCACTGAGTGGAGAGGAGTGGGGAAATTGGCAGCTTTGGAAGGAGGGAATAAAACAGAAGAAAAAATAAGGGCAGTATAAGTATACAAGGATCCAAGTTTTAGGAACTGTGATTATTCAATTACCAATCAAAACTAGATTTCTGACTATAGAATTACAGAAAATAAACCTGGAAAAGAGATCAACTAGTCTGTCCCACTGTCAGTGCAGTAATTATAATGTTTTAGAGGACTGCAAGTTGGAATTTTTGAAGCCCAGTAAATAAAAACAAAAGACATGAGGGGTATAACATTGTATCCTTTTATAAAGTGTGCTGAAATGACACACTAATAAACTGCATAAATATTTTCAGAGCAAAAGTTGGTCTATAGGCAATAAAGTGGAAGGTGTATTCTGAAGTGGAAAATGGAGTTTGAGAAGGGTAACACTGTAACAGCACTGATTAAAAAGATCATGTGTGATCAAATTTACTGAGAACAGAGGGACTTTTCTGAGATTATGGGACTTGACCATATTGGAGATTGAGAAACTGGTTAAAGCAGAAGACTTTAGTTCTGTGGTTAGTGGTCACTTATTTAAATCAACAATCTGGCATGAAAATGTTTAATAAATGAATGTAGAAAGAAATGAATTAAAATACATTTTCAAACATTACATAGACTGTAAAACAAATAAGTCACTCTTAAGCAGTGAAAAAGATGACTTTTTAAATGTATTTTTGATCAAATTCCTACATTACATGTAGAGTCTGATTTGCTAGATCTTACTTTCCTGTGTTAGTGATTTGATTACAAATACACAAAAATTCAGCATACAGTCTTATGATTTCAGTGGTAGTCTTGTTTGTGTAAAGGTAACTGCAAAAACGCATCCTAAACTTATATCTAACTTTGATACAAACATACTAAGAAAAACAACACAGAAAAATTAAAAATAAAATGTTACATTGCTAAATAAACAGTGAATTACCTCAATGACAGTCCATTGTTCTACAACTATTGTGTCATTTCCTTTCCTGTTAGAACCTGGAACTCCTGAACCTTCTTCTTCGTATATAAATAATCCATCTAAAGATTTGGGCATTTGGTCTCCTGTGGAAGCAAGGACACGTGTAAGGTGAACTATAAAGACTTAGGCCCACCTCCTGCAAAGATGTACACACCTTCTTAACTTTATACACTGCTTGTAGTCCCACTGAAATCAAATTATCTGAGACATCAAATAAATTCATATATAATGTTTTTTTCCAGCTGTCTCAGTCACAACTTTGTAAACTATGAAGTCAAATTCTTAATCAAATTACTCTATTTTCCCTTTTCTATAGGGAGCCAACTATTAACCAAATGCAACTTTCCATATTATTAAAAGCATTTACAAGCAAGTGCCATATTTGAGTTTGAATTTGTTTTTTATACAACAGAAAGATAACCACTGTTTATGAAGCACACAGATACAGAAATGTTATTCTCAACTTTGAAATGCTGCAAGTATGACCAAGATAAATATGATTGGTGGAGATGGGAGAGGATTTAAGATAAACAAAGCAAGAAGTACAGTGTGAATACACAGTTACTTAAAAAAATATTAAATGGCCACAGGAAAAGCCTGAAACAGAAGTAAATGTAGGAGGATTCCTGATGGGAAGGAAGTTTCAGAGAGCACCTCCCTAACTTACTTCTTGTGGGAGTTTGATAATATCCAGCTGGCCCAAACTAAAGCTGTGCATCATATGTTGCTTCATTTTCTGTCTTTGATAGCATAGTGCATCTCCTAAGAGCCATCTGGAAGCCCTTTCTGTAGTGGTACCTCAATAGCCGAGAATCTTAAAAACTAAAAAAAATTAAACTAAATTTAAACAGAAAATAGAAATACTCTTCAGAATATCAGCTTTAAATCCTCTCCAACATACTGTAAAGACAAGATTGTCTCTGTGACATAACTTATGGTTATGCAAAAATACTGTCATATTGTAATATGATTTGGAGAATAACTGAAAGAATTCCACAGTTGATCTGACTTGGAATTTTACCAGATGGGCGTAAATTTTCTAAATATGGTATGAATTTGACCATCTCAAACATCAGTTTCCTAATGCAATGCTAAGTATTAAAAGAATCATAATAACCTTACTTCTTTGTGGATCTGCATTTGCAGCAAATCTTACCTGTTTTCAGAAATAAGAGTATTTTAAATGATATATTTACAGTCATATATGCCTATCATGCATGTATAGAAATAGAGTATATAATGTTTCATTTTTATGCACGCATGCACGTGCGCGCGCACACGAAGTGTGGTTGGGTGTGTAAATGTGTGGGTGTGTATGTATGTATGTGATTGAGTGTGTACACGATACACCTGCACACATTTATTATGGTTTGCAAAAAGTTATATTCTATACATTCATTAACTGCAGAACTTCTCTTCAGGTTTTAGGCAGGTACTTGAAATAGTCAAAACTAGGAAATATTTTAACCATTAATATCTCAAATATCTTGTCAAATAGGTCTTCCGGATTTCAAGCAATTATTGAAATAAAAGTCACCTCTCTGTGCTGAGATATTTTTTAAAATTCCAGCATTTGTTTTGACATTCATAAAACATTTTGGGTCAGATTCCTAACTGGTGAAACTATCAACTTCAGTGGAGTTTCACTCTGAATGCATTTGGCCCTTTGTTCATCTTGTCTATGATAGTAGTTTACCATTTCTAATGCTAGTACCCAAAACAAATGATAGAGTGTAATATTTTTAAAAATACATCATAGATGATAGTTATATAAACAGATGAGCAAATAAAATGTTGCTATGGTAGCTTTTTCTGCATTAGAAAGAGTGTACTTTTTCTTTCATTAAAATAGGAATGACAGTTCAACTACTCTAATAAACAGAATACTGTCAAGTTTTGTTCTTATAGCTTCTGGAAATACCTCTGTATTCTTTGCTAAAATGCTCTTTTGTAACTTTCATAGGGCCTGAGCCAAATGACCATTTCTGTAGCTGTTTGGGCTACATGTGTTATTTATTTATATTGAAATAATGCATAAAATGTACTAGGTGATGTACAGACAAACATGAAGACAACCCCTGCTAAAGAGAATGTACAACCTATATAAAAAAGTGAGGATAAAGGATGCAGCACACAAGCAAAGTAGTCAAGATGGTGGAAGGCACACATCTTTTAAATTCCATTTTAATTAATTAATTAATTATTGTTCTGAAAGGTTTTAGATTTCAGCTTTCTGAAAGGCCCAAATATTCAACTGATTATGCAAGTTTTTTAGGTTGACATCAAGAACAAACAAATCAGGCAAGAAAGAATCCAGTAGCTAAATTCAGTGCTAGTTCCTTTGTAAACTCTTTCCCTTAATCAGAAGGAGAAAAGCCTACAACCATGTTTGATTGTCTCTAAACATATTCATTTTAATCCAGCATTGTCAATCCAAAGATCCCAACTGAAATAATGTAACAATCAGGCTGGGCAGAATCAGAGGCCGGCAGCAATCCCTCGATTTGAGGATGATCTCTACTACAGATTTATAGAATCAGAGGCTCCAGTTGTTAAAAGGAGGCAGTGTGGAATGCCTAAAAAGACATTCCCCAGGTATTAAAGATGGGAGAAATCTCCATCAGAAAAAAAAATGGTAGACACTTGCGGAGAATGGGAGGATTGTGGAAATTTCATTGGCCAACAGCTGCTGAGCAGTTCTCCTTACTGAATTATAACAGGTATCTTAAGAGGGCCTATTGTCACCTCTATTTCCAGCACTGGGAGAACTCTATCAAAGTCTAAGAGCATGATTCTATTCCCACTGAAGTCAAAGGGTATGTCTACATTGTAATTAAAAACGTGCAGCGGCCTGTACCAGCTGTTTCTGGCTTGCTGGATTGGCTCAAACATCTACACCGAAATTAAACAGCCTCTTAGCCCAAGCCCTGCAAGCTCAGGTCAGCTGGCGCAGGCCAGCTGTGCGTGTCTAATTGCAGTGTAGACATACACCAAAGGGAACATTCTTGACTTCAGTGGGATTTGGATTGGGACTTAAAAAACTCAACCAAAGAGGCCTGTACAATTGCACCTTTAACTGCTTAGATGCAATTTCAGAGGACATGGTTGAACATTTAATCCTGTGTAACTGCAAACATGTTCGTTTATTTAAGGGCTCATCCATGAATCTTAACAATCACCAAACTTTTAATTTGCTGCAGAGCTACAGCAACATGCCAAAAGGTGAGGATCTACATCGAGGGCCAGGTTTTCCAAATTGCTAAGCACATAGCAGCTCTCATTGTTTTCTAGGATTCAGTTTTAATGAAGTCACATAATTTGATTTTAAAATATTTTATCTGTTTTAAACTGATTTTTTAAAATTGTTTTATATTTTAAATTGTGCAGTAAGCCAAGCACAGAAGGTGCTTTAGAAATAAAATTATTATTGTTAATCAGACCAGGCAAACAGAACCATGGTAACACATAGCTTGATTAGATGTTGTTACAGGAATGGTTGCTTTAGACTAGAAGGAGGGAAAAGAAAAAGTTTTTGGAGTTCCTCCTCTTACTTATGTTGTCTGATGAAAGTCACAAATAACTGGCTTGCTCACTTTTATATCCTTGGCCTTTTAAAATAATTCTTTAGTAATTCTGGGATGTCTTTCTGTCTGTAAATTGAAGAATGAGAGCCTTTCTTCAAACACATTCATGCACTGAATGAATCTGGCTTAGAACCGCAGCCTCAGATGATTTACAGAGATTTAAAGTATGCACAACAAAAGTTAATTGCCATATAAACAGAAAAATTATGATTGGTACAATGCAGATAGAACTGCTAGGGAACAAATAGATACTATATGACTCATAAAAAAGTTACCTTAAAATGTATTATTTAACTAGCACTCTTAATATACTTGATTATTTTATACAGAATGAGTTTGAGTCTCACAAAAACTGTTTGTGAGTCTGAGAGGAAACACTTCAATGAACTTTTACAAAGCAGCTTTTCTGAATTAAAGTCCTGTGCTCCATTCATTAATACATAACTACCATAAGCAACTCTAAAAAAACACTGACCACTTAGAATCTAGGACAACTGAAGCAACAAAACATGGGCAACAAACAAAATGTCACTTTAAAGGAATGTACAATCTTCATTTAGCACAAAGTAACAGTAAAATTCAAGGAGATAAATAAATCAAGCAGTTCAGGTCTGTTTCACCTAATACAAGAATATTACTACAAAATATTCTCCTCTTTGCATTATCTTCTAATCTTAAATCAACTAATATTATGTATTAATTTTGACTAAAAATTTACATTTGGTATGTAGATTACAGTTCCAAATATTTGCAAAAAAAATTGCTATCTAAAACATTAATTTTTTTTGCAATCTAGTAAGATAATTTCCTGTTTCTGACATCATATTCAGTTAAAAATACATACCTTTAATATTAATCATAATTCTATCTTAATTAAAATATTAACAATACTTTAAAGAGCACAGGAGTCTAATACTGAAGCCACAGAGACTTTCCGGAAAGAAATAGCTTTTGAAGAGAGAAAAGCTTAAGGTATTATTTATAGCATAGTAGTGCCTAGAGGAGCTGTCACAGGATGGGCTGGCTCTTCAAGGGATTTGGACTCAACCCTACCTGTGCCTTGTCATCTGGTCCTAGGTGATGGGTGGTCAGGTGACCCGGCATCACATGATGGTAGCCCAGGGATAGGACTTCCCATAAGAAGGAGCTTGCTTTGTCAAAGTAGTGTTAGACCAGAAGCTAGGAAAGAACGTGTGTGGGGGGGGTCTCTCTAGATAAGCCTAGAGTGGGTCTGGTAGAGATCCCCTGCTCAGAGGAATTTGGAGAACTGAGAGTGAGTGAGCGAGCAAGCAAGTGAACACGTGTGCACCCATGCATGCTGGAGTCTGAAGCCTCAGTAGAAGGGTAGCTGAGGAGAAAGACTTGCAGGAAATAGGGAGGTTCCTCAGGGGGGATTCAGAAGAGAGAAAGGGACAGAGGAACAGGGAAGAAGCTCTCCATATCAGCCAGATTAGTGAGTGGCAGAAGCAGAAATCTTAAAAGGAAGAGGTTTGAGGAAACATCAGTCAGCAGGATCTGGGTTTTGGAAGGAACTCTTGAGCCCAGAAAAGATTTGAAGAAACTGGAGTGAGGGAAAGATTTGTTTTGATTTCAGATGATATTGGAACTGGGTGACTTTAATAAACCAGAGTCCAAGAGGGATATTATTTGACTTGCATAAGAGGCTGGGGGCACTTTTTGAGAACTCCAAAAAGGGAAAACTGAGGCACTGGCAGGGTCCAATGCCAGTTCAAGAAAGACCCTGCTACAAGCATCAAATGGGATTAGGGCACCCTGTGCTAGACACTGTAAAAACATTTAGTAAGAGCCAGTCCCTGCCCCAAAGAGCTTACAGTCTCAGAGGAATTAAATGACTCACCTCAGGTACTACAGAAATTCTGAGTCAAAGCTGAGATCAGATGCCAGGTTTATTGATTTCTGGTCCTGAACTCTAACTAATAGAGCAAATTCATGAAATCTTGCTACTTTAAAAAAAAACCAAAAAACCCCGTAACAAATCCTTTGGCTAACTACTATTGGAAAAAAGAAGAAATAATCCTCTCTCTTGCAAAGGGACTGAAAGAAATGGAACTTCAGAGTGGTGTAAAGGTCCATACTTATCTTTTTAAAAGTTTTGAAACTCTAAACTAACATAAATACCCCATCACACAGAATTTTTTTATTTAAATGATTAATAGAAACGTGGTCCTTAATGAATTGTTAGAGGAGCTAGCTGTGTAATTAGAGTGACCTATATGTCATACTTTACTTATTGGATAATAAATTATTAAAGCATTAAATGTTAACTTCAACAATGTACGGCATGTGTTTAAGTATAATGTGGCTATTGTCAGTGACTGTCCAAAACAAGCAGCTGACTGGCAGTGGGAGATGCGATGCTTGTGCATTGATAATCAGGAATGCTCAGAAACAACATTTGCCTGATCACAACTTTTACAAAAGAGGGATATCACTACTGGCAATGAGTCAAAGATAGGAACTCTGGATCTAGAACAGATTCCAACTTCCCCAGAGGTCATGGGTGTTCAGATCCAAGGTTTGGTTTAGAGCTATTTCTAATTACAACATTTATTTTAGTAGGTGAGGAATATGTTGTGGTAGCCAGTGGAAAAGATAAAAAAGACTCAAAAGCCCAGGAGAAAAATTTACGGGCTTGTCTACATAGTGCATTAGTGTGTACCAGATGCAGTGTAAATTCTAGCACACACCAGCATGTGTTGTGCTAACTGGTCATGAGGACCCTGCTAGTGTACATAAGCAACTATAATATAAGTAATTTGGTCATAGCAGTTTGTTAATAGATACTATAACAAAAACAGTAGGGGTAAAACCCTGGCCCCATTGAAGTCAGTGGGCAAAACTCCCACTGATTTAATTGGGGCCAGGATTTCACCATATGGGCCTAATCCTTCCATCCTAACATAAACTAAATACACTCATTGACTTCAGAAAGCATCATGCTGGAATAAAGACTGCAGGAATAGGTCTTTAGAATACTATTTAGTATTTATCTTATGGTATATTTATGATACTGTATATTCAATGGGAATTTAAGGTGCTCAGAATTTCACTGAAGGCCTCAACAAATCGCAGGACATGGCCTCCGGTGAATACCAGCTAATATGCATTCTGAGAATTAGGAATGCATTCTGAGAATATTATGCCTAATATTTTGTTTCTATATGTAATTATTATTAACAGTAAGTATTTAAATAGAATAGCATTAGCAGTAAGTGCTTCTTTAATTGATATACTAATATTTGTCCCTTTGGAAAACTTTGTGCTGGGTAAAACAAAAGAGAAATTTCAATTATTCTAAGATATGACTGTTAAGGAAACAGTGAAAGGCTTTTTTCCCCCTCTTTAAAACAAGTCTCACATTCTATGAAATTGGAATGACAAAAATTATCATAGTACCCATCATTTTTACAAACAGGAACATCAGATTTGCTCCTCATTTTAAGAAACAAAATCTGACCTACGTTTTGCAAAATGAAGACAACAGTTTAAAATCTCATGAAAAATACACTTATTTACCTTTAGAAGTGTCCCAGTATACAAAAGAATCAATTAACGACAATCCTTGTTTATAATAAAATGTGGTTAGTTCTAGCCAATCTGCATCCAAAGTACTAATAACTGGCCCTTTTCTTGTTACTTTCATAGACAAAATACCCTCATGATAGGTCCAGCAGGTTGAGTCATCATCAAAAACATTGGAGACCATATATAATTTATCTGAGGAAAAATATAAAAAAAGAAAAAGGTCAGGAAAAGTGATGCCTTAAGGGAACACAATCAACTTTAAACTTACACTTCTGTCTGAATATTATTTGCTATTTTTATTACAAATAACCCTTAAAATTATTATCTGAGAAAATTATTTTTCTCTACTTTTTCAACCTGTTTATACATTGAGAGTACTTTGTATATAATTTTTACAGTTTCCCAGTCAGTCATCTAGTCAGTTTTCTTTGTTTATGTGGATCTTTCACACAGCAACAGGGCATGAAAAAACCATGAATAAAACCAGAAAAATGTAATTGTAAAACCACAGGAATTGTCAGGGTCAGGGAATTGTAAATCCACAGGAATTGTCAGCGTGATTCAGGGAAAGGTGTAGTACCTGAAACTACTTTTATCTTTTTTTTTTAATTGATTAGATTTTGATGGTATTTCTTTAACCTAATAAAATCATTAATTTTTTTTAAGTAATCTACTGAAAAAACCTGAATGTTTCTCCTTATTTTCTATATCTAGGCATTAAAATAATGCCATTATACTAAACAAACACAGTAATCAGTAAACAGAGTTCCATATAAATTAATTCCACAAATCCAAACCCCTTAAAGAACACTGCAGTGAATGGTTATATAATGCTTTAGCTAAATAAATGTTTATTATGTAGGTATATAATTACATACACACAGGTGCTGATGATATTTGTGTGCAAAACCATGAGACAAACTGCATTTTTTGTGCACACCTTTGATTAATTTACCAGCACTCTGCCCAAAAATCTAATCCCTGGGACTTCTTCTAACATTTCAAGCCTCTGAGCAGCTTCAAGCATCATCTAAAAAACAAACTTTCCAGAGAATTGTTTCCTTTTTTCCCCTCTAAAATGACAACAGTCTGAGGTGAAGACTAGGCAATTTGTCAACTCTGGGCTATTGACAGGCTTAAGATTTACTATTTCATGACCCCTTCAGAGCAAGAAACAGGACCGCTATATGATATATTCCTGGGGGGGATGAGGGATATATGGGGAATTTGTTTTGGGACTAATCTTGAAAGGTGGCTGTGTGTGGATCTGACCCCCTTCAGCAAATCTGTGCACAGTCTGAGCACAGCAGTGTGCCTTTTGGCCTTTTCCCTGTTTTTTGCAGATGCAGGGAGCTTGACCTCCTGTCCTTGCACAGCTGGCTCCCATGGCTCCCCTATTCGGAGGTGAAATCCTGGCTTACTGAGGTCAATGGAAGTTTTGTCATAGTCTTCAGTGGGACCAGGATTTCACCCTACGTGTCCACCCTCACTCCTGTCCCTACATGTCTCTTCTTCAGCTTCGGGGTAGGTCAGGAAACAGAATGGAGAAAACTGGAATAACTGAACAGTACTGAGTATCTGTATTATTTAGAAGACTCAGAAGTCTGTCGTTTTTGAAAGCTGTGCAGAGAAGAAAGATAATTGCTAGGCACCTCAACAGTTAGGTGAACTGTATATTCAATATTATTTTTTGGAATATTTGACTATTCCTATCAGTGCTGGGTAATAAAAGTTCCACTGTTTAAAGCCTTTTTGTTTGATCTGTACTACTTAATGATACTATTTCATTATTTATGTAGCTTATTTTATACATATTCTTTATATTCCAAAGTTATCCTTTAAAATCACATACAGATTTGTGAAAGGTGAAATCTTGTACTTTTTAAAATGGTAAAAAGCAATTCCAGTATCTTCCATCTATTTATCAGGAAGAACATTTTAATAGCTACAGTTAGTAAAGTCACTTTCTTTTTAAACATCTGCAGTCTAGATTTTGCTAGGAAGGTGATGAACAGCAGCCAATGTAGAAATAATAATTCAAGCAAGAATTTACATATTAGAAATTGGTTGATTATTCATAGTTTACTGTGATGGAATGTGTGGCCCATAATGGCTCTGAAAGGGTTAATGTGGTCACATGGGGCAAATTAACTCACCTGGTTGCACATGGAGGATGGACTAGGTGTGATTAAAGATGAAACCCAGCTGGAAAAGGGCTGGGTAGTGCTATAAACAGATCAAGTTTTGAGCAGATGAGGTTGTAGGGAAGAACCTCTGTGGTTGTTTTTTAGGCACAGAGATAGGAAAAGACATGTAGAGAACAAGAAGCCTTTTGCAGGGTGAGGTGAAAGTCTTAAGAAAGATTTAGTAGGAAGGGTCTGAATCCACAAAAGGATATAGGTGTTGTGATGCTCAACGTGGCAATGCCTAACTTGAGGTATGTAGAAAGTCTCAGGAACAACCGTGTGATCCATAAAACTGAGATAGGTGCTAAAAGGTCCCTGTACAATGAATGGGGAGAGAGATTCACCTTAGAAGGTGATCCACAAAAGTCACAGGCTAGGTAGTAGCTGTCTAAGTTAACTAATGGGAGATGCTGATGAGAGGGGGTGTGTGTGTGTGTGTGTGTCCTAAGTGCTATTTCTCACAGAGCTAGGATCTTTCTGCAGCTCAGATTGAAGCACCTATCTCTGCTAGCGATCCACAAAGTGGGGGAAGATGGGTGTTCTTCCACCTAACTCTCATATAGTGCCCAAACTGAAAGGCATGTTCAAAGGCTGCCTCACTGCACACAAAACAGCAGGGAGGGAGCTCCCTTCTAATTCTGAGCCCAGTGATCAGGGGACTTACCACGAATATGGGAGACTCCCTGTTCAAGTTCCCCCTTTGTCTGATGAGAAGGGATCTGAACAGGAATCTGCCACCTTAGGTTTGAGTGATCTAACCATTGGGCTATGGGATATTCTGATGTGGACCTCCTTCAATTCTCCTATTGAAGTTGCTGCACTTTAATTAAACAATTGGATAACTAGCTATTAATTGGACCAGAGAGCATAGGAATCACTATTGCCCACGGGTAGAGCACTCACCTGAGAGGTGATAAATTGCTGTTCAAATTCCTTCTCCTTATCTGGTGGGGGGAGGAAGGGGACAGGGACTTAAAACTGGGGTCTCTCACATCCCAGTGAGTATCCTAACCACTGGGCTAAAAGCTATAAGGGAGCTCCTACTTGTCCCTCCCCACAGCTGTCTTGTGTGGAGTTAGGCAGTCTCTGATATGCCTATTGGATTGGACACCACACATGAGTTAGGTAGAGGAACATGTCTCTTCCCCTGGTTTGTGCACTGCTCTGGGGTTTAGGTGGGAGGGAGGCAGGAATCTGCATGTCCAGAGGCAGAAACATAGGCAGCTAGAGAACTTTTACTGCAAAAATGTAGGTGTGGAATAAGTTTAGGCACCTAAGGGGTAAGGTAGTACCGGGGGGGGGGGGGGGAGAAAGGGGAGATGTTTGTGGATCATAGTTGTGCTGAAAAATGGAACTTAGGTGCCTAAGTATTTGTGTGGATCTAGCCCAGGGAGGTTGCAGCAAGCAGTCTACTGGAGTGAACCATGACTACCTGTTCTAGAGACCCTGTGCTGGAACCCGGTGTAGAGGACAGGTGTGGGTTCTCCTTCCAGTCCCTTGCAAAGTGGTGTGAAGCCCCTGGAAAGGGAATATGGACTACTGCAACCTCTGAGAAAAGGGTGTACAGACTGCTGGGCTAAGAATTGTGTGTGGCAGTCTGGATGGAGGGATTTGTTATTGTTGGACTATATATCATCCCAGATGGGGTGTGATTAAACGTGACTTATTTAGAAGTCACTAGAGTCATGAGAAGAGGTGAACCATTGCAGGGCTGGAGTGGTCATCAGCAGAGGGTGCTAGAGGAGAAGAGTTGGTTACGCCATATCCAGCCTTGATGGAGCGTACCATTGGTGAGTTGACCTTTATTTGTAGTACTGCGTTCACACAACACATGCATACCATAAAAATTGTTTGAGTCTTCACAGTCAATTTTAGATGGTCCAACTGACCAGATCACTTAAGGCCTGGTCTACACACAGTTTTTGTGTTGCCAAAACTATGTTGGTTAGGGAGTGTGATGAGATATATAGGGAGATTTACTGATATAACTATTCTGATACAACTACTTTAGTGGGGATGAAGTAATACCTGTTATACGTGTATAGGATAACCCCCTTTATACCAGTAACACTCTCTACACCAGTATAACTGCATCCATGCCAGAGTTTATACTGCTTTATCTGTACCAGTACTATTAAGTGATACAACTTAACATAGTTAATGTTTTTGTTTTATGCTTTCATGTTTGTTTGCAGGAAGTACAAAACCTTGGGCCAACTATCAGTTTGTGCAAATGTTCATGTCTACCAGAGTTATTAAATACCAGTAGTAACACACTCAGAGTTGATATTCAAATCTTGAACATCTGTTGTGTTCCTAAAATTTGGCACTCAGACGTATTTTTATTCTGTATCTCCTGAACGAGGATTGAGATGAATATGGCATATCAAAATAGGATACAAATCTGCATGCAGAAACATGCAGCTAATTGAATTTTTTTCAAAATGTATGCTTGCAACTTTTTTATAAAAGGAAATGAGGGTGATATGCAGCATTCACAAAGAGTGGGTGTTAAATTTCAGTGGTCTTAACTTAGAAATGCTAATACCTTCTATGAGTATGTGACTAACAACTGAAAAAAAGAAAGACAAATCCAGGATAGAAATCTTTTAAGATTCTCGTATAAATTTTGCATTCAGGAAAAGTCTTGGTTGGTAAACTGGTTACAAAAATATTCTAAAGGCTCAGCATGTTGCACAAGAACCTCTTGAATTCAGGTATTAAAAATAAAAGGTACATTGATTTTCTTTGCAGTCCTTAAATTAAGGAGGGTACTTAACTCCTAGCAAGAATTTAATTAGAATGTTTCTGGTACACAGTGGAAGATATCACTATGCTAAATAGTAATTTTAAAACCCACCTATTGGGTAACAGGTGGGCAAGATTGACAGCCAACACTTCAGAAAGGAAGGAAAGATGGACTAAAAAGGCCTAACTAGAAGAACCCATGTATTCCTTTCTCTCTCCTCCACAAAAGGTGCATCTTCAGTAGGAAGATAGGTCTGTTCTTAATTTGGTTAGTTTTCACATGGTAACTAACATGAGATCTTAGTGAAGACATGACAGTTTGTAATTTTAATATGAGTTATCAGGTTGAGGTAAACTCTGGAGTCCCACATAGCTTTACCATGACTTGCTTATGTGTGAAACTTAGGAACAGCCTTGCCTTCACTAGGATTACCTCATATTAGTTACCATGTGTCAGCTAACTCAAAGAAAGAACACATATTCTTTCTTAGTGAACACATGGCCGAAGTAAAGACACCTGACATCTAGAATCAGTGTTCTAGATGACTTCTCAAACAGAATGGGCAGTATATTTTTATATATTTTCATCTTTCTTTTGTAAGTAAGCTTTCTGTCACATTAACAAAAATGTTCACCAATGAGTTTTCTGTATAATCCACTTTTTATGCATGTTTCTCTAATGTAAATACATTCTTCATTTATTAGCCTCTTTGATTTCACTATTACACTAATTTGAGTTTCCCTCAGTGTACCTCTTAAAGGTATGTTACCAAAATCAGTCCATTATGAAAAGATTAGTCTGCTATGCATTACATGGAATGGACAGGAATATGTTTGAATTTAGCCCTAGCACCTAGCCAGTATCCTTTGTTTTAACATTTAATTCAAGTTAGGGGTTTGAATCAATATGGTGTAATCTTAGAGGCCTATTAAAAGTTTCTTGATGAATAATAAGGGTAACAATTCTTGTAACACAATTACATCCTCTGAAGATAGGACACTGTTTTTCAGGCACACACAAGTGTGTTTTCTTATGCACACACTGGTCATACAAAGTTATTTGCCTGCAATGTTAAAAACATTGAGCTTTTTACTGTCTGTTTTAACACTCTAAAGTTTTAACAGTTCACTTAAAATAGTGATGATAGGAGAAAAAAGAGGTAATTTCTACATAATATTGGATACATAGTAGAGAAGACAAAAGTAGTATTGGTTTCTATTTGCCAAGCTGTTTTAAAAAATGAGTATGTATTTAAACTTAGATCTTTAAACCCTATATTTTATAAGCTAGAATATACTGTAATAAGTTTAACTTTATATTTTTTCTTTTTTTTTTTTGCTATAACTTAATGTAATTATCCCGCTCCTGTAATAAACAGGTAGTGTTTTATTACCTTCTCCTTTTCGTGGTTTAGTAGGGCTGGGGATGCCTTCTTTTTCAAATTGGAAATCAGCATCCTGTAACTGTCCCCTTTCTGGCTGAATTTCTTCCTCTATTCCACTCTCAGATGACTGACCACTCAAAGTCCCTTCATTCCAGTTTTTATAGTTTTCATCATAATTGTATTTCCTGTGCTCTCTACTCCTTATGCATAGTGCTGATTCAGACTCCACATTTCCATCTGTGTTTGTGCCATTAAAGAATTTAGGCTGAGGAAAATGCTGTGTTATAAATCCAACGAACTTCTTCCCTCTTTTAGCAGCTTCATTGACCTACATGTATAAAATAGAAAGTTATTCTGAAACTTTGTGAATTTACAGGTTGTAGATAAGACACTTCTATGTTCTATATATTCCATAAACGAAGATGTTGATTTTCAAGGAAATATATCCAATGTTTTTAAATATTGTGGAGTTCTCAAGTTTTATATTTTAAGGCAAATATCAGTTAGCTTGATTCTGCAAGCTCTCCATGCACTGAAGTCAGTAGGAATTCTGCAAACAGGATAGCTTCTTTGGCTATTTCTAGGCCAAGAAATGTGTTCAAATACTAGCTAGTAATACTAACTTAAATGTATATAGCACCTTTCATGTAGAAGAATAACAAACATTTTATTACCCGTGTTTGAATATATATATATATATATATATATATATATATGGATAAACTTCACAACCCACTAAAATACACCTACTTGAGATCAAAAATTGTATCCATTTTGCAACAGAACCAAAATTATCTTAAGGGCAGCAAGCAATGTTGGAGGAGATTTTTAAAAGTGCCTAAGGTATTTAGAAGTACTGGAGACACCCCCACCCCTTCCTCCAAATACTAAATTTTTAACTTTTAAAAGATTTAACCATAGGTTAATGACTCAATCATTTTTTAAAATACTGGAAAGATTTGAATTTAAGAATAATTTTTTGACTAATAAAAATATTTCCCCAATGCTTATACTTCAGATTTCCTTGGACAAGACTGAACAAGTGCTTATTTCAAGTTTATTAATTTAAAATATTTATTTAGCATTCGTGTATATCTGACCTACCAAAGCAAATTGGTATAAATAAGAAATGGTGTCCCATTTTAAATTCTGATTACCTCAGAGTACTTATAACACAGCCATTTAAAATCTTAAGCAGCTCTCTCAGCCACAACCTCAATGATCCTAACATATTTTAAAGATGCTCTTCCTTTAAATTTTCCTTAGCAACTAATTTAGAGAACTATATTACTATAATTCTTGTAATAACAAAAAATTCTTGTTTCAGTAAATCTTCTACTTAGCAGAGGAAGTGAGAGACAAAAAGTTTGTTAAAGTAGAAGTTTAATGTTCTTTAGCTTCGAAAAGACTTACTGTATAAATAATCAAAAGTAAATATTCTATAAAATCAACACTTTTGCATGCCTGTTGTAATTTATAGAATGAGATGAGACAATCTATTTGTCCTTGCTTAGAAAATCCATCTACAGATGTCAGTTTTATTTGAGTATGTTCTTAACAAGGAACAAGTAAATATTCATCTTCAGATTTTATTTTAATACAATATTACACCATAATTCTGCAAGGAGCTAGTAGATGTGCATATCCCTACAGAAAGTTTGATTATTGTTGCCTAAACCATGAAAAACAACAATGTAAGGGTCAGAACCTGCTCCCAATGATGTCAGTGGCAAATCTTGGATTGAGTTCAAGATAGAGTTCTAAACAAAAAGAAGTGCTCAAGGGGAAAAAACAACACTTCCTTCTTACTTAAAGGAAAGCCTTGGTAGTTTCTATAAGCCAAAAAAACAGATTAAAACATGCAAACTGAAAAATAACTAACCTGTGAATATAAATACTTATGTTAAAAATCCAGCGAGCAGAGAAGTTTAAAAAAAAAAAAATTGCAAAAACTGTCATACCTTTTCTAACAATCCTTTCACTACCTCATTTGTCAGTGTTTCATGCATTAAAGGACATTCCTCAATCACAAGCCTGGGGTGTCTTTGTCTTCTGGGTGCTGTATGCTTCTGGCTGGAACAGAAAGAAAGCAGTCTTTGTCAGCAGCTTGCTGCTAACTTGCACAAAATGGTGCATGTAGAATTCTTTTCTTTTTTGAAAAAGTTATGAATGAAATCTTGGCAATAATTTTTCACATTTCTACTTAGAAGTGAACCTTCTCTATGTTTACACAAATGATCAGGTATTGTGCCTTATATTGGGAAAGAATACTCATATTTAATATAGTTTTTGTTTATAAGCAAATAAATCCCATGTATTCTCAAATAATAGAAACATACATACAAATATAAGATACAAATATAAAAGACATAAAATACAGAGGCAGTTGTATTGAAATGGCCTATCTGCTACAATACCAGGAATAGAAAAGATGCTTCTTCCAATCTTAGCAGATGCTAATTAGATTTGTAACTAATGTACAGCGTTAATGGTATCATGTGAAAATGGATGTATTTTTACATGTGAAATATTTGGTTATACTGTCACTTCTGGTTAATCAATCCTTGAATTATCCATATGTCTCAGAAGACCCAACGTTTAATTTGCAGGTAATGTTAGAGAACGTTTATGAATTTACTTGTTAATCTGATTTTCTTTGATCTAAACTGTGACGTTTGCAATTGTACTTGTATAACTACATTCAATGAAGGCCGATAATAACTGGATTTTCTTCAGTTTGTTCTGATACAACCTTTCAGTTTAAAAAGAAACACATATAAGCAATGTCACAAACCTTAGATTATCCTATCAAATATAAATAAATAGATGTATGTGAATATGCATAAAATGCTAATATTTTTAGACTGTCATTTTAGTCTAAAAAATATAGCCATGATCCTGGAGTTCTACAAACACAGCACCCAGTTCAGATTTTCATGATATGAAACACAGTATTTTACAATTTACATCAGTTAATTGCACGGTATAATCAGTATTATATAGTGTTAGGGTCAAGATCTCTTTTTTTTAAAAAAAAGCATAGATTGAAAGTGACTAAAATTTTAATACAGAGATACAGCTATGCAGTATGTTTATTATTCAGTTGCTTACGTGGAAAAATGTCTTTAGGAACTGCAATACGGTACATACATTTTCTGACCTCCTGAATTTAAATTGTCTATATTTTCATTATACAAACACAGCTGTAGGAGATGTTCCCACGGGGAGAAAGTAAATACTGATTCTTGTGTGGAGAAATCAGGAGGGGTGCCTTCTCCCGCAGGCCATCTTCTTACTCCAACTCATGGATCCTAGTGAAGCATGCAAGGGCTTTTCAGAGCAGGGGGAAGCATGCAGTAGAAGAACTCCCCATAGTGCAAGGATATGGAGAAAGGAGTATGTGGAGGGATTCTCCCTCCTGTGATGGCAAATATATGCTGCAGTGGTGGGGCAGAGGCACTGTAATTCAGAGCAACTTCTGGATCTTAGAGACCTGAAGAGGGAGGGTGCAAAAGCAGCATAAAGTTTTCTGTGCTGCAACTTCTAGAGGCACAGAATATCAGGCATGGATTTCACTACTTTCTTCCTCCCTTTTCCAGCTATATGAGAGTAAATTGCATTGTTCCGTGACTTTTAGCTACATTTCCATTGTAGAAACTTTGACTAAAGATGCTGTATGTCAGAATGAACCCAGCTTGATTGTCAGATCCCAAGTTTAGTATGCATGGTTGACTATTAGAAAAATTATGATTTTTATGAGTCAGTTGAGTCAGTTTGGCCTGCAAGCATTGAGAGAAAACTGAACCCCACAATATCATTTTATAGGGTCACATTTCAGCGTAGAATCACATTTTAAAGGAATTCACTCCTGTCGCTGATTGAAGGCAGCTTACCAGAAAAAACACCCATTACAAGCACATCTGTTTGTTCCTATAGCCAGGACAAGCAGGACAGTGTCCCACTTGCACCCTAATAACCTAAGGAATCTCTCTTTGTTTTAAGTTTAAGACAAGGTAGGGAGTATTCAGTGCTGCTCTGTAAATCTGGGCATCCATTAAAGTTTTCACCCTGAATGGATGTGGGATTGAGGCAACTGGGTGATAAGCTTGTTAACTGTTTTTTTTAGCTAGTGTGTCTTAATAGTTACTAATTGTTCTGTATAAGGCATTCTGCATAAGTTTTCTGTTTCTTATTTCTGTTTAACTCAATACTTGCAATGTATGCTCACAAGGTAACTAATGTTTCGGGTTGGATTACACCCTGTTGAAACTGGTGAGTGTAACAGCTGCCACTCATTTGGGATAAATGTTAGAAACAATTGTTTCTTTATGGAATCAGATAACTGAAACATCAGGGGCCTCTGCCTAAAACAAAGCCACATGCAAGGCTGCAGTAGAAGCTGAATCATGTGGCCCAAGAGGCTTCCACTGTGGTCTGATAAACTCAAAGGCGGATGGGGGGAGAGGGTGGAATGATGTCTGCTCGTGATTGAATCTGGAAAAACACCAGAGAAGCTGCAAAAGGCCAAGGACACAGCCAGGACAAGCACTGGGAACGTGGCTCTGAGAAAAAGTCCAGAGAGAGAGGTTTTGGGCTAAGTGCTGGCTGAAAAAGGGCTTGGAATTGTAAGCAAAGTAACTGTCTCCTTCTGTTTGGTTCCTGCTGTGTTCAGTGAACCAGTTGTACGTTCTTTGTATAGAAACAGAATTGCATTTACTCCAATGTCAAATTCTCCTTCTAACTGAAACAACCTGCTTAATTGCTAGGATCAAAATAGTGTAACAGTAGTATCAGCTTCCTTTCCTTTGTATATATAATATGTTGCAAATAGTGTACAAGGGCACTAGACGGAAGAAAGACCTATGTAATGTGTTTTTATTGAAATACTACCCCAAAATTAAAAAATTAATAAAAAGGACTCTGTACTTTAAAGCTCCTATTAACTCCACCTTTGTGTTTTCTCAGTTCTGGATCTAGCAATGCCTTCAACAGGAGTGTAACATCTGGGGAACACAGGATTGGGCCCTAAATATAGGAATGGAGTGTCAAATTTAATGTGCACTTCATTCACACATTATCAAATGTTTCGAAGACAAGCTTTGAAATATACTGAGCTTTAAAAACACCCCAATTTCAGGGGCATGATTCTTAGGTTTGAGTTGTGCTTAGTACATGGCCCAAGAAGGAGAACAAAGAACTCTTAACTCCAATTTTGTTTGTCCAATCCTAGGGCTGGCCAGGACCCAGAGTGGCTCCCAATGAAACTTGTCTAGATGAACACTTAGTTTGTAGCATGCTTGGGTGTAAATCTACCAACACACTAGCCTGCCATGCAGTAAGTGTTCATATGGACCTTGCTCACCAGGCACTAAAAGCTGCCTAATGATCTACTCCTGTTTGAAGGTGGGGTAGATGCACAGTAATAGGGTCCACATGGATAGATTTACACCTTGTTTGTCACGGACTAACGACCAGCTCATGGAGCAGTTTCAGGGCTGCACTAAATTGTACCCAGGTGCTCACACGTACAAAGGATCATTCTGGTAGCTGGGGATAGCAGAAGCACTGCAGCCATGCCTCTTTTGCTCTGCCTTATCGTCTACATGTACACTATGCTGGTAATTGTAAAAAGGGTGGTGCAGATCTGCATCAGAGGCTGATCATGCTGACTTCATGATCCCTTTGTGACAAGTGCAAAAGACCAGCAGCAAACCAGAGAATCTAGCACTAACTCTAGAAATCAAAATCTCTGCTCTATGCTTGCCTGCCATTGAGCTGCATAACAAAATCACCACACAGATTGGCATGAGAAGCACAGAACTGGAATATACAGTGGATTGAATGTCAGAATGTAAATGCATTAGCAGAGTTTTTAGATAAATGTGCAGAGTTTGTGCCTGCTTTAGGCAGTAATTAAATTCCATTGTTATGAATCAGCTTTAGGCATTTTAACATTCTATACATAAAAATATCAGCTTTAAATTATATACATAAGCCCCAAATTGCTACAGTGACAATGGAAATGTCTCTGCTAACAATTCTATTGCATAGCCTACAATCCCTCTTTGAAATGAAGTGTGAGAACTTAATTTCAGCAGAGTCTATACACTGATGCTTTGCTGAGCAGTCTTAGTGCTTTATTTTGATGTTATCTTAAGAACAGCTGGGTAAAGAGAATAGTGGCAACAGGCTTAACTCCCTAGAAGCTTATATGGAGTATCTTGCTTTCATAATTTTTAAAAAAGGAATATAAAATGCATGCTTTCAGGCATAAGCCAATCACTAGTTCAGCAGGGTTAAGAAAAAATTCCTTCTATTGCCAATTTATTTTGGGTCAGATTGTGTCTATCTCTGATGCAGCTATGCAGGAGAATAAGATGTTCCCACTGCATAACTGTGTTAGAATTGGAATTTGGATCCCAGGGTGAAGGAGAAAGCAGTGGGTATTTACTTGGTACTGTTCCTTTAGCCCTTCAAAGCAGGTGCACAAGAAGTGGGACAGAAGGAGGGTAGGGAAAACTAGACCATAGAAGGTTTCCAAAAAGACATAGGCGCTCAGGACTCACGTAGTTCTCTCTCTGCACGTCAGAATAAGACTGATACTGAGAAAAAGCTTGACCTCACTTGGACTAGTACCTAAAAATACTGGAATCCCCCTGGCCATTCTTACATGTTCAGGATGATGTAAATGAAAACTCATCAACTTAGAGACTGACTTTATCCACATTGAAAAAGTCTTTTTCAGAGTATGTGAGCAAAAATTATTGAGAAATGCTACCTTTCATCTAATCTTGGGGACATAGATTTAAGAGGTAAAGTGTACAGCTTGTGCAAAACATTGTTCTGGTTGGATTTAAGATAAGGAAAACAGAGAAACCAGACAAAGATGTTCTACAAAACCAATACATTCAGCCTACCATCCCTCTCTGAAATGAAGTGTGAGAACTTAATTTCAACAGAATCTATACACTGGTGCTTATCTATGTGAGAAGGGGGACTTAGAACACACTCCTCTGGTGGGCATTTCCCATTTGCTAGCTTAGGCTATTCCCTGCACAGCCTACTGGCTTTTGTGAATCAAATTTTAAGATGCCTATTTCTCTCCATTCATTGTACAGGAGCATAGAACCTAAGTCAGGATTTGAATTGCAATGATTTATCCAGGGGCCCAAAAGTTTGATGGTGTGATGCTCAACGTCACAGCCCACAAATCCTTTCGAGCATTCAGCCTAATGTGCTGATGAGTAATAAAAGTTACAAGGAATGCATGTTAAAAAGCCATTTGCAAATGTTTAAAATATTAATGTATGTCATATCATTTAATTCAAATAATTTTTCTCCTGAGCGTATTTTACCTTAATTTGAGTCGTGATAGTACCGCTCGATACAAATAACTTGCAGGAAAGTGCCTTCTTCGCCCAACAGGTAATATAACAGGATGAACTGCTCCTACAACATATCCTTTGATGTAATACTCTTCCACTTTTGTTGCTATATCCAACACAGAACTGATTTTGATAACTTCTGGATTTGAGGAAGCTAAAGGAAATGAATGAACAGAAAACATGGACATTATGCACAAGTGTTACTCACAATGCATGTGTTCATACATACAGATAAGCTACTTACGTATATCTTAATGTAGCACAAAAGATATTAATAAATCTATATTCCCCACTGTACAGATATAGAAAATATAGCAGATGCATAGTTGACCAGGAATTATCCAGGGATAATAAACACAGTGATGAAGTTATACATCTTAGAAAATATATTATAGTAACCTTTAATCAGGTTGGCAACAATTTAATAATCTGTCTACCTTTATTAATACAGTGTAAGAGCTGTGTGAGCATCTATACCTCCAACAATCTTTCCAGATGAAAAAGTAGGACAACAAAAAGGGAACAGAACAAAAATTCTGTTTCTAAATTGGGATTCAGGCCTTGTGTACATGAGAGTTGCATGCATTAACTTGAATCACTTCTTAAATCAATTTGGTTAAAATAATGCAAACCTCTGTCTGGACACTCTTATTTTGGTTTAAGAGCAGCTTATTCCTAATCAATTTAAGCTAAACTGAAATAAGTGTGGTTAAGAGCAAAATAAGTGTCATGCAGATGTTTGCTCCAATTTAACAAAATCAGTTTAAAAGTCACACTTTTTGTTAAACAGTACACCTTTCTTGTGGTGGTGTTCATCCTTCGAGTTTGAAGATGACCATGACATCACTGATTGGTTTAGTTTCTGTGAACATGTGAGTGGCTGATCAGGCCAATTTGAGCTTTGAACCGTCTGTGGCACACTGAACAAGAGATGCCGCTATAGGTTATTTGATTAACAGTGGACATTCTGCTGTTATGAGATTTACATTGCTGGATCTTGTGCTCTGCCTCAGTAGTTCTCCTCTGCTCATAGACTGTGGCTCCACGTATGGATGAGACTTCGCCAGATAGAATGATCCTGAGTGAGATCTTCCCAAATGCTGCATCAATGTTGAAACACTTCAAGGAAAACTTGAGGGCATCTTTGAAACGTTTCTTTTGGCCTCCCTGAGAGCGCTTTTCCTCCTTTAGTTCACCATAAAACATCTTCTTTGTCAGCTGCTCATCTGACATTCTGGTGACATGGCCTGCCCATCTCATCTGTGATTTCATCAACAGAGTAGGGATGCTTGGAATACCTGCCCATGTGAGAACCTCAGTATCTGGAACCTTGTCTTGTCATCTTATCCTCATCAGTTTCCTCAGAAGCCCACGTGAAAATGATTCAGCTTCATAACATGGCGTCTGTACACCATCCAGGTTTTGCATGCATACATCAAACTTGGCAAAACAATGGTTTTGTAGACCTTCAGTTTTGTTCGTTGACTAATGCCTCTGCACTCCCATACACTTGCACATTGTCTACCAAAGGCCACACTTGCTTTAGGAATTCTGGTGTTGGTTTAATCATTGATGTGAACTGCATGTGACAGTGTAGACAAGGCCTCAGACACTTTAATATAATCCTTATCCCTTCCAAAAATAAATCTAATGGTGTGGTAGCAAGGGCCATACTATGTCATCCGTTTTTAGCAGAATTCCCCATGATCATACTGGGGAGTGGTGCTCAAACAGTGTTGTCCAATTTAGTCAAATGTTCCAGTTGAATTAGCAGAAACACAAATGAGTGCTTTTGGAGGCACATTTTATTTTGTGCTGGAGATGACCCACAGCTTTTGCACAGAAAGAAAGAATTGTTGGGTGATATTGACTAGTTGAAATACTCTTGTGTATTAGGTCCATGGTGTGATTTTCAGAGGTACTACTCCCATTGACTTCAGCTGGAGATGTGGGTGCTCAGCCTGTCTGAAAATCAGGCAATCAAAGTTTACAGAAGGAAGAACCACCCTTCTCACTTACAGCCCCAGATACTGTTGTCAGTATCATGTTTTCTATCCCTCTGCACAACTGAGGACTCTAGAGAAGAAATTGTTTAGACTGGAATTTGACAGACTGCAGTGGTAACACCTGCTGCAAGTCCTTTAGTTCATCTTAGAGTTCTAACCGCTCCCAGTCTTTTCATGATACTTATGGTGGATGAAGAGAAGGAAGGGACAATGTTGTTCAATAGTATCAATATGTATCACAGATTGGAATTAACTATCATGGTTTTGGTGTTTATTTTTAGATTTAAAAAGAACTTTTAAGTGCTGTTTTAGGATTTTTCTGTTTGTCTCTCTCTCCCTCTCAAAAGAAAATAACTTAAAAGTTGAAATCAGTTCACTCTCCTTTGATTTTTATATCAGCCTCTTTGATATAAAGGTACAGTACTTTGATATAAAAGAAAAGTACATAAAAGCTTAATGATAATATTCCACACACCACTTTGAAAATGTATTCCTTAGTTTCAATTCAGGTTTCCTATCTCCCCTCTTAATCACCTCCCCAGAGAAGGGATGTCCTAGCATGTTATACCCATGACAGCCTGCCTTCTCCCCAGATGTAAAGAGCCTATCTAATGTACATGTCAGATCGTGCAACTAATTTCTATATCTCATGTATACCCACACATGTAGACTCTGATATTGACCATGACACTCCATGTCTTTAGCCTCTTTGGATCTGGTGGTTAAAATTAGAATTTGTGATGTCTAATGTAGGCTCTGCCACTGATCTGCAGTGTGGGCTGCAAAGTCTCAATCTCGGTGTACCTAATTCCCCTGTGTGAACTGGAGATGATATTGACATCTGTATATCAGAGAGTTTTTTAAGGACTAGTTAATGTTTGTACAGTATTTTGAAAAATTAAAGCACTGTGTAAATACTAAGTATTATTAAATCCTGTCCTGGGGAAAAGCACAATACCTAGTGTGCCCTCTGTCACAGGAACCTTGCTGGCACAGAGCAGATTTCTGATAGCAGCTGGACTATCCACTGTGGGAAACATTCTTTTGCTCCTCTGGGCAGGAGCAACATACATTCCCACATATGCACTGATGGCAGAACGGGCATTAGCAGACACAAATCTAGAAACTCCCACTAATACAACTATGCCCCTTGGGGACATGATGCATGGGCTGTTGTGTTATCTGGCCATACCTTACAATTCACTCTTGTACACTACAAATGCAACATTCCTGGGTATTTGCGCAGAGGTGGAGTTTAGGGAAAGAGGCTCATTTCCGATCTCTCCTCCCATTACCTTTTGCATGCTCGATGACAGAATTTAGTCCCAACTGAACAGAGCTATAGGTTTCCTAACCATAGTTCCTTTAAGCACATTCTTCACAATGGACATGTTCAGGTTTACTGAAAACACACATGCTATAGCTCAGCTTGCATGCCACAGCCAAAAACACAGATAGGTGTAAGAAATGGCCCACTTCATTGATGTCGCAAACTGTTGCAACTATTTTAAATTTTAAACAGAATTTCTATCTTGTTCTGTCACAACAGCCAGTCAAAACTGTTAAACTCAGAAGTTTAAAATTTCAAAAGATGATGACAAATCAATTTTATATATACTTGTTTATTCAAAGTGATAGGCGCTTTATATTGTTTGAAATTTCAGCATGCTGATATGAAGAACATAAACACAGCTTTCCCCTTTCTCCAAAACAACAGATATGAAGGAGGCAAAACACACTATAGTGAAAGTGGGAAAATTGTATTGATCCCCAGTTGCATATTGTAGTTGACCTTACAAAATACTTTAAGCATACTGCTTATGTGAGACACATTTCATAGCTGTGACAATAAAATTGGCACTAAGAAATGGACACTGAAAACCAGAGTTGGGTAGATTCTTTATGCTATTTTACCTTTATACCACTCAAGTGGTGCAAAATGAAGACTGATTGCATCTTCCTACCTAGGGATTCTCCTGGCATGGAGCCAGTTCTTAGGCCACCATCCCTGCAGCAGGGAAGGAGCATGTTGGGGACAAGAACAAGAGGTGAGATCACAAGCATAGTTAGTTGACAGGCCCTAGGCTGCTCTAACCTGTGTGAGGGCTTGGTAGAGAATCAGTGAGCTTTAACAGTCTCTTTTATGGCTCCTTCTTTCTGCTTCTTTGAGCATAAACTTGGTGAGTTAGCTTTAAATATTATGTAACTGCTTGTTATATTTTCATCTCAATATACAATAAAATATGTAAAGTGGGGATAGACTGCAAAATTAAGATTTTGAAAGTATTTTTTACTTGGGACCAGATCAGGTACATAAGTGTAAAAATTCACACAACAACCAGTACATGCTGGACATGATCCTCTTGTTCCCCAAACCAGTAGAAATTGAAAGTGCTATAAAGACAGCACTCAGCTCTATGACAGAGAGAGAAATTCATGTTGCTCAAAAGTGATACAAGCTGGTTGGTCATTAACTGAGCTCTTAATAGAGCTCCATTTAGCCCAAAGATACTGGTGCAACGAGTATGCAAGATGGAGCTGATAGCTTATATGGCTCAAAACAGGCCCTACAGTAAATTGGTCAATCCCCGTATTCCATAAGAAAAACAAAGTTCACTATAGTTTAGCAATGTCCTAGTATAAGAGGGAGAGAGAGAGAGAGAGAGAGTGTGTGTGTGGGGGGGAGGAACGGGGGGGGGGGGGGGGGGACACGACGATGACACCAAGCTCTGAAAGGCAGAAACTCAAAAGAAAAGGTACATGAAAATATAAAACATCTGTATGCAGCTGACATTGTCTTACACAAACAGGCCTACATTTTCAAACTTAGGTGCCTAAAGCTAGGCTCCTAAATCTGTATTCAGGCAACCAACTGAAATTGACGTGATTTTCAATGTTGTTGAGCACCCACAATTCCTAGTGAAGTGAATGGAAGCTAGAGTTACTCGGCATCATTGAATATCAGATCACTTTTAATCAAGTGCCTAATGTAGATTCACCATATGCACCATGCTTTGAAAATGTGGCCATAACTTGTTTTGTAACATGACATAGGTTATTATATATTATAATGATACAAACCACCTTTTTTCCCCACCCCTACTTGATACATATTTAGTTTAACATTGAAAACAATCTTCTTTACAACAAATCCCTTCCAGAGTGTTTTTGTAAACTGTTATGTGAGTAAAAATATGATTTAGAACCCAATGAACTATTTAGGAACTCCAAACAAACGTCAGAGTCAAGGAGAGAAGTTTGATTGTCCTACACAGTCATAGCAATACAGCAGAAGTTAGTTAATTTATGTATTACACGACCCAGCTTTAGTCCTGGAGTATATTGTTACTACTACTACTCAATACAAAGAAGTTTTGTTTCCTGAACCAAACACATGAATGAACAACTCCTCTTTCTAATTAAAAGCTAAAAACACCGTTGGTTGTCAAGTACTATAATTTAGTACATTGTTATGTTTTCTATTCATCAAGTCATGCAGTTTATTTAATCATCAACACTTCAATATGTATAAACATGAACATTAATGTAATCTGGCAATAAAGGTCAGACTTTTATATTTATTAAAATATTCCTGTACCAAGTCACATAACATCACAGTTTCCCCCCTTTTGACTCTTTTCACTTATCCCTGCCATCAAGAACTTCTAGTAAAATTGTTGCTTATAAAATGTGAGGTCCTACAAAGTAACTGCAGCACAGAGCTGTCTGTTCTCAGAGGGCAGCCATCTGGGCTTGTTTATTTGTGTTTTCAACTTTCTGGAACAGGGAATTATTCTGTTAGAGACAGGACACCCTGTAGATAGTAGTACCCCACAGATCACTGTCTACCTTTAACTGTACATAAATATTTTAAGTTTATTTCAGGCACAATTTTAAAAAAACCCATAAGCAGTTACTAAGTAGGTTGTAGAAAGAAGGATTTAAAACTAGGCTTAATAACTAGTTTATAAGCATCTTACTAAAATATCTGCCATAAGGCTGAAAAAAAATGTTTCCTTATAGCATCTTAAGAGCTATTTCCACATGAAGTAATGAGCTATAACTACAGATTTTTGGAAGCTGAATAAATTAAAAAGCAGTTATTCATTTAGGGCCAGATTCCACCACTTCTTCTCATGCTGAGTCTATTTAGTTTAGAGTAGCCACATTAAACTCATGTGAGTGCACGTTACTCAAAGTGAATAAGGATGGCAGAATCTGTTTAACTGGAATCTAGGAAAATCTATCAAGCAGTTTTTGTCCAGTTTCCTTAATAAGGACATCTGTGTAATTTTTTTTTTTGTTTAATACGTGAGCAGTTTCAAATTTAATTTTATCTATCTGAGGACCTTAGATTTAATATTTCCAAGTAAAAGCAAAGGCTTGTATGTTGGTTAGCTTTCATAAGGTATATGAACTTCACTTTCTCTTATTTGAGTCAGAAGAAATAAAAATAATAAAATGTAGTTCATCCTTTTGCAAGAACTTTATAAGATATAATAGAAGAAAAATACCTTCTAAAGTAAAATCCAGCAATACATATTCATAAGCAGAGTCAGTCTTTGTTTCCACTTGTGGTCTCTTCAACGTAGAAAATATTTTTCCAGGGCTGCTATCATCTGGGTCTTCTAGCTTTCGTAGTCCGCACCCCATGGCAAGATCTGCAAAGAATAAATCGCAGGAAAGGGGGTGGGGGAAGCAGCAAGTTCTGTAACTAACTGGAAAACAAAAGTAAACTTAACTGCTTTGGATTTTGTTTACTAGGAGCCATAAATCCAAAGACAGAAAATTTTCAGTTCCCAAGTTAAAAAGTAAAGTCATTTTCTATTAATTTTTACATATAAGCATCGAACCCAGAATGACTTCAAGCTACCAACTCAGCAAGAGCGGGCTTGATCATACAGAAACGTACAAGCTGCTACAACTTAGCAGAGATTTTCCATGCCACGTCAATTTACAGCCAGCCAGCCCCCCCATCAGTGTTCTGTTGCAGAGGACACCAATAGTGCTTTGTCTATCCCACTTGGCTGACTGATAATGAGGCAAAAAAGAACTGAAACAATAAAGTTAGAGGGAAACTTAGATATAATTACCTACTGTGAGAAGATTTACTCAGATGCAGTAGTACAGGAGAGAAAAAACAGCAAGTCAGAATGAAAGAATGGGAAAAGAGAGTCTCAACATAGTTAGAGACGAAAATCATTTCCAGAAAGGAAGTCAGCTTCAAGAGGAAATTGCTTCTGGCATCTCAAAGGGGAGGAAAGTAAATTAAAAGCAGTTTAGACTCTATTTTAGATTTGAGAGTTTGGTTCCTATTTCCTTTCCACAGAAATTTTCTTTCAGATGGAAAAGCATACATGATCATACTGTAATAACATAATTTTCTTGTCAAGAAAGGTGTATATGATTACAGTAAAAATATATTTAAAAAAAATCTAGGTTAATAAAAGACAATTCAACTTTTGTTATACTTTAAAATAAGAAAATCATACTAAAATGCAACTTATGTTACACCAAGTTACACAATATGAATAAAGTATGTGGCCGTTTCCTTCCCATTCTCCGAGTACATTAAATAGTTTGACTTTTTCTTCATCAGACTTACTACAATGATCATACAGCAATGGATTTTCAACACTGCTAATTTCTTAACTAATATGAATATATGCTCCAGTGATTTGCATTTTATTTTGTTTTTTTTCTGTCAGCCCTGCAAATTCAGACTGGGTCTGAAAATTAAGCTGTGTTCTTTCCTGTTTGCACATCACCACCACCTAAATGTGGTGGTACTATGCCAGTAATTGAACTCATTTATAATATACATAAACGAGATCATGGCGATGTACAAACAGGAAAGAATACAGATTTGCTTTCAGAGCCCAGCTTTTTTTTCAGAGCTGCAATTAGACAAAATCATCCTTTTACTTGTAAGCTGAGGACATTTGACCTGGAGTCATTCAGAGAAAACAAAGTAGAGCTTTATAATGCTATTTTTACAGAGTAGAGCTGCCCTATAATCTTACATATAACTTTTAATTTTACTTATAAAAGAAAATATATTTCTTAGTAAGTGATGGTTTTAAATCACATCACACAGCTCTATGAACTTGTAACATACAAGAGCTTTTTACAGTGGAGAGAATGGGATGTGGTGTAGCAACACCATAGAACACAGTGACACAGTAGACCCAGTTCTGTCTTCAGGTGCAGGAACAAAACTCACATTGAAGTAACTGATTCTAATTCTGCCCTAATTTACACCCCAGTGCATGGAGTTGTACCAGGATGCACATCAGAGCAGAATAATTGTCAGTGATTTCAGTGGGAAATGTGTGCATGAAACACAGAGGACAGTATTTGGTTCACTGTGTGGAATTTTATTACATCAGGATAGAAATTTGAAAAGGAGGAGTCTTGTGGAAAGGTCTCATGTATTGTTTTAGCTGAGGTGGCTATGGTGAGACACAAAGAGATGGGCATTTGATTTCGCTGTCAATCGGTATACAATGTCCTAATGAGATGGGGGCAAATAATTTTTTTTTGGTGTGCTGGCAATTCCAAAAAATAGGGGGAAAAGGTTGGTTCAGGCTGGGTCTAACCAAACCCAAAATTTTCTGAAATTTTCAATGAATCAAAAGTCAGAAAATTTTTGTTTTGGGTTGTCATTGAGACAGAGAGAAAGGGGAGGGGAGGGAAAAGCATGAGAATGATCTGATAGCCCAGTAGTTAGGGCATTCACTAGGGAAGAGGTGGGAGGGAAATGCCTAGGTTCCAGTTCCTGCTCCAGTAAAAATTTAAATATTTTTATAGACCAACCCTAGAATATTCTATGATCTGAGGATTTAGGGCATTCACCTGGGTGTGGGGAGATCTGGGTTCAAGTTGCTGCTTTGGAATGGGGATTCAAACCTAGATCTCCCCGTCCCAAGTGAGTGCCCTAATCATTGGGCTAAAGGTTATGAGGGGGCAGCTGCTCCTCCTACTATGGTTTTGGTGTGTGAATATAGCCCCAAAATCAAAAAGAGATATTTTATTAACATCATAATTAACAGTTTTGACATTTCTAAAAGCTTATATTTGTTTTGACCAAAACAATTCACTGAAATCAACATGAATTTGAGACATATTTTGGTTGACCCAAGATTGCATTTTTCATCAAAGATAAATTTGGCTCAAAATTTTTTAACCAGGTTTAATCCTAACCTCTCTTTGGCTGACTACCAAAATATAATGCATTAAATTTATATAGTTTTATCTTCTCTGATTTTATTCCTGTTCCATTGTAGTCTATATAATGTAAATAAATGGTTTGTGCTTTAATTTATAAGTTTACCAGTAATTATAAGTCTAAAAAAGCAATATTGTGTGCATGCAGTGTGCTTCAGGACTCCTGTTGGTCAATGAAGCCGATGGTGGAACCAAAGATTTTTGAGATTCAGAACATACCTCAAGTACTGTATCACAGGACCTTTTAGATCAGACTTCTTTCTGTGACTTTTGAGACTACTCCTTTCAGAACAGACTGAACTGGTTTGAGTTAAGTAAGTCTATAAGGGGTCTTTGAGGAGGAGGACCTCAATCAATCCTACTTAATCGAAGCCAACGGGAAAAAGCAACACTGGCTGTGCATGCTTGAGAATGTTATTCACACAGACATTTTAAATCACTAGTGGGTTGATATGCAATAGACATCTTATTGCAGACTGCACATCTTTTAAAGCTGGATTTATTCTCCCGATTTTCCATTTTGAGATTAGGGAGTGATGGGCACCACATACTGAACTAAAGCAACTTTAAAGCTGTACTAATTTTCTAAAAACTAAACAAACTAATCTTATTACTAACAAGGTTTCAGACAGATCCAAGACAAATGCAACTGACAGGGAAAAGGAGGATAATTCCTAGACCCATAGGCAGAAATATAAGGAATGAGAGAATATTTGGACCAAGCATCTCTCATCATTTATGGTTTGAATGCTCAGGTTTTAACACAACACAGGCACATGAATGCAAAGATTAAGAGATCAGTATTATATCAATCACCATTGACATAAGACATTTAATCAAGTATAAGCATATACAAAATATGCCTTTATGATTCCTATTACTAAGGGTTCAATTAAAGTTGGCTTACTTTAAAAAAACTAGAGAAAAATGAACAACAATAAAAATAATATTGAGAAAAGGATCTCAGAAACTTTGTTGGGCCCAGATTTGACAGTAACTGTTAGTTAGACTGTAAAGTACACTGTATGAAAGATTTACATGAGTTGAATCATACCAGACTGCAAAACTATTTCACCTTAAATTAAATTTCCCTGCTAATTCCCTTTTAGCTTCCAGAAAGACCTCTGTCTCATGATATAGGGAAGATGAGGTCTGCCCAGATCAGGAATCCTAGAATAATGAAGGAGGTAGAAAATGTCAGCACTCTGAAGTGCATGGGTACTTAAATATTCAAATAATTTATATACAGAATTGCTCAGTATTGGCTCTGATCCCCCAGCAACTACTATTCTTTTTAACCTTGTACTAAATCTTTAAACCTTATAGTAAAAAAAATTATTTGCTTTTTCACAAACAGCAAAATAGTTCTTAAGTTTCTATGAAGAACTAATGTCAGTATGTTTTCTTAGTTTAACAAAATCTATGTTTAAAAAACCATACTGACATTAGTTAGTTGTTTCTTCGTAGCAACATTTAAATGTATGTTTAGCTGTTCATGGAAAAAGTTAGGAATTTGTTTAGCATATAGTTTAAAAAGAATATTTCATAAGTAAAGAATGGATATTTACCCTGCAGTAACTGTAGTTTTCTGAGATGATGTAGTCAGTGTGGATCACACTATAGGTGTGCATGCACCTCGTGTATGAATTCAAAATCTTCTGAATAGCAGTGTCTATCAGGGCCATGCATGCACCCTGAGTCTCCTGCAGAGAGGGCATAAAGGATGGAATGGCTGAAACACTCCCTCAGTTCCCTTGCTATTCTAAAGTCCATGATTCTGAAAAGTGGGGATGGGAAGATCATGGGATCCACACTGACCACAACATTTTCAAGAACCAGAGTTACTGTAGGGTAAGTAGCTGTTCTTTCTTCTTTAAGTGTGTCAATGTGGATCTCACTGTAAGTGACTGACAAGTAGTATGATGGGAATGATGTAGCATCAGCTACATCAGTTAAATAGAGATTGGCCTACCACTCTTCCCAACTTGGCATCTTATCTAGTAGTTAAGAGCAGTGCATAATACTTGACAAATGTGAGTGGGTTGCTTCATGTGCCTTGCAGATTTCAGACATCGGCACATTTCAGAAACAAGACAAAGATGTCGACTGGGTTCTGATGGAGAGAGCTTTAATAATTGGTTGGAGAAGTACACCAGCCAGCTGGTAATACAGTGAAATGCAACGTGTAATTCATTTAGATGGTTTTTGCAATTAAATAACCAGGCCTTTGGAGTGGCCAGCTATGGTCACAAATAGATGGCAGCAGTCTAAAGGATTTAATTCTGTCAAGGTAAGATTGCTGAGCTCTGGGCAATCTAGAGTGTAGCTTTTCTGCCCTTGTGTGGAAGGCAGTTGTGGGAAGAATATGGGTAAATTAATACATAAGTTTAAGTGGAACTCAGAAACAGTGAATGAATAGAATAATTTTTGCGTGCGGTCTAAATACCACCTTGTCTTTATGGAATGAAGTATATGGGGGTTCTGCCATGAGTGCCTGAAGATCATTCACTCTTCTGGCAAAGGGATGGCCATCAGAAAAGTTGTTTTGAGGGTCAGATGGTGAATGGAGCACGCCAAGAGATGTTCAAAGGAGGGCTCCATAAACTTGTGAAAGATGAGATTGAGGTCCCAGGCTGGAGTGGATTCTCTGAGGGTATATGTGCTTTAGGCTCTTAAGCAATTTGGATGCTGTCAGATAAGAGAGGACCAAGAGCATCTGTATTGGTGGATAATACGCCGATATTGTTGCTAGATGGACCCTGATTGAGCTAAAAGAAAGTCCACAATGTTTTAACTAAAGCAAATAGTCAAGAATCTTTGGTATCAGATTCTGAACTGAGTCTAGGGCATATTGGGTCACTCATATTGAGAAACATTTCCATTTGGACTTTCTACTCTCTATCATGATTTCTTGAACATGTGGGGAGCAGTTGCTTTCCATGATGCTCAACTAGGCAGCATCAAGGCTGTCAGTTGCAGTGACTTTGGGCCTGGATGGAATACCTAACCCTGATCTTGTGACAAGAAATCTGGGTGGTCCAGGAGCCTGACTGGTAGTTGCGTGGCCATCAGTAACAGGTCTGTCAGCCAGAACACTCTCAGCACAAGCACATAAAGAGCTATGAGAATGAGTGTAGCCTGATCCCATCCCAACCAATCTAGGGATTAGCAGAATCGGTGGGAAGGCCTAGAGGAGGCCTTGGTTCCACTGCAGAATGAAGGCACCTGACAATGATCCCAGGCTTATGCCACCTTTGCAACAGAAATTTGGACTTTTGGCATTGTCCTTGGTGGCAAACAGGATTATCACTAAAGTCCCCCACCATTGGAAGATTGACTTGGAGATGGATTTCTGCAGTTATTGATGACAAACTGCCTGCTTAGGAAGCCTGCCCAGTCATTGCTGACACCTGGTGAGGTGCAGAACTGCCAGGGTTACAGGTGACACCAATTTCACAGCTTGATTGCTTCTCTGAAGAAGGGGGAAGAGTAGGTGTCCCCTTGCTTGTTTATGTAGCGCATAGCAGACATAGGGTTTGTTAATATTTGCACTACCAAATGTCACAGGACAGGGAGGAACATCACACATGCCAGTCTGATGGCTCTTGAGTTGAAGAGACATTTTATATAATTCCATGTCCTCCAGGGACCATGTCTCTTTTATCAGTAGATAGTCCAGGTGGGCTCTCCAGCACATCCCAGAAACATCAGTTACATTGCCCAGGGGACACAAAAGTTCCCTCTTTTTGCATGTTGACAGGATGCAGCCACTAGTGCAGCACTGCTAGGACATGAGGTGACATTAGGACTTTCTTGCTCATCAGAAGCTTTTCAGGGCAGTAAATTGACCTGAGCCAAAGCTGCAGTCTCCTTGGGTGAAGCCTGGCAAGAGGTGTCACATATGTATACACAGATGGAATGTATGGCCCGGTAATGTGGGCCAAACCATTATAGCTCAGTGCGATTTCACCATGTACAGTAATGATTGAAGGTAAAGGAATATGTCTTCTAGCAGGTAAGCCCTCACTGTTATGAAATCTATTCTGGCTCCTATAAACTCTACTGTCAGTGATAGGATAAGTGACCATTTTTTGTAGTTTACCAGGAGGCCCAGAATAACAAACAGAGAGCATAATTGAGGCTGGTCAGAGTTTCCTGATACGATCTGCTTCTGATCAGCAAGTTGACTAGATACAGAGAGAGTGGATGCCCTTTTTCCTCAAGTGCACTGCCACCACCATCAGGCATTTCATAAAGACTCTCAGTGCTGTGGAGAGTATGAAAGGCCATATTTTATACTGGTAATGATTTGGCCTCACCATAAATCTCAGGTATTTCCTGAAGACTGGTTGGATGGCAATGTGGAAGTATGTATCCTGAAAGTTGAGACTGATGAGCCGGTCCTGAGCCTGAATGATGGAGACAAGTGTTACCATCCTGAACCTGAGACAGTATATGTATTTGTACAGTCTCCTGATGTCTAGGATAGGACCAAGACCCCCCTTTCTTCTTTGGAACAAGGAAATATTGGGAGTAGAAACCTCTTCCCTGACTCTTAGATGAAGCAACAAGGACACTTGTTTTTGTAATAAGCTCTTGTGAAAAGGATCCCTGAAGGAGGACAGAAAAAATGATGGGGGAGGTGTAGTGGGCAAGAGTAAGGGGCCAGAAAAGGAATTGGGTGGAGCAGCCATGGGTGACAAAGAATAGCAGGTATTTTTGGCTGTAATCTCTGACCACGCCCAATGGAAGTGGAGAGGAGGCAATTTCTAGGATGGTTTTGACATGACTCTCAACATCCCCATCAAATCTGCTGCCACTGGGAGAGAGCCTGATGCACGATGGAGTAGGAGGATGGCCAGCATCTCCTGGTTTAACAGGATCACTTTCTAGGCATGTGTTCCAGTTGGTGACTGTGGAAATAAGATTATTTTATGTTTTGTGGGGACTGATAAAAGGATGTCTTGTGGCATGGCACTGGAGTGTAAATTCCCAAAGATTTCAACGTTGCCCTTGAATCTATGAATCTGTCTGGTTGCTGAAGAGCTCCATGCTCTTGAAGGGCAAGTCCTCTATTGTTGCATGGACTTCTTTTGGAATTCAAGATGCCTGTAACCAGGAGGCCCGGTACATTGTGACTGCTATGGCCATGTATCAAGCAGCCATTTTGGGCTTGTCCATTGCTGTTTGTAAAGCTGTTTTTGCTACTATATGCTCTTCTTTGATGGTGTATCTGAGCTTCTCCCTATAGTCCTGCCAGTCCCTTGATAGGAAGGTAGGTCACCCTGTCCCATATCATAAAACTGTACTGTCTGTATTTTCAGGGCCAAGTAATAGAGAATTGGATGCAGAACTGGATTGCAAAATTGGATTGCAGAATAATGCAGAATTGGAGGGAGGCTGACAAGTAAGTCTTCAGGAAAAAGAGATCCTGTTTCTCGGGGTCCTTATTTTTTTGACGTCCCCTGGCCTCTTCCTGGACCATGATACCCCAAGTGACTATATTGTGGGATGCATATAAAAATGTTCAAAGCTCTTAGGTGGGACTTGACAGCACTTTTCTACTGGTCTCAAAGTAGGGGGAAGCAAGGCTAGGGTGTGCCACAATTCCTTTGCTGGGTCCAATATATCCTCATTGATTGAAAGAGCAATTCTTGTCAGCACTGTGAAGCTGAGGATACCAAACAGTTTGTGTGTATTTTCTTGGCTCACCTCTGTCTCTATATCATAGATTTCAGCTGTTCATGGTAGTTCTGAAAGTCATTGATGGCTGGTGTTCGGGCTGGAGAAGAGAAGGATTCTTTAGGTGTGGAGGGCAGTTGCAGTGTTTCTCAGGCAATCTTTGCTGCTTCATAAGGAGGGTCCTCCAGTTCCAGACAAGAGGGGCTGGCTTTTGATGTCAATAATGATCCAGACCTCTCCTTTGTGCTGAAACATGTGATGGGACTCCACTCTAGCTGGAGAAGATGGGGAACCCATTGCGCCACTACGACCTTTGTGTTAAATTGTATAGGTAATGGCCAGATTGCAGGTGGCCCATCCACTGCCAGTAATATACTAGTACCCAGTGAGTATGGGGTGCATTCGGAGCTATCGTTTCAATCTACCAGGAGAGGGTTTCCTGCTCAAAACTAAGTACAAGGAGTGGCTTGGAGGCCATAAGGAGAAGTACATCTCTGGGAATGGTGGTGCTGTTGGATATATGTCTGGTGCTGGGTCCAGTGCTGAGAGGAGGGGTGAAGGTGGTTCCTTGAAGGTACACCTCTGTAGTAGGACGAGCTCTTTTGTACTAGGGTAGTCAGTACGAGGGTAGATTTCTGTGTCAACGTCATTGTAGTCTCCCATGCCTTTTTCACAGTCCAGTGCCTTGCTCTCATCCCTCAATATTGTATTTTAGGTCCTCCTTATGGGATGAGCTTGTTGTCCAATCTGAGTTTGCGCTCCGTGTGGGTGTGTTGCTTGTCATCCAAATTGAATGCAGGATCTCTCAGTCCTGGGCTTGGTGCTGATGCATTTGATACACATAATCAGTGCTGATGGGATTAATGCCAAATATCCTGGTACCAGTGTCAGTGGTCTTGGAACCTTTTTAGATTACTTATTTCCACTGGAACTGGTGGTATGGTACTTGGATTCTGGGGCACTTGCTGAATAGTCTCAACTCTAGCTTGGAGGATTTCACTCTCTTTGGGATCATATATGACCTTCATGGATTGTTGTCACACACTGGAGGGTGTAGGTGGTGCAACCTAGTTGTTGGAACAGGAGTTAGGCCAGAGCAGAGCCAGAAAATGGAACTGGAGTCATAGTCAGGAGACAAGCCGATAGTTGGAGGCAGGACTCAGACGTCAGTACAGAACCAGAGTTGTGGTCAGAGCCATGGGGTACAGAGAAAGGTAGAGACTATGGCTGGAGCAGGAACAGGCACAGGTTTGAGCAAAGACCAGTACAGGAAGCAGGTCTGGTTCAGCTGTGGGCATAGAACATATTGAGCAGCTGCTGTTGCTACAAGGCTTAAATGATTATCCGCCTGCTCTTCTGTCCAATCAGAGAGCACAGTCACCTACCTTGAGCTTATTGGGCTCAGTCAAGCTCATTGACTTGCCAGGCAACTGCACCCAGAGCCAGATGAATTCCTGACAATTGCTCCAAGAGATGTAATTTGAGACTCTCATATCTTGATTTTTCAGGTTCAGGTTGAAAAGAAGAAGCAGATGGAACACTTGTCAGGGATTTGTCCTTCCCAGAGGCAGGAAAGACATCTGCTGTGCCCATTGATTAAGGGCATAAAACCATCACATGAAGGACAAGGTTTAAATCTTGTGGATTAGAGTCCACTACTGCCAGCGAGGAAGTTCCTCACCCTACAGTACAGAGGTCTGGTGTGTGGGAGGCGTCTCCCCATCTTATATATATAAATATAATTTTTTTGGGAACAGCCAACAAAAAAGAATAATGAACAAATTAATAATAAGATAAAGACAGGTTCTTCACAAAAAGTTTGTCTGAAGCTCAAAAACAATAGGGGGTTGGACACAGTCCAGGTTCTGTTTCACTGTCATGGGCAGTCAGAGGAAACAGAGGAAGGATAGCAGCTGCTCCACCTTTTATGCCTTTACATGACAGTATGAGGAGGCACAGGATACTTGTTCATCCCTGAAAGATACTGCTATTAAAAAAATTCTGATCTTAGTGGGATCCACACTGACACATACCTGAAGATCATTTTTCAAAGAACAGAATATACCATTTACAAGTTACTTGGTTTGGCAAATTCTACATATTTTGTTCTGAGTCTCATCTCCTTCTGCAATATCCCCTACCCATAATCTCCCTCCTGGTTGTTTGGAGAAACTCTGATAGGCTGCCAAGGGACCCTGAGGGAGGGCAACTTGAACATGGGCCCGTTGAGGGTGGTGGTTTGGGCAGGAAAAATCCTCCTTCGCCACCTGAATGCTATTTTAACCTAACTTCCTAAACAGATAGTGTAATTAATCTAACATATATGAAAGTATGTTACACTCTGCTTAAGTGACAGTAAAGCAGTAGCTTTATTGTACAAATTTACCAATTCATTTTTAAACAATTCTCTGGTATTATGTTTATTTACAATATTCTAGTCTACATGTTCAAAAATAAGTTACATCACGAGCAGTAAATACAGAAAAATTTATTTGAATAAACCTTTTAGTTACAAAAACAGAGTTTTATTAGAAGTTTACAAACTATAGAAACTTGTTTTTCATTACTGCATTTCACACGTACAATTTTAACAAAATTAGATGTTTGTTTTACTATTCTAAATGATAACAGGTTTACTAAAATCTTAAGGTCTATGAATTTATTGTTTAAACATTTATTTCTGCACATCAACAGCACCTTACTGAACAAGGCTGCAGTAACCAGATTAAATACACCTGGAATACATTATCAAAGCAAACATATATCCGATTAGCTAAAATCCTGCACACTAATATAGGACAAAACTTAAACTGTATGTCACGTGCCAGCTTCAGTTTTATCATGCTTCAATTTCCAAAAATTAAAATACTCAGAAACTTTATTATGAACCACATAAGGAGCATTCTGTTTATATTTAATGTATACATTTATTATGAACTGCAGCTAATTTTGATGGAAAGAGGCTATGGTACAAAATAATAGTGGTTCTCTTAAAGCTATCATTTTAAATATATTTTAAAAATATTAATATCTCAAAAGGTCCATGAAGGCCAAAAGAGACCTGTACCTTTCTGCTATGTCTTAAATAAATTATTTTGCATTTACTTTAAAACGAGAGCTACACAGTACAGCTAGCTAAGCATGATAAGTGCTTACCACATTTCAAACTTTTTTTTTGCACAACAGGTTCTAGTTTTCTGATAGGAGTGTACAGATGTATCATTAAGACAATCCTTATAATATTTTGCATTTCTTTAAACAGTGACTTGTTAAATGTTTGTTTTCTTCACTTAAATAGAGAGCTGTCATGAAGTGAAGAAAGCTTTAATCCAGGTGATCTGAAATTACTGCACTACTTTACCTTTAACACATTTCTACAAATCTATCTTACAATAAAGGCGCATCCTTGAAACTTCCAACATTTTAAAACTATGCTAACATACAGGTAAAAAACATTTAAGTAAAGCCATGTGTTCTGTCAGCTTTTACTAAATTGTTATTGGAATGCAGTTCACTAACATAATGGTAAAAGAATTGTGTAGGACACAGAAAATTGTTGTCTTAATGCAACCTATTTTGGTAAATGCATTTTAGAATGTCTTAAATACAAAAAATAATCACATTAATAAGGTAAATTAAATTATTTTATGATGAAACTGAATTTTGTTTGTTCCCAAGGAAAATTAATTTTTAGTGTTAATGCTACTTCTAACATTTCAAAACAGGTATTTACTATCCAATAGAGGAAAATCTACTTAACATTACGACATTCCTTGACATAATGTATACAAATGTTTGGGAGCAATGATAATCATTGACATCACTTCAGATGTAATTTTTCTGTCAGTCAAAATCTATGGTAAATATGATTTTCCACTGTTCCCTAAAAACAAATGTTAACATCAGCACAGCAAATGTTAACACCAGCATTTTGCCACATAACTATCTAGAATACAAATTCAGTCAATATCAGTTGTTAGTGGTCCTGTGAAAGCTAGCTTTCTAGCATACTGAAAATACAAGCTGGGTGGCTAAGTGAGAAAATTAATTTGGCTTCAGAATCAAAGGCTGTGGATAAGGGATATTGAAGAGAAGAAATTAAATCTGACAAGTTTTATCCTGACAAAGAATAGTATGGGTATAGGCAATGATCCTGCAATCTGATTTTGGTAGGACTCCTCCCATGCATATGTGTAGAGCTTCTCAAGTGTCAATGGAGCTCTTCACAGACACAGGATTACATCCACAAAGATTACATTGTAGAATCAGGACCACAGCATGTAGAGGCAACTGTATGACTTCTGTACAAAAGCATGGAATTTCCAAGAACAGGGAGAATGGGATAGAAAAGCATCAAATGGAGAAAAAAATGAATACTAGAAGAAAGCTACTACTGGAAGCGTCAAAATAATGACACTTGAAGAATTTTTTTTAAGAGGGAGTGAAGTAGTTCATTCTTAATGTAAGTTATTTTCTACAAGAGGAACATGCTGAGAGTACAGCTACATATGGGAGTTGAATTTTAATGCAGGTGTGCCCCAACTTTGCCTAATGAAGGTCCCCACTGATCAGCAGCCTGAGGGTTGAACCTAATTTGCATTACAAGGATTAGATTGCAATCATACTAGAGGATTTTAAAGACTAGGAACCTATCCATATTTAGGCACCTGTCTGATCTTCAAAAGTACTGAGCTATCAACAGCTGCAATTGAAGGCAAGGGAAGCTGCTTAGTGCTCAGCACTTCTGAAAATCAACCAAGATCCTAAATATAGATTTAGGATCCTAATTTTAACTTCCTATTTTATTAAAAATCTTGGCCTTAATTTTAAAAAATTGATGCATGGGTTTTGGAGGCTCAAGGTCCCAACTATCAATGATCTGTATCTTGAGCTGTTCTGGGCCACTCAGATCAAGATAGAACATTGATAAGACCTGCAAGTACAATGTCAGCAAACTTCACCTTCATACTGAAGACGAGGGTGGCAGCAGATCTCCTTGTAGAAATCTGTGGGCAGTATTTGACATGCACACTGCAGCTGGGTCATTCTTCTAAGGGAAAAGAGGAGGGAATACAAAAATCCAAGTTCTAAAATTAAATGTAAACGTTAAGACTTAACTTTCACTTTTCAGCACAAGTGTCTTTGGGCCAAATTTTGAAATCCTTACTTAATTTTTATTTAAGAAAACTCCCACTGAAGCAAGTACCTCAGAATTTAATCCTTTGTACTTCAGCCTGGACAATAGGGAAAACAATTTTTTTTTGTTTCCAAACAAATCTCACTTCATATCTACTACAATTTTTTGTTTTTATGAATTCTGAGTCCTCTATATAGTAGCTCACAGTAGCTCATTCCATCATTTTATTTACCTTAGATTTATACTAATTAATGGACATATAATTCCAGGCTGTATTCATTTGACTGAAGAATTAAAACTGGAATATTTTTCAAGTCCAAGAATTGGAGTGTAGTCAAACAAGAACACATTTTAAATCAGTAAATTTTAAAAAAATTCTGAAACTTTAATATACCTGTGCTTTGTACTTGGTTTTTATTTTTCAAATTGGGATTCTTTTAATTGAAGCACAAAAGAAAGAATCAATTTTGCAAGTCTGTATCATAACTCTTTAAATGACATATCAATTCAACCATCTCCTCAAATCAGAAAATTAACTGACACATATAAAAGCAATATACCACTTCGATTTTAAAAAACCCAGTTAATACCACATTTAAAAGCTTGATCTTTAAGTGAGATACTGCACCTGCCTTTGTAGCACTGGGAACGTATTACGTTATTTATAAAATAAAAGCACAGTCACAAAGACTGAGTATGACACATTTTTTTAGAATGGATATTGTGCCATCTTTTATTTCGGCACTACTAATAAAATTAACAGACTAATGTTAGTTATTTCACAGATGATTTTTCCCCTCATGCTTCTGAAGAAAAGAAAACCAAAAGTCAGTAATATAATATCTGTTCCTATAAATGGAAATAACAAACATTTGTGAATATTTGGGCTTTTTAGATACCCTTTACCTGATATACATATCAACAACTGCACAGTATTTGTGCACCTTCAAGCAATTAGATCAAAATACTTCAACTGTAAACAAAAATTGTTGAACATATATTACTGCATAACAAATTTACTTCTTGGACCTTTACAGTTTAAAAAATATTGTAATAAATCACCTTTTAGTAGAACAAAGAACAAACTAAAACTGTGAAGCCTAACAAAGTAGAAAGCATGGGTCAAATGGATATATATGTTGTTTCATGATATTAGAAATAAGGCTGTAATAACAGAACACACGACCTTTCTTGACTACCTTTGCAGATAGAAGATTGCTTACAAAAATATTTACAACTGAGCAAATGCTTCCATATAGATAAAGCAGTTTTAGGATGTGCCAAAATGTCTATATCTATTCAGTTAAATTCTAAAATCTAAACCAAATATAAGAACAACTGCACAGAAGCTCAGTGGTGTAGATTGCCAATGGAGCTATGACAATTTACACAAGCTGAGGATCTGCCCCAGAACAATAAGCTGATATCCTCAAGAGTCCAACAAGTTGTATTTACATTTTGACATAAATTGTTTAAAAACAACAGTTGCTGGGTTATCACAAACATTTTTTACAAGAGATATAAATCATATTTATGTGTGATCTAGCTTTGTTCAACAATGGTGCAAAACTGCTTCAGTCTTGGAGTGAACATGTTACTAAAACAGTAAATAAAATTATATATACTATGGGCCTGACTCTCCTTTCACAGCAATGTCAATCAACTGGAATTAAACTAGTATAAGAGAGAGCAGAATCAGGCCCAGCATAATATAAAAGAAAACCATGGACTGCTAGAGTGGATTTTAAATAAGATGGAATTCTACCTGTATATGTATCTATTACTTCTGTATATAATGCCCACTCTGCAAGACATTCTCCTGGTATAAAACTAAAACAGCATATTGCAAATACAGTTGGAAAGTCACTATCAAGCAGCTCAAAAATTTAAAAAAAACAATTAGAGTTCAAACATTTTACATATATAAGGAAGGTAGAAATAAAGACCTTCACTACTTCATAAACAATAAGCCCTGGCTTACACTTCTATTAAATACAGTAGTCCTGTTTTATTCTGTCAGGAATTTAAATGGAATCCTTAAAAAGGAAGGCAAAGGGGAAAAAAAGGAATAAATTATTAAGTCCTTGCAGTTGAAGAGAAAATCGTATTCCATCTCAACACATGATACAGTCAATCAATGAGTTTTTAAATCTACATAGACAGTAGAAAAATATTAATCCTTAAATCCCAGGTGAAGATTTTCAGTTGTCTTAAAATACAGTATTAAGTAAATTATTGCTCATTTTCTACAGGTAAAAATCGTATCATAAACATGAATGTGTTCTTTACTGTATTTAAGAACAGTGTCAGCCTCAGATAAAGGTACAGAATTATAAACAAATGGTCCAAATTTTATTTTTTAAAATACTTATCACAAAGTAACTAAAACTTTGTTACACCTAAGCAACAACAAATAAAGTCACACAACCTATACATGACATGAAAAAATATAGTTATGTTAAAATACCAATATGTAAAATAAAATAATTGGTATCCAAATCAAGTATATGCTGTCAGTCTACAAGAAAATGGCTCAAATATTGAAAATGTCTGTTGTAATCTATCTGATATAAAAATGAATTTTAGGGTTTTCCTGTAATACAAATGTGCTGTTTTTCAAAACACTTTAATAAATAGTGCATATACAATAGTCTGTATATCACAAATTACAAGTCTGTCACTTAAATGTGTATCAATTGATAAAGGAAACCATGATTTTATCTTGCATATCCTGTGTTTGCTGATATGAACTGCAAGATTTCTTTTTATTCCTTTTACAAAAAGCAAGGGCATTTTAACTTAGGCATACTTAGTAAATGTTGAAAGTTACAAAATTACATACCCTCCATGTGCTAGACATATTAGCATGGGAAACATCTAAGATTCTATTTAACTGAGTCTGTAGAGGAAGGTGGAGTGAGAATTGTATCTTCCATTCTGTAATCTTTCCTAGGATGAAAGTGAGGGCTTCGTGTATATCGAGGTTTCAAACTCACAGATGAAGGATGAGAAAAATTTCTTCTCACAGAATGTAATCTTGGTTCCTAAAAAGAGGGAAAAAATACTGTTGTCTTTTCTCTGCATATTTAAAAATGGTGTTTTATTTACTATATTAAATATGTAGGGGGAAAGAGCCATCTGTCTGAACACTGGTGAGCATCTTCAGTTTGGAGGATTAGGACTGTAGGTAGTTGCAAGATTTACACATATGGATTGTCCCACTGAAGTCAATGATATATTCAAAGTGACTACTCACTTGCTTAAAGTTAAACACATGCATAAGTCTTTGCAAGATCAGGACTTTGATGTATTTGAGTAATTTCTTCAACAAGTAGATAGACAACAGAGGAAAAATACCTTGTAAATCTCCCATTTATCCCTCTTACTGCATAATTTCATGGTTCAAATACTGTTCTTATAATATATGTACAGTAACTACTGATCTCAGCCTCTTGCAGGGCTCCCTCAAATCACTTGGGACTAGATCAGAAACTGTATGAATACAGAACTTCCACTGATATCCATGCAGAATTAGAGATGCAAGGCTAGATTTTCAATTGGTGTAAATCAGCACAGCTTCATTGACTTCCATGGAATGACACGATTTACACCAGCTGAGGATCTGTCCAACAACTCGGTTTAAGCATCCTTACCACATCACACTAACACTATCTGTTTAAAAATAAAATAAAGTTTTACATTTTTAAATTCATTGAATCCATTTAAATGACTTCATGTCTAGCACCTTTCATGCCAAGGCACTTTACAAACAAACTCACAAGGATCTCAACTGCAGTGCAGCTTAGCAGCATATAGCATGATTTAACAACAGTTTAGGATAGGTAGTGAAAAATACCATATTCAATTGAAACTGTAAGGGGAAATGTACGTAAGCACAATATTACCATCTAAATTGGAATTTTAGCCACAACACTAAGATTCACACATCCATACTTGTGATCAGTGCCATGGGATACTTAATGACCAACAGTATTCAGTTAATTGATTTACAGCTTTTCCAAAAGCTAAAATGTCCACCTGCCTAAGCTTTCCCCCGTGGGCTCTACCCCCCACATGCTAGGGTATCATACTTCAATGTATGTACCTACGTGTTCTTGGAGGTGTCTCATCCAGTGGTGGCTCAGCCTGACAATACTTAGCTTGCAGGCCATAATAGAGTAAACAGTGGGGCAAGTCCTCCAAGTTATACTGGTGCAACACTGATATTAGTGGGACTGCACTGGTGTAACTAAGAAGAGAATTTGCACTTATTTTTATTATACTTGTATTGTTGAATGGTGTAATATTTTACTTCTTGATCAAGTATGATACAATAAGCATATAGTAATAATAAAAACATATGTTGCTTTTGCTGTGGTAGTGCTTCCATAGATCTCAAAGTACTTTACAAGGTTGGCTGAATGTCACTAGCCCCGTTTGACCTATAGAATAACCAAAGTACAGAGTCATATAAGAATGGCCATACTGGTTCAGAACAATGATTCATCTAGCCCACTATCCTGTATTCTGACAGTGGCCAGTGCCAGACGCTTCAGAAGGAATGAACAGAAACTGGGCAGTTTTGAGTGATCCATCTCCTTTCATCCACTACCAGCTTTTGGCAGTTTAGGAACACTCCAAGCAAGGGATTGTGTCCCTGACTGTTTTGGCTAATAGCCATTGGTGGACCTATCCTCTTTGAACTTATCTAATTCTCTTCTAAACCCAATTATACTTCTGGCCTTCACAACATCCTCTGGCAACAAGTTCCACAGTTTGTGCATTGTGTGAGGAAGTACTTCCTTTTTGTTTGTTTTAAACCTGCTGCCTATTAATTTCATTGGGTGATCCCCTACTTTTTATATTATGTGAAAGGGGAAGCAACATTTTCACTTTCTCCATACCATTCATGATTTTACACATCTCTAACATATCGCCTCTTAGTCATCTCTTTTCTAAAATGAACAGTCCCAGTCTTTTTAATCTCTCCTTGTATGGAAGCTGTTCCATACCCCTAATAATTTTTGTTGCTTTTTTTTCTGTATCTTTCCCACCTCTAATATATCGTTTTTGAGATGGGACAACCAGAATTGCATGCAGTATTCAAGGTGTAGGTGTACCATGGATCTATACAGCTGGCATTGTGATATTTTTCTGTTTTATTATTTATATCTTTCCTAATGCTTCCTAGCCTTCTGCTAGCTTTTTGACTGCCATTGCACACTGAGTAGATGTTTTTAGAGAAATATCCATAATGACTACAAGACTCTTTCTTGTGTGGTAAGAGTTAATTTAGACCCTATCAATTTATGTGTATAGTTGGGATTATGTTTTCCAGTGTGCATTACTTTGCATTTATCAACTTTGAATTTCATCTACCATTTTGTTGCCCTAGTCACCCAGTTTTGTGAAATCCCTTGGTAACTCTTTGCAGCCAGGACTTTGGACTTAACTATCTTGAGTAGTTTTGTATAATCTGCAAATTTTGCCACTTCATTGTTGATCCCCTTTCCAGATCATTTATGAATATGTTGAACAGTGCAGGTACAAGTACAGATTTTTGGGGGACTTCACTATTTACCACTTTCCATTGTGAAAACTGATAATTTATTCCTACCCTTTGTTTCCTATCTTTTAACCAATTACTGATCCATGAAAGTACTCTTATCCCATGACTGCTTGCTTTGCTTAAAAATCTTTGATGAGGGCCCTTGTCAAAGACTTCTGAAAGTCAAAGTACACTATATCGACTGGATCACCCTTGTCAACATGCTTTTTGATACCCTCAAAGTATTCTAACAGATTGGTGAGGCATGACTCTTCCCCAACATATCACATTTATCTATGTGTCTGCTAAATCTCATCTTTACTGTAGTTTCAAACAATTTTCCTGGTATTGAATCACTTCAGTAATTACTTCAGATTTAGTGGCCTTTAAATGCCAAGATCACCTCTGGAGCCTTTTTTAAAAATTGGCATTACATTAGCTACCCTCCAGTCATATGGTACAGAGGATGATTTAAGTGATGGGCTACATAACACAATTAATAGTGCTGCAATTTCATATTTGAGTTCCTTCAGATGCTTGGGTGAATACCATTTGGTCCTGGTGACATATTACTGCTTAATTTATCAATTTTGTTCCAAAACCGCCTCTGATACTGATAACTCAACCTGTGACAGTTCCTTAAAACTGTTACTTAAAAAGAATGGTTTGGCTATGGTGATCTTCCCCACATCCTCAGCAGTGAAGAATGGTACAAAGAATTCATTTAGCTTCTCCGCAACAGCCTTGTCTTTTTTGTGTATTCCATCAGCACCTTGATTGTCCAGTGGCACCAATGACTGTTTGGCAGGCTTCCTGTTTAGTAATGTGACGGGGTGTATTCCTCACCCTGAAAGAGCTGAATTAGATGAGGGGGGTCCATTTAGTCAATTAAGATGCAAACTGGGAAAATGTGGAGGGTGCTAACTAGAAGGAAGCTCACCTGTGAGGGAACAGGTGGGGCTTCTATAAAGCCAGGAGGCTGGCAGCAGTATGGGAGGTGGCAGGGAGGAAACCTTCAGTTTCTCTCCCTGAGGTAAGGGAGAAGGAAGGGAGATGGGACCCCCCTAAGAAAAGGGATAGGAACCCATGAGGAAGGATTTACCTAGTAGACCTAAGAGAGAGAGGGCTGACTAGAAAGACTGATGAAGGAGAAGCTTAAAGAAGCACGGTAGGAAATAGTCCAGGAAAAAGAGCTGTACGGTTGATGAAGTCCCAGATCTTAACTAGTTGCTTGAGGGCCCTGGACTGGAACCCAGGGTAGAGGGCAGGCCTGGGTTCTCCTACCAACCCCTGCAGAGCGGTTATTGCTAGGGGCAATAAATGAGAAGACTATCTGAGTCATTGTGAGAGTGATATAGTCAGGGCAGCTAGTGTGAGGACTGCCTGATGCTGCTTGTGCAGAGAGACTTAGAAAGACACCCCTGAAAGGGGAAATGACAGTGTGACCTGGCCAGAGGACCAAGTCACGAAGTGGCCATACCGTGATTCTGTGAGCAGGAGGAGAGCAGCAACTGAGCGGAACTAATCCCCAGAATCGCCAGGAGGTGCCACCCAGCAGTAAGTAGAGCGCCTATGACAAGCAGTCCTAAAAATGTCCTGTCTAAGATTGTACACTGAGTCTGAGTTGGGAACAGAGCATAGGTCTTCTGACTCATAGCCCTATAAGTAATCTGCAAAATCACAGGTGCCTTCACTTTAAAAAAACACTATTACAGCCACATAGTACATAGATACAAGGAATCCTATGAAGTCAATGATGGATGTAAATAAGATTAAAGTACATGAATGCCATAGTTATGACTGAGGAGACATTTTTTCTAAGCACTTGTTTTCATACTTATCTCTTTCTGAAAAAAATACATTTAGGATGAAATTACTGTTTTTTGTTCTTAACCCAAAGAAGAATTTTCTTCAAAACTTTAGTGTATCTCTGTTCAGAAGCTTTGAGATTTAAGTGGTAATGTCAATAAAATTAACATGTTTGTCTGCAAATTTACACATATTCAGAAGACTTCTGCTATCATTTTTCAGGGAAAGTTTTGTTAAGGTCTTTCCAATTCTGGATGCATTTGCCAACTTTAAGTTTTCATCACCTAAAAAAAAAATTGAATTGATTTCTACATGCTTCCCTTGTTTTGTATATCTAGCTGTAACTTAAAAGCCAAGTCACATTTTAAAAATATCAGTATGCTAGGTTTAAAGTTATAACCGCATGAAATTAGCCAACTGAGCAATGAATGGGTACAAACACAAAGCCATCTGAAAAAATATCAGGATGGTTCAAAATTTCAGTGAGTGGTTCTGGGAAGCCTTGATTAAGGTACACTAGATTCAGTAGTCATTGGTGAAGGACACCTGGGTTAAGAACTAGCTACATTGATGGCTCAAAGTTAAGGACAGCAGCATTCAGGCTATGTAAATGTCTTAATCTAGATCAATTTGGTTTAACGAGTTGCAATGACAATATTTTTTGAAAGACAAAACTCAAGAACAAGGATTTTCCATGCAAAACCCCCCCACCATTAATGCAATGTTAAGGATGGAGAAATTAATGTTTAGAAGTTGGAAATGCAAAGTGAAAGTTGAATGCTCAAACCCTAATTTTGCCCCTTTGTTCTTATGCTTTAAAATACGGTCTCTCTTCACATCATTTTATATTATTTGTAAAATATTTCAGACAAAACTCAAAACTTGTATTGTGTTGAACTGTTTTCCCCATTCTTGTATACTTGAACTAATTTTAATTCATAATCAAGTATATCTGTTGAATTAGGAACAAATTTTGAGAGCTGATGATCGCCTTCAATGGGAGTAACTGGTGTTCAGCATTAAGACATTTTATATGCCAGTTCCTTTTGCTCAAATATATATTTTAATAACTTCCCCAAACTCAGTAACTAGCAAAATATTTTTCTTTCTTTCACACATTGTAAACCTTTAAACAGCACTTTCATGTATAGAATTATATTAACAGAATATATTACACTCAAGACCTATGTTGAAAGAACATTTTTAAGATTGCAAAGTCAAGCACTTGAAGGCTAAAAAATGCAAAACTACTTTGCAAACTTAAATCAGTCCTTTTGTGCATATGTATTACCAGACAGTCTTTAATTAGATGATCATTAGAGCTGGCCAGAGAACAACAATTTGGTTTTGTAGTAACTTTTTGAAGTTTCAAAATTTTGTTTTTGTTCAACACTGAAATGGAAGTTTTGTGAAATGGAATTGTGTAGAAACATCTTTTTTCAAATATATAAAAGGACAAGTTTTTTATTTGGGTGTCCCCCATCCTCACCACAGAGTCCATCCAGAGCCTCAGAAACCTTACAATTGAAAACTTCACTGAAATAAATTAATTTCCATGAAACATTTTGGCTTCAATTAAAAAATATTTTTGACCAAAAAAAAAAAGTTTAGTTGAAATGTTCCAACCAGCTCTAATGTCCACATACTATTTTTATCATAGAGCCATATCATTCAGTGCCCAGAATTGCCTCTACTTACATAATGAGCAGATATCAAATATTTTGTTTTTCTCCTTGCTTAATGTGTGGATCCATGCCTTATTTACTGCACACTATCCAAACCATTATCTGAAGAAAGAATTATTAATTTCCTCATGTACTTTTCTATGGTGTTCTTCACTATAGTATCTAAGTCTGAAATACTATAAATTAATTTTCACAATATATCTTTGAGATGAGGGAGTATTATCCACTTATCCATTATCAATTTACACCTGCACAATTCATCAGCAGGTTTGGAACCTTTTGTTCTACCACTCAGGCCTCTGCCACTTGAGCTAACTGAGTAACTGATAGCAGTAGTGGTGTTATCCTATATGTGGACCAGCAGTAGAGGAGGAAGGGACACTCTGCTAGTGGGTTTCACAGATATTTGCTAATAGCAAAGGAACAGTGAGACTCAGGAAGCCTGGGTTCCATTCCAGACTACGGCAGGGAGTTTATCCAGTAGGCAAAGGCTCTTCTGCACATTTTCCCCAATCTTGATCCCTTCTGTTACGTCCCTTTGAACCTGACCTTATCCCAGTCCCATCTCTTCCCCACCCCAGCCTCCTCACTCAAATCCCTTTCTCCTGACCCAGCCAGTCCCAGTCTTCACTCCCCTCAATATTCTCATCCCACACCCATCTCCTTGCCCAGGAAGCCCTTGTCTCCCCTGCATCATCCTTGTATCCCCTTGTTCAGTCCCAGACTCCCAATCACCTTGCCCAGTCATTCCTAGTTTCTTCCTAACTCCCCTGGATCCTTATCCCTACTCTTTTTTGTCCAGATAGTCCAAATTCCCCCCTCACAGCTCCTCATCTGATCTGTCTCTCAAACCTCACTCTGGCCTCCTGTGTACCCCATCATCCACATTTCGATCTCCACTGGCTCCCAGTCTTGGACTCCTCCTCCAGTCTCAGTATCATTGTTCGTCCCAGGCTCTTTGCTCAGGCAGTCTCCGTTTTGCCCCAAAGCCCTGGCTCTCTGTTATATCCGTTTCCCCTCCTGTTTCACCTCCTTCTCCCCAACCCACTAGTTTTCAAGTCCAGTCTCCCCATCCAGCTTTTCATCCATTTCAGTTTCTTCCTCACCTTCTGGCTCCCAGTCACTGCCCTCATTTCTAGCTCAGTCTCCTTGCCCAGACAGTCCCAGTCCCTTCCCACCCCAATTCCCAGTCTCTCCCTACTTCCACTTCTCACTCTCCAGTCCCCACTTTTCCCCCCTCACCTCCAGGCTCCTTGTCCCAATCTACATTCCCCCACTCCAGCTTTTTTTCTCCACGCTGTCGGGACCCAGCAGGGGATAAATGGGATCTCAGAGCAGCGTCTCCCTGCTCTATGTTCAGTGCCCGGACCCAGACCTAGCACAGCTCACAGCAACCCACAGCTGCAATTGGGGAAAGTTGTATTCAAACCCAGGTTGGAGCATGCTCAATATGGACAGAATCTTTGGGGAATTTGGTCTCTAAAATCTAAGTCTCTACTGAGCATGTGTGAAAGCGCAATTTTTCAAAGATTTGTAACTAGTCCAAATTTTTGGGTGGATTTTCACAGGATGGCAAAAGGCACATTCTTGATACACAAGCCACTCCTTGTGCCAAATTTTAAGTCCCTGTTCCAAAGCAAGATGGGCACTAAAGTTTTTAAAGAAAAGGTCACCATAATTGTTTCATCATGGGCCAAATCACATATTCTCTAGACACAGTCCGTTTTGGGGGACATTTTTCAAAAAAGTTCAGCCTGATGCAGACACTCAGCATGGAAAATTTCAGCTCAAATGGTTAAATCCTGGCAAAGTTACAATTAACTAAACACAGGGTCTTATAATGGGAAGTATCAGGCAATCTTAAGAACAGGGTTCTGTACAGCCCTGCTGTAGTTGATATTTATTTAAATTTTTTGTTTGGCCATTTCTTAAATAGAAGCCTATTTTTTCATTTTTTCTGTGTATCCTATCCTAAATCTGTCTTTAAAAACTCAAAATCATACCTTCTGAGCACTGGATTTAAAACAAAAAAAAAACAAAACAAAAAACTCCCTCTTTTTGGACAGGTTTGCTGTCTTTATTCATGCTGAACAGTATTTTACTCTATGAATAGTCCCACAGAAATCAATGCAACTGCTTGTCAAGTAAGATGCTATCCCATGTGTAACAAAATCTGGTTTTTAACAAGAGAGTTTATGCATAGAATTTCAACTTTCATGATATTGCTATGAAAACTTTTCCAACTAGAAAATTACAAGTGAAAGAAATCAGTTTCCAATTTATCAGGTGACATAAAACTGTTAGTTTATTATATTAAGTAGGGACAATATATTTACAACAGGATGAATTGCCATTTTTAGGACTGTAATAATTGAAGAAAATATTTTGTAATTGAATTCTAAATTGCTACATGCAAACTCATTTTCACTATTCTATGCTGTTACTTTTCATCTGTGTGTGTGTACACCTGAGGTATCTTGCATATAAATAGAGTTTCTGATGGTAAATTTTAACCAATAAAGCCATATTAATGCAATTTTTCACAGTTCAGACATTTGAAAGTAAACATAGCTAACCAATTTTAGCTATTCTGAAATTTCAACTCCCACACATACCGAATTTATCTCAGATTATGGCCCCATATTTATTGTTGAGATGTTAAAAAATTAATCAACAGATAGAGGGATTTGAAAAATTGTTTTTTATCTTGCACCTTTTTCTATGTTAAGTGTGAGAGCATTCTCTGAGTTGAAAATAACTGAGAAAAAGTGTAAACTATTTTTAATTTAGACATTTTAGATATTTTTTAACATAACATATGTCTTGAAAATCTGCAAAAAGTAAATACAGATTTTCAGACAAAATAAACACTGGACCCTCTACACATAAACAAGTCCCATTGTCTGACACTAGTAAAGCAATACACAGTATTACAAGATGTTGTACATATGTGTATTTAAAGTTGAAGAAAAACTATATAATGTATTTTTCTGAAAAAGAGTTTATACCTGCATGATTACCTGCTATCACAATTCATATAGACACAAGGGAGAATTAGGATGCAATTTTTCCTTTGATATTTAATGATTTTTGAGTGCTTAGTTGTCATTCTATTAAGTTTTTCTATGTAAAAAAATCTTAGTTTTAAAAGAAAAAAGATTTAAAAAAACCCCCAGCTTCCTTGTCACAATAAAGAGGATGGTTCTGATCTTGCAACTGAATATATACTTCCAGAGCATGAAATAATGCTAAAATCTAGAGATGGGCACCCAAAATAGGATGGAAAGGGAAGAGACAGAGTGAATGCTAATAAAGCAAAAGAGAGACCTGATGTCAGAAAGTTTTAAATATGCAGAATAATTTGGCAGTCAAAATGGCTCCATTTAAAATTTTCAACTTAAAGACAAGGTTTCAAAAATAAAAAATATTAAAATACTGAAAAAATCAATTACTTGTAGGAAAAATACCTTAACCATGCACAGAAGCCTGGGAAGTTGGACTAGAAAGAAAATACTGGTGGATGAAAAATATTCAAGACTCTCTGTCTCAGGGACGAATAATATTGGCTGCATAAAATTTGTTTTATAAAAATGAACACTGATACCGATTAATAAAGGAATTGACACAAACATGCAGCAGGTAACTAGAGAATCTTGCAGATTGGTCTGGTTGTATTTCAGCACATTTGACACCTAACCACTTTGCAACTTTCAGGCATTGCAAAGAATGAACTGACCCTAAGTATCACAATGGGTAGCCGCTAGCTGGTTCGTTGAAGATGGATGTTGGCCACGTGGGGGAGGACTGGACAAGAAAATCAGTACAGCTGGACTAGAGCTGCCCAAATGGCTTAATAATGAATGCTCCAGGTCTGTCAAGTAAAGAAAGAAAAGACACAGATCAGAAAAACTGGAGGGAAAAACTAAGCTGAAATGAGAGCAGACTACAAATACAGAAAAAGAATAGATGGTAAGGAAGGTACAGAGAGACGGAAAACATTTCCCTGAACCACCACATATTAATATGAAAGACATCAAAATTAGTTAGTGGAGTTCAAACAATATTTCTGTTTAACAGATTGAGATAAGCCGATTGTATGGAGAGACAGAACCCAGAAAACAAGGTTACTTACCAGTAACTGTTGTTCTTCGAGATGTGTTGCTCATATTCATTCCAATATAGGTGAGTGCGCGCCCCGTGCACGAGCCTCCGGAAGCTTTTCTGCCCCTAGCAACCCCCTGCGGGTCGGCTCCTGCGCCCCCTGGAGTGCCGCGCTCATGTCGCGGTATATAGGGACCCTGCCGACCCCGTGGCCCCCAGTCCCTTCTTTCTGCCGACTCCGACAGCGGGGATGGAGGGTGGGTTTGGAATGAATATGAGCAACACATCTCGAAGAACAACAGTTACTGGTAAGTAACCTTGTTTTCTCTCTTCGAGTGATTGCTCATATGCATTCCAATATAGGTGATTATGTAGCCATACCTTGGAGGCGAGTAGGAGTCACTGTCGAGTAGCCCTTCTTAGGATAGCTCTGCCGACAACCGCGTCCTCTCTTGCCTGTTGCACGATGGCGTAATGAGAGGAGAAGGTATGGACTGATGACCAGGTCGCTGCCCTGCAGATGTCCATCAGTGGCACCCGCTCCAGGAAGGCTGCTGACGAGGCCTGGGCTCTGGTCGAGTGTGCCGTCACAGTTCCGGGAAGCGGCACCTTCGCCTGATCGTAACAGGTACGTATACAGGCGGTGATCCATGCAGAGATGCGTTGCGAAGAGACAGGTAAGCCCTTCATTCTGTCCGCGACAGCGACGAACAGTTGGGTTGACCTCCTGAATGGCCTTGTATGATTGATATAATAGGCCAGGGCCCTCCTGACGTCCAGGGAATGCCATCTCTGCTCTGCCTCCGATCCGTGTGGTTTGGGAAAGAACACGGGGAGGAAAATGTCTTGGTTACAGTGAAACTGAGACACCACCTTAGGTAAGAATGCTGGGTGGGGTCTCAGCCTCACTTTGTCTTTATAGAAGACAGTATAAGGGGGCTCCGAGGTCAAAGCTCTCAACTCGGAGACCCGTCTAGCCGATGTAATGGCTACTAGGAAGGCCACCTTCCAGGAAAGGACTAGCAAAGGGCATGTAGCCATGGGCTCAAATGGGTGTCCTGTTAACATGGAGAGAACCAAGTTCAGGTCCCAGAGAGGTACCGGGTCACGGACCTGCGGATATAATCTCTCTATCCCTTTCAGGAACCTACAGGACATAGGATGAGAGAAGATAGACCTCCCTTCCATCGGCTGGTGGAAGGCCGAGATGGCCGCCAGGTGTACCCTCAGGGAGGCTAGTGCAAGGCCCTGCATCTTTAAGTGTAGGAGGTACTCTAGGATTGCCTGTATGGGCGATGAGTTGGGTAAGATCCCCCGGGATTCCGCCCAAAAGGTAAAGCGCTTCCATTTAGCCTTATACAGCACCTGAGTGGAAGGCTTCCTGCTCCCTAGCAGAACCTGCTGTACTTGTGTTGAGCAGGCTCTCTCTCCCTCTGTTAACCACATAGCCTCCATGCAGTCAGGTGGAGGGAGTCCAGGTCCGGGTGTAGAAGACGGCCCCGGTCCTGGGAGAGGAGGTCGTAACGCCTCGGAAGCGGTATTGGCTCGGCAATGGACATGTCCAATAGCATACTGAACCAGTGTTGCCGGGGCCAGGCTGGTGCAATGAGGATAACATTCGCTCTGTCTCTCTTGACTTTCAAGAGCACTCTGGGGAGTAATGGGATGGGGGGAAACGCATACATTAGGGGCCCCGTCCAGTCTATTAGGAAGGCGTTCGAGAGGGAGCCCTGCTCGTGTCCCCGGAATGAGCAGAACCTTGGGCACTTCTTGTTCCACGCAGAGGCGAACAGGTCTAGTTGGGGAGTCCCCCACTTGTGGAAGAGAAAAGACGCCACCTCCTCGTGGAGCGACCAATCGTGGCGGGGTAAGAACGACCTGCTGAGGCAGTCTGCCTCGTCGTTCCTGACCCCTGGGAGGTGAGAGGCAGAGAGGTGAAAATCGTGCCTCACCGCAAGGTCCCATAGCTGTATGGCTTCCTGGCACAGAGCGGAGGAGCGTGCCCCCCCGCCTGTTTATATAAAACATGGCCGCTGTATTGTCCGTGAGGACATGCACTACTCTGCCCGTTAGGAACCTGAGGAAGACCTTGCAGGCGAAACGGACTGCTCGTAGCTCTCTGACATTGATGTGGAGGTGTAGTTCGTGAGGCGACCACAGACCCTGCGTGCTGAGGTCTCGGCTCATGTGGGCTCCCCAGCCCACGTCGGAAGCGTCCGTTATCAGCGTCACAGATGGGGTTAATTCTGCAAAGGGAACCCCCCGAAGTACCTCCCTCGGGTCTGTCCACCAGTTGAGGGACGTTAGTACCTGGGCTAGGATGGTGACCACCTTGGAGAGTGAATGTCTGGATGGGGTGTACTCCGAAGTCAGCCAACCTTGGAGAGGCCTGAGTTTGAGGCGAGCTAGTCTCACCACATATGTACATGCCGCCATGTGTCCCAACAGCTGAAGGCAGCGCCTGGCTGTCGTCGTGGGGAACCTGAATAACTCCCGAATGATGGCGGTCATGGTCTGGAATCGGGCCAGAGGGAGGAAGGCCCTGGCTTGGACTGCATCTAGGGTGGCCCCGATAAAGTCTATGCGCTGTACTGGGGTGAGTGTGGACTTCTGCTCGTTGATGAGCAGGCCCAGTCTGGTGCAAGTTGCGCAGGCTAGGGCTAGACTGTTCTGTACATGAACCCTGGATCTTCCCTGTATTAACCAATCGTCGAGGTAGGGGAATATCTGGACGCCTCTGCGCCGGAGGTGGGCAGCTACCACCGCCATGCATTTTGTGAAAACCCTGGGTGCTGAGGAGAGGCCAAAAGGTAGGGCCGAAAACTGATAGTGGGCACCCGCTACCATAAAGTGAAGAAAACGTCTGTGCCCAGGGAGGATAGAAATATGGAAGTAGGCGTCCTTTAAATCGAGGGCAGCATACCAATCCCCTGGATCCAGAGCGGGAATAATAGAGGCTAGGGAAAGCATACGGAATTTGAGGCGTTTGATAAACCTGTTGAGGCGGCGAAGGTCTAGAATAGGCCACAGGCCTCCCTTTGCCTTGGGGATAAGGAAATACCAGGAATAGAACCCCCTGCCCCTCTCCGAAGGAGGAACTTCCTCTACCGCCCCTAGGCGGAGAAGAGAGTGAACCTCTTGGACGAGGAGTAGCTCGTGAGATGTGTCCCTGAAGAGGGACGGGGTAGGGGGAGAGTCCGGTGGGAACGCCGAGAGTTGAAGAGCATAGCCTCGTTTCACTACGCTGAGCACCCAGCGGTCCGAGGTTATCCCCTGCCACTCTCGGAGGAAGGGATGCAGTCTGTCCGTAAAGGGTAGAGTGGAATCCAGTGGGATGGAGAGTGTTAGAGAGCTGCCCTCGAGCGTCCCATCAAAAGGACCGCTTGTTCTTCTGCTGGCCTTGCTGGGAGCCCCCTGCAGGGCCTTGGCGGTCTCGGCGGTTCGACTGCCTAAAACGGTCTCGACCTCGCCTAGGTGGAGGGGGTTGAGGAGGCAGTCTAGAGACAGGCTGTTGTTGCTGCTGCCGTTGGGGTCGCTGTCTGCCCTGGCGCCTTGTGGCCTGCGGCACATAGAGGCCTAACGATTTAAGAGTGGCTCTGGAATCTTTGAGCGCGTGTAACTTTGAGTCTGTTCCGTCAGAAAACAGGCCTACTCCATCAAAGGGCAAATCCTGGATGGCCTGCTGCACTTCCAACGACAGGCCGGAGGATTGCAGCCACGCCGACCGGCGCATAACGATTCCAGATGCCATGGCTCTCCCTGCCGCATCGGTGGCATCGCTTGCGGATTGGAGAGCCGCTCCAGCGACCGTCACTCCCTCCTGTAAGATGGTATTAAAGTCCTCCGCCATATCTGATGGTAGTGCGCGGAGGAACCTCTGGAGGGAAGTCCACAGGTTTAAATTGTACCTGCCAAGGAGCGCTTGGTGGTTTACTATACGTAGTTGTAACGCTGCAGTCGAATAAATCTTCCTCCCAAACAAATCTAATTTTTTGTTTTCCTTATTTTTGGGAGTACTCGACTGGGCTCCTTGTCTGTCCCGTTGATTAACGGCATCTACAACCAGCGACCCCGGGGGGGGGGGGGGGGTTGTACAGGTATTCAAAACCTTGGGAGGGAACATAGTACTTGCGCTCAGCCGTTTTAGAGGTGGCAGACACTGAGGCCGGAGTCTCCCACAGGGGCTTGACCACCTTCAACACCCTGTCATGGACTGGAAGCGCGACCTGTGTCTATGGACTCCCCCCTGCGACCGGTACAGCAGGGGGTACAGCAAGAGCCGACACCGGCATCTCCATGCAGGGAGCCTCCCCCGACCCCGGGGGGTGGGGGACCTCTCCTGCAAGGGCCGTCGACGCCAGAGGCGTTTGTAGCGGCACGGGCCCTCATGGCCATGGCCATGCCCACGCCTCCATCCCCCCCTCGGCCGAGGGAGTCAGGGTTGGCGTCTCGGGGTAGATCCGCGCTGGGTTACCCCGGTGGGCAGCGGAGACACGAACCATCGTCTCCCCCCAGAAGGTCAAGGACGGGGGAAGCGGGAACTCCCCCTCCTTGCTCCGACCTTAGGTCGTCGAGCACCTCGGTACCGCAGCACCGGGAGCGGGTCTAGAGGTTCCGAGAGTAGCCGCTCTACATCGGGCAACAGATCTTCGGTGTCCCGCCACCGTCCGGACAGCCAGCCGGCACCGAGGGAGGCTGACTATCCTCGCCCTTCGGTGCGCAGCTCTCGGCACAGGTCTCCCTCAAAGGACTCCCGGCACCGCTCTCCCTCTCGGCGCCGATCTGGCTCGCCTGCGGAGCCGAGACACTTGGAGCACGCACGCGAGCGCCGCTCTCGATCTTCGGTGCGCAGCTCCCGGCACCGATCACCGTCGCCTAGGGATGGCCGGCACTGATCCCGCTCCCGGCACCGCTCAGGCTCTCGGCACCGATCTCAGTCACCAGCGCGCGGCCGACGCTCTCCGTCTCCGGCCCCGGCGCGGCTCCCGGTGCCGCTAAAGCCTCGACACCGGTCCAGATCCCCGGTCCGGGCCCATGCAGATTCCCGGGACAGACATCGTTCCCGATCCGCGGGTAGCCATCGGGGTCCAGCTGATTCAGAGCCTTACCATCACCGCTCACTGTCAGCGAGGACCTCCAAACACAGCCCAGCGCGGCCCTCGGCACCGCATGCTTCGGCACCGAGGGATTCTCCGGTGCATCGGAGAAGGCATAGCTGCGGGCGGGACTGCTCCAGGTCACTGGCAGCTGACCGCCGCAGAGCCAGGAGGTCCCGGGGGAACTCGTCCAGCTCCAGCCGTTCCCCCCCCCCCCCCCCGGCCGTCATCGTAGACACCGCCGCAGCCGCTCCCGGTCATCCCGGAGCACATCATTGCCTGACCGGGACAAGGACAGAGGGAAGCGCCCTAAATCGTGCAGCCCGGCACCTTGCGGGCCTGCATCAGCTACGGCACCGGGACCGGTACCGACGTGGGTGCAGGGGCCCTGGCAATGGCCCTATTGGGGGCCATGGCCTCAACAACCCACCCAGGGCACAGTGTCGGCTCCCTCAGTGGCAGTCCAACCCCCGCCCCCACCTCCCAGTCAGGACAGACCAGACTCTTCTGACGAGGACTCTGACCCTCTGGAGGGTCCTTCCACGGGTCCCCTTCGCCAATCCTCCTCCTCTTCCCCTCCGGACACTACCTCTAGGGACCTAAGAACCCCCCTTCCTGATTTTAAAATGCATCAGGAACTATTAAAGAGGTTAGCGGATAACCTGCAGCTCGATCTGAAAGAGCTTTCAGAGGAGGAGGATCCTCTTTTCGGGAAGCGCGACCTCCTGCCGCTTCCTTTTCTTCGGCACCTTGTGCACCGGTGCTGCTGCCGGTGCCGGGGGAGCGCTGTGTGCCGATGAAATGCTCGGTGCCGACGGTGACCCCGCGGGCTCGGAGACTGGGCAAAGCGCCGACTCCATTAAGATGGTCCTGAGGCGGGCATCGCGCTCCTTTTGAGTCCTGGGTTTGAAGGACTTGCAAATACGGCATTTGTCCTTCCTATGGAGTTCTCCCAGGCTGCGGAGACAGCGATCATGCGGGTCGCTGACCGGGAAAGCCTTAGAGCACTCGGCGCAGGCTTTGAATCCCGTGGTGCCCGGCATGGCTCCGCGGAGCCCGTAAGGGCTAACTAACAACGCTAAACTACTATTTTTTTTTTTTTAAACTATTAACGTTTAACAATAAAACTAACTAACAACTAACTATAAGTAGAAAAACAGCTAAGGTAAAGGAGATTGCTACTTGCGAAAAGCAAGGGGCAGCGTTCCAAAAGACCGTCATGGGCGGAAAGAAGGAACTGGGGGCCACGGGGTCGGCAGGGTCCCTATATACCGCGACATGAGCGCGGCACTCCAGGGGGCGCAGGAGCCGACCCGCAGGGGGTTGCTAGGGGCAGAAAAGCTTCTGGAGGCTCGTGCACGGGGCGCGCACTTACCTATATTGGAATGCATATGAGCAATCACTCGAAGAGAGAAGTTCTGTTCCCAGTTTTGTGAGAGACTTGTTTTGTAACCTTAAGCTAGACACTTATCTTCTCTGTGCTTCACTTGTAAAATGAATATAATAATACCCACCTATGTCAAAATTATGCTGTGAGGCATTAATGTAAGTACTTTGAGATTTCTGGTAAAAGATGTTATAAAATGGCAGAGTCTTATATTAATGTCTATTGCCTTTTTCACAATGCTTATCCCATGACTTTACCTTCTAAAATGTCTCAATAAAATCACAGCCCTAGTTATATTATTACTGATTGATTATAAATAAAGCAAAGCATTTTGGTTCATCAGGGTCTTAATGAATTCATTGACCAAACATGACTGAAAGGTTTAGGTATGAGGAAAACTAATCGTTATAGGCACCAAAGCAATTTAAATATTTAAGAATGATCATAAATGCTTTTACTATAATTGATTCCCCTTGAGTAGAGTGAGACATCTTCATTGTCCTAACACTAGATTTTGTTTTGCCAAATAGTAAGAATTTTCCTAGACTAACAACTAAATCCTTGTGATAACTTTTTTTTACTAAAAATATCTCTAACCGTTCTTTTGATATATTGTTGCTGCAGATCTGTACTCTCAGCAAGGATACACCTTTGTTATTGCTTTCAAATATCAATGTGACTTTCATCACCAACAGCAGTAGCATCCCTCTCACAGAACTAAATATTTGAGATAATGGTATGAAGAATCTCTATCCTTCACTGTGGAACACCAAATAAATGGGAGAAGGTGAGTGAGTACGATTCTGCATCTTTTTCTCTCCCATAAAACTGGTGTATCTGAAAGTGGAAATCAATTTTAGTTACACTGTGTGGCCAGAGCCTGGCTTCAGCTATGTTCCCCTGCCTAGGTCTTGAACTAAGCACATCTTGCCTGAACCCAAGGATGCTCCACTCACTGGTGAGTCATCTTCAGACAATTCTTGAAGGAGAAATGGAGATCTCCACACCTACGAGACTGACTAGTAGTGAAAAACAATGAGTGACTGACTCAAAGTACTTACAGATTTCAAAATTCTTTTCTTAAAACAGGCACCTAGTTTAGCTTCATCATAAAAAGAATTATTTTGAATTATGAGCTTCATGGGCTGCTCTGAATTTCAGAAATGGACAGTTTTCCACATAAAATGTAGAAGCTAGCTTTGTCCTCTTAGAAAAGGCTTTGAGACCATTTAATAAAGGAACGCCTTGCCAGAACAGCATAAAGTGCAGAGTGATCTATTTAGACAATCTGTGGACTGAGATTGTTGCTTTGGGGGACAAAACTAAAAGGGATGCAAACAAGGCTTGGCCAGAAGTTACGGTGTTGATGCAGGAACCTAGTTGTGAAATTCTATTGTTTGTTATGCAGGAAGTCAGACTAGATGATTATAATGAGCCATTCTGGCCTTAAAATTATAAATCTATGATGTAATTTCTGAAAGGACTTTGTCCTATCCATACAGCTCAATACTTCTAATATTCAGCGCCTGGTTCCTTTTATTCATCTCCAGTTGAACTACACTTATAGCAGTGGAGTTACTCCTAAGCTACAGGGGTACAAATTGAGAAAATCCAGCAACCTGATTTGTGCAGTGTCCAGATACAATATGTATGTATTACATCTATTTTTATGGTATGTTTGATATGACTTGATCAAAGTCACTGTGTAATAAACACAACTGCTATCAACATGAAGCAGTACTCCTACATTGTAAGTGAGAATCAAGATCTGCAGGCATGGGTGCCGAAAGCACTGCAAGTGTGTGTGGTGGGGGGGCAACTCACACCACCAGCCCACCTCTCCTGGAGCCCTCAAGAGACTTCCCCCTCCCATCTGCCCAACACTTAGCCTGACCCTCCTTTTCCCCTCTCAGACTCTCCCCCTCCTACACTTGCCCAGCTCTCCCGGAGCCCCTGTCTTCCCCAATCAGCCTGACGCCCCCTGGAGGCTCTGCCTCCCCCACTACTAGTCCAACCCTCCTGGAACCTTTGTCTCCCCATTCCACTCCTCACTTTACCCTCCCTACTGACTCTCAGGTAATGGGTCTATCCCACTTCCTGGACCTGGCCAGTTCCCAGCACCAAGAGGAATCACCCCTACAGTTTCAGCTATCGGCAGGTGAGGGCACAATGCAGAGCAGGACCCCGATGCCAGCCAGCTGAACTATGGTATGCCCACTTTGGGGCATACCCATTTTGGGTAGCTTATTCTGAATCCTAGAAACTTCTGAATCCACTGACAAACTGAACTGATTGTGACTTCACTACATTCAATTCTGGACTCCTGATGAGCAGAAAGATATTGAGAAAATGGAGAGTTAAGAGAAAAGCTACAAAATTAGTGAAGGGTGGAAATAATTACTTATTCAAATGTAACTCTAATATTTCCTTGTAACTATGGACTCAAGTGTTGATATGGCCTATTCGTACAAAAAAAGTCCTCATGCTTATAAGTGCTCTTTGGGAATGACTGGGAGCTGCAAGAATGCATTGGGTCAATCTGATACAAAGCTAAAAATGCAATTGCAGTGCTTAAAAAAAAATAAAAATAATATCTGATAGAACAATCCCAGGCAGTAATGAAAACAAAACCCTTAAAAACCAGAAAATGCCTACATTTGACAGTAAAATTACTTAACTCACAAGATTAGTCATTTTCCTATAGAGAAGTTACCAGCCATAATAAAGAGCATCACCATCAGTGTAAAAAAAAAAATTGCCAGAAAACCAAAAAAAACAACATATGATTGAAGACACTGGCATCTGTTATTTTTGATAGGCATGTATGTCTCCATCTGGGGGCATCTGTCTCATCTAGAATCTAACCTAACAGCGAGGGTATTTTTAGATACTAACCTTTACAGAGAACAATTTTTAATAAAGCAAATAAATGTCATGTCAAAGAATGGACTGTTTTTATGGCTTTGATACAATAAAAATATGCTTATTTTCTGCACTATGTAAGATCACGAAGTCATTTTTTTAAAGCTTCTGTACATTTATGTAAAGTGGAAGATAAACTGATACGATCACTATGATCATCATGTTACTTAATCGTATAGAGATGTACACAATTGTGTAGGACTTAAGAAATATCACACCTCAATTTACTTTACCCATGCCAATAACATTGATGAAAATGCTTACTATGTATAAAAGGAGCTATGAAAATGAGCTAGAGAAAGGGAGATGTTCCTTGATTATATGAATCACTCCTATAATTAGTATTCTTCACAGATTCATTTTCAGCCTCTGATTTATTTTATTCTAGCTCCCTAATTTTAATCCAAGTCTACATTTAATGCTTTAGCCCCCTCTACTGGAAATCTCTATTGGGAATAGGTATTACATTAATAGAGAATTTTTCAAGATTTTTACATTTCCTATTTAAAAATAAAGTCCAGGGTGCCGTGCAATGAAAAAGAACACCCACATATAAAAGGCCTGAACATGTTTATCAGATTGTTTATAAAATGGAGGTTACTTACTGTAACTGGAAGTTCTTCAAGATGTGTGGTCCCTATATGTATTACACCAGTGCACCATGTGCAAGAGTACAGATGCAGCTGTACCTTACAGTTGCAGCTTGAGTTAGAGTGTAGTATGTGCTGACCATGTGGACAGAACTCCAAGTTGCTGCTCTGCAAATGTCTTGTAGCAGAACGCCCGATAAGTATATCTTGGAGGCAGCTTGGTGCTTGCGTGGAGTAAGCTGTAATACCCCCAAGAGGAGGACGTTTTGCTATATTGTAGCATTTTAAAATGCATCCTGAAACCCACTTAGAAATCCCCTGTGAGGATATGGCTTGCTCATGCCATCTTTCTGCTATGGCAACAAAGTCTCAGATTTTCTAATGGGTTTGGTTATTTGCAGATAGAATACCAGGGCACACCTGCTGTCAAGAGAGCGAAGTCTCCTGTCTTTGGAAGAATACAGGTAAGTGTATTGATTGATTTGGAACTCACACCCCAAATTTCTCCCCCAAGGTTTTGTCTACCTTAAGGGAAACTTTCTCTTTGTGGAATACTGTATAAAGAGGGTCTGCCTCATGGCTGCTAGCTCACTGACCCTTCTGGCTGTAATTATGGCCACTAAGAATCCCACCTTCGTGGACAGGTGGATCATGGCACATATTGCCATAGGTTCTAAGGGTGGACCTGTGAGTGTTGACAGGACAAGGTTGAGGTCCCATTGAGGCATAGGTTAAATGACTGGCGAGAAAGTCCTGATCAAGACCTTCATAAATTGCACAGTAACCAGGTGTGTGAAGACAATGTCCCTTACTGCAGGGAGGAAGGCACTAATTGCTGCTACATGTACTCACAGCAAACTCAGGGCCAGACCTGAAGATTTTAAGGAGAGGAGATAGCCTAGAGTAACTGGAATATCCATAGCATCTAGCAAATGTTGGTAAAAAAGTGCCACCATTTAGCCAGGTAGCAGGCTCTAGTAAAATCCTTTCTACTTTGGTTAAGGGATTTCCTGATGGGGGATGGGAGGCAGCATGCGTGTTCTATTTCCAATGCCTATCCAAGTACAAGGCTGTGAGGTGAAGTGAGCCTGCATTGGGGTGCTTAATTCACTCTCCCCCACATTCTGAGTTAGGAGATCCTGAAATGGGCAGATCCTGATAGGTGGGTGTGTGGACATCATTAGGAGTTCCATGAAGAAGAACTGTCTGGCCCAGTAGGGTGCTAGGAGGATGGTGGTGGCGCTGGTGTGACAAATCTTCTGTACAACTTATGGTGGTAGGGGGATGGGAAGAAAGACATATCTGAGCCATCTGTTGGGGAGCAGAAGAGCATCGCCCCGGGAATCACAGCCTCTGGCTCCCCTGGAGCAATACATGGTAAGCTTTTTGTTCATCTGGGATGCAGAGAGGTCCCCTAGCGGAATTCCCCATTGTGCAAATGTTAGTTAGAATTGTGTAGTGGACCTCCCATTCATGGTCTAGCTCTAGCTCAACTTGCCTGCCAGAGTTATGGACATCTGGGAGGTATGCGGCCTGTTTCGAATGTGGTTTTCCGAAGTCTGACTGCTTCCAGGCAGAGGGGATGAGACCTTGCTCCTCCCTGTTTGTTTATATAGATCACAGTGGTGATATTTTTCAACATTATCTGTACAGGTAGTGAGCGTATGAGGGGAAGGAAAGCCTTCCACACAAGGTAGCTGCTCTAGTTCCAGTAAGTTTATGTGTAGCCTGGTCTCCCTTGGGATACAGATACCCTGAGCAGTGTGTTGCTCCAGATGAGTACCTCACCCTGTAAGGAAGGCCCGTGTGACATACTTCACCTCCATGATTATTATAGTGTAACTGTGCATTGTTTCATGCAAAGTATATCATAAGATGTTTCTGGAATGCTCATGACATACTGAACATTATTGTTATAGTAATATGTTTGTTGCAATAGCATGTGTATGGTTATGAGGCTTCGCTATGTGATATGCCCAAAGATGTGTCTCCTAGCTAAACACATATCCAAGCAAGACACTCTGAGCAGAGGAGCAGTTCATGTCAAGAGCTGTGGACCATATTCCTTCCTCAAGGGAGGGGATTATAGAAGCCTGTGTAATCATCCTGAATTTCAGCTTTTGAATAAAGATGTTGAGTTGCCAAAGATCCAGGATGGGTCTCTGCCCTCCGTTTTTTGGGAGGATTTAGTAAATATGGGGAGAAGAACCCTCTCCCATGGTACTGAGGTGGGATGCAGTCTATCGCCTCCTGGCATACAAGTGATTCCGCCTTTTATTGAAGAATCAATTGGCTAGAGTGGTTCCCAAAGGGGCATTAGGAAGGCGGTTTGTGAGGAGGGAAAGAAAGAAACTCTATGGAGTATCCCTGATGGGTAATCTCAAGACCCAACTGTCTCTGGTGTTTTTTTCCTGAGGGCTGGAGTGTAAATCCCTAGGGATCACAGAGTGGATCTTGAGTACTTTAGAGAGTGCAGGGATTTGTCCAACTTTTCATTAAAAAGGTTGGACTCATCAAAGGGGAGGTCTTGGCTGGTGTTTTGGACCTCTCCAGGAAAGCCTGATACCAAAGGACTCATGGCTCCAGTTATGACTAGCCTTGTGGCCAAATTTATGGATGCTGTATGTGCGGCATCTACTTCAGCCTGGAGTGCCATCTTTGCCACTAACTTTCCCTTGTCCAGAAAGGACTGGAATTGGGCTCCATCTTCCATGGAAGTTTGTCTCTAAGGTCTGCAAGCTTAGCATAGGTAGTGAAATTGAATTTTGCTAATAAAGCTTGATAATTAGCTATACAAAATTGGAGACCTGCAGAGGGGAATACCTTCCTATCCAAGAGGCCCAGTCCTTATCTGCCTCGGTGGATTTCTGGCAGTGTGACCGAATTCTTTGTGTAGCCATCTGTACCACCAATGAGTTAGAGGCAGGATGGGAAAACAAAAAGCTCCTTTGGCAGGAACAAAATAACATCTTTTGGCTCTTTTTGGTCTAGGGACACAAGATGCTGGTGGGTGCCAAACTGCTCTGGCCAGTTCAATATAGCCTTGTTAATTGGAAGGGCCACCTTGGTCGATCCTTCCAGTTGCAAAGTCTAAGAGCCGGTATTGAGGGCACTGGACTTCTTCTAATGGGATCTATAGATTGTTAGTGACCCATTGCAACAGCTCTTGAAATTGATGGTGGTCATCCAATGGAAAAGATGATGGAGTGATATCATCTGGGGATGATGAGGAAGAACTGGTTCTAGCTCTTCCTTCTCATACACCTACAGAACTGACTGAGAGGATAGGTGCAGTACAATCCCTGAGACAGGTCCAGTCACCTGCTATTGGGGTTCCCAGGGCACCAGTAAGGCCAGAAGGAGGGATCCATTGGTCGTGGTGGCCCAAAAGAAGAAAAGTATTTCCTTTTACATCAGTTTTAAATCTGTTTCCTTTCACGTTCATTGGATAGCCTCTTGTTTTTGTTCTCTATACTATTCACTATTGGGGGAGCTGATATTTACCCCCTAAATTAAATTGCCTAACATACTTTCCATTATGAAAGATTCTTGTGATCTTTTCTTTGAGACGATCTCACAACTCCATTGTAGGAGTCATTTGATGTTTGGAAGGGGGAACCCACCCTAGGTTAGGGAAGTGCCTGTTCTTTGTTCCATGCAGAAATTAGTTACTTTGGAGTTCCTCAGTTTTTGGGTGCCCAATTTAAGACACCCAAAGAAGTATGATTTTCAGAAAGTGCCGACTACCCACTTTCCAAAGGTCAGACCCTTTAAGATGTCTCAAGTTAGACACCAAAAATTAAAACACCCAAAATCATTAATCACTTTTGATAATATTGGCCAGTATTCCAGGTGAGGGGGCATAGCATTTATATAGTGACATAATATTTTCAGTATTTAACCCATTCTTTACAAATCCTAATGTTACGTTTACTTTGAGTGCCACTGCACCTGAGTACAGGTTTCTAATGACACACTGTCCACAGTGACACCAAGATCTTTTTTCTTGGTAGTTTATTACTTTAGAACCCAGCAATGTCTGAGAAGTTCAAATTATTCCTTCCAGTATCCAAACCCTTGGATTTGCCAACACTGAATTCTATCTGCCACATTATGTAATTCATTTACCTAGCTTCGTTGGGTGCCTCTGAAGATTTCTCCTTCCAGTCTTCTCTGGTTTCAGCACAATTTAAATTATTGTTCACTCCTTTTCCCAGCATCATCAAAAACCATTTGTCATGTTAAAAAGTAACCATTTAATTTCACTGTTTTCTAGATCTTAATCAGTTTTGTATTCCATAGCAAATCTCTCACCCCATGATTTTGTAGTTTCCTTTTATGTGGGACTTTGTCAAAGGCTTTTTGAAAATCCAAATAAATTATTTTGACTGACTTGACTTTGTCATGAGGCAGATAGGCCCCATACCTAAAAGGAAAGGGTTAATGAGAGCCCATGGACCCAACTAGTCCTGCCCTACTAAACCTGTAGCAGATGTCAAGCATGGAGAGAGGAGTTAAAAGAGGAGGCCAAGAAGAACAGAGGTCTGCTTCTCCTGAAGCCTTGCTGCAGCCAGAGACTGAAGTAAGCCTGCTGGTTGGACAAGCCTACCCGTGGAATGGATGACCAGATCCTGGGAGACCAGCCAAAATATTATCTGCAAATAAGTCTTAAATATAAAGATGGGGTCCCATTGATGGTTCCTTTGATAACCATTGTGAAGTTGTGATTTTTACCTGAGTGTGTGTGTGTTTTGTGTTTTTTTTTTGGACCTTAACACCAGAAAAGGAGGAGGACTGAAATTTGCTTTGGCTGGAGGGCTAACACACTACCACTGGACCTCACAAGACAGCAAACCTACCAGTGGAGATCTGCAGCAGGGTGAGTTGTGCCCTGACTGGCCAAAAGGGGACACTACAGAGGCAAAACTAATCAGAGCCTTTAGCCTCTACTTTGTTAACATCCTCAAAATATGCTAATATATTAGAGGCATGATTTTGTCTTACAGAAGCTGGTCTGGTCTGTCCCTCTCTCCGCATGTTCAGCTACATATTTTAAAATTCTATTTTTATTATTGTTTCAGTCAATTTTTTCCTAGTAAGTAAGGCTTACTAGTCTAAGTCTCTGTACCATCCCTAGAGTCTTTTTTTAAAGACAAGCATTGCCATTTGCTAACCTCTAATCCTCTGGAATAGTAGCTGATTTTCAGAAGAGATGACATATTTTAATTAGCAGCTCAGCCACTTCATTATTAAGTTTCTTCAGAAATCCTCTGTGGAGTCCTGGTGATTTGTTACTTTAATTTATCAATTTTTTTCAGCTCTTCCTCATTTGACACCTTATTTTCTGACAGTCTCATATTTATCAACTGAATAGAATAATTTCAAGGTAGGTATCTCCTCAACATCCTTGTGGTGAAGACTGATGCAAAGAAAGAGTTTGGCTCCTCTGCAACTTTCTTGTCCTCCTTACTTATTATCTTTCAGTACATAAGACCAAAAGAAAAGAGAGACTACCAAACTTACTTTAACTGGCTCAGGCTGCATCACAGGTGTTGGCATGGCTATGGCACTCTGCGCATAAACCTGGTGATATGCTGCTTGAACTCCATGATCAGAATAGGGCTGTCATAAAAACAAACATTTAAAAATCTTTTTATAAAAGAGTACAAAAGCATGTTCTGTGTTTGTGTGTTTTTGTTTTGTAAGCTCTCATGATTTATTTTGCTAAAAATTGTGGATTAAGTTAACCTAACCACTGACGATTAATCAGTTTTTTTTAAATTTATTTTTTCCCATTGCAGAACAGATTTTGGTAAATCATTTAATACTGTGCATTTGTTTATCAGTACCATCCAGCACCTTTCTTCCTGACATGGGAGTACATTAAAGAGATTAATTTCCATGCTATGAATCTAATTCACTCATAACTTTAAAGGAATAATGTATAAATTTATTAGATTTATGTTAAAACTTAGTAACCAATATTTTGGCTTGCTTTAAAAAGATTTATTCAGGAAAGATGCAGAATGCATTTTTCTTCAACAGCTGCATTGTATGCATGTAGCTTCCCCTAACACCAATAGACTGTGTATCTGTGAATTGAGGGCATTGTACAGCTATATTTTCCTAAATAAATCCTGTTTTGTAGTTCATCAGCCTCCTCAAATTTCTTTGTACATAACTGGTAACCCTCTGATTCATGCACCTCAAGTGGTAGAGCATGCAAGATAAATACGAAATTAGACAGCAAAGTAGCTGCGTGTGCAGCTGCATAGGAAATGTCAATATATATTTGTTTTAAAAGAAAAAAAGCTCAGGCTTCTGCATATACCGTTTGTCACTTGCTATAATTTTTGGTGAAAAATACTTGACTTGGGCTCCCCTTCATAGTCCTTCTGGCTTCTTTGGTGATGAAGAATTGTTTTAAGGAAAGAATACTGTACCATGACATCATAATAAATGTATAGGTTTTTTCATAACTACATTTTCTGTAAAACATATTTTCCTGCCACCACTTATATATTCAATTACTAACAAATGGTTTTATTGTGTATTTTCTAATACTTTTCTCTCCAGTCTAAAAATTAACCATTTCTGGGTGGGGAAAAAACTGCAAAAAAGGATTGCTGTTGATTAAGAAGTAAAGATTCACATGCAGAAAACAGCAGAAAAGATTTAATTGTTATAACCTGGAGAACCTTAATATTCTAATCCCCAGAGCACTTGTCAAACACCGTGTTTCCTTACAGAAAAGTATTCCAGCCAATTTACACTGAAGCATTCAGCTCAGACTGTAGTCATTCAACAGTCCTAACACGCAGTCCCGTCCGCGTGTTAATGTCAATCTGAATAAAGATTAGTAGAAACATTTCATCTAGTCCTCCCACTACTGCCCACAATCTAGTGGTGGCCTTTCAAAATATTTCAGAATCCGATGTTTCTGCTAGGGAGTCATGCCAGGAGCTGTGAGATAGGTACCCAAGAGGCACAGCAATTGTAATGGCTTAAAACAATAGTACTGTGGACATGGAGAAAAAGTGTGCAAAGTATTTTAAACTTTTACATGGCTGATGTAGTTGCACCAAACTGTGCTTAAATTGGTTCTGTTTAACTAGTTTAAATAAAAAAAAGTTCAAGCTTCTATTGCATATAAATATATATATTCATATGCAAAAGTTCCATGAAAGTACCTCTGGAACTGCAGCTTCCATTAGAGAAAGAGGAGGTACACATCCACTGTCCTGTGCAATTTCTAGTGGTTGATAAATAACTTCAGAAGGGTGCAGATAAAAGAATGAGGTTGAAGAGGCAGGAGACTGAAATAAAACAAGATTTAGTATAGGTTACTGAACTGTGCCATAGGTAAGCAACACCAAATGAAAGACTTAAGGAACTGACATTGAAATTTAGGCAACTTAAAAAATATTTAAAAGTTTCAGATACTCACTTGGCTTCGAGTCCTCTTGCTATTTTTGCATTTTTACAAACAATTTTTCTTATTTTAAAAATGTCTCTCTCCTCTGCTATGTGAAGGACCAACACAAACAAAAGGGAAAAGTAACCAACAGACTGACTTGACTATACAGCGGAAATAGTTAAGATGATTTTACATGAAGTGCTGTCAAAAGCACTCAGTCAACAAATTGTAAAAATGAAGTATTTTCTCCTCATTCAGTCACAGTAATCTTAGATACTACTGTAAAAAGTTTTAAAATACAAGTATGAATTTTAAAATTGATGGTGTTGCTTTAACATTTTAATCCCAGGAACAATTTGGTAGAAAAGAAGAAAGAAAAAATACAAAAGTCAGAAAGCAGGAGAGAGAGTTTTCTAAGCACATTAAAATTGAACTGATTTACTTTTAAAAGTAAATAAAATATAAAAAGTTTTTAAGATTCCAAATCCATAATTGAAAATGTATGTAAACTAAATATATTTATAAAACATTATACAAATAATTGAAAAGTTGCTTTTTTGTTTTTAAATCCATGGAAAAATGTGATTGAATATTCTGTTTCTCCTGCAACAGTTGGCATAAAAAATAACTAAAGCAGAAGAGGAAATATTGCTTTGTGACAATAAAAATACAGAAACCTGAACATCAGTTATGGCACTTAAATAGAAAATTGTCAAGTATTGTTTCTAAAACATATTCATTTTTAAGTTTTAGGTCTACCCATGCATTCTGTTAATCATTTATAATATTATGAAGGTACTGATACAAACTTCGTAAGTTAAGATTATGTTGAAATTTACACTTAAAGCACATTTGTGTTCCACATTTTAATTTAGTCTTCAAATTTACCATCACAACTTTTCAGATAACAAATTAATTTTATTTCAACACACAATTAAAAAAACAAAACAAAGAAATCTGCCCCCCCCCAAATTAATTAACTTAGTTAAGGTTGCATTTCCTATTAATACAATTACTAATTTATCAAACATTAGACTCCACAGTCCAACAACAAATTCACTTTCATTTTTAATACAGACCCACTCCCAATACACATGTATACAAAACCATAATTCTATCCTCCGACTTTCTCATGTAAAGTAATACTACATATATCTATAAATTAACTATCTAGCTTAGTTTGTAAAGCATTATGTAAGTTTGTAGTGCTAAATAAAATGTCCAGTCTTGTAAATCTTTAATTACATGAGTAAAAGTTTTCAGATTTGGAAGAAGTCTATCTTTGCACCCGTGCCCTAAAAAGCTTGAAATTATTGGCTCTCTGCCTGCATGAAGCTCAACAAGCACAGACCCCTGTGCCCATACTATACTTCATAAAAGCGCAGATAACCATGCTTACTGATTCTGATGAAGGGTCAAGTCCTTGAAAAGATTTTATTTATAAAGTTTTTCAGCTCATCTTTAGCAATCAGGTAACAAAACCCAAAAATTATTAACGGTAATGTGACCCAATCATAAAACAAATCATTAAACCAATGTAAAAAAAAAAAAAAAATCCCTCATGCATACCACCCACTGCCTCCAAAAAACTTCAGATTAAACAAATAAGAAATGCTGTTTTCACTGACAAATGGAGGAGTGAGTGGCTCAAACAGTGACCTCATATGACATTTAAGAACCAAGTTCCAATTCCAAATCGGAATAGGGCATTTGACTTATGGGAAGAGATTTCCAATTCCCCTGAGGAACCGCACTGTAACTGAGTGAACAAACACAGAAAAACCCTCTATTGGAGTGTGATGGCTGCCAGGTGGACCCTAACTGAGCTTGGCAAAAAACCTGAGTATTTTAGTTCAAGGATGTAATCCAGTATATCTGACAGCAATGAGGTTGCTGGTGGAATGTGCATTAGGTGACATCAGCAGTGAAATCTTGTCCATTTTTGCAAATAAGTGTAGTGAGTTGACTGCTTCCTGCTGTGTAATATAGTACTTTTTTTACTCCCTCTGAACAGGTTGTTTTTAAACCTGCAAATCATTGATTAGACATGCTTTGAAGCAAAGTACTCTGAGATTGGGTTGAAGGATCTTTCCATCGTCTTGGGAGAGAAGATAAGAAGGAATCTAGAGAATGATCGGTGAGCATGGCCAACTGTATAAGGTAAGGAAAAAATGTCTGTCTGGGCCAAGTTGGAACTATTAAAGTAACTTTGGCTTTGTCTTCCTCTATCTTGAGTAGAACTTTGGATATTACAGGAGTTGGAGGGAATGTGTGTAGTAGACCTGACAACCACTGAAAGTGAAAGGCATCCCCTAAGGACCGGATACGCAGGCCACCTTCAGAGCAGAAATGAGCACATTTCTTGTTTCTGACCATAGAGAACAGATCTATCTGAGGGGGTGCCCTATTGCCAAAATATGCGATGAAGTATAATGGAATGTATTTCCCACTTGTGGTCTTGAAGGTATCCGCAGTTACAGTTTAAGAACCTGAGAGTAAGTTGCTGTGGTGGTGATCTGATTGCATATGCACCAATTCCAAAGTTTCTCAGCTTCGGCAGAGAGGGAGGGGGATCTTGTTCTTCCTTGTCAGTTGACACAGAATATGTGTGACGTTGTCTGTCATGACCTGTATATATTTATCCCTGATCAATGGTAGAAATTGGAGACAGGCATATCTGACTGCCCTGAGTTCTAGGATGTTGAGGTCCTGAGGTGTCCACCTGCCCTGGGCCATGTGGGTATTCATATGTGATTCCCAACCTAACAGGGATGCAGCTGTCATTATAACTACTACTAGGGAAGGGTGGACAAAAGGGACTCCTGCGTGAAGGTTGCAAGAATGTTTCCACCAATTGAGAGATTCTTCACAAAGATGGGTATGGAAAGTAGTGTGTTTAGACTGTTTCTGCTCAGTGAATAAACAGTCCTGAGCCACCCTTGAAGACAACACAGTCACAGTCTCGTATGGTCTATAATGAAACTGCCAGATGTCCCAACAGCTGAAGAGAGTTCTTGACTGGGGGTCTGTAGGTTGATCTGGATTGTGTTGACTATGTTTGATAGAGCCACGAATCTGTGCATTGTGGAAGGTAGGGTTCTTGCTGATATGGAACTGAGAAACTCCTATGAATTTTAACTTTTGTATAGGAGTCAATATAGATTTCTGAATATTGAATTGTAGGCCCAGTTTGAGGAAGAGGTCTATGGCCTTCTAAGTAGCCTGTGAAGCTTCCTCATGGGAGCAACCTTTTAGAAGCCAATTGTCTAGGTAAGGGAACAGCAGAATTCCTTATCTGCAGAAGTGTGCCACTACTACTGACCCATCTTTTTGAAAAGACCCTTTGGGCACACAAAAAGCTTGTCTTAACTGACAGTAAAACATCAGAAATCTTTTGTGGGATGGGCAGATCACTCTATGGATATATCCATCCCCAAGGTCAAGGGCTGAGAACCAATCCTGTCGGTCCAGTGGTGGAATTATTGCTGCAAGTGTTACCATTTTGAATTTTTGTGCCTTCACAAAGGTGTTGAGTAGTCTTAAATCCATCCACCATTCCTTTTTGGATCCAGGAACTACTTGGAATAAAACCCGTTTCCTCAGTGTTGCATGGGAACAGGTTCTATGGCACCCCAAAGTAGGAGAGAGTCTACTTCCTCTCTTAGGTGCTCAATAAAGGAGTTCAGCTTGGCGTAATTCGTGCAGTTGTATTTAGCTATCAATGCCGGATAGTTGGTGATTCTAACCTGTAAAGTAGTTGATTAATACAATTTTCTACCAAACAGATCAAGGCACTATCACAGGCAGAGTCATAGTCATAGCCATGGTGCTGCCTTCCACATTCATTTACTGCCTCAACCACCAGTGAGTTAGGAGACAAATGAGAAAATAAAAATTCTGAATCTTCAGAGCGCACATAATATTTCTTATCCACTTTCTTGCATGTGGGCTGAATCATGGCTGGGGTGTGCCAGATAACTTTTGCAGGATCTAGAAGGGCCTTGTTAACAGGCAGAGCGATGTGGGCAGATGGAGCTACATGAAGGATGTCAAGGAGTTCATGATCTGGCTCTTTAACCTCCTCAAGATGGATCTGTAAAGAGTCTGCAATTCTCTTGATTAGGTCCTGGAACTGTTTGAAATAGTCAGCAAGGGATGGTGGACGTGGCATCACAGCTTCATCTGGGGATGAAGAGGAGATGTTAGCTGGGGGAGAGACCTCATCATCAGCCCCAGCTTCCTGTTCCTCAATGGTTTCTTCCTGAGGTTCTGATCTTCTGCAGAGGGAGGATGATGGAGGTTGTCTGTCCCTGTATTGGGTGGTAATCAAGTCCCTGGTGCTGAAGGGGTCCCAGTATGGCCAAAGAGATGGTGCATGTGGAATGGGTGTTCATACCTGCAAGGTGGTGGCTTTAGATGTCTCTCATGAATGTAAACAATTTCCGCAGAGACCTCAGAAAAAGTACCTCTGTAGAAATGGAGTCCTAGGATGCAACAGGAGAGAGATTTGCAGTAGAGACAGGGAAGTGTTAGTATCATTATTCCTAGCACTGGTGAGACCTCATCTGGAATACTGTGTGCAATTCTGGTCTTCCATGTTTAAGAAAGATGAATTCAAACTGGAACAGGTGCAGAGAAAGGCTACTAGGATGGTCTGAGGAATGGAAAACCTACCTTATGAGAGAAGACTCAAAAAAGCTTTGCTTGTTTAGCTCAACTAAAAGAAGGGTCAGGGGAGATATGACTGCTCTCTATAAATACAGCAGAGGGATAAATACCAGGAAGGGAGTTATTTAAGTTAAGCACCAATGTGGACACAAGAACAAATGGATAGAAACAGGCCATTAACAAGTTTAGGCTTGAAATCAGACTAAGGTTTCTAACCATCCAAGGCGTGAAGTTCTGGAATAGCCTTCCAAGTGGAGCAGTGGGGACAAAAAACCTAACTGGCTTCAAGACTGAGCTTGATAAACTTATAGAGGGGATGGTATGATGAGACTGCTTACAATGGCATGTAGCCAATACGTGACTGCTAGCTGCAAATATCTCCAATGGCTGTTGATGGGACAAGGCCATCAGCATTAAACAGCTCTCCCCTTGTGGAACAATGAGGTTGCTAGAATGGAGACAACAAGGGCTTTACCTCCCCTTAAAGGTCTTGGACCAAACCCTAGACCCACAAAGTGGGGTGAGATGACACTAAAGGATTGCATTCATGTGGGTTTTTTTGTTTTTGTTTTTGTTTTTTGTTTTCCATAGATCTATATCTCTCTCGTCTTTAAGAGGTTGTGTGTGTGTGTGTGTGTGAAATTTCTTTCCTAAGCCTGTGTTTCCTTGCTTTACTGCCATGTTTCCCCTAAAAAGATTAACTAGAAAACCAGAGCTCACATAGCCAGGTGGACTTGGGCAGGAAATATCTAGGCAACTGTGGGGAGGGCTTGTGAGAGCTGAGGAACTGGTTCCGGGGTCTAGGTGTCCACACCGTGGGGTTCCACTATCCAAAAAGAGTTTAATTGTTTATACTGACTGTGCCAAAGTCGCCGCCATCGTATTGACCTAGCTGGATCAATTAAGTGGTCAGTGAAGACCCGCTCAATCGATCCAGAAGTCGACAAAGTAAACCACCCCTTTAAGTGGCGTAGCGCTGCATCGATGGGAACACGGTGAAGATGCCACGCAGAAGGGAAGCACAGCAGTCAATGGGTGTTACACAAGCTATTCAGCAGCTGGATTCCATCACAACAGACTTGTGTCTGTTCAGAGAGTGAGGGCATTCTACACTTAGCGTGCTGCAGTGGTGCAGCTGCACCAGTGCAACTGTGCTGCTGTAGCACATAGTTAAGACACTAGCTATGCTGACGGGAGAAATTCGCCTGTCGATGTAGGTACTCCACCTCCCTGAGACGCGGTAGCTATGTTGACAGAAGAAGCCTTCCCATCAACATAGCGCTGTCTACACCGGGAGTTTGGGCGGTATAACTGCATTGCTCCATTTTCCACACCCTTGACCAATGTAGTTATACCAACATAAATTTGTAATGCAGACCAGAGGTAAGCCTGGACCAAGTGGTGACAGAGGCCACTAATACTAGACTAACCAGGGCATATCTAATTGCCCTGTGTTTCAGGAGCTTAATGCTTTGAGTTCAGAGACTCCAAATCCCTTGGATAGCTAGATTCCCCATCCATATAGACTAACTTCCACAAGAGAGCTGTGTCCCCTTTGTCCAGCTTGTAGGAAAGAAATACTATGTGGATAAAAGAACTGGATGTGATATTTTATTAAATTATGCTATATCCCTTCCATTCTGTCAAGAAATACTGCATGATTGCACTACTGAGATACAGCAAACAATATTAATCTGAACAATGCTGATTAACTAATTGCTTTGGGAGGTATCATTTGAATTATGAACATGTGATTTAAAAATTGAAACAGCATGCTGTGCGTTCGGACAATGAAAATGATGACCAAATGCTGCAATTATAAAATATGTTTACCTGTGGAACACTCCATTGCCACTGCCCTGAAAGACACTGTGCAGGTGCCTAGGTTCATAAAAACAAGTATAATATTTCATAATTCAAACATTCTCATATGAAAAACACACAAACTTTTCAAATACATTGTTTTCAAAATGAAACAGACACTGGAGGGTCTGAATTGATGAAAAGCATGTAAGGTAACATTTTCAAAAGCACCTAAGTAATTTAGACACATAAATCCTATTGATTTTCAATGGGACCCTGATTTAGGCACTTTTGAAAATCATACTTAGGATCCTAAATCATTTAAGCACTTTTGAAAATTTGAGTTTTTAAAAAATAAATAAAATAGTTAAAAAACAAAACATTACAACAATTCGAAAGTATTTTTAAAACTTTGCAAAAATCCTACTTTTAAAGATATTTTTATCATGGTCACAATTGATCAATAAAGCTTTAATCCAGAAATGTTCTAGTGAACTTTTCTCTCGAGTAAAGTCCCAAACCTGCAAATAGAACTACTGGTGAGAACTCTTGTGCATTCATATGTCCTGCTAACGTCAGTGAGATTGCATGGGTTTTAGAATCCACACTGGTGCATCTTCTTGTTCGATCAAGTCCTAAACCCTTAGTGATTTCCAACTTTGTATGATTTGTTCAAGTGATTTTTAAAGTAAGGGTGGAATTGACCCGGCTATCTAGCACTACCATAAAGAAAGGATCAGAGTTCATTCTGTTTCCAGGCAGGCAGAGAAGCAGAAAATTCAGTCCTGATGAGGGAGTGTAGGAATGGAATACCTCACTGCACTATCTACTGTGACTTTACATTTTAGGTATTGCACTGGTAAACTCTGAAGGGAGCCTTGCGTGGCCAGAGGGACAGCTGGTAAGAACTGATGGTTTTGAGAGAGTGGTGAAAGCAAAACTAGAAGGCTGGAAAGAATCCTCAGGCTATGAAATGATGTAATCATTTTCTATCTTTACCTGGTAATGATATGTAGGCTGATGATAAACAGGTTGAGCTACCATTACTGGGGAACTGGCAATGGAGCGTGACTTTAAAAGGGAAAAAAAAAAGAAACAGATAAATTAGAAATTTTAATATATTATTCTCCGGAATTGTTACTTTTACTAATACATGTGCCTTAAGTACTATATGCTACACAATTTACCTTAAAAACAAATTAATTTATAAAGAATGGTTAAAGTAACTATGATTCTTTAAAATGATCACTTGCATGGATCCACACTGTAGATAAAGAATATGCCTTTGACACATGAACTCAGGACTTTCTTGAAAGCAGCATCTATTGGGGCTGCTCACATACCCTATATCCTCAAATCCCCCCCAATCCTTTTGATATGCAAGAGAGCACAGCCTCAGATCCAATTTAAATTCCTTCCATTAAACACAAAATCTGCTGGAAGACTCTGAAATAATGGAAGATATTGTACCAAAGCCCCCAAGGTTGAAAAATTGAGGGACTTGATATTAAAAGAGACAGGGTTTGTCTACACAGCAAATAAAAAACCAGGGCTCACCCATGCCAGCTGACTTGGGCTCAAGGGGCTCAGGATATGGGACTGTTTCACTCCTGTGTAGGCTTCTGGGCTCCGGCTGCAACCCAAACTCTGGGACCACCCACCTCACAGGGTTCTAGAGCTGGGGCTCCAGTCCAAGCCTGAATGTCTACACAGCAGTTAAACAGCCCAGTGAGCTCAAGTCAGCTGGCCCAGGCCAGCCATGGTTTTTTTCTGCTGTGTACACATACCCTCAGCACTAGAGGAACCAACACCAATGTATTGGGAGGCCCAGTTTTGAGGCACTGAAGCTTGACTCAGGCTCACGGGGCTCAGGCTAATAGGCTGTTTACTTGCAGAATAGATTTTTGGGCTCAGGTTGAGGCCTGAGCTCTGGGACCTTCCCACCTCACAAGTTCCCAGAGCCTGGGTTCCTGCCTGAGCCTGAATGTCTACACTGCACAGCTTCTTAGGGCTTGTCTTCACTTACCTCAGAGATTCGGCGGCAGTCAACTGGAGTTACGCAAACTACGGAAAAACCTTGCGTAACTCCCGTCGACTTCTGTGCTTCTGTTCTGCGCGCCGTCCTCACTGCACTACGCCACTTGAGAAGGTAGTCTTAATATGTCGATTTCTGGATCGATTGAGCAGGTCTTCAATGACCGCTCAGTCGATCCAGATAAGTCGATCTGACAGTGGCAAATTTGCCACGGTCAGTGAAGACATAGCCTTAGCTTGCGTCACCTGGCATAGGCCAGCTGCAGGGTTTTAGTTGCAATGTAGATACCTGTGGTGTCTAAAAGAGACAGAATCCAGCAGTGAACTCTGTGTAATCTGTAAATTTCTTCCCAGGATTTCTTTCCAATGCAGCTTCTTGGTAAAGATAAAATATTTGTCTTCTGGGGTTAAAAGAAAGGTGCTTTCCCTTCTCTTTTTAAACCCAGCACTTGATCTACCCCCATTTATCCTCCTCCCAATACAAATATCAATTCTAAAATGGATGTGTGACAGTTTTGGGGACATGTTTCTGTCAACTGGTGACATGTTTGTGTCAATTTAAGAATTCCATTTTGTTGGGAACTCGCTATTATATTTCACCCTCCATTTTGAATGTAGCCTTTTTTGTGGCCTGAAACATTCATTTTGGTAGCAGGAACTTGACACGCAGTAGGGAAGCTGAGATAGCCCATGATGGCTCTATCAGCATCGAATGTCCCTCTGCTGGTGGAACAATGGGCTTGCTACCAGCAGGGCAACTGACTTTGAATTGTGCCCAAAAGCTGACTGGGATGAAGCATGGAAAATCCCCAGTGGAAAAACAGGGACAGAAAAGGTAGCAATAGCTGTTTTAAAAAGAGGAATACCCTCTAAGCAAGGAAAACCATTTAATTACCCTAGAAACAAAAGATCCAGCTGAAGATAGTGGAGGCAGGAGGGACTTTACTTCCCTAAAGGACAGTGACCAAACCCCAGGCTCCCAAAAGGAGGTGAGATCACACTGAAGGGAGTGCATTCAAGAGTTTATTTTCCATAGCTCTGTTACACTCTTGTGATTTTTTTTAAGAGTAATGTGTGTATAAAAAATTCCTTTTCTAAGCCTGTGTTCCTTGCTTTACGGATACACTCACCTTGAAGTGATTAACTAGAAAGCTCACATAGCCAGGTGGACTCTGGGGGAAAAGTGTGGACACTGGTTCTAGGGGTCTAGGTTGCCATACCTCAAGTTCCCACTGCCCAAGAAGAGTGTCATACACTGAGTCTTCACCTAGGGAATGAGTCTGAGAGATCCAAAGCAAGGAACAGTGATCAATCATTGCTCAAACCTGGGGATGTTAGTAGCATTTGGGATTCAGTGGTCACAACAGACTGGTGTCTATTCAGAAAGTGGACCAGGGACTGGACCAGGTTGTGACAGCATGTTCTCACAAAACTCAGTAGTCTTGAGTTCTTTACTTTATTTTTATGGACAGCCAAAACCCTTCACAACAGTTCTATATATTTCTCTGTTATGAATTTCTTTCTGCCCTATAATGACTCATTCTTTATTCTATATTTTAAAAAACAGGTGAGGCCAAATGAAGTGAGAATTTAAACTTAATGTATGTTCTTGTAATATTATACATTTTTAAAGTTACAGATTCCTCAGGTCAAGACAAAGACAAAAGTATTAACATAATGTAAAATTGTTTTATTCTATGGGAACAATGAAACCTGTATTAATGATCACCTGTTAACTGCAGTTACCTCCTGACAGCCACATTAATTACATTAGATGATGCAAAACAGAGGTCAGTTCCCTAGCTGCCATCAAACATCATAAGAGACAAGGTGGGTGAGGTAATATCTTTTATTGGACCAACTTCTGCTGGTGAAAGAGACAAGCTTTTGATCTAACACAGAGCTCTTCATCAGGTCTGGGAAAAACACAAGGTGGAACAGATTGTTTAGCAAAAACAGTTAACACATTTCAAGGGGAAATTCAAGTGAAGTGGCCCGTTAACACCTCTCCCACCATAGAGCAGTGTGATGGGGAAGACCAGTCCCCCACTAAAGAGCAAGGGGTTAAGAAACAGCCCTGGGCCCCGGTGGTCCGACCCAGCCACAGCTGCAAAACCCGCACAAGCTAGCAGCTTGGGAAGCAGAGCAATTCTAGGGCAGGTAGGCAGTGGAAGAGAGCAGATGGCTGCTCTGAAGGGAAGTGCTGCTCAGGAGTTCGTTGCCTGAGACCTGACAACACAGACCTGCCTACAAGAGAAGGTTACTCACCCTGTCCTCCTGTGGGTGCTCCACTTCAGGGTGTTGGTGGTCCTGGTGCCGTCAACTGGAGAGTTTTCAGCAGCAGTGTCCATCCAGGTCGCTCATGTGCAGTGGTCATCTCGCAGCACTGTTGGCACTTCATCAATCACACACATGACCCAGACCCCTCAGTTCCTTCTCTACCATAGATTTCCTGATACAAACTCCGAAGTAGAGGGGGGGTAGTGGAGCACACACAGGGACACACATCTCGAAGAACCTCAGTTACTGCACTGGGTGAGTAACCTTCTCCTCTTTGAGTGATGTCCTATGGGTGCTCCACGTCAGGTGACTGTAGAGCAGTGCTCTGTTGTGGATGGGGGGAACTTTGGAGTTGTTTGAGTGACCAATGCTAACAGTATAGAGCATACCAGTGTGTCGGTGTCCAAGCTCTGTATGATTGCGTAATGTTTTGTGAATGTGTGTTCAGAGGCCCAGGTTATAGCTCTACAAATGTCCATCAGTGGAACATTGTTCAGAAAAGTGACTGTAGTCGCCATGGATCTAGTAGTGTGGGTTCTGATCCCCAATGGTGGTTGTATTTTATTCTGTTCGTAACATAGTTGTATGCAGCTAGATATCCATTTGGAAAGTCTTTTTGTAGAGATGGTGGATTCTTTGGACCGTTCCATCATAGAGATGAACAGTCTTGCGGATTTATGGAAAGGTTTAGTTTTATCCAGATAAAATCCCGTATCTCTTCTGACATCTAGTGTATGTAAAAAGGCCTCATGTTTGTTTCTGTATGGTTTGGGGTAGAAGATAGGGAAATGGATCAGTTAGTTTATGTGAAAGGACGATGTTACTTTAGGCATGAATTTAGGGTGAGGTCTCATTGTGATTTTATCCCTAAAGCATATAGTATATGGTGGGTTAGCCATGGGGGCCCCTATTTCACCTACTCTTCTAGCTGAGGTGATGGCAACTAAGAATGCTATTTTCATTGATAGGAGTAATAATGAGCATGTAGTTAACAGTTCAAACGAGGGTCCTGTGTAATACTAAGTTTAGGTCCCATGCTGGCATGAACTTCCAGGTATATATTCTGTAAACCAGTGAGGAAACGTTTGGTAAGGAGATGTGTAAATAATGACATCCGTTCGATTTTGTGGTGAAATGCACTGATGGCTGCAAGATGTACCTTGATGGAACACATGGAGAGTCCTGAGTTTTTAAGTTCCAGTATGTAGTCCAGAACTAGTGGGAGAGGTGCTAATGCATTAGTGTGTTTTGATTTGCACCATAGACAGAATCTTTTCCATTTTTGAAGGTAGGCTTAGTGCATGGATGATTTTCTGCTGTTAAGTAATACCTGTTTAACCTGTCCTGAACAGTTTAGTTATCTTGATGGAACCATGTAGGAACCAAGCCTTCAAGTGAAGTCTGTCCATATCGGGATGGAGAGTCCTGCCCCAGTTTTGTGACAGAAGGTCCCCCCGAAGAGGAAGCTGTTGTGGGGTGCGGATCGACATTCTCATCAGATAAGAGTACCATGGTAGTCTGGGCCACACTGGGGCAATCAGTATCACTGAGGCCCCGTCATAGCATATCTTGTGTACTACTCAAGATAGTAATGGGATTGGTGGGAACGCATATAGTAATATTGCCTCCCATTTGAGGAGGAAGGCGTCCCCTAGGAATTGGGGATCTTAACCCTGCTCTCGAGGAAAAGTGTGGACATTTTTGGTTTTTTGCTATTGCGAATACGTCTATGGATGGGACTCTCCATTGTCGGAATATGGATTGCAGAACTGTGGTGTTTAGTTCCCATTCGTGAAAGAATTGTCTGCTCAGTATGTTCGCTGTCGTGTTGTGATAGCCAGGGAGGTAAGAGGCAGAGATGTTTATGCTGAGCCCTATGCACCACTTCCACAGTCTCATGGCTTCTGTACACAGAGCGTGGAATTGGGACCCATCCTGTTGATTTATGTAAAACATGCGATTGTCAGTCATCACGCGTACTGTCCTGTTGAGATCAGCGGAATAAAGTGTAAGCTTACATTGAGATCTGCCTGTAACTTGCATAGATTGATGTGCAGTTGAGTTTCTGTATGAGACCATTGTCCTCAGATGCTGTGGTGTTGCATATGGGCACCCCATCCAATTAGCGAGACGCCTGTCACAATCATAACTGATGGCTGTTTCTGTTGGGATGGTATTCCGGTGCAGAGATTTTTTTGGTTTTGTCCACCAGTGCAGTGAATCCTTGACTTTGGTGGGTATTATCATCTATTGAGGCTGTGTTTTGTTCGATGTGTAGACTGAATGCGGCCATCCTTGTAGATAGCACATGTGTAGCCGCGCGTGTTGTACTATGAAAGTAGTGACCGCCATATGTCCTAACAACTGAAGACCGGTACATGTTTATAATATATGAGCTGGACGTAGCTACTAAAATATTTGTTAATATGTGAAATCTCTGCATTAGTAGCGACACTTTGGCCCCTGGAGTTGAGGTGTGCCCCTATGAACTCTAGTTGTTGTACTGGAAATAGGGTTGACTTCTGCTCATTTATTTGTAACCCTGAAATTTAAAAAAAATCAACGATCCTTTGAATACTGTGATGCCTCTTATCATGTGGAGCTTCTCAGTAGGCAGTCATTGAGATATGGGAATATTATCCGTTGCCGGCATAAGAGTGTTGCCATGATTGCAAGGGTTTTGGAGAAAACCTGTGGCACAGTGAAGATGCTGAATGGTAGTAACTGTATTGATAGTACTCTGTTCCCACTGTGAATTGAAGGAATCATCTATGTGGTGGGTGTATTGTGATGTGAAAGTACATGTCTTGCAGGTTGAGGGCTGAGAACCATTGTTCCACTGTTGGTATTATCGTGGCTAACATGACCATCTTGAACTTTTGAACTAGAATGAACTTGTTGAGCTTTCTGAGATCCAGAATGGGCCTCTAACTTCTGCTTTTTTTCTGTGTTAAGAAATAGCGGGAGTAGAATCCCTTTTGCCTGTACTGTGGTGGGACATGCTCCGCTACACCTAACTGTAGGAGATAGTGTACATCTTGTGGCAGGAGGTGTTCGTGAGAGGGGTCCCTGAAGAGGAAGGGAGCAGGAGGTTGGGTGGATGGTATGGATGGAAACAGGATGGAATAGCCTTCTTGTATGAACGCTAGTGCCCATTTATCTGTAGTAATTAACACCCAGGTGTTGTAAAAAGGGCATAATCGGTATCCAAAGATTTGCAGGTTGATGGTTATTGGCACAGAAATGGTGGTGAGGTCTCTCAGACCCTCAACCAAGACTTCAAAATGACTGTTTCGTCGGCGCTGGTTGCAAAGACCACGTCTGTGTCTGAGTTGGCCTCTGTCTTGGATGTCTCTGCTTTTGTATGTGTCAAATTGTCTGTGTTGGTGAGTAAATGAGGACTCCTTGCATTGCTAGGGCTGGTATCTTTTACACTTGGAAGCAGGTGTCTAGATACCAAGGGTTCTCAGCATTGCTCTGGAGTCCTTCATTGAGTGAAGTACCTCATCAGTTTTTTTAAAAAAGTAGTTTTTCCCCCATCTAATGTGAGCCTCTATTTTTACTTACAGATCCCTTGGGATACCCGACGATTACAGCCAAGATGCCCTACATATGACTACAGCTGTTGCTGTTGTTCATGCTGCTGTGTCCACAATGTCAAGGGATGCTTGTAGTGCTGTATTGGTGACCAGCTGTCCCATGGTTATAATGGACCTGAACTGTTCCTGTCTGTCTTCTGGCAGGTCATTGGTGAAGTCACTTAACTTATTGTAATTATCATAATCATATTTCCCAGTAACACATTGTAGTTTGCTACCCTAAACTGCAAGGTTGCATATGAATAAACCTTGTGGCCAAACAAATTTAATCTCTTTAATTCTTTATCCTGTGTGATGGATTTGTATTGTATGTTTGTTCCTTTGGGTCACAGCTTCGACAACCAAGGAGTTTGAAGAAGGATGAATAAGTAAGAACTCCATGCCCTTGGCAGGCACATAGTATTTTCTATCCACCCTCTTGCAGGTTGTCTGCTACACAACGTCTGAAGGTTCCATTAATGCATTGTTTATTGGCAACACTATCTTTGTGGTGGAGGATGTCTGTAGTATTTGGAGGAGTTTGTGCTGATTCTCCAATACTTCCTCCAGGGGCATCTCTTGGCTTTGTGCCACCCTTTTAAAAAGCTCCTGAAATTGCCTGAAGTCGTCAACTGTGGTAGGAGGTGGTGGCATTATGGCCTCATCAGGTGACGACTAAGAATTGTGACGTGGCATCGTGTCCTGTTCTATTTCTTTGTCTGGTTCCTCAACTGGGTCTTCCTGTGCTTCGGATGGTTCAAGCCTGGGTGATGGTGATCTCAATTCACCACAGGATGGCATTACAGGACAGCTGTTTTGAGTCCTATATGCAGGTCACAGGTCCTATGATGGCCATTGCATTGGGAACTGCATTTGTGGGCACATCCATGGTGGTTTGTAAGAATGGTTCATCAATCAGTTGTATTGAGATCTTGATTTTATGCTCGGTGTTGACCCACATCTGATGGGGGAGGAGTGGTGTGGAGAAAAGGCACCTTCCTGCAGATCATCTTCCTCATCACTTGAAAATGGTGTGGCCATGGGTGATAGTGGAAGTTCCACTGATGTATATTCTGGTGAAACGTCGGTGCCAAATAGCGGTGAATGTGGTGCGTAGGGTACAGTGTTGTCCTCTGTTTCCAGCCATTGGTGATGGCGGTGCTTCGATACCGTCGGTACTAGCATGGTTGACTTCAGTCAGTACTGTGGGTGGTGCCACTTTCTTTCACCCTGACTTGCTTGGTTCTGTCTCAATTGGTGCTGGTGCTATTGGTACCGATGGTGGGGGCGTGGGTGCTGTGGCAGCTCAGTGCCGTTTTTGCCGGAGTCGACAATGCTGTGGAAGCAGACATGCGTCTTGGCTCCATTGTTTTCTGTTGGGGCTTGGTTGAGGTCCCGATGCAGATGGTTCCAGAGATGCCTGGAGCATCAAGAGTGCTCATGCATGAGGTGATCGGCACCGAGGGCTGCAACCTGGCCGGAGACCGCTTCTTTTTAGGCACGTCTCTATCTGGAGAGGTCAAGGCTCTTTTCCTCATTTTTGTGGAGGACTGAGCCTTGTTTTTGTCCTGTTTCCTTGTGGACTCTCTTGGCGTTTTTTGACCCAGTTGGAGGCTGGTCTGAGGGATTTTTACATTAGTATGAGCTTAAGGCAGAGGTCTCGATCTTGCCTGGCTCTGGCCTTTAAGTTTGTGCAGTGGATACACTTTTTTGAGACATGCCCTTCCCCGAGGCGCCTGAAACAGAGTGTATGGCCGTTTGAGATGGGTATCGTGTCTCAACAGGAACCATATCTTTTAAAGCCTGGGAAACTAGGCATTATGGAATAGTTTCTCCTTCCTAAAAGGGAAACTATCTAAAAAGAGAGGAAAAAATGACTTTTTAAAAAACTAAGTATTTACTATCTTACTCTAAAACTAACTTATTCTGACTAAACTACTAATGTTATATTAATGTCTATACTAATTTCAACTATTTTCTAGGTTTGTCAGCAACACTGCTGCAGATCTCCGTCTCAGGTTGGGAACAGCTGAGAAAGAACTGAGGGGGCTAGGTCATGCCAATGGCGCCATGAAATGATCATCGCGCATGTATGACCTGGACGGACACAGCTGCAGAAAACTCTCCATTTGATGGCATCAGGACACATCGACACTTGAAGTGGAACACCCACAGAGACCTCACTTGAAGAAGAAAGGACACAGTGCAGGTCAGAGATGTGACTGAAAATTCTTTGATTTACTCTGTGAAGCTAAAGAAGATTTGGGTAGGAAGTGGTCCAGAGGGTTGGATGCTTAGCACCCTAAGGAGCAGAGTGGAGAGGGTATGCCTGGACTTGCCTATCCATTCCAAGAGGAAATTACAACCACAAGAGCTCAGAACCTAGCTGGAAAAGACCTTAACCATTCAAGAGCCCCGAAGTCCCTATGCTAAAGGGAAGGACTGGAAACCCTGAAGGGGGCAGAAGGCTTAAAGACAGGATGGTGTTTTCAATGAGGAAGGCAACCTGCCACCCCTCCATCTGATCAGTAGGTGGTAATGTTGATGGTTGTTCACTTACATGGGGAAACAAGAAAAAAAAGCTGGGGTAGAGTTAGTGAGTAATAGATTGTTGTAATAAGCCATAAATCCAGTGTCTCAATTCAGTCCATGATTTTTAGTTGGCACTTACCATCCCACACTGGCAGCCCTACAGAGTAACATCAAACAATTACAACCCATATTCAATGGGGACCACATCCTGAAAGAAATCTTTCCCAAATCCTCTCTTCTGGACTTCAGACAACCTCCCAACTTCTCCATGCTCATCACCAGAAGCAAGCTCCACACAGACCAGGATACATCAACTGAAAGTGGTACCACACCCTGCCACAGCAACAGATGCAAACTCTGTAGACGTATCTCCGCTACTGAATAGAAACACTGGATTTATGGTTTATTCCAACTATCTATAACCCACTAACTCCTACCCAGTTTTTCCCCCCTCCAATCACCCTGTGAGTGAAGAGGTATTAAGGGGCCACTTCATCTTGAATGGTCCCGTGAAATATGTGTTAACTACTTACGCTAAACAATCTGTACCATTTTGTATTTAGCTGTGACACTCTGAGTACATTTCTCAGCCGAAGAAGAGCTCTGTGTAAGCTTACAAAGCTTCTCTCTCTCACCAACAGAAGTTAGTGCAATAGATATTATTTCACCCACCCTGTCTCTCTACTATCCTGAGACCAACATAGCTATAACACTGCTTACAATCAAAGATAATGTACAGTTAGCAAGTTTCACATAGTAATTAATTCTCTTCAGAATTTTATCTATTTTGTATAACAAGGGGAGAAGAAAGAAGATAGAAAATATAAGGAAAAGGCAAAAAGAAACAAGCTTCATGGAACAGAACTTTACCAGCAACCCAGCTGTGAGACATATGCCATATTCTAAAATCATAATTTTTCCAGGTATTACTTACAGGCCATGGCTGTGGAACAGATGCAACTTCAGGAGTATGAAAATAAGCTACCCCATTGTGATAAGTATAAGGATATCCAGTTGCAGTGGTCAAGTACATTGTTCCAGCTGCTGGCATGATGCTAGATCCTAAAATAAACAATGATTATTAAAATTAAATACCTAAGTATATGGTACATGCATCTAAGTATATGGTAGTGTGGCCATTAATGCATCAAGTTCTCTATTTGCAGAGGTGATGACTTTAAGAAAAGCTGTCTTTAAAGATAGATGAACCAAAGACATTTTCTTGAGGGGCTCAAAGGGAGGATCCATGAGTTTAATCAGAGCAAGGTTGAAGCCCCAAGATCTCATAGGGGGAAAAACAATGGTCATGTCTTTCAGGACCATAGACACAGCATAATCAGAAAATATAGGTCTGTGTTTAATATGCCTCTGGAGAGTTGAACTGACAGCTAAATGCCTGTTAACCCTGGATTTAAGAAGAAGGAAATGGTCCAGTGTCCTGAGGTCAACTTGGGGAGCCTTCAAAACCATTTCCAATGGTGACAAAGCTGCCAAATTCAAAGATTTGAATCAGAGAGGTAGGTGCAGAAGCAGAGTCAAGTGCTTGAAAAGTATGTGGTGGATCCCCACTCAAGCACAGGGAGAGAAAAAGGGTTCTTGGGATCCAGAGTAGAGAAGTATCCTGGTTGATTTGTGTTGAGAGGTCTGTCACTGGAGATATATCTCAAAGAGATAGCTATGTCATTAAAAGTCTCCAAAATACTCCTGTGTTGGAGAGTAAGAGAAAGATGATAGCTCTTCCTCTTCTTTTGTTAGTACCCCCATCAGTGGGTAGAAGTGCTTTCTCTTCTCTTTCTGATTTCCCAGAGGAATCCTGTGGTGCTGTGACTGATGTATTGGTGCTGGAGGATATGTCCAGTATAGGTCTTTGTGCTGGCAGGAAGGGCAGCGGTGCTGGAGGAAGGGTCAGACCTGGGACTATTCAAGCCTTATGTGACGGTGCCTGCTCAGTTTTTAGTGTTTTGCCATAAACAATTTTGATGCCACACAACTGACAGGGCTGAGCAGTGGTTGCTGAGGGAGTCACTTTATGGGGCCAAGTAGATTCCAGTCTCATGCCTTTGTTGGAAGGTGCCACAGAAACCTGAATAGAAGGGTTTGTCCCACAGGAGAGGACCTCAGGATTGAGGGTGGCCTTGACACCAGTCATAGGCCTGCCACAATATCAGACTGTACATATTCTGAGGCCAGATAAGTAAAGTCTCTCTCCCTTCTGGCCTGAGGAGTAAAGGCATGGCAATGGGCAAGAGAGTCATTTTTACCCAAAGACAGAAGGGACTAGATGGGGGTATCAGACTCAGGAATTGCTGGGCAAGAAGAGCATCTCTTGAAGCCCTTATGCCATAGTTCTGGTAAAGAAGCCCAGAGACAGGATAGGGAAATGGCTAATTACACTATTCTAAAATAAACTAATTAAGATACACTATGCTAACTATTTACAGACTTGCAAGCAAAGGTTATAAAGTGGTCTAGTCCTGTGAACAGGATATAGTGAGTTCTGTCTGTTCTCTGCAATAGTAGAGAAGGAGCTGAGTCAGTTAGGGTATGCACTCCCTTATACAGAATAGGGTGATGATATCATTCTTGTGTATACTCAATGCAAACAGCTTTTCAAGGGAGTTTGGCAGCTCAATGGCAGTAGGTGCCAAACCCACAAGATATAACACACAGAGGCCCTTAGAGAAGGGCAAAATGTTTTACACTCCATTTACTTCGTAAAAACAAAACTCTAATATAGAAAAAGCAATTACTGAAGGTACTGAAATATTACTGTCCTGGGTAAGCTAAGCCTTTCATCTATGGATTCATATTCTTTAACTTATTCAGTACGTTTTCAAAGTCTTCCCAAAACTTCAAAAATGGAAATTAAAGAAACAAGGGATGTAAATTTTGGATAAGTGTATAAGACTTTGAGTGTTCTTTTGTGTTAAATCAAAACAATCTTAACAACAGAGCTGGTTGAAAAATTTCCAAATTCCCAATGTCAACAAATTTTTCATCCATTTTAAACATAAAAAAATCAAGTTTTCATCAATTTAGTTTTTCAATTAACTCTACTTAACAGTACCTAAAAACTGTTCATAAAGTTTTTATTATGAATAATCTTTTGATATAAGAAAATAAAATCCTGAACACTCAAAGCTATCTGTTTGGATCAAAATGAAGTTAGTCATTAACTAAACTTCATAAATCATGATCAATATTAGAAACACCTAAAAAGGTAAAAGTAAGAAAGGGGAACTAAACAATTCAACAAATGCTACTACAAAAGTCAAAAATAAAGGCAGAAAAATAAGTAGTTGACAATCCTATCAATCTTGGAAGTTCATACTTTGGTATCAGATAAACAAATCCTGCAGGTAGAAGTATTAACAAGCCAAACCTGTGGGAGACCAACCATAAATTCACAGAAACTAGAGACAGTAAAAACCTATTTCATCCTCTGCCAATTCAGTATCCCCTATGATACATTTACTAGTACAACGTCCAGTCAACTTAAAAATATTTCAAGCAATGTGGCTTTCATTACTTCTCTTGTGAGACCACCCCACACCCTAACAGATTTCAGTCTCTGTAATTTATTTCTGATATTCAGCCTAAATTTTCCCTTTCTTAATTGCATTCTTTTGCTGCTGATTACAGCCCTCCACTCTCCTAAGTAGTTGCTCTCTTCTCTTGTGTTTACACTTTTCAGATATTTGCAGGCTATTGTCAAACACCAAACCAACCCTTAATCAAAGCTTAATTAGGGTATACATAATAATTCTTATAACATTCACTCATTAGGTCAGTTCCTTTAGGTCCCTAACCAAATTTGTTACTCTTCTCTAAATTGCCTCCACTTTGACTGTCGGGTCTTTTTGGTAATAGGGTGCCCACAAGTAAATAGAATATTTCAAATGTGTTTGCTTCAAAGACACACACAGAGGGACTATTACCTTCCTATTCCATAACATGATGCCTTTTGTGTATACAAGCCCATAACCACATTGCTGATTTTTTTTTGCTGATATATCACAGTAATATCAGATATGGAAATATCTTCCTTCTCTTGTAAAAATACAGAAAAGGGGACAACTTACTATATAAAAATTTTTTGAAAAGTTTTTGAAGAACTGAAACAGCACTACATCAATCCTGTAGCAATACGGGGCAAGTGACATTGCCTCTCATAGTGCAACCTCTGGAGTAGGTAAAAGGAACATATGCCACCCACAATATACTATCTTGTTTAAGTCTCTTCATTGTGGCTGTAGAACTAATTCACTCTCACTTCTTGCCATCCCTAAACCGTGCACTTGCCATCCCTAAACAGTGGCTGTGATTGTATCGCTACTTCCTCATCATGGCTCTGGCCACACCAGCATATCTGAATCCACTGCTGTGCTACCACTGACTATTCTTCAACAGCTGTGACTTTTGAACATAGTTTCACATGGCACACATGGGGAGTTAATGTTGCTTAGAGCAACATATGTAGCATGTCAATATAACATTTGCCCTGTTTCCAACAGGAAAATGCAATATACAGCAGTCTGTCAATTAGGCCTGGTCTATACTAAACTGTTTTGTTGTCCAAAGTCGGCTTTTTTCGACAAAACAGTGTTGGTATACATACTGCCCCCATATGCTTCCCATTCCCTTGCGCAGCCGGGATGCATGTTAATGCATACCGAGATTTCATAGGTATCTTCCAGTGAGATCTCTGGGAAACTTTCCTGGAGGTATTCGCCAATCCTCTGCCTTTTCTTCCCCCATTGTAGGACGCTTTCCCATGCCAATCGGCAATCACATGTGCAAGGACCAAAGTGGCGCACAGGCAAGCGGCATAGGGACATATTTTGAAGCTCCTTGCAGAAAGGAGATGCACCCTAGCATCCCTGTTTACTCAGGAGCAAAATATCTGTTTCTATGGCACCAGGATGTGGAAATGGTGGCACAATTTGAAATTTTGTCCCTATGTACCTATCATTTATGCTCAAGCAACCACCCCCCTCCAACCCTCCCTGGCAAAACTTACCATTCTCAGGCTGATCATGGAGCTGTGCTCTTCCCAGGGTAAGTGAGAAAAAGAGGTGTTTTTAACAATAATGTATCTATAGAGTTAGGGCACACACAGTAATGCTTCTGTTCATTGTTTCTTGTGCTTCTGCCTTCACAGCTAACCACTCCACACTAGCAGAGCGCCTCCGGCTGATAAGGAAGCAACCTTAGAGAAGCAAAGAGAAGATGTTCCAAGAACTCCTCCAGTCCTCTGAGACGGCAAAAAGAGAAAAAAGGGCATGGAGACAATCTGTGTCCAAAAGTCAGAGACTTGATAGATAGGAAAGGGGGGAAACCATGACCGAGTGCTGGCAGGTCATGATCACACAATCAAGACCATGGTGGAGCAGACAGTTGCTAAAGACAATTGTGAGACTGCAGACAGAGTTGATGCATGTTCACTCCCCCCTTACAGCTATTACAGAACTGCTTTCCATGCACTCCTCAAACTTTCCCCCCCCCACATTCCTACCAAACTCCTGGCCTGCCTTGATCGCTTACACTCTTGACCCATTACACTCCACCCCTTCAGACAGCTATGAGAGCAACAGCTGGACATACACCCAGCTGTCATAGTTTACACTGCCCCTCACTGGTTTCTCCCCTCCAGCCCCATGTTTTGTTTGTGGTTGTAAACTGTTTTCATTCAATAAAGACAAAGTGTGAGAACAATAAGTACTCTTCATTTCTGTTTTGCACATGGTACTTTCACCTTGCACTGATACACAGCTCAAGCTGGATAGCTGTCATAGTGACTCAGCGCTGTTCACAGAAACCCCTTATCGGTTCCCATTCTCTAAATGGGGCCTCAATGCCTCCCTGATCCAAATGGCCCCTGTTGGGCCCCTCTAATACTCGTAGCATCAGGATGTGTATAGTCAGATGTAAGGCGATCTGCCTCTGCAGTCCATCCAGGGGCAAACTTTTTGCCCTTAGCTTCACATAAATTATGAAGCACAGAGCAGGTGGTGATAATCATGGGAATATTGTCCTCATTTAGGTCTAGCCTGCAATAAAGGCATATCCAGCAAGCTTTTAATCTGCCAATGCACATTTAATGGTCATATGGCACCTACTCAGCCTGTTATTGAAGCGCTTCTTGCTGCTATCTGGGTTGCACATGTAAGGCTTCATGACCCATGGCATTAATGGGTAGGCTGGGTCTCCCAGGATCACTATGGGCATCTCAGTATCTCCCATTGGGATCTTTGGTCTGGAAAGAGAATCCCTGCTTGGAGCTTCCTGTACAGGCCAGTATTCCTGAAAATGCATGTGTTATGCACCTTCATTGACCAACCCGCATTGATGTCAGTGAAATGCCCACGGTGATCCACAAGCGCCTGCAGTACCACAGAGAAGTACTCCTTTCTACTGATGTACTCTGTCGCAAAATAGTCCAGGGCTAAAATTGGGATATGCCTGCCATCTACCTCCCCACCACAGTTAGGGAATCCCATCACCACAAACCCATCTACTATTTCACAAACACTTCCCAGAGTCACAGTCCTTCGTAGCAGAATGTGGTTAATGGCCCTGAATACTTGCAATAACACAAGGCTAATGGTGGACTTCCTGACTCCAAGTTGATTACCAACTGACCGGTAGCAGTCTGGAGTTGCAAGCTTTCACACAGCAATCGCCACGTGTTTCTCGACCGAGAGGGCAGCTCTCATTCTGGTGTCTTTGCACCACAGGGCGGAAGTGAGCTCCGCACATAGTTCCATGAAAGTGGCTTTGTGCATTCCAAAGTTCTGCAGCCACTGCTCATCATCCCAGACCTGCATAACGATGCGATCCCACTACTCAGTGCTTGTTTCAAGTGCCCAAAAGTGGTGGTGCACTGTGTGCAGATGCTCCATCAATGCAAACAATAATGAAGTTCTGTTCATTTGCACGCACACAGTAGGTCAGGCGCATCAGATTCCTGTCCGAATGGGAGTTCATGATATACTGTGCGATCAGCCGTGAAATATTCAGAATGCTGACAGCAACAGTGGAGAGCAGTGCAGGATCCATCCTTTCAGATAGAGATGGCTGGCGCTCAGGAAATATAGCCATTGAAAAATGCCACAAAATGCAGCTTGGAATGCAAGGAATGATGGGATAGAAATCAATGCATCATGGAACGTTGAGCCTGCAGCCATGATGCACTGCGATCCTCTCCAGCTTCTCACAACTCCTAGTGGCACAAGGTGGTGAGTTGCACAGTGGAATAGCTGCCCACAGTGCACCGCTCTCTATGTCAATCTAGAGCACCCAGAATGGACGTGCTTTGGGGACACAGTAAGTGCTGTGTGGACAGGCGCAAGTGCTGTAATTACAGCGCTTTCTGATCACTAATGTTACTAATGTCCACAAACCTTTCTACAAGACAAGGCCTCATCTTATCCTGCAGTTAGAACTCATCTGTCTTTAGCTTTAAGGCTCTGTTACCATAAGGGCTTGTGGCAGCTAGAAAGGAGCATATTGCCATACCAAAGAGTCATATTCCATGCAGCCTACCCCCACCCAAGTGAGTACAGCTTTCCTCCATCAGATCCCTTCCATGCAACATACAAAGGAACATACTGTGGGGATTAAAGGAACAAGAGATGCCTGGAAATCCTGATTCTTTGACATTTTTGTTAGTATGTCAGTGGTTCCACCTGCTGACTATTCTGAGCATATTCAATGCTCTGGATTAGTACAGTACTGGTCCAACACCAATTTTTGGTTAAAAGAGTTATATTTACAACATGTACAGCTAAAGAATATAGTGAAAATACATACGAGGAATCCCTACTTGTTGTTTTCTTATTGCTGGACCAATATTCAGTTTCTTATCCTTATAATTAAGTTTTTCAGCCTAAAACAAAACAAAACAAAAAATACTTAATATTCAGTACTTTTACTTTTTATTTTTTGGGTGCATATAACTACTGAAAGTAAAATGAGAAGTAGATGATAGTGAGCACACCCAACAAGCTTCTTTCAGATCTCTGATAGTGTACCTCAAATACTAAAGAAACACTTTCTGTTTAAGTCCTTGGCTTCCTGTAGGCAAAAATTACTAGTTTTGCCAAACTAATATGTACATGGTGCTTATTGTGATTTGGGAAAATGTTAATTAAAAATAACTTCTGATTGCTAATGGAGCTTCCTGACCAGCTACCAAAGATATCAATAACTGCTAATAAAAACATCAATTTTACTTTTTTCCTTTTAAAAATAAAGGTCATTATGAAAAATATATTTGAGTTTACTTTGAAAAAAATTTAAATATATTAAAATATGCAATTAATATACTGCAGGGCTACTATATATTTTATAAAAGATGACAGAAATAATTCACTTCAAGCAAAGGGCCAAATTACAAGATGATGTGTAAAATAATGTGTAGCACAGGGCTCGTTTACACAACAAATTACTGCACAGAAAGCCAGAGTGCAAATCTAGAGTGCACCAACTTGCTGTGCAGGAACGTCTCATATGGACACTGCTATAGAACACTGAAAGTCCTGGAATGCAACTTGGCAGGACTTTCAGTATGCTGTGACAGGGTCCACACAACATGTTACTGTGAAGCAAGCTGGTGTGCTGTAAATTCACTCTGAGGCTTGCAACACAGTAACATGCCATGTAGGCAAGCTTAGACCTTAGTCTTTAAGACCACATCTACACTTACAAGCTTACAGTGGCATACCTGTACCAATACTGCTGTGCTACTGAAAGAGCGCTAATGTAGCCACATTATGCCGACAGGAGAAAGCTCTCCCGTAGACATAATAAAACCAGCTCAATGAGTGGTGGTAGCTATGTCAGTGGGAGAGTACCTAGTGCTAGGGTAGACATGGCTTAAGACTCTTAGACCTACTTAGACTTACTCTACTGAAGTGGAGAAAGGAGAAAGGGCGTGTCTACACCTGAAATGCTTAAGTGGCATAGCTGCATCTCTGCATCTACACTGATGGGAAGGTTTTTCCCACTGGCACAGCTAATCCATCTTCCTGAGAGGTGATAAACTGGGGTTGACAGAAGAATGTTTCTGTCAACACAGTGCTGTGTAAACTGGGGGTTAGGTCAGCTTAACTATGCTGTTCAAGGATGTAGATTTTTCACATCCTGTGTGACATAGTTAAGCTTACTTCATTTTCTAGTGTAGACCAGGCCAAAGTGTAAATTAAAGTGGGGTGGGGTTACTTTTATTTACATCTTCTTTCAGCTCCTCAGCATGTAAAGGAAAACAACAAACGTGACTCTGCAAAAAATACTATCAAATGCACAAAGTAAACAAACTGAAAACTTTCTTTAATTTCTTTCACTTATAGTAGATTTAAATATTACTTGTAACTACACTAGTTTAAATAAAAATCAGACAGCAATGTGATTTTTAAATTCTCAGGGGTCCCTTTTATCTTGCTTCTGCAAAAGAAGATCTGGAGAAACCAGAGGACCTGATTCTCAATTGCCATTCCACATTGTGTAGTCATTTACGCACCGGTGTAAAATGCTATCAAATCAGAATCAGGATGTCCACTGCCAGAGCTATGAGAGCCAAGTACCAGATACAACATTTGGGAGCTAACAATAAAACCTCAAATCTTTTGCAGCTTTATTATCCAGAATATTTATTTAAAGAAAGATAAAAGGAAATGTATAAAGATATCAGTTTCAGTCCAGTACAAAGGCAATGGCCAGAGAAAAGAATACTTTCCTCCTGTGAGCCCCAATTCAGCAAGATATTTAAGCGCTTGCCTAATACTAAGCATGGCTTATGTGCTTAAAAGTTAAGCTTGTGGTTTGCTGGATTTGAGCCCTAGAAAAACAAATGATGGTGTTCTCTTTCATGGCATATGTAGCTATTTAATGGAAAGCAATTAGTGAGACATGAGAACGAATGTACAGTTTCCAGAGCCAAATTGCTTCTTGACACAGGTAATGGGAACAAACTCCTCAATGATAATTGATGTAATATTATTACACATTGGTATTATCAGTCAGAATTTGGACTGCTTTTATATATATGTGTATGTATATATTATTTTAACTAGAGTTGGTCAAATAATGGGAAATACTATTTCATGAAAATTTCATTAAGAATTTCCCAGCTTTTTTAAATAAGATTTTCAATAAAAGTTTCAATATTTTAAAAATTTCAACCAGCTCTACTTGTTGATTGGTCTCCACTCAGTCTAGAAGAGGATTTTCTTGGGGTAATATCCTCTGGTCTTCTTCAGGGAACTTCATGAACACAACTGAGCCCATGGCTGATCCAGCCACCATAGCCCAAGCAGGCAAAGAGAACAGGTTGGAAAAGGTTAAGGTGTGGAGCCATCATGGCTTCCCATATCCTAGGAGAAATACAAGAAGGAATATCCTGGTAGTCAAGAAAGGTCCATTGGGGCAAACCTCACATGCAAAGGAGCAAGAATTAAGTGAATCTGGAAATGGGCCTCACAGATCTCAGTTTCTTGAGTGAACCTCAATGGTTCCTCCTTGATGAAAGTGAGGTCAACTTCAATTGCCCTCATGACCTCGGCCTCAACCCTAAAAATATACGTCTCCTTTAAAAATGTCATGATAGATGGATTCCCTACTCAGGAAAATCAAAGCACAAGGAGAAGAATAGATAGTATCTACCAAGGCATTAACTGGATCCACAACAAACTTCAGATCCAAGCAAGTAGTATACAGAGGAAAGGCTGAAAATGGATATTTCTATCAAAGTTAAGGTATCTGACACTGAAACATCAGTTTCACCTGCCTTATTCAGAGTCACAGACTCCCAGCACCCACCTTACCTTAACACTAAATCTCTGAGATGTTTTCTTAGATGCTTTGTGGATCCAAAAGAGAAAATAATAGTGCTACTGCTGCTTCTTCTTCACCCTTCTAAACAATGAAAGGGAACCAACAAATCTGACAGCCAACCTACACACATCCTGGGCTTCTTTAATATTTTTAAATCCAAGCAGGCAAACACAGAAGGGACAAATATCCATTGATAATGAATGTCTGTGAGTACTAATTTACCTAAAAAATGAGTATAATGATGAATATATCTTACCTCTTGTAAAATTTTTTGTGCATCTTCTTGAGTTTCAAAAGTGATGAAACCATACCTAAATAAAAATTGCATAAATTATTTTTCTTGGCATACTATTTTATAACCTAAAAGATATATATATATATATATATATACACACACACACAATACTACATTAAACTGTTAAGATTGAAAAGTAAATCAGTAAGTTATGAAATGACAAATTCTGGCCACGTATGCATGTTCATTATAATAGTCTTTGATTACATGATCACATTCTATTTTTCTCACAGGACCACTGTCTCAGTGAACAGTGCTTAATGAGCAGCTACTCAATATTTTGTTTTATACTTATTGTTCAGCATATGGCCCAAGCCTTATTTACTGCGTTGAAGACAGAAGTAACATCCTCACTTTTTTATGGTGCTCATCACTATATGACTGCTTTACAAACATTAATGAATTTATTTTCACAGCACCTGTAAGATGAGAGTGTATTATTATCCACATTTTGAAGCTGGGGAACTGGCACAGAGAAATTAAGATCAAAAGTATCCATTACATTTTGGGTGCCCGATTTGGGGGTAGGCTAACCAAACCTTTCTTTGGAGGCATAATTATTAATACCCTAATGGGCTTTTCTACAGCACTGGCTAATTGCATCTTTATTCTTCACAAATATTAATTAATTAATATTCACTGCATCCTGTGAGGTGTCAGGGTGATATTATCCCTATTTTACAGATCGGGAACTCAATATAGAAAGATTAAGGTAAAGTCTTCATTAATTTTGGATGCCCAATTTGAGATACCTGTGACCTGATTTTTCAGTGCACTTAGCATCATATAACATTCTATATGTTCAAGCACAGATTCCTATTGACCTCAGCTGCAGCTGAGAGTACCCAGCACTTCTGCAAATTAAGCACTAGGATATCAAGTGGGGCACCCAGAAAATGAGAAACACACAATTAGTGATCACCTGGGAAGAGTCTGGTTTAAGTGACTTGCCCAGCATCCCATAGGACAGATCTGTGACACGGGCAGAGATAGAATCTCATTCTACAGAGCAATATTTAATTGCTTTAACTATGAAACCATCCTTTCTCTTCCTGCAATCCACTGTCTCGTTCACTACAGAACTTCCAATTTCTGCAACAAATAAAGCAGGAGTCTTACATACAATGGCCTCCTTCACTACACAACCTAAATCATTCCCAAAGCAGGTCCATCCCCTGCAACGAATGAGACCGGAGTCCTACAGAAAAATAGTGTGTGATCATGCAATTAGAGAATGTATTACAATGCATATACACAAGAGAGCACTAACTTTTGAGTGCTTGTCTTTGGAATTTTAATGTTCTTTTAAACGGTTTTTTTTGTATATAATTTGTAAAAAAACCAACAAAAAGCAAACTGCATCATACTGATATCCACATGGTTCATCAGCAGGGTTGGAATCTACAGAATCTATACATCTATCACACAGAGCTCTGTCACTTGTGATAACTACGTAACTGATAGCTGTGGTGGTAGGTTGTCATCCTCTGTGTGGACCAGAATTCAAGGAGAATGAGACACACACTTTACCTGTGGTTTCAAAGATATTTGGTAATGGTGGAACACAGGAATCTTGGGTTTCATTCCAGGCTTTGGAGGGAAGTTTATTGTAGTGGGCACAGACTCTTCTGCACATTCCCCTTTTTTGTCCCATCCTCTCCAACTTGTCCCAGACTTTTCTCTTTCCCACACCAGCTTCTTGTTCCAGTCCAGTTCTCCTTGTGTACCCAGTTTCTGTTTCTACTCCTCAGATTTCTAATCCTAGTCCCAGTCTCTTTATTTAGCTAGTCCTAATCTCCCCACACCCCCAGTTTCTCCCCCTCCCCAAGCCTGTCCTAGTCTCCTTGCCCAACCAGTCTTCGTTCCCCCACTTCAGACTCCTTAACCAATCTGCCTCTCCCCTTCACAACACTGGCTCTTAGTCATAGTCTCCCTGTCTGGGCCCCTCATCCAGTCTCACTCCACATCTCCTGGGCCCAGTCTTTCTTGGACTATTTGAGCAATTTTCCCCGTGTCCCAGCTCCTTGGCAGATGTCTCCCCTCTCTAGTTTCCCCATCTGTTTTGGTACTTACTCCCAGTCCCTTCCTCTGAACTCATTCAATCACACTGTTCCACTCCCCTGATGCAACAAGCTCCAAGTCCCCCTACATATCTCTGACCAGCTCCTAGTCCCAGTTTCATTGCCTAACCAGACCCAGTCTTCTCCCCACCCCAACTCCGACTTTTTCTCTTCCTCTCCCACTCAAGCCACCCCACCCCCCAGGCTCTTGTCCCCTCTGCATTCAAATCAGGCAACTTCCTCCTCTATGCTGCAGGGACGAATTTGGAGGGTCATTAAGAAGACAAGAAAGATAGTCTTTCTGCTCTAAATTCAGGTGCCCGGATCCAGCATGCGCCATAGAATCCTGGATCCAAATTGCAGGAAAAGTCCTGCTCATACCTGGGCTGCAGCATGACCAGAATGATTGGAATCTTCAGGAATGTAGCTGATAAAATCTGTCTTTACTGAGCATGTGTGAACTGTGATTTTTCAAAGGCATGTAACTGAGCCAAATTTGGGGCAATTTTCATGGAGATGGCAAAAGGAACATCTCTGACACAAAGGATACCCCTCCTGCCAAATTTCAAATCTCTACTCCAAAGCATGGCGGAACTACAGCTTTTTTTAAAAAAAAGGTCATCAGAAGTTTTTAACATGGGCAAAATAATGTATTTTTTTCTAGCAGCATACTCAGAAATTTTTCCAAGTAAATTCAGCTTGAGGCAGATAGGTATCATGCAACATTTCAGTCAAAATGGTTTAAATTTGGCAAAGTTATATGCAAGTGAAAATAGGGTGTTTATAATGGGAAGGGCAGAGGAACCTTAGTAATAGGAAGTGCTAACAGACCCATCTGTAATGACTGTAAACATACCAAGTTTTACTTTTTAAGGGGGCAAAAAAAAGAATGACAATTATAAAAAAGAAGTTGGGACTCTATTTAAAAAAGTGGTAGTATATATAAAAGGCCTGGCTAACGTTGAAAGTGATAGTAAGGGGAGCTGCAAACTCAGAATGAACTTAATCATTAAAAAATAAAAATCACAAAGCATTTTGGCTACCACATATAAAAGCCATGCAACTGTGAACATCCAAAAACTGCAATATTCAAAATATGTAACAGTAATAAAATGATATCTGAAGATCTGGATACAAAGCTATCCTGTAGGTAAATTCATTGTGGTATTTCCTGCATATCAACATTTTTAAAAGCATCGCCAAAGTGTCTACTTCATTCATACTGACATCTCACTTAACGACCCATTGCTAAAGCTCTTTCGCAGTGCCAGAATTCCTTTGCAGAGTCAAAGGGCTTTAAATTTCTTTTAAAGTATCAGGAAAATTCAATACAAAAATCCTGTTAATAAGTGTTAAGGTTCAGAAATCAAGCAAACTGTGGCCAGGTGCAGAGGTACTATCTGTTCCCCAGTACACAAGAGCTTAACTTCAGTTTCCTTTCCCTTTTCCCTGCACAGCTGCTCTGGGATGGGTAAGAAGATCTTATTGAAGAGACTGAAGAGAGAGTACCTGTGGGGGAAAAAGGATGCTACACCAACATGTTGAGTGAACCCTATGTTGGGGAATGTTTTTGTAATAGCTTTTTTGCTAATGTTGAGAAAAAAATACTCCTGCTGAAAAATCTCGCTTGTTACAGAAGTTTTATTGCTGCTAGATCAACCCACCATCTTAAAACAGGTAAGTTGGTTAATTCAAAATTTAAGGTTTCCACAGCAAAGCTTCCTCATTCACATTTCATGTTTGTTATTTATTACTGGCATTCTAGTAGCATCAGTGTGCTAGGTGATGATTACACACAAAGGAAGATACAGTCCTTGCCATAAAGAGCTTACAGTCTAAGAAAACAAGCAACATAAAAGCTTTGAGGGAGAGGATTAAAGCAGGTAATCAAAATATATACTTTTTAATAAATATATATCAATTATCCTCAACTACCCCTTCACCTATTAACATTAGTCAGCTAGTTTCTTTTAGGCATCAAAGCTGAAGTAGAACTGAAGTAGAGATTTGGATAGGGTAGACGCCTTATGGATCAGTTCAGGGAGGGAATTCTGTGTGTTATCAAGAGGTGCACTGGAAGAAAACACAAAAACACTGTCAGAGAGACAGACAAATGGAGAGGGCAACAGTGGCAGGTGCAGGGATAGGGGATGATATGATGACAGACAAAAGCAGTTAAGTAGGGAAGGGCAGAGTTGGTAACAACCTTGAAGGTAAGGAGAAAAGCTCCTCTTCTGGGGTGGGGCAGAAGCTTCTTGTCTCTGTGTTCAGAGTAAGTTCAGAGATTGCAGTGACAAGAGACGGGGATGAATGAAGCTGCAAGTTGCCTCACAAATCTGCAAACATTTTTGCTAATGAAACTCAAGGTTAAAGTGAGGTCAAAGTGCTTAGTGAAAAGGAAAATAGTGATGCTTGCTAACCATATATTTATCAACACCACCATTCTGGGACACTGTAAGAAAGAAAAAACAAATGAACTGAAATTGCTGTATGTGTCATATAAAGCTATGGCAGTAATAACATTATATGATATGAAAATCACAACAAACTGTTACTGCACTTATTCCACTTACTATTATGTTTTCAATGTCCACAATGGGTATATTGCAACTGTACTAACCCCTTTGATACTCCAGCTCTGTCATTTACTATCTTCACTTCTTTCACACACCCATATTGGGCAAAAAACTTCCTTAGGTCATTTTCGTTAGTCTAACAAAATAAAGCAAAAGAAGAAGAAAAAAAAGATGACAATGGATTTGTTTAGTTATTAAATAAGAAATAACCACAAGATTGCTTTGCTTTGGACATATTTAACAACATATTATTAATAATTTATTTAAAAAATTAGAAATAGGCAAAAGTTACCAAGGTGAATCTTTCTGTCACTTTTCGTGGGGAAAGCGGAAGAGGGAGAGAGAGAGAGTGTGTGTATGTGCGTGCGTGTGCACGACAACAGGTAGTAATCTTAATTTTCTCCTACATTATTTTCATTTTCTGAAACAAATCAAGGTATCTAATTTTACTTCAATAATGTTCCCTTGCAACTCAATTATATCTGAATTCCATTTTGTCTCAGACAAGTCTTCAGTTCTATATTTTAGTGTTATTTACAGCATGAAATAACTGATATTTTAAAGAGATATTTTAAAACTTAAAATTAAGCATATATACAGACTTCCATGAAGAATCTGCTAAGTTTGAATAACAATCGTCAAGATACAGTGAAGTTATTAGCCCATATTATGCAAGTCAAATAAATTATCATAATGGTCCCTTTTGGCCATAAAATCTATTATTAAAATAATGTATCACACATGCATAATATGTTAATTTTCTGTACTGATAAAACATGCATCAAGTATGGTCTTCCAGATATATACATTCATGTATCTAGAAGTACAGACATTGAAATAAATATACCAGGCATTTGAATGTCTCATCCTATATGACCTTTGATTTTGCACATGTTGGATCTCAGGGCTTTAAGGAAATGGGCTAGTGATCTTTGGATTCCTCAAGCCATTCCTGGATGCATCTAGAGTTCTCAGAGCCTCAAGGAAGTATATCAGAAGTTTTAATATATTTCTCTGATTCACCAGTCATTTTTAAAAATGTATAGTATATGCTGGAAAAATTCTTCTTCCACTTCTCCAAGGCTTACCCTGCTTGTACAAGCCTCTAAGGAGCAGGAGATAGTTTTTACTGATTACAGAGTTTATATATGTTATCATGGTTGTGTCATTGAGACATTCAGTAAATATTATTTTTGGAAGAATTCTACCTTCAAGATGTATTTTATTAAAAAACAGTGCTATTTTCTTGGTTCTCCAAGCTCAAATGCCCCGAAAAACAGAGTCAGCAGACTCTGTGTGCAAACAGATGCAAGAATGGTAAGCATGAGTCAATCTTAACAGATAGGAAATGTACTCCAAGGACTCATTCATTACAGGTGAGCAGTCTTCCTCTCTCCTTTGAAAATTACCCCTGCTGCATCCCACTTTCAGAAGATTAAAATAACAGTCCATCAGAGGAGGGCTTAAAAGTACTAACAAAACAGAGACTGTAGAACTGCTCTCCTGACTTCAGTATCACACTAGCCCCTACGTCTGAGCGTAAAGCTTTTAAATGTATGAATACAGCTCCACATAGCAATTTTACAAAATGTCTGTAAAAGATATTTCTCAGAGATGCTGTGGAAGCTGCTTTAGATAAGATGGACTGTACTCATATCTTTGGGTAATGAAAAGTTTGTATACAAAATATAATCCATAATATTTAAGTCCCTTTTCCCAAGAGTGTGTTTATTGTTCAAACATAAACATAGTTCAACATCAAAACAGGTAAAGTTGGTCCTGCCGTCTGGCCCCTCCTAAGGCCTCAGAGGGCATCTGCTGCTGCCCACAGAACAGGTATCCCTAGCCAGGTCTCCCAGTAGATGATAACAGGCACCAGGTCTTTACAAAAATTTTAAGAATAGATGGACAAAGACCAAAAATCTCTGGACCAGCGGATGGTATGTAGATAAGGTTCTGAGATAAATTGCAATTGAGCTCAGAATCCATAAAGTCTATTTATAAAGCAAATAGTCCAAAATAAAAGAAATTGTCAAAGATAAAGGAGCATTGTTCTTAATAGGTGCTCATGTTGAAATCTGTTTCCAATTAGTGGCACAAGTTTTCTCTGTTGAAGACTTGCAACTCTCTCCAGTAAGATCTGCAGTACTTCTTTTAAACATAGATTTCAACTGCTTTTGAGGGTATTAAGCTCCAAGCTGCCAGATACAATAACTTCAGATATAGATCTAGAGTATGAGAAAGAAGATTTGGAAGAACTGGTTGCTGGGCATAGTCAGAAGGTTAAAGAACTAAATTTGCCATACTACGAAGACTTCACAAATTCTGTCTTATTATATATCTCTAGGAAGTAAAGGCAGTGAGGGAACCTTGGCTTCAATCAAGGAAGAAGCTTCCCTGCCCACAAAACAGAAATGTGGACAACCTGGTGATGTCTCCTGTGGCAAAGAAGTCCAAATGTAGGGATTCCCCACTTCTGGAAGATGTTTATGTCCACAGAGTTCTTCAGAAACTATTTGAATTGTACAGTATGCATGTAGCTCAGTTTGTCTGCCAAGATGCTTTCCTCGCCTACAAGAAACTTTATGCCAAAATATCTTGAGGCATGGTCAGAGTTTGTTAAGGCTATTATCATCGAAAAAGGGGTTTCAACCTATTTCTGGAGAATGTGGAGGACATATGTTCATGAGACCATAAGTGTCAGAAGTCTTAGGAAATATCAGATTGTGTCCTATGCTCTCATGAATATAATTATCCTCTGGAATTAAACTGTCCTGTGGTCTCTGGCAGCTAAGCTGCTGCAGAGAAGCAGAGAGATGAAGGAAAACAGGAATAGAACAATGATACTAGATTTACTGAATAATTCTCAAATGTCCAGTCCAATATGATGTCTAAAAGTTGACTAGAATGTGCATGTGAGAACTTCTAGCTTTTTTGTTGGCTCCTATCCATGTCAGAATACAAAGGGTATTGCATTGTTCTTTAAAAATGCTAGTGTTGAGCAACAGGCTAAATCTGAAGTACTTGGCTCTGGCACTAGAGAAAGAGGACTGATTTCCTTTGAAAATATGATGTTAAATATGATGTTAGACTTAGCCTCTGTAAGTTTTTCTAAGGCCTTATCTGTCATTCTGCTGAATAGATTGAACCTTACAAATGAGAGACTGGAATTCTTCAGTCATGAATAGTGCCTCAAGAATAAGGTGCTATACCAAGTAGCTGTATCAGAGGAAATGCAAGCAGTGGAACTGTTGAAAAAAGGAAACATTTTTTTGTGAAAAATTTCACTGAAAAACCTGTCTCTGTTTTTCTATCAATTATGAAAATTTTCAACCAGCTCTAGTAAGAAGCTCTCAATGAGTTTGACACTCTCTGGCCTTTGGACAAATTTCCTCTCAGAAATGGTCTAAGATTGAAAGGAATCTCTATGTTTTGAATTCATATCTCACCACGCCCATTTGGTAGTAAGTGAGCATAGCTAAAAGCATTATTTCCCCCTCCCAATTAAATTAATATTCTTTACTCTTACTCTCTGAGAGAGATGACCTAAAGAATTCCCACTTTTTGACCGCTAAGCTACTTCACAAACAAATAGACAACCTTCATCAGGCAGAATAAAGATAAAAATTATTTGAAATACTCATGGTACCTAGTATAACTTGTCACTCTTTTTAGCCACAGGAAAGACAGTATCGGGAGGGAGACAAGAATCTTCTGAGAACAATACCAGACTATTTTTTTATACAAAGAACTACTCTGCTCCCCTAATGAAGCTCCAAATATATTGAAGAGCTTGTACGATTTCACCTCGACAGTAAAAACCTGAATTTCCAATGCCTCAGACACATGATCAAGAAGATCCTGGAAGCTCTTGTAATTATTATGCAAGATATGCTGGGTAAATTGTCAGTCATAACGATGGACAAGATGAATATCCTCCATATCCATTCTTTTCCTTCTCTTCATCTGAGTCAGTTCTCAATGGGTCCTCAGCCTAACTGCATTAAGGCAGAGAGGATACTGATGGGGGAAAGAAGGAACAGCTAAGCAGACCAAAAGAGGCAGAAATCAAGGGTTCTAAAGTGATAAAAATGAAAGCAGCAGGGAAAGTACCAAATGTTCAGATCAGCAAAGAAGTACGCATATGGCACCATTATTCATTGCCTTTTGCAGGGTCTAGAGCATGTATCATCAAGGTTGCATGTGTTTCATGAGTTAGGATCTGTACTAGCAATGTTCTGTGGTGAATCCTTAAATGAACATCCTTACTTTTCCTAGATATTACCTTGTGTAACAGGATAGCTTGCCCCTTTATGTCCTCAGGCCTGTACCAAGCCAACCCTGATTACTGAAGAGGCACACCTGAGAGAGATTAGCAGTCTCCCTATTAAGAATGGAAGGAAAAGGAAGAGGAGGAGGAAGGTTGAGAGAGAGCTGTAGAGATTACCAGAGATAGAAGGTTTACTAGTAGCTTTGGAAGATATACTCTTGAAGGCAAAGACTAAGGATAGTAGGGTAAGTGCCATATTTCACTTTGGTTTGCTGTTTTGGAAAATAAATAAAAGCCTAGCTAGCAGGGCCTGTGGGACTGTTCTTGTGTGAATTTAGTAGCAGAGCCTGGAAGAGGGTGGAAAATTGATGGCAGGGCACTGCAGCTGTATCTCAGGCAATGAGAGGGTGCACAGGAGACAGATGACTCTACAGCAAAGTAAAGCATATATGAAAAAGTAAAGAATATATGCTTAACTTCCTTTTTTGTGTGAAATGGATGAAAAGTCAAGACAGCTGAAGGTACAGATACTTGCTAATAATATGGAGATGTTTGTTACCTACAGTATTGTGCTGTGTTGTAGAAAAAGGAATAAGGTGATTTTATGATTTGAAGACTATTAATATAGTGGTCTATATTATACATTTTTAGAGTAAACTTTAAAAAAAGTTACTTCTAGACAGAACTAAAAATGACTGAATCCATAAAACACCTATATTTACAAATAACTTTTCAGATATTTTTTAAAAGAATGCTAATCAAACCACATATTAACAGCTTGTAGTAGTTCAATATATAAATAACAATAGTTATCTTTCTGGGGCAAAAGCAGATAAAACAGATTTTTAAGGCTGTTTCCACCTCTAATTAGGATATTATTGCAAAGACCACCATCTCACAACCATCACTGTAATCAAACACTGTAAAAAAGATGTTCTGTACACTTATGCCTAACATGCATAAAACTAATGAATATATAAAGTAAGAATAATTAAGGAAAAAATTAAAATATTTATTTTATTACTTATCTACCAAGACTAGAAAAAAAATACCTTAAAATCGATTCCTCCTACAAAGATGCGATTAGGAATAACTGTCCCAAATCTTGGGGCACTCGTTGGGTTACTTAAAGGCACAGGTGACATGGTGTTGGGGGATGGAGACAAAGATTCTGTTTGTGTCTGATTTGTGGTTTGCTGTTTGAGAGAAAAATATTTTTGTAAAATTTATTTTTAACATTTTGTTCAGCATGAACCACTAAAGCAAAAAAACCAAACCTGTACAGAAAAATGTGGAGATTTTTTGAAGCACACAGCATACAGAACAGTCAAACCTTTACCATGATTTATTTATTTTTAACCAATGACAATTATCCGCATTTCTTCCAGGGTCTTTACTGATAGTCCAATTCAGTAAGATACTTACTGAATTGGGGCCTCAGACCAAGATTTTTGGGTTAGGGTCTATCTTCTATTTTGTTTCTACAGCATCCTGCACTATGGGGCCCCAATCTTGACTAGACTGCTGGTTGCTACTGTAATATAACATATAATAATAATTAGGAGCTCCTTAGTTTAAACTGACAGAAGGCAGTCATTATCCATCACAGAATAGGACAGGATTCCACTGCCCTCCAGTCATGGATAACAGAACTGGAATCTTTTGTCCAATCTTATGTTTCACAGACTGGACTCTGCACTATTCTATGCTTTCTATGCATTTTCCATAATTATGTGCCTTGAACACATCTTGTGCTTGATTTTCAGAAATGCTAAGCACCCACAACTCCTAATGAAGTCAATGGGAGGAGCAGGTGCTCAGAATCTGTAAAGATCAGGCACCCAGGGCTGGATTCTTTTGCCCAATAAGGCCACTTTGCTTTACTTACATGGTGCAAAATGGCCTTAAACTGGCTGTAAATTCCAGCAGGCATTCCCCGTCCATCGTCCCACTCCACCCTCCCACCCCCCATGCACAGGGAATGTCTGCTGGTGTAAAACTGGTAAAGGCAACACAGCTGCCTCCAATGCCAGCTACACCTTACCCCTGCCATAAGGGGAAGGGGATGCAGCATGCTGGGACATAAGCATGGCGAAAGTTAGAGTAGGTGCCCTGCTGTTCTAATTTCTTCTTGTCTGGGCAGCCAAGGATCAAGAGGTCATAACCACTTATAGAATCATAGAAACATAAGGCTGGAAGGGATCTCGATAGGTCATCAAGTCCAGCCCCCTGCACTGAGATAGGACTAAGTAAACCTAGACCACCCCTGACAAATGTTTGTTCAACCTATTCTTAAAAACCTCCAATGATGGGGATTCCACAACCACCCTTGGAAGCCTATTCCAGCACTTAACTGCCTTTATAAAGTTTTTCTCAATATCTAACCTGAATCTCTCTTGCTTTAAATTAAGCCCATTACTAATTGTCCTACATTCAGTGGACACGGAAAACAATTGATCACGGACCTCTTTATACCAATCCTTAACATAGTTGAAGACTGTTACCATATCTCTTCTCAGTCGTCTTTTCTCAGGACTAAACATGCCCAGTTCTTTTAAACTTTCCTCATAAATCAGGTTTTCTAAACCTTTTATCATTTTTGTTGCTTTCCACTGGACTCTCCAATTTATCCACATTTTTCCTAAACTGTGGTGCCCAGAATTGGACACAGTATTCCCGCTGAGATCTCACTAGTGCCAAGTAGAGTGGGACAATGACCTCCCATGTCATACATGTAACAGTCCTGTTAATACACCCCAGAATATTAGCCTTTTTCATAACTGCACCACATTGTTGGCTCATATTCAATTTGTGATCCACTGTAAGCCTCAGATCCTTTTCAGCAGTACATCAACTTAGCCAGTTACTCCCCATTTTGTAGTTGTGCATTTGATTTTTCCTTCCTAAGCATCGTACTTTCCACTTCTCTTCACTGAATTGATTTCACACCAATTCTCTAATTTGTCCAAGGTCATTCTGAATTCTAATCCAATCATCCAAAGTGCTTGCAACCCCTCCCATCTTGGTGTCATCTACCAATTTTATAAGCATACTCTCCACGCCATTATCCAAGTCATTAATGAAAATATTGAACTGTACCAGACCCACAACTGACCTCTGCAGGTTCCCACTAGATACATCCTCCCAGTTTGGCAGCAAATTACTGATAACTATTCTTTGAGTACAGTCTTTCAATAAGTTGTGCACCCATTTTATGGTAATTTAATTTTGACCACATTTTTCTAGTTTGCTTATGAGAAGAATGTCATGTGGAACTGTCCACCTTACTAAAATCAAGATATATCACATCTACTGCTTTCCCCATATCCACTACGCCAGTAACCTTGTCAAAAGAGGAAATTAGGTTGGTTTGCATAATTTGTTCTTGACAAATCCCTGCTGGCTATTCCTTATAACCCTATTATCCTCTGGGTGTTTACAAACTAACTGTTTAATAATTTGTTCCAGTATCTTTCCAGGCATCAAAGTTAGGCTGCCTGGCCTATAATTCCCCAGGTCCTCTTTGTTCCCCTTTTTAAAGACAGGTACTATGCTTAGCCTTCTCCAGTCTTCTGGGACCTCACCCATCTGTCATGAATTCTTGAAGATACTTATAGGACTCCTATCATCATAGTAGATAAGCTCCTACAGTTCTAAGTATTTATCCTCATAATACTCCTGCAAGGTTCCCATCAACCCAATTTTACAGATGGGGAACTGAGGCACAGAGACTAGACATGAAAGACATCATCCAAATCCCACTGATCTCAATGGGAATCTTTCCACTGATTCCAAGAGGCTTTGGATCATGCCATAAGTGATTTGCTCAAGAAGTCTGTGGCAGAGCTCAATATTGAATCCAGCAGGCTTCCTGAATCCCAACCAGTGTTATAACCAATTATCACAAATTCATTCAAAAGAACTTGGTGTTGATCTACTCTTTTAGGGATATTTGGGATCAGCTTAATTACTCATTTATGTTGCATGTTCTGATTATGTGAATGACAGATAGGCTGGTTAAGGTTTTCTCTGCACCTTGTCATTAACAGCTGATTTATTTTTGCCACATCTTTGCTTCTGGTCAGCTCATATATATGCTAATGGTCACACTCCAACTGTGTATTTCTCAGAGGCATTTTTAAGCCTGTGCTGAAACTGTAGAAGACAAGTATGACAGTTCTTGAGGCAGCTGATTGATTACTTTTCAGTCACTGATTGATGGCTGAGCCATTCCCTGGATCTGGTGTGATCACCCATCCTACAAACTAGCATCTAAAGCAGTGGTTCTTAACCTTTCCAAACTACTGTACCCCTGAAGCCTGAGTCCCACCCCCACGGGGCTGAGGCATGTAACTTAGTTTCATGGCGCCCCTGTGGCTCCAGGCAATTGCCTTTCTTGCCACCCCCAATACCAGCTCTGCACTTGCGACACCTCTAAAACCCCAGGTTAAGAAACACTGATCTAAAGTGATGATTCCATTGTGGGAGTTTTCAGCTTTCAACCAACTTTCAGTTTTCAGCTTTCAACCAACAGTTTAAAGTATGACAGACATGGCAGAATTAGCAATTTTTTGAGGTCCTTAGAAGTTCAACTTCCACTGAGTGGGAGAGATATTTGAAGACAACAGAGAAGGCTCTGTAAGTGTGCTCTGCACTGTCTATCCTGAGTATGTCTAGTTCAGTGCTGAATTGGGTTCTGACATATAAAGGTTCTGCATAAGAATTAGCATACATTTCTTTCTGTTGAAGAATCAGCTATATTGCTCCAGAAACAAACACACACTGGAGATGACTACCCTGGCCACATTTCAGCTTGACCTTGACTAGCCAGTCATTCAAGTATGGTTACATTAAAAGAATTTCCTTTGGTAAAAGTTCAATATGCATCATTCAAGACAAACTGTAGGTGTTTGACATAAAAATGGTTCCATGACTACAAAGCACCAGAACCATAGATGTAAACATAAAGCCGGGCTATGGAGATATACATCAATAGACCCCACAAGTAGAACAATTCTTCTGAGTTGATTCCTCAGAGACATCATTCAGAAACTCTTTACCCTAAGGAATGTATTTACTTCATTGAACCTAAATCTGGATTGGTGTAAGCAGACTGAATAAAACTGTTGGGACATTTGAAACCAATTTCTGTTGTACAACTCTGGGCTATGGTGCTTAAAAGCCAATGGTCTGACATTTTATGGCCTATAAATGGAAGAAATAAAGATGTTTTCCTCCAAATAAGTAAGGGATGTGTATATCAGCATACCCCCAAAACTCCTTAAATGAGGAGGTGATGGTATCCAGGTCTCCAGGTCCTCTATTCTGGAAACAAAAGAAGTGACTACTTATTGAAGCGTCTTCTCTTTTCTCAGACAAAATGATCTGTCTTCTTTAAATCTATACTTGGAGAGTGGAGACTGAAAATGCCACCTAAGTGGTATATCCTGAGGAAGGCCAAGATTCTTTCTATCTAGGAAGACTGTTGAATTCTCTGGAACTTAACTGCTAGAAAGGATTTCCCCTGAAAGGGCTGAGCAGCTTCTGTGTGACATCGGGCTGGCTGATCATTGATTGCTATTGAGGCTGTCACAGATTTAGAAAGTCTCAAGGTGATGTCTTATCAGGAGCATCCCCCTCATGTTCATGATATGAGGGTATACCAATGAAATACTTGGGGCCTGGTGAGAGCTCAGGAGAATTGGATCCATGGTACTGAGTCCACCGGTTTTTCTTCTTCTAATTTTAAAGTTAGCCTATTTTGGTAATAAAGAAGGATATGTCCTCTTTCTTAAATTGCCATAATTTGTCTTTCCTTTGGCTCTGGGGATTAGGTATGGATCTCTCCCTTCCCTGGAGGATCCTAGTTCCCTAAGACTCTCCATTTTAACTGGAATACTCTGAGGATCCTGAATAATGGTCTTAGAACAGGACTTGTCCTTTCAGAATATCAAAAGTAGGGAGACATTTATTTCTCAGAGGAAGAGACTCATTTCTCTCTCTCTGTCCAACCTGGCCCTCTATTTTGAATGTCTTAATAATGTCTTCATTAAATCCAAAAACTCTGATGCAGTTTGGACTGAAATTTCACAGACTTGCTCTGCTTATAAGCTGCCAGGCTGCACAGTGAAAACCTAAGATGGAAGAAGGAGAGGCTGACTAGTGGGACAAGATAGGGTGCCGCCCACCGAGGGGTTAGGATCTTCCTTACTCTTTGTTGCCAAGACCTTTTATTTTTCTTTTTTCTTAGCACCTTTAAATTTCAGTCCTTCATCTTATATACAAAATACAACAGACATCTTGTTCTCAAATTTGCTGTTAGCTTGGCTCAGTTTGTATCACCCAAATACTAAATCCTTCACTGAAGACATTTGTTCTTTCTGGCTGGTTTTTTTTTTTTTCCAATGTAAAATAAAGGTATTTTAGATGGAACTAAACTAAACTAAACACAGGAAAGGAGGCGGCAGCAGCTGCCTACTTGGGTTTTTAAAGGCAGATGCAGTGTTGCTGCAAGAGCAGCTCAAACTGAGAAAAGCACAGCTGGTTCGCCCCATGAAAACCCAGGTGAAAAGACTGGGGAATTGGAGACCACATAGAAGCCCAGAGGTACTCCAAGGAAAGAAGGCCCAGATAGCATATGCCGGAAATCAAAATTCTCCTAGATACTGTCACCATTTAGACTCCCCTTTACTTAAACTGTCTGCTTCATCTTCTAATTGTATAGCTCTCATTTATTCACAGGATAATATCTTGTTCTTTTGTGCAATTTAATACTTTATGATCTCTGCTTTTAAGCATTTCTGGATATGTCCCAAATCCTTTTACCTTCTTGTGTGTCCTCTCAAAGATAATCTTCAAATCAGACAGTGGCAGTGTTGATACCGGACACTTTGTGATCAGTGTGGATACCAGTGAGACAAGGTACGCCCGATTAGCAGATCAATAAGCTTTAATGTGAAAGGTTTTTTATAAATATACTAGTTAGATATAAAGCTTAAAATTAACTACAATATATTATATTTACTCAGATTGGAGAGCTAAGCAGTTACTTAGAAGGCTGTATATAGGAACGGCTTTTTTTAGGGGCCTAGCCATGGAGACAGTGGATTTTTTGGTTTAATTGGCAGTACTTTCCGCGGAGCCAGGTGTTGATGGAGCGCTTTTTTTTGTTTAAGTGGTGCCTTTTTATATTTTTTTATAATTTTTTTTAATTATTATATATGCTAATTATTTATATTGGGTTTTTATTTTTAATTATATTTTATTTTTATTATGATAATTGGGGTTGTTAAAACAACATTTAGTGATAGGAGGGGCGGAGTAAAAGTATGCTTTTTGGGAATGAAACAGTGTACCCCCAGACGTTTAAGGATAATTTGTTGTTTTTATTATTGTTAGTTTTGTGCAGCTGCAAGCATACAGTATTTTTATTTTGTTTTATTATGTGCTGTGGTATGCAGAAACTGAGACATTTATAAGGTTACAGAGTTTTGCTAACTGGAAGATGTTATGCTACAGGGGTTAGAATAGCCAAGCAAGCAACTGAAGCTATGCTAGGCCTGTAGGACAGCGGTCAAGCAACTCAAATTGTACAGAGCTTCCAACAGGCAGCAAATAACAAGAAAGAAAATAATACCAATGTTATCTTTGTCATCTCTGAAACTGAACTAACATGCAGTGAGTCAATTTAGTGTCTGTTAGGTGCCCAAATGAATTATGCTACAATTTTAGCTAGAGATGCTATAAGACAAGCTCAGCTAGTCACAGAAATATCAAGGAACTCCAACAGAGACTTCAAGGGCAGAGGAAGAGAATGATCTCTTTCTCTTTCACTATTCTTGATATTGACCTTATAACAGATAATAGCAGTGGTCAGTTTGACACATGACAACATATGAAGGGATAACAGAAGGGAATCAAGCAGATTTAAGTAGCAACTGAAAAATTCCACAGCTCTAATTATTCTCAATGCATACGATGCCTAAAAACAACTGCCATTCAATTAAACATGAGCTATTATAATTAACATCAGTTTGAGCAAGTGTTTGTGAAGACTGAACTACGAAAGCTATTAATTCAAATTTTGATAGGATTATGGGGTTTGTTCTTTATTTAAATCATTCATCTCTGAATGTCAAGTTAAAAGATAGTATCACAGTCTTAATTATATTTACCACATTTGTCAAAAACACCTATTCACCAATACTAGAAATAAAATCAGCAAACACCAGCAAATGTAGGCAGCTAATCTTTCTATTTTCCTTTTATAGGTTCAGTTAGTCTTTTGGCATCCAGAATCAAGACACAAGACAGAGTCGTTCACGTGGACGCAAACTAAGATTCACTAAAACAGCGAGAGTCCTGTTGCACCTTAAAGACTAACAAATTTATTTGGGCATAAGCTTTTGTGGGCAGAAACCCACTTTGTTGGATGCAGTGGGTTTCTGCCCACGAAAGCTTATGCCGAAATAAATTTGTTAGTCTTTAAGGTACCACAGGACTCTCGCTGTTTTGCTAAAAAAAGACTAACACCAAAGATTCACTAAGATTCACATCAATCCTGTATCGCTTTCAACCAAACATCAATTTATTTCTTAGGAGAAATATCTTATTTGCAGCATTTATCAATGTTAGGTTTTCACAGAGCGTGCTACCTAAGCACACACAGGAAGCGTTAGCATAGCATATTGTGCTATGAGCAACAGAACCACGACAAGGTCCTTCCTGAGTCTGTTGAAAAGCATGTATTTTGGAGAAAAGGGAAGATCCAAATAATGGACTGACAGTTTTATGACTGATCTGGGTTGGGCAAGGAAAAAATTAGTAGGCTGTAATGGATTCCCACAATTATCACAGACATTGAAGATAATAAATCAACTCTGAAAACTGTTTGTTCTGTTTCTTTTTAAATTAACACAAAACAAGGGGCAGTCTCTTCTATGAGAACTTATATTTAAGTCCTTGCAGACAACACTGCCCCACATTTTTCTTTATAATGCTGAAGGATCAATATTTATTTCAAAAATATAAATTATAATTATTTTAACCATTTGGACATCAGTGCTGCACCCCGAAGCTTTGACTGCATTATTCACTGTGAAGTAAAACATAAGCAATATCAAATCTATCGTGAAGATATAAGAGTCTACAACCTGCATTTTTATATTATTTGATTATAGGCATTGTAGCTGCAATGACCAACTTTCAAGACTTGCTATGACAATATATGAAGTTCCTTCAGAGTTTATTGTTTATTATTTGTATAACGGTAGCACCTAATAGTGTCAATAAGGACCTAACACCCATTGTGCTAAGTGTGGTACAAACAGAGTAAAAAACAATCCCTTCTCCAAGGAGCTTACAGTCTGATTAAGATAAGACAGAATAAGTGGAAGTAGCAATCAGAAGAAATGGGGAAGAAAGGACTCAAAGAATCAAAGTCCCTTAAGTAAAATAAGGATTGATTGGGGTACTATTATACCTAAACAACAGTTTGTCCTGTCTATAGGAGCAATGTAAAATGAGGAGCAGATAAATGCCATCTTCACTGGCAGAATTTCATCTGATTTTACATACTGAAGTCCTGGATTCACTAGTGAAACTGCAAGAACATACCATGCTCCTTATGGTTGTTGAAGGCCAGTAGGGAGGTCCTGGGTCTACTACTGATTGAAATTGTTACTGTTTCCTCTAGAAAGGCAAGATGCAGACCACTGAAACAAACAGCAGTTAGGGTCTCTGTCAAGAAGCCGTTACTTTACTGAACTCACCAATTACCACTATGCTTTCTTTAAACTTTCTTGGTTTTGGACCATTATTGAGGAGTTAATTTCAAAGCAGCTCGGGGTTCATCTAGCTTTCTCTGACTTCCTGTGATCCTATCAATCTGGTTTCTGACCTGAGTATGGTAGAAGGACAACATCTGTATCTACCTTTAGTTAATGCTCTTCTGACAATGCATAAAGATCTGGTGGACTAGAATAACCTTTGATAAAGATAAAAACAAAGTGCAAGTGCCATGCCCCTGTGGTAAAGGAAAGATCGACAATTGTTCTTTAACTTATCCAAACTTTCCTTTGAGAGGCTGCATAAAGTAGTACTGGATAACTACTCATCCAAAGCACAGAGACTTCTTCTACTGCCTAATACATAGCAGCAATGGACTCGTGTCTTTCCCACTGAATTTTATGGTAAGTATCAGTAAGGGTGGACAAATGTGTGTGTTGTGCTGGGAAAGTTGTGTTCCTTTGTGCATGGACTGTTTTGTGCTGGGAGATCTGTGTTGATTTGAATGTAGGCTGTATTCATCTGGGAGATTTGTGTTGATTTATGACGGTGGAAATTAGGGGTTTATGCTGCAGTGAACAGTTGTGTGTGTTTGAGGTTATTGTGTAGGGTTGTACTGGGTGGGTGGCTGTGCTGATCTTGTGTGTGCTTTGTATGGTGCTGGGAGAGTTGTATGGATTTGTGTGTGTGGTGAACGAGGGGTGTGTGCTACAGGAGGGACTATGTGCATTTGGGGTTATTGTGAATGCTGGTTGTGGTCTTCAGTGGGTGGTTGTGCCAATTTGCATCGGGGGGGGGTTGTTCTGGGAGAATTGTGGTGATTTATATGGCAGTTGGGCACATGGTTGTGGCAGATGGGCCAAATAATCTACACCATCTGTATCAGAATAGTCAATAGGCAGACTTTGGGTCAAATCTGGACTGACAGATGCTTTTGAATGGACCCTGAAATCTTTTTATTTACTTATTTTTTGTATTGTTATTTTCTCTGGAGTCTGAACCTTGACTATACTTCAAGCAAGAAATTTGGACCTTGACAAAAAAATAATTGACTACTCTTGCTCTGTACAGTCTCCCCCATATGACCAATGAAACTACTGTATGTAAACTAGTTATATAGAGTAACATTGGTTGATTGAGTTACCTCTGATATCACTAGGACTCTTAGCCTGGCATAGATACATGCCTTACTGTAGCAGTACACTGCATGGGTACAATTCATAAAGTCAAAATGCCTGAGAACTGGATGGTAACAGACCACGAAATTCAGTGATGATTTGTTGATACTCTGAACAAAAATAGATCTCAGTCATGATTGTGGCTACTTCCATCACTTCATGCTGACTCAACAGATGTTTTAGGCTTCAGAATGAAACACAAAGCATCTTATTATATAGATTAGACATCTCAAGGAGACTGTAAGGCATTTGGGACTACAGTGCTATCGGTACACCAGTGACATCCACTTCTAGGTCTGGTCTGGTGAAATGGAGTTTCCAAATATCTGGCCACAACCTTGATGAGAACAAGTTGACAGAGCCAACATGGAGAAAGAGTGAATTGACAGTTGGTAGGGGAGGGGGGGAATTTGAGGAACTGAAGAGATATGTAACTGGTCTATATACTGGCAAGGGTCCTCTCCTGCTAAATTGGTTTACAATCTACGCATACTTCTGGACCACATTGTGCTTGGATTACCAGGAAGCAGCAATGGCTCTGTGATGGCTTGTACTCCCCACACTGGCCCTGCAAGAGCTGACTTAGGCCAGGTTGGCTCAATGAGCCAATTAGGCTCCAAACGGTGAGGAGGGGGGAATTCAGGCTGGACGAAGCTAATTAGAAGGAAGATCACAGGAGAGGGAACAGGTGGGACTTCTATAAAGCTAGGAGGCTGGCTATAGTGAGGGGAAGCTGCAGAAAGGAAGCCAGCAGTCCCCTACACTGAGATAAGGGAGAAGGAAGGGAAGAAGCTGCATGGAAGGTGTTTGGGGGAGGAGTAAAGCGGTGTAGATACAGCCCTTAATTGTTCTCTACAGGGCACGGACTGGAAACCAGAGTGGAGGGTGGGCTGAGATTCCCCTACCAACCACTACAGAGTGATATTGTTAAGGGCAGTGGATAAAAAAGCTGTCAGAGTCACTGCAGGACATAGGGAGTGCCTGACACTGCTTGTGGAAAGAGACTTTGAAAGACGCTCCTTGCCACCAACTTCCCCCACCAAGGGAAACCCACTGAGTGACCTCGCCAGAGAGCCAGGTCACAAAGAGCAAGCAACAACACTTGGAGTGAGAGGACTGCAAATTGAGAGAGATCGAGTACCGTACCACCACAGAGAGAGGAGTCGTCCTCACAGGAGAAGGAGGTGTCCAGTGGGGAGCAGAGCACCCTGTTACAGGGTCATACAATTTTTGTTTCCATTTGTGACTAGCTATTTGATTGTGTTTTTCCCTGGATGAGGAAAACCTTGCCACAATAATTCATGCTTGTCATTACTACGCTGAACTAATGCAGTACTGTCCATTCAGGGCTATCTCTGAAGAATACTCAGAGTAGTTTGCCACATTCTATGCTGGTTGTCTATTCACTTCATGAGGTAAATCCACATGAGCATATTAAATCAGTGCTGCATGATTCAAATCTATTTCCAGAAACAGTCCAATGCACTGGTTCCAGAGTTTATAAATCTCTATATGGCTGAGAACTGGTATCTCACAAATGAAGCCATGAGTCTAAGCAAGTTTCATCTGCTATTGAAAATGATTCCCCACATTAATAATAATTCCCCAGGATCAATGGAAGTTTGAATTGAAGACATTCTGTTCTTTGTATGAGACTTGAAACCAAACTTGTGTTATATTGTAGAACGTAGAATTTCCAAAGCATTTAAAATTTTAACAGTTTTATAATCTGCTTGTTGGGGATGATCTGTTGATTACAATAATATGCTAATCATAATTTATTTTTAAATGTATAAAATATGTCTGTCACATATCAACATAAAGCTACCCCATAAACTGGACTTGCACACATAACACAGTTAATAGCCTCAGGCAAAAGATAAAAATACAGACTGAGCATTGCTTTCAGAAAGTCAACAGATCTATTGGCTCTATTGGACCAATTGGGAAAGCAAATACAATATTAAGTGCCTCCACTGAAAATAGTCTGCCTACATCTCCCAGACAAGAGCACCCACATGATCTCAACTATCATGATGGCGCTGAGGGAAATACAGTCTTTCAGGTAGCCAGGAATCAAACCCTAAGACTGCATCCATGAATTGCATCCATGTTCAAATATTCAAAACAGTTATGTTAATTTCAGGACTTGGTACCCATGTAGTAAATATTGGAAACTTCAAATCCAAGGCTACCAAGTCCTAGACTATTGTATCTCCATGATTTGGAATCTGTCAGAGTAGTCTGAGTTTGGTCAGACTCCTTAAGTTCTGAAGGCTCACTTGTAACCCACTGAAACATTTATGGTTATGCAGACGCCCAACTCCAGACTTCCCCGCTCACATCTAGCGTGGCACCATGCGATGATTTTGCTTCTTTAATATCATACCTCAGCACCTAACATCTGAGTTGGGATGGATTCCTCCCTAGCTGACTTTTTAGTCTTCCTCACTGACTGAAAGGAACGTCTCAGTTCCAAAAACAACTCTACTAAATTCTACATTTTATCTATCACACACTAGTAGTCTTCGGATCATTATTCCGTAGGAAAGCCATGACTTCATGGGACTGAGGAAGATGTGTGTGCGTGTGGGGGGAATACACCTCTCCATTCCTCAACTCCCCCAATCTTTTCTCTTGCAAAGTTAAGTTTAATATTAAGAACCAAGTCTCTCTTTCCTCCACTCTGCCCCTTTCTCTTTTCCAGCAGAACTGCAAGGGTAATTCCAGTCCTAGAACAATCTCACATTCCCACCAGTGGGAAGAAGAGAGACCAGGCACTGCAGAGGTCAGCTTTAGAGGGACTGGGACCTCAGTTGTGAGGCAGGTCACCTTCTTCCTGCCCAACAGCACCACTATGCAGTCATCTGGGACTTTTGGTTAGTCTTGGGAAAGTAAATTCTAGAAATAAAAGTATAGTATTTTTAAAACAAATAAGAGATGCAGTCCCTGATCCAAGGAGTTTAAAAATACTGCTACATACACAGAAGTGTTACTTTAAAATTTGTACACAAAATTTGAAAATTTCAGTTCTTTTAAAAGAAATCAAATTGACTGATACACTTAACCCCTCATGTCACCTTTTGAATAATTCCTATACTGCACCAATGTTTTTCAAAAAATTAAAAATTGCATTTTTGTGAAAGATTTTCTTTAACTGTGTTCTTCCTATCTTTTTCATGTTTAACTAGTAACAAAATAGGCTAAAAACAAATTATATTCCCTAAGATTAGGGTAATAGCCATTCCCAGTCTCTCAAATGCTACTTTCACTGGTATATGGACTTAGAGCTTTTATTTACAATGCACAGCAAGAAGTGACTTTACCTGTCTGAATTTTAAAACACTATGCTAAACAAAACTTTTGAAAGAATTGTAGTAGGTGGTTGCTATGGACTAGAAGCTTATCATGGCAAAATGATTAATTCAATCTAATTAATCTTTCCTGTCTCTTATGTCTACAATTTATAAAACCAGAGTTACACATTCAATCTTTTCCAGCTATTTCAAACCTTACCTCTCCAGCAGATTATACATCATCTCGAAAAATGTGTACAATTCCATTTTGAATATTTGTAAGCCAAATGTATTTTAAATTTAGAGATGAAAACACTGTGGCTGTTTCACAAGAAAAGTCAGCAAGGCAGTTAAGCAGGTTTGGTATTTTTAAGAATGGGGGATAAGTACATTTTCCCTTCCTTGTACAAGAAAATACCATCTCCCCAAAACCAGAAGTCTCAAAATAACTGAAGTTACTGCGCAGGATTTGCCATCTGAGCATCTTAGCTGCTTTTCCAAATGCTTCCGAAGGTATGTGTCATTAAGCCCATTTTATAGAGGAATAGTGGGGAGAAGGGAGGTGATTTACAAGAGTTCAAGCCACCTAATGGATAAACTGAACCGAGAAAGGGGTTGGAAAGGAGTGACCAACATTTGACAATCCCAGGGTATGCTTCCACCGCTAATGAACATGTAGTGGTAGCAGGGATAGGCTTCCACTGCTAGCTTTAATCTAGCTGGCATGGATCACAATAGACCAATAACACATACACAATAGACCAATGACACATACAGGTTAGCAACCAGAGTATGTACTCAGGCTTCCCAGCAGGTTTGGAGTGTGGTTGCTTGCAGCAATTCAACTCTGTTTACTCACTTCTCATTTGGGGAATAGAGAGTTTAGATTAGGTTAGTTTAATTTACCCACTTCCTTTCTTACCACTCCACCACTGATTGCTTGCTTGTGTTGAATGAAGTTGCTGCCACATCAACACTACTGCTGTTACCACTGTGAGCCAGATTAAAGTCAACAGCAGTATGCATATAAGGCACTATTTAGGGGATTAAGACACTGCTGAACCCTGTGGGTGTATACGTACGTGTACGTGGGTACATATCATACAGGAGTCTGTACTCTGTACCCAAGCTGTACCTCCCCCACCTACTCTGCTCCTTTCCCCACTGCAGGGAAAGACAACACTGGAGCTCCCACAACCAACAAACTGAATGAAGCCTCAGCGAGACCTCGGGGCCTCACACCAGCTCCCCCATCTTCACTTAAAATCCTCTGCAAGCAACACAACACCAGCCCCGCCCTCGCTGTCAATCGCTGGCGCGTCGCCAACCCCCCGCCGCGGGGAGCAGGGCAGATGGGGGAGCCGGCGGAAGGGGGAAGCCTCGTGCTGAGGGTGAAGAAAAAGCTTGCGCCGGGGGCGGGGCGAACGGTTCGTTCAAGCGGTGGGCGGGGCTGGTTCTCCCTGCCGCCGGTTTTGGCGGGAAAGCCGCGCTCAGCCTGTAGGGAGCAGTTGCCTCACTCAGCGCCCCCAACGTCTCCAACCCCTCACAAAGGCCGGGCACTGGCAGGCCCCGGCTAATTCAGCGGTGAGGGGGCGGCGCTGCGGGCGGACACACACTTTTACCCCGGTCCATGTCTGAGCCCCTTCGCCACACAGCCCCGAGCCTCCCCCATCCAGCGCTCAGCGCAGCCCGTCACGCCCGCCGGTCGGTCACTAAGTCATAGCATGAATCGAAGCCGTCCCACTCCGAGCCTCCCTGGGACCGACCCAGCTGGGGGTCGGCCTCGCCTGCGGCCCCGGATATCGCCTGGGTGGGTGGCCGGGCCCCGCAGCCCCGCTACTCACCGCGTTGTCGGGCTCCATCTCTCGCCTCACACCGGCCTCAAAGTCCCTGCAGCACGTTTCCCGCACGGAGCTCCCTCCACACGCGTCGCCGCCGCCGGAGCTCCGAGCCCGACGCGCTCGCGGCTGTAAAGACAGTCGCAACACAGAGCCGAAAGAGTGTGACATCGGGGCGGGCGGGCCCGGAAAACGGAGTGTGGCGGGGTGTCTCCTCCCTGCCTAACCCACGGGTAGGGAGCGGCACTGAGGTGAAATGGGGAGGGGGGCGGGGATTGATGTTAGGGATTGTCCGGGGCAGCGGGAGAGAAAGAGAAGCAGGCGGTCACTTCTCTCTTGCTCACACCTACTTTTCCTCCTATGGGCCCCACACAGCTACCTGCCCTCCATTCCCCATCGACCCACAAGCTACCTCACCCCTTCCTCCCATGGGCCCCACACAGCTACCTTGCCCCTTTGCCCCCATGGGCCCCATACAGCCCATAGGAGGGGAACAGTTTAAGGTAGAATTGCCACAGGGCTCCAGCACAGCTACCCTCCCCCATTCCCTCCAGTGGATCCCACAGAGCTATCCTCCTCCATTCTCCACCTTGTAGGCCTCACACAGATACTTCTTCTTTCTTCATCTCCTTGGGGAGACCCATGAGGAGAAATTTCTAACCTCCACAGAATTATTAAACTCCTATCCCTTATCAGCACCCTGTGACCTCAACAGATATCCCCTCCTCCAGTGCCTCACTGAGTCCCACTCAGTATCTCCCCATATCCCCTCTGCCACCTGCTTCAGCCCATTCAGTCATCTTCTATCTCCCTTGCAGTGTGTTCAGTTACTATCCTTCCATCTTCTGCAAAATATATCCTATCTGCTAACCCCCCATTCTCCCTGCTATGCCCTTTAGCACTTCCATTCCCCCCACCCCACCCCCAAATCCTCTGCAGTTCACTATAATCATCCCTTCCCTGCAACTTAGGCAGTTTTCACTCCACACCCCAGTAAAAGAGCTCTTTCATTGAGTTATAAGAGATCAGTGTTTAGGGACCATGCCTGGGAAGTGGAACTCCCCCCTCCGCCACCATGCCTTGCACCTGTTGGTGCTGTCACTCACCCTGAGCGCTCAGACTGCTGCTGTAGGACAGGCATATACAACTCCCAAGCACCACACACAAACCCCTTTACAGATCTTTATACACCCTAAAGCACAGGGAGTGGGAGGGCTGCTCACTCACCTCCACAGGGTGAGTTACTAGACTCTGGGGCGCCACCACTAGCAGCAGCTGGGTTGGTTTCTGACTTCCAGGCCTGGAGCAGCAGGAGAAGGCAGCACAAAGCTTTTGGCTGCTGGCTGCTCCTCCATTCCCTATGTGCTTCTGGGTTTCTGACACTCATGCACATTCCTTCTCCCCCTCCCCCTCACTGAGTATCATTTCACCAACAAACCCTCATCACACACACTCACAAAACACTGATCACAGGCTGGCTGGCACACAAACTTACAAGAATAGTAGCAGGAAGAGTGGTGTCAGTATTGCAAGCTGCAGTTCTGGGAGGACACTCTGAATGAGCTAGATTTCTCATTGAAACACATAGCAAAGTCTCCACACAATCCCAAGAAGGGGAGAGATTGTCAAACATACATCAAAGTCCTCTTCCATCCCCATTATTATCGAAGTCCTAACACACAACAAAAATCCTGTCAATTGCATTCTCCATTTGTAGAGCAAGAAAGACTTAACACACAACCTGAGAGAAACTATAATATACCTCATCCCCAAAGGGAGAGACTGAAATGAACAGAGTAAAATCCTTCATTCCCAAAAGTTGACCCATAATTTGCTACTGATGGAAGCAATAATGGATGCTGTAGTATATATAGACAGAGCTCAGGCACTTTGTCATTATAAAAAAGTGGCAATGACTCCATAGTTAAGCTTGAGAAGCATTCTGTTTTAGAGCTAATTTTTTTTCAAAGTGCTTTAACATGGATATACACAGGCAAATTGTCTTGAAAGTTGCTGAGGCACATTAGGGGCTGGGTAGAGATAGTGATACAAATTTGGATCCTTTTGTCCAGAGGGTTGGGAGTTACAGTTCCCCCCAAATTGCCAGTTTTTTAAATTTTCTAACACTTTAAATGTTTTTTGCTCAGAGCTGAGAAAAAAATATGTTTAGGATTCGCATGAAACTGACATCAACAGACAACCCGTTATCTCACCTAATGAACACTGCCAAGAACCAGCTGTACAACACAATATTTTAAAAGCTATTACACTTGCATTCTGGTTGCGCGTGCGCACACACGCACACGCACACACACCCCCATATTAACCTGAAAATGCTCTGCCAGGAGAGACTTGGATAAGTTAGTGGTGCAGATTTGAGGTCAATTTGTCAAAGGGTTTACCTGACACAGTCCAATCAAAATTAGCTGATTTTAATATGGTTCTGTACAAAACTGCTGAGAGCAAGAACTGGAATGAGTGGTGAGGCTGGAGAACCATGTTAATTTTAAAGACATTTTGATACAACAAGTCGAAAATCCTGGACCAATTTTAGAGGATTTTCTCTCCTCCCTTTGGCAATGGTTGGGTTTTTTGTTTTTTTTTTGGGTGCATGAGCTACAATTATGACCAGTAGATATTAGAAATTGTCCGAAGAGGATACTTGATCCAATTTCAGTCACTGCCAACTCTGTATCCTCCTACAGCTATGCCAACCCTTTTCAGGGATCCTTCTCATGATATGGCTGTTGTGTTCTAAGATAGACTCTTTGCTTCAGCTGAGTGCAGTGACGAAGGTGCAAAAGGTTCTGTTCTCACTATTTTCTCATATGAAAGAAGAAAGGTGGATGCAGGTTGATTTTAAATCTCAGGAGTTTCAACAAGCTTGTCCATCACTAAGCTTTTCAAACTGTCATCCTTTGTTTTATAATACCTTTCATGGATCCCATGAATTGGTTCACAACTCTTGACTTCGGGATGCTTACTTCCATGTGTCAATCCATTCAGCTCACAGGAAGTATCTAAATTTTGTGGTCAGTCTTCATTACCAGTTCAGAGTTCTACCATCTGGACTGTCAGCAGTTCCATGGGCATTTACCAAATGCCTGCCTCTGATCGTGACTCACTGAAGGAGACAAGGCCTTCATGTGTATCCCTACCTCAATGACTGGCTGATCTGGAGTCACTTAACTGAACAAGTTAACAGGGATAGTCACACAACTCTTCCAAGTTAGGTGTCAAGATCAACTGGGCCAAATCTGTTCTCATGCCTACGCAGTTTATAGTGTTCATAGGACTCTGCGTGAAAGATTTTCCACAATGAATCACTTCATTTCATTTCACTTCATCTCAACAGACACTGATGGCTAAAAGCTTCCAGACTCATGTGTATGAAGCACATGTACCTACAATGGGATCTGTATGGACAAAGGCTTCTCAAAGAATTTGAGTTACTGTAACAAAAGTGACCTCTCTATATGCTCCCTGATTGGTAGTACCTCTGACTGAAATACAAACCTTTAATACAAAGCAAAACGGTTTCCATTTACAAAAAGTAACTCTAGTGAGGCCTTTGGGGCTATTATATCCTCAATTCCACTTTCAACTCACAGTCACCATTGTTCTTTCAGTTTCTCCAAATCTTCACGTTGATCTTCACTGCAGGCCAATATCTTAACATTAAAAAATAAATAACCTTGAAATATTTCAGTCACAGTCATACAAAGTAAACTTCTGTCAACCTCTCTGTGTGTGGGATTGAACCTTTTTAACCTTTTAAACTCCATTAGCTAATGGTAGTAACTGATATAGTCTATATGTGGAACTGGACCAGCTACTTGAGAACCAGTATCCTTGCCCATTTAGTTACTATTTAGCTGAGACTACAAACAGATCCATTTAGTGTCAATTATCATGGTATTTTTTGTGATATAGATACCTACACTAGGAGGTGAACCTGAAATTTACTCATTTGACACAAGCCACCAATAACTTGTCAATGACTACATGGTCATCATCAACCAGATTCTAGTTAGTGCCTTAAAAATGAAAGGATGTGTGGCCTATAAACAAGCACCGGAGAAATCCTCTCTCTAAATTGCTTTTGATTAATTGATTATTGTATAACATTTCCATATTTCTTTCATCTCGGAGGAGGTGCTGCACTAGTTTAATTGAGATAGCTACAGTGCTCCTTCATCAGCTGGTTGCCATAACAGTATTGTTGTGGTCATTAGTGTTAGCATGCTGAACATGGAAACTCAGTAAATGAAATTTGTGGGATCCTGTGTCTTTAGCACATGATCATGTGAGGGTTAACTCTTAGTGGTGAAACTTTTAAACTCGCTGAGAAAATAAAACTACATCAAAAGAGTAGCATTAGCGGAGCTGATGAAGATTCAGAAGGATTAATGGTTATTTTATAAAGACTTGCTGAATTAAAATCACTGACCTAATTTTTATGAATACCTAATAACAGCATGTTGTTTCTACATGCTTTTAGCTGATATGCCTTTGTAATCTCCAACTCGGAATATGAAGGCACATGAAAGACTTGTCTTCCTGTTCTGTCTTACGTAGCATTTAAAGCAATCTGAGATATGAAAGATTGTATGGCATATTTTTAACTGCTGGATTTTTTTATGCTAGGCCTGATGCATCTATTTTGAAATCTATATCTTTGACATCTTATGTTTAACACTAAAAATCATGATGAAAACAGGGCTTTTGAGAACAGATGGGAGAGGTTGACTTATTTTTGATTTTGATCATTTAAAATCTGAAATCCTGGAAAGTCAAGAAACATATAGTAAAAGTTCATAATATTAATTAAATAGAGTTGGTAATATTTTAGTCTCTATTAACTATTAAAACTTATTAATCATTAACACGATTTAAATATTGTAACATTTACTGTGCTGGCTGCCTTGTGAATGTTTCCTCCAAAATGAGAAATATACCTTCGACTAAGTATTCATTCTGAGAGGAAGTCAGGAATGTCTGTTTTTAATTCCCTTCTGCTGATGGATGGGTGAGCTCCCTGTGTATTTTCCAGAAATAAGAAGATATGGTTCTTTGTTTTATGGACTTGTGCTTGCAAGGCATTTTTTTTCCAGTGAGTGGGGGAGGAAGACCCAGGGGTAAGTAAAGTTAAAGATAATAGTGAAGAAAATAAGAGAGATGAGAGATTTGGGAGTGAGTGATGGAAAGGGAAGAAAAGAAATACTCCAGGAACAAAAAGGGGAAGCTTGATTTTTACGATTAAGACACTGGGCTGAAATTCAGGACTCCTGCCTTCTATTCTCAATTCTGCTATTGATTTATTGTGTGACCTTGACAAAGTCACACCACATTTTTTGCTTCAGTTTCCCATCTGTAAAATACAAATAATCATAATAACTGAGATAAAATTCCGGCTGAGGGGTGGAGGCAGCCCAGAGGTAAATCCCCCATTACATGGGTTTATCAAGTCTGGTCCAACATTGGACTTTCGACCTGTCATGCCCTTGTGGCTGCACAGGAATGGACCAAATGGTGAATGATTGCTATGGCTGACTATTCAGCTAAGCATTGAAGAAGAAGAAAATGCAGCTATTGACCTATCTACCTAGTAATTGAAAGCATCGTAAGATCCCCACATGGAAATATTAGCATTAATGTATTATCATTAGATGGGGGAGATAGGCTGAATCTGAAAAAGACTTCTCATGTCACACAGTCACATCCACAAAAATGTAACTCAGGATGCTACTTAGAGATTGAGCTCTATGAAATGGGGACAAAATAAATGTGTGTGGAAAAAATGTTAAATTTTTGGAAAACTACAATACTTTCTCTAATTTTAAAGATATTTTGTCATGACTTTCCTTTTGTGGGAACTTTGCAGGGGTTTTTCTCAATTTGGGGGTCTTGTCCAGTGTTCTTTGCATGGTCAGAAAGCCCAGAGTTCTAGATGTGCAAACAATTTGGGATCTTGCCTTTAAAAGTAATAGTTTTACTATTTAGCAGCATGTTTTGATTGTTATCCATGTACTGCCATCTAAAGAAGGGGGGGAAATGTGACCAGGATCAGTGGAAAACTGCAGAAAATTATAACATTTTCTGGGAGTTCTCCCAGTTTATGCTGGTTATTTTTTAAAGAACTTTAGTAATTCATTATCTTCCTCTTCCCCACTCTTCTTGATGCTGTCTCTACCACTTCTTCCTTTCCCTCCTTCTCATATTTCTTTGTCCTTAGTCTGTCACATTTGAAGTCTTTTTCCTACTCTTTTTTATTTTCTTGTCCCTCTCTCTTTGGTCCCATTACCCTCTATTATGTCCCCTTGTCCCATATGTGTCCTACTCTCTTCCCCTTATCTGTGGTTGTCCTCCTCCTCTGTTTGTCACCTTGTTTCCTTTCACTTCTAGTCCTCCTTTCTCCTTTGCCTCCCATTCATTTTTGTCTATCTGTGTTTGAGCTTTGTGTCCCTTTCCTCACCACCCTTTCTTTTAAAATCCTCTGCTCTGTTCCTTCATTTAGACTTCAATCATCAAGTGAGGAGAGGGCTCTACTTCAGCCACCTTCTGATGGGTCAGTCCACATTAACCAATCATTCTGCTCAGTGCAGTCTAGTTACTCAGTGGTCTCCCATCCCACCTTGTTCCTGCCTAGCAGCTATGTTTACTCAACAGATGATTGAAAGGAACACAAGGTCCCTTGATCTGAATGTAGGGTGACCAGATAGCAAGTGTAAAAAATTGGGACAAGGGGTCGGGGTGTAATAGGTGCCTATATAAGAAAAAGCCCCGAATATCGGGACTGTCCGTATAAAATTGGGACATCTGGTCACCCTATCTGAATGATCAGTGCTTAGGGGCAGCTGTTGACTTGCTGTGTTTTGCAAGATGGTCCAAAGTGAATTTAGCATCCAAACATTCTGGTTCAGACCACCTCTGCAAACCATGCCAGAATGATAACTGATTTATAATACAAGCCTGTCCAAGATTGCCAGAGATTAGATTTAAAAATTTGGAGTTTACAAATATTTTATTTTCTAAATCCTGGCCTACACTAGAAAATTAGGTCGATTTAACAGCATTGGTCAGGGGTGTGAAAAATCCACAACCCTGAACAGTGCATTTAAGTCAACCTAAATCCCCACATAGACTGCACTAGGTCGATGGAAGAATTCTTCCTTCGACCTAGCAACCACCTCTAAGGGAGGTGAATTATTTATGCCGATGGAAGAATCCCTCCTGTCAGCATAGATAGTGTCTACAGCGAAGTGCTACAGCAGCGTAGCTCTGCCACTGTAGCATTTTAAGTGTAGACATACCCTAAGAGTAATGATCAATGTGGCACAGACTATGACACCGTCATTGGCCTACCTCTAATCCCACTCACGATTTCAAAGAATGTTCTGCTCCAGATGGGAAGTTTTTTATCTTTCTTGGGGACCAATATCTTAAGAAGCCTCTTGGAAACTGCTTTATGCAATAAGGAATTAAACTGTGGAATTAATTGGCACAGGAAGATATTGAAGCAAATATTTAGTAAGATCCAAAAGAGGAAAGAGAGACATATGAATAAGTAAAATAGCACCTGCATTATCACCAGTTAGGACAAAAGTTACAAAGGCCATCAGTTCTTTCCCAATTACCTTTAGCAAAAGCCATGTTAGAAAGGGCATTGCCCTTCTTATACCAAAAGCAATAAAACCTGCACTTAAAGTATGGACCCATCTCCAAAATAAGAGGATATGTGGATTAAAAAGAGGTGAGGTCAATCTTAAACACACAGGCAGAGAACCAGATCCTTAAAGGTTATAAATAAGTATAGTTACATTGACTTCAATGGAGCTATATCAGCATACACCAGTGGTGCCCAACCTTTTTGGTTCAAGGACCACAGATAACATTTTTATAACCCTGAAGGGCCACCAGTCTCCACCAGCAACCCCTCCACCCCAAGATGGAAGGAATCCTTGCTGATCTCCTGTCCCCATGGCTGCAGCAGGGAAACTGCACGTCCTGTAGCCCCATGCGCTCCACCTGGGTTCCTAGACAGTGGCTCCCTTCTGCAACCAGGGGGATGGGAAATCAGTGCTCCCCTCCCTCTGACTCCAGCAGGAACCCCAGCGCCTAGGTACCCAGGCAGAGTGCTTTGCTGTCTCCCCTCCCTCTGGCTTCAGTAGGGACCCGAGGGCCTAGGGACCCAGGTGGAACACTTTGCCGTTCTTCCTGCTACAGCCAGGGGGAGGGGAGCACTGATCTCCCATCCCCTTGGCTGCAGCAAGGAGCCTGCACCGGTCTTGTAGCCATGCGGCAACGCGCTCCACCTGGATCCTTAGGCAGCAGCTCCCTTCTGCAGCCAGCGGGAGGAGAGCAGTGGGCCACTTTGAAAGACCCCACGGGCTACTTTTGGCCCATAGGCCATGGGATGGGAACCACTAGTGTACACCATCTGAGGATCTGGCCCTAAGTTGACAACTAGATGGGTGAAAATGTGCTTACAATTAGGCTCCTCGTTTATATTAATTGTCAAAATGCAAAACTGATTGGTTGAATCTTCCTTTCATTGGACCCTATTATGTTTACTTTATTCTACAAGACCTTTGATATTGAATCTGATTGTGATTCACTCATTTTTAGAGATTCTTATACAGTAAATTGTCATAATGCATTTTCTATGGCTCACTGAATAAGAAACTTAACAACATGACTTATGAAACGTAAGTGGAAAAAGGATTAATATTTTCAAGATAGCTATATTTAGAAAAATATAAGACTCTATTGTCACTTAAACTGGCAGACTAAAGAGGCCTTAAAATGAGTGTAACTGTAATTTAAACTCAGTTTAAGGCGACTTTATTCTTCCAAAGCGGTGTAAAGATGCCTTATTGTAAATGAAAATCAGACACCCATGTTCAGAGATTGATATAATGATCTACGAACAAAATGATTCTGCATTCTAATCCCAGCTCAACACATGTTTTAGTGTGGGATTGTATGAATTTCATTCCACGTCCTAGTGCTTCAGCAATTCTAGCTAAAAACTGGGTAGAGAAGGATCTCACTATAAACAAGATGTTATATATCTGCTCAAACATGTATGTTTGATAACAAATTTTGAGAGTCTTATTGTTAATTATTTAGTTAATTAGGTATTGGGCCCTAATCAGAGTATTTAGTTAATTAGCTATTGGCCCTAATCAGAGTATATATAGTCCTTGCATCCCAATCTATCTAAATCTGCCAGTGAGTTTGAATTTATGTACAAAACTAATACAAGAAGGAGAGGGTGAAAGTGCATAAAAATAGGACTCCCCTTAACATGCAAATAAACAGACTAAAATAGGCATAATAAATTAAGCCTACTCAGGGAAGTTTACTTTTCTGTTTTACCTTGGATCTAGGTAGATTCCCCTGGATTTAGGGAGAATCTATTTTAGCCTTTTATTGCTAAAATTTCTTACTTGGTATTAACTCCAGCAATAGTGAGAGTGTTAATATAAACTGCCCGCTAGCATTTTAACACTATGCTAATCAACCCTACTCAGAAAAGATCTAGATAACAGTGGTCAAAATGCTGACATCTTGTTTAAATGAGCACTCCCACAATGGCTACCATCAGTAAAACTGCATGAGTGGTAGTATATTGTAGGAAAATAAATTTAGTTTAGACAAGACCTTAGCCTTTCTTTTCACCTGTTCTAACAATCTCCTCTTCCCCAGGCATTAAAGCAACAAGACATTTGAAATAAAAGATATTAAATATAGAATCATAGAATCATAGAATATTAGAGTTGGAAGGGACCTCAGGAGGTCATCTAGTCCAACCCCCTGCTCAAAGCAGGACTAACCTCAGCTATATCATCCCAACAAGGGCTTTGTCAAGCCTCAGCTTAAAAACCTCTAAGGATGGAGATTCCACCACCTCCCTAGGTAACCCATTCCAGTGCTTCACCACCCTCGTAGTAAAAAAACTTTTTCCTAATGTCCAACCTAGACCTCCCGCCCTGCAACTTGAGACCGTTGCTCCTTGTTCTGTCATCTGCCACCACCGAGAACAGCCTAGCCCCATCCTCCCTGGAACCCCCTTTCAGGTAGTTAAAGGCTGCTATCAAATCCCCCTCATTCTTCTCTTTTGCAGACTAAACAAGCCCAGTTCCCTCAGCCTCTCCTCATAAGTCCTGTGCTCCAGCCCCCTAATCATTTTTGTTGCCCTCCGCTGCACTCTCTCTAACTTGTCCACATCCTTTTTGTAATGGGGGGCCCAAAACTGGACACAATATTCTAAATGCGGCCTCACCAATGCCGAATAGAGGGGAATAATCACTTCCCGTGACCTGCTGGCAGTGCCCCTCCTAATGCAGCCCAATATGCCATTAGCCTTCTTGACAACCAGGGCACACTGCTGACTCATATCCAGCTTTTTATCCACCGTTACCCCCAGGTCCTTTTCTGCAGAGCTGCTGCCCAGCTCGTCGGTCCCCAGTCTATAGCTGTACATGGGATTTTTCCTTCCTAAGTGGAGGACTCTGCACTTGTCCTTGTTGAACCTCATTAGGTTTCTTTTGGCCCAATCCTCCAGTTTGTTTAGGTCACTCTGTATCCTATCCCTACCCTCCAGGGTATCTACCACTCCCCCCAGCTTAGTGTCGTCCGCAAACTTGCTGACGGTACAATCTACCCCATCCTCCAGATCATTGATGAAGATGTTGAACAAAACCGGCCCCAGCACCGACCCCTGGGGAACTCCGCTTGTGACCGGTTGCCAGCTAGACATGGAGCCATTGATCACTACTCGTTGAGCCCTATGCTCTAGCCAGTTCTCTATCCATTTTATAGTCCATTCATCCAACCCATACTTCTTTAACTTGCTGATAAGAATACTGTGTGAGACTGTATCAAAAGCTTTGCTAAAGTCAAGGTATATCACATCCACCGCCTTCCCTACATCCACAGAGCCAGTCACCTCATCATAGAAAGCAATCAGGTTGGTCAGGCATGACTTTCCCTTAGTGAATCCGTGTTGACTGTTCCTGATCACCTTCCTCTCCTCCAAGTGCCTTAAAATGGATTCCTTAAGGACCTGCTCCATGATTTTTCCAGGGATTGAGGTGAGGCTGACCGGTCTGTAGTTCCCTGGATCCTCTTTCCTCCCTTTTTTGAAGATGGGCACTATATTTGCTTTTTTCCAGTCCTCAGGGACCTCCCCCTGTTGCCACGAGCTTTCAAAAATAATAGCCAATGGCTCTGAAATCACCTCAGCCAACTCCCTCAGCACCCTCGGGTGCATTGCATCTGGCCCCATGGACTTGTGAATGTCCAATCCTTCTAAATAGTCTTGGACCCGTTCCTTCCGCACTGCGGGATGTTCGCCTCCTTCCCATTCTGTGCCACCCAGTGCAGCAGTCTGAGAGCTGATCTTGTCTGTGAAGACAGAGGCAAAAAAGGCATTGAGTACCTCAGCTTTCTCCACATCCTCCATCACTAGGTCGCCTCCCTCATTCTCTAAGGGGCCCACACTTTCTCTAATCTTTCTCTTGTTGGCAACATGCCTGTAGAAACCCTTCTTGTTCCCCTTCACGTCCCTTGCTAGCTGCAACTCCAATTGTGCTTTGGCCTTCCTGATTTCATTCCTGCACATTCGAGCAGTGTTTATATAATCCTCCCTAGTCATCTGACCAAGCTTCCACTTCTTGTAAGCTTCTTTTTTGTGTTTAAGTTCGCCAAGGACATCTTTGTTAAGCCAAGCTGGACGCCTACCATATTTGCTATTCTTTCTGCACATCGGGATGGTTTGCTCTTGTGCCGTCAATAAGGCCTCTTTAAAATACAGCCAGCTCTCTTGGGTTCCTTTCCCCCTCATATTAGCCTCCCAGGGAATCCTGCCCATCAGTTCCCTAAGGGATTCAAAGTCCGCTTTTCTGAAGTCCATGGTCCGTATCCTGCTGCTCTCCTTTCTTCCTTTCGTCAGGATCCTGAACTCGACCATCTCATGGTCACTGCTGCCTAGGTTGCCACCCACTTCTACTTCCCCTACCAAATCTTCCCTGTTTGTGAGCAGCAGGTCAAGAAAAGCACGGCCCCTAGTTGGTTGCTCCAGCACTTGCACCAGGAAATTGTCTGCAACACTCTCCAAAAACTTCCTGGATTGTTTGTGCTCTGCTGTATTGCTCTTCCAGCAGATGTCAGGATGATTGAAGTCCCACAGGAGAATCAGGTCCTGTGAACTGGAAACTTTCCCTAGTTGACTGAAGAAAGCCTCATCTACCTCATCCTCCTGGTCTGGTGGTCTGTAACAGACACCCACCACAATATCACCCGTATTGTTCTTGCTTCTAAGCTTAACCCAGAGACACTCAACTGACTTATCTCCAGTTTCATACTGGAGCTCAGAGCAGTCATAGTGCTCTCTTACATACAGTGCAACTCCTCCCCCTTTCGCCCCTGCCTGTCCTTCCTGACAGTTTATACCCATCCATGACAGCGCTCCAATCATGAGAGTTATTCCACCAAGTCTCAGTTATTCCAATCATGTCGTAGTTTCTTGACTGTGCCAGGACTTCCAGTTCTTCCTGCTTGTTTCCCAGGCTTCTTGCATTTGTGTACAGGCACTTGAGATAAGTAGCCGAGTGGCCTACTTTCACAGTATGAATCGGGAGGCCTCCCCTGCTGCACCCTCCTACTTCTGCTTCCTTGCGGTGTCCCTCTTCCCCACTAACCTTCGGGCTTATATATATATTTAATCTTTGCTGGCAATTTTAAAAAATCTCTTTATAATCCCTCCTCTCTTGTACAATTACCTCCAGGGGAGTTAAATTGTTTTGGGGACTTTATGCTCTGATCGCAGTTATATGATAAATTCTTTTATTCTCTCCCTAGGATGCTTTCTGTGAGGAATTAGGGGACATGGGCTCAATGTTTATCTCTGAGAAACAATTAGGCATGAACATTTTGTACACATCTTAAAACATATTTACAATAAAATACATACATGGCTTCCATCTGCCTAAAGACATAGGGTCACACTTGGATCTGGTATCGAAGACAGGGCCAAAGTCTGGCCAGCCTCAGTACTGGTGCACAAGGCGAGGCTGCAAGGAGTTCCTTCCCTTTGTATTCCTGTGCAGGAGCTCTCCAGAACGCTGATGGCATGTATAGTTCTAACTAGGGTTACCAGATTGCAAGTGTGAAAAATGGGGACAGGGAATGGGAGGTAATAGGCGCCCATATAACACAAAGCCCTGAATATTGGGACTGTCCCTATAAATCGGGACGTGGTCACCCTAACCCTTACCCGTCTTTGTGCCTGTCGGGATGCCGGGTGCCTGAAAAGGGGCAGAGGATGCTAAGGAAAGAGCCATAGCTCCCCACCCCACATCAATGTGTAGTGTAGCTATACTGGGCAGGGAGAGGGAAATACACTGTGCTCTCTTTAAAGATGTTTTACAGGGGAAACTGGTGTGGACTGCCTGAGAGCTCCCAGAAGGAATTTTGGCTAGGCAAAAATCTTTCTTGGGGACAATGTCTATTGTGCATATGCTCTAATGTGCCTGTCAGTGCTTAGGACAGCATGTGTAGCCTGTGATGAATTTGTCTGCGTCTAAATCTGTGGGCATTACCAAAACAGCTCTGAGAGTTGACAGTGACATACTGCATGTGGATGGGCTAGGACAGTGTTTCTCAATCTTTCAAGTAGCAATTACCCTAACTTTTGAAGATTTGAATAGGTACCTCAACACTCAATTTTCCATGGGATTTTATATTTACAGACTAATGTGAGCCATATGTTGGAAGAAGGGCTGAGTATATAAGGCTATGATAGGACATATGTCAGATCTTGTGTGGGTAGAGTTACCACCTTTACACCAGGGGTGCGCAACTCAAGTATGTACCTGGGATAAAGGGGATGTTAGCTAAAGCTAGGAGGCTCTGAGTGGCATACCAATGCTGGGGAATATAAAGCACAGCACCAAATTTTATGACCTAGATTTGAGAGGAGGGAGGGGGGAGATAGAGAGTGGTGAAATCTGGGGCTGTCATAGTTGTCCATTTCACTGCTCTAGCTGATCAGTGAAACTGACAAGTTTTCTGCGTACTGGGCTTTGAGCCAGGGAGGGCGGCTGCCACCTGGCTGCCAGCTCCAAAGATAGGTGACTGCCACCCAATCTGAGCTGGGGCAGAGGAGGCTTCCATGCTGGCTGGGACCCTGGGATGTGGGTAGGCGGCTGCTGCCCGTCTTCAAGCCAGGGTGCTGGAGGCTGTCCCTCGGCTCGGAGCCAGGGTGCTGCCACCCAGCTGTGAAGCCAGCTCATGAGACACAGGAGGCTGCCACTGGGCTTCAACCTGGGAGCTGGGACCTGGCTGGAAGTGGGGGCCTGTTGCCCGTCTCCCCCAGAAACTGAGGGCTGCCAATTGCATTGCAGCTGGGAGCTGTGACAGGGTGGGAAGTGGGCAGCTGCAGCCCAGCTTCCCGGGACTATGGTGGCTGCCGCCGGCCTCCCAGTTGGGAGCTGTGATTGGGTGGGAAGTGGGGGGCTGCTACCTGCTTTCCCCGGAAGCTGGGGGTTGCCACACGCCTCCCATCTGGGAGCTGGGACCGGGTGGGAAGCGGGCTGCTGCTGCCCAGCTTCCCCAGAAGTCGGCAGCTGCCGCCTGCCTCCCCTTCACTCTGTTTTTCCCCAGGTACTCCCTGCCTGTATCTCGTGTACCCCCAGGGGTATGTGTACCGCAGGTTGAGAAATTATATGGGCTAGGAGATTGGAACTGGGAATTGGGGATAGAAACAGGAAAAGCAGGCTTATACAGATAGGCTCCATCACTACATGCCTCGAATTCATTCCCAGAGCAGACCCAGTCTGTGTGCTAAATGAGGTAGTGGTGCTGTGGGGGGAGAAAAAACTATATGATCATGTAACTGGACTGTGACAAAGTGGGGTGGTTTGTCTGCCCTGCTTTGGGATTATTTTATGAAAATGTACCATGAAATTACTGTCATGTAAAGCCTATATGTATGTGGATCCCCCATGAGTTAGCAGGGTTATCATGTCTCTGCTTGGCCAAAAACTGTTGAGTGCTGATCATTCACCAATCATCTAGTTAAAGTGAGACATGCTGGTACAATAGTCTTGCTCTAGCTGGGAGAAGACACTTCCTTTTGTCTGAAATAGGAGATGGAAGTAATGGAAAATTATCAAAAGGCAGACCAAAGGAAGCAGGTGATCCCAGCAGAAGTCTGTAAAGGGAGAGCTATGAGGGAAGAAGGGGAGACACTTTTTCATCAGATTAAGATGCTGCAGGGTAGGCAAGGGGGCAGAGGACCCTGCTTGTCTGATGGAACACAGGAACCAAGGAAGGGTGAGCTTGTGAGGGATGTTGCATTTAGGACATCTTATTGCTTTGTATGGTCTGTAATCTCCTGTGCTCTGAGTTCTGGGAGAGGGATGTGTTTAAGTACTGTGGAGTCTGAAGTGGCATTACTAAGGGGGTGCCAGACAGGTCTGTGGCCTGAGTATGTGCCTGAGGACCCTGCAATTAGGGCAGCGGCTGGACTTTGTTCAGGCTCAGGGAGCTTAAAACATTGCTGGGAATCTCCTCACAGCAATGCTAATGGCTGCCTAGGAAGGTGAGCTCACTAGGATCTGTGGCAGACTACTGGCTGTTAATTCAGCCTTTTTATATATATATTATGACACAAGTGTTAAAAAATGCCATAATTAAGATTGAGTGCTCGACTTTACAATCAACATTCTTTTAACATTAGGTTTTTGTGTGTAATACATTTATGGAATCATGATTTCAACGTGGTTCCATGTGGACACGGTCCATCTGCATATTCCTATTTCAAGGAGTCAGGCCTAAGTTTGTACATGCTTAGTACAATGGTGTCCTGATTCTGAACACTGCTGTAATGTAAGAATAACTATACCCTATCAATCATGCTCCAGTTGTTGGCATGCTCATTTACTCACATGAGTAGCATTTAAATTATGCAAATAATACCATTGTCAAGGACTACTTGTGAAAATAAGAATTGGCAGCGTCAAACCGTAACTGGAGTGTATCAATTTGCTTTTTCAAAACTGCACATCCTAGAGTCTGATTCTGCACCTGTTGAAGAACAAACAATTTCTACAATTTATTTCAGTGGGAGCTAGATAGTCATAAGACACATGTCAAAGTACCTTTGTGGAAAACTTAGAGGGTAACAAAATTTTATAAGTAAAAGTTCTAGAAAGTTTTTTGTCATGGTTTCTATTATTATTCAAGCTAGTTTTTTCCCTCTAAAACTAGAAAACTAAACAAGTAAGAAGTCACCAATAAGTTAAATGTTCCCACCAAACAATTGAGCAAGCATTGACTAATTTTTTTATCTTTAAGAAAATGGGGTAGTACAGTTTTTGTTTAAATGTATTAAATCATATGACCTTTTGATATTTACTTTCAAGGTTGACTCAAAACTTGCTGTTTTTTTAACTTCTGGGAGTTAGATCAATATTTAGAAAAATATGTCAAGGCATAACTTTGTGAGACCGCTTAGGGGCTGAAAGCATCTCATTTGCCTGAAAGCTTACTACAATAAAGTGACATTTAAAGATTTTCATACAAATAAACAATTTCCTTTTAAAAATGTTTTCATATGCAACATATTACAAACACACAATAACTAGTCCTCTGTTACCATAAGAATGACATGGATAAGAACATTTTCTCTCATAAATAAACTTGTAAAACTCTAGTCAACATTAAAGTGAGTTATGCATTAACACTGATGGCAAATCAGTACTTGAAAAATATTCTATGTCCTCTTCCTCCATGTAGAAAAAAAGATGCTTTTGCCGACAGCGGTGCCATAAGAGAAAAAGGTTCTTGTCAGCTTTTATCACTCTCAATCAATCACCATAAGGGCACCATATTGACAGCAGAACTCTTTTCATTTTAGGGGCTTCATTATAAAAGAATTTTAAAGTAAATATCTAAATATGAAAGTATTTGATTATAGAAACTAAGTTCCAATGTAGATCTATAGTTCTGCCATCTGTGGGGAGAGATCCTCAGCTGATTTAAAAAACAGCTAACTTACACAAGCTAAGGATCTGACCTTCTGTTTCAAGCATGCAGTAAGTAGAAGGATGCAATAAAACATTGTATGCACACATGCAGACTTGTGTTCTGTTCATGCATACACACGTGCAGTTCAAAACACAACAGGTAGATTTTTGGTCTATCAGCTGGCCTATCTTAGCTTGAAAGAATTCCCTATCTTATCTGAAACCTGATACTCTTATATGGGTCAGATTTTTCAAAAGAGCTCAGCGCACAACAGCTCCTACTAAGAGGGATGGGTGTCTCCTCTTCAGTTTTATAACTGTCTTCTATAAATTACCCAATGACTCTTGATAACCATACACTTCCATTGAAAACAAATGATGGTGCAGCAGCACTAATTAAACTGGTTTCTATACTAATTAAACTGGATTCATGTCTATGGGTATGTAAGGATGATTGTTTAGACAATGGGGTCGGCTTGTTACTGTTAAGGGTCCTGCTAGACGAACGTGATCATGTTATGGTTTGTTGTGGCACATTACAATACAGTATCACAATATGGTAACAATTTAATTGTTCTATAGCATTATCATGGTGCAGGATGTCAGTCAGATTCATCCACTGACAATGTGATGATCATGGAAAAACTTTAGATTAGTGGCAATGCTAGTGATAGCTCTATACGTGCCCCTTCCTTTGCAAACACACAGACATGTACAATCTATGCATAACACAATATACAAAGATGAACATTGTCTATGAAATGTCTCTCTTATAAAAGTATTGTTGTTCCTCTTGGCTGGAGCCATTAGCCAACTTTTGAGGCTTTGCTGGTTGTTTCTAGTAGGAGGAGAAATTGATGATAGGAGTCAAGGTTTTTTTTAGTGTTATTTTTTATTTACAGAGAATATGCACAATGCCCTGTTCCTCTAGACACAATAGAGACAAACAGGCAGTTTTCTTGTTCAGAAATCCAAGTCTGACTTTTCAGTGAGTACTGTGTCCAAAAAGAAGCGCTATCTCTTGGCTTCCTTCCAGGGTCATATTCACTACTGCTTCTATCATTTAGCTGTAACCAATTAATCCCTCTGGCCCCTGCAGTTACAATGAGCCCTAGGGTAACCACTCACCCCACATGGTTTAGTTCCCTTTAGCTTCACCATGCAGCCTAGTGACTTGGGCAATGATTTCCTATTGATTCCAGTTATTATATAAGGGGGCATTTAATTGGCTCCTTCCATTTCATCTGAATGAAAGATGGTTAGCATCAGCTTTGACCAGGCAGGTGGTGGTTTATTGCTCAACCACCTATTTGTTGGCAGCTACTAGCACCTTCTAGCATAACAGTATTAAGACGTTTTAGTGGGGGGAGACGCTTGGAATACAACAGACAGTAATGGCCCAGTTTCCCAGAGACTAGGTTCCAGAAAAGCATGGCAGCTGGAAGTTGGTGAACTGATTCTTCTTTTTGCTCTAAAGTAAATACTAAATATCTATCTTGAGACACTGCAGTAAAGGAACTTGTTCCTAATTGGAAACAGTGAATTTTCATTTTATTTGCAAAACAAATTAACAAAATGAAAAGTTATCTGTGATACTTAACCTTTTCCATAACCCTTGCACCCAAAGTGCCATGGAAGGAGCTTCTGGTTCCAAGTCATCTGCTCAGAATACTAAACAATGACTCTCTATTGACTGCTAAATTGAAATTGTGATCTGTTGCTTGCATGGGTAAGGGGGAAAGAGGCATCTTGTACTATCTACCACAGCACAAACACAGGCTGTTAGAGTTACTCACAAAAGAAGAAATATCCATTCCAGTATGGCTAACACCATTGCAACTTGGGGGGCCAGGGCTTTTAGCCCTCCCCACATTCTGGAACTCAAATAGTACCATTGCAACTTGGGACATATATTGTCACCATCTTTCTCCTAGCCTTCAGCATTTTACATTCTAATAAATATAAAAAAGCTTTTATGTATTTGAAGTTTTTTTCTCTTTGATAAGATTTCTCATTTAAATTTGTTGCATGTGCAAAGACAACATAGAAGGGGGTTGTTAGCTGAGTGAGGGTCTGATCCAATTGTAGTCTGTGGAAACCTCTGCTGGAATTGCATCTGGCCTTAAATTAGTATATTTTATGACTTCCACATAGGGCCTTTTACTTTGGTCTATCTTCTATTTTCTATATGTAATAAGATCACCCTTTTAATGGTAATTAGTAACTGGCTGGTGTAAAGGTGTTCAACCCTCACACATCTCCACTTAATCATTAATTGCTAGGAAATGCCTGACCCCAGCACCTGATTAATTATGAAATGAGTTTAGGAAGCTGGAGAGAAATGGAGCTTTCAGCTAGGTTCAGTGACAGCCATGCTTATGTCTAGAGTTTGGACTCTGGGTGTTGCTTTCTCTGGTGCTGGCTAGCCATCTGCTCCCACTTCCTCTCTGTCTCTTCATCTCCTCACTCCAGCTGCCCTGAATCATCCCCTTTTTTCTTTCCCCTTCTGTTAAAATCCTACCAAAACTAAATCCCACCCAAAGATTTAATAAAAACAGCAACTTGGAACTAACATGACACCACCCTGCTTGTATGTTATACCCCTTTCCCTTGCTCTGTCTTTTAGCTTCTTAGGGCAGGGACTAAATCCTCCTGTCTGTACAATGCCTAGCACAGTGGAATCTCATTTTCAGTTGACCCTTGAGCACTACTCTAATAAAATATCATCAAACAGAAAAAATACAGCTTTTGTACATGAGAGAACTGGTTTATATATTGGACTATGCTCTGCTTTCAGATTGCATTTATTTAGGACAAAATCCTAATCTGATAGTACAGAAATTCATCAGTCTACTTTCATCCTCAGCATTATTTTATGGACCAAATTTAGAGAAGCAGGTATGAGTGCAACACTCATGAGGTCATGGAAATTGCAATTACTTACACTAGGGCCTCAGTTAACTAACTCCTCCTTGGTGCTGGGAGGGGCCCTTTGAACTGTTTGCATTAGGAGGCAGGGTCTGCCCTATTGGTTCTCTCTGACAGGAGGATAGGTGTTGGCACTGCTTGCTTTCCTTCTGGACTATGGAGGTGAAGGGCAGCTTTAAAATACAGTGGGACTTTCTGTGGAGACAAGGGAGTAGTTTGGCTGGACCTTGTGCCTCAGTAACCACGTAGAGACAGGCTTCAAGGTCTGCACCTTCTGCCAACAGCTGAAGTAAACCAGAGGAAATCAGAGCCCCGCTCTGAATTATTTCCTAGATTTTTTTAATCACAGTTCATAGACTCAACCCGGGCCAGCTCCTGTCTCCTATACTCAGGCTGCTCGTCTATGGAGTAGGGCAGCAGCGTTTGGCTCTTGGGACAAGTAAGTGGCTGGTTAATGCAGGACACTCTGCTGTCTGAATGTCTTGTGGATGGGCGCTAGAGGGTGCTGTTGTTGCTGAAACACATCACACCCGTGAGGCTTCTGCCGGTTTTCTGCTCTGGTACAGGCGATTGGAACGGATCTGGCAGCATCAAGACCCTTTCCACGCTCACGTTGTAATGCCGCAGCGCGGGGCTTTCGTTCCCGTGTCTCTTGTCTCTCAGCTGCTCAAAACACTTAATCGGTAGGAAGTAAACGGAAATGAATTAGATTCGCATCAGAATCCCCCCTCCAACCACCTCTATCGCCCGTGTGAATGGCCTGGGCAACATGGATTGAATTTGCACCGTCTGTTTTGTTGTATAAATATGTGACATATGGGCAAATATGTCTGAAAACAGGTGAGGCTGGCACATCACAAAAGAGGGTGAGAATCCGTCCCTTCCTTTGCCTTTACACTGCAAAACTGAGTGGTGACTCAGGCCTCCCCTTCCACTCATCAAGTTAAGCATCAGCTAGCGGTAGCTTCGTCCGTTTCCATACACCCCGTTATTGTGTGATAGTTTTAAACGAATGAACTGTCTCTCTTTTAATCTAGCTCTTTCCCAGATCTTTCACCAGTCCTGATCACCCTATACTCAGTAAACATAACCCCCTCCCCACTCATCTAAATGTGCGCTTGCTGAGAGTGGTAGTTGGCAGGATTTTGAAACTTTTGTTTCGTTTCCCTCTTCTCTCCTCCCCCCCCCCCCCCCGCCTAGCTTAACTGTAGTTTGACGTGATCAAATTTCAAAGCATCCCATAAAAGTGTCTCTATTTATAGTTTTGACCATTGACGCTTTGATGACCACAGCTCTAATCCAAGTACCCCTTGGAAAGAAGTGCGGCGCTCAGACGGTTTGCAGGGACATTAACTTGTCCACCTTCTCTCGACTTGACATAGTCACGCTCCAGCACTTCCCTGAACCACGCGCCTCTTTGGCACGCTCTGTACCTCTTTACAGGACTGGTCCAGCACAAATGCGCGCTCTGCTTTGGAAAGCAAAGCTGCACTTCCTGGATTTCTGGTTGGCAGGGGCAACTGGACTTCTTCCCTCCGCCTTCTTCACTCCCCTCTTTAACCGCCCAGGATTACATTTCAAAACTTGCTGTGTGCGTGAGAGCGCGCGCGCGCGCCAGAGAGAGCGAGCTGTACCCTCGTATGTAACCATTCGGTGCGGTTCCCCGCAGAGCCCACGTTCCAGGCTGGCCCGTGACCACGCCCCCCTGCGCTTACTATTGGGCGCCCCCGGCCCCAGCTGAAAAGCTGCTGCGGTGCTCAGTGGGCCGGCTCCCTGTCTGTCAGCCTGGCCTGTCAAAACAGCCCCGGCTCTGTCACAACAGAGGAGTAGCGCCGGGGCACTTCCTGCTCGCTGGCGGGCTGCAGAGTGCTGGGAGCGCTCCTCTTTTTGCCTTGCGCGCGCAGACAGACAGACAGACACACACACACACACACACACACACACACACGCGCGCGCGCGCGCCCGCTGAGCCTGTAACTTGGGTTTTTCTGCCTGACACAAGCGTGGCGTGCGCCTGGCGTTGCCCTACGGCTGCAAAGCCCCCTCGTTGTACAAGTCAGACCCTCCCTGCAGCGCTCCGTGCTGCTGGCTTCGCGGGGCTGCATGGCCAAGCCCTCCCCGCTGCAGAAGAAGCCGGGCTCATCATGACGCCTCCTGAGAAAGTTGCTGCCGCCGCCCCCGCGGTGCAATAAGGGGAGAGGCTGGAGCTCTGTGATCCCCACCCTCTTGCCTCCCCCCAGCTCTGTCCGTGCCCCGAGAGCAGCGGAGCCCGTTCGGGAGGGTGCCGGATGGCAGAACGCGCAGGCAGCCGGGAGCAGCCGGCGGCGGGTCGTGCCCTGCCCGAGGCTCCTCACAGGGGCGAGGAGGAATCGGAGATGTGGCTAGAGCCGGTGTCCTTGGAAATCCCTGCGGTGGCTCCAGGCAGGAGACGGGAGCGTCGGGCCGGACTGGCCATGGCAGGAGCCGCCGAGCGCTTTCCTGGCAGCCTGGGAACCGCGGCGGCGGACCCCGAAGCCAGTCTCTTGGAAGCTGCCAAGGCGACTCCTCGCAGGAGCAGTATTATTAAGGTAAGGCAGACAGCCTCCCCTGCGCCTCTGGGGAGGGGGCACGCGTGTGACCGGCTCGCGTTTGGACTTCTGGGCACGGGCCCCCTGTGTTAGGAATCTGCCTCGAATCTGAGCCGGGGGGTGCACGGTCACCTAGAGCCACAGGGACGTTTCTCTTCCCACGCCAATCTCCCTTCTTTGGAAAGGGCGGTGCGAGCATATGATGCCTTGTTGGGAGCAGTTATTAATGGGGAGCACAGAAAGCACCCGGCTTCAGCTAGTCAGTCACCCCAGCTCATGGTTTGGTAGGATGTTTTTGCCCAATTAATAGCCAGAAACTTGCGGGGAACATCGGTGTATTAGGACTCCGCTGGAGGAACTACGGGGAAGATGCTCTGTCTCAGCAGTGTCTATTGCTCCCTTTCCTAGTGGTCTGCGTACCACGGATGGTTTGCACATCACTTGGTGGTGGCCTGTGGAGTGCTATTTGGTCACATAATACTGTCTCTTCTTTCCTTTTTTCTGCTACATAGCATTAAAAGAAGCCAAACATACATTGAACACACTCTCTTAATATGCCTCTTCCATGTTCTAGCTGATACAGTTGCCACAGATATGTGAATGGTTAGAGATGGTTGCGCAGAGGATGATAGATGCTCCGCACAAACCAAAAGGGGAAGAGATGGCCCCTAAGACCATCTCTATATTAAAATATGGTCTGTGCTATGAAAAAGTTTGAGAGCCTATATGAAAACTTTCAACTTCTCATTTCTTTAAGGTGTTTTTAACTGGTAGGTTAAATTACTCTGCAGAATTAGGGGATTTCAGGTAAGAATGAAAAATTTATAGATGCAGAAAAATGATGAGCATAAATATACTAATGAGGGGTGAAGCATTGGGGAGGGGACCTGTCCCTCCCGCTTTAAGCCTGCAGAATATTGCCTTTGTTTCCCCCGCCCCTCCCCACTCACCCAAAATTTTATCCAACTGGAGGGGAAGCAACAGAGAGATGATTAGGGACCAATTTAAGCTCTTAGTTTGTGCAGCAAGGCTCAATTGATGCTCTCCTCTGTTGCTGCCAGCTGCTGATCTGTTGCTGTTGTCCTGAGTGGCTGAATAGGCAAGAGTCTGGGAGTGGGGGAGAAAAATGGGGGATGGGTCAGGGTGGCAGCTGAGATAGCTGGGAATGATATACAATGGCCATCCTCTTCCCATGTTACCAGCAGCAACAGCTTCTCCTCACCTCCTGTTAGCATCTAGAAAGGAGGGAAGGAAGGTACAGCACAAACCATTCACATATAACAGATTTGGGCATAGATAGTACACACTACATATATTCACAATCGATCTCTGAAGTACATACATTGTTTTTTGGTGCTCCAAACTGGCTTCTTCAGCACAGGTGTGTAATGTCTTGTGTAAATACACACACATACTTGTTTGTTTATTTTCCCCCCAAACCATCTAAATGTTAAGGGTGAAGACTAAAGAGGAGTTTGCTGTATTGAAAAACACCAGGTGGTGTATCTGGGCTACAAATACCTTGCAGTAGTATGTTTTGTGGTTTGTGGATTTCACGAAGACTGTTTTCAGGGCGTAAACCTGGATGAAAAGAAAAGACCTCAGTTGTTTGTTGCAAAAGTAGCAGGAAAACAGCTGCTTAGAAACAAAGATGCAAATATTTTATCTGATAAGGAAGACTTCATAGGGTGGGATATGGGTACATATTTAAAATGATTAAATTTGTTTTTACTAATTTTGTTAATGCTCACATGAAAGTGGACCTCTTCAAGATACATTGGAAATAGTATGGACTTGATGCTGTGCTTATTTACATGAGCAGTCCCATTGAAGCCAAATGTATGTGTATTCATTGAAATCTGATTATGGGTGGCGGGATTGCGCCTAAGGCAGTAATGCTGTTAATAAACGGTAATTAACGCAGGAGTGAAAGTATGGGATATAATGGAATATGGGGAATTCCGATCACTTATGTGACCAAAAACAGTTACCACCAAATAACGTAAACTTTTTGTTTGAAAAATACACATGATTTGTAATTTCATAGTGATGAAGGGCCCAGTCCTCAACCTACAGAAGACAATGAAAATTTTACATTGATTGCAATAGAAAGGATGTTTAAACTTCATTTATTTAGTTGAATGCAATGTTTTTGTAAGTAGGTGTAAGATTTAAACTTTTTGTTTGAAACTGCATTTTTTTTTGGTATGGCACTTGATAATGTTTAACTTCACAATGATGCAGGCTTTGAAATAGCAATAAAATTGTGTTTAGCAACTCATTTGTTGGGTAGCATTTGTGAAGAACTTGAAGGCAGAATAAATAGCTTTAACTTTGATAGTTCTGTCATTCTTGCACAGAAAAATTGTAGTGATACAAAGAAATTAAATTATGTTTGAAAGCTGAATGCATTCCAGATTGCTAGGCAATACTGTGTGCTTTGCATCCTCATTGTTACAGTTAATTTAACAGATTCAGTTTTGACCCTAAAATCCTTGGCTATCTATCTGTTGTAATTTGGTAGGGAAGTCTTCCAGATTTCATTTATATATTAAGATTAGCTTTTAAAGAAAACTCAAGGAAATAGAGTTGCTATTTTTTATAGACTGAACTAAGGGGTCCCTCATGGTAAAGATTTTAGTTACACAATGAATCCTGGAAAGATGAATTTGTAGGTCGAGTTCAGATGAAACAGTCGAAGGAACACACTAAAGGCTAGTATATGGATATCACTGACAAATCTTATTTCCTTGGTTCTTTTGGCCTGGTTAGTACTTGAGGAGTGTGAAGTAGACCTTGCACTTGGGTGACAAAAAAGACTTAAACTGTGGTTTAACTGTGCAGAGGGAAGATCCTTGCACCTTTCATTCTTGTGTGCTTGAGCAAAGAGTGGCCCAAGGTAGAGCAATAAAAAAAATGTATGCTTCGCTCTAGGTCAGGGGTGGGCAAACATTTTTGGCCTGAGGGCCACATCTGGGTATAGAAATTGTATGGCGGGCCATTAATGCTCTGGGAATGGTTCCAGTCAGGATGCCACTGGGCCCATATGATGGAAGAAGGGGGGTAAGGGGCGAGGCCAGGAGTGGGCCGTAGCTGTCGCGCACCAGCCAGGGCACTGCTGGGCTCATGGGGTGGGAGATGGGTGGGAGGAGTAGCCACCGCTTTTCAGCCAGGGCAAGGCTGGGCCCACGGGGTGTGAGATGGGCGGGGCTGGGAAGGGGAGCGGCTGCCACCGCATCGCACAGCTTGTTCTACAGTTTTTCTGCAGACCACCTGAATGGAGCTCATGAACCACCGGTTGAGCTGGAGGGCCTGATGAAAAGCTCAGATGGGCCATAGTTTGCCCACCCCTGCTCTAGGTACTTTATATGTCCATTCTTTTCTATGAAGCATTCAGGATTGTATTTTAAGGCTCTGATTTCCAAAGGCATTTTAAGGGTGTTTGGTATTGAACTCCCTTAAACTTCTTTGAATATCTCAGTGTAAACTTCTAATCTGCATCAAATTGGTCCCAATCCAGCAAAGCATTTAAGTATGTTTGTACCTTTCTGTAAGCATTAGCTAAAGCAATAAATTTAATTCAATGAGACTATTCAGGTGTTTAAAATTACACACATGCCTAAATTCTTTGATTGACTGGGCTCAGAGTTCTTTGAATATATACTGTAACATGGACATTTTCCTTTTGCTTTGGAAGCTTGTGTAAAGGCTTCACAAGATATATGATCTTGACCTAAAGTAAAGAAAACATCACTGACCTTGCAACTTTGAAATTTAAATCTAAATCTTCTGCTCTGTAAAGTGTCACATCATGGTTGGTTGGTTGATTTCATGTAACTTTCACTTCAGGTTGATGACATGCAAAATTGCAGAAAACTGATACTGGAGTAATCCTCTGTTTTGACTTAATGTGCTATTGAGACTAGATATGAAAATTGTTTGTTTTTCCACAGGTTGCCTTAGTGTTTATAGAAGGGCAATTTGAAACTCAGTTTTCCTTTGGTATTGTTCCAGTGTGTGATTCTAAGGGTGCTTTTAATTTATTTTGGAGTAAGAATTCATTTGTCTGCATCTGCATGCCGGCCGCTGTCTATCCTGAAGCTGGGGGCATGCTGAAAATTATGAGCCCAGAGCAGAGGTCTCTGAATGGTGTTTGGGAACAGACGTAGAGCGCAGGGGGGACCCTGCGTGAAACTGCTACAGTGGTTTTAAATCGGCACAGGTGATTGTGACCAAAAATCTTGCTTCTTTGCTGCCTATTTTGTAGCCTATGTGAAATATTAGAGACATTTTTTTTAATGGCTGTACCTGTTGAAGTTAATAGCAAAGTTCCGATTGAGTTCAGTGGTGTGGGATCAAGGCTTCAGTGTGGAAGTGAAAACTAAACTGCAGAAGAATCTCAGTACTTTCTTTAGACTTAATTCTTCAGGGGTTCAGCACTTTAGCCCCAATACCCCAAAGCATTTAAACACCTGCTTAACTGTAAGCATATGTATAATCTGAATGAACTAGGAGTGTACAAGTCATCCAGCTTCATTTTAGTCAAAGTACATTTAAAAAAAAATCATTTTAGTAGCCACCTTTTGGATCTCTGTCAAATTCAGACATAGCATAATAGGATGCATCTCCATTAAACTAGTGGAGTTCCTTGCGTCAGTGGAGTGTTTAACCTCCAGAGACTATTTGCTTTAAAGAACTGAGTAGTCTTAAATTTTTTAAAAAGAGATCTGTAGCAAATTTGACTTGTACTGTAAATAAAATATGATCCCTGTGTATAAGCTCTCTATATTTGTCCTTGGACAGTCTCTCTCTCTCTCTCTCCCCCCCCCCCCCTTTCTAAATGAGAGTGAGAGGGATTATAAAATAGTTTTTAACGTTAACCTCGTCACAATATTTTAGATGGGGGAAATTTTAAAAGGCATATTCATAATTGGGAAATATTCATAATTGACTTTGTACTTTTCAACATCTCCCCCTACATTTTCAGGAGTCCTTTCATTTAAATCAGTTCTGATTTGTCTCTTATAAAAGATTATTTTCTTTTCTTTTTATCAGATTTCACCCATAGACCTCATAAATCATTATCAAAGCTTATTTGGGAGAATTTTATGCAAGTTCAAACTTTGTAGGCAGGTCAAGAGGCACCACTTTAAGAGGCTTATTTGTATTCAGCCACTCTACTTCACAATTAACTTAAATAAGAATTGTAATCCTGATATGACCAGGTCCATAGCCAGGGAATTTGCTTTCCTGAATTTCAACAAGGAAAGACACAGCTGAAATAAAGCAAGGAGTTCCCAAGAATCTCTTCACTACCCAACCCTTCCCCCTCACCCCCCCCCCCCCCAAAAAAAAACAACAAAAAAACAACCAGTGTAAAAGGAGTAATAAGGACCTATGTTTCTATACTGCTTCTATATAACCTTTGACAAAAAACAAGTGTGAAATACTGTGTCCTATATTTAAGGTCAGATGCTGCAAAGCAGACGACTCCATTGAATGTGTGTGTGTGTGTGTGTGTGTGTGTGTGTATATTTCAAATTCCATTATGATTTTAAAGTCTCAAAAAGCTTTAAAAATAGTCATAATTAGAAGTATAAACAAAAGTTTTTGTCTAAACATGACTAATTTTATGATTTAGTAAGTGTACATAGATGACAAATGAGGTATTATTTGGAGCACAAGAGAAATATTTTTTACTAATTTCAGTACTGGTTAAAAGTCTTGATTATTTATTATTTGTAAAAACAGTAACTCCTAGGGGTCTCTCACTGAGATTAACTTCCCACTACAATAGATGTTGGACAACCATATATAATAAGAACTAATCCCTGCCCTGAAGAGCTTACAGTCTAAATCCACAAAAGACACCGCATGGTATAAGAGAAGTATTATTATTCTCATTTTACTGTAAGAGAAATGAGGCACACAGGCTGAGGGACTTGCTCAGGGTCACGTTGGTTAAATTACTCTCAAATGTTCAATAATTTGTATCCTTTCTGGTGAATTATCTAGGGCTAATTTATTTATTGTTTGCAGTTATCAAAATTGTTTGCAGAATGAAAATATATAATTGCCATTTTCCTACCCTTTCTCAGTAAGGAGGATAAAAGATGGAGTTTTTAAAGGATCAGGTTCCTTCTTTCTTAGTATTTAGTGCTCTAGCCTGTAAGGCTTCTTCGCATAGAACTTTGTGAGGTGAGCTATTCTTATTATTTTCCTTCTGGAAATGGGAAGGATCACCAGTTTACTAAATTGATAGGATGATTGTCCACCTTACCTAATCCCCAGTAATCTTTTCCTGGAATATTATGCAACATTTTGCAAAGACATTTCTCAGAGGAATGTCTCACATTAACTTTTGAAACTGTATTTCTTCCCTCTCCCCATAGTTGAAGAACATCTTTGTCCAATGATGTCCTACTCTAAGATATAGATCCTTTTTATATTGATAACAATGGACAATACATATAAAGCAAAGATGGGACAACATTGTCAGAGTTCCTTAGTCATTGTGGTACTACTATAAGACCACTCCTAACTTCAATGTAACGTTTTCAAACCTTGCCTTGGTCTGTTTCATGCTTACAGATGTTTCTTTAAGGTTCAGTCTGACAGTCCTTACACAGATATAATGCAGGACTGATCTCTCTTGCCTGTTAGACCCCATAGCTTCAGTATGGCAAGATACCTATTCTGCCTTAAGTAGTTTACAGGCAATTTTCAAATCCAGGAAAACCATTCAAGTGGCTGGCCAATATGGTGATTTTACTTCAAGAAGCTATATTTGTCCAACTGACATTTTTAGCTCTTAAACCTCTGATAAAATAATGTAAGGTTTTAATTTCTTTCAGTTTGCACTATGAAGATAGTGTGGTGAGGCAACTGAGATATTTGGCACGTCTTTCTTTGCAACATGAGGATGTCAGAAGGAAAAACTTCTAGTGAAAAAGGAGAGCTACATTTCTCAGGACTGCTTGTCACTGGAATTATTTAGTAACTTATTGTGCTGCTTGTACAGTAACTTTTAGATTTAGATGCCTTTTGCTAAAAGTCTAAATATGAAAAAGTTTGTCAAAGTAAATTTTGATAGCCATATAGTGATTGTATCATAAATGTCTCACATTGGACCATGAACAACTGGGGGAGAATGTCAAAAGACAGTCTTCCAGAATGGTCAATACAATTCTCTTTGAAGAATAAGGATGTTTATCAAATTTGCTCCTATTGGACCCCAGAGAATTAGTCCATGGCTGACTCTCATGCCATTTATGCACTATTTAGTATATATGATTATTTTATTTTAGATTCTCAATAAGAATTCTTTAAACATTATTATAAAAAGAAAAGTCTTCACATAAACCTTTTGGGTTGCTATGGTAAATTTGTGAATATTTGTTTACTTTATTCCTAATATCTGGGATGTTGCACCTTTAATCCATATGTCCCAGCAACCTGAATTGATGAGCTTGAATTCCTTGGGAGCTAGGCCACATTCAGAATTTGTAAGCAGTACAGCATTCTTGAAGTAAGTGGGTTAGCACCTTATATAGTTCTGTGTTTGACTTCTTGTCCCTCTTTATAGGACCCATCTTGGCTCAAGATTTGCTTTTGGCATATGACTTGCTAATGTATATACAGACAGTAATGCCCCTGAAAGTTAGTAGGCTTTCTCTGGCTTTTTGTTGTTGTTGTTCTATATGATTCTTCAACCAGGCACTTGGCTGGTAATTCCAGATAAGGGTAATTTTGATATTTTCCTAAAAACCAGCCTATGTAGATAAATGCTGTGTTTATCTGTTTGTGATAATAACATTGTTTGCAGTGAGTAGTAGTTTGGTTCCAAAGAATTCTCATGCCAAATTGCATAGTGGTGGTGTGGTGTGTGTGGTGGAATTTTTTTTCTCTTTTTTTTTAAAGGCACTTGAATCCAGATCCTCAAAGGTATTTAGGTGCCTAACTCCTATTGATTTCAATGGATATTATGCACTGAAATACCCTTGATGACTTGAGTCTCAGATCCTACAGTAGCGGGCATGGTATACATGCTCAGAGGGGTATGGGATACATCTTACCACTTATGTCCAGTATTTGGCTAATTTAGGGTCGCATCAGAGCACATACACTAAAGAACAAATCCTGCAGCCCTCACTGAGGTCAAACTCACTCTGAAATAGAGCTGGTCAACATTTTTTTTTAGATAGAATAGTTTTCTGTCAAAAAATGCAGTTTCATTAAAATCAGAATAGTTCCTGTAACGTGTTGACTTCGACAAAATGTTTAATGGGGTGTTGAGATATTTTGATAAAGACAATGAAACGTTTTGATTCATTTAATTTTGACTTGTATTAAAATATTACTAGAAAAGTCTAAACAAAATGATAGTCAAAATGAAGTGTTTTTACCATATCAAAACATTCTGACGTTATTCAAATGAAATGTTTCAATAGGCCTAATAATTTTTTAAATTTTCATTCTCCACAAAACTAACTTTTCAGGTTCAGAATGATGCCTCTTCCTACCCCCCAAAAAAGTTGGAATTTCCCTCAGAACAGAAAATCTGATTCCTGACCAGTTCTTCCCTGAAGTAATAAATTCCCTGAATTAACTCGTACTATAATGATCTAACTCTAAATTTCTCCTTCTTTGTGGCACCACAGACTGTGTGGGGCCTGATCCAAATATCACCAAAGTAAATGGGAGCCATTCCACTAGCTTGAGTGAGCTGTCAGGGCTTTCAAGGGTTGTCTGAATGGTATAAGAGTTTTATAATAAATGTGTTTGTATTGCATTAGTTGGTTAAGTATTTGTAATGTTAATTGGCTATGGATAGCAACACTTTCGCTGGTGGTCTCCACTGTAGCTTTTGTGCTGAAATGGGTCATAACATTGTTCTTTGAAGTACTTATCTATGAAACGTCGTAACTGAGATCAGATGAAGCTGTCCCATTGACCATCCCTAAATTTCATCTCTTAAGAACTGAAGGAAGGATGTCCTCTGTGTAGGGACCCAAGCAATGGAGCTCTGTCCATTTGGTCTTGTGCCAGAACTTGAATTTGCAGGTCCTCATCTTTTTAACCAAGCGCCTGTTTCACCTTGGGTGAAGACTATGTAGGCTTTCCCGTTTGATGGATTGTCTGGTAAGAGATAGCTGTTGTTTCTCCCAATAATAAAATCAGTGTTGTCAGTACTGGTTGATTCATTTTTCATGTATGTAATGGGCCCAAAGGCAATAGGTGCATAGTACATTATTTAATAATGTTTCATTTGGATGTTGGCATTGATAGATAGGGCATCAGCAGAGGCATGCTTTTATTCTGCTTACCAAATACATTAAATAGCAGTTAATAAAGCTGCAATTGTTTACATTTGAGTGGAACTGCAAAGTGTTTTCTAGAGCAAGGTTTTATGCATTTTGTAGCTCCAATGAGATTAAGTCCATCTGCAACAGATATTTCTTTTGAGTTAATGGAAATTTTTTTTATTCTCTGTTGGAAATGAGAAAATGCAGGCAATTACCACGGAGCCAGTAATACATTCTTTGTGGTGAAACATCTTGCTAATCAAGTTCGCACACCAGATTAGCATAACGTTTTTATTTTTCTGTATGCACCTGGTAGGCTTAAATTTTGAAAACATCTTGATGATTTTTGCAAAGAAATAGAGGAAGACGATTGCTATAAATGTTTCAAACACATGTTTAATAGCATACTCTTTTGGCACTACAACATTCATTCCCATATGACCAGCTTACTGGAATTTTTGACATGGAAAAAAAATAGTTTTAGGCACTATTCCAGCTGGGTCTAAAGGTTAAGATAACTTCTGCAAAAGACTAAATTCTTTAAAGTAAGAAACATTTTAAAAGGCATTCTACTCCCCATTTATTGCTATTATAAATATTGGTGTTTAGAATAAGTCTTGTTAAATCTTTCAGTCTAGCAAATAGTTGCCCTGAGTGGATAGGGCATTAGATTGGGACTCGGGGGACCTGGGTTCAGTTTGTGGTTCTGCTGCAGGCCTGCTGGGTGACCTTGCACAAGTCACTTCATCTCTTTGTGCTTAAGTTTCTCCAGCTGTAAAATGAGGATAATGATACTAATTTCCTTTGTAAAGGACTTTGAAATCTACTGACTGGAAAAAATGTTGTGTAAAAGCTTGGTATTATTAATAACATTGAACTCTCTATATGTAATAATGTGGATCACTTTTTTTTCAGGAACAGTACATTCTAAGGCAGACAGAATTTAGTTTCTTTAGACCTTTTTAATTTCAGAAATTGGAAATTACTGCTAATCATAGAAAACTCCTGATTTCCCCCTCAGAAGTATTGAGATGATCAAGTGGAATAACTGTGATCTTAGTTTATGTTTAGCTTGTAAATTTATGAAGTTAAAAGGCTCATTGCTATGATTCTCAAAGCTCTTAACAACAGGTTCTTATTTAAATGACTGACTAGATAAAATAGGCTAAATTTATTCCTGGTGTAATGCCTTTTAAATCATTCCTGTTGGACTGGGGATAAATCTGGCCTATATGTGTTGAATAATGTGCATCAGTTTTGAAAGCCATCTGACTCTAGTGACCTGTATTGAGAGTTTTGTTTTAAACAGTTATAAATATGTACTCTGTGGGCTTGAGTCTCCTCCCAGTTACACCAGTGTAGGTCAGGAGTAGCTCTATTGAAGCCAGTTTGCTTGCTGTATAAAATTTTAAGAGTCTTTAATTGTTTAATTCTAAAAGTTTAGTAGTTGATCAGATTGCAGAAGGTCCAAGAAATAGATCATCCTTAGGGCCAAATCCTGACTCATGGTCACTTATTCCCATGTAAACACATCCAATCCCACCTAAGATTGCGCCACAGTGGGCCAGCTGATTCTCTGCAGATTAGGCCTAGTCATTCAGTGGTGTGGAGTAGCTCTACATGCTGGTGGTATAGAGCTACTCAAGGGAAAAGTGGATGAACTCCATGTCCCTGAAATAGCTGTTCACATCCAGCAATGCTCTCCCCTACACAGAGTCCATAGGATTACTGCACCCCAGGTCTGTGATGACCCCTGCTGAACTGGTACAGAAGAAAAGGAAAGGGTCCTTGAACTAACACCTGAACTGTCACATTCCCACTCCCTGAAAACACTTAATATCTTTTTTTTTTAAAATGTATATTTTGAGAGGTCTGTTCCCTTCACCCCAGCTACCCAAGGAGCTCTTCACCCTCTTGGATCTAGTATCATACCTGACTGAAAGCTCCAACATAAAGCTGTAGTTAGGAACTCCTCCTTTGGACTCGGCCATACCCTGTGTACTACCTCTTTGGTATCACCTTCAAGGGCCTAAGGACCAGAGTCTCTAGATGCCTGATTCATTATAGCTCTGCACCTTGTGTAGTCATTTAAAATGCTTCCATACTGGCTTTGCCCTGCACAGGTGTAAATGATTACCCAAGGTTCAGGGCAAAGGACAATCCGGACCAAAGACTCCTTTCCCTGGGCTGCATGTGAGGTTTGGCATCTATGTATTGGATTCATACCCATCTCAAATGAGTGTCTTGAACAGTCCTTAGATCCCAAACCAATAAGGAGCTATCTGTTTACTTTTATGCAACTTTCAGCTAACTCGGGGATTTTATTAGTTTGTAGACCCAATTTCTACCAAGGTGCACAGATCTGTGATCTTTCTTGTGTCAATTTGAATATATAAATTCCATAAATATATATAGGTAGCGGTAATGCAAGTATCTGTGGCAGTTACGTTGTTGGAAATTCATTAAGCCATTCCAATACATTTGTAACTTGTTTTGATTAGAAATTACAAATAGTCTTAATTTTATTTAACATTTTCAGGTTGTGAGAAAACACAACAAAATGGAAATTGCTTGCACAAAATGAGGAGGGGCTGCAGCATTTTTATGCATTAACAGACCTTGCAGTGAAGAAAAAATGGCTGTGACCTGTTTATTGCCTGTCTGGCATGCTTTTCTTTGTACTGATGTGCATGCTACATGCCATCAAATACAACTGGTTTTTTAGAAGTTATCTTAAGCCTAATGTTTTGGTGATAGAAAGTGTGACTTGACAGAGTTCTGTAGTATTTGGCCTTAAAGTGGACATTTTGGTGTGTGTTTCTGGTGATGAGCCATCATGGAATAAGACATTAGATTATCCATTGGGAATCTGGTTTTGTTACACATGTAAGTGTACTTCAAATTATGCTATTTTCAGTAACTCAAATGGACAAAATTGGCTCAGTGGACAGAAGACCGATCAATAAATGAAGAATTCCTGCAGAATTTTGTGTGTACACTGACCATCCTGAGTTCCTATGGGCAAGGGGATAGCCAGCACTCTGAAGACTATGTACAAATCGATCAGTTGTACCACTGTCCCCAAGATTTTTATAGAAGGTCCTCTTACAGAAGATTTTTCCTTCCCCACCCCCATAATTTACCAATGGTGCCAATTCTAAGATGATATATACTTCAGGTAATCCTATTGAAGTTAATGAACTCTCTGAAGGAAGACCTGCTGTTGCACAAAGTGGGCCAAATTCATCCCAAATGTGATTAGATGAAGTTCTGATTAAAGCACCTGGACTAAATTCAGCCATGACTAACTCTAATGCAAGCTACTACACACAACAGAGATATACAGAAAGCTATTTATAAAGGGGATGTAAAAAGTAGGGATGTGTCCTTGAAGAACTGGGGGGGGGGATTATATATATTTTAAAAGGTCAGCCAGGGTTTTTAAATCATGAAGACTTGATTCTCAATCCTCCGGGTATCTTGTTCAATCAGGAAACACTCTTTATTGAGAGAGCAGAATGTGAAGCCTCTTGTTGATCTTAGAAGTCAAAGATAGCCAGGCAGCTGTGAGTATCACTCTGAGAATCCAGGGCAATTTTTCATTGTGAATAGAGAATAAGGCATTCCAATTCTATACTCAATTCTATAAGTCTGCATCTGCTTTGCACAATACAACTGATTTTAATATTAAATTAGCCCATAGATGGCTTATGGCTTCTAAAGATTGCAGATCAATGCAATAACATGAAGATTTTTCCTTAGTGTGCTCATTGATATGTGGATAGCCAAGATCATGCGGTGCAGAGAAAACTTCAGACTGGCTGTTTTTTTGTTTTTGTTTTTGTTTTTGTTTTTTTCTTTTTCTTCAGATAGAATTCAGACCCCTATGCAATATAGGGGTTGAGGATTTTTTTCCCCCCCCAGAGAGGTACTTTGTTTAAGAAAATATTTAGCCTCCATAGCAGTAGTTGAGACTATTCCACAGCCTCTCCCTAGCTACTATTTCAATCCCTGTCCTATAGCAAGGCTGCAAGGAGTATGCTGGTGTCTGAGGCCACTGAATCCATGTAATCCGGCCTACTGGCTGCACTACTTAGTATATGCGCAATGCGTCTCAGATGGCATGTGACCAGGATTCGTCACTGACTTTGGTCTGCTAGTTGGATTATTAGCTTCCCCGGGTTGGGTACTGATGGGAAGTGTGACGTGAATCTTGATCCATGGCCCCCCTACTTGAGCTGCACTTGTGGCCTGCTTCAACCCCAGTGATGAATTTATGCAGAACTGGTGTTGAACTCAGGGAATTTACTCATGGCACAAAGTGACTGACTGCAAACCCCTCTTGGTGAATTCCCTTGGTACAGTACCCTGTCAGGTGCAGAGCCAGGGTTGTACTGTCACTTGTATGGGGGTGTTCTGGGGTATGTTGAGGGTGGAGTGGGCTAGAGGAGAGTAGAAGGAAGAGTGCCTGGGGCAGGGCTGTGCCCTAGTGGTTCATGGGCATGGGTGTGTAGTGCTTCTGGCAGTGTGGGGAAGGGTGGGTGCAAATTATGGTAGCTTGTAAACTGCTCTAATCTGCTCTAAGGTCAGACCTAAGCCCCCTCCCACCCACTCCTCTCTCCCAGTACTAGGCTCTTCACTAGTGTTGGAGCAAGTACAAAGCAGGGGGAATTTATCTAAGTCTGCCCATCCATCCACTAGGAGCTTTCTGTGGCTGCTGGTCCTCTGGGGCAATTTCAGCCCCATGGAATAGTATCACAAGGCTATTTCATACTACGCAAGAAATCAGGATCTCTGCCTGAGAGGCAGAGAGAATAAGCCAGGTGGACTCTTGCAGTTTTCCAGCCTAAATTGTTTTCTATATATCAATATGTAGTTTAATCATTGTACTATATTTAGCATTGACTATTAATTTTTCCTCCAGCTACTTGTACAATGGAATACAGATGGGTTCAAAATTATTTAATTTAATTCTGTTTTTAAAAGAAGCTAATTTTTTTTTGGGGGGGGGGGGAGAGGAGAGTTGTGAGGACCATGTGATTTGGTTTTCTTAGTTCTTTTCATTTAATTTTTGTAGTGATCTTCATAGAAATTGGATTAGAAATTCCATTTTATTCAGCTAAAGTGACTGCTGATCTCTGGAGCTATTGAGAGAGCTCCACAAAAGAAATACTATGTAACATCTTTTCTTTCTCCAAATGTAATTATATAGAAGCCTTATTAAATTAATTTAACTAATGTAATAGTTTAATAAAATAATTATATTGCGTGGGAGCATGACACTCCATGTTGTTCAATATAAATCCTTAGTTTTATCAAAATTACATGTGCATTGGCTGGAGAAATTTTAATAAACTTATGAAAAATATTTCTGAAAAGTATTTGTGTTTGTGATAGTTGGGGCCCAATCCTGAAAGATGTCCACAAATCTTGTTGACTACAATGGGAGTTTTGTATGTGGAAAGTTTATAGGATTGGGACCTTACACTGTATGCAACACCTGAATCTTTATGTCACTGTAAATATGTTTGCTGCAGAAAATGTTTACCCATGCATCCTGGAAAAAGTCACATTTTCAAATGACAAGCAATATTTTAATGGCATTAAAAATGGATCATTAGAAAATGTATGCAGCCAGGATGTGCCATTTATACCACAGCATTATAATTCACAGGGTCTGTCGTTTCCAAAAGCAAATGCAAATTTTCAGCAGTATCACAAAAGGTCAGATTCTTCACCCATTGAACAATGGCAAACTTTACACTGATGTCAGTGGGTTGAGGATTTGGTTAATATTTTGCAACATGAATACAATAGGCAAAATTAACAGGTTCAGTGATAAAATTTTTCCACAATACCGTCTAAAAGTTTAAAATGCCTTAATTTTGCTGTAAAATTACCTGTTTCGAGCTGTGCAAGATTAGTTTGACTGACTTGTATTGATTTAAACCTATTTAGTTTGAACATTGATTAAAAAATAATGGCTTTTTTTAGGATTGTTTTCAGGAAATGGATTACTAAACAATAACTTAGAAGAAAAATGTGTTGCTATCGTACTGAAGGAAAAATGTAACCGTTCAATAAATGGTAGCATTTAGAAAACACACATTTACTATTTGGCTATGTGCTTCAGGTTTTACAAGGACTGCAATTTACAATCCCATTTTTATGCAAAACAATTGCATTGCTTTAGCCATGTTTTTATGGATGAGGTGGAGACACTTGCACACCTAATATGGGGTTTATTTTTGTCCATTTAACTCCATATATGCCAGGATGACCTTTGGCTCAATGAGGTGGTAAGGGGCTGATCCAAAAACCCATTAAAGTTAATGGAGTCTTTCCTTTGACTTCAATGGGCTGTGGGTCAAATCCTAATTTCGGTCTGTATTGTGATATCCTTAATGACACTGAGTAGTATCTGACTCTGCAAGAATTCCCATTGACTTCAGTGGGAATGTTTGTGGAGTAAGGGATTACTTAGTATGAGTAAGGATATCAGAATCCAGTCCCCAGGATGTGTATTGGATGAAACAACTCAGGGGCTATATTGCCCTTACTTGAGAAAAGCCTATGTAAGGGCCAGGAAACATTACATTTAAATGTGCAGAATTTCTTACGGATTGTTCCATAGGTAGAGGTGTGAATTTGCAGCTGGCCTTGGAAGGAGTAGCTTGCCCTCCATGTTTCCCTTCTGATGGGTTTTTCCATGTGATGTGAAATATTACTTGCACATAGTTGCTAATTTAAAGCTTCTCAGGCTAGAATTTGCTCTACATGTGATGAGGACTTCTATTTAGATTAATTCTACTAGACTGTGTTCATATGCAAAAATAGTTAATCCATTAAAGTGATGATCCCACCATAAGTCAAAGTGTAAAGGATAGTGTTATAGTGACAGTTGCTAATGCCATTTGAGTTGTTGATGTAGAAGTACTTGGAATGAAATTTTTTTCTGTAACCAGAGACTTGTTCAGGGGATTGTGTAGATTCCCTTTGCCTGCGCAGTTTAACCTCTTCTAAGATTCCTTTGTATTGCAAAGCACCTGGGCAAAAGCAGGGTTGATGCCCAGGCTCACCTTTTATGGCCTTTTGTGACATTTTTTTAGACTGCTTTGGCCCCAGGGTTTTCCAGGTGAAAGGCCCTGATGTTCCTCCCTCAACAGGGAGCAGGGTAGTTAAGCAGTGAGATCCCAGAAGTATGTGGGAGAGACCGAGGCTCAAGAGAGCTGCTTCTAGGTGATGGGGCTGTGGTGCTTTATTGAAGGTTCTGCAAAAGAGAGTTGCTTGTGCGCAATGTATGACCATCTCTGTTCAAGGAAACAAATGTGGTGTACAGTTTGTAAAATAAACAAATTACACTAAGAAAATATCCTGACACTGAGTCACAGATTTCTCCTCCAAACAGGAAATTTTCCTGCAAGGCACTTGAAATCTGCTGCTACTTGGCAAAGGAGACACTGTTGTGAGAGAACATCCATTACAAGAACTTTAGTTGCTCAAGTTGCTCAATTTCCAAAAGGAAATTGGCAGTATAGGAGAAATTATTCCCGCTTCCACATGTCCTGCTATATAAAGAGAGAACCACCTATTTTCCTCAGAACAACATTCTGACATCTCAAAAGATAAGCACCTCTCAGCTTGTATAAACTCAGAACCATGTTGTAATGGAAATGCATTTGGCATCTTGTTTAGAAATGTCAAATTGTGGAAGGAGAGAGAGTCAATGTTCTATTCACTGGCTTGGTCCATTATGTGCTAGAGATGACAAGAATAAAAATTGCTTTTCTAACTCTCTGAGGGCATTGCAGCATTTTGTAGTATGTTGCCTAAGTGGTAGCTAAGGAAAAGAAATGGCCCACTGTGAAATACCATTTATGCTGTGCAGTGCCACTGCTGGCCTGCGTCATAGCCCAGGTGTGCTGTAATTCATGTGTCTGTGACATGGACTGCAGCAGGTCTGTAATCCATTTGTGTCTCAAGCTGGCAGTGACACAGTAGAGCAGAAATGGCATATCACAGTCCACAGCATAAACATACAGTTCTCCAGATGTATGCAAGGATAACAGTAGATGCATAGTATATCCGGATAGCCTTATGTTGAAAACTAACAGTTCCATTTATTTAAATGATTATATGTTCAAAAACCATAGCACACGTATTTGTATATGTGATACATATATGTTGAAATTCACATCACATTTTGAATTTAATGTACTTTTTAAATCTGGAGCATAACTCCATTTATTTAAGGCTAATAGTTACCAAATTTAACTCCATCTTTCAATGTTTATTTCAAAGTGAAACGACTTGTTTGCTTTTTTATTTATTTATTTAAAGATAACACACACAAACCCAACGAAAAAACAAAACCCCCAAAACCAAACACACCCCGAAAACCTAGGAAATGAAACTTATAATAAACTATGGTAATTCAAGATTATGGTGGAAATTCTGCATGCACAAAAATGGAAAAATACAAGCTTATGGTTTTCACTGAAGTAACTTGCCAACATTGCATGTACTTTATAGAGTTAACCCTTCCTCTTGACTGTACTGATGTCCGGTCTGGTCTAAGTACAAAGCTGCAATAGTTTTAATTAAAGGTATCATTTTAAACTGCTCTAGTTAAATCAGTGTACAAATTTGTTTTGGATAATCTTGAATTGTTTTTAAACCTGGCTTATATTGATAGGAGCAAGCTAAATGGACAAACAGTTTTAAGCCATTATAAGTGTGTCCACATAGGGATTTGCACCAGTTTAACTGTCTGTCTGTGGACAGATACTAAGAGGAGGAAAGAGAGCAGAGGCCTTCTCTATGCATAAGCAGTCATGGGAAGTACCTCTTTATCTTTTTCCCCAGAAAAAAAAAAAGTCAGGAACTGTGCCTAGCTAATGCACAGGAGCCCACACTACATCCCATGGAATTTAGTCTGCTGGAAAAGAGGCATGCATGTAGCCCCCAGGCAGGTTTTGCAGTTAGCAGCAAGACCTAGCCAACAGGTCAGCATGCGCTTTGCTCCTGTTCAAAGGAGCAAACAAGTGCACTCTATGCTGTTGTGGTAACCCACAATGCAGAATTCTGTCTTATGCCAATATGTTTCTTTGCAGGCAAGCATCTCTGTTTAGCTTCACTATGTTGGCTTGTTGCATCAGAGTAGAATTTGACCCATACTATATTAAGGCAGAAAAGTTATTCAAAATCCTTCAGGTCTTTACTTTGGCAAAACTCCAGTTGTCTTAAAAAAGGACAACCTCCTTAGGGATGTTGTATACCTGCAATTCCCACAGTCTTCCATGAGAGATGGAAACAATCAGCACCTCTGGATCCATAGAGTAAGAACTTCAGGGTTTGGGGCATTAAAAAATACCACATGTATCAGTGCATGCAATGTCTGTGAGAACTTCAGCTTTAAACTTCCTGATTTGGTGTGTGTTGTAAAATCTCAGCTACACCATTAAATTAATGCAGTGTTTTGCAATTATAGGTCTTAAAACATTCTTGTGGGGTTAATTTGTAGTGCACTTCATTTACAGAGAATTTTGTTTTCCCCCTATTATTGGCTGTGTTAGCTGAGGCTGTGAATTGTGGTTTGGCACTAATTTTGCATACCTCTGTGATTATTATGCTTCAATAAAATAATAGATGAATGTGAATCTGGAGGAGGGATGATATGAAAGAGGATAAAACTGTAGACTAATTTCCATGTGCTATGCAGTTCATGGGTCTTTATACTGCTGACTATTCTTCCTATATTTAGGTATCTTTGCCTCTTTGCTTAATTAGTCTATAGACCAGATTTTACTTTGGTAACAACAGTGTTGCAGATGGAATGGTGGTTTCCTCCTCCTCCCAAGTGTGGTTTAATACTGCTGCTTTTGGTGTTTTTCCACAGTATGTTGGCTGCTAACTAAGGCTTAACACCTTGTTTAGGAAATTCATGTCATGGTAACATTCAAAATTTGAGTTGCCTAAGACTAGATTTATAGTTGCAGTGGGGCATAGCCAATAGTCTGGAGAGACAAGATGGGTGAGGTAATATACATTTTTATGTGGGAAAGATAGAGTTTTAAAATTTTTTTAATGCTTTGCCTCAGTTGCAAGTATCATAAATCTCTTTTAGAAGAAGGCAACAGCAGTCCATTTGATCAACCTTTCTGCTGTTTTGGAGTCTGTTAAATGTGCTAAATATCCTTGTGAAATAACTTTAAATGGCTGGGCACATTACAGGGCTTTTAAACTGGCTGTTAATGATGTCAGACATGCCAGTAATAAATAGTGAATGCTGAAGGATTTTTCTCCCCCTTCTTCCCCCCTTTCCCCCCCCTTTTTTTTTTCTTTTTTAAATTAAGCAATGATTTAGTGATCAATAGTAATAAAATAATCCAGGCACTGCATTCATGGATGATTACTGCCCTTCTCAAGTGATGGTTTAGCTTTAAAGATAAGCTTCATAATGTGTTTTATGATAATAGTGATTGATGTTTTCCTTTGATTGCTCTGTATTACTTTTAGTCTGATTTGTGCTGTGTAATGCATCAGAGGTTTGCAACTTTCTCCCAGAAAGCTACTTTATCCCATGCCTTATTGATTTATTAGATGATTAGATATGACAAGGGATTTATATCTCACTCCAAGAGAACTGTCATTTATACTTAAGGCTACATCACACTCTGCGATGAGATGTGGAGGGAAGGAAAAAGTGGGAATGATCAGACAAATGACTAGCAAGCATTCAAGGAGGTGGTGGAGTGGAGTCTCTACCATCATTCCCACACACGGGTTGTGTAGCCCCTGTTTGTTACCAGCCTGCTTGAGACTTCACAGGCAGTGGTGGTGGCAGTGATCTGTTTGACCAGAGGGAAGAGCGGAGCTGGTAGACAGCTGGTCTAGGCAGTAGCATTCCCCCATCAGCCCTGTGGAAACTTCTGTTGGACATAATGCTGTCACTATTAACTCTTGTAGCGTCTGCATGGGGATGCAGTAATAATAAGTAAGGCAGATGCGTGGGGGTGGGCACTTAGTAGCAGCATGACTGCTTGGGGAGTATGGGTTATCTTTGAAGAAAAGAGGACCAAAGTGGTAGAGCAGAGGGCTTGGTAAATGCCCAGAGATGTGTGGATTTCTCTGTGGATCTTGGGACATCTGTACATTTAGAGGGGCCATGATCCTCCTCCCCGCCCCAAATCTCTCTTAGCAGGGATGTTATAATCCTGAAACTGAGTTTAAACTTGGGACTTTGCTGAGCAACTCTTATCCTCCCATAACTTTTCCATAGTGGGGGGTGATGTAAGCCCACAGTATTTGCATGTTAATCAAAGTCTCATTCTCTCCTCCTGTCTTGTCCATTCAGTGAAGACACCATCCAGTGGTAAAGTCACAAACACAGGAAAGTGACATCACTGATCTGCCCCAATGTCTGACTAGGTTGAGTATGCAGGCTGACACTTCTGTCTGTGTACCAGCTATCCCAATGATCAGGAATAATGGGAGAGAACTTGCATGTTGATTTAATGGGGCTTTGCTTAAATGTTTCTAATCTTTGCCAGAAGTTCTTTAAATAGCTGCTTTTACCTCATTTTACAAATACTCCTACTCTGGTCTGTTTTAACATTATTATCTTGACATCCAAGTAGCACATCTCATTTTTGCTGAAATTATAGGAGTCAGTAGTCAATTATGAGGATTATTAATTATTTTGTAAAGAGAAATACAATGTCTTAAAATGTGTTGTACACACACTGACATAGCTCTTATGGTGGGATGAAATCCTGGCTCCATTGAAGCTAATGGCAAAACTCTCATTGACTTCAGTGGGGCCAGGATTTTACCCCAGGTTGTTTATTGGGTCTCTGAGATGTGGGCCATAGGGCAGATCCTCAGCTAGTGTCATTTATAATCAAGGATTCTGTTCCTTTTCCCATACCAGGGTTTCTCATTTCTGCACCATACCAAATGCTCTGTTTTGTTTCCCTTCCCCACAACCCAAATTAAATTTCTTCCCCCTAGATTAGAAAGGAGGGATGGACAGCTGATGCTTTCTTCTCCCAACTGGAGCAATGAGCAGAGGTATTGTTATGATGCAAGGTGTTATGGGTGTTATCAATAGATGATAATGGCTCCATCTGTCTCCCATTTTCCCTTTTTCAATGTGCCGATTTGCCTCCAAAATCAATTGAGTTCTGGCCACTGATGCCTGGAACAGTCCCTGAAATTTTGGAAATTTATCAGATGTGATGTTCAAAAGGTATCATGTTACATACAGACAACTAGAGACATGCAAACAACTAGAAGAAAAGGTGATAAGTAACAGTCAGCATGGATTTGTCAAGAATAAATTGTGTCAAACACCCTGTCAAAGAAAGCTATCAGGTTGAACAGACTTTGCGGATGGAGGGAAGCAATAGATGTGGTATATCTTAACTTTAGTGAGTCTTTTGATACTGTCTCACATGACCTTCTCACAAGCTAGGAAATACAACCTAGACAGTTCATAGTTCAGTGGTTCATAGTCAAGTTGGAAGGGCATATTGAGTGGAGTCCTGCAGGGATCAGTTCTGGGTCTGAGTCTGTTCAATATCTTCATCAATGATTTAGATAATGGCATAGAAAATACACTTATAAAGTTTGGACAATACCAAACTGGGAGGGGTTGCAAATGCTTTGGAGGATAGGATTAAAATTCAAAATGATCTGGAGAAATGGTTTGAAGTAAATAGGATAAAATTCAATGAGAACAAATTGAAGTACTCCACTTAGGAAGGAACAATCAGTTGCACACCTACAAAATAGGAAATGACTCCCTAGGAATGAGTTCTGCAGAAAGGGATCTGGGGGTCAGAGTGGATCACAAGCTAAATATGAGTCAGTGTAACGTTGTTGCAAAAAACCAAACATCATTCTGTGAAGTTTGTAAGAAGTGTTGTAAGCAAGACATCAGAAGTAATTCTTCCATTTTACTCCATGCTGATACAGCCTCAAGTGGAGTATTGTATCCAGTCCTGGGAGTCCTATTTCAGGAAAGATCTGGACAAATTGGAGACAGTCCCAAGAACAGCAACAAAAATGATTTAAAGGGCTAGAGAACATGAGTTCTGAGGAAAGATTGAAAAAGAACTGGGTTAGTTTGGTCTGGAGAGGAGAAAACTGAGGGGGGATAGAATAGTTTTCAAGTACATAAAAGGTTTGTTACAAGGAGGAGGGAGAAAAATTGTTCTCATTAACCTCTGAGGACAGAACAAGAAGCAATGGACTTAAATTGCAGCAAGGGCGGTTTAGACTGGACATTAGGAAAAGCTTCTTAACGGTTGGGGTAGTTAAGCACTGGAACAAATTGCCTAGGGAGGCTGTGAAATCTTCATCATTGGAGATTTTTAAGAACTGGTTAGACAGACACCTGTCAGGAACAGTCTAGATAATGCCTAGTCCTTCCATTAGTGCAGGGGACTAGACTAGATGACCTCATAAGGTTAATTCCAGTCCTACGATTCTATATGCTGCTAAATTGCATGTAAATCCTCTTAAGCTTGGCCAATAATAAAAAATGGAAATGGCTGACTGAAGTATGAAGGCTTGTGCCCCTGAACTCCTCTAGTTCATCATTTCTGGACTGGTAAAAGGGACAGTGTGTAATCTCAGACTTGTTTCCAAAAGATTTCTGAATTGCAGTGCAGCAAATATAATGCAGAGGGTTTTTAAAATAAAGGGCTTGGATCATTTTTCCCTAATCTTAATTTGTATATGTAGAGGATCTCCTGTTTTGGGCGGCACTGGTGGCTTTCCCTTGCTGTCAGTCTCCGAGGGAGGCCACACCTGCACCCTGCAGGAAGTATAAAATAAAGGGGCTGCCTCTGGCCCTATGCAGGGCGAGCCTTAGTTTTAGATTCCGCCCCTTAGGGATAGTAGTCTCTGGCCCTTTAGTAGGGCTATCACATAGCTCAGGGTCCCAACCCTTAGGCAGGGCAGGCTAGCCATTGGGAACTGTCATGAGCCCTACGTAGGGTGAGTAGACAGTTCTGAGGCCCTGGCCCTTAGGCAGGATGGGCATCACCACAGGCTGTTACTCACCCTGTGAGGGCTGGAGACTGTCTATGGCCTGGCCCTCAGTGGGATAGGCAGGCAGTGGGGAACAGCCCTCAGCAGGGTGAGGCAATAGTCTCAGGCCTAGCCCTTGGCAGGGCAGGCTGGCAATGGGGGGGAAGCAGTCTCTAGCCTCCAGAGGGGTCAGGAAATGGTCCAAAGCCCTGGTCCTTAGGCAGGGCGAGGCATGCAGAAGGGAAGCTCTCTAGCCCTCAGCAAGGTGAGTTGCTAATTCCACCCCAGCCCCTTGGCAGGGCGTGGCTGGCAGCAAGGAACAGGCTCTGACCCTCAGCAGGGGATCACCCCTAGGTCGGGGTAGGAAGAGGGGAGGGGGACTCAGGCCCACCCATATCTACTGCATCCCAGCCCAGGGCCCTGTCAGTGATGGGGTGTCCCATCACTGGGTCAGCAGGGCTCCAGCTGAAACATGCCGACTCAGAGCAAGTGCAAGCTCAACTGGACTGTAGTTGGCTCCCCTGGGCTACTTCCTCCCACCATCTCCCTATAGTACCTGGTCTCCCAAGCTGTACCCTGGTTCCTTGGGGCACTCTGCCTGAGGGATGCTCCAGAAGCCCTTGGCCTCGTCGCTTGACAGCAGGTCCGGTAACTGTTCAGAGTTGTATGTGGAGGGCAGCTCCTCTAGGTCACAGGGTCCAGGAGTCCCCTCTGGCTCACCGGCGGCTGGCAGCTTGGGTAGCTCCTCCAGGGCCCCAGGCAGTGGGGAGCTCCGGCAGCCTCTTCTCCATGGTGCGGCCCTAGGCTCAGACACCAAGGCAGAGGCATCCTTCTCCCTCAGCCGCTGGGCCCTGACTGAGCGGGCAGGCTTGGCTTTTATACTCCTAGCCCTGCCTACCTGCTTCCGGTCACGTGGTATACTCCTGGGCCCCAACCCTGAGGGTTGGGGGTGGTGTTGGTTCTCCCCTGCTGTAAATCTCCGAGGGAGGCTACACCTCCCGGCTACAGTATGCATAAACTCCACTCTGCAGCTTTAATCCATAGGATAGTTGTATGATTAATAGCCTGGAGGAGTTAGTGTTTAAAGGACTTACAGTAACTAAATCAATAATACAAGTATCTCATTAAAAACAAATGCAAGCAAGTTGTTAATGCAGTGTTTAAGGTTTAAGATTTTAAGTCCATAAAAGGAAATCCAGACTCAAAGTTCCTACAGTATCTTTGACACTCTGATGTCTCTTTTGAAAAATATGTACAAAGAATGGGATTTTCGGAAGTGCTCAGCGTTGGCCTGATTGTTCCCTTTGAAGTGAATAGTAAAATATGGAAAAGTTAGACCGAGTGCTTCTGAACATACTAATTGAAGAATGTAAAGGGCCAGTATGCAACACAGAATAGCATTAATGTTTTTTGTACAAACTGTCTCTCAAAAGATGGCATAGTTGCAGAGCTCAAATAAAAAAAAATAGAGGGAGTGACAAAATAACTGGTGCGGGCAAAGCGGCAGAGATCTCTTCAGCTGAGAGAAAAGGGGGTCTGTAAGACAGATGGCAGAACCTTCAGAGAAGACTCCTGCACCCATACATTTTAATTTGAATAATCATTTTCTTTCTAGTGGTTTTTTTTTTTTCCCTCCTAGCATCCAGGATGTCAGGTTCTTTCTTTGGGTGAGATTCTGTGCTGGATCTCCTAAGTCTTGTTTTGTTTTTTGTTCTCCCCGCCCCCCTGGTTCTAGCTCAGTATCTGCAGCTACATTCTGTATAGTCTATTTTACAGTGTGACATGAAAATCCTGTCTGCAAAACCCTGTGGCTGGTTTTCCATTTAGTGAAGTTACTGGAATGTTTACGTACTGATCAAAAGTGTGACAAATATAACCGTTACAATAGCAACAAATGGTTTCAAAACGTAGAGTGTTTGGATGTTGTGTGTCTGAGTGATACTTTTGTTTTGAAAGGAGATTATTTTTTCCCTCCAACATGATTAATACAAGAAAGGGAAGGAGGATTGGATGGTGCTTCTGATCAGTATTCAGTGATGGCAGCCATATCTCCATGGAGTGTGTATTAAAACTTGGAATATTTGGGATTTTCGTTATTCTCATCTGATTCCTTCCTTTTTTCAGTGGAATGACTTCTTGAGTTATTTTGTACCGCTTCAAGGAAGTCAATTACTAGAAATAACCTTTTTTTGGCAAAGCCAAAATGATTCCATCCTTTGATTCTGTCAACTTTGGAATTTTTGTTCTCACTGGTTTTTGGACTCCTTTTTCTCAACTCTAGAATTTTTATTGTGCAGTGGGATTATGCAGCTGCGTCATAAAGGGAATCTTTTAAATCCCCTGCTAGAATCTTCATTTCCTGACTTCTCGGAAGCATTCACTTTAGCAAATCAAATCAAATGGGTCTTTTGATATTTGGTTTGTTTTCCTGAGTTCTTGGGTCTTCGACAAGCACATGTCACTTTTTAACCTATTTTAGTAGCTATAACCTTGAGGTTAACTTCCCTCAGATCAAGACATGTTACTGCAGTATATTGATTTAAATATTTTAGGCCACATTGGGACTGATAGATCTTGGGTTTCTTAAATCTCTCCTGGGTTTTGACAGTCCAGATCAATGTGTTGGGGACTGTTGGACACAGGTGCCGAGAGTTTAAAAACTAGCCTCCCACTGCTTAAGGACACGAAGGCTGAGAGAAGAGGTAGTTGGAACACTTTTGACTTAATGTATTTTTGTCAAAATAATCTGTTTAATCAAAACTGCAGTGATGTATGGATCTTGAAAAAGTTTTTGATTGGAGGATTACTGATGTCCAGGACTCTCTAGTTGCTTGAGAGAGAGAGGAAACCAACACAAATCTGTTTTCTGAATTTTTTTTTTTCCAGAATGAAAGCAAACTTCATAACATCTAAAGCTGTCCCAAAATAGAACTATTGCCCTATGGCCAGCTGTAGTTAATAGGAGGAAGCTTGAGCCAGGGAATAGGCAGCTGCTAGCTTTCCACCATGGGGCAGTCTCTAATGCTACCCCTGCTATTATTACAGGGATATTGGAGTGGTGGGGGCCTTTTGTCTCTTCTCCACACTTTCTTATTCATGACTCTTAGGACTTTGGGGTAGAGAGAATCACGCATTTGCAGGCAGAGGTCAGTGAAGACAGTGGTGGGACGAAAAATGAGAGGAATTCAAGGAGGTGAGGAGACCCATTCAGAGAAATGGGGGCCATCCAAGGAAAGCAAAAAGGAAAGGAATGTTTCCCTGAGGGGAGGAATGGGCCTGCTGTCCTCCCTAAAAGTTCTGTGCAGGTTAGGTGTATGCCTTCTGAGCACTCCGGAGGACTGGAAGAAAGCCACTGGAAGAAATTCCCCAGGAAGGCAGTTACAGGAAGTGGGGAGCTTGTTGAGGTAGGTTTGTATTGGGCTGGAGGATTGTGAGGGTCATGGAAGAGAGATTGGCTCAGTTGAGTACCTGAATTTCAGGATGCTTCTCTGAATTCCAAACCTTTTCTGAGGTTCTCTCATGACTGACTATTCTGAGTGCTTGATAATTAAGATAACTACTGAAAATAACCTAAATTCAGCAGAATGCATACACATCCCTCTGGCGGTGCTGGTCAAGTTGAAAACATAAACATTTCCAGCAAGAGCAGCCATTTTCTTCAAATGGGGAAAATGAATGAATAAATCCTCTAGTCCTTCATTCCTCCCTGCAAGCACATGCACCCGTTCTGAAGGAAACTTGTCAGAACTTGTTGTTGTAATGTTGGGAGTACATGGCTCACCCCACACGCGTGGCTTAGAGATGGCAGTGGTTCACATGCATTCTTTATAAGAGAGATTGTGTCATAGACTTTGGAAGTAATTGAGGAAACCAGTCTCCAACTTGATGGATAGAGACCGACCGACAGACAGACACACACCCCCCAGTCAATACCAAGTTCTGGTGTACAGGTGCAGAACACTATTCTGAAGTCCTGGGATAGACCATAATATCACACTACGGGTAGAAAACGATTGAAACGCAAGTGTTTTGGATTCAAAGACAAATTCTTCACCATTGTTTTGGAAGAAGTGGGAAGACTGGAGCTGATTGTATAATGTAACAAATTATTTGAATAATTTGCCAATGCAAAAAATTAACCATTTTATCTTGGTGACTATTGTTTTCAGCAGATTTAATAAGGATACCAATTGAAATGGAATTTCAGACAAATCACTTCTGTTACCAAACAAAAATATCCTTCTTTAGTGACCACTAATGAAATTCTTTAGCAAGCTTTTATTCTACTTATGCAATTGATAGCCCTGGAAACTGTAGTCCTTTAACTATGAAACGGGTACAGCAAGAGCAGCAGCAGTGCAAGCTTCTCCTGTTGCTCCACCAATGAGCCTTGACCTTTATCTGGGAAAACCCACCCTCTATGCATAGAAGAGCTAATTCACTCTCCAATCCCATCAGTCCTTGGTCTCCGTTCCAAGATTTCCAACGAGTGCCTATAAATAACAGCTTTAGAAGTTGATTTACATATGTGGACATGTGTCCATTAGTACCTGGATTGAGACCACAAATCCATTTCACGTAGGACATCAAACAGCGATCAGTCAGTTTAGCTATTTTACTTTATTTGGCTGCATTTGAATCAGTGACCTACTCTAGCCTCCGAAGTCTTTGTATCCCATGAGAACATTCAAGGAGGTGTGTTTTGTTTTTTTTTAACTTAAATCATTGATGTTTATCGTACCAACTTAACTAATTTTGTCTAAATTGGTAAAAAGAAACTCTCTTGTAAACATTGTAAAAATTATCTTGTAAATATTGATCAAATCAACAATGGAGAAATCATTATTTTAGTTCATTTATTCATTGAGGACTTGAATGTGCTATCTTTTCTCATGGCAAGTGTAGGACCTTGCTCTTCTAACCGTCCCAATGGCTATTACTTGCTGTAAGAGTTAGGGTCATAGTCAGTCCCTAAAGCTGAGGGGAAGTTTTAATGTTTTCTCCTCTTTTCCTTTATCGTGTCAGTACAGTTCCGGCATTTGCGTAGAGTGGAGCAACTTTGGACGCCTCAAGGATAGTATTGTTTATATCAGACTTGCAGTCTTTGATATTGTTTGTATTAGAAGCTTTTGTTAACCCAATGTGCTTTATTTGGTCTATCAATTAAAAAAAAGTCAGTTGACATTATAGTGCATCTTGAGTGCTTTGAAAATGCTGTTAAATATTTCAGTCAAGCTAAATCACAGATTGGGTTTAAAGGATGTGTTTTCCTGGTAATGTACAAGATGAATATTGAAATTCCACTGTTAGATACTTTACTGAAAGAAGGTGATAACTCTTTGCAAAAGAAACCACTAGATTCCCTAATTTTTAATGTTAATGTGTTTAATTTTTAATCTCCCTTCCCAAAAAAATATATATTTTCTAAAAAGGTGTAGAATAAGAGTGTGACAAGATGGCAGGATTTACAACGCATTTATGGATGTTCTGGCTGCAGCACTAAAAAAGCTACTGCATAAAGCTACTGAGGCCAGGTCTGTACTATAAAGTTTGTCAGTATAGTTAGGGGTGTTTTGGTGGTTTTTCATGCCATAACTATACTAGCAGAAGCCTTAGTGTAGACCCAGTTATACTGGGGAACTGGTATAAACTGTACAAGCAAAAGCACTCTTGTTGGTATAAACTACATCTACACTAGAAGGATATAGAGTAGGCCTGAGTAAATTTTGTGGACTCATTGTGGCAGGTGTGGCTTCCTCTAGGATGTGAGAGGTGAGCATGACACCTGTCAGTGGGAAGTAGGGTAGAAACAGGGACGTTCTGAAGAAACCTCTAGGAATAGCTAGGTTAAGAAGTACTGTATTGCAATGGATAGGTCACTGGGCTAGGACTTGAGACCTGAATAACAGTCCCTGCTCAACCACTGACATGCTGTGTGACCTTGAGAAAGCTGTCACTTCTGAGCCTCTTCCCTGCCTAACTTTTGGCTGTCTTGTCTGTTTAGACAGTAAGCTTTTCTGAGCAGGAGCTGTCTTACTCTGTATAATGCCTCGCATGATAGGGCCACTCTTATGGTAGGGGCCTCTTAGTGCTACTGTAATAACAACAGCTAGGGTTGGAGGTAGAACTTAGATTGAGGTTTATGTATTGTTATATGAAATACTATTAAAGCCAAAATCTGTGTTAAATTTGACCTTACATAGGCTTTATTTGGAAGCCACCTGCTAATAAAAAGAAGCATGTCTAACTTCCCTCAATCCCCCCACTCCCTCCAGTGATATTTCTCAGAGAAATGTGGGTACTGTAGATCCAGGGTTTGTCATTTTTTTGTGCAGCAGGAGTGGGAGGGGAACAGTATTGTCATTGACACTGAATTGTGCTAATCTGTAAATACAGAACAAAAATAACTCTTGGGAACATTTTTTGCACTGTTTTTTTGTTCCCAGCCAAACAGTTTATGTAATGTAAACAGAAGCTTAGTATATCCTGCTACACAATGACATGATATGCACTAGAATGCTTCGAAAAATAGACTGCTTTGCTCTTGGATTAGACAGTCTAATCATGGTAATGGATTTTTAAGAACATGACTGCTGTATATCTGGGGCCATTCTCTGTCCTTGGTTACACCCATACAATCCCCACTGCATTGGGAATGTAAATCATCACAAAACTAGATTCACTGAGCTGAATTCTGCCCTCACTTACTCCCATGCAACTTGGGGCTGCACAAGTGCAATTGACGGCAGATTGTGGTAGGCCAGTGAGTCTAATCTTGTGGTGGTTTATGTTACAAATATAGGCCTCTTCTGCTGGTGGTCTGGAGAGGAGCAAAACTATGAGTATGTTGTGGAAATGGAGGGTGTTGGCATATAGACAGGAAAAATAATTGAGCAGTGACATCTTCCCCAATGTGTAGCTGCCTCTTAATTATGCATGGTTGGGGTGTGGTAAGTAGAGGGTGTGGAGAAGTTTGGAGGGCTGCTGTTCTATGTGGCATGCTACTGCACAAGTTATAATGCAATTTTCATTGTGAATTAAAATTTCTCTGAGCAACACTACTCTCTTTCTGTGACTGAGCGTGTGGCGATTGGATGGGTGGGCCATTAATGGCAACATAGGATACATGTCATGCTGCTTTTTTGTGGGGGTTATGGAGCAGGGAGTGTAGGAAGCTCCTCTGAACAGATGAATTTTGGGATTTGAGTGAAATTTCCCCTTGAGTCAGTGGGACAAACCCATATGAAAGTTGGGCTGACCATTAATGAAAATTACTTTGTTCTTCAGCCGTCATCAACAAAATGCTTAAAAACCTCAGGAAAAAGTCTCTTCTTCTACTCCCGCCTGTGATTGTGCCACTGATCTTCAGACTCTGCTTGGTTGCTGGGCCTTATGTCCTGCTGAATGGGCATCACTGTCATGCCTACTACTGCAATCGGGTACTTGCTGCAGAGGTTAGCCCTGTTCAAAGCTCTGTGGGCCAGAGAACTAAGCTGATTTACACCACCTGGGAATCCAGTGCCAGGTTTTTTTAAATCACTAGAATCGGATTTCAAAATGTAAAATTTGGTCTATTTTTAAATTTCCAACCTGGGTTTTATAAATCACTGCAAATGAAAGCTTTGATTAATTCTTACATTTTTGCCCCCTTGCCGTCCAGACTCTACCTTCATTTCCTGGTTTGAAGCAAGGGCTTCTGCTCCATTACATCACATGCAGGAGGCCTCAAGTGATAGCAGGAAGGCAGAACGCCATCTGAGGGCTTGTCTATATTACAGAATGGTACACTGTGTCCAGACACACAGGTGAAGTGCTGGATTAGCTGACGTGAGGCTGGTCAGTTCAGACCAGGGCAAAACCAATACTGCCAATATAAAGTACTTAATCGTGAGTCTGGCTTAAAAACTGTGAGATTTTAAACAATAAATGTGGGGTTTATTTGTTTGCCCTCTGGGTTTTGGACCTTTATGCTCTGGTCATGTTTTCATGCTTTTCTCCACAACCATAAGGACTAGAAACTTAACTTTTTAAGTGAAAACTGGGATTCTCACATAATTACTTGACCCCAGGATCTGGAGCATTAATAAGAATACCAGATGCCAACTTTCTCAGGGTAACACTGAAAACGATGTGAAATGTCATGTCAGATAATCATGATTAACTTCTGGGACCAAAGAAACTTTATTCTGAGGGCATTTTAGACTCCTGAAGGCTTTTTTTTTTTTTTTTTTTTTTTTTGAAATCTATTACTATTATTGAGAAGAACAGTTTTTATCCCCCCTGTGCAGAGCTCATTGCAGGATCTGGTCCTTAGTACCTGTAGTGTAGTTTTGATAGCGAGTTGTTGGGCATTTTCCAACTCACAGCAATGCATTCTAAATCATTAAACACAACACAATTCTGGGATAAATCTAAGAGCTTGAAAATGTAGGCTGACCACCAGAAGAAACTTCCTGACATTTAGATCTATTGCATTGTGAAATAATCTCCCAAAGGAAGGGGCAAAAACCCCATTGTTTGGGAAACTAAATAAAGTTCTAGTAAAAGAACTAATCCCTAAAGGCCCTCAGGGAATGGATTAGGCGACCTAACAGAGGATTTTATATTTCTAATTTCCATCATTGTTTCATTTTCCTTTTTACAGTTTGTTCTTTTCTCCAGAATCCACATTCAGCTGGCCAGAACAACAGGCCAGAATGATTACTGGGAAGCTTTTAGGAGGGAAAAATGACTGCATGAATGGAATTTTGAGAAACCTGTAAAAGGGCTAAGGAAATTCTACTTAAAATAAAAATTTATTTTAAGTAGAACTACTTTATGAAGAGGACATGCAGAGGGAATTAAAAACTGAGATTGTGTCCTGTCTTGGATCTTGATGTTGTGCAAAGAAAGCCTGATATTTTGTTTTTTAAATGATTTCTTCAGTTTGAGTTTGTTGGAAATTCAGATCTGACCTACCTTTTTTTTCCTGTGGTGGTTTATGGCTGATTAGAGAATTTACAGGCATTTGACATTAAATTACTCAGATTTCCCTGTATCTGAAGAGCTAGTGTGTTTTTTTTTGTTTGTTTGTTTTTTGTTTTTTTTTTTAAATTAAGACTATTGGAACTCTTTTGGTTCTCCTCCCACCCCCAGTTTATGTTCAGTTAAACCTATTTAATTTAAGCACACTCAAACTGTTGGAAGAAACCATCTTTGTTGAAGGTTCTACACCGCCATTAGATCAACAAAAGCCTTAGTTCATAATGTGGGTTGTTAAACTGAGTCCACTAGGGAAAAAAAGTAGAGAGGAGATTTGCTATTCGTGCTGTTTCTAAAGTTAATATTTTGGGGGTGCTTTAATATTTTTCTTTAACTCCTTCCCTAAACCTTTCAGACACAGGAGCAAAAAAGTAGACAATTTTTTTCTCCTTTGCAGGTCATTTTGGAGTTTTTTGTACAATCCCTTTCCACTGTTCAGTCACTTTTGGTGAAGCCCCACTATGAAGGCTTGCCTACATAGGGACATTCAGGAAAGATAAGATGCATTAACTAAAGGTGTGAAGTTGAAGTGCCTTAAGTTCTGTATTCATGATCTTATTCAAAATAAAGAGTTCTTAGTTCACTTTAACAAAAAGTGTGAGAGTATTAAGCTAATTAGTCTTAACTTGTCTTAACGTTTGCCTAAATGGGAACACTCATGTATCTGTGCTTTGGAGCAGGTTCAGATTTCTAGGCATTTTGCTGTCAATATTCAATGGAGAGGAAGGGCCAAATGCATTTGTTTGGTGTTTCCTGCTAGAGTTGCTGTAGGCCACAGAAAAACACTGGTGTAATCTCCATCTCCTGACTGAAGACCTGATCCAGTGCCCATGTATAGATGTATAGATTCCCATTGATTTTCATGAGCTTTGAATCAGACCTGTATAATAATATGCATTCATATTGCAACTGAGTAGGGAGAGCATAAAGGAGTTGTTTAGGAAAAAAGTGGTTATGTCCAAAGTTTGTTAGTTTCTTTACTTTCTCTTAGCTAGGGGAGACTGGATAGAGCAGAGTAGGAATAGTGTTAGTCTAGGACACCTTAACAGAAATTAAATGTAGGCAGGAAATAAAACGGTTAAATCGCTTTTTAAATGGACTTTTGCTAATTGTGTTATTAGTTAAACAAATACCTATCTAAGTTCCTACAATGACAGCTTACAGGCAAAGTAGCTGTGTGTAGGGCCAATTTGGAATGAATCTGTCACTCAATATGGTGTAATTTTAATAGGTTAACCTTTTTTATGCTTCCTCTGTACTCACTCAAGATTGTGAATTCCTAATGGAATTTCCCAAGATGATGAAGGGGGCAGGGATGGGAATTCCTGAAGTATCAAAACATAAAAGTGTGTAATGATTGTCTGTAAATATTCAAGCCACAACTAAAATCATTACTTTGCAGCCCTACAGCATTTACTGACATCACTGCAGCAACTGTGGTGGCATTCTGCTAATGAGAACATTCAATAGCATAATGTAAATAATTTTTCCCCAATGGATAAGATGAATAAGATTAAAATAAAATATTTTCATGGTTTGACTTTGAGACTCTACTTTGTTTGAAGGCAGACGGTAGAAAAACAAGTCCAGTAGTTGCATCTTCTGTCAAAATGTAGAAATTCTACATCTTGGATAGAATTCATACCTCTATGTAACCCCCTTTGGGTTTAGAGAGCATGTCCCCTTTCAGGCTTTCTCTTGAGGGAGAGGAAGTGCTGATTGTTGCAAGGGCATGTTGAGAGGAAGAACGACGGGTGGGTCCGTGTCCGTCCATCCAGACAAAACGGCTACAGTGAGCAGGTCCTCACATAGTGAAGCAGCGGAGAACCAGCCTGAAGCCTGGGAGGGATGGAGCAGCCGATTCAGGGATGCCCAAGTGCAGGAGGAGCACCATGCCAGGGAGGAATCTCCTGAGAAGGACAAATGGGAGCTGAATCCAGTATCACTGTGGCCCAGAGCTGCATGGGGCCATGAGTACTGGGGATTGACCTTGCACTGGGAATAATGAGGGAGGCTAAGTGGGGAGGTTATTCCTCTGTGTGGGTTTGTTGGGGAAAGTTTCCTGGCACTGAAGACAAGCAGGAGCACCCAAGAGTCACTGCTGGACTGGAGCTGTGCCCAGGATTTCTGAACTCTGAGTGCAGGCGCATTGCTTGGTGTCTGCCCTTTCCTATTGTGATATCAGGGGGCCTGTGGGGTCTTATGTTGAGTGTAATAACCCATTTTACCATGCTCCCATCTTCCCTCCTGTTTTTTCTGTTAATCCCTCTGAATAAATATTTCCCTTTCCTATATTAATTGTACTATTCGTGTGTGTCTGTGTCTGTGTCTTCACTCTGGGGGTTTGGAAGAGGTGCCCCAGCATGGAAGGGAGTTTCCCTGCTGCATTTCTGCACGTGCTCTCTCTTGGCTGGAGCTGTCTGCAGAGCATACTCCCTCTGTAATCATGAGGGTACTACAGTTAAATCTATAAAACCTCTCACATAACTTACTATTCCCACTATACCAGTGAACTCAGCTTTTAACATAGGCAGCCAGCAACAAACACACAATATGAACTCAGTGTACCCCTGTGTGTTGCTGAATTTTATATGCAGTACCCATCCACCATACTATGTATAGAGTCACTTTAAAACGAAGTCTGTGTATGAACATAAAGTCACGTTAACCCCCATGTGTTGTATGCATCTTCCTCAGAACATGGCAATAGCAGAGATGGCACTGATGCTTTCACACTCATTATAATAGTAATTATCATTTTAGGTGTGGGGTGTAAATGTTTCTATTGTAATCCTGATCTAAGTTATATATCACTTTCTGAAACGCTCACCTTTTGCACTGAAATTTTGGCTATTTTGGCTTGATCTATGCCCAAAAATGTGATTTTATTTAAAAAAAAAATAAAAGAAAGGAAAAAAAAGAAAGAAAGGAAAAAAGCTGAACAAATGTAAATTAAGCACTATTTGAGGATGAGGAGAGTGGGCGGGAGGACGGGGAAGAATAATTAATTATTTAAAAAAATTATACATATGAATTTTGTTACTTCAACCCCTTCCTCCACCCAAAAAACAACCAAACCAAAAATCCCCAAACAGGTGCAGTGTCAAAACAAATAATGGTAGAAAACTGAAACTTGGCAAGGAACTAGTTCTCATGGAGGTGAAAAGTGCCTTGGATTGTTCTGTTGAAAATTGGTTTTTGTTTGAATGAATGAACTCATTAAAAAATCATTTATTTGTGCTCTTGCAGTGCATTTTTTGTAGAGTTAAGTTACTAAAATGTGTAGCTGTGTAAGGATGCACTGTACTTATGTGGATGATTGAGCAGTATGGTGAATGAGGCAAGGGTTACAGAAAATCTGGAGAAAATATGCAAACGAGCATACATTTTTAAATCAATGTGTCTAATTGTCAGCAGCTGCATTTGTTTAGCTATTCTCCTATAGCTGCATGTAAACAAACTATTTAACAGACAATAAAAGCTTTATCTAGCATAGTCTAAAAGTGAATTCCTGGTCCGGTTATCATCAATAGGAAAATTCCCATTCAAGTCATTGGGACCAGGATTTTAATCCAAGTCTCTATAATTGTTCTTAAGATTAGAAGTGAGATTTCTGGGTATTAATGCTCATTTAAATTTTCTCTCAATATTTCTAAATATTTAAGAGTATTGGCTAGGCTGGGTGGGCTTAGAATTTGATCTGCTTTCCCCCATTCATAGGTTTGAAATGTCCATGTATAACTGATGATATATTTGGGTTTCTTCAGTCCCAGAATAAATGCTTCAGTTTTCTGTTTACAAACAAATTAATGCCAGGATTACAAAATTGATGAGTAGCCCTACAAAAACAAGGGGATATATGGACACGATGTTTAGGACGTGCTCCTGAGAGATGTGCAGTCCCACATGTGGCCATTGTGTTAAGTGGAAGTAGAAGGTGCTCAGTACAATACAGGATGGGACCTTTTGAAGAAAGATTTTTATTCTCAAACTTCCTAGAAGTTGTTATAAGCAGTGAAAAATTATTAGAGAAATAATTTGACTTTAAATTTTTTTAAAACATTTCATCAATTGTTTTTATGTTAAGCTACTTTTCCATGGCATTTTGGTCCTTTTAAGCTTTGGAAGGTGGCTGCATGTGAAAGGGAAATACAGGTTGGTAACAATTCAGAAACAATAACTGAAAGTTACCTTGCTCTCTTCCTTCCCTCCCCCATGCCATGCCAAAATCATTTAAACTGCTTCGCTGGCCATTTTGAAGCCTTAAGAGACTTCATACACTGATTGTGCTGTGTTGTACTGGAAAAGGTAAGATCAGCCTTGGATAGGAAAAAGTATTTTTACATTTTTTTATGATGGATGAGGTGGGTGAGGCAATATCTTTATTGGATCAACTTCTGTTGGTGGAAGAGACAAGCTTTTGAGCTTCACAGAGCTCTTCTACAGCTCTGAAAAAGGTTTATGGTTACTTGAGCAGCAGCCTAGTTTTGTGAAGAAATAACATCTCTTAACTAGAAATTCTTTCCAAAGCAGTTTGCCTATAAGTATTCCACCTCTCCTGAACATCTACCAAATTATGCAGTAAAACCCAGACCTGTGTGAAGGTTCTGAAGAACTTTTGTCCTACCCACATAGATACTGCTTTTTCTGTAGCTTTGCCCATGTTTCGTCTGGAACTAGAAGTACACAGCATTTTGGCGTCTATTACCAAGCTTTTTTCCAGCCTGACAGGAAGTACAATGTTTCACAGCAGGTGAGCTGTTTTATATGAGCCATTTATAACATTTTTCAGTCTCATGAGTTTCAGAGAGTTCAGCTAAGCAACAAGAGCTTTGATGCACACCTGAAATAAAACATGATCTTCAAACTTTTGAGGATCACTCATCTCCAGTCAAACGGTCAATCTTAAACAATCATCAGTCTTAAGCAGATACAACGGTGGTGAACATAGTACAAATATTTAAGAACGTTAATCTTCACCATACGTTAATTTCAAGGATAATTATGTGGTCTATGTTTAATAGGAGTCAAAATACAGGTACTATCACACATTAGGATTTGTAAGATAGTGTTATTAAAGTAATTGGGACTTTATGCAGGAATTCTACTATAATCCAATATTAAATTTACCATTACTTTATAATGGGAGCAGGTGAGAGCTATTGTTACTAGTTCAGAGGAGAGTTAAAGTTTTTATGAATGACTGGCATGTTACAAAGCTTACGCCTATTAAACGCTTTAATTATTGAACATCTAGTTAATTCTAATAGTTCTATCCCTCAGGCTAGGTTTCTGCATTATCTGCTGGAAACAAATTAGCCTCCTCATCTCCTGACTGTGTGTCCATGTTTTTGTGAGCAAAATCGGGGGGTTTTCTTTGTCCTTCTCCAGCTGATCTGTAACGTGCTAAAATAGAAAAGTCATCAAAACAAAGGACCCTGCTCATAAAGATGTGCAGCTTTTACACAGCTGGAGTCTGAAGTTAAGGAAAGTCTTGGTCCTGCCCATGGACTGCTGAATTGGATCCATTGGTCACTCTGTTTCCCTTCCCATCCCAGCCCTTTGTCTGTCTTTTCTGTTTAGACCGTAAGATCTTTGGGGGTGTGTGTGTGTGTGTGTGGGGGGGGAATCTAGTCTATAGAGTGCCCAGCACAATGGGCTGGTAGATGCTACCATAATACAGATAATAAATAATAGGAATTGTAGATTTTTTTTTTGCAATGAGTTTTATCTATTTTAATATTAGATAAAGCCCATTACAAAATTCTACAATTCTTATGATGTATTGTCTGTATTATGGTAGCGCCTGCAGGCCCCATGGTGCTAGGTGCTGTACAAGTGCAAGTAGTAAAGTCTCAAGGCTGAAGAGCTGATAGTTTTAAAGACAGCCACAGAGTAGGGGAAGTAGTAGAACACACACAGAGTAGATGGTGGTGGAGGCAAATGTTATGTTAGCGCTATGCTTTTATTTTTCATGGGTTTAGTTGGAGATAAGATAAATGGAAGGAAAAGTGAAGGGAGAGAGGATGGTGAAGGGAAAGGGGTGAGGGGGAAAAGACAAGGGGAGAAGAGGGTAAGAGAGCAGGTGTGGAGTGCAGCCGAGGTTGATCTATTTACTTCATACACATGTACTCCAAATGAGGAAAATTTTTCATGTAGCCTTATGTCAGTATTTGGACGCGGTCGAAGAATGTTGGCATAGTTTTACAGTCTTCAGATTAGTTTACAGTTTTAACAGTTTGTGTAACTATAACATTAAATTCTTCAATCCATTGAATATTTGTCATTTTTATCACATTCCCAGAGCAATCAAAGTGACAATTAGAAATAGAACCCTGGCAGTAAACCCTGCTTTCTGACAACCCTGCAAAACTCTGCTCACCTGGGGCGAGTAATGGTCTTTGATTGATGGGTAATGTATTATTTGGAGGTCTTTTCTTTATTATCATGGTAAGGGCAGAAAGTAGATTTATTTTTTTTGAGCCTGGACTGTTTCTTTTAAGGCTGTTTTACTGTTATGACAACTTATGTGTTTATCACAGATGAACCATTCCATTTTGCTAATTATAACTTTCTTATTTTTCTTTACCATGTAGTATTCTGAATTTCTATTCTGAAAAGCTTTCTTTTCCTTGTCTGCTTTTTAAAGTCAGTGAGCCTGTATGTTCCTTCTCTGCAGAAAGCTACCAGATCAGAATGGTAGCATTTGACAGCTACTTTCCACTCTCTTGGCAGAGGTGTAAGGTAGTGGAGAATCAGGGTCAGTGTCTCATATTGAAATATTAGGAAACAATATAGTTTTATTAACAAACTTAGAAGATGAAAGGCTGGGCGAACATGGCAGGCTGAACCTTAAGAAGCTGATGAAAATCCTCAGCTTCTGGGGTTTTCTACAAGGGACCTGCTGCACTAGATCAACAGTGTGTACAGTATTTCATGCAGGATCACAGTGTGCTAGGCAGATAGTTCTGGTTTACAGATGCAGGAGAAGATTGTGCATGTACTTCTAAGTAAGGTAAGACTGTGGACTGTTCTGCCCTGTGAGCAATGTGCTGATTGGACACGATACCTGCAGGAGCATTGGCCAGAACGTTCCCCTACTGCATCTTTTTACTGGATGCAGTGTGCAGTGCATCTCCCCCTGCACCCCACAGCTCTGGTGCAGCTTAGTTGCTGGTGTAGAAAGGGTTTGCAGTTATGGCCCAGCACTTGCCCTCTCCTTTGGGGGAATCTAGTTAGTATTAACAGTGTGGCATTTTTGGTTCTCAGACTGGGTTTGTGAGTAGCACCAGGCAGAGATACAAAGGGCAGAAAGTTTCATACATCATGTCACACTCCTTGTGCATCTGTGTAGAACTAGTTCCAATCTAGCGCCCAAAACAAAAAGTCCTGTAATCTAATTCCTTCTTTGCCTCCATCGATGCTCCTATTCTGCATGTTACAAACAAAGGGCTGCTTCCATTCTTGATAGGAATAATTTTATTTCCTTCGCATTTACAGAAAATATCAGTTTTGTTTTTCTTTAAGGAATGGCAGAGTGGGATTTCTCCATTTAATGGGCTTTGAATATGGGCCTTAGGGATATTATCATAAGTGATAAATAGCCCACACAAACCGTCAGTGATTGCTGTCAGCATGCTGATGCTGCTGGATAAAGGCTGATGTAGACTTGGTGGCTGAAAATAAATAATAAGGTGATTGCATCTGATTTATCATTGGACCCAGGCAGCCAAATACTTACCACTTTATTTCAGATCCAGAAGCCAATGTAGATGCAACAGATTTTTATGCAGGGCCCCTGCTTTCAGCAGGGTTTTGTGCAATATTTCCTGTTAAACGTGTATATGCAGACTGTCTTGTTGAACAGCATGGTAGCGGTTTTGGAATAAAAATTTATAGTACAAATTAAATACATTTTGGGAAGCTGATACTTGAAATGGAAATAGTGGAGGAAAATGAGCATATTGATCCACCCACCTATTACTTACTAATTCTATTTCTTGCCAGAATCAGCTTCTGTTTTTGTTTTGTTCTGCAATATAAAGAAGATAAATGAACTCTCCACTGCTTTGTCCCTTCTGTTGCCTTTTTACACCCATGTACAAAGGGCATGGCAGTGGAGAATGAGGCCTGGTGTTGTGTGTTCTGGAAGCAGGCAAACCTTAAAACTGCATGGCTTTAATAGACAAAGAACCTCTTGGCCCTCTGCATCTCTGAAGCAGACATAAAATAGATTCATTGATTAAAAAGAAAATCCCAAAATAGACTACAGAGGTCCTAGGGCCTGATTCTGCAAGCCATCCTCTAATGATTATACCCACTGGTTAGCTTTATGAGTAAGGGCAACTTACAAGTATAGCAAGATAGTGCTGTTCGCCCCTAAACTGTGGGGTGAGATGAGTTCTAATAGAAAATAAGTGCACATCTAACAGTATATTACACACCTGCATAAAGACTGACAGTAGAAGAACATGGCTAAGATTGCAGAATAAAACACTCAAAAGTTAGAAAATGCCAGAATTAGGGTTCCCTCGTGCATGTTTTTCAAAATAAAAAAGTTGAGAATTTTTTAACATGGGACAAACTCAATGTATTTTTCCTTTGCCTCATTCTCAGAAATGGCTGAACTATTTTGGCTGAAAGCTTCTTAAATAGTATCCACCTGAGACAGACACCCAGCATGGAAAATTTCAGCCCAAACGGTTAAAGGTTTGCAATGTAATAAGCAACTGAAAAGACACAGTCTTATAATGAAGTCTTGAGCAGCCTTGATGATAAGCCAGCCCCACCTATGATAAGCGTGATTTCAAAAAATACAGTTCAGAGAGCAAATAACATCTCAGCAAATCTATATTTAGTCATCATTTCTTAAGGGAGGCCTAATCAGCTGAAGAAATCTTGATGACAAACTTGATAGAAGGCAGTGTCTGTTTGTTCTCCATTTCAGTTTGCTCACAATCTGCCTGGGCCAAGCTGGTGCCTTAGACCTTCACTTTCATAAGTATTTTGTTTAATTTGTAAAGCTTAAAAATGACAAGGATATGAAGCAAAATGTATCTAAAGCTAGCTGAAAAGGCCATTGACTCCATGCTCTCATCACTGGGGGAAATATGCAACTCTGCATGTTCTTTCATCTTTGAACACCTCTATACAAGGAGATCTGGAACTATGAAGTGCAGTAACTTGGCCCTTGTAAATCAGTCTGCTTTTCTATTACGTTCCTGTTCCATAGAGACAGCAGGATGGAGTGAGGTGATGGCTTTTTTTCCTGTGCAGAATGCACAGGAAACAACTCTCAAGCTTCCATCAGCTGTTGTTCTTTCACTTATAGTCCTTGTCTCTTACCAGGGCCCTACCACCCAGGATCATTTCTCCTAGAGGATCGAATGAATGATGTCCATCAAAGCTGCTGGCAGGGTTGCTCTGGTGGCCTTATTTTGTGATCTGAAATAAAATATAAGTGATGCATAGGCCTTATGTTGCTCCTCTGCTCACATAGGAGAACTTCATCCTAAGAGCAGAGCTGTCTTACCAACCTTTCTATCATAGGGCTAGGATGCTTCCTTCATAATGCGTGGGGAGATCAAATAAGAAGGTGGTTTCCAAACCTGGCTCACCTACCCAGCAGCACAGAATACCTTTGCAAGACTGTTGGGTCTTTCCTGTGTATATAACATTTAAAAAGGCAAATTAAGGTGCACTTCTTAAACATTCTTGAAACCCTCTGAATTTAACTAGATACATTTATCATGACGAGAGTGAGTCTCTTTAATATGTCCATTGTAGGAGCTTAAGCAATATTGATTAAAAATGAGAAAAAATGAATTTTTAAAAAATCCTCATCTTTCCTTTCTTAATGTTAGGCAGAATATGTTGCATTTTGTCAGTTTGTTCGTTTGTTCAGGGATAAAGTAATCAGCACCTAGTTTTCTATCCTTGTGTTACATGCTATTTTTAAGAGAGGGCAGAAATAGCCTGCCATAGTAAAACAGTGAAAAATGTCAGTCACAATTTTGATAGTGTTTTGGTCCCGCAGCTATGCATAACTATGTGGGGGAATTTTTTTTTTAAATCTAGCAGCACAAGATTAATCAGTGGTGTTTTTTTTTTTTTTTTAATCGAAACCTCCATGCTCCATGTCCGTAAAAGATTAGGGAAACTTCAGGTGAATGGTTTATTTTCCAAATTAGCATATCTGAGTGCTGTTTAGTTATTTCTTCTTTAATTAAGTAAAAGTTATTATGCAGTCTCTGATTAATACAGAATTCTAGTTTCATATGTTCATGCTCTTTTTGGTTTAATGCAGCTAATTAGATTATTCAGCAACTAATACAGAAGATTGAATGAGCTTGGAATACAATATTGCTTCAGGTGTACAGAAAAACAAGAGTGTAAAGTCAAAGGGAGCTCAGGGAGTTCAGTATCTTGCAGGATATGACTCTAGTATTGCAAACCTTCACAAAGTAACCGCACTTGCAGAGCTGAAGCATACCAGGAGAGGAAGAATGGCCCAGTGCTCAAACCACTCACTTGGGAGTCAGAAAGCTGGGTTCAGTTCTTTGCTGTGCCACTTACATCCTGTTTGACATTGGGCAAGTCACTTAGTCTTTCTGTGCCTCAGTTCCTCACCAGTAAAATGGGGCTAATATCAATTCCCTACCTGTTGTGACGATAAATACTTTAAAGACTGGTGTGCTCAGGTACTGTGGTAATTGGAGCCATGTAAGTACCAAAGGTACACCGACTTCTTAAAGTAGTGGTCCAAGACCTGGCTATTTTGAGAGACACATGCAAGTTATAACCAATGCCTTCTAAATCTGACTTACTGTTAAACACTATAACAAGGCAGGAAAATGCCTCCATTCAGTATCCATAACACAACAAAAACATTCTAGCTAATTACTTCTCTCTTATATGACGCTACCCTGAAGATCTTTCTATTAGAGATGTCTGCTTTGTTCCCGTCAGCTAAATCAAATGGAGCTTGGTAAAATAGATTCACATCACTGACCTGGAGGATTGTTTTTGGGGAGGTTGAGCCATGGATCTTGATGAGCGGGGCGGCAGATTCAGGCAGTGGTTTCCATCAGTTGCAGGTGTGTTTCTTGTATTACAAGCTATGAAGAATACATTTCCAGTGGCAGGGAACTGTTCCTTCAGTAGGTCTGCCAAAAGATGTGTAGAATAATATGGAGAAATTAGCAAAATTAGACATTTAAAATAATTGTCCCAAAAATGTAAATTTAAAAAATAATTTGATTTGCTTGGGGGAGAAATGTGACTAATTATTTTGGAGCAGATATTGAAAGTTCAATAACATATTTTCAAGAGCGTTCTGAAATGTATCACAATTATAGCATAATTTAATTAGGAAATTATTATAGCAGATTAAGTGCTGAAGTGGCAGAAAGCCAGTGTCTTTGAAACATTCGTGCTGCTAAGGCATGTGTACTGTACATACATGGTAAAAATCTCTGTGCTTTCCAAGAAAAACATTTTGATTTTAAATTTTTCAAATGTCTGAAATGAAAAATGACACATCCCACACACAATGTGTAAAGAATAAGAAACCTACCTATATTTCATTATTCTTAGCCTTCATTATTTAGATCTTATCTTTTAAATATACTTTGGCAAAGAAAATTAGCTAATAGAAATTGATGTTTCTAGTGTTTCTTTATTGAGTAGAATAAAAGACAGAATTAAAAGTTATTTCAGTCACTAAATCCACATGTGAGCCACCCTGTCAGTTTTTGTATTTCTGCAGTCACTTTAGCCAGTTCTAAAATATTTTTCCTTTCTTGAAGCTGTGTAAAAGACCTACCCAAAATGAGGGAAACTGACATACTCCACAGTGGCAAGAGTGATCCTGATTGCAAGCAAAGTGCTGTTAAATTCACAAAGTAAACAAACTGAAAAACCGGGGGGTAAAAATCCCTAATCTCTTCCTTTGGTAATAATCTTAGGAGTTACTTGTGTGAATAGATGCTAAAAAGTTTTCAGACAGCAACATGAGTTTTAAAATGAGCATGTCCTTCTAGCTATAGCATTGTCTGCCTTTAATGCTGGAATAAAATGCCTTGCTAAAGTATCTACTGATTACTTATTTATCCATCTATTTCTTTATTTTATTTTAATTTCATAGATATTATGAGTAGCCTGCAACATGAACTGGAAGATGTTAGGATTAAGAACGGGGCATTATGCACCTCAGAAATACAAATAATGAATAATAATAATTAATAATCTTACCATGCTAACTGTGTAAATCCAGTAGATTACTTGTGCCTTCTTTAACATAAACACAGAATTGCTGTTTCATTTGTGATGAGCGGTCCTCAGGAGGGGAAAGCAGAGCTCTAAAATTTTACACATCAAACTGTTGGTGCAGAAGTTTTTAGATGTTTGCTTTCTTGTGAAAGAAGAAAAGATGCCTTGTCAGCAGACCCCAAAGTTCTTCAGAAGCAGGGTGTTTGCTCCTTCTGCCGGGGTGGATTGATATACATCAAAGTGATTTTAAATCACCCGTTTCAGTTATTTAAATTGGTAAATGGCAAGGCTTGGTTTTTAAATCAATTTTAATTGTGTTTTGTATTTTTATTCACCCAGCCCTCTGCACTTCAGAGCACCAGAGAGAAGTGCACCCTTCTGTGGACCATAGGAGTTCTTTGCCAGTAGGGATCATCTCCTGCATGATTCCTGCTGACCTCCCAGAGTTAGCGTTTAGGGCCTGAAGAAACCACCAGACCATCCAGTTCAACCCTCTGCACACTACCAGTCCCCAGCACCACCCCGCACCTGCACCCTAAACCTGACCACTGAAATTAGACCCAAGTATTACACCTCACAGGAGACTAGGCTATTATGTGTCCGAGAGTAGGAGGGACTGAGGGCACCAATGCAATGACAGGGAATTGGTCAAAGGAGATATACCTGGATGGTCCTAGCAAGCGACCTGCACCCCATGCTGAAGAGGAAGGCATCTGCAGGTGAGGAGCTCCTCTACTGCACACTGTAATAGTTGCCACTAGAGGAACTTAACTGATCTCTTGCCCTTTGGTTACCATAGGAGGTGCACAGGAAGGGAGACTCAGGCATGGCAGAAAAAGCATTTTATCTAGGGCATAAAGTTTCCTTCACAAAATTCCTAAGATTTTGATGCTGATTTAAACTTTCAGGGCTCCTAAGTTTTTCAGAAACAAAAAAAAATTCCCTTACTAAGAATTAATTAACTTGGTGATAAGGATGCTGAGGTGATTTAATGCAACAGTTATGCAAGATGCATTACTACTCCATTACCATTTAAAAAACCCAAACCCCTAAGTGTTAAAAGACTGGAAATAATATGGGCAATTTCCATAAATGTTCTATTACCCTTGAAGCTCGTAAATTCTGTTAATGACAATATTGACATGTGAAAATTCACCTTACACACTCCAATTAAGAGGTTTAACTCTGGTCCACAAGACATACTTAGTCAAAGGCACAGCAATAATGGCAGCATGTGTGAGGGAGTGTGATTCTGTCAGATGAAGAGGATTGGGAGATCGAACTATAGATGGGATGTGGTTATGTATGTGGTGGAGGAGAAGGGACTCTTGTGGTTTTATATTTTGATTTTTTTTTTCTATAGTGCTGAAGTTGGCTCTTTGAATTTAAAAAAAAAAAAAAAATTGCTACCAGATGGAATGTCTGAGGATTGAGGCCAGGTTGTTTTAGGACCTGATCTGAAATCCTTTATTTATTGGGACGCAACGTGAGACATTTGAGTAAGGCTTTGGTTGATCCCAATTAAAGATCTTCAGGAGACTTTCCCAATTCTTTCTTTCTGGGAATCAGTTTATTCCCTAGAACTCCAACTTTATCTCCTCCTTTCTAGAGAACTATAAATAGAACCACTTTACCGACTCTGCTGGCCAGAATGTTAACTTTTTTTCTGGGTTTGCTTCCACTGCTCTTCTTTGGATCAACGGGGAACAAGCACTCATGGACCAAATGATCATTCTCCTTCGTTGCACGCTTGAGCCACGATATGGCTGGAGAAAGTAAAGATTTATTGGATCACCTGAATCTTAGGCTTCAGTGCTTCATCATTTAGTCTGTGTCCATGAGGCCAATTAAATGCATCTAGGTATTGATGCAAAGAATAACATTAAAATAACATTTGAACTGAACTGTGTATTTCCATGCTATTGGTGGAAGCAACAAAAGGCATTCTGTTATGTCTATGGATTGCTGGCCAAATAACAGTTTAGGAGTTTTCATAGTGTGGTAGTGCTATGCACTTCCTATAATTGTATGTAGTGGTAACTCAGTTATGTACTGAGAATATTTTATCCAAAGAGCTTCTTGAGATAAAACCTCTAAAGAAGTATCTGTAGTTGTCTCACCCTTACACAGTGCTTCAGGACTAGATGTGTGATGGTGAGCACCTTATCTGGTACACATCTTTTTTCCCCTCCAACTTGCATTTGACAGAGCAGGAAGAAGAAAGCTTTGTTTGCTTTCCCTTTTGGATAAAGGAAAAGGGGTTGTAAACATTTCTGTTCCATTAAATACTACTGATCAGAAAGTGAGGTTATATGGGGCGATGTCATTGGGAATGCACAGGTGTAACAAAGGGCGGAATTCAGCCTGTATTGCTTTATAAATTACTGTGGAAAGTAGTCCTCAATGGCTGAAATGGACAGCTCTAGTGCTAAGCAGCCTGAACGGACTAAAAGCACTTTACCTACTTCCTGAAATTAGAATGCCTGTTGTATTACTGCATCCTGCCTTTTGTCTTCTGCCTTATGCTGAGATTTAAAACATTGAATTTGCCCCAAGAGTCTGGTTTAAAATTGTGTTTAGGTGGAAGAATATTGATTGTTGGTAAATTGAGGTGTAAAACTGACTAAGTATGAGTGGGGAAACTGCAGTGGAGTTGAACCATGCACCTAAATGCTTTTTTACTAAAACTGAGAATAATATAGATTGAAAAGTACAAACTACTTCAGGTTCATTGATGTTTTATCAGAGCATAGTAAATTAGGTCTGTGTCCAAATTCCATGGAAGGAATCTCACTGACTTCAAGGGACTTTAGATCAGTCCTTTTAATGAATTTCTTTTAATTTTTTTTTTTTTGGTTTAAACTCATTGAAAATGTATGCCAGTTTTTTCCTCACAGATTTTTCACAAACATGTCTGGTGTGGTATTTTTCAATAACAATTAGGTGAATTGAACAATTAAGCTCATATCTGACCATTGATTAATCAAAGCTCTGGAGAAAGATATCACACCCCTGTAAGTAAAGGGATAAATTAACCACAAGAGTCTTTGAAAAGTCTGAATTTCTTATACTGACATCCAGGCTTATTGAACACATTTTCTCTAAAGTTTTGAAAGAGAAAATCTGGGAGGAGTTTAAAAAAAAAAAAGTTGACATTGCTGTGCATGGTTTGTTTTTGCTTAGGCAAGATTATCAACGGTTCACTAAATTAATTTCACATCTGGCCTAAGATTATATTTCACCTGTTTTCAGAGATTAAAGGCTAATGCAGTAAAACTTTGAGCTGTTTGTTTGCTACACAATCATACAATACAGATTAAAGCAGTTGATTATATTCCATCACTCCTGCTATAGTAAATATATTTTAGAGAAGAGGTACTCAAGCTTGCAGAGATATTTTTTGCCATTGAATAGAATTGCCTGACTTATAATATTTGCATCATGACACTGAAACATTTGAGACTCAGCATCAACATGTATATACACAGCATTGCAATAGCAGCATCATGAGGAGCAGGAAGGCTGTTTCTCCCCATTCTGAAAACTGAATAGGTATGGAGGATGTGTCTTCCTTATCCTTTTCCACTTATTTTCTGTCTGCTTTGAAGTGGCAGTGAAAGAAACCTTGTAGTTCCATCCTATTTGCTGTATTCTTTCCCATCAGCCTTGCATATATCAGGCAGCAAGGAGAGCACTGCCCCGGTTGCACCCTGGTGGGTCTACTGTCATAGTAAGGCAGTACTCAGTCAGAATATGGGTGGCAGAATCAGACCTACCGTGTTTTGCACGAATATATTTTGACATTTTCTTTAGTTTAAACCTCTAATGGGGAAATATAAAGTTTTTATTGTAGTCTCTCTCAAACACACACCCACCCACCACACAAAATCCCCATTAAAAGAACAAGCATTTAAAAATTAGGAAATACCAGTATTAACATTGCCTGTGCAGACTTAATTCAGTACCCTGGTATGTATGCATTCTGATAATATTCAATTACATGATCACATACTATTTTTTTCCATAGGACCTCTACCTCATTCAGCACACAGGAGGTGCTCATTTGATGAGCAGCTATTCAGTGTGGTGTTTTCTCCTCATTGTTCAATGTGTGGCCCCAGGCCTTATTTACTGCACATTATTCAAACCTTGTTCTGAAGGCAGAACTATTAATTTCCTCATGGGCTTTTTTGTAGTGCTCATCACTATAGTATCTGAGTGCTTCACAAACATTAATTTATTTTCACAACCACTCTTTGAGGTGAGGATGTATTGGGGAACTGAGGCACAGAGATGAAGATAAAAAAATTTCCATTAATTTTGGGTGCCCAATCTGAGACATGTAGTACCTGATTTTTTCAGACTAGTTAGCAGAATGTAGCACTTGTCAGTAGCAGCTGTGCTTCCAACCTCTGTTTGCAGCTGTGAGTGCTCAGCCCTTCTTCAAATCAGACCCTGCCCAGGGTTTCAAGTCAGAAACCCAGAAAATGAGGAACACACAATTAGCGTCCACCTGTGAAAAACGTAGTTGAAGTGGTTTCACTGGCATTAAATAAACTAAAGCAGGACAGGGATAGAATCCAGTTCTCCAGGCAGCATTCAACTGCCTTAACCATGAAATCATTCTTTCTCTTTCTGCAATCCCGTGCCTCATTCACACCATGCACCTTTCAGCCTCCATCAGATGAGGCAGAGATCCTACAGACAACAGTCTCCTTCATTGCACAGCCCTGATTCACCCCAGAGTAAGTCCATAGGTTCCTGTCAGGTGCTTATTATAGCATGTTGCTACCCAATTGCTTTCCCTCCTTCCCCCTTCTGAAAGTAACTTGTTGGAATGGGGCTGGGAGTGTGAGTTGTAGAACTGTCACATCTTTGCCCCCTGCAAGGTCAAGCCCACCAGTAATGCTAGCTAACTCTGTGTGTGGTGTGTAATTAAACTGCACCTTTTAAAATGAAGTGGCAAATTACTTTTTATGCCCACCTCAACCTGAGGACTCCAGGAGGCATTTTGCTTCATGGCACAGTGCTCCTCTGAGCCATGCTGACAAAGGACATTGCTCAACAGGTACTATTTAACCCTACGTACTCATGCTGACTTTCCTGTTTTATCAGCCTTAGCAGTCTGGGTTTGAATTTGGCTGCATTGTTTTCCTGGGAACTAGAGGAAAATAATAATTACCCTTGAATGTATTGCCTATTTGAAAGTGTTCTGAAGGCTCTCTCAAATCTTCTAGCCATCTAATTTTGGCACTGTGTGAAAATGGAATTTTCCACATGAATGTGAACTATTGTCAATGGACTTGGTTATATTTACATCCACTTTAAGGCTGCTTTCCACCACTAGAGTAGTGTAAAAGGCCTTAATGTAAATGGGAATCAGGCCCAATGTGATGTAGATCTCCAGTGTATACATGTGCCTTTTTTCCTAAACACAGTTCAAGCTCCTATGCAAGGAGGGTAAATCACTGTTTCCCTGATGAGTCAAGTTGTGGAAGCTAGTGTGCGTGTCTGGGTTATATTAACATTTGCCCTAACAAGTAAATTGAGAGATTAAGTCCATCATGTATGATTTACGTGCAGTTACATGGTGTTTAGTTATTAATAAATTAGACACAAACCATGCCGTAAATCACTGGGCTACATATGCAGTGTAATCTGTGTAAACTTAATTTTCTATGCTGAGTGGGGAAGGGAAGGCTGCTTCCTGAAGGATTTAAAAAGCAACAAAAACAAAAAACAACAAGCTAAGGATAAATTATTTGATTGTTCTGTCTGAGCTCATTGTTCACTTCCTTTGGCTGAACTGTAGCCCACCAAGGTTTTGCATCTGTACCTACACAACCAACTTGCACACATTTCATATCTTTTTTTCTTTATTGGGTGCATTTTCATCAACTTGTTGGCGTTTTCATATTCCCATCCCTTTGTTGTAGGCAGCTGATATATAAGAAGTTAAACTGAGGAAAATCCTAATTTTAAAGAAATGTAAAAATCTTTAAGAAAAATGACAAGCACAGCCAGTTGTCTGGGTTATACACTCACGGGGTCTCATGTTTTTCCACTCTTGTCATCCAGCTCTGACTTAGAGGCAAGCCATGCTTGTCTCTTCCATATGACTGAGGTTCCTGCTATTAAAGGAATGTCTTGGACAAAGAGCAAGTGTTAGTGGAAAGCATGTTAAAGCTAGTTACTGCTGTTAAACAGCACAGTCACCCTTCCCTGCCATGACTAAATGAACTGCAAGAAAGGAGAACATGTTGCAGCTAAAAAAAACCATGCTTTTGGATGTACTGATGTCTGTAGATTTCTTTTTTCTTCTTTTCACTGAGTACAGTCCTATCTCTGTTGTGTCCCTATACTTAAAAATGTCAGGTGATACTACCCAAGACACAAGTGTGGCCATAGCTCTATTCGTCTTATTTCATGTTCCGCTATGAAAGGGTGGAATCCTGAATGCATCCCTGGCAGTTGGAGAAGGGCCAAAACAGAGCAGAATTACTGTAATTCTGCTGCCAATGAGTCAGGAAGAGATTATTCAGGTGCACTCCACAGCCCCTGTGTGGCACTGAGATCTTTTGTGGCCCATCCACTCAGTGGAAGTACAGGAGTTTGAGTTTGTATGAACTGGGGCTGTGGTTTGAGAGTTTTTGAACAGTGTGGAAGCTGGACCTGCAGGGGTTTTAAAAGATGCCGCATTTTACAGCCCCCATAGCCACCCTCCTATGCTCCCCCATGCAACAGAGGAGCACTGAATGAGCACAGTGCCTCCTAGTAATCCTTGTGGAGTGGTGTACCTCCCCAGTGGCCTATCGCTCCAGGCTGTGCTTAAAGACACAGTCTAGCCAGAGTGTAAAAAGTGTGTATGAAATAGGATTTAATCCTGTTAATATCTATTTTGTTGCAAAGCCACATAGCCATTGATGAGAACTGTAGTGTATTTACGTGTCCATTCTGAGATGGTTTGATAGATTGACTGACTGTAATCAGAGTAATGAGTTAATCTAATTTAGGTCTAGCACTGGAATCTGTCAGGTGTTTGCTCTTCCCCTAAAGTGATTTAAATTATCTTCAAACAGGTTAATTAAAATGGATTTTCTAACAGGGTAAATAGTGTAAATTGAATATTGTGTTAATTAGATACTCTTTTTACACCATGAATTTAATTTAGACCTGTTAAGCTCCCTTCCTTCCCCTGCAGCTTGAAAAGAAGAGATGGAAAATCACTAAAGGCTGAAAAGCCAATCTTAGGGTATAGTCAATAAAAATATATTTGATGCTTTCATGGGACAGAAAGCAAGAGAAGCCCCAAGAATGGTCTCCATACTTGGACTTCCAAATCATCCAAATATCATGTTGGCTGCAGAAGCCTGATACCTTCAAAATACAATCTTTGTTAACCTGGTAACAACCCACAAAGTATTGTGGAAGCAGCCAGAAGGTCAAGAGCTTTATTTATACTAGGTTTGTGGGGGGGAAACTTATATCGCAAATCAACTGATAAATGTAAATGTCTTTTGTTGTGATTGTTTTGTTGACCCTGAGTTATATTCACAGTACAGAATTCACAATTGAAGCATGCTTGCCCTGACGCAGTTTAGCCCTCTGCCTGGGCCCTGAATCACTCCTAAACTTGAGCCATTTTGCACTACACTTCTGGCACACAGCAACCCTAATGCTTGGGTAGTTGAGCTTGGTTGGACTCCTTCAGCAAAGTGGGAGTGCTGGATGGTGTAGAGCCACTGCATTGCTTAGAGCTACCTTTCCCTCACTCTCCTGAACTAGGCTGTGGTGTCACTGGATGCTACGGTTCCTTCTCTTCCTCACGTTGTTGCTTGGAAAGGTATGACACTTCATTGCAGGTGAGGTTGAAAGTCTTTCCCTGATTCCAATGGTGGCTCTTCACTGAAATGCTTAGCATGCTGAACATGGGGTGCAAGTGGCGTTTTTTGAAGTTTTGGGCTATGCGACACTTCGGAGAGCTCGTTTTGCTCCTTTTGTGACCCTATTCATTTTCATTTCATTGTATGGTACCTTGCTTCCTAGCAAGAGTAAAGCTGTTCACTAAATACAGATAGTTGGAGCTCCATCTCACATGAGCAGCTTCTTTGTAGGAAGCTGAGGAAAAAATGCATTGATCACAAATATGTATATATGAAAATAAAACAAAATCTACTTCTGCAGCCTCTGGTCCTGTGAGTATATATTTTAAGTTTGGGTCTTTAAAAGAAAAGAGTCCCAAGGTTACAATGCTACCAGGGCCCCAGTTCAGAAAAGCACTTAAGTCTGGGCTCATGGACCCCTTTATTCAGAACAATACTTTGACATGTACTTAGCTTTATAGATGCTATGTGAATATAGTTGCTTTAATGGATACTAATACAAAAATCTTTTTTCTGAGTCTTCTGAAGTTTTGAAAGGAAAAGTGGTTCTAATAAGGAATAACTAGCTCTCTTGCTTGGTCTTCCTATGTTTTAGTCAGCTTAGTTAAAGGCCAATGATAGGCTTGATCTCTTCATTTTTATACATGCATACATACATTTCGTTTTAGTTTTGCTGTTCATGGGCAATATGAGACTGACAGTATTGGCTAGAGGCAGCCATAAAAATCATAATCAAAATACATGCAGCTGCACGCGTGTGCTTCAGTCTGGTCATGAAAATCCCCTTCTGCTCAGGCAGTGAACCTCACTGGCACAGACTTATTTGAATACAAAGTAGAGAGGCTGCAGGCTTCCTTGGATGGGGCACTGGATTGGGAGCCATGAGATGGGGGTTCTAGTCCTGGCTCTGTCACTCACCTGCAGTGTGATGTTGGCCAAGTCACTCCATCTCTCAGTACCTCTGTTTCTCATCTGCCTTGTCTGTTGAGATTTAAACTCTTTGGTGTAGAGATTGTCTCTTACTCTGTGTGTACAGCACCTAACTCAGTAAGGCTCCAATCTCATTTTGGGTTTCTGGGAACTACTTTAATTCAAATAATTAGTTAATTCTGACTGGCCAGGCAGTGGTTTTGTGATATGGACAGATATTCTCTACAAATTACATTGGGACCCTTAATTTCCATTTGTGACCTAAGCTTGATTTTTTGAAAGCACTCCAGAGATGACCGGGAAGCAGGTCAGCCAGTGTATCATTTGGCTACCTGATGGTTGCATGTAAACTAGATAGGTTGGGAATTGTGCTCTCACCTTTCTTTCCAGTTGCAAAAACTATTTTTCTTGTGCCTGCTCCATTTTTTTTCCATGAAATTAGAGTGTAACTGATGTGTTTTTTCCTTCACCTCCCGTTTCTAAAATGTCCCATTTATACACTGAAGTGCCTGACCTGCTGTTCTGGTGGTGGTGATTTGTAAGAATCTTTTGGGTATAATTGATCTGATTTCCTATAGTGATTCTCTTGGGGAAAAATAGAGCAGGTCACTGTTCAACCTATTTCCAGTTATGTGATATGCTTTACTTTGCACTCAGTTAAGTTAACCAAGAGCATGTAGCTGCATGGGTATCCATTATTAATAATTTCTGAAATTATCGTTCATCATTGTGGAAGGTGAGAAGCTGCTCCATATACTTAAGTAATTATTGCCCTGGTGGTCATTCAAACTTTTATTAATGTACAAATCTTACTAGTAAGATTGTACTGCATATTTCTTCATCACTTCTTTGTTACACTATGATCAATCATTTGATTCTGAGAAGTATCAATTAAAATATACATTTTGGTGTAGGATCAAAAATATCCCACAGGCTCCTATATAGCCACATCCTTTTTAAAAGTATAGGTATGGGGGAAGGATTCTCTTGCTTGTGCATGTAGCATCTACCTAGTCATGTGGGGTGGCCCAAAATCAAACTGACCTTGACAATTCTTCTCCTCTCCTGGTGGTGCTTCAGGGTATGTACATTATGCCAGAGAATGGGCATAATCTTCCACTGCTGCTTGGGCGTACCCTATGGGAATTTAGGAGGGGAGAGATTAGAGAGAGACAAACAAATAAAAAGGAGGTTGGCTCACGGGTCTAGTGGTTATTCACCAGAATTCAGGATATGGCCAGGCAAGGCAATGTGTACTGCTTTTGGGTGAGAGTGAATAGAGAGCTGTGTAGTGAGATACCTTGTTTATATGAATTAAGGAGCAGTTTTGATAGACACTGTAGGGAGGGAGCTGTTTGTTTGATAGAGGATTAGTCTGATGCTGGTTCTTTGTTGAGAGGCAAAGTAAAGGGAGGAAAATGTGAGAATTCTGGATGAGCCTTCTTCTGCCGCCCCCCCTTACCCCTGGACCCATTAAACAACAAAAAGGGGGGGAGGGGAAAAGGAGAGACTCAGACCTAAAGTGTGAGGGAAAGTGAAATACAGAATGGTGTGAGGATGTGCAGAAACAAGAATGGACGAGAGAGAGACCAGTAGGAATAAGGGGTTCTGGGGAAAAGAATTCAATGTGGGACATGGTGAAGGGGATTTTGGAATTCTCTCTTCTCCGTTTGGAAGGATGACTCACTCCATTAGTTGAGAAATTAATTGAACTTCTGAATGTAAAGTACTCAAATATCCCGTCATTTATTGCTGCAGAAACCCTTAATTCAAATAACGAACCTTTTAAATTGTACAAGTCTGGTAAAATAGAAATCCAGAGCCATGTAAATGATTGATTGTTATATCAAGGAGCATGCAAGAATGCACATGACATACTCTAACCAATTTTCTTTCGGAAGAAAAACGAGACCTGTGTGGTATCTATTGTAGAGAAGTGGCACTTATCAATGGAAGGCCATGACAGTGCTCATGTCACTTATAGAAAATACATGCAGTAACCATCAGTGGAATCAGTGCCTGCAAACTACAACAAATGAGGCTTTTGCTCATGTAAGTGAATGCTAATGCTTTGACAAATTGGCAATTAATGCCATTAGTGATTAATGTTTCAGTAGCAACATCTATATATTTATGAAAAAGTTAATGGGTGTGAAACAGTTTGGTGGTGGTGAGAGAATTGGTTTCTTCCTGCTAAATATCAGTTGATGCTGCATCAGTCAACACTATAATTTATTCCTAGCTAAGGTTTAGTTTGCGTTGTAAAACCAACATTAAAATTTGAGAAGTTGCCAATAACACACTTTACAAAAGTAAAGTAGAGTAAATAGTGCTGAAAGAAAAGCTGTAATTTTTCCCTGTAGTCTCATTCTCTTAATTTCCAAAACTGAATTTTAATTTGGTTTAATTGTAATGTTTTCTCATCCATATTGCATTTGTATGAAAATTAGAATTAAAAAGTTGTATTTGAGTTCATGGTACTTAGACATAAAGAGCTCACAAGTGCTTTACTAATCTTTAATAAAAGACAAACTTTTTGGTCCATACTGTAGTGTTTTGTCTATCACATAGATTTTTTTGCTCTGCATCTGTTTGTCAAAATACCACAGAAATTTAATTTTTGTTCAGATCACTTAGAAGTGGCAGAAATACAGGTTGTTCTGTTCTGTGCTTTATCTGCATGACACAAAGTCCTGTATTCTGTAGAAGAAGTTTTTATTCTTGGTTTCTACAACATAGAATTAAAGAAATTGAAATGTTTTGTATCAAATTTCCAAAGCTGTCTTTTCAACAGTCAAAATAAAATTGAAACTGTGCAAGGTAACTGGGGATTTTGTTTAATGTACCTAAAAATCAAAACACTTGTGCAAAAAAGAGAGGCTGTGATGAAGGCAATATTGTTTGCTTGTTTCTATCACTATTTAAGACATACTTGTGTCCCTGACATATTTGGCATCTCCAGACACATCTGGCTTTGCTAAGGAGGACAGGATTTTGTTCTTTTCAATGGCCTGAAAAAGGTTTAAGGATCTCTAAGGCTTCAGCGTGTTGAGTTCGAGACTGCATGTGGGAGACTGCCGTAGGTAAAAGACTGCCCTTAGTCAAGTCACATTATCCCTTCAAAACGGTGTAAGGCAGCCAGCTGGCTATCCTTGCATACCATTCCGCATCATTACAGGCTTGATGTATTATTTTAGCAGTATCAGTTTAATTTCCATACAGGTAACCACCCGTGTATCTGTTCTGGTGTTGGATGCTACTGCTAAAAGTCTCGCTTGACTGGGCATAGTGGTATGTAGGAGAGTGATGATTTCTATTGACTTGGGGGCACTACCCCCTATTGACCCATAATACCCATACACCCACAATAAAGATGGTTCATCTTTCTTGGTGCAGATCAACAGCTGTGGAATTTAACTTAATTTCTGCATTTCCTTTTCATTTTAACTGCTAATTAATTGAGCTCTTCCCATTTTCCTTTTTTTTTTAAAAGCCCTTCACTATGTGTTTTTAATCAATTTAAGTTGTAATAACGATCTAGCTGCTTTGTTAATTCCATAGGTATTCTATAAATTGAAGCAATGAATACATAAATTGATAACGCAAGATAACATGTCAGCATGAATCTTTGTGCTACCATCTATTCCTTCTACATGTTTTCATTTCATCGGTGTGGATGTATTAAACAAATTTGGTAAGAATAGTGAATTAATTGAGATCCCTAGAATAGTAGAGCTAGAATAGTAGCTGGAATTGTGGTGCTGTGATGACATTATTAGTGTAATAGTGCTTGAATGCAGACACTCATAAATTCTAGCGTAGCATTGTTTTAGGAGTTTAATAAGTATTATTGATCAAAATGTTCACTGTAACGCCACATCCATATACCAAAGTATACCCAGTATATTTTGTATATATAACAAACCTCAAGAGCTTTTAAAGGCATCTAGTCAATTTATTTTAAACTAGCCAATTGAAATAAAGGTTAAAAGTACATACCTGACTGTGAAATATTAATTGACATTTTGTTCTGAATTGCAGTAAAGTTCTCTAAATTTTTCTAGTTTCAAACCAGTTTTGTTTCACATTCAGACAAGCCAATGGGAGTCTTGTCTGACTAAGAAATGTAAGTTGAGGCCATCCTGAACTCTCCTTCCTGGGCATGATTCAAAGCCCATTCAGTCCATGGAAAGAATTTCACTGCCCTTTGGAACAGGCCCCAAATACATGCTACTCTTCATTTTTGAAAGCTTTTCTGATTTGGCGAATGAATGGGGTGTGAGAATAACTGACTGGGGGGAAATTCATGCTATGTTTATTGAATAACAGGATGAGGCACTGAGGGAGACCATCTATCAGATGAGGTAAATTTAATGCCAGTTATAGCTTGATTCTTGGATTTATAATTTTTTTTTTGCAGGCATATGCCTAAATTGCTGTGTGTGGGCACACAATCAATCCCATATGAAAAGCTTTTCCCATTGTGATATTAGCTTCAGTAATGATGGATGTCTTTTGATAACTGTTTCTGGCTTCCTTCTACATGTCTCTTTAAAAATAGCAAACTTTAAAAAAACACCCTGACTTGCTGTGCTATCTGCATCTGAAGTAACATCCTCTACGCCTTGACTTAGGAGAACTTCCCTGTTCAGGAAAGCACATAACCATGTTAAAGTTAAGCATGTGCTTATGTGCTTCCTTGCGAAAGGATGGATTTAAAAGCATGTGCTTAAGTGTGTTCTTGAATCTGGGCCAGAATGCCCACAATTTAGCTTCGGTATAAATTGGTATAAATTCGGTGCTTAGTTATACCTGTATGATCCTTTTAGCTATGTAGCAAAGCAGATGTTAGCCCATCTGTTTGCTAAACTAGAATGTTCCATGTTACTTTACTCGCAAACTTCCTGCTACAGAATCTAGAAGGGGCTAGAACACTGAGTAAGTTGTGTATTGCAATATAATAAACAAGTGGGGCCAAATTCTCCTCTCCATTGACTTAAATGGGCTATGCCGGTGTAATTGAAAGGAGAGCATCATCTTTACTTTTGCTTTTATTTTGTGTGCCTTCTTGTCAAAACATCTTCACACCACTGTTACTGGTAGGGCACTGCTGCCCTGCAAATCTGCTGTATAAAATCTTCGAGTATGCCAGCTTGAATGTATTTGCATTATCACTAACATTGGGACGCTGGTGGAGCACAATTTGTTTTGGTTCAACTTCACATCTTATTATCAATGTTTTAGTGCATCTTGAAAGAACAGCATGATTCAGAGGCAGCCTTTTCAATTCTTGACTGCTGTAAAAGGAAGTTACTCTCTAGCCTTTTGCTTTTGGATTATGTTAATGTCACCGCGTGCAGTCAAAACAGTTAGTCATTTTGTGGTGTTGGAGTTCTTTAACCAATGTGGCTTGTTACTGTAGTAAGTGATATTACTTTGCTACCTGCTGGCGGGCAGATTAGCTGTCACTAATACTAATGTGTTACTGAAAGAAATCCTAAGAGTATTTAGGCAGGGTTCAACTGATCCACTTTTGTGTCTTTTTTAAATTATTTTTTTGTGCAAAATAATCCATTCATGTGAATTCTGCAAACATGAGAGCCTTAGGAGATCCAGAGAAAATGATCAAAACAAAAAAGAACATGGAAGGGAGACGTATTCTTATTATTTGGCTTTCTATATTGAAAGCATTTCATGAACATAAATCTTCATAATATCCTGAGAGGTGAGGTAAGCAAGCAAGCATTCTCCTGATTTTTGTGAAAATAGGGAAATTGAGGCATAGAAATGAAATGACTTGTCAAGGTCCCAAAGGGAATGGGTTTCAGAGGAGGGAATAGAATTTGGGAGTCTCTGGTTGCCAGTTACATGCATGGACAACCTTCTTATTCCCTTGCTCTGAATAGCAAAATCACTAATTGGCCCGTAATGTATGGTATATTAGTGCCATTGTTCAATGCAGTGTATGTTAATATTATGTCAGAGTCATAGATGATAGGGTTGGAGAGGGCTCCCTTTAATGTCACTCCGTGGGCTTGTCTTCATTTACCTCTGAGATTTGGTGGCAGTCGACCCGAGTTACACAAGCTACGCAAAAAACTTGCGTAACTCCGTCGACTTCTCTGCTTCTCTTCTGCGCGCCATCTTCACTGCACTGCGCTGTTCCCATCGACGCAGCCCTACGCTACTTGAGGAGGTGATCTTAATATGTCAGTTTCTGGATCGACTGAGCAGGTCTTCACTGACTGCTCAGTCGATCCAGAGAAGTTGATCTGACGGCGGCAAATTTGCCGCCGTCAGTGAAGACATAACCCGTGTCTCAATCTAATGAAAGTAAATATAAATCCAAATGGGTCAATGATGAAATAATGCATATGAACTAATGAGCATGGAGAATGATTCTCAGATTAAACTAATGGTGAGACTAGTAGAACATTTTTAAACCTTTTTGGTTTTCAGTAAACTTGGAACCAAGTATAAATCTTGCTGACTTTTCTGGCACTGAGAGGGAGAATGGTGGTGGATAAGTGTGTAGGTTGGCTTGTTTAGTAAAATGAAAATACGATGTGCATTTCTGTCTTAAGAGAATGTCTTCATGATCCTCTAAACTTGACTTCATGTGTGCCTACTGGATTTTTATTAGTTGCACAATGCACAAATTATCCTCCTGAACTTGATTATAGATACTAGAGCCGTTCTCCCTTATTTTCACCAGTCCTCTGAGTATCTGTCAGTTTATTGTATCGTGGGTAAATTAGCTTGACATGGCAAAATCCCTAGTGGAATTCATAGAATCTTCTGTTCTCCTTCCTTCATTAACATAATCCAAAAGCAATGGGCTGATTGTAGGAGGTTATTGCTTCGACTGGGTGTGTGAATGGGATGGGGTTGGTGTTGTACATATATATCACTTCGGTTATGGTGGAAAGCTTTTTCTAAGAGGATGGTGTTGCAGCATGTTCCCCTGTCCTAGCCATCTTACAAAGCCCTGCATAGAAGGCACCATCCTTCCAGCTGAGTACTGGACAGTTGTCTTGAGACCCCTCAACAGTGCGCTTAAACGCCTAAAGAAGTCGCTGTTGAATGATATTAGGCCCTTCTGCTCCTTCATGTGCTGAATTTATTTAGCCTCCACGCCCCTCTGTCCCTGATAGGGCTCATGGAGTGATTGGCTGAGGCTAGGAATGGAATCCTATTTCCCACATGTCTGTGCAGAACATTAGTTCTTGGCTGTTTTGGAAGGTGCTGAGCAATATCAGGTCCCACGGAGCACGCCTAGCACCCTACGGAAATGGAATTGTAGCTTTCTATTATACAACAGATCAGAGATGATTAAAAGCTTTTACATGTGTTTTTAATCTTAAATGAATAGTTAAATAAGTAGATGTTTTTGCATAATACAATCACTGTCATAACAATCCTCCTGACATGTACAAGGCAATGCTTTTACGGAAAAGATTATAATTTAGTTTGTGATTTTGGCAACCAGTGCCTCTTTGTTTTTCTGCATCATATTATAAATGAGTGAGAAGCAATATGGTTTACCAGATAGGATGCTGGAGTGGGAGTCAAAAGACCTGAACTATATTTCTATTTTAGCTGGTCTGCTGTGTTACTTGGAGCAAGACACTTCTGCTTTCTGTGCTTCTGTTTCTTCTACCACCTCTTGTCTATTAAGATTTAAGCAATTTGGGACAGGGACTGCCTCTTACTGGGTGTTCTGTACAGTGCCTAGCACAATGGGCCTCTGATCTCAGTTGTTACCTCTAGGTGCTCTTGTAATAATACAAATAGATCAATACTAGTAGTGTATTATTATTTATTACTCACAGGCTTACTCACATTGAGTAGTGCAACTGAAATTAATGGGATTATTTGCATAAATTTCACTCGTGAGTAAACATTGCAGAATCAGGCTTTGTGAGAATTGGAAACCTTTTGATCTGCCATGCAAAAGGAGTCGGGTACAAAAAGGGAAAACCTATTGTGGTATAAATTACATACAAAACTGATGTACATTTTTTCCCCACACATTAGCAAACTACCTTATATATTACATTTGCTATACTTACTGTATCTATATGTAACTTTTTTGGCTGGTTTTCTGAACATTTAAATTTTCTGATCATAACAATATTAAATGCTACCCAGTGTGCTGTGTATTCAGCTCCAGTGTGAGAATCTTTGCAGAAAGAGTAGTTGGGCTACTTTATATTCTCTGTAATGACAGAACTGTTTTAAACTCTTTGACAAATTTTATTTACATGAGCACAATCAGTCAGATTAATCTGAAGTGGATGAAATTGGACCAGTATGTCCTATTTTAGACAGAGACCTGTAAATATACAAAGAAAAAAGTAAACAAACATGGTCAATGACCTTAGCAGTAGAAATGTGTTTCTGTATTAAAGTTCACATACAGAAGTTGTCAAATGCCTTATTTCTTTTTCAAACTAGAAGAACAGCTAGGAACTGAAGGTGGAAAATACTATCTAAATGAGGGTGAATGACAAATGTGAATGTGGCTTAAGTATAGTTTTCAGCATTTGGGGGTTATTTTCAAATTTTTTCCTTTCTGTTGTTCTGTTTTTCTTCTCTTATTAGAAGCCATTATCACTCTAACAGAACCCACGTCATGCATACATTCTCCATAATGGAGAATCAGATGGACAGGTCCTGTTGATGTATTGCTACCTTCTCAACAACCCACTTCCACTGCAAGCTTCATGTGTTGTTGTGGCTGCATATGTGACTCTTCACTGCTGATGGAATCCCCTGTGCCAGCAGAAATAGCAGCTGGCCCTTTTAAGATTGCTTTTCTGTTGCTTTGCACTGCCTGAGAAGTGCAAAGGTGATGTGGGATGAAATCCTGGCCCCATTTGAAGTCAGTGGGAGTTTAACTATTGACTTTAATAGGGTTAGGATTAATCCCTGGCTCCCAGAGCCATGCAGGGGCAATATTGTGCAAATTCTGTGCAGTTGCTCATTTCCTAAATCAAGTCCTAAAAACGCAATGTGCAAAGAGACTTGAAAGCTTCCAGAATTTTTCTTCTTCATTCCTCTTTTCCTTCTGTTGCTTTTTCTTGCCATGGTGTTTTAAAGTATTATATAGGTCACAGATTCTGATCTTCCCACCATAATAAAATGACTTTTTTTTAAAGCAGGAAAGGAAAGTAATCAACTTGTTGATACTCAATCTCATAAACAGATATTCTAGGCAGAGAAGTAGTATGGATAAAGGGCCCCTTAGCATAAAACAGGTTTCTGTCTGTGCATGGTGTTTATTATCTAAGCTTTAGCTTATTTAAAGTTAAGGATTCTCTTTCTCTCTTTCAAGATTGTTCACTGGAATAGTATCTTCCACTTTTAAATGATATAATAATACCCTTTAAAATAATCAAGAACAGCATCTTGGAAAAATACGGTAGTTGACATAAAAGTGTGTTTTATCTTGTTCCCAAACTGTAAGATCTCAGTAATTACGATGATTATTTTAACGTTTTGATTTCAGCAGCATCTAAAGGCTTCAAGCCACCAGATTGAGTGCCCAGTGTGTGCTTGTATAAATATATAATAAATGACAATCCCAGCCCCCAAAAGCTTACAATCTAAAAGACAAGATACAGCAGATGGGTGAGACAAACAAGTGGGTCAGGATTTGGCAATATTAGAGTTGGCATTTCTGCAAATTTACTATATTCAGCTCTGCAATCTCGGTTTAGCTGTACTGTAGGAAATAAGAATGAAGATCATGCTGATGCATTCTTTAGACTTGTCTTTCAAATATTAGTGATTTTCATGGTTTAGATTGAGGGAGGGGAAAGGTGGTGGAACTCCATGTAGCACTGCCTGCAAAATAAACTCTGCCCATGCAAGTCACCAGAATGACTTGCTGCTCACAGCAGAGCATGTGTGTGCTCTCTGAGCTACGCTGGGCTCCTTGTGCTTCGCCCCCGCTCACTTGGGGTTCCACAGGCCTATGAGCTCTTCTTAGCTTTTTGGCACCACCAAAATGGGACGTCACTTGCATTAAATGTGCAAACCTGTGACCCTCCATTTGTTTTCCCCCCTTACAGGGAGGCATGAAATAGTTAACACTCACATAGATATCTCTGCATTAAATACACTGGGGTTATATGTCTTAAGTTTTTCTTACATACCATAACTGATAGAGTCCTATATTTTTAATTAAAGCTGAGATTCCCGATATCCAATTAGAGAGTTCAGGGACATATTGGTTTGGTATACGGATGTATATAGTGTGTTCCAAGAACTGGTTATTTTGACTATGCACAGACATTCTGTGAAAATAGCCAATGCTAGCCTGTAATGGTTTCTATTGTAGAGTATATCCAGTCCCGTTTTTAAAATATTTGTTCTTATGGTGTGTGTATGTATTTATTGTACGTTATAGGCAGAGATGGTAGTGCCACATGTAGTTAAGGTTACCTGACACTTCCCAGTACAAGGCCTCTTCTTTCATATGGCTTGGTAGCTAGCGACGATTACAAATTTATATCTAGATCTGATAGTCAGCACACTGCTGCAGCAGTGAGCTGGTGAATGTCCTTCAGGACCCTGGCAAAAAAACAAAGGGGGCACTCAGATTTGATGTGCTCCACTGTTTGTGACTGGTGACCACAGTTGCATACAGGTGTTTGCCTCATTTTCTATTTAAAAAGGATTTGTCCATATCTCCCATGAAATGCCCTGATGCAATTCAATCTGCACCACTCTTTCCAACATAAATCAATATATTTTTACTGCTGTGCATATATGTATGTGTGTGTATATATGTGTGTATATATACATAATTTTTTTTTAGTTACTTATAACTTTGCCAAACTTTCTTTTTGGCTCAAATTTTTCATAACAGGTGTCTACTTCCAATTGAAGTTTTTCAGAGCGTTTCTTATAAAAATGGATTAGATTTTCTGAGAATGAAATTAGGCAGAATATATTTTGCCTAATGTTTAAAAAAATTCTTAAAATCATTTTGTTGAGAAACTCTGACCCACAGATTCCTTTCCACAGTCATTTCCCATTTTGTATGTGTGCTGTTGATTGTTCCTTCCTAAGTGGAATACTTTGCATTTGTCCTTATTGAATTTTATCATATTTACTTAAGACCAGTTGGTCCAGATCATTTTGAATTTTAATCCTATCCCCCAAAGCACTTGCAACCCCTATCGCAAACTTTATAAGTGTGCTTTCTATGCCATTATCTAAATCATTGATGAAAATATGGATCAGAAACGGACTCAGAACTGATCTCTGTGGGACCGCCCTTCCAGCTTGACAGTGAACCACTGATAAATGTAGCCCTGCAAATCTGCAGATATCCGCATCCATAGGATGACAATTACAAAATGAAGTCAAGTTGACTGGTTTGTAATTCCCTGGATTGTCCTTATTTCCCTTTTTATAGATTAACAATATATTTGACATCTTCCAATTCTCTGGAATCAATCCCGTCTTCCATGAGTTTCTAATGGCTCAGATATAGTCTTAGTCAACTCTTTGAGTCTTCTAGGATGCATTTCATCAGGCCCTGCTGACTTGAAAACGTCTAACTTGTCTAAGTAATTTTTAACTTGTTCTTTCTCTATTTTTAATGATCTGGAGGATGGAGTAGATTGCACCCTCAGCAAGTTTGCAGATGACACGAAGCTAGGTGGAGTGGTAGATACCGTGGAAGGTAGGGATAGGATACAGAGGGACCTAGACAAATTGGAGAATTGGGCCAAAAGAAATCTGATGAGGTTCAACAAGGACAAGTGCAGAGTCCTCCACTTAGGAAGGAAGAATCCCATGCACAGCTATAGACTGGGGACCGATAAGCTAGGCAGCAGTTCTGCAGAAAAGGACCTGGGGGTTACAGTGGATAAGAAGCTGGATATGAGTCAGCAGTGTGCCCTGGTTGCCAAGAAGGCTAATAGCATATTGGGCTGCATTAGTAGGAGCATTGCCATCAGATCAAGGGAAGTGATTATTCCCCTCTATTTGGCATTGGTGAGGCTGCATTTGGAGTATTGTGTCCAGTTTTGGGCCCCCCACTACAAAAAGGATGTGGACAAGTTGAAGAGAGTCCAGCAGAGGGCAACAAAAATGATTAGGGGGCTGGAGCACAATACTTATGAGGAGAAGCTGAGGGAACTAGGCTTGTTTAGTCTGCAAAAGAGAAGAATGAGGGGGGATTTGATAGCAGCCTTTAACTACCTGAAAGGAGGTTCCAGGGAGGATGGAGCTAGGCTGTTCTCAATGGTAGTAGATGACAGAACAAGGAGAAATGGTCTCAAGTTGCAGCGGGGGAGGTCTAGGTTGGATATTAGGAAAAAGTTTTTTCTAGGAGGGTGGTGAAGCAGTGGAATGAGTTACCTGTGGAGGTGGTGGAATCTCCATCTTTAGAGGTTTTTAAGCTGCGGCTTGACAAAGCCCTGGCTGGGATGATTTAGCTGAGGTTAGTCGTGTTTTGAGCAGGGGGTTGAACTAGATGACCTCCTGAGGTCCCTTCCAATTCTAATATTCTATGATTCTATTAATTTTAGCCTCAGATCCTACCTCATTTTCACTGGCATTCGTCATATTAGATGTCCAATTGCTACTAATTTTTTTGGTGAAAACTGAAACACAAACATCATTTAGCGCTTCTGCCATTTCCACATTTTCTGTTATTGTCTTTCCCCTCCACGTTTAGTAATCTTCCTCTTGCTACTGATGTTTTTGTAGAATGTTTTCTTGTTACCCTTTATGCTCTAGCTAGTTTAATCTCATTTTGTGTCTTGGCCTTTTATAATTTTGTCTACATGCTTGTGGTGTTTTTCTATTCACCCTTTGTCATTTGGTCTAGTTTCCACTTGTTGTACTTTTTTTGAGTTTCAGATCACTGAAGATCTCTCTTGCCATACTTCCTATCTTTCCTGTGCCGTGAGCTAGTTTGCTCTTATGCCCTTAATAATATCTCCTTGGAAAACCTGCAAACTCCCTCAAATTGTTGGTCTTACCTACCAAGTCCCTACGTTTGCTAAAGTCTGCCTTCTTGAAATCCATTATCTTTATTTTGCTGTTTTTCTTATCATTCCTTAGACTGTTTAATTTCATGATCACTTTCACCCAAGCTGCCTTCCACTTTCAAATTCTCAACCAGTGCTTCCCTATTTGTCAAAATAAAATCTAGAATAGCATCTCCCTTCATTGCTTTCTCCACCGTCTGAAATAAAAAATTGTCTCCAATACATTCCAAGAACTTGTTGGATAGTCTGTGCTCTGCCATATTATTTTCTGAACACGTCTGGGTAGTTGAAGTCACCGGTCACCACCAAGTCCTGTGTTTTGGATGATTTTTGTTTAAAAAAAAGCCTCATCCACATCTTCCTGGTTAGGTGGTCTATAGTAGACCCCCCACCATTATAGGTGATCTATAGTAGACCCCCCACCTATCCCTTCCTTGTTTTTACCCCTTTTCTCCTTACCCAGAGACTTTCAACAACTGTCTTCTATTTTCATCTCCACCTCAGTCCAAGTGTATACATCTTTGATAGAGAAGGCAACACCTCTTCCCTTTTTTATCTGCTTGTCCTTCCTGAGCAAGCAGTACCCTTCTATATTCCAGTCCTGTGTATTATCCCACCAAGTCTCTGTGATGCCAGTTATGTCTTAGTTGCATTTATTCACTAGTATTTCTAGTTTTATGTTTATTCTCCATATTTCTTGCCTTTGGATACAGACATCTAAGATACCAGTTTGATTTCCTCATGTTCCCTCTTGCATTTGTTATCCCTCAGTAAAAACATGGTGGAGATGAGCCCCAAGTGATTCAGTGGTCAGTTTCTGCTGCAGAGGTTGTGGGGCTCTCTGCTCAGGGGGTTTCAACTTCCCTCAGGTAATTTGAACAGTTGAGTCTCTATTGGTAGTGGTTTTAAAAAAAAATCACAATTCTGAGGGCTGCTTTTAGTTACAACAGAAAATGGTATTGTACAATTTGCATTTTTTAGGGGGCTTAATAACCTTGTCGTATCATTTAAAGGGTCTTAGAAATGTGAGTTGTATCTCTGCTGCTGGCCAATTTTCCTTCTCTATTAATTATTGTCTTGAAACAGCAGTTGATTGAAATTTCAGAAGTTATTAGTATACAACAGCTAGGTCAAAGCACTGCAGGGCACCACTCACTGTGGGATCAGAAACCCCAGTGATTTTGTTTGGGCCATCTTTAACTAACGAGAAAGTATTTGATACGATAAAAGCTTTGTATGAATTTAAACAAGCTGCATTGTAGAATATCTATTTACCCCCATTTCTTTACCAGCATATTCTTCCATTTGAATGCACATTTAATTCATATGTGTTCTGCTGTAGTAGTGTATGCTTTTTCTAAAGTCTTGGTTCAGATAGGCTCAGCCCTGTGTAATTTTTTCCTCTGAGTATTAGATGAGCACAAAAATGACTATAAGACTGCCTGGAGATAGATGCAGATAAAGTGAAGTGGTAAGCATGCTTGTATGTCCTTGGAGATGTTGGTGCCATCAGTTAACTATTCATTCCTTTCATAACATGGGCATTCAAATGTTAATCTGCTACCATTAATTCAGAGGGTGGAGGAGGAAAGAATATTAAAACCTGACAGGAATATGGAGGCAATAAATGTAATTGGTAGCTTTTGTTCATATGGTCTGGTCATAGGTGGGAGCTTACAGTACACTTGGGTAATTTCTTGTTTAAGATCTCTTAGTAAGGTACAAAAACATCCACAACTGTAAGCTCGTATGTTTAATTTTGCTACTAAATGACAGTTGTTTATACTGTCCTTTTCAAGAGCATCTCAGTGTGAACATACTTGAATTATTCAAAATGGGAGAACCCTGGGGACTGCTTGTTTCATTGATGGAGCTTTTATCTGTAGGGTGAAGGTTCAGTTTAATACCTGTTCAGAAGGTGGATTGTTAGGGTACATCTACACTGACGGCGGTAAAGTCGCCACCGTCAGATCGACCTATCTGGATCGATTGAGTGGTCAGTGAAGACCTGCTCAATCGATCCAGAAGTCATCAGAAGTTGACACAGTAAACACACTCCCCTCAAGTAGCGTAGCACTGCGTCGATGGGAACGCGGTTCCTGTTAGCTCAGTGCAGTGAAGACCACGCACAGAACAGAAGCACAGCAGTCGATGGGAGTTACGCAAGCTATGTAGCTTGCGTAACTCCCGTTGACTGCCACTGAATCGCTAGGTAAGTGTAGACCAGACCATAGTGTAAGGTAAATTAGTTGCTGGTCACAATCCAGTTTCTAAGGGACAAGTAATCCACATCGCAGGGCACATCTATTGCTGAGACTGCCAGCAAAGTTCCCAGTCAGTGCCAGAAGGGAGCCAAATGATTGAATGGGCCTAGAAATGGAATTCCCCATTTTCCTTTTGGAGATGTCCCCTTCAGAATGAGACTGGGGGATATGGAGGTTGAGGTAGGATATGGGAAGCTCATACTCCCTCTGCTGGACCTGTGTTGTGTGGATATCCATCCACAGGGTCAGAACCTGACACCTTCATCAACACGACGTTGACATTTTTTGAAAGTTTAAATCTATCCATCTGGTCCTGTTTTTTTTTTTTTTTTTTTTGATAGATCTGAAAGGGTTTTGTGAAGGTTTTATTATAATCGGGGATGCTTTACATAGTATTTGTTTCCAGGGTTTACTTTTTTTTATGGTAGATTATTAATTTAAAAGGACACTAATTCTCTTCTTCTAAAAAAACTTTTTCAGTTAATTGATATTAGTGCTGTTTCCAAGTCTAATACTTTGTGTTTTCCCAGAATGGGATTTTAAAATGCTTGGGGGGAAATCATACCAGTTTTATATTTCTTTTTGTGGATGGAGCATGTTTATAAGGAACACTGATAATGGTCAGCTTCTGGTAAATTATAACGTTTAATAATAACTCGTACTGCTTTCCCACATTTTAAACACTCATCAGGAGAAGACCCTGTTATTACTTAGTTTGATTCTCCATATGTTAGATTTTAATCTCTGGTCATTCTTCTAGGGGTGCTGTCAAAAATATTGGCAACAAATGCGCAATTAATTTTTTTTATTTTTGCAAATACAGCTCTCTGGGAACAAAGCTGTATAGTGGAAATAAATTGCAGATGCTAATCAATAGATGCTTTGTTGTGCCATTACTAAACGTAGTGGCTGAGATCAGTTGCATGGTTTTTGTTTTTTTGTTTGTTATTTTGGTCAGTCAGGTATACCAAGGATTTGATTCTTATTGTAAAATAATGGATTCATATCACTGTATGTCCTGTTTAAAATAAGTTATACTAGAGGAGTTTGCTATGTGGCAAGAACAGATCTCTGGTGAGATGAAGACCAAAACATCAAGAATACACATTAAAAATCCTTTGGCCTATATGCACATTAAAACTCAAAATGATAAAGCTTGAGGTGTGTGCTGTAAAAAACCTTATAGGAATATGCATAATCATGCAAAGTGCTTTTCTCCTTCATGCGTGCCTGCTGCATTCATGTGTGGAGACACACAAGAAATTGTAAAAGTGTCAGACAACACAGATCTTGAAGAATTACTCTCCTGTTTGGGTATAGAGATGAGACCAGGCAAGTGCAGAAGGAACAAGAGGTCTTTTTTTATGTACCCTACTTGTCATCGGTGATCCTTTGTGGTCAAGGATAATCTCTTTCACAGGTTTGTTTTAGTGGGCCTTTTAGTGACTGAAAATTCTGATACTTGCGCTGCAGAGTCTTTGGCAGACATTGCAGATAGTGTTGGAAGACAGGGTTGGGCTGTGATGGCTACCTGACAGTTGCCTATCCTTTTTCTGATGTTTTTCTGTGACCAAGGTGAGGTGATTTTTCCTCAAAAGTGGTCATTCGTTCTCTGACCAGTCTTCACCAGTTTACCCTGTCTTGGGCGACTGTCTCCCAGTGTGTGATGTTGATGCCACATCTCTTGATGTTTATCTTGAGAGTGTCTTTAAAGCATTTCTTTTGGCTTCCCTGTTTCCTTTCTCCTTTGGTGAGTTGGGCATACAACAATTGTTTTGGTAGGGGTGCATTAGACATACATACACACAGTGCCCACTCCACCTAAGCTGGTGCTGAATAATCAGTACCTCAACACTAAAGATGTTGGCCTCTGTGAGGGTACTGATGTTAGTGCGGCGATCCTCCCACTTTATGTTGAGGATCTTCTGGAGAAAGTGCTGGTGCAGGCATTCCAGGTTTTGCAAATGTTTTCTGTAAGTCACCCGAGTCTCGCAGCTGTAGAGGAGAGTTGGAATTACCACCCGCATTGTGAACTAAGGGTATATTGTGTATTCTAACATCGTGGTTATTGGCAGGCTCTCACATCAGGTGTTCAAAGGCAAGGTTGGCACAGTGGATTCTGTGCTGAATTTCAACATCTATATTTGCCCTCCTGTGAGAAATGGCTCTCAAGATAGGCAAAATGTTCTACATTGACAGAGAGGAACTGGGAAATGTAGAACTTCCTTGCTTGGTCTGATGACTGACCAGGGGCAGGCTGGTGGAGGATTTTTTGTTTTGCTGATCAGAGTTAGCCTTAGGTTTTTGTAAGCTTCAAAGTAGTAATTAAGGGCTGTTTGTAAATCCTCTAAGTGTGCCACTACAGCACAATCATCTGTGTACTGGAGTTCAGTTATTATTGCCAATATTACTTCAGTGCTGGCACGGAGGTGAGAGAGGTTGAAAAGGTTGCTGTTGGTCTGATATTGGATGCCAATGCTGGTGGCAGACAGTCTTGGTCTTCTCCTACTTGTAATATGGAGTGAAAAGGTTAGTTTTATTGACTTTTAAAAATCTCTCTTCCCTGGTTTAATAGTCAGATTGATGGAAAGAACAACATGTTATGACTCCGGCCTTGTGTGTGTAAAGACCTAGCTAATCTGTTTTGCTTCTCTGCATTTATTACCTTATCTGAAAATGTTTATGGACATTGTGAAGACCTAAGAAACAGAAGCTATAGACATCAAAATGCCTGCTAAATGGAAAGGCCTTGAGGTATTAGAGTTGAAGGCTTCTTGATGAAAATAGCCTCGCCTAGTAGAATTGTCCAGTTGCTAAGAGCAGGAGGTTGAGGCAGCAGCGTGACAGGAACTGCTGCAGATCCAGGTTAAGGGCCATTGGGAGCAGCAGTGACAATTCCAGGAACAGAATTATGGATTCTGGGTTATGGAACAACTGGAACAGAATAGACCATTTCAGGAACAGATGTCCAGAGGATGGTTAACCCTGGGGCAATCCTGCCAATAATACTCCAAACACCAGAAAGGCAGTGGGATTTTGTCTTGACCAAGTAGGTGAACTTTGAGAGCAGCTGGGGATTGACACTTGTTTAGTTACATGTCCCAGAAAGAGTTTGTGAAGCAGCAAAGGTGCTGGACCACCAGCACAGTGATTTGGATATTAAACATTGGAGCCATCTCTCATAGCTTTAGGGCAAAAGAGAAAACTCTTATAATAAACCTTGGAGATGCCTGAGCTACTTCTGGTATTCTAGTTTTCAACATTTTCTAACTTTCTATAGATTCCCTCCTCCCCACCCTCTTCCCCCATTGTTTTTTAGTTTAATAGATAAGACTTTGTCTAAACCTCTTACCAGCATGTTTTCAGGAGGACTTTGTCACAAACAGTACTGTAATGGAATTTACTGGCCCTTTAAGTTTAGGTGGGACAGAAGACCCCATATCAGGGACATTGGTGTGAGCACAGGCTCAGAAACTGGCCAAAACCTGAAGAAAGAAGGTGGTCCTAGGGAGAAAGCAGGTGGATGGGAAGATACCAGGATGCTTATCTTAAGGGCCTGGGATCAGGAGCCCTGTAGCGTAGATTGGACAGGGCTTCCCTCTCTCCCAGTCAGTTGGGAGGAGCTTTCAGGAGGAGGATAGTAATATATACAGCCTTCCCTCTCAGAACAGGTGTGGGCTGACAGAGGAAAGAAAGCGGAGCCAGAAGGCAAGGCTTCTGCTGGGCATAATAAAGGCTCTGCAGTCAGCAGGAGCATTGGAGATGGGTACAAACTGTGGGGTTACTATGATGGACCTTGTGTTTTGGGACACTGAGGACTGTCTTGAATTATTTTGGGATACTAACCAAGTACCAGGGAGGGCTGATTATTCTGAAAAAGGCTATATAGCACTCCTAAGAGGCCTCAAAGAGAAGGGACAGACGGAAGGCACTGGGAAAACATGTCTGGCCGTGAGAGGGAGCCAGGCAAATGGTGTCCCTGTTAAAAGTGTGGTATGTTGTTTTCAAAAACTTTCTTTATACGTCTGAAAGAAAAGATTCAAAGACTGAGACAGTTGTGCATAGCTTTGCTAGCATAACTATATTGGCAAACCCTCCTACTACAGGTGTAGCATATAGTTACTGAAGAGTGCTTTTGCTGGTATAGTTTGTTCTAGTTCCTTGAATGAAATATTATGCTAGCAAAAGGACTTTTCGGCATCTACACTGATTTTGACAATATAAAAATGTCGAAAAAAATCACACCCCTAACTGATCTTACTATACCAGAAAGAGTTTCTAGTGTAGATCTGGCCTCCGTAACCCTGGGATAGGATAAGATGGAGCTGAGAAACTTTTAGAAACATAGATGTGTACTTACCCATTTATACTCACATGCAAGCATTGACCTACACAAAATTATTTTTCATTGTTTGGCACTGAAGTTTCTGCTGAACAGTTTGGTGCACATTTAATTAGGGATTAGAAGTGAGAGGAAATGTCCTTTGACAAAAATTCTGCCGTTAAAATCACTTTGAAGTTAGAGCTGTGGCTTTCTTCTTTGATCTCCAGATGTACAAGTTATTTTTATTCTCATGCGTGCAACAATTAATTGCTGTGTGTGTGTGTGTGTACGCACAATTTTTTTTGCAGTGGGTGGGGAACTGTTTTTATTGTAATTACCAGTAAAAATGCTGTGACACATCAGTAGACTCTGGAACAATGGAGCTGCTCAGATAATTAAATGATGAGCTTCAAAGCGTTTTTGTCAGGAACTGTAATCACATCGGTATCATTTATAATAAGTCGCTCAGCTAAAATCCTGCTTCCTTTTCAGAGCTTCATCCCTAACAATTGAACACTATAGTCTCTAATTTAAATACGTTACGACTTAAAAATGTTACAAACAAACTTAGGGAGAAACATTGGAGTCACTTTACTTTACCAGTGTGGTATTCCACCTGGGTGTCGTCTTCCACTTGAACCTCTCCAACTCCTCACATTCAGCCTACATCTAAATCTTGCAGATTTTTTTATATATAAAATCTCTAAGGTACACACAGTTAAACTTTCATCACGTCTTGATTACTGCAATGTCCTTCTCTTGTGCCTTGACACAGACCATCCTGCTCTGCTCATATCCATTCAGAATGCTGTTGCAAAGATTATTTTCCTAGCTCATCGCTTGGATCATGATACCCCTTTCTTTGAATCCTTCCATTGATCGCTACTTCTCTTTACATCAAACAGAAGCTATTTGTCTTCACTTTCCAAGCTTTTCACAGCCAATCCACACTCTTGCTGCCCTTTTTATTCACTATCAAAATGTCAGTTCTGGCCTCCGAGTGGCCCCTGATGCCAGCCTCCATTACCCATTTGTTAAATTTTCAAACAAGCGCCTTTGTGTTTTCTCCCTGCTGCTCCTCATACCTGGGAGGAGCTCCTCATAAACATCTGTAAAGCTACCTCATTATCCTCAAAACTCTCTTCTGTCATGACTCCAAAAAACTTGACAGTGGGTGGGACTCTAACCAATATTGCCACATTGTTTCCTTGTACTCCGTCTGTCTGTCTGTCTCTTCTCTCTTGGGCTGTGTTTTTGTTCTGCCTTTGTACCTATTACAGTGGGGTCCTATAGTAATACAAACAATAAATTAAATATTTTGCACTAGTAGGTGAGGGACTGGACATTTCAGTTTCCCAAAGATAACAAAGACCTTGTCGTAATGTTCATAAATTCAAAAAGAGAGTAATCATTCTCTCTTCGAGTGATTGCTCATATCCATTCTAATATAGGTGTGTGCGCGCCCCGTGCACAGATTCCCGGAACTTTTTTCCCTTAGCAAGCCCCGTAGGGTCGGCTCAGGCGCCCCCTGGAGTGCCGCGCTCATGCCGCGGTACATAGGGCGCTGCCAACCTTGCGGGCCCTCAGTTTCTTCTTTCCGCCTGTGACGGTTGCTGGAACGTCTGCCTTTTGCATATCGCAAGTAGCCTCCCTTAGCATTCTAGTGCGTTTCTTTGTTCAGTTGATTGTTGATAGATTACAGTTGTAACCCCCTTCTATTTCTGGGTTACTTGGGAGCCGGCAACACTCACCTGTGTGCAAGGGCGCTAAGGTTGTTAACAACAAAGGAGATCCTGAGTATCCCAGCGGTGATGTAGGATAGGTGGGAATCCTCTATCCACCCCCCTGCTGCAGTCCCTTTACTTTTAAAGAAATTTAAACTTGGCAGTGCCTCTACCTGGCTGGCCCCTGCACACGCTTAAGAGCGGGCCTTGGGAGCTTCCAGGACTAAACCTAGTCTGATAATAATAATAATCTGAGACAGGTCTAACTTAACAATTGCACTTATGCAAACTAAACATCCAATATACTTAAATTAGAGTTAACACTACTTTACTTAACAAATTAAAGAAATATGGCATAACAGACTGAAACTAAACATCACTATTATGTTAACTCCACAGGGCAGCTGAATACATCAATTAATAAAATTAGTATGAAAACAAATGAAACTTGTCTAAACTTGCATTTACACTGCCACTGTTTACCCCACCTGCAGTGTACACTCCCCAAGAGTTCAGAGCCCTAACCCCTTGCTTGCGTGGGCACGCTTGAAGATCTGAAGAAGCAGACCGCACTCTGTGGGTTCGGTGTTCCAGTTCAGCCCAGTTGTCACGCTGGAGGTTTGGAGCTGGCCCAATCAAATGTCTGCAGTCCTGGCCCTGCTTGAAAGGATTCTCCCTCTGCCTCTTCTCGGGCCCAGTGAAAGTCTCTGTGCAGTGCTCCTTCCCTTACACGCCCTGCCCCAAACAATAGGGGGGGGGGGAGCACTCACACCACCTTCACTGCAGGCCCACCTCAGGCAGCTCCAGGCTCAGTCCCTGCCCTGGCTTGGGCAATGCCACCAACCTCCGAAGCTCCCTGCTCTTAGCAGCAGCTTTGGAACCCCGGCAGCAGCAGCAGCAGGCAGCAGCTTTGGGACTCTGGCAGCAGGCAGTAGCCAGCAGCTTCCAGCCTCGGCTGCACTCCACCCTAGCCCCAAAATGGAGTCCCCCACATGCTATACCCTGTCTCTCTGGAAGGGGAAGAGTCTCTCTCTTTTTCCCCAAGGCATCATGGGAGTTGTAGTCTCCCAGGATCTTCCCAACTGTAAACTCCCAATCAAGTTTCAAGGCCCCTGAAGTACAGGGTGCCTACACAGTGATAGTAGTGGTGTACTGGGCCAAGTGGAAGTGTTTTACCTGTTGGGCGGTGTCCCAGGGTATCCCACCGAGCTGTTTGCCCATACAGGCGATTCTGGAGTATCTGCTCCATCTCAAGCTCCCTGAAGGTGCACCTGGCAGCTATTTCGGCCTTCCACCAGCCAATGGAAGGGCGATCCCTGTTCTCCCATACCATGTCAGTCAGGTTCCTCAAAGGGGTGGAGAGGCTGTATCCGCAAGTCCGTGACCCGGTGCCTCCCTGGGATTTGAACCTGGTCCTCGCCATGTTGACAGGACCCCCCTTCGAGCCTTCCTGGTGCCCATTACATCGGCTAGGAGGGTCTCCAAGATAAGAGCATTGATCTCGGAGCCCCCCTACACGGTCTTCTATAAGGATAAGGTCCACCTGAGACCCCACCTGGCGTTCTTGCCTAAGGTGGTGTCTCAGTTTCACTATAACCAGGATATCTTCCTCCCCGTGTTCTTTCCTAAACCACACGGTTCGGAGGAGGAGCGGAGATGGCATTCGCTGGATTTCAGACGAGCCTTGGCCTTCTACATCGAGTGGAGCAGGCTGTTCCGGAAGTCAACGCAGCTGTTCGTGGCAGTGGCGGTCCGGATGAAAGGCTCACCCGTCTCCACCCAGTGCATCTCCACCTGGATCACCGCTTGTATCAGGATCTGTTATGAGCGGGCGAAGGTGCCGCTTCCAGGAGCTGGGACAGCGCACTCAACCTGAGTCCAGGCCTCATCCACGTCTTTCCTGGAGCGAGTGCCCCTGCAGGACATCTGCAGAGCAGCGACCTGGTCGTCGGTCCACACCTTCATGTCCTACTACGCCATCATGCAGCAGGCGGGAGAGGACACGGGCTTTGGCAGGGCCGTGCTGATGAGAGCAGCTCGCTGGTAACTCCTACCCACCTCCAAGGTATGGCTATTGAATCACCTATATTGGAATGGATATAAGCAATCACTTGAAGAGAGAAAACAAGGTTACTTACCAGTAACTGTTGTTCTTCGAGATGTGTTGCTCATATCCATTCTACACCCACCCTCCATCCCCGCTGTCGGAGTCGGCAGAAAGAAGGGACTGAGGGCCTGCAGGGTCGGCAGCGCCCTATGTACTGCAGCATGAGTGCAGCACTCCAGGGGGCGCCTGAGCCGACCCTAAGGGGCTTGCTAAGGGAAAAAAGTTCCGGGAATCTGTGCATGGGGCACGCACACACCTATTTTGGAATGGATATGGGCAACACATCTCGAAGAACAACAGTTATTGGTAAGTAACCTTGTTTTTTATGGGTCTGGTATAAGCCAAATTTATGGCATTGGTCTTACCTTAAATCTTTGCAGTAGGAGAGGCTATAAACAGGGTCCACTTTTGCAAACTCTTCTAGAAACCAGATGTAACCAAACCAAAAACTGATTCAGCTGAAACGTAGGAAGTCCCATAAAATCTGTTGCGTTTGAGAGCTCAGAATGGGGCACGCTCAGAATGGAGCACACCCGTCCCTGCCATATAATTCTTTCTAGGCATGGTGTTGGTGGGACCTGAACCTCTTATCCCCAGCAGTGAGTTGCAGAATTAACAGCCCTCTGTGAGGAATGAGGGCCTTAACTCTTCTCAGAGCTGTTGTTTCAGGTGGTCTGCAGGCTCGGGCAGACATTGCTGCGTCAGTTACACTCAGGCCACCTTTTCAAGATTTTCTTTGCCACCATGAGGGCTAGAAACATTTAAAACAAAAAAAAAAGTGAAAACATAAGAAAAAGTGAAAGCTGAGAGATTCTGAAGTCACCACTGACATGACTCCAGAAGCTGGGGCCTTAGACACAGAACTGTATTTCCTATGCCTTCATCTGGGCCTTGTGTATTCAATCTAAAATGCTTTTGAAGTGATGAATTAGAATATTTGCTGTTTTGAATCTCCTTAAAAAGAAACAAAATAATCAAAGAATATTTTCAATAACATACTTGTTCTGTAACTATTTTAGTTCAGTCTGTACAATACTTGAAGTGGACTGTAAATATTGTTGACTTTTCTATGTGGCAACAAGATGTTAATGAGAGCAGCTATTTGCTCTGAAATTTAGCCCAGACTGAAAAACAGAAGATTGCACAGTGTGGGAATAGGAACAAGATAATATTAACTCCTTGGGACTGTGCTTGAAAAGACATCTGTGAAAATAACATCTTCATACTGCCACTTGGTTTAGCCTGTCCTTGAAGATGTACAGCTCTTTTGCCTGGGAATATTTTATCTTTCTTCACAGGTGGCATATGGGGGAAAACCAAAAGCTCAGTGATGATATTGAGTTGTGGGTGTGTGAGAGAGAAGCTGAGTTTTAGTGTCCCACCCTATATTTAACCTTTTCGGGCATCAGATGATTTTTATGCTTTGACTTATTTGCCAGACCAGGATTCCTGGGTGGCAAAAGGGCAGAAAGTACGGAGCAAGATCCAGGCTCCTCTAAAAACACCTCACTCCCCCCCACTCTCCCTTCTCCTGGGCAACGCCCTTCATATACCCTTCATACTGCATAGCCGTGCCTTTGAGATGCAGTTTAGCCCATAAGTTGACATAATATCATAAAAACAAATGGAGCAGAAGTGTAGCTCTCCGAGTAACCATAGCCTTTCTGTTAAGCAAGTGTTATTTAAATAATTGCTATTTGGACGTTCTCAAATGAAACTAAATAGCTCAAGATATTTACTGAATAGAATCTCATGAATCAGAGCTTTAAAGAATTGGGTCTGGTGTCTGGAATCATCATGTGTGCCCAGACTTCTGAGTCCTACAGATCTTTAGTTTCTAAAAAGATTCTGGATAATGAAATAACTTCCTAGTGTGAAGAACTACATGGACTGTAACTTTAAACTACTGCCCATGTTGTCTATTAGCTCTTTCCCTTTTCCAGATTGAACATTGAAAACACACACTCTCTCCCTCCCTCCTTTCCCCTATCCTTAAAAGACTGTGGTCCTCCCAAGCTCAAGTTAAATTCCTTTTATCAGTTAGAAATTAGTCAGCTTTGTGGGAAAAGTGCACACTAAGCTAAATACTGCTCCTGGTCATGGGACTGAATTAACCTTATCAGAATAGAATCTGGTCTCTTGAATAGAGCCTGTCCTTGTAGTCTGAACATGGGTTGGTTGAGGTCAGAAGAAGACCCTGAAGTGATCAAACTATAGTTTTCCAAAGCGTGTTTTAGGGTGAAGATAGTAACAAAGAAGCTGTGCTTCCATTGCATGCCCTTATTGTCTATTACTTTCTTCTCTCCCTGATTTTATGTAGCCAACATCACAAGCCGAATAAGCAATGAAACATGTAAGCTGATACTGTGAAACATTTGTCTTCATCTATAGAATTTCAGATGTGCTACATCTGTGGTTCCCAGCTCTCATGCCGCAGCCATCTTTGGGCTTACCTCTGTTAATGCAACCTCCAGGGAGCTGAGATGTGGGGGGTTTGAAAATTAAAAGCATGAAAAAAGTGGGTGCAGGAGGCGTGGGGGTGGCAGTTACTGCAAAGAGAGCCTGTCCTGCACTCATCGTGCAGCAGTGGCTTCTGCCCCCATGGGGGCTGGCTGGGTTCAGCTCCCTGCTCTGGGCATTGTGACCAGACCCCTGGTGCATGGGGTTGTATTGCAGTGCCACCCAGGTTTGATTTGGCCCTTCTCATAGGGTGGGGCAGGTAGTCAAATTTCAGTGGGTGGCCCTGCGACCCCATGCACTTGGGGCCAGGTTACAATGCCTGGAGCCGAGCCCCACCAGCTCTGAGGGACACTGGGATGCATTCTTGCATTCCCTCCCCCCCCCAATGTCTTGGGGGTGTGTGACCCATAGTTTGGAAAATGCTGTGCTACCTAATGCACAAGACAACATGTGGTCATGTGAGATGAGCTATTTATATTTTAACTGGCATCACTGAACACTTCATTCACTAAGGTTTGGCTGCATTTGTTTAATAACCTAGAGGAGACAGTGAAAATATTTTATAGGATTTTAAATATTTATCATCTTTCTTACTTTGCAACATAAAATACTTCGTAGTGCCAAAAATAACTCTTTTCTACCACATTCTGTCATTCTACATCTGCAGTGTAAATAGATGTAAGGTATAATTGGGCTTTTTGGGGAGTGGTGTATAATTCTAGTGGCTGGCAGTTGACTTTTTAAAAACATGACTTATAGTGAAACAAGTATACAAAAAAAATCAGAGGGATGCTGGCTCCAGCCATCGGTACTCCAGTTGCACAAACTTGAGCCCAGTTCCCCAGTTGAATGGGTATAGGTCTGAAATCAGTGTAACGACTAGGCCTGCCAAACGTTTTGAAGTGTGGGCAAAAGTGCTGTCTGATGTCAAATCATGGGTGAAAGTAAGGCCTTATGGTACCTCAGACTTATTGTAGCAATGACATTTTTCACAAACATGAGAGCCATATTCAGTTCTGTTCATAATCCACTGATCCTCAGCTATCAGACCGAATGCCAGCCTGTAACTCCCGAATGCCAGTGGATGTAACTCCCAAAGAAGTCTGCTTACACCAGGGCTGAGTTTGACCCTGAGAAGACCATGCCTTATTTTGTGATTTATTAGACAGCACGAAGAAGGGAACACTGAGACTAAAGGGAAGCGAGTCCTTCCTCACTCAACTGCAAACCCTTCTAGCTAGTTAGGCAGTGGCATATAAGGGCTCCAAAGGGCTCCCCTCCTCCTCCACTACAATAGTGGCCATGAAGCAGGGACTGAAGGAAAAGGGGGGGGGGGGGCTTTTTATGGATAGACCGTCACAGGCATGTACCCTCATTTCTTCTCTCACCCTGAAGAAAGGGGTGTGTGTGTGTGGGAGGGGAGGAGGAAGCACTGATTCACAGTTGGGAAAAACTCCCATTGACTTAGCAGGCTTTAGGTGAGACCCTAAGAGCACTGTGTTTGGAGGAAAACACAACTGTTCCTCTCTCACAAATGGATTCTTTGCTATGACCTGAGTTTTAACAAAAAATTTATTAGATTCCACTACTTTATTTTCTCAAGAGCTTATTTAACTTAGGTTTTCTCTGAAGGAAGGTCCACTGTTCCTTAAAAACTATTTTAGAATGTCACTCGGAAAGAAACGTTGCAAATAGGTCTGTATTGTATTACACTGTGCATCTCTCGTCAGCTTTATTTTACTTCTTCCCTCCCTCCCCTTCCTTCCCCACTAATAACAGTGATGCAAAGCTGATGTTCTATGAAATGAAAATGAAAGATTTGGAAGATTAGTAGATAAGCAATCATACAAAGCTTTTCTGCAAAACATCTCTAATAAAATTGAAACAATCAGTCTTTTATGTAACATGCTGAACCCAGCTAGGTTATACCCTCTTTTTAACAATGAGCTAGGGGTTTGTTAGTGTTTGCCTTGCATAATGGGATGCCACCAATTCAAAGGGGAGCCAGAATGAGTAAAATCGGTCATTTGTTGTCTTTTTTTCAACAGGAAAAATAAATCCGAGTCCATATAAAAGCTGTTTGCTACAGGCTGCTAAATGCCATGCCTATGTGAATAAGATGCGCGTTAAACAGAGATGGCAATTGTGTGTTAAAAACTTTTATTACTGGTCACTGAGCTTTAGCTGGCAATGCATTTTTTCCTTCTTTGCATGAGCTGTCTGGGTCAGATCAAAACTGGACCCAACTTGTTGTTTTGCTGTCTTTGCTTCTGCTGCAATGTTCATTTGTTCGGGAACGTTCCATTCAGAGAAAGGGGATGTTGGAACATTCCAGGTGTGCCCAGCTGCACCAGACAAGCAAGATTTGTTATCAGTGGCTATTGATAGGTTTAAGGTATCACCCCATTAAAATCAATAGAAGTGTTTACACTTATCCTGGCCTAATGGCTTCAGGCTGGTGGCTATATGCTCAGCCAGACAACACTGTATCAGTGTGCATTGGGAAATATATTGTCCCAAGAAAGGCTAGAAATATAGGGTGAAATTCTGCTTTACACTGGTGTAAACCAGGAGTAAATGTGAGTGAATGTGCTAAATCTGCTGGAAGGAAGTGAGAGCAGGTTTTGGCACCTCATTTTAAAATATTAACTTATATGCACAAGGAACAAATACAGGTTGATTGTGCCACCATTTGCATTGTAAGTGAGTAATTGTGACAGAGGCCCATTGGTGGTTCTCTCCTCTGTCTGCAGTGCTTGTCAGGCCTGATGTACTCACTGTACCTAACGTGCTGTTGTCATGATCTATGCCTGAAAGGTGGCATGTAATATATCCTTGGAAAACGCCTAACTCACTGATCATTGATATCATTGCAGGTGAGATATGCAAAATTACAGACATATGCTGAAATTATGTTCTTAAAATGTATGCCAGGCTGGACATAAGGTACCCAACCCTAGACAAAGGAATGTGGTTGCACCAGCATGAATGTGTCTCCAATGTAAATTAGGCCAGGTATGACTAAAGCCTGAGGAATTTACATTTACATGCAAGGTAAACAAAGCCATCAGGAGAGCAAACAGGGAAAGATGAATACTTAACACTCTTGACTGGGCCCCCCCCCCCCCCCCCCCCCGGCTTTGTAGTTCAGGGTTAGAGCAGCAGAAGCCTTCCTGCCTCTTGAAGCAGGGTCAGTGAACTTTGGAAGACAGCATGGTGTCTGCATCCCAGCAGGAGAGAGAGATGTGATATGTGCTTATTTTTCAAATAATAGCTTTCAAAGGTTTACTGGGCTATAAAGATAGGGATCTGAACCTCAAATGATCAATTGAATCAACTGATTGCATGTAATATTATTGTGTTATAAAAGTGTAGCGTAAGGTCTTTTATGAAAGCTGGTGACACACTGGTGATTAATTTAGCTGTGAAATTTATGCATTATCACTGTATGAGGAATTACAAATACTCACTGATATGCTTTAATATCTGTGACCAAACACAGGGAGAAAGAGGTTTGCTCCAGACAGGAAGGAAGGAATTTCCTGTCTGTCTTCAATGTACATTAAGTATTATGGAATCAAAACAATGGAAGTTCCATTAATATATGACTCAGCAAGGGGATGGGAAATCAACAAGAAGAGAAGGGGGCTGAAGTCTCTGGGAAGTGAATATAAGTGAGAAACCTGCTTAAGCAAAGATGGTAACTTGTTGAAGTTAAGTTTTAGTCTTAGAAACATATCTTTACTTTTGTTTGCTTGTAACAGTTTGTCTTTGTGATATCAAATATAAGGAGTAAACTGTTTCCTTTTGTTTAATAAGCTTGTTTTACTTTTACTATAAACCAGTTCAGTGCACTGATTGAGGGGAAAGGTGTATTAACCCTAACTAAACTAACAGGCTGCAGTGTATTGTCTCTTTAAAAAAAAAAAAAAAAAAAAAAAAAGGGGGGGGGCAACAAACAACTTCTGTGAGTGTTCAGTCAGAGGGCCACAAATCTGGGGAACTCCGGAGTTGGGGTTTATTCTTCTTTGTTACCTGCAAGGCAAGATTTGCATTGGCAGAGTCCTGAAGAGTTTGCTGGCAAGGTAGACAAGCTGGTATGTCAGGGAATTGTCACATTGCTTAGCAGTAGCAAAACTGTCACTTGCTGAGACTGAGAGGGATAACACAGTAACTGAGTTTGGCAAACCCAAGCAGATTGGCACAGTAAGCTTGTTGATATGCTTACTCACAGAGTGTGGTGCTTCTCAAAGGATGTGTCTTCACTTCAGAGTTAGCCCAGGCTCTTATTTTGATGATGTCCTCAAAAACCTCCAAGTGTAGTGGTACTATAGAGAATGGGGGAATTATCTATGTTGTTTTCATATCATCATATGAACCTAAGTCTACCTGCTTGATATTAGCCTGCCTGACTGCCTAGAGTTAAATCAAAGGAGGCTGTTAAAGGGAACCGAAGAGGAAATGAAATGAGGACAAAGTGGACAAAATGACAGAAGTAATGTACTGCCAGAGAGCATACCAAGGGTCCTTAAGGAAACAATGGGAGAGCTATTAATTGGGAAATGCCTACCTGTCTGTCTCCAGCCAGGCTAGCAAGTTAATTTTTCCCATGCCTGAGCCTAGGATGGAAGGGCACTAAACAATTAAAGACCTTGGCTTAATGAGAAAGGGGGTGAGCAGGTAGCAGCACCTGGAGATGAGTTTCTGAGAAAGAGATACTAAAAGAATGCTGCAGGAGCCGGGGGTCTAGAATGAGAGGGATTTACCTGACTCTCTCCAGGAAAGAATAAAATTTAGGTGACACCCAAGTGAATAGGCCTCTCTTGTTGTATAACTTTGCTCCACATGCTGTGTAGTACCTTTTGGGTGAATAAATAATGCTTTGTTTTGAATAATCTGTTTTTGAGTAACTCTGATAAGTCCTAGGCTAAGAGGGCTAATAGGTGCTAAACACAGTTTGGCTTCTCATAGCATCACAGGAGGCCTGCAGCACAGAAACCCAGTTATACGTTGTTCTAACCAGAGAGGGAGAAGAGCGCACCTCTCTGGTAATGGGTTTTGCTGCTAAGGGGGACTGAAAAGAGGCTTAAGGCACAACTTGCCCCTTCACCAACACAGGTGCTTTCAACCCAAGGTAGCTGGCTCATCTGGGGATGTGGCTTAGAGCCCTGATTTTGTTTTCACTTGGGCTGGTAATCCTTCTACTTTGCCATGAGGATGCAGGCTAAATTACTTATGTGCTGATAATCCTCCAATGCCTACTTACAATTCCCTCCATGCTTCCAGGAGAATGGACAAATTCTCCCACAATTCACTGGGAAAGAATCCTAGAGTGTTTCAGTTTACTGTAGCACAAAGAATCATAGGATGTGTGCCCAGGACTCTTGGCAACACACACGGGTGAATGCTGCACCAGTGGTGATGCAGTGACCTGCGTAGAGCTTTGCAGTGTATCTGCCTACACCAGATAGGGTAACTCAGGTACCAATTATCACAGCTAACTCTGCAGTGAAAACATACCCACACTGAGTAAGATGGGCAAAAACAAGCTGAAGATTAGCAATTTCTTTGGACCTCTTGCTACTGTGGCTCTGAATTGCTGCTAGGCAGAAGCTTGCACTCCTATTTATACAGAGTAGATTTTGCTGGTAACTTTTGTACCTATATCCAGAAAGTTCTCCTCTTGCACTTTAATTAGACATGCCCCTCTGGGGGGAGCAGGGCATATATTATTTTTACATGCTCCTTCCTTCTTGGTATTTGAATAAAATCTGTTTTCTTTACTGAGGGGCTGAGCCTGGCAGATGCAAAACTTGATTGCAGCTTGGCTTCACTGGAAGAAAGAGACTTAAATCTGACTCAGCATTTTTTCTTTTTAATGACATTCCTACTCTCTTCCCCTTGCTCCAAGCATGTGGTGTACACTCACAGTAACATGATAGCTACCATTTAAAATTCACCTCAATGTTTGTTAATTTCATGTTTGACAAGAGTGTTCAAACGTATTTTTAAATGGCAAATTAACTAGAGCCACAGTCTAAAAATGATAGGCTTTTATATGTGGTTGTGGTTGTTGGCAGTGCATTTGTTTTACTGTATAGTGTGTTCAAATGTTATATTAAAAGATGAGCAGAGGTAAGAAAGCTATTTTCTGATTTATTTTTCCCTTGAGAGCCCAGTTTTTCTAGAATTCATTATTTAAAGACTAGATTTTGGAACACCTTATACACATTGCCTGGCATGTACTCATACAGGTAGTACCACTGAAATCAATGCATGTTCCACTTCAAAACTCTACCATAGTTTGCTAACGGTCAGATTTTGGTACTGTTGTTCAAGTTGAGTAGTGCCTGACTCCCTGAATAGACCCATTGAAATCGACTGGGAGCAGTTGGGTGCTTACCACTTTGGAAAATCTGCTTATGCTTATTTAGGATTCTAAATTAGGATTTAGGAGACTGAATTCAGGCAAGAGATCATGGTAGCATTCTATATGTCTGGGGACCAATGAGGATGGGCAGGCTGTGACCATCAGAAAAGAGAAGTAGGACAAATTCCATACAGCTAGAAGTTTCAAATAGATATTAGAGCCTCAGTGTGGAAACTATGGAAGATATTGCTCAAGTTCCAACAAGTGTAAGGGAATGGAGAGATGTATGGGACGTGTGGATAGCAGCTCAGCCCAATCTATATGAAAATCAGGCTTGCCCACAAAGAGTTTCTCCGACCTTCCAAGGAAGACAGATGATCCTTGCTGGAGACTCAGTAGTCGGGGGAAAATTGAAATACCACTCTGCAAGGGACAGGCTGAAAACAGAATGGTGTCCTGCCTTCCAGGAGCCAAGATCTGAAATTTCACTCTGATTGGATAGACTTCTGAAGTCAACAAACAAGGATCCATTGGTGATGGTTGATATTGGCATTAATGACACTGCATCACAGGATACCTCACAGACTTCAGATAGCTTGGAAGTGTGCTGAAGAATGTCCAAACAATCTCCGAGATCCTTGCTGTTCCGCGAGCTAAGGAAGACAGAAAGCCAAAGGTTCTGAAAGTGAACTGCTGGTTAGGTAAGTTCGGTAGGATGGAAAATCTTTGTTTTGTGGAATATTGGTCTACTTTCTATGGGGAAAAGGGGCTGTATAGTTTGCATAGAAGGAGAGCCAAACTCCTTCGGGACAGTCTGGCTAGAGTAGTCAGGAGGGTGTTAAATTAATAGCAGAAGGGGAGGGTAAAAAGAGGGGAAATATGCACACTCAGCACAAAACTCAGATACTGAGAACAAAAGGACATAAGGAGAAGAGATCTTGACCTTTATTCTGAATGATTTTCCTGATTCCTGTAATGACAGACTTTCTTCAGATGAGTGTTACGTGTTATGACAGTCATGGATAATCTATAGGTTCTCTCAGCAGGTTAAAAAAGAGAGCAAAACCAAGAGAGGAATCATGGTTCCTTTCTTCAAGTGGTTAGTGTACAATTACTTCTTGTTTGTGTAGCTTTCTCATATTCCTGTCAGTTTGGATTTTTTGCTATCTGAATGTTTATATTGAAAGTAGAATAAGCTAGGATGATCCCAGTCCAATTTTACTTTGTTGTAATAATGGTTTGCCTTTCATTTTTAAAAAAACCCATTGCATCATGATATGCAACTGAGTGTTGGCAGAAAAATTACTCATGATAGAGGAGACAAAAGCAAAGGTTTGAAAATATACAGTAGGCTCTGTTACTCTGTGGTGGTGTGGGTTTTACTTCTCCTGCTTTCCTCCTTTGATTATTGTCTCATGACAGTTTGAAACAAGAGGCTTGGGTCCGAAGGAAGTAATTTTGCAGACACCTAGTTAATGCGCTCCATGGAACTGATGCTTGGTGGCGGGATGGGGGCGGAAGAGTAGTAAATATGTTGTGGCCAGTTCATATTATATTTTACTGTACACCCCACACAAATTTAGCACAAAGCATCTCTTCTGTTAACACACTAATCCTTGGGTTTTGAAGGTCTAGCTCCTCCCTTGGTTCTGCTGTTTGCATTTCACAGGCTGTATTAAAAACACGGTGGTTTAAAAAAAACAGACTATAATTAATGTGTTCTAATCCTCTGAATGTTTCATAGTTGACATACTGTTGCCTGAATAGTCTTCTGGAGCAATCAAGAAAACAAATTTCTTCTCAAGGCATATTTTATTGTCATTAAACAGGATATGTAGTTCTGATATAATTCAGTACAGTGGCACGGTTCATGTGGCTTGAAGTTGTTGTTTTTGTGTATGCGTTTTCAGTGGCTCTTTGGATTTTGCTCCTGGGAAATAATTGATCTAATTGCTCATGTTCACATATTCAGTGTAGCATCCATCACAGCAGCACCTAGAGGCACTTAAGAAACCTCAGTAATAATTAAGAGATTATTAAAAGGCAACCATATATACCTGAGTTTTCAGACTTGATTTAAAGACTTGGGAATAGTTCAGCTAGAAATAAATAATGCTGTCACCATGTAAGCTATGAAGGAAGAGAGCTCAATAGGTGAGAAGCAAACAAATGTAAAATGTGGTCAGAATTTGAGAAACAATCATTATTAGTCCTTTAGAGACAACACTGCCCCTGCTACTCCTAAGCCCCTCCTGAAAAACAAAAGGAAATTAATAACATCTTTTTTTAAAATAAAGAGCAAAACTTAGTCCAAGAAAACCCTTACCCCAAGCAGAGTTTTTATCTCAAAAAGGGAGAAGTGACAGAGACCCAGCGAAGTCTACTTTGCTATTGCTATAGACTTTCTATGTGGAAGGTGCTCAAGATACCACATGGTTGGTATGATGGTTGGTGGTAAAGAATCAATAGATAGAGCCTATGCTATCTTTCATGCTACAAGTGTCTCTGCATCCTGCCAAGGTAGCATGGGTAACATTGAAAGACTCTGGAGATGATAGCAAGATAACTTCGCAATTCTGTTGGTATGAGCCTCTGAGTCAGACGACTCCAGAATTACATGCTCTGGAAACTGGGAAAAATAAGATACCTTCAAATGAAACCAGAAGAGAAGTTACAAGATCTCTACTGGAAGTGCTGTATCTACAAGATCTGTGTCCATTCAGAGACAATGGAAACCATAGACCCATTTCTCACACTCACTAATGATACACTGACATCTCCCCTGAATGAAATGGATTACACTGGTGGGAGATGAGAATCGGAGCCATTTTAACCAGAGGAAGCCCATAAAAACACGACGAGCGTTCCAGTGATGATCCCTGAGGACTGTATAAACTCTCCAGATGCTACTGGGGTGTGGAAAATTTACTACTTTTTTTTTAAGCCAGCCAGTGCTGCACTAGAACAGGGTGCACAGTAATCATGTCAACTACACTGGAAGAAATGTTTTGAATATGCTGAATCACCCTGTCACAAGAGCTGAGTGAATAACTGAGGTTTTCAGTTTTCTGGCTGAACCAAAAATCAACCCAAAAGAAATTTCTCAATGTTTTGGCAAACTAGAAAGTTTCATTTTGGAAAATACTAAAACACTTATTATTATTATTACGATTTTTTTACCAGAAAAATGTGGTGAATTTACACCATATCTTGGTTGATCAGAATCTGCATTTTTCTTTGGGGGGTGGGGAGGGTGGAACTTCTGTCTGAACTTTCCATAGCTCCTCATGTCACATGCTGCATATTTCTGCAGATATTGTCACAGGACGAAGTGTGATACTGCAAGCTGAGTGGGATATGTATAGAGGGGTGCCATGGAAACTGGTGTTCAATCCAGTCTTATTCGACATATTTACTAATGACCTGGGAAAGTCAGTAAGCAACTTGCTAACTAAGCCCTGATCCAGCAAGCTGATCCCTGTGGGCAGACTTCTGGACTCATTGAGCTCCACAAGGCACCACATGCACAGAGATCTGTGCCTGTGGATCAGCTTGGAGGAATTTACAGACAACACTAAATAGAGAGGCGTTGCCTACACCATTGAGGACAGAGAAATAAGAAAGAGAGGGATTGTGAGAAGTTAAAAACATGAATAGGAAATAACAGAATGACATCAAACTTGGGCAAATCAAGGCTAATGTGTTTGGCACAAATAATCAAAGCAGACATTTAATTAGGGCGAGACATTTGTCAAGCAATATTAGCAAAGGAGATCTAGGTGAATCTTAGACAACAAATTAAACAAGACTTTGGCTGTAGACCATAGCTCTGCGCTATAAAGCTCTGGTGACTCCATTCAAAATACTGTTTCACTTCTGGGCACTCACTGTCAGAAAGATGTAGACAAAGGGGAAGGAATTTAGAAAAGAGCAGCAAGGGGAAAAAAATTAAAAGGCTGGAGGGAATGGTGAAGGAAGATTGAAATAATGGGTAGTTTGGCTTAGCTATGACTATGGGAGGTATAACTCTATGCCCATTTAAAGAGTTCTTCCAAAGAAGGAGAGACTCAATAGGCCTGCACTGAGATATATGTGCGTGTACCTCTGTGCCCATCCAGAGCCCCAGTCAATTCATTATATTGATGTCAGTGGGGCTTTGTGACTGTAGGGTCTGTCCAAGCAGATCAGATTGCAGGACTGGGGCCTTAGTGAGGTACAAGACTGCAGGAGTGTAAAGATAAAATGAAGAAAATGTAAAATTTTGGCTGACATCAGAAAGAGAAGAGCTAGAGAGTGAAGTGTGAAAAGGGTAGAAGCCCCACTGTTTCAGATATTTTAGAACTAGACTAGAGAGAGCACTAGAAAATATACAGTATACAGAAACCTGCATTAGTAGGAGAAAGCTAGATAACCCAACAGAGATGGAAAAATAATTGAGGACCATATCCTGTCCTCTTATTCATGTGAGTTATTCACTTGTTAGTGTGTGTGGGGGGAGGGGTGGTCATTTGACAATTTGGCCCATTGTGTCTGTTAAACATTGCTGTTTTTGTCATGCAAAAATGAAAAAGTTGCATGAACTTACAGCCTATTAAGTCAAGCCAACCCATTATGTGAACAAATTTTGAACGTATCCTAGTTCCCCTACAATCAGAATGAACTTTTCTTTAGGAAAGTAATTAATTACAAAAAGAAAGATGTTGAAATATAAATCAAGGTGTGTCTTTATATTAAAAAAAAAAAAAAAAAAAAAAAAAGTACTGTTGGTTTACAAGAAATCTTGATTAAAATCAGTGATGTGAATAATCTCTTATTTACAGCAATCCATCCTGCTCTGGAGACTGCAAGTCCTTAGGCAAACTAAGAGGGGTTCTTTGCTTTGCCCAGCATTTCCTTCCAGTAAGATTTTTACTTGTTTCACAACAAAACAGAGAAAAAAATCAAACACCAGAGCAAACAAATTTTTCAGCCAACTCCAATACTCTACAGAGACTGTACAAGCTCTACCCTAGGTACATATCAATCGTTCTCTGTTCTGCTTTTGGGAAGCTGTGCAGGATTCTCCTCATTCTCTCCCATGGGACCTGTCCCAGTCAGCAGCCAACACTCACTGGACACTGCCTGAAGGAAAGCTGCCTTTCAGTTAGGTGGTTTAAAGTCACATGGCCCCTTCCTTTTAAAGCAACAGTCCCATTGTGTAGACATCCAAAGCTGTAATACAGGAAAGAGAAAACTGGCTCACCTGATGTAGTCAATACAACCACACTGATTTATAACAACAGATGAGGATCCATCCATCCCATAAGGTTTATTTGACTTTTTATTTGTCCTTTATGTTGTAATTTGTAATGTCATTTTATGTTCAGGTTTTTTTTTACATTTTCTAGGCCTTTTGATCTTTAGAGATAGCACTGCCATGTATACTCACATCTATTTTGAAATAAAAATAAATGTTGTACTCTATGAACCCTTATATATATGACGTTTTGGTCACAGGGAATTTGCAAAATTATCATATAGAGTAATTGTTTGGGTTAAACAGTTTTTAAATTGCTAGTTATCATTGCCTCATCCTGTATTTTCCACTAATTTTTTTTCAAATTAGTCATTCTGTGCTCTGTTTAAGAGAAATGTCACATACATGATTTTATATATGGTATACAGGAGGTACAACAAATACTGTTCCCACCCTAACATATGTTGTACATCCTGTATATCATAGATAACAAGCATGTAGGTGCCATTTCTCTTAAAACATCTAAATGCCTTTGAAAGCAAATGCCTTAGAAAACTACTAGGTATTAAATGGAATTAATCTATAACAAATGCCAAGATTAATCAGAATTCAACAACCCCATATCCTCTACAGTTATCCAGAAATAATGGAAATATTTGGGACATTTTGTTAAGAATGAAACCAGAGCATCTGCCATGGTGGGTGTGCTGTTGGGCTGCTGGAGGAACATGCAAAAGGGGCCTGTGAGACAGACTGCAGTTCTATGCAATATCTTCAAGGACCATATTGTATTAAATCTCTGAATGGTTTGTGTGATTCTATTCTTCTCTGTGAGGGGGGGTTTCCACAGCTACTACAGGAACTATAAACAGTGACTGGTGATTAGAATTATTTGGTCTCAGTGATTCACCTTAGAGAGGTACTACACCTGGCGTGGCTTGCATGTTGTTCAAACTGGGTTTTCCAGAGACTAGCAGACAAAGAAAGGGCTTTTGGTATAAGAGATGAGCTTGAATTTATAGGCCTTTCTTTCTCATCCAGCAAATGGACAGGCCCTCCTTTCCAAGGGAAGACCTAACCTTTGCAGAAGGGTTGGAAATACTTTTTTGCCGTATTAGGGCAAATCCAGAAGACTGATGGGTGATTGCTAGTCTGTTTTGGGTGTGTTTAAATCTGTTTGTTTTATATATTTTCTCTATAATGCTTTTGACTTAAGAATAAATGTGCTTGCTTAGAAAGAGTGGTGTGGTAATTTTGTAACTGCTGGCAATACAGTTTATAGCTCTCAGAGAGAAAGCAAAGCACAGGCTTTTAGGTAGACTGACTTGCTGGGGATATCCACAGTGTAATGCTGAGAGTTGTGCATTCTTAATATCCTGGTTAGGAAGGAGAAAGAGACGCGTCTTTGCCTAAGATGGGTGATGTTTGGGAGCCAGAAACCTGAGGCGGGTGCCCTCAAAGGACCGTGGAAGAGGAACACACATGCAGTTGCCCTGGAATTGTGATAGCACTGACCAACAGAATCCTTCCATCAAATAGCACTTAGAGAGGGAGAACATATGGGACATGCAGCACAGGACAGACAGGGCTAACAGAGCCCTGTTCATGCCCAAAGTTACATTTGGCGGTACAAGGAGGCTTCAGACAGGCAGTACAGAAGCTTTTTTTTAGGTGTATGAAGAAAAAATGTGATGAGCAAAATGGAACTGCTACATGCCATATGGATGCTGCTTTCCACTCTGAAAACATTTGCCAGTACTTCTAAGTGAATGTCACCATTTTGGCAACCTCTGAATGTTCAATAGGTATAAAAAGTTCAAACTAATGAAATTACTGGAAATGCATTCTAGAGACTTTGGAAATATTTAATAGTTTGCTATTGTTTCCTATGGTCAGTTTAGATTAGTTCTTTTTGTTATGCTGTACGTTGTAAAGGAGAAATCCTAGATGGTGGGGGAGCGTGGGTGTTGAGCTTGCAGAGTGTGTTTTTCTTGAAAGATTAGGAGTTTATAGCTGATCAGTATGCTCCTCTATTTAAACACTTTCTACTGTGGCAGTGGTGTAGCTATGGGTGGGCCTAGGTGGGCCATGGCCCACCCACTTTGAAAGCAGGCCCACCCAATCAGATTTTAAGCAATTCATCCCGCGTTTCTATCAGCCTCTGTAAAACCATCTGTTTCGCTTGTGACACAAAGCTTGTGCCCACCTGTGTCAACCACAGGCCCTACCAAAAAATCAGTTCTGGCTATGCCTCTGTTCTGTGGAAATGAAATATCAGAGGAAAATGTTGCCAGAGACCACAAGCGAACAGGATTATATAACATCAGAATTATACTAAATCTGGATTGACTGCCTGCCTAAATGTTTGTACAAAGAACCAACAACCCCTTTCCCTGCACATGTAGGTCCAGTTTATGCTCAGCCATTGTGTGGGAGAACAAAAAAATGGCTAACTGATCTGGTTGGTTCATACAATACATTTTACAAGCCTGTTGCATGGTTATTAGACAGTGTGGGGTGGGGGAAGTCAGATGTAAAGCCTTAGACTTTTGCCAAAAGAAATTCTCTCTCAAAGTTTGCCAGCTCTCTATTTTTCATGGAGGGCATAGACATTTATGCCTTGATCCAGCAAATTACTTAAACGTGAATTTTCTCACATGCCAGAGTGTAAAAAAAGAAAGGAGGGGCGGAGAAAAAGGGGGAGCATCTGAAGGGCAAGATTCTTAAAAAGAAATGAGGCTGCAGCTCCAGGGACTGGATTAAAGTAAGCATAGTGATGCAAGCAAAGCATGTTGCACTCTAAGAACGGGTGTCACTGTGACCATTCAGGTGTGTGCTCCCCTAGCGCTCCCTGGGGGCATTTGAGCTGTCTCAGCACAGAGGCAGTCAGAAAGAATGCCTCCAGGTCTTGCTGCTGCACTGAATCCCTCCCCATCCTCTAATGTGCTTTTGGCATAAAAAGCCACGCTTGAACCCTTAAGTGCAGTGCTATGTTGAAAGGAGGATCTTCTTAGCAGAAATTCACATTGTTTTTCAAGTGATTATATGGAGGTTGTTTGGTGGGAAATCTGCAACAATGTAGATTTGTTTTCAATGCAACAGTGTGATGTATGAGCTGTAATGGGAATCTGGTTGCCTGGCAGCAGTAACAGTTACTTCACCTTTGTGTTGTCTTTTGAAAAACTGTTAAGAATAAATGACAGCCATTTAATTTCATTAGTGATTTTTTTTTCCAGAAAGAATTCAGTTTTCTATGTGTTGCAGGAATGTACTGGATTTCTTTTGCAAGTCCCTTTAAAAAAAGTCAAAGGGTTCATATAGTCTAGGCAGCTCTGGCATTTCAGACTCATGTTTCTTTTGGTAATATTTAAGTTCTGGTTAGCAGTCAACCAAGAAAATTAATAGTGATACTTTATTAAATGCAACTGTGTTACTTTCTAGGTGAGCATATAATTAGTTAACTTAATTGCTTTTAATTACTCACCACTGGAAAATATAATAAAGTTCCAGTAACTCGTTGCTGGTAACAAGTCATTTAAAAAACCTGCAGTTCAGCCAGTTCATTTCATGAAAGTTAGTCACCATCATAGTTCAGAGAGATGTCACAATTACTCTCTTGTTGTGTCTAGCAAACACTGTTTCATAGGCACACGTCATCTTTGTACTGAGAGATTTACAGGCCCGTCTCTTGCCAACAGGAATGTGGCGGTGCCCCTCTAGAAGGTATAATGAGTAAAAGAAATCATGTGGTTTCACACAATCTTCCATTTTAATGGGAGCTATATAGATAAAGGTTTTAGAACTCCCCTCTCTTTTCACAGGGATACTGTTGTGGTGAATCTAGGCATTCTCTAGGTATGTCAAGATCTGTTTAATAGCCTGGTTGTGATTTAAAAAAAATCTTTACTAACATCTGTGGGGAGTTATTCTTGTGGCTGCTTGCCTGCGGCAGGATCTATAACTAATTCCCTTGGCTCGTTAAGCCATTCTACAAACTTTCAGTATCATTACATTTTTCTTCAGTTTTCCACAACACATCATTAAAGGGCTTAAGAAAAGAAAGTTAGTTCCTCCTTTATCTCAATCTTGAGGATATCACACAGTGGCACAAACTAAAGGTTTGATAAAGTGCAAAGGAAATCATTTAAAAGATCCAATAGCTGATTTTGTAAGAATATATTTACTTAATTTTTCATTTGCACCAAATCAAAATACGAGGGCCAAATTCTGCTCAGTTAAATGTGGGATGACTCACTGTCTTCAAATGAGTTAATGTTGAAGACAATGGGTCAGATCTTCAGCTGGTTTAAACTGGCACAGCTCCATTGACTTCATTGGAGTTCTGTTGACTTAAACCATCTGAGGATCTGGTCCAAAGTTACATTGCTATAACTGAGAGCAGTACTTAGCCTTGTAAAGACATTGAGATCCTCTTAAATTAATTAATTAAAACCTAACAACCAACGAAAGAGTTGTTTGTTTAGTGAAGTGTTTGTTGTAATATGCTGGATGAAGTTCACCCCTCTTAAAAGAATAGTTGGGCTATCATTGAGCTACCTCCACATGGTTTTTAGCAATGCAGTGTGCTGCCATACATGATGCTTGAATTCAAACTTTGAGGACACCAAGTTTGCAGGGCCTGTAAGCTTGCTGCAGAGGTGGCACTTTGAGCCCTAGGAAGAACACTTAATGTCATCCTTGAGCAGATGTGTTTTGGTTGATGTTCAAAACAGTACTGATGAGTGTATGAAGGATGTGAGGGATATCTATTATTTTTGTGAGTACTATGTGGACCTCTGTTTCTTTGGTTATGGTGCTTGCTACATAGGTTCAAAGGGTTAACACCTGAAGGAGCTCATCTCACTTTCACAGGAACTAGTCAATGGCTTTAGATAACCCACTCTCTGGTACCTAATAGACAATGCAGAGAGTCAATTGCTTTGAAGCCTAATCCTAATTCCCTCCCACACCTTGGTGGTACGCATAAATCAGTTTGACCAGATTTCAGGAGACCCAGGCAGACAAAGGAACTTGGAAAGTGATAAAAAGGAGACCCTAGAAGAAAAAAAGAAGGCTATATCTGCAGAGAAGTAGATGGAATCTCGATTCCTGGAAGTGAGGGTACCTGGGGTAAACTGGGCCTGCCTGAACAAAATACTAAGACGAAACAAGATGTATATAGGCTTCTTTATTGTTTTAACTGGTTTCTCTGAATGCTGTATTCATGTGGATATATAAATAATACTTTGTTTTAAAGAAGCTGTACTGAGTCGCTACATATACCTACTGGTCATCGTTCCTGAAGGGAAGTCTCTTGCATGTGCTAAACTCAGTTGGACCTGCTGAGGAATCACCATTTGTGCAGGACCAGCCCTAGCTGTTTTGCTGGCAAGGGCAGAAAATATTCTCTCTCTTCCCCCTCCCTCCAGTGTTAAGCTGAAATGAAATACAATAAAATAACCCAGCTGATCAATCAGCAGAGCAAAAGGGAAAAAACACACTTGCCCAAGCAGAGAAGCAAAAACAACTGATCAATCAGAGTGAAGGAAAAACAAAAACCCTAGTTGAGCAGTGGTCTGGTGTACCCTGGAAGAAGGTGCTGACTGAGGGCAACCGCCCTGCCTGCCTGCATCTAGAACTGGCTGCAGTGGAGTGAACAGTGGTGCTGTAGCCTGGGGACCCTGCATGTGAGTGGGAGGAAAAGTAGAATTCCACCCTGAGAGGTGTTGAAGGTGTGGGGCCTGTCACTTGAAAAGGTGCACATGAGAGCCTGAGGTGGGGCCAGAGATGCAGCTAATGCTGTAATTGTCACAGTGGGCCATCCTGGAGAACCTCCATTTTCCTTGAGAGAATGTTACCTGAGGATGACGGGGAAAAACATTTAATATACCCTTACTAATCTTTTCCTTCAGATCTTGGAAGAGCTATTAATACTCCAACAAAGAGGCTGCTATGCTAGATTTTTAGCAAGGCCAGTACCTTGCTTGTTCACAGGAACAGGGCAGGCAGGCAGAGTGGGTGAGCTGGTGTGATGTGGAGTGCACACACATGCCCACAATACAAAGCTGTTGTGTCTAATTTTAAGCTTCCCAGCTTTCCTTTAATAGGACATATGTCATGGATGTGATCTCCTTAAAGGGAAGAAATATTGAAAGTTTCTGGATATTGCGTCATCCTAATGGCACACAAGTACTGTAATGTAGTGTATGGTGAAAATACCTTGTCTTTGCTTTTAAAAACAATAAATATGTTTACATGGGAAGGGACAGGTTAACAACCATCTTAGACTTGGATTTTTTTTCCCTTAATACATTCATCCCCAGAGACATGTGCTGTGTAGTGAATGAGGAATATTTTTTAAAGTACCTTCCGTGTTACTTCACTGAGCAACTTACTAGTAAGAGTGATGAATTTTGTACAGAATTCATACTGTAAGTGGGTTCAAGGCCCTTCTTTGTGATCATTCTCCTCAGGACCAAGGAGGATTGGAAGTAATTCCCACAACATTGTCTTTTAGTGTCTGGGAGATGAGCAATTAAGTATTAGGAGGGAACATCTTCTTCCCATCTGCACTGGAACTGAGCATCCTGTATTTCGATCATATATGGCTCCAGTTACCCAGGCCCAGAAATCAAACCCAGATCTCTTGCAGCACAGCTCAGACTGCTACCGGACTGGCCTGTCATTGGTTTTGGTTTTGAGGTTAACAAGTCTTTTTCTATCTGACATGTTCCATTCTTTTCAGGGGGTATGAGGCATAAAATGAACAATAAAACCTTCCTAATTCGGAATAAAGATTGGGAGACCTGTGGCAAATGTTTTGCATTTTCTGAATTAAAGAGCATATTGACAAACACACGGAAAAAAAAAAGCCAGACTGATGGATCACAAATTGTACTTTTCTCATTTATATGAACAAGTGTAATTTTAAATTTAGATACGATCATTCCTCATACTAGAGCAGTAATTCTTCTGTAGCATACATAGTAACATAGCACAACAGTGAAGTTTTAGTAATAACTGGGGTCACTACAGTAGTCTGCTTTATTAAATTTCTGCTGAAAAGTGGGATGAAACCACTGGATTCTGTGTGCTTTGGGACTAGGGTGTATGCGCATTAATGCTGCATGGTCTTCTGGGGTCCAAAGCACTCAACTCAGCAAGTAGCTCGATTCCGTGGTTAACCTTAGTGTTTGGAGGTACTTGACCATTTCTGTACAAGTAGTCTGTCTGTCTGCTCATGGTCCTAATTATCTTTCCTCTGGGTTGGTTGTTATGCAAAATTCAGGGAAAAGATTCTTACCTGAGTTCAGTGGTTTCTTTAAAGAATGTTTGAGTGAATGAGTTGAAATGCTATGAAGGTCTGATTTGAAAAAAGATTTGCAGAAAATCTAGGATAGTATAAGTAACACTGAATGTATCACGATGTGGGTTTTGTCACTAACACGTCTAGTATCATACATACTAATAGTCTGAAGGAATTAAAAAAAAAAGTATATGCCTAAGTACGGTTTGAGACCCATATGACAGTTGATTAAAAATTATGGATCAATATTTTTTAAAAATGCCCCTTATAGCATTGCAGATCCCTCACCCAGTACAGCTTTTTGTTTAAACAACCTCAGTAATTTGTTTGAACTTCCAATTTTATCTTTTTAAAATTTAATATTTAAAAAATTTAATTTGTGTATATATATTTAGAGCATTTTAGAGGCACTCTTTAAAATATGAATTGAACTATTGAAATGTTGCTAACATATAGGCCTGATTCTTCCAAACACTTTACAGACATGTTTAACTTTCCTTCTCTGCATATTCCCATTGATTTCAATGAGCCTATCTGTGAGAATACACTTAAGTACATGTATAAATGCTTGCAGGGAAAGGTCTTGAAGCACAGTCTAAAAATTAGCTCAATTTTATTTTTAAGAGGCTTTCTGGAGCATTTATTTTTTTTAAAAAATTAACCTGCTAAAAATGGAATGCAGCCATTGAAAAGAGAACAATAGTTTCATTTAGTTCCAAAAATGAGATGGTAATTTTGATTGCTCTGCTGTTATACTGTAGATATTATCTGCAGTCTTATTCAGCTGCCCAGGGCTATGTTAAGTCCCCCCCTTTTTCTTAACACCTCAACTACATTGTTTTAAAGATGGAATTTGCTACTATTTAAATCATGCTTCATTCTGTCATAGGAGACTTACAATTACTTCCCTAGGTATTTGGCAGTAGAGAAAAATATGACCATATATAGGTGGAATAGCCATTGTCCACCATTCTTTGCTCTAGTGCGTCATAATAGCTCTGTTTCTAATTGCTCTTTACTCAGAAAATCACATGCTCCAGTGTATTAAGAAGTACTAGTTATTTTGTATGTGTGTTTAGTGGGAATATTTCTCTAATAGTGGGCTTTTACCTCACCCTTCCACTCATGACTGGGGGGATGCATAATATTAGGCTGGACTAAGGAGAAAAGAGTTGTTGAAGGTTTTCTCCCACCCATCTAGGTGGCTGTTAGAAAGCAGAGGTGTAAGATTAGCCTCTCCCCTTTGATGTGTTAGAAGCTGTTGTGAACAAGTCCCAAAGCCAGCAGAGGTAATGACCTCCTTAGACTGCCCATGGGTGCCAGCTGCTGTGGAGAGGAGAGAAGATTCAAGTTATTTAAAATAGCCTGTGTTGCTAAAATAATAGTAATATTAGATCCTTGAAGAGGTCTATATACAAGTCAGGATTTCTTTACTAGTTTGATTTTTTTAGGTGTGTCAGGACATAAGGATGATGTACAAACTCACTTCTGCAACTACAGGTAGGAGAGGTAGGTAATGTGTTAGATCATTTTAGTGTCAATAGCCGTGGGTGAAATTCACAACTTTTTAAACATAACACTATAATTCTGTGCACGCACACTTAGACCCTCCTCCCTGCAAATTTTATTTGTGTATTCAAAATGCAGCTGTGAACACATCAGGTTAGCTGTCTAACTTATCTGGTCTTCTACACATGCAAACTGAGTTTGGGGGCACCCCGAAAGTCTAGCCTTGTTCTAGTTTCAGTTTTTACCAAGAGATATCCAATTAGGGTGCCCAAAGATCAGAGGCCAGGTGGAATACAAATTACAAATTTGCCCTTCTATAGAAGAAGACGGGGAAATAGTTTAAGTGAAGACTATCCAAGAATTAGCAAAGGATCAGGATGTGTTATTCATGGAATGAGTTTACATTATGTAAAATTTTTCCAGATATTTACTTACTTAAGGACTACTGAGTAAAATTCAGTAGGATGGGTTCTGTCTTGGGACCTACCTTAGTGTGGGAAGGCTGTGCTGGAAGACCTCTTGATCTTTCCTCCAGTCCTGTGTTTCTTTGATTCTATAGTTTATAGCGTCTGCTTCAGGATGACGCATTGGATTGAATGTGCAGGGTGGAAAATGGTGAGATAGAAGATCACTATTACACATCTACTGATATTAAAGGTTTATTGAAAAATTCACTATCTGGTCATGAGTATCTCTCTGGGTAGGAAAGATGAAGGTATACAAATTGGCTTGGCTTTGATATTTCAATGTATTCTTTGCCTATTTAAGTCCAATCTATCACATGTTGCTTTAAGTAATAGATAATATTTTACACTTCCATAGTGTTCATCAGAAAATATTAAAGCACTTTACAAATATGGGTATTATTATTAAACACATTTTACAGCAAAAAAGAGGTAAATAACTGTCAATTTCATATAGAAGGGTGGGGTGGAACCAGGACTGAATGCCAGCGGTCTTCATTCCCACTTCTGTGCTCTAATCATTTACAGCATACTGCTCTCATAAAGGAGATCTGCTGAGAGGCTTAGAACACACAGGAAAATTTGATTGACAAATGTCCCTGTTAATTTGAAAGGTGTGCCTTCTATTCAAAACCGCCTAGTATCCTAGATCACTACCCCGGGGACATCATAGCCCGCCTGGCATGTAATGTTGATTGGAACAGTGGGGGAGGAGTGCACTCAGCTCAGATACATCCATGCAGCCAGCAAAAATGAGCCATTCTTGTGCTCTCAGTTTTCTGCTTAATGAAAAATGTTTAGGTGTCCAAGAACCATTTGATTAAGCTAAGGAAAATGCAACATATATTTGACTTCAGGCATGTTACTAAGGCTACGCTGGCTACACTAATGTTTTTTTTAAAAAGAAAAACACTAAGCTATGATCATGGCCATATTAAATATAAATAGGCTTGGAAAAATTAGGTTTTTATCAGTAAATGTAGGTACATTTTGATTTCACTGTACACATACAAACTGATTGGTGGCGGGTGGAACTTTCCATCGATGATAGGCAAAGTAAGAAAAATGCTGCTTGAGAACTAATTAGAGGTTGATTTAGGGATATTTGCTTTGTATATTTTGACATGTGATGTTGACTATTTGTGTTTTAATAGTTATAAAGCTTTAACATTTTGAATGTTAGTGTTCACTGTCATTAAATAATTGTCTGCCCCTATAATTTCCCCAAATAAAAATAAATGAAAATATACATTAATACAAATAAAAAAATGTTTAAAATGCATAATTTTGTGCAGCTGTGAAAATTTAAATAGATAAATATAGAAAAAATGCTTAAAAATGAATATCAATATTACCTGTCAAAATTATATATTAAAAAAAACAAAACAAAAAAAACCCCAAATTCTACCAGGCCTAAATATTAAGAGGACTGACCGTGATAATAGAGTATAACTTTTGAAGTTTGTGGCCTTGATTTTTAGGAAAATAATCAAGGAAAGACTGCAAAAGGCACTGAATATATATATATATACACACAGCTTGTATGTTTGAATGTGTTAAATACAGCATAAAGTTCCTTTTTCTGATTTAGTTTCCTGTATAATCACGCCTGTTACAGCAAAACTAATGGCATATTTAGTCTCTGTAAATTAGAGATTGAAAAATAGTTCTGTAAACTTGGACTCTTCTTACTCCACTCTGTTGCAGCACAATGATCATAGGACTGGAAGGGACCTCAAGAGGTCATCTAGTCCCTTGCACTTCTGGTAGGACTAAGTATTATTTAGATCAGTGGTACCCAACAAGGGGTCTGCGGCCAAAAGTGGCCCATAGGGGCTTTCAAATGGCCAGTACTCCCCTCCTGCTGGCTGTAGAAGGGAGCCACTGCTGCCTGAGGACCCGGGCCGAGTGCGTTGCTGCGGGGCTGAAAGACTATGTAGGTTCCTTGCTGCAGCCAAGGGGAGGGGTGATCAGCACTCCCCTCCCCTCGGCTGTAGCAGGCAGTACAGCAAAGCACTCTGCCTGGGTCCCTAGGCACTCCTTCTGGAGTCAGAGGGAGGGGAGCACTGATCCTCCGTTTCCCTGGCTGCAGAAGGAAACCGCTGCCTAGGGATCAAGGTGAGTTTCCTTGCTGCAGCCAGCTGGATGAGAGAGCAGCACTCCCCTCCCCTGAGTTCCTAAATGCTGGGTCCCTGCTGGAGCCAGAGGGAGGAGAACACTGATCTTCCATCCCCCTTGCTGCAGAAGGAGCCACTGCCTAGGGACCCAGGTGGAGTGCAGGGTTCCCTGATGCAGCCAGGGGGACAGGAGATCCTCCTTGCTGAACTGTGACTGGAGTGGGGGAGGCAAGAGGACTGCTAGCAAAGACTGGTGGCCTTTTAGTATTATAAAAATCATATTTGTGGCCCTCGTGCCAAAAAGGTTGGGAACCACGCATCTAGACCATGATTTATAACAAGGTAACAAAGAAAATTGTCATCACTGTATGTTGTTTGACTCTTGCCACCGGATTAGTCCTACTACAAGCTTCCTTTAGAAACAAAGGGACTTAAATGTGTCATGCACTAACATCTTGTGCTGTACACAAAGTAATTTGGATGCTAACTTGCCTCACGACTGTATAAAATTCTTCAGTAAATAAAATTCAGTTCTTGCCATTGAGTGATTTTCTTTTAGAAAGCATGTGCAAGTTTGATATCACAGTGTTCGTGACGCAGTCTGTGAGGGAGAAGCAGAGGGAACAGATTTCCAAAACAAAGATTTGTTTTCACATTGCCACTGATTTTAGGGTTAGGTACCCCCCGAAAGTCTAGCCCTGTTCTAGTTTCAGTTTTTACCAAGAGATTACATCATTTCATAACGTGTCTGACTGCTGAGGGAAACAGTTGAAACCAATGAAATGATTGCATAATGAAGTTTAGAATGTGCTGAAAAATATTCAGAAAACATGCCAAAATTAGCAGCCTATTGTGACTAACTCTTGGAGAGAGAAGCACTGGGTGTTGCTTTTTTTCTCCTTAGGAAAATAATGAAGGCTTTGAATCACTAAAAACCAAAACACACCCCCACCCCCCAACCAAAAAAACAAATAAGGATTCAGAAGGCTCTGAGCTAAGTGAGGCTGTAGGAACCTATAGAAATAGGTTCCCACTGGAAATCGTAATTGAATATGATGGTCCAGATCTTCGACTAGTGTAGATGGATGTAGCTCCATTGAAGTTGAGTGGAGGATCTGGCTCTTCTGACACTTCTAAAAACCAATCTCACTCACACGGGAATGGTTTTGAGTATGCAGAATCTATTTGAACTTCCTTAACCTTAAGCAGTTTGACTGAAAACGAGCCACTTAAATTGTTGGTAGAGAACATGATTTCCTAGAAGAACTCAGAGTTTCACATTAAAATAAAGTGAGATTTGCGAATTGGTGAATATTGTAAAAGCACAGACATCAGGCGCTTCTGCAGCTGCTGTGTGCAGCAAAGAATGGCAAAATATTTATGCCCATGAAACAAATTTTATGAAGTGGGTTTTTGCTGTGCTGCTATATAACTTTGTATATTTCGTCTCTTTTCACAGAGCAGGCACAAATGTTATCTTAAACTAACTTTTGGGTAAGCTGCTTTGCAACTGGGCATTGAATATGGACTATTAAGAGATGCTTGGGACCACATTCAGTACTGGCATGAGCATTTACAAATACCATTGAAATCAACAGGAGCTGCATCTGCTTATCTCGATGGCTGAATTTGGTCCTCAGTGTTCACGCACTGGGAATGAGTAAATGCCGGTTTGGTTCTTTCCCTTAAGAGAACAACAATGGCCTGTAGTTATTAAAGGTTGCCTGACTGGGTAAACTTGATAGTATGTTGATTGTGCATCTTTACTGGGTTACTGAAGGGAAGAGCCAGCTATAGGATTGTTTCTGGTTTAGTGATTTTGCTGGCTTGATTTGATGAATTGTGTCTGGAAGGAAAGAATGCCTGTTGGATCGAGTCTCATGATTCAGATATGCATGGGTGAGGAGATGTTAATACAGCTTCAAGGAAAGAGATGAAATGGATTTATTTCTATGCAAATCATAATGTTTACTGTGATCAACATCAGTTTACAGTATGTTGCAGCAATTGCCGTAGTCTTCATATATGTTCAGGAGAAATTGGCAGTAGCAGATGTTGGCAGTTAGCTCAAAGAAAGATATAGTGAATAGGACCATATTAGAGGAAGAAGAGGAAACAGTATATACAGCACATGTATTTCCTTTTGACGCAGTTAGCATGGAGAAATGTGCTATCTAGAAGTGTTACTAGTACAAAAATTTACAGCTAACCATTTAACCATATAAAACAGGTGCAAATTCTACAGGCCAGATTATCAGCAGGTATAAATCAGCATAGCTCCGCTGGCTTTACTGGAGGTGTACCCATTTGCACCATCAGAGAATCTAGTCAGTAATCTTACAGTAAATCAAATAGGCATAGCTGTAATAAAAATACCTTTCTGGATTAATTTTGAACTGTAAAATGTGCTGCCGGATAAACGCGGAGAATAGTCTATCTTCTCTTAGTTTTGAACAAGCATTTTGTTTTAAAATTACATGATCACTTCCTTACTCTGCTTAGCCGGCTTCTGGCAAGAAGAGCTATCATGGGCTCTGCACTCAAACACTGTAAATGGTGCTTGTTTTTTAGCGTAGCCATGGCTGTGAGGAAAAGAGTTGAGTTGGAGCCCTGTGGTGAACACAAACCATTATTGGCACTGAACAATCTTTCCTGACCCTATTAATCATGAAAGCAAAACCCCAACATAAATAAAGTACTAAGCCAGCCTCAGACTTGGATGCCCTTAGTTAGTATTAAAGGTGCTGAGCATACATGCTGATATTAGTGCCAAAGATGTAATTTGTAGTACTTTTAACTTCTCTAGTGGATTATTGTATCTATTTTTTTAAGAGTATTGTTAACATTCTGAGTAGGCCTTTCTCACTTCAACACATGAACAGTGATATTCATTAGTATCAATGAGTTCTGTGTACAGTGAGAGGAGAATACCCCTTTTTGTTTAAAATTTTACCTATATTTTAGAAAAAAAATTGCCTAAATGAAAAGACTTGTTTCCAACTCATACCTCCTCCCCCAATTAGTAAAAGGTTATTGTTTTTTTTTCCAATTTGAGATTACCTTGTAAAGTGGGACCTAGTCTACACTAGAAAATGCTCACCAATATCACTATACAAGTGTAGCAATACTGGCAAACCCTCCTAGTATAGACACAGTTTATATCAGCTAAAGAGTGCTTTTGCTGGTATAGCTTATACCATTTCCCCAACCTAAATCTATAGCAGAGAAAGATTTTTTTTTCTTCTTTTGCTGCATCTGCACTAGGGCTTTTGCTGGTATAGAAATGTGGAAAAAGAAAATTAAAATGCTGGCCTATATTGCTTTACCAGCAAAAGTTTTAAAGGCCTGAGGGATAGTGCATAGCAAGAGCAGAACAGCGAGGAAACGATGAATTCTCTCCTTGGCTCTCCCCTTTTTTCCAAGAGGGAAGTAATTTGCTACTGATCTGACCCCTCTTTGCATAGAGGCAAGGTCTCCGGCCACCCGTTCCCCACCCACATGAGTTGGACAGTGATTCGCAACCCTGTAGATGCTGTTGTCTTTACACATGGTGGTCTGACAGGAACCTAGCTCGCATAATGCAATTTGTGGGGCACCCTACACCCACTTGCTGCTCTGCACAGGCATGTGGGATAAGGGACAAGTTTACCCTTGATATTTATTGCCAAATTGAAAAATGTAGAAGAACTTGAAACCCTCTGTAGACATGCCCATTAATGAGAAGATGCAGAGAATCAAACAATATAATAGTCAGGGCACCAGGATAGGAAGAAGGATAGTTTTTCACTTTCATCTTTTAATCACACCCAAGAATTTCTCCTTATATGCTGATAAAGTGGGCTTCTACCCACAAAAGCTTATGCCCAAATAAATGTTAGTCTTTAAGGTGCTACAGGACTCTTGTTGTTTTCCTTATATGCTGTTTTTGAGGAGCTGGTGCTACTAATTATCTATATACATGACCATCTATACAGCTATATATATATATATATATATATAAAATAAAAATACAAAGACCATGATTTTAAAATTAAAATACATGGCAAAACAGTTATGGTACTAAACATGTCAGATTTCTCCCCCTCCCCCACATGTCCCATGCACTCCCCCCCCCCACCCCACCCCCCAAAAAAAAAAAAAAAAAAGAGAGAAAGATGGTCAGATTGAAGGGCTTGGAAAATCAACAGGCCTCTTAGAGTGCTCAGAAATACTAATACCTCTTCTGTGGAAAGGCGGTGTTTTGGCACTTTGCCCTTAAGCCAAGAGATGAGGTCTGCAGAATATCAAGAGGCAATAAACAGGCTGAGTTTATAAAGAACAAATTGTGCCTGACAGACTTGATCACTCTTTTTGGCTCGAATTACAAAAGTAGAAGTTGAAGGGTGTGCATTAGGATCTAATATAACTGGACTTCAGTAAAACGTATGATTGTTTTGCAGAATCCTTTTGGAGTAACTAATTCAAAGTAGCATGGGCAATAAGCACTATGACGAGGGATTAAAAACTGGCTGAATACCTGTTCAAGGGAAGAAAAAGAAAAGACAAATCCCAGTCTATAGAATGAGGGAGGTATGCAGTGAGATGCCCATAGGATCAGCGTGAGGCCCTGCAGTGGCTTGTACAAGCATGGGCTGAGACTGCAAACAAGACAGCTGCGAAGAAGATAATAATGATTCTTTATTGAGGCTTCAGGCACAGATCCTGGAGTTCTTCCTGGTTCTCCAACTTCCAGACTGACTGACATGACATAGCTTGTGCTGCCTGTTATCGCTACAAAGGGTGTCCTTATGTCTTGGCCTGGAGTAACTGTTCATGGAATGGACTACAGACTACACAATAGGCCACTTATTATTTCACATAGTTACTAATGCTTTGAAAGAAAGAGGTGAACTGCACTCTTAGTTAAATTTGGTGATGGTGCTAAATTGGTCCCATTGCAAACACTACATAGGAAAGGAAACTGGAGAGGTTAAAAATATGCTCAAGAAATAAGATGAGATTCAAAGTGGGGGGGGAAATAGATGCTAGCATACCTGGTGGGAAATAACTCGAAACACAGATGAAATGAGAAGTGAGATACTTGGGAGGAAGTAATGCTGAAATGGCTCCTGGGGGGATCCTGGGTAGGAAATCAATATGTGATATGGGATGGGGGCAGGGGAAATAAGCCAAAGTAACTGGCAAAACCCCTTCAGGGCTCTCCAGGGGCTGCTGCTACTCCCTTCTCCTGCCTTGGTCCTACTTCTTGAGGTGGGGACAAATATAGTCTTAAGAGCAGGCTACCCTTCTGTGGCTATAGGGCTTCATAGAGGCTGCTGTTCCGCTATAATCTCCAGTGCTCCCACCTCAGGAATACATCCTTCTTTGAGGGGGGTGGAAGGAAGGAAGGACTTTTAAAGGCAGAATTCCCGCTCAGTACCAGAAAGACAAAAAAAAAAAAAAAAAAAAAATGGAGGCAGAGAACAGTGAATAAAATGGTTAGGTTAATTTATGGATTAAAATTAAAAGGATTAAATATGCTTTCAGTATTTTGGCCAAATGGTTACTAAAACGCAGGGGCCTTCCCATACTGTGAGTTAGTCAGAGGATGGGGTCTAAGAGGAGGAAGGTAGGTATGATGATTTAGTTATCTGAATGATATAAAAACTAAGGTGTGAGAGGGGGACTATTTTGGGTACTTGAAAGCATGGGATTATGGTGGTTGTACTTAAGAGTAATAACATGAAATTAAAGAGTGGAAAACATAGGGTGTAAATATCAGAAAACAATGTACTAGGCCCTGCTTTAGCAAGCTACTTAAACACGTGCCTACCTTGAAGAATGACTAGTTCCACAGGCTGCAATGGAATTCCTCTTGTGCTTGTGTACTAGAGCTGGCTGAAGAATGGCAAACAGTATTGCAAAAAATCTTTGATATTTCGACATTTCTCTCACTTTATAAGGTTGGAAAGAGATCCCTGTTTCTGCGGATTCTTAGACAAACATTTTTAAAATGTTTGAAATTTTGACAAAAATCTGTTAGTCACAAGTTAATGAAAAATGAACATTTTGGGGAAGAAAATTTTTCACGCAAGTTTTCTTTTTTCTTTTAAAAAAAGGTTATTTTTCTAGGGAAAAACATTGTTAGAAAAATTTCAACCAGCTCCGTTAAGCACTTTGCTGAATTGGGGCGCCAGAGATGAGATCTGTTAGACTGGGGGTAGTGTCTGAAGAGAGCAGGTAAGAACAGTTATAAGCTGATATTTTAAAACTAGACTAGATGACATATAATACACAGGACTTCAGGAAACAATCTTGCACTATGGGTGAGGCAGGGAGGTAATTAATTAAACATTTCCTTTGTTTTTATAAATCACAAATGGTAAGAGCTGATATTGTTTTTGAAGCCAAGGTTTGCATCCAAACTCTCTCCTTCGAAACAGAAAGGGGTGTGCGCTTTGATCTTTCCTGGTGTCACCCATGGTGCCACCTCAGCGATTTGGGGATTCGAAGAGTTGATCCAGATCTGGGAACTTCATTCTATGATGACTAAGCACGTAAATAACACAAGGGCAAGTTTCTGCAAACACATACAGGCATAATTCACCTATAGGAATAAAGTTATCAGGCACTCAAAGGTTGGAGGAATGATGCTGACTTTACCCAGGTTCCCTGTGCAGGATGCAGGGATAACTCTTGGCCTTTGTACTCTGCTACATGGTTCCCGAACCACAAAAATGTATGAAACAAGTAAACCCATGTTATGTAAAAATTACCCATGCTACTATATATAAATCTTAAATGTAACAGGGTTTTGAGGTGAAGCACCTATCTTTTTAAATGTAGTGGATTTCCCCTAATATACTCTCTTGACCACTTCACGTCCTTAGTCACAATGGAAAAGGACCGATAAATACGTTGTAAATGCCACTGCAGGTCAGACACCTACGGTCAAATGTGGACCTCCATAATGTGCCCACTCTCCATTATGGTCTCAGAGTGCCGAGGTCACGCAAATGCCAAATGGGCATTCTCCATAGCTAAAAGGCTGAACGTGATGTTCAGAGACCTCTTTTTCTAAACACATTAGTTCTGGAGGACAGGAAGATGAATTACATACATTTCCACTCCTACTCTTCCTGCTGTTTTCTCAAATAAACAAAGAGCCCATCTCCTGCAAATGGGCTACTTTCAGAAAGTAAAGAGATTTTAACCTGAACAGTACAATCCCTGAACAGTTTTAGCATTGTTACTTAAAACAGTTTCAGCATCTGTTCACACTATTCTCAGCATGCATGCATTTTGAGAGCCCTTTATAGTGGAACATTATGCAAACATCAAGATATGAAACACTTTCAAGCTATATTCTCAGAAATGGCCACTGCGGGGGTGAGCGAGCAGTGGGAGGGAGAAGAGGGGGAGCCTCATTTTGTGTAAATGTGGTTTATGGAGAACAGGGTTGGAATGTCTGATGCTTGAAATTAGTATTTACCATATCACCTGCCATCCAGATAAATTAAAAAATGGTCTTGGAGAAAGTTTCAATTGCCTTTATTTTGCATTACTGAAAGACTGAAGCCAGCTCTAACCCTAGAGTAGAGAGGTTGGTTTGCCGGCCAATGCTCTGATCCTGCAACCAATTATGCTCATGCTTAATTTTATTACAGTACTACTCCATGGTAGTAAAGTTCAGCACATGCGTCATTGTTTCCAGAACGGGGGCCCAAGTTCAGGCCGCATAATTCTACCATGGAGTCAATGGCTGACTTTTCCTTTAATAGAGAGATGTGGCCGTCAGAGACTACAAATCCCAGTGTGCAATGCTCCATTTTGATGCCTTTGCATCCAGGATTTGCAGTCTTTATAAGCTACATCTGTGTCAATAAGATAGCTGCAACCTCTCACATTTTATGCAAATCAGATGTTATGCAACCTGGCAAGTTGATAATAGGGCCCTCGGTTGGACATGATTTGGGGGCTGTGATTCTGTTGGACATGTAAGACTGTAAGAGGGGAGGAATAAATACAGGGAAAGTGTACTAAGTTGGTACTTGTGTTGCTGTCTAGAGGTCTGAGGCCCGTATGATTCTTTGCAGGTTAAATATTGGTTTCAGAAGATGAGGAGCTATATTAATGGAAAATGTTGTTTTATAGTTATCGGTAAAATTCATCATACGTGATTGGAAAGGTGAATTTATTAGGTGAATATTAAGAAGGGTAAATACTGTATAATTTAAATAGTTATATTTTCTTTTTGTGTATGTTAATGACAAAAATCAAAGAACAAAACCCCAAACACCCCCAAATAAATACAGGTAGGGTAATACGTCCGCTTTTATGGATTAAGGCCCTGATTCAGCAAGATCCTTAACACATGCTTAATTTTAAGCATATTTGTAATCCTACTGAAGGGTAGTGGGACTGTTCAAGTTACACACCTGCTTAAATACCTTACTGAATCAGGACCTATGTGTGTCTATCAAAATGCTCAAGGGAAAAGCCTCAAATAATAAAGGTTTATGCCTTATTTAATAATGAAGAAAATCCTATGCTTTTTGTTTCATTTAAAGACTCGATCATATTTTCCTACTAGTGAATATTACAAGTCTTTTGAAATAAATGTTTTACATCTGTCATCTGGGTTCAAGGTCTGTATTATGTGAAATGGACAAGACATGAAAAGGAATTATTCAACCTGTTGACTCTGTGTAGCATTTTATCAGTCTTAGGATGGTTGATTCAGTTCCAATCTCTTTTTGTCACAGTCAGTAATATCCTTTTCCTAGTTATTTATTTGTCAGACTCTGAGAGAGAGCAGTGATGTTAACAAATTTGTTAATGCACCCTTTGGACAATATTACAGTGCTCTTATTAAGTTTTACGCAGAAGTTTAAACTTATTTCTAACACTTCTTGTGGGGGTGGGGGTGGTCTAAAACTTTTCTTAATTAAAAAAAAAAAAAAAAAAAAAAAAAAAAAAAAGGTGATCTTAGGGAGCATCTGCATTGGCCAATTCACGCAGCCCTCAGAAAAGTTCATCTTCCTTAAAGGGGCTTTGTCAATGCTGATAGGCCAGAAATGTCTCCGGTCAGATACATTTTGCATTGGAGCATTATAGTCTGTCTGTGTGTCTGCATCTATTGGAACAGCTATAAGGAGAGTTTCTGATTGCACTTCCCCCAGAACCCACTGAACCATTTTTCCTGAGTCTACATCTCAAAGGTAGTATGGCAACAGGAATGTCTACGCAGCTGCATTCCCACCAACTCTTTCCCATTGCTCCTCTGGCAACAAACACCAGAATTTAGCCCTGAATATATTCAGTGATGTCACATCTTCCTCTGATTTCTTGTTCTCACTTTTTTTCTCCTTTCTGCTGAATGGGGTCTAGTTTCTTCTTGGTTCTTGGCTGAACTTTTCCATCTTGATTCCCATTTACGGAGTGGGTCTGTAACTCCTTTTGCAGCAGATATCTTCTGCAATAGCTGTTTTCAAGGAATTTCCAAGGAATCAATCCTCTCTTCTCAGTCATATTCCTCTTGTTCAGCTACACCCAGTTCTGGCTGCTCCGTGTTCATTAGAGTGAAAATGCAAACAGTAGCAGATGCCTGTTGGTGGTAATTACATAGAAGAAATCCGTACTTTCAGTTCTGTGGTCAGTGGGAGTAGCTCCCTAAGCAGGTCGGAGAGAACATTCTGATTTCAGAAGACCGATATTACACTTTTCTTCATTCAACTTGTCTGACTTTTTCAGAAATTAAGCAAATGTAAATTCCCTCTCCTTATCATCCTGGCCTTTTTTCCTTTCCTGCTTCTTTTCCATTCTGTCCCTCTCTTCTGCATTTCTCTTTTATTTCTTCTCCTTCAGTTTTCATTTCGCGTGACTCAGCTGGGTGTTCGTTGTGTATCGGTAACCTGTGCTGCAATGCCATGTTATTCACTTAAGAAATCTATTTTTGTTTCCCAAGGGCAAATTGTGTCCTGGTGTGTGTGGTCATGCAGGAGAGCAACAGGATGTAAGAGGCCCCTGAGCTACCCATGCTCTAGTAAAACACAGGGGAAGACATAGCTTCTGCTGAGCCATTAAATTCTTCACCCCTGAGGGTGTGGGCAGGAAAAGGCAGTGAATGGCTCTGCTGCCTCCAGTACACCAGCCAGAATAGCTGCGCTGGCACAACAGGGAGAAATAGGCTGTGCCTGTGCCAGGGAAGACTTACTGCTGGGTTCTCCCCATCTTCTCCACTGGAGGGAGGGGGAACAGTCTGCCTTCAGTGCTGCCTTCTGCACAAAGCCCATGGCAAAGTCACTGCTTAGCCCTAAATAACGTGAGCCATTGGGACCAAATGGAAACTTGATATGTTTCTTTTTCAGTTTTGCCCCACTCCCATTGTTGTTTGCTCCTGTCAAGTGAAGGTTCTTTCCAGCCTGTCCCTTATGTGAAGTTCAGTTCTGTTTGTGCAAACAATTAAACAAAGATCTGTGTTTTTTGTTTTTTAAAAGCCCATGTAAATCTGTTTTATGAAGCTATCCTTTTCAAGCAAAAGGCAGACACCACATAAAGATTCTTGGTCGGTGACCAGAGAGTCATGAAATCTCCTATGTGGCATTCACAATTCCTTTAATGTCTTTTGCCATTTTCAGCTTTAGATATCATTTAAAGTAAGTCTGTGTGGGGAGGAGACTAGGAGGGTGGGAGAAATGGGACTTTCAATGGAAGTTTTGTGGCTAACTCTCATTTGGGGTTTTGAATATTTCTCTCTCTGTTTTTCTTAATGTATCTCACAAGGACAGTGTAAACAAGCCAGGCTGATTGAATTGGGAAAGACTGGTATAACACATTAAATGTTAATGTATTATAATCTGCGTTCCCCAGATGTTTGTTGTAAACTGAAATGGTTGAAGGGATTGAGTTTGGATTGGGATTAGGTTTTTTGTTTAAGATTCAGGGGTGAGGCTGGATCTAGGCTAGGGTTCAGTTTGGTTGTACTAGTGCCCTTTTAGAGAGAGCAGAAATCCTGCATGATTGTGTGTTCTAAGCAAGATTTTGGCCCATCTGAATTTGAACAGGAAAACTAAGCCCCTTCTGGGTGTGAATTCAAAATTGAAATCCAAAGGGCAAGGGTGGGTTTGGATCCTGGCAATCAAACAGAATCCTTCACCCCTAAAATCTGAAGTGGTTCACATTGTTTCTGTTTTTGGCCCATTTCTAGTTAAAAGCAAAGACAAATTGTGTACTACTACATATAATGTATTCAGTGTTAACACACAGTCATTATAGAATTGTTTAATGCGAAGGGAATTAACCTTTGTAGTAACTGATTCATGGGTATCAATTCCAGTAAAAGCAGCTTGCTTTGCATGGTGCTATTGCCCTGTAATGTTTTTAGTCATTGTGTGAACTTTATTATTATTTGATACATGTGACTGTAATATTTCACACCAATGCAACACAAAATATAACTCTCCTTGCAACAGTTTTCATGAGGCCTTTAATCTGGACGTATGTTCCAGTGATTGGTTTCCAAAGACGTGCTATAATTTCATTATTATATTTCAGAATTTGTCTTTCAGCAGGGGAGCCTTGTTAAGAAAAAATAATTTGTTGGGCCAAATTCTCACCTTTTTTACACCTGTGAAACTCCACAGAAGTCCTGAGTTTTGTAGGTGTAACTGAAAGCAAAATTTGTTCATTTGTAAGCAAGACTGTTAAGAATAACTGTGTGATAGTACTGGAAGAGTTATATGAAATCAATTGTTTTTACTGTAAAAAGATTGCTATTAGACTGTTACAAAACTATGTAGATCCTCTGGAAAACTTAATCTGACAGTATAACTCAGTAATTGATCCGTCTGGCATATTTCATCTGAGTGTAAAAACACCATAAATGAAGAGGCCAAATGCTATAGTGTATCTTTTTGATAAGGAAGGCAGTAAGCTGCCATGAATTCTTTGCATTATTATATTGTGCTTTACTTGGTCAGTTAGATTGCCATGTGCTACCCTACCACTGTTTCTTCCATGCATCATGTTGAGTCATACAGGACTAAACAAGGAGGAGAGGAGTTTGATTTCTGCCACCCCCCACATATTTACTGTGATGAGTAGTCTAATAGAGCTAGGGTTCTACGGTCACATTATTCTGGGGCTGCCACATGATGCCAAGATTTCTAAAGCAAATTGCAGTGACAGATAAAATCTGTTCTGTTTGTGATTCACATGGGATGGAAAACAAATTGATTTTTTTGGTATAGAAGTACATCAGGATGTGGTGTTTAGTTTATCACTTATTGGGCTTTTTCAGACTGTAGGTCAAGCCCAACTTTAACCAAAGTGGCTGAGAATAATTTTGATCAGATGTCTACATTAGGTCATAAATAAATTGAATGTGGTGATCACTGATTGATTATAATCAATACTTTCATCATAAAGTCTGTAATCCCTCAGCAAGCAGTCTATACTTACATAGGGCTGTGACGAAGCCAAATGGATGAAATTAAAAGGGAAAATCCAAATTAAATTTTTTTGGACGAGGGAGCTTAATTTCCTTTTAGGAACTGAGAATTATTGGACTTTGGAATTCTCTCTCTAGGGAAGTAGCCTCAGATCAATGATTTGGGACATTTACTACTAGATAAATATTTGAAAATAGTACTGTAGGTATCAATCCAGTATTGGTAGGTGGCTGGGCTGGATAAACTAATACAGTGATTGCCATTAGAAAGTCAGTGTCTGCCATACCAATAGATAACACACTGCAGTATCTGTGATAGAATGGTGTGATGCAGTGCTCACCCCCCTACAAGCCCTGAGCGGGCTAGTGAGGGCCAGAAGGGGCCAATTAACTTTACATACTGCAGCTGGAGGGGAGCCAGGGTTTGATAAGGCCTAATGGCAGATGAAGCCTAGCTGGACAAGGAGCTGGGAAAGAATTAAAGCCAGCAAGTGAGAGCAGGAAGGTGGTTTCAGGAAGGGAGTCTGCAGTCATTCTCTAGGAACGGTGGTGTGGAGGAAACCCACTGGGAAGAATAAGCCCTGGGATCCTACTCCTGCAATCAGGGTAAACCCAGAGAAGTTATGAGGAGGAAAGCCTGAGAGAAGCTGGGTAGGAAGAAATCCAGGGAAACAGCAGCAAGGAGTGGGACTGTACAGTCCTTGGCCGCTGGGTATAGGGACCTTTAGGTTGGAACCCAATATAGAGTGAGGGCTTGGGTTCTACTACCGGCCACTGGGAAAGTAGCACAGAACCTGGAGACATGGAATGGAAGACTGTGTGAGGTGGCATCTGGTCAGCTTGTTTGGTGGGACTTTACCTCGGAAGGCTTTGTGACCTGGCCAGGGGGCTGAGAGCAGCCCTAGTAAAGGAGCCACAGTGTGAGCAATTGACAAAATGTGGCGCCAGAGAGGGGAAAAACTAATTTCCAGACTGAGCCCCAAGGAGATGTACCTGTCATAAGGGGAATCCTGTTATTTCCTTTTCAAGTGTAAGGGAATACTGCAGTGTTTGTCAATGGTCATGACTGAAGGTCTTTTCTATTTCTTGATTCTGATAATTCAGTGGGGTGGGTTTATCTAGAAATGCAGTTATCACATTCCTTCCTTGAGAGATTCTCATAAATCCTATCATGGTCTTCAGAGAGTGGAGACCACAATATTAATCCTGAACTTGCATCTCTTCAATGCCTGAGGAATGCCTATGGATTGTGACACCAGTCTGGACAATTGTACAGTTGAGTGGGTGACAGGCAATCATGGGGGTATACTTTGTTGGTCATGGAACTTGAGCCGTGATTGATATTTGGTATGAAATAATGGACATTAAAAGATAGAATTTGTACTTTAAAAAAAAAATTATGCATCTCTATGGTTGACGTGTGCCAACCAATAGAAGCACCTGAAAACATGTAGACTAATGGGATATAATATATTGAAATGTGTTTAATAGCTTTTCTGTTGCGGAACATTGGTTAGTTGTCACACTGTTTATAAGATTTCTGGTGTCTGTTAATCCCAACAGGATCTTTGATTTGTCAGTTGATTGCATTTTAAACTTTGAAGGATGTAGGTCAGTTATCCCCATGGCTGCTAGGGAGTAATGTAGTCTTGTGAGAGGAATAAGAGTCTTGAAGGTGCAGCTGTTCATGAAGAGTGACTTACTGGAAAGAGGTTCACGGAAGTGACTAAAAGTGCTCTTGAAACTCTCATTGATACATTCTCTCAGACCTAAGAAATGAATGTGGTGCTAACTCTTTAAAACAGAGGCGCTCAACCTTTCCAGACTAGTACCCCTTTCAGGAGTCTGATTTATCATGTGTACGCCTAAGTTTCACCTCACCTAAAAACTACTTGCTTACAAAAGCAGACATAAAAATACATAAGTATCACAGCACACTATTACTGAAAAATTGCTTACTTTGTTGTTTTTACCATACAATTATAAAATAAATCAATTGGAATATAAGTATTGTACTTCCATTTCAGTGTATGGTATACAGAGCAGTATAAATAATGTCTTTATGAAATTTTAGTTTGTACGGACTTCGCTAGTGCTTTTTATGTAGCCTGTTGTAAAACTAAGCCAATATCAAGATGAGTTAATGTACCCTCTGAAAGACTTCTGCGTACCCCCAGGCCTGGTTGAGAACCACTGCTTTAAAGAACTGCATTCTTGAAAGGCAAACTTGAGTTGGTGGTTCTGAAGCTTCTTTAAATTCATATTTTAAAAAACAATTTTATTCTAAAGTTAGGGGGTACAGAATCTCTGTTACCCTTATGCAAAATCTGTGGCTTCAGTTGGGTTGGCCGGGTATAAATGAGAACGGAATTTAGCTCATGGTGTTTAATCTTGCAATTACTGAAACTACGGCTCAATCTTGATAATTGGTATGTTTTACTCATTAGATAAAATATTTCTTTTCTTTTATAGTGTTCAAATGTACATTTAAAGATCTTCGTGATCAGTCAGGAAAAATTAGGTAACAGTGAGACAAAAGAATGGCTATATTTTAGCCTAGAGCAATTGACTATATTTGAGGTGAGTTACTTTAAGAATTGAACAAAGTTTCTTGGCTCAGGAATAAGAGCTAATTCTCAGGAAGAAGAGAGCTTGGCTCAGGAATAAGAGAGCTAAGAGTAGTTTAAAAGTGATTTTTATTTGTACTGATAGGTCATGATGAATGGTGTGTGACAATATGACTCAAGCTTTTATAAATTACATTAATATGGTTAGCTTGTCTTTGAAAAGCAATTTAAAAATAATATAGGCCATAATATGTCTGTCTCTGTGTGTATTCAAAAGGGGAGTTAGGTTGTCTGTTTTTCTCAAATGCTTTATTTTTTATTTAGAATTTGAAGGTACAAAAAGGAGGTGAGAGTAATGTATGTTATCTAGGGATAGTACTTCAATTTCTGACAATTGGTACTGAGTGGTGTGAATCACACATTGAAAACAAAAGTTGTTTCTTTATAGAAGAGTTTTAGTATCTTATGAACTTGTGGTAGGACAGAAACCATTTCAACTTCTAGAGAACTATGATGCAGTATTCAGTGAACATCAACCTCATTAAATATGGTAGGTACGTATGGCAGGTAGAAGTTTACTAATAGGATACAAAAGGGGTTCAGGAGAGTGGACAAAATGAAGCATGGTAAATGAGAGAATTAATTAGAAAGGAAACAAAACACAGATTAGAAAGAAATGAAGATTCTTTAAAAAAAACCCAAAAAACCTAATTAGTTTTTCAAACCAAATAGGCACTTGATAGGCATTAGTAGAAGCAGTGTCATCATAAAACTGAAGAGCTCAATGAGGCTCATGAGACAAGCTGGTTGAAAGTTTTCTTGACAAAAATTCATGTTTTTGTTTAAATGGAATTTTTTGAGAGAGAACTTCCGTTTTTGACAAGGTTTTGAGGATTTGTGGGGAGGAGGGAATCACATAAAACTGGAAAACATAGGTAAGAAATTGAAGTCCAGGACCTCCATGGTAGCATTCTCTGAAATGCTTCTAGTTCCACTGCAGGGTCTCAATGCGTAGATGAGACAATGGTATAAGGAGGAGGGGTTTAGCTTTATTAGGAACTGGGGAACCTTTTTGGAATTGAGGAGCCTATACAGGAAGAATGGGCTCCACTTAAACCAAAATAGAACCAGACTGCTGGCAGGTAAAATTATAAAGGTCATAGAGTGGTTTTTAAACTAAGGGCTGTGGGAAAGCTGACAGGTGTGGAGGAACACATGATGTGGACAGAGACATCCTTTAGGGCAGGATCTATTAATGGAGATTATCTATATCAGGGGGTCTCAAACTTTTTTCTGGGACCCCCTTTGAAAATATTTCAGGCTGTGATGACCTCCCCCCCCCCCCCCCCCCAAAAAAAAAAAAAAAAAAAAAAGTGACGACTCCACCATGTCAAGCCACCCTTCCTTCTGTGCTGCTGCTGGGGCGGCGCTGCCTTCAGAGCACCTGGTTAGCAGCCGCTGCTCTCCGGCCACCCATCTCTGCAGGTTCTAGTTGTCAGCCATGCACGGCATGTGCAGGGGCTGACAGCTTGCGACTCCCCCCATAATAACCTCGCGACCCCCAGTTTGAGAACCCCTGATCTATATCCTAGTAAGTAAGGAGGAGAGGATAGAAGAAGATATAATATGGGTAGGATCTGATATCACATAATAGCAGGCAGCTAAAAAGTGACAATTTAAAAAATTGTCTATAAATAAATGCTGGAAGTCTAAATGCTAAGATGTATGAACTTCAGTGCCTTGTATTAAATGAGGATATTATAGAGTCATAGACTCTAAGGTCAGAAGGGACCAATATAATCATCTAGTCTGACCTTCTGCACAATTCAGGCCACCGAATCTCACCCACCCACTCTTGTAATAAACCCTTGACCTATGACTGAGTTATTGAAGTCCTCAGATCATGGTTTAAAGACTTTAAGGTAAAGAGAATCCACCAGCAAGTGAGCCATGCCACATGCTACAGAGGAAGGCCAAAAAAAACAAACAAACCCAGAGCCTTTGCCAATCTGCCCAGAGGGAAAATTCCTTCCCAACCCCAAATATGGTGATCAGTTAAACCCTGAGCATGTGGGCAAGACTCACCAGCCAGAACCCAAGAAAGAATTCTCTGTAATAACTCAGAACCCGTCCCTCTAACATCCCATCACAGGCTATCGGCATATCTACGACCAGTAGTCAAAGATCAGTCAATTGCCAAATTAGGTTGTCCCATCATACCATCCCCTCCATAAATTTATCAAGTTCAGTTTTGAAGCCAGCTAAATGTTTTGCCCCCACTGTACCTCTGGGAAGGCTATTCCAGAACTTCACTCCTCTGGTTAGAAACCTGTGTCTAATTTCAAGTCTCAACTTCCTGAAGGCCAGTTTATATCCATTAGTTCTTGTGTCCACACTGGCGCTGAACTTAAATAATTACTCTCCCTCCCTGGTATTTATCCCTCTGATGTATTTATAGAGAGCAATCATATATCCCCTCAACCTTCTTTTGGTTAGGCTAAACAAGCCAAGCTCCTTGAGTCTCCTCCTGTAGGGCAGATTTTCCATTCCTCAGATCATGCTAGTAACCCTTACCTGCACCTGTTCCAGTTTGAATTAATCTTCCTTAAACATGGGAGACCAGAACTGCATACAGTATTCTAGATAAGGTCTCACCAGCGCCTTGTATAATGGTACTAACACCTCCCTATCTCTACTGGAAATACCTCATGTGATGCATTCAAGGACCACATTAGCTGTTTTCACAGCCACAGCACATTGTTGGCTCATACTCATCCTATGATCAACCAATACGCCCAGGTCCTTCTCTTCCTTTGTCACTTCCAACTGATGCATCCCCAGTTTATAGCAGAAATTCTTGCTATTAGTCCCTAAATGCATGACTTTCCACTATTAAATTTCATCCTATTTCTATTACTCCAGTTTATAAGGTCATCCAGATCTTCCTGTATGATATCCTGATCCTTCTCTGTATTGGCAATACCTCCCAACTCTGTGTTATCTGCAAACTTTATTAGCACTTCTTCTGTCAAGGTCAGTAATAAAAAGGTTAAATAAGATCAGTTCCAAGACCTATCCCTGAGGAACTCCACTGGTAACCTTCATCCAGCCTGATAGTTCACCTTTCAGTATGACCCCTTTAACCAGTTTTTTATCCACCTTTCAATTTTCATATTACTCCTCATTTTTTCCAATTTAACTAATAATTCCCCATGTGGAACCGTATCAAATGCCTTACTGAAATCTAGGTAAATTAGATCCACTGCATTCCCTTTGTCTAAAAAGTCTGTTATCTTCTCAAAAAAGATCAGGTTGGTCTGGCAGGAGCTATCTTTTGTAAAGCCATGTTGTATTTTATCCCAATTAGTGTTAACCTCAATGTTCTTAACTGCTTTCTCTTTCAAATTTTTTTCCAAGACCTTGTGTAATAATGAGGTCAAACTAACAGGCCTGTAGTTACCCAGATCATTTTTTCCCACTTTCTTAAAAATAAGAACTATGTTAGCAATTCTCCAATCATATGGTACAACCCCTGAGTTTACAGCTTCATAAAAATCCTTGCTAATGGTCTTGCAATTTCATGTGCTAGTTCCTTTTAATTTTCTTGGATGGAGATTATTTCCTCCCCCACACCCCTGCTCCCCTCTCCCAATTTAGTCCCATTAAGGTGTTCAAGTTTGGCTTCTGTCTCAGATGTGGTAATTTCTAACTTCATATCCTCATTCCTATTAGCCATCCTATCACTATCCCCAAGCTCATCATTAGCCTCATTAAAAATGGAGGCCAAGTATTTGTTTAGATATTCAGCCACGCCTAGATTACCCTTAACCTCCACCCCATCCTTAGTGCTTAGCTGTCCCACTTCTTCTTTCTTTCTTTTCTTTCTATTTATATGGCTATAGAACCTTTTACTGTTGCAAAGGGAATTAAAACCAAAGTCCAACTCTGCTTGGCTTTTGGCCTTTCTCACTTTATCTCTACATGTTCTGACCTCCAAGAAGTAGCTTTCCTTGCTGATGCCTCCCATCTTCCACTCCTTGTAGGCTTTCTGCTTTCTCTTAATCACCTGTCTGAGATGCTTACTCATCCAGCTTGGTCTACAACTCTTGCCTATGAATTTTTTTTCACTTCCATGGGATTCAGGCTTCAGATGCTTCCTGCAATTTTGACTTGAAGTAATTCCAAGCCTCCTTCACCTTTGGATCCATGACTTCTCCAGTCCAGTTCACTTCCCCAACTAATTCCCATAATTTTTTAAAGTTAGCCCTTTTGAAGTCAAAGATCCTAGTCACAGATCTATTTTTGTTTGTTCTTCCATTTAGTTTGAACTGAATTAGCTTATGGTTGCTCGAACCCAGGTTGTCACGTAAAGCCAGTCCTTTTATGAGATCCTCACTACTCACCAATACTGAATCTAAACTGGCATCCCCTCTTGTTGGTTCAGTAACTATTTGGTGAAGGGAAAATCTGGGCACTATTATTACTACTAGCACTTGTCTTCTGGTTTTTATCTGGGAAGTTAGTCTCCCATAATCACACAGGCATCACAGAAACTTGGTGGAATGAGGATAATCAATAGGACACTAATATCAGGATACAAAATATATGAGAAGGACAAAACAGGTCATACTGGTGGGCAAGTGGTGTTATATGTGAAAGAAAGCATAGAGTCAAATGAAATAAATATCTTAAATGAACCAAACTGTACCACAAAATCTCTATGAATAGTAATTCCATGGTTCTATAATAAGAATAGAGGATTAGAGATACTACCGACCATCTGACCAGGATGGTGATAGTGATTGTGAAATACTCAGGGAGATTAGAGAGGCTATAAAAATTAAAAAAATCAATAATAATGGGGGGTTTCCAACTATCCCCATTTTGACTGGATACATGTCACCTTAGGACAGGATGCAGAGATCAAGTTTCTTGACACCTTAAATGACTGTTTGTTGGAGCTGCTAGTCCTGGAACCCTCAAGAGGAGAGGCAATTTGATTTAGTTCTAAGTGGAGCACAGGATCTGGTCCAAGAGGCGAATATAGCTGAATCGCTTGGTAATAGTGACCATAACATAATAAAATTTAACATCCCTGTGGGTGTAAAGGGGAACACCAAAGCATCTCACCACAGTAGCGTTTAATTTCTGAAAGGAAAACTAAAATGACAAAGTTAGTTAAACAGAACAGAAATTAAGATACAGTGCCAAAAGTGAAATACCTGCAAGCGGCATGGAAACTTTTAAAAGACACCGTAATAGAGACTCAATTTAAATGTATACCCCAAATTTAAAAAAAAACATAGTAGTGAGTGGACCAAAAAAGTGCCACAATGGCTAAACAACAAAGTCAAAGAAGCAGTTAGAGACAAAAAGGCATCCTTTAAAAAGTGGAAATTAAACTCTATTGAGGAAAACAGAAAGGAGCATAAACTCTGGGAAGTGAAGTGTAAAAATATAATTAGGAAGGCCAAAAAAGAATTTGAAGAACACCTAGCCAAAGACTCAAAAAATAACAGCAAATTTTTATTTTAAGTACATCAGAAGCAGGAAGTCTGCTAAGCAACCAGTGGGAACACTGAATGATGGAGATGCTAAAAGAGCACTCAAGGTAGATAAGGCTATTGCAGAGAAACTGAATTAATACTTTGCAATGGGCTTCATGACTGAGGATGTGAGGGAGATTCCCAAACCTGAGCCATTTTTTTTTAGGTGACAAATCTGAGGAACTGTCCCAGATTGAAGTGGCTTTAGAGGAGGTTTTGGAACAAATTGATAAATTAAACCGGAATAAGTCACCAGAATCAGATGGTATTCACCCAAATGTGAAACTGCAAAACTACTAACTGTGGTATGTATTAAATCAGCTTCTGTAACAGATGACTGAAAGATAGCTAATGTGATGCCAATTTTTTAAAGAAGGCTCCAGGGGCGATTCCCAGCATTTATAGGCTGGTAAATCTATCTTCAGTACAGGCAAATTGGTTGAAACTATAGTAAAGAACAGAATTATCAGATACATAGATGAATATGATTTATTGGGGAGGAGTCCAGATCCTTTCTGTAAAGGGAAATCATGCCTCACCAATCTACTAGAATTCTTTGAGGGGATCAACAAATATGTGGAGAAGGGTGATCCAGTGGATATAGGATTTCAGACAACCTTTGACAGAGTCCCCTCCCCAAAGGCTCTTAATAAAAATAAGAGGTCATGTGGTAAGAGGGAAGGTCCTCTCCTTGATCAGTTACTGGTTAAATTATAGGAAACAAAGAGTAGGAATAAATGGTCAGTTTTCAGAATGGAGAGAGGTAAATAGTGATGTCCCCCAAGGGTCTAGACTGGGACCAATACTGTTCAACATATTTATTAATGATTTGGAAAAAGGGGTAAATAGTGAGGTGTCAAAATTTGCAGATGATACAAAATCCTCAAGATAGTTAAGTCCAAAGCAGACTGTGAAGAGTTACAAAGGGATCTCACAAACCTAGGTGACTGGGCAACAAAATGTCAGATGAAATTGAATGATGATAAATGCAAAGTAATGCACATTACTTACCTAACGTTTACATTAAATATTAGATTTTTAAACATTAATTACCTAATGTTTTGCTTAATGATGGGGTCTAAATTAGCTGTTACTACTGAAGAAAGAAATGTTGGAGTCGTGGATAGTTGTCTGAAACCATCCACTCAATGTACTGCGGCACTCAAAAAAAAAAAAAAAAAAAATCTTACAGAATGTTGGGAATTATTAGGAAAGGGATAGATATTGTATTGCTTCTTTATAAATCAATGGTACGCCCACATCTTGAATACTGCATGCAGATCTGATTGCCCCATTTCAAAAAAGATATTTTGGAATTGGAAAAGGTACAGAAAAGGGCAACTAAAATGACTAGGGGTATGGAAAAGCTTCCATATGAGGAGAGATTAATAAGACTGGGACTTTTCAGGTTGGAAAAGAGGCAACTAAGGAGGGATATGATAAAGGTCTATAAAATCATGACTGGTGTGAAGAAAATAAATAAGGAAATGTTATTTACTCCTTCTTATAACACAAACTCTAGAGGTCATCAAATTAAATTAATCGGTAGCAGGTTTAAAATGAACAAAAGGAAGTATTTCTTCACACAATGCAGAATCAACTGTGGAACTCCTTGGCAGGGTTGTGAAGGCCAAGACTATAACAGGATTCAAAAAAGAACTAGATAAGTTTATAGAGGATAGGTCCATCAATGGCTATTAGCCAGGATAGGCAGAGATTGCCGTTTGCCAGAAGCTGGGAATGGGTGACGGGATCACTTGATGATACCTGTTCTATTCATTCCTTCTGAAGCACCTGGCATTGGCCACTGTTGGACACTGGACTAGATGGACCATGTGACCCAGTATGGCCATTCTTCTGAATGGTCCCTTAGCATACATGCTAACTACTTATGTTAAACTATCTGTTTGATCTTGTATTTAGCTCTGGCATTCTGAGGCCTTGTCTACACTACAAAATTGTCAACCTAAATTAGGGAGAGGTACAGCCACTGCAGTAATTACTGACAGCTGGAGCCCCCCGCTCCTGCCTCGGGACTGCCCACCAACAAGCAATGTGGGTAACACATTGTCTACTCTAAACAGACTGCACCACACTTAACTACACTGGCTGAAGCGCTAGGTCTCTTGTGGAGGTGGAGCTAATAGGTTAATGTAGTGGGTGACTTACATTGGTAGGAGCTACACTGTACTATAGACACTTAGATAGTTAAGACAATGTAAGCTGCCTTACATCGACCTAATTCTGCAGTATAGACCAAGCCTGAGTACCTTTCTCAGACCCGAGGAAGAGCTCTGTATAGCTCAAAGGCTGGTCCAATAAAAGATATTACCTAACCCACCTTGTCTCTCTAATATCCTGGGACTGACGTGGCTACAACAACACTGCATAAAAGAATGGTGTGAAATTCTTTATTTTCAGTTCCAGAGGGGTAGCCATGTTTGTCTGTTTTTAGGACTCTCGCTGTTTTATTTTCAGTGTTATCCTTTTCGTATAATGAGAATGCAGCATAGAGAAGTAATACAACAGTGCTAGAGCTTCCCACAAGCATAAACTTCTGCAATTTTGACCTTCATTTAGAGTACTCATTTATCACATTAGTTGGAGGCCTTGATGCAGGTCACCTGGTAGGATTCTTTAGACATTCATATCACTCTAGCTTGTGCAGGGCGTATCAAATGCTTCAGGATCAGATTCTTCAGTTTTCATCATAATTGCTCATAACCTGACTGATGTGAAACTAAAAAAGGGTTTTTCTGAGTTGAAATATTGTGAGGGTGTATAGAATAAACAAAGCACACATTATTTATTAGTCATGAGTTACAAACTGAAATTCTTGTCAGGCAGATCCCTTCCTGAGATCCATGTGAATCTGGTTTTGTATTAATATAGCAGGATTGGATCCATAGTAAATAAATATACATTAATTAGAAAAACAATATTCAGACACCAATAGCTGTTATCTTACAATAGTTATGGGATTGCCATTAATATTACCATATATCTACCAATGAATCCTTAAATAATTGCTCCCTATATAGAATACCCTAGCTCTGCCCTCCTCCTCCCCCAATAGCCTTGGGAAAATGGTTGGCCCATATCCCAGCTCTCTCAGGTCAGGGAATGGAGAAATTATTTCCTTTATGAAAGCACTTGCACAGAGGGGGATGGAGCCAATAGGGAGCATCAACACTGGGGGAAAAAAGTGCAACACAACATTTATTATGACAGCAGTAGACTATAATTCTGCTTTAGCCACCAAATAAAGTTTTTATTTTTAAAAAAGGAATTAAAAGGATATTCTAAATGTTTTTAAAAAATGCTCAATTGAGGTTCAAATGCCATGAAGATCAATTCAGTACAGCAGTAGTTTTCACAAACTGTGCTGTGATATAGACACTCAAACACAGTTATATGCAAGAAATACTGTTTTTTTGTTTATGGGAAAAATATTCCCTCTGTTATTCTGTTGTGTTAATGGAGGGACAATCTACTTACAGTGGTTTCTCTGAAATTGGTGTGTAGTATGGTATTTTTGTTACTACTATTATCTAACTTGCTTCTGGTATTGCTCAATATGTGCTAGGCACTGTACAGAACTTAAGAGCGCATTGATCTTGCCTTGAAGAGCTTACAGCATAAATAGACAGATGCATGAAGAGTAGAGGAAAAAAGTACTACATACAAGTAAAGTGATGATGACTGGCTATATGTTTGTAATACAGTGTTTAAAGATGTCTGGATTATTCCCAGTTCTCACTCTGTTTGGTCGTTCTCAATCAGCTAGTTTTCTGTGCTCATTTCAGTATAGGATTTGAATGCAGGATTTTCATGCAGCATGGGTGTTGGGTGATCAATTTCTGAGGAACAGAATCTAACCATTCATTGAAAATGACTTCAGTGGGGGTTTCACCTGTGAAAGGCAGAGAGGATTTGGCTCTATGGGCTTGATCCTACACCAGTGAATTTAGTGGAAACTTCACCGTTGATTTTAATGGGCACAGGATCAGGCTGTATCTGAATAACAGCTAACTGCCTATTGTTTGCCATGGTACCTTTTCCCCAGTGGTTCTCTCTACTGGTGGTGGGATGAGATTACTGGCAAAGTGCTGGACTGGATGCTCTGTGACATTTGCCCTAGTTATGGCCCAGTTTCAGCAAGTACTTAAGCATATGCCTGATTTTAAACACACAGGATTAAAGATTTATGGTTTGGCAGGTATTTAGTTCGGTGCACTGTGGCCTGTGTTGGGAATTGCACTTTCTGGGCATGGTGTTACTTACGATCAGAGACTCCTGATGGACTAGATCCAAATTTCTTACCTTAATGGTTTATGTTTTTCATATTTAATCTTTACTTGTAGGGTGTTGAAATACTTGACTTGCTGGAATTGTCTATCAAAGAGTTAGCATCTTTGTAGATTTAATCCAGCTGCCCTGCCATAATGGGCCTACTAGACACATTGTGAGTGGAATTCCCCATTCTAGTCCCATGTTATGGTAGGCTGTAGAATTTGGCACTGGGGAGAACTGGTCTCTTTCTTTCTTAGAACAGAGGAGTATCTGTCTGTGCAATCTTTCCCATAAAGAGTTTCTCTATCACTCTGCATGAGTGAGTTGATATACAGTGGTTGTCCTTCAAAAACTTACAAATGTTTAGATAAAGTTACCTCCGTATGTAGCGTTCCCTATATTTCTCTGTTTTCAATGGAGGATATAGCAGATATTTGAAATAACCTTATTAAGGGTCAGATTATGTCCTGGGCCACTACTACTCTGTGTGGCCTCCCCAGATCTAGGATCAAAGCATACAGGGTAAGCAAGTGCTATGCACCCAGCAAATAGGCCAGGAGTGGACGGACCTTGACTCTTTTGGCCCTCAGTATGCAGCACAGCTGAGTTGGTGGGATGTTAAGAGCCAGTAGCAGATTAATATTCCAGCTGCTGAAGTGAGGGGGGAGGAGAAGGGCAGGAATCTGAGGCCAGAGGCCGCCTTTGTGCTTACTCCTGAGGCAATGCAACTGCAGAATTATTTTGCTATATTGCAGTTGGCAAGTTTTTTAATGTCCATTAAACAAACCAGCTCTGAAAACTTCAGTTAGCAAAATTAAACATGCCTATGAAAGATATACTCAAACTCCGGTTTTGGGATTAGTTCTGGGTGTGACTTTTTGATACCTAGATTCAGTGCGTCTTGAAAGAGACATTGGTATCTAATTCTATTCTGTTCTCATTTGAAAGGGAGGAGGGGTGAAATGTAAATTATAGTAGAGGGTTGTGCATAGGAATGTTCTGCAAAGAGTAACTCTTCTGACAATAGTGAAAGTGGTATGCAATACATATTCTGCAATGCCTTTTAGCTCTTTCAGAGAGAGAGACTTGTGAATGATGATTTTGCTAAATTTATTTCTGCTCTCATACAGTCCCTAAAATAGTTAATTCAGATTGAGGATACTAAAAGGGATTGCTGTTTCAATCCACAAATGAGAGTCAAAGGAATAAATGGCTGGTTTAAATTGTAGTTTTAGACAGATCCTTTATGGTGAAAATCTTTGCTTACTATAATTTTTTTACAAAATAGCTTTCCATTTGACATGGTACAATGATGTGAAGTTACTAGGACCAGTAGCTGGAGACTACTCTGTTAACTCTGGATTCAATTGATGATTGAGGATGATAATATGAATGAATTCTCTCTGAAATTGGAGAATGAGTAATAAAGTATCAGTCCACTAGCTTTTATGCCAGTTTTGAAAATCAGAAAATAACACTAATGCAGTTTAGAGAGCACAAAAAAGACATACAAAACTTGAACTATAAATATTACCCGCTCCACAAAGTGCGTTTCACCTTGTGGCCCCCTGCAGTCAATGACGTCAAAGGCAGGCCAATACTGAATGCTTGTGAAAATCCCACTCTCATGCTACTCAGAAATGTGAATTTCATATTTTATAAGCCAGAACAAATACGTCGTTGAAAATCTGGAAGACAGTCCAGGATAACTTCTCACTGCCAGGAAATGGTGCTGGGGTTGAGTGTCTCTCAAGTGCACCCTGTGCTGCTCAGATAGTGCAGCCCACTGAGACACCGTGATTATGGGAAGCAGATCCATAGAGTTTGCTGGATCATTAGCATGTCGTCCCTGATTCAACTGAACGTTGGGTACTTGTTTAAATCTCATGTTCTTAAGTGGTTTGCTGGATAGGGATGAATTTATGCACATACTTAAAACTGAGCATGTGCGAAAGTGCTTTGCTAAATCAAGGCCATAAAGAAAAACAAAAAAGACTCAGAAAGCAGCCTAGAGAGAGCTTTTTGGTTGTCCTGGTCAGAAGATAATGAGCAGGGAAAACTTAATGAGCCTCACTGGTTCTCAGATTACTGAGCCACCACCTGTTTCAACATGTAAGTATAGGTCAAGCTGTAACCTGAGATGCGAAGTGTTTGTCTAGAAATCAGATACCGTGGCTGAGCGATGAGTGCAGAAGTGGAGTTTTTGGGAGAACCTCCAATGCACAGCACATGACTATATCATCAAAACGGTAGTAGAGGTGCTCCTCCTCCAGTATGCCCCGCTTGCATTCTTGGAACCTGGCCCAATTTAAGAGGGAATCTCTTTTGTTTTGGGGAGCAAAAACTGGTACTTCCTGGGGGCAGTCCCCTCAAGGCATCATTATTTTGCTTTGATGTTAAGGACCCAATCTTGATCTTTGGCCCTCTGCAGTGGCGTTGTATTAACCTCCATGACCTAGCCTAGGGACGAAGAGAGCCAGGATCAATTGCTTGCTTCCTTGGAGCAGATGAGCCCTGGTGCACCCACCTATATGCAAGCCCTGGTTGATGTAAGCACTAGTTGGGATGTGGCGTGTACGCAGCTTCCTGGGGTTTACGCATCTTTTGTGACCACATAAAAAAGAACCGAAAACCTTCCCTAATGCTTGGACGTGTAGAGCTTAATACTCATCAGTCTTTATCTGACACCATTCTCCCTTGTCTTTACACAAAGATATGCTATGTAAATTCAGAGATGTTCCCCTCTGTACCCAGGAGCTGTATTACATGTGCACAACTGGCTGAATTAAGGATGTCATTTTGACCTTAACTCTGAATTTCCTATGTGAGAGTTGTTTTGGGGGGTTTTGAGTTTGTCTGTGTGGGTATAAAAGAGATGGGCTTTTTAGATTGCAGATATAGTTACATAGAAAGAAAGAGAGACTGCCTGTTATGTACTCACAAGAATGGACTGGCGGGGAAGAAAATGTGTGAATTTGATCACACTTATACAAACCCTATTGTGCTTCCATTTGTCATTTCTCTTTTTCATCTCCACTGATGCAACTGATTATGTATCTCATGAAGAGAGAGATGATCCGTCAGGTAACCTGGTCCCAAACTATTTACAGCCTTATAGGTTGAAACCAACGCCTTTAACTGCTCCTCAAATCGTTCACCTAAAAATGTAATCTCCAGTTCATGTTTGCTATTATAACTGTAAGCTCAGCAGAAAATTTCTTTGAAACACTTGGTGTAAACTATTTGTATGGAAAAACTTGGAAAAGTAGTGTGACGGGGCCAGCCCTGACGGCTATAGGAGGGTGCTGGTAGGCATGTATATTAGCCCCAGGCTTAGCAAATCCCTGTTCCCTGGGTAACACAGCCAGGGTTACTCCAGGTTAATTGGGGCACCTGAAGCCAGTTAGGGAGCTGGCCATAGCAGGTAAAAGCCTCTGTTTCAGGCAGGCAGGGGCAGCTGAGAGGGAGTTGAGCAGAGCAGTGTGGAGCAGAGCTGCTACAAGGTGTGGAGCTAGTGGAAGAGCGAAGCAAAGCTGCTACAAGGCTTGGAGCTAGTGGGGTGTGGCGACAGCACCCAGCCACGGGAGTCAAGGAGAAGCTCGTCCAGGCCAGGCGACGCCAGCCCCAAAAGCCTGAAGGAGGACCACAAGCAGGGGGGCTGCAGACAAGCGACCCAGGGAAGGTAGTAGCCCATGGACTAAGCTGTTTGAGGCTACTCCTTGCAGGGTCTGTGGGTTGGGACCCGGGGTAGAAGGCGGGACCAGGCCCCCCCCGCTCCCACCCAGTCACACCACCGGCATAGCCGTAGGGAGCGCAGAACCACGGGGCCAAACAGGCCCACCTTGCCCCAGTAGTTGAACTCCTATGTCTACAGTGACATTCCTTTTTTTGGCACACTGTAGTCTTCCAGTAGTTTCATATAATTTAGCTGTTAGTCAGTTGGCACAGTACAGCTAAATGTTGAGATATATCAAAGAGATGGGTAGCATTTGCAGTGAAAGAGGGCAATTTCTCTAGAAGGCATAATTTATTTAGGCTTTGTAGTCTTTGAATAAATCTTTCCCAGAAACCCATGGATAAATTAACATTCCATGTGAAAGATACTGATTTATAATTATACAGATATACTTTTACAGGGACTAGGTTGAATTTGTTAGCTATATATAATGTAATTATTTATTTATATTGCAGCTATGCCTAGGGATGTCTCTTTGAGATCAAGGCCCCATTGTGCTAGGTGCTGTACAAATGCATAACAAAAAGATGGTCCCTGCTCCAAAGAGCTGACAGTTTAAATGTTGGTGGTTTTCACTGACTGACTGTGAGGATCATGATGGATGCTGATGACAATGAAGGAAGGAGGAAGTATTTTGAAAAATTACAATGAAGCAAATTCATCTCTGATATAAGCCAATTGATTTAAGTTATAAGTTATACAGCAAGGTTGAATGTGGCCTATTATATTTTCCTGAGAGATGCTGAATAGGTTTTAAATACCACAGGCTTTAAAAAGTAAAATTTTTACATGTGTGATTCATATCAGCTGGTCCTTCTTGTATTTACTTTGACTGTTAATCATAAAGTGCTGCAGTATAGTAAAGTCACACTGTGCTTCTTGTATATAACTTTATTGTCAAAAAAAAGTAATTGGCTGAAGAAAGTAGTTGTCATAGTGGTGAGGTGACAATGGAAGAGTTAAAGCCCTTGGTTAATCTAAGCATATATAAAATTAGACTGCAATCATGGAGTAAATCAAGCAGATTGTTAATATGGCTGTGTGCCAGCCTTCTTGTTCTTCCTTGATCCTAGAAACTACTGAAATTGGTAAAATGGATGAGCTGTTAAAACCCGTGAACAAAGTCTCATTCTAGAGCAAATCTAGTGTTCCTCTTAGAACTGCAGTTTCCCATCAGAACTCAGAACGAATGTTTATCAGTAACTAATGAGAGAGACATTTTGGTAAAAATAGCTTTTGTAAAGCTGCTTAAAAAAGGAAATGGATTGAAATGGGAACTGGGATTCCCATACTAATACAGTAATGATAACAGGATGGGAGTGGCCCTCAATCTTGTGCCAACCCTTTTAAGAATAGGAAATAGCATGGTACTTGCAACATGAAAGCAAGTAACCTCATGGCCTTATACTGTGTAAACTCTCCTGTTCCTCTTCCTTGCGTTTTGCTATCTCTCCCTATTCCATGATGTTTATCTAACCTACACTGTAAACTACTTGGGGAAGGCACGGTCTCATTTGTCCATATAGTGCTTCGTATACCACTCTTGATGCTCATATATTATGTTGATGAGTGCAGCACAAGAACCTAGAGAGGCAATATAAATAACAGGATTCTTAATGTTAATCCTACAACTAGCTCTCCATGATTACACTGCCTTCCCACCTGGCTCAATAGCTGGAAAACTTTATTGGACTGCCTGGAGGAGGGAGGGGAATGAAATGGGGGGAGTGCATGCCCAAGAGATGCAAGGGTGGCTCTTCTCCCATGAGTTCTCAGCCTGCTATTGATTAGCCAAAGGGAGATTGGAGTGGATTGACTCCCTCCCCTCTGCATTAATTTAAACCCTTGCTCAGGTCTTTTGGCACCTTTAGCTCCATTTCGCTGCCCCACCCTCCCCTCTTTGTTTTTGTGATATATATAAATTGTGTTCTTTAAGATGCTGTGGGTCTGACCAATTGCTTGTTTGGGGGCAAGAAGGAATTTTTTTCTGTGAAGGCCACATTAGCAGAGGCTTTGTAGGTTTTCTTCGCCTTCCTTGCAGCATCTTGGAGTCACACTTAGGTTAAATAGGAGTTAGACTTGGAAATTAATGTTATAATTTGGTATGAATGCTTAATTCATCTCAACTTCTGGCCCTATCTAGTGTGGAGAAAAGGCCAAAAGGACCAATGCCCAGAATGAAAAGAGATGGGATTTTGCAGGTGAACCTTGGGCCTACAGGAAAAGGAGAGACCTGAAGTCTTAGACTGAGTTTTCTTCTGGGACCCATTGTGGGTAGGAGGATGAGAGGATACAGCAGAGTGAGCTGAATGCTACGAGTAAGCAGAAGAGCGTCTACCCCAAGTTATGGGTTGTATGGTGACAACTCTGTAGCCTCCACACTATACCGTCAGCACAACTCATCCAATCAGTATGTCTGAAGGGGACTAATGATCAAAACGTGATGGTGATTCTGCATGCTGTCTCCCAATATTTTGTCATTATTATCAAGTAACAGTATTATTTCTCACTGTAGACAGAACTGTCAATGTGGCTGCATATGCCTTCCCACTTCCAGGAGGCCAAAGCCAGGCCATATCAGCCAGAAATCCTATTCTGCTTGACATTAGTAGTTCCATTGGGCTCCACAGCAGATTATATTGCCTTTTCTTCCTTCATTTCCCCCTTGCAGAAGAGGTGTACCTTTCCACCTCCGAAGGGAGAAGGAAGTGATAAAGCCTGAACAGAAGAGCAGGCAGTCAAGGGGAGAGGAGGTGCTTATGATTACAGTGGCTCTTCCTACTTGGGTTGGATGTTATGTATGCCTTTTGCTTTACATTCGTAAGAAATCCTGGAAATAGGCATGAATGGTTATGAAACTGCAGTCTTGTATTAATACAACACCCAGACTGAAGCACATTACTTTACTAAGTTATCTTTCGAGGTCAAATGAACTTCCATTTTGGCTTGCCACAGTTGCATAGTAGAAGCCAGAGAGTTCATTTAATAGTTAATTTCAGGTACTCTAGAAAAGAGAAATTGTTACAATGGAGAACTATTTTGGGCTTTAAAATCAGCATTTTATTTCTTAAGCAAAAAGGATGTGAACATCGAAGGGTAGATATACAAAGTGTTGTGATGTGGCTGTCATGCATCCCGAAATGGTAACAGACTCTCATTATGGCTCCCTCTCAAGAACTTAGCTGCACAGAGTATGTTCAAGGTTGAGAAAATATAGATGCAAAGCAGTGTGTGATTAGGTCTGCTCCCTCTAAAAAGTGTGGAGTGAGGCCCGAACTACTAATTAGGCATGCAAATTGAATTTGCTGAGGACTTTTGAGGATGGAAGACATCTGAAAGAGAGCTGAGATAGCATCAAAACTAATAAATACAGCATGAATGTCTTGCCCGTATTACTTAAGATGCCACTAGGGATTTAACAGTTATGATCCTTTCAAGGGTCAGAAGGAAATACCCAAGGTGCAAATTGACAATGGAATATCTTTAGTCCATTTCTGACTTTGCAGAACTGTACTGCAGTTTTTCAGTTTTCAGAGGGTAAAAGTTAAAATATTATTAGAGCTTTATAATCTAATGATTAAACTCTCCTCCCTGTGTATGACACTGCCCCAGCTTGTGAAACATTGCTAGTGCTTCAGTGGGATGCTTCGATAAAATTACGATTGTTAATTATTCTTAGGATCAAGGACACAGACTTACTTCACCTGTAGAATAAAGAAATTAGAGTTTCTAACATTTCAGGAAACAGGCTTTTTGAACTGAACAGCAACTAAGGCCTTGTTTACAGTACAAAGATAAGTTGACCTATGTTAGGTAGACTTACAACCACCTCATTAATTACCTGGGCTTCCGGCAGGCTGTCCCCCCTTCCCCCCCGTTCCCCACCGGGAGCTGAGGGAAGCTGCCTGGGACTAATATGTCCTGTCATGCACATAGCGTTTGATCCTGATCCCATCTAATCAATGGAAAAACCTTCCACTAACTTGCATGGTACAGGATCAAGCCCGTTGTTGATTTAATCATCAATAATCTATTCAAGGGTTTATAAGAATGTAGGACTGGTGCCAAAAAGTTTTAGAAAAGTCAAAGGTAAGCTAACTGCAGGAATTTAAATGTAACACTTCATCTGGACAATGTTAATGCCATCTAATGTGCAGGGTTTCACAATTATGTGAAAAAGTAAATGTTCTGATTGTGTTATATTGATTTATTACACAATTAGAGCAATTTTAGCATAGATGTGATTTTTTTGTCAGTTGAATAGATCTATAATGGGAATGGTGAGAAATCAAAAACACAGAGCTTATTCATATTCAACTATAGCATTTCAATAATTTTTTTCTAATACACACACCTCAAAATTTTTGTTGGTTGGCTGATATCCACAAAAATGTTATGCTTCATTCATACTTTAAATGAAAACCTATTTTTGGAAACCTTTCTTAAAGAAATATTGCTAGTAACCCAGGATAAATCAGAAACTTTATCATAAAAACAAATATATTAACATTTAGACCACAATGTTGATTTAATTATCTTAAATACAGACTACTTGCCATGATTAACAATGTAATGGAGTGTAATAGGTTGCCTGATACTTCCATAGTTTCCAGCCTCACTGCTGCTTACATTCATGTTTTTCAAGGCTTTGAAGCTGTCACTAGAAAGAACTGATTACATTTTTGTTGCAGTATAATTTACTTTTGCTTTTATGAAAGCATAAAAGTAAATGTAAAAAGCACTTAATGGATAATGCCTTTAGGTAAATTGAAGGAAGTCTTTTGTAGCCAAACTATAGAAGATTCTGATATTTTAAACTGTTTAACAGATTTATCTGCTTTGCCACCTAATTATCTCTGCTTTGTCTTTCATGTATAGAACATGAAATTTTCTGCAGGTAGGGTGTCAACAACTAAGTTCTTGACTTTTTATTCTAGAATTAAAAGATCTTTAATCAGGAAACAGGCTTCCTCTCATGCTGCAAGAGTTTCAGTAGGTAAAGAGGTGGACATATTTCCCCTCCTCCTTTTGCTTCAAGTACAGTCTCTCTCTCTCTCTCTCTCTCTCTCTCTCCCCCTTTTCTTTTGAAAGATGTGGTTTGATTTGATGTTCATGAACTAAAACAAATAGTATAGTTTAGAACCAAATAATGTTTTGACAAGTGCTTTGCAAACTTCTCATCAGCTTCACCAATGCGCGTCATTCCTAAACTGCAATTCCTCTGCTGCTCTAGTACTGGTGATATCTCCATCCCAGAGGTAAATTACTCTGAAATACACACTCTGTCCCATGAAACTCATTGATTTTTGGTTTTACATTCATTAACGATCAGAAATCAAATTGGATTCCAAGTACAGCAAGCTTTGTATACACGTCTCCTAAATGTTTAAACTATTATCTCATAATTCTTAGTCTGGTGCCATATAAACTACACTGTGAGGTCATCAGAGAAAGGTATTGGCTCACATTTTTGAAGCACAAGTCTAATTTTACTCTAAAATGTGAGGATACATGTGTGACACTCAACTCCTATATTCTAATGGCATGGCTTGCAGCACACTGTAGCCTAAAGAAAGAATAAGATTTTGTTTTTACACCACGGTGTAGTGGGCCTTATAGGTGTAGAGGGCCTTCCCTTTGTAACAAGTATGCTGCTATGGGGTCTTAAACCAAAGCTCATTAAAGACCCAGGTAATCCTTCTATTGGCTTTGGATCATGCCCATATTTGACATCTTTTTTTTCTTAGGGGTATGCAAGTGCTGGCTGACATGAGGAAAACGAGTATTTGATTTATGATCTTTACAAAGCGTGCAGAGTCTTAGATTTTTCTGATTGTTTGTTTGCAGTTTCTCTGTGAAATTATGAAAGTGAGAGGCAATATATTAATGTAGAAGTTAACAGTATTGTGGCAATGGAAATACACATACACAACTGGACATCTATCAGCTGTTCCAATATTTTCAGTTCAGGTGTATGGCATAGCAGCAGGGAAGTTTTAACAAAATAAAAAGTAAATTAGGTCTTTACCAAAGAGAAGCCAGACAACTTTTATCTCTGCCTCTAAGAAAGCAATCGGACTCGCTCTCTTAAGCATACATCCTTTTCAGTGTAATTTTGGCCAGGATTCCTTTAATTTCATTTTATGACTGATCAGAGCAACCGACCAAAACTTCATCTTCTAACATGCTGCTGGATTTCATTCCATCAAACTGTGCCTAACACCACTTCACAATTCTGTGCTTCTTAAAATTATTGAGGAATCAATGGCCATTTGTATTCTGCCATTCAACATTTCAAATGGGCTGCCTTTATTTTTTTTAATTTATGTTTTGCTTTGGCAAAGAGTCATAAAATCAGTAGGGTGAAAGCTGTTCAGAGATATTGAGCTTTATGAAGGTAAACCTTTTATTACTAGTAGGACTTCTGAAACACTTGAAACAGAACCTTCCCATCAATTCCTCTGGGCTGATCTGAGAGAAGTGTCAGAAATAACTGATTTTGTTCAACACTTAGTCTTCAGATGTATTGGATCAGCTTCTTGTGAGCCTCCAGCGCAATGTAGCATTTTTTTGGCAGCCCACCTGTGATACAATTTTTGGAAACCTGTCCGGGAGATCTTTGAATGGCATTCATTGAAGGAAGAGTGCAGTGGCTTCTGTTCTCGTGTTGGCCCTGACCAGTGTATTGCAATCATTCTTGGGTTTGGCGTTGAGTTGATATGTGTACACTTCTGTCCATACGTTAGTCATATCATGAGTTGTCCATGAATGTCTTGTATGGTATCCAGTGCTTTAACAAATAAGTCCTTGATCACCAGTTGGTTGGCCTTTGTAAAATTTTCCATCTACTATCTCTCTCCTGCAGGCTTCCACCGTCTGTGCCTTTACAGAAACATTTGCACCATGTGCCTTTTTAATGAGGATTGTGCATGCTGAAATTTATGTGCCACAAAAAATGTAACTTAGTGGAGGAGAGGAAGATATAGATGGGCCAACTAACTGGCCTCAGGATAAGAATGCAGCAGACCCATAAAATGGCCCATCATTGTGAAAAAACAAAGCAACAATAAAATATCAGATATTGGAAAGACCTATAGCATGATAAGCTCAAGAAGATGTTAGTTTCAAATCTCCATCTTTATGTGTGAATGGTAGATTTGGGCCTAGCCTATGGGAGAGATCGAACATCAATGTCCATTTGAATTTTACTATAAAAAGTAGGTAGCATTCTCTGTATGTATTTAGCTAACAAATCATTGTGCAGGAAAAAACCAGCTGGAGGCTAGAACTCCCCTGTAGTATTGTAAACACTGGGTATATCTCAATAAAATATATCCAACTAACATGGGTGCTGATGAAAGGTCTTATTTGCATATGGTTACAAAATGGGTTCTCCCCAGGCTACAGTACTTTCTTCCCAATTTAGGAAAGCTTCCTATGCAGGGAGCACCTAAGCATGTGATTAAGCTCATAACTTCGTTTAGAGGCTAAAGCACAAGACTGGGACTCAGGACGCGTGGGTTCTGTTCTCCAGTCTGCTAAAGATGTTACCCAGTGAGATTAAATTGCTTGCCTAAAGTATGTCTACATTGCAAATAAAATCCCACGCCTGGCCTCTGCCACCCTGCCCGGGCTAAGGGGCTGTTCAACTGTGGTGTAGCTGTTTGGGCTTCAGCTGAAGCACGGGCCCTGGGACGCTCCCCTCCTCCCATGGGGGCCTGGAGCCCGGCTCAAGGTCAAGCCCAAATGTCTACACTGCAGGTAAACTGCCCATTGGTCCAAGCCCCAGTTAGCTGGCACAGTCCAGCTGCGGGTGTTTAATTGCAGTGTAGACAGACGCACTGTCTTTTCTAGTCTCTAAACACAGGGGTGAGAATACATACCTGGTTCAGAGGGGTGTTTTGAGGTTTAATTAATGAATGTTTGTGAAACAGTTTGAGAGGGAAGTCCTATGAGTGCCTATTATTATTAAGAATATTGCCATCATAGAACTGTCCTTTGATAGTCAGTAGCCTCATCCCAAGAAAAGACACTTTTATTTTGAAGGAGTGAAGAAGGTCAGACGTCACAACAACACTTGCTGTGTAATTTTCTTGTCTGAGGGAAATATTGCCGAATTATGCTAAAGCAGTGCCAAGTATAGAATTTTATACACAAGCTGTTTGGAGGCCCTTAGGCCATTTTATTCTGAAAATACTCTAGAGACCATTTTGTTGAGATAATAATATTCAACCTCCAGAGAACATTTCTAATGAATGGCATTAGAAAAAAATCTTGCCATGCAAAAATTATGAAAAATTATTAGCGATAAGAGTATAGCTATTAACAAAATAATATTTGCTCTTTCTAGACCAATCCTGAAGCACTCTGGCAAAATTCCATCTCCCCACCCCAAAAAAAGAGAATCACATGTTGGTTCTATTGACATCAATGGGGCCAGGATTTCACCCTAGGGTTATAAGAACATTCATGAGTTGGATGCCTCCAGAGGGCTAAGAGGAGGAGAGAGAAGAGGAGCAGACCTTGGAGATACGGAGTTGTGTTGAATGAGAAATACTAAGCCCATACCCTGTCTTCATGCAGCAGATCTGCTACACCATTATGTGGACTTGTTGGGTCTTTTTTCCCCGATCTTGTACCTTCCCCCTTGCATACATTAATTAACTACGTATCTGAGAACCACATACTTTTGGGGCTTTGGGTAACTTTTCGCAGGTAGATCTCATGCAAATTAACTACAAAACCATTCTCTTGTGTACTGTAATATGACACATGTATACTTGTTTGCAGATACACTTACAACACTTATCTTTAGAAGTCCATTCGCATAAAAATCAGGATCAGCTAAAGTAGTGACAAAATGTAATGGAGTCACACCTACCTCTCACAAGCGCCCCCTGGTCAGTACATGTGCCTGCATTCTTAGTCTGCGGTGACCTCTGTCCGTGGTTTTTCAAGCAGGTTTTCAATGACTCAGCTCCCCGGCAAAGTCTGTCTGTCTGTGTGTGAAATGGAACAGATCCCTTCCAGGGTATACAGTCCATCGGGGGCCTATCCCAGTGCTCCTCTGTTGGCTCTTCCTGCAGCCCTACCTGGCTCAGTCCTTACTCAGTCCCAGCAGCCAGCCAGGAGCTTCCTCTTGCTCCTCTCTTGGATGGGTTGTGGCAGGACCAGGGCCCAAGCATAATTTTTTCAGGCCCAGTACAAACTTGTAACATGGGCTCCCTCCCATAGACATACCACAATCCCTCATCCCATACATGCAATCTCATGAGCCATGAAAAATGTTTTCCTCATGGTAATGGGGGTTGTATCCTGGCCCGGGCCCCCCCAGGGTCTCTGGGTCCTGGTAAAGTGTACCCTTCCCCTTCCCCCCCCCCATGTGGGGGCCCTGGGCAGGACCCTGAGGTCTCTAGAGGGAGCCTCTGGGCCTAGACTACCCGATCACACAAATAATCAATACAAATATACATGTTTTCTCATTTTCCCCTCTAAAACAGAGTAACCAATTTTCCTTACTCTGTTTTTGAACTCAGTTTTGCCCTCGTATGTGCAGACAAAGAAAATCGTTTCAACAATTCTCAGTGTTGCAACTCTTACAATTTTATTGTGACTCTGTGTGTTTCTTAAAGACCTAGCTCTTGGAATCAAGAGATTGCATGAGAATCTCAGTTTGCATTTTAAAAAGTTTCATGGTTTCAGAAAAAAGTTTGCAAATGTGAAACAAGTGCAACCTGAAGGCTCAGAAACCAGAAGGCAAATTAAAAGAACCTAAAGTCTCATTTTTAACCCCCACTCATGATATTTTGGAGTATGACCTATGGTTTTTGAATGTTTGAGGTTGGCAATACTAGTTTACCTACATTAAACATAGAAATATCTCAGAGTATAAATAGTCCTGCAAGTTTAAACTCTGCAGTGTTGGCATGCCTTCAGATGAATGAAATAGAGAACAGTGACTTTAATACTTCTTAAATATTTATAGTTGCAATAGGAAAAAATAATTGTGTACAGATTAAATGAATGTCTTGCTGTGGGAACATTGTACTAAATTGTGCTTACTATGTCTGCCACAATATTATATTCACTCTCCAGTGAAATGACTGGTAGTGAGAATTTTCCTTTAATAGTGGATGATATTCTTCCTGATGTATGTTTTACTCTACATATCATCAGTTCCAGCTAAAAATAAATATAGAAAAACTTACATTTTAGGAACTTCAATTTTACTATGGATTTGAATCTTTTGCATTTTTTTTAAAGACTGTTATTTTTTCAATGTCAGTGTCCTAAGCAACATCAGTAGGCCAAGTTTGGATCCTAAGAACTTTTAGCTTGGACACTGCTATAAACATGTTGGCTGTTGCCTAGCCTCATGTCTTTCCCTTGCCCATGCAGTAATTCTTGCTGAAAGGAGTAGGATTTAGGTGCAACCGACACAGGGAATACTGGGATAGTTACAATCCATGAAGGAGATGTATTGAAGTCAATAGAATGAATCACAGAGGAGCCAGTGGTTTTTTAATAGATTCTCTAACTGTTGTGGCTCTTCTGACATAGCATCTCTGCACATGCTTGAATTTGTCACATTATAATAAGTTGGATCCATGGGATCCAGTGTAAGTTTTTAAGGAAATATCCCATATACCCCATCCCATGAACTTCTACTGTGAATCCAAGAAGCCAAGATGTTGAAGTTTTTTCAAATGAATGGTCTCTTTAAATGTATTGGGCCAAATCCTCAGTTATTTTAATTCTTGAGTTTAATATTAGAGAAGTTGGTATAAAAGCAGAATCTTCGCTTTGTATATGGCCATCGCTCACTGTAATTCACTTCAACATGCTTTCATTTATTCCAATATGCCTATATATTAATTGCAGCACGCCTGATATACTGCAGTTCTGAGGCTACTGCTATATCTAGGCCAAATGGCTAGAGTTAGTTCTAGAAGGGCTCTTTAGGTGATTTTGTGAAAGTGGCATTGTGGAGATCCATGTTTGTTGTCCTTCAGTGGCTTCTGGATTAAATTTGTACAATTTTCCAGTAAAAAGGTGGCTTGCCTAACTGTCAGACCTGCAAATTCCACCTGTAAATCAAGCTGGGTTTTTTGTTTTGTTAAATTGACTCAAGTGTTTTCACCAACAATAGAGACGCTGTAGGCCTTTATTTTTATTCACTTTAAATTTTGGATGTTATTTTAATGTAACTTTTTTCATTGAGTTAATTTGGTATTCAAACAATATTGGTGCAGGCAATTGCTTTCTGTGTACCTCATGTGCAATATACAAGTAAGAAAAAGTGTACAAAGTCCTAAGTTTATATCCTTCTAATAAGAGCAATCTGTCTGTATTATTTTGTCTCATTTAAGACACAGTTTTGTGGGTTGCTGATGGACATCGTTGGGTGTTAGGGTGTTCAGTCAGTAAAAAAGAGGCACTTGACACATCACAGAATTAGATTTTTTTTTAGCCTTACCAGCACATGGGTGGACAGTCATAGGCAGGATGGGATGTATGTTTTTCAAAATTGGGCAGGAAACATTTCTTTTGTCTTCTGCACAGTACAGGAAACTGTACCGGCACTGTACAAAATACACTTTTTGTTTAGATGTAGAGTTAGCTTTGTAAGATTGCTTTATATAAGCGGATATTCTATACAAATGGGAATGCAGTGATTGAATTACCAAGGGTGGCAGAGAGGGTGAGGGGGGAAAAAAAATCAATATTCTTAAAGTACAAATGTCCTCTGTCTCTTCTTTTTCTTCAGTTGAAAGGGGCAGATGTTTTCTGTTTCTTTTTATCAGACTTGGTCACTACTTTGATTTGTTTTTCTGTTCTCTGCTTTTATTAGCTGGAAAGTCTAGATCTATCCACATTTAATTAAATTACAAAGTGTACTTATCTATAATTTGGTATAGACCACAGCAAGAGTTTTATTGGTAAATGTTTTGTGCCTACCATGGATTAAGATCCTAATCCAACTCCCAGTGAAATCAACAAGAAAATCTTCTGTTGATTTCAGTGGGAATTGGATTAGGCCATGAAGTGTGAAGTCCTTATTTGTGGCTCAGACAAGAAGTCTTTATGCACATGAGAAAAGTTACTGTCATTCATAAATATTTGCAAGTCAGACTTTGAGGTTTGTTTTCTTTTTAACTCAAGTCAAAACTCCCATTGAACTCAGACAAAATTGAATGGGAATGAATTCATGGAATTTTTGCCGAGTATAACTTTTGACAGGATAACTGGTTTGGTGGATAGGGGGAATGTGGTGGACATAATATATTAATACCATAATATTATCTGGACTTCAGCAAGGTTTTTGACAGTCTCACATGACATTCTGATGAGTAAGCTGGAGAAATGTGGGCTCGACAGCCCTACCATTAAGTGGATACATAAATGGTTAAACAACTGCAAACGAAGAATAGCTATTCATGGAAGGATCTCAGATTGGAGGGAAGTCTCAAGTGGGTTCCACAGGGGTCTGTTCTGGGTCTGGTGGTGTTTGACATCTTTATTAATGACTGGATGTAGTAATAGAGAGCATACTGATCAAATCGTCAGATGACACACAGCTGCTAGGGGGCTTGCCAGCACTTTGGAGGATAGAGCTAAAATTCAAAGGGATCTTGATAAACTGGAGATCTGGGTGATAGACCACAAAATGAAATTAAAAGAAGACAAATGCAAGGTGCTAAATTTACAGGAGAAAAACCAAATGCCCAAACACAGAAGGGGAGAGAACTGACTTGGCAGCAGCCCTGCTGAGAAGAATCTGAGAATTGTGGTAGATCCCAACCTCAACGTGAGTCAACAAAGCAATGCTGTTGCAAAAGAAGCAAATGCAATTTTAGGTTGCATTAACAGAGGCATCGCATGCAAATCATGGGAGGAGACAGTACTGCTCTACTCAGCACTAATTAGGTCTCAGCTGGCGTACTCCGTCCACTTTTGGTCACTAGTGTATAGAAAGGATGTAGAGAAACTGGAAAGGATCCAGAGGCGAGCGACAAAGACGATGAAAGGGATGGAACACAAACCACATGGGCAAAGGCTGAAGGAACTGGGTATGTTTAGTTTGGAAAAGAGGAGATGAAGGGGAGACCTGATAGGACTTTTCAATCTCAGGAAAAACTTCCTAACTGTAATAACAGCAGGACAATGGAACAGACTGCCTGGGAAGGTTGTGAAGCACCTTCACTGGAGGTTTTCAAAAGGAGGCTGGATAGCCATCTATCTTGGATGGTTTAGATACAACCAATTCTGCATCTTGGGGGTTAAACTAGATGACCCTTGTGGCCCCTTCCAACCCTATGGTTCTATGTTTATGGAAAAGTCCTTACGACATTAATAAGGATGAACACAATAAAGTTCTTGAGGGTCATATCGTGTTGTCAGTGTTTGGGCAGATCGCCTCACTGGTTTCAATAGGGAGTTCTACTTAAAAACTGATAAGACATGGGCCAGAGAAATGAAAGTGTTCTATAGACATTACTTAAACACCTATAGAATTGAATAGAGTATTATCCTTTAAACCATCCTATTTAACAGATATTCATCTCCGGACTGGTTTAAACAGTCTATGAAAGGGTTCTCATTCTCTGTTGAATTCTGTATGACTTTTCCTTTAGAGGAGCATGGCAGAATTAGGCCCCATTTTGATCAAATGAATATTTTTATTTCGTGGTTGGTTCCTTGCAACTGTTTTCTTACTTTTATTAAAATTAAAGGCTTGAATGAATCTAAATAAAATTAAACTCTGCTATCAAGCAATATGTCTAGACTAACTTGCTGATTGTTCAGAATATATTTAGGATGCAGAGAAAGAGTGGGAATCTTTAACTATAACCTCCCCACCCCAAACTTTGTCATACAAGCATGCAGCTAAATCCTCCTTCACTCCAAATATTTCTGTTGTGCACCTATCCCCTTTTGTTATATATTTTGTCCGTATGAGCTGAAAGTCATATCTGCTTGCATCCTCTCAAAATAGAATAATCTTAATGTGAATAAAACAAAAGCCTATTCAAGTCTGTGCACTGCATGCAAGTTTGATTGGCCAACAAAACACAAACATGCTTGGAAAAAATTGATTTGATTTCAAGAGGCTGGTAACTGTCCATCTTATGGAACTCTCCTTGCTCTCAAAATGCAAAGGAGCAAACCAAACAGTTGTTTCAACTTGTTTTGTTTCTGTTGTTTCATTGGCTGAGTTGTAGCTGTTGCCCACAACAGGGAAAAAAATACTTAGAGGTTGCTGCTAATTGCACAAATGAAAATAATTTCTCATATTTTAACTTTAAATGGAGGAGAACTATAAATACTTCTGAACCTTTTTTCTCTTTTCCATCTTGGATCAGTACATTTTGTCAAACCGCACAAATCTCATTCTGTTCCCAGAATATCTGGAGTAGCTCTGTTAAATTCATAAGATTACTTGGGATATAAACTTATGTAGGTCAGGATAGAACATGGCTTGTGTGTATATTGTTATGTATGAAAGTGGGATAATGGTTGGGAACAAGTGGAAATATTTAATTTTTTCCTCATTTCCAAAGGTTGAAGGTTTTCTTGCTTGTTCTATGAAATGTTCCTTTGTGTAGTGATTTGTGAGTATGGACACCGTTTTCAAAAAAGGAGCCTAAATCCATATTTGGGCACCTAAATAAGTAGTCTTGTTTCCGGAAGTGTTGTGCACCCAGCAGCTTTCTTCAAGGCCCCAATCCAGCACAGCACTTCAGCACCTGCTTAACTTTAAACCTGTGAGTAATCATTGATATCAGTGGGGTTGCTCACCTGTTCAAAGTTGAGCATGTGCTTAAGAGCTGTACTGGATCAGGACCAGAGTTCTCAGCACCTTGCAGGATCGAGCCCAAAGTTTAGCGCTGAGCACTTATAAAAATGTGGCCCCATAGCTGTGCCTAATGTTAGGCTCCTGGGTTTTAAAATCGTGGCCTTTAAGCACATCAGACTATCAGGGGGGAAATAATTCTCTAAAGGAAAAAAAATTATCTAAATGAATAGAGTGCCATTAGCTACATGAATACCATCATACTGAGTATCATTATTAATAGCTCTCTTCCCAAATTACAGCTTGGCTTTCAAATGCAGTGGAAGCTGGATGGGTTTTCAGGTATGGCATTTGAAGAGGAGGAGGAAATGGAAATTAGTCCAGGCTGATGGCAGTTGCAGCCTTTCAGCTGGTGAAATGTTGTTGTTTTTAGTAGTAATTTTGGTTCACATCATCCCCCTCTTACTGAAGGGTATCAAGGAAGAAAGCTTCAAGGATCCCATTGCAGAGCTCTCTCGCAAATGATAGCGAGGAGAATGGAGCGGTGCATGTCCCTCTGCAGAAAATGCTGCCTGGCCAGCCCCATACCTAGGCCATCTCCAGGAATTCATGGAAGGCTAGGGATCTGTACACAGGTTCTGTGTCTTCGTGCTGGCTCCTAGTCACTGCCCCTCCTCTGGAGCTGTACTGCAGGATCTCGCCCAGGCACCCAAGAGGTGGCTCCATGGAAAATATAATACAGGGTGCGTCTACACTGCAATGTAAGACTGGGTTCAGACTCAGGCTTGAGCCCCAACCCCCCTTCCATATATACACATCTCAATCTGGCTCAGACCCAGGGTCCTGACTCAAGCCAGGATCCAGGGTTCAAGTCCTATTGCTTTGCAGTGTAGATGTAGTACTAGAAATGCAGGCAGCAGAACTGCACCTTGGGCGACTCGCTGACATCGCACCTTTTTTATGAGGAGTTTGCCCAAGCGCTAGGTAAAGCGCTGAGCATGGAGACAACAGTGGGGCCTAATGACCTGGTCAGCCAGTGGGGCACCCTGCGGGTCCCAGAATTCAGCATGGGGACTGATGGAAGCCAGCCGTAGGCTGAGTGAGACCAGAGAAGTGACTGTTGCTGAAACTGGTTTTTTGCTACTGGAGCAGCAGCAGCTCATCCTGGGACTGTACATGGAGGAGCTTTTAGATGCCTCCCGCTCCCGCGGAACAGCCTGCTATAGAACTGGCAGTAGACACCAAAACTGGAAGCAGACACAGAAGGGACAGAAGCTGCCCCAAAGCCTGGTAAGTTTGACTATTTTAATGTTTGTTAATACAGGAATGGGAGTGATTTCCACTCTATGAATCAATGGAAAAGTTACCAGGAGTCCCGGCTAGCAGTGTGTATCCACCAATGGTGGATTGTACGCCAGCGCCTTGGCATCCCTCTGTCCCCACTCACCCCTCCCCACGCCTCTGTGTGGAGTTCAAAATGGCAACCAGGAAAGAACAGTAAAAATGCCTTGAAAGTGAATTTTTACTGGAGAGACAGAGACTTTTTTGCTAGGGCCATTCCTGTTCCTTAAAAATAATATCCTTACACTGCCATACGTGTAAGTACACCTCTCTGTAATTACTCAGTGGTGTAATGAGCCACCTGGAAACAGTGAACTGTGTGTGTGTGGGAGGGGGAGTGGAAATTACTTCCTTTCACCAGTCTCGTCCCTTTCAGTTAAATATAGTCTGCAGGCATCAAAATCTTTTGCACCAAATTTGACAGGGGTTTGAAATTTTGTCCAGAAACGTGAGGGGAGGGAGAGGGCAGGAGTGAAGGGGGATGGCTGTGGAGTTCTGCTTGTTTGCATGCAGTCATAACAGAGTGAGCTGTGTGGAAGCTAATGCAGAATCCTCTTGAGTCCCTCATGAATTCTGGCCCAATTCTGGGTGCCAATAGCTGCAGACATTTCCTGTAGCAGGAACTCTAGATGGTTACATTTCGAGGACGGGCATATTTTCCAGGGCCACCTTGGTAGCTGACCAGTCTGCTCCATTTGTAGCTGTGCTGTTCAGTCACTATACGTTTGAACATTTGATTGCATATGCTGCAGGTCTCCCATTGGCAGCTTGAAGTAACATCTGCCTTTGCCAGTCAGGCAGTACAAGAACTGTTATGTCCCTCAAAATGTGGAAGGCTTGAAATGTTAGAAAAATCTTTTGTAGCATGGCCACCAACTGCGTCCCCAAGCCAAAGTTGTTCTGCAATTTTTTTTTTAAAAAAGCAGCTATTATTTTTTAACTTACTGTTGTCTCTGCACTTCTTTCACTGCAATTCTCCCAGTTGTGTCCAGAGAGCTTCTGTGCTCTGAAGCAACCCTCCCACATATACTGAAGTTTAGTTTGGAAAAGTAAAATGTCCTTGAAATTCCACAAAGATTTTTTTTGTGCTCCTGCACTGAGCTGTTTGAGACAAGAATCCTTTGTGTCTTGTCCTCTTCCAGGCCCCGTGACCTCCAGAGCTGCAGTACCTCCACAGTTCGCCCACACTGCAGCAACGTACCTTCACGGCTAGTTCCAAGAAGAAGCGTTTCCGTGATGAACTTACAGTTGGAGTTTTGGACAGGGCCACCAAGCAGGTCCAGTACCAAAGACAGCAAGAGAAAAGGCATGGCGCAAGGCAAGAGGAAAGGCTGAAGCTGGCTGCACAGCTTGAGGACAGGGTGTCAGCGTGGGAGCAGGCACTTGCTTTGCAGTTCCTGGAAGAGTAACTGAAGCTAAGGGAGGAGGACAAAGCTCAGCAGAGAGAACCTTTTGAACAGCTGCACCATAGCCAAGTCCCTTCTCCAGTACCCTATGACTTAGTCCAGGAACAGCTTGGAGAACTCCATGGTTGGGTGGCCCATGCAGTTGTGCCCCATGAGTAGCTGGGGCAGGGCACCTTTGCCCCATCTAGTTCTCCACATTGAGCCTCTCCCCTGGTGCCAGGTACATGTCAAATGTGGTGGGAAGGAAAAAGAGAATGGGGGACCAAGGGATCTGATGCTGAAGGGGGGTTCTGTCTTGTACAACGTTTCACTGTACTTGTTCTTGCACTTTTATTTTAATGTTTTGTTTAATGCCATTTTGGTGTGGCAATGGCAGCTGGCCTTCCTGGCAATGGGTTAATGTATTTTTCTAATAAGTGTTTGTTTATTTTAAAAAAAACAACACAAAAAACCCCCTCTTTTTTTCAAGAAGGTTTTTGTTGCTCTGTGCGTCACATCATACAATGTGTATATGTCAAATAATAAAGGTAACTACATGATCAGGGACAATTGGAATTTGAATGCAAAACACTGTTTCTCAATATAGTTAGTGACATCAGTCTCTTCCTTATGTTTATCCATGCTGTGGCTCAATCTTCTTCCCCCACTACTTGATAAGCAGTCTGATCATTCATAACTTGATTGCCATGCAATGTAGTTATGAATAATCAGCCCCCATCCCTCCTCAAGCAGTGAAATCCTCTGCAAGCAATCAGTCTCCCATCCCCAGCACATTCATAGAGGTACTATTATCCCTTTTCCGTTGAGCCATGCAAGCCCACAAAGTGAGAGCACAAATCAGCCCTAACTTCTGTTGCCCGAGTGCATCCAGTTCCAGCTATGGTAGCTGCAGGTTCTGGCTGAATGCACCAATCCAACAGTCCTTTTCAAGGGGAAATGGCTCATTCAGGCTTCACAAAGATTGTGAAGAGTGCAGCTAGCCAGTAATGCACACAGCATTGATGACACTAGCTTCCAAACAGGTCTGTAGACATCTTCAATAGGATTTCAATCTGTCAAAAGCACATCCAACAATCAGTCAACACCTGGTGAGTGTAATGAAACATCATTTTGCTAGAGCCAAATATCTTCTGATATCAGGGTATGGTTTCATAAGCCAAGGGAAAAGGGACACCCTGGGTCCCTTAGAATAATGGTGGGGATAAACTCCATTTATGATCTGTGTCATTTGGTGGGAACAGTGTCCCAGCCTGTCCATGAATCCCAAGTGGTGAAAAACCAAAGGACTACAGTGGCCACATTTCAGGAGGCTGCTGGGGAGTCTGGGATATGGTTGGTTTGACTCAGGTCTGCATGCTGCAGTATGGATGCCAGAGTCTCAGGTCAGAAGATATTTAATTTAGGGTTGACAATCGGTGTAGACGCTTAAGCCCTCAGTTCTCTAACCCAGGGTCTACTGATTTGAGTCCCGCTAACGTAGGCTTACATTGCAGTGTAGACATACCCACAGCCTCAGGTTTGTGAGAAATAACCCTCTGGCTGTGTTCCTGACTAATTTTCCCTGGGCCACAAAGGGGAAAATGTGATTCTCCCTGCCCCGCCCACCCGCTCTTTTCCCCAGCCTATACCTTAGGTAATATGGAAAGCAACTCCGCAGGGCCTGGAATGCAATGGAGGCAGCCCAGACCCCTTCTCCATGCAGGGGGTTCCCTCTCTGCATGCAGTTAGGGGGACAATCTGGGCCTTTGGCATGACAACTTTGGCTTTCCTTGGAAATTGGTATTTGTAGGTAGTTTAGTGGCTACAATTTAAATCATTGTGGATGGGAGAGGATAATACAGCACAGGCTAAGCACCTCCTGTTCAGCATTGTAGGTGCAGCCGTCTGTTGTTTGAATACACAAGAAAGAATACACAAGAAAAAGTTTTATTTAACTCCCTAAGCAGAGCTGGGGATGTTGTTTACCCACTAAACAGGCGTGGCATGGCCAGATACCACAATTTAGACATGCTGTGTCTTCCTTGTGGCTGTGCCTAGTGAGAAATGGTTAAAGAATAGAGTCTTGCTGCCATTGACCATATCATGGCTTGGGAGTTGACCCAGGCTGTTCTGGTGAGACTGTGTCACTCTGAAATGTGCTTCTGTGATGTCAGCTCTTCAGATGTGTTTGCATTTAGCAGGCTAAACTTGGCAAAGGTGATGCAGGGAATGGTCATTCAAGGCACCTTAGTTATCAATATAGATTATGCCATAAGGACACTCAGTCAAAGGGGAAGAGAGTCACTTCTCAGCAGGGCACCCAGTACGTTCCCTTTTTGTGTGCTGGGCTTAACTGTGTGGTGGGCTTTGCTGGCTTTTATCTTTTCCCCTGCTCTTCAAGTGAAGTGGACAGCTTTCCATCACAGAAACCAAGTCCCTGGTGCAGATTCTGTCCCTGGGGCCCTACCATGAATTATGGTGGTGGTAGTTTCAGCGCACACCCGTCCGTTAGTTAAAATACTGGTGGTGAGCTTAGTTACAAGCCAAGGAAGCGCTCATGTCTTTCAATGGGAATAGTACAAGAGGAATAAAGAAGTTCACATTTCATTTACATTCATATCTGTTCTAGGCACACTTGATGCATGTGTCCAGCTACATTGCTGGGGTTCCATGAGTGTAGACAGCAGCTCATTGTCATACACACTAGAAAATGATTTCCTGCCCTAATTCAAAACAGGGAGGGGAAAAAGCTGCTGACTAGAAGGTAAAGGCATAACGGGAAGTGTTTTGACAGGTATGACGAGATGATTGGGGGAGGGAGGGAGAGATTTGGCAGTGCAGGTAAAGACTGGATGACATGGTTATGGACTAGTTGGTACGCTCTTTAATATTAGTGAATGTGGGAGGTCCACTGGTAATGCATGACTGTTTTTAGACATGGAAGGAGTTAAACAAAGGAAGAAGAGAACCAGATGCTTGACTTGTAAGAAGATTGTGTTGGTGGAAAAGCATAGGCAGTTAGAGGGAAGTCACTGAATAACTGCACACACTGAAATAATAATATCTAGATCTTGTATAGTGCTTTTCATCAGTAGGTCTCAAAGCACTTTACAAAGGAGGTTGGTATCATTATTACTGTTGTACAGATGGGGAAAGTGCAAGACAAGGAAAGTGGTATTAGTAAAGAGGTAAATGAAATGATGGCTTACAAGAATTTCACACATTGGATAGAACTGAGTGCGAGTTAGATAATGGAATTATAAGGCAAAGAACTTTTCTGAACACAGTAAGTATAGGTATGGAAAATTATTAGGAGAAAGTCATTTGAACTTGTGCACTGTTATGGGGGACATACTTCTGCCTTAACATTGAAAGAAGTTTTGTGTGTTGAGTTTAGTACATAGAAGGGGGGAAAAATGGGGGGTTGTAAGTAACTTTCTCCTTTCTATATCTGTGAATTCTGAATATTTCTTAAAGAAGAAAATACTGCTTATTTAATTAAACGTTAATTGACCAAGATAAATTTCAACCGTATTTTTCTCCAAATTGATAGTTTTCATTCCTTTGCTATTCTGTTAGGAGGAAAAGAAGAAGGAATTCTAGCTTCCTGTCATTGCAGTTTGTAGCCTATTCTGAACAAAGGTCCCAATTTCTGCTTTTCTAATATGGACTAAAGTCACATTAAGGACCTCTGATAACAGACATGACAACCTGCTAAATAGAAAACTATATATCTGCCTTGTGCCTTTGTTGTGTTAGGGAGATATGCTTGGCACACCCGAATTAAAGTGGTTATCTTTTGCTCGAGTCAGAGAGGAAAATAAGATTCATAGTAATTATTTTTACTATTGTTTTGTTTTCATTTATTGTCTAAAGTGGGTTTTTTCAGTGTTTTACTTCATACAAAGCAGTAATCGCTTTTTTTCCCCTGATTGAGATCGTTAATCAGCATTGATTAAAAAATACCACAGCATAGATAGCTGTTTCCTTTAGTATTGAACTTTTTGATGAGAGAGGAATTTCTCAGTTGACAGTAATAGAATTTATGACTATCAGAATCCAGTGATTGTGGAGGAAGCTTCATCAACTCTAGTTACTTAAATGTATACTGTATCAATTATATTAACAATTTATTGTGGAACTCTGATATGAACAATGAGTGTGCGGTAAGGAGGGATGCAAATCCACCCAGTGCTAGCTTTCCACGCACTGAGTGTCTGTGTGAACCCTTCTGCTGCACACTAAAAGTTCTCTGGTGTGCTTTATTTAATCTGCACCCCCTTCAAAATCAGAAACCTTGATTTAAATAATTGTTTTTAATCTTGTTTTGCATTGCTATGTTAGCCTCTCTTTAGGGAAATAACTGACTCATTTATTGGTTTAATTTAATGCTTCTTTTTGCTAACCAGAAGGATACACTATATCTGTACTCTTTTATTTGAGCAATTAAATAGCTTACCAGACCGTTATTCAGACTCTTAAGTTTTACATTTTCATTGTTAGAAAACGATGAATGATATTTATTTACTAGTGGTTTGTGTCAAGCTGCATTTGGATGGGAATTGGAATTCAGTTTCAAAATGCACAAAAACATTTAAAATGTTTTGTTTTTAATTAACTTAAACCCACCTTTTCAAATGTATTTATTAAAACATGTTTTTCATTTAGTACTAACTGATTTATTAAACAAAAGCAGTGTTCTCTCTAGTTAGTGAACTGAACTGCTTTCTGGTTACCATGTCCTTCACATTTTATAGAAGTGGTAGATCTCATCCTCTTACACCTAGTTTTTATTAATAGGTTGGAAGGAGAAAACAAGCTTACTTGGTTTTTCCCCACTCTCAATCAGTTTCTCAACTTTGAGTGAATAAGTTATTGAACTGAACTAGTTGAATAAACTGAAATGAAGAAAATATTCACGTTACACCTGCAGAAGAAACTACTGCTGTCAAAAGCTGGGTTAGCACTTCAACAACTCTGGTTCCATATGCTTAGCCAGTGACTTCCAACAATTTAGTGGTCTGACTTTCTCTAAAATTTCATCAGGAAATGTACTGCTTGATATAATTTAAAAAAAAAAAATTAATTTAAATGATTTTGGTAGCTTATCGTGGGTTTAGGCTTTAACATAAGTTGCCATATTTGAAATCAAATTTGATTTTTTTTTAAAGTTTAATTTAAATAAAAAAAAATGAGATTTAAAAATCTGATTTTTAATTTATTTTAAAAATAATGATTTTTATCCATCCATATGTAAAATTATTGGAACAACTGCTCTGCTTTCCATGTTTTAAAAGAGAAACTGGGTACACTTTGAAAACTTTGACAACTTTTTATTTCTTCTGGTATTTTTGTATTGCTCACAAGTCCTCTGACATCATATTTGTCAGCTATGGAAATGGCTGACATCGTATCTTAAGGAATATGACTTCATATAGGAAATAAACAGTAGGAGCAACAAATAAACTTCTAAGATTGTTTCCTGCAGCAGTGCGCGCACGTGCGCGCGCACACACACACAAAAAAAAAAAAAGATGGGGGGAAGAGGGCAAGAGGTGAGGGAGAAGGAGAAAATATGTGAACAAATTATTTTTCCTTAATGGACTGGATAACAGCACCTTAAGGGTCTCATACCCATCTTGGTAATTCACTGCTGGCATATAAGGAAATCACTCAGATCAGGTAGCTGGTAACGTTACATTAATTAGACAGTGTTTTGTTTTTCAGTTATTTCAGATGAACTCAGACCAAGTATTTTCTGATTTCACTGCTAGATAATCCCTAGCATAGCTGCTGTTTCATGCAGCTTCATTATAGGCAAATTATCAATGAGAACCTGAATATCTCCGAATAATTTCTCCTCCTCCCCCCATCAGCCTTCCACATTCTGTCGCCATTCTTTTCAGCACTGACTCCTAGTCTCTCTTTTCAGACTAAGCCCCATTCTGTTCCTCTTCTCAGCCCCTTAATGTCTTCGTTCTCATGTCAGCCATTTTGTCTCCCTTCTCAGCTCCCCACATTTCTCAGATTCCCCTCTATACTCCAGTCATCCCATTCTAACCATCTGCTGCCACTGCCGCCTCCCCAGGGCCCTTGCACAATCAGGGAGAAGTTAAGCAGAGAGGTCACCTGACAACCTATATCTAGGTGCCTCAGCGGCCAGGGAATGAATTGCAGCCCCTGCAATAGCAAAGGGTGCTGTGAATGCAGGAGAGGGCTGCCCAATGCTCGAGTGTCTTGTGAGTTGTGTTTTGCTTGGCAACCCTGCCAAAAGCTTGTCTGAAACCTTGGAGATCATGGAGGGGCTTTAAGTTGAAGATGTCACTTCTAGAAATGTAAAGCCACCATATGTCCTGTAAATAATAAAATGATTAATAAATTACTGTAAATAGTCATGCCTAATTAAATCTGTGCTGCAATGTTTAAAGCTTTAAATAGGCTGTCAGAATGATATTAATTAAAAATAACACAAAAGAATGAGCAACTTCCAAGGTGAAAATGTGACCTAAACTACCCTATTTGACAACATGCTTGTATTAAGAAAACTATACAGCATATCTCTGGTTAGCAGAAATAACAAAGCTCTAAAATAAATGTCAAATTTCATAGTTAAAAAGAAAATAAAACCTCAAAGTATTTTAAATGTCTAAACATTTTAAACTACAGTTTGTGTTAAAAATCGTGTTCATCTTCGTTGTGTCATAAATTTATACAATGAAGCAACTCCTATGTTGAAAGGGGAGACATCAGTTTTCTTTCTTGTGGCGTTAGTCCACATCCTGTTAGTTTAGTAATGACAATGTTAAAAAGATTAATAGCAAATTTAACTCTTACTTTACTTTCAAGAAAGACAGAGCAGGGACACCAGGGTAGTCCAGTGGATTAGTCCGTCACTTCTTGAAGAATTAGCCCATTCTAGCTGGGACAGGAAAACATTTTGCTCATTTTAAAAAAAAAAAAAAATTCAGAATGAATTGGCCGTGTGAGGCTTGGTCTACACTTACCTCGGCGATTCGGCAGCAGTCGACGGGAGTTACGCTGAGTATGCAAAAAACTTGTGTAACTCCTGTCACCTTCTGTGCTTCTCTTTTGCATGCTGTCTTCATTGCACTGCGCCGACGGGAACTGTGTTCCTGTTGATGCAGTGCTATGCCACTTGAGGAGGTGGTTTTAGTATGTCGACTTCTGGATCGACTGAGCGGGTCTTCACTGACCGCTCAGTCGATCCAAATAAGTTGATCTGATAGCGGCGACTTTGCTGCTGTCAGTGTAGACACAGCCTAAGTGCTTTGGGGCCTGAAGTGTACACCATATTGCTATACCCAGCTGTCCAAATTTGGGCTACTTTCCAATATTTGTTCAAAAGGGGCCCAGACTGAAGTACACACAGAAAGAGAGCCTGCCCTTCAGACTTGATGCAGTATTATAACAGAGTTAGAGTTGTAAATGTAGAACTTGTGTGGTTTAAGGCTAAAAAGAGGAGTTTAGCATTCCCTACTGTACTGTTAATCTCTTTATTTATATTAGCACTAGATTGATCTCTTACAAGTTATATAAATGAAAAGGAAGCAGAGAGAAAATGATTAATTTGCCAATTTGTTACAATCTAAACCAGTAGCAGAAAACAGATTTATTTTTAGAAATAATATTTTTAATATCTCACGGTTCTTATAAACTGGAAAACACCTGAGTAACTTTCAAGGTTTACCTCCCATATAAATCATTGTGTATGAGGGTTCCAGCCGTATGGCATTAGGTTTCAGTATGAAGTCTTATTTTTATTTTTTTTTAGTAACATCCCTTAAGAGATTCCATATTTGCCATCTGGTGTGATTGATTTGACATACTAGTTTAGCCTGTGTATTATCTTCCCACTAGGTATTAGTTACATTGAGCCAGTTGAATGTGCAACAGAACAGCGGCTAATGCTCACAAGCTCCGAGTTAGAATCATGGCGATGTTATTGGAAAACAGAATTAGAGTGCAGCACATGTTTAGGTTTCAACTGCCAAGATATTACTAAGGTTATTCTGTGCATTAGGAAAAGGACATATCAGAGAAAAGACAAGATTTTTCAGACAATTTAAAAAGCAATTGAAATCTGGAAACACATGGAAAACATTTGGTTGAGGAAAAAGTTCTCCTTTTGTCTTCAGTTCTTTATCGTGTCTCCTTCTTTATTCCTAAGGAGTTCTATGAAAGTAGAAATTTGGTTTCTTAAGAATTTTTCTGTTTGGACTGTTGATCTTCAGTTTATGACATCACAGTAATATCAACAGCCACGAATGATGAAGTGTGCGTGACTCCATAGAAGACCGGTGGCATGGCTGTGGTGGATCCAGATTAAGTGGCGTGGGGTTGGGCTGAGGCACTAAAAATTGTAGAGTCGATGGCGTGGGCTGGAGCCCTCCCAGGCTCTGAAACCCCACAAGGCGGTGGGGGTTGGTCTCAGTACCCAGACTCCAGCCTGAGCCTGACCGGCTACACTGCATCTTTTAGCCCTGCAGGCCAGGCCAGAGTCAGTTGATCAGAGCTCTGAGACTTGGGGCTGTGGATTTTTTATTGCCGTGTAGACGTACCCGCCGAGGAGTATGAGCAGAGGTCAAATACTGCTTGCCTTACACAAATAATAGTCAATAAGACTTTGTGACTGAAGGATGCAGAATTTGTCCCAGTAGCAGGACTGGCAACAAAAGCAGATATACTCTTAAGAAGCAATGATCCTTTTATCTGCAAATATCTTTATTACTAAAGAACAAGGGAAGGGAAACAAGGGAGACATCACTCTGAACAGAATAGCTCCCAAACAGCATGGTTTTCATGAAATACCAGTTATCATTTAGAAAGGTTCTCTTCTCTAGTTTCAGGTGGTACAGATAAGTTTATTGGTATAAATGTCAAATCCTGCTAGGCTTACACATGAGTAATCCCATTGGCTTCAGTGGGACTGCTTATGTGAGTACAGTGAGCATGATTTTCACCTATTAACCAAAGAACGCTGTTCAGTTTTACTTCTGCATCCCCCTGGGTTTGTGCATGCTCCTGAAAGCAAGCATAAGAAAAATAAAGAGGATAGATGGGGATAAAAGGCTGTAAGCGTTGGAAGGAACAGATTACCCTAATGATATCAGTAAGTGCAGCCTGCTTGCAGTTTTGTAAATGACAGAGATGCAAACATTTCTAATGTTGTAGGTGAGATTGAAGACTGAGAAGAATGAACAAGGTTTGCATTTTACCTATTTAAATTAACTGGATATTCTCCACTATTCTTGTAATGTAGGAGTGAAATGGGAAGTTTTATGGTGCAAGAGGGATTCTTGCTGCTTGCATGCTGTGAAAGATGGGTTGGACACTTTATTTATTTCTGTGGATCTAGAAAACTAACACAAAGGCGCCTATTGTATGCTCCAGGCGCCTTTAAACAAATATTTAAAATTACAAATGAATATAAAGGCAACAGCCAGCAACATTCTCAACCATATATAGCAACTGCTAGTTCAGTCTTATAAGTGGGGGGTGACGTGGTGGGCGGGAGGAGGAGGGAGAGGGAAGGGATGGGTGATACGGGATGCTCTCCCCTCATAATGACACCTGACTGAAAACCCCCCTTCCCAAAAGGCCCTCTAAAGCCAGTGTGTCTCGAAGGTTAACACACATGAATTGTTTTGGACTATGTTCCAAAGTTGCGAAGCACTTCTGCTGAATGGCCTTGCATCAGTTCCCTTTCTTTTAGATTGGGGGAACTCCAGGTTGAGCACCCCTGCTGATTCTCAGTTGCAGGAGGTATGGCAAGCCAGAGGGGTTGCAGGGAGCGGGGTGGCATCTCTTAAGCATCCATTCCCACGCTACTATTTGGAATGTTTAAACTGAGCAAGCACAATGCCTATTCAAATGGAGAAATCCACCCGCATGCAGAGAGCCTGCTTAAGGCCCTCATTTAAGCTCTATGGTGTGAACTACCAGATGAGTAGCTGCCAGATGAGGGTGGATCTCCACACTGCTGCATTTGTACTGCAGAGGGGATTTATACCAGATAGGTTCAAAGGGTACCTTTCGAGAACAGGCGGCTGGGTTGGCGTTGGTGCAGACCAACTGGCCCTAACTCTCAGCTCGTATGTCTGAAATGGCAGCTGGGATGGGAGGAGGGGGGGGGGGGGCAGATTTTATCTTCCTGATCCCTTCTACATAAGCTGGAATTGATTCAGGTTATTTGAATTTTGCCCTTGATAAATTGCATAAAAACAGTGATTTTTATTTTTATCAGCTGAATTGCCCACTCTGTCTTCAAACACAGAACTAGGTTATACTTCTAGAAGCTAGCAATTCCAAGGGGTTAGATGCTCTAGAAAGAGAATTCTTTTGTCCTTTATGGAGGTAGGGGAGTTGGTACCAAGCTGCATCATTTTATAAACCCTCCAGGTATTAATATTGCTCACACTCTATTGCATCTCCATATTATTTGAATAATTTTTCCTGTCTGGATAACTATGCTAGGATTCATGCATTATTAAGTTAAAAAAATAATACTCAACTAAGACTTGGCAAGTATATAGCTGTTCATTATTTGGAAATAGCTATTCAGAAATAGTGTTGAGTTTCTTAAAACTCTCTAAAGTTAGCTGACTAGTGTGTGCAAAGCATTCTATAGGACATAAATATGTGACTCGTAGGTTAAAGCTATTTCATGCAGAAAACAGCTTGCTGTGGTGCAATGACTTAAGGAAGTGATGCATGGAAATAATCATTTAAATGTCACAGTTTAGAAAAATTAAAGGCCAAATCATTTAGTTAGAACACTGGTGAGCCCTTTGCTTTTTCTTTTTGCACTGCATGTTATAATTCCCTATATCGTTATTATCAATATTATTTATTGTTTCAATTATGTTAGCATCTAGAGACCCCAGTCATGATTGAGCTGCTCTCTGGTAGGTACTAAACAAACACACATAAAAACACTGTCCTTTTCCTGAAGAGCATACCATTTCTTTATAATTATATTCATATCTGAAAATGAATATTTACATACTGTAGTGTACATATAATCTATATGTGCAGGTGTGTATGCATAAAGAAACATTTATCAAAATATAAGGTATAAACACTTTCTTCAGGGTACCTGTGGCATCATTGTAACAGCCACGCATGCTGCATTAACTCTTCCTGTATCATGGAAATAGTAGAATTGAAAGTCATGTTTGTAACCCCAGAAATCAGTGGAATTGAGCTACTGTATCACCACTCAGCAGCACTGACATAATATGAAAGAAAAAACATCTCTTTCAACCCTTGTAATTCTATGCTGAACTAAAGCCAGTAATAGAGCAGGCCCATGAATGTGGTTTTTGCTAGACCTGGAGCAATATTTACTGTGTGGTTGCACAAAGTGGATATAATGGGCCAGATTTCACTCTGACTTACATCTTGTTCAGTGATCTTAAACTAATGAGGTTGCATGGAGGGTAAATCAGGGCAGAGGTTAGCTCATTATGTTATTTCTGCCATGGAAACATGGATCAAGCAATGTTGTAAAGCAAATCCTTCTTATGTTTCACTGATCCAGGAGTTTGATGACTGGTAATGTTGTCAGGCTAAAATAGTGGGGAATCCACAGATCCTTCTTCCCCCTCCCTTTGAGTCCTCCCAAGATATGGCACTCTAGGCCCTGTGAAATCTCACCGTCTCTTCCTCAGCGGTTCCCTTTGCGTCACACGCCTGCTTTTGGCTGTCAGTTTGGATTCCCTCCATCTGAACAGAGTCCATGCAATATTGTTGCCAACATGAACGATTTTGCAAGGGACAGTTCTCAAATAAGCTGGGTGTCTGGAGGTCACCGAGTGGATGGTTCTGTGTACAGTTGGGGTGGCTTTTAGGTTATTTTCTTCTTAGACGTGCCAGAGGGAATGCCACCTTCCCCCCCCCAATTAATGATAAGGCACATCGTGCCCCTCCCCACCAGGATGCTTGAGAAGCTATTGCTTAAAAAATGTTACTGCTCCTCCTTTCCTCTTCAAATCCCCATGGCTTTCTCCCTTTTATAGTCCCTGGCTTTCTATGGCATCCCTTCTTTTCTCCCCTGGGGACTGAGCTCTTGTTGGCTATCTCTCTCTGTTGAAGACAGCCAGCTTTGCCTGCCTGTGGCTCCCCGTACACAATATACATCTGATTTGGAGGGTGAAACTTGCAGATTGAAGCTGTTAAAGGCTGATGGGAGGTGTTCCTGTCCTGGGAGTGCTGGAAGGTGGGCATGCACAGAGATTGAAAAATGTTTTATCTGTAGTATTCCTCCATGGGCATTGATTATGAAGCACCATGCAGCTCTGGGCACGGTATCCCACTGCTGGTCCCTCTCTTAACTCGTTGGATGATGATTATGATCTGGAATTCAGAGATCTCTCACCCAACAGTACTTAAAATATAAGTAGTTGGTCATGGGAAATCTCTTCATTTGGCACCCAAAAGATGACACAGCAGCTGTTTAATGGCACTCAACAATCCCACACAATATGTTCGGGTAAGTAGGGAAAATTACATTTCCCAGAGGAAATTGCAAGAGGAATTTAAGTGAGCAAAATGCAATTGCAGGAGCTGAGCTGGATTTTGCATGGCTAATGGGCTTAGCATCCATACTCATGTAGAAAGTTCCAAGAGCTCTTCAATGGTCAGGTATTCGGTTTTACACTTCAGCTGACCTGGACCAACTCTGCTGAGCTTTTGAGATCTGATCAAGATTACAGTGCAGGGTTGAATGCTGAGGCTATAAACTGTAGTGTAAGACTGCAGGTTATAAAATTACCATTCCACTGTAAACTCCCTCCCACCCAAAAGTAGCCATCTGTAATATGTCCCCTAAATAACCTCAGAAATTGACACTATAGGAAATGGATTTTCATGGAAAAAGTACTGTCCTTTTCCTCAGTGTAGAGACTGAGTCATACTCATCAGAAACATGTCTTATTTTGGTACATCAAGAAAGAAGCTTGTATAAGTTACTGTGATATATTTAAGTCCTGGAAGAATAAGAAGAAAAAAGTAATCTGAGGGTTATTTTCTTTTTGTTTTTGGAAAGATGGAAGGTTTTTTTTACATATTAAATCCTCTATCTGTCCGAAACAGGATGGAACAGTCTTGAATTGTTTGGGATACAAACTTTTTTCTTGTATACAGTGCTAACTAATGTACAAGAAAATACACACACGTGCAATTATATTATATACACATGTATATATTTACATGCACATATATAATAAAAGTTATAGATCACATAAACAGTTTTTACCGCATTATATTTTACAAAAACAAGAGATTAGAGAGAATCTATTATATTGTAAAATGTAGTTGTAAAAACTGTTTACATGTGCATATGATATAATTGTGTATGTATTTTCTTGTAAACATTAATAAACAAACACTATACAAGAAAGAGGCTTGCATCCCAAACAATTCAAGACTGTGCCATCCTGTTTCAGATGCATTTCAAAGTGTCAAGAAGCCATTCTAGGCAATCTGAAATAAAACAACAGAAACCAGGAGTGCAAACACAAATGCAATGAAAAAGATGCAGAAGTAGAACAGCACGTACCTCAGAAATTTACTGAAACAGGAGATTGTGGGTAACCATCAAAGCCAATATTATTGGAGAAGGCCTAATTCTGTTTGTGTGGAGGATTGAATTCTAATGCACCTCTGATTAGCTAAATGTAAATATCACAGCAGCATAGTTTATGGGAGAAAACATTGTGAAAAAGGTGTAAGTAGGTAGTGTTGTAGTGGTTAAGTAGGTAAGCATTGGTTTGTCCTTCTACTTTTGCTTTAAAGACATGTCGATGAGACAGCTAGTGCTTTGTGAATAGCTTTAACATAGGTCTCAAGCTGTTTTTTACTTAGCACAGCAGTCTGGTCTCACGTGGTAGGCACACTTCTCACTATGTACAGTCTGTGAAAGTTGCTTGAAAATAAAGTTTTATGTTGAAATAATTATTCCTGCGTCGTCTCCTGGCCATGATCATCATGAAAGGTGACATATTTTGCACCATTTTTCATTAAACGTCCTCTCCCCTTGCTACATTACTTTATACATGGTGAGAAATGCTTCTCAAGTTCTGAAATGTCAGACTGATACACTGGAGCAAAGTGGTCACCATTTTTTTTAAACTTCCAAAGCTGTCGATATACTTGGGCAGTAAAGAGCATATGTCAGCACCATGCAATGTGCACAGACTAGTGAGGAAGTGGTAAGCTGTTAGGTCTGATTTACCACTCTATTACACTGCTTTTACATCCGTGTAATGCTGTTGATGTCAATGGAGTTTGAATAACATAAAACCAGTCTATCAGTGGAGAATCAGGCCCATTGTGTACAGAAGCGATGAATGCAGTTAAAGCTTAATAGGAAGCTAATGCAAAGTGCACAGTTGACAAGTGAAATCTTTGTGTTGCACTCAATAAAATTGAGAAGAAAAAAGTGGAAGCTCCCCCACTCCATGACAGCTGAATTGTGCACAAAAGTGGGTGTTTGTGATATGTGAATGTTGCTGTGATTCCATATGCTCTCCAGGCACTAAGAGTTAGTCAGTACTATTAAAAAGATCATTGAGCAGAACAGCCACATTGATTCCTGGTGTCACTCTGTTAATGGAGTAAGCGGAGTTTTACATTGAGTGAATTTGCCCCATCCAGGGTAAGATGCAGTCTGCTTCTGATCTGCTAAACAAGGCTCCCAACACTTGCAATGATGCATTTGCTGAGGGAGGCTCTGAGGGATGTGAAACAAGTTGTCGTCGTCTCTTTATTTTAGAGGGTGGCTTCAGTATTCATTGAACGTTGCGCTTTCAAATCCGCCAGACTGCTGAGGCATTCCAGTGACGTTCTTTGATTGGTGATAAATTAATCCAACAGCCACTTGTGAGACAAAGACTCTCTAGGGAAATGATGCAATTACTTACATTAACAGCTGATATGAGCTTTATACCTATTGATTCAGGTCCAGTTGAAGGCATCTGCAGGCCTTGAAACTAAGGGCTTCCCACCCTAAATTACTAGTAGCCAATACAAGGAATTGGCGATTACAGTGAATGTAGGATACAAAAACTCTTCTTACTATGGTCCTGGAAAACTAAATAGGATCTTGGACCCGGTCCTGTAGTGTATTCTCCTCAGGATATACTATATAAGATGTAATGATTGAAAATGAAGAACTGCCACACTTTTGTATCTAATACAGATGGTCAAAAAAAAAAAAAAAAATATATATATATATATAATATATATATAAACTATGTAACTTCTTTGGGCTCAAGAAAAGTAGCTAACTTGCAAGAAAAGTTTTAAAATGTATTAGAATTATTGTTTAGCATTTTTAAAGCTCCATTGGTGTGCACCATTCTTTTTCAAACATAGGCGAACAAGGTCTTTGCCTTTAGTATCTTACAATGTAACAGCTCAGTCCTGGGACCTTTACACAAGCAGCTCCTGCTATTGCAAAAATTTCTGCACGTGCTGAATGCATGTAGTCCTGTTGCCTTTAAGGGGCCATGCACATGAGTAAATTTGAAGACATCTGTAAATTTAAGGACATGTGCAGGATTGGGGCCATATACCTTACTTTTGTGAGTTATCCCATTGACTTCAAGGGGAGTAGTGTATGAATAAGGACTGCTCTTATGAGTAAGGGTTAGGCTCAAAATTAGGTATTGTGCAGGTAATAGAAGTGGAAAAGGATACATCAGAAAAAAACATGATTTGCTTTGTTAGATACTCGTTAGAGTATCTTTTATGTGAATTAGGAAGATTAACTCAGATGTGATGGCAGCTGTAGGTGACACAAGAAAGGACACTTGCATGAGGCTAGCAGAAAAATGAGAGAGGCAAGGCAGGATGCTTGGCATAAGAAAAATTTGCCTGACACTTTCTTTTTAATATTGTTTTTACTTCTCAGATATATATCGTAAATGGAGGAAAAATACTGTTTTCTAGTGTTGTATCATAATAGCTAAATTTTTACAAAAGGGATGAGAAAAAATCCTGGTCTGCCAAATATGTAGATAAAAATCACTATGAGCTCTCTTTCCTGGAATGTAGCACGTTAAACATAGCCTTTGGGCGGGTTCGAGAGACCATTTCATTCATATACTATTTTGACATAATGCATTGTTTTGAAAAGCCCTGGAAGTTACTCACAAAAACATTCAACAGCATATGTGTCTGAGGCTTAATTCAGAACTTTGCGTAGTCATTGTTTAGAGGGCCATTTGAAAAGCTGGACATGAAAGCAGTCTGGAAATCCTCAAACAGAATCTGATATATTGTACAATGGTATTTACTTCGGCCTAGATTGTGCCCAGCCCTGAGGGTGTGCAAAGGATAGGGATGCTGGACCCTAGGGATGCTGGGCGTGCAACAGCACCCCTGGGCTTGAAGTGGTTTCCAACATAGGCAGGGTTTACCGCTTTGTTCAAGGGCTTGCAGCACCTCCACTATAAAAATTGTTCCTGTGTCACCAGCAAAGAATGCCTGAGAGATGGGAATAGGAAGAGTGCAAGAAGTCTTCCTTGCCTTGTATGCCTGTACTGAAGTCAGGCAAAAGTAACCTCCGTCGGCACTGGGACGAGGGGACTGAAGTACTGGCAACAGTGATAAACCTCCCAGTGTTGAGGAGTGAGGATGAGGAGTGAGGGCAGGGCCATATCCTGGTTCCCTGACTGGCAAGAAGTTGACAAGCCAGAGGGTGAAACAGCACTCACACCTGTATGTTCTTGTTATTGCTCTCCCCCTGTCTTTCTCAGGCACAATGCCTCTAGGAGCTGCTGTTACGGATAGTATGTCTCCACAAACACTGCAGTTCTGGCTGGGTTGAATGATATGATCTAGCTCTGTATATGGATCATCTTTATTCAATAAAATATTGCAATAATTGATCTTTGACATAGTCTTACAATGAAAAATGAGGTGGCTTTAGTATTACTTTGTGCTGTTTTCCAAAGTAGTCATCTCCTTTGTCCACCCAATGAATGACGCCCCCCACCAAAAAAAAAAAAAAAAGTGGTCCAGTCTTTTCCCCTCAATTGGTAATGACGTGTGGGGATGTCAATACGCTATTTATGTATAACTCTACACTATGTTGTGTGGTACGTAGATTCTTCAGAGCTTGAGAAATATGGCTGCATCTCAGTTGTTTTCTAATGTAGCCCTTACAAATAATGACACATCTTATTTACCACATTTACAATGTTTATTATAAATAATCAGTTACAGGTTCTTTCCCAAAATCGGCTATATGTGAATTTCCCTTAGAAACTTCTCTCCTTTTCTCTGGGATTAAAGTGACTGGAAGTAGAGTGGTATAGATTCAACTATAGCTTGACAAAGAAACGAAAGGATTGTGCTACTATAATCATTAAACAGCATCAATCTATTCAAATAAGCAACTCTCGTACACAATAGGGCCAGGATAATAAATGCATTTCATACTTAGATTCTAAAGGATGAGAAAAATACACAGATGAAGAATTAGTGAGGGGAACATCTCAGAAGGCCATGGAGCCAGTTAACATCAGTCCAGAACCCAAGAGAACCTGAGAAAAGGGAATTAGAATTTAAGACACTATGCCTATTTTATGCAGATGTCTCATGTGTATACCTATTCAGCCGGGTATCCCAATTATTAGGTCAATCCCTGCCCCTATTCCATCTGTGGCAGTCTGGGTGTCTATAATTAATCATAATCAATATTAACCATTTTCATCAATTCTTTTTCAATCATTTTGTAATAAATTATGATGATGAATGGGGTCCAGCTACTTTGCTATGGCCTAGCAAATTAATTGCAATCCCCATTCCCCAAAAGTCCCTTTTTATGGAGCGTAGTGCTCTATCCCTTTTGTGGTCACTTGTTTGCCTTTTTCAAATGAGAGGGCAAAATTACGACCTAAGGTTATTGTTATCTCTTCAGGCCTATATTTTAACTAAAACCCAGGCTTTAGCATGACTACCTCCAGTAGGCTTCATGCTACTACACCAAATCCTTGACATAGCAACCCTGATAACCCAATTACTTATGTTCACCTAGTTTGGCCCCCCCCGCAATGTATTGTTCATGCTAATAAACACAATGTCAATGTCAATTTCATATCCGTTGGTGTATCATTACACTTAACACAAACAGTAGATGCTGGAGAAAGATCATAGGGTCAACACCAAACACCTCAGAGTCTTGGCAGTGGACAGAATCTGGAGATCTTTATGGTTAGCAGTATTCAGTCCTTGGGTTAGCAGTTGACTGATCTCTTCAGTTGCTGGTAAAATAGGATAGCTGCAGGCTGTTTCCAAAGTGGTATGGACATTGGGATCAATGTATAAAATATCGATTCCCTGGATTTCTGCCAGGCTTTTGCTACCGGACAATATCTTTTCCCCATAAACCCAGCTAAATCAGATCAGGACTCTCCTCCCTGAGCTCTGTCCCTGTTCCCTCTTCAAGTGAAATTAAATTCCAGTTTAGAGCAGTTAGGTAATACCTAAAGGTAAGCTTTGTAGCCCCGGCGAGTGAAAAATGCTGCCGTCCCAGGTCCATCAAACACATAGTGGTGGAACAAACATTATCCTGATAGAAGACTTCCCAAGCCAGTAAAGCTGCAATAACACTCACTTGTAGTGAAAGTGGTACAGGTATTTGAACCCAGTCCCCCCCGCCGCAGCCACATCCTTGGTCCTGCCTCAATTAGCTACCGAGTCTGCAGGTCTGTCTTTAATGCCGATCTTTAACCTTTCCCCTCCTCAGAGCTCTGATTGGCTCAGCTCTCAGAGGGTGAATGTGTGGAACCTGCAAGACTTGTGGCCTGGACTCTGCACAGCTTCAGAAATAACTACTGAGCACAGCTAGTATCTACCCCACACAACGTCTGGTTTTTTCAAGGCTCTTCTGTTGGAAAACTGGTCTACGTGACAAACTATTGCTGGTATATTGCAGATTATATTTTTACATTTTTATATCAGGAAAAGCCATAGCGTAGACACTCTTATACCAGCAAAAAGCTGCCTTTGCCAGTATAACTTACTTTGTTCAGGGAACTGGTATAAACTGTAGTATCAAAAACACTCTAGCCAGTATAAGCTGTCTCTGTACTGGAAGGGTTTCCTGGTATAGTTATAATAGCATAGACATGGCTTTAATTGTCCTGCTCTGTTCTCTGTATGTTTGCGGACATGCAGAGGATTCAACAAAAATCCATGTCTCCTCCCTGCTGCTTCTCTCTCTTGCTTTGAACCCCCCAAAAAATCAAAAGCTGCAGTATAAGCAAGTGCATTACAAATCTACACGTTCAATTTGTTTTAGCACTGATAAGTACAGCATACACTCACTACATGGAGACTAGACCCTCAGTGCCATCGGAAACATGGATGAGTTGTAGATCAGAGTACAGCATGCTAGCCTGGCATATCTAATAAATAATAGTGGGCTAGAAATTGACTCTCCTTTTAGAGCACTGAAGATTCAGCATCTGAGCTCTGGTTAAAATGGAAAAAACAAGGAAAAACTGTCAAGATATCACTCTTTGGAACATAAAATATGCTTATAGTTCTGCACAGTGAGCCAGATTCTACTGTCAGATAAACACAATTGCAAATCAAATCAGCAGTACTTGGAGCTGTGTATCTGAGCGCTGACTTTTGCCCAATTTACACAAATAAGATATATGTTGTCACCTATAAAGACTCACATCCAGATCCTGAAAGTCATTTAAGATCCTCACTTCCATTCATTTCATTTCCATTTATTTAGGAGCTGGGCCTTGTACATAAGTTTTCCAAAATGACTAGGGATTTTGGGTGGCCAATTTGAGACCTCTTAAAGAGGCAGGATGTTCAGAGAGCAGGTACTCAGCACAGATTCACAATTAGCCTCCTTTAAGGTGTCTGGGTTCCTTAAAATTGAGAGACCCACAATTGCTAGTCACTTTTGAAAAGGTAGGACTTAGTCAATTTATATTAACTCAGGACCTGGTAATGCAAACACTTATGCACATGCTTAACTCTGCTATTTGAGATGCCCTAATGGGACTACCCACAGTACTAAAGTTAAGCATGTGTATTTTCAGAATTGAGACCTTATTTTTTTTTAAATGAACAATTAGATTCCCTGATGATATGTTAGTGAGGTGTGGTTTGAGCACAGGACTGGAAATGAGGGATAATCTACTTTTTAATCCCAGTTCCACCAGTGACTGACTCTGTCATTTTGGGAAAGTCACTTAACTTCTCTGTCTCAGCATCTCTGATGGGAGAGGCAGGGAAGGGAATGATAATACTTACCTACTATAGGACTGATCTGATTCAAAGCCTGTTGAAGTCAGCAAAGAGGGTCCCATGGACTTCAGTGGACTTTACATACAAGCCTAGATAAGGCTGCTGTGAAGATTAATTTGATAATCTTCACGGTCAAAGAAGTTAAAGAGCCCTACACAAGAACTATGTGTTATGTTACTTAGCCTGTTACACTGAGAAAAAGAAAGCAGTAGTAAAAACTCTTTTTACAAGCATGCCCCGCACTATCATTTTTAGCAACATTAGGTTAAAAAGCACTTGTGGCATAGAGATCCCATAAAAAAATGGGAGTCTAAAAATATTCCTACACCTTTGAAACCTTTTTCTGTTTGTAACTGCTGTAACCTCTTCCTAGTTATGGACCAAAACTTTGTTCTAAACTATTTTGGGTATGGGTAGAGGCCATATCATGAAATGGAATCCTTTAAAACAATAATAAATTAGTAATAAAATGCTGAGAAATAGAATTAGAGCTCTATAGGAATCTCTAATTTAGACAGACAGGTATAATATATTGTTCAGAATTTGTGAAATTACAATGAAGAAATTGGCTAGACAGATAAAAAGTGGGATAATTACTTTTTAAAGAACCTTATATTTAGAATTCCTCAAAGCTTTTTGGTGTGGTGCCAGGTTCATGCCTTGTGGTGTTTCATTTCAAGCATCTAATTTTGGATCTTCAGTCATTTTTCAAGTCTTTCTCCTGAAAAGTGCTCTTGTTCTCAGCTCTGCAATAGACATAGTCTTTTTTTGTGTATCTGTTTTAGTAATGCTTTATAGTTCAGTTGAAAGAGTTTCTAGGGCAGATATTACCTGAATTAGCAACAGTATTGACAGAGCCACAGGTCTAGATAGTACGCGGATCAGGAAAAAAAAGCATTTACTGTAAAACAGCTGAAACAGAACACGATGGGCATGTCCACACCAACACTTACTGAGGGGGAAACAGTGGTGTAAATATACAGTGCTGCAGTGTATAATGCACTAGGTTGGACCCTCCATCTTTGCAAGGTCCCAGAGCTCAGGCTCCACAGCAATATTTTGGTCCTGCGAGTGTGAGCCCTGTGAGCTAATCCGGCTTAGCTGTGGGTTTTTTATCCCTATGTAGACATGCCTGGGAGGTATTACTGGGAAGCTGGTGCCACCCAATTGCAAATTCAATTTTTAACTCAGGGACGTTTAGGTCTATAGGAGACACGGTTTCTTTATTTAGATGGTGCTTCAGAGCTCAGGCTGTGGATGTTATTTATCCAGACACAAACTTTGAGAGACTCCTCAGGCAGTTGTACTCTTGAATTTATAAGCAACATAAAAGAGTAGTGGACCAAGGCCTGCTTAATTTGATTAAAGCAATTTAGATTACCTAAGCAGAAACTAATGCCTCGCGCCTGCACACTGACTCTTTTTAATCAAAAACAAAGGCTATTAGCATAGGGATGCTGGGATGCAACAAAATGATGTTATTTTTAAACCTCTCTTTCATTCTGTACCTATTTTTGAAATGCTAATAGTGTATTTGCCTTGTGCTTCTATATTATAAGCAAAATTTGCAGATACTAAATGGCTATGCTATTTTTACACTTAGCAACTCCAGCACAAATTCTGCTGACATGTTTTTACAGCCTGTTACTACAGGCATTGAAGTTCAAGCCTTAATAAACATTTAGCATCTTGAAGAGGCAGATTGATCTTTACAGACATTTAATATACCAGTTGGCATTTTGTTGAAGTGTAACAGAGACATGCCTGGTAAGGTTTATTTTACCGTAAGAAAAAGCCAGAGATATTTTTAATTCATTAGACAAAAAAATAAAGATCCCAGCCTTGCAGCTCTTACTTAGCACAGCTCCCATGGATTTCCGGGGGAGTGTTGCATAAAGAATACAGGGATGGGCCCCAAATGCTTTTACAGAAATGTGTGTTCCAGGACAGCCAGTAGGATCTAGGAGGTGCACCTCAGGACTCTCAGCCCAACGAGGAGGTGCTATGGTAACTTTAAGTCATCTTTGCACCCTTCTGATCTGAACCTGGTCTGGTCTGCTGGAGTGACCAGCGTAATTTAGACCACCCCAGAGACCTGTCTAAGTTATGGCAGCCTCCATGGCCTACCCTGTGGGCTGCAGCACTGTGTGCTATGACCCTGCCCCCAGCAGAGCTCTACCACCTCCAGTTCTGCCCCAGGCATGCCTCTTCTGTGCCAGGGTTTGTGAGGGCATCTTCAGGGGAGGCAGGTTGTTGGCTGCCTACCTCAGTGCCTGTGCTGGGGGAAGCTTCCTCTGGTCAGAAATGGGATTTTTAGGGCTCCTCTACATTGCTCCACTCCTGTAACTCAATGTAAATGGATTAGAGCAAGGCTGAGGCTCTCACTCTTGAAGTGTAATGCCCGATCTAGCAAAGCACTTAAGCTGTGCTTACCTATAAGACTGAGTAGCCCCACTGAATTAAAATGTTAAGCACGTGTTTAAGTACTCTTCTGGATTTGGACTTTAAAAACAGTTTGCAACTGGATGGCACCAATTTTCCAGTAATACCTACCAGAGGGGACCTCCCTCTAATGAAACCACATCTTTAAGGTAAACCTTCTCACACTCCTCTTCAAGCTGGGTAAACTGAGGTACAGAAAAATTAATCAGTTTGTCCAAAGTTTCAGGGGACTTCACTACTGCTATTGAATGTACTTGGTATGTGCTCTGGGATTATAAAACCCTAAAATAAGTGGGATGGGGGGAGGAGATAAAGACTGCATTGCTCTTTCACCGACTTCATTCAAATAGCCGATGGTATGATTCCAAAAATTTATTTTATAAAAAAAACGTTACAGTAGATTTTTAAAAACACAATATGCAGAAAACATTTTGTTCAACATCCATTATCATTAATTTTATTTAAAATTTGTTCTTTTTTTTTTTTTTGGTTCCTTGAATTTAGGAATTTTAACTTTTTACATTTATTTTTTGGTGAATATGGGTAAAGCATACCATGTATTTCTTCATGACTGCTACATTGGTAGCTTCCAGTTTGTGCTGCAAAGAAATCTATGTTGGTCTAATTTGAAAGTATCTGAGTGTTATAAAAAATAAAATAAGCAGACAAACAAATACTACTGGAAACAAACAAAAACCCTCCTGTATTTCAAGACTGAGATTTTCTAAGGAGCCTACAGGTGTTAGGTGCCGAACTTTCATGGAAATTCAGTGGGATTTGAGTGCCTAATTCCCTTAGACTGAAAATCTCATATGATCAAAGCAAAGGTGCTGAACTTAAACTGCATTCAGCAGGGAACTTCACTACAAATTAATCTGTAGTGTGACTCCACCGGTTTAAGTGGACTAACACCAAGGAAGAATTTGGCCTGTTATGTTTAATTTATGTAGTAAGCTTCTCCTGGAAGTAGGGTGACCAGATGTCCAGGTTTTATAGGGACAGTTCCGATATGTAGTAGAAATTGATAATAGTAATAAAAAGACTTACATTCTGGGGGAAGGGATAGTATGGTACTTCAGAGGAATTGTCTTGCTTACACCAGGTTTTAATTATTAATAGTATATTGTTTAAAGTGGTACTGTAGTCTCAACCCCTTTAATGAAAATGGGCTGAATACTGCCTGGTTTTGTTGTATTGGGGATCTGTATTTCCAGCTTCAGTGATTTCCAAACTGTGGGCTGTGAACCGGCAGTGGTTCCTTGATGCTGGCACTTCTCCTTGTTTCTAGTTGACGTGAAACATTAAAGACAGCTAAAAATACATGAAGGGCTTTCCTAAACATTGCTTTTACTTGTAAGCAATTGCTGACATTACCACACGGATGTTATAAACTTGCAGGTGGAAGGGGAAGTGGTCTATGTGAGATGTAGTCCATGCTATGAAAACTTTTAAGAACCCCTACAACATGATTGTGGAACAACAGATGTGGGAAAGGAAGAGGAACACAAAGCTATATGTAGTTTGGGAAAGACCGGGAAACAAACTGATGAAGTGCCTGTGGGACAAGACCTAAGAGAGAGCCTGCGGTATGTGATGTGGTGGGGGAAGGAAGAGCAGTGACAAAAAGTATCTGATGCCTTTGTGAAGCTGAGGTTGTTTAGAAAACCAAAGACCTCTTTTCTGTGCTCTTTGATCAATGTAAAAATATGTAATAACTATTATTTTGCACTGCCACAAGAAGGTGAGTCATTAGATTAATTGGAGTCAACTCACAGGATAGATGATATTTGAATATACGGAAAGGATTCTGCCATCCAGTAAAATACTGCTTTTCCAGTACACTGACAAACTTATATGGACTGACAGCCTTATCAGTTGCAATGAGGAATAGATGCTCTCTTTAACATGGTGGGGTTCAGTAGGAGAGACCGGTTACTTTGTATTGCTATTCACAGGTGGACTGAAGGCGACATCTTGAAAAGTACAGCTCCTGGACCCTCAGGAACAATGTTGAGTGAAGAGCAAAAAGTTCTTCTCCTGTGACTGACTGTTCTGAAAAGCTTTGTCACATGCATGCTAAAAATAAAAATAGCCCACTCTTCACTTGTAGTACAGAATTCTAAAGCAGCATCAGTGTGCTACATGGAAATACAGTGACAAGATCAAAATAATCAGTTAAGTTTCCGTGTTGGAAAAGAAGAAAACTAAACAGCACTTGTTTACATGTGTTGATGATTACCTGTTCTATTCATTCCTTCTGAAGCACCTGGCATTGGCCACTGTCAGAAGACAGGATACTGGGCTAGATGGATTATTGGTCTGACCCAGTATGGCTGTTGTTATGTGTAATGCACCAAGGCCCCAGATCCTCAAAGTTATTTAGGCACCGAACTCCTGATGAAATCAATGGGAATTGGGTGCCTAAATACCTTTGAGGATCTGAGCCCAAGCCCCTGAGTACAATTAAGGGCAGTAAAACATGCATGTGTGTGAATATTCAGAAAAGCCTGAAACTTGTAAGGATGGCAATTTGAAAATGCAGCTATGCATGGGGGATTGTTTAGGGTTTTTCTCCACAGTGCCGGCAATGTGCACCAGAAGGTGTGATTTGTACAGCACACTGAGGTGCTGCACTCTAATGCTAAAAGGAACCTGGTTCACATTAACACCAGCAGGGTCTACTTCTACACATGGCAGTTAGAGCACAGCATGATAGTGCACTTTACAAATAACCCCTCTCAGGTGTGCTTTGCTGGTGCTATGTAGACAAGCCCTAGATCCTGAATCAAAGCTCTGTTTACAATAAACTGAAAAGTAAAAGGCTCAGAAAATTTCAGTAGGAATCATTTAGAGTCAGGTTGCATGTCGGTGATTAATGGCATTTGGCTATTTGAGCCATTTGGCTGGCACTGTGTTAGGCACTGTGTTATGCCTCTGTAATCTACCTGTTGTCATGCACAACATCTATAATCATACTCTCTCTACATGGTGAAAAGTTCCAGGGCGGTAGCCGTGTTAGTCTGTATACAGCAAAAACAACGAGGGTCCTGTAGCACCTTAAAGACTAACAGAAATTTGTTGGACTCTCGTTGTTCATACTCTCTACAGTCATTCTGTTCCATGGCATAACTTGGGGCAGAATGTGAAAGGCTACTGTACTGTTATTGGTTGCATTTACGTTTTGTTAATTAAATGTGCATATGCTGTGCCAAAGAAGCAGATGTTTTCAGGCCTAACAGCAGCAGTTCAATTTCTGTGAATTAGAAAGCCATCTTTTGGCTGCAGCGAATACCGTGCTAAAGAATGGAGTTAAACCCCAGGAATCTATCGTGACTCTAACTTATTGCCCCCGGTTAGAATGTGTTTAATAGTTTAACTTCATCCTACAGAAGGCTACTGCCATTTATTTATGCCCTAAATTTTCCTTGCATTTTCATTGTAGGTTAGCATAAATCATGGAAACTGAAATGACTTTGTCTAGTAGAGTTCCTGAACTACGCAAGAAGGTTTCTGGAGAAGCCTGCAGCTGGACAGGAAGGGAGTGGTTCTTGGACTGTTGGGGAACGCTGTAGTTAGAAGAGTCCTCAGGCAATAGGAGGTTACACCTGAGTACTGGGAAAGCTAGTAGCTGATAGCACGCTATTGATAAAATATGTGCAGGTGCAAAGTTGATATGAGAAATGTAGCGGTCTAGGAATGCTTTTGGGGAGGGAGAGCTGGAGCTGGAAGTGGGGTCAATGGGGGGGAAGGCTGAAAGTAGGCAGCTTTCGGAGGCTTTTAAGAACCAGTCCTCAACAAAATCCCCCAGTGACTCCACCTGGTAGAGGTTCTTTCTCTTTGGGAATGGAACTCTGCTATAATTACATCTGTGGGTGGTCACACATGCGTTCACATCTCTGTTTGATTACAGTTGTTTTTCTGTTTGTTTTCATGTAGTCCTTGCCTATCATGATTGTTCACTGCAATTTAAGCCTACCTTTTTGCTATTGTTTTTCTTGATAAACTTTTCCATGTTACAAAAATTGCTCTGTTCTCAGGATTCTGTGGTTTGATTAAAAAAAGGAAATCACAGGAAGTGAAGGACCAATAGGATTTAAAGCCTTTATGTGAAATAAAAACGATGCTTTCATCATTGTGGAAGTAGGGAAATAGCTATATTTGTGCTAAGAGTTAATATTTTTACTCCTTGCCTCCCCCTCCAGTGAAGTCCTCCTGGTCTGCCAGCGTTTTGTGGAAGACTAGCCATGCTTCTCTTGGCAGCCTGTCAATATTGCCTCTAAATTAGTCCTAATTTAGCCAACAGAAGGTTGCCTCTGAGTCACATGAGGCCTCCGCAGCATCCTAGGTTCAGCAAGAAAAAGAGAGAAAGTCTGGGAACAAAATTTCAGTCTTTAGCATGTCGATGCTGTATACTCCTGCTTGGTGCCAAGGCAAATCCCTTATTAAATTGGGGGCTTCATGGTTTTCATGCCTTTAAAAACTTTCATGTATACACTCTTGATTTGCAAATGGTTGCTGAAGTGATCCTGTCTCTCCCAACTAGAGAGAATACTGGGTGCTTTTATTTATTTGTTTGTTTTTATCACGATACATGAAATTGCATTCTTCTTGAAAAAGAGAGAGAGAAATCAGTGGATCAGTCAAGAATCCCTTCACAGATATGCAAATGCACTTCATTCCTCACCCTCTTACATTCTGTCTGTGGTTATTTAGGGATGGTCTTGAGCAGAAACCAATCATTGTGATGAAATTTTCTACCAAAGTGTGCAGTAGTTTTTGAGAGACCAACAAATGGACATTAGGGACCAAATGGAGGCCATCAGAATGATTGACTTTGGACTGATAACAGATTTTTGACTGGTATTTCAGAGTGAATGGCCAATGCCTCAGTCTGTGTAGTCCTCTCACTGGAGATTCTCTCATTTGACTTGTTCACAATGCATAATACCAAAATACCAATCTCATGAGCATGGGGTTGTGCCTTTCCTTTATTTAATTTAATAGGAGAAATGCACATTTAAACAAGGCACAGGGAAATAATAATTTTAAAAAGACGCTTTAAATCAGTTCTGGTTCAGATTAATAGAAATACACATCAGAACTTGCATTTTGTTGCATTTTGATGAATTATAGGCATTTGTCAGTTCGCACCTATAAGGTTTTTATAATGAATTGTCACAAAAATACTTACATTCAAAAACAGAACTAGACATAAATACCTTTTTAACCTTAGTGACGTCAATTTTGTAATGCAATGCCCTGGTCTGAATGAAGATGACGTTGCATATGTTGTTATGTATTAATTTTAAAAAACTGAATGCAATAATAAACAGATTGTTTGCTTAATAATAAATGCTTGTATAGGTACCAATTGCTGGGATTGTGTATATGTACATACATCTTACGTGGTGAGGTAAAGACAAAAAGAACTTATTACAACTTAATTTGGAAGCTTGATGTGATTAAATTCCCCCCATTACCTTAGTTGATCAATGGTCTCCTGTGTCGTCATGTGTTTCCAAGATCAAGACTCTATCCTGCATTCAGTTGTGCTAAGATGTGATGATACAATGGCACAGAGTAAGTTTTTGGTTTCCAAACCAAATAAACTGGATCATTTTCATATTGTCTTTTTGGAGTTTGGTTGGCTTGAATACTCAATAGCATAAGGATATATAGGGGGCTAAAAATAATAGGGCTTAAAATGAGGCCTGTTTGTAACCCAAACTATGGAGTCATGACTGTAGTTCCATACTAATCGCTACATTTTTCAAAGTTGTTTTGCAGTGGTAGTGTAGCTGTGTTGGTCCCAGGATATGAAAGAGACGGTGTACTTCCTCTTTTTGAAAGGACACACAATTGGTTAGTTGTTAAAGAATAGAATGCCCCACCCTTTTGATTGATCATTTTGCCCTTTTTGCCTAAAAGAGATTGGGGGAGAGTTGGTTTTGAATCTGCTTCTGCTCCCATTAAAATCAATAGCAAAGCTTCCATTGACTTCAGTGGGAAAAAGATCCTGCCCTATATGGCACTGTATTTTAATAAGTGGGATAGGAATGGCATTTACACACTTGCAGAGCATACAAATCCCATCATTTTCCCTTCTAAATAAATAGCATTCAAGTCGTCTGTACCAGGGCCAAAGCAACTGAAATAACATTTATTGCATTTAAGAACGAGCCCAGCCTTCTTCATCTGTAATAACAAGTTACCATTTATTACCCCAGGCTACAATTTTCTCATTAGGTGTTTAGTGAACTCAAATAGGTTTAAATTCATTCTCAGTTCCAGTGTTCTCTGGATAAATAGATCTCCCCTGACAACTCATACATATAGAGAACTTGACTTATGAAGCAGGCTTTGTTTTTGATTGCGAGTTGTGTTCATGGCTGTAAGAATTGTAATTTCCATATTAGACTCATTAGGAGTAAATAAAATATCAGGTAAACAACCTGGCATGAGTTTTAGCCTGGAAGCCTGAGAAATAAAGCTACAGCGATAACAGGCCTCATAGGAGTTGAAGGTTAACATCACTGATTCAAACAAGCAATGTGTCTGCAGTTGTACTGCAGAAGATATTAAATGAGATGCTGCTATCTCTCCAGGCTGACAGGGGACGTCTATTAATGAGATATATTTTGTGCTGTAGGGAAGAAGTCCTCTACTTTTATTATTTTCAGAAACCAAAGCCTCCTTCCGTCCCCTGCCCATTATATTGGAACAACATCCACAGCCAGGAGAAGCTCCTAAGGGCTGGATTATGGTGAGCCCTAGAAATGCAGGGCTTCAGCTAGTCCAGGGGTAAGTCAAGACCTTCCAACCCACATGATCCTTTCCACTGAACCCAGAGGGACCTTCCCAGGGAACCAGATCTGCCAACCTCTACGTGGGGAACAACAATGGAATAAGTTGCTGGGCGGAGCCTGCACAGCATTGTTCATTCAGCTCTGAATCTTGGATTTTTTTTCTCACTTGTTGTATTGCTGTAACTTATCGACTTCTTCTCTTTTCCCCCCCCCGCGCCTCCTACTGCTACCCGTCCGCTACCCCACCTCTCTCTCCCTTTCCCATTATGCTTCTCACACTCCTCCTCCCCTCTTTTTCCTACTTCCATACCTCACTTTCCCTCTCCTTTAATCCACACACTCTCCTATTCCTTATTCCAACCAACCCTCTCCTCCACTTGAACTTCAAGTGTTCCCCAAGCCACCAAGATTTGGTTTTAATGTATGAATAAAACAAATATATAAACAAGTACAAATACTTATTTTATAAAAAGGCATGAAACTAGCATGCCATGTGCTTGCCATGACCATGCTCACTCTGCTTTGAAGGTTCATCTTTTATAGATTACAACCTCTTTGGGTTGGGGTCTGTATCTTCTTATATATTTCTTCTACAGCACATAATACACTGGGCCTCCAGTCGTGGCTGGGGCTTTGGAGTGTTTTCACAATATAAATAATAATAAACCTCCAATAGAGTGAGTCTCCCTTTTTAATTTACCTTAGTTTTGTTTCCATAGTATCTATTAATAGCAGGTCTTTCCCATACTAGCTTTAATACTGGATGAAATTCACTAAAATGTGCAAAGATAGGAGATTCACTTTTACTTAGCCTTGGGTTTTAGCTTGGAGTTAGTCCAAGGTTCCTTAGAATACTGTAACAGATACTGCTGTATAATACATTGATCTATTATTGCAGTACTATATGTGGAATTGTGTTGACATAGCAATGAGATAATCAATGCACATGTTTTAATATTCCCTGAAAGATTAAGAAGAAACCATCAAGAAAAATGGCTTAAAGTTTGATTTGCTCTATAGTTAGTTTATCCAGTGTCCGTCAGTCTGTTTTGCAGAAGAGGCTAGCATATATTCAGTGCTGCGTATAGAATGTGACTCTGTCATATAACGTTTGTTATTGTTAGAAAGTACATACTCAGAGAGTGGTATGATTTCATGACAGAAAATTCCATTTTTATAATTGTGTATTGTATCATATGATGATATTAGTAGTCTTTAATTATTTTGGTTCTCTTGATTGAAAAGCTCATGCTTTTAATCTTCTTAAAACACATCAGTGCCTAATGCAACTCAGTATTAATCAGAAAATTTGATTTGGATACTCCTAACCCTACTCAGAAGTTTTTTCTTCTTCTGCATGGTGCAATTTCACTTAGTCTCTGGCTTAGACAGATTGGGATTTCCTGTTGTTTTACACTTTTGCACTTAGAAAAGAATAATGTATGTTACGCCATGATATTCACAGTGGGCTTCCCATTCATTCCAATATCTGGATCAAAATTGCCTGCCTTGTTCTTAAAATTGTCTGTGGGCTTATTTCAGGCTGCCTTACCAGACCCGGGCCCCTTCCAGTCATTTACCACTGCTTTTTCTACTTTTTTCTTTCTCTGTCCCTTCATACAGTCTTGCCATCTGTTAAGGCAAGACCCTCTTCTGTGCATCTTCTGCCATCTATTTTCAAATCTCAGCTGGAAACTGTCTTTTCCAAACAAAAGTGTTTGACTTTAATGTGCCAATTTAATTGCCACTGCAGGAACAGCTGTAAAAACAAAGGGTTGCATTGCTCTCACTGCTCTGCCCCCTTTTTGATCACAGAAGTTCCTTGCCCCAGCCAGTGGTTACCCACAATTAGCTGATCCAGTTCTGTTCATGGTTTGTCCTTGTGTATGCTTACAGCTAAACCAAGGTCAGCACCAATTCAGCTAACGTAGTGGTTTGACATCTGATTGCTGAAACAGCGGCATTTAGTGTAGACAGAACCATGCAATCCCACTGAATTACTCACAAAGGCTGGTAGGGCAGAATTTGGACCCTTTTGTGCTTGACATTTATATGCACTTTAATTTTATATATGTTGGATGGAAATTACTATTGCTGATGCATAGGTGTATGAATTACCTGTCAGGGAAGACCTTATGGACAGCAGTGGTTTTATTGCTATTTTCCTCTCTTGGGTTTTCTGCTTGGAAGTGGCCTGGTTTAACTGTCCAGCTACACCAAAAGAAGGATAAGAGATGTTACATGTGTTTCTGATCAGGCCTCAACTTTATTATTAGATGCCTGGGATTAATTACCCATCAGATAAACATGTACAGTGCAGAAACCCCATGTTCATTCAATAACTTCCCGGGGGGGCTTCCACCAGCCCCTCTCTTTTTCCATCCCAGGCAACCCATTGCTGGAACCTTACCCTCCCCCTTGTAGGAGGGTTAAGGTGGGCTATAAGAAATGGGGGGGTTGGTTCCTTGCCATACCAATCATAGGTGCTCCAAACTCCTCACCCCAGTTCCATTCCTTTAACCAACACCACCTTTTTAAGTCCTTTACCAAGCCATTTATCCAGTAACTGTATATCTTTCCTATAGAGTACCTGCACTGGACATCCACCCCACTTATATAATGAGTTGGGACATATAACCTACCTTCCTTCATGCCACATGTCAACAAAGCCCTACCCGAACCCACTATGGGGAAGATGAAAAAAATTCGATTCCACCTAGGCCAATTTGGTAATAACGGAAAAATTTCTTCCCAGCCCCTCTAAAAAGGGGTAGCTAGCACAATGCCCACAGCAGGTCTAGACCAAACCTGGTATTTCACCACCTAATGGGGAGGGAAGGTGCATGCAGCCTCAGCCTGCTCCTTGTGAAAGGGGGCTTCAGCGCACGGGCTACCCCTTTTAAACTCTTCCGCCCTTCCGGATTCCAGGGGATGAGTCAGTTCCATCTCTTGTCCCCTATTGCAGCTGTTTGACCTCCCTCCCACCCCTCAGCCATAAAGCATGGTTTCCTTCATTCTGCCACAGACAAATTCCCCCACGCTTAAAGGTGTCGTGCCGTCATTCTTCTGTGCTAAAGTTCCATAGGAACTCCATTGGCAGGAGCTGCTGCATCAGCACATCTGATTTCTTTAGGCTATACTGGCCACCACATCCGTCATGTCATGATGTAACTGAAGTTGTAGCTCAGCATTGTCTCTTTGTATGTTATCTGCCCCTGGGACCTAGGGGAGAGTTTATCCTGCCTTAGCCCTTGGTGAATCTGACACTTAGCTCACGTATTCTTTACTTGCTGATCTACAGTGGTTGGGCTTAAAACATTTCTTCTGAAAGATTCAGCTGGGTTTGAGACAGATTTCCTATACTTCACTGGGAACCGCTGGGACTGTTCTATTTCCCAGAGCAGCAAAAAACTTAAGTGAGGCCATTGTACAGTAGTGGCTGTTTTAAAAACTTGCTGATTGCCTTAGTAGTTAAGTATGTGCAATTAGTTGGCATCAGTATGTGGACAACTCAGGGTATTATGTGTAGTAAGATTAGAGAAGTACAGAGAATACTGAAAAAATGACGAGTCCTGTAGCACTTTAAAGACTAACAAATTTAATTTCCGCAGGCATAAGCTTTCATGGGCTGTAGAGTTAGCTTAATTTGTTTATCTCCTTTTTGGGTAAAACGAATGTATTTATAAATGGTCCATGCTGTATTTTTGAAAACTTGAGGATTTCAGCAGCATGACAAAGTGCTGCTTCCCCTGTTGTTCTGATTTTGTTACTTATAGACCCTAACGCAATGATTTGATCAAATTCATTCTGGCTTCTGACAGTATAATGGGCATTTCAGGGTAATACTGTCATTGTTTGCTCTTCTTTTGTTTTCTATGGGCTCAGCAATGAACAATTGCCTTCATTATAGCTCTGATCATAAAGGCTCCGTGATATTTATCAACAGGGAATAAATGTTTATTGATGAGAAGCAACTAATGAGCTCACCTGTTCCAAGGAACATGTTGAGAGAGGAACTGGAGGTCACCACTTCTACTATATAGTTAAAGGCCGCATCCTGTTCCCTCGGAAGTCCATGGCAAAACTCCCATTGATTTCAATGGGACTAGAATTTACCTTAATACTAATGGAATTTTCTTTGATGAAGTGGCACAATATTTGTGAATATTTTTAAATGTTAAGGTCCAATTTCTGCTCCCAGTTACACCCTCCTTCTCTTTGGTGTGGTTGCACAGTATAAGTGGTGGCAAAATTTGACTCTACAGTTTCATTCATTATTATTTTGTCATCTTGCTGAAAAATATCTTATTGACATAGCAAGAGAGTCCCTTTTAGGCATGAAGATATAATTAGCACTGAATTTTTAAGAGCAAACTTTTGTTTACCTAGAGGTGCAAGATAGTAAATCACTACAAAAAGGAGACACATTTTTAATCATTTCCCAGTAACATTTCTCCCCTCTATTTAGAGTGATTTTGTTTTCTTTAGCAGCAGCTCCAGCAGTAGATGGAAGCTCAGCATCACTGGCTGGTTAAGACTATAAATTTAAATTATCTTCATGCCACTCAACGGAGAACTGGCTTTGCAGGTTACTGTTTTGAGATGTTACAGTCACAAACTTCAGAAATATTAATAGCTAGAGTACTGTATCGGTGAAAGGCTATGGACTGATGTACAGTTTAATGGCCGATTAAAAGTGGTTTGAAAAGATTTCACAGATGGAGAGGGAGGGAGAGAGACAGAGTGCTGAGAGATTGCCAAGGCATGATTTCTTTTTTTGTGGCTTACATCTACAATCTACAATGATAAAACCCCATTGCACTTCTGTAGCACTTTTCCTCTAAGGTCCTTGCAGTTATGCATTAATTAAGGCTCATAAACACCCCTGTTATTACTGATGATGTACTAATAAGTAAGTTTTTTATATAGAGGGCTGGAGTGAGAAACAGAGAGTTTAAGTGCCTGGCTCAAGGTCACACAATCAGTCAGCAGAAGAGCTGAGAATAGATCCAGGAGGCCTGACTCAAGAGTCGTCTGCTTTAATCACTAGACTACAATCCTCCATCCCTATATTGAAATGTAATTCAGCTGAGTGTAGCTGTTGCTTTCCATGAATAACAACAAGTGAAGCCCATCCTCAGAGTGGAAGCAATGTAAGAGTGTTATTGGATTCGCTCTGTGTTCTAGGTCAAGGATACAGTGATACGCTTAGTATTTTTGAAGTGGGGTGAATAGTTCCTGACTGCACTCAAATTTTGGCTCCTGTGCTATCTTGGGGCCTAACTACATTTTTAAACATATCTAGATTTTACGCAGTTTTAAAATGTCTCTAGTCTTCTCCTGTGTAGGAGGGCAGAAACTCAATTCTCATGGCTGTGCAGTACAGAAGTCAGTTGTTGTTGAATCAGGGATGCAGGGTTACTATGGAGTGGAAGATAGGCCCACTCTTTCAAAATGATGATAGACAAAATTTAGGAATGATGAAAAAAAGCAAAGAAATATTGGCAATCTTTGCTTAGCCAAAAAATAGAAAGTAGTCCTTTGACATTTCATAAATGTCAGCTTCATGTTGCAACTAGAATAAATCAACACTTTTTGCATATGTTCAAATGATATTTAAAATAAAACTGTTTAAGTCTGGATGAAATCATACACACAAGCATCAATCATAGTGCTATATCAGCGAAGGCACGAGAATGTCAGATCATATGTTCCTATTTATTCATTTCAGTTTACAAATATCTACAACTTCCCTGATCTAGTTAATGTATTACAGTTTAATCTTGACTAGCTACGACGTCTAGAGGTGTGATCATGGGACTGGAGCTAAATTCTAATCCTGGCTCAGATACTGATTTGTTGTGTGGCTGCGGGCAAGTTGTGTAAGGCACAGTTTTCAAACTCAAGTGTCCAAAGTTGGCACATAAATAAGTGGTCTGCTTTTCAAAAAGTGCTGAGTACCCACAACTCCCATTGACATCAAATATGGATTTATGTGGTTAAAGTTAGTCACCCAAATTTTCAAATGTCCCTCTTAATGTCTCTGTTCCGCAGTTTCCCCATCTGTAAAATGAAACATCAACTAATGTTTGTAAAATGTTTGGAGATGCTAAATGTTTTCTTTAGCATTTACTGCTGTGAAATACGTAACATGTCTAAACACAGAATCCTATGAAACGGACTAAGCATAGGAAGCATTAGGGATATAAGCTCAATGTCTTCTTACTGAACATTGCTTTTCAATCCTTGCTACTTCAGAGAGGATGGGTCAAGAGACTAATTTCCAGATCAAAATTCACATGAACAATTATGGGAGAAAAGATTCTGATGAACTCTGATGTTGTTAAATCTGTTTTAATACAGTCAGCTATATAATGGAGCATTTTCCATTATCTGCTCTGTTGCTTAAAATAAAACTTGCAGCTGCCTAAGGTTCCTTCATAGTGCTGGAGGTAACATTGCGTTGCCTAGGGCAGTACTGATTTTTTTAATAAGCTGGTTGGAACCCACTGTTTTTTAAGTGGACTTTAGTATGTTCAGAGCCTTGAAAACACCTATTACATGTGCCCGGAGGCTATTCTGGTTTTTGAGTTTATTTTGTATGAGGCTTGTCTACATGTGTTGGCGTGCAAGCTCTTTATGGCCTCTTGCGGTTGTGATCATTCACCCAGCCTTCATCAAACACTTGTCACAGTTTCATATAGATTGCTGCTAAGCACCTGGCCGCTACTTTTGCAAGTGGGATGTAATGAAAAGGAATCTCAATGAGGCAATAACGCACATGCACGCGTGTGTGTGAGAGAAAGAGATTAGATTAGACTCAGAGTATGTCTACACTGTGGAGTGAAGTCGATTTATTTTAAATTGACTTTCACCCGCTGAATTTTAGAAGTTGGAGGAGTATGATCACACCATGCTCACTGCCTTGGGGGATTGCGTCCCCGCTAGCCGTGCTTGGGTCAACAATCAAAGCAATGCACAGTGAATAGCTATCCCACAGTGCAACTAACTGCAGAGGCTTTTGGGAAGGTTGTCGTCCTCCCATGATGCAACATACTCCCTCCCCCCCTCCCTTCTTGTCCCAGTACAAAGAAACAGACGATAGCCTTTTCGTGCCATTTTTTCAAACCCTCCACTCTGCAGTATGTACGCCATTGCCTGAGAGGAATGGAGCCCACTCAGCTCTGCACTATTATTTGTGAACATCACAAATACCTCATGACTTATTCTGCAGTATTTTCAGGGGTCAGACAGGAGCCACAGCACTGAAAATTGCGATGTTATAGAGGCCGCCTTGCTACAAGCCATAGAACAAAACAATTCCTATTTGCTGCAGGCTGTCACGCACCATCTGCAGTCAGTGGAGCACCACTTCTGGTCCCGGGAAACAAGCAGTGACTGGTGGGATCACATCATTTTGAAGGCGTGGGATGATGAGCAGTGACTGCAGAACTTTCAAATGCGAAAGACCACTTTCTTTGAACTTTGCGGAGAGGTCTCCCCAGCCCTGAAATGCATGAATACTCGCTTGGGACCAGCTCTGACAGTGGAGAAGAGAATGGCCATCACTCTGTGGAAGCTAGCAATGGCAGACTGCTACCAGTCAGTTGGGAATCAATTCAGAGTCAGTAAATCCACCATGGGAGCAGCTGTGATGCAAGTGGGCCAGGCCATTAATAGACTTCTGCTAGGAAGGGTAGTGACTTTGGGAAATATGGAGGACATAGTGGAAGGCTTGCCACGCAGTCCATAAACCAAAAGGGATACTTCTCAATGGTGTTCCAGGCCCTTGTGGATCACAGGGGACGCTTCACCAATATCAGTGTGGGGTGGTCTGAAAAGGTGCATGATGCGTACATCTTTAGGAACTCAGGTCTGTTCAAAAAGATGCAGGTGGGCACTTTCTTCCCTGACCAAAAACTAAATATTGGCGATATTGAAATGCCAATAGTGATCTTGGGGGATCCTGCCTATCCCTTGCTCCCCTGGCTAATGAAGCCATACACCGGACACCTGGACAGCAACAAGGAGTGTTTTAATATTAGGCTCAGCAAGTGCAGAAAAGTGGTGGAATGTGCATTTGGCCATTTAAAGGTGTGCTGGTGCAGTCTGCTCACTAGGTTAGACTTTGAAAATAACATCCCAATAGTTATCTCTGCCTGCTTTGTGGTTCATAATGTCGGTGAGACAAAGGGGGAGAAGTTCCCATTGGTTTGGGTTGTGGAGGCAGATAGGCTGGCTGCAAATTTTGAGCAGCCGATGCCACGGCAATGCTGAGAGCTAATCGTGGAGTGCTGCGCTTTAGAGAAGTATTGAAAAACCACTTTTGCAATGAGACACAACAGTAATGTGAGTCGCTTATCTCAGGCTGTGTCTACACTGCAGCAGTAATTCAAATTAGCTTAATTCGAATTACAGAAAGCGATTTATAGAATGCGCTGCAGACTGTCCACACTACAGTGTTTGTGCTGGTTTCTTGCATCCACACTGGCCAGCCTTAATTCGAATTAGAAAGCAGTGCAATGTGGGAAGCTATCCCACAGTGTAACTAACCATAGAGACTGTTGTGACGTGTGTCATCATCCCAGGATGCAGCGCTGCTTCCCCCACCCTCTTCCCCCACCCCCAAACAAACAGGAAAAGGATTTTCATGCTGTTTTTTTACTCCCCCGATCGCCATTGCTGCCGGCACATGGAGCCAGCTGAACTATGCTCTCATTTTGACAGTGACAAATACATCACAGTTTACCCTGGATTACTTTAGAACTGTATGCTGTTTGCCTTTTATGCTCCACTCCAGCACCCCCTGTATATTGCTTGCCTTTGATTTTGATTCTACAAGTGTCTGTAGAATGTAAGATAAATAACAACGGAGTCAGTTAGTATATTAATACAGTGATACAAATGTTTCCATTTCACTGATGGAAAGCATGATATAATTATTCACAGTGCTACAAGTGGATACAATGCTTAAGAAAGTATCAATTTCCATGATTGGCCACTGAAACAATGTAGCAAAGAATTTCCTTTTACTGCTGGCATTTAAAACGCATTCACCATGCCGGGAGTGGGGTAGGTGGTGAAATCTTTCAAAGGGACAAACTTTAAAGGGCTAAACTTTCAAAGGGACAAATCTTAAAGGGACAAACTGCAAAGAGCTTGCTGGGCAGTTAAAACGCATTCACCACACGGAGAGGGGGGTGGGTGGTGAAATCTTTCAAACCCTTAAAGAGACAAACTGCAAAGGGCTTGTGTGTGTGTGTGTGTGTGTGTGTGTGTGTGTGTGTGTGTGTGGTGGGGGGGTGATCGCAGCTTGGATTTTAAACCCATTCACCGCAGGAAATGAACATTTAAATCTTCCCGGGGCTGCTTTGGGGGAGGGTACTGAAATGGGGCATCATGGGATACAGTTGGAGACCAATTAATTCGAATTAAGTCCCATTGCATCCACACTCAGACTAATGCGAATTAACTGATGCGCTTCAGGCGCTAATCCACTTGCAGAGGTGGTTTTATTAATTCGATTTTAAAGGCTCCTTAATTCGAATTAACAATGCGCAAGTGTAGACGTGGGAGTAATTAATTCGAATTAAGGGACTTTAATTGGAATTAAGCCACCAGTGTAGACCAGGCCTCACTTCCCATCTCCTACTCATCCCTCACTGATCCAGTTTCTTCCCTTCCCCCTCACCCACTGTTCCAGTCCCCCCCCCTACCTTTTCCCTCCCTTTATTCCCTTCTTATCAATAAATAAACAGTAATGAATTGTGAAGCAGTATGTTTTCCCCCCTCAACCTTCCCTCTCCCCCACTGATCCATTTCCCCCAGCAACTTCCCCTCCCCACATTCCCTTGTTATCAATAAATAAACAATAATGAATTGTGAAGCAGTCCTTTTTTTTATTGGTGATCCTTCACAGGGGGGGAAAAGGAAGATAACTGAATGCCCCACATGCATTGTGTGGGACCTGAGAGGGGATACAGAGCCCATTTTCGCTGTGCACACATGAAGGAATAACACATTCCCGCTCCTTAAAGGGGCCATCGCCTCTTTATGCTCCCCTCAACTGGCGAGGACTACAGCACGTACTGCACCCTGCTCAACCGCCTCCTAGACCGCTTGCGGGTGGGGTCTAGAAAAGAGTGCGTTAGCTCAGAGTTTTGCAGGGGCTGCAGAGGGAGTCTCTCTTGCCACTGAGCTTCCTGAAGCTCAACCAGATGCCTCAACATGTCCGACTGATTACGCATTATACGCAGCATCTCATCTTGTGTTGAACGCTCATACTCCTGTGCTGCCTTTCTGTTGTCCATGTTCAGCCTGTCAGATAATGAAATCCTCCATGCTCTTAGCTCTGTGTCAGCAGTCGCGGAGGTGTTCATTATCTCATTAAACATGTCATCCCAAGGTTTTTTTCCCCACTTTCTTATCTGCGACAGGTGCTCTGCAGGAGTATGGGATGGTGTGTTGAAGGCCATGTTGTCCACTGTAAGGGAAGCAAAGCACAAGGTACCCATTGTAAACTCGTCCCATGGATGAAAATCAAGGTTACAATTTATAAAAAAAAAAAAAAAAAACCAAAAAGCAAAAAAAACAAACCCTTAGCCTTCCCAAGGGAAGGCTAGAGCCACATACCTTTGCCTAACTATTGCATGGGTCAGAGTGCCATTCCAGCCATGGTAAGTAAGGGGATAGTGCATCTATATTAGGGAAGTCCCCAGTGCCTATGCTGCACAAATCCATGCTCCCTAGAGCAGCATGGATGTTGGGCTCTCATTGATCAGGCTTTTATCAGGCAGGAGAAAGGGTGAGGGGTGGGTATGGGTTAACCGTCTCTGGAGGAAAAATATGGGAACCCATTTGTGGATGCTCAAGGCCCATAGCAACAACGTCCTGCTTAGGGACTTGCAGTGTGTTGAACTAAGAAACCAGCCCCTGCTGTGGAATAACACACACTTTAAAAAACTTTCTTGGGAGGGTACTGTAAACGTGTGCCATCTTCCCTAGGTAACCATGAGTGATATCAGCCTGCTGAGGGTCACACAGGCAGAAAGGGAGGATTTGCTGCAAGCATCTGGCTACAGGCCTAGCCCTTATGCTGCTATGCTGTATACTGTGATAATGCCTGCACAACTAATAACAGAGTGGCAGGGGAAAGTGTCCTATCAGAATGGAAGAAATAAGGCTGCCCTCCCAAGAAACATTCTGCAAAGGATTGCAGAACTTCCTAGAGATATGCATGGAGCGTCTTGGAGCACCCCTTTTCTGGGGTGAAACCAATGCTTAAGCACACCAAGTATGAGGAAGCACAACCCACTGACACACACACTGCTTTTTCCCATTGGTACAAAATTATGGACTGGAGATATAACCAAAGACATGCAATTTGCAGTACATGTGCACCAGATGTGCCTTCCCCAGTATCCCGATCAGTCATGGTTTCCTGTATTTGGGTGGGCTGTTCCTGTGTTTCAAACAGCTCCTGGCTTTTGGGGAGAAGGGATACCCCACTCACCTGCCTCCTGTTCTCCTCATCATTCTCCTTCTCCTTGTCCACAGACTCGTCCTCATTCATTCTGGCCTCGGATTCCACCAAGGTATCAACGCTGCATGGTGGCACAGTGGTGGGGTCTCTGCTGAGAATCGCATGCAGCTCCTTGTAAAAGCGACATGTTTTTGGTGAGGAGCCAGAACGACTGTTAGCTTCCCTAGTTTCCTGATAAGCCTGCCTCTGCTCTTTGTTCTTAACGTGGCACTGCTGTGTGTTCTTGTTGTGCCCCTTCTCCAACATGCCGCGAGATACCTTCTCGTAGATATTCAAATTCCTTTTGCTTTGTCAGAGCTGAGCCAGAACAGACTCTTTGCCCCACAGACCAATGAGATCCAAGACCTCAGGTTGACTCCAGGTTGGAGCGTGTTTGGGGCATGCAGTCGCCATGATCGGTTGTGCTGGCAAGCTCACTCCACACTGACCAAACAGGAAACAGGAATTCAAAATTTCCCAGGGCTTGAGGGGAGAAGTTATATCCTGTTTACATGGCCACAGTGCAGCAGACTGCGAATGTGTGGAGCGGTCACAACAGAACATAATGGGATACCTCCCGGAGGCCAATAACGTCGATTTTACATTGCTCTCTGCCTGCACTGACATTCATTCAACCCACAGAATTTGACTTCAGCGCTACGCCACTTGCAGAGGTGGTTTTATTAAGTTGAATTTTACCATGATTTAGGTTGGCGGAACTGACATGCCAGGGGAAACGCATACTTTATGTGGTCAACGGAAGTTGTGTTCCGTCAACCTACATTATCAATATAAACCAGGCCTCAGTAAATGTTCCTTTCCTTGTAAGTTAATTTTAATTCTGAGAACCAGAAATTAAATAGCTGAACGTATCAAAGAGAGCAAGCATGAGAAGGAATAAAAGAACAATAAAGATGATTCTATTAGGAGTATATCTGAACAACTGATGGTATTAGAAACTGATGCTAATGCCAGTAGAATGAAGAAAAAGTAACTCCATCAAGGCTAAACTACAAATGCACCCGGAGGATGTGCTTGGTGAACAAAAGAAACCTGCAGTGTTAATAAAACATAGGGAAATGGTTCTGGCAGGGGCAAAATATTTCATTGTTGACTTTTAAAAATGAAAAATGGAGGGAAAATGTGAAGTGGGAATAGAAAAAAAGAATCTCAAACTGCATTTAATTGAAATTTCTTCTACAGAAGCCTTGATACATACTTAGTCTTTGCTTTCTAGTGCTTTTTAGATTCAGTAATATCACTTCTAATGGGGTGGCTTCTTTCTCTGAGAAAGCGAAGAGACCAGGAGCAAATTTTGTTTTCAACACAGAAAGCCTGGAAAACCATTCTCTAAAATATTTGTTTATAAGAAGGAATGTGGGGTGATATTTTTTTTCCACAGTGCAGACAGCTGTAAGAATGAAATGGTAGTTTAATATTTTTGTCAAATATTACAGATTTTAAAATTGTCTGTCTTTCATCTTCCCTGTGGTTTTGGAGCAGCTTAACATGAACTTTACATAAGACTGGGATTTGGGAGTGACCTTTGTACTCTTCTTCCCTCGCAGCATCATTAGTGGAGTGGGAATAATGGCTATCCGCTCTAATGGAATTCCTCAGAGGCTGAACAGAAGCTCTACACTGAATAGCCTTTGCTTTAGTCTTGCTTTGCTACACTACCGACATATATCTGTATAAATAACGTCGCTGGGTGACAGAGTTATAATGACCTAACCCCCCATGTGGACAGTACTATGTTAATGGGATTGTGTCTCCCATCGACATAGCTACTGCCTCTTGGAGTGATAGATGAACATTGCTGATGGGAGATGTTCTTTTGTCTGTATAGTGTAGCATCTTTGCTAAGCACTACAGCATTACGGCCTTAGCGCTGTACATGAAGAGACGCCCTAAGATGTGGCTGCTTGCCCCTTTTGTCTGACTGTTGGACAGAGGAGCATAAAGAGAATGGTGCACCTCCCAGAATAAGAGGAAATTTCAGGTCCCATCCATGGGACAGGCATTGTAAAAGGAGAGTTTATACTGGATGCTTGTGGGACCTGGCCACTCCAGTGCAAACACTCAAACAGGCTGGTCAGGTGGTTTAATGGAAGTGCATTGCGTTGTCATGTGTAATTCCAAGTTTGGGTCCTGAGCATTCTTTCTAAGAGCTAGATGTATTGCAATCAGTTTCTGAGACGAGAACACAGCTCACTTTAGGCAGGAGTGGTACTGATGAATTGAGCTTTAGAGGGAATTGCATTCTCTTGTTTTTTGGCTACTGGGAAAGTTTCTGTGACAGTGGAGGTCAAGGATGTTATGGGTCAGAGGGGAGAGAAAACCTGATCCTAAGGGGAAAGAATACCCAAAGCCCCCAAACATGTTTTCCTGAGATGCTGAATCAAGGTCAGAGGTTCTGGGAAGAAATGTCCAGTACTTTGACCAGTGGCTTAATACAATTTATTTGAATGCTCTTATTTAATTTCCTGATTCTGAGATTAGTGAGAGACTTATGGCTGAGAGATGCACATATCAATTTGGTTAATTACTTTAAACCCTTAACATAGACACAGCCACAAGGACTCTGGGGTAAAATGAAGGTGCTTTGTGCCAGCTCTCTGACAGCTAAAGGTACTGAAAGTATATTGGGATCTGAGACTTCAGGATAATCTCTCTGCTACTGAATATCAGAGCTGTTCTAGTGATCTGACTGACATAAGAGTAGTAGCAATTAACAGTTGAATTTTACGGGGTGATCATTGCTCCTTTTCCAGTTTGTAACAGAGATTATATCATTCTTAGAAGTTGTTTCTTGTGAAAGGGTCAGTCTCATTGGGAAAAAAATCAAAAGCTTAGAGCATCAGCTGTGTGCATGGAATGGTGAGAATGGAATTACGATCGTATGCCCTACACCAGTTATAATGCAGCCTCATGCAGTATACTTGTGTAATGCTTTTTGATGTGATTTCACTTATAAATTTAGCCATTTCATCAACAACTCTTTGGGGCAGAGACTACTCTGATTCTGTGAGTGCACAGTGTTTCAGAGAGGCCTTGAGGTGATATCATATTAAAATAATAGCTTGCAGTATGAAAAGTGGATGCTTCCTAATGTAATGTATCATCCTTTTACATAAAGTGGAATTAGGGTTTCGGAGCCAGCGCCTCAGATGGTGTCAATGGTCAGACAGTTGTCTCTGACAATTAATACTATCTGAGAATCTGTTCATAATGTTTCCATTAGGAAAATAACTGATCACAAATAACTTGGTTATAGCATCAATTTGCTTGGGGATATTCTTAATTTTTTTTACATATATAATCTTTTGAGGCTCAGAACTAATCCGGCTTTGTGTTCTGCCACTAGCTCATTATGCTTCCCTGCAGGGCATCCGGCCTTCAGGATGAGTCACAGAGTCACTAAATAACTGCTGTGTGTGGCAAGGAGGTTTCAGTACCTGGTGATGAGGGTCAGTCATGTGTCATGTCTGAGGACCCTTGCTAGCTTGTATGGTGAATAACTGATAACTGCCGGGCTGCCTCTCGCATGGCACATTGATGAAGTGGGAAATGGGCTCTGACTGAGGGGAAAAAAAGAGTGGTGTGGAGAAAACTCACTGGGCACATTTTGAATGTGTATGTGGGTCACTTTGCCTTGGTAGCAGGAGAGCATGTACTGGGATGCCTGTGTCTCTCCAGATGGAAGTACAGTGCAAGGGAGCTCAGATAAATATGTTCAGTTAGAAATTACAGAATCTGTCATCTTAAAAATAATCATATTATTTATAAAATGTGTGCTTTAAACTACCATAGGGCCTAGAACAAGAAGGCAGTCTTGAGAACTCTATAGGAATGTGCAGCTTTCTTCCATATCCTCTGGTCAAGTGGTAAAACTCTGCATTAATATTAATGGCAATGACGGCTGAGTCATGTTCACTAATGTGTCCCATTAGCTCCAGTTGTGATAGAAAGAGGTGGAAGTGTCTTTTTGAGCTAGATGGGACTAGATAGCTAGGACAGAGGATGCCGCTAGAAGGGAATCTCAGGAATGCCCAAGATGGGAGATGAATTTTAGGCTTATGTTGTGTTGTTGTTTTGGAGTTACAAATAAAGAGAGATGCATTCTTAAGCCAGGTGACTAGTCTTGTTGAAATCAGTGGGACTATGTATGGAATAAGGTCTTACTCAACATGACTATGGGTAGAGGAGTCTAGCCCTTGCTGAAGCTCAGTATATCTATAAAAAATATTTTGTTACTGTGACAGCCACTCGTTCAAGGGTCACAGCAGAGGTGTAGCCAGAACTGAATTTTTGGCGGGGCCCGTGGTTGACATAGGTGGGCATGAAAAACAAGTGCTTCCTGAACTTCCACTTCTGGCTATGTGACTGGAAGCCAGAAAGTTCGGGAAGCGACTGGCCGAGAAACTAAGCTGTCCGATGCTCCATTTGCCAAGGTAGCATAAGTGGAGCATCAGTAGCAGAACTTCCACAACCGATTGGGTGGGCCTGCTTTTAAAGTGGGTGGGCCATAGCCCACCCAGGCCCCCCCGTAGTTACGCCACTGGGTCTCAGAACATTTTAAACCCTTCTTTCACAAAATTGCTATGGAGTTGAATTTACTCTTTCTGATGTTGACAGATTAATGTTTCTCTTAAATAAGTGAAGTACTTCTAATCTCTTTTTTCTTTTTGAACAGCCTTTGTGGTAAGGTAGTTCGTGGTAAAGAAAACTCTTCCTGTTTTGATTTGATATTCTTCAAGATTTTCCTGTTGTTACTCCACTGTTCTGAGTATCATGAAACAGTTTATTAGAAAAATGTTCAGTCAAAGATGGATTGTAGGTTTCTCCATCTCCAAGGAGTCTTGTAATATATCAGGTTATCAAGAAGTGGCCATGTAGTTGCTGAAATATTTATTCCTTGCCTCTTACTTTACACATTTAAACATGAAAAATGTCTCTTGTTTTTACTACAATTAATTAAAAAGTGGTATTGGATCAACGGAAGAGAAACCACAGTAGCTGTTACAAGAGCGGAGCTTGTAAATTTTATTTCAGCTAGCAATGAAAGGAATAATTCACTGGAGATTTCACTGGCATTGGCTTTTTTCTTGTTGACCCTTGTTTGAAAATCAGAATTGAGAAGCGTGGAGGCTTAGGTGGGGAAAGAGATGTTCTCTCCCAAACTTCAAATATTTTATTTCAAATAAATATTTTGTAAATGTTTTAAAAAATTGTCTTTTGCTACCTCTCTTTATTTTGTTAGTTATAAATCAATTAAATTTTGCCAAAGCTGGAAAACTGAGCCACACTGTTTCCCCAATGTATTCCTAATTGCTTCTACTGCACAATACTAAGAAGGTTATGTTACTTTTTTTAATAAAAAAAAAAGACTTTTCTTTTGTGAGAAGGAACCTCTCGACTTCTTTAAAAATGCAGGATGCAGTTTCAGGGTTCTATGCAAAGGATTTCTTAAAGATAAGGAGCCTGTTTCCATTCCCATTGAATCCATGCAAAAATCATCTGTGTTCACGTGAATAAGAATATTTACAGATATTGGGACAGATCCTCCAGGCTTCGTAGCACAAGACTGGAGGGGAGGAAGGCTTGTCTGATTGTAGGGCCATCCCAACACTTGTCCACTCAGCATGACCTAGACCAGCCTGAAGGCTTCTCCATCTAGCACTGGTGATTCATGGTCCCAGGGGCCACTGGAACAGCAGGGGAGCAGGTTGGTGAAGGGATGGCCTTTCCATGCCTCTTTTTCCTTGGCCATACTCACGACGCGGATGCTGGCAAAGCTGCTATGGTGGCTGTACATCAACCAGTATTCCTTTGCCTAGATGGCATCCTCAAATGTCCAGTACTGCCAGGCGCAAAGGATCCAAGCATATGTCCAGAAGAAGGAAAGGAAGGTGAATTTATAAAAGGAGAGGAAAGCCATGGGCATTTACTGTAAAACAGCCCTTGGAGTTGCAGAGCCCTTGTAAAACCTAAATGACAGTGAGCCAAATTCCACTCTGCCACACCTGTGCAATGTAATTGAAATCAGTTTTTATAAACACTTCCAAATAGGTTAATTAACACATTTTGTTTCTATCAGTTTCAAGTTGGATGCCCAGCAGCACATGCTTAACTGAGTAAATAAACATGAATAGCTATCTGAGAAATACCTGTCTATTTTTAAATTGCCCATATAGGTCCCTTCCATGGGCTGTTTCTCTCTGTGGTACAGGATCTTGTCACAGATTTTAGTTATCTGAGCTCAGATGCTGTATTTAACTTTCATGTCCTAAGAAGCTAGATTCCATCTAAATGATAAGTTTCCTCAGCAGGAAGCAGTGTTCAAAAGCATTCTGTGTTTAGAATGTACAGTAAATGCAAACTAAATGCAATCAAAGGACAGCACCTACAGTATAGTAAACGGTAGTTGCATAAAGCCACTTTAGATAAGAAGACTGTACAGTAATAGAAAAGTCAGACTACTGTATAGGGCCATATGTGTACCCCTTTCCTGGAAGTACAATTTATCTCTGAGGTGTCTCCTAGCAATGTAAGACCCACCAGCTCTTTTCAATCTGCCTTCCATTCTGTAATTCTCCCCACTGGCTCAACCCAATCCAATGGCTTGATTATGCCAACTAGATGTAGCCCATAGATAAGGCCTGCCGACAAGAATTCCGGGCCACAGGGAAAAACAGTCCCTCTCCACCTCTTCCACCCACGGCCACTGTCTGCCCCAACTCCACCCTAGGCCCTCCCCCCACCCCCGCTCGGCCCACTCGCTGCTGTGTCCCTCCCCCCCCAATCACTCAATCCCCCTCCTCTCTTCCATGCTCCCTCTTCCTCTGGACGACAAGCTGGGGGAGGCTGAGTGGGGGATGGGGGGGAGGAGGGATGCGGTGACCAGTGATGGGGGGCGAGCTGGGGAGGAGAGGAGGGATGCATATGGTGAGTGATGGGGGCGGGGGACGTGGCTGCGGGGCAGCCAAACGGGGAAAGTGGGGTATGGAGGAGAGGAGAGCCAAGTAGGAAGGTGGGCTAGTGGGGAGGGATGCAGTGGTGGGCTGGGGCCATGGGCGGAAGAGGTGGGTCGGGGAGCTAATCTCCCTGAGTGGAAGCTTTCACCCTGCCACCCATGGCCCAAGTCCCTTTTAAAATTGCTGGACCCCTGGGCAATTGCCCCCTTTGCCTCCTCCTGTTGGTAGGCCTGTCTTCGATAGCAGCTCTGCTGGCTGACTGCAAAGAGAAGGAGCCACGGCCCCGCCTTTTTACCTGCCCCCTTTGAGATACTGTGTGCCTCCCAGCAGATGGGAAGGGAGCAATCCTGCACTTCTCAGAGCAGAGCCCTTATATACATCAGACAGAGTTCTTTCCTCCCCTTGTTATACACCTACATTAGGGCCTGACAGATTCCGTCCTTGACTGAGGGGCTAAACTTAATCATGGAGGAGGAGGACATGAATAGTGGTGTTCTCCCTTACATCCCTCAGGTACTCTAGCCTGCATGTTTGTTCTTTGACCTGCTGCAGATCTCATGTTTCCCTCTGAAGTCTTCACCCATCCTCTGCCAAGTTGCACAACTCGAACTCTGTGCTGTGTTGTCAACGTGCTCAGTGTGTGTATCTGTCAATCGGGCATTCAGTGTGGGACCCCTGATGTGTATGCCTGGCAACTGTCACTCTCTCCTTCCTTGGTTATGATATTTAGAAAACATTTTTTACCTAAATGGAGGAAAAAAGAAAGAAACTCTGCAGATCCTCACCCATCTTTTTGACAAGTGGATTTTATTGCAGGCTAAGGAGTGTGGGAGTCCCTTGTTAAAATATTCACAACACGTCATTGACCACAGCCATTTACTTGAAACAACAGCACTTGAATAAATGATGCCAGTTGGCCTCAGACCATAGTAAGACAGTCTGAGTTATTGGGTGAGGTCTTTCTGCTCTCCTGGAGATTTGCTTTGGTATCACTAGTCTTGTTTCAATGATTAAACCTAAGCATATAAATTACCTGGTGCTGGCAAGGGTTAAAATGACAGGGTGGAATGTCATCAGAAGCTAAGGACCAAATGCAGGTTCAGTTAGTATTTTTATCTTGTGAATTAAATAAAAGGTTGCATATATCTGTCAGTTTAAAAAGTTTCTGGATGATCTACTACAGATGTTAAATTTAGCACAAATGCTGCGCACTGTGTATGGAGACTGCTGAGAATGGTAATGTTAAACACACTCCTCCTCCTCAGATTATCAGCTTGCTGAGAGAGAGTCTCAGCTGCACATTCCCATTGGCTACAGCCATCGTTACAAATGAGCCAGGACATTTCACTCCCACAGTTCATCATCATAAGGCTAGTTTGTTTAAGAAGAGTGGATTCATGGGAAAATGCAGGACACACACACTCCTTGATGAAGTCTTGATGGCTTTGTTGCTCTTTCTGTTGGGACCTTGAACCTTTTGTTTAGAATACATGAGAGTGGAAAACTTAAAAGAACTTTAAACAATTTTTTTTTTTTGCTTTGCTTCCAGGGAGATTACAGCTGAATGGAGTTTAATAAGATTAGCCAGAATAATGCACATCTTGATGGACTCAATTTTGAAATTACATTTACTTTCATTTTTACAATGTTTCTGTAGTTCAATGTGAAAATGACCCTGGGCTGAGACTGCAAATGTCTAAAACAAATAAACTATCCTTCTGGTAGTAGGGACAAGAAAACTACTGTTATTATAAAAACTTAATTTTAAATTAAATTGTGATTTAAATAATAAATGATGATAATAATGTACTGAATTTATATTTAACCATAAATTACTATGGGTTGGTAACAAAACAGATGAGCAAATGTATACAGTGAGTGACCTCAGATATTTCCTTTTATTAAGTGTGATTTTTATAGGACTACTACTGATATGATCAATAGTAAGCCCTCCAGGACAGGGATAGTGCAAACTGAAAGGAGACAACACACAGCACAATGGGATTGTTACCCAAGACCTCTTGATGCCAACTGGCAGAGGGCTCAGGGATACATAAAGGTTACAGAGATCCCCTCTATCTGGTATCTATATACTTGTCCACCAAAGAATGCCATGGAAAGTTTCTAATGAAAGCCTGTGTCACACAGGCTTTCATCATAATTATTATGAGATGTATGTATGGAAAATATGTGAAGTTATGAATGCATACTAAAAATATATTCTCTAGATCTGTGAGTTGACGCAAGTCACTGAAATGTGATCCACATACTCCTGGCAGGCATGGGGAAAGAGAAGTTTGTTTTGCTCTGGCTGGTCATGTGCAAATTAGGGATTGTATGGTTCACAATGGATGACCATTTACAGTCTGAGCAAAATGCTAATCAATAGATTGTGAAGGTTGGAGTTAAAAACATAAACAGATGAACACCCGCCCCCCACCCCCATTCCTTCAGTTTGTAAGGACAATAGGGAACTGGGGAACTAGGGAACTGGAGAAAGGACATGGGATAAGCTACCATGTAGGAAATGGGGATGTCTTGTGCATAAAGATTAGGCTCTAGAAAGCGTTATGATTTTGTTTGATATGTAATCATGTTTCTGATATTCTTACTTACTATCATTTGAATCCCTGTTCTTTGATAATACATTTATAGTGAAAACAGGAATAAGTTTATCTCAGGGCTTTGTGTTATGCAGAGTGGTGATCCTACATTCAAACTAGTAAGCTGGTGTGGACTCTTCCCTTTGGGAGTAGTGAATCTGAGAGTTCTGCCAGAGTTCCGTGGATCAGGGCTTGGTGCTCCAGAGACTCGAGGGTTGGTATGTGCCCATTACAGAGAAATCGAGGCCTGCAGGTCTCAACTGAACCTTTATGCACTACCATAACAAATATTTGCTACTATTAATCATAGCAGTAAATAATGAAAAAGAAACTTGTTAAGAGGGCCCACAGTATTTGTTGAGGATAAATAACTACTCTAAGTTATCTGGCTAATAATATTTTCCATGAAATAGTTGCTCAACTAATAGCTTAGGCACTCCTACTCTATGCAGCCCAATTAGACCTGATGTGTTTCAAGTATTAGCTGCAGGCTCTGCCAGGCAGCTGGCTGCCTTCGTGTGATTTTGACACTCCTTTCAGTTAACTGGATAAAATCTAGCTCCCTGGGGTATCATTGCATTTGTGATCTTCGTTGCAAAACTTATCTGTTGTGGATAATACATATATATTTGGCTAAATTTGTACTCAGACATTTGGCGTTGCATGGGTGTAACTAAGAGCAAAATTTGATTCCACATTGTTAGAATACCTGTAAATTAAGATCGCTTAAGCTAAAAATAGCCTGTGAAAAATGCGGACAAATATACTGTACATTTTGCTACCTAGCACATGCATGCTAGCTAAATTCAGACCCTAATGTGTTCAGTCAAGCTTATTTCTCACATAATGTTAATCTCTGGTTTATGTTATGTTGGGAAAGAAATGGCTCGGAGTTCATTTTGAATTGAATAGCTCCAGGAGAGACAAATATATGTAAATAGCGGCCCATAAATGGATATAGGTTTTGGTCTGAACACTGACCATATCTGGCAGAAGCATGGATATGGAACCTGCACCCACAGCCAGATATGCAAACAGAGATCTGCAAAGACAGACTGAGATGTCTGGTGTAGTTGTGCTACCTATATAGGGCCAAATTCTGCTCTCAGACTCTTGCAAACACACCGGTGTCAAAAAGGTTGTGCAGCTCTAGTGAAGGGCAGACTTTGGCCTTGAGTGGACAGTGACCTCTTTTGTTCGGGTATTCATTTTAAAAAAAAATTACAAAAAGATGATTATTGAGCCTCACACTTATACAGTACTTGAGTTCTGTGCTTTGGCTGATATTTAGACTTTTGAGTTCTATAATCTAAGTAAACAAAATCCCTCAAATGAATTATTACCTCACATGACATCCATTGGGGAGAGCAGGCAGCACCTCACTACCAAAGCATGAGCTTGATGTATGATTAATGTATCTAAATTGATGATTTCCTTCCATTTGGTCATTTTAAAATCTCAACATTCAAAATTATACACTTCATTATATTAGTGCTGAGTTATGCAGCTACAGTACCGTTATGGTTTTATGAGCTATTTTCAAGAACTTGCTTTTCAATAGGTTATCCATTCATCCACAAAAGTTTGCTGCAGGCTGGAACTTGGCACATGAAGTCTGTGAATGAAAGCAGTTTTTTAACCCTTAGAAACTATCACCACTTTTGATTAGTCCATTGAAGGCAATGGGGAGTTTTGATTATCTTCACCGTGAGCAGGACAAGACTCTATGTTCATAAACCAAAAAAAGTTGCCTCCTTACTAATATAAAAGGGTAATTGCATATGGCCACTCAAAACCATCTTTGATTTATGAAATGTAAACTAGCAGGATATACATATGCTTTAATGGGTATTTTGGTATGACCATCATATTAAAACAGCCAAGATATTTAACTTCAACTAGTTATATCATTAATGTTGTATGGTGTGTGCGTGTTGTTTTTCTCAATGTTACATGCAATTATGCATTAAAAAGGTACCATCACTTTAAAAAAACTGAAAGATGGGAATGGAACTGGTCATCAAAACTTAGCTTCTTAGCTAGCCACCCTTAGTCGTGCCTTACTCTGACAGCAAGCTCATTGATATCCATGGGACTACTTGTGGAATAAGATACTACGCCATGTGAATAAGGGTCATCCTTAGACATCAAATGGTCCAAAAGGATCTTCAACGGGACAATGGAGCACACCCTCAGTTGGTTTAAATTGAAATGGGGCTATGCCAATTTATGCCGGCCAGAGATCTGAGTCAGACTGGGCCATCCTAGAAATCTGTAACAATTATGCATTTAAATTTGTGAATTGGCCTGTTCCTGGGTCCACTGGTCTCATGTTCGTCTTTTTCCGTCATTAAATTGTTCATATCTTTGTAAAACAAAATGAGTTGTTATAAAAAGGAAACATCTTGTCTCCAAAGAGAGTTTGCCAAAAACATAAGGCTTTTGACAGCGTCTCACATGACATTCTCATAAGCAAACTAGGAAAATGTGAAATGACAATAAGGAGGGGTGCACAACTAGTTGAAAGACTACTCCGAGAGTAATTATCAATGGTTCACTAGTTACCAATGGTGCAAACTAAGAGGGCAAATCTAGTGGGGTCCTGCAGGGAACAGTCCTGCATCCAGTACTATTCAATATTTTCATTAATAACTTGGATAATGGAGTGGAGCATATGTGTATAAAACCTGCAGATGACACGAAGCTGGGAGGGGTTGCAAGCACTTTGGAGGACAGGATTGGAACTCAAAATGACCTGGACAAATTAGAGAATTAAGCTGAAATCAATGAGATTAATTTCAGTAAAGACAAGTACAAAGGAAGGAAAAATCAAATGCACAATTACAAAATGGAGCTAATTGGCTAGGTGGGATTACTGCTGAAAGGCAGGAGGGGGTTATAGTGGATCAGAAATTGAATATGAATCATCAGTGTGATGCTGTTGTGAAAAAGGCTAATGTTCTGGGCTAATACCATTTAGCAATGCTGTATGTAAGACACGGAGAGTAATTGTCTCACAGTTCTCAGCAGTGGTGAGGCATTAGCTGGAGTACTTTGTCCAGTTCTGTGTGCCACACTTTAAGAATAAAGAATTAAACGTGTGGATAAATTGGAAAGAGTCCAGATGACAGCAACAAAAATTATAAAAGGTTTAGAACACCTGACCTATGAGGCACACTATTAAACAAACTGGGCATGTTTAGTCTTGAGAAAAGAAGACTGAGGGGTCATCTGATAACAATCTTAAAATATGTTAAGGGCTGTTATAAAGAGGATGGTGATCAACTGTCTCCATGTCCACTTTAAGGTAGAACAAGATGCAATGGGCTTAATCTGCAACAAGGGAGATTTAGTTTAGAAATTAGGAAACACTTTTTAACTAAAAAGATAGTTAAACTGTGGAATAGGCTTCCAAGGGAGAGGCCCATCACTGGAGGTTTTTAAGAACAGGTTGGACAAACACTTGTCAGGGATAGTCTGGGCTTACTTGGTGCTGCCTGAGTGCAGGTGACTGGACTGGATAACCCCAAGAAGTTATCTTCCAGCCCTACGTGTCTATGGTTCTGTGATTTTTGTCCCTCCAAATGAGAAATAAAATGTATTCCCTGAACAACTTTCTGTCTTCATTATGGCACTGAAAGGTGAGTACCAGGAATAAATAAAGCCAGGCCTAATTTCTAAGCCCTTTCTTCTTATTTATTTTTAAAAAAAGGGGGTGGGGGGAGATAAAAAGAACCAGGGCATACAGGAACCAATTCTAGGGCTACGGCTACACTGACGGCAGCAAAGTCACCACCGTCAGATCGATTTCTCTGGATCGACTGAGCGGTCAGTGAAGACCCGCTCAGCTGATCCAGAAATCGAGTACTAAGACCACCTTCACAAGTGGCGTAGTGCTGTATCAACGGGAACGTGGTTCCCGTCGGCACAGTGCAGTGAAGACAGCGCGCAGAAGAGAATCAGAGAAGTCGACAGGAGTTACGCAAGATTTTTGCGTAACTTACGTAACTCCTGTCGACTGCCTCCAAATCCCGGAGCTAAGTGTAGACAGGGTCTAGGTGAAAGTCTATGGCTGTGTTCTGCAGGAGGCTAGATTATCTCATCAGAATGGTCCCTGATGGCCTTAAAATCCATGAATCTATGGTTTTCATTTTATTACCACATGTGGGTGGATACTTTTTTCCCTGTTTATTCCCAGTACTTAATCCATGTAATATATTTATAATACAACATTTCTGACTTATAAAATATAAACACCAAAAAACACAATCAGTGTTTGCACCAGTTTGAAGCTTAATGACAGACACCAGCTTGTTAGAGCATAAAGTTTATTCCCAGGGTCAAAAGCAAACTTTAAATTGGAGTTATGGTTAAGAAAAGATCTGTTAAGAGAATGCAATATTTATAAAGTAAAACAAACATTAGTCAGGACATGGCTGTTCAGGTTATATTTATAAACAAGCACTAGAAAATCTAGAAATACCCACCAGAAGTCACCCAAATAACCTTTACTCTGTGTCTCCCCTTGCCAGCCTTCCCTCTTTCACATCCATCATACCTCCCATGTCAGATGGAGACATTTTGACATAGGCAGTACTGTTAAGAACCTTAAGAAGTTCATAGTCTATGGCTGCAGACATCTTAAAACTACTAAGTGGACTTCCTTTGTCTAGTGGGTAAATACTTGAGTCTAGTGGGTAAAGACATGTAAAAGTCTGTCCTTTTTTGTGTCTGAAGGTGGCTGGAAAGAAGGCAGGTGCAATTTGCAACAGTGATGTAAAGTTTAAATGCTACAGCAATGTACAGTCAGTTGATCAAGATTAAAGTAGTTAGGTGACATCTCAGTTTTCAGAGTCACTGAAGTGTTAAAAATCTATATTGAGGTCAGGTTTGTTTCTTGGATTTTGCTTGTTCTGTCAGGATGGTAAAATGGACCATTCTGTACTCTAAGGTTCATGTTTCCAAGCTCTCTAAATACTATAGGTGAGATTTTCAAAGCATCCTAAAGGATTTAAATGCCCACTTCTCATTGCAAATTAATTACTCCATAAGTAGAACACAATGGGAATAAATGTCGAGTAAGTAGTACTCAATGGGTGAAATCCTGGCCCTGCTGAAATCACTGGGAGTTTTGCCATTGACTTCAGTGGGAGAGGATTTCACTCAATATGAGTAAGTGTCAGAGTCCGGCCCCATGTGTTTTTATAGCATAAATAGACCCAATACATATACATTCTTGTGTAAAAGAGGTTTTGAAATTTGCAGGTATAATGTGGTTTTTTAAACACAGAGGATTAAATCAGCAAGAAAGAAGACAAAGGACCTTGCCAGAGGACACTTACATGACTGATGTTTTTTTTTTTTTTTCTGAGAAAGGGCTTTGGTTTTGTATACATTAATTGATATTGGCCTCGAAAGGAATCATTTAGGGGGCATTCCCATTTAGATATATCTGGTGGAATCTTTTCTGGCAAAGGGGCTGCTATTACTACTCAGAAGATGCTAGCGTGAAGTGAAATTTTTTCCCTGACTGATTAGGGAGCTCCTTTGGGATGCTGGTTAATGGCATGTAAGTAACATCCTTGTGATGGAACTGCGTTAATTTGGTGTTTTGTTATAAGTAAAGCGGTGGCCTTTGCTTCCAGTTGGTATGGAATATGTTATCTGGTTTTTTAAGTGAGGAGAAGAAGCCTGCTGCGATTAATGGAAATCATTACTTTGTGTATTTTCCCTATTTAACTTGATAGATAAAACTTTACGATGTTTAGTTAATGAATGAGGCATGCACTACAATGCGGCACAGTCCCTATTAGACTGGGAAGTACATAAATCCACAAACATTTAAAAGAAATAAGAGGGGAAGAAGCATTCAGAAAGCTAACTCTGCTGCCCACCCTTGCTCAGGCACAATCTGTGACCAAAAAAGGCTTGTCAAGGAAAAATTGAGAGAGATTGTGCAGGGACGGTATGACAGCCCTTTGCATGGGGCATGGCTGAGAGTCTTAGGGGGTGGCACTGGAGTGCACTGTGTTCTGACTATACTGGACTCATGCAAAGGACCACAGAGCACTTCTGTAGCTGAGTTTAAATTGTACCAGCCCGTGGGGCATCTCTAAATTATGCCTCGGAACAGAACAGTCTCTGGCCACCTCCAGAATCCAGTAGGCCTCTCAAGTGATGCACAGCCCATTTCCCTCCCCAATTGCCTGCTGAGCAAGGTTCCAGCGGTCATTCCTCTGGTATTTTGAAACAGAGTTTGTCAGCTGGGGATGGATTAGGCCTATCCAGCTGAAGACATCCACTCTCAGCCATTCAGGAGCACAGATGTGAGGGGAAATCAGATCCCCAGTACTGCCTCATAAATCTCTACCTGCAAATAATGTATGTTTTTTCCTTCTGTCATCCCTGGTTCTCTCTCTCCCACATGGTAGTGCTCTGCAGGGAGTGCAGTACCCTCTTCAGGGAAAGAGGTGGGGAAAAGGAGAGAAAAGTATGATGTTCACAATAGGCCTGGGAGCTGAATACATCCTCATAAATCAGCTGTCCAGAAACACAACTAGCTGTCACAACACAGTCGAAGCTGCCATTGCTATACTTTTAATAGCTTGGTCTGCAGGCCATTCATAAGCTACTTACAAGTTGGAAGGTCCTCAGTGCTAGCTGCTTTTTTTAGGAAGATGATTATAGGTTGAATAGTTTCAGCTTTCAATACATTTCCCTGTGGCTACGCAGAATGTCGGATAATGGTTTTACATAAGATGGTTCTTGATTCAAAATAAGTGACTGAAAGTTATTGGCACTTAGAAGCTCAATGATTAAGGGATGGTTAAAACAAAAGGTGGTTTAAATAATTTAATGTGCACATTGCGGCTTTGCTTGTAGCGATCTTTTTGTTTCCATGTTTGGTTTTCCCTGTACAATGAGGCTGATGAAAAGGGCTTCAGTGTTTTGTTTATTTCTCCTCCCTAAGATGCTGACTTCCTCCCTCCTATTTTGGGAGGTCATTCGTGAGAATAGGATTTGAGATTTATGTCTGTAGGTCCAAGTCATTAGTCATGATACAATTGAAAATGTTTACCCTAATAAAACTGTAATGGCTTCCCATGATTTGTCAAGTTTATCAGAAAACATGGTTTTAACATTTTCATGTTTAGACCTATTGCACTGCTGTAGAACAGTGCACAACCACTCAACAGACTGGGCCAGTTTCATATCTCTCCCCCACCTTGGGGTAAATCTACAGTAACAGGTGAAGTGAGTGGAATTACACTGATATAGAGCTAGTGTTAGATCACAGTCAGGCCCTCTATGAATAACTGGCTTTTCCTTACGACCTTCCCTTAAGCAAGGACAGTTGTCTCCCATCTTTTCTTGGTTAAACCCTGCACTGTGCCTTGAAATGAAGAAGGTGCAAAGAAGGAAATAACCACCCAGAATCTGCAACTTGAGTGGAGAAAAGGGTTTTCTGTTGCAAGGTGAATGGAATAAATGGCCTCCTACAGTGGTGATTGAATTATTTAACATGAAGGCATGAACAGAAGGCAGAGTTAGGTAGTATTTGTCTAAAGGGAGAATAGATGAATTTTAAGAAGCCAGACCATAGACAACTCTAAATGCAAATGTTTGATCTGTTTCCAGAAATGTTTCTGAATTGCATGAGGACTAACACTTAGCTGAAATTGCCCATGCTCTCAACATCTGTTACAGCTGATTGAATTCTAACTGATCAGGCAGAAGTGGTAGACTTCAATGTATTGTGTGTCAGGTCTATTAGTTAGCGTATTATTTTGAATATGCAGCCACCAATATTTACTGTGTTAAATGGACTGGTGTGAAGAGGATCCACTTGGAAGTCAGAAGTCAGCTAATCATATATGGTGAAATCCACCATAGTGTGGAGGGCTGGTGCAAAGGCCTCCAGGACATGTCAGCTCTGCAGTCACCTCTCCAAGAGGTGCATGTATATGGATGTATTCTGCAACTCCCATAGGCTTTAGTTAGTTTAAGGTGCTCTGCACTCCTGAAAATCAGGCCCTGTCTGCATGTCCTTGGGGCCCCCATCGCTTCATTACATCAATGAATTTATTCTTACAACACTATGTAGAAGACCATCACTCCTGTTTTATAGATGAGGAACTGAGGCAAAGAGATCATGTGACTTTGTCCAGCGTTTCTCAGGAAGTCTGTGGCAGGGCTGGACATTTAATCAGATCTTCTGAGTCCCAAGCTGGTGCCTTGTCAACCACTTTGTCTTGTGGTCAACCTCCAGGGTACTCAGCAGTGTGCCGGGCCACAACATGTGCCTGCAGTGGTGAGCTCTGTGCTCCTATCACATAGGCCAACGTCACATCCTTTGTAGAACCTGGAATGTAACTCAGATCACTCCACTCTCAACCCTGTGCTTTAACCCCAAGTCCATTCATTCTTCCTTGGATAATGGTCCAAAAGTTTTCTTGTTTGTTTATCGTGTTCTCACATAGTCACAGCAGCAATATGCTGAGAGGCTGATGCAATTATATCGTTTGCAAAAAGTAGCTATGAGTAGCATGCGGGGGCAGGTCTCATGTTAATGGCAAGAAAAATGTGAAGAGGACCAATTTTATTTTAATGAGAAGTCTGTGATTGTGCTTGTTCTTCTTAGTCTCCAAATGTCCTTGGAACTTTAAGTACCAAAGCAAAGAATTGACTAACAGCTTATTAAGCAATTAAAAACAAATTGGAGAGTTGTTTAATATTCTGTTAAAAGTTTTGACAACTGAAACTTATAACACAAATTATCCCATTTACACTGGAGTGCTGAACGGTTTAAATACGATTAAATGGATTTGCCAGCCTTTTATCATCCTACTGAACCCCAGTAGGGATACCCAGTGTCATTGAATGCATACAGATACTTGGTACTGCTGTGCTACATCAGTACTGGGTGCATTAAAAACTGGTAACCGAGGGCCCTTGTCCCTGTTATAAAATGAACATTCACTGGTTTTAGGGTTTTTTTCTTTGAACTTTGGGACCCAATATGTGTTGGCAATATTGGCATTGCTAGTGAAATGGCTGCACATCGGGTCTCTCCATTTTCCTTTTTGTGGGGCAGCTGGCAGCCTCTTCTAATGGTTGTCAGTGACTCTGCTGGCCTATAGGGAGGCTGGCGGGAGCTCTATCCACTGGCCTGGAATGGCAAATGGATAGATGCCAGCATACGGGAGACAATAGAAGAATCCTAGAAGATTAGGGATGGAAGGGACCCCAGGAGGTCATCTAATCTAATCACCTGCCCAAAGCAACTAAATCATCCCAGCCAGTTCTTTGTCAAACTGGGCCTTAAAAACTTCTAAAGATGGAGATTCCACCACTTCCCTAGGTAACCCATTGCAGTGCTTCACCACCCTCCTAGTGAAAAAATTATTCCTAATATCCAACTTAGACCTCCCCCACTGCAAGTTGAAACCATTGCTCGTTGTTCTGTCATCTGCCACTCCTGAGAACAGCCTAGCTCCATCCTTCCTGGAACCCCCCTTCAGGTAGTTGAAGGCTGCTATCATTCTTCTCTTCTGCAGACTAAACAAGCCCAGTTCCCTCAGCCTCTCCCCATAAGTCATGTGCCCCAGCCCCCTGATAATTTTCGTTGCCCTCCGCTGGACTCTCTCCAATTTGTCCACATCCTTCCTGTAGTGGGGGGCCCAAAACTGGACACAGTACTGCAAATGTGGCCTCACCAGTGCCGAATAGAGGGAAATAATCACTTCCCTCGATCTGCTGGCAATGCTCCTGCTAATGGAGCCCAATATTCCATTAGCCGTCTTGGCAACAAGGGCATGCTGCTGACTCATATCCAGCTTCTTATCCACTGTAACCCCTAGGTCCTTTTCTGCCAAACTTCTGCCTAGTCAGTTGGTCCCCAATCTGTAGCAGTGCACGGGATTCTTCTGTCGTAAGTGCAGGACTCTGCACTTGTCCTTGTTGAACCTCATCAGATTTCTTTTGGCCCAATCCTCTCATTCGTCTAGGTCACTCTATCCTATCCCTATCCTCGAGCATATCTTCCACTCCCCCCAGCTTAGTGTCTTCCACAAACTTGCTGAGGTTGCAATCCACTCCATCCTCCCAATCATTAATGAAGATGTTGAACAAAAACGGCTCCAGGACTAACCCCTGGGGCACTCTGCTTGATACCAGCTGCTAACTGGCCATCGAGTGTTGATCACTACCCATTAAGCTCAATGATCTAGCCAGCTTTCTATCTACTTTGTAGTCCATTCATCCAGCCCATACTTCTGTAACTTGCTGGCTAGAATACTGTGGGAGACTGTATCAAAAGCTTTGTTAAAGTCAAGGTATATCATGTCCACCACATTCCCCACATCCACAGAGCTAGTCATCTCATCATAGAAGGCAATCAGGTTATGCTGTGTCCTTTTATACAGCGGATCCATTTATATTGTAGCAGCAAGGTGCAGTTAAGGATGAGAAGTGGTTCTCATCATAGTGTCTTGCCTCAGGCAAATCACTGTGTGCAAATATATATTCTAGTTCAGCTCCTTGAAATTTCCATATCATATAGTATTGACCATAGCACTGGTTTATATTCTTTTTTCTCTTAATATTTTTCATATTGCAAAGAAATAATTTCTGTTCCCAAAAACTGACAGGTAAAATAATGTTAAAATACCATAGGAATGGTGGGAAGTATGGTAAATCTAGTAACTGAGAACACTGAAACAGACTACCTGACGTTGTGCTTGAACCATTAATTCCTGAACAGTAGATCTGCATCAAGTCAGAGGGCATCCCAGAATGAGAATTGATGGTGAACCACCCTCCCTTCATCCTCCAGAAATGTTTCAAAGTATTCTCTGGAAAATGAAGTTCCCCTTTCCTGGTTCTCTTTCTTAGTAACAAGGGACAAGTTAAAATGGATCTCTAAGGCCAAAGGCTATTTAGCTTGTCCCTTTTTGGAATATAATATCTGTACATTAGGCTCATCTTTGGATAGTCCATGTTTCAATGATTTTTTTTCCTTTATCTGTATTTTTTTACTCTTATCTTATATGTCTAAGTGTTATTTTCATTCTTTACTGTGTCTTATCCTGTGTAATTTAATTTTTTCAGTAGCTAGTCATATTTTCTTCTGGCTTAGGGTGACCAGATGTCCCAATTTTATAAGGATAGTCCTGATATTTGGGGGTTTTCCTTATATAGGCACCTATTACCCTCTGCCCCCTGTCCTGATTTTTCACACTTGCTATCTGATCACCTCATTCTGGCTACTCAAGGACTCACAATCATATGGTAGGTCGTTGGAGAATTTCGTGAGTACTGTACTTTTATTATATATTTTACTTAATGTGCCACTGAAAAGTTAAGTAACGACGAAGCCCTTGTTGGTATAAGAAGCCATATAGGACATGGATGCAGAAAAGGCCTCTCCTTAAACAGCCAACCATATAAATAAGACCTGATCCTATGTGGTATTGAGCTCCCTCAATACAAATTCATTTCAGAGACTATTTGGGGGAGCTTAGGACCACATAGGATTGGGCCTAAGATAGAGTTCTTTCATCCAGACTCCTTTATAATCACACTGAAAGGCCTCTGGAGGCATCAGAAATATTAGGTTTAGAGGAGAGGAACTAAATGTTTCACTTCATGTTGATGACCCCCTGCCTTTTAACATAGACTGGAGAGTCTGTACCATTACAGATTTTTTTAAAATTGTAAGTTTAGATGGTAATAATAAGGCCAGAATTGACCTTGAGGGATGTATCTTGAAAGTTAAGAAGTATGTAGGGGTTTATGCTTCAGAACTGCAAAAACTATTTGGAATCTGTTGAGAACAATTTACAGCTGGAATAGGCTATGCGGACCATAATGAGGCAGGGGTCAGCCTCCTGAAAATGCACACCCTGCTGCATATTTTATCATTTTATCACTTTTGGGGTTGAAACCTACTGACTTATTTATTTAGTTAGTTTTTGGAGAGGTTAAATGTAGCAAACAAAAATTACATTGAGGTCTTCTCCCACAAGCCCAGAATTTAATGATAATGGCTGGAATGAAGTGTAGGGAAAGGTGGTGGTGGTGAAAATCTGTCACCTGCAGATATTAAAATAATTAGGACATAATAGCTACTGTGAAATAGCCCTTCTCTTAGGAAGAACATTGACATAGACATGATCCTTATCATTAATGAACTGCTTTCTGGGACCAGAGAAGAAAATTCCAGAAGATCTGAAGCAGCATCCACTAGTAATTGAAAATCTTACATGAAATGTTGGTAGAACCTATTGGCTCTGTGTGAAGCGTAGTGGGAAATGTTCTCTGTGAACTCAGACACATACAGGAAAATGTTAGAAGCCGGTGCTCTCCTGGGAGCAGTTTTTTTTACTGATCGTAAAGCATAATGAACTTCCCTTTAACATCCTGGTTTAATTCTTTGTGGAGCTGGAAGCAAATGTGCAGAAGAAGGAGAAGGGCTTTAGTGACAGGAAAATATATTTGGCTGCAAAAGGTTAGCACAGTGTAATTCACCAGAGGCTTGATTTCAGCCATCAAAGGGGCTGGGATGACTAAACCAATGCATCATCCATTGATTAAAGGATTCCTTAGAGGCTGAATGAGGACAGCAAACATTGCTGCCAAGAGCTTCTTTTCATTAGCTAGTGACCCAGTTGAGTATTAAAACCAGAATTCAAGGTTTCAGTATTGCTAAGAGGCCACCTTTATCTGATCAGTAAGGTAAGCCATGCAATTTCTCCAGAAGTGTATAGTAGACCGAGAGTAACATACAGCAATTAGAATCTCTTCCATTCTACATTTCCCTGCCCTGGTTGAACTCTATAATTCAGCCAGTCATAGATTTGATTCTGCAAGCCCATTTCTGGCACCAAGGGGGATATGCAATGGAAATATGCACCAAGGGCCTGATCCAAAGCCCATTAAACTCAACCGGTGTTCTGGTCAATCACTGATAATAACTGAATAGAATATCAATTGAAACTTTTGCTCTTTTGGCTTTTTCCCATTTCTTTTGTTTTTTATTTACGTTAGTGACATGATAAATCTGTTCAGCAGCATCTGTGCATCACTGTTGACATTTTAATTTTCAGTTAAAACATTTTAATTAAAAGCTGATATCATTTGGCATGAAAAATGAAAGTGAACTGAAATTGCACATGCAGTCTGAACTAATGTAAATGTACATTTCAATTTCAAGAAAACTGTCGTCTGATTAATCCTTACAGCAGCAGTATGCTGGAAAGGGCTCATGCATACTTCTTTTTTTTTATAATTCCGCCACCAAACTAAAGGGAAGTTTGAGCTGATTTCCATATATTGGATAGAATTCACCCTCTCCCACCCCCAACTCCTGATCATCCCTAACAGAGATGACTTCTCTCTGGGGCTCGAGAAAATATTTGTGTAGAGGACAATGTTTGCCTTTGGAATGGTTTGTCTCTGGTTAAAAAATGCCCCTTGGAAGGATAAAATAGAGTTCCCTAAAAAAGTGTGTGTTTGTATATAGATATTTTCTCTATTACACACACACACAAACACACTCTCTCTCTCTTTCAAATTACAGTTTGGACACTGCGTTATGCTCTCAATATTCTCTCCTTACATTTTCCAGGAACAAAGTAAAAACATTTCCAGGATGTGCACTTAAAATGCACTTATCTGTCAAGCATAATCCTCCTACTTGGTTATGAAAGAGCCTTGTTGTTTAAACAGGAAAACAAGTGAATAGATTCACCAGGCCCGGTCCCCTCCATTCTGCTGCACCTGTACCTGTATGATATAGGTTTTATTGCAGGTTGAGGGATTTTTTCTTACGTGAGGGACTCTGGTTAAAATATTGGCAGAATAACATTGCCTTAATGTACTTTGCATGGTATGCTTGTGAAGCTAATTTTATTGTTGTATTGTACCAGTTAATTAGCAAACCTTACTAAAGTAAACACTTTTCATATCATCGTAATAGACGAATATAAAATAATGAATGGTGTAGCAAAGGTAAATCAACCTTTTCTATCTACCTTCTTTCACAATGCAAGAGCAAAGGGACAGCCAATGAAATTAAAAAGCAAAAGGTGAAAAACTGATAGAAAGTTATCACATTTTGTGTAATTAACCTGTGAAACTCATTGCCAAATTATATTGTCGAGGCCAAGAGTTTAGTAGGCTTCAAAAAAGGAGTAGTCTATATTAGCTCCTTTTATCTGCTCCAAATCCTCTTTGTGGTTCAAAATGTGATCCATCACCATCCTTGTAGGTGTTCACTCTTAAGATACCTCTTTGCAAGCAATCCAGCTGAACAGGTGTACAGGAGTGATATGTGCAGTTGTAGTTCTGCCACATCCAAAGAAAAGTCTTGTTTTACTAATACAAAGCCACTTGTCTTATTTCTACTGTATGGATGATAGATGTTTCCCCGGTTCAGATCTGATTCACAAAACGTATATGACATAACATCCAGGTATAATAAGGTGTTAGAAAGAAAGTACTGTCTTGTGGGTAAGGCACTGGGCTGGCAGCCAGCAGATCTGGACTCAACCTCCAGTTCTGGCACAGCCTCCCTTTGTGACCTTGGGCAAGTCATTTAGGCCCACATATCTTTCCAGGTGTGATCAGCATGTGTTTAAATCTCACTGAGTTCAGGGAATGTCTGTATCTAAATGCTTTGCTGAATCAGGGCCTCAAAAAGTAAGAGTGGTAAATTTGAGAAAAAGACACACTACATTTTTCATACAAAGCAAAGAGGTCAAATTTCTGCTTTAAGTATAAAAACTCATCTGGGTCTTATTATGGAGTCATGACTGGTACTTTCCTTAATAAAAAAATATATATATCCCCACAAAAAACTTGAACTTTGAGTTAAGCTTGTCAGATTGTATATTCCACCAAAGAAACCATTAAAAAGCAAGGAAATTAGCAGTGAAGTTAGTAAACACCACATCTTAACTGCACTTATCAGCTCCCCTTCTGAGCCTCAACTACTTCCCTTCTGCCACCTGAACTCCAGCTGTATTTATTATAGTACTCGTGTATAGAAATCAAAGAATTTATCAGGACACTGCAAGTAATAACTCCATCACACCAGTAAAACGTCTTGCTAACCCCCACCCCTTGTCAGATACAACAACATAATATTAAAATAAGATGCTAAGTTTAGCACGAAGCTAATGATACAGCACCACCTATTAGGGGAGGTGCTGTCTACACAGTGACAGATATGGCAATTTCCTGAAATATGCGTAGAAGAACTTACTGTATTAAATTTATGTTTTATTGTGGGCTAGGATTATATGTAACCTCACTAGGGGCAATAGATGACAGACATGAAACTTGGGAGTTCAAAAGATTATACTGAAAATGTGCCAGATGAATATGTACTCTTGTACAATAAGTGTGAAGAGGATTTCCTGGGGAATCTCTAGGGAGAGGTTAATGCAAATTCCCCTATTCTAGTTATGCAAAACCCCAGCCTTTCAAAGCTGCACCGTGAGAAGAGGGTCATTGTCTGCTGATTACCTGTTACAGAAGGCCAAGAGCAAAGGCCCAAACTGTATAAAGAAGTAGCTGATCTGCTCAATCTCTGTTCTGGTTCTGTGTCTAAAACAAATGAATTTGTAACCACTGGGAAAACCCAGTGGTGAGTTTTGAAGGACTGAAGCCTACCAAAGCCCTAGGTTGGAGTTGGGGAGAGACCTTTGGTAAGCTTTTTAATATGCGTATAGGTTCTTTATTGTTTTAATATTTTTTCTTGATGCTTTTATCTTAAAAATAAATGTGCTTGCTTCGGAGGAGCTGTGTGGTAACTTAGCACTGTGGGTAATACACTAGTTATAGCCCTTTGAGAAAAGTCAAGAGCAGGCACTAGCCTTTTTGGGCAGACTGGCTTGCTGGGATATTGCAGGGTAAGGCAAGAGAGCTCAGGAGAACTGAGCCAGAAAGCCTAAAGTGGGTGCCCTTGGTGGACCACAGAGGGGGGATACAGATGTAGTTGTCCTGAAACTGTGACATATGCTAATCATTACATTATCGTTGGTATGTTTATGTTTTGATTGATAGTGGGTTGGAGTGGCTTTCTTAAATTGCATTGCATGCAGTGTTGTATATGGGTTTGTGTTGGGGTGTGTATGCAGCGTCAGATTATCAATGGTGGCAAGAACGTATGTTTTCTGTCAGTTTGGGAAAGCATGTGTGATGTGTATTGGCATTGTGTTCTAAATTTGCTAGTAATTTTAATGTAGAAGCTGAATTGCAGAACTGAAATCTGCAAATGTGTGTATGTGTTAGTGTACTATATATGTGGCTGGAGTTAAAACAGCACACACATCAGATATTTTAGGATGAAGGTAGATGGAAGGATTGTAAACTATCGTTGGGGCTAGGTATTCATTTTTCATTAAAGAGTTAAAGTAGCTCAGATAAAATAGGAAAAATTCATTGACAGATACATTGAAAAGTTAGAAAATTTGGAAAATGAGTTAGAAATGTACTATTTTGTTTACTACTAATTCAAAAATATTGTAGCCATAATTGCTTAGGAAGAGTTGGTGTTTATCTTCCCTCAATCAATATCATCTTTCTGATTAAATAGTCAGAAGAAACTCTAATACATTTTAGATATGTAAAGCATAAATAATAATGAAAATAGTTTCCATTAGCTTTGATATTGATTTAAAAATTCTAAAACAGCAGCGGTGAAACCAATGAAATTAATAAGTTATGAAATTTGTTGTCTATCATGTTCTGCATAGATTTTTTTTTAATTTTACTTCTGTGTATAAATGATCTGGTTTTACCTTATTGTCTTGTCCCTTTCTCCTGCCTACTAATTTCTAAATTACAATGGCCTTAGCAGAAAACTTGATGCATTCAGTTATGTCGGTTTCCATGTATCAAATATCTAGATATTTGGGGTCAGATTCTGCTTGTGTTAAGACTGAGGTGAATAAAGAGCAACTCTATTGAATTGAACAGAATTCATCCTGATTCATGCCGAGTGCAGAGTTTGGCCCTCGGTTGTTCCTGTTGTCCCAGTTGCTGAACTACAAGACTGAAACATATGCACATCGCACAATGTAAATCAACAAACTGTCTACATATTTTTTTAGTTTTGATTTTATAATTATGCAGAAAATGCTAGAAACGGCATTAAAAAGAAGCATTGTATGACTTATTAAATTAACCTAAATAACCCAGGGGAATGTTGTGCTGTTATATAAGGCAGTTCAGATACTGTAGTCACCACTTTCTACATCTGAGCAAAAAGACTTAATTAAGACAAGCAAATAAATTCTCTTGGGCAAGACAAGACCATTTTCTCAGTACAGTATTGTTATATTGAAATTTAATTAAATGCATTGCCAATGACTGCACCAATATAATTAATAAGATATAAAGGTTTACTGCCCTTAGCTTACACAAAAGCTTTGCTTTAGGTTAAGGCTGGAAAATGACTGTCAGAAATTTCAGAGCCTGAAAAATTAAAAATAATACACAAAGTAAAGCAGATGACAGAGTTTTTAGAAAATTGTTTTTTAAATCTCTGCCTCTGCTAGCCTTCCAGCAAAAAGAGACGCATCCAAAATATGGTGACATGACATTTACAGTCATAGGATTTTCCCTTTGAGTTTTGTATAGAAAACAAGTGTATAATTCTATAAAATGCAGCTCAGACAGTGCTTGATCCAAAGCACACTGAAGTTAATGGGAGTCGTATCGCTGACTTCAATGGATTTTTGGATCAGGCCCACAATGAGAATTAATGGCTAAAACTTTAAAATTTTGAACCTCAAAAGAAAATATCTAGAATTTAAATGTCTCTGAAATAAGTCACATTTCCATGAAAATATTTTACTGTAACTCTGGTCCTAAGGCACTCTTTTAATCACAATATATTACTGCACATGACATATTTGAGGATGGTGTAATTAATAAGACTAAAAGCACCAACACAAACTGATGACAAAATACAAAAAGTTAGCACTATGAATTCAGTTTTTATAGTTAGTAAAAAAAAAAATCTCCCATTTAAATAAATAAATAAATAAATACATTCACCTTTCCCCACTGTCCCCTAAAAGAAACCAAATAAAGTGGCTCAAAGTTTTTCAGTGTTTCCTCTTGCGGTATGAGTGATAAAATTCACACAGACCAGGAAACTGCATTGATTTTTAAAAAAAATTATGAAGTCTTTAAAACAACAAATATACTTTTAAGCTGAAATAGATATTAGTAAACTAGCGCCGCGTCCATTGGGACTACTTGCGTGTGTAAGTGTTTGCAAGATTAGGGCCTAAATGAGCAACCACTAAATTATATAGCTGATGCAAATCATAATCTATTTTAAATGACCTGATGAATGGAGATTGAGTTCTCTTTTGTTTTTTGTGCATAGAAAAACGGTTTACGTTGATTAAAAAGCAATTTTCTATAAACACCTTTGCTTCAGTTCTGCTGTGGTGCCTTCAAATAACTGCCTCTCTGGTCATTGCCACATAGTAAATTATACATTGTAATGCCTCCTTAGCATCTTTTGCTTTGCTTTCTAATTCATAATTATATTTTGTAGTACCTCATTTACTCCCTGTTTTAATCTTAGCTGATTTAGGCTTACATACATTTATAAAATTAAGCGTTGTAAGTGTTTTGCAGGATTGAAGCCTTAAAGTGTGATGCTACTCTTACTGGTGTCAATGGCTTTCCATTGAATCCAAGGAGGGCTGAGGCAGGCCCATAATTTAGCTAGTAGGCTTGCGTTCACTGGTTACATTATGATCTGAAAAGGAGAAAGAAAACAACAAAGCCAACGTCCTAACCATTTTGCTAGTGTGTCCTTTAATAGTATTCTGATTGTCTGACAAAAATATAAACGAGTCTCTGTAAATAATTTCTTCAGGAAAAAGAGCAAAACATTTAGAAAATAGTATGCAGCTAGCAGAAGATAAGTACCATCATAACACAGGTTTTTTTCTGTCTCATATAATCAGTTCACCATCTGTGTACTCTTGCTACACATGTTAAACAGAAAGGAGTAGTTCTCTAATGATGGTGGTGTTTAGCTGAATGCTTCAAAGCATTCATTTGTGAACACAAGTATAATGGATAGATGCTACTCAGTTGCACCGACTCAACTGATGGCATAGCATACAAGAATGTAAATGGTATCTCATCACAGTACTTCATTGTGCATTAGATTTGTTTGTTTGTTTATTTATTTATTTATAATGAGCAGGGAAAGTATCTAGCTCATAGATAAACATCCTAAAAGATGATGGAATGGATCCTGGCTGAGAAAACCTCGCAAGCATAGATACCAAGGTTTGTGCTTTAAGGACATGCCTTAGGCCCATTGATATGACAGGTTCAAAGCCCAGCACAGGCAATTTTACTGACAGCTTTATGATCTGATAATCTAGCAGCCTTTTAGAGCTGGAAGTAGGAGTGGAAGATTCCCAACTTGCTACTAGGCCACACAGCACTTGTTTCTAGTCCAGGAAGGCTTCACAATATTGGATGTCACAGTCCTAGTATTTTTATCTATATAAAATCTATTTGTTTGCTTTTAGATTTATTTTAAATATCTTATTTTTTGTTTATATTTGACAATAGACTGACTAATTACATTGTTATTACACTGCAGGTAGCATTTATGCTTGTTAATACCTGTTATACCACTAATTTATATAATTGAAAAGGAATCTAATAACAGTGTAATCAGTCACTCTATTTTTATAAAATGGAACCAATTTTTCTTCCCTTGAGACCTGCACAGTTGAACTCATGATGCTACCGCTACCTACTATCCATATAGTGCTTTTCACCAGTAGATTTCAAAGTGCTTTGCAAAGGAGGGTTCGTATCATTATCCCCATTTTTATAGATTGGAAAACTGAGGCACAGAGCAGAGATGTGATTTGCTCACTGCCAACCAGCAGGCCAGTGATAGAGCCAGGAATAGAATCCAGATCTCCAGAGTCTTAGGCCAATACTCTAGCCACTAGGCAACACTGCCTCTAAGGGAAGCCTGGTTTTACTGGGGCATGTATACAAATAAATGCTCCAGAAGCTTTTTTTTTACATCTCACTAAAGTATTTGCAAAAACGTTTTTCTTTAAGGAAATGGGATATAGATGGTGTGGTTTGTCATGGAGGTTTACTGGCACCCATTTGGGATAACCTGGATAACTCATTCATGGTTATGAATAAAGCTGCTATCTTGAGCTCACGCTGGTAAGAACTATGCATATATCTGCCTATCTCTTAGATTCACATTTAGTGAGGGCTGCCACAACTGACTCCTGAAGACTCATCAGCTCACTGTTGCAAGGAAATTCAGAGTTCGCCTGTGGGAGAGAAGCTTAAATGAATTATGCTATCGCTCTGTCATTTGTATTTTAGGCTTAAGGTGTCAGTTCTTAGTCCCTTTATCATGGTACAGTCGCATGTTTCAAAGGTCGACCTGCAAACCTGCTTCCCTGACTCCTTTACTACCCTTCATCCTGTGGTTATAAATGGGGGACACAAGTCTCCATGTAATGTTAACACAACACTTCAGCCAAGTATATATTACAAACACAGAGGTTGAAAGTATAAATGGACTGAATGTATTGAATACACAGAACACATAACAGAAAGAAAATAGCATATACAGGGGATATCTTTTTATTGCTTGAAAACAATTAGCAGTCTTTCCCTAAACCTATTTCTGTAAGAAATCTCATTAATAGTGGGTGGCGGATGCAGTAAAAGGGTATGCTGAAAAATGTCAGGCCCCAATGCTGCCAGATGCTCCATGTGAATAAGCCACACCCCCACTCATTATGGCTTTCTTCTTCACGCTGAGCATAAGAGCTGTTAATCTCTCAGATAAGTGATGCAAGAGGATCTGTATCCATGTGTTTCCATGGCGATGTTATGTGTACTGCTCTGGAAGGTCTTCATCATCCAGCTATAAAAACTCCTATACCTCAAAGACACAGTCCTGAATTGATCAATATTTTTCTTAAAGGTGGATTTAATGCCTCCAATTGCTGAAATCAGATATGTTGAAAGTTTTCTTTCTGATGTAAATCTGTGACTTTTTAAAATGCCATGCTTGAGGCAAGATTTCACTTCTTACATGCATTATAGCCAAGCTAAAACAACCAAAGTCTGCTTGCTCAAATATTTAATTTGCTATTATATCATCTGTTTTTAAAGCCTGTTGAATAATTTACAGTTCCTCTTCAATTATAAATTACATAAGAATTACTAAATTATTTTGATTACATGATTTCACTGGGTTTTGGTATATCATTGATAACTTTAAGGGCTGGGAATGACCTCAGTTTATTTATTCATTAGTCATTTTTATGCTAACTTGATTAAAAAGAATTTAAAATAATATGCTATGGAAATTGGGTGCTTTATTGGATTATGTGCTTTATTCATGGTGAATTGTTGTAAGAATCCAAGTGAAGTAAATTGGCCATCCGATTTCAGGCCCAATTGAATAATAATCACCAAGATCATGACAACAAAAGCACCAAGCACAATCATATTTAACACTTTAATCTGAAAAGTGTAGAACAGAGTTCTAGATTATAAAGTCAGAAGGAACCCTTGTGCCGATCATCTGGTCTGACCTCCTGTATAAAACAGTGTCCCCTGAATTAATTCCTGCTTAAAATAAAGCAGAACTTTTAGAAAAACATCCAATCTTGATGAAAATTGCCAATTGGTAAATTGTTCCAATGTTTAATTAGCCATTTAAAAATTGTGCCTTATTTCAGTCTGAATTTATGTAGCGTCAACTTCCAGCCATTGCATCATGTTACAGCTTTGTCTGCTAGATTGAAGAGCCCTCAATTTTCGAATATTTGTTCCTCGTGCCTTACAGAAGTTTATTACATCAACATTATTACCTTTGTCAACCAAACTTGTAATCTCATAAAAAAAGATATGAAGTTAGTTTGACAAGATCTATTTTCCATTAACCTTTGTTGATTAGCATTAGTTATATTGCCTTCATTTAATTCTTTATTAATCCGAGCCCCTTATCAGCTGCTCCATTATTTTCCCCAGGATTGATGGCAGGCTGACAGACCTATAATTATCCAGGTCATTCCATTTACCCATTTTAAATATTGGCACATTAGCTTTCTTCTGGTTCTTTGAAAATTCTCCCAATGTTCTAAGACTTGTTGAAAATCAACATTAATGGTCCATGTAGCCTTTGGCCAGCTTTCCATTTGTTATTTATCGATGTTTAGAGGTGCTTTTGCTTCCCTTTTAACCTGGGTTTTTTAAACCACTGTAGTCTTCTTTCCAACTCCATTTGTTTGGTTGAGTAGAATTCTGTCTACTTACTGCCCTGAATCACCTTTAATCTTAGAGAGTGATTGTCATACATGAGTGGACTGTAGGTCATGTATGAACAGATTCTTGGTTATCTGCCTCCTTTAGGCCATCTTGTGCCATAAATTTTTAAGCAAAAATCCTCTGTTCATATCAATTGTTTCTGGGGTTTTTTTAGTTACAGTTTAATACATAAGAAGGCCTCATCAGAAGAAGAGAACCTCCCCTTTACCATAAGGTCATATTCCCACAAACCTTACTTAGTCAAATTTCCCTTTGATTTTAGTGGCAGCTTTGCCTGAGCAAGGAATGCAGGATCAGACCCAGAGAAAGGCTTTAATCTGATTGGATGCCCATATCTGAATGAATGATTGCCTGAAAATAGGTCCTGTTTCTAAGAGATGTACGAAGAATGCCAAGGAACGGTAAATGCTGCTTCCAAGAACAAGATTATTATAGGTAAAATCTACAAAAGAAGATGTGGACATAATCTAGTCTATGTATATTTGGGTTTTTGTCTCAGAGTGGCTGTGACACAATATTATTCATTTCAATACATAAAAAGAGAATTAAAAAAATATAAGGCACTCCTGTCCATAGTATTTACATCTTCAGTCCCGTAGATTTCTGTGAGGATTACAAATGACATTTTTACACTGATATTCTTCAACTCTTGCAAGTAGCTAGGATTATTTCTACAGCACATTCAGTGCTGATATAGCAGACTGCTTTCAAATCTGATTACAGCTAGTGATGGTGGGAAGTTTCCCAGTCCCTCTCTTCAGGACATTACTGCGATCTCCTTTTGTGTTCACTGTGCACATTTTTGGATCTCTGATTAGCAAGGGAAAAAGCAATAACATTATGCTGAAATGCGCAGTTATTGTAGTGCTCATTTTCGCATTCCCCAGAGCACAATGGGTTTTACATCAAGGGTAACACCAGAACTGAAAGTTCTAAGGGAATGTCTATGCTTCAAGTGTGATTCCCAGTTTGAGGAACCCAGGCTGGCTCTGACTGAGTGTAGTGCCCTTCCCATGGCAGGAGAGGCTAGCTGCCCCAGATACATGTGTAGGATCTCGGACAGGTACTTGTTTGGAGCAGCCAGCCCCTTCCATTGTTAATACTGCCGCAGCTACGCTCGCTCTATTTTTAGCCCACTAACTTGATTCCCCCAGTTCAAAGTGTGAACATACCCTGAGTGAACAAGCACTGTGTTTTCTAGCAATACTTTACAGTTATAGCCAGGCTTTGTTCCGGGTAGAGCTCCTGAGCAGTGTGGCCCTGTACCATCAGAATGGCTCCGAAACCTTGATTCTTCTGTGTTTTTCAACTCCTGATCTTTGATCTTCTTTATTTTATCTGCCGACTATTCAGGCGACCTTGTTGAGGTTTAAATGTTATAACACTCCTGCTTTATGGCTGTACCGAAAACAGATAGATATTTTAAAATAAAAAAGCTACACATTTCAAAACACGCCTTGCTTATTATTCCTAGAGAAGGACTTGACCAGCTGTTTATTTAGATTAGATTTGTGAACTTAGTACATTAATAAAACAAATTTAAGTACCTAGCAATGCTGGTTTACAAATCTAGCAACGGAATTAAGGTCACCAAGCTTCAGGGAACATTCCCTTTTTCAATTTCATAAATAAACTTCAGATTAGATATCTCTTTCCAATAAATGTTGTTAAACAACATAGTAGTAGAGGCAGGAATGCTTCTTACTGTTTGTGCCTGGTTAGCAGATTCTGACAAACTCTTTCAGGTGCAGAACTTGCTACCATGATCCAGGCCTTTGTTGACTCAAGTCAGGACCGCTGCACTTATCTGGAGTTTATGCCTTAAATCAATCTGGAAATTTAATCAGGTGCAGAATGCAGTGGCTAGCCTGTTAAGCCATGCTTCCCGCGGGAAACTCATCATCGAAGCTCCATGAGCTACTGTGGCTGCCTGCTAGTTTCCAGATTGAATTTAAGATGTTAGTTTTGACCTATAAAGCCCTAAATAACTTGGGACCTTCCTGCTTGAAAGGCCATTTCTCTGCCTATGCCACATGGCAGTGCTTGAGCTGGAAACCCTGTCATTTAAAAGAGAGGGGAAGGGATACAGTATTCTCCCCAAGGAGCCCTCAGCATCTGAACCAAGCCCCCTTCCTCCCCTACTCCCCCCTCGCTGTAAATTGACCTTAAGGCCGGAGTTCTCAAACTGGGCGACATGACCCCCTCAGGAGATTGCGAGGTTATTATGGAGCGGATGGTCATGAGCTGTCAGCCCCCGTGCATGCTGGTAAGGATGGCATGGTATGAGGGGGGATCATCACTTTTGGGTGGGGGAATTGTCACACCCTGAAACATTTTCAAAGGGGGTCCCAGGAAAAAAAGGTTTGAGAACCCCTGCCTTAAGGCCGTGCTGCAAGGTATAGCTGTCTGCTTGGGTTTTTGCAGGAGAAGGGATTGGTAGCAGGTGGTCCGTGTTGAGGGATAGGAATTCTTTAGGGCAGTGTTTCTCAATGACCGGTCCATGGACTGGCACTGGTCCCTGAGATCTCCCTGACACAATATAGGAAGCCGATCCATGGTATCAAAAAGGTTGAGAAACCCTGCTGAATTTTGTAGCTATTCCTGGGCTAGCTGCTAATTAGTATTTTTTTCTTCTTGTGGTTTATGTCAGGGCCCCTTGGGCTTTGAATGGAGGTACCTTTTTATTTTAGTATCAATCAAAAGACATAAGAACTATAAAAGAAAGAAGATTTTTGGTATGGAGACCTTTGGTATGAGGACGCTAGCCTGAGATCTCTCTCATTTCCACAGCCTCCCCGTACTGCTTTTTCTTGGACACTTGAAAAATCAGAATGACCTTGTCTTCGTTTTATATTCTGTTAGAGTATCTGGAGCTCTTTGGTCCATTTCCCAGGACTCCAGTCATCGAGAAGATGGCCTGATAAGCTGGCCTTGGAAGATTTTTAAGAATTACAAATGGGAGCAAACGAAGTACTTAGAATAATAGAGCACTGCGGAGCAGCATGGGGAAGTAATTATTTGTTACCAGAGGAGCATTGATTCTGCATGAGACTCTCTGCTGTGTGCATTTTTAAGGAGAAATTGACCCAAGAGGGGAGGGTCCATTGAAGGCTTAATGCTTGCACTTAGTGCTTAATGCTGACACTGCCCGTGCAGAGTGGGTTTGTAATGGGGCAAGGTTCTGCAAAGGAAGGTTCTCGGCTTGCCTTGAGGAGACTGATGTGAAGGGAGGTTTACAGGGAGAGACTTGAATCCATACTAGAGTGTCTCCAGTGGTCCAAAATCTCCCCAGGGCTGCATGGCCTGTCCCCTGGTTGGATTTGGTAGATTTGACTTCACCCAATCACACAGAGTTTTCTACCATGCCTGTTCTCTTAGACTTTGTAAATATCTTTGCCTTCCAATGTAGTGCCTTCCAAACAAAAAGCCTATATTTAAATATAGCTAATAGGAACTCTAGCACTAGACGTGAAATAAAGGGCTTGTTATGCAGCAGAAGTGAAAATCTGAGGAGCCACGCTAAATCCTCTGCACCATGTAAGCCCCTTTGTGGGACAGTACAGGGGTGTGCATGTGCACATGCACAGAGAGGCTATGTCTGTTGTCTCGCTGTAGATCTTTGTTGAATTACCTAATATGTAAGGGCTAGATTGTGCTACCCTTACCTGCCCTGAACAGTATCTTGCGTCATGGACCCCACGGGACTCAATGAGACTTCTTGCAGCATCAAGTGCTGCTAACGTGAATATGGGTGATAGAATGAGACCTGAGGTGATATAATTATTACAGACAGTTCCAACCTATCAGCGCCATCGACAGCAAATCCAGGCCCCAGGGCAGAACAGTTAATGGTCCCCCTAGAAAAGGATGGCTGAGGTCCGAGTGGGCTTCCACTGGAAATTTGTACTTACTTATTATGCACCATGCAATTTCCCGGTGGCTGAGGAAACGGTATCTGCTACACAGCTTCCTGGGTCCCTTGGATTCCCCAGGAGATTACTAATGAACCTGGGAAGCTGAGTAGCAGTTACTACCTCCTCAGCGCCTGGGAACTTGCATGGCACATAATAAATAAGCTCAGCTTAGGGAAGGGGTGGGGAGGGTGCAAGTGGCAGGGGCCTTGGATGAAGGAGGGTATGTGGAGGAGAGGAGGACGATATGTATCTATCCTCCCATCCGCCCGGGCCCTTTTAAATCGCTGGACCCCAGGGCAATTGGCCTCCTTGCTCACCTCCACCCCCCTGTTGGCAGGCCTGCAACCTATTCACCAAATGAAAGAACAATGAAAAAATATTTATAATTGAAAGCTCTGCGGACCTTTGTGCCTGTATGGAGCTCATTGACATCAGCTACAGAGATCTGATTGCAGGTTTGGGTCTAAATGAAATGATTAGTTTTAGTATTATAACACCCAGGAAAATAAACAGGGCTTGCCTTATTGAAACCTCATTTCCAGAAAGTATTGCCAGTTGGAATTTTAAAGTGCTGCTTTTTTTATTTCTCCATAATTTATCCAACAATATTTCTAACTTTCCTTGAGGCAGAACTGAGTATGTTGAACAACATTGGCATTCGACCTTTTTTTGGCACAGCAAATGAATTCTGTCAAATATTTCGCTCTTGAGTCCCGCCCCCCCCCCCCCCCCTCGCTTCTCTCCCCACCCTAAATTCTAGTGCTCTGATGATATTCAAAGGCGTTTTAGTGCTGGTGCTGCAGAGGAAAGCAGACAAGCTATTATAATCTTGCCTCCTGTTGAATTTCTCCAGCTGGAACTATTCAGCATCTCAGAATTGTTAGGTCATTGTCTACATCCTGCCTGCATTCTTCTGTTCCCTCAGAATGGCCATTTTGGGGAATGACATTTCCTCCGCTTTTGATGAGCAGCTCACTACAAAGCCATTTTTACAGCTCCTAATGACACTCCTTCCTCTGTCTTTTCTTCTTTTGTGTCTAGCTGGCTCCTAGGTGTGCTGAGAAGCCCACTGTAAATGCTGCTGTTGCTCCTGAGGATATTCTTCCCCTCCCATTAATTCATACATAATATGATGGTCTGTCTAGGATCCTTGCTTTCTCACAAACGATGACTGTGCTAGGGAATCTGTGGAACTGTGTGAACAATTAAATTAGCTAAAGGCCAATTTTCAATGGCATTGAGGCACCTAAAAATGCAGATAGCAGCCTAGTGGGATTTTTGAAAGGCACCTAGCTGCCTAACTCCCCTTAATTTCAATGGGAAATAGGTGCTTAGTTGCTTCAGAAAATCTCAATAGGAACCTATCTGCATCTTTAGGCACATAAATACCTTTGAAAATCTGCCCCAGGAGTTTTTTGTATGTCTGCCCATCTGATACTCTTGATTTGTTTATTTTATGTTAGAAAACCATAAAGTTATGTGCCAAACTATTTTGATAAAGAGAACTTTTGTATTTTGTCATGACCCAGTATGTTAAATTTTGGACCAAATTCTGCAGTCCTTATTCAGTTTGTACTCAGGCAAACCTCTGAAGACAGAAGGAATTTTGCATCAGTAGGGATGACTGTATCTGGCCCTTCAACATTAACATCTGTTCTCACAAACTATTGAATTCTCCAGGTTAGTCCAGGAGTGTGATTTGACAGCTTATCTGAGAATGACTGTGGGAGTTCTATCATTCTGTTCCTTACCCTGAATTTGAAGGTGGCTGATTTGTGCTGTTTCTCAGTCTCATTACAATCATAAGAATGGATCAGTTGGTTTTGTGTCTTTTTTCCTTTGCTTTCCTTGTTGTTACTGTAGTAGGTATCTGATATTAAAATCTGCAGTGATAGTGTTTGTCAAAATTGGCCCAAACTGTTGTCTGGCAGAACTATCTAAAGTCCATATAAATACGTCAGTATTTCTGATGCAGTTACCTCTGTTACATGAGAAAAATGACCAACGTAACATGCTTGAGATATTGAGTGAGGAGTGTGTTCTGGATCTTTATACGCCAGGATGAAGATGATCATTCCCAAGCATTCACAGCACTCAAAAGTACTTGACATAACAATATTCAGTGTGAGTTGCTCTATCATGCTGAAGCTTAGAAGGGATACTTAAGAATCTAAGCATCATGATGAGGAGCACTTTTATTCTTTGCAGATGTATACGTTGCTCATGATAGCCCGAATGGCCGAGCCTCATTGCATTGTGCCATGGGATCTTCCTTGAAAATTCTCAATCAACAATCTGATGGAGAAGAGGGACAGAAGTGTGCAAGGTTCTTTGGGGAGAGACCAAATACTCTAAGCTTCTAAGCATTGCAAAGACCAGAATTGGATCTTGAATACTACTTAAGCACCTGCAGGAGTCCCAAATAAGCAGAATTACCATCCCTATACAGTGGTACTCCTTTGTCTTAAAGTATCAATAGACTTAGTTTGCTTCCCCTGGAAGGACTTTATTTAACCAGTTTGCTGATTAAATAAATCACATGGCATTCCATAACAGATGTATGACTCAGGATGCTCAGTTTATCACCATATGCTTGAAAGACAGAGGAGACTGCTTTTGAATTATTTTAGATTCTGTGTTCATGGGAAGTTGGAGAGATTAGAATAAGGCTTTTCTTTTAACAGCGATATCACTCAGTGAAAATGCTACTAGTTTCTGAAAGAGATATGTGGATTTGCAGACTGGTCTTAAGTGTACTTACCAAGTTTAGCTCTCAGCATTTAGCAGTAAATTTCAGATCTCCCCGCAGAGGCCCTACCGCTCTGTAAGGACTTTAGATGCTTGCCATTAGTGATGCTTTTGTTCTTCTGTATTTCTTAAAGGAAGTTTCATTACTATAGACATGTTAGATAAATGTGATGTAGTTTAATTTCTGGCCAAAGCAGCATATGAGCTCGGGATTCACATATGTAGGGTCATTGTCTGATCATTATCACTGCACTAGTTCTTGACTTCTGACTTGACAATTTGAGTTTTATCACTTTCAGCAGAGGGGAGAAAAACATTGTGCGTGTGTGTGTGTTATTTCTATTAGCACTATGATTTAAGTGGCAAAAGATAGGTTGGTCAGAGGTTAGGATGGGTGCGGTCAAGCTCTTTAACAGCTGCTTTTGATGAGAAGGATACATTTGATGATAGAATTTCTTCAAATCTGGTAACCTGCTTAAATCTGAGTTTTGACACAGCTCTTTTCCTCTGAGACAATCAGTTGCAAACTAAGGCCCTGATCCTACTAACATTTACACATGTATTCAGCTTTCACTGAATTCAGTAGGACTATTCACCTGCTTAAAGGTAAACATGTGCATAAGTGTTAGCAGGATTGGGACCTATGGTATCATTGTTTAATGGTTCTCGTGCAGACCTGGGAATGAGCAGACTAAGGTTCTAAATCTCAGCTCTAATAGACAAGTCACCTTGTGTGAATCAGTTTCTCCTTCTATTGTATTTTGATAACTTGACATATCTACTTCGCTGCAGTAGTAAGAAGCTGAATCACTTAATCTTATTATTAACTTTTAAATCCTGCCCTTGAGGATAGATTCAATTATATAATAGAACTTTCCCATCTCAGAAAAACTATGCTTCTTTTTTTGTAGCCCTGAGCAAAACTTGGATCAAAACAGGAGCATAACCCAAGCTCTGTTCTCTTTTCTTCGGAATGGAGTACCAGATTAGTTGCCCTCTTCTGGGCAGGTGTTATGAAGTTACAACGTTTGTCCCCCTACCTTTTCCGTTGGCTATCATTCTCAGTCAGATGTGAAGCAAATTCTAAGGGCAATGTTCTCACATAGATATTTTCAACAATAGAGCCATATTGTGTCACTTTTTAATGAAATTATACAAACATTTAATAGGGAGATGCATTTTTAAATGTATTTGTAAGCCTTTGGAATAATTATAGATAATGATTCTATCAAAAGACAAATTGGGAGTTCAGTAGTATTCAATATTTGCTACAGAAGAAAAGATAACATTCCCTGCTCAGATAAGTCCACAAAAGAGAACACCACAGAGAGAGGTCATAAATGGACCAGGTCCCATTTCATAGCCACAAGGGATAATGATGCATCAGGATACAGTAAACCATTATTTCATTTGTAAGTAAACAATTATACATGATATACTCCGACCCATGTGTTTTAATCCATTTGTTTTGTAATAGAAGGTATAGACCAACATATTCAAAAATACCCTTTCATTTGGGTGCCTCAGTCTTTGGGCGCCCAACTTGAGGTGCCTGTAGTGTGATTTTCAGAGGTTCTGAGCACATGCAGCTCATGTTGGTTGCTGCTGGAATTGTGGGAACGCCTCACTTCTGAAAATCAGGCCCTAAGATGAATCAGTTCAGTTGATCTGAATTTATTTATGGAGTTTTCTTAACCATGGAAAAACAGCAATGTTTATAAACACTACTTTACAGCTGGTGTTTTGGCTCCCATTCTTGGAGACTGTGTGTTTTAAATAGAAAGAAGCTTTGCAGTATTCTCTTTTTTTATTTCAAAACATGTCAAGACAGAAAAAGTTATGTAAGAATGTAATCACAATTTCTGTAGTCAAATATATGTGGATCCTATAATTCCTTTTGAGCTCCCAGGCAATTATCTTAAATATATTCCTAGTGACATAGTGCTGTATAGATCAAATTCAAACCTGGATGCAGTGTGGAGACAAACACTTCTAATCAGGGACACAAGAAAAACAGCTCGACAAGCGTTAAACTATGACGATTAATTTGTTTAAGCATAACTATTATTAGTTATAGGCTCATATTCAAGATTCATTGTTTGTGCATGACATTTTAAAAGTTGACATACTAGACCAGATCTCTGGACCATCAAATCCAGAATTCTTCATTTGGTAGTAGCCAATACCTGATCCTTTGGAGGAAATTGTAACTCCCCACCCCTAACAAAATACATCTGCCTCATCTAGTGTGCATTGCTGTACACAGGGGGGAAAAATACAGTATTGCGTGACACTGTAGAAGTCAGTTTACACCTGGAGTAATGAGATTTAATTCCCCTCAGTTTTGTGATCTCTTTCCAGGAAGAAAAGAGAGGACACTGTGTTTGTGTGGGACTAAGGTGAGTTTGGATCAATAATGGGAAAAACGTAGAGGAAGTGTTAGGGAAAAAATACATTTTTTTGAGAAGTCATGTAACTCTAACTGTGTATGTTATGGAAACTAGACGCTGTTGTTGTGGTTGAGCTGGTAAAGCTAGAATTAACGCTGACCTTTGTGGTAATAGGTCAAACTTGACTCAGTGAACTGTTTGAAGGAAAAAGCTGACACTGGTGCATTGAAATAACTGTAGGAGATCACTGCTATACAGAGCTTTTGTAGTAGATTTATTCAAGATGTGCTGTTTCTGTGCTCTCATAGGATGCAATTCATTTCATTGGATAAAGCCAGAGTGATTAGATTAGATGTGGGCAAAGAGGACAGGGATTTGGGGATTAAATTTGTCCCCGAGCTGGGGACAGCATTCCCCCTCCATCACTGTTGTTCTTGCTCTAAGGATTCCAAGTGGTTGCAACCTCTCCGTGCACTGGTTGGTTGTGTTAGGGCCATTGAAGATCCCGTAGCAGGTACTCTGACCTGCTCCCATTAGCTCCCTCCACACTGGCTTATGTGGAACTGGTGCAGACACCCTTTTGTGGCATGCAAGGAGTGGAGAGGTCTTTCTGCACAGCTGTCCTCCAGCAGCTCCCCATGCACAACCCAGTACAGGATTTAAGAAGTACATAGAGCCTTGTGCATGTAAGGGTGAATTTCACCCACAGTGTGGATGCTATATCAACCCAGGAATCAAGGAATAAAATAACTACTAAGGAATCATGGAGAACTTGTTGGAAATTAAGCATTTCTTCTTTATCAGCTGTTGATTTTGAAGTATAAGCAAGAACTTCAGGCTAAGTTCTGAAACAATAAGGTTGGTTGGCCAAAAGGTGGTTTGTTTATATTGGATTTTGGTGTAGGTTTCTGACAAGGCAAACCTTTTCTTTTTTTGCATTTATTTTTGTCATAATACAATCAATGTCAGCAGTTGAGATGGCACAGGTGAGGGATGAATAGAAGTCTTCTGTGTTTACTACCTGTGAAGATCTATTTTGCTTTACCTGGGGTCTCTGACAGAGACACACTTTAAATCTCAAGGATGCAGTGGAACATCACATTGTGCTTTCTAACTGCATGTTTTGGATTAATAAAAGAGAAGAATTGGTCTTCTGTGGGTGAATACATTGTAGAGTTTCTTGATGGTGTGCAATGTGAATACCTTTGGCATTTAGGACAAGAAAGCAGTTTTGTTATTTATTCACACAAACTCATCTTTTAGCTTGTTAGGTGTCTGTAATCATTCCTGCATGTCGTTCCAAGTGAAAGGTGACATAGATCAGGAATTATAGCCACTAGAGACATTGCAGCATAAAAGTATTTTTAGTTTAATGTCATTTGTTAGAAGAATAAAACATAGGAATTGGATTTATTAAAGACATAAAGAAAGAAAGTAACTCATATTGGCTCTGAACCACGGATCTAGCTGAGCTAAGCTCAACATTGGACCTGATCAGAGACAAAGATGGCTTTAAATCCCCTTTGCTCTTCTCCAGTCTCTGGGGCAGGCAGGACTGGATGGATGCCTTGTGTAACTAAGAGCAGTCCAGAGGCTTCTCTAAATTGTGCCATCTTGCAACATCCCTTTTGGGTTGTTGGGTGGCGGGGGACATCGAGCTGGCTGCACAATACTGATAGAATCCTTAGCTGCCTCCCTAGAGCAGTATAAAGGTGCCAGAGCAGAGACCTGGGTATGGCTTGTTCTGAAAAGAAACATGTTTTTTGGGGTTTTTTTCCTTAATTTTGTTTAAATAGTTAGATTTTTTTCACCCAGCTGAATTTATCAGGAGAATCTTTGTGTTTGATGCTTATTTACAGATGGAAGCAGGCTGATTTGTTAGTAAATCTTGCTTTTTTATTTTTAATAAACAAATTATGGAACAACAAAATGGATAGATCACCGAAATGTCCTTAGTGGCACCCACTCCACCATTAACTGAGGAGTGTAAATTAGATTCTTTTCTTAATGTAAGATAAGATCTAGAAGAAAATATGTTCTCTCCCTGAGATTTAGTTTTAAAAAGATTAAGGGCACATTGTTTGAGCATTTAAAGTTTGCAAAACTTGCACAAATGTGTTTTTGGATATGAAAACAGTCTTATTAAATCAAAATTGTATACAAATTTGGCAGGGTTCATTTTAAAAGCTTTACAAAGAACTCATGCAATAATGAGCAAATGAGGACCACCTGGGGAGAGGGGAGGGTTATGAGCTCATTCTTGGATCAATTTACAATTGTAAATTGTATAATTTTCTCCTCCGTGTATTATATTGTAGATTATAGTGATTAGTCGTTAATGCCAATTAAAACAATCATATCCATTGCAATAACATCCACATCCTGTTCATTTTACATAATTAGTCCCCAGGATTAGGTTTGAATTGATTGACTTGATAGATATGAAAAAGTCCTTCATGGAGAAGAAACACTATTTTTCTATAATTTTTACATTGCCTATAAGACACCAACTAAAAACTCCTTGCAAGAAGCCCAAAAGCTTAAGAGTGAACATTAAAAGGCAGCAGCACTTAATGGCCCCAGGAAGGCCAATTATTTTTGCCATCTACAAGGATAGTCTGATTCAGTGTATTGTTTTCATCAAAAACTGTGAAACCATTTCACAACTAAAAATAAAAAACTTGTGCTCTTTCCAGACACCAATTGCTGAGCATGTTGTATAACAAATCTTGCTGCCCTCTCTGACAAAGACAAAATGACAGATCCTTAGCTAGTGTAAATCAGAGTGGCTTCATTTAAGTCAGTGGGACTATGATGATTTATCCCAGTTGAGGATCTGGCCCAGAGTACCTATATCATTGTAAGGATTACTGTAGATTCAAGGTCCAAAAATGTCTGTCTTACTGTATTTATTTAAGAAGCCTTTAGCAGTATTGCCAACCCCAAACATTCAAAAATCCTGTGTCATTACCAAAAATATGAGATGAGCTTAAAAATCCTGAGATATTTTTAAAAAAATACACATTGTGTTCTTTTCATTTGCCTTCTAGTTTCTGAGCCTTTTAGGGTGCATTTGTTTAATGTTTTTAGCATTTCCCCACAACTATGAGGGCTAGAAACTTACTTTTTATTTTAATTGAAAGCTGAGATTCTCATTCAATTTTCTGATTATAGCAGCTGGGGCTTTAAGAACATAATGTAAGAATGGCCACATTGGGTCAGACCAATGGTTCATCTAGCCTTGTATCATGTCTTCTGACAGTGGCCAATGCCAGATGTTTCACAGGGAATAAACAGAAGAGGGCAATCAAGTGATCCATCCCCTGACCTGCAGTCCCAGCATCTGGCAGTCAGAGGCTTAGGGACACCTGAGCATGAGGTTGCATCCCTGATCATCTTAGCGAATAGACATTGATGGACCTAATCTTCCATGAATTTATCTTTTTTTTTTTTTTAAAAACCAGTTGTAGTTTTGGCCTTCACAACATCCGCTGACAACAAATTTCACAAGTTGACTGTGTATTGTGTGAAGAAGTACTTCCTTTTGCTTGTTTTAAACCTGCTGCCTATAAATATAATTGGGTGAAAGGTACCAAATATCACAAGAGTCACCATAAAACTGCAGAGTAGCTTACAGGGAAATAATTAGAAGTAGTTTCAGGATCCTGGTTTTTGGATTTGCAGTATTCCACTAAAAGCTAGATATGGAATTTAAAATGGATATGGCTAAAAACCACAAACATGTTTTTGTTTTAAATTTAAGTAACTTTTTGTTTAAAAATCTAAAAGTGGGAAAGAAAATGCTCTCATACAAACTATTGCATAATTCGCTGCATTCATTTATACTCATTAGTATCTGTTGCTTAAAGATTTTCATACTAGCAATATATTAAATTGCAGCATGATGACTCTGGAACATAAAAATGTGCTGGTGAAATAATAATAACAATAAAAAAAGTCTGACCTAATGTGCTGGGTTCGTTGACTTTCTCCCTATTTTAATCCTAATTAGCATACTAAGTGCTACAATAAATTGCTAGAGTAATTTTGCCTGTCATTAAAAGTTTTAATTCATTGCCTTGACAGATGAGTTAAAGACCTTGAATACTAAAGTTTAGAGGTTTTGTTATTGTTCCCAATAGAACCTGTTGGCTTTAATACTGTTGTTGCATTTCTTTGATAACACTTTAGATGTTTTGGAATGGGCTAATGTAGAGAGTGCTGTTTGTAAGATGGACATAAGGCACTTAACAATGACCTACCTTCTCAAAATAGCTATCCCAGGAATGCAAACATTTATACTTAGGTTTTATGCAGAGCAGTATATGCTGGGATTTAATTTAACAGGTAATGTCATCCAGACCCATGGTGGGATCCTTAAGATACTCTGTTATTGAGGATTTGGTTTTCTGGACAGATCTATAGTAGAAAAAATAAAGACCTGGCTTTCAAACTAGGTCACTGTTTTGGAAGGCACACTTTTGCAACCATGTAGAATTGAATCACAGTTTTATGCCTGCGTTTCATTCATGCTCTTACTGACAAGTCATTGTGGGCACAGAATTGCACACACAAAGATGGAGGCTTTATTTAAAATCCAGCCCTGTAGCCTTCAAGGATTTTAGGGAGGTTATATTTTCTGTACTAATTCTCATGCTCCGGGGGGCTCTGGGCAGGCAGTAGGTTTTTGAGCTGCAGTTGCTCCTCCTGGCCACTGGGGCTACGGTGGCGCCTGCTGAGCAGGTAACCAGGCAGTTTTGCTGCCTCCCATCTGGCTGCTTTCTCTCCTCCCCCTGCCCATTACCAGGCAGCATGGAGCCGGGAGGGAAGGTTGGCGCCCTCCTGGTGTGTAGGGCGGGAGCTGAGATGGGGGTTAGGGGCCACAGGAGCTGGTGGGAGCCCATGTTGGGGGCTGGGACAGAACGCAGCATTGCCAGCCCGAATGACCAGGCTGGCTTTGGGTGATGGGAGTTACCCTGAACTCAGCCCGTGGGGTCTGTTGTTCTTTCCCTTCTGGTTGCTGAGCCGACAGGGAGTGCTCGGCTCGCACCCTCAGGCTGTTCTCTGCAGTCCACAGGGCTGGAAACTTCTTTTCTCTCCGTGACCTCTCAGAGTCTCCTGTGTTCCCCTGACATCAGTGGCTGGGGCTTTATGGAAACACCAGATATGGCGAGAGTGGGGATCAAATCCCGAGAGTGGGCGGGGGAGAGGATGGAGAGTGGGTCAGAATGAGGGCAGGGCCATCTCCCACACACCCAGACTTTCCCTCCCACCCCAACCCTCCAAGGTATACCAGGCTTCCCCCATCCCCAGCAATCGTCCAGCCTGTTCCAGGCTCTCTTCCCTTTACCCCCAGGCTCCCTGTAGCAACAATCCATGTTAATTCCATAACTGTCAAGCTTCTCACTGCTCAGCTAAGCCTCCCCAAGTCCCAACTCGTCCAGTTACCTTGACTGTCCATAACCCATCTCCTCTCAATATGCTTCTGAGGGGGTGTATGACATGACATAAGCCACCTCTCCTCATATCTGTGTCCACTTGGTGAGGGGACCTCTGTGAGGAAATTTGGCAGCTATGTTGTTGCAGCCAGTCAAGGCACTGTGTAGTTATATTCTATAGCCAAGTAGGGAATTGAATTATGGGAAGGGGTAATGCTTTACATTTTGATGATCAAACAAACATATAGAGCTGTGTGTTGTATGTTACATATACCCTTGTCAAATGGCCAAAGAAAATTTACTTAATTATTTTTAAATTATTTTACAGGATCCTTCTAACCAAAAATGTGGAAGGAAGAAAACTGTGTCCTTCAGCAGCATGCCATCAGAGAAGAAAATAAGCAGTGCTAGTGACTGTATCAGCTTTATGCAGGCGGGGTGTGAACTGAAGAAAGTCCGTCCAAATTCCCGCATTTATAATCGTTTTTTTACTCTAGACCCTGACTTGCAAGCTCTTCGCTGGGAACCTTCCAAGAAAGACCTTGACAAGGCTAAGCTCGATATTTCTGCTGTAAAAGAGATAAGACTAGGGAAGAACACTGAAACATTCAGGAACAATGGACTTGCAGACCAGATTAGTGAAGACTGTGCATTCTCTGTAATTCATGGGGAGAACTATGAGTCTCTTGACCTGGTTGCCAATTCAGCTGATGTGGCTAACATTTGGGTCTCAGGTTTACGCTACTTGGTTTCTCGTAGCAAACAACCTCTGGATTTGATGGAAAGCAGCCAGAATACCCCACGGTTTGTGTGGCTAAAAACTGTATTTGAAGCTGCAGATGTTGATGGTAATGGCATAATGTTAGAAGATACATCTGTAGAGTTAATCAAACAGCTTAATCCTACCCTAAAGGAATCAAAGATTAGGTTAAAATTTAAGGAAATCCAGAAAAGCAAAGAAAAACTAACAACTCGAGTAACTAAAGAGGAATTTTGTGAAGCATTCAGTGAACTTTGCACAAGACCTGAAGTTTATTTCTTACTAGTGCAGATATCTAAAAACAAAGAATATTTAGATGCCAATGACCTCATGCTTTTTTTAGAAGCTGAGCAAGGAGTTGCTCATATAACTGAAGAAATGTGTCTAGATATTATCCGCAGGTATGAACTTTCTCAAGAAGGACGGTTGAAGGGATTTCTTGCAATTGATGGATTTACTCAGTATTTGGTGTCCCCAGAATGTGACATTTTTGACCCTGAGCATAGAAAAGTTGTCCAGGACATGACCCAGCCTCTATCACATTACTATATCAATGCATCTCACAATACCTATCTAATAGAAGACCAGTTCAGAGGACCAGCCGATATCAATGGTTATGTCAGGGCTTTAAAAATGAATTGTAGGAGCATTGAACTTGATGTTTGTGATGGTCCAGATAATGAGCCCATCATTTGTAACCGTAATAGCATGACATCACCACTTGCCTTTCGAAATGTTATTGAGGTAATAAACAAATTAGCCTTCATTACTTCAGAATATCCTCTCATTCTCTGCTTGGGTAACCACTGCTCAATACAACAACAAAAAGTAATGGTTCAACACATGAAGAAGATTTTTGGAAACAAACTCTACACAGAAGCACCTTTACCCTCAGAAGCCTATCTTCCATCACCTGAGAAACTGAAAATGAAGATCATTGTGAAAGGGAAGAAGTTTCCCTCTGACCAGGATTTATTAGAAGGAGAAGTCACTGATGAAGACGAAGAGGCTGAAATATCTCGAAGGATGTCTGAAGATATTGTGAATGAACCAAGGCTAATCTGGCTGTGCAGAGAGCTGTCCGATTTGGTATCAATATGCAAATCTGTCCAGTACAAAGATTTTGAGGTATCTATGAAAAGTCAGAATTATTGGGAAATCTGCTCTTTCAGTGAGGCAGAGGCCAGTAGAATAGCAAATGAGTATCCAGAGGACTTTGTCAATTACAACAAGAAATTTTTATCTAGGATATACCCAAGTGCTATGAGGATAGACTCTAGTAACTTAAATCCCCAAGATTTTTGGAATTGTGGTTGTCAGATAGTGGCAATGAACTATCAGACTCCAGGACCAATGATGGATCTACATACTGGCTGGTTTCTACAGAATGGGGGATGTGGATATGTTCTTAGACCTTCTGTGATGCGTGATGAAGTGTCTTACTTTAGTGCAAATACAAAGGGAATTGTTCCAGGGGTCTCTCCTCAAGTTCTGCATGTCAAAATTATCAGTGGTCAGAACTTTCCAAAGCCCAAGGGAGCTTGTGCAAAAGGGGATGTCATAGACCCATATGTTTGCATAGAAATTCATGGAATTCCTGCAGACTGTGCAGAACAAAGAACTAAAACTGTTCAGCAAAACAGTGACAATCCAATTTTTGATGAAAGCTTTGAGTTCCAAATAAATCTACCAGAACTTGCCATGATCCGTTTTGTTGTTTTGGATGATGACTATATTGGTGATGAGTTTATAGGCCAGTATACCATACCACTTGAATGTTTACAGCCTGGATATCGACATATACCCTTGCGCTCCTTTGTTGGAGATATCATGGAGCATGTTACACTTTTTGTTCACATTGCAATAACTAATCGAAGTGGAGGAGGAAAAGCCCAAAAGCGCAGTCTGTCAGTGAGAATAGGAAAGAAAGGAAGCGAGTATACCATGCTGAGGAACACAAGCCTTAAGATTATAGATGACATCTTTAAACTAGCAGTGCATCCATTACGAGAAGCCACTGACATGAAGGAAAACATGCAGGTATGGAACTTTTTACTTCATTATTGCTTTGTACTGAACACTTGGGTAAAGATTCTGAGCTCAGTCACAGCAGTGTAACTCCATTGAAGTCAATGGACTTGTTTCAAAATTATGCCTGTATAACTAAAAGGAGTATTTAGCCCTTACCGTTTAAATACATAAAGTGTTAAGGAGAAAAAGCCTGATATTTACTGAGGTTAATTAACATAGATATCAGGCTAAGCAACTGTTTAATTTTTGAAAAATATTTAAAAAGAAAAAAATAAATCAAAATTCACTCTGCTGACTTTAGCTAATTGGGAGATTTGAGCTGAGGACTAGCTTGTGTCTCCAGGTCATAGGACTAGAGAGAGATCCCATCATGTCTTCTTTTTGGAGAATGTCAGCTTGCCTTTGTCTTGCTAACTAGTGGAGAGAGACGCTCTCTCTCTCTCTCTCTCTCTCTCTCTCTCTCTGTGTGTGTGTGTGTGTGTGTGAGGGAGAGAGAGAGAGAGAACACCCAACCGTATGAGTCATTAAGTTTATCCTGCTAAGAACTATGTGATTCTACCTAAAACACATTCCTTCCCACCCGCAAGTGCTCTATACATTTAACGTGTGAACCAAATACCATTTGGATTACATTTTGCTTTTTAGCTAAATGCTGGTTTAGTCTGAACTGGTTAATGCAGTGTGGACAGCATTAACACAGTTTGGGCTGAAATGGTTCAGACAAACCTCTGGCTACTGTACCATAGTCCCAGAATCCAGTGCTTCTAAATGCATCAGGAACTGTGTGATAAGCACCCTGAATGCATTATAGTTGAAAAAGTTTAATGCAGTGCTAGTATGGATGGGGGGAAACGGCAATGGTTCAGGAATGAGAGCCAGCACGGCTAGTTTGCGCTCTTTGTCCTTAATTCGTTGCATTCTCACTGGTTCAGTTAGGATAAAATCAGACCTGTGGTGCAGATGCTGCCAAAGAGAAACCAAACTGAATAACATTAAACAATAAAAATTTAATTAATATAGGGCAATGTACAAATAGCTGTTGCCTTGGTAAAGCAAAGGAAACAGTGTATTTATTCCTGGAAGACAGGGCAAAAACACATTTTATATTACTTCACTGACCCTGCAATTCTGGACAGAGTCTAAAATAAATTTATTTCTGGCAGCTGGAAGGGTTTACAAAATGACATGAGTTATAAATCACTCTCAGAGGAATATCTTAAGCATATTTTTAAGAATGGGAAACTCTTCCCAGGCTTTTCTTCCTTGCAGGCCTTGAAAATAACTAGTCTGAACCTCTGACTCCATTTTCTGTTCCCTTACATTCCTTTATTCTGTAACAATAAATATTAGGTTACAGCTGTGTACAGTAAGTAGTATAACCAAAAAATAATTTGTAAACCTGACCCAAAAATAGTATTAGTGTGTGTTCAAAAACTGAATTTTGGTTCTAGATCTTGTTCTCAAAAATGCTTTGTAGAAGAACCAGACAACAGATTTAATTTTCTAATACACCATTCAAATATATTTGGTTAATAGAAGAGCCTCAGTTAATTAGTTGAACATTTTCTGGTGCCTGACCTGCTAGGATAATGTAGTATTAGAACAGTTGTGTTTTGTTGGTTGCTACAGTGTTCTCTTTCTGTGATTTTTGTGGATTTTTGCAACTATGGACTATGACTTGGCAGAAGGTAAATCATGAGGGCAAGTCAGCCACGTGTCCACTGATTTCTGCATAAATTCTGGAGTTTTAATTAGGTTTGATCTGAGTCACCTAGTTTTCTTACAGGTGACCCATGAAAGGGAAAAAATGTGTGCGCCCTTTTTTACTTTTTCTGATGTGCAGTGCAGGCCTGAAAGACAATGATTTTTCATTTTACATAGAGAAGGATAGGAGAGAGATCCTGGAGACCAAATTTAGGCTGTTAGGTAAGAGATTGAATCCAGAACCTCTATGGGCCAGTTAGATGGGCAGAACTGCAGGGTCTCAATGTGTGGATGAGATGATGGTGTAGGGAGGAGGGGTTTAGATTTATTAGGAACTGGGGAACCTTTTGGAAAAGGGGGAGCCTATACAGAAAGATGAGCTCCGTCTAAACCAAAATGGAATCGGATTGCTGGTACGTAAAATTTAAAAGGTCATAGAGCGGTTTTTAAACTAAAGGCTGGGGCAAAGCCAACAGGTGCAGAAGAACACGTGGTTCGGACAGAGACATCTCTTGGGGAGGAGCTATTAATGGAGATTATCTATATCCTAATAAGGAGGAGAGGATGAAAGAGAATAAAATACAGATGAGAAACAGTCAAATGAAAAAGACTCCCATTCAATTGCATCACATAATGGCATACAGCTAGAGTGACATTTTTTTCACTGCTTATATACAAATGCTAGAATTCTAAATACTAAGATGGGTGAACTTGGGTGCCTCATATTAAATGAGGATATCGATATAATAGGCATCACAGAAACTTGGTGGAATGAGGATAATCAATGGGACACAGTAATACCAGGGTACAAAATATATCGGAAAGACAGAATAGGTTGTACAGGTGGGGGAATGGCACTATATGTGAAAGAAAGCATAGAGTCAAATGAAATAAACCTTTTAAATGAACCAAACTGTGCCATAGAATCTCTATGGATAGTAATTCCATGCTTGAATAATAAGAATAAAACAGATGGGGTATACTACTGACCACCGGACCAGGATGATGATAGTGACTATGAAATGCTCAGGGAGATTAGAGAGGCTATAAAATAAAATCTCAATAATAATGGGGGATTTCAAATGTCCCTCATTGATTAGGTACATCTCACCTCCGGACAGGATGCTGAGTTCAAGTTTCTTAAAACCTTAAATGACTGCTTTTGTTGGAGCAGCTAGTCCTGGAACTCACAAGAGGAGAGGGAATTCTTGATTTAGTCCTAACTGGAGCACAGGATCTGCTCCAAGATGTGAATATAGCTGAACCACTTGGTAATACTGACCATAACATAATAAAATTTAACATTCCTATTGGCAAGGGGGGCACCAAAACATCTCACCATGGTAGTGTTTAATTTCAGAAAGGGAAACTAGACAAAAAATGAGGCAGTTAGTTAAACAGAAATTAAAAGATATACATAAAAAGATACAAAAATGAAATCCCTGCAAGAAACTTTTTAAAGACAAAATAATAGAGGCTCAATTTAAATGTATACCCTAAACTAAAAAACATGGTAAGAGGACCAAAAAAGTGCCACCATGGCTAAACAATGGTGTGAAAGAAGCCGTTGGAGGCATCCTTTAAAAAGTGGAAGTTAAATCCTACTGAGGACAATAGAAAGGAGCATAAACTGTGGCAAGTGAAGTGTAAAAATATAATTAGGAAGGCCAAAAATGAATTTGAAGAATAGTCAAAGATTCAAAAAGTAACAGGAACTTTTTTTTTTAAGTACATCGGAAGCAGGAAGCCTGCTAAAAAAACAGTGGGGCCACTGGACGATCGAGATGCTAATGGAGAACTCAAGGAAGATAAGGCTATTGCGGAGAAACTAAATTAATTCTTTGTATCAGTCTTTATGGCTGAGGATGTGAGGGAGATTCCCAAACTCTAGCCATTCTTTTTAGGTGACAAATCTGAGGAACTGTCCCAGATTGAGGTGGCATTAGAGGAGGTTATGGAACAAACTGATACATTAAACAGTAATAAGTCACCAGGACCAGATGGTATCCACCCAAGAGTTCTGAAGGAACTCAAATGTGAAATTACAGAACTACTAACTGTGGTATGTAACCTATCATTTAAATAAGATTCTGTACCAGATGACAGGAGGATAACTAATGTAATGCCAATTTAAAAAAAAAGGCTCCAGAGGCAATCCTGGGATTACAAGCCAGTAAACCTAACTTCAGTACGAAGCAAAATGGCTGAAACTATAGTAAGGAACAGAATTATTAGACACATAAATGAATACGATTTGTTGGGGAAGAGTCAAGATGTTTTTTGTAAAGGGAAATCATGCCTTACTAATCTACTAGAATTTTTTGAGGGGGTCAGCAAGCATGAGGACAAGGATGATCAAGTGGATATAGTATACTTAGATTTTCAGAAAGCCTCATCAAAGTCTTGGTCATGGGATAAGAGGGAAGGTCGTCTCCTGGATAATAACTGTTTAAAAGATAGGAAACACAGGGTTGGAATAAACTGTCAGTTTTCAGAATGCAGAGAGATAAATAGTGGTGTTCCCCAGGGGTCTGCAATGGGACCAGTACTATTCAACATATTTATAAATGATCTGGAAAAAGGGGTAAACAGTAAGGAGTCAACATTTGCAGATGTTACAAAATTATTCAAGATGGTTAAGTCCAAATCAGACTGCAAAAACTGCAAATTCAGTGTTGATAAATGTAAAATAATGCTCATTGGAAAACATAATCCCAACTACACATATAAAATGATGGGGTTTAAATTATCCGTTACCACTCAAGAAAGAGATCTTGGAGTCATTGTGGATAGTTCTCTGAAAACATCCACTCAATGTGCAGCAGCAGTCAAAAAAGCTAACAGAATGTTGGGAATCATTAGGAAAGGAATAGATAATAAGACAGAAAATATTTTATTGCCTCTTTATAAATCCATGGTATGCCCACATCTTGAATACTGTGTGCAGATCTGGTTGCCCCATCTCAAAAAAGATATATTGGAATTAGAAAAGGGCAACTAAAATGATTAGGATTACCAAGGAGCTTCCGTATGAGGAGAGATTAATAGGACTCAGACTCTTAAGTTTGGAAAAGAGATGACTAAGGGGGGTATGATAGAAGACTATACAATCATGACTGGTATAGAGAAAGTAAATAAGGAAGTGTAATTGACTCCTTCTCATAACACAAAAACTAGGAGTCACCAAATGAAATTAATAGGCAGCAGGTTTAAAACAAACAAAAGGAAGTATTTCTTCACACAACACACAGTCAACCTGTGGAACTCTTTGCCAGAGGATGTTGTGAAGGCCAAGACTATAACGGGGTTCAAAAAAGAACTAGATAGGTTCATAGAGGATAAATCCATCAATGGCTATCAACCAGGATAGGCAGAGATTGCCGTTTGCCAGAAGCTGGGAATGGCCGATGGGATTGATCACTTGTTCTATTCATTCCCTCTGAAGCACCTGGCATTGGCGACTCTTGCAAGACAGGATACTGAGCTATATGGACCATTGGTCTGACCCAATATGGCTGTTCTTATGTTCTCTTGCTTGATTTTCCCATTTGCTGGAGGACAATGGGCAATTAGAGAACTGGTGTGATTATGAAATCAGAGATTGCAATCTGAGAATTTGAGAGGGGAAGAGCTTTTTAGTCAGACTATTTAAAATTCTTTCAGCCATATTCTGGCCGCACTGTAGCTGGCCTGCCAGAACAAAGCAGATGGCATGGCAGATGGACTGTTTTAGCATTCCGCTACCATGGGGAAATCTGCAGGTGGCATAGATCTGGGCTAAAGGGATTGAGGCTGGGTATCTCTAGACATGCACATCTCCAACTGCTGGACCATCCTGTTGGGGTGCTGGACAGCCAGTTACTGATAAGGAAGCCAGGGTATGAATCTACAATGCAGCAGTTTGCCACACAATAGCTCACTGTATGGACACGGTACAGTGCAGTGAAAGTTCCAGAGTGTAGCTTAGAAATTTCACTGCACTGTTACAGTGTCCACATGGGATATTAATGTGAGGCGAGCTGGTGCACTGAAGATACTCACACTGGCTTGCCGTGCAGTAACTCACGGTGTGGACAAGCCCTAATGCAAACTGCTGACAAAGTTTTGGGATAAAAGTTGTCTTTGGGGGAAAAGTAAACACCTCCCATCAGTCAGCTAGGGGTTGAGTACTTCACTCCACTTCTCCAGCCCTCTGATGAACTCTTCAGCAAAATCAGTGAAAATGAGTTTCTGATATTCCTAAATTTAAAAAATAAGCAGATAAATTTTTTTCAGGCCTTCTTTAAAAATCATAAAGCAGCAGCAAAGGTCACAGCCCCATTTTTTAATTTTACTCTTTGTAGATTATCTTTTAATTCTTATGAGTTTCTTATCCTCACTGACACCTTATTGTGAATGTACTTGGGACAGTATGATCACAGAGACAAACTTATTCTTAAAGTTTTCCAAACACTCATGAAACCCTTTGGACTTACAGGCAGGTTTGTGTGTGTGAAAAAGAGACAAGCAGACATTAGTTGACTTACTTTTATAAACCAAAATGGGATGATGGGCAACAGTAAATACAAATCCATTTTTTCCCCACAGAATGCAATAGTGTCTGTTAAAGAGCTTTGTGGACTCCCTCCAATTGCCAGTCTGAAGCAGTGCATCTTGACTTTGTCCTCACGGCTCATAAACAGTGACAATACTCCCTCTGCTTCTGTCTATATGAAGGATACATTCCCTTACCTGGAGCCTCTGGGGACCATGCCTGACGTGCAGAAAAAGCTTATGGCTGCATATGATTTGGTATGAGCTTTTTATATCTGTATTTTTATTACTGGTCTGTTGTTGTAATTTAGAAATATGGTGGGTCAATTCATGCTTCTCTTACTTATCTGAGTAGTCCATTCAGGTTAGTGGGGCTATTCACATGCATAAAATACGCAAGATTTGACCTTTAATCATGCAATAGATTTGTCTGTGTTCACTTATCTATAGTATGGTTGTAGTGAATTATATAACTGGAGATAAAATTCTGCAAAGCTTGAGTTAGAGGGTAGCAAGATATTGACGTATATGGAGCATTATTTTAGTAGTGGAAAGGACTATACAACTCAAATTATTTCTAATAAAAGCTTAGATTTTGCAGTAAATAGATAAAATTGCACGATACGCTAACAGACAATATTTTTGCTCACGTTTTTTTGTTTTAAGGTATGTTTCAAATAATATTAGAATAAACCACTTGAAAATTGGTCTCAAAATTCTTCAAAATTCAAAATGACAGAAAATTGACTAAAAGCATACAAAAGGGATAGAATGAAATAAATAAGCCTTGATTCTTCTTTACACTACTGGTTGTTCACACTGTTCTGACAATGTACAGGAGAAGTAAATTATATTTACATCCACTGTAAGAACCCTGTGCTCTGCTAGACCAGTGTAAAGTGGCCTTAGTTCAAACAAGAATCAGCTCTAAGGTTATGTCCAACATGAGCTTTTCTTGCATACCACTTACACAGAAGGATGGAGCTTGTTTATGCTTTTGAACATAACCGAGGCTAGCATCGTCTGAGGCTGGATTATAGAGTGTGTTTAGCAGTACAACTTGAAATACCGCTTGAACTCCAAGCATATTGACAGGAATCATCAAAAGTAGTATTACTTGTATGATGCTCTTTGCTGACTTCAACACTAGAGGGTAAGCGCGTTAGACAGAGAAGTAGAATGTGAAATGTTCGGAACTAGAGCTGAGTGGTTCAGGTCAGTTATGGTAAATAATATTGTTAACTGGTGTATATTAATTGTTAACTGAGTTTGAAGCTTATGCCAAGGCAAATGAGGTGGTTCTCTGGAGGGGTGTGAAAAAGTTGGAAAGTAAGTTGTTTTTTTTTAAATTTCCACATTCACATGTTTTAAAGGATTGGAGAGCTGTTGTATAGAACTACCAGTTTACAATAAGTGAAGGGCTATGCTCAAACCATTTCGGTGAAAACAGCTGTTTGGGCTATATATATATTTTATTTTTGAGACTATAATTCCTAGTGTAATATATTGGTTCTTAGAGAATTAAGGTATCTGCTCATGGAATTACACTGTTGAAAGAAGGTATTTAAGTGTTTATTGAAAAGATAGTGAAAATGCACCCGCTCCTTATTGTGGCATTTGTAATGACTCAGGTGGTTCTTCTTTTTAATAGGGAAGTGGTTGTTGTCCTTAAGAAACTTCTTTCTACTATAAGAAATGTCAGTCCACGGTCAGTTAGGTGAAAAATGGGAGCCAGTATATGTTTATGATGGTAAAAGTGAACCTGAACTAGAAAGCTTCAGTGAACTCTGACTTTAACTGTTAAGCAAGGAACATGTGGGGATAAATTAAAAGATAAGGAGATTAATAGAGCAGAAAGGGGCCATCTTTTTTGTTGTTGTTGTCCAATGTTTCTCAAACGAAAAGACTTATATTCATAAAACTGAAAACAAAGGGAGACTTTGGTAGAATACTATGTAAAATATTTTGTGTATGTTTTTAAGAAAAGATATGCTGAAAGTCTACCTGATAAGTTTTTAGTGGAGAAGATTTCAAATCTTAGGGACTGATTCTGCAGACATTTTCTCTATTCCTTTACTCACCTGAATAGCCATTGACCTCAAAGGACTACTCTTGGGTTTATGCAGTTGGGGCCTTGTTAACTATAACAAAAAAAAGTTGTTTCATATTTACATGTTTACATTACATGTTTTTCATATTTACACTGAGTAGTCTACTAAATACCTTCATGTAGCACATCGCTTGTGTTTGAAGTGTAATTCTTAATTCCTTTAACAGTAGAATTGTCAAAGTTCAGTTTTTAATCTCACAGCAGAGAATTGAATAAGTATAATTGCACCTGCTTCACAGTCTGAAATCAAAAGGTCAGCTTGACCACTGAAGAAAGAGAGACCATTTTTTCTTTGAGACATAGTACATTTCAAATTTTAAAAAGAGAGTTATGACAATTAATCTCTGATTTAAAAAAAAATGCTGTGTTGTATTTTTCTGTGATGAAACCTGTCATCTGAACATATCTTGTTTGCATGAAAATGGTAAACTCTGTCAGAGTGTTTAATGAGGCATAGACAACTCGACTATTCCACGTGAATGAAGCTGCAGATACTCTGAGACCTGTAGCAATGATCTTGAAAACAATTAGCTGTCTGTTATATTGGATTGTTCTTTTGTCAGCAGATATGCTAGACAAAGATCATTTTGTGTGGCTTGTTTGCTCTTTCCTGGACAATTATTTTTTAAATTAGTATAGAGCCTTGAAAAGTAGTTACAGTTCCAGAAACAAAGCATATGAAATGTTTCAAATTTTGCTGTTTTGTGCTGCCTTAACATTTTGTTTGAGAGAGAATCTCTCAGAAAAATCTCATGTTTGTTTCAAGAGCTTAACTATTTTTCAAGACTCTGTTATTAAACAAAAATGGTCTCTCTGCAATAGTTTTATTTTTAATTCTACATTTCATGAAGAAAAAGAACCCTCTGAAGAAATCAGGGTGTGTAAGAGATCTACAGAATAGAAAATGGGATAGTATCAATTGAAAACCAATAAATTTAGATGAAATATTGGCAGAAAAGGTAGTTTATCCCTTTTTGAAGAATATATGAAAATGCAGGAGCATGGTTTACAGCAGTTTGTTTTCCCCGTTTACTCATAGATTTGGTTATTACCATATACGTTGTATGATCAATTGATCTCACTGTTATCATTAATTCTCACACGCCAACAGTGGTGTAATGTTTCATTTGTAAAGCTACAAATCAGATTTTTTCATGTATTAGGAATCTTCCAGGGTTTCTTCTTTTTCCCTTTCACTTGTACTTGCTCACTTTCTTCCAAGGCATGGTGTCACAGCAATCCTTCCTTTGAGGTGGGTAGCATGCAGCTCACTTTAGAATCTGTCAAATTCATTAAAAAGTTCATTGATCACATTTAAAATGGAAATATTTAGCGTGGTGAAAGCGGCAGATGCTAAGTTGGAAAGTAGAGATGGCTGAATTATTCATTGCAAATCACTATAGAATTAATTTAGAACTTTTTAAGTTGTGAATTGTTCTCAAAAAGAGTCTGATTTTTGTTTCTGCATTCAATAGTCACATGCTAATTAATAAGCTAATTGCTTATGCAAACTTAGTTGAGTTTCTGGGTGCTTGTGAATAGTTCATTTAAACTATTAACTGTTTCTAGTAAACATTCCCCTAAGTCACATGGTATTGTTTTTCCTCCCTGATTGGAAGACTGAAGCTTTTTGAACATGAAAATTATATTTAGATAATAATAAATAAATGTATCCTCTTGTTTTCAAACAAATACCCCAGGTTCTGTGCAGATACAAATACTTCCATCAAAAATCCCATTCCTCAAACATTTGTGCAAATATTTGCGAATAACCAATAAAGGGTACAAAAATGGTTCAACTGAAAAGCTGTTTTGGAATTTGTACAAATGTTTTGAATGCTGAGGAACAGCAGCATTCAGACATCTATATGGGAAATGAAGAAAATTATTTTGGGACACAGCTGAAAAAAGGCAACTTTTTTCAAGATATTGCTCAGAAAGGGGAGACGGGCAGTAGTATAGGAGCAAGTTTCAAGAGAGGGGGATTAGGGTTTTTTGAGAAAGGGGATAATGTCAGAGAAAATGTTAGGGAACAGTAAGTAGATTGCACACAATTTATATGCAACTATTATATTCAGGACTAGATTACCTGCGTAGAGCTGGCTGAGTTGGTCACCCCAGCTGCCCCCCTTCTCCGCAGGTGGAGCTGGCCTGGCCAGTTCCTTTCTCCCCATGCACCCCACCTCCCTCCTCTGGTGCGGAAAACATGAAGGTCAGCTATAGGCAGGTGGGCACTGAAGATGCTGTACCTATGGGTGCATAAGGTGTAAATCTGGCCCTGATTATATTAATGCAATTTTAATGTTAAACATTTCTTTTAAAAGCCAGGAAATGCACAAGTCTTTTTTGTAGATTCAGACTCTTAGCCACCGACACACTTCTAAATGGATATCGTAAGCCAGATCCTCAGCTGGCACAGATCAGCATCAATTATTAAAGTCGGTGGAGAACTGCTGATCTATACCAGCTGGGGATCTGCCCCTGTATATGTGCCACGTGTCAAATTTCAGCCCTTTTTGAATGATATATATGGACACACATGTGATAGTCTTTTATTCCAGTGGGAAAAGTACATTTTTTTTTCACTTGCATAAATCAAAAATGGCTGAACAGATTTTCCAGACTTTCCCAACAAAATTCATCTTTCAGCTGAGACAATTTCATCACCAAAGGATCATTTTTCAGACAGCTCTAGACAAGTAAAAATTAGAGGGGTGGCTAACTTCACTATAGTATTCACTGCCAAGCAAATGTTGTAATACATTGATGTCAAACATAACTTAAAGCGGAATTTGGTTCAACTTGTGAAAATTAACTTTGTATGGAAACTGATATTGATATTTGATTTTAGAGTTTAGTTACATATTTGTTTCCAGATATGGGTGTAGCATATTAAAGCAATTTTAAAATTTCTTATTGTATTTTCCTCTCAATATTTTTTCTCTCCATCTGTGTGTACATTTTTCTCCATCTGTGTATCTTTCTCTTTCCTTCCTCCAGTCTTATTTTGGTTTCTCTTCCCCTCCCAGTCACATCCATTAGTTCCCTCCAAAATAGGGCCTGAATGAAATTAGAGTTCTTAATATGAAGTACCATTAGGTTGCTTTTTTTGTAGCGTAGACATGCTCAAAGTACAAAAAAAGCAAATATTTCTGCTGATTTGTAGCCTGTTTGTATTCATTTTCAAGCCCAAATATAACACAGTTCAGGCACAATATGTTTTCCATAAATATTTGTAAAGAAACATCAAATGAAAAATCAAAGAGCAACATCAAACTAAAATTCAAGATAACTGTATGCAGACCTGTTGAAGTCCTACTGTAATCTGTTATATTTCAAACCCCCAAATGATGTCAGCATTGTTGATAGGCATTCTTACTATCACAGTGTGTTGTGCATATGCTCAACATATACAAAACTGAATTTCCTATACCTTGGAATAGATATCAGGATATGGTATGTGGCCAGTATATCTTTTCTAGCCCTGTCAGCATCTAAATATTCCCACTTTTTACATGGCTTGCTGGCACACATGACTTGTCTGGCTGTTTTTTTCCCCTAAATGTCTGCAAAAATGCTTGATGTTAAAGAGAGAATCCTTTTAAAATTTTCATTAACTCAATTTGCACTTCAGTTGTTCTACCAATAGTTTATATTTTTGAAGAGAGAGGGCCAGATACCACTTGCACTCCTCAGGCAAAACTCCCCATTGACTAAGGCGCGTTCAAGAATACAGAGTTTACAGGGCTTTTTCTTCAAAATTGTCTCTGGATGGCACCAATGTGAGAGAGAGAGAGAGAGAAAAACTTCTTCCTTTTTAATGTAGTAGATTTCTATTCTTAATATCTGTAATAATTATTATTTGATTCTTTGAACTATTCTTCTGCATCATTTATCTTCCCAGAGAGAGTAGTGTTCTAATTTTTCACTTTTTTTTTTTTTTGGTGAGGGTCTCGCAATAATTTCTTCTCCCTTTTTCAATTTACAGAAAAGCTTATAAAGAACAAGGAAATAATTTGTACCAGTGTAGTTTAGTTAACTGAAATGAAATACTTTGTTTTTATTGATCCTCCAATTAATTGTCTCATAGTACATATAAGACATAATATTTATATGGGCAAAAAATTCAGGTTATTGTTATTGTTAACATAAATACCTATTTCAATTAAATGTACTAACCTGTGTTACTGACACTTTAGTTTATTAAAAGAGAAGGAAAGTTAACTGACATAAATAGCTAGAAGTGGATTAGATTTTAAACTTGTTCTCCATTCAGTTTAGACAGTGAAATGAGACAGGTCATGCTTGTCATTTACTACATTCCACAGTGCTGTTATGTTTGAGCCAAATCTTACTAATCATATTATAAATACATCATTAATGTCATTAATGTCTTTAGTTATCAAAGTGTTTTCTGTACTATTTTTCCATATGGGGAGGTTTTCCCATTAAAAGCGTTTTACCAGAGGACTTGTATCTTTCTCTCAGAATCTGTTCCTATAGAAATTTTCAACCTGGGGGCTATTTTCATTGGAACAATATTGCCAGATCCTCTGGTCCAGTTTTGAGTTGCACTTGAACAGGACCAAATGGAGGTGGGAAGGGCAATGCCATTATGGCTGTGGCAGTTTCTCTTAAGATATAAGTGTGACAGAATGTACTCCTGTGTTCACACCCTACACATTATTGTAATAATCTTTGTACAAAGTATGCCTTGTGAGATATCATTTAAAAACTCATAATTTAGTCATGATCAGTAATATTGTTTAAAATGATATATAACAGTATTATATATGACATTATAAACATAAACTGAGATTATGACTAAAAGTATGTTCTTCAGATAAGTCTGGGGAGTGGCTAAACCTGTTCCTCAGAGATAAAAAGGGTAAGCTGAAGCCTCAGCCAGGTGTAAACAAGGCTGATAGACTATTATCTGCTAAGTGGCAGATAAGGAAAGGAAAGGGGGCAGGGGCAAAAAAATCTGCATCTTAGCAAAGAAAGAGCATGAAGTTCCCTTCCACACAGACTGCCTGTGTCCTTGCTCCCAGCTGGAAATGCTTCTCATGGGGGGACAGGACTATAAAAAAAAAGGGACAGACACTCTAAGACACCCCCTTCTTTCTCTCCCTGCCCATTACATTAACGGCACCTGAAGTGACAAAAGAAGCAAGCGTTGGACTCTGAGGGAAGAGTCCTAACCTACAGGGTTTGACCTACTATGGAAAGCATGTGGTGAGAAACTGTGCTTGAATCTGACATAATTTGATAAGTTAGGTTTTTAGTAAACATTTTATCTTTATTTTTCTTATAGCAATTTCTGACTTTGATGCCTCATTACCTGTATTCACTTAAAATCTATCTCTTTGTAGTTAATAAACTTGTATCTAATCCAGTGTGTTCAAGTTGAAGTGTCTGGGTAACTCCATTTGGGGGTGACAAGTTATGTGCATATTATTCCCTTACAGGAATAACGGACTCAAGAGATTTATACTGTCCAGGAGAGGGCTGGGAAGTACAGGACATATGTTCCTGGGGAGAAATGTGAGAATAGTGGTGTGTTGGGGTCACCCAGCAGTATAACCACGGCTGGTGTGAGCCAGAGTGTAATCCAGATGTGGCTAGCAGACTGAAGTTAAACACAGCCAGTCAGGTTGTGGCTTGCATGCTGGAAGGCTGTTTGTGAGCAGTCCAGGTGGGAAGCAAGGCATTGTAAGGCGCCCACGGTTGCAGTGCAGGGAGGACACTGTTGCTCATTAGTTTGGATTGTACCCTGGTAGGTTCACAATAAGAAATTTTTTATTAAAAAAAATTAAAAAAACAAACATCATTGTTCATGAAAGACTATTTTAAAAATATATTTTAAATTGGTCAACTCATGCAAATACCCAATGGGTTATACTTTATATTTTCTGGAAAACAACCACCATTGAAAAGGAACGTCACTTTATAGACCAAAGATTATTTCTTCTGTACTCCAGTGCAATGTCAGAGGAGTAACTCCTTTGCCTCCTACCAAGTGTATTGGAGAAGCTCTCAAATCTAAATTACCTTCTCATGTTTGTTCCACTGGGACAAAGGCTGCTTAATTTTACATGAAAATTACAGCAGGATTGCAGACATTAACAGGCTCAATTCTACTATGCAATCCTGTTTTCATTGTTTATACTTGGGGTGTTGACAGCAGCAAGACTCAACTGTCAGCATCAAGAGAGCTGGGGACTGCTCTATATGGTTTTTTAGTAAAGGAGAGTTGACCTTTCATTGTAGCTTTCCCCATGAAAACAGATATAATTGTTATTTGATATCTATGTTGGATAGTCTCAGCATAACCCTGCCAAAAACTCCTAGGAAGAGCTGCAGTCATTGGCAGAAGGAAAGGTGATTAATTTTCATAGTTTACATAATTTTATATAGAAATTGAAGGTTTGCAAAACATTCATATCAGTGTAATTTCCTGAGGTCTTACTGATAGTAGGATTTATTCACGTAGGAGATGCTGAGCTATATGAAGGCCTCATAGGTATAGTTAAGAGATCAGAGCAGATGACCAGGAGCCAAGAACTCTGGACTTCCAATCCTAATCTGACATTGACTCTCTTGCCTTGGGCAGGTCTCTTAGCTTGTCTGCTGCTGTGTCCCCATTTTAAATTGGGCATATCAGTACTTAATCTAACACTTGTCTCAAAGAGGTGTTGTAAGGATTAGTAAATTAATGCCAAGTAAGAGTTGGAGGACAGGCCAATCATTTGTAAAGCAGTGTGTTGGCAGCCCAGTCGGGGTGTTGAACGTCCTCAATCCCATTTGCTGAAATCACATGGAAGTTGAGGGCACTCAGCACCTTACAGGAGGCACTCAGCCCCTTACTGAATGAGGCCTATATAAGTGCTGAGTATTATTGATGCAATTTTACTATGTTTCTTTGCCATCCTTGAAAATACATGAAAATCTTCTTTTGTATCTTGTGCCTGTGGTAAGATGCAATTTTTTGAAAGATTCTTGCTCTCTTTATTGTTGAGACCACACTTTGGGATTCATAGCTGGCAGTAGAAAGGTTCCTTTAATGCAGGATTTACGTGTGCAATGGTGTACAAAAGCCAGAGGGTTGGTAGAAATTGTCATTTTCTCCCAGAAGAAAAGAGAAAAAATCAAAGAGAGAAAGTCAACACGATGCACAAACAAACAAGTAATAAAGAATGAAAGGCATCAGATACTATTGAAACTAGTTTCTGTTCAGGAAACGTCCAGTAGGAATATTTTGTCACAAAACTATTTTACCCCGTGTTGTTGTATTAAGCTTTATTTTTCTAAATGAATACAGGGGTTAATGGATTTTGTTTCCTTGGCATCCTGTGTATTTCAAAGCGGAGCTATATTTTTTATTAAATATAGCTTTTTTTCTGTTGAATTTGACATATATAAATAAATTTGGAACTTACACATCCAGGGTTTTGGCACAGTACATTGTAGACAGGAGCTAGCTGTGAAGTTTGGGACATTAATTCAGATTCGTCTCTAATTGGAACATTAACGCACAATGAATTACCAATATCTTTTAAATACTTTTTTAAACATTCCTCTGTTAGTGAAATGAGCTACATTGTATTTTAACACCATTGTGGCTGAATTTATCCGTTGTCAAGAAGTTAAATCAAGGATGAATTTAGCCCAAACTCCCCTCCTGGCAAAATCTAGTTGTGCATCTATCGGGCCTATGTTAATGTAAACTCTTATTGTTTCTCTTGTTCTCCTCTCTCCAGTGCTTCCTACTGTTTGTTACACCCACTTGCTGTGTCTTCTCTTAAATTAGATTATAAACTCTTCAAGGCAAGGACTGTCATACTGTCTTGTACATTTGTACATTGCCTAGCACAACTGGGCGCCCTCCTGATTTGAGCCGTGAGGCAAGACTGTAGTATAAATTAGTATTTGTTGTTGTTATTTCTAAAAGAAACTTAACCTGGTTTCTCCCCAGCCTTTTTGTCACCTGTTTTAGGGATACTAAATTTAATGATACCTTTAGTCGTAGTCAGCATACTATTAATTCTAAAGGAGTGTAAGGATAACTGTATTCTCTCATGTCTAGACAGTGCTAGTTTCATGTACATTGCAGGCTTTATTTGATAGAATTACTTCCTTAAGTCATACTTGTGAGTTGCTCACATATGTTGCCTCATACTCAGTGCTCTGTGCAGCTCTAAAATGCCTGGTATGCCCAAATGCTTCACATATGCAGTGAAAGTGATATTTTGTGCTGCATGGGCTAGATAGTCTAGAATGAGGGGAACGGGAATGTTTGATAGTTGAGCCTATCTGTAAAGTCCTGATCCTACGCCCACTGAAATCAGAAGCAAGGTCCTCGTTGATGTCAGTGGTGCAGGATCAGGACATAAATGCTTTCATATTTGAAGCAGTTGAACACAGACATTTAAAAAAAACAGTTGCAGCCTTTTGGCCAGGTTTGCATATCACAATTTATATAACTGCAGGATGTAAAGCTATGAAATTTTCAGCTTGATTTTTATCTCATTTATACTCTTTTGTGCTATTTTAACTCCATTGGCATCAGTGGACTGTTACTCCTGATTTATACCAGCAAAAGTAAGATTATATTCAAGCATATGTATTTTATCTTTTTACATGTTCTTCCTTCCTGTAACAGATATATGTGCCACATCACACAATTTTGCAAAAGTTAGCATTGCAACAGTTCAGTAGCTTGACTGGGCTTTTGAAGGTTTTTGGAAGGTTTGCAAGCATGAAAGAAGAAATTTGTTTTCACTGAAGATGGCAAGAAGAGAGGCTCAGGACAATTCCTACATGATTGATGGATATTGCTATATGTATTTTCCTTTTAACAGCCCAGATCCAGGAAGGTTCTTAAATGTGTATAACTTTAAACATGTGAGTAGTCCCATTGAAGTCAGCGACTTCTGTTCTGTTTGTTTAATACACCTTTTCAACACCTGGGAACTATATTTGGGCCTGAGCTGCAGAGTTTATCTGAATTCCTCCAAAGAGAACCACAAATAAGGAAGTTATTTGGACTACTGAAGTGCTTAAATTTATGCATGGATTTAAATACCTTCCTGACTCAGGGCCCTTACTGGCTCAGTACATGTTTTTTTGCTAGGTATTTACTTTGAAGGGCCATATTCTAATTATTTGATATCATTCAAAGAAAAAAAAACCCTACTAAACACAATGAGAGTCCTGTAGCAGTCCTGTTTTTTCTATATACAGACTAACACAGCTACCCCTCTGGAACCTAGTAAACACAGAAAGGCTTCACATATGATCATGGATTTAAGTTAGTGTTAGTCTGCTAGTTCTGTTTTCTATTGACACTACTTTTGTTTCCTTTATGTTGCTTAATATTATGTCTAAGTGATGTAAAACAGCTGTTCTCTGACTTCTGCGACAAAACATTTCCTGAGCAACTGTCATTTACCTTGACACAGAATTGGGAGATCTGATATGAATGACTGATATAATCTTTTAAGTCTTACTAACAGAGCAGAGCTCTTTTTAAATTGAACTTTCTTTCTTAATACTTGTCTGAGAGCTAGATGTTTAACTAAAGCCTGGTAATAGCAACCTGTTTTTCATTTGTTTTCTGACAGATGATTCAGGAGAGCAGGTTTCTTATTGAAACAGCAGACACCATTTATGACAAGATTGTTCAGTGTCAGAAAGCAGGTAATCTTGTTGTATTCTCTATGCACATTGTTGCTAACTCTATATCTTGTTGTACCTCTATACACTTTTTTAAGGTGGTGGAAACAGCATGCCATAGTTATTCTTAGAGTGCAGTTCACAAGAGGAGAAGCATCTTTGGTCTTCAATTGAATGCTCCTTTTAATCAGTCTTTAACTGGTAGATTTCAGCCTGCTGAAAAATATTTTTGACAATGGCAGCTGTGTTAGAGAGGATTCTTCAGTTTGCTCCCAAAACAATCTTTCTTCAGTTATCTTACTAGCTCTGAAGTTATAAAACACTGAAGTTACTAAAATGAAACCAGAAACAATTTAATTCAAAGGAATTAACAAAAAGATTAACCCAGTGATTTTATAGAGCACCATCCCACAGATACTGAGTACTTCAGCTGCAATCCAGTAAAGTACTTAAGCACATAATCTGTGCAGAGTACTCAACACATAGTATGACTGAGCCCATGTTATATAAACTTTTTACCTTAATTTTTTCATGTCTCTCTTTGGGCTTGTCTGTATCAGAAAGCTGCATCAGGGTAACTAGATAGGTTTTAAACCTATCTAATTATACGGGTGAAAATCCCTAATGTAGATGCTTAAAACCAGATTCAAACTTGCTTAAATTGGTTTACTTTCATTTGGTACACTATTGTATTAAGGTAAACCCATATAAGCAAATCTTAGTGGTTTAAGTGTGTCTACCTTAGAAGTTTCCACTGGTGTGGTTAGATCAATTTCAAATCAATTTAGTTCCACCATTGCAATTTTTCTAATATGGACAAGACATTAAAGACCACTTCCGCAAACACTCACTACTGAATGTAGTCTTTGCTTTCAGCTGGAGTCTCATAAGTAGTCTTCAATGAAACTAGATACTGCAGTTAACACTACTGTCTGTAATAAGTGTTTGCAGGAAGGAGCCTTTGTCTTGGTAAACTACTGAGGCCAGAGCCATGTACATTTTATCACACTTCTTAAATAAACAATATAATTAATGCCTTGTAATAAATTCCTTTAATTCATCCATCTTTAGTAGAGAAGAATTTCACAGAATGGTTTAACAATAATAATCTACTGATTTGTTCATCTAATATAAGAGCAAGGTGGAAATTGATTTTTGCTTTTTACCCATGCTTGAAATCCAGACAACTTTTTCCAGGCCTCTACGGTAGAGCGTCATTATAGTGACAATCATATCACTTTTCAGGACTCTTGTGGCTAGTCACCAGAACTGAGGCTCAGAACTGGTTGCCATTCTAAGGTTGTAGCCTATTTCAGCCATTTAGAACCAACAGTGAGACTCTTGTTTTTCAAACAAATCCCTAACAAATATTAATTTTCATTAACATCTTTAAATCCAGATATATTTAATTATTTCCACAGAGCATAAAGAAAATCCTTCCCCCCGTGTGAACTTTCTGAATTATTGTCTCTGTCAGACGGGCATGAGATTTGTTTATTTAAATATATACTTTAGCCAAAATCATTACTTGAGCTGATCTGTCAAGCTAGGACAACTTGAATAAAGGAGACTGCAGAAAATAATTACTGAATATTTCCAGTATCTCATAAAAATACACACACAGTAAAATCTTTAATAGCAAAGTCAGAGTTGTGAAATGATGCTCTCTCACTTACAGTGATGTTGATTTGGAGTAACTCTATTGAAACAGTGTTACTCCAGACCTACAAAAGTATAACCAAAAACAGAATGGGGCCCAGAGACTTCGAAAATAGCCTTAAAATTAATGAGAATTAAGTGGAAATTAGCAGGTCTGTTCTGGAGTAATGCTTACAGCTGATATTTTTGTTGGTGTTATCAGTTGTGATTTATGAATGGATTCTGCATTGACTATTCTACTGCTACTTAGGATCCATCCCCTCTCTATGTGCCTGTGCTTTACTCTGAAAGAGGTGGGAGCTACTTGTGCACATCAAAGAAAGAACGTGGAAGTTAGTGCTGAGTTTATAATTGTGAATTCTGTATGTAAAACAGGAGGGGTCAGCTGATTTGGGATTGAGCTAAGGGGCTATTTAATTGCAGTGTATATGTTTGGGCTTGGACTGGAGCCAGGGCTCCGAGACCCCACGGACCCAGAGCTTGGGCTCCAGACCAAGCCCAAACATGTACACTGCAATGAAATAGCCCCTTACCCTGAACCCTGTGAGTCTGAAGCAGCTGATGTGGGCCAGCTGTAGCTGTTTAACTGCAATGTAGACATACCCTTATTTGCTACCGCATTCCATGGATCTGATCCTCCACCCTGCCCAAGTCCCTTTTTCACCTCTCCAGGGCAACCCCCCTCCATGTTTACATTATGATACAGGCTTTAATTACATGATCACCTACCATTTTTTCCACAGGACCCTTGCCTCATTCTGTACACAGACTGGATGGTGCTCATTGAATGAGCAGCTGTTCAATATTTAGTTTTCTCCTCATTCACTGTGTGGCCCCAGGCTTTATTTACTACACACTCTTCAAGCCCTGCTCTGAAGACAGAATTATTAATTTCCTGATGGGTGTTTCTATGGCGCTCATCACTTTAGCATCTGAATGCTTCACAAACATTAATTACTTTTTTAATTATCCTGATGAGGTGAGGGGATAGTATGCCTATTTTACAGCTGGAGAGCTGAGGCATAGGCAGTTTAAGGCCAAAAGTATTCATTCATTTTGGTGCCCAATTTGAGAGATCTAGGACCTGGTTTTTTAGAGTTCTTAGCTTTGTATAGCACTTTACATATTCAAAGCACAGTTCCCATTGACTACGGCTGCAGCTATGAGTGCTCAGCACTTCTGCAAATCAGACCCCGGAGTCTCAAGTCAGACACTCAGAAAATGAGAAATACACAGTGAGTGGACACCTGCGAAAAGTTTGGTTTCAGTGACATGTCCAGCATCACACAGGAACCCTATGGCACAGGTAGGAATAGAATCCAATTCTCCAGAGCATCATACAAATGCCTTCACCATGAGACCATCTTTTATATTCCTGCAATTGCCTGTGTCATTTACTACACACAACTTCTGCAACAAATGAAGTATAAGTGCTACAGGCAAATCTCCGCCTACGAAATCCCAAATACATCCCCAGAGCAGGTCCATCCTATGTCCTGAATGAGGCTGGCTCCTGTAGAAAAATAGTATTTGATCATATAATTAAAAACTACCATAATGAATACAAGGGGGCCAAATTAAGGTTGCATAGGCACTTCCTAACTTCTGAGTGCTTGACTTTTGCAATCTTGATGCTCTTTTAATAGAGGAGTTTTTGTTTTGTATGTGTAATTTGCTAAAAAGCAAACTAAATAAAAGAAATAGCATCATTTGGCATCATGTTAGCACCTACATTGGCCATCAACACGGATGGAATCTTTAGATCCACTGCACAGACCTCTGATAGCTAACAGTAACTGATAACAGTAGTACGTCGTAATGCTCTATGGGGACCAGCCCTAACAGGGGATGAGACACTTTGCCAGTGGGTTTCACAGGTGAGATTCAGAAATCATGGTTTCTACTCCAGGCTCTGGAGGGGAATATTCTCTAGTGCATACAGACTCTTCTGCCCATTCCTCCCAAACTTGACCTTTTCTGTCTTCTCCCCTCCAACCCGTACCTCCTCCTTTTCTCAGTGTCTATCCCTGGCTTCCAGTCTCCTTGCCCAGCCAGGATCAGTCTCCCAAACTATCATCTATAACTCTTCTTGGTGCTCTGCAAAACCTCTTCAGTCTTAGGGGGAAGCATCTGTCGATCTTCTGGCAATGATTCTTTCTGTGAGCTTGAGTCCATTCCAGGAGTTTCTCAGGATTTCAAAAGGCTTTTTTAATCAGCAAAAGTAACATTAGCTCCTCTTTGCACTCTCTGCAAAGTTTTCTGCCATTCCTTGTTGAATGCTTCTTTGGTGTAAATTCAGCAGAGTTCAGGTTGGTGAGTGACACCAGAATTGGAGAGGTAGGAAACATACTGGAAGATGAATCAAACAACTGCAAACTGAGCTTGCTATGTTAGAGTAGTGGGGGAGGGGCGGCCTCAGGCATTATGGGGTGATTTGCTAATGAAAGTAAAATTTCTTAGGAGAGGAAGTTAACAACACAGGTACAAATTGAGGGGCTGTAATCATGCAGTCACACCTTCTGTCTTAAGGTGAGTTTGTTTTCATTTTGTCCCTTAACCCTTGCCTGGCACTATGGAAATGTCACACAGTCTGAAAATCCTTGAGAACCACAGGCTGAAATGGTCCCATGAAGAGGTTCTTCCATCTCCAACTTCCATTACTAAATATGCATTTGAAGGGTGATGTATGTGTTCAGACTTCTTGACCTGTTATAGACAGCAATAGATCTGACAAATATCTGCCACAGAAACAGTGAAATGTAACAGGATTCCAAGTGCTGTGGGTCAGTTCCACAGACTGCAATAATAGTATCCTGTGATAGGCAGTATAGAGTTTATGAAATAATTTATCAGTGTGAAGTGCAAGGGTTCATTAAGATTAATGAGAAGCTCTGAGTCTGAATCCTGGTGCACTGTGCTAAACAGATACCTGTCGTGTCTGTTGGGTTTCCCTCCAAGACATGAAGATGTCTGTTGAAGACAGAGAAAAAGGGGGAGGCGAGACAGAGACCAGTGTCTGAATTCTGCAGTGATACTACCAGCAAAGCAGAAAAAAGGCAGAGCCATTAGAGAAATGTGGGTTCATAACCTTGCTTCATGCTGTCTATCAATGATCATGACAGCACACAGCAGAATAAAGGGACAAACATGTAGCTCTAAAGGGGAAGGTGATTATTGGAAGGAGAGGATTAAAAATAAACAGAACTATAATGTTTTAGATAGATGGAAAAACTTCTTTTCTCAATTGGGCTTTAAAAATATATTTTTGCACCCCCAGTCCTCTGCAGCTGAAAGGTGGTCGTCAGGACCTTGAGAGGCAGGGATGGGAAGAAATAAAATGAAAATTCAGGAAGTACCAGGTGTGAGGCGGTCTGGGGATTCTCAGTGAATATTTTGAGTAAATTAAATCACAGTGTAACTGAATCACATACTGAATCATGTACCAATCTATGTTTTAGGCATGGAATTCCACGAAGAACTTCATAACCTTGGGGCAAAGGAAGGCTTGAAAGGAAGAAAACTAAGCAAAGCCATTGAAAGTTTTGCGTGGAATATCACTGTGCTGAAGGTAAGTAGTAAAGATTGGATTTAAAGGGAAGTTATTGACTTGCACCTCCAAAGCTACCTCTGAAGCAGCTGGTATTGGCCACTGATGGAGATAGGATACTGCACTAGATGAACTGCTGTTCTGACCCAGAATGGCAGTTCCTGTGCTCCTATATACATTTCAACTTTTAAATACTTATCAAAACTGAACCTTCAAACTCTTAAGGATCAACCAGGATCAATAAAGACAGATTTAAAGTATGAGAGAGAAATTCCCTACAAAATGTAATTGCCTTGCATGTCCAGTAGCTGTCTTTCAAAGTAAACCAGCTGGGGTGTATGGTTTATTTTTAAAGAATAACGAAATCATTTAATCCATGTTATGGACTAATTACCATGCTGCTTTTCTTCTTTCTTTCTTTCTTTCTTTAAACACCAAAGCTGCTTTTCATTTCTGAAAGTGCAAAACATAGGGACACAGTTGGTAATGTGCTTAAAAGATGAACAGTGTAAACTGATCTGAGGCTTAAGACCCAGTGGTGCAAGTGAGTGGGAAAAACCTTTTTCATTCTGAGGTAGGTCAGGTTCAGCAATTAAGTCATGTCCTGGAAGACTTGGCTATTTTCTGCTCTGCACCAGATGTCAAATTTCAGGCAGTCAATTGTCATTTTGATTTTTTTTTTCTGCTGAGCACTGGAAATCAGTGACCCTGCAAATAACAAAACTATTCATTCGTTACTGCTTGTATCTTTTGTTCAGTACTGACTCATTTCTTCATGCTTCTATGCAAGCATCATTTAAGGGTCTATTTAGAAAGAGACCAGAAACCCTTCCCCCACCCAAATCAGAAGCCTCATCCATCTGTCTGTTCTTAATGGTGTTCCATAAAAAGATCTTTGATTAGATATGAATATAATCATTTAAAACTAAAAAAAATACTGTACGGTATCTAACAAAAAATCAGAGTTTCTTTAAACTGGATGAGCTGACCTAGAGAATGTATGTTAAAACATCAGTGTAAGGATACTTCTTAGGATCTGTCTGTTGTTAGGAACACTGGTATACTCAGCAGTAGTCTGCTCTGCCTGTAGGTTTTCATGGATTACCCATAGGAAGTAGCTGGTGTTGTTTGTATTCTTGTGTGTGTCAGATGATTAATTGCCCTTTCCTATACTAGTAAAGTGAAGGCATATTGAATTAATATATTTATTCAAAAATACTTATTGGAATAAATAAGCTTTGAATGCAAAGAGGCAAGAGGGGATGCGTTAAAAGAATCACCTTTAGCAAAATCATTGAATAGTTAGAGTTTAAGATTAAAGTGTATTTTATAAAAATTACCACTGTGGGCATTATTCTTGTTTAAAAATGCCCTGGGGTTCTTCTAGGAGGTATTTAATAAGAATGAACCAAAGTAATACACCATTTTCTTTCTTAAGTTTATATAAAGTATTTACATATGAATAATACCCTGTAGGAAGACAAACTATTGGCTATAACATAAGATTGTTTGTAGAAATAGGCTGCTTATCCCAGTGCCAGCCTAATAAGTAGAGAGAGAGCCTTATTTGCAACTTGTACGGATGTACCCACATTGATGCATGTATTCAAAGAAGTTGCTTCTTATCTAGTTTCACGTCATGCAAAATAATGTCAGAGACATGTCAGAAATATTTAGATGGTGAATGTACACAAAATAAATAAGTGACAGATGTACTTGGAGCTGAAGCACAGAAATATTTGACAGGTGTTCTGGTTTTTAATCCGGACTCCCTCACTATGCTTCCTGTGTCACTTGGGGCAAAACACTTAGCTTCTCTGTGTATATATTTCTCTTTCTGTACTTATCTGAGTTCTAACAAAATAAACAGTTAATTGCAAATTATGAGTTCAGAATTTCATGGAGGATTCCAATGCCTACACAGAGTAAACAACACTCACCAGACCCACTGTATAGAATTGTTCATTTTATCAGAATTAATAGTTGAGTTGTCACACCGGTGAATTTTGAGAATGTTTTAAAAAAGGAGGACTATACTGTGTGTTCTGGACAAAGTTTGAGTACCTTCCTGACATAGCCTGCTCGACAGAAAACACCACAAACGGTGGCCCTGAACCTGTGCTCCTTTTCAGTGAGATTTTTACCTAAGAAAGAGCTGCAGGATCAGGCCCACTATCCGCAGGGGTTGTTAAGCCATACAAGCAAAGCTCAGAATTGTTTGTGCTGGTCCAAATTCATTCCTAGTGTAACCCTGTTGAAGTCAACAATTATACCTGGGATGCATTTGTCTCCCTCTACCTATCATACTTTATTAGGGTATATCTGCTCCTCTGTTGATGGGTAATATGAAGCCCAATAACAGCAATATCAAACACTTGCCTGCTTATTAATGATTAAATAGGCAAGTATTTTGTATATCCAAATACTGACTTATTTTGTAAATGAAGCATTCTGAATATGAAGATAAAGTGGTATTTACCTTTTTTATCCAGAAGAAAACCAAATTGTTTGAAACCAAGCTGTGCACTAAAATGTTTTCAATTTTCATAGACCCATGCTGCCACCCACCTTAATATTTTACTGCTGCTGCCAAAAGATTATGCTGTCATATTCAGGTTTCCATATGTTAATTTGTGCGTCTCTCCTCCTTGCTCCTGGTTTATGTATTTCTCAAAGCAGGGATCGGTATGTTGGATGGTTAGATTTTCAGGGAACAATTCATCAGTGAATCTCCTAATTGGCTTGTATTTAAATGATTAGACATATTAAAGAGAAAAATTGTTGAAGACAGAAGGCATAGAATTATTAAATTGCAAATGCAATTCATTCTCTGTGAGAAAGGAATCCACGGTGTCATCTCATCAGATGCACGCATCTATGCATCTTATCTGTAGCCTTCCCATTGTGTCTCAGAAATCTGCTCTTGTTCTTGGTTTACATTTTTGTGATGTGAGTGTTGGAGTAGGGGGGAAGCTTTTACGATGTGAAATAATTAACATGAGCTTCTGGGGAAAGTATTTTTAATGAAATTAAATAGTGCTCAAATGGCTAGTCTAGAGAACGTCACCCATGAATTACCTTTCTCTTAATTATACTCTATCATCTGTGACAGCGAAGCCCTGAGTAATCAGCCTTCTGTTGCTTGGAAGTACAGCAGCGTCCAGCTTTCTGTCTTAGGTGGCAGAACCCCAGCTGTGCAGTCCCAGGCTACTTGCCGAGATAAAAGCTAGGTTTTTTAAATGAATATGGAACCACAGACAGCCATGTACTTCCTCTTCCTTCATTCAGACTAAACTAAATTTAGCATCTCTCTGAGGTATAACTTTTCTTTCAGAAAAAAAGAGGCATATCTGACAATGATGATTGAATAATTCAGAAGCAGCTGGATCCTACTGAATAGTTGTATCACACAGCCAGGGAGTCTCCACAGATCCCTGGGAAGCAATACGGGCATTCATACCCTTATTCCAAGTTCTATAATATGCAGAGTGGATGTTTTTAATGGGTATTTTGCACTATAGCAAAACCATCTTAATCTGAATTAGTATTTATTTTACAACAATTCTCTAGGATTTATCAGATGTAGCAAAAATAGAAATATGTTGGGCATTATTCTAGCATGTTTTTCTTTTTGTATTTATTTCCATATAAAGTCTTATTCTCACTGATAGGCAGGAAGCAGGACTGTGCTGTTTAGCAAGCTACTGAGTGGACAATGGAAAAAAGCAGAGAATACCGTCAGGGGGACTTTCTGTATAATGAAGCATGATTACAAGAATAAATTCTATCCTAGGTTACATCTTGTCCCCCCATTGTTGCCAAGGAATTTAGGTGACCTCTTATCTGGATCTTAAGTAAAAACACCAGCCATTTGATGAGCAACACCAAAGCTGCTTTTTTCCATAAAACCGATATATATTTACCCTCTAACTCGTTTATCCTTTTTCTTCATCCTCAAAGTACTTGTACACCCTCTGTCCTGCCGGTTCTTGTCATCCACTAGAAAAGTATCCCTTAAACACAGCTATCTAGACACTCAACCTGTGAAGCCACAAAATAAAAAAAGAAATTATTTTGGCTTAATTACAAACTTCTTTGATTTGCTGTCATTTTATAATGATATAATAATTGGATAGCCTAGCATCAGCAGTAGCCAAGAATCCTTTGTTTGGCATAGAGATTTCAACCTTTTCTTTTAATGTAGGCCTTACTGCAGTTATCCATGTTTTTGCCACCTCCACCTTGCATCACTGCAGTGTGCTGTGATTATGACTCCACTTGAAGTTTGTTTCTTGAAGGGAGAATAAATACCACCTATGTCCTATAGTCTGCATTGTCTCCCACATTATTTCCAGGTACAGTTAAAATTTTGGTTTTAATCTAGAAAGCTGTCCTTGCTTTTAGTCCTGGCTTTTAGAAACTTCTTGTGACCTAATCTGACAATTGAAATCAGCTGAGGCTCTTGAGCTAACAGATCTGTGACTGAGGGTCAGAATGACGCATTCTTGTAGCCAACTCAGGTAAGTTTCTTTAGCTTCAACTAAAGGAAGTGAGGAAACGGGAGAGAGCGAGAAATGGTTAGGAAGTCCAGCAAAGCAAAAATCCATATTTTTTTTTGTAGATACTGATCTGTTTAGAGTTGGCTACTTTATTCAAAGAAAATACCAGTAAGGGAGTTAGTTTTTGGACAGTTTGGGGTGGGGGGGAGTTTGGAAGAACGACATGAGGACTCATTTTGCTTACATTCTTTCCAAGATTTACAGGTGTGGGGATGGTGGCAGGGCATTTTCAAGGGAGGATCCATGACTCTGGAATTCATTCTATCTAGTCTGATAGTCTGTGTTAGTTGACCTTCAGGGCATGCTGCAAGGTTCATCTGTTCAAACAGGCTTTTGCCTAAGGAGGTGTGTTTCCAGGTTCTCTTTCCCTTTGGTTTAGGGATTCAGAATGCTTAAAGTGATAGGGAGTTTATATTCATTGTGTAATTATGTGTTCAAGTGATTTTGCATATTCATACGTACAGGTACTGCACTGTCTTGTGGTGCCTTATGATGGAACCTTCTCCCTGCAGTGTCTGTTAGAGAGATTTCATGCCCCCATCTCCTTCCTTCCCATTAGCATCTCGGAACATCCTGAGAGTGAGGCTATATAAAGGGCAGAGCACCCTCTACCACCTCACATCCTTCAACCGCATGACTGGAAAGACTTGACCTACTCCAGTATCTTCAGATCCAGAGTCTTTTTTCCTTGAGTGTTCCTTGTTGGTTGGTTGTTAGGTTTTTTTTGGGTAGGTTCTGGGTTATGGTGAAGCCAAAGAGCAAGTCAGGTATAAACGATGTGCATCATGCTCAGCTATCTTCCTGGCATCTGACAACCATGTGCATGGTGGGAAGAGGCCACTCTCCTACTAGGTTTTCTGTCTTTACATCCAGGGCCCACAAGGATAGGCAGACTTGATTACAGGTCCTGCTACGTAAGGATGCCCTTGAGGGTAGACCCTCTGGAATGGGATGGTCTTCAAATCCGGGGTCCAAGAGGCCAGTTTTGGATCCAGTGACTTCCTGTAAGTCCAAGCAGGTGCAGGGTTCCAGAAAGCCAGAGTCTTCCCCAGATCTGGCTTTGGTTCCTTCTGCTCCTGTTAGGCTTCTGAAGCCTGCTAGTTTTGATCCAATGGCCTCACGGTCCGCATTGACTGCCTCGGTTCCAAGAAAGAAGCTGTGGAGTAACACAGCCAGTCTCAGTGGTGTCATTTCTCAAGCGTCATGGCTTTTGGATCCACCTGATTCTGACAGAGCATCTTCTGTTCCAAGGGTACAGTTGATTGCAGCTTCCATTTTGGGATGCAGGAGCATGGATTTGAATGGAATGTTGGATCTGGGGCTGTCTATGTCTTCAGTCCCTGCTTTATCGGCACTAAAGAAAAATAAATCTAGAGATAAAATAGCCATGGTTAGCAGTGCAGGATCCTGCATGTTGGACCTCTTGGATCCCTCTGACTCTGGCAGAACCTCATTGGTTCCAAGGTTCAGATCTCTCCCACCTGCAGTCTCTGCTGCTGGAGACATGGATATGACTGTCATTTCAGATCTGGTTCTGTGGAAATCCTCAGTGCCACCTTCGGTTCCTCTTTTGGTTCCCAGTCCTTCTTTGATTCTGAAAAGAACTATTTCTGTTGCAGCTGAGTTGCACTGCCCCATTCCTGATTGTTCATTGGATCTGAACACAAAATGCAAGGCCTCCAAGAAGAGGCAGGCTTCACAAGTTCTGATGGTTTTTTTTTTCCGTCACCTGATAAGAACATAACAAAAGAACATAAAAATGGCCATACTGGGTCAGCCCAGTATCCTGTTTTCTGACAGTGGCCAATGCCAGATGGAATGAACAGAAGAGGTCATCATCAACTGATCCATCCCCCTGTTGCCTATTCCCAGATTCTGGCAAACAGAGGCTAGGAACACTACAGAGCATGGTTTTGCATCTCTGCCTATCCTGTCTAATAGCCATTGATGGACCTATTCTCCATGAATTATCTAATTATTTTTGAGCCATTTAATAATCTTGGCCTTTATAACATCCTCTGACAGTTTCATAGGCTGACTGTATGTTGTGTGAAGAAATACTTCCGTTAGTTCATTTTAAACCTGCTGCCTATTAATTTCATTAGTTCTTGTGTTATGAGAAGGAGTAAGGAGTAAATAACACTTCCTTATTTATTTTCTCCACACCATTCACGATTTTATAGAACTCTATCATATCAACCCTTAGTCGTCTCTTTTTCAACCTGAAAAGTCCCAGTCTTATTAATCTCTCCTCATATGGAAGCTGCTCAGTAGCCCTAATCATTTTAGTTGCCCTTTTCTGTACCTTTTCCAATTCCAATATATCTTTTTTGAGATGGGACAACCAGATCTGCACACAGTATTCAAGGTATAGGCATACCATGGATTTATATAGGGGCAATATGATATTTTCTGTCTTATTATCTATCCCTTTCCTAATGATTCCCAACATTCTGTTAGCTTTTTTGACTGCTGCTTCACATGGAGTGGATGTTTTCAGAGAACTATCCATAATGACTCCAAGATCTTTCTTGAGTGGTAACAGCTAATTTAGACCCCATCGTTTTATATCTTGTGACAAAGCTCTTCCTCTACCTCGGTGGGTCCAGCACTTTCTTCTAGCGGTAAGTCAGGGAACTGCTTCACCCTTTAGTGTTCTTCCACCCTCTAATGGTGGGTGAGGGTAATATAGCCTTTCTAAGATGGCCACTCCCTGCTGGCTCCTGGTCCTGTCTCTGGTTCTCACACGCCCTTGCCTCTTTACTGGGGCTCTTGCCTCTCCAGTGAATGGCCGGTAGGGTTATGGGGGCGCCCCATCCCACCTTCAACTCCAGGCCCTGACCCAGGGACCCTACAAGTAGCAGCCTCGTGCTGTGGCTTCAGGAAAGTTGCTAGCTTCCCTGGGTTACTTCCCCCTGCCCCTTGACTTAATGTCTGCACCCTGCTCAGAGAGGGGTCCTTCCTGGCCTCCTTGTCAGGGAAGGCTCTTGACCCCTGGCAGCTCCACTGGGCATGGTAGTGCCCAAACCAAATGTCAAGTTCAATCTTCCCCTTCTGGCAGGGTCTCTTCCCTGAGGCCTCCAGGCCTGGGAAAGGTCCTTTGCCCTCTTCGGGCAGGGTTTTTCCCTCCCCCATCTTTGTACCTGCAGGGCCCTCTCTTGCCAGCGTTCTGCTTCTCCTAAACCCTCTGGGTCTTGACAGTGTCTTGCCTGCTCACACACACTGGTAGCTTGCCTCACTCTCTCAACTCCAGCCACACCCTTTATCTGGAGGGGAAGATTTTAACAAGACCGAGGCGGGGCCTTGATTGGCTCCAGGTGTGTTGTTTACCCTGTAGTAATCCCCTGCTCAGTTACCAGGGGAAAAGAGACTTGCTGATCCTGGAGCTGATATATTGGCCTTCTAGCACTCTCCGGTAGCCATCTAGTCTGACCCTGTCATAATCTAAAATTGGGATTACGTTTTCCACTGTGCATTAAATTGCATTTATCAGCATTGAATTTCATCTGCCATTTTGTTGCCCAGTCACTCAGTTTTGTGAGATCCCTCTGTAACTCTTCCCAGTCTGCTTTGGACTTAAGTATCGTGAGTAGTTTTGTATCATCTGCAAATTTTGACAGCTCAATGTTTACCCCTTTTTCCAGATCATTTATGAATATGTTGAATAGCACTGATCCTAGTACAGACCTCTGGGGGAACACCACTACTTACCTCTCTCCATTCTGAAAACTGATCATTTATTCCTACCCTTTGTTTCCTATCTTTTAATTAGTTACTGATCCAGGAGAGGACCTTTCCTCTTATCCCAGAAGGATAGAAGGAGAAGAGAGGAGGACACCTTTAGTCTTTCACCAAGATCCCTACAGGGTCCCCACAAAGGGCTTTTTCAACTTACCTCTCTCTAGCCTCACTGTTGTCTCCAGTATGTTCCAATCTGCAGCTGGATCTAGTTCAGGAGGATGATAGAGGAAGAATAAAGGAACATGTTTCTTCTCAATTTGTTCCTCCCTTTGGTCTTCCTCCAGTGGGTATGTTTCCATACCCCAGTTGTTGGGGAGATTGGCAGTCATGGACTTCATGGCCTTAATTGGGGCCACCTCAGGATTTTTACAGTTATCCTTTGTATAGATGGAGAGGTGATGTTTCCTTTGCTAGAGATCTTCTGGTGGGAAAACCAGTGGCTCTGATCCCACCAGATCTGTCGAAGAAATAGACTGTGGTACCTGATACAATGTCTGAGGGTGAAAATGAAGAGAGAGCTCCTGTCTTTGACCAGGAACATATGGACATGGACTATGATCCTGGTTTATCACCTGGTGAGCATGTGGGGATGGCATTTGCCTCCTAGCCTTCAGAGTATGATGTACAGTTTTATGACTTGGTGGAGCATATGGTGTCCACTTTAAATCTGCCATCAGTGTGTCTAGAAGAGGCGTCTCACTCAGTATTTGACATCTTTGTTGCTACCATTAAGCACAGGATTTCCCTTCCTTTTCTGGATCGCTTGATTGAACCGGTGAGAGCAGTGTGGTATACTCCTGCCTCTTGTCAGCCTATTGCTAAGAAGGTTGACAGCTCATATACCATCAGAGGATTTATCATACTTAGATACACATCCTAATTCCTAATTCACTGCTGGCGGCTGCTACCAGTAGCAGGGCAACCCCACTCCACCCCTGGACAACCTCACTCAGCCTCTGGACAACCTCACTCCATCCCTGCCAATAGAGAGGGGAAGAAAATTGACTCCTTGGCTAGGAAGGTGTTTTCTTCCTCATTGCTAGATACTAGAGGGGCCATTTGTCAAGTGCTTATGGCATGCAATCAATTCCACTTCTGGGAGAAGTTTGTTCATGACTTGCCTGAAGACAGAAGGTGATTGCCATTTTGCTGAAGGCCTAAAATGTGGCTTAAGATTTTACTCAGAGCCTCTTCTGACACCCCAGACTCTATTGTTAGAGCAATGGTGTCTGTGGTGACTATGAGGAAATTTGTGTGACTTCTTTCTTTGTCTCTGGCTTGGGACACCATCCTGAAATGAGAGGATATTCTATCTGAAGGGGATGGCCTTTTCAGTGAAAAAACTGATGAGTTGCTGAAAAGTTTAAGGTTATGGGATTAATGGGTTTGATTTCTCCTACCGCATAATTTCGTTACCAAAGGCAGTTTTACCCTCAGTCATTGTCTTGTTTTTCAGCTACTCAAAGGCACAAAATGTACCAGCAGCCTTCTTCAGAAGGCATCAGAGTCAGCATAAGAAAAGTCCTTTTAAGTTGTGGTCTAAATCCAAACAGCCTGCCACCTCTGTGACATCCTTCTTGTAAAATACTAGGCCACAGATTTTAAGGGATGATAGTTTATGAAGTTTATGAAGGGCTTATCTAACATGTATCCTCCTTTTGAGAAAGCTTGTTCCTCCTGGGGGATCTCAGTTTGGTTCTAGCCATGCTGAGGAAACCATCCTTTGAACCTTTTCCTGAGTGTTTTTTACACTGTTTATCTATTAAAATGGCTTTTTATTGGTGTAACATCTGCCAGAAGGGTGAGTAAGCTGTTAACGATTTAACCGATATAATTTTGTGTCCCTCCCACACCTTACCCCCTCCCTTCAACCCCCGGGTAGTGGCCCCAGCCTGATTCCATGGGGAACCCCCCATCTCGGACCCATGGTGTCTGGTGTTCTGCAGTGGAACGCTCTGCATCACCTGCAGCAGAGCCTCAGCCTCCCTGGGCAGCTGGAGCAGCAGCAGCGCGGCCGCCTCCACCATAGCCCAACGCTGTCACCATGGAGACAGAGAGTCCGTGCCACTGGTTAACCTCCGTGCCACTGGTTAACAGATAAGTTTTAGTCTTAATGGTAAGACTAATACTAATTGGTTAACTGTTTAACTGTTTAGTATTTTGTATCCCTAATTCACCCTCCCCACTCATCTTTCCCTCTCTGTCAGGGTCCTAGTTGCTTATTTTTCTCTGGCATTGTGATGGAAGGAACTGAGGTGGTGGGGGACGCACTGTCCCTTGTATAGCCTTGCTGTCAGGACATTTGGAGACACTGAAGGAGGGGTTGGGGGCGTGAGAGCACTCTAATGAACGTTGCTCGGAGAAGGTTCTACCCCTACCATAAGGCATCACAACATGGCACCATACTCGTAAGTGCGTGAACATGCAGAACCATCTCAAAGAACTCTGGTTACAAGTAACCAACCTTCAGTTATACACATGCACAGGGATTTTAATGAGTGTATGTTATAAATCTACCATAACAAATGTAACTAGATCAATAGAGTCCTGTTGTATTCTCTAAAGTAACTGCTTTTTGTTAATTAAGCTTGTAAATGCTTCCACAAGCTCTCCCTTTCTGTTGTTGACAGCATTAAGCTTCTTGTTCTTGCACTTCTTGAACAAGGCTAAAAATAGGAGAGCACTCCTGCAGGATTCTATTTCCTTAAAAGACATTTTTCTCAGTGGGTTTGGAGTCAATTGTATCTAGCCATGGAAAGTTCTCAAGTTACTTTAACAATATATTTCAGGATAAAAGTTATTGTAGTCCCAATCTCTCTGAGGTACTAGTTAATCAGTTGGAATATCCTGTATCTCCTGGCTGCCAGCCATTCTGCAGGAAAGTTGCTCCAGGGAGGATGTAGTTAGCATTCTCAAACAAGCAAGATAGTGTCAATCGAGGTATACTCTTAATGTGAGATCTTAAAGCCAAGTGGTTTAAATGCCAAGTGGTGTTTTATACAATGTCTCCATTATTTTAGACAAGGACATTTTCAAGACATGAATTAGATTTGGAGTAAATTAAATTTTCACATGTATTTAAAATATGTATGAAGAACTTCATCTGATCTTGGATCCACATGTAGAGAGTGTTGAAAAGAGGAACAATTTATGTTTGTGGGGCAGGCAACAGCTGCACACATTCAAAGCTCTTGCAACATCATGATACTTTAATATTCCAAAAGGATATCTTAGGTCACATACTATTTATGTGGCTGTGTCCTGAGGTTACACAAATTAGGCATAGTTTGAGAAAAAAGGGGAGACTTTATCCCTTATTAATCAGTCATTCACATATTTGTCTGAAACTGGAGCACATTTCAGTGACTAGCTGGAAGTGATTTTGCATACACAGGGGTTCAGATAGAAAATGCAGCTCTCAAACACTGGGCCAAATTCAGCCCTTGTGTAACTGGGTGCAATTCTACTGACTTCAGTGGAAAAATAGTGGTTATTATTCGCTTAAATGGATCTGACACACCCTCCGAAGGATTTTAGATCCCTAAAATAATGAATGGGTTTTATTTATTCATGCAGTAAGTGGTATGTCCCCTCCCTATCTTTGACAGATATCTGTAGGTATTGCAAATACAGGCCTGATCAAAATTTTTTCAAGAAAAAAAAGATCAGTGTTTTGGCACAGTAAACTTCATGAGATTCCTCTTGCAGAGTTTGTTCTGAGTCATTCCCTTGGGCACGGAGTAGGGAATAGGAAGTTCATTCCCCAAAGCCTGCAGCTTTCCTCAGTTTCACATGGTTCTCAGGGGAAAGGGTGCAGGCTAGAGCCATCAGAGCTCAGCTCCTGTGACTGCATTTCCTCTTGACTCCTTCATGCTTCCTCGGCTCTTGAGCTGTGCTACTCAGGACATCCCCCACCAGCTGCTGCCTTTAGATGCTTCTCTGAGGGATCCTCCCAGGCTATGTTAGGGAGTAAGTTCAACACTGACACCATAAGCGTCAATTCAGGCAGCAAATCACCTTGAGTGTGGGGCATGGTGGAGGATCAACCTGTCCAGACTCAAATGCAGGACAGGAAGACCCTAAGTGAGAGAGACACAGAAACGTATGCAGGAAACTTAAAATGTGGTGGGACTCTGTAACAGGGCCAACCTCCTCCTAGCCCAGAGTTGCTCTGCAGCACCCTGCCTTTGATTCCCCCTGATATAACCCAATAACTTCACGCAACCTCTTCTCTCTGAATAATACCCCTTTTTAGGGTTGATTTATTATTAAAACCTTGTACAAAATTGTCCATAACAAAAGTCCCCAAATAAAATCCATTTCTAACCCCCAGTTCAAACAGTTATTATGATCTGCCAACACCTTGTCCCTCAATGCCCCACATACCATATACCGGTGCCTTCGCCCATGCTTGGATTCTCTGTCAGTCCTCTTCTGTCCCTCAAGCCCTCTACAGCTATCCCAGTCCTTCCAGCTGGAGTGCAGCCTTGCTGTTCCCCACTGGGTCCCCCAAAGGCTCTAGGCTGGGAGCATCCTTGCCAGGGAAGCATCCCTGACCACCCCCTGGCTCTCTCCCAGTTCCTCTGGGTTCAACTGTCCGGCCATGGAAATGTCAGTTGGTAAGTTCCTCCACTGCTCTCCTGGCTTCAGCCATCTCCCTACAGGAACTACATGCAGTTTCCAGCACCTCTCATCTTTTACTCAGTTTTCTCCTCCAGACCCCTCTTGGCTCACTGGTTCTCTTCCCTTAGGGCCCCAGTGTCCTCTTTTAAGGTGCTCTCCATTTGGCCAAAATTGTCCGATGTACTGATAAGGCACAGGTGCTCTGGCCCTACTTCCTTTTAAAGGGCCAATGTCATCCTCTGACGACTCCTTCTTTAGTGCAAATGACAGTTTATTTAGCCTCAGTTCCATGATTCTGGTTTTTTTATGTAAATAATTTTCAACAACCTAAGTTGAAGGAGTGCTGAACGTGTGTGGAACATTGGTAATTTTGGGTCTAATAAGGGAGACATTTGAGAACTAGGGGACCATGAAAAGACAGTGGCATATTGTGAAATACCATTCCATGAAGTTAAATACCTTCTCTCAGCTTGGCTTTCTTTGACTGAAATAAGCCAGAGCTGATTAGAAATCTTAAGATGTACCTTTTTCTTTGCATGGTATGCCACATTACAAAAGACTATAGATCTTATATCACAATATATGTTGGCCAGGTACATAGTAATATATATATTATGATGTAGTGCCCCTCTCCACCCTGTTAACCTTTTTTAATACCGATCTGCTTATAGGTTTAGATGGACAGACCTGGGTTCTTATGGATTCCCGCCACCCACTTAGCAGGGTGTATCTGCTTTATTTTTTTTCTATCACTGTAATTGGTGGTGCCTCCAAAATTCTAACCACAGGATAACTCCTACTTACTTGCCAGATAGTTGGAGACTCCCAAGAAATAACGCAAACACATAAAATATGTTCCACACAGCCATTCTAGTAAACAGGAGATAAATATAACATGACAGGGTAAAACACTATTCTTAGGATCACCAGTGCCCATGCTGATAATACCTGTGAATTTCCCCAGTCACATGACCTGATGTAGCAATTGTAAAATTAGTGTCCCATTGGTACGCGTACTTTGTTGGGGCCCTTGATGACCTGTGACCACACTATCTTCTGGGCAGCGTTTTAGCAGTGTGGCTGACTGGGTTCAGCACAGGTCAAAGACTCACAATTGGGATAAGATGTTCAGTCCCTCTGCAGGTTTAATAGGCAGCAAATTATTAAAATCCCCAAAATCCTTATTCCCTATCTTGAGGACATTGTTCAGGGAGTAGGGGTTCCCCAAACAATTTCCCTGACTGACTAATTAAAAGACGGTGCACTCACAAGTGCCGGGAATGATCCTTAGGTTCAGAGATGACTCTGGACTCCTCAGTCCCTGCAGAAGGGCTGGTCTCTTCTGGCAGGGATCCTCTTCATGCAGGCGTGAGGCTGCTTCTGGTTCCAGGATTTCCCCTCAACACCAAGGGGTGCAGTGCTCAAAGTGCAGATGACAAAACTACACCAAAAATCCACACTTCAGTCTCCCACTCCAACTCCCCGTCACACTCACAGCAGGCCACAGCCCTAGACTAACAGCCAGAACAGAGCTTGCCATGTGGTGCCTCTCCCATCTAGGGAGCTGGAAGGCTAACAGCCTGCTGGGGGAAGTTTTCCCATTAACGCTCTGCAAACTGGGAAACACCTTAGAGAGGGAAGGGCTCGAGATGAGTGATCTTGCTTTCCAGTCCCCAGAGGCCAGTTCTCAGGATGAACCCTGCATGCAGGCCTGGGCTCACCAGCTCCTGTCCCCACACAGCCAGTCCTGCCCCTTTTCCCCCCTGCCTCCAGACTGCCTCAAAATGGCCTCTCCTGAGCTCCCTGGGAGGGGCATCTCAATCCCTATTGATTGCCGAGCAGACTCTGTGTCTGCCTTGATTCCCCCTCCCTGAGCTACCAGTACACAGAGCCTGAGGAATCTAGGTAATCTCCTGGGGGGTTACAATGATAACAGTCATGAATAGACTGAGAAATGGGGAACAGATGTATTGAATATAGTATTTTCTGTTTCATAAGTAAGTACCTGGTAAAATTAACTAGATAGCTATATTCAGTATATATATATTCAGTACTTTGCAAAAAAAACTCTTCACATGAGGCCATCTTTAAAATATATGCTTAGAACATGTCAGATTATTGTGGTGTTAAGCTGTGGAATGGAGATACAAATTTTAGGATCAGCTCACAAATGAGCGGTTGAGATTTTTAAACATCACCAACCTGCCTAAATAGATGTCTAATTTTATAGCTTTAAAAACCAAGAAAACATAGAGGAATCAACAAACCATTGGCAAAACTATCCTATGCATTTTAAAAGTTAACCTCAAAATACACATGACATGGGTCAGCAGCTCCCATTTTGACCATTCTGGTCCGTATTTGGATGGAAGAATCTCAAAGAACCTAGGTGCTGCACGAAGTGATTTAAGATTCAGTGGGTAGAACTCTGAGTTTGTGGTGAACCATTGTCTCAGCATGATGCTACAAGGTAGCCTGGGATGATCTGGTTTTCGATGAAAAGTATAACTGAATTGCTGAGAACCAATGACCACTAGAACACTCTGCATGAGTAGCTTTGGTGTCCTGGCTAAATTCCTACCAATTAACTACATTTTGCTTATCTAAAAATCACCCCTAGTTTTGTAACCCCAGCCCTGAGGCATGGCTACAGACTCCTCCCTTTTCTCCTCAGGGTCCTGTGTTATGAGTCCTGTGTTCTCCCTTCAAGACACCTGGTCCCTCAACTGAAGGAAACTCTCCTAGTGCAGAGAATGGAGAAGGCTTGTCCCTTGGGAAAATATTTAACACAGTCACATACAGAGGAGTGTCAATCAGAGCACAGAAAATAAAGTATCTGTCTCATTTCCCAGGGTAACAGAACAGTAACTGGGGCTTTATTAGGCATGGGGAACTCAGGATAGGGGACAATCGAGGAAGAGATTAGAATAATAAAAAATAATAACCACAATACATAAACTCTACCCCTCCCAAACGTGCAGCCAGTATAAACTGTCTGTGCTCCCTCCCAGTACCTGACTATGCAAATGGTGAGTTTAGGTTCAGTCTTTGAATGGTGGTGCAGTGCTGAAGACATTGGCCGGCTTAAAACAAAATAGCAAAATAAACAAACAGGAGTGTTCTTACCAAATATCCACACCAGAGAGATTCTCCAAACCTTTTCATAAGTCTGGTGGAAGTTAATAAGATCTACCTGCTGACACGAGTCAGCCACAGCTACTCTGTAACTTTATGTAGGATTCCCATACCAGAGCTCAGGGTATTGGAACTGTGTAACATACCTTCTCTTCCCCTTTCCTCAAAGAAACACCCAAATTGTGCCCTCCTGTTTTCCTCTTCTGTGTATTATATTAATTACCCACAATCCATAGTTCCATGTTGCTCTCCTGATTTTCTTGCTGCTTCTCCATGACATTTCCTGCATATGCCCAATTGACTATCCCTGAGTTCTAGGTTGTAACTGTGGAGGAGGTGGTTCTGCTGCTGGCTCAGTTCCAGGTGGTCCTACGTTGGTTGCACAGTCTTTGCCAGTGTGATGATGAGTGTGGATGAACCCGGTGTGGATGAACCCAGCTCCCAGTGCTGTGTTAACTCTGCAGCAGTAACATGTCTATAAAGTACTAAGAGTTTATCTGAAAAGTCAGCGGATATGTTCTGAGTACACAGAGGAAGCAGAGCTTTTGAGTAAAAAGGTGCTATTTTTACATACATATTTGCCAGAGTAGAACTGTGCTTGAAAATTGGTAGGGGTAGGAAGAGAAAATGAGGAGAGAATGCAATAATATATAGATGGTTCCCTGAGAAAAGAGAATTAGTTGGGTATAAAAACTAGGTCATTATCATTTTTCCATCTCTATTATGAAGGAGGTTATGAATATACTAACTGTGTGTGTCGGAAAAACATCAACAGCTTCTGCCTTAATTCTCCCTTTTAAAATAGTGACATTTTCATCTGGGACATGGACATCAAAGACTCTTGTACACCTGCAGTGTGTTAATTAAAGGATGCTTAGAAGTTTGAGAGTCAGGAATTTTATTTGTGCCAATCTGGCAGCAACTACCTCATCCAGATGAGTTTAAAGGGTTGTAATGAAGGTATAAGGTACAGCAAAATCTTGCTTTTATCTGTCAATAGGTGTATTAAAATGTAGAAGAGGAAAAAGAGCAACCTCCTCTATGGAATCATAAAGATTTCACCACAAACCTCATTGCTTCACCCCAAAATCCTGGCCCTAATGCAGAGCTTGAGCAACCAGGGTATGGTATTGAGAGGAAGGAATAATCTGTTCTGACTTCCCTCCTAGCCTGTGGATTGGTAGAAACAATGTACCTGCTCCAGCCTGAGATCTAGAATATCCTTGATGCTGCTTGCACTTTCCCCACTATGTGGGTGGGAATGGCTGATAGATGTGAATAGCAGTAGGTCCACTAGCTCCAAAAGGCTGATGTTGAGCAGCGCACAGAGAGACCCTCTGAAGCAAGACTCCATTATGGGCTCCACCTAAACCAAAATAGAACTGAATTGCTGGCACGTAAAATTAAAAAGATTGTAGAGTGCTTTTTAAACTAAAGGCTGGGGGAAAGCTGCCAGGTACAGAGGAGCACATGGTTTGAACAGAGACATCCCTTAGGGGAGGATGTATTAATGGGGATTCTCTATATCCTAGTAAGGAGGAGAGGATGGAAGATGCTAAAATACAGTATGATCTGATGAGGAACAGTCAAATGAAAAAGAGTGACATTCAATTAAATCACATAATGTCATACAGCTAAAAAGTGACAATTTTTAAGTGCTTATTTACAAATGCTAGAAGTCTAAATACTAAGATGGGTGAACTTGAGTGCCTCATATTAAATGAGGATATTGATATAATAGGAATCACAGAAACTTGGTAAAATGAGGATAGTCAATGGGACACAGTAATATCAGGGTACAAAATACATTGGAAGGACAGAATAGGTCATACTGCGGGGCAGCGGCACTATATGTGAACGAAAGCATAGAGTCAAATGAAGTAAATCTTAAATGAACCAAACTGTGCCATAGAATCTCTCTGGATAGTAATTCCATGCTTGAGTAATAAGAATATAGCAGCAGGGATATATTACCGACCACCTGACCAGGATGGTGATAGTGACTCTGAAATACTCAGGGAAGTTAGAGAGGCTATAAAAATAAAAAACTCAATAATAATAATAATAATAATAATAAATAACTCAAATATCCCCATATTGACTGGGTACAAGTCACCTTAGGATGGGATGCAGAGATCAAGTTTCTTGACGCCTTAAATGGCTGCCTGTTGGAGCAGCTAGTCCTGGAACCCACAAAAGGAGAGACAATTCTTGATTTAGTCCGAAGTGGAGCACAGGATCTGGTCCAAGAGGTGAATATAGCTGAACTGGTTGGTAATAGTGACCGTAACATAATAAAATTTAACATCCATGTTGGGGGAGGGGAGGCGATCACCAAAGCAACCCACCACGGTAGCATTTAATTTCAGAAAGGAGAATAACACAAAAATGAGGAAGTTAGTTAAACAGAAATTAAAAGGTACAGTGCCAAAAGTGAAATTCCTGCAAGCTGCATGGAAACTTTTTGAAGACCCTATAATAGAAGCTCAAATTAAATGTATACCCCAAGTTAAAAAACATAAGAAGAGGATCAAAAAGTGCCACTGTGGCTAAACAACAAAGTAAAGGAAGTAGTTGGAGACAAAAAGGCATCCTTTAAAAGTGGAAGTTAAATCCTATTCAGGAAAATGGAAAGGAGCACAAACTCTGGCAGTGAAGTGTAAAAATATAATTAGGAAGGCCAAAAAAGAATTTGAAGAACAATTATAAGGCCATTATGGAGTACCTAAATTAATTCTTTGCATCCATGTTCATGGCTAAGGATGTGAGGGAGATTCCCAAACTTGAGCCGTTCTTTTTTGGTAACGAATCTGAGGAACTGTCCCAGATTGAGGTGGCATTAGAGAAGGTTTTGGAACAAATTGATGAATTGAACAGTAATATGTCACCAGGACTAGACAATATCCACCCAAGAGTTCTGAAGGAACTCAAATGCAGAAATTGCAGAACTACTAGCAGTAGTATGTAACCTATCATTTAAATCAGCTTCTTTACCAGATGACTGGAGGATAGCTAATATGATGCCAATTTTTTAAAAAAGCTCCACAGGTGATCCTGTCAATTATTGGCTGGTAAACCTAACTTCAGTACCAGGAAAATTGATTTAAACTATAGTAAAGAACAGAATTATCAGATACATAGATGAACACGATTTGTTGGGGAACAGTCAAGATGATTTTTGTAAAGGGAAATCATGCCTCACTAACCTACTAGAATTTTTTTAGGTCAACAAGCATGGGGACAAGGGTGATCCAGTGGATGTAGTGTACTTAGCATTTTAGAAAGCCTTCAACAAGGTCCCTCTCCAATGGCTCTTAAGCAAAGTGAGTAGTCATGGGATAAGAATGAAGCTCCTCTCCTGGATCAGTAACTGATTAAAAGATATGAAACAAAGAGTGGGAATAAATCGTCAGCTTTCAGAATGGAGGGAGGTAAATGGTGTCTCCCAGTGGTCTGTACTGGGACCAATACTGTTCAATGTATTCATAGATGATCTGGAAGAATGGGTAAAAATTTGCAGATGATACAAAATTACTAAAGATAGTTAATTCCAAAGCAGACTGTGCAGAGTTACAAAGGGATCTCACAAAACTGGATGACTGGACAACGAAATGGCAGAGGAAATTCAATGTTGATAAATGCAAAGTAATGCACAGTGGAAAACATAATACCAACTATACAAATAAAATGAGGGGGTCTAAATTAGCTGTTACCACTCAAGAAAGAGATCTTGGAGTCATTGTGGATAGTTCACTGAAAACATCCACTCAATGTGCAGCGGCAGTCTAAAAAGCTAAGAGAATGTTGGGAATCATTAGGAAAGGGATAGATAATAAGACATAAAATATATTGCCTCTCTATATATATCCATGTTTGAATACTGCGTGCAGATTGCCCCATCTCGAAAAAGATATATTGGAATTGGAAAAGGTACAGAAAAGGGCAACTAAAATGATTAAGGGTTATGAGCAGCCTCCATATGAGGAGAGATTAATAAGACTGGGACTTTTCAGTTTGGAAAAGAGACAACTAAGAAGGGATATGAAAATCATGACTGGTGTGGGGAAAGTCAATAAGGAAGTATTATTTACTCCTTCTCATAACACAAGAACTAGGGGTCACCAAATGAAATTAATAGGCAGCAGATTCAAAATGAACAACAGGAAGTATTTCTTCACATAACACACAGTCAACCTGTGAAACTCTTTGTCAGAGGATGTTGTGAAGGCCAAGACTATAACAGGGTTAAAAAAAGAACTAGATAGGTTCATAGAGGATAGGTCCATCAATAGCTATTGGCCAGGATGGGCTGGGTTTCAAAGCATGCTCTGAAGTGTCCTTTGCCTCTGTGTCAGAAGCTGGGAATAAGCGATGAGATGGATCAGTTGATGATGACCTGTTCTGTTCATTCCCTCTGAAGCACAAGGCATTGGCCACTGTTGGAAGACAGGATACCGGGCTAGATAAACCATTGGTCTGATCCAGTATGGCTGTACTTATGTTCATTATCATGCAGTGTGGTGTGCTTCTGATACTCAGTAGATCCCCACCAGCCTTTACTGCAAGAGGGCCTTTTTACCCATAAAGAGGGAGGAGGAATTATCCCAAAGTGTACCCTGTAAAGAAGCACTTTTCATAGTGTAGAGTTAGATTGATGCCATTTGTTGGGGGGGTTTTTGTGGTTAAACTATATAAAAATAGAATGAGTGATTGTTCCTGCCCTCTAGCAAGGCAATGATCCTTTTGGTTTGTTCATGATTATGCTCCCTTTCAAAGCAGCAACGATTCCCTCTATCTTCATTTTGGGAAAAGTGCATTCACAGGGCATGACCTGGAGGTGATGCATATTTGATGGAGAATAGCCCACTCCATAAGGAATAGCTGCGTGCCCAGAAAGGCAGCCATTTTTCCACAGTTATACAAATGGAAAATCAGTGAAAGACTACTTCCAAGAGAACCCTACTCAAACCAACAACCACATCCCTCAAGCCTTCTGACATAACCTATTGTATATTAATACAGTATGAGGCGCCAGTCTGCTGGAGAACTGAGTCTAGTTAAGAGACAATATACAGTAAGTGGATTCAAACATGTTAGAGGATAATGGTCTACAGCTACTTTTTGGAGTGAATATGAAGGGAAAGCCCATCTATATATTATCCATTGATCCTTTCATAGTGCTCCCATAGAGCTAGATCATAGCTGTCCCTTACGTGACTACGTGTTGATGGAGAGGGAGTAAGGCACCTTGTGTGGCCCGTGTGAGGGCTGGCCATGATTGCACTCCTTGCAGTTTGTGTAATTCAAGCCTTTTACCAAGATATTCTCCCACAATTCTGGAACACAACAATGCCCTGATCAGACCCTTTTCTCCTAGAAATGGTTCCAGTGCTCTGTGCAACCCATGACTCAGGTATTGTAACAAAGCCCCTTTCACCAAACTGTTGAACTGCCCTCTCCTTTTTCATGCTACCAAAGTGTTCAAGAGGGCTTGGTGTACTACAGTACTCACAGAGACCTCGTTGGGGTGTTATTTACACATCAGTATCCTGTGCATTTATTTAACTTATGCAAGCTCTCTTGTAAAATCTAATTGGGTGCATATCCAGAAATTTCATGTTACCAGTCTGAAACTGTTGGGTGAGGTCTTCAGTTATGTCTGAATGGAAGCTCTGCTGCCCATCAGAAAGTTTGTTTTCATAAAAATAATCTTTGTTGCACATTTTGTGCTGATTACAACTACTCCTTCCATTGTCAACAGAAAATGAACAGTGTCAGAGCTCTTATACATTATGTAAGGCCAGCTGCCCCTCCTTTGTTATGCAAGTACTCTATCAATGCCAACAAAATAAACTGCTCCCTGAGGGTGGGAAACAAGTGTTCACTAATTGGATTCAGTCCCATGAAGGAACAAGCCCTGCAGCTTAACAAAATGACAACAACTGAAGTTAACTCAATGGAAGGCTCTACAAGTTCCTCACCTGTGTGCTGTGGTGTGGTTTTTGGTTTTTTTTAAGCACTAAAATAAATCATATTAGATCTCTCAATGCATGAAAGTCTCTCCTAACCGCCAACTCTGTTTCCAAAGCATCACGTGCAGCTTCAGTTAAAAATGAATAGGACTAATGTGACTAGTATATATCTCACCAGCCTGGTGTTCATAACATGCTCATCATCCATTTATCTAAGTATTTCCACATTTCACTTTGAAAACGTAGGAGTTATCGTCTAAAATTCACCACACGTTATCCAAGTAGTTGTCTGTTTAGTGCACTGACAGAAGGAATCCATTTTTATATTTTGTACTTATTATTCGTATTCCAGTATCATCTACAGGTCACAGCTGAGATCAGGGCCTCATTGTGTTAGGTGTTGTACAAAAACGCCGTAATAGACAGTTCTTGCCTTGAAGATAGATGAGGGCAGGGGCATTATCATCCCCATTTTATCATCTCCTTCTTAGGCACAGAGGGCCACAACTGACTGATTTTAATGGCAATTTAAGTGACTTGCCTAAAGTCACACAGGAAGTCGATGGTAGAGCTGGGAGTTAAATTCAGATCTCCTGAATCCTTGGCCCGGTGCCTTAACCACCAGACCATTTTCTCTCTCTATCTTTTCTGGAAGAAAGTCTATTTCTGGAAATCAATGCATGCCAAAACACTGTTAGTAAGGAGTTGAATAAAGATATTTCTTACAGAATTTGAGGGTTTTTTTCACATTTCAAATTTGAAAATGGATTAATGAATTCTGAACTTTTCACTCAAAAAGGGTCTGATTCTGAGCAAAAGATGACTTCCAAATTAGAAGTTAAAAATCTGAATTTTTGCCTGTTTTCTACTGGGGGGCGGGGGGAAATCTGTTTCACTGAATTTCATCAGAATGAAAAACTGAACCAGAAGAGATCAAGTGAATGGTCAAACAGCAAATCAAGGCTCTTCAATGCTCAGACCATCAGAGTGAAAACTGAAGTCCAGAATAATACATAAAATGACAAAAGTTGCAAAAAATTATCTCCAGTTTTATAAAGAGATGGGTGGTGTAACTGCTTTTGAAAGAACAGGCAAACATCTAGGCTAGAGAGGTTGCATTTAGTCTGTATGTAAAGTAGGGGTAACAGTACTCACCTGCATTTGTGAAGTGCATTGAGATCTATGGATGAAAAAAATGCTGTTTAACTGCAGGCTAATATTTATGTATTCATACAGTAATGAGTCACCAACCATTGTGACTCAAAAATAAAAGTTTGCTTGTGCCATATGTGATTGGCAGCATCATGGATTTCCCAGGTAAGATTTAGGAAGAGAATTAGTTTGCTGTGTCAAAGGAAGATCCACGTACTGCTTTTAAAAAGCTCTGAATGTTCAGGGAAAAGCAGGTTTTATTTTACAATTACTGTTCCTGAGCTACCCATTACTTTGGCAGCTGCTGTAAGCCCTAAAGATGGGAGTGTTCAGGAGAATTTGTAAAGGAGTTGTCAGAGTAGCTAACTGGATCAAAAGATTACACATCTCTGTTTGAAGTATGCTGTGTACACTAAAAACAATTAAGCAGTGGTAGGAAACTCCAGTCTTACACATCGGATCCTTGACAACTACTGTTTTTCTTAAATTAGGTCAAATGAAATAAGGTACATGAAGATGAATGAACACGAGCCCTCGGTTCGTTCTTTTCCTAATAGGTCATTTTTCAGGATGAGTATTTTGGCAGAAAAGAAGTCTATGTAAACAAACATGCAGTATTGACGTGGCAGCATCTGTTTATTTTAGACCACAAAAAAAGGGAGGGGGGAGGGAAAAGGTGGTATTACTTAGTCAGATATGCTGTCTGTGAAAGAGTCAAGAGAGCAGAACAAAAAGACACAAGCAAGAAGGGTCATAGAAGTGAATAAAACAGGGTTGTACAATAGTCTGTTTTCTTCTTGAGTTTTCAATTACATATACCTCAAGTGGATAGAAGTCCCACTTTGACAGGCAGAACCTTACTAATGTGATGTGTTGGTGATGTGTTGGTGTGCATGATAATGTATTGCACTAGCAAACAAGAAAGACATGAACACCTTACAGAACCAGAAAAATACTTACACTCTGACAGACAGTTGCAGTCTCCTTTTTGAGGACTTCATAAAGTATTTATATTCAGAGAACCGATTCATATCATAGCTAACGGGGTACAAATCCAGATGGACTCCACTAACCTCAGAAAGAATTAGATAATGAAGACTTCCTTTTCCAGAAATGTCCAGGAAGATCCCTGTTATCTGCCATTAGTTAATCTAAAGAAAAGTGTTTCACATGCATGGCATTGTATACTTTTAGTCCATACGAGGTCACATAATTCTGTTCCTTGTTAAAGGCATTGATCAAAAGTCAGACCTGGTGTATATGGGTGTATATGGGTACGACACCATTGAGCTGAGGAGTTCATTTATGCCAGCCTTGGAATTGGACTTTTAACAAGTGGTGGAAAGAGCATACATTCTCCAACACCCACAAATTACTGTTAAGGGTTATTACCAAGGCCCTCTGTACTCTGAAGCAAGATTGAGCTGAATTCTGCTGCATAGCCCCTGTTTTTTTGTGGCACTCTGTTATGACAGATTGGAAATTTGAGTTAGTTCATTTTAAACAATTGAGATTTTATTGAAATAAATATGAAATAAATAATACAATCAATACAGGAGCCCCCTGGGTCATGTTTATTTTTGTGTTAAATTCAGTTACTCTGTTACTATTTTCAGTTTTCATTGTGAATTCTCTTCTTCTGTCAGGCCTACTTCTGACCCTTTAAGTTTTCCTTCTTCCCTCACTGTTTCCTTTCAGTTGCTCCCTCCCTAATGGTCAACAAGCCTCTTCAGTGAATTTGGGTTGTTCATAGTTATTTGTATTTTGTTTCACACTTGCATTGGGAAAGAGAGGCTGGAGTTCTCCCGATGCAAACTAGCAATGTTAACACACACAGCTAAAAATTATTGTGGAGCCCAAAGCCTTGCTGACCTCTGGAGAAGGAAAGTAATCAGAGAAAAGGGCTCAATTCTGTTCCCATTGAGGTCATTGGCAAAACTCCCATTGAAATCAGTGGGAACAGGATTTAACCCAAAGGAAGGAAATGACTCAAAGGCATTTATTCAAACGTCTTTTAAAAACATTTCCCTTTCCAGCAGTTTGACAGCTTTACTTTCTTTTCCCCTTTTCCTTCATGTAAATTTTGGAGTTTTCTGCTTTAGCTGAAGGGAATACAAAGATGAGGTCACACTTTTCTTGCTGGAAATAGTTTGAAAATTGAGCATGGAAGCAGTGAAATCAGAAAGGTTACGGTGGCCAAAGAAGGGAGATTTGCACATCCACTGCATAGTTACTGAAAACTCTTTGCAGTATAAATAGTAGTTCTGCAAACTTCTGCACTCTAATTAGTTGGTGATGGCTGTCAGCCAATCAGAGTTCAATGAATTGCAGACTGTATGGTTATTCAGAAATAACTCTGCAATAATTGTGCAAACCAGACACCAGACTGAGGACTCAGTCAGTGGATAGAGAGAACTGTACATATGAGCAAGCATCATCTGAGTATGCTCCATTACTTGTCCAGCACTCTGGCTGACGTAATTGTATTTCAGTATAATTAGGTTATTTCACTTAACACTAAAATGTAAGCACAGCTGTAAATATTTTAACCATTGCTTTAAGTAGGAATTAAGTCTTTATTTGCATGACTGTAACTTTACACAGTCTCTGTTCCATGCAGCTAACATTCAGTAAGTACATCCATAGTTTTGTGCAATTAAAGTTAGACTGATACACTAACAGGTTATAAACTCCCTAGTGAGCATTCCCTCTCCATATTAGGGATATATCCAGGCATATTAGGAGACTAAGCAGGCATCTGTTGCAGTGTGACAAAATTCCCATTTACCTCAACTGGAGCAGAATCAGGTCCTAGATCGAATACTGCATCACCATTAAGAATCTGATCCCATTGCCATTAAAGTCAGTAGGAATTTTGTCCTTGACTTCAGTGGGAGCAAGATACTGTCCAAATACCACTCATTTGTGAGTTAGAGTCTTGAGTCGACCAAGTTAACAATGTGGTGTGCTGTCTAACTTGTTATAAACAAAGAGCCAAAGGGTTCAGTCTAGGGAACTTTAAAAACTCCAGTCACCTATTTTTTTTCAGCTATAATGCATATTTGTCTTCTCCTGCATAAGTACTTTTGCTCAGAGAAGCAGAGTGCAAGAATATTGAAAATTACACCCTTTCTGCCTGATTTTCCTGTCACTTACTGTGCTTTTACATTGGTATAACTCCCTCGACTTTAATAGCCTTATTCCTTATTTGCACTGGTGTAGGTGAGAGAATCAGACCCCATGACTTCATTTGGGCTGAACACACCTCCAGCCTCATAGTTTTAAATTACACTGCACAGCACAGTATTAATAATAAACAGTCCCTCACTTTCTGCACTGATTTGAGGTGTCTTTGTTATTGATTGGGGCACTGGTGGTCTCCAGCCATACCTTCTTTGTCTCAAACTTTTCATCCCAGGACAGCCAGACTTCCAGCTTGGAAGGGTTAACAGAGATAGTCCAAATATATCTTCGTGTCTGCAAACTGTCCAGAACTATAGGCCTAATGCTCCCCCTGTGCCTCCACAGAGCTGATCTGCATGGCATATTGAAAATATCAAATGAATGCTGTTATTTCAGAAAGAAAATTCCTGCTGTAGCACTTTACAGATGGTAGATGTTCACATTCATTGCTCTTGACAGTCTGATATGAGGTAATTTAATTTAAACACCCAGATGAAAGAGAAACAAGAGGCATTTTTAAAAAAGCCAGCTCTTCTTATACCTAATAAATAAATAAATAAATAAATAAGCTGCTTGAGAGAGCAGATTAGGAGCTATATAGTACCATTGATTTATAAGAACTCCCTATCGATTTCAGTAGAGCTCCATTTTAAAATCAATGGCGCACTACTACAACATGAGATTTTAAATTTATTTTTACCCTTTAGCATTCAGGAAATACTTTGCATTAATTAAATGTTTCTCAAACTGTGGTCTGAGACCACTGGTGGTCAGCAAAACGCTGGCTGGCACTCCACAGAGAAGCTGGCTAGTCACGTGGAGCTGCTTCTCTGCTTGATTCCAGTAGAGAAATCACGTTGAAAGATGCTAAAGACAGACTGACTTTCTTAATGTTACTTTTCCAAGTAGGCAATTGTTGTAGTTGAAACAGGGAAGTGATATGATCATGAATGGAAAGGCAGGTGGCCCTTGAGAAAACCTCTCTATTAAAATTCTGTCCACAGTATCCAAAAATTTGAGAAATCTTTGTTTTGAAATATATTTTAATCTTTTACAGCTCTAAAGAGTCTGAGTTGGAAAGAAATGCAACATTTTTGAGATCTTTAAATAGAATTTTTTTAGAGGTCCATGAACAAAACAAGAATTTTCTTGTTTATTCATGATAAAAGCATACAAAATAGTGAATGGTATAGAGAAGGCAGAAAGCAAATGTCTGTTTTCCTTTTTTCATACTACAAGAATAAGGAAACATTCAATGAAATTGTAGCGGCAAGTTCAAAACTGATAAAAGGAAATAATTTTTCACACAATGAACAATTAGGCTGTGGAATTCATTGCCACAAGATATCTTTGTGATTAAAACCTTAGGTGGAATCAGAGGACTATTAGACCTTTATATGGATAAGAGCAATATCCATCTATAATAGTAGTATTAAATATTAAATAAATGAATGAAGTAGAGGAAGGGACATATAAACCCTCATGCTTTAGGGCATAAGCAAACCTATAACTATTGGATGTTTGGTGTAAACCTTCATTCTGTGATTCCCTGCTGTAAAGTTTCTTTTCTTTCTTTTTTTGGCAACATCTAGTACTAGCCCGTCAGAGAGAGAGAATAATTGATGAGATGGACCACATATCTAATCTAGTAGGCAATTCCTGTGTTCCTGATTACAAATAGTTATTTGTTTATTGTGGATTTTATAAGGAAAATAATTTTCTTTTATTTCCTACTTTTTCTTAAAGAGATCAGTGATTTATATTTGAGATTTTAGGGTATTTCTGAAGTCATTTTATGACTGCTATAGAGCCTGTTTATACTACATTGGCATTTTGCCAATTTCCACTTCCCCAAATCTCATCAAAAGTCTACCACTGGCTTTCTCCATTCTTCTGGAAGATAAAAATGATGACCAGCAGTTTTGCGGGGGTGGAAGGGGGGGAACTGTATATCCCTTTCTAGTGTAGTTCGGATGGGGTTGTCTCTCCCACTATCCAGGCAGTCATTTATTTTTACTGAAGCTTTCCAACAGCTGGACAAGGAGGTGAAAGATGCCACTAAGAAGTTAATTGGAGGTGCTGCACCAGGAGAGAGAGCTGGCATTTTCTCTTTCTGCACCTTTCACTGCTGGGGTCTTGGGACGGCCAGCAGTACAATGAACTATCACCAGACTGCTGCGAAAATTAGCCAAACTCATCTTTCATTGATGTGTGCAGTATTGTTGCAGCCATGTCTATCCCAGGATATTAGAGAGACAAGGTGGGTGAGGTAATATGTTTTATTGAACCAATTTCTATTGGTAAGAGAAACAAGCTTTCGAGCTTACACACAGTAAGCTTACAGTCTGAATAATTTTCCCATACCTGAAAATTTCTTTGCTAGAAGAGCTGTGTGAAAGTTCAAAAGCTTCTCTCTTTCACCAACAGAAATTGGTTCAATAAAAGATATTACCTCACCCACCTTGTCTCTCCAAACTAATCCTGTCTACTTTAATAGATTTCTTTAATCATGATTGCCAATCCAGATCTTTATGTGAAATCAAAACTATAGATACACCAACGCTTTATTCTTAAAACTTTTAGGCTTTATTTCTGACACAGATGTCCAATTTTTTAGGTTTAAATTTAAATAGCTGTCAAAGCTAAAACTGAACAAAAGCTGCTTTTCAGGTATTATGAAGGCCTATTATTAATGCTATCACTGCACCTGTAGTTAGAGTTTTAACACTATGATTAAGACTGAGTTGAAGGACCATGTTACACTATTGTTGTACCCTGACCTGGCTAAAGCAATGTCCCAATTTGTAGTGCAGATGCAACCTTAACTGTGTTCTGTAAACAGGCTAACGCCAGGAACATGTAGAAGATTAAATCTGGTTTGAGTTACAAATTAGCCACATGCTGTAACCTACTTTGTACAGCCTTGTTCTAAGAAATTGATATATGCCATGGTTATCACTCGGGTATTTGAGCAGCTTCCAAAAATGCATAAATACACGTCCCGCTGAAGAGTGGGTTAATTAAGGTGTTAGTAAATAGGAGGTTTTGTTAAGCAGATCACAGACTGTGTGGACTGGATGGGAGGAGCTGACTTGATCTTAACTCAAACTCCTGATTTGGTTTCATTTAAACTATAGTTGGGCATTGAGAGTCATTTTATATCTTTGGAGATGGAACTCTCATGCATGTTACTGGGCAGCTCTCTTGCAAATGACACACATTTTATGGGCATCCATCACCCAAAACTATTGCAGGTACTAGACCTGACATAAGATGCCACTCTTAGAATTTCTACTGTCTGTTTCGTTCATTGTAACAGAAAAGAAAAGTACAAATGGAGAACACCTTATTTTAAAAGATGGTTAATTGTTAGCTTTTCAGCTAACAGGTATCCCAAATTAGGTGGCCATTAACAGGGAAGAACAGAGGGTGATGGCTGAGACAGGTTAATTTTACTATTGTGTAGGGCATTAAATTAATGCACCAGGACAATAGCATTGCTGGTGTACTTGATTTTCAGTGACCTTCTCTTGTGAGGTTTAAAGTGGCAGGTAGTGTGGTGAGATCAGATCTCTGAGGTTCTGTGCTTTTTTTTTCTCCTCTGGGAATGACAATCAGTTTGGTTTCTCTTTCTGAACACCTCCCGTGTTCAACTATGCATGTGTATGAACGCATGCACACGTGCACACACATGCTTGGTGTTAGGGGAGACAAATAATGAAGTATGGAATTGAGTATTATTTAAATGGAAATGAGTGTTATTTAAAAATAATAACAACAGATCAATAAAAAAAAAATCCAAAACTAAACTACAATTAAAAAAACCTAGAGTGGAACACAAATGTTTGTGCAGCCACAGTCTCTTTTTTTTGATGGGGGGATGAAAGAAGTCCCCCAAGACTCTTGTTCTCAGGTATGTTACTTGCAAACAAATGAGAAAAGGTAAAAAACAAACAAATCCTTAACATGGTATCCTGTTGCCAGGGTGATGACAAATTCATCTCTGGATGTTATCGTTCTAATAATTTATACTCACAATGGACAAGCCTGCATCTTATCAAATCAGAGATCTTTTGCTAGGCCTGCTTCAGATCCATCCCTGTAGAGGTACCTATAAGAAATCAGTCAGCTAATGAAATCCAGATCAAGAGAGATTTGGGGGATCACTGATTTGATTTATTTCCATATATAATTAAAATACCATGCAAATCATCCAGAATCAGCAGTTTGTGTCTATAATCATCCTGTGTAACTGTGTGAATTTAGTATTTTTCACTTCCTCTCCCTCTATTCCACTTCTTCTGTAATCTACACTTACTCAGCAATTTTTATACTTTTTTAAAAAGCCCAAACCCACCTTTTCAAATATGAAGCATAATCAATCCCACTTTTATAACCTACCATGTATTTAAAAAACAGTGATCATTGTCTGTTTCATTAATGCAAATAGTGGCCTGTACTGGTGTCATATATGAATGCTCCCATGTTATAATCATGCTTTCCATTTGCCATTTTCTCTTACATCTTTTCAGGGAAGCAGAGCTGGAAACCACAGCTGTATTTAAAAAATGCACAGAAATAGCATCCTACTTGCTTGCTATATCATTCAGCTCCTTTGTTTGTTATAACCTTGCACTCATTTTGAGAGCTTGTACAAAAAAACTTTGTGCTGACCATACTTTTACAAGCTGATTGCAATCAAAACCCTCAGGTCAAAACATATATTCCATGTATGGTTTCTCTTTCCTGCCTTTGGTTCCAGAGATATAACACTTCATACAATGCTAACTGCCCTTCACTGGCTGGATTTTCTCTATGATAAGCTTTACAGGTTCATTCTCTTGAGATTATACTACACATCATATGATTTATGCAATTATCTCAATTGGTTAAGCCCTTCCATGCATGGGAATTACCATTAGCTCACATTACTATACGAATGTGCACATCCTAATGTTTCAGGTTATTTTTGTTTTAATCAGTTTGATCAATCCTGTGTCCTCCAGTCTCCTGATTGTTTATTTTCTAAAACTCTGAAAGATTAGGAAAGAAATAGGCAAGCAGATGTGTATCTCAACTCCCAGTAGCTGAGAAAAAATTGCAAACTCCTTCAAGTCATTAATATCACTGAGTCTTATATTTGCAAATATTTGAAAGAGCCACCTTTGTCTATTGCTCTCAATACCATACTGAACCTAATGTAACAAGTTTGTGCTGCTCAGTTTGGCATGCAAAATTATACACAAGTTGAAGTGGCAGTTCAGTCCTGCACCCGTTTTAGTCAATGGCAAAACTCTCACTGAAATCAATGGTATAGGAGTAAGACCTAAATGAAAAGCACTACTGTTACGTTCTGATATTAAAGAGGAATCTTGGCTACTGGCTATATAATACTATGTGTTAGATATTGTGGTGATGAGAGTCATAGAAATGCTTATAAATCAGTTTTGCCTTTTTATTTTTTGCAAGAACCTAGTCACTCTTACGTAACAGAAAACCAACAGATCGGCTATGATCCTGCAACCCTCATTCACAGGAATAATCCATGCTCAACCTCTTTCTAGATATCAAATCTTTGTAAGACAAACGTGCTCTTTCTGCCTAAAGATTTTTCCTTTGTTTTAAAAAGCACAGCACAATCTGTATCACAGAGAATGAAGTAAATATCTTAACAAAGTGTTTAAAATAATAATGAAAGGTTCTTTCTATAATATCTGCACAAACATAGAAATGCTCCACAGAAGTTCTGAATAAATTGTGTGCTCAGTTTTAAAACTGGAATTCATTAAAATCAAATTCATACAAATACCTTTCCACATTTTATTTTGAAAAAAGTAGTGGAATAATATCTGGTTTTGATAGCAATTTAAAATAGTGGCCTAAGCATTCTATTAAGGGCTTTACTGTTTAGGTGTAAATTTTCAAAACAGTGTTTGGTGATTTAACTACCATTAATATTAAACACATTTAAATCCACAGCACAACACTTTGAAAATGGAATCCGAGCTGTAAATTCAGGGGCCACACAGAATCTATAAGTATCTCACAAATGCTTCTGTAGGATTTTTGTTTTCAACTCTCACTCACCATTGTCTGTACCACTATTTTAACTGAATTGCTCTTTTTAAGCATACATCTGGCAGTATAAAGTGACAGTACTTTATTGATGGTTTGTCTGTCATGCTTAGGTTTTTAACAGTGGAGCTTCTTCAGCCAACCCATGTTGGGTTCTGGGATGGTGATTTTATTGTCTGATTAAATAGCAGTATGAAGGCAATTTTTTCCTTATGTTAAGATATTAACATGCTGTGAGACAGGCGGTATGGGGGAAATCAAATCACTTATTGTTTGTTTACTCAGGCCCTTAAAAATTGATTTGTTTAAAGCTCCCCTAATGCATTGTCAAAGAATGTGTTCACTAGTAGATAAGCGAATGTCTGCTTTAACAATAATGGCCTTGGCAGACAACAACTTAGCCTGCTTAGTAATAGCGTCAGTTTTGGAAGACATAGAGATCCTAATGTTCAATATGCCGCTGATCAAGATTTTCCATTTTAATGGTAATAAACAGATTCATCTTTACGATCTTTGCCTTTCAAATCTCAATGCACTTTTTAACAGGGTAAGGTATGGGCTGCTAAGACTGCTTTGCGGTCTGCTTATGATTATTGTAGAGAGTTACTGGCATATTGACAGTAACATTCTTTGTTGACAGTACAGTGGTGGGGGGTCTTCAGGTAATCAGTCTGTGAGAGTCTGAATGTTCAGTAATAGTGGTTGCTCAAAGAATGGTAAAGCACCATTAAATAAATGTCAAAGATTATTTCTTTAAAAGGATCTGAACCAAAGTGTTTGTTAAATGATTTCAGTTTGAACCCATTCTATCTTAAACTCTTCCTCCCACCACACTGTCAAATTGTAGGCTTTAAATATGATAGATCTTGGATTTGATCCTGACCTGATTTAGTCTGACTACATAAAAGGCCAAGGCTTTACAAAACAGAAACCTACAGTTTTGCCCATCTCTAGTTATTACCATGATCTTTCTAGTCCTGTTAATACACTACTTAAAGCCTTTTGTATAAAGACATTGAAACTGAGTAACATTTAAAGCTATGTAAAATGATCTCTCTGCATTTTAAATAGTATTAGTCCATCAAAATAAATGCTTTTTGTTTGATACTATACTATACTATTTATACAGTAGTACTAATTCATGTTGAAATTCCATAGTTAGTTGTAGTTAGGCATATGAAACATCACATTTAATATTTTGTGAAGAAGAAAAATTCAAGTCTTCATTAAATTTCCAACTAAAATTTTGATTAATCACCTTTAGCTTTATTTAGTATCCTACCAAATGTTGAATTTAACTTTTTCCCACTTATTATATTTATTTTCAGAGAGGCTGCTGATAGCAGTAGCAGAAGGAAGATAGATAGATGCCAAAAATGGACAAATGCAACTTCTCTTTGTCTGACAGGGAGAATGGTTCCTTTGTTTGAGAGAGTAAAGAGGATTGTTCTGTGCACTGAGATTATCACAATGACTTTGATTTATAAAGGTCACTTCCGTTTAATTATATTTTTAAAGTTTACTCCAGATTCTTTCCAGTATTTAGTTTGTTAAAGTGTTGACACAATTTTGCTGACATTTTTCATAAGTGGATTATGCTCACAGTCAGTTTTTCAAAGCAAACAGATGGCTTCTCAAACAGAGCATGCCCACAGAATTTTTTGTATGGTATCTTTAGAATTATGACAACAGTGTCACAAGGATAAGTTTGTCATTAATTTTCTTGTGACAGATGATTCAGAATAATTTTTGCTTCCTCAGCTTGCTCAAATGAACCAGCTGTTTAAAAAAATATTCCAAGGAAACTCAGACAGAGATCAATCGGTACATACATGAATGCAATATATACTCAATGTTGATGGGTACATTTCCATTTCTAGAAGGAATGTAAAACTAGATTATCGCCAGAATCTCAAAAACCTTTAATGGAAGTATATTTTAGCTCTTGGATCCAAAAGAAATTTTAAAGCAATGCCTTAAGATAAACGTTTAAGCCATACTCAGTTTTAATGGCTTGATTATTTAAATATACTTAAGGAATAGACCAATGAACTATCAGATGTGAAGTAGTTGGATTTCCTAGGACCACAGATACAAATCTTGACATCATGTCATTCTCCCAACGTAGATAAATTGAATACCAAGTGGAGTACCATGAGTGGATCTTTTAGATGAGACGCGAACCAAGGCCTAATTTACAATGAGACATGAGAAGGATTTCCAAACCTGCCTTTCGCCCTAAAAAGAAAAGGAAAAATAAAAAAGACAGCACAGACCATCAGGTTAAGCTTAGTTTTTATTAGCTATTGAAGTTCATCTATCCTGTGTTGCTCCTGCTTGATGGGAAATATTCACCCCCCACTCACAGCAAGTGTGAACTGTTATGACTACGATTTGGAACTGTGCGCAATATGGGTTCATAAGACTAAACAGCTAAAATTGTCTCAACGAACACACAGGCTAGAAGGACATGAGGAGCTTTCTGGGCACCATACTGTTGTTAATTATTATTATTATTATATTATTTATATTCCGGCAGCACCCAGAAGCCAGTCAGGAGCGGGGCTTCATTGTGCTAGGTGCTATAAAAACACATGGGATGACATAGCCCCTGCTTCAGGGCTACTCATTATTCTATGTGGTATTTCCATTCTTGTATGTGGTTAACGTAATGCCAGTTTTAGACTTGTACATTTTAAAGCTAGAAGGGCTATTATGATGATGTAGGCTGACCTCCTGCACACCACAGGCCATAGAATTTCAAAGCCTTTAGTCTTATGCAGATGGAAAAAAATAACACCAATTCCCAGGTGGAGCCTGGGCCCCACCCAACTTGGTCACCATGGCAGTCAAGCTCATGGGAAAGATGCCAACTCAATTCAGACCTCAGGGCCATACCATGAGAAGGAGGCAGTAGATTGATACAGCCAGGGGAATTGTTTAAAAGGGGGCTGGGTTGGCCTCTTTCGGTCAAAGCCATCTTGCTGGGTTGATAACTCCAGTCTGGCTGAAAATTCCCTTAATCTTGGAATGGCTGATGGATCTCCTCCCAATAGCAAGGGAAGTGAAGGATGATGGTCCACCTGCTGCAGCACTACATGGACGAGATCTTCCCTCTCATAACTAAAGGTATTTTTTCAGTCAGGGTAGGGCCTGGATCCCTTCCCAAATAAGCATGTTCTTTTATTCTGTATTAATCTTGCAAACTAATGTTGACATTGACTCAGATCATTGGGATGCCATGTACTGTAGAATGGTTTCATTTCATGTTAGCTACATATTTGCTTGTCTTATTTGCATACACCAATGAATCTTCAAAGTTTATGAACCCCATTGTAAGTAAAGAGCTCTTGGGCCAGTATTCCTGTGGAGCTCAGAAGATCCACAATAGTGGTTAGAACTGCATGAGCCTGGACTCTAATAGTCAGGTTATGAAACTGCAGGATTTGGGCCAGCATTTTCCTGTAGATTCCTGGCCCTGACATCTTTGTTGCGGCCGGCTGCTTTTCCACACCACTCCCCAGCCAGTCAAGCCTTTGGGAAATGTTGTCCTATATGTCTTCAAGCAGATGTGAGACATGTAATGTCTATGTAATTTCATCATAGCATATATTAGGAAAGCTAAGACTGATTTAATTTTTGCAAGTTTGTAATAAATCTGGTAATAGTGAAAGGTTTGTCATATGTTGAGAAAAGCATTATGGAAAAGTTGCACTATTAGGGATATTTGCTTAGGGGTCTTGCATGGACATAGGACCTGAATTCACTGAAGTCCATGGCAAAACTCCCTTTGCCTTTGGTGGGTACAAACAGCACATGTTTAACCTACTGTATGGAAATCATTTAATTTAACAAAACTGGTCCTAGAGTTAAACAATTAGCAGTTTGGGATGCCCCTCTTTACTCAGAAAGAAACCTCAGATCAGACATTGTATAAAAATTTAGCCTAAAGGTGGTAAAAAAACCAAATCACTAAATTAATTTTGGACTAATTAACATCTTTTTTGTATATACACATATACACACAATTGCATTAGATACAAATCAAATTATAAACTTCAAGGCATTGCCTGGCTCTGTTTAAAACTGAGGTCTAGTCTTATTGGCAAATTGCAATAGTCAAACACAAACGTTGTCAAAAATGGTAAGGGTGAAGAATGAATACATATTTTAAACTGTTATGTCAGGAATTGTAGTTTTAGTACACAGCAGTGACATCAGGCAGACTGACGCCATTATGGCTGAATCTGTAACAACATATTACTGATAATGCCAAGTCTCAGCATTAGATGGGGCTGTATTGTAGGGACACGGAAGATTGTAGAGCCCAGATGTTTCATACTCTGCAAAACAGACGTTTAAAAATTACATTTATGTTCCTGAATTCTGACATCAACTTCAGTACAATTATTAGGTAACAAGAAATCATTACGTTATGTCTCAGATGATGCCACAATTCCATCTCTCTAGGTTTGCACCAGTATATGATCCAGTCATGGTAGTAACTTAGTGCTCTGTAAATATTCATGAATTTAGCCCCACAACACTCCCTATCACAGATGGGGTAACTGAGGCACAGATAGATGACGTGAGTTAGCCTCAAGTCATGCAGAATGTCTGTAGCGGTGTCGTGAAATGGACCCTGATCTCTTGAATCCCAATCCTAGTGCCTTTAACTGCAAGATAAACATTCATCCTAAAAGCGTAATCACACCTCTCTGGAATGTATGTGGTGCAGAATTTATTTACTGACTTCTGTAAACCTTAGCTGCTCCCCAGATTCCAGTCTTTTAAGTATATCCATCTGTATATTCCCATAACTGTCAGACTGAGCGCTCTCTCTTCTCTCTTTATAGTTTGGTGCTTCATAAGGAATATCACACAGCTACTCCTAGTCCCTGTATTTTGTGGGACTATTTATTAAATCTGATTCTTAGCATCTGTTTAGTAATTTACACTGTACAGCAGGGACAAGTCCATGTCATCAGGAAATGAGGCAATCAAGCTCTTGTTCACTGGCCTAAGATGACATCTTCAACTGCCATTGTTTCCCACACATTGTTTACCCGTGCAGAATCCTGACAGCTACCATTGTTTCTTGCTTTTGTTTACCAGGTTTGAAACAATAGAGTCTGCAAAGTTATGTGCCATGTTTCATTGGAAGGGAAGATAACTTGGTCACTGCAGTGGGCTAAATCCTGCCTGTTATGTGGCTGGAGAATGGGAGAAGCAGAGCAATATTAGCTGTGCAGTGCTTCCCATTATTATGATGTATCACTCTCATGACAGCCTTTTACTCCCCCCTCACCCACCCCCGATCTATCAAGTGGTTTTAGAATTCCAAAAGGGATGCTGGGGTCTTCATCCTTTGAACATATGCAGGACCCTGACCATGAGTTCCTGCCCATTACATATGATTTGTCTTGTAAGAACTCACAAAACATATATGGCATACAAGATATTAGATTAGATTGCATAGATGTAGAGATGGTATTTATAGTCAGTAAGGGCCAGATTTTTAAAAGGTGTTTAAGCACTTGAAGTGCAAATAGTCACTTAGTGAGATGTTCCAAGATGCTTAGAAATCTAAATCCTATTTATTTCAAGTGGAGTTTGGAGCTTTTGAAAACCCTGGCAGGCACCTATCTGCATATTTACATATCTAACTATCTTTAAAAATCTGGCCGTAAATCTTCATTGGAATATCTCCTGCCCTGAGATTCTGTGTTACATGCATGCGAATGGGCAATATGTGAAGCTGAAAAACACATTGTTTAGGGCTCACTTATACACACCTGAACAGTATTCCAGGAGCTTCCTTGTTACTGTCTGCTCTGCTTTTAAACATGTCATCCAATTCTTGTTCTTGTTGTCCAGTAACTAATGTATTATGGACTAAATTTATGGTCTCACATACAAAAGGGCATAATTAGCTTTTCATGGGCGCACAGTAATGCAGGAAAAGCAGCATCAGTATATTCCGGTTACCATGTGACCCATACAGATGCTAATTATGCATGACAGTAAAAATCTGCATTGGAAAGTTTGTATATGACTGGATCTGGATCAAGGTGCGTACACACTGAAACTCATAAGGTGAAATCCTGACCTCATTGAAGTCAATGGCAAAACTCTCATTAACTTCAGTACGACTTTGATTTCACCCATGGGACAACACTTTTTAACCCCCGCCCCAGAGAAATCATCCATAGTTCTATCTGTGGAAGACCTGCAGAATAGCATCTTTGTGTCTTGAAGAATGCCAGAGTTGCGGTGGAAAATGATGTGGCCCTTTGTGTGAGTGATGCTTTAGAAAACTGGGAGCTTGAAGTATCATTATGCACCATTCTAGGACATGTTCATAAATGTTTACAGTTTTTCCTTATATTTTAAAGGAACTTTTTGCAATCTGACATAACTCCTGCGTAATGATTTTAGAAAAGTGTGTAACTATTAAAATGGATTTACAAGAAAAGCAAGTGGAAATCTTTTCATTTTGAATGCAAATATAAACAGCTGTATGGAATGATGTACTTAAAGCTGTACTTGGTTTGATGTTGACATTAAGAAGATCAACTCAAGCTCTTTGACAACACTTCATTTTAATATCTAGCAGAATCTCCAGCTTTTATTTATTTATTTTTGCAGCACCAATCTCACATTCTTGTCACTTCACACAATTTAAAATATCAATATTAATTCCAGACCTTCTAAACATTAACATATTAATGGAACTCCCATATAACACCCCCAACTCAAAGCATTCCCACTCCCTTTTGGACAAAACTATTTGAAGGAAGTAAAGATGTTACATGTCTGTGTGTCCTAGACTCTGTAACACTGACCGTGTTAAGTGCACTTTTTTTGGTATCGTAATTCTCCTTGTTCTCAAATTAAAAACAGCTATCTAGTTGAGATTATGTATTTATAAACTTTCAGAGGGGGATAAACATTTTCCAAATGTTATGGGTATCAATACTTTGCATTTGTAGCAAGCAAACAAATAATAAAAACTATAGATACGTAGGCATTCTTCCTGGTAGATGACCCTCTTGTTGTTAATGTTCACAGGGAGGCAATTTTAAGTCCACTAAACAGTCAAAAGATGTCACTCTGGTGGCAAGATTGTTGGTTGTTTTTTTTTTTTAAATGCTTCATAGTTTTTATTTAAAACAAATTGACATGGTCAGATGATCCTGTATAAATCAAAGAGTAAACTCATTTTATATATTAGTAACTTCCCTAACTCTCATTTCTCAGTGACCTCTCGATGTTTTGGTGTAGGAGTGAGTAACATGGGTGCTTTTATTTTCATTTGAAATCTTACAAAAATATTTATCATCATGTTTGTGATGAGGAATGAGACATACAATTTATTATATTTGAAGTTCAGCATTTTCTCTGATGTTTAATAACTGGGTTGAGTTAACTTAGGAGACTTCACCTTTAAAATGTTTTGACATGATATACAAGAAGATTTTTGTGTATCAAATCCTGGATTCATATTAGCCTGCTGGAAGGTCAAAGTTGAAATGGGTTTAATGGACTCAACAGGGTATATAGAAATGTTTGCACATCCCATAAAAACACCTCTACCCACGAGAGGCTTAGGACTGGATAGCCAGCAACAACTAAGAAGTACTAACTGGGCTATGTGAGAAGGCTTTCATTAGTACTAAAATTCCCCCCAATTTATCCCAGTCAAAAGATTTGGGATAATTAATAATTTTTATTTAAGACCTAATGTTTCAAGGAGTGGATTAATGGAGCCGTTGTCAGTGGTGGTAGTGGCTACTAGCTACTAGCCACAGTGGTGGTAGCGGCTACTAGGTACTAGCCACTGTCAGTGGTGGTAGTGGCTCTGTAGAATCACTGTTCCAGCACATATGTTGGTGATGTATCTGAGGAAAACAATCTTCTCTTGATTCAATTAGGGTTGTCACTGCTCTGGGTATAAACAGGCCGGCCTACTATAACTTATTGACTTGTCATCTATTTGAGAGAACTCCTAGCTCATTATTAGTAAATCAACTTTATATTTTACTTAATAGAGAGAAGGGTCTTTCTACTGATGCTGCTGCCTTGAGATCAGCTTCACAAATTGCTGTAGTGGTTTGATGGCCCCTTGGGTTCTGCACCCCCAAAGACTTTGCCTTAGCATTTGCACCATCAGCCAGATTGGAAAGTTGTCCACAGAACAATGAACTAGCTAGAAAAGGCATATAAAATCCCTCTACGGACTAATAAATATTTTTCATTGTTATATGCGGTGTTGTTGTAGCTACGTTGGACCCATGATATTAGGGAGACAAGGTGACTGAGGTATCTTTTATGTGGCCGCCTTCTGTTCCCAGACCTGACGAATGAGCTCTTTGTAAGCTCAAAAGCTTGTCTCTCTCACCGACAGAAGATAGTCCTATAAAAAGATATTACCTCTCCCCCTTGTCTCTCTAATTAATAGTTTATTAGACATTGAATCTGAAGGCCCAGCCCACCAAGCTTTCTCTGCTATGACTGTTTCGGTTGCCTTTTATGTTGGCTAAAGGTACAGTGCTTTTAAAAAGCTGCCAGATGATTTTATTCTCTTCTGTCTGTGCTGAAATTAATAGTATGCCCCAGAGAGGATTGAAACAGAGCAGGATGAATTTGAACCATGTTCCATTATCAAAAATAATTTTAACGAGGACATGAGAACAGCAGCTCCTCTTTAAGTTCTTAACGATCTATATTATTCATGACTTTTTTCTTCATGTGTTTATATATACTCTTAGGGACAAGGAGATCTGTTGAAGAATGCCAAGAATGAAGCCATAGAAAATATGAAGCAGATCCAGCTGGCCTGCTTGTCATGTGGACTGAGCAAAACTGGAAGTGGAAATGTGGATGCAAAATCTAAACGATGCCTTGAGGCAATCGAGGAGAAGGATACTGGGGATGAGAATGGCAGGCTGTGAGAGAAGGCATAGCTGTCATATTTGTCATATATTTCAATAACTTTAAACTATTTTTTTTAAAGCATTTAAAAATTCACACAGGAATGCCTTTTGCAGGGTATGGGAAGTATTAAAATCCTCACATTGACAGTATTTTAATTCAGTTAATTTATCTAAGTTAAACTCTAGTAGTGAAATTTCTAATAAATCTGAGGAGTGGGTGGTGGGGCGGGAGTGTGAATGAGAGAGAGAGAACCTGTGTGTGGAATCCTAGAAAAGCCGTTTAAGAGTTGCATTATCCATTTACTAATTTATTCTTTTGTCATCTTTGAACAGACATGTTAATTCTGAAGATTAAAACAAACAGAATACTTATTGTATCAGTTTTGTGCTTTGTTTGACTTTCCTGCCTTTGTCATTTAATTTACAACTTTTAATATATTGTTCTGTTTAAATTAAACAAAACAGATTTCACTAACAAATAACCATTTGTTGTAAGGGTGAAATTAATGGATTGCTACAAATCCTCAATATCATTTTTAATGATCAATTAAAAATAAGTAAATGAAATATTAAACAGTCAGAATTTCTGAATAGTTCCTGATTGGATTTCAGGTGGACATTTCATTGAATTTTAGCTACTCACTCTTTGAAATACAGATAATATATAGTAATGTAAGAAATAGCTAATTTCTTTCATTCAAGAAGGTTAGTGTTACATTTTAGCTCTGCAGAACAGCTAAGATCCTTGCAAAAATGCATTTAACTTGTGTAGTAATAATAATCACAGCTTCTGCCCTCTAGTTATGAAGCGAGAGTTGTGAGTATTCATCAGTAATAAAATAACATGAAAGTGATTTTCAGTAATTCTGAAATATTCATCAGCGCCAGTATTTGAAGAAAGGTTATAGGCTTCAGAATCTGTGAGCTTTATAGCAAGTTGAGAGAATGGGTCGATTTCTGTCTGCCTTTCTCATACCAGCAATCCAATTTAAGTCAGATGAGTAAAGTAAGTATGGTTTGGCCATAGTTTGTCAGTTTTAAGAAGTATGCTGTTCTAGAAATTGGAAGTAAAGCTGCAGAATTGCTAAAAATACAGACCGAGAAATGGCTTGAAATAAGAGGGTACCAGCATTCTTGTGTTCAGTTATAAATGTCATGACCCAACAAATCCTTATGATAGTTTTGAGAATTAACTCAATTATGCTAATATACTGTCATTTAATGTACACAGAGATGATGCAGAACAAATGAATTCTTATCCTATCATCCTTAACAGGGTCCCGCTCATGTATTCTCATGGTGTTCATTTCAGTCTTTTCATACTGTGCTTAAGTGTAGTATTTGTGTTACCTCTAACAGAACTGAGTGTTCTATGGTTATAAAAGACTATATTTATTAAAAGCATTGCTTTTATTTTGAAAAGCTACTTTTTAAATTAATTTGATTAACAAATGTGCTAATTTTCTGAACTTAACAAAAGGTAATTGTGGAAAGTTTGACCATCTGAAAATCTTATATAGCTACTGTGTTAAGTTATTTTTGACTTCTTAATAACACTATTATGATCATGTTGCACATTACTGAGAGAGTAAAGCTATGAAACAACTTTGACCCATCTTTGTAAGTGATTTTACACAGAAGGCAAACACTGAAAGCTGATTAAGAGCATGGGTTAGAATTTGGGTGAGTTGTACATGATAAGATTCTGTTCTGTCATGAAGCCCATTAGATATAGAGTTATAACTCAGCTGCCTTGATTACCAACACTTGATTATAAATGGCAAGAACAGGTATCATTTTTCCCCCACACACTCTATGTTAACCAGTCATTTAGGTCTTTGATTGGTATTACAGTTTCCTTGTGTGGCTTCAGGTGGGGGGGGTCTCTTTTGGGTTCAGTTCAAGGAATAACCCTCGCCCAAATTAATGTTATAAGCATGCATGGACAAATTCTGTTCTCGGATTCTGTCCTGTCAATTTCAACAGGAATCATGTATGCGTGCAAACAGAAATTGGCCCTCAGTGGTTACTGTTGACTGGAACAGAAATTGGTAAACTAACTTTATGCTGATTATGAACACAGTGTATGTAATCGATGTAAAGGGAAGCGAACCCTGCGCTATTTTCTTTTAAAATGAAAACAGCCTGAGTTTTTCACTTTGAAAGTCAATTATTTCTGTGCAAAACACCTTTGAGAACTGAAGTTTTCCCCCCTCTCTGGTTTTATAAATTACATGGGGGGTAAAATATAGACAAGAGCTTAGCTCACAGGTTGAAAATGGCAAAAGCGGGTACTATACAACAATGTTGAACTCCCTCTGTATATACTGTGCGGGGACAGAAGATTGGCTGGAAAGAACTCTAGTCACATACACATCCACCTTTCATAACAGTTTTAGTGTGCATAAATTGTATTGCAAATTATAAACCCAGCTCAAGTAGCCAGGCTTGGTTCTGGGCAGTGGCTTGGGAAAGAGAAATCCTCTCACCTCTTCAGGATGTAGAACAGTTGGGGAGCTGCCTCACGTGGCTGGAATAGCCTCCATGCTCCCTCTCCCATAGGGATAGGACCTACGTAGCAGAGATTCATCCCCAGGCCTGCCCAGACCCTTCTCTCATCTGCCTCGGCTCATTAATGCAGCCTCCTAAAAGCTTGTGCCACTCAACATAATAAAACTCTTCCTTGGAGAAGGGGATGTGGCGTGATCATGCCCCACCTCACTAGAGGTGAGACAATACATATGAGACAAGCTTTCTAAAGAAGAGCTCTGTGTAAACTCGAAAGCTTGTCTCTCTCACCAACAGAAGTTGGTCCAATAAAAGATGTGACCTCACTCACCTTGTCTTTCTGATATACTAAAGATAGTAATTTATCAGTATGTGCAATTAATTCTGGCTAGTTTGTAAAACCAAAGTCTGTATAGTCCATCCAAACCTGTTGCTGGATGCACATCTGCTAATGCATTCTGATGCTGAGCTTGCAGCTTCTCTCTCTCTCTCTCTCTCTCTCTCTCTGTCTCAATCAAAATCATTTTTTACCAAGTTTCATACACGGGGGCTCAGCCAATGGAAATTGACACGTGCTCTCATGACATGACTAGGTTAACACTCATGAAAGCCTCATGTGGCCCTGTTACCTTTTTCTATATTACTTGCCCATTTTTATGCTATTTTAAATAAACTTGCAGCTCCCAAATACGAACGCATCTCACTCCAAATGTCAGATCCTTGCATGTCCCTCCTCTTTTTAGTCTCATTTCCCTAAATAGATAGTTATCAGATAATTGCATGCACAGAGAGAGCTTGCCTGTATAATAACCAATGTCTTCGTTTTATCTCTTCAGACTAAAACATTAGGTCATAGCCTCTTTGGAATCATTCCCATTCCGAGAGCAAGACAATGTCATCACACAAAACACTGAAAGCTAGAATGTTTTATAAAAGAAGATGAAGGCAGAGGTTTTGGAGGAGAGCTCTCTTCACCAGTATTTATTTTAGGATGTGATGGTACCTGTTGTGTATTTTGCATCTTGCCTAATTGCCTAGGTTGCCATAGCAACAGAGCTTAGCTTGTTGCTATAGCAATAGAGTTAGACTATTAGGGATAGCTCAGCCAGTCCTGACTGGTTTTAGTGTTAGTTCAATAAAGACGTTCGCTGTGTTGCATCTCTGTGTTCTTGTGCTGGTTTCTCTCTGAATACAAGCAATTAAAAGGATTCAGCATAACAGTACCATATCTTACTGCTACAGACATGTACAATATACCCATCACAAGATGTCACAACAGTAATTAACTTGTCACTACTATATCTCAGGCTTATTTCTTTTAAAATTAGGTATATAGGAGGAACAAATAAAAGCAGAGAGTGAAATCCGTCTAAGTGCTTGGGCACTAAAGGTTTCATAATGGTTTCATGCATCAGACTCTCACTTCTAGAGATCTTGATTTTTATCTCTTAGGCGGAATGAGAAATAAATATGATAGGGAAAAAAACATTTCTAATGGAATGGCTGTGCTTATATTTCCAAACCAATCTGCAGCTAGTCATTGTTCTCTGTTTAGGAAGAGCCTAACTGGAAAAGAAGGGGTTGCAGCACTGCGGCAAATAGAGGGGGGAGCAATGTTGTTGGCAGCACCGGCAGCCAAGTTGTTGGGGTTGACTTGAGGGTTCCAGGGATGCAACACATTGCAGTGTTCAGTTGGACATCAAAACAACAATCACTACATTCCACCTTGATAACAAAAAGAGAAGAATGAGAGGGGATTTGATAACAGCCTTTAACTACCTGAAAGGGGGTTCCAGGGAGGATGGAGCTAGGCTGTTCTCAATGGTGGTAGGTGACAGAACAAGGAGCAATGGTCTCAAGTTGCAGTGGGAAGGTCGAGGTTGGATATTAGGAAAAAGTTTTTCACTAGGAAGGTGGTGAAGCACTGGAATGGGTTACCTAGGGAGGTGGTGGAATCTCCATCTTTAGAAGTTTTTAAGCTGCGGCTTGACAAAGCCCTGGCTGGGCTGATTTAGCTGAGGTTAGTCCTGCTTTGAGCAGGGGGTTGGACTAGATCACCTTCTGAGGTCCCTTCCAACTCTAATCATCTATGATTCTAACAGGAACACTGTGTTTCAGCACACCCTGAAAGTGACCTTCTGTGGCAACACTGTGCAACAGGATCCCACTCCGACCTATCTCAAAGCGAAAGTGGATTTCACACTAACCTTCTACGACCATCTGAAGAAAGTAGCTGCCAAGATGAAAACACGGTCAATCTGGTTCAGAAACTGGCAAGCACGAGCTGAGAGGCATCAGTCTCAGTGCGACAGACATCAGCAATAGCCCTTGTGCATTCTGTAGCTGAGGACTGTGCACCGGCATGGACCAGAAGTAGCCATACTTGAGTTGTTGACTTCCAACCGACTAAAATAACATTTTACTACCTAGTGATAGTACAATAGAGACAAAATAGCTATGCGGGAGTGAGCTGGATTGTTTCTGGTTTGTGGATCTTTAATAAAATTGTTAATTAAACTCCAACTGCAAGGCAAAATCCTGCCCATAGTTAAACTGTTGAACCCTCTTGAAGACAATTAATTTGGCCAGCAGAACTTTTATTGCTGGGGATGACTCATGAGCTGAAGACCCCGGCTTGACGCTGCAGGGCTGACAGAACCCTGGAACAAAACTCCATCTTTTTACTTGTGAACTGAGCAAATGTAAAGTGGAAGTCACTGAGATACTGGAACTGAACATTGGTAAAGTAGAAGCACACTTTGGACTCAGTTTATTGAGTGAAGGAAATAATCATTTTAAATAGAGCTCTGTAAATCAATTCATAAAAAATAAGGACAAATTTTAGTTCTTTTTCTCTTTGTGAATTGTCAAACACAGACCGTTGTTTTCTTCAGTTTGTTACTTGAATTTCTCTCCCTAATGATTTCTGATCTGTGTCCTGTTCACAAGCAGTTAAATGAGAGTAGTCAATATTCAATAGGCAACTTTAATTGGATGTGAAGTTTACACAGTAGGTTTATCTTCCCTGATTGGATGAGTAACCCTTCTGCCAGACTGAGTTGGCAGCAGCAAAGGCTGGGTTCTATATCTAGGGGTCCCTTTCAATGATACAACACCAAACTGGCTCAAGCCCCCACCCAGTCACCTGGGAAATTACACACTATCCCCTGGGCACCCCCCAAAGGGCAATACTTCCCCTCTTGCAAGCACAGAGTCTGAGTGTAGAAAGAAACCTTTTAATAGCAAAAGAGAGGTAACACAGCACTGGTTTGGGGAACAGTGCAAACAGAGTTCATGAACTCAATGAGCCAAACCCATCCCAGAGTACGGGGCGTGTCCTTCGCCTCCCCCTTCCTTTTTCCCCCTGTACTGACCGCCATAGTTGCAATGTCCACCTTTTGGGTGTGGCTCAACCCCCTATGCCGCTCCTGTCTGACACAGGCTTGACCAGGCCCCCTCTGCTGCTGTCTCCTACCATCTCCGGGCCTTGCTGAGTCCCCGACCACTGGCAGCGACCACGCCTGTTTCCCACCGACCACTGGCACCGACCGCACCGGGCTGGCACCGACTGTGCCGGCCCCTCTGTCAACCACTGACCGCAACAACACCGACTGTGTCGGCCTCTCTGCTGACCGCTGACCTCTCTGCCGACCGTACCAGGCTGGCACCGACTGTCCCAGCCTCTCACCAGAGTTGCCTGGTGCTCACTCAGCTCTGTTAGTTGCCAGGCAAGGTTTCCCAGATCCTCTACTGGTTCAGATCTTAGTGATTTCAGCTCATGGGTAAACCTTCTGCTGACATACAGGCAATGTCCCTGCTTTCAAGAAACAAAAGACTCCAAGATGAGTAATTAATTCTACCTTTTAACAAGGGGGAAGAGAGAATCACTCCATGCCTGGGGGCAGCCCTGTGCCAGTGCCAGTGCCAGTGCCATCCCAATAGGAGACTGCTCCACCTCCCCCCCCTGTTTCTAGGCTGAAACATCTGTCCGCCACCCTTGTGGAGCTCTGTTTAGTTTAGGGTGCAGATTCTATCATAACAGATTAAGCACAGTTTTGCTGACATCTATTTATACAATTGAAGGACAACATTTCAGTAACCCAGCAGTTAACACAAAAGTGGTTTGTAGCCCAAAACCAGCCCTGCCAACCATTTCCCATTATGCTCAGCACCTAGGTAAGTTATGCTAAACACTTAATTGTACTCATGCAGATACAAAGCCCGTGCAAATAAAGTGCCCCCCCTTTCAGCTGCTGAGCAGGGAGAGTGCCACTGAGACACTCAGACCTGGCTTACAAGTGTAACTCCTAGCATGAGGTTTCTGGGGTGCATACTTGTGGTTACAAATGTGAAGTTCACATTCAGTAAATATTCTGCCATATTTCTTTAAAATAATCTACTTTGGCAAACATTTCTGCCAGAGCATTAGAAAGAAAGTTCATATAAAAGTAGTGAAATGTCATCAAAGAAGCTAAAGAATATTCAGAGCAATTTATTTGAGGTATCTACCTAAGTTACATAGATGGCCCTCATTACCCTAGTATCTGACCATCTTTAATGTATTTATCCTCAAAGCACCCTAGTGAGGTAGTGAAGTGCTATTATCCCATTTACAGATGGGAAACTGAGGCACAGAAAGACTAAATGACTTACCCCTGCTCACACAGGAAGTCTGTGGTGGAGCAGGGAATTGATATTGGGCACCCAGACTAGTCCCCTAAGCACTGGGCTATACTTCCTCATCCATCTGACTCTTGATTTTAAAACACAAAAAATATATGAACAAGAGTCACAAGTAGGTAGTGGGGTGGGTGCAAAAAGCAGTTGGAATAGATGGGAAAAGAAGGGAGAGCTCTGGACCATTGCTCCTTTAGAGACGTTATGGGAAAAAGGAAAAAATTGATCAGAAGATGAATCATCAAGACATAAAAGCACGAGACTCAGTGCTAGTCTTACCCAGCACATTCTCGTTCCAGTGAGAACATTTATAAGGAAGTGTGCTATTTGTCCCTCTGTTTCTGTACATGTTGCTGCTCCCACAAGTCGGTTTGTAATCTATTGTGTGCAGTATGTTTCAGTGTGGGAGGGAGCTGAATTTGAGGGTGAAAAATCTAGTCAGAGGGTTCCTATTGCAGAAGAGAGACATTGGAGGGAAGGAATGGTGAAAAAAGACAATTAACGTGGTAGAGAGATTGTGACTGAGAGGCTTGGGAATAAATAAGAAGCAATGTCTCCTAAGAGGTTCATCCTAGATCCCCTCACAGCTCCCCTCAAATCCAAGATGCTCAGGAATCGCTTTGAAATGCTAAGATTTTCACAGGTTACAGCTTTCTCCTAAAATCTGAGTGCTCAAGGTGCGAAAAGTATCTGATGCCTGATGTTTTGTAACAAAATGAAGGTATCTGACGAGCTTAAAGCTGTGGCCATAAAAGCAAAACAAGAAAAAAAGGGCAGCAAAGCAAGTGAAGTAGTTCATTGCTATATGTGAGATACATAGTGTCCCTTCCAGAAGGTTTGTTCACTGAAGCCAATGGGTGTTCTACCTGAGCAAGTATAGAAGGCTTTAGCCTTTCGGAGATAAATCCAGATGATGACCATTTCTTCTCATGTGGTCGTGTTTTACTGTGCGTGGGCCTGTGGAAGACAGACGCTCGAATCCATCTGAAAGAGCCGAATCAAAGCTGCCAAACAGGCAGTGTCTCTGACTTTGTCATCGCCTACAACACTTTCCCTGGATCTGTTGTGCCACACCTGAGTGTAAACGGATTTTATTTGAGATGCTAAAAGTGCCTTTGTTTGGTACTCCTGGGGTGAGTTCTCACTCTCTCTGTAGGGAGGTATGATAGTGGCAGTGAGCCACCTAGTGGTTGAAATACATCCCAGTACTTTGGTTTGGGGTTTTTGAGTGCTGGGAGAGAGCCTGTGTGTTCATGGATTGAGCTAGGTGTGGAAGGGCAACAAACATGCCTCTCTGAGCGGGGGTGCAGTCTGCTGCAGTCAGATCCCAGGATGAAGTGCTCTCTCCTGCCCATTGCACTAGTCGCTGCAGGTGGCACTTCTGCATTGGTGAGGGCCGCGTTGGCTGGTTCTGGGGTGGCCCAGGATGGACTGAAGTTTGGGCGCCCCAGGTATGACTGGCGAAGCTGAAAAGGAAGGAGGGTCTGTTAGCCAGCTCCCATCAATAATCCATCCCTAGCAGGAGGGGGGAGGGATCTGTTAGGGATCCTTCAGTCAGTCTTAGCCTTCTGTGTGCAGGTGGGGGAAGCCTGCCCTCGGGGGATGGAAGGGCTCTCCCTGGAGGGGCTTCTCCTTGCTATCTCCTTGCGCACCCCAACCATGCTGGACGGTGTGCCTGGCTGGGGGAGACTGTATAATAAATCAGTGAAGAACTTTGCAGTGTTTTTGTACAGAGAATCAATAAAGCAGGATTATGTTAAAAAAAAAAAGTATCTGGAACTTTCATTATTCTTTTCAAGCTAATCCGCAGGAAGGCAGCAGACTGGAATACGCCCTGGGCTCAGGGTGATGTGAGCTGAATCCTCGTCAGCTCTCCTTGTGTCTTAGTTCTGAGGAGAGACAGCTTTTGTATTCTGTTAACCATGGTGAGATTTATCTGAAGGTTTTTCCCCTGGCTGGACCAGCACAGGACATCTGACCAAAATGAAGGTGGCGGGACAGGCTGGTGGTTCTGAGCTCACCCCGTCTGAGACCCTAGGAGCAGCTAGCCCCTCCTGTCACTTGTACTGCCATGGCTGTGTACTGTTTTTAGCACACTAGCTCGATCAGAAGCAACAACGGTATGTTTCCTTGAGCTGCAAAGTACATCTCAGCTGGAAGTGTAGATGTAGGCTGTGTGTAGATGGAGTCTGTCTAGGTCAGGGGCTGAGCCGGAGCAGTGGGGAAGCAGCAGTGGGAATGCAAGTGCTGATTAAGTTATATGGACTCATGCCTCTCCCATCCCAGCAGCTCAGCAGTTGTTTAGTGTCCCACCCTGGCCCAAGTTTCACAGTAACTTTCTTGAAGTTCCTTGTCACCCCTTTTGAATTATATGGCAACCAGGGCAAAGCAGACTGGACAGGCTAGTGATGAGGAGATTACCAGCGAGCTCCTCCTGGCTTCTGAAGAAAGGGTTGCTACACGCAAAGACAATGAGGTAAGGCTTTTTGCAGAGACAGACAAGGAGAAAAGCTGCACTCTGTTGTTTGTGTCCCTCCATATCACAGTGTGTATGGGTCACTGGCAGGGGAAGTGAGGCAGTGAATGATATAATGAGATGGGTAGTTGTAAGGTCACCTCATAATGTTTCCTACAACCACCAAATCCAACATGTGGAAACTGCTCTCCAAAGTGGTTTGGGGAGTATTGCTGAAGTCACACGTATGGAAGGATTTCAGGATCAGAAGTGGGTGAATATCACGAGAGGCTATTCAGGACCAGTCATTTGAATTTTTAAACGAGTTTCCTTAGATTCAGATTTTGTTTTTTTGTGTTTGTCTAGTAAGTCTTTTTCCAAACAGGATTATTTGCTTTTTAAATTAATGTTGCAAAATCTATATGGAGGTGAACATAGCTCACCTCATTCTGTTATATGCTCTCAGCTGAGCAACTGAAAATTCCTATGAATTACGTGCCCCACCAAACAGCTTATGTTAAAAAACTATGAATTTCAGATACTCAGCAAACAGTTTGTGAGCAAGAAATAGGCTAAAATATGTGCACTAAAAAACATTCATGGGATAATTTCAAACAAATTTGTGAAAATCATTCTCTGTTCAGATAATTCACAGACAGAATCAAGAGCTATATGTGACTGATACATGGTTTGCTGACAATAGTTAGTTAGTTGCTCTTTGGGCACCAAAAGGAAAATTAATTATTATAAAGCCAAGTTTAAATTAGTAGTAGTGCTGGAAGCTCGCTCCCTTCCCCCCGCCCCCGTAAAATCTTGCATGGGGACCCATTAATATACTAAGACACAACAAAATAAGACTCTGGTAGCAGACAGGATCCTTTGGGTTGAGTAATAGTGATTCAAAATCAGAAAAATGCACTGAGGGAAAGGATGGTGTATGAGGGTATATTATATACCGGGGAAATGTGTGATTTGAGATACTCTGTACAATATTTGCTGTATTATTTCTACCAACTGCATCTGGGGAAATGGGCTGAAGCCCACAAAAGCTTATGCCTGCTGAAATTAAATTTGTTAGTCTTTAAAGTGCTACAGAACTCTTGTTGTTTTTGCTGTATACAGACTAACACGGCTACCCCTCTGGAATTCTTCTGTACAGGTTAAAGTCCTGACTAGGAAAAAGCATCCTTGAGACACAATATGCTAGGGAACATGTAGGGATCTAACTGAATACCAAATGGAGGAAATGTTGTCACCAGATATTACCCCCTCTATAGCATTGGGGAAGGTTGCATTGACAATGAATTGGAAAAAGATGGGTTTTGCATACATATTCTCACTGTAAAGAGCACTTCAACAAAAGTTTGAATGGGTTTCCTAGGAGATTGAGAACAATTCTTCCTGAGTGGCAGTCATGACCGTAGTTTCAGTTCTGTGTCTTCCTAGATTGATTTTTCCAGTGAAATTGGGTATCTTGTAGATAGACTATGGACCATCTGGAATAGGAAGAGAGGCGTACAAAAGCATTGAGCTAGTGGAATGCCGACCATCTAGACATACTTCAGAGGGTAAAGACAAACTGTTACTGGGCTCTTGACCAGTCTGAGGGTCAGATCCTCAGCTGGTGTAAATGAGCCCAGTTCCATTGAAGGCAGAGGAGTTACACTCATTTACTCGAGCTGGGGATGTGGCTCTGAGTGTAGAAGAAGCTTGTCATTTGGCTGGGGGCAGAATACTGTTCAAGACAATGTTGTTGGAATTTCTGGCAGTAGAAACTGATCAATGTTGAGACACATTAACTAATCCTCTGCTTCAGCTCTGGTATCTGTAGTCCCAAAACTGCTGTTAGTTAAAGAATATAATATGCCGCTAAGAGCATCATAGACACTTACACTTAAAATGCATCTAGATATTATCTTTCTAAGACAAAGCCCATGATTATTTTTGCACAAAGTACTAGTCCTCAAAATCAACCTGATTGACCTGCTGTGGTTCAACCTAAGTCCCTAATTGAATGTCAAAGACTTTAGAACACTGGAAGAGATTGAATATACCAGGTCAAGAATTAATTTCAGAAGGCAGCTGAAGATGTGGCTAAAATAAGATACTTGATATATAGTATTTGGATGAGGTTGGAAAGAAAAAAAAACTGTATTATTTCTGCTCGTTTGGAGGTGCACATGGAGAAAACTAGGGGCTATAAATGAAGTATTTGTATGCTTGCTCAGAGGAGCCCTGGTGCACCAGCTACACTTAATACAAATAGAAATGAGTTAAAAATTATGGTTCGGGCAGTTGGCGATGAAGCTTATTGTGCTTATTTGAGGAGGGTGTCTGCAGGAAGAGCAGTATTGGTTTCATATCCTCTAGTCATAGCAGTAACAAAGAGAGGCAATATTGGTATCCTATAAACAAAAAGTAATCTGTCTCAGTAACAGCCACAGCAACAATGTCCAGATGGTGTTCCACAGATGTGAACACTGAAGCATCAACGACTGCAAGAGAGGCAGAGAAACAATTTGCCATGGAACGTATTGACGTTGGTAAGTCTATTTCTCATTGATTGTGATGTGTTCTCCTTTTGATCCCAGTACAAGAGTTTGGGGTTCTGGTTCCCAGTGACATTCTGGCTGCTTTGCACTGTGCTTCCAGCACTAAGTATCTCTAAAGCCTGCACAGCCAGCCACACCGGATCACTCCATTGTATGCTGCTATGTCACCAGCAATGAAGAAATCTGTTTTGCTTTCTTCTTTTCTTTTCTTTGTGGCAAGGGTGTGTACTGACTTTATGGAATTCAGGCAGTAAGAAGGAAATGATGAGCAAAGTGAAAGATCCCTGCTCTGTGCAGAGAGAACATAAGCAAAGCTGTGTAATTGCTGCTGTCAGCTTCAACTTGGACATAGCAGACGTGACCACCAAGGCCAGAAATCACAGACAAGGAAACAAAGTTCTCCCCTGAGGATTTATAGACTCTTTAGGGGCCTCAGGGATCCCTCTCATCTTTCTTCCCATCCAAACTTCCCAAAAGGTTATGCAACTTACTCTAGCAAGCTTCAATCCAGCAAGGAGGCCTGTCAGGATCCTGACAAGGAACTAGGTCAGGAACTAGGGTCAGAGCAGGGTCCAACCTGAGGCTGAGCGCACTGAAGGAGTTCATAGTCAAGTTCCAGGCTGGGGTCAATACCAGGAGATCAAGAGCAGAAATGTTCAGGAGAGATATAGGAGATCCATACTGTTGTCTGGACACTTCCCAAAAGACCCCTTGGGTTTATGTATGATGGAGAACCAATCAGGAGCCAGGAAGCTTCTGCCTGTTGAACCTCTTGAGGTGAAGCTGCCTGTGGTCTGTGTCTGCAGTGAGTCCAGGGTAGTGGAGTGCGAGCTAGATACAGGGGCTGCTGAGTCGCAGCGTGGCAGTGTTTGCTTCCTGGCAACGCTTCAGGTCTGAGTTCAAGATCCGCTGGGCCTTACAAGATCTAGATATGATTTCACATTCTGGGAAGATCCACTCCTGACGTGGATTTTGGGAACAACCAAAGATGGAACGTCCCCCAAATAACTGATCCTTTATACATACCCAGCACCAGGAAGTCTAACCAATTGGTCTAGTGTTAGCACAATGGACTGCAACTGTAAGGAATGAGAGTTTGGAGATTGAGGCCCCAGATTTTTCAGAATCTGGCAGTGCTATGGCGACAGGTCACATCATGGAGTCCTAAGGGGCCACAGACTCAAGGAGCAGCATATATGGCCTCTAGATGCAGCCTTGTGTTACGTCCCAGATTACTGAGAACTCCCTGAATCAAACCACTGAGACTAACTGACGAGGCATGTAACTTTCACCTTTGATGCTCATGTCTGCACCATGCAGGAAGGTGCACAGTACTGACTAAGCTACAGCAGTGTTCTGTACTAGGGGGTGAGTTCTCAAGTGCACTAATGGATTGCACATTCATTGGTCTGCGTAGACCCTGTCGGTGTGCGCTGAGGTTCCCTGACGTACTTTCACGTCGTGCTGTTTAAAGCGCACTAGGGAACTATGGCGTACCATGTGGTTGGCAAAGCCCCCTGATGTCCGAGTGCTTTGTACCCCTGGGGGGGAGGGGCAATTGAGCTGAAGGATCTGCACAGTGACAGAACCTCTGGTCTCACCCCCCCAAGGGGTCTGCATAAGGATCCCCCATGGAATAGGGTCACATGCTGTGTGTAGATTTACGAACTAGGGTGTGATTTCCCCTGCTTGTGTACATGACCTGGCACTAGTGCATGTCTGAAAAGCAGTGTCACCACGGTAGGGCTGGTAGTGACAGTGGAGGCGTGACTGAGCCATGCTGAGTACAAACCTGCTGGAAAGCAGTGGGTACATACTCAGCCTGGCTTAGCCAGGGTTCTGCCACCAGCACCTGTGCTACCATGGTTACGCTGTTATTTATACTTGTTCTGGCTCCATGAACAGGGCAGTCCCATCCCTTCTTTGCAGTATAGACAGAGCCTAAGACTAAAATCATCCATCGGCCCCTTTTTCTAGTACCCTTCTCTTTCTAAATCAGGTTTGATCATCTAGATTTCTTATCCTAATGAAATCCAGATGTATGCTCTCAGACCATCATCATAATAGCAGGTGAGGGATAGCAACAGAAAAAAATTAATCTGAATGCAAGTTTCTTTTAGACCTGTACCAATTGAAATTGACTCTTAGCCGCACTGCAATAAATATTGCAATCAATGCTGCTTCCTCTTCAAAGAGAGTAGCAGCAGTATTGAGACCTCTGCGAAGACTACAGAGAAACTTAAATAAATAGTGTACAAGAGCTTCTTAAGGGGGTAAGACCAGGTCCTCAGCTGGTGTAAATGGACATAACATCATTGACTTCATTTACACCAGGTAAAGATGTGACCCATGATGTCAATACAAGAAAGCCAAAAATGTGACCTAATGTTCCTTGATAATGGGCTCATATTTAGTGAAGCTCTCCATTTGAGGACTGCCCCCGTATATTTATTTTGCAAACTAATCTTTTGATGGTGTGAGATAGCGAAGGCAGAGGGCAGTAGGAGAGTGGTGGATGGGAGATATGTGAGTCCCAGAATGCTCAGGGCCTTGTTTCCTACTGCCTAACTCAGAGCCATTAAGGGGCAATTAGGAGCAGCTGAGGCTGATTAGGGACTAGCCAGGTGTTCCATAAAAGCCCTCTGCTCCAAACAGTCAGGGCATGAGCTGGAGGAAGTAGGAGTGCTGTGCTGTGCTGTGCTGTGCTGTGCTGTGCTGTGCTGTGCTGTGCTGTGCTGTGCTGTGCTGTGCTGTGCTGTGCTGTGCTGTGCTGTGCTGTGCTAGGAGTGCGGAGCTGTGTAGAGAACTGGAGAGCAGAGTCTTGTCGTGGAGCGGCCAGGAGGAAGGTACCGGCTCAAGAAGCCAGAAGGACCAAAGGAGGGGGAAAATTAGCCCAGGGGAAGAGTGTGCAGTCTGGAGAACAGTATCAGCAGCACATAGCTGCTCCTCATAGGGCCCCTGGGCTGGGTCCCTCCCCCATCCCCTGGGAAGACGGGGTGATGGGCAACTTCCCGGCCCACTACAAGCAGGAGAGCGCGAGACCCACTAGGGGGAAGCCGGCCATCAGCCACAATGGATACATACATTTAAGACAAACCAACAAAATTAAACCCCAAGACTCACTGCAAGTTGCACAGTGGCCCTGCTAGTTACTTGTTTTATTTATTTTAAATTTCCAGATGTGGCAATGATTGGCTTGAGTTCCTACATGTAAGCCTCCTGTTATGGACTGAGTTTGGGCCAGTTTCTCAAAATAGCTGATAAGTGATGAAGTATTGTCAAGTTGCATTCTTATTTATAAAGAAAATAATCCACTGACACTGCATTTCTTTTGTGACATACTGTAATAACCCATGTAGTAAGATGGTTGCATGATACACTTCAGAAAGCAGCTCTATACCTTTGTAGAGCTGCCAGAGGATTTCAGCATATAGGGTCTGATCCTATACGATGCTGAGCGCCCTCAACTGCCACTGAAAGCTGTGGGAGCTCTCGGGGCTCAGCTCCTTGCTTATGGCATTTTGCCACAACCAATTGCAATTGCCTGTTTGTAAAGCTGATAAAAATGTACATGCTGTGTTTACCTAGAGGTGTGCATTTAATCTCAGGCATTGTTCAATACTATTGCATTTTGACTTGCAAATAGTGTTGGATGTCAGCTAAGACCAGCCTTCAGACATTCATCATCTAGTGTAAACAAGAGTTTATACTGTGCTTCTGAAAAGGCCACTGCTTTAATTAGGATTCAAGAGGAGCAAGGGCAGTCTATTTTTGGCTACCATTAATAGTGAGGGACAGATCTTGCCTCTCCTCCAGAGCCACAAAGGGCTTCAGATGTAGTGGAGCTGGCCTGCTTCTTGAGTGTGGGTAGAGCGGGGATGCTATCAAATAAGGCAGGTTATCCGTACTTCTGGCATTCTGCAGTGGTTGCTTCAGAGGGCGTTCCTTGGAGAGGCCTGTGTGTCCACATTTGGTGAGCTGAAAAGTGGGGAGGGGGTGGAGGAGTGGGAGGGATTTAGAAATGAAAACTTTCATGGAGAACTTTTGTTTGTTTTGAATCTTTTCTGCTCTTCACTATTCCTGATTCAGTCAGAATTACCACATGGCTGATGCTTCCTGCTTGGTACTTTTACATTCGGGGCTGGCCACAGCTTTGTTCACAAAAGTAAAAAAACTATGTAATGGACTAAATTTATCTTTGGTGTAACGCCACTGAACTGAGCCCTAACTTTGCACTTCTTTAAAATCCCCTAATTGAAGATCCTATAGCTCTTTAAAATATTAATGATTTTACCCTCTCAACATCCCACAAAGTAGGTGGGTGTTATTAACCCCATTTCACAGATGGGGAGCTGAGGTTCCAGGGGATTAAATTAGTTGCTGTCTATAAAGAGGGTGTCTGTGGCAGACCTGAGAGAGACAGCCCAAATCTGTTGATTTCCAGTATGTGCTTTAACCATAAGGCCATCCTCCTTCATTTTGCACACAAAAGGATCTTTCACCTAAGGATGCATAGCCCTTATTAGCCCAAATTAGCACTAAAATGAACTCCCTGTTGACTGATGAGACTCCAGACTCCAGAAAATGCAGTCAGGAAGAAATACAGAGAGGTTTCCATATACAGTACATTCTCTAAGAGTGGCAGGATGAAGGATAATGTAGAAAGAAAGAGGATAGCAGTCTGTTCCAGAGAACACTCCACAGTTCAGTTCTCTTTTCCTTATTTCAGAATCACTCCATATTAAATATTCTCTTGCAAAGGGACACCATTTACAAAGCTAAAACTGTCTGCAGAGCTAAAACTCTGGCCAAACACTGGTATCACCCTTTAAAGTACAATATGGCTGACAATGGAAAGAACTCTGAAAAAACAGTTTGCTAGTTACTCTTTTCTACTGTTCCACATGGTAGGGCTCAATGTGCTGAGACAGAGGTGTTCCCCTGAACTATTTGACTGCAAGACGGGTGCCATTTGTTAACAGAACTCTTCAGCACCCTTGCAGCAGAAATAAGGCCAGACATATTTAGGTTCACATGGAAATTTATCAACGTATTTAGTACACATGCTCCCCACCGTCCCCTCGCATTCGAACATCCGACCTCACTGTGAATCTTCTCCTCGCCTGGGAAATGCAATGAATGTATGTGGAAGAGAGCTGCAAAGACTGCATATAAGGCCTGGTCTACACTGGCGACGGAGGTCGACGTAACATCACTTATGTCGATCTCCAAAAGCCTGCGTCTACACTGGTATGGCCGTTCCGTCGACTTAAACCCACGGCAAACGTCGACATAATAAAACCACTTCTGCAAGTGGTGTAGCGCCTAATTCAATTTTATTGGGTCAATTTTGTGTCAGTGTAGACAGAGCGTAATGTAATTTGATGTTAATGGTCTCCAGGAGGTATCCCACAATGCCCCGTTGTGATATTCGCGCTCTGCTGTTATGTGGTCACGCTACCTGGAAATGTCCCCTCCTCTTATGCCCCGGGAAAATTTGAATTTTCATTTCCTGTGCAGCCAGCGTGGAGAGAGCTTTGTCGATGGACTCTTCATGGCTACTGCAAGGCCCAAACATGCTCCAGCATGGAGTCGACCAGAGGTCTTAGATCTCATCGGGCTGTGGGGCGAGGAGTCCGTTATGGCTCAGCTCAGAGCCAGCAAAAGGAATTTGGACATTTACAGGAAGATATCCCAGGGCATGCTGGAGAAGGGACACAACAGGGACACGCAACAGTGCCGCGTGAAAATCAAGGACCTGCAGCAGTCAGATCAGAAAGCTAGGGAAGCTAACAGCTGTTCTGGCTCCTTGCCAAAAACATGCCACATCTATGAGGAGGTGCATGCAATTCTCGGCGGTGACCCCACCATGGTGCTGCCCCACAGCATCGATACCTCCACTATGTCACAGTCCATGGACAAATGATGAGGACTTCGTGGATGAGGAGGAGGAGGAGGAGGCTGAGGAGAGCAGGGTGCAGGAGAGCGGGGTGTCCGTTCTCCCAGATAGCCAGGACATATTCCTGACCCCAGAACAGTCCAGCAGCAACAATGATCCCGGGGAAGGCACATCTGGTGAGTTTTTTTTCTTTTTAGGAGTTCTGTCCTTCTAAATGGGGGGGGGGGAGGGTGGGGGCGGGAGAGGAAAGGGATTTCAGGCGTTCAGCGGACTTTACTGGGGGGTTACCCCTGGAACAGATTATTTATGTGCAGATATATGCTCTGAGAATCATCAGTTGATATCTCAAGGAAACTTTCATGTAGGTAATCTGTTATCCTTTGCACAAGGTTTCGGGGGAGGGCAGCCTTGTTCCTTCCTCCGCGATAGGATACTTTGCCATGCCACGCTGCAATCAAGGGAGCCGGCATCATGGCGGAACACAGCATAGGAGCATAAGGGCCAGGCTGGTACCCCGCCGCGTGCAGCAAATCTTCCCTTTCCTCGTGCATTACCCTCAGGAGACTGATATTGCTCATGGTCGCCTAAGGAAGATGGCACATGTTTAAAATATCCGAACTGTACAGCAGATACCCTGTACCTCTGTATTCCCCATTGTAGTGTCCTACCAAGTCACTTTAATTATTTTGATTTAGTTTCAGAAGAGACTGTTAACCCCCCGCGCTGTCCTCCGATCCCCTGTGGCTGCCTCGTGACAAAACGGTCATCCAAATTAAACAATGTTGCCCTGGCACCCCTCTAATACAGGGCATTTGAAATGAGCTTTTTAAAGATCATTAATCCTCTCTATAGCACAGTAAAGTGCCCCTGGCTTACCATCTCTGTAACGGCACAGCGAGACGACCCTTCTGGGATGTTAGGAATGGAATGACAGTCTGGGTTTACCGTGTGCACTGCAAGGGGAGTATTTTATACATTCTTGCAGTTGTTTCATTTTCTTAGGCCTGCTAACAATGATAGCCTTGTGCATTTTTTTTTGTTCTGTAGACACCTCGGCCTTGGCCCAACCCTCTAGAAATGCTGCGGAAAGACTATTGCAGATTAGAAAGAGGAAAAAAAAATCAAGAGACGACATGTTTGGCGAGCTCATGAGCGCCTCTGCTGCCACAGAGACAGAGCTCAGAGCGTGGCGGCTGACCTTTTCCCAGAATATGGACGTGGACAGGGAGAGTCGCAGAGAAATGCAGGAGCATGATCGCAGGAGATGCTGCGAATCATGCGCGACCAGGCAGACATGCTCCGGCGGCTTGTGGAGCTTCAGGAGGAGCGGAGGCTGGACAGAGTCCCGCTGCAGCCCCTCCATAATGCTCCTCCGCCTGTGGCTTTGCTGCTCTGCCGCTCCCCCACCCCGAAGAGGTCTCGGAGGAGAATGGCCAGGCTGCAATCTGTGATGCACTCCACCCTGGTGGAGTCGAGCAGAAAGCAGCAGTGGCCTCGCTGACAGCTGGCCTGCAAGCAACCATACTATCGCTTGAGACTGTGAATGAACTGGCTGCTCATAATTGGCAGCCTCCACAGCCCAACGCTGGGGGAACCTCTCCCCCTTCTCTTCGCACACATTATGAAGAATCCAGCATGCAGATATCACTGATGGGAGGTTCTTTTCACTCATGTCCAGCCTACTGAGCAGACTCCTCCATCTGGCCTTTAAATACCCAAACACACATCCAACAACCATTCTGCAAGTGCTTAACCTGTTATTAAAACACTCCTTGTCGCTGTCAAGGTGCCAAGGGAGCAAGGGGTAAGCAGGATCCCCCAGGATCACTATGGCATTTCCAAACCCCTGATGTGAATATTTTGGTCAGGGAAGAAAGTGCCCACCTGCATGTTAGAGAACAGCCCCGAATTCCGAAATATGAGCGCGTCATGTACCTTCACAGACCACCCCACATAGATGAAACGACTCCTGTGATCCACAAGGCCCTGCAGGACCATGGAAAAGTATCCGTTATGGTTTATGTACTTGGTTGTTACGTGGGCAGGCGCTAAGATAGAGATGTGCATCCCATCAATGGCCCCTCCGCAGTTTGGGAACCCCATTGTGGCAAACCTGTCCACTATGTCCTGCACATTTCCTAAAGTCGCTATCCTTCGTAGCAGAAGTCTATTGATGGCTCTGCACACTTGAATCACGGCAGCGCCCACTGTAGATTTACCAACTCCGAATCGATTCCCAACCGAGCGGTAACAGTCAGGGGTTGCCAGCTTCCAGAGAGTGATGGTGACTCTCTTCTCCCCGTCAGAGCTTGTCTCAAGTGCATATTCATGTGCTTCAGGGATAGGGCCAGCTCCGAGCACAGTTCCAGGAAAGTTGCGTTTCGCATATGAAAGTTTTGCAGCCCCTGGTCATTATCCCACAGCTGCATAACGTTGCAGTCCCACCAGGCTGTGCTTGTTTCCCGGGGCCGGAACCGGCGCTCCACAGACTGCAGATGACTCGTTACAGCCTGCAGCAATCGGGAATTGTTCCACTCGATGGCTTGTAGCAAGGCAGCCTCAGTGGCATCGCAGTTGCCTGTGCTTCGGCTTCTTGCTCTATTTCAAAAATGCTCAATGATAAGCTGCGATGTATTTGTGATGCTCACAATAATAGTGCAGAGTTGAGCTGGCTCCATGGCTCCGCAGCAATGGCAAGCGCGCGGCATAAGCAAACAGCACGAAAATCGGTTTCCTGTTTGTTTGGGGGAAGAAACTCATCCCAACAGCCACCGCAGCTAGTTGCACTGTGGGATAGCAACCCACAGTGCACTGCTTTGAATGTCAACACAAGCGTTGTGTGGACGCATGAGACTGGCACAAAGACCGTGGGGTGTACACGCTCCAGCGACTTCTAAAAATTGGCAGGTGAAAGGCGACTTTAAGTAAGTCAACTTCACTCTGCAGTGTAGATATACCCTGAGTAATGCAATAGAACTGTACTGGTATGTTTGTTCAATTCATTTGAGCGTTTCAATGTATTAAACGTGTTAATTGCACAATGAAACAGAATTTTATTATAAAAAAACTCTCATTTTGACTTTGGTTTTGTATCACATAACAGTGAAATTTAAATATACTTGTAAACATAATTAAATCAGGATTTTCTCTCCTATTTTTATGGAGATTGGTGTTAACTGGAAGCTAAAATCACAGACTCTCTCTCTCTCTCTCTCTCTCTCTCTGTACATCAATTATAATAGGGAGATTGTTAATGCTTGAAGGTCATACTTCACAGCTAATGAACACCAGTCTCTCCAGGAAAGTATATCTACCATGCAGCAAATTGAGGACAGATGTAAGTCATTAATCTACAGCTGGATGACATCATTAATGAAGACAGAATGGCACCAGGTTCAACTCTTCCCATGGATTGGACACAAAACTTCATTAACCGGCACTTGATAATGGTGTATATTCGAAAAAGCCAGGGGCTTAGGCATACAGGGCCCAGTAGAAGAGCTATTTCCTTAGCTTATAGAATGAATCCTCTAAACCCCACACTTGTCCAATGAAAGAAATGCAAGCATTAGATTAGATCAGTCCCGGAGCCCAGGCAGCAGATATATCCAAACAGATATTATTTAAAGCCCAGAAAGAAAAGGAGAGGGAGAAAATTAAGTCAAAGTTACTGGTCTGTTTCTTGTAAGTATTGTAAAACGTTCTGGGTGAGCTGCCTGGATATTGTCAGTGAGCAGCCCCGTGTGTCCCCATCTCGAGAATCAGAGCAATCTGCAGTGCATTGTTCAAAAGTGAAGGTCAGAGAGGGCTCTTGGAAATAGAGTATTGTTATATTAGGCTCTCACGTGCACTGCGGGTCCCCAACCCAGCTGAGAGCTGTCAGAGCAAGGTGAACATTGGTTTGTCCACAGAATGTGTCCTAGTTCCCCAGGTTAGAGGGTGGCAAAGACAAGGAGTGACCAGCACACATTTGTATATATAAAAGTGTGTGTGTGTATACACACACATCTTACATATATCATCTTCCCACCAGATCAGTGCACTGGATCTACCTGTTATATTAAGCAATCCTCTAACTGGCTGAAAATCCCAAGAAGCTTTGTAATGAGAGAGACTGAGGAACACAGCAGATGAACCTTTGATCACAAAAGATCCAGGTTTAAATCCTAGCTCACGAATGATGCACAGAGTCTGGTTCTCCCATCCTATTCCCTAGCACAGGTGTGATCCTGTCACTAAACAAGCATATGGTCAGGGAACATTTGGACCTGTAACGGGGGTGTGTGTGTTTTTCAGGAGGCATGCTGGCATCTCTAACTTCAGTGTTCCCATTCCCACTGACACAGATGTGATCGCAAATAGACGTTCAGGATCCTGCAGACTCAGGGCCGGATTATCCTATAGGCTAATAAGGCTATAGCCTTAAGCCCTCCTATTTTTAGGCCCTACTTTAGGCCCTCCATTCCATATTGAAGTAACAGCTGAGTGACAGTAGCAGGGCTATTGGAAATGTTTTGTCTCGTTAGATATTGCTTTGTACAAATTAATCCATCAAAACTGTTAATTCAGTTTATGATGGTTGTGATTTTGTCTTTGTGGACTAAGTAAGTGTTTGTGGGCCCACGCAATATTGAACTTTACTACACTGGACAATACAAATCATGTTGCAGAAAGGAAGATGGCAGAAATTGAAGGAGGCCAAAGAAAGAGGGCAAAGACAAGATGTAGTGCTGAAAGGTACTCCTTCTCTCCTAAAGTTTTTTTCCTTCTACTAAGCCTGGCGGTGAGGAAGTCCAGGCAAATACCAGCCCAAGTGAATCTGCTGTGCCTGATGAAAAGGAGCAGCCTCCTGTGACTTCTTTAGCTGCAGTCTCACCCCACTCCTCTGAAGACTTTCCCAGTGATAGTCATACAAAAATATCCTTCTCCAACAATCCAGGTGAGTGGGACATATCTTCTGAAGATCTCATTGCATATTGGACTGAGAAGGGCCCACAGAAATGCCAGAATCTAGATGCTGGCTTTTCACTGATAAAGTGAGAGTACACCAATCAGAATCATTACCTGAGCAAATCAGTTCTTGAATATGTGAAGTCTAACAAACAGATTGGCAAGCGAAAATGGTTCAATTATTCTCCTTCTAAGAAGAAATTGGTTTTATTGCATCCTGTTTTCTGATCCAAAAAGTGGGGAATGTTCTGTGAAAGCTTCAATGGTTGGAAGAACACTGCATATATTACCAATCATGCAATAAGTGAGCAGCATGCATTCTCAGTTAGCAGCCACCATGCTTGAAAGAAAGTTAGAGGCAGAATTGAGACCAAATGGAAAATCAGTTTTTGGAAGTTCATGCTTATTGGAAGAACGTTCTCAGATGCATAGTGTATCAACCAGTCATTGGTTGATTCTTAGAGATTCACTACCAAAGGGATGCCCAGATCACTCTCAGTGACACGGTGGAGTACCAGCACTGAAGCTGGGAATGCAGTTGTTCTGGGATACCCCAACATCTTTGATGCACTAGAGAGCATCAAGGATCATGAATCTAAAAAATCAGCAACAAGAAAAGATGTGAAGATCCTGAATCATGCAATGTGCACTTTGGAAACTGGTATTTTGTGTGAGGTCTGGAATATTATGCTTCAGCCATTCAGCAAGTGCAGTCTAAGCTTGCAAAGTGCTCAAATTGACTTTTCCACTGGTGTAAACCTAATGAGGAGTCTTGGAACTACTCTTCAACAAATGCGGGATAGTTTTGATGAGTATGAAATTCAGGGACTACAAGGAGTATAAGTCAGCCAAATGATGCAAAAGACAGAAGACATGCAACGATTGACTTCAGAGTTAATACCCTTGTGACCCTTCCATGCCTAGGGCAGTCACCTGAGAATGCCAAGGTCAGGGCAGGCTGTAAAAAGGGAGCAGATTCTCCCTGCATTGGTGGGAGGCACTCAGCCAGACTTCCCAACCAGCCACAAACTGTGCTTTTGATTTGCCACACTGGTTATCAAGAAGCCAGCATACAAATACACACAGCCCACTTTACTGCATTCCAGTCTCCGGCTCCCAATCAGCCACAAATTCCATTAAAGAGACCAGTTATTTAAAACTCTATGCTCTTTACCAAAAGGGTTCCCTCTGACCCCAAAGGGTCAGCCACAGTACCAGATCAATATAAATTTGGATCTTACCCAAAATACCATGCTGCCAGCCAATCCTTTAGTAACTAAAACTAAAGGTTTATTATAAAAAGAAACTGTAAGAGAAATGTTGAAGGATTAAAGTAATCAGATACATACAAATGATTTGAAAGTCCATATACATCAGGTTTCTAGAAGAATTGTGGAGTTTGCAGGCTTGTATAGTCCCTCTGGAATAAATCCAGTAATTGGATGGGTCTCAGTCCTTTGTTGCACAGCTTCAGTTGCAGATGGCTTGATCCAGAGGTAGATAGGTGCTGAAAGCTGAACAGGATTGACGAACAAAATGGATTCCAGGCTTTGCCTTATATACCCTCTTGTCCTTTCCATGCTGCTTGTGGAATTTCACAAGAACCCAAATGAAGTCCAGAGTCACATGAGCAAGTCCTGGTGACTCATCAGGTATATCCCTGGCTTCTCCCCCTGGGCCCCTTGCATCTGTGGATGCCTCAATGGGCCATTAAGCAGGCTATTGTCCTGCCATCACCTTGTCTAGGGTGTGTCTCAGATAGCACAATTTGAAATACAGATATATCAAATATATCCATAACTTCCATTACACATATAACACATGAACATAAGTATTATCATCTTACTTAGCATATCATAGCTTTTCTAACAGTACCTGACATGGCACATGAATTATTATGATTTTGACATACTGATGTCACATAATATAATAAATGCTCCACCCCCAATACAGCCAGCATGACAACCCTTACCACAATCATCGACAAACTGAAGAGTTCATTAAAACATCGGATCAAGACTTACTAAAATATTTACAAAATCTTTAGTGTATAGACAAATTTTTCGCCTAACATTTCAAGTTCTGAAGTCAGTGAAGGTATCAAATGTCTGTGTCAGAAGTACCCAGACGATCTCCCAGTAGATTTTTACAAAAGGATTTCTTCAATTTGTTGAATTCACATCACTCTCAGAGAAAAGATGATGAAAGCAAATCTCTTTGGATGTACTGAGTTATCACGGAATCCAATGTGATAGAACGTTTCCCAAACGTTGAAACTCTATCATGGCTATATTTGTCACTAATAATCACTAACTGTAGCAGAGAATGCTCCTTCTTTCTTCTAACAAGGGTAAAAAAATGTCCTCTGATCCACCATCACCCAAAAGCATCTCAGTGCTTTGTCCCTTTTGAGCACTGGGAATGAATTACAATGACATCATTTATGACTTTGCCACAGCTAAAGCTAGGGAAAAGAATGTGTTTGTTTGAAGAATTGAGTGTAGTGGGAGTAGAATAAACTTGTGAATTTACATAAATAAATAACATGTATGTAAATAAATGTTTGATGACTTCATAATTTTTTTCGCAATATGTAATTCATACTTAGACCCTTCCCTCCCATTAGCCTTATAACCTTAATCCGGCCCTGTGCAGATTAACCAATCAACTGCTGCTCTCAGAGAAGCTATCATGTTACGGAAGTCATCGATAACAGACTCCAGGCTTAAGACAGAGCTGGTGCTGAGGGCAGGAGTTCCTTCCTCAGCTCTGTGAAGCTGAAGAAAAGCAGTTTAGTTCTTTGCTGAGCATGGTAAATCAAAGCAAGTGAGACATACATACCTAGAAGCAGGAGGTCATCAAAAGGACCAGTGTTTTTTTTGCCAAGAGCCAAAGTAACAGATGTTTTGGGAAGCTAAATTGCGACAACTTTATTCATACATTGACAACATAAGCAGCCTGTAGCTCTGAGAATATGCAGGAGATCTTGCCAAGGTTGAACCATGTGTCTGGGTGAAGTTGTTATAAAATCCAGGAAGACATTCATAGCACAGCCCTAAAGACCAAGCCTTGCTGAGCAGGATAGACCCTTAGCCTCCACATTACAGGTTCCAATCCCTTTCAGCAAAGAATGGTCAACAGCTGCTTGCCTTTTCCTGGCTGTCCATGCTATAGCGTGTCTCATGTACTGCTGGGCTCTTGCACAAGTGCATTTCCCCATCCTCCACTGACAATGGTGGTGCAGATCTTAGGGGTGCAGATCTCTCTAAAATATATCAGTGCATGTGAAGCTGAACAAGCAAGTCGCTTGGTTATGGTTTTCTTCGCAAGAACTACTTAGCTGAGCTACCTGCCTGTCTGTAAGAGGGGGAATAGGGAGAGTGAATGTAATGAAAAGGTGACAGTGGAAACAAATGTACGTGAACAATAGCAGCTTCAGAGGGAAGCCTCCGTAGGGTGAAGCTGAAACAACGAATGTGATTAAACATCCCAGCAAAATGTGATGTTAAATAGCAAATTGTCTATAACAGAATCCAACGTGGTGAAAGATGGGAATTTAATGACATTGTCTCTGTATCCGCATGACATAGGTGCATACATCTAAAATAATACTTTGGGGGCTATTCTCCATATAAACAATTCCCTGTTTATAATTAAGTGATTCCCCATGTATATATAATTACATCAGTTAGCCAGTTTTTAATCTATTGTTAATCATGTTAATTTTATATTGTTCAAGTTTTTTAATCAAAATGTTATGGGGTACCAAGTCAATGCCTTACAGAAGTCTATATTATGTGAACACTATTACCTTTATCAACCAAATTTGTAATCTCATCAAAAGAAAATATTATGTTAGTTTGACAGGATCTATTTCCCATAAACCCATGTTGATTTGCATTAATTACATTACCTTCCTTTAATTCTCTATTAATTGAGTCCCATATCAGCTACTCCTTTACCTTGCCTGGAATCAAGAACAGGCTGATAGGCCTATAATTACCCAGGTCATCCTGTTTGCCCTTTGAAAAAACTGGTACAACAATAGTTTTCTGGAACTTCCGTAGTGCTCCAAGATTTACTGAAAATCAACATTAATGGTGCAGTGAGCTCCTCGGACAGCTTTTTAAAAACTCTTTGACGCAAGTTATCTGCACTTGCTGATTTAAAAATGTCTAACTTTGGTATCTTCTGTTTAACTTCCTCCAGAGATACTAGTAGAATGTGGAACTAGTATTATTTTATCTATTACCTATGATGAGACTATATCATCTGGTTTTCCCCCAAATACAGAACATAAATATGTATTGAACACTTCTGCCTTTTCTGTATTAATAATTCTACCATTTTTGTCTCATAATGGACCGATACCATTGTTAGATTACTAAAAAATGCTTAGGGTTTGTCTGTATGAGAAAGTTGCATTGGTGTAACTTGTATCAGCTTTCAGGCAGATATAGTTAAGCCAAAGGCCTTGTGGACACTCTTTTTTTGGTATGAGTGGCTTATTTCCGTTTAGTTAAATCTATTCCTAACTGATTTAAGCTAAACTGAAAGAAGAGTCTCCACACAGCCCTTTGGATCTGGTTTAATTCACACTTTAAGTTATACAAGCACAACTTTCTTGTATAGAAGAGCCCTTTGAACAGGTTTATTTGAAGACAATAGGGGTTGAATGTCAGACCCACACCACCAAAGCACAGTTTCTCTACTCTCTAAGCTAAGGCTACAATTACAGTCCACTGGTTCAGCTAATTTGTCGTTAAAGCAGTGTATCTCTTTAGATACTGGAAAGCTAGGAGCATGGTAGGAGTGTGAACAAAAGAGGCTTGCATTAAAAACAAAATAAAAAAACCTGCTAGAGTAAGTTTTACAAATCTAAGTGCTTGTTACGGAGTTGGCTATATTGTGTGGTAGAGTATGGCAATAAGTTTTGGAACAAATCATTCTGGGGCACAGCTGATGCAAGGCATCCACTCTTTAGCTCATAAATCAGCTGGTATGTTGATAAATTGGATGGTAATGTGAGCTACAGCAGATTAGCCCATAATTATTCCCCAGAGACAAATGTGGTATCATGGCTTCATCATTCATCACCGTGCCAAAAGTAAAATATCCATCTGTGTTCAGGGAGAAGCGGGTGTGCAGCAGCACAATACACACAGTCAGTACTCAACTCCTTAGCTCTTTGGGGCTCACGGCTGGCTCTGCTCCAACTTTCCCTCAAATAAGGACAAGGAAACACTATGGGCCAGATTCTTTGTGGCAGCTGAGTTGTGGACAGTGCAGCATGGTGTGGAGATAGCTTTAAGCCTCCTTTCCACTCCCCCCAGTCCTGTGCTGACTGTGTTTGGCTGGCTTCCCAGTGCAGGCTGCTCTAATGTAGAGCCAGCCTAATACATCCTTTGCCCCCAGAGAGTCCCCGCACATAAGGGGTGTGATAGTCCCATGGCCAGCAACCCCGGCTTTCTGGCCACTTTGCACCAATAGCTTGGAGCAAAACATCCACAGTGCAGGTGAGAGAATATTTGGCCCTGCTTTCACAGCACTAATTTGTATCTGTTTTCTAGGTCACTTATGGGCCCCTCTAGCTTCCTTTTTGCATGTTATTTCCGCTCATGGCAAGTGCAATCCTATCAGGGGAGAATGGTTGTGGCTTTTGGTGAGTCAGAGGAATACACACTGCAATACACAAAGCATGTCCCCTGCATCTTTAATCCCCATCTAGGACTGCCCCTGTGCAGCATGGTATATGGAGACTCTGCCTAGGATCAAATAGGGTTTTGCTGGAGCCAGGACTGGAAGGCAAACAATTGTGCCCTGTAATTCCTCTGGTCTGTTCTTTCTGCATGAGCATATGTGGAAGGGCCAGTCAGAATTTGACTCTTTCTCCTTAGCCTTGAGCTATCCCTTTTCCCCCATCACTGAGACTAGATTTGTCACTAGTAGATTTGTCATTGGAAAATACAAACCAAAGTCGAGGGACAACTGTACTGTGACATTTCACAAAACATGTGACTGATCTCCTCGTTGGGAGGAGACCACGCTTTTAATAGTTCCCTTTTATGGGAAGTTGAGTATCAGATTTTTTATTTGTGTTAATTTGTCTGGGTTAGCATCACTTCTTTGGAAGAGCAGAATTATGTGGCTTGGACCGCCTCTCTTCACAATGATTGAGAGACATTTCCAGGCAGGCTAGAGGTTTTGTATGTCATGGTAGGAATTTTATAATGAACTTTTGACATTTTCTATTATTAGGATACACTATCCCCTGGCTTAGCTCCCTCAGATCACCTTGAGTCACAAATGGCCTGTAACCAGTGAAGCAAAACGAGAGATGGCTAGAGAGCTGATGGTGGGGGTCTCTTGTTTGACCAGGCCGAATGGAACACAGAATTGTCAAATCTTATGTAGTTTCTGTGCAGGAAGCAAAGAGGATTTTTCTTCTCAACCCCCAGCATCTTGTAGAGTGGAGCTTTCCTGGGTACTGGAAAGCTCAGTTAAGAAGGCTGCCATCAATCAAAGTGGAATTTTTCTCGCACTCAGATGCAAATATGAATAAACAATTGTACAACTTCTGAAATCTTCTGGGACTCTGTTTTGTAATGTACTTTCCTTCTGCATTTTTCCTCGTGATAATGGGCCATCTTTTACATTATGACTTACTTTAGTTGGGTTAAATTATCATTTGTTGGCGCCCATTTCAAATCTTTTGTTTCAGTTTAAGATTCATCTGCAGTATGAGTAAAATTAATATTTCAGATTTTAAATTATGTATGTGTTGTGGAGCTGTTAGCTTCTCAGAGACTCTCTGACAAAGACCTTTGTGAAGTTATTCTATCCTCTTTCATTTTCTGACTCGTCTAGAACACAAGGAAATTTTTTATCCTTCAGAACAACTGAATTTCCCTCCGACGCTGTGTGTAGTTACTGAATATTTAGACTGACACAGTTGTTCCAAAGCTGGTTTTGGTAGCAGCTCCTGCTTTTGTGCTAGATCAGGTCCTGAGGCCTTCTCTTATTTCCTATCATCCGCTATGTGGTTGCTGTATGTGACAAAGTCTGAATTTTCTGTAATATTTTTATAAATCTGAGGCATACTTCAGTTTCCCTCTGCATGTGACACTGATAAACAAATGGGTGCCAAAAAGTTACCACTTCTTCTGGAACAGCAAAGGAGACAGAAGGGGTGTGTGCCTCACCTTGCTGTCCAGGAGGAAGGAAAATAGTCATTAAAGAGCTTGCTGAAACTGGCCCAAAACTACAGAGACTCTAGCAAGACAACAGCTGGATGCCCCAACAACTGAACAATCAACACCTAACAGCAGGAAACCCCAGCAGGTGCGACTTGTGAACTGAGCTGAAAAGCAAGGTGTCAGATGACTGGAAGAGGGGAAGAGAGAGAGACACAGATGGAGTCCATCACAGGTCCATCAGGGCACTGGTTTGACCTGAGTGGACCATGGTTTAACTTTTGCCTCTCTGTGCTAACCTCAGGACTTTCAGATGCTGGAGCCAGGTGACTCATTAATGGTCACCTTGTTTTGCAAAGGCTGCCTGTGTTGCTGTGAATACTAACTGAGAGCATGGCACCCTGAAGGGATACTGAACAAGCCTACTGCAGGCGTTTGGCTTGGCTGGATTTGCTGCAGGGAGCCATGGAGAGAGACAGAGAATGCTGGTGCGACGGCTGAGTCTTGGAAGCTATGTGTCTGCCCCTGTGGAAATGTGCTGGTCCTTGGAGCCCAGCACACTAAAGGGGTCACTCCCATGAGACTGGTAACTCCTTGACACTGTGCCACACCTCTTTGTATCCATTTCTATCTCCCCCACCTCAGCTATTATTTGCCTGCTCATGGGCTTTTCTCCTATCAGTATTTTTCTCTCTTTGCCTTTCTCTTTTAGTTCTTTCCCCTCCTTTCTCCCACCCTCCGTTCTATTACAAGGGGCTGCTCCCTGCCATTTGCCACAGAGATGGCAGGGAGCAGTGCAAGATAGTGCCACATAGAGGAGGGAACACAGGACTGTCAGCAGCAGAAAGATGGACAGATTAAAGCAGCCAATAGCTTCTTTGACAGGACACAGGAGGACAAGAGGGGATATGGTGTGCTCCATAGGCTGAGAATCCTAGAGCCAATGGGTCTGATCAATTCATTGGGCCTGCTGCCTGTACCCAATCCCAGCTACCACAATTGTCCCTGGAGCACTGTTCCCAGTGAAGACAACTTACAACAACCCTGAGGCTGCAGGATGAGAGATCCAGAAAGGTGGTGGCCACCTTTGTACCCCCACTCCATCCCAAATCATAGCAAGTGCCAACCCCATGGGCTTGCCCCATCATCACAGACTTTTTGTGCACTCACTTAAACCTGTGTAAATCAGAAAGAACTTCACTGAGATGTGAAACTGGTGCAAGTGGGAGGAGAAAGCTAAGTGTAAACAAGAGGGGTCGTGTGAGAGCCTACTGGAGGTAGAGCACACTACAAACTCCCTGTGAGATCCGACTCAATCGTACTTAATCCAGATATTAACTTGACAGATATTTGCTTCCTTTGCTATGGAAAGATTAGCTAACGTGCATGGAAACCTTTCAGTGGCTGCTAAAGTCAAGAAGAAATGGCAACTGTTCACTCTCTTCTCCTTCAGCAAAACGTTCTGGACAGTGCTCATACCACTGTGACAGAGTGGGATATGTCTGTACCAAATTGTAGTCTCCATTTTGTATTGTGCGGTGAACACACGTTTATCCATGCCCAAGATAGGTTAATGTGTTCCAAACAGGTGCCCTGCTCAGGAAAGACACATGACACCTCACTGAAGGACCGTCACTGAGATGCCATGTCAGAGCAATTGGGAACCATCCATCGTCTCCCAACAGATGGCCTAACCCGAGGAACAATAGATTTTCTACACAGGGATGCCAGTCTGGCAAATGTATTGAAGGAAAGTTGCTTCTGTAAGCCGGGAGTGCTCACTGTTGCTTCATGGAAGTAGGACATGCAGGGGAGAGAGCGGGCAGGACTCTGCCCAGTCTGAGAACCTGAAGGATTGAAATCAGACTAAGGGAGGGCCAGCTGGACTGCAGAATCTTGTGTCCCAAGGAAGGGCTCAGGCAAGAGGTTTGAGTCAGGAGTGTGCACTCCAAAATGGCAGGGCTAGACACAGTGACTAGGATCAGTTGGTTTGGAAACATGGTGCACGTGGCCTTTGGAGCCACTCGCAATACACTGGACACTGGGTCAGGCTAGGACAATCACTTTCTCTGATTCAGTCAGAAGAAGAAGCTCTGCAACCAAAGGAACAACTCTCCACTGACTATCTATGAATGGATGCTGAGTTCCCAGCACACGCCTATCAGCCTCTGCACACACTCTTCCCCCTTTTCCTGGGGTCTGACTTTACTGGTAACCCTAAACAGAACAAGAGAACATAAACCTCAACCTAAGATTCCTCCCGAAGCGTGGCCATTCCAGGGCAACCAACACTTGTGATTTGATTGTGAGTTTTGTGACATTTTGTGTTTTTCTCAAAACCCCAGCCTCTAGTCCCATGAGACTTATTTTTCATTTTAAAAATGCCCTTATGGTTGTCGAGAAAAGCTTGCAAATGTGACGCAAGTGTGCCTGAAAAGTTGAAAAGCAAACAGCAAATAGAAAAAAACCCAAAATATATTATTTGTCTTACAAATAAGTTTTGGGGCCCTGAGTGATGTTTTTTGAGCACTTGGGATTGGTAATACTGCAAAAGGTTTCCAGCAAGAATTCCATAACTCTACTTAGAGTTTCCTCTCCCTCTGAGCGAGACATTCCTAATCCAATATATCCTGGTTGGAGTTAGCAAAATGCATCGCCCAGAATGAGTCAACCCTGCTGACTCATCAGGTATGTGCACAATCCTTACTCGTGCTGATAGGGTGGGTAAACAAAAGAGCTTTGTGTATCCTCTGCTACTCTTACAATTCTTAATTAGAGCTGAGTGAATAATTGATTCATCTGTTTGGTGGCAGAACTGGAAAATCTGGAAAAAATAATCAGTTCACTTCTAATAAAAATACTTTTTTTTCTAACCAAAATGAAAACAATTGATTTGGATCAAAGGAAACATTTCCAATATCGTTTTGAAACCACATTTCATTTTGAAAAAGTTCATTTGAAATTAAATGTGAAGACGGTTTGGAAAGTTTTTACTTTTCTGAATTTTCTTTTCCACTGAAACTATTCATTGAATTTGACCTCGAGCCAGAAATAGTTTCGGTGCTCTGGAAAATGCATTTTTTGGCAAATTTACCATTCGCTGAAATTTTTTTGCCCAACTCTAGTCTTAACACAATGAAAGAAGGAACGGAGTCCTGATCTACCTTCTGTCTTCAAATCTTTCTTGCTCTAGGGCTTCCTTGAAAACATTCTACAAGCTTTGCATCCTGTGGAAGCTCCACAATGCATGAAATCTGAAGGTTACAGCTAACCATGTGAGGACTGCCAGCGCTGCTTAGAACATATGATGGACATTACAGGATATCTGCAGGGGGCAGAGGGTTGGAGAGGAGTAGTGTACATAGCTAAATCTTTTTTTTTAAAAAAAGCTCTTTTCCACATTGCATCACCCAGCCTTGACTTTGGTGTCAGTTTGCCACTATCTGTATGTGCCTGGAGATCAGTGATATCTTATGCACGGTTAACTATTGTTTGGGGAGAGAGAATAGCTTTTCCCATCTCAACTTATTTGCATTTCCCAGGGGAAGTGATAATGTGGAAAATAACAGAAATCTGAAGGTTTAAGTGTCCTTTCCTGACCTGTGAATGTGATTATTTGAAAGAATTACTTTTACTTGGCAGCTTCAGACTAGCTGTTCCAGGGTTATTATCTTGGATGATAGGCTGCTGATTCAAAGTGATCAATAATGCCTTTCAGAAGTCTGTCCTAAATCCTTTTAAAGAATTATTAGCAGAAGTAATCTGAGCAGTCGAGCTATTGTGAAACCCCAGACTTTTTACTGTTCAAAGACTTATCTGCTGAAAATACAGTAGGCAAAACATTAATTTGCTCTGCACATCTGTTAAAAGAATTTTCTGAGTGGAGAGATGCCTCCGCCTTTTTTTGAAATGCTATGGAAATAACAGCACCACAGCACCAGGATTTTAGACCACATCGGATAAGCAGGCAGCAAACCAGGCAGAAGTATTTGAATAACAGACATTTTCTGCCATGATAAACCTTGTTTTCATATTGCAAAAATTACCATAATGGGGGGAAAATCTTAAAACTTCAAGAAATGAGGAAAGAGAAAAAGGAATTTGACAGGGCTAATGAACAGGGATAAAAGAGGTAAAAAACTGAAGGTGAAATTACACTGAGCCTACTGTGCAGTATCACTCAATAGGTTAGATGTTAAAAAAAAATTACCACTGTCACCTCCAAATGAGTACAATGAATTCAGCTAAGGGTAGAATTGCAGGGGGATGATTTCTCCGCTCTGCAGGGAGTCAAATGGAAGATATACTTTGAAAAGATGAGGCAGAAGCAGGAAAGAGAAGCTGTGATCACAGCTGACTTTAGTAGGCGTATTTGGATTGGAAAGTTCTGCGAAGAGCAACGATGGATTGAAGTCTGACTCCAATGCCCCATATTCCAATGGAGTAGCTGAAAGTTGCACAGGGGTCTCACAATGGAGTTGCACATGGGTCTCACCTTCCCTTTGGATACACTTTCAGGTTTTTAAAATGGTTCTGAGGCTTCCTATTCCCTCCTGTCCCCTACACTATAGTATTAAGAGATCCAATAAGACTGAAACTGCCAACTGGTCATTTGGGGGACAATATTCTCACCCAACACAATTTCCAGAGACGAAGGATTGTCTTGCTGTTAAGGCACTGGATTGCTACTCAAGAGGCCTACGTTCAGTTCCCAGTTCTGCCACAGACTTCCGGTGTGACTTTGGGTAAACCACTTAATCTCCCGGTACCGCTCTTAAATGGGGAGAATAATAATATTTCCTTAATCTGTCTTGTCTATTGAGATGTAAATTTCTGGCAGTGACTGTGTATTGCTGGTGTATGTGGAGAACCTAGCACACTGGCACTCTGATCTTGGTCGGAGCCTCTAGGCACTACTGAAATACAAAATAAAGAATTAGAATACAATATAGTAAAGGAAAAAAACTGCCCTCCAGAAAAGAGAACTCCACTACTTTAGATGGATACACAGTAATATCAGTGTCAGATACCTTGGTTTATGTGCTGAAAGTCTATAGAGTTAAGCTGATCTGCACCAACTGTGGGGCTGGCCCTTATGGTTTTAAAGATTGTCTTGCTCCTTGCCCTGATTCTGTGAGATGGTTTAGTATGTGATTCAAGTCCTACAGATGTCTTCCCTAGCCTGGCCTCTGCTGTCCCAGCAGTGCTGCTGGCTCACTGTGAGCATGGCATCAAAATGGAAAAACCTAGACATTCTTCTCATATTTACTCTTGAAATAGAACTGACATCAAACGCTCTCTCTCTCTCTCTCTCTCTGACATAGCAATGATGGGATCCCCCTGCTCTGGAGGGCTTGTCTATGTTTATGGTGCAAACAGCTGTTTGTTCATGTTCTCTCTAGTATTACTGAGCATGGTATCTCATGGAATGAACAGCTGCGTCCAAGAGGCGCCTGTTACCTGGTGACCTTACTGCTGTGGCAGCTCTGACCTGGGATGACAGGTTTAATACTGTCACTTTTGTGCTGAAGGATGTTGCTGGAGCCAGAACTAAAGCTACAGATAGCTGCAGCCAGAAGGTTTATTGGCTTGGGTTGGTTCTTCCAGCTTTAATGGCCATTTAGTAGTTTCCAAAGAGCTTTCGCTTTGCTCATCCTTCCAAGCATGCTCTGTGGTGCTAGTGCTGCTCTGCTTGCTAAAAGAAACACTGTAGGCCAACAGCCCGGGAGAGAGAGTCATGGGGAGTTCAGCCCCCATCCCCCGGGGAAAACTTGTCTAATAAACTTAAGGGTTTTTTTATTTTGTTGTCTGAGTTGAGTTTCCTGCCTCTCCATAGTGCCTCTCCATTGACTGGGCATCACAGCATTGTTAATTGTCTCTTCAGGAGAGCTGACATGAAAGGAGTCAGGCCTTGATAGCAGCCTGAGTGCTAGCATCACGAAGGACATGCACTTGTGCTGAACCCTCTCTGTGAAAAGAACATCAGGGTACTTCCAAGCTCTAATTACTCTCTCCCTGCTGTGTTTATCATAGGGTTAAACTCAATTTTCTACAGTAGACTCGTACTAGTACTGCAGGTATGTGTACAATTGGTTTAAATTAAAAATATTTCAGGAAGCAAAACAGCAGATAGATGTCCACAGATTAATGAAGACAACAAAACCCGAAACCAAAAACGAAAAAAATACAAGGAAACCTCATGGTGTGCACATTGGGAAGTTCTTAAGCAGAGCAAAATGTGCCGCTTTCTTCCTTGCTTTCCTCGGGCCAAGTTGTCCTTCATGAAATGAAATAGTTGGTTTGTAAGCATAAACTGTGTCTTGCCTTGGGGTTGTAGAAGCTTGCCCTTTTTCTGCTTGCATTGATTTCCTGGCTATTTCTGCATAAAAGCTTTAGTTGAAAATGAAGGAAACCTTTTGTCTTGCCTGCCAAACAAAAATGAAGTGACACAAGCAAAACATGTCATGGATCAAATTTTTCAGACAAACCGGAAAAGAATTTGGATGCTTCACTTCTGAACTCACTGCCAGATCCCAGTCTAACATGCTGAAACTGTATGGAAAGAGATTTCTTTGCAATTAGTCTTTTGGGTAATGCTTTTACCTCACTCATATATTTTTTTTAAAGGGATGGCAGAATGAGAGAAAATGGGCCACATTTTAACTTGGCTGCAGAGTAACTCAAATCGTTTAGGCCCCGATCTGCAAATACTGACAACTTTGCTTCCATGTGAAGTCTCATTCAGGTCAATGAGATTGCCCACGTGAGAAAAATGACTGAGGTGCATAAGCGTTTGGAAGTTCTAGTCCTTAATTTGTAACACATTCTATGCTCGCTTACTGCTAAAATTTCATGCCAGGAGATACAGGCCGTGTTCTCAACTGTCTTCTGTAGAAATATTTGACAAGAAATTGTAGCAGAAGTGTATCTGGGCCAGTTTTTCAAAAGAATTCCCCTCAGGGGGCATGCACAGGAATAAAAAATTGGCCACTTTTGGAGGGGCACTTTCTGTGCCCCTTGTGGCCGGAGCTGGCTCTCCCCCCTCTCCCAGGGGCCAAAAAGAGCTGGCTCCCTTCCACAACCCCCATGGCTTAGGGCCAGTGGAACTGGCTCTCTCCCTTTCCTCCCCTCGCATCTGGAGGAGCTGATTCTCCCCCTCGCTGCCCATCTCTCCCCCTCCCCCGTGGCCAATAGAGCTGGCTCTCTCACTCCAGCCCCCCCCCCCGCTGCAGCTGGTGGAGCTCATTCTCCCCCAGCAGCCAGAGGAGCTGGCCCCCGGTCCCGGGGTGGGCCAGAGAAGCTGTCATCTCCTGCCCCAGCAGGGGCTGGAGAAGCTCTTTCTCCCTGCCCTGGCCCAAGAGGAGTTCCGTGCCCCTGTTGATTGAGGGGGGGGGATGCCCCTGCTTACCCCTCTTGCGCACGCCCCTGATTCTGCTCCTGTTTAGGTCCCAGCATACGTGGCCAGGTTTTCAGAATTGCTGTGCACACGGCATTAAACCTCTTTTGAAAATCCAGCCATCAGTGTCACAAAGGGGGCTGTTGGGTGCCAAGCACCGTTGAGAATCTGGGGTGAAATTCTGTGCTGTGCCTCTTGGAGCGTAGCACTCAGCCTAGGTGAAGTTGGGGACAAGACAAGACTGATTTAAAGCTGCCTATCCACCCTCCCAATTCTGGGCTTCTCTGCACGTTGGAGAGGCCTCCAGTGAACCTAGATGGCCCTGGGGGCTTGTCTAAGTGATGGCAGCCTCTCTTAGCTGCTCTGGGGGCAGAATCTCAGCAGTGCTGCACGGTGTGGCCCTGGCCCCTTGTACCTCCCCACCCCGCCATGGATTGCAAGGAGATCCTTGGAAGGCGGCCTTATGGCTGTGTCCAGCAGTTTCTGCATGGGAAGAGTTCTTCCCAAGCTGGAAGCAGGGCTTTTAGAGCCCCTTTATGCCACTCTGTGCCTTTTACCTGGCATAAGAGGGCTGGCTCAGGGCTGAGGATCTCATCTATGCCCCTTTGTGTGTACTATTTGGGGTGTCTTTTCTCTTTCAGAGTCTGGGGTCTCTGACTTTTCTGTGTGCATCCCTCTCTCTCTCTCTGAGGTCAGGCAGTTCCTTCTGGGCAGCCATGAGATAAGCAGGAAGTCCCTCCTCCTCTTTGATATAGCTTAACAAACTCTTTCCTGTTGTTACCTAAAGATGGATCTGCTAGGGTGGCCGTGTCAGCGTTCCAACTTCAAGCATCCCAAACTCATGCGTCACGCCCCGAAATATCATTAGATTGTCTTAAAAATCATGATACTTTAAATAAAAAAAAAAAAAAGGAGAATGTGGAGTTTTTATTTGCTGTTGGTTTTTGGAGCCTCCATGGTTCACATTTTTAAGCTTTTCTCCACAACCATGAGGGCTAGAAAGTTGCATTAAAAATAATGGAGATTTTCATGAAATCACATGACTCCAGAAGCTGGGACTTTTTAGTTTAAAAAAAAATCAAATAAGACTGGTAATAAATTCACATAAAGTGGCAATACTGGGGTTTCTGCTGGCTCAACAGAAATACAAACTGACTAGTAAACAGGTATGCTACGGAAGACTCTGAAATGGCAGGACATAGAAGTAAAAAGGAAAATGGGAAATGATCCAGGAAAGAGTTCAGTAAGGCATGCAATACAAAGTAGGGATTTAGAAGCAGAAAAGACAGTGAGGTATTTAAAGGGGAAAGAATTGATGAACAATCTCTGGTGATTGTGAATAAGGGAAAGGAATGAAGAGATGCTTGAGGGGGCTGAATATAAAAAGACAGAGAAAAGGATAGAAGTTTTGAAAGAACTGCATTTCCCAGAGGGCTGTCTGCATGGATCTCATTGCAGACTCAGGCCTATTACTATTAATTTATAAGAGCCTAATATGAAGATTTCATACGCTTGTATGCATTTAAAAAAAAGATGCCTTTTTTTGGCACTTCCTAGACTAGTGACTTAAAATGGCTTCTGTTTTAGTTAAAACAGGAAATCCATTAAACATGTCCTAGCTTGACCTCTTATATCACTGCCATGATTGCATGTGCTACTTGGTGCCTTGGGCATTCATAGTGAACCATGTATTCTGAATTACTTTTCTTGGTCACAGATAATTTGTGAACAGATCATGATTTCTGTTTAAAACTATTAAAATGCAAAACTATGTTAGCCTCTGGATTGCTTGAAAATGGTTAGCAGTGCATATTGCTTTGAATAGTCAATATTTAAGTCAAACTGTTCTGTCTGGATGCAGATGTCACTTGATCAGTTTCTCTTTGATTGATAAGTGTCTCTCATAATCTGTTCCAGAGTGGTAGCTGTGTTAGTCTGTATACAGCAAAAACAACGAGAGTCCTGTAGCACTTTAAAGACTAACAAATTTAATTTCTGTAGGCATAAGCTTTCATGGGCTGTAACCCACTTCGTCAGATGTAAGGAATAGAAATCACATAGGAGGCATATATATATACATATCCCAGGGTAAGTAACAACAATGGGGAAGGTAGATAAACGCAAAGTCCATTCAGTGAGAGTAGTTGAGGCCTATTCACAACCATTGATTAGGAGGTGAGAATGTGTGAACAGTGACAATTACTGTTGCCCATGTGAATACTTGTGACTATGAATTTAAATTTTGCATTCAGCAACAAATCTGCAATGTTTGTTTAATGTTCACTGTTTCAATGAACGTTTCAGGCAAAAATCTTACACTAGAACACTCCACAGGTGGAAAATGGAGGTCTTAATTGATGCATAGGCTATGTGCTGGGCCTCTGCAGGAGGATGAATTTCACTCAGGTCAATGGCTGCATAAATGTTGCCAAAGTACAAGCTTTAAAAGAGTGTAAATGAGGGTATGGAAATAATGTATGGCAGTGTTTGCCCAGCTCTACCTGGGACCCATATGGGAGGATGTGATGCGGTGTCCACCCCACACAAGGCCTCAGGGGGTTAAGGTGGTTAGGTAGGCCAATTTACTACTGAGGGTGCACCTGGAGGAGCAGTCAAGGAGCAGGGATTAATTAGATGAGGCTCAGCTGGATGGGAACAGGAGGGGCCTATATAAAGCTGAGGGCAGTAGGCACCTGCATGGTAGTAGTTTACAGTCACTCCTTAGGAGAAGGTTGGTGTGTTTGGGGCTATAGCAGTAAGAACCCTACACTTATCTCCTGGCAGCAGTGAGTTTGGGCTGGCAATCCCAGAGAGTGGGGGAGAGCTGGACAGGCTTAGGGGAAAAGCAGCAAGGCATGGGATGTTGTGCACCTTGGCTGCTAAAGAGAAGGCATGTGAGATGGAGCCTGGAGTAGAGGGTGAGTCTGCGTTCCCCTCTTGGTCTCTGGGGAAGTGGCAGAGACCAGGCAATGGAGAGTGAACTGCCTGGGAAGGAGAGGCCCATAGTGACCTGGCTGGAGTTAGGGGCTGCAGGGTGGAGAGACTGCCAGAGGCGAGCGCAGCACCTGGTAGAGCTGCCAGGAGGAGGTGAGCTAGCAGTGAGTGCATTCTGTAACAGAGGCTTTAATTGCTTTTAAAAAAAAGGGAGGGGGGAGCATTGCCAGGTGTATAAAATTAAATTAAACTAAAGAACTCAGCCTGTCTATGTTCTCAGTCAAACTAACGAAGTGTGTGCATGTTTTTAACACCTAGTGATGGGAAATCCTTTCACTTTCATATGTTTGGCACTTTGTAAATTGTACACCAGAGCTGTAGTGCAAAACAGCAGGTTTTGAATTGTCAGCCTCTGGAATTCATCTCTCTCTAGGGATATTGCAAAAACATCCTTGCCCAGGCTGTTTCTTTCTGCTTTAAAGATAGTTCAGAAGAGCAAACTTCTTGCTTTTCAGGCACCATAATTGGCATCATTCCATGTGTTCCAAGGGAGGGCACGTGCCAATCTGCCTTCAGCTAGCCAACAGCATTGCTTCTTCTCTTGTCTTCTCCTCCACCTCTATTTGGGCTGTGTCCTGTAAAGCATTGAATGCCTTCAACTTCTATTGAGGCCAATGGAATTTGAATGGTCAACCCTTTGCAGGGCTGGGTCTTGAGAGCATGGATTTTAATACTTACACAGTTATTCTTTATTTGATTTCTCCAAGTAGATATATTTGTCCATATTAAAGCTCCCTCATAAATCAGCAGAAGTGGTGATAGGGATTGGTAGGAAAGCAAACTTCCTCTTTTGCTAACCAATCTCTTTTTAATGACTTATATATGGTTATGAAATAAAGGGGCTCAGAGTGTCTGCCACACACTCTGCGTAGAAATCCCGAAGAAGTGAACTGTGTGCATGTTCTACCTTCCAGCAGACTAATTATTCAACTTTTTGGAGGGAATTCAGCTACTGCTTAGTGAAGGGTGTCTGAAGCAGTCTGTCTGATGTCCTAAATGCTCAGGGAAGGGATGGCTGGGAGGAGAGAAAGAGAGAAGTACATAACTGACAGGAGGCAATCAAAACCCCCATTTCATAGGGTTAACACAATAGAAGTGGCTAGCCCTTTAGGGAAGAAATATGGAAAATTATTTTTAAAACAGCCTTGAGAGAGAGAGGCAGAAAGGGTTGGGTCTGAGTGACCTTGGGAAGAGCTACAGGCAGACTAGAGTGGTTTTTGTTATGATTTCAGAATGTAAAGACCTCCTTGCGATGCTAACATCTCTGATTATTGAAATGGAAAGACTTAAAATAAACCCCATGTGTTCTTTGCATCTTGTGGTTTATTTACTTTTTGCAGTTTTCTCCGCTTTGACAATGCATCTATGGCCTACTGCAACTGCTATTGAAATCAGTGGAAAGACTGCCATTGGACCAGGCCCGTAGACTGCCCAGTTTCTAGTTCATTTTACATTTAGGTTTTCTAGCCCCAGGCTATAACTGTAAACCCCTGTAGATTTTTAAAATCCAGAAAATGATCTTTTACTGAAATTAAAACTAAAAATATCAAAGCATTTTTATAAACATAGTTTGTATGAAACCTGCTTTAAAAAAATAAAAGCTAAAATTTAGAGCACAAACTACTGGTGTCCTTCCAAATGTTGAACACTATAAAAAGCAATCGAATGTTGTACTGTTTTTGTGTGTGTGATGAAAACTGGACAGAGCACATGTTTTTTTTTTTTATTTGTCAGTATTAAACTTGAAAAAGAGAACCCAACATAACATTTGCTGGGTAACATGACCATCCTTAGCATTTCCATACAGCATTGGCAAGTCGTGTATTTTCCCATCATATTTGTGTACATACCATGTACACATATACTCTGTTATAGAGGGGAGCCTATAATGTAGGTTCATACTACTTGTCATCCTTGAGTTCCTGATTTAAAAATTGACTGGTTTTATCTCCCATTTAAGAACTGTTCATCCCCATGTGTGGGATGAACAATGTGCATGTCCTTTTTAAAAGCCCAAAGAGAAAACTATAGCCCTGTGTTACATTATTCCCCTGTCACACATGCTTTCTAGTTTCCTGATTTCTCAGGCACTTGGATGTTGTGGCAATGAATGCGGTATAGGGGCATAGTTAGATAGATCTCCTTTGCTGCATTATTCTCTACAGTTCTGGCTCTCAAAATCTTTGTTTTTACCATAAATAGGGCAAAATTCTCATCAGTCAGGTACATGGAATGCTCTTCTTCTCTCCGCCGGAGTCAGAGAGCAAAGCAGCTATGCAATATCAGTGTGACTCTAGGACCCACAGCCATGCTGCTGTCATGTAGGGGGCTTGATGACTGGGTCCTTGTAGCTTGTGAGCTAACTGGCTATAGTCCCCACCCTAGCTCTTTTCCCTTTGTATGGTGACTGCTGCATGGGTGTGGAGTACGCATTTGAGCCTTAAAAATGTCTGGCAAAACTAACTCTTGCAGCACAGCACCATGAGCGAACTGGCTTTTCCGTGGGACTAAACAGACGACTGACTTAGTCTTCATCCCTCACTTATTCCCTTTGATGCCCATGGAAGAGCTATTCACCACATATTCCGTTGGGTTTGAATACCGCCGGGCGCAGGAAATCATGCTAACTTGCTCTAAAACTGTCCTTCATTTGGCACGATGCCATACTGAATTTCTACTGTTGAGATGTTACGCGATAATCCCACCCAAAGCGGAGTTCATAGTCTGGGAAAAGCCAGAATAACTTGTGAAAGACTCTGTAAACTCAATGTAGCTCACTGCAGAAACAAGTGACTTTCTAATGGGTGTCAGCTGCACCTCAGTGTAATGCAATATACATTTTGTGGCCCTCCAAGTCAACAGGAACCATCCCCCAAAATCTCAGACAGGCTCTGAAAGGATTATGTGACTGTAGTTTTCCTGAGCCATGAGGGGCTGAATATTCTTTCTGACTGAAGTCAATGGGACCAGAAGATATATGGCCTCAGAAGGATCTTTAAATGTAATTGCTCTTTTCCCCAGTCCCCAGCCCCCATTTCTAATCCTGTATACACTGCCCAGGGCAAGTTGGTGTGGAGCTGTATATATCATGGGCTGCCCCAGTGGAACTTGCATATTTGTGTAGAAGAGATGTCGTGTTGCAGTCAGTCATATGGAAATGGCCCTTTTCAAGTCGTTATGGAAAAAAGATTGTTCCCTTTTTATTACTAGTAGTTGTTGGTGAGACTCTCAGAAAAGCACAGCTGTCCTGAATACTGTGTCTTCGGGTTTCGAAGCTGGTGGGAGAGAATCGGTTTTCTGCAGGGCCAGAGGGGTACCAATTAATTACCTTGTAGCAGGACTTGTATTGGTCAGTACAACCACTAGCCTGTGCCAGTGTGGTGTTGACCCTGTTCTTTTGGGGAGACTCCTCTCTTGGCAGCCCCGTCTCAAGACCTAGCTAGGATCATGCCAGCCTGGCTGCTCACCATGACCTCCCACCCCACCCTTCTAAAGAATCCGGCTCCCCAATCACCTAGTGACACGTACCCTGAACCAATCAATCCCCTCCCACTCTAATGCTTAAATCCTTCCTCATCTCCTCAGTCCCTATCCTCTCTTCTAAAGTTGTCGTAGTTCCCCGTCCCTTCTTCCCCATATGCTATGCAGGCTGCAGAGTGCAACCTGTGGCCGCTACCAAATTTACTTTGCACTCGGCCCTCTGAAAGCGTGGGACTAAGTTTTCTAAAACAACTTTTAATGGACTTCTAATAAACACTCGAACTCTCATTTTAGAAAAGGAATGAGCCCAGCTACATTTTTGCCTTGCACTGTAATATAGTTTTCGTAAACAGAACTTATGTTCTTATTCTATCAAAAGTGATGCAGCACTTCAGCACCAGACTTCTCCGTGCCACCACTGCTGTCCAATTTCTCATTTCCAAGAGCAGTGCTATAATTAAAGTTACAGGGCAAAGTCTTTAATCACTATGTGAAGATTAATACCAAGTATGTAGGTACTGCATTTTCCCTGGAAGGTTAAAACGTTCTTGGTTTTTGTGAGTCATAATTTTCATGGTACACCAGGTACCGTCTCATTATTATTGAATCCATAATTAAAAATCACATGGTAAGAGAGAAATTCCAACTATAGTTATGACACTGCATTACAGTCATGTGGGGGCCAAGTCTTGAGGCAAGCTATGTTCAAACTATTTAAATGCTTTCTAGATTAATCATGAGACACTTTTTTTTTTTTTTTTTTTTTAAATAAACACTATAAAAGGGTCCATGCATCTTCTGAGGAATTTGCACAGGGAATTGGTTCTCAGCCCAGTATTGAGTGCAATTAAACTGGATTTCTGATGAACAAGCCAATCCCACAGTAACACAAGCATGTAGTAAACCCGCATGTTTGACACCCCTGATAGGAGTAGTCATGCCTGTGGAGCATTTAAAGAAGCAAGATGCTGCCAGTAGAAAAAAATATCTCCAACCCAGACATCTGAGTTTCAGAGCGGCAACCTTTACGCTGTGTGCTGCTATTATGGTGGTAGATTTCTCTGTCTTGTGGTGGGCAGTACATAGGGAATCAAAAGTCATGGTTGTGGGGGAGAAGAATTACTTTATTAAAATAGGAGACCATGATCCTATGAGACACAACTCAGTGTCCTGAGTGTCAGTTGAGGTGCTCAGTACATTGTAAAATTTGGCTAATGAACGACTATATTTCTATAAAGATTTTCTTGCAATTTGTCATTTAAAAACAGATGGTAAGAGATGGCCAACTTTATCTTCCTCGAAAGAATTTAATCCTATGCATGTTGAGGCTTTTCATACTGAACTGTACCAGGTTTAAGCTAGGCCAATCATCTGTAAGTATTTTTCTGGCCACTCTTTGTATTACTTTTCCATTTTGATGGTGATTATCTTGTTTATGTTTTAAAATCAATAAGCATAAGTCTTTTTAAATCCCATCCGTGGTGCCCATATATATTTTAACTAAATTACTGGTAGGCTGTTGTGAAAGAAAGCAATAGTTGTATGTATTATAATAGTTTTTAGATTTTTAAACCAACAATGTAGATTAAAAAAAATCATCCAGTGTTTGGGACTTGCTTTCATTGTACTGTACATTTTGGAGGCTAAACAGATTGCATCCCTCTTAAGAAATGGGAGTAGGGTATGTATTTATATAATAAATTTAACAATGGTTAGGCAACTGGTTGGCTGAGAACTACCCATCATGCTGATCAGTATTGCCTCATTGTTTCTTTTTGCTCCCCATCTATCTTTCTGTCTCATGTCTTATACTTAGATTAACTCTTTGGAGCAGGTTCTGTCTTTTTGGTCTGTGTTTGTACAGCACCTAGCACAATGGGGTCCTGGTCCATATGTGGGGCTTCTAGGCACTATCACAATGCAGATAAATACATTTTTAGTGAGAATATTTATTTTTAAGGTTTTATATTTATTTGGTGAAATGTAGGTGTCTCTTCTGCTTCCCAAGTTCTTGGCTATATTTATAGCTATGCTATTTTACTGCTATCATTTTACTCTTAGTTTCTTTTAAGGAATCCCAATTCTGGTGACCATAGGCACCTGAAATACAAAATTATAATGAATGTATGTGATTTATCTAAGAGTCTTAGCTGAAGTAGGGCTGCCAGACTTTGGCTAGTTAAGCATTTTTGGAACCCTCTCAGCCAGGTAGAACACAGCAGGTTTGCTTGGAATATGAACCTGTGGTAGCAAGATGTGAAACTGAACATGTTTTTAGCATCACGAGTGTATTTGTAACACAGCCCTGAACTTAGCAGAAGAATTTACCACGTTCTGTTAAGGAAATTGTTCAGAAGATACTATAGTTGATGCTTGAGGTCATTCATACTGAAACATTATTGATAATCATTTGTAGTAAATCTGTTGGGGAAACTCGATCTGCAGGATGATATAAATAATCCAGGCAGGATGTCTGGTGGCTTTTTTTTTTTTTTTTTTATTTTATTAAAGAATTTGCTGTCTATAGGGAACTACTGCCAATGGTGCAACAGCTATAACTTCAATGGACAGACTGGCAAAGTAAGGGCATCAGGATGGCCTATATTAAAGATAGATAAAGTCATTGCAACCCAGATAAAATTTGCAGCCACCAATGCTATCTCTATAAAAGCTTTTGTGAAGCTTTTGTCATCACTGCATCTTTTTCTTAATGAATTTTGAATAGAAAAGCAAAAGCCAACAATTTCAAACTATGCTATGGATCAGTGTGCCATTGTTCGCACATCTGGTATGCAATGGAGATGGCTCAACAGATGCGAGTTAAGATGAAGACACCCCAATAAACCTAACTAACAGAAGACCAAACAATATTGCAGAGATCCAGTCTTTTTCCAGTCTTCTGAAGGGCAAAAGTTTCAAAGGCAGTTATGTCCAAATTACCTTAGTCTGAGATTGATAATGTTTTTGGGGACACGAGACAAGTGGGTGTAAATGTGAAACAACAAAATGTGGCTGCAGGGGCCTGGTAGACTTGGCCTTTACTAAGGATGGGCCAGACTCTCTGGTTCACTGCTTGGCGTAGGAGGGAAGTGAGCATCTGGGGGCTGTTGTGGGAGGGGAATTTTCCATCGCTTGAGGAATATTCCTATAAAATATAACAGGAAAGAAACCAGTGGTGTTTGATAGGAATTACTCTAAAAATTAAGGAAATCTAATTGTGAATAAAATTCTTTCCGTGGAGTTCTTTTTTACCACTCTGCAACATTCTGTAGCAGGGATATAATTGAATTATATTGAATTGTATCGAAACCCTATTCTATTAAATGCTGGAGGATTTGTTCATAAAGGACAAATACCTTGTGCAAGGCTGCTGTTTATGGGGTCTGGATGGTTTTCCTTTGTTCCTATGGTGCTGTTGCTTTGCAGGCTAAAATCCCTAATCCGTACTTTTGGTACAGTAGTTACCTAATGCCTGAGGGGCCTGTCCTGCTGGGATGCCTTTAATCTACACCCCTCCGTCAGCTCCTTCAAGTGATGCACACGGCACAGAGAAGAGTGACGAACTAAGGTAAAAAGTAGGGACAGCAGCATGGAGCGTTGTCCTTGCTCTCAACACCAGCTTTAACACACATTTCAAACTTTATGGCCACAGGGCAGCAGAGCACTTAAGCATGTCAGTAACTTTGTGTAAGTGAGCAACTTCATCCCTGTTCAACCATTTAAGCATGTGCAAGTGCTTTGCTGGATCAGGATCTATAAGATAAAATGGGGGGTGTCTAAAGCTAGACATCTAAATCCACATTTAGGCACCTCGATGTATGCCCTGATTTTCAAAGGTGCTGAGCGTCCACAGTTCCCAATCAGTTAGATATATTTGATTTACATTCATTCAGTATGAATGATGGGTTCTTAGAATCTCTGAAAAGACCAGATTCTCTAATCAGAAAAGCACTTCACTATTTAAATGTCAATGTAACGTAAGCACATACGTGAACACATGCTTAAGAGCTGTCTTGAAAAGGGGTGGATTTTAACACATGCTTAAGCACTTTCCTGGATCAGAGACAAAACCAGGACAAATGCTGCTGCTGCTTAAATGTGGATTAGGTGCCTAGCTTTTTGTTCTGTGTATGTTCAGTGCCGGGCACAATGGGGTCCTGGTCTTGAGCAAAGGCTCCTAGCAATTCTGGTAATAATAGCAATATATAATGTAATAATAGCTTCAAGTCATCCATGGTTTTTGAATAATGCTGGCCTAAGTCTTTCCACACATCCATCTTTGTAGCTCTGTGTAACTCTTTACTAATGTATTTAAGATAGTCTAATCACAGAGCATTTCACTGAGCCACCCATGGTAACATATTGTCAACTTTTTTCTCATTAAGAAAATCAGATTAGAGCAACTTTTTGTAAACACCTGTGAACCAGGATGTAGAAAGTGATGCAGTATGGAATGGGAGACTAGGAACACGTGTTGACATGAAATAAGTTTGCTGGAGAGAACCATGGAAGCGCTGGGTCAAGTGGACCTTTGGTTCTGTGGTGCACAGTTAGCTGCCTCAACAGTGGCCAAGAGAGAGCATTCTATATCTAAAATGAGTAATAGATTCAAATGATATCCCTGGTTAATTTAATGTGATGTGGTGTTAGTTACAGGAGTGTAGGAACTGTCAAGTTTTGGGAGCCTTCTTATACCGGTAGAAATATCGCCATTGAAACTCATGGAAAAAACCTAAAATTCCTGCTACTTTTGGCTTAGGTACACAATTTGCACTGGAAATCAGTGGGTATTGGGTATTTAACTCTCATTTATTCCTTTTGGAAATCTCCTCTATAGCTGTTTTTTTTTTTTTTTTTGTTTGTTTGTTTCTTTAAGAAAACAAAAACCTGTCCAGCTATGCAGTGCTGTAAAGTCAATTAGCACACTACAACACTGCCAAATTAATCTGCACCTTGCCTGCTCATACCCTATGAAATGTATTCATTGCAATCAGTCATGAAAGTCTGTTGGGTTTTCACAACAGAAAGAGAATGTCTTATCTTTCACCTCACTATCCAGATCAGCAAAATGACAGTACCAGGCTGCCGCTTTGTAGGAAGCAATTAGTGCCTCTTTTCTCATCACTTGCACTCAGAGGTAATCTCACTATTTATGGATTACATTCACATGGGATGGTCCCACCTTTTCAGTGCACAGACATTCCCCAGTTCTGACATCCGTGCTGGGCTCCTTAGGCCTTGATTCCCTTAAACAGCACAAATGGTTGAAATAGTATTCAGAAATCCCTTTGTCTTGGGAAGAAATAAACATGTTGTCCCATGCTTATAATGTAAATAGTATGTTCTCACAGTGGCTTTAGACTTAATAAAGGTTGCTGAGAAATGTGATGTATTTTACAGTAGAAACCACTGGCATTTCCCTTCTTGCATTTCTTTTTTCTAGAGCCAGAATCCTCAGTTTCTTTATGTGGGCATGGGACCCCTGGAAAAGAAGAGACGTGACTTTCATTTGCAAATCAAGCATGGCAGTGGTGTTTGAAATAATTTTCTTTAAAACAAAAACAATTGAGCCCCAGTATTTTGATGGCCATTCAAAATGCAGAACCAAAAGTCTTGTTCTCTTGCTAGCAGTGCACCGTTTGAATCTTTCTCTGCTGTCACCCATAATGATCGGTTATGTACCAAAATATCAGTGAGTGGCAGACTTTCACAACATGTAGACCCCCTAACCTCTTTGTTCTCAGTGCCTGTCAGCTACAAGGAGCACAGCATAACAAATCCTTTCTTTATCTTTTCTATTTCAAAGGCTTTCTTTTTAAATGCATTTTGCATTTGCAGTAATGAGGTTAATTCTATTACAAATCAGAATGTTGACATGCTTATATTTCCTCAGTACATTTAGAATTTGTGGGTGAATTACTCTGTTTGTGCCACGTTTAACTTCTCACTCAGCCGAAACAGACTATTCCAACACTTCATTTTTTCCCCTTAGACCTCACCTTTTTGCCCATAAGAAAGGCAAACTGCTTGGTATTGCTGGTGCTTGCTCCAGTATAAAGAACAGAGTCGCTCTTTTTTTCTTGCCTTCCTCTGTAAACAAATTCTAATTTGTGTTCCAGATGTGGACTGAGGCTGACCAGACAGGAGAGAGAAGGGGCAAGCCAGCTTCACCATAACCAAACTCGTAGTTTTCATTACTCAGTGCTCTTCATGTTAATGGTGTTGTCCAATCTGCACTCGCCTTGTTCTCAACCAGTCCAGCAGTGTGGTCGGTGCTTGAGTTTGAGTGACTATAGAGTTCCTGGTCCTCCACAGTTACCAGAGAAGGCCAGGATGTGTTGCAGGGGAATTTAGCAAAAAGAGGCACTCAGTCAGGGAGTTCTCTGGTTACTACTTGAGGCCTGGCTCTATGTGGTTATGACCTCACACTAGAGAGCTGTGTGCACAAACACTCACAGACACCCCTCTGCTACTGTGACCTGTCATTGCCCCTCTTCACTCAACTTAACAATGGGTCACAGCGTGACACTGTGGTGTAACCTGAGGAGGGAAGGTGGAAGCATCCCATATACAATATGTGCTTTCCTAGTTAGGTCCTTATCTCTGCACTGGCAGGTGCTGGAGGGCAATAGCTAACTGTGCTTTGTGCTACTATCTGCTGCTCTACTGCATGGCTGTGTCCCTCCAAACAAGACTATCTTTTAGATCTAAGGAGTCTGCTTTGCTACACTCGAGTTAATTTTAGATCACCATACCACTGCAGTGGTTCCCAGACAGTGATCTGTGAGCCATCAGAAGTCTATGGTGTATTTGCTGGTGGTTCATGGAGAGCTGCTAACGGCATTGAAAGAAGCCAGATATGCACTAAATACTTTCCTAATATTGCTGTTCCTTGTAAACAGCTGCTGTAGGTGCTGCAGGTAGGTTATGTGATCGTCTGCATGCTTCTGAATGAGGGAACATGGTCCATTTGTTTATTCAGATGTAGTTTAAACAACAGTAACGTTTGTTTTTATTCAGTTGCATAAGGGATTCTCAAAGCAAAGTCAGTGCAAACTACTCCCTTAAAAGAAGAGCATGATCCATGCCAAACAAGGAAAGATAAAGGGCATTCCTGTAAAGACATAATTACTACATTACAGACTGTAGTAAACCACAGATGTGTGCAGCCATTTCATAACACAGCTTGGCTAGTTTAAACACAATGAGCCCGTTTTTGTTGAACAGTACATAAAACTCAAAGCCTTGTGCATGGAATGGCTACTAAATGACTTGAAGTGCGCCTACTACCTCCAGAGCATAATACTGATCCGGTATGGAGTTTGGTCTTGTCGAATAAAGTCACTTGTTAGCCTGCTCAGAGAGAGAGAACATTCTTCAGGAAGGAATATACTTTTAGGTTTAAACTATTATCCTAAACAAAACAATAAAAATGAGCACTATGTTTCACCCGGTTGTATTTTGCTCTAGATATTCAAGTCTTGCGTATCCTGTATCTTTCGAGAAGGCTATGGACAACTGGAGCTGTAAGCAGATTATTGCAACGTAACAAGGAAACTGAAACCTGATTGACTGTCATTTTCATTAAGTGTTAAAGGGAAATAGCTCTCTGTTTGATCTTTAAAAAGTATCACCCTTCAAATAAGGGCTTGAATGTTTCCAATTCACTTCACCCTACTCCTAACAGATCTCCAGAAACTGCAAGATCTGATATTCACAGTGCTTCTAAGGTACAAAGACCATTCAAAAACAAATCCCCAAATGTTTCAGGCCACCTTTATGCCTGATAAACAAGCAAAATAAAGGGCACAACCTTCCCCGCCCCACCTTCATGTAATCTTTTAAAGAATGACAGGCTAACTGATTTTACCACACTGGGTATATGTACACATTCCCATTCCTAGGCCGTGCTGTCATATGGAGCAGTTGTGGCACTGCTGGGTGGGGCTTTGGTGGTTTTAGGATGATGGAGGACCAAACTCATCAATTCCCTTGCTGAATGAAGAGATCTTTCACATGCATCTGTGGTAACATCCTGAGGGGGTGTGCTATTGTTGGGAGATGTTTACTGGACGATTGGAGGGAATCCCCAGCTGCTAGTGGCCCTGGAATAAAGGGATAGCAATTGCTCCATTTTGATTAATCTCCATCTCCTTATATAAACTCTCTTTAAGAGCTGAATTGCATGGAGAGAAGTACTTTTGGGACTATGTGACCCCTTGAAATTTAGTTGTTGGCTGACAAATGTCAGCTGAAGAAGAATCCCAGGACTCAAGGAGCTAGCAATAATGAATGCAAATTTGAGCTGGATAGCGACCCGAAGCATGGAGTTGTGCATCTGATTAAATATCCAACTGAAGATACAAAATGCCATATTTTCAATGGCACTGATCTCTTCCATTGTACATAGAAACACACATGCTCCTGTCTGGTAGTGTTTTGCAAGCTCACATGCAGTCACTGCATGTGGGATAACATGCCTCTTTTTAAAAGTTAGCCCTTCTCATCTCCAGATATGCATTAGGAGCTGAATAAGTGCTTGATTAAATAACAATTGATTCTTCTCACCATAGGCTCCCTGATGTTCCTATGATCTCAGTTGATTTATTTATATGTATTGGATTAATATTCCCTGTCTAACTCTACCCATATAACCGCCTTTGCATAGTCCTTTGTCTTCTGAACTGGGCACACATTTCTTGCATTAACGGCAGGCACGTTACATTAGATGTTATTGATTTAGGAATTATGGAAAAATTATGTTCACATTTGTGTGCCTGAAAATGAGAGGTCAGGTTTGTAGCCTTAAAGCTTTAGATGAAGAAGCCACTTCTTGCATTTTTCTCTGTAAAAAGTAAAATCACTACAGAACTTACAGGAGTCTCTCTCTCTCTTTTTCCCTTTTCTTTCTCAACCCCCCCCCCCCCACCCACCTTGCTGCCATGGGTGAAATCCTGGCTTCCCTACCATCAATAGCAAATTCCTACAGGCTGCAGTGATGCTAGGACTTCACCCCACAAGTTGCAGTTTTCAGGTGCTAGCTTACTGAAATACTGCTGATGTTCTATACGGCGGGTGCGTGGGGCAGGGTGTGCGCATGGGGCTGCCCAAACTCCTAACACTACTTCTGGCTCCATTTATGGTTTCCTGACTTCTCAATGAGCTTTCTGTGGCAGAGACAATGGACTTTTTTTTTAAATTGTGAATAGCATGAATGAAGAGCGAATGACAGCTCTTAAACAAATGTCGTTTTCTTTTGACCTAACTGAGAAATGTTTCTTTATCTACATGACCACTAAAAGAGAGAGCTGTGCACACTGTGTTCCCCAGGGCACGGCTAGGGAGGGAGGGAGGCATGGCCAGGGAATTCCCAGTCACTGGAACAGCACAAAGGAGCTGTTGGCAGTCAGGTGCAAGTTAGGACAGACCCCAGGGCTGCTATTAACCTGAATCAAGAGCTGAACATATGTGCATGTGCAAAAGTGCCACAGAGCTTGGGTTCAGGAATAAATTTAGCTTTTAATTCTTTTAAACACACTGGCCAAGATTTCCAAAAGCAACTTGTAATGGTGGATGGCTCAGTTTTGGGGGTGCAACTTAAGACCTCTTAAAATGGCCTGACTTTCAGAGAATGGGTGCTCAGCTCATATTGAAAACTGAGTCCTCTTTAAAGTGCCTCAGACCAGGCATCCAAAAATTGAGGTATCCAGGATTTGGCTTTTGGAAAACTTAGCCACTGGTTTCAGAAGAGCTCAGCACACTTTTCTACTTCAATTTTAAATATAGCATACTTGGGGAACGTTGAACATTAACAATGTGTGCTTTTAATTAAAGAAATTACCTCAGATGTGCTATCCTGCATCTTTCTTGGCATTTTAGCAAGACCTCCAAGCATTTGTTCATTAGTCCATTCTGTAATAATACTCCATTACTTAGAGTATTAGAGTTCTAATACTTTGTAAATGACTGTCTAGACAGCTCATTATTCGCAAAGTGATTTGCTGACAAGCCAATGAGAGATCCTCTGTAGGCAACCTGTTTCAGAAAGGAATATAGCTAAAAACTGGCTCTGTAGCTTTGTAGCTGTCCTAGAAGTTAAAAACTAAAACAAGGGATCAAACACAGAGCTAATGACTCCTTGATACCTTGTGTCATAAAATCATTTTACTTATGTTCATAACTAGAGGACAAATGTGTTGAAAATAAAGGTCAGGGACAGATTAATCCCTTCTGGAACTTAGCCTATTAAGTGAATCCTGTACACACAATATTTTTCTAACCCTGTGAAGTTACACAGTGGAGGAATTGTAAATACACTGTGTAGGGAATCATCTGTCACTCAGCAATTATGCTGATGAATCATAATATTTTGCATTTATATAGTACCTTCAATGTGAGGATCTCAAAGTGCTTTATGGATATTCATGGATTTAGCTTGCAATACTCCTGAGAGGGCAGTGGTATTACCCTTTTTGTTATGCCCAGGAGGAAGATGAAAAATAGAGCCATTCAGGAATTTGCCCATGGACCACACACCTATCTGGCTGAGTTGGAAATGGAACTTCCTTCTCCTGGCTCCTATTGTGTGCTTTAACCACAAGGCCATTGCTAGATCCTTCAGTGCACCAAGAGTGTATTACTCACCTGACTTTGAAACATGTAGCATCTTGTGCATATAACAGAGTTTCTGTTACAACATTCAGCGGTAACATAAGGGGGCTGTTAGCAGCAATGCAATAAACAGTGTGACTCTAGCTGAATGACTTGTGCAATCTGAAACTTGAGAGTCTCATTTATACATGGATCAGTAAATCTTGAAGTGCTCATAAGGAGGACACAGACATATTACAACAATTGAGGGCTGAGGAGAGAGCCAAATGGACCACAAAGACAAAGTTTGCTATTTATGGAGCAAATTCTCTGCTATACTGTGCGAACGTAAACTGAGCTATCAGAAAATCTGCACCATAAAAGATTAAGGAACAGTAGAACTCATACCAGTAATAGATTCTGATTGTTATAGCCCTGTCATGAGACAGCAAGTGAAATGGATGTTTCATTCTCCTGACTGCCATGAGTACCAGTAGATCTTTGTACAGTGAACATCATAAAACTGAAAGGGAGGCGCTTATGTCAGCGGTCCTGCACAAGGCCAATGTGCCACTGGTGTTATATTTTGGGGTCTTACATGAACTTTAGTCTGGTTAAAAATTTCCATCAATTTTTTGATGGGGGGAAAAAGTTTATTTTAAAATTCGGAGGGAAAAGTTTCATACTGCAAATCAAAAATGAGATTAATTGAATACCAGCTTCAGTATCAAATCATGTTTGTGTTTGTCATGTACAGTGTTTATTTATATTAACTTCACTGTATCCATTAAGAGAGGTTTTTGTACTAGCAACGGGCTATAGAGCTTATGTATGAAATAATTAAATGTAGTCAATCCAAGATTTATAATTCTCCATCAGTCAGATGAATAATTATTAAATGAGACATGTTCTGTCCTATTTAGTATATAATGAAACTCCTTTGAGTACATGATATGAGCATAAGGCTGTTAAGATATTTCACTGAAAGAAGAAACTCTACATGGAAAATAACTGTTTTTCATCAAAAATTTCCATAGCTAGTAATCTTAATATACATGCAAAGATCAACTGTTTGTATTTGGTGATTTGCAAGCAAGATCTAATAACTAATGGCTGCATGGTTGTTAATATATTCCCTGAGTGACATGGTACAGAATTTGTTCATTATAATGTGTGTTGTAGCATTTTGTCATGCGGCTTGTTGGCATGTGCAGTGAATGGAAGTAGCTGAGAATAACTATGCAATGACTCAGTGGGTAAATCCACAGTCTCAGGGTTTCAGGTTCTGCACTGTGAGGCCTTCCATAGCAAACAAAAAGCTATTGTAAATGTATGTCCCTTTTTGATCACTGTCACCAGGTATCACAGTAACATCACCTGAATTAGTATTGGCAAATCTCTTTACATTTTGTCAGGGCTGGCCCTAGATCAAATGACGCCGTAGGCAAGGAGTGTCTTCAGTGTCCCCTCCCCCCATTTGTTAAATTTTTGAATACCTTTTTTTTTATTGCACTTGTAGCTCATTTCATGACTGTGATGCATGATTTTCATGCATGATTTATCCTGGTCATATAAGATGATAAATTTGCATGCTAGGATCGGTAAATCTGTATTTATTCATGCCATAGATAAGGAAATATACCTGTGAGGGCCTGGCTGATAAGATTCTGGGAGGTTTGAGGAAAATGTAGTTCTCAGAAAGGCTGGAAGTTTCCACGGAATTCTACAAAGGTCCAGAACATTCTAGGAGGTTAGTGAAAATGAATCCACGTATGGAATACCTGAAACATTTTACTTCAAACATTCTATTTTCCCTGTGTCGCTAACAACAATGGCGCCTCCCAAGCCCGTCACCCAGGCAGTCGCCTGGGTTGCCTGACCCTAAATCTAGTCTTGCATTTTGTTTCCAGGTGTCTATCCTGGTCAGTGATTTCAAATCCAAGTTGCATGTTGCTGACATAGTTGGAGATTTTTTGAGGGTACCTAAGCTGTCTTGTTCGGAAGTGGATATCAGCATTGTTACAGAACTAAGCCCATGGCCGGTTCCTTGGAAATACTGCCATTTTCTCAGGAATGGGTTGTATATTATTGTATGAAGGCAGCATCTGCCAAACTGCTTAAACAGAGTTTTGAGTGTGCCAGAGTCATAAGATGGATAGCATAAATAATACCCAGGCAGACTGAAGTACTATCTTTAGGCTTATGCTGTATGTGCCCTCTGCCTGCCAAATACAAAATAGAGCTAAAATACCTCCATATTAATTGGCTGAAGAGTGAAATTTCTTTCTTTCTTGTTATGTTATAGCACTTTTAAATCTGGGTGTATTCTGGTGAGTGGCAGGCAACTACACAACTGTCTCTGACAACCTCCCACATGGAGTCACCTAAAGGGACCTGGAGATCTCCCATGTGACCTCTGGCTTGATGTTTCCCAGCAAAAGCATGAAACTCAATTTTGAGAAGACTTAGTGCCTCTCCAGCTCAGTCAGAGTTTTGACAAATGGTCTGGGAGCCTGAAACAAGTTCAGGAAACTATTGGTATCATTCCTGCATTCAAATCAGCAGCTAAGAGTGGCAAGAGATTTTGAAGAAAAAGTTTGTGTCTTGCCAAAAATCAGTCACAAGCCCAACCCTTCAAGAACAGAATCTAAGTGATTGATGTGAGCTGACTGTTTTGCAAACACCCTATTAAGGTGGTGCAAACCAATCCATTTTGGCAGAAGTGTTATTGAAACTTCAGAAAAAATTGCTCATTACTTAGTGTAAGCCTTGCCTTACAGAAAGGGATGACTCCCATCATTAAGGGTGAGCTGGACCACTGTCTTGTCAGGACTGGATAAGGTATTCAAGAACCTCAACACATAGCTTTGTGTGGGATGGTAGGGAAGAGTGTAGACCAGTTCAATTTATTTTCCCCAACCATTTATTAGAGAGGATTCCCTTCCCCAGTTTTCCCTTTCACATTCTACCTTCTTCAGCATGCAAAACACTAATGGAAAGCTACACACACATCATAAAAGCATTACAGTTTAGATTACATTACAGAATGGTTGGGCGGCTTGCTCAGATCTTATTTAATATACGTCCAGAGGTAATACTTCATGACTTGCGTGTATATCAGTAAAGGATGATTATATTTTAAATTTGGCAGTACATCATGGCAACTCCTCATTGGGTAAGAGTTATCTATGTTTTTCAGTCAGCAGTGTTTGTTTTGTTGGAATTTTCCCCCCATCTGGAATACAGTAGCTGATTACTAGCACTTCTAAATAAAAAAGCTTATTGCTGCTGTACTTGAAGAAAAATGGTGAAGGCTGGAGAAAGTGTTAAGGGTTTTGTGCACAAAATCCTTATAGAAACCATATAAGTAACTTTTAACTGAAAGTGAAGCAGTATAAAACTTTTGCTCAGTGGAGTGATGGGTTGTTTCTGACAGTTAACAGCGTACAGGCCTTAGCTGCAAAAACACTTGGCTGCAAAATCAAAATCAGTGGTGAACAATCAAGGAAATCACATGACTTCCTCATGTAGCTTGGAAAAGCACTCAAATCGGTGAGCTTGATCCTGATTCAACTGTCACATAAATTGGTGTAAATCAGACATACTTGATGTAAAACTGGTGCAAGATGTGTACAAGGCTTCTGTGCCTTACCTTGAAATGAGGTCTAATGTGGTTGAAACGTTGATAGCAATGTAGTCTAATTTAAAGTTTCTGCCAGGCTGTATTCACACAGGATGCATTGCAGAACTTTTTTGTTGTTGTTGAGAGAATTAAATGGAAGATTAAAAGAAATATGATTTAAAAGAGGTAGTAAAGGGAAGACTAATTAGTGTGAGGATCTGGCCAGACCCGTACCACAGTGTTCAGCCCCTAATAATACTCTTTGCTCCACTTCAATCCTGTACTGCAGCATTGTATAAGTCCCTCTGCTCTTGTTGCTTGGGGCTTTGAGAAACAGGGCTCTTTCATTATGTACAGTATTAGAGTACATTGCTTCTTGTGCTGGTTCAGTGGAAGCAAAGTGTTGCACAAAATGCTACACATATTGTTGATGGCTACTTATAACTCATGTGACTGGAAAGTTGTTGCCATATAGATTTATTATCCTGTATAACCCCAGACAGAGTAACAATGGGTTCTGCTGGCACCTGATAATAAGGCTGGATACGCAGAGACATACATTGTGGTGAGTCACCTCCCAGAGTTCTTTAATGAGGTCTCACATTACTGAGACTTAATAGCTTTTATAAAATACACTGCAAATCATTTACTAGAGCATGATGAAGTATTATTATTCATTTCAACTGTTTTTTCACTTGCGAATTCACAACATTCAGTTTCCCAGTCATTAATGAGAATTGGTGAAAATTTTACTGTACTTTGATAACTGTGATTTCCTGATAACCAAGTTATCTCATTGTAAATAAAAATCGGATTCTCTCCAGGGTAAAAGGCTGTAGCTGTGCACCGTAGGCATTTCTGCCCCCCCATTTGTTTGTAAGCTCATAAAATGTCACTTCTTGTTCTAGATCCAGTGTTGATTGCAAGCTTCCCACATGCATCTATTTCTTTGGGGGCAGTAGGCACAGAGGTAGTGGGGTTTTCAATGACAGGTGGATGACAGGCGGTGCACATGGTATCTAATGCAGAATCATCCAACTTTCCTCTAAAGGGCTTTACAAAACTGATCTATGTAGGGTTTACACAAGTTAGTAGGTGCTAACAACACTATGTTGGAAAGAAGGTATAACAAATATGCACAATTGGCAATACGGACTCATATCACATATACACAGCTTCTCTGATAAGCTAGAGACCTACTGGGGAATGAAGATACCACTATCTGTAGCGGAACAACTGGAAATCTTTGTTTAAAATTATATCTCTGTAATCAGTATCTCATTACTATTGTGCTTTGGGCTAGAAACTGATCGGCTGCTGTGTGACCTCATGACTGGCTTGTCATTACACTAGTGAGTCTTTGTGAGGTCATGGGTCATACAGAGCATTGAGTTGTTCTTACTGTTGAGCCATTTCATTAGTGACTGATACTACTACTAAGCATGCAATGAGCACAGTGTGTTACAACAGCATACAATACATGCAATAACTTCTCTCAAAGAACCGTGAAATATCTAAAGGCCAAAGGGCTTGATCCTGCCCCACTGAACTCAATGGAAGTTTAACTCCCAGTCTCAGTGGGAGCAGGGTTGGGCGCCTTCTGAGGTAAGAACATTGCAACATTGTTATGTAAAATAGTTATTTAATTTACTGAATTGTACAAAGCTGGAAGGAGCGGGATAAAGAGCAAGATAGAGGAGGGCATAATTGCAGAGCTGATGGTACTGCTCTCTTCCATTGCTTTCCAGTACGATAATACATGAGAGAGAGTGACAGAGAGCGGCACTATTTCCAAAACTCCAGCTGTGATGATGAAAAGGAGGGTTGTGAAATATTTGGGGTGCAGATACAAGGAACAAAATCCAAAGGAGAAAGCACATTTGTAGAGGTCAGGACTACACTCTCATCCGACACTTACTGGACTGGAGGCCAAAAACCCTTGAAACATTAATCAAAATTGAGAGAGTTAAATCTCTATTTAGGCATCTAAATAAAAATGGCCTGATTTTTCAGCCTTCCTGGACTTGACTGGAATGGAATGATTGGATTTACATTAGTGTAAATGATGTCGGAATCTGGCCCTGTAATGCAACGTGACATTCATTATTGCTGACAGTGCCTATGGGATGCCTTTCAAAGGCAGATGGCAAGAGCACTGAGGAGGCGTCTCCTGCAAGCCAGTATTGGAGATCTTTCAGAGCTGCTGACAGGGAACTGTTTAAAATTTAAATGAGCTGTCCCTGAGGACTGTAATGAGAGAGACGTAATGGGACAATGTCCTGAGTCCCATCGAAATCCAATCAGAGTGGGGAGCCTCCCTCCCTTAGTCTCCTTGGGAAATCCCAGCCTGAGGTTTCTGGGATGAAGTCAGTCTTTTTACTGTGTCCCCAGAAGGAAATGAAATTTATTGGCAGCAGAGACTTGCTTCACTCAGGGCCTGGTCCCAAATCCATTGAAATCAGTGGAAAGACTCCCATTCACCTCTGTGGGTATCAGATTGGACCCTCCCACCTATCTGTCTTAGGCTTTTTTGTACGGCCTATCACTTTAGTGTCTAATACCTTTTAAAACTTTGGACATGTCTAAAGGGGCACTCACTGAATTAAGCTAAAGCAAACTAAGGTCACTTTACTTCTGAATGAGAACTTTCACACAAGGGCCTTAATGCAGTTTAACTAATGCAATTTAACTTTATACTTTTAGTTAATTTGGCTTTATTTTCCTGGATGCCCCAAAGCGAACGTGCTCTTTGGAGTTCCCTGGGAGGGACAAATCTGTTGTTTAATTACGTGGCTCAGTGCTTAATGTTTATGCTGTATCCAGATTCATCACCATACACCCAAAAGGGCCAGCTCATGATGTCCTTACTCCTGGTGTAAGGTGCTATTCAACATGAGCAGTCCCAGTGAAATCAAAGGAGCTACCTATGGAGTATGTTACTTTACTTCATTCAGTAGTGTCAGAGTCTGGACTGAAGTTCCTGCAACAGTGCTGGTGTGGGTACAGCTGTTGGAACATAAATAAAGGTGTGTTAGTATTCATTGCTACCCTGTGCTCTGTTTCAGACACTACCTGTTAATGATTCTTTTCACAACCCACTAGTAAAACAATTAACCTGTGCCAGGAGCCTTGTAATATTTGAGGTAGAGATGAAGTGTTCTCATTTTGTTCCTTAACTTGAAATGGATTTGTTATCACCTCCTCAATAGCATTTGGATTACATTTAACACTGTTTCTTGTCATCCTTCATTTTTTTGCAGGCCTCATAGATCCAAGCCCGTTTCTACTGATCACTTTGAAAACTGAACTAATTAAAATGTCCTGATCTTTCTCTCCAAGGCTGAGCACAGCGGTTCCTGTGGGCAGTTTCTTTGGAGGAAACGCAATGGAAAGACGCAGTGGAAGACTAGCTGGCCTTCAAAAGCAGAAGCCCAATATATACCGAGAAACTGGGGTGCGGAGGTATGAGAGGGGCCTTGTGGCTGTCAGCATATGTTGTTTTTTAAGAACAGTATTAGAAAATGTTTCAACATAAGCACTCAGTATTTCAGTCCAGGACATTGCTATTACTGGTCTTGCAGACGCTGTGCAACCCCTCCTCCATAGACTATGCACTTATGATTTATAGTGCAGTAGCACACCAAAAGTGCTCAGCACTATACAGACACAAATAGGAAGACACAGTCCCTGCCAGACAGAGTACAACCTATAAAGCCAAGGTGCAGAGAAGGGGAAAGGGGATGCGATGTACAAGGAAAGTCATTGGCATTCAACTTGCTGGGTCCCTGATTTTTATAGGATTTGAAACTTCATTTACTTTTTCTTCTCTTGCCTATCCAGGAGAAGGAATTTCCTTTTCTATCTTATCCCCACCTATCCTAGTGTCACGACAGTAACATTTTAAAGACAGTCTGATGGGTATAGATAGAGTGGGAGACTAGACCAAATTATAATTTTCCTGTCAGTACTGGAACCCATGACCTTTAATGCAGTTAGCCAAGGGCCATAGTGCATTCAGCCAGCTAGCCTAGGATGTGATACTTTATATTGCACACAAAAAGCTGGACCTCTATCACAGACTGAATAGCAGAGTGATATAGTGAGATCTCATATTACTAAGACTTGGTTATGTTTACAAAATATACTGTTTTCAAGTATGTCATGAATGATCATAAATAAAACTGTCAACAGTTAGCAAAGAGGGCTACTAGCTGAGAGCCACAGATTTCCCCCTATACCAATAGCAACAGTTGGCAAATGTTAACTTTCTAGTGGATTCTACTATTAGTGCACTTTGTGATGCATTATCCTTTTTTTGTTCACATACAGGACCCACTAATTTGGAATTCTTCTGAAAATCATTAGTGAAATTCTATTGCATTTGCAGTACTCAGACAGAGCTATGGTGTTGATACTCACAGCTGCCAAAGGGGCAATGTTTAAAATCTTGTTTTGCTTTTAGATAACTTTACCTTAATATTTTCTGTGTTCTCTAGATCTTCCCAAAGGAGTATTGCAAATATAGTGGTGAAGCTGCCAAAGGCAAAACAGCATAGGTTTTAAGTGTGATCACTGTGTATAAACTGAACTCCTCTTAGCAAGGGTTATATCCCATTTCCCTGGTGTGGAAGAAATTTTTGGATGTGGCAAAAAGGATAACTTCACTGCACCAATTCGACAAGGGCTTTACATTTGTTTTACAGTGGTTGCTATTAAAAAGTCAACATTCACTCGGTTATTATACAGTGGTCCCAGAGATATCGCTGTTTTTATGCTTAAACTAGGAATTAACTGTAGTATTTTAGATCTTCTGCCGATGATAATCACTATATATCATCTTGAAGGCCTTTTATTTAGTAACAGAAAAACTACTGGTGAGCTAGACCAGTGTGACAGCCGAGTACCATACACTGATATACCATCGTGATCAATGGAAAACTAGTATGCACCTGAAATTCTGGGCAGTAAAGGAGACGTGTATTAGCTGGGATAGACCTAGAACTTCTGTAGCAAGGTAAATGGACTCTCAGATGCAGCAACATTCAACCGTATAAATGGGATCTCAGTGACATGTCTTCCTTCAGAGAATTCCCCTTGAGGAGTGTGAATGGATAAAGAGTCCTGACCTTTAAGGAGGGAAAATGCAAAGTTTTTCACAGTCTGCACCTTCCTTGGACAGGATCTCTGTCATCATGGTCTTCTCTCTTCCTTAGGGTTTTCAAAAGACCGTACAAGAGTAAGCTCTCTTCTAGTGCCATACGATTGAAACGAGACTGCAGCCCTGAGCAGGACAATTGCCCACATAGTGACAGTGATTCAGAAGACTCAACGGAGAAGCATACATGCAGTTAGTTTGTACATCTCTCTCTCTCCAGTGGCAAACCAGAGCAAGGGTGTTTTGCAGATGAAAGGCATGTTAACCTGAAGTGGCATTGAGATGCTTGGATGTTCCCCATTAAGTTCTCAGGCTCCCTGACTCTGCCATGGATCAGGTAGCCACAAAATGGCTTGCAACTGTGCCTCAACTCAAACTAACCCAGATGTAGAACAATTGGTTTCCAGGATCTGGCCCATTACATAGCACTTTTAACAAAACTATGGGCAGTAAGTAAGATAGCAGGCCAGATGTGCCAGTGCTACCTGTAGCCCTAGCTATAATGTAGAAGAAAATACAGGAGTGGAGGCTGAGTAATGAAGTGATGTTTCAATGATAAGCGCAGAGTGAATGAAGCAGGGAAACAGCTCCATCAGCCAATATTCTCTTCAAACCAAGACGCTGGTAGGCACTAATGCCAGGGCCCTGATGTGTCAGAACCAGGGGCAGATCTTGTCAAGTATGTGGACAAATGGGTTTGTTTCTTTGCTAAGGGCCCTAGCAGCTATAACATCTGTACAGCATGCAAGTATGTATCTGGTGGATGCAAACAAAAGCCCTTTCAAGTAGAACATGTCCTGCTTTGGAAAGTTGTTTCTTGCTAGTTCTAAATACATGTCTGAGGTGTAAAGTGGGGGCAGAGTTTCTAATCCTTCACATGGCATCTGGGATTTTGTGTCTAGCAATAGCATAACCCAGGTACCTTGCCATGTTCTCTCCCTGGATTTTCCAGCTATTAATTATTTTATCACTATTACATATTTAATATTACCCTAAGTGTGCTAGGCACTTCAGAGTGCAGAACAATACCACAAGGACCATGCCCCAAAGGGGTTTGCAATCTAAATTCCCACCTCCCTTTGGGTGACATTTATCTAATTGACAGGTACAGAGTTGCATGAAGGAAGCAGCTGCTCTAGCAAATGTCTTCCTGAAACCAGCGCATTGGTGGACACTGCCAGCAATCCCCCCGTGTTCCACAACCCAGGGCAGATCCCCTTAGGTATGTGCAGTATATCAGTTCCAGTAAGATATTTCTTGTGTTTCAAGGGGACCGTCACAAAATCACTGAGTAGTCCTAATTTCAGAGTTACCCAGTCTGAGCAGTCAGCTTAAATATTAAATCTACTGGCTTCCTTTTGAAGCTTTATTTCTCCCTACCCTCTTCATAGCATTGCTCTGACATCCCCACACTGTTCTTCCCTCATAATGGCAAGGAATAGTAGCTATCCTTTGTGTCTGGCTGCATCTGTCCCATTATCAACATGACAATACTGCTGTGCAGCCACTAAGGCAACTGAACACTGAGATTCAGTTCTGCACTATTCTGTTCAGATACTACTGGGCAACCACTAGCAACTGTGAAATCCATTCTTCCAGCCCCAGCTACCAGACCAATGCCAAAAGAGTCCCCCGGCTCCTCTCTGATGCCAGGAATGGCTCTCCTGCACCAAAGCAAGAGGCATGGTGTCCTGCACAATCACTCTGATCAGTCTTCTATTAATGGTTGGTTTTTAAGGTTTCCAGTTTTAATGACAAAGATTAATAAAGAATGCATTGCACCAATTTCCATTTGTGACTATTTTCCCCCCCAGAGGAGCAGTCCAGGCTAGTGATGAAGATGGTTGCTTTTCTAGCAACAATATTCCTGCTGGGCATCTTTTCTGGTGAGTGCTTGAAAGTATTTCAGGTCAGGGTTAAACTTTTTTTGCTATAGTCAGAATTCCTCTTATCTGTCAAGGGACTTTTTTTAGTTTCATGCCAAAACATGGCCCTTGGCTGAGGCCATTAGCAATAGGAGTCTTTGGGGTGCTCAGCTTTCAAAATATTTTTAGTATATTGGACTTGGTGCCGATGAAAGACCTGGAAAATGCACTCTTCCGCTTTCCCCCTAACCCGCAGATCAGGGAAAGTAGATTCAGCAGCTGTGATGTAGATTGTCTTTCCAAAATGCCTCACCTACCCAAAGGAGCTGCCTCTGTAAGTGAGAGGGTACTTCAGTCTCCTGGGCCAGTTCAGTTCAGTTCTTGGCTCCTTACTGAGTGTGTATTTGTGATGTATATGTTTATCCACTAGAAGCTGGCCAACCACCAAATAGCTGATAGATGGTAAACCTATAGATAGGGGTAAACCTACATGTAAAAGAGCAAACTAGTTGTGAAAGACTCTCCTAAACCCACTAGCAATCCAGTCCTCTTTCCTTTTTCTGTAAGTCTGGTATCCAAGTCAGGAGGGTATCAGTGAAGCACGAGGAGCACAGATGGGCCATGTATCCTGGAAAGAAGGGACTCTGAGAAGGACTCAGGTGTCGTGGTGGATAACCAGTTGAACATGAGCACACAGCTCAATGGTTTGGCTAAGAATGCAAACTATCCTAGGATTTATAAACAGAGACTATGACTCTTCCTTTATGTATGCAGCACTAGCAAGACCATTACTGGAATACGGTGCTTAGTTCTGATGTACACACTTCAAAAAGGATGTGGGAAAGTGTTCAGAAAAGAGCTAGAAGCACAATTCAAGGTTTAGAAAACCTGCCTTCCAGTGAGGGATTTAGGAATTTCAATCTATTTAGTTTATTGTAGTAGTTTATTGTTTATTGTAGTAGTTTAGTTTATTGTAAGTGCCAACACGGGGAAAAGATTTCTGATAGTAGAAGGCTCTTTAATTTAGCAGACAAAGGCATAACGAGATCCAGTGGCTGGAAGCTGAAGTCAGATAAATTCAAGCTAGAAATAAGGCACAGATTTTTAACACTGAGGGTAATTAATCATTGGAACAATTTATCAAGGGATGTTGTGTCATATTCATCATGTGAGGTCTTTAAATCAAGATTGGATGTCTTTCTAAAAAATGTACAAGATAAGAGCTTGATGACAGGATGAAATTCTATGGCTGATGTTTATGCAGGACTAGATGATCAGGATTGTTCCTTCTGGCCTTAGACAATATGAATGCTCCCCTTTGGCCAACATCATCCCAAAAGTACCTGGTTCAGGCAGCTCTGGCATTTACTTTTAACTTAAAATTCTTTAGTTGTGCTGTAAGAGAGAACTATATTGACTCTAAGGGTTGCTGTTATTTGAGGAGTCTTTTTGTTTTCCTGGAAAAGAAGAAGAGGGTGGGGGAAACTGTCAGCTAAAATCTGTGCGTGCATTTGATTTTTCAGAGCACTTTTATAAATCTAAAAGATGAAATGTATATTGTTTGTCTTGTAATGATATTTGTAAATTGTTTAGAACACGAACAGTGCTATGTACAGCTATATAATCCTGCACCATATATAAACCTGCTGAAACATGCAGAAAATCATTAACCTAGCTATTTCCTCTCTAACATTTGTGCAAGGCTTTCGCTTGCCCTCTGAGACCTGCAAACAGCAGATGCAGTTGAAGCTCAGGTAAAAAGGATTCTCTGAAGTGATCTTTGCTCACTGGAACCTGGGATAACATGGAAAGGAGTTATGCAGTGACGTAGTTACTTCAGTCCCAGGAACTGGTGTTCAGACTGGTCTCCTGGCAGCTTGTGCTGTGGTGAGGTTAACACAACAGACCCTAGTTCAAGTTTCTCTTCTGAATTCTCAAATACTTAACCTGTGGAGTGCGGGCTGGAAGCTCCGCAGTGGGGGAGCTATATGCTCTGGCTGAGATCTGGGAGAGGTAAGCTCCAGCTGAGGCCAGCTCTCTTCTCTTCTTCTGTGTTGCTTGACCCAGGAAGAGTATCCCTTTGGATCATCTGGTGCAGTTGCAGGCTTCAGAGCCCATGAGCTTCTGAAGCATACTCTGCTGCCTGCCATGGGGCTGACTAGGTCATTACTTGTGCCCCTCACTTCAGGGACTAGAATGAGAGCCCTGGAGAAAGCAGGTTTACACCCTTATTGGGGCAGCTCTTCCCATAAGTCTATATTGAAGAAAACAGCCTGGGAGGGGCAGAGAGGTCTGGAAGGCAAAAGAGCATTCTTTGTTGTCCTATCCAGCTTTGATGGACCCCTGGGTCTATGATCATTGTTGTCATGATGGGCAGCATAGAGAGGATACTCTTGCTCAGATGCCTTGGAATACTTTCCAAATAAAAGAAGAAAACTCTGAAACCTCAGACATAAAATCCTGATCTTTGAGGCTTACCTTCTCTCTCTGCCTCCACATCTGCTTCCTGCCCCCTCCCTGTGCCAGTGGTGGGGATAGTTCACACACTCACTGTGCTACAGCTTAGTCTGAAATGGCATTTCCTGATGTCTGTCTGTTGCTGTTTATAAAGACACCAGAATGAGATTCTACAGCAACACCTCCAGCAGAAAATTGACCACTTCCAAGGGCAGGTTGCTGAGCTGCAGATTCAAGTAGAGACTCTAGCAAAGATCCACAGGCAGCAGCATCGGGGGACAAAGAAAGTGAGGACCAGACACTGTGTAGTTGCTTTTTGTTTTAGTCTTAGAAAATGAACCTAAGTCCAGGTGGGTAATACATTTACACTGGCTTTGAGGGTTGGAGGCCTTTTAGGCCCATGGAAACTGTCTGGGGACAGCCAGAGCCCATTCATGTCAGCCAAAATGTCACTGCTTTGAGCTTCTTTGTATTAGTGTCATAACTTCACCTACTGCTGCACGATAGCTTTCATCTAAGTTACGTTTATTTTAGAAGTGAAGGTACCAGACCTACCCTCTAGGAAACAATACGATTGCTAGGGCTTCTTTGAGTCATTCTATAGAATTTAATAGTGTATTATATCCCTGCTATTGAATTCTATAGGATGGCTCAAACAATGATAGAAAGGATATAATTTTCTATTCAATGTTCTAGGTTTTTAGAATAATTTCTATAGAACCATATTGGTTTCACCTTTGTTAAATTCTAGAGGGCCTTTGCATGAGGGCAGATCCTGAAGGCTGGAGTCCTATTTATCCACAGAAGAGGTATAGCCTGGGCAATGACCGTGCTATCCACCCCACATGTACCCTTCCAATTCACCCTTTTATTGGAGAAGATCTCTGTGTTGGACAGAGGAGTGTAGTTTACATGATTAATTCAGTCTTGTACTTCTTTGTTGTTATGAATTAGTAATCGTGTTTATTACGGTGGTGCCTTAGGACTGCCCAAGAATAGGGCCCCATTGTGCTAGGTCCTGTACAAACAGAGGAGTAGACCATCCCTTCCCCAAGGAGTTTACAGGCTAATAAACAGCAGTGTGGGAGAAGGGGAAGAACACCCAATCAGAGAGAATGATGTGATGGTGGCAAATGGCATGTTAGTGCCAAATTTTATTTTACTTTTTGGAAGGTGGTTTTAGTTAGGAGATAAACGAAATGGAAAAAGCGAGTAAAGGGAGAGGGGACATGAAAGGAAAGGTGGCTAAAAGGGGACAAGGCTGGGGAAGAAGGGACATGTGTGGAATGAAGCTGAGGTGAAGAGACTGTAAGCAAAGGGGTGGGAGAGGGTTGGAACAAACAGCCAATCAGCCCAGGACAAAGAAAGTCCAGTCAAAACTCCAACTGTTCACAAGGAGGCTGTTCACAATTATGCTGATAGTCATGGTGTCTAGGAGACGTGCACTAGGACTAAGACAAAGAATCCTTTTGTGGATGGCTGATGAATGCCACATTTGTGCACGGTGCCACAGTTTGTGGACTGCAGGCATCGTTGCTGATTCATTAGCACAGACCTGGGAAAACAACTGTTTAAGCCCAGATGGGATGTGTTTGTCCAGGTATCTCTAGGTGATGTTCTGTGCAGTATTCCCTCACTCGGTGCCTCCTTTACAGCATCCATTAGGGTCAGACGACAGTTGGGTGCAGGGCGATAATGACCACATCCAGAGAAAGGACTTTGCTCTGAAGTCATTAGGTAAGCCAAACTCAAGTAATATGGTCTCTCTTCTCTTCCACAGCGAGGGATGCTCTTAATTGGGTGAATAGGGAAAGATGTCTGCATATTCCACTGGAAGATAAATGCCCAAGCCTACTTCCTATTAGCATTGCCAAGAGTTATATCACAAGAATAGACTTCAAAGTCTATTCCCTGTATACACGAGGGAATTGCGTATCTGTCTGGTGCACATATGGTACCGTCTGGATGCAACATGTCTGGATGTAAAACTTTCTCACACCACTGTAATGTCTGCAGGTGCCTCTGTTGTGAAATACAGTGAAAGCTACAAGACAAGTGCACATATCTGTATGTTTGGACTCTGCTGGAAATATTCACGATCTCCAGATGTGATCCTACAGGTAGGAATCCCATGAAACGACAGCTTTGTTCGTTCTCTTTTAGTGGCTTGATCCTCCCTTCCCTCACCACCTCAACCAGCCCTCGGATGATATTGTGACACAATATCAAGCCTCTAGCAGAGTGCATTGACCCCTGCAGATTAGATCAGCTGTCTTCATTACCAACAGCAATGTGAATGGAAGCAAGACCTTCTGTGAGGTCTAAACAGGTTGTCAGCTATCGCAGCGCCAAATGCAAAGCTAAAGGCTGATGTTTCAGATGAGGATATTACTCTTAAAAAAATAAAAATCTCAAGATACCAGGCTCACAATTGTCTCAAGACTGGGACATTAGAAAAAAGACAGAAATTATCTCTACCCACCTTTAAGCAGAGATGAGTGTTTCCAAATTTATCCCAGATCTTCTAGGAGGAGAGATGCTTTTGTAATGGGGCAGCCAGTCAACTCTCCTAGAATATCACTGCAGCACTGAATGTAATATCTCTCTGTACCGCTTTGGGTATTTGATGTCATTCATAGTTGCCAAGGAAACACAGAATTCACAAACTCAGGTCTTGGCAGCAAGGCAGAAGAGGAATGAGGGAAGGGACAAGCAGTTGAGGCCCTTTTCAAATATTTTGCTTTATAGGGATCAAAAGGAAGTTAACATAATTCCAAATTTTAAACCCTAGACCAGTGTTGAATCAAATCAGAATAATTTAGAAGAATATTTTACTTTATTCCAAAACAAACAAAAACAAATCCTGCATTTTTTAAAAAAAGATTTAGGTTGTTAAAATGATAATATGATTACTTATTGTATCAGTAACAAAAGTCAATTGTTAAAAAGCCAGCAGATTTCTAGTTCAGGGCGTCATAAATCTTACTGTGAGAAAACAGATAGGAACACGCTCTAATTAAGTACAAAGTAATGCAAGGTTATAAGTTTGTTTAGAATCTTAGTATGTGTAGCATAACAAAAAAAAGTTTGTAAGACTGATTTATTATAAAATTATGCAGGCACGCTTCCATTATTATGGGTATGAATTAAGGTTGTAGTGATGAAGTATGTGTTCCTTTATGTTTGGTGAGAATGTGACTGGTATGTGGGCAGCGATGTCCTTATCTATGCATTTCCTGGCTTTTAGATGCTTGAGTTTTGCAAAGTGATGGATGCTACATTTTTGTTACTTAGCAACCTTAATGGTTTTGTAAATGAAGTCTTTTGATTTGTGAATTGCGCTAGATGTCACTTATTTAAATAAATATTTCATTTATCATATATCATATTACATCATTTATAATATATCATTTAGATAAATGGATGGATGGGCAACCATATTATTCAATTAAAATAGTGAGTGGGTGAGGGCAAGTTAATTAGGGCCCTTGCATTGACCTGTTCCAATCAGTTCATGTTACACAAGATATCCATATTCAATATAGTGTGAGTTAGGCTGTGGTACCTGTAAATTTATGACTATCTTTACTATGAAGGCTGGGGAAAAGCATTGACAGTCATAGAAAATTAAGTATCAGACATAAGAATGGAACTCAGGTTTTAAATTGCCCCAGCCAAAACACTGAATGTTACTCTGCTTTGATTAATTCCTCTGAGAATGTGGCCAATAATACTTAGTGCATTTCCATCTGCAGATCTCAAAGCAATCACAAATATGGATAAGCATTTTTATTATTTCTATTTTATAGTGGACCTCACTAGGTACAGCACATCTGAGGGAATTTGTATGATAGTCCTTGAGAGGTGGGGGAGGGGAGAGACGTGGATCTACTCCCTTAGGTCCTTTCTGAGGCCCAGACTGCAACCCCCATTACCATGAGGAAAAAAATTTTCACGGCTCATAAGATTATATATATGGAATGAAGGATTGTGGTATGTGGATGGGAGGAGGCCTGTGTTACAAGTTTTACTGGGCCTGAAAAAATTATGCTTGGGCCCTGCCTATCTGCACTAAGGAAATGGCTTTAAAAATTTCCAGCATTGCTAATAGTGGTTCAGGTTGTTATGCTCTGATGCACTTGGAACAGGCAAATAATCAGCACAGAACTACTGTTCCTTCAGCCTCTTTGAAACCTGTAGCTGTAGACAGACCATGGCAGAAAATGGCAGTGGATGTTACTGGCTCCTGAATTACACCGCATGCTTACACACTGTTGACGATTATAGAATATTATTCATGTTAATCCTTTGCATTCAAAATTTCACCAGGCATCAAAAAGCTCATTTCTTGCCTAACTCTTTGATTGACCTGCCAGAGAGCCTTGTTTCAGTTAATGGGATACCTTTCACATCAAGAGAGTTTGAAGGCTTTCTGACAAGTATTGGTACAACATGTTATAAATCAGCTGTGCGCCATCTGCAAGGAAATGGGAGAGTAGGGAGACTGCACGGGACTCTGATAAACATGTAACTTGCTTACTGGGGGAGGGTTGAGATACACCTTTCCATACTGCATTAACTTGTGCTTTATATGATATTTGGAGAACACCTTGTGAAAGTGTTGGAGAAACCCCATTCCAATGGCTCTTCAGCCAGCCTCTGAGGACCAAGGTGTCTATGCTGATGGAAAAGGTACACCCCACCCCTTCGCCGACTGATGTGACTAGGAAATATGAGAGTTTCCCACAAGTGGAACCCATGCAAGATTCCAGGTGTTCTATCCTGGACAAGCGGTGTCTGTTAGGCGAGGGCCTGGAAGCGTTTTTCAGACTTGTGATGTGGCTCGAGGGTCTGGAGTGCAATGAATGCTTTTACCACGGGAAGAAAGCCGCGTCAATCACCAAGAGGTACTGCTTGCTGAAAGGGGAACAGATTGGGAAGAAGATGCTCTTTCTGTGTCATGTGGCTAATTGGAGAAGTTGTGCCACAGAAAAAGCATCCACCCGTTGAAGTGAATCAGAGCTATAACCTATGGCTGGTGCCTCTGGCCAGATACTGCTGAACTTTTGGGGATAAGGGAAGGAGATTGTGGTGATTGGTGCGTGTGTTGCCATCCTGGTCCCTGTTCCTATTCCTGGATCCTGCTTCCTGAACTCAGTGTTCCTGTTCCTGATTAAGGCTGTGTATGTTAGAACAGCATAGGGGGTATGCAGCTACATGGGACCCACTGCTACATACCTGATATTTGAACTGTTACCAGGTTTTGTTCAGACTTTCGCTGAGCTAACCAGTTCGTGGTTATTACATATTTTGATTGATAGCCTGTCTGCATGTCTTGCTTCATTTGTGTGTGTGTTTACTTTGCTGTTCTGGGCTGTATCAGAATATAACACAGGTCCATCAGTGTTAGCAGTGCTGGGAGCCGTGGTGTGCATAGGATTTGGCATTTTCAACATTGTCACATCGCTCTTTCAGAAAAGCTCTAATGATATTAAAACATGATATTAAAAATGCCAGCAGTCCATCTACTCTGATTTGTCACACACACACACACACACCCACCCACCCACCCTCTTTCTGTTCCCCATTTTAATATTTTGATAGGGATGTTGACATCCGGGAATTTCTTTGCCAAAAGAGTATTTTGCTCTTTATATGGGGTCATGCAACTATAGAGCCACAAACTAATGTTAGAAGGGGTCACCAGGTCATTCATATCTGAAATGCTGTTCATGGTTTTATATTGTGTTTGGGTTCCAGCGGGATAACACTCCAGGGCATTGCTGGGCTCTGCGTGGATCTTGTGGCTACGTAGTGGTAAAATTATCCAATGTCATCCGTCCACTTGCTGTCACGCTGGATCATATTTCCAAGAAAGATTCTCAGACAGAAGAAATATCCAGTGCGCCCAAGAATTTTGCTATCTATGTGAGTAACTTTCTTACCTTTGTAATGAAACTGATCCCGGCGTGCTTGCTGCTCACTCACATGGCAGAGCTGGCTGGTACTGTGGGCGGATCACAGGGTAGGATTTGTGACACACTACAGCAGCCTTTGGTGAGCATGTTTGTCTCGTTGGCCCTGGAATTGTTGAAATTCCATCCCCTTCCTGTTTCTTCTTTTAGGGACTAAAAGAAGGCTTTGAAGAGAAAGGAGGAGCTTTCTTAGGGGAGTTTATTTATGATCAGGATGGGCTCCCTGTCCAAACATTCAAGCTGGAGGTATGCTTTAGAGTTCAAACTGGAAGAATAATGTATTGCTTCATCTGATCCAGTCACGATGCTGAAAAGTATTTGTTCCCTCTCTGGTCTCTCCGAGTGCACCCTTTCTGGTGTCAGGCCTCGTGCCTTTACCTATCCCAGAGTGGGATTTTGCAATTATCCCACCCTACAGTACCCTGTGGATCCACAGTTATTACCCTGAGGGGCTGACTGAATTTGGGCACCTGCAGTTCTTGTCCTTGGAAACCAGTGCCCAGAGGTATTTAGTGACCAAGTGTGACACGCTGCATGTACACCCATAGAGTGTGATTTGTGCATCATTCATGTTCACCCATCTAGTGTAACTGTGTGTTGTCTGATGCAAAGTATGTCCTGTCAGGTGTTTTTGGAATGCTCATGACACACTGAACATTATTGTTGTGGTAGCATGTTTCCTGTAATGTCACGCATATGAAACTCTGTGATGTCATGTCCCCAAACGTGTGTCTCACATGGCTTGAATAGATGCAGGCAAACACAAAGCTGAGGTTCCACCCCACACCTCACAGAGGCATGCATACAGGAACAATGGACTGGCCTAAGCACCTTTGAGCAGTTTGGCTCAAGTGGAAGAAACCATGCCCATTACCAGACTTGGCCAATCACCTGACTCCAGGGGGTGTTGGGGAAACTTGTTAAGACTTGAGGTGTCTTTGTCTCTTGGCTCTCCTTTGGAATCCATCCTCTAAGCAATTTCAAAGACTGGCACCTATTCACACGGGGGGCGGGGGGAAAGAGCCTGGTTGCTAGAGGCATTGCAGCCAGCTATGGGTAAGCTAACATGGCAGACTGAAAAACTGCGAAAATATTAATCTAAGTTTAGGAGGTGAATTACCTTTTAGTTGATTGTGACCAACTCCTTGACGCATTATTAATCTCTTGATTTATATTAATCTGATTTATATTCACTTAAAATCTTTCTGTAATCAATAAACTTATTTGTTTGTTTTATCTAAAACAGTGCATGTGGATTGAGTGTGTGTAAAGACTCCGCTTGGAGTGACAGAACTGGTGCATATCAATTTCTTTGATACATTGACGGACAAATATAAATGAGCTTGCAGGGTGCAGTGTACAGCACTAAACCCTGCAAGATGGCAGTTCCTGCCATCTGGGGCTGGGGGTGTTGCTGAGGGTCAGTTTCATGAGTGGCTGGCCAGAAGCGCTCCTTCACTGGGCCAGGGACCGATTGCTCACAGGAGGCTGAGCGTGGGCTGACCCAGGAGTGGTTCACCCAGTGGGTGGTTCACACAGCAAAGCGGAGTAAGTCGGGGCCCAAGAGTGAAGAATTGGAGTGACACAGCTACACACTAGTCCAGATTGCAGGGCGGAGGGACGTCACACCAAACAACCTTCTTAAAACAAACGTATTTATTTAGCAGTAGGAACAAAGCATTAGAGGAAAAGGATTTAAAAAGCCAGCCTACACATGTCTATCTTCCCTAGAATCCGACTGTCCCATAACGGCAACCTAGGCAGGCCTCAATTCTCCAGACCCCCTCCGCCCCCCCAGTGTGCTTATGGATCTGGATCTGATTTCAGTGTCATTCCCTTGTGGGCTCTCCCTCTCCTTGAGAGTGGCCCTCTTTAAACCCTGCTACTTTTTTTTGTTCTCTTGTATTTGATGAGAGCAGGCCAGAGCTATTCTTTTCCTTCCTGCCTTGGTGAGTCAACCCAAGCTAGCCATAGAAAAACCATCCCACTAACCAAGCCAACAGAGAGTACCAATACATTATTACAGGGCAGCTCCATGTTTGTCACGATGCTCTCTTCACATGTGTGGTGGAGTGGGCTTGGCAGCAGTTTGATAGGGTAAATGGGGAAAGCAGAAGAGGTGGGATACTTCTTAAACCTCTCCTCCAGTCAGACCCATTACACCCTGTGCCCATTTATACAAACATAAGGGGGAGAGAACAGATACAGTGAAAAATCCCCTTACAGAACAAACAAGCTAGCGCTGACATGCTTTGTTCTTTCCCTCCCTCAGGATGCAAATGCAGATCAATTTGGATACCTACTGCTGAGAGTCCTGAGCAACTGGGGCCACCAAAACTATACATGCATCTATGGGCTTCGTGTGCATGGGGACCCAGCGCAAGAATCTGTGCAATAAATAATTGCATCTGGCTCACATATTCACTGGGACTGTGTTGGTATGCCAGTAACCACAAATGGAAGCAGGCCTGTTTCTCTATATTACTTTTGACTCATTCCAGACCGGGAAAGATGGTTAAGGAAAGGTAACCTGATTCCGAAAATCCAAGTTGTGGCTATGGGCAGAAAGTGATACTGTAAAAATGGCACCTTCTGACTCCACTGATCTGTTCCCTGGGTATATTTTGAATCCTATTTGCTGATTTTATGGGTCAAAATAAGTTTTTACAAGTCTATTAATATGGCTGAGCCAGTACTGCTAGGCGAGACCAAACTTGATTCTGTTCCCGCGTGTATACAATCAACGGAATTGTTATCATGGCTTCATTTTTCAAATGGATATTACTGTTGCTGATGCATTAGTCAGAAGGAACCCAGATTAACTTTCAAACTCCAATGGGCTGGCCATTAGTGTAGAAATATAATTCCACTTGCAATTTTGATCTCAAAAAGGAGAGTAACAACAAGACCACAGTATCATTTTTAGAATCCCATTTCAGAGCAGAACCACATTTTCAGCCCTATCCTTAATGAATTAGAGACATTCTTAATTCTTAGGCCATCTGTGCTATCCTGGTGTCTTTCAAAATGAGCAAGCACCCATGCTGGGCTGAGGCAGCCAGGTCTCGGCTACCCTGATGAAATTCTCCATCTTAAGAAAACACTCAGTCATCTGCTCTTAAAAAGCACTTTTGCATGCTTGGAAAGACCAGTCATCTCACTACATGGCATTATATATACAATGGAATTCTAAGTGTGCTAGTCATTTTCCAGACAGGAAGAAAAGAGGTGAAATCCTGGCCCCACTGAAGTCAAGAGAAGTTTTATCATTGACTTCAGTGGGGCCAGGATTTAACTCAAGTTCCCTGCCCTGAACAATTTACAATCTAAAAATGACAAGAACCTGCCAATTAACATGTCACAGGGCAGATCCTTGATGGAAAAATCAACACAGCTCCATCACTTTACACCAGCCGAGGATCTAGCCCCATATGTTGTAAACACATCTCTTTACTAATAGTGCATTAGATTATTATAAGTGCAAGAATTTCAGAAATTCAGTCATCGCTATTTATTTTTTTCTTCATATTTTAGTGTCACAACAGAGAGAAATGAAAATAAAGTGTTTTGATATGTTTATAGTCAGTTATTTTTTTACGCTACTAGTGCTGTAATGTATGGGTTTCAAATACTACAGAGGGATGTTGATTTAACAACTACAGTCTTCACTGCAATTTTTAAAAATTGTGTACACATTCCTATTGGTTTTATAGTTTTTTAACATTTTTATTGACACAAATTTAACTTGATCGTGTCCTTTTAAAGGCTTGCTGAGTAGAGACAACTTGTTATTGTTATTATAACAGTGTCTCCATAACTCCTTGTGTAACGTTAGCCTCCAGGGGAGCCATGCTGAGACAGTTTAAACAGGGCAAACCGCAAAGAATGGGGCAGGCAAAGCCTTAAATACTGGTGTTTTTTCTTCCATAAGATATACCAAGCCAGCAACAAACAGGTTCTGATGACCTCAGTGGTCATTCAGTAGACAAAATACAGTTCCTTTAAAACTATCCAGCCCTTAGGTTAGCACCCAGACAGCCAAGTCAAACATGATGTGGATTACCGAAAATCTTTATCCATCGTATGTAAAAAAGTTCTTCCAATCCCAAAGGATGGACACATTACCAAACAGGTCAATGAATAGTTCAGATCTTACCCAAATATAAGCTTAAAGCCAATGCTTATTAACTTAACTAATATTTATTAAAAAAAAGGAAAGAGAGTAATGGTTAAAAGGTCAGTATACATACACACATGAAAATAAAGCTCTTAGGTCAGTTTCAAAGTAGAAATAACTGAATTGTAAAGTTCTTAAATTGCAAAGTTTCTGAAATTACCCAAACAGGTTGGGGGTCATCAGTCCTTGTTTAGAGCTTCCTTGTTAGAAATCCAGTCCAGAGAAATGAAGACTAAATAATCCATGTGCAGAGTTTGTTCAAATTCTCCCATGAGAATTAGCAGGGTGATTCCACATTGGTGCTGGGATCTCAATCATGAGATCCAAACTTTCCCTGACAAGCTTGGACAGATTTGAGATAAAAAGGATCAGTCCACTAGAGTCTTTTATAGTTCCATGCAGGCTGACTGATATTTTTCTTGACAGCCTCCTTGAACAATTAATAGATGATTGCTTGGGACTCTGAAGTATCATCTTCTATGTCCTGTGCACACCGGTGACTAGTTACATTGGCACAAGGTAATAGGCCATTTACAACCATTTACAGGTAGTTACTACTTAAATGTCAAAGAGAAATACAAACACTAGTATTGTTACATTCAAAGTTCCATTTAAATGTTCATATGTTCCTATTGAACTCTTAATCAATAGACCAATGATAGACAGGAAAGCAGTTTATCTACACGGCTAACCTCTAACAAGAGATGTGTAAACAACATCAAATAACTACCAACAATATACTTGCATATCAAAGCTCTAGTCTACTTTCTCTACAGGAGAAAATGAAATGGTAAACAGGGCAATTGCTGGTAGTTATCAAAGCCATATTAAGTAGACTAGAAACTTTAATATGTTTAATATGTTTGCTTATATTGTTAGAGAATCGAAGAGCAGATACTAAATATATTTTGTCTGTTTCCTATAACTTGTTAGAAGTTTTACAATGTGATCTAATTAGCTCGTAGATGCTAAAATTCTGTTTCTGTCTTTAATGATGCATTACTGTATTCTATTGATTCAAGATCCTAAGGGGATGTTATCACTTAGATGGAACTTGTGGTGTAATAATATTATTGTCCACAGAGTAAACTACCTGTGAACTGTCTAAATGGTTAATTGCCTTATGCTAATGAATACCACTAGTTACCTGTGTATGCATAGGAAACAGAGATTAACTTTAAAGCAATAATATACATTACCTTTTCTTCATCCAAGAAAGGCCCTGCTGTGAAGATGGCTGGCTCAACTACAAGAGAAGCCTTTTTTATCTCAGATCTGTGTAAACTTTGACAGGGAAAGTCTAAGCCACAAAACTGAGGTCTCCTGGTGACTCTGGATTCACCCTGGAATTCTCATGGAAGAATTTGAACAAACTCTGCACTTGGACTGCCTATTGGACTATAACCTTTTAAACTGATTCCAGAAAGACTTTGCAAATCAGCCCCCTCACCATCTTTGCTATGAAACTGACCTTAGAATTTTACTCATATCTGTATATATATTGATCTCTTAAACATATCTAACTCTTCTTTCTCTTTTCTTTGTATTAATAAATCCTAGATTTATTTAATAAGGATTGGTTGTAAGCATGTATTTGGGTGGGATCTGAAAGTATTCATTGACCTGGTGGGCAATATATCCAGTCTTTTGGGATTGGTAGAATATACCCCAATACAATACAATATACCGCAATAATATATATTTTCCTGCAAGCAGCTCTGTGTGTGTGAAACTCTGTGATCAGGTTCTCTCGCCTGCTTTTTTTTTTTTTTCCTGTGCATGGATCTGGAGGCTCAGAGGGATAGAAACTGACTGCATCTCCCATGCTGAGGAAGTCCCTGGCACGGTGGAGTGTGCTATTGGTGGGTAGTGCTCCGGAACTGATGTTCATCATCATTTAAACCTCATTGTGGCTCCATGCAGGTACAGGGTTCTTCAGCTTGATGGTTCAGGGCTTTAGCCTGTGTCTTCTTTAACTCACATACGTAGAAATTTCAATGCAATTCACAGCTTTTTGTCATGCAGAGTGTATCACTGTGGCAGTGGAGTTCATGCAGGTGACACCTGTCATTCCTGAAGTCGGGGCGATATGCCTCTGAGGATCGACAACTGGCCAAGAAGGAAATAGGATTTTTATAATAAATGAGTTCAGTAGCTGAATTGGGAAGAGAGAACTTGTGAATGTGACGCTGGACTTCTATCATTTTCATCACTATTTCTTTTTCTTTTGGGCATTCCCGTTGCACTAGAAAAGAGGTACTTCTCATCCATAGTGCGAGCAGGGGGGGATGTAGCCTCCCATCGGAGTGGGTGCACCATACTACACTCTTTTTGGGACATGATTTTGAGTTGTAGTCAAGGGGGGCAAAGACCACCTCTAGCAGCACCTTCTTCCCTGGCACTACAACCCTAATCCCAGCCCAGGGGAGGCCCTGGGAGAGGGATGGGGTGCCTGGAGAGTGAGCCCACCCTTCACTCACCCTGCAATGGTGGCTTCTGTCCCTCAGGGCTAGGCCTGGCTGCCCACTCCATGCATTGCGACCTGACCCATAGATCTGCAGCGCCACTGAGGTGTGGTGTTCTTGGTTTCATGATTTCAGTGGGTGCAACTGAACCTATGAACCCACACTAAAGCTATCCCTGACTGGGAGTAACCCACAAGCAAAGTGCCTTTTAAAAGGAAAGGCTTTGGGAGCTCATTAATGGCACTGTAAGCACAATACACTCACTCACAGCTATTGACTTGAGCTTTATGCTTCGTTGCCAAGTGCTGGAATGAATAAAAATTTAACTCCTCAATCAGAAAGTGTTGAGTGTTTTTTGGGTTGGAGGATTGACCAGACTTATTCTAATTTCATCTAAATACTATAAATGGGGTTTCAGATTTCAGGTAGTAAATTTTACGAATTTAAAACTTGCAACCATTCTGTGACAGGCTGCTGTTCTCGGGCTTTGAAAGGACAGGAACATACTGGAACACTCAAAGGGCTGAAGGTTTGTAAGTTGATTAACATAGTAAACAGCAAAAAGCTTTGTATTTGGATCCTTAAAAGGATACACCCCAACACGGGATTTTAGCTCATAAGGTTGGGCAAATATAACCTATGTTAGGAGAAGTTCTTTGTTTCCCTTGAGTAGCAGATCCACATAGTGGGATAAACCTCTACTACCACTGCCAGCTAAACGAATTCCAACTTTAGCTCATGTAGCTCATGCTTTTACTTTTATAAAAGTCTTACATTCCAGCTTTGTTGAAGACTGGGGGAGGGGGAAGAGTTATACAAACAAACTTCATAGTTTTCTTTTGTAAATACAGTGGAAACTGCCTTTACTGTGCAAAAATCTAAGCCAGGCCTAGGGGTTGCAGGCTGTGCAGCTCAATCACAACAGAAGGGAATTGTAGTAGGGGGGCCCTCAATGTCATTCCTTCTCTTAGTCCATCCTTGCATCTAGAAGCACTGGGATACTATAGGGAGGAGTGTGGCTTAAAGGCCTAGACAGGCCTATGCCTCCCCTACCCCCCCAGTGCTGATTTCTTGGTTGCCTGGTCAGAAAAGATTCATTTCCGCCCATCCTCTCCTGGGCTGGTGTTTATATCACATCCTTCCTCCCCTCTCCGCTCCTATTTTGTTTCTGATGAATCAGCGGATCACAGGGCAGGTGAGGGATCTGCTAGGAGTGAATATGCTGCTTCATCTCCTAATGGGAGGATGATCAGGCAGTGGGAAGGGGAACATCCTAGGCAGATGGAAGGCTGGTTGGTGTGGAGTTGGACCATGAGGTAAGGTGTCGGGGGGCCCTGGAAAAAGTGTGGCATTCAAGGCAGTTGGAAGAGCACTTACTGGGAGCAGCTGAAGCACCTTAAAGCTTTCCTGAGTAGTGATACACCTGGTGTGTTACTAGAGGCTATTGTGTGCCGTGGAAGAGACGGTGGCCCTGCTGGGGGCAGGTATGTGTGACAATTATCCATCTATTCAGTATGTAACTAGCCCTGGTAGCTGCTCAGAAGGGAGTACATTACAGCTCCTAGTAGCCATTTTAATCCTTTGGTACTTCATTGTAGTGTGGTGGCTGATGTGATTTGCAATAAGCTTTCTCCTCATTGGGGATGAAGCCTATGCATAATTGGCCTAGATTGAACTGAGATAGAAACTGGAAGCTGTGAGGAGTTGGCCCAATTCTATTTCTAATGTCCTGGGAATGCAAGGCACTCAGCCAAGGTCTGCAGTAGTGCTCATCTTGAGTCACATTAGTGTTCACTAATTTTGGATGCTCAATTTGAGGCACCAAGGGTTTGATTTTTTCAGAGTATTTTGCATTTTTCCCCTTTATATGTTCAAAGCATAGCTCCATAGACTTCAGTTGCAGCTGTGAGTGCTCAGCACTGCTGGAGATCAGCCCCCAAGAAAGGATCTCAAGTTGTGCACCTGAAAAACAAGGAACATACAATTAGTGACCACCTGTGAAAAGTTAGGTTTAAGTGACTTCTTCAACCTCACATAGGAACTCTGTGCAGAGGCAGGAATAGAATCCAGTTCTCCATAGTGTCATTCAGTTGCCATAATCCTGAGACCAACCCCTCTCTTCCTTCCATTACATGCCTCATTCACTAGACAGCTTCCAGCTTCTGCAACTAATGTTATAGAGACCCTACAGACGACAGCCTCATTCACTACACAGCCTGATTCATCCCCAGAGCACCTAAAAACAGGGGATTATAATGGATAATTATGGCCGGTCTGTCATCTCTATCTTTTATGTAGCAGGAAAGAATAGTGCATTCCACTGCCAGAATCACTGGTTGGAATGCTATGGCCTGTGTTATGCAGGATGAGGTCAGACTAGGTGATCATAATGGTCCCTTCTGGCCTTTTAAAATCTATGAAATTTTTCCTCAGAAGTCTCTCTAAGAAGTTGACCCGTGTCACTCCCATTTTAAATTCTATTCCTCAGTCACTCAAGTGATTTCAAAATCATGTCAGATTTTCCTTCATTGACGTAGTTAATAGCCCTGTAGAAAGGCGCTGTGGCCTCCCCCGGAGTCAGAGCCCCAGGGAGGACGCGAGCAGCCAGAATGGACCCAATCAGGCCCAGCAGCTATGTCTGCCCGGCAACAAGGGAAACAGGTCGTGATAGGACCGCTCGGCCAGCCCAATCGGTGGCAGTGGGGTGGAGCCCCCACAGGACGAGGCGGTATAAAAGCCCGGCCCCAGAGCTCAGTCAGGGACAGACTGCTGCCAGAGACAGAAGTGCTGCCCGGCCGGCCGGCCGAGGCCCAACCAGGCCTGAAGACTGGGTAGGGCCTTCCCGGAGCTGGACCAGGCAACCCGGGCAGAGAGACTGGGCCGAGGTACCCGGACCCCGGGACTGGACCAAGTCACCGGAGCCCCGGGACTGGACAGAGGCCCCAGAGCAGCCCAGGTGGAGGATGCCGCCTGAGGCCGGACAGGACCTGGAGGAGCTGCTGGCCGCTGGGCCCCCTGAGCTGGGAGAGGACCTGGAGGAGCTGCCGGAAGTCGGACCCCTCCCTGCACTAAACGACCTAGAGGAGCTACCTCTTGAAGAGGAGCTCCCCACCTTGCCGCCTGTGGATGAAGAGGGACTGACGGGCCTACTCTGGACGGAGTATGCCAGCGACACTGAGGAGGCAGGTACCAGGGGATACTGGGAGGAAGTAGCGCAGGGGCAGCCAGAGCCTGTGGCTGAGTCGGAGGCCTAGTTTGCGTGTTGTGGTGGGAGCCCTGCTGACACAGTGGCAAACGCCTTCACCACTGCTAGGGCCCTGGGCTGGGACACAGTGGAGACGGGTGGACCTGCGTCCCTCACCCCTCCCCCTTTTTCCCTAGCCACCCCGAAGAGAGCCTCCTGCGCACTTCTGCACCAGAGAGAGCAAACCCACTGCTGACTTGCTCGCTCGCCTTGCCTGAGGGCCAGAGCGATAAACTGTTGGCTCACCCTGCCTAAGCGTTGGAGCCATTGACTATTTTCTCGCTTGCCCTGCCTGAGGGTCGAGCAATAGACTACTTTCTTGCCAAGAGCGAGCTATTTCCCCTTTGTGTAGGAAGCCGCTGTGGCCTCCCCCGGAGACAGAGCCCAAGGGAGGACCCCAGCAGCTGGGCCAAAGAGGGCAGCCCGGTAACAAGCCCCATGGACAACAACGAATGGGAAATCCTCAGCATGCCTTAGGAAGTCTGGCTCCCTTATTGTTATACTGTATGACTAACTTCAGCATACCAACCATTTTCCTTGGCGGGTCCACGGATGTATTGGTTCAGGGATAATCATTCTATATGTCTCCATCTTAAATGATCTTTATTGCCACAAGATGCAATTTTATGTTGACTCCATGAAACCTATAGTGTATGAGAAAATATTGTTACTTCTCTTAAAACATAACACTAGGAAACCCTGATTCTGCATTTTCTGTCTATCAAGAAAATGTACATCATTATTGCTATATTGAAAACTGAGCAATTACACCAGATATACTTTTATGAGCAAAACATAAAAGCAACAGAATCTCTGATTCAAATGGTTTGATATCCTAAGTTCCCAAAACTTATTTCTAATATTATACACTAGTGTACTGCTCACTAATGAATTGGTTGCCATGGTAAAAATTGTAACCATTGAAAAGTGGCATTTTACACCAGGTTAAAAGTTCTCGAGTACCTTGTGATAAACAGGACTAATTAGATGTATTTGATATGTTGTTCTTATGAAGTCTATAACCAGCACAGCTTTCTGTTTTAGAATTCTTTAATCTCTTTAGAGAATTGATGTGTGTGGAAAAGGCAAATGTATACCCTGATAAATGTAAGCTACAATATATTTATTGCCATCTATTTTCATAGGAAATAATATAGATTTAAATTTCAAGAGGTCTGGAGACTTAGCTAGCACCAGTCTTCTTAGTTGGAAAACATTTATTTATATGAACTAAAATTTGTAGGTGGACTGGCAGTGTAAATTGTAATTAATGATAAATGGAAAAATTGAAAGTTTAAAATAAGTTCATAGATATATAGCCAAGATTGACCTGTAGTTCTTGAAAGATACAGTGATTTTGGCTGCTTTAGTTTTAGGTGCTCAGCTTGACACATTTGAAAGAGACCAGATTTTCACAAAGTAAGCACTCGCTCTCTGAAAGTTGATACCCAAAATCACAAGTCATTTTTGCAAATTCAGGCCAGCAAGCCTCAGAATTTTCAGTAATTCTGTCATGTTGTTATAATGACTCCTTCTGGGATCTGTATTATAGCAGTTCAGGTGAAAGATTCTATATTTCCAACCTCAGCAGAGTTAATAAATTGAAGAGCATTGGGTATAGATCCCAACCTCTCTCACTTTCTGCTGAAAGGATAACCAAGCTTCTCCATTTCTTTAAATCCACCATTCCTAGAAATGGGCCCTTTGGAATTCTCTGGCACTTGAGTGCCAACTTAAACAGCAGGGTTAAAGATCCTGTAGCAGTGAGGCAATTCATTATATTGTGCACATTTTCTCTTATTTATAGTAACAAAAAGATGATAGTATCTTATTTATTTTTAATCCATTCATGTTTTCCTACATTTTACTGCTCACAAATGATCTTTCGGGGAGGAAGAGATAGGAAGACAGAGAACAAAAACAAAAGAAAAAGGGGAAAAAAAAAATCTAAACAACCCTTCCCTGTGTCTGCCAATCAAATGCTTGCATACTATTAGTCATTGCTATGAGCAATTTTTACATGGTAATCCAGTGTTTAAATATCATGATGATAAAGTGCAAACTGTTCTCAGTTCTGCTCCTTCAGAGAGAGAGCTGCTCTCCTTATGCTATCTTATACTCATATTATCAACTATAGCAGGGTAAAGGTGGAATCCCAACTGTATTTTCTTAGCTTAAATTTAAAGGAGGAACTGCTTTGTCAAATATAGGTCATGAATCTGCAAAGAGTTATTTACATGCTTAACTTGATGCATTTAAGTAGTCCACTTGAGTTCAAAGTTAAGCTCATACATAAATCTTTGCAGGATTGGAGTCTGGTACTTAAAATGTGATTAGTCTATCTTTGGGTCAGTAGACAGGTTATTTTTCTTAGTGTTATTCTTTTCACCTTTAACGTCCAGTTGCCCTTTATTTTGGAAGCCAATGTCAGAAATGGATTTGTTAAGAAAGTTTATCACTCTCCTGCCCCCTGGAGGTGGAACTGCTGCACTGAGAAATTAGAATTGAGTCCTAGGTTTAACTGGGGGGTATCCAGATTCCAATTAAAATGTACAGAATGGGAGAACTGTTTCATTTATCACTATAATTGGAAAAATCAAACCAGAGCTGTCTAATAAGGAAATGCTTGCAGCCAGTTTCTCCCTCCTGCTGCACCCTGAGAGTAGAGATACTTCCACATGAGCCAAACCAACAGCTATAAGGAATAGAGCAAATCCTAGGCAGTAAGGAACCAAAGTGACTTGCTCTCCCATCTCCAGCAGCATTGGAGCAGCCACCATCCCTAGAGTTAGGCCAGGAGTCTGAGCAGAATGGACGGTCACAAGAAATGCAGGATTTTCTGGCTAGGTCCATGGTTTCTCTTCCCAGTTTGCAGTTTGCTGCAATGCACAGCTGTAACTAGGCATTTTAGAGTGGGTGAGCAAGCATATTTATGTCCCCTACTAGAGGCAACACATGGGAGGGGGAACTCAGGGTCACGTGTCCCCCCAATTTTTTTGTGGTGCCCCCCCAAACCACATAGGCTGGGTGGTCCACTGAGGTGAGTCAGGAGATGGAGGTGGCTCTCCCTCCCCGAGCTGCCTGGCATTGCTGGCCCCTCTCACCTCTAAACCCTTAGTTGCTAACTCTGTGTCTTGCAGATCTCAGTGTGTCTCCCTTCAGCTGCTTCTCTGCTGTCCTGGGAAAAGGCTGGTTTAGAAAGGTACATAACTAGAGACACTCAGGAGTCACTCAACTGTGGGATTATCTTCCCTGCCCATCCCCTCCTTCAGGTGTTCCTGGCGGGATACAAGCCTCTGAAGAAAATGGTAGCTCTGAAAACCATGAAGAAGGCAGAGCTACTGGATGGGGACCTCACGGAAAGGTGAATGGGAAACAAGGCAGGGGATGTGAGGCACAAAAGTGCTGGCATTTCCCTTAAATAGAAACCAGAGGCTTCAGGGCAATGCCATTTTTAGGCACTAAAGGAGCATTGGATAGGGCCCAATGGAGCTTCCAGCTCTCTCAGAAATGGCTAATGAAAGAGTCTACAGGTCTGACATTTCCTGTTGCATGAGTGCAGCAGAAGGACCCAGCTTGGCATTTCTAAGGCTAATTTTACAAGGTGTAACAGAAACTTTAAGTGACTCCTGATGCCCCTAGCACCTGAGTGCTTGAATCCATTTCTCTGGGCTTTGACATTTGCACAGAGTAGGAAAAGGCTGGAGAGAATTTACTCTTGACTATAGCACTGGCTCTGATCTTATTTTGCTCTGATGTCAGACAAGTAGGTACTGGAGTTTGGTCAGTCAAGAGAAGGCACCTGTATTTGGTGCAGCTCGCTGGGTGCTTCCAAACCATGAACCATATCTGCTTTCTCTAGAATACGCTCCTGGTGGGATCTGTTACCCTTCTACCAGGACAGAGACATAGACTGTCAGGGAAGGGACTATGACTACAATATAATCTGTGACCTTTAGAGCATGTGAGCTGACACGTCATATGCTTTATTCTATTCAAAGGATGGATATGTAATAACACCACTGTGTGAAACTAGATTGGCCTGGTTGTGGTTTGAAAATAATACATTGTATCACTTATACCACAATATCTTTTGTGACTATACCATAACATCAGCATAGGGCAGTTGTTCTGCTCACATAGTCCCCATTGACTTCAAAGGGAGATTTACTTACACACGCAGACAGAACATGCCATTGACTGGCTCATGTGAATTTCTTTAAAATATGAAGTTGCTTGTGAGTGTCTTGAGATACTATTTGAGATGAAATCTCCATTTGTGAGCCATGGGCAATGTCAGATCCTCCAAGGATGAGAGGCTTTGACAGAGCCACAAACTTTCCCCTACATAAACTGTAGGGCATGATTCTGCTCTTGTAGGAATACCATTGACCAATCTCCTATTGCTGGGCCATTGACAGCAGTGGGAACAGGATGGGGTCTAGAAAGACAGTTTTTCTGTGATCCCGTTGCACAGGTTTTGTGCAGCGTGTGTGGGCCAGGGCCTCCAATACCTTCACAAGCACTGGATCATCTACGGGTGCAGAGTGTGGGGCTGACCTATCCTTCTTGGGGGGGTGGGACTTTAAAAGAACATGAAAAATAGGGGAAACAATTCCTGTGTCCCTTTCTGACTGAATTTTGACAGATCCCTCTGCTCCGTGCTGGAGCATATGGTGTCCCAGCCACAGGGGAGTCCTGTGAGACAGGCAGGCTGAGTGCAGGATTCTGATGTGAATTTCCTTGTCTGACACCATCAAAGAGAAGGAATTTGGAGAGGTGGGAGACCTCATGGAGGCTTCAGATTCCTTTCTTCTTGCTGTGGCACCAAGAAAACCAGTCTGCCCAGATGGTGGGAAGCAGAGGCCTGGGAACAGTCAGGGAGCAAATTTAAGGAGAATATCCCATCTGAGGACAGGACCTTATACTGTTTCCCTACCAGTTACAGCAACATCTTTCTATTCTGGGGCTGGGCTCCGATGTGACCCTCCTGCAGACCTCCCACTTGGTCCTGTTCCATTTCACAATGTTTTCAGGGACCTCAAATTATCCAGCTTCCTGCTGGGCATAGATGGGTTCATGAAGATAACCAATTTTGGCCTCAGCAAAGAGAGCTGACTATTCATGTGGTTCACCCAGCTGCCTTCTCAGAGCTTGGACACTTTGCAGATGCATTTCAGCCACCTGTCTGATGACTTTTATTCCTGTCTCCTAAAGATTCTCCGAGAGAGCAATAATCATGCCTTTGGAATGCACCTACTAGTGAGTATTTTTAAAAATGGTCCCTGAGGCGAAGAAGATACCCCCAGCAGCCTCTGGGCAGGTGCTGCTCTCTGGGGAATCCTTGGTATTTATGCCTTGCAGTGTGACTTTAAATATCCTCTTTATCAATCAGTTAATGTTGTTGTTTTTGCCACTATTGTGGCTGAAAATCCAGTTGGGCATTTTCAACTTATGACACTAATGGAAAGGTTTTGAAAATACCAAATGAAGCAGGACAACTAAATGAGTCAGATACAGTGTGATAAGGTGGGTGAGGTAACATCTTTTATTGGACCAACTTCTGTTGATGAAAGAGGAGCTTTTGAGCAACTCAGAGTTCTCCCTCAGGTCTCAAAGACAGCGTGATATTTACCCACAGAGATTCATTGCCTCAGAAGATGCCTCTGTGTATCAGTATTGCCTCCCCTTGCTTAGATCTCATCAGCCTACGCAACCTCTGTAATGGGGTCAAGTGGTTATGTTGCTTTGTCACAGATCATAGGACGCTAGCTAAACATGATGGAACTCTGTGTAATCCTGACATCCTCAAAGTTGGGAGCTGGAACTTTAACATTTAGCGTAGCCCCAGTGCACAATGCTCTGGGGAGAGGATGGACCGGGGGCATGACCGACTGTCGTGGATGTTCTCATTCCTTCAGGTATTGGTTTTGAGAACACTATGAACAGCATCTGTGGCACCCCAGACATTATTACTCTAGAGGTCCTCAGAGAGGAACCATGCTCCAGGGTCATGGACTAGTGGGGTCTTGAAGAAATTCTCCGCTAGCTTGTAGTTGGAGAGGTAACTACAGGCGCTATTCTTCTTCAGGTGGAAAAAGAGTGAAATTTGCATCTGATGTGGGAGTGCACTAACTTCGTGTGTGGAATTTAGTACTTCTCTACAATACAGAGTCGCGCAGGAAGGGAGTGTATTTCATTTCAAATCAGATCTGAATTTCTGCTACATGAAGGCTTTCTGGTGCCTTGATAGTGCATATTGAATCCAGAAAGGGGTTTTCTAGAGAGTGGGTTAAGAGTGAGATTGATGTTGCCTAGGAGAAGTCCCCCCAACTTCAGTGCTAATGATTTTCAGAGGCACTTCTGCTCCTCAGTCACTTCAGTGCTTTGAAAATCTCATTAGAGCGTGTTACTGAGTCTGTTTCCTAGCTTCTTACGTTTATATAGCGTTCCATATCTCCTGGTTACCTCCTTCAGTGCCGATTTCCTTACGGATTTTAATGGACAGGCCTGGGTTCATCTGGATCCCACCTCCAGTTCAGCAGTGGTAACTTCCTCGTTCTCTTCCCATATGAATTTACTTGGCAGTTCCACCACTCCCCTTGTTCCTTCCTGGCAGAATCACCAGGGCAGCTTGGATGGAAAATTCTAACCCAGTTACTTGCCAGATAGTTGTAGACTCCCAAGAAATAACACAAACATTCAACAGAGTAATTGTATTAAATAGGAAGGAAATAGAACAGGGTAAAACTGAGCTCTCAGGGTCACCGGTGCCCTCCCCACACTGATAATACCCATGAATTTCCCCAGTCACATGACCTGATATAGCAAGAGTAAAATTTGGTTGTAAGTGTACTTCGTAGGATTCCTGGAAGATCTGTGATGCAATATCTTCTTTGCAGCAATTAGCAACTTCCCTGATTTGGTTCCGTACAGCCCAAAAGACGCTCAGGTAGGATTAGATGGTAAGTCCCTCCATAGTTTTAATAGACTAGATAATATAATCCCCAAACCCTTACCCCCTAGCCTGAGGACACAGTTCGGGGAATAGGAGGTCTCCCAAACAATTCTCCTGACTAGCTAACTAAAAGGTGGTGGACTCACTCTGAGCGATTGACAGGTTCACAGATGAATCTGGACTCCTCAGTGACTGCAGACGGGCTGACCATCTCAGTTGGCAGGTGTCCTCTTCATACAGGAATCAGGCTGCTTCTGTTCCAAGATGACCCCTCCCCATAAAGGAATGCAGAGATCAGGTGCAAATTACAACTATCCTGCAACTCTTAACCTCCTGCCCTAGAGCTCAGATACAATCAGAGCAGGCTGCTAAACTAGCAGGCAGAGCGGTACATGCCATGTGGCGACTGATTTATCCAAGGAGCTGAAGGATTAACTCAGCTTGATGTTTTCCCAACAAAATTTTGCAAACTGGGAATCACCTTGAGCAGAGAAATGACCAAGCTTAGGGATATTCCAGGCACCCAGAGGCCAGTTCTCAGCAGGACCCTGCATGCAGGCCTGGGACTCTTAAGCTTACCCGCAGCCAGTTCTGCCTTTCAGTGGCTTGCTCGTGACTCTTCCAAAATGGCTTTTTCCCTTGCCCAGCGCTCCTGATAACAGGCATCTCCCTGAGGATCTTCCTTATTGTCAGGCTGCTCTGCTGCCAGGGCTTTTACTGGTCAGTCAGCTGACTCTACCCCCTTCCTTTCGCTCAGACACTGCTCATCCCCTGAACAGGGGTGCTGGTGGCCATTTAGGCTCACCTGCTGTATGCTCCCATGAGCTCAAAATAGTGTCTCTTCTCTCTTCGCCAGGGTTGCCTAGTGCACTCTGAGTCTCCCTTGGGCCCCGCTTCTTGCAGGGACAGAATACCTCTTGGCCCCTAAGTTACCAGCCCACAGAGAGCCAGGAGCCAAGGTAAGCTCTTGGGTTTACATTTGCAAAGTATGCGATGAGCTCCCCTTCCTTGGCCAGGGGATGATTGCTGTAAAACATGGCCTGAGGAGAAGGTGGGGGAGTACAACAGGAGGGGGAAATAGAGGCACGGGAGCCAGCCAGGGCTGGTGTAGAGTGTGGCGTTTCTAAGTGAGTCTGATAGGTTGCCAGGGGCAGGTCTCCCTCCTGTGAGCCACTATGACTCAAACATCCGGCTACTTGCTCACTGCTGCAGAAATTGCTCCTTTCTTTTGGGGAGCAGGAGACTGGTTGTGTTGGTGCTAGGCCCTGCAGCCATGATGCATGTAAGAGGTCAGTGACTGAGGCTGGGGTGTGTGGACCTGCAGTCTCACGGCTCCTTCTTCTCCAGCTGGAATCAGGCCGTTTCTCTGTCTCCCCGCCCCACATGATCTGTGCTGTTGAGTCTGGGACACGTGTGGGGGCTGGGGCAGTAGATGGATCGTCTGTGCTGGGGGAGGCACTTTTCCTGACCTTCTCCACAATGTTTACAAGAGACGTGCAGCAGCGTTGGGGTGGCGGGAGCAGGATGCTGAGGAGATGAAGAGCCATTGCTTCTTCCAGGTATGTAGCCACGGGATGGGATTTAGGTAAATGTTAACTATCCCTTCCTACGATCCTCACTGCATGTCCCTCCCTCCCAGCTCTGGTTTCCTCCCCCTCACATTGCTCCTTACATGCCACTTAAGCCCCCCTGCTCTGTCCCTCTCTTACCTCGATGCTTTCTCACTTTCATGCTGCCCTACTCTTGCATCCAGGTTCTTATCTGCCCAGACCCCTCCCCCTCTGTTTCAAATCTTTCCTTCAGCCCCATTTGATAATAGTCTTTAGCCTAGTGGAGCACCCTCCACTCCAGGTACTCAGAGCACTTTGCAGACACTCGTTAATCAAGCCTCACAAGCCTCGAGTCGGGATGGGTTGCTGTTATCCCTATTTCATAGAGATGGAAACTGAGACCTGAGGAGTGGAGGTGACCTGCCGATGGTCACACAGCAAGTCAGCAGGAGAGCTAGGAGCAGAGCACAGCTCCTTGCTCTAACCACTAGACACCACTCCCTCACATAGCAGGGAATAGAACCCTGGAATCCTGACTCTCATGCCTCTGCTCTAGCCACGACATTCCCAAAGGTTCCCAAGCCGTGCTGCACTTGCTGGTGGACCATGGAGAGTAGGCAGGTCGTTTGGTGCTTGCTTCGCTCCTTGTTTCCAGCTCCTAACTTGCATTAGAAGAAGCTGACAATTCGCTAAGTCCTTTCTTAACATTCCTATTCTAAATAAGCAATTGCTGTCAGTGCCACGGGGATGGTATGTGGTTGCAAAAGGAAAGGGGTATGATGCATGCAATAGCAGATGAGATGGGACCATGCCCTCTGAGTCAATCTCCCTATTAAGATGCAGGCCATACTGTGAAGAGATAGGCACTGGGCTGTATACTCTCTTAGATCTGGGACAGAAGGAACCCAGGAACCCGACCCACACTCCTGTGGTCTACCTTCCAGACCACTCTCCATTCCTCTGTTCCTGCTGACTTCCTCTGCTTCCCCATCTTCTGTCTGTATTACTTCCCACTGAATGACATTATCCTGAAATGGACTCTCTGGTGCAGGGACCATGCATTTTCTGTGTGCGGCTAAAGTATTGAGTCCTTTACTCCACAAATAATGACATACTAAAAGGAGATGGGAAACTTACCTGGTTGATTTCCAGGGCTCTTCTGGGAGGACTTCCTGGTGAGACGAATGAGGCCTCCCTTTGCTCCCAACATCCAAGGACCTGAGAACATTGGAAATTTCTAGCAGAAGTAACCTGCAAAGTCCCCATCCTCAGCCCCCTCCCCGGTGGCAGGAGGATGACTGGGAAGGAGCAGAAGTTTCACGGCTTCAGCTATGTAACTCTGTGGGCTTTCTGCTACTAGGGAGTCAGCAGCAACCCCAGATACATGCTAGTGGAATCATCAGTTTAAGATCTGATTCTGTAATGAGCTGAAATCAACTCACAGGGCCGGATCCTGCTCTTCTCAGGCACTCTGGAGACAGGGAGGAGAACTTGGTTCTGGCGGTGGACTAAAACACACAGTCCCCATTCTCCTCTCCATGGACAGGGAGGGCAAGTTGCCATTGTGCCCAGTCACTAACCCATCAGGACAGTGGTGCAAAGTGGCATTGAACACAATTGCCCTAGTAGACCAGGGTCAGCCTCACAAAAAAAGCCATTCCATTCACTGATACTCTTCAGTGTCAGCCTCAGCCCAGGGGTCAAGGTCTGAATGGGCCCTCAGATTGAGCTCATGACCCTAGAGACAGTCTCACAAATCACAATAAAGCTTTGTTGTTTTAACTCTGAGCTCAGTAGATGAAATATGAAAACCTTGGCCCCACCAAGAATGACTGTGGGGAGCTTGTTGTGGAGAGGGTCAAGACAGTGCTGTTGTTGAAAGGTCATTTACCTCAATAGATGAATCAGCAGTTTTAGGCCAATCCTGTTCAATTGGCTAGGGTAGGGTTATTCTGTTATAATTTTAATTCCATATAAAATCTATGAAAGATCTGAGCTGTGTGCGGTTTAAAAGGTTTTTGTTCCACTAATCAATCTCTCAGAGGTACAATTTTCTTGTATATACAGATCACCAGGTTTTTTTTTTTTTTTTAAATCTAGAATTTAATTTGCCAAACTGAGTTTTTTTTTAAGAGATTTTTTAAAAATTGTTTTTGAAGAAGAGACTCTGAATTTGCCTCTGTTTGCTGTTTTATGTAATCCTCTGGATTCAGGGAATTGATTTCCCAACTGCCAGTGCTCCCATGGAATCATCATTGGAGGATCAAGAACCCATTTTTCCTGAAAGGACAGCTCATTTCCTTACAATCTAAACTGACTGGCCTTAAATTTGCACACAAAACCCGAAAGAGTGAAAAAAGAAAGGTGAGAATTAATGTGGTGATTGGTGCATTTTAAATTATATTTAGCAGTTGCTTTATCAGAAAGGGTGAGGGTCCATCAGAAACACACTTTATATCCTGCAGGAAAAAAAAGTTGCAGGGTAGAATTCTTCCCTGGTGTGACTCCACTTATGATCTTTCCATGTGTCAGCTAGGCTAGAACCGTTAATTATTTTGTTGCTTCTTTTGAACCAAGGAGAGGTATTAGATTGAGGCATCATGGGAATTTAGAACACAGCAACAATCTCCTCTGTGATAATGCTCTTGGGAATTGTATATTTAGATACTACAACCTTTCAGTTTGGATTAGTTAGCAAGTTTTGCCTATGGTTAGAGGGTGGAGTGTGAAAAAGGAGAAAAGCAGAGGTCAGTGTGTGAAGGCTACATTAGAGCCTGGATGGGGAAGAAATCATCAAGATTCAGGGCAGTGAACAATTTGCTCCTACTCCTAAAGTCCAGAGTAATCAAAAGCAAGTCAGAGACATGGTTAGAGTCTGTTATGGGAAACAGATCCTGTCTCATGCTGGTCTCAGGTTGAATGAAGTTCATCAGACAATGGAAGCCAGTGCAGTTCTACTTCATACAATACCTGGATGTGGGAAATTCACACAGAGGTCAGGTTCTAGACAGACTCCTTCAGATTTTTCCCATCCGTCCTCAGGTGCTGACATGGCAGACATCTGAGCAGCTGCATCATTTCCCCAAGTCATCAGTCTTATGCCTGAGAAAATGCATAGCTGTATAATGGGTCAGTTTCTTTCTCAACCACAATGTCTCAGTCTTCGTTATCACTCACTCTCTGCTTGGTAAGCGACACCCTCTGGTCCGTCCCGTTTGGGATTACGAGCAGATTGGTTCTCTACTGACCTAACCCTGTGAAGTGCCTGAGTTCCTTCAACTCCCATTGACCTCTCTGAAAGTTGGGGTCCAATCCTATAAAGTTCTAAAAGACCTCAAGTCCCCATTTCCCTGTACTAGCACCTGTTTTGTCAGGGTCAACATGAAGAGCTGGCAACATATGTGTTCTGGAGTCTTGTCCAGGGGGAGAATTTTCCCCTGACCACTAGCTCTTGAGGCGTTGTTCTGGGGAGGCCACAGGATCTCATTGGGAGAATATGGAAGATTTTTCAGCCTTGTGCAATGAATGACTTTCCTGAAGCTGTGTCAGTTTGGCTGGTGGATTCCAGATTCATTGACTATGTGGAGCCAGGGTAAATTTTGCCCTAAGCAGGCCTCCAGCCCACACCCCCGCAACACCTGTTCATCCTAATGATAGTGCCAAGGTTTCACATTTGCCACCTGCTGGTCATTATTCTGACTCTTAGCAATGATGTATTTTCCAGCCCATTTCATCAATTTCAAATCCACCAAGCACCTTTTTTCTTCCTATTTTCAAACTGTCTGGTTGCCATAAGCAGACGATGATGAATTAGCAAGGCTCAATCAAATAATGAGAATGGGCACAAAACCTGGAGCGACTGGGAGAGATTAATATGGTAGGAGACAGCAATCAATACAGGGGTAATAATCAAGCTTTAATGCAGAGTGAATAGCCCAGGATTGTGTCCAGAGCACCACTCTAGGATTTCAGCACCTAAATTCAGGCAGTAGGGAGGTACCTATCCCTGCCTGCAATCCACAACCAAGACTTTGACTCAGATTTACATGGATTAGTTGAATTCTGGGGTTGTTTGGGGGTTCCCTTGTCTATAGCCCATTATAGATCCCCAGCCGATGCAGTCTGTGGTGACCTTTGTTCACCATGGGCATAACCCACTGAAAGACTTGGAGGTTGGGAGTGTGTTCAAATGGACTGCAGGTTCCAGGGGCTCAGTTACCATCCCAGCTGAGACAGACATTGGCCCCTTCATGGGCAACCTCACCAGAGATGCTAGGGGCTGAAGGGGGTCACTGAAACTGACCTCCCTTTATGCCTCTAGTTTTTTCTGTTTTGTTTTGTTCCTTTAAATCTGAACTCAATAGACTAGATTGAAAACCACGGCCCCTAAGAGTGACAGTGGTAGCTCGCTGATGGGAGTCAGGAAAGCGCTTTCAGCAAATAGCAGTGCTGCATCTGTCTGAATAGATGTACCCAGGTAGTATTGGCATTAAGATTTGGAGCTGAAGCAAAAGAGTTCTCATCCATGTTTCCCCCTGTGCTTGCTATTTATATAATAATTGTGTCTGTTGTCTGCAGCTATGGATCTGTTACAGCTGGGTGAATCCTTCCTCTGAGCTCCTGAGCACTAGATTTAGGGTGAGACACTGTGTCTGGAGATCCCCAGCTGATCAGAAGGTAAAACCAGCTGTAGTATTTGTATGGCTTTTCCTTTATTTATCAAACCTGGTTTCAAGTTTGCTTACATCTTTAAAAACGGCTAATTAGTGACCTAGAGCCAGCACATCCCAACTAGAGCTGGCTGAACATTTTTTGACAGAACAATTTTTTATCAGAAAATGTGGTTTAATCAAAATCAAAATGTTTTGCGGGCATGTATTGATTTTTACAAAAGTTTCTATGTGAAAAAGTTGAAACAAATACTTTTGACTTTCTCATTTCAATTCATTTTATTTTCATAGAATCATAGAATCATAGAATATTAGAGTTGGAAGGGACCTCAGGAGGTCATCTAGTCCAACCCCCTGCTCAAAGCAGGACTAATCTCAGCTATATCATCCCAACCAGGGCTTTGTCAAGCCTCACCTTAAAAACCTCTAAGGATGGAGATTCCACCACCTCCCTAGGTAACCCATTCCAGTGCTTCACCACCCTCCTAGTAAAAAACTTTTTCCTAATGTCCAACCTAGACCTCCCGCCCTGCAACTTGAGACCGTTGCTCCTTGTTCGGTCATCTGCCACCACCGAGAACAGCCTAGCCCCATCCTCCCTGGAACCCCCTTTCAGGTAGTTAAAGGCCGCTATCAAATCCCCCCTCATTCTTCTCTTTTGCAGACTAAACAAGCCCAGTTCCCTCAGCCTCTCCTCATAAGTCCTGTGCTCCAGCCCCCTAATCATTTTTGTTGCCCTCCGCTGGACTCTCTCTAACTTGTCCGCATCCTTTTTGTAGTGGGGAGCCCAAAACTGGACACAATATTCTAAATGCGGCCTCACCAATGCCGAATAGAGGGGAATAATCACTTCCCGTGACCTGCTGGCAATGCCCCTCCTAATGCAGCCCAATATGCCATTAGCCTTCTTGACAACCAGGGCACACTGCTGACTCATATCCAGCTTTTTATCCACTGTTACCTCCAGGTCCTTTTCTGCAGAGCTGCTGCCCAGCTCGTTGGTCCCCAGGCTATAGCTGTGCATGGGATTCTTCCTTCCTAAGTGGAGGACTCTGCACTTGTCCTTGTTGAACCTCATTAGGTTTCTTTTGGCCCAATCCTCCAGTTTGTTTAGGTCACTCTGTATCCTATCCCTACCCTCCAGGGTATCTACCACTCCCCCCAGCTTAGTGTCGTCCGCAAACTTGCTGAGGGTACAATCTACTCCATCCTCCAGATCATTAATAAAGATGTTGACTGATACAGCTGAGAGATTGGATGGCCCAGTGCAGGGGTTGTCAACCTTTTTACACTCATGAGAGCTCACACTGGTTGATTTCTAGATTCATTTGGTGGGTTTTTGCCAAAGTGAATTGCATTCCCTGTAGGTATCCAGTCCTTGTCCCCTTTATGATGCCAACTAGTCTTAATAATATTTCCTTCTCATTGGTTGATTCTTATCAAGTAGTGAAATGCAGCATTTCCCAGCCTATTTAATATTATTGTTTGAATAACTTTTTATAATATTTGTATTATAATACAATAATATTTGTATTAGTTTCTCAAATTTCAAATTCACCAAATATATTTCTTTTCTTCTTTTACATGATTTTTGGTTCCCATGAATAAAGGATGGTAAATATGCCAGAATCAACTAATGAGAATGCACAAAAAACTTCTTGTGACTGAGTATGGGAGTGACCAACATTTTATGAGCAATAAGCTATACCTCAGAGTTAAGAGCTCAGGCCCATAACTCATCTGAAATTCTGGACAGAGAGATATCTGAAGGGGTCACAATGAGATTCTACTGCATTGTCTCAATCCGCCCTTCCTCTGGTGTAAATATAAGGGAGATGATGTTTTCCTCTCTGTGAACTGCAGCTTTAAATGCAAGTTAATTCCTTGCCTTTCTACTGGATGGACCAGGCTGTGAGCAGTATGTGAATATTTCACTGTGCACTCACTCACTCACTCTGTCACATGGAGACTTTATGTTGGTTTGTTGTTGGCTGTTTTCCTTACTGGGAAATAAAATCAACCGAGATTGGAAATGACTGGTTTTTTTGAGGAGCTAGTGAATCGCATTGAGTATTAAAATAAATACAGAGTGATACACAAGTAAATAGGAAATTGAAATAGACCCCTCTCCCCGCAGACACAAAGATAATGGTCTACAATAACAATTCCCACACAGATAAAAACACCGCACATTAATATGGATCAAAACACAATAGACTTTCTGGTTTCGAGACATGTACATTAGTGTTGGCAAAAGCAGTGAATGCTGTTTAGGGACTAAGATGATGTGACTATTTCTAATTCCTTTCTCCACTTTAAGGCTGTCCCATGCTTCTTTGAACCAAGTACTCACAAAATTAGACCTTTTGGTAGCAATCACAAAACACACAGCTATCAAAATAAAGCAAAGAAAGGGATCACTTTTTCTAGTGGAGACATCACTCACAGCACCCAGCAGGACTATGAATGCAGAAAGCCAACAGAAAATGCCTAATCACATTAACTTGCATGGTGACCATTTTGTAGACTATTTGTATAAACATTACAATCCCAGCACATAGGCCTGAACTATCCTCAAGAAGAGTGGCAGTGCCATTGGCACATTTTCTCTAATGTATGTGGGGAGCATAGCTTCTGTCTAGTAGCTGACATTACATATTCCAAAGGTTAGCACATATATATGATTCAGAAGTATGTTTTCAGACTTTTCTCCTAAATGATGAGTGCAGATTAGCAGGATGTGGATTAGTCAAATCCCCTTTGTCTATGTATCATTTCCATAGAAGATTCTGAGCATTTAAAAATATTGCATAGATTTTTGGTAAGCTGCCTCTATTGCTTGAAGAAATAATGTCGAATATATCTAAATCTCATAAGCATCTGGTCACTAAAGTACTGTAGTCTCATTAAAAATAGATTTGGAAGTATTCAAATAATGTAATATTATATTGTGCTATTATGCTGTGTCTTTAAGAATGGTCAGATATATTCTTTATTTCACTTAGCAAGAAATTAGGAAAACCACAAAGGCTCATATGTGAGAGCCTATTTGTCACCTTTGTGGCAGATCTTTTAGTATCTGTGTCTATGGTCTTTATCTCTTTCTGTGGTAATATGTTAAAGATTGACAAATTATCATAGAATACAATAATAAAAACACATTTTGTCCTTTAGTTAGTATAGTGCCTCCCAAAGAAGTCTCACTAAAAAAAGAGAAATTTAAGGACAAAGATCTTCCTGTGTTCTATGTTACTTTAGAAAGAAAATGAAGCTGGAATATGGAATGTCATATAGACCTTTCAAAACTCCATGTGTAAATTTAAAATGGTTGTTTTTCCTAACACTTTAAAAACAGGGGAAGGCAGTTCTAGGCTACTGATTTATCTGTTTCTTAGTGACTTTTTCTATTTTGGTGGAATTTTTTGTGAGACACACATTGTGGTATAAATACCAACAAAGATCGGTAATATCTGCAGATAGCCACCAGAGAGCACCAAATCTCTCTGCGAAGAACTTTATGTTTATTCTAAAGATGTGCCTGTAGTAAACTTGTTTGGCTTTTAAAAACAGACTGCGGTAGAAATAACTAAATTCCTTTTAGGGACTGAAGAGTGTGTGACCTGCCATGCAACCGACCTGGCTTCCTTGAAGATGGTTGGAATCATCACTCTGATATCATCAATCTTGATAACCAAAGTTTGCTAGCAGAGTGGTTGGCACAGTGGCAGGCTATAGTGAGGAACATGTAGATGAGGATGTGTACATATCTCTTGATAGGATTCCCATTTTTGCATATGCCCTGGCTTTTATTAAACGCACCAGTCTAGATGCAATACAGCCTGTTGATTTCTGCAGAATGTTTCCATTCTTAAAACATGTACATAGTCCTTTACCCCAGATGCATGTACATTAAAAACCAAACACATCAAAATATAATCCAATTATAAATCTGGATTTTTCACTCCATCTACAAGCCAGGATTTATGAATCCTCTCCCCACTATCCAGACCACTTTCACTTTCCCCCTAGACCTTTCAGTGTGCCAGGAAGATCAATTGACTCCAGATTTGCTGGATCTAGAAGGAGGGAAAGTACTAGGTCTGAGGGCCCCTGCTTGAAACCGCCATACCAGCTAAACCAGTGGACTAATAGCTGGAAGATCTCAGCTGATCTCAAAAACTGAGATATCAGAGGAATAGAAAGATACCCAGGTAACCAGGACCCCATCTATATATGACTTTAAAGATCATTTAATTTACCTCTGTCCTGTCTCTCGTGTTTCATTGTCATGGCAGCCACATTTTGCACAGCACTGTATAGCATACAGCTTCCCATGGCAGTAAGGCATGTTTCCTTTCTATTGAGAACAATTTCAAGAAAGGGGAAAACTGAGACTTGTAAACCTGAGATACTGATATTACATCACTTTGAGCTTCATGTTTTTAATGTTTAAATATTGGCACTCCTTTATGATCCTGCTAAAGGTAATGTTTTGGGGAGCGGCAAGCCCATTTTTTATTTATTTTCTCTTGGACTGATGCACAGCATAGAGAACTTTCTTGTTGTATTCCACAATCATTTTTGTAGTCTCTGAGGGAGTGAGGGATGAACAATTTTATACCCTCCGAGCATTGCCATAATGACATTCAAGTCATTGCATCATAGTTCTATGGCTGCAGAAAAAAAACCTTGCAACAATTCAACCAAGGCCCCTGTTCAGAAAAGCATTCAAGCATGTGCTTAAGTGCTGTCCTGAATGGGGATGGTTTTCTGATTTGTGGCCTTATTAGTCTACTATTGAATTTTTATTGATTTTTTTCAGTCTGAGCACATTTTGATTTACTATTTTTCACTTTTACTCCTGTAAAACAAAATTTCAATTAAATGCAGGGTGATTTTAATATGGACAGCCAGAAGATGGCACTCTTGTAAGGGCTAGGGGACAAGAATTCAAAGTTATACCACTAACACTGGGGAGAAGGTTGAACGGCAATAACCGTGAGCTCTATCCTGCCGATGTAAATGGAGTCCCCTTACTCACAGGAGTAGAGCCACAGAAGTCAAACCTATTAATGTGCATAAGTGTCTTGGTATCAGGCTCCACATGAGCATTTTTCTGCTCTTCAAAATTTATTCAAAACATATCTGAGTTGATACTATTATTGTAAAGACTTTAAGCAGGACTATGAAATGGAAAGAAAGAGTATCAGAGCTGTAAGTTATTTGTTATAGCAGGAGTTCTTTACATTACAGGCTATGGTTTTATTCATTCTACTACCTGGTTAGCTAATAAATTCTGTTAAAAAGTGATCTCATTTTTCTTAATGACAGGCTGTTTTTCTACTTGATCTGCTTTTGATAGAGTATTTCAATAAATTCATAGTTTTCCCAAACCAAGTGGTGTGTAGATTTTAATAATACTTAGAACATGCTGAAAAATAACAGAAAAATAATGCTGAAAAACAGAAAACTGCGTTTTCTTCTTAGAATGTTAAAAAAAACCCACAACTATTTCTCCTAGACAGAGGATAGAGCCACGTATTTGGATTTTGAAAAGTTAACTTGTTTGAACAGTCTTCTACCGTGTATCATACCTTTAATGCTACAGATAAATAATCGTAGATGTGAAATCAAATTATTCTCCCTCCCCATAAGAAATCTTGCTTTTGTAATAATGGTGACTGATTTACACACATGCCTGCATTCTCTTTCTAGCCTTCTGTTCTAAGTAACATATTAAGAGTGAAAGAAAGGCATTTCAAAAGAATGCCAATATAACAGTCTGTCCCTGGGAAAGATATTTCTTTTTCAAGCTCCCTGAGTCTGTTCTATCTGTGGCACAGAAGCACTGTCAGTATAACCTCGCCCCATCACACTCTTTCTTCCCCAGCCAAAAAAACCCACCTTCAACTCTCTGATAAATATTAAATCTCCAACAAATATGCTAACAGGTGTGGGATTTTTAAATTTAGGAGCAGTTCTTTATAGTGTTTATATTTAAGAAGGAAGAGTCTCTTTTTTTATCATCATCTGAATATTTAATATTTGCTAAAAGCGCACTGCGTTTTGGATTTGGTTTAATTACAAACCCTCTATAACCACTGAAACACTTGGGCTGCTGAGTAAAATCACAGACAATGGTCCAACCCTGATCTAGTCAAGGAAATAAAAGGCCTCTGATAGTTTTTTGTTAATAATGATTTAAATACCCATTTCCCAAACATCTTTGATTTCATAAACAACTAAAATAGTCCACTTCCAAAGATCCTGATTCAGCTTTCTTGGATTCTATAATAACAGATGGATCACTAGACTGTTTACTGTTGCTTCCCACAAACTTCCTGTTAGTGAACTCCTATATTATTTATGAAACAGAAAAATCACAAAGTAGTATCTTAGCTGATTATTGCTTGCTGATGAACCAGCGCCAGAGAAACTTTTTATACAATTTTATTTTCTTGAGAACCTCTGTTGCTGTTATTGTTTTGTATTTGTGTCACAGTACCACCCAGAGGCTCTAATTGGAGTGGGGTCTCATTGAGCTAGACACTACAAACACACAGTCAGACATTCCCTGAATTATGGCAGACATACCAAGTGTGTGAAAACCAACAGATGGAGGGAGTGGGAAAGGGATAGGGAAAGTAACAGGCACGCCTGGTCCCACAGATTAGCTACGAGCACAGTATACATTCAAGGACAATAATAAATGAGATATTAATGACATTGTTATTAAGCCTGAACTCTTGTAGATGGTGGTGATGGAATGGATCTTGCCAAGTGGATCATCTCAAAGATATCTCTGACATAATTAGATAACAATTAAACATATCGGCCCTGATTCTCCTTTCCCTTAAACTGGGCATACACTCATATAATTTCATTACATAGTATAGATTATACAAGAGCCTTGTTAGAAATACATACTGCAGCTTGATAGATTGGTTTAATTTTTGACAATTACTTCAGATTTACAGTGGTGCAAGTAGGAACAGAATTCAGCCCATGCTCTACCTTTTAAAAATCATACAAAGTTAGATCATTAACAATGTCGTATATAAAAAGGAGCATAGTATCATCAGAAATATGAATCTTGTGTATTACTTAAGTAATTTTAGTAGGTTCTGAAAATGGCAATTCAGCTAACATAGTTATTCTGGTTTTAAAATATTCTGTTTCTGAAGTTACTTTTCATTGAGTTTATATTCTATTTATATAAATGATTGGCTGCTCCACGTGATATTGATGATTACAGACATGTATAATATACAGAAAAACAGAACAAAAGATTTCCTGATTCGAAACCCAGATAAACCATTTTTAGCATTTTTACTTGATCTGTAACTGAAATTAAAACTTGATCTAGCAATGCAAAGGCATGTTTCCTAACATTAGCTCTAGTGCCACAGATCACTCATTAACTGAGGTTTAACAAAAAACTGCTATGTTCTGGAGGCCTGATCGTTATTACCTTTACAAGAACCACATCTACAAAGAAAGTATATCAGACAGAATAGTGCATTTGCTGATTCAGGGGTAGAACTGATGTGCTTGTGTATGGCAGTGAAAGATAAGTAATCGCCCATTTCAAATAATAATAGTAAATATTTCATCTATGCGCAAACGTATCCCTGGACCTCCCCACACACTCACTATAAGTGCCTATTGACAGCAACAGAATCTAATATTATTAAGAGCAGATGATCGACTGCAAGATCTCCTGATGCCTAACTCCCTCAACAAGGAGCTTGCGACAGATGTTTCTGCATTTTATGCAAATAGGAACTTCATGGATCAGTTTTCCTTTTCTCCGTGTAATAAATGTAGCTGGAAAATAGAATTCTAGCATGCATCAAAAAATAAGCATACCACTGACAAAACAAGCAGAAGAGAAAGCAAGATGTAGATCTGAATTCAAAATAATTATGCTAACCGTTTTAGCTCCCTTGCATACGTCTTATCACTCAAGATGTGTACATGACGATTCAAATTCAGTGGGCTTTCTCCAACTGTATCATAGTTCACAATTCATTTCTGAAAGGAAAAGCCCTTCTCCATTTTCTGTGCAATGTTGCTGCATGAACCTCTTCATACTGTATGTGGATATTATATATGTGCCTACAAACAATATATATATGCACACACACACACAATTAATTAAGGTTGAGTTGAGTTTGCTCTTAAAGTTAGGGTTGAGCTTCTTTATATATAACACGTAATGTATATACATATTTATATAACGTGTGTGTATACTTACTTTCTCTGTAATAGGTGGGAAGCGAAAACTGACTACTAAAAGGAATTAAAAAAAAAATCCAGTTCCTTTAAAAAAAAAAAAAAAAAAAAAAAAAAAAAAAAAGCTGCTTGAGGAATTTGTGAAGTTTTAGGAGAAATATAAATTTGCAAATTGCATATTATACCATATTAGGTTTATTTGTATTAAATAATTTGTGTAATATCATGCAGTAGAAAATGTTGTGGAATATTACATTATTTCCTCTGCAAAACTGGGAAAGACTTAAAAGAGCTGTCCTGAAATACCATTATCCAGCTGCAATTTTAAAAATAAGATAGTGAGTTATTACTGTTATTAAAATAAGATAAATATTGCATTTTAAAAAATTATTTGATCCTTTTCAATTCTTTATAATTTTATATACATTTTATTTAAATTTTTTAAGCATGGATTTTCTAGAAGACCTCTCCGTTTTTGAAAATATCTCATTAAAATGACTAGTTAATATTACAACTTCACAAATTGTTCAAAGTGGATCCATTCTGTTTATGATACTTTTGTTCATTCTAAATATGTTAGATTTTTTTAATTTAATCTAATTTGGGGAACAGGAAAATATTCCTTAGATCTTAGATCAAATGGGATTTTGTTCAAAATCTGTTTCTGTTAATCTGTAAACATACAAACAGATTTAGATGATTGTTTTATACACATCCTGAGCATTGTTGGGTTGTAGTATGATATAAAATTTTGTCAACATGTCAAGTTTTGTTGAATGCTGGAAAACAATCTTCATCTGATTCAGATGTACAGTCTAATTTTGTTCTTTTCTTGTTCATTTATTTTAAACATTGCTAGATTCTTTTCTTATACATTGCTTATACTCTTTTCTTGTTCACTTATTATAAACATTGCTAGATTCACATGTATGTCTTTTTCAATTTTATTCCTGTTCAGATTTTTTTTCATTAAAAAATATACAGAAAAAAAGTGACAATACCAATAATAGGACCCAAAAAATAAACCACCCTGCTGCAGTTAATCTAATTTTCTTGGACAGCAAGCAATTAGCAATATTTCTGATGCACCATTATCATGCATACATGTTGTTGCTTTGGAAAATAGTCATGCGGCTGGTAACATGCTGCAGGTGAGGTGTGGCTTTAAATGAAACCTCTGCCTGAAAATCCAAATACCATTCCAGAATCAAGTATTAATAGAATAAACTTAATTTTAGTTTCTCATAAGTGCAGCTGCATTTTTCTATTTAATTATAGGGTTCCCACAGTAGTAATTTTTCCCTGACCTGCTCAATCTCAAAAGTCAGGAAATTGCTTCTTTTTTAAAGCTGACAATAGCATGGTATGTTTCCAAAGGAAAAGTACAAATTACAGAAAATCATTACTTTAAACATATTTAAATAGCCAGGAAGAAATCCTAATTGAAAAGTTTGCTAAAATGTGAAAAAGTTAGTTTTTTTTTTTTTATTCTTGGTATATTGTTGGTTGCCATATAAGCTGCTTATGATACAATAGTTTCCATTTCTCTGCCCCCCTTTTTTTTCCCTCCAAGTTAAATAAAAACATTTGGGAATGACAACATTTAAAATAGAGAGGGCTTAAAAATAACTGGCATGTGTTTAATAAGCTACAACTAACTATTCTTTTAGTCCACAGAAGTCAACATGAGCCTTTCCATTGATTTTAATGGGCTCTGGATCAAGCCCTTAGATTTTGTGCTTTCAAACAGGATATATATGAAGGGGGAAAATCCTGCTTTTCTAAAAGAATTTTTAAAACTGTGAAATCATTGTAATTCCTAGTCAGCAGCTATTCCCGGATATTTATGGTAAAGTTTAACAAAATTCAAGTTAGAAATCTACAGCGAAATGAGCAACATTCAAATATTCCTTAAATTAAAAGTGGACTTTTCATGACGAGAATTTTGATGAATAGGTGAGAGCGTGCCAAAGATAGTGTGCTTTATCGGAAGAAAATTGATTGGCATTTTGTTTGTAACCGCTGGAGATTTTTTTCATTTGGCACAAGGTGAAGGAGTTTGTTTTGTTTTTTGTTTTATGGTTTTTTGGTGGTTTTTTTTGTTTTTGAGGGGAGAAAGCTATAGCCAACTCACTTTTTAAGAGTTCATGGGTGCAGCTTTGCAGATTAACAATACAGTGAATACAGAATTAAGTGCCTATCTTTAGGCACATTAGATGGAAAATGTTGACACCAGGGTATTCTCCTGGAGCCCAGCTAGGCCCCTCTGCACCCATTTGTGAGGCTGCATTGTTGTGCCAGAGGTGGGGAAAATGGAGCTTGAGAACAGCGGCACCCTGGAACCAGCTCCCCTCACAATACCATGAATTCAAGCATTCCAAATTGGCGGCAAGCCATCTCAACGGCCTCTGCTTGCGCAGTTCTAGTTCTGGAGCTGTGTTTTTCGTGGAGACAGGGCCTTTGGGCCTCTGGAAAAGATCCGTGGAGATGGGAGCCGAAGTCCATGTAGTTCACTGGGTTTCGGTGTCACACCACCTGCCCCATCTATGACCCTCCAAAGCTCCTTCCATTCTAAGGAAAGCATCAGGGAAAACTCCTTGCAAGAAACCACAAAGTTTCCTAAATCCTTTGTGATTGTTAGTGATGGTATTGCTAACCTCAAGGATTAAAAAATCATGACATTGCCTTAAAAAGGAAAGTGGGAAAGGAATGCATTGGAGAAGCTGGCTAGCGTTGGTGATTGGTTGAATAGTCCCTGCTCAGCCGGGACAAGTCTCCTCTTTGCCCACCAAAATAACAATATAGCTTTGTGATTGTTAATGGTGGTATTGTTAATGGTGGTATTGCTTACCTCAAGGATTAAAAAATCATGAGATTAGTTTAAAAATCAGGAGGTTTTTTTTTAAAAAAACATAATACATTTGTGTGCTTTCTAATTGCCTTTTGGTTTCTGAGGCTTTAGTCACACTCGCTTCATGTTTTCTAGCTTTTCTCCATAATTATGAGGGCCAGAAATTTGCTGTTTTTAATTTGTTTCAAGTGAAAGATGGCATTCTCTTCTAATCCTTTGACTCAGGGACATGGGGCTTTAAGAAATACATTAGCAAGAGTCACAGAAGTTGGCAACACTGTTAAATGAAGCGGAGGCTAGTTCACAGACTTTATACTGGTGTTACAGACTTGCGAGACTGCAAAGGGTCAATGGTAGCTCTTGGCCATTGTCAATACTTGCCAGCTGTTGGTTTTTTGCTCAGGATTGTCATAAATTTGGCAACTCAGTCTGCAAAGTCCTGGACAAGCTCCCACGCAGCTGACTGTGCTTATATTTCCCTCCCACCAGCAGGGGTTATAGAGGACAGTGGTTGGGAGTCCTGTGGCTGACTCTACCACACCCTGCACAAGCTCCTCTGCTCTGCAGACCAGAGACTAGTACCCAAGCAGGGATTGGAAAGGGGGTCAGAATGAGATGTTCACTGGCTTCCCATTTGCCCCACTTTGTGCTGAACAGCACCCCTCCCCCCATTCCTGCCCACCTCAGTGCTTCAGGTATTGGGGTTGGGGAAGTGTGAGAGGTGGGGGTGACCAGTTCCCCAAAGGTCCTCCCTGATTCCAGTCCCAGCACTACAAAATACAGAGAGATGAGGGGTGGGGTGGGGAAGAAGTCAAAAATATGGGGCTATAGGGTGGGCAAGGAGTGGTCAGTGACACAGATGAGGGTGTGGGTCTCTGGGATAGGGCTTTCTGGACCAACCTGATCCCCACTTCATCTGCCATTACCCACCTATAGGAGTGGTCCCTTGAGAGAACGGGCTGGGGAACATCAGGGGATGGTAGTATGGAGATTTAATGTTGAAGCTTGCAGTGTTAGTGAATTGGTAACATTCCTGGGAGTTTGTTTATTTCTCTTTTCCTTTCACATCATGTCAGTGTGGGAATTGCTGCTGCAACAGCTCCTGAAGCATTATGCCAGCCTGACGCCAGGTATAGCGGTGGTAAGGAGCGTTAATACGTTGGGCCTTTGGTTGTGATGCCGGTTTTTACAGGGAGCAGGAGAAACAATGCCCCATATTTTTTTCTGTTTAATGTTAAAGTGTCGTTATAGTTTCATTGTGATTGAACTCATTGTTCTTCTGTTTTCTCTAATATTTCTCCTCCTCAGGCCGACAGGAATGGGAATGGAGACTGAGCCTATCTGACATTATGATTTGGCTGCAATAAGGCCTGAGGAAAGGTTTTCTGGGGAGGGAGGATTCAAGGAGAAGGGCCAATGTACTGGAGGTTGGTGGTGGCGGGGCTTAGCAGTAGAAGTGAGAGTAGGTTGTGTGTGGTGATGGGAAAGGAATGCATTGGAGAGGCTGGCTGGCATTGGTTGTTGGGTGACTAGTCCCTCCTCAGTCTGGAGCTTGATGGGGTCAGAGTCTCCTCCTTGTCCACCTGAAGAAGGAACTCACTAGCATCTCACTAGCTCATGTGACTCTCCCCCTAAAAAAAAGAAAGGTCTTTGTCTGGACAGATTGGCAGAGGTTGCCAGGGCAGTATTTTTCTGAGCAGCCTCTGACTCATTCCCTTATAGGAGGTCTTGGCTGGAGCGGGGACCATACTCCCTTGTCTGCTGGGGCTCTCAAGTCCCTGCTTTTCCCTACATTCTCTTCATCCCATCTCTACGTCTCCCACCTCCCATCTGTACGGAGGAGGAGGAGTGGGATTAGAGGATTCAGTTGATATTGACACCTGTCATGTGACAGGGGCATTTGCCTTTGGAACTGTGACCTGGGTCATATGACTGAGGCCAGGAAATAGTGTCCCTTTTCCTGACAGCCCTTCTGTGTGCCATATCTTTATTACAAGGGTTGCTGAGGGATCCAGCAGAGGAGACACTTACATCTGGTCTCTCCTGCCTGTATCTGTATTTGATATATTTCCTTCCCTCCCTTACTTTCTGGAATAAAAGGGCCAAGTATTCATTGTTGGCTTTCTCAGTCAAATATATTTAACGAGCTCCAGAATGGCATTGTTTCCTTCAGCCCTTATAACTTGGGCCAGATTCTCCGCTGGTGGAAACTGTTATTGCGCCACCAAAGTCCATGGAGTAACACTAATTTATACCATCTGAGGATCTGACCCAATGCATTTTTGCATTCTGGACATTTTCATGCACTCCGGACATATATTTTTTAAAGGAAAAAGTCGGATGATGTCGCTTGCACATCTCTCTTAAAAACTACCTGCATTTTGGCTCTCAGCAAATACCCAAGACAAAAAAAGGCCGTATTCTGCCCTCATTGCTTGTGTTGAGTAACAGCTTAAATCGCAAGTAGTCCTATTGCAATCAACAGGAATATTGATAATTTTAAGGTATTACTCCAAGTGAATAAGGTTGGAGAACTGGACTTTATCTTTTAGTCACTCTCACCAGCATGCCAGATTTTAGCTGGGATTGTTAGCTCCACGGGGCGGGAACCCCGCTATCACTCTGTGTTCTGTAAAAAGCCTAAAGTTTGAGTGCAGTACGAGTAAATTAATAACTGTGGAAATCCAGAAAAAGATTGGGGAGGAGAGGGGACTACAATCAAAGGGCCCAGTTCTATAAGCACCATGCAATGTGTATAATACGGGAGTTCTATTTACTGAGCATTTCCAGAATCAGCCCCAAATTACTAAGATGCATCTTATTCACAAGAGGAAAAAAAGAAATAATAATAAAGGAAAAAACTTCTAAGCAGTCAGTTGAACGCGTTACCAGTGCATCGTATTCAACCTTGGCAGAAGTGCAGGCAATGGCTGCATGAGGATGAAGTGTTCTTGAGAAATGTCTCCAGTGTATCAAGTGCGAGCAGGCTTTTCTTCTTCATTAAGCATGCAGGACTTCTTTTTGCACCTCTTTCTTCCCCTTTGAAGAAACTTTTTATTGTGGACAATAAAAAGAAAATCAATCTGCCCTTGAGGACCCCTCTGCTTCTCATACAGGATCCAAGGACAAAGATGCAAATTGGGGTTTCTTTTTGCCCCAACGCATTAGCATTTTTTTGCCTCAACTACTAGCTAAGATCTTATAATAAAAAGCAATACATTTAAAGATAAGCAGTGCTCAAGTGACATCTTAAATGAAAAAAACCCCAACATTCTTAAAAATACCAAGAAAGCGTTTCCCTGAAAGCATCTAAAACAGCATTCCAGATAAAAGCAGCATACCTTGACTTTAGCAAAGCTTTTGATACGGTTTCTCACAGTATTCTTATCAGCAAGTTAAAGAAGTATGGGTTGGATGAATGGACTATAAAATGGATAGTGAACTGGCTAGAGCATAGGGCTCAACGAGTAGTGATCAATGGCTCCATGTCTAGCTGGCAACCGGTCACAAGCGGAGTTCCCCAGGGGTCGGTCCTGGGGCCGGTTTTGTTCAACATCTTTATTAATGATCTGGAGGATGGGGTAGATTGCACCCTCAGCAAGTTTGCGGACGACACTAAGCTGGGGGGAGTGGTAGATACCCTGCAAGGTAGGGATAGGATACAGAGTGACCTAAACAAACTGGAGGATTGGGCCAAAAGAAATCTAATGAGGTTCAACAAGGACAAGTGCAGAGTCCTCCACTTAGGAAGGAAGAATCCCATGCACAGCTATAGACTGGGGACCGACGAGCTGGGCAGCAGCTCTGCAGAAAAGGACCTGGGGGTAACGGTGGATAAAAAGCTGGATATGAGTCAGCAGTGTGCCCTGGTTGTCAAGAAGGCTAATGGAATATTGGGCTGCATTAGGAGGGGCATTGCCAGCAGGTCACGGGAAGTGATTATTCCCCTCTATTCGGCATTGGTGAGGCCGCATTTAGAATACTGTGTCCAGTTTTGGGCCCCCCACTACAAAAAAGATGTGGACAATTTGGAGAGAGTGCAGCGGAGGGCAACCAAAATGATTAGGGGGCTGGAGCACAGGACTTATGAGGAGAGGCTGAGGGAACTGGGCTTGTTTAGTCTGCAAAAGAGAAGAGTGAGGGGGGATTTGATAGCGGCTTTTAACTACCTGAAAGGGGGTTCTAGGGAGGATGGGGCTAGGCTGTTCTCGGTGGTGGCAGATGACAGAACAAGGAGCAACGGTCTCAAGTTGCAGGGGGAGGTCTAGGTTGGACATTAGGAAAAAGTTTTTTACTAGGAGGGTGGTGAAGCATTGGAATGGGTTACCTAGGGAGGTGGTGGAATCTCCATCCTTACAGGTTTTTAAGCTGAGGCTTGACAAAGCCCTGGTTGGGATGATATAGCTGAGGTTAGTCCTGCTTTGAGCAGGGGGTTGGACTAGATGACCTCCTGAGGTCCCTTCCAACTCTAATATTCTATGATTCTATGATTCTATGATTCTATGATCATGTGAAAAGACCTGATCAGCAACAGATTGATGTCTAGCCTCAGGAATTAATGTAAGAATGTAAAGAGTTGGCTACGGAATATATTTAGAGAAGCATAAACATATAGGATAATGTAAAACCATGGAAGGCTTTATATGCACTGTACGAAGGAGAATTCCAGCCTCAGTCTGTTGACAAGTAGGCATCAAAGTACGCAATATGATTAATACACTCAGTTCTGAGGACCCTAGTTCCTGTGTTTTCTGACCCACTGATTAGAACTTATTGATCCACCACATATGGAGACATTAGCAACAATCAGGGTAAATACACAAATAAAACCATGCATCCTCTGTTGAACAAAAATCTTCTTGTGGTTATATTATTTTATAGGGTTGGAGGGAACTTGGGGGAAATGAAAGCTAACAGCAACAGCCTAAATTCTGTTTGGTGTGAGTAGCAAAATTTGCCCAATATGTCCGAGTATAGATTGCCAAATTCTGTACTGACTGAAATCCTGTGTAATCCCATTGATTTTTAGAATGCTCTGACAGGTCTCTTCCTTTGACCAGTTCTTCTCCCAGATCTCGTCATGAGAAGACTCTTGGAGTAATACATTCCGAACATAAGCAGATACAAGTGTCTGATTTACGGCATCCAAAGTGACGCTGTTCAGGGAGAGTGCACAGGCAGACATTCCTGCCAAACTACAAAATTCCAAGTAGCTGCATCTTTGCTACTAAATAACGTGGAGTGTCAAGACTAGCCCTGCATGTTTATTTGGTGGAAAATAGAACTTCCATGTACGCGTCCTTGAAATCTTATGTTTCAAACAAATCCTGGTGCAGTATTTGTTCTATGTACATCTATTAAATAACTGTAGAATATTTTCCCTGCTTACCATCAGATAAAAAGAAAAGTTTGATTTGGGTGATATAAATTACTTCTGTTCTGTGCTGGATGAATAAAACACGGGTGCCCTGCCCCCCCCGGATCTCCACTATATTTCCTTGTAAGCAAGGTCTGAGTGGCACTCTCCCTGCTCAGCAGCCGAAAGGGGGGCATGTTATTTACATGGACTTTGTATTTGCATGAGTACAATTAAGTACTCAGCATATTGCATAAGCACACTAGGTGATGGGAAATGGTCAATGTGTCTGGTATTGTGTTACAAGTCACTTTTGGGTTAACTGCAGGGGTAATGAAATGTTGTCCTTCGATTATATGAACAAATGGCATTAGGTCTGAGTTTAGCCTGTTCTGATTAAAAAATTCACTCTCACCCAAACAGAGCCCAAAAAGGGTGGTGGACAGATGTTTCAGCAGTGCAAGGGGAGAGGGAGTGGTGAGAAGTCTTCTGTTGAGACTGACTAGCCCTGGCGAAGGGCTACCCTCCGGCATAGATTGATCTCCTTCCACTGTTAAAAGGTAGAATTAAGGGTTCTCCTTGGAGCCTTTTGTTTGTTAAAAGCAGGGACAGTGCTTCTGTGTCAGTGGAAGGTTTTTTCATGAGCTGAAATTCACTAAGAGCTGAATCACTAGAGAGACTGGGAAACCTTGACTGACAACCACCAGAGAGGTGCCAGCAGTGGGCAGCACCTGCAGACAGCAGGATTGGTCCGTGGCAGTAGATGGCAGGAGCAACAGCGGTCAATGCCAGCAGATGGTGGGATCTGTTGGCGCCAGCAGACGGCGGGAGCCAGGAGTGGTTGGCGCCAGCAGCAGGGACTCAGTGAGGCCCAGAGGTGGCAGGAGGCAGCAGCGGAGGAGGCCTGGTCAAGCCTGCGTCCAGCAGGAGCCTGCAGAGGAGGACTGGCTAAGCCCCAACCGAGAGATGGACATTGCAACTACGATGGTCAGTACAGCGGAAAGAAGAGAGAGGCGAAGGACACGCCCATGTACTCTGGGATGGGTTTGGCTCACTGAGTTCATGAATTCTGTTTGCTCTGTTTCCCAAACCAGCACTGTGTTACTTCCCTTCTGTTATTAAAAAGTTTACTTTCTACACTCAGATTCTGTGCTTGAGAGAGGGGAGAAGTATTGCCCTTTGGGGCGCCCAGGGGATAGTGTGTGATTTCCCAGGTGACTGGGTGGGGGCTCGAGCCAGTTTGGTGTGGTATCATTGACAATATAGAAGCCGGCCCTTGCTGCTGCCGACTTGGTCTGGCAGAAGGGTTATATCCTTATGAAGCAAAACAACTGCAAAAGCAGCAGCTGATAAGCTAGCGAATGCAATAGTTCCTAGATATGGAGTGCAATGTTTGATAGACAAAGTCAGTTTAAAGCAGTATTCAAATGTCTGTGATGACAATGAGAAGCCTGTGACAATAGCCCCATCTAATTTCTCCTTACTATACACATTCTAACCAAATGGGGATGAAATTAAATGCTCCATTGAAAAGATCAATTTGACCATGCAATAAACATTACCATTGGATAACGACCTAACAGTTTTATCTTTTGCATTTAGCAAAACTCTACCACAAGGCCTCATAGGTTAAACTCTAGCTTTCCTACGGTTTGGAAGACATCTTGATAGTCCTTTAAACTTGCTGATTTGCTCCCCTTCTGATGGGCCTTCTTCCATGAACAACTATACATACAAACTCAATCAAACCTTGAAACATACTTATATTATCTGTCAGTCACCTCCTGGAGGCAGAATTTCTACCCCAGGAATATTCTGGCAAACACAGCAGAAGCATTTCCTGTCCGGAAAGTGATTACCAAAAGCACACACTCTGATTCCCATCCATATCCAGGGGGCAGGGACGTTGTCACTAAAATTGAGTTCCCTTCTGGTGATGATGGTCGAATTTTGGAACTTAATTATCTGCTGGAGAGAATCTCAGACTCTCAACGATGTGGGTTTTCAGTGTGTATGATATATTGCTTTGGTCTCAAAAAAATCCCAAGGACTGTTGGGAAAGTCAGACTCCTGAGACATCTTTCTTGCCTGAGTCTAGTCCATCATCTACCGAAGACATGCAGGCTGATTCTTTAGCTGCTGCTCACTAACCTTCATAATCAAGGAAATTTCAATTTAATTTGATATCAGCTAAGTGTTCTGTTGAAGAATCTTTTCAACTTAATCAGAAGAAGCTTTTTCCTCCTGGATTTTAGTTTTATAATACAGGGTTTGTGTTACACAACATCAAAGTTTTTTTCCCCCCATTCCGTGTTTCGCAGTGCAACCATGAATGGCCTGCTAAAGATTCAAAGAATAATGACCAACAGATTCAGTCACTGCTTATAGTGAACTGCTTTTACCAGCAGCTTCACTGGTAAGATCTCATTATTCCTCTGCAGTGATGGGAGTTGTTCACAGCTAAGTGAACCTCACTTAAACAAATAGCGCAAGTCTGATTATGCAAGCCTTATTCATGCCGGTGATCAATTTCTCACATGAGTAGTCACACTAAACTCAAGTGGATGCTTTGAGATCTACTAATGAAAAGTGATATATAAGATCTAGGTATTATTGATTATTATTATTTTATTACTTGTGTGCTCTCTATAAATAAGGAATCCACAATCAGGCTCCTTAGGGATTGTCTAGACTAGGAAGAGTGGCTGAGTTTAGGTCACATTTAGCCAACACATACCAGCTAAGCCTGGCCTGAACTTGACCTTGTCCTTAGCATAAGTGCAGAGTAACGCTTTTAGCTCTACTTTAGCTGGTTGTGTTACCTGAAACTAAAACAGTTTATTCCTAAACTAGATATTTTTTACTTTAAGCTAGAACTCTAGCTAACACTACCAGCTAAACTCGACTTGAAGGTGTTACCCTGGATCTAGACTAAGAGAAAGGATGAGCTGAGGTTGGGCTTTGCTAGCATGTGTTACTTAAGCCTGATTTAATTTCCATCACTTTTCCTAGTCAAGAACCCTTTGAAAATTTTTTTTTTTTTTTTTTTTTTTGGACGACTTTTCTAAAAGCCAGCAGTTACTTGTATTATTTTGTTAAGTTGTTCTAGAGGTATTGTACTGGATACTCAGGAAAAACAAACAGTGTACATAATTTTGTTCCCTCCCACATTATGCCATTTATGCACTACACTTTATGTAGAAGCATTTCTACTTCTCTTATTGCCATTACTTCTCCGCCGCGCTGTGCGTTTTTTCTGATGTCATCATTTCTTTCTGGTGATAGGGTTAAAAATCAACTCATTGATTGTATTCACTCTTTTTGTTTCCTGTCGTCATTCACTCGGGATGGCTGTGGTAGGGACTTCCCATGTCAGTGCCTCACTGTTGAGTGGGGAGCAGCGTTCCCACCCATCCCACACCTGGGAACTCCAGTCTTGGGCCCTCAAAAAAGGCAGTCAGGCTTGCTTCTCCAATATTCCTCCCCTTTATTGCCTTCTCAAGACCGCTGAGGGTGGGGAAGAGGCAGAGCCATGGCTCTATTCCCCTCTAAATGTCAGACCATGGACCTGCTCAGGTACATGGATACTAAACTCTGCGCTGCCTTCAGCACAGGACCTCCCTAGCCCTAGATAAGTTAGCTGGTAAATTAGATACATAACCATTTTCTTCATTTTTTTTAACCTCCCTTTGGGTTTAAAATACCTGCAGGATCCTGAATTCTGATTTTTCCCTCTGTCTTCCATGATAATGCTCAGATCAGGATCTTGTTGGGATAAGAAAGAGATATGATGCTTCTTGTATTTTAGGAAAGCTAAGTAGCATCTCTACTTGAGGACTGATGCAAAGTCAAGGAGGAAAGACCATCTGAAGAGAGGTATGGAAGAGACTTAGCTTATCCAGCACGTTGTTTCTTTCTTTTTTATATTGCACTCAGGCAGCTCTTCCTGAATATTTTATAGGCACTTGATAAATTTAAAAGAGTGCAGAAGTTCTGAGGTAAAATCCATATATAAATTGTGTCAAGGTAGTGTTTAGCAAACCTGCATAATTGGTATAACATTGTTTTATCATTCATTATTGTATAGGTTTAGGTTCATGAGCTTTTATCTGTAGCTTTTGGAGGACATGCTAAATAAAATAAAAGTGGTTAGAGATGCCTTAAAAATTGTATTAAATTGAAGAAGTGTTTCTATATTAGGAGCAGATCTTATAAACACTTATGCTTTACTCACGTGGATAAGCCCCTTGAATCAAATGTGGCTAGCCATGGGAGTAAAGCTACTTATATGCAGAACTGTTTGCAGAATTGGGCCCTTCGTTTGGAAGCTGATACCATTACTATATGACCTATATCAACGTGAAACTAAAATCTGTCTAACTTCAAAAGAAAATTGCCAAGATTTTCTTCACTGAAATTTTGGGATCTGTAGAAAATGAAGCCTTTTTATTTTTTCTTCCCTCTGCTAATCTGTTCAGTGAACAAGCTGTGAAAAATAGTTCTGTATATTTTCCATGTGAAGCAGCAGACGGTAAATTTCCATTTAAAAGAATGATTGGAGTAGCTGTTGGCACTGAACTCAGTTGTCTTAGTCAAATCTACTTACAAAGAGTTTACAGCAATGCCGTAGTTTATTATTTCACTTACCCAGAAATTAGAGGGAAAAAAGCACAGTGGAAGACTGAAGTAGGTTCATGGTCATAATTCTTTTCTTTCTTAACATTTTGTTTTTTAATGCAGGTGTTGGGGTCAGTAGTTTTATGTGTAAGGAGGAGACATTTCTTTTCACCTCCTCCTTTGTATGTAGTGAAATAATCATACTTGTACTTCTATAGCACCTTTCTTCTGCAGATCTGAAAAGACCTTACAAACATTAATTAAGTGTCACGGCACCCATGTTGAGGTAAGAATATGCATATCTAATGCAGAATGCTTAACCCGATCCTTGTACATAAGTATTATACAAAGTCTATAGTAAAAGCCTAATGTAGACAAGGTAAATTAATTTAGCTGAATACATATATATAAAAGCCATATATTGCCCTCTGTCCACCACTCATGCTGCTTCCATAGGAGATCTGTACAAATATCTAAGGTAGAGCATGCTTAATTGTTTGTGTCATCAGAATCTTTTAGTTTTCTATATAAAGATATTTATTGTTTGGGCCCAGGCACATGGTTACTTGCTGTGGTGGCTCAAAGCCATGCATCATTTTAAAAAGTATATTTTAAAATTAACCACAAAAAATAAGTTTTTCCTTATATTCTTCATTCCTACCTGTCTTTGTGAAGAAAAAAATCTTTAACTTTGGAGCACCTGGATGATTATACTCCCATCTGCCTAGCCCATCCGCCAATCCCCACAATATCTTATCGCAAAATGAAAAAGTGTCCCTCATCTTGCCCAGCTACCCTGGCTCCCAAACCCAGCGCTCCTGCTAGGAGTTCCTCTATCCCCAGCATTCTCTGGTATTATGTAATGGGGGTTTAGAATAATTTCTACAGAAACCTATTGGTTTCATTCATATTAAATTCTATAAGGGTTTTTCCCGTAAAGGATAGCAAGAAGCCTTCTTCCTTTCATGGCATAGCAGTTGTTAGCTAGAAAATTAGCCAGTTTCTGGAGGAACCCACTAGTTTGCTAAGAATGAATATTTACAGGCCCAAACTTATAAATATATAAGCACCTGAGGAAAGTTAATCATGTGATCAAGTATTTGCAGGATTGGGCACTAATAGAGAATTTTGAAAGAATTATTAAATTGTTAATCTACATACAAATATTGACAAATATACAATGATACTTACTGATATATGCCGAGTGTGACGCTGACAGATAAGCTCAAGTCAAAGCCATAGGCCAATTCACTTATGTATGAATATCAAAGTGTTAAGTGTATTGATATGTATTCAGGCCAACTCAATTGCATTGATAGAGATCAAAAGAGATATTAATTGTACTGTTTGCTTGTCTATGTCCTGTTGTTACTATGACATTACATTTACATTATATATGCCCCAGTAATTAAATAGCCCTAAATCAAAGGTGTGTTAATATCAGAGTGTATTCAGGTGTTAAAACTTCATGAAAACTAATAGAATGTTACTTGTATTGTTTTCAGATATCTATTTCTAGTATAATGTAATGGCGGGCATTTACATTATGTATATCAGTGTAATTAAATTACTCATCAAAGACATCTTGTGAATACAAAGGAAGTAGACTTCTAATTTCAAAGCAAGTGGCCAGGGAGTGAGTGAAAACACTTGCCAGTTTATCTGTAAGAAGAAGCTATAAAATGCATTTCAAGAAATGATCCTTTATCTCCAGACTGTTTGGATTCTCACAGGGTAGAATAACTGGAGAAGAAGATGGAGATCCCCAGAGTTATTTTGGGTAGCCCTGAAAAGACTTTTAGGAAATTGGCAGATTACTACATCTCTTCTGTCATTTTGGATTTATAAACTTTGACTCACCTGTTATTCTATTTTACCTGCTTTCACCTCTCAATAACTCTCATTTTTTTCTTATGTAGTACATCTTTTATTTACTAGAGAATTAGCTGCCAGCATTGTCTTTGGTGTGAGATCCAGCGTACCAACAGATCTGGGGTGAGTCACTGATCTTTTGGGATTGGGAATAACTATGTTGTGTGATTTTTGTGACTATTATCACTAACTCCAGTTTGTCTGGGTGGCAAGATAGGCTGGAGTATCTAAGGACACTGTCTGTGAGTCCATGGTAAGACTGGTATAGTGATCCGGGAGTGCACATTTGTTACTGGCTTGATGAAGTCTAATAGAATATATCACCAGTTTGTGCCCTTGTTTTCTGACACTCTGTCCTAAGATAGACACAGCTGTAAGCCACTTCAGACAGTGTGACAATTCCATGAGACCTGCCAAATGACAAACAAATGGGATCTACTGCAGACAGATCTAGTCTGGCAAGCTGATGCTGTCTATGGGATGCTTTAACATGTCCCTCAATTTTTTGGTAGGATTCTAACAGTTTGAGAGAGTGAAACACTCTGTTAACTTGAAACTTGTTGGTTTGCATTAGTTCTTTTCATTTTCCCACTCTTCTCTATCTGCTTCTGTGCCATCAGGCATCTGCCAGGATTGCCAATATCCAAAGCAAATTCTAAGGCAGAATATACCCTAATGGTGTGTATTTTAGATGAGAAAATCAAGGGTCCTTACTTGTACTGTCAAAAAAAATAAATGAAACTAAGCAATTGAGCAAAACGGAGCTGACCCAAATTGAAAGATAGAGCAATGTCTTATTTCCATTTCCCTCCCTGTAGTGCATTAGGATGTCCTTTCTAATGTCTGTCTAGTGTTGAAAAGAGCAGCATTTGTATTGTCCCAGCAGCAACTGATTCTTTTAAGAAGTCTTTTTTTTTTTTTTTTTTTTAAAGGAATATACATTATTCCACTATTTCATTTGTACTGGATTAAAGTTGACGGGAAACTTGCACCAATGAACATCCTGGTCGTGAATAGTGGTTGTGTGGCTAAGACACCACTACAGCAAATTGAAGGCCTGAACTTTCAAAAATGTGTTCCACTAGTCTTCTTCTGCTCTACCCCTACCAAATGCTTCATTTTAAATATTATCAGGGCTTAAGAGTCATTAGCATTATACAAATGTTTTAAGCCTTGATCCTTTCTTCTCTCAGTTATCTTCCATTTCTTTGTTGGTCTGATGTAGGTTATAAGCTTTTTTGGTGCAGGGACAGAGTCTTTTATTCTTTTGTAAAGTGTCATACAAAATTATGGTGATATGTAAATACTTAATAATAATTAATAATGCTAGTCATGGTGCGTAGAATCTTGGAAGGAAATGCCTCCTCTCTAGTAACTGCAGAATGTGTAATGGGCCTTCCTGCACTGCTTATTTCCCAAGAGTAAAGTCTCTCTGTTCACCCACTCCAATTACCACTAATCAGGTTTTTGGTAATGATATTGGGAAGTACCATACTGACCATACTCAGACTGACCATGTCCTAATGCAACACGATGTTGATCTTCAGTTGTGAGCATCCCCATTCCAGAGGTCAGTCAAATAGAGGAAGAAAGAATAATTAAGGGCCTGAACGTATCCTAAATAGTGGTAGAAGTGAGGGCATGTTCTCCCAGGCTGTGTCAGCCATTGTGTGCCCAGATACTTACAGAACTCTCTAGCCACCACTTAGGTGAACAGATGCACTAGTGAGTTACTCTCACAAAAAGTGTTCTCCCTCTGATGAAACACCATCTCCCAAGGGTGCATGTGCTGTGCAGGAGGGATGAGGAACTGAGGAATTTTATCATGTGTTTTCTCATTTCAACAATAATTTTCTCCCAGCCACAGTGAAGGAAGCAGCTAAGGGCCTTAAATTGAGAGCACTTCACTGAAAATGTTTTGCTTGATTCTTGACTATGTACTGCAAATACTGATACCATAGCACAGTGATCCACTGGAGTATTTTGAAAAGTGGGGAGAAGAAGGAAGAGATGCTGAGCCGTCAGTGGGGGTCAAGGTATCCGGCACTGCTGGACTGGCATGTGTTTTCCTGGTGGGACTGAGAATTGTTCTGAGATGACTAATGTTCCTTGCAGAGAATTAACATTCCTCAAAGTAGTCAAGCACTGATTCTGAATCAAGAGAGCCAAAGTGTGGCTGGATCAGTCTTCACTCTCCTGAACTGTTCTGCTGGGCAACCCTTATTCCATTTCCTTTTTAGTATTCTAAATAATTAAACAAACATTTTGGCCGTATAACCAGATCCATTTTATAGGAGTGGGTTTATTGCCATACCTTCAATCTTTAATTTTCTAATGATTGTAGCCAATGGCAATTAATTTAAAATAATTAAACCAAATATACACATCAAATTGCCAAGCACAACATTTTTCTCCTTCATTTATGACTTAATAGATTTCAGTGTGTATGCTCTGTCTTTATTTATTGCACAGTTAATAATTCTTTATGACTTTGAGGAGTTCAACATTTTCTGTCTTTTCCTTTAATGGCTGCATCCTCTAAGCATAATCATAGTCTTAATTGTGTTTAACTTACGCTAAGGCAAAATATGAATCCAAACCACAGGAGGAAAATAAAACACGTCATTGTACACTTGGCTACATTTTATAAAATACATTTCCTGTCATTTTACAGAGGGAACCATTCAACCATTCCAATCTGCAGCGTAGATGGGATCTAACCATGCTTTAAGGATTGTGCTGAACTCTTTAAACTGATTAGGTACTATCCATATTACAAAGCAGAGGAGTCTGTAGCCAGGTCTAAAATCTAATTCTATTTACATGTAAATTTGTAAGCCCTGCTGTCTCTGGCATAATCATTTTGTTGTTGTTGTTTATGTAGAGGTGCTCATTTTGTTCAGCACTTCACACACGCACGCACAAAAGACAACATGTGGCATAGAGAGTTTACAGTCTAAGTAGAGAAAGATGTGAAGTGACTCACCAACATCACACAGCAGATTGTTGGCGGACAGGATATGTCACAGGGGTCTTGACTCCCAGTCCAGTGCCCTACCCACTTGGCCACAGTGATACTGGGGGAGTTATGGAAGGGTGTGTTTGAGAAGGGGAGAGAAGAAATGGCTGTGTGATGCCCTCTGATTTGTGGAGGGGTGGATGATGAGATGGAGGGAAATTAAAGAAGGGATTAGATTGCTGGGGTGAATGGGTGCTGAGTGATCAGTTGGGGTAGTTGGTAGGCTCTGTCATGGAAGGCATGCTTGAGATGGGACACTGGGAAAGAATGGACATGAAATTGATAAGGCCAAATGTGTAGGCTCTGAGCATTTTTTGCAGTAGGGAAATAGGACATGCCATGTCACAACCCCTTGCCCTGCTCTGAGAAAAGAATAGTCTTGCAGGCTATGTAAGAAAGTCTCGCACAAGTGAATATTCCGAGGCAGAAAATGAAGGACCAGCAATGTTATAACAGTGAGGTATTTCCTTCTTAATTGTGGACTGAGATTAAAAAATTGTAACTTTCTTCCTCTGCCCAAATAAAAGAGAATGGAAAATCAGTTAACATAGCAGGGTTATTTTAGAGCAGCAATTCCTGGGACCCAGACCAGTGCATGTAGGTGGCAGGTTGTAGGCTGCCTGTGGAATCACAACCTAGTAAAAGCTCTAGCAGCTTCCATAACCCTGGGGTCTCATTCCCAATATGTGCAATATCCCTGGAATCCACATGGAATTCACCTGTAACTCCAGTGCATGCAGTACCCAGGAGTCCCACTACAAACCATAAACCCCACCTCTCTCAGTGCTGTCCTAGCATCCACTCTTCTTCCTGGGGAATCCTCACTATTACAGAGAATACCATTCCACAGAGTCTGAGCCAGAACCTTCTCACCTGGTGTTCCATGAGGCGTGCTGCTATCTCCCATAGAGCCTTCTGGATCACCACGCACCCTAACTTTCCCACCACATGGGAATTTGGAAAAAGTTGACATGACATTTTCATAGCAATCTTTTCAAAATATCTAGGAGGCTCCCCAAGTTGCCTGGAGCCCCCGTAGCCCACCAGCTGGGAGCCAGGCAGCTAAGGTAGCAGGGCATCAGGACTTATGGGCTGTGAAGAGTCGTAAAGCCCTGGGAATACCAGCAGCTGCCGAGGAGTGATGGAGCGGTGGAGCTGGGCATGATTTTTCAATAGAAAACTGAAATTTTCCCACCAAAAGTTTTTATTTTGCAGAAAATAAGTTTACCATTGGAAAATAATTCCAAATGAAAAATCCCAATCACCTCAAGATAAAATACAATAAATAAATAAAATACAATAAAGGATTTGAAAAAAATTCCTCACATACCTCCCCCCTGGGATGAGGATTGGAGAAATGAAAGATCCGCATGTGAAAGATGCTAGTTGTTTTGCTGAAGACAATTCTGGAAGGTGATCAGAAACCATGGTGATGGACATGGACTGAAAACCTGAAGAGAATAGAGTCGAATCAGAATGGCTATATGTGAATATCAGAGACTAGTTAAAAATACTGATGTGAATAATAAAGCTCCACAAAACACATTCAACCAAATGCTGTATGTGTAGGATGACTTAGAGGGGCTATATTTTGAGGGGATCCATCCTATTAATTTCCTTTAATTACAAAAGGAGGACACTGAAAGCTACCTTTCCTACTAGGGGGCAGTGTTCTTTTCTTTTTTTTTTTTTTTAAATCATGTGTAACACTTGTACAATTTGGTGAAATGACAGGCACAAGAGGACAGGAGGAGAAGCCAGTCTGTTTAAAAAATAAAAAGAAGACATGATTACTTTGCTGAAGCTGTACTTCATATTTTATATTTCCAAAGAGACAAAGGAAATAAATACTTAAGGCCCAGTGGTGACGACAGTGAAGCAATCATGGAGTTGCTGGATACCTTTGTCTCTAGGAGGCATGTAATAATTTCTACATGTCTGCCACTGAGTGTCAACCTTTCTTTTCTTCCCTTTTCCATTTTGGATGGCCAAACTGATTATCTAAAATAGAAAATTAGCACACAATGGGTTTACTCTGTGATACCCCTTATGCAACTAATGGGCAAAGCTTGTTAATTGGTTGTAAATGCCAGCAGGTTGCCAAGATAATACTTCAGAAATAAGCGGGTATTCTGATAATTACAGCAATCTTCATCTATAAAAGCTTAAGTAGATGAAGTACTGGCTGGCTTAAAACCAAGATTTATCCTGCTGAACTCACATTAAAGGAAAAAATAAGATGAAAACAATAATGTAGCAAAACAATTATATAGCAGGAAGCGTTGTAGGTTTTAGAGATTGTGAAAACTCAGAAAGTAAAACAGTGCTGTAATAACCAGTTATGGAAAAATAGGCCATTTACATTTGTGTATAATTAAATAGTAGGCTATGCAATTTCACTTTTTAAAGTAAACTGCCTCTTCCTTTTTTTTTATAGGGTAACGTAGCCATAATTGCTGCATTAAAGCTTTAATGAAAGAAAAAAGCAGCAGATCAAGATGACATGTAACATCTACATTTGTACTGTGGCGTTCTGCTTGTTTAGTAATAGGAAGCTACTGAGGAGATTAAAATTGCAGAATTCTTCATAGTTTTTTTTCTAAAATTGGTGTAGGAAGATCATTCATGGCCTAAAATATACACAATTTATTTTTCTACCTTTAATCTACAAGAATTTAATAGCTTTCCTATGTATTAGAGTGCTTTAAGGAACGCTTCAGTGTAAGAAGGAATATTTATTTCAGATCATGAAAATTATTAAAAGTGGATCATACTTAAAGTTAGACGGCTCACCTAATGTTTTAGAATATTGCCCCAAATGTTAGATATCACTCTTTTTTTAACTTAGTGCCTTTTTTAGTAGTTTTCCTGTCAAAATTGTCAACAGGTTGATATATAATATTGTTGTTTTGAATTTGATTTTTTTTTTAAAGTTAGGAACAATTGCAAGATGCAGTCAGTACAGTTCTGATCTAGATTAAGACTTAAAATTAAGGCTTCACCTTTTAAGCAAGATCTTCAACTGAGAGAGTAAAATATGTGAGCTGATGGTGACTGGCGGGAAGTGCACAGTTTTCCCATTTCTTGTTTGATGAGTTTGGAATGTATCTCTATACCTTACAATTAATAGATTATGTCTTTTGAGAGCAACTAATGGCATGTTTTGGTATGTACTGCATGCACAAGTTAGACAAGTTTGGTGTGAGAACAGAAATATTGCTCCAAGATTATGCTCTGTTTTTCCTTTTTTTTTTTTTTTTTTTCTTACAAGGCTGTTGGAGATCAGCATAAGAAGTTGGCAAATTCCAATTGAATTAAGCACATAGAATCCACCAAATACATTGCAAGAGTGACTGGAATACTTTTTCCAGTTCTGCTGTCCAGAATTCAATGTTGAAAACTTGGGGAGGGTTCAGAGAAGAACCACGAGAATGATTACAGGATTAGAAAACACACCTTACGGGGTGGACTCAAGGAGCTCAACCTTCTGTTTGGTAAACTAAATAGATTAACGGGAGACTTACTCAAACTCTGTAAGTATCTACATGGGAATAAAAATTTGATAATAGAGGGCTCTTCAATTTAGCAGACAAAGGTATAATAAGATACAATTGTTGGAAGCAGAAGATAGAAATTCCAACTCAATTATGTGCAAACTTTTAGCAGTGAGAATAATTAACCATTGAAATAACTTACCAAGTGTTGTGGTCAATTCTCCATCACTAACAATTTTTAAATCAAGATCTGATGCTTTTCTAAAAGATATATTTTAGTTCAAACAGGAATTAGTTCCAGGAAGTCTGATACAGGAAGTCAGACTAGACAATCACACACTAATCCCTTCTGCATTTACAATCTATGAATGTATAAGCTGCATTGATTGTTTACTAATTTTTGCCATCACTAAGCTGTTGACAATCGATAACTGCATAAGCATGTGTGATCCTAGCTGAAAAGAGGCAGCCAGGTCCTTCTCTTTCTCATTTAAGTACTTCTGTGTCAGGGCCCTGGCAAATGGTTTTTTTCCTCTTCTGGGTTAAATCAAGTTCCCATATCATTCATCACTTTTAGTGTGAATTCTCAGACATGCTGGAAATTAAGATTTGCTTTACAATCAGATTTTCAGAAATGACTAGTCCTTTTGGTGCCCACGTTGCTATACCTTAAAGGAACCTGATTTTCAGAGGGCAAGTGCTTTGCACTTTCAGATAATCAGGCCCTGTTAAGGTGTTTCAGGGGCAGGCTCCTAGAAATAGTCACCCAGTATTACTAGTGACTTTTGAAAAGGTAGGTCATTTGTGTAACTACAAGTCAGCCTCTTTAATGTTTATGGAAAGTGGAAAGGAAAAGGACACAAAGATAACTGAAGGGAATTTGTTTATAAATTCAAATCAATACTTGTGGAAAATGTGTTGTGGTATACACAGCAATATTTTTTAGCAGTAGAGGAATCTACTATACATTATGAAGTAAAAATGGTCAAAATACGATCAGAAAATAATACTGAGTGATAGGTTAAAATGGCATGGGAGGGTTTCGGTTTTGCTCTCAAATGTACCCAGAACACAAATAAAAGACTCTGCCCAACTTATAGTCATGCAAACATCTCCTGGGGGGCTTTTCTCACACGTTGTGGCCAATAAAAATGGTCTACCAGCAAATTATGCACCTCTCATCCCGAGGTTGTCCTCAAAGGGTTTGCACAGTATAACCATTAGAACTTACAAACAGGTCTGTTGAGGATGCACAAGGAGATATAGACTGTCACTCACTGTGGCTCTGCCGTGCTTGCTGGAATGAAAAGGAGTTAAAAAAATGTCACAATAGTAAACTGGTCAGACTCGAAATGCACACAGGAAGCAGAGTGTTGAGTAAAAAGGTGTGATTTTTGCACAGATGTTTTCTGGAGTAGAACCGCACTTTAAATAATGGACCTTACTAGTTTGGACAACTTATATATATTATGTACTAAGTATGGTTGTGGAAACCGGTGAAGGAAAAAAATTACTTCAAGGGATTCTTTAATGGATCTATCTTTCTTGTCTTCTAGGAATAAAATAAGTAGGAGACTTTTTCAAATCGCCTTGTATTTCCATTTATCCTTTAAAAATGTATGAGCATAGTTTTCAGACGATGGTGCAGTTTCTATGGTAATTGTTTATTAATCTTGTAGATCTTGGTAATTGCAACAGTACAATTTATATAGCTTGGTGCAGGAGTTAAAGTAGGAATGTGATTGTTTTATACATCCATCTTTTAGAAACTTTACAAACTTTTTACAGCATATGTATTTTTCCTCTCTTAGCTCAACTTTTATCCAAATATGTCAATTTCTTGAAATGTCCCTCTTTGAATTGTGTACAGTCTAGGTGCTGTAAGAAATGGGGGGAGGGGGAATTGATTAGAATCAGGAGAATGGGGTAGGTGAGGAAGTTTACTGAACTTAAAACTTGACTTTTTCTTAGGGTACATTTGTTACATTGAACATAATGGATTATTTATGGAAAATTAATATATCCAGTTAAAGCTGGTTACATAGATTATATTTTATAGAGCATAATTCTGAGCGACTTCCTCAGTTCTTCTCAGACCTTTCTCTATGGGACCATGATCCTGATTGGATCCACTAGTTGCTATCTCTTTTCCTTTAATGCCATTTGCTTCCAGAACAATTTGGATGCACTGCAGCTACCTCTATTTTCCCTTCTAGACTAGGGGAGACTCAGGAGGCTTCATTAGTTCCAAATTCATGATCATTTTATTTCTCAACGTCATATAACAGTAGTCTGGTACAGAAAACATTCTCTTCAGCTTTGGGAAATGAGAGAGGACTGTGTGTGCTAGAAAAATCCCTTCAGACACAAGAACAATAACACGGGAAGGAGGTTGTTCCCCTAGGAGCTGCCCATAGAAAGGACCCTGAAAACCTTATGGACGGTGGGGAGAGCAGCAGGAAGAGCCATGGGAGGGGGTCATATCCCATAAAGCTTTGGTCATTACATACAAATATATTTAAGCAGTTCTGTATTTGGGATTAGCTTTGGTTGGCTGTGGCCTTCATTAATGAAGTAAGAAATTCTTCTTTTTTCATATTTCTGGTTATGGAGTAAGGCCTAGATTTTATAGGTATTTAGGCACCTAACCCTAACTCCCACTGAAATCAGTGCCTAAATACCTTTGATGATCTGGGGCTAAAAGCTTGTACTTTAAACATGTAACCCCAACCCTGAGGCCTGGCTTTGGCCTTCGCCCTTTTCTCCTTAGAGTATGGTCCTGGGTTCACCTATAAGGGCGCCTGATGTCTCCACCCAAGGAAAATCCTCCTAGTGCGGTGAACACAGAAAGCTTGTCCCTTGGGAAAATATTTAACACACAATCTCATATCATGGAGTATCAGTGAGAGCACACAAAATAAAATATCTATCACAACTACCAGGGTAATAAAATAGTAACCAGGGCTTTATTAGATATGGGTAACTCAAGATAAAGGACAAAGATAAAGGAAAAGGGATTAAGATAATAAAAGACAAAAACAACAATACATAAACTCTACCCCTTTCAACATTTATAGCCAGTACAAACTACCCTGTGCTTCCTCCCAGCATCTGCCTTGGCAAATAGGGAATTTAGGCTCAGTCTTTGATGGGTGGTTCAGCACTGAAGTCGGTGGTCGGGTTAAAACAAAATAGCAAAATAAATGAAGGGGTGTTCTTACAAAGTATTCACACCAAGGATGGTAGGCTCCTCCTTGTGGCTTTCTGTTCTGGATTCCAATGTGCAGTTAGGCTGGCTCTTGGAGACTGTGACTCTCCTCAGTCTCCTGGGTTTATGGATCTGCTAAAATGACACTGCTCCAGTTCCCAGAAATCCTAAAAGGACTCAAAGTCTTCCCTTGGGTAGGAAATTGGATGGTATAGACGGGTCCTTCTTGGCTGTGATGCTTCTCTCCCTGCTACAGGCAAAACGAAAGTAAAACCAAACCTTTGTCTCCAAGTTCTGGCTATGATTGGTCCTGATAGCGTTGCGAGCCTGTTCTATCTCCATCATGCCCATAGGCAATTCAGGAAATGGAATTCTGAGCCTCTGTAGCCATTACTGCTATAGTCCAGGGGTGAGTCCCCTAGAGGCTCAGTGTGGTATTTCAGGAGCAGCATCTCCAAAGGGGTCACAAATGTCAGAGATTACTCATGGAACTCTGGTGAAATAATTCTGTCATCTCATTGTTAGAGCTGGTTGGAAAATGGTAAGTATTTTCTGTGAAAAATTTGAAAAAAACATTTTTAATTTTTTAAAAAAGTTTTAATAAGACTTTTTTCAGTTTTCAAAGGAAAAACCAAAACCAAAAAAAGTTTATAGAGTTTTTCTTGTCATAAACCCCGGAAAATTTAGAAATAAATGAACATTTTCAGTAATTTATTTTCATTTTGAAAATAGAGCCTTTTTTGTCAGAAAAAAATTTAAATGAAAAATTCTGACCCAATCTAGTCATTGTTTTTTTCTGCTGATTTTAGTTTAATCTAAAGGAGAAGATTCATTACTATTATTTTTTTTCTAACAAAAACTGAGAGAACCAAGTAGAGGATAGAATGTTCATAAATAAATCATGAGCCCACAGCTCTGTCTCGCTCACAGCTCTGTTGTTTTATCAATAATATAACCCTAAACCAATAATTGGTAACTCCTAAAGTCTACTTTCTAAAAGAAGTCCTCTTTCAACCCAGAGCCATTTCTAAGAGATTCACATTACTTAGATAGAAAAAGTACATGATGCCATCTCCAGACTCTTTCTGCATAAATTGTGTGTGTTTATTATTCATCATAACACAGAACATTTTCTGTTTCTGTGTCACTTGTCACTAATCACTTATGCATCTGATGTGCAGATCCAGAGTAGAATCTCAGGCATTCTTTGGCTTTAAAACATAAGCTATGCATGAATAAAAGTTTATCCCACCTCCAAAATAACAACGTTGATACATTTTCAAAAGGGAAAGTGCATATGTTATGGTAGCTCATAAGCAGTCATAACCAGAGAAGTGACATGGGCTTTTTTCTTCTTCCTTTTCTCTTTAGTATTTTATGAAAGTGTGTAAAAATCTTACCATATGAATGCTACACACTTCATTCTGTCTGTGAGATACAGAACATTTTTCTAAAAGAAACATACGCTACTTGTTACAATGCTTTTGCTTCTTTGTACAGATTGATTTCTCAATGCATTTAAATTTTGTTCATACATTTGGATTTTCATCTGTAATTGTGTTTGTGAGAAAAGGAAACTAACACTTTTCTCCCACCTTTCCAGGTAGCATAAGGCTAGTGTAGCATGCATACGCTTGTATGCACAGGATGACACACACACATTGAAGCTTTATGTGCTGATACATCTGATTCAATAGGGTGGTCTTCTATAGATTGAGTGGAGAGTGGAGGGGCAGTCAGCCATTACATCACTACTCTGACATTTTTCTCTTCCATGCCTTTTTACCCTCCTCTGGGCTAAACCCTGGACCTCTTAAAATCAATGGTAAAACTTGAATGGGACCAGAATTTGACACTCTCTGACCTTGTCTTCGCTACCCTTTTCCCTCAAATTTTCTAATGTTGCTACAACTGTTCAACTCCATCCATGGGAGCTGCTGTTATTTTGATTCTCATGTTGCATAGTTCTGCACTGAAAAGGGTCAGAAAACATAGTGGTAAAAATGCTGGAAGCTGCAGAAATCTTCTGTATGCTAGCTCTCAGATGTGCTAGTGGAGCTGAACTGGTGGTAGCAATGGTGAGAAGTTCAGAGGAAAAAAGGCTAGTGTAGATGCATCCAGTGTGTCATATACATGGAAATGTGTCATTTGGCAATATGGAGTGATGAGTCTGGATGTCATTGTCTGTAATTATAATTAGAGTTGGTGAAATGCAGTGATTGTATGCATTTTTTCCCTATACTTTGTTCAATCAATTTTCTGATCAGGTTATTCATTCAACAATAGTTTTGACCAGCTCTAACTGTTATGCTGTCACTGTTGTGAAAACCTTGATGTCTATGTACAGTGAAGAAACTGGATCTGTCTGAATATTTAACCACTTAAGCTTTACTACTGGAAATACTCAAGAGAAGCACATTTGCAGTCAGCAGCTATTCCAAATGATATCTTTCATTGTTAAAAAAAGTCTCAATCTGCAGTGCATTAGCTGGGTATACAAGTCATGTGGTATTGTTTGTCTCCTGATTGGATGATTTGTATAACTAGCCAACACAACATGAATTTTGAATTGCATATGTTTGCAACTAACTTTTCACAAAACATCTGTGGGCCAAGAATGATTTACTTCAGAATATTTTCAGACATTACATAAATTAAAGAGCTGGATGATCTGTTTGTGGACAATTCACAGACAGAAAAATATTGCAAAATTAATCAAATAATTCATTGGGAATTATTCATTCAACTGTACAAAGAAGTCAAATTAGGAAACTACTCTAAGCATCTCCACCATCTGAAGCAGTAGAACAACAGTTTCTACCCAGGGGATAATTTTGATGATTCTGTGGTGCACGTGCTCTCTACTGATCAACTGTGAGACTAATACTAATAGTGTCCTCCAAGCATAAGCCCTCATTCTAGGCTAAAGTGAGCCTACAATAACAGTCAGGAAGTAAGGTCTTGAAAAATATATTGCTGGAAAATTGCTGCAAAAAATATAATGAAGAAAAGACCAGTAAGAGCTATAAGACTAAAAGTATTTTGAGATACTTTAAATAATCACAAGAAAAATAATATTTTCTAATGTGCATGTGAACTGTGATTAATAAATCAAATAAGAACGTATAATTCAGCAATAAACCTGACTGGAACAGGGATTTAATTTGATTTAAATGTGAAGATAAGTGTTAGCATTCTTTAGTAGCTCAGAATTCGTAGTGCTCTTTTTCCCCCTTTTATGACACTATAGTTTTTAGGAGCATGTGATCCAAATATAAGTTTATCTCTGTTCACAACATGTGTTAAAGATCTGGGCTTATACCTTATAATAATTATTAAAAATATCCTTATTTATTTTTTTAATCATCTTAAAAATTGAGCTGAGTGGTACTTGGCATGGAAGGTCTTATGCTGGAGTTCAGCTATACAATATTTAGTTTAACTCTGTTTAGGGATTTTTAAATTTAGGATATCAAGGGAAAGGTGCTGGTGTTTACACTCCTATTTTGCACTGGCATAGCTCAAAAAGCAGCTTTGATTTTAGATGAAAGCTTTTGCAGGCTCTTAGTTCATAATATTGTGGAGTAGAGTTCTTGTGTGTTTATTTTTAAAAATGTTTAAAGGACAGAGAAATTTAGGTGTAAATGTGCCATATTTGACTTGCACATGCAGTTGCTATTTTTCACTAAGGATTTATAATACACATGCTTACAGGGCATGTGCAGTGTATTATATGTATTGTACCCAGTTTTTTAAAAATAAGCTCTCATTAACATGAATGATTGGCCCAATGTGTAAATACAATTGCATATTAAAATAAAATATCTGTTATTTTACTACATGGACACCTTTCTGGTTTAGCATGTTGATTGATACTTAGCGAATTACTAATTCACAAATGAGCACTGACTCAATAAACTATAAAAGCTCCTTCAGAGCAGTTATAATTTAATCTTGTCAAACTGAGTATTAAAGGTCTTGATAATAAGAAAGTATCAAAGGCATTGTTACATTATATTACTCTGTATAAGTGATTAATATCTCCCTCTGTGCTAATGAACAAAGTTAGGTCAGAATACCTTCTAAATATAAGACGATTTAAAGTCTCATTGACTTAAAGTAAAGGAGCAATGTCTGTCTATTGGGTCCATAATTTGTGGATTAAGATTCTCCTTTTAGATTCTACATTGCCATAGTGAAATGTGCAATTTAATTGAGGTGAAAATATCAGTGGGCAAGAGGCTGCAGAGTTTCTGTTATATCATGAGACTCAGAGGATGGGGTTTGGTCACCCACGAATTGGGCAAAAGGCTTGATCCTTTTAATCCATGGTTGCCATGAGAGCCATGTAAAAATCATGTGGCTCTTGAGGCATCCTCAAAAGACAAGTTCTTCTGCATGATGGTTCAGATCCTCTGAGGAGCTTCCTGTGTCCACTATGTCCCATGGCCACATGACTCATGGGCAAGCCACAATACCAGCATTCTTGAACCAATTAAAGCGTGTGTGCCTGGTTCTACCACACTCCATGGAAGATATTCTGCTATCAGAGGGCAGGAGCTTGTTAAATCTTCACTGTCCTAAAGAAGGGTGTTTTAATAGTGAGATGATTAATGCACGACAGTTCTCTCAATGTAAAATCCCAATGGAGACAAGGCACCTGTAGCTTTTACCTGAAGATAGCTATGTGAGGTCAACACTACATCCTCCACCTGTGGTTGATCTGCCATCATGATAAAAATGATGTCTTGTCCCCAATAGGATTTTATAGTGAGGTAGCTCATGCATGTTGGTTATCCCATGGTAAAAAACACACCTTTTTTTTTTTCAACACTGAAGACAAAATCTAAATTAATCCTCACAGTTGTCATTAACTTCAGAAATATGTTTGATACCATGCAGTGTTTTTGCTTGCTTTGTATACTTATATCCTGAAGGGTAGCCCTTTGAACCTCGAGAGCAGTCAGGAACATTTTGGAGAAGATAGAAAAATCGTTCACTAATGATAAATATATCTGCTAAAAAGAACTGTATCAGAACTCACAACCAGAATTTCTCCAGAATCTAACTGTCTATACATTCAGTTAAACAGAATGTATACGACTATCTGTAATATTGCCCCCGATGATGCCTCATATTACAGTACAATCCCTATTTTGTGTTTCCAATTCCCTCATGTTCTCCCACCAGCAGCTTTGGACTCAGTTTCATCCCCTGTATGAGAAATAACAAAGGAGATGTTATGGTTCTAAGAACCTTGCAGTTTGCTGTGTCACTGGTTCATGGATAACTGTCACCAAACATGAATTGACATAATAGATTTCATCATCTACCGTTTCCAGGATTGAAGATTAATGGCAGCCGGGATCAATTCTGACTGTACTTCGCGCCTGAAGTAGTATCATATTAAATTCAGTAGAGATTACAATAGCTGGGTGAGATGTATTGCTATTTCAATGCCAGATTTTTTTTTAAATGTTCATTGTTATATTTCAAAACATATATGAGGAAATTAACAAAAGGCTTCTCTGACTTACCAGGAAACAACTACAGCAAATGCATCATTAGAGTATAACAATCTCTTTCTCTCTATTTTGCTCTTATAAACATCAATTTTAAAAATATAGAATTTAAATATTTTACCATGCACTGAATTTTATGTATTCAAGTCTTAAACTTACACTTTCAAAATAAAAACCACAGCATAATAAAAATAAATTTAAATAATTAATTCTGTTCCTCGTATTCTATATCTCACAAACCAGAAAGTTGTAAGATTCAACACAGCTGAGTGATCTTCATTTTACACAATATTAACAAACACCTTAGGACAATTCTTTCATATGTATGTTTCTAGAAAATGCTTTACAAGCAAAAGCTTGCCAACATCAAACTGAAAGAACCATTATATAGGCTCCAATCCAGCTCTCAATACTGCTGTTGATTTCAGTGGATTTGCATCAAGCCCAGAGTCTCTAGGCCTTCTTGTATTGAGACTTACATAGTGGTTATAGAAGAGAATCCATGTACCTATATATTTCTATTTGTCTGTCAGGTAAAGAGTTAATTTGTCCATAGAAAAAGTATTCCAAACCTGATCAGTCCAGTCATCAGTACTAGGTGGCATTTTACTTCCAGAATTGGCAGGTACCATGTTTATTCATAAGACCCTGGGAGAGTTCTTCATAAAGGTTCATCAGAGAGATATATGGTTGCAGCCCTAGAAAAAAAAAATTGGCTCTAAAGCACGTTAGAGTTCAATGAACTCAGTCATGATGATCTAGCTTTAGTGCAGGAGAATGGACTAGCTGAGCTCTTGAGGTCTTTTCCAGCCCTACAGTTCTACTATGTCATTTACCAAAAACTGAATATGACTGGACAAATCCACCTAGCGTGGGTAGAGGTACCAGAAGTTATGCTCTCCCGAGCATTTATTATGTAAGTGACGGGGGAAAAATACAAAATAATTAAAATCATATTAAGAATCTGACCATAAAAGTGCAGCTATTCTGCCTCTAAAACCTGAAAACTGAGTGTAAGTCTTACTCTATACTTAACGGATGGCACTGTGTCTGTGGCTTGCTGGTTATTAAAGTGAAAAAAATCCATCATGCAGAATAGTAAATTATATGTATATGTATGTATGCAGCTTGCATACCAAGACTCACAAGATGAGTTGAGGGCACAATGTTCTGAATTTCTTGGCTTATGAAAGTCAGGAATGAGGTAATACCAATTGGGGTGTATCATCACAGCCAGCTCCTGCAGACCTATAGGCCATCCATAAAAGGAAAATTAGGTATTTTACTTTTTAGAGGGAAAAATAATAAATTATGTTGTCACCAAATAACTCATATTTCGTGTGTATACAATACTCAGTTTGTCTTAATGATCCCCCTTGATAATGTTGCATGGTTTGAGGGCAGTCATGTTAGACTCCTTCTTGCCCTCCTATAGGCTTAAACTGCAGGCACAAGGTGAGAGAAAATTACAAAATAAGTAATTCTTAGGTCTAACATAAGGTTCTATGGGCTGACTATGTGCAGGACTCCCAGAGGGCTTTACAGAAACAAGAGTTGAGCTATGTACACATCATCACAGTAGGAAAAGCACTTGGTATATATGGGGGAAATGGTTTTTTAACCAAAAAATGAATGTTAGTCATCATCAAAAACCTATTTTTATAGCCAGTCTTACCAACAGCCTGTTACAGGGGTCTTAGATCTGGGTGGTTTTTTTTTTCAGATTCTGTAGGCCTAATTTATAGAGGTGCTGATCACCTGCATCTTCCACTGACTGCAAATGCAGTTGTTGGTACTCAGCCCCTCCGAAAATCATCCCCTGAGGAATTTCCAGGACTTTCCTTTAATTTTTCAGGTTGTTTTGAGGAGAGTCTTCAACTCTCTTAGGCCTGATCCCGCACCAGCAAAGTCATAGGACTTTTGCCACTGGTGAGTGCAGGATGAAGCCCATCGGCTATTCAGCATGCCAGCTTTTCCTTGACGCTCCTTCACCCACCTGACAAATCTGAGCAATCAGACACCATCATGGTGTGGCTGCCAGTTCCAAAGGGAAATGGGGACAGGCATAGGTCCTTTGCATTTGTGTGCTACACTGAGGAGGAGGGGAGCAGAACTGGCTGTGTGGGAGGATGGCTCGTGGGGGCTGAGGTGTGACATGCCTTCCTTGCTGACACACACTTGCTGCCAAATGCAGCAGACATATGCGAGATGCGGGAAATGCGCTCTAAAAAGCAGACCTTGCCTCTTCTAAGCCCTCTAATATTAGTCAGGAGGCGTTCCTTGCTCTTTTGTGGACAGTACCATGTGTGTTGTGAGAAGCTACCTGTGTGTGTGCGCTTCCTTTTCCAGCACACTTCTGCAGCACGGGTAAGGACTTTGCACTCATTCAGGTAAAACAATGCATGTATCTAGCTGCTGTAGGGCTCGTGAGTGGACAGGTTTTGTGACTCTTAGCGCAGCTGGGCCATTCTTACCTTACAGGATATATTTTGGAAGGCTGATTACATGGGGCTTTAGCAGTATGATTCCAAATGACACTCATGGATGTGGCATAGCTAAAACATGACACCACTCTTTAAATATTTAGGAAAGTTAGGTTATTTTAATATAGTTTTTTTTTTTTTTTTTTTTTTTGCATAATAGAAAAAGGTTTGTGGATAATTATGTATTATCCCAGGTGGCAGTTCTCTCTTTGTGTCCTCTCTCTTTAAATGCCAGCTAGCATTTTTCCTGTTTTATTGCTCCGTTCTTAAAGGTTTGCTTTGGAATACTGCCAGTTATCATTTTCCAGTAAGGCAAATATTGCATCAAAGTCATGATTAGGTATTTGAGGGCTTGGGCACATTAAGTTTTCATATGAATATTTTCTAACACTTGTCTTTCATTTTCTATGGCTTTTTATAAATATTTACAATTAAGGCTCTTTATGCAAAGGAAAATAGAAGATATTTCTCCTCAAGTAAAATTTCAAAGGCCCCCCCCCCAAAAAAGATGAAAAGAGATAGAATAAAGAATTTTTGTGGTCAATATTTTAGTTTGACAATGAAGGAAGGTGCTAAGAACTCCAGGTAATGATGAAGACATTTGCAGTGAACAAGAAGTTTGGTCCTTCAAAACCCAGGAACTATGCTATGTAGTCTCAAGCACCATCTACTGGCAGACTATCTATTAATTATTTATGTATACAGAGAGACATCTCATCTAGAGAGCACTCCTGTATCAGGAGGACTTCAACTCTGTATTTCTGTAAGTTGCTGTTACCACTTCAGTGTCTTAAATGTATCGGGCAGCATATATCAGGGAACCTTGTACTCATTCAGGGAAATATGCTTTGAATCCTGTTGCTTCTTTTGGAATTATAACATGACCTAGACCTGAACTGATGCTTGGCACACAAGGGATCAAGTGACTGTTTTGTTGCTTTTCATCCCTGATTGACAGTTTCAGTTGTGAAAGTAATGGGGCATGATCTCTGAGATAAAGTTCTGCTAGAGCTGCATGAAAAATGTCACATGTCAAACCATGTTGCCAAATTTTGCTTTTTGGCGGATTTTCAGAAATAGATGAAGAATGTGTTTCTGTGGAGCAGTTACACTTACCTTTCAATGTGGCAGTAGCTGCGCTACATGCTACATTGTGCACAGTTAGTTTGTCCCATACCTATTCTTTCTTGCTGAGTGGAGAAGAGACAGAGAGAGCTGAGGGTGGAGGGGAGTTGACAGGGCTAGAATCCCAAACTGTTGCACAGATGGGGCTGGAGTCTAGCATTTTTTTCATCCCCTAGACCAGGAATAACTAGGAGTCTAAAGGAATGCAACATTGTCCAAAAGATAGGGCATTGACTTAAGGGTGAGGAGATCTGTGAGCTATTCTTTACTCACTGTGTGACCTCAGGCAAATCACTTAACAGTTCTACACTTCAGTTTTCCCATCTGTAACGTGGGGGATAATTATATTTGCCCATCTTTGTAAAGAGCATTAAGATTTTGGTCAATTGGAGCCTACAGTGTAATGATCATTTCCACTTACAAGCAAGTTAGTTTTTGGCAGCCAAGAGGAAGGAGGTGAAGCCATCCATTTTGGTAAAAGCCCATGGCTGGAAAATAGCCACCAGGGAACTTTTATAAGGTGAAGACAAAACAATTTCAATGATATCGAAAATAAATCTTAGGTCAGAATTGTTGTTTGGCTCCTACCAAGTAGATGTAGGCTAGGGAGCTGTATTGGCTATGGAGTCTGAATGCTAGATTGGAGCAAGGGTATTTGAGGCAAGGTGCTGGCAGTATAGTAGTCTCATTTCACTTTCTGCTAGCACATGCAGATACTCAACAGGTTCTTTATAACTCCCTCTCTCTCTCTCTTTCTGTGTACATATTTCCAAGCAGCCAATTTGTCTGCCTCCAAAAATGTGTTCTCCAAGCCTTGTTCCCATCTGCCAAAAGAAAACGTGTCATTTTTTTTATAAAATAACTTTGACAGACAGGAGTATATTCTTAAGATGAAGCCCTTTGCTTGCACCTCATTCAGGCTACAAGTTTCAAGAGTGAGACTGCCTTTGAAACAAGCACTTTACGTGTCATTCCACATGGCTTATTAACTTTAGCACATTGTTATTTTTAAAGTCCTACTCTTGTTTCTCTCTGTCTGGTTGATCCTTTTGTCCACAGCTCATCCGTTAATTCTCTGGCAGTATTTGCCCCCTATTTCATTCCAAATTTGGTAAGAATTGTACATGAGCAGAAATAACTTTGCAATTCTACATACAAAATGTCATACTACCTCCAGTTGCTATTATTTTGGGGTGCTAGAAGTATCTCCGTATCAAAGATTGCATCTGAATTTTCATTAGAAGCCTGATTTTGCCTCCTCCCCTCCCCCCATGCACATCCCAAAGTCATATTGGACCTAAAATTAGTAGGTTTGATGTTGGGACAAGATAGAATTCTTCTTTAAATCTTTAAGTGAGTAAGACAAGGGGATAGCTAATTAGGATATCCTAAAAACAGAACCGCTAAACAAAGTTCCAAATGTAGTTCTCAAATTTTGTTGCAATTTTGCAGAAAATCTATGGAAAGAAATAGGAAGAAGATGCTTACTTCGCTGGACTCTCTCAGCAGAAACATAGTGTTGGGACTAAAATGTAGCAAACTAAAATCAGCTTACCAAAATTAATGACATTTGCTTTAGTAATGTTCCTAGGGTACATCGGATTCTAGCCAGTTTAGTGCAGGATGGCTCATAAACTTTAAGGCCAGAAGGGACCATCATGATCATCTAGTCTGACCTCCTGTACATTGCAGGCCACAGAACCTCTCCCACCTCTAATAGACCCCTAACCTCTGGATGAGTTACTGAAGTCCTTAAATCATGGTTTAAAGACATCAAGTTACAGAGAATCCATCAGTTACACTAGTTTAAACCTACAAGTGACCTGTGCTGCAGAGGAAGGTGAAAAATCTGCAGGGTGTCTGCCAGTTTGACCCTGGGGATATTCCTTCCTGACCCCAAATAGGGTGATTATATAGACGCTGATCATGTGGGCAAGACCCACCAGCCAGACACCTTGGAAAGAACGCTCTGTAGTAACTCAGAGCCCTCCCCATCTAGTGTCCCATCACCAGCCATTGGGAATATTTGCTGCTAGCAGTCGCAGATCAGCTACATGCCATTGTAGGCAGTCTCATCATACCATTCCCTCCATAAAATTATCAAGCTCAGTTTTGAAACCAGTTAGGTTTTAGGTTTTTTTGCCTGCACCGCTCCCCTTGGAAGGCTGTTTCAGAATTTCACGCCTCTGATGGTTAGAAACCTTCATCTAATTTCAAGCCTAAACTTGTTGATGGCCAGTTTATATCCATTTGTTCTTGTGTCACATTGGTGCTTACCTCAAATAACTCCTTTCCCTCCCCGGTATCTATCCCGCTATTGTATTTATAGCAATCATATCTCCCCTCAGCCTTCTTTTGGTTAGGCTGAACAAGCCAAGCTCTTTAAGTCTCCTCTCCTAAGATAGCTTTTTCATTTCTCGGATCATCCTAGTAGTCCTTCTCTGCACCTATTCCAGTTTGAATTCATCTTTCTTAAACATGGGAGACCAGAACTGCACACAGTATTTCAGATGAGGTCTCCCTGTTCCTTGTATAATGGTACTAACATGTCCCTCTCTCTACTGGAAATACAAATCCTGATGCATTAGTCTTTTTCACAGCCGCATCACATTAGCAGCTCGTAGTCATCCTGTGATCAACCAATACACTCAAGTCTTTCTCCTTCCCTATCACTTCTGATACAACCCCTGCTTAGAGCAAAAATTATTGTTGTTAGTCCCTAAATGCATAACCTTGCACTTTGTGCTATTAAATTTCATCCAATTTCTATTACTCCAGTTTACAAGATCATTCAGATCTTTCTGTATGATATTCCAGTCCTTCTCTGTATTAGCAATGCCTCTGAACTTCATGTCATCTGCAGATTTTATTAGCACATGTCCACCTTTTGTGCCATGGTCAGTAACAAAAATGTTAAATAAGATTGGTCCCAAAACCGATCCCTGAGTCACTCCATTAGTAGCTTCCCTCCAACCTGACAGTTCACCTTTCAGTATGACCCATTGTTGTCTCTCCTTTTAAACAGTCCCTTAGCTACCTTTCCATTCTCATATTCATCCCCATCTTTTCCAATTTAACTAATAATTTCCCATGAGGAACTGTAGCAAATGCTTTACTGAAATCCAGGTAGGTTAGATATACTGCATTTCCTTTGTCTAAAAAAATCAATTATCTTCTCAAAGAAGGAGATCAGGTTGGTCTGGCACAAGCTACCTTTTGTAAAACCATGTTGTATTTTATCCCAATTATCATTAACTGCTATGTTTTTAACCATGTTTTCTTTCAAAGTTTGTTCCATGACCTTGCATACAATTGAGGTCAAACTAACAAGCCTGTAGTTTCCCAGATAACCCAAGTTTACAGATTCATTAAAAGTGTCAAAAGATGGCTAGAGACCTAAGTTTTAATTTACAAAAAAAAGTATGGGCTACATCTCCACATGATATAAATGGGTGTAACTCTGCTGAAGTCAATTGAGCTAGGCCAATTTACACAAGATAGGAATTTGGCCCTGTGTCAGTAACTCTTGCTTGCAGACATACACACATGTACAGCCTGATTACTAGGGAGGATTGTCAAGAGAAGAAAAGGAATAATTTCCACCAAAAAGGTCAATGTAGCTGGACCTGCCATCTAGATATGGTGAATATTAATGTCAGCTACCAATGTCTTGATGCATTTCTTTTCTAGAACATAATGCTGCTATTGTAATTAAAATAAGGTAATTCCAGCGTTCTCCCTAAGTATCTAATTGAAGAAGTCTTTCATTTTGTTTGTTTCAGTAATATTTTGTAGTACATAAGAAATAGTGACTAAGGCCCAGGGCACTTCTTAGGAATCAGTAACTACCTGGGAGGAGTTGCTTTTTGCGCCTTGCTTCTGTACATAGACACATTGGTGTGGCTGCAATGGGTCACTGCTTGGGTGTAAGTATCTGCCATATTGCAGCTAAATGTGGGATTGGGACCTTAATGTAAAATAGTAAAATAAGCACTGGCCTGATTTTTTTTAACCTCTTGCTTTAGTCCTCCAATCTCTAGTTTTGTGGGGCCAGGAAGAGCCAGTCATTGTACTTTATAGTGACCTGTTGTGTCTGGGTCCTCTAGTTCAGTGCCTAGATCAGTGATCAGAGCAGAATGTTAGAGAAACATGCCCTGAACTGCCTGATACACAGAGCAGCATGCTCTGCAGAGGAGTTGGACCATTGGTGCTTCCACAAGATGGTCTGAAAGTGGAGGCAAATGACTGTCATGGTGGTGGGGGGTTGGTGGCTAGACAGAAGGACAGAATGTCATAAAATGAGACAGTAAAAGGGGAAAGCACTGAAGAAAGGGCAGAGAGCAAAAGGGAAGAGGAGGAAGGAGAGTAGAGGAGAAGGATAAGGCATGGGTGGAAGTGAACAAAATAGAGAAGGAAAAATATCATGGTGGGGAGGCACAGCAGAGAAATAACATAAGAAAAGAGAATAGGGAGTGAATGACTCGCCAGGGAAGCCAGACCAGGAGAACCTGATACTAAACTGATTAATACCTGTTTGATTCCACCTTGGACTCTGCTTGTGGTGCAGCCATTTCAGAAGTGGACCTATACTATACTGGTCCTGTCTACACTCTGGGCATGTAACTTACTGCATGGGAGCACATTGCACTCATTTTGTGAACTATTCAGTGTATGGCTTTGAAGACACTTTTGATCTCTGCATATCTGGGAGGCAGGAATTTGTTATCTGAGGATGTTTGTTCAGCAATCACAGCTGCCCTGCAGTGTCTATGCACAGACCCATGTTTCCAAAATGAAAAAGGGAATATACACTGATGCTCTGTACACCCCTCACTACACTCTTGGGTTTGGTTACTGCCCAACAGAAAAGTGAGAACCATATCAACTATAAACATAGGAGTTGAATTAGAGCTAAGTTTTATCTGCATTTTGGATATATTGGGCCAAATTCATCCACGGCGTACCATAATTTCATTGAGTTCATTGTCATTAAATACATTGCAGGAGCTATTGACTTCAATGGATGTACACCATGGACAAATTTGGGACAGTATATACTTAATATCAATAGAAATGATTTTATGGAAAGAGGAATCTGATACAATGATAATGCTGCAGCTAAACAGATGTTGTATTGATGGGTAATACAATTACCATATGAATCATTTCATTTCAGTTTATAAATCACTGGAGTTACTGTATGTACAAATTTAGCCTATGCCATTAATTTCTATAGATCGCTTCCCAATACAGAGGAATTTTAAAATGTTTTGTATGAACAATATGCTTTAGTGAAATACACGTTATTGGGCTCAATGCAGGGGTAGCAGTGTGAAATTTTGTCTATAGTCTGTTAAACACAGAATCAGACTAGATGATCTAATGGTCCCTTCTGGCCTTAACATCTATGAAATTATGTAAATATATTAATATAATGTGTGTGTGCGTGCACGTATACACTAGAGAAAACCGATCACTATTTTTGACTGACTTGCAGTGTGGTAGGTGGAATGGATCAAGTCATTTGTAAAGCATAGTATCTTGTGAATTCTGACTTGAAAAAGTAATTCAAATAGTCTGGGGCCTGAGCACTGTCATAGGGATTGAAATCTAGCTAAGGACTCTTGTTAAAAAAATAAAGGGATAGTAACAAATGGATATGGGCAAGAACAATTCCACAAAAGATCTCTGTTAGGACTGTTCTTAATCAACAGCTGTATAAATGATCTGGAAGAGTGGTAAAGAGCATGCTTGTTATACTCCGAAATTAAAAAATAGCATGGGACTGAGAAATAATACAAACAGATATAGAGGTAATGGGTAGGAAACAATAGTTCATTCAACTTAAAATGTATCTGGGAGGAAAAGAATCTGAAACATAAATATTCAATCGGAAAGAGATACTGGGAAAGCAGTAATGACAAAAGAAACATAATGGAGAGCAAATTAGGTATAAGTTTACAATTCAAAATGGTGGCCAAAGAACTCAAAATGTAATGTTTTTGTTGCATACCCTCCCACTCTCTGGAGCTGATAGGTTCTCTGTATATAGTACTGATGAGACAACACTTAAATTAGTGTGTTCAGAGCTAGGCACCTCAATACCATCAAGATGCCAACAAATTAAAGAGATGAGGCGTGTGTGCGCGTGTGGAGAGATTAATAATGTTTATTCATTAAATAGAGGGGAGATAAAAAGTACTACATACATATAGTTTGATCAAAAGTCAAGTCTACTAGTAATTCAAAGGGTATAAAGACCAAAAAGGGAGAAGAACTGTTTAGGATGGTCATAAGAGTATATGTTAGGAAGTACGGAATAAAAATGGTCAAGGGAAAATGTAGGGGAACTATAAGGTAAACATTTCTTACACAGTGAACTCTGTTAGACTGTGGATTAGTAAACGCTTTGGGACAGGTTCTGTTTCTTTCTAGCTGTTTGTACATTGCTTAAAGTGTATGAATCCCAACCTGGCTGAGGCCTCTTGGCGCTACCAGAATACAAACGTTAAGTAATAATAATAGCAATAGCAAGGACTGTGATACAAGCCAGGCCATCCCTGGTGTAATTTAAAACTGAACTGGATGCAACATACTGTAGCTAACAGAGCAAGGAATGGCCTATATTAGACCTGTCAACACTTATTTGTCTGATTCTTTTATATTATGGAAGGTAATGCTACATTCCACAGTCAAAAGGCTTTGTTTAACATCCAATGTGGATAGCACCTGATCCAAAGCCCACTGAGGTAATGGAAAGACTCCCACTGAATAAAATAATAATAAATCTTTTTGCATATGTTTACAGCACGGTAATTCCTGTAAACTTAACACCACCTACCTTCCCATCTATCAAAAGTTAAATTTTAAAAATTACTTTTCTTTTGGTAATAGATGTATACTCCTGGATTCATTTCCCTAAAATTTCTAGTGAAAGAATTATGTACCAGCTTAACTTTATATTGTATCTTTTTATATAGTAGCATTTATTTCTTGTACCAACTCTCAAGGATGTTTTATCTGTTTTATATCCCATTGAATTCTCTGTGAAACTGCACTAGTTTACAATAATTTTATTACTTTATTAATTAAACGTTTTCCAACAAGCTAGCTATGGCATTTCTTATCATCAAGGGTTCCATTAGTTTTTAATGGTGTGAGACAAAATTACCATTTACCCACATGCAATTTAAGAAGCATCATTAACACAGAAAAAGCACCAGGTGGGATTTCTAATAGTTACTGTTTCTCATTTTTGTTTTTATTTAAAAGAAATAACTGGTTTTGAGGTTTTTGCTGCAAGGTCACCAAATCCTCACTTAGTTTTTATGTTCTAGATAATTTAAAATAATGTTTTTCTATCTCCTAAGGCTCTATTCAAAAGTATTTTACTTATCTGCACATAGCTTCGTTTGTACGCAATTTCTTTACGCAGCCAGATGAGTGTGTTGTCTGCACAGTAATCATCAACAAGAACAAAGACTAATCTATATGGGCAGTAAGCATCATGTGTGTATTAGGAGGAGGGGGTGCTAACTGACAGGATAAAGGGCTGCCTTGGATATCTGAGAGTGCGCCTGTTCCTGCAACTGGAAACAGTTTAGGATGTAGTGGTGAGGTGACAAACAGAATGCTTCAAAGATTAGACTAATTAGTGCTGATTTGTTCAGTTTAAATATTTACACCTCACCTGGCATGAGTCTGAATAGCATAGTGTACAATGGAGATATTAATATTTTGTCGTGATGCTATGTTGGGGTGGAGTTCAATAGAGTCAGGAGCTGAGTAATACAATTGAGAAAGACCTGTATAGTCTAGAAGCCTGGTCAGATAAGGAGTTTATATGATTCAAAATAGTGTAAACAAATGCAAGGGAATTAGGCAACAGAGGGAAAAAAGAGCGAAGGATGTGACATAATAAACTATAAAACCAAAATATTACACATATCCGTTGTGCCTGAGAGCAGTAGAACAAATTAAATAAAATAGGACACATGAAGGCGTTTAACAAGGCTACGTTTGGAATAAAGTGTGCATTTTTATGTACATTGTTAAAATATATATTTTGTCCAATTCTGACCTCATATAGCTGTCAGACAGGGAAGGTTATCTTTGACTGATTCACTTAAAAATGTAATATAGATGAATAATGGTGGAAACATACTTTCTGAAAGCTGTTGGAAAACTCTGATCCAGAACCTACATGGAAACATTCTTGTTCCATTTGAAAGTTAAATGAAAAATATAGTGATAGTAAATATTTACCTTAAACTAAATGGCAATAATTAAATGGCAACCTAATTAGTATATTCTATTCAATTACACTGCATGCTGACTAATTGCTGACTCAGTCTATTTACATATTAATAAATGTCTGTCTGAGGTCCCCTTTTGTTAATTTTCTAGGTTTAATAATGCAAAGTAGAGTTGCTTTTTATTTTATTAACTCTTTGTTCCTGGAAGTTGTGATTTCCTGATGACATGCATAAATGCAGTAGCTGCAGGGTTAGGAACTGTCATTGTAAGTTCCCAGATCCTGGTGTCAATAGTTTTATTTTTGGACAGTCAATTTCTTTTCATAAATTATCCTTTTTTGGGGAAATGCCTAAGGAAACGTCTATCTCATTTTTCAAAAAGAGAGAAATCTTTTTTTTTAAACAATGCATCTCTATTGGGATATTTAATTTAGGGAGGTAGGCCCTGACCTTGCAAACACTCATGTATGTTTATAATCCCATTGAACTGAACATATTCACACATGTAGTGTTTGCGGATCAGGGTCTTAACTAGTTTGCACATTGCAAATGGTAACCAGAAGTTAAATAACAGAAATCCTGATCAAAGAGGCTGGATCCTGCAGCCCTTACTCAAGTAATTATTCCTTGCACATATGAGTAGACCCATCAGTTAGGAAGAGATGGACATATGGTAAAGGAACTGGGCTGAGATTCAAGAGACGTAGGGCATTTTTTTGGTTCCGCCACAGACTTCCTGTGCCATCTTGGGCAAGTCACTTAGTCCACCTATGCTTTACTTTATCCATCTGGACAATAGGGATAATAATGCATCCTTACCTTGCAGGGGTGTTGTGAGGATGACTACATTAAAGATTGTGAGGTGGTTCAGTAGCTCAGTCCTGGGGACCATGCCGGTACCTCAGAAAGAGAGATATAAAACGATAGGCGTTTGATTAATATTGATGTGAAACTCAAAAACTCTGATGAAGAGCATTATAGGGAAGCCTACAAATAAACAACGTCTTGTGGGACCAAGCCCAAAATGAGCAATGTAAAACAATATTTCTACTGTGAGACAAGTTTGGCACATATATACCCCACCAGATTTTCTCCCTCAGTTAGTTCAGCAGGGATTGCCTGGAAGGAGTTCTGACAGAAGGTTAACATGCGAGCAAAAGCTGTGAAATTGGTTTTCTCCACACTCTCTGTATGGTTGCAGTGCAGTGCTGCCTTCTCCTCAGGTTGGATGGGTCACATGCATGTGTTTTTAGGTAAGGTTTTCCAAACCTTCTGGAGACACTGGAGCAGGTTAGCTGGATGAGGAGCTATAGCAGCAGCTCTGCCAAGTCAGTCAGAGAAAGCCTTCATCTTACAAAGCCAGTAGCTGCCATTCAGGGGAAAAAAACCGGTCTTACGGATTCATCCGAAAGGGTTAAAGGACGTTCTACAGCATGGCGTGGTATGGGGAGCAAGCTTTCAGGGATCCACATCAGTGCCCATCAGCAGGAGGAAGGCTCCATTAGTATCACTAAGCATCGCTATCCTGGGCCAACACGACCACCCAGGGCTCCCCAAGGCTCCCTGTTGCTGTACATATGGGATCTCCTTTCTGCCAAGGATAATATCTGTTTCCCATCTCCTCATATTGCGATGAGATTAATCCATTGCTCCATTTTCTTCTCAGTTTGCCCATCAGTTTGTTTTCCTCTCATACAGATTTGTATTCCCTTCCCGTACGTGTTATCTGCAACGCCACCTATTAAGGTTGCCGGTCACTTCCCATTTTAAAACCCTTTTTTCAGTAGCTTAAACTTTGCCAAATTGTAACCGTTTGGGCTGACATTTTAAAGGCAGGTGCCTGCTTCATGATGAACATTTTAAAAACGGTTTTCCGCCAAATCTGTTCAGCTGTTTCTGAGAACAAGACTAGGGAAATGTGTGTTTTTTGCCTATGTTAAAAATTATGGCACTCTTTTCTTTGAAAAGCTTCAGCACTTCAATGCTCTGGAGCAGGGACCTGAAATTTGGCAGGAGCGTGACCTATGTGTCAGAGATGCGCCTTTTGGCATCCTTGTGAAAACGGCCCCAAGTCTTTGAAAAAGCACAGCTTGCACATGCTCAGTAGAGATTTTTTTATTTTAAAAGCTAGATTCCCCATGTCCATACCGGGGATGTTCCAGTCCAGGATTGAGCAGGACTTTCCAACAATTTCAGTTTATGACTGCTGCAGGTTGTGCCAGATCCGGGCATCCTATCACTTTTGTCCTTTCAATAACACGCCCCATCCCGATGGGCCCAGGCTGCATGGCAGAGAAAGCTGCCTGGTTCAAATGCAAAGAGGACGGAGCCAGACTTACGGTGGTGGTGGGTGGGGAAATGACTAGGAGTGGGAGGTGTGGGCGGGACACTGAAACTAGCTGGGCAAAGAGACTGGGACTGGAAACCAGAGAGGGACATTTGAGGAATTGGTAGCCAGTTGGTGGTGCAGGATGAGGGGCGGGACTGAGATTGGAGGAGTAGCTAGGGGAGACTGAGACCAGCTGGACAAAGAGACTGGGAATGAAAACTACTGGCGTGGGGGTAAGAAGTTGAAGGGGGAGGGGAGATGGATCATGATGAGTTCTGGTGCAGGGGGAGACCTGGGACTAACTGAAGAAAGAGACTGGGAAAAGAAGCCAGAGAGATGCCAAGATTGGATGGGGAGTCTAGGGTCAGAGATTCCCAGTGTAGGAGCCAGTGGAGATGGGGAATGTGGAGGTGGGGACTTGAGGCCAGGGTCGGGGAGAAAGAAAGAGAGAGATCAAAAGAGTAGTTGAGGGGGTGAGATGATGACTTGCTGGGCAAGGAGATTGGAACTAGGATGAGAAGCTTATGGAGTGGAGCCTGCTGCTGGCTAGGTGAGAATGGGACTGGAACAAGGAGCTGGAGTGCGTAAGAGATAGGACTGGGAGAAAGAAGGGGTTACACGAGGGGAGAAAGGACAGAAAAGTCTGGAATTCCTGAGCGTCTCCATTCCTCTGCAGTCAGCTGTGAACCCCACTAGCATAGGGTCTCAGCCCCCTCTAGTTCCCGCAATGGATGACAACCTACTACTGCTACAAAATTACTGCATTAGCTCAAGTGGCCGAGGTCTATGTGGTAGATATAAATTCCAATGCTGTTGCTGCTGACCCGTGTGGGCCACAACATGATGCCACATGTTAGAAAGCCCCCCGCCCCCCCACCCCCTTTGTTTTAGTTAGCTTTTTTAAAAACCTAGGACATTACACAGGAAAAAACCTTATATTAAAAGTATGTTATTAAGATTGCAAAGTCACACACTCAATTGTTAAGAAATACCAGAATTAAGATTGCCTTTGTAAGCTTAAGTCAGGAATTGCCTCCTTGCTCCCCCCCCCCACCATGTGTATGCATTATGTTACAGTCTTTAATTACTTTCTCATATACTGTATTTTCCTTAGGACCCTCCCCCCTGCCTCATTCAGTGCATGGGACAGCTCTGTGGGCTGAATCAGTTATGCAGTGAAGCCGACTGTTGTCTGTAGGACCACCTGCTTCATTTGTTACAAAAGATGGAAAGTCTGTCGTGACTGAGGCGGGGGGCTGCAGGAAGTGATGGCATGGTCTCATGGCTAGTGCAGTTGAATGCTGCCCTATAGAATTAGTTTACACCTGTCTGTGCCACAGAGTTCTATGTGATGCTGGGCAAGTCACTTCAACCAATTATTTCGCAGTGTCCACTAATTTTACAGTTGTCATTTCTTTTCTGGGTGCCTGACTTGACAAGGGCTGCTCTGCAGCAGTGCTGGGCGCTTACAGCTCCAGCTGACGTCAATGTGCTCGTTAATGGTAAGAATGCTGAAAACCGGGTCTCAGGCATCTCAGACAGGGCACCCAAAATGATCTTAACTGTTGTGCCTCAGTTTCCCAGCTGTAAAATGTGTCTGCCTGGTTTACATTATTTTTTTATACACATGTCACCCTGTGGTTGTAAGAGGACATGTTCATCACTACACACCATCCTGCCATGAAAATGACATACATTTAAAAAAAATGCATCTTGCCATGAAGTACAGTTGTTATAAACATATACACAGTGGGCTGGCATAAACATAAGCGCATGAGGTACAAAAGTTTATAGTTTGATTAAATATTAGAGTTGTGTGGGTTCCAGTAGTGAATTGAACCATTGTCTCAGGGGCTGTATGGATGTTTGAAGTTTAAATCAGTTTTTTAGTCCAGGTGTTCAGTGGTAAGTTCACATCTGGCAGCACATGCGCTGTGTTGCACACAAAATGCCCTCTAGTAAATCAAGGACAATATGGTATGCTTGACACACTAAACTGGCTACAGATTGAGGCCTAGGACTAAAGAAACAGCCTACGCATATTGAAAAAAGAGGGCAAATCCCAGAGCTGGCTTATAGGCTCCATGGCTGAGGTTGTGATTTAACCTATGTCCCTGTGCATGGGCGTGTGTGCGAGAGAAAATCCTCCCTCTACCCGCCCCCCGCAGGCTTTGAGTCCAAGTACCTATAAGTGAGTGGGGCTGCTTGCTCCCTCCCCAATGCAGGTAGGTGGGGAGTGGCAGGGGCTGGACATAGCCGTGGCTCCACCCCTCCCACTCTCTTGTTTTCTGGCCAGGTGCATGTGTAGCTAGTGTAACAAATTACTACTGCCCTGGTAGCAAGAAGGAAGCCAGGTGGGAATTGTGACTCAGAGATGTGCCTCTCGATCATAGTGCCTCCCATCCTGGGGCTGCTCCTGAGGCTACACACCGCCCCTTTACCTGCAGTCACACCTCAGCCCAATTCTGGCAAGCAAATTCACATCTGAACTGAGTCTCCTCTCTGCCCCGCGGCAGTATGAATGGCTGGAATAGGCTGTATTAGATGTAAAGGTGATGGCTAATTTGACTGCAACAGTCACCGATAAACTACATGGACTGCCATGATCTTGTATGACTAAAAACCTTGTCCTTGACCCTCTGTAGGGCCTGGCAGGAAATACAGAAACGCATCACCATTGCTACAGATTGCCTATGGTATTGACTTTCAATTTAGGAAGCCAATAAAACTGCAAACATAGTTAAGAATTCACTGGATGCTGTGTGGATATGGTTAAAGCCATCCAGTCATCCTTAACAAAATATAGCTGAACCCAACTGACATGAGCATAGAACCATTAATATAAATGAATAATAATAATTTAAAGAAAAAGAAATAATCAGTAGTTTGATTTTTACTTTCGCTCTTGTTCCCTGGGTGCCTGTCTGTCCCAAGTAGCCCTCGAACTCCAGGTAAAGATGCTGTTGCTTCCAGCACCATGTTAGTGAAAAGTGACAGACTAGGGACAGTGTGGGCAGGCAAAACTAAACTAATGCTTGCCACGTAGCCTTCTGGAAAGTCAATCAACAGTGTCACTCCAACTATGTGGGGAACTGTGTTTTTTTAGTTTCCTCTAGGACGTTTTTAAGCAGACTACACTCAGAAGCAGTTTGACATTTTTATGGTTTGAAGAGTCTCTTAAAATAGAAACAAATTTTGCATTTTCTAAATGGGCAGATAATTGTTCCGTGATGAAGAGAGCAAATACATGACAAATAATGGCCTCTATCTTTAAATGCAAGCTGAACTGAACTTCTGGTCATATCAATTTCTAATTCATTTGGATGTGCAAGCCACGGAACAAAAGCTCTGATTATATATTAGAGCATGAGATGCAAAAATAACATCACACACAGCTTCCTTGTTATCCAATGCCTTGTTTATAAAGAAGTTCTGAATTGCTCTCCCTCAACTGGACAGGTACATTATGGCCAGAATTATCTGAAGGGCTCAGCTCTCATTTAGACACTGTGCACTGACTAATTTGAAAATTTGTTTGCAACTGTGGGCACTGAGTACTTGGAAATTTGGTCCGGCGCTCTTTTGAAACTCTGGTGTTATACAGCATCTCTGCCTGAGCTTTGATTTTGGGTTTGCTGTCAGAGGACGTCTATGTTGGGCCCCATCAAGAACCACTTTGAGAGCTGTACTATATTGCATGTACAGTAAGTAAATAATCTGTGGCTTTTGTTTGTGTTTATAAAGGAATAATACTCCTTCATAATGTTAAATAAGAACAACCAAAGATACTGTATTTTTAATATTGGCAACACCAACTCCCTTCCCAAATATTAACCGCATTGGCATCTCTAGCAAGGCGAACATTTTATTACAGCAAGCAGGATAAACCACTTATTGCATACCATAATGCCCTACTTGTACATGGGTAACAACAATGTAGCAATCTGCCCAGTAAAGCAACGTTAGCATGCCACTACAATGATTTCCTAAAGGTCAAATTCACCCTTGTGCAGCCAGCCAGCACAAAAACTATGTATTTCTTATATCCGGCAACAGTTGGTAATTAAACAGGAGGAGCGCTCTATCCCAAGTGTCCCATCCCAGGGAGGCACATGCACCCCTGTAGTGATAGACAGCATATCTCTAGAGTGAGATTTTTGCCATTCAGGAAAGTCTCATTTTTTCTAAAACAACGAGAGTCCTGTAGCACTTTAAAGACTAACAAATTTAATTTCTGCAGACATAAGCTTTCGTGGGCTGCAACCCACTTCGTCAGATGCAAGAAATAGTAGTTTCTCTTTTACATAAATTTCAATATAAAGCAAGGAAAACTTTTTCTCTACTTGTGAGGAAAGGCTCTCCTTGGTTCTTTTCAGGAAAAGTCTTTGCCTTTGAATTTTTATTATCCATTAAAGATTAACTTAGTTTTTAACCTTACATTTGCTGATGTGTATTTGGTATTCGTTCTAATTAATGGTTGGGATGGTCAGTGCAGAGTGACTGCATTGACGTATTCTAATAGTGGCAGCCTCAGTGATGGACTAAGAGTACTTGTAAGGTGTCCCTTGAACTCACATGCTAATCTTGTGCATAGCCATGGCAGCTCCAGAGCTGGTTAGGAAACAGATTGTATTCTCTATGACTACATTGCACTACGGGTGCAAACCCTTTCTTCCCTGTGGGTGCACAGTTTTGTCTTTGAGATGGGCATTCAGCTGCACACTGAAATTCAGGCTAACACTTTACAGCAGGGGTGGGGAACCTTTTTTGTTCCAAGGGCCTGCGGAAGACGGCTGAGTGTCCGCCGCCGAATTCCCTCCCGCCGCTGAAAAGGGGCAAACGGCGGCAGGGTTTCGGCGGCGGGCACTGCCCCCCCCCATGGAACCGCGCCGCCGCCGTGAAACTGCGCCACCGCCGAATTCCCCCCCGCCGCCGAATGATTTTGCGGGCCTTATACGGCCCGTGGGCCGGACCAAATGATTTTGCGGGCCTTAGATGTTCCCCACCCCTGCTTTACAGCAATGGCTTATGTCACCACTCAGGGCACTGAACCTATATTTCCCCTCAGGGATCCAGCAAGGGTATCCACTCTAGGCTTCTGACTCATCATTTGTGCCTTTCTTGGGTGGAGACTTGCGTCTTACTACCTCCTGATGGGTTTTTCCAGTTCCCCTGCCTTCACTGTGTATTTCCCAGCACAGAGAGTCCATCTAAACCGACCTGCTTGTTATCTCTCCAGAGACAGAGAACAGAGTGATTGCTACAGATATAACTTAGCACACAGTTTTTTTAAGGTAAAAAGCATTACAGAGAAAACATATAAAAACAATAAAAGACCCTACAGACAAGCTAATACACTTACCAGAGATCCCCCCAATTCTAACGGGTTCCGGCAGTGAAGTCCTGCAAACCTTCCCTCCTTCCCCCAACCACCCTAGGGAAATCCTTGTGGTTACAAGTTTATCTCAGCTTCCGTTCAGAACAAGTTTAGCTCACCCTTTTAGACAAATCCAGGTGTCTCTGATCTGGAGTTTCCAGAAGCAGGTAATTAGTATACAAAGGGTTTCTCTCCCCAGGTCATATTGTCAAAAGGTTGTCTCTGGAGGGGGAGAATTTGTATTCTCCTCACTTCAAGGCTTTTCCTAAGGAAATCCACTTCACACATATTGTTCCAAAAAGACCTTTGAATTTCTTCATCCCTTCCAGAGATTGCATTAATCGTGTTTTCTTGCTAATCAAGTTCTGTACAATCTCACAATAGTACATAAACATTTACATTTCCAATGCAATGTACCCCAAATATTAACCTTGCTTCAGTAAAGTTTAACTTAATTCAGTAAAATCAATTCAGGATAATACAGGTTATTGTCAGTCTGTCAAAGCCTAATAATTGCTTATTTCTTTGGTATTAATTACCATCACATTATTTATGATGAATTTATTTGGTATTGATGTGGATATATATCTATCAAAGTGCATTGTTAGGATTTCTATTTTAATTAATTAATAATGAACTAGTTTATTGTTTCAGTGTTACCACATTTTTTTTTAAGATTTACAGAATTTTAGCTGATGTGTGACTGATGCATGGCTGTCTCAGAATATATTTATCTATGTTTCACCAAGTATTGTTAAATTGATTCTTCCTTTAAACATAGTCATGTCTGATTTACTTTTGCTAAGTAATTTTTCAGAGTTTAACGATGGGATTTTCAAAGGGAAATTCAATGGGAATTGTACACTTAACTTCTTCAATAATCCAAGCCTAAATGCTGTACAAATGCATCTTCACTAGAAATTTTACTTAGGCCATGTCTATACTGACAGCAGCAAATTCGCCGCTGCCAGATCGATCTTTCTGGATCGATTGAGCGGTCAGTGTAGACCCTCTCAATTGATCAGGAAGTCGATGCAGGTAAACCACCCCCTCAAGTAGCGTAACGCTGCGTCGACAGGCACAGCGCAGTGTAGACAGCACGCAGAAAGGAAGCAGAGCAGTTGACGTGAGTTATGCAAGCTACTCTGCGTAGTTTGCGTAACTCCCATCGACTGCCGCCGAATCTCCAGGTAAGTGTAGACCAGGGCGTAGTTACTGACTCAGATTTCTATATATGCAGTTTAATTTTGAGCAGGCTCATCTCCAATGCCTTACAAAACTAACTCTCCTCCTGTTGAAGTCAATAGACGTTTTAACATTGACTTTGACTGGAGCAGACTAAGCCAATGCTGAGTGCCTTTGAACAATCCTACCCTTAATCTCTATTGAATAAAGCTTCACTATTGCCATACTAGTGATAACTTAAGTATAAAGGGTGGGATTGCCAAAAGTGCCTGAATGTTTTAGGAGTAAAAGTCCCATTGACTTTCAATAGGATGCATATTCTTAAATCATTTAGGATTTTCACAAGTGGCTATCTTAAACTCAAAAACAACCAGAGTTCTGTAGCACTTTAAAGACTAACAAATTTAATTTCTGCAGACATAAGCTTTCGTGGGCTGTAACTCACTTCGTCAGATCCAAGAAATAGAAATCAAATGGCAGGTATACATCCAAGTTTAAGGAACAACAATGGGGAAGTAGTTGAGGCCTATTCACAACCATTATTAGGAGGTGAGAATTACTTCTTGTAATGAGATAGCCATTCCAAATCCCTGTTTAAACCCAGTTGGCTATCTTATTACAAGAAGTAATTCTCACCTCCTAATAATGGTTGTGAATAGGCCTCAACTACTTCCCCACTGCTGTTCCTTAAACTTGGATGTATGTATATACCTGCCATTTGATTTCTATTTCTTGCATCTAACAAAGTGAGTTACAGCCCACAAAAGCTTATGCCTGAAGAAATTAAATTTGTTAGTCTTTAAAGTGCTACAGAACTCTGGTTGTTTTTGCAGTATACAGACTAACACGGCTACCCCTCTGGAACTTATCTTAAACTCAGACTTTCACACTTAACTACAACATGGTTAAACACAACATAGCTGCTGAATGCTTCACTGTTAAACAGAATTTTGGCAAATGATATATTGATTAAGCAGTAGCCTTTGCAATTCACACTAATGAGACTAAATGGATTCTTCAGGAGACTAAATAAAGTAAACCAATAAAGTAACCATTCCCCTGTATAGTCTCCCAAATGAGGGAAATTATTCTGCAGGTTGATAGATGCTATTTTATAATTATCTGGACTTTCATGTATTTACACATTTTCAAATATGGCCACCAACCAACAAACACATTTCACAAATGTTTGTGAACATTCAAAAATGTAGCCAAGGCTTTTTGCTAGTAACAAATAATTTCTCTATATACTGTAAGTTGTTGATTTAAACAGACTCCAAAAGGGTGGGCTGCTGGTTAAGACAATGAATTAAACTCAGGAGCTGTGAGTTCAATTCCCAGTCCTGCCACAGACTTCCTTTATGATCGCAGGCAAATCACTTAATCTCTATGTGCTTCTATTCTCCATTGGAAAAATAGAGACAATAATATTCCATTTTCCCCACTCTCTCTCTTTCATGTTTATTTAGACTCTAAGTACTTGGGGCAGGATCTGTCTCTTACTCAGTGTATGTACAGTGCCTAGCACATTGGAGTCCCGATCATTGTTGGTGTCTCTAGGTGTTACTGTAATATTAGTACTCATGAATTTTTCAGATTTCAAACTGTGCATATACTTATTTTGCACGTGAACAAAAAAACGACTCTCAATATCCACTTAACCCCTTTTTGCTTTCTTTTCTTTACGATGCAAGAGAATTATCCCAGGAACATTCTCTGGTAGGTATCTAGTCACCTTTAATTGTACAAATCCTTCTTTTTAGCCACCTAAGTAGCACTTATTGGCTCCTAATGTCTAAATAATTTTTTCTGCCTGCTGGAGTGGAACATATACACAGGAGTGCTGCTTTCTTTCCTACGTGCAATAGAAAATAGAATGTGTTTACTTTCACTTTCTGCCATCAAATTAGTGTTGTTCTTCAGTCCATGCAAGTAGACAATAAAACCACTCCACTCTTGGGTGAATGATAAGAAGTTAAAAAGGAGAGAGAGAGGAAAAGGAGAACACAGCTATAGAACTACAATATGTGATTTCTTAAAAAATGGGGAGCTATGAGGGGGCAGAAGGGACACAATTTCATTTGTCACCAAGACTCTGAAATAGCTCGGTCTGAGAATGGCTCTAGTCTAATCTGATTCATCTGAGCGCTAACTGGAACCTGCTACCATCTGATGGCTGGTTGGTGGCTGATGTGAATCAGTTTGGTGGACACGGTCCAGTGGAGAGCTCTCTGTGTGACAGAAATTACATTCACAATTGGCTGCTCTGTTAGCACACCTACAGAGAGGCCCAAGTTTCAAACTGAAGAAACAGGAAACAAAAGATCCTCAGATTTTTTCAGTGTCATTTAGTTCTGTATACACACAACATGGAAAATGGGAACCCTCTCCTGCAAGCACGGATGTGAGTAATTTTATGCAGTGAGGGTGTAGCCGTGTTGGTTCCGGGATGTTAGAGACAAGGTGGGTGAGGTAATATCTTTTATTGGACCAACTTATGTGCATGAGAAAGATGAGCTTTCAGTCACATAAGACAAGGTGTTCGTGATATATACATGATATTTGCCAAAATTACAGTCAAATAATTTGATCTTACTACAGCAGAAACTGTTGTCTACCTATTTCATTCAGTAATTTTCAGTAAAGCAGGTGATATTATGGACCAAATGAGTATATATATGAATGACGGTTACTTTGTAGAAGATAGGGTGAAGTAACTAGGGCCCCAATCCAGCAAACATTTGTGAACAATGGTAGACTCGTTAAAGCATGTTCATACTACTTATTGCTTGCAACTTCCATAGAAGCATCTGTTGCTGGCTACTGTCAGAATTGGGACTGTGTGCTAGATGGTCTTATCTTCCTGTGTTTCCTATGTGTAATTCCATCATTTGCAGACAGATTATTTACATGCATAAATGCTTTGCCAGATTGCAGCCAAAAGTATCTTAATCTCTTCCATCTCCCAGGTGATATTAGCAGAAACCTAAGAATTATTTTATTAAATCTCACCACAACATTGAATACAACTGCAAAAATTCATTTTGTGAAAACATTCTATGGGACTTTGCTTTCTAATTTTGCAGGTCACCCAAAGACCTACTTGTTACTTTTGTCAGGCTGTGGCTGCAATTAATCCCTTGGGCAACTGTTAATTTAAATAAAATCACTAACCAGTCTGATTGATAAAAGTGAATATTACCAATGTCACCTGAACAGATTATGATTTTTTACGCATTTTTCTATTATATCATTGTCAGTGACATCAGTATATCAGAGGGAAGTGTGGATACCTTTGCATAATGGGAGTTTGAAGTCAGCTTTATTTTTTAAATTCTTTTTAGATTGCTCTGGGAAACATGAGAAATTATTCATCCAAGATAAGTAAGGTAATGTAATACATGATGCTAATATTTCACTGCCAGGTTCACCAAAAGATGACAGTAGTTATATATTAAAAAAATTGAATGGTAGTAAATCTATTCTTGCTTATCCAAAAAACCCCCCAATTGGAATAGCGCAACCCCCTCACCTCACCCCTCAGTTCTGCAAAGACATGTACTTGTCTTACATTTATGCATGTGAATAGTCCCACTGAAGGGAGACAACTTGCATGTATCAGGTTAAATATGTGTAGGTCTTTGTAGCATCCGAGTCTGCAAACACTTGCTAGAGGGCAGAGACTCTGATCCAGAAACTCACTTATGTATGTGTACATCTTTCAGCGTGCAAGTAAACTCATTTATGTGAGTGGGACTACTCACATGCTTCCAGGTAAGCATGTGCGTAAGTACTTTGCTGGATCAGGGCCATAGTGCTTATAACCATCAGTAGTTCCACTGGGGTCAGCCCCACAGGACTACTTACGGTAGTAAGCACCGTGCCTGGCATTTGGTGTAAGCATGATTGGGCCCTTTGGAGGTACTGAGTGCTCTCACCTTTCACTGCATTGAATGGAGTTAAGGGAATGCTGCATCTCACAGAAGAGTCTCCGCCTCAAAGAGCTGGGCCCTTTCTTTCACTGTGGAAGAATATGTCATTACCCCTTATGTATGTATACTTCCACATTAGTGTGTGTGTGTGTGTGTGTGTGTGTGTGCAGCTCACACAGGCTTCCATCTGCCTTGCTGTGTAAGTGTAATTCCCACTGATATAATAGTGGTGACATGCCTGTGACAATGAGAAAACTGCAGTCCCACACAGGGTTAGAGTCAATTAAAAACGTCCCTGGAAGGAGTCTCTTGGGCTACATCTCCACTGCAGTCGGAGGGAATTGCAGCTGGGTAGGCAGGCGTGCCTGTGTGAGCTTTAATCTGGCTAGTGCAGCTAAAAATGGTGAAGACATGGTGGCACAGACTCCTGCAGGGGCTAGCAACTTGAGCACACACCCAGGATTCATGGGGGGGAGCTTGTACAGCCCATGCTGATGCCCGTACTGCTGCATCTGCACTGTTATTTTTACTCACACTAGCTACATTAGAGCTAGTGCAGGTATGCCTACGCGAGCTGCAATCACACCTCTGAGAGCAGTGTATACATACCTTTGGTTAGAAAATGGGACTGATCTAGATTCTAGATCTAGATTCTGTGCAGTTGACTGACTGTGTAACCTCAGGTAACTTGCTTAGCTTCTCTCTGGCTCTTCTTTCCCCCATCTGTAAGATTAGAATAATAATACTTAGCTCACAGGGATGTTGTGAGGCTAAATTCATGTTTGTTAAGGGATTTTAAATCCTCAGATGGAATCTACTATACACTGTAACTGTAAAGTACTATTATCCGCTGTAGAAAACCATTTTTTTCACAACTTTGGGCTACTGTCTCCTGTGTGGAAACGGTATGTTTATGTTTAATTGGTCCACTTGCTTTTTAATGAATAAACATGTTTGCTCAGGGCCAATTCAGTTCTGTCCCATATATAAAGCTGTACTAAATGTATTCATTTGCTAGGAGACATGTAAAATTCTCTCTCTTCCTTGTCATAAAGAATATGTGCATTTAATTAGAATTATTTTACTGGGACTTGCTGTGAAAAGTGCATGTGTGATCACAACAATGAAATTCACATAATAGGAGATGGGGTTTCTTTGTATGAAATAAGCCTATTTTTGGAACACATACTGGTAAAGAAAACATTTTTATAGTACATGTAGCACAACTCAAGACAGCATTTTTCATAAACAAATTATTTTTTCTCAAGATGCAGTGAAAGCCTTGAAAAAGTTTACTTGATGTCTAACCGAGCAATGCTGCATCTTCAAATTTGAAGGAGAACTCAGAAAGTTAGGTTTTTTTTTATTATTCTTCATTTAAGTATTATTTTTTAATTGCAGCGTATTAAACATAAAATCTGGTACAATCTTTAAAAATAAATAGGACCTAACTATAAATGGGCCCTGTTGTGTTTTTATCTTTGACAAGCAAGTAATTGCTTCTCAAATTTATCAGTTTGTTTATGCAAAAACCATTTACCAAGCCTAGCTCAAAAGCATCAATTTCATCATTATCATCTTATTAATTTAGCCAAGCTATAACACAGCTGATTATTCCTGAGTAATATCCTCTGCAGCACATCATGTGTGGCAAAACCATCTGTACAGTACCTATTTAATAAATAAACCCTCGGCTAAATGTCTCTGTTTATTGAGAACTAATGTTTATAGAAAATATAATGGAACTCAATAAATAACTCAGCTTCATCAACCTGCATATGAATCAGTATGAAGAACGCTGACATCATCACCTTTCAAGTACCAGAGAAAGCAAAATTACCCAAAAGAGCTATAGAGTCAATATTAAGGCATTAAAACTGCAATGAAGGCATATTAATGCTTAAAACTTCATTGTTGGCAGTAGAATTGCCACAACGGACATATTTTATAACTCTAAGAATACTTAGGCTTTATGACTGCTTCTTTGTTGAGTGCCTTGCACTTAATGTAGTTTTCCACTTTAAATAAAAAAAACCCTCAAGATCTTTAAAAAAAAAAAAAAAACGAAAAAGAAAATTGCTGATTCTAAGCATTCATTTTTAAAATAATGCAAACTGCTGATTCCAATTGTTTAGATATAGAAAATGGCAAACTTATTTAACTCCATGCTTCCTGAATTCTTATTAGTAGGAACTGGATTTTCTGAGACTCTCTTTGGTATGGTAAGAATGCTCAGAAACATTTCACAAAGATTATGAGACAAACCATGCACATCTAAAAGCATTGTTAATATAATGCTGGTTTTTAGAAAAAATGAGTTGCTGTATATATTGTGATTGTTATTGATCTTTGGTTATTTTTGTAGAGGTATTTCTATGCATTGCATTTGCTTTTCTGTTTTACAACTGCTTTTCTGCCACAAATCAGCTGTTTAAACACAAACCTCCGAACTGTCTAAAACATAAATGGGTTTATACTATCAACAAATAATAATGGATTCATTTCGTACAAATCCTTTCACTGGGGCCCTTTGGAAAACTGTTCCATGTATGTTTTAGGAATGCGCTTTCTTTATTTCTAAAAAATGTGCTCCATATAAGTGATTTAACTAAGGCAACTCATGGTAAGTCTGCTCTTGGAATGCTTTAATTCCTCTGAAATGCTCATTTTAAAAATAAATGCAGTCTATGAAACCACCTTTTGTGATGAATAACTCATAATTAGTCCTTTTTTCTTTGCTTGCAGCCAGGTAATATAACGGTAATATCTTTGTCAGCATCTATCTGCCTATTGTAGGGCTTCCTACAGCAACCATCAGCAAAGTATTCATAGAACTTCAAGCCATAAGATAAAAGTCATTTGATAAACAGGCTGCTTTAGCATTGTCCTAGTCAAACTTTCTATGTGTTCAACAGCACTAAACTCAGCAAGCTCTTTGCCTAAACAAACCGTGAACTCCAGGGGCCACATTAATTCCTGGTACAGCTCTACCAACAATGATGAACATTTTTTTCCACAGTTTTTTCATACTTGGCATAATTCAGAACTCCAGAGATAGGTAGTGTTCTCCTGGTAAATCTTGAGGAATTTGGCCCAATATGACCACAACATAAGCCCTTGACTTGCAAAATAAAGCAAAAAACCCAAACTAAACCAAAAAGACTCTATGCATGTGATATGTAATTCTCCTCCCTGTCACACCTGAATAGTTTCATGTATGACGCAGGATACATCTTTAAAGTCTTATGGGGTATGTGCGCGGGGGGTGCAATCTAATAAATTCCCACTGACTTTAGTGTAGGATGACCAGATAGCAAGTATGAAAAAAATCAAGACAGGGGGTGGAGGGTAATAGGCATGTATATATCACAAAGCCCTGAATATCGGGACTGGCCCTATGAAATTGGGACGTCTGGTCAGCCTACTTTAGCATGTCATGGAACTAAACCCTCAGCCATACTGAAAATGTATGGGGTTGTGACTGGATGTTAGGGAGACGCATCAATGTATGGTACTTCCCCTTAAACTGAAGGACCACATCAATAGACTAGAGACTTTCAGTAACTAAAGCAAACTGGAATTATATACTGTGTATGAAGAGAATGGTATTTTTCATAAGAAAAATTAAAACACTGTTTTTATGATTGTGGAAGAATCTACTACATGTGACAGCTGGGGTTGACCGTGGGCAGTATTCACCCTGTCATGACTGTGTACAGAAATCCCATGTGTTTGCACTCTGAGTTTTCCTGGAAAGTGTTTATCAGAGGATGGGAGTATAGGTGTGGGAGGGAGAAGTGAGAGGCTTATCCTACCCTATGGCAATGGCAGGGGGGTTGCTGCACAGACCTCAGGGGGTGCACTGGAAGCCAAGACCAGCTACATTAAAGTCCTGCGTCTCTGCAATGCTCTCAGTCTTCTCCTGCTTCTCTGGCAGTTTGACCCTGCCCCCACTGGTTGCTAACCTCACATCTCGTCTCCTTTATCAGGGGTGTTTTGCCTTCGGGGAGAAAACTTGCCTAAGTTGATGCTGACCCATGCAGCATTAGCTTTGGTGGGCTGTCTCTGCAGGCCTAAAGAGGCGATGAAGTTGTGGAGACAAAAGGCACTGCAACATTACTGTAAAACACACTGTAAGGTTCTTTTAAATAAAATTTTTAATTAAATAAATTTGGGATAGGTGTGGGGGCCTTTGATTTCAGTAGCAGTCACCAGGAATATGCAAACGCTGTTGATTAGTTTCACAACAGTGTCCAAGAGATTTTTAATGGATTGCACTTTGATGTGATTTTGTAATTGCTTTTCCCCTATTGACATGCTTCATTAATATTATATGCTATTTGTATTGTGGTATAGTACCCACAAGCCCCAGTTGGGGATCAGAGCCCCATTGTGTTTACTGTACACACACACAATGAAAGGACAATCCTTGCCCCAATACTAAATTTAAATAAGAATGTGGGTTTTTTTTAATTCACAGCGGCAGTATGACATGTATGTAGCATGTCATAACACCCAGTATGTTACTGTATCATGCAAGTTGCTGGAGTGGGTCAGATGTCTTTTACCATGGTTCACTACAAAAGAGACTCATGCATATAATAAATAGTTAACAGATAAGGTGCCAGTAGATGGCATTCAAGAATATGCAATGTTGTTCCTGTGTTTTGTAGGACCAATGAAACTTCTTGGTGTGCATCCCAAATGGCTTCTTGTGGGTAGCTCTCTACATGCCAGTTCCGCAAATCTACTGACCCTGCATGTCAGCTCCTACAGCGTGCCATGAGTGCGAATCAGCAGAATCATGCCGGCAATTAAAGACTCATTGGGGCTCTGCACATTGTCTATCTGGGTAGATAATTCTACGACCCCCCCATGTAGTCCCTGAGTGCTGGCTCCAGCGCTGCTAAAGAAGTTTATTGTTTTAATAACTACTCCCCTGTGTTACTTAGAATACTTGCAGGCTCAGTTCCTCCACCACATGAAGCATTTGAGGATCTTCTCTCCTTCAGGTTGGAGACTGAAAGTCTTGGTCAAGAGTAGGGACGTGGATGCCCCTTCTTAGAGACCATTGGGCTGGTGGGAGTGGTCCAGTCTCCAGCTGTGGGGTGTCTCAGTCTTGATCAACGGGTGCTCCAGCGCTGCTAAAGAAGTTTATTGTTTTAATAACTACTCCCCTGTGTTACTTAGAATACTTGCAGGCTCAGTTCCTCCACCACATGAAGCATTTGAGGATCTTCTCTCCTTCAGGTTGGAGACTGAAAGTCTTGGTCAAGAGTAGGGACGTGGATGCCCCTTCTTAGAGACCATTGGGCTGGTGGGAGTGGTCCAGTCTCCAGCTGTGGGGTGTCTCAGTCTTGATCAACGGGTGTATTTATACAGTTCAGCGACCACTATTAAAACTTATTGATAATACAGTATAAAAAGCTATAGTGGATTCAAGATTCTTTGCTATACTTCACTGGTTACATTTTAGCCATATAATACATTTCCCTATTATTCATCCTTCCAAATGGGTTTCCTTTTCTGTACTAAGGAACTTATGCTACAGATAATCCGAAAAAAACTGTCGTGAATATTTTCATAAAGAGATTCCTTCCTGTAATTATAACTACCATTAAATGATTATTCCAGCCTTATTCAGAAAGGCTACTTTGCTATGTAAATTTTACCCATGTGCTTGATATTCTTTTATGCCCAATTTAGCACGTCTCTTTTAAAAATATTGACCTGTAAGGGCCTCACTTGAAGGTCTCTGTGCCACCTATTTCCTTGCATGGGCTGTGCATTTGATCTCAGAATGTCACTTATATTGAGTGCATCCTAAATGGTAAAATGGAATGTGTCCTGGAATAAATTGCAGGACAACTCAGCATTGAAAAGGACTCAAGCTGCAAAGCTGAGATTCAAACTGCTACAATGTAAGCTGCCAAAGAAATACCATTTGACTTCAATCATGTGAGGAAACCCAGTTAGGCCAGCTCAGGAATGCACCTCCAAAAGCTGCATTAATATTTTTTGCTGGAATCAGGATAATACAAAAACTTTTTTTTTTGGCAAAGCTTTAAAATATTCACACGTATAAAAAATGTAAGAGAAATGCTGCATTTTTATGGAAGAATTGTGTACTCAAAATTGAGCAAATTTTTGAATCGTTAGCATTTTGAATCAAATATTGACTATCGCACTTTGCTACCAGTAGATGCAGCCAATTTCCAGCAGTATGGTAGGCGGTAGCGCAGAAAAACCAAGTTTATATAGGTATTTTCAAATGCAATCATTAGTACGTATGTGGCAAGAAATCAAACATTTATCATTGTATGAATTTTCTAAATGCTACCTGTCTTTTAAGAAAAGTGACAGGAATTGAGCAACAACACAACCTCTACCAGTTATTTAATTAAAATAAGCCTAATGTATTTCAGATCACTAAAAAGTTTTCCTACAACTTAGTTCTAATGGGTGAAATCTTGGCCTCACTGAAATCGATCTGTTAATTGTAAGGATTTCACTCGCTGAGAATATCTTTTAGCATGGACTAAAAGTTTTGTTTTAGATCTCCAAGCCAAGGCCATTGCACTGGGGACAGGTGTAGTGTTTAAAAATCTCTGCAGGGTGGGGCTGGTGTGTCAGCTACATCATATGGTATTGTTTCTGCTCAGATGACTGAAACATTTTAAACACCACCACAGAGTCAATAATGAACACTAGACCTGCTCAAAAGAAAGGTCAAATGTTTTGTAAAAAATGTCTCAACATTCAAAAACATGAATTTTCAAACAATTGAAACATTTCAACCAGCTCTATAAATGGGGGAAGTTTGCAAAAGATTCACTGTGTTTCCCCCCACCCCAATTTTGGGAGGAATTTTGAAATTTCACACTTTTTGACTAGTTTCCAGGAATACCTTTGTTTGCATGCAAAGATGGGCATTGGTACAAAGAACAGCCAGTCACTAAATGTTTTTGTGACCAAAACCCATGTTTATAGAGGGTGAAATTGACACTAAAGCAAATATCAGAGAGACAAGGTGGGTGAGGTAATATCTTTTATTGGACCAGCTTCTGGTGGTGAGAGAGACAAGCTTTTGAGTTTACATAGATAGACTATTCAAGGTCTACCCACCACTTACGTGCTACCTACACGCTATTATGTGGACATAAGTGATACACAAGCTTTGTACTGGACCTCTGTTCAGAGATGAATTTTCACCAGAGTGGATAAAAAGTGGGTCAAGATGTTTGGTACTGAAATGAACATTCATTTTGCAGAAATCTATCAACTCAAGTTATTTTATTTAATGAAGTTGCTGTAACAATATTTTTTTAAAATATACTAGCCTGTCCTTTGCTCTAGGGAGAAAACTCTCCTTTATGTGTGAAGGATGGGCACTCCATGGTGAGACCAAAATTTACATTAATCTGGCTAATTGTAGCACAAGGGGTGACTTCAGGCAAGTCATTTCATCTCTCTGTACCTCAGTTTCCTCGCTTTTAAAATGGGGATAATGCTACTAACTTGTTTTGTAAAGTGCTTTGAGATTTATGGAAGAAAAGAGATATATACTAACTAGGTATTATTAATTCTGGTGGAAACGATATATGAAGTTACTACATTAAATTGGCATGCCCAAGTATCTCTTTTTTTGCAATCTGCAAATGTCTCAGCTCTACCCATTCTTGTAAACTTACACTGTGCATATGTATACTTTGTTTTCTTTTTGAATAAACTATCAAATCCACAGTGCCTTCACTGTCTAATGAAACTGAACATATTTAGGACATATGTGAGCTATTTCTTTGTGAAAAGAGCCATTTGTGGTTAAAGAAGAAAGTATTTATGGTTTTCCTGCTAATTTATGAGGTGGTTTCAGTTTTCTTTATAAGAGAACAAAAAAAGGTAGCACTGGAATTACAGACGTATTATAGAAGTGTGGGCTTTTTCTGTATGTTGGCATTTTTGGATAATCAAAATAACCTATGAAATATTCCACACAGAAAAAAAATATAATTAATAATTTTCTTTCCTATAATGTACATCAACCAAAAATATGTGTTTCTTTAAGGTAGTCTTCATCTTCTTTACTTCATAATTCATTAAAAATGTGACACTAATCCCACCTGATGTCAGATATTTGCTGTTGATTTCAGTGGGGCCAAGATTTGCCCCTAGATATCCAATCCTGAAACGTGCTCACAATTCCAACTGACATCAATTGCTTAGCACCTCACACTCTAACATGACAGCACAATTCACACCACAACTGTAGTTAGGGTTTTGATATAGCTCTACCATTATAACCCTTCTTCCCTAACCCTCCCCACCCAATTTTATCATTTGGCCTTTAAAGCTTGCGCTAGACAGAAATTTTTCATTGGAGATTTCAGTGTAGGTGTATTGTTTAACCAAATAACTCATTTACATCTTTGAGATACATACAGTGACCAATAAAAGGATCTGAGATGCTTTAATTAGGTGATTTACCAAAACACTATTATTTTAATTTTTTTTTGCAATGTATTGTTCTGTAATGCGAGTTAATGCTCCCCAAAATTTGGATTTCTCTATCTATCCAAGTTCTTATAACCAGCCAGGTTATTTTATTGAGAACTTTGTTTGATGTATTAGCGTGCTTTATTATACACTCATTTTGCAACAAAAATATCTTAAGTATTTTAGCATCTAAATATATGTGGTAAACATGGGATATCATTTATTAAGTCCAATAGAAGAAATGAAATGATAGACCATACGTGCTTCTTCAAGAGATTTTACTATTACTACTTACCAGGTTAAATATCTGCTTTATAAAGTGTAAAACATGCATTTGTTTCTGTGAAGCTAACAATTCCAAAAGAGCCATTATAACCTATTGCGTAGATAATGTGATAGTAAGGGAACAAAAAAATTACTAAATTAGCATAAAATGGATAAGTACCAAACAAGTTCTAAATTGAAAATGTACAAAATATAGAGTTAGCCAAACAGAATAATTAGACTTTCAGGTGAATAATGTCCATACACAAAAATATACAGTAAACTGTGGGGCAAAATATATCATTTTAATTTTATATATATCTAGAGAGAAAGAGACACACACACACATACACACACATATCTGTTTTACTGATCTAAACTAATGCTAAATATAGTCATACTTAAAGTATATATATATGTGGGAGGACAAAAAGAAATCAGATGAATGATCTGGATTTTGAATATGTGTAGTGTGCAGGCATGCATGTATGTGGGGGGGCTTTCTCAGATTTGATACAGGCCAGGGGAAATGACTTCATTTCTAATGAATGAATATTTTGGATAGTTGAGGTTTGAATAAAATTGATTTGTCTGTACATGACCACCTGAGAGACTGAAATTACTTTAAAGGAGCTTTCCCCCGTTTCTTGGATACAGTAAATATTGTGCCTTAATAGCCATCATTTACAATGTACAGTTTAAAAAGAAAACATTACAAGAGAAGAAATCTATAGACAAAAAAACATGGTTAAATAATATTTATACTGTGTTACAAATCATGAATTTCAAAAGGAAAGCTAACACTATAGCACATAGCAACATTGTGGGGAAAAATTGGTGCCAATCAACACCGAATTTTAGCTTTAACTCTGAATTGCCTAGTTCTGGTAGGTTTATGCCACTATACTAAGGTTAGTGCAGAGATATGTTCCTAAGCACTCATCTAACAGTCTGAAAAATGTCATCATGCTAAATTTTAATGTGATGTGACTATGATTTTTGATCCAACGGTGAGTGTCATTCTTTTAACTTCAGTTTCCTGCTCATCTGCAACTATGGCCTATCAAATAATGTTGATCCCAGTAGCATGAAGCACAGGTCTTTGGTGTCTTTATGCCACGCAGACTATTCCGTCTCAGTAAGTACTGGCACTTTTCATGCAGTTTTGTTTTAATTGATTCAGTGAACGTCAGAGGACTAAATCAGACTTTACTGACAAATGTTTCATCCTTACTGAGTGGAATAAAAACGTATGCAGAAGTTTTATTTACTGTAACCTCAGTGGTATGGGAAGTGTCTTTTTTATCTGTTTGTTTTTAACTGGTAAACAGCCTTTTGCCTTTCCTTATCTTTGCCTTTAAAAATCACTTTGGTGACATTTTCTAAGCTAAGGTATTTTACATTCAGTTTTCACTATCCAGTCATCTTTACTGTTTGGCCACCGGCCAGTCTTTTATTATTGCCTGAATTGATGTGCTTTCAAGCTTGGCTCTGTCAGCCTTCTAAATGCATTGTATTTGACAAGGACTTTAGGGGGCACTCATGAGCCACCATCAGCTTCCATTCTCTTGGTGACTCTTACAGTTGCATTCTTTAGTGTGTTATTGTATAAATGCATTTTATGTAGAGGGAGAAAGCTTCATGATTTACTTTTTAAATAAATTTCTGCACATATTTGAGAAAAACGCTTATTCAGTTGTATGCAACTTTTTTCTTTGAACAGCATGTGAAAATTTAGGTTGTTAATAGCACTTACAAAGCTGAATGATTTGTTGCTCTTGTGAATATATGTCTTAATTTTTCAAAGCCGTAAAAATGGGGGGGGTCTCGGCATTTTTGGAAAATCACTCCCTTTTAAGATGTCTTAAGTTAGCCACTCCAAATTGAGGCCACTTTTGAAAATTTAGGCCCATATATTTCTGCCTAAAACCTGAGGCTCAATGAAGTCAATAGCGAGATTCCCTTTGCCACAATAAAATGTCATTCTTGCAAACACTTAGCAACTCAGGCTGGTAAAGTTTCTAAGGTTCTTTAAGTGTTTGCAGGTTCACTTTCCAAGTGCAGGATTGGGTCCCAAGTTTTCAGGTAGTGCTTGAACTCATAAGTTAAATGATTGAACAAAGTCTGAAAATAATCATTAGCTGTAGGCTGCACCTAAACAGAGTTTTTCTTGAGGGTTGATTTTGGCCCAAAATATAGATTTTATAAAAAAGTTTTACTAACCTTAGAAACGTTTAAATTAAATTCGATTAAAAATGTTAGTGAAAACAATCTTTTGCTTCTGAAATAATTTTTTTCTTGATGCATTAGCACCCCAGCAGCGCAGCATTGGGCTGCTACAAATATTGTGTGGCAGCTCTGCCCTCGCACAAACACCTGCTGCAGTTTTGAGTTGCTGAGGTGCTATTAGGGCTTGCAACTGTGATCCAGCAGCATGGAATGCTGTCCTGTGAAGAGAGTAGCCAATGGGAGAATAGTTCAAGCCGGGGAAGGGCTCAAATGACATGGGAAGGAGAGACAAGGTGGAGCAGTTGAAAAAAAATTGTTAGAGAAGAAGGAGAAAAATGGAGATGCTGAGTTACTGGATGAACAAGAGGTGGGGTGGGAAGTGAGATGATAAGAGAAGAATAGGAGAATAAAAGTAGGGGACTGGGAAGTGAAAGGAAGAAAAATAGATATGGTTCCAGGTCAGAAGAAGCAGAAAGAGTAGACCTGGGTATGTTAGTAGACACTGTTAGAGAGCAAAGTAGAGGGAGACAAAATCTACATACATACCGGAGAGTATCAAGGGAAAAATCTGAAAGGAAATGTAATTGGTGAAAAAGGGAATTGACCAAAAAGCTGCGTTCCAGGCAAACAGGTCCTGAAAAGAGTAAATAAGAAGCCCATCCGCAAAAGGACCTATGGAATATGAGCAGAGCAAATGACTGAACATCTATTGAAGGAATACTGTTCGAAGGCACTTAATGGAAAAGTGAGGGCCACTAGGTGAAGAAATCTTGCTCATGGATGAACTTGGTGAAAAGAAGCAGAGCCAAGGAAACGTTGACTCTAAGGAGCACCACAAGCCGAAGAGAACCAAAGGATAGGACAGCAAGAGTGGAGTTGGACTTACAATCAAGGAGAGGAAAAGCTGATTTTTCTCTGAAGTTATACAGTATACCATTGAGCAATTTTGTTCTTGTTAATAATGATGCCTCTAGTGGAAACTGCACAAAGAGTACTGTGCTCATGCTTGCAAAGGTTAATGAGGTGTCAGTTTATAGTTTATTCTCATAAGTAATCAGTGCTTGGTAATAGTCCATAGTATTTATGCTCCTGCTACAATTTTTGGGTTCTCCCTTACAAAGTTCTAAAAATTTTACATTATCGCTTTAATGTTGGTTTGCCTCTGCCTCTCCTCACAGTTAGCATGGCCTCGCCAAGCTCAGATTACTGCAGTAGCACCAACAGAGTGCAGTAGCACTAAGAGTAGCACCAACAAACAAAAACAAAGATAAGTCCTTCCCTCCAGCAGCTCCCACTTCAGTGGGCTTCACCTACCCTATCCTGCTCAGTAAAATGATCAGCAGTGAGAGTTAATGTTGACATTTGAAGTATCATCCCTAGGCATTAGAGTTAACATCCTAATAAGATTAACGGGGGACAGGGAGTTCACACCACTCCACACTATTGTTTCAGGCTGTCAACACACTCAAGGAGATATTTGTTATATTAGGGTCACACTTGGAAGATTTTCTTTGTAACCATGGGAATGTATTTTCTTAAACACCAAGCTGTTTACACTGTAACAAATTACAATAGGTAATACATAGATCTGATCTAATAAAAACGTCTCCACCTTACATGATTGTGTTGTGAGGATAAACTTATTAATGTTTGCAATGGAACATGCTTATTCACTGATTCAAGGGTTTGATATAATTCAATTCTCCATACTTCTGGGTTTTTTTTTCTTTTCAGGAGAGCAATAAGGTGAGAAAACCCCTAGTGCTAGATCACATCAAAGTCAAAATTCTCACTTCCTCATTTTTACTTTATCATCTGAAGGACATGCAGTATATTGTAGCTGGGATAGTGAGTGTCTCTTCTTGTTGCACGTCAATAGCTTTCAAAGATGTTGGAACGCCAATAATTATTTTTCTAAGAGTTATGCAAGGCCCTTGTAAGAGCGGTGTTTTTTATTCCTGGTGATGAACATGTTCTTGAAGGTTCTTGAACCTTTATGTTATTTCAGTGGTGGGTGAATAAGGTGCTTAATGCTTAGTGTTCAAAAAGAGGAGGAAGGGATAACTGAAATACAAGATGCAGGAGATATATTAATTGTTGTGTCTAACATTTTATGAAAAGGGAAGTATCCCTTTACAACTGGTTATTTTTCAGAGGCACTCAAAAAACATCAGGAATGTATTCCTGATAAAAAGTTCCACCAATAGATAATAAAAAATAATGGATTATTTTGTGTGCCTAAGAAGCTAAAGTCAAAATCTTTAAAAGATGACCATTTTCTTTCAGGATTTTGTCTTTATAGGTATTAATGTATTATATACTTATTATATACTGTAGTCAAGCTTAATAAGACCATGAGACATAAGACAAGGGTAGACAAATGTAGACACAAAAGCAGAGCTTGAATTGGGAAAAAAGAGAGTGGTATTCTCAACTCCACCCACAAATCTGTACCTACCTGAGAGACATAAAAAGAGAAGTTACTCATACTAGGTGTCCACAGTATGTGTGCTCTGCTGGGCTCCCCGCAGTGAGGTTTAGACACCCTCAAAGGTAGAGCTGGATAAAGGCTTGGGTATGAGCTTGAAGACGTGATTGTGTCATGTACTGAGTGCTGGGTATTAACATTACATGTGTATTAAACAAAACTGGCTCCTTATTAAGGCAACTATTGACAGAGCTGCTCTTCTTACACCTTAGCATTTTCCTAACTGTCTGGTAACCTTCTGGTGTCTCCTTCAAACTTTTTCCTTCTGCAATGCATGCTCTGCTCTCCAGTTTTTTGGTACAGTGATGGTATCAGAATCTCAGCTTTCTTTTAATAAAAATGTTTCTACCCCCTCTTGCTTGCAAGAAAAACTTGAAGATGTGAACTGAATAGAAGTGTTGCACTCACGTCTGCCTGAGTCTGCAGACAGTCTCCAGCCAGGGGAGGAGAAACAGCCACTAGAGCAGAGGAAGAAGCCACTTGTTCTCAGACCCAGTCTAGTTTGCCACTGCTCCCATGGTCCCCAGGCTGGTCAGAGTGGACTTGGATGCCCACTAGAATCTTCCTCTGAGGGTGGATCTTCCTCTTTCTCCATTGGAACCAATTGGCTGTGGTGCATGAAACTTGACTGAAAAAAAATTAGATGATCATAATGGTGCCTTGTGGCTTTATGATTTATGAATATTCAATAAACGCTGTTGTCCTGGTATACTTAACTGAAAGTGACTTATATGACCTAGTAGGATATATGCGAAAAATAGTTATAGTAAATGTGCAAATTCAGTCTTGGTCAGCCTGTTAGGCAAGTAAATTACACACTTGATGATTAGTGGTTTCCAGAATGATGATTTTATTTACCGGATGGGTAAAGACCAGTGGATTCAATGAATCCATCTATTCAGCGAGACTAGAAAACCATACATTATCATGAGGCTATTTAACAAAATAAAACAGATGCAGAACAGGTCAGAGAATGTGGCTGTTACTTTTAGGCAACAAATCGGTGACAAGATCCTTACATGACATAGGAAATATTTTTAATAATTCTATTGAGGGCACATTTTCTAAAGTAGGATAGGTACCAGGTGCATTTTCTGATCCTCCTTCAAGAATACATAGAGCACATTGATGCTGAAGCATGTAGATATTATGCTAAGAGATGTGTACAATACATCTCCAAGGCTTAACCTATACATTAGTGATATAGGGCCTAAACAGCAACTTCTCAGCTATAACGCTGGTTGAAAATTGCTTCCGAAAATGCCATGCCAGTGGAACCAAAGTTTTTAATAGAATCATATCGATTTCAACAAACTTTCATTTTGAAAAAGTCTGCAAGACATTTTGATAGCCTCAGACTGGCCCATTTCAGCATATATGGAATGAAAAGGTTTCATTTTGAATTTATTTTACAGGAAGTGTATGTAAAAATAAAAAAGGTCAAAAATCAAAATGAAACATTTCTAATTCATCTCAATGAAATGTTTCAGGTGGCCTGGAACTAAAGCTGTTTCAGAATTTAGTTTTATGAAATATTTCAGAATTGTGGCTTTTTGTCACAATTTGGGGCTTTTTTCTCACCTACATCTCAGTATTTTTCATGGGATGGGAAATTCATTTTCCAACCAATTCTAGTTGGCAGTCTTTGGAAGGGCTTGAAAAGGACGGAGGCTTGGCCAGGAGGGAGAGGGAGGAGAGCATTCTATGTTGCACTTTACCATCTGAAATTGTTCTGGAATAAGCAGGGACACAAATTCCAGCAAGAATTTCACTCATAGTGTGTGCTCCACTGGTTAGCTTCTGTTCGAGCTAAAACAGGTGAGCATTGATGAGGTGACTGGCTCTGTGGATGTAGGCAAGGCGGTGGATGTGATATACCTTGACTTTAGCAAAGCTTTTGATACTGTCTCTCACAGTATTCTTATCAGCAAGTTAAAGAAGTATGGGTTGGATGAATGGACTATAAAATGGATAGAGAACTGGCTACAGCATAGGGCTCAACGAGTAGTGATCAATGGCTCCATGTCTAGCTGGCAACCAGTCACAAGCGGAGTTCCCCAGGGGTTGGTCCTGGGGCCAGTTTTGTTCAACATCTTTATTAATGATCTGGAGGATGGGGTAGATTGCACCCTCAGCAAGTTTGCGGATGACACTAAGCTGGGGGGAGTGGTAGATACCCTGGAAGGTAGGGATAGGATACAGAGTGACCTAAACAAACTGGAGGATTGGGCCAAAAGAAATCTAATGAGGTTCAACAAAGATAAGTGCAGAGTCCTCCACTTAGGAAGGAAGAATCCCATGCACAGCTATAGACTGGGGACTGACGAGCTGGGCAGCAGCTCTGCAGAAAAGGACCTGGGGGTAACAGTGGATAAAAAGCTGGATATGAGTCAGCAGTGTGCCCTGGTTGTCAAGAAGGCTAATAGCATATTGGGCTGCATTAGGAGGGGCATTGCCAGCAGGTCACGGGAAGTGATTATTCCCCTCTATTCGGCATTGGTGAGGCCGCATTTAGAATATTGTGTCCAGTTTTGGGCCCCCCACTACAAAAAGGATGTGGACAAGTTGGAGAGAGTCCAGCGGAGGGCAACCAAAATGATTAGGGGGCCGGAGCACAGGAGTTTTGAGGAGCGGCTGAGGGAACTGGGCTTGTTTAGTCTGCAAAAGAGAAGAGTGAGGGGGGATTTGATAGCGGCCTTTAACTACCTGAAAGGGGGTTCCAGGGAGGATGGGGCTAGGCTGTTCTCGGTGGTGGCAGATGACAGAACAAGGAGCAACGGTCTCAAGTTGCAGGGCGGGAGGTCTAGGTTGGTCTAAGTTTTTTACTAGGAGGGTGGTGAAGCACTGGAATGGGTTACCTAGGGAGGTGGTGGAATCTCCATCCTTAGAGGTTTTTAAGGTGAGGCTTGACAAAGCCCTGGTTGGGATGATATAGCTGAGGTTAGTCCTGCTTTGAGCAGGGGGTTGGACTAGATGACCTCCTGAGGTCCCTTCCAACTCTAATATTCTATGATTCTATGATTGTACACAGAAAGTATAAAAGCGACAGCAACCATTTCTGTCAGTTATTCAATGAAGGTTATTTTAGGTTCTGACTTTTTTCCTTTAAGTCTTTAGTGTGGTCTGAATGGTCAGAGCGGACATCTGGGAGTCAGGATGCTGGGGGTGTTCTGAGGCTAACATAATTAAAGTGCTTCAAGGGTCTTACTGGAAAGCTGTGCTGCTGTTATCTCTTGCATTGTTATCAGAATGAATGGCATGCCTAACTGCTATGTGATGTTTTTGTTTTCACTCAAGTACTACCAGTGGAATGCTTGGTCTATACTCAGATATGCGTTTGGATGCCCCAGTGTTCAGCTAGACAAGGTTTTCCGGACTGCCTCAGTCCATCTGTAATTTTAATGAAAATAAATATAAACCACTATAGAATAACCCTTGCTCTTTGCATGATGCTTTATAAATGGTAATAAATCTTGGATACAGCGTGAGACACAGAGCTTTGTTTCTCGTGTACTCAGCAGTATAACACACTCTCCCCTATGAAGAGAAAAAATGCCAATGTTGGGTCCACTATTGTTTCAGGAACACAAAAACCCTGTTTCTGGAGATAGCTGTTGTATGTTTGATCATGCAATATGGATGGTGATGAACAAAGTTCATGTGTTATACTGTACTTATATAGCCAAAGCCTGATACCTGTATTCTATCTATGGCACTAATATGCCTCACATTACCATAGTATTTAAGCAATCTGTAAGATTGTAAAATAGGACTTATGCTATTTCCCTGTGCAGGAACTGGGGCACAAAATGCTCACAAGGAAGTTTGTGTCAGAGCTAGGAACTGAACCCATATTATCTGACACCCAGGCTAGTTCCCCAATCACTGGACAATTCTTCCCTAGCAATGAATAGTACCTTATTCCACAAATAGCGCCGAGGTCACTGGTCACTTATGAGCAAGGTGCTATTAAACTGGAGTAATGATATAACCCTCTGGGCATTTGTGCTCTTCCATATCCACAAACCAGCCCATCTACATGTAAAACAATAGGGTGGTTTACTTGCCAAAAGTAGAAATCCATGTATAAAAATGCATGTGCCACAAACATACATGAATACATGTTTAAACAAACACTGAAGGAAGGTTAAATTTGGACCTCTATAAATAAGATGTCAGATTACATTGGTAAAATAGTGAAGAGCATAGTAGATGAAGAAGTTGTGATTATTTAAAAGCTATTAGCTATGTAAGAGGGAGTTTTTGCAACTTGAAAGCTAAAAACATGGGGCTAGATCCATGCCAAACTGCTCTTGGAACGGGATCCCAGGTGGGGAACAAAGATGGCTTAAAGTCAGTTTGGGGCTCTCTGTTTCCTGGGATTTGTTAGGGATGTGTGTGTAAGATTTTGGTCCTATATAAGTTAGAGCATCCTCAAGGCTGCTTTAATTTACACTGCTGCATTCTTCCCCAGCATGTCCCCTAAGTGGGTAGGAAAGTTGAACTGGTGTAATATAGTGCCAGCTAGCTAGCATTGCTTTGTGGTACCCCAGTGATTCCCTTATGTCAACGGGCTCTACCAGCTGCTTTTTACCCCTTTTGGTCCCAAAGTCTTATGATCTGGACCATGGAGTGAGTCACCATTATTCTAGAATTGTCACGGCTCTTTAGTTAGCGAGTCACTTGCCGAGGGAATGGCAACAGTGCCCAAAGGGCTGGCTTTGGACTTCCAAGAACATTGTAGCAGCAGTAGACAAATACATAATTGTTCAACCAATGTGAAATTAAAAAAAAAATCTAAACCCTTCCTCCTGAAATGTGTTGTTGGCCTTTTCTCACTTATAGCCTTGGGCTGGCTGGCGGCGTAATTCAGCACAAGATGAGGGCTGCTCTAACGTATATGGGCTATCATATGTATACATACATTGGAAGCAGGGAAGCAAAATGAGCTGCTTGTTCTGCTGGCCCTATGGAGGCTCTCCCTTCACTGGTTTGATCCTCCTAGGGCCAGTTATGCCAGATCTGTGTCTAATTGTGCACATACATCTGTGTCTAATTGTTCATACACACCTAATTATGCTGCACTATACCTCAGGATCCAGGGCAATAATTACCTACTCTTTGCAGCTACACTTCATCCCCCCTACCCCGCTTAGTTATAATTAGATTTCTTAGTCCTAACGTTGAATTCAACACTTACCTTGGAAGAGGAGAAAAACTGTAAGCTTTATTTGTTTTTTTATACAATTAAGCAATTTGCTTTGTGCTGTAATTTGTCTGCATGCTGTCCTTTTTTGGTACACATGTAATTTTGCTTTGGTGAATGACACACACTACTGATAGCCTGGCTTGCTGACCAGTCCAGAGAAGGAGACACACAGAGGCTGTCGGATATTTGCAAAGAAACTTTGTCAGCAACCATAAGAGCAGTGATCAGGCCAAAGAAAATAAACCGGGAGAAGTGGGTTAAGGAGGGATCTTTACTTATGACAGGTTAATAAAGACAAGCTACAGCAGGTGAAAACTGGATAAAAACAGAAGGGTGGGATGCAAGAGCAGCTCACAGTGATAACAGCATCTCATGGAAAAGAGGTGAATGTAGGCAAGATAATTGAGGGATAATTGGAGGTAGAAAGACTATGGCATTGGAGCCAGTCAATAGTCTAGATAAAAGAGAGTTGAAGGGAAAATATTCTGAGGGTTTGGCATCAATGGTTTCACAATTTTCTGAAACTCTTTGGGCACTGTTTGATCTGGGCCTGAGTCTAAGATCATTCAAATCAATAACCTTTCCACTGACCTGACTGGGCTTTGGGTCTGGCCCTTTGGGCATAATGTCTGCAGAAGGTGGCTGATCTTTGGGAAACTGGAAGAATCCCACAGCACTTCAATAGCAAATCTAGAGTTAGGAGCTAGGAATCATGGTCCTAGTCCCCTAACAGCACAAACACTTCCTCAAAAAACAAAAAAACCCCAGGAACATGTGTCTACCACTAGGACTGAATATTGAAAGAGTCTCGCCTCATGTGCTGAAGGATTATTGATTTTATGGGGGTTTCTATGACACTCATCATTGTTGGAGATGAGCAAATCACATTTGTACAATTAAATTATCCTCACAATTCTTTTCTCTACTCCCAAGGTGAGAAAGTTACAATCCCAGGTTGGGACCTGGGACACAGAGAGATTGAAACTTGCCCAACATCACACAGGAAGTCTGGAGCTGAGCCAGCAAATGATCCCAGATCTCCTTAACAGTAGACCATCCTTCCTCTCGCAATGGAGCATTTCCAACATTTCTTTAAAAAAAAAAAAACAACAACAAAAAAAACAGGTAAGGACTTCTAATGCCCTTTGTAACTGGAAGTCAGTCAACAGAGTGAAGTATTCGTTGTTAAATTAATAAATCACATGTCTAAGGGAAAGCTTTTAATTTTGTACAGAATACAGATATGGCTCAAATGCGTATCATCCCAGGAAATATTTAGATGGATGTGGGAGATGGTCTGGCAAGAGAAGAATTATATTATAAGAATGAAAAGCTGTAGCAAGGTAAGTAAATGCACTGGTATAGGAGATGGAAGAGAGGCTCTTCATGTACATAGGCCCAAATGTGGACAAGTGATTGAAAATGGAGAGCACAAGAAAAAAAGTGAATGTTTTAAAGACATTTCTTTAATAAAAATAATATTTTCTATTACTACAACTTCCTGAGTGAGCATTATAGTTGTAAATAATCGGAGGAGAAAAATGAAACAAGCTCAGCTCTTTGTGGGATGAAGATAAACTTGAGTCTCAGTTCAGACTGAGAGCTCTTCAGGGCAAGGACTGCCTCTTGTGGCGCTGGGTGGTGTATGCACAGTGAGGCCTCCATCTTGCCTGGGGCCTGCTAGCACTACTGTCACAATGACAAATAAGCCATGTGCAATTTCCCTTATAACACAGGACAATTGTTGGGTGGCAGGAGAGAGAAATGGTTGTTCCATATTCAGCCTGCCAAGGAATTCATTATTTTCATCCAAGAACCACAGAAGCAACTGGCACTGGGAAAAGACCTTATGGCACACAATAATATTTGGAAAACATTTTTAAACCCCCCCTGGAATAGAGGAACAAACACCAAGGCTCTCATTTAATAAGCTCTGCTAAATGATCAATAGATTGGCTTCAGCTTTCCAAACATTTCTATGTAACATTAGAGAAGTTTTTCCTGATTAAAAAAAATCAAATGCATTCAGAGCTCATATTCAAATGAAATGCAAAGCAGTTAGGCATTAATATTATATTTAACAACGTATGCTTGTGTAATTGTTAATGAGCAATAAAAAAGGAGCACTTCGCTTATACTTAGAAATAGCAATGCTGTGTGTACAGTGCCTCATTATTATTAATAATCAGGTTTATCACAGTTGTGGCTATGGACTGGCTAAGAACACGGCCCCCTTTGTGTGAGGTACTGTTAAAACCTGTGTAAGGATCAAGCAGTTCTTGCCCCAAGAAGCTTACAATCAAATAGATAAGACAGACATAAGATAAAGGGAAAGAGGTGTAACACACAAAACCAGAGAGAACACTGTGATAGTGGCAAATGTCATGTTAGTGCCACTTTTGGGGGGAGTGGGGGGGAGAGGGAGGAAGGGGGTTGTGTATAGGACGTGGCTACTGAATTTTTATTTGAGTGCTATTATTATGTATATAACACCAAAATTCTGCTAGGTTGCCTTACAGATAGTAAATAAGACAGGTCCTTACTCTGAAGTGTACACAATTCTGAAAACATTTACTAAAACGTAAGAACAGCCATACTGGGTCAGACCAATGGTCCATCTAGCCCAGTATCCTGTCTTCCGAAAGTGGCCAATGCCAGGTGCTTCAGAGGGAATGAATTTATATAATCATCCAGTGATTCATCCCAGCGGCCATTCCCAGCCTCTGGCAAACAGCAATTCCTATCCTGGTTAATAGTCAATGAGGGACCTATTCTTCATGAACTTGTCTAGTTCTTTTTTGAACCCCATTATAATCTTGGCCTTCATAACATCCTCTGGCAAGGAGTTCCACAGGTTGATTGTGCATTGTGTGAAGAAATACTTTCCTATTGTTTCTTTTAAACCTGCTGCCTATTAATTTCATTTGGTAACCCCTAGTTTTTGTGTTATGAGAAGGAATATATAACACTTCCTTATTTACTTTTTCTACATCAGTCATGATTTTATAGACCTCCATCATATCCCTCCCTTAGCTGTCTCTTTTCCAAGCTGAAAAGTCCCAGTCTTATTAATCTCTCTATGGAAGCTTTTCTATAACCCTAATCATTTTAGTTGCCCTTTTCTGTACCTTTTCCAATTCCAATATATCTTTTTTGAGATGGGGTGAACAGAACTGCAAGCAGTATTCAAGACGTGGGTGTACCATGGATTTATAGAGAGGCATTGTGATATTTTCTGTCTTATTATCCATCCCTTTCCTAATGATTCCCAACATTCTGTTAGTTTTTTTGAATGCTACTGAATAGTGAGTAGATATTTTCAGAGAACTATCCACAATGACTCCAAGATTTCTTTCTTGAGTTGTAACAGCTAATTTAGACCCCATCATTTTATATATATAGTTGGGATCATGTTTTCCCATGTGAACTACTTTGCATTTATCAACATTGAATTTCATCTGCCATTTTGTTGCCCAGTCACCCAATTTTGTGAGATCCCTTTGTAACTCTTCATAGTCTACTTTGGACTTAACTATCTTGAGTAGTTTTGTATCATCTGCAAATTTTGACACCTCATTGTTTACCCCTTTTTCGAGATGATTTATGAGTATGTTGAACAGTACTGGTCCCCATACAGACACCTGGGGGACACCACTATTTACCTCTCTCCATTCTGAAAACTGACCATTTATTCCTACCCTTTAGTTCCTATCTTTTAACCAGTTACTGATGCAGGAGAGAACCTGCCCTCTTATCCCATGGCTGCTTACTTTGGTTAAGAGCCTTTGGTGAGGGACCTAGTCAAAGGCTTTCTGAAAATCTAAGTACACTATATCCAGTGGATCACCCTTGTCCACATGCTTGTTGACCTTCTCAAAGAATTCTAGTAGATTGGGGAGGCATGATTTTCCTTTACAAAAACCATCTGGACTCTTTTACAACAAATCATATTCATCTATGTATCTGATAATGCTGTTCTTTTCTATAGTTTCAACCAATTTGCCTGGTACTGAAGTTAGGGCTTACTGACCTGAACTTGCCCAATTACCTCTAGAGCCTTTTGTAAAAATTGGCGTCACATTAGCTATCCTCTAGTTGTCTGGTACAGAAGCTGATTTAAATGATAGGGGACATACTATAGTTAGTAGTTCTGCAATTTCACATTTGAGTTCCTTCAGAACTCTTGGATGGATACCATCTGGTCCTGGTGACTTATTAATGTTTAATTTATCAATATGTTCCAAAACCTCCTCTAATGCCATCTCAATCTGGGACAGGTCCTCAGATTTGTCACCTAAAAAGAATGGCGCAGGTTTGGGAATCTCCCTCACATCCTCAGCCATGAACACCGATGCAAAAAATTCATATAGTTTCACCACAATGGCCTTATCGTCTTTGAGTTCTCCTTTAGCATCTCGATCATCCAGTGGCCCCACTGGTTGTTTAGCAGGCTTCCTGCTTCTGATGTACTTAAAACATTTTTGCTGTTACTTTTTGAGTCTTTGGCTAGCTGTTCTTCAGATTCTTTTTTGGCCTTCCTAACTATAGTTTTATACTTCACTTGCAAAAGTGTATGCTCCTTTCTATTTTCCTCAATAGGATTTAACTTCCACTTTTTAAAGGATGCCTTTTTACCTCCGACTGCGCCTTTTACTTTGTTGTTTAGCCATGGTGGCACTTTCTGGTTCTCTTACTATGTTTTTTAATTTGGGGTATGTATTTAAATTGACCCTCTATTATTGTGTCTTTTAAAGTTTCCATGCAGTTTATAGGGATTTCACTTTTGGCACTATACATTTTCATTTCTGTTTAACTAACTTCCTCATTTTTGTGTAGTTCCCCTTTCTGAAATTAAATGTTACCATGGTAGGCTGCCTTGGCATTCTCCTCCCCACCCTCTACAGGGATGTTAAATTTTGTTATCTTATGGTCACTATTACCAAGCAGTTCAGCTATATTCACCCCTTGGACCAGATCCTGTGCTCCATTTAGGATTAAATCAAGAATTGCCTCTCCTCTTCCTGGACTAGCTGCCCCAAGAAGCAGTCATTTAAGGTGTCAAGAAACTTGATGTCTGCATCCCATCCTGAGGTGACATGTACCCACTCAATATTGAAAACCCCCATTTTTATTGGGTTTTTTATTTTTATAGCCCCTCTAATCTTCCTGAGCATTTCACAGTCACTATCACCATTCTGGTCAAGTGGTTGGCAATATATTCTTACTGCTCTATTCTTATTATTCAAGCGTGGAATTACTATCTATAGTGATATATAAAGTGCTACTCTCCCACCAATACGACCTATTCTCAACTTCCAATATATGTTGTATCCTGGTATTACTGTGTCCCATTGATTACCCTTATTCCACCAAGTTTCTGTGATGCCTTTTATATCAATATCCTCATTTAATAGTACTGACCAGTGCATAGTGCTGTGAGTACTCTCCCTGAGTACATCTACACTGGAATAAAATACCTGTGCCACAGCCAACCTGGGTCAGCTGACTCGGGCTCATGGGATTCGGGCTGCAGGTCTAAAAATTTCTGTGTGGATGTTCAGACTCAGAGCCCAGGTTCTCCAAGCCTTCCCCTTGGCTGGGTTCCAGACCTTGGGTTCTCGCCTGAGCTTGAACATCAATACAGCCATTTTACAGTCTCACAACCCAAGTCAGCTGACTCAGGCCAGCCATGGGTGTTTCATTGTAGTGTAGATGCACCCCTTGAGTTCAGTGAATGGCTCATACTAGTAAGCATTGTACACTCTATACTAAATGTTTGCAGGATCAAATCCCAAATTAATGTTTGTACCAGACTAAGTTCCTTTCTTCTCAGGTGGCTACACTGATAACATTCAAGTCCCACTTTCAACATTGATACTTTACTCCAAGTACGTGTTTCGATTGATTTGTGTGTAATGGGAATTCACCTGCCCTGCTCCCACCTAGCTGTGGAGGATGGCCCCTTCAGAGCCAGATGTATGGTAATTAGAGGGCGCGTGTTTGGAATCTTCCCTCTCTCATGTGCAAAAGGAGATGGAAGTGAGTAGCACAGACTGGCAGGAGGAAGGATAGAAGTGTGCTGGATACCATGAGTGAACAGTTGGGACAATATTATGGAAAACCACAATCAGTATTGTTATCATGATACCCCCCTGGATAATCAACACAGCCTAAAATTTGTTTTATTATATTGGAAGTGGCTCCCTATCTAGGCACTCTCTGAGTACGGTCGCTCCCTTTGCATACTTGGCCAAACTGAAGGTTGTATTATTAGTATGATTAATTATTCCATAAGCAATGACTGCACGATCTACCTCACTATTTTCAATACCACCAATTTTTCCTTTGAAGCGGCAGTCTGTTCCCTTCCATAGAGCCAAAACTGTGGCTGCCATTCTTTGAGAGCCACTCATATAGCTGTTATCATCTGTGAAGTGTGCTTAACCTCCACTGAACAAGGGAACAAGAGATCCAAGCCCACTCTTGAACAAAGGTTTCCTGTACTATAGCTCATGAAACTGCAACTAAGCCACTAGGTCCATGCAAATAATTCTGTGTTAAGAATATACTGTGGGTTTCATATAATTAGTAAAAGCTGAGGCATTCAGCATTTTACACTGTTGCATTAGGATTTGCTAAACTGAGTTCCACAGTGATACAGATATATCAATATTTAAAAAGGCATAGTACAAATCTCACTGCCAGCTAATGTAAAAGTTCTGCTAGAGACATGAGGAATCCTCAAATCAGATTTGATTTAGCACATGGCTTCTGTTGAAATGAAAGGTTCTAAATCAATTGAATCTTGTTGCAAACATATTTGCAGCAAACTTCTCTCCTGTTTTTCTTTTCTTTTCTTTTTTGATTTTGAGCATTAATTTCCAAATGGATACATTTTTCCATATTACAAAAGGGTGGGTTTTTTACAACTGTTAAACAGGCACTATGCATATTTGCAATTTACTGCAAGATTCAAACAAACCAAATACTTTCAATCTGGCAGGAATCAGGTACAAATCAAGGGCTCAGTTGGGTTTTTGCTCAGCTCCATGAGTGGCTTGATAGAGAGACTGACTCAGGCAACTACACTGACTTGTACGTTGGAAGGTGCATGAAATCAAGGCGCATGCCATCCATTCCCACTCTCATCTGTCCAGCTGCAGGAGGGTATGACCCTGTGGATCCATGGCATTTGCTTCCTTTCCTGTGCTGAGAGCAGTAGTAAGTGTAATTGGAATATAATAGGCATGGGGCACGTTGAGGTCCCTTAGCCTGGGCCATGCAAATGAACAGCCAATATGAATAATGAATATTTAAACAGTGGTATAAACGATGCTTGTTAATATGGAAAACCCTATCAATCTAGAAGATAACAATCAAAGTGGTAGAAGAGAACCAAACACTAAGTACTCAACCTCTAGTAAAACAATGCAAGAAATGTTAAGACTATCTCTAAACATCCAGAGCACAATGGGACAATGAGTAATGGACAGAATGAGCTTTTAAAGAAAAACTCTTGCCAGAGTACAAAGTTAGTGGAAAATGGGAAATGCACTAACTGCAGCAGATCTGAGCCAAGATTTTCAATGTGCCTTGATTTTTTGGTGCACCGTAAAAATATCTCAGTTTCAGAAAGTGCTGATCAACTGCTTTGTGAACAATCAGGCCCCTTTAAGTTGTCTTAAGTTGGGCACCCAAATGCACATCAAAAATCACTAGTAATGTTTGCAAATCTTGACGTTGGATTTTCATAGAGCATGCAATTTTGTGTACTAATGCAAACAAGCTCGGATAGAACACTATCACGTAGGCCAGAAACTAGCCAAAAGACCATAAACAAAAGGAAAATAGCAAATTATAAGAAGGTGCCATGGCTGATATGACTGCTTTGATTTTTAACATGTTCTTTGCTATTCCATTACTAGAATGGCTAGTGATGTTTGCAGATAATACTAAACTGGGGGGAAGCTGTGAATGCCAGAAAGCTGGAGAACTTATAGTACAGGGACTTACAGAAATTAGAAACATGGATAGAAAACAAACACAATCCATTTCAGGTTGATGACAAATATAAGCTAAAAACATCTGGGGAAAAGTAATCCCAAACACATGTTTTTTGCCTGCAGGAGTTTTTGATAGGTGCTTTCATTCATATGAATATGGGTGTTTGTGTGTGAACATATGTATTCACATGCCAATGCACATGCCTGCTGGAAGTCATTGCCTGGCCATCCCATATATACTGGTGTAATTCCCCTATGCCCCAGCTTCTTGAGCTCCAGTCTGAGCCTTTAAGGGTTCTACCAAAAGGACTACAACTAAAACGGCTACCAGAGTCCTCTGATTCCTTTGCCAGCATGCTTAGAATCAGAAGTGGGGACAGAAGAAACTGGAAGTCCCTGGTGGGGCCAACAGTGGGGGTTTCCTGCCTGGGGTGATCTGAATAGGCAGTTCACTGGAGCAGAGCTGGGCAAAGGTTTTCAGATGCGTAGGTTATTCACCAAAAATAGCAGTTTCAGCCAACCCAACACTATTACTGAATTTGATACACATTCACCAAATAGTTTCAGCCAACTGGTGGGGGAGGAGATTTAGGTGCCATTCACAAAATGGCTGGAAGTGGAAGTATCACCCAGTGTACAATTTTTAGCCCAGTGGTTAGGGCATTCCCCTGGGCAGTGTGGGACCCAGATTCAATTCCTCCCTGTCTGACATGGAGCAGGGATTTCAACTCGGATCTCTCACATTACCAGAGAGTGCCCTAATAGCCGGGTTGTGGAATATTCTAGTAGGGTCTTTCTCAGTCTCTTCTGTTGAGTCTCTTCCACTTCGTATAGATACTTACATAGTCATTGGGCAGAGAGAAAACGAGAGTTCAAGTTTGGAAAATGGCAGAGAGCCAGCGCGACTGGGGGAGTCCCGACTGAATTCCAGCTTCCCCCAAAGGGAATGTTTGTACTGCTCTGAGACTAGCTGCATGGATCATGCAGCTCTAGCAGTGAAGCAACCAGCACCCAGAGTGAGAGAGAAGTCTCACCCTGCACCAGCTACCAAAAGCCAGCTGAGACTCCATAATGATTCCAGACCAGTGAACCAAGTTGGGATCTGGATAGGACCATGTCCCATCCAGGAGTGGAGAAAAAGTAGGAAGGCATTTGTTTATGCAAGCTAATACCACAGAACTTCAGCACTACATCGCAAGACATGCAACTTCAGCTGTGCCAGCAGCCTTGGGAACATGCTGGGAGGAAGGTGCGTCTTGGAGGAGTCTGAGTGTTAGGAAATGGGAAATTAGCTTATTTATAAATGCTTTTTAATTAACCTTAACTCTTTTCATTCCCAGAGCTTATTTTTCTGTTCCCAGTAAAGTCCCACCTTTGTCATACAGTTATTTTTGATGCGTCATTCCTTTGCTGGGGTTGTTCTATTTATTTTAGTGTCACCCGTGCATTGGGCTTTACATTCCTTGCCAGCAAAAGTAGTATTGTTGATTTTCTCAAAGGGAAGCACCCTGATTTTCTCAAGGGGAAACATCTCAGTAAGAAGATAAAATACTCTTGCTGGAAGGTTGAAATGTAACACTACTGTATTTCTAAGAATTCAGTGCCATAACACACAAGAACCCAGAAACAGAGAGAGAAAAATCAGACTTCTCTCTATGGCAGTGAGACACAATTCACCCTTCCCCCTTGCTTTTAGCTGACTCTTTCCAGATTGAATGTCTGCTAACTGACTCAGATGACCTAAATCACATGGCTTCCCTCTGAGCCCCTAAATCTGCAAGCTGGACCAGGAAATCACTCACACTTAAAGTGATAGTTTGTCATTTTAACCAATTTCCAATACACATGACTTGCTCCAAATATTGGTAACGGCAAAGAGAAAAGGAAGAAGGGCTTGGGCCACACCTCAGAGGAAGCACTACACTGGCTGTGTATGTTTGAGAGGTTATGAATGTTTTAAAATTAGTTGCCTTCTTAAACAAAATTAATACAAAATTGGTATGATCAGTGGTGGTGAGGAGGGGGGAAGACAGGAATGTAGGAGGAGGGATGCTTAAGCAGCAGAAAATTGCCTCTATACACTTTGTACATATTCCAGTCCAAGAATATAGTGCTCTGTAGCCAGAGAATAAGGTGGAGTAGAGTTATCACATCTATGGTCAGCGGACCTATAAAACGCCCTCCGCCCCTAAAAATGTCACCAGCCAGATGTATAAGCCTACAGCCCATGGGTTAACCACAGAGGTCACAGAAGGGCTGTTTGGGACTGTCAGTGATTGTGATGAATGAGGACAGAAAATGGGAAATGAATAGATTCATTAGATGCTCCTGGTACTGAAAATAGGGAGATATTATTGCATGGGCTGTGTTTACCTGCCAGTGACACATGCTGAGCCCAGAACCCTGGCTACTGGAAGTAGGGTGGGTGGAGTGTGCAAAAGTGGCAGTTTGCCCTAGGCCGCAGTTTGGACATCTCTCAAATTGAGTGGCCTTGTGACTTGGCGTGCAGGGTCACAGTGCCACTCACTGAAATTTGGCCTGGCCCTGCCTCCATTATAATGGAGGGGCAGCTGGGCCAAACCAGAGTGGTGCCATGCATCTCCACATGTCAGGCTGCGGGGCCTGGAATGAGGAGATGAGGACAGTCCCATGAGAAAGGAGCTACTGTTGCTGGGTGAGTGTGCTGTGGGCTCACTTGCCAATTCCCCCCACTGTCCCTCAGCAGTAATTTTTTTGGAAGGGTGGAGGGGGCATTCATTTTCAGCATTTGTCTAGGGCCCCATAATACCCTCTGTATGGCTCTGACCTTGGCACTCAGGTTGGGTCAGACAAGTACTTGGCAGCACCCTTTGTAACTGGTGTGGTAATTGGTGTGTTGGTTACCGATGTTTATCAGTGTAGGCTGCGTGCGTGTGTCCCTGTGTAGATGCTGTCCCAGCTCTGCGCAGGAAACTGAGACGGCTCTCACGATCGAATGAGTCGACACGACCACAGATTAGATGAGTAACGAAGATGCCCAAGCTGGGTTTATTGCGTGCGACACAATGAGAAATGACTTACAGAGTATCTCTGGGTCAGTTTCATATTGGCGGTGTTACAGTCCCAGTACACGTGCAGTTACTTGTGGGAGCAGGACAAGAAAACATTGTTTTATATTGGTGCTGTGGCAGCATCTATGAGCACCATCAAGGATCACTGTGCTAGATGCTATACAAATACTACACAAAGGGTCCAGGCCTTGAAGAGTTTACAATCTAAGTAGCAGATTACAATCTAAACAATTATATGTAAAAACCACAAGGCAGTAAATCTGGCTTTTTCTTTCTTCCTCAGCAGGAAGAAAACCAGTTTCTTAAGACAGGATCCATATAAGTGGCTATATTTGATACCATTTCTTGTGTTAAGTTGGAGGAGAAAAGATTGTAGATGTCCCATTTTTCCAAGGTCTGCTGATCTCTTGCTCTAATCTTTCTCTCCCTGAAAAATTCAGTGGCCAATGATACACTTACCACTGGTAATCTGATGTGATGGAAAAATCCTTGTGATAAAAGTAAACAGTCACAAAGCTTAAATACATAGTGCAAAATATATTGGGTATTTCTATAAGAGGCTAAGAAATGATCCACAGATCTCAATATGTACATAAAATCTATTGAGCATATTGATTACAAATAAATAGATTAGCAAAACATGTCATATTCTCACAGACAATGAAAACAGAAGAAAGGGCTAAATCTGATATAAATCATGCACAGTTGATTATCTGGCCATGTCTGAGCTTCTCTCTCCTTTTTTAGTTAAAGAGAAAATGGAATGCTTAATTAAATAAATCACGTCATAGTTCAGGGCAACTGCACCTGTATTCCCTCACTAAAATAACCTACATGCATGCTAACAATGACCAGAGGTCACCCACCAGTCTTATGGGGCCTCAGTAGGCCAAAGTCCTTCCAACCCTTTCCAGGAAGGATTGAGAGCCTCCCTTGGACAGAAAAGCCTCTCCATTTACTGGCTCAGAAGGAAGGCCCTGAGTCAGTTTAAATTCATGCTATTTCATGTTTAAATTCATGGTTGGTCTCTGGGGAATCCAGTTTGAATCAGTATAGGCGAGTCTCTCCAGGTGGCTGATGTACCTCTGTGGAGGTGTTACAACCTGAGTGAATTTGCCTAATCACCAGTTCCTGGAGACACTGTGGTCATCTTCCCGCATGGAATAGAACACAGTCAGACATAAGCCATTCATTTAAAAACAATGGAACCCAAAGTTGCTGCAGGGGGTTGCAGCATCTATCACCTCTCCCTCCTAGAGAAGTTACATACTGTCCCGGCCCACTATAATACACAAAACACCATAAGGTCTTTCAAAGATGTTTCCGGAAATTGTCACATCTTTCACAATCCATTAAGAATACTATAGTGGAAAACACCTCAACTACCTCGCACGTGGTCACCCCTAACCTGATGTTGCTAACTGTGCAGAGGTTTTGGGACAAGGCTCTGCTCAAGTGCATTATGTTTGTTAATATCTCATATTTGAAACACCTCTCCATACCTAAATCCCACAGCATCACCTAGCCCCATTCACTAAATCCTTTGGCATCATCTACTCCCACATAATATTCACTTTCTAAAGTACCTAAAATCCTGATCCTGAAAAGTTTTACACAAGTGAGTAAACCTCTAAATGTTTCCAGGGGTCACACCCTAAATGAGTATTAAAAATATACTGGAGCTAATAGAAAATCCAAATTGTAGGGCTAAATTTGGCCCAGTGCCACTGAATTCCACTTTTCCAAGTAAACAATGCACAGACACAGAAAATATGGTATTAATGTACAGGTCATAAATATACCTTTTAAATTATTGATTTAAATGAATACTTTCTGTGATTTTTAACTTGAATCTAAATAAATATGGACCCAGCAAAAATACACATGCATAGCTTTTGGCACGAGTAGTCTCCCTGAATGAAATCCCAGCCCCATTGAAGGTGGCCGCAACATTCCCATTTGCTCTAATGGAGCCAGGATTTCACACGTTGACTTCAGTGCAAATGCTCATTATGCATGAAGTTAAGCACATGTATATTTAGAGGATCAGGGCTAAAATCTTCACAGAAGAAGCAGAAGCAGCTTCAGAAAAGTTATTATGGTTTCTAAACTGAATCATACAGATTCTTTGCACATCCATGATTTTATTTTTTTTAGTTAAACTAATGAAAAACAAAAAAGCTACAGCAAGAGGTAGGGAACTCAGAGTGGAGGCTAACACACTTTCCTTTTCTCATGCTAGTGTGAGATTTCTTCTCCCTCTATTATACACATGCACACACAAAGGTCATTAAAAAGGATAAAGTTTCTGTCTTAACTATAAGGTTTTTGTCAATGTGGGTAACTAATGTGACATTAAGATAGAATGGTGTTCTATAATCCTGGTCTACTTAATGTAACATTGTCAAGTTTTATTTATTTACTATATACACATTTATTTGATTCTCTTACAGATAGTGAATAAAGTGATAGAAGCACAGCAGTCACTTTGTATGGCTTTTGTGGACCATGAGAAGTGCTTTGACTCAATGGAAATGAAAGCACTGGATAAGAAAGACGTAGAAGCCCCATAGTTTCTGAGTACCCTAAAACATCTGTGTGGATAGCACAATAATATTTAAGCATGAGAAATAGAGTGCAAAGATCATTCTGAAGTGTGAAATTAACAGACTCTTCACCTTCTGCCTGGAGAAAACTTTCAAGGTTTCTGAGAATAAAGAAAAGGACTCAAGCACCTGAGCCACCTCAGATTTGCAGATGACACATCTATGCTGAAACTAAAGACCTTGAAGCAAATATGAGGGAACTCAAGATTGAGGAATGTCAGATCCTTTTGCAAAAGACCCAAATCCTATTCATTGCAAAGACAGAAGAAAAAAAAGATCATAGTGGATAGGAAATAATTGGAAGTCGTAAAGGAATATGTCTATATAGTCCACTAGATATATAATATTCCAAACCAGGAAAATGAGCTGAGGAGAAGAATCAAACCTAGATACGTGGAGTCGTTAGGAAACTGGCCGGATAATAAAGAACAGGCTCAGATAAGAGGGTCTGTACAAGTGCAAAGTAATATTATTTAAAAAAGAAAGAATGAACAAGCTCAGTTTAAAAAAAAAAAGATAGATTGACGTGTGTACTGTCACCTTTGGCAGATGGAGAGCACAGTCATAGTATAAACTAGCGTGATGACTGAGCAGTAACAAAAGGTAGCAATGGTCAATAAGGTCTGTTCAGCAGAGGAGAATATTTGTATTTTAATACCAGTCAAACAAAGAAATACAGCCAAAAGAGAGTAATAATAAAAAATTCCCAAACATAGCCTGAGGAGGGAATTTTGCCTTCCTCCAGGCATTCTCCTCCTCCTGTTTCTCCAGCAGCCCTTCTTGTAGCTCTAGGCTCTTGAAAGACTCTATTTGACTTTGGTTGGCTTTGGATCAGGCCGTATATCCCTTTCTCTGAACACTATGCAGAGCAAGAGAAAGTTGGAGTTAATCCTTTGCATACTGAGTATCGAGTAGTGCCCATGCAGCCTGGCACACCCACGGGTACTTACCAAGTGGTTGGAGCAAACTTTAACGTTTGGATAACAAAGCACAGAAAGATGTACTGTGGAGCAGAGTATGCAGATAGGGGAGAACAAATAAACCAAACTAGACTGAAGGGTGAAGGACAGCTCCAAAACTGCAAAGAAGCTAAATTGGCTGAAGTCCCTGCTCCCCGGCCAAATGTTATCTTTGAATCTGCATCATGTAGGTCTGTAGTACACAGTAAGTTATGCATATGAAGAGCTAGTAATTGCCCACTCTCTGAATTATCTTTGCATCTTTGCATCTGCACACTCCCTAATCTGTGATAGCTCTAAAAATAAAAAGATGTTGGTTGGTCCCCAAATAGGTATTTATATAACAAAAAAGCTTATAGCCCAATCTTGCAAACCCACACGACCTTAACTTTAGACACATGAATACCCTTCATTGAGTCCACTGGGACTACTCACTTGAGTAAAGGTAAGCATGTGTAAGCATTTGAAGGATTGGGGCCCTAAATTAGTCACATTCTATAATAGTCTTGCAAAATTCTATTGGCTCATTTGTCTGAGGTGAGTACACTGGTTTGATGGACAAGAAAAATATCATTAGTGTCAGGGAAATATTTACTGTATGACTAGTTCAGAATGTGTATGGTGTTCGTTGGTGGTTTAGTTAGATAGCAGGGCTGTTAAGAAACGAGCAAAAAGGTAACACAATGGTTCCAGAAAAAACACCTCCTAGTAAACAGGTCAGGAGGTTCAGAAACTAATATCTGATCTATTAGCTGTGAAACTGATAATTCCCAACTTGGGCCAACGTCACACAGCTGTTTTGCCAAGGCTGGGAACTGACACATCATAAGATCATTAAACAGTTAAAATGTCACTCTCTAGAAAGAGACAGAGGGGGGAAGTTGTCAATGAGCTGATCAGAAAGAACATGTGGTCAGAAAGAAAGTAGTGGGCCTTCCTAAGCTGCTAAGAGATGGTAAGCCTGGGGGAAGATAGCTATGCGTATAGATGGTTTAGAGTGTTAAAATAATTTTTCTCTTCTGCTTTGCTGTTAAGATTAAACAATACTTCTAAGAAAGCTGTCTGGTCCAGCTCCTGAAGGGAACACTTGCAGGTGCCCAGGCCTGCTGAGAAATCATGGTTGGTACTGAGGGTGCCGTAGCAGAAAACCTGGTCTAACAGTCATGGGATTTCACCTCAGAACAGATGAAGGCAAGAGGCCTAACACCTAAGGTAGGTGCAGTCAGAGATCAAAGAGGGCTCCAGGGCTTGTAACTGTGACAGGGAGTTTTTTAGCTTTTCATGTAAAAAATTTAAAGCTCTGTTGTTCTGTGTGAAATATATGGCTTATAAGCTACTTATTTAGTGAGTGGCAAGTGAAAGGTAAATCCCCGAAAGTTTGAAGTTTTCATCTGCAGAAGCATCCAGAAGTAACTAAATTCATTTCAAACTCTGCAGCCTATATAATATATGTATACTAGAAGAACAGCCTTTCATAGTGCTTTCTTCTGCCTTTTACTGAAACCAAGATATTCCGGGTGTGAGAAGAACGTGCGATTTGTCAGACTGACAAAGAGCATACTAAATTAACCACACTGAATTCACTTCTAAAAAATATGTCATATACTGAAAAGAGAAAGACACTAAGGGGCTGATAGTGTCTAATTCTCATTGAAATCAATGGAAGTTCGGGACCTCAATATCCATGAGGATCTGGGCCCAAAGGCCTGATTTTCAGAGGCGTTGGCTGTTGAATAAACAGAGATTCAGAGCACCAGGGTGAGTAACTGACTAACCTTTATTCCTTTCTAGCTTAGAGTTTTCATACTGCTCTAATAAGGTTGTCTAAACTGTCTATCGGCCATAAGCCTGTGGCCGGTCTAAACTGTCTAGGCAGCCACAACTAACACATCACCCATCACCCACAGCTCCTATTGGCGTCAATTGCAGTTACGAGTACTCAGCACCTCTGAAAGTCAGGCCATAAGACCTCATCTCTCCTGGGAATTTTACAGAACATTTTTAACACAGTGGCTGGGATTTTCACAAATGTTGTTTCCCTAATTCTGCTCCCAGTGAAGTAAATGGGAATTTTAGCATAGACTTCAAGGCCATCAAGTAAGCCAATGCCAAGTGCTAGGTTTTGTCTTTTTCCACAGAAAAAAAATGGTTAGCCAGGAATAGATTTACACTATACAACAATTCTATAACAGGCACCTTTGGATGAATCTCTTCTTACATGAGATTTGGCCCTCTTGCCAAACTCTGCGAACAGAGAAAACCTCGAGGGGCAGGTACACAAGTACAAAAACATGATGTTGAACTTGCTTATGCATATAATGCGGCTGAAAGGTAGGCAAGTTAAGATAAAAGACAAACAAAATACACACAAAAAAGACAAGAAGCTGGTTATTTTAACTACTGTCGGGTCAAGTCCCCAAAAAGAGGCTTGGGGTAAAGAAAAAAGTGCAAACAGGCCAATAAAAATCTGTCAGGTATACAATATTGTTTTTCAAGATTCACGTGGTAAAAGACTAGACAAAGTTTAGTAGTAGCAAGTGCTGCGCAATAAAACTTCTTGTAATGTATATAGTGCTATATGAATTCCAGTTGGCCTGATCCAGCAAACATTTCTACCTGAAGCGAGTGGAATTACTCAGTAAAGTTAACCATGTGTAGATCCGTGCAAATAATGGACTTTTTCGGTTTGGCCACTGAACCCAAAAAAAAAAAAAAAAAAAATTAATCATTTTGGGTTTACAAAGTTTTCAAATTTTTCAATAAAGCAAAACAAAAATTGGTTGGGGCTCAACAAAACATTTTGTTCAACCTGAAACAGGATTTTGTTTCAATTTTAAGACTATTTAAATGATTTTAATGTTGGTTTTTTAAATTTAAATTGAGGGAAATTCTGAAATGAAATGGTTGTCCAAAAGAAAGTAAAAAAGTTTCATTTCACATGTGCTGAAGTGAAAAGTTTGGACATTTCTGAATTTTCATTTTTATTTTTTTGACTGAAACAGTGTGCTAAAATGGACTCAGATTCGCAAATTGTTTTGGTAGATCCGAATCTGCATTTTTTGATGGGAAAAGTATTCGCAGGAAAAATTCTGCTTAGTTCTGTTTGTAAGTGTTTGCAATATCAGGCTCGCAGTCCTTACTTGATCAGATTCTGACACCTTTACACATTGCCTTCAATGAGACCACACCTGGAATAAGGATCTATTCAGTATGAGTAAGCATATCCTAATCTAGCCCTCCAACTATATTCTTATGGAAGGAAATAGTGTTCTTACTCAGGCAATCTAAGATTTTGCCCCATATGAATAGAAATAAAAGGATGGTAGGTAGTAGACAGAAAATCATTTCGAGTGAATGAATAACCTAATGGTGGAGATGATAAAATAATTATATTTTAACATTTTCTCCTAACATCCAGGATCATAGCATCTCAGTGCTTGGCTGGAATTTTTCTTTACCTCTGAATCTACTGCACATATGATTTCAAGAAGAAACCTCTGAAAAACAAGGAAGGTTATTGAGGTACAGTATAGTGTAACCCAAGGTTAACATATTCTGCTATCATAAAGAGGTTTTCATTTGTGATGGTACATATCAAAGATAAATGTATGGTTCAAAAGACAATTCCTTGAAAATTTAGCTAAAACATTAGTGCTGTTTTGAATGCTTGTACATAGGCAATGATCCCAAGCCCACTGAAGGCCCATACATGGTTAATTGAAAAAATATTTTTTAAATAAATATATAATAGAGTAAATCAAAGAACGTAACCCAAGGCAATGGACCTTGAGTCTTTAAAAGACTATTGGATTTAATCTTAAGAAACTGAGTGCAAAGATCAATGTCAATACTGGAATTAACAGACACAATTTCACTGAACTAATTAAAAGAAATAAAGGAATGTAAGAGAATGACAGCTGCCTCTGAAGATAAAAAGAATCCTGTCTCTTTAAATGCGCTTGCTTTTTCTGTACAGAACAGGCAGCCCTATAATCAGAGTAGCAGAGGGTTGGATTTAAGCTCAATACAGTATAATTCTGTTGCAGTGACCATCCAAAAATATTTTGGCAAGCTTAAACGTATTTAAATTGCCCTGGCTAGTGGCTTCCAAAATGGCTGTAGACAGTAGAGATAATTAAAGGATTGTGAAGAGGAGAGGACAGGAAAATAAAGGAAGACCAAAAAAAATAATAATAAAAAAGAATTACAAACACAAAATTAAAGAGATCACAGAACAATTTGAGGGAGTACAAAACAGAGAGAAATTAGGTAGGTTATAGACAGATGATCCCACCAAAAAGTGAAAGAAAATGAAACAAATTTAGGTTAATAAATAAAAATCAAAGAAACATTTGTAGCTCTGGAAAATAAAGAGAAATATAGCTAGAAGGTGGAGCAGGTTTTCTGAATGAATTAAAATTAATTGAATCAGAGAAAATATTTAAAACAAACTGCCTGCTTTTGAAAGCAGCATTCCAAATTGATCATCTCATTTTACATCTGACATGTTGAGTGGAACAGGCTTATTAATTATCAATAATTTATGTAAGGTGGAAGGCCTTTCATTATAGAAACAGCATAATAATCAATGTTAGCAATTCTGGCCCCTGCTCAGTAAAGTACTTAAGCACATGCCATTTTATGCACGTGAGCAGACCAACTGACTTTAGCGAGATTACGTGCTGAATCAGTGCCTTTCTTAGGCTATGTTCAGACTGACGGCGGCAAAATCGCCGCCGCCAGATCGATCTTTCTCGATCGATTGAGCGGTCAGTGAGACCTGCTCAATCAATCAGGAAGTCGACTGAGTAAGTCCACCCCCTCAAGTACCGTCAGCTCAACACAGTGAGAACAGCGCGCAGAAGGGAAGCAGAGCAGTCGACATCAGTTATGCAAACTACTCTGCATAGTTTGTGTAACTCCCGTCGACTGCCGCCGAATCGTACGTTAAGTGTGAACCAGCCCTTAGTTTCAACTGTGTATGTGTATTACTAGAATGTGTTACTAGAAATACAAGAAGAACACAATCTCTGTTACCCTGTAAGTGCCTGCCCCTACACTATTAAACAATGGGAATTTTGCCATGACCACAATGGGAACAATACTGGAGTCAATATAGACTTTATATATATAAAGGAAAAGATCCAGCACTAAAAATGCTGCTCTGACAGATTTTTCATTGTGCTAACCAGTTAAAGAATTATTTTACTCTTATATAAACTCAATAATATATTTGTACTATACCTTTATGTTAAGAGAATTATCTTTTAACTATGATTTGACTTCACCTCTAACTTCTAACTTCATAGACCTAGTTTTTATGCTGTGTATTTTGTGTTAAGAAATCCATGAAGAGAGACAGTGTGTGTGTGTGTGATATGTTATAGATAAAATATGATAATAGAATCATAGGACTGGAAGGGACCTTCAGAGGTCTTCCTGTCCAGTTCCCCAGCACTCAAGGCAGGACTAAGTATTATCTAGACCATCCCTGACAAATGTTTGTCTGACCTGCTCTTAAAATCTTCAATGACAGAGGTTCCACAACCTCCCTAGACAATTTATTCCAGTGCTTAACTACCCTGAAGTTAGGAAGTTTTTCTTAATGTCTAACCTAAATCGCTCTTGCTGCAATTTAAGCCCATTGCTTCTTATCCTGTCCTCAGAGGTTAATGAGAACAATTTTTCTCCTTCCTCCTTGTAACAACCTATTATGAATTGGAGACTGTTGTCATGTCCCCCCTCAGTGTCCTTTTGTCCAAACTAAACAAATCCGTTTTTTTCAATTTTCCCTTAGAGGTCACGTTTTCTAGATCTTCAATAATTTTTGTTGCTCTTCTCTGGACTTTAATCTAATTTGTCCACATCTTTCCTGAAATGTGACACCCAGAACTGGACACAATTACTCTAGTTGAGGCCTAATCAGCATGGAATAGAGCAGAAGGATTACTTCTTGTGTCTTGCTTACCCTACTCCTATTAATACATCCCAAAATGGTGTTTGTTTTTTTTTTTTTGCAACAGTGTTACACTGCTGATTCATCTTTTGCTTGTGATCCACTATGACCGCCAGATCCCTTTCTGCAGTACTCCTTCTTAGGGAGTCATTTCCCATTTTGTATGTGTGCAACTGATTGTATGTGTGCAACTGGAGTACTTTGCATTTGTCATTATTGAATTTCAACCTATTTACTTCAGCCCATTTCTCTAGTTTGTCAAGATCATTTTGAATTTTAATCCTATCCTGCAAAGCACTTGCATCCCTTCCCACCTAGGTATAATCTGCAAACTTTATAAGTGTACTCTCTATGCCATTATCAAATCATTGATGAAGATATTGAATAGTACCAGACTCAGAACTGATCCCTGTGGGACCCCACTCAATATGGCCTTTCAGCTTGGCTCTGAACCACTGATAACTCTCTGGGCATGGTTTTCCAACCAGCTGTGCACCATCTTATAGTACTTTCATCTAGGTTTTATTTGCCTAGTTTGTATAATACTGTGTAGACACACACAGACTCATAGACTCTAAGGTCAGAAGGGACCAATATGATCATCTAGTCTGACTTCCTGCACAATGCAGGCCACAGACCCTCTCCCAGCCCCTGCTGTAATAGACCCCTAACCTATGACTGAGTTATTGAAGTCATGGTTTAAAGACTTTGAGGTACAGAGAATCCACCAGCAAGTGAGCCGTGCCCCATGCTACAGAGGAAGGTGAAAAACGCCCAGAGTCTTTGCCAATCTGCCCTGGGGGAAACTTATGACCCCAAATATGGTGATCAGTTAAACCCTGAGCATGTGGGCAAGACTCATCAGCCAGACACCCAAGAAAGAATTCTCTGTAATAACTTGGAACCCACCCCATCTAACATCCCTCTGCAGGCCATTGGCATATCTACCACCAGTAGTCAAAGATCAGTCAATTGCCAAACGAGGCTGTCCGATCATACCACCTCCTCCATAAATCTATGAAGCTCAGTTCTGGAGCCAGCTAGGTTTTTTGCCTCCATTGCTCCCCTTGAAAGGTTATTCCAGAATTTCACTCCTGTAAATGGTTAGAAACCTGCATGTAATTTCAAATTTAAACTTCCTGATGGCCAGTTTATATCCATTACTTCTTGTGTCCACATTGGTGCTGAACTTAAAAAATTCCTCTCCCTCCCTGGTATTCATCCCTCTGATGTATTTATAGAAAGCAATCATATCTCCCCTCAATCTTCTTTTGGTTAGGCTAAATAAACCAAGCTCTTTGAGTCTCCTCTCATAAGGCAGGTTTTCCATTCTGCGGATCATCCTAGTAGCCCTTTTCTACACCTGTTCCAGTCTGAATTCATCCTTCTTAAACATGGGGGACCAGAACGGCACACAGTATTCCAGATGAGGTCTTACCAGCACCTTATATAATGGTACTAACACCTCCAGTCATACAGTACAGCCCATGAGTCTACAGATTCATTAAAAATCCTTGCTAATGGATTTGCAATTTCATGTGCTAGTTCCTTTAATATTCTTGGATGAAGATTATCCAGCCCCCCCAATTTAGTCCCATTAAGCCGTTCAAATTTGGTTTCCATCTTGGATGTGGTAATTTCTTCTTCCATATCTTCATTCCCATTTGTCACCCTACCACTATCCTCAAGCTCATCATTAGCCTCTTAAAAACAGAGGCAAAGTATTTGTTTAGATATTTGGCCATGCTAAGATTATCCTTAATCTCCACCCCATCCCCAGCGTTTAATGGTCCCACTTCTTCTTTCTTTGTTTTCTTCCTATTTATATGGCTATTTTACTATTGGTTTTAATTCCCTTTGCAAGGTCCAACTTTACTTGGTGATATACGTGTAAAAGTGACTTGTCCAAAGCAAGATAAATATTTGGAAGCCTTAACAAGACAGAATCTCCATTTGATAAATGTAGTCTCTCATTATCAATCTCTGTCATAAATGTGATCATGATCTGTTTAATCTACTCAAGGAAATTTACTTTACAATGTAGAGAAAGTAAGTAGGGAGCTCCCTAAACTTCATCCCATACTAAAACAATTGATATTACAAGTCTATATATTTAAAACTGATCAAAGGAAGTATTTTACACATTTCTTTATTATATTTTATTTATTTATGTTTGGATCACAGTACCATGCAAACATGCCAATGAGGATCAGGGTACCATTGTGCTCTGTCCCATATAAGCATATATAGTAATAAGGTAGGGATTTTTCTTTTTTCTGCCTAAAAGAGCTAACAATGTGGAATTAACTAGGGGAACTGACCACCACAAGATAGTGAGGCCAAGATCTTACCAAGACTCAATCAGGTATTAGACATTTATAGGAATAATAAGAATATTCACAGTTACATTAGGTGAGATACATTTTTATTTGCCAGAAACATTTCATATTTCGGGGCATAGGACAACTGCTAGTTAATAGAGGTTAGGAAGGAACTTCTCCTAGGGAAGCCTAATACAAACATTCCTCTGAAGCAGCTGGTTCTGGCCACTGTAAGGCAATAGATATTGGATTAGATGGGACACTGGTTTGATCCAGTTTCTGTTTTCCTATGTACCATATACATCCTGCAAATAGAGCAAGCGCCCTCTACAACAGTGAAGGATTCCCTCTCAAAACGGGGGTTCCTGAGTGCTTACAGCCTTGAGGCTGAGTTCTCATGCATATAGAGCTACTGTATACCCAGTGCTCTCCAGCCATCTAGCACTTGTCTTAAAAGGAGATCTTGTTAATAGAGGACGTGGTTATATACAATAGCGCAGTAAAACTTATTGGTGTTTTAGATAAGAAACAGCTTAGCTCAAGGACATTATATTTAACACGGATTGTGAACAAGGTTACCAGAGGTTAAATATGAAATAATAGTAATTTCAAATAAATATTCTCTTCTAGATAAAGAGGAAATAGTTCACCAAACCATACACCTATAATTGGAAATGAATTTGCTTTACAAGCTGAGCCATTCAGAAAATACTGGTTAGAGACAACAGCATTGACAGTGGACTGTGACTGTAAATGAGATACTATAGTACTGTATATTTCTGAAGTCTGCGTGTGAGTGTGGCTGGTTTTGCACAATATATACCACAGTCGTCATTCTTTTCATCTACAATTAATTAACTGATCTTTGTCAGAATGATAACATACCTGCAACAGGACAAGCTACAGCTCATACTGTTCTGTTAGCTATTTCATTTCACAGACTATGACAGCCTTTGGAATATAGGAAAATTATCCTCACTTCTCATTATAATACATTTAGCCTTTATTGAAATCTTAAAGTATTACTAGGAAGCACAAATGAAAATTCCATTGGACAGCTGTTCTAGTCATTCCTTATGATTGAATTTTGCTTGGTGCACCCACCAAAACAAAAGACCAAAACAAAAAAGTAAGAGGTTCCTTGATGAAACATTTTAAAACAGAAAAATATTGAAGCATAACGTGGCAAAGGAATTACCTAAAAATATATATAGGAAAGATATTTCCGTATATCTGAACTTACAGCTGTTGATATGAATTAATGTTCTACAGCATTATTTTATCCTTATAGATGTGCTTCATTGTTAACTTTTCATGCAGCAACTGTTCCTACAGTGTGCTTTGCAAATGGAAACAATGAAACTGTAATCTTACAACAACCTAGACAGTCATAGATTATTGGGTTCATCTATCTAAATGATGTCTTCTAAGAAACTGACATGAAGGATATATAGGTCCATCCATACCGCCCAACATCAGTTTTAGATTCTTCAGTTAAAAATCACTGCCTTCAGCTCTCCTTTTTTTTTTTTAATCAGTATTATATAAACTAGGACAGAGTAAACTAAAATTTATAATTTATAAACAATCTGGGGGAAAAAAGAGACTGAATTATTTATGGCACTTTTGAAAAATGTGTTTGTTTCTTGTACAAAAATTAGTTGTTACTTTTAATCACAGCAATGCCACAAATACACTGGAAATCAGGACTTAAACTGCTTATTTGAAAAGAAAAAGTTCTGTAACTCAATCTTCAGTTGGAAAACCAAAACCAAACTGATCCTGAATGGTCTATTTAAACAAGTGCCAATTATTGAATAATTCTCTGACCTAAACAGAAAGTTATTGTATATGGAAAGAATTTTTTGTGCCTTAGCGTGCTTTATACCAGATGCCCTTTTAAATTGTTTTTAATTCTCTATAGGCAGTAGATAACTAAACCTACAGAATGCAGTAATGGCAAAGAGGAAGCAATCATGTTAGCCACTTCTAGTTAAGAGTCATGGTAAAGGCATCTGTTATATATGAATTGCAGACTATAAGAACTTTGACAGCTCATAGACGAGACTTAATTTATTAAACTGAGTTTCTAATATAAACAGTAATTCGTTTCAGACGCTGACACTGAAGGTCTGGATTATGTGAACAAAATATTGAGAACTCTATTGCCCTCTTGAAAATAAGCACAGAAAGAAAATAATCAAACGTGTCACAGTAGTAAACATCACTAATATGATCATGTTCCATTTACATGGACAAAGTCACTATTTTTCCTTTCTTTACCCTTGCATGATAAGATCCAAGATGCACTTGTGCATTGGCAGTCTGATCCAAAGCCCAATGATGTTACCGGTGGTCTTTCCATTGACTTCATTGATCTTTGAATCAGGCCCTGTTGCAATAGGGTAGTTATCAATAATACAATATAAAGCTGATGTTGTATAAATTCAATTGTTTGGATGTGCATTGTCCTTGAGATAAAGAATAGGTGTTGTCATCCATATCAGTAAAACTACCATTTGAAATCTTCGGGCTAACATTCATATCCAGAGGATGCAATGGTCAGTAAGATGACGAGTTGAGAATAAGTGCGAGATAAATGCCTCAAGGCTGTTGGCCTCATTCTTTGCATGACCCAGGAAGTGTGTTATTTCAGAATTTATTAGGATGTCTTACACATCTTCACGGTTTAAAATTAAACTTAGGATTTTAATTATATATATTTTAATATGAGGAAACTTCAACTTTTTTTTTGTCCCTTTGGGGATGAAACTAGTAACCCTTTATATTTTATGATATTGTATTTGTATAGTGTATATGGTCATAGGTAGATCTCATATATTCAAAGATACACCAAACTCTCTGGACCAGAGCCTCAGTTGGCATAAGATGGCCTACCAACATTGACCTCAATAGAGCTAAGCCAATTTACACCAGATGAGGATTTGGCTATATTTAACAAAATTAATTCTTGATGGCATGCTATATGTGACCCAACACAATTTGGCACTGTTGCAATGAAAACTGAGCAGCAGTTCACAAAAGTAGCCATATACTCATTGCTCATGCTCAGATGCTTTGTGCTGTCAATATATGGCTATTCTAAATAAACAGAATTTCAGTAAAACTTCCCGTAGGGCCAAATTAATATCTGTTCTAAAGCAGGCATCACTCCCATTGAGATATGGCAGAACTCTTAAGAATTACAATGGCATAGTCCAGGTCTGAATTAGACCTGTAGGAGAAATTCTGGTTCAAGTGATTTCAGCAAGGCCAGAATTTCACCCATAATGTTTTAAAATGACAATAGAATGTGGATCAGAAAGGGTGGCTGGGAAGGCTGCAAAACTAACTAAACCCAGTGACCCCAGGGACTGAGGAGAGCGTGCTAGGTGGAGGAAAAGAGAAGCTATTCTCCCTTCTCCTCCTGCCACTCCCACTGCAACTACTGCCTCTCCTCTAGGAGCAACAATTTGTGCTTTGCTTGCTGAACATGCAAGAGTGTGTATCCATAGACTAGGGGTGTCTAACCAGTCAGAGATGAAGAGTCAAAAAATAGATGTAGATATCTCTTACCCTCCACCGAAAATTCATGCTCATACGTCAATTTCAAAGAGCTGCAAAGACCAAAGAGCAGCATGTAAAGAGCCGCTTGCGGCTCGCGAGCCGCATTTGTATAAGCAAAGAGCCACATGCGGCTTGCGAGCTGCAGATTGGCCACCCCTGCCATAGACGTTGCAACATCTACTGCACTTGCTTAGTGCACAGTTTTTTAAAGATCCTAATTTTTGTTAACTCAAACCCATCCTTATGCACAGAGGCAGTAATCCTCAGAGATAACTAGGATTCTGATTCAGTAGATCACTTTAGCATATGCTGAAGTTTAAGCACATGAGTAATTCCAGGGAAATCCATAGGACTACTCAACTGCTTAGTTAGGCATGTGCCTAAATGTTTGAGTTAATATACCCGCACCAAGTTTTGAGCACTAATTTTGCTGTTGTCTTGACTGAAAATATGAAGTTACAGTTTTTTTAAATGGGGAAATCGTATCTTTTATTATCCTCATATAACTCAAATACAGCTGATAACATTTTGCTCACAATTTCAACCCTGGGCAAAGATTGAGTCCAGAAAGTTTCAGTCCTTAAGGCTTTTTTTTTCAGGAAGCTGTGGAAAGACGGGAATATAATAGAAACCATTTTGCATCCTTTTCTGTAGCAATATGTAATATACATACTGTCCAGTCTATTTGCTATTGAACAGCAGCATGTATCAAGGCGCTGAATGCTAAAGAACTAGCATGGCTTTGTCATGAGAAATTGGTCCTGAAGTGAAGCAACCAATGTCAAAACACTGCTCTCACCAGCAGACAGAACAAAGTAGATTTTGCTCTTTATTTTGTTGAGATTGAGGCTCTGCTGCTCTACACTGCCAAACTAAGTTAATTGCTTGATTCTATATTCCATTTGACTGAGAACAGAACACAGGGTCTATAAAATCATTAATTGAATTACTATTGTGGAATAAGTAGTGCATCAATTTGAATTCACTAGATCCTCTCTCCCCCATCCCATTTTAGAGACCAATCCCAGTATGATATGCATATATTGTTGAAAGGAGGCTCAATAAATAGATCTGCTATTCCAGCTAAACAAATGTATTTTTCCATCTGTTCTGCTGCTGTGTTAGGAAACTGTAATGCTGACTTCAGACTATCTGCAACATAAAATATGCAGTGGTCTATATGTTGTATTGTCACCTCTTTTATAATATAACCACAATGCAAAAACTCCCATTAATTTGTATTGGGTTTTGGATCAGGACCTAATATTGCTATATTATATATCTGGATAATGTGCTCCCTTTCCTCCTTTGCTTTTGCTTTTCTTGGACATTTTAGGGCAATGTGTGTGACCTATATGTTATGTTTTTTGTATGTTGTGAGTTCTTGCTGCACAAAACATCATAATAATTATTTTTACAACTTCACCTGTAAGTGTACATCAAGTTTCTTGTGTGCTGCATTGACTGACATGGTTAGTGCTGATCACTGCTTTCATGGGGAGAGTGCTAACTCTGGAAACATGGTTCATTCCACCTAATCTTTACATGAAAACATCCTTTTAGTTAGATTGCATTTGTTTTCAGAGCAAGTCCTTCTTACGTACTTTATAGTCCTGATTCTCCATTGCCCTGCATCTTGCATAGTCATTTAAACCAGTGCAAAATGGGCATTAATTAACATCTGTTCTAAAGCAGGCATCACTCCCACTGAGATATGGCAGAACTCTTAAGAATTACAATGGCATAGTCCAGGTCTGAATTAGACCTGTAGGAGAAATTCTGGTTCAAGTGATTTCAGCAAGGCCAGAATTAGCAGGTCAGAATGGCAGCATTTCACATCCACTTTGCACCGGAGTAAATGCTACACACGGTGCAGGGCAATGGAGAATAAGGGCAGTGCTTTCAAGCTGGTAAATCACAGTCTATCATTTAATCTCTGGGGCAGTTATCATGATTTCAGCAGAGAAAATGTGGCTTTTATGTAATTTTTCACAGTTCAAGAGAAAATCCTGGGGTGTTTTAATTGTGCTAGAGATTGGATTTATTTTCTCTTATGAAGGGATCTAAGTTGATATCATACCAACAAATTCTGTTTTGAGAAACACTAGAAAACAGGTAGTCATGGTTTCCACAAATAAACACCATCTAGACAAATATGAACAAACAAATAGACAAACCTGATTCATCAGTTTTTATGGAATAATAGAAGAGGGTGAAAAAACATTTATAGAGTCTGCTTCAGGACTAGGGAGAGAAATACACAATGTGTCATTACCAATGGAACACTGCAGCCCTGATCCTGCCACCTGCTCTGTGAAGGTTGACTTTTGTCCATCTAGGGAGCCCCCTTGATTTTACTTGTGTTCATGGGCCTCTGCATGGGCACAGGGATTTGCCTTCTTGTAGGATTGCGGCTTTACACTCACCATTATATTTACTGTGGCATTTGCAGGATTTCCCATTTTAAAGCATAGTGAATAACACAGACACTGTGGTAAATGTAAATAGTACAGCATAGCTGAGGTATATTGTCAGTGATGCCCACTGGAAGAGATGCTATCAGATTTAGGACTGTTCCTTCATTTTCACAAGATAAATTGACTTTGCAGTCTCTGATAAAGGATATGTGTAATTCATGTAAAAGTATCAGAACCTCAACTGGTGCAAATCAGTGCAGTTTCATCCATTCCCGGGGACAGTTTGACTTCAATGGAGTTCTAACAATTGACACCAGTTCAGGATGTGGATCAGTGTATTGTGTTTTTAGCTATTATTGCAAAGAAGAACAGGAAAAAATCACAAAGAACAATAAATACTTCCTGCTTTGTTCTCAAAACAAAAATACAAAACCAAAAAACCAACCCCCCCACAAATAACATGTTTTTAATGTCCTGATGCAAAGGGGATTTAATGCCATTTCCACATCCATTAAGCAAAGAATTTTGCATGTTCCATCACAAAGAGTGAGCATTTTCAACAGCTTTTACTTAAATTAAAATGACAGGTTACCACAGCACAACACAGTTAATCTTTTTCCTAAAAGCTTAATGTTACTACTTAGTAGTTTACTAATAAATCAAAGAAAATATGTAATGTCATTTTAGCTTAGACATAGATGAATGACTTTTCAGTATTTACAAAGTTGTAAAACAGGTACTGTCATGGCAAAAGAAATAAGAATTTGCATGGTACTTGTACTCCTTTCTACCCTAAGGCCATGATGTATTACACTGTTCATGTATTTAAAAACAATTCAATAATCTGTCATATACACACTGCTAGCACCAGGCTTTCAATTGTCTTTCATGTAAGATGTATTATGGATGGTCTTTAATTTTCACATGTTGTATAATTTTGAGTCTGTTTTTATGGTGTTTTTCCTGTCTTTGTCCTCATTCCCCCCTCCTCCCAATCTTTTTTGGCCTTTGTTTTAAAGTTTTAATATCTACGTATTATTTTGTTTGCTTGCATTTCCTTTTGCTATTTTGCAGCTGCAGTGTGTCTATCTTGTTGGGTTACAGGTTTCTTTGTCAAAAAAAATTATGTTAAATATTTGGGTCCTTATGTATTCTGGTGTCTTTTGAAAACCACGTTTTCTTAAAGAAGAAATTGATTTTCAAGAGCCTAAATATGAGGTGCTGTTCCAAAGTTGTCACGTCACCACGCATGAAATAGTTGAGTAGGAGGGAGATAAATAAAGCTGTGAACAGGAAGGAATTGAATTCTTCTGTCTGAACCTGGCTTGGTAGTCAACAAGGGGCATGGGAATTTGCTATTTTTCTAAGTCAGTGTTTCTCAATTATATTTCGCCGCAGCACCCTTGCGCGGCCATGCGATACCCTCCGCCGACAAGTCCAGGAAATCTTCCCCTTTTCGGCGGCGCGGTGTAGGCTGGTTTCGGCAGCGCACTCTGTAAGCAGTTTTCAGCGGCGCGATCAGCTGTTCGGCGGTGCGTTCACATCGGTTCAGTGACGCCATCTGCTGTTCGGCAGCGCGCTCACGGCTTTTCGGCGGCGCGCTCACAGCTGTTCTGTTCTGTTCTGTTGTGTTCAACTCAGCCTGCAGAACCCCGGGGTTCCGCGGAACACTATTTGAGAAACACTGTTCTAAGTCATCAATTTGCTTATTCTGATTTTCAAGCCAGCAGTATTGATGATTCAAACTCAGCAGTTTGCTCCTACTCTTTTCTTCGTCTAAGTACAGTAGGTGCCATTAAAGGTCAGCGTTCATCAGTAATTGCCATACTGCGGCATCAGAAATAAGGGAGTCCTTGGTCTATCTTTTGAGCAAGCTGCTCAGTCTCCACAGCCAAGGGAGATGACACGAAGAGATTGTCAACTGATTTCAGATGTGGTGGGATATGTTAGTTGACCATTCTTCTACTGGAACAAGACCACAACATTATTTCAGAGGGTCCCAATTCTGAAGTCAGTTGAAGTATGTAAAACGCTAAGTCCTTTGAAGCAGATACCATGAAGCTTAATTGTCGACTCACACCAGAATGATTCCACTGAAGTCAGTGGAGTTTCACAAGCATAAAGGCAGTGTAAACTAGAGAATATTCAGGCCCTGTGTTATTGTCTGTCTTTCCTAGTGTACCTTTGTGCCCTCTAAAATAATAGTATTTATACTGGATTTGGCCCATGCTGTCCGTTTCAATGCATCCATTTGTATACCTAGCCCTTTAATGGTAGTTGCTCCCTGACATCACATCCACAGATAGCAAAATGCTTCTTTCTGTTGGCTCTTTTGTATGTGTGACATAATTAGTCTTGTAATACATACAATGCATCTCTGGAGAGAAGAGGTGACCTCTTAATAGAAAAGAATGAGTAGAAAACATCCACTCAGACTGCTAATACACAGCTACCACATATAATTATTTTCTGGCTCTCTACAGCCCTTTCACAGAAAGAGAGTATTACATTTTTTTTCTTAGTTGACTTTGAACAGTAACATTGATGAAACACATGATTCTGTTGATTCTGTTCTCACTTACCCTGGTGAGATCAATGGGTTTAGAGTGGTGTAAAGTGGGTATCAGTGAGGGAAGAATTGGCCTTTATATTCACAGCACATTTTCAAATAAAATCACAGATACTCAAACCAACCGGAATTATGTATTTCACTAGTTAATTCATGAAGTTGATATGTTCAGTTCAATGACTTTTCTGATGCTGATTAATGAGTCTATAGACTTAAACATATTAACCTCTTAAACTACTTAATTCACAGAAAATAATCACTTGCTTTAGAGAGACCATTCACCATCCAACGTGTGCTGTCTGATACTGGACTTTCATTCTGAGAGGAGCTAAGTACCTGCATTGATTTCAGTGAGTTGCAAGTGCTCAGAAACAAGATCTTATTTACTGAAATTCCACCCATTGGACATGCTGAGAATTTTGGACAAAGGATATCTGCAAAACAACCTGAACAGAGAGTGACACACAGGAGAGATCAAAACACATTTTCCTCCTCTCTCTTTTGCTGGCATACTGAGAAGAGAGGCCATGCTGAGAGAGGATAGTGCTTATCAAAATAGGACACCTCTCATTAGGAGCATGCACAAGATCTAATGATCAGCTTTCTATTTCTTCTTTCTTCACAGTTTTAGTCTTCTGTCTGAGTACAGTAGTACTTGCCTAGATAAAAAGGCCCTCAACTAGTCCCTCAACCCTCAGCAGCAGTCTGATCGCTTTGCACCCCACCAGTGGATTCTAAAATCAGTGTAGCTGGCCAGAGGAGGATAACCTCCCAAACATAAATGGTAAATAGTGGCTCATATGGCAGCAGCAGGGAGGGGGAGGCACAAATGATGTTGCTGGGGACAAAACGTTGGTATGACCTGCACTTCCTTACATCCCTCTGATCTCTGAATCCACATTTCCCTCTGGGGATTCTGACAGCCAGCATAAATTAGAGTGATGCTGAGAACCAGCACACAGACAGACTAGGACTGGAAGAGTGCAAAGGCCATTTTTGCACCCCCCATTCTGAGGGGTACTGTGCACTCCTTGGCTATAGCCAAGGATCTGGGTCAAAACATCCACATGAGTTTGAAGCACTGGTTGTTTTGAAATATTTCTAGATAAGTCTTTGAAAATACTGGGTGAGCCAGGAAACAAACTGTAAAGACTAACGTCCAGGGACAGATTTTTTTCAGGGACTTCAGCTCATTGGAATATGGGTCTTGCCTCACTCAACCCAAATTTCAGATAGGACTCAATCTTATAAGGTGCTGTGCCTCTCGCAAAATAGTGGGTGCCCTGAACTCTCATTGGTCTCAGCTCAACTGAACATGATTAGCATTGTATAAATCACAAAAGACTTAATCAATCTCCCACAGAATTCAATAGAAGATTTCTATTGACTTCAATGGAAATTGTATCATCTGTTAGGCCAGATAGAGAGTATTCTAATAGGACGAGATGAGCTTCAGAAGATAATATTCAAGTAAATTTGGGAAAATAGATGATTTTTTATTTTCAAATGTTTCAAATATCCACCTTAAGATGACATTATGAGTCTTTCCCTGCTCATTTTATACTGTTCTCTTTTGGCACATTTTGTATTTTCTGCCTTTTTTTTCTTGGGCTATTCTAGTCTATATGACTTTGCCTTGCTTGCGTCCCATTGTTGGATATACTGAGATGGCACCAATGTGCTTAGCACATTTCTGCATTCAAGATCTTGAAGTCGCAGTAACTTCTACTCCCAAAGAGCTCGGGATAGGCAGTGTTTATTTTTAAAAAATTGTCAGTGACAGAGCAGAAGGTTCTCTTTTTCAGAGAGAGACATTTAGAATTCAGAGAAAACTCACTACCGGCTTATGGGAATCTTAGACAGGCTATAGAGTTTGAGCTTAGCTTCGTTGTTATGGCAATTGGCACTTGCAAAGACATCTATATTTTCTTGGGGGAAAAGAAAGCAATGTGTGAAATAGAATGATAAATCACTCATTCAAAACTCACCTTCCTTGTCCCAGTCACTTAAAAGCTACTTCAGCCCAGTCTTCACTCCAATTACCTTGACTTCCTCAGAGCCAGCTCTCTCCTTGACTTTCCGCCAACCTGGCTGCTACCTCCTCCACTAAACAGCACTTGGCCATGAGCTTTCCCTGGCTAAGTCCAAGGGCATCTTCTCCATCCTTATCCTCCCCAATCTGTTTGCCACATTCAACAAATCCTCTTCATCTCTGTCCCCTCTCTGGTTTTTTGAGTCTCTACTTAATTGTTTCTCCTTCTCTGAGCACTCTCTCATTTCCTCTCTATATACTTTCTTTTTGTATGATTTCATCTGCTCTCATTGTTTCAACCACCGTGTATTGATTGACTCCCAAATCTACCTCTTTCCCCATAATGTCTCCAATTTAGCTCCACACCTACGGCAATCTCACAGGTAGCTTTTCCTGGCTGATCTACCGCCAGCTTAGAACGCAGGTGATGAAACCAAAGCTTCTCATCTTTCCTTATTAAAGCCTCACCAACTCCCCCTCCAAAATGATTCATAATTCTACCTTGCAATCATAGTGTCACTCGATTCTTTTCTCTTTCCCTTACCCTGACATTAAGCTGTTACACAACCCTGCCAGTGCTTCCTCTGTCTCTTCCTCTCCATTCCGACTGCCAAAACCATTGTCTTGAATGGGCACACTCCTGCCTATACTACTGCCTATACTACTGCTTTCCATGGGCTTCTCCATTCTCCAGACTGTTGCCAAACTCAGCTTCCTCTCTCACCACTCTAACCATGTTGCCCTTCCATTCCCTTTTGATTCCTTTGATAGGCCCTCCATAAAATTTAAATGATCTTACCCTTGTTTTAAAGGCTCTATGCAGGCTCTTTTGATCTACATCTCAACTCTTGTCTAAAGATATAACTAGCCAATGCAGCATGAATCTAACACTTGAAACATTACAATTTTAAACACTATTTGAAAATGAGTGTTAGTAAATATTTGGGCATTATAAATGAGGATTAGATTGGGAATTGGTCTTCACATGCATTGCAGTGAAGAAGGGGGAATAAAACTCCCAGTTTTACTTCTCCATGTGGGCTACCCAGATCTTAGGCCCAACATATGAAAGCAAAGGGCATTGCATGCCTCACTTAACCTCACCCGTGGAATAAATGGGTGGATGCGAAGCATAGTGCTTCCAGGAGCAGAGGGGGAGCTCAGCTGGTGTACCATTATGGGACTAGATGCAGCCCATGTCTCCCCCCACACCGCACAACTCTTGAGCACTGCTTGCTCTCAAGGTAAGGCAAGGCCCATCATTGTATCAAGGCCAGACATGAGGCAACAATGGGGTGTGGGAGGCTCCTTTCAGCTTCCTGCCCTTCTCTTACCCATGTGGGAGCTGGTCACAGTCTGGCTCAGAATCTCGCTCTCCTAGGCTCTTGGGGTTATTACTGATGTGCCGGAAGAACATGAACGAACTGTCCTCATCATGCCACAAACTTCATGCTGTTCCCAAGAGCTACAAACCAGAGCTACAAACCCTTTCTGCTTTAAGATGAATTTGCTTTGCAAATTTGAAATACCTGCACTCAAGTTGGACTACTTGATGCATATTCAAGCTAAGCATCGATCAGTTGATATTTATAAGCAGAAGACACCCAATAAGCCAGCTGCTACTGTACAGTACCAATTGTCACCTGTAGCATTAGGTACCTCTATTATTTCTTTCTACAGTCTTGGTATTTTTTGCTTCCTGTCTTCTCTAGTATATTACTTCACCTTCCTTCTATTATATTACTTTACTTTAGCCTGTATGAATGATCTGTAATAATATCATTGTTCAACATTTTCAAAAGCATCTCAGACTCATAGAAACCTAAATGAAATTTAGGTTCCTAAGTGACTTGGATACTTTTGAATATTTTACATAAAAAATGATTTTGATAACACAAAGTGTTTTAAATATACATTTAACATAGATTGATAAATAAGAGTTATTAGGTTCCAATTACCAACTGGTATTGCATTTAACATATATTTACAACCTGAGTCAAGTGACGTCAGATAAGCTGTTCAGGCACACAATTTTCATTTAAAGTATGATACCGAGTTCCAATGCACTATGTATTTTTCACTGTGCAATAGATGGTAGTAGAAAACGAGGCTCAGATGACATGATTTATAATTTGGAATATGCAACTGAGTTCTTTCAATCACCTTGCAGAATTTGTTTCTTTCTGCTCAACAGAGAGCTTTCCTAGAAAAGGCAGCATGGTGAAGATAAGGCTAGATAAAAGACAACACTCGTGTATGATTAATTAACAAGTTAGAGGCCTCACACAAACGTGCGGTCTTAACCAGCTGAATGAGTTGACAAGTTTGAGGACTACTGGGTTGTTGTAGAGAAATCATTTTAAATTAGTGAAGTATTGCTTTATCTCCCTCTCTCTGCTTTGAATTTACAAATAGCCATTTTCAACAACTGTAGTCATATCAGAGTTCTATTAAATTGACAGAAAGAGCAATAAGATTTTGCATGAGTCATTCAGTTTGACTTTTCTACCGAAATGAAATGTGCGCTTGGGATTCACGTACGATATAGCATCAGCCAATCGTGCAAGTATTTCTCACTTTCCTTGGTGTAGTTGCATGAGAGAGATGTGTACAGAATGTGAACACCAAAATCCTTAATATAAAGGCTATGAAATACCTTTTATATAAATGTTGAGCACTTATTTCCTAAACTATTCCTGAGTACACTAGAAGTCAAGATGCATTTTAAAAATGGAAGGATAGAAGAAGCTAAGAGTTATGATCCTTTTAAACAGCAGCTCTGATGCAGCACTTTATTTTATTACCTTTTCTAAGTCACGGAAAAACTCTAAAGGTAAATTCTGTCCACTCCACAGCATCCCAGACTCTACAGCTGGCTTGGTTATCTAACAGATTATCTGACACACATATCACTTTTTGTTCATGAATTGTTCATGCCTGAGTCGTGATTTCTGAGATTAAAGCTGGTGTTTGCAAGTACTTGTTGCATAGTTGAGGCTAAAATTTGTTCATGTATTGCATATTACGAAGTGTTCACTTACATTTTTTAATATTCATTATTTCTGGTGTGAGAGTTCACTTAAACTGCATGGCATTGTTTCTGCCACCTGGTTAGGTGATGGAAAGCGAAACCAGAAGAATGACGAACAAGCTATAATGAACTGCAAATTCTTGTTTGTGCACAAACACCCTTGTTTGCATGGGGGTTAAATACATTAGTCCAACACTGCCCTACCCCAGATGTTTGTGCAAGCAAAATCCCATGCATGTGAATTTTCATAAAAAGTGGGCACAGGGTACAGGCACGATCAAACAAAAACTGCCATTTGGGATTCAAATGGCTGTTTGCAAAATCGCATCCACTGATCACAATGTTTTTCAGCTGCAGGGGAAATTGGATTTGGGAGTCCACCAGGAGATGCTGTGATGGCTTCCTGTGCCCTGCCTTGTAGGAAAGCTTAGGAGCTGGGCCTGTGAATCCATGACTGCCTTGGGTCAATGGTCATTTGCTTGCTAAGTGCTGGAAAACTAGGGCAATAAAAATGTTAAATAGAAAAATCCTACAAAATCAACTCTACTAGATCAATATGGAGAAGAAAGGTCTCCTAAACTGTAGATATTCATGGTTTACCAGATTCTTTTTAATTTAGCAAATGTTTCCCATTACGGCCTATTTCTTGGAAAGCTAATTGCTGCAAAAGGGAGTCTTCACTGTAAATCGACATCAAACTTATTCTAACCAGGGAAGAGAGAATTTAATTACAAACACTAATTCTTACCTCAGCCTTACTAATTTTACCTAATAGAGAAAGCCAAAATGAGAAAAAAAAATGCAGGAGATTAAATGCATCACAAAGAAATTGCTAGATTTTCTATTCAAAAGTATGCAGCGGCTTTTCTGTGTTTTCTCTCTCTATATATATATATCCCACAGCACTAATAATAAAATAAAGTTAGGGAAGAAAGCCATGTAATCCCTTTTCTACGGCTCCATTAAATGAAAACATTCTGAACATATCAACACAAAAAACAAAACAAAACAAAAACAGCAAACATTCTGCAAATATTATCTTAGTGGGCGTTTGGTTTGGGCTGTAGACAGGGTTAGCCTTTAGCATGGACTACAACTTGGAACGGCACGTGTAAATTGACGGTGCTGAACACACTGTCCCAGTCATGGTTGTAATTGAGAGAGCTGCATAGGAATTATTCCAGAATCAAATGATTTTTCTTATAGTCAAAGCTTTTTTCATACTGTTTTAGAACTATGTCCGTGCTTCATTTCAAAACCAAGGTATAAAATTAAAAAACAAAAAACAAACCAAAAAAAAAACCTGTGCAAATTCCACATATCAAGAATATTTATGCATCAGTGAAATCCCCTTATGTATTTAAGAACTGGCCTTGTAAAAGGAGATCTATATAGATATGGCTTATAGTAAGTCTTATGTTTATGGTAAACAATGTATTATATCCAAATAGCAGCAGTGATGTCACAATGGCATATGATGTTTGCATGCCATAACCTGCCAGATGATGGTAACTGGAACATGTTGTGCAATTGAGAGTGGTAAGGCAGAGTTATGCACGTTGCTTAGATTGTGTGATAATATTTCACATAACACAGGTCATCACTACATGTGTTTTCTCTTCCAAAATAAACCAAAGGTTCACAATGACTTGACATTATCCATGGCTTTCTGAAAATAAAAATAGATTGGTTGTATTTTTATGACATTGCTGTATAATATCTTGGGTGTACAAATGCTGTCAAGCAATATGTCTTTGTCACAAAATCATTAAACATAGTCCAGATATACTGAGGCTCAAATTTTCAGAATTTTACAAATATGAATTGTGTGCACAAAATGCATGTGCATAATTTGCATGCACAACTACATTTTCCACCAACTGAAAATTATCCACAGATGACAAGAGGTGCAGCCAAACAGGGGCTAAACAGGATAGTTGCAAATGTAGCCAAAGACAAACTGTATATTTGAACAATGGTTTCTGAAATGGTGCTATTGTTTTTGTTCTCAGCTATACCTGCAGGTAAAACCATGTTCGGCATTGATGCATCTGAAACTGTTCCTGATACCATGGGTCATGGGTAATTTTGCTAGGGTAGATGAGGCTTTCCTGTGACTGCATGCGCAATAATAATTCTATGCACAAATGACCAGATAATCTTTGGAAAATGTTACTTGTATGTCACTGTTGGACTGGTCTTTTCCATGCATAGTTCCTGCATGTACAAATTATGCACATGCATATTTGTACATGCACAATTCTTAAAGTTTGGACTCTAACAGAATTCGGATAAAAAGAATGTTCTTATCCAGATTTATTTATACAGATGTAAACATACCAAATATTATCCAGAATTTCTCCATAGCTGGAATTGAGAAGAGGTCATATCTTCTGTTACACAAATGCAGTGTCATTTTAGATGCTTAATGTTTTAAGATATCATTTTTAGCTGATAGTTTAAAAATTGTGTAAGAAAACCTTCACCCATTAACAATATTTTTCCACTTAGAAATGTTCCTAAAGTTTATTGCCACATCAAATCCCATTTTAGAAAATAAGGAAATGTTAAAATTAAGAACTAATGTTGACATGAAAGAATTTTTTTCTATTTCCTTCAGCAAACCAATAAATGTTTAACAGTTGAAACTGCTTTGAAAGAGCAATAAATTATTTCACGCTTACATGGCAAATATTAAAACCAGAAGGTTTTGTAATACGGAGTCACTGGTAGTGAGATTCTGGTTTGCCTTTGTTAATTATCTACTTGTTTATTAGCTTAGTCTCACTGAAGAGTAGATGATATCCCAGAGTTAAGGATTTCCTGTTCACAGGAAGTAATAATACAGTTTTATTGGGTGCTTGTTGAAAATGCATTTTTCTAGTTGTTTGCATTTAAGCAATAAAGTTCTTATTTCACTGAACTCTTAAAAATTCAAAGGTCGCTACACGAGCTCTTCTTGAGTATGATTCTACTTATTTACACTGCTATATTCATTTCTACATGCATTGAGTATACATTCCTAGGCGCTCAGCTACAGTGCTGTGCTGATGGCTGACGCCATTTTAGTGCACGGACGAATAGATTAAAAACAAAACAAAACTATCCCCCATGGATAGAAACAGTCTCCAGTTAGAAATAACGCCCAGTAATGCCTGTTGAATCTCAGAATCCCCATGAGCTTCACTATCTCACTCAGGATTTCAGTCGAAAGGGACACCCAAATTATGTATCCCTGTCACAGCTGCGATCCTCAGGCACCACAGGTAGTGTCTAACGAGAAACAAGTTGGAAGTTGTATTTACACTACAAACTTTGGGGAAGTGTGTGGGGCACAGGCTCAGGGGCATTGCAGAGGTCAGGGGTGAAGGGGTGGGGCACAGGCTGGGGGTGTTGCCGTGGTGAGAGGTGGAGGGCACAGAACCTCACATGATTCTCCCCATTTCTGTTTTAGCAGGGATCAATGAGGGACTTGGGGAGGGCAAGAAGAGCACAGGAGGGCCCGGGAAAAGGAGGGATGCCCTGCCCTCAGTGCCAACTGCTAGCTCGCAACCCTTCACCTGTACCACCTCAGCCCTGCCCCCAACCCTGCCCCACCCTACAGACCTCTCTGAAGTTAATTGGCCAGTGCTGGTCAGTGGGGCTGAAAGCCCATTTCTGCACCGCCAGTGTTATCCATACTAGATAAATTAAAGTTTGCACCACCATGCCTATCCCTGCTACAGCCACACCTTCATTTCAAGTGAAGCCATACCCTAAAGAGTTTAACGTACTACCTCAGCTGAGCATCTGTTTCTTAGATTGTCATTTAAATTACTGTTAAAAAGTTAAATGACACCTGGTAAGCTTTGAAGTTAGCATTTTCATTAAGGTGGCCAGGACACTCAAAAGCAGAATTGATAAGCTTTTTGCTGCTGCTGTAATTTGGTTGAGGTAATTCTCTGGGAGACTAGTTAACATTACACATTTATTACTGCTGCAGTTACCTTCCTCAGAGAAAAAGTGAGGGAGATGATTTGCAGAAAGGTGAGAGGGCAACAAAGGAGCCAGGTGTCCTGCTACCGAAGGATTATTCCTAATTCCTGCCTTCAGGAGAAAGTCCAGGCTGAAATGGCAGGAGGTCCAGCCCAGAAAGTCCCAAGGATAAGGACCTGACAGTACAGGCATCCTCCTGGAATAGATAAATCCTGACGATTTAATGTTTTAATTATAAATGTCCTTCTCAAATTAGGATTCTCAATTGTCCATTCTTTATGAAGCAATTGTATGGGTCAAACTGCTCTGGACCAAAAGGTTATGGTTATTACTGCTACATCTCTGCTGAGCAGTGACAGATGTTCAGGGTCTTGCGGGTTGGCTTTTTAGTGATGGAGAAATCAGTGATGTGGTGTTACTGGATAAATAGTCTTGTCATTCTCATGATTGTATCATGAGTCTTGTGATTTTGGTTGTATCTCTTAACCGCCAGTTCCTGGAATCAAGAGATTACACGAGAATCTCAGTTTTCTTTTTTTAAAAAAATGTTTCTAGCTCTCATGGTTACAGAGAAAACAATGAAAATGTGAAGTGAGTGTGACCTAAAGGCTCAGAAACCAGAAGGCAATGAACCCGCCCCCCAATTTTATTATTTTTCAAAACCCATTATTTTTAAACCAATCTAATACCTTTTGGGGCCTGCCTCATAGCTTTTGAATGCTCGAGGTTGGTAATACTGTGTATATTCTAAGTGAAACTTGTTTTACTGACACAGGTACATCAGTTCTGGAACACAGGTAGTCAAACAATATGCAGGCAATCCCCTCTGGTAGGTTTCTCAGCCTAAACACCAATGCCCAGCTCCCAGGGAGCAACTCTGCCTCAAGAATTGACTCTAATCAGAGCCCATGGCATAGTGCAAACTCTTCTGCACACCTCCATCCACACAGCTCCATCCACACACACCTCCATCCACACAGCTCCTTGTATAACCAAAACATATCTTTCCAAGACAGAACATTTGCTCACATGCTAAGAAAAAGAACTTGGATAACTATGTGTAACAGCACCATCTAGTGAAATCTGCCATAGCCATCATTATTAGAATAGTTATAAAATGTGTTCGTTTTCTTAATGTTTCTTTATACTGTTTAGCGTTGCATTTATTGACCTCTATTATCTGCTAAATGGGACATTGTTTGCCTTATTTCTGGCAGGCCAGACATAAAGGTTTCTTTTATGACCCCTGTGCACACATTCATGTATATCATGCTTGAAACCATCAGTCAGATATCCACAAGGCTTTAATAATTGGGAGGCTTACAGAACTTGTTTCCTAAGCACAGCCCATAGTAAAGAGTATATGTTTTGTGGGAGTGGAGCATACAAAAGCATCTCTCTTTGGAAGTCCATCTGTACATTGTCTGGCTACATATTAAAAAATAAATTGATAATAGTGCATTTCTGCTGCTATGATTAGGGCTACATCAGCATTTCCATAATAAAACCCCATTTTCAGAAATTATTAAAGTGATCCTAAAACTTCATTCTGAGCTTTAATGTAAACCAAGGTCACAGTCCATTTCTTCAAACCAATTTTCCCCAAATTAATCTGGCCACTTTTAAGGTAATACAAACATAAAAAACCATAGAGTACTACTTCCTTTGGAAAAAGTTTCCATTTATCTAACTGAATAATGAGTTTGATCACAAAGCTGTAATTTGATAAGCGATAGGCCTTAGTGTGAAGTAAGGGATCCTGCCAGCCTTAATTCAACTTCATTGCTGTGCATGCTTCCTGCTTTATATGGGACTTCATCCTATTCCACAGGGGTATTTGGATCTCAGAAGTGGTAGTATGACATCAATCTGTGGCAGGCCAGGATTGGCGTTCCAGTCCCATTCAGTGGTTGCAAGTTCTTTCCTGGATGACTTGAACAGGTTTCAGTCAGGAAGAAGAGGGGTCATAAACCCCCAACATCATGATTTCACCTGTCCTAAAAACACCAGTGATTGGGAAGGCAGGAATATATACCTTTAACTGAGGGGGACCTTCACACCAGCAGACTTTTGGGGACACCACCAGCAGGACTCAGACAAGAGAGAAGGCAAGATTCAGATAAGGTAAGCAGCCAGTCCTCTTCCCATCACAGATGAACCATTAACTCTGTAAGTTGGGCAGGCCCATTAGAGGAAGAGGACCAGACCTAGCATACAGAAGTGTCACCCATGAGAAATGGGGTGAACTTCCTGAGCAGTTCCATGACTCCCCCCTTATAGAATTTTTTTTTCAGGGGTGGGTAGCACAGAAGGAGAGAGGAAGGGGGTTATTTTGGGCACCTCCTGAAGTAGGCTGGTCTGCTGCACAATCAGCATCTGCAGCCTTCTGAGAGGTGCATGCCCCAGAAAGCCACATATTTTTGATTGGAATGCTGGAGTTTCCATACTGGAACCCAAAGATTCATCTAGTCCAGTACCATCTAATGGTTGTTAGTACCACCTGCTTTAGAGGAAGGTGCATGGAATCCTGCAGGAGACAATATGGAATAACCTGCCCATAGTAAAATTTCTTCTTTCATTACTTAGAGGCTTAAATCCTGAAGTAGGAGGATTTATATATTTATCCCCATTGGCCCTCTGAATAGGGAAGTGCTATTAAATGCATAGATGGGAAACTGAGACACAGAACCCAAGAAAATTGCTCAAGGTGATAGGGAAAAAAGTCTTTGACACAGCAGAAAATTGAACCTGGGTCTTAAGATGCAAGCTAAAGGTCGAATGACCGAACTATCCCTTGCCCCCTTCTGCAACACAGCATCCTGAAGGTCTGCCATACTAAATATCATTACTACACACAAGCTGAGTCACAAAGATAACATAGCAGAAGCAGCATATCTTCAAAGGGTGAACTACATATTTTTAGTGCTGGTTGATACCTTTTGCATTCAAACTTTTTTTGGGATGGGGGTAACGAAAGTGGGTTTTCAACAAGCGTGAAAATTTTAATGAAAACTAATCAACATTTTTAAGTTTTTCCCTGAAAACAAAACAGAATGCAAAACCCAAAGACAGGTCCTGACAATGGTTCAGTTTCAGTAACAATTTTTAGTATTTGGTTTTTGAAGGCCAATTTTTTATCCCAACATTGAAGTGGTTTGTTTTATTTTTTTTTTAAATCAAAACTAGTTTCAAATGTTTTTCAGTTTGATAGAGTTCATTTTTTTAAATTTAAAAACCAAAGAGTTTGAATGAGAAATTTTGTACAAAAACTTAATTTTAAGAAGTTTCCGAAGAAAAATAAGCATTTTTGGAACCATACAGGTATAGTGATGATCTATATTACTCACTTGTTTGGTATGTGGCTGATAGTGAGTATTACTCACTTACAGGCATGTCTCTAAGAAAAGATTATGCATGTAAGAGTGGCTGAGGGAAATGCTAACTTAGTGAGGAATTAAAGTCTGAGTTTAAGTCCAGCAGGGATCACCAGATCATCTGGTCTGACCTCTTGTATATCACAGGCCACCAACACCACCCAGCATCTGCACATTAAAACCAACAATTGAATTTACACCAAAGCATTTCAGCCATGAGAGTTCAACTGATTGTATTATAATGCAATAGCTCTACAGTTAGCGCATATCAGCACGGTTGGCCATTTACTTCATCACAAAATAAAATTAACTGGGTAAAAATAAGCCTCAGAGAGGTGCAAAAGAATCTGAAATTGTACACAAGAAACACATGCTAACTTGAGTCTCATATTGCGATTATCTTCATTAAATAGGAGATGCCTTATGATAATTCACTGCTGAATAAGCCACTTGACAGCAAAAGCTTTTCAAGAGTAAAAATAAATGTACTGAGACCTAAAATCTGCACTGTATTTATTGTATGGGCCACACTGAATCTAGAGTTTAGTTATCAAACTTGATGACACATGCTATAATGAATTAATAAATATAATTAATTATTTATTGATTATATATATATTAATTATAAATAATTAATATAAATTAACTAATAAAACAGAATAATAGAAATATAGGCCTAGAAGGACGCTCAAGAGGTCATCTAGCCCATCACCTTCTGCACTAAGGCAGGACCTAGAATGGTTCTTCAAAGAGGGATCATCAGACTCAGCAACATTTTATGACAAACAAACCAGTTACATTTTACATGCATCTCATCATTCTTCTTACTATGCTTGCTAAAGGATGAGTGGCTGTAGTGCCCCTATCCCCTCTGATCTCTTTCTGCTATAGAGGCCCCTTTAAGCATATGCAGACAGCACAAGTTAAAGACTCTAAAGGCTGCTCTAATTTGTGCCCGGATTGGCCATTGCAGACTGGCCTCAAGATCAGGGCAGTACAAAGATGGCTTCTTAGCTGCAGTGAGCAGTCCTTAGCTGCAACTAAGATTCCGAACTACTAGATTTAGATAATGGGCTGCAATATCTCTAACAGCAATTTTTGTAATGTATGTGTATATTTGCCAGCTCTAGAAAAGTAATAACATTGTAGCTCATTGATAATACAGTTACCATTCCACATGCTGACTGATTAAGCAAAGTGACACAAGCATCTCTCCCTCATCTATTATGTTTCTGTCCACAGAGACTTCTGAGTTAAGAACTTGTTTATTTCTGGAAAGAGACATAGACCAGATATGCAGAAAATAAACCTCCATATTAGGACCTCTTTAGTCTACTGTTTTGTTTTTTCTTCCTCAGTCATTTAATAGCATGTAATTTTGACGGTCAGCTTTCTGTTCTTTATGCCTAAGTAATAGCCAGAAATTTACCAGTGGCCAAAGTTAGTGGGTGAGACATGACAAATACCAGTCTGTAGGAAAGGAAAATAATTTAACATTTTCAGAAAATAAAGACAATTTGATAGGAGTAATTTTTTGCTTTTCTAAAAGGTAACTCAAAAGTTTACACAGAAAAAAATAATAGGTTTAAGTATGACTGAGCTTCCACAGGAGGAGTTCAAATATTCTTCTCTTATGCCTGTCTGGAATTTAGCATGGTTTTTAATTTCCCAACAAAGTAGGATGGAATTTTGTTTACATTAGAGCTTTTCATACTTGAGGTGTCTTTTGTACAGCACCTAGCACAGTGGGGTCCAGGGTTCAAGACTGGGGCTCCCAGGCACTACCACCATACAAAGGAATAAGAATAATAAACAGATAAACTGAACAACTCCTAGGAAGCTCGCACAATGCGTTGGGCCTTGTAACCAGATTTATTGAGAAAGGGAATGTTGGCTAGAAGACCGGAGGTGGCTCCCAATTTGAAGAGAGCTGTAGGTTTATTCAGCTTCTACCGGGCACCAGAAGCAGGCAGAAGGGATTTCTGTTGGAGGTGAGATCTGATCAAGTGAACTATTTGACAGCAGTGCTTATTTAGAGCCAGACTAAGACCTGCCCGGATGCTGCTGCCCAGCGACAGAGGAAGCACAAGGCAAGCCCCACCCTCCCCTCTGTGGGCTATCTATGTGGACGGTCACAGCACAGGGCGATGAGTGGATGGGAAACGAGCAGAGCCGGGACTCCCCTCCCCACAACACACCTGCAGCAGAACTGGGCCAGCGCAGAGGAAGAAATAATCTGTGAGTAGTATAGAGTAACAGCAGATTACTGCACAAAGTGGAAAACAGGGCATGACTTGGGCCTTTAACAGTCACAGTACGTTCCCAGGTCTATGGCTGGGGTACCTCAGCTTCTTGCTGCCCCTTACTCAGGGCAGGTTACTATATCACAATCTAGCCCTCTGCATCCAATGTCTTCCATTTACTGGTGTCTTTGGTCTGTCTGTGGTACCATTCCTTTTCTGCTGTGGGATTTGGTGGGGCTTCTGGGCTTCCTCACTCATGCTTCCACCTCTATGGCAGTGCAGGGGGGCAATGTCAACTTCCTGGACAACCTCTTCTTCACAGCTGGGAACAGAAGGCAACAATGGGCTACACACTCAGTCACCCCTTCCTGATTCTTCTCCTATATACAAAAGCAGGCAGAAAGCTGCTACAGCAAGACTAGAAATACCACACACACATCCTACTTGCTGCTTCTTTCTGGGCCACTTGCTAAGTTCTGCCCTTGGACAACATCTAGAATAATTCTCCCACGAGAGCCCTGATGGCAATTTCATGCAGTTGTCAGTCTGGCAACAGCACCTCAGGACTGATGGTAAGTTTAGTGCGTAAGTTCTGATCAGAACCCATAGCATTGTCATAAACTTATCAAAATTCTGTACATTCCTAGCAATCAGCATTCACAAATTCTTCATTCACTGAAGACTCTAACCTGGCCATGCCAGGATCCAAGATCAAACTTGCCTGTCTTATATGAAAGCATGTGAACAATTCTTTACCAGCTAAGCTACTGTACAAAGTCACCCCAAAATTCTCTCCATTCACTTACCACTGATAGGATTCAGTTAAATTTGCTGTTGTCACTAGCGCTGAGCCTAGCCGTTAAGAGGCTGTATAACAATAAAGCTCATATACATTTGATGCCAGTAAACAATTTTTATTTGTTTGTTGATGAATCTATACAATCCTGGATAATCAGCAGGGTTCACTTTAAACTTTCACCTTCAAAAGATTTATTCCTTTCAGATTTCAAATTGCCTTTATTTGGTTTACAAGCATTATACCAGATTTTCAGATTTGCCCACTGCTCAAGGTTTTTGGACTTTTTTAAAGTAGGAAATATTCAAATCTGGAAAAGTTTACCACCACACTGGCAGGGGAAGCATGAACTGTTTCATAGAGGAATCACAGGCCTAGGAGTCGGGCTCAGGTGTTCGAGTCCTGCCTCTTCTGTGTGGCCTTGAACACATTCTAATCCCATGTTGCTTTGGGCAAGTCAACTTCTCTCTGTTTCCCCATTTCTACAGTGGGGCTATCACAAACCTCAGTCCTGTGTTGTTTGACAGGCAGTAGCTTTGTACATTCTTATAAAGATTCCAGGGAATGGGAGATATTAGTATTTGATTATATCTTACCACATCCTACTGAAGTTTTGCAAGAGAAGCAAGGTATCTAGCAGTGAGCAATGGCCCTCTGTGGGAGTAACAGTTATGGCTGTATGCTGTTTGAATATGTAAAATGGCAGAAAAATGCTAAGGAGGAGTAGCAGTAGCAGCACTGCTTTTCGGCATTTTCAGTTATTAGTACCTGAGAGCTGAATTAGTTTTGTAGTATGTGATTTCTATGCCTCAAATTATTACTGTATTCGTTTTACAGGCCCCTGGAAGAGATCAGAGTTCTGGAAGTGTATCCCACATGGACTGCAGCAGGTGATGTGGATATCCTGGAGGCCAGAGAGAAAGAAGTTGCACTAATTATGAGATTTTGAGCACCTTGATGAAAGTTTGGACAGAAAAAAGGGTGGCTCTTGGAAATAATATGGAGACACACATAGCCTGGCTATATGAGCAAGAGAAAGGGTGGAGTTAAAGATGACACCCAGGTTATGGTCCTGAGCAAACAGGAGGATGGTGGCATTATTAGAAGTGACAGAGAGAATGGAAGTGGGAAGAGAAGCACAGTTTGGGCCATATTAAGTTTAACTTGACTGCGAAACATCCAGTTTTATAGACAGAAAGGGGCCTGATTTTCTGTCACCCTGCACCTAGCTTAGTCATTAACACCAGAGCATTGTCAGAGTAATACACTACTAAATCAGAATGGCAATATTTATATTTACTTATAACTGTGGTAAATGACTACAAAGGTGCAAGACAAAAAAATCAGCTCCAAATTCTGGAGTTTATTTTACAATTAAAAAAAACAAATTAGTTCACTTCTTTTAGCCAGTACTGCTGCTAGGAATAGTGCAATAACAATGATATATTTAGTGAGGAGATGGAGAACAAGGCTAGTATGAAAGTCCTCTCCCAACATTGTCATCGTCCACAGCGTGCACAGCATTGTACAGCAGCCAACCAATGCTGCCTTCCTGTGTTAGAACACTTTTGTGACTCTAATTATCATGTGTGTGTTGCGGGGCAGTGAGAAAGAGATAAGCTTCAGTGCAGAACAGACATGACATTGTCAAGTTCACTGCCAGTTATTCTACCAGAGCCGATTCTCTCATTCACACCTTTTATTTTTAATTGAGCAGAATAAAAGTCATTCCAATTTTCTGATGCAGAAAAATCCTCTTTGGTTGGGTCAGTGGGTGTGTCCAATTTCTCATTTTGGTTTCTCTAATGTGCGTGGGATTCCAGGTTCCTGACCAGATCTTTAGAACAACCAAACAACAGAGTGCCCTCAGGCTGAATCCTACTTTTGATGCAGGGCTCCCTGGAGGGTGGGCAGGACTTTGGAACACTAGTCCAACTAACACTCAGTGCATTGTGAATTCTTACGCATGACAGACATGACCAAAAAGCTTGTCGTTTACAAACCGCACAAACATACCTGGATTTAAGGAGTTCTCTAGTAACCTGGGACATAATATTTTCAGTTTTCATGTTAAACTAATACTGTATGTTCTCTCATAGAAATCCCTTTTCTATAAAACATCTGAGGTCTGCGGAAGAGGCCATCTCATCATCTGCTGCATGAGATTATTTTATTATTATATGGTTGTTGCACTTAAAGAAGCAACATTTTAACCTGGATTTACTGCAGTAAGGTATAATAGAGTGCCGTGCTCACATCATATACATTTTACATATAGGATGTTAATTGTGCAGGAAAGTGAAAATACTGCAGTGCGCTAACATTTTAAAAATCATCCCTACTATACTTCGATTTGCTCATCTTCTGCCCTATGACTGTCTCTGAAGGTGATAGGCCAGATTCAATCATCTTTATTATTAGGTATTTATACTACTATAATACTCAGAGGCCCCAGTCGGGCTCAGGGTGCTGTACAAAATAGAGGGAGACAGAACCCCTGCCCTGAACAGTTTAGGTAAATTTAACATTAGACTCCTGACTGGAGACAAGAGCAGGGCTCTGACTCTGCAGCTAAGCTTATTTTAATATTATTGGTAGAGTCAGCAACACAGTCTTAAGTGTCTGCATCAGGTTTGCTGTTGTTTCCTTATAGAGTTGGTCAACTTTCTAGACCCTGTCTACACTTACCTCCGGGATGCAGCGGCAGTCGACGGGAGTTATGCAAGCTACGCAAAAAACTTGCGTAACTCCCATCGACTTCTGGGCTTCTCTTCTGCGCCATCTTCACTGCACTGCACCGACGGGAACCATGTTCCTGTCAACGCAGCGCTACGCTACTTGCGAAGGTGGTCTTAGTACGTCGATTTCTGGATCAACTGAGCAGGTCTTCACTGACCGCTCAGTCGATCCAGAACAATCGATCTGACGGCGGTGACTTTGCCCCGTCAGTGTAGCCGTAGCCCTAGTTGAAATTTGGGAGGGGGAGAGAGGGCGGAGGAGAGCTAGAATTTTATGCCTTCACTCCCCACTCACTTTCTTCTCTGATTGGCCCTGCTTGTCACCATTTTTGTGATGGACTGATTCCAAGCCATTGCAATAAAACGGGACAAATTAAAGGAAGTGGCTGATAAAAATACAATCATGCCTTTTCTCTAAAGTTGCTCATTTGGAAGAGAGGAGCTTTCTCCTGTTCGTCTCATTGGATGGTCTATTTTAAAGGATTCTAGAGGAAATAACTGGAGCAACAAATGCTTACACTTACTTTCAAAACCCACAGGGAAGTTGGACTCTACCAACTGCTTCCTGCCTTCTTGGTCTAAATTCCATTTTACTCACACCACACCCCCTCAATTAAATGCCAAGCTGTCAGAAATCCTGGCACTCAGTTGACAGCTCTACTTATTTGTGCAGTACACATAATGTCTTTTTAGGAGATCTGCAGCCATCTCACAAGGAGATTATATTATGCTTCATTAACTCATGTACTGGAATTGCTTCTGAGGTGCAGTGAAGCCCAAACATTCCTGGGCAATTCAGCACTGATGAGTATAAGAGACCATACCCAATTCCACCTATTCAGAAGCAATCATGATTATTGGAGACGTGGAGGAACTTCCACTATCTTAGGAACAAGGTGACGTTGTTTTGCAGAGGGAGCTCAGTAATCTGCTCCACTTACACATACAAACATCATCTGCTCCAGTATGTTGTTTCTTTTAGCAACAATGCAGGATAAATATTCCTGCACCTCTTTCTGGAAGCACTTTTTGTTGAACTCAGGTCAGTGGATCCTACAAAATGCCCTAGCCTGGACCTACACCCTCCTCTGCTGGCCCTAACTGCAGCCAGCTAGCGCTCTTATGTTGAATACAATACGGTCCTATGCCACTAAGAGACTCAGCAGCTGTCCATGTGCTGTAGGTGCTGATGTTCCTCGGAACATGGGCATGAGTTGACAGGTGAGGAGTAAACACCTTGTTGTGGGCACACTTGAGCTGTGACCCTAATGCAACAATCCCTGTTTGTGTCCCAAGCCCACACCTCAACCAAAGACATCTAAAACTTCTACTCCTGTTCCTTATCCATCTTCTACCATAATGCCTAAAGAATGTTCATGTGAGTAGGTTCACAGAGTGGGCATAATTTGATTACATGACCACATACTAGTTTTTCTACAGGACTTCTGACCCATTCAGTGCACAGGTTGGTTAATAAACAAGGCAGGGTTGGGTAGCCACCTACTCATGTTCATCCATCAGTGCTTTTTTGGTCATCTCTCCCACATTGATCATAGTTATATTCTATATTTGGCCATAGTCTGATTTCAGGATTTAGTTTTTCACAGAATGTTAGCTCAGAGACTAATCACTCGCACACAGGGTCAGATTGTCAGCTGGTGTAAATTGGCATGCATGGAAGAAGCTCCAGATAAAAATCCACAAAACCACCACATTGTATTCCTTCAAATCCTTCCTTAACAGTCTCACTATTAACAGTTAGGCAGCTGGTGAGCTATAACCACTGCTTATCTTGCTGATCATAGCAATCTCATTCTTACCTTCTGTTCCATTTGTTTTTTGTATCCACTTGCTGTCTCCCAGCTTTTACTTCGGATTGTAAACTCTTTGGGACAGGGACTGATTTTTTTGTATATTAATATAGTGCCTAGAAGAAGGGGGCTGGCACCTTTATATAATAAAGTAATACATGAAAATAATAATCCATCCCAGTCAATGGAGCTACAATGATTTACACCTTCTGGAGATTAGCCCATAGTATGTGATAAGCAGGGTAAACAAGATAATAAAATGATGTTCAGAACTTAAGAGTAAATACTTCAAGTGACTTAGTTGAGCAGCAGTTATCATATGTTTTTTTTGAGCGAGAGAGAAAAGGTAGGTGAGGTCCAATAAAAGATATTACTTCACCTATCTTTTCTCTCATATCCTGGGACCAATATGACTACAACAATGATGCATATCACTTTTTAGCTGTAGTCCTTCCTCTATTGTAATTATATTTAGCAGCACATGACAGAAAAACATTTTTCATGATTCTGTCATCAATCTCAATAATTAACACTTTCCATAATTATGTCTGTATTATTTGGAAATGGTCTTCAAAATCTGTAAGCAAAAAGAATAGTATTGAATTGTGCTGATTTATAAACACCAATAATATGTTCATCATATATTTATCTTAAAGATTTAAGGCTCTATTTTGCACTGCATATGCAGTGCAAGACACCATGCAACTAGGGATTTACCACACTACATTTTCTTCTATTCTGTTTTCAGGGTCTGAACTCTAGAAGGATCCTACACACCCCATTCCCTTGCCCAATGAGCAAATGGACACAAGAAATTGCATTTACTCTGGTTATGGAAAAGTTAATCTTTCTAAGAGTGGTAATAAAAATAGATTCTTTCACTCCTTCCTTGAAGATGCTATCTTGCCATCAGTTTAGAACCAAACTAAGAACAAAGTTTTACTTGGCACCCCCATCCCACATGCCTCACTGTTCTCTAATTTCTTCTGGGATTTTTTTCCCCTCACACTACAGCTGTTACCTTGGGTAACCTAAAGATTCCTATCGTAAGGATACTGGACTATTGGTTGCAAACTGTTAAAGTTTTATTCTCCATCTGCATTGGTACAATCTTTGCCATTGCGCTCTGGCATTTATTCAGTTCTATTTATAGAAAATTTTACTCCTGTCAGAAGATGTTTTGTTAAGTTTCATATGCCTGATTGAAGGAAGATGATCTCTTTATATATTAAAAGTATATATATTCCTCATTCCCATGATGCATTTTAGTCCTTTAAGAATTACTTGAGTGAATTTAATGACTCTGAAGTGTGGCTGACTGACAGCATCACAGCCAAAGTGCTTTCTACAGGTAGTGGCATGACTGTCGCCTAATGTGACTGACCATGCTGCAGAGACCATCTGTGTAAAGAAGAGGGTAAGTTCTGTTATCTCCAGTTCAATCTGTGCATTTTGGCCTTGACCTCTCTGCTAAGACTGTCAACACACTTATGGTGGTTAATTATTAGGATGGGTTTTATGATGTGGACACTTATTTACCAGAAACAACCAACATATTTCATACATATTACTGAACTACCGTCAGATAATAATTTCTGTGAGCCACTAAGGAGTGCGGCTGGAGTCAAACAGGTGACTCAGGGCTGAAAGGCTTTGGACTGTAATCCATTACCAAATCCCTCAGCCACCCACCCACCCTAAAGGAGGAGCACAGGGAGTACCAGATGCTGTGCATGTATGTAATATTCTACCTAATGTTGCAGCTGGGCTGACTAACACATGCAGAGGGCTAACTGCTCCAACTAACACAATGAGTCAGCAGCTCAGCACAGGAATCCTGGCCAGGTTCTATCAGGTTTTCAGTCCTTTGGTTCAAAGCAACTGAACTTAGAGGATGCCCCTCCCCCCAGCAAGGAATAAGGGTAAATAAGACCTAGATACACCATAATTTAAGGGACCCCATACGTGTCCTTGTCCCCCTGTAACATTCCAGGGTACAGTCCAGATTATAATAGCTGTGTCACCCTACCCTCTGACCAGGGGGGCCTTTACAATGCCTTGCAGCTGTAGCCTCCAGCCTGGACAGCTCACAAACTGCCTCCAGCATGTAAGTCACCCCTAGCTATGTCTTTGTGTGTGCCGCAGCCAGCCAGCCACACCTTGGCTCTTACCAGCCTAGGTTATGTTGCAGGGTGCCCCCAACACACCCCCAGTCCCAGATTTTCCTTCAGAAATGCATGTCTGTGTTATTACAATACATGCACTCTGAATGACACTTTAATACCATATGTGATATCCTCCACAACATTTAGCCTCTTCTTATAAATCAGTCTAACTTTTTGTTACAATTAGTATTCCCTGTATTTATTTTTGCTTGTATATTCCCCCCCCCTCTCCCCCCAAACCCACACACACATCTCCTTTAAACAGAACCCTCTCCCTTCCACTGCGGGGAAAATTAACCTTATCACCAAGCAATTAGAATTCCCCAACTCCTAAGACCACACACATGCACACTAAGCAAAGAAAGGGTCCTGGAGGGTGAGGAAATAAGTGATTTAGCTATAAGAATATGTATATTTCACTAACTTACTGTATAAAAGCTATACATCTGCTTAATATGAGCTAGCCTTTTATCTGATAAAATGCATGAAGTGACCCTACAACAGATTTTAAGTTGAGCTATATAACATCCAGAATATAGGGGAAGATGAACAAATGTTTAATCTGCTTTTCTTTGGTCAGTATTATCATTCAGACAAAGCCCAAGCTCAAAGATATGCCACCCATGTCATTTCCCTCCTGTATTCCTCTAGCAGTTACGTAACAAAACCAGAAGAGCTGATCATTATGTAGGGATTTAACCTCTGCTGGCCATTTTATAACCATCGTTTTGTCCCAATTAACATCTAACATTAATGTTTCTGAATATGATCTTAAAGCTGAAAGAGCACGTAGGCAGAGATAGATTTATAAACAGGTTTGCTTGGCATGTCCACATGCCTTTTGAAATGGCAAGCATGAAGGCTGTCTCTTTACACAGGGGTACAGTACATGCTTTGTACCATTTGATAGTTTTAAAATATTTCTGATGTGACTGGTTGTATTTATTTCCATATGCTTATAAAGTGTGCAAAAGGTAACAACACAGGCACTTTCATGTTCTCCCTTTCTTTGCGCTACTTCTCACATTAAAATAAACACTTCCATCTTATTTCTGGTTTATTGGTAAATACAGGTTAGTCACTTCCCTTAAAACTAAACTGCAAATACTGTTAAATGCGCCATAAACAAAACTTACAAACTTTTTTATGTGATTAAAATGGTCATAACTATCTGATGTTTCTTGCTGATTGAATCTACCACTTCTATTTACCAGGAAAATAAACAACACGTGTTTACTGTCTTTCTAAAAGGTTCCTATATATTTTGTGGTCATTTCTCACTTATGATATTTCCAGCTTAATTTCATAAAACAGCTTTTACAGGGATTTAAAAAAAGGCTCATTGTATATTGTCTTCAAAATATTTTGCCTTTGAGCCATGGACTTTTATTTGTAGGAACAACCAACCATGCTGTTTGTGAGGGCTACATTACTCCATATTAAAAAGAGAAACAGCTGTGTGTTTTACAAATGGCTATAGAACTTAGGCTAGATATTGCTGGAATCTTTGCTTCTCTCCCTCTTCCCGCATATCGTAGTTTTTAATCATGAAGGAAAAACATAGAGGAAAGCCAAAATATATAGGGTTATTTTCCTCTTACTGTACGCCTACAGGCTCTGATTCAGAACCCATTCCTATTCAGCAAAGCACTTATACTGGTGCTTAACTTTAAGCACATCCTTGGATTTGAGCACATTTAATTGTTTTGGTGAATTGGGGCTACAGTTCCTATTAAATTTAACAGGCAGCAACAGAAAACTATCCAAGTGCTGCCAACTCTCATGCTTTTATTGCAAGTCTCACAATATTTGGTTAGTTTTTTCTTTAAGCCCCAGCTGCTGGAGTCAAGGGATTACTTGAGAGTCTCAGCTTCATTAAAAAAAATAAGTAAGTTTATAGTCCTCATGGTTGGGGAAAAAACCTTTAAAGTGTGACGTCAGCATAATCTAATAGCTCAGAAACAAGAAAGCAAATAGAGAACCCAACTTTTATTGGACTTTAAAAAGCCTCATGTTTTTTTTTAAGTCAATCTTATGACTTTGGGGCCTGACTCGATGTTTGAATGTTCACAACACTTGCTGTTCACAATATTGTTACTTCCAGTGAGACAACTCTATTCAGCGCTTTCCCAAGATTCTTCAAAGGCTCAGAAGCCATAAATGAGTGTTAAAGGCTCAGTCCTGTCTTCCAAAGTGAGAGTGCACACTGATATTAGAACATCACTCCGAACACCTACTCACCCATGCACAGCTGCTGATTTTAGAAGACAGCAATGCGCTCTCACATAACAACGAGCAGATTTGAGCCCTAAATCTGGGGAACCCAACAGCTGCTCCTGAGTCAAAAAGAAACAGAGACTGAAATGGCAAGTCATGGGATAATTAAAACATTTGTGACAGTAAACCAAAGAAACAAACAAGACAGAGAGCCATATGTTCCTATGTGTTGCATGTTGCAGAGCAAAGAGTCATTACAACATAATATAGATCTGTACCCCCAGCCAATGTCTACCATAAATGAGAGCCTATTCAGTATGATGCCTAAGGATGGAAAACAATACATCTGGCAGGACACAGGACACCCCCAGTTTGGTTGTATAAAAATAAAATGGACATGTGGCTTGGGTAGAAGTGGGTGGGGTTAGAAGGTGAACCATTTACACTGTTGTATGAGAGGATCATAGAACAGTACTAAAAATGACTGTAAGCTAGAGCTGCATACACCTATATAGTTGTGTAATGCTATATCACATAGCAATGCATGTTGGGCCTAATTTTCCACTGTCTCGCACGCTTCACCTGAGCAAAGTGGATGTAAAATGCTACCATTCTCATTTGTTAGTGTGTTACTTTACACAAGCAAGGCAATGGAAAAATCAGACCCCTGGTTGAAACAATAAATGGAAGATACAATAATATAGGTTGATTTCTGTGTCATGAAGTGGCCTTTAGGCATAATTGGGTGGTTTGATTGTGGATGCTAGCTTACTAGCATTTCCTATCTCTCTGTCATAGGCTTGCCCTGAGGAATGTTTGTGCCTTTTCCACTGCCAACCTGCTGATCAAACTGAGCATGAGACTACGCTGATATACGTAGGGCCCCATAATATCGCCTCTGGTTTAACGGCTGTACGTGTCTTCATAACCAGAACAGCTGGTGTTTACCACATGATTGTTTTCATGTCTGTAGTATTATAAATCTCACCACTGCTCTGCTTCAAAGAAATCAGAGGCTTTTGTGGCATGTTCTTTCCTGCGCATTGACAACACTGGCAGATACTGTATTTTCAAAAAATCTTGTTCTTGTGTTACTGAATTACAATGTAGATATGTGCTTTGTTAAATATAATAATTTAGGACAGAAAAAAAAGAATCCCCAGATGCCACTTTCAATTTTAGAACCTGAACCAAAATCCATTGAAATGAATGGAAAGACTATAAATTAAACTAAGATAAATTCACTAAACTATGCAATCTCCTAGACATGGAGACAAGGAATTCCTTCAGATGCCTTACAAATCTTGCAATTTTAGATGGCTGACCATCTGATTTTTGGTTCAGACACTATAAGCCTTGGTGTGATTAGTCATGACACTTGTGTAGAATCAGCTTGCTTGTTGGGGTTTAGTGCTGGTCATTTACACTAACTGTACATTGTTTTATTGAAATATGGATGTTTTTAAGGGAGTAATCCATTCTCGGTTATGCTCTTTTCCACTGGCTATTTACACAGTATTTCTAAGAGCTGAAAATGAGCCTCTCTGAGCTCTGCTGGATAAGACCACCTTCTAAGGGGTAAAGACCAACTTAGTTTTCAGTAACAGCTCACTCCTAGAACTCTTGGGCTACTTGAGCATGACTGCTCATGATAAACTATCTGACTGCCTGTGTCACAGACTTCAGTTTGAGCAACTTAAATTAACCAGACATATTTGAAATAAGATGGATTTAAACCATTTTCTCTCTAGTAACGAAGGGCCAATGTTGCATCCATTACATTACTAAAATCTCTATTTTTATTGTTAAATTGTTGTCATGTACAGTATAGCCACTTGCTCCTGACATAGTTAGGTAAGATTAAATTATGTGTCTAATCAAGGGAAGTACTGCAATATGTTATCAATGGATGCCAACGAGGTAAAAAAAAACTCTGAGATCCTTTACTATATGCTTATCTCACTTTTTTGATTAATACAGCAAGTTGTCATCTTTGAATATTGCATAATAATGTGAAAACAGGGGGAGGGGTGTCTCAATGCGTTGGCTGCCAGCCAATGGTTTAAGGAGAATTGGATCCTAAAAAAATCGCATCACATTTTTTGTAAAGCGCTGTAAAATCTTTTAGGATCTAATTGCCTTAAATGCTTGGATCTCCAGTTTTGCATGATGGACCATCAGACATCACATAACATAATGGATGAGCATTAGCAACCACTCAAATAATGTATCTGGTCACAGAAATCAGGAGAAGGGTGTTACAGTGGAGAAGGCATTGGGGATTGGGCTGAAGGAGTCTTAAGGGGTCCTTATCCTAGCTCTGCCAGTGGCCTGCGGCATGATCTTGTTCATGTTACTTCACCATTCTTTGCCTTTGCTTCCTCTCCAACCCTTTGTCTAGGCTGCAACAAGACCAAGGGCTCAGTGCGTTTAGTCGTGGAAGAAGGGCATGCATCCAGTACAGCTGTGCCCCTTCCAGTGGCCTGTTCCTTTTACAAAAAGTATTTCTAATTTTAAAAAAATGTACGTAGTGTCCAGTATCGAGGGCTGCCAATTCTCGCTGCCCCTGCATGGGTGCACCTACAGGGCAGAAGAAGGGACAGAAAGCCCTTTCCATCCCTAATTCATCCACACAGGATACAGGCAGGACACTGGTGCTTACACAACTTGAATGCAAGGGAGACACCCAGGGGCAGATCCACCTTCCACTGAAGTCAGTGGGAATCTTCCCATTGGGTTCAGTGGGATATTAGTCAGGCCATAGTGTAACCAGAGGCACTGCAGAGGTTAAAACAATTTTTCCTCCAAACTAAAAATGAAAAGAGAATTAAGAATAAGGTTTCCATTACCAAAATACTGCGACCTGTAACCTTTAGACACCCAAGGCCAGATCCAGACTAGATTGAAATCAATAGCACTCCATCCATTACCTTCAGTGGGCTTCAGATCAGGTCCTATCCTCATTTCTCTTGGGAGTCACAGCTCCCCTCTCCCATGTTACAGGAATTTTTAAATGCAAATAGATTTAGGAGCAATTCAGTGAACAAGGGCAACTAACAGGGGAGTTTTGCAAGGGAGTTCTCCAGGTGAAGGAGGACTGACTACATGACCCTTGGGGTGAGTTTGTTGTCTGTAGTGTGTGTGTTGGTGTTTGTGGTGTGCTTCCTTGTTTGACAGAAGTATATCATGTGGTCTGTTTGTTTGGGGGACTGTGTGCTGATCCTGGTGGCCTGCTAGGCAAGGCTGAGAGTGTCTTAAGGAGGCTTTGATCCCCAAGCCTTATAGCACCCATCAACCCTTAACCAGGGGGTGGGGCTACTCAAGGAGAACCAGGTTTAAAAAGCCCACTCCTCCATGACCAGTGGCAGCTAATGGGAGTTTTGCGAGGGAGTTAGAGAGGGAGTGGGAGAGTGTGGGGAGGAGGTAGAAACACTTCATTAACATTCTGTAAACTAAAGACAATAACTCCCTCCCCCCCGATAAAAAACAAACAACAATAAAAAAAAGAACTGCAGGAGTAAAAAGAGAATGCAGGCAGAAGTCCAGCAACAGAGTGGGAGCTATCCAGTTTATTGCACTGAGTGCAACATGGATGATTACCTGCCCTAGGGGTAGGTGGCACATGTGTGCATTCAATGCAATGTGCTCCTGGCCCTCAGGGATCACATATGGGCTTTGGAGACCAGGGTGTCTGAACTGGAGGATCTAAGGGACACAGAGAGGTACATAGATGAGACTTTCTGGGACACAGTAGAATGGTCCTATCCTTGGTATGACAGTCTCTGTACTGTTGAGGAGCATGAAAGTCCCAGGGAAGGAAAACATTAACTGGAGTGGAGGGAAATGATCCCATAGTTGGGACCCTCCTTCCAGATGATGTCATGGTATCTTCTCACACTGAAGATACCTCTCCAGAGAAGAGAACTCCAGTAAGTAGGAAAAGATGGATAATAATGTAATGGGGGACAGATAATAACAGTAATGGGGGACTCAATCCTTAGAAACATAGACAGCTGGTCTTGTTATGACCAAGAGACCCATGTGGTGACTTGCCTGCCAGGTGTAAAGGTTGCAGATCTCTCGAGACATCTAGACAGACTTATGTTTAGTGCTGGGGAGGAGTTGGTGGTCATGCTACATGTAGGTACCAATGACATAGGGATGGATAGGAAAGAGGCCCTGGAGAACAAATTTAGGCTGCTAGGTAAAAGATTGAAGTCCAGAACCACCATGACAGCATTCTCTGAAATGCTTCCAGTTCCACATGCAAGGCCAGTTAGACAGGCAGAACTACAGAGTCTCAATGCGTAGATGAGATAATGGTGTAGGGAGGAAAGGTTTAGCTTTATTAGGAACTGGGGAACCTTTTGGGAATGGGGAAGCCTATACAGGAAGGATGGGCTCCACCTAAACCAAAATGGAACCGGATTGCTGGCATGTAAAATTAAAAAGGTCATAGAGTGGTTTTAAACTAAGGGCTGGGGAAAAGCCAACAGGTGCAGAGGAGCATGTGGTTCGGACAGAGACATTCCTTAGGGGAGATTCTATTAATGGAGATTCTCTATATCCTAGTAAGGAGGAGAGGATGGAAAAGGATATAATATGAGTAAGTTCTGTTGAAAAACAGTCAAATGAAAAATTCCCATTCAATTACATCATAGAATGGCAGACAGCTAAAAAGTGCCATTTTTAAAGCACTTATATACAAATGCTAGAAATCTAAATACTAAGATGGATGAAGCTGAGTACCTCATATTAAATGAGGATATTGATAATAATAAGCATGACAGAAACTTGGTGGAATGAGGATAATCAATGGGACACAGTAATACCAGGATACAAAATATATCAGAAGGATAAAATAGGTCATACTAGTGGGGGAGTGGCACAATATATGAAAGAAAGTATAGAATCAAATGAAATAAAAATCTTAAATGAACCAAACTGTGCCATAGAATCTCCCTGGATAGTAATTCCATGCTTGAATAATAAGAATATAGCTGATGGGATATTCTACCCACCACCTGACCAAGATGGTGATAATGACTGTAAAATTAGAGAGGCTATAAAAATAATAATGGGGGATTTCAACTATCCCCATATTGACTAGGTTTATGTCACCTCAGGATGGGATGCAGAGATTAAGTTTCTTGACACCTTAAATGACGGCTTGTTGGAGCTGTTAGTCCTGGACCCCACAAGAGGAGAGGCAATTCTTGATTTAGTCCTAAGAGGAGCTCAGGATCTGGTCCAAGAGGTGAATGTAGCTGAACTGCTTGGTAATAACGACCATAAGGTAATAAAATTTAACATCCCTGGGGGAGGTTCAGGGGAACACCAAAGCAGCCCACCATGGTAGCATTTAATTTCAGAAAGGAGAACTACATAAAAATGAGGAAGTTAGTTAAACAGAAATGAAAAGGTACAGTGCCAAAGTGAAATCCCTGCAAGCTGCATGGAAACTTTTTAAAGACACCATAATAGAGACTAAATTTAAATGTATACCCCAAATAAAAAAAACATAGTAAGAGGACCAAAAAACTGCCACCGTGGCTAAACAACAAAGCAAAAGAATCAGTTGGAGGCAAAAAGGCATATTTTAAAAAGTGGAAGTTAAATCCTATTGAGGAAAATAGAAAGGAGCATAAACTTTTGCAAGTGAAGTGTAAAAATATAATTAGGAAGGCCATAAAAGAATGTCAAGAACAGCTAGCCAAAGACTCAAAAAGTAATAGTAAAATTTTTCAAGTACATCAGATGCAGAAAGCCTGCTAAATAATCAGTGGGGTCACTGAATGATCAAGATGCTAAAGGAGCACTCAAGGAAATAAGGCTATTGCAGAGAAACTAAATGAATTCTTTGCCTTTCTTCACATCTGAAGGTCTGAGGGAGATTCCCAAACCTGAGTCATTCTTTTTAGGTGACAAATCTGAGGAATAGTCCCAGATTGAAGTGCCATTAGAGGATGCTTTGAAACAATTTGATAAATTAAACAGTAATAAGCCACCAGGACCAGATGGTATCCACTCAGGAGTTTTGACAGTACTCAAATGTGAAATTGCAGAACTACTGACTGTGGTATGTAACCTATCTTTTAAATCAGCTTCTGAACCAGATGACTGGAGAATAGATATTGTGATGCCAATTTTTAAAAAAGGATCCAGGGATGATCCCAGCAATTGCAGTCTGGTAAGCCTAACTTCAGTACCAGGCAAATTGGTTGAAACTATAGTAAAGAACAGAATTATCAGACACATAGATAAATACGATTTGTTGGGGAAGAGTCCAGATGGATTTTGTGAATGGAAATTATGCCTCACCAATTTACTAGAATTCTTTGAAGGGGTGAACAAGCATGTGGACAAGGGTGATCCTGTGGATATAGTGTACTTAGATTTTCAGAAAGCCTTTGACAAGTTCCCTCACCTAAGGCTCTTAAGCAAAGTAAGTGCTCATGGGATAAGAGGGAAAGTCCTCTCCAGAAACTGATTAAAAGATAGGAAAGAAGGGGTAGGAATACATTAACAGTTTTCAGAATGAAGAGAGGTAAATAATGGTGTCCCCCAGGTGTCTGTATGGGGACCAATACTGTTCAACATAACCATAAATCGTCGCGAAAAAGGGGTAAACAGTGAGGTGTCAAAATTTGCAGATGATGCAAAAATACTCAAGATAGTTAAGTCCAAAGCAGACTATGAAGAGTTACAAAGGGATCTCACAAAACTGGGTGACTGGGCAACAAAATGGCAGATGAAATTCAATGTTGATAAGTTCAAAGTAGTTCACATTGGAAAACGTGATCCCAACTATACATATAAAATGATGGGGTCTAAATTAGCTGTTACCACTCAAGAAAGAAATCTTGGAGTCATTGTGGATAGTTCTCTGAAAATATCCACTCACTGTGCAGTGGCAATCAAAAAAGCAAACAGAATGTTGGGAATCATTAGGAAAGGGATGGATAATAAGACAGAAAATATCATAATGCCGCTATATAAATCCATAGTACACTCACGTCTTGAATACTGCTTGCAGATCTGATCACCCCATCTCAAAAAAGATATATTGGAATTGGAAAAGGTACAGAAAAGGGCAAGTAAAATGATTAGGGTTAAAGAAAAGCTTCCATATGAGGAGAAATTAAGAAGACTGAGACTTTTCAGCTTGGAAAAGAGATGATTAAGGGGGATATGATAGAGGTCTAAAAATCATGACTGGTGTAGAAAAAGTAAATAAGGAAGTGTTATATAGTCCTTCTCATAACACAAAAACTAGGAGTTACCAAATGAAATTAATAAGCAGCAGGTTTAAAACAAACAAAAGGAAGTATTTCTTCACACAACGCACAGTCAACCTGTGGAACTCTTTGCCAGATGATGTTGTGAAGGCCAAGACTATAATGGGGTTCAAAAAGAACTAGATAAGATCATGGAAGGTCCATCAATGGCTATTAGCCAGCATAGACAGGGATTGCTGTTTGCCAGAAGCTGGGAATGGCTGATGGGATGGATCACTTGATGATGACCTGTTCTATTCATTCCCTTTGAATCACTTGCCATTGGACACTGCTGGAAGACAGGATACTGGGTTAGATGAACCACTGGTCTGACCCAATATGGCTGGTCTTATGTTCCTAGGATGGTTGCAACATCATCAATAATGTTGATAAATTAGCCTATGATAATTTTTAATTAATGTTTATATGTGACAACAGTTTCTGCCTCCAGTGTTCACCATACATTAGATCTAGACAAGTTATTCACTGTGAACAATTGGGCTCAAAAACAGCTATGAGAGGGTTTTTCCTTAAATAAAGGCTATATCTGTGGAACTTTTAAGTGGCTTTTTATCAATAAATGAATACATAAATAAATAAAGTTGTTTTAAATAGTATTTGGAATGGGCATAGAGTTAATGATCAGCACAATTAATAAATTCAGATTAGCTAACCAATTAATCCTATTTGTCAAATTTGGCTCTTCTCTTTGCAAAGTGATCAATGGTATCCAGATTACGTTTGTGTTAGATACTACCGGTCAAACGATTCTGAGTAACATTTGGTCTTGTTCCTTGACAGCTTGTAGTGAATTATCAGTGTTCTGTTCTTTTTTTATTCACATTCATATAATAGAAAGGTAGGACTGGAAGGGACCTGAAGAGGTTACCAGCTAATGTACTCCTCTGCGCTGAGGCAGGACCACATAACCCTAAACTATCCTGAAAGGTTCATCTAACCTGTTCTTAAAAACTTTTAGTGATGTTGATTCCACAATATCTCTTGGAAGCCTATTTCAGAGCTTCACTATCCTTATAGTTAGAAAGTTTTTCCTAATATTTAATCCAAATCTCTCTTGCTGCACATGAAGCCCATTATTTCTTGTCCCACCTTTAGTGAACATGGAGAATAATTGACCACTGCCCTCTTTATAATAGCCCGTAACAAAAATGAAGACTTATTACGGCCCCTTCAGTCTTCTTTTCTCTCAGATGAAACATGCCCAATTTGTCTAACCTTTCCTCACAGGTCAGGTTTTCTAAACCTGTTACCACTTTTGTCGCTCTCCTCTGGACTCTCGCCAGTTTGTCCACATCTTTCTTAAAGTGCGGTGCCTAGAATCGGACACAGTACTCCATTGAGGCCTGACTAGCGCCAAGTAGAGTAGGACAATTGCCTCCCATGATTTACATATGACACTCCTGTCAATACACCCCAGAATGGCAGAATAATATTAGCCTATTTCGCAACCGCATCACATTAATGACTCATTCAATTTATGATGCTCTGTAACCCCCAGATCCTTTTCAGTAGTGCTACTGCCTAGCTAGTTATTCCTCATTTTGTAGTGCATTTGATTTTTCCTTTCTCACAGTAGTACTGCGTATTTGTCTTTATTGAATTTCATCTCGTTGATTTTAGACCAATTCTCCAAATTAACAAAGTCATTTTGAATTCTAATCCTGTCCTCCAAAGTCCTTGCAACACCTCCCAGCGTGGTGTCACCGGCAGATTTTAAAAGCACACTCTCCACTCCATTATCCAAGTCATTAATGAAAATATTGACTAGTACTAGACCCAGGACAGAGTTCTACAGGACTCTCCTTGACCTCTTCCCCCAATTTGACAGGGAACCATAGAAAACTACTTTGTGTATGGTCTTTCAACCAGTTTTGCAGCCCCGTTAGAGTAATTTTATCTAGACCACATTTCCCCAGTTAGCTTATGAGGGTGTTATGTAGGACTGTGCCAGGAACCTTATTAAAATCAAGATATGTCTCATTTATAGCTTCCTTTATCCCCTAAACCAGTAACCCTATCAAAGAAGAAAATTAGGTAGCTTTGGCATGATTTGTTTTTGACAAATCCATGCTGGCTATTTCTTATAACCCTATTATTGTCTACATGCTTACAAATCAAATTGTTTAATAATTTGTTCCGGTATCCTTCCAGGTATCAAAGTTAGGCTGACTGGTCTATAATTCCCTTGGTCTTCTTTGTCCTCCTTTATAAAGAAAAGTAGCCACCCTCCAGGAGTTCTCTCAGATAATTACTAACGGTTGAAGATTACTTCAGCTACTAACAGTTGAAGATTACTTCAGCTAGCTTCTAGAATGAACTTTATCAACTAGGCCCTATTGATGTGAATACATCTAACATATCCAAATAGTCTTTAATCTGTTCTTTCCCTATTTTGACTTGCATTCCTTCCCTTTTGTTGTTTATATTAATGGTATTAAGTATCTGGTCACCTTTAATCTTTTTACTGAAGACTGAAGCAAATTTGGCATTAAACACCTCAGCCTTCTTGATATCATCTGTTGTTAGTCCTTCTTCCCTGATTAGCAGAGGACCTATATTTTTCTTTGTTTTTGTTTTGCCTTTAATATATGTATAGAACTTCTCCTTACTGGCTTTTATGTCCCTTGGTAGGAGTAACTAATTTTATGTCTAACCTTTCTGACTATGTCCCTACATGTTTGTGCTATGCTTTTGTACTCATTCTTGGCAATTAGTCCAAGTTTTGAGTTTTTGTAGCCTTCCTTTTTGATTTTTAGGTAATTATAGAGCTCCTGATGGACTCACATTGGCTGTTACTATTCTTCCAATCTTTCCTTCACATTGGGATGCTGTTGTGCCTTTAATACTGTCTCGCTGAGTTACTGTCAGCTCTCCTATAGTTCTTTTTCTCTTAGATTTTCTTTCCAGGGGACCTTACCTACCAGTTCCTTGAGTTTGTTAAAGTCTGCTTTTGGAGTTGGGTTCATTGTCTTCATTCTGCTGCTCTAACTCCTTCACTTCCTTAGAATCACCATTGTATCTAATATGCAGAATTCACTATTCAAACAAGGATAGTTTTGTCAACCAAGTCATGGTTTCTATTCAGATGACATAAGGTAATCACTTTTAGTGGGAATAAGTACATTCACTGATTAATGCCCTTATTCAGCACTTTCCTAAACATCCGTTTAGGCAAAACACGGTCTTACAAATATTTTCTGACAGGTGAACAGAAAATGGTCAAATCCTTACTGCAGTTCAAATTTCAGAAGTGTGTTCATGAATAGTTTTGTCCACCTCTCCAACAGGTGTTCAATGCTTGTATTCTCCTTTGGATTATTTCTCTCTATACCCTTTTCTTGGGCCCAAACATGCAATCCTTATTCAAACCAATGCCCCACTCATTTTGTCTATAGAGGACTGCAGCGTCGAGCCTTCAGTTTCTATCCTTCTAAAAAAAACGTTCCTGAGTATTGCAATGCCACTTACACTCTGCAGTCCCTGAAGGACCCAGTACTGCTCCCATTAAAGTCAGTGGGATTTTTAGCAAAAGTGCACCTGGACTCTGTAACATGACTAGTGCTTTAAAAAAACTGAACAAGTCACCAAACACTGGAAGGGAAACTTTCATGAATTGAGTTCAAAGACTAAAATAAAATGGAGTTGCAAATTTACAGCTTAATGTTCTTTAAGTTAGCAGAAAAAATAAACTCTGGCTTTCCTTATTGACTGTTAACCACAGTAACCTAAGACTTACTCCATTTCATCTTTGTTCATTTAATATTGGGATTTTCTTTTTATTTTATTGACTAGGAAACATCCAGTTTTCTGGCTGGAGCTTATTATGTAAAGAAAGCATAAAAGGACTCATTACTTTTTAACTACTAGCAGAGAAGGGAACAGAATGCATGTATTATTTTGAGTAAGCGCAGCACTTGGTAGCACTACTATTTCAAACTATGCATTGTTAGTATCCAGAGCTACACGAAACATTAAAATAGTGTGTGATGTATATAATTTATCTAACATCTCCATCCAGTTAGCTAAAGAGTTGTATTTTTATAGCATGGACGTGAGGCTTCAAATAATTATTTTAAAACTCTTTTCACTATATTATTATAAAGCAAATGTCTGATTTGTATCCAGGCCTCAGGTCAGCGAAGTACTTACGGACATGCTTAAAGGTACATTGACTTTAAAGGTAAGCATCTGTTTTAGTGCTTTGATAAACAGGGATGGATTTAGGGATATGCTTACTGGGCGTTGCTGAACTCTGAGTCTTTAAGGGAGATTTTCAGAGGCATAAAGGGGAGTTGGGTATTGGCTCTTACTGGTTTCTATGCTGTTGGAAATCTCTCCCTAAAGGTGCAGCCTAGCAAGACCCTTCCTTACGCAAGTCTTTGCCTTTCATTGGGGGTACTTATGTGAGTGAAGTTTACTCGGGTGAGTGAGGTTTGCTAAGGGGCTCTAGTTGTAAGTAAACACTGGGCAAATAACATAATACTTGAAGAGATTAGTTCCTTCCCCAGCTTCCTTAAACAGGAAATTGCCGTATTTCCAATGTGTCGCTTTCCAATTGAGATTTCCAATGAATCCTTATGAGACTGTCTAAATATTATACATGTTTGAATACAAAATTCAAAAGGAATTCATTGCAACCACACAGTAATTAAACTAGTGGGTTAAACAGAGAAAGAGAGTGAATTTGCCTCAGGGCTTATGATCCTCGAATACCATCTTTACCAGAGACTAAACATTGCAAGCCACCCTGCTGGTAATGGATGGGCATTTTAAAGAGGTAAATGTTAAACAGTGATGAAGCATAATTGGAGCTGTTTGTTGTGCATTCATTGATGAAATGCCAGCAAAACTGAGTCAGTTCAAAATGACATGTTTATGTGACATCAAAGAGTCTGTGCTGTCTTTACATTATATCTGTGACAAATGTATATATTGGATCAGTGCTTGCCATTTAGACCTTCTCTGCTTACTTTTCATTGTAAAGAGAAACATTTGTGATTCCGCTCAAGCTGATCACTTGGTAAATATGTACAATGATGTGCTAGCAACACATGTAGAGAAAGTTGTTGAAAAATGCTTCTGAGCCTACTAGAGTAAATATATATTCACACACAGTGACTAAAGTGCCGCTCCTTGTTGCCTCAAGGATTGTTGCAGTCAAAGAGAAGCAAGCCCAGCAGTATATTGCTGTGTGCTCTAGCCAAATAGTTGCAGTTTACACATTAAAAAACAAAAGCAAAACAAAAAACATGGTTCTTACAGGTCCTCAGAAAATACTCGGATTTATTTTACTAGACACCAACAATTGAGAGGTTGGGCACAGAACTTTAATGCCAAGATGGAAAATGGAGCTTACACTGGGTCTACTGCTATAGCCGAGCCTCTTACAGCTTCTCTGCCCTTTTTGGCCATGTCATGAACATAGTCTCATATGACTGATTGCTCTTGTGCTGACCACATGAGCACTGGTGCTAGATTTTTTTAAAAAGCAAAACATTGTGGTAAAAGTTATCCTTCACATACAATAATATTTACTCCTTCTTTTGCTTAGATGGCCCTTACTAAAATGTATCCAGCATTCAGGAGCATGTCATATTACTGCTTCTCCAAAATATGCCAAGATGAGAGGTGTAAGACCCTGAGTGCATTGCTGACATCTCTATTGCTGTACTGGTATTTTACCTAGTAGGTTATTTTAGCTAACCTAGTTCACCTATCCACTATGGAGGGAGGTAGGGGAGGAAGCAATCAACATTATCCTATTCATGGGGGAGTGCAGACGGAGGAGAAAATCACTAGGTCTCAAGAGCCCAGTCTCCTCTGCCTATAAATAAAAAGCTGTGAGATATAGTACAGAAAGCACCAGCAAGGCCCTGAGACTGAAAGCACTGGGTTAGCCCTAATAGCCAGAGGTGTTTGCTAAAAAAAAACAAGCTGGGAAGGAAAAGGCACAGCTGCTGTACTGCAGGTGCTCGGAATCTCTGAAAATCAGGCTCTGGTTCTTAGTATTCTACCTCCATTGGCTACCACTCTAGATATCTCCATTGTCAAGGCTAAGAAGATTGCCACAACTGCCAGCCAGCTAGAAGAGTGACTATCCTGGGGCAGAGAACTACATAAAGGTCTCATCTAATAATTGCCTCTTAATTTTCCCTTCTAACCAGTCAGCAAAGTAAATATGAAAAACACAACACATTGTGGTAAAAGTTATCCCCGCCATACTTCATCACTGTCAGTAATATTTAATGCTTCTTTTGCTTACTAGCAAATAGACAACATATTTAGGCCTAAGGGTGCATGCTGTGAATGGGGTGCTTGAGCATCTGTTTCTCCAGAGACTCTAACCACTTTCCCAATGAAACAAGGGACTGGAGTATAGAGTAACAACATTTTATCATATCACTAATTCCTATCCATAGTTCCAGATGGAGAGCACGCAAGGTGCACTCAGGTTAACAGTTAGTTTCAGGCTGTTATGGTGGGAGTTTGTACAGTTTTCAAATGGAAAGTAAATGAACAGCTGAGAATATACTGGGAACCTACCAGTTCCAGTAAGTGGATCTATACCACACTATTTGGTAGATGGGAATGCCAGACATACAGTAGAACTTCAGAGTTATGAATACCCGAGTTATGAACTGACCTGTCAACCACACACCTCATTTGGAACAGGAAGTATGCAATCAGGCAGAAGCAGAGACAAAAAAATAAATAAATAAAGCCAATACAGTACAGTACTGTGTTAAATGTAAACTACTAAAAAAAAAAAGGGGGGGGGGGGGATTTTAAAAAAAAAAAGATTTGATAAGGTAAGGAAACGGTTTCTGTGCTTGTTTCATTTAAATTAAGATGGTTTAAAAACAGCATTTTTCTTCTCCGTGGTAAAGTTTCAAAGCTGTATTAAGTCAATACTCAGTTGTAAACTTTTGAAAGAACTACCATAATGTTTTGTTCAGAGTCACAAACATTTCAGAGTTACAAACAACATCCATTTCCAAGGTGTTCATAACTCTGAGATTCTACTCTAATACATTTGTCTTTGCATTAGTGAAACATAATCTGCCAGGAATTATTTCATGATCATTTTTCTTCCAGGCAAGGAAACTGTAATGCTTCTTAGAAGTGTGACAGCCCTAAGGAGTACAGGGAGTTGTGGGAGGCATCGCAGACTCTCAGGACTGAAGACTGAAGTCCTCTTTTTAACCACAGAGTATGTATAGCATGGGCAGACTTCCCCATACTGTATCACTAATGTAGCTCAACCTGACATGGAAGGGGCCAACTCTAAGACTAAGATGAGTATTTCAATCTCTATACCCGTAAAGTAATTAGCTTCTCTCTACTCAGACTTCCAATAGCAAACACCTGTCCATTGGGAAGACTACCAAAAATACTGCACATATTACCAAATAGATACCAAATTGTAGCTACTTTCCTTCAGTACCGTCCTGGGTTGGATTTATACCAGTGACCTTAAAGTGACAGGTTCTATGTCACTTTACCAATCCCTCGAGTGATCCATTCCTTCTGAACTACAACATTTAAATTGTTGGGGATAGTGATTACAGCTGGGGACTCAGAATCAAAATACCAAGGTGTGACGGGGTGGACTTACCCCACACTGAAAGAGTTAAGCCAACTCTACGGGTGGCAGAAGTCCCGTCCCCCCAAATGCCGCTGGGCATGCTCCACCTGCTGCCCTAGCATAAAAAGGAGCAGCCCAGCTCATTCTATGCTGACCACTGAGGAGGGAGGAGGTGTGCAGGAGCTGCTTCAGCCCCTGACAGTGGGAGCCAAGAACCTGGGAGACTTTGCTGGAGACCAGCCACCCGGACCCAGATACCCAAAGAGACACCTTCACCAGGGTGCTCCAAGACCCAGGGGAGAGGTGAGCGGTAGCTGAGCAGGAAGGGAAACCTGGAGGCCTGAGGGATGACCCCCATCGACAACCAGGTAGGAAGTAGCCCAGGGAGCTGGTGTGGTGTAACTGAGGGTGGAGAGAGGCACTGGTCAGCGTGTTTCAGGAGGATCCCTGTTGATCTGGTGTCAGGCAACCCCGACACCAATAGGACCCTGGGCTGGGGCTCAGAGGAGCAGGGAGGGCCTGAGCCCGCCACCCTGACTACCACCTCCCCAAAGGGGGTGCCCCACTACCCCAACAAACTGCCAGAGCATGCTTCCCTGACCTGAGGGCGACTATTAATTCTGTCTGCTAGGCTGTACCACCCCAACCCGAGGTTGACTATTGACTCTGGCCATTATGCTGTATTGCCCTGACTTGAGGGCGGCTATTGACTCTGGCCACTAGGCCATACCGCCCTGGCCCAGGGGTGACTACTGACTCTGGCTACTAGACCATACCGCCCTGATCCAAGAGGGGTTATTAGCTCTGACCACTAGGCTGTGTTACTCGTCATGGAAGTCAGCCACTAGGCCTGGATCTGTAGGGTGCAGGGCAGAGGAGACATAGTCTTGTTGACTGCACTCATGAGGGGATGCACCACTCCCCTCATTACCCCCTTGAACATCCCCACCAAGGGGTGATGGGGAGGGCTTATCTCACAACACAGGTTTGCTTGTGACCTTGAATGAGTCCCCTTTTGTGCACTTCAACAGACCGAGCAAGCAAATAAAATGGGTGAAATAATACTTAACCATGGTGTGCCGGCGCTTAATTTATTAATCCGTTTCCCGAACTGTGGCTGGAGGAGCATTTGCTAATGATCTGCAGATGGCTGTCTGATCATGTGGTGCTAGCTCTCTCGTTTCCAGCTGAGAAAGAAGCAGAACCAATGGTGCTCTCACACCGCAGCTCACTGGTTACTATGGTCTGTGACAGCACCCTTCACCAACTCCTCCTGCCATACCATGCCCACTGGCACCACCTGCAGCAGGTTCCAAGCAGCCCCTTTTATGGTTTTCTCTTCCCTGGCTCATATCACAGGCCTCCAGAAGAAATGTTCTGCCTCCTCTCTCTTCCTCCTTCGCTTGCTCATTGAGACCTCCTCCCATCTTTTTTTTCTGGTTTGTGCCCTCCACTGTCATGGCTTAGTCCTCCCCACATCACGTCACCATCTCCACCATTCCTTCACCTGTCTCCTCTACTCCCAGCCTGCTCATGACCCCTCTTCTATTCTCCACCTCACACTGTGTCTCTTCCTTCTTACCTCTGGTGATCTTTCTCTCAATCCAGGCCCAAATTGGTTGCCTTGCTCTCCTCCTCTCTCACTCTCATGTGACTTCAGACCTGCTCCTCAAGCTCTGCTCCTGCCAACTCTACAAGCTCTGATTGATACACAGCCTCTTTGATCCTACTCCTTCCCTTTGTGTGTTCTTCGAAACTATCACCTGAAGAGAAAAAGTTTATCTTACTCCTCTTGGCGTTATCTTCTCTCATTCCCTCTGACCTGAAGGCTGTGAGATCAGTGAGGGAAACTGCTTATCCTCACATTCACTTTGTCTCATTTGGAATCCAGTACATCTACCTCGTCTCCCCCTTCTCCCTGGGAGTGACTGTTATATGCCAGTCCCAGTTCCTCGCCCTCCTTTTCCTCCCAGAGAAGTATGAATATTTTAATAAGTCACTCCCATAGAAGACTTTGCCAAAAATCTTAGCTTAATAGAACCTTACTGGAAAATGTAATGTACACACTACAGCCACCCTTAAGGAGCAGTAGGGTTCACAGCCCTCATTGCCTCCTTCTCGCCAACACAGAGTTCTGGTCCATTGGCCACTCCCATGCTATTTTCCCCTAGCTTGATCACAGGTGCCTTCCACACTCGCCTGGAGAGAGGTGTCCCAGAGGTAGACATGCGGGGGTTCTGGAGCACAGTGTGACGTGGTATGATTTGAAGGGGATAGCAATAGAGACCTTGCCAGAGGCAGGACTGAAGTATCCTCCCTTTGCATATATTTTATTTTATTTAAATGCTGGTCAGGGGTCACCATCTTGCTGAATCAATTTGGCTTCACTTCTGTTGTGAACAATGAGAAGTGGTAACCATTGTGAAAGACGATTTTTTTGTTAAGGGCAGCTCTCCAGCTTCACTCAGCAATAGGAGATGGCAACAAATTTGGAAGAGAGCAGTTTTCTGTGTCACCTTCTGGTGAAGGAGATGCTTTCTGTTATGAAAAGTAATGACAATTAATTAAGAATGGCAATTAATCCTAAATTTTATTTATTTATATATATAAAATATATACTTGGTTTCTATTGTTCCATTAAGAAGATCACTTAGAATTTAAGCTTAATTTTTAAATGGGTCCTTTAAGAAGTTTAGCACCTTGTGTCAGACATTTAACACAAACTAATTAGTGGATTTATTTGGAAATTCTCAGCAAATTTATTCCGTGCCCAAAGAAGAAGAGCAGCACATTTGGGGAGGATTCACTGTAGTCTTCATACATAACAAAGTGGTTAAATTCCTGCTTTCAATGCAAGTCAACATAGGTTTTCACTATGAAATTATGAACAACATTTCCATAATGTGCTGCAATGCTTCAGTACAATGTGATCTATTAATAAGGACAGAATTTCAGGCCTAACTTGGAATTCCTTTGCCTTTGCGAACCTGTCAAACAGCTCTCTATCTGAACATGTTGCAGGTTTTTCTTCTTTGTGGTTCAATAAATAAATCAGAAAAGAGATTTTCAATCTGTGTTATATTATTTCTGTCTCCCATTATGTTTTATTCTTCGTTTCCTTTTTGCCTTTGCCAGTCACTGTCTTTTGTCTAGTAAAGAGGAAAAGTAACTGGTGGCAGGCTACCTGCGCAGCCAAGAGATAGTTCTTTTCAGTCAGTAAGTGATGATACTAAATTCCCCTCTAAGGGCACAGATCCCTCAAGTGCAAAAGCCTCACGTTTCAGAATTCTCTCTCTGGCTGCCTTTTGCATTTTGTTTTGACTTTGCTACCCTTTTCTTTGTCTTATGCATGCCTATGATTATCATATGCTGGGAATGTACTAAATATATAGCACAGTGGAGGAAGGAAATTTTGTCACTAGAATATATAATTAGGGTGACCAGATATCCCGATAGTAGAAGAAACATCCTGAAACTAGGGCCTTTGTCTTATACACACAACTATGCCTTCCTCCCTGCCCCCAAAAAAGGGTCCCACTTTTTCACACTTGCTATCCCATCACCCAATATATAACGTGTGCATAAAATGCTAGAATATCTTATTTTCATTGATAGCCTGTGCTGCAAATGGATTGATTAAGATTTCAAATATAGGTATTTATAAATAGCTTAGAAGGAGGGTGGTGTTGGGGTTAAGGCACTGGACTGGGACTTAGGAGGTCTGTGTTCTGTTCTTGGTTTTGCTACATGCTTCCAGAGTGACCTTGGGACAGCTCACTGGCTCTCTGGGCCTTGCTTCCCCAGCTGTCAAAGGTGGATAATACTTCTCCTTGCCCGATGTTTTGTCTGTCTTGCCCATTTGCAGATCTTTTGTCTGTCTTGTCAGAATGGCCTGATTCTGCACTGCCATCTCTGCCGGCAGAATGCATTGACTTCGGTGGGGTTCAGCGAGGGGGCAGCAGTCTGCTTGCATAGGTGGCAATGCAGGATTGAATGATTCGATTGTCTCTATGTACCTGTAGACTGCCTACCCCAGGGCTCTCATCTCAGCTGGGGGTCTGTACGTTCTACGGCAATATAATTAACCTCACCATTTATCAAGGTTTCATGAAGTATTAGAGCCTTGACAAGACGACTACATGCAGCAAAAATAGAACAAGTGTCCTTAGGCTGTTAAAACGGAAGAATTTTTATACTTAAATGTCTCCTCATTCTTCTTATAGTGGCTGCCTGGTGACTGCACTAGCGGAGTTCTGCTCTGGAAAAGGCTCTGGAAAACTAGCATAATGGAGTTTCATGATTATTGCATGGCACTGTCACTATATCCGATTTGCTGAGTTTACAAGCAACAAGGATGCTTAGGGTTTTTGTTTGTTTGTAAACTCACAGTTGTAACAAAAAACTGCTACCTAGACACTGAAAAATCAAGGAGTGTTCTGGTTCCTGCATCATCTTTAGTGCTTGTGCAGGACCCTCTGTGATGCCTGTGCAACCTCAGACAGCAAACTCTCTCATTTACACCTGTGCAACCCCATGCCTACAAACCAATGGCACAGGCATAGTTGCAGGCATGATTTGACCCTGCAGTTGGATCTTCGACCCGGGTCCTGCACCAGGGTCTACATCTGCATGCTCTTGCGCCTTCCCATGGAAGACAAGTCGTTGATTTTTTTTCAACCTAAAGATTATCAAAATACTCATTCTTGTCTTTATAGCAGTTCTCTCTGGGATGCATTTCAATTCCCTTAGGATTATCAGAGTTGTACACAGTCCTGACTAACTCAGTACGTCTGTATTGCCAGTTTATGTCCTTTTATCACTGAGTATGACATTTGAAAGTGTCAAGCAAAGTCCAAGAATAAGCCTGAGGAAAACTGTGCAGTGTTGTGGGGATAGAGACAAATCACAGCCACTTGTATGGCCTAGCTGTGGTGGCAGCACAGCCTACTTTGGTCCCGCCTGCCTACATAGACCTATGGTTCAGTGAATCCCTGGAGATCACAAAGCTAATGGCCACTGCCACACCATTCCTGCAATTATCCCAGTTTCTTTTCTACACTTCTGTGAGGGTGAGCTGCCCCAGGGCCAGGAGCTCCCCGTGCCTGAGGCGTTTTCTATTTTCCCTCACAAATACTATAGAAACATGGTGTTCCTATTGAATTTTTGAACTTCTTGGCTGTGCAAGGGGCCACAGGATTTGGCCTGATGAGAATATTTACTAGACGGGTTACAAAGAATTGTGCATGTTGATATGTAATTGTTAATATGTCTGTTGATATTGATTAAATAGAGAGTAAGATGTTGCCTGTTTTCTGCATGGCAGTTAGCCTATTACTGCAGGCAGCCAGAAATTATCTTAGTATCTCATGGACTGAGTGACTGCCAGAAAAAGCCTTCTTCAAGAGCGTGAGGGATAGTCATGAAGTGATCAGGTGAGGTGTGGGCTTAAAAAATGCGGTTCAAGTTTGATTTGACAAACATAAAACAAACAAACTGACCAAACCTCCAACTCTGTCCTCTCCCCCACCATGTTAAATAGTCTAGATCCTGCTTGGAGAAATATTGAAAAGGAAAACAGCTTGTGAGATTGGGAACATTTTGCTGAAGTTTGATTTCTTCCGCCAAAAGCATGGCTGGCATTAGATGTCTTCCATGCCCGACTTCATATTTCCTCTTTTTCACAATGCCCTGTGCCAAAGGCAACCGCATTTTATTAGTTACATTTACTCTTATAATAAAAATGTACTGAGACCAAATAAAAGCAACACATACAGATCATTGAAGCTAGTGGAGGTGATCAATGCCTAGTTTGCAACTTGGAAGGGAGAGAGGATATTAGCCAGGCCAGTCTCTCTAATGCATTGGTCCAGGCACGCAGGGGAAGTGGTTGCAGTGTGCGTTTAGCAGGAAAGCAGGGGTGAAGAATGCCATCACATTGGTGTTAGCATTGACTGAAGGTGCTGTAAGTTGCTGCTTCCACCCGACAGAGGAAGCAGACAAGGAATGGTAACTCAGAGGTGAGTCTGTGCCTCAGTGCCTCTTGGGGTTAGTCTTGGGATGAAGCGCCTTTTGCTAAGATATATGCCTAAAGTTACAGCCTATCCCAATGCGACTAAGATAGCTGAGCATGCTGATAGAACAAGCCTATTACACAACATTGCACGGTCACATGCAGAACAAAGTGATTCTACACCTAACACAGAGTAACAGTCTCACCTAGATACTCAAGAATTCTGGAAATTTTCCCACGTTCTGACTAAGGTTCTGATCCTACCAACACTTATTATGGCCTAACAAGAGAATGGGTTTGTGTTAAGAGATACATGAACAAAATACAAGCAGCTTAAATCTGGCATAAATAAGGCAGGCAGACAGTGGCCTTCATACTTGCTTTTACTGCTTTTATTTTTCTATTGCGTAGTCAAGTGGTTTTTTTCCCCCCATGCTCAAACTCTTATTTTGACTCTGCTGCCTGTAGTCTTAGGTCCACAATGGAAAAATTACAAGCTTTGTGCTCTGGCAAATAATTACAGTACTATGACCAGAAGCTAAAACAAACGGACAAGCACAGGGATGCTAAGTACCTTTAAAGCTGCAGAAGTAGCACATGGGCTATGGATTGTATAACTCCTTCATGATGTATCAAACATTTTGTTTGTAATCATGAATGGCACTGTAGAGTGTGGAGAAAAACTAGTGAATAGGCCAGTTTGTATCATCCTATTCTTTTTAAGATTAATATAGTCTAAAACGACAGTGCATCACATCACAGTAGGTCCAGTCATGCCCCCATGAAAGTAATGAACATTCTCCTTGCGTAAGGGCTGCAGACTATTTGCCATCATCACAGATGTACCAGATGCAAGGAGAGGCAGGTATCAAGCACATTAATAAGTGGCCTTTCCATCAGAAAAAAATATTGTCCCTGTAAATTCAGGGCTGTAGTCTGAACCCACTTTTGCTAGTGCAAAATGGCAGGGGAAAGGGTGGAAGACCACCGTTCCCTCTTTCTTCCTGCGTGGGAGGCAACCAAAATCCTGCACCTTGCCCTTGTTCACGCAAGGAGGTAACGTTAGCTCTGCTAGACATGCTGAAGGGTGTAGGCTGGCCACGGGCTTAATTTGACCTGCGGAAACTTTATCCTCTTACCTGCTTGTCTCTCACTACATCACTCCTGATTCCTCCTTTCCAGCAATGACACTAGCTTGCCCAACCACTTGCTCACTTCCTCTTCAGCCATCTTTGTCTTCTTCCATGCTTCTTCCTGCCCTCCTCAGTCCCATCCATAAGACTGCTACCCTGTCCTCTTTGAGATGCTTCCTCAGGCCCCTCTTCTTCACTGCGGCCTTACAAATTAATAGCCAACTAACGAAGACTAGGCTGGGATGTAGCGGACTGCCATTCCTATCCATCTACTTATATACTTTTTTAAAAATCAATTTATATAATGTACATAATAAGCATTTTATGTACTTTGATTGCATCCCTCTCACTCTCATCTTCTGTGTGTTGGTTGTTCTCATAGATTGTAAATTGCATGGAATAGGGACTGTGTCTTAAGTGTTCGTACAGCACCTAGCACAACTTAGGTATTTGGGCATGACTGCAATAGAAATAATACCACCTCAGAGGGTAAGAGCATGGTTTGCCCTACATGCCCATGCAGAGAATGCCAGTTGCTGTCTTATGTCACTATGTGGGCTGCCCGTCTTTAGGAATGACAATGCGGAGGGCACTCCAGTCACAATTTCCCCCTTCTCTGCAGGTCGTCGGGGAGTGGCTGGAGCTTTGACTCTACCTCCCCACACATTGGCTAACCCAGTCAAGCAGGTGTAGAAAAGGAAGTAATCTGCACCAGGGAAAGGGATCGTATGATTAATTCCTCACCTGAAGCAAGAGGAAAACCCAGACCAAATTGTGATGCAGTCATAATTTGGTCACTTGTATGTTGCTGGTGCAACACAGCCACATACTGCCCCTTACTCAGTGTTTGTGGTAACTCTGTAATGAAAAAAACAACAACAAAAGACTGATTTTGGTTTTTCTGGTTCATGGTATTTTACCACATAATCTTGGTCAAACAGTGGATGTGACTGATATTTATACCTTTTATTTGCCTCCAGAATGGAGCCTGTAATGGCTATTCCATACGCCCAAAGAGGCTTTTTAAAATAAATGACTCCATTTACAACTCCCCTAAGCTCTTGAACTATTTGTACACCTATGCTGATACATGGTGGCTTTTCTATCTAGTATCAACCCAGAAGGCAAAGTCTCAAAATAACTACAGTATATGCATAGAGAACACATTTAAAATAAAACGCTACATTGACAGTTCAAATCTTACAGCACTTGCCAGTGGATCTTCTCCAAGCAGGAGATGTTCCAAGTCAGCCTAGCACATGGCTAAGAGAGCCTGTTTTCCATATTGAATTAGCAGAGCATCTTCCAAAAGCTTTCCCACACAACATGTCACAAAGAAGGTTTTACTCCAGCCTGTATAGCACAGGCTACAGCTACAACTCAAGTTCCTGCATTGTTGGCAGTTGAAGCGATCACTGACAGTTTGGGATCAGGCATGCAAAAACTTTCAGGATCAGAGCTGCTTACTTGATACTATGTACGTCTGTCTTTCAGGAGAGATTATTTTTGCAGGATGAACATAGTTTACAACAGCATCCTTGCCTTGAACTAGTCTGGTCTTTACTGGCCCAATTCTTCATTCCTTCATACCACTCTTATAATGACGTTATGCCAACGAAATTAGAGTTCCAGCAACCTACAGCTCAGACAGATGAGTGGAGAGTTAGGGTCAATGTAACAGTGTAAAAATGGCACCTTCTTAACTGTGTCGAGGGTATCCCCGTTCACCCTGCGGTCCCCAAATCCTATGCCTAAAGGTGGAAAACCCCACTTGCTCCTTTCCACGTCCTTTGGGGAAGAGAGACTTAACCCCAGATCTAGATACCCCACTCAGATATAGTGCCAATGATTTTATCTGGGCAGGGACCATTCAGAGGCCCCTGTGGGGAATCTCTCAATAATACAACAGACTGAGTCCCCAGTGCAAAGTAAGACTGTCTTACCTGACAGAATAGCATACTTCCTGCTCTGTGGGTGGTCACGAGGGCTTGGAGTAGAGGATCCTAGTCTGCTGTATCACAAGACCTCTATCCCATGCAGGTCTAGGCTCTTGCAACTTGACTGCAGCTGTATCCAGGCCTGATCTCTGGATCAATCCCCAAGCCACAAGGTCAAGCTACATTTGGGCCACTTCCCTCCCCACCAGCAGTAACTCTTCCTCACAACCTAAAGCCGCAGCCATCTCCCAGTACTGTCCCAGTGGCAGCCAACTGGCTTAGCGGCAACTTGGTGATTGGCAACCAATCATTTAGGAGGCATGAGTTCTGCTCTGTAGTGGCATTCCTTTCCTTCAGTGAGAGGCAGGCATGCAGTAGATAGTCGCTGGTGGAATTTTCTCCCCATCCTCTAGACAACCAGGGGTCTAAGGCAGAGCAGCAAGGTCCTCTCTCTGCCCACCTCCTATTGAATAAGGTTCATAGTAAGGTAGGGCTGGTCCTTCCACATTAATGCTATGTGTACATGTAGAGTGCTTTATAACTTGTCTGTTTCTCTGTTTCAGAGTCTTATCTGCTCCCTTTGTGACAAAAATAAGACTTTGCTACGTGTTTCTCCTCTTAGCATTGTACAGGCAGAACAGCTGTGTGCAACTACACCTGAGGCAATGTGGTGGCATAGATGTTAGTGAGGGCATAAATGGAAGACAATGGAATTACACAGAGGTACCAACAGACTAATTTGGCTTCCCAAATTTGTATTATTGGTGAAGACGGGCAGGAAAGAAAGAACCTGGCTTGACTGAGGTGAGGCTGAGTTTGCAGAGTTAATTATTAGAGGGAAACATCTGTTTACGTGTAAACTCATGCATTTAATATGGAACCACTGAGACCCAATAAGTATGGAGCCCCACTGTGCCATTTTTAGGGATCATATTCAGTGCAGAATTAATATGTTTATGTTGTACTTACTGATTTGGCTGGAGGAGTCATGCTTCTGTGGACAGAAGATCCACTACTTTCTTTTGAGGTAGTGACCTTGACCAGAGTGAATGTGAAAAGGGAACGTCATTGCATTATAATTAAAAGTAAGACTTCAGTGACTTGAGCAATGAAGTTGGTATTCAGAAGCTTTCCACCCACACTTTTGTTGCGCATCATGTTCCATCCCTGTCGTTCCATTACTTCTCTTAGGTTGTACCTTCTGACACCTTGTGCTCAGAGGAAATGCAGCTTTCCCTCAGACTACACATGCCACTCCAACAGCCACAAAAAAACATTAGCATATATTTCGAACTGTACGATGCAAGTATGTACGCTATGGGCCTGGATCTGCCCCCAGTGAGGTCAATGAGCCAAATTCTCTGCTGGCATAATTCCAATAAAGTCATGCCAGCAGAGCATTTGACACAAGTTTTGTCATTAATTGTATTTGGATTCGATTGTACAGTTCATGTCATGGGAGCGGAGTATGATATTGCAATCCATTGGTTAGAGTGTGTTATGCATTCCCTCTTTAAGAATAACGTAAGAACGGTCATACTAGGTCAGAATAATGGTCCATCTAGTCCAGTATTCTGTCTTCTGACAGTGGCCAGTGCCAGATGCTTCAGAGGGAGTGAACAGAATACAGAATTTATCATCTACTCCCAGCTTCTAGCAGTTAGGGACACTCACAGCATGGAGTTGCATCCTTGACCTTCTTGGCTAATAGCCATTGATGGACCTGTCCTCCATGAACTTATCTAATTCTTTTTTTTAACCCAGTTATACTTTTGGCCTTCATAACATCCCCTGACAATGAGTTCCACAGGTTGACTGTGCATTGGGTGAAGAATTACTTCCTTATATTTGTTTTAAACCTGCTGCCTATTAATGTCATTGGGTGATCCGTTTTGTGGGTTATGTGAAGGTGTACATAACACTTCCTTATCTCCTCCCTCCTCCCCCAGTCATCTGTTTTGCAAGTTCAACAGCCCCAGTCTTTTTTATCTTCATATGGAAGCTGTTCCATGCATCTAATAATTTTTGTTGCCCTTCTCCGCACTTTTTCCAATTCTAATATATCTTTTTTGGGATGGAGTGACCAGAACTGCATGCAATATTCAAGATGCGGGTGAAGCATGGATTTATATAGTAGAATTATGATATTTTCTGTCTTATCTATCCCTTCCTAATGGTTCTTAACATTCTGTTAGGTGTTTTGATTGCCACTGCACATTGAGCAGATGTTTTTAGAGAACTATCCAAAATGACTCCAATATCTCTTTCTTGATTGGTAAACTAATTTAGACCCCATCAATCTGTATGTATAGTTGGGATTAGGTTTTCCAATGCGTATTACTTTGCATTTATCAACACTGAATTTCATCTGCTATTTTCTTGCCCAATCAGTCAGTTTTGTGAGATCCCTCTGTAACTCTTTGCAATCAGCTTTGGACTTAATTATCTTGGCCTGATTCACAGAGGATGTGACTTTATTATAGCTTCTAGTGACAGAGACAGGCTCTTTAGCTGAAGCTGTAAAGAGTTTTGCTTTCATATCTGGACATCACAGTTTTATTCCCTAGTGTATCAGTATCACATAAGTGAGGGCTCATCCAGTATTCAAATAGTTGTGGGCCTTTGACATTCAGGACAAGCTTCCTCTGTCTAGAGGTAGCATGTAATCCATTAGTCAACGCATTTACAGGCCCACCTCTGCGCTGGACCCACAAAGGGTTCGAGTCTATTACAGCTTCTAAATACAAAGATTGGCTGTTTAGCTCAAGCTGCTGTAACTCATGCTTTTGGATCAGCAGATCCCTGATTCAATTCCCAGTGTATCAGCCAGGATGGCATTAGCAACTATCATCTTATTCTGAAGACATTGGTTGTGACTCCATAGTTACAGCTGAATTAAGTTTTGCACTTAATGGTACATATATATATATATATATATATATATATATATACACACACACACAATCAACTATATATATGTGCATATTTTGCACATATCAGTTCAATGACTGATTTGTCTATCAGTCCATGATGGTCCATATTTCCTTATAGCATACAATGTTTTATTTTTCCATCTCTATCACACAGCAAAGTGTAAGTACACATATTTTCCTTATATAAACACAGTGAGCTAGATCCACAGCTGGTATAAATCAGGGTAGTTCCACAGAAGTCAATAGAGATACCCCACTTTACATCAGCTGAGGATTTGGTCCAATGACATCATCCTTTAAGCTTGAACTAATTTTCCAGCAACCCAGCTGTTACTAGCTCTTTAGAGCCTAATTTGATCAGAAGATGTCATATTAACTTTATATGCACTTATACTATACTTCTATTAAAACTTTTACCTCTGTTAAACAGCAGCTGCTCTTTAGAAAAAATTAGAACACCCCACTCATCAGATAAATAAAACATGCACATATAAGGAGGCAAAGGCTGGGTTTTTTGGAGGTTTTTTGTTGTTGTTGCTACTTACAGTAAGCACTCTTAGGACTGAAGCAAGGTCACCACCGGACTAGTACTTTCAAAAGGTCATGTTCCCATAAGACAAAGCACAGTGTTCCAGAGGGGTTTACAAAATCTCAAGCTCCATTTCTGATTACCCTAGAGGAGCAAATCCTGGCAACCTTTCTGAAAGATTTAAAAGCCTTATGTTGCCATGCACTAGCACATCCAAGCACCAAGGAGGCCTTAGCTATGTATTTGTCTACGTACACTGAAGCTTTAAAAGCATCCACAACAATGAAGACTTGTTCCTCAGACAAACTAAATCCAAAATGGCAGCAACCATCTGCTGGGGTGGGATTTCTCAGTTCCCTTGATGCAGGATCCCACAGTTTTAAAGTGACAGTACTGTAAGCCACCCTTTGGTAATGTGGGCACTATAAATCATGAAAATGACACATTCATCATCCCACAGCTTTATCCATCCGTCTGTCTGCTTTATCTATCATATATTAGTCAGAGAGAGAAAGAGAATACATGATGGTGTGGTTTAAAGGTTCTAATGGCATTTGGGATGACGGTGTATTCATGAATGATGAAACCACGAGTGAGTTATGCAGGTCATTCCAAATGTATGCTAATAAAGACTTATCTCACTCTTTACCATGATGTATTATGCTTCAACCACATAGCTTTCAGAACATTTCTAAAGAACCTTTAGTTATGTTTTAAAGAAGTTTAATTTTTTATTGGTATTATTTTTATTTAGTCTATTTTTCATCTGTAAAATCAGGTTATCTTAAAACAATGAGTCCAGCTGGTAAGGTTTGGAAGAAAATTTATAAATTTTTACAATCTCAAAAAATTACCTACAATAGCTTTTCTATACATCAGAATGTTGTGAATGTAAGTTCAAATATCTTGCAGGCTACCAGAGATAAGGTCCTTAAGGAATCCATTTTAAGGCACTTTGAAGAGAGGAAGGTGATCAGGAACAGTCAACATGGATTCACCAAGGGAAAGTCATGCCTGACCAACCTGATTGCTTTCTATGATGAGGTGGGGCTCTGTGGATGTAGGGAACGTGGTAGATGTGATATACCTTGACTTTAGCAAAGCTTTTGATACTGTCTCTCACAGTATTCTTATCAGCAAGTTAAAGAAGTATGGGTTGGATGAATGGACTATAAAATGGATAGAGAACTGGCTAGAACATAGGGCTCAACGAGTAGTGATCAATGGCTCCTTGTCTAGCTCGCAACCAGTCACAAGCGGAGTGCCCCAGGGGTCGGTCCTGGGGCCGGTTTTGTTCAACATCTTCATTAATGATCTGGAAGATGGGGTAGATTGCACCCTCAGCAAGTTTGCGGATAACACTAAGCTGGGGGGAGTGGTAGATACCCTGGAAGGTAGGGATAGGATACAGAAGGACCTAAACAAACTGGAGGACTGGGCCAAAAGAAATCTGATGAGGTTCAACAAGGACAAGTGCAGAGTCCTCCACTTAGGAAGGAAGACTCCCATGCACAGCTATAGATTGGGGACCGACGAGCTAGGCAGCAGTTCTGCAGAAAAGGACCTGGGGGTTACAGTGGATAAAAAGCTGGATATGAGTCAGCAGTGTGCCCTGGTTGGCAAGAAGGCTAATAGCATATTGGGCTGCATCAGGAGGAGCATTGCCAGCATGTTGCGGGAAGTGATTATTCCCCTCTATTTGGCATTGGTAAGGCCGCATTTAGAGTATTGTGTCCAGTTTTGGGCCCCCCACTACAGAAAGGATGTAAACAAGTTGAAGAGAGTCCAGCGGAGGGCAACAAAAATGATTAGGGGGCTGGAGCACAGGACTTATGAGGAGAGGCTAAGGAAACTGGGCTTGTTTAGTCTGCAAAAGAGAAGAATGAGGGGGGATTTGATAGCAACCTTTAACTACCTGAAAGGGGGTTCTAGGGAGGATGGGGCTAGGCTGTATCCGGTGGTGGCAGATGACAGAACAAGGAGCAACGGTCTCAAGTTGCAGTGGGGGAGGTCTAGGTTGGACATTAGGAAAAAGTTTTTCACTAGGAGGGTGGTGAAGCACTGGAATGGGTTACCTAGGGAGGTGGTGGAATCTCCATCTTTAGAGGTTTTTAAGCTGAGGCTTGACAAAGCCCTGGCTGGGATGATATAGCTGAGGTTAGTCCTGCTTTGAGCAAGGGGTTGGACTAGATGATCTCCCGAGGTCCCTTCCAACTCTAATCTTCTATGATTCTATGATAAGGGCTACAAACCAGTGGCTTAAAGAAATAGTTTCTGGTATGGGGAGGGTGTCCAGTGATTTGAGACGATTCCATAGTTCAGGGAATTGGACATTTGTTTGGCAGGCCAAATTTTATTTTTAATGGCAGCTGTTTGAAGCTACTCTGAATTATGGAATATTAGAAGTAGTTTGAAGGAGTTGGACTGGTGGATAGAGGGTGAGTGAGGTTGTCAAAGGTGCATGAAATATGCCACTTATGACTGCAATTTATCACAGGGCTATAACCTCAACATGTGTAAACATGGGTGTTTGGATACACACACACACACACACACACACACACACACAAAACAGTATACACACCATATCGTAGGTACTGAAACTATCTATGACAATAAATAATATTGATTTAGAAAGGCTGTGCATTCAAGTGCAGCAGAAACACAAAATGAAACCAAATATCTCTGCATTTGTCTTTATTTTCCACAGGTTTTTTCCCCCTTACTGAATCAGTGGGGGAGCCAGAATGAAATGGGAATGGGTATTTCCATCACTTAAACACCGAAACCCTGTGAGGGTATGTTTGCACTTGGAGTTGGAGGTGACATACTTGTGCTAGCTCGCTGACAGCTACTGTGCTACATAGTGGCGTAGCTGCAGTAGCATGGGCAGTAGCTTGGGCTAGTTGTTTGGGTCTGTAACCATGGGGTTAGCATAGGCTTGTGCTCAGTATATTGGCTAGCCCCTCCCACTGCTTGCCCCTGCCTATGCTACTGTGGTTACACTCCTGTTTTTAGCGCCGTGCTTGATGAAAGCTAGTGCAGGTAACTCTTCTTGAGCTGGGAATCCTACATCCAGCTCCAAGGGTAGACATACCCTGAGAATACCAAATTGTGCGTTATTTCTGCCTCATAAATGGTTTGCTGCCCTGACCCATTAGGAAATCCTACTAAAATTATCCTAACCATTAGAAATAAACCTATGTTAGTTATATTTTTCTGTTCACAAACAGCAGAGATTCTTTCTTTCTATTAGAATGACTTATTTTAGATTGAGACTGGTAAAACAAAAAAGAACAAAAATAAACTTTCCATGAAGAAACACAGTGTGTATGTGTTCTCCTATGACTTTCTGCATTGATCTTCATAAAACAAGCCTGCCTGTCTGCAGACAGCAGGATTTTTAGAGATTTAAAGGTGCAGTACAAAAACCTCCAAAGATAAGAGTAACATAACTAAATAAACCACTGAAAACAGCCTGACTTTGACATCCCAGCATGAGTTTGCAAGCCTCGCAGCTAGAAAAAAAAACCAAAAACCTTTTTACCTGTAAATGGAGCTTGTTTGATATGGAATCACTGAAACACAACGAACGTGGGACCTTGGGATGTCATCTTTACAGAGTAACTGTTCAGAATGCAGCAGCATTTTCATCTAAAATTGTTTACCATGTAGGGTTGCTTCCCTTACTGGTTATAATTATGAGAGAGTTTTTAATTAAGTGTGAAGACATATCAGTAGATTTCCCCAGTCCTTCCCTTCCTCTCACCAAACACATGCACTGCTAGTACTTCGAATTTACCATATCCTCTGGGAGAAAATTTCTATGCCATGCCCATTGTTACTATATTGGCAGCACCTCACCCATAACTACATCAATATTGCAACCATTTACTCTTTTTGTGTCCAAAGATCTCATACTTTCCTTTTTCTTTAACTTCCTGAAGAAAAAATGCCTTGAAGGAAAACACTAAGTTCTTCCATGAGAGAATGTGCTGAATGAAAAGGTTTTGAAATAACAGGTTTATGACACAAAATCAGTTCAGACAAACTGGCCATGATACAATTTTCTAGGACATCAAAAAGACAGCAGGATGTATCAAAGAAGTATGTCTTTACACTGGTGTGGAACCATGTACATATGTGTTCTCTTAAGCACATACACACATGCTATACAATGAAAGTAATTATGCATTATGAGCACTCTTGTTACTTCACTATGTGCCATAACTGGTTATTGGGGGTATTAACAGGACACAGGTTAGTTTATCAAGGCAGAATTTTACAGTTATTTGCATTCCATTAGCATTCTAATGGTTAATGTCTAAAACTTACATTGCCTGAGTTCCTTCTTCCATTTGATGGCTCAACTGAAGCTTGATGTTTATGGTGGAAATTGTCTTGATTTCTTTAGATGAGATGAGCATCCAAGGAGTTTGAAAATGTGTTTTAATTAAGATTCTGCTAAATTCTACCAGACACCTACCTGGAAAACAAAGCAACTGAATAATTAACTCTGATGAGAGCAGATGCTACTCTAATGACAACCTGTTACCGCTCAAGTGCATCATTAGTTGCTTTACTATGTTCTTTTAATATGTCCAGAGCTCCTCAGCTAATGAATATATTGGTAGCAATGTACTTAAAATAGTTATTCATTGTGGACTGTTGTAAAAAGATACATCCGGCATCTGCAAAAATCTTCACTGAAACAGTATTTCCTTTGGTCTGCATTGTGTGTGCTTGGAAGCAATCATTTCCTTAGCTATCCTTGTGGGATTATTTTAGCCATACATCAAGTGAAGCTTACAAATTGATGAGAATCTAATGATGCATTTATTTACAGATGTGCAGCTCTGCTCCCTCTTATGTTGCCAAGGAGTGAGAAGAGTGCAAGGGTTTTTACTTTCCCCCCAGGTAACGTGAACAGTCATGCATTTGACAAAGTAAGTAGAAAAATACCACCAATTTGATTTTACCTTATTATTTATAGTATTCAAAAATACATCTATATGATCTCCTAAAAAAAATGTAAAGCTTCCAAAATAGAAATACACTATTTACATTGAAATAACCAGGATATATTGTGATTTCCTCTTAAGGCATATGTTATATTTATGTTAACAAATTATGGGATCCTAGTTTCAAAGATATGCACAAGACCAGATTGGTCTGACCATAAAAATAAAAAGCTAATGAACTTAACACAAACAGACCAACAAAAAAAAAATAGAACTCCAAAAGATCTAATTCATATTTTGATGTTTCCTTTAGAATATATTAACCACACAGTTATTCCCTTTGACTTGAAATATTTAAAAGAAATCTTTCAAAATATAGCAAAGATCTGGCTAAGATGATAAAGAAAGATGAGAATAAAAATACATCGTATGTGAGTAAGGCTACAGGTTTGTCACCGTTTTTTGTTTTGTTTTTTGTTTTTAATGCTATGGTCTGTGACTTCTTTAAGATCCTGATTCAAAGTCTGTTGAAATAATGGAAATCTTTCCAATTAGTGCAATAGGCTTTGGATCAGGCCCTGAATGCATGGAACGGAGGTTGGAGCTTGCTGGAAGCTGTGGACAAACTCTTCTGGACAGAGCAGCCAGGTGGGAGCAAGGTTGCATTCACTGTGAACCCTGAAGTGCAGTTTAACAAAAATCTTGAAAAGTAAACAAAAAGTAACAAGACCACAATTTGCTCTTGGAGAATTTTTCTATAGTTAAAGACACATTCAGTCCTGTGGTTACTGTGAAATGGCAGGCTGGCCCCTAAAGGAATTGGCACCACATGTGTGAATTAGAGAAACTGCACTTGACCCAAGTGTATCTATTGTTTGGCCATCCAGAAGGAAACCTCTCTTCCGGTTCAAGTATAAGAGCCTGATTATGCACCCCTTACTCATGTGACATGCTCTATTGCTTGCAGTGGGGCTGGTTACATAAGGAATTACCTGAGTGAAGGCTGCAGGATCAGCTCTTACTTTGCTACTTCTCTATTGCAGCCAGGAAAAATGAAGGACCTGATCCTGTTCCAAATTAAAACAATCTGAATTTTCTGAACATTTAAATTTGGTCTTACCATATGGGACAACTAGAGAAAACTCTGCAGGAAATCTCACCCATGTTTCTTGATTAGAGTTTGATGTGTCCATTTCACATCATCACATTTTTTTGGCAGTCTGCATGGGAGGGAGGCTGGGATGCATCATGTCACATTTCTGGCATGCTGAGAGCCCCGGCTAAGTTAACTTCTGGCATATGTGGATGCAGCACCTCTGAAACCAGTGATGCTGCATCTGCTCATGCCAGTGCTGAATTTGGCTGTCTACATATACTTTTGGAACAGGTTGAAAATGGAAAAACAAAGTTCGCTTTTAGCTTTCAAGATCTTTATAATAAATGCCCATTCCTCATTTCTGATTTTGGCATCCAAGACCCCGCTGATCCAGGCCAAAGTGGTGTGGCTGTTTGCCAGATGGGAAGCTGAGCTTCGGTTACCTGTGTTCTAAATTGTTTTATGTTCTAATGTTCTTTTGCACATGGGGCCAAATTCTGAGTATCACAAAAGGATCCCAGTGAAAACATGGGGGCTAAACATGCAAGGCAAGCAGGATCTGGCTAATCATGGCATTCTGCAATACACAGAGCTGCACCACATGAACTGATTAACCCCCTCACCCCGCATCACCCCCCCCCAAAAAAAAAAACCCACACAAAAACCCAACCCTTATCCTTATTTAGACCCTGATCCTATAGTTGACTCCTATAACACAGAATCCTGTCCCTTGCAGAGCCTTATTGAAGATGATGGAGTTCTGTAGAGGTCCAAGTTTCCATGTTAGGGAATCTGACTGCAAGATAGGTGGTCAAATTAATTTGTTATAATTCGCCCTTCAGATTTATGCCAAGAGTCAAACAAGCAACATGAGAAAAAAAGTGTGTACACACAAACTCAGGAAAACAAATTAGCCACTTGATTTCAACCAAATAACATCACCCACTGACTTTATAGCAAAGCTGGGATTTATTGCAGCCTGACTTATTGTAATCATATTTTAAAAAAGAATAAAAGGGGGAAGAAAACTTTGGCATTGGCAGCAATGTTTTCTTTTGGGACTGGCTTTTTACTGCAGTATGTATATCTTCGTAGGTCACCTTTCCTACTTAAAAAATAGAGGCACCTTTTGAATTTATGGACTCACAGCTGAACACTGTGCCTTTTATAGAGACCTCTTTGGGTCTGATTAATTAGTAATTGGGGCGGGAGCTATGCACTTCAGTGACTCTTGCTGCCTTGATTGTAAATCGCAATCTGGTGCTGAATCTCAGTAGGTCACATTGCTGGTTTTGCTGTGCCCCAGTGACACAACTGATTAAATCTCTGTAAACAGTATCTCTATCAAACCATTTTAGCTAGTGGGATGGAGAGTTGCACACAATTTGGGATGAAAATTATTTCTTTCTGGTTTTGTTAAAAACATTTTCATCAGTTTTCAGCCACCCCAACTGATTATGCAATAAACTAACAGCTTTAATTTGTATGAAAAATAGCTAAAATCATCACTTTACTCTAAAAGGTATCCTAGCACGATAAACAAACATTTTATCACTGGACAGCTTTGAAAATAAAGAAATTACATTATAGGAATAACAGCCATTTCTTCATCTAAAAATACTAGTGCATGATTCCAATGGAGTACATGGGCCAGATACTCAATTCAATGTAGCTCAGCCAACCATTGTCTTCAGTGGCCTTTGGGTCAGGCCTAAGGATATGGGTAGGGGAATATAAGAAATTATTGTAAATATTGCTAGGTTGTACACATGCACAGGGTATTTGGGTATGGAACTTTTAGGCAATGATAGCATCAATTTCAATGGAAGAAGGAACATTTGCAATTAAGCTGGCTTGACTTGGCTAGCTATTACTTTTTTACATTGAAGAACGATAGCACAGACAAATTGCACCACTTTATGCTTTAGGAGATTTGTGTGGGTAAGGCAAGCAGTATTAATCTACAAAGACATTTAATTGTCATGGGTTTGATTCTCTTCTCAAATCTCTGGTGTAAATCAGGACTAAGGCTTTGATTCTGCAAGTTATTGAGTGCTCTGGACTCCATCCAGCATGGGAGTAGTCTCTTTGAAGCCAATCAGACTATACATGTGCTTAAAGTTTAGCATGTAAGTGCTTTGTGGATCAGGACCACAGGGCTTACCATCTTGCAGGATTGATCCCTAACTCCATTTTAGTTACTGGGATTCCAACAATGTGAGAAGAGAATGGGGCCCTACAGATCTGCATTTTAAGTTTTCACTGCTTATGAAATCATCTTTTAATAAATTTAAGGTGGAAAATTTTTGAGAAATGAAATAAGCAACTATAATAGAATGAATACATAATTTCCTGGAGATCCCTCAGCCGTATGTTGAAAGGATTTTTCGATGATCTTTTCAATGATTCAACAGTTGCTTCTGTTTGCCAAGATGTGTGTGTAACTCCAAGTAAAATGTAGGTTGTACTGTTGGCCTCATTTCACAGAGTACATACTTAAAAGGAAACATTAAATAAACTTTAATCAAATGACCTATTAAGCTACTGGGCAACTTGAGGGGCTGATTGTCTAATACGAGAAGATTAAAGCTATATGGGTGGATACCTGTTTCTCTTTCTTCCAATGAGTTCAGAAACTCATGTCCAAAACATCAGGAAGAAAAATATTATATTGACCAAATTAACTACTTCTCTGTGCTCCAGCTTCCAAATGTAACCACCCTGCCTGCTGTAGCCATTAGATATTTTTCAGCCAGCCACCTTTATCCTACCTAAAAACAGCAGCCTTTAAGGAGACAAGGAATCATCTGCAATCTACAGTAATCCAAACAGCTGTTTCATATGCTGTTTGGAAAGTAGGGATATGTATCTGCAGTTTAGATGGATTGCCATGTTGTTCATGACTTTGCAACAATGTATTAACAATTGTTGTATAACAAGTGCTCTTCATAAACTGCCTTACTGCCAAATTAAGGAGATTATTTATGTTCACTTGTCTGATGCGTGTGAATTCTTGGCTAGAATATTGTGTCCAGTTCTGGTGTCCATAATTCAAGAAGGAGTCTGAAAAACTGGAGACAGTTCATAGAAAAGCCTAAAATGATTAAAGGGTTAGAAAACAAATCTTACAGTGATAGACTCAAGGAGCTCAATCTATTTAATTTAACAAAGGCTAAGAGGTGATTTGATTATAGTCTATAAGTAGCTACATGCAGAACAAATATTTGATAATGGGCTCTGTGGTCTAGCAGAAAAAGATATAACATGGTCCAATGGCTAGAAGTTGAAGTTGGACAAATTCAGACCGGAAATCAGGCATAAATTTTTAACACTGAGGGTAATTAGCCTTTGGAACAATTTACCAAGGGTCATGATGGATTGTTCATCACTGGCAATTTTAAAATCAAGATTGGATGCTTTTCTAAAAGATCTGCTGTTGGAATTCGTTTGTGGAAGGTCTATGGCCTGTGTTGTATAAGAGGCCAGACCAGATGATCACAGTGGTCCCTTCTGATCTTTGTTCCATGAACCTAGGTATTTATTTTCATTCTTGAATAACCTGCCAATTAACATGGCCAATCTTAATCTGATTTCAGTTTTAAACAAGTAATATAAAGGTCCTTTTAATACCAATTTACAAATTATAAGTAACTTCAAAGGATCCAGCTCTGTGGGATGCTGTAATAGCCAAAATAAGGCAAAGACTACAAGAACTGGTATTTTACCAAGTGAATTCCTTTGATGCAAGTCACTAGAACAGTTCTTGCATATGCAGAAAAGGTGTCCTACTATTGTGGTCCCAGGCTACTATGGATTTACTGCAAACAGCAGGCCTTAGATGAGGAATCATAAGAAAAAGATTCCAAACTCTCCACCTGCTGAAATTGACACTCAGAAAGATCTGTTCAGATTTGGATCCAAAACTGCAGCACCTTATACAAAGCTTATTCAGTTCTAGACCTCAAGGATCTGGAATTCAGATTGGAAACCTTGGAAGATCAGACAGTTTTCTGGATCAATTTCCAGTAGTTCTTGGTTTTGTCTACCCTGGCGATGCCACAAGAACACACTTAGTGTGTTAATGGGTCTATCATGACTAGCAAATGATTCAAATTCAATTCAGATGCTGAAATGGATAAAATTCCAAAGTTTGGATAAGTTTAGATCTGACGTTCTAGGCCCATGGCAGAAATGTGTTCAAATTGTAAAGTTTGTAAATTTGTAAAGCACGCTAACCTGCTTCACACTATCTGTCTGGGCATTCCTACCATGCACTAAAATTACCCTGCTTTAAAACAGGAGAAGGTCAAAGCACACTAGGAAACTTTTAGTGAGCATTAGCAGGGTCCCACATGGCTAATTAGTGTGCGTCAGGCTAGTGCGGTGCAGATTTCCACCCCCAGCTTGCTGCACGCAGTTTGTCAAAACAACCCTTTTAAAGGGCAAGATTTTCAAAAGTAACTAGTGGTTTTGCATGCTGACTTTGAGACACCTTAAAGGGAGTTTTTCAGAGAGTGGATGTTCAGCACTGTTTGATAATCAGGTCCTTTTAAGTCAGGCTCCCAAAAATTAAAGTCGCCAAATGACTTTTAGCCAAGTTTGTTCTATTAATTTAAAAATGTCATTATAATATTTAATTGCTTATTATCTTCATGAAAGATACATTTCCACTATGGAAATTAAGTCTTGAAATGGTCTTCTTATATACATGATATTTCCTTGGCAGCCAAATGTGATCTGCATGTCTCATTTCTATAAATACTGAACCAGTCAAGTTTGGTGAACAGTTGAATTAATTTTATTTCACTCACCTTTTTCATTCAGATTCCTGAAAGTCAACTGGCACTCATTGAAAATAGGGAAAACATACCTTTGACAGCAGGTTTGTGGTAGACTGCTTTTGTGAATTACTATTCACAATAGCAGGTACAAGAATGTAGATGCCAGTTTGGTGATAGATAACATCTGGGTAAGAGAATTCAGCTGTACAGTTATTAATTTATAAAAGAAAGTCAGCAGGAGGTGCTGCAAAGGGCAGGTATTTCCCCTCTTTGGGAAGAGCTCTTACTGTCACATTCTATCAGGTCATGCTGGATTAATATCATGAGCAAATAGTTTTATATGTTCTGTACCAGGCGGTTAAAAGCACCAGCTGTTTAACCTCATTGTTGGAGCAATAAATGGCTATTATAGTTGAGGCCCATTTGCTGATATGCTTTCAGAACAAAGTATAAATTAATTACTACAGTCAGTAACATTCAGTAGTTCAGTTTCAAGGTTTCAATTAAAGCTTAATAAGAACAGGAGTGGCCTTTATGATTTACGGACCATTATTATTTTATATATTGATATTTTTTTAAAAATTCAATTGTTTTGCCTAGAAAGAATATCTTTATTTAATGATAACCTGATAATTCCTAGAGGTGTGAATTCACTAGTATGTCAGAGGTGAAGAAACACAGAATGTGACTGGTATTCTGCAAAAGTGTCAAGAGATGCAGACCATTGCAATGCAAACAAAATATGCTGAATTTAATACAAGGTGTCCAGGAGCTCAGCTAAAATGAGGCGTTTCATTGACCTCAGTGGGAATGTCACTTGATTAAGAGTGATGGGTTCAGACCTTTGTTTTTGCTTGGCATATGCTTGCCAGACTTAGAGACCGCATTTCTTATTGTAGGCCCTAATCCTGCAATGAGTTTTATCGATTGCAGTAGGACTATATAATCTTTTAAGGGCCTGCTCAAATGGATAGGGGCTGTTATTTGTAACTTCCGTGTACAGCATTCACTCATCACTTTGTCTATCAGCTGCATTACATCTGTTGATTTATACACTCTTTTATTAGGAAGTTTTATCCTCCCCATTTAGGAGAGTGTTGAAATGATGTTAGCAATAAAAATATTCCAATTCCACACATACTTTTTGTAGCTGAACAAAGTCTATTTGCCGTAATACATGGTAAAGCAGCACATGTACTAGATTCCAATGTGACGGTGGTGTATGGTCCAGTGGAATTTTCCAGTGGATTCTTAGATTTCTATACTATAAGGTCCTGATCCTGCAAACACATGCTCCAAGTTAACATGGATAATCCCACTGAAGTCAACGGGGCTATTTATGTGCTCAAACTGAAACACCTATTTAAACATTTTCAGTAGTGGGGCCTTAGGCCCTGATCCAGAGAGGTACTGGAGGAACTCAGAGGAATGGTCTGCATGTGCTCTCCCCCCCAACTGACAGATGTGGATTCAAACAAAACCCAGAATCTAATTTCCCTGAAAATTGGAAAGTTCAGATCTTCAAACCCAGTAAATAAAAAAATAGAGACAAAATATCAGAGGAATGGTCTAACAATAACAATAACGTTTTAGTAATAACCCAAAGTGTGGTGTCAACACTAGTGTTTCAGTTGAAAGTCAGTGGGAGTTAGATGTCTAACTGAAAGTAGCCGTCATATTTTTTGTTCTAGCATCATACAGTAAAACGAACTGAAATGTTAAACAAACATCCCATTTCCTAAGTACTAACTGTGACCCATGAAGATAAACCATCCTACCATTATGAAGAATGGTGGGGGGAGGGGTTAATTCCACAAAGGGGGCTTCTGGGTTTTCACAGATATCACTGGTTGGACCTAACGCCCAGATCCTCAAAAGGTATCTAGGTGCCTAACTCCCATTGTGGTTCAGTATTTCCATTCTGCATTCCTTGTGCAGTGTACAGCTGAAACTCCTGTCAGCTATGAGATCAAGCTCCATGTCAGCTGAGAGCTTACTGGTGTAGACCTTAAAAAGGAATTGTTTAATAAATAATAATAGGATAATAATAAAACTTATTGCTGTAATTATTATCATCATTGATTGGTGAGAGCCCTGATAGGTGCAACACACCAAAATAAATAATGATTCCACCACTTGTCCCATATCTATTATCATCCTATTGTTGCATAAATCTCATGATAGTATTCTAGAGTTGAGCATGAGTTGAAAAAATACCATCTTCCTCATGGTTTAGTAGAATAAAAATGATCACTACCTGATGGCTTGAATTATTATTTACATACCTGAAAGAGCTTACCAGCAAACCACAGAGATGATGCAACAAGAGGCAGGGGGCTGGGAGTGACAATGAAATTATGGAATTCCTCAATAAAGGCCAAAAGGTAGAGGGAGAATTTTTAAATTAATTAATTTATTTATACTTAAGATAATAAATAGAAATCTTAGGCCCTGAACTTGTAAAGAATTATGCATGTGTGCTGCCTTACTTTGAAGTTAATTGGACTACGCTGGTAGGTAAGGGTAAGCATGCGCTTAAGTGTCTGTAGGATTCAGGCCTTATTTGACTAATTTCTTGTATGCTAATATTTGAATATAATGAACAGCCTTAGACTTTTGAACAAACATGCCAGACCTCTTAATTGACCAATAGATCAGAAAGTAAAACTGATGTTAAAATCATAGAAGATTAGAGTTGGAAGGGACCTCGGGAGACCATCTAATCCAACCCCCTGCTCAAAGCAGGACTAACCTTAGCTAAATCATCCCAGCCAGGGCTTTGTCAAGCCTCATCTTAAAAACCTCTAAAGATGGAGATTGCACCACCTCCCTAGGTAACCCATTCCAGTACTTCACCACCCTCCTAGTGAAAAACTTTTTCCTAATATCCAACCGAGACCTCCCCCACTGCAACTTGAGACCATTGCTCCTTGTTCTGTCATCTACTACTATTGAGAACAGCCTAATTCCATCCTCCCTGGAACCCCCTTTCAGGTAGTTAAAGGATGCTATCAAATTCCCCCTCATTCTTCTCTTTTGCAGACTAAACAAGTCTAGTTCCCCCAGCCTCTCCTCATAAGTCTTGTGCTCCAGCCCCCTAATCATTTTTGTTGCCCTCTGTTGGACTCTCTCCAACTTGTCCACATCCTTTTTGTAGTGGAGTGGCCCAAAACTGGACACAATACTCCAAATGCGGCCTCACCAATGCCGAATAGAGGGGAATAATCACTTCCCTCGATCTGCTAGCAATGCTCCTACTAATGCAGCCTAATATGCAATTAGCCTTCTTGGCAACCAGGGCACACTGCTGACTCATATCTAGCTTCTTATCCACTGTAACCCCCAAGTCCTTTTCTGCAGAACTGCTGCCTAGCTCATCGGTCCCCAGTCTGTAGCTGTGCATGGGATTCTTCCTTCTTAAGTGGAGGACTCTGCACTTGTCCTTGTTGAACCTCATCAGATTTCTTTTGGCCCAATCCGCCAATTTGTCTAGGTCCCTCTGTATCCTATCCCTACCTTCCAGGGTATCTACCACTCCCTCTAGCTTAGTGTCATCTGCAAACTTGCTGAGGGTGCAATCTACCCACAGCCAAATCTACCCATCCTCCAGATCATTGATGAAGATGTTGAACAAAACCAGCACCAGGACCGACCCCTGGGGCACTCCGCTTGTGACCGGCTGCCAGCTAGACATGGAGCCATTGATCACTACTCATTGAGCCCTATGCTCTAGCCAGCTCTCTATCCATTTTATAGTCCATTCATCCAACCCATACTTCTTTAACTTGCTGATAAGAATACTGTGGGAGACTGTATCAAAAGCTTTGCTAAAGTCAATGTATATCATGTCCACTGCTTTCCCCACATCCACAAAGCCAGTCACCTCTTCATAGAAGGCAATCAGGTTGGTCAGCCATGGCTTGCCCTTTGTGAATCCATGTTGACTGTTCCTGATCACCTTCCTTTCTTCCAAGTGCCTTAAAATGGATTCCTTGAGGACCTGCTCCATGATTTTTTCAGGGACTGAGGTCAGGTTGACTGGTCTGTAGTTCCCTGGATCCTCTTTCTTCCCTTTCTTGAAGATGGGCATATTTGCCTTTTTCCAATCAGGGACCTCCCACAATTGCCACGAGCTTTCAAAGATAATAGCCAATGGCTCTGAAATCACATCAGCTAACTCTCTCAGTACCCTCGGATGCATTGCATCTGGCCCCATGGATCAGTGTATGTCCAATCTTTCTAAATAGTCCTGGACCTGTTCCTTCAGCACTGAGGGATGTTCACCTCCTCCCCATTCTGTGCTGCCAGTGCAGTAGTCTGGGAGCTGACCTTGTCTGTGAAGACAGAGGCAAAAAAGGCATTGAGTACCTCAGCTTTCTCCACATCCTCTGTCACTAGGTTGCCTCTCCCGTTCTGTAAGGGGCCCACACTTTCTCTAATCTTCCTTTTGTTGGTAACATACCTGTAGAAACCCTTCTAGAGTTCTAGAGTTATAAGGACAACCAATGTAATTAGTTCTCTTAGAGCACAGTAATTGGAGGTAGCAGAAGGATGGTGACTCCCACCAAGTATGCTAATTTTCCCCAGAGAAGCATGTTTATTACCAACTTCTAAAATCACCTTTTGATAACACTGAACAACCTGAAAGGAGGTCATGAAAGCATATATGATAGGCTCATTTTAATCCTTAGTACCACTTTAAGATTATCCATTTTAAATGGCCTAACCAATCTTATCATAATTGTCTAAGCTATTTAAAGCCATGACATCTATCTGATGAGAAACATGAACTCCTCTCTCTTGCCTGATACAAAGTCAATCTCTACTACTGTGTGATTTCCTGATATGATGAGGATAGCTGGTGTTAATCAGCACAGCTCCATGGATTTCAACAAAGCTAGGTCAATTTACACCAACTGAGGATCTGGCCCCATAGCTAATCTAGCTGGGTTGCACCATTCACCAAGTTATGTGTATTTATTTTTTATAACTATCATATGCACCTGTGTGGTGTTATCCTACCTGAATGCAGAAAGTTAAATCAAAAGAAGCTGTAAGAGGAAAGCCAACAGGAAGTGAAGCAATGGCAAAGATAAGATGCTATCACCTTACCAGGGATACCAGGGATCCCTGAGGAAACAATGAAGACACTATTGATTGGGGAATATCCCCTGCCTGGCTCCATCCAGACGTGAATGTTTAGTTTTCCCCAGGCTAAGCCTACTATCATGTCTATTACTGGCTATTGTGCCTACTATTGGGTATTGTGTCTTTGACAGAATCTGGCCCAAAGACAGATAACATAAGAGAATTACACAAACACCCACAGCCAAATCCTAGACCCCACCACTGCCTAATACAAAGAATCTGTAAAGCTGCCCTGGTGTGACGAAAATACCAGGGCATATACAGCTGGTATAGTGGCTCCTATGTCACCCACTCCTGGCTACTGTCAGAGGCCCATGGCTGGCGGAACGGGGACATGGCTACAGCACCACTGGGCCTTGCTGATCTCAAGGCTCCTCTGCCTCTCCTTGGGTGCCCCCCAGACCAGGCACAGAACCCTTGTGAGCAAAGATCTGCATGTGGAAAAGTCCTCCACATAGACTGGTCTCCAGAGGTATGATCTGGCCCTTTGGTATTTCCTCAGCTGACTTGGTTAAACAGCACTGATTGTCAGATTTACTAGGTTAATCAGCAAACTCAGAAAGGAAAGGAAACCCATGTGCTCAGGTGCCAGGCAAGTCATGCCAGGTTTGCTTGCTACAAAGTGAGAAAATGAGGGAGAAAGGAGGGCACTCGAAACAAACCATTTTCTGTGCCTTGTGTGGGTGAATGGAGTGGTTTTGAAATCGAGGGATTAGTCACACAGGCTTAAGCCAGGGATCCTTCTACAGTAGCACTGATAATGCATCTCGGTCCTGGCCTGCAACACCATCCTTGCCCTGTGAGCAGAGAGTGGTGTTCGTGCTGAAGTCAACGGGGAGACGGAGGAGGTCACCAAACTCTTCTTCACTTGGGCCTTGAACTGCATTTCAGCCCAGGTGGCGTTTTACATATTTTCATCATTGTTTGTATTTAATTTGTGAAAGCAATTATGCAGCCAGCTGAACAGTGTAAAGCAATTGCTGCAATTGTCAATATTTCAACGAGGTATACAGCATTTCAGCTTTACCAGTCCGGCTATCCAGGCATTGCCCTAAAGTACCCACATCATTCATTACTGATGTTGCCATCTGGCTTACCTGAATCCCGCCCAACTACAACTTGTGCTGAACAACCGTGACTTTCCTTCAGGCTCATTTTGGGGCAAGCAAGGCATTAAACAACTGGTGACATGCACCACTAGCTGGCGACATGCACCACTAGCTGGCATGCTTGCGTCTTAACTATCTCAGTTACACATAGTCAGTTCTTTATGGATAAAGAATTATAGCTGTATGCCACTCAAACGGTTGTGCTATAAAGTAGTATATGTGTGTAAGATATATAAATTCATGGTCTGACTGCTGTTACCCTAGCTTTGCATTGATGTAACTTCAGCTGAGCTACTCCTGATTTACACTGTTGTGAGTTAAATCAGAATCAGAGCCCATAGGCCAGGTCTTCAGCGGCTGTGAATTGGCACAGTTCCACTGACATCAATGGAGCTATGCAGACTTCCACCAGCTGAGGGTCTGGCCCTTTCTCGACGGAATAGCAGTAGTGGTTACACCTACTGAAATTTCATACAGTAAAATAGGTCAGAGGAAAGGTTTAACGATAAACCTCCATTGTAACAGGACTCATTCCTTTGTGCATTTTATATGTAATTTCAATGAAATCCATGTTGTAACCAATTTCTAGGTCTCTTTTGCTTCCCACAGAACAGTGAGTTCTTTCTGTTTACCCAATTCCCTCTTTGTCTGCTGTCAGGTGAAGTGGAGAAGGAAGAAGGTTAGATAGCTATAGATATCATATGGACTCCAGTTTACCTGTATAATATTATCAATAATGCCTGAAGGCACAGAGTTGAATCAAAGGAGGCTGTAAGCAAGAAACCAACAGGAAATTAAACAATGGAGATAAGGAATGCAAAGGGTCCTTGAGGAAACAAGGTACTGATTGGGGAATACCCCCTGCCTGGCTGCATCAAGGCTAGAATGGTTTACTCTTCTCTAGGCTAAACCTAGGATCAAAGGGAATACTTTGCTGGTCTAGAAGGAGGGGGAGGGAGAGTTGGTGAGTGGCTGAGGGCTGCCCAGGAGCATCCCTGAGCACGGACATGGATGAAAGGAGACCCACAGAGAGAGACACACAAGGACTGCTGTGAGCAAGTTGGCTCTCCCAACCCAGAGATAGGAATAAGCTGGCGCTAGCCGAGCTATGGATGGAGAGAGAGGTTAAGGACAGGTAAGGAAATGTACTTATAGGACTCTTTGGTGTTTTAACCTATTTTCCTAGATTCTGTGTTCCTTTTGGCAAATAAATGCTACTCTGCAGAATGTTTTGGTTTTTGGGGTGTTTTTTTGTCACTTTAATCAGATGCTGATACAGGCTCCCAGAAGTAATGTGCTTAGAAATGCTTAACCCAGTTGAGCCTGTTGGGTTAACATGCTTGGTAAACAGGGGAGCTGCAGACAAGAGATCCAGTGTAACACTGTGGGTTCTACACAAAGAGGGGGAAGATGGCGAAACCTGTCCCCAGAGGGGTGCACTTGAGACAGACAGAAAGGGGTCTGAGGCACAGCTCACCCAGTAACCATGACAACTGGGAGAGCTCTCCCCCAGGCATGCTGCAGTGAGCTCTCAATGTATTGCCATACCCTAAGTTCCATTTGCTAGGCCCAAGTCTGCCTTTATTTACACCTGTACAACCCCACTGTTTTAAGAGTCTGCCCTCAGTTTCCCCTGGGGCAATGATATTGCTCAGGTTTAACTCCTGGCCCCTTTGGCCCACAGAATCTTTAATAGTGGTGAGCCGGAAATAATAGTTTGGCTGAGGATTTGCAGGGCAATTTGGTAATATGGACTAGTTGCTGAGTTGCCACAACATTTTCAGTATGCTCTGTGGTAACTATGGAGCACAATTCACTGGGAGCAATGGGAACTTGTGGTAACACTGAGAGTGTGTTACCCTGTGATAAATATCCTGAGTCATCCACAATAGCTGGTCTCCAGATTGAAGCAGACTTTTGCGAATCAGCAGGGTCAGCACTGGAAGAGCATGTGAATATTGTGCACTTGTAAATATTTGAGCACATCTGCTAAGCTCCCTCACAAAAGCCATTGGGAAAAACTACTTCTCATTGTGCCATGCAATGCTGTTACCCTGCTCTAATTGTCAAATCTGTTGAGTGTTTTTCTCATGCACACAAAAATTAAAAATTCCTATCCTCATTCATGATTAATTCAGCTGCAGTGCTGCACTGTGTCACACTGCATTTTTTAAAGTATTACATTCCACTTCAGAATCAGAAGAGTTTTAATTCACTTTTTACCAGTTAACCTTCCCGCTCCCCCCAGTCATCTTCCTGAGCTGCTCTACGGGTTTGCTCCACACTTTGGAGGTATTGTCCCACTGACATTACGTGCAGTTCCCACTGGGGTCAGGGTAAGTTAGACACATGTAGCCATGGTGCTCTTAGGCAGGCTCAAAACCTGAAACTCACCTGTCACTCCCTCAATACATTTTCCTCAGGTTTGAGTCCTCTGCTTTTACCTCTTGTTGTTTGCTTGCTGGGGAGATGGAAGTAGCCTAACTCCTACCTCACATCTAATTTATTGGAGGGGGAGGGGAGGGCAGCTGGCTATTGCTTTCCCTACATCCAGCTCTTTGGAGAGGTATGGGATTAGCTGGCTGGCTTGCTCCTTTTACCTTAAGTCTCTTCAAGGAGACCCAGTAAGATAAGCCCACAGGAAATGACTTCAGGGCATGGGCTGCCTGCCCACCCATCTCTCCCCCCTTCAAAAGGCCGTATGGAAAACAAATGCTGTTGCTATAGCTATTTGCCTTCTTCTAGAGCCTGATACACCCCAGACAGCTCCATGCTGTTCATGCCACTGGAGACACTTTCCTTGGAATGGATTTATTTTGCCACTACAAGACAGATGATGGGCGGACTGGTCCTTCCCCTCTTTCCTGCAAAGAGAGCATTCCCCAGGAAAAGGGATGCAGTCCAATAGGTCTTCCCTTCCTGTGTTCAGCCAGAGTAAAAAACAAGAGGCCTGTTGGGAGGAAACAGACCATATGAGAAGGGCCCCAGTCCACCCAAAACTTTGTAAACCTCAGAGAAATGGAGTGAACCCTTAGACTGAGTTTAGGATTAGTAAAAACAAAACTCAAACCAGACCAGTTTCAGCAAGTCTGGGGTTTCATTATGGAATTTTGCATAGCATTGGCGGGCTGAGCAGAGAACAGGGAGACAATATAGAAAATTGGGAGGGACTTCTCCCCACCCTACCTCAGGGCTAGCAGTTTTCGAAATCTTGGGAAAACTGCCTTTTGTGACTTAACGTCCCACCCAGGCAGCTATTTCTTGTACAACTAGCACTTCCTCAGCAGATCTTAGGTCTTTTTGACCGTGGCAATATTACAGGGGTCACATTTTCACATGGATGAACTGTTCTTGAACAATTTCTCTAATATACTAGGCACAAACATGCTTTCCATCAGCATCAGTCTTATCTCTCCACCTGTTTTTTATTTCCAGCCATCAGATTTAATGTGTACACTGCACAGAAAATCCCACTCTATCTACATTTGTTTCTGTCAATTCCCTATGCAGCCTAAAGGACTGCATGATCTTGTAGTTTCTTAATTTTGCTTTCTTGAAGGAATCTTCTTCACGTGTCACTGCCTTAAAGTAACTAGTACAATTCACTGTCTTCCCCTCACATTTTTGTTAAGGAAAGAGAGAGGGTTGTTCTTATCTGGGCACATGAGGATCCATAATGTGCCCCTTGTCTCAGTTCTTTAATGAGTATAATAAGCACATGCAGCAGCATGGCTATGGAGGGACCAGCAGTTGAAGCATTCAGTAAACACGTATGGCCAAATGCTACATGTCCTGGTGGAGTGAGGAGAGCCATTAAAAGCAGTAGGATTACTCAGCTGAGTAAGGCAAGCAGGATTTAGTCAGTGACAGGACATTTCCCACTACTAATTGTAGATTCTGAGCCCAGTAACGCCCTTGGATATGCACACACAACTACCGCCGAGTTAAATGGAAGCTGTGGGATTGAATATAAAAGCAGAATTGGTGCCCTTCGCTTTCCCCGATGCTACCTGGAAGAAGCTTCTGCTGTAGCATGGTGATGTGTGAAGTGTACATTACACAGACTGCTCCCCTTTCACAACTAAAATATATATTAATATGTATATAGGATTCCCCCACAACCAAATCTGAACCTCATTCCTCTGCAGAGATTCTATACAGAAATCAGTGCACTTCATGGTCCCATGCTTTTAGGGTAGAACTTTGTACCCTGGGACCACCGAATCCATCCTGATGCGCAGAAAGATGAAAGGAGTAACAAAGGGCACTTAGAAAAGTCAGACGAGTCCTCAGACAGTATTCCTCATTTGTATTCTGTGTAAACATCCCTTACGCTTTTGTAACTTTATTCTGCCTTATTTAATGTTTAACATTTTTCCATGTTACCAGCATTAATGAGTAACTTATCAAAGCCACACAGTACTCTCTTCTCGGTAAGCAGTTGCTAGCATAGTGCTTGTTAACAGGATGAAACCTGCATTAAACTTCTGAAGTACTCAGAAGGCTCTTCTCTCTCCTTCTCTTCTCTCACTGCATGGAGATTTCCAAACCTTGGGCCCACCCCATTCTAGTTCCAGCTGACTTCAGTGGCAGTTTTGCCCATGTAAGGACGGTGGACCATATTCTCAACCCACGGGAGGGGGCATTAGGAGAGGGTATCTCCCCAAAGATGACAGTGATTCCCCTTCCCCCATTTAAGCTTGGGGGATACAGGAAGGGGTGAGGTTCACCCCCTCACTAACAGGCCATGGGATTTGCCCCCAATCTAGTGGATTCTCAGGGACCTGCATGGATCTGTAAAAGGCCACATGGCTCTTTACTAGCTCTTGTCCCCTGGTATCCCTCCAGTTTCTGGCAGCATGGCTACACTAGAGTTTTACCATTAAAAATGCCTCCAATGACTCCTGGGCTGAGGGGCTGTTTCAAAGAGAAGGTAATAAAGTCCCATGCCACGGTCTCCAGCGACACCCCTAGCCTTCCCACCCTTCCCTCTGCTCATCCAGACATTTCCCCCAACACTAGTCTCATACTGTTGTTATGCTGCATAAAACATCTGCTATACTATTTTTATATAAAGTCATTTTGCTTTCTTGTATATTACATTCTGATATAGCCATCATACAATGGATGAGCCAACCTTTTTGTACAAAATAACCCATCCCAGCCCCAACTGAGAAAAATAAATAGAACAAATCAATCCAATTGTCCAGTAACTGAATCAAAGCTCAGTCAGACTTTCCTATGGTTCAGAAAGTTTAGCAAACTTATTTTCCCATTTTTTCCCCATTTTCCTGCACCTCTAGGTTTGTCTGGGTTTGGAAGCAGAAATGCCAAAGGTCCATGAGCACACTTTTTCCATGTAACTTTTTACTCCAGTGGAAGCATCCTTCCTCTGTACATGTTAAACTGTCATTTGGGAACTAGCCAGGGAGAAAGGAAACCAGGATTCAAGTTCCTGCTCTGCCACTGATTTTCTGTGAGAGCCATGGGCAAGTTACTTATCCTCTCTGTGCCTCAGTTCCCCATATGTACAATGGGGATAGTAGCACTGCCCTCCCTCACAGTGGTGTTGTGAGGATAAATACATTAAAGATTGTGAGTTGCCCAGATACTAAAATAACAGGGGCTATATAAATACCTCAGATGGATATGGGGCATTTTATTGTAGCCTATTCTCATGGGATTCTCCAACACAGCAGTGTACAATCAAAAACCTCACATCATTTGGATTAGGTTTGGCTAAGCAGCTACATTAAACAAGCCCCCAACTCTGAACTATTTGAAGGTTTACCCATTGCTACATTCATCTCTGAATCCTGCATCATTTGCCTGGCTCTGATTTCAACCATAGGCTTGTGGAGTGCCTTACTGTGACCAGCTCAGGTCTTTATAGTGACTGAATATTTTACAACCATCTGTCAGTAACAAAATATTCCACACATATTTCTAACAAGGTGTGTGTGGTGGAGATGTAGGGCACAGGTCACGTCTGAGAGATTTCATGCCGATTTATATAGCATTGAACGTTAGAGACAATGTGCAATTAGTGAGGGGAAAATGGAAAGCAAACAGAAGAGTGACACACCAAGAACAAGTACATATTTCATGACAGTAAGGTTCTGGCATTGACTTGTAACATTACTGAACAGAGAAAAATAGATCCAGGTAATTGGAATTTATTATAACATACCAGCTCTGACCCAAAGGTGGTGCTGACACACTCTCTAGGGGCAGAGGATTATTTTAAATTCACAGCTCACCTGTGAGATTTGGCAAGAAAAAGAGAGGAGAAGTTACTCAGTTCAGTCCTTTTTTATGGTCTTAGACAGTAACGTATTTGCTTTCGGTTTGCTTTACATATCTGCATTGTCATGTACGTTTTAATAGCTATTTCCATCTCTTTTGAAACCACGTTTCCTTGGGAAGCACTCTGACTCTGGAGGGAACCAGAATTCCGGCACTGCAGGGGATGACTTTGGTCCCTTGGACCCATATCATCAACAAGAGGCCTTGAAAAGGTGGCTGCTGATATTTTTGACAATCTAATCCACTACTTGGATGCTCTGTAGGATAATATTCACCTGTAAACATGTACAGGCATGGGTGATTATGTGAATGTAGTTTATGGAACTGTCTTTATGCTGTTCTTATGCTTTTTTCCCAGATCTGAATCCATTCATATTTTGTGGAAGAAGGGGGCGGAGTGACTGAAATCATTTCCATAACAGACCATTGTAACCCTCCTATAATTGTAACCATCCTGTAATCATCTCAGTCTAAGGCCTTGTCCACACACAGAGGTTGTACTGCTGTAACTAGACTGGTATAGTTAGACCGGTGCCTTTCTGTCCCGGCTTTAGCTTTGTGTGACTGGAGTTTCTATTGGGATCTCTTTTCCAGTGTTTAATAATATACAAATAAGAATGCTCAAATCTTTGCATATGACTGTTATTATCTGAGAACTATAAAAGAGGAACATATGTTAAAGAAAACAAGAACTTGCCCTTTAGCTCCTCTGAAACACATTTGACTGAGAGTGGAAACTGATAAATGTTTTGCTAAAATAAAAATAAGAAGTGTCCGTCTTCAGTAAGAGTCCTTGGCAATTTGCAAAGCAGTCTACGGGATTTAGACACATCTTCCACTAACATTAAAGAAGACGTGAGTCTCACTCCTGTAGACTGCTTTGAGAATCTCAATATATGTCTCTAATGCATGTGTATTTGTATGCAATTGTCAGCTTTATCTTACCTTGATGCCTATTCAGAATAAGGTAAAGCAGACAAATACACAAAAAGCCACGTGTACACTAATTTTGGCGGCAGGATTGGTGGGAGATATGCTTTAAAAGCTCTTAGCAGTTCCATATATTCTATTTTTGAGCATTTTTCAGATGGAAATCTACACTGCCCATTTTCAGGCAGATCTTAGAATCAATGGAACCAACAAATTAAAAAACCCCAAACACTAAATAATAAATAAAAATTATAATGACAATAATAATAAAGCTTAACCGGAGCCTTCTCTGCCAACAACTGCCCCCTCCACCTATCCTGCTGCCAAGATCAGACTATGCACTGTTTTTCTGCCTGGTAAATGCCAATTGCACATTAGTGCTTCCCTAGAGAGCTTCACTTTGCACACCAGAATTTTTCTGGGCATATTCTCTTTCTGATTCTCCTTTGGAGAAGCTCTGCTGTGCTTTGATTCACTCCCTGAGCTGAAAGGGTCAAAGAGATGTTATCTGTGAGCTACGGATCATGTAGTTCAAATATGTTTTGTTTTGTATGTGCAGTAGTTTTCAGAAGGTGACAGAGGTCTAAAATTTTCTGTATTTCTCAATAATTGGCTGCTATTTAATCTCTTTTCTCTTTGATTTAATGTGTTAAGTTGTTTTTCTTTCTTTTTTTAAACCATATAGGTAGAATAATTGTGAAATGTATCAATGTAATATCTCTTATTTCATTAGCATACTACATGATGATTCTATAGTGGCTGCTACTATATGCAAGTGCATTTTCTGAAAAAAACTCAGTCAAAAGAGATGTAACCTAAAACTTTCCAATTTACAAACATCTGAGTGTTAACGCTCTACACTAAGTGTATCCCCAGCCCAATGAAATATGCAAAGCTATTAAGTTTTGTAGGGTGAATTATAGCAAAATAGAAATACAGTAGTATAAAATGAATTATTCTAACACACTCAGAGCAAGACTAACAGTAATACTCATTTTATTAATGAAGTGCCACCTCTTCATCAAATGGGGTGTTTTGCAATGATTCATAATAAACATATACATCATTACAATAACACTGTGCTTTAAAAAGAATCAACATCACCACCCTCTAAGCTAAAATCCAGATAAAATAAATAGAAGGGATACTATTTACATGGAGGAAAATGGTGGAAAGTTCTGAAAAGGGTGGAAGAGCCAAAAAGTAACAGCCAAACCACCACCACAAACAAGAATTTTCAAGTCTTCCCGGATCATGGGATGGGATTGGTTGAGACAGATGTGCACTGGGAAGGAAATTCTGCACCCTAGGCCCTACTATAGGAGAGATGCCTCCTACTTAAAGGAAAATGGGGAATTCTTAAATTGAAGGTGGGCAGATAGGTAAATGCAGCTAGGTCAGAAATCTGGAAATGAATTTATATCGTTGAAAAATGTTTTTTTTTAAATCAGAAATTTTCACCAACTAATTGTTTTTTTGATAAAACTGGAAAATGAAAAAATGTTTTTTTCTTTTGGTTTTGTTTTTATTTTGGGGTTTCCTTCTTCCATTTCCTACTCCCCTTTTCTGGTGGCAAAATGGAAAAAGAAAAAAGAAGAGAAGTGGGGTGTGGGGGGAGACGTGGGTTAAAAGGGAAAAGGGGGAAGTGAAAAATCAAAACAAAAAACTAAAATGAAAATTTTCCAAACTGAACATTTGTGAACAAAATATAATTCATCTGAAAACCACTGGAATGAAAAGTGCTGAAACATTTTTCATGAAATACATTGTTCAGCCAGTTCTGATAAATGGTGTCAGAGCACTGATTCCTGCGAGGATGAGATTTGGGGAGGTGGACCTGAGCATAATCACAGCAGACATTGAGGATTTTAGAAACTACCACAACCAACTTGAATTTAACATGCCATAGCAGGAATGACTTCTCATTTGTTTACTTTTGGCTTTCCCGCTAGCATGGGTGGCATAATGCAATCCAGAAAACTAACTCAAATGTGTAAAAGATCTTGATGTCAGTGCAAAGAAACAATAACTACTGTATATTAGAAACAAGGTAAATCGACTTCTCCCATGATACAAAACATTCAGGTCATGTACTTCCTCACATATCCTGACTGATGTGCACTTTACCTTTAATCCATCGCATCAACATACTACTCACTTTTAGGATACAATAGCACTTTGCCTATGTCTGAGACTTCAGAAAATTAGCTTCCTATTGTCTTGATAGCACATGGCAGTGAAGGGGACACTAGACTTCTAAAACCAGAAAGAAGTGCTAGATGATGTGACTCTTTATGCACTGATCTGAACAGCTTGTGAACCATTACTATCTAAAAGTGTCAGCTAAGATTAGAACAAACATCAAACAAAGAGAAAATAAACAGCTATTGTATGGGCAGAAATGGATTTTCAGATTCTACAGTAAATAAAATAATGTGCTGTCTGAGTCAGTGCCCCTGTGATGATACAGTTTGCAGAATTTTTACTGGCAGGCTGCCATACTTATTTTCATTTATCTGCCTCAAAGCACCATTTCAAAAAGTGCAAAAGCATGTTGTTGATAGAGTAGATTGTTTATAGCTGAACTGAGTATTTCAGAACAACACGCATTGTAATAAAGTGGGGGAGGGTAGATGGAAGCATACACAGCTGCATCTTCTTGAATCCTTTGTCAAAAATGACTGCCAGAAAGCCATGGAGTATTTATTGTGTCCTAGGAAATGCAGTAAGTGAATCCTTTCCCACCACATTAAGTGACAGGAATTAACAAAAGCCATAAAATCAACTACGCCTATACTTCCTAAAATGGTCTTCCAGCAACTTGTGTCCATATTGCCACCTCCTTTATGGTGCTGATATTTGTCATGTGCTTTGCTCCCCAGTGATGATCTGACTGATAGTAAATCCTGGGTATCCATCACCCCCTGTGTATCCTTTGAGGTTTAATGCCACTGTAATTAAATGTCTTGGGGGCAAACATCACTATAAAATTTTTTGAGATTAGCAATTTTTTTTGTAGGAAAACGTATTCAAAATAATTGTGCAAATGAAAAACAAAACCACAGCTGTAAGAACCAACGGATGCCTCCCTAATAACTTGCTTGGTTACACACCATAGGTGGGGTGATCCACTAATTTAGTGACAATGGTGAAAGTCAACACATTCTATTCCAAATGCAAGATCTTAATGTGCTAAAGAGACCACAGCAAAAGCTAGGAGGAGCTTATGTGACTTTAGGAGATAAAACTATTTGCTAACCTGACTCTGAATTCATAGAGATTTCAAAGCCAACCCACTGACAGTGGAAGTGTGATTATCATGGCAAACAGCAAACACACAAGGCAGTGGCGGTTCTGATAACTGATAAGAGTTAGTTTCCCCAGCACACTCAAAATTAGGCTGACAAATAAGGACACTAGTTCCCACAAGACCTCAGTTATTCAACTCTAAACAAATACCAGACTTAAAAAGTACAATCGGCGCAGGATCTGGGGCCACTGAGCTGCATAACTGTAGATCCTTGCCCCGACCCCACTTCTGACCTGGCTTCCACACAGTGCCTACAGAGGTTGGCACGGAGACGAGTGCCGTATCAGGAGTCATTCCTGTCTGTCCGCTCACCTGACCTGGGTGGGGGTGGAAGGCCCATGCGAGGTCCTTTGCCCTAGGGGTGAGTTTCACCCACTTTCTGATTGGAATAACTTTTGCTCCTGTCAGTTTGCTCAGCAGACATTTGAAGTGTTCACAGGATATTCTTTATGGCTCAATCCTGCCAGGCACAAAGTGCTCTCCAGTTATGCTGAACACCCTCAGGTTCCCTTGGAATCAGTGGTGTTGAAGGCACTCAGCACCTCACAGCAGTGCTTGGTACTTTACTAGATCGAGCCCTTTGTGCTTCTTTCCGTGCATTTTCAGATGCCATATTTTCCACATTAATATTGAACCCACCAAGTCTTTCAAGGCCCATCTTTCCAAACCTCAAGGTCCCAGATGCTTTTTAATACCCTTCTCAATTGTGCAATAAAAGGTTTGATATTTTATTACTTCTGTGAATTATTATCCTAATATATAATTTGCCAGAGTTGGTTTTTTTGTTTTTTTTTTAAACTTCAAAATCTGGACTATATTTTTCCCACACCAAAATATGCTGCACCCATCACATTTTTTCTCTAACAAACTGTAGCTGAATTTTTACATAGGCATGATGATGATTTTTCTGAAAGGGCACAGTATCTTTGTCTCTTTGTCACTGAGATTGTTTCATGTCTTTCCAAGAAATGTATAAAGGTTTTCCTAAAATAAAAAAGATAACCTAGAAATGTACATGAAAGACTGAAACTGAATTAATTGGTTATGAATTCTTCTGAACTTTGATGTAATATACACTTCTGGGATGATTCACAAGGATCCATATTTTTTAAATAAAAGCATCAAGCACCTCAATTATCTGGAATGCATGAGCTGGGCAAAGTCTGAAGCTTTGGAACACGTGCATGCTGTGCACTATACATAGTAGATACCAAAGACAAGGGAGTGTAAGATGTTCAGGGTCTGATTGAAAGCCAATAAGAGTCCTTCATAGAATCATAAAAATGTAAGGCTGGAAGAGACCTCAAGGAGTCATTTAGTCCATTCCCCTGCACTGAGGATCAGGCCTTCAAATAATAAGGGCCAGATCCTCAAAGGTATTTAGGCACCTAACTCTCATTGGTTTCAGTAAGAGTTAGGTGCCTAAATTCCTTTGAGGATCTGGACCCATGTACCTACTATGATATGCTACAGGCTTGACATGAGCCAGAATAAAAAGCTGAGTTTCAACTGCAGTGATATGGTAGGTGAATGCACGCAAAGAAAATCCAAATGTTCAATGGGGGTCATGGAGGCTGTTTGCATGAATGGAACATAGTAAACAGGCCTAGCACTCTAGGGACTTGCCTAGACTGGGAAAATGACCTGTTGCTAACAACGGGTGTTAGCAGTGGGGTGCAATTGAGCTGGTGCTGAACATGGACAAGAAAAAAACCATGCCTGGATTCAAATGAGCAAGTGAGGTTTTATGTTCAACCCATTTTCAGCTATGTGAAAATGAGGAGCTTTCAAATTGTCAACACAATTTTAAGAGTGGAACTAGGAAGAACTAAAGTTCCTTGGCTCTAGTTCCTTTTTCTTGTTGCTGTTCTGTTATAAACAAAGCCAAAGAAACTCCAAGGAGCCTTGTTTAACAGCTCAAAGAGTCTGCCAGAGACAACTATTTGAAAGATGTTCAGTATGACTCTGTTTTTTGCTGAATACATGCTCTATGCTAATTGACTTGACAGTTGACAAATTAAAAATTTCTTTTTTCATCTCACCTAACAGTTTGAGAACCAGAGACCTGGGAAAAGTGATACTACAACCCTCTTGCAACGCATTCAGTACAGTGCATCAAAATGGTTCACTTGAATCATAAGCTTTCATTTTTAACTTGAGAAAAAGAGAGCTGGGAGGTGCAAATTTTCTATAGTGCTCCATTTCTCAATACTTCATACCCTTTCACAGTCGATACGCTGTGTCACAGCCAACTCCTACCTAATGGGAACTACTAAAGACTTCCTATCAATGCCAGCTTGTAAACAGTAATTTAACACAATGAACTAAAAGACTTCTGCTCTGTCTGTACAATACCTGGCACAATGGGGCCTTGATCCATGTCTAGGGCTCCTGCACATGACTGCAATACAAATAAATAATAATGCATTCCTGTGTAAAATACAAGGTTGTCTGAGAAAGACATTTCCTCAAATGCCCAGGATTTATAAATGGCTTCTCATCCAAAAGTGATGAGGAAAAACTGCCTAAGTCCAGCTAAAAGGAGAGATGCATCCCCCTACGTGACAACCTGCCACCGAATGATGAATGGACAGTGATGTCAAATGGACACAGGGCATGAAGCCCCAAGCACAGTATGTAATCCTATCATGGGCAGGTCATTGCCGTCCCTGACTGATACTGCAGGGATCTGTCTTTTTCTTGCATGTTGGCATCATGTCTTGACAAGCTATAGAAAATAAAATCTTAGAGAACTGAACTGGCTAGCGTGTCTGCAACATGGTTTTCTACTGGATGGACTGAGAACAACTACACTGTGTCTCATAGGCCCTTAAGGTTTTCTTTTAACTCTGCTGATGGGGGCCTTGGCTTTATCTGAGTTCTAGCTTAGCTGTCATCATTAATTTGCAAGTGGCCAGGGTGTTCCTCATTATGACAATTGTCAAGTTCCTAGTTGGGCTTTTTAAAAAATAAAATAAAAAAAAAGACCGAGTGACTCATTAAATCAGAACAAAAACAGGAATGGAATATGCTGCATGTGTGCAATATCATGAACTTAATATTGCTCTTGAAAACCTTCACTGGTGCATTTTCTGACTTTTTGTGGTTTCATCTGTATAGACCCAGTGTTGCCTCAATGCACATAATTTCCTGGTTTTAAAAAAACAAACAAAAGAAAACCCTAAGTCTAAAAAAGGTAGCATTAAAATGGCAGGAATTAGGCTGTGAAGTTACTTATTATTTGTACTGAGGTAGTACCTAGCAGCCCCAATCATAGACCAAATTTTGCCAAACCCACGCAAAGAGACAGTCCCTGCCCCAATAAGCTTACAATTTAAGTTTATGACACAAGACAACAGAATGGAACAACGTTCAGATGGGAGGGGTCACAAGGAACCAATGAGACAATACTGGTCAGCATGAAAAACAATGTTCATAGCGCACCAACTGTTCAGCCATTACCGAGGCGTTTTCTTTGTGAGCATCACAGCAGAGGGGAGGGGCTTAAGGAGAGGTTTGAAGGAGGACAATGAGGTGGCTCTGTGGTTGTTACCAGAGGCTGCTCCCACATTTGAGGTACAGCCTGGGAGAATGCACAAAAGTGCTTGTTTGAAAACTTAACAAGCAGGCACTGAAGGCTGGCATCATTGGCACAGCGGATGCAGGGGTCAACACCTGGGTAGCATATCAGAGATGGAAGGCAGCGTGAGGATAGGCCATGAAGGGCCAGGAGAGCAAAGATAGTTTGTTTTTGCTGCAGTGGAGAAGTGGGAGCCACTAACACCAATAAATAGGCTGTGATGGGGGATGTTCTCACCTTTACTGCTGTGGATAATTGTCTATCACCATTTACACTTTGTCTTTTCCTGTTTTGAAGACAAAGTCATTTTAAAATAAAAGCTCTATATTTTTAGAGTTTCAGGATGCAGATGTTCATTAATAGCTAGAAACAGAAAAACTGATATTTCAGTTCAACTGAAAACAAGCTCATTTGTTTTAGACTTGGCGTATCTTGTATATAGCGTCAACATTGGATTAAATCTGTCCAGTTCTGTAGGAGGGTTGAAGAAGCTTGTTTTCCTCTAAGAGAATGTAAACTTGACTGCGCAGTCTGCTTCTCTCAAGAGTCTTACTTGGAACCCCTTAATTTCCCCCACTGCTCTTTTTTCTGGATAACTAACTATTCCTCCTTTTTCCAGATTTGTACCATTTCATACCCAACTATTTTTTTGTTGTATAACAGCACCTGTAGGTCTAAATGTTTCTTATTCTTCTGAAACTCAAGCTTGTTCCACAACAAAGATAATAAACAACAACTATGACACTTTTATGTCAGGCCCATGGGTGCACAAATACTCCTGGATCCTGCTACTTTCTTCCTTTCTCTGGAGGTCTGAAGTATAATGGGTCATGGCTGTAAGCAAATCCTCGGATACTTATTGTGGTTAGTTTGAGGGGTAGGTTCTGATGAATTTTCATTTAAGCTGAAGGGGTTCACTCACCCCCTTTATTAGCAGCATTTACTGGGATTTGATAGTGTTCACTTACATGCTATGAAAAATAATGGTCTCCACTTCAAGAATAATGGAGTGAAATTCTATGGTCTGATGTATGTAGGATATCAGACTAGATCATCAGAGTGCTCCCTTTTGTCCTTACAACCTATAAACAGAACCATGTTTGAAATAGGAGGTCCCACAGCGCTATACCCAGTGTCTAATTCCAGTACCCACAGTCCTCAAGCACAACTCCTATTGATATCAAGATTACTCGATTAGCTCAAAAGTTTGTTTATGCCAGAATGCTACAATATCAGTGAGAGTTCCACAGGACACTGCTCTGGATATTTATCCCACCTCTAACTCCAGCTTCATATTTTTACAAAACTTTCTATTTTTACAGGAAATGTTAGAGCAGCTTGATTTATATTTACCCTTTGAAATGAGTGAATTAATTCAGATAAAGTAAGAACTTCACCCAAAACATAAACCAAATGTGAAGCTTAGTTGAGAGTTGTAAAAGCTTGGTTAACATATCTTTACCCCTTCCCATCAGGCTGGCTGGTTTTGGTGACTTATCACAAAAGACTTCCAAGGTACAGGGCCAGGTTTCTCTCTAGCCCCTACTCGAGGGAGGTGATATTGGGTACAAATAGTTTCCTCCATTCGTGCCAGGACCAGGAACACTGGGGCCATGTAGGGGCTGAAGCCCCCAGAGTTGAGAAGGAGGAGAAGGAGGGGCAATGAGTCACTCTCCCCACACATGGCCCATGGGAGCTGACCACCAACCTGTCTGCATTAGCATTTTTTCACAAAATGTCCCACTGTTGCAACTCCAATGGCAGGAGTATTAATGCAGAGAAGAAACAGTCAGCTGCTAGCATTTTAACCCATACTTTCTAGATCTGCTCTGGGCAGAGTAGGATGGCACAGTGGTTAAATGCCTGCAGATGGTCTACATGAGCACTCCAATTAGTGGAGTTCCACTGGAAAGAGCCACAGTGGAAAGTTTAGAGATAGTACAACTAGTCAGCTGTCAACATGACCACTCTGCATCGTGAATGCAGGTTAGCTCTAGCCACGTGCCACTAATGCTTCAATGCCTTCCCACAATTCCCCCACAGGCCCACAAAGGGCAGACACGTTCTTCCACAATTCAATGAGAAAGAATTCAGAGTAGCTTAGCTTACTGAGACACCAAGAACCATGGGATAAGTCCTTGCCCTAGTGATACACGTGGGGAGTGCTGTACCAGTGTGGATGCAGAACTCAAGTGTTATTCCACAGTATGGCTGCTGTTCCCACTTGATCTAGGCTAACTTGAGAGGAATAAGTCGAATTAACTCTGCAGTGGAAGACATAGTCTTAGTGAACAAGTGGGGCTAGGATGTGCAAGCGTCCTAGTTAGACAGTGTCCAACAGCATGTACACAGGGATTGATGGCCCTGTATGGCACTTAACCTCTGTTTACTTCTCAAGGCCACAACTTTTTAACAAGATTACCATTCCTGATGAAGTGTCATTATCATCATGTGAGTACATAACTGACAGGCATTAACTGCAGACAATACCTTTAATCAACCACTGAATGTTAATAAAAATAGACCTTGAGGATTAACACAGCAACACACTTGTACTTAATCATGAAAGAGAACTTCTAATAAAGAAAACCTTTCCTTTTTGTTCATAAAAAGGTCAAAGTCTTCTTTTCTTTATTTGACAATGGTTAAAAAAAAAAAAAAAAAAAAAAAAGCCACAGTTTAGCTTCTTCATGTGGATTAAATTATTTCCATCCATGAGTTTAAAAAAAAAAAATCCTTTTCACAGACCTTCACCAAGATTTTTGTGTGTGTGATCCATAGCTTCTGACGTCTCTGTTCTTCAAAATATTAATCTAATTGCTGAACACAGCAATCAAGTTTTACTGCTCATCTTAAACATTAATCCTTTTTATTGACTTCCCAGCCAATAAACTCATAGTTCTGAATGTCATCACATTCCTTTCAGATTTATTTGAGAAACAGAGGGTCCATACTACCTGCACATGTGTTCAAAGCTGTTCATTTCCCTGCTGAAAGAAGTTTCATTTGCACTTAAAAACTATAAATAGTGATTCTATATATCTTCTTCCCTCTTAAGGCCTGCTTCCATTCCCACTGAAATCAGTGGGGCTTTGCCATAGCCTGGAAGGGGAGCAAGAATAAACAAATGATTTGTTTACAGTTTTATAGTGGATGATTCTCTAGCACATGTTGCACTGAGTGAATATCAGTGAGACACATACCAGTTAAGTAGAGATTCCTATTTCTATCTTCTAGGAAGAACATCATTGGACTCAGCCTAAACGGTATTTTGACTTTGAAACCTAAATTAGTCAGCATTGATCCAGTACTGATAAGCACCCTTTTGCTCTACTTAATTAGACAAGGGAAATAGGAGGAAAGGCAAGGAAGGCATGTCAGGCTGGGTCTAAATGAGAATGACTCAGTGCTGATTCTGATGATATGTGGTACATTCATCTACTGCACAGACACTGGACTCATTTCTCCTCTTACACTGGTACTTGTGAGTGAATAACTCCACTGAAGCCCAGGCAGTGTCAAACAGTACAGTCAGTGAGATGAGAATCAGGCCCAATGTCTCCACTTAGGAAGTCTGAAGTATTAAAATCTCCCTCTCCAAAGTTCCAGCGCCCGTGTCAAGTGAGTTGCAAGAGCAGTTATATTGGCTTCTGTGATATCAACCAGCTGTTATCACCTGAGCACTTCTCACTTGCAGCATTTGGTGGATGGCTGTGCTATGTACCTACACAAGCCAGCACATTACAACTTACAGGCTCACACTGGTGATCAGACGTCGGGTGGTCCTGCTCCCCTATTTTGCATCACAGGTACAGCCAGTTTCATGCGCTTAACGGTTCCCAGAAATTGAAAGTGACAGAACCGGAGGTATCGCAATCTGGGTCGCTTAACTTTAGTAAACTAGGGAGAATATTGTAACGTGCATGCGCCTTATTTAACTGCTTCACCAGCTTTTCTTATCTACAGCTAAGCACAGCAGTTCATGATACGTATGAGAAGACTAACATCTGGACTGAATATCTATTAGGACCGTATGCTCAGCTACAGCATCATACTGTAGATGGGGGAAAATCCAAGCCAAATGAGGATATCAGAAATTCTCAAGGGTCAAAAATAAAGTCATTTTGGCTTTCACAACTCTAGTGAATGTGGCATATGGGCCCATGCGCCATACACTCATACAAAAGTCTCACAGCAGAAATAACCTGAATTTTAAAAATGCAAAACAGGTTAAGCATCATAGGCAAAAACAGATGCATCCCAGTGAGATTTTCTTCTAGGAAAATCCTGAGCATGAGAATGTTAAGTGCTCCTATCTTCTAAATGAAAGCCAGCAGTAAGTGAACTGGATGCTTTGTGGTTGTGTTCTCACGCTGATGTAATAAACTCCAGTTGTCCCCCAATTGGTTTCTCTTGGTTTACAGCTGAGAGGGCTAAATGTGCCCTAAATGGACAGGCATGGGAATGTTCAGCTTACATAAGGAGAAGCAAACATGTAAATGTCATAAAAGACCCTCAAGTAGTTGATGGAACACAGTCCAACTCCCTTGCTACTGAGTAATGAATTCAGAGCACACAGCACAGCAAGAACAATTTTGCACATAAAAGAAAGCCAGTGGAAATGGGCCATTTAGTTAGCTTTAAGAGTGGACCACAAAGAAATAGATCTCCACAGTTTCACAAGTATCTTTCTCGGAAAAATTCCACTTTTATCCCTGCATGTATGTAGTATGATGGTTAAGGACCTTGGCCAGCAGAGGCTGCTACTCCTTCTTTAAGGAGGAGTGTCTATTTCTCACATGACCTAATTTTCTGTATCTGAGGCAGGGGAAGCAGTGCCTCACCTCAAGACATACGCAGATCTGGAATTCAGGCAGGAACTGATATTCTGACTTTCTTGCCCGACCTTGATTTCAAGTTAATGCCTTATATGTTCTTGGGGTCACAGTTCTTAAGGTGGCCCATCATGTACCTCATACTAAAATAAAAGGAACATATGTGGCAGTACTAGAAGCCCCATAGAAGGAGTTATTTTTAAAATTTTCCATCAAACTCTTTTGGATGGAACTGGAAAATGGCTTCCACTCCCTAAAGATCTTTTTTCTAATTTTTTTAAATGGTTTTCCACTTTGATTTTATTTAAAAAATATGAAAAAAGTTGTGAGACTAACAAAACTTTTGGGGGAAATTTCTGGCAAAATAAATAAATAACTTCTTTTGAGAAGCCCTTTTCCCCCCTTTTCTTTTCTGTTAATGACTGAGGGATCAGAATAGGAGAGTATGGAAAATAAGTGAAGGATGAATGAAGGTGGACGGCCCAGTCAGAATGCAGTACTAATTAAGAATATGATAACAGAAATAATTTAATTTGTACTATTGTACTGAGTCTTTTCTGGGTCATGCCTTCTATATTCCTTTCCTTCAGCTGTATCCTGGGTCTCCCTCTGTCAGCTCCCAGTGCCATCCTCCCTCCCATTCCCTCCACCCCACTTCACGTCTGTCACTGGCACCTCTTCTGGGGGGCTGGGGTTTCTCTACCCACCATATGCTTCACCAGTGCATGGACTAATGCATTGTTATGTTCATGGCTCACACACAGAAATTAGATAAAAACATAAATACTCCTACTGGAAGGCTGCAATGTAACAAGACTTTATTTATGAATGATAACGCACAAGAACCCCAAAAGAAAAAGACAAAGCAGGCTGCTCCCTCAAACAGGGAGGCACAACTCAACCCACCTTATTCTAGGCCAGATTTCTGCAGACTGACTTTCTGAACACACACTTCCCTACAGAGCTCCTTAGCCTGGAAGGAGGACTAGGATACCACTAAGGATTTAAAGTGACAGTTTGTGATTTTTCACACACCATACAGATGTGCACAGTGATGTCCCTGAGGTCAGAGATAAGCTTTTGCATTATAGCATGATGGCAAAGAATATTTTGCAGGGATATCAAATTCATTCTGAAGAGAGGGTTTAATTCTATTTTTAACTATCTTGGCCAGGGTTAAAATGTAGAGCTCCATAATCCTCTCATTCTACAGCGGATTTCCAACAGATGTCAATTGGCAGTTTGCATAGTGGTCAACTGTAGAGCATGGCCTTTGTGTAATAACTAAACTCACACGTTACCATTTGTTCAGTTCCTTCTTGCTGCATCCCATATTGCCCAATAAGAAGATATGACCCTTCTTCCCCAAGCCCTCTGCTAATCCAGCCCTTGGATTAGTCTTCCCATCCTCCTCTCTCTCTCTCTCTCTCCTTTTTCCCTGTCGTTGTGGGTCTTCTCCTTTTTCCTTTCTACATTTCCATTCCTGCAGTATCTTCCAGCTTCCCCTCCCAAACCCTTCCCCATTCCACACCTAAAATAAGCAAGGATGTGGTTAGTGCCTACATTAAGATATCATTAGGCTTTAGTGTTAACATCCCAATGAAATTAATGGTTGATCAGGAAATTCACACTCTCTGAAACTCTTTTTCAGGCTGTCTGCACTACACTGCATTGGTTCCATTCAAATCATATGGAAAGGTTTTCTTTAAAATTACGAATTCTAGATGTTTACTTTAAAAATAAAAAAGATGAAAGTTTAGATTCTGAATATGCCACATGAGGTGGATGTGGCTTACAGGCCTTATGTTTGACACCTCTGATGTATTGTGTACATGGCTTATTTACAGAGTCTGGCAGTGAAAGTGGTAATCATGATGTGCATGTGTTAAAATACGATAAAGGAAAATACCCTTAACTGGACATTTCCTTGCTTTTAAGGACTTGTATAGAAGGCTATTAAGCAACCTTAACTGCTCTCAATGTATTTTGTTGTTTGTGGGAACGTGCAGTGTTTCTATTAGTTTTAGAGAAATGACATGTTCCCTTATATGTTCGTGCTGGCGCTTCTAAGCTGCCTGAATCAGAGCTGATCCAGTGTCCTGGCCCTTATGCAGTCTTTTACACCAGTGCAAAGTGTATGTAAAATGCTATCAAATGAAAATGACAGCATTTTGCATCCACCGTACATGGATATAACTAACTAACAAGGGGTAGGGCCATGGAGAATCAGGACTACTGAGCTACCTCTATCTTTCCCCTCTAATTCATCTAAAATGAAGCGGCCAAAATCATCTCTCACCAATCAATTGAAACATGTATTTGCCCTCTTCAGATCACTCCTCTTGCTTCTAATTGTATGAAGATTAGACTTCATACCCTTACCTTCAAGGCCCTGCACAACCCTGATTTGGTTCATATCACTGGTCCCATCACTGAGAATGACTTTAGCATCAACACCCCTTCACTGCCTTCTCCGACACCCATCTTTGTGTACTCTTCCTTGCATAGAACATCCCTCCAGTTCCTATCCCCTTAGGAACACTTCCTTCCAGAGGCCTTACGTGTAATAAATGAAACTGTATCAGATTAAAGGGAGAGAAAACTAACTAAAGTGACACCTTCAACTGGGTCCCTCAATACATCTTGATATCTCTTGGGTGAAACCCAGACCCCTTTGATTTCAGTGGGATCAGGATTTCACCTCTTATTTTCTTCATCCATCTTACACATTGTAGATGCTCTGAGGCAGGGATTGTCTTGATGTTTGCATCTTACACATCACCAAGCATATTTTAGGTGCTTGAAAAATAGCAAATAATGATAGCTTCTCTAGAAGGCTTTATCTCCATAAGACTTATTGTAACTGATGGCATTTGCAGACTCTCATAACTTCAGTGGAAATAGCTCCAAAAGTAAGCACTGCACCTTACAAAACCTAACCAAATGCATAAGTTCCTACTGAGGGCAAGTGAATAAAACAGATGTGAGATTTCTAGACCAAGACATTGTCACATTTGATAACACTGTCACCTCTACAGAAAACCCAAGGTATCAAACAATAAACACACCCGTATTTTTAAACACATATGTCCAAACTGTCTTTCCTGTTTAAACTCAAACTTCCTAGAATTAATTGTCCTGGGGTAGATAACGACTCACTGCAAATTTTATATAGGAAGGATATTTTTTGTCAGTTTAATGGAGGTGCTGGCAGTGATGCATATGTTGGAGGGAGGAGAATGATTTGAAATAGAAATGAAATTGCCTGCTTAACCACGGAGTCAATCCTGTGCTATCATAATACTACAGTTCTAATTGTTTCACCAATGCTGCCTCTTTTTGAACAGACAATGGGGCTGCAAGGCATAATCTTCATGTGGCAATCCAGAAATAGAATTGACCTACCCCTAAATAAATTTCCGTTAGGACCCCTTACATTTATTTAGTCAAAAGGATTTTCTCTTTCCCTGATCAGGATTGAATGTGAATCATGATCTCAATGATGAAAAGCCAGTAATTCACTTCACTAGTCAGCTCTCCATCCACTAGGTTCATTTATTAAATTAAATTCCAGCTGTTGCCTGATAATCATTTCTCTCTCACGCGCACAGGCACACACACACAGTGACAGTAATGCTCATAAATAAGGTTGTGCCGTTTAGGGCCCTCCCTACCAGCCAGCTAATTCAATATTTTCATTGTAAGATAGAAAGCTGCAAAGCTAACACTGCTTAACCAAAACCAAAAAAACAAAAACTAAAACTAAAAACCAGGGTTGGTTCCAAAACTAATATGAATCAATATAGATGCCTTGGATTTAGTGGAGCTTTGGAGATTTACACCAGCTGAAGATCTGGCCCAAAAGCTCCAAAAGCCCCCTTGGTAGCCTTTGTTACTCCAATTTTTCTGAAGATTAAGAGCTTGTCTACACGGCCCTCAGTGAGGCCTCTGGGAGTGAGAGTTGCAGGGCGGACTAAAGTGTGGTAGTGTAACTGCCCTGTGTACACCCTATAGCACAAATGAAAAGGTATGTCGTTCACGTTAAAGTTGCAGAAGTACATTAACGTGAACTAGGTACCTTTTGGTTTGTGCTAGCAGGGTCTACACAGGGCAGTTACAGTGCAACATGTTAGCCTGCCGTGCAACTCACATCCCATAGTCTGCACTGCAAGACCATATAGACAAGCCCTAAATGCATCAGGGGAGGATTTTGCAGCAAGGAAAATTTTCAGCTCTGTAGCCAGATACAGGACTGCATTACTGTTACTAGCAGTCACAGCAACTAATATGTCCCTGCTTTCCAACTCCCATTTTCCTTTCCTATTCTGAATTGTGCTTCTAATAACTTTAAGGAAGGTGCTTCATTCAGACCCACTCTACGCATGTCCTCTAGAGATGCAGTTTTGCATTTAAACCTGCCCTGGCTTACAAACCTTTCACTACAGAACTCATGTCCTGTATACCCTGCTGGAATTAGAATCTGCTTCTAAAGCACATCACTTGAACCTAGTAAAATTGGGGGAAAAAGGTAAAATAAAAATTCTGTGATTTTTGCTGAGGTGTTTCACACAGTCTACTAAAATGCAACAGCTCTAAACACTAAGGCCCTGTTGCTTCAAGCTGTTCAGCGGAGACATCAGCAATTTCTCTGGGAGGGTTCAGACATCTGCCTCACCATGTGGAGCAGTTTGCAGGACTGGAACCTAAGCATAAAGGGCCAGATCTCTTCAATTTGCATAAACTGTTCTAATGAAAGGATGTAGGCCAAATTATAACAGTTGAGGACGTGGCCCTCAATATTGTCTCTGCAGGTAAACAGGACATTAGGAACTCTGGTAATTTCAGAAGGATAAAAGCAATCATGTTAGTAGATTTCTAAAATCTTCCGCTGCAAATCTACAGCAATATGTTTTGTGATTTATACATACAAGGTACCTACAGAATATGTTATCCAGATTAGCAGTGCAACTCTCCAAGCTGCAAACTGATAATGGCTGAATACATTAACAGTTCTCAGCATATAGTGGGTCCAAAGCAGAAAATTGTCCTGTGTTCAAATTCTGCTCTCACTTGCAGTCATGCAATACTATTGATTTCAATGAGGCTACAAGGTGCTATAGCAGTATCTGGTTCAGTATTTGAGAAAGAGAGACAGCAAACCATTTTTTCATGATCTATTAATATTGTTAAAGATCAAATATTTTACCTACTGTAGATCAAATTCTTCCTTTTGTTACAGATCTGTGTTCAGAATTTAGCCCAATATATGCCCTTCATTAAAGGTTTTGCCATGCAATTTAGTTATTAGTGTGAAGGAAACAAAAGTGGAAATTATAGTTTTTGTTCCAATGTAATTTAGAAGCCAATTTATTAAAGTAATTTTTAAAATGATTTGCATGTTAAGAATTTTTAACTTTAAAAAAACTTTATGAACCTTGCTTTTGGCATCTTGATCATCATAGAACTCCAGTACCTTTGTTCTGCTTGATGTTTACATTATTATCAGGTTAATCATTTTACATACAAATAATTACCCAGATAAAGCAAATGTTGAAGGACACACAACAAATGAGATTGACATACTTGCTCAATCTGAGAGATTGAATTAAAATGAAATTAGAATTATTAATCCATGGGTCTATTACATTTCACAGTATTTTGCTGCTGACATGAACAGTGGAGATCATTCCAAAACTTCATATTTCCTCACAGACTTGTACCAAGCAGATCAGGGCACAGTGGCATAGTGTTACAACAGCGATATTTAAGTCAACCAAACAGACCTGATGTGTTAAACAATGGCTGATGCTAAATTAGCTGGTCAGTAGTTCAGGTCTTTTAAAAACAGGGGGGTAGGTGAAATCAAACTATATGATCCTTCTGCGGTTTTAATGCCATGATTTTTTAATACACCAATCTGCTATATCTACAACTAACAATGTCAGTAGTGGGCATTTTTGTAAAGGGGATATGAGCAAAAGGGAGAATTGAAGGGGCAGGATTAAGTTTCTGGTGAGTAGTAATTACATCGGTAACATCTGTGATTCTGTATGACATACAAGGTAGGGGCTTTTAGGTGACAACTTTTTATTTCCTTGCTTTTGTGGTTTTGTGTCAGGTATAGTATGTGTGTGGCAACCTTAACCATTTCACAATGAAGATTTGTGTACTAATTACATATATATGTATAATATAAAATATGTGACAATTTTAACAATTGATTATATTTATATCAAATGAAAAATTGCATTTACACTAAAAATGAATCATACTTTGCATCTTGTTAGAGAGAGAGAGAGAGAGAGAGAGATGATAGCCAAGTTTGGGCAAGCATGGACCAGGAAGAACATTCAAATATTGGAAGACCTACATCATTTACTTCCAAGCTATTCCCTCCTGTTCTACAAACACTAGTCAACATCCTATATATTTGTATACAGCTATTATGTATGTCATATTTCACTACTAAGGGATGATTTGATTTCGCTTGGTATTTGCAAATGGCACTTCTTAAACTAGGCTCCAAGCTTATGAACATTTACATATGGGGTTAACTTAAAGCATGTGAGCAGTCCCATCAACTTCAATTGAGCTACTCATGTGCTTAAAGCCAGGTACTTGATATGTAAATATTGATAGGATCAGAGCCTTAACTGGTAAGCAGTTGTAGGACTGTAACCTCATATGCCATGATGCACAACAGATGACATTCATCTAGAGGTACTGGAATAATTCCATGGAGGACAGATAGAAGGGACTCCACCGCCTGCAAATGGCAGAATTGGGCTCTTTCCAAGCCCTGCATAGCCCAGTGTGTGAGAGGGCATTGGGGTGGGTTTGAGGGTGTAGACAGTGGACCTTATTCTCCATTGCACTGCAACTTTGCTGTGATGTGAATCAATACACAAGATGTAGGGTGCTGGAAAAATCAGGTTTAATAAGTTCACAAACAGTTGAATCTAGTGGCCAAAAAAGCCCTGCACAAAGGCATACAGGGGTCACAGCCCCAATTTCAGCCCAGGAATGGGAATAGAGACTGTGAAGAGGCTGGAAAGCAGCCTTGGTCCCTGCCCATTGGTTGGGGGTGGATTTTCTTTGCCACCTCTCCTGCATAGTGCCCATTTACTCTGGCAGTGTGCAGGTGGGGAATTTCACCCAAGTCCTGACAGTCAAGATGACAAGCCTGAGGAAAATGTCTATGCTGGAGACTGATCCTGATTTCATTCATAAAGAATACTAACAACATTGTTCTGCTGAAGTTATTTATCCAACTTTAGCCATATCTTTCCAACCAGGATATGACATAAGTACAACAGGAAGAGGGAGAGCAATTACAAGAACAATTGGAGTGTATTAGTTTTATCTCTGAGATTTCTCCCAGTTATTCTAAATTGTTTGAAAATGGGAAGCGTTATGAAATCTTTTGTCCACAAGCCAAAAAGAATGGCAAAATGTGTAAAAATTATGCTTCCAATATATAATTTATTTGTGTGAACTGAAGACGTATCTGATTCACAAATAATTTCCCCTAGCACTGCTTTTCTTTCATTCTACAGAAATTACACTCATCAGAAAACATGTCCCAATGTGCTATTATATTGCACATTAAACTTGCTGAAGAAGGCATGAACTCGGTGACTAATATGAAGTCAATTTCTCTCAGCAAAAGGAAATATCACTCTAGAATACTAGATTACTACTGGCATGACATCACTTCCTCTCTTCCCCTTCCCACATACCATTTATCTTTTGTTGCAAGATAACTAGTGTATTTATTCCACACGTTATATATATAATAAGCAAGAAAATAGTTGCACCAAGTAAATATTAGTATACAATCACAACACTGACCTTGTCACTGGGCAAGTCTTAGCCATTCAAAAATAAAATCGCATTTAACTGAGGGTTACCAACCATTAGTTGATTGTAATGAAGTGCCATCTTACCTATTTGGGAAGAATATAATGCTCCTCTCCCATGAAGACTTAAAAAGCTCTCCCACCAATAGTGTCATGGAAATACAGCCTAGGCTCTCATTCAAAGGTGGGGTTTTTTGGCTTCTGTTCTCAGGTAAAACATCTGATGGAGTCACTAATCTATTTACAAATTACTATGATTAAAACAGGGCATGAGAAGAGGGCTGTGTTTGTTTATTTTTTCTCTACCTCTCAGAATTTGGTAACTGCTGGATTAAAGAAATGTATTTGCTACTTAATCAAAAGTTACATATGTTAAATTTTCCCCAGTGCTTTATGATTTTTTTAAGCCCACATGTTCTTAGCAATGATGTTGTAGAATTCCATATTTCACATGAATAGATGGCCCTTTGCACACTCAGCAGAGGGCATTTTCCACACTTGAGAGACCTATTTTGGAATCTTTGGCTTCATGGACTAGAATCACAGAGAGCAGGAAGAGATCAGGTTAGACTGTAAGGTCTGAGGCCTTGTTTTTTTGACTAAGCAATATTAGGAGAGACAGCAACCATAAGCTAAGAAGCATGTAGTCACATCTTCACATTCCTGAAATTACATCAACACAATGTAATATCAAGCTGTTAAGAAGGTGCTACTGTCCTAATAGTATCTACCACCACCAGGTAAAGACACAGATTTTAAGATGTTTGAAGAAAACTTTGTTTGATAGCATTCTGTCTGGCAAGGAATCACTTAGCAACAGTTGTGGTTGTAAAATCTACAGCTATTGTTTTGTCTTTATGGTACCCACTTCTCTACTGTTTATCTGAATGATTTCTGAATGGTTATTTTGTTGTTTCTGTCTGTTGCATAATTGTGTGCTATTTAAATCAATTAAGGTGGTTGGGTATGATTGGTTAAAGAATTGTTTCGTGATGGGCTAGGATTAGTGTTTTGTAGTACTTTCGTTTAAAATGATGGGTTAAGGTATAGCTAAGCAGGACCCAAGTTTTAACTATATAAACTGAGGTCCAAAAGGAATTTCTTTGGAACCTAACTCCAGGACACAGTCCAAGATCAGAGCTGCCAGACCTCAACACTCTGCCAACCATACTGTGCAGAAGCTGGAGTCCCCAGATGTTCTAATCCTGACTGGCCACCAGGAGAAGTTTGCCAGTCTTATTGGGAGTGGTGAACATTGTATGCTTAGTGTGTATATTCTGTTTTGCTAATTGTTAATAAGTAGAGAATAAGGATATTACTGTGTAAGGCTCCTTCACTGAAAAAAAGATCCAGCAAACCCACAGAAAATTACACCCGAAATCCTACGAATTGGGAAAGGGTGGGTACTTCAATTAACCAGGTTAAGCCCGGATCCCTACAGACTGGGAATGGGTGACCCTGGGCCCTAGAGTGTGAATTGGGTAAGAGTAGGTGCCTTTCCCCAAGAGCCCTATGGATTGGGAAAGGGTCAGGTTGTCTTAACCAGGTTATGCCTACAGATGTAGGGTGGAATGCCTAATGTGCAGATAACAAGACAAACCAATTCCTTTAACCTGAAAAGTGTCTTGCCTATTTGTTTACAAGTCTCTGGGATTTTGGAAGAATGTAGAAGCCCTCCAGGATCAGAGAATGAAAGTGAAATCCCAGAGGTGAAGGAGAAGGTGGGGACAGGAGAGGGAAACCTGGGGGAACAAGGAGAAGTTTGGGAATGAGGAATGAAACTTTGGAAGGTGAAATGGGAAAGAAGGTGGGGTCTTGAGAAGGGAACCCAGGGGAAGCGGGAGTTAGAGAGACTAGGCTGTTTGTGGGAGCAGAGAGGGAGTAGTCCCAGGGAATGAAGAAGCCTTTGCTCCCTCCCCTTGCTGTGTCCTGATGCTACTTGACCCCATGCATGGGGTCCTGAAAGGCCCCTGCCCTGCCCTCATCCCCAACCCCTGTATGATGCTCAGATATCACAGAAGAAAGACAGTTATGTTTGGTGGGGTGCTGTAACTGGGAGTGTGTCTACACTGCAATCAGTGGTGTGCATGCTAGCTCAGGTACATCTATGCCTTAATGTAGCTAACAACTCAGATACCAGCAGCAGTGAAGCCATAGTATCATGAGCTGCAGCACAAGCTAGCCACCCACATATGTTGCAAGCCTCCCTGGCATGCTGAAGACCATGCTTCCAGTGGCTATGAACACATGCTGGTATGAACACATGCTGCAATCACACCTCTTCTTGCAGTGTGGACATACCCTGTATGTGTCCATACTTGCAAGTGTTTAGGTTTCTTTTAAATTTAGGGCTAACTGTAAATTTCCTGGGTTTTCAGGGCTTACTTTTTGATATCTACAACAGTGGGGTAAGATTTTTTTTCCCCATAAATTACTGATTTTTTTTCATCCATAACATCATTTTAAAAAGTTTTATCTGGGATATGACACAGAAGTCCTGTCATTCACTGTCAAATATTAACCACCATAGGACCCTTTGCAAAGTCATGCCAGTTCTGTGCTGCAAATATCTGAAAAAGGAAACTCCCACTATATTTTTGGGATACCCCCCGTGTACTAGGGATCTGGGTGCTGCACAAGGAAAGAGGGAGGGACTGGGGAATTATATTCATGTATTTCCCCACAAACACTTCCTCACAGCCATCACCAAGGAGGGAGGAAGCACCAGGGGGCAAACAAACTTTTATTAAGATGCATCACAATCTCCCATCTTGCTGACATGTCTAGGTGCAGCATGAGTGTCACCGGGCTGCATCGTGGAAGATGCAGTTGGGCTGGGGAGAATGAAGCATCTGAAATGCAGTTCCCATGAGGTACCACAGCACCTCAGAAAGATCTCGCTTAATGTCAAACTGAGTAAAAACTCAATGTTTCAATTTGGGAACTTCAGAATGTTTTGATCAACGATATATAAACAAAGTCTTTCAACTTTTTCTCATTGAAAGTTTGTTTGGGGACAAAAATTGTCAGTTGAAAGTTTGTGGTATTCAGGTGCTCAGTTTTTTGATGAAAAAAAGTCAAAATTTTCAGTGGAAAGCGGACAGACACCTTTACCAACTTTTCCTTAAGTGTAATGGCAGAACGCTAAAAAGGAGTTCCCACACACTTAAAAAAATGAAAATAATGCTTTCATCAAAAAAATCAAACTTCCAAAGAGAATTTTAAATTGAGTGGCCTAAAATGTCCTCCAAGTTAAGTTTGCAAAAATCTAGGTCTACCCTAGAAAGGGCATCTGCATCCCATGTTACATGATTAAGGGTCAGTTGAGAAACTAGAAATGAAGGTAAACAGATCAATCGACACATTGGCAATGTCATGCAGTCCCTCAGCTCTGCACAATGCCAACAAATCCATTACTGCAAATGTATTTTGCATCTGGAGAGTCCCACTCCTGGATTTAAGGGTTTAATGGAGGAAGATTGGGCTGGGAGTAAAGGAAAATTCCATGTCCTGTTCACTACTTCAAATAGAGAAGGCTTTTTCCCAGGTGAAAAGGAAATCGCTGAGAACGCGCAACTGAAATAATTAAAATTATTTGAGGGTTATTTGGGGTTTTTCCCCTAAATTCTCATGGTAATCAGCGTCATAAGGCTCTATTCACTCTTCTTGAGTCTTAAAAATATTTATCAAATGACTGAGGTCCTTAATAGTCTCCTACATTTTATGAAAGACATCAGTATGCTGAAGGATTTTACCTTGAAAATTGTCTATAGTCTCACTGATCAGAGCCAATGCTATTTTCCTTTTTTACAGCCTGGGAAATCTGTGCCAGAGAGAATGGATAGTCGTGCCACATATGGAAAATCTTAAAAACTTAGGGGGATGTAATTTTGGTATAAGGACATAAAGAGATGATATACAGACAAGGGGGTGGATACTCATTAATGACACTAGAAACTAATTAATTTAAATTGAAATACGCTTCATTCAACATAGAAAAACTTCTCCAGATAGGGAATGGTAGCAGTGGTGGAATTAAAATTAAATTAAAAACCAATAGCAATCTTCAAGTTATAATTTCATAAGCAGCTATTAGAGATGCATTAGTTATATTAGAGCCGAGCCGAGCCGCCCCGCCCTGCCCCCCAAGGGGATTAAATTGTATAAACTATTATCATTCACGTCCAGCTCTAATAATTATCTAATTCTGTGAATGAACTGGAGTTGACTCTAGTATGTTTCAGAGTCTATACTGGACACTGAAATACAGAGGAAGCAGCAGCATCTAGGAGATAGGGGACTGGACTGGGAGAGAGGGGATGTGAGCTTTATTCCCAGCTCTGCCTCATATAAGTCTACACAGAAACTAGGAGTCTGCAGAGGACAGGAGTATGCAGAGGTTCAACTAAATCAGTTTTAAACTTATTATGGTTAAACTGATGCAACTTCTGTGGGTAGTGAAGTGCGCATTCACTAAGATGTCACATTCAAAATGCTGGTAAATCAAAGGTAGGGCCACTCTTCTCCATAAACACAGAACTGATTTATTTTCAAATTAGAACTGGACAGATCCAAACGCAGATTGTTTCTCTTACCTAAAGTATAAAATCCACTGATTGTGAATTCTGCACTTGAGGAAGGAATTTGGTAATTATAAATATCCCCTTGGAATCAGGTCCAAACCAAACTCAATAAAAAGTGCATTTTGCTTTAAATGACTTGCTTCTGTTTGTTACCATCAAATATTTCTAATGACCACTAGTTCACAATGCATATACCTTTCTTAGTTCTTACCGAGTTCTTATTCAGTTAATACCTATCATTAATACAATACTTCATGTGTAAATATCAAGATCCGTATTTTACAGATGGTGAAATAAAGATAGAAGGTCAAGGGACTTGTCCAAGATCACATACTGAGTCAACAGCAGAGCTGGGAATAGAGTTCATGGGTCAAACCCTGGTGCCACTGAAGTCAATAGGAGTTTCAAGGCACCTTGCCCCTGCTTTTTTCAGTAGACCATAGTATAATGCATGTACTTAGCTAATGCAGAAATAAAGGACTGTAGAAACAAAAAAAAGTCTGAATGCTAAAAAAGTTGTTTGACACAATGATTTTTTCTTTTTAATTAGAGGCAGATCCTATGCTAAAATTCCAGATATGGGTTAAGCCACACTCCAGGAAATGCAATTAAAGTTGAACTGAAAGGACTTCTTTTAGAAATAACAGAATACAAACAGCTCTAATATCTTATATGTTCTATTAAAAAGAAAATGAGATTTGTCTGGTTGTTAGTTTGTTTATTGGCCAACACTGAGTTTTGCAAGAGTGGATATCACCACAAATACCTAAAGCAAAGGGAGGAGTTGCAACTTTAGGTGTTTCTGATGTCATCAACTCTTCAGGGTTATGTCTCTTCACCATTTATGTCTTAGTGGGATAGGAAAAAAGTAAGTTATTTTAGCTTTTAACAGGAGTTTAACTCAGCAAGAACTGAGTAAAACCTTAGCAAAGATCTTAGGATATGGTCCAACATTTATAATTTAAAAAATTCAAATACTCTATTGGATCAATATCCAAAAAAAACTAAAAAGAGCACTAAAAATAATTGCCAGATGCAGAAAAAAGTAAATTATCCCTGCCCTCGTCATAACACCTCCCATTCATCCAGCTGGCCCCTTTCCACTCCTCCACCTTTTCTGGAGAAAATTTTCCAGAATTCCCTTAAGGTAAACAAGTCCAAGTTCTGATGCATAAAGAGAAGAATGGGTCTCAGAATCAGACTATTAAAGCTGGTCAGAAAAATGAGCCTCCCGCCCAAGACCCCAAGGAAAATTTCTATCAAAATAAAATAAAATTAAAAATTTCCATGGAAAACAGACATTTTAGTGAAAAATAGAAAACCAAAAATTTGTGGCCAAAAATATTTTGATTCTGTAGCATACCTGTGCTAGCTTAATTTAGCTAGCTCACTAAAACAGCAGTGAAGACAGGGCAGCTTGGGCTAGTGATGCAAGTATGTACCCACGGAGAACAGAAGTTCTTGCATAGTCCATGCTGAAGCCTGTGTCATCATGTCTTCACAGCTATTTGAGCAAGCTAGCCAGATCAAAGCTAGTGTGAATACACCTACCCAAGCTGCAGATCACACCTCCAGTTGCAGTGTAGATATACCCTATGTGTTTGCTTAGAATCTAACAAAATAGTTGGGGCCTCAATAAATGGACATCTGTGTTTCTCTATTTCTTTCTTCTGTGGAGATTTTGTGTGCACATATCAAATCACCAGAGTTACTAAATTAGTAAATCAAGATGATTAGACAGAAAACATAGATCTTTGCTATTGAATTTGGGTGGGGGGAGGGAGAGGGGGATGCCCAACTTAAAATTCTGGAACAAAAACATGATCTACAATAAATAGTAAAATTATGCACCCAATGAACACGTGCATGACAAAAACTAATTTAAGCATCATTTTGCATAGCATTTACACTACTAATTTTCATTTTTGCTTTAAAAAGTATTCCTGTGTTTGTCTTTCCAACCTAATGGAAATGCCATTTACTCCAGTAGGGAGGATATTTTCTGATGATGCTGCACAGGAAAGGGAAAAAAAATATGTCTGTGGCCACAATTTCGCCATGCTAGGCTAATTGTACAGGCCTGTGGCTATGTATTGATGTTGCTGAGTAGTCAAGCCTTTACTGCCATTGCTTGCAGGGCAATTTGCATATCATGGCTCATAGTGTTTTATTATTTTTCTTTTAAAAATAACACTGTTTAGTCATGCCTAACCTATTTAATCATTCCACTACTCAATAGTTTGCCATATATGTCCAGAAAATGCTTACTTTCAAAGAAGCTAGACATAGCAGGTACACTAAAATCCAACCTATTTTAAACATATGGTGAATGAAGCTGGAAAACAGTTTGAAAGAACAGTGAAGGATCTGACTAGACAGCTTCTTCCATCTTGTTATTCCTTTGGAATCGCTTGTGTGCGCACATGTTTAGAGGGCAGGACTGGCTACCATTGGATCAGATTCTGATAGATTCAGACTTACATGAATAAAATGGTATCAGAATGCTGCTGAATGGTATCAGAATCTGCATTTATCAACAGGCCTGTGCAGTCAAGGCCTAGGACAGTGACAATGCAGTTAAAAATGAGACAGATTCTGATGCTCTTACTCATGCTGAATAGTGCCATTGGTTTTAATGAGAAACCTTGCAGAATAAAGTACTATTCAGCGTGCGTAAAGGTATTAGAATCTGGCTCATGGGTTTGTTCACTTCATAGTTTTACACTGAGGGGGGAAATGCAGTCATCATCGTTAAAATATCAGCACTGACCAGCAATCATCACATATCATCATTATCTGAGATACAACAATTTTCCCCATATTTAGCATAAGAAATAATGATAATTACTGCATGTTTGTTAGCAAACGTTGGCTTTTTAATGGGAACCACCATTGCCAGTCATTAGTTAACCTAAGTGATCAGTCCTCTCTTTTGTTTTTTTACATTAAGAACTATAAAAATGATACTGCATTTTATTTATTCTAATCAAGTTAGCATAATTAGATTAAACTAAGCACATTTTCAAAATGAACAAAACTTAAAATAATTTAGGATGTGATATACATATACACACCCCCCACACATTTTGAACACTTTCTAAATTATACACTCATCAGATTATCATGCTCCTAAAAGAAGAAGTGAGACACATTAGCTTTCTGCAGCACCACCACATCTCAAGAGGATAGAGGCTTAAAAAATCAGATCCTAAATACTATTATAGCTTTTTGAAACAGAGGAAATTTCACAATCATTCAGCTGACACTTAAGACAGTCAAAGCATAAGGCCGTAAAGAGTTTGGAGGGCGGTTTTATAAATAACCTCTCCAAAGCTTCCTATATTGTTCTAACTTGCTGTTATTTCTCCAGAGATAGGCTTTGCACATCCATTGTTGTATTCACATGAGGAATGCTACTGAACATTATGGGACTATTCAGGTGTGTAAAGTTATGCACATACAGGTTTGAAGGACTGAGACCTTAAAAGCAGCAGCAGCCGCCTTTTCAGAGCTCACTTGGGTCCCTATGCTGTTACCTGCTGCAAAACAATTAAAATCCCAACTCTGTAGCTTCACTGGTGTGGAGGAGTCTACGTGTTCTCCCTACAACAGGATCAGCAGGCATGCACAGACTGCATGGCCAGAAAGGTAACAGACGATGGGAATATGAGCAGATCCTTGTCCCAATTCTGCAGTCCTTAGGTCTCTTTCTACATGCAGCCCTGCTGCACACACACCTGAGCTTCACCAGCAGAGCAGAACCAGTAGCCTTTGCATGTAATTTCCCCATGATCTATGACAAAGTGGCTAGGAGTGATAGAGCACATGGCAATGATTAAATGCTGTCCCAGACAGCCCTAAATCTGATTTTTACTGCACAGCAGCCCAGTGTTTAGGGGATTGGGGAATATGATCCTTAAGGTAGCTCTTTCACAGGTTTGCTCCCTTACCTATAGTTTCGTCCATCTTTTCTCTGTGGCCTTTGGGATGCATGTATATGTTGTGGAGGAACTAAGATGGCTAAGTGGTATGAGAATGGGGGCAGGAGACCAACCCACGGGACAGTAGGGGTACCCTGGCGGATTTTGTTACTACCCCCACAACTTTCCACCAGTAGGATCTAAAGGCTCCATGAGGTCCTACCACTTCTGCTATACTTCTTGCTCTTGCATCAGTTTCCACAAACTTTGCTGTGCTCTCATTAAGTAAATCAGAGTGTGTCTGTTGCTAGAGAACTGATGACCACTCATCTGTCCAGATCATCTTTCTAGAGCTTCGGCATGAAGAAGCCTGCATTGCTATCTTCTTTGGAAGTCTGAACAGAGGGGAGCAAGCCAATTTGATACCCCTTAAGAACTTGGACTGGGACAGCCAACAGCCTCTAGAGACTTTGGGAGGGGTGGGGAAAAGGTCACAGAGATACTTTTTTCTGTCTTCTGCAGTGCTCAGGGGAGAAGGGCAAGGGAGGGATCCCACAGCTTGTGGGGAAGAAGGTGTGATGTCAGGGGCCAATGAATATCAGCCCTGGTTTATTGGAAGATTCATGAACCTCTCTTGCCAAACATGGGCTGAGTTCTGGGTTGTGACAGCTTTAATTTACATGTTTAATAGAGCTAGTCGGAAAACGGAATCTCTGATCTGTGGGAAATTCCAATGTTTTGAAATTTAAACTCCAAGTCAGAATAAAAAGTACAAATTTTGACATTTACTGATGAACAGAAATTCCAAAGTTTGGTTTCAATAATATCAAAATGTTTCATTGCAATAAAAACTCAAAACATAATCATATAAAATATTAAAATTAATATTTTAATATAACTAAAGATGAAGCATTGAAACAAAACTTTTCCTTACTAAAATGAAATGAGAAAGTCAAAATGATTCTTTTTGATACTTTTCCATCAAAAATGTTGTCAGAATTGACACGTTTCCACAAACATTCCAATTTCAACAGAACTGCATTTACTGGTGGAAACCTGTTCCACTGGAAATTTTTGACCATTTCTAATATTTAATGAATTAGGGACAGATCCTGATTCCTTTACTCATTCGGAGTAGCAACTTACTCCACAAGAAGCCCCATTAATTTGAGAGGGAGCAGTCATGCAGTGAAGGACTATTCAACATAAATCAGGGGATCAGACTCTGGTCCTGAATATCTTAGGTAGATTATTCATGTAGCACACAGAGGTGTTTTTATTTTTATTTTTTGTGGAAAATACCATCGTTTTCTTGTAAAAAAAAAAAAAAAGTTCAGAAATGTACCAGTACATTTTTTACATTTCAGTGAGCATGAGGTTCTCTTTGTTTCTCCCTTACCACGTGAATTGCCAACTCTACTGACAAGCAGAAATCCTAAATAAAAGTTTAAAAACAAGCCACCAACTGTTTAGAAACAGAAAAAGAAACTTAATTGGGAAACCAATCCTTTTAAGACAGCATTCCAGAAAGATGACAGAGAGGGAGCACTACGTTTTCTTATTGGAATAACTGCATTTTAGGTTTTCAGAGAAGATATAGGAGGCTAGGGCACCCAAAAGCAGGGCTCAGATTTTCACACAAACAGAGGGTAATCTGGTCTGGCACAGTCTGGTCACTGCAGCAGTGTATCTGAAGGTTAGGTTTTATGTTTATTAGCATCATCCAGATGGCGTTTTATGCCCTTAATAACTTTGTCCCTGACTAAGCCATGAACCTACTGTTTGACAAACACTGTAGGAAATATCCATCAGCAGAAAAGTCATTTTGTAATGAGAGGCATAGCCCGACATTTAAGGTGCATTCATTTTGCTTCTGGCTACCTATCCCCCTTTGCTGTGGATATTGAGCATTGTAATGTGCTCTAGGCACTTGTCCTTAAACTAAGGTGTTCAGACATGCTGGCAGTAGATGTTCAGTCAGTTGCAGTCAGCTGTCTCATTCCAGAGCCCTCCTCAGGCTGTCAAAGAAGGGCAAGGAAGGCTACCCACCAACAGCTTCCTCTCGCCTCATACGCTACATGCCCATAATGATCACGACTGAACGGTCATTGCAGCACACTCTGTAAATGCTGTGACAGTTCCTCTTCAAGGGACCTACTCCTTCTAGTGCTAGAGAGACAGCATGTGCCTGTGGCTGAGACATGGCACCGGGATTGGATAGGATGGTTCCTTTGCTCTGTCTCCATCATACTTGCTATGGGCAATTCACACAACATCTTTGCATCAGATTCTCCATCTGTAAAATGAAGATGCTACTACCCACGTCACAGGGCTGTTGAGATGCTCAATCATTCCTATTAATAAAGGGCACCTTGAGATCTTCAGGTAGAAGGTGCTATGTAAAGAGTTATTGTTATTAATGTATCTTGACCTGCACAACTGCCTTCTGACATTCACCCCAAATACCTTCTTTCCTCCCAAAACCTCACGGCTCTGACTTATTTTCATGTCAGATACAAAAGTGCTTTAACCAGTGGTATTTGTGGAAGAGACAGCACTGCTTTGACCTATTATCCTTAAAGTGACCATATGTTCCTGATGTACTGGGACAGCCCTAGTCCCATATGGTAGCTCACTGTCCCAGGAACTTTCAGGAGAAATGGCGCATTTTTCATTTTATCAAAGTGTGTGGGCTTTTTTTATTTCTACAAAACGTTGCTTCAAGACATATTGCTATAACAAGCAGGACTTGCTCATTCCACTGAATTGTTTTTTTATAAACACAGAGCATTCAGTGTGATGAACAACATTAGGGGTAGAGCTGAGCAAATAATGGATTTTGGTTTGGCCCCCCAAACCGAAAAAAAGGAAAGAAAAAAAATCAGCTTGGTTTGAACTGAAATTGATTTTTGTTTTGTTTTGTTTTTTCTCACCAGAACAAAAAGATGAAAAACATCTGTTCTTCTCAAAACATTTTTTTTTCTTTTTGATTTGGGTGTTTTTCAGCTTTTTGGGGCTGGGCTGGGGGGTCTTTTTTTAACAAAAAATTTCAAAATAAAACACTAGTTCCAAATGAAGTTTAAACATTTTGTTTTGAAATGGTCAAAATGATATGTTATCAAACAAAGTCAAAATATTTCATTTCAAAATACCTGAAACAAACTGTTTTGACTTTTTTTTTTTTTTTAAAAAGAAAAAACAATTTTCTTTGCCACAAGTATTCTCTGAATTCAAACGAAATTCACAAATAGTTTCAGTGCCACAAAAAATTTTAAAAATGCATTTTCCTCTGAATGTACTATTCACAGAATTTTTTTTCCCTCAGTTCTAATTTGGAATGAAAAAATTAGCATAGACTGCCACAGTTATTTTACTATAATGTCCAGTCAACATACAAATTCATACCACTTTTTCTACAGGACTGATTTTATATCATTTTAGTTAAATGGCTGTTTTGTTTGTGACCATATCTCAATTTAAACCTGGATTATATCTACTAAATTTGCTTTGGTAGATTTATGAGCACAAGCTAAATTGGATAATTAATATTAAACCAATATAAGAGAGTCCATGCTGTTAAGTTACACTTGTGTAAAAGGGTGTGAATGCCCTGTAGCATCCCCTGTTGATTTAAAGTGGCTTTGCAGAGGCCTGTTTCAGTTTTCCCATCTATCAGGGCTTCTTAATGAATTTCACAGAAGCTTTCTTGCCTGGGGCTGGTTTAACAACAAACAACTCAAAACAATCTTCCGAATCCCAAAATAAAGGACATCACCACAGCACCAAGCTCATACTCAGCTCTGGCATCTTCAACCACTCCTGGAACTCCTCCTCTGTTCTAGCCTGTTCTTCACTACGCTGCCAATCCCAGCTCTTCCTAGCTGGAGCTCAGCCTTCTTCCACTCTCTCGCTCCCTGAATCAGAGAGGTCAGCAGCCAACTGCCCTCTGCTGCTCTCCTTGCCTTCCCCTGGCTATTCAGGGTCTCTTATAGAACCCTTGTGCTTTCGGCTACCCCTGCCAGAGTTCCCTCCAGTAACACCCTTTCCTCCAGGGACTGAGATATGTCAGTGGGTAGCCATCCTGCACCTGCTGCTGTCTTGCCCTTTATAAGGCCCAGGTGTCTTCTCTTAAACCCAGTTGGGCAGCTGGTAGTTAGTCGCAGGTGCACTAGACCTTGCTTCCTCATAAAGGAGCCAATCACCCTGTATCAACCAGTTTAACTGAACCAATTGATGTTAAATTGGTGCAACTTCTTTATTTGGATAAACCCAGAGTGAATGTTAACATGTGTTTGATGCTTCACATGAAAACTCATGCTGAAGTGTAACTGGGAAAAAAACTCCTGTCCTCTGCGAAATACACGTGTAGCTGTTGAATCAGAAGCTGGCAGACATGACACCAGTGCACTTGTTTTAAAGTGATCTTTCATCTTTGGCAGGGTATTTTGAGACCCAAAAAAATATCACTACACAAGCATCCCAGTTTTTTATTTTGAAAATGTTGCCTTAATTGTCATTGAAACAGGGCTGTTCTGTTTAGAAAGAACCATTTTGAGAATTATTCTTTGAGAAATTAAAAAATCCAAACACCATTTCCTAGCTAGGCTGAGAAAGCAAAATAGCTGACCTGTATGTAGCACTGCAGTCATCTAGGAGCTACTGAGCCTCTTCAGGCCAGTATTTCATTTACCCTCAGCCAGATATCTAAGGCAAATTCACATTTCTTTTCAAATTTGCTATTTTCTTTAAAAGTTCCCTGTGAATGTGACTGACTATTCTCAGAACAAGAATCAATCTAAGATACTTATATGGTCCCCCTCACTGTACTTTCTGAATACCTGACATTCTTTAATGTATTTATCCTCACAGCATCCCTGTGAGACAGGGCCATGCTATTATCCCTATTGCACTAATGGGGAATGGAAGCAGAGAGAGGCTAAGTGACTTGGTCCAAAGTCACACAGCAAATCTGTGGCAGAGCAGAGAATTTACCCCTGGTCTCCCAAAATCTGGGCCCAAACCACTGAACCATCCTTCCCCTCTGGACCTTTTGAGATGAATGTTGGTTTACATTTGCCTGTAAAACCCAATGTAGAAATAAACCTCAAGATAGACAAAATTATAAAGAACGTGGTTAACAGGAAATGAACTGAATGAGCTGTTCACATGAAAATTCTCACTTGCAAAGTTACTGCCATTTACCCATTAAGCCAGGGGTTCTGAAACTGGGGGTGCACATGCTGTGACTGTGGCTGTCAGCCCCGTGCATGGCTGACAGCCAGAGCCCATCAGAACTGGGTGGTCAGAGAGCAGTGGCTGCTGATCACGTGCTCTGAAGTCAGGGCTGCCTCCAGCAGCAGTGCAGAAGTCAGGGTGGCATGGCATGGGAGAGTCGTCACTTTTTGGGGGGAGGGCGGTCATCACAGCCTGAAATATTTTCAAAGGGGGTCCCAGCAAAAAAAGTTTGAGAAGCCCTGCATTAGGCTCACAGTAAAGATGAGTGACTTCCTGTTAATCTCAATGAACTTTAAAACTTTTGTAACAAATTAACCATGGAAACCATTGTGTAACTTTCATAACAGCTTCACTGGGAGCCTTGCTGAAACTAACAAAAAATCTCAACCACCTTGAAGCTTAATCGGCAGAAATTATATGGCAACCTTCACACCAATATTGCTGTTGCATCTCTCTCCTCAACACCACTGAGTAGGGGTTTTGCACCTTTGGGAAACTAGAAAAATCAGTGGGAATTGTTCGCTGTGAACTGAGCCAAAAAAAGAACAGTCTTTGAAATGGTTTATTTTCTTGCATGTTAAAAACCAGAGAAGGGAAGGGGTAGCACTGATACATTGCACTAATTCTTGAGGTGAAACCCTGACCCCAGTGAAGCCAATGGCAAACCTTCATTGGCTTCAGTGGGGCCAGGATTTCACCCGAGGTCTTTTCTTTTGCCCTAAGCCAAGTAAACAGTGTCCTTTGCCCACAGAGCCTGCCAATCCTCACACAGTAACTATGCCATTATGAGTGAGAGTTTCACGTGGGCTCTGCAGTGGCCTTGCTCTGTTCCTATTGAAGTCAAACTCCCATTGACTTGAATCAGAATTAAGCCAATCCTGAGAGCTCTTGAAAATATTTCCACACCTGTTTAGCTGCCTTTAACATTTTATTACTCTTATGGCAGAATATAACTTATGAAGCCGCAAAATAGAGTTAAGTACCTTTTAGTATCAAAAAGTCTGAGGAAGAAAAACATTATCTAAGTCCCTAAGATCAAGCATCACTAGATTTTTTTTTTTATTATTTGACCAAGCTTTCTCTCCCAGACAGATTGTTCTTTGAAAAGGCACATTTTTATCTAAGCTGTTGGAATGCAGAGAAGTGTCTGAGATAACAGCACATGCAGTTTCTGTCTCTTCACTATTGTTCAGCGTTCCAGTTATAGTGGAAAACATGCTCTGTTTTCTCTCAGGTTACAAGGTTTCTGGAATTAGCACTAAAAGTTGGTATTAAAGTGATTAACTATCAGCTTTACTTTGCATGTCCACTCTGGACAGCCAGTTTCTACATATGATGAATGAAAACTCCAGGGCTGGAATTCTGACCACATTGAACGCAATGGATGTTTTTCCACTGACTTCAAAGGGTCGAGGATTTCACCCCAGAAGTACTGTCCCAGAATGTACTGCATCTTGCGTAAAACCTGGATTTGTAATTTTAAAGATGAAAGTGTATGAAGCACCATTGGCTTGTTATTTAAGAAATGCTGTGTTAGCCACTTTCTTTTGAATTCATTCAATGCAGCAAGGAGGAAAGCCATTCCCCACACCCCAGATCCAGTTCTTTTCAGATATTTTTTTCCCTAGTTCCCAGCAATTTCTGTTTTCAGATGTAATGAAGACCAGTGTGGTTCTCTTCTACACCATTTCAGTGCATTTACATTTTTGAAAATAATTGATCATATCTCTGTAATTTTATACTTTTATGTTAAAACATAGGATATGTATAGTCACTGCTCAGCATGTCCAGTGAATTATGGCTTATTTGGGATGTTAAATACAAAGATTATAAAAAAGCTGGTTAAAGTGCTGCCAAGCAAACTAAACTTAGTGTTCATGGTATCTGACTAAATATATGTTTTTTAAGTAATAAGAGGGAGTTGCTATTGAAACTGCAATCATCTTTCACAAAAATACTGTTTTTCTTGAAGGCTTCTATACAATAAAGTTATATTAGTACTTGGATACAGTGTACTTATAATTAACACAAATACAGGGGAAAGCATACTAATCTTTCTTAAAACTGTAATTCTTTTGTTTATGAAATAATGCAAAGAATAATTCAGCATTCTGTACTCACCATATGCTGACAAAGACATCACCAAATCATAGTGAAATGTCTCTTTTAAGAGATTATCAGCTGTAACTAGGTGCATTATCACATGCAATCAATATATTAAGTTATCTTGTATCTAAACCTCACACTCATGTTACCAAACTATTAGAGGTGAACCAAGGAAGTGGTATATAGATTTGGATTAGATTTAGGAAAGGTTTTTGGGTTTGAGTTAAAATTGCAGCTGCAGTTTTGGTTCAGGTTTAGATTCTATGAAGCTGAAATCTCACAAGCTGAATTTAAGAGATTTTAAGCACACCCGAGGAAAAATCTCATGAGATCTTTCGATATAATGTGATTTCTGTCATGCCTAACCGCAAATGGAAAAATAGGCCTCGCTGGTTTTGGATCAGACCTGGAACCAGAAGCCACAGGTTATATACGCCAGGATTTAAAAGCTAAAGTCTCTGAAATTTTATCTGAGGTTCTAGTTTTCGCCTGTTAGTAACTAAGACATTTTTTACCTTAAGCAGGTCACAGGTAAGAAGGTCACATCATGTAATAGTTTTGTTCATATGCTCAAAAATTTAATTAGGGAGATTTAGCAATGAAGCCTGTTTATATGGAAAAAGTTGGACAGGCGAGGCTTTGAGATATTGTTTTTTTCTGTGGTGCATAAGAAATTCTAGCTGTGATTTCTGTGTCAGTGAAAGTTAAACTTTACTTTCACAGAACATCATAACAGCCCCAATCCTGCAAACACCTATTCACATGATTAAGCATCTGAGTAGTGCTGGTGAAGTCAGTGAGAGTACTCATATGCTTGAAATTAAGCAAGTAAATAAGTGTTTGAAGGATTGGGGTCTACATTTTTTTTTATTGCAGTAATTAGTGAGGGAAGGTGTTGATTATTCTTTGTCCTTTGGCTGATAAAATAAAAATGATTGCCTTCCTACTTATTTTCTCTCTCTTGCTCTCTATTCCACACACTATACACACACACACATACACAATCATTTTTAAATGGATTCTCTTTCCTGGTACTAACTAGAACAGCAGCTCTTCAGAACTCAGTACGTCTTCAAAGTCCTGAGGGATGTCAGCAGGGCTTCCACTCCTCTCCTTCACTTGGGAAAGTTCTGCTCCCCAGCTCTCTGGACTGATGAAGGCAGGAGACTGTGGAGTAGGAATAGCCTGATAAAGGACCATCCAGGGATCCCAACCTTTCACACCAGTAGGTGGAGCAGCAGCACCTGCTGGGGAGGGAGACAGGTCTCCTCCAAACCTCTCCTATCCATCTCTTCTCTTTCAGAAGTTGATTTGTTTCCCTTCCCCTTCTAGGTAAGAAGGAGACTTCTGACAATCCATTTCCTGACATCTCTCTCTCCCTTCAGAGGGGACGGGGAAGGCAGGTGAATACCACAACACACACAGACTTTGCTTTCAGTCTAAATTTTCTAGTGTCTGAAATCTTTTAAAATGCAGGAAAAAGCATCTTATCTATCTATATATATATAATCTTGCCTTACAGATTCTTCATTCTGGAGAGGTCCAAATGACAGGATGCATAGAAATGGTGGTGGGGAATATCAGCTGCACACACACATTTGCTTGGCTGACTACAGATCTACTTTTGGATTCATTTCTTCTCTTGTCCCATTCCCTTCTTCTTGCTGCATTCTGTCACCCCCAGATGTGCAGTGCCACTTCACATTGAGGTCTGTGATGACAGCCATAAAATGGGTGCTTGCTCTCCTGTTCTGATGTATGCTAACCACTGGACTCAAATGAGCCTTTCTGGGGATGCTGCACCCAGATTAACAGCAACAGAACTAACTCGGTAATGGAGAATATTCTGCATCTGCTTTCCAAGGTTCTTAGAACAGTACCCATCACTATTTGTGTCTGTGCTCTTTGTGCTTCAGTCTCCGCATTAGAGATGGTCAGCATTTTTTGATTGACTAGTTTTCCAATTGGAAAGCGTGTTTTTTCCAGACATGACATTTTTTATGGGAAAGTGTCAATTTTGACCAAAATTTTTTTTGCTAACCTGATTGGGAGAATCAAAATATTGATTTAAAATGAAATTTGGTCTTTAAATTGAAAAAATTTCAATTTTTCTGTTTTGGTTCTTCTGATTCGCAAACTTTTCAGAAGTCTTCATTTTGTGATTTAGCATTTCAACTTTTTGTTTCAGCTGGAAATGGAGATATATTTTGAAAAGTCAAAATTTCCTGCTGTGGGTAAATAGCTCTAATCAGTATTGAGTACAAAATACAAATGGACAGCTATTTAACTAACAAATTAGAGACATTTCCAAAACAAATTCTTCAGGCCTCTGCAAGTAAACAGTGCCAATAGGTATAAAGTCAGCAAGGTCTGGCCCCTTGGGCATTACACTATGAGCTGATCTAATTAAAAGAATTTTTGCAAAGTGGCCTATTTATATATTTTTCCCCACGTAACAGTAAAAAGGCAAAAATCCACATTACATTATATTTTCCCTCCAGATCCATGTACTTTCCTGGGATGGCTTATAGCTGGTTAAATTGCACCAAATGTCAAAATTTAACCAGATTTAAAATTAACATCACAACGAAAAATATTTTGGTAGAAAAAGACACTTCAGATGATGTAACTGGCAAAATTCAGACCTTTAATAAACATGATTATAGACAAGAGACACCCCCCACTGCCTGTTTTATGTATGTAAACAACAAAGTTTTCCATACAGTTTTACTTATCTCACACCACTGAAGTCACTTGGAGGTAAAAAAGGAACATTACAACAGAGACAGAATCACTCCATCTATAAATAAAGGCAAAAGACTGTTTCAGCATAACACAGAGTGGCAAAAGGCACCCTCATAGCCTCATAGACTTTAAGGCCAGAAGGGACCAGCTTGATCATCTGACCGCCTGCACGTTGCAAACCATAGTACCTAACACTCCCTCCCCACCAACACACACACACTCCTGTAATATAGCCATAACTTCTGGCTGAGTTACTGAAGTCTTCAAATCATGATTTAAAGACTTCAAGTTACAGAGAATCCACCATTTACACTAGTTTAAACTGCAAGTGACCTGTGACCCATGCTGCAGAGGAAGGCAAAAACTCTCAAGGGTCTCTGCCAATCTGATCTGGGGGAAAATTCTTTCCTGCTCCAAATATAGCAATCAGTTAGACCCTGATCATGTGGGCAAGACCCACCAGCCAGATACCTGGGAAAGAATTCTCTGTGGTAACTTGGAGCCCTCCCCATCTAGTGTCCCAACACTGGCCACTGGAGATATTTGCTATTAGCAGTCGCAGATTGGTTACATGTCATTGTAGGCGGCAGCATCATACCATCCGCTCCGTAAACATACCAAGCTCAGTCTTGATGCTAGCTAGATTTTTTGCCCTCATTGCTCCCCTTAAAAGGCTGTTCCAGAATTTCAGTCCTCTGATGGTTTAAAAACCTTCATCTAATTTCAAGCCTAAACTTATAGATGGCCAGTTTATATCCATTTATTGTTGTGGCCACATTGGCACTTAGCTTAAATAACTCCTTCCCCTCCCTGATATTTATCCCTCTGATGTATTTATAGACAGCAATCATATCTCCCCTCAGCCTTCCTTTGGTTAGGTTAAACAAGCCAAGCTCTTTGAGTCTCCTCTCATAAGGCAGGTTTTCCATTCCTCAGATCATCCTAGTAGCCCTTCTCTGCACCTGTTCTGGATCCATTCACTGAGGAGATATCTTGTTGAGCAGGTGTGTTTCAGGGAAAATTGTATCCTGGTTCCTGTGAAGCCGACCAGTTCTGCGACAGACTGAACTGGGGAGGGGGAGGAACCTACATTATTAGCCAGGAAAGGTGACCATTAATAAGTGTAGGCCCTAGTTCTCATTTTATGATTTTGCTTTGTATTGTAACCATTTGTTTCCATCACCCTCTCGTTTCTAGTTACCATTCCATTCTTTCTTATATAAAACTATTTTTGTTTTATCAGAAGTGCTGCATGTGAACCACCACCCTTGTACAAGATAAAACTGGTAAACTTGGATACACTGGTCCTTTGGGGGCAGAGGATCTCGGGTTTCTGTGAGAAGCCAGTGTCTGGGGCTGGATATTACAGAGGAATACTTCAAAAGGACTCAGTGCCTGGCAAGCATCTATTGTTAACCTGCAAGGTGAAGACACGGCTGGCATAGCCCAGAAGAGAGTACTTGAGTGGCTGAAAGGCTGGTGGTGTCAAGGGAGCTGACACCCAGTCACCACAGGCCAGATTGCCTCTCGCTAAAGACAGGTGGTAACAAGAGGACGCTCAGTCATGGGTGCCCCAAGAATCACCACACCTGTGTTTTCCCAGGTAGACAGCTACTCTCCAACCAGGTTTTTTGTCTCTTCATGCAGACTTCATTCTTGCTAACCGCACCTAAGACATCCCTTTGTGGATGTCCTGTAAATTTATTAAATTAAATTCTAGAGTATTTAATGGTTTGGCTCAAGGACCCATCTGAGGTGTCTCCTTTGTGAAATATCCTTTGAAAGGGTTGTTTTAATTCATTCAGGCCTTCTTCAGTAATCATCTCGCGTCCCTTAAGAGCTCTCCCAAGACTAACTGCCCTCCCCCCTTCCCCACGTAAAGAGATACATTTACCATTAGAGTTAGAAAAATAATGTTTAGTGAAACGAATATCCAGTCTGAGCTCAGAACGACGTTAACACCTAGGATGATGTAGCAACCTTAATCTTACTGTGCAATATCTTCTACTCAATATGATGTGCACACAATAGGATGCTGTTGTATATTCCTTGTTTAAAATTTCAGTTATGCTGTATGCATCCCATTAATTTCAATGGTATGTTCAACAGGAAACATAAATATGTTGTAAATCTAGTCTCCTTATTAGTCAAAATAAATCCTCTTACTTCAATGGAAGGAAAGGTATTTTTTACTGTGAAATCAAATCACCTTTTTTGAAATATTATGTATGTATTACATAATAATGCTTTGTTGTATTTTATAATACATAAGCCCTTTGAAATGAATACAGTATCTTCAGCAATGATTTCAAGAGGAATGTCTGTGGGAATATTAAATATCATGACAGAACATTTCACAGACAGCTCTGCAACAGTAAAAGTACCACAGCCTTTGCAATCTTCGAATTAAAATGATTTTTACTTACTACAGAAATTCCTCTTGATATCATCAATAGAGACATATTATATAGTTCCTAGGAAGAATTATTTGTAAATGTGGGTAAAAAAAATTCAATTTCCAAAGTCTTTACCCTACAATAAAGAACAGAACATTGCATTTTTTTTAAAAAAAAGTCATTTTAGTCTAAAGTTTGGCAAAAATAATCATCTAAAATGCTTAGAAATTTACATTTTTGTCACTCCATAAATCAAAAGTTACTTTACATATTAGAACAATTTTTGTGAGAATTTTGGATCTGAGTTGATAACCTTTTGCCAAGTTTTAACTAAATGCAAATTGAAACATCTGAGATATTAAACAGACAATCGAGGTTTATGGTTACATCATGAGATTATTGCCCAGTAACATTGCGTACTAAGGCCCCGATCCTACAAACACTAACCTATGTGCATAGCTTTACACATCTGAATAGTTCTGTTGAACACAGTAGGGGATAAAGAAGTGCTGAGAAAATACCATTGCATCAAGGACTATGATGAGGTCTTAATATCAGTTGTTTATGAGTAAACTTTTGCTAGCAGGACCTTCCTCCAAAAAATATGTAAATCCCTAAAGGGGCAGGAAGGGCATGGATGGTGAAGGCTAAGTAACCAATAGAAGCTTGACTACAGTATCAGTAATGGAGGGCGATAAAGCATTAATTATTTAAAATATGCACTTAGACCAGAGAGCGTGGAGTGTTCATAGGGCTAACTCCTCAGCTAGTATAAAGTGGCATGGGTTCACTGAAGTCAACGGGACTATGTGGATTCACAGCAGCTGAGGATCTAACCCCCATCTTTTAAATGTCCTACAAATGCAGAAAAACAAACAAACAAACAAACAAACAAACAAACAAAAGCATTCCTTGATAAGTAATGAAGCACAGATGACCTTCAGCTGCGCAGCCTAGGAATGTCCTTGCACTAGTGTCTCTCTGCAGTGTGGGCAGTGTATGGCCCATTATGCAGCCTCTGCGTAGTGACGGATGTAGTAGCACTCTACAAGAAAATACAAACACTAGCTAGTTTAAGAGCTGCTAAGTTTTTAAATTATAGCGTACAGTGTCTGCTCTTAAAAGCTTCCTAACATTGACTCTGTATTTGGATAGCATAACAACAACTATTACCCATGCTTTGCAGAGGGAATAACTGAGGCATTGTTACTTTGGCTGGGATTGTCAAGGGAGCTTACCACAATAGTCAGGTAAATTGCAGTGGGATTTGGGTGCCTAACATCATAGGATCCTGTGAAAACCCAAACGAATTTATTTCAGGGGATGTAGAAGTTACTATGCAGTGTTGTTGTAGTGAAGTGGGTCCCAGGATATTAGAGAGACAAGGTGGGTGAGGTAATACCTTTTAATGAACCAACCTCTGTTGGTAAGTGAGACATAAAAACATAAGAACGGCCATAGTGGGTCACACCAATGGTCCATCTAGCCCAGTATCCTGTCTTCCATCAGTGGCCAATGGCAGGTGCTTCAGAGGAAATGACTAGAATAGGTGATCATCAAGTGATCCATCCCTTTGGCAATTCACAGCCTCTGGCAAACAGCAATCCCTGCCTATCCTGGCTAATAGCCACTGATGGACCTATCCTCCATGAACTTATCTAGTTCTTTTTTAAACTCGCTTATATCTTGGCCTTCACAATATCCTCTGGCAAGGAGTTCCACAGGTTGACTGCACTGTGTGAAGAGATACTTCCTTTTGTTCATTTTAAGCCTGTTGACTATTAATTTCATTTGGTGACCCCTAGTTTTTGTGTTATGAGAAGGAGTAAATAACACTGCCTTATTTACTTTCTCCACACCAGTCATGATTTTATAGACCTTGATCATATCCCCCCTTAATCATCTCTTTTCCAAGCTGAAAGGTCCCAGTCTTATTAATCTCTCCTCATATGGAAGCCTAATCATTTTAGTTCCCTTTTCTGTATCTTTTCCAATTCCAATATATGTTTTTGAGATGGGGCAACCAGATCTGCACGCAGTATTCAAGATGTGGGCGTACCATGGATTTATGAAGATGCAATATAGTGTTTTCTGTATTATCTCTCCCTTTCCTAATGATTCCCAACATTCTGTTAACTTTTTTGACTGCCACGGCACATTGAGTGGATGTTTTCAGAGAACTATCCACAATGACTCCAACATCTCTTTCTTGAGTGGTAACAGCTAATTTAGACCCCATCATTTTATATGTGTATATATATTTTATGTTTTCCATGAAGAAGAGCTCTGCGTAAATTGGTCCAATAAAAGATATTACCTCACCCACCTTGTCTCTCTGTGAAGTAATTTTTATTTTTATTTTTTAAATAATTACCAATATAGCATATTTCAGACAATAATAAGGATCCAAAATCATTTTGGTAGGTTCCCACATGACAACTCAGTGCACCATCCTTCTCTCGGAGAAGGACACTTTGGGCCATATCCTCAGCTGTTGTAAAGTGGACCACTGAAGTTAGTGGAGTGACAATTTACACCAGCAAGGATTTGTCTCATTGAGAACAAGAGAAAAAGAAAGCAATAGTGACGCCTGAAGTGGAGTCCACAATATTAATTGCTCAGGTATGCTCAGTACTAAAAATGGGAAGACATCAAATGATTCGGTGCTTAGGTTCACATTGGATAAGCATAGAAAAGTCTCGCTGCGCATCCCTACTAGTCAGATAGCTTGAATCTAAAAGTTAGGCTGGATATTTCTAAAGAACATTCTTTCTTATTGTGATTTGCCACCTCTGGCTCTAGAAACAAGAAATGAAAACACACTCATACAAATATTTCAGATCATCAGAATTCTTTCAGCTTCAAACGGGCAAAGACTTGTGTCAGATGTTAGTTACTATTATTTCTATTGTGGGAGTGCCTACGAGCCCAAAGCAATGACCAGAGTCCCATTGTGCTAGGTCCTATAGAAACACAGAGCAAAAAGACAGTTCGTGATCCAAAAAGTGTATTTTCTTCCATGGATCACCAGTTTATGCTAACGGTCTCGTTCCAGTGTATACGCAACATACACTGCAGTGGAGCTCTATCATTTTTAACCAACAATGGGCTAAATGGTGCCTTTGCTCCTTTTGAGAAGGTGTGCAGTGGGGGGTCTATGGAGCTGTTGAAGCCCAAAAAATAGTGTTTAGTGGCATTCTGACAGCACTGAAGGCAGATGCAAGCAGAACATTTTGTTCAAAAGCCCTTAAAACTCTTCAGGAAAGTCATAATTACATTCTGAACTTTGTTTCTAATCATTTTCATCCAAAAATTTGGCAAAAAATTCATCTTGAAATGCTTAGAAATTTACATTTTTTGTCACTCCATAAATCAAAATCTTACTTTATATATATGAACAGAATTACTCTCTGTTTTACCTAAATTGTGGTGTATTTTAGGATTACCTATTTTTCTTCCACATTAATGGATTTTAATCCTTCCTTCAATTGCACATTATTCATTAGAATTCTTAATTCATTATCTATTAGATTTCTTATTTTAAATAAAGCAAAATAAATTCCCCAGAATTTGCCTTCTTAAAATCTAATACCATTCTGCTCCTGAATTCAATTAACTCAGTCTTTAGTACGGTGAATTTCAGTAGCTCATGATCATTCATACCAATCTTCCTTATTATTTTCAGGTACTCATTTGGCTATTTTCCTATTGATCACTATTTTTCTTTCATTGTGCCAAAGGTATTCGAGGTGATTTACAAACAGATCTAACCAACTGATCAATAATGGCTTCTCCTCTAATAAGATTTCCTAGTTAGATTTCTGGTCCATGAAGTTATTTTCTATGTAATACATGTTTGGCTGCCTTTGCATGTGCAGATAAATGTACATGTGTAAATTTTACAGACACATAAATGTGGGGTTTTTTATACGTGTTCCTTAGTTTCTATTATGATTTAAAAAGCTGGAAATATTTACCTTTTCATGAGGAACTAGACCAACAGCTCTTTTCACATAGTCCAGCAAAAAGACTTTAAGTGATCATGATTTTCAGACTATCAAGTTGGGTTTGACTTGCATTAGTTATCTAGAGTTAAGAAATTTTATATTCCTTTACTAATTCCCTGAGCCACCTACTTTCCCATCACATCACATTCTTGTAAGGTTACAGGAATTTTAAAATAGAAAGTCAAAAGTATTCTGGAGCTGAGCATATTTAGTTGAATTTTACAATTCTATTTTAAAGTAATACCACTATATCTGATACCCCATATTTGTCTGTGACAAATGTAATATGCAAACATCGTCCATTGCATAAACAGCATAGAAATGGCACAACAATACGCTGAATGACTAACTTCCATCGTCTGGGGAGCAGTCTTAATCTTGCTGAGTTAATGAGTGAAATGACTGTTGCGGTCTAAGTGTTGCGTAAATAATGGTTTTCATTACCAAAAAACTATACTTCCACACCCTGGCACTGACTAAAAGCAAAGCTCAAGAGGTTTCCCACAGAAGAACATATAAACCAATGCTAGATTTTTCTTGTTTCAAGACTGTTAGTTTTGTCTCACTCTCTTTGGAACCTATTTTCTGTGACAAAGTCCAGTAAAACTGTTATGTGGTTTTTCTGGGAGCAGACGCAAAGTACACCCTACGCAGAACAGCCTTTCCCTGGCCTTTAGGTCACCCGCCAGTGCCACTGAAGGCATTCAAATAAAACATTTTTGCAGTGGCATAAGTCTCTCATTTTTCCGATCTGTGAATAGTGTTTTGGGGTTTAACCCTACTGAGCACTCTGGCTCTCATCTTGCACAGCATTTAGGCACATTTGTATTCCCACTGATATCCCACCTATGGGTTCATGCCTATAGTCACAATTACATATGCAGATGGTATTCTCTTTGGTCCAGGTTTTGCTCTCGCTAATGCCACTGAAGATAATTTTCAGAGAAAATGAAAGGAAAATATACAGCATAGCTGTGAGTTATAAAGCTAGACATCCCTTCCCAAGAAGTTTTGAGGAAATGAAAATAATCACAAGAATAGTGTTTGGGTGGTTTGTGGTGTCATTAGAACCCCAAGATGTGCACAGTCTTTTCACAATATTCATATTTTGTATTTAATACATTATAGTTAATTGCATAATATCCTGAAGGAAAGCACGAACAGAAAGTGTCCGTTGCCTGCCTGCCTTTGTTTGCTTTTTAGTAAGATTCTATATGTTTAGGCTGGGATTTGTAAAAGAATCTGAGAGCCAAGTGCTCATATCCCATTGAAACTGGATATAAGCTGAGTGCCTAATTCCCCTAACCTCTTTTGAAAATCCCCGTCTTACTGTTTGCAAGACATATTAAACAACATTTATTGGGGGGAATTCTGCTCCTTTACAGCCCTGACATTTCACTGAAATTAATGTAACCAAGATTTTGGATTTTAGGCAAATGTATTTCATTTTCTAGTACAGGCAAACCTTGGCTCTTCAAAAGGTTTGTGGGAACCCCAAAACTGCTACAGAATCAGGAATTAATAAAATTAGAAAAAATTCAAGTACTTTTCAGTAAAGGGAACACAAAGGCAATTTGGATTGTATGGGTTCCAAACAATAGATAAACCACATTATGGGTAAACCATAATTCATGGTTTAATGGGGCAGTCCTATTTTATCGTGATGTCCCAGAACCTTTTGGGGAACATGTGGAATTAATATTTATTATTTGTATTGTAGTAGCAATTAGAAGCAAATCTTAAAATTACATCCTCCATGGGGCAAAAGTGCCAGAATGCTGTTCCAGAGTGTTCTGGACTTGGATCAAGGGGCGGACCTCTGCATAACTCCCAACAGACCTCCAAAGGTCCAGGGACCCCACTTTGGGAATCACTGCTCTAAGTGAATGTATGATCAGATAAACACAGATGTTACTTTCCCACAGCCTTCAAATATATCCTTCCGATGACATTGCGGGTTCAGATGGTTTTTTTCCTTTGAGCTGGCAGTGGGGTTTTAAAAATTATATGTTATGGAAATGATCCATAATTAGAGAGTGTGAGGAGTGCAATATTTGCACAAGTTATGGATACTATGGAACTATTATTCTCAAGAGGTAGACAGAGAAGCAAAGTCATAAGTGGATTATGTAAAAAATAGTGTTGTGATACTATATGCATCTACATTATAGTAACGATGCTAATCGCCACACAGAGACAAATAAATAACTGTCATTAGAAAATAAAAGAGCTCTCCGAATGGTCATTGCTTTACAAATGCTGTAAATTACATGTTTCTTAATGCTAGACACGAAACTGGATTGTTCTAAAGAAATTGCAGGCTCAGGGATGGGATGGGCAGCTTGGTTGGCATTCGTTAACTGAACTCCCCAACCACAAAGAAAGGGCTGAGAGCACTTTTACAACCCACTAAAAATCTCTCCCTGCTATGCTTAGAGAGGCAGTGGATTGAGGACTGGCCTGGGGCTCTGTTCCAAGCTCAGCCACTGACCTGATTTTTCACCATGGGCAAGTCATTTCACCTCTCTGTCCCATTTCCCCTTCTGTCCTTTGTTTGCCTTTTCTGTTTTGACTGTAAGCACTTTGTGGCAGGGACTGTTTCTTACTATGTGTTTGTACAGTACCAAGGACAAGGGGATCTTGATCTCAACTGAGGCCCTGAGGTACTACAGCAACAACAATAAGGTATTCTAAATTAGGTTTAAAAAAATGTGAGGCCAAGTCACAAAAAATGTATCAGTTCCTCAGACACTGTATCTGATTCTATGAATACTGATAATCACCAGCACTGAACATGTTTAGAATTAGTTTATAGTCATGGCCTTCATTCTCCAGTGCCTTGACCCTGTGTAGTCAAAGTGAATGCAAACCAGGTGTATGGTGCTACTGAATTTTGCCTGTGTGAGGTGCAAAGCAGCAAAGAATTAGACTCAAGGAGTCAAGGAAACAACATCAGAGAATCACATAATCTTTGCCTGCTCGTGATGTGCAGGCAGATAAGAAAGAATTACTGTAGCTAAAATAGTCATTTCCATCCTGTTTCACAAAGCCATTCATAGGATTTAAGAAAGACTATCTTAGAAAACATTCCTGTAATAAAAGTGCATTAAAAAAATTCTGCCACAGGATTTGCAGAATACTTTTAATCATTGTTTGCCTTTTGGCTTTTAGGTGTATACTCCTTATTCTTTCAATAGAAGTAAATGAGTTAATGCAGATTAACAAGAATTTCCCAGGACATTTACAAATATAATTGTATCATATATTGCACTATTTCATTTGTGTATATAGAATGTGAGTCATTTGTGTGTTATGATTAACTCGGGTCGGTAGCTAATCAGATTAACTCAGGCCTGTGGGTAGGACAAACAAAAAAATGGAGCAACTTTAGGAAACTGTGGGGTAGTAGCAAAAAAAAACCCCCAACCAACCAACCAAACAAACAAACCAAAAAAAACCGGAGAATGTGGATATCTTCTCCAGAAAATTTTGAAACAACAGGTGCAATATCCTGCATTTAGAAAGATTTTAAGGCATTTAAAAATGAGCATATATGTATATATATACAAACAAGTATGATGTGTATTTAACTTGAATTTTTTACCAGAATAACCTGTCAATGGGAAATTGTTATATTTACCAACAAACACAGCTCCCCAAAAGCAGAATGCCCCAATGGTCTTGAGTATTTCTCAGACACACACAGACTTAAGTATTATGTCTACCCATTTTCACATCCATTGCACCCTCTCTATCTATGGATTCATGTGTCCCCCATTACCATAGCATCTGAGCACATCACAATCCCTTTGTATTATAGTCTTTCAATCTCTCCCTCCTTTTTTGTGCCTCCCAGTTTTTTTAATTCTTCCTTGTTCTACATCTCTTAATCCTCTGTAACAGTGCCCCGCCCTGCCACAGGCTTCTTGTGTGACTTTGGGCACTATATTTCAGTTCCCCCATCTATAAAAATGGGGCTAATACTACTTCCTCTTTCCCCACTCATTAGTCGTCTTGTCTATTTAAATTGTAAATTTTCTGGGGCAGCAACTCTCTCTTATTATGTGTGGGTACACTATCTAGTTCAATGGAGCCTCAACTTCAGTCAGGCCTTCAAGGTGCTAAGGTAATGCAAATATATAAATAAAATCACGCAACAAAAAAAACATACTATTATAATTAACACAGGCAACAGGGAAGACATTTAATGTGGCAGCTACTGGTGATCAACTACTATTAAGTGGAGAATAAGCAAGGAGGATAAGGGATGTTGGTATATTCTCAACAATGTATTGCTAAACTTTCTGGAGTTATATTTTTTCAGTTACTGTTTCAGTTTTATTTTCAATCTCAGTTTCAATTTTTTAAATACTAACATTCGAACAATTTTTGCAACTCAGTGATCTATTCACAACCCTTAACTCAAGATTATGAACATGGTTTGCTTGAAAATGTGAGTTCCACCCAGGTAAACCAACCAGGTAAAGCAAGGCAGTAACTTTCTTAAATATTGTGCTTTCCCGGATTCCCTTCTGGTTACTGAGAAGAACAATATATTTGTTAGATAGTTTTCATCTATTTCTTAATCTCTTAGTATTGCTGGTAAGCATTTAACCAGGATCCTAGCATTTCAGCCAGAATACTGTAGCTCATTTGATAGCAGGGAGTTTATTTTAATACCAGCATTTATACCTGAAATACAGTAATCCAGTATCTTCAACTTATATTACCCATCATAAACTTTTTTAACCTGTGGCTCATTTTCAAAATAATAAACGTAACTATTCCATAAAAATATCTCAACACAGTGGAGCCAGAAAAGTGAAGGACATGAACAGATGGCACATCAATCTTCTGCATTTATACAATTTGTTTTTTAATGCAAATAGTGTGGGTTGCTTGCTCTTGCCTTGGATATTGTTCCAAAGATGAGCACATTTTCTTATCTTTCTGGATCAATGTGACATTTGCAGTTATCATAAAGTGGGAGCCCATTTAATGATGTTAATGCTTCCTTAATGTAAAAATAAAATCACCTCCTTTATAAAAGCAAACAGATTAAAAGTCCCAAAGAGACCATTGAAATCTGTGACATTTGCAGTTACTGGTGGCTAGATAGCTTGATTATACACAGGTAAAAGATACCTTAAAAGCATTGTTTACGCTCATTAATCAGAACATTAAATTGGAATGTTAGAGTCTCCTCAGCTAGAAAAAAATAAAATCCAATAAAACTGTATTAATACAAAAGAACTGAGGCATTTCTATAATGTACAGTTTTGATGGGTGGCTAAAGTATTTATGGTCTATGTCAGCATGGTATATCATCTATCTTCAGATCTCAGATGTAATATGAGTTCTTCATTCTTGTTTCTGTGCACCTGAAATAGGTACTTCTGTCTGAGTCTGATTGGTTCAAATATCTGCCATGGTGCCACCAAACAACTTACATTACTACTATTTGTTTTGCTTTACTACCTAGAGGCTCCAGCCTAGATCGAAGCCTTATTACGCAAGGCCTTGTACAAACAAAATCAATGGATTATGGAAGTCAATATGGTATTAATATTAATTATTTGTGTTGCAGGGGTAAGACTGCGGCCCCACCGGAAAGGACACGATACATACACATGTTAAGAGATGAACCCTACCCCAAAGCACCTGTAATCTAAATAGAAAAGACAAAGGGTGAGAGAAAGAGTGTATTATTATCCCCATTATATAGATGGGGGACTGAAACACAGATTGTATGACTTACCTGTGGTCCCATAGGAAGTCAACGCCAGAGCTGGGAACTGAACCTGGATCTCCTGTGCTGAATATTTCTTTCTTATATACCTCTACTTTTTAATGTACCTGAGGCTGCTCCGAATTTCCAGTCAGCCACAGGAACTTGAATGCCTCATGCAGTTTGGTACAGCTTGCTGCAGAGTAAAAAGGGCCTTTTGCTGGATATACTTGATGATTCAGACAAGAGCATAACCACCCTTTCTTTCTTTCAGTATTTTCTTCTCTTACCATTTCACGTTACTCTCTCCTTCCCCGGTTGTGTGTTGCAGAATTCTCTTCTAGCTTCACTGGTCAGATCTTGTGGTCACTGCAGGCCCAATCCTGTGAGGTCCTGATAGGCTCCCCTCCCATTAGCACACAGCACCTCACAGGATTGGGCCTAGATTGGGGTACTGGGATGTATGTTGGGGCTCAGTACACACATACAACATGCTTTGTGGAGAGCTATTTCTAGGTATGAACATTGGGGGGTAGCAGAATTTCTTCCTGTGCAGGCAAGAAACTGCATCACTCCTTCTTCCTCCCCCTACTGCAGGGATTTTTTCTTTTTTTTTTTTAATTTTAAAGTACCAAAGATGACATACAATTTGATGAATTTTATCTTTTTTTTTTTTTACTCCCCTGAACTACTATATAAATATTAATAGCTAAACACATTGCAAACAGGTGGGACCCATTCTGCCTCTGGAGAGCTGCCACGGTTAAGTGATATCTCAGATGGGGTGGCAGAACTTTTCCATGTGGGGGCTGTCTCTTCATGCCAACCCATTGGACACACCCTGAGCTGAGAGTTCTTTGTTTTTTGTGGTAGCTCTACAACAGCTTGCCTTGATCTTTTAACAGCTCATTCAAAAGAGGAGGGACAGGGAACAGGAGAGAGACAATTTTCTATGATCTCTTCAGTTTGGTTCTTTCTTCAATAAGGATTGCTGCTGACAACAGCAGTGTCTGACACCACTTTCCTGTGTTAGAGAGCAACATATTAAGTACAGTAAGAGCGAAATACTCATATGTAGACCATGATATAATTCAGCTTTATTCCACCTTAAATGCTCTTACACCCCACTGTATAGGTATTGTACACAGTGCTGTGGATAAAGATCTACTCTATGTGCTTAACTATATCAGTATTATCATTATCATATTTATCCAGGGCACTTTACAAGTATGGCCCTGGACCAAAAGAGAAACAAGGGTTTATAAGAAACAACAGGTATGAATACAAGACAGAGAGGTAGGGAAAAAATTAGGGTGAAGGTCTAATAAGGTCATAGTTACTCAGGTATGTTATATGTATGTCTGGTGTTACACAGTATAAATCCTTCCTCCCTCTCCTTCTCATTGTGACATCCATCATATAGTATCAAAAAAAGAGATACTGATTATTCTCTCAATCCATTTACATCCTGTAAAGTTCCTATTCAGCCTTTGCCCATCCCTCATTGCTTTACATTATAGATAAAATCAGCAAATCATAAAAGTGCCGGATTGGAAGGGACCTCAAGGTGTCACCTAGTCCAGTCCCCACAGCAGGACTACGTAAAACCTAGACCATTCCTGACAGGTGTTTGTCTAACCTGTTTTTAAAAACCTCCAATTATGGAGATTCCACAACTTCCCTATGCAATTTGTCCCAGTGCTTAATTACCCAGACAGTTTGGAAGTTTTTCCTAATGTCCAACATAAACCGCCTTTGCTGCAATTTATGCCGATTGCTTCTTGTCCTATCTTCAGAGGTTAACGCAAACAATTTTTTGCCCTCCTCCTTGTAACAACCTTATATAGAGTGACTAAATTGTCCCTCCATCACCCAAATTCCTCATTTTCCCTTCACACAGCAACTCTCCATTCTATTGTCACTATGATCTCACACACACACACACACACACACACACACACACACACCATTAAAAGACTGTTATTTAGATTGCAAACTCAAACATTCAAAAGTTAGGAAAGGCAAATTTCACAAAAAAAAATTCTGTTTCAATAGAAAACCAAAAATCACCACAATTTTTTTTGGTTTTGGGGGAGGGGGTGTTTTTGGGTCAAAACCGAGAAAATTTCCACATACAATTTTTGGAAAATAATATATCCCTCCTATTTTTTTCACAGAAAATACTGGTTTTCCAACCAGATCTAGTGATATGTGAATATCTGTGTGTATATATGCACAAAGGCCAGAGTCTCTGCCTTCGCTGCCACTCCTAAACCAGAATCTGTTCAAACTGCCTTGTTGCACATTCTGCCAGCAAAGATGGGAAAGGGAGGGGACTCACCAGTCCATTGCACCAGTAAATTACTGATGAAACTTTGTAAATGTGCCAGACTTGGGACCAAGGCTGCTTAAGAATCAGTCAGTTATAACTAGCTTCCTGACATTTTCTCCTCCCCCGACAAGTGGTTCTCAACGCATAAGTGAATCCAGTTTCTTAACTATTAGAGAAACAAACATTTTACAACAATACATTCTAAAAAAGGCTTTCTAAAATAACTTTCACACTACCACGTGGCAGAAATAAAACAGAGGGTTGTGAGCAGTGGTGTAAAGATTTTTGGCACACATTGAGTTTGCCCTGTCATATATAACTGACACAGGATGAAGTCAAATGTGAGAAAAGCAGAGATCACAAAGTCTTGATAATAATATTTATCTCAGCCACATCTAGTCAGGTACCAGCAATCCAATCCTAATCTAATCTCTCTGGGGATACCTATTCTCCATCCTATTGTTTGCCTGCATGTTGCAATGGATTTTATGAAACCTATATTAAAGCACAGTTCCACCTCCTCTTGTGTTGAATTTATTTCTACAAGAGCATTTGCCTCTCTCAGACAGGTATGTTGTATTATTGCTGTTTTTAATCTGAGTGACTTCCTTCTTTCTAGCTACAAAGGTTCGGAAAACAATTTCCGTCTTCAGTTTCAATCCACTTAAACCTTTCAGACTTTACTATGTCAAAACAATGACTTTATGTTAAACGCTTTCATATTCGATTCAGCATATGAGCTGCAGGCCTTTATAATCTTACTCCTAAGAAGGTCCTCTGGTTGGCATAGTGGGTTAAGTAAACTTCAGTTTGTGTTAAGAAAGACAGAGTCCTTGTTTTGGAGATAAAGAGGCTCTAAAATTATAAATAGGAGTCAATGTAACATTGCAGTGCTACTATGATTAACTAGACTGACGCAAAACATCAAAGGGAATTACCATAATTCTGAATGGAAACCTCTTTATTAGGTACCTAACCAATTGGCTTGGAGAGTGTAAGAAACTCGCTCCCTTTTCCCATCCCAATCTGACCTCAATATTGGCCAAATCTTTGGTTAGGTTTGAAAATAGTTCAGTTAACCTTTTCTCCCATGGAATTAATTTTTCCCCCTAATCATATGTATCTGTAGGTCCCAGCCAGGCCAGGAAACGCCAATGTGCTGTAAGGAAAAGGGCACTCTTGTGGCATTTCTGGTCTGTCTGGAACTCTCATGGGAGGGGAATCTGGTCTCTCAAGTTATGAAGATTCATGAGATTTGGACAGTTCAGGAAATCTTCAGATAAATATCTCAATAAGAAATGCTTAACCCAGCAGAAATAAACCTTTTTAATGATCTTCCCATCTCTAAAGTAACATTCATAAGAGTCTGAGTCTTGCACTAAGTCCCCTGGAGAAATAGGAAACAACATGGAACTCCAGATCTGAATCTCTTGGATTTTAGCCAGTTTACATTGGACTCCAAATCCAAACCTACCTATGATGTGGAAGTGAGCAAAGGGTTAACCTGTTTCTCTACCAGAGGACATCAGCTGCTCGCCCTTGTTGCAGGGACTGCAAGGAGAATTGGGAGACACCTGCCTGTGGGCTGGAAAACCCTGGTACTGAGAAAGTTCTAACACCATTGGGCAAGCTGAAATAAATTAGTCCCTTTCTCCATCTTGCACATACTCATGTTTCAAGACCTTGGTTTGTTGCTTTGGCTTTGCCTTTGAAGAGGCAGAGCACTGATTCTGCTTTTGTTAGCTACGTGTAATAAACATACACTGCCAGAAGACCCTTGTGCCTAGCTTTGCATTTTATTTCCTGTCCCCACATGTCCAAGCATCCTATATTGCTTCTAGGATTCAGCTCCTGGTTCAGATCTGAAACTGAAAGGTCCAGGTCTGGCTGAAACTCACCATTGAACACAGTCACTTCTGGTCAAAACCGGGCCAAGAACAAATTTTGGCACTGTCCAGTCCAGATCTCAAGCCCAGTCAGGATTCAGCCCCAGTCCAGAAGCTCCAAACATCAGGCCAAATCAAATGCAGCTATGGCTTCAAACATTGCCTCCTCCATCCCATCTCTGACTAGCACATTTGCTCCTAAGCAGTGGGGGGTGATGTGTGGAATTACAGTTTCAGATCAGCCAGTAGTGATTCAGATTCATTAACTATGCTAATGACAATTTAAAATCAGCTCAAATGTGACTGGAGAAAGGCAGTCATGGTAAGCACAGCTGGAAATAGAGTCTAAAAGAAAGCTAACTCTTTCAGACATTTTCAGTATATTGATTTTTTTTAAAATTAGATTTTTTTTTCCTAGTCACAAATAATGCTAATGATTCAGTACTGCTAGGTAATGGAGTTAATTCTTAGATATGACCCCCAGTCAGGAACCCGAGGATTTTCCCAAAACTGCCACCCTGCCCCATGGTTTGGGGAAATTCAGATCCAGATCTAGATCTGGATTTGATCATCATAAAAAAAAACATAAGAATGGCCATACTGGGTCAGACCAATGGTCCATCTAGCCCAGGATCCTGTCTTCTGACAGTGGATGATGCCAGGTGCTTCGAAGGGAATGAACAGAACAGGTAATCATCAAGTGATCCATCCCCTGTTGCCCATTCCCAGCTTCTAGAAAACAGAGGCTAGAGACACTTCAGAGCATGATTTTGCATCCCTGCCCATCCTGGCTGATAGACACTGATGGACCTATCCTCCTGAACTTATCTTGCTCTTTTTTGAACCCTGTTATAGTCTTGATCTCTGGCAAAAGAGTTCCACAGGTTGACTGTGCTTTGTGTGAAGAAATACTTCCTTTTGTTCTTTTTAAACCTGCTGCCGATTAACGTCATTTGGTGATCCCTAGTTCTTGTGTTATGGGAAGGAGTAAATAACCTTTCCTTATTTACTTTCTCCACACCTGTCATGATTTTATAGACCTCTATCATATTCCCCTTTAGTTGTCTCTTTTCTAAGATGAAAAATCCCAATCTTACTAAACAATGGGCAAATTGGAACACCAAACCCACATATCCCTAAACTGATAGGGAAGGGGTGGATCAAGGTAGTTTCTATTTTAAATGATGCTGACGGTTTGCATCGTTCGTATTTCCCCAGTGAAGGAAAATCCTTAATACAAGACCTCTTGGAACTGAATTGTTGGATTTTTTAATGACTTTATTTTCATGCATATCTCAAACTGGTTAAGGACCAACCATTTAAAAGGGAGCAAACCAGAAAATATACCCTTTCTTCATAGATTCAATTTAATAAAGAGTATTAAATGGATACTGGCATAGTGCTAAGCTTGTAATATGCTGTCTCAGTTGTCAGGCTGTTGCCAGGTGCCTTCTACCGGACGGGCATTGAAAAGTCCTGAGGGCACCCCATCTGCCTAAGTAAGGGTCCCCATAATGCAAATTGTGTTAGTTTTCTGAGTTGATGGGGATGGGGCTCTTGGCTCTCACTCCACTACTCCCTTTGGTCTGTTCTCAGATTCTTTAATCCTGAGGGTAGCAGCACCAACCACCTAACCAGCTTGCTTTGGGGCTTTCTGAACTTGTCTTACCCAGCTAGCAAACCAGGGTCATAGTCTCCTTGTAAGCACAAGGAGGGCTGGTAAATAGCCTTCCTGAGGACAGTTCCCCTGAAAGCCTTCAGGATTCTCCTTTGGGAGCTGTAGAGCCTTCATCTGCTCTCTCCCAGAGCTGCCCAGCAATTGCTGGGAATTTCCTGTTTTTAAAGCCCTTGACATGATTGACAGGAGCAGAGGAGCGAGACCAGCCTTGCCCACAGCAACTCTCCTTACCTCTTCATCACCATTAAGTGGTTTATATACTCCATCATACGTGCCCAGACATTACCTGGCCTTGTGTACGTCTACTGGTGCCTACTACTGGAGGGAATCACAATTGCTTAGCTGTGCGATACATGTGTGGAAAGATGATTTGAATTCTGTCCCTGCGGTGGCTGTGAAATTCTGAAAGGCCCTAATGCGCAGCATAGTGACAATCTCAAAAGTGCCCAACTGGCACAGATCAGTCACACGCCACTTTCAAAACTTCTGATCTTGGAGAAAATCAGTGTGCCAAAATGAAAGCTGCTATTGCTGAAAAATTTCAGCTTTTTCTTCAGGGCAGCCCCGCTACAAATTCTGACCACTTGTGTGTGAGGTATGTTAGTGCTTTCCCATTGTGCATCTCTCTACTCTTCCATCTAGCTCCCCATGCATTTCCCAAAGTAGGTTTCTTGTATAGTTCTAGCTCCACTAAATTATAATCAAAGGAACAGGACAGCATGGCAGAGAATTATAGCAAAACATCTCCAAAAGGTTTAATTCAATCCAGCATTCTATCCAGTACCTGTTTACCTGCAGTCATGATGGCTAACAGCTATTGCACCATCCATGGGGCAACAGTGCTATCTGCCTGCATTGCACTGGAACGCTGGCCTTTCACAGAAGAGACATACCAGCCATAACAGGCAGCACTGTGTGTGCATTTTGCATCATGTATCTGCTGCATTATTCAGAAGAGAAATGGTTAAACGCTAAATATATTTCTACTTTACACCTTAAATTAATTCAATCTACGTTCAGTTAAGTGTTAAAAAGCTTGTGTGTCTTGCAATTCCTAGAAGAGGACAGATCGTTTCCAAAAGCTAGGCTGAACTTAAAGTAGATACAACATAATACTTGGTATTTTCTCTCTCTCTCCTCCCAGCCCTAAGATTAGCATAAAAATGTGCTATCCTAACTAAGCAGTCTGTTAACTGATAAGCTATCAAAAAATCATCTGTTATTTTTATAGCTCAAAGGCAGATGCCATTTCAAGAACCAGAGTTGATTGAGTAGGATTTTTAGTGCTTCATAGATTTATCATTGTAAACTTGAGGTATTTGAAAACAGAATGATTCGAGTCTTGAAATATTACCCCCAGAGCAATCAAGCATTAGGATTTTGCTTGTCTTAAATTTTATCCTGGATGAAATCATTTCATCTCATATCATAAAGAATTTCACTTGTTTTCTAATGTTTGCACTAAAGAGCTTTTCTGCATTAAGTCCACACCGATGTAATTACTCAAAGCGTGGAAGTTAAAGCTTCTTGAGCTATTTCTGTCGGGCTCCCTTCTGCCAGTAGTTTGTTTTATGGGGACCCCAAATGACAAAACTTAATCAAGCTCACGGTACTAAGTTTAATGGTATAACAAGTCACCCCTGCAATATCTGGGTCTGCTGTGGGGTGTGCAGACCTCTAATCACAAAACCCTGGCCTACATACAGATCCTATCCTAGGAAAAGAAATAAACCATCAACAAACACTTAACATATCTTGCACACACCCTAATTAAAATATTTGTTGAATTTGTATGGATAATATAGCAAGTAGACTGTGCATCACACAGGAAATGAGAAACTAAACAAGGGAAGTGTAAGGAAAATAGGAAACATAATCCCATGTTATGTGTGAAGTGGTCTGTGAATTGGGAAACCATGTATCACTATGTAAAAACAATCAATAACACAATGGAGAACTAAAGAGTTCCACTGTGGTTTTTCTTTTAAAATGAGGTACGGGCATTAATATGAATGAAAAGTTTGCCATCTGTTACTGTGATTAATATAGAGCTTTTGTGCGGTCTGTGAGCCATTTACAGCAAGATAAAGGTGCGCTAGTCTACTCTGACTGTTTTTCCACATTTCACAACAGTCAGTACAATTAGAAGCACATCTGGGTTGATGCCCTCTTAGAAAGAAGCATGACATTACCCCAGAGGAGAATTAACAGAAGTGTCATAACCTCTATGATACCAATTTTCAGGGAGTTCAGTGTTTGCCTCTCAAACACTGTATTCACAACATCATTAATATGTAATGTTCAGTAGGAAGTCATTCTTCTTCACCCTCACTTGCTTAGTCGCAGTTCAGTTGTGCAGAAATTTTTAAAAATTTGTCTCAGTAGTTTAATACAGATTTCACTGAAGAAGCTCAAGGAACAATATGTAAGGTGTCTGTCTAAATAAGACCAGCTCTATGTTGTCTCAGTTGTAGAGCCTTTTCCCCAGTGATGTGGTCTGATTACAAACAAGAGGGAAGTGGTTCATAAGACACACTCTCCAATTAAATGTGGTCCACAGTATGAAAAAGTCTGAGAAGCTCTGGTCTGTGTAATGGGTTGACAATGCACAAAGCTCAATTGATTCATCATGCAGGGGTGATTGTCTCCATGGAAGAGATGGGTCATGGCCTCCAAGCTTGCACATGCCTCCAGATCTTTGGGAAGGGCTGGTTTCATCTTCTTGAATCTTGGGGCATCTGCACAGAGTCATCCCCTCTATGCTAGCCCCGTGTCACTGGCTCCAAAGTCACGGCCACTCACCAAGAGACTTAATGCTGCAAAGAGCAGTGCAAACATTTTTACACAGAATACTGTTGCTCTCCCAGATCCACACATGATCCCAAAACCAGCAAAGTTGGTTATATATAAACTCCACAGTTTATATATGAGGGACTGTGGTGGCCTCACAGAGAGAGCAAAGGGAACATGGCAGATAGGTTTTACCCCCCTTGGTGTGAGTGACGCTTGCACTCTGTTCATATTTCAACTCCTTCACTCCCCTCCACACTGTACAGAGGAAGGCAGCCTCAGACCAGATTATTATGAGTAGTGTCTCATCTTAGTGACATTGGAAGTATAATGTGCAGATTCTTCTTTTAACCCCTCTGACACTAAGAGGAATTTTTTTTGCTTTCCAATTTTTTTAAGTGTGCGCTGAAGATTTGTACCTTGTTCTGAAATTAATTCAATGCTTTAGTGCAAGCAACGGAGACTTTGATGTAGGTATATTAATTATTTAATATGGATTTACATGCTGCCCGCACCAACCCTGACCAAATAACTAAGCTTACTAAAATACCCAACCAGGTTAAAAGCAGCTGAGTTAAATAGGATAAACTTTTAATGACACTGGGCCAAGTTCTTTCCTTACTTCATTAATTTGGCCCATCGGTGCTAGCAACCAGTCCCTCAGGAGTTTCAACCTTTGTCCCTTGTCTCCCAAAAAATAGAGGCACAGACATTTTTCTTGCCAAAAATAGTTAAAAGTCACCAAATAGCTCTGTACTTACAAGGCCAACCTTTCCTGACCTTTCTGGCTAGACCAACTCCTGTTACATTAACCTTTGACTTCAAGCCCCCTTAATGGTAATAATTCCTGTATACGATAATTTCCCTCCCACTGTGTTGGCTCAGGGAAATATTTGCTGTCTAGGGCTTCAGAATTTATTTTTCAAGAAATGTGGCAAGGACCACCCTATTCTGCCCTCTCCTCATTTCATAACATAAAAAATCATTTCTGAGATATAATTTCACCCCAAAACTGTGCTTCAGAGTCTCCTCAGGGTTATAAGGAGACCTGGCTTTCTATCAAAATCAAACAAGGACTTTGTCAGATTCAAGCTGGATATAAACAAGAAAGGGGAGCCTGTAATTGGTGATGGAAATCAGATAAGTCCTCTTTAAATACAAACACTGATAGAGAAATAGGGATTCAAATTACCTTTGATTAAGTCACTTAAGAAAATAAAGACAGGAGGAGAGTTTAGTAGAACCATCCTGGTGAATAAAATCACTGGAAAGGAGTAGAGGGGATTATTTGAGTTTGTCAGACTCTGAAACTTAGGAGAAGCAGAATTAAAGTCACTGACCAAAATGTAAATCAAGTGGAAATATATTGCTCTCTCTCCCTCACTGAGCAACCCTATTTCTAGGATGCGGTGTGTTCTGCAGGTGGAACAATAGCAGGACACACAGCCCTCTCTACTGACTTGGCACACAAGCTTTTAATATTAATGTCTAACTACCTAGATACTTCTATGGCCCTCACGACCTTGTATCTTAGTGTACCCCACAATTGTAATGTGTTCAATGGCAACACCCTGGGAGGTAGAGAAGTGTGATCTTCCCAATTTAAACAGAGGGAAACTGAGGTGCAGAAAGACAAAATTACTTGCTGAGGGTCACACAGGTGTTCTGTAGCAGAGCTGGGAATTGAATCGATGTTTTCTGAGTTCCGGGCCAGTGCCTTAACTACAAGATCCTCCTCCTCCATTAAAGCACCAAGTTCAGGATGGAAAGGGAAAGAGACGCAGATAGATAGAGGGGGCAGGTTCTGTGTCTATTGGCACTAGCTTCTCTCGTGCTTCTTCTTTACTTTCTTCCATGATCAGTGAGCTGACTGCACAGGAGACACAGTTTATTTTTAACAGACTCACCATCTCATTCCTTAACCTTCTCTACAATGTGGAATTCTGGGCCGGGAACTTGTTTTGGCTGAAATTAGATAGGCACAAGTGATGCCACCTGTTGCAAGTTCTTTAGAGTTACAGGGCCAGGTTCTCCACTCTGCAATCCCAGCTATGCATCCACTTGATTCAAATGCCTTCAAGATTAGTGCATGGGAATTGAGAAGCAGGCCCAGAGCCTGATTTTTAGCGAGGCAGTTCATGCACAGATTTTGTACGGTGCCCAGATCTAGTTGTTACAGCTCTAAAAATAAGGGAAGGGCAAATTTCCTGTAGCTGTGGGATTTGTAGACCACTTCAATTTATTTCAACTTCTCCCTGCACCCACTGTAATTTAAAATATTTTTCCCCAAAGACAATTCCTTTAAAAACAGATTTTTCTTGCAAAAGAGAAGCTCATGTTATTGTATGTGAAACATTAGGGGTAAAGGGACTCCTCCCAAAGCCAGGCTGGAACAGGCAGCTACGTCTATGTAATGTCTGGCTCTTCCTTAGAAATGTTAACTGGCCCATTCTCTGCTCCTTTTCCCACCAGCCCCTCCCCCCACTCCAACCCTCCATTCCCTTCCCATTTGTTTTTCCACTTTGTCCACCCTCTGCTCCATTTGGCACTTTCTCCCCACACACGGGGGGGGGGGGGGGGGGAGGGTAAAATTTGGCAGGCTGTCCTAGGGAGTGTGCATGGGGCAGGGAGTCCTAGCTAGCACTCAGTGAAGTGCTAGTAGCTGCAGAGGGGATAGGTCTGAGCTGGGCCAGGGTGAAGCCATTTTAATTGGTATCACAGTAGGGTTTAGAGGTCTCACCCAAGGTCAGGGATCCCATGTACTAAGCACTGTACACACACAGCGACAGATGGCTCCTGCCCCCAAAAGAGCTGACAATCTACGTAGGCAAGACGGACAAAGGAAGCGTCATTGCCCACATTTTACAAACGAAGATCTGCCCTGCAGCGTGCCAGCAAGCGTCAGCAGCAGGGCACCAAAGGGAGCTATAGCTGCACCTGTCACGCAGCTCCCATTGCTACAAGTGCTCCTGTGCCTCTACTTAGCTTGTGCTGCTCTTCCAGCGCTCCAACCCCCCCGCCTCCGCAAAGCAGGGTTGCCAATCGGCTGTAAATTTACAGACAGTCAGTAAAAATAGTACAATTTTAACACTGTCCATAAACCTGTAAATAAATGAAAATGTCCGGGAAATTGGGTAGAAATAAAACACATTGTATTTCGACATTGATTGACATCGTTCAGAATCACTTCTTGTATTATGAAACTACACTGACCAGGACTCTATCAGTTTCCCGTTTTCTATTATTGCACACACCCAGAGCTCGATTAATCAATTAACTGCAGCTAAAACAACTTCATAATTCCAAATTCCAGTGTACAGAATATCGTGCGTGAGTACACACTTTTGTGACGTTATTGTATTGTTTATGGCATTTTTAATGATGTCAGTAAAAAGTTTACCCTGTCAGAAAAAAAAAATCAACTTCAGATCTTCATGTCAGTAAAAACTAAAATGCAAGGTTGGCAACCCTGCCGCAAAGCCATGATTGAACCACAGACCTGAAACAGATAAGCTGGTGGTAACTCAAGGAAGTTTCACATTTAAAGAGACACACATACACAGTGCTGTATTTTAGAAATCTATTTTCAAGCAGCATGACCGGCACTGTAAAATACCTAGAGCCAGCTTCTTAAATGGGGAGAATCAACGTGGCCCCACTGAAGTCAATGTCAGTTTATAGCAGCTGAGGCGCTGACCCTGGATTCGGTCACTTAGCTATAAACAAATAGGCATTTAATTCAGTGGCTTTGATCAGGCCTTTTACTCACAGCACATATAATTGTCAAGCTACTGAAAGTAGGACCTTAGGCTTAAATCCACCAAGAGACCCTATTCTGGGGGCAGTCTTTTGCTGGGTTAAATAAGCATTTCACACAGTATTAAACGTTTCTATTTCTTATGGCTGCTAATTTTGGATACCACCCAAATACATCCCTAATGACCACAATAATCATTCTTATCTGGACTGTAATCAATGTTATATGCAACCTTATCACGCACACATCTCTGTAAACACATACTGTTTAAACAAATGTAAGGTCACTAGGAACTACAGGGTTTTCAAACAAGTCAGTAAAACACCATTTTTCCTTAAGAGAGCTTTAAAAAAAACCAAATCAAAACGTTTTTACTATGAGGAAAAAAAGATATTTTGAAGCTCTCCTATTAAAGTAAAACTGTATGCAAAACTGATCTTTATAGTGACGGATGAGTCCCTTTGTGCAGATAAAAGCCAGATTTTAAATATTTCTTTTAATTGTAATTGTCTTTGTGCTCAAGGACTGTTTGTGGGAAAAATGCCATTCTCTGATCATAAAAATAAAAAGAAAATATAATAAAGCAGTAATTGGTCAATGATGATTGAACTAACAACTTTACAGTGCCAGTCAAACACACATAATAATTGCTCTTTGGACTCTTTATGAAGGTACAGTACTGTTTCATAAGACTAATCCAACATTATAAATTCCCCATTTTATATCAGTTTCCACCATTATCACATAAGTCTTATGATAAATTATGAATGCCATTAAAGGTTCCTAATTTAGGCAACATAATCCATGCTATAAATGAAAGGTTATCTATACCAAAGATGACTCATATGCAAGTTGTCATTCAGATCATTAATATTAAAAAAAAAATCTGATTTTAAGTTTTGAATGTCTTATGAATATTTGAGATTTGCACCCTACTTCTCCAGTGGAATAATCAGAGAGATCATATGGGGCTGCACACAGGTGCAGAAATTGACATTAGCAGTTCTGACTGCAGGACTGAGGCATTAGTTTAAACTGAAAAAGTGTGTGTGGATCATATACATACACCACCCTGACTCCTTACAAATGACCTGCACACAAGACTAACTCATTAACATCTGTGAAGTTCCCAGTGCCGGGAAAATATTGAATATTATTACTGAACCACTTGAATCACTTCTATACACTGCATGTTCATCACCTCCATTTGCCTCCACAGAAAGTTCAATGGAATTTCTTTTGAAACCTGTAATACCTCACATGATATGCCAGCACTGAAAGCGGAAAGCACACAGACTTCGGGACTATTTTGAAATTAATGCAGACATAGAATGATTTATGAGGTATTATCAACAGTTCATTTAAATCCAAAATGGATAAATATTTATCAGCTTTCTTGGCTTTTTCACATTTTCCATTTGAAGAAGAGCAGAGAATAGCTTTATAATTCTTCATTTAATAAAATAAAACAAGAGAAAAGATGCATTCCAGATTATTATCACAATTTATTCTTATCGCTGCCATGCCAGAAGGCCCTAACTGAGATCGAGGCTGCATTGTGCTAGACACTGTATAAACATTTAATAAGAGACAGTGCCTGCCCTGAATAGCTTAAAATCTCAATAGACAAGACAGATGTCTAGTGGAAGAAACTAAATATTATCTCCTTTGTACAAGCAGGGAATTGTGGCACAAAGTGGATAAATGACTTCCTAGGGTCACATAGTTCATGAAATAGTGGGGAACATAAACCAATTGATCTGAGCCCCAGTCCAGAGCTTTAAGAACAAGACCATCAATAATGTTTGTGTTACAAGAAAACAAGAAAACTTCTCTGTGTTCATTTCATGTAAATTTAGATACAAACTAAGCCCTCAAACTCACATCTTACTGGTTTCTTAACTTATCCAGAGAAGATCATGGCTGAATTTTCAGCATCAGGATAGCTCACAGACAGTCCCTGTGGCAATTCTCCTTCCTGGTTGAATTTTAACTTCCGCGGTCTAATTTGTTCTGTGGGATTGCCAAGGAAATCAGCCCTTCACCTCAGTGAAACTGCATAAGGTCCTTCCCATGTTGGTCAATTTGGAAATTTCACAGCATCTGTCAAGTACGCTAATAAAGTTTTCAGTAGACGGGTTTGTGATCTTTTATTGAGTTGCATATAAACACAAAGGGCCCGACTCTTCACTACCATGCACTGCCAGGCGTAGTCATGCCTGTGTGGAAAGGGTGAGCTACACTGTCATTCTGATCTGGCAGCCCTTTATATCCCCCTTTGCACAGGAATAAATGGCTACTCAAGGTGCAGGATTGTGCAGAATCGGGCCCACAATATCATCAGGCCAAGTGCTGTGCTATTAGCTTGAACTGGTATGACGTCTCACCATTTTGGTGCAATGGAGAAAGCAATCTATACTTCCCTGAACACAGGCTGTCCCATTGTGGGAGGCCTGTGAACGGTATGCACAAGAAAGGCAAGGGGAGGGAAGGTGGAACTTCTCATACATTCACTCTTCCTCCACCATGCAAGTTGCTTTCACAATCTGGCTCTAATAGGTGCATATAAAGTCACCTCAAAAGTTATTTGTCACCCTTTTCTTTTTTTAAAAATACATCTGTAAACAAAAATCACCATGGGTACTCACCACAATTATTGTTTGTCTTTTAATAAAGTAACTCAGTTTCAACTCTGTGAAAGGCCAGATTAAATTTGAAATCCATTCACAAAACTAAACTCATGAAAGATGACACAGAAGCTGCTCCAGTAGCACCAACATGAAAATGTAACATCTAAAGCATTCTAGCAGTACCAGAAAGTGTAACAGCATTTATACCCCGATAGGAAATACTCTCAATAAGATCACATGGAGAAAGCTAGCCCAGTATCCTGTCTGTGACTGTACCTAAAAACTAGAGCTGGGCTGACACCAGAAATTCTGTTTTGCAAAGGATTTTGAGATTTAAAAATTTGGCTTCATTCCAAATCAGACTAAAAACTGAAAATTCCAAAATCCTCCAAGCAGGAAAATTCTGGGGGAAAAAATTGGTTTTGGGTCAAGTCAAATATTATATTTTTGCCTTTTTTTATTTTGTATTACAATAATATTAAAATATTAAAAAGGTTCAAGGAAAAGATCTTCCAACATGAAAAATCAAAACATTTCATTCTGAAAATGTCAAACCAGGATGTTTCCTGAAATGAAATTCCAGTGATATCAACCTGATTCTGTGACCCAAAGAGTAGCTCGGTGTAAGCTCAAAAGCTCGTCTCTCTCACCAACAGAAGTCAGTCCAGTAAAAGATATTGCCTCCCCGCCTTGTCTCTCTGATTTTGCGAAGTGTTTTGATTTCAATGGAACTGCATATTTCGACAGAACATGGTTTAGGTTTCTTAGGCAAGCTCTACTAGAAAAAGATGCGTTAGAAAAAGATGCAAAACCCTACGAGGGCAATTACGGAGTAATCTGCCCAAGCAGGAAGTTTCTCCCTAACCCTAGGTGGCTGGTGGTTGTCTCATACCTTCTTACGCAACATCAATGGAAAAGTCAATTTAAAGCTAGATTTTTAAAGGTATTTAGGCACCTAATCCCCATTGAAATCAGGAGTTAGGCACCTAAATACTTTTTTTAATCTGGCCCAAAATTTCTAAATGTAGGACCAGTTTCTGCCACGGTTTCTAGTGCAGCCCCATTAGAGCAATGGACACCATCCCGACCACATTGAATTCAATGACAGAATTCCCATGGACTTTAGTTGATTCAAGATTTCACCCAAGTATAATTTAGAGCAACAAGGGCCAGTGAAATCTTTATTACCGGTGATAAAGCATGAGCCAGGATGAGCCCAGCTTGGCACTCTGAGCCTATGTTGAGTTTGCAAGGTGGCAGTTACGGGGAAAAATAAGAATTTTTTACTTGTAAACTGAGCAACTAAGATACGGGATCAGTGAAAGACAAACAAGAAGGGCTGGACCGGCTGGGCTGGACCGGCTGATTTGTGCTGCCCTGGCAATGCAAAACAGCCATAAACCCAGTGGATCCAATTTCCCCCTAATTTGTTAAATCCTCACATGGTGCAAGGCCAGCACTGTAGCTCCTTATGCCTCTCTTTTCCAGCACCAGCTTTAGGGGACTTGCTGGGGAATGGGAATCCCTATGCCTCAGTGATCCTGGGAGCCTGGGGGCAGTTGGGTGTAGTTAGATAAACCGTGAGGCTGCTCTATCTCACACTGGGGAATGGCTCTGCTACAGAAGAGGCAGATGATTAGCAAGCTACATAGGTAATTTAAAACTATTTCTGTGCCTTCACCTCCTGAACGGCGCTGAGTGCAACATGGATGTACGCTCAGGTTCTGGCCGTCTAATTAGGGCAAAGTTTTATACATTTACAGGCCTGCTTCTATAGACATCAATGGAAATTTTTCCATGGAATCAATTGAGGTCCGGATCAAGGGCCATAAAATATATGAAAAACACACACACAGTTTATCTGCATTGCAGTAGTGCTTAGGGGCCTCAGTCAGGAGTCAGGGCCCTGTTGCAGCAGGCACTATAAAAACACAAAACAAAAAGACAGTCTGTTACTGAGATATCATATATACATATGTCCACACACAAAAGGTGATATCAGTATGGTAAACTGCAGCCGTATCTCAATAAAACCTTTACAGCAAATTACCAGATCACGTGTTTTACTTGTATATCTGGATCCCTCAAAACAAGGTCTATATTTAGGTTTTAATAATATTTGCATGAGTTTCAGGTAAATGAAAAAACAATTTAATTCCTTGTGTGCCACACTCCATCCACACATACTGGTGCCGTGAGGTTTACCATGGCGTTGCGAGTGATAGCTCATTGGAATACATGGAGATACGCGTCAGATCCAGAAGATGCACATGCACCTGCGTAAAGCCAAAATAGAGTGGAAATATTGTGCTTGCACTGAATAAAGGAGTTAGAGAGAACAGAGCCCTTACCAAGGATTCCACACACACATGTGCACCATAGAGGAGGTGTCCATGGCGGCTCTCCCAACCACCCCAGGACAAAAGTGAGTGGTTGAAGCTTCTTCATTAGAGAAGGACAGGACAGCAGGCCTTCCCCATCACTCTTTCAAACCAGGCCACACAGTTGCAAGTTCCTGGAATTTGCTTTTTTCTTAGTCAGAATTTGGTCCATGATGCACTACTTATCCAAACTCACTGAAATCACCTGGGTTGCACAGGAGTTACAAAGTGCAAAATCTGCCCATATATGCACCGAGCACTGGCAGGGTTAAAACAGCAGCTTTCCTCTGCACCAAACTTAACCAGAGAAATTATTCAAAGGAGATCTTGTCACACATTAAATAAAGCTAGATGAAACACAGCAATGAGAGAGCAAGAATTTCTTTTACCCCATCGGCTATTGAAACATGCCAGAATGACAGCACTAGAACTGAAGCATCTGCTTATTGGTCAAAATACAAACTTCCCCAGTGATTCTCAGGCATGACCTTGCATGACAACTTTGGGGGTGAAGGTATGATTCACTCTTCTCTCTGGGCCTATTCAGCCCGATATCTCTGTGAGGCTAACAACGGTGCCAATTTGGCACAAGGAGCCCTGTCTATTAGGAAGCGGACTGAGACCAACAACCCATTTCATACAGACTTCTGCATTGTCATCGCACAGCACTGACATTGTCACATTAATGATCTAAGTTGGATTTGAATCAGTGACCTAATGGTGAGGAATCCATTGTATCCCATTAACATCTCCTATGCCATCCTGTCCCACAGCACCAGGAACATAATAGGATTTTAAAAAGCTGGCTATTGACATTCTAAGTGGTGAATGCTTATTGTACTGATCAACATTTATATTTGCTCTGGGTGGGCAGCAGTCGCAAGCATCAAGGCTTCTTTTTCGGTGCTGTGCCAAAACCCATAAAGTGTAAAGCTCGACCAAGCATCAATGCAGCACTAAAGCAGAAGCCTTGACTCTTGAGATGACTGAATAGCTGGATTAAATGAACACTTTAAAAATACCTCCAACACTGTTAATAAAACATTGACATGATAAAGAATTGCACAAAAGAACCTTTGTCTCCTGCTCTTCAGTTTTTACTTTCATATTACTTTCTTTTTTAATGGCAAAACGCTAGTGAAATAATTATAACAAACACACCCACTGGCCATGAAAACGGGGAGGTAAATTATATTTAAAGCTGAGGTTGAAATTAATTGTATTGGACACTTGCTAGCAGGCTGGAAGCTCACAGGCCCCACACAGACACATTTCATCTCTGGCAAGAGAGGGAAGAGGAGGAAGGGAAAAAAAGGAGAGATGAGAGAGAGAAAAGTGGAGAAAGAGGAGACGAGATGCAAAGACATCTGATCTGTGGAAAACAAAATTGCATATCTTTTTAATTTCAAAATCTTCAGACGAAAAAGACATTTTTCACAAAAAGTTAATCCCATTTTTGATCAACTCTACTTGAAAGTTAGCTAGATGGCGCTACAGGATATCAACACATCACAATCAGTAATGGATTTTACCCTCACAACATCCCTGTACGTCTCAGCAGCAGAAGAATTTTAACATGCATTCTAAGGCCAGAAATAGCATTGCAAGTTCTCATGGTTTTAGCACAAGTCTCATGATATTTTCTGTTTTTCTTAAAGCCCCAGCTGCTGGAGTCATGTGATGATCTGAAAACCCCAGCTTGCACTAAAATAAAGCTGTGTAAATAAAATTCACATTCCAGCATTCATATTTAATTAGTAAAATAAAACAAAGTTTCTAGCACACGGTTGTGGACAGAACCATGGCTGTGGACAGAAAATACAAACACTCAGGAACAAGACAGCAAGTGATAAGAGCTCCAAATGTATCATTTTTTAAATTTCATGAGTTTTAAGTCAATCTCATCATTTGGAAGGGTCTGCCTCATGATTTTTTAATGACTTGGGCCACTATGATCATCTAGTCCACCCTCCTGCATAACACAGACCATAGCATTGCAACAGAGATGTTTGGTCCCATTTTACAGATAGGGAATTGTGCACATGGCAGATTAAGAGACTTGCCCAAAGTCACACAGGAAGTCTATGGCAGAGCCCTCTCATGTCCCAGTCCAGTCCCCTGTGAACTAGACAATCCTTCCTACCCCTGTTCCTTAGCCATATTATGCTATTGCTTTGCATAAGAGGATTCAAGGACCCTTCCTTCCCTCACATCTCATCCCCACCCCATACGAGGGGCATAGGAGCACAGAGACAGCTACCATCTCACACCCCCAGTGGTGTAAACTGTCCCAAAGGAGATAAGGAGGAGCAGAGCCCTGGCTCTTGTCCACTTTTGCACTGGTGCCTGGAGGTGGTTGGTGCACTGCAGAGAGCAGCCTGCCCCAGCCAGGCCTGTGCACTGATGGACTTGAAGCCTGATTGTCTCCTCAAACATTATCCCGTCCTGAAGTCCCCTGGGAGGGGCAGGTCTGCACCATCCCTTTTGTGGGCGTGCGGCTCCAAGACACATACTGGCTCATCGTGACCAGAATGATTAGTTGTAGTCCCATAATGAAGCGAAAATTTGCACCCAAGTCTAGTTAGAAATTTCCTCTGAATTAAGGATGGTATTGTTGCAAAAAGCACTTGGCACCAGCCTAACTCTGCTCCCGTGGATGTCGAACAAAACAAACATGAACTTTCTAGACTAAATTGTCTTTAAGAGATTTTTTAAAAAACTGAAATACCTCATTCTTCGAAACTCCTGATCTCAAAATGCCTCATTCAAATGACTTGAACCTTTCCTCCAAGTCCAAAATGTCTCCATCAGACACAAACAACACAGAGACATGCCAAGCAGAAAAGAGGGATATTTTTTAGGATGGTTCAAAATTGGACATAGTCCAAAACAAATTACATAACTAGCGTAGAAGGCAAGAATGACAAAAGTGTACTAACAACAATGAAACCATACAGTTGCCCAAAATAGTGAATATTTTTCATTGAAATTTCAAGAAATGCCAGGCAGCTCTACATAATAAAACATTGCTTCAAGGGCTTACCCCTGACATTCTTCCCAGGATTTCTCTTTGACGGGATTTTTCCTCTCAGAATATTTATAGGCCAAGACAACTTGCACTGGCATCTTATTGGTTGACTGGACAGCTCTGTCTGCTTGGCTGATATATCCAAACATTTTGATTGGTTGTCTTTCCAGTACTTATTTGGGACTCACATTGTCTATAGTTGTCTATTCAGGGGGCCAAAGCTTTTTGTAAGGCTAGAGAAATATTTCTACTTGAAATATTGATAATGCTGGGGTAGAAATATTTCATTTTTCATGCTTTTTCATGTTGTTTTGTATTGCTTTTCAACTGTTATCTATTATGAATCTTTCCCCATCAGCTTACGTGTCCTTTTAAGCAAGCAGACAAATGATCAGAGAAAGCAGTGTGTAGACAGCAAAATAGACAAACAGACAGGAGGAAAGTGAGGATGCTGTTTCAAACACGGCCAGGAACAGGAAGGATAATTATATAATGATGGCTGCTCCCACCCTGAAGAGTGAGCTACCAGGATGCTACAGTCTGAACAAGCTGCAAGCTCTGGAGACAGTGCTGTAAGTCCTGCTAGGAGGGAATTATAGTAATCAAGTCTTGCAGTCAGAAAAGCATGAGCTGCTGTCAAGAGATCACATGGGATGATAAAGGACAACCATAGCCTGCGCAAATTCCACAAGCCAAAAAGCCTTAGGTACCACATCTAACACATGACTTTCCATGGAAACAGCATGCTCAAAAGTGTTGCCAAGACTCCCAGCCTTACTTGCTTCCTTTGTACAATTTTTCCCACTACAAAAGGGCACAAAAGAAAGGAAGAGTATACACATAAAATAATTACCTCTACCTAACAGCAAGACTCCTTTATTCCCAGGGCTGAAGAGAAGTCTGTGCTGACACATGTACCTGGTAATATCATCCAAACATTCCTTCAGAAGACAGAACTTTCACGGTCTGCCGAGGAGGCGATACCAGTGTATAATTTTCTAACACCAGCCATACTAGTGATGGATACTCTTTCTTCTGCATAGAAATGACCTTGACAAGTGGTTTCATGTATCCATTGAACAACACTGAGGGGCAGCCTAGTTCTTTCAAGGATGCTGCCATCCTTCGGTGATCATAACGCAACCGGCCATCGCAACTCCTGCCTTCTAAGCACAACAGTTGCTACTGGAGGGCAGACACACCAAACACAGCCCTGAGGCAACAACATAACTCATGGCCAGTCGTATCAACAGCTGTTGAGGAGTCCATCATAAGCAGATGACTGATGAACCCTGTGTAAAATCAACAGGAGATCATTCCTGATGTGTGGCAAGTGCAGTATGAATTCCAGGAAAGCCTAGTCCCTGCCTACGATGCAGTGGACAAACACACTTGGAACTGAATAGCCACTTCCTTCTCCAATTACCTTCACTGAACATTGAAGGCTTTAGAGTGCCTAGAGCTAGAACTGTGCCCAAACCAAACTCCTAGATCCAACACTCAGACTTGGGGACAGTTTGAATCCAAATCAGAACTCTACAGGTCAGACCCATCTCTGGCTATGCCCATTATGCCTGTTTGAGCATGTCAATCCTTTATGTCTGGTAAAGGGATGCTGATCTGTGACTTTTTCCTAGATACCTGATTAAACCCGAAGGACCAAGTAAATTCTGACCACCTCGCAATTAATTTCTTTACTTGAACAGTTCCTATTTTACCAACGTGCTCTCACATCTATGTAAAGTTTTGTGAGTCCCAAAATAGCTTGGTGCCAAGTGCCTGCTGATTTTGAAAACAAACAACAAACACCAGCCTTTGTTATTCAAAGCCCCAGGGATGGAGTCAAGACCTTGTTGAAGCTTTGATTACAAGAACTGCTACAGTAACTTAAATGCTGGAAGACTGCAAGTCCCTTCAATATAGGATTGACTCTGTAATCCAATAACTAGACTGCAAGATTAGGAGGTTGCTGATGTCATCGTGGGGAATTAACTTTTAAATAAGAGCCCCAGTAGTAAACTGAGCTGAGTTAATACATGAACCGCACTGTTACTATGTGGCTAGGATCACATCTGGGGGCATCACCCCCCCAATAAAAAGCACTGAACTTTGAGTCTATGTATGTCACAGACCTAAGCACTGTAACATGACATGCTACAAAAGCCCTATTTTAATAGATGTTCTGTCTGCATAGGGACAATGCATGGCTTGTCGTGTGTGGTGCAGAGCCAGTTGAGGCTGCATGGACCTGCTGAGCTCCGTGTCCACCCATGTTGTTACTGATCCCAAGCAGGGAAGCTTCCCTGGGGCAGCCCATAGTACAGTAAAACCGTACCCGTTGTGCAGGGCTGCAGTCTGTGGCACTCCAGCCACCCATACATGACACTAAGGATGCACTCATGCAGTACATGTGGCGAGACAAGCCTTGCATTACTCAGATGCCTCAGATCACCTGCATGGGTACAGACTTAGGCTTGGCATGGAGGCCATAATGGTTGTGTTGGTCGATGATCTCCTCCTCGTCAGAAGTTGCTCCAGACAAAACTTCAATGTGCCTCCCCCCTTCTTATAGAACTAGAGTGGCAGATTTGGCCCGGCCACCCTCCATCATGATAGAAGGGCATCCGGGCCTATATGCCACCCTAGGGAGCTGCCTAGTTCATCTATAGCTAGAGTAGCTCCTGCTCCTGGTGATGAATAAAGATCAAAGGCTAACTGTCATCTGGTGTAAACTGTGGATTTCAGTAGAGCCACATGAGTTTGCATCAGCTAAAGTTCTTCCCCCCGCCCAGCTGTGCTATTATTGGATCTGTCAGCTGCCTTCGGTCACCATTTGATCAGGAGTGGTTGACCTGTGGACCCTAGCAGGACTGTACTTCAAATGAAAGAACATAAATAGATCAATAAATGAAAGAAGGGCTTCGTTTTTGGAACTCTGGTCTGCGCTTTTCCCTTCATAGGCTCCCCCAAAAGGTTTTATTGCTTCCCTGAAGCTTCAGTAATCTCCAGTGGACCTGTGTGGTGAGTGAGGCAGATGAAGTTCCTCAAAGTTCTGGTACCATCCCACTACCTGCCTCCTCACCTCCATCCCACAGAGTGAGCAAGACTCCCCACCACGCTGGGCCCAACAGTCCTCACCATCAGCTGACCTGCTATGTTGCAGCCAGGGGCTTCCATGCCCTTCACCCAGGCAAAATCATTAGTCAGTATTACGCGCACGTACACACACACGCACAGTTAACAAAGGTCGGAAAAATAGCCATGGAATATGGGGCTTGATAAAATAGGGAACAGGCTTTTGTTTGAACTCCTCCTCAAGCTCCATTAACTCTTTCTTACCTTAATTCAGTTACAGATGTTATTGTTAATTGTTATCTTTCAAAAAGCAAATACCTGACCCAAAACAATTTGCATCCAACCAATATTCTGAGCTAACAAGAGAGCAGTGACAGCCTATAAAGACATACTCTTTTACAAAACCATGTAACAAATGGGTTAACTGTATAAAATGTCAAGTTAAACAAGACCCAGTGAGAGCTAACTTGGTGCTCCCCAGGGGATTAGTAGATGCACACCTAGGAGCTTTGAACAAAGAAGAAAGGAATCAAATTAGCCCTATGGAGTTTCTTACCTTGCCCATTTGAACAGGCCTCCGTCTTTAAATGTGTGTGCCTCAAGGGAGGCACTTACCTCCAGTATTTAGGTGCTTAGTGAAGCCATGAGTTAAATATGGAGCCTAACCGTCAAATGAACATCTGAAAAAGTTGGCCTTAGCCCTTTTCTCAGGCAGGTTTCTTTACAGCTATCATCTTGATATATTTGAATTGCACTGTTTCTAGCTGGGCTTTTTTTCCTAATGAAGTATTTGGGGTTTGATGTACACAGTCAATAAATCATCTTGGGGGCCCAGTTCTTCTCAGTGAAAGAGTCTTATTATTAAGCCACAGGCCCTTTCTGCTAAAAGACTGCCTTGCTAGAGCATGTTGTCTGTCGCCATCTCTAAATCCGTCAAGAACTTGCTCCTTTTCTGACTACTAACAGATTTATTTCACCATAGTCACGTGCCCGATGAAAATGAAAACCTTGCCTTTTCCTGCGCTTCCCCTCTTTCATAGTCCCCCTGTTGTTTTGCACAAACTAAAGGCACCTGGATATAGCTATGGTTTTGGAGACCTATCACAAGGAATAGCGAAAGGAAGCATGTGTGAATACTCCAGGCTGTTGTACCATGGGTGACTAGGAAATGGCAACTACTTGTTAAAAGAAGTCAGAAAGGAGAGATTACAGAGATGACTGAAGGTGAGTATTCAAACTATTGGCCTTAATGAATGAGATAAAGAGGGAAAGAGAGGAGCTGTGGCACCTCATTTATATGGAAAATCATCCCCATTCCCGAGGAGGAGAAACTTTCTCTGTCTGCCAGACTAGAGAAACATTGGGTCTAAATTCTGTCATGAGAGTTCTTACTGATATGTGAGATCTGCAACATGTTTGGACATGTCCAAGGGAAGAATTTCTCCCATTGTATGCTCATAGGGAAAGATGTGACAGTGGAGGAATGGAAAACCCATTAAAACAGAGATTGTTCAATGGAACCAGGCAGTAGTATTATTTATATCACATTAGTACCTAAAGACCCACCCAGGATTGGGGCCACATTGCACAAGACGCCAAAAAAACACATTGTAAGATATAGTCCCTGCCTCAAAGAGCCTATCATCCAAACAGGCAAAAGGTATTTCCTCCCTATTATCGTTTCCATTCAGTTTTCACACACTATATATCATAATTATTTGCAAGATGCTCATTTATAACTAACCTTTGACTCAACTTCCCAGGACAAGAGGAAATGCTTTTTCTTTTAAAAATCATGATACTTTTGACTTTCAAAAAATGTTGCCATGAAATATGTTTGTACAGCAGGCTTACTTTCCTTTTATTTTTATTTTTTTTAAAGCCACAAGCAATCTAAAATATAGAACATCAAAAGACCACATGAAAAGAATGTCTGGATCTGTTAAAACATAAAGAAGGCTCTACCAGCCAAGGGCAAAAGTTTAGCAACAATAAAAGTGTCTTTAGGGTTTTTTTGTGTGTTGAGAGGGGAAAAAGATTGTGGTCATGTTTTCCAGCTTTATGTATATTTGTCTATCATTTTAATATAAACAGGGTGTATTTATAAAGCCTAGAGAAATGGGAAACAGATTCACTGGTTCCTAAGTGCCAAGGAGTATCTTCAAGTATGATAAGCAATTAAAGAGAAGAGTCAAACTTTCATGACACTTCTGACCATGGGTTTTATTTTTATTGCACAAAATTCAATATGACAACAATGGATATGTGCAGTAGCAGCAGCACCCACCAGTCCTTCTGTTGTGAGGGCCCTGCCAGCATTTCCACTACAATCCCATTTTTGAAGGGAAACTGATGCTTAAATTCACATGCAGCTTGGCAGAAAAGTTTGTAGCCAGATGCACTTTTAAAAAATATATATATATCAAATTTTTATCTACTTAGAGCAATGCTCTGCATATGCCTCAGCCTACATTCCCCTGCATGGGCCCTAGGCTATCAAGTGAATTAGAAATTCTGCAGTAGCCACAGGGAGATTAAATATATAAGAGAGGGTTTTGTTGAATTAGGGAGGAAAATGAACAATGAAATCGGTGCATTATTTGATGCAGCTCTCAAATACTCAGTTTTCAAAGAGCCACAGGTTTTTGTATTGACAAGGCAGAAAAGTCTGAGAAGTGCTGGAGGTTTTGATAGCTATACAGTGGAAAACTGGGGCATTTTGTTTCTGGGGAAGGTATGGTTTAGTTTTTTGGGATCCAGGAGGAAGTTGTGGGTTTTGGAATGGTGGAAGGGGCGCACTCCTTTTGAATTAAGTCAGTTGAATTAAGTCAGTAAAGGTCCTACTGAAGAAGCTCATCCAAAAGAATAGCAGATCAAATACAATACCCGGGGAAGGTTCTGTAAAGGCACAGCATTTAGTTCTTTTCAAAAGTTTCACTTCATCCCTATGTGGTAAGTAGCTACAAGAATTCCAAGATGATGAATTAGGAGATATGAGTTGGAGATGTGAGATATGAGTACACAGCTAAACTATGTACATGGGCAGGTTTAGCATTGTCACCCTTGGCACACGTTACACCCACTCTGCACAGGTGTAAGTGACTACAAAAGATGCAAGGCAGTGGAGACTCAGGCCCTAATTTTGTAAACCATTTATGACCCCAAATCAATAGCAGATTTTTATATCTAACTATCTATATATGTCTACCAATTCATAAAAAAAATCTGTGATTACTTTCCTTTTCTATGCAAAAAAAATCTATATATCTATATCACTAGCAGAATTATATATAAGGCACTACTTAACTTCTGATATTGTGGAAATTGCTGATTCCACAATATTAGGCTTCCACCACAATTTTGACAGCAAGAACTCTCACAGGAAAATGATAAAAGAACAAAAAATGCCCTATCACCTGTGGGTGAACAACTGCCACAAAGCAATCACTCTATAACTGACCTATCAGTCCTCATCCTCAAAAGGAAGCCTGCACAACACCTTCAAAAGACAAGCCCGGGATCTTAAATTCATAACTTTGCTAGATAATAAAAATCATGAACTGAATAGAGACACTGCATTTATGATTTATTACAACAATCTGTAACCCATTAGCAAACTGCCTGCCCCCACCCCCAGGTGCTTCCCCCTCCTCTCCCTTTCCTTTCCTCCCTATGACTGGAGAGGTGTTAAGGGGCCACTTCACCTTGAATGGTCCCTTGAAATAGGTATTAACTATGAATGCTAAACAAATCAGTTCATATCTTGTATTTAGCAGTGATACTCTGAGTAATTTTCCGAGCCCCAAAGACCTCTGTGTAAGCTCAAAAGCTTCTCTCTCTTACCAATATAAGTTGGCCCAATAAAAGATATTACCTCTCCCACCTTGTCTCTCTAATATCCTGGGATCAACATGACTACAACAACACTGCATGTAACTTACCTGACAAGAAGCCAGAAGAGAGATAGTAGGTAAAGCAATTAACAAGAGAGTACAAAATAAAGTAACCTTCCATATAGTTTGTCTCACATCATCTTACAACTTCTTTTGGCCCCTCAGTGTCCAACACTAATATAGAGTCCCTTAGACTAAACCATCCTTATTATACCACCTACCACTGTAACATAAAATACCGTACACATCATCTCTGAATTTAGCCCTTTATGTGAAGTATCATCTGGTCTTACTTCAATTAGAAATCTATTTGAGCTGTAAATGTTCAGCCTAAAATACAATACTACTCTGTAGGATAAAAAATTGGCTGTGTTTTAGGCTGGAGAATAGCTGTATTGTGCACAGAACATTTCTGCATTAAAAAATAAGGTTTGATTGTTAAGGTCTCCATTTTTGTGGCATTTCTCATCTTTTCCACTGACTAGATTAGAGTAGATGTGAAAATGATTACTGTACTCAATTACCAAAGACCTGGCATGTCGACCTTCTTAAAATTCTGTGGCTAAAGTTACAGCTCATTGAGAATTCTTGTTAGTTATGTTCTTACAGTACACATACAAAAAACCACCATGTCTTCCTGGCTCCCTCCTTCCTAGAAACAAATGAAGTATACTTTTTTAACCCTTCTGTTAAATAGATTTTAGATGTTTTGACTCTGAAGAACTTGTAATATCTTGGTTTGCTGTAATGTACAATGTTAGATCTTACATTCTGCAGATCTTCTCTCTTTTTGGATTACAAATTCCCAATACGCATAATTCCTGTAGGAATGCAAAGCTTCTTTAGCTAGTTACACCACTATTTTTGGATGCTTTTCTTTAAAAGATAGAAATGATTAAACTTTGGCCAGTTTTGGCACAGACAATCTAATTTAAGGTTATTTTTATATACTGGACCAAATTCTGATCTCATTTACCCAGGTGAAAATCCATAGCATCTCTAGTGAAGTCACTGGAGTTACTTTAGATTTATACCAACTATAGAATTTGGCCTGATAGCTATAACGCACAAAATCGTTTTCAGCCTTGATGAGCCTGGGTTTCCTTTTAGCTCCTCTGATTGTCCCAGCTGCCTATGGACCATATGAACCATGCAGCAAAAGGCCAGTGCCTTAATGGCAAGATTGGTTAAACAGGTAAATGCAGTGATCAAGAATAATATAATTTAATAATCTGGTGTCAATGAACGGTTTATGTTTTTATTGCATACTAAGAGCAAAATTCTTCCCTTGTAGACATGCACAACTCCTTTAGACTTCAGTGGGAGTTGTTCTTCTGGGAACAACTCCCAATGAAATTGGTCCGAACATTTTTTTTAAAGGCTCCAGAGGCAATCCTAGCAATTACAAGCCAGTAATCCTAACTTCAGACAAATTGTTTTAAACTATAGTAAGAACAGAATTATCAGACACACAGAGGAACATGATTTGCTGGAGAAGACTCAACATGGCTTTGGTGATTTCCCTTTCCAAATCTATTAGAATTCTTTGAAGGGCTCAAGGAACATGTGGGCAAGAGTGATCCAGTTGATACAGTGTACTTAGAATTTCAGAAAACCTTTGACAAGGTCCCTCACCCAAGGCTCTTAAGCAGGGTAAGCAGTCATGAGATAAGAAGGAAGGTCCTCTCATGGATGAGTAACTGGTTAAAAGGCAGAAAATAAAGGGTAGGAATAAACAATCAGTTTTCAGAATGGAGAGAGGTAAATAGTGGTCTCCTCCAGGGATATACTGGGACCAATGCTGTCAATATATTCATAAATGATCTGGAAAAAGAGATAAACGGTGAGGTGGCAAAATTTGCAAATGATATGTCCAAAGCAGACTGCAAAGAGGTAAAAAGGGATCTCACAAAACTGGGTGATTAGGCAAGAAAATGGCAGATGAAATTCAATGTTGATAAAGGCAAAGTAAAGCACATTGGAAAACATAACCCCAAATATACATACAAAATTATGGGGTCTAAATTACTTGTAACCACTCAAGAAAGTCTTGGAGTCATTGTGGATAGTTCTCTGAAAACATCTGCTCCTTGTGCAGCAGCAGACAAAAAAGCTAACAGAAAGTTAGGAGCCATTAGGAAAGAGATAGATAATAAGACAGAAAAATATCATAATGTAACTCCTCCCTCACCTTGAATACTGGGAGCAGATCTGGTCACCCCATCTCAGAAAAGATATATTACAATTGGAAAAGGCACAGAGAAGGGCAACAAAAATGATCAGGGGTATGGAACAGCTTCCCTATGAGGAGAGATTAAAGAGAATAGGACTTTTCAGCTTGGAAAAGAAACAGCTAAATGGGGGATATGATAGAGGTCTATAAAATTGTGACTGGTGTGGGGAAAGTGAATAAGGATGAGTTATTTACTCCTTCAGATAAGACAAGAACCAGGGGTCACCCAATGAAATTAATAGGCAGCACGTTTAATACAAAGAAAAGGAAGTGCTACTTCACAGAACACAAAGTCAATCTGTGGCACTCATTGCCAGGGGAAGCTGTGAAGGCTAAAACTATAATGGGGATCAGAACAGAACTAGATAAATTCATTGAGAATAGGTTCATCAATGGCTATTAGCCAAGATGGTCAATAACGCAACCCATCCTCTGAGTGTCCCTATACCTTGATTGCCATGAGCTGGGGGAGGATGACAGGGGATGGATCACTTGATGATGGCCTGTTCTGTTCATTCCCTCTGAAGCACCTGGCATTGGCCACTGTCAGAAGACAGGATACTGGTTAGGTGTACCATTGGTCTGACCCAGTATAGCCTTTCTTATGTTCTTATTGTATTATTGAATTAAAACCAAATTACTGAGACCTCCCCCTTCCCCCCCGAGTCCAAGGAATTTCTACTCACCTAATCCTCTCCCTCCCAGGGTCAGATACCGTGGTGCTGGGTATGGCATAAGAACATAGAAAAATTAAATATATAATGAAATGTCAAATATAGGGAGTCATTAGAAAGGGTCATTAGGGAAAGCTGGCTGTCTTCTTTCTTGTATTACATTGGATTGATCTAAATTGGTAAAGCTGAATGAATAATTCTTAGTGAGTAAATGTACAAGTTTAGTCTCATTCAGGCCTCGCCTAAAATTTTCTCAAATGTAATCTTTATACAAAATTTCTCGGAAAACTCTTTCTGAATAATTCGTGGTCCACTAGAATTTTTGTGGAGATCCAATTCAAATGGGACATGACCACAGCAGATGCCAACTCTGTTTTTTTAGTTGTATAAATATTGTCCAAATTTGTTCTTGTTAGCATCCTCCATGCTTTTGTTTGCAATGAAACAGAAGATCAAACATGTCTCCTGTAATGGTTCAATATTTTCTTCAGAGATTGCATGACATTTAACCATTTTTTCTTTAGTAATTTCAGTTGCATTTAGTAATAATTATAAAATAAAATGGGGTATTTTGTGGGAACCATATTTGACACTAAACATTTAAAAAGCATCCTGCCAACTTGACTGTTAAAACTAGTTTACAGTTAGAAGAGGAACTATTATGAAAGCCAACCCTAAGACTGAAAGGAGCAGACCCAAAAACTTGTTAGGTTCGTATCAGTTCAGATTGGTACCCAATCGAAGGCCTGTTTTGCTCACACTAACCAAGTCTTCTCAGCCCAAATTTCCTGTGTAGGAAATCCATGGTGAAAATCTGAGTGGATTTGTTAGCTTCTGTGGGATAAGCTGTTGTATTTAAATCTCATATGCTCTGGACTGTCTGCAGGGTCAGAAGTGCACAGTGCATTGTGGCAATGGAGTGTAGGTTCTGTGTTTTGGGCAGCTGGGGAATCGCCTTGCACAGAAAGATGAGGGGAACAGAGTAAAATGAGTGGATCCTCATCCATATGCCTTTCGCAGCTGTGAGCGTAATGGAATAGCTTTTCCAGGTGTAGGAGCTGGGTGGGGGCTGCTATTCCAAATACTACACATTCCAATGGAGGAGAGTACAAACATCCCTGAACCGCTTGATAGTCACAGCAGGTCACGGAGGGGCAGTTTCAGAAGTGCTCTTAGTGAGCACACATGCAGCTAAGGCAAATGACAGGGCACTAGAAAGCCTAAGCAGCTCCTTGAGCAACACTTTGGTAGATGTGAGCACATGGAGTGATGGCTTTTTCTGATACAGCCTGCCTCCCCCCATCTTATCATAGTATATCAAGGCTTCCCTCTGGCGATTTAAGGTGCTGTCGCCCTTACTATGCCCATTTCAAAGCAGACTAACAGAAGCACAGGAGATGGTGTGACGTCACCAAGGTGAGTGATTGGCAGAGCTGGGAACCCAGAAGTCCTGGCTCCCTGTCCTGGGCATTAGCCACGAGACTATCTTTTCCCTATTTGGCCTGGCAGCACCTCTTTTCTTCCTTCGTCTCGTCACAATCTCTCTCCCATTTCTTCAGCATTGCATCTCTTTACCTATCCTATGATCCTTTCTTCCACCCCTACTTTTCCAATGGCCCTCTTCCCACAATGGTCCAGCCTCTGTCTCAGTCCTTCCTGTCCCTGAATTTCTTTGTAATCCCATCTGCCTCATGTCATGGCTGACCCACTGGGTTGCTGCCGGAGGCAACAGTGCTGGCTACCTGTTCCTGTCCACTTCCTGACCCACTGGCCACACTGAGTGTCAGTCAGAAGTGAGGGGGCCAGCAAGGAGAGCAGTGAGACGAAGGAAGTCTTGATGGCATTTACAACACACCTAGAGCAGCAAGAGAAGGAGCTGAAGGGGAAACCTTGCTCCCTGCCTGTAGCCCTGCGTATGGATGACATGTCAGCTGTCATGAGTGAGAAAGTGACAGCAGGGGCACATGAGTGACATTTGGCACATCTGAGCCACTATTGCATTCTGGGATGCCACTGAACAAAGGCTTGCGCGATTCGTATTCCTTTACTCCCTCCTCCCCACCCCAATACTACAGGATTTAAAATATGAAAGACGACATGCTACAGAGAATGAATATTGAAGGTTCAACAAATTAACGTGAACAAAGAAGAGTTATGTTCTGCTTTTGCGTAACAGAAAATTAATGGTGTGTTATATCACCTGATATTCTGCATCCCCCTAATGAAGGGCAGCATCTGCAGCACTACAGATGGAGCCTTCTGAATCCCGAATTTCCTTGCTTCACTGGGATTAGTCAGAGCCAAAATGTTTCTTTAACTTTTTTTTTTTTTTTTTTTGTGGTTAAATTTTTTATGTCATGTTTATCATCCCAGGGAGCTTCTGTAAATAATAGCAAACGTATGCATTATGGTCACAAAATCGTTAAAATTTTAATGTCGTTTGTTCTCTCTGGAATCCATAGTTCTCCTGACCCAAGATGTTTGTACTTCTGCAAGGAACAAAGCAGAAAGATTTCTTGAGCTCTCCAACAATTATTTTGAAATAATGAGTTTATATCTTTCTAATTAATTGCATGGCTACAACTACTCTGGCATATAAACTACAGATATTTAACATAGTTAGAGAAACATTTAGCTTGTAGGTGAATTTGGAAAATATTTTGCTTTTGTTGTTGTTCTAATTGAAATAGAAGGCTATGAAGAAGCTTTTGGGTGGAAGTCATTTGATGTTCTTGGCCTTTTGCAAAAGTGAATTTAATGCTAGTGAATGATGACAAATGAGAGCCAGGAAACTGAAGACCTCTACGGATGGAGAGAATTCATACCAACTACGCAAGCCTCTGACCCAAACACTCACTCATGGAATAGAGGGGTCTATAGCTGTTGTTTCTGCCTTCTGTGTTTCTCCTCCTCTCCCCACCGCCACCCAACTGCCTTGCTTCCTTGGTTCCACAGATAAAATCCTGGCCTCATAGAAATCAGTGGGAATTTTGCCATTGATTTCAAGGGGACCAGGGTTTCCAACTTTCCCTCTTTTTTGTTCTCTCCTCCTCCCCCCCCCCCAATCTACTTCTACAGCCAGTACCTCCTTACTTGTTCCTGAATTTTCCCTCTTTCTGCAGTAACCTCACTGTCTTCCAAGTACTCACCACATGCTCCAGTCCTTTGTTGTGCATTCATTATGCTTTTCCACCCAAACACACACACTATCTCTCTCTCTCCCCTCTGCCCCTCCAGGGTTGCCAGTTTTTCCTTACCACACAGCCTAATGCCCCTCCCTCTGAATGAGTATGATCTTTGGATGACTGTTCCCCACAACTCACAGCAGTCACATCTTCCACCTACTTGTACCTCAGTTTAATTAGCTGTCTGGTAGGAAAATATTCCCTTGAATCACTATCTTCTGGATGATCGCCATCAGATGGCTCAGCTGAACAGAAATATGGATGAACTAATATATATGACAGGATTTGACTGTACTGTAAAATTTCTAAATACAGATGTTCTTTCAAAGAAAATACATTGCATTGCAAGCTATGCTCTCAGCCTAATTCATACAGCACATGAAACTGCAAACAGTAGTAGCATTCTATTTAAACCCTGTTCTACTGACATTTTGTGATAGGATCAGACTGACTTTGTTCAATAAACAAGAAGAAAGTCAGACAGTGAGAAGAATATAGGAATTACCACACCAACCAAACCACTGGTCATTCAAGTCTGCCATCCTGCCTCCAGCAACAGCCAATACCTGATGCCAAACTGCCTATACCAAAATATACAGGCCTCTTGCGAGATCAAGAAGGGTGTGAGCAGAAATACTCAACACTCTTTCAGGATCATCTCTATGTAGGTAAGCAAAAAAAGGAAGCCACTCTCAGGAATAACTGCCGCCCAGAGTTGCCTTTTTCCTATTATCAGAGCAGAGGGAGGAAAGCACCAAAAGCAAAGTTGATGCTTGTATATTACAGTGCTTGTGGCAAATGAATTTAAGATTTGCTCTCCATGACCATTTGCACCAGAAAACTTATAAGAGTTAAGTTCAGCATCAGTTAGAGAACAGAAATAATAGCATATGATTTGTGACCAGTCTCAGCAAAGCAACTCTGACTTTGCCTGAGAATTGAATACTAAGCCACAGAGTAAAGAAAGCATGTGGAAAATGTTATCCAACACTAAATTTGAATAAATAATTCTGTGCTCAGGAATATTCCACAAACACAAAGAGATGTGTATTCAATGAATAAATTAGTTATTACTAATTATCGTCCCAGATCTCATACCTGACAAACCATGAGCTTGTAGGTCAGGGGACGGGATGATGCATCTACTCATCCTCATTGGTAGCGAATGGAGCACAAAAAATATTATTTGAAATCCCCACATTCCTCCAGATTCCTAAATTGAACTAGTCTAGCACCACGTGTTCTGGTTTAAAAAGTGTCCATAATGAATCAGGGATCAACTTACCATTTTTTATGGCCTTCCCTCTGTCTTAGTGACTTAAATGGCAATTTTCCACCCTTAAATATATCAGAAATCTAGCTCTTTAAAAGAGGACATCGCTTAATGTTGTCAAGAAGCCATACATTAGTACGTTGCCACTACTCAAAGTGCTAGCCTGTGTTCACTCTTAATAAATGAGGTTCGAGTGTGTGTGTGTGTGAGCGTGCGTGCATGCGCACAAACACAATAGCAACAGGGATAAGATGTAGCTAAGGGGGAAATTTTCAAAATGAAGTGATTTAAGGAACCCAAGTCCTACTGACTTTCAATGGGAGTATTGGCCTACTATGGAACTTAGGTGCTCTTGAAAATGGAATGTAGGTTCCTAAGTCACTGAAGTGCTTTTGAAAATTTTACCCATACCTACATCTAGCTAGAGTCTGACATTAAAAATTAGCTACCTAAGGGCTTGTGTAGATACCTATCCTCCTAACCAGATTAACTGGGAACGCCAGACAGGTTTTTTAATTATATGGAGGAGGTGCTGCTATGGTGTATAAGAAATGTAAAGAAAATGTACTGAGATAGTTCACAATTACCCCTGGCTCCTATCGACTGATGTATAGAAATCTGAACATGTTTGACAATATCACTCATGTTGAATATGTCCATAAAATGTGTAATTTTCTGAGAAAATGGATAATTGGTGGGGTGGGGAGTGAAGATGATTGTGAAAAACTATTTGATCTGATAATCCAGGAGCAATTGTTACGGGCAGTTACAGATGAGATAAAGGCAGCCATCCGTGACAAAAAAACCCACACTTCCACAGTTTTGGAGGCTGCAGAAATTGCTGATGAATATTTTGAATCAATGGTTCATGAAGGGCACAAATTGCAGGGGAAGGAAAATCCCCTTGCCCCCCAGGTTAAGAGGGTGAAGGGGTCTGGAAATAAATCTAACCCCAACTTTGATTAAAAAAATCCGAGGGATCCCAGGTTTTAAAACCCCCTGCCCTAAGGGAAGCAGGTAGTCTGCCATCACTATGGGGCTCCCAGCCACATAAAACCAAATTGCTCAAAATTTAAGGTAACCCACAATCCATATCCACAACCTCCAATGTGAGTGTCACTACTGTCGTCCCAAAAGCAGCAGTACAGAAGGTACAGGACCCAGCAAGCTCTATTAGGAATGAGTCTAGGGAAGCAGTGAAGAATTTATTAAGGTATTAAGGAATTTATGCTAAGGTAGACTGCTTCGACTGTAAGAGCTGGAGGGACACCGCCGCCCAAGTCATTTTGGTCAAGGAAAGTTTGGTAAGAGAGGAAGACAAATGCCCTGCTAAGAGTTTAAGTATACTAGCTCTGGCTGAATTCTCTGTAACTGTGCCTCTACCTTAGTGTACCTCGAGTGGGAGGATTTTAAAGGCGATGTCATTGTGGGCATCAGAAACTTGCTTCCTGCTGATATTTTAATAGGCAATAATATTTTAACCATGTCTAAGCAGGTTAATGTCATTGCCCACAGCCAGAAGAACTATGGCTCTAACTCGCCGGCTTTGTCTGTGAACAGCAGGGAGGGCTGAGAGACGGAGGGAAATGCCCTCACTCCTTTGTCAGTTCAGAGGAGCAGTTTGGCCTCAGAGGAGGGATTTGAAAATTCCACTGCTTTGCCAGAGACTGCTCTGAACTCAAGTGAGACTCAGAAAGAGTTCATTGAGGATCAACAGGCTGATCCTTCCCTGGCCAAAGAGCGGGTTGCAGCTCAGAATAACACCCCAGCTGCAGAAAGGAAGGGTAGATTTCTTCTTGAAGGAGGTTTGTTGTACAGAGAGGCTCTCCCAGGGAAAGAGAGACATCCTGATGAGGTTTGCAAGCAAATGATTATGCCTGATACACACAATACAGAGTAAAAATTTGACCCCCACTGAATAGAACCATGCTGTCATCAAGGGAGGATGCTATGCCATCATAAGTGACTTAAACCTTATTTGTGTAATAAAAAACTAATTTGCCTCCTATTGAAGTTAAGGTTACCAGCCTCTAATTGCCAGGATAACCTCTGGAACCTGTTTTAAAAATTGGTGCCACGTTAGCTATCCTCCAGTCATTTGGTACAGAGGCTGATTTAAGTGATAAGTTATATACCACAGTTATTAATGCTGCAATTTCATATTTGAGTTCCTTTAAAACTCTTAGGTGAATATCATCTGGTCCTGGTGACTTATCACTGTTTAATATATTAATTTGTTCCAAAACCTCCTCTATTCACACCTCAATCTGGCACAATTCCTCGCAATTACACAATATTATTGTTACTTACAAGATGGAATAAGGCTTACAAAAATTAGTCATGTCAGGTTTTTCTGAGTTACACTCTGAATGAACCCAACCGAGATTTCTGCAATATTTAAGGTCATATTACTAGTGCAGCTTTTAGTATATACAGGGTATGTCTATACTGATGGCGGCAAAGTCGCCGCCATCAGATTGATCTTTCTGGATCGATTGAGTGGTCAGTGAAGACCCGCTCAATCGATCAGGAAGCCGACGCTGGTAAACCACCCCCTCAAGTGGCGTAGCACTGCATTGATGGGAATGCGGTTCCCGTCGGCACAGTGCACTGAAGATGCTGCGCAGAAGGGAAGCACAGCAGTCGATGGGAGTTACGCAAGCTACTATGCAGAGCTTGCGTAACTCCCGTTGACTGCCGTCGAATTGCCAGGTAAGTGTAGACCAGGGCACAGATAACCTCTTCTTTTGGTTCTTATATATGGTCTTTCTGATCCATTTTGACCTTATTTCCCATATTTCAATATCTATGTTCCATCTATGCCCTCACTGGTTTGCTGAAACTTTTTTGAAAAATAAATACAGCATTTTAAAAAAAAAAGAGCAGTTTTCCTTAAAGGAAAAAATACAACCACAGTAACGTAAAAGGAATTGCAATGTGAAATATTAGCACAATTGTTTTGACCTGTATGTAGATTTAGTGCAGGGACCTGGGATAGAGAGGGAGAAGGGAAGTTACTTTTGCCCTACAAAAGGATGCTTTCCATTTAACATGGTGAATAAAAATAATCATCAATCACCTCTGATAAATTCAAACCACATTCACGTTTGGAAGCTGACCTATTGTGCCAAGAATTTATCCAATGTCCCCTTTATTTATGATGAAACAAAAATGACATAACACTTTGTCATGAAAGAATGCTGGTAAATTATGCTTTTTTAATGATATATACACTGTTGTTCTTGAAACAGTTCTTCACTGATTTATGTTTATCGTCCTACACACATGCTGCAGAAGTTGATATAAAATGCAGCTGTGGTCAATGACCATGTGATTAAAGTCTGACGCTTGCTCATAGTTAGACTGGAAAGACAGGGAGGGAGCTGATGCTTTCAACAAGTGCTTTTTTTCCCCCCATCTTTTGCAATTTCTTTGAAGTGCTGGCCTACTAAACTAAATCAGAGGTTTACAGTCTGTATATCTGCAACTGGGAAAAAATTCCATGTGTGATTGGAATCTTATCTCTATTGGATTTAAGTAGATTGGGAGCAGCAATAGAGCTGCTGCTTTCTACTGAAAATTTGGAACAATGGAAAAACCTGTGTTCTGCTGCCTTTTAAACAACTGAGTCTAAACACATCTTTAGTAGCTGGTGATTGCAATAGCTTCACATCCACTCTAGAGGCACCTGAGCTAGTTTTAGGAGTTTGGGATTATACGGCAGTTCCCAGGCTTGATTTTTGAGCTTCTCCAGTAACACACATTTTCCTTACCCGTGTTAATTATTTACAGTTGGAGAGGTATTTATGGATCTCCTAACATCACCATTTCTATACCTTATTGCACCCAGCATAGACAATGGTTCAATAACAAGGAAAACACTGTTTGTTGCAACTTTTGGGCCTTGCATGGAATATTTCAGTTTTGCAATGTTTTACATTAAAAAAAAATCTATTGGGGAAAGAATTGCAGAAACTATGAATCCTGCTCCTTATTCAGTATGATTTTGGTTCCTGGGGAATGGAGGAACAAGTCCTTTGAGTCTAATATGTACAGAACATCAAGAAGAAAAAAATTGATGTCTTGAGCAACTTCAGAATGCCATTGGTTTTATCCCAGTCACACCAATCCACCTATTAGTCCCAGTGTTTGATTAACAGGCCAAATTCAATCCTGATGTAACTCTATCAAGTTATGTACTGGGGATTAATTTTGCCCATCATGTTTGACAATGTCTTACATCCTTTGAATCTTAAACTTGGGTCTTGCCCTCTCACAAGATGTAAACGTTTGTCCACAGTTCTCTGGAAGATTTCTGACTTCAAAGGAAAATCATCATTTGAGTTCAGATGATTAGAAGAGCCAAAAGGCATTGTTTTAGTTTTTACTACATTTAAAACCAGTTTGTTTTCCTGGAACCAGTCTGTCAAAGTCTTTTTGCAGTTCAGTCGTTATGTGAGAAACAGATTTGCCATTAAAATGCACAGTCGTGCCATCTGCATACAAATGTATAGAACAGTAATGACATCTCTATGCAAAATCATTAATAAAAAGAGAAAACAGGAATGACTGACACCAATCTACTGGGGGGGAGGGAGAGGAAGAGACATTGGCACCTTTGACTGACAAAGGGGGGAAAGAGACAGCCCTGCACAGAGAAACAGATTGATGCCTATCTGAGAGATTCTTTGTCTTCTTGACAGCATAATATGGCTTGAAGCACAGGCCACCTACTTTCGTTAGCAAAAGCCTATGGTGCTTTTGGCCAAAAGCGTTAGGGAAGTCAGTAAAAATTGCTTTTGTTAATTCTCATGTATTTAGTGCACATGCAGCTCATTCATCTCTTTTAACAGAGACAGTTGTGGAATGACTTCGTTAGAATCCCAGTCGCTTAGGGGCTAGCCCCAAAGCGTAATTAGAAGTCTGTGGCATCACTTCAAGTGGCTAAAGAATCCTGCATTTACTTGTTTATCTGAGCCTCTTGACTGCTGCACTGGGCTGAAAAGATCACAAGAGCAGGTTTTTAAAGATAATTTTCCTACTTATGGTCAAGATGGATGGACAACCAGCTACAGCTTCTCTCACACTGTCTCAGTAATACTTTCTCTATTGGCAGAGGAGGGTAAAACTGAAGAATAAGGTGCAAAAAAAATGGGGGGGAGGGGTGAAACTAATTTGAACTTTGGGAAAGTTTTGGTTCAGATCAGAGTTTTTATCTAAACAGGTTTGTCCCACCCATCCCCACTCGTTCTCCCCCCCAAAGTAGGTCACACCTGAGGACACAGTAATACTGCTCTGTTGACTGGGCTGCAGGAGGTGATAAGAGCAGGATGCAGAGAAACATTTTCATCACTAGACATGAGAGGGTGAATTCTCATCTGAAACCCAGTGGCAAATCCTGCACCCCAACTAGGCGATAACTCATATATGCCCCTAGCAAGGCACAACCCCCTAGAGTCAGCAAAATGCTGTGTTTCTACTGTGCAGGATACAGGGAGATAACACAGGTGTATCTGTGGCCCCTATACGATATGGAACTGTCATTCACAGCACTCCAACTATGGCCGTGCAGATGAATATTGGGGGGGGAGGGCACACCAAGGAAGGGGAGAGAGTATGGCTGGTAGAACCACAGCTGCATGGAACCACTGAAGTTACGCTCCCTAACATTACAGTGTGTGGTCATCCTGAACCCAAGTCCTGTGCTCTGAGAAGTCAGAGAGGGGTGGAAAAGCACTTATTTTGTGGATGAAGAGATGATCTGCTCTGTGCTAACCAGATGAACACACAACAATATAGCTACCAGAAGAAAGTATACTTCTGGTTCATCTCAAATGAGATTGCAAAGGTCATGAAAGGAAATATAGGGTCTCGGCCATTCTTTGTCTTGTGTGACTAAAAGGTCTATGGCTCAAATTCAGGCCACTTCTTCCCCATGTGCATAAGGGGTAAAAAGCAGCAACCAATAGTGAAAAGGTGGGGTGCTCCACACATCGGAATCTCTCAGACCCATGCAGTTAATGCCCTGCAGAGTCTCTGCACCTAGAGCCACAGAATGGGTGCTCCAGGACAGGGACAGCTATCAGGAGGCATCAGCAGTGTGTGTTGACGTGTACCTTCCCTGACCCAGCTACACCTTATCAGATGCAGATTACTCCTGCACCTCCAGTAATAATAATTGGTGCTGGATGGTTATGTGCTCTGGAATATGGGCTCATAAAAGCATTACTTTGGCAGCATTACCTCTGCCTTCATTATATAGGAAATAGGGAAAAGTTCTGAAGCTGACCCTAAGAGTTTTCAATTTTTCATTGAAAAGTCAAAATTTCCTGCAGAGACATTTCTAGCCAGTTCTACAATGTAGGTGTTACAGAAGCTGCTCAGACAAGATTGAAAGAGTCTTTTACAATGGAAAATGTTATGCATCCTAAATATGAGACTCACTACCAGTCCCTCTAGAAGATGAGTTAAAGAAACAATCAGCAGCATTTCTGGCTGTAATATGTACATTAATCTCTGACCATTTACAGGAATATTGTCAAGGCTGGTAAACCTAAAATTAGATCTACCAGTGCAGATTTGGTTTGGTTGAGGGGTGGATGTGTGTAGGTTGCACCATCCTCCCACTCTCCCTTCTGCTCCATTATTGTGATGATCAAGCAGGATATTGAAGTTTATAGGAATCCTACACATGGGGAGAGCACTCTTGTATATTCCCAAGCCCTGCCTGATCATCAGGAAAGAACAGATGTGTAGATCAGAAAGAAGAGACTATGTGCCCACATATTTATGATTACAAAACACCCACCAGTGCCCTGGATTTCTTATCGGGTCACCCAGGTGAGTTCCCTCAGCTGCAGCCCTCAAAAAAATACCCCGGTTAGCTTCAGTTTTGGCTACGTTATGCTCAACAAGTCTCCCAGGAACTCTGTTTACTTGTCATCCTGTCAACGTGGCACATCTTACTCTCCACTATCAACAAAGCGCTCCACCCTTTGCTTTTGTCCAAGTGCTCATGTTTGATTGTAACCCACAGTCAAGGGACACGGTTCAGGTCTTTTGCTGAATCTAATAACATATGCTGAAAATGCAAAAGCATCAAAACAATGAAAGCCAAAAGAACATCTTTACAAGGTATTTGCTAGCACTCGCCCAATGGACTTAACTATTATTTGAGTAGAAACATTGTAATTGTGGTGGAATTTTAGATTACAGTTTTACACGGACTTCCTAAAGTTAAGCTCTACCATTATGCTCCTAAATTTGGACTAGTCCACTGTGCCGCTTGGAGGAAAGCCATTAGTTCTGCACTTGCAACTTTAGTCATATAAAAAGAAGTTTAAAAAAAATTTTTTTTTTATTATTCTTGTTTCAAAAAAGTGTTACGCTATTTATAGAAAGATGAGACAGTAAAATATGCCCCCTTTTAAATCTGGCTTTTACTGCACCCTATAATTTATGGCAATATAATAAGTAATTTGAAAATAAAGACTTGAGACAACATTTTAGCATTAGTGTTTTTAAGACAAAACAAACATTCAAAATAAAACCTAAACCACCGCAATGAAATCTATCATTAAATGCCTACTTTCTGCTAAATTTATAGTTATGGCAGCTTAAATCTCAAACATTTCTGTTGTGACCTCTTGCAAAATAAAAATAATTGTATTATTCATTGTGGTTCAAGACCGATATAGGGTATTATTTCATCCTAGCATGAGTCTTCATGGAATTACATTGAGTAGCTGTTTACATTTTATTAATTATTTTTGCTAATTCCAAATGACTGATGTTTTTAATAGAAAAATGTTTAGCATATTGTATATGCTACGGTATGTTCAGAATGGCACCATTTACTTCAGGGTCATATGCACAGTACTTTAGATGTGACTTGTTTAATCAATGCCTATCAGTAGAATTAATGTCACTGTACATGAATATGTTGGACGCAAAAGCCTTCTGAGTGGTCATGGAATAAATCAGATACAGAACCTTTTTCCCTGTTCATTGTGTGCAAGCTGCTGAGCTTCTATGGTGCCAGAATGCAGTAAATAATACATGTCAGGTTGTTCAACGGAGTCCATTAACTCTGTCAAACAGCTCTTTTACCATCATGCCTTCTAGCATAGCACATGTTGCCGCTTATCCTAAAGACCTCTTTCTGTGAGAAGGAAACACCACTTTTTCTGGGTGACCGCATAGTCTGGAGGTCTCAGTGTGGGATTGGGGGTCAGGCAGTCCCAAATTCTAATTTGGCTCTGCTACAGACTCCGTGCATGGCCTTGGGTGAGTCTCTTCACTTCCTGGCTCATTATGTCCACTTGGGGTTAAAAATGCTTGGTTACTTACAGAGGTGTTGAGAGGATTAATGTCTGTTTCATCCTTTGATCCTGTAAAGTGGTATTATCAAAAGTGCTTAATGTTGACTTGGTTTTTCTTTCGCTAAATCAACGGCCCTCTGGACTTCACTAGGAGTATGAGAAATCTCTCTCGTAAATTGCTATCTGGGGTAAGTATTGAGTTTATGGGATGTGCTGTACTGCCAAGATACATCCTGGAACCTTACTCATGCCAATATGAGTAATACTAGGGAAGGTATGGGAGAGGGAGAGCTCTGGAATTTCTCTGCATTCTGGGGTTTCACCCATTATCTCAAATAATAGACAGTGTAATTGAACACTTAGCAAAACTATTGGGATTGCACTTCTATCTGGTGCCCCAGCCTGCATTACAGCTTCAGAAGTAGAAATGGGTGGTGGAATGTGGGATCCTTTTGTTAACTAGTCCACAGATGCACTGAACCATCACATTAGTTCATACATTACAAGAAAAGAAATTAACATTTTTGGAAAGAGCAAAGAAATGTTTTTCATTAAACTTCATAATTGCTGTACTGCTCATGCTTTTTGAATTCCAGCCTCAGAAACATCTGGCACTACTCCCATGGTTGATACAATCCATCAAGGACCTGTAATTCCAAGCGCAGGCCCACATTCTGTCTTTGGATATACGTATATTATTCCCATTAACTTCAATGTGCATCCCAAGGCAGGATTTATCTCAGAGTTAAATAATTTGTACAGAAATAAATAAAGCTGTCTTGAGACCAATAAGTCTGATATAAGCATACCTACATTTTGGAGAGCATTTGGAATCTGATCTGGGATCCAGATCCAAATTTTGCAAATGGTTCTCAGTTTTATAATGGAATAAACCAAAACTCTGTTTCCAAACTTTGAAGACTTACAGCCAAACACGTAAATCAGGGCCTAATTTTTAAAAGCACTGGGCACCCAACAGCTTCTGCTGAACTGAGAGTTGCTACGTGCTCAGGACTTTTGAAAATCAGGTCACTGATTTAGGCATCTAAACATGGGTTTACGGACCTAACAGAAGTCTCTGACTTTTGAGAATTTTGGGCTAAGTCTGGATTCAGGTCTCAATCATCACTGGAAACAATCGCCATCGGTCTGATTCTCAAATATATCTCAGCAACGGAAAAGGCCAAAATTCTGCCCTTGTTACGCCTTTGCAAATCCATTGGCTTCAGTGGGGTTTGGCAGGAGTAAACGAGGACAGAATTATGTTCACTCTCTCTGTTTCCTGAGTTAATGGCCCTGAAGGCTTTATTTTACAGCAAGGAAAGCATTGAGAATCAGAAAGAAAAAAGTTTAATTTTTGTTCTGTTTTCTGCCCTTATGTAAATAGACTAAATAAATAATAAGCTGAAACTTTAGTAATTAATAATTGATCTTTAGTGTGGCTTTTTGTGCCTCGCTACAAAATATTTGTACACACTTGTAGTATTTTTATTGTATTTTTAAATACTTTTTTAACCTTGAGACCACTGGCTTTGTGCCTGGAGTAATTGCTTTCTAGTGACAATTTTTCCATAACATTTAATTTAATTTGAATTTATGAAGATGGTTTAAGAGGGGGAGGAGGAGGAGATAAACTTTCCCTTTTGAATGGAAATTGACAGCTACAAGCAAGCTATGTTGTACAATGAGACCCAAATGCTTTAATGTTTGTCCTTTTGCTTGATAATTAAGCAATAGTTTATGATTAGTACTTATATGATGAAGATGGAAACCATGGATGTGGCAGTTTCTGAAAGATGATTTTGGTAAACACTGATGGCATATTCATAGACTCAGAGTCTAAGGTCAGGAGGGACCAATATGATCATCTAGTCTGACCTCCTGCACAACGTGGGCCACAGAACCTCACCCATCCACTCCTGTAATAGACCACTGAGTTATTAAAGTCCTCAAATCATGGTTTAAAGACTTTAAGGTACAGAGAATCCACTGGCAAGTGAGTCGTGCCCCACGCTACAGAGGAAGGTGAAAAAAACCCAGAGCCTTCACCAATCTACCCTGGGGAAAATTCTTTCGCGACCCCAAACATGGCGATCAGTTAAACCCTGAGTATGTGGGCTAGACTCACCAACCAGACACCCAAGAAAGAATTCTCTGTAGTAACTCAAAACCCATCCCATCTAACATGATACATTTCTCCTTAGCCCATCAAGAAGCTAAAATCATTTTCTACGGGCAATCATAGCATTTAGCTTGTCCTCCAAAAAGCGAGAACTCCTGTACCATATTTCACCTGGATGAGCTAGGTTCAGACATGAGTCAGTGCCAAAAAAATGAAGTAGCATACAGAGTGGAGTGAATTATGGAGTTTATGGACTCAAAGACAGAACTTAGACCAAATCTTGCTAGACCTCAGAAAATGGGCTTGCCAGGGAAGTTCAACTGGACTGGCTGCAGAATGGCATTAGGCTTGCTTTGCAGCTGCATTACAGCCCCAGCTGCAGTGGATTTCCTTGCTGCATTGCTGTCCTCCCATTGTTGGGAGTATGTCAGTGTTTAAAGGGACACACGGTTTTAAGGCAATAATTTGATTTTATATGAAACATTTTACCTGTTTTCCAAAAAACCATGGATTTTTCAATGAAATTAATTATGAAAATCCCTGCATTTTGCTCCTAAAAACAAAAGCACCAAGCAACTCTTATATGTTAAAAAGGGGGGGAAAATATAAAGGTTTTATTTTTCTGATTCAGGCCTCAAGTTATTAATATGAGCAATAGAAGAAAAGATATTAGAAAATGTACTATAGTGAACAACCCTGCAAAAATAATCTAATAGGTCCTTTCCATCACTTGATTCTGCTATTCTGTTAATTTGTTTTTATTTATGAGCTAGACAGCATCCCTTGAATCAAAACAATGCAAGTCTAAATATTCCACGGTCCTGGAAATGGTGAAAGTTGCATTCCTTAAGTAACAGCGAATATATTTTAATTAGAGATGAATCCAAACACCTCTCTGATGCTTGGAAAGTTTGGATCAGGTTCCCAAGTTTGCATCTGGTATCTTTTTCTATAATGTGCTAAATAAACCATCCCCCAGGCCTGAGCTTTGGGAAAGTCTGGGAATTTGGGGGATCTGTAGCCAAACTCAGCAACTCAGGTACATCTCTAATTTTAAATGAAATTTAGATAGGGAAACTAAGGCACAGAGGAGCTAAGTGACGTCCCTAAATTCACACAGCAAGTCAATCACAGAGCAATGTCTCCTGACTCCTCAGCCAGTGCCCTAACCCTGCTTGACCATGCTGCCTTCCAAGATAAAAAAACAAAAGGCATAAACAGCTGATACTCTGGTAAGTATCCTCAAGTAGACAGAGCTGCTCAATGTTTTTTTCAATGAAAAGTTCTCATTGAAAAATATTTTTTTCAAAAGCAATTTTTTCCCCACAAAACATTGATGATGCTGCCCAAAAGTTTTGTTTTTCATGAAAAAATGCTATTCCTTTTTCATTGTTTAAAATAAAAAATGTTATTGATTAGGTGATTGAAATGGTAATTAAAATATTTGATTTATTAAAAAAAACCTATGTTTTCAAACAAAAGTTCTGATATATATATTTTAAAATTATTGTAAAAATGGCTAATTTTTAAAACTACAAAAAAAAATTGGGAAATGGTTTGCAGTTCTAATACTCTGAAATGAAAACAGCTTCAAAATGTTGAAGTTGTTCATGAAAACAGATTTTCAGAGTTTTCTACCAGCTCTAGAGACAAGCACTTATTCTCTTAATTTTCATATAACCTACTAGACCACAGTAATATCACACACAAAGACAGAGTAAAATGCTCAAACACAAATGCCAATGTACACACAAGAAAAAGGCAATTTCTTAGACTGCCACTTGAAATTGCTCCCCAACGCATGCTATTAAAAATCGATGTAAGCAAAATAGTGTTAATAAACACCTTTATGATGAAATAATTGTAAAGAATGCACTGTCACATAGGAACTTGTACCTACAATCAAGGACAATTGCTTTATTGTACTTAATGCAGTTGTGAAATATGTGGTGTCATTTTCATATGGTGAGGCTGAGAAGATTGGTGTTGATATATTTTTTTAAATGATGCCTACAAGGCTAATGGATCAGAATATACATTACCTCAGACTGCATTCCATAACACAAATGTTATAATGCACAGACTGTTCAGATCTTGCTATTTTTGTGATGCAACAAATGTCCACTTCACAATGTGTAGGATACTATTGTTTGAGGAAAGATTAATTGACAATAATACTCTGAAGTTATTGGATTTTATTTTTTCCTGCATTTGAGTATTCCTTTTCTTACTCTTCAGGAAAACATACAGCTGAGAGACTCTCCATACCATCAACAGATTGCACACAGGTAATTTGTTTGGAACTGATGGAGTAGCTCAAGTCATTATCTAACAAGATATAATAATTAGCATGATTTTGTTTTGAAGACTGAATGGTCCAAAAAGATGGGTATTGGGATATAAGGCCTTTTAATATCACTAGATCAAATTCAATCTAGATGTGTATTCCCCCAAATTGTAAGTGTCTGATGGCTATATTGTGTCTTCTTGAAATGACTTGTTTCAATCCATTTCCAACCCAGGGTAGGCGGGCCCCCATCACCAAAAACCACCAAGAAAACCGATCTGAATTTGTAACTTTGTTGACAGTCCCAGAGGAGCCAAAGACTGAATGGGTGTGAAGCCTGACCTACCTGATCACCCCTAGGAAAAGTCCTTCCAGGACAGCAGGGGCACATCTGAGAGACTGTGTGGAGAAGTTTGTACAGTTGCTTCTCTTAATTCACCTGTTCTGCCAATAAAGGGCGTCAGACTCCTTTTCCTCTAAACCTGGCAATATTCACAAGCTCTATAATTTACAGTTTTATAATCTTTTACTCTAAGTGAGGAAGAAAAAGATTCAAGGCATGATTAACAATTGGAGCTGGAGGCAAAAGGAGAAAAAAAAATCATTAACATATTTGAATCCTCTTTGCATCAAAATGTTCACCATTTTTCATCATCATACCTGAAATGAAACTTTGTTACATAGATTAATAGTCCACGGCAAGGGCTGAGGAGGTGAGACCTCTGAGTCAGTGATAACAAATGGCATTAGATTGCCAAGAGGACAATGCAGTGCTAGCCGATTATGTAGAGAAATGAAATCCCAGACCAGAGAGAACACACAAAAAGGTGATACTGTTCAGAGGAAAACACACACACCCTGATTTTGCAAGCTGTTCCACACACTTGGATCCTTGTCCCTTCACAAGCCCCATTGACTTCACGCAGGGGTTTTCCCTCACAAAACATCTTACGAAACTGAGGCCACAGTGGGTATGTCTACACAGGCCCCGGCAGCAAGCCTCCCAGCCTGGGTCAACAGACTCACATTAGTGCTCTAAAAATAGCTGTGTAGACAGCATTTTGAAGTTACAGCTCTGGCTGAAGCGTGGGCTCTGAAGCCACTTTCCACATTCAAATTTCTAGCCAGCCAGCCCTATTGGTAAACAATGAAATAATATTGCTGGATAATAAGCACGGATCAACTCTAACGGCAATGCATTTTAATAAATGTGTATTATTTTTAATTAATACCTTACTTATAAATGCTTATCATTAATTAGTACTGTGGTTTCTCTTCCAGGAGAGCAGAATCAAGATCTATGATTCTCATTTACAACATGAATGATGCCAGGTTGTCAAGTCAGTACTACAGACTAGTCCACACTGGGAAGCCCTCAAGGGAAACCCAGGCAGTGGGAGGGAGAGGTGTTTAACAACACACACTGGAATAGCTAAATGCTTTCAAAATTTCAAATAGCTTTTCTTCTCCCTCTGAAAAGACAGCTCTATTAAAAGCACATTTAGAGAAAGAGCCTTTTCTCCTCCTCTAAAAGGCGCCAAAGCCCTTTAAAGTACAATGCTGCAATAAAGGACCTGTAGGATGACTGACGTGGGCCCGGGTCACCTGACGTGGGCCCAAAATTTCAATGTATTCATCTGGGCTTGGGCTGGAGCTCGGGCTGGCTCTGAAACTGCACGAAAGGGATGGGTCTCAGAAACCAGGCTTCAGCCTGCATCCGAATGTCTACCCTGCTATTTTTAGCCCTGCAGCACAAGCGCCACGAACCCCAATTCAATTAACCCAGACTCTGAGACTCGGTGCAGCAGGGTGTGTATTGCAATGTAGACGTAAGATTATGAAACAAGATTATACTGTATATGTTCTTAGAAGAGAAAGGGCGGATCTGAGACTGAATCAAACATTCCAAGAATGGGAGTTCAAAACCTTTGAAAATTCAGGCCATTTGGGCACTTCAATAAGGACTTTTATCTGCCACTTGCACAAAATCTTGGCCTAAATACCTCTATGTCTGAAGCCTTGGCTTTAAAGTCTAGGGCTGCCAAACTAGCACTTTTCATTATATACTTTCAGCTTATATTTTTAAAAATACGGATAAGCTTTAAAAGAAACTTTTGAAAATATAAATTCCATCATTTTTGCACTAACTGACCAGTGTTGTGGGGGTTAAGAAGTTGTGTGTATTGTAGATAGTACATTATGCCTTTGGAATATTCTTTTGGGCTGAATATAAGTTATGAATTTGAATATTTAGGAAAGTGAGCATTTGACTTATCTTATTTGCTTCCAAGTTAAAGATTTAAATAAACATTTTGGAGACCTTTGTTACAAACAACTGCCTATAATATAGCAAATCTTTATCTTGGTTCCCTTTTAGGGCTTTGCCAGTTTATAGATGCAGTAAGAGTTCTGTAACTGTCAGTTCCCACTTTAACCTATTTTTTGTTTGTTTTTTATTATATTTAAATAGCCAGAATACCAGGGGGGATGAGAGAGGAGTAGAGAACAACTACCCAGGTGGTTCAAATAGACAACACGGAAACATATCATTCTAGAATTATTTCAGTCCTTTCCCATGGAAGTCTTAAACGTTTAATTATACAAACATATGCAGGGTTGTTGTAGCTGTGTTGGTCCCAGGACATTAGACACACAAGGTGGGTGAGGCGATATCTTTTACTGAACCAACTTCCGTCTGAGAGAGAGAGAGAGAAGCATTTGAACTACACAGAGCTCTCCAACAGGACAGGGAAGTATCTGCATTCCTAATATGTCATGATAATGGCTCAAGTCTAGGCATTGAATGAAACCCTGGAAACCTCTCCCTTGACAGAGGTAGTTTGAAAAGGGAAGACGTAAAGAGAGTACTAGCTGGCAACCGGTAACAAGCGGAGAGCCCCAGGGGTCGGTCCTGGGGCCAGTTTTGTTCAACATCTTCATTAATGATCTGGAGGATGGGGTAGATTGCACCCTCAGCAAGTTTGCAGATGACACTAAGCTAGGGGGAATGGTAGATACCCTGGAAGTTAGGGATAGAATACAGAGTGACTTAGACAAATTGGGGGATTGGGCCAAAAGAAATCTGATGAGGTTCAACAAGGACAAGTGCAGAGTTCTGCACTTAGGACAGGAGAATCCCATGCACTGCTACAGACTGGGAACTGACGGGCTGGGCAGAATTTCTGCAGAAAAGGACCTGGGGGTTACAGTGGATAAGAAGCTGGATATGGGTCAGCAGTGTGCCCTGGTTGCCAAGAAGGCTAATAGCATATTGGGCTGCATTAGTAAGAGCATTGCCAGCAGATCGAGGGAAGTGATTATTCCCCTCTATTTGGCATTGGTGAGGCCACATTTGGAGTATTGTGTCCAGTTTTGGGCCCCTCACTGCAAAAAGATGTGGACAAATTGGAGAGAGTCCAGCAGAGGGCAACAAAAATGATTAGGGGGCTGGAGCACAAGATTTATGAGGAGAGGCTGAAGGAACTAGGTTTATTTAGTCTGCAAAAGAGAAGACTGAGGGGGAAATTTATAGCAGCCTTTAACTACCTGAAAGGGGGTTCCAGGGAGGATGGAGCTAGGCTGTTCTCAATGGTGGTAGGTGACAGAACAAGGAGCATTGGTCTCAAGTTGCAGTGCGGGAGATCTAGGTTGGATATTAGGAAAAAGTTTTTCACTAGGAGGGTGGTGAAGCACTGGAATGTGTTACCTAGGGAGGTGGTGGAATCTCCATCTTTAGAGATTTTTAAACTGCGACTTAACAAAGCCCTGGCTGGGATGATTTAGCTGAGGTTAATCCTGCTTTGAGCAGGGGGTTGGACTAGATGACCTCCTGTGGTCCCTTCCAACTCTAATCTTCTATGATTCTATGATTCTACTCTGATAGAACCCTTGGGTTGAGTGAATAACCGATTCTTCTGTGGCAGTTGGGGGGGGGGGGGGGCGGCGCAATTAAAAAAAATTAAAAAGATTCAGGTCAACCCAAATCTGAATTTTTTCAAAAGTTTGGTGAATTGAAAAAGTCCATTTCAAATCTGTTCCAGAGTGGGATTTCAAAGCCTTCAGTATGTGTTTAAATTCCTTTGAAGTCACTTCAATGTGTGAACGTGCTTAAGTACTTTGCTGAATTTGGTCTTCTGTGTGGGAACTTTTTTGATAGTGTTTATAGAATCATTTCAGGCTTTCCGATTTTGGTGTTCTGCACTCATTACTGCTAATAGTCACAACTGCAGCAGTATGTATGCACCACCTTAATATAATTTATATTTACGCATCAGAAGACTGGCAATTTGCCAGATTTGAGGTGTTTTGTAGGAAGGGATATGCAGATTCACTAGCGGAGATCATAGCGCTAAATCCCTGGAAGGAATGTTGCATTGATTTTGGTCAAGGTAAAGTAGCTGGAGGTCATTGCCACCAACATGCTTTATATTTCATTGGTTTAAGTCTTCATCCTTTTATTCAAAAAAAGAACTTAACTCCGCTCTTTTTTCTTCCATGACATTGTATTTAGAACATAACTTTGTAGATGTAAGAAGTAAGGATGCACAAATATTGAAACCTTTTTTTCCCCACCTCTCTGCAAGTATTCCAAGATACTTTTCCCCACCCGTGATGTGCCCTTTGTTAAACATCTCCCTCTAATGCACTGTACCTGCTACCTGGGTCCAGCTCTTGAAAGATACTAAGGAAAGAAGTCATATTTTATATAGATGTGCACTTATACCCCCCCCCACACACACACACACAGAGAGTTCACAACTTACACTGGCATAGCAGAGATAAAAATCCAGCCTACATGTGTGTTAGATGAGTTACTCTTGATTTGCAATATGTTAACTGAGATCAGAATATGGCCCATTGTATGTAACACAGACAACTGAGTGCACATGGAGATGATTTTTGTATGGGTACAGAACTCCGTAACCTAAAGAGTGGCAGGTTGTGTGTAAATAGGGGCAATTTTTATCATGCCGTTGTGGTAAACTTGAATGGGTCTTTGCAACTGTAGTATCACAGAGGCCAGGAATGGGATATGAAACACCAGACATCCAGAAAGCCCTGCAGGGGACCAAATTTCATTTAATCCAAAGGAAGAGCAGGGGGTTGGACTCGATCTCTTGAGGTCTCTTCCAACTTTAATATTCTATGATCTATGATCTATTAATATCTTGCAAGTATTCCCTTTAAGCAAGGATGTTTGGGGTTTACCTTTTTTCCCTAAGAGAATAGGGGGAAGAACACAATTAAAATGATATAAGAAAAATACAGAAATAATAACGATATGAAGCCAAAGGGACAGATCCTCAGCCCCTCCCCAAGAAGAGTTGAAGCTGCCACAACAGTGTACCTGAATCACTGGGAGGCATACAGCAAAGTTGATGGTTCTACATCACCCAATCTTTTCCTGTCCCTGCCTTAGCCAGTGGGTATTCCAGGTGCATGCCTGGGATGGAAGGGAGGTGTGGTCAGAACATGCTGTTCTCTGCTCTTATTGAGCCCATTCCAGATGGAACAAGTTAGGGCAGCCCAGAATCTCACAGACCACAGTGGGCTACTTGGGAATAACTAAACTCAGAATTTGGCCTTTGGAATATCCCCCAGCATAGCAAAATTCAATCCATGGAATTACCTATCTTAAACAATTGTGCTTGGGGACCAGCGGCATCCACTCACACAGAAACACTTGCATACTTTTGCAGCATTCCCCACTAAACGGGCAAGGCTTTATAAATAAGGCCCTGACTGTTCAAACACTGACAACAAGCCGTAAAGAGTTTTTAGTTTATCACAGCACATTCTTATTTTCCTTTGTTTCTGCATTCATATTTAGCACGTTTAAAAAAAAGAGTTGGAAATGTGGTTTTGAAATGCTATTTATATGAAGTATAAAAGCTCAGAACCCATTTGAAGGCTGGAAAGAAAACTTAGCAAAATCTTGCTGAATGAAAGAAAAGACAGTATTTGTCAACACAGACATAGTGGTAGGCACTGTAGGAAGTATATAAATGGATTGTAGGTTCTCTCTCTAAGTTTTCTCTCTCTCCCCCTGAAAAACTCCTATTAAAAGAATACATGCCCCAATTCAATAAAATGAGCATAAAACACATTTTCACATTATTTCCCTGTTTACTCCGATTTTTTTCAAATAAGTTGACGATGATAATTTGTATGGACTTTTATTACCCAGTTTCCAACACGTGGCATCCTTTAAAAGCTACCACTACTGCACCCCACCCATGGCTTTCTTCCAACTTTTCATGTGTTCTGCTATTATAATGATGCATGGTAGCACCACTAAAGTTTATGTTCTGTCAGTGTTTCCATTAATAAACCCAATTTGGATTGCTGTTTCAATACAGCTTTACGAATATATTTGGGGGGTGGGTGAAGCTTGACACAAGAATTTTGGTCTCCAGGAGAGATGTTTTCTCCCATTACTTTGTGAAAATTCATTGTCTTATATTTATCAGAGTAGGAGAATGGGGTGACGTTGGGAAATAGTCATTCTTTGGTTTAAGATCATTTTCTTTTGTTACTCCACTCAGGGAAGGTGGGGGGGGAGAAGGTCTCAGTGAGGTGGGAATGGCTGGCATAAGAGTCCAGCCCTATTATGGTTGCATCGTCAGTCCACCTGTAGATTTTAAGCTCACCATTTCAGACGTTGATGGTAAATTTTATAAAAGGGCCACCTCCCCTTTTGCAGGAGCAATTTCCTCCCATAAAATCTGTGCCTTAATTTTACACCCACAGTTGAACTGCAGGCATAAAGATGAGTAATTGCACTTCTAACACCTTTATTGTGGGAGTAAATCACGTAGCTAGAAGTGCAAAATACACAGCCATGTATTGGCAGTTCATTGAGGAGGAGGAAACCAATTACAAGTACAAATTTTATGGATACAAGTTGTCCCAGTAAATGGAAGGCAAAATTAACTATTCTCAGCTGGTGTGAAGTTTCTGGGTCTTCTGGTTCTGAAGAAAACCTTCCAAAGTGTGGACATGGTGCCAAACTGCTGTCTTAATCTGATGGAAGACTGGAAATAATAGTTCATAGCAATCTGAGCTGTCCCCATTCATCAAAATAGGGAGTTGACACTACAGCCTAAAGATGACACTATGGATAGCAACACTTAACTATTTCACTGTTGATCATAATAGCAATAAAATCCATCTAACTGGGATCGTGGGTAGAGTTTGACTACTTTTCCCCAGTCTAACCCTTTACTCTATTTAAGAAGAAAAAATCTAAACTTTTATATAACCCAGACATTTTGTATGCTCAGTCTTTGGAACGGCAGCAGCCGTTATTTTTTGTTGTTGTTGGTTTTTTTTTAATTAAACAATTGAAAACCAGGTTTAAACAACTGAAACCACATTAAGGTCTTTGGGGATCATCATTTTGTTTAGTGTCTGTACAGCTCCTTGCTGAAGGAGATTCTGGTCTAAGACTAAAAGTCTGAGATGCTACCACAATCCAAATAATGAATAAGAACAACTTTTAAAAGATTGCCATCTCATGATTTGACACAATGTAGCCATTTGAGATGGGCCTGAATTACATTCTTCAGATCTAAACTACAAATTCTGGCCTAAATCCATCCGTTATTGTTATGGAATTGAATTCTTACAATGTCCTCTTACACTGATGGTTTTTAAGTTAAAGAATCAGCATCTAAACTTATGACCCAACATGAGCAGTTAACTACTGACCAGCATCCTGCCACTCAGCAGCTGCTGTAATTCTCTGCCCTTACCAAGACTTCAGAAATGTAAGAAATTCAAAGTGAAGATTCCACTAAAATGCAATCCAGGCACATTAAGGTGTGGAAATGCAGAGCTTGGCACCTTAACTCTGCCCTGTATTGATGCCAGGCAACAGCCATGTGATTAGAAATAAGACATTGTACTGTTTGTGATATCACATTGCATTAAACTGAATTTTAAGGAAAGATCAGGGGTTTCCCCCCCACATTCTCTCTCCCTCCTCTTCACGGTGTTACTACAAACTACAATAATGAGGTACTGGCCAGTCAGTCAGGGTTCACAGCTGTTTTGGATTGACAGAGCAGCTGAAGTGCACTGGTGAATCTGCCCCCTTCATTTGCAGGTGTTGATTTATTGGTTTAGAGGGTTGTGTTAGCGAAACTGATATTATGTGAAGTGTGAGGTGAGGGGGTGATAAAGGGAGCTCAGTCTCTGAGTCCCAATGTCTCTTTGCTTCCCCTATGCTCTTGCCCCAGTTCCCCTGGCAGTGTTATTTCTGTGTGCAGTAGAATTGACACACCAGTGCAATGGGGAGCCTTTAAAGCACTGATGTCCAAAGTAGCATGCAGCTATGTCACATTTAAAGAGGAGTAACAGCTGGGCAAAGTAATCTACCTTCATACCACAGACTCATGACAACCAACAGAACTGTTGCATTCGCATTAGCTGTAGACAAAGGGTGGAATTGGTGGAATTCTCAGATATCATACCTGCCCAACTTAAGATCTACTGAAGCTGGTGACCTGAACCAATTCTAGCCTATGTTATCATTAATACCTTAGCTTAATTACAACCCAGTTATCTCAAATACACCCCATGTATGGAATTTTAACTATATAGAAAGTTTGAAGTGTCTGTGCTATTCCATCATTAAGATCATTTGGAACAAAAAGAGTGATTGATAGATGTTAATTTCTCCCCCCCAAGGACCCAGTTTTTAATTAATTTAAACAAAATGATTAGTGGATTTACTGGTAAGTTCTCAGAAAATTCATTCTGTACTCAAATAGTAAGTGCTGCGAGCTGGGATAATATTTTATTTTTCCTACGTAACAAATATGTTGAAACCCCACATTAAGTGCAAAAGAGAACTGAGCCTTAACAATGGAGCTGCAATCAGAGCCTTCATAGGGCATCCAGAATAAGACAGGACCCTGCCCTGAAGAGCTTACAATCTAAATGCAGAATATACAGTGGGAAGGAAGCAGGAACAGAGCAGGTTGGAGGAAGGAATACAGAAAGGATTTAAACACAGCCCTAGCTAGCTTTAGAAATTGAGCAGCCATTAGCCATATTAGAATAATGCAGCGTAACAGGAGAACTCAGGAAAATCTGCCAAACAAGCCAGACAAACTCTTGCTGTGTTCCCCAGGCATGGGACATTAAGCTAACAGATAAACTACAGTGAATTAAATACATATTTTTTCTTATTACCAGGCTTCCAATAAAACAATATGTCATTATCAGTGGGAGCGCTATCATTGCTTGTAGCTTCACTATCAACACCTTTTACAGCAGTGAAAGGGTAAAACAACCAAATAAAACCCAACATGTTTCTCTCTCGTTTCCCTGGATATAGAGCTTCTGACAAGTACTGACTTGACAACACTGGAGCCTGAAGTCTTCTCTCCACAACACATCTATATAGTGTGGGGGTTAGTAGAGTGCACATATCTCTGCCTCTAGCCTGATAGGACCACTTCTGGGGTTAGAAGACAGCATTGGATCCCTTTGCCCAGACTGCCAAAAAGAAGTTATGGGAGCATTCTTTGTATTGAATGGATGTATTGAATTGCTGTTATGGCTCTGGATTAGTAGAACTAACTTTCTCCCTAAGGGCTCTGAGACGAAGTTTTGAACAGAATCCTGCAACATGGATATTTGTCCACTAGAAAAAGGACTGAGGATATTAACTCATTTTAGATACATGGATCAACCAGACAGTGCTATTTTTGCCGCATGACCTCGGTTGGATACAAACCGATGTCCTGAAGAGGAAGAGCTCTGTGCCCCTTTACCAATATCCTGAAGCATATCCATCCTCTTTAAAGTTTATGGAGGAATTCAGTTGAAATACAAGATCAGTGAAGAACTTAAAGCAAAGGAGTGAGTTGGATATCAGGCAGAGCAGAGTTGGGTATCATGCAGAGCAGAGTTACACAGGCTTTTCCAGATAGCTCTGCCAATGCAATTCACTCCTGAGCTACGATACCCTTTAACACCACACTCGGGTGTCTCTTGAGCAGGAACTACTGTTTGGTGTTTGTATTGGTTGTTTTATGCTCTCAAATGTCAGCTAGTGATTAGGTGAAATCACAAAACACTTTCATTTCTGAATCTTAAGAGGAGATGAATCTAGGAGCCAAATGCAAAGAGCCAGTACATAAGGTGCAATTCACTGTCTTGAATAAATATGCAACTAGAGTTATGTAGTATTTTGCATAACGATGCCACGATGATGTACTGGCTTTGTCTGTTGTGAGTTATGTTGCCATCTAATGGCGGCCCTATAGAAAGGCTAAGGGACCTGCTTCTAGATTCTGGTGAGGGAGTTGCCCTTCAGTTCAAGTGTGAAAGGCATGTGATTTAATGCAGAAGGACCAATGCTCTAGTCCCATTTCCTCAGGTTTGCATTTAAGTGCATCTGTGCTCTCCAGAACATTGTAAAAGCCAAGATCCATCAGTGCTCCCGCTCATATGCAACTACCTGCACTCAGTAATCACAAGGCTGGCAAGCTGGCAGTGCTATCCAGAGCAGATTTCTCAAAATCTCGCCTAGGGGCAGGATGACACCTGCCTGCTGCACTTAAGTAACCTGCATGGTATATTTAGGTTCTGCAATTTATAAAAAGTTTCTAACCCTCAAGAATGGGATGTTCACCTTCCAAATGCAATGTAAGTTTAATCAATGCACTGTGGTTTTCCAGGGTCTGCAGACAGCCTGAAGCAATGATTCTGGGTTTGACTTAATTGGTACATTAACTGCAAAACCTACTAGCGACACATTACATATCAGCATTAACTATTTCACTGCTGATCATTTTGTCAAATAGAATAGCCCAAAGGAAAGGAGCAGAAGTGAAGCCCACAGTGGGGAGAAAATTGGAAGTTGCTGTTGGGAAGAAACTACAGCATTAAGAAAGGAGACACACAAAAACAAGGAAAAGGGAGATAAACTATGAAAGGAGAAGGGGGCAGGGAACTCATGGAAGAAATAGCAGTGGCCCAAAAGTTGAGGAGATATTTCCACCCAGGAGACTGAATGTGACTTCGCAACTAACAATGAGAGTAACTCAAAATTCTATATAAAAGTCATTTTCTTCCTTTGATTTTGGTTTAAGCCTCCCAATGACATCGGCAGTGCTTCACTATAGATCAAGTGAGTGAGGGTATGGACTCTGACATTTCAATCTCAGCACAGGGGCCATCATGAAAAAGGGGAATTCTGCCCTCTCTGTGGAATGAGATTGGCATTCCTGGCCCAAGATCCATGTCTGCATCAGCTAGAGGCATGGCCTGCGCTCCAAACGCCCTGCACACCAGGGAGTGCTTGGTGGGGGCTCAACACTGCTCCTCCTGTATTGGAGGAGGAGGACTGTATGTGGTTAACCATGATGAATATTCATTAGAACTTCTACTGGTAAAATAGACTGCCTTACGGAACATCTTCAAAACCTGGCATTTTCCAGAGAGCAATGGAGAGTGTAATATAACCAGTGCATCCAGTGTGTCATAGTGAAAATCAAGGACATCCTCATTACAGTGGCAAAGTGATACTGAACATCTGTTAGTGCTAGAGAAGGTACTTCAAAGAATGGGGACAGCTGGACTTCACATAAAATGAAGCAGACTAAGTGCTTATTCATGAGACTTGAAGTGGGGCATTGATGCTGCACTAGGAAAGACCAGAAACAGATTCACCATGCTGCAGACAAGGTCATTTCACAGCAGCTAGAGATAAATGAGACCTATCAGGTCATTTTGGCTTCAGTCCTGCCAACATGCCTGTGCTTAGCTTTCCCCATGGGAGTAGTTCCATTGACTTCAATAGGGCTACCCACACAAGTACATTTAACATCCCTAGAAGGGATGCAAATTCCCCTCCTCTCTCTCTATCCTTGGTCTCATCTTTTTTCTCTTACATCTTAGCCATGAATATCTATAGCCACTCCCCCAGGTTCTGGTATCATTTCTATACTTATGACGAGAGTTGATCAGAAACTGGGATTTCCATTCTGCAGGAAATTCTGAAAGATTCCCATTTGAACAATTTCTATAATGTCTAATTATTTTATAAGTTTAAAATGCTTCATTTCTATCATGTCAGAACAGTAATATATATTATCAAATTAAATGTTTTCATTAATTTTAATAAAAGGTCAAAACTAAACACTAATGTTATCAAAAGAAAATGAGAGTCTAAACTATTTTTCTGACTCTTTTCCCCCTAGAAAAAATATCATTGAAAAAAAAAATCTACACATTCCCATGAAACATTTCAATTTAAACAAAACTGGATTTTCTTACGAAATACTGTTCTGCTGAAAATTTTTGACCAGCTATACCTATGACTCGCAAATGAACCACTAACTTGTGTCCTGTTGTCCAGTCCTCTATGTCAAACTGTGTCCCCCACCATGCCAGGGTTTAACACAGTCAAGTTTAACACAGTCAAATTGAAGCTATTTAATTTGCCCTTCTCTAAATTCTCCATTTCCACTTTTTTTCATTGCTGTTCATGCCAACTCCATCCTCCCTACTATCCATGCTCAGACTGTTGGGGTCATCTGTAACTCTTCCTTTCCTTCCCCCCACACATTCAGGCCTTGACAAAACCCAATCACCTTTTTTTTTCTTTTTTTTTTTTTTAAACGCAATGGAACAAAAATTCCTTGTAACTTAGGCCAGGAATTACCCTGAACTATGGTCTTTGGTGCAGAGATGGTAATTATTCTATGTTCTGAGCAGTACTGAGCATATTTTCTGTAGTCATATATTAAATAGTGTTCCCGATGTCTGCCTGGGAAAGAAGGGCACTGATTATTGGAAAGAAAACATACAGAGAAGGGGCAAATTTAGCCTAGTTTTCTGAAATAAACCAATAATAAAACAAAAACATCATCATGAATGTGTAATTTAAATAAAGTATTAAGTATGTGGAATGGGATGTAAACGAAGAGGCTACAAAAGGGTTAACTTCATTTTGAGAGGACAGAGAGTTCCGTCCAAGAATATGCTGAGAATATATACGTCAGAGTGCGGATTCTTTTCAGTACTAAGTGTTATATGCATTTCAGTACATGAAGAAATGTGTTTGTAGATATTGCTGAGTATAGATATTCTATTACATTGAGAGTTCCCTTCATAAATCACACTATGGGTTCTTTTGTTGCTCCCCTTTAAAGCAACCAGCCTCCTAATAATTAACTATGATCTCGAAGTGATTACAACTTAAATCCAGAAACTTAACTCAGTGACTTACTGATTTTTAGTGCCGAAATAGGAAATGAATTCATATTATAAGAGCATAGCAGAGATTAAAAAGGCAGAATTCATTAATGTGCCAAAAATGTGTGCCAATTTGTCTCCAACTAGTTAAAAGGCAAATACACAGATTGATTTCTTTTCCTTCCAGTGCATCCCACATTGACTATTTCCTAAAACCTTCTGTCTAATGTATAATAGACTCTATGTCTTCAAAAATAGCACTTTTTATAATCATTCAAGAAGGAATGGGAAAAATCAAAGACATTTGTGGATAGATTTTTAGCTGTCTCTACTTCATCAACTGTATGCATATGCAAATTTGTGCATGCACACAACTCATTCCTGCACTTGTCATGCACCTTGTTAAGTCTAACGTAGTACACACTAGGTGTTGAACCATGTCATGGCTACATGGAAGGTCAATGATTTGGAGTCATAGCAGCAGGGATGCAAGTAAAGGCAGCCTAACACTATGGGTTAAGGAAGGCCTATGACAGGAGAGGTCTAAATGATGGTCCTCCTCTATCTCTGTACCAACCGAAACATGAATTTGCTCATAGACTACAGTCATGTGGTTGAACTAAGTGCCTAGATAGACAGAATTCCCCTTTAGTTTTACATTGCTGGCATACTGGTTTCAAAGGGAAAATAACATACCAGGCAGAATCAGCTCTTTCATAAAGGAGAAACAAAACAGAACTGGTTTTCTATTATAACCAGTAAAACCCAATGTACCAGTTTTGTTCAACTTTCCTCATTTCCACTAGTATACCAGATTCCAAGTATAACCAAAACCAGGTTGCAACGAGTATACAAGTTTCCCAGTATAGTCCATGTATGAATAGCCAGTATAGCAAGTAAAGTCTGTATACCAATTTCCAAACAAGGCAAGTTTCCCATTACAGCCAGAGAAAACCATAGAGCCTCACTTTATTTATGTGCTTAGCCCAACATGGATCTCTCCAATGGGAGAGGTTAGAAATAATCTGCTGTTTGCGGAGTCTCCTAGGGTCATAAAAGATGGTGCTTTTACAGAATTTAGGTCAACATTGCCTCTTCCTTATATGAGTCATCCTGGTTCCCTGAAGCCATGACTACTGGTTGTTGCTCAAATTGCAGTTTCACATGGTTCCGATTGGTAGGTAGGGTCCAATATGGAATTTACTTTTATTGGATCATCTTTCACCCTGTTTTGGTGTGAAAGAGGAGAATCTGTCTCTTATTTAGCAGCAAAATATGTGAACTCTACATTTGTGCATAGAAGCAATGAAGCAATATTTAACTACCAACCATGGGTGCCAATACTATCGTGTCTAATATACACAGATAACCCAGTATAAGGTAGCTAGGAAATTCCTCCTTATTACAGTAGCTAGTAACTAGCTACATCTTTTTTTTTATGTAGCAAGAATTTACTGTAGATTTTATACTGCTACCCTGGGGGAGCTGCTCATTGTATCTCATTTCCATTTTTTATATTGAAAAATCTGGATTGTAAAATTTACTACGTTACACATGAGTTTAAACTCCCAACCATTAGACTCTTACAACTCTACTAATGTCACTTTTATAGGTGCTGGCTACAATCCTACTTTACCATTTCATCAAAGGAAATAAGATGCAGCTTCCAGTTATGTTATGACCAACATTTGTGATTTAAATGAAAGGGAGAGATTTTCCAGTGATTTTTTTTTCCAAAAGAAAACCGTCAACATAAACATACGTTATTTCAGAAATGATCAGGAAGAACCATGGTTTACAGTGTCTTTTAGTAGATATAAGGAACTAGTGGAATGCAAACGCTTTTATTTTTATTTTTTTCTTGGGGGAAGGGGGAAAATCTTATGAAATTAAAACACAAAGATAAAATTGATAAGTGCCTTAGTGAAGAGGAGATAGAGCCCTAAACATAAAACAAGGTTACTAAATACTATGAAACCAATAATACATGAAAGTGAAATCAAAGGGGAGTTAAAACAAGGAGTCAGTCATTTCTATAATCAAAAACTGTTGAAAAATTAACAAAAGGCACTGGGCCAAATCTCTGCAGCTCCACTGACCAAAACAAGTTGCACCAGTTTATACTAGCTGAGAATCTGGAGCAAAGATTGCTGTTGATAAAATTACACACTAACATACTGAGTTAGAGCAAGTTGAATTAAAGTCACATTGCTGGGGAACAAAGCTCATGGCCAGCATAAACAACAGTAACACCTCTCCACTAGCAACATTTCCTAAAAATGGTATTTTGGGGGCAGACCAGAGGAAGCTGTGCAGCTACCAAAGACTCACAGGATCTGGCCTTCCACAAAGGTAGACCAAGATCTGCATAGATTTCCCACTAAATCGTTGGGCTCTCTTGTTTTAATGAGCCATGCCCTTTTCCTTTGAGGAAATCCAGCTTCTCCTTTTCCCTACCCCTTCGCATGTGCTCTCCAGACCAAAGGCGTACCAATCTTGTGGGTCTCTTGCAGAGAGACTTTCATGATACCAGGAGACTGGGGGAGAGCCCAGCCCCTCCTTTCCAAATATGGGGGCATTTGGGCTCATTTTTCTCCCCTATTCACACATTTCCCTCCCCTATGCACACATTTCCCTCTGCTACATAGTGGCCCTTCACCACCATTTAGGTTTAAGTACTTGGAAAATTAATATTAATGAACTCTAGAACATGAACCCTGGTTATCTCTAGGGAGAAAAGCAGGGAAGATTAGGAAGAGGAGAATATTTCCAAAAATACAACTGGAGAGCCCATTTCAATCACCAAATCCATGTTGTATTTTTAATCTGGGTTTATGAACTAGAACATTCAACCACAATGGAGTCCATAAATATCAAAAGCAGATAAATAGAAGGTCAAGGTAGTCATATCCTCCCATGCAGATAAAATGACTCAGCAAATGCCCAGAGGTGCAGAGAGATAATTAGGCTTGCCTAATCTTTAAAAATAAGGCCATTAATGTAGTCCTGAAAACCAGTTAAGTTTATTGTTAAGCAATACTATTCCACCCCGCGTAGCTTTAAACCGCAAATACTGTTATCAGAAAAGAGCTAGACATGTGTCACTAGGACGACCAACTCAGCTTCTACCGTTAATAAAGGGATTTGAGGGACATTGTTGGCAGTGCCAGCCTTCAGTTACACAGCAAAATAGCAACAAAACAGCCAACAATCTCCTGTTTTCTGTTTTTCTTGTAACAACTTTAGGAACATTTGGGCCCCGTTTCACACAATGAGAATGCAGAATGCCACGTACTACAAGGCACTTATGCCAAAACTGGGTTAGGACAAATGCAACATGATGACCACATTATAAACCTCTGAGTATGTGCAGGCACACCCATTTCCTATTAGGCCTGCACCCACACAATGTTTGTTTACCTTATACATCCAATGCAGGGTGAAAAGCCACTTTTCAAATAAAAAACATGGACTCCTGATTTCTGTAGAACCCTTCCAACACTTTGGCTTTCGTGTGTTTTTGCAAATTAAAAAAATCAAAATCCTGTTTATTTAAATGCACCATGTGATTTATTAAACACATTATCCTCCAAATAGTGTGCCTTTCTGTGAATGTGGGAGTGTTTAATGACAATAAGAGATGCTGCCTTCTGAGAAGGGGGCAGCAGAGACTGTTACATTGTATTACTGGACCGAACTCTGCCTGTGTTCCATTTATAACCACTTCCCTCCTGAAAACAATTTGATTCCCTTGCAGCCATAGACAGTGTTTGGAAATACTTGGGGAAGCCTGTAACCTGCAATCTGCATCATCTACCCTTGCCATAATAAAATCCTTCCTAAAAATTTCTTCTGTGGCACTGCCTGCAAAAAAAAAGTTACACTTCATACTTTGTATTTAAAAAAATGTCTGAGTGCTCGTGGTGTATGTTCTGTGAGCATTCACATGACCACGGATCTGTAACCAGATTCTCCCTCTACTCACCCCTTTTCTGGGGTATGTTCTAGGCTCACTTGTCTCTCAAGCTCACCTTTTAGGCCCATGATCCTGGAATTTCCTCATCCTGTGCAATCCCCTGCATGCGCACAGGGAACCCCACTGTTTTCAATGGGGCTCTCCACAGGCACAGGGTCCTCCTAGGCCAAGGCAACTGTAGGATCTGGGCCTTCCATTTTAAGCTCTTTGGGGCTGGGACCCATCTTCTGTTTGTGATCTGAAAACACCTAGCGGGCATACTTGTGAGTGCCATAAAATAAGAACAAAATAGTGCAGCGGTTTCCCACCTGTGGTCCGCAGAGCCCTGGTGGTCCATGAATCTATAACATGAGGCTACAACGGAAAAGAAAAATAATAACATCGTCACCAAGGAAATGTACAATTTCAAATAAAACTAGTAGCAGGTGGTGGTCCACGAAATGTTTGGAGGTTGAAAAGGTGTTCACACACTCTAAAAAATTGGGAACCGCTGAAATAGTGAACATCCTTTCTGTTTTAAACTTCTTCCTCACAATGGAAATCACTGTATCAGAACCACAGGGGCCCTACCTGTGGAAGGAATGTCTGTCTTCTCTTAATTTTGCACTTACAGGACAGGATTCTTGCAGCCTACATTCTTTTGATTGGGCCTTTTTGGATCAGGTTGAAAGCCCTTTGAAGAAGGGGGGAAAAAAAAGAGAGAATCTTTCCCTTAGCTTCAATTGGGTATGGATCAGACCCCAAGTTACTGTATACACAATTTTTGCTATTAATCCATCTGCAAATGGAAACAGACTGTCTGATATTTTCCTGGAAGAGTCAAACAATTGCCCCCTTGATCACTAGAACTATATGAAGAGTGTCACTGTTTGTATAATACCAAACTGACACAAGTTTCCTTCTTGTTTTTTCCACTAGCTTCTTTCTTTCTGCCTCCTCTCTTTCCCACCATTCCCTCAGAAGAACCCACAGGCAAAGCACATGCCATGGTCCATCGCATAGAGGATGCCATGGCTGAGGCGGGAGAGAGGTTACACCAGGGTTTTTACCCCTTGCTATTAGACTGGTTTTGATACTCTCCAGAAGCCAAATTCTCAGACCTAAGAAAGGCGTTGAAGGCCCAAAATACAGTGGAAATGGAGTGATTTTGATGGATAGGAGAAGAGAACCAACCCTTTCCATCCTTATCCTCTGTGGACTCCGCAGCATGCCCGCAGAGGGGTTAGCAAGACATCAGCTACAAGGTTCACTGGCATATACTTCCCTCCCAATTCCTCCCATACAGGGGCCAGCACCCACGGAGGCTGCTACAGCCCATGAAACCTAACAGTGAGCATAGCTGTTGAGCTGCTGAGCTATTCTGTGGCAAGCCTGGAACTAGTCAGGCTTTGCACAGAAGAGCATTTTTCTCCTTTAGTGGGTGGGCTGATGCTGATGAGCTAACATGTTCATTGCAAAAGAAGGTCATTCCGATTCGGTTTTATAATTCATGTCAGATGCTCTCCTACGTCTTTGCTGTGCTAATGTACTATTTAGCATTCAGGTTTGGGGTGAGAAAAGAGGGAAGCCACACTGCTAGAACATTATATTTTGCCTCCTTTCTTCAACATGGATCCCATTCTGGGATTCAAGTAAATACACTAAGAAAAATGGATATTCAGTGGAGTGACTTCAATGGAACTACGCTAATTTGTGCCTGCTAAAGAGCTGCCCCTAACTAGGGCTACCTGTTGGCTGATAGGCATAGCCCATTGTAAGGAACTGCTCCCGGAGAGCACTGGGAGCTCCTCAGTGGCTCTGGGTTTGGGGCAAGGAGAGAGTGTAATTTATGACAGCCTTTAAAAGGTGCAGCATACTCCTTCCCTACACAGCCAGCCAGGTCATCTGGCCAGATCACAGACTGGATTGATGGTTTTGCCAACCCTCTGCCCCTACCTACTCACTGCTGTGAAGCAATTTGGCAGCAACCCCAGTGCTTCCTACCACTCCTGCATCACTGTGTATGAACTAGCCACGATCCAGACCCTAGATGTGTGTGTGGGTGAGAGTGTCTGTAAGCACACACATGTTCTGTGTTTTGATTTCTAGATAAACTGACTCACTCAGGGCTCTATATGCCACTCCTTACTCAGGCAGAGCTGCAAGATCAAGCTCTTCCACTTTTATTAATGTTTGTTATAAGTCTACTTTAAAAAAGAAACTGAGAGGTATAATTAATTACATCTCTACCATCCTATTTGCACTATTTCTGCAATTTTTAAAAAATTTTGGAGCAAGTTCTGATTAACCAGCGAGCAGATTCTTTTAAGGTTTTGAAATGAACACAAGCTTTTGGGCTGTTTTATTCAATAGACCTTATCAGCAACTTTGGAAAATCCATTGATCATCTGGAGCCTCCTTTAAATAGGCTTTTGTTTAGTCAAGTCTGAACATTACCAACCTCTATAATCCGCAATAAAATAGTTTCAGACACACTTACCCTAATTATACACAAAGCATCGTAAGAAGTCATTATGATTAAAACTGATCCATTAGCAGCCAATATGACTTAATATTAGCTCTTGTGTATTTTCTGATCTGTCGTAATGAGATGTCTGTGCTTGTAGCTCAGGACAGAACAATCCAAATACCACAATCTTTTATGAAGAATTAATAGAACATTGTGTGTTACACCCTAACATTATTAAGCAACAATCTGGTTGACTAAAAGAAGCCAATCATTTTAGAAATTGTATTTGTAAGAAATCCCTTTTTAAAATAAAGGTCAGACAGCATCCAAAATGCGACTTATTTTTTCTGAGTTGATGACTGAGCAATGAAAAATTTGGAAGTCAGTCTATGACATATGTATTAAAAATTCCTAACTATTATAATGCTCCTGATCCTGACAAGACTTATGCACATGCCTAACTTCAAGCACGCAGGTAATCCCACTGACCATAATGGAGTTTCTCACGCGCTTAAAATTATGCATGTGACTAGAAGTTTCCATGATTAGAGCCTAAAAATTCCAGAATTTGTTAAAAAGAATTTTGAACAAAATTAACATGTGAGGAGCTATCTGTACATGCAATGCCTAGCACAAGTGGGTCCCTATCCTTAACTGAAGTTTTTTAAGTGCTACTGCCAAACAAATAATTTCTGGATTACAAATCATGACAACACTGCTGTTTGTTAGTAAGCAATCTACACAACTGTGCATTCCAACTTGGATTATACTTTTAAAATCATGCAGATTTTTACTGATTATTACTGAACATTAGCCCATGAGTACGTTAATAATTCTAGTCTTTAACCCAGTGTTGACAAATACAATGTGCCAAATTCATCCCTGGTGTAACTCCAGTGAAGTGAAAGGCATTACATCAAGGACATCTTGAGGACAGTGTGTCTCAGCTTAGTTTGGGGGGGGAGGGGGAGAACCCGCACACCAAAAGGAAAGCATTTCTGTTATCTTTACACTTAGCATGTGCTTCATTTAAAATATTAACTAGTGTCTTTAAATTCAAAGATTTGTTTGGCTTTGTTCAGTATCAAAGACAGACACAATCTCAGGTGTCTCTCTACCATCTTAGCATAAACACAATTTTGGAGGAAATGTTGAAACAAAATCCTTCTGTCAGTCCAAATCACTAGTTAGCAATCCCAAGGAACACAGTGAGAGATGGCAACAGATAACCCCAGTGTCCTGGCCAACATCCCCTCTCAATAAAACAGGCTCTAATGTCCAAGGTTGTGTACAAGATACAGCTGAATATATATAGTGAGCTCCATGGTCGCTGCACAGCTGCTGCTTTGATCCAGCATTTAACTCATTGCTTTCTAAACTGATATGAGATGCTCAAAAGAGGGAAGACACAGTCAGAAAACAAAGATCTATTCTGTTGCACTGTCCACTTAGGTGCAAGAGGCAGGATCCACAAAGGTACTTAGGTGCCTTAACCCCAGATTTAGGTGCCTAAATCCCAGTTTTAAGCTCTACTGAGATCCATAAAACTCGTACTGAAACCTGCAGGCATCTGAACTCAGTCAGCTTCTTGTTTCTGCCTTGGGACACATGCTGTCACCTCACTCAAGATGCCTGTCTCCCACCTCAGGCCCAGAGCAATTCACAAACCAGAGGCAGATAGGTGTTTGGCCACTAAAGTTGAATGCAGGGACCGATCCGGGAGGTGTTCTGAGAGGCCACCTACTAGATTGGGTCCCATTCAAAATCTGGCCCTTTGAGGAGGAGATGGTAGCACCAGCCACCTTGCAACTTTTAGCCAAATGGTTAAAGCACGCACCTGGAATGTGGGTAACACAAGTTCAAATCCCCCATCCCGACGCACCAGACAGTAAAATGGATTTGAACAGTGTTCTCCCACTTCTCCGCAGTGTGCTCTAACCATTGAGCTAGGGGATAGTCTGGTGAGGGCCTCCCTCAGTCTCTCCTGTTGAAGCTGTTGCAACAAAAGTATGACTGGAGCAGAGGAGTGGACCCATAGTTTCCTACCTCCCAGGTGGGTACTCTAACCACTGGACTACAAAGTTATTCTCTCTCTCTGGCCCAATGACTAGCCTCAGTAGAACAGTCATTGGGCCAGAGAGAGAGGGAATGTCTCTGTTGTCCAGTGAAGCAATCTAGTCTCCCGCTCCGATCATGCTTTCATTATTTATCCACAGGGAAACAGCTTCAACAGCAGAAACTGAGGGAGCCCCACATCAGAGTATCCCCTAACTCAGTGGTTACCACACCCTCCTGAGAGGCGGTAGACCCCTGTTAAAATCCTTTCTCCCACACTGGAGGAAAGGCGGAGATCGAACCTGGATTTTCCACATCCCAGGTAAGTGCTCCAACCACTGGGCTAAAAGTCAGATGGCGTATGGCGCTGCCTCCACCAGCTGTTTTGCATAAACAAGGCAAGCACTTAACACCCTCCCCCCGAGAAATGCCTTAGGCGCCTAAGCCGCCTGACTCCAGGTGGGGGATTCCCTTTCATGGATCGCTAAGCAGAGATAGGAACCTGCCTGCAGCCTCGAGAGAGGCACTTATCTCGCTGAGAGGAGCAGGGATTAGCATGCACCCTTCTCATCAGCATTTCCCATTGGCTAGCTTAGATGACTCCCCGCCTAATGCGTTACCTTTGCGGATCACATTGAAAAGTGCCCATGTCACTGCATAGGGGGTGTCGGCACAAAGCTCCTAGGTGCAATGCTTAAGACACTTCATGGATCCCACCCAACATCCTTGGCTCAACATTTATTCCAAATTGACTGTGTCTATTAAACAGAATCTACTGGCTTTGATTTTCCTCCCTTCCTTGCTGTAGATTTCATGTAGCTTTATATTTTTCTGGCACAATGGACACCCCTTGAGCTAACTTCAGGTCTCATCTATACCTATGAAAGCCCGCCTAAGTCAAGAGAATTGCAGAGATGGAAGAGAGAGCAGAATCTGGCCCAAAGTTGAGTTCAGTAAGAAAAAACCAAGGGGAGAGAGAGAAGATCTTTGAAAACCTCCTTTGGTTTTCTTTACCTCCTTTGGGTACACAACCTAAATATGCTTTTCATGGTTTATTTCAACAGTAAAAACAAATCAAATATTATTGTAAAACAAGTGAAAATATAGCTCAGTGTTTGAAGGCAGATATAAGACTAGCAGCAACAGTGTTAATCTAAATAGGTCAGTTTTCATTGCAATCCTTGAGGATTCAATTACATGACTAGTCCATTGATAATGATTGAAGGTACTCCTCTCAGTCCCTGTACATGGCAGTGACAATTCACTCCAGTACATGCTTCTGAAATCGGTATGAGCTAGGAGCATCTCCCTTTCACAATCTGGAGACAACAACATACAATAGTACATATTTAAAGAGAATACAGCAACCACTACCCAATAATACATCAATACTTAGTTTGCTCATGAAAATACATTTACGATGCTCCTTTATACCCACTCAATGTAATTTTGAAAGTGACTGAAAATTTCAAAAAGTATTAAAATAAAAGTAGTGTTTTTCCTAAGTTTTTGTGGACAGTCAGTAAATGCCACTTTTTTTTTTAATTCCTGCTCTAAGGATATGTCTGCACTGGCAAATTCGCCACTGTCAGATCGATTTATCCAGATTGATTGAGTGGAAGTGGAGACCCATTCAATCAATCCAGAAGTCGATTCAATAAAGTCACCTCCAAAAAAAGTGTAGCGCTGCATCGACAGGTACACCTTTCCTGTCGGCACAGCGTAGTGGAGACGGCATACAGAAGAGGATTTAGGAAGTCAACGTAAGTTATGCAAGCTACGGAGACTCCCGTCGACTGCCGCCAAATTTCCCCGTAAGTATAGACCAGGCCTAAGTAAAAAACGAGATCTCACTTCAGGGCCAGATTCCAATCTCTGCCCAGTGTAAACCCAGAATAACTCCATGGATTTCAAAATGATCAATTTGCCATCAGTGGAACTACTACAGATTTACACTGGAGTAACTCAGATCAGACTTTGCCCCTTCAGAACCATACATTGATACCACACTGGCCCTCTAATTTTATTTATTTATTTTTCGCATGCTGGTACTAAACCTCAAAACTGATTCTTCCTTTTCATGTTTTATGCTAAATATAATCTCTGGGCCAAATCCTAGGCAAAATTCCAATGAACAACAATGGAATTTTACCTGAATATAAAGTAAAATTTTGAGCTCTATTTTTATCCAGAAGGAAGATGGGAGAATTTACACAGAAATATCATTATGGCTATGAAGTCCCTGTGACTGAAAAAAGTCTTAGGAATACAAATTGATCAAGCAAAGTTGGACAAGAAACAATTATGTCCACTTGAAACATACCTGAACATCTGTAGCATCTTGAATTGTACTATACCATTGCCACAGTCTGTTTAAAAAAAATAATTTCCAACAACTAACCAAGCCAGAGCTTGCTTTTGAACAATGACACTTTCTATTTCATACCTCTGAAGAAACGTGATGCTTTGTATAGTATCAGTGAGATGATCAAATATTTTGACCTTTGTTTTAATTTCAGATTCCTTTTCTCAGTGACCCAGGAATAAATGTGCTTTTGTAATGTCAAATTTGTTTCCATAGTAACATAAAATGTCACTCTTGGAGATGATGTGCAATACAAATGTGAAAGAGTTGAAGGTTACTTAACGTGTTTTCAATTTCCTCCTATTCAATGATGACTGTCATATTTTAAAGGTATAAGAAAGAAATTTTAATATATTATCAAAAGTTAATGTTTAGCAAGACATCCTTTAACCTTAAATGTAGTTCCAGGAGATAATGTTTTACTGAAATCTCCTCAAATGCTCACCTAGAGGTGCAGAGATGGAAGCATTTTAAATTATATTGACAATCATTACTGAATTCTGTTTTTTGAAGTGGGTCATGTATTGTTTCTTCCACCCAAATCTCTGCAAGCACAAATAAATTACAGAAAAGAATTTACTTCTCCTGATGATCAGGAAAGTTCAAGAAAGAAAGCTACATTCATCTATCCAAAGGTCTAGACAAAAGAGCATATTCATGGAGTGATCTCTGTCTACCGAAAATTATCCAGCTATTAATTTACTTGGAAGTTTTCTGACAACTTTTGAGACATCTCTTATTTTGTCGGATTGTCAAAATTTTAACTCCAGATTCTATTTGCTGTCCCTGGGCAAGGGCATAAAGAGGAGCAGAGGAGTCCAGGACCCATTTCTCAACAAGTGCACCTTTGCAGAGCAGTCAAAATCCCAATGGCCTGAGAACAAGCTATAGGGGAGTTTTATACCATTTGCAATGCTACCAAATCCAATGGAGATGGCATGTAAGCATGGTTTCCCCACACCTCCCCTGGCTGCAGTCAGAGTCTGGGATGGATAAAAGTACACATTGCACCTCCAAAAAAGAAAAATCAAAAACTGCTCAACACCGCCTCCAGAAGCACACTGATGGTGCTCTCTACGAGTGGCTGTCCTGGTACATCCACCATATTGTGGCTATAAATTCAAAAGCCACATTAGAACCCTAACTTCCCCTTTTCAGTTAGTTGCATCAAGGTCTTTATGTTGTTCCTTCATTTTAAAACTGAAAAATAAAATTGAGATCCACTCTTAGAGGATCTGACCACAGCAACACGCACAATGCTAGCTGTTCTCCCCTCTCTAAGCCAACGCAATTCCTGTTGATGCCTATGTGAATTCTGCTTACACAGGTAGAGAAGTAGTCCAGACCACATAATTCACATCTTTATACAGCTCTGGGTAATATGGCAAACTGATTACTATTTGTTTAGTATGACAATGCTTGGCACTGCATAGTTTGAAAATTACAATACCCGCCCTGAAGAGCTTACAGACTTGCAGGCAAGTCATATATAATCGCCTAGTGATATATGATAACGGTCATTTAAGAGATTTAGTTTACACAAAATTATATGCATTAAAGGCTTTTTGTAATTTTTGATTCTCTTTTGTGTGTTAAATAAATAACAGGTTGAATAATATTTCATACACCATAATTGTAGTAAGCTTTTAGCACAATATGTAAAATGTCTCAGTAGAAACTAAAATGGCAATTTGTTAATAGTCCATATTCATAAATCATTATATCATATGTCTCCTGGTTGTTGAGTTTCTATATCAGACAGGATGATAATGTACATCCACAAAGTCTTAAATGTACAATTTTGGGAGAGGGAGAAATGGAGAAATGGAGAAATAAGTCTTTTTGGGGCTAGCCAAAAGAGGGAAAAGACAGTTACTAGCCTTCTGTAACTTGTTCTTTGAGATGTGTTGCTCATGTCCATTCCATGTCAGGTGTGTGTGCACGCGCCTCATGCACCGATACCAGAGATTTTCCCCTCAGTGATATCCATAGGGCCAGCTTAGTGTCCTCTGCAGTGGCGCACATATGCGCCAGTATAAAGGTGCTGCCAGTCCCCCTCCTTCTCAGTTTCTTCTTGCTGGAACTCCGACAGAGGGAGAAGGAGGGTAGGTCTCATGGAATGGGCATGAGCAACACATCTTGAAGAACAACAGTTATGGACGTTTAGTAACCATTTTTATTCTTCAAGTGCTTGGCTCATTCCATGCTAGGTGACTCACAAGCAGTACCTCTAGAGGTGGGCCCGGAGTTCACAGACGTGTCGATTGCAATATCGCCCTACCAAACCCCTCATCATCCAGAGCTTGTCGCGTGATGTCATAGTGGGTCATGAAGGTGTGGACTGAAGACCAAGTTGCAGCCCTGCAAATGTCCATTATTGGAACCTGGGCTAGGAAAGCCATTGATGAAGCCTGCGCTCTTGTTGAATGGGCTGTCAGAATGGTGGGAGGTGCAACCTTTGGCTTCTTGTAGCAAGTATGGATGTAGGAGATGATCCAAGAGGAAATCCTCAGACAAAACTGATAGACCTTTCATTTGCTCGACCACCGCTATGAAGAGCTGTGTGGATTTCTGGAAGGGCTCAGTTCTCTCAATGTCAAAAGTCACTAGAGCTGTGTGGTTTTGGGAACAGTACTGAGAGGAAGATATCCTTCTTGATATGTTCTTGCCCGCAAACTGTTGTTGTGTACAGCCCTAAGGCATGGAGTGTGGCCCTACAGTCCTTTAGGCTGTGTAGCCTGGTGTCTGTTTGGTTGGAGGACAGTGCTGCATCATCGAAGGGGAGGTCTTGGATGGACTGTTGGATTCCACCAATAGGCCAGACTGCAGCCACGAGACTCTCCGCATAGACACTGCTGCCACATCAGAGGCTGCCTGGAGAGAAGCCCGGGCCACTGATTCACCATCTCCCAGAATAGCCATGAACTCCTGCTCAGATTCCTGGGGTAGGGCCTGCTAGTTTGTTTTTAGGGGTTGAGCTTGACTGCCCTTGTCTCTCTCTCTCTCATTGGCTGGCACCACCACCAACAACCCCAGAGATAGGTGGGAATAGAGGTACTCAAACCCCTTGGCAAGCACATAGTATCTTTTCTCTGCCCCTTTAGATGTAGAGGGCAGAGAAGAGGGGTTTGCCCTTGCGTCTTGAGCAGGTTGATAACTCTCTCGTGGACAGGGTGGGCCACTCTGGAAGGGACTGCTGCTGCCAGAATATCAAAGAGCAAGTCAGCTGGTTCCTTCAGCTCCTCTGCCTCCAGGCCTAGATTCTCCACTACTCTCTTGAATAGCTCTCGGTGTACCCTAAAATCATCTTGGTGGACTGTGGCAGGTGATGATGACAATGAGGCCAGCAAAGAAAGAGTGAGTGACCGTTCCTCCGTAGCTAGGATTGCCTCCCCCTGGGGGATCACCGGAGCACCCCCTGCTGGATCTGGTTCTGCGTCGGAGCCTGGGGGTGGGTGACACACTGTCACAGAGTGTCTCTTGGATATTCCTGAGACAGATTGCTGTTGCTGTGACCCTGGGACAATAGGGAATCCCCATGGATTCCAGAACTGCCAAGGTCCAGGCCATTGCATCAGTGGCATGGCAGGGGGAAGCCTGCAGACAGGGCAGGGTAGCCTTGGCCCCTGGGCAAGGTGACCTCTGAATCCAAGGGGTCCTCCTTTGGGGACCATGGTGGTGCTGACCTTCATTCCAGCTCCCTAGAGTGCCGGCGGGTGCAACATTCCAGGGCCGGGAAGTGGTGCTGAGATTCCACCCATCAGTGCCAGGCACTCGGTTGCCAGTGGTCTGGGAACCGATAACAGCGCTCTGGAAACAGATGCCTGGGCTCCAAGGATCTGTGCCAGGACCCTGGTGCCCTTCGTTGAGATTCCTGTGATCGGTACCAAGGGTCCGGTGAGCAGTATCGGGAATCTGGTTGTCGGCAGTGGTGCTCTGGGGACTGGGCAGGTGGTTGGCAAATGCTGTCGGGGCGTCAGTGAACAACAAGAGGTTGGAGAGCGGCGTCGAGGTGTCAGCAACCTATATGTGGCTCCCATCATAGGCTTGCCCCTGGACCCACTCTTGGCCAACTGCCCTAGCATGGGATCTTGGCACAAGGGTCGATCCTCCTGAGGAGTAGGTGGGACCGGGAGCAAAAGCAGGTCCTTGGCTGTCCCCGGGCATGGTTGGCACTGTAATGTGCCGGGGGCCCCTGCCACTGCCCAAAGTCAGAGATGCGTCCTGGGGTGGACAGGGAGCTCTGAGGGGTGAGGCGGCAGCCAACCCAAGTTCCAGGCAAGGCAAGCAGCCCAGCACAGGTTTCAGCCCTTTCCCCACCCCCCAACCTTGTCCTTTTTAGGTGCCAGGGAGCACCCTCTCCCAGCATGCACCTTCTTGTGCCTCTTCTTCTGCACTGAAGAAGGTGACCGGTGTCAGGATGAACTCAGTGCTAGACGGCGCGCTTCGGGTAGTCGCTGATGTAGTGAGCGCTGAATCCGAGCAGCCCGGCTCAGAGACCGGTCTGAGGGCTGACTCCATCAGGAGCGTGCTCTTAGCCTGATGTTCCGGACCTTCGTTGTGCAGGGTCTCAAGTTCTTGAAGATCCTGCACTTGTCCTGAATGTGAGCCTCACTCAGGCACTTTAAGCACCTCTGGTGAGGTATGCTTATAGACATGGGCTTTTACAAGAAGCACATGGTTTTAAGCACAGGAACCAGGGCATGCCCCATCCCTGAGGCTAAGTCCCCACAAACCAACTACAGTTACCCCTAATGTACAAATTCTAACTAATAAACTTAACCAACAACTATTTCTAACTACTGACAAAAACGGCTGATAAGGGCTTGCCAAGGCAAGGACATTTCAGCACCAACATTGGCAGTAAGAAGGAACTGGGGGGAGGGGGGGCAGCTGCACCTTATACCAGCACAAATGCACGGCACTGCAGAGCGCACTACAGCAGGCCCTACAGATACCACTGACGGAAAAATCTCCAGCACTGGTTCATGTGGTGCGCACATACACCTAGCAGGGAATGGACATGAGCAAGCACTTGAAGAAGAATAAATTTGATTTCAGTGTCCTTGATCCAAAGGGCAATTTTGGTGGTTAATGAGGAATCACACAAGTTGCCTTAAATTTCTTAGAATTTCACATCTGAAACACAATGCAAACTTTCTAGTAAGTTTCATGGGGGAGAGGGGGGGAAATCTTTGCAAGACCCTGAGCAGTTTTAGTTAAGTACCATCTTGCAGCACTTTCAAAACACACACAAAGGTACATCCATTTTTTAAGAATCCAATTCTACAAGGTGCTGAAAGACCTCCTGCGAGATGCTCAAGGCGCTCAATTCCAATTTTAGTTGAGGAATTCTCAGCTGTTTTCAGAACCTGACCCTTAAGCCCTAGTCCTGCATCACTGCCCTCAACAGTAGTTTTGTCACTGACTTCAATAAGGGCAAGAACAAGCCTTTAGTCGGTGGTGTAAATACAGTTCTAGAGGGCTTGTCTCCTTCCTGCCTCCCTGCTGACAACCTTCGGATCTACACAGAAATAATGCGATAAGAGGGGCTTAGCTGCTGTGGCTCACAGTGACAGTTAAGGTAAAAACATGATGAATTGTTTCCCACATTTATAAATAATATAACATACGAGCAATTAAGTCACTTTTCATGGAGGCTTCATTAAATATTCATCCATTTTTATTTTCATAAATTTTACAATTTACAAGTTGTTGTTGTCTTAACTTTATGTTAACAAGGAATGCAAAGCCAAAATTGACAGATTTGGATTCAGGTAAGTTATGGTCAGCTTTCTCAAATCAAAACAATTTCACCCCAATGGGCTCAAATACTACAGTTTCTGTTCCCCACTGTTTCTTAAAGGGAGGGAATGAAAGAGCCAACTCTTTTAGGTGAGTATTTGTGAAAATTAATTTAAATTTATTGGGTAATTAGGTAACTAAAGCTCAATGTCTTTCCTAATGTCCATTGCTTATGGCTATCTACCTTCATACACATATGACCCTTCAGCATTTTAGTGTCTGAGTGCTTCCCAAGTAACAAAACCCCCCAAACTCTTTTCTTCCCTCGCTTACCTGTAGAAGTAAACATGAAGAGATAGTCAAGAGAGGAAGTGAGCAAGCAAGAAGAATTGTTTGGCATTTAGTTCTGAACGCTATGAGGTTCTTTGTTATCCTGGTCTCTTGCAGGAATGAGCTCTATAGTACAGGTCCCGTTCCCATGAAAGTTCTGTCTGCCACAATCAAATCTTCTCAGATCACCCAAGATTTTCACAGTTTCAGTGGAATGGGGGGAAGTTGTGAGGAGCTCTCTCCAGCAATTAGGACTGATCACAATGAGGGCTGTGCATGTTAGAACAGAGACCTTGAACTGGACTCTCTAATCAAAAGTGCTGATGCAGCAAAGGAAGGACCAAAGTGATGTTTTCACTGCGTTTCTGAGTGGACATGCTACTGAGTTTTATACTAGCTTGGGTTTTTCCCCAAGGTGTGAGGTTTCATTCCTAATTATAAGTGACAACATCAGCATTTTTCTAGCAAGAAAATATGGAGACACCAAACAGAGGTGTGAACAGGGAAGAGGTGAGAAAGGAAGGTGAGCAGGTGAAGGTGGCTAGAGAGAAAGGGGTATCACAAAACCCTCTAAAAGGAGGAAGGAAGATGGGGAGGTTGAGTCTCTGTGGTCTGTGATGTGCAGGTGGTCAGACTAGATGATCACGATGATCTCTTCTGGCCTCAAAGCCTATGAGTATTTCTATAGGGTTTAAGAATGTGGATTTGGTTGATACAATCTGACCATTGAATGTAAAGCTATCGTTCACAGAACATGGTCCGGGGATCACCAATGGTTCACAAAGCACAGTGAGAATAAAGTAGTGCAGGACTGGGTTGCTAGATGAAAGGATGGGTCAATGAAAGATCTTTCTTAAGAAGTGGTCTGGAGAGAGAAAATGTGGGAGGAAGCCTTGATCTAAATTGCATAGTACCAGATATGGCTGTTTAAAAACAGGACGTAATTTTTACTAAAATGATGGTTTTGTCTGAGATTCAAAATTTTGATGAAAAATTTTATCAAGATTGCAAATTTCGATAATTTTTTACCAGCTTTTGTACCAAAGAAATGAGAAAGTCCTAAATAATTGGTAAAAAGGAGGTCTAGCAGAAATGTAATTAGGAATATTTACAAAGGATACTAGAAGCCATTTTGATAGAATCTGCAATAAAGAAAAGGAAATGAGTGTTCCACAGAACTTTCCTTAAGTGATCTTATTGCTTGATTCCAAATTTTGTCTCTTGATTCAATTTTTGTATCTTTGTCTTGCAGGGAAAACATGACAGCAAGTAAGTAACCCAGGATGATATTAATGTAATTCCCATCACAGCAGAAATGCTACTGCTATGTTGTGTAGCTTGATGGCTAATTTCCATTGAGCTGTCACTGACCAGTGTCATTATAACAATAAAAATAGACTGTGGAAGTAAAACTAAGCCAAGGGGAGAAGTTCATTAAAAATTAAAAGCAGAGCACATATACACACACGCACAAAATCACTCATTAAAGTAACCAGTGCAGTTTTAGAATATGGTGCTTTTTCTAACAATGATAAAAGGGTTGCCGTGTATTTTACAGCAACAAACTCAAATCTGATCTTATTGGCCCGGATTTCAAGAAATAATTTGTGGGTCATGGCAAAACAGTTCTATGGAAAATGGACAACTAGGGCAATTTTCACAAGTGGCCTCCATTTTTGGGTGCCCAGATTTAGACACTGAGTCAGATATTTAGGTCTGGTTGAGCTGAGCTCAGTGCAGGACCTGAGGAGAGGATGAAAGATGGTTTATATAATCTTTGAACACTTCCTACTCTCAGGGGCTTAATCCAGAGAATAATTCAGGGCTGCTCTAACTTACACTGAAAATAAAGCCCACCAGAAGCATTTTCCTGACGTTCAGAGCACGAGACACTCCAGCCATCCGCATCTGCTAAGGGAGCCAGGGGCAGGTGACACAGAGCTGGCTATATGCATTTTGCCACTTTCCCAATGAAAAGGGGCTATAATAACTAACTTGGATTCAACTTTTCATCCCCTTGTGCTGCCAGAGGGGAAAAGTGCTATATAATTGCTAAAAGCTTATTAATTATTATTCAGAATGAAATATTTTGTTTCTCAGTTCATAGCACCCTCAGACACACCAGTGGGGAGGGAGACTGAACTACCTTCTCATCCCTGGAAGTGCATTTAAACTGGCTCCAGGGAAGGATTGAGGCATGTTTCTTGAGCAGTGTGGAGACCTTGCAGTGCTGCTACCACTGGGCTACATCTGTATTATGGTTAGAGGACCCTATTTCCTAGAGCTATCAACCTGGTACCATTCGCAAGCACTTTAGAAAGATCAGAGACACATGAGGAAAATAAAAGGTCCCCAGTGGCTATGCACTGACAAGAAAACATTACAAAAATACAAGCCCCCCAAACACTAATAGTGTTCAAATTCTGCTCCAATGTATACCAGTGCAGTCCCCACTGAAGTCATAGTGCTGCAAATGGTGAAAGTCAGGTCAGAGTCTCACCCAGTGCCTCCTCAGGGGCTGGATAACAAGTGGAACACCACTATTGTTTATCTACTCTGATCATATAGGGCCAAGCCTACACCCAGACATATGGCCAGAGCCTTACATTCATATTATATCCTGACCATGGATTTTTTACAAATTCTCTTGTTTGTTTCCTCTTTTAGTTTTAATTTGCTTTATACATTTATTTCAAGGTGTTCTAATTGTTTTTCCTGTTCAATATGCCTGTGTCTTGGTCTCTTTCATGGGTCAGGACCTCAGACAAAAATCAGACATTGGTCTCAGTGAGTTATATCCTGGTGCACTTTGTAAATAAATAAAATTAAAAATAAAAGCCACTCCATTTTATTGAACTCTTTACACATGTGGATATACCATTTAATTCTTCAGTAAGTGAGGGAACTCCAAAAGAAAGACCCTATATGTAGTTAATACATTGCCTTCACTATGAAGAATTTTTTTTAAAACAGGACTCCATTTTCAACTTTATCCTAAGACAAAAAGAAAACTTCAACCAAATAAGAAATCTTAAGCCAGCTATACACTGTGCAAAAATCCCAATAATTGAAAATAACTCCAAAATGCTATTGTTTTCAAGATGTGGTGGGGTTCCAGAACAGTCTGCATTTCTGGACCAATGAAGAAAACACACAGACTTCCCCTTTCTGGTCTGGATTCTTTCTTCCCAGTGACAGTTTTTACTTTAAAATCTTGTTTAGAAACATAAGATTAGGGGAAAATACACATGCTCAGCAGAGACTTGCTAAAGTTTGGAAGCTAAAGTTTCTGAAGATTCCATCTGCTCACTGCATGCTCTGAGCATGTTTTGTTTCAACTATAGGAGCTGAAATGAAACATTCCCCACAATTGCTCCATGCTTTTGGCACAGTAACTTCCATCCAGGAGAGTCACCTGTGCTATCAATGCTCACTTCTGCTGGCTCCCAATCAGCAAGGAGGAAAAGGGGAACCATCCCCTGCCTGGAACACAGAGGCGTGAGGAAGGGGGAAAAGGAGCATGAAGAGAGGGGTCCCACTGGGAGTCTGAGGCTGATCAAGGGGAAGTAGAGAGGAAGGGATCTGTGTGGGGGGTATAAATGCACAGGAGGAGGAGGTGAAAGACAGGAGCAGGGAGGACAGGAGCAAAGTTGAGAGAGAAGGAAGAGGCAAAAAGTTCTATAACAACTGAGGCACACTCCCCTCCAGAACCTGGAATTAAATCCAGAAATTCCGAGTCTCTACAATCATCTGTTTTTAGCAAATAGCTATGAAACGGACTAGGAAACTGTTGGCTGGATCTCTGCATCATTTGTTGGAGAAGTTTGAAGGTGAGTAAGTAAATGCCCTCCACACTCCCTTCACAGCAGAAATTTATCAATTCTGCATACCCAAAGGGAAGACTGCCATTGTCTGAGAATAAGGATCTATTTTAACTTCAAGGGCTTAAATACCCTGTAATACTGCTTTCAAAATATGACAGCTTTTTCTCCAGAAGAAACATTTCCTCACACATTAAGATTTTTCCATGATATTTTTGGTTAATTAATTCCTATTTTTCATTGTCAATTATTTATTCATTAAAAGAAAGCTTGGACGCAATGCAGAAAAAACAAGTCTACAGAGGCTGTCACACAATTTTGTGGTACAAGCAATGTGGCTGGAATAGGACTGTGCTTGGATTTTCAAATCTAGTAGCAGTACAATAGACTTTGCTTGGCAGAGGTGAGGCTTGAGATCTCATATAACTAACGAAAATGGACTTGGGTTGGGACTATTGTAGAGTGGTCTCTGAGCCAGTCAACCTCGATAGTACACTGTTAACACTACTGCTTGTTACGAGTGAAGCTGTGGAAACCCACAGAAAAGGCCTTAACTTAACAGGAAGTTCTGTTCTTCCATGACAGAGTACCTCATAGCAGCAACACATCAAATAACTATTTGTGCCAAGTACATTATCTGGGGCCTGGTCTACATGGACAATGTAGGTTGATGTAATGCAGCTTACGTCGACCATATAAAGTATGCATCTCCACTGACATGTCAGTTCCACCAACCTAAATCGCCATAAAATTCAGCTTAATAAAACCACCTCCACAAGTGGAATAGCACTGAAGTCGAATTCTATGAGTCGAATGAGTGTCAGTGTAGGCAGAGCACAACGTAAATTGACGTCATTGGCCTCCAGGAGGTATCCCATAATAGTCTGTTGTGACCGCTCTGGACATTCACACTCTGCTGCACCACAGCCATGTGCATAGGAAACAGCCCCTCTCCTGAAACTCCGGGAAATTTTGAATTCCCATTTTCTGCTTGGTCAGCGTGGAGAGAGATTTGTAGCTGAATTGCTCATGGCAAGTGCATGCCACAAACGTGCTCCAGCATGGAGTTGACCTGAGGTCTTGGATCTCATCAACCTGTGGGGCGAAGAGTCTGTTCTGGCTCAGCTATGAGCCGGCAAAAGAAATTTAGATATCTACAAGACGATATCACATAGTATGGTGTAGAAGGGCTATAACAAGGACGCGCAGCAGTGCTGCGTTAAAATCAAAGAACTGAGGCAGACATATCAGAAAACTAGGGAGGCGAACAGTCATTCTCAATCGTCACCAAAGACATGCCACTTTTATGATGAGCTGCGTGCCATTCTCGGGGGTGACCCCACCACTGTGCCACCACGCAGCATTGATACCTCCAAAGAATTCCAGTCCAGGATGAATGAGGAGGACTCTGTGAATGAGGAGGAGGATGAGAAGAACAGGGGGCAGAAGAGCAGGGTATCCATTCTCCCTGAGAGCCAGGACCTGTTTGTTACCCCAGAGTAGCCCAGCCAAACACAGGACAGTGTTTCTGGCCAAGATGCCAGGGAAGGCACAACTGGGAAGTGTGTATAGCAAATCACATTTCTGTGGTTATGTCCCCAGTCCAGCTTTTTATTTGTGGGGAAAAAAAGAGTTTGTGTTTTTGTGGGGATGGGCTTTCTGGATGTTGGTCCACTGAAGCAGAGGGTTAACTCCAGAACAGACTATCTATGTGCACAGGGATGCTCCGACAATCCTCTGTGGATATCTTCAGGAAACTTTCATGTAGGTACTCTGCAATCCTTTGCAGAAGGTTTGGGGGAGAGCAGCCTTATTTCTTCCGCTATGGTAGGACACTTTTCCCTGCCACTCTGCTATTAAATTAGCAAACATCATTGCGGAACTCAGCATAGCATCATAAGGGCTAGGCCTGTATCCCGATGCTTGCAGCAAATCTTCCCTTTCCGCCTGTGTTACCCTCAGGAAACTGATATCACACATGGTCACTTAGGGAAGATAGCGCAAGTTTACAGTACCTGACCAATATAGTCACTGTGTGTTATTCCCCTGCCATGGACAGTGTCCTGGGCCCTAACACAGACAATTCCTAGCCATGATATTGTTGGCATGGGTGTTAGGGGTCCAGGAACAGGTGCCCCTATGTTTTCTCTAGCAACACTTCACCCACACCTTCCTCCAATCCCTTTGGACCCCCTCCTCCCAAACTGGTCTTTGGGATGGTAAAGGGGAGCACAATGATCCTTCTCCCTGGTTAAGTGTGGACTGGGGAATTTAGTGCTACAGAGATTTCCCTATAATGGATGCAAGGGCCCCTTACTTACCATGGCTGGAATGCCACTCTGACCCATGCAATAGGTACTGATTGGTATGAGGGCCTGGCTTTGCCTTGTGAATATTAAAGGGAGTTCTTTTTACATTGTAACATTTCTTTTCATCCACAGGGCCAGCTAACAATGGTAACTTTGTGCTTTGCTTGCCTTACAGTGGACACCTCGGCCTTCACCCCCGCTTCTACTCCTGCAGAGCACCTTTCCCAGATTAGAAAGCGGAAAAAACAATTTGTGATGACATGTTCAATGAACTAATGAATGCCTCTGTGGCTGCTGACAATGAACTCAGAGCCTGGAAGGTGTCATTGTCAGAGAAACTAAACACGGATATAGAAAGCCAAAAATCAGCACAGGAGCAAGAGCTTGCAACAGAACAGGTGATGTTGCATTTTATGAGGGATCAGTCTGACATGCTGAGGTGTCTGGTAGAGCTCCAGGAAGAGCAGCAGCAGGATACACTCTGTCACGGGCAATGGCCTCGGGTATTATCGAGATGTTAAGTGAAGGGCCCCCGACTTGCCGTGCAGAGAGGACTACCTAATGAAGGGTGAGTCCTGTGTAGTGTGACCGACTCCCCTCGCTCAGTTCGCCGTGGTTCTGACCGTGTTACAGTGACCAACGGTTTCAAGCCCTTCAATCAGTACCATTACTCAATGTCTTTGTTACAATCCGAGTCTTTATTCAATACACAATTCCGATGAAAATATAAGAGAGATAGAAAGAGAAGAAATCCTGAGCAATTCAGGATGTAAGCGATAGGAATGTGTGCCTAAACTGTCGCGAGTCCCCCGATAGTACCTCAGTACCCCAATCGTGGCTTCAAGCGAGACCGTTACAATAGCTGGTCCTCTGTTACCTCACTTGCCGTGTTCAACAGCGACCAGTAACAGTCCCTAACTATATTTCTCGTGTCTTAGGCCTGCTATGCCTGCTTCCTGCCCATAGCCCCAGCCACACAGTAACCCTTAACCGTGTCCTCAGGATGTTTCAGTCTCACCTAGTCTCTGAGCGAAAGACTTTTCCCCTTGAAGCAATCTTAACCTAATCTTCTGTTACTTGTCTAAAAGTATCAGAGGTTCCCTACTTCCACGAATGGCTATGCCGCTCGGCAAAGAGCCCTTTGGTCAGGAAGGCCACTCCCGCTAGGCCGAATAGCTAATCACCGTAGTCAATCGCAATATACTTACTCAATCTTTGATTCTGTCTCAATCTGCTCTGCTCTGTTCTGCTCTTCTTCAAACTGTTTCTTTTCCGGGCGAAGTCCAGAAGTCAAGGGGTCGAGAAGGGGGATGTGTTGGCTATCAGCCTCTGCTGTACTGATTACATCCGAACACACCACACTCCTGACCCGTTGGACTCTGTCTTTTATCTGATGTGGACCTTAGTCAAGTCAATGCTTGGTGTTACTGGTTGGTTAGGATTTTGGTCTAATTAGACTGGCACTTGATGGTTGGAACCAACAATTGGCTTCCATTGGTGCATTTAGCGTATTGGTTTGGTGATAGGCTGCTCATCTGGCTTATTTTGCTAGTCTAAATAAGCCGGTAATATTTGCTTAATTTCCCCCATTTATGCTAATTATATCCTATATACAAAATCGAAATTTAACTCTATCCAAGGAAACGAAACTTATCTGCAGACTCGCACTGAGAGGGTGACGCTCACACATCTCTCATCCATTACACTCGGCCGCAACACATTCTATTATTCTACTCAACAAGCAGCCACTTGACTGCATGTGAGCCGGGCGCACAGCGCCGGGCCTCACACATTCCCTCTGCAGCCCCTCCAAAATGTTCAAACAACAAGCTGTTTTGTACCAGCTCCCACCCTCCAAGTGCTCTAGGAGGAGGTTGATCAGGGTGTAGTACATGCTCCACTCCATGCCCTTGGAGGGAAGCAGAAAGAGGTGACAGCCCCTTTAAGAACTGGAAATGTGCATGCTTTGTTGTTTGCACAGTCACACTATGCTCTGGATGGCCAAGTAGCCTTATAAGAGTGTTAAATTATCTTCCTTTCCCCACACTGTAACAGATCATCAATAAAACTATACTGCTTTAAAAAACATTACTCTTTATTCATTGAGAGCTCAGGGATTGTCAACGGGGAAAGAAGGTGAGGGGACAGATGGTGCGAGGGTGGGGGTTGGGAAGGGAAGGCACAGCACTGACAGAGACGTGCATTACTGAAGTTCATTGCAAAAACGGGTTTTTGATGCTTCCCTGAGGCTCAGTGCTCTGCGGTTGCCTCTCAGCGTAGCACTGGCATCTGGCTGCTCAAAATTTGTAGCCAGTCTATCAGCCTCCATGACTCAACCCTACGGGAACTTTTCCCCCTTTGTTTCACACACATTATGGACCACACAGCAGGCATAGATAACAGTGGGGATGTTGCATTCACTGAAGTCTAACCTAGTGAGCAAACTAAGTCATCTTGCCTTTAAGCGGCCAAATGCACATTCCACCACCATTCTGCACTTGCTGAGCCTATTATTGAAATATTCCTTCTCGCTGTCCAGGTGCCCAGTGTAGGGCTTCATTAGCCAGGGGAGCAAGGGGTAGGCGGGATCCCCTGGGATCACTATTGGCATTTCAACATCATCAATATTTTTTTTTTTGTCAGGAAATAAAGTTCCCGCCTGCATCTTTTTTAACAGACCTGAGTTCCTAAAGATGCGCGTGTCATGCACCTTTCCTGACCACCCCACACTGATGTCAGTGAAGCGTCACCTGCGATCCACAAGAGCCTGCAATACCATTGAGAAGTATCCCTTTCAGTTTATGTACTCTGTGGCAAGGTGATCTGGTGCTAATATAGGAATATGCATGCCATCTATCACTCCGCCACAGTTTGGGAACCCCATTGCGGCAAATCCGTCCACTATGTCCTGCATGTTTCCCAAAGTCACTACCCTTCTTAGCAGAAGTCTATTAATGGTCCTGCACACTTGCATCACAGCAGCTCCCACAGTGGATTTACCAACTCCGAATTGATTCCCAACTGACCAGTAGCAGTCTGGTGTTGCTAGCTTCCACAGAGCGATGGCTACTCGCTTCTCCACTGTCAGAGCTGGTCTCAAGCGAGTATTCATGCACTTCAGGGCTGGGGACAGCTCTGCACAAAGTTCAATGAAAATGGCCTTTCACATACAAAAGTTCTGCAGCCACTGCTCATCATCCCACACCTTCAGAACAATGCTACCTCACCAATCTGTGCTGTTTCCTGGGACCAGAACCAGCGCTCCACTGACTGAAGATGTTGTGTGACAGCCTGCAGTAAATGGGAATTGTTTTGCTCTATGGCTTGTAGCAGGGCAGCTTAGTAACATTGCAATTTTCCATGCTGCAGCTCCTGTCTCGGCCTTGAAAATACTGTAGGATAAGTCATGAGGTGTTTATGATGCTCACAATGATAGCGCACAGCTGAGCAGGCTCCATACCTTTCCGGCAATAGTGTGCACGTGGCAATGTGCGAAAAAACAGTCATCTGTTTGTTTTGTACAGGGGCGGAAGCACGTTGCATCATGGGAGGATGACAACCTTCCCAAAAGGCACTGTGGGTAATTGCACTGTAGGATGCTACCCCTGGCACATTGCTCTGATTATCGGTGCAAGCATGGCTGGTAGGGACGCAAACCTCCCGACGCAATGCACATGGTATGATCACACGCCTTCAACTTCATAAGTTCGGCGGATGAAAGTCGACAGAAATTAAATTGACTTCAATCGGCAGTGTAGACATACCCTGGGTCTAATTTGGCATTGATTAGCATTCTGTTATTCCTCTTAAATCAGCACAGAATTTGGTCCTGTATCTAGAGAGTTGCGAGGTTGATTTGATACTCTGTGGTTTATATATGCATGTATTATTCTTATTAGGGAGCATCTAGAGACTTCAGCAGCGATTGGGGCCCCATTGTGCACAGCATTGTACATACATATAGAACCTGCCCTGAAGACTTTACATTCTAAATAAACAAGACAGAGATTAGGAGAAATAAATAAGACATAGAAATTAGAAGACTTGTCCAAAGTCTGTAGCCCAGGTGCAAATTGAACACAGATCTCAAGAGCCAGTCTAGTGCCTTAATCACAAGGTCACCGTTCCCTCATACTTAGACATGGGTATGGAATATGATTGTATATTTATGGTAAACAATTAAGAGAACTTGGCATCAACTAATGGGATTTTTATTAATGAGTATTTCTTTGGTAACCAGATCAAATCACACATTCTCTTTTGTTTCCTGTTATGAAATGAAACTGAAAAATATGCCACTTTAAAAACATATAAATCTCAAACAGTCATTTTTTCATAAAGAGAACAATATGCTTAATACAGAATAAGCCACATTTTATGAAAAGAGGTCATCACAGGAGGGAGGGCGAAGAGGGAAGCACAACTGAAAAGAAAAAATATGTAGCACACTGGGAAATTATTATTCTTTTTTTTCTTATGAAAATGTTTTCATGTTTATTTTATGCCTAACACAAATGTAAATATTTTAAACAAACAAAAACACACCAGGGGTAACAATAGAGTATTATTCTATTTTTTTATGTTGAATAAAAACTGCCAGGACAGTGCATGTATATTTTTAAACATACTGTTTCAAAAAGCAGGATGCAAGGGATGTTGCATCTTTAATTTTTCTGTTAATTATGGATTGAGCATTGTTGTGAATCTTGTCCTCAAAACCCAGCTCAGAAAATAAGAGCAGATGCTCATACCCAGGTTTGGCTCATGAGGGAATTGAACAAAACATATTGGTTTATAATTAATGTAATTTGTTGGATTATCTTTTGTGAAGGAGCTAAGGTAAACAACCTTGCAGCATTGTAGTAAAATTCTTCAGAGCTCAGCCTCTGTACTTGATGGAGGATGACAACAACAACAAAAATTCACCCTTCCTGCTGGATAGCAGGGAGATTTTGAAATGTCTGTCACATTCAAATATATTTTAATTAACTCAAAGGAAAGAATTAGGCTGCAGACCCTAAAGCTATAGGCACTAAATGGGAGCTAATGATTCCCCAATTGACTATTCTGAGTAACAGAAGTCTCCTTTCTAGTTTGGTTTAATTTTGTAAGGGGGCAAGGATGGGGAAGGAGCACAATTTCCTGCCATCAAAATAATAAAATTCTGCCTGAGACTAGATATACTGATCCAGAAGGTTTAGTTTGAGCAGTCTGGACTTCCTGTTTAGTTCCAAGATATACAGGTGAACATGACATTAAATGGCAGCTTTTAAAATACTGTTTCATAATAAAATAGACTAGCACTCTTATAGAAACTTATATCCAAGGTTTGCTTTAATGAGCATTAATGAATTAAGCCTCACAACATCCATATGGAGCCAAAGACTATTATCCTGGTTTTTATTATCCCCATTTTACAGAATGGGGAAGCTGAGGTACAAAGGTTCAGCAAGGTCAATGACAGAGCCAAAACAGACACCCAAAAATCCTGGCTTCCAGTGTAACCATTGGCTCTGCTTCTCATTATTTTATAAATAAAAAATCCACAGGCGCAGGGGTAGGGAAACCCTCTGTCTGTGCTGACTTGCTCTTTTCAGTGTTTTATGTAGCAACACTTTTATTTTACCTTTTAATAGAACATTTAATTACTACATATATTCTGAAAGTGGAGGTGGCAGGATCGATTCTTTATCCATCCAGCTCACAAAACCCGGGTTAGAGTTTAGTGTCTCACCCTGTTCCCCTGTACATGGCACAATGTGAGTCTCTGCTCAAGAACTGCTTGGGGGGGGAAGGAAGGGGAGGACTTCAGGTCAGCTTTGAGGACTCTTGCCAGAGCTATGGCAAGAGGTTTGCACAAAACCACCCCAAAAGCTATACGCTGGGCAGCTGAGGCTTTGGCTTCTTCCTTTAAAGGTTGGAACTAATGTCTGCTTATAGGTCTCGAATAGGACGTGATAATTCTCTTAGCTCCATAAACTGTACAGCTATCAAGTTACTTTAAGGTTTTGTCTCAACCGGATACCAACCGGGGGCACGGAGGGAAAGGGAGTGGGAACAGGGAGCCTCTTTCTCAGCTCCAGCATCTCCACACAGAAATTGAAGAGAATGCTGCTGCTAGCATTCCCTGAACACACAGACAGGGGGAGGGCCCACTAATACGCTCAGCACTGCTTCATGGTCCCAAGCCAGTGTGGCTAGCCAGATCGAGGTCATGGCAATGGGCCCCATCCACACTAGGCACCTTCTAGGGTTTGAATGCATGGTATCCTTTTGCAGTGACCATGAAGAATACTTCTTAATGTAATCCTCCAATGGCCCTGGTGCATCCTGCCTACATCAGCCCTGTCCGCACAGAACTCCTCTGCGCCATTATCAGGATGATGGTGCTGCAGTTGCACGCACGCACACGCACACAGCACTACTAGCCAAAGGAGACAGAATCCACAGCTTCATTGAAGAGAAAGAGACCCATTTGGTGGACATCTGTTACTGCGGTGAAAATCAACAAAAATTAGTGCTGCTTGTTGCCCGGGGTTCTGCCAACTCAAAGCTAGTGGTAACTTTACTTTGTGCGAGGTGGTGTCAGGAAATAAGTCAAATGGAGACACGGCCGTCCAGCTGATAGATGGACTGATAGAAACAGTATAACACAACCGTGCTCTTACTTTGAAGGTATACTTTTACGTAGGCTCAAACACAACACGAGAGGGTTCTTACTTTAAAGGTATACTTTTACTTAGGCTCAAGCACTTACACACGTCCGCAACAGGCTAGTAAAATACCCCAACCCTCAACCCTTAATAATTACCGAAGTCTGGGGCAGAGTGGGAATAGCGACGGCTTTCCGATTGGCCAGATCTTCCAGCTGTTGTAGGATCCAAAAAACACACTCACTCACCGGAGTCCAGACAGAGATCCTCTCCACCCCCCATTTATCCTTGTTAGTAGACAATAACACATCAAGGAACAAGAAAAAAGCTTCAAATGCTAGACCTAAGATTACCAGAGTACTTAATTAGCCAGGTATGTTCTGACAGAATTTGCATATCTTGAGGCCGGGACAAACATCCCCCACAGGGAATGCATAAATAAGCTTATTGGTCTCTTCCTGAAACACAGATCCCAGCATGTCCACCAAAGCATCAGGGAGGGAGAGCAGGGTCAGGCAAAGGTTGATAAAGGGGATTCTCTCCTGGCTTAGTCATGCCAAGGCTGCACAGGCCTGCTGAAAGGCCTATCAATTTTAGCTGCTGTTAGCAACAAGTATGATACACTATCACGTGGTCCTTGGCCTTTTTACTAGTCTATTCAAAATCTCCCCGTACGCTGCTCACACTGATTAAATCAGGTCATCCTGATCCTCTGACCAGTTTAGACTTTAACACTTCCCAGATATTTCATCTCATCTGGACCAGAACCAGATCTCCTCACTTCAGTTCATCTAATCAAGCAGCCTACAGAGCAAAGCTTTGCTTGGTATTTAGCTAAACCAAACATGGTCAACTCTGCTCCTAGCATAGTCCAGGTTGCTGCCCTCTAGTCACTCTTGTTCCAAACAGAAGAGGAAGAAGTGAAAGTAAACTTCCAGCTAGACAATATGAAGTATGTAAAATGGTTATATGATCAAAGGTTTCAACTTTTAAAATAAAGTCATTCCCCTCTTCAAAATGTACATATATAATATTTGGGAGAAGTTTCTTTCCTGGAGATATAGCACTTATCTCATGCAGCCTTCTGAATTAAGCAGTAGGAAAGAGTTTGTGACCCATATACTGAGCTTAATGTCATAAATGGACTAGATTTCCAACTTAGAAATGTACATTGCTAATGAGCCACAGGCACAGCTGATACAATAATTGTTTCATACCCTATTCACAAGAACAATGTTCACTCAAGAGGAATGAGAGTCTTATCAGATTGGTAACTTTCTAAAATATCACGTTCAAATTTTCATATCCTTATAAATTAAGAAATACTAGAATGAAGTGACCAGATGTTCAAACCTCCTTTCTAGCATCTTAAATCCCATGTATCTATGTTAGTGGATGTGTGTATGTTTTGCATGAGAGTATGCCAGAACTTTCCTCTACAGATCACTCCTCCTGTGTCTAATCTGGTTTTGTTAGCACAGAATAGTGAGCATTTATTATGCTGAAGATATTTCAAAGCAACTACCCTCATGCATCCATGATTGGCTAATACACACTATCTTCTCGAAGAACATTGATAAGAAGCAGAAGCAGTATCCTTCTGAACTAAAGTAGAGGAGGCAAATCAGTAGTAAATTTTGTTGGAGTGATCCAAGAAACCATCTTGAATTTTCACTAACAGTACAGCAAGTTTCACTGAAGATTATTGAAAAGCAGCTGTGTGGAATGTTTGAAATTTGGAAGGGTCAGTGTGCAACACTGTGCTCCTTCCCGGCATGAATCCACACTGACTCTTCCAAATTTCAACATTCCACACAGACGCGTTTCATATTTGTGCTATGAATCCTCATGAAGAAGTTCAGAGAAAAGAGACAGCAACTGAACATGGTCTTTGTGAACCTGGAAAAGCCATACAATTGTGTACCAGGAGAACTAGTTTGGTGGAGTTTTCAAACAGAGGTGTGTAAGAAGGATGTGTCTGTTTTATCTAGGATGGAATGACTACCATAGCCAAAACTAAATGGGGCTATAGTAGAGAATTTCCAGTAAATGTTGGCCTACATCAGGAGTCAGCGTTGAACCCCTTTTTGTTTATGGTTGTCATGGATGTGACAAGTGAGAATATATGAAGGGAGCTGCCTTGGAACATGACGTTTGTTGATGACTTAGTGATATGTGCAGAAGATTACTAGGCCCCACAAGTCAATTTTAACAGTGACAACATAGTTTTGAGCGGGCTGGATTCAAACACTGGTAAGACTGAGGCTATGATAATTGAGGGAGGATGACAAACCATAAAGGACTTCACATGCAGAAAGCTCAGAAGAATTCAACTATCTAGGATCAATGGATGATGGTGACCTTCTGAGAGATGTCAGCATTGTACTAAAGCTGAATTATGCAAATGGCAGGAGATGACCCCAGTTCTCAATGATAAAAAGATGCCAATAAAGTAAAAACTGTAATTTGACCCATCTTAATGTATGGAACAGAGACTCAGCCAGCCACAAGGAGGACATGAGTATGCTATCCACCATGGATATGAAGATGTTGAGATACTCAAATTGTTGGCCACTCCATGATAGGAAATGAAATGAGATTGCAAGGGGCTCCAATTGAAAATAAGTTGAAGGAGGCTAAACTATGTTGCTAAGAGTATATCCAGTGGATACTGGAGAGCTGTGTCAGTAGGATGGTTCTTCCAATGACTGTGGATGGAAGAATACCAAGGGAAAGACCAAAGACTAGGTTCATGGCCTGCATATCAGTGGACCTCAGAAAGATCAATCTGCATGACCACCTGGCATACGATCATGTGTTTTGGAGGAAGGCTATAAAAGTTGCTGACCCTTAATAGGGAAGTGGCAAGAAAGAAGAGCACAGCAAATTTCATTTGAAAAAGTCACTAAGTTATTTATTATTATTGCCTACTTTCAGTGGTGTATAATGATGCTGGCTATAGCAAAAGTGTAGCCAGAAGTTCACAAAAATTCTATATTTTTCACAGAGAGAGGCTTCATTCTGCTCAGTGAATACGGTTCAAATCCTTCCCCAGGCACGCAGCTTTAGAAGCATTTCTTAATATAAGATTGTGTCTCGTGATAGGTCATTGGCAGCAGAGATCAAATCTTAGACCTCTGAATCCTAAAGCATAAGCCTCTACTGCCTGTGCTAAAAGATCCAGCTTTTTGCCCCAGGCTGTCGTTGCAGCCTCATCACTCTCTCTCTCTGTGACCAAAGCACCACTAGGGGGACAGAATGCCACACTGAGTGTGTGCGCGCTCTGGGCCCAATTCACTGCTTTACTTCAGTTTTACACCAACATAACTCAGTACTTCCAATTACAAGTTTTCAAAAACCATGAGAGCCAGTTCCTGAAAAATCATTAAATTAAAAAAAAATAAATTTAGAGGTTGGGGTTGTTTGCTTTTTGAGCCTTTAGGTTGCACTCAGCTCAGGAACAGTCTTCTTTGTTATCTTTTTGTACAGCATCTAGCACAATGGGGTTCTAGTCTACAACTGGGGCTTCTAGGTGCTACAATAATACAAATAAATAATAATAAAGTTTTCCAGCTTTTCTCCATAACTCTGATGGCTAAAAATGAAAGATGAGATTCTTGGATAATCAGAGGATTCCAGGAGCAGGGGTTTCAGTGAATAGTTTTACCAAATACCATGAGTTGGCTACACATGTAACTACTGAAATGGAGGCTTGCCACTGATTTCAACGTAAGTGGGCTCAGGCCTGACAACAGACAAAACAGACAGGATTAGAGTGAGTAATGAGCAAAATGACCTAGTGGTGAAACAAGTTAAATGTTAGATTAACACCACCCTGCCTAAGGAGATGGCTGCCTACGATTCTGTTTCTTACTTCAAGACTTTGGTGACGTCTGATCATTTTGGACTCCCTTTTTCCAATCCCAGTTCCCTGTGCGTGTTATTTCCTTTGGTCCAGTATAATTTTTTTAATGGCTTATTTCTGAGAATATAGACTCAGTTTTTGTTCAGATCTCATAATGCACTCTGCTCCTGGGGAGGAATGCTCTAGAAATCAATTAACTAAGTAATGGTAATAATGATATTCTATTACATGATAATCTTTATGGTTAAAGAATCTGAGTAGGGCTCTGGACATGTGTGTTCAATTCCTGGCTTTGCTGTGGGTTTCTTGTGTAACTTAGACTGGGATTTCCAAAGGAAGATAGGCTCCCAATTCCTATTTATTTTCAGTGGGAGTTGGCACCGAAAACCCATTGACTCCTTAGAAAATCCTAGAGTCAGTCTCTGTGCCTCGATTCCCCATATGTAAAATGGCAATATATACTTTCCCCTGCTCCTCAGTAATCTTAAGAGGAAAAAATCCACAGAGAGAGAGAGACAGAGAACAAGATGCTTAGATACTATGCAATATGCACCATAGAACTTTCCATACACAGAAACTCTACCCGTAGCAAGCCATCAAAAACAAAAACTCCAGTATGATTTGTAAATAATTATTCAAAAATAAAAAGAGCAACAAAAAAAAAATCTGGTAAATAATAACCGAGAAATACTACTGAGAATCAGCCTAAAGAGCATCTTAAATCACTTCTTGCTCTTTGTTTTTCCTGTGGTTGTTCTGACTCCAGCAGCTAGACATTTTCATTTGAAATTTTTTGTAAGGGAACAAATATAAACCAAACAAACTATTCTCTGGTTGAGACCTTGGATTCTTTGGCATCTAATATAAAAACAAGAAAAAATAATTTCATATCAGACTGGCAAATGATTCTATTAGAATTGAATTCTTGCTGCTTTGAGGTTACTGTATGTGCATTTTATGTAAGACATGAGTACTCAAGAGTTTCTATGAGCTAGTATTTTCTAGGTTATCTAAATGATGTCCTATAGAATACAAGAAATAAGCATTTTCATATTTGCTCACATATTCATGAAAACTGGTCTTGTTTATAATTTCAGTTTTATTATTGCAAAGTACAAATATGTGCACAGCATTTGCTGTGCAATAGATTGTGGAAGTCTCTACGTATACTGGATCTCTTTATAAATCCATTTCATGGGACTGGGATTGTCATGGCAAGAAGCGTCTGCCTTAGAGAGTTTTGATCAGTTCTTCAGCTGGTGTACATTGTCAGAACTCCATGGAGAATCTGTTCTCTAATGTCCTAAAGACTACTAGATTATAGTGAAGCCCCATATGGGACTGAAAATGAGAGGGCTCTCAGTGGAGAATTTTACTGTAAAAAAAGTCTAAAGATTTCACTCCAAAGAATAGATGTCCATAGAGCTTTGTCCTCGCCTTGTCACATCGTTAGGCAGAGGTCATCAGGATGTCATAGACAATAGAGGTGGAAAAGACCAGTTATGTCATCCATGACATCTTCTTGCTAATTTAGGATAATTCTGTTTTTATATATGCTTGTACATTGTCCAGTCCAATTTGAAATGTCCCAAATGACTGGCTTCCAATCAGTGAGATCTTTTAGGCTGTGGAATAGTTTCCCCAAGAAAACAGGAACTTTTTCTCTCCTCCTTCGGTGTCTTTTCAAGCTAGTACCCCAACTGCTTAAGAGCAGTGAGACAGGCCTGGAACCAGTTCACAACACCTCTCTCTTCTGTTTTTGTGGGTCAGTGTGTACGGTCACAGTTAACATGGAGAATTTGCACCTGTGCAAGAATTTACAACCCCATGTTAGTGAAAATCAAACAGCCTGTAGTTCTAGTTCAGACTCTCTCTATAAACCCAGTACAAGGCTGACTTGCTCAGCAGAAACAGAAAGCTTATTAATTGCAGATTATTTGTTCACTAGTGTCTTTGGTAAGCTTCTGATCCAATGGTGGTTTGTCTTTTCTCCTGGGAGTGGGTGGATAGTCCTTTCATTATACACTAATAAGAGAATCACATGTTTACCGAAAAGGCAATTATGTCGGGGGGATGTAGGGGGGAAGGAGCGGTTAAAAGTATTATTTGTTTGCTGTCTCATGCAATCCACAGTGGGACTATTATTTAGTGGGGGGGGGGGAATAGGAAAGTAAGAAAAGGATTTATGTGAAAGGGTCATGTCCTTTTAAAAAACAAAAACAGGAAGGGATCAGGCTTAAGAAACCCCAGAACCCAATTTTTTGGATTGTTCCCTTATTGTGTTAGTAAATAAAGCAGTGTGGGGTTTTAACTTGAGGAATCCTTTATGCAGACTGGATAAGGAGATTAACGTGTTTAGCTAAGCCAAACTGGTTTGTGGCTTTGACCCCTAAGCAATAACACCTCAGGAGGTTTTTGAGTTTTTACTGGAAAATTAAGATTTGTTGACTGAAGTGTTTTTACTGGCTTTAAAAACTGAAGAACTGCGCAACAGATTTCTGCACCTTGACTGGGTAATTTAATTCTGAGACAATCACAGGCTCCCCAATCCGTTATGGGAGGAGAGAAGAAAATAGTGACGAAAATGAATACAGTGACTAAATCAATGCTTTTCCCACCACTGTACAGTCAAACAATAGCTGCCACCAGCTGGGGCTGGGTGCCCAATACTGACTAGTGCCTACATTTGGAGGAGGGTTTGGAGGCAGCAGGGGAAGGGGAGGGAATTGTAGTTTCCTTGAACCAAAGCTATTAGGAATATTGAGGCTATGGCTACACTGATGGTGGCAAAGTCGCCGCCATCAGATTGACTTATCTGGATCGACTGAGTGGTCAGTGAAGACCCGTTCAGTCGATCCAGAAGCCAATTTTATTAATCCACCCCCGCAAGTAGCGTAGCGCTGTGTCGACGGGAACACGGATTCCGTCGGCGCAGTGCAGTGAAGACGGCATGCAGAAGAGAAGCACAGCAGTCAACGGGAGATACTCAAGTTCTTTGCGTATTTTGCATAACTCCCGTCGGCTGCCTCCGAATCGCGGAGGTAAGTGTAGACCAAGCCTGAGACTAATTTTTTTTTAATCTGATGCTATTTCCATTGAAGTCCAGCAAAGCCTGTCATCCTTAGATACTATACTGAACCCAGCAGTTTATAACTCAGTGGTTTCCTAAACTGTTTATCTAGGTACTCAGAAAACCCAACACCATGGCATCTGAGTCCCTTTCAAGAATGTCTGGATTTAACCTTGCAAGACTCCTGTCAATTAGGAAAATATTAATGTCCTTATTATACAGATGGGAAACTAAGGCAGGTGGTAAAATATTACAATCCTCCCCTTTCAGTTTCTCATAACTCTTTCAAATAAACTTCTTTTGGGCTGAAATTTCCTCTTCTGTGTTTTCTGCTCAAGTGGGTAATTTTGGTAGTTTGTTAGCTAAATTCAGCTATGTTTGACAATGCAATTTTGAGATGCCCCGGATTCCAGAGAGCATTGATTAAAAACTGTCCCCAGTTAAAAGGGCAGCCTCGGTTTGGAGACCCTGGGCTAGGTATATTCTGAATGTGTTAATGACGGACAAAATTTGGGATGGTGTGGAAGTTGATCTGGTGTGGATTTTTCACACCCCTGAGCAACATAGTCATACTGATATAGGTCTGTAGTGTAGACATGGCCTAAGAAACTGCTCCTTTTATTTTTGGTTCCTTTGTTTTGCATTCAAAGGAACAGAACTTTGCACATGCCTTGTAAATAAATAAGATTGCATCAAAGAAAATACCAGATTCCATCAATTTCTACTTCACTCTGGAACATATCCAGGGCCCTGAAATTTCACTAGCCACTCCGGTCGAAAAGGAGCAACAATATACTTTTCAGGAAGGACAAGGGAAAACAACAGAGAAGTTAGAAATCCAGGAAATACAGTTAAGCCTGGACAAACAAATACCTGAGTCAAACAAAAGCCAAAACTCTAATTTGGGGAAGCAAATGAGAACAAAAAAACATTTTGTTACACTGAACAGTCACCAGGAAAGTCAAGTAAAGTGACTGTAATTCTACAGTAGAAACTGGGTTCCCTAAAGATTAGTTGTAATAAGCTTAGTTCAAAACACTCTCCATTCACAGGGTCACTTTCCATACACACACATCCAAAATATCAACTTTACACATTCTGTCACTGTACACACAGGGCTAACTGCTTTCAAAATAAAGCAAACGTGCTCTGTTCCCTTTTTCAGAAGTTAGAAGTTCAACTGGAAAACCACTGTGTATTCTTAAACAGCAAATTACACACAATTATATATTTTCTTAAGGTGTCTTACATTATTTAAGACAGTCTGCGTACATAAGTGCATGGCTAAGTAATACATCAAAACAAAAATACACCACAGTTCCATTCCTCCACTCATTACATGTGAAACATTACTAAAGGTAGCCAGAAAACAATTCACAAATATTTTTGTTTCATTTCTGCCTTTCAGCTAAGCTTTTCCAACCAACTCACAAAGTTGCAGATGCCTACAGTTAAAGGCTGTGGACTTTACTATGTGGTTATTTACCAACAGATAATTTCAAGTAACCTTCTAGGCCAAACATTCATAATCAAGATTTGGACAAGGAGCCCATAAACAAAGTCAACAGTTTCACCAGCACTTTGTTGGCTTTTTGCTTAAAGATGGCCAACTGAACTCAAAACATGAAATCCTCAGATGGTGTAAGTCAGGTGCAGCTCCATGAGCTGAGGATCTGGCTGAAAGATTTCCTTTACCTGAACTGTAAAATAATATCTTGCAATACTTTTAAAATCAGTTGATGACTACAGTCACAACTCAACTCTAATGGGGCAGAGCTAAGACAGTTACTAGAATGCTACTCTGAAGCTTGCTGTGGAGACATAAAACTTAATTTTGCATCCCTAAAAGTCTGAGGGCTTGTTTACACTGCCTCCGCGATTCGGCGGTAGTCAACGGGAGTTACGCAAACTACGCAAAGTGGTTTGCGTGACTCAGGTCGACTGCTTCTGCGCGCTGTTTACACTGCGCTGAGCCGACGGGAACAGCATTCCTGTTGGCTCAGAGCTACGCTACTTGAGGGGGTGGACTTATTGAGTCGACTTCCAGATCGATTGAGTGGGTCTCACTGACTGCTCAATTGAGCCTGAAAGATCGATCTGGCGGCGGCGATTTTGCCGCCGTCAGTGTAAACATAGCCTGAGACAGGATATTCTTTTTAATGCTAACATTCTTGAAGGAAAATATACACTCACCACACCAGTGTCTGTAGCCTTTACATTTTTATTGTGGGAATTCTGTTGCATTTAGGGGGAAATGGTATTACAAAGTGTAATTGAAGATCATCCCAATGTATACATTGGGGGGCAAAGTTAGGCATGTATGTGCAAACATAAAACTTTCACATTTTCTGACTTGAGAGCTTCACATTGCAAAAGTATCATTCTCTCAACGTAGGGGTGTGTTTGTTTGTAATGTTGTGGGCTCTCACCAGCTAAGGAAGGATCCATACCACATCCAAGTCTTTTTCAGGCCCTTGCCTCAGGGGACAATTTATTAGCTAAACTGAAAATGTAGGCATACCCTAGAAATGGCCCTAGAAAAATTGTTTCACAAGCCCACACCAAGTTGTTATAGAAAGCTCAGTTATACAGGGCCTTTTTTGGGGAGGGTGGGAATGTGTTAATGAACAGATCTGCACAATATCATGGGGGTAAGGTTTTCAAAGGCACAGATCCTACTGTCTTTCTTGTGCTCTAAAATCACTTAGGTGCTTCAGAAAATCCCACCTGCAGTTCCCGAGTTTGGTAATTATTGTAGGTTAACAACAACTATCAAGAGGCATAAACTTCCTGGAGTTTGTACATTTTTGCATCTGTTCTCTCTTGCCACATGCATGTAGGAATATTCAGGAGCATTTGTCATGTTATTTTAAAGTAAATTGCAGCTGCAACCAAACAATGTAAGAACCACTTAAAGTTTAGAAGAAACTGTAATTACTTCCAACCTTAGATCCATAAGACATAGTTAAATACTTCCTAGACTTAGGACATTTTGAAATACTGACTATTCAAAGACTTCTATCTGCTAAGCTTAAAAAATCATGTAAGTCTTTAAAATTAATTCATGACAATGTGAATTGACAAGTACAATAATTACAGTAAAAATTCTAATGTAATTTGGTATCAAATGATTTCTACCATAACACAACATCAAGTACCAAAGCAATTAATAATTAGCCCATTACTGTGAAGTATCAATAACATTTCTAAATATTTATGCTGTGTGATAAGGTGCTTTCAAGTCTCACTGGCTTCGTGAAAGCAAATCATTTGCAAAATTCCTGAAACAGATCACATCCTAAGATTTCTCTGGTAACTGACTTTCTTTCAGCCTAGAATGACAAATGACAACAAAAGCAAAATCTTCTCCGGTCCCAACTAACGGTGACAGAGAAACAGCAGCCATTTGCAAAGCAAGTCCTGGATCTTGCAGCCTTGCACGCATGCCCATGTTGAAGAAAGAGGTTTGTCCCATCACAGAATGGGCTCCTGTTTCTTCGCCCATCCCATAAACCATATTTTAATAGATTTGCCTGGGGCACAAGACCATTCATGCAAAGGTCCACATTACAATTCTAATCCAAAGGTAGACTCCTGCCCTGCACAGAGTCCCATTAACCTCCATGGGCAGACACATGGATCTATTCGCCAGCACACCAATGTGCAGGATTGTGTCTTCCATAGGGCTCTGTGGCAGTGTGACACCACTGAAGCTGTTCTGTCAGAGGTTTGACTGGCCATGGCTGCTCACATAACCACCTTTTGTAGTGGGGTTCCCCACAGCAAGGGCCTCCGCAGGGAAGGTCATACAGAACTCTCTTACCACCCCTCAAGGTGGTTCTCCAGAGCAGAAAGGAGGTACGTTAGTAGGCCAATGAAAGGATTAGGATTGCACTGCCACCTGCCCTGAACCTCTTCCATGGATGAAGAGAAGACTTTGTTCACTAACAGTGCCAAGCCAGCACCTTTCCCAAGCATTACATTCTTTTTTAAAAGATATTGTGTAAGTTGAGGGGAAAGCTGTGCATAGCTGTGCATACAGCTGTGCATAGCTATTGCTATACTGTAGTAAATATTGCTTTATTTAAATAACTAGGCTGATTTTTTCATTGTACGGATATGGTGTTATTACAGTTGTGTTTTCTTGGGACCAACAAGCAGCCCACGTGGTTAAAGTATCTGCAGGTATATATAAGTTGTAACAAGACCTGTGTTCTCTCTCCTCTCCCCTTTTATCTTTTCACCTGTGTGGAAGATCAGTGGGGAGGAAGACACAAGAACAAAGCAGTAGAAGAGGTGGCAGGGGCCAGTGAATAGACCAAAACAGTGGGAGAGAACATCTGAGGGAATGATGGGTATGGATGAGAGCAGAAGAGGTGGTCTGGGAATGGAGTGGGATCAGTGTACCAAGATATGGAGTGTGTATGTGAACGAGGTGATGGATAACTGTAATGGGGAAAGAGATGGACAGTGAATTGCAGCCAAATATTACAGGGGAAATAAACAAATGAGGCTCTTAATTCCATCATGGATGTGCTAGTGACAGATCTTTTGAGTGGTGGCCTCCTGGTTTATGTATCTGTCAGAGCCCTTCAGTGGAATTACAGCCTTGTGTTACATGGTTGCTTGTCTCTTACTATGTACATAAGTGTTTACAAAAGATATGCCCAGTTTTGTTAACAGAAACATTTTGGTGGGGGCAGCCAGCAATGACTCAGGTTCTCCTGATTTTTCCAGCAGAATTACCTGCACAAGGGGAGATAGGGTCTCACTTCGCAGACTGTACAGAATGATTGATATATCTTAGGAAGGTCCTTTATGTCCTACATGTTCCAGGGAACAAACAAAATGAGGCAGTATTTCTACAGCTGGAAAGATGGAAACATCCATCCACAGGTTGCTCCAATGGGTCGAGAGTCAATCTGCTTTCTTCATCGCAGGCCAGGAAGTAAGCGATTTAAAAAAAAAAAAAAAAAAAAAATTTTTTTGGCCCCCATGCAGTGGCCATACAACCTTTAGTTCCCTAGTAAAATTAATTAATTATAAAGTCAAATAAAAATCTAATTGTATATTCAAACCAAGGAGTATTATTGCTTTTCAAAAATAATTCCATAAATATTTATTAAGGGGGGGGAAAAATCAAACAGAAAAAGATCAGATACAGATAGGCTCGGTGCAGAAGCAGCCTGATTAGAGGTGATAGCTTTGGTCTACCTTGTAAATTATTAAGTGTGCAAAGACTAGTCTCCTAGACACTGAGATTTTACCCAAGAATTGGCAAGTTTTTGTATTATTAGCACTACTGTGATGCTGCTGCATTAATGCAGAGCATTACCTTTGAGAAAAACCATGATGCCCTATGTTTCTCAGCACACAAGAAAATACAGATTATTATAAATTCCCGAAAATCAGATCCATGCTCTGGATCACACACTATTAAACAAACATCCCCAATATTGCAGCCTGGCAGTTTTAATTTCATCTAAAAAATGCATCTTGTTTCTTTCAACCCTTGACTGTTTTGACATTTTCTTCGATTAAATTATAAACAAGCATGAAGCCTGATGGTGGGGCTGGAGCCACTAATTTCCCTAATTGTTTGCAGTTGTCTGGCTTGGAGAAGGCTGCCCCTGTTAAGAAGTCAGTGATTACAGGTCTAAAGACTTCCTTTGTGTGTTTATTCAGCAGATAGGGTTCAAACATTCAGATTATTTAAATTATAGATTTGAATTTCACTGGAAGACATAAGCACTGAATAACATCTCTGGCAGCTCTCACAGAAGATGGAGCCCTCAGGGCACAATTGTCTCCTATAAACATTTCATGTCGTGTGGATTGGCTCAGGGACACCCAGTCCTTAGACAGACTCACCGATTGCCTAGTGCTCAGCAGAAACTATCAGTTAATTATCAGTTTGCTGGTTAGCCATCTATTTATTTTATTAGTAATTATTGCAACAGAATTCTAGAAGTAGCAAGCATATGTTGTCCAAAGTCTAAATGAGTCGCTTTCTTTTTTTTATTATTGAACGCTTCACGGCTTCTTGTACCTCTCCTTCCAAGTTCATAATTAACTAATTATTAGCTGCTTTTTAACAGCACCTTACCTTCGTGATGGCCATAAAAGAAGGCAAGGAATAAGTAGTAACCAGGAGAGCTCTTCGCTTATCTCAGCATCAGCTTATCTTTATTATCAAAGGCTACACCCTCTTGCAGGACACAGACAAATGAGCTTCTTTAATGGCACTAATCTGTCTCTACAGGTGGGATGATAAAACGTAGGTCAGGTGGCTATTTCCATACAACTTTAACCCTTTGGCGGCGATCAGTATTCTCTTTTGGCTGATCTTTAAATTAAGGAACTACACAATTTCACCCAGTCTCTCTTTTTTAATAGGACATTAGGGCAACATTTTCAAAAGTGACTAGGGAGTTTGAAACACCATGAAGGAGCCCAATTTTCAGAGGATGGAGGCTCAACATTTCCAGAAAATTAGTCCTCGTTCTGGTGTCTCAATATAGGCACCCAAAATCACTGGTTGTTTTTTAAAAATCTTGACGTATAAATTCATTAAAAAAAAAAAAAAAGATCTAAAAAGAAAAGAGGACAAATTAGCATTGCTTCTATGCTATAAATGTCAGCATGGACCTCATTTCAATCCCATGAACACTCATGCATTATATTGCTGTTTAAGGTTCCCTTCAGACCAAGTAATAATTGTTCTTATTAACACCAGAAACTTTTAGATGCATCTCTGTTAGGGGATTTACTGTAAGATCAAGCTATACCAGTATGGACTGCTGCTGTATGGCAAGCCATTCCATCCTGCAGGCCTGGGGAAGAAGGAAATTCTTCTCTTCATTCCATGGGGTTGAACAGTGCACGAGTCAGAGCACGTGAGACAAGTGTATCAGTTAGTCACTAATACACTAGTTATCTTCAGTATGGGTTCCTTCTATGCTTCCATCTAATGCAGCATTGAAATCAATTCTGGTTTGCAAAGGCATCAGGCAAGCATCGCCAAAGACTAAATTTTAAGAACAACATTTTCCTCTTTTTTATTTGTTCTTCTTCAATCATTTCATCACTAATTCAAAGCACATTTGGAGTTGTTTGGGAGTAACAGGATTCTGCCATCAGAGCAACCAAGAAAGAAAAGGTTAGAAGCAGCTAAATGCTGCCCAGTTCCCTTTTCAAGCTCTCTCACCATAGAATTCTGCATGCCTCTAAAATGACAATCCAGCTTCATAGTAGAGGTGTTGTATTTATTGCTTTTTAAGGATCACACCAGACTTTTCAAAGTAAAATATCTCCAACGTAATCTTATCAGGCCTCCACTGAAACCGAAATCTAACACAATTACTTCCCTTCCAAACCTTGTATCAAGACACTCAGGGGAGTGTTTATACACATCAGTGTTGGCTGTCCTTTACTGCCAGTGATAATCCTTGAGCTATGTTTTGCTGCAACATAATAAAAGGCACAGCAAAGTTACCAAGCACCCAGCTCTGCTAACCTCACCACCTGTACTATAGGCACCATCCCAATGTATACACGAGCAAACAAATTTAGAAACATAGTATAAATCTAAGCAATTAAAGAAAAACCATGTTATTTGCAACCACTTAACAAACTCATAGTAACTAGCTGACTTTTACCTTACTTCTTGCATTACTCTAGTCAGTAACAAACTACAATAAACATTACATTATAAAAGGGCACTATACTATTCATTTTCCCACTAATTCCAAAGAGTTGTTTACAGGTACAGTATGTTTTTAACATTCTTTTGGGAAATATCAGTAAAAAACCCACTTCCATTCCCTAAATATTAAAAGAAGAGACAGGCTTGAATCACCAAGTTTGGCTCCAAATCCAAGCTTTCCCCAAATTCAGGGGGTGGTGAGTCTTTGATCTAGAGGCTCGGGGAGAGGCCCATCTCTAGTTGTTTTCTTTGCATCCTTGCCACTTTACAATGCCTTTCTCTAAGCAGACGTGAATTCTGTGCAAGTGGTAAATTTGCAAAGATTGGGAACATTCACAGGGCTAACTTCACTCATGGAACTTCCCCAGTTCACACAAAGAATCCCACCATCTTCACCAGCATGATGCAACACTTTCTTATTGCTGAGAGCACTAACTCCTAATCTGATGGGGTCTTGAGAACCAGTGCTAATCTGTAGACACCTAAAGTATGTCTACACTGCAATAAAACACCGGCAGCAGGCCCATGTCAGCTGAGTTGGGCTCCAGGTCTATACTGCAATTTTACAGCCCTGCAGGCTGAGTCCTGTGAGCCCAAGTCAGCTGACACAGGCCAGCCGCAGTTGTTTTACTGCATTGTAAACATATCCCTAGACTATACTGGAGATTACATACCACCCCTATATTTATATACTACCAACATGCTCGGTTTCTGAAGCTATGCCACTGAATCTTTATGAGAGACTTTTCTCAAAGATTGAAATGATAGCACTTAAATTCATTTTAGAGAATTTTCAGGTCTTCTACACTAAGCTGCAGGATTTCCTGGTTTTAGTGCACACAGGATCAAAGCCCTGTTTTGCACACTTCTGTGGAAGTAGAGGCTCTTTGACAATTTGAAGCATCTAATTTTCCGTTACCATATCCAAACCAGTCTTTCCCTACTTGCTAGTCTCACCCTTCATATATAGGCAGCTGCACGTCCTCCCTTTGTCCTCTCTCAGCCAAGTTACACAGATTTAGCCTTTTGACTCTTTGGGAAAAGCTCTCTCCCCCCAGATCCCTGAACATATTTGTGGGCTCTTCTCTGAGCTCCTTCTGATTTATTAGTACTTTTCTGGTAATGAGATCCCCAGATTTAAATGTGTCACTTGAGTTACAGTTGTCCTAGAGCTCAATGGAGAGGTACTATTATCTCCCCACGACAGGATGCCTCTGCAACCCAAACTACACTGGCCATTTTTAAAGGCATTTCGCATTTCGCCAGTTCAGAAAAAAAGGGCTCAATCCTTCCATTTGGCTGAGCTCTGCTTGCCACAAGGCTTGGGAGGGAATGAGCAAAGGTAGCTTTACACCACTTTTATGTTCCCCCAAACTGATTCCCTAGATTGCATATGGCTATAACAACCTTTCAAGGACCACCAGCCAAGGTCTGCTGAAGCACAGAAGTTCTGTACCACACTCCCTACACAACAGTGAGAAAGCTACCTCTGAGTCTGCTATGCCAGCTTTATGCTATCTGGGGACTCCCCAACACTGGGAAAGTCCTCCACCAGCTGATTACACTTGTTTGAGTAACACAGAGTAACACAGCCAGGTGCTGGCTAACCCAAGGAGTAAAGAAGTCTTAAAAGACAATCATTACATGCTTTTTTTGGTTGTTTCTTTTTGGTTTGGATAGGAAGAAAAGGGAGATGGGTAAATGCATCTACAGGTATTTATTTCAGAGTCCGACATGCAGGGTAGGATTCTCATTATGTGGGACTCACCCCCCAATGTTGCCATTGCACTAGATTCTGCAACTAAAATTGCTATTCTTCCCCTCTTCTGGGAATTTCTTTTCCCTGCTGCACATCAGGGCAGATACCACAGGGGTCTTCTTGTGCTAACCCATTCCCCTTCCCAGCCTCATGCTCTCATCAAAAAAACATGGTGCCTATTGCACCAGCCACCCCTTTGCAGTTAGAGTAGCATTAAAATGGGTTACCAGTGATTATGTCTGAGAGTATTAAAACAAAGGGCGCCGGTACCATTTATATCAAGTCAAAGCTTGTGCCTTTCACAGAAAAGTTAGTCCAATAAAAGATTACCTCACCTACCTCGTCTCTCTCCAACCCTGATTTAGGTATAGGAGAAGTACCCATAGTCCGTATAAACCAAAAAACCTTGAGAGTTCCATTTCTCACTCTACACAAAACAGAAACTCTCCATGGAGACCCTAGACAACGCTATCTCCCTTGTTATAGAGAGCCTCTGCTTATAACAAGTGATGATAGGATACCCTCTCTGGGCGAAGGTGCAGAGGTGAGGCAGGCCTTCAGGCACCTGCATGCTGTCTTCTGTAACCCAGGGAAAAGAAATTAAAGCATATAATGGGCACCTTATATCTGGACTGCCTTGATACACCAGCCCTGAGAAATATTTGTTCTATTTCAGGTGTCCAGGATACCTAACATAAAAGGGACACACTCCAAGTCAGGCGAATGAGGCTACTGTATCAGGGTTGTTTCTCTGTTTAACAGATCGTTTCTTCTCATTGGGGGGTCTAAAGAACAAAGATTCCCAAGGAGTTGCAAGAAAGGCAGTTTGCAACTACAATGTTGGGAGGAAAATAGAGACCCCTGAAAACAGAGCCCCTGGTGTGTGCAGATAGGATCTTATTCCTTTGCTCTCCAAAACTCTGGGATATTCTCCTTTTAATTGCCACGCCTTTTCTGCACCAAGGATTCCCTCTCATGTGGTGTGTGTGAGGGAACAGAGTACAAATGATGTGAAAAAGGCAGTTCACGATCATTTTCTTGCTTTCCAAACCTCCTCCAGAACAGAAGGAAAGCAGGTGGTGGTGGGTTTTTTTTTTCTCTAAACAAAAGATTCATTTGTGCAACACAACTGCAACTCATCTAAACTTGGGAGGAGAAAAAACATCCTCCAGTGAAAGCAGAAGCTCTTACCTGCTGGGGAGGTAGCAATTGTTCTTTCTCTCCAGCAGTCTCCCTCCTGCTCCCTGGTGACTGACTGCCATTAGGCCCTAACCACCCCAGTTGGAGCTAATTTAAAGATTCACAGGTGCAGTGATCATCACTCAGCAGAAAGTGAGGCAGTGTGGGTATTCTGCTGTAGGAAAGCTCTGCAACTGAAGGTGAAATGATATCGCTAAGGCTCAACAAAAAAGTCACTCCCTAACCCACACATACAGAGATGTAAGTTTAAGAACTAATGTTATAGTTGTGTGAGCTTTTTGAAACTTGAATCACGTTTGATGTGTTTTTATTCCCCACTTATCTGGTTACTATATTTTATCATTTACGTATTTGGCCGCCAGTTGCCCTAAGACATAGACTACACTACCTGAGGTCGATATACACCAATGACTCAACTAGTAACAATCACATTCTGACCCTGTTCCAGCCTAAGGCAGCAGACGCATCTTGTTCATTTTTCATGGAAATAAAAAATTTTATTTTTTTCTCTGAAAAAAACCTGATTTTTTGATAAAAAATTAGATGAAAAACTTCATTTTGTTTCAAATTGAAATCAACCTTTTGTTCTGGTTCCAGAAGTTGGCAGTTGACTCCAAACAAAATGAAAAATTTTGATTTGTGATAAAAGTTCGTTTAAAAAATGTGAAATGAAAATTTTCAAACAAAAAAGTCAATTTTTTTTCATGAAAACAAAATTTGGATTTTTTCAATTTTTGACAGACTGTATTTATACATATGCATGCGCATACAGAGCCAGCATTTGGTCCAAAAATTTCTACCACTTGCAGTTTCTGAGACTGCTGGAATGCACAAAATTTAATCAGAAAAAGGGTGAAGGAAATGCACTTTCAGGGCAGAAGAACATTCTCTCTTGCACACTGTGAGAGCTGGTCAGTCCCTGATAATGAAATACACTGCTGGGTTACAAACGCTAGGGCAAAGTAGGTGATTCAAAGACTGATTTTGGCCTTTAACCCCCACAGAAGAGGTGTTGGATACTGGCACTGAAGACTGTAGGCTAAACTAGTGTCCCATGACGCTCCAAACCAGTCAATGAAGTGCATTCATTCAGCAAATTCCGTTTCAGAAAGTCAGTTTCTCAGTCATTTCTAAGTAAATTACCCAAATCTACTTAATACTTGGAGCCAAAACACTCTCCCTCCGCCCCCATGTTCGCGTATCCAAAGCCTAGCAGATAACGGAGCACAGAGTATCCTCTAACACCATTATTTATGCTGGCTGCTTGAAAGGGAGGAAAGGCAGGGCAATGGCCCTATCACCACTTGGCAGCAGCCCACAGAGCAGTGCAGTCATGGAAGGAAGAGCAGAGCCTCCCATCATACCCAGAATTCCTCCCTTGTATTCCTGCTTCAGGGTAGCCCATCCCATTCTCTCCACTACAGGTCATTGCTTAATACTTGCAGTATGCATCCCAAGCTGCCTCAGTTTCCCCCTATTCAATGAGAGGAGATAAGACTGCGGGCTCCCTAGGCAACCCGAGGTGTCAGAGAGCCAGCTACCTGCTGAGTAGGGCAGCCTGGGCAGCCAGCTACCCATGAAGCCAGGCAGCTGGCTGCCTGTGGAGTTGGGGGGCCCGTGGCAGACTGCTAGGGAGCTGCAGACAAGTGGATGAGGCTGAGGAGCAGCCCTCCCCCTCCCCCTGCCCGAGCCCATGCTCTCAGCCAGGTGGCCTGCTGAGGAGCCAGGGAGGCGGGTGGGCGGACAAGCTGGCAGCCAGTTTGCCTGCCTGGTTTCTGTCGAATGTTTCAATGGAATCGACGTTCCCGTGAAACGTTTCAGTTCTTTTAAATCAGCATTTTCCGATGGAAACGTACCATCGGACAGGTTTTGATCTGCTCCAGCTGTGGAATGCAGGTGATCGGCCGAGGGAGGAGGTAGGGCAATTCACTATGCATTTTGTGAGGATGTATTTTGTGAATTTTATTCTTTGCACTCCATACTCTTGGTGTTAAGATCTAAACAAATGAATACTTCAGCCTAATTTTGCAGCCTTATTCAGGCAAATATCCCAGTAAGATCAGGAATTTCCCCTGGCAAAGATAGATCAGGAATGCCAAATTTTATCCCTGTGTGAATTTAAACGTAGTGGCATTTGCACTGTGAACTCCATTGTCAAGATTTTATGACTACAGTACAAAAAAAATTGCATATGGCTGAAACTTGCCATTCAACTTATCATAGGAGTAAAATACCATACTGTACCAAAAAAAAAAAAAAAAAAAAAAAAAAATTTAGCAGCTTTTTAAATTATGCAGATATTTTTAATGGCTTTGGAGTATTCAGACACTCACTCATATGTCGCAAAACAGATTTGATTTATAGGAATGACATTTGGCAGAGCAATTAATCCATGCTATGTTCTAATCATGTTTGGTACTAGGGGAAAAATGTTTTTAAAAAAAAAGAAAGAAAGAAAAGAAAAGAAAGTGAAACTTGGTTTTCAAAGCTGCCTGTGCCACTAATTATTTTCAAAGAAGGCTCAGAAGAGTTTTCCGTGAGCACAAAGCCTGGTCCCAGCTAGAGCTGATTCACCAACGAGGCACATTATTTTGGCAAATATTTTAATCAAACTCACACCCTATCTTGTAAATTGAGATTAGAAGATTTCATCTTCATCACCATCTCCAATGTAGTAGTGTGTTGGGTACACAGACTTCTGCAGGGGCAAGGGAGACTGATTCTCCTTTCCATGCTGCTCATTGGTTGCTACTCCTGGCTAGATTACAGCCTTCCCAGTCCCTGTGCCACTCCTCCACCCACACTGGGGATAACTATTGGTGGATTGAAGTAGAGCCTTGCTCCCTTCCGAGCCTGAAAGAAGGGCTTCAGACAGCCATTCAGGAACCCCCGCAGAGCCAGTATCCTCTAATCACAGGTTCTGAAATCTCTGCTGTCCTCGTGTGCAGTAGAATGGCAATGGTAGGGCCCTCCAAATCTGCATTGGTGGGGGTCTGGAGGAATGGGTTTATCCAAAGGAAACCTCTGGCCAGGAAACTAAAAATGGCTTCTGCCTAGAAATATTGGACCTCATCATCCAGAAAGGCTCTGTGCATTCCTAATTGCTTCTGAAAACAATGGGAGCCAGGAATGCCCAGAACCTGGTAGGAGCAATGAATAAAATTTAACCACTGCTGTTGTCTTAACCTATTTTTTATCGATACATGATCTGTTCTTTCATCTAGGAGGTGACATGGTCAACTGGGTGTTAAAAGATGTTCCCACTTGCCTATTTACCAGAAGGATGAGAAAAAGTTATTGGTGACTCTCCATTAGGAACTGGAGTGAGGACTCCAGCCACAATTAGAGCTTTCTGATTTGGTTTTCATCGATTATCATATCCCACATCAATGCGGATGAAAGCCTGCTCCTCTTTAGGAAGCACAGCCACTCCAGCAAGCTTGAGACTGCAATAGCTTCCACTGTTGCTGGAGATGATGGATCTGCAGAGCAGTAGGGCCTTGAACCTACCTTTCCTGACCACCAAGCATGGGGGGAGTAGAAGCTGCCCTGGAGTTGGGCTCTCAAACATGGAATGCCCCATGTGGAGTCCAAAAATCCTACATTCCCCAGGTAGCAGAAACACAATGGTTCTGCTGAACCGTGACAGGCCACGCTTGAGGGAAATGGCAGTCGTCTTCACTAAATGCACAGCTCTAAATCCCTAACCATGATCTTACTTTCTAGATAAGTATTTAACTGCTGAAACCTTTTCCAGAGCAGTTTGTTTTTATTACAAATGCCTGCGCCGGTGTTTTTGCTAAGTGTGAGACTTCGGTTCTTGTATTTCCACTGGAATCCTTGACACTGAATTCTGGGTGGGGCAGTGGCAAGTCCAACACAAATATCATTCAGCGTGACAGGTAAGACCATTAAGAAAAGCTTCTCTGACAAATTCATTATAGAATACAAGAGCAAAGGCTGTGGGGTAGAATTTCATTTAGAGACTTCACAGAAGCTGCTAGTTAACTTTTACTGTAACTGCACCATCTCTAACACAGTAACGGTCCCAGTTTGCTGATAAATTCCTCCTAAAGCCTATTTTGTCTCCAGCCACTTGGAATTTAATCTGACAGCTGTTCCAAGATGTCTCTATGCTAGTCCTGTGTTTGGGTTTGTACCATGGAGTGGTGTCCACTAGGGGCTAGGCTTATACCAATACATTTAAAACTATAGCACTTGGTTTGCTTTTTCTGTTGATTTAAAAAAAGCAAAAACAGACAACTCCCTTCATCTCCCAAATATTCCCATTCAACTTGTTCACAGCTGAGAATATAGTCCTCCAGTCTCCTATAATTATATTTCTAATGTTTTTTTTAATAGAACTAAATACATATGTTAAGCAAGTTGCTAGTAACACCTGCCATTAAGGTTGCACTATACCCATAACTTCATTTTCTCCTGCTCACAACTTTCAGAAATACTTGCCTTTGGTGGTTACTGGTTTCCATAGTTGGTTTCTGTCTGAAGATGAATCATTGACTATTATTATTATTGGGGAAAGTTTGAGCAAAATCCCTTCAGTCATTTCTGAGTTGCAGAATAGTGGGATGGAAAAATCTAATCACGCTTTTAAAAAAAAAAAAAAAAAAAAAAAAAAAAACAGGCTATACAAAAAAAACAGCTCAAACCTGACACGGACAGAGTCCTTGCTGAGAACTAACATCTTTGGTGGGAGGGGCTGGGAAATGTGTGTGCATGGGGGGGAGAGTTCTAAACCACTGAAAAGACACTTCTGGGCATGTTGTGTGGGCATCTGCTAAACTCTTTTAGCAACCTAATTAACCCCGCCCCCTCAGACATTTCTGCCAGTTCTCTCTGCCCATCCTGACGAGGCCAGAGTCTGCTGTTCTCAGGCAGCTGCCTGGACAGATTGCAAAGGGGGGTTGTAACTGTTTTTACACACACCAACCTCCACCAAACCAACCAACCAACCCTGCCCTTGCATTAGGAACAGGAAAAAAAATCATAGGTCCTGTGATTTTCTTTCCACAATTATGGCTGCATTTTGCAAATTCTATGCTTTTCGTTATATAGAAAAATGTCTGTTTCTCAGTTGCAAAGATAAAGATCGGCTGACAGTGTGAGCAGGTGTGTGGCTGCTTTATGAACCCAACCTTATAGAAGACTAATTGGAGCAGTAAGAGTAGGAACTCGACCATCTCTTAGCCTGTTCAACCTAGTATTAGGTGGGAAGCAGTGTGGCTCACACAACAAAGTATTGGACTGGAAACCTGGGTTCTATTCCTGGCTCTGCTAACGGCTGCTAGGAAACTTAAGCAATTCTCTGTGCTTCAAGTTCCCCATCTGTAAAACGGGGTCAAGGACACTGACCTTCCATTGTAAAGCACTTTGAAATCTGTTGATGAAAAGTGCTGTGTAAGAGCAAAGTAGTAATAGCCTGCAAAAAGAAAATTGAGATCTCAAAAAAATAATAATAATCTTGAAAATGTTTGTGAAATGAAAATTTAAAAAAAAAACTAAATGTTTGTTTCAATAATTTTGAAACATTTCTTTGCAAATCTGATCATTTTCATTTTTTTACTATAATTCAATATAAATTTCAACATCATTTGAATGAAAATCTAGAATTTTTGTTTTCCAGAAAATGCTGAAACAAAACATTTGGACAGTTCTGAAACTTTTCAGAAAAAAATTTCAATTGACAAATTCATTAAAACGCACCCTCTCCCACAAATTTAGTTTTTGATGAATCAGCATTTTCCAACATAAAAATTGTTTTGTCAAAAAATTCCTGACTAGCTCTACTCAGTATGGTCTCATTCCTGCAGTAAGCTCTATACAGAGAGATCTCTGTGCCCACATGAAACCCCAATGAAGGCACCAGTTCTCTGACTTAAATTACCACAACATCTGAGCACCTCACAATCCTGAATGTGTTTTATCCTCACCACTCACTGCTAGGATCCCAAGCTACCACAGCTATACTACTATTTTTAGTACACAAGCTCAGATAAGAGCTAGCACAAGTATGTCTACATGAGCTGGGAATCACAACCCTAGCTCATAATGTGGACATAGCCTAAATGACTTGCCCATAGTCACATGGGAAGTATTTGATGAAGCAGAGGATTGAACTTGGGTCTCCTTCATCCCAAGCTATTATCTGACCTCTGGAACATCATTTTCTTCTTTGCCTTTGGGCAGGGACAGAAGCATGGTCTAAGACATCACCCTGACAGGTTAAGAGGGACCACTTAAATACCAGTTATTAAGCCTATGCATTGCCCCTATCCATTCTCTTCAAAAATCAGGATAAACTATGTCACAGTAAGATGATAAAAAGCAGCATAGACAAAACCTCAAAAAGTCAGGAAATTCTAAAGCCACAGTTCAGACAGCAGCATTCTGGCTTTGAAACTTAAAAAATGCTGTATGTGTTGGACTTTCCATTTCTGCTGAAACTTGGAGCTTAATACTGTATGTTAGAAAATGTATGCTGTCAACATACAGGATGTGCTAGGAGATAATGCTGCTCTTAGAACCTTAACTGTTGCATTTTCTAACCATGTTATTGACTGTGGAGCTAACTTTGAATGATCACTGAGGGCTTTTTTGTGCCTCTAGGAACTATTGTAATACTAATTAATGACCCTTTTTAGGCCTTGTCTACACTAGAAAGTTTTGTCGATGGTAGCTTTTTCGGTGATAAAAAAGCTATAGCGCTTGCACCCGTCCACACAACACTCATTTTGTCACAAAAACACATCCACACTTGGTGCTGTAATATCGACAGTGAGAGCAGTGCATCATGGGCAGCTATCCCACCGTGCAACTCGGCAGCTTCTGCCACTAGGAATTCTGGGATGGGGGAGAGGAGCGCAGAGCAGCATGGGTGCTGGCTCAGTCTCCTATGGTTCATTGCATTTCCGTGGCATCATTCATTGCATTGCTGGCAGCGACTTGTGCCATTTTTTCAATGGCACTCTGCTGTTTACTGCACGCCCACCATCGCTGTCTGAAAAGATGGATCCCGCGCTATTCTCCATTGTTACTTTCAGCATTCTGAATACATCATGTCTGGTCACGCAGTACATCATGAGCTCCGAATCAGAACAGGAATCCAAGGAGCCTGACCTGCTGAGTGAGCTGCAGACAAACAGCACTGCCTTATGGCTGTCATTCATGGAGCATCTGCACACGGTGAACTACCACTTCTGGGCCCGCAGGACAAGCACTGAATGGTGGGATCCCATCATTCTGCAGGTCTGGGATGACGAGCAGTCGCTACAGAACTTTCGAATGTGCAAAGCCACCTTCATGGAACTCTGTGAGGAGCTGGCCCCTGCCCTGCAGCACGAGGACACCACAATGAGAGCTGCCCTCTTGGTGGAGAAGCACGTGGCAATCACTGTGTGGAAGCTGGCAACTACAGACTGCTACCGGTCAGTCGCTAATCAGTTTGGAATCGGCAAGTCCACCATTGGAACTGTGTTATCGCCAGTGTGCGGGGCCATTAATTGCATTTTACTGTGAAGGACTGTGACTCTGGGCAATGTGCATGAAATAGTGGATGGCTTTGCAGCAACAGGATTCCCTAACTGTAGTGAGGCAATTGACAGCACACATATCCCAATTTTGGCCCTGGACCATCTTGCGATGGAGTACATCAATAGGAAGAGGTACTTCTCTATGGTACTGCAGGCGCTTGTGGATCACCGTGGGCGTTCCACAGACATCAGCGTGGGTTGGTCAGGAAAGGTGCATGATGCTCATATCTTCAGGAATACTGACCTGTAACAGAAGCTATAAGCAGGGACTTTTTTTCCCCCAGACAAAAAGATTCCAATAGGGGATGTTGAGATGCCCATAGTGATCCTAGGAGGCCCAGCCTACCCATTAATGTCATGGCTCATGAAGGCAACACACCGGCTACCTGGACAGAAGCAAGGAGCGCTTCAATAACAGGCTGAGCAGGTGCCGAATGACTGTTGAATGTGCATTTGGCAGGTTAAAGGCATGCTGGAGATGCCTTTATGGCAGACTGGTCTTAAATGAGGACAATATTCCTGTGTTTATAGTCACCTGCTGTGTGCTCCATAATTTATGTGAAGCTAAGGGTGAGAAGTTTGCCCCTGGGTGGACAGCCGAGGTGGATCACCTTACATCTGAATATGAGCAGCCAGATTCCAGAGGTATTAGAGGGGCACAATGGGGGGCATACACATAAGGGAGGCATTGAGGGACCATTTTGATAATAAGAACTCATGAGGTGTTTTTTGAAACTGCGCTGTGACATTCTATGACTGCTATACAGCTGTACATGTGTGTTGGTGGTAGGTGCACATATGTTCAACACATAAAGAAAGACTGCTTCTTGTTTAGAGAGCTTACTTTTATTATTAAACACAAAACAGCACACAACACAAACAAATCCTAGAGGCGGGAAACTAGTGAAGGGCAGTTCCAGCTATGACAGCTGCCTGTAAGTCCAACTGTCATTCTCATAGCTGTCTGAGGGGGTGGAATGAAGGGGGTAGCAAGATGGCCCGTGACTTTGGTAGGAATGTGTAGGGGGAGTTGGTGGAGTGCAGGGGAAGAAGTTTTGTTGTGGCTGAAAAGGGGGGGTCTTGCAATGCAATGGCACAATGACACTACTGTCTTTAGAAGCTCTGTCTGCTCCTCCATGGCCTTGATCATTCACTCATGCCGGCTAAAATTTTTGTTCCTGTCTGTCCATCTTTTGAGATTCTGACATCGATTGTCTCCATGCTCTTCTCTCTCTTTTGGACGCCTCAGAGGACAGGAGGAGTTCCTGGAACATCTCTTCCTTGCTTCTTCGAGTTGCTTCCTTATCAGTCATAGGTGGTCTGCCAGCATAGAAGCCTTGGCTGCAAAGGTCATATCTGTGTAAGAACAAGAAACAATTAACAAAATCATTAGTGTGAGTGTCCTAACAGTATACATGAATCACTGTGAAACATCTTATTCTCACTGTCCCTCTGTGCAGAGTACAGCTCCTTGATCAGCCTGAGAATGGCAAGTTGCGGCTGGGGGTTGGGGGCAAGACCACATAAATAGGTCTAGGTTCTGAGTGGGTGCTTGCTTGGGGCATAAATGCAGGTACATGGGGAAAACAAATTTCAAAATGTGCCACCATTCTCCACAGGCAGGGGCCATAGAAGCAGATATATCTCTCCTTGGAGTCAGCAAGGATGCTAGGATGCATCTCCTCCACGCAAGCAGCTTCAAACCGGGTCCCTATGCTGCGCAACTGTGCGCTGCTTTGGTCCCCACTCAAGTGATTGCCAATTGGTGTGGGAAAGAGACCTAAAACAGGAGCAGAAACACAGCTGCTCTGCTCAAGAATCTGACGCAGAGAATCAGAGAGTACCTCCAAGAAAGTTTCCTAGAAATCACACTGGAGGATACCCATGAAATCTCAGCATGGATTAACATGCTTCTCAGCAATACTGCCTAGATGTGCAAGGGAATGGGAAAGCACATGCAAACACAGCTACTCCTGTGCATTTCTATTTCTTCAAGCACCTGTATGCTTTAGCTAAGTTAAGGACCCCCATGCCTCCAGTACACAAGCAGCATCAGCTTCCAAACACTTACCAGAGCTCCCCTCTCCTGCATCCTGAGCATCTGAGCTGAATAGCTGGGGCTGGCTGTAGCCTTCCTGGTTCAAGAACTGCTCCTGACTCCCAACCTCAGCAACCAAACTGTTTTCCAGCTCCGGGCCATCCTTCAGTTCCACTTTCTCATCAATGACCTCTTTGTCGGGGTTCAGTCCAGAATCTGGTGGCCCTGGGGCTGCAGAGGTATCTATGGGCATCTTGGGGTTGGATGTGGGGTCACCACTGAGGATGGATTGCAGCTCTTTGTAGAAGCAGCAGCTCATTTGCTCTGCGCTAGAGAGACAGTTTGCCTCCCTGGCCTTGTGGTAGCTCTGCTGCAGCTCCTTGATTTTAGCTCAGCACTGCAGTGTGTCCCGCTCAGCCCTTCTCCGCCATGGCACAAGAACGCTGACTGTAGGTATCAAAGTTCCTTCAGCTAGAGCAGAGCTGAGACTGCATGGCAGACTCCCCCCAAATGCTGATCAGGTCCAGCAACAGTGTGCAGCAGTGTGCTCCAAGCGGGAGAGCTGGCATGGTCAGCTGGTAAGATGAGATGCAAGCTCTCCATGCCGACCAAACAGGAAGAAGTATAAAAATTTCAAACTTACCGCGACTGTAAAGGTGGAGGAGCGGGTGACTGTAGAGCAGCAGAGTCCAAATGGATGTCCAGAGTCATCAGAATTGGCATTGTGGGACATTTCCAGAGGCCAATTACTGCGACAAAAACATACAGCAGTGTCTACACTGATGATTTGTTGCTAAAAGTTTGTCGCAAAAAGCTCTATGCCTCTCGTCAAAATGGTTTAATTTTGTCGACAAAACAGGGCAATTTTGTCGACAAAAGGGTCATTGCAGCGTGTACACCAGGATTGTTTCATCAACAAAAGGTGACTTTAGTCAACCAAAACTTTCTAATGTGGACTAGGCCTTAGTGATTGCATCGCAGTTTCTCCAGCATTCTGGGTGAGGGAAGTTGAGCATTCTATTCCACTGCTGCAGAGATTTTTTCCAGGAGCCCTTCTACATGGGCTTGCTCCATTCCCAGGATTGCCCCTTACCTAAAGAATGATCTTCGTCTTGGCACATATTTGTGACTCAGTCCTAATCTTGCTACATGAAACATCCTGAGGAGTTGCTTACCCAGGATGTCACTGGATAAATTATCTTTGGTGCAAATAATTGAGCAAGAAAAGCCCTACCATAAAACTGTTTAAAAACATACCTAGTGTGGAGTTTAGAATCCCATTCTTCAGAAAGGACCTCAGGTCTTATTATACTCCACATTGTGCCCACACACAATCATTTAAATAAAATGGGAAGAGATGAAAATCTCCGAACAATTTTTCATGCATAAGTATTTTAGGAGTTGAGTCAAAGTCCATTAATGTCAATGGAAAGATGCCCGTGGACTTCAATAGGCTTTAGATCAGTCACCTAATTAACAGGCCTCCTTCAGACTAGAAGTGTCTACTAAGCATTTCAGTGTATAGCAGGATTTTTTGCCATTAAACATTTCAATTACACATACTTGAAATCTCCTCCTATGTTTAATAATAAATAGTACTTCTCTAGATACCAATAGACAGATCCAGTATCTGAGGAGTCATTATTTCCCATATAAGTACATGAAGCTGATAAATGTTACAAGTTTGATGTTACAACTGCATGCTGTCACCTTGGTGTGTCTCAGTGCTAGTTATGCCCTATGTGTACTCTGAGTCAAAGCGTTTACGGTTCTGCTGGAAGGCTTTCAAGTACTCTGTGTGAATTGAAATCCATAGTTTTCCCACTGCCTTTTTATTTTTTGACAAGTCATAATATGAGTTTTTACAGAACATCTAAAAGAGCTTGTCTCTTTAATAGACAGGATGATTTACAGAAATTTTGCTGAGGAAGCATTGAATTAAAAAATAATAGAAGAAAGGTGTTTCCTAAAAGTCAGAATTTCAAGAGCAGTCATGTGAATTTTTCAATAGAAGCGGCACCATGTCGGTATCCTCTACCGTTTTTAGAACTCAAGTTGCTATAACAACTCACTTCATCTGTGCAGTCAAGAACCTATGTCTCATATTTTTGCTTTTGGGTACCCTATTTTCCAGGAGGTTTCTATCAGATTTTTATTTAAGGGACCAGCTCATACCCCAGTGCGCAGACAGGTAAGTAACTGAAATGAGTCAAAATTTGTGCTGAAAAGGGTGAAATCTGCACTGAGAATGCAACAAAACAAGGCAAATTAAGGACTGATCTAGTTCCCATTGAAGTCAAAGAAAGTTTTGCCAGTTACTGAGTCTGTTTCTGATTACAGGCCACAGGAAAGTGAAAATGGATATTGCGGAAAGTGGAGGACATTCATACCAAATATGGACAAAGGACCCTGCAATCAGACAATCCTTGGCACAGTGAGTAGTAGAGTACATCAACAAATGAGGCACCTCAGAGTGAGCTGGTCATAAAATAGATTTCCCTCCCCCCATGGAAAATTTTGACTTTTCAGTGAAATAGTTTGGCCAAAAATAAAAAAATGATGGCCCAAACCCCAACGTATTTTATTCCTACTGGTGCTGTCAAGACCTTTATGGGAGTTGTAGTTCAGGCAACTTATACTTCCATTCTCCTCTATGGGCTAGACTCTCTGCCTGGACTACATCTCCCATGATGTTCCACATTTCCCCCCTCTTGGGAGGTGACTGGGTGCATCATAGGAATCCCTGCTGATGTGTGTCATGGGAGATGTAGTCCAACCAGACAGCCCAGCCTGTGGAGGAGAATGGGAACATAAGGCAACTGAGCTACAACTTGGATGCCATGGACTGGGTATTAAAGGAGCAGCCTCACAGGGGGCTTGAGGGTGCAGCAGGCTACAGCTAGCACTTATCCTCAATTGTGCTTGCACATGGCGATACTCCTACCTGTGCAGGTGAGCCACATCCTGACTGGGTCTTCTTTGCCCTGTACAAAGACTTGCAGGACCAACCCAAGGTAATGCAGTGCTGTGTGGGCCCCTGATAGGCACAGGCAGGCTGGCTTCCCATTTGTCTCATGGTGTGGAGGGTAATTTTCTCTGAAATCACACCTTTCTCCTTCAAACACTCTGTATATATTGGACAACTTTTACATATGTCATTTCTGTATGAGAGCCACAGCTCCCACCTGGAGTTTTGCAACATTGTCCACATGTTATCTTTCCTAGAGGATGTAAATGTGTTGTGGAGACTATTTTTGCACCATCGAGAGAAAGTGGGAGGAAGAGAAAGCAGAAAAGATTAAGTCACATTCAAATGGACAAATTGTGGCTCCCTTTGCACCATGGGGAAAGGGAACACAGGGGCTCCTTTCTGGAGAAAACGTGCTAACTATAGCAGTGCGGCCACAGCAGAACCTCAGGCTAGCTACCTGAGTACGTACCCTCAAGCCTCCCATGAGCCTGTTCCCTTAATCCCCAATCCACGGCATCTGAGTTGTAGTTCACCCCTGCCACCCTGGCTGCTCTGCTATTTTCACTAGCTCAAGCAGAGCTAGCGCACATCTGTCTACCCACATTGGGAAGCACGCACCCGGCTGCAGTGTAGCCATACCACAGCAGGCAGCCAGAATGATGCACCTATCACTCCCTGAGTGCAAGGAAGAGGCTGGCCAGAGCAGCTGGGAGTGCTGCTGTGTCCCCAAAGGAACATGACTGGTGGGTTGGGGTGTGACCTCACATCTCCACCCCAACCCACTCACCCCTAGAAGTTAGTGTCGACTTCTACTGTGATGTTATTACTGTGTGATAGACGCCTCAGTACAAATACTGTAAGAAGATAAAAGGTGAAATCCTGGGCCCACCAAAGTCAATGGTAAAACTTCCATCAACTTCAATGAGATGAAGATTTCACCCAGGGTTCCTGACCCAAAAAGCTTCTGATCTAATTTCAAACATAATTAATTTAAGTGAGTATCAAAACAGGAGACAGAAACTGAAGCAATAACACAGTTACTTAGCAAAGGCTTGAGTGCAGCATGGTGAAGTGCATATTTTAAAAAAGTAGCAGAGAAGAGTAATTAGTTAAATCAATGTTATTTCTCCATAAATGCTGTACAATGAAAGTTTTGTTTTCATTTATTTTGAGGTTTTAAAAAATCTCCCTGAGAGTGTCCCTGGCCCACATGCAAATCCAAATTGTGCAACATTTAATGGTGGAAGAATTAAACAAAAGATTCCCCTTCTAAAAGCCAGAATTCAAATGCACTCCATTGAAGAAACACCCCAGTAAAGAGGTGAATTTTGTCATATACTCAGTAGGGTAATTCACACGCAGAACTGACTTTCATTCATCAACAAACTATGAAAGTGCATTGTGGATCCCAGCAGTTCTTCTGTGGTTCATGGACACAGAACACTTCCTAATAATCCATAAATCATGCCTTCTCTCAGGCTCCAGTTGCTTCTACAAGATCTAGGCTCATTGTCATGCACAGCCTAGATGCCTGTGGACTGGAAATCAGAATGAATCAGTCTAGCAATGCACAAACAATTGTAGTTGCTGCTGAGATGTCACACCATCACAAATGGGAGAGGAGAGGGCCCCATGAGTTGACCTCACTGTTAAGATGTGGTCCACATGCCAATCCTTTTGCAGAATGTTCGGTCTGCACTGTACACTCAAGCCAGACTGGCAAGAACCAAAAGAATCTGAGAACTCCAGACACTGCACAAACTGAAATGTGCCACCAAATTTCTCAGTGTCTCAGTAATTAGAAAATAATCAAAGGGTGCTCAACTTCTTAAACAGCCATTAGAAACAGACAGCTATATATAAATAGAACAGCAACAAGAGGCTAAGAATTGAAAACATTCCCAACCTACATTTGTTTCTGTTACACTTTATTGGATTAACCAGACATTTTAACTCTGTCGGCCAGATCCTCAGCTCATGTAAATCAGCATAGCTCTATTGCTGAGATACACCAGTTTATACCAGCTGAGGAGCTGGACTCTGGGTTTAAAGTCTGAAAAGCATATGATAAATCACTAAGAAATGCTTAATGAATATTTGTTAAATAATCTAAACATTAACACTTTGAAAACTGCAGCTATATAGATAGAGAGAGACATGTTTTCCTGAACATTTAGTTGGTTTATGTTCTGGAAAATACCAGTGTGATCCAGGGGATTAAATTTAAATGTTTTAAAAACAACAAAATAACACTGTTCTCTTTCCATCACAAGCTTTTCTTACTGATATGCTGTAGGAAAGAAACCACTTAGACCCCTGTTGATATTTAATGACCTAATTGATGAGTTCATTGATGAGTTTCTGTAGATCCATGTATTAACTACAATTCAGAACCCTGAGCAAAAGATAGTTCAGCTAGAGTAGAACTTTATTATAAGCTTGGTTCAGTGCTATACTATCTAACATTCTATAACAAGCTGATTGATGAGATCAGACACTGAGCTCTCATTATTTCAAAGTGATGGACTTTCAGGAAATAGACTTTTGATTTAAGGAATAAGCAAATGAAATGGTAATACCTTTTAACAAAAGACCATGGCAGTTTATTTTATGAAAAGTCTGTCTTTGGGCTTTGGATCAGACTTTAACTGAAGACATCTGGCTATATACTGACACGATTTACATCCATATAAGTCCACTGCTTTCAGTTAAAGGTAGACTTGGGCCCCACTCCAGGAGTCACACTCAGAAGTGGGACCAAAATCATGACAATACTAAGTGAAAGTTCTTATCTTTATAATGGGGTGAACAAAAATCCTGGAAGCAAATACCCAGACCTTTGGGATGACCAACATCCAGATTTGGATGTGAATGTTAGGGCTTGACTCCATTGTTAATTTCAGTGGAGGGTCACAGGGAATGTAGCTAAGGGCAGGTTTTTGTTTTATCAGGCAGTAAATTACAAAGTGGATACAGTGTGGGGGCCCCATTATAAGGTCCTACTACATGTAACCTGGACTCTTTGCCACATGGGTAATTAGCACTGACAGTTCATTAAGGGCCTTCTATACATCCTCACCAAGGAAAACATGAGAGATTGTTAATATTACTAAGGCAGGCTGGGAGCACACTCAGAACAAGAGATGCTGGAAACTCTTTTCAGTAGGCAGCACTTCTAGCACCACCATTAATGCTGTGCAAAATGGAAAACAATACTCTTTCTAGCACAGTTTCAGAACATTTTAAATGATCATTCTAATTACTGCCTAATAGCACTGGAATGCATGCTTGAATGTTTTCAATACAGAGGGCAGGTACATTTTCACTTCATTAGTATACTGAACTTTTTATCATGGCTGATATTTCTAATTGAAATGTTTGATATTTCTATTTGATATTCCAAATTAGAAATGAATGAAACCTTCCTTTACCATTAACAGAGATCTAGCCCCCTGGCACATTAATATATTTTGAAAAGATCAAACTATAGCATGTTAATTCCATATGGACATAGAGCTACATTTTGATCATGGGGGAGCAAATTGCATTCAAGAAAGATTCAAGCTACCTCTGTCATTCTCACATCCAGAAATTTTCTACAGCAGAAATAAAACTAAACCTTTTTGGATTCTGAGACATCTGAATAATTTTTCCCCATTTCATTTCCAGCCATACTTGGAAATTCATGTCTCAAAGTACTATGAAGAAGCCAGTTCTCATGATATACCCAGCCCAAGTTTGCCAGTTCAGCTTTGGATATGTAGCCAAATGTTTTGATGAGTGTTGGAGAGAGTCCACATTTACAACTCTTTGAGGTTTGCCCATTACTAATCTGAGGTGCATTTAAAATGCAGAAAAAAGAAAGGTAAAGTCTAAGGGACAAATTAGGAGAGGAGTCTAAGCAAAAAAGCACATCTTGTGGAATCAGAAGGGAGAGTTCTTGCAGGAACAGCAACAAATAGGAAGGGCAGGAAGGCTTAGAGTCAGATTTTAAAAGGTATTAAGACATCTGAAGTTGTGGATAGGCCCCTAGTGGAATAATCAAAAGTATCTAGGCACCTTTAAATATTCCATAGGCACCTATCTGCAACTTTAGGTGCCTTAATCTCTTTAAAAATCTGTCCCTTGCTGCTTAGAACCTGTGCTAAGAATATGGACTGATTCAATTAATACAAGTCCCTCTCTTTTTTCTCCTCTAACAAACAGCTATTCAGCATAAACATCTTTGTTTGGTATATCTCGAGGAAATCTGCTGCTAATTATAATGCAGAACCCAGATGCTGACGGAGGAAATTAAACTATGTTCTGCATAGCTGGTTGGGCTTGTTTTGTTGGATTTGCCAAATATTTAGTGAGACCCCCATATGACTTTTATTATCTCAATAGAGTTATAAAGGGCCAAATGCTGATCTCATTCGTACTGGTGTAAATCTAGAGTGATTCCACTAGAATAAATTAACATAGTTACAGTGCTCTGGATTTACAGCAATGGAACTGGGAACAGTTCCACAATTCAAACCATTGATCGGAACTTGCATACTTCATTTAATAGTGTAAATAATCAGAATTTCTATCATGAAAAAGTCCAATATTTCAACATTTTTGTCCCAACTTGGGATGAAAAGTTGAAAAATAGAAATTTTTTGCAGAACAAATTGTACTGCCAAATTTTGATTCAGCTATGGGGACATGTTTCATTTCGGCTCAGTTTGATATTGAGCTTCAGTACCTCATGATAGCACAGCAGTCATGGGACTCCTATGATGCACTATGATGGTTCCACTACAGGACTGGTCCTGGTGAAAAATGGGAGATGTAGTACAGGTAGGGAGCCTAGTTCATAGAGGAGAATGGAGGCATGAAGGACCTGAAATGTGGACTCTCATAAGGTAACAGCTCAAATAGACAGATTCAGGTCAGTTTGACGTTAAACAAAATATTTCAATTCAGTCTGACAGACCAAAACATTCCTATCTGAACTGATGGCACCTCAAAAAATATTTTGTTTCGATTTTCCTACTGTAAAATTGAAAAATGGAGGCAAAAAAAATTCAACATTTCCTCACAGAACATGGTTTTGTGGAAACTGCATGTTCTGTCAAAAAAAATCATTTTGACGGAAAATTCCCAACCAGCCCTACATATAAGTTGAATAAACAAAAAGAAGATGCCTGTGTAGTACCAATTCACATTTAAGACAGCAACATGAGACCTGGAGACAGGAAATTTCCTGGGAACTTAATACCTGCTGAGAGAGTTGATGGCCTCAGGTACAGCTGATGGCTGCTCACTCCAGCTGGTCACTGACTTCCAGGAAATGCTCTGTCCCTCAGCTGGTGCTCTGACTCTAAGCAGAAAATACACATTTATAAAATAAGACTATGGATTTTTATTTTAAATATTGGGTTTCATTTCAGCTGGTATTGCCAGGGCATTCAGAGTGCATTGTAATGATACTTACCTTGGTAAAGCACCTTGAGATCTGTGCATATAAAGTGCTAAGTATTATTATGGGCCCAAATCATCATTCCTAACTTTGGGCGCCAGGGAGGGAGAGGTGAAAGGATAAATATTTGCACTGAGATCCTTGTCAGGAAGAGAGGATTTGCCACCCCATAAGTTAGGTCATGGAGCCTAGTTTGAACCTTGGATCCTCAGGGATCCAAGGGTGCTGGGACCATCTGTATGAACAGAATAAAATCCAAGTCTCAAACTGACAAGAACTGAGTGGGGTGGATACTAGACAAAACAAGTCCATTTTATCCTCTTTGGTAAAGTCCTTTGAGATCCTCTATGGTTTATTGCTACTCCAGGAAGCAAAAGAGGTTACCCATTTCTCATCCCCCCCAACCACATACCTTTTTCTTCATAGCAACTTCCCTGCCCTGTCACATTTGAGAGAAAGCTCCTGGCAAATGAGAACATATGCTGGCTTTCTCCACATCAGTTCTTTCATCTGGGAATCCCTTTCTACTGCAGAATTTAAAGCACTGTCACCAGATAAACTATTTTATGACATTCAAATCTTTGCCCTTCATTTCTCTTACTGTGAAGTTCGACGTGGAGCAGCTTAGCTATCATTGTTGCTACCTGGATTTAGTCTGTCTTTGCCTTGTCTACAAAGAACTGTTTGAATGTATTTAACTGACAACTGCATTTTCCAAGGTAGCAGTGGCAGAAATAATTGTATGTGCTGGTAGGCAGGTTAAGTATCCCCCTTCACTGCAGCAATTAATAACTATTCTTGCTGCCAGTCACCTCTGTAGCGATTCAGGGTGCATTCAGCTTTGAAGTGGGTTGGACAGCTCCAGTGCTCTGTGTCAAAAGCTAGTTCGCTTTTGGACAAAAGCAAATACAACATAATTTAGCTTTACACAGCATTGATCAGACGCACGATACTCCAAGTGCTTTACAAAGCAACATGGTAGATTCTTGTAATATAGTGATTGCACAGGCAATCAAAGTACCCATTATTTGCTACGCAACATCTAACACACAGCCTTGGCCATTAGAATAAAAAATAGGGGAGCCTGGGATCTTAAACTTCCACCTGCACAGTCACAGTGAGAACATCACTGTAGGTAACAATGTATTGATCAATCAGCATGAACCAGAAATAAGGTTAAAAAGAATGCTGTAGTAGCAGCAGATGATGAACCCTTCCCACTACGGACTCCTTTGAAAATTCACCCCTTCTGTCTTCAGGAAGAGAGAATATGATCAAAATGCGTTTGAATGAAATGGTAACAGCCCAACACAATGCATTGCAGCTAGAAAAGATATTAACATATAATTATGTAAAGCAAAAGGCATATCCAGTGCTGTCCCATGAACCCATTTCCTTAAAACATATGAATGAAAAGGGTAAACTGGATGGCCCAGGTAATTATAGACCTCTTGGTCTGACATTGATCCCAGGCAAGATAATTGAGTAGGTGACATGGGACTCAATTAATAAAAAATTAAAGGAGAATAATATAATTAATGCCAATCAACATGAGTTTATGGAAAATAGATCCTCTCAGAATAACTTGGTATCTTTTTTTGATGAAATTACAAGTTTGGTTAATAAAGATAATAGTGTTGAGGTAATATACTTATATAAGGCGTTTGACATGTTACCACATGACATTTTGACTAAAAACTAGAATTATATCAAATGACCTGGCATGCTTTAAATGGATTAAAAGCTGTCTAACTGAGAGGTTTCAAAATTTAAGTGTAAACACGGAATTGCATCATTGAGCATGTGTGTTTCTAATTGGGTCCCACAGGGATTGGTTCTGATTCTGTACTATTTAACATTTTTATCAATGACCTGGAAGAAAACAAAATCATCGCTGATAAAAAGTTGGCAAGACACAAAAATTGGAGAGTGGTCCATAATGAAGAGGACATGTCACTGATCCTGAGCAATCTAGACCTATTGCTAAGCTTGGTGCAAGCAAACAATACATTTAGCCATATTAAAACGTTTGTAACAGCATACATCTGGGAATGAAGAATTTAGGCCGTGCTTATAGAATTGGGGATTTACAGGACTCTGAAAAAGATATGGGGGTCATGATGGATAATCAGCTGAACAAGAGCTCCTAGTGTGATGCTGCGGTCAGAAAGGCTAGTGTGATCCTTGGATGCATAAGCAGTGGAATCTCAAGAAGGAGTAGGGAGGTTATTTTACCTCTGCATGTGGCACTGGTGCAACTGCTGCTGGAGTACCGTGTCCAGTTCTTGTGCCCAAATTCAAGAAAGATGTTGACGAATAGACGGCTCAGAAAAGAACCATTAGAATGATTAAAAGATTAGAAAACATGCCTTAAAAGGAGCTCATTCCATTAGCTTAAAGTAAAGGTTGAGGGGTGTCTTTTTCACAATTTATAAGTACCTACCTCAGGAACAAATATTGGATAATGGGCTTTTCAATCTAGCAGAAAAAGGTACAACACAATCCGATGGCTGGAAGTTGAAGCTAGACAAACTCAGATTGGAAATAAAGGCACAAATGTGTAATGGTGAGAGTAATTAACCATTGAAACAATTTACCAAGGGTAGTGGTAGATTCTCCAGCACTGCCAATTTTTATATCAAGATTGGCTGTTTTTCTAAAAGATACACTCTAGGAGTTATTATGGGGTGGTTCTATGGCCTGTGTCAGACTATGTGATCACAACAGTCCCTTCTGGCCTTGGAATCTATGAAACCATGAAAAAATGAATGCTGCTGTAGAACAGAGACAGAACACAATAAGCTGACACAGGATGCTGAACAGCATGATACAGCTCAGGGGCTAATTCATCAGCTGATGCAAATCTTTGGAGCTATAGCAATTTACTTCTGCTGATGACCTGGTTTTGGAAAGAACTCAGTTGTATGAATAGAGAAACAGACACCCAGGCATGGGTAAAAAAACAGGAACAAGGTTATTAAGGTAAATAACTCACTGTCTAGTTCACAACTGCCCAGATGGGACAGCCTGTACTCACAGAGCCAGAGGGAAACACATAGGAAGGACACAGAGAGGGTCAAGCTCTAAGAGAGACCTAGCGCGCAAACAGTACACAAAGAGATGTTCACTTTAACCTCCAAGCCCAAATAAGATATCTCAACTGGCAAATTGTCTGTAATATTTGGTGCTGTTTGGTAGAAATAGGCCTGAATGAACCAAAATACTGAACATGAACAACTCAAACTTTGAAAAATTCAGATCTGGATCTTTACTTTGCAGTTTGGCCAAATCCATATATTTTCAAGATGCCTAGGTATGGTGTAGGCTTCTTTGTGCTTCCAAAACTCATGTTGCAGCCTCAGCCCATAGACAGTTAGAGGAACGCTAAGAATAATGGAAAGAAATACTTTGTGAATAACGTTAAAAGCAATCCTCAAAACCAGTGCTAATTGAGGACAGGAAAGAACAGACAAGTTCAAAAATGTGTCAAATATTTCTCAACTTCTCCACACCAGAAATGCAACCTGCCCATTGATACTGAGAATCTGAATTGGGTGGCTAAGCACAGCTAAATTTCAAGAAAGTAAACTTGACATAATATCAAAAAGTGTACAACTAGAGCTGATTGAAAATTGCGATTTCCATCCCCCCGGAAATTCCCGTATCTCAACATTTGTTTTTTCTCTCGAATTGGGGCATAAAGATGAAATATCAAGATTTTTCATGGAACAAACAGTACCGAAAAATTTCAATTCTGAAATGTCAAAACATTTTGACTCAACATTTTCAATTCAACTGAAGTGTTTCGACATTCCCAAATAGAAATGTTTCATTTTAAATCTGCTTGACATAAATCTGTCTGCCTGAGCTGCTGCAGCAGTTGTAGATCAGGTGCCTCGTGCCCCCATTCTTCTCCATGCCCCCATTCTCTCTCCACACCCACGCTGGACTATATCTCCCAGGATGCATTCCTCTCAGGGGACTCCCATGATGCACAGGGACAGCTCAGCCAGAAGGAAGACTGCAGTGCATGATGGAAGATGAACTCTGTGCAAAAGCCCTGCCCATTGATGAAAATGAGGGCCTGATGCACCTAAACTGCAACTACCACAGCAACTGAGCCAAAACTAAATGTTTTGGTTCAGTTTAACAAACCAAATATTTTGAACTGGGTCAACTTGACCTGAAACATTTAGATTTTTACAATGGCAAATTGAAAAACTTGGACAAAAAACACCATTTTGCCATGGAAATTTTCAATTTTACAGAAACCACATTTTCTGTGGGGGGAAAAAAAAGGTCCACAGAAAATTCCCAACAGCTCTGTACATAACCAAAGAGGCCAGCTCAGCAGGGACTCTCAAATGAAGTGACTGATTTTCCAAGTTGGGACAAAGACCACATTAAAGGTCTGCTCACTTACACCCATCTGCTTCTCGCACCATTAGTCATAAGAGCTCATGGAGAGATTTCCTGGAAACCTTACATACCAAATGTGATCAACATCAACACATTTTGATGGCAGTGGAAGCACACTAAGGAACAGCTAGTGACAAATATTGAAAAATTAGTCAACCACATTAGTGTGGAGAACAAATCTACACGTGGTTTAGGCAGCACCCCATTCAGGAGAGCATTAAGCATATGGTTATGTCCCACTGAAGAGGGGGCATTAAATGGAAGTTTCAATCAGTCCCATAAAGAAAGAGATAACTCTGACTGTTGTCTAGGAGAAAGAAGCCAAGCCCATCCTTAGCTGTGTGAGTTCTCCACTCAGTGCACCTGAGGAGCAAGGAGGCCACTTTTGAGCTCCTCCCAATCTCTGGGTTGCAGGAGACTGGTTTAACCTCCACCACGCAATACAGCAACCGCAGGGCTGTTCAAATGTACACTAGCTAGTAATGGGGGCAGCTCAGAGAGACTTACAGCAAGGCGTGCTCCATTATTAATTTTAAACATGGAGATAGCTGGGGACCAGCAAACAAGTACTTTGAACTGCACTGAAACTTCCAGGGTCACTTGTGATAAGGGAATCCTTTAGTAGAGTCCCACTACACCACTGTTTTGACATAGAGTCTAATCCCAGAGATCTGGAGATAACACAGAATACAGTCAACCCCCTACAATATCTATTTAATTGAAAATATGCCACACTTATATAAGGCTTCATACAAGTGTCCTCCAAGAACTTATCATCTGCACAGGTAAATTACAGTAACAGTTTACATCTGAACGAGAACAATATGTTTCAGAAAGCAGAGTAATATAAAGCATTGTACAATTATTTTTCATAAATATAATCTGTATGCAATTAAAAGAACATAATGGCCATACTGGGTCCATCTAGTTCAGTATCCTGTCTTCCAACAATGCCCAATGCCAGATGCTTCAGAGGGAATGAACAGAACAGGGCAATCAAGTGGTCTGTCCCCTGTTGTCCAGACCCAGCTTCTGGCAGTCAGAGGTGTAGGGACACTCAGAGGATGGGGTTACATCCCTGATCATCTTGGCCAATACCTATTGATGGACCTATCCTTTAAGAACTTAGAACTTAGATAATTCTTTTTTTAATCTAATCGTACTTTTAGCCTTCACAACATCCCCTGCAACAAGTTCCACAGATTGACTGTTGTGCGAAGAAATACTTCCTTATGTTTGTTTTAAACCTGCTGCCTATTAATTTCATTGGATGACCGCTGGTTTGTGTGTTATATGAAGGACACACTATTTCCTTATTCATTTTCTCCTACCATTCATGATTTTATAGATCTCTATCATATCCCCCCCTCGTTCATCTTTTCTAAAATATACAGTCCCAGTCTTTTTAATTTCTCCTCCGATGGAAGCTGTTCCATATCCCTAATCATTTTTGTTGTTCTTCTCCGTACTTTTTCCAATTCTAACATCTTTTTTTGAGATGAGGAAACCAGAACGGCATGGAGTATTCAAGGGATGGGTGTACCATGGATTTATATAGTGGCATTATGATATTTATTGTCTTATTACTTGTCCGTTTCCTAATGGTTCCTAACATTCTGTTAGCTTTTTTGACTGCCACTGCACATTGAGCAGATGTTTTCGGAGAACTATGCACGATGACTCCAAGGTCTCTTTCCGGCATGGTAACAGCTAATTTAGACCCCATCATTTTGTATGTGTAGTTGGGATTATGTTTTCCAATATGCACTACTTTGCATTTATCAACATTGAATTTCATCTGCCATTTTCTTGCCCAATCACTCAGTTTTGCGAGTTCCCTTTGCAACTGTTCACAGTCTGCTTTGGACTGAACTATCGTGATTAATTTTGTATGATCTGCAAACTTTGCCAACTCACTGTTTACCTCCTTTTCCAGATCACTTATGAATATGTTGAACAGCACGGATCTTAATACAGATCCCTGTGGGACGCCGCTGTTTACCTCTCTCCACTGTGAAAATTGACCATTTATTCCTAATATTAATTGTGGTATAGTTTTGATTGTCATTCAATCTGCAATAGATGCTATCAGCATATTGAGTTAATACTGCTGAAATGTTAACTAAGATTATTGATAATGCCCTGTATTTAGTCTATTATAATCTCTACCTAGAGATTGCAGAGTTCATAATGGCTAGCAATAAAATATTTTTCATCCATATTACCAGACAAAGAAGATAATCACTGCATGTAAACCTTGCCCAAATATAGTCGATAGCTTGAAATTTCTAACTGTATAATACTTGTCCCAGCTAATGTTGAATTAGAGTTTCATAAAGTTCATTGTGTTGTCCTTTTAGTTACAAATTATATTTTTTCAAGGACAACTTAATACAGAGTCATTTAAATTGCTGGCATTTATATCTTTAATAAGCTATAACCAGATAATCGTGGGCTATAAAGGATTAATTTTTCACTTACGTTATCAAAGAGCAGCCATAAAAGTACAAAATCCACTGTTAAACCTGTGTACACAGTACTGATGACAAACATGGAGCTCTATCCTGCAGACCTGGGCAAGAACCAAAGGGCTGAGCCTTTTTAAAGTAGAACATAGCAAAGTTTCCCCTTCAGTATTTATTCATTATCTTCTTGCTTTCTCAGATCAAATGCCTAGCTGGCTCCCATAGTGCAGTAGCTGCCTTTTCCCTTTGTTCTGTTGCATTGCCATTGATTTCATTTTGAATCTATTCTTATTTACTAACACTGGAAAACTTCCAGCCCAGATTTTACAAGTTGTACCACTCACAGTTTTAGATATTTCTACATTGCAAGAAATCAGGGGAAGTGCTTTATTGATTTTACAGAAGGGGATTAGACATATACATCTGGGAAGCTGTTATTTTATTTCATCCTTAAAATGTATTTCAGCTACCCCTTTATCTTGTTTTCACCTCAGAGTGGGATAAACATCTTATTTGGATTCATTTTATACACAAATTCATCGGCAGTGAAGGCATTTGGAATCACAGGGACAAAGGAATTGCCAACGCTGGGCTAGACCAGTGGTCCATCTAGTCCAATATTCTGTCTCCTACAGAATATCTGACTATCTGCTTCAGGGGAAGTTGCAAGAAACCCTACAGTAGGCATTTTGTGGGGGAATCACCTGCCCCACCCCTTTCTCTGGTGCATATTATCCCCCTTTACCCACTCCACTTCCCCTGGAGGCTGCTGTCCATCCCACCCCCTTTTCCCCAGAAAGATCCAGTCCCCGACAGCGCCTCCTTTTCCCCTCTGCCTTCCCCCTATCCTCTTGGCTCACTTCAAGCCATGAGAGGCAGTTATAGGAATAGGAGATGTTAGAAAAAAACTTGGATTGGAAAAAAAATCAGGACAAGTTTGCTAACTATAGGCCAGATTGTAACACCCTTCTTCCCCTTGGATAGCACACCACATGTAGTCCCATTCACTTCAGTGGCAGTGCTGTGGACTGAGGTGGTACTCATTGTGGAGTCTTTCACAGGGACAATCTGTCCCAGAGGTCTGACTTGCTGTGACAGTCTCCCAAGAGAAATGGTGAAAGCCCCGCTTTTCTATCAAGTTCTCGCTCTCTGTCCCCATGTGTGCATGCATGCATCAATATAAATAGACCCAAACAAAAACACACTCGTTACTAATAGTGTTTACAAAAAACCAAGTCTTTAATAATAATGGACTTTCATTTATGGACAGGCTGTAATTCCATAGCTTTTACAGTCAATAGTTCATCTTTAATTTTCAATTGGATTCTGTTGCAATTCAGGAATAAGAGGATTCCTTTGTATAGCTTATTTAACACCTGTCAGAACCAATGGGTAGTACTTACGGACTAACCTAGGCCAGCAGATCTGAGACTCTGGTCCATAGACCATCAGCAATCCATGGAGCCCTTCCAGGTGGCTGGCAGAATGAAATGTCTTGGGAACCAATTAGTTTTTAGACCCAATCTAGAGGATTGGGTTGTTGGAGTGATGTGGGTCCCTGATGTCTCCTTTATGAAGCACTCTGCAGAATGAAGAGGATGGAGAATCCTTGGCCTAATGTACTTCATATTTCAAAATGTGTACTCAGTTTCAAGCCATTAAATTCAGAGCTGTTTATTACACCTTCTCCCATTCAGGTGGCCAGAGATCTGTTTTTACCACTTGTCTAAAACAAAACCAACGAGCCTGATTCTACTTGTTCTTGCATTGGTTTTACACCAGTATAACTCCATTCACTCCCAATTTACACTGGTCTAAGGGTAAGGAGATCCAAGCCCAATGGGTCAGATTCTCGATGCAGTCATTTACACCAATGCAAAGTGGGTGTAAAATGCTACCATATCAGAAAGACAGTGCAGTGCACCCACTTCGCACTTTGCAGTAACTACACAAGGTGCAGGGAACTGGAAATTCAGGCCTAACATCTTTAAAGTCAGTTCAGCTGCAGTACCCCTCTCCCCCTGCCAATGGGGCTATTACATTCGCAGCAAGAGGTGGTTATTGAAATGTTGAAGGAACCAGGTCTCCATTAAGGGCTTATGAAATGCAAGAGCCATTCTGCACAGTCCCACAAATTAAATTTCAGTAATAAGGTTAAAAAACCATCCTTGCCAACTATTTGAGAGGAGTGACGTTTAGAGGTTACAAGACTGATTCTCCTCCACTTAGAGTTACAGCCATATAAAACCAGCATAAGTGAGAGCAGAATCAGAGCCTGTGTTATCTTAAAATTCTTCACTGAACTGCTAAGTGTGGTGAGTGTGTGGAAATGCTGTCAGCAGCAAACAAACAATTAGGTCCACCTGGAGCTGCAGGAACTCAAGTAAAGTTCAGGAAAATGGAGATCAGGAGTCAAGTACAACTAATCATGTTAATTGGGGCCAAGTTTAGAAATACACTCATTTGTCAGATCCTTTTCATTCATGTTTAGGAACAAAAGACAGGCGTGGTGCTGAGAAAACACATCTCACTTAAAGAGTAGTTAGAGAAATATTCACTATCTCCACATTCTCTCCAAGAAAAATATTTATAAGATGGAATGTTTTTGTAAAATATCAGACTTAAATCACCTTTTTAAATGTTGCCCTATGGAGCGTTCTCTTCCTGTGCATGTGTGCTTGCTGTGAAGTGTCACTTACACAATCACAATTCACTCACAGAAAGCAGCATGTTGAAAGACTCTCCCTTCAAGCAAAAGTCAGCAAAACTCACCACATTTGTGGATTTCACTCAGCCAAAGACTTTGCAGTGAACCTCTCCTCAGTGACAAGATCTTTCCACGTCCCATTAAAGATGGACCCAACTAAAACCTCAGATCTGTACTACCTCAAGCTTTGAGATGATTGAAATCCACATCTGGACTTTTTACCTTGGCCCATTCTACCACACTCTTTTCAGTCAGGGCCTGCTCCAAAGCCTATTGAAGTCAGGAGGAAGCTTTCCATTCATTTCAGTGGGCATTGGATCAGGTCTTTATTTTTTTGCATTTGTTTTGAGAAAACTTGGGCCAAAATTTTGAGAAATTGGTGCTTCAGATTAAAAACACGTAAATCCACATTGAGGCACCTAAAATAACTGGACTGATATTCAAGCTAAACATCTCTGAAAAATCAAGACAACTATTTAGCCACCCGCATTTCATAATTTTGGATTTCCTGTCTGTTTTGGTTTCATTGGTATCAAGGTATGCTAGTGAAGACTCACCTTTACCCTATTACCAGAATCAATTATCTCTTGGGGTTCCCTAGGCAGAGATTCACAATGCTCAGCTCGCTCAAGTCAGATGAAAAGGGCCTTCATCAGCCCCTTCACTATGAATCACAAGTTTGAACTTTTAGTAATTACTCCTCCTGGGCACCATTCAACAGCAGCAGCTCAGAGTACATGCATATACCGCAGCTCTGAGACACTGGCTATTTCCTCTCAGACCAAAATATACTCCTGTATTTCAGAGCCTCACTTCTTTTTCTTTCACTATCACTTCTTGGTCTCTGTGGTTCAGATGCTGCTCTCCCTCACACAGACTAGAGTTTTACAGTGGTACAAAACTGGTGGAGGGAAGAATCTATCCCCAGCCCTGTGTGTGAAACTGTTTTGATCAGTCTCTTTCTGTCCTCATAATTTTGTAATTTTTAAGTCTGGCCTCAAGGGGGAGATACCAGTGTTATGGATCTTTGCTTATCAGCATGTACACATTTTCATAGTCTTAAAATTCTGCTAATCCCAGATTACATTACCCAGAAAACCCTGCCCATAGGTACTGGTTTGCCTAATGCCTTCAGGCCCATCCTCACTGGCAGCTGATAGTGAGTTCATGTCCAGTTGAAATTTGATCCTCCATCCTGCAAACCCTGATACACGAGTAACTTTACAACCACGAGTAGCCCCATTGAACTCTCATGTCTGATCCAAAACCAATTCAAGTCAACGGAAGTCTTTTGGTTCAGCTGACTGGGTTTTGGATCATCCCCAGCCAGACTACTCAAATGTGTAACTGTCTGCACAATCAAGTCCTTGGTTTGCATCACATAACACATTTTCACAAACAGCTTTGGAAGCAAACTTTTCACAGATCTTCACCTGTCCTCAGTGGCTAAATTCAGTATCATTTATGGATGATAAACAGGTATCTTTAATATACTCTCTCTCTCCCCACAGTGTGGAAGCAAAGTCTGAACCGTCTCAGCTGAATCAGTTCAATCAATCCTCCTAACATCCATTTATCGCAGCCGCTGGCCATTCTATGCTGCCTTTGACTTCCTTTTACAGGGGACTTTTTGTCTCATACACTCCATGCTATGTATTCCACAGGGTAATTTACCTACAGTATTTACATCAAAACAGGTATAAGAGTGATGGACTCTTTTACTGCCCATGTCAGTAAGTGATCACTCAGCTATTCAGCACATGGCAGAGGTGAAGACACTGATATTGACATGAGGGAGAGTTTTGATCCAAGGTCCGTTCAATTGTGTTATCAAAAGCCAGCGAGTCTACAAGCAGACTTCAGACAAACTCACCAAAGTAGGGTTCACAACAAGAACTGAACAATGCCTGGAGAAGATTAAAACAGTGAAGTTATGGTACTGAAGGTGTAAGGAGTCCAGGATCACAACTGTCGCTTCAGAGCAGAAAGGAAGACATTCTCTTTGATGGTGAAGTGACAATGTATAGATATAAATAATGACGCAAACCCTCATGCATACTCAGAAGCTATCATCTTGACCTACAGAGAGCACAGGGCCAGTTACTGCACAGATACAGATGAGAATGCATGAGGGACTAAGGGTAAGGAGCTAGAACTCCAGCAAGGTCAGTACCAGATGGAGAGGACAGGGGTGGCTTTACTTTTCAGTCCTTGGTCCTATGATGTGAGAGGGAATTCAGAGGCAGGCAAGAAAATTCCAAAAGTTCAGATTCAGTTTGGTTGGAGTTTATCTCCTCTTATTTGTCAACCACTATAAGAAATCAGGCTTTATACTGAGTCTATGTGCTAAAGCAAAATCCACCCCCTCAAACCAATGGCCAAATTCCACCCTCAAATGCACATGCAAGGCTCCAGTTGAAAGGAATGGGAGAGCCCCTCATGCATCTGAAAGCGGGATTTGGCCTTGTATATTTTCACTTTACACTTGCCTGAAGTTTCCTTCGCAATCACTGTGTAGTCGTATAATACATCTGTATTCTTTCTATGAATTGTGTCTCCTGGTTTCTAACTCTTGTATAATTAAAATCACATGAGGATGATGTAAAGTAAAGCATCTCCACTCATGAAGAGTTTTGGAGGGAACTTAGTCCTATTACTTGTGCATCCAAACTCCCACTGACTGTTAATCTACGGGCATTTTAGGTGCACAAAGGAATAAGATTGGGTCCTTCATTGACCTGATCCAGTTTCCATTGGAAATCTTTTGGTTGACTCCAGGGGAAGCTGGATCAGACAGTGTGCAGGCACTGAAGGCTGTAAGGACAGAGGATGCCAACAGAGCAATGGCTGATTTGGTTTGAACAAAGCTATGCTACAATAAATACAGAACTCTGCAAAGCCCTAAACTCGCCTAAAGGAATAGAAAATTCACTTGAGAAAGTATCTAAAATTATACTAGGAAACAGAAAATAAAATAAATTCCCCTAATGTACCACAAATATCAACCACGACACACTACCTACAAACCATATGGTTTCCCCATCTGTTCTGTTATCTTCAACTAAATTTATAGTATTTGGGCTATCAGAAGAATCGTCAAGCCTGAGTTGGGCAGCATTATAAAACCTAGGTGTTATTACACTTGAAAATAAATGGTCCCTTCCCCTCCTCACCATGTACAAGACAGACATTTCTTTTTCTGTTTGGTACTAACATAGAATGCCACTATTATTTCTAGTAATGGAAGGTGATAGGACATCCCCAACACCACAGAAAAGCACTGAACTCCATCACATGGATTTTTCTCTCTTTCCATTTCCTCTTTCATGTTTTTTCCACCCTTCACTATACACAGGTCAAAAAGAGTCAGAGAAAACAGAGCAGTAGGGCCAGAACCTCAGATTATGGTGAACTGACGGAGCTCCGCTGAAGTGAGCGAAGCTCTGCCAATTCCCACCAGCCAAGGACAGGGCCCACCTTCCCACAGTCTCCATAGGAGTACTACCATAGCTCAAGTTGAATTTCTCCAGCCTGAATGTCCAGTTCAACATCAGCCAATGCTGAATGGGCCTGATTTTCAAATGTGAACCTGTATGAAAAGGTAAATGCACAGGGGTGCAAAGATAGGCATTCACACATGCAAGCTAGGTTGAGGTGCCGTTGAGAATCAGGCCCCATAAACGACTGTCGTCATCCTGATAGTGATAGGTGATGGCTTTTATATGAACACACCCTTCATTCCCCACTAGGCAGTATCTTAGGGGTGCTTACCTAGTGTTCCAGTGAGCAAAAGGATTGTTCCTCACATCTGCCCACCATGGGACATCCATGCTGGGGCAGGATACAACCTATCCTCATGGGTCTAGAATTCAAGAACTCTTAGATATTCTCATTACGGTCACATTTAAATACAGCCTGGACAGATGTGATCACTTATCTTTACTACTACTCTTAGGGCTAGATTTTCAAAAGAGCTCAGCATGTATGGTAACTGAGTTCAGCGAAGCAAAACTTACAAATGAAACTTTTTTTGGAAGAAAATGCTGTGATACCAAAACGTTTTGCTTATTTGTGATGGTTTTCACCAAATTGTTTGTGTAAAAAAGAAATTATAAACAGGAAACTTCTCATTTTGTCATTTTAAAAACAAAAAGGTTTTGATACCTCAGTTTAAAACAAATTTACCTTTCAAATTTTCCTTTAATTTTATTTTTAAAAATTTTTTTTAAAAAAGCTTAAATCCAATGAAACAAGGGTTTGTTGCGGTTTTTTTCCAGCATTGCCAGTGAACTGAAAACTCATTTCTTCACCCACCGTAGTAGTGAGCTCTTTTGCAAATCTAGTCTTTGATCCTTTGTGGGCCATATTTCAAAATGTGGCTTTCATTTGTGCCTGTGCAGAACTAATACTTGCATGTGCATGACACAATATGTCATCTTCTTACACAGTGACAGTGCCTGAAAACACATTCGTGGACAAATGGAGGCCGGTCTGAAAACCTTGTCCTGACTGTCAAGTCATCTAATGCCCCTGTACAAGGAACACCACTCCCTTTGTGGACAGGACTTTCCCCAGTAATATTTCCCCTGTAATATTTTTCTGTGTTTAAACAACTTTGCCCTAGAAGTGCTATGCTCTCGTGGCTTCAAAATCCTCCTAGTAAGTACAAAAATAAACACTGCTTGGAAGATTCCTGTTTGGTTTTTCATTTACAAAGGTATTTGCAGGATGAAGGTAAATGTAACACTCTTTGGCACAGAAGGTCTTTAAAGAGTGTGCAGGATTCCAATAGTTGTCTAATTAATGTCAAGTCATGGAGCAAATGGCGTCACTTTCCTGCTGCTTTGTCCACCTGCCCACTGCCAAGTGGTGCTGTCCAGCACCCTGCCAACCTGCTGACTGCCAGGTGATGCTCTCCTGCTATCCTGCCTGCCTGCTGGGTAGCTGGTGCTGCCTTCAGATCCTTCTCTCTACTAGTTCAAAGAGCTTATTTTGGAAATGCACTTCCACATTTCAGCACTGATTATCCAGAAAGTCCTCCTTTTTCTTCACCCTTGGACAAATGTGCATAGAGGACATGTTGGCAACATGCTATGTCCCTCCTGATTTCCAGGGCAAATGGCAGGTTGGAATGTGATTTTGCTTACAGGCCATCAGAAATCAAGTTTTTGCCTGTATTAATCAACAGTCATTTAAAACTGGTTAGTGTCACACAGGAAATAGATTAGTTCAACAAGGAGCTAAAAGTGCCTCTATTCTGGAAAGTGATGCTGGACAAATGACATTGCAGGGTTTCACGTTTAATGTCTCTCAATGGCTCTGTATCAAAAGGTGCTCAATGTACAAATGAATTATTTTCTTCTAACTGCAAGGTCAGTCAACTCATACTGGGATCTGAGAGTCAAGCTGGGTTCTTTCCATCTTGTGCATCATTACCCATAATGCAGAGATCTCCACCAAATAATGTTTTCAGCACAACTGGGCAATGGTATAAATGAGGGGGGAATTCACCCTCTCAGCTATTTAATGCAAGCGATGGTGCACAAGGAGGGAAGAATTCATCTTGGCTTGCTGATCCCAGGGTAAGTTTGCAGGGCTGGCAGATAGAAAGTGCATCCTAAAATTTGTAAAATGAGCAAATTTGATATGGAATTGGCGAGACTGAATCATCGAACTCCAGAGTGCCATTTTCAGTCACCATCAGAGTAGAACAGCCCTTTCAAGCTGCTTATGTTTGGAGGAATCAAAGCTTTTATTTGATGGTTAATCCAGGATTTTAAAGGTTTTTTTTTTAATGTAAGACATAACAGAGAACGATGTAAAGGATAAGCAAAGACATAGATCTTACATATTCACAAAGAACAGGCCTGCAACAGCAGGGCTCACAAGTGAGTTGTTAGATCTACAACTGCTTTCATTCACATACACACACTTCATTCTAAATCTTCCTACGGTAAGATAGCTTCCCTTATGTAAATCAGTAGAGTGCTGGTACAGTGAGACAGGATAGTAACTGTTTGTCTATGATCAACCAGCCAGCCAGAAAGAACAACATCAGCGTAGGTGTACAGTCCTACCTTTCCCACATTGAATGGGGCATTAATTTCAAAGTCTCTGACCCCTTAAATCTTTAACAATAATTAATAGAAGAAAGACAACTAATATTTATGTTTGCTCTTAATCTATAATGTAAAAACAAAAAAATCCAAAGGAAGTGGCAAAGTCGACAGCATTAGTATTCCTGAATTTGTTTGGGTTAACTCAAATGTTAATGCTTTACTCAGACTTTGTGCTCCCAAATGGATTACACTTATTCCTGCAATTCCTAGATCATGGGGCTACTCTGCACAGACCTGGTCCTGTGGAGCTAATTAGAGCATCCTGATAGCTGCTCTAATTTATGCTAGCTGCCAGTGGCTGTTAGGGGCATCAGGAACTGCCACAGCACAGGGAAGCCCTGTTCATGCACCATTTCCCTAAATCACACCTCCTGGGCCAGCTGCCTCTCCATGCAGGGTGTTCTTCCTGTGGTTGGATAAGGGTTCTGTAGGACCATTTAGCACTCCAGAGAGGTGCAAAGGCCCTTAACATAAGGAAAAAGCTGGCTCTCTCTCTAGAATATGAAAAACAAAACTCTGGGGGTGAAATCCTGCCTCTATTGAAGTCAATGGTAAAACTCCCATTGATTTAAATGGGTCAGGATTTCAGCTCAGGTCCAGAGAGATTTTGTTTTTCCCATGCAGAAAAAGTAGAAAAAAGTACTTTCAGCCCTGATTAACTTGGGATATGTCTATACTGACGGCGGCAAATTCACCGCCACCAGATCGACCTATCTGAATCGATTGAGCGGTCAGTGAAGACCTGCTCAATCGATCCAGAAGTCGACGCTGGTAAACCCCCCCTTACGTGGCTTAGCGCTGCGTTGACGGGAAAGCGGTTCCCGTTGGTGCAGTGAAGATGGCGCACAGAAGGGAAGCACAGCAGTCGACTGGAGTTACTCAAGCTATTCTGCGTAGCTTGTGTAACTCCCGTTGGCTGTCGCCAAATCACCAGCTATATGTAGACCAGGGCTTGTAGTCATTATGCGGCTCCATGTTCATTATGTTTCTGTGATTCAGACATGCTCAGTTTAGAAGTAAAACAATGTGCTTCTCACAACCAGTCCAGCCAAAGCAGGTCTGGCAGTGAAGATAGGTTCCTTTCATCTTGTGCAACATCAGCTGTAACAATAGCCCACTACCAAACAGGGGCTTGCACAGGTGTAACTGATCAGGGCTGAGGAAACAATTCTGTTGTTGCACATGGAGGAACAGAATCCATCACAAACTTGGTATTAGCTGTGTCGGCTCTGCAGGGCTATTTGAAGTAAAAATGGATTATTTTCACTAAACTGAGCAGCGTCACTGCAAATACACACAAAGAATAGCTCAGCTGGGCAAGAAGGTGCCATTTTTACATAACCATTTTTCTATTTTAGGTATTTACATGCTGCCACGTTACCACAGTGTCTGAGCACCACGCAGTCTTTAACGTATTTATCCACACAACACCCCAGTGAGGTAAGGAAGAGCCATTAACAATATTTTCCAAGTGAGGACCTGAGGCACAGACAAAATGACTTGCCCAAAGTCACACAGGAAGTCTATTGTTGCAGAGATGGGAGTTGAACTCAGATCTCCCAAATCCCAAGCTAGAGTTCCAGCCACTGAACCACCCTTCCTTTTCAGAGTAGAGTGTCACTTTAAGGGAAATACAAACAAGTAGAAAATGTCTATGAGGAAGCACTATCTCACTCTGTAACAGACTCAATTTGCCTCATAAGCATTGCTCCTATACACAGGCTTGCTTTAAGGTGCAATACCATAGGATTAGACAGATAACTGTAAGGCTGTTTCCCGGGTATGTAGCCAAGTCCATCGAGTACACTCAGAAATTGAAGCAGATGCAGATCTGCATCTGAACTTCAATGCTCACATTTTGCTTGTTACAGGGAAAGATTCAACCTGTAAACTCAAATCCAAACCCAGAGCTAGCTCTGGGTTTTACACAGACCTCTCTCTGGGCAAGAATATCTTTTGGAAAACATTTTATTTCAGAAACTTCGTTCAAGAAAGAAGGATATTTTTCTAATTGACTTTCTAGCTCCCCTATGTCAAGACACACAAAATCAATATAAATGAGGACAACTGAGGGTTTAAAGGACATTGGTGCCTTCCCTGCCTATTTTTCTTAGCAACCTCAAACCTGCATGTCCTTAGGCAGTGCACAACAGGGAGAACGCCAGTGCAAGTGTGACTGGAGTTTCCACATGACCCTAAGGGTTAGCACCAGATACAATTTTGCGCATAAACAGAGTACAGGCCTGGCCATAGCAGGAGGTTTTGTACCAGTTTCACTAAACTGATGTAGTTGCACAGTTGCAAAACCAGGATAAGTCACCCTGGCACAAGCCCTGCTTTGCCCTGCTGCAGCTATGCTGCTCTCGTGCCATAGTATAGACACTTTCTACATCAACAGAAGAGGGTTTTCCACTGATGTAGTTAATCCACCTCTCCAAGAGGTGGTAGCTAGGTCAATACCCAGGTAGGATGCTCAGGATGCTCAGGGCGCAAAACTTTTCACAGCACAGAGACGTAGTTAGGTCAATCTAATTTTTAAGCATAGGTCAGGCGGGAGCATCAAGCCCTCTGCACACCGACTCCTATGCTCCCAAGAAGGCAGGGTGGGGATGTGGAGGAATGGACGTGTTGAGGAGACATGGCTCAAGTGCAGTTCTCAGCACCCAGCTGTGCACTCCCCTCTTTGGGCTTATTCCTGCTACTAGACCACAGATTTGCGGTAGTACTCTCATTAATACTGGACTGGGTTTCCCTGTGCTTCTTAGCCTCCTCATTCCTTTTACCATGAGCTGATTACTGCAATACTCATTATCTGCATTTTGCAGGGGAAAGCATGGGACATTTAGTCCTCTTGCCACCTCAGTGTCTTTTTTTCTCCCTCTTCAGCTCCTCCCCCCTTTTTTAAACTGGTCCAAATGATCACTGTGCAACACACATCTGCGCCACCCTGTTGATCCCTCAGGAGCTGCACTGAGAATTTGAACCAAAACCCACTGACATTAATTCTAAACTAGTCTCTACTTGTGGTTGCTAGACTATTTCTTAGATTTCCCATGAAAAGTGTCCTATAGTCAGTCCTACACTAGAGAGCTGGTCCCAGTGCCTCGGATTTCAGTAACAAAAAAGTGTCTGCTACATCTCAATCCTGCTGGCCAACACAGCTCTAGAAGACTGACTGGATTCAATGCTTAATTGGTAGTTAAGTTTCAACTGCAGAACCCGCACTGCTGATGATGTCAGTGCTAGCTGCAGTACGAATTGGCTGAGTTTGCAAAATTGGCAATTAGAACAAAAAAAAATGTCCTTGTAAATATGATACTGAAGTCACCAAGAGACAATAAACAGACCTCCACAAGGTCCAGAATGGGTTTTGTCCCTGTATCACTGGCTCTCTGCATGTTCAGTGGTACTGTGCTCCTTTGCATTACCAGGACATGGAATGGGCCTGTCGTTCTAGCCCCACTTTTCTGCTGTATTTCCCTTTAGCCTAAGCTCTTCTGTGCCTCCCTGCACTCGCACCGACTTTCTGCCAGAGATTCCTGGGGCAGCCCCCAGGAGCCATGCTCATCTCCTTGGCCTTCTGAGTTGCACTGCTGCTTCACTTCTGCTTTGTGGCTCAGATTGTGTATTGTTATTGCTCTCTGACTGGGGCCGTTTCCTGTCTTCCAGATAGCTGCATCAGCTGCACATGAGGTTTAAGGCAATTGTTTTAGCGTGAAGGTTTATTTTGCCCTAATATTTGCCTGTGGTGTTTGTTATTTGCTATTCACCATTCACTTGGGTTCTGAGGCTATGAGTCTATGTACTGCCACAGGGAAATGGCTTTAGGATTACTACCTATCAGCAGTGCACTGCAAAGCAACTCCAAAACAGGAGAGAATCTGGGCCAAAAACCGGGGCTCAGACTACTCTCTCCTGCTGCCCCACCAAGTCCTGTTGATTAGAACTGTCCGCCATTGGACCAAGTAACAGGGGCAAATGGGGAGGGGCGTCCCTCAGGACAGGATCAGGAGATCAGCATCAGTCTCAGGCCTGAATCTCAAAGAACTCAATTTCCTTTCCAATTCTGGAGTCCATTAAATTCTTTGTTAATCTATTTTTGTTTAAAAGGGGGAACTACTTAAGGCTGGAATTAAGAACCCTTGAAAGAAATTGAGGAAAAGAAAAATCCCACCCACTTTAGATTCCTTGAAATCCAATAATGGAACAAAATGGATTTTAAAAATAATGTCTCCTATTTTTAATAGAATTCACAGTCTGTTAGGGCCTGATCCAAAGCCCACTGAAGTTTTCAATGGGCTTTGGATCAGGTCATTAATGCCTAAACAAGATTCAGATGCCTAGTCATTTTCAGATGTCATTTGTAGAAATGGATCTGAGCTTCAAAGTTTAGATGTAGATCTGAACATTCCAGGACTTTGGCTCAGGTTCACCTCCACTCACCTGCAGACACAATCTGCAGTTTCCTAACTTTACTTGTTAAGTATAACACAGAAAGAGGTAAAAAGTATGGCTTTGTTTGTAAGAGATGGTCTATATGCAGTGTAACACTGGTTTTTAACAAAACCCATGGTGCAATCCCACTCTATACATAAGAACATAAGAGTGGCCAGATGGGTCAGACCAATGTCCATCCAGCAGGGCGGCCGGCAGAGTGAAGCAGCCAGCAGCCAGCCGCAACGTAGCAGCCAGACAACGGAGTGAACAAGGTACTTTCTTTCACACTCCCCCAACCAGGGACAAGGTGAACTCTGCAGCTGCACCTCTGAAATCTGGGTCTGCCCTGACTAAGGACAACAATGTTGTAGGGGCAGGAGCACATTAAAGGAACTTCTGGCTGTTGGATTTATGAACCTGAGGCAAAAGGAAACTACACAGTGTACTCTGGGGTGGGTTTTTTCCTCATGGTTTTATGTGTGAGAATCCTGCTTGGGGCATTTTCCCAAGTTAATATAAAGGGGAAAGGTGACCTGGCACTAAGTCTCTTTTCTACACTCAGGCCATGTCTATACTGACGGCGGCAAATTCACCGCCACCAGATCGATGTTTCTGGATCGATTGAGCGGTCAGTGTAGACCTGCTCAGTCGATCAGGAAGTCGACGCTGGTAAACCACCCCCTCAAGTAGCGTAACACTGCGTTGACAGGCACAGCACAGTGTAGAGAGCGCGCAGAAGGGAAGCAGAGCAGTCAACGTGAGTTACGCAAGCTACTCTGCATAGTTTGCGTAACTCCCGTCGACTGCCGCCGAATCTCCAGTTAAGTGTAGACCAGGGCTAAGTCTTTGTGCTTGCAAGAGAGGAAGTATTGCCTCTAAAGGGACCCAAGGGGTGTGAGTAATTATCACAGATTACTGGATGGGGACTCGAGCCAGTTGTGTTGTATTGTTGAAAGGAACCCCTAGATATTGAACCTGGCCCTTGTTGCTGCCAACTGCGCCTGGCAGAAGGGTTACACACATTTGAGTTCCTTCAGAACTCTTGGGTGAATACTATCCAATCCTGGTGACTTATCACTGTTTAATTCTGTTCCAAAACCTGCTCTAAATGACACCTCAATCTGGTACAGTTCCTCAGGATTTGTCACTTAAAAAGAATGGCTCAGATGTGGGAACCTCCCTCACATCCTCTGCAGTGAAGTCCAATGCAAATCATTCATTTAGCTTCTCCATAACAACTTTGTTTTCCTTGAGTGCTCCGTTAGCACTTCGATCATCCAGTGGCCCCACTGATTATTGGGCAGGCTTCCTGCTTCTCATGTACTTAATGTTTTTGCTGTTAGCAAAAGACACAAAAACTAGTTGCTCTTCCAGTTCTCTTTTGGCCTGCCTAATTACACTATACCACAAAGAGGGGAGCCAAACTACTGGAATTTAATGGCTCGCTCTCTGAAATGTATTGGCTGATGGATATGCACTATATTCTCATTTGGTGCTAATTTACTTTAACAAAAATCTTATTGACTAGTAGTGCCACATGAAAGAGGTTTCTATTTGGGAAGGGGAAGGGGAGAGGTGGGTGTGCTTTTCTCTTGTGTATAAAACTCACATACAGTAAGGAGGGGGAAGAAAGCTTAGTAATTTATCCTCATTAAATAAGAGGCACTCAAGTTCACCCATCTTAGTATTTAGATTTCTAACATTTGTAAATAAACATTTTTTTTAATTGTCATTTTTTAGCAGTCTGCCATTATGTAATGTAATTGAATGGGTCTCTTTCATTTGACTCTCATCAGATCCTACCCATATTTTATCGTCCATTCTCTCCTCCTTACTAAGGTATAGAGAATCTCCATTAATAGATCCTCCCCTAAGGGATGTCTCAATGCAAACCATGAGCTCTTCCACACCTGTCGGCTTTTCCCCAGCCCTTAGTTTAAAAACTGCTCTATGACCTTTTTAAATCTTACATGCCAGTAATCTGGTTCCATTTTGGTTTAGGTGGAGCCCATCCTTCCTATATAGGTTCCCACTTTCCCAGAAGATTCCCCAGTTCCGATCTAAACCTCCTCTCCCTACACCATCATCTCATCCACGCATTGAGACCTTGCAGTTCTGCCTGTCTAACCAGCCCTGTGTGTGGAAAAGGAAGCATTTCAGAGAAGGCTACCATGGAGGTCCTGGACTTCAATCTCTTACCTAGTAGCCTAAATTTGGCCTCCAGGACCTCTGTCCTATCTTTCCCTATGTCATTGGTACCTACATGTACTACAACCACCAGTTCCTCTCCAGCACTACATAAGACTGTCCAGATGTCTCTATTGATCCTTTGCAACCTTTGCGCCTGGCAGGCAAGTCACCATGCGGTTCTCCTGGTCATTGCAAACCCAGATATCTATGTTTCTAATGACTGAATCCCCCATTATTACCTAATAATTAGATCTTCCTAATAACCAGAGTTCCCTCCCATGGAGAGGTATCCTCCATCTGAGAGGATACCATGACGTCTGGAAGCAGAGTCCCAACTATGGAATCATTTCCCTCTGCTCCAGTTTGATGTTCTCCTTCTCTGAGACTTTCATCCTCCTCAAAAAGGTACAGAGGCTGTCAGACGGGGGGGGGGGGGGGGGGGGGGGGAGGAGTTGGATCGTTCAATTGTGTCCCATCTCATCTATGTACTATCCTCTCCCTTTGCTCCTCCAGTTCAGCCACCCTGGTCTCCAAAACTTGTACGTAGTCTCAGAGCCAGGAGCTCCTTGCACTGAATCACACATATGCCACTCGCCCATAAGGCAGGTAATCATACATGCAGTGTTCAGTACAATAAACTACACAGTCTTCACTCTGTTGCTGAGCTTCTGCATGCATTCTCTTCTCATTCCTGCAGCTCTTTCCTTTCTTTTGTTTTTCTCCACTTTAAAGAATGTTAATGAAGTGTAGCTAGCCACCCTCTCCCCCTTCTAAACACTCCCGTTACCTGCTCCTTTTGCTAGCTCCTCTGGGACGCTTAGGAGTGGGCTATTTAAAGAAATAAAATCTTTCAGAAAACCACACCTGTGTCATGGATAATTGCCCTCAAACTAGATCCAGCCCACCCCATGGCTATCCCTCCCTACACAACAGGAGTAACAGAAAAGGGTTTTCCCATCACAGAAGCCCACTCTGCAGCTGGTGTAAAGAGGTGTCACCCAATACCTCTTTCTCCAATGTGCAATCATTTCAGCTTTAGAATGGAGGGCTGGGTCTGCAAGGGATAGCTCACTGTTGCACTGCCCAGGAGCAGCCAGGTTGGGAAACAGATGGGGACATATCTAGGCTGCCCTCGTGAGGTGTGATTGCACCACATATAGGACATCCCATGCTAGCTAGATCAAATCTAGCTCAAGAAACAATAGCAGTGAAGCAGCAGCAACACAGGTGGTGGCCACTCAAATATGCACACACTCCAGGTCCCGCGTGGGTGGGGCCAGCCCAGGCCATTGCCTGAGCTGCCACAGCTTCGCTGCTATCATTACTCGAACTAGCTTTGACCCAGATGGATCGGATATGTCTACACATGGTGCAGTCACACCTCCTGCAATCGCACCCTCCAAAGTCTGACATGCTCTCTCGTGCTCCCTACTCCTCACTGATTTCAATGGAACTACTCGAGGAGTTGGGCTCTCCTCGGTGTGATCAAGGGTGGCAGATTCTAGCCATACATTAATAAGTGGGGGAAGATGGGATGGAAGGAAGAAATTCACAGAATCACCTGTCCACAAGAACTCCCTACGTGGTCAGAAAATTGAGCAAATATTTTACTAGGCTCAAAGGTCGCCATGGGCTTGGAGGTGCCTCAGGTTTTGGTTGCCCAATTTAAGACACCTGAGGCCTAATTTCAGTAGTGCTGAGCAACTGCCTCTGCCATGGACTTTAATTGGAGTTGTGGTGCTCAGCATCTCTAAAATCAGGCCCAGCTTGCCTCAAGTTGAGCACCAGCAGTCAATGGCCATTTCTGGTTGAAGGAAAGATGGTGATTAGAGGGTGAACATGAGACCTCAGAATCCCCACGTAACTGCCTGGTCTGCAGCCCAGCTAGTATCAGACTCAGTGCCCAGCACCAGCACCAGCACCTAAAGGAGAAACAATTTTTGTGAAGGGATAGAACTTGGTGGTACAGAACATACAGAGGTGCATGAAGGATCTCTAAGGCAGAAGTTCTCTCTCACAGACATAAAGCGGAGAATGGCTTCTCCTGAGGCTATCATTTATCAAGGAGCAGCTAAGCAAGCTGGCCTACTAGCTGGCTCAGAAAACCCCAATACACCCATTGCCGGCAGCTGCCAGAAACAGCAAAAAGGTCTAAGATACAAACAAAGAGGGAAAAGATTGTGTTCATATCATCCAAGAGTAAGTAAATCGAACAACAAAACACTCCTAGGCCTGATGTTGAACCAGGTTCCGATCATGGCAACCGTGCTCTGGAGCATGCCAAAATATTTCTGGAGGAACAGTTTTCCGTTGAAAGATGCAGTTTCCTTGAAATCTAAACGTTTTGTAGGAACGTTAATTTTAATGAAATGTAGAAAGGAAAAATCTAAATGTTACCGTGACAGTGCCAATGTTTTAGACTTATATTAAAATATTTTACTTTAATTACATGTAATATATTTATTTATATATTATGCATAACATTAATGTGTATATATTTACTATTAAAATGTAATAAGTCTCTAAATGAAATCAAAATACTAAAAAACACAATTTTCTGAGTTTTCATTTTGCAGGAAATTTCACAATTCAGGTTTTTGTTCCTACTCAGAATGGATTTCCCCCCCCCCCCCCACCACCACCACCACCACCACCACCACCACCACACGTGTTGGAATTTCCTACAGAACAGAAATTCTGGTTCTTGACCAGCTCAATGGTATACACTGGTCCAGACTCTCACAAACCCACTGAATCACTGATGTTACTCCAGCTGTATCCAGATGTAAAAACCATCAGAATGTGACTTGTGAAAGATATGGTAATTTCCTGCAATATCTTTGGGAGATCTTACTGTATTAAGTTTATGTAGGCCAGGGATTGTACCAGAGAAGTACTACCACCTGGATAATCTGGCCTCTACTGCTTCATAATGGAATCCCTAGAGATCCATAGGCAAAGAAAGGACTTTTGGATAACAAGCCTGAGTTTAAACAGAAAGAAGGCCCAGAGTCAGCAAATAGACAGGACCGCCTATCCAAGAGGTGCCCCAATCCTTCCTGGAAAGGGTTGGAAGGACTTTGACCTATAGAGGCCCCACAAGACTGATGAGTGGCCTCTGGAAAGCTTATTAGCATGAGGGTAGGTTCTTTTCATATGTTTTTTCCATAATGCTTTCACCTTAAGAATAAACATGCTGACTTAGAAAGGACTGTGGGATGACTTAAAATGTCTGGCAGCCAAGCTGGTCCTAGCATAAAGAGAGTGAAGTGAAGACACTGGCTGTTCAGGCAGTCTGGTTCACTGGGGATATCACAGAGTAGGTAGGGAACTCTGCAGCCCAGAAAAACTGGGGTCAGGAAAAGGTGAGGTGGGTCTTCACCCAAGAGAGGTGACAGCTGTGGAGTCAGACATCTAAAGAGCTGGTGTGCTGGTGGCAGACCACAGAGGGGGAGTACAGGTGCAGTTGCCTTAGAGACCTAACCTATTGAAAGCATTCCCAACAAAGCAAAAACTGTTTGATTTATTAGCTGATCACTTGTTGCATGCAAATGGGATTAGTGTATCACAAGTGAAGTCATGAGCGAAAGACAAGGCAATTAGTCCTAATGGCCAAAGCTTAGTCCTCAACTTCCTTTGCACAAGGAACAAAATCCTCTCCCACTGCACCACAGAGAACCAGCAAACTGCTACTACAGCTGAAGGAGCGTTATGGCAACTGCTGGCTGTTGTGTAATGACCAGCTGATCTGCGTAGCTGGGGACTGCCTCCACAGGTCACACTTGTGCCTTCAGCTGGCCAATCCTTCCCTGAAAATCCCTCCGTGTACCCCAGCATACAGAGGTTGCATGGTCCCACAGCTACTCTTTCAAAACCTGGTAAACCTTGTGCTGCCAGCATATTTCGGGCCTTGTATACCTGCAGATTTACTCCTAAATTGGTGTCTCTTATTAGTAAGAAGTCTAAATTACCCCATCAGCAGGACTAAAATGGCTGAGAAGACCGATATTGGGCTGCAAAAGTTTTCCCTTCTCAGTGATCAATTCAAATCTACTCTGGGAAATTTACAACCAAAATCTGTTTCCCTCTAAATGATAAATGGCCTCTGAAATTTGTCAGGGGTCTCTCCCTGCATCTATCCTACACATTTGTAAAGCATCCAATACAGTGGTATTCACTCAGGTAAGGACAGGGATATAAATAGGTGTCCCCATCACAAATTGTAGTCTCAGCAGATGATCTTTCAGGTCAGGAATGGGATGGGGCACAGGAATCTTGTATTACTGCTCCTGTTCTGTAGCTAGAGGGTCCAAGCCTGCATTCATGAGATGGGAAAATTCCTTTAGTGTACCAGTTTTACACATCACACAGAAGAAGTTGGCTCAAAAGGAAAGGGTTACAGACACTTCTGCTGTCTAGTACCTTTCATGAGCACTAAATTCATTGAAATATATATATTCATTTTCCTCACTTGGCTCAGGGAGCCACTTCAGGGTATGATGTTTATTCATTTTTTATATGTGTTTTTCAGCCTTGATGGCAGATGTGCCATCAAAGGTCTTTTGATCAGTAACAATTGCTCAGAAGCACTAAAAGCATGTAGAGGAAATATCTGAAAGGTGGGCAGCAGGAGCTAGTCCATAGCATTTATCTTAAGTGTCTGCCACACCTCCCTCCTCCTTACCATCCACTGGATCCCAGGCACTGCTACACACTGCAGTAGGGGGCATCTGCAGTTCAAGAGAAGTCTTTTGGCCCTGCATCCTCTCCTGCTTCCTTCCACCAGATCACAGTCTGGAAGCCAGTCCCAGAGTAACTCTTTTAAGGGTGCAGATGAATGTGATACAGGGGAAGGAAGCTGGAAGTGAAACACACTCAGCTTCTCCATACATAGCAGTTAAGAATTCTTTTACAACAGCTTAATATTCTTCCCATCCAATTGCAACAGGAACGGCTAGGAGGAAAATATTAAGCGATCAAAAACAAACAGTAATACACCTAAGGGGACAAGTTCTGCTCCCTTTAGTCTTTCAGGTCTTTAATTCTGTGTCCATAACCCTGCTATTTGAGTGCCTGCCCCTGCAAATAAACCCCCTGGTTCAGCAGGGCTGCTCGTGGACATATATGCAAGCAGGATCTGATCCCCAGCTGCACCTGAATGGGCTGCCAGCCTCGAGATTTTAGCACAAATCTTACAATATTTGGTGGTTTTTTTAAAGCCCCAGCTCCTGGTGTCATGTGAACACTTATGTTTAAATAAAAGCGGCGATTCCCAGGTGAAGTTTCCAGCCTTCCTGGTTGCAGAGTAAAGCCTGAAAACGTGCCCCAAGTGCACCCTACAGATTCAAAAACCAGAAAGGGAAATAAAGAACCCAATCTGTATTGACTTTTTTCCCCTAATATCTCATGATATTTAAGCCAATCACATGAGTTTGGCAGGCCTAATTCATTATTTTTGGATGTGTGAGCTTGGCAATATTGTAAGAATGTTTTACTGTAAAAAAACTAATCAATAGGGTTTTATATATAAATGAACTAAGATTCACAACTGGCTTTCAAAACTGGGACTCAAACTGGGTGGCGCAAAATTAACTGGTATTTTAGAAGCAATTTAAGGTGCATCAGTTCTCCACTAGCTTCTGAGAAAAATGGACTATCCTGACATCTTACAAATTTAACTTTCACTGTAGCACTCTAGGAAAGGATTCCTGACCTCACTGAGGAAAGAAATTCAGCTCTTTGACACATTGATTTGAGCCTGGGGGAAAGATAGAAATTCTGCAGCCAAGCTTTTCCAAGTCTCCATTATTTTTAAAATAGAGTGTTTTATTCAGTAGGTGAACAAAATGTGTACCTCCTTCTTCTCTTCATTCACCCAATACTAGTAAAGCTACACAGCAACACTACACAGCAACTTCTGGACACAAGATGACAATCACATCCAATAGGAACAGAGGGGAATTTAAGCAGCCAGAATGTAACATGAGACTCTCTCTGATGATCTAGGCTGGCCTTGAAATGACACAGCAGCCACTTCTTTTGCAACTGAAAGTCTTGTAAATTGTGACAAGCTATCAAGAAGCATCTGAAAGGCCAGGAGACTTTGGCTTAATAAATAGCAGTGCCTGCTTTCTCTATTTGCTTACAAAGTTATGGGCAATCAAATTAAAAAACTATAGCACATGAACCAACTCCTCATCCTTAGCAGAGCATGTGCATGTCCTATTCTCCCCATTGGCAAACGAGTTAGGTCACAAGGACTGACTTCCTGTGTTGCAGTGAAGATGTCAGATTATTTCTGAAAGCTCATGCAGTGCATTGTCTGATGAGGTTCACTTTTGGGGACAGGAAATCTCTGCTTCTTACCCAAATGGATTAAAAAGAAAACAGTGGCTGGTTAGCAATTTACATTGATCAGTGGCCCATATTCCAGAGTTCATATTCATCCGATTCAATTCAATATTCTCAAGCCTTGAGACACTGTTGCTTTAAGAGTTCCACACAGATGGAAAACTAGATTCTACTGGCTATGCAATGCACTGGAGTTGCGGATACCAAAAGCCTGCTACCTCTACAAGATTCAAAGGCACTGCAAGAATTTTGTCTGGGGAACGTAGAATGGTTTTTGGCTGAAAAGTCACCCCTTCAAACCTGCTGGAACACTGCTGCCCACTGAGCATTCACTGCAGCCAATCAATGGGAGACTGATTCCTGACTTGCTTCTAGTTTCTCCAGTATTCTGTGTATTCCTCCACTCAACCTGCTTGAATTGCAGGATCTGACGTCTACTTCACACTGCACAGATGTTTCTCCCACGCTACTGCATGGTTACTTTTCAAGGGACTTCTTAGAGCAGATGTTCCTGTGTGCATCCTCCTTCCCTTTACCATGAGCGTCAGGCTGCATTGCGGCTCTCCTTTGGATCGAAAGAGAAATAAATTCCCACACCAAGCATGTTTTGCTTTTCAGTTTTCTTGGCAGCAGCACATAGGGCCTGCTCTGCTCCGTTGTTGTCCTCCTTCCCCACAAAAACACTGCTGCATGCAAGGCTTTCTCTGGCCCTTGCACTTCCTTAGTCATTGTGTTTCCCTCTGCAATTTAATTTCTGGCACAGTACTTTTGAACTTTGGTTTGTTGAGCCTCTGCCTGCTGTGATTGTAGCCATTGCCCGCACAGCAGCTTCCTCAACTATTTCTTCCACTGCCTGACAGCTGTGAGTGTAGGCAGAGGCACGGATGCCACTACGCAAAAAGCCTTTATAGCGCATGCGACTACTGTTTGCCCCCCCCTCTCCGTGGTCAGCCTATCTGTTAAGCCTTTTCCATCATGCTATGGCAGCTCACTGCAGGACTGCCACTCATTTGCACCTTGCAGTTTGATTCCCTTGGTTGGTTTTGATCACAGTTTTATTCCTGTGGCATTAGGGTTGGCTAGCAAGAGCTGAGAGAAGACAACAGATCTCTCTCTAGCAAATGATCCTTATCTGCTGAGCCCTTCTAATTGTTTCTTTTATTAAGGAAAATTTAGAGGCTTAGTATTTTACAGTTCTTTTTACAATTCACCCTCTTATAGAAAAATTGCATTTCCTCTCCCGGTTTTCATTTTGCAAGATCATTCTCTTTTTCCTTTGCATTCCCCACCCACTCTTGCTCACTCTACAAAACAGAACTTTTCAATTTTAAGGGGGTGGGTGGTTACAACTAGTAATCCATGTGTGTTGTGGAAATGGAGAATCAGATCACTTTCCACCTTCGATGTGATTCTCTTGTTTGGAGAGTGAATGATGCCAATTGTCAGCCAGATTCTGTCCCCGTGACTCACACTGAACGGTGCCTTGTTCCATGAGTGAAAACCATGGGGTCACTCATGGAATAAGGTGCTATTAAGCAGAGTAAAGGAATAAGAGTCTAGCCACTATGCAACTGACCTCAGTCCCCATCAGTGAATGGAAACAAAAGTTGTGTGGAGTGGCACTGGGAGTGGTGGGGGGGGGAGGCTGAAATTCACTAAAGTTTTTCCGCCCTTTCAGAAAACATGTCCATTCATGTTTAGCTGCTTTCCCTTGTTGTGTGAAGTTTTTCACACCCACGCATGAGAGGGTAGGATTGTCCATCTGCTCAGCAATATTTTTAAGTCTCATTGGATCCAAAATCCAGTGCTAGCAGTGGGCCCATTCCAGTTCCCATTAAGTCAAGGAGAACCTTTTCTTTAAGAATTTCATTCAGTTTCCTTGAAGGAAAGTCTTGTCCATTTGAGCGTTTCCCCAGAGCTGCCATCAATGGCAGTGGGAGACTGCTTTGATGTATACTGTTCTGCAAAAGTTAGAGAACTCAAGTGCAAGCCCCAGATCATCCCAAGTTTGAAGATATCCAGTTCCCACCTGAAGTTTGCACCTTGGCTTGTTGTCAGAGATGTGACCTTATTTCACTACATTTCTGTGGCTGCTCTCTGATCTGGGTTGGAGTGGCCCAGTGATTCAGCTGCTACCTGAAGAGCTGAGTGCCATTCCCCTACTCCTCCACAGACTTCCCGTATCACCTTTGGTAAGTCACTTTGTCTTTCTGTGCCTCAGTTCCCCATGGATAAAGATTATTCCCATATGAGAGTAGTTCTTCCATTTCTCAAGAGATGATGGGGTGAGTACACTAACAATTGTGAGGTGCTCAGATATTACATTGATGGAGGTCATGTAAGTACCATAGACAGAATGAACGTCTTTGTTGAAAGCCAACAATTGAAACCACCATTCTTATTTATAGTAGCACAATACTCACATTTTATGTCTTATTTCACTGCCCATGCTATGCCAAATAGGTGTTCTTGTCAAGACAGATCTGATAGCCTAGTAAAATTGAATCTAAGGCAAAGAAGTGCTTCACCCTGGGGGTTAGAATTATTTTATTATTATGTGAATATTCATGTTAGATTTTTAAATCAAGGCACTGTATTAAGAGGCAGCTCGACCTACTTCGCTATTCCATGTCAAGTACAAAATGCTCTAGTTAATTCATCACTTAATACCTCAAAGAAATCACCTAAGGTTCTTGGAACTGTTACCATTTACGTTCACGCAGCAAGTTGAGAATCAATAATAGTTAATGGTGTTTTCTACATCAAATGTGAAATGCGTTGCAAATAAAGCCAGAGATGCTGTCCCATCATATATTTGCATCCTCCCCCTGTGTTCTAGAATCCCACCAAACTGACCCTTCATCCAGGAACTAATACCACTAATAAAAATAATCAGTATAGTAGGTTATGATAAAATCCAGTTTCATCTCCCTAAACACTTCAACATTTGCTGTATGTCCGTTGGCTTTCAAAAATCCATTAGGACTGGAACCACGTGGACAATTTTTCCTCCCCTTTTTTTGGAAGAAGATATTTCTGGAGCCAAAGAACTTGTAGGGTTACATTAATGAGAGATAGAAGGTGAGTTAGCCAGAATGTAACTCAGGATTCCTTTGGATCAAAGGGCAATTAGTTGGCACCACAATCCTAGTCAAAGTGCCTGGATGGACTTTAACATTTTCGGAGTACTTCAAAGATTGAAAATTAACTCTCATGTTAATTTTCCTTCAGGTTGCTTAAGTCTTTTAAATGCAAGAATGCAGTAAGTCAAACTGTTCTCTGTGGATGGCACACAGCATTAGCATCTTAATGTTAGATAACTATTGTATACGGGACTGAAACCCTCAGCTGTAGCACAAAAACGTTGTGATTTCCTTTATATATTGGGTTATATTCTACAATTTATTATTTTTAAACACACACATCTCCATTAAGAATTCTGCCACAGAATATTAGTTGCAGCTATAGCCCAGTAATAAATGAATGAGAAATTTGGCCCATATATAGAGAGAATATCGACCATTGCATTTATTGTTTTATCCAACGGCACTTTTGGTTTAAAAAAGCATCTGACATGAACTATCAAGAATATACAAGGTATATCAAAAATAACTGACCAAATAATGAACAAAATACCAGGGTGGTTTTAGTGCAGTAACTGGAGAAGTTTTCTCAGACAATAGCGACTAAAACAAATACACTTAGACATACAAAAGACTGTGTCCTTTTAAAAATATTTTATCATACTGTAGCCTATGGTTGAATTTTTTGTTTTTGTACCGTAGGTAAAGCACATTACATACTATATATTCATACACATGCACCCGGTGACTATATGGGGAGTTTTAATATGGGAACCACACTGCCCCTTTCAGTAGTAAGCTTCCTCCTCATGGAGAGTTTCTACAGCTTGGTCTACACCCAGTTTTTGTCCTGCTGTAGCTATATTGGTTGGTGATGATGTTAAACCAAAATAGTTAGCCCCAGTATTGATGTAGTTGTACTGGTATAAATGTGATTTATACTGTTATAGCTCATTCCCCTTTCCATATGAGAATACGCGACAGTGGTAAAAGCTTTAAACCAGTATAACTGCATCGCCACCATTTTATCTAAGCCTGCTAGAATGGTTCCAAAGATAAAATCTTACCTGGAGAGTTATTACAGCTGACTCAGCTGTTTGGGGCAAGTGGAGGCTCAGACTGGGGTGAAAGTCTTTGTGTCTGCATACTTCACACTCTGCCATAGGAAATAAAAAATGAGCAGTCAATAGTGGGCTATTGTTTTCAGTTCAGGCCATATTACTACTAAAAGTAAAATAAGTATCAGGGTGAATTCAAAGTGCCAGTCCACTTTGGGGGAAAAAAGTTTATGGAATCTATTTACATGGGGAATAGTATTTAATATTAACAAACACTTGTTAATGCATGCTTCAATCCAGCAGAGAAAAGTATGATACAATCCAATGGCTGGAAGTTGAAGTAGACAATTTTCAGACTGAAAATCAGGCGTAAACTTTTGACAGTGAGGGGATTGATTTAATATGGGTCATGGTGGAGCTCCATCACTGACAATGTTTAAAAATCAAGATTGGATGGTTTTCTAAAAGATCTGCTCTGGGAATTTCAGGATAGTTCTATGGTGTGTGAGATACAGGATATTAGGATACATGATCATAATGGTCCCTACTAGCCTTGAAATCTACGACTCTTGCTCCACAGACCTGTTCCCTGACAATGAAAATCACCCTACTGAAGAGGCCCAGAAACAGCTACATGTGCCACTTACTTCCCTCTTGAGCACTATTTTGCTTGTAGTGGCCTTCTGGACAAGGATGAATTTCACCCTTTCTAGTTTAGTGAAAAGAAGTCCTACTTTGTACTCCTCTTAGCCATGTGGAGACAGCACAGCTAAAACAGTGAGCTGGATTCGGTTCCTTCTTGTAGATTGTCAACAAAACTGATTACTAAACTCCAGTTACAGGGGTGATCTGTTACAACTGGGCAAATCCATTCAAGGCAATGGGTCTGAGCAGATGCCAATCAGGGCATTCTTTTAATATGGGTTGGCTGCCCAAGTGTAACTGACAGCAGAATTAGGTCTGCAGAACCTTACTATGGCGATGATGTTGCAAGGAAAGAACCAGGTTGACAAAGTCCTCAGCCTGAGTTCCCCATACTGTTAGCTAGAAAGAAAACATTTTTACTTCTAAACGTCTTACATTTGATCTGGAAGTTATTATTATATAGAGACAGTAAACATGGAACCCCGCAATGCCATTTTTGCAGAGTCCCTCTTCAGAGCCAAACCACACTTTATTGTACACTCCATAAATATTAGTCTGACACCCCTCATTAAATGTAAAATAAATTCCGGCACTGAGGGCAGATTGTTTATTAATTCTCTTTGCAGGATGGCAATTTTAAATAAAGCATAGTTATTCACAGACCTGCGTCTTCTTATATCACTGTATATCAGGACTAAGTCTATGGAAGTCAATGATGCAAGAGGAGAATTAGGCCCCGTAACTTTACATTTGATGCATGGGGATTGCAGACAAGCATCAAAGGGCTAAGGAAACAACCAGCGATACTGGAGAGGTCCAAGGTCACACCCCACACCCGCTACTGCCACCAGTTTTCCAGTGCATACTTGCAAACTTTTTGAGAGAAGCAAATCAGACATGTTTTATCTAAAAGTAGCTGGCGGCTCAGTAACCAAGCTCCATAGAAGTTTCATTTGAAATGAATGGCAGGCCAGAAAAAGCAGCAAAGGAGGAAATTGTTTGTTATTCCTTAAAAACAAACATTTTTAAGCACAAGTTGATCATTTAAAGCTTCCAAAGAGGTGGCATGGACTCTACCCTTGAAGTCAAGGTGGCAGTTGCATAGAGGTCAAGCAGGACTTTCTTGGAGCTGGAAATCCAGCATCCCATTCCATTGACAGTACGGTATCTAAAATGCCTTCTATAAACCTTCAGCATCTTTTAAACCTGGGGCCAGGTCCTCAGTATCATTCTGGATGCTTTACAGAACTAACACAAAGCTGCCTTAAAGGGGCAGCTGAGGATAAATAAAAGTTCTGTGTCACACTCTCTATACCGCACAGCTGCAGAGAGAGAGTGTAGAAAAATCAAGGCAATGTAGATGATCCTGGGATAAGGCCATTCATAGGCAACTGATCCAGCTAGCACAACAGAATAGCCCCCAAAGGAGTGAAGGTGTTTCTCCCCTATTTCAGGGCAGATGAGGATTTGGCCATTAATTCTAACTCTTTACTTACAAATACTGAAGTCAGTTAGAATAAATATGAAAAGATCCTTGAAAAGCTACTAGTTAGAGATACATAAATCTAGGATCAAGGCCCAGGTTTAACTTGGCTTGTGTTCACCATTAGAGCAATACAATTGTTGCACTCCTTTACTATCATATTTTCACGATTCCTTATTCCATTACACCTGTGGCATCCTGGCTGTCCAATTGCAGTGTGGTAGACCTTCTGGTTGGGATTTTCAAAAGAAAGAGGAAGTTAGGAATCCAACTAATTGAAATTCAATGGGAGCTGGGCACCTAATTCCCTTAGGTTCCAATTCAGGAAAGCCTTTAAGTGCAGAGTTAAACGACAAGCTTAAAGTTAACTCTCACTGAAGTTAATGAGACTTAAGCGTGTGCTTATGTGTTTTCTTGAATAGGGAAGTATTCAGCATGTTTCACCCCAATTAGGTCCTTGAACTCCCAATCTCAGGACCCAGAATGTCTAACTTGTTACTCGGTAAAATAGCCAAATATTAAAAAAATACGGACTCTTTTATATGGATATAGATTCAAATTAATCTATTAAACTTTTCACTAGTTTTAGGAGCAACATATGAAAAGAGACAGATGACAACTTTCCTAGCTTAATTTAAACCAGCTATGACAACATAGGATTTAGCTGCAATCCAGTTAATGATTCCAATACAAGAATCCCACTAGTTGTTTACATGTTTGGTTTTCAGGTTTTTCCAGCCTCTTTTAGAGGTCTATATGATGCATTGTTAATTGGTCAAGTTAACACTTAATAAGGGCAGATTAATATACAACAAATGAGTTGGTGAATTACAGGCTCTTTTGCTTTCTTTAGCAAGATCTATAACTTCTGCCTTTTCCCCTAGAATGTTCTAAAAAGGCCGAAAGGTCACCTTTTAAACAGGAAAGTCTGAAGTGCAAGTTAATGGGGACACATCTTTGGTGTTTACTTTTTTCTTTTATTGGACCTTAATTCAAAACTATACACATTAGGGCCAACCCACTCTACCAACTGGAAGATCAGAGTGTGGTTCTCCTCACTATAGGAGCCAATAGGGGTTGGAAGCCCATTGGTACACACAGTACGGCCTTAACGTTCTCCCATCCAAGAAATTTCTGAGCTAGCCGAGGGAAGGAATTAGAAAAGTCATTGACCCCACCATTCAGTTTGCTACATAGTACATTACTTTACCAGTTGCACCCATTTTCCAAACCCCCATATGCAATTTACACCATTGTTGACATCATAGCTGTACTTTACCTCCAAGGGAGTTGTGTCCCAAATCTGAAATTTAACCCACTGTATCTCTTTTCAATATATACAAGTTTCAGCTCAATGTTGCCTTTTGATTGTGCTTCTTTGTCACTTCCGAGCTGTTTTTATTATACTCTGTCATAAATTGTATTCACACTTTACTGTACTGAAAACTAGTATTTTTAAACTGACCATCCGTAACCCAAGATGAGTCCGTGGACACAAAGCAGAGGGATCTCGTCAATTTCTCCAATGTCTAGATACAGAAAATGCAATGTGTGTGTCCTATTTTGAATAAAGTATAGAAAATACTACAAGATGTGAATATGACTTTTTTATGACTGTCCCTTAAGTGCTTCCAACCATGGATAAAACAAGCGTTGGCAAGAGCCAAAGGGTCTCACACTGACTTTTTAAAAAGCATTTATTAGAAATGCCCTGGATACAGATAAACTTTCTTTTGCTCAATATTTATTATGGTTTCACCTGACTTGAAGTAGGGACTGCCAGCACTTTGATAAATGGACTGAAAGCTTGTCTAGTTTCACAAAGTATCTTTGCACCCTTTACTGAAATGCAGAGCTGTGAATCTGCAGAGAATCGCAATAGATATCCCTACACTCTTGGGGGGGAGGGGGGGGACTATTTTAATAGATCAGAAGAAATTACTGTCCATGCTACATTGAGGCTTTAATCCTTTTGATAGGGATGCCCATAGGTTCAACACGTAGAATACAATCTTAACAATCACTTCCAGCCCTTCAATACATGGGAAAGTTCCCAAAATAAAGTTTCTTAAATCTGCACTTTCAAAGAACGCAGTTATTGTGAGCAATATTGTGAGACAGAGAGACTCAATGGTAGCATTGATCCAGTTAAATTGCCATGATTTGGGGCTACATAGCCACAAGGAGTGGCATCAAACACTCTTAGTATTGACCAATATGTGCTCCCACTGAAGTCAAAGCATGTTCTACCATTCACTTAAATGGGACCTCATTCATTGACTTTGAGGCGAGCAGTTTTTTACTGAGCACCTTTTAAAAATCTTCCTCATCTAGGAACCTGTAGAACTCACTTATATGGAATGGGTGGGATTTTCACAGGCAAAAGGGGCCATTAGGTGCTGATAATAAGATTTAACCTTGATTTGTGCTGGGGGTGGGGGGAACCCTCACAAAACCTTTATCACAGCCCCATATGATAGGGGGCTCGGAGGGCCAGGTGGTTAGTGCAGCAGATCTCCAACCCTTTGTCTCACTGTCAGGGGGTGGCAGTGGTGCCTGGCCCCTGTCTCCAGGCCAGGAGTGTTTGCCCCCCCTTGCCCTTAAGGAGGGTGTGATACGGAAAACCCAGGCCCTCCCCCACCACTGGGTCCCAGGCCAGGACCCTGTGGGAAGTAACACTGGCAGATTCCTCTCCAGAAAGACTAAGTCTTTCACCCTAAACTACCTACGTGCCCCATCAGTTTGGGGCATGACTCCTATAGTCCAAACAGTCAATAGTTTCACAGAGTCCCAGATGAGCAGGGACCTGCAAGACCTGCAGCTTCTTGATATTGGGGGAAGGTGCTGGTGGGTGCCTTACCCACTATGTAGTCACCTCTCAGGCTTCACCTGCTGTCTGACTTCCTTGGAGAAGGACTCTTCTCTCCTTCAGCCTGTCCACCACTCCTTGCCTGGGCTTCTAAGCTCCTTTAAACCCGCTTCTCCAGGTCGAGCCTGCTCTGCAGGCCCAAAGAAGCAGGGCTCCCTGGGCCCAGTATTGCCTTTTAACTCCTCTGGGCACAGTGCAAGATTTGTATACCCCTTCTCAATTGTATACATGCCACATATTTTACAGGGGAAAATAAATGCATTAAACTATTTTTCCTATCTGTCCAGATGTTAAAATATCCAGAAAATGAGTGCAGTATCGCTATTGTTTTTTAAAAGCATGAAACACCCTAACCATAGATTTAAAAATCTGTTTCACAAACAATCGTAAGTGTAACCAAACAAAAGCAAGCAAGAGGGAGGAAGAGACTTTCTGGATAAGAGGTTAGTGGGAAAAAGATTTTCTTGTGTTATCCCTGAAATAAAAGTACAGGAGAACTGTAAATGAAGTTAAATGTCAGGGTTTCAATAGAAGCACAAACTATTTGAACTTCAAGGAATTCTGGTGACATCATAGTAATCAAGTGATGTGCTAGCCTCATGGCTCACAGTCATTTTCATAGTGTTACAGAGTTGGGCCCACGCAGCATTGCTTGGAGCCAAACTCCTTCAAAGATTAGGGATGTTGATTACCACAGAGAGTAGAGCTAAAGGTAAAGTTCAGGACCAGATCCAAACTTCCACAACATTTAGGTGTATTCAACATTGGATTTTAGTGCAGGACCATCTCAAATAGATACATACAGGTTTTTACTAGTTGTTCAAAGTATAATGTAATCAATTACAGCAATTCAGCTACAATTGAGCATACTTTTATACACAATTCCTAATAAACTCTAATGAAAGAAATAATTTCCTGATGCCTCTTTTCTTTCTAACCCCGTAGCATATTCCTAATACATTTTAAATGAAATGTATTATTGCAGTTGAAATATTGCTAGTTTTCCTTTCATGAGGTAAAACAGTGCTGGAACAAGAGATTACAAACTCTCCTGCTTCAGTTGTAATAGCATGTTAAACTACTGTGCTTTTTCTCTCTAGGTTTACAGAATAATTATTATAAAATGTTATATAAAATAATAAAGTGCATTTAAACATGTTCCAACACAAGATACCCAAATTACAACCGCACATTAGATAGTGGTCCTGATTCTCCATTACCTTGTATAATCATTTATATCCGTGAAGAGTGGGGGTAAAATGCTAACCCTTCTAGTTTGTTAGTATATTACCTATAAACTCAGTTTGCACAAGATGCAATGCAGTAGAGAATCAAGCCCTAAGCTTTTGTGCTGTTACTCGACTATGTATTGTACCTGATGTTAGATTTCTTCAGTTAGAATGCTAAAAGAAATAGATCAACATAAGTATCACTAAAAATGCCTAAAGGTTCACGCTGATCTCTCCAGAGAAAAATGAGGCTTGTTGTATCATCTTCAATAGTCTCACAACAAATCACACGCCATCAAAGTCAGTGGAAAAAGACTCCTCTTTAATTCCACTGGAGTTGGATCAAACAATAATCTGAAGAAAAAGGAAATTTAGAAGTTTTGACAGATTCAATGAGTCTTGATCTTTGTATGTTTCACCCAGCCATGATCACATTTAAAAAAAAAAAAAAAACAACAAGCCAGATTCACTCCTGCTGGTGTAGGGAGGCATAAGTCGCACATCTTTGCCAGCCTGGCCAACTGCCCCCTATGGAGGGCAAGTGGCAGTACTACCGCTCCTGGCACTTTGCACCACCACAACTCACCACTGGATAGACTTCTGCCCTCGGGGTCTCCTGCCACAATTACATGCCAGCTTGTGCAATATGGCAGCAGCTGCCATCTTCAGAAAATCCTTTCCAGAAAACAGATGCAGCACTTGGATGTTGCTGCTCTTTTTTCAAATTTCCTTCTGGTAAAGGTGAGCACATCCTACTACCTAGAGATCAGGGCATGTCTGTTTCTGCTCTAAAAGGGTGAGGCCTTAACCCAAACCCCAGGGCCAACCTCTGCCCTCAGTGACACTAGAATGAACCCACTGAAGTCAGTGAATTTTAAATTTACGCTGGTGTAAACAAAGACACAATTTGGCCTAAGACAGTCAATTGAGCAGCCTTAGAGCTAGAGTTCAGGCACCTGGTTCTACTCTCAAACTGGTTTTACACCATTGTAATTATTAGAGCTGCTAAAAAATTGTTGTTTTGATTCCCTTCCTCCCCTCCCCTGGGAAAATTTTCCCATGAAACAAGTATTTTTCATTTCATTCATAAATTTCACTCCCCACCTTCCTTTTTTTGGACCAAAAAAAAAAAAAAATCCCAAATCTACATTTTTCCAGCAGGGAAAAAAAGTGGGGAAGGGAAATTTTTCAAGAGGCAAAATGGGAAGTTCCCCTCTATTTTGAAACTGACAAGATTATTAAATTTAAGATTTAAAAAAAAAATCAAACCAAATTGTTCAGTGAAAAGCAAAGTTGATTGGACAATACCCCCGTTTTTCAATAAAAAACATTTGGTTGGGAAAAACGTCAACCAGCCCCAGTAATCACATTCCATTGACTCAGCTGGAATTACATTTGATTCATACCGGTGAGAGGCAGAATCTGGTTCCAAGAGCACATTGCTCTAGTGCACCCAGTATTTTCCAGCACACAGTTAGGAAACCTACGACTAACTCAGACTGTGGTCCCTCCTGAAGTGTCTATGGGCCAGATACAATTCAATTCTCCAAGTTCAGTGCATGTCAAAGGAATCCTCCGCCTGAGAGCATCCTCTGATGTCCCCATCTGGAGTTTAAAGATCGCTCCTCTCCTTTCAGAAGGTGGCAGTACAAACTACACACACTCCCTCCAAGAATGGGGCTTCAGGGGGGAAGGGTTCAAATTTTAGATCTCAAAAAGCCATTACACACACATCACTAACATTTTAAATAGAATCACTGCAGATTTAATAAGACACTAATTTTATATAATTTTTGAAAATGTCTAACTATAATATTTGATATAGTGTGCATCATATGGCTGTTAAACCAGAGACATTTCATAATCAATCGGTATTTCATATTATACTAGCTGTCTTAGAAAAATCTCAGTCAAATGATTAATCAGGAACTTTAATTGAAGGGCTACCCACAGTGCCATAAAACTAAAGGAGAAGGGGCCTGCATCATCTGTAAAGAAAGGAGTATCATCAACTTCTTTGATATACGGACAAGCTGTGGTCAGATGGAAGTTACACCTTTTGTACCACAGCACACTGGCCAATTTTCCAAATGGATATCTCCACCCTGAGCACAGCCAAAACACAGCATACTAGAACACTGTCTAATGACCTTCACTGCTAGGGACACTTCCACATCTTGCCCAGCCCACCCAAGCAGCAAGAAGCTTAGGACGTGGGAGCTCTCATAGTTTAAACTTTTACTTGATAAACCAAATGTTAAGAAGCTTTAATGAAGTGATCATTCCTCCTAGATGCAAGTGTGAGCAAATCTTTACCTTCCCCTTCTTTTGCATAGAAAGGACATCTGCCTCCATAATACTATTAGATAACCGACACAATCCATTCCCATTCTCAGACCGTGGAGAGCTAGCCACAGATCATCACATGGGAAGGTTGCAACTGAGAGGGAAGGGCAAATGGGACAAATGCCCAGTTTTGAGGGAAGAAAAAAAAAAGTGTCAGGCTGTCTGGGAGAGGGTTTAAAAAGGGGACTGTCCCAACCAAAACAGGATGTACGGTCACCCTAGCAATAAAGCCACTAAAAAGTCTGGCAACCTCAAGCTGCGCTGTGCATGGCAGATGCATCAGGGGAGAAGAACAAACAAGGCATCCTGGAGAGCCTGCAGAGCCCAATGGTTGGAGCAGTCACCACATTTCCTTACTCACCCCTACAGAGCTAAGGATGGAGGAATCATTCATATGTGGATATAGTCCCATCTCTCCCCCCAACCCCTTTATAGCCCACACACTGCCATAGGGAAGACCCTGATCAACTGCAGCTCCAGAGAGGGCATGGGTTAGACATTCACTGTGGAGCCCCCAGACTCCACTTCCCACTACCCATTTCCATTCCTTCGGTACCCTTGGGTCCATACAGGACAGGAGGGTGTCTGGATTTATCCTTTAGAGATTTAAATTATAGATTTCCTCTGGACTTGCTGTCCGTTTTGCTGTTTTCTTGATGGATAATTTAATTCCTCCCCCTCCCCTTGATTTTTCTGGGCACCAAAGACCGAGCTCTGCTTGGGCTATGTCCCTTTACCTGAATTGCTGCTGGTCAACTACCTTTTCCCATCAAAACAGCTACTTAAATAACAGTTGCACTGATGGATGAGAAGCTTTACGGCTGGCAAGGGGCCATAGAGCTCCACTTTGTGGTAATAATTGTTCACTATGGCTCCCTCTGAAACATCTAGCATTGGCAACTGTTTGAGATGGCACACTGGACTAGCCTGACCACTGGTCTGATCCAGCACGGCAATTCCCATGTTCTGTAAGCATGTATTTTTCACATGAAATACAAAGCAATTCTTACATACCTTCAGACTGTTTTTGATTTAGTCACACACCCAATGTGAAGCAGTTACCATTTTACTCCCCGCCCCTCACTTTGCCCCCCACCCTTATTTATTCTGAATATTTGTAAATAAAATGGTCATTGCGTGTGTGCACATGCACACAAGCTTTTAAGTGAGATGGGGTGGGGGAAATAGCTGAACCCAGGGAAGAGACCAAGAAGTATGACAAGCTGAGCAGTATGAAGCAGTGGGTGGAAGAACTCCACACCCAAGAAAGGCTTCTGGAACACTGGCAGGAGGCAGCAGTACTGTTTTTTAAAATATCACATTGGTGGCCATTTTAAATACCCATTGTTAGTACTTTTTCTGTGTGTGAATACGGACATGGTAAAATGGCCAGAATCAGGTACAAATGGTATTTTTGCGGGGATGCGGAGGAGAATTGCCTTGGTCCTTCTTGCAGTCTTTTGCCAGGTTATTGTAATTTAACACCTAAACTGGGGCGCATGAAGTTTGTTTCTAGCAGCTGCTGATTCCCAAGAGCTGAGCCAAGGCAAAGGACAGTGAATAAATTCACAAGTGGTGCATTGGCTCTGCACACAAATGCACTGTGCACGCCACCTCTGTGTCAGCTGATCAATTACCATTTTATTTGGATGTGTGCACCTTGGTTTGAACCCGGATTCTTTTGAGCTCTAGGTTTTGTATTTTGGGATTTGACTAGTTGTCTTTGTTCAGGTGTTCTACTCAGCTAAAGTGCTTTAGCTTTGGCATTACAGGTTGTGAAACAGACTGCATCCTGACATACAAGACAAAAGTACAGGTCTACTGTACATTACAGTGTCAGTGGCACTTCTATATACCTGTTTATCTCTACGGACAATGAAGGAAGCTGTGCTTTGCTAACAAAAGGTCTGACCCATATTCCTTGTGCACCCCACACTCATTATTATTTATAGATGGAAGCACTGCAAGACCCAAGTGGGATCCCATTGCACTAGGAACAGCACATATATGTGAAGACACTGAATTTATTTGGAGGCATAAGGCGTGTGGATTGGGATTCAACCAGTTGCTGAAGTTATTCTCATTCTGGAGCTAGAAAATGAATATGAAAAGCACCAAGTTTACATGAAAAATTCTTCACATTACTATATTATTATTAGATCAGTCTCCCATAAATATTTATGCTAGAAAATATTCTCAGTGAAAGTACTGGTGTCTTTGTTCAATGACATCAATTTAAGCATGAAAGGCTAGCAACGTAGCCATATCCCAGAATATATTCCAAGACCCAGACAAATATGAAGTGGTACAAACCAACAGTGGGAGGATCATTTATACTTAGTGACTAGCTTGTCAGTGTGAAAACCTCAAGTGGGTTGTAAATACAGGGTTGACTGTCTTTGGTTTTTTATATTTGCTGATTCAGCTCTGACAATCAAGGGATTTTTGTTGTTGTTCAATTTGACTAAGCAGACTAAATCAAATGATTTCATGTTTATTCTCAGTTTTGTTTGCCTTATCGCAGCTCAACTCCATGAAAATGCTCAATTTTGGCTGATAACTGGGCTTGGTAAAAATCCCTGGCATTTGCTTTAAATGCCAACTACTTTGAAGATGTTCCCATTGCCCTTTAGTGGCCACAAAGCCAGACATTTACATAGCAACAAGCAAACAATAGAACCTATTCTGTGTCCCTTTAAAACAAAAACAAACAAAAACAAAGCAAAAAACCTTCTACATGAAAAACCAGCATTGAAGGCTGTCGCCCATCAAAGGGGTTTGTAATCCTGACAATGCATTCTTCTGATTAATGCTAAAACAGATAATCTTCTTAATATTGCCAATTAAATGACAAAAAAACCAAAACACTTAATACCATGGTTTCCTTCAACCCTTGCTGTAATTTGAATGTGCATCTTTTTCATGGTCCTTGATCATTACTCAAATGAGGCAATGCCACACACACATGCTCGCTAAATATTACTTAGGCAGTTTTAAATGGGTCCATCAGTAAAATTCCAAGGGCTAGGGATTTAAAAAAAAAGATCTTATGCTACCTTAGAAGTTTATAATTAACGAACAATGACTCTCACACATTACCTATGTTCTATGCACAAATGGTAGGATTTTCAAAATTGCCTTGCGCCTTGTCGTCTCCCATTGAAGTCAATGGTAAAGCTTCCATTGACTTCCGTTGGAATGGAGTTTGGAAAATGCTGAGCTCTTTTGAAAATCCCAACCAGAGGAGCATAGTTAAGTAATCAGACCAAAACAGAGAAAATTCATGTGTTTCAGAATTAAAAGCAAAAACAGATCTCAGAAATATTCCTCTCCATATTAATTACCTGCATTTCTTAGCCTGGTTAGATGGTATCTGCTTCCTAGGAACAACCGATAGCTTTCTAGCCCAAGACTATCTCCCAGGCTGACAAACACCCCAGTTCAGCCCTCAAGCATTCCTTGTGCTCGCTCACCTTCCAACATAGTATGAAAAAAATAAGGCCCTGTTTTGATAGGGACAAAATGGTTGGTCAAATAGTTCTGCTAATTTCACAAAGATGCGTGATAATGTTTTACATATGGTCCTATGCTTTTTAACAACAGAAATTGAACACACATTTCGAGACAAGTTTGGTTGATATGCTGCTGATAGCATAGGATAACGGTATGCCTTTTGGTTTCAATTATTCTGAAGACAGCCTAGGGATTTACCCATTTGCCCAGAGCTAATGGGTTTATGGGCTCTTTAAGGAGCAAGATAAGCCCACAGATGTGACAGTGAACAGCATGTAGTCAGAGCTACTGCAGGGGCTAGAATTCTGGTGGACTGAGGTTGTTTAAAGGTATCAGAACAGAGGGTGTGGCATAGTCAGCATTCTTTGGTGCAACTAAAATACACGTGTGTTCTCATCCTGTTGGAATACTCTACATTGTAAACAATGTTCCATTTTATGAGGTCACAGCAGGCCAGCCCCTCAGCTGGTTTAAATGGGTCTCCCTCTGCTGAAGAGAATGAAGTACTACCCATTTTCACCAGCTGTGGGGCTGGCCCAGTTCATTTAGGTAAGCTGGCCAAAAGTGTTCCCTCTTTGCCAGATGACAAATTTGTGAATATTCCTGAAAAATCTGCTTTTGTCATATCGATTTTCAAAACTAAGGGGATGGGATAGGAGGCAGGAAATGTGCTTATCATTAGTCAACATGGCTAAATCAGCAACAATTACCTTTAAGCCAGAAGGTCGTATACATTTCTAATAGGTGTAAGGTCCCATACCAGTGCTTGGACTGATATAGTGACAAAATGTGCACGGCCAGCAAAACTGGATGGGGATTTACCATTGGGTTATTTACGTACTATGTACTGAGCACCAAGACCATACTTAGCATTTTACAGACAGGAGAAACAGTCCTTATACTTCAGGGAATGGACAGTCTAGTTCAAATACAGGCAAAATCAGATTAGAATAAACTATATCAAACTCATAGCTTTCTAAAGTGCTTCTGGATGTTTTACACCCAACTCTGATCTCACCTAAACTGATCAAGCACAAGTTGGTGTTATTACAGATTTATATTGGTATATGGCTGATCAGAGTCAGGACCTTTGAGTACAAGAGTTAAGGCATATTAAACAACATTCTTTTCTACAATATATCTTCTCTCTCTCTCTATTGATTTATTCAGATACAACTGTTAGGTAGATTATGCTAAAATGTTTTAAAGAATAACTACAACAGATGGAATACAAACCCCTAGCAACACCTCTATGGAGAGAGAGAGAAAAAAAATGGGTCAGGGATATACCAAAGAAAGGCAGAGAACCTAGTGAACCTTGGAAGCACTAAGGAGGCATAGGCAATGGTGTGTTAAGTTTCAGAAAGAGTTATAGATTAAGAATTGACAGTCAGACTTTCCCCAAGTGGATCCAGAAGGTAAAAACGCAAAGGCTTGATTCCGCTTGCACTGGTGAAAGTCAGGGCATGAGAGAAGAGAATCAGGCCTATTGACCTCAAAGGAGTTACTTGTGATTTACATGGGTGTAACCTGAGAGGGAATCAGGCCTACAGAGTTCCAGCTCCTTGCATTAGAAGTTTTTCTTCTGGGCAGAAGATCCTATCAATTTTGCAGAGGTTTTCAGCCCATTCTCACATTACAGGTAGACAGTTGTCACAAAGCATTAGATCTAAACAAGGTTGACAGTGTAACTGCGAGCTAGCCCCAGGCTTGGCAGGCTGTGCACCACCTGCAGCTTCCAGCACTGCAGCCATAGGGCAATAGTGTGTGCCATAAGAGATAGGCTGACATCATCTGCTGTGAATCACTTTGAATTGTTGCCCTTAACTGACAGTCTACTCAAGACCAGCCTGCCTTTCAAACAACACAGCCACTGCCAGAAGCCTGCTTGCCCCCATATGGCAACAGTTTAAAACCCAGCATGTGTGTCACGAGTAGCGTATGTACCTTTTGATCCCGTTGGTCATTGGTGGGGATTCCCCCTGGTAGTGGTGATCAGAAAGAGTTTCTCCCTCGGTTTGTTCAAGATACCATGTTCCCTAGGAGGCTTACTCAGCACAGGAGAAAGAGAGACTGGAGTTCTGTTCATACAAAGCTAAAAAGGGGATTGAAATCACCAGCCCTAGAGAACTAGCCGGTAGCAGCAAAACATGAGAGAGTCATCAGGTGGCTACCAGTTCCCACTTGATGGGAATTATGTGGTGATCAGCTTACCCAGCAATGGCTGCCAGCATCCCACCTACTACGTTTTAGTTCTCTCAGCACTGAGCCTCCACTGCCAGAAAACAATGGTGAAAGACCACATGGAAATGATCCAGATCGGAAAGGTTGTTTTTTTTTTTAAATGCAATGATCAATGTTGCTTAGTGAGTGGTTTTAACAGGATGGCCCTGACCCTGTGGAGAAGGCTGCGGTGTTTCTGTGTTGAGAGAGGGGATGAAGGCAGATGGTTCTTGGATTAGGAAGTGTAAATTGATCTAGGGCAAGCTTGAGGCTGGATAGGAATTTTAGAGAGGCCAAGGGGATGTTCTTCCATTTTGCTTACATCCTTTGTCTGCAGGATGCCCATGTAGATTGTAAGCTCTTGGGGACAGAGGCCTGTCCAGCCATTGTCCGTGAAGCAAGTAGAACAATTTTGGGTGCTATGTTCATAACGATACTATTCTGCCTTTGAAGATTATCCAATATATTTTCTGTGTTCATTTATTTTAAGGAACCTGAAAGCTTTTGTATGAGCTGCTTATAAGTGAAATGTACTCCTTACAGCTGTTGCATCTTTTTGAAAGGCAGTCACAAGGAAGCATCATAAAACCTAAAGAATATTACTTTTAACACACACACACACACAAGTACAGCTGTTGAGTCAGTGTTATTACATACGGTAGGAAAAACCCATCAGATACTTGATAGAGAAGATTGAGATGGTAGTGAGAAAGGGAGGTTGAGTAGATGACAGCTACCTACAAGGGGCCTGATGCTGAACACCTCATAAAGGTCCTGAGTGGCCTCAAACTACAGATGAGCTTGTCAATGGAGCTTAACATCATGATAATTATACTGAGCGCTCGTGACTTGCACAGATATGAGATTTGCGGGCAAACCGCTGAGAACAGAATTCAGCCCTATAGAAGTACCTTCTGAATGGCTCTCTGCGCAGCCATGCAAGAAATTACTGTTCTGTTATCCCTTTTGGTAGAAGGAAAGATACAGGTGACAGGAAATGGCCTAGTGGCTAGAGCACTGGACTGGACCTCAGGAAACTCAACTTTTATTCCTGGCTCTGCCACTAGTCTGCTGGATAACTTTGGACAAGTCACTTCACCCTTCTCTGCACCTCAATTTCCTCATCTATAAAGTGGAGGCAATGATACTAGCCTCCTTTGTAAAGTGTTTTGAGCTCTACTGATGAAGAATGCAACTTAAGAGCTAGGTATTATTTTTAGTTGTTGCTAGAACAGGCAGGTAGAGTTGAGGGCCAAAAGGTTTCAGAGTCATATCTCAGCACAGAAAAATTCTGTGCTCCTAGGAGTGAGAGAAGCCTAGCACTAGAGAACAGGGCTAACATTGCCTGTAGGGCAGGGATTGTTTCTTTGCTCTAAGTTTTATACCACCGAGCACAATGGGGCCCTTGGCTGTGGGTACTACTATGATGTTGATAATTGGCTAGGAGGGATATACTGGCTGATCTAGTCAGGCTTTTTTCTAGCTCTCATTTCTTTTTTGTATACATTTAAAAATAAAATGCATTAAAATGGTAAATGTGGTTGGATTGTGAGTAAAGGTATAATACAGCAGTGTACTAGAGGGTCCCACATTTCTGTATAGTACCATAGTCACCACCACCTTCAAACAAGAAAAGGCATCCATAGCCAGCTGGGCCCAGTTCTGGATGGTTAATCCAATGTAAAACTGAAGTAATTCCAATAACTGACTTTGGCTTTGTAATGGTGTCAATGAATGCAGAATCTCATCCAATGTGTCTACATTAAACAAGCCTATATTCCCTTCTTCTACCCGCAAAAGCAGCCTCTGAGGAAGAGCTTGGAACATGAATGATCTTTCTTCCCTGTCCCCCCCACTTCCTATATGGAAACCTTTATCCTAAAAACTAGTTTCCTGATTCTTGTTTACACTGTGACCCCTTTACACTGGTTTGGTAATGTTAAGAGGCCTTAAAGTGGATGTGAATTAAATTCACAGCCCCCTGACACAATCAAAATGGTGTAAAGAGGCCACAGTGTAAATGAGGATCAGGCCCTAATAGTCCTTAAAAACTTTAATTTTAAAAAAAACTTTAAAAATGTATACTTTAAAAGATTCACAAAGGGTTGGTTTTGTTTGTTTTTTAATTAAAGCTTTTAAGAAAGATTCAGCAAATTTTTTAAAATACACAAGGGTTGGTGGGTTATTTTTCCTCTTTCCTGATGATCTGATTCTTTCTCTGCCACAGATGCAGTATTGTTTGTTTCCTAATGAGAAGCCATAAAAAGATCACGTGACTGCAGGAGTGGTTTTCCATGACCAGACAAAGCCCTTTTTGTTTATTCTGTTAGCCAACTCAAGGCCTGGTTCAACCAGAGACAACTGGCAAAAACAATGCAGGTCCTACCCATAGATGAGCAATTAACCCCAGTCTTGCTCTCTCTCACATACACCCACCCACCCCCCACATACAACCATCTCCAAACTCTTCAGAGCTTGCTCATCCCAGATTTACATTTCAAGAGTTAGTTTGTAAAGGGACCACCAGCAACAAATGTCAGATCTGGTTTAGGGCTTGGGTCAAAGGCATTTAGATAGAAGAATAATTGCACAGGGATGTGGTTTGCTCTGGAGAAATAAAGACTGTGTTTAAATGTCTGAAATTCCTGGTGACGCTAATAATTGCAACCTCTGCCTCAATAAAATGCACAAATAATGTTATTGAAACATTTCCAATCAAAAAGGTATTATTTTTGGTTTAAAACAGATGCAGTAGTCAGTATTTAAAAGGAAGACGTCTGGGTGGGTTTACCTCTATTTCAAGGGAATACAAAACTACTGGAACTTTGGTCAAGTCCTTCTTTCTCTATTTTTATAGCCTTTTTATTACAATGTGAAAAGTTTAATACAGATCTTGGGCTGCCTTTTATAAACAACCAGAAAGTTCCACTCTCCGATCATCTATTAAAGATGTTTTCACTGTGACACATTGGATGAAGATGTGTTAGAGAACAGCCTAATAGTGGGACCTACTGAGCTTCTCCGGAAAAGTACTGAGCACACAACCCCCCCTGACCCCCTTGAGAATCCTTGACACCTCACAGGATCAGCCCTTTAACCCAGCTGTAGGCATCGATCCTGCAAACACAAGAGGGTCCAAGTGATTTAGAAGCTTCAGTCCCATTTTCAAACGGGATGGACATTGAATGTGAGATACCTACCTTTGAAAATCTGGATTTTAGAAGCCTAAGTTCCAGAATTTCCAAAGGTATTTAGACACTTAAAGGAATCTGCCTAACCAGGACCACTAATTCCAGGTGTTACGTGCCTAATCTGCTTAGGTGCTTTTGAAAACCCCACTAAGTGCCCAGCTGCCTCTTCTCATGCCTGTAGATCTTTGAAAACACGACCCCAAATGCCTGTCACTTTGGAAATTAGGACTGAGGTGCTTTTAAAATTTTACCTTTCTTGCTTTACTTTGCTCACGTGTCTTATCCCATTGAAGTCAAAGTCTTTACTCATGAGTAAACTTAAGCATGTCCAAAAGCATTGGCTGGACTGAGGTCATAATTATAACATATCATAGGCCTAATAAGTGTCTTCAAGTAAAATAAAAATTGTCTCCTATCATTGCACTTGATAGATATGATATCAACACATATTGAAGAAATGTATTGCTATAAATACTCAGGCACTCTTTATTATTACCCCCCCAAAAATAATCTTTAATCTTTCTATTGTACAATCATCTGAGACCGATTTGAACCCAGGTTTTTCTGGCTCAATTTAAACTTTTATATACATGATCATTTCTGACAGCTGGCAACCCTACATTCTTAGGGTATAGTAGTTCTTCTCTAATCAAACATATCTGCACAGTAATGTTACACAACTTAACTTTTTACATTCAATGTATTACAAAAAGATTCCTTCCAATTGCACAGAACTATGACAAATTAGGCAGTATAGGTAAAAACAGCTTTTCTTTAAGTTAATGATTAACATTACTCCAGGAAATAACTGAGACTATTGTCTTATTTCCAAAGGTTGTCCTGGGGCAAGTGAAAAGCTAATTTCATTAGACATCATACATATTACAAGGATAGATATGCAATCACTGCATGCATATGTATAAAATCATTTTAAAAAGCCCTCTTGGACAAGGAAGTCAAAGAATACTACGAGATGCCCATCAGAATGAAGGATAGAAAAATAAACACACTGGGTCATATTGTACCACTGGGGTTTAAGCAGAATTCCCAGTGATGTGAATGGGAGTTCTGCATAAAGCTCAGTAGGACAGCCTGGTCTCCCATTGTGCCTGGAGTTGATAATGCATGAAAACTTTCCTTGTGCTGATTAAAGGTGAGTGACTGGCCATTTTACAAGCCATATGTTGGGTTATCAGAAGAGAAAATACATGCTATTCAAGTGGCAAGCCTCATCTTCTTGAACTCAGATTGCATTCCTGGATTTAGGATCACAAGGCTATTGCACATTTTGTGCCTGAGCCTGCACTATGGAAGTCAATGAGAGCTTTACCGTTGCCTTCAACAGGATGCAGGATCAAGACTTCTGACAAGGATAATAAGTACAGAGCTGTTCTTGGTTACATCACGGACTTCAGTGGACTTCATCTGCACTGCCGTGAATGAGTGCCACACACCACGCATAGAGCAAAGGCAGATATGCAAGTTACTTGAAAGACTAATGATATCTTAAAAAGGGAACCGCAAAAATTGACAGCAGCCAGTAGCTAAAAATGAAATAAATTGTCTTTCATGTACCTCTGGGAGTTGGATGAAATTTCACAGGGCTATGAAGAGTAGCCCGAGTGTTTTGTTTGTTTTTAAAGTTAATGTAAAGCTTTTATGGATAACTGCTGGATTGACAGCCCTGAGAGTAGAATCTTCTGTTCATCCACAGCACAGCCTAGGTCAACTTCCCCCTACCTCAGACATATTCAGGAAGGACTCACATTTGATGTAGTGCTTGAGGATAAATGGGACACCTCAGCAACACATGAAATTCCCCCATACACAGAGAGCCAGCACAAAATCTGGGCACCACTTAAGAGAGTCTTGGGCAGTCTCTCCACATAATGGAGGAATTTGACCTAATAGGAGTTGAGAATGTATTTGTAGAGTGGCTAAATTCCTGCAATCCCCTCCCTTCCCCTCAACCTCCCTCCCAAAGTGGTCCCAAAAAGTACTGCGATCCTGCTTACCACAGTTGTCTTCAGAATGGGCTTATTGGCTTACTCCTATCTTTCCACTCTGCCCTGCAGTTTCCTCTCTCCGAGCCTTCAGGAGGTGTTGTAGAGCCATTTCCTCCTCTCCTAGAGTCTGCCCAGTATAGACTACCACCTTCCTTTTCTTGTCTATGAGTCAAGCATAAGCCAGTCCTTCCACGCCACACACTGCAAGGCGAGTAGGGAAAACACTTCTTCCTCTAAATAGAGGTCTCTCCCGGAGGCTTGCTAGCACCCACATGCTAAAGATTTCTTGGTTTGGGTTCTGCAAGTATCTTCTAGATAGAATCAGTCCCCAGATGCTGAAACAGCTCCTGTGTATTTAAGTAGATGGCCAAACCCCAGGTCCTCACTGAGCATTGCCTTTGTTTGAGCATGCAACGAATATTGAGCCCCTTTTACCATTGAAAATACAGGTTATGTGATTAGTCATCATTAAACATTTTCAGCTCTCAGCCCTACAACACTTGTGCAGCTGAATTAACACTTGCAGAGGTGCCAGTTACAGTATTTTCTGTTCCTCTTTCCTTCCTGTGTACAAACCTTAGCACCCTACTCTTTTTTGAGTGTTAGTGTACACCATAAAATAGACAAGATGTGTAACACTAAGAAGTTATCAGTGTGAGGGCACTCTGAATTTCTTAACTTTGGAGAGCTTGACCTTACCATCTTAATGCTGCATTGCTAGATTTTAATTTAATTTAATTTTTTTTTTTGCACATTTCATTGTGAATCTGTTTTTACAATACACAATGCAATACATTTTATTTGTCTGTGGAACTTTAATACCCTCCGCAAAGTGTTTTATGATGTAATGTGTGAGTGTCTGTTAATCATACGCTAAATGGAAAAGAAAAATTTAAGTGAGATATAAAAGGTGAAGTGAGTGACTCAGTAGGTCGGAGGGAAAGCAACAGGAGTTCCAGACATGGGACATGACTAACTTTTCTACCTCTTTTTTCTCCCAAGTCTTGCAGGAACTGCTGTGTTTAAATAGTCAATCATTAACTTTTTGATGATGTTTTAAAACCTGAATTGAATTCTCTGAATATGACCAACTGTCATTTCAGGGTCTGCATCACTGCAATGCAAGTCTCAGAGCACTTTAGCAAGCGATAGCATTGAATGCAGTATTGAAAGCTTACTGTTCCACATTGGGAAAAGCCACCAAACCAAGTCAGTTAAGTTTCAGATTCATATAGGTCTGGATGATGCTTCAAGAATCAGAGTGGCAATGGTTAGCAGTATGGCAGAGCTATTGCTACCAGATAATGCTATATTTTGTCCATGAGCATAGAAAGCAACAGAAGTTTAATGGAGTTGGGCTTACAGGGAGTGGTAATGCGATCAGTCTGTGTGAGAAACAGTTCCCAACATGGGTACGGCTGAAATTCTGCTGAACTAATATGCCTGTGGTTTTGTCTAAGGAACCAACTATGATCCACCTAAAAATTCCGTACTTTAGTCCCGATCCTGCAATTTGACCCAGATAGGTAGCCCCTTCCACTCTCACAATATCCAACTAACTTCAGTATGACTCTTCACAGCTGCCAACGCCCATCTGACCAAATCACATTGCAGAATTCAGGCTTTATTTATTAATACCACTGAGTACCAACCAGCAGAACTCAAAAGCAGGGCATGGGGAACAGTCCTGCAGACCTTATACAACAAAAATGTCCATCGATTTCAAGAAAAAAAAATTAAGAATTTCCCTTCTAAGACTCCAAAGGCTAATTGACCAGATGAGGGCCTGCTGAATTTGATAGAACTAGGGTGGATATAATCACTCAATAGAGCCAATAAGCAATTAACTGAATGGATTCAACTGTTTAGAGGTCTCTGTTTATTAAATATAACATTAAAGGTCAATTTCTTAATATGCTTCTTAATATCCATTATTCCTTCATTTGATTATTATTTAGAATGGCATCAATATATTTTACACAATGCAAGAGTAAGAAAAGGGCAGGAATTGCACATCTGGAGGTGGGGAATATGAGTGGACAACGTCTGAAGCCAAAGGAAGCTATAAGAAAACAAGAAGGGTGGTCTTGTGACTAAGGCACTGGAGGAACGCAGGGGGAGGGCTCAAGAGAGTTGGGCTCTGTCACAGACTTCCTGTGTGTGGATCTTGGCTAAATGACTTGGGTTCAGATACTCACACATACCTAGGTACCTAACTCCCAGAGGAAGTTAGGAACCCAATTACCTTTGAGGGTCTGGGCCACTGTGCTTCCAATTTCCTGTCTCTAGACTAGAGACAATACCTTACTCCTATCCCTTGTCCATTAAGTTCTGTGGGGCAGAGACCATCTCTAACTATGTATTTGTCAAAAACCTAGCACAATGGAGTCCAAGTCTCTAGCTGGGGCATCTTGGTACTACTGTAAAGCAAATAATAAACAAGAAAAACTGGAATCTTATTAAAAATCAGTGATCTTTGATGCACCCATTACTTTGAGTAATTCTTCCTGATTCCCTAAAAAGGACCACCAGCAATATGATCAACATAACCATCTTTTCACATTAGTGCCACGGTATGGCCCTGTTTTTGATGCCTCATTCTGCAATGGGATCATAAAGAATTTTTAACATATTTACTTCTCAAGCACTTTGTGATACAGGTTGCACGCAAGGTGCAGTACAATGGGAGTTGTATGGTATATTATATCAATTATTTCAGAAGGCAGCATAATTAAAAAAGGACTGTGAATCTAGTTCCAGCATCCCTACTGGACAATCTCCTTTCCTCTGCTCTGGCAGAGAAGCACCAAGGAGCAAAGATTCAGTCCTAGCTATAGAACTATTTCTGAGGAAATGATGCTGGAGCTATTGCAAAGAATGGGAGACACAACAGAAAGCTGATTTGCAGGGCTGGGGATTCTCTCCATGCACTGCACCAGTGTGTACTTGTTCGGGGTGGGAGTGCATGCCTTTCCCCTCCTCCCATGTGCAGTCAATGGGCGTGGGGTTAAGCCTTCATCTGCATGGAGGTAGAGGAACTTTTAGCCGTCAGAAAATGGCTTGGGAAGTTCAGCAGCAGTATGGAACATGCACATTTGGGACTGTGCAGTTGATTCTCACAGCTAGTAATGGGCCTGGAATGATAAGACACAAACCATTGTTTAGATAGTTACATATAGCATTTTACAGCTATGTAAGAAGACAAGATCCTTCCCAATATTTTATAATCCTCATCAGATTAATACCATACAAACAGATGGCCAGGTGTAAAAGTGAGAGCAAGCAGCACCGGACAAGAGATCAGCACTGGAAGGAGAAGCAAAGAGAGGGGTTTTAACAGAGAGGTTGCTCAGCATATAGGAGGACAGATGATGTCCCAAGCATTGAGGGTAGCCTGGAAAAAGGTATGGAGAGAGAGGGTGAGCATCCAAGAAGCAGCCTTTTCACAGAAGGTGTACACGTGCACATGCACTCCCAAAGGGGAAAGACAGCCCTGTGCCTAGCCACAGCACCAGGATGAGGAGATCCAGAGTGAAAACCCAGCCTCACTGAGGTCAATGGCAAACTCCCATTTATTTCACCTCTAGTTCTAGTCCTGGCTTTGCCACACTTCTTGTTTGATCTTGGATAAGTCACTTAGGGTCCATTTTTTAAAAGTACCAGTGGGATTTAGGAACACAAGTTAATTGACTTTCAAGGATACTTGAGATCCTAAATCCTTTAGACACTTTTGAATATCAGCTCCTTAATGTCTCTGTGACTCTGTTTCCCATCTGTAAATAGGGATGATAGTAATCCCTCAGCAGTGTGATCTGAAACTCATTCAGTCACATGCATAAAGTGCTGTGTGGTTCCTTCCACTGGGGGCCTCAAAAGCGTACAGGATTGTTATGTAGAGAACATATCCATATGTACGTTTATGCACATATGCACAGCATACATTTGAGGGGGAGTTGAAAGGCAGGTATCAAGATTACTTGGAAGCCTGTCAAACAATGCTATAGTGGGTCTGGCATCTGATCTGCCTCCCAGATTATAAAGAGTAAAAAACAACTCATTCTTATATGGCACTTTTCATCCATAGTTCTCAGAGTGTTTTATAATGCTTCCAACCTCCTTTGTAAAGCAAACAAGGCAGGACGTTACTCTCCTGGCCTGTTTTGACACATGAAAATAGTTATCAGTGTTTGGAAGAGTTTAGAAAAGGGCAGTTGTTGAAATGAGCTGGGATTCTGGGGCTGCTAGGTTTCAGAGAAGGGGAGGGCTTCATGTACATTCTGTTAAAATTTAATAATATGTAGCACTGTATGAACCATAACTAAATTGTCACAAGTCCTCTGAAGCAGGTAAACGTTATTGACATTTTACAGATGCTGAATGCACAGCAGCGGTCAAAAAGGCTAACAGTATGTTAGTAACTATTAGGAAGGGGATAGAAAATAAGAGAAAAATATCAATGTCACTATATTAATCCATGGTGTGCCCACACCTTGAATACTGTGTGCACTTCTGGTCATCCAATCTCAAAAAGATAGTGAAATTGGAAAAGGTTCACAGAAAGGCAACAAAAATGGTCCAGGGTGTGGAACAGCTTCTATATAAGGAGACTAAAAAGATTAGGGCTGTTCAACTTAGAAAAGATATGACAAGGGGGGATACGATAGAGATCTATAAAAGTGTGAACAGTGTGGAAAAAAAGTGAATAGAGAAGCATTATTTACCCTTTCCCACCTAATACAAAAGCCAGGGGTCACCCAATGAAATTAATAGGCAACAGGTTTAAGACAAACAAGAGGAAGAACTTCTTCACACAATGCACAAACAACCGGTGGAACTCATTTCCAGGGGATGGCCAACAGCATAACTGGATTCAAAGAATTAGATAAGTTCATGCAGGATAGGCCCAGCATTGGCTATTAGCTAAGACGGTCAGGGACATAACCTAATGAGCAGGTTGACCCTAAACCTCTGAGTACCAGAAGCCAGGAGTGGAAGATAGGGGTGGATCACTCCATCATTGCCCGTTACATACAGTCCCCTGAAGCTCTGGTACAGGTCACCATCAGAGACAGAATACTGGGCAAGATGGACCATCATCTGACCCAGCGTGGCAGTTCTTCTGTTCTTTTGTTCCAATGTGGAAACACCCGCAGAGGGATGAAGGCCACAATGTTCAAGTGTAGCTATATAAACTTAAATACACCCCTGGATGAAGAGCCCAGACGTAGGCCACCAGCTTTGAAAACTTTAGCCTAAGTGAGGTGGTGACAAAGTCACTAGCCACCCAGGGATTAGTTCCTTGCTCCATCCATTACACTTGTGGCCCCTCCTGTAGCCACAGGTCATTCTAGCAGCAGTCTCTCAGGGACTTTTCAGCAGCAATAGCTTGGCACTACCCCATACAGCTGTGATCTGTGGGACCCCTTGAGTTTAAGAAAGACAAGACCATTGCTATTCCTAGCCCCAGACCCCAGCCCTGGGTGACTGTTCTCTAGGAAGCTCCTAGCCCTAATGATCGCTTTCTGTGGGTTTATATTTCCAAGGCTGCATACATAAAGAACAAAGGGCTAGATGTGTACTGTTTTCAGTAACTGAAAGCAGAAATTCCCCTTTACTTTTCCAACAAACAGGGAGGTTGGGGTCACAGCCATGGGCTTTGTAGGACTGTCTAGCTCTGTCCAGATAGACTGAGAGCTCTGTCCAGATAGACTGTCCAGATAGACTCCTTAAAGTCCTGCTATTGTGATGCCTTGCAAGAGCCTTCAATTCTCTTAGTATGCTTTGTCTTCCAACTCACAGCCTGTCTCTCTTCAGATGCATGCTTTATCCAAATAAAAAGTCCCTTTCTCTTGTCAGAAAGCTACTGAAGGTCCCTTGCTGTCCACTCTGGCAGTAAATTAAGAAGTTAAGGAATAACAGGGCACTGTACAAGCTTCCCTCTACCCACTTCCACCCCCTGAAATCCGGGACACTGAGATAATGATCTCACCCATGAAGAAACAAACAGCGCAATCTACATTTTTCATCTGTTCCCATATATAGACTGTCACGTTTTATCAGGCAGCCTTCTGGTGAAAGTACAGGCTTCCCTTTTGGAAACATGACTCTGAATAGAACTTGAAAAGCCCCTTCCATTACGGCAATGTTATGATTTTGTTCATTTCCTTCGAGTACGTTTCAGTAGAAAGTTTTCTGTCAGTGTACAGAGCAAGTCAAACACTGTGAAGGAGATTCTGAAGGCGGAACTGAGGAGTGCATGGAAGGAGACGATCTCTCATATAGTTTTTAGGAGTTTAGCTGAAAATCATCCAAGACACAGGCGCATTGCTGACTATCTTACAGCAAAATGCAGAGGTTTGTCTAATGGATTTTAGTTTGTAACTAAATATTTACTTCTTTCAATATGAGGAACAGCAATACAAGAATAGTGATTTCCTAATGTAAATTGATCCATCACAGATGAGTACTTAGATCAATGTGTGATGTCCCAATTGGAATTAAAGCCATTTCCATAAAGACAACAGGCACAGATAGATTTTAGATAACAAAGTGTAATTTTAAAAGACTGAGCCCACCGACTATGAATTCACCCTTCCCTAAATGCAGTCTGCCACCTTTTAAAGGCATCCAGTATCTTGGAAAGGAGAAAAGGTTTGGAAATAAAATATGCAATGCACAGAGGACCAAATCCAGTTGCCACTGAAGACAATGTGTTTTGTAATTGCCGTCAGTGGAATCAGGATTCAGCCCTGGCATTTTAAAGAGCTAGTAGAGAAGCCTACCTGAAAATCTGAGGGCCAAATTCTCTATAGCTATAAACTGATTTAGCTTAATTGAAGTCAGTGGAGTAGCACTAATTTAGACAAGCAGAAAAGGTGTTTCTTGATTTCTAATGCTGCCACTAGAGAGAGAGAGAGAGAGACTAAGGGGCCAATTTCAGAGGGTGATGTGAATTGTAAATTGTAAAGGTGGTGTAAATTGCCCAGAATTAGAAGCCCCTAGACCAGTTTGCAGAGTCGGTCAGAATAATGTGCACGTGTAAGAAAAACTTAGTTTAACACACCCACTGCATACATTGGGATGGGCTGGGGATGGGGGAGGCACTGAAGTCGGGAAGCAGCATGGTCCCAAGACTGGGGCATTGGACTGGGACTCAGGAGACCTACCGTCTAATCCCTGTTTCTAATCCCACTGACCTTCTGCCAGCCCCTTCACCTCTCTGAACCTCTGTTTGTCCCTCCAACTTGTTATCTGTCTTGTCTACTTACATTGCAAGCTCTGCAGTGCTGAGACTCTCTTACTTCACGTTCATACAGCACTAGACACGATGGGCCCCTGCTTTCTGTTGGAGCTGCTAATCGCTATCATACCAAAAAAAACCAAAAACAAACCCCAAATAATTTTCACCATGTTAGATTCCCATCTGACCTTGTCTCAGGGGAGTTGGTTCTCTTTTGGAGGATTTATCATGCCTTCGAAATTTAATGTCAGACTCAGTGAGCTGCCATCTTAGTCCTTGTTGGATTGCCTGTCCTTGGAGAGATTCAGCTGGTCGCATGGCAGAGTTTAAATCTCACTCACCCCTGGAGATTCACACTCAGCTCCTTGGTTCTCTCTTTGGACTGTAGGACTGAGTCAGTGCCAAGCTTAGGGAGGATGGTGTGGAGCGCTTGGATTTGGTTTGCCCTCAGCCCCCTTGTTCAGCTTTCCTTAATTGGTGACACACGAGGCATCGTGTTGAATGAAGAGTTGTTGGACCTACAGCTCTGAATCTGGTGGCACCAGAGGGCATTCTCTAGCCTTCTACTTGAGATATTTGGCGTATTCTTGAGGCCTCAAGAATGCTGCTTATCCACTCACATTATACTGGAGTTCACTGGATCTGGAAAGCGGTCTGCCATATGGGATAATCGCTGTATAATTTGTATCCGATCTATTGACAACCCATGTTTTTTCATCTCTATGCAGTTAAGTTAATAACTCCAGCTACCTTCAAGTCATGACTAACAAGGGTGTTTCTGTTCACAAAGAATAGCAATGAGTGCCTTTCATTATCTCGCTTCCATGGTGCAGTTTGTTTTCTCCCTTCCATGCTGAAGAGGCTTTTTAAGGGCTATGGCAAGAGATGCCCTTTGCACAGTTTGGCATTACAGCCTATATGTTTTAGGGATCTGCTGCATGCAGATATATTCCGTATTGTCATGGCGAGGGCCAGCTACTTGAAGTGCATTCAGAATGGAAGTTTCTCATACTGAATATGAAAAGGCAATAGAGAATGTGAAGAATACACAAGAAGTCCGACAGCAGCATGGTGAAGGACGTAAAGCCACAAAAGCAAGGAAACACGGAATGAATGCTACTAGCCCTTTGGCCTTAACTCACACAGTTGTAAACTTCAGCCTGTTTAGAGGACATGGCTACGCGGCTGGATTTATAGTCTTAATCTGACTTTGCATGGTGTTAATTTTGACCCTTGTGGCTCACATTTTACAAACGTATTATTTCTGCTGACTGAGATCAAGGCTCCATGGGGCTAGCCACATAACATATGCATAGTAATGGAGACTCTGCCTCCAAGGAGCTTGCAGTTAGACGAGAAAGGAAAAGGATGGGAGAAAAATGAAGTGTTATTATCCTCATTTTACAATTGGAAACTGAGGCACAGAGAGATTGACTTGCCTGAGGTCATAGATGACGCCTGTGGCAGACAGGGAATTAAATCTATGTTTCCCAGAGTCCCAGTCCAGTACTTTAATCACAGACCACTCATCCACTCTGTGAAACCCCTATGCTGTAAGGGGTTGTGTGAGCACTACACATTTGAATGCTGCTGGGAAGCTCATGTACTTCCCACTTGGAGATGCAGCCTGAGCACCAAATTTAGACTGGCAGCCAGTAGGAAAAGAGGGAAGGGCCAGGGCCCAGAAAGTGCCTCATTACTGCACTTTTGGGGTTCCTCATGTCATTAGCAGTGATATAGACTCTCAGGAAGCACAGGACACCTGGAGTCTGGCTGCCTGCTGTCCAGCTGCACAAAGGACAGCAAGGCTGCTCCTTCTACCCTCTTCTCAACACTCACACCCTGGAAGGAGAGCCCGAATGGATGCCTTAGAATAGAAATGATCACCAGTGTGGGCTGCTGGTCTTAAGCATCCTTCAAATTAAAGCCTCCACTCAGGGATGCTTTTGAAATGCCAAAGCCAGATCCCATTGAAATATATGGTAAAACTCCCTTTGATTTCAGTGGGACTAGGATTGGACCCAGAGCACATAAGTAAAACCAGCCTCTTCCTGTGAGGTGAGGAGAGCATACACTGCCCACTAGAGTGTTTGCATAAACAATCCAAAGGAAATCTTGGTTATAGACAGCTGTGGAAGTGCCCCTTTTAAAGTATATTTTGTAATGCTGGCACCTAGCAATGAGTCTTACATTGAGTGAAGGATGTCACCTTTGACAGAAACAGACAGCAATGAATTAAATCATTGAAAGCAAGAGTCTTACCACAAAAACAACAAAACAAAATACTCACATACGCTACAGATACCTAAATATTAGACATTGAAAGCAGGACAGCCTAGGTTAGCTAACTGCTGTGATCACACTGAATTCAGATAATTGAGGTTTCAGGTAATCAAAAGAATTTTGGATATACATAATTCACAGGGAACATGTTTTGGCTAATGGGAAGTTTTGGATAACAGAAGTTGTTCTATATGTGGATAGAAATAAAAACACCTGAGAAACTAAAGAAATGCTAAGATTTGGAGTAAGGGGACACTTTCCCCATTCTCACGAATGTCTTAAAGCAATGTCTTAAGAACAGAAATCTAGCTATACCATGGCAATGAGACATACAGCCTTTCAACTCTAGGTGGCAAATTCAAATGCAACTCAAATGAGTAGATGCTGAAAGTTGTGTTCAGATCTGACGGCTGTTTGGTGGCCTTTGCAAATGAGTTTGATGGTCTTTCAATCCAATTCCCCAAGGGACAAGTGTCCACATCTCAAAAGCCACAACCAACCTGATTGACTAACTAGTGGTAAATAAAAATAAATAGTAGTAATAATAAATATCTAACTCTTATACCGCTGTTTCATCAGTAGATCTCAAATGCTTTACAAAGATGTTACAAATTGTTTTACTTTAAAAAAAAAACAAAACACATTTTCTCCTTTTACAAATGGGGAAACTGAGGCACAGAACAGGGCAGTGACTCGCCCAAGGTCACCCAGCAGGTCAGTGGCAGAACTGGGAACAAGACCCAGATTGCCTTAGTCCCAGACCACTGTTTTATCCACTAGAGCTGATCAACAGTTTCTGACAGAACAATTTTCTTCAGAAAATGCTGATTCCAGAAAATTGAAACATTTCACAGGAACGTACCGATTCCATCAAAATATTTTGTGGGACATCGTCAAAACATTTAATTTCAATATGGACAAAATGTTTCATTTTGAAATTATAGTTTCAACTTATGTGGTATTATAGTACATAAGTCAAAACAATAAGGTCAAAACAAAATAGTTTTGTAATATTTCATTTTGCAACATTCTGAGATTAACTTTTTGTCCTGCATCAGGACTAAACCAAATTTCAGAATTTCCCATAGGATGGAAATTCCAGGTTTTGACCAGCTCTACTATTGGCAACCTTACCAGCAGTTGCAGCAGATTCCAATGACTGCATAAGAATGGCAGCTCAACTACCCTCTCCCTCCTACTGGTGTTCTCCTTAGGGCAGGGCTGAGACACATTGGTAAAGCAGTGTGGAGGGAGTTGATATGAATATTGTTCATGCACAGTGTGTTCTGCAGTCTGGTAGAGGATTTCACTCCCGAGCTGCAGTGGTGTACCGGGGGGGGAGGCCCCCAGGCTCAACCTGCAGGGGTGGGAGCACCAGACCGGCCCTCAGAGCCTCCTGTGCCACCCACCTCCTGTGCATCGTGAAGGGTCGGGCCGGCACCCTCACACCAGGCCAGGAGGTGAGGCCCCCCCATTCGAGTCAGCGACGGGCTGTGGGGTTGGAGCGGGAGAGATGGGTGCCGTGCAGCAGGAAAGTGTGTGTTGGGGGGGTCCACCCCGGGCAGGAGGAAGTAAGCGGAGTGTTCCCCCCTACAGGTACAGAGCCCCCTGCAGACCCCTCCCTCCCTGGGACCGCTGGTGGGCAGCACTGTCTTGCAGGAGCCAGTGACCCCTCCTCCCCTGCATGCGCGGGAGGAGGGGCACATGAGGCCTGGGAATGGGGGGCCCAAATGCAGCCTTGGCCCCGGGCGCCAGAGACCCACGGTACACCACTGCAGAGCAGACAGTCAGGCACCTTTGGCGAGCACTGAATTCACACACAGCCTTTTTAGAAGCTAGTTTTAAAAAGCTAAATATCATCCCTGTAGCCTTTAGAGGGAAAGTTAGTGCTAGTGAGGATGAACGGTCCCAGCGAGGGCCCATGAGGCATGGACCTCAACAACGCAATCACTCCACAGCGCCCTGCTGTTGTACCTCAAAAACGAAGGGGCTGAATGGAACCAGCTCTACTAGTGAAAGTCACTTTATCTTCCGTAGCCATTCAGCATGTAGCCTCTATGGAGAGACTGCCAACCATAGTACTAGCCAGTGGAGAGAACTGATACAAAATATAAGCCTATGCCCCCCAACAGCACAGCTGGGCACTCGGTGCCAGTGTTTTCTCACCAGATCTTCAGTTTATCAAATTCAGCCTTATTCTAAAATGACAACAGTGCATTTGCTTTGCATAATAGAGAGGTGTAACATAAAAAGCAACAACAATATACAAACAACACAAGGCATGGCCTACTTAAACATATACCCTCCTGAGAGTTGCTTTTCCTGCTAGCCCTCATGGCCACCTCTAGCCCCTGGCTGTGGGTGAGTTACATCTCGATCTTTTCGCTTTGAAAGTCCCAGTAAGCATTTCCACTCACCACCACAGCATCTCTGGGGTCACAGGCAAGTGTTGTAGGGATTCTTCCCTCAGGTGCTTCCTTTTGTCACCCAACGTGGCTCATCCACAGGCTTCTTCTGGCTGACTCAGTGCTCCAGCCAGCTCACATTTAAATACCAGTTCCCTTCCTGAAGTAACAGAAGTCCAGTTTAAACCACCAAACAAAATATCCTACCAAAGGTGGTTTTCGCTTTCACAGGCCTCACAAGTCCCCCGGAACTCCAGCAGCTTCTCCCAAAGCTCCTCCTGTTTCTTATAGGCCCTAACTCAGAGCTTCCTACAGGAGTCTAAGCTGCTCCCTATGGTTCCTGTCACGGCTTCTTCTTACTAGTCTCTTAAATCTATAGATTATGAGGCTCAGATGTTTGCCATAGTAACACATGACCCCTTTAGTCTCACCCCCCTCAGACTGAGAGACAATTAATTACTGCACAGGTGGGGCTGCCTGAATAGAGCTGGGCTAGCCCAGCTGGGCAGGCTATAAAGCTGTGGTATGGTAAAGGCAACTTATTTTCATCTCCTTGGCTGAGTGGGACCCTGTAGAGAATTAAAGATACCCATCCTTGTGAACCCAGGGAATACCTTGCCAAGATGTAAAGCCAAAAAAGGACCCAAGTCTGCTCCCACTGAAGTCAAAGGCAAAACCCCCATTAACTTGCATGGAGTCAGGATCAAGATACAAAAACAGTTTGTAACCTAAGTCTCCATTTGTAAAGAATATGGGGGGAGATTTTGCCTAGGTTATATAGCGGCTGCATTTGGTAAAATGCAGCCAGATTCATTTCAATATAACTCTTTCTGGTTTTCTGAGCATTCCCCTTATTTCAACACTAAGACAATCATGGTATTTTTACTTCTTAAAAAAAAACAAAAAAACAACGAAGTGGCACACTGTCGTTTTATTTCCTGTATGCAACTGTTGCTTCTTTTGTGCCAAGACAGGTCAGATCAGTTTTGTGTATGAAAGGGGAGAGAGGGGCATTGATTATAGCACTATTTCAAGCTATTTCAACAGTTCTGCAGTGTAAAGAGAAGTATGATCTATGAAAAAGAGTGAGTGCCGGAGATCAAAGGGACTGAAATCGGAAACAGCTTTTACCAAAGCTCTTACAGATCTGTTTGGCCCTTTAGTATAATGTCAGCATTTAACTTTATACTTAACAGTCCTGCCATAGCAGTCCTCCCAACATTGTGTGTCCATTAAAACGTCAGTTTTCTAGACAAGCAGTATACACGTTAAAGCAAAAAGCAGCCACAGACATGATGACAGCAGTTTAACAGAGTTGAGACTAATGTATTCCTTTTACGGATATCACACAGGAAACAGTATGTTTTGCCACTTGTTTCGTCCCTGATGATTTGTTTGCTGTGTGTGCTAATAGACTATTTTACATTTGTATAAGCCCTTTCATCCTTAAGGAACCCAAAGTGCTGTACAAACCAGGGTGCGTGCTCACAGGAAAACAGGCACCACTGGCACAGAAGAGGCATTGGTTTGCAGGAGAGAAGGGTAAATGTTGGTGAAGGACCGATTCAAACTCTCATTATTATAGAAATGGGCCTGGAGCCTTAACTGACCCTACACACAGTGGACATGACCCCAATTTGGAAGGTCTCTTCTGAAAGATCTGTACCAGATATGGGACTCAGTGGGCCAAATTAATTCCTGGTGTAACTTCACTGAACCGGATTTTGATCTCATACTGGCATGTGAGAAGTCAGTAGAGTTAAAACCAGGATAAGAAAATCAGAAGCAGGCCAGTTGATTTCATAGTTACATTAACAATGCATTTGGCTAATCTATCTACTGCAGAAAGCTGATTCAATTCTGCTGGAATTTGCACCATGGTTCCAAGAAGATGAGAGGCCCAATTCTGATCTCTCATTAATTTTACACTAATGTGATTTGCACTGACCTCATCAGAGCTACTCCTGCTTTACACCATAATCATGAAATCAGAACCAGGCCCTAGCTGTTTCACACCCAAAGAAGTGATGCAGATTGCATCCCATTGACTGCAGTGGGGCTCCCTGGAGGGTGCAGGGATCTGCCTACCCAGAGCTCATTGCAGGACTGGGGCTTGAATTACCCTCTGGCCAAGGGGCCTTGGTTTATGTTACCCATCACACGCAACCTGCTACTGACCATCTACTTACATTTAGATTATAATCTCTTCAGGACATGGACTGTTTTTAATGTTTTAATGTTTTCAAATCCATTCAAAACCAAAAAAGTCATACTAATAATAGAAATAGCTTGGAACACTTTACAGTTATAATCACAAAAGATTAGGGTTGGAAGGCACCTCAGGAGATCATCTATTCCAAACCCCGGCTCAAAGCAGGACCAACCCCAACTAAATCACCCCACCTAGGACTTTGTCAAGACACACCTTAAAAATGTCTAAGGATAGAGATTCCACCACCTCCCTAGGTAACCCATTCCAGTGCTTCACCACCCTCCTAGTGAAAAACTTTTTCCTAATATCCAACCTAGACCTCCCTTACTGCAACTTGAGACCATTGCTCCTAGTTTTGCCATCTGTCACCACTGAGAAAAGCCTAGTTCCATCCTCCCTGGAACCCCCTTTCAGAAAGATAAAAAGGCTACTGTCAAATTCCCCCTCATTCTGCTCTTCTGCAGCTAAACAAGCCTAGTTCCCTCAGCCTCTCCTCATAAGTCATGTGCTCCAGTTCTCATTGGCCAGAATCTTAAAAAATACCTCTCCACCCATCCCGCATAAAAATGTGTATAGAATACGTGTATCTCCATTATTACCCTGAAACATTACCAGGGAATCAGAAGGAGTGGCTTGTACATAAAGAAAAATGAATTTTCTTTAAAATATCTACAAAAAATGTTAGTTGATCACTAAGGCCCTAGTTCAGGGCAGCCTCTCTGTTCAGGACAGTACCTTCATGGGGAGAAAATACCAGGTACAGAAGGACTCTGTAATCTAGCAGAGAAAAGTATAACAAGAACCAAGGCTTAAAGTTAAAGCCAGACATATTCAAATTTGAACCAGGGCAGAAATTGTTAGCAATCAGAGTGACTAAACATTGGAACAAACTATCAAGGGAAGAAGTAGATTGTCCATCTCTTGATGTCTTCAGATTTAGAATGGTTGTCTTTCTAAAAGATATATGCTTTAGTTCAACACAAGTGATTTGACTCAATGCAAGAGTAATGATGAAATTCCATGGCCTGTGGTATATAGGTCGAACTGGATGATTTAACGGTCCCTTCTGACCTTTAAATCTATAGGCACTTAATCAACTGCCTTGAATATGGATGAACTTAAGTATGTGTTTAAGTGCTTTCCTGAAATGAGGCCCAGGGCCCCATCCTGCACGGGAGTAACGTGTGTACATAAGGTCTTCAGGACTGGAAAACCTTGGTTCAGGGATTGTCTTTTTGTTCTGTGTTTGTACACTGCCTAGTACAGTGGGATCCTGGTCTGTGATTAGGGCCCTTACGTACTATAGTAATATGAATAATAAACAAAATAATAACGCTGGCTACCTGGCGTGAGCCAAGCTGCTCAGCAGCACAGCCACCTGAGCATTTGAATCCTTTAATGGCCAAAGCCAGACAGGAAATGGATGATCTGTTGAGCAACTGGCTCTTCATTTTACAGATGCAGGACTTGATTCTGACCTCATGCCTGGATAGCCCCACTTCCTTCAGTAAGCTACTCCTCCTGATTTACATCTTTGTAACTGAGATCGGAATCTGGCTACCAATAAGCAAAGAATTCAAAAGCAAGCAAGGAGAAAAGCTATTTAAATCATGATTCGGACCAATGCCTTACTCCTCCTCCGCCTCCTTACAATCCTTCACACATACCCTGCCTGGCACGTTTCCCAAGATCTGCACCACATACAAGAAGCGAGAATGCAAGTTTCATGTAAATTGAATGAGGATGAGCTGCAACACCTTTTGCGCTGTTTGCGTATAAATAAGAGAAAGATCTCAGATAGGGAGCACAAAAAGTCAGCACTCCAACACTCATAATGTACCATGGCAATTGCTCCTCTCCCCATGGCACATTGTTTATTACTAGCTTCCCCTGATGTAGCTAAAGGTTTCAAGGATTTAAGGTTTCTACATGTTCTGCCTCACACTGGCCTTGTTTCACTTCCTATTCTCTAATATTCAGCCCGCCAGCACGTCTCCCTTGGTTGACTTAGCTTGTGTTGTTTTGTGTTAAAACGGGTATGTTTTTTTAATGGATATAAATAAATTAAAGCCGCATCTTTAATTAATCAGTGCACTTTATATTGTAAATGGAGATTTTTTGTAATGACTGCTTTATGATTTTAAGATGACATTTTGCGCACTTTCCAACTTATTTCCGATGCTCTAGCTTTTACTCCTGCATGTCTAACAAGTCCATTTTGTCAAGAGAACATTGATCAATCAGGGATGCTAATCAATTTAATTTAAGGAGAATCATTGGTTCCTGGATACAAAGAAGGAGACTGGGCTTATAGTTATACTTGAATGATGATGAATTGTAGGCAACAATATGTTGCACATAATTTAAAAAAAAATCTTAAATGTTTATTTTTTCAGTTACATCGGTTTTTAAATGGAAATACATATGTCTGGAAGCCTAAAACATGTCTAACAGACAGCAGCAGCAGGTAAAGTGTAGAGAAATAGAAGCATTATTAATAGAAATATTTCTACCCTAGCAGCTATTAAATGATTGTTTTTAAAGGTTTGGAAGAAGTATCCATATGTTTGTAAGATTTTTTTTTTTCAAATTAAAAAGAAAATAGTGTGTGTATAAAGAGGTTTAGAAGATAGACAAAAATGTTAATGCTGCTGTTTCTTTGATTGCCTGCTACAAGACGCTAAGCACCGACTGGTTTAAATGGTGATAAAGGCACTCAGCACCTTACAGGATCTTTAAAACGATTGCACTGATCAGAAAACGGAGAAAAATGATGAAACATTTGCTATATTTTGTTGACATTTTACTTCAATGGAAAATTTTTAATGCTTTAATGACCTTCTTTACCTGGGACACCATGATTTAGCAAAGGATTCAAGCAAGTGCTTCAGTCCCATTGATCCTTTGCTGAATAAGGATAGACTTCAGTACATGTTTAAGTACTTTGCTGAATCAGGTCCCACTGAAGACCACTGAAGTCAGCAGAAGCCCCAAGCCTGGTCCAGCAGCTGCTATGCATGAGGATTTCACTGGTAGTTCAGAGCACTGATCAGTCCCTAATGCTGGGCTGAAAACTGCCTGACTGATGCGTCTTTTCAGTTACTAGGCAAGTTGTGGCTTTGACATGTAAGAAGTTTGGTTAGCAGTCATGGTGTCTGTCTATAGAGACAGTATCACTGTGTTCTTATTACTTCCTTTGTATCAAGAAAAAGGCCGTGGGGTTCGTTCAAAGGTAAGTGGAATAAAGTGAAAAGTAACAATTATGCATGCCAGAAAAACAAGACACAACAAAATGGAGCTGTGTGTGCAGCTTCCAAGTGCAGCAGCATTAATTTAGCATTCAGTTGTTTTTAGCTGGTCGCTAATGAAATTCCAAAATTCAATTGACAAGCAGGTGGTTGGGTATCATAAGACACAGTTTATCTATTGTCCTTTTTTTTTAAACAAGGAAGTCTGCAGATGTTTCATATGGAATGAAATGAGTCATTAAGGGAAGAACCGCTGTATCCTAGCTATAGAATTAAAATGGGGGCAGGGGTGGAGTTCAATATACATTTTTTTCTGCTAGAATTGAATCCAGGCACTCACTACTTTGTTAGCTTAAGAATTTTGAGCAATTTTTTCCATTTATCTGTACTCCCTCAAAAATCATTTTCACACATTTCCACAGATACATCAATCCTTCAGGCATTCCCCTAGACACTCAGTAGGATGCCCCTGCCATAAATATAATAAAGCCTTTTATTATGTCCATTAAACATGGACATGTGTGCTCCAAAAGTTTCCTGACACGCAGTCATTTGTGGCTTTTTAATTATAAACAGAAATATCTACCACTGAAATACAGGAGCAGGCTAACAAATATCTTTATACATTTGAGTTCATTTTGCATACCGTGCTTCAATTGGTTGAAAGGCAGTCCGCTTACACCTCCCTTCACATCCTGTAATAGATGTTGTGTGTATGTATACACACACAGTAAAAATCCAGTAACATAATGGGTCAGCTTCTCAGCTGCTGTAATTTGCCAAAGCTCCGCTGACTTCAATGGCCATATATGGATTTAGCAAACATCTGTAATGACTGGTAATGCTGTTCTGATCAAATCTTATTTCTAAAATAAGAACACTTATTTTTTCTTGATTTCATAGGCCTGTTTTACTTGAACTGAGAAGGAAAGAAAATAAGGCCCAGTGAATTACTTGACAAATGAAGTCATATTTATTGAATGCGTTTTATTTCAACAACCAAAAAATCTAACAGCCTAACAATGCACATAAGTTAAAAATTAATTATCACTTAGTGATAACAAAGATAAAGTTGATTTACATGGAAAAAAGAACATTTACAATATGTTAATCCTTATTCACATTGTTGATACCGCAATAAAACACAATTTGTTTTTGTTTTTGGTTTTTTTTGTTTTTTTTTTCATTATTTTTTATTTCACAAAAAAGGCGGAAAATTGTGCTTTGTTAAGAGGCACTACAAGAAAAGTTTCTTTTTCCAAATAGATATTATATGATGGATATTGAATAAATAGACATATATGCATTGTAATTCGCAAAGTTCTGGCAAGACCACAGGCTAAAATGCCCACAGATTCACTTAGAACCACTGCAAAACTGGCAGTGAAATTAAAAATAAAAGGCAAGACTCAGCATTGAAAAAATACCTAATAAAATTTTTGGTTGAAGTGTAAAGGATACCAAATGTTGATGCCATCAACAGATGAACAATCTTGCAAGGGCAAAAATCAGTTTCCTTTTACATGTATGGAGTGATTTCAGTAACAGTAAAAGAAGACAGTTTTGAAAGAGTAACTCTTCAAAGAACACAAAGCAGCAACCATTGAACTTCTGATTAAAGCTGCAGCGTACTACAGAAATAAAGGGTGAGGAGCAAGAAGGACTTAATGAAGCAAATCACCATAATTTTGCAAAGGTACATAAAATTAATGCAGAGATACCGTTATGTTTCAAACAGTATTTGAAAAAGTCCCTTTAAAAACTCCAGAGGTTACTGAGCAGCTAGAATTAGCTTGTATTGCAACATGTCTTCTCCCTGTATATTGTACGTTCTGAGTAAATATCGACACAGAGGTTTATTTTTTTGTTTTTACTCTGACTTTTTATACCTTTCAAATATATAAATAGTATTAACAGTTATATATATTACAATGCCTGGTGTAGTAAACAGAAATAACTTTCAAAATGATATTGCATGAGGTCTTTGTCAAGGTTACATAAAAGCACATCATCTACAAAAAAGACACCCTGCAGACGTGGCTCTGACTGCAGTTTCAAAGGAGTCTGCAGTAAGTCCAGCTGCAATAGTAGTGGAGGTGAAGTCTTCTCTTGAAAATCATTACATGGAAGTGAAAAGTAATGCTACTTGGTGTTGCTCCCGACAAGATGCCTCAGAACAATTGGAAACTATAGTAGATTGCAGCTTTAGTGCTTATACCATTGAAGAGTCAGTCAGCATTAGTTCTGCTTTATGTAATGTAATTGCTATGCTAGTGACTGGGAAAACGTTTCAATTTATGACAAGAAGGTGACTACACAGATACCGCTTCTCATTCTTATCACCGAGAGCTGCTAGGCTGCAGGAAGATTGGAAATCTGTTCGTACTTAGGGCTGCCATGCCCCGAACGTGGGCTGCAGTTTGTGAGACCAGTGGCTGAAAATGCTTAGTACACCACTGGCATAATGTACATGAAGCAAGGGGAGCCTAAGTTTAAGAGACATAAAGGGGGAAAGGAAAGACAATAGTGGGAGACCCCCTTTATTGATCAGCAATTTAATTAGACAGTTTTTTTACCCATGTGGGTTTTGATGTTCTAGTTTCCTAACTTGACTTTATGTTGAATTAAAAAAAAAAAAAAAAACCCAAACACAACCTAAACTAAAAGCAACAACAACAAATAAAAGGAGCAAGTGTATAAATTTTAGAAACTGAAACAGAGAACAGGTAAATAAACTCCACAGTAAAATGTGGTTCATTGTATGAATTCCATACATCAAATCTCAAAATGCTATTTTTTAATTAACGGACAAGTCTTCTATGCACTGAATTTCAGTTTTACTCATTTTGAATTCCATGAAAATTCATCTCTTCACTACAGAAAGGGCCGTTTGAATAATGGAACTTGCTGTATCATTTTAAGCGTGCACTGTGATTTAAAGTACTTTAATGTGGTAGTTGTTTTTAAGGTGCCCTGATTTTTTTTTTATTTTTTTTTTTAATTTTCTCTCTCTCTTTTTTTCTCTTTTCTTTTTTTTGGCAGTGTTGATTTATGTCTTTAAATACATACCTCAAAAATTACCCATCAAGTTGCCAGATAGGAAGCCATATAATAACAATAATAAAAAAATCAGGGATAAACACAGAAAATAAATAGGAATTCAAAAATAGTCACCACACCCTGAGAGCAGGCAGCAGTTATCAAAAAGCCAAAGCAACTCATTGTGAAGTGGTTTTAATACATAAACAAGTTTCGTCTTTAAAGAACTCATTTCACAGTCTATACTTTCAGATTGTAAAGTTCTGTACCATGCAATTTATATATATATATATATATATATATATTATGTAAATATATATATATATATATATATATTTATGTAAATATATATATATACACACACAGAGCGGTAGATTTTCCTTCATTGATTTCATAGGTCGTTTTCTTCCTGTAAACTTGCTAGATGTCCCTTTCATAAGTGCAAGATTAATGAAGGCATAATCCTACGTGATTACAATTATTATCTCAGTCAAACGTAAAAGTGTAACACTTAAGTGTCTATGTCAAGGCGATGTTTGATTGGACAATGCTGAATTCATTCAGTCTGCACATGGATCGTGTGCAACAGAAATAACAAAAAACGCAAAAAGAGAAAAACTAATAAAAATAAACCAAAAATCCTTGGATCAATGTATTGCTTTCTGTGTCACAGTCTCACATTATCTCTGGTCAATTTCTGAAGGGGTTGCCTTGCTTTTGTCAGGATTCTCCTCTTCGGGTTCCACTTTGTACATTTCCTCAGAGCCTTCCTCACTGTCATTCTCCTCCGATTCAGTCAGCAGCTCCTCATCTTTGTACTCTGCCACATCGACCACTGTACCCAAATGCTCTTTTAGCTTCCCGTGGTGCTTTACGTGGTAACGTTGGTTCTGGAAGAATTTGATGATGGTGTGTTTGGGCAGATCCAGCTGAGCAGACAGAGTGTGAATGGCCTCCTGGTCAGGATACAAGCCTACATCATGGATAAAACTTTGAAGGATACCTAGAGCTTCCAAGGATATCTTGGTGCGGGACCTTGGCTTTTTGGCACAACTGTCCTCAGCAGGTGGTGGTGGGGCTTCTTCTCTTGGAGGTGAGTTTTCCTTTGCAGGCTGGGACTGCTGTCTATGCAGGACCTATATAATTAAACATACACACATATTCAATGTACTTTCTACACCATTCAAAAAATGCGGCAGCCCTCTGGTTAAAAGGGCCACTTGAGATATGCAGCAGTTTAACAGAATTTAGACAAGGTTTTATTTTACCCTTTACTACACAGAGGTACTTGCGAATTTTAATTCTCCACTCCCATTCTTCTCCACAATGCAACTGCACCATAAATGCAGATAGGTAGGACAAAATATGAAATCTCAAGTAAAACTGAGAGTGCTAGAAATTAAGTTTGGGGAGTATTGTAAGTTAGTGGGCATGGGACTCGATTGAGAATCAGGATATCCCAGCAGATTAAATTCCTCGCTCTGCCACAGATGGCTTGTCGTTTCATTTCTTTGTACGTCTCTTTCCCCTCTCACTCTTTGTCCTGCCTATTTAGATTGTAAATTCTTTATGACAGGGACTGTCTCTCAGTATGTGTTTGTACAGTGCCTATCACAAGGGGTCCTGGTCTTGGTCGGGGCCTTTACATGCCACTGCATAACGAACCATACGATTTGGATTAAAATCTATGAGAACTGCTTTTAGACAAAGAGTTAAATAATGGAATTTTTCAGATAGACGTAGGAAGGTTTTCCTTTTTAAACATTGTGATGCTTGTCATAAAACCAGTGACACTCAGACTGAGGCACGCGAGCCGCAATTGGCTCTTTAATGTGTCTCCTGCGGCTCTTTGCAGCACATGATATTAAAACACTGTGTGATTTAATTATTAACAAATCTATGTTATTTACCAATCAGGATGCTTTTACTATGTTATTAACCAATTTTAGTTGATAAAATAATTATATTTGGTCAGTCATTTTGCTGTGAGAATTATACATATATATATATTAGAAACAATGAATTCACACTACTATGGCTCTTTTGGGAAATGCTGATTGCTGTTGTGGCTCCACAACCAGTGAGGTCTGAGTATTACTGTCTTAAACAATCACTCAAGGGACAGACAAACTTCAGTTGCTTAACAGAGACGCCTTGTAGTGAAGGAAGGGCAGTGTAACCAGAATGGCTAGGGAATACTCTGGGGAATCTGTAGCTGACTCGAAAGTTGCCATACTTCTACAAAAAAACTTCAAAAACAGACTTCAGGGAGAAACTGCAGAGCTGGAACTCATATGCAAACTCGACACAATCAAACTGGGTCTGAATAGGGACTTGGAATAGTTATCTCATTACAAGAAGTAATTGTCACTGTTCACACATTCTCACCTTCTAAGCAATGATTGTGAATAGGCCTCATCTACTCTAACTGAATGGACTTTGCTAACACCTCCCCTCCCCATTGTTGTTCCTTATCCTTGGGTGTATATATATATATACCCCCTATCTGATTTCTATTTCTTGCATCTGACGAAGTGGGTTGCAGCCCACGAAAGCTTATGCCTGCAGAAATTAAATTTGTTAGTCTTTAAAGTGCTATAGGATTCTTGTTGTTTTTCATCTGAAGATCAGAAGTTGCCATGTGAAGGGTGTCCTTTGAACAGGTTTCACTGCACTAGGTCTGTATTAATTTCATTATCTTAGTAGCCTTGAGTTCAAATAATTAGTTTTCCTGCATTCTGAGGAAGCCTCTGGACAAACACAGTTTTTGACCTTCTAAGGGGGTTTCACCACTATTATAATATATATAATTATAATAATACTTTTTGGATGAAGGTTTAAAGAAAGCATTTGTAACTCCTATAGATTCCTAACAGCCATTTATAATTACCAATAAATTATAATTAAGGGCCTTCTCAGCCATTACCTCAGATGAAACTTCTATTGAATTGTTAGAACTGTATCAGAGTTACAGATGCTTTCTTTAAAGCAAAGTCCATAAAGGAGATATTACTGGCAAAAAAAAAAAAAATCCCACAGGACTGAAGGCTGCCTTTGTCCAGAGGTTTCTTCAGAATGCAGGGAAATATCGATTAGAACTCAAAGCTACGGCGCTAACAAAATCAATACGGACCTGATATTTAACAAAATAAGAAGAAATCTTGGCTTCCCACCTGTAAAGTATCCTTCAAGTCTTTGTTTTATATATTCAAACACCTTGCATGGATCGTATCATGAAAATCAACCCTTTGTTAAAATGGTTTAGAAGAAATAAAATGACAGAAATTTGTTGAGGGCTCAGACTGAATTTTCTAAAAAGGCAGTTATTCTCCTTGAGATGCCAGTATATAGCGCGCATGCACGCACACATAGAGCAGCACCTTGCTAATTTAAACTAATATTGGAAGAGAGGGATCCATTGTGGATTGCCAAATTGAGCATGCAAGCAAACAAATATTAAGGCATCTGCATGAGAGTGACCTTTATTCATTGTCCACCCCTGCCAGAAGAAAGACAGAAGGCCCTTGGATATAGTTTAATTAGGCTGCAACTTTATTCACATATAATATCTGGGAGTACACAGCAACAAATTGCTTGCAACCTTATAACCTAACCCCCCTACTGCCAGCTCGATCCAGGTAAAGAGGGCCTTTTACAGGGCTACATGGGGTATAAATACACCCCCATTCTTCCAGTCAGCAGGAAGGGCAACACAGGGTTCTTGTCCTAATCTGGCCTCAACAGCTTCCTACCCATCCCTGTGAACTTTCCCACTTCTTCCCATCTGCTGTAAGTGAGACCTTTAAGAGGTAATGCCCCTTTTCTTCTCGCTATCCAGACAAAGAGCCAATCTCACAAAGGTGGCAGTGGGCTCATTTATTTGGCCAAATGTCATTATGTTTTATTTAACATAATTGTTCAGATTATACTAATAAAATGCATTGTAACATATTTTGTAAAAGAAGCAACGTGCTGCTATTAAACTATTGCTGAAAAGTGTGTTGAGATTGGCAGGGATTCAGTGAGAATGCCAGCGCTTTCAGATTTAGGGAAAGATTATGTTACCTTTACTTATGTTATTCCATGAATTAAAATCAACTCAACTACTTGACAACTAAGATATTACTCAACATGACTCAAGAAGGCAGAACATGGTGCTGAAATAGATTGGTTCTAATCTACCTGCACAAGCATGGTAGAGTTGTTTGTTTGAACAGACAGACAATCTGTACAGAGATTAAAAATCTATACAGCAACAACAACAATCAGTCCTGAAGATGCAAAAATCACATCTGTAATGAAATAGCAACTGCTGGTGGTGATGAACTCTAACACACTGAGTAATAAAATAGTGGTAAGGCCTAAATAATGTCGACCAATTAAAATGAACATTCCTGGCACTCTCGCTTCACCACTTTCAAATAAGAGAAAGCTCATGTGGTCCATTGTGGCATGCTGGCATCAGCAGAAAAGTGAGAACTACAGTATTTCAAATCCTAATTATATTAGGCATAAAAACACCACGACAGCCGGTAGCAGGGCTGCCCTCCACAGTTAATAGGCAGTGGTGAAATGTAGGTTAGTACAATTCGGACAAGACCCATCTACATGGAGGAATGTTCCAATAAACACATTCAATGTCAATGTATCAGAGTTCCATTTCTGTACACACAAAAACATGGGCTTTCAGAGCAGTTGAATTAATTGGGAAAAAAGACAAAACCAAAATGAAAAGTCTGCATTTTCTGTTATGCCTGTCTTCTGCAATAAAATACTTCCAACTAACTGAATAATTAGATCATCTTTGGGGATTTTCTTTTGTCTATGGATTTGTTTTAAAGAGATTTTCAGTAATTATATTTTTAGATAAAAATGATCCCTCTTAATAATGGCTCAGATCCTCAGCTAGTATAAATCTAGGTAGATCCATTGAAATCAGTGGAGCTGCACTAATTCACACTAGCTGAGGATCTGGCCCAGTGCATGTTCTAACATAGGCCATTTCTGAACAGTCTCCAATAGCTGTGCACCTTAGCACTGGAAAACACAGAGAAGTCAACAGCAAAGAGTTTAACTACACGAACAAACTGAGTATGAACTTACAGAAAGCTGTGTACTAGAAGAAGTATCACTTATCAGAAATGCTGAACTTAGGCAGTAACTACTGTAAGTACAAAAGCATCCAGAAAAGAGAGTTATTCAGTTTGTTCTTGTTGAAGTTGGAAGTGACTTTTTTTTCATTCAATAAACAGCATGAGAAGTGATCCACATGAAAAATGTTACAAGACTTTCAATCAAATATAATGATGAAAAAAACCAACACAGGATCAGCAGCAGTAAAAGGTTTAATTTGAAGGAAATGAAGGGATGCCTACAGCATCTTGAAAGCAATCAAATCACTAAAGAGAGGGCTGTGCAAAAAAAGATAAATGCAGTGTAATTTTTTTAACCCATTTTGAGATGGAGCGACCTTCCTGACCTTCCCAGAAGGGAATATGCTGACCATGGGTTATTAGTACACTATATTAGAAAAGGGTTGGGTTATAGCTGAATTAATATCTTCTTAAATAACAGAAAGTCCTAATCCTACTCTCAGTTACACCAATGTAAATCTATAATTACTCCACTGACTTCAATGGGATTACTCTGAGTTTAGATTGGTGCTAACAGCAAATTGTAGTGGTATTATATGCATATACAAACACAGATACACACCGACAGATACCTGCACACTGCAATTCCTCCAAATACAAGCCACAAACAAACAATTTTGTATCTCCTCCTGATTCCATACATTATAAACCAATTCTGAATTAGTCAGAAGTTTGTATTTCTATGGAAAACCAAGCAAAGTTCAAGGACTATTATTTAAGTGAGAATTAACTTCATGTTCTATGAACAATTCCTTTGAAGAAGCTTCATAAAATCCACTAATCGATTTCTGCTGTTCGATTATTTCATGTACTGTTCTGCACACTACATCATCAAAAAGAAAACTAAATAGTTTAGAGTAGTCCCAGTTCCAGGATTTAGGGTCATCATCCTGATCTCCATGTAAAATTCCTAAAGACATCAATGGATGTTCTGCATACCACATTATGTACTCTTGTATTTTTGGTTAATGCTGTTCTAGCTCACTTACAGAATAAAAGCATCACTGCAGATTCTCTTTATAGTTAAAGCATGGGGTATAAGCATCTGTGTCTACATGCGTGTACAAGTAGCAAGTTATAATCTGTGACCGATCGAAGAAGAATATGCATGAAGTGTCTGGTGGGCTGTGGAGGGAGGGTACAGAGAAGAAAGACGTGCAGCAAACACATTTTTTTCAAACTAAAACTGGTTATCTGCTTGGTGACGGATACACACATACTATACAGAGTCTATTCCCACACACCTCTCTTCCCTCTCCCAGGAGCACGACTATGTCTCACCATTTCCTAGGCTACAGCTATACTGACGGCAGCAAAGTCGCCATCATTAGATCGATTGCTCTGGATCAACTGAGTGGTCAGTGAAGACCCGCTCAGTCAATCTAGAAATTGACCTACTAAAACCACCTTCGCAAGTGGTGTAGGGCTGCGTTGACGGGAACATGGTTCCCGTCGGCGCAGTGCAGTGAAGACAGAACGCAGAAGAGGAACCCAGAAGTTGACGGGAGTTACGCAGGTTTTTTGCATAGCTTGCGTAACTCATGTCAACTGCCGCAGAATCCCGGAGGTAAGTGTAGACAGGGTCTCAGACACCTTCGCTGCCTCGCTATTCACTGAAGGATTCAGTTCAAATTTGCCCCCCTTCTTTCTAAAACTCTCCATGGACTTGTTCCTTGCTTGTCTCATAGGCCTCCTTTTTCCACTCTCCTCCTGCTCCTCTAGAATGGCTCTCCTCTGTCCCTTCACACCAACGGTGAGTGAAGTTGTGCAAGAGTCTCCTTCTCTGCATCTTCTGGCATCTGGAGCTGAGTTCCTGTCTTCCGCCCCTCACTAATTCTCCAACTACTTTCCAATCTAATTTGAAGATATATATCACACTCCTTACCCAGAGGACTTATTTTTCTGTCCATCTGATAGATTTAATTTTCGAGCTGTAAAAGCAACATTACACTCTAAGCCATTTTAAGAAGAGACATTGTCGGAAAGATGCTATATGAAATAGAGCTTTATTCCAAAGTACTCTAAGCACACACATACGTTCACTTTTCATACACATTAGCCACCACCGACAGAAAACGTACAAGAAACTAATATGATGGAAGTTGACTTAAAAAGATAAAATGACTAGTCTTAAATCACACAGTATTGAAATCTGTTTCAAAAGCCACAATGAAAACCAGCTGGGAGCCATGTGTAAAATATAATGGTACATGCCTTCAGGGAAGGAAGTAAGATATTGAATGATTAAGTTTAGGAAAGTATATAATGTAGTATATCATTCCGGGAGTGAGCTGGATTAGTTGTCATAAGCTTAGGTTTTGTGGTCTTTTTAAAATCTGAAGTAAAAAATTATTGGGGGGATAGGGGGTCACTGCTCTGTTTTACAGGTAGCTGCTCTCCATTTCCACGAAGATGATTTTGGATGAGAAAATTGGCTTCAGGTGATGTAGGTTCCCAGAGAAACAAACCAAACTGGACAAACTCCATTTAACTACAGTTCTCCACCAGCACACTATTCATTTTTGGCTGGATTCAATATCTCATTAACGTTCATTTCCACCCCTATCCTCTTCTCCCCATCTAGAGCAAAAGATGACAAAATGGCCAGTCATTAAGGGAACATGTACTCTCTCACTCCTCAATAAGACAATTGAATAAGTATATGCGTGTGTTGCATTTTGCATTGAATGTCTGCCAGCTAGCTAAAGGTTAACAAAGCTTACTTTGTGAAAAACAGGTTTTGTTGCCTATATAACTGTCACAACTGATTAGAAACAGGAACCACATTTCTACATGATTTGTATCATCAAAACCCCAAATTCTTTGTTTCACAATGTGGTTCAATTGTTTCCTTCTTAGCAAAGACAATGAGTCCGTGAGATCATTACTTCTAACACATTCTCCCAGAAACTGCTAACATTAATATTAGGTGTGTCCCCCCCACCCATCCTCAGAGCCATCACTGTCGCTGCTCCATAAAATTACTTTCCCAAAAGCGAAGACAAGACATTTTCTAACTACAGGTTCTCTCTCTGCAGAGATTATATTGCCAGAAGTGACACAGAGCAGCTGGATGCTCTTAGGGTGGCTTACCCTGGGCCATATCAGTTCCCATAAAGCTACTGGAAATGAAGTCAGAGGCAGCAAAGATTCTGTAGACCTTACTTTCTCTTTTCTGAGGGGAAAGAATACCCACTTTTGCAAGAGATCTAACACTTCCTGGGTGAGGAAACAACCCTGACCCGGAATTTATTATACTATCCTAGACAACCAAGAAATTGTAGTTGCATCAAGAACTCTTATGATACCGTTAATGAAAAGTTTTAGTCTACTTCGGAGCAATGAAACCTTAATCTTAGAGAGAGAAGAGAGATTACCAGAGATTTACAAAACAGTGGCAGGTATACTTAGACCAGTTATATATTGCATCCACTACAGACATTTGGGCCCGATCCTACACCCATTAAAGTCAATGGGATTTTCTCACTGACTTCACTGACAGCAGTACCAGGTCCTTCATGTGACTTTCAATTCACCACTTAACACATTAAGCATCCACTTCAGAACAGTTACTTTCCTTGGCCCTGATCCAAAACTCACTGAAGTCATTGAATTCCGTGGGCTTTGGATTTGTCTCATAATCATTATTTGCAAGACTTAACTTTGAAATCAAAGGATTCCCATGCTGCTCTGTCAGTGACCCCATACTCTCACACTTCACAATCAGGGTGTTCTACTTCCCAAGGCTGGGATAAATCCTCAGCATGCTAGCATTTACTCTAACCAGCCAGCCAAAAGTCATGCCTAGAAAGATGTACGATCTAGCTGTATTATATTAATCCATTGGAGAAACTTATAGATCTATATACACACAGCTCTGTATTTACAGATCTTTATTGCAAAGAGTCAGCTTAATATATTGTATTGTACAAGAATAAAACAGAAGACACTGCAGTAAACAAAACTACACACAGGTTTCCAGTCTGAAGGTCACACTGGCAAAAGCATTAATTAGACAGAATTTCTGTGCTGAGACACTTTACAGGCTTCTAGGAATGTCTGCATGAGAAACTATAACAGAAGTTACAATTTGCACCTGTGCTCATTTTTCCTTTTAAAGTAGTGGTTGTTAGACTTTTTTTTTTTTTTTTTGTGCCTTGCAAAATATACTCATTAAGAAAAATATTGCAGCACCAGTTGCAGCCTCAAATGAAGTATTTTCTTTGGGTTCATTCACATGACTGTGATTTCACACCTTGACACTATAAAGCTGTGTTAAAGACTGTGGCTTAGTTCTGTTGCTTTTCTTGGATTATACAGTATCCTAAGGTAAAAACTCAGAAAAATCCAAACTGTTATTAAAAAAGAAAAAGTATCTATGAAGTGATGACAAATTGCAGACTACAGGTGTTAGATTACATTTTGACTTCAGGCGGGTTTAATATATTTTGGTTTCCTTTTACAATTGCTCCTAGCAGGTACTGTTATGGGTAAGGGATTTTAAAAAAAATGCGGTGTTCAATAAAAGAAGACCATGTCAAAAGAAATCAATATGAGCGTGCAAAATGGTAGGAAGTCTGACATGGATATATATGTTCACTTTCATCTAGTTTTAGTCTGAGCTTCCTTTAATATTGTAACCAAAATGCTAGTGGCATTTCTCGTGTATTGTTTTTTTTAAATGCAGTTTAATAATTGCTTCACAAGAGTAAACACCAGTACCAAAGATAATCATACAATTTGTGATATATAATGCAACTCATTTTATCAGGGCCCAAATAAATCTTTATGGGTTAGTTGGTTACAATGATCTTTAAACCAACAGCCCTAATTCTTCTTTGCAGCTGCAAAGAGTCAGCAGCTAATTTGAAAAATAAATAAATAACACAGCCACTCAGCCCTTCTATATTGCTTTTAATCCAGGACATATTCACTCTCTGAGCTAGATCGAGAGGGAAAAATGGGTTCCAAAAGGAACCCAAACTCAAGTGCAAGCCCAGTTTCTAGATGGGAATGAGGAACCAGTTGAGTGTGATTCATTTCAACAGCTTTCCAGCATACATTCCATATGCTTCCTTTTGCTTTATGACAGTCATGTTGCTTAAGGGCAAGAAATAAACAGTGATAGGAAAAAAATGGCAAGAGACAGAACAAACACCAAGCTTCTGAAACAAGGGATCAATCCTGCATTCATTGTGCACCCAACAGTTTCCAGTGCACAAGAAATGCAGGACTGAGCTATCCTGGTGTTCTTAATTTTTTTTATTAGTGAAGCAACAAACTTTAATTGCATTTATAAATAAGGGAGACAAAGGAATGAGCTGTTCCATCCTTCTTAAAAAAATATGAGTTGGAAAAAAAATCTAGTAGTGTACTGTATTTGCCATCACATCAGAAGTGATAAGTGTAAAGAGTTAGCAAAATTCAATTAATCTTGTTGACTTAAAAAAAAAAAAAAAAAAAAAAAAAGGTGTACTCTCCCTTCCTAGCATTCACTGCTCCCATTAATGCTAATAGGGGCTTAGCATGCATCAAAGAGCAAATACACCACAAAACATTTTTAAAAGCTATCATCACTGGAGATAAAATATAAATTACAGCCTGATTACACTGCGCTGCTAAGAGGCTACATGTGTGATATGACTCACAGTGACAACTGGGGATGACCAGATAACATTTGGACAGGTCTATGGTTACTATAAAAAACATCTGGGCATGGGAATTTTTTTTAAACATAGAATTACTGTCTGCACAGTTGTTTGAAGAATGTTTACAAATCAGTCTTAAAAAGAGAAAAATTTCTGCCATTACTTTACCACAATCATGACCTTATTTTCCAATAATGCGTAGCTTATTTCCCCTTCCTGATTTAGGTTAATAGACAGCACGTGGCTGCACAAGAGTTTCTATTTTACCAGTGTAACGTTTTAAAAAAAAAAAAATTACAACCTTGAAAATGCAAAGTAATTCCTGGGTGTCTGGAAGGGGTGACTTTTCATCTCTAACACTAACTAAACTCTTCACACAAAAACACAGAGAAAACTTTCATTACTGTGCAGTGCACTGATTTTATAGTAGTATAGCATAAATGAGCTCATGCTGATGATCACTTGATTAGTTCGGAATTTCCTCTCTCTTTCTGGTTTAAGCCAGAACCTTATGTTTATTGTATTATAGTTTTATGTGAAAGAGAATACACTCCTCTTCAATATCTATCTGTGCTCTGATAATTGTATAAACAACATTGTTTACCCAACAGGTGGAGCCATCACATGACTACTGTGTAGATACTATTTTAAAAAAGACTACATTCACTCCAGCTTCTGCTGGTGAAAACCAGGATGCAGGGTCTCTGACATTAGAAAGGCCTTACTATGGACATGGGTTGTAGCACAGGGTGGCTGCAAACTCTCATCTGAAAGAGGGGGTGAAGGAATCTGCCCAAAAAGTGGGCAACACAGACAGGGGATGCAGTATGGCCATTGCAGCTGGGGGATGCACTTTGTTCTCTGCGCGTGTCTCAGCCGGCAAGGCTCTGATGGATCCCTGAAGCAGCGAAGGCAGCCCACTACCTATTGTCATTCATGAAGGGATTGAAAGGTGAAAACGCTGCCTTACTCTGCCATCAGTAATGAATCACCCCCAAAATACAGGAGCTATCCTCAGCACATGGAGGTACACATACTCATTTTCCACCAGGCGGAATGACTAGCCCAACAGATGACCACTCTAAATACCTAAGCCTCTTGAGTCTGAAAACCTGGGCTGGAAACCTCTGAGGTGACAGCTTCCTATCAAGATTTCTGGCATTTCCTGCTTCAGATTAGATTGCAAATATTCTGAGAACAGCCTGGCAGAGCCTACACCCAAAGTGGTGAGAAGAAATGAGAAGAAAACAGGGGAAGGGAACATTACTGCTCTCTTCTGTCCACTTCATGTATTTCTGGGATGCCCATCATCACAGCGTCTACATTGCCATAAATGTCTGGCTTGGGTTTCTTCTGATCTCTGGCAAAGCAGGACTTCCACAATAAAGGCCTCTTCACTGAGAATGGCCCATCTCTGGCTCTTGGGAACTGCATTCTGGGCACTATTGACTGCCAGCTAATGCACAAGTAGCTGACAAATGGAGAGGCTGCTTCAGAGGCATCCAGACACCATCTCATTGAGGGCCATAACAATTCTAGATTAAGGCCATGAGCTGGCTCCAGAAGCTAACAGGACATCAGTAGAGGATGCAAACTCTGAGTGGGGTGGTTCTGGGGTTGTTTTCCTGCTCAGGAGGCAAGCTGCTGCATTTTGTGTAAGCTGTAGTGACTGTGTCAACCCACTCTCAGACACAGAGAGAGGGAGCTGCAATAGTCTAATGTAGTCTGAAGGTGAAAAATGCTTAGATTGCTGGAGCCAGAACCAACTTCAAGAGAAGAATCAATGTTTCCTGACTAGCTGGAGGTGGACAATGACATTTTGGGGCACTACCGTACTTAGAGTCCTGCTTTTTCCCTCTGAATTCGGTTAGGGTGCAGTTCAAGTTTTTGGCAAAGATTTGGGTTTGTTCTTATTTTATCCAAAACAATTCACCAGTTCCTAATTGAAAGCTGGCAAAACAGCACATTGAATAACAGCCATTTTTTCAGTCATCATCATCCAAAAATGAATCTAAACTTTTGACATATTTTTGGTACTTTCTGTATCTTGAAAAGTTACCACTCTAAGCATTTTCTTCTTTATTCCAAACACCATAAAGGATTTGCCTTTAGTCTGGGGGAGATCTTTCCTGCCAAATTCCAGCCTAGAGCAAAGTTTAAGGTCAAGTTATAAACCCCATAACTATGGTGGCACAAATGGCGCCACTATAATCATGTAGTTTTCCAGCTACTTAGATTAAGAAGAGGGTTTCGAATTATTTAAAGGGAGGATATGTTTGGATTAGACATTTTATTCTGGCGGGTAATTATTTGTCCCATCAAACTGTTTTAGTCCTCACACATGACTATTTGGGGTTCCAAGCATATCCAACTGTTCTGTTAATTTTTACAATAGGGGCAGTCAGAAGAACCTGACTGTTATGGTTAGTGAAAATAGTAGATTTGTACTGATAAAACACTATTCAGCATGTTTTTTGCTTTCTAGATGTAACCACCAATGCACTTAATAACAGGACTTGAGCAAACTGTGCTGTGTGAATCAAACACATAAAAGTAGAAATATTCCTTTTTTTAGAACGCAAGTCTGAAACACCGCATTATATACAACCGTCATGCTAAAAGGCAAAATAGCCAGCATTACCACACACCCAACTGGCATAATATGCTTTATTATACCCTTAGCTTAAAACTGGGTAAATAAAGTCAAATGATCAAAGTGCTGTGTTCTCCGCAGACCATGTGACAGAACACAGTAGGTTTTTGGGAATTATATCAAAGATCCTTTGTCTTTGTGTTTCACTCTTGAAAAGGTGTGGAAGTCTTGAACACAGGGGAAGATTATCTGATTTTGCTAGTCTTGTTTCAATTGCCATTTTTCCCTGGACACTAATTATGACTAATACTAGTTTTCCTATGGCTGATGGTGGGATGTTGTAAATTGCAGGCTGTAAGGAAAAGTTTCCTACATTGTTTGCACTTGTGCGATACTGGCAGTACACGTGTCTTCTATTCAGAAAACTAGGCAAAAATGGAGATGAAAAATAAAATGCACTTAATTTCTTTTCGATTAAAAAATCCAAACAATTCAGTGTCAATGTGGATGGCTGATGCAAAGACAGGGTGATGTATTCAAAGGCCATGATAGCAGAGAAATGATGATCTTGTGGTTAAAGCACTGGACTGGGACTCCTGAGATTTGGGTTCAATTCCAAGCTCTCCCACAGACTTCCTGGGCAAGTCACTTCATCTGTGGGCTTCAGTTCCCAGCCTATACAATAGAGCTACTAATTACTTCACACAGGAGTTAATTCAGGGAAGGCCTGTGTCATGCAGGAGGTCAGACTACATGATCACAATGCTTCCTTCTGGCTTTATAATCTAAGAAATCACTAGTGGTTAGAACTAAAGACCGGGAGTTGACACCTCTGAGTTCTATTCTAACTGATTCATCTGAAGAAGATAGCTGACCCTTCTGTGCCTCAGTTTACTTAATTCATGTGATATCATCTATATTACAGGGGTATAGTGAGGTTTAAAGTAGGTTTGCAGAGATCCCTGTAAGATGAGCATCAGATTTGCACTATACATGCAAGATCCCTTATTTATATCATTTTGTACCACCAAGAAATGGAAGTTTATGGCAAGAGGATCTACTATTCTATTGTGCTACCCCTATAAATCCTGTTAGCATTTATAAGGGTTGTATGCCTGTACTGATGGAAGAACAAACCCCCAAATGAGAAGCAATGTAGTTTATAAAAGGAACTGAATCTACACGTCTTCCCTATCTCAGAATCCAATAAAGCTTACGATTTCTATGCCATAGGGAAGTCCTTCGGTCCATGCAGCACTGATAATCAGTTTGCTTAGAAATACTGATGAAATTAGGAAGTTACTTAAAACATCTTCAGCCCTGCAACTTCTCAGAGTTAAATGCATATGTTGCTGTTACTTGCCCCCGGGAAAAGTATGTATCTTGGAACCTGTGGACTGGTTCTGTTGCATTTCACCATGACTTTGTTCCATCTCCCACGAAAATCAGTTAGACTGTGAATCAAAATGACCATAATCAGCTGCAACATGCCATGGAAGGGATCATCTTCTCCCATTATTTTCCCTTATCCCTCCTATAAGCGTGAAACAGGAAATCTGCAGCCTTGTTCTACTTTAGGCAACCCATGCATTTATAGGCAGAATCCAACAGAGCCCTGCTATATAGAGAGAGGTATGGGTCCTAATTCTGATCTCATTTACACTAGGGTAAATCAGGAATAACTCCACTTAAGTCAGGGGTGTTTCACTGGTGTAAAGCCAGTGTGAGAACAGAATCAGGCCTATAGAGTGGCATCGAGAGGTTTTCTCCAAGCAAATGAGCAAAGAAGCCAGGCAAAGGAATGAATCAAAACCAGGGGGAAACTGTAGTTTTAAAAACAATAGCACTCCTTTCAGCAAAGGAAAAGCTCGAAGTGCATGATAAGTGGCTGAAGACATAATCACATCAAGATCTAGAGACAAAAAAAGACTCTTGACTGACTGAAATATAAATTAACCTGGCCCTGCTACAAAAGCTTCCAGGGGAGAGTAGAGTAGTCATTGTCATGAAGAGATCCAGAGACCCAAACCAGTTTGCCTCAGACTAGTACTGCAGCAGTTAACTCACATGCAATCTCACATGAGGAACACACACACTTTGGAAGTTGAGAGTTGGAGAAAAAACCATTATAGTTTCCAACTGACTTTTCCATGCAGCCTTCCTCCCCAAATGAGCAGATGGTTTACAGTTCGTCAGGGTCAGAAAATGCCCTTGTGGCTTGCTTCCTGCCTGCCTGCCTGCCTTTGTAGCTTATCTAGATCTTATCAAGATACACAGTCGAAAATAATTAGAGAAGCTAAGTACAGAAATTAGGGAAACTAAATACAAACCAAGACCCATTTTGCACTTGTAAGGATTAACACACAAATCAGTGTTCAAAGCACATTGGGCCTGAGTTTGAGAGGGGCTGAGTGACCCTTTTACTGCAATCATTGGGAACTGCGGTGCTTAGCACCTGGGAAAGTCAGACCAATTATTTTTAATATACTCATGTCTACCGAGGTACCACAACAATGCCCAATTTATGTAATGTACTTGGAAGAAATCTGACTCTGGTTAGACTGTTTTCTAAAACTCTGGACCTCAGACTGCTACTTTACCTCGCTTATCAACTAAATGAAAGGCCCAATTCTGTAGTCTATACTCCTTATTAACTCATGGAAAGCTTCCACTGAAGTCAATGGGAGTTTTGCCTGAATAAGAAATGCAGAACCTAGCCCTAAGCCCCTTAATGACGAATCTCATAATAAAATAACCTTTTTTGCATCTGCAATACCTGGCTACAGAAAAGCTCACTCAAAAGGGTTCCAAGTGTGCAAAATATTGTTCAAAAAGCTTCAGATGCAAGAAAATTATTAGTATACTTCCAATGCCCCATAATGGAGCAAAGCAAAAAGTCTGAGCTAATGGAAGAAAGAGGTTGTGAGATTAAAATCTGAAAACCATATTGGTTCTTCTCGTTCTGAACTAAGGACAATACTTTCTACAGGAAATCTCTGAGGTCAACCAGCAATTAACTGAAAGGCTCTGATTGAATATGCTATTGACTGCTCTCACATCAGACAGCTTCCTGTTTATTATACCTTATGGGCTGTCTAGGTGCCAAGACATTAAACTGTCAATAATCTATTAATACTGAACTACTCCCTCCTCCTCCTCTGCCCGTATGCAAATGATCTCAGGGTAAGGAAATGTACTAAAAAGATGCAAATTTTAAAAAGAATGGAAATTATTTCTTTAGGTTATTTCTTTATTTTGTTCTGTCTTAAATGTACAGCAATGTTAATAAACAATATGCTATACAGTCTATAAATACACAGAAAAATGTATTAAAAAATCACAGATATCATTGGGACCATACCCTGAAATCTGGTTTTCCTTTCCAAGCCATCTTAAACAGTCTAAGTTAAATTTAATTAACAATTTACAATGAGGAGACAGAAGTTATTTAAAGAGAGGCCTACAGGTCCTTAACATTCAGTGTCTGGGAAACAGTTGTATGTAAAAAAAAGTTTTAATGAATTTAATAGAGAAAAGCACTTTAATTAAATGCTGTCAAAGAGGATTGTATTAATGACTGCACACAAAGGAATTTAAAGCAAGCCAAGTATATTTAGCAAATAGGAACTGGGCTTTTGAAGGCTGTAACTATTTATGTTTCCGCAGTTGCAATGCATCTAGAAGATCTCCGTGCCAAATGAAACCAGTTATGTTATTAGATATGATTTTATTTATTATGGATTATTAAAATTTCAAATGCCACAGGGAAAACATTTATTTCAATTCCAAAATGAAGCAACAAAAATATTTCCTGCTTGTTCAGAATGAGGAAAATATGAGAGGAAATAAATAATAAATAATAATAATAACTTAGCACTTAACTAGTGAAGTGCTGTCCGTACGCATCTTTTAAGGGACACATTAAATCTTGAAATGTTAGCATGTCAGCTGATTTCTTACACAACTGGATAGATCCACAGTTCTAACTGCAGTATCTCATAATGCAAAGGAAATAGAGGAACTAATTCATACCGTCTTTACAACCATATTTACGTTATATTAACACAGTGAATTTTTGTAATATGTTGAATATCTGAAAGCCAAAAGCTGTAGCAAATAGGTATCAGGTTTTCCTGAAAGCATGAAGGAATCCAGGCTGTCATATTTTTCTACATCTGAAACAAGGTCAGAAAGGCTGAAATTTTCAAACCCAACTAGGAGATTTAGCCACCCAACTCCCAATAAAATCAGTGACAGCTGTGCGGCTAAATCACCTAGTTATGTTAGTACAATTTCAGACTACTTCTGAAGAACACCCCTCAGTCTGGATGAAATTTGGGACAGGGATGAAGAAGTTCTGTCTCTTTCTATTAGCCCCTATATTCTGGATTCAAGAGAAACACATAATACACATGGGGATACAACCCGAAATCCCCATGGGTGTCAAAATGATTTTCTACCATGTTGATGCAAATGTAATTATCAAAGATATGGCCCTTGGGTTATTCAGAATAAACCATTGGAAACTGGGGTGTCTTTTGGTCTTATGTGAATGACAGACCTATGACTGGTCTACACTGGCAGTGAAATTCGGCAGCAGTCGACAGGAGATATGCAAGCTATGTAGAGTAGTTTGCGTATCTCCCATCGACTTCCTAACTTCTACATAGCACGGTGTCCCCACTACGCTGTGCCGAAGGGAAATGCCCTCCCATTGACACAGCGTTAATCTTTTTGCGGGGTGGATTAATGTCATCGACTTCCGGACCAATTGAGTGGGTCTCCACTGCCGCTCAGTTGATCCCGACGAATCGATCTGGTGGCGTGGACAGTGCTGCCATGAGTGAAGACATACCCTCAGTCTATGAAATCCAAACAAATGTGATGATTTACTGCATCTTTCTTGCCAAACGAGTGAGTGTGTTTGTGTGTTTTCTTTCTGTTTTTCCAGAAATGGCAAGTGATTTTGGATGCTCACATTTTTGGATGCCTAACCTGAGACACCTTATAAAGGTGTGTTTTTTTTCAGAGGGTGGGTGTTGAGCTTTTCCAAAAACTAGGCTCCTTTTAAGGTATCTCAGAAACCAAAAACTGAGGCACTCCAAATTGATAGTCACTTTAAAAAATGTAGGCCACATTATATTCACATACACACACACCACATTATATTTATACACACACAAAAACTTATAATTCAAAACATGAGGAAGAGGAGTGGAAAGCATTTGAAAAGAGGCAGAGGCTGGGCACCTACCTTCTTTCAGGATTATAAAATGATGGAGAAAGAAATGGAGACTTCCAGCTTTCTAAATAAATTATCTAATTATTTTTTAAGTCTTTTATTAAAGTCATGTGTTTGATCTGGGTTTATAATGTAGCCTTTGTTGTTCTGCACCAAGGATCTAGCAGGCAGCCTCACTTTTCTGTCTGTGCTAAGATATTTTTTGGAATATTCTTTGAAAGTGAAGTGTAAGCGAAAGTAAGTGTAGATGAATGTGAGAAAAAAATATGTGCCACTGTACTTCTATAGATATTCTATGTGAGAACTGTGTATGTACAAAATCCAGTTCCAATTTTGATATGTACATATAAAAAAGAAAAGAAAAAAAGAAACCCTATATAAACATTGTATACACTAGCAGAAAGTCTCCCCCTGCAATGTGTGAATATCTGTGTATGAGCCACCATCAAGGAAATAGCAGCCTTACTCCATGGAGAGGAAGGATGGCCCAGTGATTATAGCACGAGCCTGGAACTCTGGAAAAGTAGGTTCAATTCCCTGCTGCATCACATGTATGTACTCTTGACTATCTCTCTGTTCCCCACCTGCAAAACTGGGATGACAGCACTTCCCTATCCCCTAGGGGTGCTGTGAGGATACGAGATACACAGCATTAGATGGATAATCAAACAAGAGTGGGCTTCAGTGGCTGTATAAGGAAGCTGCGATTGTCACGAGAGGAGAGGGACGCCAGACATCTGACTCCACTTCAGAAGTTCTACTAGCCAACAGCTGGCTGACAAGGGTCAATAGGGACGTGCCTTGACCAGATGGAATCTGTTTCATACCAGGAGAGGTGATGGATGTCCTTTTCTCTCTTCCCCAATGTCTATGTTGAATACCATTTCCCTGCCCACACTAATTTGTGTATCTTTACATTGCAGAAGAGGCCAGCTTCACTGGGATTGGCAAAGGAACACTGTATCTGTATGAAGCTTTACTCTCTTACTCCCATTTGAAAGCTCAGGTTAATAAGGCCAGTGTCCTAGAAGTATCCACCACACTAGTTAAGAGTGAATTTAATGGTTATGCTTGTGGCCACTTTCACACATCCTCCAACTACTGCATCATTTAGAATAAAATGGCCGTCTGTGTTTAAGGGAGCCCCAGGACTGGGGTCATGTATTTATGTGCCTATAAACAGAGACAATGGCAGCCATTTCATCCATTTGGCCACCACGACAAAGGGGTGCATGGATCCATGGAAAGGCTTAGTCCTGTCAATGTAGAACACAAGAGTTCTGCCGCTGAGAGCATGGAAACGCCTTTCTTCGTTGGAGTTGTGGGGCTTCAGGAAGAAGACTGGTAGAAAAATTACCCAGTGGACGTGGAATTGTGATATCACCTTTGGCAGGAATGCCAGATGATGGCATAGCTGGACCTTGTCCTTGTAGAATACTGTGTAAGGGGGTTCAGTGGTCAGAGCCTTGATCTCCAAGACTGGCCTCGCCGAAGTAATTGCCATCAAGAATGCAACTTTCCAGGATAGGTGCATAAGAAAGCAGGATGCCAAGTGCTCAGAGGGGAGCCCAATGAGCATGGATAGGACCAGGTTGAGGTCCCATTGAGGAACTGGGTCCCATACTGGTGGAAAGAGCCTCTCCAGGCCTTTGAGGAATCTGGCTGACAGCTCATGCGAGAAGACCGTTACGCCCCATATAGGGGGGTGAAAAGCCGATATGGCCACTAGGTATACCTAATTGATGACAAAGCCAACCCTTGTTGATTTAGGTGGAGCAGGTAATCCAAAATGGCTTGGATGGGCGATTTAGTCAGAGAGATATTCCGATGAGATGCTCAGCAGGGGTAGCGTTTCCACTTGGCTAGGTACGCCACTCTTGTGGAAGGTTTTCTGCTTCCCAACAGGACCTGTTGGACCCGTGTGGAGCAGGCATGTTCTTCTAGGCTTAGCCAGAGCATCCACAGTGTCAGATGCAGGGAGACTAGGTTCGGATGAAGCAGTCGGCCATGGTCCTGCGAGATGAGGTCCGATTGGGTTTGGAGTGCCCAAGGAGCAGGGGGTGGGGGGAGGAAAGGATAACAGATCTAGAAGCATCCTGAACCAGTGCTGACCTGGCCAACCTGGGGCTATCAGGATGACCCATGCCTTGTCCCTCTTGATCCTTATGAGGACCTCGTGTACAAGTGATATTGGTGGAAAGGCATACATGAGGTCACCCACCCAAGTCAGAAGAAAAGCGTTGGAAAGCAAGCATTGTCGAGCCCTTATAGGGAGCTTCCTGTTCCGCCTGGTGGCAAGGTGATCCATTCAGGGAGTGCCCCACCTCAGGAAGATCAATTCAATGACTTCTGAGTGCAAGGACCACTTGTGGTGAGAGAAAAAGGATCTGCTAAGGCAATCTCCCAACATATTCCTGACCCCCAGAAGGTGCACAGATTTCAGGCGGATATTGTGATCACAGAGAAGCCCCATAGACATAGGGCCTCTTGACAAAGGACTGGGGACCTGGCTCCCCCTTGTCTATTGATGTAATACATTGAGGCTATATTGTCTGTCAGTACTTGAACCACCCTGCCAGCCAACTAGAGAAGGAACACCTTGCAGGCCAGCCGGATCATCCTGAGCTCCCTGACATTTATGTGCAGAGTCAGCTCTTCTCTGGTCCAGAGGCCGTGGTTCTGGAGGTTACCGAGATGGGCCCCCCACCCTAGGTCTGAAGCATCTGAGGCCAGTGACAAAGTTGGCTGTGGGGCCAAAAATGGCACCTCTCTCAATACATGATGCGGTTTTGTCCACCACAACAGGAAGATAAGTATCAGTTGAGGGATTGTGAGGATCATGTCCAGATGGTGTCTGCTTGGTGAGTACACCGTTGCCAGCCACAGCTGTAGAGGTCTGCTGGACCATGTAGGTGCAGGCTGCCATGTGACCCAGCAGCCTGAGACACACTTTCACTGTGGTGAGAGGGTGGGCTGATACACGGGCTATGAGTTCCGATATGACCTGGTCTCTGGAAGGAGTGCTCTGGACTGGACAGAGTCCAGGATGCCCCAAAGAAGTCTATCCTCTGAACTGGTATGAGCATTGATTTCTATTAGTTTATTAACAGGCCCAGCACTTCCAGGTGGCCTGGACAAGTTCGATGCTGTGTTGGACCTGCGACCTCAAATGCCCTTGATGAGCTAGTTGTCCAGGTAAGGGAAGACCTGTATGCCCAGACGTCTGAGAAGGGCCACAACTACTGCCAAACATTTGGTAAACACTTGTGGCATGGTTGATAGGCCAAGGGGAAGCATTGCAAAGTGGTAATGCTGCTTCCCAACCACGAAGAGAAGGAAATGTCTGTGGCCCGGAAATATGAAAGTAAGCGTCTTTCAAGTCGAGGGTGGCATACAAGGCCCAGATCCAGGGAGGGAATGATGGAGGTTCAAGAGACCATATGGAACTTCAACTTCTTGAGATATCTGTTGAGGCCATGCAGGTCCAGGATGCCCCTTTGGGGCCATTCAGGTCCATAAAGCCCCTTTTGCCTTTGGGATCAGAAAATTACAATAGTAAAACCCACTCTCTCTTGGGGAACTTCCTCCATGGCGCCCACCCACAGGAGGGCTTGTACCTCCTGGGCAAGAAGTTGCTCATGAAAAGAGTTCCTGAAGAGGGACAGGGTTGTGGGGGTGGGGGTTGGAGTCATCCTCTCTGGCCGGGTTAGTCCCTTCTGGGGCTATTGTGGGGACCCTCTTCCTGTCCGACTCAGCATCCAGGTCTGGTATCGGGTGAGCAGCTGCCGATGATCTTGGCATTGAGGTTTTGGAGAGAGGAAACCCTCATGGGTTCCAAAACTGCCACAGTGCAGGCCACTGCCCTTGAAGCCAGAACGCCATCTGAGGTGTCATGGGGAAGCCCACAGCCACAGTAGAAGTCTGCCCTTTGGGCAGGGTCACCTCCTCCCCCTCTGAGTCCAAGGTGTTGTTCCCTGGGCACCATGGGAGTGCTGATGCCATTTTCCTCTCCCCGCTGTGCCGGAAGTGTCGGTGCTCTGGTGCCAGGGAGCGGTGTCGGGAGCCTGGGTGCCACATCTCTAGTGATCAGCTTTTATCTTTAGGCTTTCTGTATGGGCTTGGCGACCAGTGGCAGGATTCCAGGAATATGTGCCAGGACTCTGGGGACCGGTGCTGGGACTTTGGCTACCAATGATGTTCTGGAGACTGGGGCAGTCATTCTAAGGACTGATGCCGTAGGTTCGGAGACTGGTGATGAGAGCCCAATCTTCCACGGTGCAGCTCCAGGGACCGCTGGCATGGGTCTGGGGACCGCTGGTGGGACGGAGACCGACGTCTCGGCATTGGGGATCATTGTGGGAGTCTCATTGCAGGCTTGCCTCTGGATGGCCCCATGGTTGGCAGTGCTGATTCCTGGTCCCAGTGTGGAGGCCTTCCATTCCAAGGTATCGGGGGCATGGGGATTGCTAAGAGGTCTTTTACTGATTGGAATGCCTCTGGTGTAGTCTGCACCGTAAGGTGCTGGGGCCCCTTGCCACTCCCAGGAGTCAACGGTGGGTTTAGGGTAGGACTTGAAACCCGGACACCCCAAAGGACACCCCAAGGTCACCCCAAAGTCCGGTGGGGACAGGAAGTCCTACCCAGGTCTCACCTGATCTCCTGCCCGTTTCTTATCCTTCAGTGCAGGCAAGCGCCCCCATTCAGTATGCGTCTTCTTTGGTCTTTTCTTTGGCTGCAGAGATGTTGATCAGTACCGGGAGGAAGTTGGTTCTGGGAGGCCAATCTGCACCGAAGCCGACATACTCGATGCCGAGTCCGACCAGCTTGGTTCCAATGCCAGTCTAAGTGCCAACTCCATCAGAAGCGCCTTCAGTCTGATGTCCTGATCTTTCTTGGTGTGAGGTCTGAACCCTTTATGGATTCTGCACCTTTCCCGCACGTGAGCCTCTCCCAAACACTTCAGGCAGCTCTGGTGCAGGTTGTTAACTGGCATAGGCTTCTTACACGAAGCGCACAGTTTAAAGCCCAGAGACCAGGGCATGCCCCGTCCCTGGGCCACATTCGTTCATCTACACTGTCTCTAAATGCACTAACACTTAACAAGTAACTGAACTATTTACACTATGAAACTATGAGAACAACCACTGGAGTTGGAAGAGCCTGCAGTAGCAAGAGAACATTCCAGCACCATCACAGATGGTAAGAAGGAACTGAGAGGGGGGGAGGGGCGCCGGCAGCACCCTATATAGCAGCACATAAGTGCATGACCCCAGGGGGTGCTAAAGCTGGCCATACAGATACCACTAGAGGAAAAATTTCCGGCACTGGTGCATATGATGCACACACACACCTAATATGGAATGGACATGAGCAAGCACTCGAAGAAGAACAGACACAAAACTGAGCAGAGCAGCTTTAAGGGAACATACCGTTTGGACCAGTGCTGTCAGTCTCTTGTTTCTCTGAGTATTAAATTCATCCACAAACACATTTTAATGGGGCTTATATTACTTGTATCCTGTATACTGTTTAGAAGCATAACTATGACGAGCAGGTGATATAAAATGTTGGTATTGACCTCCCTGCTTCTTCCCCGCTTACATCTGCCACCTCACTTGACACACCGGCCCCAGTTCTCCTACACTGATGTGCAACTGACTGAAAACTCCCAGTCCACCAGCTGACATAGAGCGGGCTTTACAATTTACGTATATCAATTAAATATCTAAAGGTACAAGGTCATTTGACTAGGTGAGCACTGCTTCTAGGGAGACCACTTTGAAGAGACAGAACTTACAACCACAGAAATGACAGAACTATACAGCCTAGTTGCTCTCCCCTTTCTAGGGTTAAATAAAATAAATTAATTTCAGAACTGAAGCAGTTTCCCTTTAATTGCAAGTGTGCTTTTACTGTCATTATAAGGGGAGCTGCAGACTTCAACTTAATAAAAATCAGCAGCACTTTTCAGCCACATTAGATATCCACACTAAACAGAAACAGCTGAGAAGGCGCAGTAGGTAGGTTTGGCTATAACAGTAAAAACTCAGTGGCTTTCCACTGCAATTGTAATAACTATCAATCATAAGAAATTCTATCGGATACCTCAGAGTCTAATATAAGGGGCCCATTGTCTGTTATGTGTTGCTTGTTGGCTTTGTCAAAATGCACGCAAGCCTCACTGGGGCAATGTTTCTGAGCTACTGTAGACTGTCAGAAAAATGCTCTAATGGTGCTCATCAAAAGGTGAAGTGGTCAAACATTCATTAAGATGTAAAACCACAGTGCACAGCCACAATTTTTTCCAAGTAGGGAGGTTCTGATTCCTGAAGAGTTGAGTAACAGAGCTGTATAAGAACTCCAGAGAGTATGCAGTCAAGAGAAAAAAAACAGTATTGCTTTGAGGGTTCCAAGCTTTCCAACCACCCTTTCATTTACACACACATGTAGCTTTCCATGTAAACAAGGCCACAATGTCTAAAGCAGTCACCCAGTTTATACACCCAGTTTTACATACCCAGGTGTTTTGCATACCCCCAAAAACATAGATGAGTGTTGCAGTAGAAGGGATTTTGCTGCACTGCTGGCTTTCTGCCACAAGGGGCCATTGTGCAGATCGGGCAGCAGACATGCCCAGTCTCTCTCTGGAAGACTTGAGTCCAAATCTCACTGGTTTTTCTGCCAGAACATTTTTTAAACTTCTTTGCCACCGAGACAGATTCCAAGGGGGTTATTGTAAAAGAGGGTCCAGTGTGGGGGCTATATGGCCAGTTCCCCCTCTCCACAACATGGCGCTTAGCCAGAATGAAAAGAAGCCAAGACAATGGTGCAAGCTCCCACTTTCCTGCTGCAGCTGCAGCTCTTCAAGAGAAGTGAGGTGCTGCTGATATGGGGAAAGCACCAGTTGTTTTGTTCCATAGCTGCTCTGATGGAGGATATGGTTTCATACCGGGGGAAGAAATGACCCAATTTCTCAAAGACACTCCACACGCTGGGGCAGTGGGAACAAAGAGGGACTCAGTAGCGGATGGGGACACACCCAAGAGGCCCTACATGATTTTATAAAACCCCAATCCTCCCCAACTGCCAGAGGAGAGAGAAACATATTAAGATATACTAGCATTTGCAAATATAGGTCTCCCATAGGGTGACTTTTTCTGATTTTAACTGTATCATTTTAACACTGCAGTGATACAAAACTTGCCTTTATTTACCATATACACATTTTTCAAAGTGTTTTGGATTTTTTTAGGTTGAAAGATGGTACAGAAATGGAAGCTAATGCATACACACAAACACAAAACTCCAGGTCACATTCAGTGGTTAGACATTGTTTCCCAACCTGACAGATTAAGATTTGACACACATTTTTCCCCCTAGCTCAAGGTCAAATAGCACATAAATACACCAAGTTCTCAACATAAATATGCCAGCTCAAATCAAGTTTATAAGCTTTCAAAGACTGGTTCAAATACAACTACACTACGAATACAGTACAACCTGGTCAAGTGCACCCAGGCTTGCTGGGTAAAGCCTGTTTTATCCATCTGGCCTCATTCCCATTTTGAGCAGGGACTGACGAGTAGAGGTGACATTTCTGGTATGCTTTGGGGAGGTAGGAAGAGGCTGAAGCTAACACAGGAACAAGAGACTATATTCATGCAAAGGAGTGGAGTGGAGGCACAAAGTGTCTGGGTAAAATTATAAGCACAAATGGCACAGAGTTAGTTTGGGATGGGAAAGTGGCTTTTGCCTAAGTTGCCAACTATGTGAAGACCACTGTCCTTCCCAGCTGAATACATGGACACAATGAGTGTGCAGATCATGGTGCAGGGATTCTGCATGCTCTTTTCCATGATGGAACAATATTGCCTTGTTTTCTTCCTACCTACTGTTGACTCAGAGTTACTAAACAGTAGTATTTTTAAGTGGAGGAATTTTACATCAGGTTCTCTCTTTTTCTTCTAATCTGCATATCGTATGTATTGATTGGCCTGTGTATGCTGGTGTTAGTGCCATTTAAAAGCTGTTTCACTAGGCTGCAGTACTGGGGTGCTGATTCCCTTCATCACTTCTATAAAAAGAATACGAGATTAGGGTTTCATGGATAGCCACCTCCTTGGCCTTTACCCATTTTCATGGTGACTCATGTTCTGATGTTTTATATTCCCTTGTAATTTCTAAAGGATTTGTTCTATGCCATCTCCCACAAAATGGCAAAATGATCTCCTTTACTTTTGTGATGCATTTTTTCCTGGGTATTTGAGAAGAGACTGCAATGTTTTCAGTGCTCCAAACAACAGACCAATACTAAAAGGCAGCTTTCCACTATACCTGGGGTTTTTAACTAAGATTACCCCAAAATGTATGATCTGAAATACTATAAATTGCCAGATTTGTCTAAATCAAAGCTCCTGGAGAAGAAGAAAGATATCCTTAAACAAAATAATTTGACGAAAGTAGCAGTGTATCAGGAAGAATATGACATACATTCATGTTTCTTCTTTAAAGACAATGTTTGACTACACTTAAATCAATATGTATCTATGAGCTTGAGCAGATCTGTTTGACAGCTTATGCAAAAAATGAAATGCAAGGTTTACTTGCTCTTCGAATAGCAGGTGCTTTGCTGCAGCAGTGGCTCATTACTTTAGGGAACTAGTTTATCCATCCTGACACTCTAGAGACAACAGCTTGATTCATCATTCTCCCAACTGAGTCAGGTTTCTCTGCCCCAGCAATTAACAATGAATTAGCCCTATATTAAAGCACCAGGCTAGAAGATTGCTCTCTGGAATGGTCACCTGGGGGAGGGCAGAAAGGAGAGAAATGTGATTTACTGTGTCCCAGTGTGTCTGTAATGAACCCCCAGATTTCAGAGTGGGCAAGCTTCTCTAGTCATTGGTTAGCTTGAATGTTATGGAAGGGTAGCTGTGTGTGCTTTCATAGGACAGAGATTAACCCAGGAGCAATGGTTTTAAAGGCTTATGGGAGCTAAGTGAAATATAGGGTAGGAGGAATAACCCCCCAACCCAGAGGCATGGCAAGCAGAACACCTTGCAGCCACTATATGGCCCTGATAATTGCGGTGACCTGTCAGAAAAATGGCCACTGTGCATGTAATTTATCCAGTAGATCTACATAGTTATGGTCTTCCTGGCCTTTTCCTTAGCTCCCAACTGAACTCTACGCTGCCATATCACAAGGCTCCATGGGGCCTACAGTTTATGGGCTCTTTGGTATAAACATGCTTCCCATGAAATCAAGTGTGTTAGTGAGAATTTCTTCTGCAAGTAACTTCCACCTTAGCACTGTTCACTTGAGGAACAGGAAAGCAGGAAAGAATCCAATGGCAGAGAGGAAAAAACCAGAAATGTCAGCCATCTCCTGGTGGTCAGGGACTGCTGCCGCCTCCTCAAAGGAGATAATGCATCTAACTGTGGCAATAATCCTTTTAAAATATCAAGAGCCAAATTCTTCACTCATTTACTCTGCTGTAGAGCTGAAGTAACACAATCCAGGGGATTTACATTGATACTGCAGAGCAGAAGTCAGCCACCAGTGACCACTGGTATCTAATCCCTGAACTACACAGGAGTTTTGATATTCTGAAGTCAACACGTAAATGAGACAGAACCCAGTGCAAAGGAACCATCACAGTCTCCAACTTACTCCAACTAGCCAAGGAACTGGATTTAAAGGGTTGCTTTTTTAAAAACTTTTGTCTGTTTATTGACTTCTGCCCAGGTATAAGTCCCCAGATGGGTTTCACTGCATAGGGGCACAAGCTCCAGGAAGAGGAACTTCAACGTATTTCCTCCACACTATTTAAAAAGAGGGCGTACAGTTTGCCCTCATTCCATTACCCCAAAAAAGCAGCAGAGGAATCGATCTAGAAGCCCCAGATGCGGGGTGGGGAGGGATCTGCTGGAAGCCAGAAGGCATGAAGGGCCTGTTCCTGGATGGAGGGGAAGTGCTAGGCAATGACATGAGGCTCTCATCCTCAGGTTTCCTTTTAGTTTGGCACTCGGCCTGGGCAGCAAGGGACCAAACCCAATCTCAGACTCTTTTTACCAAGTGGCAATACTGTTGCTAGAATAATTGCACCACACGTCAATTCTTGAACATGAATGACTGCCACACAGCAAATCTACATTTTTTTTTTTTTAAAAGGAAGATGGAAGAAAATGAAACAAACTGGAGATATCAAAATGGCTACCCACCACCTTCCTTTGGGAGCCTTGTCAGCAATTAAGACTTTTAGAGCTTTGCATGTCTTGCATTTACAACACTGTCACTTGTTGCAGTGTTTACTGATCATCACCTTGGCAGCAAGGCTGAGTGGTAACAACTTACATTTACATAGCACCTTTCGACTCGAAGACCCCCAAAGCAGAGTACTTCGGTAGCAATAGATATAGGATTATTTTACCCACTGCTAAAATGCAGCCAACTCAAAATTGAAATGGGGCAGGCATTCTGCACCAGCAACTGCTTCTAGGAGGAAATGAGACTAGCTTTCACAACTGACACTACTGAGGGAATTTTAGATAGGCAGAATGTAATTACTCCAGCTGGAGTTTCGCCAGGATTCCTGGGGCTGGAACCCTACCCTTATGTAAAGTGTCACAGAATTTCCAATGACCCCAAAAGCGAGGACCTCAGCTTTACATCTCTGATACTAGCTGTCATTGATTGTTCAGAGCTAATTGCCTACTAATGACCCGCACAGCAAAGCTAAAATCAAACCTTGCTGTTGAACATGACTTGAATAGCAGAGACTGAAAATATCATTTAGAATAAACCAAAAATCACTCTGTCCAGAGTTTCTTTTGACAGTAGGGGACAGGAGGACGCTAAGCCTTCTGTGTTTTGTACTGGTAGCATGCCGTTCAGAAAACAACTGGGAATTTTGGATGGGCAAACAAAGTCCTTTAAAATGCAACATCCCCAAAACACAAACCTAATGTATCAACCTTATCCCAGAGTCTCCAGAGTTTTGCTATATGCAGTTGCCAGCTGGTTCCATTTATTTTTCTTCATTTTTCATATTTTGACTATAATAAATAATTAATCCATGGCTTTGTAACTTGCTGACAAATACAAACGCATCATATTGCAATGCAGCATAACATGTCACTCAGATGCGACACCTTGCACTATGCAAAAAAAGTGATTTGCAGAAGAGTTTTGAAAGTAGGCTAAATTATCAAGGTCACTGGTTAAAGCTAGAGCCAGCTCAGGGAAAAATTATCTTGAACCGTCCCTTTCATCAGGTCCTTAAATCTGTTGTTAGTACCAGGGCTTGGTTTTTCCAATTATAACAGTTTCCTTTGTGTATCTAACACAAGTAAGAGCTACACAACGTTGGTAGCCTTCCAGCACAACTGTTATTTTTTCTTAAAAGAGAGAATGCTCTGATAAATGCAAACTCTTCTAGCTTTGTTGAGTATTGTTATTTATACAGTGCCAGAGGTGAACGTGGTCCATTACAAACATGTAAGAAGACATTTCTTTGCTCCCAATAGCTTACAATCTGCAGAGGGGTGGGGTGCCAATGCACCCTGGCCCTCTGGTGCTGGGCATTTAGGGCACTTTTTGCAGATGTGAGATTTGAGAATTTGAATCCTGGTTGGTAAAAACTTTTCCCTTTTGTTCTTATTTATATTTTGAAGAGAGGAAGATGGAGGCTGGGAATAGGAGAAAGTCAAATAAGGAGAAAGTCAAAAGTTGAAAAGATATGTGGCTGGATAGGGCAAAAATTGACCAGGGAGAAGGGAAGTTGTTTAGAAAGGAAGGGGGCAGAATTCAAAGGAGAGAGAATGAAGTGGGGAAAAGCCTGCACAGGAACAGAGGTAGAGAACACAGACTGAATAGACAGGCTGGGGATTAGAGTGATGAACAAAGCAGTTCTAGAAAAGAGCAGAGAATCAAATAACCGAGGAGAAGGTAAAACTGAAAGTAGAAACAATGAAGCTGAAAGACAGGAGGAAAGTGAGAAAAGAAGGAGCATCAGAAAAATGAGAGCGTTTAATAGTCTGGAAATCAGAAAAGGAGTTACAAGGTGGACTTGAATGAATGATGAAGTCCTCTTAACAATTAGTAGTCAGAAAGGAAATTCAGAGAGAAAAAAATTGTTAACCTCTTCAGTGATGTCTAGACCAAGAAAGTCGACTGAGATGGTGTGCAGGTAATCAAGCAAAAGAGGTTAACGAGATGACTCAAGAGGCAGCAGAATCAGAAAAGTTGAAGTGGAAATTCAAGATGCCCAGGATAAAATTAACAGATTGGGTTCATAAGAAGAAAGAGTCAACCATCAGTATCAGTCAAAATGGAGGAAGGGGAGGCTGCAACAGTAGACCATGCTACTTAGAGGGAGATGAAGTGAAGAGCTGGGTGGAGTGGACTTCAATAGAAGCACAGGAACAGCAAGTGAAGGGCTGAAACCCACCCAAGGTAGAAAAGTTTTGGTTGACAATACCAATTTCCCTTTCACACAGATCCAGGACCTGGTGGTTATCTTTGACTCTGCCTGGTTACCTCACATTCAGGCTAGACCAAAGTTTGTCACTTCTTCCTCCATTATTTCTAAGATGTGATCCTTCCTTTTAGCACAGTCAGTAAGAACTCTCATCCAAGCCACACCTTGATCATTGTAATCTCCTCCTCTCTGGTTCGCCTGGACATTCACGTTGCCCTCTTCTAATCCACACAAAAGGCAGGTGTCAAGATCATCTCCCTTCTTTTTCTGTGCATGTATGTGCCTATTTACCAGTAGAACATCTCATTTCACAAAGAACAACCGAGACAAGGCTAATATAAAATTGCAAAGAATCAAAATCTAGGACATGAGTCAAGAATGGAGCCTACAAATATTCAGATATCACTGAGAAGGTTCTGAAATGAAGCTCTGCTTTCAAGGAAATGTTCACCCTGCCCATTTTTTGAACACATCAAATTTCAGTGAATACTCACGTTGCAGATATTTCCAGAGCAGAGCTTCTCCAAATGTTTTAGACTACTTCACAAGGGACAAACCCACTCATAGACCATGTCTCCTCCCAACACCCCATATTTCCTGCAGTATTATTTGTCTCTTTCTAATGATGGATCCTCCCAGCATTTTTGGACAGTAGAGCATAGTTTGAGAATCCCTTTCAGAAGCTGTGAGAACTTTGTGGGTTAAGCGCATCTACTCAAGTTCCCTGTCCCCTTTCCTCCCTCTAGCTACACACACACACACATGCACACACTATGAGAAATTTGTTCTCAGTTTCTGGAGAAACATACTTTGGGTTATAACTCAGAGCCATAACTCTAAATCACAAAAATTTAGATTAGGTAGATCCCAAAATACCACAAGGTCTTCTACCTATTGAGTCTTACCTTCACTTATTGCCAGCATCAGTAGTTTGTTTTCACCTCTTCTTTGGTAACCCAACACACACACACACACACACACACACACTCTCTCTTACTCTCTACAGTATGTACACAAAATGCTCTGAGAACTTGGAGTCCTGGTCTGTATTCTGCCTTGCAGACAAAGATTAAAATTGGTGCTTCTCAACCTGAAAGCCAGAGGGAAGCTGGAACCAGTTGCTCCTTTCTGCCTCTAACAGCTGTTGCAACACAAAGAACCACTGGAAGGGAGGTTAGTGCTCTGACCTGCACAGGCTCAGAAGTGAGCTGGACGATGTGCTGCATGCGCTCACTGTGGTGATGCCTGGATTCTTCCTCGTAGATCACGTCTCTCTCATGCTGGGGAAGGTTCAGGAAGCGGCGGATGGTGCAGAGGTTTTCCCAGAGGGTGCGGTTTTCTGGGCTTGGGTTCTCTTTCCAACGGAGCAGCTCACACAGCCAACCCTGCACCAAAAGGGTTAGAGTAGTTAGCTTGCCAAGCACTGATGAGGCAGCTGTGAAATGAACGTCAGCTATATTGCAGACTTTGCTGAAGCACTGTCTCAAGTTCTGCTGTCTTGATCTGACACAGAAGCCCCTCTAATTTCCAGCTGCCCTTTGGTGACACCAATCTGTTTTACTACTAGTACTTTCTGTGAAGGGAAGAAACAACAATGGTCAACAGAGCTCTGCTGTAACTAGGAATTTCAATTTCTTGTTGATTATCCCAGTCACACACATCACACAGAACTAGAGGCTCAGATTTAACTCAGTTTAACTGTGGAAAACCTGTGTTGCAATAAATCAGCAGTTCTTAACCTTTTCCCGAGCAGGACATCCCTCCCACTTAGCAATACAGCAAGGGGAGGTTGGTTGTGACCCCTGACATCTGCTAGTGACCAGCTCAGAAGTTCTGACCCTGCACGATAAATGAAAACTTTTGAAAAATAATACCAACAAGTAAAAATCCTTTGAGTTAGCTGTTGCTACATAACATCCACTACCCTAATTCGGATCCCAAATAATACTTGCCAGGTGTAAATAATCAAATGCCTATTTAATATAGGAAGATATAGCCTTATAGAAAAGTCCTATAGAATAAAACAAAGAGGCTCTTTAGGAATTACTCCAAAGATCTATGGACAATGATATCTGTTGAAGAGATTTCTAAACCAACCCGTAGAGTGTAACTCTAGATAATGATATCCCTGTTATATACTTCTGTAGGTTAGCTTGAAATTCTACAGAAAAGTTAGCACTCCATTAAATACCATAGGACTTTTCCATAAGCGCCAACAGGCAAAGATTATTGGAGAGTGAAAATAGTGCACTCCAAGAAAGGAGCTGACTTCAGAACATGAAGACTACCACAGGGCAAAACAACAAGACTTATTAATGGCATCACACACCTGGCTCCATGTGTGCATTGAGCATGGCTGTCTGTGAACTTGGGCCCTGTGCAGGTTAAATATAACTGCACCTGCAAGGATCTGAAAGTTGGCTCAGTGCACACCTGCAGGCAGAAGTCTCCTACTTAGCACTGAGGATATGATTTCTTTCTTGTGCCTGCACGAGAGAAGATGCAATGAAAATGATGGAGTACATGAAACCAATGCTGGGATGCTGTCAACGCGGCTTACTGACTCTTGTCAAAATATTTTACCTAGTAGCTTTATAACCTAATGACTTCCAAGCTACAACTTGGCATTTAGACACCATTTTGACAGGCACCTTAAAATACCTAAATGATGGACAGATCGATGTTAAACGTAGAGAACAGGAAGTTGCCCAAGTTGTACATTTCCAATGTAACCAAAGAAAGCTTAATAGGCAGGTTCATTAGAGGCTCATACAATCCCTCCTAAAAAAGAAAGATTTTTATATAACAACTTGTAAGCCAGTGATGACTCCTCATGTGCATTATAAAAATCCCATATAATATCATAAGCATTGTTTGTCTAACTCTCCACTGTGTCTTCTGTCTTTACCACCACCACCCCCACCCAAAAGGAAGATTTGATTATCTCCGCTGCATCAGCCAAGACAGCAACACCAGCTGTTCTCATTGTGCAGCCTCTTCCTCACGGCCTACATGTTAATAACCTGATCATTCCATTTTCTCCTTCAACTGCCGGCTGCAGCACAGCGAAGAGACAAAAACCCAGGCCCATCTGCAGCAGCTGTAGGCACTGAACTGTGAAGCCACTGGGGATTTATAAACTAATCTGTAACACAACACTGCCTTGTTTTTACAAGTGAGAGGCCACATTTGTGCAGACCTGATCTTTTCTTGCAATAAACTGGGGGTGAGGGGGATGAAAACAAGATATCTAATCATTTGCTTGGAAAATATATGTATATATTTTTAAGTATTTTACTTAGTATTTAGCTAACCTCAGAGCCAGGTCATGGCTGAATTTCTAATACAGTTCACCTCCTCCTCCCCATTAAAAAAATACACCCAAAACTTTGTGTCTTAAAAAAGAACAAAAAAAATCTTCCAGACCCAAAGTGTTTTCTCAGGGGTTCCTTTATACAAAGGAAATAATTTTTGAAATGGAAAATAAACCATCTGTGGAAAAAATAAGCTCTTATTTCTCCATCTTTTTTACTGATCTGAATAAGTCTCCAACTGGACTCTTTCAAATGTTTCAAGCAGGTATGTTTAACATCTCCCAAGGGATGCTGTAGCACGAAGACCAATCATTTAACAGAAAATAAAAACAAAAACCTACATCTGTTAAAAGATAGAGTTCTGAGAGATACAGACCTTAAGGATGAGAACACCTGCTGTTCTGATTGAGGCAGGAGTTGCATTGTGGGAAGCCCCAATTTGAAATGAGACAGGTGACAGCTGAGTGGTACCATCTCCACGTATGAAACTTGGAATGTCTAGCACAACATTCATTTCTGCATTTTGATTTATATGCACCGTTATAATCTGTGCTCATTACAATCACTTAGAGCAACACTACAGGCCTCATTATGGACTGTGTGCTCTCTGCCATTAGTCTTTAAGAAGTATAGTGCTCAATTTGCCCAGCAACATGCGAGGTCCTGACCTTGAAGCTATTAGGGAGAGGATTAGACTGCAGTGTGACCATGTGTGCAGACATGAGCAAACCAAATTAATTTCTGGCAAAGGGAGGCACCAGGCAAAGACCCTGTCCTTAGGACACCTGAGAACTTCTCAATTCCCCAATGGAGATAAGCTAATGGTGTGTCTAAAGGAGCCCAATTCTGTAGGTAAAGCACATTCATGGTATTTAGAGGAATATTAATCCAGTTTCCCCACAAAGTATTTGCTTGGCTGATCAGATTAAGGGATCTTGTCTTCAACAGCACGCCCCCCCCACCCCCACCACAGCAGGCCCCAAGAAATCTGTGATACTTCACAGTCTCAGACATATTGCACCATGTGTACCCAGCTGCTACAATAATTAGCTTATGAATGTATCAGCTGGTTCTGTGATTTTTATAAATAATAACTAACCTACAGAGCAGAAAGATTTTCATGAGCCTAATATTAGCAAGAAATTGCAAGGTGCTCCTAACTCTGAATTGTCATTGTGCTAAATGCCCTGTTTACACTCATGTTTTATACTACTGGATTTCCCCCTGATGCCATTTATATATATTTATTTTGCATCAGCGATGGCAATTTATTTGTGCAAGCTTTCTTCACGACAGCCATTATTTGTCCCCCCCTCGACCCTCTGTGCATTTGTACACTTATCTACATCAAAAATATCCTTTCACCTGCTCTTCTTCTATCCCTCCATCTATTTATTCAAGCATTCATTCACTCACCCATCTATTTTGGACTGTCTATCCATCTACAGTATCTGTTGTTAGGTAGCAGCGTGGCTAATGTGAGAAATCACTAAACCATCACTACACACACAGACACCCTATCACTCACCCCTTTATAATTGCAAGTAAACCCCCTCTAGGTAAAGATGAAAAGTCTGCATTGGTTTTTTTTTTTTTTGGTTTTTTTTGTTTTTTTTCTTTCCCATTTAAAACAATCTTAGTGTGCCATCCAAGGAAGTTTTACAGTACCAGGCAAAAAGAAAAAAGTGTAAATGTCAAATAAAACAGTGACAGATGACAGTATTCTCTATTGAATAGCACCGTTTCTTCGTGCATGTTCAATGAGAACTCATGAATTATTAATAAACAAATCTCCTTTTCCTGTTAAAAATCTCAAGTTGGGTTTTTGATGGGGTTTTGTTGTTGTTGTTTTGGGGTTTTTTTGTGGTGATTGTGTTGTTCTGTGTATGATACATGGAGCTTTCCAGGAAAATTATTTTCATTTAAGAAATGCTGATACAGAAGTTGACCAGGATAGAGCAGTTCATGCTGATTTTCATTTGTGGCTTGATTTATTGGGAAGGGGGAAAAAAACAAAAAACAAAAAAAACAAAAAGGGAGATTTCTACCCCGTCCTCACTCACCTCACTCATCCAGGATCTTTGAGCTACTTTTCAATGTGGTTACAAGTGAAGCCAGCTTAAAAGAACTGACCGAGAAGACTGAAAAATGACACACCCTTCACAGAGATTTCGGATCCCCCAGCTCCCGATGCTGCATCCATGCACATGTTGAGTGGCACTCCACTATGAAAGCAGACCCATTGATTTCAACAGGGGGTTTGACACTAGTCAAGGTGAATAAGGGTGACCGAATCTGGCTCTTAATGTCTGCTTCTGAAGTTCTTAAACAGGGCAATGTCTTCCATAAAAATAGGAGGAGGAAAAACACCACAATTTTGTGTAAAAAGCTTTTGGCTCTATATTCAGGCACACCCAGTACTTGTGGTTACCAAGGAATTCTGCTAATAACTTCCTTACTTTCACCCCAAAACCTGAACTTGTATTTAGAGCTCTGCCCAATTTATCTTCTTAAAAGGAACCATAGAGAAGAGCTGACCTCTATTTTTGCTGTTGTTCCAGTCAGAAAGGATGAAGATTTTCCAGGCATTTTATTAGATAAAGCAAATAATATCGTATTAATGTCCTATTTTTAACCTCTCTGTCTCCTAATCAAATACATTTCCCATAGCAAAACAAAACAAAACTGCAGGAGGCCAGCCGTTCCCACTGTGCCTTTATGCTGTTAGAGGAACAGCCTGCTTATTACACTAAAGCATTTAGGCTTGGTGCACTTGGAACCCCCTTGAGGGATGGGTTAGTTGGTGCAACAAATGTAAGCCCTATTTGCTGTCACTTATCATTGATCCCTTTTTAGCAGCTTGACCCTTTTACTTTTGTAGTACTTAACATAGCATGGGGGAGGGGGAAGGAGGTTAAGAAAAATGGAAGCCAGAGGTATCAGAGGCAGATAAGACTAGATTTAAAAAGCTTTAAGAGGGTGCATACAAACACCCCCATGTTCTATGCTTTCAGAGCCTCACTTGTAGTCAACGTAAGAGCTAGGTGTTATTATTAAATGATAAGAACGCTCAGGTGAAAAGTCCAGATTTAGATATATTGGTCTTGAAGCCAGTGGCTATATTCAGAGCAGTACATCTACTGATGTCCACAATGGAAACAGGTTGCCTAAGGTAACTTATTTAGATACAGCATAGAGGCGTGCACAGGATACTGACATGCTTTCAGCACTGATAAAGCTTTATTGCAGGCATGTAATTAAGCTGATTCTGTGCTTCCTCGTGTTCAGATTTTTTTTTAAATCAGAATTTTCTACACTGACATTTTACAGGGATTCCTGTGAACGCATGAGTAGGCAAATGAAGCGTTTTTAGTGAGAGTGATTCAAGATTCCTCTCAAAATAAATGTAAAAGGCCATTTCCTCACCCACATCATCAGTGCAGAAAATGTCAACATATGTGACAAAAAAAAAAAAAAGTAATATTTGATGTATGTCTTGAAAGATTTTTTTTTTAAAGTTACACTACTAACCACAGAAGGATCACTTGCTAAATGGAATCACATGAAGTCCCTTGAACAAACTTTCAGAAGCACAGAAAGCTCTCTTCTCTTCACTGATTGGGACTTTTCTGCAGTGCAAAATGAGCCAGATAATATTCAGCTCTTGTTCCTTAGTCACCAAACTCTCTTTCCATGAATCCAATAAGTGTCTATTCAAATAAATAAACCCCCTAATGATTTGAGATAACCTAATCAAGAAAGCTGAAATGGATAAAAGACTAACTATAATGGAGAGTTCTGTCATAGGCTTCAATGAATTCTTGATGAGGAGGTCAACTGAACCTTAAAAGCTTTACACAGAGATTTTGTTACAGATCAAGGTTAATCATTTTATACCTTGAATTTACTAACTAAAACTGATCAGTATTTTTTCCTCTTCCAAAATTTCAGACCAAATACTAAACCACTTTGCTATGACTAGTTTCCCACTTTCTTTATATAGTAACTTTAAATCCTGGCATATTCCTAGGCTAATAAAAATGAAGTTTGTTTGCAGTTCCTGGTACGATATTCCTGAATAAAAGGGACCTTGTAAGATTTTGCGTCTATTTAGGTTCACAGATCTCAAAAGAGCACAGCCAATGATATCTCCTGTAGGAGAGGAAACTAAGTCAGTGGTTAACACAATGGACTGGAACTCATGTGACCTGGGTTCTCACCTCTACCAGAGATTTCTTGGGTGACTTTGGGCAATCACTTAATCTGTGTGCCTCAGTTTCCCATTTGTAAAATTGGTATATTTCCCTACCTCCCAGATTTGTTGTGAGGATAAATTCATTATGTCAGTGACTTTGTGTAATGGGGATCATATAAGTGTCAAACAGATTGTAGAAAAGATTGTAGACTGCAGAGAAGACACTGGTGTCTAAAGATACACAGAGATTTGAAGATCACTGATTCAGGGGCTTGTCTTTCTATATTTGCCATGTGACCCTATGGTGCTGTATCACACACACTGAACCTATGGGTACAGACATATCATTCCTGTGCATTGCACTGTAGGATAAACGTGTCCGGTTGTGCATGTTCATTAACAGCTAATTAGATGATCACTTATAAGGTTGTTGAGGGGTATGAAATATATCTACGATTATTTAAATGAGAAAAAAAACCTTACCATACTAAATATATCCACATAGATTTCAACCAGAGAGAATGAAAAAAGCAAGGAGTTTCTGGAGTTACCCCTACCCCAGTGTCCTTAACTCAACCTCTTTGTTCCTAGGTCTTACGACATCTATGATCTCAGTACAGGGAGGGCAGTTTCGTGCCTGATTCTGCTCTTAGCTACACTGGTGTAAATCGGAGATGCTCAATGGTGTTACCCCTGATTTACACAGATACGAGTGAAAGCAGGTTCTGGCCTCTCTGGTTTTGTTTGTTTGAAATGGTGAAAGGAGCTGCAGGAGCTAGACTAGCATCTCTCAGGGCCAAGTCTGCTACTTATCTAAAGCAGAAGTACAACTGCCAACTGTAGCAGTGCAAGCTTCTCCATAATGTCCCATCCCTTTTCTGGAGGAATGCCTTCCAAGGGAGAGAGTGTAATTTAGTCTCCTACTCCCACGCAGTCCTTGGCCTCTCGGCTGAGCCTGCCAACAAGGGTGCCAACCAGCGTCCTGTCTGGGACTGAATTAAATTCCCCAAGATCATTCCACATAGGCCATGAAACAGCCATCAGATATTACTACAGCTCTTTAGCCTCTAATAATGCTTTTCACTGACAGATCTCAAATTGATTTACCAACGAGGTCAGTATCATCATCTGCATTCTACAGAAGAGGAAACTGAGGTACAGAGAAGTGACGTGACTTGCCCAAGGTCACACAGCAGGTCAGAGGCCGAGCTGGGAATAGAATCCCAGGTCTGCCGACAGCCAGATTAGTGCTCTATCCAGTGGACGACATTGCCTCCCTGTGACTTTCAGCCCAAAGCAGGCCAAATTTAAACCGTTGGCCTCCAAGGGAAAGTCTCTGTATCCCATTAGCAAGCCCCTGAGACATCTAGCTCAGTCAAATACATTCTCTTAAATACAGTCCAATTTCCCTCACAAATAAAATGTAACCAAAAGAACATGAAGTGGAGTCGGATACCTAAGTACTGAGGTTCACCATGCTGCACTTGGAAATAGTCACAAGACTGTGCACACAGCCTAGAGTTTCTCTGAACAATGAGGCTACTAACGAAGAACCTCCTTGGAGCAGGGAGCCTTGGATCAGCTGGCTCTACTCATAAGAGTTGGTGGCAATTTAACTAAATAGGGGACTAGCAGACAAGTGGACTGAATTTCAGAGGTGCTGAGCACACAATTCCTGTTGGCTTCAGAGGGAGTTGTGAGTGCACAGTATTTCAGAAAATCAAGCCATAAATACCTGTATTTAAATTGCAAAGGATCAAACTTCAGATAAAAACATACACATAATGAACAGTAGAAAGTAGAAAATCGGAGATTAATGGTCTCAGGACTGAGATCATTACAGGGGTTAAATTCCTTAAAGAAGACTATCGCCATATTATCTTCACACCCTTACCTCTTTGAAGCCCTGCATCTTTTATTTACCCTGATTTCCAAACACCACAATCTGTGTTGTTGGTTCATCAGAACCCTCACTCCTCTAGCTGCTAACCTAATCTGCAAAGGGATTTAAGAACAGAGATGGATGAGTATTAAATTAGAGGCCAATTCATTCCACCAGTGGATAATCCCAATTACAGTAGCCACTTTCATTGGGTACCAACTCTTCTTCCAGAAAGAGGGCAGAAGAAATGGAGTCCCACTGACTTTTGGCTATGTGAGAAGCATCCTAATATTAAGGAATTTTTAAAAAAATGTCAGATCCTTGTCTGATACTCATTGGCAGTTAACACTGTGAAGATCTCATAGTCATAGGTACCGGTTTTGAAAGAACAAAAGCAACTGCTTTGCTAGTAAACTGGACTGATCCCAGTGGTCAGGGTTGGGGAAAAGGAAAAATAACAGGGGAAGCTTATGCAATACTTCAAAGCCTGACCTGGGGAGAACAGCAAAGGAATGAACCCTGGAGAAGAGTCCAATCAGACTCTCCTTTAATATTTTCTTTCTTTCAAATCTTATTTCCCCTCCAAATAAACAGATTTTCAAGAGCGTTCTGAGTGGCATTACTCCCACAGAAATCAATGGTAACACTCACAGTCATTCAACGAGAGCAGAGTTAGGCTACACAGAGTGCTTCTGACCAAAGGCAAGGTTATGTGATGAGAGTCCCACAGCGCAGGGGGGTGGTTTGAAGGGGGACTGTTAACACCACCCTCACAGCAGGCGCCAGGCGCTGACTTCACATCAGCTGTGGAATCTTACTGGAGCCCGGAGCTAGTCTATGGGGGTGGACAAGTAAAGGGTCTTCAGGCACATGAAGAGGTGCAGCACAGTTCTATTTCAGTGACAATCACTTGTTCATCCTCACCCCTCAGTGCACCCCATAAGCCAGCTCTATGCTCCAGCAGTGTGTCATGGTAGTTAGGACCTCTCACGATGGTGAAGGCTGGAGCACCACAGGGAGTCAGCAATGTTGCCTTGGCAGAGCTGTGAAACTAAACAAACATCAGCTCAGAATCCCTTTTGAACTGGCTGCTGTTGGGGGCCGTCAACACAACCTTACATTTAGTTCATTCTAGACAAGGACGTTCATGGGTCCCTTTTTCAACCCTCTGCTCCATGTTTTCAAACTCTGTCACATTTTTTTTTTTCAAGTGGGACAGGAGGGGGCTTATTTTCATCGTAGGAGAATGGCTGGTGTTCAGTTCTGCCAGGGAAGGACTCAGCGCCTGCTCACTTGAAGCATTTGAATTGGCACAGATTGACACTGGTGAGCCACCCGAATTATTTTTGGGTGGTTCAGTGCCTCTATTTCAAGAATCCTCTGGGTAAAATGACAGGAAGTTTGCAAGCAATTTCGAGCCAAACCTCAGAAAGACTGGCTTTCAGTCTGTGCTAAAAGCTCCTTATTAAAAACTGCCCTGTCCAGACTGTGTGTGTAGCTTCGATATTTGCATGAAGTAAAGCAGTAGTTCTCAACCTTTCCAGATGACTGTACCCCTTTCAGGAGTCTGATTTGTCTTGCGTATCTCCAAATTTCACCTCACTTAAAAACTACTTGCTTACAAAATCAGACATAAAAATACAAAATTACACTATTACTGAAAAATTGCTTACTTTCTAATTTTTACCATATAACTATAAAATAAATCAACTGGAATATAAATATTGTACTTACATTTCAGTGTACAGTATATAGAGCAGTATAAACTAGTCATTGTCTGTACAAAATTTTACTTTTTACTGACTTCGCTAGTGCTTTTTACGTAGCGTCTTGTAAAACAAGGCAAATATCTAGATGAGTTGAGGTACCCCTGGAAGACTTCTGCTATCCCCCAGAGTATGTGTACCCCTGGTTGAGGACCATTGAAGTAAAGAATAAGGGGCACGTTTGCAAAATCAATTGTGCAGTTTTTATATTTACTGCACGTTTACCACATATGTCATTTATTACACAGTGGAAAACCGTTAAATGCACAGTAGTTGTGCCAAGTGGCATTATGCTTTTAACAGCTTTATTCGTTTAACAGCTCCAATTCTCATTATATTTTGCCATGTGGTATATGAGATTTTTATGCATTTAACAGTTTAAGAGGGTTCCATGGTATTTTCCTTTTATGTATTTCATATTGTGCCTGTGTGTTGCTTTTTTTTTTTTTTTTGAGAGGGGGGGAGTTGTCAGCTGTAACCCATGCACCTCCACATAAGACAGCAAAGGAAAATAACGATTAAGAAGGGAAAGAGAAAATGAAGAAAGGGAAAAGGAATCAGCCTATGCCAGGGTATAAATACATATAAGGGTAAGACTCTTATAACAGTATAGAAGTATGGCTTTTAAGGCCTTGTTTCGATGCCTTTCAATTTTTTCATCAGATTTATTTTACTTCTGTTTGAATACTACTGTTTTCTTGCCTGAAGGAAAGGAAAAATATATGTATCTAGCAGAAAGTGTGTACAGGCAACACACTCTCCCACATACACACAGGTTGTTGCCATCTCATAACAAAATTGCCCCTTTCACACAGACTTAAACAGCTCCTTCTAAGCCAGCAACACATTCACTGCCCTCCCTATACCAAACTCTGCCTACCACCCTCTCCACAAATTTGTTCTGGCAGATTTTTTTTTTTTTTTTTTAAAACAGCTGGATAAAATTTTCATTTAGTCGATTCCTACAAGAATGTTAGCCTTACTTTGAGTTCCCCGGTATGTGTTTTCTGTGTTCAAGGTGAGAGCTAGTCAAAGTGAACAAACTGTTAGCCCTTCTCCCCCAGCCCCTCCTTGTATAACGGCAAGGACTGACAGTGAATAATTTAAAAGGCAGTACTGTATACAGTAGATACTGCATGTAAAAAAGAAATATCTGCCTCAGCTGCAGTTTCCTATTGGTTTCCCAGAGTTAAGCATTTAAGAAAACAAAATAATTTATTTCCCAAATGAGGAGGATTTTTGGAAGCTTCTTGTTCCACTACCAGAAATTTTAGCTTACACATCAAAGTGGGGAGAGAGGTACGTGCATCTAAGTGACAGTGTACAAAGTGTACAAAAACAAAAACAACTACTTGGGATCATGAGCCGGTCCCTTTTCCATCCTATTTTAAAAGGAAAAGGAAACCAGTCAGGAGGCAAAAGACAAAACACGACAGGTTCCCCAGAGGTAATTATTATTGTAGGAACAGATGTATTTTTATTGGTAGGAGGAGGAGAAGGGTCTAATTCCAGCCCCAGTATTTGCTCTTTTAAAAAACCACTCACCTGACTTTTATTGGCAGCCACTTTGGCAAACAGGGCCTGAGACACCTTGGCCCTTTTCATCTCCTGTTGGATCTCGTCATAAATGGCAGCTGTGATGTTGATGTTGGCGCCGTCCACCTTAATGGGGAGGTCTGTTGTCGGTGTCGAGGTTTTGGCCTACCAAGAGACCATGAAAATAATAATTAAAAAAGTGCTGCTTTCAGCCCAGCCATCTGTGCAGAAATTATCAAAGGATTTCAGTCAGCTGATGCCAAACTGCATTAGCTACAGAGGGACACTTCCTGTCCATTATTCTAATCAAGTTAATTGTGATTGGAAATAATTGCAATGCATTCCTATAGGACGTGCAGGGCCCTGTCAACCCTCTTTCTTCTCTCTCTCTCTCTCAGCATATTTATTTTGAACAACTTAAAGACAGGATAAGTAGCTGGGCTCTAGGCTGCAGGGAGACAACTAAGTTTCTTTTGATGGTCTCAAATGCAGCATATATGTGTGGATGTGCCTTTTTTTTTTTTTTTTTTGTTCTAAAAATGGCATACCTTGGAGGAAGAGCCAATTCTCCCAGAAAAAATGAGTAAATGGGTAGAGGTCTCTAAATAATAAATTATTACTCAATTTAATGCACTCCCTCAAGTCCTCTCATTCTTTATTAACGCTATATGTATGTCATTTGAGTATGTATGGTTTCCAATCATTATCATCATTATGCTAGCCAGACAGTCACCTAATTTCACCTAGGAAATCAGTGGAAATTAAAAAAAAAAATCATTTAATAAAGCCAGGCTTTGGCATGCCTTTGATGTGCCGCGCTCATTCTCCTAAATTCATATTGCGATTTTGTGTGTTCTGCTGCACTCCTTTTAATTGAATGATTTCCCATCAGCTTCTGTGACAAATGAAGGACAATAACTGAGGATGCCAGCACTTCCCTAGGTTGGGCTAACCTTAAAAGGGGGTTTGTACCAATACAATCCAGCAGGTCACTATAACATTTTTGTTTTAACCTCCTCAGCAGCACTAAAACTTTCTTGATGAGTAAAAGACTGAGAACTACATGCCCTTGCACTGGTGATTTTACAGGAGACGCTCAGTAATCTGTGTCAGCAGCGTCAGCTCCTCAAAATGCCAGATTTCATTCATTTTCCAGAGGCTAAATAGCAGAGCTATTAGAGCTGATCTAAACTAGGCTTTAACTCTGAAACAGCTCACCCTGGAATCCCTGCACCAGTCAGGAAGAGCCCTTAACGAAGGATGTATGTCACACACATAAATTGCCTGTTTGCGGTGAGGTGCAAAGGGCTTGGGAAAGTGATGGGCCCAAGTGGCAAAGCTCACAGCACATTCCAGATCCAAACCTCTCCAAAAGTTCTGAGTGTGGGTGTTCCAGTCTCAGATTTTGGTTCGGCCCCTTATAAATCTTTGCAGCTGGCCCCTGCCTTTATAGTGCAATTCCCCAGAGTTTGGGGTAGTTATAACAGGGTTTTGGTTCAGGCCCATTTCTAGTGTTAATTCTTAGCACTAAACTGCCTCATTGTCTGCATGTCAACAGAAAGGTCACCTAGGCCAATCAGAATTTTCTGAGCTCCCGCTCTTTTCTTCCTCCTAGCTCTTCCCACCACAAATCCTTTCCTTAAATCTTAAATCTTGAAAGGTTTAGGTGCCCCAACTTTTGACCCCCAGGTTTGAAAGCTGTCTTGATACTAATGTGAAGCTGGCCATTATTGGAATCTCTCATTGCAAATAATAAGCAAAGGAAGAGGGTAAGTGTGTAGCAACAATGTCAGAGCTCTTAAATCCTGTCTGTTATTGCTGCATCCCTTAGGCAAATTCGCCGCCGTCAGATCGATTTCTCTGGATTGACTGAGAGGTCAGTGAAGACCCGCTCAGTCGATCCAGCAATCGACGTATTAAGACCACCTTCTCAAGTGGCGTAGCGCTGCGTCGACGGGAATGCGGTTCCCATCGATGCAGTGCAGTGAAGATGGCGCGCAGAAGAGAAGCAGACAAGTCGACGGGAGTTACGCAAGTTTTTTGTGTAGCTTGCGTAACTCCGGTCGACTGCCGCCGAATCTCGGAGGTAAGTGTAGACAAGCCCTTAGTCTTATATAAAACAGAATGGCAAGAGCTGGCCATATGTATGCAACGACCTTTTAAACTCTCTGAGTTTGTTTTCAAAGCACTCAGATCCTTTTGCTGCATTAATATGGTACTCTCACCTTACACTGGTCCTTGAACAATACCGGAACATACCAAGGAAACACCCCACAGGGGAATTTCATCACCAGCATAGAATTATAGATGCGTGGCTAACTCCCCATCCCCATTATATCAACCCCCCCATTGCCCCTTATACCATATTAATAGTAGCTGATGATACCCTCTCGTTTAACCCTCCACACTGAAAAATCATTCCCAGAACTACTGCCTCAGGAGACTGGTATCTATGGAAACAATGTTTCAAAATGCCATTATATCAATTTCTCTAGCATTGTAACATAATTCCTAGGACAGTACAATTCCTCTTGGCTAGCTACCTTTGCTATATCCAAGGTCCCTCTTCTTGGTATTTAAACATCTCTGCTGGGAGGCAGCATGTGCAGGAATCACCGTACTTGAGATAAAAAATATACTGGCCTCACCCAAGCTAATACATTGTATATGGGAAGCAAAGTAAAACATGCTGCCTACAGGCTGGTCAGCAGCCTTGTTTTCAAAGGTGCCCAGGTCTTCCCAGAAGTGCCTACAGCATACCTTGGCGAACGCTGAAGTGGGATTTCACTGGTACACAGACACCATGCCGGCCCTCTGCCAGGTGGTGAGCTTCCCCCAACGTGCTCAAGAAAAGACAAGCACTGAGTACACAAAACTCTATTTGTCACCATTGCTCATCAATAGAACAAACATGTCAAAAACCTGCTGCCTCATTCATCATATCAAACTCACCTTAAAGAAGAGCTGGGTATACTTGCCTGTTATCCATTATGGGAAGGTGTTATCCATTATCCTCACTTTACAGATGGGGAAAAGGAGGCAAAGACGTGGAGTGCTTGACTAGCAGGCTGGGGGCAGAGACACAGTCAGAACTCTGGTTTTCCAACTCCCACTATCCACTGAACCACACTGAAACCTACTCCCAGAGCCAGAGTGCCTCATACCTAATTCTAGCTGTGGAATTTATTATACTTGAATATTTTTGTGAATCAGCAAATTCATTAATGTAATAATTAATGCAGAAACCTGTTTGGTTATGATGTTTTAAAATATCAGATAGAACAGTTCTCTCTACAAATCCTCATTTTCATGAGATGGAAACTGGGAAGATAATAGTTAGGCCAATGACCTGGGTTTGCAACACAAAATTCATTTTCAAATTTGTGTGAACAGAGTATGCTAGAAAATTATCTGCAATTAAAAAATCTTTTACGCACTATGTAGGTATAACAGGTATTAAAATGCTAGGATGTATTTGAACCACCTCAATTGTTTCTACAGAAACAAAATCCTGTCTTCATAACTAAACAGTTTGTGTTATGCTACCACCAATAACAGGACTGAGAATTGTGGCATCCAAGCTACAGCTCTCTGATATGAAACATACCCAGTAATAAGATTAGAAGTACAGATAACATGTATACAGAACTACAACTCCAATGCTTTACAGACTTCAGAATACTACAGTCACTCAAGTAGGATGGTTATACATGCCCATTCATCAGTAAAGTTTTGAATCAAGTTAAATGCTGGAACTGAGCTGGGTTGGCTCTGCAGTAAGGAATTTCAAACTAAACCTATGCAAATGTTGTGATGAGTGACAAAAGTGATTTGCTGTAATCACAATCGCCTAAGCACACACCCCTTTTCAGAAGCCTGTATCTTTGTAAGATTGCTTTCAGTAAGGGAGCAGGAGAAAATACACTGCAGTGTGTGTGCCCACGTTCTCTTCTAGTGGCAGATGAGCATGCTATATGGATAGTTAGGAAAGTGCGTGGTAACATAGCACGGATAAAAGCTTACAGAAATCTGAAGCTCCATCAATCAGAGAATAGTTGGTAGCAAATAGCAAGGAGTGATCTTCTGTTTCAACACTCCACCCACCTCACATCTCCATACTTGTAAAAATGATTACAAATGTAAACCTCTAAAATAAGGACTCTGACTTCCTAGGCAGAATACTGAGCAAACTGATTTCTATGAGATTCTCATTCACTGGGAAGCATGTACTCTCTTAGCCACACAAGCTTATTCCCTGCAAATCACATGTGAACCCAGGTCCATCTCTTCTCTCTGCCCTGCCCACTGTAACAGACACTAACAATATAGGACACAAGTTAGAAACATGGCTCTTTCCATAATCCATTATGTATTAGCCATACAGTGGACATACACCATTCATCTGTATACATAACACATCTATCCTCTTCCATGTACTAAAATACGTGCATTCTTCTTTGTATTTATGGCATTGATCATAGGTAAAATAATTACAGTGCCTTGCTTATCACCAATAAACACCTCTTAACAGCAACTCCAAAACGCTAAAAGAAATTTCCAAGATACATCTAGGTGTAGGGAACAACACACAGGAAAATACTGCGAAGCCCCCTCTCCAAGACCTATCTGCAGGATCTCAAGAAAAAGAAAAACAGTTAAAGAGGGGTTGTGCCTTACCTGAGGGGTTCTGGAAGAACTTGGACTGCTGGCTGCCGAAGACACCATGCTCACATTGGGGTTCATACTCCTCTCTCTCTCGTCCTGATATATACGATCCCGCTCTGTGTCAGGCAGGTTGAGAAAATTCTGCATTGCCCTCAAGTTTACCAGGAGGGATTGGGAAGCTGTCCTAGGGTCTTCTTCTTTACGCAGGATCTCTGACAGCAATCCCTGGTTCAAAAAATTAAAAAAAAAAAAGCCAAGTCATGTGTTGTTTTTTTTTTTTTTAATTTGTTTGGTGTAACCAAGCGGGTTGCAATGCTGAGAACCTACATCAGATTCTTAAGGGTTCTCCAGAGGGGGCACTTTGTAGAAAAGTGTTTGTCTTCTGGGGGCTGTGATTTATTTTGGGACTGTCCTATTCTGACCCTGTAATAACAATCTGAGCACGGAGGTGCTAGATAGAAAGGTAGATGTCTGAGCAAAACAGCAAAACTACAATTACCACCAGGTGCCTCCTGAAAATAGTTTAGGAACGGTTAGATCTCTCCCTCTCCCTGCTTGAAGCTGGGAACACTTGGCAGTCCTGTTCATCTTTACAAATCTGCCAAGTTTGGTAAATTTAGTTCCGACATTTAAACAGCACAGGAGGTTTATTAAAAAGAAAAAAAACAGCGTTTGGCTGGGTTTTGATGTTACAGGCCATTCATTTCAGCCTGGACAATATTTTCTCGTGGGAGAGAATGCAGCAAACATGAAAGCTTTCAAACCTATCTTCAAGGATTGATTACTGTAACCCTTTATTTGCTGCATCATTTAAAACATCATGGGCCTCACAATGCAAACATTAATTAATGAATAGCATTCATCCAACGTTGATGAACACTTTCATGCCAGCAGGTAGCCAGTACAGCAGAGGGCACTCATTTAAGGAGGATTTAGGGACATGAAAGTGTTATTTAATAAGGCCTTAAAACCAACAAAGGCACTTAAACCCATGCATAACTCTAGGCACTACCTTGACGTCAATATCACTATGCACAGACCTAAGTGCTTTGCAGGATAGGGCCTAAGACAAAACGCAATTTGTTAGAACGTACAGGATATACGACTGTACTCTACAGGGTCGTATTATACCTGCTATTGGCTTATGGATGTGTGTTTCACTTCCACAAGGTTACACTGTGGTAACTTCCTTCAACATATATATATAACTTTATTCAAGCAATAAGCACAGAAGGATTAGACTCGCAGGGAGAAGATGTATAATACAGTACTGGACATGCCAGTGAAGAGGCTCAGAGTTGGAGACTTCAAAGTATTTTTAAAAAAAGGCTGCTCTGTCCCACAACATTCATATGCCCTGTCCACCTACCAATCTATCAAGTTGAAGCATTACTCCAAGAAATGCTGACTAGAAAAGACTTTACTGCTGAGAATTCCATTACATCGCTAATGAAGCTTACCTAAAGCCATCACTGTTAAAGGGTCAATATTTACCAACCAAATACCGGGGAAACTGTAGTACCTCAGACACAACTGTGTGGTAACTGTTGACAAAAATATACCTCACAGTTATTTTACAGTCACAGCCCAGTGAAATCGCATTAGAGTTACAGTCAGTCTTACTTCAGTGCTCTTGTAATGCAGCCACATACTAGAAAACCCCAAATATTTACTCTTGGCTTATTTTCTGCCCTCACATCAAATAGTCCCCAATACCCTTGTTGGACATTTCCAAGATAGTTCACCAGTGACCAAAAGCCAACATTTTCCAGTGTTAATTGGCCTTATTCACTACACTTATTGACAAAACCAACAGCCTAGAAAACAACACATCTATGTCTGCTTACATCTGCTCACACACTGCCAGAACATACATAGAAGAGGTTTGCTTGAACTATGATCTGTTATGGCAGAAACCCCAAAACTGTTGTACACAGATCAATGGTGGTCCCCGAAGAGCTGACTGGTCAATGTCTCTCCTTAAAAGAATCTAAAAATACATTCTCCTAATATTACTTTAGCATGTAAGCCACTGTGGTAGCTGTCACAGAAGTACAATGGCATTGGAAATGGGAGAGTATTGGGACCATATGAGGAGAAGTGAAAGATGGTCTGTGAGGAAATCAGTCTGTTGAGATGAGATCCACACTATGGAAACATTCAAAGACCCTCTGGTGGTAATGGCTCTGGTGTTTGCTTCCATTACTGTACTATTTGTAACTTGCGTCCGCCCACTGCTAAAGGCCCCTCCCCCTAAAGGGGAGGAGTCACTGGACCCAGGACACAACTAAGTGCATGGGTCACTAATGAAAAAAGGAGTGGGTGTGGGGGTCACAGGTTTAAACAAAGGAAACCAGAAGGAGACACTGAGCAGAGAACCTCGGACAGCGCCCACTGCTCCCGGAAGGTGTCAAGGGAGTCGGCGGACACTGCCCGGAGGAACTCTGCATGGATGCATGAACGGACAGAGGAACAGAAGCAGGCCCCACAGTCGAGGCGGTGTGGCCTCCCTCTGAGGCCGACACTGAGGGGACGATGCTCACCACTTGGTGGGCAGGCCTGGGTACCACCCTACTGGCAAACCAGAAGCACAGGGGCAGGACAGGAAGTATAAAAGGCAGGCTTTGCAGCTCAGTCAGGGGGAAGCTGCTGGAGGAGAAGGACGCCTCTCCCTCTTGGGCTGGGATTTGAGCCCAACCCTGGGCCCGCTAAAGGGCCGCCTGATCTACCAACTGGCGGGAGCTTTGAGGGCCTGCCCTAGCGACTGGGAAGGGTTGCCAGTGGTCAGTGTCTGGGAAGGGCTACCAGGGGCCCGCCACAGAGATGAACTGCCCACTGCCAACGATTTGGAGGAGCTGCCTGCTGCCTGTGACTTGCCAGAGCTACCTGCCAGCAACAACTTGGAGGAGCTGCCGGATGCTAGTGACCCTGAGGGCCTGCTGGGACTGCCCCTCACCATTTACCCGCAGGAGGTGGACCACAAGGGGGGCTATGGGTACCTGGATACGGGGTGGAGGAAGTGGCCCAGGGATAGCCGACCTCAGTCTGGCTGTGCTCAAGCCTGGGCACTAGTCAGCGAGCTGCAGCTGAAGCCCCGCTGATCCAGTGGCCGGGCGCCCTGCCACTGCTAGGGCCCAGGGCTGGGACGCAGTGGAGTTGGGTGGGCCTGCATCCCCCTCCTCATCCCTCAGCCTGCGAAACCTCCACAGGCTGTAGCCGCTTTGCTCTGCTTGCCCTGCCCAAGACAAGGACTATTGACTTTTTACTGCTTTGCCTGCCCTACCCTGCTTGAAGGGCCTGGGCCTATAGACTGTTTACTTTGCCTGCTCCACCCTGTCTGAAGGGCCAGAGCTATAGACTGCGTGTTGGGCCTGCCCTGCCCAAGGGCCAGGGCCCACAGACCCTGTGCCTGATGGTAGCAAAACAGTGTGGCTTCCCTCCAAGGCCGACAGCCCAGGTCTACCCCAATCTGTTAGTTACCCACTGTAATATTGGGTCAATTTGTTAGCGCCCATATAGTTTCAAGACATTTCAAAATGCTTTTCAAATTTTCCAGACTAACAAACCCAGGGAGAGATTAACTGAAAAGGGGATAGATGTCCTAGAGGTTTAAAGTGTGAGATTTGACCTTAACCCTTTGCCATTCCAAGACAGATATATCAAATTCCTGCAGTTTTCCTTTAGATTCAATGGAAAACTCTCCAAATGGGATAAAAAAATTAACAAACAATTTTGCAAGTTTCCTAACTCTTGATTCTCTGGCTGTTTTGTGGCTATACCAGAAACAAACAAACAAAAATCTCAGCTTCCAAAATATTGTGTGATGTGGGGATTTTTCCTTATGCTCCCCTTTCTTTTCTTCCCCAACGCCAGGTTGATTTGAAAAAGAAACTTGTGAGCAATGGGAATGTACTTTAAGACAGCGTGCACTTTTTCCTTCCCCCTCTCCCCTCCCCACAGTATGTCTGAATTTATGGTCTAATTGCAAAAATGGAAATCAGACACATACACGAAAGTGCACCAGCAATTCTTTGCAAGTGCAGTCACTGACTCCATATGTAAATCGGGTATTTGCACGTACAAATGGCTATGCCAGTAAACTTTTGAATGCAGTTTCCAGACTTGTGCAATCAATCGAGGTAACTTCACATAATCTCAGATAACTCCACCTCTTTACTCTGATTCCCAGTCACATTTGTGCATGTGGAAAATTTGGCTGTACAAATGTTATATTGGAGCTCAGTCCATCTCAAAAAATGAGGGTGGATACGTTTGGTAGCCTAATGATTTATATGAATAGCAGGACAGCTAATGAGAAATGACAAATTCAGAGGGAGAAATCCCATTTCCTTCTAAGACTGAAGAGAATGCTGTGATACAGTGCACCAGCAAACAGTGCAGACAACAAAGTGACAGAAGAGACAATACCAGAAAATATCTTGAGAGCAATAACATTTACATTAATATAATTTTGAATTACCAGAGTATACACAAAGTAACCAGCAAGCACCATTATAAAAAAATAAAGTGATACTAAATAATCTGTTGAGCCTTTTTGTCACCTGCAAAAAATTAGGCTTTCAATATGCAAAACATCTTCCTTCCAGAAAAACAAATGATCGTGATTTCACTTAATTGTAATTTAATGAGGCATAATTTATTTTTTTTAAATGATATACACCAGGTGTGTGGTGAGGAAAGCATCCCAGCCAGACAAACCCTAGTGTTTCTATTTTTGAGAAAAGCCTAAAGCTAGCCAGAGACTGTTTTCATTTCTGCAAATTATGTTTCTGCTAGGGGGAGTTAAGGAGGGAAACCCACAGCATTCATACATTTGTTATAAAATTCCATTGGCTAAATTAGCTCATTCCAACATATATATATTTCCCATATTAAAACACACACACACACACACACACACACACACACACACACACACACACACACACACACACACACACACACACACACACACACACACACACACACACACACACACACACACACACACACACACACACGGCAATTTGAAGAGTAACTAGCTGTGCCAAACTTAAAGGGACACTCAAGGTCTGTCTAGTCTAAATTAAACAAATGAATAAATGGATATCCTTCCATCAAATGGAATCCTTAAGATACTTGTAAAAAGCGGGTATTTTGATAGGAATTGCGCTTTCTTTTCCACCATGGTGCTTATGGTTTAAAACCATCTCAAGTGGTGATTAAAACAAATGTAACAGTTAATGTAGGTCCCACTCATAAACAAAATTGTATACATTTCCTGAAGCCAGGTATCATACACATGGACAGTTTCGTTTACAATTCAGACTTATACCAGGAACTGTGTTTTACTTAATTACACATTGTGTCAATAACTGACTATAAAAAGCAAACACAGATCTGGAAAAAAGCAGTGTACATATTTCCAATCAAAATATAAAACTTTGAAGGTAAAATTTAAGTCTAGAATAACTTTGTCAGTGTCTCTTTAAGCTAGTTGAAAACTGGTTCACACAACTTTACTACTGGCTTCAAAAAATGAACCAGTTAATATTCCTTAGGTTTTTGTTTTGCACAAGTTCTATGGAGCCTTGTTTGCGATTTTATTTGTTTTGCTACCAAGAGAATTTCCACACTGAACAATTGGAACCTCAAAATGAAACCCTGTAATCAACTGTGGACAAGCAAACCTGCAAACTGCTGTGCGCCTCCTGAGAGAGGATGCATGTCTGCAGTGCAGGCAACAGGAGCAATGGGTGCTCCAAACCTTGGGGGATTGGGCCCTATGTGAACCATGGTGGTAGTAAATAGGGTGGAGACCTCGGTCTGCCTGGCGCAGTCAGTAGAGACTGACTATAAACTTTAATTGCTAGGCAATCTATGGGCTTGAGCCAAAACCCAGTGCAGTCAAGAGGAGTCTTTCCACAGTCTTCCCAATGGGCTTTAGATCAGGACCTGTAACTGATAAAGGACTCAGTGGAAAGACTGATTCTATTGTTACTAACTGGAAAAAAATTGTTGCTTTTTAAGCAAAGCATTTCAAAAGCAGTTTGTGTTGAAGGTGGAAATTAAATTGCAGTGTTGGCCAAATCAATGCACCGGGTCCACAGGGATAAACAGAATAGTCTAACGCTAAAAGATCAAACAAAGCTCAGGACAATCAAAGCCTCTCCCTTTTGCACCACAGTCTGGGTGGAGTTTAATACTTTGGACCAAACTTGAACAAATCCCACCTATTGCCCAAAAGCTGGTTTTTTGAGACAAGGTTTTGAAAGTTTGGATAATTTTTTCACGCTTTTTCTTTTTTGTGCACCTCTGCACTGCCTGGCTTTGGGAAAGGGCAGAAGGGAAAATGCTGAAATAACAGAGGATGTCTACAAAGCAAAGAAAAACCTGCGGCTGGCCCGTGCTAGCCGACTCAGGCTCGCAGGGCTCTGGCTGCGGGCCAGTTTCATTGTTGTGTAGACTTCCAAGGCTGAGGGACATGAGGGTCCCAGAGGTTGGGCTCCATCTTGAGCCCAGAAGTCTACACAGCAATGAAACACCCTGGCAGCCACAGCCCTGCAAGCCTGAGTTGGATAGTACAGGCATCCAGTTGCTTTGTAGACATACCCTGAAAGACTTGCTCCCATGGCTCAATCAGAAGCATGAAATAACTGGAACTCTCATGAGAAAGCCAGCTCTCCTTCCCAGCAGGTCTGGATAAGATTCAGATAAGCATCAGAACCTTTGGTGCTTATTCAAACTCAGCCTCATCTCTGAAGCATTAGTGATGGTTGACGCTTCCACACTCAGGGGGCAAGAGTCTTTTCACACCGGAGGGCAGGCACTGAGACACACCACTTCCATTTTTGTGAATGAGGACACTACACTCATTCCTAGTGGGTGATATCGAAACTTTACCCCCACAGCATCCAACAGTGAAACCTAATTTTACCATGCTAAAATGACCAATTTTTAGACAAACTATTATTACCTGCAATCAAAAGATAGAAAAGGAATGTTGTCAGGTGCACTGTACTTCAAGTCATTTTTAACAGCCGTTAGGCATATAAAGGAATTTCACATATTGTATACTTCTTGTCAAGACAAGTCTTTGCCATGACATTTCTCCAACTTCAACACTTATAGTATTGGCAACTGTGTTGAACAGACCATTAATCAGAGTGTTATATGAATGGCGTATTTTAAATGGTTTTTAAAAGACCATTCCTAGCCTACAAGTATGCAACAAATGACAAAAATATCTGTGTAATAATATGCACTGAAGATGTTTCTCATGGATTATTAGGATTAGGATTTGAGCCATTTTTATTATTTTCATTATTTTCCTTTCTTTGGCATTTCTCTACTCATCCTAGTGCCAGCTGGGATCTTGCTGGGACTCTCTTAGCAAAGTCTACCCTGACAATTTTTTCAGTTCAATTCTGCAGGCCAAAGAAGTTTGGATAGTCAATGGAAGTTTTGAGAGCTTCTGCAAACCAAGTACCGCTTAGGTTCATCCATTCATAGCTGAGAATATGCAATATTGCATTTATACTCTGCCACTTGAACAACTCTTCTAACGTTCCAGTGGGATTAATTCTATTCTCACACCATTGTAAATCCAAATGAACTGAAGTCGTAGCTGCAAAGGAGTTATTATGGATTTACACCAATATAACTGAGAGAACAGTGGGTCCCTCACCTCTCAGAGCAGTGGAATACAACCCATCAGCTGCCTGGTTTGGTTTTTTTAGTCTTGATTCCCAAATTCACTACCTATAATCCTGGCACAAGCATGATTCTTGAAACTCATTTAACTAATGCTATAAATATATACATCTCGAGAGATAGCTGCGTAGGCATGAAATGATGGCATTTAGTCTGATTTGACTAAAATATATTCAGGGTGCAACAACGTCAATTTGATTTTTATTATTAAAAATGAAATGTTTAAATCCTCAAAGAAAATGGTGTTATTGCATTAGTTTAATAAAGCCTCTTTTTTATTAAAGTAACTCTTTTTATTAGGGAAGACAGTATATGCACATGGATCTGTATGTTAAATCTGGAGGGAAAGAAGACAGAAAAAAAAAAGTGAACACCTGCAACAGCAGTACCATTTACACTACATACGGGGGGGGGGAGGAAGAAACAGAAATGGAGGAAGACATACAGCACACACTTTGTGTATCTATACATTTGTTTCCAAGGATCAGTACTCCTGTGTATCAGCTGAGTAGCCAGTAGCACTGTCCTACAGAACACATTCTGAAAGCCAGACTCTCATACTACTTAAGATCTTTTCATCCAGCCTATTGAATACAATGAAGTTAATTGAAACTGAAATTTTGGGTAGTGCAAAACCCACTGTTGGAACAAATATCCATATACCAAAAATCTGCAATTTATTAATTTAAGCACTTCCCTTACAGACTGCCTTCTTTCCTGTGCCACTTGTGCCACATTACACATAAGAATAAAACAAGCAGGCAGCATGAAAAGGTTTCAGTCAATTAGAGTTTTCTTTGCAAACAAACAAAAAAACAGGCCCTTCCTAATTGAAAGTCTATGTAGAATGCTGTAGACACCACAGTGATGAGTGTGGTATGAATGTCTAAATAGATAGCAGCCAGAGGATTAAATGCTGCTGGTCTTCTTTCCACTTAAATCAGGCAAAGACACTCACAGGAGAAAGCGGACCAGGATTTAGCTCACAGTCAGATATACATGGAAGTTATTTTGACAAAACAGATTACAAACCAGTGGGCCTGATTCTGCTGCCATATAAGTCAATGGGAATTTTGCTAATTCAGTCCAACAAGAACAAGATTGGACCCATATTGATGCTTTTTTTCTCCTTTCAAAGCTCTTCACTATAAATGAAGATTCATTATAACCAACGTTCTTATCTTATGGCACCCACCAAAGTAGTGTCTCCGCACCTCACAGCAGGAATAAATGTGTCTTCCACCTATGAGGTGGTTTCATTTTCCAGATAGGTAAATGAGGCAGAGAGATCAGGACTTGCCCAAGGTCACATAAGGAGTCTGTTGCAGAGCCAGGAACTAAACCCAGATCTCCTAAGTCTCAAACCCGAAGTCCTGATCGCTTTTCATTCTGCACAACGTAATGCACTGAAACAACCTGGGACTTTTTCTTTTATTTCATTCTAACTGGAGTTTCATTACACCCAGTTCACTAAAATGGAATTCCACTCTCTCCACACGCTCCATCCCTTTTGCCCAAAACTATCTTCAGGCAATAGCCAATGAGCTACTAGCAGAGCTAGGCAAAGACTACCTTCAAATCTTCACACTAGAAAGCTGATTATTCCCATTCACAGCTAACGAGCTGTAAAAAGAAATAGGTGAGGAGGTTGTTCATTGGGAAGAGAGTCGTACGTGGCCTCTTCAGCACTGAAGATACTTTTTAAAAATTTTTTGCCAGCTCTCTTTGTATCTGGCACCACGACTGTTTCATTCAAAAAGCCTTGGGTTCACAGATATTCCCAGTTTCTGCAGCTGTTCAGTGAAACAAGCACTGGCCATTCGCCCAAAAATTTTACTAGCTTTGGCTACTGTGTCAAAAAATTGGCAAAAAAGATGCTTTAAAAAAAAAAAAAAAAAAAGACTCAGACGGAATACATTTGTTCCGTCTATAGGTTTTTCAGTCCATCGGGGGTCCCTTGAGCAAAGAAAACAACAATTCACTAATCTAGTAATTGAGTCAGATGGATCCTGTAATATGGAGCTGGTCTTTTGTTTAAACGCCAGCAGCTTTCCTGGTTTGAACTCCAGTTTCTCCATCATGCCTTTCCTGCACAGAAAAAGATATTGAAAGAATGGGGAAAGGAGTGCAATGTGTTTGTTCTGCTCATGCTGACCATACAGATCTCAGTTCTGGAGTTAAGCTGCCTGTTGGTTACCTGGAGAATCCCACGTCAGTGAAGTCCTAACCATTAGGGATCACTGCAGCTAAACTAGAATTGACGGGAAACTTTCCAGAGAATGAAAGGATAATTCATTCATCCAAAAGTGTCTTTTTAAAAGGCTCCCCTGTCACAAATGTTACCTTATGTGCAAGGACGTTTCTATACCAGGTTCTGGCATAACATTTTGATTGAAATTTGAATTCCACGTTTGCAGAAACTTCAGACTGAGTGAACCGGCATGAATTTGCAGCGGGGGCTAAGGAAGAAGGTGCAAGGAACTCCATGCCCTGAGGAGCATCAAAATCTAAGAGTGCTCTTTACACACAAGGCACATGGTCATAGCATCACCAGTGGAGCTACCCGTCTCAAAAGGAAGGTGGCTGGGCATGGCCCTCCCTCGCCTTCCACAATAGCTGGCAACTTCAGGCCAGAAGGGAGCTCATCCACCTGTTTTAGGGTTCGCCTCCACATGACCCCTATTCCAGATTAAGGTAGGATGAAAATTTGAAGTGGCATAGATATTCTGGAATTACTCCATGCAGATTCTCTTATTCCAGAATAAAAATGCCTTTTTCTGGGATTTCTATGGTGCCCATCACCTTCCTTTCTAAGACTTTGCTCTCCCAGCATATTTAGAGGGATATTCTGCCCTTTTCTGTCTTCTGCAGAATGCCTTTTGAAAGTGCCTCTCATTAACCTTTCACCCTTTCCAAGGCTATGGTTTTAAAAAAAATCACACACACAGATGCAGCTCTACCTATATGTATGAGCTGCATCTGCCCACCTTTAAAAACTACATTCATGTCAGCAGCTTAACCCGGTGCCCATTTGAACCCAGGTCTCTAAGAAGTGAAGAAATTGTGGATTTGCACTATTTATCAATCCTTCCTTGGTTATTTTCCAAAGGATTTTCATGGCTGTAAATAAACAAAAAAACCTGAAATATTACAGTCTTTTAAAACAAGCAAGGAAAAAATGCAAGAGCTACCACGAATGCCTATTTTCATAGCAACTTCTACTTATAGTTTGGTTTAACATAAACATGCTTTTTCATATGCTTTACATATTTTAAAATAAAGATATTTTGGATGCCAGCATTGCTTGGGGTTAGTGATGGGATACTGAGAACCTTTAGCCCCTAGGGCACTGGTTTGAATTAGTTTGTATATACTACATACACCAGCTTTTAAGATTTAAAACACGATAGGCCAGATTGGAACATGTGATTCATTGCAGTAGTCCCACTGAAATCAACAAGGCCACTCCTGTGAACAACAGATAGTGAAGACTCAGTGTCTACACATTCCTAACTCCCAAGCCTCTGGGCCAGCTAGCACAGAAGACAGCAGAGCTCTAAAGGGAACTCAGGCCATGGATTCCAGGGAGCTGAGTAGACGGACGACTATTCCTCCCTGAGCTAACCTGTAGCCCTGCCTCTTCCAGGCATGGCAGAATAGCTGGACAAGTATATCCCTAGTGGGAACAGCCACACTAAGCAGAATGCTATCTATTTAGATACATATAGGAGCCCCATTGCTGTAGCATCCAAGCAATTAACAAACTGTACTTCACACTGCCTGGTGAGGTCGGGCAGTCCTATTATCCACATTTACAGATGGAGAACTGAGGCACAGAGAGACTAAGTGACCCACCCAGGATGTCTATGGCACAGCCAGGAACTGAACTCAAGTCTTCTGAATCACAGTGCAGTGCCTTAACTGCAAGAATATCTTTTCTCCACAGCGTAGATCCTCCCTCCACTTACTCATCCTCTGTGGCCCCTGGGGCAGTGAATATTTTGCAGAGGGGGAGAAGATACCTAAATGCGGAAGTATATAGGGGCCCACTCTGGTTTCTCATCTCTATGAACACCTGAAACTTCCAGTCATGTTAATATGAGTTATTGCAAATTAAACCAAAGTCATATTCTGTACCCACAGTCCTCTGCTAAAAGGAGTCTCTCTTTGCTTACACTGCAAAAGCAACCCTGCAGCAGCGAGACTTGCGATATGGGGCTAAATATTGCAGTGTATGTGCTAGAGCCTGGGTTCTGAGGCCTACCCCCTGCCACGGAGTTTCAGAGTCAAGGCTCCAGCCCAAACAGGGACCTCTGCACGGATATTTTTAGCACTGCAGCAAGAGCCTGAATCAGTTGACCGAGGCTCTGAGACTTGCCACTGTGGGTGTTTTTGTTTGTTTGGTTGGGTTTTTTTGCAGTGTAGACATACCTTCAGTTTTAGTGTGGGTACTGAACGATAAGATCTCATCACAGTTCACACCTGTAGTTATGAACTACAATACCACCAGCATTCTCAGAGGAGACTAAGGCCGTGTACATCCTTGGGGAGAGAATCTCTTCCCCATACGCACACAGAGCTCCCATCACAGCTAACTGGTTCAGCGGTCAGAAGGGCTTTGAAAAATATTGTTTTATGCACAATTAAATGTAAGTATTTTAAAGCTTATGCAGGAATTCCTTACTTGCTGGAATTCCAGACTATGATTAAAAATAGTAATAATTATTATTTTCTCTCTGTTGGCCTTCGAACACCATCCTAGTTCTAGTGCATCCTCAATAATGAGCCTCAGAATGATATAATAAGCCAGGTGTGTTCAAACAGCTACTGTGATTCAAAGATAAAACAAAAGAATGCACAATTAGTCCAATGAATTAACTAGAAATTCGAGCAAGTCATACTTTCTGAGGGTATCTGATACATGTTATTTCAGAATAAACTTGCTAAATACACTAATTTCAGATCTTTCAAGTCAATTAAAAAGTATTCCTCTCATTAGCAACACAGAGGGGACAAATTGCTGCTGTTAGGTGCTCACTGCAGATCTCCTATCCACAATATGGATACCGATTGCTTCTTCTGCATCTTGTCACATGCAAAACTCTCACTGACATCAGTGGGTGCTCTTTGTACTCGGACACATGCAGAATTTGCAATAAAGATCGGTGGTGCAGACTGCAGAGGAGTGTTTTGCATGGTGTGCAGATTACAACATAGCCCTAGGCTCAATCAAATATGGCTGTCTCAAACAAGCTGCAAACTTTTAAATTTTAGGAGAAGCTTCAGAAATTACATGAATCACATGACTTTACCTCTGACTTCCTTTTCTGACCTTCTCTCCCCCAATACACACACATACATGTGTCAGGCATTTGTTCCAATGGATTTAGCCTAGTTTGGATCAAAGCTTCCTCTACTTCATTTAACAGATTTGCTCAGATGGAAGGTCTCAGGGGAGAAATAATGTTAGTAAGAGGAGGTTTTCAGCATCTGAGTATGTAGGTCATTGGACTTTAAAATAAATTAGAGAATAATTTATCTATTAAACAAGCTTCACAGTACATATTTTATGAAGCTATCCTTAACTGCAGGTTAATGTACAGCACATAACCACCCTGTAGAAAGATCACACATGGGCCATGATTGGGTGATTAATACAATTATTAGCTGGTTGGTACAAGGATTTTAATGCATACAGAAAAATTGCTACAACAAACCTTTAGTTTTTAAGGGCACGATTCCTTGTAAAATTTAACAAATCTGAACACTTCACTATTTGACATGTCAGTGGGCTGGGTCTGCACTGTCTTAGGACACTAGCCCTGAGACACATAGTGCTGAGGTGACAGTAGATGAGGACCCGGCCTATGTCTTATTTTTTTCTGTGATGTTTATTGCTTCGTTATGGGCCTTTGAGAATGTCCATGGATATGTCTTGTGCACCAATAGTGAGTCTGGTCAGATTTGAACCCCTCTCCCCTCCTTTTCACCTTGTGGCTGAGTATTACTCGAGACGCTGGTCTCCGGCCAATGGAACAATAAAAAGAGCTAAAAAGTTTTGATTTAGAATGAAGAGCAGAGGACAGAGAGGCATAAAAATGTGGCAAGATACTGCTATTAAAATAACGTGTCCTTGGGTCTATCTATACAGACTGAAGCAGCCTGTGGCAGCGAACCTCCAAGCCCAGGTCAACAGACATAGTACGGTAGCGTGAACCCTTTGAGCCTAAAAATAGCTGTTTAAACAGTGTTTTTAACTTGCAGCTTGGAGCTCGTCTCTCATCTGGTGGCCTGGCCTCAAGGAACAGTGTTTTGTCCTACACAAGAGTGCAGGTGGGGCATGCATGACAGGAGGGGGGCTGGAGATTGAATCCCCATGGAGCACATGGCAACAAGACAAATTCCACTGAAGAGCCTCAGACACTTCTTTTTTTTTTTTTTTTTTTTTTTTTTTTGAGGAAGAGTTGGGGGAGAGGTTAAGGGGGTATCTGGATGGTAACACCACATATCCCAAAGAAGGGCTCCAGTCAAGAGGTCCAAGCCTGGGCCCATGCCCGATAGAGCCATAGATCTAGAAGCAGTGACTAGACCTCATCGGCTTGGAAGCACATGGGAACCAGCAACTGGGTCCACTTGCAACAAAATGACGACCATACCAAATAGTAGTAGGCCAGGTTGTAATTCTGAGAACAAACTGACCCTAACATCAGGCTAGTTTTTCATACAGATGCAAGATGATAGATAAGAGGAGAAATGTCACTGCAGAACACCATAATGTTACTATATCCAGTACCCTCTGAGCTGTTTAACATTCAATATCTTTTATCTTCAGTTGGATATTAAAAAGGCATTCATTCTCTTCACTCATTACAATCATTTTGTAGACATTTTCCAGAACCCAACCAAAGTGTGACTGTAACTGCCACTTTTTTCTTTTCTTTTATGTCACTGGAATGCAGAGATGCATGGTCAGATTCAAAGGGTGGCATCTGATTTGAATGCCAAACGTGCATAGAGAGATTGCACGCACAAGATATTAGTTGTTATGCGCTTTTTTTTTTTTAAGAAAAAAAACAGTAAAAAATGTACAAAGTAAAATCTAAAATAGATAATCTGGAAGTCAGTAAGACTTGAGGTCCTAAGTTACTTGAATGCTTTTGAAAATTTTAACAGATGTGACTTTCCCAAGGTCACACAACAGGTCGGCTGTCAAACTGGGATTCACACCCAAGTCTCTCAATTCCCAGTCCAGTGTCTTAAATCAACTGGACCTATACCACGAGAAAGTGAAGAAATGTTCTGCAGCTGAATTGCTCCAGATTTCAAATGATCTCACAGGAAACTACGACATGATCTCCACCATAGAAGTTAATAGATGATACTGGCACATGCAATATTGTGCAATTCTTGGAATAGGGCCTGACTGGCCTATCTGATATGCTTGCTCTTCTGTTGCAGTTCTGGAAATCTGACATTGCAGCGTTCAATAGGTGACATGTATGCATAGCTCAGGTTTTTGATACTGTCAAAATCTGGTCACCATTTACATGATATAGCAAAATAGCTGATTTAATCTAAAAACTCTACAAGAACCTTTACATTTTAGGAATCAGGTTTTGGTTTACCGCAGACTACCCAACCCATTCAGCTTTCACAATCTTGCTAAAACGCAGCCTCACATTCAGTGACAGTTGTAGAATCCGCGAAGGCAGTATTACTGCTGACCTCTTGCTCAAGTTCAAAATCTGTCATTCTGTCAATACCATCTACCTTAATTACACTGGGCTTTATATACAACAGGTTATGATCCCAGACGGATGAAAAGCTTTTCCAAATTAAAAGCAGCATTTTGAAAGGGAAATACTCATACATTCCAATGTAGTTTTCATTTGATGTCCTCAAGGCTAACCCCAGAACTCAAAGTCATATTAACTGAAAGTGCATATTTGCTGGGTGTAGCCATCTTATGAATTTAATGGCAGAAGGGAAGTAATAAAAATGTGCTCCATACTTTAATTAGTGCCCTCATAACATGGCATTTCCAAAATGGCTATGCCAAAGAAAATCATTACTCCAGGAGAATAGACAAAAGCTCTGTGCAGTGTGTGGCACAGACCTCCAGGAGACAGTGGGGTGAACAGAAATACACATCTGTCCGTGTTTTGTCTTGTTTGCAAAGCCACAATCTCAAGCCCTCTTTGTTCCCTGAGGCAATATTTTACTGATACCTCCCTTGCAAATAGTCAATATTTGTAATCTATACACACCTAGGTTACTATAAATACCATTCATATTATGTGTGCACATATACATAAAGAGACCACATGGGGCAGCCCACGGGAAGGCACAAAGCTTGCCTTTTTCAGCCCCAAGTCCTGCATCTCATCTGGAGGGGACCCAATCCAGCCCCCACTGTCATTCGGAACAGTCTGAAATCTGCAGTCAGATGAGCAGGCTGCAAATGACATGAAAGGAGCCAAACGTCAGTAGAGGGTGGGATCATCCCAACGATGTGCGCTTTCACCCAGCCACGCCCCTGACACCAGCTACAAGTAGCAAGCTATGCTGGCTTGACACCACCAGGGGATCTCCGCATTGGCAGAGAATCTTCCCGTGGCTGACTAACCTAGCTTTGCACCCAGAATTCACAAGTGAGACACTGAAAGGTGGCCAGATCACCACTGGTGCCCACAGTCGTATGCACAATGGGTTAGGCCTCGCAGCCCCTCCACAGGGTCAAAACTGAGCAAGTGCCATTGTGACCTGACACACAAGGGCCGCAGCACCGCTCAGGGAGGGGCTGCGGGGCCAAACTTGAGCATCACTGCGACCCCCATTCACCAGGTTGCAGCACCCCTCACTCAATTTTGGCCCCACAGCTCCTTCATTATGATGGAGGGACCATGGGGCCAAACCTGAGCAAGCAGTGGGGAGGCCAGCAGTGCTCCTCATCACCACGCTGTGGGGCTGGCTCCGGCACTGGCTCTCCCCAGAGGCCTCCTTACTTCCAGCAACCCATATCTCCCCTCAAGGACAGGTTGTGACACTGTATGGGGGCAGACCAGACTAGAAAGCAGGGCCTGAACATGGTGGTGTGAACTAGAAAGGTGAGGGGTCAGCAGCTGCAGTGGGGTTGGCTCCACCGGGATTGACAGTGAGAACCACAGGAAAAAATTCTGGAGGCACCCCTACATATCAGAGCAGAGATTCAGGCTCACAGAATTATTTTATCTTAAAGTGGGATCCTCCTAGCATTAGGGTTGCAACTGAAATTCATACAACTTTCTGCAGAATATAAAGCTGCATCCTGCAATTATTTTAACAGCACCCAAGACTGATCAACTGACCTAACTGGATAATTTTGAAAAATGTATAACTGTGATGACAATAAGATGAGATTAGAAAAGAGAAGCTGATATTTCCTAGGTATGTTTCTTATCATGACCTACAACAGGGGTTCTCAAATTGGGGATCATAACCCCACAAGGGGTCGCGAGGTTATTATGAAGGGGTCGCAAACTGTCAACTCCAGCGCATGCTGGTAGGGATGGCCTGGCACAGGGGAGTCATCACTTTTGTGGGGAGTTGTCACAGCTTGAAATATTTTCAGAGGGGGTCCCAGCACAAAAAGTTTGAGAACTGACCTATAACAACCATGCAACCTTGTAAAGTTATGACCTTTTAGATCTGCTCTTTTTATTAAGTAGAATAAAAATTGGTACCTGAGTGCGGTTGAATGCCACTCTTGCAAAGACAGCTTGGGACACACTGGCTCTCTTCAGCTCATCCCTGACTTGCTGGTAAATATCTGGAGAGACTTCCACTGATGAATTCGTTGGCTCTGGTTTGATAGCTCTAGGGATAGGTGGATGATTCAAGAACTGTTGATTGATAGCTTGTGGGTGTTGGTGAGCCAACAGTCGGCTGACAGCAATCTGCTGGTTTATCAGGTGGGCCATTGCTATCTGCTGCCTTACCAGTTGTGGACTGAGCTGAGGAGACAGGAGACCAGGGCTCATGATTGGCTGCAACGTTGCCACTTGGTTTCGGATTGGAGTACTGTGGTGAATTTGGCCGTGAGAAGACTGTTCATTTGTTTTTCCTAAGATGGCCAGTTGGTTGATATTTGGTAAGTGCATGGATCGCTGACCAAGAACACAATAGTCTGATAGGTTTTCTCTTTCCACTGTGAAAAGATAAAATGAGTTCACTATCATTTTGATTTGCACTTCCAGCAGGACTGTTAATATAACAATTATTACAATTGACTGTATTTTCAGGACATATAATAAAAGTCGGTTAATGCTACTGTACTACACAGTGAAATTATTTACTTCCACTTCTACAAGCTTTACTTGCAGAAACATTAGGATTCCAGGACAGACACATAGGCAAAGACATCACCAAAAACAGCCACCAAAAAAATCTTTTTTTTTTTTTTCTTCAACTTTTCAAAGTTTCATCCACTGCTTACATGAGCCTCCCTATAAAACTGCCAGCAGCTATGCTTTTTTTAAAAAAAAAAAAATTAATTTGCAATGATTAAGAACTGAAGGACAGAGTCTCCCACCACATGAACTACAGCTGCAAATGAAAGTCTTGTACCCTGTACAAATCAAATGACAGTGATGATGAATTCACCTAGACAGACCTGGCTCAGAGGTAACTAAGTTTTCAATAAACTTATATATTAAATGCATCCAGAGTGGTTATATCTATGATGTGATTAAAAGTTTTCCAGGACCTAGTATCACATACCTAGAAAATTAGTGACTCATCATAGGAATGTTTTCCGCAAATAATGAGGCAAAATTTCTCTCATGAATGTCACAATAATATTATAACTTGTGTAATCATTAATGTTTGCACAATACTTTGAAGATTGTTTATGTTTATCTTATATAAGGCTTTGAAGCTTTAGATAGTTAATATACAGGTTGACAGCTTATTGGGGATCTTTACTGTTCTTTTCTGAATGAAACATATAATGTTATTGATTCTTAGGGAATCAACAAACCTTTCAAGCGTAGAGCTAATCCCTCATGAAAAGGGTTGTGGTCACACTGGTGAGATAATGTGGAAAAGTTCTGGGTATACACACAGGATTTCAGACTCTAGAGATCTCAATCCAGCATCTCACAAGAGTACTAACTACTACAGCTGCAAGAACAATGATATTTATTCTTGTGGGAAATTTCTTGCATTTATTCTTTCTATGAAAAACCAAAACCTGAAAACCTTTCAGCTTTTGGTTAGAAAAAATCAGTTTCTGAAAACAAACAAAAAATTCTTTTATCAAAAACTAAATAATTTTACTGAAATATTTTGGGTTTCCAGTGTTTCAAAAACTTCCAATAAGTTTTAACCAAAGTGAGGATTGGATTTGAAATTTTTCATTTTGGTTGAAAATCAACATGCTTCAATTAAATTTTTTTTTTGACCAGCTGTACCCAAGACACAAAAATATTTTGAAAATAAAACCACAAGTTTTTCTGATACAATAATCAGAGCCTATTGTATTATTCAGTTTTTTTCAACGATCTGGTCTCCGGACGAGACTAGTCCCAATTAATGAAATAGGGCTACTGCACAAGGACAATTCACGTAAGAGTTTGCAGGAACAGGTCCTACTGTATCATTCTCTGATTCCATATCTTGTCAATGCCAATCTGCATTATGAAATATGTGCAATGTTAATACAAATATATACATACAACTTACAAAAGCATTTTTAGATATTATTGAACCTGTGCAATAGCCACTTCTCCAGCATGAATTAATCTTCCACAAATAAATTTTAAAAACTAATAAGGAAATCTAGTGCTTGCTATAGACCCAACATCAGAAGTATTTATGCTGAAGAAGAGAAAAGAAGGACCAAGCTCAGTTCTCATTTACACCACTGTAAATTCAGAGCCATTCTACTAGTATCAATCGAGTTTACCTCAGTTTCAAGAGGGCTGAATTCAGCTCTAAGCAGTTTTGTAGTTAAGGAAGTGCAAAAGAATAAAGCACTGAATCTGGTGAATTTCTAAGAAAACCAAAAACGCAAAGGTAGCCTAGTAGTTTTGAAAATGTAGTAATAAATAAAATTCCCTTTCCTGGCTTGACTCTTAACTTGCCAAGTTTCCACCCAGACCTAGTTTAAGTGCCAAGTTATAAACCCCTTTAAAAGTAAAGTTTAAGATGAAAATGCTGACAGGCTGTTAACCCGTTAATCATCTGACTCCTTTGATATATTTTTCCCCTTATCATCAGTTTCCTTTTTCCATTATTTTATACTGTACAGTAATACATATGCCTCCCATAAACAAACCAGATTCTAGTCACTTTAGCTGCCTCAGTAATAAAAAAAAGTCACCGTTAACGATCATTTTGCATGGGGAAAAAATGTGATTATCCAACTCCCTCTACACTGTAGTCTCAGACTCACTTTCTAACAATGCTACCCATATTGTATGCCATGTTGCTCTCATAGAGTTTAATGCCAGAAGGGGCCATCAGATCATCTAGTTTGACCTCCCATGTATCATAAGCCACCAACACCACCCAGCACCTGTCCACTAAACCCAACAACTGAAATTAGACCAAATCATGACAATTCACAGGGGGCTAGAGTATGATGTGCCACAGGCAGAGAATAGGAGGCACTGAGGAGCTCCAGTCCTGAGGTCCCTGCAATAGCAGGAAAATTATTAAGTGATAATCCTGGCAAGTGACCTGCACCCACATGCTGCAGAGGAAAGTGCCAAAGGCCACTGCCAATCTGACTGGGAGGGAAATTCCTTGCCAACACCACATATGATGATCAGTTAGACACTGAGCATGTGAGCAACAACCAGCCAACCAAGCACCCGAGAGAGAAATGCTCAGTGCCACCTCAGAGACATTCCTTGCTGCCCAATGTGTCATCTCAAGCCGTGTCCAGTAGGGGCCCTGTAGGCCCAACCTAGACAGTGAAGTCAATGTAAGAATGCTGAAATGGTAGCATGGTATCACCCTGGGACAAAGAGCAGCCCATGACAATTTATGAGAAAAAGAAGGCAATATACAGAGTTATACACCAGGCACAACGTATGAATGATGAAGCTGGATGCCCACACGCTGCCATATTAATATACAGCCTCATGTCATTGGTAAGTGATAGCCTCCCTTTGCACTGTCTGATTTCCACACACTCCCACACAGTCTTATCCTCCTTGTCTGTGTGTGTGTGTGTATCCTTCTCATACTATCTTTAAACTTTTCCCTTTGTGCCCATATCATATTGTCAAGAGTTCTCAAACTGGGGATCATGAGGTTATTGGGGGGGTGTCGTGAAGTGTGAGCTCACGCACGTGCTGGTAAGGGTGGCATGGCCAGGGGGAGGTCATCTCTTTTGTGGGGGGTCTTCACAACCTGAAATATTTTTCAAAGGGGTCCCAGCAAAAAAAGTTTGAGCGCCCCTCTACCTATTTATGAAGCTCGTTACCCTAGAGGGTCCTTGTAAATAAAAATGCAATACTTTCTGACCCACACCCTTCCAAATTTCTTACACCAGTTAGGAAGATTCAAGGTGGCACTAAGGATTAGGCAATGGGTGCATTGCTAGAGCTCAGAGAGCCGCTCAAGTAGCACTTCAGGAAAGTCTCTGTTAGGGTTGGTCAGAAAACAACAATTCAGCTTCACAAAGAATTTGACTTGTGCTTTTGTTCTGCAACGGAATGAAACCAAAAGTGTATATATATATATATACTATTACTGCTAGACAGAGACCCACCACCGTGGTCAGGGCACTCGCCTGGGATGTCGGAGACCCTTGTTTAAGTCCTTGCTCCAAATCAAACCTGAACTTGGTTCATCCCAGATGAGTGCCCAGAGCATTAGGTTACTAGCCATTCTGGGGTGGGGGAGCCTCTCTCCCCATCCTGGACTTGAAGAAAGTTTAATCAAAACATAAGTTTCAATGTCAACAAATTGGTATTTTCTGGTGAAAGAACAGTTCATCAAAAATTCCTGACCGGCTGTAATCTCTGTCCCTCAGTTCTTATGACCTAAAGAGTCACCAAATGCCAAAGAGAACCACAGACCAACATGGTCCCCTGAGTGCAGTAAACTGTCCTATTTCTATGCTCCTCTTTCCTGTTATAATGATTACCATGTGTGTCAAACCATTACAGCTTCACTAAGAAGATGCCTGGATGCAGAGAAAAAGCAAACCAAAGCATATCTCCCCATATCCTCTATCTGAATCCACTTTGGACACTGTAAGAGCTGCTGCAGCTCACTGGACAAGAGCATGAAAAAGGACTTTCCATTCAAATGAAAAAAGATGAATTGATTTAAATCAGATGCTTTTAGGTGGAGAAGAAAGGGGGTTCCCTCTTTTCCCCCCCACTTTATTTTTGCTTGGTTGTTAACAGGAACATTCTTAACAACAGCCTCTGGTGCATTTAGGGCTTCTGAATGACACTGGAATTGACTGCCCTCTCTAGAAACCAAATTCCTCAATTCATTCGCAGAACAGGTACAGTGCAGAGAGAAATAGGGCAAGCTTAACATGTTTCCCCACCAACGTGCACTACAATCTTGACATAGGTAAGTCTCCTTTAAGGAGGAAATGGTAGACCATCTTCCAAGGCACGTTCAATCCTTGGCCTTTTCATTCCATGGGGCTACAAACTCTTTGACTGAGACCTCCAAAAAGCAGCAACTATAATGGAGGAGGAGGTTGTTAAAAAGAATAGTTTATAGTAGGTAACTAGCAGGCAGAACTGCTTTGTTTCAAATGTGGTTTTAACTCACCATCACAGGAGAGCAGGTGCCATGTTGCAGTTTTTCAGTGGAACTGCTTCTGAGCTTTGGTAGTTTTTTGCTTCATTTTATTTTTATTTAAAATCTGATTCAATCTGATGATCATAAAAGTCAAAGATTCTGGCCCTGGTAACAGCCAAGTATAGATTGCACAAGGCAAGTTTCCACATACTGCTCTGTTAGCAAACCACACTAAGCCCTGCAATACTTCTGAGCCATAAAGGTCAGTCATGTGGTTAGTACACGTCATCAAAGACGTTCAGGTGGTGGCACCACCAAACACACTGCAGCAGGATCTGAACCCATGACTCTACTATTGGGAGCCAGCCTGTTAAGCCACAGAGTCACCCTCCGCCTAGAGCAGCTGCCATGGCACATCCAGAGGCTATCTGGCTGTTTTTTTCTTCATAACTACAAGCCACCACTTTGGAAACAACAGAACCATTCCAGAGCACAGAAGGTGCCTTTAAAGTGGTAACGTCATATCTTTTAATCTATAATTACCATAATTACTTATTTCTTTTCATCACAACCCACTTAGCCACTTCAGTGCAGGGGACTGGCTTGAGGAGCCTCATTTTCTTTCAACATCTAATCTTCAGTGTCTACTAAAGCCCTTCATTTACCATCTGCTCTTTGGCCAGGCCATTTGTTCTTGCAGGACTGGGATAGACAGGGTTCAGAGAAAACGCAGATCACCAGAATGAGACAGCCTTGATAAGAAGTTTTAACTTTTAAAATCTCTCCCTGCCTCCACACCCATAACACGTGAATGACCCAACAACAGTTATATAGCAGATATGTAATGATGGGGGGTAGGGCACAGGGAGATGCAGTAAAGTAATTCTCTGTCCCAACCTAATGGAAATGCCAAACAGGGAAAACCTTTGTCTGTTCTTGATTGTGCCGCGTTTAGTTCCCTATCTCAGGCACCCCCATGTCATTATTTGTGTATTTGGATTAACACTAGCATTCCCAATGTGAATTGGGTACAGGTGAACTAATGTTCTTGACCAACCCACCACAGCCAAGCCTACTTACAGGATTCATTTCTGAGCTCCATATGCGTCAGCATATTTACAAAAGACGCTGAGACTCCACCTCCTCTCTGTCTCTCACTAAGGGCTTGATCCAAGTGGAATAATAGAAAGGCTTCCAAGGACTTCAGAGTGAATTGGATCAGGCTCTAACTTTGTTTCCTTCAATTCTGTTTAAACATACAAGGCCAAATTTCGACCCTATATATATACACATCCTATGGAATCCCACTGGTTATCCCGAAGTGTCATATTTTTTCAGATCTCTTTTGCACCACTGTACACATGAAATAGAACACAGTGCAGTTTGAATTCAGTATTCCTAACCATGTGCAGTCTAGGTCACAGGTAGGATATGCTAACTGCAAATTCATATGATACAGAGAGGGGCTTTACATGGCAGCCAGCCTGAATAAAAATGAAGATGAAGAAGAACATTGTCAGAATAATTTTACAGGAACACAAATATTGCTAATCTAGATGGTCTCGTCCCGTATGCCTATGACTATGTAAAATTATTCTGAGAAATGCTTGCCCTGCTAGGTGGGCATCTTCCCAAGAGCTAGGCAGTGATCTATTGCAGATGCTGCACCATCCCAAACCATACCTGACCAATAGTGCAGTCATGTGTGTACCATGGGTGGAGATCACTTCCTGAGTACAACTGCTAGCAATTATCAGGAGAAATGGATTGCCCATGTAACTTATTAAGGGGCACATCAGATAACTTGAGTGCTGAATAAATGTAATTCTGTTTTCAATGGCAGAAATAAATTTTGTATAATCTGCAAGTCAGAGGATCAGGATATAGTAGTGCTGCACTTTCTGCCACAGCAACAGATATGGCTATTTTCAAACTTAATCTAGTAGTTCCTTTTCCATTCTCATTTTCACCTGATGTTAACTTTCTCAAAAATTCTCCTTTGGAGCTGAAATTTCCTGAATTGGCTTGAGCCTGGAAGTAAAAAAAAAATTATTTTTTTTGTTAAGTGTGAGGAAAATCCATTCAACCATTTTTGAGTTATCTGTGATCAAAAATGTTTTACACTTTTTTTTAAGCTTAAACGGGGGAGGTTCTTTCCTCCTCAATAATTAAAAAATGGCTCAGCAAAACTCCAGTCTTGGCATGTGACTGCTCCACAATGAGAAAGTATCTTTTAGCTAATTTGGAAAACAAAAAGTTTTAAAATAAAAAAGTTAAATGATCGACAACTCACTTCTGAACATGCTCAGTTAAAATTTACAGCAGACACTTAGCAGTGACAACACATTGGGGTTTGTAAGGACTTCCCGTTCTCTCTAGATCAATCAAAAAATAGGAATGAAGTTTTGCAAAGTTGAAATTCCCCTGCTCCTCTTTTTCATTAAAATTCAAATTTCAAAATAGCTGAGCCAGTTCTAATTCTCTCCATCCTGCTTAACAGCCACGGGAGCCGCAGCTCATAGGGTTCCAGAATACTATGACCTGGGCAGATTGTGCCTCATTGGAATATGAGCCACACAGTCCTTAAAAATAAAAAAAGATGTCTTAACATCGTGGACAGGAGAAAAAGAAATGTGGGTGTGAAAAGGTGTAGACAATTTTCAGGTATCTATAATGGTTGCTGCATCCTGTCTATTCTGTCAACTCTGCACTCATTTAAAAAAAATTAAGACTGCATTTTTTTCCATTGTAAAGATACAGTTGTCTCAATGTAAACCAATGCCCTATTGTCTCATCAAAGCAGCACAGCAGAAAAGAATCTAGAGCTTAATAGCATTAAAGATGTGAGCTCATACCTCAATGAGCTGCGACCTTCAAAGCCTAAGTGGGCCATCTAAATGCTAACAATATCAAGACAGATAGTTTATTTTCTTTCATTTTTCTTAAAAAATACTTTTAAAAGCCCTATTGAATTCAATCTTATGTAGCGTTGACTGTACAAAAGTAAGCAAAAGTTCAGATTTTCAGATTAGGAGGAAGAGACCCCAGCTGAACTGAAAGGCCATGCTTTGGCTTAGCTCCAGGTCAACAACTAAAGTGCAACCAAAAAAACCCCACGAAACTGAAAATTCTTAAATAAGTTATTTAAATATCTAAATCGATAATGAGTGTCACTAGCCATCCAAAATGCCGAAGTCCAATGGGAACATTAGGATATAGGACAATTTAAAGCAAAAATCCTGAGTGGAAAAGAACTGCCATCTTTCTAAGAAGCGTCTATAAACACCTACTCCAGCTGAACAATTCAAAATAATTCTTAAAGAAAGTCATAGGAATTTTCAGTGCTTTCACTCAGCAGTTGCTGCCTTGAGTGGGAACCTGGGTTCTGTCAGCCTGAGAGTAAAAAAGCTGGAAACTCATGCAGATGTTGCTGCTTCTAAATTCTCTAATCCTGCAACTGCTACTAAGACCCATGGTCAGAAAAAGACTCTCTGTCGATCTCTCTGAAGCTATAAACAAGTTTTCAAAGAATAACAGGGACTGCAACAACAAAGAACAAATATCTGAAAAGCACAGAAGATCCAAAAAGATCAGACTACATAAATTATGCTCAGTTTAAGGAAGATATGCAAACCTCTTTCCTGCAACAGCTAGCTCCTGATCTACTGAAATTAGAAATAATTCATTTATATTGAAGTGATTCATCACTTCACAAAAAGACCATCAGCCAACACCTCTGAACTTACATCAAGATGGTCTCTGATCTGAGGGACAAAGATAGACTCTTCTTATAACCTGGACAAATAAAAGAAATGTTTAGCTTGTTTTAAAGTCGCATCATATTTGTTGTTTCACTCCCTCCCCACAGCCTGAGCCCAAATTCTCAGGCAAAGAGAAAAATTTTCACACTACTAAAAAAACCTCTCACTAGTGAAGGAGTGGAAGTTCCTACAAAACTCAACTTGGGAAGGGAACATATCGATTTAAAAACATAGATAGCTGAAAGACCATTAGCAAGAAATTACCACAATGACACCAAACAATGAGTAAATTATTTCTATGAATTTTATTACCTGAAAATGCTTTTGATTGTTTTGAAATATTTCTCTGTCTGCTCACACACAAACACACACACATTGTTTTTTAATCTATCTATTCTTTAATTTTTATAAACAGGGAACCAAAGTAAGTCCATGTTAAAAGCTGCAGAATCATGCACAAAACAAAGCAAATAATGTGAAGAGACTTATTACTGCTTTAACTCATTGCAGACAATTGCTTTGCCTTTCAGTGCATTTGAACATATTTTATATTTTATTTACAAATGGACTAGAACAGAATATTTACGCTGGATTTTGATACAAACGAACACAGAGAATACTGACAGAATATCTCATCACTTTTGGACCAAAGACTGGGCTTCATATTATTTTCTGCTAAGAAAGATTAAACTAATTATTCAGATCCTAAATTTCAAAGGGCTGAGCATCCATACCTTCCATAAACTTCAATAGGAGCTGTTTGTGTTCAGCATCTCCGAAACCTATGCCATCACTATCTGATCATGGTTGATTTTCAGATATTGTATACGTTCAATCCTCATTAAAAACTGGGGGCCTGGATCCTCATTTACATGAGCCCTTTTCTTCTGCTCTGGGAATGTAAAGGGCCTTATGGGATAATTTTACATCCACTTCAAGGCCTCTTTCCCCTGCTAGGGTAGTGCACAAGGGCCTCATGTAAGTGAGGAACTAGTCCTGTAACTTTAAAAAAGTGAAAATTTAAAAACTAAAGTTAAATAAAAGATACATGTAGTAATATTAATGTACCCCATCTCACATGTATTGTGTATAGTTTTGATTAGTAATTAAACTGCCAAATATTATATCTAAATTATTACATGTGTGCTGTGTGGCAAAGAGAAAGTTACTGAGAACCTTAACTTTCTCATTTCCCAACTTTTAAAGTTAGAACTGTATTAATATAAGTCCTTTCCCCCAATTACTCACACAGTATATATTGTGCACAACAAACAGGTCAGAAAGATTTTTCCTGATCTCTTCAATCCTACTGTCCCATTCACCCATACCCAAACACACATACAGAGTGCTAGACCAACAGCCTGGAAAAGATGGAAAAATCTCCATTTTCACACTAGTAAATTCCAGAATCTGTATGTATACTAACTCTTGTGCCACTGAGTAAACTGTGAATTTCTTCAAACCTTAAGGAGAGACAGAGAAAGGAGGAGAGTCAAGCCAGAACCATATTCTATCATAGCCTTGACACAAGACAAAATTAACATGCTCAGTTGAACTAACCGAAAACTTTTTAAAATTATAAGCATAAATAATTTAGCTGTATTTTCAGTAAGTTCAACAAAATGTACACTAAGAATGCTTCAAATTTCATACAATTCCATTTGTATATAGTTTTTACATCTGTTGCTAATGATATAAAATTATTGATTGTTCACTTTCTTATATTTATTTAAACATTAACTATATACTCTGCAACCTGATGCTTTTCTTCGTTTTCCAGGGGACTTTTTTATTTTTGCATTGCTTTAGTATATTTACTTTGATCTTCCACAGTGTATAATTATTTTACTGTTTGTTTATTTCTATGAGAAAGGAAAAAAGTTTGACCTAGGAGATCTATATGTGGCAATTTGTAACAGAATCACATAGCTTATGTTTAGGAAATCATGGTTTTGATTAAGAAGCAACCATTTAGTTCCCACTGTTTTATTAAAACAGACATTAGCAGTTAATAGGAAACACATTTAAATACTGTCGACTGCATTTAGTTTGCGACGTCAATAGTTATTTTGAAGCCCCTTTCTATTTTGCATTTACCACAGTGCATATGAATTGGGTATTTTTCTTTTATTTGGTTGTTTTTGTTTTGTTCTGTTTTTATGTTCTACTAACCAAATCTCTCTCTCTCTCTCTCTCTCTCTCTCTCTGTGTGTGTGTGTGTGTGTGTGTGTGTGTGTGAGAGAGAGAGAGAGAGAGAGAGACCCAACAACTTTAAGTCAATGGGTGCCTCACAGTGATATCCAAGGGCAAAATTTTACCCTAAATGCTAACTGTTGCTGTTATCCAGTTTTTTAAAAAAGCATAACTTTTTATGTTTTATTAAAAGGGATGTGTGGTGATTTATATTTACAAAGTCACTAATTTCCCATATGAAATGAGTACTACTGTAGAAACCACTGGCTGTGCAGTAGAAATGAAAACATAACAAAGAAAAGGAGATGAGAAATTAGAAGTACCAAACTAAGTGCAGAAATCTTCCCTTTCAGAGGATTTCACAGATTATTGCAATGAAGTTCCATAGCTGTTAATTTTCCATACCCAACTGTACCTGCCATGGATTCTTTGTTTTCCCTCCCACTCATTTGGTTGATGAATCAACACCACTTGAACTGTTTTACAGCAGCTTGTGTTTACTTCACACATACCTTAACCTTCTCTTTTCTCCTCCTACTAACACACACATACTCTTCCAAACAGCAAAGACTAGTTGAATCTCTTTGAATAGCACACAAACAGTTATCTGGCAAACTCTTCAGGTTTGGATCCTTGACCTTTTGATTGAAATCAAGGTCTCCTCCTGCTTTTACTGCACTTAACGATTTAACTGTGCACTTACTAACTAAAAAAAATGAAAGAGCTTGAAGAATTGAATGCTTTAAGAACGGAAAAAGTGGAAGATGCGCTGTGCTAGAAACACTTGGGAGTCTATAGTGGCAACACTCAGAACCACTACAGTTAAGGGTTTCCAGTGCCTCTGGAACTGGCATTACACCATAGTCTGATGAAATAGCAAGCCCATAGCTTTTCTCCTGCAACAGTGAGTGAAAGCGATCTGCTAAATGACCTTGAAGCTGTTTGATTCCTTTGATTTGTTTCAACCAAAAGCACATTTTAAAAAAAATCTTTAGAGTCATTTAGAGAAAAGAAACATTTCTGAGTCACACAACTGTGATTTAGAGTGAGAAGGAACTATTCAATTCACCCTGCACAATGGTAAATATTAACAACATAGTAAGTGACTAAATCAAAATTTGCAGATGATCCCAGCAGAATTTTACAAGATGAGAAGAAGTGCATCTTAACTCTTTTACGTATTTAATTTACACACTGTTGCCTGAGCTACCTTAATCTTCTACACAAACAATTTTATCCTAAAACATCATCTCTCTTGCTAGGACAAATATAACTGCTGAACACAGGAGAGCTCTGATTTGTACAGGTGTTTATTCCGTACTCTATGCACACGTGTAACCACACTACAGTTAATGGGAAGTAGGCACGTAAATCAAAGGGAAAACAGATCCCTCAGTGTTTGCCTTGATATCTTACGCAAGTTACAAATATTCCCAATTCAAAAAGAAGCTTCCTTATTACATTACTGTGGTGGGTTTATATTTTGCCCTAAATTAATTAAGAAGCATCCTTCCACATCCTATATACTCTACTTTTTAAGAGCAAAAAAAGGGCAGACATTTTTAAAGATTTGAGTTTCATGAATAAGAGTACATTTGGTATATTCACGCCTCAAGAAGTTATGGGCACCATAATGGAGTCCTGACCCAAGATTTGTGAATCTGACACATGCCCTTTCTAGCTGGTGAAAGAAAGTCTTAAGCTTCTGGTGCAAGTCACGCCTGAAATAGCCAATGCATTCCAATTCAGGGAAAGAATCTTCCTTTCCTGCTTCAAACATGCAATAGTGAGGCTGACACTGAAGAAACACAACCTCTTAGATACATTGGTTTAAGGCAACTACTGCTCAGTATCAAACCTTCTGTTACTGAGCAAGCTTACAGAGAATCTAGCCACAGGTCAATTATAAACATCTAATTTAAACTAATATCCTAGTCCCCCGAATTTGGATTCAGACTAGGCCATGATACAGAAACAGCTTAAGTACCACCGATGGATGATCTCCTGCTATCAGTGATTAGTGAGCAGACATCCATTCTCATCTTCTTTGACCTGTCAGCAACATTTGACACTGTCGACTATGAGATACTGCTGTCTTGCTTGAGAGAGGTGGCAGGGGTCCAAGGGAATGTGCTAAAAATGGTTTAAGTCCTTCCTGGAAAGACACATCCAAATAGTAGTGATGGGAAACTACGCCTCCATCAGCAGACCCCTTATTTGTGGAGTCCCACAAGGATCAATTCTCTCTCCATCCCTTTTCAACATCTACATGCAGCCATTAAGTAAATGGCCAGATGACATAGACCTAAGTGCCAGAAGTATGTAACAACATATAGCTTTACCTTTCGTACAGAAAATATGAACATAAGAATGACCAGTGCATTGGCCATCAGACCAATGATTCATCAAGCCACATATCCTGTCTTCCCACAATGAGCAAGGCCAGATGCTTCAGAGGGAATGAAAAGAACATGGCAACTTTGAGGCTGTGCTCCATCCCCTGTTGTCCAGTCCCTGGCAGTTGGAGGTTCAGGGACACCCAGAGCATGGAGTTGCCATCGTGACCATGTGGCTAATAGCCATTGATGGACCTATCCTCCATGAACTTAGCCAGTTCTTTTGTGAACCCAGTTATACTTTTGGCCTTCATAACATCCCCTGGCAACGAGTTCTACAAGTTGACTGTGCATTGTGTGAAGAAATATTTACTTATGTTTGTTTTAAACCTGCTGCCTATTAATTTCATTGGATGACCGCTGGTTCTTGTGTTATGTGAAGGAATAAATAACACTTTCCTATTTACTTTCTCCACACCATTCATGATTTTACACACCTCCAACATATTCCCCCTTAGTGGTCTTTTTTCTAAGCTGAACAGTCCCAGTCTTTTTAACCTCTCCTCATATGGAAGTTGTTCCATACCCCTAATCATTTTTGTTGCCCTTTTGTACTTTTTCCAATTCTAATGTATCTTTTTTGAGATGGAGCGACCAGAATTGCATGCAGTATTCAAGGTGTGGGCGTACTATGAATTTATATAGTGGCATTGTGATATTTTCTGTTTTATTACACATCTCTTTCCTAAGGGTTCCTAACATTGTTAGATCTTTTGACTGCTGCTCCACATTGAGCAGATGTTTTCAGAGAACTATCCATGATGACTCGAAGTGGTAACAGCTAATTTAGACTCCATCATTTTGTATGAATACTTAGGATTATTTTTTCCCAATGCACAGTATTTTGCATTCATCAACACTGAATTTCATCTACCATTTTCTCACCCATTCACTCAGTTTAGTGAGATCCCTTTGTAACTCTTTTGCAGTCAGCTTTGGACTTAAATATCTTGAGTATTTTTGTATTGTCTACAAACTTTGTCACCTCACTATTCACTCCCTTTTCCAGATCATGTATGAATATGTTGAACAGCACAATTTCCAGTACAGATCTTTGGGGGATCCCACTTTTTACCTCTCTTCATTATGAAAAATGGCCATTTATTCCTACGCTTTGCTTCCTATCTTTTAACTGGGTAGTGATCCATGAGAGGACCTTCTCTCTTATCCCAGGACTGCTTACTTTGCTTAAGAGTCTTTGATGAAGGTCCTCACTGGAGACTTCTGAATGTCTAAGTGCACCATATTGACTGGATCACCATGGTCCACATGCTTGCAGACACTCTCAAAGAATTCTAATGGATTGGTGAGGCATGATTTTCCTTTACAAAATCCATGTTCATTCTTCCCCAACATATTGTGTTTATCTATGTGCTGATAATTCTGTTTTTAATATAGTTTCAAACAGTTTGCCTTATACTGAAGTTAGCCTTGCCAGCCCTGTAATTGCCAAGATTGCCTCTGGAGTCTTATTTAAAAAGTTGGTGTTACATACCACCAATGCTTGAACAAGATCAGCTGGTAAATGAAGAGCAACTGATTGGAGCTGAACCCAAGCAAAACAAAGGGGTTTGCTGGTGGGCAGAGGAAAGCACTTTGAAGAGTATGCAGTAACAGTGCAATTCCTTTAGTTGAATATGCACACCCACAATTGGTCAATTCAGTCTGTTGTTTAAAAGTACTCTTGGATTCTTTCCCGAAACTGAACTTTCACATACTACTGTTCACCTCCAGTTAGCTAGAAGACTCCATCCTATCCTCGCAGATGATGACCTGGCCTTGATTATATATACACCTTTATCACCTGCCATCTGGACTAAAGTAATGTGATATACCTGGACATGAAGCCATCAGTCCTTAGGAAACTCCAGCTAATACAAAATACTGCAATTCATCTTCTTAGCAACCATAGGCTATCATGAGCACATCAAACCTGTCTTTCACTCTCTACACTGGCTTCCCAAAGAATATCAAGTCAAATTTAAGGTCTTGGACCTTATCTTCATGGCGCTCAGTGGCCTGGGCCCAGCATAGCTAAAAGAGCCTTAAGTTTTGAGATGAAGACTTTAGCCAACAACGCCACTCTTCAAGCAAAATAGAACTTTCTACCATATGTGCAAAGCTTGTCTGCACAGCTTGCTCAGAGTCAGTCCGAGACTGTGGAACAAAGGATCATTCCAAACCCCACCAGCTTCCCCTTCAAATACAAGGCGCACTTCTTCAACCATTCTTTCTCAAACACAAATACATAGCAGCATATTTATTTAAAAAAACAAAAACCAAACCCTACAAAAACAAAATGTTTGCATTGCACATACAGTTCTCCCCCTGAGGAAAGGATAAGAGAAAGAATGAATTACATGTTAGTAACGTACTTAATGCACTGCTGGAAGACGCTCAGACATTATGGCAATGGGGACATTATAAGAACCTATATAGAATAATGTTACTGTATGAGACATTAGTATTTCACCAACTAACATAATTCCATTCCATATAATAAAAATAAAGGGCTATTTTCAGCTTGGTGCAAGTGGGAATAGCTGGGATGAATTTAGCTTCCAAACAACTTGGTCTCAAATGCACCACTGCTACCTAAATTTCAGATGATGTGACATGGCAAGAATTCCAATATACTTAATAGTATTTAAACAGAAAGCAAGGACACAGTTAACTTAGGAAGACAGGTTTTTAGTTTTCATAAATAAAATATTATGAAGATGATTTACATAGCAATTTAACTTTTCAATCCAGATCTGCTATAATTGATTTTTCCCCCCCAAGATGTGTTAGTTTTGTTATACACACAGTTGATCATTTCAATGCAATTACAATCTAAAATGTGATCTATAAGCATGTTTTCTTTAAATGGTCCTTTCTTTCACACCATCCTTGTTCACAATGCATTGCATTTAATTTCCAATGTGCTACAACTTTGCAGATAAATTCACTATTATTATTAAGGCTTATCATCACCCTTACTTAAACTAAAATTTCAAATAGTCAAACACAGTTCATTGGCTTGGAAACGAACAATAACTGAAGTTAATTTACCTTTAATCTTCTTGTACTTTTTATACCATCGCCCAAACTCCTGGCACTTAGTTGCTGACACATTGGCATAGTATGTGCTATTTACAATGGATGAAATCATACTCTGGAAGTAGAGAAAGACAGAAAGTGTGTTAAAAAACAATTAAAACTCTTTCCCACAGAAAGTGAATGGCATGCAAGCTCACACTGATCACGCATTCATGCCTTCAAAACCTAACAGTCACTGTTAAGTGTTCAAAATAGGCTATATTTCCCACTCTACATCCCCAAACATGATTACTCTGGTTCACTAATAATGCAAAAAAGATGTGTGAACCAAGACTCCTGTCTCCAGCTCCCACTGACTTGTCACTTTAATTTATACTTGTGATGTCACAGAATCTTCATACTAAAAGCGTAACTATGGGCAGTATCATGTTGGGGGGGTGGGGGCACTCGTTAGATGCAAGGGGCGAGAACAGTTGTGATTTAGGAACCAGACCCTAAAGGTAAGATTAGATGCTCCAGCATGCATAATCCAAATAATGCTTTTCAGATGCTTCTGTTCTGCTTCCAACTGCAACAAGACCACACAGCCAAGAACTGGAGAACATCCGTGCTACTTGCTGCAGAACAACAGTTAGGCAAATAAGTTAAATTAATATAATTTATAGAAACGTGCGATTAGCCCTTGTGTGAAAAATCACTCAACAAAAAAATTAACGGTGCTATTCAGAGAGGATTAAATTAAGCACAGTACAGTTACAAAGTAACCAAGGGCCACAACAAACTGTGGCACAGCTGAAAGATTCAAAGTGCTTCACCACCATCCCGACCCTACCCTTTGCAGCTTTCTTCTGAGCAACTACTGCTACAACTGGAAGAAGATAGTAGATAGAGTTGTTCTGCAGCACCTGACACACACGAAAATATTTTATGTTTCAGGCACTTCTGACTTAAGGGCAGAAAATAGTTTTGTTACTGGCAATTATCTCGATTTTATAAAGTAAATAACTTTTACCTCTTCCAGAGCTGAATCACTCCACTATGTGTATATCTACAGCTATACAAAGATACATAGATATATACATACATATTCACTCTGAAGCCCAAGAATTTTAACTAGATCTGTGAGCCAATTCAGCCTTTCTTTAAATCATATTTTTTATGCCTAAAGTCATGCCAGAGTTCAGAGAAATGTTGGCACCTGTTATGACACTTCTGACAGTAGAAGAGATTAGAGAGATAGCATGATATCAAAGCAATTGCAAGCTATTTACCACAGGTTCGAACTCTGGCACTCAGGCCCCTCTAGCCTCATGTGTAAGATGGGATCTTATCCATTTCTGTTAAGATACTAGGCTCACTTCTGGTTTACTCCACTTTTACAGTGCTTTACCCTACTCAAGATCAATTCTGCAATCATTCAGCCCAGTCTGCTACTCTGTTGCAATGTCAAAAGACTCCAACTTTTCCTGACCTCTTGAGTTTTGGGGACTTAGGAGGTTGAGAAGAATTTACTTTAGAGAGTCTTCTTAAGGCAGATTGGATGGTACAGATTAGTTTCAGTCTTTGAGGCATGAATTCACTTTAAACACAGAGTTTCTTCTTCCCTGTCACTTTAACATTTCCACTTGAATGCCACTAAGCTGCAGAATGGTAGACTCTTCCAATAGGTATAAAATAAGGGCTGGGAATTTTATTTTAAATGGGAGTTCTAATCACCAAAACTCAGCTTCCATTTTCTAATTAAAATTCAGATTTTGAGACCTAAACCTTGTACTGTAGAGTCAGCAGCACCTCTTTCCTTCTTGCTTGTTCTAAAGTGCCCTTGAGAAAACAGGAGCATTTTGAAGGCATAACAGAGTGGAAGCTTCTGCTCCAGAGCAAGAATGAAGCAGGCATAATCCACATTTCTAAAAGTAACTGTAGTTACGTTTCTTTAGCCTGGTGAGCGTGGGAATGGTGTTTAAAAAAGATAAAGAGCTTATTTTTCCAGCAGGTTTTTCTTTAAACTCTTAGAGCTCTGTAATAAAATGGGCATTACTAAGAGTGTAGTGTGGTGGTTCTGAGGAAGAAAAAGAGGCAGAAGCTCTTCTTCCACCACTCCCACTCCACCCCCAACCTCCCATCAGTAGGACTGTTAAAGAATTTAACAATCTTCCCCTTCATATTGGGGAAAGCAAAGTTTGGTAAAACAGCACTCACACCCTTGATAAAAATCCCAGCACAGACTGTCTTCCTCTGCTTGACATGAGGCAAAAAGCTGGGGGATATATCTATAACTATTTGCCAGCTATACAGAAAAACATTCCTATCCATTAAATTTAGAGAACCTGAGGTGCAGTTCACATAGGAGCCTTGATAAGTCTCCAGAACGGGAGTACCTGGTCAGGAGTAACTTAGCGAGTAAACCCATTGCTGTAGTTATGAAATTCCTAACACAATGCCTAGGCTAATGAGCATTTGCTTTGGGAAAATATTTAAAAAGCAGAGAAAAGAGAAGGCCAAGTAGCAGATATGCTGGATTGTTGGGTGGCCAACTCCATCACATCCACGTGGAAAGAAGGCTGGCATCAACTGATACATATACTAGAACTAGCAGAGGAGTCATATAAACAAGATATAATGTCGTAAGTTAAAATAAAAGGAGAAAGCTATGGGATGGGGGGAAAAAAAACCCACCAATTCACAACAAGGAAATGAAGTTTATACAAGTATGCAAAATACATGAAAAATGTTTAAATGATTTGTACAATACACTTGGAAGACAGAGGTCTCGGTGCAAAGATGGAAGTGCTGAAATTATTGGATTTCCTTTCCCCCCACCCTCCTGCCTTGGTTAACTGGGATTTATTTGTCTGAACAGCAGCCTTATGCTAAGGGCAGCTAAACTGCAAATACATAATACACCTAGCTGGAAAAACAGAACAATTTTAAATCAAAGTGAATGATTACATTTCCCATTAGTGGCAATCAGAATCTCCATCTGGGCTGGAAAAGAGCTCATGCACTAAGAACAAGAGATGGATCATGGTCACTGGTGGGAAAAAGAAAGCTCCCTGTGCTGCCCCTTTCCACTTCTGCATAGAGGAAAACTTGATGCACTGTGAACACATTAATAAACAGCAGCATTTACTCTGCAGTTTGACTCCTAGGAGACAGCTCTGTAATTTGCTGCTGTCAATAATATATTAACCACAAGGGGGTTGTAATGACATTTCACATTTGGCGCGATATTTTTTTAAAACTGATTTGGGAGAAGGAATTGTATTAGAGGCAAATTCAGATAATGATAATAGACAGCTTCTATACAACCTTCCATTGTATCTTTTACATTTTGAGAGCCACGACACCAGAGGTTAAAACTTTTTGTGGCTCTAATGCAAAAAGTGCATTTATTATGACCTGACTTCAGGAGTCCACTGCCATTCAGCAAATCACTTAAGTACATGCTTAAAGGTAAGAACATGTGCAAATGCTTTGCTGAATTAGAACTCACAGAGGATGTCTCTGTACCTTTATTCTCTGCATAACTGCCAGCATAGAGATTCTTTCTCCTACAGTTCTGTCATCAGTCATCTTGCTAATATATGTCAGGATGAGTTTATAGAGGGGTAAGCCAAATACATGTTCTCATATGGAAGGCTTTGAAACTGATGGAAAACATCCCTAAACAATGAATTAATGCCACCACATGACATGGCTCACCGTTCAGTTACAGAGCACTGGGACACACGGGAGTGAAGACCAGGTGTTGTCCTCCATCTGAGAGTTGCAGGTATCTAATCTAATTTCACTTCTTGAAATGTAATTTTTATACGCTGGTTTTGTTACCATCAGCCAAAGTGTCCCAACCTATGTGCTGGAACTTTCGTTAGATTTCAGATTTCTTCTTTTGCAGTGCCCATTCTATATATAACAGCAAACACTTACAGTGTTGTTCTATTCTGTAAAAGTAACACTTGCTTATTCAACACATCCACACTTCAGTAAGTAATGTGGGTTACACTGCTTTTCTACTCCTGTTAGCTTTGCAGCTATGGGAAGAGGAGAGGGATTCTATTCTGGACCGCATCAACTGCAGTACTTAACTCTGCCCTGTATTACACCTGTGTCCCCCTACAACCTTTTGAGAGTTGCACAGATCTAATGAAGGACCAAATTTGGCCTGCAAAATCTCTATCACTGGTTGTGATGTATGATCAGCGAAGATTTTTGATTTATGAATCCTAGGTTGAGTTCGTGGTACTCGCAGCTAAAAACAACATCTTTTAATTTATAAACTAGCAAATTTGATATGGAAGCTCTTAAGACCTAATAACCACAAGACCACTTTTACAATCTACTTTAATCAGTCATCTCCTGTTCCTGATATAAAATGCAAAAGATGGTGTGGGTTAGATCATCCTACTGTACAACAGAACACCTTCATGTTGGAATGTGTATATTCGAGTTTGTTTTGCTTGGCTGTCTCTAATCTATAAATTGAAGGTAGGCAATAATAGGAGGACAACATTCAGATTGGTGTTAGAAAATTAAATGAGTTTTAGCATTTAAGGGTTGTTTGGTTATTTTGGGGGGGCAGAGAGGGAAAAGATTAACTATAAAAGACATTCTTTTATGTTTTTAAAAGACAATATAAAGCAATATATCACAGCTCTACCTCTGTCCTAATGAAGACTTTTGTCTGGTAAAATGAATCATTAGATGCTGCCTTTTTTGGTGGTGCAGAGGGGGCTCAGCTAACCTTGCCAATTTTATACAGGGGGGAGGGGGAATCTCACACAGACTCATTATGCAGTACAACTTTGTCACTTGCAATGAGGACACAACCATAGCTCAGACTCCTAGTGAAACTGAGCTCTTGTTCAAATTTCTCACATTAAGATTTTTATAAAGTTGGCAAGGTTAGCTGAGCCCCCCTCTGCGCGCGCGCACACACACACACACACACACACACACACACACACACATTTACTTTTGTTGTATTTTCCTAGAAACTGGCACGCCACTGATATGAGTCATATACATTTCCTTGTAATCAGATACTGATGAAAACTATGTGTGTCCTTAAAATATGCTGCAGGCTTCTGCCAGTGAGGATAAGTGGCTCTTGCAATATAAGGTATTGAGTGGCAGTGCAAAATTTGGAGATGATTTATATGGAGAACTTGGGGTCCCTTTGAAGTTCAGGGCACAAACCAGCTGATCTCCTTCCAACAACACATCACAATTAGTGCACCACAATTAAAGAGTAAAGAGATATTTTCCCAAATGGATTGTAATTTCTCCTTTTTAATTAAAACAAAAAAGGATTAAACATTTCTGGGATTTTGTCTTGCAAACACCTTGCTAAACATTTACTGGCTTTGGATTTTATAAAGCTGGATACCTTTAGTACGGGTAGAAACACTCACCTGGGAGAGAGGGCATTCTTTGGCTAATGTGCTCTGATTCATCTCTTTAAGCAGTTCCTTTAAGGCATTGCGGACTGTGGCATGGTTCCACTGCTCTGCTGGCAAGTCTTCCAACTTTGAACAACTGTAAAAACAAAAAGCAGAAGAATAATCAGATGGAAAGATCAGCAGCAAGGATACCTGTTCTCTGCATGCAACAACCATAAATCTTTGGAAAGCCATTCCCATTTTACAGTCCTATGCTCAGACCCTTCTTTTTTTACACCTCTGCTGCCCGCCCCCCACCTCCCAACAAGACATATGCTGCAACTAAGAGAATTACAGTACATGCCAGAAATCCAAGTTAATCCTTCATAAGTGATATAACATGTGTGCCTAGCCATTTCCTTTGGGGCCTGAAGGAGTGCAAAGTGCTCTGCTTAATGCAGGCCACACAAATGACTGGAAAAGGCAGCCTCTTAGGCAGAGGTTGATGCTCTTCCTGAAATAAGAAAACCATATTATACTGTCGTACACAACATGGTTAAACAGTGAGGGACACTCATTCTGGAGGGGCCAGGCTTTGATCGAAAGACAGAATTATGTTCTATGCTGGTCTATATCCTGCCCTTGTCACCCAAGTATCTGAGTGCCTTCCAGCAGCGCCTTACACAACATGATGAAAGTCTGTCATGTGCAGGTCATTCTCTCGGTCATTCTCTCCGCAGGTGGGGAATTGTCTGTGGTTTTGTAGCATTGTGTTTCAGAAAGATTTTGTTTCAGGTGTGTTTGGTTGTTTGGTTTTAAATACACACGCTCTGTGTTTGTATTAGAGAAGGCAAGGTCAAAGAAGTGCGCCCTGCAAGCAGTGGGAAATGTGGGGAGATTTGTGAGGGTCCTTTGTTCCTAGGGGACTTTGTTTTAATCTCAGCCTGATCCATGAAACAGACAAACTTTACCCTTCTGCTAGAAAGTGTTGTTGTGCCTGAGGAATGGAGTTGTTGATCAGAGTCTTCATCTCAGAACTTGAGGCTCTTTTAGATTTGCTGAGCCCAGGCCATTGGGCACCCTGGTGATACAGAGCAAAACCTTAAAGTTGACTTAATAACCTTTGGGAAGCCAATGCAGAGAGTAGAGGATGGGTATGATGTTCTCACAGTAGACTGCGTTGTTGAGAAGATGCACTGCAGCGTTCTGTACTAGCTGGAGTTTCCTAAGGGCTGATGGCTTCCTGCCCAGATATATCGTATTACTGTAGTCCAGCCAAGAGGTGACAAAGGCGTGTGTAATTTGGGCCAGGTCCTCGTCCATCAGGAGGGAAGAGAGGTTCTTAGGCAACTGGAGATAACGGAGTGTTATTCTTAAAAGCTTCTATGTGAGAGATTGGTATCAGAAAAGATCCAAGGATACTCCTAACCTACAGACTGAATTGACCAGTTGTGGGCACATGACTTCAATCAAGGAGACTTGGTCAGAGAGACTTTCCCCTGCCCACCAGCATACCTTCTGCCTTGCTCAGGTTCAGCTTCAGCCTGCTAGTCTCCATCCATGAGCTCATCTCACCAAAGCACTGGGGCACTCTGGTGTCAGGAGTCATAGGTGGTCATAGGTAGTGACGGATAGACAGAGCTGTGTATCACATGCATATTGGTGGTATTTGAATGCATGCTTGTGACATTACCCACAATGCTGTCTGACCAAGTCATCTAGTTGCTGCATGTAGATGTTGAAAAGGACTGGAGAGAGAATTGATCCTTGTGGGACTCCACAGATGAGGGGTTTAGTGGTAGAGGTGCAATTTCCCATCCTTACTCATTGGATGTGCTCCTCCAAGAAGGTCTCAGACCATTTTAACACATTACCCAGGACTCCTGACACCTCTCAATATCTTATGGGCAACAGTGTCAAATGTTTCACCTTCCTCTATAGCATGGGGCACAAGTCACTTGCTGGTGGATTCTCTGTACCTTGAAGTCTTAACTCAAATATAGGTAAGGGGACTATTATAGGAGTGGGTGGGCGAGGTTCTGTGGCCTGCGTTGTGCAGGAGGTCAGATTAGATGATCATATTGGTCCCTTCTGACCTTAAAGTCTATGAGTCTATGAGTGTCAGAGAGGTCAAGGAGGATGAGAATGGATGTCTGCCCACCATTCCTTGATGGCAGGAGATCATCCATCAGTGGCACTAAAGCTGTTTCCATACCATGGCCTCGCCTGAATCCAGTTTATGCCTGGCGTAGTAGATAAGCTTTAATTAGATGAGTTTGTAACTGGCGCCTGTGGCTAGCTTCTCTGTGAGCTTACTGAGTAACACAGAAGGTTTTACACTGAGCAACAGTTGGCCAGAACTGAGGTATTAAGAGGGTTGGTTTCTTCAGTGTCAGTCTCACTACTGCCCATTTGAATCAGGAAAAGAAGGTTTCCTTCCCTGATTTAAATGTTGGCTATTTCAGTCATCAGTGACGTCAGTTGCTCATGACTTTTTTCCTTCAGCCAGGAAGAGCATGTGTCAGATTCATAGTTGTTGGGTGGATATTCATTTAGGGTGTTTAGTGCTTCTTAAGGAGAAAAATATTGCCATTAATTAAGCCAGTGAGGCTGAAAAGTATGCAGCGCCATAAGTTTCAAAGTACTAGACAGCCCCAGTGCAATGCATAGGGATCAACCTGGCCATGCAGTGCCAACTTCATACACGCACACAAAGTGCAGCAAGATCCTCTGCTGTTTTGCAGGAGGTTTTTGCAATGGGATTTAATTGATAGTGCTCGGATACAACAGCCATGAGACTCATAATTATGATAAAGTTAGCATGAAAATTTTTGTATGGGAAAGTCATTCCCGAATTGTCCACTATTTCTAACTCCTTTCTGCAAAGCATCCAGATCACTGGACTATGGTAGATGGGCCAATTTTCTGATCTAGTGAGGTAAATCCTAGGTTTACCACAATTTCTTAAGAACTTGGTGGATGCTTTGCTGAGGCCATTTGGAGAATTCTCCACCCTTTTCAGTGAACAGCCCAGTAGCCTCCAATTGATGCTTCTTTAAATGGCCAGGAGGGAGAAAGAGAAAAAAAATAAAATAAAAAGAGTTTGCAGAATTTTCAGACAGAAGCTACCACTTTGTCCATCCGTGTTCAAGTGAAGGCAATAGTTTAAATTACCAGAGGGAGCAGTAGAGGCAGGGTCGCTCCCTACCCACAACTCTGTTAGGATTACAACTGGAGACCAAAGAGAAGGCAACAAGCTCTCTCGGCCTTTCTGTGTGAGCCACAGTTAGCAGAAAGTCTAGACCCTAACCCAAATCCTGGAAACAGATGAGGTGTTTATTTTTCACATACAACGTGCTAAACATTTAATCGGGCCTCGAGGACCCATTAAATTAGGAGTTGTGGAAAGTTTCCCTTTAAAGGCTCCAGATCTCCAATGATTGATGGAGTTCCCCCACCCACCTACCCATCCGCCCCCACCACACCACCGCTTTACTGCTTCAAAAAATGAAATGTAAAAACAATTGGAAGGTTTACCGAGAGAGCTGCCTCGTGAAGCACCTTTCCCTTCATTTTCCTTTTCATTTCATCAAAAGCCCAGAAATTAATGAAGACAGGATGTGCTAATCTCTGTAGTAATGCTGTGATCAACGGAGCAGCTCAGAGAATAGAGGAGGACAGATGTTCAGAAACACCCACCTTTGTAATTGGATTTTCAATGTCACAACATGATAGACATCTTGCAGGATGTCGGCTACTGTCGCATCTGGTGCATCGGTCACATAGCTGAGGGGGAGAGGGTTCCACCTCCCAAGTTTGATTATTCCTGGAAAGAAAAATAGAATACACATCTATCAGCTGTTTATGAAACCTTTTGGTTAGTTGCTTGGCCAGGGTGTTAAGACCTGCCCTGAGATTCATTGCAATCCTGAACACAAAGCTATTTTTTTCTGAAAATTGAGCCTAACTAAGTGGAGGGGAAGGAATATATTTTAAATTGTTAACAGAGAGCTGTTTACATATTCCTGTTTCCTGAATTATTATAGAGAAGCAAAGGATGCTTCCCCCCCCCCCACGCAGCATCACCTCTCCTCATCCCACTAAAGCCTGCACTTTCTAAGTTAAGACAAGCTTTAAATACCCTGCACTCCTGATTTCAAAGCCTGCAAAACCCTTAAGTAAATAAAAGATTTGGTTTTGAATTGAACAAAAAAATTCCTGTGTGTGGGCTCAGCACACAGTTACATCCTGACTGTGGTGCGATTCCCAGTACAAATAGCATTTGAAATCGATGAAGTAGTTAGAGTTCACTCCCAGATATGAGTTTCACCAGGCAGATGGTTGCTTTCTTTGGCAAAAAGCAACAGCTCTGTACTTGACCACAGATTGAAAATAGCGCAGTTGTCTTTTAGGTCCCTTTTTATACTTCTGGCTGCTCCTTCAGTAACAGCAGCAACACCCTTCCTAGATAGGCTTGCTGCAAGAGATCGTGAATTTGCACGTGATAGTGTAAACTCTTTAGCGCGGGAACCTTCCCATCTTTTAAATGCTCATATAGTGCCTAGCAAAACTTGGGCACTATCAGAAACAATTGCTAATTATTAGTAAGGATGAACTTCCAGGAAAGCATAGAAAACAGGGAGACTTTAGAAATATAGTGAGGCACAGTGCTGCCACAGTGGGCAGATGTTGTACTATCAAAACTGCTGTTCTGCTTCACTCCATCTCCTCAGCTATATTCCTGGCTTCCTCTTTGTTCAATCTGCTTATCTTCTATGGGCCAAATCTTTCAAGGTACTGACTTGCTCTCACTTAAACTGATGATGCTCGGGAACTGGTCCTTGGCCTGTTCACACACACACAAGGCTCCAGAAGAAATCAACAAGGCAGTCTGCAAACATTTCCACAAGCAACACAGAGGTGACTCTTCACACCTTTGTCACATGGTGACACCGCATTGTTTGTACATCTGTCTGCAAGCTCTCAGTCATTCAACAACAGTGTTTCTAAACAGAAATGACAACCCTGCCTATCAAGAAAATTCATCGGGAATCTTCTAGAGTAATATCATGACACCAAAATCAACACAGTTCCCCACATGCAGCATTTTAGCCGAATCTAAATTTTGAAGTCACCTATAGTTGCACCTAGACTTACCAAAGCCTCTGTAAAGAAAGAGAATGGTTATGAGACGGCAATTCAATGGCTTTGTGAAAATGGTAGCACAAGAGTCTTCCTTACCCCGTGAGAAATTTGGTGCAGTGCTAATACTATGGTAACATTTTTTCTATTTCTGCACAACACTGGTAGGATAATTTTGGTACAACTACAGTACTCTTCCCACTTGTAGCATTTCAATATGTGCATATAGATTTCTTGGGAAAGATTTCTGAAATTGGTACACAGTGTATTCCATTATCACACTGTCATAGAGAGAGAAGCTGGAGTAAACCTGGGTTACCTTTACTAGTTCAAAGTCTCAGTGTGATACTCTGGTATAGACTCGATAGCATTTCAAGAGTATGTTATGAAGCTTTTGGTAAGGGTAGATCTCGTGCAAGACAAACAAAGTTAATAATTGTTGCTTGACATCATGTGCTTGAAAGTGGGGCATACACAGAACAAAAACATTTAAATGATGCACTGTTTCAGTATTCAGATTTAACAATCTGGTGCTGAATATGCTGCAGTATAAATAGTGCCTGGACTCAGATCCAGTAAAGCAACACACAGCGCTCATTCACAGTACCGTATGTCTCCAGAGCTGGCTCCTCAAGCCATATTCCATTTGCCAAGAAAAGCTGTTTTTCTGAAGGGGATAGTTTACTTAATGTTATCTCTGGTGACAATGAGAGTGCATATAGTACAGCATACATTAGTCATGAAATGAGCATCAAGGGTCCACAAAGTGAAACACATGCTAGTGAAACACATTTTTGTTGCCAATTTCCCTTGTCCCTTCTACTATGTAATAATTTAAAGCAAAATCACCTGAAAAATCCAGAAATCTATACCAGCTTTGCAGAACACTGGCCTTCCTATTTTTAATCACTCCAAGTTTCCATATAAACTGGAAAAAAAAGCATCATGTGCCTCATACGTCGCATCTAAATTGATCACATTTTACAAAAGGCTTTCTTCTTCATTCAGTTACAGGAAGCTCTGTGAGATAACACCGTCTCCGAGTGTTTAGTGCTGGCCATGCTGGAGTGAGACAAAGAGGCGGTAGAGATCCCTGGAGTTAGTGAGGAGTTGTCCCAACCTGGGAAACTTCAAAGCAAAACCATAGGGCAAAGCATCATGGGAAATGCTATGCAAATTGCTTAACAGAAAATGTCTGCTATTACTGGTAATTAGGTAGATTTTCTATCCTTCTCTGCAGTTGGAAAGGAAACTGTTTTGGCTGGAATTAGACAAACACAGGTGTTACCATAATGCCTCTGCACGTTAACACCTACTGTGATTCCTTTACACCTTGTTACAGCACTGCTGATGCACACTATTTTTTCAGCTGGTGTGATGACGGGTGATTTTTTTTATTTTATTTTTTTTAAAGAAAAAAAAAAAAGCGAGTTAGTCCATAGGATAGCCAGAAACTATGATTTCCATCCAGCTCTTCAGCAGGCTCCATAGGTGGTTTCGTTCATGGCACCGTAGCTGCATTTAAGGCATCTGTTGGGCTGCCGATAGGATGTTGGAGCCAACTTGTTTAAGCATGCCTGTTCTCAGTGTAATAGTATTGTTTCCTCCAAATAACTTTCCATCAGGATTTGAGCAGTACATACAGTCATAGTTTGGCTAAAGGAGGTTCCCTTCTCATCTGTTACCATCGAGATGTTTTTAATGCAACATTCATCATGATAGGTGAATGCCACGATAGCTAGGCAGCATCTCCCTAGATATATACCGTAGTGGCCTCATTTCCAATGTTTAAGGCTGAGGTCTTTAATTATGCAACTTCACTCGTATCGTATAGAGTTTTTATCTTGTACTGAGCCCTAAGGTTATGTCCACATTCTATCAGACCCCTGCAACAGGCCTGAGTCAGCTGACTGGGGCTAATGAAGCTCAGGTTCCAAGGCTATAAAATTGCAGTGTAGATGTTTGGGCTCAGGCTGGAGACTGAGGTTTGGGACCCCGCAAGACAGGAGGGTCCCAGAACCCGGGCTTCAGCCTGAGCCTGAATGTCTACAACACAATTTTACAGCCCTGCAGCTTGAGCCCGAGAAGCCCGAGCCAATTGACAAGGACCAGCCAGGAGTGTGTTTAATTGCAGTGTAGACATTCCCTACGAGACTTGGAGAGAGTGTGAGAATGAGTGAGGCACTTTATAAATGGATTACTGAACAAATACTCTATTTTAAACAGGAACAGTATTCCGCCTTCATTAAGGCCTTATCTACACTAGCACTTTTTCTGGCAAAACTTTTGTTGCTCAGGGCTGTGGAAAAAAAATCCCCTTGAGAAACAAGTTTTGCTGGCATAAGCGCTTGTGTGGACAGTGCTATGTCGGTAGGAGACGCTCTCCCGCCAACATATCTATCACCACTCGCTGAGCAGGTTTTATTGCATCAGCGGGAGAACTCTCACGTCGACATAACATGGCTACACAAGCGCTCTTACAGTGCGACAGCTGTACCGATACAACTATGCCACTGTAAGTTTTAAGTGTAAGACTAGCCCTAATACTGTTTGAGGAAGAGATGCAGCAGAGCTCTCAAGAAATCTGTAGGCAGATCCTTTTAGGACTTCACAACCTTTTTCCATTCACTAATTCAATCACTCTTTCACAAACCAATGACCCCTTTGGGGCTTTTTTTGTAGCGAGTTGGCAAACAGTGCACAAACTCTAATTGCCAGGAGTTTATTCACTAAGCCACTACGTCAAGCTGAGGAGATTTTGAGGCCGTGTCTACACAGAGAAACCACCTGTGTGCCAGAACAACCTTCAAAAACTGATCTTGAAATGGTTGGGTGTGAAACAGCCAGCTACAGGGGAGGTGGAGGAGAGGAGAGGAGAGAAAGAAAGATCTTTTAAATGGTTTTGTTTGAAGAAAAGCTTTCAGCAACTCTTTTTAAGATGTTATTCTCCCTCTACTCTGTTTAGCTCAAATGTGTTATCTGGATCTATTTTCAAGATTAGCTCCTGAAAACCATTTCCCTCTATAGACAGGCCCTCTTACAATTTTGATTTTCAAAAATGTTGCTGTCTTTCACATGAACAAGGTTCATTACTGATCAAAGGATATGCAGCCGTTTTAAATTTGTACATCTCCTTTCACTCAGAAAAATCCCAAAGTACTTTAAAACTGTATACATCAAGCACCACTGAAAACCACTTGTAGAGGAGGGGGTGCAATTCAAATGACCCTCAGTGGATGGAGTGGAAATCTTGGCCAGACACTTGGAGGGTGACAAGCATGCTTAGCGAAAGCATCACAAGAACTTTAATGAGCTCAGTTTTTAAGGTCTCATCCAAAAGATTCACACTCAAATAAATGCCATGGATTTCAATGTATTTAATTCACAAGAAAATGAAGGGCTGACTCAATGCTATTAGGATTTGAACCTGTGAATGTGTCTAGATGTTTCAAAACTGCATCTTAAATCACTAAACCACCTTTCTAGCTATAGCTTTTCTAGATCATTAACAGAATGAGGGCCAGACCCAGCAATCCTCATTTATGTGAATAGTCCTTACTTTATGTAAGTACTGTCACTGAAGTGAATAGAACTACTCAAGTAAGCCAGGATTATGTATGTGAGTATTGCAGGATCAAACCTTTAAAACTGGATTACTTCCAAATTTCATTCACAACCAAACAGAATGTACAGATTACACCAGAACATGGCCTATTGTTAATTGCTTCCTTCACCTCTACCACATTTATTCCCAATTCCACCTTTTACAGACTCACGACATACCTGAACAATATTTTTTAAACGTATTTGTATTAAGTTTGCAAGGGATTAATGTAAACTATTTTAAAAGTTTTATATGCCAAGACAGAGAGTAAATTGTATGGGTCAAATTAAGAGTATTTTAGAAGCTCAGGTTCATTCCCCCAACCCTATATTTTACAGGTACACAATGAAAATTCAGCAATACTTCCCCAAAAAAGTGAACGAAGGCAAAGAATTCAGTATTCCTTGGTTAAAATAAAATTAAAAAATTGATCAGAAAGAAGAATTCTGGTTAACGAACACTGTAAAGGACACTATTGATCAATACTAACTGTGCATTTTAGCAGATGCACAACAGCAGTGTTGATGTAGATGTGTCGATCCCAGGATATTGGAGACACAAGGTGGGTGAGGTAAATTATCTTTAATAGACCAACCTCTGTGGGTCAGAGATAAACTTTCAAGTTACACAGAGCTCTCCTCTTCCCATCCTGAGGAAGAGCTCTGCATAGCTCAAAAAGCTTGTCTCTCTCACCAACAGAAGTGGGTTCAATAAAAGATAGTATCTTACCCACCTTGTCTCACTAAACCTTTGCTGAAGACACTGATAGATTCTTGTGATACTGATTGCCTCTGTTTACCCTCTTCAGAGTGGTCTTGTCCTTATGCTATGGCATGTATTTTACTGTTGCTCAGATGTACTTTGTTAAAGAAATTAAAAGCTGCCTGTCCTTTATAACAAGTACATAGAATTACTTATCCATATATCAGTTCACAGGAAATCACTATCCTACAGCATATAACAACTCAGCCTGCATGTCTAACTTGCGGCCTGGCTATAGCATATCATCAAAGCATAGCTGAATAAAAGCTATTGTAGTTACTATTGTTAAACTGATGCAGGGAATGATTTTTCAAGGAGAAAGCGAACAATGAGGCACATTTTTTTTAAACTGATTGCATTAATTTTTTATTTATATTATTGAGCTGCTTTTTCAAGCTTTTATACCACTGTAACAGATTTTGTATTGCACTTGGAGCTTCTTATATGGGGGCCTACATTTTTCTATTGAATTTTAATCAGTGACATATTGAAGTGAGAATAGATGGAAAAAATAATCCTCCTTTGCACTTCCAAAACGCCTTTCATCTGAGGATCCCAAAGCACTTTAAAAAACATTAATTAATTAAGCTTCATAACGTCCCTATGAGGCAAGCAGCATTATCCCTTTGACACACTAATGATTTAGTGACTGAAAGCACACAATAAACATAATCCTATGTTTATGCCAATACAAAAGAACAGCCCCCCACTTCAGATCATAATAAATAATGCAGTGAGAGAACAGGAATAAACTCTGCAATTATGTTGTGATGTACACATCCACAAATCAACAGGAACACCCACACCACTTGAATGATTAACACTCCATCCCAGTTGACTAGACATGTACAACTTCAGATTGTGAACAAAAGGGTGACCTTCACTTGAAAGGACTGTAGTTGGCACGAGCTTTATCTTAGCTTTGGGGGCGAAAGTGTTCTTTTTTTGTTGTCCCCCCCTCCCACCCCCCCGATTACTGATGACTTTTTAAAACTATGCACACAACAATATGCATGATTAAGTGGAAGTCTATGACTGGTCCTTTCTGGCCTTAACAATCTACATTAATGTGACTGTTTTATATATATGCAATTATATAAAATTATATATATATTCGTAGAAAAAACTGTCAATAGAAGATCATTAGTGTTAGGGATGAAAATAGCTTTGATATATGGCCCTCTCTTTGGGCTTTTAATTTTTTGAGAGCTAGTTTTGCTCATTCCCCTTCTCCTGAATACACGGTATTGAAATATTTGACTTGAATAACATACTGAACTTTCTGATGCCTTGTAATTCTATATAGGGGCTTAATATGTTGTTGTATAGAGATTTTGTCTCGTGTAATAGATGCTGCTTCACATTTGGGAAACGTTATGTTAGAACCCTGACTTTTATTAGATTAATTTAATATAGTCACTAAGTAACTAGTCTAAATTAATAAAGACCCTATTGAAAAAAAAGAGAACAGAATTATTCTGCAAATTCAATAAAACTTTCTGAAGCTGGTTATTTTAGAAGCCTTTATTTAATTTTCAAAACTCCCATTCTTTTTGAAAAACTGCCAAAATATTGGTCAGGATATGGAAAAAAAAACATGTCTGATGTTCAGTTATTTATTTCGTGAGATTGTTATTTAAACTGTTCTACAAGGGAACACAAGAAATGGTGGATTGCTGAAATATCTGTTCGGGTTTTTTAGTATGTCAGTTTCTCCTGTTTATAAAAGTATTTACTTAGCATGATATTTTCCTTTACGATTTCTGAGATAAGCTTGCTGCCTGGGACTAAGGTGAAGGCCTGTAAAAATGAGAAACAAATGCCTTTCTCTCTCATTTCTTTTGTGTGAGACAGAGAAAACTTTTTCTCTAAAACACCATGTCCAAGGCATCAAACAAAGATCTTTCAAATAATCAAAAAGCGTGATGAACAATCTACTGTTATCATATTATACTGATATTAGCAGATGCCTTTCATAACTCACATTAGCTCTGTGCCTCAACTTCCTTCCTAAGGGAAGGAGCTACACTCAATGACAGCCTAAAGAATATGCTTGCCTCTCATATCTTGCACCTGTAGAATGCAACCAGATTTGTTTCCACCCATACTTTTCAGCTCCTCAGTGTTTAGGGGATTGTCGGTCACAGAGTGCTGCACTAGTGTAATACCCATTAAGTACAATGTTCCTTAGTTTCACAGCTGTCTTTTGGGCACTCTCTGTTTTCTACATTTAGGGTCTTTCAGGCCTGGCCCTGGGAAAGGCTGATTTCCCTCAGCTCTGAATAATGGGTACAAAAAGATGTACAGCACCTCTCAGAGTCAGGGCCTCCTGGGAGCAGTGAGTGCCGAGCACCTTTGAAAAATCAAGCTATTAGTATCCAAACTCATCATATCTTTTGTTCAGAGAATTTTCTTTAAAGACTGTCATGTGCAGAGACCCAGACTGCCATTTAATAACAATTCCCGATGGTCGTGCTTTGGAGTATTTCACTCAGTCAACACATTACTGGGACACAACGCTGGTTTCTTCCCCTTCATATTATATGATAGCAGTTTCTTTAATAGAAACACACCAGCAATATGATGCCCAGAAGGCCCCATGTTAGTTATATTCTGCCCTCAATGTTACCCATGCAAAGCTAACAACCTGTAAGGAGCAGCCTGGGTATAAACAACGGCAGAATTTTGCCCTAACCTTTTTATTTTTATCTTCAACTGTTTACTGTCAACATGATGAAGAATACAATTAAAACAATGTGGCTATCCCTCCCTCTTACATTCCGGGGAGCATGGGATCCTGAATGTTCAACCTTTGAGATCTTCAAAGGTCCGAGCACCCAAAGCCTTGGAAAAGTCCTTTTTTTCGATTTTACAATTTGTTATTTAGAAGGACAGAGATAGCAGAGAATTTTTCCCTCTCCCTTTTTTTTGGGGGGGAAAGAAGAAATTCCTGATTTAAAAAAAATTCTAGATGCTTTCCAAGAGCCCCAAATAATTCCCTCATCTATACTGCCCAATGCAATCTCACACCCAAAAATCTCATATAGAAAAGAGAGTAAATGCACTAACATTGTACAGCAGCTTAATATTTCTAAACGTGTTTTTTAATTATATAAATGAGCATTACTAATAGGCATTGTGTAGGCCAATAGGTTAAAATCAAACCTACTGACATTGTTTTGACTCCTTTAGGACAGCTATATTAATATGAATCCAAAATACCCTGCCTGATCACAACAGTAGAACTGTACAGAGGGGAGAAAGCAAGGCCAAGATTGCAGAGATAAAATACCAGAATATCTTTCTATAGAAGCAGGCAGAAGTATAAGAATTCAGCAGCCCCCAGTTCTTGAGAATAAGATGACATACAAGTGTCAGGAAGAAGATCGTAAAAGGAAACCTACTTTTATACACAGGTGAAAATTTATGTAGGTTGATGGTATCCCTTTAAAAGCAAAATACAAAGGAGAAGATAGAGGTGGACTGTGACATGTTCCCCCCCCCTTTTTTGGGGGGGGGGGGGGCTCTTCTTCATGATGTAAAAAGGTAGTCTAACAGTTCTTCACAACATTTTTTCCCTTGCTCCCCCACCCCACACTTTAAAAAAAAAAAAAAACACTAAAAATTCAGGTTTGTTTCTTCTGGGAGGTTATATGAACTACCAGAAAGTTGGTAGAGTGGTGTCATAAGGAAGAGAAACATAACCAAGGAAGAGAATCATGAACAATTGAGAGTGGAAGGAGGTAGTTGGTTTTTGTTTTATTGTTTTTGCCCAATTGCTTAGAATTATGACTGTTTCCACCTATTTAACTCCTGACACACAGCTGGGGAAATGTTCTTTTTGCTCCCCCACTTCAATTAAGATCTGAATCCACTATGAGACCTTCAGTGAACTTGAGAAAACTTAAAGTACCTAATATTTGCAGTTAAAAACAAAACAAAAATGGGCAGGTTTTGTTTGTTTGTTTGTTTGTTTTTGTTTTTTTTAAGTCTTCAGGCCTTCCTCATACCCTACAGAGAAGCAAAAACAAAGGGCATAAACCCACTTTTCCTTTGCAGAATGATTAGAATTAGAGAGATACATAGAATCAAATCCTTTAAACGTTCAGTATTTCTTTTCAAAATATTGTTAAATTGATCCTGTTGTCAGAATTCCAGCTTCCACCAATTTGAAAGTATTTAAAGCTTTCAGAAATGTAACGATAAGTTCAATATTGACTCTGGGGGCTGGTTTTTCCTTTATTAAATCCCACTTTAAAAATGGCTCATGCTCAGATTCCTCCCCTCCCCACTTTTCTTCCAAGGAACAGCAAAATACTTCCAAATTTAGGATAACTGTAAATAAAGTTCTGCTGGTTATTGGGCTAAACTACACTGGGTGTCATATCAATCAAAAACAAAAAGAGGTGACTTAATGAAACCAGTAATTGTACCCAACATCACAAAAAGCAGCTTCCAGTTAAACTGCAGGTGCACTCACACTACACTGCAATGAGCCCAGATTTTGTGTCTTGGCCCATTTCCTCTCAGCATTGCCTTTATCTTTTCCAAACTGCCAACTTCAAGTGTCCAAAAATGATGAGTCAGGCCACCAGAAGTGATTAATTGACTTTTAAAAAAAGTCATGGTTTTCTATGAGGTTTTTTCAATGATAAATTTGAGATAATTTTTATTTACCTTTTAGTCTTTGAGCCTTTAGAATACACTCAGGGTCATGTTTTCAAGTTTTTCTCCACAACTATGAGGGCTAGAAATTTACTGTTGTTTTCTTTAAATGAAAGCTGAAAGTCTCCTGTAATCTCAGGATTCCAGGAACTGAGGCTTTAGAAAAAACAATAAATATTGCAAGACTCGCAATGAAATTAAGAACGTTGGCAGCACTGCGTGTCTCTTTTGCAATGGTGAAGGTGCAATACTATTTCTTCATGAGTTTTCAAGGCACCCACCAGAAACTCTTGTAGCTGCTGGCCAGAACAATGGTATCTTAGGCCTCCTTAGCTCATGTGTCATAGGAACCTCACCAGTGGCTCTTTGTGGAGAAGTTTTCCAGGTAAGATAACACTGACAGTATCAATATTAGCTTACAAAGTATATTTCTGCAGTACCTCAGCTCCGCTTCCTCCCCCCTCCCCTGCACTGTCCCCCAAATTCAGGAGATGAGAGATTATCTTCTTGGATTGCCCCCCTCTGTCCCACGCCACTTTCCCCCCACCCAAGGCAAGGCACAGAGCCTCAAATCCATGAATACACTTCAGGGAAAGGAGGTAGAAGAGGTCAAATTGCCATTTTCAATCATCTCCCTACATCCCTGCCAATTTTAGCCTATACTTCCCCAGTTTCTGGCTCAGCTGTACCTGGAAGGGAACCAGATGGTACAACCACGTGTTGGTGTGTAACACCAAGCTAAGATGTTCAGATGATGCCTTATTCACAACGTGGCATCATCACAGTAAGACCCCTGGGATCTAATAAGGATCTTGTTTTACTGTGAAGTACAATGTATGTTGTTGCAAATGATTTCCAGGGCATCACGCATACACAATAACTGATTGAGGCCTACAGGTGTTACCAGATTAATAAATAATAATACTAAAGGTGCTACCACAGTATAAATAATAAATAGTAAGTCTTTTTGCTGGTATCTATTTCCACAGACCTATTGAGAGGCAGAGGGGAGGACAGCTGTATAGGCTGCATGTTTCCCAGAAAGAACATACAGAATATCCAAAAGGCACAAGGGTTCAACTACCTAAATATAGTCCCCTTTTCCTTGACCACATTAGGAACCAGAGCAAACCTTTGCACCAGTGGGAAACCATACACAACAAATCAAAAACGAAGAGGAAGGTTCTGTTAGCTTTACAGTGTTCAAGACCTGATCGATTTTAAAGGTCACTCTGGGAGAAATGCCTCAATTTGATTTATGCTGACACTGACACTTCTGTTAACTATTCTCTGCACTTAGCATCACTGACGGTGGGACACAAAGGTGCACCAGGGGTATCTGCATGTTAATTTGAGGCTTTACCGTAGTGCCCCAGAGCCTCTTGCATGTTGGATGACTAAATGTTACAGGCTGCTTCACACCAGCTGAGTCACAAAAGTCAGCTACAAAATGCAGTCAGAGGTTTTTGAGATGCTCCCGCACTAGAAACATGTCCCTCAATACCCCGCTTGAGGCACATAAAATAACTCTTCAAAGGATGGGTGGAATCATTCTTGCATTGTTTCTAATAAATGGTTCTTCAAAAAAAAACCAAAGGCAGGGAAAGGAGACGATCTGCATGCATAAAGGCTGCCCAATAACGATCCCAAAGTCAAGAAGACCTTGAATTATCCTTCACTCTAGTGTTGGTCTCATAAGTTTAAAATTCCAGAGCACCTTTAATGCAAACCTCCCTCCCGGAGATTTTCCAACTTTGCTTTGTCCCTCTCTCATCTGAGGCAGCTTTTACTTTCTTCCAGCTTTTTTGCCACCCTTTTTGATTGGCAGCATGCATTGGTGGTAAGTGCCAAGCACATATCTTAATGCACAGCCACAAACTTAAACAGATCTCGTAGAAGTGCCACCCCTTGTTTCCATTTAACGGCTGGTTTTATGGGGGATGAAATTCCAATCAGATTACCATTGGTATAAAACAAAAACAACTCTTGTTTTCCAGATTGCAAATGCTTCGGGGGAAAAGCCATCATTTACTATATGTTTGTACAGGCCATAGCATAATTCACTCCAGCCCTGGTGGCCACTTGACACAATGGCAATATAAATCCAGAACACCTCCATCCAAAGAAATGAATTCTAAGCAAAACACGAACTACGATGAGTTAGTTATGGGTGAGTCATTAAGAATCAAAGGCAAATGCTGCTGTTTTCTAGGCACATGATGCCACTGGGTGTAGGTGGGCATCTCACGATGAAACTTCACAAATTGTTCAACGGCAGTTTGTTAAAGGGTACGTCTACACTGCAATTATGAACCCACAGCTAGCCCATTCCAGCTGACTTGGGCTTGCGGTGCTCAGAGGAAGGGACTGTTCAATTATGGTGTAGACATCCAGACTCGGGCTGGAGCCTGGGCTCTAGCACCCTGCGAGGTGGGAAGGTCCCAGGGCTTGGTTTAATGCCTGAGCCTAAAGGCCTACGCCGCAATTAAACAGCCCCTTAGCCCAAGTCAGCTGGCACCGGCCAGCCACTGGTGTCTACTTGCAGTGTAGACATACCCCCAAAAAACTGAAGCCCTGTCTAACCTTAACAATAAGGGCCTACTTTCTTCCTCTCTTCTTCTCAGTGGGCCAACATACTGGCTTCTTTCCTTATTTTGTGGTTAAATTAATTTAATTGCTTGCATGAAAACAACAGATTGACAGTCTGGGAGGCTGAATCCTTTTATTTGCCAGCTGAACTGGTGCAGAATAGGCAATAGCAGGGCAAACGTCTCCACACATCACTCACTGCCAGTATGTCTCAAATACCTCCTGGGAATACCGCCTCTAGGACCAATAGAGTAGGTTGGTTTCTCTAAATCCTTGGCCGTTCTGTTGAGAATGCCCATCAAGGCTGCCAGTTAGTGCCAGATAAAGCAGGATCAGGCCCAACGTTTATTAAAACAGAGCATTACAGTAACATACAGCAGACGAAGCTGTGCAAAGGAACTGGTAAGAGGGTTACAAAATGTGATTCCCTTGGCCCTCTTCCTTTACGAAACAAAAAAAATCTACTTTTCAATTCAAGCGTCTTATAAATAACTGAACATTTTTTCTGCTACCAAGATGGAGTGGAGGGAAGATCCATCAGAGTTTAGATAAACTTTCCCAATCCCAGATGACAACTCACCTTCTACTGTGGAAGAGTCCTTCTGCCACTAGTCAGATCCTATTCACCCACCAATCATGTGCCACATAATTTTCAGCTTTCTTTTCCCTTCCCACCCACACCAAACGTCATTCGTCTCATAATTCTGGCTAGTCACCTCCAAAAAGCACAACAATAATAATCCCAAAACCTCAAACCTCTAACATCCCCTCCTCCTACCCCAAAGGCAAAGAATTATACTCTGTTACAGTGAGTCACAATTTCTCTGCCCATCCCTCTCCTGGGCACATTGTTCGGCAAGTAACAATTTAAACCCAGGACAAATAGAAGTTAACCAGGTCTCAGTCCACCCAACCTACTGGGATCGGTGAAGGAGCATTCACTTCATGACAGCTGCCTCTTAAAATATCAGCCGTGATTTAGCTGTAACACAGGTGACATGATTCTGCCCAACAGAAGGGTGTATAGGCAAGCTGCCAGGAGCCTGAGGGCTTCACTTAATTTGTGTAAAATAGAGCGGTCTGTATAAGATGGCAATACAGCCCCCACCAGGCGACAGGTCCCAGTACGCAGAAGGGCTGCCCTCTTGGATTAAAGTGGAACATTGCATGCTGGTATATGTAGTCTCCACATTACACATCTGCACATTACAGTTACATGCCATGTTGGAGAAATCTACAGGCCACATTTAACCTGCAGGCTGCACTTGGGATACCCAAAATTACAAAGTAATGAACATTTTATTTTTCCATCAACCCAGTCCATATTGATTTCCTGCCATAGGAAGTATATATCTTTTACATAACAATTTCCCATGGTCAGATTTTATAACTGTTTGACAGAATAAATATTTTACATAAAATTTGTAATGTCTTTCATAGCTGCAAATATTATACACACATGAAGTCAGAATTGGCAGTTTATGGACAATTTCACTTACTGGTTCTCAGGTATTAGCACAGTGACATAATAAGGTAGCAAACACTATAGTGAAATGGATACTTTAAAATAAAAGCTGAATTTAAATTAGGAGGAAAAGCAGTAGATTTATATTTAGGTTTTGTAAAACCCTTTTTCCTCCCCCACCAAACCAAAATTTTTATCATAACAACTGGACAGCTTCCCATTAAAAATACACACACACACACACACACACACACACACACACACACACACACACACACACACACACACACACACACACACACACCACTGCTCACTTTCTATTTTTATACATAAATAAAATCCATAATGCCTTTATGGACACATATAGTGAAACTACATGTGGGTGTATCACTAAGATGAGTGAAATGCAAAAGGTAAACCAAAAGCCTAAGTGTCGAAAGTTACATTCCACTTTTTTCAGTTCTTTCTTCTATAATATTGTAAGGTTTTCTTAGTGACACCAATAAGGAATTTTATTCACACATTTATTTTAACCCTAACAGTCTCCCATTGATGCTGGCTTAGGTGAGACATTCTGAGCTTGAAGAAGATTAACTCATTAATTCTGCTATGGGAAATGATCTTTTATCCCATTCTGAGCCTTCCTCAAGCTATCACCACTGAACACAAGAATGTGATGCTCTTTCAGGATGACTCTTTGGTAGCACCAGCCAGTTCCCCCAGGTGACTACCAATGCCAAGTCTAAATGGAGTGACTAAAATTTGAAATATAATCACCAGCCACATTGCTAATGAGACAAGCAGAGCCCAACACCAGGTTAACTGTAATAAGCAATAATCTAAATTGAACTGGCTCTCATTCAAATCAAGGTATCATTTAAACCAGGCTTTTCAAATGAAAACAAATCTTGGGAATTTATTTGCCCATTCAGTACAGGATTCAAACTTTTCAAAAATTCCTGCCCCTTCCCCTTCAAGGAGCCAAAATGATTATTTTTAATAGCGTGGTGTATGTTAGACAAAAATACTGAGGGCGATGGGGGCTTCATTCCACTGAAAGCCCCTGTGCACTTTTTGCTTGTCTGATCATGCATCTGAACTTGGATCTTATTCCAACCAAAGTTTTATTTGAAATCATGGCTACCAGTTGATGAGAAACCCTTTAATGGACAAGCTTGAAACATGGGAGGAGCACAGGGGACCTTGCACCATTAAAAAGTACAGCTGAAACAATAGTACAAAGAAAAAGTTCCCAAGTGCTTCAGAGATGGCTCAAGTGAAGTTAAAGAACACTTAGCTTTGTTTCTAATTTTGGGGACACAGCAGCTCCAGCCTAGCAAAAGAAATGCAAGCTACCTTCTTCTTCCTGATGCTTTCCCCCCTGGGAAAGTCCACATGAAAGACTTACTTCCCCTGCTATGATAATGACCCATCTGCTGCGATGTGACCGAGGTTCCCAACACAGACAGCCTTACAAATGATTATTATATCATTAATTGTGAGAAGAAAAGAATTTAAGTGGCAACTCAAACTGTCATAACCAATAGCTCCAAGATAATTGTTACTTGCTGTAATTAAAACAGTGTACATTATTTTGAGAAATGTTTAAAAATACCACTGGGGAGACCAGTTCAGGATATAATTCCACATGGGGAATCTGTATAATTTTGGTTGTAACCACAGAGGAAAAATGTATAATTTAAGACAGAAATTATTCACTTACTATGCACAGCTGGTATAAAAAAAGTGTATTCATTTAATACGAATGAATGCTGTGGGTGTAGTTACAGTGTTTTATGTGACTGCTTATCCAAAAAAAAAAAAAAGAGAGAGAATGCAACATTTATGGAAAAACAGTTCTCTACTCAATTAACCTTTTTCAATTTTAAAATCATTTGATTCTTTGTGATTGTAGGTAAAAGATAAGTCACACTGTTGGTAAAAGAACAGGTAATCACATTTTAAAGCATTCAATCCTCCTTTTCAAAGCTCAGTATTAGGGCCAGATTGCATACATGGGCACTCAAAACTCCAAAGTTTAACGTTGAACATGAGATGTGTTTAATAGAGATGATATGGTGAAAAACTTCTCAACTAAATAATGTTAAATGAAACAAAAGAAAATCTCTACAGCAAATAATATGAATGCTGATGCTGTCAAATAAGAACTATTAAACAGCAGAAATCTTGGCTCTGCCTTTAATGAGATTCTACAAAAAGTGTTCTTCCATGCGTGACTCAATGAGTGGAAACTAGTGAATAACTATAAATGCCTTAGTCTAAATGGTAACTGGTAAATATCGTGCCATAGAAAGCACCTTCAACCAGGGTTGGCCCAGTTCCAGTTGACTATGCTGACCCGAGCTAGTCAGAAAAATGTTTTTAATTTGCGAAAACTTCTGATCAGCTCTACTCTACTGAATTCTCAGTCAGTGCATATGGTGTATCTGCACAACCCTCACATCTGCATCTCCTAAACCGAATGATGGCACACGCACACAGCTAATGGGGGCGGTAACCCAACCCGTGCGCAAACGACTATTTGAACATGCTAATGTAAGTTTTACAAACACGCGGGATGAACGGATATACTTTTGATTTGCAGGCGTGATCCAATTAACTCAGTTTAGAAAATCTAGTCCCTAAAAGCCCCCAAGACCATCTTTGGAGCTGAAGTCAGCCCACTCAAAATGCATCCTGGGATTCTGAGGAGACACGTCAGAAAGGCAGTTACACTGACCGCCGATGGATGGCAGCATGCGCTCTCCTTCCCATCCCCTCTTCTTGCCCCTGTTCTTGCCCTCCGGGACGGAGCAGCAGCCTGGCCCTGTTCTTATGCTGCTCCATCCACACTCTGGCTGCAGGGAGTGCAAGGACAGGGATTGTAACTGACCCCTTCACAGAGGCATGGGGGGCCCTGGTGCTCCCGTGACAGACCAGCAACACTAACCACCGGACTTGCCATAGACACACAGCAAAATAGCAGCAGAGTTAGTTGAGAACAGGACCCAGTGGGCCTCCTGACTACCTGCCTTGTGCTTTAGCCACTAGACCTGCTGTTGCTGTGCTCTTCTTGTGCAGTTTTTCATTTACAGATGGACACAAGGAGGAGAATGTTCTTTTTCCAACACCAGCAATCACGTCACACCGAAGACTTTGATTATTTCTGCCAGATGGCCCTAAACATCAAAAACATAGCCCACCATCAGCCACTGACCAAAGGTAGACACACATATAAGGGACTCCAAGGATCTGTCCCACCCAGACTAGGGACTCCACATATTAGGTCAAATTAGTACAATTCTTGGGGTTTTGCAAGCCATATGCTACCCTGGGCCATTATTTTTCACTTTAACACCACGTCTTCCATCAATAAACCATGGCTTTGAGTTTACTCTTTCCATATCTAAGCCGCCCCTTCATGTGTAGGAGGAAGGAACTTTAGTCTTCACTCCCTCTTAAAACTGTGTAAGGGCCACATCCTACCGCTGCTTTTTTTTTTTTTAAACTGATATTTTATTTTATATTATACATATACACACACAGACATATAAAATTAAGCACCTAAAGCTGCCTGATTTTGAGCATTAAAAGCAAACAACCTGTTCTAAGCAGCTCTTCCTATTGGATTAAAAATATGCTAGGAGGCATCCAAATCCTCATTTGTGTCTTTGAAATTAGCCTTTTGCTAGAGACCAGAGAAAAGGCTGGATGGCGGTAAGGCTATAGCTTCAAGTAAAAGTGATTAAAGTGGTTGTGAAATAGCAGAATAACATTAAGACAAGCAATATAAAGGATCTTGGAGTTCAATTTCTTCTTCCAAGTATCTGAAATCACTAAGGAAGTCCTCTACATACCTGACACTTTGCACCACCAGCAGCCAATAAGCAAAACCCACACTGGACAGCTGCCCATATCATTTTTATTTGGGAAAAGCACAATTTAGCTTGAAATAAAGAAACAGTTACCAACAGAAAAGATATCAAAATCTATAGTCCCCATCTATACTTGGCAGAGTTACCAAGAATCTACTCTGCTTGATTCAATGGGAGTTTAGTTATTTATTTCAATTTATGAACAAACTATAAGTACCCACTCAAGCCTCTGAGCATTCCAACAATTAAAACTCAGAGGAAGCTCAGACACCTTGCAGCACTGAGCTCCTATTGACCAAAACTTTATTAGTTAAAAGGAAATAAAAGTAGAAAAACAGATGCTGATCATTCACAAAAACACTTTTAAAGAACCACACTCTGCTCCAACTCTTAGCGCTGTAATAGACTCCCTTAGGAATAGCTATTTCCATGGCAAGACAGTGCAATAATGCAATTATCACCGCTAAATTAATTTATGCTCTCAAACTCTGTCTCCCTATAATTTCTAAATATCTTGCTTTAACATCAAAATGGGATTTCCTGCCCCATCTTGCCATAGCAACACCTGTAACAAATGTCAGTGTCTGCACAAAGGGGGAATCTCTGCTCGAGCATGAATGCACTGTTTGACGTGGTTTTGTTTTAAAGACTGGTCACAGCACGATGCTCCTTTTCTGTCATGTGGGGTATAAGAGTAAGACGTTTAAATCAAGGTTGCCAAACACATTTTGATAATGTAACGATACTGATGCTAAATCTGGATTTAATTACAAGTCTGCGAAGCATCTCTGCAAAAGTTTGCTTCATCTCCTTCCTTCATGGTACATTTTTTGCCACAGTGCTATGAATATCTTGTGTAAGTGTTTTACATTAGATTGTTAACGTTGCCTTCAGTTTTTTGGTCTCAGTATAGTAGTTAAGGTGATTTAAGGGATATTAAGCTCTAAAGAGTGAGACCTTTGTCTGCCTCCATCACAGGCAGACGGTCCCTTTCCTCCCTCTCCAAGCTCCAAGCAAAACCTTACCAAGAATCCTTGACCTTTGGCCTGAAATGGACACATAGACCTACTAAATTTATCCCATCTCCTTGCTCGTTCAGTTTCACGATCCGTTCGAAGCAATCATTACTGACTCAGCTACATTTTGTGGTCACATTATAAAATGAATCATTATTCAACAGTCCAAGACTGCTAAACTCATTTTCTCTGTGGTTTAGAGCAGTCATTGGTCACTCAGTCTCCTTAGAGCTGTACTCTCTCCAATCTACTCACACAAGGCAAAATTCACTTCAGTTGAGCTACTCCAGATTTACAATGGTGTAAACACAGCAGAACTTGGCCTGCAGTATTTGTTCTTACAAGTTCCCCAGAGCTAACTGGTATTTTTCAGTCACTCATTTTAGGAGATTTGACCTCAAAAAGTCTCTGATGTTTGTACAGTTCCAACACATGGAATTCTGGGAATCTGAATATATATCACTCCTGTAATACAGACTAGGATTACAGCTTCCAAAGGGCATCTTTAAACTACATGTTCCCATATGCCACATTTTCTATTTTAAGAGTGTCTATGGAATATTTTATGCTTCAGCTTGGTATGAATGAATGAATGCTCCATTATTCATCCTGGTGGTACAGGGTGGCTACTCTGAAGTTTTACAATTCAGTGTATTGCCGTAATGACATCATATGACATCATAAACCCCTCATGACTTCTAAAGCCCATGATTAATTTTCCTACTATAACCATCCTGTTAATAAATGAAAAATGAATGAATGAAAGAAGTTGCCCATTTATGGACCATTTAAAAACCTACACTCAAGCACTGAACATCTCTATGTCAAAATAAAATTCCTGCTGCCTCTAGTTGCAAAGGAAAGATGCCACCATCCCCATCAATGAGTGATACTATGTATGGAACCCTAATCTTACATTATAACCTCAGATAAGGAGACTAACAAAACCGTTTCTGTAAGAGGGGTTTATATGGCATGGGTTATAATTAAAAAAAAAAAAAAAAAAAAAAAGAAAGTAAGATTTGTAACCAGCTTTCTGAAAATAAACGGGCACAGTGCCTCCCTTTATGTAGCCAATGTTAGAAGTGCTTCAACCCCAAATATTCACAATTTTAATGCATGTGTAATTCCCCCCACACCTTGAAAACACACACAAGCTATGGCTGTCACAATCTGGTCCTGAGTGTTTGCACAGTCTGTTAGGACAAGCAACTGTGTAACTACAGACAATTTTGCTTGAAATAAAGGAATATGGACATGCTAAAAATGAAAATATTCTGTGGACTACTGCTGATAAACAAGGAAAAATACCCCAGGGTAAACTGGCTTCAATTAATCCATCCTGTGCATTATACCCCATCCCATTATTATTCCACTATCATTAAGGAGTTTTGTTGCTTTCTTCCTCCCTGCCCTCCCTTGTCAGAACATTGCTGAGGGATCATTCACACCGTAAGTGTCTAAGATCCTAAACTGGACCTATTCACAGGACCTATTGAGGTTTATAAGCCCACAGCCAGATATATCTGCAGTTGTGCTACCAGTGCTGTAGTCAACCAAAAAAAAGTTATAAAAGCTGATTATTTACTTTGCACAGTTCTTCAAACAGAAAAATAAAGGTAAGCTTAAACTATGGCTTGGCACAGATCTAGTGATAAAAATCATGGGTCAATTTCCGGTCACAATAGCTTCAATGTAAATCCAAAGTCACTCCGCTGTCTTCAAAAGTATTGCCCTTTATTTACACTGGTGTCACAATTTGGCCCGATATATTTTTTAAAAATTCCTTGCCTATGTTACAGAACCAACAACTATTAAAATTAAAGCAATATACACACTGAATTTATATTTCACCATGTACAATTGGATCCTCGTTTAATTTTTTCACTTCACTTGCCTTGGACATTGAAACTAAACTTCTCAGTTTCACCTGCTAGTTTTCCTGCACTAGCACAATGATGCTGCATTTGAGTTTCCAGCCTGAAGGGAATGTTTAAACCTGAGATCGCTCTTTTCACTGAAGTTTTTTTTTTTAAGAGGATTATTAATACATTTCTACACTGATTTGGTTTCTTAAAATTCTTCTCTCAATAAAACAAAGCCCAAAACTAAATTTTGGCCCCAAACGACTTACTGTCCCTAAAGACATTTTCATGCTGTGCAGTCTGTCATTTTGGGCCTATCTTCCCATCCCCTCTCTAATCTGTCTCAATAGCTCTTCATAACAGCTTTCAGTAAAAGCACTGTATTTTTTCAAGGTTTTGAGCAAACAATCTCTCCCACTTAAGCTCCTTCCAGCACTAGCTTCTGTTGATCCCTTAGGGGTCACTGACAGAGCTCCAATGCGTTGCAAGGTGTTGTGTATAACTTCAGGGAAATGTCTGCTGTATTACAGTTCAAATTGCTGACAGGAGTGCGCAGGATAATCAGCTGTTAGCGCCGAAATCCTCCTTTACTAGGCAGAATCGCAAAACATGCCAACAGTCCTATTATATCAGAGAATTGGTCAGTGGTTTGATAAGTATGCCCACTGGCCAGGCACATGCCACAGTCTATATAAGCCTTATAACTTAAAAACATGCTGAGGTTTCTGATTTATTAAAGGCTACAAATGGGTCTTCAAATCTAGATTTTGTTCAGGGTGCAATCCAGACCAGTAAGGGGCTGTGTCACCTGTAGCCCTGAGTGCCTTATAATGCCTTGCTACCGTCACTCCCAGCCTGGGAGGCTCAGGGTAGGTCTACACCTCAATTAAACCAGCGGCTGACCTGTGTCAGCTGACTTGGGCTATGGGGCTGTTTAATTGCAATGTATATGTTCAGGCTCAGGCTGCAGCCCAAGCCCAAAAGTCTACATAACAATTAAACAGCCCCTGAACTGTTTAGAGTCAGCCACAGGCATCTAAAAGTCTAAAACTTATTCTAGCAAGGTACAAGCTTTGTTCAAGACTGGTTTTTTTTCCACCAGTCATTCTTCTTCTCAGCCATGGCTGACTTTCCCCTCAGTCAGGACCTTCCACAGAAGAACAAGATGTTGGTTTCCCTGGTCTTCCTACGTGAAAGATCTTTGCCTAAGCAGGTTTCTCACCTATACTCAGTTTCCAGAGACTTCGACCCCTCCTTGGTTGAAGGACCCATATGTGTTCCCTTGTGTACATCTAGTGATAGATGCCAAAGCTGGCTTCTGTCTTTTCTGATATACCTCTTCCAAAGTACAATTACTTTGTTTCAAGAGGCAGGATGATCTCATGTTTTTCCCTTCCTCTGGGCTTCCCAACCCTCTGTAGGTAAATGACACTTCAATTGTTTTGATCCACCATGCTTAAATTTACATGGCAGACAGGTAAATAGCTGCCTTCTTCCTGTCTGGGAAGGAACCTATTTCTCCCTATTTGGCTACAGACTTTAAAGCATAATATCATTAACTATCCATATCTCCTGATGTAGTGTTAATACATACATTTCACAATGATATTAATCACCAGTGTGTCATTAGCTTTCAGAAAAGACCGCACTTTATACATTTTTATAATACTGTAATATTGCATACAATCAGTTGATTCAACTGCTTATCACGTGAAGTTCAGCCCCCTGGTCATTATAGACCTAAACCAATGCAATGTATTCTTTGAAAAATAAAACCCAGACCAAGCATCTCTCTGCTGCTGGGACACAAACACCATCCTGGCTCCTCTTCCACTTGTGGGCTTGATAGCTTTGTTTACCTAATATGTAAAAATAGATCTTCATTGTCTTTGCCTGAAGACTGGGCTGGTCAGAGAATCAACTACACATTCTTTTGTGTAAAGCAGACTGTGCTTATATATTATTTGCCAAACACATTTTAAGAATATAATTCTGGTGCATATTCATAAGTTTGTGTACACACCCTATGCGTACATCACGCAAGAATATTAATGATTAATGAGCTATTCGTTTTCCCAGGATATCTTACATGCCACCTTTTAAATAAAGATTAAGATTACAGTGTGTTAGGTGTACTGAGTATGTCAGGCCTGTTAAGAGCTGCTGACACAGTAGGGAACCACAGATGGGCCTCCCTGTCACACCCGCCTCCTTCAATTCCCCACCCCCTCGCTTTGATGCCCAGAGCTCACAATGGAACAAAGTGGCAACACTGAAGTCCCCATGATGTTTGGAGTCGATACAATGTAGATGCATGCACGCACATATAATTATTTAAAATTATGCATTTTAACACACACACACACACACACACACACACAGGGTATAATATGTTTCCAATACCAAAACTCCTTTTTTTAAAAAGATTAAAAGCTGAGATTTTTAACTTAGTCACATGCATTGGTCTTTAAGAAAAACACGAGAAATAGGCAACACAAGCACTGGCAACTAATTTTACCTTTATGTAACATTCTTTTTATGTAAAATACATTACTTCCAAACAATGGGATAATGCAGTCTCATACTCCAGGCTGTAAACTCATCACCACATGCTTCTGGAAGGATCTGGGCTAGGGGTGGGGATAGATATTGGCCACTGGGTGCTGCTGGAGGCACAAGACCTAGCTAAGATGGACCAAAAGGTCGGCACTCAAATTAGAGCATATTCGGTGTTCCTACATATATATCAATGCATTGCACATAGCAAATGCTACTAGAAAATAATTCCATAATTTCTCATAAGGGCAGATGCTTTACAGAAATATGAAGTGATTCAGTCATAAGCCAATTACTTTTATATTTAAAACACATGGAATAGGGATTGCCTATATGCTATAGGGCAACACATGCTACAGCTACAGTACTAAAAAAAGCAAATTTAGCTACATATCTTGCCACATATCAAATAAGGTGGTTTTGGTAGAACTGAATACAGAACATATTAAAAGTTTTCATCTGTATGCCGTTTCTGGACATGCGGACAGATAGAAATCTAGACAAATGCTAAATGCTCCACAGGAAAGCAAAGCACATGCAGCGTATTAATTGTGCAGGGTTTAGTACAATGATTATGTAATCCTCAGAGGAAAAATGAAAGTTCCTTTTTAAAAAAAAAATATTTATTGCTATCAGTTGGAGCCATTTATTTAAAATAGAGTTGCACAATTTCCAGACAACTGGATCCGTGAAGAAAGTTTTATGGCTTTGTGCCAGTTCTTTCAACATTACCCTGGAGCAAAGGCTAAACTAATTTTATTCTATTGTTATTCGATTGATTAAGTATGAAGACAGTGTTTTTCAGTCTGGAACGTCATTCCCTTCCCTTGTGTCCACTGACACCCCAATCCCCATTTATGCATCGAGCTGAATTACAATCCATGTTCAGAGGGATGCTTAGGAACCATGGAGACACTCAGATGGGCGTTTTGGTCTGGATCAGCGATAAAACTCACAGAGTGGCCTGCGGCACAGATCCTAGGGCTTCAGAAGGAGACACCTTGCTTCTGTGTAAACTCCTGGACCCCTGTCCAAATTTTGGCTTCAGTAGGAAGGGCAGGGAAAGCAGGATGTGTTTGATTCCCTTCCCCTGGGGCAGCAAAAATTGACAGACATCTGAGAGGCATGATCTGGACTTTCATTACATTGCCAAAAATCAAACTATCACCCTTAATGTGTGTATAAAATCACTGGCACAGACGGTTTAAACAAACTTTGCTGGAACTATTTTTTTTTATTAAATATTGCAACTTCTTTTTCACTCTGCTTCTCCATACAGAACGCCACCCCCAGAAGCAAGTATCCTCTCTTAAGTAGAGAGAGACACAAACAAGATAAAAATAACACATGGTATTAAAATAAAAAAAATATTTACCCACATTAATCAGAACACCTTTTTTATTAGGTATGAAAATATTTTAAAATCTAATTCACGTTTCACCATTCATGCTGCATTATTATTCTCCTATAACTCAACATGGACTGTGAAAGGACTGTAATTAAAAAAATATACTAAACATTTTTTCCTATTAGGTTTTATAAACAGCCTGTACTCCTGCTGTGCCCTCTTTTAAAAAAAATTAAATCTTGAGGTTTAACCAATTTGACACCGTCTTTTTAATATCTGGTGGTAACAATCAGCTTCATAGCAGCAGCTTCACACTAGCAAACCTCTTAATAAAAAAAAATACACTTCCTGTATGATGATATGCATGTACAAAATGCATGATTATACCAAGTGCCAAATTCATCCCTGGGATAACTTTGTTAGCTTCACCAATATTGAATTCACAGATGAAGAATTTGTTCCTTCATGTAAAAATATATTTATGGCAAAATCTGGAGAATTTAATACAGATGGATCCAATAGGCTTAACTAGAAACTTAACAGTGATCTACAGGAATTACTGTAAATATCTATACAGTTTAATAGAAAACAATCTTAATGTAGATTATTTTAAACATACATTTCTATAGCAGGGATAAAATTCCCTACAGAACTGTTTATATAAGGGTTTCTTTCTTTTTTTAAAGGTCATCGTTTCCTATCAAATTCTATAAGACATTTCCATAAGGGTACTCAGCACTTAAAGAATATAGCACTTTTTATCCATAGATCCCAAAATGCTTTCCAAAGAGGGTAAATACCGTTGCCTATCTTTTAAGTGGAGAACAGAAGTAGGGGAACTTTAAATGACTTGCCTACCTTAACAAAGCAAATAATTGGCATGGGCAGGAAACAGAACCTCAGGTTTCCCGACTGGCAGTGCAGTGTCCTTTACACTGGACTTAGCCACCACCAAAGTAAGTCTAACAAGAAGCAGGGCTACTACGATTCAAATACATGCTCAACTCTAAGCTGTAACATTACTCATGAGGCTATGTCTTCACTCAGATCGACTTATCTGGATCGACTGAGCAGTCAGTGAAGACCGCTCAGTCGTTCCAGAAATCGATGTATTAAGACCACCTCCTCAAGTGGCGCAGTGCAGTGAAGACGGCGCGCAGAATAGAAGCACAGAAGTCGACGTGAGTTACGCAAGTTTTTTGCATAGTTTGCGTAACTCCGGTTGACTGCCACCGAATCTCCGAGGTAAGTGTAGATGAGCCCTCAGACTGGGAATGCTATTCTTGGGCCTGACCCCACAGTCTTCACTGGGGAGCGAAAGGGGGAAAAAAACCACACTGAAGTCAACCAGCCTTTCCCAGAACAGAAAGTGCAGAATCAAGTTCCTAATTTTATCCAAAAGGCAGATTTCACAACTTTTAAGAATGGGTTTAAGATGTATTTGTGTTTTAATGGCTTAGCCAGTTCAAGAGGTTTTGCTTTATGGGTTTGTTTTGTGCTTTAAAAAAAAAAAAAAAAAAAAAAGGTTTTAAATCATCTTTAGACGCACTGCACGAATGGCTGCACTATAGAAGAGCAGTTTGTATCGTATTGTGAAATTTTCAGACATTCGCCGCACACAAATGGCGTTTATAATGAAAATACTGCCATATATCTTAATTTGTACTAGAACAAATCAGTTTTATTAGTTCATTCTGTGGTTTAGTGTCATAGGTCTTTTAGAAAAGATAATTTATAATTCCTTATGCAATTAGATATGAAATTAAGTCATCTCACTTCTCCAGAAGAATTTATAATAGAGCATCAAACTCTTCCAGGTTAAACCAGTTCCACTGATAATATTTTGATAGTGTCAAAAAAGACGACATAAAGCTCTTTAGTGTTTTAACAAATTAACACATGCCTTTTGGATAAATTACTGTACATGCTGTTAATCTTTTAATTAGGTTCTCAATTTCACATACACATTTATGGTGGGGGATTGATAGCAATCAGAAAATGCAAAAAAAAATGGTGTTGATATGGTCTTTAATAAGAGATGTCAGAAAGAAAGAATTGGCATATGTAATTTTTTGTTTTAAAGTTGCCTGATAATACTAGTAACTACTGTGAACATTATAAAAAAACCCACCTCAACACTGTTTTATACAAATGGATAGTCTTTAAGTTAAAAAAAAAAAAAGAAAGCCTGCTCTCCATGCTCATTGCTCAGAAAAAGATTTTGGGGCTAAAAGAAATACCACCTATATTCACATTTAATTTAACAGAAAAGAATTCCTTTGTCTTGCATACCTATGTAATATTTGTTACATAAAAAGCTGCTTAGTTTATGTAAGAATAATCTAGGTTTGCAATGCACAGATTGTTTGCATACACACACACATCCGGCACATATAATAAAATATCTGTTTATATAGCATCAATCTATATTAATAGTGATAACTGAAACAATTATATGGTAATGTTTCACAAAACACCAATTGGCTCATGCTGCTATAATCCTGCTTGAGTATTTCTCTACAACATTTTTAAATGGTTTTTATATATACAGCTCATTATTTGATAAATCCTCTTCCTCAAACAGTTGGCCGTTCTTAGTCAGTTTCAGCACAAGATAAACATTTTTTCCTTAGTGTTCTTTCCCCCCCTCTCCTCCCAGACTATTCCACAGAATCTTCACATAGTGCTGAAAAGAAGACTATGAGAAGCAGACAAACTGCCATCGGTTAACGATCCCTGTGCCAAGGGACATTTTTAGCATGGAATTGTCATTGTGAAAGTAGGAACTATCTACTAGCTATCCCACATAATGATTTTTATTAGAAAAAGGAAGAGGGCCAAGATGTGGCTAAGCAGCAAATATATTATAAAAACAAAGTATGAAAGCAATTTAGCAAAGAATCCTGAATGGCACACACACATTCTCTTTTAAACTTACTCTAATTAAACTCTTATTTGGAAATTTTGGGACTATCCAAGTGAGAAGGGGAAACAACTAAAAATGACTGTACATACAGAATGGGGGAGAGCAGGAATTGACACCGTTCTCTAGAACTGGCATGGCTTTATAATCAGATGACACTTCATTCAAGTTATAATTTTCGTTGGAATAAGCATGTAAGTGATACTATCATTGGTATCAAGAAAAAGAAGCCATTGTCTCAAAAACTTTCCTGTTCTCATTTAATGTAATGGAAAACCTCTTAGGGTCAAATTCTACCATAAGATATAAAATCATAAAAGGTACAGCTGGAAGGGAACTCAAGAGGTTATCTAGTCCACCCCACCCCCAAGGCAGAATTAAGTACACTTTCAGTGAAAAGTGCAAAACATACATCCAAGAACAGTTTGGTCTTGAGGCCTAAAGATTACTCAATGGCCCTGTCAATCCTAGGAAAATGGAGTGTTAACAAACGGGCTTAGCCAGAATGTATTAATTAACACTTTGTTAAACACCACTTGGCAACTCTACCACAAACTATCTAGGTCTATCTAAACTAGGGCTAGCCTTCACTGCAAAAAAAGGTGTGTGTTTTATATTGAGCTCACTATGTCAAGTTAGTTAAATTCCTAGAGGAGATAAGGTACTGTATTTTTACCTCAGTGCAACTAGTTGAGGTAAAGGCCAGTTGCGGGTTACAGGGTTGACCCTAATTAATTCCATCAAAGTAAAAACTACTGATGCCTTGTCTCTGCTATCTTGATGTGAAACCCAAATGATTTTAATGTAAAAACATACCTTTTTCTGAAACGAAAGAGGTAGCCTTGGTTATGAGGTGTTTGGAATAAGCTGTGTTTTAACATGTTAGCTGGCCAGGTGAGCCTTACTGGGCACCCTAGGGACCATCTTGATGAGCTAACGTGTTAAAATACAACCTCCCCTGTCTATACTAGGATTTTAAAATATGTTTGCTTATTAAGAATGTACCACTTATCCTAGTCTGCACGGACCACTGTTAAAAAATGTGATCTACCCTGGAGAAGGGTGGAATTAGGTGTTTCAAACACCGGTGTTTGTCAACATTACCTGCTAAGTGATATTTTAAAATGTGTTAACACATTAGCTATCATTATCTACTAAACATACCCTGGATAGGAGAGTAATCTAGCCTTTTTTAAGAAGTACTACTACTTTTAAACCAAAGTTTAGGCCCACATTAGGTTGAAATGGCTACACACAAATGTTTCAATAAAATTACTATTTCCCAACTTTCCTAAAAAATACTAGAGGTTCATGTGGGCAGTGGAGGGAGGCAGAAGTGGACCAAAAATAATCTGACTTTATTAAAAGCTGGTCTGGGCTTTTAATCAAGTAAACGCAGTCTTTTAGGAATGAACTTTATGTTTATTTTTCCTCAAATGCGGCTGTAAGGGTTACTGGGCCATAGCCCCTTTTCTGTCACAACTTCACCAGCATCTTGTTCTTGGGTTTACAGAACTGACAGATAGAATATGTGAAAATATTTCTCTCAAGAGGGTAAAGCAATGGGACACACGTTTTACCTATCTGCATATAACTTGCACCACAAAGAGGGTGGAAAGCTTTAAGGAATACAACCTTGTAAAAGAGCAGTGCAGATTTGCAATTATGTCCTGGTGTTATTTCTCAGAAACAGGGGGGGGAAAAAAATCTTTAATGTTTTCTCTCAGTGACATATTCAGAATTTTACCAATTACTGATATGGAACAAACAAATGATACACACTCCACTGAAACACAATTTAGGATTCATTAGAGCCCTCAAATCAGTCATCAAAATATGTTGTATTTCAAAGCACTTAATTTAAAATTCTCATCATGGACATGCAAAAGCTCAGGGCATGCAGGAAACGAAGTATGGGTATTCTACTGTGACCAAAATGTGCTCCGGTCACTCTTCTCTCTCTTCTTTTCATCCCTGTCTCCTCTTCTGCTTGTGAACACATGGTGTTTTGCTCACTCTCAAAACGCACATGAGATGGGAAGCAGCCATCAGAAGTGCTAAGCTATTCAGGGCTCCCTTTGGTTACTCTCCTTTAAGCTGTTCAAACACTAATAAATTGCCCATTTACTTAGACTACCCAGATGTTTGCCATCTAGAAAAATAGATTATTTGTGTAAGTTTTTGTTCTATCACAAGAATCCTGTAAATAATACAAAGGAAGCAAAGAGCCAATGCAACATGCAACTTGCATTAAATCCTCACTTTGATGGGGGGCAAAAGCATTTGTTGACCACTGTTTTAAAGTTAATAACTTTTGTAATGAACAAAGAAAGGAATGTAGGGGGTTATGTTTTCATAACGTAGTGACACTGGAAGTATTTGCTTAACAATGTTCAATAAAACTACCATACACCATTTCCCAACTTTCCTCAAAAATTCTAGAGGTTCATCTGGGCAGGGGAGAGGGGAAGAAGTGGACCAAAAATAATCTCAATTTATTAAAAGCTGGTCTGGACTCTACAAAAAAAAAAAAAGGTAACATGCATGGATGAGATTTAAAGGAAACCTGCAAGATGTTTTTAAATTGGATTTGGACCTTTTTTTTTTTTTTGCTTTTTTATGACGTGTAAAGAAAGTTTAAAATATTTTTTTTCCCCAAAAAATAAGGCTTTTCATGCTTAAGAGAAGTCTCAAGTATGGTCTTCCATGATTTTGACAGAAGACTGCCTGGCGGTTTCAGTGATGTTTGCTGGGAGCTCCCATGCCTTATCTGAAGAGGTCTGGATGTTGAATCTTTAACAAAGACATCCCTTGAGCGAAATACGTGGTTCATTTGATAACTATCACTCAGGTTCATTTATAACATTATAACATTAGAATTTTACCAGTAAATTTACCAGTAAAGTTCATTTTGCAAACACAAAAGTCTTGACAATGCAAATCCGGACTAGATCTCCTTGTCATTTATTATCATCTGTGCTTTGATCTAAAGAACTTGGGACCCAGCCCTGCACACACAGCTCTGAGCAGTATTAGCCAGTGGTCTTTGTTGAGGAGTAGGAAGAGATACCTATAAACTATCACACACACTTCAAATGAGCAGCTTAGACCTTATTCTCCTCTCACATCAGCTGTCCATGAGATAGCTCCACTGACTTGAGTGCAGTTACTCCTCTTACTTGTACTAGCTGTAATCAGAAGTAAACTCCTTGTCTTTCTACGTGTCTGTAGCGTAGTTAGCACACTACTGCTATCATACGAACAGTAACAGACATAGATTAGCAAGGTCCTATTGTATTTATCTTTCTTGATAGAGGAATATTAAAATGATTCTTTTGTGTGCTCAGTGGTAATAAACACCAGCATCTGACTGCAGGGTGAAAGTAAACCAGTTACGCACTCTACGCTAATGTTACCCCACAGTCCAACAGATCTCACTGTTGGGAAATGTTTCCTAGTACTTAGCCCAAATTATTTTTCACTTAGTTTCCTCTGATTACTCCTAGCTCTATTCTCTTGGACCATTCTAGGCAATTCCACTCCCTCCTAGGTATTTACACCCTTCAAATATTTGTAGATAGTTATAGTCCCACAAATCACAACCTGGTTGTAATAGTTATCACACAGTGCAACTGAAGAAAAAGAAGCTAAGTATTCAGGCTGACACCATTTCACACATTTGGTGGACTGTGTTTTAGTGGTTGGTTGTTTTCTAAATGGCAAAATACTCAAAGCGACTGCGCTCACTCTTTCTTTCTCTCTCTTTAGCAAATAAGGGCATCTAATAATCATGGAGGACATTAGGTTGTCAGCCTGAGGGGGGGCAGACTCTAAGTATACTTACACGTTCAAAGACTTTGTTTGCCCCCCTTTTTCCAAGTGGAAGGATGGTTTGTGGTTAAGGCACCAGGACTTGGGAGCTCTGGGTTTAATTCCTGGCTTTGTCGCATTCACTATGGATCCTGGGCAAGTCTTTTAATATGTGTGCCTCAGTTTGCCCAGTTGGGATAATGACATTTCCCTACCTCTTAGGCATGCTGCAAGGATAAATTCCTCCCTGCTTGTGAAGTTCTCAAACTCTAGAGTGCCAGAGGCCAGATAGATTAGCTAGCCTAAAGAAAGTCCCCCACTTCTTTCTCTCCCTTAGATCTCCTGTCACTTTCTTGTTTCCCTCTACTCCACCTGGCAGCCTCCTACCCTCTTTTCTGTCTCCCCATTTTACTTTTCTCCCTAGCTCCCCCATGCAGCTGTCTTCTGTCCAGCTGGCTACTTGCCACACGTTTCGCTGCTGGTAATAGGATCCTGGAACAGATACGTGTTTTCTGAGTGGGTGACATCACACAGCAGAACACCTCCTAAAGTCACAGCAGTCCCTCCTGAAACAGATACCGTTTATCTAATCTATGGCTAAAGCTGTCACTCTGCCTTGGAAACTTTTATTCACAAGGCAGGTATGAGATGAGCATCAACAGTGGAAGACTCTGCACATTGCCCAGCCAACCCATCTTTACCCTGACCTAGCAGAACCATCTTCGGGAAGTGGAAGGATAGTTCCATCTTCAGGGCCCAGTCAGTCTTTGACTTCTCTGCAGAGTCTATGATCAGAGCTAAGCAACAAATAGAAGAAAAATCTCACTGAATCTTTTTCCCCTGGTTTCTCTCAGAATTGCAAAATTTGCCAAAGTTTCCAACTAGGTCTACTAACTAGTATCCACGATGGTAAGGAGTCTACTTTCACAGCTACTTAATTAGCTGTAGGTTTGCACGTAAAATGGTGCAGATTGCAGCTACTCTTATTTTTAGTATGGAGGGGCAGCCTGTAGAGACCTCTGGTCCCTGCATTCATTGCTGTATCTTTATCTATCTTCATGCAGCACTGACTGCTGAGATTCATCGTCTCTACGGGCTGCCTCTTCTTATTACAAAGATCAGTAGCAGGTCGCAATGTAAAACTCTACTGGCCACCCAAAAACTGGCCCTGAAGGCTCCAGTTGGGACAGAAATGCTCCAGATGAATTATTTTCTTTCCGCAACTCCCTCCCCGGCCACAAAAGATAAATGAAAAATTATTAGCAGCGGCATGTTTTATATTTGGATATTAATTTTATTAAATTCTGCATAGGAAAGCATCCTTGTTAAGAAGAGCTCTGTGGTATCATGTTCTATCCATAAAGAAATAGGTAGCAGGTATTCTAGTTTCAAGTGTAGACTCAAATGATGAAAAAAATACATAAATGTTTATTAAACTTTTATGGATTTCAAATACCCAACTTTCACACCCTAGTGCCATGCTGTTAACAAGTCCCTGTCTGTTACAGAAGATTTTTTGCAGCTTTTGTCGAAGAACTGTAGTTTCATGAGGCCAATGTTAGCTGGAAAAGGCTCCAATCTGCCATACTAAATGGAAAATGCTTGTAAGCACAGCTTGCAGGATAAAAATGCTCTACCCAATTAACTCAGGATAGACAGGAATGATAAAACAAAAAGCTTTCTGCAATAAGGTATGGCCCACCTTCAGAAACCCTCCATCAGTACATCCTACTGTATATTTGTCTCAGGGTTGTTCATTCTAGTTCGGTGAGCGATAGGAAAAATAGTAATGGAAACTGACGCAAGTGGTCTCACACTTGTAGCACAAAAACCAAGTGATATTTTTTCCCAATTGGACCTCCAAAGACAAACACATACAAAGGGCCAGTGATCCTACTGGGGGCAGTTTTAAAAGCAAGCAGAAGTTTTCCTAAAATCAAATGAAGCTTGCCAATTACACCCTGGAACCAGACAAGAAGAAGAAAAGAGAAAAATTAACATATTTTCAACCTAACAGATTACAATATCTGGAATTCTTATCCCACAGCTGGGTTACTAATCACTGCCTTTACAATAAAGACACATGTACCAGTTAATGTTTACTTTGTCACTAGGATGTCAGGACAGCTCTTCACATCAGTATCCTAAGTCAGTTTTTTACAGAGCAAGTTACTCAAAGTTGTATTGCATTTAGAAAAGCATTAGAGAATCCCGAGCTTCTCACATTGGCCTTATAATTTAGCTGTTTTCCTGTTCACAGACATTGGTAAAGAGAACTAAATGATTGTGTACCAATGCATATTTTAAAAAGAAATCAACACTAATAATCACAATTGTTGACTAAGTTACTGGCAGTATGCCATTATCAGAGAAGAAGAGACCAGTTTCTCCTGACACAGAGCAGCTGAGATAGCCTCAGAAAGGAAAAAACAAATAGATGTACTATAATTTTTTATAAGTTAATGCTAAAACAAATCTTCACATCACCACCTTAGACCACCCTTGTTTCAACCCTACTAGACCTCAGAGTGAGGATAATAAAAGCACAACATAAATAAGAGATCTAGGAGCTGATAAAGCATTATGAAAATTTCTTTCATTTTTTTAAGTACGATTTCATTTGTGATGTTTAATGGTACAAAGGACCTGCTGGGCAATAATACCAAATATAATAATGGAGCAATTAGGCAATAATACCAATAATACCATATAATGCCAAGAGAGGCAATTTCTTAACTAAAGGAAACAATTAGAGATGTGATGTTTAAATACTAGACCTTTAAAACACAAGCAAACAATAGATTAATATTTTAACCTATTCATTTTCCAAAGCTAGAGTTCAAAAAATGCAATAGCCACTGCTCGGGGGGAAGTGGCTAATTTTCTCTGAGTCCCTCTCCCTCTACTGCTTGTGCCCCCAGTAGAGAGGTACTGTAAGAGAGAGGTTTCTTCAAGCCAGATACTCAGCTAGCGCGGGTCACTGCATACAATGGCACGCCTCCTTGGAGCAGTTTCCCGGTTGAGCCCCTTCCCTTGGTAGGTGCCAAAAATCAAATCTTGGCTACTTAGCGCAGCGTGTTCCACATGTTAGCTCACAACATGTTGAGCAACCGTGTTAACTGAGATGGATAGCGCTGTCAAACAGGAAGCTGGCTCACCAGGATGGAAACAGTGGGATACTATGACCTTTACATTCAGAGAAAAGTGTCCCTGAAATGGCATGAAATGTTTTTAAAGAAACCCTAACTTCTTTGCTTGCTTTTATTGTTGTGTTTTGTAACGCAATGTCGCTGTGCTTGAGTTTTGCTTGGATGCAAATCCTGGATCTCTCTCAAAAAGCAGAATAGCTGACAGAGGAAATGAATCATTATCACACTGTTTCTTTAGGAGCGCTACATTATTATATCCTTGTTTCCAGGACACTTGGATTCAAATACCACTGCTGCTCACACTGAATGCAGCCGAAACCTCCTGGCTGCCTTTTATTTCTGTTTTTTAATAAGGAAATACTGACTATCATAGCTAAAAAGCCAAATTTCCAAGCAAAACCATTCTTAAATTAGTCTAATTATGCATTGGTTTTTAAAAAATCATGTCAAGATTGAACTGAAAGTTGCAGATTTCTCTTCTGAAAATTAAGCATTACCTAATCAATACAGACATTGTTTTTCCATTTTTTCTCAAGGGCTTTTTTTGTTTGTTTGTTTGTGGTTTTTTGTTTTGTTTTGTTTTTTAATACATCCTTACTGCTGAAGAATCATCTACAGCTATGGAGTGACATACACTTTCCCAAGAGGCTTTCTAACACTTCTCTAAGTAAGCCAAAATAGACATTGGTCTAATATTAATAATCAGAATAAGCTATCAGTCATAAAGGGAATCCAATATATACCATTAGGGACAAAGTAATGGTGCAGCACAGTCATTTTTAAATACCAAATTATAATCCCTAGGTGTTTGTGTGTCATTGCCCTGAAATGAGGAGAAAAAGATAGCTTGCACATATTGTACAATGTTATGTTTTACACACAGGTGTACTACATGGCTCCTCTGAACAATGTTCTTTGAGGCAGCAAGCTTGAGATTTTCCAGTAAAGAATAAAGCGAGTCATAAATTTTCTCTGCTTGATCAGTATTACCTTTCATACTTCAGTACGATTTATCAAATGCTTTCTAGACCAGATAGTGAGTTTGGGGTTGTTACAATCCCTGTTTTAAGAAATATTACTGATTTAACTGCTTGCTAGGTTTGCCACTAATTCTCTTACTTCACCCTTCCACAGTGACCTCAGGTGCTATGAAAGGCTGTTTTCTTATGCCAACAAGCATGAAAAAGAATGTGGGGGGTGGAATACCTTGTGCCTGAGCTGCAGAACTGTGGGAATACCCCAGAGCCAGGAGCGCCGTCTCCACCAGCTGGCTAAAGAGCACATCTTTGCGAACCAGAACGAACTCAGCATGCTCCTCTCGATTATCATATTCGAGAGAGGTGTCCAACTGCTCCACCACACAAAAGACAGGAATCATCAAACCTAGGCGATAAAAGTTTTTAAAAGAATCATCAATAACAGAAGAACGGGAACAAATAAGTCATTCATCTCTGATTTAAAATGCTAGATTAATACACCTCCTGGAGGGCACATTTTAGCAGAGATCTGCCTTTCTTCCTTGTTTTCATTAGATGCAGAATAGTCTTTCAAGGGAAATAGTGAGTACCTCATCGCTTGACTCATTTAAAACCACACTAGGTAAAGGTCCAGCGAATACAATGTAAGAACCAATCCCTTATTGGCAGGGGGATGAAAAAGATGCTCTAATAAGACTTTCCAGCTGTAGTTTACTATGATTCCATATATTTTCATACACCCAGCCATACACGAACTCTGCATTTAAATGTTGTTCCCTTCCCCCCCCGCCACATACACTGAACACTGCAAGAGCATTAAAAGACTAAGGCTGTCCCCATGCATAGTTATGTGCTCAGCGGGATGGCGTGTGGTCAATAATACATGTATAGATTGAAGCCACTTAGCTTGTTTGTCATATTAAGAACTACAAAAACACACAGTAACAAACTCACACTGTTCATGAGAAAACCCACCATTAGCAGGCGCTGGTCCTGCAGAAACACTGAGGCAGATGATTCATTACCTCACCGTAGCATAAGGCAGGCGGGAGTGGCTGTCTAGAGAGGATCTGGACTAAGCAGTCCTGGGAGAGGACCTTTAGAAGTAGCCCAGACTTGGGACAAAGTTTGGGCAGGATTGGTGGATTCTGTATTATTGCACATTCCTTTCGTGATTCCTGGAAGGTTTGCACACCTGCTACACCTTGTGTGGCCTGTGTTTGAAACAGACTGGCGAAAGCTACCTCTCACATAATAGTACATGTAACCATATCATCATCCTTCCTTTTCAAACTGCTGATTAGCTCTGGTACTAGCAGTTTATTAATTGGCTACATAGTGAGTGAGTCACTAAACATACTGGAAATCATTGTGAGGTTGGAGATATATCTCAGCCTAAAATGGTAAAACTAGTTCCTATCTATATAGTCTAATGAAAGGAGTTCCTTAGGTCTTTTATTGTGGGGGGCAAAAGCTCACCTCATTCTAAGGAACAGCAGTATAGCTCTCTCTCTAATGGAAAATAAATGAAAAACAACTGGCTATTTTTGTGTTATGTTAAGGAGAACATAATCATTGCACTGCACAGCACAGGTCGAGCAAAATACATGGAAAACTGCATTTCGAGCAAACAATTCTCCTTTCTTACAAAGCCAATTAAAACCTCTCTGAGGTATGCACTACGGTTCTGTTCAGTCTTTAGTTAAAGATCACTTCTGGATACTGACTAATGTTTGCTGGCTCTTTTGGCATTTTTTTGAAAAAATTCCATTTCAGAGTTGCAGCCCTATATCATAGAGGAGACAGTGAAGTCAATGACAACTATAGCACGCAAAACTAATGGGCTCAAATCCTTATCAGCTGTTGGTGCAAAAGAGGAAACTCACTTAAAAATAAATTGTAAAGACACAACTCTCAATCTTTAGGTTAGGCACTGATCAGGTTCCCTTTAACGAGTACAGCTGTGCTGGTTGCAATAGTAACAAACTCAGGAATTAACTTCTCAATATCAGGTTGCTGTGTTTCATTTTGTTTTAATACAAAATTGTTCAACTGAAATAGTTCGCAGTTCTGCTAATGCAACATCAATAATCATATTGCTCCTTGTCTTATTTCTTAACTCTTGGATTCTGGCGTATGTCCAGTGGTTTTGCAAGTTCAAGTAGCGTTGTTTATTCCTAATGTCCTCAAGAACATGTACCATGAAGCCAGCTGTGGGTCTCTTTGCTGAAAAGATGTGGAATTGATCCTGCTCTCCCACTGAAGCCAATGACAAAATTCCTATTAATTTCTATGGCACCAGGATTGAACACCAGTTGCTTGTAAATCTCACAACTAGTTAAAACAAAATTCAGTCTCTTGGTAAGTAAAAATCTCCTGTTTTATTCAGATATGATTTGTCATAGTACTTTTGTTGCCCAATTTATCATTAGTAATGCCAACAATCTGTAGTGTAACTATTAATATGTTGTGAGACAAGTTTATGATGATTGTAGTAACACGTGGCCAAATTCAGATGCAATGCTAATGGTTGCATAAATTACACGTTGGTAAATTAGCACAAGTGGGTGAATGCAAGCTGATAAGAGATATATGGGTGCTGTTGAATCTTTTATCCTCCTATTAGTTGCTTTTCTTGCTCCATCTCTGTCTATCCGCCCCCTTGACATATAAGTTATACTGATTCCCCATGCAATTCATACAATCATTCACATCATCTCTGCAGAAGCAGCTCTCAACGCTAAAAGCCAAGCTGCTCACAGTTTAATTTTGGGGTGATAGGATGAACCCACAGTATTACTGCAGATCCTCTGTAATGCTCCCAAATATTGGCTTTTAAAACGGTCCTTTCTCATCACTAAAGCTTGCTGGCAGCTCCAATACAGAGATGGTGTTTCCAAGGACAGGATCTCTGAGATTTGTGACCCAGCAGAAATGATGATGAGCTGCTAATAGTACATTAAAAAATGGGGGGCAAAGGGCAAATTGTCACATCCTCTAATGCTAAGGTGTTTTGGTTCCTCTAGCTACAACCCCTAGAATTTTAACACCAACCCTATTTTCCTAAACACTGATGGTAAATCCAACTCTTTCCACAAAAAAATCTCATTCCAAGGAAGTACCATCTGCTTTGCCCTCTATCTAGCACTGGACAGAGGAAAGCTATCATTTCTTCAGTGGATTTATTACCTCAGAGTCCCCTGTTTCCTGATGGTATGAGAGAATAAATTAATATTCTTTGCTGTACATTAAAAATGAGAGAAGAAAACATTTTTGGCTTAAAGCCAAAACCCCTCTCCCAGACTGACATACACAACTCACTCCTAGGTACATAACACCTCTCATACTCAACCCTAATATAATAGATTAAAAGTAGAAGTGTGTAAATTAGTCAATGCTCCTCAGCAGCGCTAGTTGGAGAATTTATAGCAATATTTACAAAGCTAGGAGAGTGACCTTAGACAATGAAGCCTTTACTCAGTTAAGTTTAACATTGCTTGGTTCTCTTCTCAGGCCTGATCATCCAGAAACTAAAACACAGACAAAAGAAAAATCCTGATCCAAAAATTTTTTGTATATTTGGTTTTCCAGATTTATAGAGGACCTCCAGCAAGTGGGTCTGTTTAGCTCCTGGTACAGGACATAAAACTATATGATTTTCATATTCAGAGGTTTCAAGAGATGGATTGGAGGCAAAAGGGAATATTTTTTCTTTCTTAAAAGGATAAAGGCAATGACAGACTGCACAAAGGCATTCATATTAAGCTGTCCAGGAATTTTTTTTTTCTTTTTGTTAATTTATTTAAATTCAGCAACTTAGTTGCTTTTCTACATAAATGCAGGTGGTGCTTTGACCCTGAACACATAGCATTAGCCGAAAGAAATAAAGGAAAAAGCCGAAGATCCTAGAAATCAGCGAAAGCTTTCATGAAAACATCAGTACATAACAGCAATTCTCCACACTCTCAGGAAGAGGCCAAATCGCAGTCCAATATATGACAACTGGTCATAGCACAAACTGCTATGACTTTCCTCCAGTGGGGCACATGGATAAATGGTGCATGATAGAACTGATTATGCCTGCATATATTTTCCAAAGCAGGGGGGGTTTAAGCTGCATGATTCCCTTTCCACAGGGAAGTTGGTCAGCTAAGGCTTTGCACATGGCTTTCTTTACTTTTTAGACAAACTAGTCAATTTTTTTCTGAGTCTGGTCTCAGGTACAGAGAGAGACTAGAAAGAAAGCACCACTTAAATCATGTACCTGACATTTGTATTTCACTGCACATTTTCTCCTCCTCATCAAGTTCATTCTGCTGTGAACAGCTCCTTAGTAAATAAAATACATCCATAAAAATTAGAGCCTGGGCATTACAAACTGAAGGTATTTCTGAAATTGTCTGAGTCATCTTTGTTCAAGAAGTAGTTTTTGGCTACATCTGTATACAAACTTTCACCCATTTAACTAAAAGTTGAGGTCATTTCAAACAACAACACCTCCCTTGAATGAAATCAATATAGAGATCTAAACCAATGTAAGAATGTCTACGCAGGGGTTTGTACCAGTTTAATTTGATCAATGTGGAAAAAAAAATTTTTTAGCTAAACCAACCAGTGCAAATTGTGTGTGGACCAGCCCCTTTCTGTTCCTTTCAAATGACTATTTCGAGGCACAATATGGAACACTGGTTCTTTCAGTAACTTTCAAGTGTTATCTAGTCCGATGTGTTTTCAAAGTGAATAATAAATTCTACTCTATAGCCACTGGGCTTCCACACGTTGTCCATTTGCATGCTAACACCATGTGTTTGCTGTCTCCGTATGAGGAAGAAAAGAAGGAATGTGGGAAGCCACTGATGTTAAATAAAAATGCAATATACACTCACCTCTCCAATCCCACTGAATGGGAAGCACTTCCCTTTTATCCTAATAAATATTATATGAAGATCAGCTAATAAGAGTAGGATCTAATAAAATGTGTCTTTTCAGATTAAAATTTGTTTTCATCAGCCCAAATTTTAAGATCTGTCTAGGTGTTATTTAATTTAATCTAATTTGAACAATTTCCAAACATCAGTTTGATTAATTTCAACAGCATGGTGTTATGGAAAGATTTACTGTACTGGGGTTCGCTAGAAGAGAATTAATAAAGGAGCCAAGTTCTCAGCTCTGAGTAACACAAGGTTTTAAGACTTCCCAGATTTCTAGTGGGAATACTTCATAGCACAAGCATGTTTTCTTCTGGGAGTTAAACCCACCAAAATTATTAAAAATTGAGATCAAATGGTGGTGTAAAACCCAAAGGAAATCATATGATAGTGGAGAGATTTTTATCAAATGAAAAAAGTAGAAAATATAGTTTTTATAGCACACACACCAAGTAATCCCCTCACAGAGAGACAAAGCTAACGTCTATGATTTGATATTCAGAAACCAGGGCATTTATTGACACTTAATAGACTACAGAAAGCCCTCCATTACTGCGTAAGAAAGCAGGCTTTGCCTAGTAGGGATTCTAAACAAAGGCCACACTAAAAACAAGCCTCTTTCAAACACAGAGGGCCAAATTCAGTACTGGCTTAAGTAAATACAATTTCAATGACTTCACTGGAGCTGAATCTGCTTACACCAGGGCTGAATTTGGCCCAGAGGGTGACGACGTACCTTTCCTAAGTCCAGTGTACAGAAAAGATAGTATCAAATCTTCAGAGGAAGCTAAAATTAAGTATCCCCCTCACCCACTCACCAATACTCTGATGCCAGACAGCATCTCCAAATTGCAATACAATACCTAGCTTATGAAGGGCCCACTCCTGCAAGCCTTTCAGATGCAGAACTGCCATTGACTTCAGTGGAACCTCTGCACAAGATGGTTTTCATGACTAGGCCCTATTTTCGTGACAGAATCTCTCGCAACACAATTCCATCTGCAACACAGGGGTTATCTGGACAATTTCCCTGTGATGAAGGTCATATATTTAACAACAAAAATGCTTTCCTCTCTGATATGATCATCATTCTAGATGAGCAAAACTGAAAGATTTCTTAAATCTTATTTGGTTCCCACCAGTCATGTACTTTTCCCTCTAGAGAGGCATTTCATGTAACATGCACAGTGAAGAGGAACTGGTCAGTTTCTTTTGAGTCACTTTCACTTTCTGAATCTCAGGCACTAAGAGAAAGCTGAATTTAAAAAAAAAAAATGCAATGGAAATATTTGTTATCCAGTTCCCCCATCCTTTCTTTTAAACAAATGTTACTTCTGAGCATAAACTGACAGTATCCTTTCAAGAACATCATATCAGAATTCACACAACAAAAGAGCTGTTCCTCTGTTCTCTTCCTCGTTAGAATCCACTGCCTAGTCCCACTGATTAAAAAGGTAAAAACCTCTAGAATTTAACAGTTCCCAGTTCTTTAGAGCTACCTGGATTTCAGCATTGATGAACTCCATCCCTCATTCCCATGCAAATGTAAAGTGATACCCATATTTACCTAGTCCCATGTGTAACTGCATTATTCCCACTCTTGAAAATCATACTGTGCAACACCAACCAAGATAAATTCAGCAGCAAGGCTGCCGTAGCTCCAAAATGATATCACCTCTGAAGACCCTGCAAGGATTCTGATGAATGAATATCTAACACATATACTAATAAACAGGAAAGACTCCTATTTGAGCTTCACTAGCTGAACCAGTTCATAATTATAAGGACATTCTCTAATCTGTGCTTTTCGAAAAGAGGGAGACTACTGAGAATTATAAAAGACAGCTCATCATTCTTATCTTTTCACATCATTTTTATTGAAAGCATTGCACAATTCTAGCTGGAGATGATGTGAGATCTTACGCATAAAATCCTAGAGTCCAATTAAAAATTTAATATTTAGGACACACAATGATAGACTGAAGAGATGCAAAGATACTGTTTCTAAAGTGCAACATACCTATCACTATTCCTGCTTAAGAGCAATCTGTCTTGAAACTGATAGGAGGCTCAGGTCATAGCAGTACAGCACAGTGGAGTGGTAGAAGAAACAGAGCTCAAAAACTTCAGCAGGTATTAGTCATGTTCTCTCAGAATCGCTTTCATGTGATCCATAAATCTTAAATATAATTACATTTGACAGAATATAAGCTGTTGGCAGTTAACTTGTTTACAATAAAAGCTTGATTTGGGTAAATGGACTGTACTTCAGCCTTTTAAATAACAAACACAAACCTACAACAGTCCCCTTATGAGGCAGAGAATTCTTTCACTGTAACTGGGGACCGGGGAAATTACTTTGCAGCTTGTTTTCCGCTAACCACTTGGAACCATGTGAAAACCGCTACATGTATCCAGACATGAGGCTAACTGGAATTCTATACATTCGAAGTAGAGATTGCATCAAGACCATCACAACACGATGGTGCTGCCCAAAATAAAAATTAACTCAGTAGGGCAAAAACTTCATCTTTAAAAAAATAATCACAACATTTGCCTATAGGTCACTCCAGCTTTTTTAGATTACTTGTGAACTAACGGACATTTGTACTACGACTGACAGAATTTCACTGATTAACTCCTACTCTTTAGGGGTTTATACACCAGTTGTAAAAATCTGCTCCAGACTGAAATTTGGCATAGACGATCTCAGCCTATAGATTTATTTATTTTATATATTGTAGTATGGCTCCCTTTTTGGGAGGGCTGAGGGGACAAAGTAGGGACATTACCTTTCTCCACCTTTTCCCCCCAGACTAAGTATTCAATACATTCCTCGTCAGGAAATATTCTTCAACATATTGTGTTGTAGCCAATGGCAATAGGAAACCACAGCATACTGTTTACATCATTCTTCAGCTTCCAGACCTTCTGAGACTTCAGTTCCTCTACCATCCCTGCTATCTAGAAATTTCACATATAAATCACCAGCATAAATGCAGATTTCCCCCAGTTCTGATAGTTTTACCAGCCCAAGGATTCTTTTCCTAAAAGTGAAACACAGCTACACTGTTTAACAGGAAATGTTCTAGGCCACTAGTCCATGATATGAACGTATTATCAAACTCAGAACATGATTCAATAATACTCTAGTTTTACATAAGACCATATAAATAAGAGACACTAACAAGAAACAGAAAAATAGGCATAATGCTGAATCTCCACGTCCCTCACGCCCTACTGCATATTGAATAGGAAGTTGTAGCTCATGGGAAACACAATCATCCTATACCCCAAATAAAAGAATCTCAGCTGCCTCTGATAACTCAGATAGTTGTGCTTAGTTAAGGATGGAATTCAGAGTTTGTCATCTTCTCTGGGTTTAAGCAGTTATCTCCCTTCCCTACCCTATCTTTTAGCATAGGAGTTTTGTGCCTGCATTTTCTTCACTGCCAATGACATACCCATAGGTAAGTATGTCTCTATTTCTCCATCTGTAAGGCAAGGATGATAATCCATACCACAAAGTGGTGTAGTGAGGTTCTGAGAGTCTTGGATGACAGGCAGTGTACAAATGCAAATTATCATTGCCATTACTTTAGCCTAAAACTTTACTTTCCCCCTTCTCTCCCACAAAAAAAGGCAACAGAAAACAATGATGTCCATGGAAGATGTATGCATGCAGTATATAGCCTTAAAATATATATATTAAATATATGTTAAAAAGCAAACATGAATCCATTATAGTACCTTCCTAAATAAAACAGCTAAGTTTTTTTTTAATTTTTTTTAAATACATCCACAGCACTACTTTACAATATGAACTAATGGAAAATATTACTAAGATTTCACTTAAAAATAGTGAAATCCTGTTAGAATTAAATTGTTATATTTTTTAAAATTCATCTTAAGCTATTAAGTGATATTTGCTTTTAGCTCCTATAGCTTAAAAAAAACAAGGTTGGCGTTTTTAGTTTTGTAAGTTTTATTTCAATTATGTTCCCTTAGGTTTAAAGTTCCCTTAGGGGTTAAGATTCTTTAATTCTGGGTGGAACTTGGCATAATTGTAATGACCATGTTATAAAGCCCTTAAAACTAGAACCTGCTGATAAACCTGTAGACCTGTGACTTTGGTAGTGCTAGTAGATGCCATTATATTATACAAATTTTAGAGTAAAATCCCTCTCCTAGCAGAAACATTTTAATGAAAGCTCTATTAAATGGTCTCCCAGTAGTGGAATGCATATCTTGGAATGTAACAGCACAACTTTCTTATTTGGTTTAAGTTTCATTTCTGAAGAAGAGTTAAGTAACACTCAGACCTGTTTGGGGATCTTCACTGGAACTTACTATTGAAGCTCTCTCTCTGTGCACGAACCCATCAGAAAAGTAAGGAAATGGGAGAAAAAGAATCAGCCCTCACCTTACCAGAGAAGTAGCTGACTCTAGCGGCAAGAAAAAGAGGGGACTGATCTGCAATCTTCACCTTCGCACCTCCTTTCCCATTGGTATTTAGACTATATCTACACTATAAAAACTGGGTGTCAACAATGGATGCAGTCAAACTGGTGCCAGGCACAGTTTAGCAGGAAGTATGGACAAGAGCAACAATGGATTGATCATGGTGTAACAACTCAGGTCCAAGCATGGTTACTGAACACAGGATGACTTTGTTTACACTTTCAGCAGAAGTTCAGCTGCTCCCATTGCTGAAATCCATTCTCAGTAAGAGAGAGTTTCTTAGGCACAGACAGAACCATTGAGACCTTTCTACAGACCATACAGAGCAGACATGAATGGAGGAAGGAATCCACAGCCTAGCAAGCAGGGAAGTTGAGTGTTTTCTGTCCCTTTTAGGAAGCAGCTATTCTGCTCCATTCACATTCTCTTTCAGCACACTGCCTGCAAAAAGCCTCCCAGGAGAGTGGGCATGGGGCAGGAGCACATCAGAAATTATGACTCAGCATCTTTAACTGAGGGTCAAGCCACAATCTGGTTTGTCTCGCATGGAGGGAGCCAGTACTTTGATCTGTGTTAGCTGAGGGAAGGAAAGTGAGGGCTGCAGAGGAAAAACTTAACATCTTTGCACAAGGAGAAGTACCATCGCTCTGTTTAAAATTTGTCCCTTTTTCAGTAATGCTTTCTTAAAAGCTGGTACCGTACATTTACCATGAAGTTTTTAACAGTAGCCATGCCTTTACCAAACAGGTCACAAGGGAAAGGAATTACATTTAACAGCCGCCAGAGCTTTACAAGTATATATTTATTTTGTTCAATCAGCGTGCCATATTTGGCCACAACCTCCAGAATGGAAAAGGACCTGTAGGGGGCAGCCCTATTTTATGGATTTTTTTGGAGGCATTAATTACCCATATTTTGGGGGCTCTCCAAAAAGAATTGTGACAAGATGGTACACACAGACCACCATGGAAAGACAGACACCTCAGCTAGTGCAGAATGCAACTGCTTGCTTACTTAGAGCCCTTCCTTCTCCCCCACCCCTAGGACTCCCTAAGTTTAAATGGGTGGCAGGTGATAACAACCATCTCTAACCATATTGAGTAACAAAAGGGAGAATTAAACAAGTGACAGAAAAAATTATTTTACTATTAAATCAACCATGAGTACAGAGATAACGCCTAACCTCAGCTTTAACATCTTAGTAGTCTCCAGTTACTATGGCTTCATCCATATCTGCCATTGTGAAGAGCCTAAGTCAAACATCTTCTACCATAAAAATAGACGTCAGCTGACAAACAAGATGAAGTAAACTAAAAAACATTTCAGTTACTCCGCATTTTCTCCAAGTCTAAAAATTGGTAGAGTGTATGACAGGTCCACCTCATTTTTCTTAATGATGTTTTTATTATTCTTTCACTCAATTAAAGCAGAAATGGATATTGCATTTTCTGACTGTATAATTGTTATTGTAATCTGTTTTCGATCACTGCTTGGGAAATGGGTCCAAAACAACATAAACTATCCACAGCCTCAAAATACAAGTCATTTTCTTTTACTACGATACTTAAAGAGACATCTATCATGCTGCTCTGCTAGCATGTTTGTATTATGGCAACAAAGTTATTTGTAAGTTGGAAATAGACATTCTGAAAAGCACCTTTTACTCCAAAGTAACGTATAACGTACCATTTATAACTTCATTCCTTAGTAACAATTCAAAATATCAAGTCTGAAAACTGTGCACATTTAATTTTTAATATATATAAATAAAGGAAATTAATATCAACTAAAAATGTAGCACAAAATATGAATGCATATGACTTTAGCTATATAGTCTAGTTATGGTTTGGAAAATGACTTGCTTTAATTCCAATTTTTGCCTATCAGTGATATTTATGACAAAAGAACTCCCCGTGAGTTTATATTACTAGGATATGTGGTATTTTACTTAGGTTTCCTCCCTTATTTGAAGCTTCATTCCAAATTAAGATAAATTGAGCAACTTCTAGATAGTATAGCACGAAGTGAAATAAACAAAACATGGGTGACATTCAGTTATGAATGAAATAGTACATTTGCTTTCAGATAAGATGCAAATATAATAAGCAAAGCACCTCAAAAAGAAAGTAACCTAGTGGCTAATGCAAGATGAAAAGCAAGGTTTTGGTATGAAGAATTTCTACAAACAGTCCTTGCCAGAGTCTCGTGCTTTTGAAAAGGCTTGCACATGTAAAAAAAAAAAACAAGAAAGGCAGGCCACATACATATAGAAGTGGGAGCTATTTATATTTCACTTTGACAATGCAATATGTATATGGCCAAAGTGCAGGATGTATCAATTTCATATGAAAAGCAATTTGATGGCATGGTGGTTTGGTTTAAGGCTTTCTCTTAACCTTCTTACCTTTGCTGGCATTGCTGCAGATAAATTTATTTCATTATTCTGACTATTTAATATTACATGTACTATAATCTACCCATTGATAAAAAGAAGTGTTGGTTTGACTTCAGTGACAGCAGCATGACCAACAAGGCATAAACTGGAATCCATGTAATTCTATTCAGAAAACAAGCCGTGTATTTAACTCTTATCCACAACGACCTGTCCCTCTTTTCCATTTTCTCTCTATCCCTAATGGAATTTCATACAGCTACACACGGTATTATAATGCTACTTTTTCTCTTAGCAAAACAGAGTAGCAGCTACTAACAATTTAGCATTTGACACAAGGTTTAAAATATCTCCAGTGCAAACATGCACTCTCCCCTCCTGCATCCAAATGAAGATAGTAGAACTCTCTCACTCACACTGCACCGCTTTTACATTTAAAATCATTTGACACTGCTGTAAGTCATCCTTGCAGCTTTGTGTCACGTAGAAAAACTTCATGAGTGCATACGTTAGCAACATTAATTTTCACATGTACTCTAAATGTTAGATATCAGGTACACTTAAAAATCATAGAAGAATCTTACAAACTTATTGTACGTTCTTATCACAACAGTGAGCTCTAAAATACTTTGCTCTAACAAAGTTACAATGACAACTTTTCATAACTGATTTTAGAAAAAAAAAAGATGGGAATAATTTTATTTTAGACCAGGTTTAACATAAGCACATTTATCAACTATTTCAATCTTTAACAGAAGTTATCTGAACTTTTATAGATGGTATCATAGTGACAAACCATTATTAAAACTGTAATTCTCTAGCCTAAAAGAAATTCAATTCTAAATACTTAATTCAATATTATTCCCTCTTACTAATATGTAGATCAGTACAAAGACTAAAGAACAAGTGCCAAAAAAGTGTTTGCTTCAAATAATTAACTTTTACTAGAAGTTACTGTAGCCATAGCAACTTAAGTAGATTTTTCAAGAATTCAATTTCAAATCTGCAACGACACAGTTGCCATTTAATGCAAAGAAGTTTGTTTGTTTTTATTATATATATATAAATATTATATATATTGTATATATATGTAATGTATAAATGTAGTAAAAACTCTGAGTGAACTGAAGAACCTAACAGACAGGCTGATATTAGCATTTTTAATTTTGATGGAACTGTAGTTTCTGCATTCTGTACCACTAATACATTTAAATTTGTTTTTATGTAACACACCAAAAAAATATACATATATTTGTAACTGACTACCATTCAGCAACAAATACTAAACTTAAATACAGGTAGGCTAGGAAGGATTAGATTGTTATTAGTAAATGCTGATAAACGTCAATTTCACAGTACATACACAAACCAATGAAAAATATTTCCATCGATGATAATCAAAATTTACAGATAGGCAAAGAAAAATGCTGCTTGAGAACTTATTAGAGTTTGATTTAAGAATATTTACTTTGTATATTTTGATCATAAAAAAAATTGAATTCCGACAAGCCTAAATACAGGAGGAAACATTTATAGCATGGCTAGCGTTATAAAATATATTTTTCTCGGAAGCCATCAAATCCTCAGCCAGCTTTGGTCTGTTAGGGCTTTTAGTTCTTAAGTCAGTTTCACTTATTGAACAATGTAGAAATGTATCTGTTTCAGGATAGCTGGTACAGTAGGAACCAATTAACCTAAGATTGGTTCATCACTTATCTCTCAAAAAGTATGTATTTTTAACACATTCTGCTATGTTCAAAACTTTTATTATGTGTTGCCAAAGGAGAACACTAATTTGATAGCTACACATAAAAAGCCTAAATCAGACACTGGTTGAGCTAAGTGCTGAGCAACTTCCGTGTGGTGCAAAGCACTGTCAATTCACATCAATTCAAGAGGAATTGATTATACTTAGTACCCTGTAGGATTGGGCCTTTATTCTTGAAATACATTAAGTGTTACCAACAGGCAGGAAAAACTCTGTAAAATTTGAGTTAGCCAAAATAAATTATCCAATTTAAGCTCATTATGTATAGAAAGATAGTAAACGAAGAGCAAACTTGTCCAAATTATAACTTTTGAGGTAGAGATAAAGATTTCCTAGTTTTAAACTTTCAGTTATTTTAAAAGAACTTTCTATTTTAAAAAGATTACAATGAGTTAAAAACAATCTATTTGTCCATTCTAACACTTTACACTATATACACACACCCCAAATCTTCTTAAATGGCCTGATAATTTTTCATTCACAAAGTCAAGTTTTCTCCTATTTGGGACACACAACATCATGAATGTGAACATGATTGCAGAAAGTGGTCTCAATTTTATAACAGCATAGATGCCAATTTACACTGCCATTTACCGTGTCACTTTGCAATGACAAAAATGTTACATGTGCCAGCTCTTGCTTTACACAAGGTCCCAAATACCACTGTGCCCCTTTTATTCTCATGCAGAAGGCATTAAAAATTAGTGTTATTGCGCTTTTGTAACTTCATAAAAAAGTATTCAAACTATAATTTCACTGCATAGCATTATGAAAATGAAGGCTTTTCAAGTGTATTAAGGTATTGGATAATATGTGGAAGTCTGGAATACAGATTAGAAATATGAAGTGTAACACATTTAACTGAAGCTTATGACTACTTTATTACAAACAATTACATGAAACTAGTTTTCATCTACTATTAAATCTTCCTAAAATATTTCACATTGCAAAATAATTTCATTAGGAATATTGATATAGCTAGGAAAGAAAAACAATTGTTTAGCCTCACCTTTAGGAGTTTATCCATAACAAAAAAGTTTAATAGTTTTCCTTTCTCAGTCGATATCTAAGCTCTTTGTCTAAATTTTGGTTGTGAAAATGTAGCTATTTAGTTTTCTCCAGCAAATGTTCCACTGCTGTTCTATACTGCAGTTATTTTGGCAGGGACCCTTCCATGTGCATGAAACCAATTCTACAGGGTCGCTGTCTGTTAGAATCACATTAACAGCACTTATTTCAAAGAAATGTCCTGTAAATAATTGACAGTAAATCTGCTCTGTCTTATTCTATTGACACTAAGTACAGCAAGTGCACTGTTTATAAAGAGAAAGAAGAATTAACATTTAATTTCTCAAAGATGTTGGTCCCTTTTCTTTTCTTTGGTTCATGATGAAGACAAAGGCATCTAGTAATTTACTGTGAGGAGAAAAAAAAGATGCCTATAGCTACTGCTGAACAGTTGTGGAAAAAAAAATCTTATTACAGTTAATCTTCAAGTCACAAATACATAATGGTCAGTGGCTTTCTGTAGATGGAACTTAAGAGTTCCAAAATTACACTAAACATCAAATTATGCCTAGGTCTCCGAATGGGTGGATACCCTATATTCTGTTTAATGCGTATGTTCAATTGCATGTATATTTTAACCAACTGTATCTTTATTTTAATAACAGACCAAGTATTGAAAACACAGAGAAGGGCTATTTTTCTACCTCAGCAAAAATACAGATGATATACTGGATGACCCCAGAAGAGTGACTGTTAAGTTTATTCTATTTTGAAGATATCAGTTATGATCAGGAAAGAAAAATCATCTTTTTCAGTGCAAAAAGCAGCTCTTTTCTAACAATTAATCAGTTCACATCTGCATTACAAGGAGATACCAGAGTCCCCTTTTCTCTATTGTTCAAATGAGATGAGGGTTTTTTTCCTAGTGATATACTAGTAATGCGTAAAAGTAAGAATCTGCTTTCTATTTTAATTCATACCGAATTAAAGTAAAAGAAAATGTAGTGTTTTCCAACTACATTGCAACTGTATACATGATATAAAATACACTAGTGCATTGCCAATTCCCAAGCTAATAAGGCTTTGTGGTTTTTATAACTTCAATATCTAGATATGCTCAGCCCTTTCAAATATCCAAATACCTCTTTCAGACAGTATTAAGATATTCTTCAGCTAGATTTGAACAACATCAAAAACCTATTACTTTATTTTACCTGATCTATTTATAAGGAACGTTCTTTATGCAGACAATTAAAACATGCTAACAGTTATTGTAGGTAACATTCAGCTTTAAATGATACACTAACAATTTAGATTATAATATCAAATGTGATCAATCTGTATGCATCAGTCTGTATAATCATGGATTTCCCCCACCCCCCACAAGGTATTTCTATCCTTGAAACAGATACAGGATAACAAAGATTAACTAGTATTCTTCTGTAAAACTAGCTGTAAGACACTGATTTTAACAGACAGTACTTTAACCACACTTGATTGGCATTTCTTTCTGTTGAGAGAAATATTAAAACAGATTTCTGAAATGTACCTACAAAGATCACAATATGTTTAAGCTTTAATTTTATAAAGCTGAGAACAATTAGCAGCATAAAATTATCAGGAACACCCATAGAAGAATGCACAGCATCAAGAAGATTTTCTATATCTGTAGCTTCCTATAAGCATTTAAACCATATGGTAGATTTAAGTACCGCTCATGCACTTTAGTTACAACTGTTTGAAAGTTCTCTCTCAGACAGATATTATAAAATTAAATTGCATGTTTTAACAGTTAAATGAAGAAAAAATTATTGCTATTAAACTGGTCTCAAAATCATCTAAAAAGCAAATATTATACAATCGCTTCCTGCCTATAAGTTGATTGTGTTATTTGGGTTCTACGTTTAATTCTTCTATACTGAAGCATTAAGTAGCACATTTAGGATATTAATATTTTAAGTTACACTCAGACTCTCAATTCATTTTCTGTCATCTTAGAAATAAAATACACACATACAAATACAGCTTCACTTATGAACAAACAGGTTTGCAAGTTTAATCAACAATTTTGCAAATCTGAATTTCCTAGTCATTAATCATCCTTTTTTCAAAATCCTTATGGAGTGAATTACTAACTGAGAAGGGACGCCAATTCTAGTAAGTGAATGTTACCCAACAGGAATATAAAGCTGTCAACGCGATAGTGCTCTTACTCGCTCTAAATTCTCTCCCAGACTTTGTATGTTTTTTAAAGATATATTAGCCTTTTTTTCCCAGGGTCCCTCTATAAAACCTGCCAGTCATGAACATCTGAGCGCTTATGTTTTATTACATATATGCTTTAAAACAGACTGCTCAGATAACTGGTGAAACGTTTTGGAAAGTGCTGGACTAGCCTGAGCAAAACAAAACTGGGCTCTAACACCTTCAGATGAAGCAAACAACATTGTAAACTGTACAGAAACTTTAAAATTCCCTATTGAAAACAGCCTTGATTACCCTGTTTATCTTTTCGTGATCTACACACGTTTACTACAGCTGCCATAATGGCCCTTTGAATTATGTACATTCAGCTACAAAAAAAGTCAGAAGGCAAAATTTCTCGCTAGCAGACCTGGTATACTGTTTGCCGTGCTTCATGTAAAATACTCTCACTGAGAAATTCATTGAGAAAAGTAGAACATCTGTGAACCTGATTTCTCTCTTTCTCAGGGAAGTCATTGTTAAAGAAAAAAAAAATGTAATGAACACTAAAAGTTATAAAACTTGTTACCAATGGTCATCAGTTCCATCATAGCTTTAGATAATTTAAATTAAATTTCTTCATTTTTAATGAACATGTGCAGGAATACATATTCTTGAGGTGTTCAAAAAAGTGGGCATAATAGACAGAAAAAAAACATATCAACATTTCCCTACATAGATCAAATGAAGGGAAAATAAGAGTAATCGGAATGTGATTTGTTAGCATCTTATTGCCCTGGGGTTCAAATCTTAAAACACATTCTACAGAAATGAAAAAGATTGTAATTAAATTGTCTTTAATTAGAAAAACATTAAAAAGATTTCACTTTTTGAAAAGTACACGTGTTTTATAAAACACATTTTACACTTACAATGTAAAATCAAACAGAGCAAATCAACTGAAGTCTTGGAAGTCATTTCACTATGCAACATTTCAATATAGTTTGTTTTTACTGAAGAGTCTTCATCTATGACTAGCACTGGAAAAGTGGTTTATTAACTTATTTTTATAGACAACGTTTTATACATGAAAGTATATTATTTTCTAATCCTCAAATATATTAAAATATATAAGCGCTCTTCAAATGCCAACATTTGAGTATCACAATTAAAGTAATAAAATTATTACCATTTCAGTGTACATTTGGAGCAATATGAACTTCTGAAACCAATAGATACGGTTATTTGCATTCGAAAGACATTACTTGACACACAAAGTCAAAATAATGTGTTCATATACATCAGATCTTAAAAATAAAATGGGAAACATATCTCTAAAAAATAGATATGCTAGTTTATCCTGAAAGCTTTTCTAAAAAATAAAAATGAATCTTATATAGCGTCATTAACTTACAAAAAAAATATACCTTAACTACTTTAGCACTGAATAGTTGACACAAATAATTTTGTTCTTGCTTTCAATATGAACAAGAACTAATGAATAAACTGCATCATGGTACTCTTAACTATGAGAGACTCAAGCAAGCTGTCTAAAAAACACAAGGTAAAAAAACAAACAAAACATTCACCAGGATTACCCTACATTTAAACACTCCAGTCTACATCAAGCTTATAACAAATAGATAACAGTGAATAAAAATGTAACCTCTTAAAAGTTTGTCTTCAGAAAGAAAAGTCTTCATGTCAAACTGAATGAAATGCTCCAGGGCCAGAGTCAATCTGAACCACCAATATAATCACAGAACCCTGTAAACTTCCTTTGGCAAAGCACAGTTGCAATTAGAAAGCAACATATATATTCCAAAATGTTTGAAATCATCCTTTTTTTAAGTGTATTTTAATGGATCTCCAAAACTTTAGTTCCAAGTTCTAATCTTTTCTTTAAAATGAAGCCATAGTGCTTCAGTCTTCTAAAAGGCACCTATCGCTATAATACTTTATAGTATTTTCAGATAAAACTAGTTAGTTGGATCCCACTGTTAGCCAGTTAATTATTTTCCTATTAATTTCTAATTGGTAAAATAGAACAAGTATTTACCTGCAAAATTATTTCTCCCTTTGCATACTTTAAAAGAACACAAACATAAGAAGTTTAAAAATGGAGAGGAATTAATCAAAAGCACAAGAAACTGCTGAACTTTTTTACCCTTCAATAAGTAAATATACAGATCACTATGATTAAAAAAAAAAAATACAAGCTGCAATCTATCAGCAAACTTCAGCAATTGGAAAGCCTATTGAGAAAGGATGTTTAAAACAAGCATCTAATGATAAACTGCTAAATAAAACTCTCACAGTACACAGTCATGTGATGACAATATCAGAGTATCTCTTCCAAATGTCCTTAATACTAATCCATTCTATTACGAACTGATTAGATTTGTGTGTCCATCCTGGACTAGATTTATTTTTAAAAAACCCACATACATCTACACCTACATTAAAGAATTACATTTTTTACAAAATATAAAGATGTCCATGGCCTGCTTTGTAATATTTTTCTCTCTTATTACCTATTCTGCTATAAAACTTTAAAGATATTTTTCTAAATGTAATGTTACATTATAGCAATCTTGTCAACATCAAAATTAAGAGGAAAAAGCAGGACGTTTAGGAGGTCACTGGAGAATTTACCTTGAGCAAGTAGTTGCTTGAAAAAAGCAGCCACTCATGTCACTGAAACATGCCATAAACACACAAAATCAAATAGCAACTAGGCAGTAGAGCAACTATGAAATTTAAAGCTCTGTAGAGAGTAATTGTACCAAAGCTGCAAAATGAATCTGTAATAATTATTATGTTAAACAAGTTGAATCCTAACTTTGTGTTTGTCTTGCTATGTCCTCTCCAAAACAGGTTAAGTGCCTAAAGATTTTATAATTGTTCATATAAGTTCCATAAAGTATATACACTCTACAAGTAATGTGTTGTAATTCTGTAGAGCAGTTTTTTTCCCATTTATGTAATTCCATGCATAAAACCATTAGTGTATTATTATTTATTAATGTCATGATATATTTTAAGACACAAATAAAATCATGTTAACTTTATTGTGTTATCCGATGCTCTCTTTTGCTAATAATTATCTACTGATGCATGAGTAAAACTGTAGTTTGCCCTCTAAAAATAAGGCTGTCATACAGTACAAATTTTAAGGTGACCTTCCACTGTCAGTTTATAATTATGTGTACTCAATGAACACGTTCTTATTCAGAAAGCTTGGCATATTTGGTCCCAATCATATTCCCATTTTTCATCAGTAAGGCCATGTTCCCATTTTTCTTCAGGCCCTTCAGAGTTGGTACAGATATAGTGATGGACTAAGGGTGGTACTAAAAAGGTCTTTTAATAAATATTGTTAAAAGAGCCAAAATAAAATGAAGACTTTACATGCACCCATTTAACACTGGAATCGAGTTTAGCAGCTAAAAGCTTTCCCCTAAAAGCTAGAAACTGCTAGTTGTGACATAAACCTGCCAACACCTCACAGAGTGGCCCAAAAAAATGCCATCTTCTACATAAACCACTTTTCTTTTTAACAGTAAATGAGGCTGCTAGTTACTGATGAGGGGCAAGCAGAGCATTGACAATATGCAATCCACTTCCTGTAATCCTACACCCAAACAGAAAGCTTAATCAACATGAACCCTGACACTATGCCATTATAATTGGGCTGCCAGTCTGTTATGTATACATTAATACTACTGGATGGTTACCTCCCACTGATTTGGTCATAGAGCCATTGGGCCTCCCTCGGGTTCCCATAGGACTGCCGTTCTGCTCGAGCCTGGACACCTTCATTGGGGGAGGACCTTTGCCATCAGGGCTGCCGCTCCCTCTGTCTGGACTATCCCTTAGACAGGGACTCTCACTTCTCCGCTCCATGCTACTTTGACTTGGAGACAAAGTTCCCACAGGCAGATCACAGTAAAATGAACAAGGACCTATAGAGAAAGAAACATATATAGTTTCAGAGGTGTGCAAACCGAGCATAAGGAGGGGATTAAAGAGATAGTAATCATCATTATCCGCTAACTTTATCCAAATAAAGCACTCAGAACCCGGCTTTCAGGATCAAATTCATTCTCCATAGTATGCAAGAGCTAAACTGCCTGAAAGTTGTTAATACATTGCCTACATAGACTGAAGAACAGGCAGCTAACAAGTCCTGACTCAAACCGGCTCACCGGAGTTATTCATTCATTTGAAACTCAGTGGCATAAACCATGTTATTACCGGAGCCATTTTACACGTTACATTTCTGTCTCGTGGGTCAGTTTAAGAAAGTTGGGAACTTTGGAAAAGACAGGTGTATTAAGTAACCCCTGTGCAGAATTAACCCGAGTCACATGGACGGAACGTAATCTGAAAAATCGGATTGTGAATTAAGACAGCGATATACGGAAGCATCGTCTCTCTTTGGAAGATTACTCTTTAAAAATTAATACTCTATGCCGCGCAAAAACGCAAGGATAACATCCAGATCTAAAAATGCTCTCCGTTCCTTGCAAATATAACCTCATACGTCTGTTAGCAAACGTGTATTAAAGTAAGCAAGCCTGTCAAAGTAATATACGACAGGTATCTTGATTACACCTCTCTGATCAAAGCGCCGTTAACATATCACGTTAACAAAACCTCATCTTAGTTCATCGATTCTCTGAGCCAAATCAAACTCAAGTTCAAATTCACTCCAAAAACTTTCCCTCCCGGTCTCCATACCTTGCATTCTAGCGTTAGTGTTCGCAAGGCAGATGCAATCTTGGGCACCCAAACGCTGTTTAAAAGCGGGTGTGCAGGCTTGACTACACAACCAAAACCAAAAGACCGGTGTTCCAGTCAATCCTGCTGGGCGGATTCACAGGAATAAGAAGGGCCAGGGCATCGCTGCAGGATTGTCTCGCTCGCAATTCACACAGCCGTTGTTCGTTCAGTAAATACTAAATAAATAGAATGGCACCAGCTAGCGCCTCGCGATAAAGGCTATTGCAAGCCGCGCGCCCACGCGGGTCTGTCTGCGGGAGTCTCCTACTGTACTTACTGCTTATGGTCTGTCTGTAAATTGGCTGACTTCGGCTCTGTCCATGGATCAAAAGTAGAGAATCCAGGGTGGAAAGTTTTCTTGTTTCCTCCTTTTACGTTCGTGTTTTCTTCCTTTCCACTTCCTTCCCCCCACCCCCAGGCTCCCCTTTTCCTCGAATGCCGAGGTTTAAGGTCCTGGGTCAGGGTGTCTCCTTGGGCAGAGCCCTTTCAAACAGGGCAGCTGGGGTGACGAAGGGGGGCGAGGGTGCTGGGTGGGGGGGGGGGAGAGAAGAGGTGAGGCGGCTGGCTCCGGGGTGGGGGGGGTGGAGGCCCGACTTCTCACACCTTCGGCAGAGACAATCAATAGCGGGGGAGAAAGGGGGAGGGAGGCTGAGTCTAAAGGGGCCGCTATCCCGGGCAGCGGGAGGAGAAGCGGCAGCAGGAGGAGCCGGGAAGCGGGCGCTTGTGCTGGCGGTGAAGAGGCGGCAGCCCCCGATGTGTCACTTTCAATCGCTCCCTCCTCTGCCAGCAGCAGCAGCAGCAGCAGCAGGAGGGACTCGCCACAGCGAGCGGAGAGAAATGATTATTAGTTGCGTTGAGTCATCCAAGCCAAGTGAGTCCTTTTTGGGGTTGTCCTTGGTTTCTCTGTCTGTGTGTGTCTGTGCGCGCGTGTGCTTCTCCCGCCGGCCCCAGATCTTTGCATCCAAAATAGCAACCACCCCCCGCCCCTGTCTTCCTCCCCCCACCCCCCAATAAATAAATAAAGTCTCTGGGGCAATCTCCAGCTCAGGTACAGAGAGGAGAGAAGCACCCCACCGGCCCGCCCCCCCCCCAGCAAATGCTGCCGCTGCTCCAGCCACCCCACTGCCTGCAGAGGGGTGGGGAAGCGGGGGGGCGGGGGCGAAGAGACTCGCCTGGCAGGAAATTAAACACCAATAAATAAATAAATAATGAACGTCCCCCGGAGTCAGCACACAGGCTGGAGAGCCGAGCCAAGCACCGCGCCGGCGGGGGGGAGGAGGCAGGGTTAGGGGAAGGAGGCGGCCGAGGCAAAGCAGGCAGTGGAGAGAAGGGCAACACAGGGGGAGGAGTTGGCGAGCAGGCGCTCTGCCCGTCCGCGGCGCCGGGCTCCGCGCCAGGGGCGAGCAGGCAGCGCAGAAAGGGGCCCGGCCGGTGGCAGCGCGAGCAGTCTGCCCGCGGCGCGCAGCTGCGGACCACGGCCCGGGCGGCGGGGGTGACTGGGACAGATCGCGGGAACGCGACGGGGGGCACGGCCGGAGAAAGCGGCTGCTCCTCCTGCCTGCTCAGCGTGGGGCAGCGGCGCCCCACCAGCCATAGCCACAGCCGACCCTGGGCGGCTGGGCTGGAAATTGCGCCCTCCGCCCACTCTGCCTGGGGGCAGCTGGACACGTGCGGCTCGGGCTTACAGCAGCCCAGGGGCGGGCAGAGGACCAGCTTCCTTCCCCCTTCCCCCGCCGGCTGCAAGGTGCAATCGCAGCCCCGACAGTCCGCCAGCGCCGAGCCCTTGGGCAGCCCGCGCGCCGCCGGGCCGGGCCCCTCCAGCCCATCCCCGCCTGCAGCCCGCAGGGGCCCGGGCCCGCAGGGAATGGGGATGGGGGGGTGTCCCGGCCCGCTCGGAACTCTCTATCCCCGGCCCCGCCGCTGCCTGGCTGCGCCTGCCCCGAGAGGTGCCGCGGGCCGGCGGGGGGGAGGGGTTCGGGCTCTGCCTGCAAACACCGCGCCGCCGACTCCCCTACCCCACTCGGGGCCGCCCCGCAGCCGCCGAGGCGGCGACAGCACCAGCCCCGCTTTAAGGTGGACCGAGGAAATTCCATGCCCCCCGCCCCCCTCAGCGGCGCGGACGGCGAGTCCCCTCTGCTCGCTGGCGGGGAACCCCATGCGCCGCTCACGCTCCGACAGGGACCAACTCACTCGCCCTCTCAACGGCTCGCGTTGCGGCTGGCCGAGCCCCCTTAAGTGGGCCTGCTTTTACGGTGGCGCCGGAGGGTCAAAAAAGAGGGGGTAGAAACGCGTTAAAGGGGGACACATTCGAGATCTGCGTATTGGGGGTGGGGGGTTCGTAGAACTCTGCGGCTGGGAGTGAGGGAGGAAAGGCGCCCGGCTACCGGCGCGGGAGGAGGCGCAGCGATACCAGAACACGTGCGTTCCCCAGGCTCCGGCCTGTCCCAGACCGGTTGGGGAGAGCGGTTCAGTGACTCCTTTCGGGACAGGGAAAAAGAACCAAGAACAGCAACAGGTCTTGGCCCCTGGCAACCGCACGCCCTCTGTGAGCAGCCCTGATGGGGAGAGGGGCGTGCAGGCAAGTATATGCCGCAGCTGCTGTTCCCCGAATAGTATCATCTTCTGGAGCAAAAAAGAGAGCGCGAGACCTAGCAACAGTAACTCCTTTCCTCCCCCTAACCTGCGCCCCACGCGTGCACAGGGCAATCTCCGCGGGGATCCTACGAATATAAATGGTAGAAAAAGCAGAAGCAGCAAGAACAGCGGCAACTTTTAACCCCGCCACCAATATTGCAATCCCAAGGGGGGAGGAGGGGAATCACGTTATTTGGAGGTAAGAATAAGAACTAGCACCAACAACTTCACCCGCATCCTATTAACATAAATTGGTAGAAAGAAGCAGCAAATACCAGCAGCTCCTAGCCCCACCGCCACCATATTGCTTGCAATCCCTGGCGATAGGCTATTAACATCATTTGGTGGGAGAGCGGCGGCAGCAGCACTGCCGTTTCTTTGGGGGTTTGGGCTCCTGCAGCCTGGTGGCGGTGGTGGTGGTGGTAGCTGAGCTGCTGCTGCTGCTATTGCTTCTCCTCCTTTTCTCCAGACGATGTTAATAGGTTGCAGAGTGGTCGTGTCTCTCTAAGGGCTTTGGGCCGTGCAAGGAAGTGGCGTTGGGAGCCTGTGAGAGGCGGCGGAGCTCTGACCAGGGTAAGAGAGAAACTCGCTTCACTCCAGATCAATCCCACTCTCAAACCCGGTGCAGGAGGAGGATTCCTCCACCCCGGAAAAGGCAGCAGCTGCTCGGCTTCCACCTCCCGGGCGAAAGACGGGTTTCTTTCTTCCCCACGCAGTGCAGGGGGAGGAACAGCGATCTCCCGCCGCGTGGCTACGAGGCATCTCGACAGGGTGTAATCTTTGCCCCCCCGGTCAGGAAGAAATGGAAGGGGTGGGGGCGGGGGTCGTAGCTGCGGTTGAACTTTGTGGGGCCCCGAACTAGAGGCTCCTGACAGCAAAAGGTAGGGAGGGTGGTGGCGTGAGGCGAGAATTCTCCCCTAAGCACTGAGCAACGACCCGGGCGGGCAGCTTGCATGAGTTGTTTGAGAAGGACTGCAAATCAATGCATCTGAGAAATGCAGACTTTGGAGGAGTTTAAATTCAAAGTAGCTGAAGTATGTCAGCCAGAATTCGTATTTGAAAGATTACAGATTGGGGGGGGGGTGGGGAGGGGAGGAGAGAAAGAGAAAAGAATCCTGGAAGTTTGAAAAGCCAATTTTGGTTTTAATACCTAGTGTAACTTTAAAACAACTGCATAAAAGGCTGCAGCAGGTCATATGAAAGTTCATATTTCCACCAACTACTGAATAATTGAATAATGTTTTATTCTTACCTTTGATGTTGAACTACGAATTCCTTCGGATCAATGGCCAGAAAGTTAGAAGAATTGGTGGTTTAGGACTTCAGTACTTCTGGAAAAAAATACCAGTGGTTTAGCCAGGATCTTCCCTGTCTGATTCGTCACTATTATTATATCTGATGATGTGGATGGAGAGAGTCAATCCAAGCCCATTAATGAGCTATTTTATAAACACCACTGTCTGAAGATCTTCATTTACATTTTGTCAATGATCCTTTCGTTAACATCAGAGTCGTTTGTCAACAGCGTGATTACAGGACTTTAGTAAAGCTCCTATACGAGAACACAACTGGCTTGTTAATCGATTAATATTTTATTATTTGTAAATATTTTATAAAGTTTTTAGGGAAACTATTGATTCTAAATTATTAAATCATTCAGTGGGGGCATCTGAATAATGCATACAATTAAACACATTTAAATATATACGTTGCAATTGCTTTATTTTCAATTAATCCCTTTCGCCGCCTTTCATGTGTGTTTTGGGTTTTTTGCTTTCTGCTTTGTTTTACATTTGTGCGTTATATGGAGAATTAAGAGCTGTAAAACTGGTTTTATACATATAAAACTCCTTGAACTTTGCTTTGTTGAGTGGTAGTATCTGTGACACGGAAACTGAGAGGATTATTATTAAATACACGCAAAACTGAACCGATTACTTATAAATTTCTGCCGGTTAGCAGTTTCTGTTTCGTAAACTTTATTTTATTCAAACAGATTTATAGGAGATTTTAAGATATGTTTATTTTTCTTTTACAGAATATTTCCTAATAAAGGCCTTTTCTGTTTCAAATTACATGTGCTTTTTCCAGTACAAAATTTTCGCGTTGTCTTTTTTTCACTGAGAGAAAAAAGCGATTGCTTTCCACCGCATTTTTTCTAAATTTAAAAAACAAGCTGACTTCCTTTGTATTAATAACCTCTGCTTTTTCATCATTTAAAACAAATTCACATACCAGCGTTTTCTGCTGTGACATAGTCTGATAAATGCACAGTGGATGCGCTTATTAGTTTGTGACAATCTTCGTTATTTTACTTTTTGAAATCCTCAAGTGGTTTATTGACAAAAGAATTTTCTGAACCAATATCTCGCTGGAAAGGTTTGTTTTGAATCAGCTGTCACTTTTTCCAGCCAAGACGCGTTCAAACCATTTCAGTTCGAGTGTTGTCCAGCCTTCAAAAGCGCAGGGAGCGAAAGGCGCACTGCCTGCGCCTCCTTTCCTCGCTGCTCATCTGCTCGGCTCCCGTGCGTGGAGTTTGCGACATTTGAAATGTTGTCCCCGGGTGGGATCAGAGGGGCGAAATCTTCTTGCTCTTCACAAGTTCGCCCACCGCGATCAAATGACAAATTGCTCCTGTTCAATCTGATTTCCTTCCTTTTCTCGCTCTTCTTCAGGTTTTGCCTATTTCTCTCGGTATCTGTCTCCTTTCCTCACCTTCCCTCTTTTTCTTTTCCTTCCTAGAGGCTCCTGCTGCTCTGACCCTGCCTTGTGCCCCCGTGACCTACCTCCCCCCCTGGCTTCTCGCGGGTGTGTTGAGCTCGGACCCTTCTAACGCCTGCTACCGGACTGGGAAGCACCTGGCTCCCTGAAGCCGGCGGCCAGGTTGCAAGCAACAGGGCTAGCCCTGCCCTGGAGAATCAGCGGGCATTTCGTTTTCTGTTTACACCGCCGCTTAGAGCCGGAAGCCGGGGCCCTCCTCTGCATCCCAGCGGTGCTCCCAGGCCATAGGGGCTGTGCAGAACGAGAGCAGGGGAACCAGCAGCAGCGCTTGAAATGCACCGGCTGTTGCTGGGAGTGGAAAGGGGGGCGGTTAGAGTCTTTCTCGGTGGCTAAATCGGCGCAGGGCAGAAGGCCCCGAGCCCCAAAGTGGGCCCAAACCTACACTTGCAAAGGGAAACCACTAGCAGAGCGCAAGGAAAGGCCAAGAATCCAGCGATGGCTAATCGTGCGCATTAACTAGTCCTCCTCAGAGTCTGAGAGCCGGGCTGGAGCAGGGGGAGTCCTTTGACTCCGCTAGTGTAATGAGAATGACAATGACAGGCTGCAAACCTTGGCCGAAATCTTGCCAGGGGTCGGAAGGAGAGAAGTACGAGCGCGGCCGGGGCTTGTGTTTTCTAGAGAACAAAAGGGAGAACCAAGAAAACACTGAGCCGGAGAGAATGAGTGTGCTTAAAACTAACTCGCTTTTGGCAATAGTTAAGGCAAAAATGCAAACCACGCAAGTTCAGGAAAACAAAGATCGCCTCATTTCTAGAGCTGTAGGGCTCGCTCGCTCCTTTCCTTTATCTCAATCTGGATACAATTTTGGGATTTGAAAAGTCTGGTATGGGAACTGGGAAGTGAAGGCCCGGGACAAGAGGTGAGGGGAGCTGACAAAGGAATGGGGGATCGGGGAAGGAAGGGGCTGGGGAATGGGGGGAAGTGCGGATGGAGGAGGATGGGAAGGGAATGAAGGGAACAGAAAAAAAAGAGAAAAGAAAAGAAAAAAGGGAGAAGTGGGGAAAGGAAGTCTGAGTGAGAGAAGGGGGTGGTCAAGGTAATACCCTGGGTGGGTGTAAGAGGACTGGGCCGAAATGCTGGGGGAAAGGCGCTCAGGTTCTTGGGGAGGGAGGTTGGGGATGCATTGGGTTTGGGGAATGGCGATCTACTTGGCAAAGAAAGGGGGCTGGACTCTAGCTGGGCTCACCTTGCCTGGCAGGGATTTAATACAGGAGAGAAATGAGGGTGTGTGGCTGCCCGGCCTGCATCAAAGCACCCTCTGGACCAGAAGCAAAACCAAGAGGGTTGGCAGACGCTCCCGGCGCCTCACCCTTGACTCCTTGGCCACGCAGGACACAGAGGTGCCGGCATTTGCAGCTGATCCCCCAGTAAAGGGGCGAGGTGGCAGGGGGGCTCGGGGGTGAACTGCTCCCGCGAGTTCTGCCAGCAGCGGAGTTATACAACCCCTGCGTCAGCTCTGCAGCAGGGCAGCCCGCGCCGCGGCCCGGCGAGTGGCCGCGGCCTCAGGGAGGCTCGCAGCGGGGGCCTGCTCCCGATTCCCGTCGCAATCCCGATTCCCAGCGAAGCGCCCGGGACCACCCCCAGGCCCAGCGCACAGCGCCGCCCGACACCAGCGCCCCGAGGCTGCTTGGAACAGCGCCACCGCGCGGGCCGCCGGGGGAGCACAAGGCCAGGAGTCGGCAGCCTCGCGCTGCCAGGGGACTGGTGCCCCGGGGGGTTTGCTGGCCCCTGCGGGAATCGGGGCTGCGGAGGCGTCCAGGGGAGCTGGCCCGAGCTCGAGTGAGCCCCTCCCCGCCCCAGCGCGATCGGACCCGGATGGCCCTTCCCGTGCTGTTCGTTTCCCTCTTTCACAGGGCAGAGGGCATCTAACCCCCCACCCCGAAGCACCCCCTGCTGCCCGGGTCACATCATGGGGGAGGGTGCAGCTCGGGCTCGTGTGGGTTCTCGTGCACCCCTCTTATAACGAGTGGCGTGCATTAAAGTGGACACCGCTCTTTTCTTTCTTTGCCCTCTTCATTTCACCGTGCCAGGGAGAAGGGAAATATTGCAAGAGGTGCAAAGGGGTCGTGGAGGCAGGGGGACGGGGAGGGAACCTGGAGGAAAATCGGGGGAGGGGAGGAAGATACCTGGTGCATGATTGTATTTTTCTCCCCTCTTCCTTCCTGATTCTGAGGGGAAGAAGCCTGATTCTCAGGATCAAGCCCCCGGGCTGAGAGCACATTGACCTTCCCAGAGCGGGTCCCCTGGTCTCCGGCACTCTGCAACCCCCCGCATTACAAAGCGATCACTCTCTCACACGGCGGCAGGTTTAGCTGGTGGAGACGGAACAACACACACCGCAAACTAGCCTGGCCGGAAGAGCGGTGAATTAATAAAGCCCTAAGGTTTCCCTCCTCTTCAAGCAACTATTATTGATCACAGTTGTGGGCTCAGCATCAGGCTAGAAACTGCGTGGCGTCCAGAGCACGTCCCTGATCGGAGCAGGTTTAAAGAGCTACAACAGCCTCTGCCGTCAACCTACTTTCACCCCTGGCAGCCCAGTACGGGACAAACTCACTTGCAGGATTTTCTAGCGCCGGGTGTTTATTGAGCCTTTAAATTCGCACAAATCAGGAACGCAGCCGAAAGGCGAAACAGAGACAGGCATTAACAGTAGCTTATGTGAGCAACTGAATATGATTAAACACTAAAGATCAAAATTAAAGGGAGTTTTAGACCCGGTTAAAATGCTCTTTTGGCCTTGTCCTGCTATATAAACTGGCTGCTGAGATGTTGGCTGGTTGTTCTGCATTGCAGAATGCAAATACGAGCATTAAAAGCTACTTTCCTGTGGCAGGGTTGTTGGGGGTTTTTTTTGGGGGGGGGGAGGGAGATGAGGGAGGGGTAGTCTAATTTGTACCGCGAGGATTTTAAAAAGACCTAAAGATCTTTAAAGGCGTCAGGTCTTTAAACAGATCAATTTCATGAAGGCGCTTTCTCAGCAAAAGCAGCCCTAATTCTCCTCTTTCCACCTTCTGAGGACTTTCTTATTAATACATGTGCCGCTAACCTTAACTGTATGGAGAGGAAACTATGGATTTGTACTGTACAACTAATATAGTAACGATTTGTATTACGCAAAATAATTGCGTACGAAAAAACTGGCCGAGCATTTTATAAGCATCAATAACGTATTTCGTAGAAACGCTCGCAAAAATGCTACTTGAAAAAAATCGTGATTTTGTAGATAGGCCAACTTGCCACTTTCCACACTCGCGTCTGCTCCCGGTTCAATCAATAACCAAACTCCCGTGATTTGAGTTATATTTAAGAATTAGAGAGATCGGCCTTTTCCTGGCATGCCATTGATTTTTTTTTTTAAAGTAATCTGTCAAAATGTTCAGGTTCTGGTGAATTCTAAGTATCTTAACAGCAAAAGCAAGCAAACGTGTTGGAAAAAGCAAAGTTTCGTTTCCCTTTAAAATATAAATTTTAGTAATAAGTGTATTGTGTAAGGGTTGAATGGAAAAAGTTATGATTTACATTTTCTGAGACAGCTGTATTTTACGTTGTACAAAGATTAAATGTGTTCAAACTTTTTTGTTTTAAATTACTATTAAGATAATTAGTTTCTAATGTTATATAAATCTGTCTATTATATATTATATTTAAATGTCATGTACACTTTTTAAATAACATACCTATTTCCGAAATATTAATATTTGCTTTATTATATCTTACTGCTAGTTAAATAATTTTTATCAATGATCTATTTAGGAAGCTTGCCTTCATTAGTGTGCCATATCTGACTTCTTTTTTATATAAATCTGCGTGGGCTTAAAATTTTTATAAAAAGGGATCATAAAGCAGTCATTTTCTATGCGATTTTTCTCATTTAAGGTGACAGCTAGCATATATAATTTCATGGCAAGCTGCAGTTCTTATTTCGGTTGTGGAAAAAATATTTCATTCGATAAAATAGAAGTTATTTACCAAGTACTCACGATCAGTGCAATCAAAACACCACATCTTTTAAACTGCCTACTACGAAGCCACGGAAATTCAAATGAAATTCATCTAGCTAGAGGATAAAATGTACATGTTCTATAGGGATATGCTAAGAGCTGCCATTTCGAATGTAAACTATATCGACGCAACGAAATGAGTATCATTTCTCTATCACCTGGCCATGATCTACCCGATACCGCAAGTAATCGCAAAACAAAAATACGTACATGAACGCAGAAGTGAGCCTCATCTCTGCATTGTTACCCCAAACGCGCTTACAAGGGTGGTGATTTCACAGTGGAGAATACTGTTCTCTATTAGTTATTTCACGTAACTATTATATTTATTCGGTGGGGGTTTTAGGCACTAAGGTCTCACCGAGACATCTTAAGTGTGCCATACTGAGCTCTTGGACCCCAGAGGCATGGCTCATTTAAATGGCAGCTCTCTGTATTTTATCTTTCTCTAATGATCTGCGTAAAAAAGCGAGATGGATTTTCTCTCTCTCTGTTCCTAAAGTAAAGGGAAGATCATTTTCAACCCACGTGGAAAGCAGCGCTTCCCAAAGTTTCTCAAAGTTGCTGCAGCAGCCAAAGACCAAATGTACAAGGAAAACATACGGAGATTGAGAAGACAAGCCCGTCATCAAAACCCCGTCCCCAGAACCTTCAAAAATAGCATTAATCTCTCTCTCTTCTATCCCCTCCTCCGCACCCATGCGCGTCCCAGCTCAAAAGTGGTTTATTGGAGCGGGCGAATTTAATTATCAGTTCAAACTCTGGAGTAAAAAACCAATCGCCTTCTTGCAGGATGCGGTTTCAGTTTTTCGTCTAGACCCAAGCTTTCCCTTCCCCTGCAAACAAACAAACAAACGAACACAAACACACTCCGATCCCTCCAGAAACCCCTCAAAAGAGAACCACCAGAAAAATAGCGTTCCGATCCTTCAGTGTTATAACAATCAGCATCAATTAGATCTGAACTCCCCCTAGCTCCCCGCCATTCCTCAGACTTAACACGGACAATATTGCTAGAAAACTGAGGGATCTGAAAAATAAAGAGAAATTAGAAAGCGCATCTTAAAATGCAAATCCCGACTCTGTCTCGTCCGCCCAAAGCTCTCACTTCAATCCAAAGGAAGTTCTTGCAGCATTGAACCCAGGAGGAGTTTTGGGTGCCCAGAGACGGAAGGATCGGATCCTGTATTTGTATATGTCTATACAAATTACTGACCTTGCAGACCTGCAGATACACAGACGGGTTGTCAGGGAATTTCAAGTGAAGAAGATAAGTATCAGAATTATAAAGACTGAAAAAACAATCTCCCTTATTGAAAGTTTAACAGTTCCAGGGAGTGGACTTAATCGCACTTCTGTACAACCCAGGCAAGTTTTAGACAATTAAAAGTAAAATACCACAGTCACACAATAACACAAGTCATGGTTCCACTCGGTTACTGGGGTGCATGTTTTCCCTTGAAGTTACAATAGCAGGGAAGCTATAGGAGACTGTTAATTAATCCTCAGTACAACCTTTCCGAGTTTTTCAATCATCTTAAAAGATATTGCTTGTAGAGAGCATGTTGATTGTCTGTATTTAGCAGAAAAGGGCTAACTTCAGTGGTCCTTTATCTCGCAAAACACACACCGTGCTCCAATGTACGTTACTTTCATTTGGATTTAGATAGGTTTTGGGGTTTTTTTCCTTCTCGGCTCCTAGGTGTCAAGGCTGCTCATGGCCAGATAAGGGAGACCCATCAAAGTCCTGGCTTGTGGTGCGAGATGTGATTTGTCTGTTGACGGCAGGTTCAATTAAAGCAGTTACATCTCTGCAACTCTTTGGGCCCAATCACGGCACTTCCATTAGGAAGAGACACAGGATCAGCGCTTACACACGGCGGGTCCCGGAGCCCAACGCTCGCTATTTATAACAAACCTAATGAGACTTGAAGCGTTGTTGAACCCTTGATTGCTCTGCCATTGAGCTGACCAGGTAATTGCCCCCTTTTAAAGAAGTAGGTGTCTAGCGAAATGAACTTTGCTTTGTGTGACACAAAGAGAGAGGCCTCAAGAGGAAATCTGTTTGTAGGAGAGGATGTGGTAACGCTGAGAGAGCCTGTTTAGCCTTTTCAAATAAGCCGTGCTTCAAATAATCGGGCTTTCATATGCCTGTCTCCTGGATCAACACTCCAGTTTTCAAGAAACACTCAGTTCTTTAGACCCAGGGATTGTTTTAGATGAGAAATATTCGGCTCTCTCGACAGGAATTTTTCTTTTTCCTTCTTCCACCCGGCCCTGAAGCCTGCTTCCCACCTCTCCCCTCCCGCCCCCGCCCCCGCCCCCTCCCTTTAAAATTATGGTAAACAGAAATGTTTTTCTAATTTGTCATTATAAGAAACCCTAGACAAGTGCAGTGTGAACCGCTCAGCAACGTGACGCCAGGGGCAGGGTGGCACGTACAGGCGAAAAGCTCATCAAATAAACATTCTCACTAGCCCTCCGGTTTAATGAATTTCCAAACATTTCCCCGAGCCGCGTCGCCGAGTTTCAGGTGTCTCCGTGTATCAGGAGAATCCAGACTTTGAAACGGTGCAAAGTTTCCAGGTGAACCCGGAGGAACAAGCTTGCATAGAAGGGGGTCAGATCCTGCCGGCATTATACCGAGGGCAACCAGTGGGACTAAAGCCGGCCCGGCAGGAGCTGACCCCCCGGTATTTAAATCTGAACCTGATGTGATTGGAAACGAAGTCCTGCACATCTCAGGGGCTGAAAAGTGGTGCTGAACTAATGAGCCACAAGCTCGTCCCCGGGCTAGGCATGGCGAAGGAGCCTTGTTTTTGCCGCTTAATGGAGCGGCCTCCAACGCCGTCTCCCTTCCTCTCCTGGCACCTCTTTGTAGCTCTTAAAAGGAGCAGCAGCAGCAGGCGAGGGGAGTTCATGTCGTTTAGACATTCCCAAACCCACGCTTGCTTTCCCTGAGCAGAGGCGACAGGGCTCCGGTCAACGGAGCGAGGAACTAACTGCTCAGTCTGATTCGATTGAAAGGTAAAGTCTGCGGGTCAGTTGCCTTCTCGGCTACCAGTGTGAAACCTCTCATTGGCTCCAGGTCTGTGGTTGCCTGGGTTTTTTTTTTTATATAGTGGCTGATGTGCGTACGTATTCACACATCTGTAGTGCCATATACCATATGTAGACGTGTGTGCATCTCTGCCGAGACATACACGCGCACAGATGTTCAGAATCCCACATTACACCAGGTCAGAGTGTTACTCGGATGCTACACCTTTCAGACCCGCCCTCAGCTGTTCGCTTTCCTCTGTAGGAGGAAGATCCTTCTCAAAAACAGCCAGCGAGTTTTAAGCCAAATTTCAGATTCTAAAACGGACCCCGTAGCCCTATTATCAATCACTTGACTAACGCTTCAAGACCCAGGTCAGCCGGGGGGGTTGGTCCGTTTCACCTCCCTGAATCGATCTCCTAAACGAAGATCGAACAGGCTAGTGTGTCTCCCTCTGACAGACACTAGCAGGAACTCTTTCTGCAACGCGAAGCCACTCCACGTAGGCTCAGCCAGCCTTTCTCTCTAATCCTCCTCTGCGCTGCTGTGCTTCCCTACGAGCAAATTGAGAAAATCCATCCTACGCCCAAGAAGCTGTTTGGTGCTGCTGCCTAATTTGTCCTGCTGTTCCCCTGCAGCGCTGCAGGCGTCTGGTGCCCAGAGGAGGGGTCCCGTGTAACTCCAAAAGCCAAACTCTCCAGGATCTCTGCGCTTTGTCAGCCCGCTGGAGTATTTGACATGCACAATTAGCTGTAAACACTCCGATAGCTTTGTGTATGAAACACTCTTTCTTAGCCTTAAAGTTGGAATCTGATAAGTTTCATTGGGGGGGGGGGAGAGAGAGAGAGAGAGAATTGGAAACTATTGCAACTGTATTGGAGGAGATCTGAAAATTAAGCGCTCAGTGGTCAGTTATTAATAACACCCCATCTCCCCACCCCAGGATTAGAATTAAGAGAGATGTTCTGTAATGACCATCACGACCTTCTCCCCTAACGTACCCTAAACAGACAATAGCCAAATGATTTAAAAAAAATACTGAAGTTAATTAACTATTTAATACTATCAACAAAGAGAAAGAGAGAGGAAAGCAGAGGCTGATCGACAGAGCTGATTAAAAGAACATTAGACCACACCGACAAATCGCTTCACCCCTGGGTAGATTAAGTGACAGATTTCCACTCCTCTCCGTTGCTAGAATATATCTGTCCACATTTACAAAAGTAATGAGATCGTAATTGGTCATTCTGAGCTAAACTCCAAGGATTTCACACTGGAACAGTCGCTCTAGGTTTCCTCCAGTCTTTCTCTCTCTCCTCAGCTTTCCCTGCCCATCACATAATAATTAGCAGCATGGAATTACCTGTCTGCTCCTTTGCCTCCTTCAAAGCAAAGAAGGTAAAAGTCACCTCACCTATTAGCTCGTATAAGTGATGAAGAGGTGGTAACTCGGAGCTACCACATTTTGCGATTGTGTGTCACATGCTGTGGCATAAATAAGGGTGTTATGGCCCTATTGATTTACTGGATCAATTCATCTGTGCAGCAATTTGTGGCTTCTGCAGTTCTTTGCACGTACTATTCTCTCCCTGGGAAGAACTTCGCACACACTGAATCTTGCCATTGCAAATGTAAACAACAGCTCCCGTATTTTAATAGCGTCTCAGTCACTTCACAGTGAGGCTAGAATTCTCTTTATTTATCAGCTGGTTTGTCCATATATGTCAATTTCTAATCAGATTCACCCTTTTTCTTCAGAGGAATCTGAGTATATTTCATCGTCTCAAATTTCAAAAAAGAAAGACAACCACCAAGATGTTGCACTTTTTAAGTTGCTTGCTACACACAGATAGTAACTTCATTTAATTATCTGGGCTCGTTACCGGGTGTAGTGGGCAGCTTCAAAATACACGCCGCCAATGTTCTATATAGGTTATGCAACTTCCTTTGTAAAAGTTTTGCAGTGCCTCGTTACACCCTTTGGAAGTATTCTGATCTACAAGGTAGAGACTCTTCAAAAGCCTAGAGATTGGAACAACTCCAAAACAAGTTTAAATACATGGCTAATTCCGTTTCAACAGCAGCATCATGCGTTTGCGAATTCGTTGTGTCTTCTATTTATATACATGTAAAAAACACAAACAACCCAAATTAAACAGAACGCGACACTATGAAGACGATGGCACCGAATGACCAAAAAGGCTCTGTTCTTAGTTGAAGCTACTGTGCCATTGCCCCCTCCAAAGGATTGGAGTCAGGTACCATTCATTCCTGGCTTTGGGGCCCGAGCCACCTCTTCTTACCCAGACCAAACTCCAATGGGAATTTTGCGTGCAGGGGGAGGACCTTGTCTGCCTTTGGTCAGCTAGTATCAGCTGGCATCAGCACCTTCCTACCCTGGGTGGAACGCAGCCAGGAAATGAGAGCTCCCCCTTTGCGGAGCGTGGGCGCGGACGGAGGGGACACCGTTGCTAACTTACTTAACACGTTCTTCGTTGATACTGAACCCAGCACAGACCCACGAAGGACGGCGCATGCAGTCCGCTAACCAGTTCATGCTTCTGATGTCACTACCTCTACATTGCCAAAGAAAGACTTTGAAGGCTATGTATGGGACCCGATCCTGCTCTTGTACAGTCAGCTGCGATGTTTGCCGCTGATTTCTATGGGAGTTGGATAAGGGGCAGGGCAGCTGCACAGACGTGGGTCCAATTCTCCTCTCGCGCCGGTTTTAACCCGGCTGAGACTCTATTGCCCTCACACCAGCGTGACAGCAGAATCACGGCTTTAAAACTTCCAGTTTCCCATTCAAATTGTGCAGCCAAGAGCGACAGGCCGGGGTTTGAGGAAAGGACATCAACTTCACCACTTTCCCAACCCCGCTGGCTTGGCTTCTGGCGCTTCAGTCTAACACACACCTGGGCCTGAGCACAAACAGTTGCAAGGGAGACAATTTGGTGCTCCAATATCTGCGCGGCTCATTCAAGTCAGTCGAAGGGGCTGCAATCGGACTGCGAAGACGGTACATGCCGCATCTTTGCGAGCGCAATTAGAGCGGGGCACGGTCTTGCTAATACGTGACAGGCTGAACAAAAGGAGAGGCGATACTGTGTGTGTGTGTGTATGTGTGTGAGAGAGAGAGAGAGAGAGAGCGCGTGTGACCTGGACGTGTACTCAGATCTGGCCGCCTGCGCTCCACACCCGTACGTAGGTGGCTGGCGGTTTCTACCAGCCCCATCCGGAACACTGTTCAGGCAAAAGACTGGCCGTCTTGCTTGAGTGGGGTCTGCAGGTTCGGGTCTCGTCTCTGGCTTTTCAGCTACTGCTCGTGGGTGGGTTACCTCGGCTCCTTTTTTAGCAGAAATGGCCGATTGCCAGCGCTCAGACTTTAACACTGGTACTTTGGTAAAGGTTACAGCACCCACGTGGGGAAAAGGAGCCAGACTCCATCTCCCTAAAGAGGAGCCAGAGGCCGCCTGTAACATTTCCCTCGTGTTCCCCGGAGCGGTTCGAAGGCCAGTTGCAGAGAGACGCAGAGAAATATTGTTTTCTCCAATAAGAGTAAGTCAGAAAAGTCCGAAAAACGAGTGGGAACGGCCCCGTTTGTCAGTTATTCGCTCTGATTCAAGATCATCCCGTCGGCCCAGGAGGCCCGTGGAGTCCGGCTGGCCGTCGGCACTGGGCCGGGTGGCAGCGGTTCCAGCCGGAGCCGCCCCCGGGCCGGGGCTCAGAGAGAGACCTCTAGGCTGTTTGCCTTGCGGGATGAAAACAGCCATGCGCTGATGTTTATCTGGGGGCTAAGACTTGCTGCGCCTCGGACCTGCGGCGCTTGGAGCGTGTGTCGCTGAGCCAGCAGCCCCAGGCGAGGCTACGAGGGCTACCGACCTGCTAGCCTGGCCCGAGGGAGCTCGCACTTGGGCAGGCAGAAAGCCCCATCGTCAACCCTTAGGGGCCTGCTAGCTTCCGCATCCAGTAATAGTCACCACCCCTGCCAGGCCCCGCTGGAGTCCCGCACGGCTCCGCGCTAGCTCCCCGCGAAGGCAGAGCTTGACGTTATTCTCACGGGGAGCAAGGGGCAAAGAGTGGCACGGCTGTGCCATGTGTTTCTGCGTGCCTGGGGCCACCCGACCTCCCCCCACTCCTTGCTCTGCTGGCCCATTATGTTGGCCTCCCCAGGCCTGGAAATCGGTCCCGCTTTTCACCCAGGGGCATCTCTAAAGCCCCTGCCGTTTTGCAGCCCATTCTCTTGAACTAGCGGCCTATGCAAGCGAGTCTCTCAGCCAAACACTGACCCAGCGGGCTGGGAGTTGGTTTCTGTCCTAGGTCGGCCTGTGACAGTTCTCCGCACCGCACGCCGCACGCCCTCTGCACCGCTGCACTTCCAGCCGGCCAGAGGCTGGATCCTTCCTGTCTTCCTTCCCACCGATGCGGTACTGGGCCGCTCCCCAGCCAGCTGTGACGGAGGCGGGGGGACGGGGGACGGGACTGGTGTCATTGGGTCGGCTTGCGGAGGGCAGCCTGGCTGAGACAGGCGGTGCTTGCAGGCTGCTTTTGGATGACTGGCAGCTCCTTCCAGGGACCCACCGAGGCGGGGATCTGCCGGCTCCCTAAGGCCATTTCAGGCCCCCATTAATTACAGGCCGAATTAAATAAAAGCAGAGGGTGGGGCACGAATCAGGCGGCTCCTGTCAGCCCACGTGGCGGCTGCTGGCAGGGGAGCAGACGGTGGGGCCAAGCCAGGGGTGCTGAGCCAAGTGTCCAGCGAGCCTGGCAGGCTCGGACGGCCACCAGCGAGCCACCCGGACCGGGGGAGGCAGAGACCCCTGAGCGCCGAGCTCCTGGGCCCTGCACCATCTGCCTTGTGCATTACCACACGCAAATAAATATTTGCAAAGCAGGCGCAAGTGTACGGCTAAAAATAGATCTCCGGCTTCCTCTCCTTCCCCTCCCCCCGCGTCTCCATGTGCGTGAGTCCAACTGCACAAATGGGAGCCAGCCTCCCTGTGATCCACCCGGCGCTAGCACAGGGCCTGCTCTGCGGGGCGGCCTGCCTGCCTGCTGCGCTGCGCTGCAGGGCGCTCTGGCGTTGCTGGACTCTGCGCTCCGGCAGTGCGTGTACTAGTAGCAGGCCCTTCTAGAGATGCTTGATCTCCCGGCCCTTCCCAAGTGCTGAGTCTCCACTGCCCCCTCCCAGCACCTTTCTCCGTGCCCTGGAATCAAACACAGCAGCTAAGTGCAAAGAAATGTGGAACCCAAGCTTGGAAGGCTGAGCGGGAGGGGGGCAGAGGAAGGGAATCAAATACATCATTTTGTCAATTTCCCCCTTGATTATATGGGCCTGTTTTTATGAGCTTGTCCTGCAGCCTGTGCACACACATATTTAAACAGCTTTTGAAATACTCTTGACAGTAAAAGCTCAACGAACTTCCAGACCCTGTTCACTCCCATAAAGCAAACACAATGGATCGTCTCTCCCTATTTGAAAGAATATGGTTGTCAAATAAATAACACCCCGGAAAGGCCAGCAATCCAGTGGCCCCGGATGAAGAACACCGGACTGTGCAAAGCTGATTGCCTTATGACTCAGTAAAGATGAAGAGTGAAACCCTCCGGCAACGACTCCCTGGGTCTGTTCTCTTCCCCCTCCCCAGCCTACAAAACAGCCATTGGTTTTATTATGGCCTTGGATCTTTTTCAGTTTGGAAAAAGAAAGAAAGGAGAGGAAGTCTGAGGTCTATTTTTATTCATATATTTTCGATTAAAACAATTAAGTAACCCGCATAATGTAGCAGCTACTCCCTTTTAACAGTTTCCTTATTTCTGTAAAGACAGTTTACTAAATGTGGCTAAAACAGGCTTCCTGATCCCTTAAAAATAATTAGAAACAACAGCTAATAAAGAAGCTAAATATGAGGTAGGATGCATGGGAAAGGACAATTGCCAGCCTCAGATTTCTCTTTCATTTATTTATGATTCAGGGATAATACACAACTCATTTCCCCAAAATCCTAAGGTTTAGGGCCTGATCCTGCAGTCCTGGTTTAAGGAAAATTTGACGATTTGCTTGGAAAGGATAGCAGGGGTTTGCCCTTAAGTGGTAGCCGTGGTTCTCATATTATTGTCTATGGACCAGTCCAGTGCCCTTCCTGAGGGCCTGGGACTCAGGAGTGCTAAGTCCAACTTTCAGCTCTGTGAGAGGCTTGCTGTGCAGTTTTGGTTACATCTCTTAGGACATGTCTATACCGCAATGGAAGGTGTGATGGCAACATGGGTCGGCATACCTGCACTGGCTTTAATTTAGCTAGCACAGCTGAAAATATCCATGAAGACTCAGTAGCCTGGGCATCAGCATTGGTCATACAAGTATGCTGCAGCCCCGGGTACATATTCGCATTGCCAGTCCATGCTGCAGACCCTGCTTCCACATCTTCACTGGTATTTTCTAGCCACGCTAGCTGAATTAAAGCTGGCCTGAATATGCAAGGCCTCATGCTGCAATCACACCTTTGATAGAAGTATAGACATACCTGGACTCTCTCTTTGTGTCTCAAATCTCTGTCTGTAAAATGGGGATAATGTCCACCCTCAGTGGCATCCTGGTTTGAAATAGTTGGTGAACCTCAATTGGGCAGTACTCAAATTAACTATGTAGAGGTGATACTGATGAGCTAATTAGCAGCACTTTCCCCTTTGAGATGATTTTCCATCAATGCAGCTGAGTGAGGTTAGGGGCCTTGTGCTACAGGAGGTTCTCTTTCCCCTCTTTCTTTTTTTCGACACTAAGATGTAAAACTGAGGCCCTGATAACCGAACCACTGGATTGTCCATAAAGCGTTTAATCCAAGTGTCCTCGCTGAATTCCATAACTAAATTCCCCATGCAGTTTCAGTGAGAAAAGGGTAGTCCCTCGCTTCTTGATTTAAACTGCAGTACGGTGCTGCTGTGCCTTGTTAAACAGTTGCCAAATTTCACCTCAGCTGCTGCCTGCCTTTCAGTGGTAGATGAACTGGCACTGTGTATAATTTGTATTTCAGTCTAAGGTCACAATTCTGTCGCCATGCTACACACAGAGTTCCCTTTGAAATTACTTGGAATTCTGTGCAGAGGTCTGTGGAGCACTTTGGGAGTTTGAGGGTGAAGGGTCAATATAAGATAATTAGTAAGAGATTGTGTATAGTTTAGTCTTTGGTATAGGTTAAAAAGGATAAGTGACTGTCACCATGGCATGTTTCTCTCTTGCTAGTTATGTGATGTCACTGTAAGAAATGGTGCCAGTAATTCCCAAAGGTTCTTGGTATCTAATTCATTTGATACAGCTTCTATTGAGAACTTTTTTGCTCCCGAAAAAGTGGAGTGGTTTTCATTATTGCTTTTATAAAGATTTTTTTTCATTACAAATAGTTTGTTCTTTAAAGAAAGCATCTTTTCAAACTCCCAAATGAGAAATAGGAGGAAAAAACTCACTCTAAAAGAAAAATGACTTCAGATGAGTTTTGAATTGCAGACACAGACTTTGTTTACATCTGCCTGACAAAATGCCTCTCACATATTTTCTGAAAGGTGATTATATTAGTCAGTGGGCCATTTTAGCAGTTTCACATTTCATAGCACCATAATAGCACCAAATGTATTCAGGGATATGTGTCTATCCACTTTCTTTACTGTGGTATTAATTTTCAGGGACTTTACTCTGCTACCATTCATGAATGCTAAATTCATGCAATCTCCTTCTTCCCCTGAAAACAAAATAAAAGCTCCCTACACAATCAAGTGCTTTTCTAGGACTTAAGCAGGGCTGGAAAATCATTTTTAGCTGTAGGAAACTTGTTCTAGACAGAGACTTTATTTCAGTTCTTCTCGCCTTTCTCCATCCTGATCCACTTGACTGACCCAAAGATCATCTTGCAGAGGTGCAGAAGTTTTTGGGCCCTTACTCAGTAAGGTATTTAAGCACATGTGAGTGGTTGCATTAACTTCAGTGAAGTCAACAGGAATAGTGATATGCTTAAAGTTATACACACGCTTAAGTACCTTACTGAAGTGGGACATTATTGCTAAGGTTAATGAAGATTTGAGCTGAAGTAGCACTGACATTTACTTTAAGCTTCAAAGCTGTGCTTGAGTGGATTTTAAAGAAACATACTTTACTTAACATTTCACTACCTATGAAAGGTGCTGGCTTGACAGCCATGGAATTTGCAGTCCTCTATTTATCCACCAAAAACACGGGCGACAGAAGTGCAAACTGATTCACAGACACCACATGAAAAGGCAGTTCAGTTTCTACATCCAGTGACCTTTCTTCTGAGAGTGCCAACAAGAATGCCAATTGCTCAGTGGAATCTGGGCAGGTAATAGAGATTTTAGAAGAGAGTTTAATCTAGTGATTAAATGTGGTACCGAGAGTCAGGAGTTCTGGGCTTCCTCATCTCCAAATGTTACGCTCCTTCCCTACTTCACTGGATGTGAATGAATTTTTGTAAAGCTCTCTGAGACCTTTGATGGGAGATGCTATGGAAGTGCAAAGTATTGGTTCCAGTGGCATGTATATTAATGAAGAATGCCACAGGACATGTCCACACTAGGATGTTTGACAAAAAAACATTCTCACAGGCACTGCCACCAGTACAGCAGGTTTAGCTACCAGGGTTGCAAGAATACTTGAAGCTAGCAGAGCATTCCTTATACTAGGGCCCCTACCAACGCTAGCACTGGCTGGGAAGTGGTTGTAAAATTGTGTGGAAAAGGCCGTAGAACGATAGGGACGGGGCATAGCGAATAAACATGAAGAAGGCCTGGCAAACCAGGACAAAAACAAAAACTATTTTGAATTGTGCTTCTTTCCTTGCTGAATTGTGTCCTCTTTTTTCTTTATTCTATTTACATGTTCCCTTTATCCAGTCCACTAGAAACTTAGCAGAGACCACAACAGTTTGTTCAAGAAGACACTGAGTAGCCGTCAGATGGCGACATGTGTCAGTTACTCCAGTCATTGGGCCGTGAGGTGAAAGCTTGAATAACCTTTCCTAGTTCCTTGGCTGGTCATTTTTACTCTTGAATGAGACTAAATCTGTACACTCACAATTCATACATATCTAACACCTATGTCCATCTGATAGAGGAAATGTACCACTCACAACTGATACCATTTAAAAACAAAGCATAGGTGGTGACAACTACGGACTGATTTGCTAATATCTTCAAAAAACTCAAGTAGCCCATTGAAGTCAATGGGATATTCTTGACTGGTTTTAAAGGTTTTTGGATCAGACCCAAAGTGATGCCTTAGCTTAGTGAGAGAGCTCTCTATGGTAGGCAAGCAGACTCAAATTAGAAACATATAGTTTATTAAAATTCATTGTGTTCCCCTTGGTGAGGGACAGCTTGCTTGATTATGGTTCCTCAAAACAGGGAGGTACAAATGGAATCAGCAGAACAGTTTCATTTTTCAATAGTGCTTTTGGTTTTGGGTAGTGGTAGTACATATGACAGGAGCAGAATTCAGGATAGCACAAAGAATGGTATGAAACTTTAGGACATGATGTAGTCAAGGATTGCCTTGGATCTCATCCATTACTCTACCTCAGAGGTGGAAATTCTGTAATAAAGTAATTTTAAGAGCTCACTCTAAGACTTCCTTTGTCTTTGCCATAATATTTGTATTGTGATTGAGGGTCTGTAAGGAATTATGTGATGCTCAGTAGGCCAAATTCTATGCCAACGTACATCTTGTTAATCCCACTAAAGTAAACGGGATAGCATGGGACAAAGATCAGTACAGACTTCGGCACTGTACATACTGGAGAACACGAGCAATGAATTGTATTGTATAATTTGTACCCATCTGCTGAAGACAGAAAGGAATGTAAATGCAACATTACTGTAGCTTACGTAGAGACATGCCCCTCACCATTACAACAGGGGGAGAGAGCAAATTTTAGTTCTGTATTGATCTAATAATTTAGTTTTCCATCTTTGTACAGCATCGTTGCTGACTGAAGTAGAGTAAACGTCAATATACAGTGTAAATTTTGGTTGTTTTTACAATATTTTAGGAAAAGCCTATCTTTTCATTGACATATATATTTCCTTAACATTTTATGATCAGTTTTATTAAAATGATGTTCTATAACTAAGATTCCCTTCCTTCTTCCGGTTAAATTGTGAAATCCTAGCCTCCAAAACCCCCATTGTCTTCATTAGTGCCAGGATTTCACTTTAGCTATTTAGGGCCAGATCCTTAGGTAGTGTAAGCCATTCAAGTCAATGGAGCTGCAGCAATTTATATATGCTGAGAATCTGGCATTGTGTTATAGGACTTACAGGACTTGACTCATCTCTCTAACAGTGAGAAGCAAATTCCATTGACTGCAATGGACTTAAAACATTTTAGAACTGGGGCAAGTGAGATCAGGACCATAAGGGAAAAAAAAGATTGTCAAGGAAAAAAGAGGTACAAAAAGACTTTGACATCACAACTATTGAACAGAGAGCTCAAAGCTGGAAATACATCTGACATCTACTTTTGAATCCTGATCATGTTAGCCATATTGAGAGGGGCAAAGGAGTCTTGCCTCTTTGCCTCAGCTTTTGCTCTCTGTCTTGTTTTAATTGATCACAGACAATGCATGTACACAGCAGCAGGAAGGAATGAAGAGGGAGGAGGAGAAAGAGTTGGGATGGCTGATGGCATAGTGTGTTAAAGTGTACCAGGTGAAAAAGAAAAATGTGTTGATGACGTGACATTTGTGCAGTGAGCTGAGGGCAGAGTTTACTGATCGCACTTACAAATGTGAAAATCAAATGCGAATACAATGAAAAACACACCTTTGTGTGTCTATCCAAGGACTGATCCCAAATGCAGAATGGACTTTGCACTAAGCCATCATCAGATTCTATAAAGCGTCAGTAACCTGCACGCATGAACTCCTCTTCGTGTTTATTGGTGCAACATTGGTTGAAAATATTGGGAGATTTTGTTTTCTGCTAATTTTTAAAACAAATATTTAAAAGGAGGGGAAAATCTTCTCTATAGAAAAATGATTTGCAAACAAGTGAATAGAAAAAGTAAAGGCAAAATATTAGTTACAAGACATGCCTTTTCTTCAAATGTTTTGAAAGTGAGTAAAACTCATACTGCACATTGATACGTTTATCATGGGCCAGATCTTCAGATGCTGAAAGCAGCTGTACACTGATTTACTCAAGCTGCAGAGCTGGCTCTATATTTTCAAGAGGAAACCCAGCTTCAGATATAAAGAGGTGTGCTAGCAATACAGAACAAGCTCCTCCTTAGACTGGATCCAACCTTGTGGGCAATGGGTGTGGATTCCGTACGGTTGCAGCTGTGTGACATAAAATAGAATTTGGCCTATGGGACACAGTGCTGAAGTTTTTTGTTAAATAGTTTCCACATGAGCAATCATTTATTATAATTCATTAATATCCGGTGGAGCAAGAGATTGTTTAGTTCCTATTTTACAGAGACAGTGTGTTCTAACGGTTAGAGCAAAGGCCTGACAGTTGGGAGAACTGGGTCACAGGCAAGTCTCTTGGGATGGGATTTTCAGGAGAGCCTAATTGACTTAGGAGCACAAGTTTGAATGACTTTCAATGGGATTTGTGTTTCTAAGTCACTGAGGGACTTAAACCTCAATCTCAACTTCTATCTCAGTTTCTCCACCTGTAAAAAGAATGTGATCTGATCTCCTTTCTGACCTCAGAGATGTAAGGATACACTTGTTTATAACTGTGAAGTGCTTTAACATTATACTTGCTAAGAATTTATTCTTAAGGGCAGATCCTGCCTCTTCCTCTCTGAGTGAGGAGGGCTCCAGAGACAGTAGAACTAATATAGTTCCAATATGCAGGGGGCAGGATACAGGCAGGTTGCACAAGGGATCCAATGTAGACATCTCCACCTAGTCGTCATCCATGCAACACCCTTCTGTACATTTCCCCATTTTGCAGGTGAGGAAAGTGAGTCAAGGAGCTGAAGAGACTTTCCCAAGGCTACATAGCCAATCACTGGCAGATTCCCCAGTTATTACCAATTCCCAGTTCTGTGTGTTCTTCCAGACCATGCTGCCTTCCAATCTGGGAAAATATTTCCAAAATGTATGACAAAATTCAAGCTCTCAGATATTAATTTGATTTTGGATTCATCCACAAACTTTCCATATTTAGAATGGTTTTGAATTGTCTGACGGGACACAAATATTTGGATTAGACACATTGTAGGCCTTTTAATAGTATCAGCTAGAAATTTGCTAGGAAAAAATAGCAATCTTATCTCTTGAATTCAGGGCAGTTGAAAAATTATTTGGCTCATCACTCATTTGCATTAATAATCAATCAGGTCTGCAGATGAGGCTCCAAAAACAAGGCCCAATCCTGCTTCTGTTGAAGTCAATGGCAAAATTCCCATTGATTTCAGTAGCTTCTGGATCAAGCTTTTGTCTTGTGTTGTGCATTTAACTAAGGGCTAAAATGTGCTAGCCCTTTGAATTTCAAAGATCAGTGTTAAGTACCTTTTAAGGACCAGCTTACTAATGGTTTATCCATCATAAATGTGGTCTTATTTGTTTTTTCAGGTGTAATGCACTAGCAGTTGATATGTTATAGAGTTTTCAATGTTGAATAAAGCCTCTGATTATCCCTTACTTTCCTACTCTGATTTCAGACTTGTCTTGGCTGTATCCATTCAAATACAAATTAAAAGGATCTTATTCCACAGTGAAACTTATTAACCTTCTGGGGTTTGGCTTTATATAAAACTAAAACAATAATGAGATACTATAGAGTTCAGCTCAAACCTTTTCTCTTTTCTCTTTGGCTACTCTTAGGATTCCTCCCTCAGGACAGCAAAGCTCACACTCTAAATCCTCTTTCTCTCTCTTCTCTCAGAAAGCTACTTCCACTTTCTTTGCATCCAGAGAGTTAAGAAGTTCCAATCTGAGTGCATCAACAGAATCATTTCTCCCTATGGGAAGAACTGATATCTACTAATGGGGGTGGGAGAATAGGTTTCAGGCAAACATTGCCAACCAGTTACATCACCTTGGTTGAATTTCTTCCCACCTCATGATCATAAGCAGCAGAAACCACAAAGAAAGAGAGAATATAGTTGAAATTAAAATTAATAACCATCCTCACTATATATTGGTCAGGCTCAAATCAACAGTAATAAAAATGTGTGGCCCTAAACAGTGAAGAAACTCAGCCTTGTTCCCCAGAGTATGCAGTAGCCTGAATACAGTTCAGCTGTGAATAATTTCCAGACAAGGGACAGGTTAAGAGCCAAGACTGGTGTCCAGTGGTTTAGGATATCTCCAGGCAACTTTAAGTTGAGGAAGAAATAAGACCTACAAAGTATTGAATCTCTGATGGACTTGGAGAATTCTGCTATACAGGGACAACCCAAAATAGGATAAATTAGACTCCTTCGCCAACAACCCATGTCATCGACGACTGGGTGAGATATCTGTCCTGATGGAATCATCCATTAGCATTTATCTGAAGCAGGACAAACACTCACCAGCATTTATTGGGTTCCCTCTTATGTAGTTTCATCCTGACTGTGTACAGGCTCTATTGTTTATGGTGTGTTGTTCTTTTGCAAATCCTGCTGCCTTAGGGTGTAGAGACTTTCAGTTTAAACAGGTGGCTATAGTTAATTATTCAAAATGATTGTCAGGAATTTGGATTTTTTTTTTTTTTACTGACAGTGCACAAGTAATAAGCATTGTACAAAAATAAGACGATTGCATGCTGTTTGGGGTATTTCTAATTAAAAAAACATGGCTTCAGCTTATTGTAGAGTTTCTGCAGGCTGGCATTCTTCGTGAGAACTTCATTTGTTGAAACTGTTTTGGTTTCATGTCGGTTGTGTATTTAAAGAACGATGTCAGCTTAAATGGTTTCATATGAAAAGTGGAAGTCTACTTACCTCTAGGAAAGTGAAACCATAAGTGTCTTTAATTTCTAATTTCATACGAATCCATGAACCATTCGCCACACTCATATCTTGCCTCCCCCTCAGTCTCTAGGACCCCTGGCTTCAGTGGGATCTCAGTAGAGACTTGGCTGCTAGTGGAGAAAGTTCAGCTGTTCATCCAACAGACTTATGTCACTCGCCATAACTCAATGATGGGCAAAAGATGAGGAAGCTGCTAGTTAGCGCAGCCATAGGAACGAGCCGGAAGAGGATTGGAACTAAGATATCAGATAACTATTTCAGCATCTTTTCAAATGCCTCCAAAATTCAGTCCTTTCCTGAGTGAAATATGGCAGCTATTTAACACTATGAAACAACACTACACAACGGCTTTGACAGAAGGAGAAGAGAGCTACACCCAGCTGAAACAAGAGAGGGAATTTAGATAGGTGGATCTTTCTCTGTCATACAGACTGCCTTTTATAACAGAGTGTAAGAAGGTGAGACAGTGATTAGGTAAACTTACGTCAGGTAAAATGGTAAGAGCTTAAGTGTATTTAATGGCTCATATATATCACATACTAGTTAGTAATATATATAAGCAAGTGCATAATCAATATAAATGTAGGCCTAGATTAGTGTGGTTCATCAGATCTTTGAATAATCCCTTTTTGGGAAGAAGTGCAAAACAATGTTTTTGGCTTACTATGTATCCTGTTCTTTCACTTCTTGAAATGTCCCTGATACTGGGAACAGAACAATGATGGAGTAACAATGAGAGGTCACGAAGACCCTGCCAAATATCATCAGGATAAACAAGGAAAGTCCCCAAAGTCCCTGTCAATTATTAAGATTGATAGTTTAGTTATTGCCAATAACTCAATAAACATGTTACACAACTTAGTGTGTAATGCAGAATCTTATATTTGGTCATAGATATTGTTAATCATTATTATGTAATGAACAGAGAAGAAGGGTGTTGATAGATAGTAGGACATCATCTTTGGTGTAAAAGAGTGTATGGAGACTTAAGTCTTTGCCTTTGTTTGTGTACAGCCTTGTCTGTATATACTTAGTCAGATCACTGGCCAGTCATGCTTCAACTGTTCACTGGGCTATCGAACTCGGTACCTATGCTGAAATAAACCTGATCCTTGGCTCTGAACTCTAGCCGTGGTTTTGTCTGCTACAGTGAATATTGTTTGGCTGCTTTGCTAGGTCCATAAGGTAACCTGTGGGCCTGGTTGGTGATCCCAAAAACATCCTTGCACAGGGATGTGCACTAGTTTGTCCCTCACAGCATTCCTTTTCAATATTCTGTGGCTTCAATAATGTAAAGTACATCACATCCACCTCCAAAAAAACAAAGAACAAACCAGTATGGCTGATAGTAAAATGTTTCTGACAGGATCATGGTTATGGTAGGGTAGGTCCATTTTAGTCCTAAAAATCTTGGGAATGTCCTTTAAAAGGTGACCCAAATGCATACCAAACTACAATTGGTAGAGTATGTTCATTGTTATAATACAAACCAAATGTTGCCATATAAATATCAAGTCTGTACAAGTAACAGCTTTTTCTCTTCCCCAAGATGACGTTTATTGACTTTTTTAAAAAGAAACCCCCAACATTCTGATAGACTCAAATAAAAAATGTAAGAATACACAAGGAGAAGCTGTCCAATCAAATAACGCAGTGTTATGTGACTTAAGAACTATGGGGTAATCATAAAACCCAAAAGGTTACATAGAAATATAGTTAATTTGCTGTTGAAATTACTTGGAAAACATAACCCAACCTTCATATCCCTTTACGTAAGACTCTGTGGAAAGTCTCATTGTAGGCTTTGTTCCTCAAGGTCTGTAGGACACTTAAGCACTTTTTAATGATATTATCACTATCTAAATGAACAAATCTGCCTTTTTAAATAAATATTATGAACACAGACAGGCAGTTTGCTTGCTTGCACTTATATTTCTGAGAAAGAAAATTCAGCTTTTACAGAAGCTCTGAGAAAAGAAAATTCCTCTGCTGGAAAGAACAATTTTGGGAAATGAGTGTTATTATTTAGTTATTCTACTCATTTTAGAAAGTAGCCAAATTCCCTTTTTTATAACTATACGTGTACCCTACAGTTCATTGACATCAATGTCCTTTAGAATACAGATATAATCAGAATTAGAAAGTCATAGAAGCAGATGCCTTTTCCAACCTCTACTAACAATTTTTTAATATCAGCATCAGTTCTCCCATCCGTACACACACACAAATGCCATTCACTCTAATGGGAGTTATATGCCCTTATTTTTGAGTGGGATAGAAAAGGCCCCCTTCTTCTTCAGAGAAAGAGGTGTTCTCTCAACGCTCTGAGAACCAAGAAATATTGGCTTGTACAGCCAGATCCTCTCTTTCTCTAACACTTCTTTACACCATGGCAACAATACAAAGCAGATCTACAGCTGGTTTAGCTGGCCACTGAAGGAGGACTCCTTCATAAGTGAAGAGATGGATAGATCGTGACAGAGATCCAAACCCATAGTTTGAGAAGCACCGCTGGATCCTTCAGGATTACAATATATTGCATATATTGGGGTGTTGGGAGCGGCATAACAGGGATATAATCAGCTCTATGCAGAAACATCCTGAAGAAGGCAATGCTACCTTTTGTTTTGCAAGAGGTGTTTTTAAACACTGTGTGGAGTCAACAGGAATTAAGACCCTGGTATTCACAGTTGTGGTTATAATCCCTGGACTGAGTAAAATTAATACAAATCTAGCCGAAGGTTTAGATTGAATAGACATAATAAAATATTCAATCTACTAAAATCCATAGCTGTATTCCTGTACTTCACCTAGTATCATATTGTGTCTTCTAGTACATTACATCTGAATCAGAGTTAGTTACCAGGGGTTACCCTGTTCACTCCAGGAACTGCATAATGCACAAACAAACTGATTTATCCTTTCATCTCAACTAGAGCGATGCCCACTGCATCTGGTGCACTGGATCACAGCGTCACTGAATTATAAATCTGGATTTTAGAGCTCACACAACATTTTGCTCCTATTAAAATATGCCCTGCAACAAAAATCAAAGGAACAATTTCGAAGTGAGAGGGATTTGTGTAGAGACAGAGACCCACAAAGTCTGGGCCTTAAAAACCTCTTTTAAATACTTTCTGTCTATGAAGGAGTGGGGACATGCGTGCATGTGTGCGTGTGATGAAATTCTCCTAGGTATTATAGTGATGTGGATTAATACCTTTGTATATGTTGGAAAAAAAACAATGACCATGATATCCCTTTATTCAAAAGCAGGTCACTGTTAGAGTCTTTCATCTCTAAGTGATCTATTCAAATCCAGCCTAGTTTTTTAGTGGCCCAAAAGCTGTTACAATTTGATGTCTTATGTGTGAGATGAGTTTGGCAATCTCTGTCCAATTCCAAATCGAAGAGTCTATATCCGAAACAGTGACACTGGCATTCACCATCCTCTTGTTAACAGCCCTGGCAATGAAGCCAAGGATTTAATGGGCACAGGGATGTTAACTCATAGACTGGGATCTGCTATTAGTGTGCTCAGGAATTGACACGACTCTCGTTCGATAATGACAGAAAGGCTTTAATTACTACACTTATAAACATATAAAATGAGCCCCCAAACCAAAAGTCCAGTATATTTTAGTTGCAAAAGCAATTATCCTCACCAATGCAGGCAAGAGGCAGCGATGGTTTCTTAGCAGCTTCCCCCCGAGAGCCTGGATCCGTGGTCTCAGAAGACAGCTGGGCAAAATGGCAGGTCTTGTCAGTTTCTTGTCCAGAGTGACTCTTCACTCTTGAAGCTTGCTTGCCTTGCTTATTTCCATTGCTTCTCTTTTATATTCTTAAATTCAATGTTTTTCAAAGCATTTTGGTAATTACATGAGTAAACACAGGAACTCCCAAAAATAATCCAAGAGGGAGATCCATGTGTTTTACTTAGTTAAAAGGCGCTAGCCATCTAGATTTGTTGTTTAGTTTCAGTGTTCCACCCTTCAAACAAAGGGGTATTGGGGTTGTTGTGATTAAATTGAGCAATACCTGGGGTGGCATCCAGCCATGGGCTTTTCATAAGGTATTTTGAGAGATCTGGATCCATGGAGGTCTAGCACACCCTGCATTTAACACATTTCTGTTTATTGCATAGATGAGTTACTCCCAGAGGATAAGTTCTTTAGGGAAGATGGTCCAGACAAGAGAGGCAATTAATAAACAGTTATCTTAATGAAATACCAGACATACTTTGAGAATGGAAAGACAGCATGGGTGTATTGCGATGAGAAACAGCCACCCCTTTTCAAAAGGGACTCCAGCCACCATTTCACATACTCTGCATTATGCAACTTATTAATATTTGGTAGTTTAATTTTATAAGTAGGCCCAGCCTAGCTGAAATTTCACGGTCTACAGGGACTGAGCGATAGCCTTTTCCCTGAAGGTGGTCACTGTATGCCAGCATAAAGGCACACTGGCAGAGGCAGTGAAGAGGTGCTTGCAAAGCTGTTCTGTGATCAGAGAGGAGTTTATCTTTCAGGGCATTGAAACCAGCCCATTTCATGAGCACTATATTCAAATACAGACAAAATGGCCATTCACTACACACATTCATCTTTTTCCAGGATGATTTTGTAAGGATTGTTAGCCCATGGATTAGGTGCTGTTGAACTGTCTCTGGAAGCAGAATTAGGTCATGCTGCTACTACACAGAAGAGTGAGCGCTGGATCTCTGGGGGCTACTCAGGTCATGAATCTACTCTCCTATGTGATGTGCTGCATGGACTAGGGGGTCTATCACTATGTGAATCCTTTGGTCCCCTGTGGCAGGGACATAAGATATGGTTAGCCACTGGACAGAAGCGGTATTTATGGCCTAGGTATATAATTGCACTGCATCCTTGGAAGAAAAATTTCATCCCTCTAGGCCGACCATGGAGATACTAGATGAAATCCTGGCCCAATTGAAGTCAATGGCAAAAATGCCATTGACTTCAGCGGGACTAGGATTTCACCCATTCAGTCTTCTGCTTGTATTGGATGCTGTCTCTGAGTCTGAGCCTAATCTCAACATACCCCATATAATATTGGAACTTTAATAACTCAACAAGTACATAAAAATATAACCCCAACTCTAACCCCAACTCACACAGTTCCAGAAAGCTTGTTTTCCTATTAAATTAACATTAAAAAACAAAAGGATGGGCCCACACAAACAGACTGCTAAAACAAAATCAAAGTGATGCAGAATTAAGGCTACATTTTTATTCTCTGTTGTGCATGCAGCTTACAGTTTCAGGTCCTCAAGTAAAGGGTCTTGTGCTCTGCGTGAGCTGCAATATCTAGGCAAAACACAATGAATTAGGGACCCAGTTTTACCTTAGAGTGTGTGTGATGTGTGCCAGAGCATTCACAATGAGGCAAAGGCATCGAGGGGGCTGGAAGGAGAAGATCTTTCATGGAAAAAGAAGTGTATCTGGGCAGGATTTTTGCATGTCCCCATTGCTCTTATTGAAGTTGTGTGTTTTATTAACAGCTCAATGCCTTCAATTACCATATCTCATATCCTCCCTATCTAATCCTACAATAAAATAATAATCCAACATTTACATCAGCAGTTACCAAAGAAATGAAAGGGATGTCATATTCAGGATCAAGTCTCCACTGCAGGATCTAACTAAAGTGGCTGATGGGCTAGAAGGAAACATGCCCTTTCTTTAGACACCAGTAGCTTTGGCAATTAGCATGCATACAAAGAAAAAATATGAAAAGTAAGTGAAAGGTAAACAGCTGTAATTTATATTCTTACTAACCAGACGATCAGAACACTTGCCCCACAGGGCCAATCTACACTTGGAAAATTGCCCCACAATTTCTAACCCATTTGAGAACTGTTCCAACAAAATTGGTATTTAAAGTTAATAAGATTGGAAAAAAAAAAGCTTTATAATATGCTGCAGCAGTGAGTTCCCTGGGTTCATGCCAGTTTGCAATAAGGCTATTTTCTTTTATCCATTTCAAATGAGTTTTCAACTCCATTGATTGTCCTCTTTTTCCTGCATTATGCAACAGGATAAATAAATCTCACAAATAGCAGTCTGCATTTTTTGTTTGTTTGTTTGTTTCAGTATTATGAAACTTGGGGTATGTGTCAGCAAAAAAGCTCAGTGAACAATTATTTTGGTTAAAAATACTTCCATGATGGCTGTGATGTAACTCAACATTTTACATTACAATGGAAAGGATGTATTCTAAAACAAAAGATACTTTAGAGACTGCTGTTGACTTTGCCCTGGAAGGTCTGAGTGTAGCAGAGCAAACAATTGCCCTGAAGGGATTTTCCCACTGCTCATAAAAAATGTCACAGCATAATCTTGTCCCATCTGTACTGTGCTTTCTCAGGGCAACTTGAGTGCAACCCATTTGGAGAAGGCTATAATGTAAGTAATGCTGTTTCAAACATTACACTGAACAGTAGCAAGTTTTTAAGTTTAGAATGTTCTTTAAGAAGTGGATACAATTAAAAATATAGCCCAGTGTATAGCAATTAACTGCCGGAGAGTAGCAGGGCTGATACTGTAAAATACTCAGTTGCCCATGTTTTCTTCAGTTCAGGAAGGGGAAGATTGAAGAAAACAGGGAATAAACTGGGGAAACTGTGTGATCCTTTTCAAATAGATTAGGGAAATGATGCATTTCCCAGAAATCCATGGGACTATTTAGTGGGAGGAGGTGTTCCCCCCAATTTTAATTTTTTTTTTTTTTGGTGGTAATATGGGGTCACAGTATGGAAGAGATTGAAGACCAATGGTATAACACACTAGTTAAGTGTGTCAGAGGCTAAACCTACACAGAGAATAAGCACTTAGTACTGCCATTATCTTCAGCAGCAGGGGAAGAGGCCTATGCTTTTGTTGTTGAAGACATCATGTTCTATCCCCACAGACAACTCTTGCTGGTGGTCATTAGATTAGCAAGACATTTCATTTGAATATGATATAAACATAACTGACCAATTTTGCAATCAGTTTGTAATGAGAAGGGTATCTCTCCTTTCCCAGAGGATCCTGACGAGGCTACTTGTATTGGGATCTGTATCCAATTGCAAACTTTAACAAAAGTTTTCCAAGTGATAATTATTCAGTTAAGCTGGGAGTTGGAAGGCTGGATCCCTAGACAAGGAGTTGTGTGTGCATTCAAGTTATTTTTAAAATGTATTTGTCTTGTAACCAACATTAACTGTCAAACTATCACAACCATTCCTATTATGTAGCTCATTATTACTATTCCAGTTTTACAGATGACTGGATTAAAGGTGAAAGCTACTTTTGATGTGCCTAACATGAGACACCTTTGTTCTGATTTTCAGAGGTGCTGAGTACCCACCTTGACTAGTCCAGAGTGTCTCTTGTTGAGCACGGAAAAATTGACCACCCCAAAATCAGAGATCACTTCTGAAAACTTGGGCCTTGGAGCAGTTATAACAGGGAATAGTTGTGGACCAGAGCTGATGTGGATAGCCAGGGTCTCTGCATGGATCCTTGATGATCTTCCAAGTTTGTGGACCAACTCTGTGCCCTTTGCCACTGGGTAGGGAACCGCACTCACTCAACAGAACAACATGGGGGAACCTGTGGAGAGTTCTTCCCCAAAAGCCCGAGCCCCATACCCCCTAGCTAGGATAGGCATGGATACCCTGCCATTTAGGTTTTTAAAAATATTTTCTTCAGAAAAATCACTCCCTTAAGTCACTACCAAGTTGTTTTAAAGTTTCTTCTCTGATTTCTCTCCCTTTGTCAACATCGTTCTGCTGTCGATGGTACTCAATATCCCATTGTTAATTTGTTGTTTTTTGATTGTTGCCATTTTGTCTGGTTTATATATTTCAGTTTTTAAAAGGCCCCTGACTAGATTTCAGGTGCTTGTACATTTTTCTAAACACATACAACAAGTTAATTGGATCATATCTCCACAAGTAGAAAATCTCCCCACCCAGATCTTCCTCTTTCAATCCACACACACTCTTATTCAGACTGCCTCAGAAAATGGGAAATCACAGGCCTTTTATAGCAAGCCCTTCAGGTCAATACATCTGATCTCTTTAAGACTAAGGCAGGGAACAGGCTCCAGAGTCCAGGATCCTTTTTGAAAAAACAGGGATACCAGCTCCCGCCCATTTAAACCGGGACGGTATGGGCTCAAGAAACTCATTTGATCACAACTGCTGTGAGATTCCCTGAGAAGAGAGAAGCAGTTTCTGGGAGTAAAATAAACTGGAGTGGCTTGTCTGTCGTTCATTGTTTTATACACCTCTATCCTACCTCCTTTAACTCTTCTTCTTTTCATACAAAACAATCCTGTCCTTTTAATTAATTTTTCTCTGGATCTCCTCACCTTCACACTTCTAATCACGTTTGCTGCTCTTCCTCGAACCCTGTCCATTCGGAGAGGAGATGACGAACTGAATGAAGTGAGATTGTACCATTGACACTCCGATCTATGTTCAGATGAGAGATTGCTGCTTAAATCTCTCTCTGTAATGGGGGCAAGTCTGAACACTCAGATCTTTGGGACAGTCCAGATTCTGATCCAGACTTTGAATTCACAAGTTACAATATTGCAATCCAGCATTTTGTTTTTGTTCATTAGACACACATGAAGTCAAGATATGGGTGAATCCAAATGCCACTACATATACCACATTATACTTGAGCCCCTTTTTACATAAGCTAACATCTGTATTCCTCTTTCAGCTTCCACAGAACAGGATAAAATGCTGTGTAGTAATAGAAAATAGACAAACTGGAAATAATGGACACTGGCAATCAAACTATCATTTTAGGTACATTATGTTCAGGGTACTAAATTGGTAGGAGCCCTTTATTTTTAATTTCTGCTCATCTGTTCACCATTATTAAATGAGCTCAGAAATCAGAGGAGATTGAAGAATGACAGAGGGTAATTATACACTTTAGGAGAAGATATTTTTCATGATGGTGTTAGAACAGCACTAAGATAACAACCTATTTAAAAGGCAGCAGGCAGAGAGAGAGAGAGAATGAATATCTGTGTATCACAATATAACTGTGCTGCTGCCCTCAGACAGCAGACTTCACTTCAAAAAAAAAATCTTTCTGCTTCTAATTTTATTGTTTAACTAAAAGCAAAACTATACACTTTCCCTTTAATAATAGCAGTTGCTTAATATTTAATGCCTTTAAATTATGTAACTGGTTTTGTCAGTTCTGCATTTAAAAATATTTGTGATGCTAACCACAATCTAAACAATTTTCAACTGTTCTTGTGGGGATTTTTTGTTTGTTCACTCTTGGATACAATGAGATTTGTAAGTACAAGAATTTGTCCATGTTCACGCTCATGTAGTCCTGGGTATTTTAATGGGGTCTGGCACCAAGAAGTTCAGTTCATCATAAGGCTGCAGTCAGTGCTTGAGAGATATAGATATATAGATATAGTACAGGCCTTCTCAACCGGAGGCCTGCAAAGAGATATAAGTGGGTTATTTACAAACAAGCTGCCCTCCCCATATTGCTAACTGGGAGGAGGTTCCAAGTAGATGGGAAGGGGGTCTCAGTTCAGACAGTATCAGTAACCTCTGATTTAGAAGATTAACAGAACATCACCATTCTTGGTCCTGTCCAATGAAGTCCCTCTAGTCTAGTGAACTAGATCTGGTTGTGTTGTAGGTTCTCCTTTCACATGCAGAGCAAAGTTCCATTCCTCAGCAGCAGTCATATAATCCCATGCATCTACAGAAGATTATCATCTGACTATTGGGTTATCTCAGCCTTTTGTTCTGTGGGTTGGATCATCTCTCACCACCATCAGAAAAGCTATGGGGCGACAGCACCACAGAGCACTTGCAAAAATTGTATGTTATCCTGAATGTAGAAATCACCCCAGCTGTATATAAGGCCCAGTCCAGGTGATAATTTAAATTGATGTCATGAAGCACTGTCCTAATGCAGAGCCTCTTCTTTCAGACACATCATCTGACTCCATCTTATAACTCAGGATTGAGTAGCTAAGGCTTTGTCATGAGTAACAGTCTTAAAGGTATCAGAGACCAGATAGGAAATTGTACATGCCAGCTGACAGAAGATATTCACAGTGTCTGACATCTGGTGTTTATCTTCGGTTTCTGTAGGTCTAAAAAGCAGTGCCATGATTTGGATGATAACATCCATGATGATTTTGTCAGCCATGACATGAGAGCATTTTATGAATTTTCTTAAATTAGACATGAAAAATGGAACATTTCCAGATCTGGAAGGGATGTTGACCAGGGTTTGTATGTATACATTCAGTCAAGCTGTGTAATCCCATTTTAAAGGGAGGTCAAAAGGACTTTGTTTTTAGTCTTTCCCTTTCTTGCTAGCTGACTGCAAAGAGAATAGTTCATCTTTTCCTATCGCTACATCTTCAGAACTCCATAACCCAACCTGATACTAGTGGCAAACTAACTTGGTTAGATGGTACACATGGATTTCTGGCTCAAGATAAAGAAAAACATTAAAAGCATTTATTGTGTTGAAATTTTCTATGCCAATTTTCTGCTAAAAAGGAGAGATTTGAAAGGTCAGGACTTTTGCAGCACAGAGTTAGTGGCATATTAGTTACAGTAATTCAGCCTGAAAATTCCAGCAGAAATAAATACAATGGACTGCCATGAATTATAGGAGACCACAGCTTTAATCAGCTCTTGAGAAAAGAAAAACAAGTATTTGGTTATTGACAGTTGATAAACTGAATTATGAAGTTTGTAAAAACTAAAACAAAAGAAGAGTTCTAGGGGGTTTTAAAAGTAAACTAACTTTTGTTTTCTTTATTTTCTTTACTAGACATCGGGAATTTTTTTCTATTTATTATAGCAATATGTTTTTCAAAATTATTACCATTGTTGCTGGCACTTGGGTTTTCCAGATACTCACTGGACGGTAAGTATGGAGCAGAAAACTGGGAAGAGCATTTCTCTAAACAATATATTAAAAAGGGGCAGAGATCCTGAAAAGACTGTGATTAACTCTCGTCACATTGACAATAACACTGTGGCAGACACAGTAGGGCTTTTAAATATACTTTTAGCAGTCGGACAGAAACCAACAAAAACCAGAATGTTCAGAGTAAAGAGTAAACGTTGTTCTAAACCTACCTACTGTGTCTATTTCTAGGAGCCAACGTATTCTACAATTCTACAGCTCCCACAGAACTGGCTGCAGAGTATTATCCACCCGCCACCCTTGGCACAAAATTCTGCTCCAGAATTTAAGATTTTCTTCAAAAATTGTTTATTGCCCGCAAGGTTCCCCTCCCACTCACCCCCCCAACAAAAATCCTTGAGATCATGAATGGTGTGTTAGCTGATGCAGTATTGTTTTTGAGCCTGCAAACAGCTTGAAACAGTAGCTCTGAGAGATGTGAAGTGCCTCATTCATGTTCATGGATTGTTCACCCTGAAAGATGACCTGTTAATTCTACATATAATTGTTGCTGATTTTATTAGATACATCCAGCTAAACGGCTTATTCCACACATTTAAACTGCCTCCTACTTCTCCCAAGTCTGAAAGCCTCCTAACCTAGTTGACCAAACCTCAATGCTAATGGGGCATAACTGCACTGTAAAAGAACATTGTACTAAACTCCTTATAGCATATTGAGAAATGAAAATGTGGGATGAGTGTAAAATAACTCAAATTTCAAATCCAAAGTAAACACACAAGGGCTGCCATGCTGATGGTATTATTCATCTTCATGTATAATTCAGTACAAATCTCTATTGTGCAAAGCAAGTCACATTATCACAGAATTCCCAGCCTGCTACCCCAAAGAACTGGAGAACTCAGCCTAGCCTTGCCTATTTATAGTGTCTTTGTGATCTTATGCTGCAATACCCTAGAAGCAACAGACGATAACTGCAAAGGTTCATCATTAAATCGGAGTTCCCAAACTGTGATTTTTTTCCAAGTTGGAAACTTAAGGAGAAAGAGAACATTGCACGGATGTTGAGCCATGTGACTCACCTCCAAACTGCTATGCATTGTCGGGTTATATATGACAGAGTCAAACTATCAAAAGGGGTAGTCAACTGCATGAGTAAATCCTGCATTTATGTGTGCATTGCAAATGTGTAACATGGGTAACTGGATGCCTAAATGCTCACACAAATGAGCTCCAAAATAGAGCTGTCAGCCAGAGACAAGTAGAAGAGGCAGCTCAGATGCTGCAACATCCACAACCCATACTAACTGTTTTGAAGGGGTTTTAATGAATTCCCCTTCTCTCTCTCTCTCACACACATACAGGTCCCTCTTTATGGGTTACCACTGGTCCCATGTAGAATAGCTTCCCCAGTCCCTGCATGAGAAAGAGAGGATTCCAGGATCAATAGATACCAACTGAGGAGTAGCAGGAGCTCATATGTATGAACTAAAGCACCTGCCTGCCACATCAGCCTGAAACCAGCACTGGAAACATACATATAGCAGCATTGTTCTAGTTCATGAGAGCCAGAAAGTGAAGCCAGTCAGAAACACTGAAAACTGATGGATCTAGCTTCGCTACCCAGGTAAGTGCAAAAAATAAGCAAAGAGTATAAAAGGCAAAAAGAACATTCAGATTTCACATTGTCAGTTTAATAATCTCAGCAACTGTGTGTAACATGGGGAGGAATTTTTTATTTTAAATATGATTTTTTTTCCCCAATGCAAACTTGCAAAATATTACAAGCCTGAACCAGTTTTTAGTCCCATAAATAGAGCTACCATGGGTTTTCATCAACTAATTTCTTTCAAAAGCAGGTACTAGAATAATGGGGGAAGCACTTTTTGATGTGCTCTGTTGTAAGATGGCAATGTCAGAGGTTAAAGAAATCAGTGCTCCAAAGACTCTTAAACATGTCATTGTCATAATATAAAAACTGACTTACTAACTTAAATTATTTGGAGAGTTAAGTGCTTGTGTTATTGCAAATTAAACTAATTAGTATCATTTTCTGACAGCTGCAGTGAGCGATTGCAATTCCAGGGTTTTTTCTTTAGCCGCTCTATGGAATGAAGAGAGTGGAGACAGCTTTGTGATTTAATGGAATAGATTCAGTTTATCATAGTAAGGGCACATCATTCCATTCTTAACACAGCACTGCCACCTCCTCTGCTCCTTCTCAATTCATCAGCTATTATTGCACTCTTATTACATAGGAAGCTGTGTGTAGACAGATGTGAGTTGTCAGTAACTTTGCAAATAGCCAGAGAAGAAGCCATGCTGGAACTTGTCTGTGATACGTCCCCCTTTTGGAAATGTTGTAGATTATGCTCTCCATCCTTTTAACCAACATGGTAGCTGCCAGAAGAAGATCAGGAATTCATTTCCATACCACAACTGGCTTAACTGGTGTAAGGCAGCTTTGCAAACTAGCACTGATTGAAATCTCCAGCGTCTCTGAGTAGATGCACAAAGTGGAAAGTTTCAGTCCGTAACACCCAGGCATTTAGCAAACCATTCACATTTATTAAGTATGGAAAATGTGTCCTTAGAATGGTAGTAAAACCAAGTTGCTTACTTGTACCAAGAATTTCCATTAGGTTATATGATGAACAACAATAGCAGGCAATCCCAACATACAGCTTATAAAATGTCATATTGAAAACTTAAAGTAATCTAATCATTAAGGAAAAGTCTAGGATTTCTTTAGATGAGCCAGAATGAAATAAAAACTCTTGTCCATCTTCTACTTCACAGAAGCCCACACAAATGGATTAAATTACTTGGAATTCAATTATTCTGGAATTTGAACTTTCTAGAGACCATTGGGTGGTGCTTGCACTGTCTTATTAGATGTTCAGTTTGGTCAAATTTTGCTCTGCTTGTATTACTGAACTGGCTCCAAAGGTTTGCTTTATTTTGGAGCCACTGAGATAGATGGTAGTTTTGTGGTCAACAGAACAGATTAATGGTTTTGATTGTAATTAATTACTGATCGCCAACATCCCTACATGAAATTGAATTACCTCTAATTGTATTAAAAATAATGTTATATTCCCCTCCCCCGCAGTCACTAAGCTTCGGGTAGCCTTGATGGAAAGAAATGTATATTTCTGTAGAACCAAACGTATCAGTGAACAGCCTGAGAGTTTGCAAAAGGCCTGGGGTGGGAGGAAGAATTCTTTCCCAGTTGCTTTGCAGTGGCTACTGCATATCAAGGCAGTACCAAGGCATTTAACTGGCTTCCATTAGTATCATATCTGAGCATAATCTTTAATGGATTTATCCTCACAACAGCCTGGTGAGATAGGGAAGTGCTGCTCTTTATTATTAACCGTTGCATGGAGGACTGAGGCACAGACAGACTTGGGCTCAGTCTACACTACCAGCCTTTGCCAGCACAGCTATGTGGCCTAGCAGTGTGGGGAAAAAAATCAGCCCCCTGGCCGCCATAGTCAGAATGCTTCTGTTGGCATAGCTGTGTTGTCTGGGGAGGTGGTTTAGCTACGCCAGCAGAAGAACTTCTGTCGCATACGCTGCATCCAGAGTAAGAGGGCTCTGCCGGCATAGCTGTACTGGTAAAGGCTCTGTAGTGTACACAAGCCCTCAGTGACTTGCGCAAGGTAGAACAAGAGTCAGGAGTGGAACAGTGAATGAAACCTGGGCCTTCCACGTCCCAGGAGAGTGCCTTACTTACAACACCGGCATTCATCTCTGAGCCCTGTAATGAAGGTTACACTAGACCGGACTCTCCATCCCCAGGGGAAAATAGCCGGTGGATCTGCAGAGTCACTGATCCACTATCCCAGTTCCTCCCTGCTGGTCAGCCCGCAAAGCTGTCCTACACCTTGCAGTGCCCCATAAAGCTGTTGCAGATCTCTGCAAGGGAACCATACCCCTTCTGAAGCGGCCATCACTACCTGTAGCCATTCAGGACTTGCCTTTTCCTGAGCACGTTAACGTTTTAGTTATTCTCTTTCCATTAGGACTCCTTCCCACAGTGTGGTTTTTCATGCGGTAACAACTCTGGACGGGTTAAAAAAAGGCAAGACAAAGCTGTGTTCCATCTTCCCCTCCACCAAAAATGAAGGCTCGTGTAGGCTTCTGGGATCCAGACTGTGGCCCTATGCAAGCTAGTTATTTGATAGAGACAATGAAGCCTGGCTCAAAAAACATTTTTTTTTTAATTCAACAAGTAGAAGTTAGTCCTTAGTGAAAGGTTAAATGAAAGATCAAAAATGTATGTTCCCATACACAGAAAGCCTGTCCTATATTTTCATTCTGACTTGTTTTAGATTAAGGTAAACAAGAACCAAAGTCTTCATCAGAGAACACAGTTTGTGCCTCCTCTCTGCACAAACTGCTGTAATGTAACTCAGAATTACCTGCCTCTCTGCAGACAGCAAAGTTCTAGAGTACAAGGGGTAGTACCAAGAAAACAAAGGAATAACAATTGAACAGCTAAATACACCGGAGAGACCTTTAAATTGGTCATCTAAACTGAGAGCACTTTGGAGATGTTTTAGTGCCCATGCAGCTGATAATCCATATTGCTTTCTACCAGCACTAGCAGGGCATCTTGGTAGCTAATGAAGAAAGAGTATCTGAAAGTATTTTAAGTTTACCATTCGGACTGAGAGGGTCAGTGGCTTAAGGCATCCACAACCCACCTAAGAAGATTTTTGCTACGATTCAAAAATAAAGAGTTGAAACCATTTAATATTGGGTGGCCAAATCCGCAAGAAACTGCCCGAATACTGTACACTACCATAGAACAAAGCTGTTCCATCCTGATGCCCTCACTCAACTTGCTGGCTAGAACAAAAGCTATTTTGCGATCCGTGGCAATCTGATACAATAATCAGCCCCAGGAAACAGCCTCTTGGGAGATCAGAAGTTACTCTTAGAGAGAGTAGCGAACTTCTTGGAGTTTGAGGTTTTGCGGAGCTTTCAGATTATTTTGGGGTTTGTCAGATTAACTAGAGTATGACTCTTTTCCTGTAATTTGGGACATTTTTGGATCAAAAACTGGATTGCTCTTTAAATCATGCTTTTTTAATAGCAAAATGAAAGCTTGTGCTATATTAGAACCACCCTCAAAGCTAAGATGGCCTACATGGGTACTGTACATCCTATACCTATAGTTAATATCCAGTAGAAAATCTCCCCCAATCTCTGCTTTTTCCATACTAATTGTCCCACTCTGCCCCTTCTCTACTCCATTTTACACTCCTCTTTCACACTGGCACTTTTTACACTCTGGTCTCCCTACATTCTTTGATTTTACTGGATTATTTCTCCCCTCTATCCACCCCCACCTGTCCCCCATCAGTGTCTTAAATAAAATGAAGACTCAAGTACAAGTCAAATGTTTGAACCAGTACTGTTCGAGTGGGTCTGAATTTAAGTCAAATGAGTTTGCCAACCCTTGTTATGGCTGTTGTAGCAATAGTGTAACAATACTAATGGAAGTTGTTTCCAATGAGTGTTTTGTATGATAAAGTTGTATAGTTTTATACAAACCACTCCAATACATATGTGAAAAATAGCAGTATCTAATGATCCTGCTCCACTTTCAGTATAAAGTGCATGATTCTTCTTGATTTTCGTTTGTACAGAACCTATGTCACAGCTGCAGCTTTTGTCACAGGATCTAGTTCAAGAGCAGGACTTCACTTTCCCCTTTGCTTTAGCAGGAGTTGTGTGGTCACGGGGAGCTCATAACCAAGTGAGGGACTATTTTATTCTTGAAATTCAGAGGACTACCCCTGGATATAAGGAAGAAATTGTTACGAGCAGACTCATGAAATCAAAAGATCTGCCTACAATAAGAAGAAATGGCTAGGTGTGTGCTAAAATATTTTTGTTCAGATTGCCTGCTGTTGCTTCCACTGCCAGAGGCAGCAGAGCCAGTGTAGTCTGGGCTCCAGGCAGGGACTAGCATTTTAAGGTCCTTGTCTTCTAACCTTACTCAAGGCAAGCCTATATGACAGTGTGCTTGCAACATGGACAGCTACCAGTAGCACTCCCACTGATACCAAGGTGAAATGGGGGAACTGAAATGGTGGCAGCAGCAGTGGAGAGTTTTAGCAAGAATTTCCTAATGAGTACGGGCAAGGCCCAGTCAGCTGAGTATCTTAGTTTGTATCTCCTGACAAACCCCTGTGCACATCTGATCTTTCCCACTGCTGTGCTAGTGAAATTCCAGCTGTAGTTATAACAGAGCCATCCTGCGCACCCGTTAGCACGCTCAGTGGATTTCATTCACATATTTCTGTAGAGAGCAGACAGGAAGATAACACTGAAGTCAACTGAGTTACACCAGTGATTAGTTTGGCCCAGAAGGTTTAAGATGTGCACCAGAAACATCAGAAGTTTAATTGAAAATTTCAATCTGCCCTTTTTGGGAAGGGGAAAAGAGCAACCAACATATTGTACTGTAGGTCTCAATATAGTTAAAATCACAGATCAGCTCTAGCCTTGAATTTCTTTTTATCCCTCCTTCCCCTGCTATAAAACCAATTCTGACTACACCCCTACAATTGGAGAAGTTGGTGCCTGAAAATAAAGAGGAATTGGATCAACAGCTGTCTTGATCTGTCATGATTTTTCAAAAACAAGAGACACCTCAATTAGAGAAGATAAACACGAGTGCCTAGATTTTTCAGAAATGACTAGTCATTTTTGATGCCCAACCTGAGACATCTTAAAGGCATCTGGTTTTTAGAAAGTGCTGAGCACCCAACCTCTTAAAATCAAGTTATTTGAAGAAGTCTCAAATTGGTCATCTAAAATCACTAGTTGCTTTGAGAAATGTAATCTAAGAAAACTACTTGGTTTTCCCTGGGAGAGGAGACAGTCTCAAGGGACTTCAAGAAGTCACCTCAGGACAAACAAAATGTTTCTTTCCCAATTGGAAAAGTATATAGAATTTAGTTCCTTACCAGAAAAACATGACCATTTTCACATTGTAAGTTAGTTGCTTAAACCAAGGAAGCCAATTCTTGGACTTCTCAGGTTACAACAGTGACCACAATAATGAACTGGTGGTCCCAGTTGTGATCTCTTCCATGATCTCTAGCCAATCCTGTCTGGAAGACTAGCCACAGCAGTATCCACACCCTGACTTGCATTTGGGTTCTGCTTCTTATAAATGATTACTTTTCTGAGCTTGCCATGATTAGATGGCAGACATCCCTCAGACAGATATCTCCCTTGTGACAGATTATTATTCAACTATTACTCAAATAACACATTCTTAGGCTGAGGAGACAAGAGATGCTCTTGGCAAAAGGCTTTTGCATCATGTAGTTAAACAGATAAAATCGCTGCTCTTCTATTGCACAAAAATGCTTAGAGAACAGGGAAAGAAAGCTCACACATTCCTACCTGACTGATGGCTTCTCTGCATTGAGGTTTACACATTCAAGTAACTGCTGCACTGGTGCTGGACCAGAGCAAATGCTTAATGTAGATGCACTTTACTGGTGGGAAAAGTGACTTGCAATGGCCTGGTGTGACTCCTGCAGGAATTTGCAGATACACCAGTGCAAAAATCCCAGGGCAGAGAAGCCCTAAGAACATAAAGCTACAAATGGCCAGTTATAGGGAATATCATCATCTTCCCATCAGCTTTACCATGGGCATTAAACATCACATTTTCAAGGAGGTAAGTGCACTTTTGCCACACAGCTACCATTGAATTGAATGGAAGTTAAATGATAAAGCCCAAAAACTCTGACAGTTTTGGAGTTACATTTGTGGTTTTCCTCTGTAAGTCCATATTGCCACAAGTGAATCTTAATGGACGAGCCTTTTCCTTCTCTTATTTATGCTGCCAAAAATGGGACCCATAATTCATAACTAGCACTGCATTGCTGGTAGTAGCGATGGTGGAAGCTGTACTGTAGGTAGGACATATATTTTTACCATGTGGTGTCCAAATTTGGCAATTTGCTTTCTATTTTATCTGAACTGGGTTACCCATCCCTAATTGTCAAGTTTTTAAAATGAGAGCAGTTCATTTCTAACTAGCATAGGTCTAGTTAACACGAACGGACAAGTGTCTCTAAGGTTATATGCTCTACTATGTTTTACATCCATATGCTTTGATCTGTGCTTGAATCATGGAGCGCTTGTTTTGTCCTTGTTGCTTTCAATAGCCTATCCAATTAAATGTACAGGCTGGGTGTGCAAGAGTGAACGATGTGATCCTCTTGCAGCCAGCCCACAGAGAATATCACTGCTCCCTGTTAAAGAAATTCTCCTTTAACTCAAGTAGTAGAGGGATGGTTTGGGGAATGGAGAGTCACAGCGCCAATAATCCCAGTTTCCCAGATCAGCAGAGACTCTGTTTGGAAAGCAAGTTAGGCATACAACCTGACAGGCTGATGCCTGACCACGGCAGATGGCTTTTACGATTCCTAAAAAGAATCTTTTGCACTCCATCATCACAAAAATGGCTTCCAAGTCATTAATCTATAATGTGAATCCATTGCTTTAACTAGCATCTAATAAACCTAAACAGAACAGCTGATATGGTTAGCTTAACAGTAAATTGTCCAGTAAATTGATTTTTGGAAATAGTATCTAGAGGTAAAAATTAATATTCTATATTTTGGGTTTTGTTTTTTGTTTTGTAAATTTGCTACCATATACAGAATCGTTATGCACACCGCCCCCCCACTGATGAATGATAATTCCCCTAAGCACACATTGACATTCACTGTTATCAAGTATGGTCAAGAGTCCACAGATTTAGAACTCCTGAACTTCATATATCAAATGGACTATAACCAATCTATCACAAACTGAAAGAGAGGAGAAAAGAGGCAAAACCTTAGTTTTAAGGGTCTCTCATTTCAAACGCTGAAGCACCAATGATCTCAAGAACAGATTTTCTTATTGAACTCATCTTTTACCCATATGAAAAGTAATTAACACACAAGTCAATTCCTAAATGCCTTCCTTCCTCTGTACTCACTCCCATTTTCCTTTCAGACAGGAGAGAGAGAAACCTGTGTGTGTTTGGGGTAGACAGGATGGAAACAAAAAGGTGAGGTCAGCGGATGGAAAGGTTTTTCTACTTCCCTTTGCAGTCAAGTGTAGGTATTGGGGAGTCACTGACTCTCTAGGTCAGTATTAAACTAATACCCCAGCATGGTGCTCTTGGGAGTACTATCTTTCAGTGGAAATTAAAAAATGAGGAGGTGGACCACATGTTATTTATGTGTTTCACAATGTCTTCACTCTAGCACAATGGGGCCCCAAACCTGATTAAAGGCTTCTGGGTGCTACTATCATATAAATAAAGGTTGTGAAATATTCCATGACACATCGCCTCTTGCCACAGAGTAAGTTGTTAACTAGAGCTGGTGGAAATTTTCCTGACAGAATGGTTTTCCATAAGAAAATGCTGATTGAATGAAATCAAAACAGTCTTGTGGGAATGGCTCCATTTCATCCAACTTCTCAATAAAATATTATTGAAACATTTTGTTTCAATAGGCTCACTGGGCTTTGTTTTGTCTTTATAATTTCCACTTTTTTATTATATACATATATAATACACACAGATTATCTATAAATATAATATAATACATAATATAGATTGCCAAAACAAATTTTTTCATAAATTTTGTTTTGTGGGGAATTTCAAAATTTGGACACTTCATTCCAATTTGTGAGAAAAGGTCATTTCAAAGGGTTGGAATTTCCCATAGAAGGGAAATTCTGAGTTTCGACCAGCTCTATTATTAACGCAGATGGCCTGGCCAAGTTCTAGCTGGCTAGTTACATGCTACTTTCCTAAATTCCTCCTGCAGGTCAAGCTGGATATGGGATTCTCTCTTCCCAGTCCTAAAACTGTTGTGTGCTGTATCTAATCTGTAAAGCATTTTGGGATGAAAAGCACTGTATCTATAGCAGTTAGATTGCAAACTGCCTTGTAGATTGTAAACTCTTTGATGGGGATAGTCATTTACTCTGTATTTGTATGGAGCCTAGCACAATGCAGTTCTAATCTGGTTAAGACATTTAGGTGCTAGCATAACAGGAATGTTAAATATTATTATATGCAATCATTATATATCATGGACTGAGAGCATGATCTGACCTGCTGCTTGTCTACACACAGAATAGCTCTGGTTATTTTGGTTTAAACCAGGCTTTGTCGCAGTTTAGCTAAAGTTGATTAGGAACAGGTTTAAGCTAAACTGAAGTGAAGCCGCTCAAACCAAAAGGAGAGTGTCCACATTGGGGCTTAACTAAACAAATGCAAATATGTGCAAACAACCCCTTGAAATGCAATACAATGGAAATCTCACCCTAACCAATCTATTTTTACTTGATGTAGGCCCTTGGTCCCTGCCTTATGATAATTTGCATAATGTGATAATTTTCAGGTTGATTTTCTTTTCTACGTACATTCCAAGTTATCCTAGAGGTTTCTCTTCAACACTGGTAAAGATAGTCTTCACTCAGAACAGGAAAACAAGCCAGCCATAAAATCAATCTACATACCATAAAAAACAAAATCAGCATGTGTCAAAAAAGTTATTTTCAGGGAAATGTTATTAGTGATTAGTTTCAAGGCTGTGCTACTATTTATTTGTACTGTGCTAGTACCTAAATGGCTCAGTCCCATTGTGCTAGGTGCTGTGCGAACATGGAACAAAGAGATATCGCCTGGCCTGATGCCAGCTTAGCATTGAAAGACTGTGCTTTAAGTGCCACCAGTTGCATCTTTACCAGGATCACTCCCAAAGAGGTGATTACAGTGATTTTTGATCTTCCTGTTTTTGTAAGAGCAAATGCCCTGGAAAGTGGGATGGGGATTGGAGAAGGGGATCAGGATTGGTTGTCTCCTGGCACCTCTCACCGTATGCACTCCATTATCTTTGGTTAGGCGGCAGTTGTGAGAGCATCCAAGCCAGCAATGATTACTTCCATAGTTCCTCCGGAGTTTGCGAATCAGAACAGCAGTTACTGGAGTGCTATGGTGGAGGAAAATTGAATTTTATTTGTGAGTGTTAACTAAAAGATACCTTATCTCCACTCACTGCCCTATCTGCCTCACTAATGCTTGTACAGAAGTCATGCTGTTAATGAAATAGCTGATTTAAACAAAGCCAGGGTATTTTTAGAACAATAAAAAGAACTATTCATGATATCTAATTATGCAAACTGTGAACAAGAAGATGCTTGTCTTGCATTAGTTGAGACTGACTCCTGTTATAATTTGCTCTTTTTCTGCAGCAGAAAGCATTCCTTTTTGTAACTTATTGCTTCAGTACGGCTCTAAGCCTTAGGCAAATACAGTACAGGTCACCGAGGAGTGTTTCTGCTGCTGTGGTATACTGGAGTTAGGTAGTGCAGCAGGATAATGTATTGTAATGCAGATTACTGTGATTTGCTGCTGTGTGATTCACAGATATGATTGCATCCAATTTCAGAAATAAGTGGAACCGTCTGCTCTTTTGTATTCATTCAAAAGCCGTTCAGTGACACTCAAACGACTGCTGCCTTTGCCACCCAAAATGTGAAAGGAAGCCAGTCCATGTCTCAGCGGTAACTTTCTTCATTGTGCCCGCAAATTCAGTAGCACACCTGCTCTGGGGACAATAGCAGCCCCTTTATCCTCCCATGGATAAGAAGAGTGTTTTGTTTTTAACAGACATACCCATGCTTTCCCATTCTGAGTTGGCAGTTCTGGATTCTCATGCTCTCCCTCCTGCCAGTTCTGTAACAATACAATTTACCAGGAGGTGTAACCATTCATGAGTCAACTTGGAAAGCCTTGGGGTTTGTAGCCTAACTTGATTTTTTTGGTAACAATATAATTGGCCTGTTATTTATTACTTCTATTATGGTGATGCCTAGGTGGCCCAGCAGAGGTCAGGGTCTCACCCTGCTGGACTCTACATAAGCATAAGAAGACAGAGTCCTTGCCTTGAAGAGTTTACAATCTGAGGGGTAAAATAGACAATGGAAGAAATGTTATCCCTGTTTTACAGATGGGGCATAAAGAGATGAAGTGATTTGCCCAAGGTCCCACAAGAATTTTGCAGCAGACCCAAGAACCAAACACTGTCTCTTTGGTAAGGCAAAGAACTGGGACTCAGAAGACCTATCTTTCCTCTCTAGTAAGCTGTGTAAAAAATGGATTTCTTGGCTTGCTGGCAATTCAAAAAAATACTTCGTAAATTTTGGGTTAAACGAAAAATGAAAATTTTCACGTTTTCAGCAAATCAAAAAAATAAAAAAAATTGTTTGGGATCGAACAAACTCTTTTGTTTACATTTTAACTAATTTTTTAAACAAAATTTAAATAAAATTAAGGAAAAAATTTAAACAGATATTTCAAAATAAAGAATTGAAACATTTCATTTTTTTCTGATTTTTTTGGGGGGGTGAGGAGAAGGCTATAACTGAAATAATTTGGCAAAACTCAACAAAATCTGCAAAACATTTTGGTGTTACCAAATCTGCATTTTGTGCTGAAAAAAGTTACAGCCAAATTTTATTTTGCCACCTCTACTTTTCAGCAACTGTCCTAGCACTTAAATCAGCACTTTTTCTTATTATTATTCAGATTCAGGTTATTAGTCAGATTCAGATTATTATTCAGACCAGTGGAGTGGGTCATATGAATGTGTGGATTTGGCAGGGCCCCCACATGAGGCGGGCGGGGGGGGGGATATGAAGGGTACACTTTACCGGGTCCCAGAGGCCCTGGGGGCTTAGCCCATGCTGCAATCCCCATGGGTATGTGTGTGGGAGGGGACCCATGTTACACATTTGTACTGGGCCCGAAAAAATTATGCTTGGGCCCTGGATTTGGCTGAAGTTGCATTTTTGAATGTTTAAATGTGTCCAGATAGCCTGCTGCCCTCAGCTGGAAGCCAGAGTAGGCACAGGTCATTTTGCAATGCTCCTCTGTAGAGATTCCATCAGACTGCTCCAAAGAGTGGCAGAATTTGCCTCTTTCTGGAATGGCATGGGGCCGATGGGGCCCTCCTGTCGCTATCCCCGGCAGCTCTCCTCGCAGCCCCATCAACACAGCCCTAGTGGTGCCTCAAGATCTATTAACTTTACAGCAGATTGCTTGCTAGCAGTGGCACCAACTAGGCGGCTGGGTGAACACCTCCACCCCTCAAGGTTTTTGCATTTGCTCAAAGTCCCATAGGCTGTGGAGCCAGGCATGGGGTGGGGTGGGTCATGCCCCAACTACTTTTAAGCATTGGCTCTTTCCTAAATCAGGGCGGCTGTTGCAGTCTGGAGCATTGCTGTGACTGCATAGTCGCAACCACACAACAATCTGCCCTGGCCACTCCTCCACATAGAGCTAGGGTCCCTCTGGCCAGGATACATGGAACTAGGGTTAAGATTCCTATGGGTGGGGGTCTCCATGGTAGGTTTAGAGTTCTTAGGGATAGACTTCCCATCCATAGGGTTAGAGTTCCTACGGACAGGATAGTTGGGAGCTAGGTAGGGCTCCCTGCCCTAGGGTATGATTTCCAGTGGGTAGGACTCCCCATTCTAGGGTATATTTTTGTTTTAGCTTCTTGATAACCAGTGTGGGGAATCAGAAGCATTGTTTGTGGCTAGTTGGGAAGTCTGACTTCAGTGCCACCCACCAGTATTGGGAGAATCTGCTCTCCTTTTACAGCCTGCCCTGACCTTGGCATTTTCAGGTGGTCTACCCTAGGCACGGACGGGTCACACTAACTACTTATTGAAACACAGCATCATTTGAAAGAATTAAAGCTGGCATTTAACAATCCACCGGGACTCACTGTCAGTTCTGCAGTGTGATGAATAGGTAGTACAATGGCAGTTGCTAGTAGTACATGTGCTACCACAAATCATCCCTTGCCATTTGCGACCCTAAGAAGCCACCTGGATTCCTTTGCCATTTGTGACCTAAGAAGCCCTCAATGGCAGCTAGTAATTAGTAAATAGTAACAATAATTCCGGAGAGTCCTGACAAACTCCCTCCACCTAGGGCAATGCTCTCAGGGTATTTGATCCATAAATGATATCATGTAAAATCTTAAATGAAAGCCAGAATCAGTGTCATAGAAATATAGAGCTGGAAGGGATCTCAAGAAGTCATCAAGTCTAGCCTCCTGCACTGAGGCAGGACCAAGTAAACCTAGACCATCCCTGTCAGGTTTTTGTCCAAACTGTTCTTAAAAACTTCCAGTGATGGGGATTCCACAACCTACCTTGAAAGCCTATTCCAGAGCTTAACTATCCTTCCACTTCTGCAGATTAAGTCCATTACTTCAGTGAACATGGGGAACAATTGATAATCATCCTTTTTTATAAACAGCCCTTACTATATTTGCTGCCATGTCCCCTCCTCCCTCAGTCTCCTTTTCTCAAGACTAAACAGGCCCAGTTTTTCTAACCTTTCCTCAAGTCAAACTTTCTAAATCTTTTATCACTTTTGTTGCTCTCCTCTGGATTCTCTCCAGTTTGTCACATCTTTCCTGAAGTGTGGCACCCAGAACTGGACACAGTACTCCAGCTAAGGCTTCCCCAGTGCCAAATAGAGCAGAAATGATACTCTCTATGTCTTACATACGACACTCCTGTTAGTACATCCCAGAACAGCAATAGCCTTTTTTGCAGCTGCAATACATTGTTGACTCATATTCAATTTGTGATCCACTAGAACCCCCCAGATCCTTTTCAGCACTACCACTACCTAGCCAGTTATTCCCCATTTTGTAGTTGTGCATTTGATTTTTCCTTCCTAAGTGAATTACTTTGCATTTGTCTTTACTGAATTTCATCTTGCTGAACTCGCACCAATTCTCCAATTTGTCAAAATCATTTTGAATTCTAATTCTGTCCTCCAAAGTGCTTGCAACTTCTCCCAGCTTGGTGTGATCTGCACATTTTATATGCATACTCTCCACTCTTGGAGGATATTATCCAGTCATTTAATGAAAATATTGAATAGTACTGGATCCAGGACTGACCCCCGTGGGACCCCACTACATACACCCTCAGTTTAACAGCAAACCATTCACAACTACTCTTGGAGTATGATCATTCAACCAGTTGTGCACCCACCTTATAGTCATTTCATCTACACCACATTTCCCTACTAAGTAGAGCATCTACACTTTCCTTTGTCTGTTTCTTACTCCTAATGTATTTAAAGAACCTTTTATCTCTCTTACTAAGTGTAACTCATTGCCTTTTATCTCTCTTACTAGGTGTAACTCATTTTATGTCTTAGCCTTTCTAATTTTGTTCCTACATGCTTGTGTTATTCCTATGTATTCCTCCTTCCTCCTGCTTGCAAAGTCAGCATGAGGCTATAAAATCAACATGAAGTCAATACTCCAGGGAATAAATCCAAGAGGATCCTCCTGACTCTGGGGAACATCGATGACTTTTGGGGGATATCATGAGAAGGAAAAAGGATATCTCTTTATCCTGCCCCTGAGGAAGTAATTTAGCAGTACAATTACATTCATGAAAACAGGATCCCAAAATGCTACAAGACAACTTTTGGTGAGATTGGACTGCTTTTAGTCAGTTGGTTAGCCTGTTAGAGTTAAGTTTAGTCTCTAGAAAGTGTGTATTTGTTTTGTTTTATATCTAACCTGTTTCCATCATTAACCTTACTCATCACTTAAGACTTAATCTTTGAGAATAAACTGACCATTGTTTTCACTATAAAGAAGTCTCAGTGCTGTGATGTTCTATATGAGTCAGCTGAAGGTCAGCTCAAAGAAGCTGGTGTATACACTATCCCCTTGGTGACAGCAAACCTGGTATTTCTGTGAGTAGTCAGTGACAGGGGCTGGATATCACAATTAATGCCTCAAAGAGGCTCAGGGACTGGGGTTCACGTATTGTTAACCTGCAAAACATTGTGAGGGCTAGCATCACTCTGAGGAGATTGTCTGGGGGGCTAACAGGCTGGTGGTGTCAAGGAGCTGGCATGCTGACAAGAAACTCTTCCTCTAGCTGGAGGTAGGGGCAAGGGGTAACAGAGTGACTCCCAGTCCTAGGTACCCCAAGAAAGCATCACACCATTTTACAATAAACATCCCTCCCCCAATAAAAACAAAATAGACAGACCAAACTCATTTCATAATTCCTATTTCACAGCACAGAGAAAATTCACCCATGAGGAAAAGCAGATCCCCTCCTGAAATCCCCCCTGCTTGCCACTAGACCTGCTGCCTAATGGCATGGACAGCATTCTAGTCCCACTTAGGAAATTGGTGCTTTCAAGCATGGGATATATGGTCATGGAAAAATTACTTCATGAAATAGCAGAAGGATAACCAATATTGTACAATTTGACTTCTTAATTTCCAGTTACCTGGGTGGCCAAACATACCATAGTTTGGACCTTCTGCCTAATTTTCCCTGACGGTTTGATTCACTTGTAATAATTTGATCCTTTGTGACATGGCTAGGATTGCAAACAATTCCATGAGAGTGTTTATGGCTTGTGGCCCTGAGTCAGCAAAGCACTTAAGCATAGCTATATAATTAAGCCCTTACCTAAGTGCTTGTTCAGGGCAGGGCTCAAGAATGTAACACATACTTATCTGCTTCCCTGGATTGGGGCCTATATTTGACATCCTACTTTGATCTTCTCTACTTGTAATTCTAAGATGTAGCCCACACCTAAAACTTAGATCAACCTATCTACATCATTCACGGCTGTGAAAAATGTTTTGCCCTGTGTGGTGATGTTAGATCAACTGAACCCACACTGTAGATGCAGCTAGGTCAACAGAAAAAATTCTTCCGTCAACCTAGATAAAAACCCCTTCCATCAGTGTAGGAAGCATCTACACAACAGTGGCACAGCTGAAGTGTCATAATTGTGCTACCTTAGCCATTCTATTGTAGACCTTCCCTAAAACCTAAATCTTAATAATTTAAATCAAAATAAAATCTAAAATTTAAATCAAGGTAGAACAGTTCAGCCAAACGGTGTACTGAATTCTGCCCTTAGTTGCTGTGGTGCAACTCATGGATCCCTATGTGTAACTGATCAGAATTTGATGTAAAAACAGTTACTGTAGAAAATGTGTTGGGGTAGCCATGTTGGTCCCAGGATATTATAGAGACAAAGCAGGTGAGCTAATATCTTTTATTGGACCAATTTCTGTTGGTGAGAGACAAGCTCTGTGTAAACTTGAAAGCTTGTCTCTCTCACCAACAGAAGTTGGTCCAATAAAATATTTTATCGCACCCCCTTGCCACTGTAGAAAGTGGTTAGTCATATTTAACTTGTCACTTAACCACATGTGCAGTACTGGAGATAGGAGTTAACAACGCTGAGTTCCAAAAGCATCACCTCATGACTGGCCATCTAAGTAAATAGCTCCACTAGATAATTATGATTATTATCTAGGGTGACTAGATGTCCCAATTTTATAGGAACAGTCCCGATATTCAGAGCTTTTTCTTATATAGGCGCCTAGTACCTCCCACCCCCGTCCCGATTTTTCCCACGTGCTATCTGGTCACCCTATTATCATCACCATTATTTGTTAAGCACCAACAGAGTGCTAGGTAGTTTAACGGAAGGTATGAAGATAAGGTCCCTGTCCCCAAAGAGTTTATAGTTTAGATAATCTAGTAGGAGGAAATGGTAAACACTTCAGCAGGCCCAAAAATTCCATCCAGTAGAGTATGAGAGAGTCTCTCTCTCTCACACACACACACAGAGAACTGTCACATGAAATAATGAGGACTAAAATTTAAAGAAGTACACACTGATGTGTGTCCACTGCATACTCAGTCTCTCCATCCCAGGTAACTGGTCATTAGAACTCTCTCTACTTTTTGTCCATCACCAGAAGTCAACAATCCCTAGTTTTTCTACATCACAGAAAACTAGTTTATGCTTTACCTTAAGGAGCTATGTAATGATAGGTAATTATTTGTTGCCTCAATACTAATAAAAACCGCTTCATTACAAGCTGCAAATATTTTGGTCTCACCTGTCAAACAAGTTTTTGACACAGTTTTGACACAGATGTCTTAAGTTTCTACTGACGTGGCAACCGACACCCCTTTCTCACAAGCTTCTTAACAGCCAAAAAACTTCACAGCTGAGCACTTAGGAAGGATTTGATGGGAGGTGGGGCCGGGGAATTAATTCAGCCCACATCTCTTTTTAAGGGAATAACAGAAAAAAAACATTTTAAGATGAAGGCCTTTGTATGTCTTTCTTCTGAAAGAATCTTTGTATAAACTGCTATGAATTCAACCATTTGTCTAAGCAGCTATTCTCTGCCACCAGTCAGGGCTTTGCAATGTGGCAGTGAATCACACACAACTTGTGGTGAGCTGTCAGGACTATTTAATTTGATACTAAGCATGTTTCCTGCAAAGGAGAGAGACATTTTCGAGGTGTTGCAGCACTTTCAATATCATTGAATTGGTTTTGCCACAGTGGACTGCGTTTTCCGGAAGGAGGCTGCACTACCTGCAACAAGGAAAATTTGTTAAAGGGTGTTTTTTTTGGTATTTTCCATAGCCCTTATACTCATCTAATGACTCTAATATAATTCTCTCTAGCCCAGAGACAGATTAGATATTAGGAGCACATTGCCATTCTTCCCAGACTGCAACTGGAGAACTGGCAGGACAGCTAGGGGCAATTCAAAATTTTCCAGGAACCCACAGAAGCTTGTCTTTTTCTGCAGCCTCTTGGTTGCCTGGCAGGGTTCTGAAACTCCTCCTTGTGTCAGTTATAAAAGACTGTCCCTGTGCCCTGGGAGGAATGTGCTGAAACCCTGAGAATACCACAGCTTCACATGCAGGCCATGTGGGCTGGCAGCAGGGGGCTCCGCTCAATTAAGACATTTTAATTTGTCACTCTCGAAACAGATGTGTCTGAGCTGGAAAACTTGGGAAGTGACCACACCGATCTCCCGGAGGGCCCATGGCACACGGAAGCTGGTGAGCGACTGTATTTCTGCCAGAAGGGTGGAAAGCACAGGACAGATGTTTTCTCACTTCTTCACAGTCACCATGTAAGTCACCAGTGAAGTAGCCACATGTGTGTTGCTTTTGTAATATGATTAACTGAAGAGGATTCTCAAAGGAATAGGGCGAGGCTCTTCTGTGGCTTTGGTTTCTACCTGCAACAACGAGATGGTACTAATAAAAATAGTATTAATAAAACTTTGCTCGTCTATTGCATTCTTCATTACAAAGCACTTTTACAAAGTTCTGTATATTTGTGCCTAGATACCATGGTGATGGGAGTATTAAAAATGCCATTATATCCTTGTTTCTATATTATGTATATATTACATGATTGAAAAGCGGTCTTTTCTTGTGCAGGAGCAGCAAACCAGGCACCTGAGGTCAATGGAAATGTGACTATGGGCACCAAGATAAATACCTGCTTTTACAAGAAGGGACAGAGCCTCCATGCAGAAGAGAAAGGATGAGACCCAGGCAAGTAATGGAATTTTTAGTTCACTGGCAATTCTGGAAAAAAAAGGGTTTTTTTAAATTCTCACGTCAAACTGAAAACAAGGTTTACCGCAACATTTTTGAAAAGTCGAAAAAGTTTCATTTGGAGTCAAACAAAAATGTTTCATTAGAAACAAAACTTCGTTTCAATGAGCATCTTTTTTTAACATGAAATTTTTTTAAAATAAATTTGAAGGCCATTTCAAAATCAAAAGCTTTTTCAAGCCCAAAAACATTTAATGTTTTGAATTTTCCAGGTTTTTTTAGTTTTATTTTAAATGAGCAATACTGTCAAACTGACATGAATTCACAAAAAGTTGCAGTGACACCAAATCTGTGTTTTTCTCCAAAAAAGTTTTGGCCAAAAAATTGTGCTCAGCTATAGAAAAGATCTCTTGTCTTAAGGTCTCATCTGCAAGATCCACATAGAGTAAATGGGCTGGGATTCAAGTTCTCCCACTCAGAAAGATGAAGGGCTGAAATTATGCTGCTGAGATTCAACCCTCTTGTTTTAGTGAGCCTAGGTATTTATACTTTACACTAACTATAAGACACATCCCCTAAAAGATAAAATATTTCATTTTTAGGTACAAAATAAATTGATTAAATTATGATGTTTTATACATTGACTAGATTCTCTGCAATGTTTATAGGCTTAAAAAAAATTACATTTGGGTGTGTATGCCTAAGAGTTCAGCACCAGCTGAAATAGCCAGAGTCTAAAGACCAAAATTATCACAGGTGGCTTCCAGTTTTGGGTGCACAAATTATGATACCTAGGGTTTGCTTTCAAAAGTATGGGATCCCACAGTAGAGCTGCAGTCAGTGAGGCTCCATGCATCTGCCCACATGGCTCTTTTCCTTTTTTTTTTTTTTTTTTTTTTTTTTTTTTTGAGGGGGAGGGGAAGAGGGGGACAGGGGAAGGATGAGAACCATAAATTTTCAGAATATGATAGATTAAGACATTTAAGAGGTAAGTTAGTTATACACCAAGTAGTATGAAAAATAAGTTATTGAACTTTTACAAAAATACTGCAGATTCCCAGAGTGAAGAAATCTGTCGCTGGAATATTAGAGCCACATAAAAAAATACTCACCACAAGCAGCAAAAAAAAGGTTGTGACAAAGACAAAAAGATGTTTTTATTCCCAAAATGCATCTTCAAATCAGAAGAGGATCAGAATATATCAGTATTTCTTTGGCCAACCAGGGAATAACTGGGACTGAGTTAGGCCCTGATCCTGCGCATACTCTCAGTGGGCCTATTCATATGCTTAGCTTTATGCATGTTGGGGCTATTGTTACCAAAAGAAGTTTTATGGAGCTATAACAACATGCACCAGTTGAGCTCTGAGTCAGAGTGAGTCTCTAGTACAACATACTTTACACCGGGTTAACTAATTCTCAAGTTAACAGAACACATGAGTATAAACTTAACATTTATAAATACATTTTTAAACAAAACACTTGAAAATCAGTTCCTCCTTTACTGCCCTGCCAAGAACCTAGTTCACAATTTTGGGTTTCTCCTGCTAGTCAGTGTCTCTAACAGATAAATGCACCCCCGGAGTTGTGTTAAGTGTGGGTCATGTCGTGAACTGTAGCAGGAGATACCTGAATTCAGGTATTTGCAGTTGAAAGTCTTTTCGTTCATCTCATGCCCCCCCCCCCCCACCAATGTAGGTAGGACATCTGTGCACCATTCTTCCCTCTCTTCCTTGCCCCGTCCCACCCCCCATGAGTGGGGCCTCAGAGGGGGCCAGTAGTCACACAGGGAAGCAGGGCTGTGGCTGGGCTAGTCTATGTGGGGTGGTACTACAGTGATGGGGGCTATAGAACTCTTTGAGATATAGGACAAGTCACTATTTGTTTTTATCATTAGAATCCAGAACTGTCACCACAGCCTTCCATGAGGGTGTAATTCATATCCTGTGCAGAGGACCAGTGCAGGGCCTCACTCCGCACTTCAGCGCCACCCCATCTTTGCAGCATCCTCCTAGGGCTAAATGACAAAGCTCTAGGAGCAGTGATGGGAGTTTCCAAATTTTAACAGTCTTGCATCACTGTAGCCCTCCTATGTCCTTTTTTGTGCTGCCATGTCACCTCAAGAAGGCAGAGTATGACAGTTATAACTATGCACAGTGTTAGTATATAGAATATAGATATTCAGGCCTGCCTGTAAAAACCCATGTTTTGTAAGTATATCCTTATCATTTAGTGGGTTATAGGGGTATAAAACAAAGAATCAGAACCCCAGGCCTTCTCTCACTGTGACAGTCTGAGGCCTTGTACTTTGGCTCAGATGCAGGAGTGGCAGCCATAAGCTGGGAAGCGCACAGTCACATATGCACGTTTCAACATAACATCTAATATCGGGCTAAAACGGTGATCCAGTCTAACATCTCCAGCTAAAGAAAAGATCCTAGAATGTTTAAAGGAAACTTGGTTTGATAGCATTCTGTCTGGCAAAAGAATTACTTATCAATAGGCGTGGCTGTACAAGCTACACTCCTTATTGTCGTCTTTATGGTACCCAATTCTCTATTATCTATTTGAATGATTTCTGTTTGGTTCTTTGATTGTTTCTGTCTGTTACATAACTAAGTGTGATCAGTTAAGGTGGTGGGATATTATTGGTTAAAGAATTATGTTACACGATGTTAGGATTGGTTAAGGAATCATCTTGTAATATTGTTAAAGAAATGATTGGTTAAGATACATTATAAAAACTGAGGTAAAATCGGAAGTGGGGGAAAGATTTATTGGTGTAAAGGACTGGGGGGTCCTAATGGATGTTTGCTTGAAAAGATCTCACTAAACTTGTCATATTGCCTGCTGCTGGACTCTGGACTTCTGCTTCTGTCAGCGAACTACAAACTGAAAGGACTGGAGGGGGACCTACCATTGGACTAACTCCTTTTGGCACTTTAAAATGTATTCAATACAAATACAGGGAGCCAAGTGCCCTCAGACTTTTGAGCACCCCCAAAGTGTATGTTCATTCATACCCAGAGTTTTGGGTTGGACCCCTCTCCACTGATCATGCTCCTTTAAAAAAAATAAAGGTATATGTATGGTGTTCTATATTCTGACAATGTCTCTGTTAGCTTTCTACGTAGCAATCTGTGTAGAGCATATGCATTCCAGTCAGTAATCTCAAGACCCGGCTCCTGCTCAAATTCTATGCTGATGTTTGGCCAAGCCTTAAAAGCCTCATCATTTTCTAAACAAGGCACAAACAACCCTTCATCATGGTTTCTATAGATGTAACATTGGGTTTTCTTTCCTGTAGATCTTCACCATTAAAAGAAATGGGAGAGGAACTGTGTGGGGCATTTAGGAGGGCACATTGTAATTAGGCTTAATAGGATAAAAAAATGTAGAGAGAAGAATTTAGGCTGGATATCAGGAAAAAATTCATCAGCATGAATATTATTAGACAGTGGAATATCCCCCAGGGGAAATCATGGGGCTCCCACAACTGAATCATTTCAAACCAGCCTGAACAAACTGCTTGAGAAAACACTGTAGAGAACAATCCAATGTCCTTAGAGATGGACAAGAGGATCTTGTTTTAGTGTTCTGTGAACCATAAATTTGGGTGGATTGGTGGAAGCTGTTCTCATCCTTGAAAAGCAGGATTTAGGGGGAAAAGTCCGGAAGTTTGCTTGACACTGGACGTAGTTTTGAGTATAAGCTCGTCAACCAGGCTCCTCACCTTTCCCACTCAGGTCTTTCCTGGAGAGGGATTACTGCTGTAATGTCTGCTAGAAATGTGTTAGTTACTGACATTGTTATACTTGAGGAGTAACTTGTATACAAATTACATGTCCCATGTGTATACCTTTGATACACAGTTGCATTATTTGTTGCTCCACTCCCCTCCTACCTGTTGTCTGTTTACTTGTTCCCGTTTCAACTCTGAGCTCTCCAGAGCAAAGATTGGACCGTTTATGCTTGGAAAGCTTACTTGGAGTGCAACCACACACAACACTATCACCTTTATTTAAGAGGCCTGATGTTCCTGAGTCACCATTACTCTGTCAAAGCTGAGCCTCCCTTGTTCAAGAAAAAGCTAAATTTTCATAAGTGACTAGTGAATTGTGGGGTGCTTCGATTTTTGGGTCTCCAGCCTGAGATACCATAAAGTAGCCTGATTTTCAGAGGGTTGGGGTGTAGTGCTTTCTATAAATCAGGCCTCTAAAGCATGAGGCCCACAAAATCACTAGTCACTTGATTCCTCTTGTGGGAATAAAAATGAGCCCCACCAAGTTCTGACATCTGGATTCCAGCATAAGATAAAACAGGGAAGCAAATTATTTCAAATATTCAATTTTAAAATATATCAATGTGAACATTTCTAACTGAATAGTCAGTAATAGAAGGCAACCAGCCACAACAGAAGGGTAGAAAGAGACAGCCATTTATATGACTACAACCAGTTATCCCCCTAAGCACATATTTGGCTGGCTGTCTGGAAAATGCCGGGGTTAAATGCCAATACTTGTGCAACCACTTGAAACTACACTAGAAGCTCAGCACAAATCCTTTAACATGACACCAATGTTGAGTCAGAATCCTACATTGTTAAAGATATTAATGCTTAAAAACAGATGTCAGCAATTTTTCTAAGAAACAGAAATTGAGTTACTGGGGTTTTATAAAAGCAGATGAGTTATGTCAAAATGTTCGAGTCATCTTTAAATTCTGAGTTTAAAGATGCACTTGCATGAAGATACACCTTTCAGACAAAACTGTTTACTTGTGTGTTGTTTCCCTTATCACACTTGTAATTGCTGAGGATATTTGTGCTGAAACAGACTTGCTTCTTCAGTGCACATAGTTAGAAGTATAGCAAGTCAGAAAATGAAAATTTTTCATGATAAATATTTGCCAAACAAAAAAAATTTTTACCTAAAGATTTTGACTGACGTTTTCCTTTCCCCGTTCTCTCCGCTACCCTGGAAAACCTGAAATTTTTTTTAATTGAACATTTTTTGATTTGAGCTAAAAAAATTAACCACCAATCCCCACCCCCTTTCCCCCCCAAAAATGTAACTGAATCAGAAATTTTTTGTTGAGGGAACTCCCCCCCCACACACACCACTGTTGACAGGGAATCAGCCAGCTCTACTTAGAAGCTTCTTAGCCTTTTGGCAATGATCAATTCAACCTCTTTGAGGTCTGTGAAAAGACTGTGGTGTGCATGATAACTATAAAAGGGTAAATCAGCACCCACCTCTCAGCAGTAGCCCTGACCTCAGGATCAGTTATCCCGGAGAGCCAGGATGTTCCAATGACATAATGCTTCTATTTTTTATTCTCTCTCAACATACAGCAGAGTGGAGCTCTGAATCAACCAGAAGACTTCAGGTTTCCTCTATTTGCATGTGTAGTTGAATTTAGTTCTTAAGAACAGTTCTCCCAATTCAACTCCAGAGACAACAGGGATTATATCCTGCTTTGAGAAGGAGACAGACTATCTTTTCCACCTCTAACTTCTTTAGTCATTTAACGTCTCTTATCCTAATACTGAATCTGTGACATCAAGATAGTTTCCCTTGCAATCAACCATGATGTCATAAACACAGGACGATGACTATCACTGCCTGACTTTCACTTTTCTCAGATCAAGACAGACATTGTGAGGGAGTCAATACTTATTCAAAATGAAAACACATTAACTGCAACCAGGATATAGAAAAAATGGCTGGGTAAGTATATTATTTTTCTATAAATGTTCCCACCATCTCATGAGTGGGTGCCAAACTGAGTCTCTTTAAACCAAATTAAAACATCCTCGCTGGATGGCATGATTCCTTGGTGGTTTTAATATCCAGCCACAAAAAAATTAAGTTATGTGCCTTTCAGTCAGAAAATCTTGTTTCAGGTTCAGCAGAACTGGGAAGTGATTAATCCTCTCCTAAAATATTCCAGATGAGAGTTGCCAATGCCACTACCACTTTAAAAAAAAAAGAAAAAAAAAGAAAAAAGGCCAGCCCAAGTGCTTACTTACCCTGCAGTGAGATCGCTCACTGCATAATTGGGTTGGAGCTATGCATGGGTCTGTATATAAAGCAGCCATATTTTTTCAGCATTAATAAGATAGGTAGTTTGTGGAGGAAAGAGGCTCAAACATGCCAGTGAATGGTAGCCTGGATCCTGGAGATAAGATAGAGGCAGACACTTGGTACTTTATTGGACTCCTTGATAGACCCTTTGCATAGGAAATACCCACATCGCTCAGGTACTATAGACAGGACCTGGGGACAGATAGGTCATGAATATACAGAACCAGGGCCAGGAGCATTGTATAAAGTAGCATTGTTGGTGAAGTCTCCCCCCACAGTGCAGCTCCAGTGGTGAGACCACTAGTGTAGAAAGGACACAGGCATTTCTGCCAGCCTACCACCTTCTGTCTCAGTTAGTGACACAGAAGGCAGACAGCGTTGTAGGAAAGATCTTGTTGATCATCCACAAAGGCCAGAGTTAAATGTTGAGCGTAAACAGCGGTACATGGGTTTGTCCCTAACAGCCCAACCACAAGCTTGCATTCTTGAGCTCCACATGTCACACCAATCTCGGTCCCCCTGAAACCTGATCCCCTTTCTCCAATCCCACTCATCATTTTATACTTGCTACCCCGGGTGGAGAAACAATGGTGGCAGCCTTTGCCAGGTCCTCTGTTTTCCCCAGCCTGCCATCATCATCATCATCATCCCAGTGCTTTTTGCACTGAGCTAGCTCCCTCCATGGTCCAGCCACTGCCAGACATTGAGAAAGAGGCTCAGCCAATTTGATCAGACAAAGTGGAGATATAAAGCTGGGTGCCAGCAGTCTGCTGAAAACATTCCAACCCACTCCTCCCCACTGCCCTTCCCAACAGCCCCATGTACACATTTGGCAGGAGGGAGTGAGAGCGCAGACCAAATTTCATGGCAAGAAAGGCTCAAATATCTTCGTTTTAGTGTGGAGGTATGGAATAGATTCTAACCTTTAAAAAAAAATAGCCAAAGGGAACCTCCTGAATTAAAAAGAAAACAGTAGTTTGTGTTCAAAGCTTTGATATTCTTTTGGCAACACCCTCCCTTCTGCTGCATTTAATGATATCTCCACAAAGAAAGGCAGTTATCTGTCTCATGTGGGAAAGCATATTTGTGGCTGTCAAAGTGCTGCAAAAACTGCAAAGAGAGCTTTGATAATTTTAAACCTCAACACTTTCACCCCAGTTTTTACAGCCAAGTCATTTGGTAGACAGTCATGTTTTCTGCTTCTTGTTTTTCATTTCATATCCTCTGATTTTTAATGATTTAGTTCTGGGCTGAGTATCATGTCATGTGATGAAAGGTACCAGAGACACAACTAGGATTTGAATACTGTATTAAGTATAATTACTTCAGCACTTTCTGTGCCAGGGGTCTAGGATCAAAACACTAGTTAGATTTGACTTCTTTGGCACTATAACCCCAGTGTTCTTCTGACCGGTATCCCAGTCACACCTATCTCAGTAGAGAATATTGCTTTTATCACAGACCAAATCTTCCAGCACACAAATTGCTTTTACAATAGCACATCAAAGCCTTTTCCAGGATCAACTAGTATGCACTTTAAGAAACCTTCTCTTCTTTTCAGAAGCTGGTAAGGTCTTCAAACTTACAACTTTGTTCCAACACTTAGCATGCCCTCGGATTTCCTCACTGTGACCCCAGGCACCCCTGTAGTCACACCCTACATACTATTGCAACAACATTTGTACAAAATATGCCTTGTGAGTTATCATATGAAAGCTAATAACACACTGGCTATCAATATCATTGTAAAATGCATGTGGTAACCTTATATGTGAACTTATGAATTCCCTCTGTGTGATATTACTATAACATGTTTAAGACAAGACAGCCTAGCCAAGATACAAGTGATAAATAGGTCTGTCCTAGACAAAGGAATGTAGGTTTACTTCAATTTACATATTAGCAGTAAACAAACCCATCAAGCTAAACCAGCGTGGATTATCCTGTTCCTGAACTCAAGAGACAGAGAATTAACATGGCTTCTGCACCTCAGAGAGGCACAGGAGACTGAATCCCCAAGCAGGCCTTTCTGACTTGTAAGACAAAGGCTACTCTTTGGGAATAAGGAACAGAGGGAGACTCCATCTTTATCCTTCACCTAGGAGACAAAGAAACCAAGTGATTTGATCTCTGTGATGAGTCCTGGCCAGCCCAGCCTGTAAAAAGCTGGAAAGGAGCCTGTGGGTTAAAAAAAACCAAGCCATCTTGAACAAAGATGGTAATTTGCTAGATTAAGGGTTTGTCTTCACATATAGCACTGCAGCTGTGCTGTTGTAGCGCTTTAGTGAAGATGCTACTACACCAATGGGAGAGATTAACTACACTGATGGGAGAAGCTATGTCAACAAGAGAATCTCTCCTTTTGCCATAGCGCTATCTACACCAGGGGTTAGGTCGGTATAACTACGTCACTCAGAGGGGTGGATTTTTCACAACCCTGAGCAATGCAGTTATACCGATATAGGTCTGTAGCATAAATCTGGCATAAATTTCAGACTTTTTGATGCATTTTCACCTTTCTTTGCTTGTAACCATCTCTACCTTTATCTCTTTACTTGGTATCACTTAATCGAGGCTCTTCTGTTAAACTTGTTTTATTTTTACTAGAAACCTATTCAGTACTGTGTTTGAAGGGAAGGGTGTATTTACCCCAGTTAAATTAATAAGCTGCAGTATACTAACTCTTTAACAGAATGCACCATGGCAGGGGCTGTGCATTGCAGAGAAAGATCTCAGAAGAGCTCAGGGCTGGAGTTCACTGCTTGTTACCTGCCAGGTGAGGTTTGGGTTGAGAGAGCCTCAAGGAGTTTGCTGCTGAGGGAGACAGGGCGGTGTGGAAGGGAACTGATGCGTAGTCTAATCACAACAAAACTCACTCTTGCGGAGGTAGAGAGGTAACAGAGTGGCTCACAGCTCTGGGTATCTCCAGCAGCCTGTTACACTAACCCTACACACTCAGCTACAGGAATGAACTATTAGCTAGTATCGAATAACTCTCTACCTGCTGCCTATGCAATCTCTTCATTTAATCCCTCACACATGCCATGACATTGTACTGAAAGGGGGTGTATTGTAGAGAGGAGACTCAGACACAGCTTGCTCTGCTGCTGTTGGTTCCTTTTAGGCAGAGATTTTTCTTTTTTCACTTACTTGATAAGACTAAAGCTGGCAGGAGGAAGATCTCTCTATTGAACCCATGGTCAAGACTTGCCATTACTCACTTTGGCCCTAATCCAAAGTCCATTGCAGTCATTGGGAGTCTTTCCATTTACTCCAATATGCACCAGATCAGGTCATATAACTTGTTAGTGACACCTACTGACCAGAATTTGTACCACCCTCTATGATTTATTCTGCATCAGGGGAGGCCGATCCCTCTAAAGATTAAGGCCCCAAAGACTCCAGGGTGCTAAACCAGGGCATGAATCCAAACTCCCAGATTTTAACACGATGATAATCAGGGAGGAAAGCTGAAAAGCTGGATGTGAAAGTTATGGTTCATGCCTCATTTCGAATATCATCGTTTTAGCAGAATGCCCCCTTGATTTCAAGATCACCACCTCTGGTGTTCCCTGTGATAGGAGTTAAATAAGCATTAGAAAAACAAAACCATGAGTTTTAAACTGCCTGTTAAAAATCCTTTCACCTCTCAGGTAACCAACTTTTACTCTTGGCTTCTGTGATATCATTAAGGCAGTTCCACAATCATAGAATCTTCCAGGGTACACAAAACCTGCATTGCTAGTATTAAAAAACCCAACCAACCAACCAACCAACCAAACAAAAAAAACCCCCAAAAGCAGGATCTCCTTCCTGCTATTTATTTCTTTAAAAACAAAACCCACACTCCCTTTCAGCCCTTCTGCACTCATGAAAAAGCATCAAGAAAAGGGACAAGCCCCAGTTTTCCCCCTTTGTGTCATCCTCTGACTCCAATCAGATGAGAAGCATCCCCCTCATTACTGGTACTATGGGAGAGTACTAGGTGTGCACCTCCAGTGCTTCTGGCCGACAGTCCCTAGCGATCAGGTGGGGCAGAGTTGGAGTAACCTTATCCCCGGCCCAGCCACACAAGTATTATAGAGCCACCTCAGGGCAGGGCTCTGTTGCCCCTCAGGATCTCCTTAAGCTTCTGCATATGCTGAGTGTAGCCAGGCCATAGAGCTCTGGCTGGCTGGCTGTCATGCCACAGAAGCTCCAAGGCAATGATTTGTCCCTTAGAACATCAAGATGATTGGGGCAGCTTCTCATATACTTCCATTAAGTGCTCGGATATGGTGAGTTGCTGAGCTAGTACAATCACGGTCTTTGGAGCCTCTGGTCACACTAATGATTTGTGAGGAGACCTCAGGGTACATTTCCAGTATTCCTCTACATCTCCATTACTGTACAGGATACATGGTGTTTCACTGGTAACTATTCCCATAAATTAAAGATGTGCCCAGCTTGCCAACAACCAAAAGTCATTGGTCCTCCTTAACCTGTAAGCATCTAGCCATACATCAGGGGTTCCAAACATTTATTCTCCCATCATCCCAAGAGCAGACACACATTCTTACTGTGGCTATGAAGGATTGTGGGATGGTGGTGGGGTCACATGCAGAAACGGTGGTTGGGTGAGTAGCTCCTGGCTGGTGGTTACTGAGGTGCTAAGTGCTGGGTGGAGAGTTGTGGGGAGTGGGGCGCACTTCTGGGTTGTGTAAGTTGGGGAAGAGGGCTGCTGGGGAAGGGGAGAACAGAAGGAGAAGGAAAGAGGTGTGCTTCCTCCTCTGGCTGCTACTTTACCTCCAGGCTGTCTCTCATTTCAAACCTTCAGTGGGACCTTGCTCAGGAGACCATGGCTATATCAGACAGTTATCCCGCCAAGGCTGAGAGCTGCTGGCAGAAGCCAAGCTATCTGCAAGGGGGAAAAAATGTGAGATAATGGATGGCTGAAGGAGGAGACGACTGGAGTCATCTCTCCCGTTACGTGTACAGCCCTGTTAAAAATTCTCTGTTTACTGTTTGTTTGTTTGGCTCAACCTCTAACCGCATTTCTTGCCTCAGTTAAGTGGAAACGGATGCATCAGAAATCCGGTTTGGAAGAGCTCCTTCAACTACATACCCCTTTCACTTGTTCCCAGTATAAATGGCATATGGCTCTTTCCCCAGGAAGGGATAAAGCCAGTTCAGCATCCAGCATTGTTGTCCTTTTGAGTTATCCTTTTTTCTGAGGTACTAAGAATTAAAGTTCCAGCTCTCATTTCTCTGTCATCAGGAGCTGCTACTAAGCACTGTACTTCTCAACATCCTCACTATGTCTATTGACCAAAATTATATTTCTTGAATGTTGCTTTGGCTGAGTATCCTGGGGGCCAAGCCAGTGACTGGGAGGAGAAAAGGGGGCAAGTGCACCCATTTAATATCACAGGGTTGTTGTGTTTCACTTCTATACACACACACACACACACACACACACACAGCTAATTTGAGCAGAATAGTATTGGGGATGGAACCCCAATATCTGCTCTGCAACGTCTCCAGCTGCAGATTCAAGAAGACCACACTGCACTGGTCCACTTCAGAAAGCCAGGCCGTCATGACAGCAGGAAGAACTTGAGTTCTCTCATCATTTATAAAAGCTTGTGCAGAAACTAATGGGCCCCCATGAGAAAAGCATGACCCCAAGGCAGCAATTCAACCAGGAACTTGGTTGACAAGAAGAGCCTCATATACTATTGTCTCAATAGCAAAGTAGACACACCATTCCCTTACATCCCCCAAGATCTGCTGTGGACTACACTGAGAGGCTGGGGTTGTGAGAGGAAATATTTTAATATCAAATCACAGCAGCATGATCCACAATATGATTAGCACAGTTCAGCCTCAGTTGGGAAATTATGGCTTAAATTATTCCTATTAGTTTCCAACTGATCCTGGAACACAAGCATTACATCTGATTCTAATGAAACTTTAGACTTTGTTGTTTTCAGTCATTTAATGAAATAGCTGAACCTTCCCATGACATGCTGTAATTATAACAAAGGCCGTGCATTATCACGAACAACGTTAACCTCTTTGTGAGATGTTAAATTAATCCTCCAGGACTTGAGCACGGCGACGTTCGGAAACGTATATGTAGGAGTGAAAAGCAATCCAATGATGCCCTGGTGAAATGTGACCCTACCTGGCAGAGATGCTTTCACACAGTAACTCTTGGCTTGGCCTCTTGGTTACAAGTAATATTTTGTTAACAGGAAAAGCCACTTTAAAATCTCTTTTGCTCATGAAAGCCTCAAACGCACATAAAGAGAGCATTCACATTTAGAACGTCAGTTTAAAGCACTTGTGAGTAAATAGAAGCACAAAGCTTCAAGGTGCCGAGAGCAGCACAAACTTGCAAGAGTTTCTCAGTTTGAGCAAGGTTCGGAAAGTTTACATTTGTGCTGGCTTTTCCAAGCAGTTTGGCAAGATGCAGCACTTTCAGGACTGAAAGCCATTTCCATTTGGTGGGTTCTTTGACAGTCTGTGTGAAGCTAGTTGGTGGTCTCAGTCCAATTCCTATGCTTACCACACAAAAGCCACCATCTTAATTGGCATTAATTGTCATCCCTGTTGGCGGCCACAGCTGAGAAACCAAAAATAAATAGTTGGTGGTGGCTGAACTATTCTTCACCCCGAGATGCCTCGACAGGTCAGGGATGAGGTATATTGAGGGTGGGGACGTGTCCATGAGGGAAGGGAAGCAAGTGGTTGAGAAACTTGCGCTGTTGCTACAATCCTTCCTGGATACAGACAAGTCTAGTTCTCTAACATCTTGACAGATCAGTTAATGATTTAGTGACCCTAAAGCTATCAGACGACTCAGCACACTATCATAGCCTCTGGGGCGAGATGGTGTGCCCTAATGCACTGAACTAGGACTCAGGAGACCTGGGTTCTATTCCCAACTCTGCTGCTGGCCTGCTGGGTGACCTTGCATGAGTCATGTCGCTCTGTGCCTCAGTTTCCCCCATCTGAAAATGGGGATATACATCTTCTTTGTGAACACTTTGAGATCTACAGATGAAATGTGCTCTAAAAAAACTAGACACTAACAACAACAACTATTAGTTTAAAAAGAGATGTCTGACAAGGAGTTAGCAATGGGTGCAGCTGAATCCACAATGAACACAGCTGGTCCTTGTCTCTGCTTCTGCTGTACCATGTTCAGCACCAGTTTGATTGCCCAAGTAGCTGATAGGCATTGCCAATAGGGGTCTTTTATAGAGCAGACAAACCCTAAACCCGCCACCTAATTTTCCTTAAACTAGTTTAAAACTACAAGTGACTTTCCACTGACCAGCAAGTAGAGATAGGGAATAGCTACGCAGTCCCTGACATACCAAAAGAATAGCACGAACACATGACATGCAATTTCAGACAGATTGTGGATGTCTTAGAAGTGTGATTTTCTTTCAGAAACATTTCCCTTTAACCATAGTTTTGAGAAAACAGTGGGCGTTTCCTTTTTCAAATTCCCTGGCTGATCTGACTCAAAGGATAACAGAGCATACTGTGATAGGATAGTCATTGTTATTTGAAAAGGAAAGCTAATAATATTCTGCACCCTCTCCCCAACTTTTATACACCTGAAAGAAATATATTTATTTAAATCATGGTTCTTTTAAGGATTTACTTCCCCTCCCCCAATTAAATTGAACACTCTTCACTGAAGCACTCTCCATGGCACTTTTCCCTCAGATGATATGAAGGTAAGCTGCTCTAGCACAGATAATGCCCTGCACAAGTTGACCAGTAGAGGATGCTCTGAAAGGAGAACAATATCATTCTATTTCTCATCGCTTGCGCCTAGGGTTCTTGGAAATCCTGTTTACAAAAGCCTGGAAATTACAGGTTTGAGAAAGAGAGAGAGAGAGAGAGAGAGTTGTAGTACTATACTGTGAAAACGAATAACTATGAATAGGACATACCTGTGTGTATCTTCATCCATTTTCCCATGTATTATTCACATCTCTGTACCATACATACTTTCTATTGTGCATTTCTTTTAGCCATTTTTTTAAGATGTGCTGACCAACACTCTCTAGGCACATGTCACTGTGCTTTGTACATTTACAAGCTGGCTCAATGCCAGCAAATAACTTCACAGTCATCTCCAACACTCAATATTTTCCCTCCCCTGGGTAAGCGAGGGAAGATTAGACCTTCCAGCATGACTGCAGGATCATCAGGTTTAGTCTTTGCCACACCGGCAAGGAAAGAGTAAATTTCAGAGCCAAGCACCAAGAATGCCTCGATAGCAGTATTTACTATACTTTAACAGACAACCAGGGGTTTACCTATCTTCCTTCTCAAAAACAGCAGACCCATTTTTTTCATATAAGTTCACCTTTGGGCAGAGGCCAGGTATGGAAAATCTCAGCTCTAAAGGTGGAAGTTTCACAGAGTTATACTTAACTGAAAAGAGAGAGTTTTATAACAGAAAGGCTCCGGCAACCTTAATTACAGCTGTCACAACAGTTCCAACTATAACAACGTAGCAATGAACATGTCACTTGCTTTTAAGAAACCTCCAGATGACAGCACTAAAAACAGTTTTAAATTGACATCATAGCGCTGCTAAACTACACAGAGAGTTAAAACAGCTCCAACTTAAACTAACACAGCTTGCCTAAAACCTGAACATTTATTATAACAGTTTCACTCTCCAAACCAATGTGGTGTATATAGGATATGTAATGTGCTGCAGTGGAATAACAACTTTATGGAAATATTAATGGTGAAATATAAATAAGTTATTCCGACTTGGCCATTCATGAAACAAACTTGTTTCCCTCATCAGGATTAGGGATACCACCCTCTCTTCCCCCTTCCTACCCACTTTTTTATTATAAATCAAGCTAAATAAAAGATACTGATAAAACCCTGATTTATTAAGAAGGGAACACATTTATACCACAACATTGATAACGAAGGCAAAGGTCACCATAAGCACACATACTCCCCTCTAAGGCACCTCCTGGACTAGGACAGTATTGCAGGGGGGAGAGGGGAGGGCCTTCATCTCTGGCGCCCCCAGCTGGGCTCTTCCTCTCTCAACTCTGTAGCTTCACCTTCTGGCCAGGCCACGGAAAAGTCTAAGCCCCTACCAGTGTAGCAGGAACAAGTCTAAACAAAAGTCCAAACAAATCTTCACATTAATAGGCCTCCCGCCCCTCTCATTTTCAATATAGTTCCTTTCTTAGCACTACTTCAGGACTTCCCCTGCAGGAGAATAACCTGCCCTATAGTGTTTTTCCTCTCTTGGTGCCCATTAAATCCTATCCCAGAGCTTTTCTCTCCCAGATAAACCAATCTAATTTACAGTTTCTCTACACCTGAGCTCCTTCAATCTATTTATAGGGCATAGCACCACCCCCTCTAGCCAGGAGGCAATAAGTTACTCACCTCCAGCCACCACCAGGTGCAGAGCATGACAAATTGGGGTTCTTTCCCTTGCGTTGCAGGTGCACAGTCACACAACACGCTGCAGTACTAGCCAAATAACCTGTGGTTATACTTATTTACATTGTAAGCTCTTTGGGACAAGGACCGTCTCTTATATTCTGTGTTTGTACAGCTTAGCACAATGGGGGTCCAGTCTCAATGGACCTTTAGGCACTACCGTAATAAATATAATACATAATAATGGTTAGAAAGAATAAGCAGCAAGAAAACATTGTAAGAACCTTTACCAAGAGAACAAGAGGACATGGTGAGTGCAGGGCAGCAATAACATTCTTGCATGTTGGAGGGTATGGATCAGCATGCTGGCTTAGGGATACTATTCTAGGCTGGCATGTAAAAGACTCCTCTGTCCTGGCCTCTTACTCTATAGAAATGGCTCCCAACCTTTTTGGCTCAAGGGCCACAGATAAAATTTTTACAACCCTGAAGGGCCATCAGTCTCCACCAGCAGCATCACCCTCTCCCCCACTGCAGCCAGATGGAAGGAGTTGAGCAAGGAGGCAGCTCCTCCTCCTGTCCCCCTGGATGCAGCAGGGAAACCGCATGTGTCCTTTAACCCCGTGCACTCCACCTGGGTCCCTAGGCAGTGGCTCCCTTCTGCAGCCAGGGGAACGGGAGATCAGTGCTCCCCTCCTTCTGGCTCCAGCAGGGATCCCAATGCCTAGAGACCCAGGCAGAGCACTTTGCTCTCTGCTGGAGCTGGGGGAGGGGAGCACTGATCTCCTCTCCCTCTGGCTCCAGCAGGGACCCCAGTGCCTATGGACCGAGGCGGTGCGTTTTGCCGTTCTCCCTTCTACAGACAGGGGGAGAGGGGCGCTGATCTCCCATCCCCTAGGCTGCAGCAAGGAGCCTGCACCGGTCTTTTAGCCCCATGGAAATACGCTCCGCCTGGGTCCTTAGGCAGTGGTTCCCTTCTGCGGCCAGCAGGAGGGGAGCTGCGGGACACTTTTGACCCCTGGACCACAGGTTGGGAACCACTGCTCTACAGTATGGCAAAGGCTTGTCTAACAGAAATACTTCCTTTCCATCACAGAGCAGTGTTGCTGATGGGGAGAGTCCTACCAATGCTTCTGTGGCTAGTAAGGAAGTAAGTGCGGTTTCAACAGAAAGGGAAGAAAAATTGGAGAGGAAGCGGGAGCTTTGTTTTAAGCAGATTATCATCCCTAATGGAGCCTCGGAGTTGGGGGGGATGAAAGCAAGCCTTTTAATTGTTAGTGTATATAAATTAGAATATCAATAGAATCTTAGGATGAACATGTAAGCCAGGAATAGACCTAAGATCTTGAACCACATTCTCTTTTCCAACTTTTCAAGCCACTTTCAAGAGACCAAAACATTTCCTTACAATTCACACCAAACCAAGATACAACATTCTAATGGTCAGAGCAGAGGAACTGGGAATCTGTAGATCTGTGCTCCATTCCCAACTGACACAAAGGCCTGGTCTACACTAGAGACTTTTGTCGACCAAAGTCAGCTTTTTGCACCAAAACAGTGGCAGTGTACACATTGCAACCTCCCCCCGCCCCCTGCTAACCCAACTCCCCTGATTTTGTGACAAAATAAAACCACTTTGATGAGAAGCATAGAGCTTTTTGCTCCAAACTTTTAGCAATAAAGTGTCAGTGTAGACACTGTGCTTGATTATGTCATGGTAAATGGCCTCCGGGAAGAGCCTCACGATGCCCATCCTGACTGCTCAGCCCATCAGCTTGAACTTTGCTGCCCTGCACCCATCTGTCCTTCCCCCTTTAAAGTCCCAGGAATTTTTGAGATTCCACTGCTTGCTTGCTTAGTGTGGAGAGCTCACATCTCATCTTCCCAGCTGACCATGGCAGCTTCACACACCAAACGGTCTCCTGCTTGGAGCACACTGGAGCTTCTGGATTTGATCGGCATTTGAGGAGGAGGCTGTGCAATCCCTAACTCCACTCCATCTGAAAGAACTTTGATACATATGGTCAAATTTCTCATTTAATGGCGGAGAAAGGCTATGAACAGTGCCATGCAAAAATCAAGGATCTGCACCAGGGGTACCAAAAGGCTAGGGAGTCAAACCATCACTCTGGTGCAGAGCCAAAGACGCGAAGAGGATCTGAGACAGTCCCAGCCCTACAGCTGTAGCGTGCAGGATGCAGGAGAGGGGAGCTTGGGTAAGTAATTTTTTTGAGCTGATGCTGCTGTTACCTGAAGTACAGCTGTCTTTTGCCTTGTTGAATTATACAGCTGGTTGAAGGGATAGCAATGCACAAGAGTAGCTGTGTTTGCATGTGTTTCCCATTCCCCTGTGCAGCTAGGCAGTGTGGTGGAAAAGTGTTTTAATGCACACCAAGATTTTATGCGAATCCTCCAGAGACATCTCTAGGAAACTTTCTTGGAGGTACTTGCCAATCCTCTGCCAGAGATTCCTCAGCAGAGCTGCTTTGTTTCTTCCCTCACTGTAGGAAACTTTCCCATGCCAATCTGCAATGACTTGTGTAGGGATCAAAGCAGCTCACAGGAAAGCAGCATAGGAACCTGGTTTGAAGCTGCTCGCATGGAGGAGATGCACCCTAACATCCCTGCTTACTCTCAGAAGTCAGATATCAGCTTGTATGGCCCACGCCTGTGGAAAAAGGTGGCACAAACTGAAATTTTGTCCCTATCTCCCTGCATCAATACACCAAACAAACACCCTTTTCCCCAGCTTCAGTGCCCTCTCCCTCCGAGCACAACTCACCATGCACTGGTTGATCGTTGAGCTGTGCGCTTGCCAAGGGACAGTGAGAAAGAGATGTATTTTACAGTAATGCATCAATGCTGTTATTGCACTCACAATAATGCTTCTGTTCATTGTTTATTGTGCTTCTACAGATGTGCCCTTGAGGGGAAACTCCTCCACACCTGCTGAGTGCCTGCGGCTGATAAGAAAACGACCACAGAGAAGCAAAGAGGAGCTGTTCCAAGAACAATTCCTCTGAGATGGAAAAAAAAGAAAAAAGGGCCTGGAGATACACTGTTTACAAAAATCAGAAAATTGACAGATAGGAGAGGAGGGAAAACCAGGAGCGAGTGTATCAGGTCACAAGCGCATGATAAAAGCCATAGAGGAGCAAACGGAGCTGCTAAAGCCACTCATAATGCTGCAGACTGAATTTATGCATGCTTGCCCCTCTCCCCCCTTGCAGCCAATACATGCTTTCCATGCCCTACCCAAATTCCATCCACACATTCCTACCACACTCCCAGTCCATCTCGGTACCCCGTTTACTCCACCCCTTCAGACAGCTTCCAGAATGATAGCTGGACTTACGCCCAGCTGTCAGAGCTCACACAGCACCTCACTGCTTTCTCCCCTCCAGCCCAGCTTTGTGTGTGTGTTGTGAATACTTGTTATTTAATAAAGACATACTCTGTGAAGAATAAGCAATCTTCATTGGTCTCTGGCACACCGTGGTTGCACCTCACATTGATACACAGTGCAAGCTAGATAGCAGTCATAGCATGGTGCAGTGCTATTTACAAAGACACCTTATTGGTGCTCACTGTCTAAATAGTTCCTCAAGGCCTTCTTGATTCAAATGGCCCCCCATCATGGCCCTCTAATAGCCCTGACATCTAGTTGTTCATAGTCAGCCGCAAGGCGATCCATCTCTGCACGCCACCCAGGGAGAAACCTTTCATTTTCAGATTCACAAATATTATGGAGCACACAGCAGGGGGCTATACTCATTTTCCTCATTTAGGTCTAACCTTCCATAAAGGCAGTGCCAGCAAGCTTTTAATCTGCCAAACGCACATTCAACGGTCATTCGGCACCTGCTCAGCCAGTTATTGAAGAGCTCCTTGCTGCTATCTAGGTTGCCCATATAATGCTCCATGAGCCATGGCAGTAAGGAGTAGGCTGGGTCTCCCAGGATCAGTCTGGGCATTTCAACATCTCCCATTGGAATCTTTTGGTCTGGAAAGAAAGTCCCTGCTTGTAGCTTCCTGTACAGGCCAGTGTTTCTAAAGATGCATGAGTCATGCACCTTCCTTGACCAACCTGCGCTGATGTTAGTGAAATGCCCACAGTGATCCACAAGCACATGGAGTACCATAGAGAAGTATCCCTTTCTATTGATGTACTCTGTCACAAGATGGTCCAGGACCAAAATTGAGATAGGGAATCCCATCACTGTGAAGCCATCCACTATTTCACGCACATTTCCAAGACTCATGGTCCTTCATAGCAAAATGCGATTAATGGCCTTGCACACTGGCGATAACACAGCTCCAAAAGTGGACTTCCCGACTCCAAACTGATTAGCAACCAACCGGTAGCAGTCTGGAGTTGCCAGCTTCCACATGCGCTTCTCCACCGAGAGGGCTGCTCTCATTCTGGTGTCCTTGCACTGCAGGGCAGAGGCGAGCTCTACACAGAGTTCTATGAAGGTGTCTTTGTGCATTTGAAAGTTCTACAGCCACTGCTCATCATCCCAGGCCTGCATAACGACAAGATCCCACCACTTAATGCTTGTTTCATGCACCCAAAAGTGGAGATGCTCCACTCTGCTCCATGAATGCAAACAGTAATCCAGTGTTTTTGTTTGCATGGCACACAGCAGATCAGGCACCTTGGATTCCAGTTCCGATTGGGAGCTCATGATATACTGCGCGACCAGCCGCGATGTGTTCAGAACATGGACAACAACACTGGAGAGCAGTGCAAGATCCAGCCTTTCAGATAGAGATGGTGGGCACTCAAGAAACTTGGTCCAATGTAAAATGCATCCAGGAACCGATGGAATGATAGGATAGAAATCACTGCATCATGGGACATTGAACTCACACCCATGATGCACTGCAATCCTCTCTGCCTTCCCACAACTCCTAGCGGCACAAGGTGGCGAGTTGCACAGCGGGAAAGCTGCCCACAGCGCACGCTTTCACTGTCAATGCTAGTGCATCAACTGTGGACGCGCTTTGGTGACGTAATGAGTGCTTTGTCGACAGGCACAAAGCATCGTAATTACAGCACTTTTTTATCATCGCTTAACTTGCATCAACAAAGCTTTCTAGCGTAGACAAGGCCTCGCTCACTTGAACTCTGTGCTTTTGAAAAGTGTTTTGTGATTCTTCAACTACGACAATATTCAGTCACATGTCTCAGCCTATGCACACTAATTCACAGCAGACCAGGAAGCTCTTTTCAAACTAACACCACGCTCCAAAAACTACTGAATGTGCCAATTTTTTAAAAGAATGCATTATTATCAGATTATATAAAATTATACACACAGAAAATTACACTTCATTAGGTAACTCAGCAGAAATGATTCAAAACTACTCAGAAAACATAATATCCAAACAAAGCTGTGATTTGTGGTCCTCACAATCATTGCAGCCCAGTTCAAGCAAATGTTAAAATAAAAACAAAAAGTTTGCCCTACCATACATGCTAAAGTTTTTTCACATCCAATACTATAATTAAAGAGGCTGATTTTAGAGTTAATATTAAATTATGCAACCCAGAGAGGGATGATAGTCAATGTATTGAACGATATATGATTGTTTTGTGAATTGTGAAGTGTTTGCTTATGAAACACTGTGAGAGATGGAAAGCTATTATTTACCATGGATACCGTATTTCTCGTTGCTGGGAGCACACTACTATGGACGTATGACTGGCCCCCAGCTGGAGCTTTTTATAACTGGGAAGGTAGTTTGAACTGTGCTCTTTCATCCCAGGGTTTTCTGGGAAAGTTAGTTGAGTAACAAGTGGCCACTTTGCTAGACACACCTTTATTTGTGAGTGATCAGTTTAGAGAATGTTATTTTAAAAAGGGACTGTTCATGTGGTTGGCCCATTCTGACACCAGTCTTAGGACCTTTCAGGTCAGCTTCTCAGTGGAGGAGAAATCAATGATTCAGAATCTGGGTATATTCTAAGTGTAATTTGCTTTACTTACACTTATACAACAGTCCTAGAAAACAGGGTGATCTATAGGCATGCAGGCAAGGAGCTCATCTCAGCAACAATGTCCAGTTCCTAGGAAGCAACTCTGCCTCAAGAACAGACTCTAACTGAGATCAAAGTAACCAAAAAGTCTCCTGCTGCTTGCACAGCTTTCTCTGTACAGAACCTGCTTCTACTACCTGTTGAGTGGCTTCTGAGACCTTATCGATTCAGTAGCCCCCAAGACCTTATCCACTCTGTTCCCAAGAATTCAGCTCCACTTCCAACACATCTCTGAGGTTTATTTATTGGCATATATTCAAACTACACTTGAGTTGATCAGACACAAGAATGGGGTGGATAAAGGGCATACCACACATCCAAAGTTACACAGCAAACCTCTTCCTTTACATACATTTACACATTACATTGCAGTTGCTATACATTGCATCACATGTTTTGAAACTGACTTGATCACTTTGTAGGAATCAATCCCTGTTCAGCAGGTTCTCTCCACCCACAATCCATATATGACTTTTTCTTTATCTCATTTTACATTCCAGGTTCATCTCATCCATTGTTATCCATGTTATCCATAATCTAGACTAACATCAACACGTCTTCCCAGCACTGAACACTTATTTGAACACTAAGAAAAAGAACTCAGATGACAATCTGTAACATCCCACCACTAGTGAAACCTGCCATAACAGTATTAAATGGAGCTGCTGAGATACTTGATTTGTTTACAGCATCATCTGTATGTTCATTCACGTTATTATGCATGGAGAAGAAGGTTTTAATATACTGATATTTTCCTTAAAATAAGTAATAGTTTATTTTTGTATCTTGCCCCTCTTTTTTCTTGTTTTCATTTTTAAAATAAATAAATTTGTATTTAATCTTTTCCTAGTCCTTCAAGGACATTCCCGTCTTTCACTGTGCACATAGTTTGCAAATTGTTTTAGAAAACTTTGGTTTTATATAAATTCAAGATTTGATAAGAGTTACTAGGAAGGATTTGGAAGACCAATTCCTTTGGGCACCTCCCCATGTCACCAGAGGGCACTATGGAGTCGTTTCTTTGCTTTAAAGAAATTGTAATTGTTACAGTTTAAAAAGTGCCTAATGAAATGCGTTAGGTTTGGAATTCTCCAGCTCCCTCTATTTAAAAGTTTGTACAACAAACCTAAAATGACTTAAGGCCTGATCCTGAAGTGATATCTGTGTGAGTGGACCTCTGCCCCAATGCAATTTAATTGCATTTAGAGAGCATTTTCTACGGACTGCAAGAACTCTACAAGAAGATAAGAGATGTGAGAGGATTTACAGCCAATCAGAATCACCAGCTAAACATCCCTTCATGTGGTGGGAGAAAAATAAAGCATCTATGGTGTGAGTTTGAAAAGATGATTCTGAAACTGAGGGTTTCTGTAGAAAGATGGAGAGAGAAAGAGCTATCAAGGAAACTAGGGAAACTCTTAATAAGATGGGAACTGACAGGAGAGGGGATTGTCTGAGTTGGCATCAGAGAATGAACTGATCCTTTCCTAAAAATCTCCAGCTGCAATTAGAACTCTGAGTCAGGAGGAAGGGCTGCTATTGCCATCATCCAAGAGAGAGAGTTTATTCTACCTGCACAAGCTCTGGGGAATATACTGCAGCATGAATGGATGCTGACAACACCACCTTGAACTCTCTGTCTGTAAATTATTATTCTGGATTATTACTTGTAAAAAAAACCAGCATGAGCTAGGCACTTTAGAGTAATAGAGACAAAGACCCCACCTCAAGGAGATTACATTTTAAAAGCCCAGTCCTACAAATGCACAGTGCTGTGACCAGATCCATTGTCTTTGCCATGTTAAGCACACTGCCTGTCGGTGAGTGTTTGTAGGACAAAAACGAGGTTTAATATGTGTTTTGTCAATTCCAGATTATATATGTGCAGAATCTGGTCCTGGGGATACTGAGAAGTCAGGCAGCACGTGGCCTTCAACCAGGTCCTACAAAGGACAGTCTGTCACTGTAAATTCTCAATTACTGCTATTTTTAATATTTAACAATAAATCAGTGACATATTCTGGAAAAACCCACTGGAGCAGCTCCTTAGCTGGTATAAATCAGTGAAGCTCCACTAATGTCATTGGAATGATGCCAATTTACATCAACTGAAGAGCTGAACCAATAAGTTGGGGGAATTTTGTCCGAGAAAGAAATGCAGAATGAGGCTCTCTACATCATATCTATATTAACATCCCACAAGTTCAGAGATCCCCACCAATATATGATTCTGCCACAATAGATGAATCCCATTTTTAATGGGAAACTAACCAAAACCAAAACCAAATCCAGAATATGAACGGGAATCAAATGTTAACATAATATACAGTGGGTGGTTTGTCTCTCACAATAAGAGAAAACCACCATTGTTGAAACTCCCACATTTTGCCTCTCACAAACAAATTAAGGGGCTCGACGTATTGTCTACACCAAGAAATCTATTCAGGCTTTATCACAACAGAGCTGAATGTACAATATCTTCTTGTTTATAAAGCTTGAATTTTAATACTATTGGGTTACATAGTTGGAATAAACAAGCTTTGCTACTTTGCCCATTGTGGTTATGAATTAAAGTGCGCTTGTATTCTGCTGAGGTTCCTTGGGGTCCTCTTACAGGCTCGGCCAAACAAACAGACTCACAGCCGTTCAGCCACAGTGCTATCCAACTATATCAACCACTTAGCCTAATTCAGTGGACAGCTTACCTTTCAGTAAGACAATCAGTATTCATATGCTACAATAAATCCCCCACAAATGCAAAAAACCCTACCCTGAGTTATTAAAGCTGTAAGGAGAGAAAACCAGTGATTGTGGAAAATTACAGCTGAAGATGGAATATGTTACACTGATCATCCTGAAGAACACAGGACAGCACATCTGCCCCCATTAAAGGTCAGATTGTGTTCCCTTGCATGTGTGTAACACACACTGACCAACGGCTTACACATGTCCATCATTATGCCCCATCCTCAGAGGATGTGAGACTGTTACAGCCCTCAGCTACAGTTTAGCGCAAACAGTACAGATGCATGCTTCTGGTCCAGAAGGTCCTGCATTCAATCCCTAGCGTTAGCCAAAATAGCACCTGTCACAAGAGTGAAAGGTCCTTTTCCTCTTTGCTCACCTGTGCATGGTCCGAGCACAAATGTAATCTCCTCAGTTATGTCATTTGTGGTTAACTACCCTGAAAGATGAAGAGAGAGGTTGAGTAATATCAGCACTGAGAGATGACCCTGTTCATTGCCATGAGGTGGTCATCCACTAGGTCATCTCTGCACAGGCCTTGGCCTGTTGCAAGATGTCAGCAGATGCTGCATGTTGTTGGAGCCACTTGTCATACTGTCAATGATTTTGTTTAGAAACAGGAGACCGGAGATGGGGCAATAGCTGGAGAAGTTTTCTGCATCAAATGTTGGCTTTTTGGAGCACATAGATTTTCACACTCTGGCAAGATTGCTTCCCTGAAGCAGGCAAGGATTTTCCCCCCTAGCAGTAGGCACAATTGTTCTTCACTGTCTTTCAACAGCCAGGAGGGAAAACAGATCAGATGGTGGCTCCAATACTTCTCAGGAGTTACTGAGCTTATCCAGCATGGTGAGGTGGTTAATGCTATCTGCTGCAGTTTGGAGTTTTTTTGCCTGGATGAGTTCCTCTCAGATGTGATTTATCTTCTCTACAAAGACATATTTGCTCACACATTTATTTTAATCTTCTGTCTGACAAGATCTAGGATTTCATGTTTCCACTGTAAACATATAGTATTCTTCAGCTCCATCATGTACCCTGGTGACCCAGCCCTTCTCCACCTAAATAATGTACTTTCTAGGGTATTTCTCAGCCCCAGAGGGAGCTGAAGGGCAACTGCATGGCAGCCACAGGCCAGTAAGAAGCCTCCTATTGCTGCAGGATGGGAAGTGAAGTGGGCAGGCAAATTCTTATGCAGGATTTGATATTTGTGTATGTGGGTGTGAGAGGGGCAAGTTATGCAGACTCCTGTAGCCAAGTACTGCAGGAGCAGGATGTGGTGAGCAGGTCAACGGGCCCCACCACTTGAAGCAATCATCATCGTTGATTATTCATCATTGTTCATATGAACTTCATAGCTTTTAGACTTAATAGACTGTGACCTAAGAAACCCTCAGTGCCAACTGGCAAAGGGTTCATGTTCTGTAACAGTATCCCTGACAGACTCATTACAGCCAACACATTGCTGTCCTAGAACTGACCCACATAGAATGTCAGATGAGATCTTAAATGAAAATCGGGATCACACTGATCCTCATAATCATTGTGTCATGTGTGTATGGATGATATTTAAGCAGTTGTGTATATGTACTAAACATATATCTACATTAAGACAGGGTTGACAAACAGATTGAGAGCCAGGCATAGGAAGTGGATTCACCTCTTTCAGTGTCGGCTATGTAAATGTAACATTGTAAATCAGCACAATGGAAGCCAAATCTGCAGACAGAGTGGGGATCAGAGACTAAATCGCAGTGGGTTATGCGGATTCTGGGGACAAAACAATGAACTTTAGGAGTACAGGAAGAAGGAAAAAGAACACTTTTTTCATCACTGAAGGAGCAAAAGGGACAGCACTTTTTACATCCATGGAAGGTGGAGCCTAGCCATGTGCATTGCTGATGCTGGGAGATTGCTTTAGATTTTAGCTTGTTAAAGTTAAATTTAGATTCTAAAAACCCTGTTGTTCTTTTTGTTTTCTATGTAACCATTTCTGTTTCCATCACTATCCTCATACAGTGTCTCTTAAATCTTGATCTTTGATAATAAACGTAAGATTGTTTTCACTATAACTATACCTCAGTGCTGTGATTGTTAGAAAAGACCTGATCCTGAGCTGTACCAAGTCAAGCTGTGTGTACATGTTCCCTGGGGGACAGCAAACCTGGTATTTTCCAGTGACTGGAGCTGGATACTAAGGGGGATGTTTTAAGAGAGGCTCAGGAGCTGGCGTGCATCTACTGGTACCAGCAAGGCAGTATAAAGGCTGGCAGAGCCCTGGGGAAGATTGTTTGGCTGGCTAGCAGACTATCATCCAGTTAAGCACAAACAACTCTTCTTCTCGCTGAGGCAGGGGTAAACAAGGTGACTCACAGTCCTGGGCACCCCTAAGAAAGTGTCACAGGCTTCAGCCCAGAGGCTTGCAGTGGTGTTTTTCTTCAGTCCTAGCCCTCAGAGAGCACAAGAGGGAGTATCCATTTTCTCTCTTCCATCCACCAACTCATGTGCACTTCCTGTTTCTATGTATAGGCCCTCTTGGAAGACAAGGAATTTTTTTACATTCCTCCGTTCCGACCTTGTCGATGTACCTGTTCTTGTTGGTTGGCTGCAGGCAGCTTGACAGTTCTGTCTGACTATTCCATTGAAATCCTACAACTTTTGTAGCAGCCCGGGGATTTTCAGGCGGTGTTTTAACCCCCTCTCTTACAGACCCTGAGTAAGATCCATTCATCCCATCACAAATAAGTAGCCTCACTTTCCTGTGTGGCTGACTGATGTGCTGAAGACTTGATTGATGACTCAAGGTACGTGCAGCACTGCTCTTCCGTCAGCACCAAAAACCCACCTCCGCGAGCAGCATCAGCCATGTCAACAAGCGAAGCTTTACCGGCGACATAGTGCTGTGCACACGCACGCTTATGTCGGTGTAATTTATGTTGCTCAGGGGGATGGAATATTCACATGCCTGAGTGACGTAAGTTTTGCTTACATAGGCAGTAGTGTAGATATAGCCTTAGAATCAGAAAGCCTTTGGCCCCATTCAAGAAAGCACTTATGCATGTGCTTAATTTTAAACACCTGCTTAAAATCCTTGATTTCAATGGGACTTAGGTAGGTGCTTAAAATTAAGCATGTGCATAAGTGCTTTCCTGAACAGGGATGCTTTCCTTTATCAAGGTCTTTGTTATTAATATGCTGCCATGACACTAAGAGAATGCTGATGACCTGGGGGCAAGCAGAGGGGAACTCTTAAGCAGAAGCACATTCCATACCCCTATATAAAGATAAAAGAAAAGAAGAATTTTCATACTGGGACAGACCAACAGTCCATCTAGTCAACCATCCCATCTCCAACAGCAACCAATGCAATTTTCTGGGAAAGTAACAAAATCCTACAGAGCTCCTATTTTTACAGTAGTATAGCACATAAGTAATAAGTAGCACAAGTAATTTTCTTCTTGGACCCAGCTAAGATTATGTTCTGATGTGAGAGAATTAATCATCCTTATAACTTTGACTCTAGCCAGCATAGATGCAGATCTTGCTGTAGATCATACAATGGAGATACACTGATTTACATCATCTGAAGGACTGGCCTTCTATTTCTTTCATATAACGTGTCCCGGGAGTAGATTAGATTGTACTACCTGCTGAGTGCTTTTGCACAGAAGTAGTGGGATGTTTTCTTACCTGTTTGTTAGAATATATTTCCTATTTTATAAAGATAAAATGTTTACGTTTCTTCTAGGAATGTATATAGGTTTAAGAATTTTCAGCTAGTGGTCTTCTCTTTCAGATTTGATCTCAGATCTGTGAAGACACCAGGGGTTTGTAACATCACCCCTAAGTTGTTATTCAACTTCAGGTGAAGTGATCAATGCACAGAATCACGGCTTCACTTGTATATACCTTCAACTCTCTCCCTTTACCTGAGAATCTGCCAAAGAATCTCATTGCTACGTTTAAGAAGATGTAACTTGACAGCACATCACAAACCATAACTGATTAAAGTGTCATCCAAACACACACACACTAGTTGACAAACATCTCATTATCCAAGATCCACAACTACAGCATGAGACAAACACAAACACGGACATAGAACATGGATATCATCCAGTCCATCTTCTCTCAATGTAAGATATTTCCTACACTATTCTCTAGTGTTTTCTGCCCTCTCTGCTTTCATATACTTATTGAATTTATACAACTAAAATAGCTATTCCCCTGCCCCTCCCCCTCCCCCCACCCACCCACACAAACCCTATGCACTGGGTGCCTACCCTATACATTAGAAAAAGGAAATCCAAAAGGATTGCTCATTAATACAACCATCCCAACTCTGCTCACCCTGCTCAATACCCTCAGATAAGAGACGGACTTTTCAGCATTCCCAGAAATTTAATGAATCTGGCCTTGGTGGATCTATTCAGGGGAACGAATTTCAAACTTGAAGAGCCCTCACGGAGGGCCCTCTACCAATGGCTCCAGGGATTCTGTTGATTTCATCTCTGGCACATAGAAGGAAGTGATCTTTTAAGAGTCCTAAGCAGCAGAGTTCCAGTTATTTCTCTTGGTGACTAATCTACAGCATAATACAGCTCACTATCAGAAAGGAAGAAAGTAGGTTGACTTTCTTAATTTCATCCTTTTACTCCTAATGATTCACTTTTATTACACTAATTTCTCTTGTCTCTTTAGAACTTGCCCCCTTCAAAGAGTTGTAGATTTGTCTCCTCAACACACTTAATTATCACTTAGGATGTTTATTACATAATTGTTAAGTCCCAATATGTTTCCACTAGTCAGCTGATATTTAATCATATAGAAACTACAGAAATAAATCTAGCTCTGTAAATTAAATAACAGCTATTCTAAATAAATAACACTTAAATATTCAGTATATATAAATATAAGTGTTAGCATATTAACAATTATACAAGAGATGCTATTTGTTTCAGAGCTGTTAAGCCTCTTTGTGTATTGTTCTAGCAATCACTTATTTTATTAGACATACAATAATTGTCTTATTAAATCAGGAAATTTGGAGTCTTGGTTCAAGACAGGAATTGGGTGATTAACTGCTGATTGTAGCAAGTATTGTGTCTTTAAGCAGAGTGGGTGTTCTAACTTCCAGAGCCATGGACTAAGGAAACTGGTGTTATAGAATGATCATTTGGGGTTAACGTATGATATTTTGAACATCTGAAACCTGTTATTTTTTCTAGCTGAGGTTTATCCTGCAGCTTCATAAACTTTCCATTTTAAATTATAGAGCTTCCTTTTTTAACTATAATAAACTATCTTTAAAATGGTGTGTGCCTTTTAATCATTTCAAAGTATTTGCTTTAATTAGGTTTTAAAAACCATACAGAAGACAGCACTGTTCTTAATTTTGGCCGTGAGAATTTGCTCTGTGTTCAGCTAGCAGCAGTTCCTAACACCCCTGCTGAACTTCAGCCAAACAGAGCATTTCAGGCAAAGCTAAATGGAATGAATTCAAAAAACATTTGTTTTCATGAAAACATTGATCCAATTTCACAAGAGTTATCTATAATCCATTGGTTTTAGTAGAAGAAAAGAGCTTGTATCCTTCTTTTCCTTACAGAGACGCAGCATATGGAACTCCTAGGAATGTCAATATTCTCTTTTGGAGAATAAGCCCAGTTTTTCCATGCAGCACTCTGGGGCCTGCTTTTCAGAGGTGCCGAGAATCCACAACTCCAACAGAAGTGACTGGGAGCTGCAGGTATTTAGCCCTTCTGAAAATTAAACTCTCAATGGAAATTAGGAGCCTAAAGTTCTGGGGTGCATCAGAACATAATGGTGAATATGGACCTAGGTGTCTTCAACCCCACAGAGTACTACCCCCACTCCCAATTCTGATGCTGGTTCATGACAGGAGAAGTCTGGGTTATACCTGTTCTTCTGTGTAACCTCCTTACTTCATGTACCTGTAGCTCTTGACAACACAACTGAACTTCAGCAAGAAGAGTCTCCATTCAGAACTTTACACTGCCCTAGGGAAGTGGAGTTGCGATTGATGGTGGTGAAGGACACGAGGCTAACTTTCCCAAGCAGACATGGGTTAAGAGAGAAAGTCCTTGCATGATCAGGAACTAGTTACAAAATAAGAAACAAAAGGTAGGAATAAATGGTCAGTTTTCATAGTGAAGAGACGTAAGTAATGAAGTCCCCCAAGGATCTGTACTGGTACAATTGCTGTTCAACATATTCATAAATGATATGGAAAAGAAGGTGAACAGTAAGGTGGCAAAGTTTGCAGAGGATACTAAACTATTCAAAGTAGGTAAGTCCAAAGCTGACTGCAAAGAGTTGCAAAGCGATTTCACAAAACTGGAAGACTAGGTGACAAAATGGCAGATGAAATTCAATGCTGATAAATGCAACATAATGCATGTTGGAAAAAAATCCCAAAATGATGGGGTCTAAATTAGTTGTTACCACTCAAGAAAGAAACATTGGAGCCACGGTGAATAGTTCTCTGATAACATCTCAGTGTGCAGCGGCATTCAAAAAAGCTAACACAATATTAGGAACCATTAGGAAAGGAATTGATATTTTATGTTTTATTATCCTAATACCACTGTATCAATCCATGTTACTCCCACACCTTGAATACTGCATGCTGTTCTGGTTACCCCATTTCAAAGAAGATATTAAAATTGGAAAAGATACAGAGAAGGGCAACAAAAATTATTAGAGGTACGAAACAGCTTCCATATGAGGAGAGGTTAAAAAGCCTAGGCCTGTTCAGCTTAGAGAGGAGATGACTAAAGGAGGATATTTTAGAGTTCTATAAAATCATGAATGGTGTGGAGAAAGTGAAATAGGGAAGTGTTATTTACCCCTTCACATAACACAAGAACGGGGCTCACCGAATGAAATAATAGGCAGCAGGTTTAAAATAAACATAAGGAAATACTTCTTCACACAATGCACAGACAACCTGTGGAACTCATTGACAGGGGATGTTGTTACACTTTTGAACTTCACTAGATTCAAAAAAGAATTAGATAAGTTCATGGAGGATAGGTCCATCAATGACAATTAGCCAAGATGGTCAGGGACACAACCCCATGCTCTGGGTGTCCCTAAACCACCAGTTGCCAGAAGCTGGGACTGGATGACAGGGGATAGATCACTGTTCTGTTCATTCCCTCTGAAGCATCTGGCACTGGCCACTGTCAGAAGACAGGATGAGTGGCTAGAAGGACCATTGCTCTGACCCTGTATGGCCGTTCTTTTGTTCTCTTCAGACCCCTTTTCTTCTGAGCTACCTAGGCAGGGCTTACATACCTTGTTGATTTAAGGCCAAGTATTCCCTTGTGGGGGCCATTCCCATATAAGAAAAGGGAAACAGAGCTTCAACTTGAAACCTTCTGCTAATTATTCCTTTAGGAGGAGTGCTGTCCCTGTTGACATGCAGATGAGGTCAGGAGATCCACCCCCTAAATTCACAAGCATTTCAGGGATTCACTGAGGAAAGGCTCATATCCATATGGTCTCCTTGCCTCCTCGCTGCTGCCCAGCTCCCCCTAATCCCAGCACAGCCATGTTGCCAGGGTTTCCTACGACTCCAGCTGTCTGGAGAAAGAATCTCCCCATCCATTGAAGATTCCTTAGTATGGAAAGGGAGGTCACTTGCACTGGCTTCCACCGTGGACATGGAGAGAAGAGGACAAGAGCATCTGGGGGAGTCCTACTGGCTCCCTGTCCCACTCCCATCCTGTGAAGCTGAAACCATAAAGTCTCCACAGAGAGGCTGCCTAAGAATGTGGGGTGCCACTTCCCTTCATGCTGTGTGCATGGGCACAGGCTCCCTTCTGCTCACTGAAGTGGAGGGGAGAAGGATTCCTTAGCAAGGTCTGCAGGATTTGACCTTTAGCGAGTAAGACTGAGAACCAAAGGCTGCAGTCCTTAGTTTAGCAAGACTCCTCTTGAAATCAGCAGGAGCTTTGGCTAAGTAAAGACTTCCAGATTTCCACTTCCCTCTTCCCCCCAAACATCAGGTTTATCAAATTTGAGTCTGCCACTGAATAATGCAAAGCTGTATCTGTCCCCAGGTTTGACCAGAATTCTTGGATATCTGGAGATACTGACCTTTATTTCAAGGTGTCACAGGGCAGTTGTGATTTCCCTGGAATTAGAGTGCTGGATTGGTGAAAATCAGAGATGCTTACACCATGCACTGAAATATAGGACAATTTAAAAGCCCAGCAGAGTGCGTAGATTTTCGGCATTGGCTTAGACCCACTTTTCAGTTAGAATTTGCTCTTAGATGTCAGTCCTGTACAGGAATAACGAGGCTAATAAACCTCACAGATGTATACTTGCCTAGTGACTTTTGAGAATTCTGAAAAGTGCATCACATTATTTATTAATCTGGCATCTAGCCCTAATTTAATCACAAAACAATAGACTCCAGTCTCCTACCAAAAAGAGATAACGTAACCCTTAGATGCTCTGACCTCAAATATACTCTTAACCGAAGAGTAAGGAACATCCAAACAATACATTCTGAAAATGTCAGTCCTACTTTTTTCTTATTCTGCTGAGCTGGTGACATTGGGGTCAATCCTACTCTCACTTACATTTAGTGAGTTCTGATCTAGCCAGGAACTTAAGTACATGCCTAACTTTCAGCACATGAGCAGTTTCATGGGCGCTTCAATGTGAGACAACTCACATTATAAAGTTAGGCACATGCTTACATACCTTTTTAGCTGGACCTAAACAGAACCACCTCTACTGAAGTCAATAAAGAGCTTAAAAGAGAGGAGAGTCAGGCTGATGAAGTGCAAGTTAATGTCTTAGGGTGTGTCTATTCTGCAGTAAAAGACTCGCAGCACGGCTGTGGCTGGCCTGGGTCAGCCAACTCAGGCTTGCAGGGCTATAAAATAGCAGTGTAGACGTTTGGGCTCAGGGTGCACTTGGATTCTGAGACCCCATGAGGAGAGAGGGTCCCAGAGCCATGAGTTATTCCACATACCGAAAACAAAAAGGGGAAAAATGGCCACCACACTGAAGAGCTACTGAGAAGAGTTCTTTGGTTTTGCTCTAGACATAAAATTTTAGATTTTTAGTGAAAAGTCCTCAGTTCTAAATTTCTTCTCCCTCCTCATTGGTTCAATAGAGTGTGGCTTGACCTTTGAAATACACTGCAAGGCTTTTGTCCTTTACTAGCCTTTTCCTGAGATGGCAAATTGAAATTAGAGCTGCCTGCATGCTGCAAAAAGCAGCATTTGCAAATATTTGTATGACAAACTGAACTTGCTTCAATGGTCTTTGCAACCCCTTTCATTTGTTTTTCACAAACATCAATAAGAGCAAAAATTTGTCCATAAGAATGTTTGTGGAAAAGGGAAATGTTGTGAATACTCCTGCAGACATCTTGAAAACTCCAAGAGTTTGGTGGGCATCCAATAAGGACTTGGAAACAGTACCATATGACTTAGGTGACCAATCACACTGCACAAACAACAAATACTCACAGTCACGGAAAATAATTCATGAGCGATTCATAGGACGAAATACAACTGCATCAGTTGCGTCAGAGAATTTGGAACAAACAACTCAGTAAAAACTAAAGCCTGCTCATGGATAATTAATGACTAAACTAATTGAATAAATTGTTGGGATAATTATTTGTAGAGTTTCATAAACTAACAACAACAACTCTAGTTGAAATGGGGAGATGAGGAGATTGAGTTGAAGGAATTTTATTTGCAGGATTCTTGGGTCAGATCTTTAGCTATTATAAAAACAACGGGAGTCCTGTAGCTCCTTAAAGACTAATAAATTTCTGTGGGCATAAGCTTTCGTGGGCTGCAACCCACTTCGTCAGATGCATGAAATGGAAATCACAGATAGGAGGTATATATATACACATCCAAGGGTAAGAAACATAATAGTCTGTATACAGACTAACACGGCTACCCCTCTGGAACTTTTTAGCTATTGTAGACTGTCATAGCTCCACTGACTTTGGAGAGCTATAAAGATCTTCTTGGCTTCTGTGGATCTGTGCTGATTCAGATCAGCACATCATCTGGCCTTCTATAGCTCTTGATTCTTTAATTTTTGTTATGCTTTTATAAATAATGTATAAGCATCTTTGGTGGCAGCCAGGCACTATTTGTTACATTGAAATAAATAAAAATAATTAAAGCAATTAGGTACTTGTTCTTTTAGTACAGAGTACATATAATTATCACTCATCAGGAAATTCTATGAGAAGCAATTTGAAACAAATGTTGCTTATACTAATGTTTAATATTTAGACTGCTGGGTCAACAGAAAGTGTTACAAAAGTCATTTACAGTGGCCTAATTGAGCCTATGAAAAACATATTTATACTCAATGGTGCACCTCTTTTTCATCTAATGGTCTCACTGATACATAGATTCACTATCTGATCAGTGCATGTGGCCCTAAAGGCTTCATGATTTGCAAACTATAACCTACTAATAAGCACCCTGCAGCTTGTTTGTTAAACAGATCAGTGCTGGCAGGCACCCAAACACTCTGCCTTTGAAACTTAGAGCTCTTTAACTTGCCCAGCCTATTGTGTGGCAAGAAAGACAATAAACTATGAACCTCATAAATGCTGAGCAATTAAACATAAGTTAGTAATACAGTTGTGGTAACAGACTGCTTACCTCAGTCTAATAGATGTCTCATTTCTCCTTTATATCAGCTTTGTAAAAAACCAATCAAACAACCGTAAGCAGTTTGCGTACATACTAATGGTTGAAATTTCCCTGTAAAGAAGATGGTGGCTGCCTACTAAGAGAAATCCATAAGTAGCAGCAGGCTTTTGCTTTTATGGCCAGCAACCAAAGCATCCTTGCAGGCTTGCCATTTTTATATGGCACATTGAGATTTTTTTTCCTACACAGAAGCTCACTTTTGTGATTTGAACCCTGGATTTTGTTGCTGTAAACACAGAGTTGATAGCTCTGGGGAATTCATCTTGAGAGGAGGCAGTTTTCCACTGAAAATGGAGAGCCCTAAAATGTCTTTGGCTAGCTGGATACTGTATATTGGAGAAATGGTGCTGTTACTAAGTGTGTAGCATGTTCCTAGGTTCAACTGGACCATCCAGCCTTGGTAGCACATGGGGTACAATGGAAGTGTAGCAGTCCTGTCCCATGGCAGTAAAACCCCCATAGAAGATGGTCCCTACTACTACTGGGGAAGCAGGGGTTGACCATCTCTGGAAGTAAGAGGCTCACAGGATCATGTTTGGAAAGAGGGAGACTTTTTTTTCCCTAACTGTGGATGGTCAGTTTGGTGTTTCCATTTGAAAGTTGCTTTAGAAGCAGAAGAGCTTGATAAAGAAAGATAAGGAAATGAGACACATAGAGAACAGCCAAAAATCCAGAGAGAATTACATCCATCCAACACACAAGTCCATTAAGATCCACAAAAACATTAATACCCAACTTTTAAGATGCCTGCCTGCTGCATACCTAAGGAACAAACAAAAAGTTTGCTCTAAAGTTTTTAAAAAAGGAACCCCATTGTAAGGGCCAAGCTCTGGGCTATTATTATGGACAAAGAAGTAAACATCTAACTCCTGCATAAGCCAGCTCTGCATTGGGTGGTCAATCCATAGGAAGTCCAGTGGAGAAGGGATGCAAAAAAGGCTCTGCAGATGCTCCACAGACAGATGACATAGAGCTGCTTTTGGGGAGGAGCGCATGAAAGAGATAAGACTGTCCCCCACCCATCCTGCTGTATTCACTTCTCCATACCAGACCCACTAGAGCTAAAGCAGATAAAGGGCTTGTCACAGGGTACACTCACTGCTGAGGCATCTGCTCTGGGGATTTGCTCCTTCCAGATCCAACCCTGGCTTCTCCTATCACTCATTCACACACCCCAGAGCCTTTCTCACTCTCACTCTCTGCAGCTCAGGGTGCTCTCTCTTCGTGGCCTGCTCTCTGTTCATGGCTCACCCACCATCACATCACTATAGTGCTTCTTTTCAGGGTATGAAATTATCTCCATCCAAAATGGCAATCTTCCCTTCACTGCCTCAACCATGCCACCTCTCAGTGGCTGGCAGGGGAACCAGGATCCACCCTCTACCTCAGGCTCCAGCTAAGGGACCTTCTAAACAGCAGCCAAGATCTGCAACATCCCTCCCCCCCCCCTTGCTGCTATTTCCTGAGCCTTTTCTGACTCTGCCTCTCTCAGGTTTTGCTCTACCATACTTCTGGATAAATCCTTCTTCTGGGCCTACTGGGGTTTCTCCTCTCCCCCGGGGTTGGTTGGTTGGTTGGTTGGTTTCCTTCCTTCCTTCCCTCCCTCCTTACCATCCAGAAAGCAGCTACAGGCTGCCTCACTGCAGCCCCTTCTGTGCTACCTTCCTGCCATTGCACTAGCCCTACCTGTTCATTCTCCGTTGGGTACTAGCCTCAATCTGCCTTTCAAACCTTAGCTCCCCCCAGGTGCAGCCTATCAGGTTAATTAACCTGCTCTGCCTATGTGGGGGTGGACACTCCATTGTAGGGCATTCAGAAAACTGTTGTGGGAAAGAGAAAGGATCGGGGCAGGGGCAACGGCAGGAAGTAGAACTGGTCTCCTCCTCCCCATGTCCCTCTTCCCCCCCTCCCCATGTCCCTAATACATTTGGGTGGAGAGGAGAAGCTAAGGAATGTAGGGGTTGTCTCTTCTCCAGCCTATCACCTGGGAGGCCTCCCACAGCTCCACTTCAAAAGGTGTGTGTGGGCGGGGGGTTTTGAGCTAGATTTTTTTCTAACATGCTTCTCTGCCCGTCTGGGACCTATGAGGGATACTCTAGCAACATTCCTGGAGAAATGGTAGGGATGTGCTAAGTGCCAGCTCCATTTTGAGAGTGATTTTTCATTGTTAACAAAATCGCTTTCCAGACTGGTTTAGCATTCTGTTTGTTTTGGACAGGATTTCTGTGATGGACTCTTTGAAGAGAAGCAATTATGGTTTGGGTTTCTCTATTCAGCCAGTATGAAGATAAAGCCTTCCACTGCCTTATAGCTCTGTATTGGAAAGGAGAAAGGGAAAATAAAATTGTTACCCATATTCACATGAATTACCCAGGCTATGCTTTGTACTAGATCATCAAAATAATTGCAGTATCTGTTTCAAGATTTAAGTGATGAAACAGTGCTCTAGTGTATATTATCTTAACACGGATTATTATTAAAGATATTTATTCTCCATACCAAATCCCAGAATGCTTGTATATGTATTTATAGGTTTCTATATATTCTATTTCTATTCTTGCCTCTTTGTTTGTATTGTATTGGTCTTATTAGGAAGAGTAGACACGTTATTTCACTAATGCTAATTTTTTGGGGAGCTAGGTACTGCCATATATTAGATCACTAGCATTCATTCCTCTGGAGATCTAAGCTGAAATTCTCATTAGGTGACAAGTTAAAATTTCAGTCTATATTGCTGGATGTTTGTGTGCACCACAAAAATCAAACAGAAATCGAAAACCACTGACAATTTCTGATCAAGAATTTCCAGGACTGGAACAAGGATGGTGCAGGTCAAGGCTGTGGAGCATTGAGAGAACCCCACACGTTCTTACTTTGTATCCGTACAACGCTTCACTCTTTGTTACAAATCCTGACCTGGAGGAGAACCAGGTAGCTGAAGTTCCATGTTCATTTCATCCTCACCTCTTAGCTAATGATGTTAACAGAACTGCCAGTTAGTGTCATTTTGGTGGTGGGATTTGTGATATGGATATTGTCCATTGAGAAGTGGACAGAAACCATCTAACAGCAATCAGTTGGTAACAAATTCTAGCAACTACTAACCTGGGTTGGATACAAATCAGTAACATAGAGGTGAAAGTCACAATAACTGATACTGATCCCTTGAGCCATCAAGTCCTTGTCCCTTTCTGTTGTTGCTGAACTCAGCTTTCTTCAGAGTACCAGTATCTTTTGCTGGTCGTTTTTAAATAAAATCAAATAATTCACAGTGTTTTCATACTTTGCATGAAATGTTCAGTTTGAATTCTTGTTTGAATTTTACAGTGCCAAACCTGAGAGAGACGAGTAATCCATTACTTTATTTGAAAGCTAGAAGCACATAATGTTTATTAATAAAGAGCATGGTTTACATAGATTTTACTATTATTGACCATAAAATTATGTATATTACAAACAAGGGTGAAATTTCCCACTAATTAACCTGTTTAATGGAATATAAAAACCTAAGTTCTTTACAAACCTTTAGGGTCTTATTCATTACATAGGTACACATGCAATCTTTATGCTGAAACAAGGGATTCTGATATGTAACTCAAGGTTAAATTATACTCCTTGAGATTCACAAAATCCAACAGCTTAATGTTCCAGTTCTTTAACCTTTAAGAAAGAAATCAACACAAAAATGAAGCAACGTCTTCACCAGCCAGAGAACTTTAAATACAGCCAGAAATAAATATTTAATTAGCCCAACACTTCAGGAATGCAGCAGAAGAGCAGTGGTATTTGCAATGTTCCTAGCTCAAACTGCATCTTGGTTTAGAACACAGTTAACTCTTGACAGGGGACCTGCTGTATTTGCTATTACTGGGCCTCTTATGGAACCATGCAGATATGGCAGACATACTAGTACTGATTATTCGAATGACTTGGGCCTGATTCAACAGTCTTTCCCTCTTCAGCAACGCACTTAAACATGTTCCAAAGTCCTGCAGAAGCCAATGGAACTGGTGCACATGCTTAAATGCTTTGGTGAATAGAGGCCTCAGTCACAGGAGGTGGGATTTGTTCTAGTCGTGCAACTGCATTGACTCAGTTCAAGTGTCTGGGGGCAGCTGAGGGTAGAATGTGGTCCATTGCCTGGCCGTACATTATTACTGACATGAAAGTACAAGATGGATGACTCAAACAATTAGCCTTGGCTCTGCTCTCACAGTGCTCACTCTGGCAAATTCTCACTGACTTCAAGTAAAGGATCAGGCCCATTATTTTTTAGAAGGAAAAAACATGCCAATGTTTTACCAGATTCTGCAGTCTGAGTCAGGTCCTGATCCAAAGCCAACTGACGTTAATGGGAGCCTTCCCATTGGCTGAGTAAGGACTGCACAACTGGATCCAATGTTAATTGGTTAGTCATAGAGTTCCTGTGAGCTAGTAAGTCAGAGCTACCTGCAGCTAGTTAGAAAGGTTCCCATTGGCTTCAAGGGGAGCCACAAAGGGCCTTCAAAGGGCTTCTATGGCCCCTAGCGAGCCAAATGAGAACTACAGGGTTTGGCCCTTTTAGATTCTGTATTAACTTTTGTTTTTTGACAGTAATGTTATCTAAACTAAACATATGGGACTGTATATAACTTACATAGCTAAGATGATATGATAACCACTACAGTGCATGTGTTACTGTTGTGAGTAAGATAACAAGCCAAATATTATATATCATACAAAACAAAAATAACATTATATGACACTGTAATGCTCCTGTTACTCCAGATTGTGGATTTGCTTTGTTTTAATGTCAGAATCTAGAATAGATTCTGGTTTTAACAAACCAAGCCATAGGGGTTTGTGTTCAGCAAATTTGTGTTTAGAAAACCTTTTGGTGTCTATCCCATGTAAATTGCAATGCTTAGGCTATGACTTCACTGACAGCGGCAAATTCACTACCGTCAGATCGACTTCTCTGGATCAACTGGCGCAGTGGCGCAATGCAGTGAAGATGGCGCGCAGAACAGAAGCACAGAAGTCGACGGGAGTTACACAAGTTTTTTGCGTAGTTTGCGTAATTCCGGTTGACTGCTGCCGAATCTCCGAGGTAAGTGAAGACAAGCCCTTAGAAGTTTAGATTTTACATTTGTTAGCCTTTTAGGTGAATGCTTTCCTTTTATTTAAAGTTTAATGCTGCCCTCTTCTGAATAAAAGGGAATATTACAACCACTTCCTTAATTATTCAGAATTCTCAGAAAACAGGAAAAAACTAGAGTCGGAGTTCAAGAAGAAAAATATTTTTCAATTTCATGTTTAAGTTGTTAACCATAGAAATGTCTCATTAATAAAAGTAGATTAAATATCAAAAGGGAAAGTGGTTAAGACATTTACTTCCACTTTCAAGATCCTTACGCCTATCCTTCCGCAACCTACGACCTGACTCATAGGTTATTTCAGTGTTGACTCTCACTTCCACACTCCCAACGAATGCCAGCCTTCATTCCCCACTTGTTAAATTTTCGTACAACTCATAATCTTTGTGCTTTTTCCCATGCTGACACTCACATGTGGGAGCAGCTCCCTGTAAACATCTGCAAAAACTCCCTCATTGTTGTCCTTCAAATCTCTTCTTAAACTTTTGCCATGATACCTATGAACAATCTTGACAACAATTAGGCAGCTGGTGTGCTGAGACCACTGCCTACCCAATATTGCCTCACTGTTTCCTTGTGCTCCCCTGTCCGTATCCACCTGTTGTTATTTAATCTTATACTTAGTGTAAGATCTTTGGGGTAGAGACCATCTTTTTATCCCATGTTTGTACAGCACCTAGGACCTTACTATGAATGGTGAGCAGATATACAAATAGATCTATTGACTTCCATTGGACTATTTGTGTGAGAAACTGCCCTCCAGTCAGGATAGTGCATTAACTATGTGGCCATAAATATCTTTTGACAACTAACAGATACAAGCCACAAAGGGATATGGGAGATGACAAAGAGCATGAGAGGGAACCATGAGATACCTTCCTGGAAGGAGTGAACAAGCCATTTAGATAAAAAAGGAGCATTTCTGTTTAGTTTAGCAATGGGCCTACACCGCAAAATTTGGTCCAGTTTCTGTTTGGGAATTCAATCGTCCCCTAAAGCTTGGCATGTTCAGAATTAGAATTCAGGTTCAGTTCATTATAGAAAGGTTCAAACTGAAATTCAAGTTAGGTTGTATCAAGATTTCAAGCCTGTCACCCTCTAAAATTTCAGAGTTTTTCAGTTCCAGAGGTCCAATTTCACTTTCTCTTTAGTTTGTTTTCTATCCCATGCATATCATATCATTTTTGGAGGGGAGGTGAATAAAAATGCATTTATATTTCTTCACTAAGATGTTACCTTGAAGGTTTTATTTTGTTAATGTATCCTTTTCAGACAAGAACAGTTCCGGTTCCCACAGGTCTGCACAAACTTTTCGTTTGGTTCATAACTGTTTTCACCCCTCAAAGGATTGTTTGAGTTTCATATTAAAAAAGAAAAACTGATAATCAGCCAAAAAACACCCCACCAAGTTTGTTAGGCCCGAGGCCATATTAGCCTGAGAACTATTCATAGAAAGCACAAGCATTTTTCTTTGGGTTGGCCCAGGCTAATCAACCCCACAAGCACCCCACACTCAGAACTCTCATTAAAGGAAGCAGGCCATGCAAGGGGCACATACAGGATCAGACCCTTAGAGTATTTTCAGAGCAGTAGAAATATAGGGAAGTGCATTTCACATGAATTTTGCAGAAATCAAATGCCCCTCACAACTTGCCAGAGCAGGGAGTTCCAGCAAAGCCCCTTATTCCCAAGGAGGTTACTGATAATCAAGGTAAAAAAGACAGTATTAGGCAATGGTACATGCTGTTTAAATAAACTCTTCATCTGACTGTCTGAAAACAGGCTTTGGTGTCAACAAGACGTTAGAGTCTTTTATTTGAGCTCCTGAAAGGAAGCTAAAGTTGTTTATCACCCTGCGATAGTGATCTCTGAAGTCATTTTGAACAAGGCAACCAGGTCAAGAGGTGGTCAAGTTTTACCATACCCCGAAGTGCTCCATATATTTTGGTTATGTGTCCAAAGTTGTGCCTGGATAGTTAGGCATGCAGCGATCCCAAATGTGGTTTCTGTGCATGCAAATGAATACACCAACAAAATCTGCCGGGGCAGTTTTAGAGGAAGGGCTGGCACTAGATTGCTTGGCACCGTAGGACACTGCTTCCCTGAGATGAGGGCAGGAGGCGACAGATTCAGTTATATGGTGTAACAGGGAAAACACAGTGAGTCCTGGGGAGAAGGAAACCAACCCTGCATTGAACTGTAAAATGAGAGAGAGACAGGGGAGAGGTATTTGAGTTAGTGGTCCAAGAGTAATTGTAGGAGCCCAGGACTCCTAGATTAGAACTCCTGAGTGCCAATCCTAGCACTAACACCAACTCTCTCTATGGAGAGACCAACTCCTGAGGTTGTCTGCACACGGAGCCATTCAGATTCAGCTACTGAGCTTTAAGTTCACACACAAACTTGATCGAAATCAACCAGCAAATGACACTTTTTGGTGTCCAACTTTGATGCTAAAAATTTTTGGGGGGACAACAAAATGTGTTTGAAAAATGTTGACAAGGGATAGTATTTGGAATAGAAAATAATGTTCACCTGTAGGGGATCAGAATGGTTAACTTGGCGAAGACTTTTTGCAAATTATCAAAATTATTGCTTACAGGCATTTTATGATGACATATTTCCCAAATGAACCGATATTCTGGTTATGATCTGGACATCCCTTTAAGGCTGTAATATACCCACTACACTGGATTTCCTCCCATCTTTGCTTAGCACAAGAATGTGAGCAGGATCTCTATGGAAATAATTATTCATACTCTAACAGCTGCCATGGATATATTTAGAACATAAATAGAAGTTATTAAAGCCCCTGTGATATGTTGGCTGTGGTGGGGTGGTTAAATAATTCACCATCAGATAAAGAACTGGTCTGGCAGCTTCAAGCACTAAGGGGAATTGCTGAGATATTGCCACAGTGACTTTTCTCTTAAAGTAGGATTAATCGTAAAAATCCCAAACAAACTGCCTTTGGAGACAATGTAAGTTTCATTTGATCCCAAAATAAGGCTGGGGATATGGGCTGAGATATTCAAAGCCACTTATGGGATTTGGGCACCCAAATTCCACCAAAATTAACAGGACCTGGACAACCAAACCCTGTAGGTGGCTTTGAAAATCCCAGCCTTTCATTTTAACGTTTATCTTTTTCAGATCTCCTACATCTTTAGTAGGAGACGGAAAAGAAATAAGCAGAGGCTCTAACCCAGTGTTTCTTAACCTGGGGGTTTAGAGGGGTCGCAAGTGCAGAGCTGGTATTGGGGGTGGCAAGAAAGGCAATTGCCTGGAGCCACAGGGGCGCCATGAAACTAAGTTACATGCCTCAGCCCATGGGGGTGGGACTCAGGCTTCAGGGGTACAGTAGTTTGGAAAGGTTAAGAACCACTGCTCTAACCTGAGCCTGTCTTCTTTGTAAAGAGAAGTTATGCCATCGTAACACATGTTCAAACTTACAGACAGATTCATATGCAACTATTTAACAGGTCAGCCTATGCAACTTCCAGTGAGAAGCAGTCTATCAGAGAACTACTGATCCAATAAGAGCCTTAATATATTAATATGAGTGCCATAGGCCAGATATCAGGTGGCTTTTATTATATCATTCTGTGTGGTCCCACATTTAGCTCCGTAGCCATGTCGGCAGAGAAACCACAATCACCCTCATTTAGCTCTGATATTAGCCAGCAGAACAAATTTATCTTTTAAATGCCTGCTCCATCTTTTTTGTTAAGCGGTTCCCTTTTATGGTATTTCAACAAGTAGGATCTTAAATAACATTTCAGGACTGAGATGTTAACTGTTTGCATGTGGACAATCCTGGTGCTAGCATCAAAGAGACTGCGTTCCTTCCTTTTTCTACTTTCAGTGTGTAATAGTGCCCCCAAAAAGCAACTGCACATCATTTGGTTTAATGCCTGTTAGCACTGCGGTGGGCATCAGGAATTACATCAATTAGTACTATAGTTATTTATCCTGGAGGAAGCAGATAGTGTCTCATCTTAAAGTGATTTTTAATTAGAAAGAAAATAAAGAACAAAATTAGAAGTGATGGTTTATTTTTAGAATCATGAGGCACAGCAGTAAGTGTTCTGGCCTGTTTGTTTGCTCTGCTCAGCTCAGGAACTATTTCTCTGTAGTGGTGCAAACAGAGGATGTACACTTAGAAAAACAATAGAACAATGTAACTTACATCTAATGTAACTTCTACTAATAACAACACTTAGAATTCACAATGTTATAATTTCTCTCAAGTCTTGCAATATTTGGTGGTTTTTCTTAAAGTGCCAGCCCTTAGTCACATAGCTCGATGTGAGATTCTTTTTATGAAATGAGTTTCATTTAACAAAAAGATTCTAGCCCTCCTAGTTGCTGAGGAAAGATTGAAAATGTGAATATAAGGTTCAAAAATCACAAAGCAAATAAAATGAACTCAACATATATTTTTAAAAAATCTCAATTTGGGGGGCTTGGCTCATGATTTTTTAACTCATAGGACAGGCAATACTGCACCGTCACAGTATTTTTCATCTTCAGTGTGTTTTACAACCACTACTAACTAATTCCCACAATACCAGTGAGGAAGATTAGCTCTATTTATGGTAAGAAAAACTGAGGCAGAAAAATTAAGGATTTGATTTACCCTGGAGAGTTAATTTTAGTTGAAAATTTCATCCAAAATATTCATTTATCATTCATTGTTTTCAGATTTTGAAAACGAACAGTTCTTTTTGACTAGGAGGGTGGTGAAGCATTGGAATGAGTTACCTAGGGAGGTGGTGGAATCTCCATCTTTGGAGGTTTTTAAGCTGCGGCTTGACAAAGCCCTGGCTGGGATTATTTAGCTGAGGTTAGTCCTGCTTTGAGCAGGGGGTTGGACTAGATGACCTCCTGAGGTCCCTTCCAACTCTATGATTCTATGAATCTGAAATGGATTTAAAAAAAAAAAAAAGTCCTACTATGACTAAGCTAATCAACAAAATTAATTTAAAAATTTGTTATTTTGAAAATGGAGAATGGTAAATGAAAATGAAAAAACACTATTACAAATAATAAAACAAAAATATTCAAAAAACCAGAGAGAATTAATTCAAAATATTCAAGTTAGTAATTTTTTTGTTTGCTTGTTTTTCAGCCAGGTCTAAGAATTAGGGTGGGTGAAGGGAAGCATGCAGCCTGACTAATCACAAGCAGCCCTTCTGGAGTGCTCTCTCTAGACTGCAATGACACACTTGGTGACTTGCTAGCCATATCACGGTGAATTACAATGCTCTGCAGCTCTGTAACATCAAACCATAGCTAAGCACTTGGCAATACAACAGCTTGCCTCACAACACTCCCGTGAGGGACAAAAATGGTGTAGCCAGGAGGGGTGGTCCCCCTCTGAGAAGGACCCAGAGGGGGAACCAGACCCACCCTGGCTGATAGGGCCCCAAAGGAGAAACTCTGACCAGAAGCAGGTGGGCTGGTCCAGGCCTTTAAGAGCCCCAGGGACACCACCTGACAGGAAGCAGGGGGGGCGAGGGGGGAGCCAGGCCTTTAAAAGCCAGGCCTGCGAGCCCAGTCAAGAGAGGATGGCTGAGAGAGAAGGATGCCTCTCCTTCTGAGTGCCTAGCTAAGACCAGGCCAGAGACCCACGCTGAAAGGGAGTGGCTGGTCTTACCCCCAGCCTGGGAGCTGGAGGAGGGCCTACTGGAGTTCCCTGCTGCCTGGGAGCCAGAGGAGGGTCCGCCTGGGAGCCGGAGGTGGGCCTGCCTGAGCAGTACAGAGCCTGGGACCTGGAGAACTTATGGGCCCTGCCTGTGGCCTTGGGGCTGGAGGACCTGGAAGAGCTGCCCTCTGAGGATGAACCCATGGAGCTGCCTGAGCTGCCACCCATGGATGAGGAGGGCCTTGTAGGACTACCATGCCCCAGTGACCCGAAGGAGGCAGGTACTGGGGGTTTCAGGGAGGAAGAAGCCCAGGGGTAGCCACAAGTTTGTGGCTGAGTCTGGGGCAACCCGGGTGGCGTGTTGCGGCAGGAGCCCCGCCGACCCTGTGGCAAACGCCTTTTGCCATTGCAAGGGCCCTGGGCTGGGATGCATTGGAGATGGGTGGGCCTGCGTCCCCCTTCCCTAACAGCCCTGAGAGAGCCTCACCTTCTATACTGCTCCAGAGAGCGGCCTGGTTACCTGGCCAGCCCTGCCTGAGGGCCGGGCGCTAGACTGCTTGCCTGGGAAAAGGGCTCAAGACTGCTCCTGACTGGAGGTAGCCGGGAGGGGTGGTCCCCCTCTGAGAAGGACCCCGAGGGAAAGGCCTGGACGCTGCTCCCTGCTTCCAGGGGCCACATCCACAAATGGTAACCCCATTTTGTAGATGAAACAGACAGAAATTAGTTATTTAGCCAAGAGCACAACAGTGAGTTAGTAGCAAAGCCACAAGTGGAACCGAGAGGTGAAATCCTGGCCCCACCAAAGTCAAAGGCAGTTTTGCCATTGACTCCAGAAGAGCTAGGATTTAATTCCAGGTTGCCTGATCCCCTATCCTGTGTATTAATCTCCCGACTATCCTTCCTCCCTGTGCCACATGGCCCTACATCCAAAAATTAGCAGTGAAAACAAGTTATTTTTTTCCCCCTCTCATTTTAAGCTAGATTTACAAAGTAGTTAAATACAAAGCCTTCAGGATCCCAGAGCCTCTCTGCCAGGTCTCTTCTGCCTCCTTTAAGACAGCTGACTGGCACTGGGAATCAATGGGAATGTTGCCACTTCCTTTCATAGAAGCAGGATTAACATTTCTCTGATCTCCTTTGTCGCCTGTCAGTGCTGTAAAGACGGTCTGCTAAAGGCAGGAATGGCTAAATAAAACAAGGCCAGGAGCCTCAAACTCAGCTTTTAAAAAAAAGTGATTCCTGTTTAAAAGGTTTCCTTAAGAGTTAATGGTTTAAACTTTGAAATTCACTATTTTTACTGTGGCTTTTCCTGAAATGTAACCTTAGACTAATTTTAAATGCTTATGAATAGGTTTTCTGTTTAGAGAGTAATATTTTATAGCTGCAATAAATCACTCCAGGGTGTGTATTAGGCTCCATAATGGCACATCTTGCCAGTTAGCAGCACTCCAACCACCAAGATGCATTATTAGATTATAACACCCACCCCATGATCAGGCCCTGAGTGTCTAACTCACTTGTTTTACACCTTCAAGGGCTAATAAATAGCTTTGTTTCATGTTACCACCAGTCCTCACAAGATAGTGGAATAGTACCAGAACTCTTCATGTGTTACTTTATGCATCCAGCTATCCTGGATTTTACTAGAAATGGCCCCAAGCTGCATATTCTGAGCACAATGTCCGGGATGCTCAGATCTGGTTTTTTGGTGCAGTCCATTATAAAGATAAAGAGCATTTATGAAATATAGATCTGCATTCCGACTCATCAACCATAGTAAGAGGGTGTTCAGGTCTGGGGTCTACATTAGTGCTCATCTCTAGCTTTGATATTTCACAGCAAACATACCTAATCGAATAACCAGCCCAAAGCAAGTTAATTTCTCATTTTATATGATGAATGACAACTTAAGAGGAGAAAAAGTGGGCCAAGTTTGAGCTGTGACTTTGTAAAACTCAAACTATGAGTGGTTTGGTCCCACGTCCCATTGTATCAGCCCTCCAGCTGTCAGGGTTTGGGATAAATGGTTCTGGTTTGGACCCATTTCACTTATTTTCCAACTCCTTCTTTTCCTTTGAATTAAGCAATTGCAGTACAGATTATCTAAATATATTTAGTATACTAATTGATAGTTAAATAATATTTCTTCTTTTCAAGCCAGCAATCATACTCCAATGCTTCATGTTACTGTTATGTGACAATGACAAAGAATTGCAGGGAGTGTTGCTTTCTTCTAACACTGGACAAAGAACTTTACTGAAATAAGGAAAATTCTATAATCCTTATGACTTCTCTATCTCACTAGAGTTTCTGCTTAGATGTTTCTCCAGCCCACTTTTTCTGCCTATCTTTTCTACAAATTTAAGAAACAGTATTAATATACTCACAGTAAGACAGATTTAGAGGTTTGCTTATAAGGAAATAATTGAAAATGCTTGGGACATCATTGTGAATGTAGGGGTTTGAGTTGATTCAACAAACAGTGAAATTCACTTGCCTGCAGGGATGTTTGTGACACACCAACTGAAACCATTACTCACATAATTCTTTTAAGAATTGAATTGCACTAAATAACTCAGTATTTTGCAATTTGTCCAGGCCTCATTCACAAAAAATTACAATCAATTTCTGAAGACACTGTTTAGCTATACTTGAAAAACAGCAGGAAGCTCCCAGCAACAATCCCCTACAAGGGCAACACAAGCAGATGGTGATAGCTTCCAAAAAGCAAGGTATTCTTGGCATTTAATTGACAACATTTCTCTGTCTTACAGACAGAAGTACATGGAATCTGCCATCCCACCATTTTCACAGTGAATCAAACAGACACGTGACAATCTAAGGAACAGTTCATCCTTTCTACAGGTTACCCCAAAATAGGAACTTCTGACACCTCTATTCCTCAGGGGAAGAGGGCAGAGCAGAAGCAGAAAAGTTGTATGGTTCCGCAGCCTGCAATGTGCAGGAGTTCAGACTAGATGATCATGATGGTTCCCTCTGGCCTTAAAGTCTGAGGTTATGGTTTCTTCAAACTGAGAAATGCCTCAAGATCTGCTAAGGCGCTGCATGAGTTTCAACTCCCTCTGCAATGCAATTCTTCTCCTTCCCGTAGCCCACCCTCTTCAGCATCCACAGAAGTGATAATTCAGAGTCAGAGAATGGAAAGGGAGCTATGCTGCTGTGCTGGCAACACTCCCATTGATGCCCATGGTTCTACATCCTTCTCCTTTTATTCCCCCATCACAAAGAGAAGGCAACATTTTGGGGCAACATTTGCAATCACTTTGGGATTTGTTTGTTTGGTTTTTAAGATGAAAGAAAATACAAATAAAAAAACTTCCCACAACTCAAAACCTTTGGGGGGGAAGTTCCTGCATGTGACAAAGATCTATTTTTCTCCATGTTTCCAGCCCTGGATCTCGTAGTCTCCCCTCTTAGCCCCGATCCAGCTCTCTTCTTTTTAGAGTAAGCATTTTAGAGGGATAAACTGGACATTGGGATGAAGTTGTCTTAAGCCTTATAATGGTAACCAAAAGTACCAAGCAAACGGCATCCTCTTTCCCATGACATTCTGCTCAGAATATTTACTGCCAAAATATCAAATCCAGTCTTAGATTTCTATAACATGGGGGAAGGGGCAGTGGAGAGAGAATCCACAGTGAGTGTCCTATGGGGCAGTGCTCTTTTTTCCATCTGTTAGAAATACCTTAAGATCATTTATGTGTCTAATGGTTTCTGTTTTGATACTTGGGTGTCTTGTGTTATTCAGATTGTCCCTTTTGTGCTTCCTGGGGTTTGGAGTGTTTGGTATTTCCCGTTATACAGGTTACTCATGCCTTCATGGATTCCAAGGCCAGAAGGGACCATTGTGATCATCTAGTATAACACAGGCCATTGAACGTCCCCAAAATAATTCCAAGAGCGTATCTTTAAGAATGACATCCAATTTTGATTAAAAATTGCCAATGATGGTGACTCTACCACAATACTTGGTAAATTATTCCAATGGTTAATTACCCTCCCGGTTAAAAATTTACATCTTATTTCCAGTCTGACTTTGTCTAGCTTCAACTTCCAGTCTTTGGATCATGTTAGACCTTTCTTTGCTAAGTCTGAAGAGCCCATTATCAAATATTGTTCCCCATGTAGGCACTTATAGAGTGTAATGAAATCACCCCTTAGTCTTCTTTGTTACGCTAAAGAGACTGATCTCCTGGTGTCTATTTCTATAAGACATATTTTAATCCTTTAATCATTCTCTTGGCTCTCCTCTGAACCCTCTCCAGTTTACCAACATCCTTCTTGAATTGTGGGCACCAGAATTGGACTCAATGTTCCAGCAGTGGTCACACCAGTGCCAAATAGAAGTAAAATAACCTCTCTGCTCCTATTTGAGACTCCCCGATTTATGTATCCAAAGATCTCATTAGCCCTTTTGGCCACAGCACTGCATTAAGAGCTCATTTTCAACTGATTGTCACCACAACCCTCAAATCTTTTTTGGAGCCACTGCTTCCAAGGATCAAGGCCACAGTCCTGTAAGTATGGCCTACATTCTTTGTTCCTAGATGTATATATTTACAATTAGCCATATTAAAACGCACATTGTGTGCTTGCACTGAGTTTACCAAACAGTCCAGATCATTCTGTATCAATGATCTGTCCTCTTCATTATTTACCATTACCCCAATTTTTGTGTCATCTACAAACTTTATCAGTGACGAGTCTGTTTTCTTTCAGGTCATTGATAAAAATGTTAACTAGTGTAGGGCCAAGAACTGACCCCTGCGGTACTCCCCCTCCCCTCAAGAAACATATCCCATTGATTATTCTCCATTTACAATTACATACAAATACATTTACCTAAGTTAGCCAGGTTTTAATTCACTTAACATGTGCCATGTTAATTTTATATTGTGCCAGTTTTTTAATCTGTCATGCGGTACCAAGTCAAATGCCTAACAGAACTCTAAATATATTTCATCAACACTATTACATTTATCAGCCAAACTTAGTTAGCTTGAGAGCATTTATTTTCCATAAACTCATGTTGACTGGCAGGGGTTTAATTCTTCATTAATCAAGTCCTGTATCAGTTGCTCCATTATATTGCCTAGGATTGAGGTGAGACTGATTGGCCTATAATTACCCAGGTCATCATGTTTTCCTTTTTAAATATTGATTTAAATATTTAAACATTTGCTTTCTTCTAGTCTTCTGGAATTTCACCAGTGTTAAAACTCTTTAGTGCAAGTTGTCTAACTTTAATACCTGCTGTTTAATATCCTCCTGAGATACCAGTAGAATAGAAAGAGTATCATACATGATTACATCACTGTTTTTCCCAAATACAGAACAGATATTTTTATTGAATATTTCTGCCTTTTCTGCATTATTGATAATTCTACCATTTCCATGTAGTAGTATACCAATAGCATTGCTAGGATTTTTTTGTTCCTAATATACTTTAAAAACTCCTTCTTACCATCCTTAACTCTGCTCACCTTGTGTCCCTTCACTTCCCTTATCAATTTTCTACAACTCCCAGAGTCTCATATTTTACTATCAACTTCCCCTGTCTTCCCCATACATATATAGGTGCCTTCACTTCCACTCTAAACCAAGTCAGGTTTTTTTTTCATCAATATGGCCTGCTTGGGATTATGGCTTTTGGGGTACCTAGTAAAGTGTTCTTAAACTATTTCCTATCATCATTCAAATTTTTCACACTGAATTCTTTCTCTCAGCTGATTTGGCTCATAACTGTTTTCAGATTTGTGAAATTGGCCCTTTTAAAACATTAAGTATATATAGTACTGGTCTGGACTTTATTCAGTTTCTACATTACAGATGTGATCAAATCATGATCATTTGTACCTAAACTACCATTAACTTTTAGTTTTGTGATCAGTTCCTCTTTATCTGTCATGACTAGGTCTAACAGAGTATTCACCCATGTCGGAGGCAACACTTTGAGTTAAATATTGTCATCTATAATATTTAGAAATTCCAAGGATGTTTAAAATACTGGTAGCATGAGATCTCCAGCATAAGTCTTTCAAATTGCAGTCCCTCCATGTCCCACAGCTTTCTTTCCCCTACACATTATAGATAGGTGCATAAGGAGATGGTCATCCTCTTCCCTAGTGTGATCTGGTCATCTGCTGCAGACACCAACTAATAGCCTCTCTTGTATTTTATCTGTTAGAAAATTGATCCATAAATATTTAAGAATTTCTTTTGAGTTCATTAGAAATTTTTTTCAAACGAAGTCCTAGAAGAATACAAAAATATACAATAAGCCAGAGAGCAATACAGTACTCTCCCCTCCTCTAACAAAGTTGACACCAATAGAAGGGAAACAAACTAGGATCATGGGTAGAGCAGAGAATTGGTGCCCTGATTCAGCAAGTTACTTAAGCACATCCCCAGGAATTGGTTTAACACTATTATATGTCAGTCAAATGGAGCACAAACTAGAGATGGGCTCGAGCAGCAAAGTTCAGACTCAGATCCAAACTTCTTCAAAGTCTAGGAACGTTTGGATCCAAGGTTGTGTTTTGGCCCATTAGACAGCTGGGAAAAGTTATGACATTTGGATCCAACTCATGGTATGAATTTTCTCTTGGTTTGAGGAGTTCAGGGCTGGGATTTTAGGCCTTCTCTTCCTTGGGACCAATGCAAATGTAGTAGCTAAACACCCTAGAAACTGACAGTGGGATTGGCACCTTAGTTTGGTCACATTACTAGTCTCCAGAAATATTCCAGAAGAAAAAATAAAAGGAGATAATTTACTTTGATTACCTAAAAGGTGAAAACCTCTTTGTGAAGTGTGATATAAGTTTCCTTAAGGAAATTTTTGACTAACTCTCACCAGAGAGCACATCAAGCTGCCTGAAACAGGACTTTTTTAGAGTTCATTACCCTGGGGTACAGCTAGGCATTTCACAGGTTTTAAATGCAGACATTTACACAGGCTTCCCTTCCCACTGAAGTTGATGTATGTAGCAGGGAAAAACAATTCCCTCCACTGCAGGAATCCCATGGCCTGTGTTATGCAGGGGAAGGAGGTCAGACTGATAGTTGGTCATAATGGTCCCTGCTAGCCTTGAAATCTGTGAATCTAAACTTAGTGTTGGTGAGCAAGGGATGGATTCCTAAACAGGGGAGGGGAACCAGAGTATTTATAAGGCATGTGCACACACAAAGGGAAAGATTCTGAGCTGACAAATCAGCATAGCCCCTTTGACTTCATTGGAACTACACAGATTAACATCAACTGAGAATCTGCCCCAAAGTTTCTCTACCAGTTTCCCAGGCAGATTTACAGCTAAGTTTCCCATCAAGTCCTAAAGCAGCTGGAAGACACAGGAATGCAGAAGAAAACAAGAGAGGCCTTCAGTTTAAGCCAACAACGTTTGTATCACTCCACTGTGTTAGAATGCAATACTAATTTGTGTGTTAAATTCCTTTATTGTATTTTAATTTATGCAGTGGGTACCCAAAGCATAGGATGGATGCTTATACAGATCTTTATAAATCTAAATTAATTGATTGATTGAATAAATATAAATAGAGAGCACCAGATTTCTCCCTGAAGGGATACACATTTTTCATCAAGAATGTGTAATAATCTCAGAGCCATATCCACTTTAGACCATGTATTTTCTGCACCATGAAAGATTCAGCTGCCTTTGCTAAGAAATGTCTAATTTCAGTTTACAGATTGTTAGCCCTAGGTTCCCTCATCAGCTCCTCTAGATTCAGTGGTACATACTTTCCCAGATACCGAGCAATTGGAAAGGTCTTTACAGAGGCCACAGAGATAAATAAAGCAGTTTATTTTCCTAAAGCAAAGTAGCAGATTCCCAATATTCTGAAAATAGTCAAGTGGATCCAGAACTGCAGCGACCAAAATATTTTATTGTCTGAAAATACTGCTAGGGAGGGACTCTGACTGTGTTCCTGGAACGAGCAGCCCGAGAGAGAGTAAACAGTAAGCAAAAACACATTCTAAGAGGGGAACTAAATTTTTGAATGTTGTAGGATTGCATAGCTGTTATCAGGTAAAGTGCACTGCTTAAGTGTGAGCCCTATAGACGTTGATGTGCCCACAAGAGACTGTTCATTATGACTTCTGCAATTCCAGGGAAGCTGATCATATCTCAACTACCCTCTTACTAGCTGACGAATTTAAAAGCAAAACTCTCACACACCTAACACAACTCCTGCGACTTGGAAATCAGAGTTCTTATTGATCAGTTTCATACCTCCTCTCCCCCCTAGTGCTGACGGCATGCCGGCCCCGACATTTGAAGGAGCATTGGCAGCTTGCTCCTTATTGGCGCTGAGTATGTGGCAGCTGGATGGCTTGTAGTCAGTGTGTTTTGCAGCTGGTAGCAGTAACAGTTGGCAAAAGACTCCTGTCCAGATGGACATTAAATTTTCTTTAATGTTTATAATATGTCAAAAGTGAATAATCTTATATCAAAGTGGCTTAGAAGAACATTTATTTAGAAGCTTACGGATACTTGTTTCTGACACGTCTGAGGCCAGTTAAACGCAAGTACAAGTGTGCACATTCATACACACACACTATCTCTCTAGATTCAACCCATATGCAAATGACTCAATAGTTACTTTGCAGTATCTCTGTTACTGGATCTGTTTACATGCATAAGAACATGTTTATAGCTGGTGTAACTCCGCTAAAGCCAATTATACAAGGAATAATTTTCTCCCATGCGTCCAGATCCTCAGCTGATGTAAATCAGCATAGGTCATTGAAATCAATGAAGCCATGCTGATTTACACCACCTGAGCATCTGGCCCACAGACTTTATTGATGTCCCAGAACCACTACACCAGTCAGTCTCTGCAGTTGCAGAAGGATACCCAGGGACTTTTGAATGAGACATTCTTAGAAGGGATGAACTTAATGCTATTCTGCTCTGAAAAGTACTATAAAAAGGACATCTTTGAACTCCACAGATCTGGTGGACTTGTGTGCTTACAGAGTGATGTATAGGTCACACACACACTAAACAGTTTTAGTGCTCTTTATTCCTGTTAACACTTGCAGGGCCTAAGAGAGGGCCTTGTGGATCCTTGCAGGGCCTAAATTGTTTAAGCTCCAATCACTTTCACCTGTGCAAGCTCATTCAAAGCAGGGGGTTGCACTTTGCCAAAGGGCATAAATGTAAGCGATACAGGTATAACAACCTGGTCTGCAGAACCTTGATAACTTACAATGATGTGCAAGAATTAAAAAGCCAGTCTGACTCACAGACCCCATCCTGAGTTTGCCATGCTGGCAGTGTGTGTGTGTGTGTGTGTGTGTGTGTGTGTGTGTGTGTGTGGGGGGGGGGGGGGGGGGGGAAATAAATCAGTTTTTCCCTTATAAACCAAGCGCACTTGATATGGAAAACATGGGGAGACAGCAAATGTGGAACCCAACTGAGATCACAGTCCCTTTTCAGAGTTTGTTAAAAACAAAGTCTTCCTTTTCGCTTGAAATTTTCTACATGTGCACTCTTCACATGGCATTTTTTTTAAATTTGAGGTTGATCAGATAAGCCAAGGGATACTTCACTTTTTTGAAAAGTGTAGCCTTTCTTTATCTAAGCAGTGCATGGCAACATAGATCCCATACTGAAGACAAGCTTCTGGGCCCAATATCCACAAACAAAATAATTTACTGTCACAATTTTTCTTGAAGAAATTATTCTGATGGTAATCATAACAGTAAAACAGATTTTAAATCCTACCCATAAATTGACTTAACTGGGAGCAGAATTAAAGTCTAACTCAGGTAGTTGGCTTCTACATAGATTACTTAAACTAGATTAGCCAATTAGAATGCCCATTACATACAAGCACAATAGGCTACACTTAATCAAGGCACCTCAGTGAATGGCCTTTAGTCACAATTAAATTGATTTCTTGATTAACAGACAAACTTTAAGGTCAGAAGGAACTATCATGATCATCTAATCTGACCTCCTGCACACTGCAGGCCTCAGAATCTTGCCCACCCACTCCTGTAATAGACCCCTAATCTCTGGTTGAGTTACTAAAGTCCTGAAATAATGATTTTTAAACTTGAAGTTACAGAGAAGTGACCATTTGCACTAGTTTAAATCTGCAAGTGACCCATGTGCCATGCTGCAGAGGAAGGTGAAAAATCCTTAGGGTCCCTGCCAATCTTATCTAGGGGAAAATTCCTTCCTGACCCCAAATATGGAGATCAGTTAGACCATGAACATTTGGGCAAGACCCACCAGCCAAACTGCTGGGAAAGAATTCGCTGTAGTAACTCAGAACCCTTCCCTTTAGTGTCCCACCACTGGCCGTTGGAGATATTTGCTGCTAGCAGTCACAGGTCAGCTACATGCTGTTGTAGGCAATCTCATCACACCATCCCCTTCATAAACTTATCAAGCTCGGTCTTGATGCCAGTTAGGTTTTTTGCCCCAAATGCTCTCTTAGAAGGCTGTTGCAGAACTTCACTCCGCTGATGGTTAGAAACCTTCTTCTAATTTTAAGCCTAAACTTGTTGATGGCCAGTTTATATCCATTTGTTCTTGTGTCCACATTGGTGCTTAAATAAGTCCTCTCCCTCTCTGGTATTTTTCCCTTTGATCTATTTATAGAGAACAATCATATCTCCCCTCAGCCTTCTTTTGGTCAGGTTAAGCAAGCTCGAAGTTTTCTCTCATGTTTTCCATTTCTCGGACCATCCTAGGAGACATTCTCTGCACCTGTTCCAGTTTGAATTCATCCTTCTTAAACATGGGAGAGCAGAATTGCACACAGTATTCCACATGAGGTCTCACCAGTGCCTTGTAAAATGGTACTAACACTTCCCTTTATCTACTGGAAATAGGACCACATTAGCTTTTTTCACTGCTGCATCTCACTGGCGACTCAGTCATCCTGTGATCAACCAATATGCCAAGATCTTTCTCCTCCTCTGTTGTTTCCAATTGATACTTCCCCATCTTATAGTAAAAATTCTTTTTGTTAGTCCCTAAATGCATAAATTTGCATTTTGCACTATTAAATTTCATCCTACTTCTATTACTCCAGGTTATAAGATTATCCAGATCTTCTTGTATGATATTCCGTTCCTCCTCCGTAATTGGCAATACCTCCCAACTTTGTGCAACCTGCAAATTTTATTAGCGCACTCCCACTTTTTGTGCCAAACTCAGTAATAAAAATGTTAAATGAAATTGGTCCCAAGACTGATCCCAGAGGAACTCCACTAGTAATGTCCCTCCAGCCTGACAGCTCACCTTTCAGTATGACCCATTGTCGTCTCCCCTTTAACCAATTCCTTATCCACTTTTCAATTGTCGTATTAATCCCCATTTTCTCCATTCCAATTGTACCGGGAGCTTCCAGGAGCTGGTCAATTTACTGCAGAGGTTCATGGTGTAGGGCACTGCCAGCACTGGGATGTGGACTGAACCTACTACCTACCCAGCACCAACAGCAGCTGTAGGTGGGATGCCTGGCATAGCAGCATCATAGTTGGTGTGGGAGGAAGAAGCTATGCAACCAGGAATAGGAAGTGGTGGATTCCAAACTTTCGCTCACTTTCTGCATATATCACAGCTAAAATGAGACAAAAGCAGTGAGACGGAGATAGGCAAAACCAGCATGAAACTGAGAAACACACAAATACTACCATTCACTATTAAACTACCTCCAGCTGTTCCAATTAAGCAAGACTAGCATCCATATTAAGCAGCAATCATTACCAATGAATATAATTCGACTTAAGCTGATTCTCTTGTAGAATGTCCTGATTAAATAGGTTTCCTCTGGAAGAGTTTACTAAATGAGTAGAGGAAAGAGGGCAAGACCCAATCTACACACACAGTTGCACCAACTTAACATGTGATTTATACCAATTTAGTTAAACCAGTCCAACTATATGTGTGGGCACTCTTACGTTGCTTTAAAAACAGGTTATCCGTTGCCTTGCATTGGTAAGCTTACAGGTGAAAATTCAATAGATATAACCAGTTTTCAACGGATATAAGTGTCCATATTAAGGTTTACACCAGGTAAACTAAATGTTTAAATCCACACTTGTAACTGAACTGCCTGAAATTATTTAGACAAGTCCTGAGTGAGCATTAGTAATCTATTAACACACAATATGGAAAAGGCCGCTCATTAACTAGCGCAAGGGTTGGCAACCTTAACAAAGGGTCGTGCCCAATCTCCCCCCTCCTCCCTCCCAGTGTCGGCAGCAGTGTCTGCGGCTGGGGCAGTCTAGAGCCCGTTCCGGCAGCAGTGTCAGCTCAAAATCGGCATGCGTGCCACTTTTGGCATGCATGTCGCAGGTTGCCGACCCCTAAACTAGTGCTCAAAGACCCATACAGTATGGTCTCTAACCTGCAAACACAGGCATTTATTTTAAGTATGTGAGTAGTCCAACTGATTTCAATGACCAAGGCTATGTCTACACTACAGCCTGTCAGCAAAATTTGTCTCTTAGGAGTGTGAATATTCCATCTCCAAGCAAAATAAGTTACATCGACATAAGCACTTGTGTGCACAGCCAACATAACTTCTGCAGCAGCGCAGCTGTATCAGTAAAGCTGCAGTGCTGTACATATAGACATGACCTTGGGCTACATCTCCACTTAAAATGCTACAACGGCACAGTGTAGATGCTACCTAGCTGATGGAAGGGGAAATCCACCTCCCTGAGAGGAGGCAAATGGAAGAATTCTTCTGTCAACCTAGCACTGTCTACACTGGGGGTTAGGTCAGTATATCTAGGTTCTCAGGAGTGTGGATCTTTCACCTCCCTAAGAGACGTAACTACACTGATATAAGTTCCTAGTGTAGACCAGCCCTAAATTGATGTGGCTAACATTAAGCATGTGCATAAGTGTTTGCAGACTTAGATCCTATGTTTGGCTATCTACAGCACCATAACAGATATGTATTATATTTTCTTAAAGGGGAAAAAACGAATCAAAGACAAAAAGGTTCTCTTTCAGCAAATACAATAGTCAATATTCAGTTTGATACTTAATGATATTGTACTACGTGTTCAGACTGCAAAAGTCCTTTCTGCTGTTCAGTAGTACGTTCCACTTAATTGCTCTGATATTGAATAAAAATCTCAGAAGAATTTTAGCTTCCAGCAATGATTTCTGTCTTTCCTTTGGAGTCTAGACTGATAATGATTTACTGAAGTGTGTGGTGAGCAATATAAGAAAAAGCCTTAAAAATGTTTAATATTTGTGGTTATAGTGTGTGGGAGAAGAAGAAAGCGATATTGTGGCTTGGTGCTAAATTTCCAGATGGAAGGATTACGCTATAAATAGGAGAAGAATATCAAAAGTCCAACTTAAATTAGTTATGGTAGGTCAAGGGAAAGGTTTAAGAATTCCTTAAACTAAACTGGTTGGAAAATAAAAATTAAGATCTCCCAATGCAGGAACTCACATGACTGGATTCTTAACTCTTAATACTTAAGGGCCTGATCCAAAGCCCATTAAAGTCAATGGAAGTCTTACTCCCTTGATCCCTTTGGATGAAAGTCTTAAAGAACCAACTCAAGCAGACTCTCTCCATGGCCAAGTCTTGGTCTTTCAATATTACATGAGTACAGTATAGATCAGCGGTTCTCAACCTTTTTTTCCCAAGTACCACTCGGGTCAGGTACAGTCACTGTACCTGGCCCGAATGGAACTCGGTAAAAAAGCGGGGGGAACACTTTCGGCAGCGGCGGGGATACATACAGGGACCAATGCCCTCCGCCAAACCCCTGCCACCGTTTGACCGTTTTCGGCGGCAGGGTGGGTGGCACTTTCGGCGGCAGTCAGCATTCTCGGCGGCGTCGGGGTTTCTCAGCGAGGGGGGGAATCGGCGGCGGCAGGGTTTCGCGGCGGCGGCAGGGGGAGGGGGGAAATCGGCGGCGGCAGGGTTTCTCGGTGGTGGCGAGGGGGGATGATTCGGCGGCAGAAACTGCGGCAGGAAACTCCGAGCGTGCCACCGAGCCGTCTTCCACGTACCACCACCGGTTGAGAACCCCTGGTATAGATCAACATGACCAATCCCCAAAGAGTCCAAATCTATAATTCATCCTACATACCTTTGAGAAACTCCAAACAACCTACATTATTTTCTCCATTCCCAGACTAAGGGGTTTTGGCCAATTCCCAACTTCGTTCACTTTAAAGTCAATGGGAAACTTTCCTCCAGCTTTAATGGGAGTTGGATCAGCATCCCAGTGACAATATATTTTATTTTCATCTCCAAGACACTGAATACTAATATTCTTTATGTAGTGGTGAAAAGTGGGGGATGGCTATATTGTTCATGACAAATGACTGTCTCTGTGAGCCCCGCAGAATTTGGACACCAAATAAAAGCATGTATTCTTTCTTAAGTAGTTTTGGATGCTTCCTAGTAGCTCCTGCTTCACTGTAATCCACCAGGATAGAAGAGTATTAAATTTGAGATATGTTTCCTGGAGCCTCAATCTATGCACAGAAACAATTTTATAAGCATTAGATAACCCAAATATTTGGCTTGAACACTGAGCAGTTATGAGATCATGGGTAAAGATCCTCAGCTGGTGTAAAAATGTTCCTTCAACTGAGCCATGATGGTTTACACAAATTGAGGATCTGGTACACGGTCTCTAAATTGTGTTGTTTAACCCAAAGAGGAATGGTTGGCTAGCTACTGTTGCATTGACTTTTCTCTTGAGCATTAAAGAAATCATGGTGACCAGATTTTCCATAAATTAATGCATTTATGTTAAGTGCATTAATCACCAGTTTCTAAGCACATGTTTTAGATTTTGTACAATCAAACAAAAACATTTACAAGCTGGCTCTGTTCCAATAGATGACTCCTCCCAGCCATCAGTTTCAGAATCCCACCCAACACCCACCCCCTTCCAGAAAAAGCCTGGGAAAACAGATTGGCCGTGTTAACACAAACGTATACAAGTGTGTGTATATGTATCATATATACAGCTGCAAGCGTGCAGAGCTAAGAAGCTATCTAGGTTCTTTTGAAGTCCATCACCATGGTATCTAAGAATCTCCCTCTTTCCTCCAGGCAACAAGGTTCAAGGACATCCTGACCTCTTCCAGGAGTGAGTTCAACAATCCCAGATCATTTGCTCTGTTCTATACCTTGGCCTGAAGACTGAATTGTAGGGATCCAGGATTTTGGCAGAATCTTGGTGGAACTGGTGGCAACCCTTGGCAAGCTTTTCAGTGAGCCTGCTCAGGAATGGAGTTCAGAGAGTAGCTGGAGAAGTCACGTGTACAACTGCTGAGCGGGTTCCCAGCAATGGTGAGGTGGGCCCCAATTCTGCTTTCTGGGCAAAAGAGGGAGTTCCTCTCCCTAGCAGGCATTTCTCATTGGTGCAGGGACATCATGAGGGGATAGCTTTCTAAAATTGCAGCAGCTGAGTTGGCATTTGGGCAGAATGGTCACTTTGGGTGCAATCCATGAAACACAATAGGTGCTTAAACTCCAGAATTAGGACTTCAGTCCCCATGTGCAGCACCGCTGCGACCCACAAGACTCCTGCTTGGCTGTCACCTAACTTTGTAGGTGCCTAAACTCACTTTGCACCTAGCTTCCCACTGTAAAGGTTTCCTAAGTGCCTAATTTTTAGACCCTGGGGCACGCACACTGCTGCCTCACACTACATAACCCAGATGCCTATCTCCCACCTAAGCCTCAGAGCAATTCACAAGGCGGAGGAAAGACAGGCATTTGGCTGCCTAAGTCGTGTGGGGCCCAATCCACTAGAAGGCTTCTGAGCACACTTATGGGATTGGGTCTCATTCAAAATCCAGCCAAAGGAAGTAGTGACGGTGCCCATCTTGTAACTTCTAGCCCAGTGGTTACAGCCCTTGCCTAGGATGTGGGAGAGCCAGGTCCAATCCTCACCTCTCTTCCAAAGTGAGAGAAAGGATTTGAACAGGGGTCTCCCACCTCTTAGGGTGCTGTAGTCACTGAGCTAGGGGTACTCTGATGTGGGGCTCCCTCAGTCTCTCCTGTTGAAGCTGTTCCACTGTGGATAAATAATGAAAAAGTGATTGGCACAGGAGGACTGGACAAAACTCCCAATGAACTGCCCTTTATGCCTTGCATCCATTACAATAAATCATGAGCAGGTTCCTCTGCATTTCCTATCCTGCTCATTTGCTTGCAACACTCAGCATTTGTACTGTGCAGGATCAGGCCTATGGCAAAACCGCATATGAAAGCGCACAAGAGGACAGCCTGCTATTCTATGTAAAGTCATGTTCTACGTTAGCCCCAACATGGCAAAAATATACATCTTAACCTTGCAATTATGGAACAGCAGAAGTTTCAGAGTTCAGTCTGAATGCTTACTGGACCTGTCCAAAGCCAAGGAAGAACCACCAGAACTCATGTTCTGTTGCCCCGTGTAATCTCTTTTCCTTCAGACAGCCTTTCCAACTAGCCCTCCCCACACAATTCCCACATTCCTCCCACCCCAGGGTTTCCTCAGGTGGGGAAGAGTCATTTGGTGCCCCACTTAGCGTATTTGGTTAATGGCAGGTCCATTCCTCCTAATAGCACCTTCAAGGGTCTAGGAACACCATGGCCACTGTTTTCCCACTCTCAGGTGATCTCCAGGGCATCCACTCCTGCTGTTGCCACTGGTTGAAAGGGCTCTGGGGCTGAGATGTGCTAGACAAATGCCTGTGAGTAAACCCCAGGGCTCAGATACAGGGGTAGGGGTTAGGAAGGAATTTTTCCCAGTGGGGCCAAATTGGCAGAGGTCTACTGTTTTTTTTCACCTTCCTCACAGCATCATGGAGATAATTGGTTAAATAAGAATAGAATTTAGAAATTTAATATTAGAAATTTGTATCAGTGTTTAGTTCATTGCAACTTGCAGATGGTATCCAGTGTGAATAAAAGGCCACCAGGGCTAAAGCCCAGAAATGAAATTTTGCTGGTGGAGCTAGGGCATATGAGAAAAGGGAGACCTGAAGTGTTTGCAGACTGCATCCTTTCCTATCCTATTCGCATGGGAGAAGGTGAGAGGATTCAGAAGAGTGAGTTGAATCCTAGGGTAGGTAGTGGACAGTCTATTCTGAGTTATGGGCTACATGATAGGAGCCCTGTAAATACTGCACAGGACCCCCTTAAATGTCTGGTATGGGAGAGCAGAGGCTGGTCATGCCCCTCCCCACTGTTAAGTTAATAAAGTTGAGGCTGCTGCATTCCTAAATGCATTCCTCTGTCTGTCCCTCATTCATCTGTGTCCAGATCAAACAAAATGGGCTCTCTCGCTGGGCATAGGATTTGTCCAGGAAATCTGTGGCAGGATGGTGATAAATATTTGCCTGGGCAAAACTTATACAAAGCTGTGTATCTGCTAGCTGTGCTGAAACTGGCCTACTCATTCAAGTTGTGTGTGCCTTGGGTCCCCCCTCTGTAACATAGTATATCAGACGGAATCCTCCCACTGTAGAAGCATTGTTAATACATGGAGATGAGTTCTCCACACATCTCTAATTATTTGGAATTAGTCTTGTCATTAAAGCACTAGACTGAGACAAAAGATTTGGGCTCAGTTCCTGGCTCCTCTGCCACAAACTTCTTGGATGACCTTCGGCAGGTCTCAATCTCTCTGTGTCTCAGTTCCGCACCTGACAAAGGAGGGTAACAATACTTCCTTTCTCCATCCCTTTGCCAGTCTCGTCTGTTTCGTCTACAGGCTCTTCAGGGAGAAGCACTACAATCTTTTATTATGTGTTCACAGAATACCTAGCGCAATGCGACTCTTATTTAGTAGTAGTGGCCAGAGGCTGCAAGCCATCATACAACTAATAATTGCTATAAAGTAAGCTTTGCTGAGGTTCAGCATTCTGGGTATTGACTCAAGTTAATTGTTGTAGGGTCTGATGGCAAAACAGATGGGAGAAAGAGTGGCTGTCAGAAGAACTTCCTTTAAAAAAAAAAAATCAAAGCTGTATTCTATGTCAAATTGAGCCATACAAGGGGTCAGGGTTCACAACACAGTCATAGCTCCATTCAAGTTGAGGGCTTCAACGGAGCTCTGATGATTTATAGCAGCAGAGTATCTGTCCCACTGTGTAACATGGGCAAGTGCTCTAGGCAGAGACAGAGGAACCAAAATTATGGGCAAGTTAAAAAGTTGTGACATGGAACACACACATTAAAATTCAGGGTTTGGGCCTGTTCTCCAACAAGCCAGCTAAGGCAAATGAAATTTAATATTGAAAAATATAAGGTATTGGGTAGATTGAAAAAACAGACAACAGAATTAAAACCCATTGGGGAAAAAGTAACATTGTAGAATCCTACAATTTAATGGCTGTGGTAACTTGAAGTAGTTTTGCAGGGCTGGTCTCACAGCTCGTATGTGTACTATCAAAATAAATATGCTGAACGCTAAAATGTAAAAAGAATTGGTCATTAAATGTGTTGAATTAACACATTTAATGATGTTACTGTACATAATAGGAAATGTATGTTCAATCCACATAATATTATAGTAATCAAGACCACCCATTTATTTTTAATGTAAGGAGATATAACTTACTTGGTATGACACTAAAAATGTAAAGAAAAAGCATGAAGTTAAGGAATCAATGTAATGTGAATTGACAAGTGTCAAATATACAGTTGTATTTTGGTTGCCTAACAACTGTGGTGATGTACAGGAATCAAGTTATAGTTCTTAAAAAGGTATTATATATAGAAATGGGGAGAGATATTATAACATAGGAATTTCTATATTAGACCAGACCACTAGTTTATGTAAGTTGTATCCTTTCCTCTAGCAGTGGTCAGTACCAAATGTTTCAAAGAAAGATGCTAGAATCCCAATAATAGAAAATTATGGACTAACTTGTGCTTAATGAAAGTTTCTTCCTGATGCCTGCTAGTTAGTGGTTGGCTTATGTCTGAAGCTTTTGGGTTACTTTTTCATATTTTTATCCTATTATAACTGTGGTTGTTCTCATTATCCACAGAAAAGTCTGGCCCTTGTTTGAATTCTGCAAAGCTCTTGTACTCAATATCTTGTAGCAGGGAGTTCCACGGGTTAATTATGCATTTCCTTTTATGAATTTTAAATGTGTTGCCTGTCAGTTTAATTGGCTGTCTCCTCTTGTATGACTAGAAAGGGGAATAGGAGTGCCTAATCTACCTTTTGCATACCATTCATTATTTTGTGCACATCTATCATGTACCTTCTTAGAGACAATTTATGATCAGAAGGGATCACCAGATCATTGCTATTCATCTCCTCTCTAAATGAAACAGTTCCAATCTTTTCAACTCCTCCTTTTGTGGAAGATGTTCCATGCCTTCCAATCATTTTGTAATGCGAGCCTGAAGACTATTTCTGTTACATCTTTTTTGACACGGAGTGACCAGAACTGAACACACTATTCCAAGTGAAAGCATACGTTGATTTATGTAACAGTATTATAATATTTTCCTTACTATTCCCCATGCTTCCTAACATGGACCATAGCTGCACATTGAGCAGAGGTTTTCACTGAACTCATGAATGAGTTTTAATATTGGATGCAAACTGAACTGGGTCTCTTTCATGTGAGAAGGAAAGTGTGCCCTTTCTTTCACAGACTACGAAGGATGCAGGGTTACTGAATTGCCATCCACCAATAAGTGGAGCAAACAGCTGCCATTGGCTTCAGAAAAGCAAAATGAACTTTAACTAGTCACTGTGAAAACCAAAATGATTTTTTTTTTTTTTTTTTTAAACAGAACTATTCCCTTAACAGATCCACATTTAAATGTCTTCTGCTGAAGTGGCCAGCTGTGTCACTTACTAAGTTCATTTATTACATCAATTCCCTTCTCTTGGAAAATAAGGCCATGATTTTGCCTTTAATGATCTCTCTTACAGAGCACCTTTACCATGAATTGAAGGCCTAGTCAGTTACTATAACAGCCCCATTCATGTTTTTTCCAAGATTAGCAGGGCACTTTAGTCTTAGTGGGGTATATATCACCTTTGTTTTTTAAGAGTACTCAATGAAAACAATGAGTTCAGCTTATAAATTTTTTAAAATCAATGCCTCAGTATAGCCCTATGCTATTAAGTGAGATACTATAATACAAGTATATACCTGTTTGCCAGCCAAAGTTGTTGTTTTTGGTTTTCTTCTATCACTCTGGACATCCATCAGGGGCTAGATCACAGGATGGAACTATGACAGTTTACACCAGTTGAGGATCTGCCCCCATGAATATATGTGCACCCATCTTCCTCAAAATACAGATTGTTACAGTTGTAAAAGGGAAAGGCCAAGGAAAATTGGATTTTGCCTGCCAAAATGGATCAGATGTGAAGGTGGTACAGCCTAAGTTACGCTTCTGAAGGCATCAATTTATCCTAAGCATAAGCATTAAAACGTTTCAGCTTTAAACTGTGAATTGACAGGGTTTTTTTGCACTCATCAGTAAATAACCCTATTGGAATGGCTTGTCTAATGGTCCCTTGAGAACACCACATTACTCTACTCTGCATTACTTAGTACTATTTTATTGTTGTGCAGTAGATTTTAGGAGATAGGTGATGACATAAATGAATGGCTCAAAAAAATGTGATGTGACATTTCTTTATGAATAGTTAGATCAACTCACCAGGCATACTGAAAGGTATCTCTACCCATCCTTTCCTTCCTCCCTCAAACAGTATTGACTAGGTCACCAGTCTATTTTTACTTATCTGTCAAAACACTTACAGTGGAATCGGATAAATATATTTCAATTACTTAAAGAAAAAAACCCCTTAGGATAACATTTTAATTTTCAAAAAAAAAAAAAGTGAAATTATATAAAAAGGAGAAGGGAAATGCAGTGACAGATATGAAGAGTTATGTGTAATCCTGCCCCCATAGACATTAATAGGAACTTTGCCATGGACTTCACGGTCCCCTCTCATTCCCTGTCAACTTCCGACCTTGAGTCTACAAGCAGAAGACTTTTTGATGGAAGTTTTAATAAAGAGTTTTAGAAGTTTTGTTCCAGTTCTGAAGCATTCTGCAGCCCCAGTTATACAACTTCTCACAGAATGACAGGATTACTGTCTACTTTGGGGGAACTGTCCCAAGTGATCATCACACACGGGTCACTGTTGATAAACACAAAGCCTGTCTTTTTCTGATGGAGCGTGGCCTTAAGGAAGGAAGGTTTAATTAATTACAGGGGTGCAAATACTGACTTTAGTTTATGCTTTTGTTTAAATGCTTCATTAGTGTACAGTTTATCAACAAGAATAAGATAATCCAGGTGGCTCATTAATCAGTTTTCAGAGTCATTGAGGCAATGGCAGTGAGTGTCATAAAAAAACAGAAGAGGACCCTGCAAGCTGTGCCAGCCTAGATCCTACAGTCCCCAGTTTCACATAGAACTCCCACCCCTTTCTGCCTCGATGGCTGCTTCCCAGGTATAAATGTAAGTCCCACTCCCCCTCGACTATACGTAACTCCCATGTAAATAGGATTCACCTAAATAGAAAAGTAGCATCTGTTTTCAGGCTGCCTCATCCTGGCAACAGAAAGAAGGATCCAGATTTTTGCTCACAAGTTGGATATTTCTTAAGTGAATACTACTGAATTATGGTTTACAAGATAATAAAAAATATTGATGGTAAGTACCCTTGGTTCTAGCTCCAAATAATCAACTCTCTGACACAGTAACTATCTCATGCCAACCTCCAGATTTTAATGCATGATTGGAGATTTTGAATCACATAGACTGATTAATTGGCATAAATCCCACTTCTCCCACTGCCAAGAGTGGATCAATGGGGAGTCCACTTTTTCTTACTCATCAATAGCAGTTTATTATACATGTCTTCTGTTAAACTGTTCATTTTATACTATACTCGCATCTTTTGACTCAGAAAACAAACAGTAAATATTTAATAGTCTTTCAGCTTTGTAAAACCTATTCAATTTATATGCCCACCTTATTTAAACTGTCATGGGACCACGTTTGAAATCCTCAATGACTGCAAAAAAAGTCTGAGATGCAAACAATAGCACTACTGCAAACCCCATGTTGCCCCTGTGCAGTTCCATAAGGAATTGAATGTGAAATATTCCAGGAATAAAAGTAAGAAACAACATTTTAATTTCATTAAAAATTAAGCACCACAATAGCAGTAACAGCAAAACAGCATTAACCAGAGGCAGTATTCTTGACTATAAGATGAAGTAATCATTTCTAATGAAGAATACTGTATTGAAGGTTTATAAATAGGCTTTTCCCAGTTTCATTTGCAGTATGTGTCATTATATCATGGATATCAGAGATTAAAAGTTTAAGGATTAATACATTCCAGTTAGCAAAATGAAAAAAAATCAGTTATACTGTACATTAAATTTCATGAGAAACACGTACTGTGCTGTATGTAATCATTAACATATATAAGAGCTGCCTTCGTAATGGCACCTGAAGCAGAAGGGGTCTGATTTGCATTTACCCAACCCAAAAAAAGGCATACAGAAAAGACATTCAAAATCAAGGAAATCTGTTCTGAATTTTATTTTACTGTTTAAATACAACAGTTGAAAAATTACTTAAAGATGGGACCATATGGTCTGAAAACCCAGAATCAAGGGAATGAATGAAATATTGTAACCATTAACCTAATGTTCAACTTAAATTTTGGAAAAAAATGTCAAGAGGCCCTGGAGAAGTAGTTCTAGGCTCAGTTAATAAAAAGTTGATGACAGGAATTCTCTTTTATTCATTAACTTTGAGGATACTGATTCACTTGTTTTCTAAAGCTCTGAGGGCTGCATTTTTCATTGTAATTTAGAAGCAGTTATGTGAGATTTTCAATCTTACAGTTATTGCCATTAATAAAGGAACTTTGCAAACTCACCACAAAGTGGTGTCTAAGATGGCAGAGCTGTTGTCTGTATAGGCAAACTGTGCAGTGACATTCAGATGCCACTGATGGGTAGCTGTTTAAATGCTGCCTTTTAAAAAAAAAATCAGATTACTTTATTTCATTGATATCAAAATTACTAAATATGAACCAAATCTGTGCACCTATAATATACACAACCTGTACAAAGACACAAATATCATCCCACTGAAGACAATACAAGTTTTGCCATTTACTTTGGTGGAAGCAGGCTCAGGCCCAACCTGACAAAGATGCAGAGAACCAAGTCAGGTATTTTAGGCTGGGATATACAAAGGGGTCTAAGGAAGTTAAGCTATTCAGTGAAAGCTGGGTGCTAATCATTTTGGCCCCTTAGAAAATCTAAGGCTTATTTATCTGAATTGTCTCACATCACATGGAAGCATAACGAATCCAGATTTGACAGCAAATAAGAGAACGAAGGGTTCAGGCCCAAGGGCAGGATTTGGCCCATTGTGTTCACGGCAAAGTGAACAGAGGCTGATTGTTTCAGCTAAGAGATTTTCCTTTAAAAACAGGAAATCTCGGCTCTTCTTTGTGTTCTGCAGCCCTCCTCACTTAGCGACAGAGTTGCAAGACAAGAGCAAATTAGGAGCAATGCAAATGTATGAAGGGAGGACTCACACATTAGCAGCCAGCTGCTGCCCTCTAATGTACATGTGAACTATCTCAGCAGCTGTGAAAGCTGGAATGTCAAGGAAATGCTGAAAGCACAGAGTAACTTCACTTAGGGCCTTCTTGGAAATGCACATTAGTTTTGCATGGGGATTAGAAAATTAAGATGATTAGAGACCCATCTAGCCCCCTCCCAACCCATCACCCAGACCGTGACAATGACAGGTGAGTTAGAGATACAGTACGGGGTTTTATGCTGAAAAATAGGTAGCCGTAGGTAACAGATGGGCCTGATTCTCCTCTCATTTACACTGGGTAAATTAGGAGCAACTCTAGTGAAGTTGATGAAGCTACTGGAGTGTAAAATGAATGTGACTGAATGAAGAATCAGGCCCTGCTGGCTGCTGTCTAAGTGTGCTAAATCTGAAGTCAAAAGTCAGTAAGCACTTGCAGAGACACTATGGCTGGATGCTCTCTCCTGACTGTAGAATAGCATCTGAATCTAACTCCACTGCCCTCATGGGCTTCATTTGTAAATAAATTGAGGAAACTCATCATCTCACAATTTTAGCTGGGAGTGGAAAGGGTTAATTAAAAATATCCACCATGATGATTGTAAAACTAAATTTTCTTTACCATTTCTTTCCCAAAACAAACTAGAGAAGAAGGGAAGAAAGGAAAAGAAAATATAAAAGCCATCAGCCCAGCAGGCTTCCACTGTTATGCTTCTACATCAAAACCATGGAGCATATCACTCAAAGTCTAGCAAAGAACCCCATTACCATTATGCTTCTAAAAGATGTGGCTAGTGGAGGAAGCCAAAACAGGCTTCCATTGTTAACAATAAAGTATATTTATTTTATCCACTGTGACATTTCACAGACAGTGTCATCCACACAGCCTTCTCCAGGACCAGGATGGGAGGGTTGGGGGAGAGAGGGGGGGAAATAGATTTTTGAGGGATGATTTGCAAAGCTATGTTTTACTGAAAGGAAAGTGTACTGAGACACAGCATCTAGAGTAAAAGGAGGCCTCATTCTGCTCTCATTTACACCAGTGTAAATCGGGTGTAACTGCTGAAGTCTGTGGAGTTGCACTAGGGTTAGATCAGAATCAGGCCCACAGTGTGCATAAATTCTTTTCACTTTTATGCATTTGGTGTTAAACGCAGCCCTCTGCAGAAGGCATGAGATCTATTCACTACTTAAGTTCCAAGAGGGCTTACAAAGGACCTAAGTGGTGAACAGATTTTGATGCTGATCTTTGGCACTGGGCTGAATTTCACTCTTGCTGAATACATAAGCAGCTCTGGTAGCTAGACCCCACATTACATGGGCACACAGCCCTGGGGCTACTGGAGACCTCAGACTACAGCAGCTGAGCAGCTGCACAGCCAGAGCAGAGAGACTGTCGCTCCTGCCCACCTCACTCTGAACCCCTGCAGACATCCCCAGTTCATAGCTTGTGCACGGGATCCAGAACCAAGCCAATGTTAGCGAGACAAATGACAGTGAAAGAGATGCACATCTCACCATAACTGAGTCACTTTAAGTACAAAGACAAATAACATTGCCTCTATTTATATAAGATATTTATATTTGTTCTGACATGTTTTTACTGTTTGCAATATCTCTTCTTTGGAAAAATGTTTTTGTTTCCGTGATTCAGGCCAGCCCTGCCTCTCCCCACAGGGTGTAAATTAAAGGAACCAAGACGGAGAATATGAATGTAATTGGCATTCTTTTGCTATGTCAAACCACACTCTCTTCCACTGCTCCTATGGCATTGTTCGACCGTGTAATGTAGTAAAATTATTCTAACAAAAAGTAAATGGGGCACACGTTTAATTCAGACACTGTCTTGTTCCAGCCTCCTTTGCCTATCTGCTCCCTGTTGGCCTGGCCTTCTCCTGTTCTAGTCAACACCAAATACTGTACTGATTTCACTGAGAAGAGGGTTGTTTTTTTAATCAAGTCTTTTTCTCCTTCATTCTGCAGAAATGCCAGCATAAGCAGTCATGGTTGCAAAGCTCAGGGCATCCAACTACTGAGTCACAGGATTCTATTAAAGGACCTGATGCACAAATAAACCTCTGTGGAGTAAACTAAGAGATACAGGGGTGGGAAGCAATGTAGGATTGGGCCCTACTGTAACAGGGTCCTCTACTCACCGCTGGATGGTGCCACCTCCTGGCAGTTATGGGGATTAGGCTCGGTCAAGCCAATGCCCCTTCCAGCAGTTACACCATATCAGTTCCTCCTCCACAGCCCCTCTGTTTCTTGCTTTCAGGAACCACAGCTGTCCTCTCCATAACCCAGCCCTCCCACCTAGTCACTGTTGTGGTTTCCCCTTCCAGGTTCCTGATCTCCAGTCAGTCTTCTGCTTCATTACCTCAGGGCCACTCCCACAGGGGCTGGCAGGGAAACCAAGGCCCACCCTCTACTCCAGGTTCCAGCTCAGGGACCCAATACACAGCAGCCAAGGTCTGTTCCTGGCACCTTTCTATCTTTCCCTGAGCTATTTCCATACCTCCTGGCCTGCTCCACTCCTTTGGGTTTGTGTGTCGCTTCACTTCCTCCTCCCAGGGAAGGCCTTTAGGCAGCTGGTCTCTGTGGCAGGCTCCCCACACTGCCCCCTGCTCCTAGGGAGTGACTACAGCCTTTTCCCTGCTGTTCCTTATGTTTCCGTTTTCCTCTCTTTTATAGAAGCCCTGCCTGTCTCTCACAGGTGAACTTTTCTCTAATTAGCTGCCTCCAGCCTAAAGCTCCCCCATTTGCAGCCTAATTAGCTGATTGGGCCCACCTGGTCCAACTCAGCTCTTGCAGGGCCACCGTGGGTGCCCACCCCATCACACTTACCTTCAAAAATTATTTCAGTTAATGTTAGAAATAAAGACAGATAAGTCTGGAAATTCAAAGTCAAAGTTAAAACCATGTGTGGCTAACATCTCATGCCACTGCAAGCAGTCTGGGGGCAAGTGGGGGAGAAGAGTGCACAATGGTGGAGACAGGATACTGAGCTTGCTGGTGTCAGGCTGGGAAAGAGAAATTCTTATGCAATGTCTTATTCTCACACAACCATTCTGGCCATGGTGACAGTCTCCAGAAGCTACCACTGTGCCCAACTCTCAGAGGCCAAAGACAGGGTCACCATGCAGTGAGGTTCCCTCCCCCCTAGGCAAAAAACCTCAGCCTCAGTTGTGCATTTTCTGTTTTGCCTTTGAGCTGCAACCCCCCCCCTCATCTGGATAAATAACATTTAGGCTACATTTAATCTCTCGGTTTTTCGAAACACACAAAAAAACTAAGTGCAAGGCATTTCATTTTGTGAGACAACTATGAATTTAGGCTTTTGTAAATATGCATTTAAGCCTGTGTAAATATGAATTAAGGCACTTTAAAAAAGCATCTGTTTATCTGGTTAAAGACATATTTAGCCCTTTTTCAGCCAGAATACTGCAGTGGCTCCTTCTGAATATCGCAAATATGTATTTTGGTACTTGTACTCATTTAGAAAATTATTAGTTATGCAATTGACCCAGAAGATAGGGTACAGCATATAAATCAAGCTGCTTTTTTAAAGCCAATAAATTATAACAATGCCTCGTCTGTAAATCCTTACGAGTTCACAGACTACAGCCTGGTAAAACTCTGATGGTTTTCAAGCATCCAGAGAACTAATAGCATTTACATGGTGCCTTTCATCCCGCAGCAGCCTAAACTGCTTAACTAAAGTGTTAAATGCTCTTAACTCCAACTGAAGTCAATAGGATTTGAGGGCACTCTGCACTTCTCAGGATTGAGCCCTGTGTACATGAAGAACAATGTAGCCACCTCTGGGGTGGAGGACAGCAGCACATTAACACACACCAGGCTGCACAATAGTGAAACTTTGGCCAAGTTGCTAGAAAAACCCTGACTCTCATAAATCACTCTGATGTCCATGCAGAGTAAACAGGACTTTGTTTTGAAGTTCTCCTCAGAAAGACCCACTATAATTTATCATGTCTACATTGCTGTATAGCCATATAGTATATGGTGAAAGCAAAATCCTCCTCTCCAGTCCACATTGCAGATTTCTGATGAGTATTCTACTCTTATTCCACTGATGTCAAAGCAAGTTCTGCACATGTAATGACATGCAAACAATAGCCACAGTGTGACAGAGCAAAGAGAAGTTTACCTTAAGTCTGCTCAAAATATGAATGATATTTTTGTTTTTGATAAAAGCTTGAGCTTGAAACAGGATGCACCATTGCACAATTTGGAAAATCAACTACTGCCCATGAGCTGCACACAAACAAAGCATTTGTACTACAATCACTCAGTGATTTTTAGTTTGCTTGTTTTTCAAAATACCTAGGAAATCTTGAGCTCTAGACTACACTGTGTAGTAATGACCTCATAAATCTGAGTTTTAAAGAAAACAAAGAATGTTAAACTTATAGGGGTAGGGGAGAGAGAAAAAGGACAATGAGACTACTCCCATATGTAAGGACAGACTACTTGCATAAATAAAGGTTGCAGGCTTTGGCCCTGGTTTCAAATCCTTAGGGAAGGAAAAATTGCTAGTTTCTGGTGGAATTACAATACAAACAGCATCACTATAATTCATTAAGCAGTATCTTTGAAAAGGAGCTGGTAGACCAGCAGTCAGTTATTCCAGTGTAAATCCAGAGTAATCACATTGAAACCAGTGGGTTTATTCTAGATTTAAACTGGCACAAAAGACCAGATCTGGCCCATCTCACTAATTGCTACATTGTTTCAGATTCAGATGGATAGAGGCAGAACTGGGAAAAACAAGGTTACTTACCAGTAACTGATGTTCTTTGAGATGTGTTGCTCATGTCCATTCCATTACAGGTGAGTGCACACCACCATGCATGGTTCCCAGAACTTTTTTCCCCTTAGCAGACCCCGTAGGGCCAGCTCTGATGCCTGTTGGAGTCCCGCACGCATGCTGTGGTATATGAGGAACTGCCGGCCCTACGCCCCCTCAGTCCCTTTTTTCTGCCAACTCCGGCAACAGGGATGGGGGGTGGGTTGTGGAATGGACATGAGTAACACATCTCGAAGAACATCAATTACTGGTAAGTAACCTTGTTTTCTTCTTTGAGTGATTGCTCATGTCCATTCCATTATAGGTGACTAACAAGCAATACCTTGGAGGTGGATAGGAGTTACTGATGAGCTGCCCTCAGCACGACTCTGCTGAATCCCACATTCTCTGTCGCCTGCTGGGCGATGGCGCTTGAGCTCCGGTTGTGCGCTGTGATGGTTCCCGGAAGGGACACCCTCGCCTGCTGGTCGCAGAACTTGATGCACGATGTAACCCACGAGGAGATGCCATCTCCTCTCCTGCTCCAAACCGTGCAGTTTTGGAAAAACATGGGGAGACATTTATTTTGGTTACAATGAAATTGGGAAACCACCTGGATGCAGCCTCAATTGCACCTCATCCTTATAAAATACTGTATAAGGTGGTTCCGAGGTCAAAGCACTAAGCTCGGAGACCCTCCTGGCTGAGGTAATGGCCACCAGGAAGGCTACCTTTCCCGAAGGCACAAGCAGGGGCCTTGAAGCCATGGGTTCAAAGCGGGGCCCCGTGTGTCTTGAGAGAACCCGGTTGAGACCTCAGGGAGGTCCCAGGTCACAGACCTATGCCGGAGTGAACAGAACCTCGGACACTTCGCGTTCCAGGCCAGCACGAATAAGTCCAGATGGGGAATGCTCCCGTTCTGGAAGAACATCGTCACCACCTCCAAGTGCAACGGCCAGTCGTAGTGGGGTAGGAACAACTTGCTGAGACTATCTGCCTTGTCGTTCCCCACTCCCGGGAGACCTTGCAGAGGGTCGAGGGGCGCCCTCCCCCCTGCCTGTCTATGTAAACCATCGTTGCGGTGTTGTCCATCAGCACCTGCCCCACTCTGGCTGTCAGGAATCAGAGGGACCCCTCATATGCTAAGTGAATGGCCCTCAGCTCCTTCACGTTGCTCTGTAGGAGCTTCTCCTCCCCCGACCAGAGCCCCTGATTGCTTGGGTCGGCACTGATGCGGGATCCCCATCCTACAGTGGAAGCATCAGAATTTAGGGTGACCAACTGGACCAGTTCCTTGAATGGAACACCTTTCATCATTGCCTGGGGAGTCTGCCATCAGCGGGTAGGCCAAGGGGCAGGGCTAAACTATTTAACTGTTGTCCAATCCCCTGGGGGACTCTTTTGGGGGCCTGAGGATGAGCTGGGGGTTGATTCCTACTTCTGAACCTCCATTCCTGTCCCTATTTCTATAGGGTTGAAAGGGCCTAGATGGGGGCCTTGGCTGCTGCTGCGCCTGGGGCCATGCTTGCTGCCTGGTAGCCTGGGGCATGTACAGGCCCATGGAGCGAAGTGTGGCCCTGGAGTCCTTCAGACCGTGTAGTTTTGCATTGGTCTGATTGGAGAATAGGGCTGAGCCATCGAAGGGGAGGTCCTGAATTGATTGCTGCACCTCCTGGGACAGGCCCGAGGATTGCAGCCACGAGCACCTTCTCATACAGATGGCAGAGGCTATGGCCCTGCCCCCCGAGTCAGCAGCGTCACTGGCTGCCTGGAGTGCTGCCCTAGCCACCGTGATTCCCTCTTTTAGGATGGTGGTATGGTCTGCGACCTGGTCCTTGGGTAGGGCCTCAGCAAACCGCCTGAGGGAGTCCCACAAGTTAAAATTATATCTACCCAGGAGGGCCTGATGGTTGGCAATCCTGAACTGCAGGGCTGCCATTGAATAAATTTTTCTCCCAAACAAATCCAGTTTCTTGTTGTCTTTGTTCCTGGGAGCAGAACCTGGCTGACCTTGCCTGTCCCTCTGGCTGGCTGCGTCTACCACCGGGTTCCCGGGGCCGGGTGAGTAAACAAATACTCGAACCCTTCGGCCAGGACATAATACTTTTTCTCGGCCACCTTTGACATAGGGGCGACCGAGGAAGGGGTTTGCCACAGGGCCTTTACAATTCTGAGGACCCTGTCGTGGACTGGTAAGGCCACCCTCGCTGGGGCAGCCATCACCAGCACATTGAAGAGGGTATCATCGGCCTCCTCTAACTCCTTCACCTCCAGCCCCAAGTTAGAGGCCACCCTCTTGAGGAGCTCCTGGTGTGCCCTGAAATCCTCCAGTGGTGCCATATGGTCCCTGGAGACTGTCTCATCCAGTGAGGAGGAAGAGGACTGCTGAGGTGCAGGGATGAAGGTAGACGGTCCCTCCATGGGGTCCAACTCCTCATCCGAGGAGTGGTGTGTATGGGCCTTCTCCTGAGCCAGAGGCACAGACCGAAGCCCGCTGACAGGATAGATTGTGGCCCCTGTCCCATCTGGATGCCCCATGGGGCCCAATAAGGCCATTGCTGCAGCCATTGACCCTGGGGCTAAGGTGGGGCGGACTGCGCCGCCGGCTATGGCACCTTGTGGGGGCGCCGGCTGTCTCGACGACTGTCCCCCCTGTGGGACCCTGAGCCACTAGACCTGCGGTGCTGTGCACGGCCTCAGTCCTGGGCACCACCCAGTGCCGGGCACCGTTCTCTCGATGCCTCCAAGCTAGATGACGATAAGGACCGCCTCTGTCGCCGCGAACGGTGCCGGCGAGTAGAGGTGCGCTCTGAGGAGCTTGAGGTACTGGAGTGCTGTCTTGGCACCGAGGACTTACAGTGCCGCTTACCCTTTGGTGACTGAGACCGGTGCTGCTCCAATTTCTGCGGTGCCAAGCCTGACTCCGGTGACCAGGTTCTGCGTCGGGGATTGCACGGTGCAGGGTCTTTGCATGGCGACCGGGTTCCGCGCTGCTTCAGTACGAGACGGCCCCTCAGTGCCAAATCCTCTGACGGTGACCAGGTTCTGCACCGCCTTGGTGTAGTCAAACTCCTTGGTGCTGAGTCCTCCGATGGTGACCGGGTTCTGCGCCGCCTCGGTGCGGGCAAACTCCTTAGTGCTGGGGATCTGGAGCAGGAAGTATCTGAGCGCCACCTGGCGGACCTCGAATGGTGCCACCTCTTGGCCTGTGCTGCCTCCGGTGCCGGGGACCGACATCGGCACCAAGAGGAAGACCCCGCATCCTAAGTCAAAGCAGGCTGGCTCAATGACGCTGACCTGAAGCGACTGCTGGGGGAGTGTCCTCGCTCTACCCCGGTGGCCGTCTGGCGGGAGATCTTTCTCCCCATACCGGGGATCTCCACCACCATTCGGGGGGACCCAACACGGGCTTGCCCCGAAACACTGACCCCTTCTTCCTCTGCGGAGGCGGTGTGGACAAGGCCAACAAGGCTCTTGCCACCTGAAATGCCTCTGGTGTCGAGAGCGTTGGCAGGGCACTCTCCCACTTCCAGGAGTTGGGGGAGGCTCCCTGCTCGGAGATGTAGGCACTGGAGAAGACTCAACGAGACATGGCTGATGCATCTCTGCACTCAATCCTGCCCGTACTGATGGCGCAGGGGAGTGTCCGTACTCTGCGCGCTGCCTCTTCTTCAGCTCTGGGGACGTTGCTCAGTGCCAAGTCGATCCTGGTGCCGGTGATGCACTCCGCACCGAGGTGATGCTCGGTGCCATGGAGCAGGACAGCTTGGACGGCTTTTAACCGGATCTCTCGGTCCTTCTGGGTCCGCGGTTTAAAAGCGCTGCAGATCTTATATTTATCCTTCCTGTGCTCTTCCCCAGGCACTTAAGGCACCGATCGTGGAGGTCACTGAGCAGGAAAGCCTTCCCGCAGGAGGCATACGGCTTAAATCCAGGTGACCGGGGCATGGCCCGGCCACCCTAAGTCCCTCAAGGACTTCCTATCTAACTACACTTAACATTACTTAACAACTACTTAAAACTAGCTACAGTACTTTGAATAACAAAGAGTTCAAACAAGGGGAATGGCACTTGCAGAGAGCAAGGCTATCTCCAGCAACCATCATGGGCGGAAAGAAGAAACTGAGGGGGCATAGGGCCGGCAGTGCCTCATATACCACGGCATGCGCGCAGGACTCCAGGGGGCACCAGAGCCGGCCCTACAGGATTTGCTAAGGGCAAAAAAGTTCCGGGAACCGTGCACGGTGGCGCTCAATCACCTATAATGGAATGGACGTGAGCAATCACTCAAAGAAGAACTACGGAAATTACTATTCACTTGTGTCTACTTCCTGCAGTTCTTCTAGCAATCGGATTTAGTGGCAGGAATGTTTATGAAAACCAATTTTAAGTGATTATTGGGATATCTTTGCACAGTGAGAATTTTAAAACCAAATATTTGTCCTGGAAACCTAATATTTAAGAGTAAAAATATTCAATCAGGAAACAGAAATATAAATGTCCAATCAAAAACAAACAGCTCAAATTTTGAATGATTGGATACATGCAATGAACTATACCTATAGACTGAGAACGAAACTCCAGAGTTTCTTGGTGAATAATTCTGAACAATTAATAAGCTAGAAATAGTTGTAGACTGCTTACAATGTGGGAACAGAAGGAAAAACAAAAATGCTTGCTCCAAATTATCTTTGCCATCTGTGTATTTTGCATACTATTCTTTTTATTTTTCATGCAGCAGAATTTGAGAACAGAGCTGTATAAATCAGAGATGTTTCAGTTCACTAGCCAAACCAAAAAAAATTCATTTCAGATCAACACAAAATGAAAGTTTTTCAGTTTTCTCAGTGAAACAAAAATCAAAATGTATTGGTATCAGATCAAACTAAAGTTTTCATGTGATCTGATACAAATCAAACATTTCATGCTTGGTCATTTAACGGCTTCTCTCTTAAAAGTGAAGGAAATCTGGAAACACCATTCACAAAACCATCATAGGAGGAAGTGCTGCAGCCCTTCCATTCTCCCATCTTCACTTGAGCAGGAACTGGACTCAGGTGCCATCCTTTGTTGGTGACTGCCCTGGCCATCAGGATATGGAATCATTCTCTCTCTCTTGTTTTGGCCCAATGAATGAATATTGATTCATATAAAGTGGAACAGCTTCTGCAGGAGCGGTTGAGAGCCCTACCCCAGAATATTCCATAGCCCAGTGGTTAGGGCACCGTCCTGCAGTGTGGGAGACCCACAATCAAATCATTGCTCCAAATCTGGCAGAGTGGGGACCTGAACCTGGCTCTCCCAACTCCCAGGTGAGCATGCTAACCAGTGAACTATACAGTGTAAGGAGGAAGGCAGCAATATCACCAATTTTGAGAGTGGCATCAAAATTCACCCTTGTGAATCCAGCCCCAAAAAATAATTTTGGCCGAAACTATTCAGTGAATTCATGTTGAATCTGTTAATAGTTTTGGTAGACTCAAAACGTCATATTTTGGCAAATAAACTATTTAAAAAATTTCACCCAGTAGTATGTGAGAAGTCCTAACCACCCCCACTCCAAAATTCTTTAAGAGAGTCATTTTCAATGAAAACGAAGGACACTGCTACATATATGCATGTCCACATGGAACTGGCATTTTTCAACATAGGTCTGAATTTATTTTCAAGTGACCTCTATTTTGGGCATTCACAGGATTGGTACATTCAAACATGCATACATGTAAATCATTTACAGTATGTATAGCAAATAAAGACTCTTTGAAAATTTGATCCATATAGTGCTATTAACTTCTGCTATTAACTTCTTTGGCAATAAGAAGGTAAAATTTAGGGCTCTTTAACAATCAAATTATGTTGCACCTTGGTATCAAGAGTTTGAATGACAATGCACTGAAACTACAATGTACAGAAAGAAATATCTCACCCAGTAAATTCTGTTTCATATCTGCCAAAGGAACCTCATTATCCAGAACATATTTTTCCAGAATGAGGAGGTCTAACACAAGATACAATGGTATATACAGCCGCAGACCTGGAGATCTGAGTGCTTTAAATTATTGAGATCCTTTGAATGATAACCACCATGACCACCTTCAAAGTATCTCTAGTTAGCTGTTCTCTATATAATGTTATTTTTCACCCGCTTTTGCCAAAGCTGTCAACAAACGGACATCAGTCTATGTTCCTCTGGGTTATCTTGTCACATCCTACATCTGAAAACCATTACACAACACTTGAAGCTGAAAACCACTGAACATGCAAAGTTGAACACCACTTTGAAGGTAATGCCTTCCTGACAAATATGATTTCTCTCCTGAGGTTTAGGGGATGATTTCATTTGCTTTGAGAAAATTAAACAAGCACCAAGCGAATTCTGTGTAGACAACAGTGTTCATTTCCACAGGTTTCAGAAGACAATTAATTATATGATATTCTATGGCCAAGATTTTCAAAAGGGACTTTTGAATGCCTCAATTTATGGCTGTTGAGCTTGTGACACCATAAACAGGTCTCATTTTCAAAGGGTAACTGCTGACCAATGTCTGAAAAACAAGCCCTTTTAGAGCCTCTCTCACTAAACATCCAAAATTGGAGGTATACATAATCATTGGTCAATTTTGACAATCTTAACCCACACATTTGTCAGGAGAAAAACAGGGTTACTTACCAGTAACTGTTGTTCTTCGAGATGTGTTGCTCATGTCCATTCCAATATAGGTGTGTGCGCACCCCGTGCACAGATTCCCGGAACTTTTTTCCCTTAGCTGTCACCATAGGGTCGGGTCAGGCGCCCCCTGGAGTACCGCGTTCATGCCCCGGTACATAGGACGCCGCCGACCCTGCAGGCCCTCAGTCCCTTCTTTCTGCCGACTCCGACAGTGGGGACGGAGGGTGGGTGTGGAATGGATATGAGCAACACATCTTGAAGAACAACAGTTACTGGTAAGTAACCTTGTTTTTTCTCTTCGAGTGAGTGCTCATATCCATTCCCATATAGGTGATTAAATAGCCATACCTTGGGGGTGGGTAGGAGTCAACGGTGCTTTGCTCTCATCAGGACGGCCCTGCCGAATCCCGCGTCCTCTCTCGCCTGCTGCATGATGGCGTAGTGGGACGTGAAGGTGTGAACCGACCACCAGGTAGCTGCTCTGCAGATGTCCTGCAAAGGCACTCTTCCCAGGAAGGCCGCCAACGAGGCCTGGGCTCTGGTTGAGTGCGCTGTCACAGCTCCTGGAAGCGGCATCTTCGCCCGCTCGTAGCAGGTCCTGATACAGGTGGTGATCCAGGTGGAGATGCACTGGGTGGAGACGGGTGAGCCTTTCATCCGGTCAGCCACTGCCACGAACAGCTGCGTTGACTTCCGGAACGGTCTGGTCTGCTCGATGTAGTGGGCCAGGGTCGTCTGACATCCAGGGAGTGCCATCTCTGCTCATCCTCCGAACTGTGCGGTTTGGGAAAAAACACGGGGAGGAAGATATCCTGGTTATAATGAAACTGGGACACCACCTTAGGCAGGAATGCCGGGTGGGGTCTCAGTCGGACCTTATCTTTGTAGAAGACCATGTAGGGGGGCTCCGAGGTCAAAACTCTTATCTCGGACACCCTCCTAGCCAATGTAATGGCCACCAGGAAGGTTACCTTCCAAGAGAGGACGAGCAGTGGGCATGTAGCCATGGGCTCGAAGGGGGGTCCTGTCAACATGGCAAGGACCAGGTTTAGATCCCAGGGAGGCACCAGGTCACGGACCTGGGGATACAGCCTCTCCACCCCTTTGAGGAACCTGACTGACATGGGGTGGGAGAACAGGGTACACCCTTCCATCAGCTGGTGAAAAGCCGAGATAGCTGCCAGGTGCACCTTTAGGGAAGCCAGTGCTAGACCCTGGAGCTTCAGGTGGAGCAGGTACTCCAAGATCGCCTGTATGGGCGAGCCTGATGGTGGGATACACCGGGACTCCGCCCAACAGGTAAAACGCTTCCACTTGGCCCGGTACACAACCTGAGTGGAAGGTTTTCTGCTGCCCAGCAGAATCTGTTGGACCTGCGTCGAGCAGGCTCTTTCTCCCTCCGTCAGCCACAGAGCCTCCATGCTGTCAGGTGGAGGGAGTCCAGATCCGGGTGCAGTAGGCGACCCTGGTCCTGGGAGAGCAAGTCGTGACGTCTCGGGAGTGGGATTGGCATGTCGATGGAGAGGTCGAGCAGCATAGTGTACCAGTGCTGCCGCGGCCAGGTTGGTGCAATCAATATCATGTCCGCCCTGTCCCTCTTTATTTTCAAAAGTACCCTGGGCAGGAGTGAAAGGGGGGGGAACGCCTAGTGGAGGGGCCCCTTCCAGTCTATGAGGAACGAGTCGGAGAGGGAGCCCGGCTCGCGACCCCAGAGTGAGCAGAACCTCGGGCACTTCCTGTTCCAGGATGACACAAACAGGTCCAGTTGGGGAACCCCCCACTTCCGGAAGATTGAAGCCACTACCTCTGGATGTAGTGACCAGTCATGGCGGGGTAGGAACGACCTGCTGAGGTGGTCCGCCTCATCGTTCCTGACCCCCGGGAGGTGAGAGGCAGACATGTGAAAATCGAGCCTCACTGCAAGATCCCAAAGAAGAATAGCCTCCTGGCAAAGAGCTGAGGAGTGTGCTCCCCCCTGTCTGTTTATGTAAAACATGGCCGCTGTGTTGTCCGTAAGTACCTGGACCAACCTGCCTTTCAGAAATTTGATGAACACCTTCAAGTCAAGCGGACTGCCCTGAGCTCTCTGACATTGATATGGAAAGCCCTCTCGTCTGGTGACCATCGCCCCTGGGTGCTCAGGTCCTTGCTGATGTGGGCCCCCCAACCCTCGTCTGAGGCATCTGTTATCAGGGTCACTGAGTGGGCCAAGTCTCTGAAAGGGACACCCCTCAGAACCTCCCCGGGGTTCCTCCACCAGTTCAGTGAGGATAGCACCTGGGCGGGGACCGTGACCACCTTGTTCAGTTGATGTCTGGCCGGTGCATAGACTGATGCCAGCCACCCGTGGAGAAGCCTGAGCTTTAGTCGAGCTAGTCTCACCACATAAGTACAAGCCGCCATATGTTCCAATAGCTGAAGGCAGAGCCCGGCTGTCGTCGTGGGGGACTTGTGTAGATTGTTGATTATGGCGGCCATTGTCTCGAACCGAGTCTGAGGAAGGAAAGCTCTGGCCTGAGTGGCATCCAGTGTGGCCCCTATGAACTCTATGCGCTGCACTGGGGTAAGAGTAGACTTCTGCTTGTTGATGAGCAACCCCCGTCTGGTGCATGTGGCGCACATAAGAGCCAGGCTGTTCTTCACATGGGCCCTGGACTTGCCGCGGATCAGCCAATCGTCCAGGTAGGGAAATATCTGGACCCCTTTGCGGCGCAGGTGGGCCGCTACCACTGCCATGCATTTCATAAACACCCTTGGCGCCGACGAAAGGCCAAAGGGTAGGGCTGTAAACTGGTAGTGGCATCCAGCTATCATAAATCTTAAAAACTTTCTGTGACCTGGAAGGACAGAGATGTGGAAATACGCGTCCTTCAGGTTGAGGGCAGCATACCAGTCCCCTGGATCTAGGGCAGGAATAATGGACGCCAGGGAAACCATACGAAACTTGGTGCGTCTGACAAATTTGTTCAGACGTCTGAGGTCCAAAATTGGCCTCAGGCCCCCCTTGGCCTTGGGGATTAGGAAGTACCTTGAGTAGAACCCCCTCCTTGTTCCCTTGGAGGAACCTTCTCCACCGCACCGAGTGTGAGGAGGGAATTGACCTCTTGTAAGAGAAGTTGGTCGTGAGAGGGGTCCCTGAAGAGGGACTGGGTAGGGGAAGAGTTGGGGGGAAAAGCCGTAAGTTGTAAGGCATAGCCCCTGAGGACTATGCCAAGGATCCATTTGTCTGTGGTGATGCCTTTCCATTCTGCGTAATAAGGCCGAAGCCTGTGGGAGAATAACTTGAAGCGATCCAGTGGGAACGGAAGAGTGCCACCCTCGTGCACCCTGTCAAAATCTTTTATGGTTAGAGCTACCCTTGCTTGGGCCTTGCTGAGACCACATGGGGGCTCCTTGGCGGTCGCGGTGACTGGGCACCCGGAACCGGTCCCGACCCCTCCTAGGCTGAGCGGGTCTGGGGGGTAGCCTTGGTGGAGGCTGTGGTTGCCTCTGGACCTGAGGATGGGCCTGGCACCTCGAGGTCTGGGGGGTGTATAGCCCTAAGGACCTCAGGGTAGCCCTCGAGTCCTTCAGGGCGTTGACCTTCTCATCCGTCCTCTCTGAGAAAAGGCCAGTGCAATCAAAGGGGAGGTCCTGTATTGATTGTTGGACCTCCTGGGACAGACCGGAAACTTGCAACCAGGAGCAGCGGCGCATGGCGATAGCCGAAGCAACTGCCCTCCTAGCAGCATCCGCTGCATCACTAGCTGCCTGAAGTGCTGCCTTAGCCACTGCCACCCCCTCCTGCGACACCATGGCAAAGTCAGCAGCCTGGTCCGGGGGTAACCCCGAGGAGAACCTTTTTAAAGAGGACAAAAGGTTTAGATTGTACTTTCCCATGAGGGCCTCATGGTTTGCAACCCTCAGCTCTAGGGCCGCAGTGGAGTACATTTTATGCCCGAAAAGGTGCAGCTTTTTGCTGTCCTTATCTTTCGGGGTGCTGCCCTGGCCCCCCTGGCGATCCCACTGGTTCACTACCTCCACAACGAGGGAACCTGGGGTGGGGTGCGTGTATAGAAACTCAAAGTCCTCTTTAGGCACAAAGTACTTGCGCTCAACACCTTTCGAAGTGGGGGCCACTGAGGAGGGAGTCTGCCAGAGGGCCTTGGCTATCTTCATAACCCTCTCGTGGACAGGAAGAACCAGCCGCAATGGGCCTGCTGCTTCAGAAACCCTGAAGAGGGGGTCCTCCTCCTCCAACAGTTCCTTAATCTCGAGCCCAAGATTGTCTGCCACTCTCCGCAGGAGTTCCTGGTGGGCCCGAAGGTCAAAGAGGGGGGCCTTGTGGTCCCTGGCCACCGCCTCATCTGGAGAGGAGGAGGAGGATTGAGGCAGGGCCCCTGTAGAGGGTCCTTCCTCTGGGTCAGACCCCTCCTCCGAGAGGTGGCCCTCCTGTGGACCGGCCGGTGGGGGTGCTGGTTGGACCACCGAGGAGTGAATAGAGGTGGTCCCCTGACCCATCAGTGTCCCCCAGGGCCCCCAATATGGCCATTGCCAGGGCCCCTGGGGCCATGTGGAAGGCTGCAGTGGAATCTGCTGGGTCGATTCCAGGTGGCCCCTCTTAGAGCCCGAGCCGCTTGACCTACACTTATGGGTAGAGTGTGAGCGGCTTCGGGACGATGAAGATCGCCGGTGCCGGCATCTGCGATGCCAGCAAGGAGAGGGGCTGCTGGAGGAGCTGTAGCTGGAACGGCCCCTCCTCCTGGAAGACTTGCGGCGACACTTCCCAGATCTCGAATGGGAGCGGTGCCGCCTGCATTGTCACGACCCTGACCTAGAGCGCGACCTGCCACGTGGTGGTGGGGCTCTCGGTGCCGGGATGGTCAGTGCCGAGATGGTCGGTGCTGAGATGGTCGGTGCCGAGAGAGGTGGCCCATGTTGGGGAATGTCGCATTTACCTCTGCTGGTGCTCCGCCCGGAGTCGGAGCGGGGGGAGCCCGCACTACCAGAGACCATGCTCCGTCCCACCGGGGCAACCCAATGGTCTCCAGACACCGGTCCCGGAACCCTCGACGGAGGCGTAGGCAGGGCCATGAGGGCGCATGCCGCAGCGAAAGCCTCCGGTGTCGACCTACAGATTTTACATTTCTCCTTCCTGTGTTGCTCCCCGAGGCATCGGAGGCAATGATCGTGAGGGTCATTCACGGGGAAGGATTTTGCACACGCGGTGCAGGCTTTAAAGCCAGTGGAGCCAGGCATGGCTCAGCTCTAGCCCCATAAGGGCACTAACCTTTAAAACTTAACTATCTACTAATCACTATCTACGAGAATAACAATGAACCAAAACTGAATAACAAAGCTATATGCACTAAGGGAAGCTACTTGCGGTATGCAAGAGGCAGACGTTCCAGTAACCGTCACAGGCGGAAAGAAGGAACTGAGAGGCTGCAGGGTTGGCGGCACCCTATGTACCGTGGCATGAGCGTGGTACTCCAGGGGGCGCCTGACCCGACCCTACGGTGACAGCTGAGGGAAAAAAGTTCTGGGAATCTGTGCACTGGACACACATACATCTATATTGGAATGGATATGAGCAATCACTTGAAGAGAGAGAATCTAACATATGTGTTTTATTCAGTATGGCTCAGGCTCCCACAGGGATATGCCTGAGTATTAACAAAGTTTAAACAGTGTATGGATTTCAGGATTTGGTCCTATACCTTTTTAATGGAGAGTGTGGGCCAAATCATCCGCTAGGGTATATCATCATCACTGCATTAAAGCTAATGGAAGTATGATGATTTATAGTTGATGAAGATCCATTCCTACATGTTATAGTCTCTTCATTAAATGACATTAATATTTCAATTATATCATATAGTAAATATTTATATTAAGGTTGTAGCCACAGAATTGTCTAGACTTCCCAGAAAATGATTTTTTTCCACTTATGAATTTAATCAGGAAGGTATCCTTTCTGTAGATTTTTTTAAACCAACCTATAGAATTTGATAGAGTGTTATATTCCTGCTAGTAACTTTTACAGGATAGATCATAACCTTATAGAAAATATATCATTCTCTTAAATCCTAGTTTTTTTAAAGGTAATTTCTATAGAATCCTACAAAATTTTAGAAAATCTTATTGGCTTCTTTTCTATAAAACTTTATAGGACTTTTCCCATCATGGTTTTAGTTATAATTTAGCAACCACAAAGAAGCTATTAGCCTCTCACCTTTATGAATACCAAATAGCCTTACTCATGAAATAATCTTTCTCTTTTGTAACTTGATTGTTATGATGAAATCAAGCACCTCAGTATCATTAACCAGTCTTTAAAAGACACAGTATTGCAGTAGGACTGGGACAGGTTTTTTAAGAGATAAAACAATTTTAATCTGAAAATAGCAAGCCAGATGATTTATGAGAGAGCTCAAGTGGCTGAAATCAATGCTTAAATCAATGCTCAGATGCTTAAAGCTAAGCAAATGCTGATGTGCTTTGCTGGATTGGGAACAGAGTGGTCAGTACCTTGCACGGGCTGAGCGGGGGGGAGAAAGATGGGGGACAGGGGATCGGTTGCGTCACTAGAAGCAAAGAACAGTCTTTGCACCTGACAGTTTCCTTTTCCCAATTCAACTGCTCTGGTTTTTAGAGTAGATTGGTTACAAAGTGACAGACTAAGCCAACGGTTTTACATCAACAAACAGAAAATCCCCACCTGGGGGTACAGCCTAGGCCTGTAACAGACACTTTGTTGCAAGCTCTCTGAATGATTAAAAATCTTCTGAGTCTTAAGTGGCTAGTTCTGTTGAGTCTCTCTTAAATCCTGCTAGATCCTGACTGGACCTTCTGTCCCCAGCCTTGCCTTGTTACTCTACCTTGACCACCGGTTTAAAGCATACTCTGGGAATTAACGCCAAGCTGATACTCCTGACTCTTCCACAGCCAGGCTGAGTTTTTCCCAGCACAACAGAGGCTGCAAATAAAAAATTAAATAAATAGAATGATTAATGGAGTGAAAAAAGCAAGACCAAAACTATCTGTGGCATTAACATTAAACAGGTGAGTCAGATACTCAAAGTGGCAAAGTAAGCAGAAACTCTTAGTAATAGGGCAATTTATCAGCATCATAGACAATTGCATATAATAGTGCTGGCCCCACTGAAGTCTGAATCAAACTCCTATTGACTACAATGGGGCAAGGACCTCACTTTTTGGGAATATGTATGTGTAGCTCCATTGAGTTCAATGGAGGGCTGAACTTGGACCTCCATATCACTTGCTACGAGCTGTACCCAAGCCACAGTAAGGTTTACTGTAATCCCACACTTTGGTGTTGAAAAGTTAAACACTAGTTTATTTTAAATAAGAAACTTTTCTTTCCTGTTGTTATCTAAAGTACCTAAATGACAGCGATATGGCCTAGACTCTTATAACCCAGCAAGGAACTCTGCACTAGTGGAACCCTGCCCTCTACATGGAGTCAACGGGACTCCGTGGAAGTATGGGGCCTGCTTGCACAGAGCTCGTTGCAGGATCGGGGCCCTAATGATCAGAACGTGACTTGAAGTTGCCATGTAAGCCATCTACAGTGTCATATAAACAGCAATAAAGATAGGTCCAAAATGTCTCACAAAAGCAAGGATTTAGCGCGCACAGACAGTGTACTATGAAAACCATGTACCCCCCCAAAGTAAACAGCATATTAAACAAAACAACAGATAAAGTCTGGTTTTGCTCAGCCAGAGGGAATGATACATTTCTTACAGATTTCCCTTATACTGGTCCTTTGTTGACCACTGACTCCACTTCCAAGACAGTGAAAACGAATTACTGTTGGTCAAGGCCTTTCACTCATGGCAATAATAATTTTTTTTTTCACATTTTAATTTCGTTTAACCCAATTTATGTTGAAGTCCTTTTCCCTTTTGCATTCTAAACACAAGTATCATCATAGCATTATTCAATACCAGCTGTTTTCTGTCTTACTTCAATCCAAAAGAAACTGATGAGTGTGGGTACATATAAAATATATGGTATATACAAAAAGAAAGTTCATTGGAAAAAAATGTTTGCTATCTAAGCAATGATAAGTGGTGGAGCAAGGAAAAATTAGGAGGGAGACTGGGTATCAGGAAATTTGGATTCTATCCCAAACTTTGCTACTGACTTGCTGTGTGGCCTTTGCAAGTTAATTTCACCATACGTCAAGTTTCTCTGTTTGTAAAGTGGGGATAGTTACATTTACTCACCTTTGTAAAATGTTTAGAGATCCTCAGATGATAGGCACTACAGAAGAAAAGGGTGCTTATTTGCTAAATTCTCATCTACCTCTAGCAACATATGCAGAATGACCTGAGTAGCCAAGATGTGTGGGATCAACACCTACATAGTTAAACTGACTTTTTTCTTAGGTCTTGTGCCATTCAGCATTGCGTCAATCACGGTCTTCCCATGCCAAGAGCATGCTGCAGTATCATAATGAAGGTGACATGACAAGTCATTCAAGCACCAAAAAGATCTGTTTTTTCATTTAAACAGACATCAGCTGGCATTGCTGGATAGTGTCAACCTTCACTGAGGTTTCCCCCAAACATTGAGCTGACACTTCCTATGGAAGCTCTTACTATTTGTGTTCTGTTCTGGAACCATGGCACGGCCATTACACTACTGACCATTGCAATTTATGTGTTTTACACTAGTTGAGACAATTTGCTCTTTCCAGGCTAACTGCTCATCTGATTTATGATCTGTACAGTGGCCCAAGCCAAAGGAATGGTCATATGGGAGAGAAACATCCAGATCTTTCTGCACATTCTTTGCTCAGTAAGGAAAATAGCATCAGTGTGGAAGAGATAAATGGAATCATTAAGCCCAGACACTTGCTATTGTTAGCAGATATTCTCACATCATTGGTCTTAAGCGTGGAATGAATTCCTCCAGTAGGTATAGATTGGATAGATACAAAGCAGTTTCTAAAGGTGTATTTCTTGATGGTGACCATCTCACCATTGCCTCTAACTTTTTGGAGATCCTGAGGTTTCCTTGACCTCCTTTTAACCTGGTTTATATCCTCAGTATAGCATGGATGCTGCATCTAGTCTCCATGGTTGATAAACTCCTCTGGGGATGGCCCATACTATTTTGGTCCTTGATTTTGTTATTACAAGGAACTGCCAATACATTTGTTCACCCTGACAGAGACAGACTTGTGCTTCAGCACCTCAGCTCTTTTCTGTTTGTGAGCAGTGGTGTTGGATAATTGCTCATTGACCACCACAGCTCTCTGATACGGGAATCACAGGGTATGTACACACTGACGGCGGCAAATTCGCTGCTGTCAGATTGATCTATCCGGATCAATTGAGTGGCAGTGAAGATCTGCTCAATCGATCTGGAAGTTGATTCAATGAAACCATTTCCTCAAAAGGTGTAGTGCTGCTTCGACAGGAACGCATTTCCTGTCAGCGCAGCATAGTGGAGATGATGCGTAGAAGAGGATTTAGTAAGTCAACATGAGTTACGCAAGCTACTCTACATAGCTTGCGTAACTCCAGTCGACTGCCACTGAATTTCCCAGTAAGTGTTACTAAGCCACAGACACATATTTTGTCACCTGCTCTTGTTCAGTCTTTATGTAAGGTCTTTAGGGGAGACAGCAAGATTTTCATTGCAGTACCCTCTGCATGCTGATGGCATTCAGTTCTGTCTCTGCCATTTGACAGATGGGGTAGTCAGTTGGCTCTCTCTCAGTTTATCTGAGATCGGGCTTGAATGAGTGCTAGCTGGCTGAAGCTCAACCTGATTAAGACACAGATGATTCTGGGACAAAAAAACAGAGGAAATTGTAGAGACAATATCTGCCCTTCTCTTGAGAGAGCATTCCCACCTTTTGTGATTCAAGTTTGCTGACTGAAGGTCCCTTTGGATTCTCAGCTACTCTTGATGCAGAGCTGTATCAGTGAAGGATCTCTACCCACCCCTGGAACTGGTAGAAAGCATTCAAATTTCAAACGTGTTAAATGAATGAAAAAACAAAAACACATTTTTTGTGAAAGATTTCCCCATTTTTTTATTAGCTCCAATCACTGCTATCTCCCCAGACAAAGAAAGAGATAACTCTTTCCACTGTCCCCTCATATTCAAGGCCCTGCTTTCCCGCACTCCAGAAAAGCAGTTTTCCCCCTGTCAATGTGATGAAGCCTTGAACTCTACTATCTACCAATGACATGTGAGGTCCAACAGCTGGCACCTAGGGATGGCCAAACTATTGCTAAACAAGCCATCAGTGGAGCCTGCAAACACCTGGTTCTCAAGGAATTGAGACATTTGATCACTGGACAGCCCATTAAAACCAACAGACCGCCAGAATCAGGTCTGACAAACCACCTTTGGTTTTCTGTGGTAGTGTATAACATCATCCCCGATTGGACTACAAGGGTAACCAATACACACTTGCAAGCATGAAATGGTCCCCTCTTTGCAACTGTGCATGTGTCTCTCTCCACATAAATAAAATAATGTGGGTTTCTTTCATTAATAAGGACCATAATTTCCATGATTTATAACTGCCAAGGTAAAATGGACATCACATGAACATGCCTCTCCTCAGCCTCCAGAACTCTCCAATGCCTTTCCTTAATGCATATGCAGCACAGTGCTTACATTCCTCTGGGGTAAATTCAACTAATGATGTCCTGGCGGTACTTATCCCATAGTTGCTGGCCAGCTTTTTAATTTGAGCCTCTATAGATTGAGGGGATACATAAGAAAAAGTCTTTCCAAGAACACAATACGAAATGTACCCAGAGTCTTCATGTGTGGTCACTGTATTGTCTTCGTCTTCAAAGCTCTCCATATTACAAGCTATTTCAATTTTCCCATTGTGGGGAAAAGCCATAGTCTGTACACCCTTTAAACCACTTGTATTACTGCCTCGGACAGCACTTGCTATATCTCTTCCTGTAGCCATGTCTCGAGTGTCTATAGTCACATTGCAATTCATCACATAGGGGCTGGGTCCAACACCTATAATCAGCAGAAAAACAGATGAGTCAATCAGCACAATACTCCTTATGAATTCCTGTGACTTTGCCTCTGCATCTGTTTTCATATTTATAATGATCTGAGGCCAGATTTTGGCCTTGAATGTATCCCAATGACTCCAACTGAATTAAGTGAGAGTGTTCATGAACATCTGAGGCCGGACCTTGTCGCCTTAGCAATTATTTTAAACTCATTTTATCTTTGTAATTCTATGCTTCTTGTTTTCAAACCAATATTTTATGAATACAAGTATCCCAACATGTACATGTTCAAGCTTTTCCTTTTATTCTCCAGCTCACTAACATTTCTTTTGTTTTGCTCACTTTACTTGATGCCTGCAAAAAATAGAGATCCCTTTGCATGTACGGAGAAACAGGCTTATTGAAACTAGACTAGACACATTTATGCTTCCCCACATTCTGAAGGAATAGGTATATAATATTTCAGTTCCTAATGATGGGCCCCTTGGTCTAATTCTTGGGAATTCTGCATGAATGAATTAGATTAGAAGTGATTTAATCAATATTAAATTTCTCTCCTTTCAAAATGCAATGGACCAAACATTTATCACAAATTCTTGTAGGAAACAAATCAGTTCATATAAGACATGGAATAGATATTTCTTTTTTGCACGGTTAAAGATCAGTTGATGCTTTTTAGCGTTGCTCTTGCAGAGGAAGTGTCCACCATGGATCAACTCTTGATCAAATCTCTCAATCTTGAAAAAGAAATATACCAGGCGGCCCTTACCTCCCCTAACTCAGTGACCCCTGCAAGCTATTTTAGCACACCCTTTGTTTCGGGTCCCTGTGTTACCTCTCACAATTGTTCTGGATGCCATGCTCAACTACTGACTGGAGAAGCAGACAACCTACTCTAAGCCCTGGTCTACACTTACCTGGAGATTCGGCGGCAGTCGATGGGAGTTACGCAAACTACGCAGAGTAGCTTGCATATAGCTTGCATAACTCACGTCGACTGCTCTGCTTCCCTTCTGCACGCTGTCTACACTGCGCTGTGCCGACGCAGCACTACGCTACTTGATGGGGTGGTTTACCAGCGTTGACTTCCTGATTGATTGAGCAGGTCTACACTGACCCCTCAATTGATCCAGAAAGATCGATCTGGTGGCAGCAAATTTGCTGCCATCAGTATAGACGTGGCCTAAGGCTACTGCACAATCAAACTTCTGCTAAGGGATATGGAAACTAACCCATATATACACGTTTACTTGCCTCAAGCAACAGGAGAGCATCTCCTTCATGATGGTCCCTGCTGGGCAATGGAACAAGAATCTTTGGGTTGTCTCCAAACTCGCATTGCACCTGATAACGAGTACAGAGCACCATCCATGGGAAAATAAGGACTATCACCTGAACCTAACATTTTAATTTTTCCACTATCCCACCGTACACAAACTTACACCTCAGTGTATATTACAAGCACAGGACTAGAATGCAAAATTCTACTTGCGCCTATTCTCAGATCAGCTCAAGATTCACCGCGCATAACCTCAGACAGGGACAATTTGTGTGACACACAGCGTATGATTTTCGATGCTGTGTAGGACCTGGGAACCCTTTAAGATCATGCCACCCATTTAAGCCCCTGAGGCCTCAATCAACCTTGCTAAAACTGAGAGTAAAAAAACAAAAGACAAAACAAACAAACAAAAATGCAAGACTTCACTACAAACAAGATCATACAGGTGCATTTTGCTGGTTAAATAAATTACAAAATAATAAAGCATCAATTTAACAAATTAAAAATAGCATACTAATTTAAAACAAAAATTATGAATATCTTAAAAAGGCTTTTAAAATTATGAATAAGTGTGCATTCATCCATCGACACTTCTGTTTCACCTCCTTCTTTTTAACTTTTGCAGTATGATAGAATTTTATTTTGTTCCACTTCACATTTACTGCAATTTTCAGATATCTGGATTCATGTAACAAACATTCTTGGACATTTACTTTACATGTCCTAATGAAACTTGCGTATATCCTGCCTATGTTTAGTTGATATTTATAATGCTGCTTGGTTTACACAGTATTTTCCCCTAACCATTCCCTGAGCAACCATGGCATTCAGCACACAGTAGGCCTAATTCTGCTCTCAGGGTACGTCAATGCTACAGCAGCACAGTTACAGCACTACAGCTGTGCCACTATAGTGTGGATGCTTCCTACATTGAAAAAAGGGGTTTTCCCATAAATGTAGGTAACCCACCTCTCTGAAAGCCAATAGCTAGATCGATGGAAGAATTTAGAGTGAAGGTTATATCAACCTAACTACGTCGTACAGGATGCAAAATTTTTCACAGCCCTAAATGATGTAGCTAGGTCAATATAATTTTTAGATGTACATCAGTCTCAGTTGTAGCAAAGTGTATCTGGCCTAACTCCTCTGATGGTAATGGAATTCATTTTGATGGCATCCGGGATCTTTCTTGTTTTCCTCAACCTTTAGGAGTGAATTTTTGTTTGCAAGAAGCAAATGTCTTATTAATATTTATGTTAATATTTATTTACGCAAAGATTCAGTCCATTTTATCTGTGTATCTGTCATCCAAAAAGGGAACAGAAACACTGCCATGTGACTAAGGTGAGCTGTCACAGCATGAAGAATCACATTAATGGTTGCTTTCAACAATTCATGAGCAATCCAAGGGCTGCATTTCCCCCCCACATAAATAATAATAAAGTTTGAATGATTTATTTTTATTACAGTAGTGCTTAGAAATCCCAACAAGATGGGGGCCTCATTGTATTAGGGGCAGTACTTGCACACGAGACAGTCCCTGTCCCAAAATGCTGACAATCTAAACAGACTAATGGTGGGAGAAGAAAGAGAGACACAGAGAAATTAATTGCCCTGCCAAAGGTTACGCAGCAGTTCAGTGGCCAAGGCAATCAGAAGCCATGTCTCCAATGCCCAGTCCAGTGCTCTACACTAGATTCAAATGCAGCCCAAAACAAGCAGCCTGGTTATGACCAATCTGCAAACAACAACAAACAAGGCCAAATTCAGATAAATTATTCATTACAAATCTCTCTCCCTGCTCTACTTACGTATCAAGGAAAAATACAAAGCCTAACATGTCTCTGACAATTTTGCTATTTTTAAAAAATTCTGAATTGTGCACTGTATAGCTGGTGATCACGATACCACAAAGAACGGTACAGTTAACTGATAGTGTTGTAAACTCTTTATGCCAGATTGTTTCTCTGTGCGTACAGAGAAAACAAAAGCACTTAATTAAGATCTGATGTGTATTTTTTCTCCCATACACAAATGCAATATTTGTGTTTGGGCACTGGCAGTAATGACTGTGATCTATGGTATTAATGTCTGGTTTAAAGATGCTTGTGGCAGGCTCACGTCTGGAGCAACAAAAATAAAAATGTATTCAGACAAAACAATGGTGAAAAGTCCATTAGAAAAATAAAAAGCAGTGATCATAGAAGAAAAGCATGTATTCTTCTCTCAGAAAATTATTCACATATAACTTTTCTAAAACAGGATCCAAACATTGTCATTTTCAATAAAGTCAAAGGCTCTGAGAGTACTCTTTTCCCCCTAGAAGTATACAAAGAGCTTTATTTTATATGGAGGAGAGTAGATAACTCAGTAATGGTTCTGCTTATTTTCTCAGGATGTTTTTCAGATTAAATAAATTGGTGGTAAGTGGGCAGGGACACCCAGCTGGTTTAGTGCACAGGCCATATGCAGCAGGGGACTTTGGCTCAAGAAATCTGGATTAGACCATAAATAACAGACTGAATCCCCGACCACCATACCACTGGGATGCAATGGAGAAGCCCACAGTGAAGTAGTAACACTGCTGAATCAGAATGAAGTCTGTTGGCAGAACTGAGGGACATTTTGAAGTTTTTGCTCACATTATGTATGGCCATAGCTAGTTCTACCAAATTTTTACATGTCTGCAGCATGTGCGCATATACGCGCACACATACACAAAGGCGATAACTACCCCGGTAGTTTTTGAAGGAAATCCACTAAACAGAAGACAGCTGAACTAGAACATTAAAGAGTGTCAGTGACTGTATTCCAATATGAGTTATTTCCTGCTAGAATCACGAGTGAATAATCTGTAGGCTGGGGAGAGAGGAGATGGAGGAAGGGTCCATGGCACGTTTGCAAAGACATGCAGACCATATTCCCTGATCTCTGTGCTGGCTTCTATCATGGATGGCCTGTGGAGCAGCTGCTCAGCAGCGTTTTGGGGGAGCCAGGATTTGAGTGGATGGAAAATATCCATCCTGTCATTTTCCTGCTGTGTGTGAGTTTTTGGCAGTCATTTAGGCGCAACATCCTGCCAGAATTGGGACATTAGTGTGGAGATCAATCTTACTGCTTCACCATCAGTCTGAACAAAAATAAAACTCCACAAAACAGCACTGAGCTCTTTCCTCTCTCCCTCTGGCTAAAAAGCAAACTATTTGGTTTGTTCCATGATCAACTCTGCAGTGCTTCTAAAGAACAAAAATGAGCTGGGGATACACTGGGTACTGGCATGCAAATAAGCGCAACCAAAGACAGATTTGGAGCAGAGCAGAGCAAAACTTTGGTATGATGACCCAAAGCAAATGAAATGGACAGTTCTGGTTTTCAAGCACACCTAGGTCTAGCTTCTGGTGAACATGGGCTGCTGTATTTCACTTGCTTTTGTTTGACTTGAACCCAACCGTTTGTCTATACCGTGGGGTAATGTGTATTATGTAGAGGTCTGTATAGAAAAGCACACGCATGTGTTGCATATTAGTTAGTCTGTGTAGACCTTGTTGGCATGTGCTCCATGTTCCCTACTGTGCTTTAACGTAGTTCTGTTTCATACAGCATTTCAAACTATGTTAAAAGACACCAGGGAATATTTAGTGTGCACCAGCAGGGTTTACATGGACTAATTAACATGCAGTATGTCAGTGTGCTTTAGAAACCACACCCCCATACAATGCATTATCCCACCATGCAGACAGAGCTCAAATGAAACTTAGTGATTTTAACTGACTTTTGCTTTGAGATTTTGTGATTTGTTCAACTGTCAAATTCAAGAGTAAAACTTGGGAGGCACAAGTAAAGCCAAAACTGCTAGTTCTGGGAACAACGAAGGTGCCCATTCTGTTCTAACTAGAGCTGGGGGAAAGTTTTCAGAGGGAAAAAAGATTTGGTAACACCAAAATGTTTTGCAAATTCATGATGGTTTTCACTGAACTGTTTTTATTTCAAAATGTCACAACCTTCTGAAATTTCCTTCAAATCTGTATTTAAAAAATTTAAAATATCAAAACTCAAAACATGTTTGGTTTGACCTGAAATTAATTTTTTCCCCCAACTTTTTAATTTGCCTTTTTTAAAATTTGTTTTGGTTTGACCAGAGACTAGAGGTTTGGCTTTTTTTAATTCTCAGAGTTGCTAACAAACTAAAAAATTCATTCTTTATCCTACTCTTGTCCTGACCTACGTCCATGTGTCCGGAGCTCTTTCCCTACAATACATTGTGTAAGCAAGAATTGTGAAAGGCTTTCCTCAGGTAGAGTTTCCAGATCCTCACACAAGCCCGAGTTTGATAAATCTGCATCATGCTGATGAACTCCAAAAAGAATAAGCGCACACATGTCCACAGCTCACACCTGCCCTAGATAATCATAGACACTATTAACTGTAGCAATTCTAGGGATGGAATTTCAGAAGCATTGTGGGATAGGTGGCTTCCTCACATGCACAGCAATGCCTGTGATGCCCTTCTATCTCACTTCATTGCAGCACTGGGTTCTGAGCTCTAGGAACACGACGAAGTCTGAACATGCTTATATATTTCTTTACTGTTTTCACTGATTGTAGTGGAAGCAGGATCAAGCTCTATGTGCTCTGCCATACATGAGCTTTGGAGTGCTGTCCCAACTTGTCACTTGAATTCTTTATTGAAATTCAACTAAAAGCAGCAACAACAATTAAAGGCTTCTTTTGTAACAATTTTCCCCAACTGGGAATTTTGCTGTCAGAATTCAGAACGACAAGGCCAAGGAGTCTATCCATTTGATCAACATGAATCATGCGTAATTTGTAGGGGTGAGACCACTGCCTGGATTTCCCAAAGTCAAGGGCAAAGGTTGGTCAGACGCGGTACTCCTTGATGCCCACTATAATCAATATTTAGATTACCAGTCATGGAGGGTGGAACAACTCTGCAATCTATTTTAAAAGGGTTTGGGGTTTTTTTTTTTTTTTAATATGGTGCTTATTTATAGACCTGAAAGTTATTATTGATAGATCTTCACCTGATCTTGGGCAAGTCACTTCATCAATATTTGCCTCAGTTTCCCCATCTATAAAATGGGGATAATGATGCTGACATACTTTGTAAAGCACTTTGAGATCTATTGATTAAAAAGTTCTATATTACAGCTAAGGATGATCGTTATTATTAGAACAACAACATTCACAAAAGGAGGGGGACATTGCCAGTTTTTTCTAAAGTCTTCTGCTACCATCTCCTTTTGTTTGTAAAAACCATCTTGGAAACTTGAAAATGAAATCAGCTCTTTACTAACTTTTGTCCTATATTGTGGGAATATGGACTAATATGTTATTGGACTTTTCACTATAGGAGCTGGATGGATGACAATGAGTTTTTATTTTAGTCATTTAAATTTTCAAGAAAAAAAAATAGTGGTGTTTAATGGGGGAAATAAATATAACCCACAAGTGATATTCATAGCAGTGATTCAAGTTAGGAAAAGAGCACGGTCAACACTCCCTACCCAGCTCCCCACTGCTATTACTTTCTATATAGGTCCCAGCTTGGCCCCCAATCCTACAAACACTTATGCACATATTCAACTTTACACATGTGAACAGTCTCAATGGGACTACTTACCTTCATGCTTCAGGGTTTCAGTCAGCCACCTACAGGGGCTCCCCAATGATGTCTGGATTTGTTTGTTTTTTTTAAACTCCTTTCTCTGAAGGCCACACAGCTGGAAATGGGATATAGGATGGGGTGGGTCGGGCTGTGAGGTGTCATCAAGCATTCCCTCTTCAGGTGCTTGGCTGCCTGGTTCTTACATGTTCAGGGTCTAATTGATCACTCTACGTGGGGTTGAGAAGGAATTTTCCCCCAGGTCAGATTGGCAGTCACCTTGGGGGTTTTTCACCCTCTTCTGAAGCTGTTGGATACGGATCACTTGCCAAAATTATCTGGATCTCTCTCACTTAATCATTTCCCTGCCACTGCAGGGGCCTCAGATTTTGGGGTATCTCACTCCCTCCTATTCTCTGCCTGTAGTACATGATAGTCTAGTGTCTTGTGGGCTGTAAAACTTTGGTCTCATTTCAGTTCTTGGGGTTAGTGGGCGGGTGCTGGGTGGTGTTGGCAGCCTGTGATACACAGGTCAGACTAGATGATCTAGTGGTCCCTTCTGGCCTTAAACTCTACAACTCTATAAAAAGGAGCATAAGTGCTTACATGGTCAGAATCTTAGGGCCTGATTGAGCAAGACACGTAAGCACATGGAGAAGTTTTAAGTGTGAGAGTAGCCTTTTTGATTTCAGTGGGACTATTCACATGCTTGAAGTTAGAAACATGCTTAAGTGCCTTGCTGAATCATGGCATTAATGGGGAAATTCAACAATTGCCCTGAATATACCAAGTACTGGTGTGTTACAAATAAGTAAATAATCATAATAATACAAATATTATTTTGTATGCACAGACCTAGGGTGGGATTTTCAAAGGAGCCGGAGGAAGTTACACACCCAAATCTCATTGAAATTCAATGGGACCTGGGCACCTAACTCCCTTATGTTCCTTTCTAAATCTCAATGCAAATCATCAACAATACGTATATAGACAAAATTCAGTTTCCTCTGTGCCCTTTTATTGAAGGATTTCATATCCTAGAAGGAAGAATATTCTTGTTCTTATCCTCCTCACTTTTTGGCTGAAGAAGTATAACTCAGTAAATTAAATCTGATACTCACAAGAGTTTGCATACAGATATATTTTAGTATGAAAAATACAGCCTTTATGTTTTTTAAATCATTTCTGCCTTGTAATACTGTTTCTATTGCATCTGGGTGACAACATAGTTGACTAACCGTTATGTCTCCTTAAAGGATTAAAGGCAGAATGATCAATGGGCAAACTTCCATAGAATTTTTTTTAAAGATTGATGATTTAGCAAAAATTATCTGCATATTTCTAAATGACCATCAGGAAAAGTAGCAGGGAAGAGGAAGTAAATGCTTGGGGAAGCTTTCTCTCAGACTTCTCAGGGAGCTGCTGGTTGAGAAAGCAGTGACAAATACCAGCCTTCATCATCTCTCAGTTCCAAGTGGATTTACTAGTAAGATGGAAAGTGATTTCTGTCTCTAGGATGTTATGAGACAGGCAGTTCTGTCCTTTTTCAGAGTGCCACAGAACTGTTCGTCAACTTTAAAATAAGCTTCTTCTCATGCTTATGACAATCTCTTTCTCTCTTAGCAATCTTTTTTTTTAAAGCTGATTCCCTGATTGGGGTTCTCATAGCATTGTGAAGATTTATTTCCCTATATGTTTAAATTGGCTGCTAATATTTTTTCAATACATTATATTATAAGGCAACTCCTGAGGTCCTTACTCAGGCATGGAGGTCAATGGAAGTTTCTCTGAGGATGGTCTGAGTAAATGGCTTCACGATTTGGCCCTTTTATGGGCCTGATCCACTGACCACTGAAGTAAGTGGGAGTCATTCCATTGACTTCAATGGGCTTCAGACCTGGCCCACAGTGAGCATTTTTGACCATATCAAATTCTATATTTTAGCCAGATATTAAGCAATGCAGTTCCTACCTGTCAGACCGTATCTTTGGGAAGGTGCAGCTCCTATATCAGATTTAACTTCCATAGAATTGAAATCTCTCCCTTTAAACCAACCCAGTTGTTTTCTTCTCTGAACCAGACTTCGTTTCTCAGGTTGATCAGCTTGCCCAAAAAGAAACACACTGCATTCCGGGACATGAAGGGTCAAAATCTCAGCTATGTCTGTAGAAATTTTTTTCAAGAACAACATCAATGCTTAATTTTACAGAAAAGCTATCAGATTTGATTTAACTGAATGAGTCCAATGCAATAAAAAAAATAACATGTCAATGGAAGGGTCAGAATCCACACCCTATCAATACTGAATGCCACTTATGATGACCCATCATTCCTGTGCCACTCCAACCCAGTACTATATTTCCATAGTCTGCAAGGCCAGAAGCAGAAATGGTAGCGTAAGGATTGGAGCCTCTACCTCATAGAGACTTCCCACCCCAAGATTAAAGGTCACCAATTCACAGAGCTGTGAAGGGGCTAGCACACTATTTACTTTTTGCCTAAGTGGTCTGAAAGCATCTACCCAGGATTATTTGTATTCACTTGAAGCTATTGCTTTTTATGGTGGTTCTGTTTTAACTTTGGATATTTAGATTATGCATTCAGTGACTCTTTGTTTTAAGGATAGCCTAAACCAAAATGAAAGGCTTGTTTGTACAGTAGTTTAAATAATGTTTATATTATCACAAAAGCTTTCCTATAAATATGTAACAGACAACACAGTGGTTACAATGGGATTTTTCACTGGGATTTTAGAGTAATAAAGTGCATACGGTCTGCACTTTGGAATCCACTTACATCGATTATATATGCTCGACTTGCACTAATGTGTATCTTGTGTCTGCAAAGTCACTTGACATTCCCCTCAGCTTTTGTTTCTTTCAGGTCTGTTATTTAAAACAACTAATGTGAAGTGATTTTAACCTTCTCACACTGAAACCTTGTACATGCTTCACTTTCACCACAGGTCAGAAACGCATCTCTATCTAAAGTGTCCACTCTAGCCATTATAGTGACACACAAAGGACAAGTTCAAGTCTTAACTGAAGCACCTGGATCCCCAGGCCTTCAGGGACTAAGAATGTTGCAGAAGCAGCCCAACCCTTTGTGAGCTGCAGAGGAGGGAGCACTGCCAAGTCACCAGCATAATGTCCCATGACAAATCACATGTGAGGAATGCAAATATCACTCAGTGTATTTCAGAAAGGAGCTCAGATATTAAGAGTGATGATGGAAGGCATAAAAACCTGAATGGAACAGAACAGTTTCATCCTAAAGAGTCCCAAAATGTTTTGCAAGCAAGTTACGCTGTCTAATGCAAAGAATACCATGGAGAATGTTGCTGACCACAAGAGGTCATGGCTTTGACACCCAACATGGAGTCGCATTGCTGTGAGGGCCAAATATTTCTAACCCCATTTTGGTTCAGGTCCCAATTCAGGAAAGCATTTAAGCACATGCTTAACATATATACTTAAGTGCTTTCCTTAATCAGGGCCTCAGAGACCTTGTCAAGACTAGGATTTAAGGTTGTGTGAACTAGTCATGTTAAAGCCTAGGGGGAGGTGAAGACTGTACCTTTAAATCCTATTCTAGACAAGGCCTGAGACAGAATTTAAGGAATAATATCATTCTCGCTCTTCTTCAATCCCCGCAGCAGAATATTGTCTCTAAACTTCCACTTACTTTGAGCCACTTTTCCACACTCCTCCACGTCTACATCCAAAAGAGGATAGATAGGAACTAAGTCCACTGCTCCAAGGCAAGGATGGATTCCTTCCTGGATAGTCATATCAATTGATTTGAAAGCCTCAGTGCAGGCAGCAATGACATAGTTGCCTAACAAATGCAAGAGACAATTAGGGATTAATCAAATCTGAATAAAACACTAAGGCTTAGTCAGAATGATACTTCTGTTCTGAAGATCACATGAATTGGGATTCTATTTGAAAAAACACAACTAATTTAAAACCAAACAAGAGAGACAAGAGAGTTAAAATTGCACTCAGCTTCTTGCTTCTTGCTCTAAAATGGTGCAGATAACCTCTTTCTAATTCACTTTACACATTAATAGCACCATTTTCCCCCAGCTGATCTTAGAAGAGATGTGTTGATGAAATTTCAAGGTCCTGTAACTCTTAGAAATGTGCTTCCTTCAAGAAAGATGTGCATTACACACAGAAATGGACTAAAAAACATTTGGAATGAAATAAAAATCTCATCACAAGGCAATTAATTTTGTATCCTGTGGTTTTTGGTTTCAGACCAAACTCAGTAACAGTTTATTTTACTGAAGTACTGAATGCTAAAATGTGTAATATTTGCTGGCTCTTGACATTCTCATTCTGTCTTCCGCTCATTAAACTGTTTTCTCTGACATGTCAAACATCTGTATAGCACCTTTTTAAGGGGGGAGGGGGGAAGGGAAGGAGTCTTATTTTATTTCTCCATCATATTTAAAAACAAAATTAAAAAACAATTTAAGGTTGCTATTTTACAACAATGTACTTCTCACATCATTTATTAAAAAAAACCCATAGCACTTAATGTGGAAAATGAATAGGTAAGAGGATAAATCTAATATTGATCAGAATGTGTATATTATGTGGGCAAAGAAATTTATTCTTCTCAAAATAATCCTACCTACATAAAATAAAAACCCAGGGTCAGAACATTTACTTGTTAAGGAATCTGTTAAATGGGAACTATCAATTGGTATCTGTACAATAGACCTTTTGGAGAAAGTACTTACAATTGCTTTTTTATTTTAGAATAATATTGTGTATATGTTTCATAAGAAAAGTGTATAATATAATTTATAGTAAACTTAGGTATGTGAACTAGTATTAGAAATTGATCAGCATGGGACATTAATGAGAACATATATTATTCTATATTTCTTTTTCAGAAGGGCACTGTGCTATGGTTATATTCTGAAATTACTAATGGAAAAACAGTACTCATTTGGGGTTAGAGTTAATCTTGTTGTAATGTATGAATAATTAAAATGAAAGTAACAAGCACAAAAACACACCTTTTTTGAAATAAAAGGAAATTCTGCCTGGTGATACTGTAAAGATTATTGTAAAATATCACTGTGAACTTTACCAAATTGCTAAATAAATAAGAGTCTGATTATGATAACAAGGAAACCAAGAGGGAATTCTGTTTTAAAACAAATGGCGGTATATAGCTTTAAGAAAGCATCAGTCTCAAGTAACTATAGAAATATATACAACTTTAGTTATCCAAACAAAATCCATGTTAATCTCACACCCAAATTTCTGAATAACTTCATTTGAAGTTTATAAACAAAATTGATATCCATTTTGGAATTGAGCTTGCAAGTAACTCTTATCAAACATACCCTGAGTGTAAAAGTTCTTTTTCATGACATGATCCATTGGTTTCCCCACTGGAACAATAGAAACCTTATTTATTTAGGGGAGAGATTTTTAGAGGCATGAAGGAGAATTGGATGGCTACTTTGCATTTGTGTGTGTGAAAATCTCAACAATTTGGTAAAGTTCCAAGAAGCTTTACACCATCACCAGGCAGATTTCCCCTTTTAAAAATGGTGTGTTTGGGGCTTGCTACTTACAGAATCAGAATGTTCAGCTCAGACAATTCCAACTCCCAACATAGCCAGGAAGCCTCCAAGTAGTTACAAAGGGCAGGAAACCAGAAATGAGCCCTGCCTTTTCCCAGTCAGTCAAAGCAGAAGTTGTCTAAAAGTTAACAGAAAACAAGAGAATTTTTGCAGTGTAAAAATATTTAAGCAACGTAACAGATCCTCTTACCTAACATATCAATGGGAGCTGCTATGGTTATGACTGATCTGTTGTAATCATAATCAGAAAATATATTAAGTACTGTTGCTTGAGGATGTTTCTGTCCTGTGGGAGGAAAAACAAAAGATTTCAGACTTCTCATCATACAACAGATGTTTAAGATCTTGATTCACCAATCACTTAAGCATGTGCCAAACTTTATGGGGCTTTAGGTGCATGCTTAAAGTTAAGTTTTTAGGGCCCAGATCCTCAAAGGTACGGTATTTAGACACCCCACTGCCTTTGCATCTAGGCCTAAGTGCTTTGCTAACCAGGGCAGGCTTAAAAATATCCTTATATACTTTGATGAATAGAAGCCTAAATCATTATGTCTGAAGCCTCCAGGAGTTCCAATCTGCAAATAAAGCGGTTGTTCCTCATGCACATAGTCCACTGACTTCAACAGGACTGCTTGTATGAATAAGGATACAGGAATGAACTTCCCAGACCTGATCCAGCAAGTCCCTCAGTGTCTCCTCCTTAATGCTTCCTCATTGACATCAAGTGCTGGATGACACTAGTGGGAATTGTGGAATCAGCAAATAAAGAATTTAAGATACCAAACAAGACAAAAAGGAGGAAAAAAGAAAATAAGGGACAGTAGAGGGCAGGGAACGCGTGGGAAAAAGAGAATGGAGAGAGACAAAGGTGAGACAGCAGCACCCCTGGGGAGAAGGGACACACAAAGAGGGTTTCACAAGCACTAGTATTAGGGAGGAAAGATGGTGAAGTAAAGCCAAGTAGATCTGTTTGTGACTTTGTCACTTTGCCACCTTGCCTTGGGAGGGGTTATAAAAATGCAGTGCATTATTAATCCATTATGAGGCCATCAACAAAAAGCATCTGTGTTAATGGACGTTATGTGACAACAGACCACATAAGTACAGGTCATGGGTTCTCAAGCAAGGGGTCACAAACCAATTTCATGGGTTCCCTTTTGTTATGAACAGCTCTTGAAACTTCTTTCTCTTATAAAGCTGGGTCACAGAATGGAAAAGGTTGAGAACTGCCTGTATAGATTATTTATTTGTTTCCCCTGCAGAAATATAACGTGCTGGGAAAATACTAGGAAAAAGGATTCAAGCAGCAAAAAAGAAAAGAAAGACCATAAAATCAGAACATCACAAAATAAGTTAAACTATTACAGCAACTTATCTCCAGGATAACAGAGCATACAATTTAGTAAACGTCATATGGAAATGCTCCTATTCCAACGTATTCTGTTTGCTGCTCTTACCATTATCATCATAAACAGCAGCTTTAGCTATTTTCTCAACAATATCTTTTTTTCTGGCTTCTGAAATGTTTAGTAAGCAGGCAGCCAAATGAAAGCCCACTTTGGTGGAAGACATTTTCACTCCCTGAAACAGAAACATAAGAAAATACTTTCTTCTCTCATCCTCATGCTTTCACTTTTATTCATGTTTTCATTTCTGGACTTCTTTTTTAACCCACATATTTTTTTTTAAAAAAAAAAAGATAATTATTTGGTAACTAAGCAACCAATGCTGCATAAATTTTCACCTCAGCATCTTCTTTTCACAAAGAGGAATGAAATCTTGAGGTTTATTTGAGAAATCATTACATGTTGCAATAGCCATGCACATATCGTCAGTTTAGCAGCAAACCCAGTACAATCACTCAAGCTATTAAAAACTGGACTATGCCATAAAAGTGAAATTATTTGCCTTTCAGTGCAGGTGGGAATGAGGAGTGTGCCAGTTAGTCTCAAGGACCTTTTACAAGCTTATTCACACCATCAGATACCACACACTACTGAAATACTATCCAGGCTAGGCTGAGGAGCAACCCTATTACAAAGCTCCTAGTGGTGCTGCCTAAATTAATTTATTAAATTAAGAAGAAAAAAGCTTTGCTGGCCTGTTCCACCAATCTTAGCCTTCTAAGATCCTGGTTTATAAAGCTATAATAATCAGATGGCTAGTATGGTAAAGGTATATTTCAAGCAACACTGCACAGCACCATCTTGTGGTGATCAGAGAGTTCCTCTTTTTCTTCTAGGTTTCAAGTTTCCATTTTAGTTTGTCATGGCAAAGAATTTTCACATTAAGAAATTATGATGTTTCTGATGGGAGTTTAAAAATGAAGAGATTTTCAGAGATTTGTAAATATATACATTGTAAGTCTCAAAACAGAAAAGGAACAGTGTTGGGTTGAAAGTCTTTTTTATAAACCTATGTTTCTTATAGCAACTCAAGAATAAATAAATAAATACAAACGTACTTTCCCTCATTTATGCTGTTTGCTAACTTCTCATTTCATTCAACACGCAGCCATTGTCAGTTTTGTTTTTCTTTCTTTCTAAATCAGATTTCTGGCCGAGAAGGAGTGAAAGTTCTTAAACACATTATATGGCTCCTGTACCCATAATTACAAGAGTTGTATCTATAGGATAAGTGAGAAGCATTTTCTAAAAAGGGGGCAGGAAACATGCAAATGGCGCTAGAACTACCTAAAGTGAAAAATTTGCATCAGCAGCTGATGGGCCCCCGAAGAGTTATTTTATCAGCCAGGGAATGCTGGAGCACAGAGGTGTTACCACCTTGCCTCCTCCTGTCCCACCTACAATAGCTTTATGCTATGGGCTGTGTGGGGAAGATGCCTAATAATAAACTATGCATACATAACTTCAAATCATTATAAACTAAAATAGTTGTAAGATGTCTTTATATAACTCTGATAAAACTTGATTAAAGGATGACAGACAAACCAATAAACATAAAATCAATAGGAAAATAACCATCGCTAGGCTCCTTTAAGTTAACACAAGGCAACCTTCATGCACCGAGCCTGTATCTGCTTACTTACATGGGCCTTATCACCATAGCATCTGAACACCTCACTGTCTTAATGGATTTTATCCACACAATATTTCTGTGAGATAGGAAAATTATTATTTCATTTTACAGATGAGGAACTGTGGCACAAGGTAACAAAGTGACCGAGATCAGACAGGAATGCTATGGCAAAGCTAGAAATTGAACCTAGATTCCAAAGTCCTAGCCCTACGCACTAGACAACTCGTCCTCCCACCACCTGCTCCTTAAGAGATAATGAAATACGTACTGTAGTTTACAGGTCTGGATTTATTATTATCTATGTACAATATGCTATATTTCACTTACACAGCAACAGAAAAACTAAATAGTAAATCCAACCTAGTTAAAAAAGAATAATGTAGTTAATGTAAGTGTGCAGTTGTAGGAGCTACAATAGAGATAGAAATGAAATAACATTAAAGTCATATATTATAAATCCTTCTACTCTCCCCACTACTGAAATTCTCATCCTTCTATACTAACTGTCTAATTCAACTCTTTTCTCATTGACTTGGGTAAATCTACCTGGCAAACAACATATCTGAAAGCAGATTGCCTTAAAATCTGTAGTCCAGAATTCATAATTGCAGAATACATGATTACTCTACAGTGATCAAATTTGTTACCAAATTGCTATACTGCAGATTTCTATTAATATAATATGCATAATATTGATAATCAGCTTGGATTTGCTGTACTTAGATGAATTTGTGTCTTGTTGCAAGAAGATACTTAATAAGCAGCGTGACATAAACTAAAGGTACTTGGTTATACAGTCATGATGTATTCCAAGGAAACTGCTTGCTGTTGTTTGTTTCTACTGGAGTCAGGGAAAAATGACTTTGGGCACATTTTTGTGAATAAACAAGATTACACCAAGAACATACCCAGCAATTTCTCACCCAAAGGAAAACAATCCTGTGAGGCCCTAAATTTGGCTAAATGTTTCGGCTAAAGGAACAATACCTTGCACTTATATATTGCCTTCCATTCGAGGACCTCAAAGTGCTTTAAAACCATAAGGTCTTGTCTATGCAGGAAAGATTTTTTCAGTACAGGCATTTCCATTATAATTAAACTGGTATAACAACTGCAAAAAAGTGCATCCATGCAGCTTTGTTTATGCTGTCTTAATCTACTTCCATTGTGAATCACTGCATGCCATGAGTTTTTCAAAATAACTGCTCTGCATTCTGGGTAGATATCCAATGGTTCAATGTTCTACTATTAGGCTCAATGCTTTCTGGGATTTTTCCTCACAACTCACTGTGGGGTGCCTACCATAACCTAACAGAAATCTGGGACTTGTAGTCAAACTCAGAAACTCCCATGATTCCTTTGCTGGTACCCCATAATTCATCTTGTTTTAGCAGAGCAGTGCCATTTTCAAACTGCTGTCAGGCTGCATGGAGGAAGCACTGCTAAGCACCACAATCCTGACCATCATTAATAAGAGACAAGGGTCCTTCAGCATATTGGCAATCATTGGTGGCTGGTGGCTTTGGACGAGTTGGATGGGTTGGCGGTCAGCCACCAGCATTAGTGCCATGACACCATGCGAATACTGCTAGAGGAGGAGGAGGAAACTTTCCAGCTCACTGTGCATGGTAATTTCTTAAAGCAGCTTCAGTTGGTGGAGTGCCACTTCTGGGCTTGGCCAGCTAGCATCAACTGGTGGGATAGAATAGTGTCGCTGAACTGTGATGATGCTAGCAATGACAGCAAAGCTTCAGGATGCAGGCTATTTTCCTCAAGATCTGTGCACAGCTTACCCTAGAGCTTCAGTAGTGAAACATCCACTTGAAAGTTCCCCTCAGTATGCAGCAGCATGTGGAAGCTTGCCACGCACATTGGCAACCCTTCAGTAGCTAGCTGTTGGTAAATCAGCTGTCAAGGTTGTTCTCATCTAGGTGCACTGTGCTATTGTGAGGTTGCTGCTGCCTAAGATTGTAAAGTTGGACAATGCACAGGATATTGTTTTGGATTTGCATTGTTGGGGTTCCTGAATTCATTGCATACAGACCTTTACTGGGACCCACATACCTATTATTTGTCCTCATCCCCTGCAAGCTTCAGAGTTCATCCCTGAGAAATAGCCCTTTCTGTTGGTTATACAATGCCTGGTGACCTCCGTGGTAAGTTCATCACTATTAATGTGGGGTGATCTGAAAAGGTCCATAATGCCAGGATCTTTAGAAACTCACTTCTCTTTTATGCAATGAAAAAATGGAACTTTGGCCTCTAAAACCATTATGGACATTAATGGTGTTTTGATCACTCCCGTTATTCTGAGAAACCCAGCATAGTCTCTACTTCCTAGTTTATAAAACCTTTCACTGGACCCTTAGATAGGAGAAAGGAGCTGTTTATCTATGCCCTGCCCCTGAGTACCAGCAGAATGAGTGTAGCGTCCTTGAAAGCCTGAAGGGAAGGTGGAGGTGTTTTGTGATAAGCCTGGAAGCTTCTGAGTAATATCTACCAGTGGCATACCGAGAAGGGGATGGGGGGGTCAAGTCCCCGGGTGCTGGGTTGCAAGGGGGTGCTGGGCTGGCCCTTCATGATAGGTAGGGGACCGGGTGGGTGGCACAGGAGGCTCTGATAGCACCCCTCAGCACCTGCCCCCCCCCCCGGTGCATCATGAATGGCTGGCTCAGTCCCCCTCACCAGGCGGGGGGGAAGAGGGGAGACTGCCCCATCCAAGCTGGTGCCAGGCTGCAGGGCTGCAGTGGGAGAGGTGGGTGTGGCGCACCAGGTAAATGGGGTGGTGAGGCCTGAGGAAGTGCAAATGTAGGCTTGGCGCCCGAGCGCCAGAGACCCTCTGTACGCCACTGATATCTATCTGTCATAGGTGCTTGCTGTGTTTTGTACATTATCTGTGAGAGAGAGCGATAGCCTTCCTGGTGGGTGGGAAGCAGAAGTGAAGAGACTTTCTAAATTATATGAGCTGCTAAAAAGGGTGCTTTTGCAAAATGCCCCAGCTGTTGAAGTTTGGATAGTCTGAAGAGATCTTGGCTGTCTGAGGAAGTGTCTGCTCACATGGGCCTGCAGCTGACAGATTGCTTTCTGGGGGCAAACTGTCCAGCACAGCGAGAGGTTCCAGGGCGGCCTGCTTGGGAAAAATACTGTCCAGCTGCTCACAGTAAGTGCATGTGCTGTGAGTCTGCTCAGCACTTTTGTTTTTGTCTCGTTTGGCGCTGCAGGTGCCATTCACCGATCTTTGCATTCCAGTGATTCCGGCTCAGATTAGGGTGACCATACGTCCCTTTTTGACCCGCACCGTCCCTCTTTTAAGGCCCGTCCCGGCCACCCCGACTTTTTTGTGGGCAATGGTTCCGTTTGATCAGCTGTCAGAGCCAACGGGACCAACGTCCAGCTTTGCCAGAGAAAAGTGGGGTTGCGACGGCGACCGCTAGCGGGGCACGGAGGCATGTGCGGGGGGGACGACGACACGGACACTGCACTCACGCGCTCCATAGCGGGCAGCAGGGAGTGGGAGGGGGGGCGGCTCGGGCCCGCGCGGGGAAGAAAAACAGAAAAGTATCTTTCCGTCGTTGTAAGTGACCGCAGGACTGCGCGGAGCCGTGCGGCTGCCATGGTCAGGCGGCCCCGCGCGCGAGGCCGTGGCATGGTGCCCTTTAAAGCCAGCCCCGTTGCTCGGCCCTGCGAAGTGCCCCCCCACACACACGCACACTCCGCCGGTGCACACTGCACAGGCAGGCTGCCCGCTGCCTCCCAGTCCCACTCCCGCGCGCACAGCAGCAGGCTCAGCTCAGAGCAGTGCAGGGCCGTTAGGCAACCCACCGCGCTTCTCTTCTGCTCCTACTGCGTCATCACTTAGAAGCAGGGGGAGCAGCCAGCCGTTACGCCCGTTACAAGGCCTGGACTCTAGTAACAGCACCTGTGCGCATGCGTATAGCGCAGTCACCCTCCTCCATCCGTTCTCACGTTGGTCGTTGTCCTGTTCCACAGTCAAGGAAGACGCGGGAAGCGAAGCCGCCAATAAGAGAAGAGCTCCCTCCCCCGCGACCACGCCCCACAAAGCCATCCTGCGGATAGGTCCTGCCCCCTCCCATCTGGCGACGCAGCCCCCGCGGCTCGCGCATGCGCTTTAGGCATGCGGACGGATAGGAGGGAGCGCGCCGCCGCCTCATTGGGCGGGTGCGGCAGGTGTGACCTGGGACCTGGTCCGGTGGCCACCCCCACCGCGCGGCGGGGCTGGCGCCTCTTATGAGCAGGCGCTGGCGCTGCCCGCCTGCCGCCGCCGCCACCAGCTCGGTGCTGAGTGGCCTGGTCGGCTCGGCTTTGCTCCGCCTGGCCAGGGCCATGAGCCTCTGCCGAGTCCCGGCGGCCTGCGGGGCGGGGCCCTCGGGCGGCGGTGGCGGCTCCTCCTCCGCCCGCCTGAGCCCCCCTTGGCTGCGGCTGCTGGAGGTGCCGGGCGCTGACCCCTGCAGAACCAACGAGCTGCTGCTGCTGCTGCCGCCGCCACCGCCGGGGACGCAGGAGGAGCCGCAGCCGCCTCGGCATCATGTCGTTTATTTTCCGGGAGACGTGCAGGTACCTGCCCGGGGCCCCGCCCCAACCCCCGGACAGAGCGTCCGAGCCGACCCCCTGCCCCCCCGGGGGCGTTTCCTCCCCCCGGGCCTACTCACGGGGGCGGGGTGGTAGCGCTGGACTGCTGCGGCCTGCTCCCCCCTCCACTCCCCGGGAGGGGGAGGACGGACCTGCTGCCCCGGGGACGGGTGCGCTCCCTAGACTAAGAAAAGTCCAGCTAAACCTGCTGTTGTAAGGAGGGTGGCGTTTTGTTTTGTTTTATTGGGGGTGTTTTCAGACGTGCTTAGCATGATGTGCTACTTGCCTTCTAGCCCAGCCTGATGCGCTCATAGTTCCTGTCAGTTTGCGCATTTGAAACAGACAGGTGTTAATACAGTGCAGGAAGCGAAAGGCATGCTGTGGACTGGTAGTTTTGGGAAAGTTGCCATTGTCCAGCGTTATAAAAATGCTGATATACATAAAATACTGGCCTGTACATTAGCATGTAATAATAATATTAGTGTGCTTATACAGTATGCATTACAACTCACTGTTAAACTTGCTGTATGAGTCGATGGAATGAGAGCCACCTATGTGTGGATATAGTGACAGTTTTTATAGTTAAACAAATCAGGACTTGACTTTCACCCTGCTTAATCTCCCTGTAGTGTGCACACAGCCATTCTGGTTAGAGTGAGTAGCTACTTATTATACAGTTGAATTGTTTTATTGGGGGTGAAAATAGATTTCACTAAGATAATGTGTGCCTGTGTGTGAAAATTTTTATTAAAGATCTAATGTTAAAACAGTATTAGTGTGAAATCAAGGGGTCAAAAATTAAGGTTGCTCTAGAATGTAAGTAATTTACCCATACATTATGATCAGTAATATAACTCACTTAACTGAGAAACAGGATGTGGTCAATCTCAAATCGTGGAGCAACATTAGCCCCTGGAGTCTTCTGGTTCTCGAGTGCTTGTTTTCTTAGCTCTACCATTCAGTTAACTGTCTTCTTTAGACTATCACTCACCATGCATTAATGCATTATAAGTCTAGCTATTTAGATTTGGAAGCTAACAAATTACCAGTTAAGTTTATAAACTGTTTAAACCAGAGCTATTAGGCTTGTTCCTTCACAGAAGTTCTTACTAAGTATTGGTTTTAGATATTTCTTGGCCTGAAAGCTCTTGACACTGACGTCAGTGAGATGTCCAATACAAATAAATTATTGTAGCATTTGCATGGTTTACAATTACTAACAAATTCATCCTCACAACATATCTGAAGTACTGAAGTATTATTTATTGCACAGATGGGGAACAGAGACTCAGAGAGTAATAGGCCCTGATTCTGCAAAGACTTGCACATGTGTTTAGCTTTGTCTCTGAGTAGACCCATTGACTTCAATATTTCTAAGTTGAAGAAAAGCAGAAGAGTATTTTTGTTAGGGGAAAAAACCTTTTCCTCCTTTATAACTAGAAAAAAGCAAAAAAACTGCACAAACACAACTTTATTTTGCTTTTTAACCTTTTAAGGCTTGTGACTATGGAAAGAAGCATAGACTTTGTCTTCTGTAAACTAAGTCTGGCTTGTCAAGAGTTTGTGCTAATTGGTTCTATTCCATTAATAGAAATAGGACTGTGGAAGACCACCCATAGTGCTGGGAGTTTTTTGTTTGCCCTCTTAGCCAGGTGGATATAAGTGAGATGCATAAACATATCTTAAAATGAAATGAGGTAGATGATGTCATTAATGATTAGTTACTTGTACATTTTTATCCTATGAGACTTTAAAGTGATGCTAATAAAAACATTTCAAGTTTTAAGGCCAAACAATAATGGTGAATTAGTACTTATGTGGGGCTGAATGTAAATTAAAATTTAATGTAATCTGTAGCCTGCAGAATCTTGAAGTTGGAATTCATCAGAACACAATAAAAATCAACATTTGGAAACTGGATGCTGTATTGGGGAAATTTTTTGCTATGATATATATGAAGTCAACAGCATCTTTTCTTTAAAGACTTGTTTAAGTTTACATAGTTTACTTATCAAAAAGAAAACACATGCTTCCTATTTTGGAGATTAATCTCATCCTGTGATCGTGGGTGTTGTCTCAAAGACGTACTTTCCCCAAAACAATCATGTATCTTTTCCATAAGTACTTGTGCTAGAGAGTCTGAAACAAAATGAGAGTTAAACCTTTGCTCACCAGGAACACTGCGCTCTTATAATACAGTAATGCCTTGTCTGTCTTGTTTCTTTCAGAACTATCGTGATGTTATGGCCTGCCATCCAGAAAACTTTCAATGGGAGTGCTGGAGTTTAGAAAATGTTGCTACCATACTCGCTCGCCGATTTCCCAATAGTTATGTTTGGGTTGTAAAATGTTCCCGTATGCATCTGCACAAATTCAGCTGCTATGACAATTTTGTGGCAAGCAACATGTTTGGAGCACCAGAACACAGCAGTGACTTTGGAGCTTTCACACACCTTCATGCGTTGCTAGTTAATGCATTCAGTATCACTCGGAACATTTTGCTGTCCCAGAAGAGTATGTATGGTTTCAACAAGGATGCAATGATAGCTGTTTATAAATCAAAATCTGTTCCTACTACAAATGGCTGTCTAGAAGCAGAGAGAGAGAGAAGTTGTGAACATTCTGATAATTCTGGTATGAATTTTGGTGCAGCATCATTTACTTTGATTGGCTTCAGTAAAGGTTGTGTGGTTTTGAACCAGTTGCTTTATGAGTTAAAAGAAGCTAAAAAGGATAAGAACACAGATGCCTTTATAAAAAATATAAGAGCAATTTACTGGCTGGATGGTGGTCACTCTGGAGGAAGCAATACTTGGGTTACTGACCCTGAAGTGTTGAAAGAATTTGCAGAGACAGGGATTGCAGCTCATGCTCATGTTACACCTTACCAAGTGTTTGATACAATGAGGTCATGGATTGGGAAGGAGCACAAGAAATTTGTGCAGATTCTTGAAGAATTTGGTGTTCAAGTAAATAAACTGCTTCATTTTGCAGATGAAATTCCTTCCTTAGATAACCACTTCAGAGTTCATGAAGTATTTTGAGACTTTGAATACATCTGTGTACTATATTCATTGCAAAAGCACTTTTGACATTGTAAGTCTTGTAATGTTGACTTACAATTTGTTTTGCGCTGACAGTCTATAAAGAATACTAAATTCATTATAATGTGGTGTTAATCTTTACTGTATATAAATGTCTATGGTTTAAAAAGGGGCTTGGTGAGAGAATACTTATGCTGATATTCCTATGGCAAGAAAGACTTTTTCCAAGAGTCATAATATCAACTGTCAATATATAGATGTATTTTTTAACGTAAGAGATGGATGTTTTTGTGTAAAAAATACTTTCATTTAATCTGAAACTGATTTCTGTGGCTAAAATTTTCAATCCTGGTGTCTGAAGTTAGGCTCCAAAGTCATATATTGCTGTCAGTGGGAGTTCTAGGTGCCAGTAACTCTGAATGTTAGCCCATTTTTATTGGGGGCCCTAACTTTAACTTCTCATGGTTGAAAATTTTTGCCTTTACTAGCAGAAGATTGCAATCTTTAGCATTTTGGCACAAAGGAAAAAAATTATAGTTGGAGCAGTCTTGGTTATATACTTAGTGCAGTTTGGATAGTTTAAATCTGTCAGTTCTGCAACTTTCCCTAAATTAAGCAAAAGTACAAATGAGATTTACTTTTGGAATAATGGTGCCAATCTGTTCTTCCTTACAGCCATAGAAAAGGCCTGGTGCTTGTGAAGTTCCATTAACCAATTTCTAACTATCTGCCATTTCATTTGGGGATTTGAGAATATTAAACATATAACTATATTTTTTTAATTGACCAAGAATGCTCACTAGTGTTTAGTTTACTGTTGTTTCAACATTCCCTACTAATATTGAGGCTTGACTAACTTCTGCAACTCACATGTTTAGACCATAGCAGTTACCTGTGAGGTATCTTAACCCATTTGAATCTGAAACTCTTGGGCCCTTTTTGAAAACTGTAACAAATAGCTGTTCATCTAAATCAAGCCATGAAATACATTGTTTGCTGATATATATTGCAAGTTACATGGTAAATACTAGAACATGCTCTTAATTGCACAAGAAGCTTAAAAGATAAGTTCATAGAACTACAATTGTGTTAGTATACTGCCAAAAAAAAAAAAAAAGCTATACAACTTTATTTTCAGAAGCATAATTTTCTATGCAATTCTTCTCTGACCAAAGTGCAAAACTAGATGAGTACAAAGGATGCTGTCAGCTAGTTTAGGCACAAAATTTGAATGCATTTCAAAATTACTACAAGATGGGTAAGGGATAGAATTTGTTGCCTTAACCATCTTTTACATATTTAGTCAGTGAGAAATCAATCTTGGCTTGGGAAATCATAACTCTAAAGATAGCCACAGGTGTTGATGAACCAATAGCTGTTGAAAAAGTACTTTGTCTAGAAGTATGTAAAAACAAAATTGAGTTACAACAGTGTACAAATTGTGCCATACTCAATTCGTTCCTTATTTGGGTTATATCTGCTTGCTTAGTGACCATTTTTGCTGCTTTTTCTTCCCTTTATCCTACAGAACTGAAAAAGGGAGCTGGATTATTTTTTCCTCATGCATAATCATAACATTGTTTGTTTTCCATTCAGCTACCCCTGTGCAAGACCACAGGAGGTTATAGGGATGTCCTAAACATAATTTGGCATGTCCATAATTTAGTGGTGGTGATGTGCAAGAATGAAAAATCCTAGCTAGACTCCAGGGAAATCTTTTTACTTGTCAACTTAGCACATTTGATATGGAAGCAAGTGAAAAACATTGTACACTAAATACCATATTTTACAGAGCTACTTTCTAGAGTAAAACTACATGTTAAGTTTAAATCTACTTAGACAGGCTTAAATGTTTGCTCATGAGTGAACAAAAAATCTTTAGCCTATTCAGTAACTATACATTAAAGTGCTTTAAACAATGGAGAAAATTAACATGTATATATGTAAAATGAATTCATAATTTGAAATCCAACTTTCATCTGCTGTTGTTCAAGTGTCATTAGAAGCTTTAGCCAGCACTACCCATTGATTATCATTTCAATACATTAACGACCCTTCTTTTTTATAAACATTCCAAAATTGATGATTACCCGTTTGTAGCACTCTTAATTATACAGAAGTGGGTGTCAGGGTTTTTCTATTTGAAATATATGCTTTAAAGAAAACAAAGCACACATTTTGTAGCCTATATTTAATAAAAATCTGCTAAGTGAGAGGTCTTAAGCAAATCATCCACTGTTAGGCTGAAAAAATACATCATATGCTCCTTACTGGTTTGGTATATAGTGAAGAAATATGTCCAAAGTTGTGCCAATTTTAATCTTAGTACACAAAGAAAAGAGAATTCTCTAATAGGCACACTGATAAGTCCATTTCAAAACAAAATTCAGTGCTAGCCAGAGTGGTAGGTTTCACTTTTAAGATGATATACAGACTGATGAAAAGAGCTATTTATACTGTTTGGCAGTGTCCTCAAGGTTTCTGGATGGTTGTCCTAAAAATCTGAATCATCAGTACAACAGAGGTGACTTACAATAGCAGGTATATTTGATCCCTTTGTAGTTTCTCTGTGTTACTTTGAAGACAAACACTTTCTTATAAAATGTGTTTCCATCTTTGAGTGGTTCTTGTTCTCAGATTTACTATTTGTGTCTGATTTTTACTTTGAAATATTTTGGTTGTTGTATTTTCACTTTCTTTAATCAGTTGCAGTGTTCTATTGGACTGTGCCTCTGTCATTCACTACAGTGCATGCTAAAAAATAAAATGTGCAGGCAATGTGGAAAGTATGGATGTAAAACTAACTGTATTAAACAAGGAATCTGCAGTTAACTGTCATGAGATATACTTTATTGTGCATTTCTGAAAACCTGTGTTAATGTACTCCTTGTATTGAGTTCCAGAGGGGAACTACCAAGACCAGAGGGGGCTACTTACAAGATGAAGTCTTAATTCATTTTAGCATAGCCAAGCTACTTCTCTTACCTCTGCCCCATAAACCCACAAGACTGTTTACCTCACATTAATTACATCTAACAAGATCAGGAAAATACACGCGGTGAGACTATAAATCAAGAATGGTGCTGCCTGGTGCTGGATGCTCAAGATTATACCTGTGTTTCTATTTTGTTCCTCTGCACCCATTTTGCTAGCAATGCCAAGTCATTTTTTGGGGGAGAAAGGGAGAGTTGAAGGGAAAAGAGTTAAATTCCCTTTCATCTCTTTTTTTTCATGACATTACCTCAACTTAATCCAAAAGGTTAGTGGTTTAAGCAAAACAAAAAAATCTTCCCTTATACTAAAGTACCCTGGAGTGTGCATGGCCTGCTTCTGTAGCAAGTTTGACCCACCAAAAGTTCAAAATAATGGCATTAGTCAATCCATTTATATGTCATCAACTGGGAACCAAGATCTGATTGCTTTTTAACTTTAGAAATTCTAAGTACCCCAGTTTTTCACGATTTATGTGTTAGCTCATTTTGTGCCTGACCCATTACAAACAAAACTCAAGCTGAGACCACAATATAAATATAATCGCTGTTATTTGTAATACTGTAACACGTCACTTGTTGAAAAGGAAGCATCTGTTGTGAGATGTGCTGAAAAAATGTTCTCCTTTTATGCTCCACCCCTTCGTATTTTCTTAGGGGAAGGTAGAGTGATTTTTATTTCACTGAAATAGAGGATTAGAGATCTGAGCTTAACTGGGAGAGCTGTAAGCAAAGCTCAAGAGCAGATTGCTCACTGTGCCATCATTCCAGGATGGGGTTTTCCACACCAGCTTCTTACAAGCAAAGTGCTGGGCAAGTGAGCTGGGACTTTTTCAAAATAGCTGTGCCTTTCATTTGGCTGGAATGAGGTTTTGCTTTTCTATTTCCCTCCAGCTGATATTAAACTGTTTTTCTCATCATATCTGAATTGTAAAGGGACACAGTTAAAAACAAAATATATTTGAGTTCCTTTAAGACTATAAACTTCGTGCATCTCATATTGGACAAGTAATTTGCTGTGGTTATTTCCAGTTAACCTCAAACCTTGTCCCTAATATTTCAGAAATTATGTAATTGAAGCTACTCCATCCTTTAGGGTTTTCCTGTTTGTTCAAGAGCCATTTGCCATTTATATAGTATAAATACTTTCCTGGGTGAACTCAGGAAATCTTGATTCACATTAAAAGGGGAGTTGCACACAGCAACTGTGCTAAGAAAAATATATAAGGTATATCTTCTAAAATCAAGTGTTGCCCCTTGTAATTCACTCTACCACGGGTAAAAATTGTTTTAAACTCTTTCCAGATGTTGTTTGTAATAAAATTGATTACATTTAAGAGGTCAGTCATCAATGCTGTTGCAGTGTAACAAAAATAAGGGGCTGGCCAAGTTTTGATGAATGTTTTGGGGGATAGCTTACCTTTAACTCAGCACTAACATGTCCACTTCCATGCATCTTATTTTAGTACTTATTTTAGGTTGATATATTCACTAATTATCTTAGCTTGAAGTGATTCCTTGAACACGTTGGACCTAATTCACCCCTGTCCTATGCCAGTTTTACACCAACATGATGTGATGCAACAAGCTCAATTTACTTCTACATAGTAGCTTCAGGATTTTCACTAGTTGTATCAGCACATAAAGAAAAAAAAACATGGCCAAGAACACTCAAACAATGGGTTTAAAAAAAGGAATGATCATTGCTTCATAAAAAAAAAGTTTTAAAAGAAGGATTTAAGATGCCACTTCAAAGTGGAACCAGACACGCAGTGACCCAAGGTCTCTTGGTAAGCTTTTCCACTGATCTGCCTGGAATTGTAGAAAGTGGTCAGATTACCCACAGGACAAACATCCACACCACAATTGGCCACCCTTATTGGCAGTGCCAGAGAAGCTATAGGCTACAGCGGTCATAGAGAGGTAAGGACTCATCTCTAGAGTGCTCCACCAGACCACTGGAGGGAGCATGTGAGCAGGAGTTAGTGTTGCTAGGAGCTAGAGGACATCAGGTTCCATTTTTAAATATAAAAAACCCCAAAGGTGCCACTTTAAGAAGGGGTGTGCGGACAGCAGGTTTAAATGAACCTTTTAAAGTTGTGTGTAATACAATTAGCTGCATTTACTACAGCATTTAGTTCACATATTACATTATTTTGTGCCCTGATCCAAACCTCATGCTATACTAAACAAGAATATTATTTCAAACACCCCATTGGACCATCTCAACCCGATTGCCATGAAGTTACATATTGGATTAATTTGGCCTAATTTATTTGGGTTAGAGTTTTAACAGCTTTACTTATAATAAAAGCCACTGAAGAAAAATATTTCAAAACTGCATCCTAAATAATTGTAGCTCTTCAATTGTGGCCTAAAAACCATTAATGCATGCCTTTACATGCTACAGCAAGGAGTACTATAGAAAACCTTAACACCTGCAGCAGCCGGGACAGCATCAGGGGAAAAGATGTTTAAAATCCACAGGACCATTACTTCTCTTTCAAGTTAGTTCCTCCTCTTTTGGGCATGGCTGGCCGGCAGGTATTAGTAGAATGATCTACTGCGCTGGGCAGGGAGGAAGAAGAAACAGTGCAGTTCTCTGTACCTTTGGGCTGGCATTCTGGGAAGCTGCTGATGGTTGGCTGAGAGCATCTGAAGCTAGAATTAGCAGGTTGGAAAACAGGTGGGTGCAGAATGAGGTAGTGGTTTTGTGGTGGAGCTTGGCCCTTACCCTGACACTTTCTCTTTCTCCCCAGTTCCCAAAGAGGCCTCGAGGATGCTTTGTATACACTTTCCAAGGATCCTTTGCTCCAATCAGACTCCTTGGGCCATTTCCCAGTGCAGTACTGGATGCACAGTCCTACCTTAATTCCCCTCTCCCCCCCATATCTGAGCAGTCCTAACTACAGAAGTGGAAATTTAGAGGAATAAAAAGTGTTTGTGTTTTCAAGTTGCAATTCTGCCCTCAGTATGCATAACTTATGCACATCAAGATCGCCTGGCTGATTACATTCATGCTTATTCATTAGGATGGCATTATGCCCACACACATGGTGGGAAGTTATTTTCTCTAAATTACAGCTGCCAACAAAAATGAGTTTAGATGAATAATCTGCACAATGTTGCAAGGCCCAGCTTCTGCAGGAAGCCTCTGTTCTGTGCCTTATTAGTAGTGCATACCTCTCCTGAGTCCTGCTAACAGCTTTTGACAAGTCACAATTCTCAACACTGTGAAGCATCAGACTAATCTAAATGGCAGACAAATGACAAAACCTCCCAGCTACATTTATCTTACTGTAAATAGTAAAAGATATTTAAAGGGACAATGGCAGCATGTCCTATTTATCATATGTCCTCTTATCATTCATCTCACAAAACACGACTCCCTAGGGCAACATTATAGCTCTATCTGCCAGGAAGCAACAGGCTTGTATCTCAGGAATGGGGTCCACTTAACAGATGCTACTTCTATTCACATAGTCACATAATACCTCTCAAATAGTGGAGGGTTCTTTAAGTGCTCCCAACTGATTCCATATTTATGACAACATTATCAGGGCCTTCCTCTCAAATCCCACAGCTGTAGAATAAAAACCACACCCTGATTGATCAAGTACTGTACAACTGGCTGCTGTTAGCAGTGATGCAGTTTGGTGCAATGGCAACAGTTGTGGGAGGTAAGGCTCCTTGTATAATAAAACTCTGCAAGTTGACATGTCCTTTTCTTCAAGCTGCTGCCTAAATCTAAACATAATAAACTTGCATAAACTTCATTGTCTGTCGTTTTTACTTTCCTGCGTGTCTGCTCCGTGATATCACCGCAAGGGCAGGTTTGATAGATTCTCTGTGCCTGCTCCCAGACTGTTCCTAATAGGATGGAGCTATAGAGGCATTAAGAGGAAGATCTTTCAGAACAAGGGCAGTAACAAGGCCAAGAGCAATCGGCTCACTTGGACCTTCTCGGAAGTGATGGTGTCGTTGCTGAGCTTTACCGTCTGAGCTGGGATTAAGGGAGATGCACTTAGAAGTCACTGCATGTCTCCTCTGGACCCAGCCCAGATGGTAAAATTCAACAGAGGTCCAAGTGAGCTAATATTGAAATACTTCGCTGTAAAAGACTACTCAAGGTTAAATTCTAAGCCTTATTTTGTCAGTGAGCTCATTTTTAAATGAAGACATCCAGAGATGTTTATTTGACTCTGTTCAAGCATCAAAGCCACTCCATGAGTTTCTTGGGCCATTATTTCTGCCCTCTGTTTACTGAGAGTTGGCGTAGGAAGCAGTGAATAGGAAACAATGCTCCTCTTGAAGTATTCAGAAATAGTAAGGCCCCAGTCCACAAGTATTTTAGATAATGATTATGAGACAAGTGGTTCCTCAACATGCAAAAGGAATTGCTGATTACAGCCCCATGAATACTCCCTTCTCTCTCTCACTCCACACCCCCATAAAGGAAATTGAACAAACCTCTCCCATAACTTTTTAGGGGACCTGAATTGTTTAAGTTTGACAGTCAGGACTTGTGAACTTTCAACACTCAGCTCTAATATAGCTCTCAACTGAGGTGAGGTGTGGCAGGGAGCCCCAGATTTCACATCCATTTTAGGTTTTAACAAATCCCACTTCCCAGGCTCATGTTTATTCAATGTGGCTGCAAATAATTCCAAATCAGGGAAATTAAAAGGAAAAAAAAATCTGCAGGCGCTCCTCTAGTTTATATTCTACTCAAACTAAAAACAAAATGAATGTAAGCAAAGCTATACTTACACAGACTAGACAAACCAGCTATGGAATCCTCTCTCCTTTCCCTTCTTTTATCTGCTGAGGCAAACCATTAGAACACACTTGCTGTCCCCGACTGGGTCCTGCTAAAAGCACAGCTGCTTCTCATCACCCCATAATTAGAGGAAAGGGAGGGAACTAGCCCAGGTAACCCGGCTCATTGCTCACCTTTTCCTATAGCAGTGTGAGTCCCAAAAGTCAGCCGTTTCCACTTCTCTAGAAGAATAACCCATTTGGGCTGGAACTTTCTTTTCAATAACCACCCTGAAGAAGACATCAGGATCAAAACCAAAACTTATATTGCCAATATCCTAGCTCTTATTCAGGAATATTTATTTTATGCAATAGTTATTTGAAAGTAAACTACTCCCAGGAAAAAAAGATGATTGTTCTAAACAACAAGAACTTGGACATACATATATTTTTAAATTTATACCTTATTATTGTACAAATGAGACCCACAGCTGCATCAAGCAGACTATATTGCATATGAATTAGTAGAAATTGGATCATTTAAAACAACATCCATGGGCTATGAAATAAGTATTCATCCACAAACAGTTAACACTAATGTTTTTAATAAAATCTTCTCAAAGTGTCTTCAGATATATATCCATATATGTACTTCATACTTTCAGAGGAGTTTGGTTGACTTGTAATATGCTGTTTATTCATAGTTAGTACTATAGGCTTTTTCTTGGATGCGTAAAACCATTCTCCGGGCATAAAAATCCCTATATTCCTCAGGCAGTTCCTCCAGTGTTTTCAAAGCCCTGTCCAAAATCTGTACAGCTCTGGAGGCTGCTGTAGGATCTTTGTTTCCGTAAGTGTCTGTTTTATCATAGCACTCAGAAGGAAGGTGCTTCCAAAAGACATTCACTCCCACTCCAAATTCCTCAGAAATTACATTATGGAACCATAAAGCTGTAGGAAGAAAAAAGTCTAAAAAGATAAACTGCCATTTAAAACTTTCTTTCATTTACAACAAAGATACCTGAACTATCCCAAATTGAACGTAACGGAAATCAGAAACAACCTCTGACTAATTTGTTTATGTATAAGCACTCTGACACCACATCATATTAAACAGTGAGTTACTGATCCTGAAGATATTTACATGAATGCCTAACTTTATGCATGAGTATTCCTACTCAAGTCAATGTAAAGGTAAGCAAGTGGGTAAGTGTTTGCTGGATTCAAAGGATCCAATTCCTTGTCTCTTATTCATGTCATTTATCCCATTACTTTGAATGGGAATACTTGCAGAAGTAAAGAATGCAAGATTAAACCCTAAATCTTGAAGGGCCCCAATCCTTACTTATGTATATGAGTAACTTCATGCACTAAATTTACTGGAACTGCTCACTGCATACACATTTACAAAATCAGAACTTTAACTTGCATGAACTATCAACATGCCAGTGTAGATTATTATATCAGTCAGTATCAGCCTTGCAAATGTCTTCTCATCTACAACAACATTTTTTATGGTAAAACAATAGTAAGGTTTTTCATTTGAATCATCATGGCAAAAAGCAAGTAAACAAGGAGACATGTTTGCCTGGATTGTTACATATTTGTAATTTTATGCAGCATATGTATCGCGTACCTATTTTAACTTGAAAGCAACAGCACTCCATTAATTCTACCATTTCAATTTTGGAATATTGTTTTTGTTGCTTGTTCTATATTTAGCGAATTGTACTAACCACTCAAAGGTTGGTTGGTTGTTTACAAACAAGGCATTTCAGGTTTTTTTGGTCTGCATCTTTCAACTCCTTGACTCAATCTTCAGCTTTTGTTCTCAAAGATGCCTGTTTCTGCTACAGTTTTTTTGGGACACAGTTATGTTTAAAACCTACCATTTTAAAACACAGTTTGATTTTAAGCTTATTTATAACAATATAAATCAGTAATTCCATTTAAGACAGCACAGTAACACTGATGCGAGATCAGAATCAAACTCAAATAATCCTATTTTCTTTCATTCAGGACCCGTTTACGTTTACACAATATGGTGCCAATTAAAGTCTTATTTTGTCTATGACATTTAACTTGAATGTTTTTAATTATCAGTCTCATTATACAATATCTGCCAAACTAATGCAGAGGCAAATATATTTTTAAGTGCTACGTGATAAATTGATATAGACAAAGATCTGATAATACAAAATATGGATTAGTTTTCAAGACCAATAATACTTAAGCATAACTGATTCAAAACTGAAAACGCTGACAAAGTCAGATAGGAACATCTACGCTGCCTAGAACAAAGAGAAAACACGCGTGCAAACATTTGTAGAATCTGGAACATTACAGCTAACTGTATGAACTCTCTCTCTGTGCAAGGTAATTTGCTATCTTCCTTTAGTTCTGTTAAAAATTTAGACATATTTTCTCAAAGTAATTCCTACATCACTGAGTGATGCTGAATAGTAAGAACCAAAGTGATGAATACTAAACAAAACCAGCAGATTTTGCATAAAATCTGCATCACACTGCACACAAATATTAAAAGAAAGGTGGAATGGGAAACACCTTCCAATAAGGAGTGTGAAATATTCATGCAATATAAAGTCTGGGTTTTTAAAAAACCTGCATAGCAATGAACACATCAGTAGCCAGCTGAAAGCTGAATGACAAGTTTATTCCTGGTATATATATTAAGTCTTCTTAGATCACTATCCTCATTTTACCTAGTAACAACATAAGAATGGCTGTACTGATTCAGATCAATGATCCATCTGTCTTCTGACACCAGCCAATGACCGTTGCATCAGAGGGAATGAACACACAGGGGAATTCTCAAGTGATCCATCCCCTGTCTTCCATTCCTAGCTTCTGGCAGTCAGAGGTTTAGGAACACCCAGAGCATGGGACTGTGTTTGACCATACTGGCCATTGATGGGCCTATCCGCCTTGAATTTATCTAATTCTTTTGTGAACCCAGTTATACCTTTGGCCTTCATAATATTCCCTGGCAATGAGTTCTACAGGTTGACTGTATGTTATATGAAAAAGTACTTCCTTTTGTTTGTTTTAAACCTGCTGCCTATTACTTTCATTGGATAGCCCCTGGTTCTTATGTTATGTGAAGGGGTAAATAACACTTCCCTGTTCACCTTCTCCACACCATTCATGATTTTATAGACTACTATCATATTCCCCCTTAATCCCCTAATCACAATTATACTTAGATACTCAGCTTTCCCTCCAAGAATGTGAATCAGTGAACAGGATCTAGATCATGAGCTCAGGTTCATAACTTGGTATTAACGTTTTATTATCAGCTAATAGATTGTTTTTGTCTTCATTATGTTATCCTGACTCCAATTTAATATTCCAGGACTAGTCACAAACACTATTAATATTAGCTTGCTTATTATGAATAAAATGTCAAAGATAAATTTCAGATGTTTTACAGCAAATTTTATCAAGGTTTGATAATCCTGAAGATTCTGTAGAACACAAAGGTTCCTACAGTACTGACAAGATCATGAAAGATAGCTAACAAAAATTCACAATGTAAGGGGAGTGATCAAAGCAGCTTTACTAATATTTGATACCAGAAGTATGACTTTCAACATCTGAAGATTAGAATTGAGAAAGCTGAATTGAAAACTCAAAATAACTCTTAAATGCTATCTCACAAAATTATAATGTATAAGATCACTTTAAATTATATTCATGTAGAACTCCTCTCCTATTCTCCAGTTAAAGGTTATTACAAGTCAAAACTTTTGTTAAGATAAGATTTTGCAACTATATCAGTGATGTCTCTCTAGAAACTGTACTGGAATGCTATAGTTCAGTTAACACAAGTGAAAGCCAGAGAATTATAAAATAAAGGTACACTTTTTTCATAAAGTGGTTGGAATTCTTGGTTCCACAAATATTAATTTTTTCCTGTCCCCATATCCGTGACCTAGGTCTTAGAACTATATAATTACACTTAAAAAACCCACACCACACACACAGATTGTAGGCCCAAGCCCCAATCCTATAGACACACATGTGCTTAACTTTAAGCAGGTGAGGAGTTCCAGTAACATGAATGGGACTACTTATGTGAGCAAAGGTAAGCACGTGCATCAGTTTTTCCAGGATTAGAGCTTAAAATGATCACTTGTAATTACCGGATTACTCTTTGTTCATTGCCGAGAGACTTCAACTGCCGTTTACTGAAGTATTTAAGATGGAATCAATGTAAGTCTCAGGTCCTGATCCTGCAAATTACTGATGAGGCCAGATAAAAGATGGAAAAAGCCATCAAGAATAATTCGACTGCCTGATCCTGATCCCTGGTACTATGTCATCTTGCACAGCAAGCAATTCTATATTTGCTACTGTTGCAGAAAGTTAGGAGCAGCTTGGAATAGAAAATATTACTGTGTTTTTTCCAAAGCTGACAATATGTAATAAAAAATCATAAGGACTTAATGAGCATTAATGGAACAGTTATGAAGTCATTTGATTCTTATTTCTGCTGTGAGAAACTGTTAGAGCTACAAAAGAACAAAGTGCCAATTCCCTGTCCTAAATTCTGTCATCACTTAATCTAAAGAAGGTCATGGAAGGGACAAATTGATTAACATAGTAAGACTGGAAATGAAGATTCACAAAATAAAATTATTAAAAATAATGTGGGCAGGAGCTATTCACTCACCTGGAATGTACAACACATCGCCGGCTTCCAGAGAACATTCATAGCGCCTGGCTTTCATAAAAAGAGGGTATTTCTCCAGGTCTGGGTTATCCACATTTAGCACCTCTGATTTAGTGCCTAGTGAAGTTTCAAGAAATAATGAACATTAAATGAATTCTTTAACACTGGCCAATATAAGTTAACACAATACTGTTTGGGGCAAATTCAATCCTGGTTGAACTTCACTGACTTCAACTTATGGGCAGGTGGTGAGTTTTGTGGAGTTGTGTGTCTTTGTTTTTGTTTTGTTTTGCTTTTTTCCTTTCACTTTGCAGAAGCTGATACTGGATGTTGTACTGAGATCAGCTGACCTTAATTAGGGGGTGGGGCTTCCCTAATTTGGGGGCCTATAAAGGCAGTGGCACAGGCACCAGCAAACAGAGCTGAAACCAGGGAAGTCTGAGGGGGAATACATGGTGTTCTGGTGTTGTTGGAGTGCTCATTGGGGGTTGTTTTGGTGGGTTGTTTGTGTCTTTGTCTCTCACTGACAGGAAGTAGGGAGAAAGGCTATGACAGATACATAGGCGGTAGTGTTTGTCTCTTCCACGGCTTGAATGACTATGAAGATGACTGGATGTGGAAGTTGTGGGATGTTCATGTTCCTGGAGGGGATACCTCAAAAGAGCTTTGTTTGTATGAAGTGCTGTCTCATAGAGCTGATGGAAGAAAAAATTCGAGGGTTGGAGATGCAGGTGGAAACTCTAGTTGAGTTTAGAAGGGGATTTGAGTAGATGATGGAACAAAGGAATGAGGAGGCTGAAGGGAAAAACCCAGACCTGCAGATGGAAGCAGGACCAACGAACTCCAAGGGGAGAATGCTGCGTGAGGAAACTGGCCTGTGGAACCATGTGACTGTGAGAACCTGGCAGAAGAAAAGATGAGCTAGTGAAGGAAAAAAAATAGAGCTCAGAAACAGGTTTGCGGAGTTGGAAAATGAAGAAGGGGCATAGCAGGTGGTTACTGAGGGTGGGAGGGCAAGGAAGAAGAGAAGAGCAGCTAGTCCTATACGAAGAGTGGATGAGCCAATGGAGATACCACCAAATAAGAGCCTCAGGAGAATACAGGAACAGTTGCAGAGGATTGCAAAGGAGAATAGTGGACAAGATGACTGGCAGCCAGAAAGAACCGCGGACAGGCTGGAGAGTTGTACCGTCACCAGGAAAAGGCAGGTCCACGTGATTGGGGACTCCCTTCTGGATCTAACCAGAGCTGATCCGGAGAACAGAAGGGTGTGCTGTCTGCCGGGTGCTAACATACAGGATGTGGACCTGAGGCTGAAAAAAGATCCTAATGGGAGCGGGAAAGAATCCATTGGTTGTCCTTCATGTGGGTACAAATAATATATCTAGATTCTCACTGGAACATAACAAAGGAGACTATGCTGGGCTGGGAAAGACTCGTAAGGAAACTGAGGCTCAGGTGATCTTCAGTGGGATTCTGCTGGTCCCTAGAGGAGGACAACAAAGGCATGACAAGATTCTGATGATCAACAGATGGCTTGGACAGTGATGCTATAAGGAGGGCTTTGGGATGTACGGTCACTGGGAGGCATTCATGGACAGAGGACTGTTCTCTTGGGATGGACTTCAACTGAGTAGGGAGGGAAATGCAGTTCTAGGATGGAGGCTGGCACAACTGATTGAGAGCTTTAAACTAGGGAGTTGGGGAGATGCTCAGATAATCTCCATGCCTGATTTTAGCATTGAGAGGGAGGAAAATTAAGTAAGAGGACACAGCAGTGGGGAGCAGAATGGGCATTAAGAGGAAGGGTAGTATAGATACCTGTCTAATAGGCGATATTGGCAGTAGAATGACAGTGCCAAATAAGGTAAGGAGCATAAGTGAAGCCAAACAGCAAAACTTAAGATGTTTGTACACCAATGCGAGGAGCCTGGGTAACAAAATGGAGGAACTAGAACTACTGGTAAAGGAAGTGAAAACAGATATTATAGGAATAACAAACATGGTGGAATAGTAGTCAGGACTGGCATACAAGTATTGAAGGGTATGTGCTGTTTAGGAAAGACAAATATAAAAGACAAAGGTGGTGAAGTGGCATTTTATATCGATGATGAGGTAGACTATAAAGAAATTAGAAGTGATGAAATTGATAAGACAGTCTGTCTGGGTAAAAATCACATTTGGGAAGAAAACTACTAGAGTGTGAGTCCTCCCCAGGAGCTGTGCAAACAAATCAGATGTAGACTCCTTGTTCTATTGTATAAGTGAGATAGAGAGAGAAAGAAATGTTTATGATAATGGTTTAGTACTATTTAGTATGGCATAAGTGGACTCCATCTTGTTAGTTTCTTGAAGTGAGCTCTTTCCTGAGACTTGTACTATTGAACCTAAAAATATCTTGATAAATTCTCTTTGTGTGAGTGAGGAATGTATGTGCAGGGCATAAAGACACCAACTGCCATCCTAACTCTGAAGGCCAAAGAATACCTATCAATGACCCTAAAGCGCAAATTAACAACCTTAAAGTACAGAAGGATCCATCCTGGGAACAAAAAATATAGAAATAAGAGAATAGTCATGCTTTCAGTTAGTTGGTGATTAACAACTATACTGAACCCAGAGGTAGCATGACACAGCAAGGCCCATAGACTTACATGAGAGCCAACAAGTATAAAAGATGGGTAAAAACATGGAAACTTTGGGTCTCATTCTGTGATTGTCATCCTGGAGCATCGGATTCACGTCTGACAGAGGCCTGGCTCCCTCCTCGTGCCCAGTCTATTTGGCCACTAGGCTGGCTCAAGCAACGCATAAAAGGACTGGTAATTATATCACACCAGCTTGCAGAACCTTATGAATGTGTGTGTGAGAATGTGACTGCTTTTTAATATTCTTACATGTACAATAAATGTGGCATAGTGCCTTGTCCCCCTGAATAAGATCCTGCTAGTTTTTTATAAGTATAACAAGAGCTTCCCCTGGGATAGTGCTTGGTGTGCTACAGACCACTGGGATCTGATCTGGACAAGGATAGAGACCTCTAAGGCTTTTAATGAAGTAAATACTAGTGGGAACTGTGGGAGTATGGGAGACTTTAACTGTCCAGATATATACTGGAGAACAAGTGCTAGTAGTAATAATAGGGCCCAGGTTTTCCTGGATGTGATAGCTGACGGATTCCTTCACCAAATAGTTACTGAACCAACAAGAGGGGATGCCATTTTAGATTTGGTATCGGTGATTAGTGAGGATCTCATAGAGCTGGTTGTATGGGACAACCTTGGTTTGAGCGACAATGAGGTAATTCAGTGCAAACTAAATGGAAGGATAAACAAAAAGATCTGTGACTAGGGTCTTTGATTTCAAAAGGGCTAACTTAAAAAAATTAAGGGAATTAGTTGGGGAAGTGGACTGGACTAAAGAACTCATGGATCTAAAGGTAGAGGAGGCTTGGAATTACTTCAAGTCAAAGTTGCAGGAACTATCTGAAACCTGCATCCCAAAGACAGGGGAAAAAATTCATAGGCAAGAGTTGCACACCAGGCTGGATGAGTAAGCATCTCACACAGGTGATTAAGCAAAAAGGAGTGGAAGATGCGAGGGATCAGCAAGGAAAGCTACCTCTGGAGGTCAGAACATGTAGAGATAAAGTGAGAAAGGCCAAGAGTCAAGTAGAGGTGGACCTTGCAAAGGGAATTAAAACCAACAGTAAAAGGTTCTATAGCCATATAAACAGGGGGAAAAAAAAAAAGGAAGGAAGAAAGAAAGAAAGAAGGGGGACCACTAAACACTGAGGATGGGGTGGCGGTTAAGGTAATCTAGGCATGGCCGAATATCTAAACGAATACTTTGCTTCAATTTTTAATGAGGCTAATGATGATCTTGGAGATAGTGGTAGGGTGGCTATTGGGAATGAGGATATGAAGGTAGAAATTACCACATCTGAGGCAGAAGACAAACTTGAACAGCTTAATGGGACTAAAGCAAGGGGGCCCGATAATCTCCATCCAAGAATATTAAAGAAACTGGCACATGAAATTGCAAGCCCATTAGCAAGGATTTTTAATGAAGCTGTAAACTCGGACTGTACCGTCTGACTGGAGAATTGCTAACATAGTGCCTATTTTTAAGAAAGGAAAAAAAGTGATCCGGATAACTACAGCCATGTTAGTTTGACCTAAGTAGTATGCAATGTCTTGGGAAAAAAAATGTAAAAAGAAAGTAGTTAAGAACAGCGAGGTTAACAGTATTTGGGATAAAATACAACATGGCTTTACAAAAGGTAGATCATGCCAGATCAACCTGATATCTTCTCAAAAAAGGAGAACAGTTCTTATAGACAAAGGAAATGCAGTGGATCTAATGTATCTAGATTTCAATAAGGCCTTTGATACGCTTCCACATGGGGAGTTATTAGTTAAATTGAAAAGATGGGGATTAATATGAAAATTGAAAGGTGGATAAAAAACTGGTTAAAGGGGAGACAACAAAGGGTCATACTGAAAGGTGAACTGTCAGGCTGAAGAGCGGTTACCAGTGGAGTTCCTCAGGGATCAGTCTTGGGACCAAATCTTATTTAACCTTTTTATTACTGACCTTGGCACAAAAAGTGGGAATGCGCTAATAAAGTTTGCGGATGACACAAAGTTGGGAGGTATTGCCAATACAGAGAAGGATCGCGATATCATACAGGAAGATCTGGATGACCTTGTAAACTGGAGTAAGAGAAATAGGATGAAATTTAATAGTGGAAAGTGCAAGGTCATGTATTTAGGGACTAATAACAAGAATTTCTGCTATAAGCTGGGAACGCACCAGTTGGAAGTGACAGAGGAGGAGAAGGACCTGGGCATATTGGTTGAACACAGGATGACTATGAGACGCCAATGTGATGTGGCCATGAAAAAAAGCTAATGTGGTCCTAGGATGCATCAGATGAGGTATTTCCAGTAGAGATATGGAGATGTTAGTACCATTATACAAGGAGCTGGTGAGACCTCATCTGAAATACAGTGTGCAGTTCTGATCCCCCATGTTTAAGAAAGATGAATTCAGACTGGAACAGGTGCAGAGAAGGGCTATTAGGATGATCCGCGGAAGGAAAAACCTGCCTTATGAGAGGAGACTCAAGGAGGTTGGCTTGTTTAGCCTAACCAAAAGAAGGTTGAGGGTAGATGTATTTATAGAGAGCAATCAATCAGAGGGATAAATACCAGGGAGGGAGAGGAATTATTTAAGTTCAGTGCCAATGTAGACACTAATGGATATAAACTGGCCATCAAGAAGTTAAGACTTGAAATTAGATGCATGTTTCTAACCATCAGAGGACTGAAGTTGTGGAATAGCCTTCCAAGGGGAGCAGTGGGGCAAAAAAATCTAACTGGCTTCAAAACTGAGCTTGATAACTTTATGGAGGGGATGGTATGATAGATGGATGATGGATTGGCCAGTGACTGATCTTTGACTATTGGCGGTAGATATGCCAATGGCCTGTGATGGGATGTTTGATGGGGTGGGTTCTGAGTTATTACAGAGAATTCTTTCTTGGGTGTCTGGCTGGTGAGTCTTGCCCACATGCTCAGGGTTTAACTGATTGCCATATCTGGGGTCGGAAAGGAATATTCCCCCCCAGGGCAAATTGGCAAAGACTTTGGTGGTTTTTCATCCTCCTGTGTTGCATGGGGCATGGCTTGCTGGTGGATTCTCTGTACCTTGAAGTCTTTAAACCACGATTTAACGACTTTAATAATTCAGTCATAGGTTAGAGGTTTATTACAGGAGTAGATGGGTGAGGTTCTGTGGCCTGCATTGTGCAGGAAATCAGACTAGATTATCATATTGGTTCCTTCTGACCTTAGAGTCTTTGAGTCCATATCTGAGATCCACCAGGGATTAATTTGACACTGTCCACATTTCAAGTATGATTACAATCCTACTGATATCAGAGAGAGTTTTCACTGACTATAATAGCCACTGAAGCCAAGTTTCACTGAGACAGTAGAAGAATTCTATTAGTACTCAGTTACAGCCTTGTACTCCTATGCAGTTAAGAACCAGTTATCAACCCACAGAACCATTAGAGTACGGGCAGCAGTAGTGAAAGTTCCCCTATACTGCCCCACCAACAGTCAATACTGACTTGGAGTGATCACTGTTCGAAATCAGAGGATCGATTAGTCAATGTTGCCTCTCTGCTGAGACTTCTAACAGAGCTGCCAATTATGACAAAGGTTTTTATAATGAGACGCTTGCCTACTGGAAACTGAACTCAACTAAATGCATATGACAAGAACATACCTGCTAAATACAGATATGGTGCATCTCGAGGATTGTACAATACAACTCGTTTTTTTCCTATTATCTGGATTAGGAAGTTATCCATTATCTGAAAATATAACCATGTATTATAAGCATAAATAGCTAGATAGATGTTATAACAGAGAGGAATGGGCAACTATATATTCTGTATCATCACTCTTTTATATAAAGTATGACCTGAAAATAAAGACAATATAAAAAGCTTTGTGTATTAAAAATAAAAAAAATGATATTGCTACTTCATATCAAATTACCCTGAAAATATGAATCATATGACATGTATTTTCACGTGTTAATTATAAATGGAAAATCTCTCTTAACAACCCTTTTACTTGTCTTTTATTTTTCCTCTCTTTAAACTAGGACTCACAAGCTTTATTGTCAAAAATTGAAAGCAATGATCTGTCTCGACTATCTAGCAAAGCAAAATATAAGGCAGAATATATTTAGAACTGCTTTTACAATCTTTCAAATAGTCTTCTTACCTCATTTTGCTGCCCTGCCATTGATAAACAGCCATGGGCGTTGCACTAGCTCAACTACACAAAGTAATATTCCTATATCTAAGCCTGAATGGTATCACATTGTGGGCACTTACTAGACACACATATATGGTATCAACTACAGCAGAAAAGCATGAAAACCTACCACACATGTTAGCAAGGAAAGGGTCTCACAAAGTAGCAAAATAAAATAATTCTGCAAGGCGCTGAGCACCATCACCCTTCACAGAAACCAGCAATTTTGAGAGGTTGTTTTTTTTGTTTGTTTTTTTAATTCTTGATTGCTATTTAAAACAATGAGTAAAACACAAATGCCCAATTCTGCAATTTTTACTCGCATGAGGTAAGGGTTTCAGGATTAGGAAATAAACTGAGAATCAAAATGTTCTTAGAATAGCAGCTATATTTAAAATATACAATACCTAAAGTCAGTTGTTATTTACCTAGTACCCAAAAGCATGCAAGGTGTCCAACTGGCAGAGGCCCCTGCCCCCTGTAAGGCTTGTAACCTAGTGCCCCAATACTGCAATGAGATTCACACCACATTCTGCCATCAAAGGCACAAAGACATGTTTGCCTACATCATAGTGTGTCCAGAGTTGCAGTCCTGCTGAACTGATGCGGAAGACACTGGAGAAGAACTGTTCCTTTTCAAAATATTCTGGGATCTGAATATCTTCTGCTAATGAAGGAAACTGTTTTCTGATATCTGCAATATCCTGCATCAAAAGGGACATATTTCAATGTTCCAGATAAAACCAAATATTTGAAGTGAAAGCAATGGATTAGCTCACTACTGCATTAAACCACACAGGCTAGATCCTCAGTTGTGGCCAAGGAGCACTTGGCATTGCTAGGGGTTTGGACACAAGGGGGCCTTTTGCACACAATCTTTGCATGCCGGTCCTGTCTCCAGCATAAGTTAGAGCAGTCAGGGACTCTCAGGACACCCGAGTTATGCCACCCTTCTCCTAATTAATCTCTTTATACCAACAGCTGGGGGTTGGAGGTGATGTATAGGAATCATAATAGCAGCTCTCTGGGATCAAGAAAGCCTCTTATGGAGGCTTAGTTCTTCGGTGACCACCAAGTTTGGATTTAAGTGCCTAACCTTATGTTTAAAATGTTTGGCTTACATCAATTTATAAGAGAAATGACCATAACTGGTTGTATGTTTGTGTAAAGTCACAAGATCAGAATAACACCCTCTGAAATACATTAACTGCAATCCCAAATTACTCACCTTTCGTGGGTCTTCACCCAGTGATCGCAAGTAGTATTTCTCATCCTTAACACAAACACAAAAGAGAATTTTCATTAGCATGCAAGAACAAAGAATTAGAACATACAGAGCTTTGACCATCTCATTAGTTTAACAAAGAGCCTCATTAACAACTAAATGTCATTTACAAATTCAGCTATTCTGCTATCCTGCACTTTCTTCTATTGCTCCCTGCTGGCTACCTGAAGAAATGAAAGAAAGTTAAAATATGCTAATTAAATGAAACAGGCAAATTTAAGGGGGCAGGGAAAGATCTAAGGGTATAAAACACATGTTGCTCCATATGGAGATTTAGATCACAAATTGTCAGCCACTTCAACAGTGCTTTGAGTCTATCCAGTAATACAGCATATGTAGAAATTAAACCCTTCAGAGCACTGACACAGGAAATCACAACAATGTATTTCAGAACATACTGCATGTTACAAATAAATGATGGAAGGAATATTTGAAAAATCATTTGGAGCTGCCCATCTCTTACTCCCATGTAAACATTCAATAAGTAAATTTATTTGGGGGAGGGTGAATTCCTATAAACACACAAAAAATTCAGTATTTTTGGACATAGTTATGTTAAGATATCTACTGATTAACTACTTAAGGAATATGTTGTAACATCTCTATATTTTATACTTGTACATCTGACAGTCGCTATAGCTTAACTAAACACTTAAGAGTATTTACTTCTTTTAAAATATCTAACATATACAGTTGCTATTTAAGCATAATTTGTTTTCTTAGTCCCTGATCCTTAAACCTTTACTCATGTAAGTAGTCCCTGGCCACAGAAGCAGGCCACTGTAGTCAGTTATACTGTACACATGAGGAACGATTAACTCTTTAGCGAAGATCATTTTCTTTGGCTCCAATCCAGCAAAGCATGCTTAATTTTAAGATTAAGTGCTTTGCTCAAAAAACTGTTTTAAAAACCAAATCTTAATATATTGACCAAATAACTAATGAAAGAAGATATGAAACTTTAAGGAAATTACCTCAGCTATGAAGTACTCAGTATGTTTGACTTCAGCTGCTCTCCGTACAAACACATCAAAAGGCAACGTTCTGAAACAGAAATATAAAAATTCATAATGATAATCAATGTAACAATTAATTATTTAACTACTGGACATAGACTACTTAGTACCAGATCAAATTCATGTTTCTGGCCTATAACAATGTAGCAGGACAGATGATTTAATTTGTTTTAAAAAACCATCATACAGACTAACAATTGTTTGCAATAGGATGTCAAATAACTGCTAAGATAAAAATCATAATTAAAAAGATTTCATTATTAGCTAGATTGTTCCTACATTATATCCAAATATTTTTGGCCGTAAGTCAGCTTGTAAAAAAGATAATTATTTGGGATCAGATTTTCAAGAGCACTCAGTATCCAGAAATGTTGTGCTCAAACTCTTGTGCTCAGTGAGAGTTGCTAGGAGCTACTTTGAAAATCTGGCCACTACATCAAGATGCCTAACTGGGAACTAAACTCTTTTGAAAACATGATTCCAATTGTATATGAGCATTTCTGAAAATCTGGGTCATAGTTTGTGCTGATTTTTTTGAATAAATGTGTCTATGTTTTATATATGCTACCTCAGGTGAAACCTATGTATAAAATAATCCCAACCTTCCTGTATTTCAAATTAATTCTCCTAAAGTTTCTTCTTTCAGTGATTCTAAGGGAAAAAGAAAGAACTTTGGCTTTTTAGCTGGGAGCACAGCTTCAAGTTAGTTCTTATTAAAAATAAATCACTAGGACAAAAGCCTCAAAAGGTATTGAAGAGCCCAACTTCCATTGAAATAATAGGAATTTGGCCCAAATCTTCAAAGATATTTTGGCACCTCGGTGCCCACCCCAGACCCACTGAAGTCAATGGGAGCTGAATTAAGCCCTAGATGACTGTCAGTTTCACAGGGTGAGGAGGTTCTCCTAAAATGTCATTCTTAACAGATACTTCAATATATAATGTTTTCTACAGATACACATTTGGTAAGTTTGTTCCTGATAAGGATTCAGTACAAGCATAAAAAAGTAAAAATCTCTTATATCTGGTCTTCAATAGAACTTTGCCTGAATAGTTATTGTATAATTTGGTTCTGCTTGATCCTGGAGCAAAACAATTGCATGTAGTACCAAATGGATTATTTTATTGGTGGTTACTAATGTTTTCAGCATCTACCAGCACCAGCTAGTTTCATTTCCACCCCGCCATAATTAAAATTTTTATTTTTTAAATAGCAAGAGGGTAGGGATAAAAACAAACATATATTCAAAAAAATGAACTGGAACCTAATACAAACAGACTATTTACCATAAGATTCAAATTAGACAATGCAAAATGTAATGCACACTTCTCAGGAGTTAGTTAAATATCCTTAATTTCTCGTTCATCAGGAAAGCTTTTTCTAAGCTGGCAAGATCACTCAAATCACCTAACTGGTACTGGTTAATATCCATGCCATACATAGCAATTTATTTCAAGCTTCAGGACATAAGACAACAACTAAATGCCAAGTGTTAGGAAGAAACTTTTGCCATAGGCAAAGCTATCCATTCAGGTTTACATCTTCCTCTGTAATATCTGGTAGTAGCCATTGTCAGATACAGGACTAAATGGACCATTTCCCTGACAATATACAATTTCTACGTTCATGTAAAGCTTGATCCAGCAGCCTCTGGAATCAATGGAAAGAATCCCACTGACTCCAACGGAAGTGGGTCAGACTCAAAGCCTGAACAACTACACCTCTCACTGAATCAATATGAGTTGCTTTTGCTCAGCTCATGTCTAGATCAGGTCCTTCGCTGGCCATAATGATATCTAATTCTTTGTACTAAAGAGTTTTTATTGTAGTAATTTTATTTATTTTCCCCACAAATATGAATACATGGCCCGATTCAGAGAGGTTCTGAGTTTCCCCAAGTCCTCTGGAAGTGGTGAGTGTCATGAATACTTACCATCTCTCAAGATCAAACTCTTAGAGAGCATCTCCAAACTGCTATATGCAAAAATGCAAATTTAGTCCCTGGTTTGAAAAACGAACACATCTGAGCAACTTTATTCATGTGAAATATCACCAACAAATTAAATGGAACTATTTACAGACACAATATTAGTAAAATTAATTAAGACCTGCAGGATCAGAGCCTTAGAAGGAAAATAATTTATACATGGAAACAAAATTGCACCTCCCTTTTATATACCTATTTGTGTTTTGATTTTTCCCCTCAGATGGCAAGATAAACACTAAACAATATATATGAGACAAAGATGTACAGGAGAATTTTATGTGCAGTCCAAAAAACAGTTTTAAAACATCCACAGGTTCAACCAGCTATGAATAAAAAAAATGTAAGGAATGTGATTTTGGGCACTTTTCCCTTCCACTGACATCAGGCTTCACTCATTACAGACCATAGAACATTTATGATTCCAGTACATACGTCTGCTTTCTAAATTAATAATAAATGATTGAACACATCTTGCTCACACTTGGGGAAAGCAAATGACAAATGAAATGAAGACTTTATGATTGTAGATCAATAACAAAATGGCCGAGATGTGTCGGACTCTGAAGAATGTTTTGGCAAATTACATGACATGGAAAAAGCTAATGAGGAGTTTCTTAGGACATTAGACCTTCTGTGTGATCTGTCTCCAGGGCTGGTGAAATATGTGATATTCCGTAATTTGAGGACAATGGAAACGGCACATGCCCTAAACTTTGAAATTGTTTGTTAATTGCGGATTTCCTTCCAAGTCTGTTGAAGTAGCATATATGTAACATAACTGCATTCAGAGCAGTTCAGACACTGAATAACACCAGCTTCTAACAACTAATCCAATCATCAAATACTGAAAGGGTATCAGAGAACCAGAATGATGCCTAGTGTGTTGCCCAGTTTCAAAGTTCTTGTTAATGGGTCAACAGACTACAAGTCGCAAACAGAGTTTCTCTCAAACCACCCCCTCTTCACATTCCTCCTCTAACTTCTTAATCTTCATTGCCTCAAAAAAAGACCACATATCTTCACTTTAGGCCCTTTACAAACTACCACTGTGCCACCTATCAACTCTTACACAGTATTGAGACACTGACTCCCACATTCATTCTGCTAATGAAGCCAGTTGATCACCCATTTTTAAATTTTTCCAAACAAGCATCTTCACATGTTTCTCCCATGCTGCCCCTCATGCATGGGAGGAGATCCCTACAACTATCTGCAAAACGATCGCATTGTCCTCCTCCAAATACTCCTTTAAAACTCTTCTCTATTGTCAAGAGTGGGGTCTATTGACTGGAGAACGTGGGGAAGTTTGATTTACCACAGACTATGCTGCACCTCATCTCTGAATACAGGTTCAAGTTTCCATGGCCTGGTCATTCTGACATCTTTCATGAACAGCAAAGACATGTTAGAAAATTGCCATCTGGGACTGGGACAAAAAAAAAAAAAACCCACCACCAGGGAGAGCATAATGACACCCCCAAGAATTCCAAAGCCATAGCTGAAGGACATGTGATATGTAAAAAAAACCCAACCCACCTTTCAGACCAAGGCACCTAAATTCAAAGCCCTTTATTTAGAAACGGATGCTCTAACATGTCTAGCTATTACATAAATCACAATGCATGTGATAATTACCATTAATAAGTTTACATAAAGCAAGAGAGCACCAACTTGCTGAATGGCAACACCAACAGATCCAGGCAACAAAGAAGAGTATACTTTGTATAAAACTTCAGAGCAAGGGAGAATGTTTCTAAAGTTACCAGTATGTGTCTTTAAAGTAGAGGAAGCCTTGGAATAAAGTACCTATACACAAAGTTCTTACTGAGGAAGTCCATCTGTGGCACCGTGGAAACGTGAATCTTTACTTCTTTAGTTCCTGCTGTCTGGCTGAGGTAATCTACTGTCCACTTGGTTGTGCAAGTGCCCAAGTCAATTCCTTTCAGCACTGCGGGCTTCCTCTGAAAAATAAACAAAAACAAGTTTTATGGCATGGCATGTTGTCACTGAATTTCAGAACTAATTTGTCAAGTTAAGTACAAGAACAAATCAATTGAATACGTACACCTGTTGCACATTAGCCAAAAGGCTGCATGAGTTTGTACAGTCAGTGTGAAAACAAAATCCAGGAAATCATGGGCCTGATTCTCAGTTATGTTCCTTGGGCAGGAACGGAGGGACCGGGGGGGAAAAAGGTGCTTTTACCAACATTTGCAATCACCATATTCTGGAGGCATGGAAGGATCTGGAAAGGACCTGATATAATTTCTTCAAAAGGCTCAGTAGAGCATAGCTGTAGTGGAGTTCACTTACGTCATGCTCACAATCCACTCCTTTGACCCAGATATTGGGAAGAGAGCCAGTATTACACCAGTTCTACACTAATGAGGGATGTCCTCCATGCAGGGGGATGTGTCCGCCCACACTAAGGCCTTTTTATGCTGGCAGAGTGTAAACAATGATCCAGTGCCCATTAAAATCAATGGAAAGGCTTGTTTACTTATTTGGCTTTGGATCAGGACCTTAAAGAACAAGGAGTCAGTGACCATTACAAAAACAATAAAAACACTTCACACTCATACAGACTTTTATATTTTCAAAGCACCGTCCAAATTTTAACTGAGACAGGAATGTATTATCACCACCTTTTACGGTCAGGGAAAATGAATGAGGCAGAGGTTAGTGTCTGTGACACAGCATGTCAGGGACAGAATAAGATTAGAAATCAGGAATTTCTTGCTTCCACCCCATGCTCACTCCACTGAGCCTCTCTGCAAGGACACAAAAGACCAGACTGGTAGACTTGTAGTAGATTCCCAAGGAACCAAACCACCAATTAAGACAGAACTGTCCCAAACAATTTCCTCTCGTTTGCTGAATCTGTTAATAAGTACCATAGTGGATTTGGAGGAGTTTGTTTACTTTCTATATGCAGTCTTTACCGCTCAGTTCTGTAATAACTTTTTAGTTTAAGCAGAGTGAAACTGGCTCATAGCCCTCACATGTGTAGGGTTTTACTGTAACATGCTTGATGGAGGAACACATGAGGAAAATTACCCCCTTTTATTTTCAACCTAAACTCCAAGGGAGGTACAAAACAAGAGTAAGGCTTGCATCAGTTGCTATAACAACAAACTAACAAAAACATACAAACAAGAAACAGAATACAAAATAAGAGATTAACAAAACACAAACTATATCCCAATTTTAACTAATTAGAGTCCCACTTGTTTCTGGAGGAGTTTTGACACACACACATCCAGGACTGAGCCCATCACAGCATCGTATCTCCAGCTGGCAGACAAGTGAACAGTGTCCTTTCAGGATGACAGCTATGCAACCATTATATAACCAAACTCGGATTGTTGTGAGGATAGGTTAAGACAGTGGTTCCCAACCTTTTTGGCTCAAGGGCCAGAGATATCATTTTTACAACTGTGAAGGGCCGCCAGTCTCCACCAGCAGTGCCTGCCTACCCTCCCTCCCCCCGTCTCCCCCCCCGCCGCCACTGCAGCCAGACAAAAGGAGTTCCCTGACTGCAGCAGAGAAACCGCACATGTCCTGTAGCTATGTGCGCTCCACCTGGGTCCCTAGTCAATGTCTCCCTTCTGCAGCCAGAGGGCCCAGAGGATCAGTGCTCCCCTCCCTCTGGCTCCAGCAGGGACCCCAGCACCTATGGACCTAGGCAGAGCACTTTCTCATGCTCCCAGCTATAGCCACGGGGAGGGGAGCGCTGATCTCCCATCCCCTTGGCTGCAGCAAGGAGCCTACACTGGTCTTTTAGCCCTGTGGAAACACACTCCACCGGGGTCCTTAGACAGTGGCTCCCTTCTGCAGCCAGCAGGGAGGGGGAGCCATGGACCACTTTGAAAGCCCCTGCAGGCCACTTTTGGCCCCCGGGCCACAGGTTGGGAACCACTGGGTTAAGACATTACTCCATGCCATATTTCACATGGGGTCCTGATTCTGCAGTGAGCTCTATGTACACAAAATCCTTTGCCCCCACTGAGCACCCAAAGAAGTCAACTGAGCTCTGTGCAGGGAGTCTGTTTGCACAAAGCTCATTGTCGGATCAGTGCTTTAGCATTCTCCGACCTAGTGAGGGAGACTCCCATCTTCTTGTGCCAGGCCAGGCGATGTGCTGTGCTGTTGTTCCAGTTCCTTGATATCTATCCCAGCACATTGGAACATTTATAAATAAACTTCATATAATGGGATTTGTACTTTAGAACACTCATACTGGATCAGACCAACAGTCCATCTAGGCCAGTATCCTGTCTTCCGATAGTGGCCAATGCCAGCTGCCAATACCAATATTTTTCACTTATCCCACTACCGGAAAAACATTTAATATGAACACCATACACTCCACAGTTAAATAATACTGAAGAAAATAATTGGTATGTATACAGTGCTTTTCACTTACAGATCTCAAAAAGCTAGAGATGCAGAACTATCCTGATCAAATGCAAATTTGATTTTATGGTAGATTTTGTTTTCAGTTTTCTTTTAGGGACCCCTTAAAATGATCTTACAGGGGACCAACTAATCACAATTTATTCCAGGCTTTCATATCTTATCAGTGTAATGTCCCTTTTTTCTAATTATGCTGCAGCTCCTCCTCCTTTCTCCATCTCATAGATTCATAGACTCTAAGGTCAGAAGGAACCAATATGATCATCTAGTCTGACCTCCTGCACAATGCAGGCCACAGAACCTCACCCACCCACTCCTGTAATAAACCTCTACTTATGACTGAGTTATTAAAGTCCTCAAATCATGGTTTAAAGACTTTAAGGTACAGAGACTCCACCAGCAAGTGAGCCAGGGCCCATGCTACAGAGGAAGGCAAAAAACCTCCCAGAGCTTTTGCCAATCTGCCCTGGGGGAATATTCCTTCCCGACCCCAGATATGGCAATCAGTTAAACCCTGAGCATGTGGGTAAGACTCACCAGCCAGACACCCAAGAAAGAATTCTCTGTAATAACACAAAACCCACCCCATCAAACATCCCATCACAGGCCACTGGTATATCTACCACCAATAGTCAAAGATCAGTCAATTGCCAAACTAGGCTGTCCCATCACACCATCCCATCCCATCCCTCCATAAATTTATGCAGCTCAGTTTTGAAACCAGGTAGGCTTTTGCCTCCACTGCTCCCCTTGGAAGGCTGTTCCAGAACTTCACTCTTCTGATGGTTAGAAACCTGCATCTTATTTCAAGTCTAAACTTCCTGATGGCCAGTTTATATCCATTTGTTTTTGTGTCCACATTGGCGCTGAACTTAAATAAGTCCTCTCCCTCCCTGGTATTTATCCCTCTGATATATTTATAGACAGCAATCATATCTCCCCTCAACCTTCTTTTGGTTAGGCTGAACAAGCCAACCTCCTTGAGTCTCCTCTCATAAGGCAGGTTTACCATTCCATGGATCATCCTAGTAGCCCTTCTCTGTACCTGTTCCAGTCTGAATTCATCTTTCTTAAAATGGGGGAGCAGAATTGCATACAATATTCCAGATGAGGTTTCACCCACGCCTTGCATAACGGTACTATCACCTCCCCATCTCTACTGGAAATACCTCATCTGATGCATTCTAGGACCACATTAGCTTTTTTCACGGCCACATCACATTGGTGGCTCATAGTCATCCTGTGATCAATCAATATGCCCAGGTCCTTCCCCTCCTCTGTCACTTCCAACTGGTGCGTTCCCAGCTTACAGCAGAAATTCTTGTTATTAGTCCCTAAATACATGACCTTGCACTTTCCACTATTAAACTTCATCCTATTTCTCTTACTCCAGTTTACAATGTCATCCAGATCTTCCTGTATGATACCCCGATCCTTCTCTGTATTGGCAATACCTCCCAACTTTGTGTCATCCGCAAACTTTATTAGCGCATTCCCACTTTTTGTGCCAAGGTCAGTAATAAAAAGGTTAAATAAGATTGGTCCCAAGACTGATCCTTGAGGAACTTCACTGGGAACCTCCCTCCAGCCTGACAGTTCACTGTTCAGTATGACCCATTGTAGTCCTCCCAGTTCTTTATCCACTTTTCAATTTTCATATTAATCCCCATCTTTTCAATTTAATTAATAATTCCCCATGTGGAAGCATATCAAAGGCCTTACTGAAATCTAGATACATTAGATCCACTACATTCCCTTTTGTCTAAAAAAATCTGTTACCTTCTCAAAAAAGGAGATCAGGTTGGTCTATCAAAATCTGTCTTTTGTGAAGCCATGTTGTATTTTATCCCAATTTCCGTTAACCTCGATGTCCTTAACTACATTCTCTCAAAAAAAATTTCCAAGACCTTGCATATTACTGAAGTCAAACTAACAGGCCTGTGGTTACCCGGATCACTTTTTTCCTTTTTCTTAAAAATAAGGACTATATTAGCAATTCTCCAGTCACACAGTACAGCCCCTGAGTTTACACATTCATTGAAAATCCTTGCAATTTCATGTGTTAGTTCCTTTAATATTCTTGCATGGTAATTATCCATCCTCCCCTCTCCCCTTCCCCGATTGAGTCCCATTAAACTGTTCGAGTTGGGCTTCTACCTCGGATGTGGTAATTTCTACCTCCATATCCTCATTCCCATTAGCCATCCTACCACTATCTCCAAGCTCATCATTAGCCTCATTAAAAATGGGAGTAAAGTATTTATTTAGATACTCGGCCATGCCTAGATTATCCTTAACCTCCACCCCATCATCAGTGCTTAGCAGTCCCCTTTTTTCTTTGTTTTCTTCCTATTTATATGGCTATAAAACCCTTTGCTATTGGTTTTAATTCCCTTTGCAAGGTCCAACTCTACTTGGCTTTTGGCCTTTCTCACTTTATATTTATTCTCACCATGACACAAAACCTCAGTTTAGAAACACAAGCTGCCATTTTTTTGTCAAATTGATACCATTGGGTAAGAATCAATATATCAAAATGGTATTAATATATCAATATATAAAAATATCAGAACTGTCTTTAGAAACTGACATACCACACAAGCAACACACTTCACAGTCTCTGATGTATCTTCATACTTCACAGTATCTGATGCACAGAATCACAGAAGATTAGGGTTGGAAGGGACCTCAGGAGGTCATCTAATCCAACCCCCTGCTCAAAGCAAGACCAACCCCAAATAAATCATCCCAGCCAGGCCTTTGTCTTGCTGCACTTTAAAAACCTCTAAGGATGGAGATTCCACCACCTCCCTAGGTAACCCATTCCAGTGCTTTATCACCCTCCTAGTGAATTTTTTTTCCCAGTATCTAACCTAGACCTCCCCCACTGCAACTTGAGACCATTGCTCCTTGTTCTGTCATCTGCCACCACTGAGAACAGCCTAGCTCCATCCTCCCTGGAACCCCCTTTCAGGTAGTTAAAGGCCGCTATCGAATCCCTCCTCATTCTTCTCTTCTGCAGACTAAATAAGTCTAATTCCCTCAGCTTCTTCTCATAAGTCATGTGCGCCAGCTCCCTAATCATTTTTGTTGCCCTCTGCTAGACTCTTTACAATTTTTCCACATCCTTTCTATAGCGGGGGGAGGGAGGGGCGCCTAAAACTGGGCACAGTACTCCAAATGAGACCGCAACAGTGCCAAACAGAGGGGACTAATCACTTCCCTCGGTCTGCTGGCAATGCTCCTACTAATTCAGCCCAACATACCATCAACCTTCTTGGCAATAAGGGCACACTGTTGACTCATATCCAGCTTCTTGTCCACTGTAACCCCCAGGTCCTTTTCTATAGAACTGCTAGCCAGTTGGTCCCCACTCTTCATTATTTGTAATGCATCTTTAAAAAAAAAACCCCAAAACTAGTCTCTCAATGCAGAGTAAAAATAGGCATTACATAAAAGTGATATTCTGCTTTGCTTTCATTTTGAAGAATCGTTTAGAAAGGCAACTTGTATACCCTTTCAGTTGCTGAAACATTGGTCACTTTTAGTTTTTTTGCTATATTTATTGTTTTCTTACTCTCTCTGGAGGTCCAGCTGTGTTACAACAGGAAACCCTGAATCAATGGGTGTCAAAGTTTGGGCTTTAATACAAGTTCCCAATAGCTTGGATCAAGAAATTATTTGTTCTGTCAAAAAAGCCAGAAAGCTGCTGTAAAAGAGACTCGAAGAGGCTCTAAAGCCAAGGAAAGAGGATAAAGGATTCCAACCTCCAGCTACATTTCCTCAGGCCAGCGAAATCTCCCACGCTCATTTTAGATTCGGCTTAAGGCAGTTGTGTGCGATTGTTTTGCTCTCTCTCGCTGTCGGGAGCGTGTCAGGGGGAAGCCGAGGACCGGTTTTACAGGGTGTTTCAAAACATTGCACAAACTGCAGGGATCGGGAATCGCGAGAACAGCTGCGGCGATCCTGAAGACTCAGGACAGACTCAAGCACTGAACAAGGAGACATCACGAAACGACGGGGAGCTGCCGCCGGGAGGAGGAGGAGCAAACCCCGCTCCCACCGCCCAGGATCGGAAGGGGATCAAGCCACCCGACCCGGCCTGTCGCCGGCAGCCCCGGAATCTCCGGCGCGGAGCGGCCACTCCGCGGGAGCTGGCGCCCGCCCCAGACCGAGCGAGCAGGGGTCACTGGCAGCCAGGGAGGCAGGGTCCGGCCCCGAGCACACGCTGCCAGGCGCCAGCGTCCCTGTCCTTCTCCCTCCCCCTCCGGGCCTGGGCCTCACCAGCGGGTAAATGTCCTGCCGAAAGCGCTCCCCGCTCACCCCGCTGTGCCGGGCCACAGAGGCCGCCGGCTGCGCCATGGCCACCGCCAACCCCGCTCGCCGGCTGCGCCTCCCTCACATGCGCCCCCGGGAAACAAGGGCTCGCTCGCCCCGCTGCCCCCACTTCGCGGGGCGCGGCTGCAGGCGCCGGGATGCGCTCACGGCCTCGGCCGGTCCGGGGCTGCATCCCCCGAGGCGTCTGGTTAGCAAGGGAGCTCAGGCGGGCGCAGACTGGGCCCTTCGCCCGGTTTTATCTGGCCCCGGTTCCCGGCCGGGGCCCTTTCGGCGCGCACCAGGCGGGGTCAGGGCTGGTTGCGGGGCGGCTCGGCTCGGCTCGCTAAGATGGCGCTGCCCAGGGGGTTCCGGCGGCTCCCTGGGCCGCTCCACGCCCTCTCTAGCCGCCTCCTCACCGCCAGCGCTAGGCCCGGCCTGGAGCTGGAGCCGCCTGTTCCGCGGGGCCTGGCTGCCCTGGCCGGAGCCCGCCCCCCCGCGCGCTTCTACGGCAGCGACGAGCAGAGCCGGCAGCAGGGTCCGTCGGGGGCAGGCGGGGGCCGGGGCGTAGTGGTGGTGGGGATTCCCAACCCCTTCATCTGGATCCGCACCAGGCTCTACTACTTCCTTATCCGGGCCTACTTCGACAAGGAGTTCAGCGTCGAGGAGTTCACCCAGGGGGCCAAGCACGTGAGTCCGGGGCCGCCCCCCGCTGTGGTAGGGGGAGACCCGTTACCTGCCCTCCCCATCGCCCGGGACCCCCAGCTCTGTCGGGGCAAGGCCTGTTCACCAGCTTGCCCCATGGTCTCTGTGCGACCGATCATACAAGGAGCCTTGCCACCCCCAGCCCAGCGGGTGCAGTGAAAGCCGTTCCCTCTCTGGGACTGTGGCCCGGCCCATCCCCCTCCCCCTTGACATACTTGGCCCTGGACTGTGGCTCCCCACTCCCTCTCACACACATTTCCCCTTGACATACGTGGCCCTGGCCCTTTATTCCTCATTGCTCCCTACTTGCTCCCCTCTGCTTCTTCACTTTTTGCTAATCTATCTGTTTCCCCCTTTCCCCACTAAATACTGCTGCCCATGGTCTCTGGGGACAGATGATTTCTTCACTTGGGATGAACTGTGTGTTTTGTTAATATTGTCCCAGTAGTGGGATCCCTGTGGGAGGGATATTATTGCTGTGATAGTGACACCATAGGAGTTTTCATTTATCTCCTTAACCACATTTGAAAATTTTGACAGCCTTTCCTGTGTATTGTAAGACATTAAAACAATTACAAAACATTTGAGAATGATGCAGGGTTAGACATAAATACAGCACACCAAGGTTGGCTCCAGTGCAATTAGGCAACAGAAAAGGCTAATACAATTTCAGGCTGCAAAGGCAACAGAGCAGAGAGGCACCGAGGCCCTTCAATATGATTCTTATTGCAACAGCACTTGGAATATTGCATTCAAAGTTCTGGGTGCTACATTACTGGAAAGATACTGATAAAATGGAGGATGTCCAGAGCAGAGCAACAGAAACTAGTAGTTCAGCTAAAATAACTGAGAGAATGGGAATTATGTGCCATTATTGGATCTCCCCTGGTAGTTGGCACCATTGATCACTGGGGCTGGATTTAAGGCATAGAGCTCCAGATCCTGGATTGATGATAGAATCTTGGTTTTCATTCTTAATATTTTTTTTTAAATCTTGTTTTTATTTCTTATGGTTGTGAAGAAAACCTTGAAAACATGACCTAAGTTTAACTGCTGTCTGCTGATAGCCTGTGACATTAGCTCTGTGAATGTCACCTGCCCACTTTCTTATTATGCTAACTCTGAAACTTGATTCTCTGGGAACCCCCACTGATGGCACCTCAGCAGAAGACTCAGATGGCGGTAGCCTTTGCTTCTGCCTCCTTATGGCTCTGTTTGAGTGGAGTGAGGAGCTCCCCACACATACAATGTCCTCCACTTAGGTAGGTGGTGACTGACTTCTCCTTCTTCTGGTATATCATAGGTGGTCTGGGGGGAGGCCTCGTTCATCCAAAGGGAAGAGGTAGTGGCCCCATACAGATGGCTGTGTTGGGGGGCAGACTGTGACTATCCTGCAAGCAGAGGCAGGGCCATGTGAGGTTTGCCTAGGACCTCCGATTGTCTTAATCCAGCCCTGTTGATCACATATACTTCTCTCCCACTTTAAAGATAAAGCAACAGTAAACAGGAAAGCACTGAGTCCTTCCTTTTAGGCTGTACCCTGAGTAATGGTGGACAAATATTCCTCTGCAATCAGAGCACTTGGTTGTGCAGGTCCACAGAACTCTGTTCTTTCCTCATCCTACTTAACATCTGCATGAAGCCACTGTGTGATGATCTGAGACTCCATAGACTCAAATTCCAGAAGCACACAGATCACCGCATAGCTCATTTACTTCCAATGCCAGGTGAACCATTGTCCAGCTCTCTTGGTGTCTAGCCAAGATCAGCATGTGGGGGAAAAGCAGCTGGCTGAAGCTGAACGCAGGCAAGATGGATGTGGCATCATACCACTACCACTGTAGCATCACTCTGTTTTGAGGGGAGTCTGTTCTCAAGTACTCAAGTTGGTTCATAGCCTCTGTGTTCTGCTGAACTCCTTACTTCCGCTGGATTCCGCTGGATTCTTAGATACCAATGGCTGCTAAAAGTGACTTTTTTTCCACCTGTACCTCATACTGCTGGAGAATGACTTGACCACCGTGATCCATGCCTTTGTGACCTCAAGACTTGACTGCTACATTTCACTGTATTAGTAGTTCACTGACTAGCCTCAGTTGGTCCAGAATGCAGCAGCATGTTGCCACAGCAAAACAAACCAGCACATCATGTTCCCAACAAGAGGAAGATTAGGGAGAGTGTGGGCCCCTTAGAGAATGAGGGAGGCAACCTAGTGACAGAGGATGTGGAGAAAGCTGAGGTACTCAATGCCTTTTTTGCCTCTGTCTTCACAGACAAGATCAGCTCCCAGACTGCTTCACTGGGTGGCACAGAATGGGAAGGAGGCAAACATCCCGCAGTGCTGAAGGAACAGGTCCAAGACTATTTAGAAGGATTGGACATACACAAGTCCATGGGGCCGGATGCTATGCACCCGAGGGTGCTGAGGGAGTTGGTTGAGGTGATTTCAGAGCCATTGGCTATTATCTTTGAAAGCTCGTGGCAACAGGGGGAGTTCCCTCAGGACTGGAAAAAAGCAAAGATAGTGCCCATCTTCAAAAAAGGGAGGAAAGAGGATCCAGGGAACTACAGATCAGTCAGCCTCACTTCAATCCCTGGAAAAATCATGGAGCAGGTCCTTAAGGAATCCATTTTAAGGCACTTAGAAGAGAGGAAGGTGATCAGGAACAGTCAACATGGATTCACCAAGGGAAAGTCATGCCTGACCAACCTGATTGCTTTCTATGATGAGGTGACTGGCTCTGTGGATGTAGGGAAGGCGGTGGATGTGATATACCTTGACTTTAGCAAAGCTTTTGATACTGTCTCTCACAGTATTCTTATCAGCAAGTTAAAGAAGTATGGGTTGGATGAATGGACTATAAAATGGATAGAGAACTGGCTAGAGCATAGGGCTCAACGAGTAGTGATCAATGGCTCCATGTCTAGCTGGCAGCCAGTCACAAGCGGAGTGCCCCAGGGTCGGTCCTGGGGCTGGTTTTGTTCAACATCTTCATCAATGATCTGGAGGATGGGGTAGATTGCACCCTCAGCAAGTTTGCGGATGACACTAAGCTGGGAGGAGTGGTAGATACCCTGGAAGGTAGGGATAGGATACAGAAGGACCTAAACAAACTGGAGGATTGGGCCAAAAGAAACCTAATGAGGTTCAACAAAGAAAAGTGCAGAGTCCTCCGCTTAGGAAGGAAGAATCCCATGCACAGCTATAGATTGGGGACCGACGAGCTAGGCAGCAACTCTGCAGAAAAGGGCCTGGGGGTAACAGTGGATAAAAAGCTGGATATGAGTCAGCAGTGTGCCCTGGTTGTCAAGAAGGCTAATAGCATATTTGGCTGCATTAGGAGGAGCATTGCCAGCAGGTCACGGGAAGTGATTATTCCCCTCTATTCGGCTTTGGTGAGGCCGCATTTAGAGTATTGTGTCCAGTTTTGGGCCCCCCACTACAAAAAGGATGTAGACAAGTTGGAGAGAGTACAGCGGAGGGCAACAAAAATGATTAGGGGGCTGGAGCACAGGACTTATGAGGAGAGGCTAAGGAAAATGGGCTTGTTTAGTCTGCAAAAGAGAAGAATGAGGGGGGATTGGATAGCAGCTTTTAACTACCTGAAAGGGGGTTCCAAGGAGGATGGGGCTAGACTGTTCTCGGTGGTGGCAGATGACAGAACAAGGAGCAATGGTCTCAAGTTGCAGTTGGGGAGGTCTAGGATGGACATTAGGAAAAAGTTTTTCACTAGGCGGGTGGTGAAGCACTGGAATGGGTTACCTAGGGTGGTGGTGGAATCTCCATCTTCAGAGGTTTTAAGCTGAGGCTTGACAAAGCCCTGGCTGGGATGATATAGCTGAGGTTAGTTCTGCTTTGAGCAGGGGGTTGGACTAGATGACCTCTGAGGTCCCTTCCAACTCTAATATTCTATGATTCTATGATCATCCTGGTCCACTGCTCACTATATTGGCTTTCCCATAGAATACAGGTCATATTCAAGGTTTTAGTTGTCAGCTTTAAGGCCTGTGGAATCACCCAAGATATATATCTTCCTTGGCGGTTATGTTTTGTAGGAAAAGTAAAGCAGTCATGCATGAGACAGAGATGGCTTTCTTGGCAGATGGCCCAAGACTTTGCCTCTTTTCCAGAGGCAGTGAGGCTAGTCAGATTTGGCTATTTTCAGACCAAAGAGTCAAACTTATTACTTTAGCTTAGATTTCCCACAGCCACAATGGAAAGATAGAGTGTGGGGAAAGGCATTTCCAGCTGCTTCTAGGGGAGGACAGGAGAAACTAGTCTAACTTTATGTGAGAGAAATTATACTATGCTTTTGTTGATGTGTAAAAAGTACTTGATACTCAAGAGTGGTGTGAATACTGAGAAGGCATTCACATCCTTCATATACTTCTAAGGCTGTCACATTCTAGAATGGAGAGAGATATTAGGGTGGTATAAGGGGATAAAGACTAAGAATGGGTGAAACTTAAGCTAAACATCAGGAAAAATATCAGTTGGGGTCTGGTCTGGAGTAATTTCATAAGCAAAGTGGTCACTGTCCTATTAGATGGATCTCCTAAAACTAGATGGAACAAGATACTGGAAAATATACTGGAGGCAAGAGTCCTGTCCTAGCAATGTGATGGAGCTGGATAATTTATTGAGTCTTTTTCTATGTGTACTTTCTGATTTTGATTCCTGCCTTTGTATAGGACCCTTCCTACCAAAGGACTATCAACCTAAAAAACTGCTAAAAATATATGTAAACAGGACAAGAGAACTACTTGACCCAATGCTGAGATGAAACTGGCACTGTTCAAGCCCTACACATCTCTGCACCAACTCTGCCACTCACTCTTGCTCCATTTCCTTGGTACAAATCTGCTTCAACAGCCATCTTTTGTATCTTTCTCCCACTACATGCTGGGAGAAAGCAGTCTGCCCTCCATGGATGCTAAAGAACCTCATTTGCCTGTACATCTTGCAATACCTCTTACTCATAGTGCATAAGATGCAGCAGTATAGCAGCTTTTTTTCTGTCTGAACGCCATTATTTTATTTTTTGTTGTAAAACTACAAGTACAGTTAATGCTTGACAAATGAGCTGTTTGAGTACAAAGCACCACCACCATATGAAACAATATCAGCAAAATTAGGGTGGTCAAGTCTCATGGTTTTCAGAGAATATCCCAAACAATAATTATAGATAGATAGCTATATCTTAGTAATCAAAGACTGGTCTTCATGAATTTTTTTGGGTATGGGGTGGGAAGACAAAGCCAGAGACCAGACTAAGATAGGTAGGATGTACATAACTCTTGACCTAACTAAGAGACACTGAAAACAAGTCTTTATTAATAGAGACTTAGGTCATCGTGATCTGAAAATAAGTTAGCCCTATTATCAAAAAGGCTAGATCTTTTAGATAAGAAACCATTATTAAAGTCATACCTTTCAAACTACTTTTCTTTCTGCAATGAAAGCTCTGGTAACTTATCCTATAAGTCAAAGAAACAAAATCAACATTTCCATTATTTCATTTTATGGTTCGTAGTCTTCAGACACTGAAAATGCCTTACAGAGTTGGTTGTATGCAGCAAGGAACATCTTTCACTTAAGGGGAGAGAAGCTGAATCACAGATCTCTCTACAATACAAACTTAGCATGCTGGCTGTTTCTTTGCAAGAACATAAAGTGACTCACATCAGGAATCTTAAGTTGCAGAACACTTAAGTGCACTTGTCTTATAAGCAAAGGTCATTACTGGAAAATGAGCTGATCTGGAATTAGTGGAAAGTTTGCTCATGTATTTTTCTGTTTTGCAGGCCTTTGCTCTTGTTTCAAAGCTCCTGTCTCAATGTAAACTTGATCTGGTGGAGGAATTTGTATCAAAAGAGGTAAAGAATCTATTTTATTTCTCTTCGAAAATCTCCAGCACAGAATGAAAAATATTTCTCTGTCCCACTCTCTAATCTGCCAGTAAGTACCCAGTCATGAAAAGTGAAGTTAGCTTGTTAATAAACACAAATAATACCAATTTGATGTAACTGGAGACGAACTCCTTTAATAAAAATCAGGAGAATGTTAGTCTTAGTCTAAACATTAAACTAAAGGAGGACAAGCTTATCTGTAAGGGCATGATCAGTTACTGTGTAAGGAAAATTGTCCAATTGCTCTTACCATTAGGACAATGGAGCAGTTGCCAGAAGAGTCCACTCAGTCATCAAAAAGGGATTCAAAATATAGTCATTGCAGGAGAGGGTGGTTAACAAGGGCAGACTTACAAACTTCTATTCACATGGGGCGACTGAGTGGAAGTTCCGACTATGTGACCACCAATACCATTAACTAGCGCCAAAACTGTAGGTGAGCTACATAGTCCTGCCGAATGTGCATCCCCCAGTTAGAGACCTCAGTCTTGCATCAGGGCCTCAGGGATATAGCCAGACTGGCCAATTTTAACTGTTGATGTGAATTTTGAACCACTGGGATTGTTTTCATGGTAACCTCTGGAGAGCAGTGTCTCAGATCCAGAAGAGTCTCATGGGAGAGCTGTATGTTAGTAGAGTGGGCTGCCTGTTGTCCTCATGCCTATAGAGATTATTCTTACAGAGAGAACACTAATGCCACTGTGGTGTAGTGCCAATTGACCATCTTGCCTTCTCCCCGTGAGTAGAGGTAGCAGTGAAATGTGAGCTTGTTCCTAGTGAGTTGTTTCAAAATAACATCTCCCCTTCCTCCTCCCACCCCAAACTCCATGGGTTCAGTGAGTGAAGGGAAGCCACCCACAATCAGAGGGGGAAGAAATGGGGAGCTACCCAACAAAGGAGGAGAAAGGGAAGCAATTATCAGGAGCCCATGTATGACCCAAGGTGGCACAGACTGAGACTGTGAAACCATGATTGTAGTAAGGGCCAGCTAGTACACTTCTTGTTCAAAGACAATCTTTTGCAGGTTGGATGGTGCTCCGTGAATGTGGTGTGGAAAATTGTAAATGGGGCATGGACTTTGTGTATCCATGCCTTGTTTTAAGATAAACTCAATTTGCCACTATCACAGTGTGAACAAATCAGGAAGGGAGGTTTGAGAAAAAAGGCAAAGGTCCAGTCACTGAAGGATGAGTTTAAAAATAAATATTAAACATCTGATTCACTCGCTGTGCCCTGTCCGACCTGTGCACTGAATGAGAAAACGGTCCAGTGCAATTAATGTATAATTTTGTAATTAGAGACAACTGTAATGCATAAAAGCATAACGACACTTACATACCATAGTGATGAGTGTGGTACAAAACTTAAATATAGATAGAAGGGAGCAGAGAGAAGGTTAAATGGAAGGGGGGGTGCAGAGTTCAGGTATTGAGAACAACCTTAACTGATGCTTCCTGACTTGAGTGTTTCACTTTGCAATTGTAATGTTCTTCAGATGTACCTTTTTGTATAGAATTTGGAGATTCTGGTTTAATTAGTTTGTGTTAAATGTATCCTGTGCAATGTGAGTTAAAGTTACTGTGAGTATTTTAATTCTTTTTCACTTCTGGACTCTCATGCATTTACATGTTGCATTGATGTAACTTTTTATATTTAATGATTCTTCAGTCAGAAGGAAATAATACGGGATGTATTTCTTTTTTGATGAACAATATTCTCGTTATAATAGACTATCTTACATCTATTAAAGTATTTGTAAGCCACATCACTGTATATGGGCAAAACAGATTAATACTGGATTGTTACAAAGCTTACAAGATCATTGGTTTTGATTGTCTAGTGAACTGTAGGGTTAACAAAAGCTGCAATTTCTTTAAATTCAGGTACTTCAAGTGTTGGAGGAGAAGCTTTCTTCACTGTCTAAAAACCACAGGAATGCTCTGGCTGCTGATGTGGATGAAATAATGTATACAACAGCAGGAGATATTGGCATTTACTATGATGACAGTGGTATGTATAGAATGCTGGAACATTTACCTAGCATAGACAAAGACTTTTGTCATAATTTGGCTTTTTGCAGCTTTTCTAGTTACAAAGGTGTTCATGATTCCTATTTCTCATTCCTTGAAGTAGCATTCAAAGCGCTCTTTCTGTACTAATTTGGTCTCACTATAAACTATTGTTAGTATGAGTCATTGTACCACCTTGATGCCTGTGCAGGTTTTTCTCATTCTCCTTTACTTGGATTTTCCACATTTTCCACTCATTCCTCTCTACTCCTCCCCCCCCCCCCCAAAAAAAAAGTCCCCTCAGGTTATGTGTGCACTCCTGCCCCCTCTCTTGTATATATATTTTTTCTTCTAGTCTCTGTCCTTTCTTTCATTCTTTCTCTTCTCCCCACCCTGTGCTCCTGCCAAAAATTTTGCCTTGTGGCAGACATTCTTCTGCTGGAGAATGACTACATGTGACTTTCTTTGGAGCTTGTTGGTGCTGCTTCTGTCAGCCCAAGCTATGCCTCAGAAAGATGATGTAAGGTCTGTCTTTTCCCATGTGGGCTGAGCACTCTGCCTCTGCAGTGCTCCAAATTTCTGCTGGCATGGGAAATGAGGGATCAAGTTTAAGACCAAATTTTCAAGTTTAACTGCAAAACCTCAATTTTTCTGTCTTCATGTTCCATCTGACTTTGTAATTCATTCCTCTTCACTGTCTATCTCCTGTCCTATGTCTGTTCCATCCCTGCCTATTGCCTCCAGAAAGTTTGCTCCATGAAGGAATGCATCAGATGTAGCATGAAATGGAGATGGTCTGAGTCACTCTCAGATTGCTGTCCTATTGTACCACTGATAAGTGCTGTATGCTGGAGCAGTCGCACAACATAACTTCCCCCTGGGCTGGCTGAGAATATTTAGCATAGAGAAGTAATCTCATGCCACACAGTGTGATGGCATCTCCACACTGCTCCAGGACACCTTAATGTTTTTTTTTTTAAACTGACAACCATCTGCTTTATTTTGTTAAATGCCAATACTGTATGATTGGTTCATTACAAAACACAGCTGGGATGGTTCTTTTCCTGAATCTTGTTCTCATCAATCCATACCTCTTCATTTCAGGCTATCGAATACATTGAGCTTCTCTTATTTTATTTTTTAATAATTCCTACTTTTCCAAGTCTCATTCCCTGTCATTCTAAGTACCTATGCAATCACAATAAGGGTCATCCTAGAACATGGAAAACACCAGTCTTCCATTCATTGTGACTGTATACAGTGCCAGGAAAGCTCCCATGCACCTCTCTATGGAAGGTATGACTTTCTTTTTACTCCTGCCAAACCGTATGAAGATGACTTTAGGGTGAATTATTTTAAGTATCCCCTTCTTTTACTTATTCTTTTGTGCTTCCTTTTAGGCTATAGCCAGTTGCTTTTTTGGAGTCTTAGTAAATACTTAGTGGTTTGCAAGTAAAAATATTAGACTGCTGAGGTACATGCAACATTCTGGAATGTTGGTTTATGGCTTTGTTTTCTTTCTAACAGGAAGAAAATTTGTTAGTATCCTGATGCGCTTCTGGTATCTGACTAGTGCTGACCTACCTGATGAGGCTCCAGATGGAACCAAAGTTTTCCAGATTGTATTTGGAGATGAAACTGTGAAAGAAACTAAACATCTTCTAACAGCAAACTATGAGTAAGCCTGCCTATCTTTTTCCTTGTGATTGTATTTTATCTTGGCCTTCTGAGTTCCCTCATCCAACCTAATTTTTATTCTGGGCAGCAGCTTTAAAAAAAAAATTAAGGTTGTCACATTAGCGTCTTGTTTCTTAACTTCAGACTAATTGTACTACACTTTATGAATCTACTAGCATGTCACAAACTTTCTGATCCCTCCTTATTCCCTCCTCCCTTTGGAAAGAGGCCCATATCAGTCCACATCCCAGTTTTGTGCACTCAGTCAAACAGCAGTTTGATTGAGTGCACAACCAAATCTGCCTGTTCTGTGAGGCTGCTGTAACATCACTGTCCTGCAAAGGAGTCAGTATTGCAGTTGGCTTGAGAAGATAGTGTGTGAGAAATGAAAGATTTAACTGAATGCTTTCTGAAGGAAGTTAGAACAATCCAAACATCATCTGGTGTTTGAATAGTTCACGTGGATCTGATCTAAATCCTCTGAGTTCTCACTGGTCAAGTGGACGTATTTTTATAGGAATGTGCTTATATAATACTGGTTATAAAATGTGCTAATGTCAGATATGAAAAACATTTGCACTCTAGGCAAAATGATTTTTACAATATTGGAGAATATTTTCAAAGTGGAACGGAAATGTCATATTTTTTGCCTAAATTATGATATAGGGTGGCTCTCTTCTAAACACTTACTTAGAGAAGAGAAACTACACAGGGTTCAGGCCCAGAGAAAATACCAATAAAACCCCTTTGAGAGTACTCCTGTTCCTTTTCTTCCTATGTTCATCTCTTGGCCATATTTATCACATACCTTAGAGTCTTGTCTTGCTTTCTTTGAGAGTCCTGACTTCTTGGGAGAGCTTGTGAGTGATCTGGTGTCCTAATAAATCATCTGAATTGACGTTCTTTCTGGCATTTTCAGCAGAAGTCGGGGCCCAAAAGGGCAGAGAGACTTCAAACTCTTTTGTAAAGCCCTATTGCGATCACAGCTAGGTGTCTAGGGATGGTTCTGCCTAGGCCAAGATTGGAACACACTTGCAGGACAATATGGATTACAGTGCTGCTGTCTTTGCTGTTCTGTGGGTGACTTGGGCACATAAATGTTATGTTAACAGCGCTAGAAACTAAAGACTTCACTTAAAATACCTATAAAAAAATCTTACAAATTCAGAAAAGCAGGTACTAAAAGGTTCCAACATTAAAGAGAGAAAGCTTTTACAATGTGGGTTGGCTGTTAACATTCTTTCAAACAACTGTAGAATTCAAATGATTCAAATGTGTAGAAGGATTCAGTTTTGTGCTATATCTGATTTAATCTCTGAAAAGATCTACTAACTTCATATTATTCAGTGATTTTTTTTTTTTTTTTTTTTAATGCCTAAAACAAATATCTCTGGGTAAAAAGTACCTGCTTACTACATTGATTTTCTGATGCCTCATGGAAAAATGAAACCTTTAAATTAAAAACTAATTTTCCTATAGATCGCTTTCTGGGATTTTGAGGGTATTAACTTGAAAACAGGGGTCTTAAGACTTCCTCCGCTCATGTTGTTTTATCCCTCGCTTATGGCCTGAGCCAAAGTCCACTAAGTTAGTGGAAAGACTCCTGTTGACTTCAATAGGCTTTGGATCAGTCTTTTGTCGTAGAAATAGTTTTGAGATCACAGTCCTCCATTTGGAGAATAAGCAGTGGCATCTAATGAGCTCTTATAAAGCTTCTGGCTTTCATAATATCAAAGGATGGGGGAAGAGAGAGAGAAAATGATATAGGAATAACTAAGTAAAATGTTTTGCCAAGTTTTCTCAATAGCATTAGCAGCTCTTTAAAAGATTACATGAGTTTTAACAACTCTTATTTGTGATGCTTTTCCTAGGTTCCGAAGGGAATTTACAGAAGGAGTGAAGCCAGACTGGACTATTACACGGATTGAGCATCCAAAGCTATTAGAATAAATTTATTGTACAATGACTTTTATGAACCCTTATAAATGCTCTGGCATATCAAAAGTATCCAACTTTTTTGGTCTCCCCACAACGATCTCTTCTAAGGATTACTTTTGTATTTTTTTTAATTCCCAAAATACTTTTTTGATTTTACCATATACAGTATATTGCTCTGAAAGCATAACAATAAAGCCTTTTCCACAAGTATCTGAAGCTATGCAATACAAATTCAATTTGTAATAGTTATCAGAGACTTTGCATAGCAATTGGGCCAGAGTCACAGGTATATTGATCTGTTACATTCTAAGAAGAAATCTTAGTACTGGTAGAATACTACTTATGTAAAACAAAAGGTATTGTCATGACTGACAACTCTTCTGAATAATACAGCTTAATTTGTTATGGGTATTTTCCCAAAGATGTAATGTACAGTAGCTAAAACAGAATGTTTGGAGGAGGAGGTGGGATACAGATATATAGACTTCCTAGCTAGTTTGACATCAGCAATATTTGAGTAATCCCAGTCTTGAATGAATTGGAATTTAAGAAAATTAAAACTCGATTCTAAGAAGTGTACACTCTTGATTCCAGTCTAAGATGTCACAGACATATAACATTCACTATGAAAGTGATACAGAAAAATTATTTTGGCATTCTGATCAAGTAACAGAAGTGACATAATTCCTTCAGATTGAGGAACCTGGCCAATTTCAAATTTGGGTATTTGGAAGAAAACTTATTCCAAAACATGAAACTAAAGGAGAAGCTGAGATGCTGTGTAAGATGAAGGCAAAATCAAACACTGGAAAACTGGAAGGCTTGCCATCAAAGTAAACAAAAATAATGAAAAGCATTGGGGGCACTGTGAACCAGAAATTCTTGAGTTTCACTCCCAACTCTGCCACAGATTTGCTTTGTAGCTTGGCTACAATCTATCTTAATGTCTCTTTGCCAAATTCAGCCCTGCTCTAAGTAGCTATAACTTTCATAGAGTTCAGTGGTTGTTCCTGGCAGGAGCATCTGTCTTCCTCTGTAAAAGTGGGGCCACTATTAACCTACCTCACAAGGGGTATTGTGATGATTAGCTAAGGATACAGCATTTTGAAGGTGTTAAGTGCCGAGTATTATTGTTGTATGCAGTGTTGTTGTATCCATATTGGTCCCTGGATGTTAGAGAGACAAGGTGCGTGAGGTAATATCTTTTATTGGACCATCTTCTGCTGGCGAGAGAGACAAGCTTTCAAGCTTACACTGAGCTATAGCTGTGAAGAGCTCCTGTGTAAGCTTGAAAGCATGTTTCTCACCAACAGAAGATGGTTCAGTAATATTATTAGTGTGAGACACAGGGGTTGCAGTTAGAGAATCACAAAAATTGTAACATATCTCAATCAGTGTGGGGTTATAAAATAGCTTCAAGGAAATACCGCATAGTTAGGATTTTTCAACAAGCTTTAACATTCTGGGAGACTAAATGAGAGCAAAATACCTTGGTTGTCAGCCATCAGATTTTGTACTGGAGAATTCCTGTTTTCTCAGCTATTGAATAAAGTTGACAGATGACAGCACTTCCTTTCTTAATAAGAGAGGACCTGAGATTCTGTATTTTAAAAAAATATATTTTGTATAAGATGGCAGAATAAAAACTGTTCATGGTCCTTTAGTCAACGGGTAATGATGTGATAAATAGAGTATATCAAATCTGGGTATCTAGCAGACTACTGCATCTGTCTGTGTTCAGTCTGGTTTAATGTAAAATCCTCATGTGAAAGGTTAACAGAAGGAATGAACAGCACACTAATGAAGTATGCAAATGTGCCCTTGGACAGGATCACTGCTGTAAGTAGTGTTTGTAATACAGAGGCCAGAATTGTAGGCAGACTACGTAACACCAAAATCATCAATGGGTGACCAAAACCTGGAAAACCGGCAATGCTGAAGTGATAGCAGACAGCAACTTAAATAAGAGTTTGGAATGTTACCTGTCATCAGAAAGGGCTATTCTCATTATGGGCTGCACATGCAGGGGGTGACTAATTAGAGTAAGTAGTGGAGGTCCAGCTATAGGGTCTGGTGTATCTGTTTTGGAATACATTGCTTGAGTCTGGCCATTTCATAAACAGGCAAACTGAAAAAATATTGGAGGAAGTTCAGAAGAAAGTAACCAAACAGACAAGGGTGCTGACTGGAGTAGACTAGGAATGTTCAGTACGTATAGCTTACCTAAATGATAATGGATGGACCACCATGCAAGCAGGTAATGGCTATAACCACTAAGGGAATAGGATTTGATAGGATGATAAAAGGCCCTTTATGTAGGAGGAAATCAAGAAAGGGAACATATGTCTGGCTAGCAGGAAAAATTGTTCTGTATGGGCACCGGTAGCCTGTGCCAGGGTCTCCCAAAGAAATGGATCACAGACCCATTTCTTGAAACATTACATCTGGACAAAACAATAGAAAATGTACTGTTCTACCCTTACAGTGGAGTGGACTTGATTCTCTAAATGTGTTTTCTTTGGATCTGTCTAATCATATTTGTACCATTCACATTTTATAGAAGTAGTAGGGAAATCTTCTCTGCCCGTAGCAGCCCTAGGAAAATGTTATAAATCAGGGTGAATTTTTTCACATAAGCTGATACCCTTCAGGACCCTGAACATCAACTCAATAGAAGAATTGCAGAGAATTGGAACTTCAAAGGTGGTGCTTTGGGAGGGATTTCTAGCAGTCTCTGGCCTTTTTTGTGTGTGGGACTGGTCAAAAAAGATTTTATCTATGATAGTGTAACATAGGGTATCAAACTTTTATTGCTAAAACCCCAGGTTTTATGACTTTACATCTCACAGTGAAAAACGTTCAAAGATCCTCAAAAAGAAAAGGCAGACCTTTTGACGGAATTAAAGGTAAAACAACCCCTGTTTTGTTCACTGAATTGCTGATTTGGAGTGAGTGAGTGAGTGATACTTTGGTAACAACACTGTACTTCTAGTAAAGCGTAAGCATGCTTAGTGAAGGGTGCTACTTGGAGTTTTACTCTTTCATAGCTACAGTCTCAGGCTTTCAGAGTTAAGACTGAGCAGCGTTGGAGACAATTGTTGTCACCTAATCATCTCTGTAAAACAGTGCAAATCCCCCATCTGGTTTGGTATTGAAACTATCCCTTATTGTGCCAAATAAATTGGAAGGTGCATTCAAATTGCTAGGTTGGAAAGATGGGCTTATGTTCTAACCTTGGCTCACAAAACATGTACCGATGAGGGGAGGCTGTTCAGAAATATAGCCCCTTTTTCCCATCATTGGCCGATTCTAAAGGGCCATAACTCCTCTCTGCAAACATATTTGTAAAATGTCTGGACTGAAGGCAAGGAAGCCACCAAAAGGCATCCCAGTTATAAATAGCATGTGTCCTTTGTTAATTACAATACATACTCTTGTTTATGGAGGAGGGCGCACATGGCATTCCATAAAGGGGAAATTATCCTTAGAGTGAATTTTGTTAACTAATCTTTATCCCACCTGCTACCAAAAAATAATTGCCCCCTGTCCGAGTGAGGGTTAATCTTGGGTTAGTAAGTCTTTATTTGTATTCTGCTGCCCTTTATTTGTGTGACTTGCTTCCCATAAGCAAGGGCCTGTCCCTGTGTTGTACTGACCACTCTCAAGCCCAAGGGTAATAAATGGGAGAAAAGGGTACAGGGCAACTCACAGGATCAGTCCTCCATTGAATGAGCAGCTGGAGACAGTTAACCACAAACTGCATTGTCTCTGTCTGTTCCCTTTTCTTGAGTGACCTGTTAACAAAAGAAAGTTCACACTTGGTGAATGGTGTCAGGTGACTCTAATGTCTTCAGAACCATTATTAGCTATGATTTCATAAGGGTAGACTTTACAAAAAAGATGTTTAAAACAACTCCTTGAGGACTGTTAAAATACCATTTATTATCTCAAGAACTACTTCAAGAATTCTCAAGCAATCTTTGCTTTGGAAGCCTATAATAATTCTGCCTAAGCCATCAATGTCCATCAAGTCAAAGGCTCCTGAAGAAATTAGAGAGGCAGACGCGCTGACCTAATAAAGTCCTGGATTAGTAGTCTTGTATATGTGCAGCCAATCCAAAGGAAACTTTCCATGGAAACAGTTTATTGCCTGCACGAAGGAACCAATTTCGAAACCACATGAAGACTCTCAGGACACTTTACTTTAAAAAAGTAAAAGAAGCTAGATCACATCATGGTTACATTGCCTGTAAATCTTACGCTTCTCTTGAAACTAAATCCACTTCAGTAATATAGTGCTTTGGAACAGTACAATAAAATAGCGATAGTGTCTGTTTTTTAATTAAAGGCATTTTCTCCAAGTTTTGGATCTTGGCCAGGATAGGGTAATCTGCCTTGCTGTTAAAATCTACTGTATATGGCAGAAAAGTGTGGGCATAGAATAAGGTTGAAGGAGTTGTTTTTAAGGAATGTAGCCTTGAAATCACTTTTCCACCTATACTTCTCAATTGCCAAGGGCCAAATGTGTGATGAAGACCCAAAATAAGAGGAACAAAAACTATTGCTGCAGGAAATTTAAAATGCTGTGGGATTCAATCATTCTTTCTATAACTTCATTATTTTTTCTTTATTCCTGAGATAAGTAACTTTCAACAACACAAGTGAGGAGATGCCAAATTTATTTTGAACAAAGGAAACTTTAGAACTAAAAGGAGGGCATTTGAGAGACAAATTTTCAGCTTCCAGTTTAGCAGAGCCATTTTCTCTTTTAAAAAACAAAGTGGAGGGGTGTAAAAAGACGTGTCTGTCATCTTTCATGGCAGGTTGACCAGATAGCTGCAAACAGGCAAGATTTCCAAGGTTTGCAGCTTTGCATACAATAGACACCCAGAAATATAGTCATCAAAGCAAGTCCATATATGTGAATGGCTGTTTTGTTTTTCTAACCATTGTGAGTTTGTTTGGTGTTTGCTTTTCCCATTGGTAACACAAATAGTGTTCTTGTACTGAAACAGTGGTGAGATTTGTATTATCAGAGGGAAACAAGGCAGGGCTCTTTAGGTTTGTTGTTTTTTGGTGATCTATTTATTTTAGATAGCTTTGGGGATTTTTAGAGGCTCCCTTTGTTAAAAACACAATTATAACTATTTTTAAAATCATGATATCCATGGGCCATTGTGTATATAGATCCCTGCTACTGAAAATGTATCCTTTTTTTTATTACACTAGTTTTTTCCTCCTCCCCCCAATTTTGGAAGTATGTCTGTTTAACAAGAATGTTCTTTAGTAAGCCACAGAATTTAGTGTTTTGTAAAAGATTTATGTGCTTTAAAATCAATATGTTGTGGTGTATGGGTAACATACAATAGAGGCTTTTCCCTGCCAGGTGATGGGTTCAGATGGGTGGTCTGGATCAGTAGCGACCAAAAGTTACCATCATAAGACAGCCACACACATATGGCCTGTGGACTATATGAAATGAGCTGGTGGCTTCAGTCAGCTCCTAGTGGACAAATGGCCATATTATGAAACAAGCCACCACTCTTGGCAGTTTCAGTGGAGAGAAGACAAAGACTAAGTAAGCCTCTGATACTAACCTATCTTCTCATCCAGGAAGGTGATCCTCTCAGAGAAAAGTTAAGGCTCACTGGCAGAGGTGGTAGAGGGAATATTGTGCTGTCACTCCGTCCTATGAATAAACTGAACTCATTTTTCCTGTGCTGAGTATCCAACACCTTATACAAGCACTGAATTTACTCTAAAAATCAAATAATGGTTTATCAGGCCTATTGTTGATGAATAAAGCATCTAAGTACAGAGTTTTACTGTGACCTCTCATGGCTCAAAGCCGTGGTTCTCAACCTTTCCAGACTACTGTACCCCTTTCACGAGTCTGATTTGTCTTGCGTATCTCAAGTGTCACCTCATTGAAATACTACTTGCTTACAAAATCAGACATAAAAATACAAAAGTGTCACAGCACAGTATTGCTGAAAAACTATTTTCTTTCTCATTTTTACCATATAATTATAAAATAAATTGATTGGAATATAAATATTGTACTAACATTTCAGTGTGACACTTACCGTATAATAGTATATAGAGCAGTTTAAACAAGCCATTGTCTGTATGAAATTTTTGTTTGCATTGACTTTGCTAGTAATTTTTATATAGCATGTTGTAAAATTAGGCAAATATCTAGGTAAGCTGATGTACCTCCTGGAAGACCTGTGTGTACCCCCAGGGGTGCATGTACCCCTGGTTGAGAACCACTGGGTTAGAGTGTCTAATACTTGTCCTAACACAGAGACACACACAAGGAAGTATGTACAGCTTTATGCTGTGCTTCCCCCCCAAAATGAAAAAGCCATAGAAATTATGATCCTGCATTTGGAGGGGGGATTTTAAATATCTAATCAGTATATAGCCTAAACTTATTGAAGAGTGGTGTGATAAGGGCCTGAGTAGAGAGAAAGGGCAAATTAATCCCATGACAGGCTGCACCTGGGGAAGAATCAAGGCTGATAAGCTTTTAATTGATGATGAAGCCCAGCTGGGCAAGGGACAGGAAGTTGCTATAAAACCAGGAAGTAGAGCCTAGTAGGGGATCTGGGGTGTAACAGGCCTGTATTCACACTCTCGGCTTAAGGGGGGGACTAAAAAGCCTGGGAGGGTTGCAAAGGAGCCTGATAGAGCTGAAGTAGGAAGCAGCCCAGGGAAACAACAACAGGGTTTGGGACTGTGCAGACTGGTTGCTGGGTATAGGTCCCTTGGCTGGAAACAAGGGGTGGGGAGGCCTGGGTTCTGTGTGAGTCAGCAAGTCACTACAAAGTTTTGTTAAAGTTGGCCATGCAAAAGTTCTTTCTTTGCACATCCCATTCACCAGTAGATGTCCTCAGTTACAAAGGCAGAGCTAGAACCAGTTTATTACGATGACTAAAATGACTGTGTAGGCTTCAAATCAACCCCATTTAAAAACTCTAAACTCTCTCGATTTGGCTCTTTAGTGACCCTTTACATACTCGCAGGCTTTGGTGCTAGGCTCCACTCTGATGCCCTACAGCCTTGCCATGTGATATGAAGGTGACAAATTCCTAATATTTAAGCTCAATTGTATAAGTAGATTCATCCAAAAGTCTTCATTTCTGACTGCAATAGTTTGTTTGAAATAGCAACATAAATCAGGGTGTGCTAGTAAAGAATTTATTTAAGAACAAACTTTTTTCATATTGTCCTGATACTTGGGGGCTGTGTCCAGGCTTCCCTACTCTGCCTTCAAGACTGGCTCTAGGTTCACCCTGTGTTCATGCAGGTTATATCCCCTTTACAAATGTCAAGTCTCCTGACCGTTGCTCTCCCATGATCAGCGCTAAGAGTATGTCCACACATGGGAGTGACCTGCCCAGCCCCGGTAGACAGACTCTCACTAGTGAGAACTGCTCTTTTTAGCATATTGGGATGTTGCAGTCTGGGCTCTCTCGGCCTAGGGGGTCAGGTGAGCTTGAGAGTCCAAGGCACAATATCCACGCTGCTATTTTTTTAATGCATTAGCTCGAGCTTGTCTACTCAGGCTGGGAAGCTCCCTCCAGCTGCAATGTAAAGATGCACCAAGAATCCTATGTTCTCCTTGTCACAACGATGACCATATTGCTCTTTCTGAATGTGAGGCATATCCTCTTTACAGTTGTGGACTCAGTTAACTCAGCATTGACTCCATGATAACTGGCAACCAATGATAATGTCCTATAGGGCTCTACTTTTCTCTCCATCTAGCTGTCGGCGACTGTTTTGTTTTACTTTAGCTGGTAGCTCCCTGAACAGGGACCTGTGAAGCACCATAAAAGCATTTATGGCCATGTAAAAATAACTCTTGCTCTGGCCTCATCTACAGGGTACATTTTATCTGATCCTGATGATGTTTGTTCCTAATGTAAGGCCCTGCTCCTGTTGAAGTCAATGGGAAATTGCCAGTGACATTAATGGGAACAGACTGGATCTGTAACTTCTCGAATGACCTTGAAGTCACTCCACCAAGAGAGATCTAAAATTAGACCTGCTGTAGCACTCTTGTCTTGTGCTTTCCTCTAAGAACAGGGGTCTTGAGAGCAGGCTTGGGTTTTTTGTACTACACAGAACAGAGCAGGCAGGAGAGACACAGGTGCAGTAAAGTATGTGTGTGCTTGGTGCCAGGTGGTGGTGGTGTCATGACACGTTAGTCCAGGAGGATAAACCTTCACATCTGAAGCACCTTGTCTCCTTGATTTGCTGCTGCTGTTGGGTCACCCAGCTCAGAAGTTGATATTTCAGCAGTGATGCAGCTCTCTGCCGTGGGAGCTGAGATTTAATACACTGCAGAGACAACGTGTGTTTTAAATGGCGTTTTTAGCTAGATTTCATTTTGACTTGTCAGCATCCTTTTAAATGACAAAATTGTACTTTTTTTTTTTAAAGATTCTGACTTATAAATCAAAAAGGGGCCTGAGCTGCAAAGATCAGATTCAGAGCCAAACTTTCCCAAAACTCTCTGAGGTTTTGGTCTGTTCCTGCTATATCTTCTTAAAGGCAGGGAGTATTTATTGCATCAAACATAGCTTCACAGGCTCACTTGTCAGAGTATCACTTAGAAAAGTGGGTTTTTGCCAGATTCTGGAGGCCACTGTGTCCTACATACACACGTCATGACACAAAATTGAGAATAAAGCTTTCCTAATGGTTACCAACTCCTTTCTAACAGAAAAGGAGCCAGGAAAAGATTAGCACCTCTGTTTTGTCCTTGCTGCAGTCTCTTTACCTTGTCCCAGCAGTGTAATGGCCTGCAGGGAGTCCCCCTGGAGCACTGGTAGTGTAGAGCTGGCTATGTGCTCCAAAACTGTCTCCTTTGCAGTTGTTGTCATGGCAGGCATGAGGCTGTGGGTTGCCAGGGCTAGAGGAGCCAGAGAGTGCTGTCATCTGGCTATTCTGTGCTGAGTTTGAGCAACACTCCAGATACACTGGTTCTAACCAGCTACAGTTCGGTGTCAAACAACCTGTTCCTGCCCAGCTTAAAACCAACTACAATCTCATGTAACTGAAGCGAACATGCTAGAGCTGGCACAGTCATGATTTAGGTCACGACACAGGGTGAAAGATTATTGGCTCTCAGTGGACAGTCAACAGAAATCTTTTCTCATCTTCCTGGTAATCTCTGCAGCATTTGTCACTATTGCCCAGGAGATGCTGCCATCCTGCCTGAAAGAAGTGGCAGAGGACTAAGGGAATGCGTTAACATGGGATGCACCCAATGAGCAGTAATTGGAAACTGCACCTGCACCACCATATCCTTCACTTGTGGAGTCTCTGAAGGATCACCATTTCCTCCCCACACACCCCTCAAAGGCAGAACAGCCTTCTACTTGCACCAACCACATGGAGTCATTGATCCGTTATCAATTGGGTGTGCTAGTCACACTCTCCTTTGTAGAGTGTGCCCCCCACCTCCAGCAAAGTCCCTAACCCTACAATTTAAGGCCAGAGTCCTCTACACAGGAGAAGTAGTTCCTACTCCTACTTTGACTTCAACATGACTACTCATGGGTGCTGGAGTGGGCCCTAAATTAGACAGCTAGAACATGAAGATAATGGACACTGGAAGGGATGGAGAGAAAGGAGTGAGCATGAGGGTAAATGTGAGATTCATATAATGATTTAAATCATACTCCTGCAGATATTTTAAAATAGCCTGAAGTAAGCTAGTCTTCCCCTTCCAGATAGCACAGGAATAGCAGCCAGCAGTGGAAAACAAGGCTGGAATCTCACTATTAAAATCTCGTCACTTTAACATGAATTATTGAGTCCTATTTTATTCACGTCTTTCCTTATTTGGGATGCTCTCACATGCCTCAAACATTCAGCCTTTAGCCTTTTTTGTCTAGTACAGCAGCTCAGTCTAGATTGATTTCTTTTGCTTTGTAGCTTTTGCAAGAATTAAACTTTAACTTCCACATTGTCCATGCTTCCCCTCTTCTGTTTTCCCACTTTCTTGCTTTCTAAAAATCTCCCAGAAACCTGTATCTTGAATGGATTTAATTTTCAAGAATAAGACAATGTGGTTAACTTACATAATTATAAAGCTACGTATCAGTATTCTGAGTGAAGCACTGTTTCTGTAGCAGTAGCTGAAGTTCAGCTGCTGCTGCTTGTGGTAGGGCTAGGGCAGATCAGCCCATTGTACCTCAAAACCTGCCAAGGCCCAAATGCGGGACAAAGACTTAAAAGGGGAAGGGGAAAGAAACAATTCATGCAGGGAATTGAAAATGTTGTGGTGGTATGCGTTCCATGTTGTGGAAATAGCGATTTCTGTAACAATGATCCTATAGTTCCTTATCCCTGCTGTAAACGTTTCAACAGGTAGAGTGAGAAGACAAGATTTGTGTGGAGTGTAGGTAACTTTAGGACTCAAGTGGATTATGTCCTTTGGAGAAAACTTAAGAGGAATGTGGCCCATGACTCAGTGATGCTTCCCCCTGCCTTGCTCTCCACTCTCATCCACTGAGTGGGATCTCCATGCAGCAGGGAACCTGAACCTCTATTTATAAGCATAGGCAAAGTATGTATTTATATTTTTTTTATACAAATGCATTTATTCCTAGAAAATACAAAGTCTCTTGTGGAACTGTACAAATCCATCTGAGTGGCAGTTTTTAATGTAATCAGTGGGAAGGGTGTGAATAGGAGATGACTCAAACACGTGGCAGCTTGAATGGAATAGGACACGAATCCCTCAGTGAAGTCAGAAGCCTATAACGTGCTTTTACTAAACAACAAGGGCATTTAAAAACATTGCTTTTACTTCAGATTGTCTTATTTCCTGTAATAAATTAATATCCCAGCAGCAGGATTGTTTCTGAAGAACAACTATACTGGTGCTTTTGTAAACTCCTTCAGACTTACCTGGAAGTAAGGCTGCATTTAACAGAATCACTACCAAGTAGTTCCACAATCTTAAATGTGGCCTACCTGAATGCTTTCTATAAAGGCGTAAGCCAGGGCTGAATTTGGGCCTCAGAAGACACTCTATCTGTAGAGGAACATTTGTATTTATATATACGCATTTTTGCACTTCTGTTAAATTGAGATCTACTGATGAGAAGCACTACATAAATAGAGCTCCAAGTGCTTTAAGGAGATCAGTTTCCCCATTTGTAAAACTTAGGCACTAAGGTGCATGAGCTCATCTAGCAAGCCAGGAGTTGAGCTGGATATAGAAGCCAGGTCTCCTGAGTCAGTCCAGGGAGCTATCTACTAGGCACATTGCCTTGTCTTCAGTATATGTTTAATTTGGGAATTCAGTGCTTTGCGGGACTAGGGCAGGAGTGCTCAAACATGTGCCAGATCGAGCCCCAATTTTGTATTCTTTTCTACCTGGCAGTGACTTCATTTTAAAAACGGATTTCTTATTTTTTTTCATTTGTCAGTGCAACTGTCTCAAATGATGGCATCTAAGGTGCCATGAAGACTGGGGAAATGGGTTTGGTATTTAATTCTTCTTCTGCTGATTGGTAGCTCTGCAGCGGCTTATCGCAATATACTTTCAGTATCCCATATAAAGGCACAGGTTCTGATTTAGAAAAATACTTAAGCACATACTTAAAATAAAGTAGATTTCCATGGGAATTACTCATGCTTAAAGTTAAATACATGTTTAAATGCTTTGCTGTATCAGGGCCATAAGGCTCAGCATTTCTCAAGATAAAACCCCAGTTAGGGAAAACAAATGAGTCTGAAACAAAACACCTAGACATCCCAACCCACAGTTGGCAGGGGGTTGAAATAAAAATTCCAACAGCCCCTGTCACACCAAACACTAATCCTGAATCTCTCAGCTGCCTCTGGGGAAGGAGATGGGAAACTAAGTCTAACATGGGCCTTTCTACTGGGGTTTCAGTAAGACTACAGAACACTAAAATACCCTGAACCTTATTATCATTTATCAATATGTACAGGTTGAGCCCAGCTCTCAAAGTGATATTTTCAACCATATATCAAGCTACTGAAGGCTATCAAGAGAAACATATAACAATGAATAATATTTTTTAAAATAGCACTTAACTTGCACTCTCCAGGGATATTGTCTTGGTTCTCTTTTTGGAATAAATCTGCGGAACTGCTCCCTATAGCTGGAGCAGGAAACTACTAAATATAATCTCAGATACACTCTCAGAATGAGAATAAAATAAGATGCTTTTGGCTCAGAAGAGTTTCCCTTAAGTAGCACAAATCTAACCTATTAAATCTTACTTGCTTCACTTCTTTCCTGTCACTGTGTGTGTGAGGGTGGGGGGGTGTAGAGAAGCTAATCAATCCTGATTGAGGATAAAATTCTCAGTTGCCTAAATCCCACTTTGGAAAGTGATTTAGGCACTTCATTCCAGCTCCTCAAAGGCATTTTGGTATCTAACTCTCATTGAAATCAATTGGAGCTAGGCCTCTAAATTCCTGTTGAAGATCTGGGCTAGAGCTGAGTGGAAAACTGTTTTTCCTGGCTCACAATGTTCTTGAGGCTTTTACCATCCAAATTGGGATGAAAAATTAAAATCAAACTTTTGCAAACAAAACAATCAAAAAACAAGTTGGTTCAGGTCAGCTGACACATTGTTTTAATAACTTCAGAACATCTATTTTTTTTACTTTTTAAACCTTTTTAGTCTAGCTTAAATTTTGACAAGACATTCTTTGTTTAGAAAATGTCAAATATTTTGTTTCAAAACATCATAGAGAATTTTTCCATCAGAAGACAGTCAAAACCAACCCTGTGGCATGAACAGTTAAACTTTCAGAAAATCCGCATTGTTAGGGAGAAAAAGTCAACCAGCTCTAAACTGGGCATTTGGAGCAAGTCCATGGGACTTGAGCTCCTTAGCCACATAAATGTTTTTGAAAATTTTACCTCGAGCTCCTAAGTAAACTTTCTGATTTTTTTTTAAAAAGCTGAGCAACCAGCATTTTCAAAGAATCATTGAAATGAAGGAATCTCAAGGAGTCATCTAGTTCAGCCCCCTGCATTGACGCAGGACCAAGTGTAACTGCTCCATCCGTGACAGGTTTGTCAAACCTGTTGTTACAACCTCCCATAGAAGCCTGTTCCAGAGCTTAACTAACCTTTACAGTTAGCTTAGATATTATGAAAAACTTTCTAAATCACCCTTTGCACAGACTACTTCATATCCATTGACTGTAGGACAAGGAGAACAATTGATAACCATCCTCTTTATAACGATCCTTAACACTTTGAAGGCTAAGGGGGAAACTTGATAAATCTTTTGTCAAGACTATAAATACCCCCAATCTTTCCTCATAGGAATAACTAGCTAGGCAGTAGTATTGCTGAAAAGGATGTGTGGGTTAAAGTGGATTGCAATTGAATATGGGCCAACAGTGTGACAGTTTGCTAAAAAGGCTAACATCCTGGGACATCATATATAAGACAAAGTAATTCTCCTATTCTACCTGACATGAGTGAGTTCTCGGCTGGAACAGTGTGTCCAGTTTTGGGTGCCACGCTTTAAAAAGATGTGGACAAATTGCAGAGAGTACAGGAGAGAGCACAACAAAAATGATAAAAGGTTTAGAAAGCCTGACCTCTATTGATTTCATTGTTAGGTGCTCACCAATTCTGGAGTCCGCTCACTTAGATGAGTTTTGAATTAGGACTTAAGTCAGTGGAAACAATGCCCCCTGAAGCCTTCCACTGAATTCACTGTGCTTTAGAATAAGCCACTGTTTATTTAGGAGTCTACCAGCTCTGTATATCAAGATGCTGAGAACACTAGCCTCAGTCCTGCAGAGCACTTAAGTGTGTGTAATGCCCTGGACTTCAACAGAACTACTTGTGCTTAAGGTTATGTATGTATTTAAATACCTTATTGAATTGGGGCCTAGGTGCTTTTGCAGGATTGGGTCCAGGGCACTCAACATTCTGCAGGATTTAGGAGCCTAATTTTAGTCTATTTTTGAAAATCTCAGTCTTCCCTCCCAGTCAGGCCAGGTTTCTTAAGAACCACTCAGATTAAGTTTGGGTTTTTTAAAAAAGTTTTTTGCACCAAAATAGGAACAATGACATTCCACCTTCCACTGCACTCAGAGTGAACCTGTTCAAACCCCTGCTGCATGTGAACGGGGCCAGTTCTACCAAGGTGGGAGCAAGGTAGTTGCTCAAAGCTGTAAATAGCCCATACCACACTGTGTGAGTAACTGCTGCTGGGCAGCAAGGAGCAGACCTCTCAGCACCAGCCTGGCACACAAATCAAATTGGCTAGGTTTGCACTTTGAATTGTTTCATGAATGGTATACTAAATTAAGATTCCCCATTCTAATATCGACTTTAGCTTTAAGTATCACTGGTTTGTTTTTTCTACACCATAATTCTTTCTTGCAGATCAATATGAAGGGATATAGAGAGGGCCCCATCTGACTTTTTGCCAATCAAAAGATGGAAAAACATGTTTCTTTCTTTCTTCCGCCAAGATGAGGGCAAGCAAAAAGTACTTCCTGCTGTGTACACCTCTCCCTGGGTGACAGCTATAGTTCTGCTAGCCAGGGAGAAAAACAAATGGCCTCTTGCCCAAAAAAGTGCATTCATCCTGTGACACAAAAACAAGTGTGAGGCTAGAGTCCTCAATAGTGGAGGATGACACAATATTGATGTGATCATTACAATAGACACACCATAATAATGGGGAAAGGAAGTTTTCTCCCCCTGCACCATCTCCTCCTCCATCAGCTATTTATTCTTTCAAACTTAAAATAGAAAAACACTTACTGGCCTATATGCTGGGCCCCCAAAGCAGTACAGGATGGACTGCAGAATCTCTCTTGGGCCATTAAGCATTCAGTGCAGTTATTAGGAGCTACATAGTGTAGGAGGTGAGGAGAATCATTCGTGTGCCCATTCCACTCCATCTTGGGCAGAGACCTGTGCTTCCTTTATTTTCTGCCTCCTGTAGCAAGCTGCCTGTTCTGCTGAGTGGGATGGCCTGCCGTGAAGCTGGTATCTACACACACCCTTTCAGCGTTTGTGTACCCCAGCTGGCCACAGATATATCTTGCTATATCGAGACAATGGAGTGTCACCTGCATAGTGAAGGCTTCCTTAGCATACCATACTATCTATGCTTTTGTGTCCTGATTTTCTTTCAGCAATAACAGCATTGCCAACCTCAACTTGTGCAAAACTCATGAGTCAAGCCTGCAAAATCATGAAACTGGCTTAAAAATCATCACTTTAAAAAAAAAAAAAAAGGTGTTTTTTCTTTGCCATCTGGTTTCTGATCCTTTGGGGGTGCTTGGGTCACATTTCAAGCTCTTTTTATTCCCACAGCCAGAAACTTAATTACTTCAATGGAAGGGGAAATTCTCATCTATTCATGAGCCCCCAGGAACAGGTTCTTTAAGAACAACGCAATATCACAAGACTGGTGATTTTTATCACAAGTCTCATAAGAGCTGGTAACGCTGCTGATGCAAATTCATGCGGGAGCAGAGGAGGGGGTGTAAGGAGGAGAGAAAGAGAAGTGTGAGCTAGTAGACCAGTCCTGCTTGTGAAAACAGAAAGGACTCTTATCTTTCCATCAAATATAAAATAAATAAATTAACTTTATAACAACCCTTTCTGGGTTGCAGAATATACCATTAATTTTTATCCTTTTATTTACTTCTGCCTAGGGAAAAAAGGATCATTCCTCTTAAGCTCAGAAAGGCACGTTACAGACAACCATTACTAAACAAAACCTCTTATTCACATGCACAAGATATGGTGGGTTTAGCATATTATGAGGTCTTTTGTGGTGTTTTCAGAGTATAAGCAAAACTGGTCAGAAACTGAATTCCTTCCTGGCAAGAGTCTGCCATTCTGCTATGCAACTTCCAGGAGATTTCATTTAACTGAAACAACTGGGCACCAGACTGAACAAGGGCTTGCCTGAGAAGGTAAAGGCTACAGGGGTCAAAATGTTCGAGGACCTGGAGAGGTGGACACCTTTAAGGTCCTAACCGTACAAATAGATCCATCTGGGCAGTGTCTGCCCCCAGCATGCTGAGATCTCTGAATTGTGGCTTTAACTACAGTTGAGAGCTGCTTGACAAATCTGTTTGGAACTCACCTTGAAAGACATCTGACTTTAACGTGGCCTCTAGCCTTTAAAAGGCATCTGAATTTCTAATGATCTAATTCTAGTGTAATCAATTTACGACTACTTCCTGAAAGAACTGTGGGGAAAGATGCCATTGTTGTGGGGAAACAGTGGATGGCACTGTTGGTTTGCAGCTATCAATCAATAAGGGATGGAAGGCTTAAGAGGCAATATTTTAAAACAGATAATAATTAAACAGGGAAAAATGCAGTTGAGCCCAAGGCTCTCAAACCTGTGATGGAGGAGATGGGCATTCAGCTCCTATTTTGGAGATGCTGCTTATGAAAATCTTTGAGTGCAAAGGTGATGAAGAGAGCAAATGATCATCTCAAATCTACAGATTCAAACAAACTGGCTGTATTGATTTGGGGACTTGGCTGCAGTGGAATTCAAGCTTAGTTGATAATTAGGTTAATGACAGTCATTATAGCAAAGGAAGTTATGCTGAGGCACTGCAAGCAGAATGCTGAGATGTTTGCATATCTGTCCCAAATGGCTTCCTATGATTAGGTTGTGGTTTAGTCAGATGGAAGAAAAGATGTTTTTGAGGACATCTTTGGAAGCCTTTTATTGATTATACATCCAAGGTATATGTTTCTTCTTAGCAGTATTTGTACCTGTTACATTGCATGTGTGTGCACATGCAGTTGGATTGAACTAATCTTGAAGGATATGAAACAGTGATTCCTCTGTGGTAGCATTTAACCACTCCGTTTTCTTTTAGGGGAATGGGTTAGGTTCCTTTAAACACACTCCTATATGGAGATTGGATTTATCAAGGGGAAGGCTATCTTTTAACACTGCAAAGTACTTTGCATCCCATGTCTGTAAATTCTAATCTAAATCTAATAAAGAGGAGAAAAGCGGGGATTTATGGGGGGAGGGAGGCAGATCTACCAAACATGTAAGGACCCAAAATATGGCCAGGCATGCATAAAGCTAGAGAGCAAGACAACTGAGGTGTTTCTAAATAATATGATCAAATAATTCTACAAGGTCAGAAGGTCTAAAACAAGAATGTGTAACAAAGCTCAGATCAGTCCCTCTTAATGGCTCTTGCCTCTTTGCCTAAACTAACATTTGAGCTTCCATAGAGCCATATGATCTCATAATCTTACAGTTAATACAAACTACTGAGACTTTCATTGCTATGGATGCAGTACAGTCATCCAGCACTCAAGATTGAAAAAGAAAATCGTGCTATAGCAGCAGATGGAAGCAACGATACAGAAGTCCAGAACTTCCCTGTGCTAGGTTTTTGGTTTGTGGGTGTTTGTTTTTTTGTTTGCATTATGGACTAACTTAAACTGATTTTCTTGATTTATGCCTTGTCTAAATAATACAGAACAAAGCATCAGCAATGCAAGAAAAATACAATGGCATTTTTTAAAAAGAAAAGCTCCAGATGCTGCACTTGGGACCAAATCCATCCTTGATATAATTATGCTGAAGTTAATGAAATTACACCAGGGATAAATTTGGCCCTGTAAATAGAATTGGACTGCCATTTCATTCCAAGTACTGAAGCTAGTTGTCCGAAAATTGGTTATTGAACTGGTTTACAGCTTTGATAGCCCTGGAGACGGGAATAACTTAATCCTTAATATTTGGTGATTGACAGGTCAAAAGTCTCCTGAAATGTGTAAAGCAAGTGCCTTAGAACTTCTGCAAAAATATCCATGAATGTTTATTTGGATAAAAATACAAACTTGTTGACTGTTTGCAGGAAAACTAAGAGTTGCAAACATTCCATTGTGTTGTGGAAAGCAAGAGTCTGGTTTGTGGAATAAACAGATCTCTCCATGACCCCAAGATCTGTATGCCCTGGAATAGCAAAAATATTTGACATTAAGCCCTTTACAAGGGTTCCCAACACACACTGCTACCCAGTCCTACTATCACAGCCATCTCCTTACAAGCAAGGGCGATAAGATGGGCCTTAGATGCACTGCACCCTGATGGCTAACAAACTGGGCCTATAACAAACAGACTTGTTCGTTCAACAACAAGCATGGAAAGTTGTTCCAAAGGCAAGCTCTGAAAAAGACACCAAATGTTGACAACAAGCATGAAACACACGAGGCCTCTTTAAAGTAACTTTCTCAGAGAAGAATGGCACTTAAAATAGACAGCTTTCTCTACCACCAGCTACAAAGATAATGTGCTTAAAAGAGGGAAGGAATCCTACCAATTAAAAAAAAACCAGACAAGCATTTAAAGGTACCAGCAAACAAGCTCTCTCTGTGCATGCGTGCATTATTCTGAAAAAATAAAAAAGATAATACCTCTCTTCTCTCTAGCTGTGCCTGGCTTTCTTCTATCTTTAATGACTAATCACTAGTGTAGAGAGAGGGTGGGGGAGGTAATATATTTTATTGAACCAACTTCTGTTGGTGAGAGACAAGCTTACATAGAATGATAGAGCTCTTCTTCTGCGCCAGGAAACTTGCTCAGTGTCACAGCTGAATACAGGATGCAGCAGCTTGTTTAGCATAAGTAATAAACACATTTCAAGGGGACTATAGAAGGTGAAGTGGCCCGTTCACACCCCTCCATTCACGGGAGTAGCGGGGAGAAGCAGCCAAGGGGTGTAGATTGTAATAAGCCATAAATCCAAAAGCTTGTCTCTAGATCAGTGGTTTGCAACCCGTGGCCCGCGGGATCTTTCAAAGTGGCCCGCCGCTCACCTCCTGCTGGCTGCAGAAGGGAGCCACTGCCTAAGGACCCAGGCAAAGCGTGTTGCTGTGGGGCTACAAAACCAGTGCAGACTCCTTACTACAGCAAAGGGGACGGGAGATCAGTATTCTGCATCCCCCGCCTGTAGCGAGTAGCATGGCAAAGTGCTCTGCCTGAGTCCCTGGGAGCTGGGGTCCCTGCTGGAGCCAGAAGGAGAGAGCACTGATCTCCTATATCCCTGGCTGCAGAAGGGAGCCACTGCCTAGGGACCCAGGTGGAGCGCACAGAGCTACAGGATGCGTGTGGTTTCCCTGATGCAGCCAGGGGGACGGGAGATGAACAAGGAGGCAGCATCCTTGCTGAACTACTTCTGTTTGGCTGCAGTGGAGGGGAGGGGGCTTCTGGCAGAGACTGGTGGCTCTTCAGGATTGAAAAAATATCTTTGGCCCTCCAGCCAAAGAGGTTGGGAACCACTGCTCTAGACTCACCCACAGAAGTTGGTCCATTAAAAGATATTACGTCAGTCACTTTCTCTCTCTAATACTCAGAGTACAATTTGATGATTTGATCCTTTGCCTGGTCCTTGGTTTCCCACTCTAGTATGTGCACAACTGAAAGGAGAATGCCAATACCATGGCAGGATTCCAGGGCCATGTACGTCCAAGGAGTCTGAACATTAATTCTAGAATTGCAATCAGTACGGGAAGGGAGCAGAAAAGGTGATGGGAGTTCACTGCCAGGATCCAGAACGACTGCATCATGAGGAGTCCAGAATGCATCACAACGTGTGCATGCGCCCGAACCCCAGTAATTACTGCAGTTGCCTTTCCTTCAGGAGCTGTGCCAGCATAATCTGCTCATTGGTGGTTTGCTCCCGGCGAAGTACTTTTTAGTGGATGGGTGGTACTATTGTAGCAAAATTATAGTATTGCCTGAAAATAGCTATCCTCTCATTGGGATAATTTGCAGTATCCAATGAAGTCGCATCGTCTCTAATCAACTCTTGGTCAGACTTTGGGAGACTTGCAGAAATTACAAGCTAGGCCTACATATATACACAGTATTTTAAATGCCTCACAGCTGTTTCCCCTTCTTTACTCATCCTACTCTTCCTCCCTGTGTAGGGTGACCAGATAGCAAGTTTGGGATGTGCGGGGGCAAGGAAGGGGAATAGGCACCTATATAAGTTTGATGCACCTTATCCACTAATTGATGAGCTTGTTTCAGAACTTCATGTGTCATGCTCAGCTGATGTACTGAGCTAAGGTGTTAGTTCAGCTCTATACATACTATGTTAGTTTTTTAACATGCCACAAATGTAACCTTTTGAGGAGACATACTTTGTAGCTGCCCAGCAAGCAATGTATTTAAGCCTGGTATGATTTACTAGGTGATCTTTTTGTCTCAAACTTAATGATTTTACTCTCTAATAGATGGTGGCTTTGACTAAATATGTGTGATCTGCCAGGAAATGTCTGATTCCACAAGATAGAGACATATCTGCATTCATGCTAGAAAATGTACATGGGTGAATTCTGTTGCACTTCCAGTGACTGTATTCAGTTTTCAGTGCACTGTCAGAACACTGCAGACTAATGAATGATTTGGACCACTAACATTTGGAAATTAAAATTCACATCACTTATTAATTCATCTAGACGTTAGACCTGAACAAAAGCATGCTGCACTTAAAATATTTAATCGACTGCAAACTTAAAAAGTAAATACAATCCTGTAAAGAATCATGGATTCATCCCCTAAAGTAATACTATTCCATTACTTCTGGAGACAGTGAAGAACCAAAATAACAACCTGCGGCTCGGGGTCCCACGGGGGGTACAGTCGTTGGGACAGCCGGCACCCCCACAAGGCGTCACAGCAGGTGGCACAGTCAGCCCCAGTTTGGCCCCAAGGACAATGGCCGCAACAATGGCCTTATTGGGCCCCATAGGGCATCCAGATGGGACCAGGGCCACAATCCACCCTGTCAGCTGAGGTGCAGTCCATGCCCCTGGCACAGGAGAAGGCCCATAGACACTGCTCCTCGGACGAGAAGTCAGACCCCATGGAGGGACCCTCTTATGGGTGCATCCCTTCGGCAGGCAGGGGAGCAGCCGCAGGATGTGCCTCAGCAGTCCTCTTCTTCCTCCCCGGACAAGGCAGTCTCCCGGGACCACATGGTGCCACTGGAGGATTTCAGGGCATACCAGGAGCTGCTCAAGAGGGTGGCCTCTAACTTGGGGCTGGAGGTCAAAGAGTTAGTGGAGGCCAATGTGCTGGCGGCAGCTACCCCAGCGAGAGTGGTCCTACCAGTCCACGATAGGGTCCTCAAAATTGTTAAGGCCCTGTGGCAAACCCCTTCCTTGGTCAGCCCTACATCGAAGGTGGCTGAGAAAAAGTATTATGTCCCAGCCGAAGGGTCCGAGTATCTGTTCACTCACCTGGACCCAGGAACCCTGGTGGTGGATGCAGCCAGCAGCGGGACAGACAAGGTCAGCCTGGTTCCACTCCCAAGACAACAAAAAGCTGGATTTGTTTGGGAGAAAAATTTATTCCATGGCAGCCCTGCAGTTCAGGATTGCCAACCATCAGGCCCTCCTGGGTAGATATAATTTTAATTTGTGGGACTCCCTCAGGCGATTTGCTGAGGGCCTGCCCCAGGACCAGGCCGCAGGCTTCACCACCATCCTGGATGAAGGAATCATGGTGGCTAGGGCAGCGCTCCAAACGTCCAGTGATGCTGCTGATTCAGCGGGTAGGGCCATAGTCTCCGCCATTTCCATGAGGAGGTGCTCATGGCTGCAATCCTCAGGCCTGTCCCAGGAGGTGCAGCAATTGATCCAGGACCTCCCCTTCGATGGGTCAGTCCTCTTCTCTGATCAGACTGATGCAAAGCTGCATGGTCTGAAGGACTCCAGGGCCATGCTTTGCTCCCTGGGCCTGTACATGCCCCAGGCTTCCATGCAGCAGTCACGGCCCCAGGCACAGCAGCAACCAAGGCCTCCACCTAGGCCCTTTCAACCCTACAGAAATAGAGATAAAAATAGGGGGTTTAGAAGATGGAATCAGCCCCCCAGCTTGTCCTCAGCCCCCCAGCAGGGGCCCCCCAGGGGGTCGGGCAATCGTAGGAGACAGTTCTGATGGTGCGCTCGAGGGTGGCACCCCTGCTGCTCTCCTGGATCCACCCCGCCCCTTCTGAACAGGTTAAGGCCCTTCTACCCTGAATGGGCAAAGATTATGTCGGACCATTGGGTCCTCGGGATAGTCTCTGGGGGCTACACCATACAGTTTACCTCTACCCCCGCGCCTCCCGCAACAACCTCCAGGGATCCCTCTCATGAGAAACTCCTCTTGCAGGAGGTGGACACCCTCCTCAACATAGGAGCGGTGGTTATGGTTCCTCGAGGCAGAAAGGAGAAGGGGTTCTATTCGAGGTACTTCCTCACCCCCAAGGCGAAGGGGGGTCTGAGACCCATATTAGACCTGTGTCGTCTAAACAAATATGTCAAACGACTCAGGTTTCACATGGTTTCCCTAGCCTCCATAATCCCTTCCCTGGATCCAGGAGACTGGTATGCCGCCCTCGACCTCAAGGATGCATACTTTCATGTGCCCATCCTCCCCAGCCACAGGCGCTTCCTCCACTTCATGGTGACTGGCTCCCACTACCAATTTACAACCCTGCCCTTTGGCCTATCTTTGGCTCCAAGGGTGTTCACCAAATGCATGGTGGTAGTGGCGGCCTAAGGCAAAAGGGTGTGCAAATTTTCCCTTACCTGGACGATTGGCTGATCAAGGGCAGGTCCAGGTCCCAAGTGCAGGAGAGTGTGACCCTCACTTGTTCCACATGCAGCAGGCTGGGGCTGCTCATAAACGAGCAGAAGTCCACACTAACCCCAGTGCAACACTTAGAATTCATTGGGGCCACCCTGGATGCCTCCCAGGCCAGAGCCTTCCTGCCTCAGCCACGTTTCAAGGCGATGGTCTCAATCCTCTCCCAGCTGCACCGATGCAGCACAACAACAGCCAAGCTGCTTCAGGCGTGGTCGGCCTCGGTATATGTGCCCACTGACTTGGGTGGTCACAGTTCCCCCATCCGTCCTAGCCCCCCTAGACTGGTGAAGGTCTCCCAGGGCAGTGTTGAAGGGCATTCCATTCAGGGAACTGGTCCCGTCAGTCACCCTAATCTCTGATGCCTCGGATGTGGGATGGGGAGCCCACATCAGTGCCAACCTGAGCACTCAGGGGCTCTCGTCGGGGGGAGGAGATGCGCCTGCACATCAACGTGGTAAGTAAGTAACCTTGTTTTTTTCAGAAAGCTGGGAGGGGGGGGAAATAACTTAAACCAAGTTCTTTAATACGTGATGCTGGAAAGCAGCCCTGTGAAAAATTTGGATCAAGTTAATAAATTAAAATGATGCATTTCTCAGCAAAGTAATATCACAGCAACGAGGAGTCATGACAGCCTAGGCATACTTGTTTTTTTCTCAGATTCTGCAGGTTCTTTGTGCCGTGGAGACTTCAAAGTGTGTTAATGCAGATTTCACTAATTTGGAACAACTCCATCCTGGGAATTCTGCCTTTCTGGTCTCTCCATTGCATACCATTATACACTGCAAAATGAAATAATAGGAATGTGAGGCCTGATTGTTTACACTCTAGAAGTGGGCTAGAAAGTACAATTTGCACCATGTGACCTGGATAAAGTTCTGTCTCTCCTGCTCACCGTGCATCAAGACTAACAATATGAACTACAGCCATAGCCAAGGAAAAGTGGACCTAAAGGGTGGAGCAGCCTTAGCTGCCTTCCAGTCACTTCTTACCACCTGTGGGAGCAAGACAGAACCCCTGCAGTGGCCATATTCTATGCACTGTGCAATTGTTTCTTCTCTTGTGCTTTGCTTAGCTAAGCCCACTGGCAAAAACTTCAGGGGTGCCTCTGGTGCCAGCCCACCAGAAAATCCAGAGGTTCTAGAGGAGGCAGAGACCCTGTGCCTCTTCGCCTTCTGCCATCCACCCTGCATCAAATGTGCCTCAGCAGGTTTGACAGAGCAGTTGAGAGCTGCACAGAACCACAGGATCTGCCCTCCCCCCTCCATTCGGGAATCATCTGGTTTTTGTTTTCAGCAGGCTGGGAACCAGATAACTGGACCAATGGGTCCTGGAAATAGTGGACAGGAGACACTGTCCTTCCCTGCACACTTCCCCTTCCCTCTACAGGCACCCTCTCTCACAAGGCCCTGATAAAGAAAGAGGTAGACTTCCTTCTGCAACTCAGCGCAGTGCAGGAAGAACCCATGGAGTTCCAGAGCAAAAGGTTTTATGTTACAAATGTTATTGTGTAGTCCCGAAGAAGTGGGGTTGCGGTACCCTACTGACGAGCGGATAAACTCTTTACTGTGAATATGAACTATGTGCAGAAATGAGGTAACATCTGCTCTGTGTAGATGCTGCCTGCAATTGCCTTGGCCTGGATGTCGAAATGGTGTTCCAGAAAACCAAACATTGCAGCTAGAGTGTACAGGAAGTGTGGCGCGTCTGCACTACCTGGAAGACTTGCTACAATGTTGGTGCCTCATTCTGGCCCTCTCACTCAATGCCAGCTGCAGAGTGGACATAACCTTAGTGGTGCATCCCAGCAAGGGATTTGGCCCTAGCACATCTTGTTTTGTGCATACTGTAGAAAGCAACAAAAGAGCAAGGATTATTCCTCTCCTCCCCCAGCCACCCACATGCTCAATAGCTTGTGTTGGGAGCGCAGAATTGTATTCACTTTTGGTGTAACTGACACACACTCTGAGTGTAAAAGGCACCCTTCTCCCTAATACAGCAATTCCAACAATCATACAGCAGTTCCAGCAATCGTACTCCTGGCACTTTCTCTCCTGCTCTCTGCCCATTTTGGAATTACCAGACAAGGTGTCTATAATTATGCCAAATCTCAATGGAGTAGGTAATTAAAAAGTGGATACAAAATGGGTAACTATTGTACAGTTCATGCATATGGGCTAAACAAGAGAAATAGGAATCCATTTCAGACAAACCCACATTCTTGCATGTCTCTGATTTCTGAATATCAGACTGTGGGTCAGCTTTATCAATGGCAGGTAATTTTCTACTACTCATCAAAAGTGAAGACCTAGTATATATGGATTCTGAGTCTTTCTGGAAGTTTTCTTGAACATTTATCTTTGGGCTAGGTATATTATATCCCAAAAGGATTGTTTTTAAAAGCAAGCAAAAACTTGATTGTCTTGCTTTTTTTTTTTCTAACCCTTGCATGCTGTGTAGTTCGTAAACAGTTGTTTGGACCCCACTATGTCTGGTACTTCCTTCACATTATGTATCGTGTGTTAAGAGCAGAAGACTGCTCCACTGAGTTCAATAAATACTCATTTATACCAGCTGAGGTTCTGGCCGTAATTCCCAGTGAAAATGTGACTCTTGAGAAGATTGTGTGTGAGGAGCTATTTAAGGAAAACCTTCTGCTAGTGATCAAAGGTTCATTAAATCTTACTGCTTAGGCATAAAGAAATGCAAAACTAACAGGCTCAGTGACTCAGAAGCTGGAATGTGATGGAAATGTCACTGAAGCCACTCCAAAATGTAGGCTTGCAGTGATACAAAATATGGCATTTGTGGTTACTGGACACTCTATGTTCTCTTGTACTTGTCAGTATGCAATAAAATATAAATCCTTTGGTTGCTTAATTCATTGAGTAACTGGAGGCTTATGACCAAGTGCCTTGTCCTCCTGTTCATTCAGTTGGCCATAGTATGCCTAGGGGTTTGTCACTTGACACAGTAAACGCTTTGACAGCATTGCAGTGTGTGTGTGTGTGTGTGTGTGTGTGTGTCCCCTTCATGGCACGCATCACCTGTTAGCAGCGACAATCTCTCTCAGGGACACTTGCCCTCTTACTGATGGACAGGCAGACTACATCCCCTCTCACTGTGATCACAACGTACCCCAGTGGCAACTTCAGCTATTATGTGGAGAAGTAATATAATTTCACGTGGATTTAATTGCTCTTTTAATGAAGTTTGCAATTTGTCCTATGTTTAGAGAAAAGTTTCTCTCTCCTTTTTAACTCTTATTTCATCTATTCCATTCTTCCCAGACACCTGGGGTTTTATTCTCCTCACCTGTGCTGGAGTAAATCAAAACTTCATTGGGATCAATGGAGTTGCACTGGTATAAAACCCGTGGGAGTGAGAGGAGAATCAGGATTCCAGGTCTCTTATCCCCCTTTTTGCCCCCTCCCGCACACCTGCAATACATCTGCTCGTCTTCTCCCCTGCACATACTGCCCACTTGCTTCACCCATTCCTTGCCTGAATGTTACCTTTGCTTTGGTCTCATGAAGTGCTTTGTCGTCCATAGCAGCCAAACTGGGTGTGCAAGCCTTACACAGTTGTTACCAAAGGAATAGAAGAGCAGCCTCAGTATTCTGAGCCATCCTTTGCAGGGATGAATTCAGGTTGCATGGGATCCATAAATACTTCTGTCACACATAAATCCTGAAAATATCATGGTTTGACCTATGCAGGTAACCTTAGCTATTCATTATTAGCCCCTTTTCTAAGCTGTGGCACGATGAGGAGGAAATTAACCAGAATCCGATTGCTCAGTCAACCTTCTCTTTATTATTATCTACAGTGCTTTGTATTTCCTAGCAACAGCTTAGCAATGTACCTCACAGCTAAGCATCCTTCTTGAAAAGTGTGCTTTATCTGAAGTGATTTACTATTGTTATAAGGATAACAGCCTTTTAAGTTAACAAAGAATAATTCTGGGAGTGAGGATGAAGTTAATACAGAACTGAGCACATGCCCTTGTTTAAGACCAGGTTTCTAGTTTTGCTGTCTGAAATTTAATGTCTACCCACATATATTCACCACCCAGTCTGAAAGCTTTCCTTTTTGTCTTTTTTGTTTTAAAACCAGCCCAGCCTACCATTAACAAGATTAGAGAGCAGACAGGACAAGAATTACACCTTTTTTGTGACCGCCACCTTGATAACATAGTGCGTGTGATGTACCACAGCATGGCTGCACTGACATTTACAGGCGAGTTCTCCAGACTGAGCTATGCTTGGTGCAGGAGGAAGGAAAGCAGCTTGGTGTCTGATGTGAGGAGGGAAAGTGGCTCTAATCCACCTTTTCTGCTCCCATGGCCTAATATGGGGTTGAATCAGCCTGTTCCATCCCCTCCTCCATGACTGAGAACAGCCCGGAGGCTGCACTAATTACACTGGCTAGAGCAGGCAGTAACCTAGGCAACGCTCCATTGGACAGATTGTTGGAGCACGTTTTGCTCTGGTTCCATCCCTGGTCTGATCAGGAATGCCTTGGGCTGGTGCAGTGGTTCTCAACCTATTTACCATTTTGGGCACATTCAGCGAAAAAACAAGCAGAAATGATGCCCCAAAAAAGCGGAAATGCGATCAAACAAGCCCAATTTGGCAGCTGGAGCAAAGGTGGCGGATTTTGCATTTCCGGTTCTGGTAGCGCTGCACTGGAAGTGCACAGAAGCAACTAGCCCAAAAACAAGCAGAAGCAACTGCAACCAGACCAAAACAAGCGGGAGAAAAGCAACTCGCTTGCAAAACAGACCCAATTCTGCTTATAATGAGCACGGATGACAGGGCATCTAGTGTCACTAGCCCAGCTGAGAGCCTTTAAAAGCTGTGGCTGGGCTCAAGGCTATCCTCTCTGCACGCACTCTTCCCCTGCCAGGAAGGATCTCTGTTGCTGCCAGTCCGGCTGAGAACTTTGAAAGCACCATTGCCAATTTACATATATCTGCAGAATTTGGGGGTTTTCTCCTGTTTCTTCCTGCCCCAGCAACTAAAATTTGAACAGAGCTAGTCTTGGCAGGTGGGTAACCATAACCTCTTGATGATACCCAGTGGACTGAATGGTGCCCCTTCAGCTCCACCTCCTCCCCACAACAGCCATCACAGGAATGCAAAGTGTCTCTGGCTGATGACAAAGAGGTTAAAACAGAAGGGAAGAAATGCCCCCGCTACCAACACCACCCTTCATCACCTGTGTACGTTTGAAGGACCATCAGGCAAAATCTTCCGCTGTACAGCCCAGCACAGAACTACCAGTCCCTTCAGATTTGGAGAACTGGAACACCAGTATTTTTAAAAGATCTCAAACCACATTACCCCAGATACTCCTATCACTCCATGAGGTATCTCCCGGGAACACTATGAATTAGAAGCCAGTTGCTAAGTCAGCAACATCATTAAACAGAAGAGAAGAAAACAACAGCCTGAATCTCACATTGCTGAATGCAAGGTCAGTCATCTACAAAACCAGAAACATCCATGACCTCACTCCAGATGAAACACTTGGCTTTGCTTGTGCACGGAGATGTGATTTCATGCCACTTCCAACTCTACCCAGCTAGTCCCTACAGGATAGGTTATAAGTCACAAGCCAAGACTCGAAAATGCACCAGAAAAAAGAGGCAAGTAGCAGTCCTGTTCTCCTCTAGCTTCAGATGCAAAATATGTTCCATTTCAGAAACAAAAACACTTGAGTGCATTCGTATGATCCATGAGGTGAAGGACCAGAGGAATTTAGGACACCTAGTGGCATCCAGACATCCAGATGGAAACTGACTTTCCTCCTCTGCAGCAAGGAGTGAGCAACCAAAGCTGCCCCAAAGATTCATGAACTGCCTAGGTTTTCAACTGCCCTGGCAGAATGGGCCGCCCAAATAGAAAGCTATGGTTCTGATGAGTCAGTACAAGAGGACAGTAACCTCTTATCCACTACCATCAATGCCTTGGCCCCAAATCATCCACTCCCCTGACACAGGCTAGTAAGGTCAATGTGGTTCACAGATGCGCTGTGGCAGATAAAGTGCAGAGGCAGAAAATTAGAATGCTAATAGTGCAAAAACTGCCCAGAATCTCTCCACCAGCAGCACAAACACTTCCAGGACTATGCCAGCGCACTAAAGGAGACAAAATGATCAGTCAACATCTCTGCAATTAGTGCCGCAGAATCATGGCCAGAAGAAGAATTTCTCACAGTAAACCAGTTGATGACCTCAGACTGCACATCCCAGATACCTGATCCAAGCATGGACTGGCTAGCTGTCAGCATACATCACTGCTGAGCCCCACAGAATACATGCGGAGCTAATTGGGGTTAGCCCTGATTATATTATCTGTCGCAACACCTTGACTGAGTTTGGCCCCACCACATGTACCAAGCTCCAGAAGCCCTGAAATATTAGAGCCATTGTTAAATGAATCCATGCTCCTCCTGGCTGGTAAAAGCTAGCAAAGAACTATGCCCATGACTAACAGAAATAGCCAATGCTTGCTTCTGAGAAGCACACCTACCAAACTCCTTGGAAAAAGGTAATAGTTCATCCAATCCTCAAAAAGCCAATACTGTACCTTCAAGATCTTTCCAACTGCCATCTCATCTCTAGTATCCCATTCCTGGGCAAAATAATTGAAAAAGCAGTATACACCAACCTCCAACGTATGACATCAGCCAACATCCTCGGTGCCCCACAATCAAGGGTCAGACCCAGGCCCAGCACAAAGACCACTCTAGTGTCACTAAAAGTCAACTTCATGTTCAGGGACTTGAGCAACATCTCCGTGCTCCTAATGCTGGAACTCTCTGCAGCCTTTGGTACAGTGAACCACAGGACACTACTAACCCACCCATACAGAACAGCAGGAGTAGATAACTCAGTGCTACATTGACTCCAATTGTTCCTCTCCAACAGCGCTCAGAGGGGGATGGGTAACTGTTCCTCCTCTCCAAAGGCCCTCACCTGTGGAGTCCTGCAAGGATCCATACTATCCTGCTTCTCTGCAATGTCTCAGAGACCGCTGAGGGCGAGAGAATGAGATGCCATGGGCTTAGCTGCCAGCAGTGTGTCAAAGACATTCAACTCTCTATCTCAGTCTCAACTGATGCAACCACAACTACTACTAGAAGTGTCAGATGGCCGAAAGGAAAATCTCTTCTTGGATTGATTGGCTCAGGCTGAACCCAGGCAAGATCCAACTGATGCTGGTCAGAAAGGAGAAAACTTTCAAAGAACTGGCCCAGACATTGTCTCCACCTTCCATCAAAAGCTCACAGCCTCCATTAGTCAGGATGGTTTAAAGTCTCTAGGTCCTGTCAGACTGCTTGCTAAGCTTGGATGACCAAGTACCATCAGTTTCTAAAAATGTCACCTTTCCCTTCCAACTCACTAGGAAACTGTCCCTTCCTCCAGGATGAGGACCTGGCCACAGTGACCCCTGCATTTGTCACTTCCAGGCTGGATGACTGTAACTCACCGTGAATATGAGAGAGGGTCCAGTTGGCACAGAATGTGGCTGCCAGCTTTTTCTACACCTCAGGCCACCATTAGCACATCAAGCCTGCACTCAAATCCCTCCACTGGTTCTCAGTCAGCTTCTGAGGCCAGTTTAAGGCCTTGGACCTAATTTTCAAAGAAATTAATTAATCAAGCCCTAGCTACATCAAAGACCAAATATTTTATCTATGAATCATTGTAACAGCTGCACTTTTCTGGGCCAGTGCAGATCACAAAACCCAGGATACAGCTCATGAGAGCTGGGAACAAAGCATTATTGGTCCAGGTGATCCGGCTATAGAACAAACTTCCAGAGATGGACAAATCCAGAGTCTGAGCCTCTCTAGGAAATGCTGCAAAACTTTCCTCTTTGAAAAAGACTTTCTTCCATAAACAGCACAATTCGAACATCCCTTTTATTGCCAAATCCCCGCCACACAACCCTTTCCCTACAAAAAAATAAGACCACCTACCAAGCAGAATTGACCCTGAAAAGGGAGAAGTGCCAGGGCCTCTGGAAGTCCAATGATTTTATATGTGCTCAGATATGACTGACGTGTGGCAGTATAAAGACACAATGGATTTGAGAAGGTATAATCTGAATATCCAAGAGCAGATCATCCACTGCGGCTGAGCTGAGTTCTTCACCTCTAGACCAGAGGAAGGGACATGGGTGACTTTAAACTTTGTGGCCCCTTTTGATTTTTGGAGGACTTGGGGCCAGGCTGGTCTGACTGCAGTGGCTGCCAATAATCCCGAAAGCCTATTCTGGCAATCAGGGTTTACTGGGCTACAGGGACTCACTGGCCACTCCTTTGGATGAGACAGACCTCGTACTCCGGGGACTGGATGGCATAGAAGCTGCTACAATAGCGCTGTATGATGTGATTCCCCTTCTCCAGAGGGAATATCCTACTGGCCAGATTCACCAGCATTGGGGCAATGCTGCTGAAATGGCCAACAAGGATGGCAGTTAACACCCATCATAGTGATGGTTTTTAATTATGTAGAAACCAGCCAGAGACTAACAAATCCATTTCACAAGCTGCCAGACGGTCACTAAATAGCAGTAACTATTGGTTCCTGCTGACATGGGTCTGATGAGAACTAGAAACCTAGATATACAATTAGCCACCAAACCCTCCCCACTATGAGCTAACTAGACTTTACTTTCTAAAATGCATATTTTTCTCCAACATGAGTTACCTGAAGGGTGACATTAACCAATTTTTAATACATTTTAAATATTTAAACAATGTTCATGCTCGCAAAGCTATAAAAGGACTGACAATAATAGAACAGACAGCTCCTCCAAACACCTTCATCCTGATTTACAGTACCCCTGCTGGTCCATTGATGGACCACTCTTGAGCAGACACTGCCATTCATAAACTGTATCTGTACTGAGGTTTCTTCCACCGCTGCTGACACTCTAGCAGGGTTACCTAGGGTAGGCATGCTAGGTGTAGGTAATAAAAATACTAAAAGCTTGGCCATGTCATAGCAGGTCTAGAACAACTGTGGGAAACCCGCTTTGATAGGGTAACAAGCCTTGAAGATGAGGGCGGAGGAAGCAGTAAATGTGATATCTTGACTTTAGCAAGGCATTTGATACTGTCACATGACCTTCTCATGAACAAGCTAGAGAAATATAGCCTAGACCAATCTATTATAAGATGGATGCACAACTGATTGGAAAAGCATACTCAAAGTAGTTATCAGGTTCATAATCAAGCTGAATGAGCATATCAAACGGGGTTCTACAGAGATCTGTCCTGGGTCTAGTTCTAGTCAATAGCTTCATCAATGATTTGGATAATGGCATAAAGAGTACACTTATAAAGTTTGCAGATGATACCAAACTGGGGAGGAGTTGCAAGCAGTTTGGAGGACAAGATTAGAATTCAAAATGATCTTGACAAACTGAAGAGATGGTCTGAAGTAAATAGGATGAAAATTCAATAAGGGCAAATGCAAAATAAAAGTTTGCACTTGAGGAAAGATTTGAAAAAATTGGGTTTGAGTCTGAAGAAGAGAAGACTGAGAGAGGACATGATAACAGTCTTCAAGTACGTAAAAAGTTGTTAGAGAGGAACGTGATAAATTGTTCTTGTTCTGTCCTCAGTAAAAGTAGAAGTAATGAGCTTAAATTGCAGCAAGGGAGATTTAGGTTAGACATTTAGGAAAACTTCCTAACTGTCAGAGCAGCTAAGCACCAGAAAAAATTACCTAGGGATGTTGTGGGATCTCCTTCATAGGAGCTTTCTAAGAGCAGGTGAGACAAACACCTGTCAGGGATGGTCTAAATAATACTCAGTCTTGCCTCAGATCAGTGGTTATGAACCAAGGGTACATGTATCCCTGGAGGTATATAAAGGTCTTCCAGGGAATACATCTGTGACCCGTCCGTGCCTAGGGTAGCCACCTGAAAATGCCAAGGTCAGGGCAGGCTGTAAAAGGAGAGAAGATTCTCCCAGCACTGGTGGGTGACACTGAAGTCAGACTTCCCAACCAACCACAAACAGTGCTTCTGATTCCCCACACTGGTTATCAAGAAGCCAAAACAAAATATACACAGCCCCCTTTACTGCATTCCAGTCTCTGGCTCCTAATCGGCCACTAGCTCTAGTAAAGAGATCAGTTATTTAAAATTCTATGCTCTTTACCAAAAAGGTTTCTCCTGACCCCAAAGGGTCAGCCACAGTACCAGATCAATATAAGTTTAGATCTTACCCAAATACCATGCTGCCAGCCAATCCTTTAGTAACTAAAACTACTGTTCTATATACTATATGCTGAAATGTAAGTACAATATTTATATTCCAGTTGATTTATTTTATAATTATATGGTAAAAATGAGAAAGTAAGCAATTTTTCAGTAATAGTGTGCTGAGACACTTGTATTTTTAGGTCTGATTTTGTAACCAAGTAGATTTTAAGTGAGGTTAAAGTTGAGGGTCCACAAGACAGATCAGACTCCTGAAAGGGGCACAGCAGTTGGAAAGGTGGAGCACCACTGGTCTAGATGACCTATCGAGGTCCCTTCTTTACATGTCTTTAATCACAGACAAGGCCGTGTGACCTGATTTGTAAGGTGCTGAGCACTGCCTGCCCTGCAGAGACCCCACTTGAGGAGGATCAGCAAGATCAGGTCCTTGGGATAAAATCCTTTCCACTGCAGAGTAGACCTATCCAATACTTAAGAAGGGAGTAAATCTTCAGGGCTTAAGCAATGTATGTGGCCATGTGCAGGCAGGCCTTTGTATGGGGATGAATTTTGTCCCTACAGAACTTTCTGTGAAGGCCAGGTTTGTGTGACTTGTATATTGCCTAAACTGATCAGCAAACTCATTTCCCTTTGCAATCGAATCATTGTAACACATTTCCAGAGGCAAACGGCTATGTCTGTATATACCAACCTAAACATATTGTATAAATTAACAATAGAGTAAACAAAGTTATGCCTGCAGTTAGCTAAGCTAGGAACATTTTTTCCCTCTCAAGTCCTTGGAAACGTACTGTAATGGGTTTTCTCTAATTTTGCCATCTAAACAGATTTTTGTGATGCTTTCCTTCATGTACAGTCTTGTTCACTTGTGAATGCTTTTCTTCAGCATGCATTTTAAAACATAACTCTCCAACTGTCACAGAGCTATATGTATTTATCACTGTGGCATTTGAAAAATATGTAAACAACTTGCAGATGTTCCACTGCACTGTAACCAAACTTGGCTTTGTCAATTTCACACACAGGACAAAACCACGTTGGCTCAGAAAAACTCAGCGCCCTAAGTTTGCTAAGTTCTCTTTTTATATAAAACATTTCTAGGACCTAATTAATTAAAAACAGGAGCATGTTTCTTTCAAAGTTCGTATGATAACAATCCATCCAAAGAATGAGGCACATGTAACATCTTAATGTTTTTATGATAGTACTGCCAAAGATCTGAAACGTGTGTGTCTGTGTGTGTGTGAAAGTTAGACACATAACCAGTAAAGCTTCCTGAAATATTTAATATGGTGCATTACAATTGAGTTCCTATATATATATTTCACATAGCATATCATTACAGACATTAAACTTCAGTGAATATTTTCTTGCCCTTATGACTCTACTACTATCTTTCATCATGAACAAATATTGAAGTTGCTTTATAAACTGGTGATATTATGAGAACAATGTGATGATTATGTAAATCTCCAGCCCAAAAGCATCTTAAATTGCAAGTAAGATTGGAAGTATAGATTAGTAACTGTAGGCTGGTGGCACGGTCCAGCTGCGACGTCATGACCCTTCCTTGGGCCCAGGCTCCGAGGAAGGCCACAGCACCTTGGTCTAGGGGAATAAGCTTATCAAAGTACAAGTTTTTAGCCCTGGCCCGAGGTAGGGCGGACTTCTTTCGCAGTCTGTAGCCCCCTGGCCCTCCCGTAGGGCAGGGGTGGTAAGGAGTCTGGTGCCCCCAGCCTTCCAACAGGGCGGGACAGGAAAAGGCATCTATCGCCCCCGGCCTTCCAATAAGCGGGCCTAGCAAGCAGTCTGGAGCCCCCAGCCCTCAGGCAGGGCAAGGCAGGCAAGCAGTTGACAACCCTCGGCCCACAAGCCAGGCAGGGCTGGTGAGGCAGTCAATAGCCCCCAGCCCTTCAGTGGATAGGGCAAGTGAAATAGTCTGGAGCCTTGGCCTTGCAGGCAGGCAGGGCTAGTAAAGCTCAGTATCCTCAGTTAGACAAGTTCCAAGAAAGCCGAACACTCCTGGGGTGGTTAGGGAAGGGGAATGCAGGCCCACCCAACTCCACTGCGACCCAGCCCAGGGCCCTAACAGTGGCAAAACAGTTTGCCACTGAGTCAGTAGGGATCTACCCGCAACATGCTGACTGGTTTGGCCACTGACTCAGCCACTCTCTAGTCGGCTGTCCCTGGGCGACTTCCTCCCACCCAGTCCCTGGGTACCGGCATCCAGGCGTCTCCCTCCGAGCCACTAGAGTAGAAAGCAAGCAGGAGTCCCACCAGTCCCTCACTGTTGACCAGCGGCAGGTCCGGAAACTCCTCAGGGTCATCAGCAGAGGGCAGCTCGTCCAGGTGGTACACCAGGCTCAGTCCACTCTTGTGAGTGCCCGACGTCGGACAGCTCCTCCAGGTCAGGACTGGCCTCTGGGGGTTTCTACCACCCAGCGGTCTTGGGTAGCTGCTCCCAGCTGCTAGAGCCCGGCAGCCCTCTTCAGTCACTTGGGCTCGGCGGCCCTCTCCAGTCATTAGGATCTGGTGGCCCTCTCCAGTCACTCGGGCTCGGCAATTCAGGCAGGCTTTGGAGGCTCCGGTTGTGTGGAGGATGCTCCAAACAGCCACAGGGTCCAGGTCAGGCCTAGACCACAGCCTCTGGGAAGACATGTCTGCCTCCAGCAGCAGCTTCCCCCCGACTGAGCTGCTAGGCCGGTCTTTTATATTGGCCCTTCCTGTCTTGGCTCCTCCCCTTTTCTCCCAGGTTGTTTGGCCTGCAGGGCCTTGTTCTGTCCAGCAGGGGCGTTGTGACCCTTCCTCGGGCCTAGGCTCTGAGGAAGGCCACAGCGCCTTGCTACAGTAACTTTTATGTTATTGCAGAACTTCATAGGATGGTGATGGTTATATATGAAGTATTTAAGGCTAGACTCTGCTGTTACACCTGTGCATAGCAGAAGCAATTTGTTACTTCACTTTCTTGCATCTTTTCTGACTTTTGCACAGAATGTAAAAACAGCTGACTTTCAAGTAGCTGCCTCAATACACACATAGGCACTTCCTTCAGACTCTCTTGATTTACTGAAATAAATACTAATGTTAGGTGAATGTTTGTGTTGGTGATCTGCCTTTCTCTTACCTACAATCATGTAAACTACAAAGCTCTGTGGTAAAGATAGCACACTCTTACAATGCCAAGTGGTACAATAATTTATTTACAGGTTGTCAGTCTTGAGTTTTCTTTCATCTGACTTCAGAGATAAAGTATTTCAGACCTGTCTTGGAAACTAGGCTCTTCTTTTCCTCTCTGCAAGATGGGTGTGTAATAAACACCAGCCACATTACCACAACTCACTTAAAGGCTGCCTAGTCCTGAAGTGGCATAATACAGTGTATGTAAAACAGATGTTTGAAAACTGATGTGGTGCATAAGGCACTGGATTGGGACTCAGGAGATATGCGTCTAATTCCTGGCTCTTCCACAGACTCTGTGACCTTGGGTAAATAGTCATTAAGAGAACTGAGGTACTGAAAGTATCTGTAAAATAGGGATTAAAAATACTACTCATATATTTAGGTCCCAGTTCAGCTATCCAAAGCAGTTAAGGACAAGCTGAGCTTTAATGGGACTTAAGCACCAGCAAGGAGCGAAACACATACTTAAATGTTTTGCTGAGTACAGATGGGCTTAAACTTGTGCTTCAGTCCTTTGCCAAATTGGGGGCCTTAGCTAGTTTAGCTTACCTCAAATAGTTACGATGTATTTGTACAGCACCTTGCCCAATGGGGTCCAGATCTCATTTGGGGCCTCTAGAGACTACTATAATACAAATAAGTGATGATAATGTGGACTCTATAGGATTAGGATAGTGTGAATGCTGGGTCTGTTTAGATAATTATCTGTACAGCAGCTTGGAAATCATTTCAATTAGTTATAACATATAAATGAAAAGGGGGTGACATTTTGACAGCAAAACAAATTAATTGTCAAACTGGAGTATTAAGAGAGAGAACTGCAGGCTAGATGTTGATTGTAAGTTATGGTCCAGGGAAAAAGGTCAACACTTCTACCAGATTTTGTTCTACATTAGGACAATTATGTTTAGGTTTAAAAAAAAGTCTTCTAATTACAAGATAATGCCAGTTCTTCAGAGAATGTCATATAGAGAGAGTAAAATATCAAAAATATTGATGTAACATCAAAGCCTGTACTGAATATAAATCATTTTAAAGGAACCCTTATATTGTATTGAGCCTTAGACACTCAAATACAAATGCTATAATAGTGACATTTTTGCTGATTAAAAAATATCATCTGCTGTCCTACTCATTTCTAAACCGTAATCACATATGGTTTAAATAAACAAATATCAGTTGCAGCCAGCCGCTTGGGGGGTGTGCATTTCCCACAAGCCTCAGGTTAAAGGAGAATAATTGCTGCATTTTTCCATGGCTACTTCAACAGGGTCCATTTGCCTTTGTTACCGATGGAAAATTGGAAACCGAGGCTCATAGAGTCAACTTCCAGCAAACAAAATCCAGTGGTGTGTCAGGAGGGATTTTTTATTCCAATTTCAAATATAAGACCAAAGAAGTTTATTGTGTGAGAAAAAATCCTCCACTTTCCATTTATATTGATTTCCCTAAGTTTAAGAAGTATTTGCATTCTCTGTTAGTGGCTAGTACTCGAACAACAGCAAATGCTCTGGATTTTTAGGGTTTAACACACATTGGTACCAAAAAGAAACAAATAATTAGCTTGTTAGGGCCTGATCCAACATCCATTGACTCTTTTAATTGACTTTAGTAGGCTTTGGATCAAGCCTATTCTGTGCTGCTGCGTGTGTGATTGTTCCCTTTATAGAGATGCATTATCAGTCCAATATAACATACAATGTAAGGAGAAGTAATCTTAGACTGATTATAGTCATGTTATTCTTGGAAGTAGTAGGATGAAGGGGACTATTGCCTTCTATATGAATTTACAGAGTACCTGGGAGATAAATCAATGTATGTGCTGTTTACCTTCATTGCAGTACAAAACTTGCAGCTGTCTCAGAGGCTTCCATGCTCTAACAAGAGACTTCCTCATTTTATGCAGAATTATTTCCACAAACTTGCTGAGACACAATGATTTGCTGAGTTTTGCTTTTTCTGACAGCAGATGATGCAGCCTTTAATGCAGGAAGACAGAGTCCATTTTGGCTCAGTTACAACAGAGTTATTCTACAAATCAGTACAGTTATTCCAGTCTTCCACCAGTGGGAGTAGAACTTTATCCATGTTTTGTAGTGCACTGTGTCTATAGTGGTACATTCACTGAAGTAACCACAGTCTTCTGAATTACTACGTTGAGTTACTGAGGGACCCCTTAAACTGAGAAGCTGTTTTAATCATGTCTGCCTGATGAGAGTATTTATGCAGACTCTCTAAACTTCCAAAATCCTGACTCACTGGTGCTAGGCTCCATGTAAAAACTGGCATAGATTCTAAGAGGGTGGGGGGCAGCCTCTTCTCTGGTTTATTCCAAAGCTATGGTCAGGAAAATAAAAGCACATCCCCAGTGCACTGCAGGATAAAACTAGAATACACTAAAAGCAGGATTTTAAAAAACAGGAGCCTAAATTTAGGCTTCTAAATTTAGCTACTTGCCTGATTTTCAAAAGTGCTGAGACTTCAATATTGACTTCAGTTTAATCCATCCGTGCATAACTATCTTCTCCATACCTGTAGTCTGGAGTGCACAGCACCAAACAATAAGAACTGGCACAAAAGGAGGTGTTCTTAGTTAAGATATAAGTGGACTTTTAAAAACTGGTGTTCACTCGAGTTTGTGTTCCCTGGGGCAGATGCTTCCATACATGCTCAGACGCAAGATCTCTTAAGTAAAAATAACAATTCTACAAAATACAGTAGTAGTGTGTTGCTGAGAAATTGTTTGCTTATTGCTATACTAAATAAGTGGAGGGTTTGTATGGATTATTCATTTAAAATGTCATCCCTTTCATACTTCCCCCGACTAGAATAAAAGCCAATGTACACAGGTTTTATTACTGGCTCAGCCCCTGAACTGCTGTGAGGCCCTGGAGGAGTCATTTCCTTTCTCTGTGCCTGGGTTCCCCCTCTATTCCTGTGTCTGTCTTGGTCATTTAGACTGTAAGTTTTTCAGGATAGGCACTGTCTCTCACTATATGTATATACAGCACCTATCATATTTTCCTGGGTATCATTCTTTCCCAATTTTGCTGTCTGCAACCAATCTGAATATAGACATGGACTTTAGGCTAACATTATCTTGCATTTATATAGCTCATTTTATCCCAAAGACCTATATATACTGGAATTGCTTTAACTACCAGCTCGGATGATGGATTAGAAAGTACACTTATAAAATTTGCAGATGATACCAAGCTGGGAAGGGTTGCAAGCACTTTGGAGGCCAGGATTAGAATTCAAAACAACTTTGACAAACTGGAGAACTGTTCTGAAATCAATAAGAGGAAATTCAATCAAGAGCAAAGTATAATATTTAGAAGGAAAATATCAAATACACAAATACAAAATGGGGAATAACTGGTCTAGATAGCAGTACTGCAGAAAGGATCTGGGGGTTAGAGTAGATCACAAATTGAATGAATCAACAATGTGATGCAGTTGCAAAAAAGCTAATATTATTCTGGGGTTTATTAACAGGAGTGTCATAGGTAAGACACAGGAGGTCATTGTTCCTCTCTGCTCACCACTGGTGAGGTCTCAGCAAAAGTGCTGTGTCCAAATTTTGGCACCATGGTTTAAGAAAGATGTGAACTAACTGAAGAGAGTCCTGATGGGAGCAACAAAAATAAAGGTTTAGAAAACATCACCTATGACGAAAGGTTAAAAGAACTGGGCATGTTTAGTCTAGAGAAAAGAAAGCTTAAAGTGGAAATAACAGTCTTCAATTATGTAACAGGCTGTTTATAAAGAGGATGGTGCTCTATTGTTCTCCATGTCCACTCAGGATACGGCAAGAAGTATTCAACTTAGTTTGCAGCAAGAGCGATTTAGGTTAAATACTAGGAAAATGTTCTAAGTATAAGAATAGTTAAGGTCTGGAACAGTTTATCTAGGTAGTCTGTGAAACCCCATCCTTGGAGGTTAGACAAACACCTGTCAGGGATGGTCTAGTTATCCTGCCTCAGCACAGGTGGTGGGGATGGACTAGATAACCTTTAGAGGTCCCTTCCAACCCTATATTTCAATGATTTAACAACTCAAACAAAAACTACTCCATAGTTTAGGAGAAGCAAAGAAGAATACCATACCCAGCTGAAACTGCAGGAGATATTTATGTAGTCTGAATGTAACCAAACAAGTTGAATTTGGCCAGGCCTCCCTTGGGTTTTCTAGGATCAGGACCTCTGTTTTTCATTTTAGCCAAAGGACAAGACCTCCTAATACCATGTTAATGTATTAGTGACTCAGAGGGAAGAATCTCACCACCTACTGGTTCAACAACATGAAACTCTAGATTTTGACTGGAGATTTCCCATCCAAGCTCTGGTCAGGCCTGTTGCTGTTTGGCTTGTGAGATTCCAACAGTGCAGTAGCTTAACAGGGTATAGGGAAAAAGATGACCCCATAATTTTATTTTAATGAGTACATGTAGCTACATAGAAAAACAGAGTTGATGCCCCCTATAATTCCTGCTGCAGGCTGCACAAATAGTCTTTACTTGGTAGCTGACACCTGAGTTTGCTTTCAGATGAGTTGAATAAATAGGAAAAAAATCTTTTTTCAGTTTCTGTTCCACATAACAGCACAAAAGGAAATTAGCATCTTGGTAAACGACAAGGGTCATTAAATATTTTCAAAAGTCTCAGTGGAGCCAGAAGTTGTCAAGTGCATGAACAGCTCCTTACCTGTCTTCAGTCCTCTTTCCAGCTGCATCAAAGCATGGACTGTGTTCTTTCCCCACAAAGCATCTGATTCATGAGACAAACTTCCAGGAATGTAATTAGCAAAGGAATGTGCAATGTACAAGCGTTTCAGATTTCATCAGGGCATTTGAAAAAGGAAAACTAACAAATGTTTGATTCAAACTTGTCCAGTGGAAACAGATCACAGCATACATCATTTTCAGTCTGGGAAGCTCTGGGATAAATCTCAGGGGATAGATGTCATTTTTAAAGCAACCTGTATTACTGTGTATCCCCTTTAAATAGTAGTATGTAATTATAGACCCTAGATACTGCAAAGAAACTGCACACTCCGACCTCAGAACCTAGTGGGGCACCATCTGTGTGCAGGGAATGCTTCACCGTTCCCTTTGCAGGACTGAGGCCACAACTGGCATCTTCAGCCTTACAAGGGAAAGAGGAGATGTACGGATAAAAGAGATAATCCTAATATTTTTGTACTTCAGTGTCATTCAAAGATTTCACTCCTGGTACTATAAGGATGATGTTCAGCTATGGTATTCTTCAGGCTCAGAAGGCAGAATTTGGGGATGGAAAGCCCTTCCCCAACCTTTCCTCTGCATTGAAGACTCAAAGGATTTTTGAGTTGCAAAATACATATATAGGGTGACAAGATCACCTTCGATTCCAAGTTCTTGAGACAGTAACAAAATGAACACCTCAGCCACAGAATTGGATCTTCTAGCATGCCTCTTCACATGCCAAGGTCCACATGGGGGATACAATGTGTGATAAAATGAAGGACACAAAAACAAAATGTTGTGGGATTAATTCTGTTAGCATGAATAACTCATTCCATAATTGTTATAGTGTCATGAGCGATTTCTGCTGCAAACAATATTAATCAAAAGTAGCAAGGGGACACCAATTTTGTGTGGAATATAGGGAATTTGGCACTAAAATGAGTGACATCCCTTGAAGTGAGGGACATTTGAGAGATATTGGTTCTGGTTATATTCTGTACATTAATATCGGATTCATGTGACAGAGCTTTGACGGGTTGAAATGGAAGCCCATTTTCAATAAAAGCCACATACTGTAGACTGCCTCCAAGTGTAAGCAATTAGTCGAACCAATTAGTAACTGGAACTGAATCAAATAAATCAGAAATGAAAAAGACCTATTAGGTAATCTAATCTATTCCCATCTGCCAGGGCAGGATTGTTCCCTTCAATATATTTGCTAATGTTTTGTCCAGTCTAGTTTTGGATACAGCATCATAATTTCAATTTATGTGATCATAGAATAATATGGTAGATATTAAGGATGGAAAAACATATTAGGTCACATAATCAGTCTTTCTGCCATATGCATGCCTGAATGAATGGTGGTCTGTTCTACATTTGCAAGTGTTTTGTCCACCCTGATTTTGAATAATTTCAGTAAGGTAGCTCCAGCTTTAGGGGGAAGCCCATTCCATAATTGAAATCAACTTTGGATTTATTATGTAGTGGAACATTTTTCTTGAATGTCAATTTTCCCATTTCAGATAGCAACACTATTGGGTGAAATTAGCAAACCAGCCATTCCCCAGTTCCTCAGGCAGCCTCTTTTTTTGCCTTTGACTTGCAGAATGTTAATATTTTTCTGAAACACACAGCTCTTGGTTTATCCTATAATTGGATGTCTCTAAATGATCCCAAGGTCATACATTTATGGAACATAGTTCTTGGTGTGCAGGCAATAATATCAACTGTCATGCTGGCAGCTATCTGTTCTATTAGTGATCCACAATTCAGGGCAACCAAAAATTAAGGCATTACTGCATAAAGTACAGAAAACTCTTTATCCCTGGATTTAGTGAGTAAATAATCTTTCTTAAAGGTGAAATCCAAAGCTGAAATGAACACAGAGGTAAGCCAGGCTGTGGGGTCTTCTGCAGAGGAATAGGTTTTAATTAACTAGCACTTTCTAGTTTACCAATGGTATCCATCCCAAAAAAGTGACCATTCGTCCCTTATTTGTTGCCTCTTGTCCTGCTCTCAAGTCGTTTAGGATGTACTCCATCCCATATTTCAACAACAGTCATGCAAAGGATCACATGCTGTGATACAAAGGAATGATTTTGTACCACAAGTAAAACATTGTGGGGATTGTGTCTCTTCAAAATACATTTCAAGGAATGCTGTGTGGAGATAAAAACAGGACAAAGGTAAGGAGACACCCTGTACCCCAGAATGCTTCATTCAGTGACATACCAAATAAGAGCTGCAAACAAACATTATTATATCACAATTTAGGGTCTGGTTTAGGTCAGTCTCCTTGTTCATCCCTACTGGTTGGAGCGGGTCACATCAGGTTCATGATGCTTCCTTGTATGAAGATGGCTGCTCACATCAGGAGTAGGACAGTGATCTGTAACCCAGCACCATGGCGCTCGCATCCTCACCAAGCGATCCACTTCATTGTGGCTCTGGATGACTGAGTTCCTACTTGGTGGAGAGAGGTGGTATAATCCCACTGTTGGTAGCTATCAGTCTGATGTTCTTCTTTGGGGTCCACAAAACTCTTCAGCAGGGTTAGGTTGTACCACAAATGGTTTCCTGCTTTAACATTGCAGAATTTAGTTGCTAGTGCATGTGATCCTCTGCAAAAGGTTAGGCCCTGGTCACTTGCCCTAGCTACAGTTTGTCATGTTGAGGTGCACGCAGAAGCAGGGGGAATAGAGAGGTATGTATGTTTACAAAAGTCAAGAGCTTTATAAATAATAACCTACAAGCAATACTGTCCACTCTATGACTGGGCGTAGTGAGAGTTAGTGTATTAACTCTGTGTCTTCCAGCCAACAGCTAAATTCTCTCATGAAAAGGCACATATAGGGTTCTTTTCCTATATGAATATGGCCTTTGAAACATAAGACACATTCCATTTCATGAGCAAATGAATCAAAAGCAATCTTCAGTCTATGGTAGTAAAAATGCAAAGCTTCCACCTGAACTTAGAACTTGAGTTTGCAGAGCTGGAAAGGCAAAGTTACAATCGGAGTTGCTGAAGGCCAAAAATAAGTTCATGGGCAGAAACACTGTAGTAATAAATGTTTGCTGTTGTTAATCCATTTTAGGGAGGCAGATTTTTTTCATCCCAATCCCACTGGTCTTTCCTAAAAACACTCTCAAAATGAAGCATAAGGTGCTGTTAACATTTTACACTTGTATAACACCATGCCATTGTGATTCAAAGCGCTTTCTCTTAGCCTCACAACACTTCTGTTTGGCTGATGAAGAAACTGAAGCAGAGGCTGAGTTGTCCAAAGTCATATTGGAAGCCAGTTGCAGAACCAGGAATAGAATCCAGATCTTCTGACTCAGCTGTATTTTAATTAATCACATAGATACATTTCCTTCTGTTTCACCTCTCATCCCTCTCTACCTGCCTCAATGTATCTAGATTATAAGACCTTCTGATCAGGGATCATCTCTTTGTATAAAGCACCATGTCCACACATGGCATTACGTTGTAATTTAAGTTACAGTAAATCCTCAAAGATACGAACACCAGAGTTATGAACTGACTGGTCAACCAAACACCATGTGAAACTGGAAGTAAGCAATCAGGCAGCAATGGCAGAAGGAGGAGGGAAGCAAATACCTGTACCAAATACCTGTACTATACTGTGCCTGTATTGCATCTTAAAGGTCGGCATGCAGAACAGAAGGAGCCTGGGGCCTGCGCTGTTTCCTGTAAGCCAAGGGTGCTGTTTCACGCCCCCTGCTACCCCACCCCACTGGGAAGGAGAAGCTGTTTTCACCACTAGCCGGGTCAGGAGGGTCAGTCCGAGCCTGAGAAAGAAACTGCCACAGGGAGCTACTGAACCGCTGCTATTGCAGCCAAACTCTGGCCTGGAGCTGGAGTGGGAGTCAGCTGCGCTCTGGAGGAGTTTTAAAGGGCCACATCCTGTGCACCGACGTGGCCCCAGCTTTGCCCATGGCTGCACTCCCGGATCCTGCCAGCACCTCTGGGAGTGCAAGGGGCAGGTGAGGGAGGGAAGGGTGCTGGCAGCAAGCTGGAACCTGCCATGTACTGCCTCTGGAGCCTGGCGAGCAGTACACAGAGCAGAGCAAGCCGTGGGGAGAGGCGGCTGAGGACTGGGGCTTGTAGTGCCAAGGATGTGGGGCAGGCTCCTCCAGTTCAGCCCAAAGGCAAGAAATAGGAATAGGGCAGGGTGCTGCTTGCAAACCAGGCAGTGCTGCCAGGTGCCACCTCTATTCCCAAGGTGTTCATATCTTTGAGGTTCTACTATATTTGCTTATCAGCCTGGTCTTCATTTTATGCATGGCATGTCCTTTGTGACTGACTACCTGGGGAAGGTGGTACTGTAGTTCTGGCTCTTGGCCATGCATAAATACAGACAAGGAGACGGTGAATTTAGCATCAGCACTACATGTAATCAGCTGAAGACAAACAAATGTGATGGGATCAACTCACACATCTGTCAGTGGACAAGAGCTGGAGACAGTGAAACAGTTCAAGTATCTGGGGGCAATTATCACCGATGAGGGACCAAAGGCAGAATTTCTGGCAAGAACTGCACAAACAACTGCAGTACTGGCATAGTTAAAGCTGATTTGGAGGAACAAGAACATCTCCCTGAAGTCCAAATTGAAATTGCTGCACGCACTGGTCATCCCCATTTTTTTGTATGCATGCGAGACATGGACCTTTATGGCAGAACTTGAACGGAAAATATAGGCAGTGGAGATGAGATACTTCCATAAAATCTTGGGCATCTCTTACCTCGACCATGTCACTAATGAAGAGGTTCGGAACATCATCACCCAGTGTGCTGGGTCATATGAAGATCTTCTGATGACTGTGAAGAAGCGCAAGCTGAAATGCTACGGCCATGTAACAAGATCATCCTCCAAGGGACAGTACAGGGGAAGAGAAGAAGAGAAAGGCAGAAGAAGAGATGGACTGACAACGTAAAAGAGTGGACAGGAATGGACTTCGTGGAGACTCAGACACTGACGTACAATCGTCAGGGGTGGAGACAATTGGTTGATTGTTCATCAGTGATGGTGCCCCAGTGACCAATGCAGTTATGGGAGCGATAACGATAACTACATGTAATGGGAGTGTTTCTGTTACAACGAAGATTCTTTTGCTGAGGATGGATGCAGTAATAATGTGCTTGGCAAAAGCGGTCATAATTCCTTACCCATGCATTATTGTCCACAGGTGCTGTGGGCAAGAGCCTATTCAGGTCAGCCCAGACCATGGCATCTTCCCCAGTGGGGTGTCCTTTGTGTGATGCCTCATGATCTTGGCAGATGAGCCAAATTTTCAATAACTTCCATCAGGCCTAACTAGAAAAAAAAATTATTTGCTATCATTTTCTCACTTCCCATTTATCTTGGCACAGGAGTTCCAGTATGGCTCAACTCATCTACTATTATTCTTGTCTGTCTTGGTTTATGACAGGGCGTAAACCCAACACTGAGCTAGAGAGTTCAAATAGGGCACCTAATCGCACCAGAAGGGTGGGCCAGGCCTAATTAAAGCTGAGTCCCAGCTGTGGGAGGAGTTGGGTGGTTATTATAAAAAGAGGAGGCCAAGAGTAGAATGGGGGCCAGAAAGAAAGAAAGAGCAAGATCTCTGCAGTGCCTCTCTTAGCACTAGAGAGTGAAGAGGCCAGCAGGGTTGAAGAGGAAACCGGGGAGAGAATTGGCCTTGGGATCCTCTCCAGAGAAGATTTGACAATAGGCCAGTAGAGAGCTTTGGCAATAGGTCAGGAGAGAGACAGAGCAGCCACTAGAGCAGAACAGAGCTCTGGTAATGAGCCCTGATAAAAAAGCAGGATCCCAGCCTCCAGGGAGGCATTCAAGTGAGGGAAGGAGCAAAAGAAAACCTTAAGAGGAATGAGAGTTTGAACCTGAGAAGGGCAGAAGTGGATTAAGTTTGTATTTTCATTTGGGATTTGTTGGGGGACTCCAAGGGGAGCCCTGTGAACCCTTGCTCTGAAAGAAGAATGAAGCTCGAGAGGCTGTGGAGTCTGGGAAGATAGGTTGTGAAGCCCTGAGGCAAAGGAGTAAGGACCACTGGGTCTAGAGACCTGACACAAGGTCTTGAAATTATTTATTGGACTTTTGTTTGTTTGTATTACCCCAGAATTTGTGAGGGTTGTAGAGGAGTGACTTATATGTGACCTGGCTGGAGGGCTGAGTCACAAGAAAGGGGCAGACCACCATAAGGCCAGAGCGGGTACTGGTAGGGTCACAGATGAAGAGAGCTGTTCTGCCCACCCCCAGCCATGAGAGGGCACGTCAGCAGTTAGTCACCTCCTCTATAGATGGGCAGGTATGAATTCTTACTCTGAGGACATATGTAACTATTTCCAGAGGCATCCAGCAGAATTATCCTTTAATATCCTACTGCACGGCTCACTGGGTGACATAACAGGGCTGTCTAAGCATCGCCCTCTCGTGGCCTGTTGAGACATGACTCACCCAGCTGTGGGTCATTGATGGTTGGCTGACACCTTTCGCTGGTCAGTGTAGTAGCACCTCAACTCTCTGGCTGGGCACACTTGAGTCTAACCTCTTCCAGGCTATTAAAGTCCAAGAAAACAAAGGCAAACTGAACTCAAAACTCAGAACTGATGGAAGAATTTTTGGCAGGACCCTTCCCTTCTACAAAGTGTTTATGTGGCCAGCCTCCCTGGGCCCAGTTGTCCCTTCCACCAGGAGGCTCCTCGAGGTAGCAGGCTGCCTCAAGCTTTAGGCTGCAACCAGGCTTCCCTCCCTGAGAGAGATGTAGAACTCTACACTCCGCTCTGGTCAGCCTTCACCTGAGCTAGGCCTCCTCCTTTCATTGACCCTCTCCATGTCTGACATTGACTGTAGGTGTAATAGGGTGAGTCAGCTGGGCCCACAGGCTTTTCTTAGCCCTCACATCCCTAGCATGGAGCCTCCCTTCCTCATTAACCCCCTCACTGCCAGTGTGGGGTCTATCAGCCCCATAACAGGTGAATATATTATAATTACACTCAAATTATGTTAAAAAACATTATTAAGGTTGCAAAATCAAACACTCAAATGTTGGAAACACCAGAATTAAGGTTGCCTGGGCAAATTTTATTTGGGCTTTTTTTGTGTGTATGCATGATGAAATGGTCTTTAATGACATGATGACATACTACTTTTTCCATAACACCTTTGCCTCATTCAGTGCACAGACTGAATGGTGCTCACTTAATGAGCAGCTATTCAATATTTTGTTTTCTCCTTTCTGCAGTGTGTGGCCCCAGGCTTATTTACTGAATCCTAATCAAACCAGGCTCTGCAGAGAGAATTATTAATTTCCTCATGGGCTGTTCTATGGCACTCATCACTATAGTAGGTGAATGCTACACAAATATTAATGGATTTTTTTCACAACTCCCTGTGAGATGAAGGTGTATTAGCCACACTTTACAGATGGGGAACTGAGGTACAAAGAGAGGAAGGTCAGAAGTATTAACTGATTTTGGTGCCTAATTTGAGACACTGAGCACCTGTTTTTTTCAGAGTACTTAGCATTATATAGGACTTTGAAAGTTCAAAGCCCTGCTCCATAGACTTCAGTTGTGGCTGAGAGTGCTCAGCACTTCTATAAATCAGACCCCAGGGTCTCAACTCAGGCACCTAGAAACTACATAACTACATAACTGCTGATCACACGTCTCCCCCTCCTCTTCCCCCAGTTCAGCCTATGTCCCTTTTGCATTCAAGCCTGGTATCTTCCTCCTCACTGCCTGGATACCAGCATTGAGAGCATAGGAGACACAATTCCTTGGTCTCCGTTCTGGAACCTGGATCTGGACCTGAATCCAGCATGGCCTGGGGCAGGTGGGAGGGAACTGTAATTGCAGGGAAAATCCTGCTCAGCCCCTGCGTCCCCAGGGTGGAGCATGCAAAACATGGTTGGAATCTTTGGCGATCTTAGCTGCTAAACTCTAGCAAGTCTCTACTGAGCATGTGCAAACTATGATTTTTTCAAATGTTTATATTTTAGCTAAATGTGGGTGGATTTTCCCAGGTACAACAAATGGCATATCTCTGATTCAAAGTCCCCTGCATACACACTCCACCCAATTTCATATCCCTGCTCCAAAGCATGGGGGCACTAGAGCATCTCAAACAAATGATCTCAAGACTTTAAAATGGACAAAAACATATCTTTCTCTAACCATGTTCTTGAAAATGGCTGAACTGGTTTGGCTGAAATTTTTCAAAAAAAGGCAACCGGCATGGAAATTTTCAGCCTAAACAGTTAAAGTTATAAGCAAACAGTGGGCAAAGTTATAAGCAATTGAAACCAGAGTCTTCTAATGGAATGCATCATGCAACCTGCTATCAGCCCCATCTATAACAAAGGTCTTAAGTAACAAATAGGGTTGATATGTCTGAGTTTCTACCACTGCCAAACAGTCTTGTTTTATGACAGAATGATTAATCGCTCTGATTTTAATTTCCTGCTTCTGAAGGATGATGGCCATCTACTACTGCCTCTGTTGTTCAAACTATCTAATGATTAAGATGAATCCAGTGCCACTTTAGAAGCATCATGTGAAAAGTGGATAATTTGGATGCAGTAGTTTCTAAAATTGCTGGTTACATTCTGATTTGATTTTCTCTTAGGCTAGATTACTCTGCTCATTCCATGGATACGCCCCAGTTATGAGCTCTAACAGTGAAACTCTCATATCTGCAGAATCTATTATAAATATTCAGTAAAAATCCACACCAGCCTAAGAATCTACCATTTACTCTAGGTGCCAGTGTAGTTGGTTCTTAATGGCGCCAATGTTCTTGGGTTTGTAGGCTTTTCTCATTATATGGTGATTACCTGATACCAAATGGAAACTGGTCAAAAATGTTTCTCTCCCAAGCCTGTCAGCTATTTCAGTCACGCCGGTGAGGGTAGTTACCTCTGCTAGTCAGTGATAATTGCTCACTGGTTAGTAATTTGTAAATTTGTTCCCTCCAAAACAAGATGATTGTTCTTGAGCACAGACCGCTGAATCAAGAAACACTTTGGTAAATCCCTTAATCTAAGGATGCTTTGCACTGGGCTTTTTCTGCTTCCCATATCAGCATCCTTTTTGTGGCTGTCTGCAACAATGTGGTGGAATGCAGAGGCCACTCAATCTGGAATGAGTAGCTAGCCTGGATGCTCATTCCTGCACTTCACCCAGTTATTTGGCAACCTCTTCCTGTATCTTTTCACATACTGAGGTCTTCCCAATCCTTATGATCAATATAGTTCTACTATGGCTTTCTTGTCTCTCTCTTGCCATCCATCATGCCACCTGCCCTAGATTTGGATATAGTATTGTCTTTTATTATGATGTCTCATACCTTTAAAGAGCAGACCATTTATAAACTGGCTGAGAAAGGGAGTCTTGTGTAACAAATCACACCTAATATTTCCTGTCTGGCTAGGCATTATTAAACTTAGTAACTTGGACCTTGACATCTGATGTAAGGCTTAGGTGCAGCTGGGAAAACCTTACTGAATATCAGACAGACTCCTTTGGAAAACATATACATTCCTCCTTCTGGTGCAAAAAGAGCCAAACGTTGAGAGGAAGCATGGTTTGGTGGCTAGGGCACCTAGACTAAAAGCTAGGAGGCCTGCATTCTGCTTCAGGCTTTGCCACTGACCTGCTATGTGAACGTGGGCAAATCACTGAACCTCTGTGCCTCAGTTTCCCCTCCCATTTTTTATCTATCTTGTCTATTTAGCTTGTAAGCTCTTTGTGGCAGGGTCTGTCTCTTACTATGTACAGTGCCTAGCAAAATAGACCCCCCCCCCAACTGTGACTGGTATCTTTAAATGCTTAGTGCCTTGGCAAATGTTTGCCCTTAATAACTATGACACTTCTTTTAACACTAGATCTACATCATTAGTAGGAAAGGAAAGTTAATATCATCATTTAAGAGAACAGTTAGAAATCTTGCTGCCTTTTTACCAGTCTGTCATTCTTACACACACAGCTGCATATCTTGCAAAGCATTTTTACCAACACTGTCTCCTTCATGGCTAGTAAACATACTGTTCAGAACAATTGTTACTGGATGCCAATCACTGTAAGGTCACTTTGTTAACATGGAGAGGGGTTTCTGCTGCAAGTCAACTTCACTTCAGCACTACAGTAAGGGAGAGTGAGTTTTTGAGCTCACAGGCCAGATCCAGGCTGGTGGAAGTGGCTTCAATTCCATTTAAGTCAAGTCAAGGAATTTGTATTAGTTTGTTACCAGCTCTGAATTGGTCCCTTGGATACTAAATATTGTAATGGATTTTATCCATTATATACTCAATAGCAAGAAACCTCTAAGTAAAATAAGCTAATGATTATTAGCTAATTAATAGATTTTTTTTAAAAAAGCACAATTATATGTATATATATTGCCTCAAGAGTATAGAATCATAGAAGATTAGAATTGGAAGGGACCTCAGAAGGTCATCTAGTCCAACCCGCTGCTCAAATAGGACTAACCTCAGCTAAATCATCCCAGCCAGGGCTTTGTCAAATCACAGCTTAAAAAATTCTAAAGACGGAGATTCCACCACCATTCCAGAGCTTCACCACCCTCCTAGTGAAAAACTTTTTCCTAATATCCAACCTAGACCTCCCCCACTGCAACTTGAGACCATTTAAATGTAGGTGTTTTTTCTCAAAGCAAGATCTGTGATAACCTGGTTACATCACACAGTACTGTGCAGTGAAATATGACAGTGGCATCTAATGCATGAATGGGCTAGAGTACAAGCCTGTACAAAGTGTGAAAATGTAAATCTGGTGCCTGCCAAGCTGGTACATATGTGAAACAAATGTTAATACAACAATGCTGAAAGGTGTTAGCCAAGGTATCAGTCAGCCATTTGGATTCTCTGTTTGTGGCTTTTAGGTTTGTCGTTCCTTAAGTAAATCGTATCTCTTATTTCTATCTGTGGAATACCTCTATCTGTTTGTTTGTGCTAATAACATGTTTAAGTGCCTTACAGATAGATATGAAGAGAAGTTGCCTGTCCCAAGGATCTTACAATCTAAATAAAGCAGAACAGAAACAAAGGAAGGAAACAATGTGAAAGTGTCTGAACACTGAAATTTAAGTATGTCTTCTTAGTTCCATAACTCTTCTATTGATTGTTTTAAGGCACACAGCTTTTTTAGTAAACTCAGGTCGGTGGGATGAGGAAGATGGGCTAGAATTGATGGGCCTCTGAAGAAACAGGTTTCCAGACAGGCTGGATGAAGAAGAGTGAAGGCATGTTGGGCTGTCTCAACCCTGAGGTTCTAAGCATAAGGGATAGTGTGGAAGAAGCCCCAGAGACTAGAATAGGAAAGGGATGTGAGGGGGAAGCCAGCAGAATGGTTTGCAGGCTAAGTCTTTGTTTACCCTCAGAGAGAGACCTAAGTGACTTGCTCTATAACACTCTGTAGCTGAGCTGAAATTGCCTCCAAAATGGTGGACTTCACAATGGGTAGGTTGGCTCAGAAATTTATAGATGAAGCACATTGAGAAGAGACAGGCATTACAAACAGTACAGTGACATCAGTGGGCAAGTAAATGATTTGATGTCCAGTAGGGCAAGGCAGAGCGTCATCAGCAGGGAAAATTCAGTCTTAGGTCTCCCAGCCCGTCTCCATGGTATCTGAATAGATATTAAAGATCTGAATCAGGTTATTGTGTAAGGCTAGGGATATTTCTGTACCCTTGCCCCACACTCTCTGCTGTGATATTCACTGGTCAGTGAAGCTCATTTTAAGAGTAAAGAAACTGAGATACAGCAGGAAAAAAGATAGCCCAATGTAATAGACTCCTTCTCAATTTGGATTTAAAACACAACCCACAGAAATTTCTACATGAGAAGCCAGAGAAGTTATTTGGCTGTGCTCTTGCTCCCAACTCTCACTACGCACAATCAGAAAGGGGCACTGAAGAAAGTTTGACTTCAAGTTTTTTCTGAGTAAGGACTGCAAGAACTGACTCTTGTGGATGCAAGGCACTATTTATATGTAGAGAAATGAACAGGAATTAAAATAAATATAGGGATTCCCCAAGGGTAAATAGAGTTACAAATGAGTGTTAGTCATCTACTGCATTACAGGCTGCAATGAAGTGAAGATTTAGTTTGCTGGCCAACATCCTGGTCTCAATCATCCATCACCAATGTAAATTCCCTTAAGAGTGGACATATGGTGCAGAACTATGAAGAGAATGCTCATGCCAGTACATGTTCCAAACATAATGTCAAAAAAGTCAGCAGGTTCAAGTGGGTGAGAGTGAGAATTTGGAGATATAGATACAGACAGAAAATCCTCTTCTGCTCTACCTGTGAAAATATTACTGTGGGTTTATACCCTTGAAAGTGAGAGCAGAGTTTGGGCTTATATAGTACATAGGGATGGAATGCACACTGACAGCTCACACATCACTTGTAACACGCACAAATTCCATCCCACCCTCCTTTAAGTGACTTTCATTTTCCCTTCAGGTACTCACTAGTAGACAGGAGTAGATTGCAAATGTGACTGAAGTGCTTGAGGAGATATCACATGTCCGCAGTACAAATAATTGACTAGTTTCCCAAAACGTGTGATTTTTATCATAGAGCAGAGATGAAAATCTAGACCATCAATTGAACAAGTAATTGGATCTTTAACATTCAAGAGTGATGAGCACCAAATGTTTGTAGAATGGTGAGTGTGTATGACCTGTGCAATGGCAATGTTTTCTGTGACAGAACCCTGACTGCATTGAGATAAGACTGCTACATACTATACTAGATAATCTCAGCAGGAGAATAACTATTGCTGTGACTGCTCTTTGTTCCTTTTGTGTTAGCAACATTAGCAGGATTTTAAATCCAGTTCAATCACATCCAGGCAAGACAAAAATGTCTGAGTAACTGCTTGGGTATTTTCTCCAATAGAGTGGCTTTGTGTTCTACTCATAATGACTCAATGAAACAAGGCTGATTGGTTTTTGTGGACTTCTAAATGCTGGACTAAAACACACAGATTGTAGTATACAGGTATTACAGTAAAGAATTTGAAGGAACTTGAAAAGCATATTTCTGTCTAAAAATATTGTACCTACTATAGTCAAAAGTAACTCTAAACTTAAGTTAGTAAAAAAATATTTTACTTTGATTTCTGTGTGCCTTTTGATAGTATTTTGTGTATAGTTATATTGATATTACAATGGGAACAGGTCAGTTATACAATCCAGCCTGGATCACTTGGTAAGGTGGGTTCATTTGAGCAACATGCATTTTAATACATCAAATGCAAAGTCCTACATCTTGGAAGACAGAATGTAGGACACACTTACAAGATAGATGACTCTTATCCTGGAATGCAATGGAAATTATCATTCCATACAGTTCTGTCCATTTTTACTGCTAGCATAGAGCAAACACTTCCTGAAATCCCACATGTCAAATTTAAATAAAAACAAATGACCAACAAGATATAAAAATGTAATGTCAAGAATCTAGGTGCCAAATTCATCCCTAATGAAACTCCATTGACTTCTATGGCATTTGATCAGGGATTAATTTAACCTAAAAATGTGTTCATTGAGCCAAATTCTGCTCCAAATTATACTTGTGCAATTCCAGGGAAATCCAGGCCCATTGACTTCAAAGGAGTTGCACTGATGTAACTAAGATCAGGATTTGGCCCAGTAAGGGCTGTATTCTGATACCCTTACTCACACTGAGTAGTACATTACTCAATAAGTTGTCCCAATGACTTCAATGAGCTCACCCAGCCAACAAATACCACTCAGCGTGAAAAGAGGTGACAGAATCTGGCCTACGTGCTGAGATTAAATGTCATTTATTAATGACCAGAAAACAGCTCAGAGACATCCTCTGGCAATCCTGCTCTTTGACCTGAGTTACGGACACTGATTGTTGGGAAGGATCATTAGCATTGTCCAGGTGACAGTGTGTTTCAGTGCATTAGTACTGGGCTCTCAGTGGATGAAGAGGGAGAGCCGAGGAGTAAATATGATGGCTGGAAGTTATTTATTTATTTAGATTCGAACAATAAAACCCCCCATACAAAAACCTTCCAAGTGACCTGTTAATTCGCCATATGAAAACATAACAAGGGCCAGCCAGCAGCATTAGATAACTTGTCACTTGTACGAGTGCAACTCAGTCAACCAGCAGCATTAAATGCTCCTATGCAGGTACTAAATTGGCACATGGTCAGATGTGAAACACCAGCTGGTGGAAGCCCTCATCTTGCAGTTTTGCTTTCCTTCTAGAAAAAAAATTGGCTGTTGTCTTAATGCTAAGGGTCCTGTCTGGGGCTGGTGTAGCTCCAGAAAGACATCTGAGAAAAAAACAGCTGGAGTGCCAGGCAATTGGGACCTTTATAAGTCAGCTTTAGGTGTGGGACAGGAACCTTTCCTGGAAACTATCCCACTATTGCCCCACTTTCCCCCTTGCACCATGCAGTGTCTAATTCGGGCACCAGTCAGAGGCTAGTTTCATACCTCATTGAGCATCTTATTAAGTGCTCTTAAATTTGCAAGCAGCGATTAGATGCTAAACTGGATAGGTGTGCACCACAGCTGGTGATACTGGATGTCAAAGTGGAAAAAACTTTGAGAAGTGAATGCTAAAAACCTTTCTGCTTTAATGATTCAGGACAACACTACTTCACACCATGAGTTGGAGACTATTGCTAGTTTGTGTAACAGCAGCAAAGCTGACTAATTAGTATTGCTGCAAGGGAAAGTGAAATTGAAATTGAGATAATGAAAGCCATGTGAGATTTTTCTGGAATGACAGCTGGTATAAGATCAGATCTATTACAGGTGCAGAAAACATCTAAAACCAAGTAAATGAAGTGGAGCTAGAGGGATGCAGCTGAGGTACAAATCCTAGAAGTTTGTCTCAGTCTAACCATTGTCCTTCCTATCTCACGTGCAGATATTCTTCTCAAAATGCAGGCTGAAAAGTGTCTGCTACATGTGTCAACTTATCCTTTTCTTTCCTGACTTCCCTAAACAATTTCTGGCACCCCACAAAAAGCTGGAGATCATTATTCCTGAATCTGTACGTAGCAGAATGCAGGTCAGAGACTGCTGTCCTGCTAAGTGGCAAGTAGTTCTGTGGGGCCCAATCAGAGCCATCCCAAGGGTACAGCAAATCGGGGTGACTGCCTTGGGCCCCTTCACTTTGGGGGGGTCCCGGGATGGGAGGCAGGTGGCCCACCTACCAGCTGCACACCAAGACCCAGCAGGAGGCGGATGGCTGCTGCTGTCAGGGTCCCAGCTTCGTGCCGCGACCAGCTGGGAGGCAGGTGGCTGCAGCCTGCCTCCTGGCTACGCGCTGGGACCAGGTGGCTGCCACCAGGATCCTGGCTTCACCCCAGGCCTTGTACCCCCCTATGGAAGGCCCTGGGCCTAGTGCATCTTCGTGACTGCAATGATATGAAAAAGCAGCACACATCTAAATGACCCCATAGAATGACTATCTTTCTATAACTTCAGAAGAGGATTTATCAAAGAGTTCTCCTGTCGCTGTTTCATGTGTTCTAACACTGAGGCTTAATTCTCCATAGTGTTGTATTCCTTGTTTCTGGCCTATGGAGAAGTCTCCCAGTATAGTGGGAGTCCCTGAATGATGAATACCTGGTGTACTGGCTCTAAACTATGTCTCACACACGCACTTGTAGACCCCAGTGGAGATAGTAAGTAGGGAGTCTGGCCTATGGAACAAAGACTAGGTTGGTGCACTGCTGCTGGCTGCTCTTGGCTATCATAATACACATTATAGCCAAAAGCAGCCAGATGTAATTTAAAGCAGTCCTGAGGTTTTAATCATATGGGCCTCCGGACTTTTCAAGAATAGAAGAACAAAGGTGATTCAAAGCTGCCTTTGTATCTGCCCCACACTATGGGTAAGTCAGCAGCAACCAAGAATCAGAGCAGAAATATTAATTTTCAGGCAACATTTGCTTTCTAAATCTTCCCTTTTAAAATTTCCAGTTTGCCAATTTCAATTTACTCACTTGATAACAACTTAAACATGTACTGCGACTACTCCCTCCATCTTCTCCCTCCCATTAAAAAACCAGAACCATATATCTTCCAAATGTTATTATTTTACCTTTCTACATTTATTCTGCGTTGGATTAGATGTTGCTTTCACATATTTCTAGAAAAAGAAATCAATTTGAAAATCTAGCCTATTACTCCAGCGACTCATATGATCCTCCTGTGGAAATATGAGTGCTGGGTCAAATTTTGCCTTCATGTGTCATCCATGAAAATTTGCAGTAATAGCACTGATTTGAATTTAATAATGTCATTGGTGCTAATGGAGTTTCTAATCACCCCATTTAATCCTTAATCTTTACACAAAAAACCCAATTATGTCAGTATTAATTCCATCTTGGATGGAGGGTAGAATCTGATCCTACAAATATTTTAATTGAGGAATTCACGCTAATTGCAATATAATGGACGAAGCATGTAAGTTAACTAATGTAGCTTCCTGTAAGATCATGGTTTACCAGAATCTAAATAAATGCCTCAGCCTAGAACTCTGGCAGGAATAGACATGCTGTTGAAAACTAAGAAATCTGTACAAAGCACATTTAAAAAAAGATTTAATTTCTGCCCCTACACTGGGTCTAAATTCTGATTCAGTTACTTACTGTTGGCATAAATCCATTCAGTTTGATGCCCAAATGGCTTGCACAGGTGTAACCAAGAACAGAACTTGGTCCAGTATTTTTAATAGTTCTTATTCCCTCCCCTTTTCCCAAGTTTAATACGGATATAGAATAATGGCTCCCTTCTGAGCCAAACATATGCAATGCATTTGACTAAAGCACCCTTGATTGTTTACATGGAAACTGAAAGAAATGCATATTTAATCAGATCACTGAAAAGGGGAATGCAGGGAAAACAAACCATAATGCAAGCTGTTAGTAAGAAAGGAGGCTGAGATAGTTTTCGCAAGAAATTGTGTTGAAAGTACCTCTTAGCAATATTGCTGCTATCCAGTACAAGGGAAAGCACACCAAAAAAAAAAAAAAAAAATCAAATCCACTTCAGAAGACTTTGATCTGCCGAATATTAAGAGAAGTGGATGGTGATGGTTCTTCAGTGTCAGCATTTCAAGAAAAGGCAGAGAAGGTGGGAATTGGAAAATTGCCATTTCTAGGATATTCAGTCCTTGCATTCTTCCAGACTAACCAGGCTTTAGAATTGCTTGCAGATGAAAGGGGCTCAGGAGATTTGGGGTCATTTTCTGTCTCTGCCAAAGATTTCCTGTGTGATTGTAGGTAAGTCACTTAATGTGCCTGTACTTCAGTTCCCTATCTGTAAAAAAAGGATAATATTTTGCCTGTCTTCTGTGTTTAGACTATAGGCTCCTACAGCAAGAGCCTGATTCTTGAGCTGCGCTGTTCAGTTTTGAGTACAGTGGGGCCCTGATCTTGGTTGGGGTCTCTAGAGGTTATTGTAATACAAATAAATAGTAACTAAAATCTTCTTCCCCCTTATAGAGGAGAGAAGTTCTGAAAACACCTGCAATGGTTAGAGAAGAAGTGATGCCAAAGACCCCCAGTTGCAGTCCCTCTGGAATGCACCCCTCTGGTGACAAATTTCATTACCTTCACCCCTCTCTGTGGTTCTACCACTTAGACTGGATCTCTGGCCACACCCCCAGTTACCAGCCATACTAACTCAACAGGCCTGACTGGGTTTCACACCTGCAAGAAATTTCTCTCCAGAAGCCTGTAACAGCAGCTGCTTAGAGTGACTCAAACAGCTTCTTCAGAACAAATGTGTTGCTTATTCACCCAAAGGTACATAAAACAACCAGAGAAAAGGGTTAAAAATAATAAAAGCCCTACACACACCTAATCTTACCTAACCCTTAGTCTGTCCTTGCTAATTTAGATAGGTTCCACTTAACCCAGTTATCTTACCTCTGGGCTGGGGGAAACAGCCTGCCCTTGTGCAGTTTCTCCTTCTGTCAGTGTTTCTCATCAAGCAGTTACCGACAACTCATCCTCCTCCCCTTCTCCAGAGGTCTGTTTGATCTCAGGCTCTTGGCCTGGCAAAACAGCTACATAACTTGGGTTGGACCATGGAAATCCTCTTCACAGCTAATAGCTTGGCTATTGTCTTTCAAGTGTCTGCTGGGCTATTGTGCTTGTTTCACAGCAGCCTACCATTAAACTGAACCAATGCAGTCTCACATTCCAGTAATTCAATATAACTATACACTGGTTGTATTAATGATTAAGTCGCATTCATAGAATTATTACAGATCAAATCCACATTCTCCATAATACTGTTACTCTGCCCTAGTTTTGCTATTAACTGAAGAACGTTGTCCATCTTACAAATCTATTTGTGGCCTTGCCATAATAGCAAAATTGGAAAATAAGAAGCCATGCCTACATGTCAAGTTTATACAACTGCTGAATATCATTTCTGATGTAACCACAGTACATGACAGTAGCATTATTTAGCATCCGCTGAACAGTTAAAGGGACACAGTGGAAATGCAACAATTTATGCCAGCTGAGGATCTGGATCTTTGTGTGTGAATCTATTTTGAAGTATGGCTATATAAGATGCTTAATTACTATTGATACACATTTAGGCACTGATTCTGTAAACACGTGTGTGTATAACTTGACTCACCTGAGTAGTCCCACAACTTAGTAATTGCCTCCCTGCCTGATTCTAAGAGACACCAAGCACCCTCAGCTCCCTTTGCAGCCCGTGTGAGAATAAGAATAAGAATAAACACTATGTCAGAAACACAGAATTTGGTCAGAAGGGAAACCTCTTGCTTTAACCTTTCAGGTGTGGCTTGAAGGGCTTTTTTCCATTGCCCACTGGATGATTTTTAGTTGATTTAGAATCTTTCCTCCAAGCTGTGTCTAAATCCTGGGTATTCTATTCACTGTGCAATATGGATATGGTTAATTTAGCTGAATTCCAGGAAAAACAGAAGTTATTCTACAATACTTATTTTACAAAGAGTTGGAGATGTCTGTGTCACAAGGGGTATTCAAGTCCTTAGGGTAACTTACTTCCCTGATCCCTGAGAATTGAAATAACACTTATCAGAGTCCCGTGTTCATGGTTTCAGAAGTGCAGGTAGATGTTCATCAAGTCTATCAGGCAGTATGATCAACAAATAATATTTTTAGGTACGTACTCACATGCTTTCAAACTTTTAACAGCCTCTTCCCCAAGAGTACAGAAGAACAGTGTCTCCTGAGATGCTGCTTACCTACAGAATGAGATGAAAAGGTTCCTGTTAGCACTGAAATGTGGTTGATTAAGGTACAGTGTAGGCCAGTTTTCTGCTTACAATAAGACCCACACAAGTTTTTGGGTTTTTTTTCAGATGGAATTACAGAATTCTTAGGCCTGATACATTTCCTACTGAAATCAGTGGGAGTCTTTCCACGGCTTCCCACCAGAGTTGGATCAGGCCCTCAATGAACAATTTTTGGCTTACTGTAATCCCTGCTTCTTTAGCCTCTCTCTTTTCTGCCACCTCCTGTAATAGATCAGATACAAAAACACTTTGGCTTCTAGCTGTAATTTAATATATGGTAAAATGAGCTCAGCGCTTAGTTATGGCTCCTTTCTCCCCGCCCCCACCCCTCTTAATCCTTCCTACTAGTGACAATTCCAAAAGCAGATTTAGAAAATGGAAGAGGAAAACAGGGACATCTAAGCAAGTGGTTGAGAAGTGAAAGAAGTGAAAGTAGTGGGGATTCTCCATAGAGAAAAGTCTCTTAGCATTACCTATGTAAACTTGTAGACTAAAGTATGACACATGGATTTCATGTCCAAAAGATGAAGGGCCAGATCCTCAGCTGGTGTAAATCAGAGTAATTCTATTTGATCATTGGAGCTAGGCCAGTTTACACCAGCTAAGGATCTGAGCCAAAATGTTTTGTAATTTGCAGAAAGTCTAAGATCCTGTCTGACAAGGTTGGTCCTCTTATTAATCACGGATGTATTTTGCCCTTAGTTCATTACCTATGTATGTGCTGCTCCTGAGAAATGCATGGAAGTAAAATTGTGTCAGTTTGTCCACAAGAGGGTACTGATACTAGATTTCCCCATAAATTGATACATAAGGAGATCCAAAAGTTTGCCACCTTGTTTAACAGCTGCAAGTGGTGTTAAATGTGGCTTGACTTTTAGAGGTTTTGAAATATTCCAGCATAATGTGGCCAAAAATGCCCTTATTCAGGTATCAAATTATATTAACACCCACAGAGCGAAAGACTTTATAGAGAATTTGTATAGTCTTCCAAGGGGATGGTTCAGAAATTCCTTCAGAAATCTGTGCTGGCTGATGATTCACTGCCAGGTCTCTTGCTGTACACTCACTCTTGCTCAGCTAGTTTGTGCAGGACAGGAGAACGTTGTACATTCTTTGCTGCCATCATAGACTAATAAAGGGCCAATGGTGGTATCACAGGGAATGAAACAGCTCTAAGCATTGGGAGGATCAAAGTGGAGAACATAAGTCAAAACTGGTTGGCTTGAATTTAGTGCAGCAGTGAATACAGGCGTGCAGGCTAAGTTTAGATAACTCTTCTTGCTCCTCATTGCATCAGCTGTAATCACTATCTTGAGTTATTTATACTGGATTTCAAGAGACTATGCCTGTCTAGAAGATTTTATTTAAAGGATGCTTTCTAATTTTACTATTTAAGTCCCAAAAGATGATACTTCTTGCTCTTGCTGCTGTGTTTGAGGCAACCATAAGATATTTTGGAGGTACCTATGCTAGGTTGCTAGTCAAGCCAGAGCACTATAGGCAATGATCAAAAGTTATTATTTAGCTCTCATCTATTGGGAATATATAGCAGAAATTAAGTCAAGGGCAGATGTCACCTGGGTTAGGGACATTCTTCTGGAGTTCTAGGCAGTCAGATTTGCAGGTATGCATTTCATGATGGGCAGAATTGCCACTGTGATTTAATTCTCTCTTTTTTTCAAGGAGAAGATCTTGTATTGCTCGTTATTTTGCAAAAGCTAGAAAGTGAAAGCAGTCAAGGCCTGTATGTCTGAGCACTTATCCTTACAAATAACACATTTGAAGAGGTAAATGTGTGTATCTTTAGAGGCAAAACTGCAGAAAAATCAGAATTATATGTTGAAGGCTGCCACTAAACAGACATACCAGATTTGCCAACTGACAGCAGCCACCACTGACATGGTTTCATTGGATTGACAACATAGTGGGGCCTAGTGATAAAAAGGAATCAGCCCATTAGAACTACATACAAGTTGAAAATCTGCAAGATTGCTTGAGTCAGGTGCCCCTCATCAGTGATTCATTTAATATTTTACTGAAATACGATCCAGTCCACAACAAATTTCAGTGCACATACATATTTAACAAAGCTTTTAACTACCAAGCACCTTCCTTTCCGGTTATATTACATGTTGTGGACTTCCCGTCCTATAGGGATGCTGTGCACTTTTAAACAGCTGCTATGTTCTGTCAACAGCTATTTGCATTCCAATGGTGGCTGAAGTTTATTTAAATACCTGTTTGTATGTATATAAATCCCTCAGTGTGTAAGTTATTAAGGGTTTTGCATCTGGCTCACAAAATATTTTTTTCTTTAGTGCAATGAGCCATTTAAAATCCAGTGGTACGATTTTCAGTGGCATTAAGTATCCTCAGCTCTCATTGACTTTGATAGAAACTGTGGTAGCTCAGCATCTCTGAAATCCAAGTTTTTGTGCGTGGCTCTGTTTCTCTGAATTCTGACCATAATTTGAGAAGGTGGCATTGGCCTCCTGTAGCTACAATATCAATATAATTCTTCATTTAATGTCATCTTCTGTTACCCTGCCCTACAAGTGGAGGTGGTGGCTAACTGTCCCTCTCTATGTTACGTTTCATAGCAATAAAGTAATTCTCAGGTCTGTTCCTCATTTCCTTCACAAAAGCTGAAGCCAATTTTCACATTAACCAAGGGAATTCTGTATTCTTATCCCCAACTCTTCTCCCCAGATGGAATGCTTGTATTATTCCTTCCATGTGGCTTGGACCTTAAAGTCTTGCATTGATGGAACAAAAGAACCAGATCTACGTTCATATCTTCAGAGGCCCAAAAATCACTTTTTAAAGTATCACGACCCACCCTGGTAAGACGTTTGATTCGCCAAAGGCTGACTAGGTGGAAGAGATTCATTGTGCAGTTGCAGTGAAGGCTCATTCAGTTAGGATGATTTCCTCATCTTGGGAGGAAAGGGAAACAACATCTGCCATGGAAATATGCAAAGCAGTTGTATGGAAATCCATTCATTATTTTACCAACCATCATAGACTTGGTATGGCAACTTCTTCAGATGTAGTCTTTGGCACAGGATGTTTGGTGCTGTAGTTCAATAATTCTTTCGGGCCTACTCTTAATTTTCTTTTCTTACAAAGCCACTGCTGCCTATGGCCCCTCTGATTGTATTGTTGGAGCTGAATGTAATAAAATTAGCATCAAGATATAATTTAGCAGTATAAAAGTACTATTCAGATGACAAATCATTAAAGAGAGCCTGTATTTCCTAACAATTTCTCTGCAATGAATCTCTGTTTACATGTTGCATTCAAAGGGCAAATAGTTACCCATGGCTCTATATTATCTAATCTTTCTTGCTTGGCTCACTCTTTAGTTTGCTAGTAATTTTCCAAAGTGCTCCAAGCCACCCTTTGCAAGATTGACAGAATAACAGACTATAGAAATTTCTGAGACAAAAGCATGTTCCTTTTAGCTGAAAATAAGAATGTAATAAATAGCATGTTTGTGTTTAATCCTATTTGGAGTTCCAAATACATTTTAGGACAGGCACTGTGTTAGGGGTACTCCCAATTTGATCCACCCTTTCAAGTTCGCAGTGATGCCTTTTGTTGTTTTCTATTATGTATGTTTCTCCATTCATATGCAATTTCATCACCCTGTTTTCAATTTGGTTATTTTCATGAGTCCAAGGAAACTTTTACCTTGCACTTCGCCATATTTCACTGGTTGGATTCTGATGGGATTGCTGATCCTGGGGATCCATGAACTCAAGTTTTAACTGTGAAAGATCCTTTCTGGGTGGTATTCCTCTCCCTCAGTAATGCAAACAGCAAGTCTCCAAGGTCAAACGCTATGAATGCTTATCGAACAGTTCAGGGAGTGATGAGGGAGCTCAGAACCTTGTGAGATTGGGTCTAAAGCCATGTACTGAGCAAATAGATGTTTGGTAATGGAGAAACTACCTCAGGGAAGGACATTTGACTAACAGCCACCAATGAAATGTAAACGTAAAGAGTTCTACAGCAAACAATTAATGCATGGGACAAATACATGCAATAATGCATGTATTTTATGACAAATACAAAGGCCAAGCAACCAAATTCATCCCTGATATAACTCCACCGGCTTCAATGGATTTACACCTCGGATGAATTTGGCTTGTAACATTTAAAAGAAATGTGGGAAAAGGAAGCAAGAGCTTTTTTGATCCATAAAGTCATTTATTCTGAAATCAATACCTATATTGCCTTTAGTCCCTTTACAATGAGAGTTGGGGATTTCTTGAAATTCAATCTCATCAGATACAGCATTCGCTGTAGCTGGAATAATGTTAAATACGTTGCATCTTAGTACAATGAAATCTTTCTTCCTAATGTAAAAATTAAATTGTTTTTACTGATAATTCCTGCACTAAAGTGTTCACTGGCCCACTCCTGTCTTGGGGCTAGATCTTGTACTAGCATACAAGGTATTGACTTCGATAGTCAGTGTGGATTCTGGTCCAGAGACTTTAGTGGGAGTTGGGTACCTCTATAGCATGCAACTCTCTTAAAATATAGAAGTTGTTGTTTATGAGGGTTAAAATATTTGGGCCTATTCTTGGTCTTCTTAAAATAATTACAGGTTTTGCCAGTCACTTCAGTGGAAACAGGCAAAATCCTATGGTCTCTGTAGTTAACAAGATTAATTAGTTGTTTAAAATCATCATCTGGTAACACCTGGTATAAGGGATGTTAAGGTGCTGCTAATTATTGTAGATTCAAATGGCGGGGGGAACAAAATTTCTGCCTTGCAAATTATTCTTTGAAATTATTGATATAATGGTAAACTGCTTGGGTGTAATGAAGTATGTAAACAAATGTTGATCTTGAAGGCAGCTAGTGTTAGATGGGTTTCATTATAAGGAAGACCATTCAGTTATAATAACTGCAAAATATTTTCCTAATAATGGAGTCGGAAACCAATTCTGCATCCAAAACTCCAGTGATGCCAATGGGGAATCTTTGATGTGCATGGAATTAGGCCTCTGATGAGAAACAGTGTTTTAAGAGGACTTGGGACAAATCAAGTGGTATGAGTGTTAAAGAATGTTTTGTGGCATGGACTGCACAATATATCTGAATTTCTACAGTGTAACATGGGGTAAACTTTGTAAAATCTGCACTGGAAGAAAAGATAGTTCCAAGAATCTATGTAATCAAAAGGTACTGCTGGGAGCTATGAAAGTGTGATCTGAAAGTAGGGCAATTACTTATTTAAAGAGAAGCTTATAAAGTGTGTGAGAGAATCCATAACTACAAAATACTGTTATTTTCCTAATATTTAGTGACAATTGCCAGTCTGTTTCTTGGTACTGTATATGAAATGGCTTCCCAGCTGAAGATACTTGTAGTTTGATATTGAAGGTAGGTCCCTTTTGAATTTATGGATCTAGTCTTCTCTTGATACTATCCCCAATTCATGTTAATGTTAATGGAATGTGCATCAAGAAAAGCAGCCGAGATCTCTCATTGTGTTTTTGATGGTGAATGCAAATTTTGATTGAAATGTAGAAAAAAGTGCGTTAATTACATGGTGTACCGCAGATGATATAGGGCTCACTCCTCAGCCACTTTGTATGCACACACAAAGGAGTGAAGGGGTTCTCTTATGGTCCTGCACAGGAAATAAATCCCATTTTCAAAAATGGATTTAGACATTGAGGAGCCTAAGTCCCACTGACTTTCAAGGAGAGTTAAACTCCTAAATGACTGTCATTTTTGAAATGATGATTAGGCTCCTAAGTCACTTAGGCAAGATTTTACAAAGGTATTTAGCTGTCTAAAGATGCAGCTAGGCACCTAGTGGGATTTTCAAGAGCATCTCAGTGCCTTATTCCCATTGACTGCATTTTCAGGCTACTAAACTCCTTTAAAAATCTGGCCTTTAGGTGCTTTTGAAAATTTTCCCCTTAGGCTAGTAGACTAGAGAGTCAATTTGTATTTTAATATTGGGTTTCAATTATTTATCGCCCATTCCTCTTGTTTGGGGCAAGCTTTCTGTCCAACTTCAACATGGCTGCCCTCTGAATTCACTCCTGGCAAATGTTGATTTATTTTTTTCAAATACTGTTTTGCTTTTACAGTATCTATTGCTATCAGTTTCAAAGTATGGCAGCCTCTGGGGACGGATGAGTTCTGCGCCATGGCAGTTAGAGGAATACAATGGAAAACACTGTTTACACATTAAGTTCCCATTGCATTTTCCCATTGTGAATTTTCACAATGCAGAAATCTGACCTTTAAAGCTGACAGCACTGCATTTAGTGTGCTTTTAATTTGTTTGGAGATTTCATTGATTTTGTTTTGGCCTTTAATGTCTGTCACGTTCCTGTTGCTAGGGAAATCGGCCAAAGGCCATCCAAAACACAGTTGACAAGTAGATCTGTAGGGTTAAATGCCTGACCCTCTAAGAATTCAGTGCTTATAGAAACAATTCAGCTGAATGGAAATACAGGAAATACCCCAAGGCTGAGAGATACAGGAACTCTATTAATTATTTTTATGATGAGTATCCGCAAATTTGCACATGTAGAAACTGGTGTTCACGCCTTTCCTTTTCAGAGGTCAAGTAAATAACTTGAAAAGCAGTACGGATTTTTATTGTATGAAGTGTTGGCACTGAAGAAACTTGTAGGTCAATAAAGTTATTCTGCTAGAGAGAAAAATAAGTTGCATTTGAAGGGTTTGTGAAAGTTACATGTAGAATAATTGTTCATTCAGTGCCTGGAAGAAGTGATAAGAATGGCTGTTTTAGTTGCCCATCTACTGAACTGATCTACAGTGATGCCCCTCAGGGTAGACACCACTCAAGACAAAATGGTCATACATTGCATTGCTTCAGGCATTCAGGCTGCTAAAGAGCTCAGATGAGTTTTAACAACGTGTTTCGGTAGCTACAGGTCCGAGCCTGGTGACACTTTAGGATATGAAGGCTTAGATGGGAAGTGAGATGCTATAGGTGCAACCGATAGGGAGGAATGTCCCCAACTTCTTAATAACCCGAGGAACGCCCTGCTCAACTTTGTAGTCCCGTTCCTCCTCCCCACTCCCAGCTTTCTCTGTGCAGTTCCATCACTGAGAAGCTAGGAATATAGAAGGTCAGATTGGCAGAGACCCTGGAGTATTTACATCTTCCTCTGTAGTGTGGGGCTTGGGTTGGTCGTGGGTCTGAACTAGAGTAGATGGTGGATTCTCTGTAACTTGAAGTCTTTAAATCAAGATTTGAGGACTTCAGTAACTCAGCTAGAGGTTATGAGCCCATTACAGGAGCGAGTGGGTGAAGTTCTGAAGCCTGCAATGTGCAGGAGGTCAGATTAGATGATCGTGATGGTCCCTTTTGTCCTTAAAGTCTGAGTTGCCATGTGAGTGTCTTAGTAAGCATCTGGAGGTTAACAGAGGAAAATGTGACCTTGAACTTCTCCTCAAACAATTTGATGCCAAGAGACAGAAGGACATCCAGCAATGGTAGAAAAGAGACAAAGTAGTACAGAAGAAAGGGCATGAAAAATGGCATTCTAGAAATAAGATTTTCTTTAAGGATACTGACTTATCATAAATCAACAACCCGTATGATGATAAATGCTGTAATAAGAGATTGAAAACAATAAGTTGTTTGAATTTATTACAGGAACATGTCACTTCAGTGTTGGCTTTAATACTGGAGGTCAGTGGCTTCTAGGAGTACCATATGGTAGTAACACTGGGTTTAAGTGGCTGACACCACCACACTTCGTAATATGTTCTCAGTAGAGTTCTGTCACACTGCTGAGGACCATGAGTAGTTTACTAGAACTACAATAATACAATGACGACCACACTCACAAGGGTTGTTTGTACAAAACGAACTACTAGTTTATAGGGAAATGTTACAGTGTTGTGCTGGGGAAGAAGGGAGTCCATGAGTACATAAGCCTTCTGTGAAAAAATGTGTGGGTCATGTTGTGAGGGTCTCTCTCACAAGGCATTCAGGGCCAGTCCTGGATTGGGAGCCAGAAGGCTGGAGGACAGAAGGATGGCCACCACTGAACCTGGGGAAGAAGGATTAAGAAAGATACAAAGCTGATGGATACCACATGGAGCAGCATTACAAGCCAGAAATTAAATAAAGGATATTTGGCCTCAGGAGATAAGTATGTACGTATGTACAAATAAATAAATAAAACTATAGCTGGAAACAGGATGGCTGCTAATTTTGAATCTGGCAGCAATGTGTGACAACTGCTCAGAGATGCCAGACTTCAGGGGTTTTTTAAACTAAGTTTTTATAGGTTTGTTATATTTTTATTTCACTTGCGTGTCTGTCTTTTAACTTTCTCATGTTATTTGTATATTGTTTTTAAACTACATCTGGATACACTTATTCTTAAACAGGAAAATTCTTATATGCATTTGTAGCTGCAGTGCATTTCCCCTGGTTCCGTAGTGAAATACAGTTGAATAGTTTGAAAGTCAGGGTTTTTTAAACCCTCCCTCTGATGTCCATGGACAACCTCTCCCCCCACCAGGATATTGGGGAGCTTTCAGTTAGGGCTCTTGTCATCTCACCACCAAATGCAGAGTAAGGACTGGTGGTGGTGAAATCCTGGCCCCACTGAAGAAGTCCTTGGCAAAAGCCATTAGTCTTCTCATTCTGGATTAGCAAACCATAGCAATTCTAGCAGGGGAGGAAACAGCTGATCAGAGTATGTCATCCAGCCACACTGATGGGTCCAGTACCCTGGATCTAGTCAGTAGGTCTCCAGCAGGGACATTGTTGCTGGATGGGACTTGGCAGATCCTTTGATTCATGGTATTCTTTCTGAATCTGCCAGGTTCAGAGTCAAGAGGTCTGCCAGCTAATTCTGCTGTATTAGTTTTATCTGCCATTCTGTTAGCCGCATAGCTGCACACCTGGGGAAGGAGGGAAGGAAGCTGAAGAGCTGTATTGCTTTGCTTTGTATTATTTTGCTTACAACATCCTTTCATGACTCATTGTTTGTACCATACTTTGTGAATGAGAGGTTTCACTGCTGCCTTTGAAAGGTGCAGAGATCAGTGTTAATTAAGTCTTCTTGACAAATCATTTTACTTGGATGAATATGCATATGGTATATAGATGGCAGGTAACATTTTCAAAAGCTCCTAAGAGACCTTCAGTTAAATTTAGGCACTGAAGTGCTGAAGTCACTTTATAAAATAGAGATTTAGGTTCCTCACCCACTTGGCAACATTATTAATCATCTCCTTTGCTTCCTTAGTAGACAACAGTAATTTTGATGGAAACTGACCAAAGAGGTTTGGAGTACATTTATAGGGCTACTAGACTTTTCCTGCTTACTCTGTAATTCTGTTTTTCCCCAATTTTAGAAAATATCTGGAAAAAAAAGCCATTCCCCCCACCCCCTCCAAAAAAATTCTCCTTACTAGAGCAGAGAGGCAGAATGCTCTAGTGGAGAAGGCACTGGTCTGGGAGTCAGGAGACTTTGTTTCTATTCCCAGCTCTGCCACTGACCTGCTGTGAGAGTTGGGGCAATCATTTCACCTCTGAACCTCTGTTTTGCTTCCCACCCTTTGTCTGTCTTGTGCATTTAAGTTGTAAGCTCGGGGGAGAGATTGTCTCACTATGTGTATGTACAGTGCCTAGCACAATAGGGCCTTGCTCTCATTTGGAGCCTGTAGGGATGTTATATTGATGATGAATATCTATTTGTATATAATTAATGTAACATCTGTCTTTCCTACTCCTCCTTGGCATGGATAGCTTTGTTTTCTTTCAGGTACTGTCTGAACAAGTTAAAAAAAAAAAGTAGAATTTCATTGAGCTGGAGAATTCTAGTGCAGTAAATCTCCTTGATTCAAATCAATTATAGCATTTGCAGACTACTTATTGATCAGTAAGGTTAAGTAGAATGTAAAGAAAGTGTTACTATTACGTATTTGGCACCAGTATCCAGTACATGAAAACCAGATAAGCCAAAGAGAGGCTGTGTAATTTCACTGGAACTCTTCAAGAAAAGGGCTAAATGATGATGAAGTGTATAGATCAGTGTTTCTCAATTGGTGTTCTGCAGAACCCCAAGGTTCTGCAGGAACACTGTTAGGGTTCCGAGAGCAGCTGTTCTCCGCGCCGCCAAAAAAGGGAAGATGTCCCGGATTTTTCGGCGGAGTGTATCGAGTGTAAGTAAGTGTAATTTAATTGAGAAACGCTGACCTAGTTGTTTGTATATAATTTGCTTATTTTGACATTTTTTTTGGCCCCATATATAAAAATACTGTTAAGAGTTTGGGGGGTTCCGCAATTATTTATTGAGTTCAAAAGGGTTCCGTGGCCGAATTTAATTGAGAAACACTGGTATAGATGAATCATTACAGATTGACCCAGAATGCTGATATTAACTCCTAGTAAAACTCCAGCTTCCATTCATCTCTCTTAGATACTTGCACATGGAGGGTGAAATCCTGGCCCCACTGAAGTCAATTGCAAAACTCCCATTAACTTCAGTGAGGTTAGGATTTGATCCAATATTTTAAATATAGGTACAAGAAACATGATGTTATGGTGCAATCTACTCACTGCTGGGTGGTACCTCTTTCTGGCAGTCTCTGGATTATCTCTGCCAAGTTCAGCACCCCCTGCCTTCTCTCTTACCATTGCTACTCTCCTCTTGCTCAAAGTGGCAGTACGGCCACTTCGTGATTCAGCCCTCCAGCCAAGTCACATTGTGGGGGCGTCTTTCAATGTCTCTCTCCGCACGCAGAATCAGGCAGTCCTCACACCCACTGCGCTGACTCTGTCACTCCCACAGTGACTCAGGTAGTCTTCCCAGTCACTGCCCCATGCAATACCACTCTGTAGTGGATGGTGGGGAAATCTGAACCCAAGCCCTCCCTCTGCTTTGGGTTCTAGTCCAGGATCCTGTAGTAAGCAGCTAAGTTGTGTATCTACCACCACCTGACTATTGTTACCCCTGGACTTTTTCTCTCCTATCTCAGGAAGAGGGACTGCAGGCTTCCTCCCTGCTGCTGCCCCTTGCCAGCCTCCTGGCTTTCTAGAAGCCCTGCATGTTCCCTCACAAGTGAGCTTCCTCCTAATTAGTAACCTCTACACAGCCTAAATCTCCCTCCCCCTTTGCAGCTTAATTGGGTGAATGGGACCACCTGGCCTAATTCAGCTCCTGCAGGGCCAGCGTACCCCACCACACATGGATTTAGAGTTACGAAGCATGTCTTTAACCATTGTTCATTGTGCTTAGTCATTGATTCTAATTTGTCTAATTAGAACACCCGAGATTAGGGGGTGACTTTTGATTTCATGGAATGTAGATCTGGAAAAGCCCCTCTTCATGTTATTGTAGGATTTAGAGATCTACCAGGTGTTATGTCAATATTCTATCCTGCCTTTTTCAGAGTCCCCTTTCATTTCATCTTGAATATTTAGGCTCAAAGTTGTAAGTTCCAGGCATTTCTCCAGATTCATCTGCTGGCTGGTCAGCTCTGTTGGCTTACTGACTTCAAAGAATTACACTAGAGATGTATTTTGCCCTTTGTTTCAGTCTCAATTTTGAATTACTTGCCTTTGGTCTGTTAAACCATGCTCTAAATTTATTTTTGGAGTATGTGCATGTAGGTGTGATTAATTCATGTATGTCTGCACATCAAACCACATACCACTGCAGATTAAAATGCAATTACCTTCTGTTTTTATCTTGATATAATGAATTGCAGTCACAACTACATAAAGCTATCCCATAAGTCATTTGGATTTGTTCCAATCATTAATTTTTCAAAAGGTTAGAAACTTAATTGCTCCTGTGTTTGTTTACTTAACAACCAAAGAATGTATTCCCATATGTCCACAAATAACTCTCATCAGCTTAGTACTGTACCATGTGCAAGAGTATTTTTTTTTTTAATTACTGAGATCAGGGTAGTACAAGTATTCATTTAGCTTAGTGCTAGGTATAGCTTGGAAAATTGGATCCAGAAAAAGACAGGATTTTTTTTTTTTTTACTATTCTTGTTAAATACCATGGGTACAAAAAAAATAAAATAAAAGGTATAACTTGTCCAAGTTCCAAGACTTCCACCCTCTTATAAGACATGATTACGGTTCCATCTACACTGAAACTATATTGTAAACAGGTCAAGAGACAGTCATGTTGATACCAGATACTCTGAGGCAGTGCAATTGGACTGGAGATGGAGCTACATTTCTGAACAGTGCAGGAAGAACTTTGCAAAACCTCTCTAGTAGGTGAATTTTAAAGAAAAAATGTTTAGTAAACTTTCTTAGTCTATTCACTGGCTCTCCTTGTTATACAGTCTTTATTGGCTCATGATACTGGCCAGATAACTTAAAAAAATACTTAGTTAGTGGATGGCCTTTGTGTTTTCCTGCTGGAAAAGCCATAGCTCCCAAATTAAACTGAATGTTACCAACAAATGATTTCTGAATTACAGTTATATAGGAGGGCTTATTAGCAACAGCTGAAACAGTTAACTGCATTTCTCAGTTCCAGAGGCCTAACATACAGCGTAACTTTCAGTGGTTGGGTCTAGCCCTGCTGCCATACTAGGCAGCACTGTGTAATAACTTTGCAGGTGCTGTGCCTGGGCATTGGAAAAGAGGTTTCTATGTAAAAGTTTGCTCTGTAGTTTGGGTTGTGGCTTTTAATGTACATTGTAGAGGCTGAGGAGGACTGTGCAGAAAAGATCCGTTGTTAAAGATGATGCAATTAAAAAAAAATCAAAGAAAAATTGCAAGGAATGTGAAGTACTGAAGGAAAACAGCATGTAATTGCAGATTCGTACTTTCAGAAAAGAAAACCAGTACCCATAGCTCTAAACTAGTAGTCTATAGCATAGCTGACCAGGCAGAGCATGCTGACTATTTTATATTGTTCTTATTTTTCTGTTGGACTCTTTTAGAGTTGTGAGATCAGAAATATATGGTTTAGTCTTTAGAGAACATGAAATAAGGATTAGGGGAGGCGGAGAGTGCACAGTACTAAGTGTACTATATATATTTCCATTTTTAGTTTTTTCAAGGCTCTCTAACTATATATATTTTCCTATCTCACTGGGCATGGCATTATGCTCCTAATTACCCAGACATCAAACTGAGAATGTATCCTTTAAGAACCACTACTCCTGCCAGTAATTTTAATTTAAATTTTCTCTGAAGTACTTGACTTAGCATATCAGAATTTGCACGGCTGGCTTACTGTGTGCTCCAAAGCTTTAGGGCTGCATGTGGAATAGTTTCCTTGGAAAGCATTGTATTGACAGGGACTGTTTTACTGGCAAACTACATTACTAATGAAATAAACAATGACAAATTAACACATTTTAAAACAGGTCTGAACATCTGTTTTCCTTTGGACTGCGTGCGTGTGCACGTAGACTCTGAGATGACAGAGAGAGTAAGGAAAACCTGTAAACATTAGCTTGAAGTAACTGATAAGGAACTGGTAACAGTACTGTGCTTTGATTGATAAGATGATTTAACAATTAAAGAAGAAGAGAATATTGCTGAACTGAATGCCAGGTAATGAAAATGGATGGATGGTGTGAACAGTGTTGCCTTTGTAGTGTTTCAATGGGTGAACTAAGATAAGATTGTGTTTTATTCTAAAAAAGAATTTTTGTGCAAGAAATGTAACTGGCACAGGACATTTACATGCCACTTAAGGACCTGATCCTGTAGACAATCTTTGGGCACAAAACACCTCAAAGTACAATAGGAGTGTTGCTGGAGTAAGGCCTGCAGGATTGGCTCCCTAAAAGAATTGTCTTCATAGCTATAGCCACAGTCTAAGCAGTAGTACTGTATAGCATTCTTGTAATGTATATTCTGCCCTTGTACTTTCATTATATTTATTACATCTTCCTCTGGTATGATCATTTTAAGTTGTCCATCACCAGAATACAATGTGAGTAAGAATAGATTGAATGCAGTTCCGAACTATTGGCCATATGGTTCACTGGAGAATTTGATGAAAAATTAGGCCATCAAACTCTAATCTCTCTTTCCAGCCCAAAGACTTTTCTTTTCTGGATGGTGTAAGCTGGAGAAGTAAAATCCTGCAAAGGAGCAGCAATTTCAAGAAGAGGAAAAAAATCAGTCATCATACTGTGGATAATATCAGTCACTCAGGGTATCGAGAAAATTATTTGTCCATTTAAGGAAGTGGAAAATTCAGGCATTTAGCAGCAAATCATTTGATCTTGTAAGAAAATAGAATTTCTACTTTGAAATTAGTGTAATTGTACTAAAGGAGGGGAACTAACTTACTACACCAAATAGTTGTTATGAAATTGCATTACCCTACAGATTCCTATTATTAAAATACTATGTATGCGATACAATGTTGCAAAAGCAGTCATTTAATTTCTGCTTACAAGGTATTCAAAATCCCATCACTTCTTGACCAGTAACCTCTGAATTCTGTTGCCTTGTGCAACTAAAAAGTGCACAGTTACACCGTGTGACAAAGAGTAAGTCGCTAGAAAATCAAACAGAGCTCTGGATTTGATCCAGGATCTCTTGAACTCAATCAGCAAGCTTTGGGTCAGGACCTGAAAGAAGTAACTGTTAAATTTAGGGCTGGGTGTCATGTGAAATAACCAGATGGTTACTCAGCTTTTCAAATAAAACAGAAAGCTTTACTCTTCTTTGATGTTTTTTAAAAAAAGGAACCACAGGTCACACAGTGACTTCTTTACTAGTGAAGCTATGTATTAATTTGAAGCAAATATGTTTTCAACAGGAAAAGTGCCAGCCATTTGTTTGAGGGTAAGTTAAATAAATAATTTTATTTATTTAACTGGTGTCAGATTTAAAGACAAAACTCTCAAATGCTGTTAGCTAGATGGTGTAAGGGGTGGGTGGAGAGAGCACATGAAAAGTGTAACTTTTCCTTCTCAAATTGTGAGCTGTAGTTGGAAAGGGCTGCTAAGATAAATCCTTATTGATTTCTGTAAATGTAAACCAGCCATCTCCTGAGAAATTTTTCATCTGTGTTTCAAAATCTAACCTTAGTCCTGGATGAAAGCTTTATTTAGCAGTAGTCTGACCTAGTTTATAGTGCAGATATGTATAGATAGACAATAATGTAGCATTTACAGGTTACTGTGAACTCAGTGACAGTCATGGATCTAGCTTAAAACAGAAGTGCAAGTGTTGCTTGATACTTTATTGGGTATTTGTTCTTCAGACCAGTTGCTTTTGGTGGATAGAGAGTCAATTGTTCAGCTGGTGTAAATTGGCTAAGTTTCATTGAAGTCAGTGAATCTACACTGACTTGCACCAGCTGAGGACCTGGCCCCAAATGTTCCAGTTTTCTTGCTCTAATTCTAGTAGCAAGAATTGCAGTACATGTGTAAGAGATAAAGGCAACTCATGCCAAAACTTCATCCAGCCCTTTCTGCAAAACTAACCCTGAAACATTTGTGAGACAGGAAGGGGATGGCTGCATAATTGCTGTAGAAGAAACAGAGGTTAAAATTCTCCGCAGGGGACCCTTAGAATTAGGCCCTGAAATATGTGTTTAGGCATCTACATAAAAGTGAACTTATTTCCAGAGGTTCTGAGCATCTGACGCTCCCACTGACTTCAGTGGGATTTCTGGATACAGTCTCAGCATCTCTGGAAATAAGGCCATTTTTATTGACTTAGGAGCCTAGCTTTAGGAACAAGTTTGCAAATTTTGCCCAGCGTATTTAGTCTGCAGCAGACAAGAACAGCAATGGTTAACCATCAAGGAAACAAGAGACCAGAGCCTCTGGTTCCGTAATTCAGTGTACCTCCATTGATTTCAGTGCAGCTACAACAATTACAACAGCTAAGGATCTGTCTCAAGATATTTTTTGCTAGGACTTGAGGCCTAAAGAAAGGAGCTGACACAAATAAAGAAAATATGCAGGACTCAGTCCTTGCAAAAGGGATGGATTGCTTAAAATATATATGGCCATTAAGGATCATGTCACCTTGCCATCAGACTATGCTCCCTTGCAGTATCTGTGTATAGGTGGATGCAGGAGAGGGTCACTTTCCCAACACACTATGTGCTAGGTGGGAATCCTGTGCTAATGTTGCACATCTGTGGTACAGTGTGGGCAAAAGGTGTCTCTTTTTGCATCCATATTTCCACCATTCCCTAGTGTAACCAACTAATACAGAACAGGATTCGGCACATGGTGTATTATAGATCCACCATTATAAATTATAGTTGGATAGTAGATTTGTCCATTTTGACATATAAGTGACATGAAATGTTGTTGACTTCAGGAAAAACCAGTAAAAAGTAAACAAGCTTTGCTAAGTAAAGAGGCTTCAAGTTTTTCCTTGACCAGTAGTTGAAGGGTGTCGCTTGCCACCATTACCCAGGAAGTGAAGAGCTACTATTAGTGGTGAGGCAATAAACCCATCACTTTGTCAAAGCTGAGAATCATTCAGTCGTTGTGTGTTACTGTACAAACATGAATCACTATAAAGTCTCTTAATGTTCATATGGAAATAATATGCACTGCCACAGGAAATACCAAGTGTCCTGAACTACTATAAATTGCAGTTTGAGAAACTCATTTGGGTATCGGAAATAAGTGGAAGGAAAGAATTCAAGAAACATTGAGCAGTGAGTAGTTATCTTTGTAACCAAAGAAAAAGGGTTCTCCTGATCCTTACTCAAAGTGAGTTTTAGCTGCATAAGCACTGCTGAATCCATTAGAGCTAGATTCTGCCACCCTTACTCATGTTGGATAGTCTCTTACTCTGCAAGCAACCCTACTGATTTCACTGAAGCTACTCAGTGATATGGCACTACTCAGTGTGAGTAAGGGTGACAGAACTGGGCCATTAGAAACCACACATTAGGCTAATGTCCTATGATAATAATCCTATGACTTCTTCCAAGGCTGATGACCACCTTGCAATTTTTCAATGGAAAATTTGAAAGCCGTTTCTAAAGACCCATCACCCAATCCACATCTACTCTTTAACCATTAATTTTTATTCAACTCATTTTTAAAAAAATCTCCTGAGCTACTCATGTTGATGGAATGATAAATGGGCACATGCTATATTGCAGCAGCAACGTGAATGAGACATTCAGAAACTGCAATTCAGTAAAAGGCTTGTTTGCAGGAGGAAAAAAGGCAGATTTACCTGCCACGCCTTCTTGTAACAATTGCATTAGGAATGTACACAATCTTACTGCCCTGTAAAGAGTCACTTCCGGCTGAGGTACATTTAGCCCATCTTCCTCTGCCCTGGCCAGAGAGGTACCATTTTGGTTCAGCTAGTTGAGTGATCATCTGTAGAATATAAAGGTCCCGATCTGAGTTTGTCCGGCATTAACATGCAGGACATGCACACAGTAAATTCTGCCAGTGGATGAGGGCTTCTGCCAAATAGTCTCAAATGCATTAGAGTGGGATCCACAAAGCTACTTTGGCACCTAAGTCCTGTTTTTAGGCTCCACTGTGGTCTACCAGACTCCCAGTAGGGGAGTCCTTAAGTTGCTCAATGCCTACGTTTTTGCAGATGCCCATGTTTCTGCCTCTAAGCATGAACACTGCTGCCTCATTTTAGGTGCCCAGGCTCCTGTCTAAGCCCCAGAGCAATTCACGAACTGGGGAAGATAGGCATTCTGCCTCCACAGTCACATGCAGGGCCTGATCCAGTAGGGGCACTCAAAGGCCACCTAGCAGATCAGGCCCTTCAAGAGAGTTCACCCTAAACAGCTGGGGGAGGAACTCTCCTTTATATCTTTACCCTAATTGGTAGGGTACTCACTCAGGATAATGGCACAGAGAGCACACTTCAAGTCTGCAGATGATACCAAGCTGGGGAGGCATTGCAAGTGCTTTGGAGGATAGGATTAAAATTCAAAACGATCTGGACAAACTAGAGAAATGGTCTGAAGTAAATAGAGTGAAATTTAATAGTGACAAATGCAAAGTACTCCCCTTTGGAAGGAACAATCAACTGTACACATACAAAATGGGAAATGACTGCCCAGGAAGGAGTACTACAGAAAGGGATCTGAGGTTCATAGTGGATCACAAGCTAAATACAAATCAACAGTATAACATTGTTGCAAAAAAAACCCAAACATCATTCTGGGATGTATTAGCAGGTGTGCTGTAAGGAAGACAGAAGAAGTAATTCTTCTGCTTTCCTCAGCACTGATAAGGCCTCAACTGGAACAATCTCCAGTTCTGGGCACCACACTTCAGGAAAGATGTAGACAAAGATGGAGAAGGCTCAGAGGAGAGCAACAAAAATGATTAAAGGTCTAGAAAACATGACCTCTGAGGAAAGATTGAAAAAACTGAATTTGTTTAGTCTGGAGAATAGAAGACTGAGAGGGGATTGTGACATTCCCCCCCTGCAATCTGGACTGGTGTGTAGCGGTGTCACCCCAATTCCTCACTCCGGAGCCCCGACTTACCCTGCTTTGCTGTGTGAACCACCCACTCCTGGATCAGCCCACATCCAGCCTCCTGTGGGTAATCGGTCCCTGACCTAGTGAAGGAGCACTTCTGGCCAGTCACTCATGGGATAGACAGCAACACCCCCAGTCCCAGATGCAACCCCGGGAACTGCCGTATTGCAGGGTTCAGTGCTGTACACTGCACCCTGCAAGCTCATATACATTCGTCCGTTAATTTATCAAAGAAATTTATGTGCACCAGCTCGGTCACTCTGAATAGGGTCTCGGAATCACTTAAAATCTTGCTGTAATCAAACTTTGTTTGTTTTACCTAGAACAGTGCATGTGGATTGAGTGTGATTACTATAAATCAAGGGATTAACAATAAGTCAAGGAGTTTGTCACAATCAACTAAAATGTAATTTGCATCCTAAACTAAGATTAATATTTCAGTAGCTATCAATGTATAACATTAGCTTACCTACAGCTGGTTACGATGGCTCTTGCAACCAGCCTCCTTCCCTCCCTCCATGGGTAGGTGCTAGTCCTTGATACGGCTTAGAAGATGGATTCCAGGGGAGAGTCTTGAGACAAAGATGCCTTTCTTTTTAACAAGTTTCCTCGACGCACCCCTCCTGGGGTCAGGTGATCATCCATGTCCGACAATGGGTGTGATTTTTCCCTCTTGAGCCAAAGTGCTCAAAGGTGCTTAGGCCAGTCCATTGTTCCTGTATGCACGCCTCTGCTGGGCGTGGAACCACAGCTTTGTGTTTGTCTGCATCTATCCAAGCCATGAGACACATAGTTGTGGGGTATGACGTAGAAGAGTTTCATATCTGTACATATGTATGACATTGCAGGAAACATGCTACCATAACAATAATGTTCAGTGTGTCATGAGCATTCCAAAAACACCTTATATCACATACTTTGCATTAGATAATACACAGTTACACTATAAGGGCGAATATGAATGCTACACAAATCACACTATAAGGGTGTACATGGGGTACAGCACGTCACAGGGTATAACAGTTTTCAAGTATATAAAAGATTGTTGCAAATAGGATGGTGAAAAATTGCTCTCCTTAACCTCTGAGGATAGGACAAGAAGCAATGGGTTTAAATTGAACCAAGGGTGGTTTAGGTTGGACATTAGGAAAAACTTCCTAACTGTCAAGGTAGTTAAGCACTGAGTTAAATTACTGAGGAGGTTGTGGAATCTCCATCACTGGAGGTTTTTAAGAGCAGGTTAGACAAACACTTGTCAGGAATGGTCTAGTTATTACTTAGTCCTGCCTTGAGTGCAGAGGACTGGATTAGGTGACCTACTGAGTCCTACCTTTCTATGATTCTGTAATGTGGGAGACCCCTAGTTCAAGTCCTTGTTCTACATGATGAGGAGAAGGGATTTGAACAGGGCACTGCCACCTCTCAGCTGAGTGCTCTAAGCACTAGGCTAACTCTATCTCTGGCCCAATGAATATTTAATTATTTAATTAAAATGGAACAACTTCAATAGAAAAGATTGAGGGAGACCTACACTGGAATGCTCACAATGTTTATGTCCTTTTGAAGATCTGGGCCCTAGTGTCTCACCACTAGATGGGAGATGCAACAGACCTGGATCTGCAAGATCATCATCCTTTGCCAGAAGGTTTCCTATGGAGCCCTGGCCATAACATGCAGCTGCTTCCCCACCTTTTGGTGGAAATCCTTAAGGGAAGATTGGCAAATACCAGTGCCTGCCTTCCCTAGGAGTGAATCCCTTAGAAGCAGGGGCACACACTGATACAGGGTCATCAAATGTAAATTTGACCTTTTGTTAATAAACCTCAGTACTGACCCACTGGCAAGTAAGCTTTCTGTAGTGCCTTCGTAATTTGACCAATCTCCTGCAATCTTTATTTAGGCAAAGTTCCCATTAAAGCCCATACAAGTTCTGCCTGAGCAGTGCAGGATCAGGCCTGTTGATGTATGTTTTATACCTACATCCTAGGTGAAATGTCATGTTTATTCTAATCACAATTTCCACAATAGAAAATAGAAAGTCAGGATGGATGTAACATGATCATTTTAACCACTGAGGCCAGGACAAGAAGCTGTGGGCTTAAACCACAGCAAGGAACATTTAGAAACAATTTCCTAACTGTCAGGGTAGCTAAGTACTGGAAAAATTACATAGGGAGGTTGTGGAATCTCCAACATTGGAGGTTTTTAAGAACAGGTTAGACAAATGTCTGTCTGGGATGGTGTAGATCAGTGTTTCTTGACATTCTGTGGACTGGCACCGGTCCCTGAGATTTCCCTGATACCCTGGACTGGCTTGCTGCCTTCCTAAGCTGTATCAAAAAGGTTGAGAAACACTGGTCTAGATAATACTTAGTCCTGCATCAGTGCACAGGACTGGACTAGATTGACCTATCGAGGTCCCTTCCAGTCTACATTTTTATTATTTCTATTACGTGAGTTGTTTGGACATGAGGACAGATTTGCACAATCATTCAGATACTGCCATGTACACAGTCTATTATAGGTGACAATTTAAGAAATTCTGTCATTTGAATTTTAAAACAAAGTTCATTTGGTTCCATGCTACAAGATATCACTATAGGCTTATCTGCATATCCTATTATAATTCATAGTTTTCTACTATGACAGCCTCAAACTAATCAGTACTCTACAAGCTAATCAGCTCACACACTGTTACAAGTGGCATAATGCAAGTAACCTTTCATTTAATTCAACTTCTAAACAGGGAGGTGAAGATCAGTTTGAACAAAAAAAAGGCTTATCCTGAACTCATGAATTGCTAATCTTGATTAATGGGGAATCACTGTGTAAAAACATGGCTAATTCACTTGCTCTCCTCCCTTTCATCAAGTGTTGTGGAAAAACGAGCACATTTACATTTCCCAAATAAGGAATGTCTAGACTATCTCTCCCCTGAATTTTAAATCTTGAATGAAGTTGTGTACACTAAAATCTGGAATTCCTGAAAGCTCTACAGGGCAGTGAAAAGGCTTCCAGAAAATAAGAGGCATAAAGAGCCAAAAATAACAGAGAGAAATCAGAGCAACAAGAATTAAATATTAACTGTTCAAGTACAAACAAATGTTCAAAGCCTAAGAAAGATCAACAGAGAGAGTCTTGCAACACACATGAGAAACAATGGCTTGTTGTCCTGTTTGGGTTACCAAAGTTTAAGGTGGGTAGTGAGGCCTTTGATGCACTGGTTGATCAAACTGTATGCATTTAAGAGCAAAACAGTCAATCTTGCTGCAAGGCTTGTGCTTTCACTGGTGTAGACTTTATTTCTGACCACTATTTCCCAGGCACAGCTGAGGACTGGCGTGACAGGAATCCTGAAAAGCCTGTGTGCTCAAGAGACTACCAGGCCACTTGCAAGCCCTCTGAGCACAGACCTCCCATTCACATCAGAGGGAATCCCACCCCTGGGAGGCTTGCAGGAAACAGTTCCCCAATACTCAGAAGCCCAAATTTCAAAACTAGGGGGCTAAAATTAGGCTCCTAAAAGCTTATTTAGGAATCTAAGGCTTGGTCTACACTTACCTCGGCGATTTGGTGGCAGTTGACGGGAGTTACGCAAAGAACCTGCGTAACTCCCGTCGACTTCTGTGCTTCTCTTCTGTGCGCTGTCCTTGCTGCACTGCGTCGTCAGTGTAGACATAGCCTAAATTAAGTACCTTGACTCTCAAAAGTACTGAGCACTCAGTGGATCCTACTAGGCACCAGAGCACCACAGCCCTCCAGCAGTGCCCCCTCACCTGATGCTTCCCCTACTCTGGGGGCTGCCCACTCCATTCGTGACAGCTCTCTGCCACTCAGGGGTTTCCCCAGGCCAGTGGATGCCTCAGTTAGTTGGATCTGACAGGTTTGGGAAGTGGAGGATCTGGCCCAACATATCTGTTAGCTACAAAAAAATGTAGGGTAAGTGATTAACACCTGCATTGTGTTTAGAATGTTGCCTGGGATATGTAATCAGCTAAATCTAGATACACTGGGGTTGCCCACAAATAGGATTGCTATTTAATACTTTCTTAAATAGTCCCACGATTATTCCCTGAGGTGCCAATGGATGTTCTAGTTTTCTTATTGTATGTATAGATAAAAGGTGAATTTAAGCACCAAATCCTGCACTCCTCATGGTTACCTTGTTCCCCACCCCCCAGATGTCTGTTTATCATGATGCTAGATGGTGAGAGCAGAGGACTAGGAATTCTTTCTTTCCTCTTTATTTTTTATAGCACCTAGTACAATGGGGCCCTGACCCCTGATTAGGCTTCTAGCTACTACTTCAATGTGAATAACAAGTTCTGTGTATGGAGAGTTTGCAGGGTTGGGCCCTTGATTTACTTACAGAAAAAAAATGGAGAAATCTAAAGTGAGGTGAAATATCTACCTGAGGACTGTGAGGGAGGGAGCCCTTTCAAGAGTCCTATGATACAAACAGAACACCTCCCAAAACAGCAACATTTTGCGCCAACTTTTTCTCATTTCTTTCAGTAATAGGGTGACCTGTTTGTCCTCTTTAGGAGCAGTAGGGCCTAGGGCAAGTGTAGGAAGCCGCTGTGGCCTCCCCCCCGGAGCAAGAGCCCGAGGAAGGGCGTGAGTGCCCTGATTGGACCACCTCACGTCCTGCCACGGAGTCTGCCCGGCAACAAGGGACCCGGGCCGTGATAGGACCACTCAGCCAGTCCAATCAGCGGCAGCGGGGCGGAGCCCCAACAGGAAGGGGAAGTATAAAGGCCAGGCCTCTGAGCCCAGTAGGCTGCAGACTGCTGCTAGAGACAGATGTGTGGCCTGCAGAGGCCTGCCTGCCGAGCCGAGCCGAGCCGAGCCGCCGAGCCGAGCGGAGCGGACTGGATGGATAGGGCCTTCACGGAGTTGGACCTGGCAACCTGGCCAGGATGACTGGGCCGAGCTACCCTGGGCCTGTGCTCTGGAACCCCCGGACTGGAACCTGAGTGGCGGGTACCCCCTGAGGCTGGGCCGGATCTAGAGGAGCTGCTGGCTGCCGAGCCCCTCCCTGAGTTGGGGCAGGACTTGGAGGAGCTGCCAGAGGCCGAGCCTCTCCCCGCCTACAACGACCTCGAGGAGCTGCCCCCTGAAGAGGAACTCCCCGCCTTGTCCCCGGTCGATGCGGAAGGACTGACGGCGCTACGCCCGGTGGACTACCCTGGCAGCCCGGAAGAGGCAGGTACTGGGGTCAGTGGGGAGGAAGTAGCCCAGGGACAGCCGCTGCTTGTGGCTGAAGCTGCTGTATAGTCTGTGTGTTGCGGCGGGAGCCCCGCCGACACAGTGGCAGCTGCTTCTGCCACTACTAGGGCCCTGGGCTGGGACACAGTGGAGATGGGTGGGCCTGTGTCCCCCTCCCCTTCCCCTTTTCCCTAGCCACCCTCAGAAGAATCTCTCCTGACTGACTCCGTGCTCACTCGCCCTGACTGGGGGCCTGAGCCATTAACTGCTGCTCACCCTGCCTAAGGGTTGGAGCAACTGACCCCTGGCTTGCTTGCCCAGATTGGAGGCCTGCGCAGTAGACTAGGGTGCTCACCCTGCATAAAGGGGTATTGCTAAGACTGCTAACTCGCCGAATGTGAGCTATTCCCCCGTTTGTAGGAAGCTGCTGTGGCCTCCCCCGGAGCCAACACACTTACAGCAAGCCATCCCTGTTCCAAAGCATGGATCCTCTAAGGGTAGGTGATCTAGGAAAGGATCAGCAGGCATCTGGCCCCCATTCCCAGCTTGTCTCAGTCAGGTGACTGGAGATGCTCATCAGATATAAGACAGTGCTGCAGTTAGGATAATTTATGGGGACTAGGAAAGGACCTTGGGGGCAGGAGGGTGGGAAGAACTCTCCCGAGAGTGCTGGGGACAGAGTGAGACTAGCAGAGCTGCCTGGTTAAGAGGGAATTGGGACCCAAAGCTCTGCAGCAAAGAAGAACTGGAATACAAATGTCTCTTTGCAGGAAAAGGTTGAGCCTGGGTAAGTCAAAGGAGCTGTATGTTAAGAGGCCTGAATAAATTAGGCCTCCAGGAGGGGAATGTTATTTTTAAACAGACTTGGCCGTGAGTTATTGGGGAATCCATGAGGGAAAGTGAGGTGGGGGATGGCAGTGCCACACCACAAGGGGGTGTGTTCCAGGACGGCACCCTACAACTTCCTACAACCCAAGTGGGGTGTAGCTCAATCACTTCTATTCCTGCCTGGATTTAAAGCACTGAATATAGTGCTGCATATAGAGTACAGACAGTACTGAGGAACTGGAAGTCCCCTGTCCTTGGAGGAATTGCTCAGTAAATTATGCTGGGGTTTTCTATCCCAGACTAGAACTAAGAAAGAATCCAACAGCTGGCCTAAGGCCTTGTACTTTACACAAGGTTGATTTTGAAAGTAAACAATGAGCAGAACAAATCCCCCAACTGCGTTTTTAAATTAAGTTTTTAAAACCTTTGAAACTGAATTCAGCACTTGTTAATGGTACAAAGTTGATAGCATTGGAAAATGAAGCCCCCTAATTATCCTGAGGATTGACATATCCTGCACAGAGGCTGTGCAAACTTTTCCACTCTGCCCTGCTAATCTGTCTTCATCCTGCTCTGGAAGGATCCCATCTCTAAAGGTGAGAGGAGCAGGTCATTCAATTCTCGGCCTTTGTGGAGGATGCCAACAAATGGGCTAATTGTGTTGTGGAAACACATCCCGTAGGAACTGGACCAAGACCACCAACACACTTTTAATGAATAATCCCATTAGTTAAATCCCTTTCTTTTGTATATTTATATTACTGCTTTTTTTTTTTTCCTGGAAAGGAACAATTTACAGAAGAGAAAATCTTTTCTGAGACACCACAGATAACGAGAAACCTCAGATGATTTCAGTGTGTTGGTTCTTTGTACGACCGAAATCTCTGATATTGTGCAGCCTGCTAAACTTCTTATTCTCCCATCTACTTGTGAGGCTCCTCCAAGCTGCTCTTTCCTTATTACTCCTTCTATTAGTCTCTTACAATCTATTTTATGTCTTCACTCACATTGCCCCCTCTTTTTGGAAATGTCTCCTTCTTAAGTACAAAGGATGAGTTCCTCAATGGTATTTAGGCACCTAAATCCCATTGATATCAATCTGAGACAAGCCCCTGCGTTCTTTCTTTGAAATCCCACTTCAACACTCATTTCTTCTAAAAGTGCTTCCTCACCATTAATCTGCATGTTCTGCCTTTTCTACAGTACTAAAATTCCCAAGAAATAACATACAGCCACATTTTCTGTGAAAAAGTGTAGTTTAGTGGTTAGAACATGGGACCAGGATTCCTAAATTCTATTTTTGGCTGTACCACTGGCTTGCTATGTGAACTTGGGCAATAAACTTTAGCATGCCTCAGCTTCCCCAGTAAAACAGCGATAATGCCTATCTAATGGCTTTGTTGCAAGGCCTAATATTCAAACTGAGATATAGAGAGAAAGATGCTATAAGGTAGTTTTGCTAAGCAAACTGTTCTTCAGCAGGGTTTTCAAAATCTTTTGATTAAGTATGCATAACTTTGAAGAATGATTGCACAAACTTTACTCAAGTGGGAAGCACTCTCCTTACCTACTAATTTACTGTACTATGCAGCTAAGAGATACACACTTGAAAGGAAAGGAAACTTTGAAAATCCTCAAGCACACTGTCACCACAAACAGGCATTATAATATATACTGTATGTCAGAAGTTATACTGCAAATAAATCTTGTTTCCCTGGAAATATTATCAGCACCAATCCAGAGTGACCATCTATCTAGCACAATCTAGCACAGGCACCAATCACTCCTAAATTGTATACATTAGGCTATTTAAATGAGAGCCTGCCAATTAGTGTTCATGTAGAACCTACACTGCTCTAAAATTAGTGTCCAAGGAATGCAAGAACTAGGGCTTCATCTATTTACTGTTGTCCACCATCAATGGAAATAATGAAAGTCTCAAGGAAGGTAAATCAGGCACTGTTCTTTACCCTTACTCTAAATTCAAGGACAATGAGACATCCAATGCAATTGAAATGCAACAAATTTAAATTGATAAAAGGAAATATGCTTTCACAAATATAACCTGTGGAACTCATTGCCACAAGATATTACGGTCAAGAGCAGAATAGGATTTCAAACTGATTTGACATATAGATGGCTAATGAGGACATCAATGGATACATTACATAGTATTTTAAAAATCAGGACATAAATCCCACTTTCTACTGCCAGCTTCCAACTACAGGGATTAGGAAGAAACTTTACTCTTTATCAGCCAGCCAGAGAAAGCAACTGCTCAGATAAACAGCCTAGGAATGGGAGAGTCTGAGTCATTCTTTAAAAGGTGGCAACATATAGTTCTAATGTGAAATGCACTCTCCAAAATACCATGGAATTGAACACATTCCACCATTTTCTGTATTCAGCAGACAGCTGGAAACTTGAACTGGATGCCAAATATATGTGACCTACATTAGTAGCTCAAAGGCATTTGCTGGAATGAAATCTAAGATATTGAATCTTTTATCCTGGATTTCTTTGAGAGTATTATGTACAGGATAATGGTGAAACAGATGCACCACCTTTCAGCTTCCTGGCATTAAAAGCTTGTTAATCTGTTTCTCACTTTTTATCCCCCCCGCCTCCAAAAACCAGTACAGTTTTTTGTGCCAAAATATTAATCTGTTTAAAGTATAAATATATATTTCTACAATGATAGCATTAAATAAAACAGTTCCAAACAGTCATGTACATGTCATGCTGTAAATATATCCAAACTGGTTCATGCTAGAGAGATTTACTTCTTGCATTGCAGTGATATATATACTTGCAGTCTATGAATCGATTTTTATTAGCCTTTCCATTTTTGTGGATTCTCTTAATTTCTTTTTATATGGGTGATTCATCAAATGCATTTCTGTAGCATATGTAAAACTGAATAGATCACTGTGGGACACATCTGTTTTGTTTAGTAGCATATTAAGGGTGGGTATCCCTCTAAAACTCTGAGGTAGCTACTACATTACAGTAGGGGATACTCAGAATGAGTTAAATGAAGATCCAACTTAGGGCCAGACCTGGTGCAGTGTTTGTTACACTGAGTAGTCCTAGTGAATTCAAGCACTACTGGCTGTACTGTTTACCATCATGATTAGCCACATTGCAATCAATCTCTATTGGGTATAGAGTTGATTATCCTGGGATTCCTCAAGGATTCCTGTAAGGACTGTAAAAGTTTTGTCCTGTGAGATGCCAAACACTCTGGCACTAATCCTGCAAGGCACTTAAGCATGTTCATTACTTTAAGTGGGAGGAGGCTTCAATGGGATTTACTCAAATGCTTAAAGTTAAGCACATGTTGAAGTGCTTTGCTGGATTAGTACCAGAGGATGCTCAGCACATTGCGGAGTCAAGCCCTAAAGCTCCAATTCAGGAAAGTATCCATATTCAAGAAAGCACTTAAACACCTGCAAACAATACTGGCCTCAGGCCCTAATTCAGGTCAACACTTAAACTCATGCTTAAAATTAAGCATTTGCTTAAGTCTCATTGATTTCAATGGAATTTAAGCATGTATCAGCCTCTATTTTGTAATAGGTGAGGAAAAACAATGAAATTCATTAGTATTGTGACCCAAGGATCTCTTGATGCCCACTGGCAGAGGGCATGGGTGTACACAGAGTTACAAGGATCCCCTGGGTTCCCCAAAAGTGGTCATGTAAGATCTCTGCTGAAATCACGTGTCACACTGGTCATCATAGTCCTTGTGAAATATATGTGCAGATAAATGTGTAAGGAGTAATGTGTGTATACCGAAAATTATGTTCTTAAAGCCTGGTAGTTAAAGGCAGGTCATTCAGAGATACTGTTCCTCGAGACAGACTTCTCCAGACAGGAAGTGGGAAGCACTTATCTCTTAGTTGACCATTGTGTATTTCACAATGTAAGTCTATTTGTGTATTGATTCAAATGCTAATGAATAAATTACAAGTGCTGCAGGAAAAAATAGAAACAGCAGTGGTTATCCTGTAGATGAGTAAAAACGATGAACTTCTGGGGGGTATAAGTTGGGGTACAGAGGTACACCAAGCATCTTTCAGTCTGGGAAGACAAGCTCCCAAAGGGCTTGATCTTATGAAAGAAGGATCTCAGCCACCCTAGTTGAAAATGCTAGGAAAAGGACTTGGGGTAAGCTGTCCTGTAAAAGACAGAGAAATGTCTTGTGAGTTAAGATTAGGGTCTAGACAGCATGTTATGATTTTATTTTATATGTGACCATTTGTTTCCAATGTTCTTATCATTTGAATCTCTGTTCTTGATGATAAACTTATTCTTGTTTTCACTATAAATCTACCTAAATGCTGTGTTACATGGATTGGTGATCCTACATTAAAACTAGTAAGGTGGTGTGTCATTTTCCCTTTGGGAGTAGTGAATCTGAGAGTTCTGCCAGTGTTCAGTGGATCAGGGCTGGGCGCTCCAGAGGGACACTCACAGGACTTTTGGTACAAGCCTATTGCTAACCTGTACTGAGAAAGCGTGGCCTGCAGTGGCCTGGCAGGCAGTGATTGTGTTGCCAGAGACTGATAGCTTCAGGGAACTGATCTACAGCTGGCGCAGACAAGACTTCCTCATGCTAAAGGTAGGTGGTGGCCAGGTGCCTCACGACCCTGGATATCCCTGGGAAGCAACACAGTTTCCTACATCACTTATGGGGAAAGGAAGCTCACTGAAGACTTCCAAATATGAGGCTTGCAATCTAGGGTAGGCCACTAAAGACATTTTCTAGCACTCCCAGCCCTTTCTCTTCACTGAAATTGCAACCAGTTCCAGTGGCAGAAGATATGCAATGATTCATCCTTTGTATGTAATCGGGATTTGGCTCAAGCTTCTCTCTCGTGTCTTAATACCCTCAGACTTTGGATCTGGATGCAGATCTGAACTTTGCAGCTGGCCCCATAATGGGCTAAGTAGATCCTTAAGCCACTAGCCAACTCCTCAAGTCCTCACTTGGATTTTCCTCAGTCCTCCCCTTGGCCCGAATTCAGCAAAGAACGTAAGCCCGTGCCTAACTCTAAGGGTATGTCTATATTGACGGTGGCAAAGTTGCTGCCATCAGATCGATCTTTCTGGATTGATTGAGCGGTCAGTGTAGACCCACTCAATTGATCAGCAAGTCAACGCACTAAATCCACCCCCTCAAGTGGCGTAGCACTGCATCTTCCCATCGGCGCAGTGCAGTGAAGACACTGCGCAGAAGGGAAGCACAGCAGTTGACGGGAGTTACGCAAGCTATGCAGCATAGCTTGCGTAACTCCCGTCAACTGCTGCCGAATTTCCAGGTAAGTCTAGACCAGGGCTAAGTATTCAAGAAGTTGCATTTGTTGCATTCAAACTGCTTGCATGCTTACAGTTAGGTACGTACTTAAGTACTTTGCTGACCAGAGCTTCTGGGTGCTAAGACCCACCCCTCTTACTGAGATAGGCACCTATGTCTGGGCTGCAGGGATGTGCCTATCCCTGCTAGTGATCCCCAACTGGGAACCCCTCTCTTGGAGTCAGGCAGCTTACGTGCCTATGCTGTTTCTTGCAGGAATGAGTTAGGCACCTGCCTCCCTCCACACAAAAATGGTTGGAGAAGGAGGAGAAGGTGCCTACCTTATTACTTGTAGTCCAGTGGTTAGAGCATTCACCCGTGATGTGGGATGCTCAGTTTCAACTCCACCCTCTCTACCAAAGGGGGAGAAAGGCATCCAGATGTAGGCAGCAGTGCATATTCCCCTGGGCAGAAACATAGGTGCTGAGGGAACTTTTACCCTGAAAACTTAAGTGCCAAGTTGAGTTTAGGCTCCTATAGGGTTCAGCAGAAGTTTTGTAAAACACAGTGGAGCCAAAAATGGGATTTAGACACCTAAATTTGAGATGTGGTTGCCTAAATCTGGGGTCTAGACACTTAAGTACTTTTGTGGATCCTACTCTAAGTACTTAACAATTAAAAGTAGTTAATAGGAAAGCATCAAAATTAGTCTTTATCATGGAAGATATTGAGTCACAATAGTGACTCTGTGAAATACAGCTCTGTATGAAAATACTTACTGACTATTTCGTTCTCAAAACTCCATACTCATAAAGTTGTTTTCCTGTCGTCGTCGTCATCGTGAAGAGACATGCACAGTCAAAACTGTTATTTATTTCTACAGAGTTACAGGAGGTGAATTTGGCCCATTATATATAATATTTCACCCAGAGCTAATATTTTCTGATAGAAGAAAATTTTTATATAATTAAAGCTGATTAAAAAATGAGAATACAAAAATGTTTGCAAAAATTTTCTCTTTTATTGTCAACATTTTGAGAATTTTTTTCATTGAAATTTCAAAATTCAGAAAATTTGTGTGTCTAGGACTGGCATTACTACTGTTGCACTTAGGGTGAAACCCCAGGCTCGCTGAAGTCAATGGCAGTTTGCAGGGCCATTTTAAGACCTTCGTAGGCCCTAGGCACACTTGCTTTCGTGGGCCCCCAACCGAAATAACTAATTGATAGTTTTTTAAATAAAAAAAAATTATATATAAAAATTTTTTTCATAGGCCTTGAAAGTTTCGTAGGCCCTAGGCATTGTGCCTATTGTGCCTAATGGATAATACGGCCCTGGCAGTTTGGCCATTTATACTAATAGGGCTGCGATTTCACCAACTGTGTCTTCCTCATGAAAAAGTGTTTGTTTTAGGTAACTGCAGAAAAGAAGTCCTGCTGACCTCAAACACAGATACTCAAATACAGTAGCAAGGGTAAAAATCAGTGATTCAAAATTCTAGATGTGAATTAATATTGGTCTTATTACCATGAATACATTCCCCCACTGCTCTGAACTACTTGCCAGCATATTTAATGGCAGTACCACGTCTGACATGATGTGAAAACACATCTTGATGCCTTAAACAAAACTGAGGCATAAGTTTTAGGCATGATTGATATCCTCAGGATATGTGCTTTTCACAGTGGTAACGTCTGCCCCCGTGATCATCCTAATTATTGTTAAATCCAAACAGTAAAGAACCGACAGGGAATATAGCTAGCAATGAACATTTAATGAACCAGGTGTTTCTGTGCAGGGGTTTTTAAAAATAACATGTCAGATACACAGGCAGGAAGACAATAAATTGTTCAACTTTAACTTACAACATTACGTTAATTGGAATGATATTTAATTGCATAAGATATCAGAGGATATTAAAGGTAATAGATACTTCAAATCATTAAGAATGTGTCAAATTCAGAGGTCATTACTCTGTTTATATTCAGTCTTTTGCATCAGTGGGAGTTTGCCTGAATAAACACTGAGTAATAAGTAAGTAAGCACCTCAAGATTTGACCCAATAATACTTAGCACTCTTAGAGTGCTTTTACTCTTCAGAGCTTTTTATGTTCAGTGGGTCAAATCCTGAAAACAATGGGACACTGAAAGATAAGTAGAGTTTGGTCAATCAACTTCTTCACCCTCATAACACTCACTTTAAGGTATAAATAACTATACCGGGGCAAGTCAGTGGAGAATCAGGCCCACAGTAGTGTGGGATAGAGATCTGCCAGATCCAGAGGTTTGGTCCAGAGATTTGGCACAGAACACGGTGGAGAGTGGATCCAGAAGAGGGCTTATCAAATCTCTGCCCCGATGGAAAAGTAACTTGTGATGTATTTTTCCAATAGGGAAAACATATAAACATATCTACTGTTCCAGCTGAAGAGGAAAGAGCATGATTTATGATCCATTGTGTGGATTTCTCATGCCCAAACCATTTGCAAGACTTTTTTTTCTTTCAAGATGCAACCACAATGACGCACATGAAGGGCTCTTTACAATGCATCATCATCACTGCAGATGAGAATGGAGAAATATTAAAGAAATAATTAAAAGCATAATTTGCCACAGTAGAGTAGAATGCAAGCTAGGTATAACTGCATGTAGGAACAATTAATAGCAGACAAAGTTACAGTAGTGAGAGAAAGTCTGAAATGCTACTATATTTAGATGATAACAAAGGTACAGTAGAGCCCAAAATCCCACAGAACGAAGATAGAGGGTTAAAACCATGTAGGAAAGAGGAAGGAGACAACGAGATGAACAACAATACAGGATTTCAATAACATTGAAGACTTCAATGGAATGACTTGCCTGAGTAAGGAGAGCAAGGCTTGATGCTAGGAAGGATATAGGTCTTTTTAGGTGACCATAGGTTAGATCCTACTTCCATTGACACAAACACTCCAGGCTGCTTCGCCCCCGAGAATCCAAGGTGTTGTCCCCCAGTCGGTTTAACAGCAGCTCCATAGGGACAAGCAACAATAGAATCACCACTTGGGACAGATGTTTTTACCTGCCACCATGTTATCACCTCTTTGGGGCAGGAAGTTTCTATTTAACAGGCATTTGTACAGTGTCTAACACACTGATTCCTGGCTGCAGTTCTTCAGCATTACCAGCATGCACATAGTAATAAAAAAATCATGCTTCTGTTAGGTCTATGCTAGACCAGTGATGGGAGAATTGTTAATATCACTCAGTGTGGACAAGGCTCCTTTGAACTCAATGGGAGTGGGATTGGGTTTCTATAATGAGATTAGATGAGCCAATTATATAAACAACCCGGCATATGTATTGTGTGTTTAATGTTACTTGAATGTCTCTTATTCAGAAATAAATGTCTATCAATGGCCTGTTAATTTCATTTCCTAAACTTTTTATATTATTTCTGTGCTATTTTTGTTTGCACTTATCATGCTGCTACTCCTTTGTCCCAGGGCTTTTTACATATTGGCAGCAGCTTCACATATTCATTTCATAGCACAGTACCCACAGCAAGTTGTGTCATCACAATTGCTCAGCCACTTGGCCAACTGTGATTATTGGCTTGATGGATTCCAGTCAGGGTTTTGATCTCAGCATAGTTCTGGAATAGCACTGCTGAGTGTGACAAATGATATCTTACTAAACCCACACCCTGAGAAATTGTCAGCATTCATCTTACTTGCCCAGAGTGCAGCTTTCTATCACATTAATCACAACATTTTGATAAGGTGATTGTAGCTAATTGGTGGTATTCTTGAAATAAACCCTAGAATTAAATTTTACTTGACCTTGAATTACCAATCTAGAATTTGATTTTTATTCTGAATCTAGAGTATATTCCCTAATAGGACTAGATAAGAAATCTTACCAACACTGAAAAATATCTTATTTGGGACTTCTTTCCTTAAGATGCAGCTGATTATTTTACACAGCTTGCTGAAAATTCACAACTGGTTCCCAACCATTTCATTACACTTCAAATATTCTAGGACTGAAATTCTGATATTACAATTTGTCAAACTCGTAATCCATAATTCACAGCTGTTGCTTGCAGAAATGCAAATACCTGCAAAATGTGTACATCATACAGTTTGCAAATGGAGGGTGTATACAGAGCTTACAGAGGGTATGCTGTGACCTTTTAATTCTGATAGGCAGGATGAACACGGAGGAATTCTGGTTCCAATTCAAGTACAAGTGAACCCACAAATAGTTCTGGAAATATCACACTTCCCATTTAACATTTAAACTTCAAAGCAGGGTCTTGAGAATACTAATACAGTCCTCCAGCCTCTTTCTCTGGACGTTGTCCCTCATTTCAAGAGCTTTATTCTTAAAAACAAATAAACAAAAAGAGTAGATGTGGGTTTGAGCTTCCAAGTTTAGATCCCAGATTTCACTTCTAGGGATTTTACCCAGGCCCTTTTCTGTTTAAAAATAAGAGGAATTTATTAGCACTATTGCATGATGGTGAAAATAAACTGTAGAGGGGTAGGAAGAGGCAGGGGCAGAAATGGAAAGACTGCTTTCTACTAGTATTTTACAACTATACATAGCATTTACTTGTCCACAACAGATTTTCCTTCCTTTGTTTGAAGATTTTGTTGATAAGCAAAAGTTGGAAAGGAGTTTCATTATGGCCCCTCCTTTCCATGTTTTGACAATAAAGAAATTGAATTGACAATTCATTTTTAGTCAATTCAAGTTGACTGTAGTGCTACACTGTTGACAGCACGGCAGCAGGGAGCAGATCTTTACCAAACCTGTGCCTGTAACACACTGTACTGTACCACAGCTACTTGCATGTTTACTATAGCTAGTTTGAACACCAAAAAATACAGCAGAGATTTCAAGCTGACACCCCTCGGTAACAATAAACATTATGCTCTGAAAAGTATCCAACTATAGTGCAAAAAACCTTTTTCAGTTCAATATTAATAATTAAATCTAGAAATAATAAAACTAAAAATCTTTTTTAGCATGCATCCTATACAATATGCAAATTTTACTATCAATTTGCAGTAGACAGAAGATGATTCACTTAATGTTTGTAACATGCTATGAGGAGGAGAACTGCTAAGTATTTTATTATTAAACATGGTAAACTCGCTAACATACATTGTGACGCCATTGAATTTACATATAGTTTTAGACTAGGGATGATTTATTGATCATGCCAGTAAACAAATATTGCTCAAGTCATATAGGAAATGTTGTTCCCTATGACTAACATGCACCAGCAAATTACACAGGCCTGCTGTTTATTACCACTTAGGTGATATTATGTCCTGCACAGTTTAGCCTGTCTCCACACTAATTTTTAAAATGTGTTTGTTTTTTTAAACATCTATTTTGAGGGTTTTTTTTTTCCAAATTCTGAACCTGTCCTGAAAAGATTCAACCCATCAGCCAAATCATGAAATCTTTAGTCAGTTGTGACCCAGTCCTTTACTCAGGCAAATCTCCCACTGGCGTCAGTAGTGCTTATCAGAATCTCAGGGGACAACCCGGCACAGCATGCCTTCACCTGTCTGGTGCCACCCAGAGAGGATTATGACAGGCTGCAGAACATTTGGTCACAAAGGGGATGTCTACACTGCAATTTAAGCCATGGTCTGTGGGATTCGAGCCCACAGGCTCAGTGTTTGTAAGCCTGAGCTTGAGCATCCACACTGAATATTAGCCCTGGGTTTAGAATTTCTGGCCCCAGATCTCACACCCATGCTCACACATCTACACTACTGTGCAGACCAGAATCCAACCAGCCTATCCCAGACTTCCTAGCACCCTCCCCAGCTGTAGCCACTCTAGCCTTTTGTTTGTGGTGCATGTGATAGGGTGTTCACCCCACATGTACCCTGAAGAGATTAATGTAGGCTAAGAAAGGGGCCAATTAACCAGAAAGGCTACAGTTGAGGGGAATCAGATGGTTTAAGTAATCTCCTGACTGAATAATGAGGGAGCCCAGCTGAGGAGGAAGGAGCTGGGCTGGGTTTATAAAGATAGGAAGATGGCTGCAGGGAAGTAGTAGGCGGTAATCACTCTCTGGGAGAAGGGAGGTGTATCTGGGAGTTATAGAGCCAAAGTAGCCTACAGTTACTCCCTGGGAGGAGGGAGTTTTGGGGTGGGCAAACCCAGAGAAGGGGGGAAGCCAGAAGGTTGGGAAAGGTTCAGGGAAAAGACAGTAAGGTCTGGAATGGAACAGACCTTGGCTGCTGATTAGAGAGCCCCTGAGCTGGAATTCAGAATAGAGGGCTCCTCTACCAGCTACTGGGGAAGTGGCACTGGCTGGGCAGTGAATGGAAAGATGGCCTGATCCCATTTGTAAGAAGATCCTTTGATACCCCAAAAGGGGAGGGCACATGTCAGTGGGCCAGAGGACTAACAAGAACACAGACCATCTGGCCTCACTGAGAGTCAGGAAGAGAAGGCAAGGTGTGCATTGAGAGATGGAAAAGAGGCATCGGACCTAGAATCAGCTAAGCCCCAGAGTGATCATGAGAGGAGGTGCACTATCGGTGAGCAGACCCTGTGACAGTGCACTGTCAGAAAACTTAACTGTCTATCCTATGGCACTTTACAGGAATTCGTTGCGACCCACCAACATATCCAGCCGAGGCATCTTTTGGATCTGCATACTCCTTGCAACTGAAGCCAGCAACACGGAGGTGTCACCAGTTGAAGAACTTGTCCTGCTTGGATTTTTACTCCTGTTTCAGGCACAGCATCCATGAGATGGTGGTGGACATGTTGGTGGCATTTTCTGACCTTCCGAAGGCACTTCTTGGAGGAGGAGGATAATATAGACATGGCAGACTTGAACTTGTGGATGCTACTCACAACTCTCGGTAGAGCTGCTGATGTCCCCTATGTAGACCAGCGCTTCCGGAGCATGGTCATAAATAGAGAATGGTGGGATCATATCTTCATGTGAACCCGAGATGACCAGCAGTGGGTCCAGAACTTTTGCATGAAGAAAACTACCTTTCTGGAGCTTTATTAGCAGTTTATCCTGACCCTGCAGCATCGTGAAGCATGCATGAGGCGGCCATGCGGCTCCAGAAATGGGTTGCTATACCCATCTGGAAGCTGGCTACCCCAAACTGCTACAGGTCCATTTCCCACAGTTGACTTGCCAACACCAAACTGGTTGGCAAAGTGGTTGCAGGGATTTCTGAGGCAATCAGGCATGTGATTTACCCAAAGGTGGTCAGCATAAACAATGTGCCTGAAGCAATTGCTGATTTGGAGAGAATGGGGTTTCCAAACTTCGCTGGGGCCACTGATGGGACTCATGAGCCCAAAGTTTGCCCTGCTCAAGGAGCACATGAGTACATGAACCGCAAAGGGTACTACTCCATTATTACATAGGCCCTTGTGGACCACAAAGCCTGATTTATGGACGCCACAGTGGGCTGCACTGGAAAATTAATGATGCCAGGGTTTTCCGCTGATCAAAATCCTGCACTCAGGGACAGGCCTGGACACTAGTCCCACCAAATGACGTTGACATAAATGGAATTACTATCCCCACTGTTATCCTGGGGAACCTCACGTACCCCCTTTTTGCCTTAGCTCATGAAGCCATTCCTGAGCTGCAGAACATGGAACTATGGAGGGAACTCAGGACGTGGTGTGGGTGGAGCAGAAGCCTGAACTCTTGCGGCCATTAGCACAAGCAGCCTTCCAAATAGGCCTTTCTGCAGTGGTCTGTCTTCTTCCCTCAAGCGGCGGTCCTGTTCCAGAAACCGTGCTGCAATTCTCTCCTCGTGCTCTGCAACCTGTCTGTGCCTTTCCATTTGCCATGAACCTTTTTCCCTTTGGTATCGTACTGGCTTGTTGTCCTTGTCTTGGATGTCCACCATAAGTTCATCACGGAAGCACATCCTCTTTGACTGCTCCAGGGCAGTTTGAAATCCCAGGCTCCTGCTGGAGTGTGGCTGGGCTGTAGAATAGGAAGGGCCTGAAAGAAGACGTCAAATAGTACATTGTTGTCTCAGTACAAAAACGGTTCAGTGCATCCTCAGAGTACTGTGGAATCTCAAGGGCAAAATATGATACTTTGCATAACTCAGCATCAGTATATTCTCAGAGGAATGCTTCAGTTCCGAGAAGCTCTGTGGACACAACTGAGTGAAAAGTGCATACACAATGGTAGGTGAATTTTACAGATGATATATAAAACTGTAGATCTTTGTAGCTCAAAGGGTGCCATGGTTTACTACTAAGGTTTCTCAAACCTTTCAGACATACCACATCTCGGAGGACATAACAATCCTGGAGGTTCCTGAATGACAAAGGGACATGCTATTCCAAGCTAGCAGTGGCAAACCAGTTGTGTATTCCAAAGAGGTTTTTCAAGATTATAGTGACTGAGCAACACATCTATGGATGCAGTGGGCTGGTATCCTATAGAGGAGATCCCAGAAAATACACCAGGAAGGATGCTCCAGAGGAAGGCAGATTTTGGCCAATGCTTCCTCAGCTCCTCCTACCATATCAGGAGTGAGTGTGAGCATATCACACTGAGTTCTCTGCAGCCTCCTGGAGCCAAAGTCCTCAAGACCAGGTCAAGGGTCTGAAATTTCCTAGAGCTGAGAACATACACTCCCAGCTAGTGAGATGAAAGGAGATAAGGATTTCCCACTTCCATCTTCCAGTAAATGCTCCTGCCTTACACAGATTTCTCCATGACCCACCCTTGTCTCGCAGCTGCTCCTGATCCATCAGCCAGCTTTCTCCATCAATGACTTCATGCTGTAGGGGGGCTTCCTCCAGTCCAGCAACTTCCCTGCTACATGCTGCTTTCTTTTCCTCCTGCATGCTCTCTCCTCTCAGCCTCAGACCCCTGGCCTCCCTGATTCCTCACAGTGTCCCCCATGCAGCCTGTCTAGCGCAGCACCTCTCCACCCTCAGCTATCCTTTCCCCCCAAACCTACCTGGCCTGAATGCCCCTCTATCTCCACATAGTCATGTCTGCTTAAGCATGATGGGAAACCTTATGGCCACTGTTTCACACATAGAGCTTCTGTAAGTGGGAATGTGAGGGGGATGTCATAGGAGGTGAGCCCCCAACAAGTTGGTCTGCAAAGGGTGCCCACAGTGCCTGATCCTGATGCCACCAACCCTCACTCAAATCACACACTTCTTTAAAATTACCCCTCTCGCCTCTTTACTCTCCAAATGTATCTTACTGACTCTAATGTGACAGGATGAGCCATACAATGGTATTCTGATGTTTTAGCAGCCTTCTCCTGCACCTGCTGTGGGGCTCATATTTACTAATATACTTAGGTATACACATCAAAGGTGGTGCTGGCTCATTTATTATAAGCATCTGACCACGGCTGTATACCACATGCTGGGCTACACTTTACCATGATGACCACAACTTTCTTTTACTTTGCTGCGCCCGCCACTCATTAGACACTATCTCTGGGCAGCAGCAGCATACATATCTCTGCACATGTCTGTGAGCAGTGGCAACATAAAAGGCTTACTGGATTTGCATAACTTTTCTCCAGCAACTGCTTGCCCTAAGTTTTACTTGATCCTCTATTTGCATGTTGTGCTACCAAGGGCAAAATCAGGCCCTTCAAGTACAATTATCCTCAGAAAATATCATTCTTGTGTTCCACATTTATTCCTCTGTAGTAGTAGGCGGAGGAAGCTTAAACCAATTTATTTAAACCAGTGCAAATTTAGGTATGACCTAACTCTCAACCTCACTCCCTTACTCATTGCTGTGAGGATGGGTCTCTGGAGATCCACATTCAATCCTTGCTTGTGCCACAGACTTCCCATGTGACCTGGGGCAAGTCGCGAATACAGTACAGGAATAATGTGTATCTACCTCATAAGGGTGTTGTGAGAATAAATGTATGTATATTTGTATCTATTTGGGGATTTGCCATGGTTATCCCTAAATAGATACAAACAAAACAAAGTTGCGTTCAGCATCAAGCAGGACTGGGCCCTAAGTAATCTAAACCATACCACTATCATATTTTCTGTAATATTCATTTTACTTCTAAAATCAAGTACAATTATTTATTGTCCAAACTTCAGTTGAACAGCATCTCTTTTGTCCTTGCCTTTGGTCCTTTTCTGTTTTTTCTAGTTTTTCGTATTATCTAATCTTTGCCATTTCTCTACTCCTTGACTGTCTTGTAATAACATTGAAATGCTGGTTGTTGTATCCACTGTTCTCATTTAATTACAGGGTTTTTTTACCTGTCAACCAACCTCTTTTCAAGCACTATATCAACAGGATAACCTCAGCTGTCAGATTTGATTCTAGTACCCAGATTGCCATCAAATGTATCGCCTCTGTCTTGAAATATTTATATTGCTTCTCTGACAAGTTTCAGGTTAATTTCTAGATTTTCAAAGCAAACTCCAAAACCAGGCATAGCTTTGCTGTTCTCCTTGCTCCTCATGCTCATCTGGCCAGAGTTATTTTACACGTACGATCTTCTTCTTGTAAAGAAGATCAAGTTAGGGTCTGGATGCAAACATAGCTCTGGAGTGCAGTCCCTGAGTCAGGTCTCCCCTTGCCACATAAATTTAACTCCACTAAAGTTGATGAAAGTTAAACTCACATATGCACAAATTCAAAATGAAAATATACCACTTAGCGATCAGAATCAATATTCAAGAGAGACTGGATGACTCAGATAATTAGTAATCAATATGGTGTCTTTCACCTCAAGATCCCTAGTTTGATTCCATTGCAGGTTTCTGTAAAGTAAATTGCCATCTGTCAACTCATTGCCAGCCTTCGTGAACACAGAAACCACTTTTGTAAATGCTAGCTTTGTTAGCAGTTTCAGACAAAAGGACAAAGTAAAGACTGAAGTATCACTCTGCTGCCAGAAGCATTCTTCCCAGAACAGGTATAAGGCACATGGACAAAACAGTGTGTGGAAGTTAATACTTCTGCTCCCTTCTGGTACCTGCTCAAAGAATATGTAAGGGACTTTAGATAGGTTCCATTAGAGATCAGCCTGAACCACAAAGTTTGGATCCAAATCTGTATTTGAACTTCCCCTTGTCTGACATTTTGGTTTCATTCCATCTGCAGTTTCCAATGTGGTTAATTGGGCACCAACACTAAATTCACTTTAGAGGGAAAAGAGGAATAAGACTTATAAAATATCCAGCAATGTAGTGATAAATAAATTAGAGATTTTAACAGAGGTGCAGAAAACTTTCATAACTAACCCCAAAACTCAGTTCAAGTTCACTCAAAAGCTTGCAAACACCAAAGCCTGTCTGGTTGTGGGATGATGTTGATCAGAAATAGTTTTGGTCGGGTGAAATTATGTGAACAGCCAAGAGGTTTTTGGATAAATTGTGTTGAGCACTTCATTTGACCACAACACAGAGTAAGATACCAGAGGTGCACAAATCCATGCAAAACAAAATGGGGAAAAGTGTATGTAAATCCCTATATGGCCAAACAACTGAGTCTCAGAAAGAATTATCTACAAACACCTTAAAAGAGTAGCTTATTATGAAGATGGAGGGTTCTGTTGTGCTTATTACCCTGATCTTGTACCACTAAAGTCATTGGGAATAGGACTGAGCCCCTCTGAGAGCATGGAGGTGTACCTTCACAGTGACTGGATGTGTTTTGCATGTGGAGCAGAGAGAAGAAGAATGCTTTTGAGGTGTTGGAGAAAGCTTGCCTACAAGTAATGCTTTAATAATGTGTTGGCTAAGTAGGTTATGTCCCTATGTAGTGTCTAGTCCAAATAGAGGATAAGAACCTACTACTGCTTCTAGCTAATGGAAATACTCCTTCAGTTCACATACCAGAATTCTGCTTTTTTTGGTGCTAAAGCTCACCGATTAAATCCCTGTTGATGACACATGCTGGAGGTCATTATATCTTCATTTTGGAAGAGCAGCATTAAATTACCATAGCACCAGTTACCTTGGATTGCCAGCCACAGGCATAACCTCACGCATCCACACACCTGTTTTCAGCCAGGTAGTGTTGCTGGCAGTGTTAACACTTCCCACACTTTGTTCTGAAGGAGTGCAAGCATCTAGATTCTGCCTGCTCTCTACATAAGGGAGGTGGAAGGCACTCCCTGTATCTTTTACATCCTTACTTTGAATAGCTGTTCAGGAGCAGGGAGACCTAGGCTAGTACCCTAACCATTGAATGATCTTTTCCACTCATGGAGTCCTGATTCTGGCTACCTTTCAACAGGGAGATTTTATTGCTGCTTATCACATAGCTTTATAAATGACAAAACACTGTGGAGGAAACAGAGCCATCCCTACATGACTCCTCATAAAGTTTATACTTCTACTGCACATGTGCAGAAGATGAGAACTGGATCCAAAGTAATCATCTTCCTTTAACGAAAAACACAGAGTCTATGTGCAGCCTGGCAAAGAACCAGCCAATATTGATTTAAAAGTTACTACAAAAATAAAAAGATTAATAGGGTGCTTCTAAAAATACAAAAGACTGTCAACACATTTGTGTAGTCTGTGATATGTAGTTTGGTGATGAGTCCCTAGATGTTGGTGGGTTTTTTTTGTGTTTGTTTTTGTTTTTTTAATAAAAGTAAAAACCAAAGAACTCCATTGGCAGATGTTTGGGCCAGTCTCTGTATGAATGGTTCCTAGTTTCCTGAAGAATGGTTTGAAATAATCATTGCTGGTGCTCCATACAGAATATTTATTGTTCTTACTACTTTCCCATTCTGTCAGTTGTTGTACATGGAAGTTTTCTCACGTCAACTTTTATGTACAGGTACAGGCTTCCCAAAGCATCTGTTCATTTGTACCTTTTTAACTCCTTAGAGTCTTTAATATTTGTTTCAGTTGTATTTAATTACTAAACAACTCACCACTAAAACTGTCCAAAGACTTCAGCCTTCACCAATACCAACAGATTAAAATACAATGTAGAGTATCTAGACTAAGCAGTTCTGAGCTATTACAAGCCATAAAAAGTTAGCAAAATTTTCCAGAAGTGCAAACACCTCATTCTTTGAACTCTCACATTTCCAAAGAATGTGTAAAACCTTTTTTTCTTGGAAAGTGCATCAAAAGCGGCAAATGGATTTGTATGTAACTTACACCAAAAATGACTTTACAGTTAAGATTATGCATAAAACATTATCTTCAAAGATCTTTCATTTTTACGAAGTTAGATGCAAATCTAAATACAGGTTTAGAATGAAGTCCCATCTCAGCCTTTATTTCACTCCTGCATGGCTACCAAAAATCTAAAACAAGACTGACTATTTTTATTTTTAAATTGCACTTCATATGTGACTCTTGAAATGAATAGGAAAAAAGAAGAGTGACCTTTGGCTGAACAGATAGTTTATGCATGAACTAAACAGCAGATTCCCATTTCACTTTCCCACATTCTCTTTCTCTTCAGTTTCCCACATCCAAATACAATTTGTAAAACCATTAGAGCCTTTCATCTTATGTTACCACTAGGTCCCACACACCAAGTCCCAAATTCAAGATTCACATGTATTCTCCTGTGCCAGCAAGTGAGCAGAATCCTGGTTTTATAAGCCTAATGAACTGTTCTCTTGTACTCAATATTATTTCCAAAATTCCCAGAAAAAAAATCTTGATAAAGGTACAGTTCATGATGTAAATAAATGTCAGTTAAACTAAAACAGCATTAGGAGAACACTAATAAAAAGCATAGACATTTGAAGTTATGATCAAAGAAATAAACCAGTCTGAATGAAGATCAGAAAATTCATAGTTAAGGTTCCAAAAGCAAAGTAATTCTGTGCATTAATTTTTCAAATTTGTGGACTCTTCCAATCAGTAGATATTGTACAAGGCAGATGAGACTGATTAGGGCTTTTAATTTGTTGTGGAATAGACACTATACCAAGTACTATAAACCAAACTGTTTATGAAGATGTGGGAGATTTTCTTGCTGTGAGTTGGTAAATCAAGTGTTTGTTAACTTATATCTATAACATCCTGTTTTTTAAATTTAATTGATATTTATTCATTACAACTGTAACCCTGGCTTAACAAAATTTTGAACTAAGAATTTCCTAATCAGTTTTTAGAAAGTGTTTTAAAATATTTATCCCTGGAAAATTTGCTGTAAATGTTTGCATTTCTTTCTGGGAGTTTGCCAAGATTATTCGCAAGAAGATTCATATAATAGCTGTGACTTGTGTAATTTGTTTTATTTTGCTCATTGCAACATTGTTGAATAGGCCAGAGTATTTTTCAACCTTTAGTTCCATATTTTGAAATTATTTTTCTTAAAATGTCCATATTGTAAACTGTATCAAATAATGACAGGCCAAATCATTTCTTACTGTGATTGGAAGGAGAAATACTAATATAAAGAAGTCTCAGTTTCCACTAGAAGAAAATTATATATATGCTTATGGGGAAGAGAAGTGTTGCAATGGTAGCAGCTAGAGCTTGTTGAAAAGTGGTAAATGTGTTTGGGGAAATATTTTTTTATTTTAATTTTCTCAAATATTTTTGCAATATTTTAAAAATGTTCTGATTTTTTTTCCCATGAAAACCTGATTTTTTATCTTTTTTTGAAAACCAAAATGAAAATGTTTGTTTCTCTAATTGGCTTTCCCTTTGCCTCTCCCTTCCTTTTTCCCCTTCATCCTTTTGCCACTGCAAAATGGTGCAGGCGGAGGACAAAACAAAACTCTGAAAACATTTTGGTTTTCATCTGTTATAAAAAAAAATCAGATTTATATTTTTAATTGAATTTTTTCCACAAAAATGTTTGTTTTAGAAAAACTATCATTATTCATCAGAAAAATATTTTATAAAAAAAATTGTTGACTACCTTTAGTAGCAGCTCAGAAGGGACACAGGTTGTGGCATGGACCCTAAGGAGAATAACAGATCCAACACTGAGATCTCAGTGGAGCATTTGACCATCTATGCACAGTGCTAGAGCCTCATCTCTCTAGGCAGTTTAGACCATTCACCCTGAGCTATAATGTCTCAGCTGCCACAGCTCCTCTGCACATTCCTACCCTATTTACCTATCTGGGAGCAGAATCCATGGATACCAGCAGACTGTGTCTACCTGTGTGTTTGTACACCCCCTAACATAATGTGACACAATCCTATTGGCACTTGTGGGCATTGCTGCTATGCAAATGTATGAAAATAAGTAACCCAAAATCATGTACATTTTACCAACAGGAGATTCTTTGGCTTGAAGAGAAGGTACTATACCATGTAGCATTCCCAGTACTTATTTTCCAGATCCATTTCACCTACTTACTGTACTTTGCTCCCTTCTGTACCATGTAATGGACAGGTTTCATCCAGCCTAATATGCTTCAAAATAAAATGTTTTTGGCAGCTAAGTAGCTACACCACATCACACCTGAGGTGTGAAAACAGATTTTGCAGTTCATATTATAAAAAGCCTTAACCTTAAATAACTTTGGGCCTGATTGTGACACCCTTATTCACTGTAAGTGTAGTACTTTATTCTTCAGGTGATTTCACTGAAAAAATTGGGAGTAAGGCACTCCTCAACCTCAAAGTATCACAATCTAGCCCTTTTTGATGAGGGTTAGTGTCTTGTCCTTGCACTTTCAGGAATTTATGTGTCCATGGTTACAAGGGCATACATAAATTATTAAAATACTGGGAAATTAAGCAATCTAACCCCACGGGGTTGTTTCATATCCAAAATAACCGTTATTTTCCCTATGGTAATGGCAGTGTGCTTTGCTGATAGAAGTGTGCTGAACACTGGAGTTGCCATATGGGAGCCATCCCTGATTAATCTAACCTGTTTCGCTGTTTTTTCTAAATGTTTTTAATTTATGAGGGGCTTTGGGAGAAAGCCTCATTCCCTGTTGGGAACTGAAACTGTGAGTCGCCTTGTCTGATCCTTTGTGCAATTAGCAGGCTTAGCTGCTGACCTGCTGCCCGCTCTTGCTTCCCATTAGTCACCCAGGGGCCTGCTTTTAACTGAGCTGTGAGCTCTCTCAGTCGTTAATTCACTTGTTTACTGTCACAACCACCCAGCCACTGGCAGGCGAAAATCTCCCGATCTTAAAAGCCATGGACATTTTAAAATCAGATGGGAGGTGCGGTTCCCCAGCCAGCCTCCTCTGAATCGGGAGCACAGAGGGGAGTCTGGGGTGGAGGGAGCTCAGTCCTGCAGCTGGGAGATTTCCTTTTTATACCTGGCTGCTGTGCTTTTCTGAAAAGCCAAGGCGTTGATTGTCGGCTGGTTAATCTAGGCTGCTGGCTGCGCCCCACTGATTGCACTGTCGCTGTCCCACGCATCCTGCTCAGTCCTAGGCTGATCAGCCGCCCCCCATAGTAGTGGGACCGTCCGGATATTAGGGGCTTTGTCTTACAGAGGTAATTCCATGACCCTCCTCCCCCTACCCCGAAAAATAAAGTGTCCCGATTTTTCACACTTGCTCCTTGGTCACCCCACTCAGCTCCCACCTTCGCCATCTCTGCCCAAGGGAAGGTCAGTCGCCAGGCCAGGCCAGGCCAGCCTACAGGAGCAGCCCCAGCCACAGCAGGGGCTGAGGCGGGAAGCAGGCGGCCGCTGGCGCTCTCAGCCGGTGGGGCGGGGTTTGCCGCCGGTCGCAGCCCGGGAGCGGGGTGGGCGCGCGGGAGAGGAAGGCGGAAGGGGGGAAGAGCGAGTGTGCTCGGGAGAGGGGGCCGGGCAGCGTGTGCAGGAATCCAGGCGGGGGCTGGGCTGGGCTGGGCTAGGAGAGGCGCGGCTTGAGGCGCGCGCGGATGTGCCCCTGGCTCGGCAAGAGAGCACCGCGGTCCTGGGAGCTGGACACCAGCGGGAACCCGGCTTGCCCTGCCCCGCCCGCCCCACCCCGCCGGGAACAGACCATTGCCTGAGCGGTAAGGGAGAGGGACCCGGGGCGCTGGGGGCTCGCGCAACCCCCCGCTCCAGCAGCGGGGTTTGGAGGCTGGCTGGGGGGACTTTGCGGGGGGGCGCCTCTGATGGGGGCGGGGATCCTGCAGTGAGGGGAAGGGTCAGGGTATTGCACGTTCCATTTCTAGATCGCAGACTGCCGAGAGGGTAGATTTATGGGGGTGGGGGGATTGATGAACTTGTCCTCTTGCAGCAGTCCCTTGAATTTCCTGGGGGAGGATCGATCTGTGTTCAACGCCCTCCATGCAACAAGCCCAGGATCCGAAATGCAACTTCTTTCCACCCTTTCGATGGCTGCCGCTAATAGCCGGGTGTCCAAAATCAACAGCGGTGGGCCCGATCTTACCCTTCTGACGCGCCACGAGCTGCCCTCAGAGGGTGCCCAAGTCAGCCAGGATCGGGCTCTTCCTGTTCGCTAGGCAGCCGCGGCTGAGCTCGTTGTGCTGGCGGTGATCGATATTCCACCGCCAAACCCAACGTTCGCCTAGTCCGGAGCTCTGCAAACACGAGCAGGAATGCATTTGTTACAACAGCCCACATCTCTCTCCCCTTCCACCCCATCCCCCAGATGGTGAGAGCACTGAAGTTGCACAGCACTGTACAGATCTGTGCAATAACAGCCCTGATCACAAATGAGTAGCAACATACCAAACAAATATAAAGCCAGATCATTTCCAACCTGGAGCTGTGTATCCACAGCTATCAGTGCAGCAAAATATGCTGAGCCAGCATCAAATATTTCCTGCTATGGTGCATTATATGTATTATGAAATGTGAAATATTACACTGTGATTACAAGGCAGGGGTGAGAGCTAATGTGCTGTAACTGCAGTTTCCACACAAATTCAGTGATTTGAGAAATTGTTTCACATATACTGAGAAAGAATCAATAAGGTGGTTTAGTGTCTTTCTTATAGTGCTTGAAAAACAGAAATCATTGGGTTTATTTTGAGATTCTTTGATAAACAACTGCAGCTGACAGTAGTCTTTTATTCTTTATCATACTTCCTTTGTTGAGGAGCTGTAAATGAACAGTCTGAGATTTTTTTCCCTAGAGCTGTTGATTGCTTGTACTACCAGATTTATTTTCATGCCACAGAAAACACAGCACCCTTATTTCAGGTCATACTCCCCTAGGTTTGTTTGGGAGATAAATGTTTTGCACTTGAAAATATGTAGAAGTGTTTGTTCAACTGCAAGATAACAAACAGTCTTCCCTGGGAAGTTCCTCCTACCCCTCCCTTGCCCAAATTACCAGTTATGTTATGAAGTGATGGGGTTTATCTCAAATAACTGAAGCATCCATGAAATATTCAGTAAAGGTGATTATCAAGGGATGGTAACCCAGAGCGATCTCGAGGGCTCCTAAACAAAAAAAACAAGAATGCACCATACCAAATAGATTAAAATGTGCACCAGTCACAGAAAACTTGGAACGGTAGTAATGCCCCATACAAAGGTCTTGCTTTTGCATGAGCGCTGTGTGGGCAGATCTTTATGCCCATGTCCCTCAGGTGAGTTGTCCCATTAAAGGCAATGCTAGACTAGTTAGTGAATGGGCCTGTAACTGGAAAGGGCTTCATCCTGCAAGGTGCTCAATGCTTCCCGTGAAATGGTATGAACTCTCTCAACTCCCATTGATTTAGATGGGAGTTGAAGGGACTCCGCACATTGTAGGATCAGGTCCCTGAGAAATGGCAGTATCTATTGTTTTAATCAGAGACCTAGCGACACAAGTCAGGATCAGGGCCCTATTGTGCTAGGTGCTGTACAGATTTGCATGAAGACATGGTCTCTGCTCTGAGGCATTGCTCTTTAAGAAGACAAGGGACCATGGCAAGTAGCTGATCTGTGACTGCTAGCTGCAAATATCTCCAATGGCTGGTGATGGGACACTAGGTGGGGAGGGCTCTGAGTTACTACAGCAAATTCTTTCCCTGGTGTCTAGATGGTGGGTCTTGCCCACATGCTTGGGGGTCTAACTGGTCACCATGTTTGTTGGCCAGGAGGGAGTTTTCCCTTGGGTCAGATTGGCAGAGACCCTGAAGTTTTTTGCCTTCCTCTGCAGAATGGAGCTTGGGTCAATTGCAGGTTAAACTAATGTAAAGGGTGGATTCTCTGTAACTTGAAGTCCTTAAATCATAATTTGAAAACTTCATTAATTCAGCTAGAGGTTATGGGTGTATTACAGGAGTGGGTGGGCGAAATTCTGTGGCCTGCAATGTGCAGGATGTCAGACTAGATGATCATTATTAGAGCCCTGCAAATCTGCAGATATCTGCATCCCTGGATGTGGATATCTGGGGACCATTTCTTATGGATGGTGGATTGGATGGATTGTGGACCTCTGTGACTTCTGGGGCAGTGTTGGACCAGCTGCCAGCCAGGGTGCAGTGGGAACAGCTGATCAGCCTGCTGTTGGGGGGAAGTGGGACTGATCAGCTGTTACATGGGAGGACAGGGCTCAACAGCTGATGCTGTTAGGCTGATGGGTGGGGCTCATCTGCAGTTTGGGATGGTAAGGGTTCAACATCTGATGTGTGGATGTGGTTAAATCTAAAAGGAAAGGGGATTGTGGGTCAGGTAAAGGTTTATTCCAGTGGATTGGATGCAGATCCACATATTTGTATCCATGCAGGGCTCTCATCATGATGGTCCAGTCTATTAGTCATATAAAGGGTGAGGGAAAAGATTGAAATTCACAGTCTGTTATGGTTATCCTTGTTAGTGGGGACAGTTCTTGAGTCTTTTCTGAGCAAAATTCCCTCTGAAATCTGTGGGCCCTTAGAAGGAGCACATGCCTGAGGGTTATTGTTTTACTCAGTGAGCTTAGAGATGAGCCAAACCAAACCCCCACATATTTAAACACTGCATTTTGAGAGAAGTTTGAATTTGGATCCAAGTTTCTTACCTGGCCCCTATCTCTAAAAGGGGTTGAAGCAAAATGCTCGATCCAAACACTTGAACTTTAGGGAACATCACATCCAGAACCGATACTTGTGGTTTGGGCTTGTCTTTAAAAGAAAGTACAAGAAGATTCCTTGTGGCCTGAAATGTGAGTTATGTTGTTTCAACAAGTTCTTTTTCCTTTGAGTGCTGGAAATATCAAGGCCAACTAATTTATATTCGTGTTTTGTTTTAGTTTGCAAGACTATGTTGTGTTCAGGTTTATACATATTCATTGCCACTATTTTCATTCTGGGGTCTGTCGCTCACTGTTCATTTGTACAATGCCTAACACAATGGGGGTCCTAATCTTGGTTGTGTCCTCTAGGAATTACTGTTATACAAATACATACATTTGAATTCTGCATGCATATTGTTAAAGTAAAGTCTTACAGTGTTTCTCAAAACAACCCAGACTAATCCCTTAAATAATAATTTATTGTCTAGGACAGAGATGTCAAACTTATTGGAAGGAGAGGTCTGAATTCTGCTTCTAGTTATGGCTTGTTGGCCAGGGGATAAATTTAGGCCTCCATATAATCCTCTCCTTCCAGAGCAGAATGTCCACTATCAATGGGAAGTTTGAACAAAGATCAAGGGAAGAATCTGGCCTTTATGCAGTAACTTGTGGTTACTATTATTTATTAAGAGATTTGTTGTCAGTATCAGTGGGAAACTATGCTCCCCCTTTGAGCCCTGGGTATTTCTTCCCTTTGATTTTCTTCCCTCCTCCATCCTGTTTTCTCTGCTTCTCTACCTCTTACTTGACCTTGTATCTCTCTGTTCTTCCTCCTGCATTTCCTTCCCTGCAGAAATTCTCTGTTCCCATCCACATGGGCTTCCACCTGCAACCTACCATTCCATCAGCTAAAATGATCAGCAATCTGATAGTCAATGTTGACATTAAAACGTGATCATTTTAGGTAACACTTCAATGATGTTAAAAGGGAACATGGGAGTTTACACCTTTCTGAGACATTGTTTTAGGCTCTCTGCAGTCTCAAGAAGACAGCACTCTAGTGGTTTACCTTTACTTTGCATTTGAAAGCTTTCTTTCACAACCAGGAAGGCTAGAAACTTAGGTGTTTAAATGAAAGCTGTAATTCTGCACAATTTGAATATGTCAGAAGGGCCACGTAAATACATCAGGGAGGCCAGATCTAGCCCACAGACCAGATGTTTGGCTCTGCTGGTGAAGGACTTCCACCTCTAAAACATGTTTGAAAGCAACATTCTGTAGCATTTTTCTGTCAAAGAATTTGGCTGTAATGTGTATCTTGTGTAATACTCTAAGAGCCAGAGCCTTGACTGGTGTGACACAGCAGTCAGTGGAACTATGTTGATTGGCACTGACAGAGGATCTGGCCCCTTGATTATACACCAGAGCCTTCAGTAGGAATTTTGGGAGCACAAGGAAAGCAGGAGCTGGTAAGCTCTAGAATAATGGGAAGCAGTAGACTATTAATTGACATTTTTAGACTGTTTTGGTTAACAGCATGTGAGGGAAACGGAAGGGTGAGGAGGGCAAGTCTGGCAGCAGTAACTTTACTTTGAGAATGAAAGTGATTCCCAGTAATTCCTAGATATGGATTAGGATAAATCTGTGGTTTTTAAGAGTCTGCACTTGCTTTTTTACTGCAACACAAAGCTTGTTCAGAAATGCTCATGAACTATTTTGTACAACTCTTAATTTATATTGTAGTCGGAGAACCAAAGTATAATTGGGAAAATAAATTTAAGAAAAATACAAAACATTTTTCTGTTTATCAACAGAAAAAATCAGCAGGCCTAAATTGGCCCTTTTTGAGAGAGACTTTGAGAACAAGACTTTAAGGTTGTTCAGGATCACACACTGGTCATTCAGTATGAAAATTGACTTTCTGATGAAGGAGCCGCCTTACGTTATGTGGATGAAAGCAATTGCCCAGAATTACTAAAGTGATAACTTACGACATTGTGACTGGTGCCTAGTAATCATTCATATGTAATTGTGCTTTTGTTGGGTCTTGAACTGGAAAAAGTCTCCTAATGATTTTCTTCTTAGACAAGGCAAATAGTGCTGCAGTTCCTAATTAGAGTTTTGGAATAAAATCAACTCTCATCATTTGTTTAAACCTCTTCTGTAGAACAACAACAATAATAGAAAATGTGTCAGTCAATTGTTTTTCAAGTATAAAAAGACTAATAAATACATAGTCTGCATGCAAGTAAAGGAGCTGGGTTGTGACACAATGTTGATAATGCCCTTTCTTTTAGAAGCCCTCTCTTAAATAAAACTAAAGATTTTCTTCAAAAACTGTGACTTACAAATGTATCTACATACGGTAGACTCTGTGTCCCCTTATTCTTTTCTGACAGTTTCAGGCAACAGTCCTTTTCAGTTTAGTGTTGTATGGTTACTGATTTTCACATGGTCATTCAAGGCATGGGTATTGATTGGTCTTTTTGGTAGGCCTTCCAGTACTCTTTTATCTTGTTTCTGACTAAAAAAATGCCCGTGGTTGCATATTGTATCCAGTGTTTAAATTACTGATGATTCTCATCTTTCAAGTGTTGAAAGGGTAAGAGTTCAAATGAGAAAGCAGCTCTGTGTGCTGTGAAATGCCATCTCTCTGCAGAGGAAAAGAAAGGACTGGATTCTCGGCCTATGTAAATTGGCATAGCTTCATTGAAGTCAGTTTACACTGGATAAGGATCTGGCTCTATGAAAGCATTTTACATTTGAGTTAGATATGATTCTACTGGTATAGTGCAGGATAAAGCTTAGAGAAAATGGCTGATGAATCTCACTGCTGTAGAACATTTGGAACAGGATTAGACAATATTAACTGTTTTATATTTACTTATATTTATTTACTCACTCACCAGTGGGTTACACTGAACTGAGGTAAACATCCCAATTCAGCATCCTAAGGAAGATCCATGCCCACAGAAGCTACCTGTTCACCTTTTGAAGATGAGACTTGCCTTGCTTACAAACTTGTGAAGTGGTTGGAATGCAGTCATATGGTCTCAGAATGCTTCTTTTCAAATCAGCTTTTCAAGAGATTTTACTTTTAGTTGCATGGTAATACTTGTATAGCACCTTTTGTCCAAGGGCCTTGAAGCATTTTACAAACACCTAGACTTATCTCAACACTGTGAGACAGTTTTATATATGGATAAACTGATGAGCAAAGAAGTTAAGTGATGTGCCAATGTCACAGAGCAAGTTACTATTTATCAAGGACCAAGGAATGAATCAGGGTGTCCAGATTATTAAATATAGGTTTATAGCTTACGCTTTACTCTGTGTGTGCATGCGTGCATGCACCTTGGTCACATTTATTAAGAATTCAGTGAAACCTGAATAACAACGTGTCACAATAACCAACAGAAGCTAGGAAAAATATGATAGATGTTTTGTCCTTAAGTGACAGGTTTGTGTTAAACTAAAACAGAAACCTGTTATGAGAGGAGTATTCTTGTGGAGTATATTATATATACACACTGATACACTGGAATGACAACTTTTTAGCTCTTCAGAATATACCATGTAGGTCATTGTTTCCAAGTTATTTATACTATGTTATCTTTTCTGGTATACTAATATGAATGATACCTCAATGGAGTGGAATAATATAGTTATATGAACATGAGATTGGCAGCCAGAAAGTCCTGAGTTCTAATGCTTACTTGATGTTGACTTACTCTGAACTGGACAAGATATATAATCACTTAGCTTCAAGTACTTGATCTCTTTAAAACAGGAATACCTCACAATGATGTCATGAGGGTTAATTAATTTCTATGCACTCTGGAGGATGAAAATGCTAATTATTAATTTGGCCTCAGTAACAGAACTGTGAAGCAAAGTTCCCCAGGGAGGGTACCTCTGACTTGCTTTTATCAATCATTCCATCTGTCTCTACCCTCTCTCAGTTCTTAGTTGTAAGAAATGCCATGGTGGAATATTCTTTCCGCAGAATATTCTGACCTCATCTGCCACTCAATGTGAGGAGTGATATAAGAGTGCTTAACGACTGTGTGGTGTGGATGGAGAAGCAGAAAGAATTTACAATATGTATAACACTTTTCTTGCTGATGTGGTGGTCTACAAGTAAGAACACAACTGTAGTTTGCCTATATTTGAATAATTATACAACCATAGAAATTAGATACGCGAATGACCTGTGAGATCATCCACTTAATCCCACAGAGGCCATTGCAGAATTGTGCCCTATTTACTGCTGAGCAGCAAACTTAGCAGGCCTAGCTTGCAGCTGATTAATGGTGAGGATGGTACCTACCTGTAATTAGGTTTTTCAGGTCTGAACCTAAAGTTTATCTGTTTCTTTTAATGAGTCTAAAACCCAAAGCATTTATATTACCGACATGTAATTTTTGTTAACTGAATATCTTCTCTTAAGAATGTATAAATAAAAGAAATAGCATAACTTTTCTAAACACATTAGGCAATAGTTATATTTAATATGTGGTTTAAATTTTCACACTACTTGTAAGTCAGCCAAGTTTAGTATGTGGATTGCAACGGTGTGTGAAAATATCAGCAGAGTTCAACATGCTAAATGCTGTTGCACACCACGAATGTGATGCTCCTTTGACTGAAAGAGAATGAGTCTTTGGTTTTTACTCACCACGGAAAAACCTACAAGTACCAACATTTTATTATTGTTTGGACTCTTCTTCACGATATTTATGGAGAATAACTATATTATGTAATAACACTACCCTGTATAATATTCAAGATGTCTGAGACTCAGTCTGCGGCTAAAATGTTGCTTTTCTGTAACCCAAACATTTTCTATTTTCCAGTAATAACTTATGATAATCAATTGCTTTGAGGAGGCTCTGTTGGGGATGTGTTGTGCTTCTGCAGGAGGATCAGAGCGCAGGTTCCTCACTTTCAGGTTGGTGAGGGCTTGGGATACTGTGGAGGCAAAATGTTTGCTCAGTGCATAGATGAAGAAATGTTTTCCATCTCCATCCTGTGACTCCAACCCTCAGTCTCATTCTGGGGCTTTCTGGTTACTAGCGCCTGAGAGCACAGCAGGTTTCTGTTCAGAATCCTCAGAATACTCGAGGATTTCTTTTTTTCCCCTAAAAGAGGCAAGTTGCATGGCATGCAAGTAGCCCAGAAGCCACAGAGAGCAGTGAGTGATGCATGCAGCCCCTGCAGAGAGGCAGCCAGGCCTAAAAGAGGAAGGAGAGGAGCCATGATAGGAGGGGGGTGGAGGATCGATAGCTGAGTGGGAATGGGGGCTTGTGAGGTGAGGATAAAGGGTAGGTGTTGAGGTGTACAGGGAAGGAGTTGGGAATTGGGGAAGGGTTTGTTTGAGGCAGTGATGAAACTGGATGCTGAATTGCATGACCCTGGTGGGAAGTGAGTGATTGGGACCTTCCACAGGTCTGGACAGTTAGTTCTGAATCTGATTTGAACCAATGAACTTTTGGCAGTTCACTTGTTACTGATTTAAATCCCAACTCTTCACTGGCTTACACCCACTGGGGCCAACAGGGAGAATGGTTATGTAAACAAGCACAGAATTTAGCCCAGTATCTTCTTTTTCCACATCACTGCGGAAACTGTCATCTCCTGACTGTATATTATTAAAGTCATGAAAGGTCTTTGTAACATCCATCTTCATACGCATAGTTGATCTTTGATGGACACGCGCATTTAATAGTGTCATTCTTCACAAAACTGTAGGTGTATTGGGGTTTTACAAAAGCAAGACAGAAAAAATGGTTTTGTCTGGAAGAAGAGTAAATCTCAATAGGAGCACTGATTTTTTGCATATGATAATGACTGCCAAATCATAAAAAGGGTAACTGTCCAAATACAATACGGTATAGTGATCATGTGTTGACCTAATCATGTCTATTGCAGCAGAAGGGTGCTGGCCATATAATGTTGCTCTATTTGCCTAAAAGGGTGTGGGAAAGTATGGTGCAGTGGGGTCCTGGTTCATGACTGGGGGGCTTAGGTGAGACAATAATGCAAATAATTATTAATAATAATAATTATGGTAATGAACTGTAATTGCTGTGGGCTTGATTCTCCTCTCATGCTGATGTAAAACAGAAGTCAATCCATTGACACCAGTGGGATCACATTGGTCTGAAACTGGTGCAAGATTAGTAGCTGGCCCTGTGACTTTTTTAGTGTTTGTGGTAAAGCATGACTTTTGTTTTTAACTACCGTAAATTCCATGCTAAATTTGATTGACTTTTTGCTACTTCTTAATGCTTTGTAGTACTTTGTGTCAGGTTTGCAGTACAGTACCCATACTTCAGGTATGATTCATGTCAGAACAGACTCAGCCCTTGTTATGTCCAAAGCAGGTGAAATCACCTACTGCATGGAGATGTTTTAGAAGAGACATGTCAAACTGAAGTCCTGTTAGTATCCCATGTGTATTATAGATCTCATGGAAGTGTTCGTACAATGGATTTGCCTCAGTGTCCTTAGCCAAGAATACCATTCCATAGATCAGTGTTTCTCAATTTTATTCCCCCCCGGAACCCTTGCGCGCCTATGCTATATCCTCCGCCAAAAAGTCGAGGAAATCTTCCTCTTTTTGGCGGCGCGGTGTAGGGTTGTTTCGGTGGTGCGCTCTCTGAGCCATTTTCGGCGGCCCCATCAGCTGTTCGGCAGCGCGCGAACAGCTGTTCGGTGGCACCTGATTTTTGTTATTTTCGGCGGCGCAGTTCCGCTTCTTCGTGGAACCCTTCAACTCAGCCCACGAAACCCTGGGGTTCCGCAGAACACCATTTGAGAAACACTGCCATAGATACAGCTGTGCAACATGCTGTGTATTGTGTGCTGTCTTTGTTTATGTAGTGCTCAGTCCTGCTCCTTTTGAGAGTTGTGGCAATTTTCCCATTGGCCCAATAATCTGAAAAGTGCTTTGAGATAGAAGATGCTATATACATGCAATATATATATATGGAAAATAAAGCTGCAAAAGCAAGGAAATTCTGAATTAAGACAGTCCCAGCATTCTGTATTCACGCTGCTATTGCCTATTTTGATGACCTGTGGTACTCTGTGCAAATTAATGCATTGATCTTCCACCACTTGAGAGACTGATGTGTTACTATTCTTTACCGTAACTGGGTGAGCTAAGGTTCTCGTAACTCATGATTCCCTTGCTTACTTAGGTTACACTGTATCTGACCCTTAGCGTTGTTTTGATTCTCTTAATTCATTTCCTTATAGCAGACCTCTAATTGCCCTTCAGATGCCTGATTTTCAGATTTGTTGAACGCCCAGAGTTCTAACGGAAGTTAATTGGAACTATGTGTGCACAGGCCCCATCGAAATGTTGGTACTTCCCAAAGCATTTTAATGAGATTTGCCAAAAATCTAAACCAGATTTATTAAGCCGTAACAAGGGGTTTGTTACATTGAACAAGGATCATTATGCAGTTGCAAAGGTCTATTAAATTCTAACAAGGGTAGTTATTCTGCTACTGCTTCTTATTAAAAAAGAAGTAAACCGAATGAAAACTCAACAGTTAATCACATTCAATAGCATGCTTTTATATCTTGAACATTTTAGAACTTTTATTTTCAAAATAATATTAAAGAAAAAGGGGGGAGTTGGTCCATGTTAAATACTCATTCACTGTAATTTATAAAATAAATATTTATTTATTTATTAAAATAAAATAATAAAGCCAAGGTTACTGTAGATTAGGGCAAAAAAAAAAAAGAAAGAAAGGGAACATTTTATGCCATGATATAGGCCTCAATCCTGGAATAAGCTCCATGCAGCCAGACCTCAGCACCTGTGCAGAGTTTGCTGCAACAACAGGGCCCAGTTTGGCTGTTGAGGTCTTCAGGAATGGTTTAACAGATAAAAATCATCTCGTAGCTTGGTGATGAGTGTGGCCTAGTGGATATCCCTTGTGGACTGGGATTCAGAAAATCTGGTTTGTAGTCCAGCTCTACCACTGGCTTGTGGATTATCTTGAGCCAGTCATTTCACTTTCCTCAGTTTCCCTATCTGTAAAATGGGGGGGAATGATATTGACCTCCTCTGTAACACACTTTCTGATCTAACGCTAGATATTGTCATTATTATTATTCACTACCATGCAAAGAGACCATGGTTAGAGTGACCAGCCTAGGTCTCTTGCACTGTAAGTCAGGAATGCTGTGGAGAGAATACACTGGGCAGCACAAAGGTGAGAGTTAGAGCCTTGCTAAGTTGCATCCCTACTGGATGGTTTAGGGGTGACATTTGTGGACTAGAAAGGGAGTTGTGTCCAGCAATCTTCAATGATTTGCTGAAAGGGGTGTTCTGTGGGCATTGGAAGGAGAGTTCACATAAACTAAAGTAAAAGATGAGGGATTGAAAGAGTGGGACATGGAGGAGTTCCGTCGGGTGACATGCCCCCAAAATATTAAAACACAACATTCAGTATTTTAGTGGAGATGTAGAAATGGATATTTGCTGCTGTAATAAAAAAATACTGTACATTACTGTAAGAGATGGCCATGAACCCAAAGAAGTGAGGACGTTTGGAATCATATCAGCCACAGGAACCCTAACCAAGCTGTTTTATACTTCTCAGTTACAGCACATATGGTTCACAGTAGGTCAAAGAACTGTGTATGCCATATATGCTGTAATGCAGGGGTGCTGCATGCCTGAAATAAAGTTGTGCTTTTTCAGTGCTGACTTTTCTGTGCTTTTGCATGTCAGAATTTCAGTGCTATTTTAACAGAGCTTTTGTGTTTAGGTCTCTTCTGTTGTCAACAGTTTAGTGACAGTACATATCAAATATGTATTCTTAGGGCTTAATCTTGCATTGATATCAATGAGAGCAGAATATGACCATAATCTTGTCTCTTTCCAGCTATATTCCCTCAGAATCCAAACAAGGCTTTGTCTATTTTAAGGACTATCTACCATCAGCTAGAATTTAGCAAATTAAATTAAAAAAAGATCTTGTCCCCTTTGGTTTAGCCATTTTGAGGTTAATCTATACAATTTAAAAAAATGCATCCAGGCTGATAACTTGTATGCCAAGTTTCAGTCTGATGTGATGTGAAATGAATGATCTATAACAACTCCTTGAAAAAAGAAGTCAATAAGAGAAATGCTGACAGATCCTAACTGTTGCATGTTAGAAGCAGTGCTATAATATTAGCATGATTACTTACAGATGTGAACATTCCTCAGTGGGAAACATAAAGAATTTCAGTATATTGAACTCCCGAAGATCTATTCACCCAAATGACAGGCTCTCAGAATAGAATCACTCATACACAGAATACTCCTTTCAGCAGTTCTTGTAAATAGCCTGTTCAATGTGCCATTCTGTTTTGTATACAAAATGTATATAAAATATTAAGGCCAAGATAGGTGCTACATCTCTGAAAACTTGCATGTATTTCTGGTAAGTGTAGTGTACTTTATTGTAACTTTTTCACAGCATTAAATCTGTGGAAATTCCACTCTCTTGTGCAGGGACTGATTTCCCAGTTCATCAGTTTCAATCTGTAGTGTAAATCATTAAAGACTACTTGGCTAAGCTGAGCTCCATTGTAATTGGATGTGACCAGCACTGGTTAGACAACAAAATGTACTTCTTCCCCCTTTAGGTCTTAGGCTTTATCTTGGTATTCAGGCTTTTGAATTATTATAAAATATGTGTGTTATCTTTCAACCTTTCATGAATATGATACCGCAGCATTTAGATCAAACTGGCAATAGAAGGAGAAGACACCTTTTCCAGAGTCTTGGTCTCTCAGAAATGCCAGATTTACAAGAGACTTTGATGTTGGTGAATATCAGCTAATGGCATTTTTAAAAATCCTTTGGACTTTCTGCTTTGTAGAATGCCCCACACTGTCTTGGTTCCTCTTGAGATATTCCCCAGGAGATTCAGAAACAGTTTTCAGGTGGTTGTGACAACCCTCCCTTTCTTTATGGCTGGATGGAAACTTTTTTTTTGTTGTATCATGGAGCTGTGGTATGGAAAAGGCTGAGAACCACTGCTCACACATTTATTTTTAGACTAATTTTTATTGTCGTAAACAATAGATAAAATATCACAAAGAAAGAAAAAAATAATTTAAAAAAAACTGTTTTGGCTGCTGCCCAGTTATGCTCCTGACCCTGCAGCCCTTGCATATGGGAGAAATACTTACTCCAACAAAGAGTCCCATTGAAGTCAGCGGCGCTGCTCACGTGTAGTAAATGACTGTTTGTTTAAGGGAGGTAGGATCAGGCCGTTTATTTATAAATATAAGTATAGTAAATGGGGCCGAAAAGGATATTGACCCAACAGTTGATCCTTGTTTGGACAGCTCAAGGATGGTCTTTTCACAATGAGCATTGAAATCTGGTTGTTATAAAGACTGATTTGGGCCACTCCGATTGGGATTATTGTATCCAAATAATGACTACATCAGGATCCAGATATGCCATACTTGTTGTTGACTCTGAGCACCTGGTAATATGCACTTACAGTAGCGCCTTTTTATTTGAGGATCTTAGGTTATGTCTACACTGCAGGAGGGAACCTACCTCCCAGCCCAGGTACACAGACTTGTGTTAGTTCTGCTTGAGTTAGCACACGTTGCTGCAGCACAAGCGGCAGCTTGGGCTAATCATCCGAGTTCAGATGTAGGGGGTTGGGTGGGCTTGTGTTCAGGCAGCTAGCCTGAGCCACCAACTGTGCTGAAACGTCCCTGCTGTTGCTGCTGTTAGTGCACTGGCTTCGTCTGTCTACCCAGACTGAGAGGCACACTCCAAGCTGCAGTGTAGACTCGCCCACAGAGTACTTTAAGTAAGTCTTGCCCATTCACAACATCAAAAATAAGTCAGTTCCCTAAGCTAAATATCACTGATGACTGTGGTAAACAAATATCAATGAAGAGTGGAAGGTATAATGTATCAAAATTATTAGCCATGGCTGCAGAAAACATTCAAGCCAAATCAGACTGTATAAGAATATACTGTGATACAGTTTTGCTGCTGTATCTTGTGTGACTTATTTAATGCAATATTATTAATACAATGAGACATTTCACTTACAAAATATAAAAAGACCAAGTCATTTTGTTGGTACTTTTGAACTTGGTAATTCTGTTTTTTAATGGCATGACCTTGTGAAGTGCTGAGCACTCTCGGCTGCCACGAATGTCCCTAAAAACCCTTGCCGGGAATAAGCTGTCTTCTAAGCAGCATTTATTGATGTCATTGGGCCTGATCCAAAGCCCACTAAAGTCAGTGGGAGTCTTTCTACTGATATCAATGAGCTTCTGGGTCAGATCTCTGGAGAGTTGAGGGTGCTCAGCACCTTACAGGATAAGGACCCATAAATTGTAAGATCTTCAAGATTAGAGAATGTGTCCTACCTCTGTTTATAAGGTGCCATATAAGTTTATAGCATTATATACAAAAATTATAACCCATATTCATGCCTTAAAATATGTGAAACCATATAAATATTTAAACTCCTTGAAGGCAGATATGTTTCTTTGAGAGGATGCTTTGCACTACTGACCTCTTCGTAAAAGATGGGGATGCTGCTGCTGGTCTGCCAGTTCCCCACTGAGCTGAATCACAGGTAGGAGCAGCACCTCTGATTTGTCAATCACGGTCAGGAAGAGCTAATGAGGCCACAGGGCGGGGTGATGTTTAAATCGCTGCCTGTACAGTAACTCTTTTAAAGAAAGAAGGGGGGAAATCAGGGACGGTGGGGAGAAGGAGACATGGAATGAAAAGAGGTAGATCCGAAGAAATGGGAATGGAAATAAATCAAGAGAAAAGTAAGGAAATAGAGACATAAAGGACGGTCCTGGAAGAAGATAATGAGAAAATTACAGGGGAAGACAGTAAGAGAAAGGAAGAAGAGAAACAAAATGCTAAATGGCTTCGGATGAGTTCCTGTTTCAATTCCTGATTATTTCTGATGCTACCTCTGAGTAGCCATCAGTGTAGCCTACATCTTAGGCTATGTCTACACTGCTGGCAGCACAGCTGGCAGTGCAGGATCGATTTTGCAGGTTTGATTGAGCGGCAGTAAAGACTTGCTCGATCGAACCTGGAAATCGACTCCGTAAATCCACCCTGGCAAGTAGCGTAGTGCTGCGTCAACAGGAGGGCATTTTCCATTGGTGCAGCACAGTGGAGACACCGTGGTAAGTAGACATTAGGAAGTCGACGGGAGATGCGCAAGTTACTGTACATAGCTTGCGTATCTCCCGTCGATTGCTGCTGAAATCCGTGGCCACTGTGGACCATGCCTAAATCACATTAGTGCAGTGTTTTGCAAATTTATGAAAGCTGAGCCTCTCCCTCAGGTAAATGAGACCAGTCACATCATCGTTCTCCACACACACCCACACACACACACACACCCACCCAAGCTGTGTGTCATTAAATGCCTATGCATCTTAATGACTACATCTTCTTCTGCCCTGCCCCCAGCTAGTCCTTCATGCCCACGGTTCCACTTTGTATAGATTTTTCATCCTGTGATGCTTTCTCACCTTTCTTACACGTTTGATAAGCAGTGAAATAGTTAACAAAGGTAATATTTAAGGTATCATAATTGGCATCTGAGTTAGCATAAAAATGAATGAGGCAGTTAGTTCATACCTCAGAATATGTTTCAGGCTCTCTGCAAACTTAGGTAGATGTCATTGTTTCAGTTACACTCAGGTCACATTTTGAAGGTTTCCTTCACAACATTATCAGGTAGAGGCTCCCTCCTTTTAAAAAAATGAAAGCTCAGACTCTGTAGAATAACTGATAGGTCTGTCTGTACCTTTCCACCGGGCAAGTCTTCCATTTTGGGAAACACTTCAGTAGTGCAAATCATGTAGGAAAACAACCCAGTGAACCTATCTCACTCTGAATAGACATTAAAAGTTGCTTTAGTTTATGCCAGGGACTGCCCCTCTATCTGACTGGTCCCACTGGCCATGTGAAAAGTAGGGGAAACTTGTGTTAAAATCCTAGTGTAGACAAGCAAGTTGTCGTTTTAACGTGTGTCATCTGATCAAGGGGGACCTGAAGTTCACATAGGATTTCAGCTAGGATTTTAACATGAGTTCACCACTATGTTAAAAATACACCTTTTCCTAGTAAAGGTACAGCCCACTCAGCAGGGTCATACACATTGCTTAATACCACTGAGTGAAATGAGCACTGCTCAGATGTAGTGCAGGATCCAAACTATAAGTCACACGTTGGTTAAAATAACTTCTAGACTCCTCCGTGGAAGCCTGTATTACTTGTAAGTAGTGCAGGCTGATTACAGCCAGATTTATTTTTTTTATCCTTTTCCCCCTTTTTTCTTAAAACAAACAAACAGAACTGCTAGGAAATTAAATTAAAAATAAATAACAAATGCAGTGTTGAGCTTACAGGATTAAATGTGCCGAAGTCAGGAAATTCCCAAAGGTAAGGTTGCATTGGCAATGGTAACTCAGCCACGTTGCATGCATGTAGCTTTTTCCATTCAGCTTTCCCTTGTTAACTGTAACAGTACTTTCTTTAGCATACTATAAAATATGCCGAATATGTCATGTGAGTGAGTGAACATTGCTGGATCAAACTTAAATTTTGGAATATCAAAGACACGCATAGCAAAAGTGCCAAGCCATATGTTAGTTGCTGAGGCACAGCACATAGGCACACGTGTACCTTGGAAAGTAAATAAATGCTTAAATCCTGAATAAATTATCAGTATGAAAGGTTTCCCTTCCAAATGTTTGCCATTTGTGAAAGAGTCAGACCAATGATTCTACTTATTACCAGGCAAAAAAAGCTTGAAGGACATCAAAGAAATGGTAAATTCCAAAGTTAAAATTTACTCCCAGCTTTTCTATTTCTGTATAATTTCCATGAAATTACTGCTTTGATGCACAAATTATTATTTCATAGAGCCTTCTCTTTTAGGATTTGGAGAGCTATGTGTGGCTCCTTTTGTGATGTGAAATACTGACCACAAAAGAATGAGTTTTCTCATTACACTCATGATTAAGTCCACCAAAGGTCTCACTGGTAATTTTGCTCCTCCTCTTTATGACAAACATCAGTTTAATGCTATCGTTACATTTGTAAATTGAATTTGGTATTCATTTCTCTGTACAAATCTGTTCTTAGAAATTGTATGCAATTGAGAGGCTTCTAAATGGAATGTTTAATAAAGACCAGTGTGCTCAGGGTTTTATATATTTAGGGAAAATTTGTAACTGGGAGAGCTGCATGATGTAAAACCCTGAGTAGAGAAACACACTATACAGAAAAAAATACAGTGAGTTAGATGGTGATCTGCCTTTGCATGGGGATGGGAAGGTATGCAAGGGCAGATCACAACAGCAGTCTCTGAGAATGCTCTAGTTAGCACATCACCCAGAAAGGAGTGGGAGGAGGTGGAGCCATGCCCAATTCCCCACTGCACTGGTCCATAGATCCGAGCTGGTGCTGTATTGTGAGTAATATGCACCACTCCTGTGGATTGTGTAGAGTGATCATTCCCCACACACCAAGCAGCTCTGGGAAAGATTGTCTCTCCTCCATTAAGCTTTGTGCCTGGTTATGCAATTGTAAAGAGCACTTTTAGTGCATGTCAGCAGGGTCCACAGAAGCCAGTTAGACTGCAACACACTAGTGCACACTAGAATTTGCACCCCATTAGTTAGGACTAATGCACCATGTAGACAAGCCCTTATTCTGCTCTCCCTTCATGCATAATTATGATATAAAAGAGAACTTTGGTTGCAATCTTCAGGCTGAAAGAGGTAATTGCTCCAAGCGATGTAATCGGGCAGCCATTGATATGATTTATAAAATCATTTTTTCATGACTGTGATTTAAAAAAAAAATTCCCCAAAGAATACTGCTACTCTGGAAGCTATTTGGACGGTTCTACAAAATTCATGACCATGAGAAAGAAGCACGTCACAGACTGAAATCTGTTTTTTTGTGTACCTTTACTCACAGATTTCATGAGGGAGACCAGCATTTCTCAAACTGGGGGTCCTGACACAACATGGGCCAGGTGGCCAGAGAGCAGCAGCTGCTGACCAGGCATTCAGCTCTAAAAGCAACGCTGCTGTCAGCAGCAGTGCAGAAGTAACGGTGTCAATACTTCTACCTCCCTACAATAGCTTTGCAACCTCCCCCGCCACAACTCCCTTTTGAGTCAGGACTCCACAGTTACAACAGCATGAAATTCGAGATTTAAATATCTGAAACCATGACATTTAAGATTTTTTAAATCCTATGACTGTGAAATTTACTAAAATGGACCGTGAATTTGGCAGGGCCCTATCTAGGCATGATCAGATATCCTGGTGTGAAGAAACCAGAGTGATTTACATGCATCTGGGAGAGATGGGGAATTAGTCCGTCCCATCAGGATTATTAATAATATACCTGTAATTGATGCCAAAAAACCCTTACTGTATTGTCTGCAAAAAACAAACAAACAAAATCCCAGGCTAAACTACCTTTAGATAACAAGTAAACATAATCACAGTCATGAACAAATTTATTCCCAGATGTTGGAAATATGATACCGTAGGAAATCCTGCAGTAGGTAGAATTTATGTTTTTATCTGATATCAATTTTCTAAGGTCTTGTACTATAGCAAAATCCACAATTCATTCTTTTAACTCTTGGAATTTCCAGTAATTCCCGTATTTTACAGTGGACTTATAAGAATGGTTTACTGTTAGTCAGATATTAAGTACTTAACCATGTAATACTGAACTCTGTTGTTATATGGCTCACAGGTGGCCCTGCTAAGGATCCAATCCAAGCCCCAATGTTGTCATCAGGAGTTGGATTGGGCCCTAAATACTTGGAGAGGAAAAAATACTGGCACCAAATCAGCAGATAAAGAGGAATGAAATAATGACTAAATACTGGGAGGGGGAAAAGGAATGTTTACAGGATGTTTACATGTTTCCTAGACACTTGGTAGTTTAAAATAGCCCAGTCCTGAAGTCCTAATTTATACTGAACTTCCAGGTAGTCAGTGGGAGGCTAAGTATAAGATAGCAGTACTGGACTCTTAGTATTCATGCCCTTGAAGAGCTACATGTCACAATAAACATACTGCAGCATGTTTATTCTTCTAACCATGTTATTTCATACTAGAACTGAAACAGTGTCAGCTGTGTGCCTGATTGCTGGGCATGCTAGAGGAGCCATCATATAGAATGATTTGCCTTTTCTTTCTAAAGGGTATCCTGCATTTTACATCGTGCTGGCAAAAGGAAGTCAGAATGTTGCCTGATTGCAAATTGTTCTTTATTTACCATAATTCCAGTATGGATCAGTAGTGAATATAGATATTTTCCATTGGGCTAAATTATGGCTCTTTTGTAAGAGGTGGTCAAATCCTGCAGGCCTGACGCAGTCATTTCTTACACAGTCATCCACTTGCCTGAGTCTGATGCAGAGCTTATCATTTTGGTTTAGTAGTGCATAGAGGATGATTACAGTTTTGGTGCTCAATAAATCCCGTTTCTCCCCCCCAGTGAAAATAAGTAACTCTCTTTAAGGTAAGGCGAAATATGCATTATAAACCTCTACATCATCTGGACAAACTGGAGAAATGTTCTGAAGTAAACAGGATGAAATTCAATAAGGTACTCCACTTAGGAAGGAACAATCAGTTGCACATATACAAAATGGGAAATGACTCCCTAGGGAGGAGTATTGCAGAAAGAGATCTGAGGGTCATCGTGGATCACAAGCTAAATATGAGTCAACAGTGTAACGTTGTGCAAAAAAAAAAAAAAGCAAACATCATTCTGGAATGTATTAGCAGGAGTGTTGTAAGCAAGACATGAGAAGTAATTCTGCTCTACTTCATGCTGATTAGGCCTCAACTGAAGTATTGTGTCTAGTTCTGGGCGTCACTTTCAGAAAAGATGTGGACAAATTAGAGAAGGTCCAGAGAAGAGCAACTAAAATGATTACAGGTCTAAAAAGCATGACCTATGAGAGAAGATTGAAAAAACTGGGTTTGTTTAGTCTGGAGAAGAGAAGACTGGGGCCAGGGAGGGTCACGATAACAGTTTTCAAGTACATAAAAAGTTGTTAGAAGGAGGAGGGAGAAAAATTGTTCTTGTTAACCTCTGAAGATAGGACAAGAAGCATTGGACTTAAATTGCGGCAAGGGTGGTTTAGATTGGATGTTAGGAAAAACTTCCTGCCAGGGTAGCTAAGCATTGGAATAAATTGCCTAGAATTGTGGAATCTCTGTCATTGGAGATTTTTAAGAGCAGGTTAGCAACACGTGTCAGGGATGGTCTAGAAACTCTAGATAATGCTTGGTCCTGCCATAAGTGCAGGGGACTGGACTAGATGACCTCACATGGATTCTATGATTCTGTGATTTGTCCTCTGAGGGTGAGATCCTGGAGGATGCTGACTGTTCTCATCTCCTGTTGTCCTCAAGTCCCATTAAAGACACCCTGCACCTCCCAGGATCAGTAGTCACTCATTCGGGATTAATAGTAAATACATCCTGAGCACAAATTTACAGGGGGTTCCCATTGAAGTCTATGAGTGTCTGGCCATTGACTTGGAGCCCAGTCCTGATAGATGCTGCGCATCTCCTATTCCTGTTGACTACATCAGGAGTTGCAGGTGCTTATTACCTCTGTCAGGTCCTTAGTTCACCTGCTTCCCCAAGACAGTGAGTACTCACAAAGAAAGGTTTCCTAGGTGTTCAATTTTTATAGATTTATAGGGACCATTATGACCATCTAGTCTGACCTCCAGCATAATAAAGGCCATAGAATTTCACTTATGTGATTCCTGCACAAACCCATAACTTCAGGTTGCACTAGAGCATACCTTTTTTGAAAAGGCATCCGGTCTTGATTTGTATATTTAAAATAAAAAAAGTTTAGGAAAATAATATACGGATGTAGTCTAAAGAACTGTAATAAACATAAGTAATAATAGCAGGCTGTGAGTAATGGGCCCAAATCACCTGAGCTTTGACCCCAACGAAAGCACTCTGGCTCCCCAGTCAAATATTTTCACCCATCTTCCCAGTCTCCCCCAAGACAAACTTATGCTCAGTACCCTATATCTTGACCTTCATGACAGACTTCCTCTGGGTCCCAAACAGGTGTTCATGCCAGTAATACATAGAGTTGACCCACTAGGGAGAATATGGAGCCAGGCTATGCCTCACGTCCTGCCCAGTGGATCAGCCATCCTCCTCTACTGGTACTCAAAATCATAAACAAAATCTCACTTGCTTTGTCGTATAGGAGCCTCTATCTGTGGCCTGCATGGCCAATAGAACCAGTAGTTTTTTCTGTGGATTTGTTGAGGTTACAGATGTGGTATCGAACTTCCCACAAGGAGGTGATGATTAAAAATAGAGAGAGCTATGAGTCTCCACTTCTGTCCTCTCTGTGTCCTACCATTGGCAAGGTTTGGATCTCTTTCTAGTCTTCTAAACAGCCATCTCCCTGCTCTTTTTGCCATGTCTATGACTATAGGACAGAACACTTCATGTCTTAAAAGCTCCATGGGCATTGAACACAGGGTAGCATAGTGAATTAACAGTTCCAAATAATTATTTTGGGGGAGTTCTGTGGCCTGTGCTATAGAGGAGGTCAGATTAGATGGTCGCAATAGCCTTAGAATTTATAAAAGCCATGTTTACAACAAACTGCTGGCTACAACCTCCCCATCTCCCTCTGATGCATTCAAAGCAGGAGGTGGGGACAGCACTTGAGGGGCTAATGCAGTCTCCCAAAGGTCACCTCTGCACTGTGGTGGCCAGAAGAGGTGGAGAGAACAGTGAGAGAGGATATTTAAGTCAGCTGCTAGCACTGCCTGGGCAATAGGCTCTTGGCAAGTTCAGGGTTTATGTTCTCCAAGCATCAGCTATAAATCTGCCCCATGAAATTAATCAAGTTACAGCAAAAAATGAATATGGGCTACTAGGTTTAAAACCTGCATTTTTTCCTACAGAGTAAAAGAGCATATTCCTACTCTAGAGTCTTTTTCAGTTTGAAGATGAGAACTCTCTTCTAAATTTGATCTTTCATTATGATGGGAAATTGCTTAAAACATTTTCATACTAAAGCTGCAGTATTTTCTTTGATGATAAAAATGAAATGAGCTTCCTTTTAAGTGTTGCACCTTTACTCTTGACTTCCTCTTTCCTTCATCCAGTGATTATTTCCTGTATAGTGTTTTCTTTGATGATCTGCCATGGAACATTTAGAGAGAACAGAGTCAGGAAGGTAGTTAAATTAGGGAGAAAAGTCCCATATGCATCCCTTGAAAAAGTCCTATATTTTTCAGGGGATTACATCTCATTTGGTCAAACTTGACATATGAGGTATCGTCCAGGGAGAAAACTTTTGCAATAGCCATAAAGCTTTACTTGTGCAAACTTTACATATAGTATCTGGCTTTTTTGCTTAAAATCACTTTCACCATTTTAAAGCTATGAGAGTCCAGAAGATAAGGAGATTTGTGACTTCAAATTATTTTTGTAGTATTCCTCTAATTTGAAGCCCACGTCCATAAGAAACCTCAAAGCACAAGAGTTGAAATTCTGACTTGAATCACTTCATGAATGTGATCGTATGCCTTCATGAGTGCTCCTTGAGAACAAGCACATGAGGCTATTTGTAACTTTCTAACCCAAACCATTCCTGAAATACAAGAGGACAAAAATGGCGAGAACAATTATATGAATAGAAAGACCCATTCATTTTTCTAAGTCATGGAACTTGTTGGATGACTTCTTGGATTTATTTTGAATTTTCCAAAAAAAGTCTCCGATCCTTAGAGTAAACAATACTAGACTGAGAGGACCCTTTCTCTCCCTCCCGCTCCAGAGTTAGAGTTGAGGGGAATCAAAATTGGGGCTACATGTGACAGTGAAAGGCTTTGGCAGGGAGGAGGCAACAAAGAAAGGCTGGACAGCACGGAGCTACCGGAATCTTTCCCTGCTGCCTCCCCTCTGCCTGAGCCTTTAAAGCCCTGCTGCGAAAGTCTGTCCCTGCGGTGGGAAAGACTCCAAGGATGGGACATTGCACTGCTAAAAATAGCAGTATAGATTACCCTGTAGGATATATACCCTGGGGGTCCAGGCATGTCTGTACTCACTTAAGCAGAGCCTCACTGTCTACACTGTTGTTAATACCCGTGCCAGGGGGTTGCGCAGTATATGTACTATATGCTTAAGGAGTGTGCCGTGTAGACGTACCCTATACTCCTTTAATGTGCAGAGACTGTAAGACTGCACTGTTATCCTCTGTGTAAGATAAGTGAACTAAAATAACCAGCACAGTACATGCCACTGTGTAGAATGGCAGACTTTGAATCTCTAGTAAACCTTTAGATGTGTCACATTTGGGGCCAGATTGTGCCAGGCCTCCATTCAGGAGCTCAAAGGAGGAGGACACAAGGAGCCTTCTCCATTCTCCCCACCCCCATCCATGTTGCCTGAGGGGAGACCCGGAACATTCCCTCCTAGCACCAAAGTGGGAGAGGAGGTCATAGCATTTGTCCCCTCTCTAACACTTCCCAGAGCTTTCTGGATGCACAAAGTGGAGCAGGATGCACTCTCCTAAAGGCTACAGAAATGGGCACACTCCCCTTGTGGGCCTGGGATCTCTGTGGGGCTTCCTAATATTCAATCCAGTGTCCATCATGCACAATCTGAAGAGCTTTATAACACTGTAAGAAGGTTAACGACTTTTGTATTTCCTCATTGAAGTATCGGACTCGGAAGCGTTCCATTCCTCCTTTAGACTTTGAATGTAATTGTGATCTAAGATTCAGCAAGCCATGCAAAATATGTGTTTAGATCAAAAAAGACCCTTGCAATCTAACCTGCAAAAGCTCTTTGCAGAGGCAACTAACTCAGTGAGAACCATGCTATTTTGTATGCTGGAAAAATTACTCTTACATCCTGCTCTGAAAGAAAAGCTGTGATTTAGGTGGGACTCATGTCATAAAGGGTTCTCCGGGGCCTTTGTGAAAAATGTATTGTGTCTCTATGTACAAAAAGGGTGAAATATGAGAACAGTCATACATTCCCATTCTGTAATAAAGAGTGAATATTTTGCATTGTCAATAGAGAAAATGAGTCCATGAAGACAAAGCAAACCAGTTCGATTTCTCAGAGGCTGACTTCAAGGTTGTCTGCCCTTCAGGAAATTAACTTCATTAAACTATCAATGGGGCTAATTAAGGGGCCCAGTAAGCAGAACTTGCTATCTCTGCTGAAATGGCTGTTTCAGAGCAAGTCATGACAAGTGTATGAGTGTCAGACTCAAGAGCTGACCAGACCAGCATAATGATGGTACAACCCAGGGTACTCATAGTGTGGGCAATAAAGTCTCAAACTGTAGCCCATGACTGCCCTCTCCCTCTCACTAAAGAGGGAGAACGAAGCTGATGAAGTACAGGTTTTAATTGCTAGTGCAGGAAATCAATTTCAATTTAGCCGTGAATGGATGCACAGGTACAGGCAAATTGTGGTTGTGCACATTTGATTTTGAGATACTTCTTGTGTACATTTATATGGAAATTGGCAAGAGCTGTGGGCTGTTGGCAGACTGCCAACATGGCTCTCGATGTATCAGAATTTAGGCACTGTGTATGTTTGTGCATAAGAGGTTGGCAACTATAATCAGGTTTTTGAGATTTGTTCGAAAAAAGATCACCTGGAATGAGAGAGCCAGAGCAATAAGCAGAAACAGTATAACTAATAATTCTTCTTGTAATCTACAGCTGTTGCAGAAGATACAACCTACTGGATTATCTAGAAAAAGAGGGAGAGAGATTGGAGTTGTTCAAACAACAAGAGTCCTATAGCACTTTAAAGACTAACACATTTAATTTCTGCAGGCATAAGCTTTCGTGAGCTGCAACCCACTTCGTAAGATGCGAGAAATAGAAATCAGATAGGGGGTATATATACACATCCAAGGGTAAGGAACAACAATGGGGAGGGTAGGTGTTAGCAAAGTCCATTCAGTTAGAGTAGATGAGGCCTATTCACAATCATTGATTAGAAGGTGAGAATGTGTGAACAGTGATAATTACTTCTTGTAATGAGAGAACCATTCCAAGTCCCTATTCAGATGCAGTTTGATTGTGTCAATTTTGCATATGAGTTCCAGCTCTGCAGTTTCTTGCTGAAGTCTGTTTTTGAAGTTTTTTTGTAGAAGTATGGCAACTTTCAAGTCAGCTACAGAGTGTCCTGGGAGATTGAAGTGCTCTCCAACTGGTTTATGGATGTTACCATTTTTATATGTCTGATTTGTGTCCATTTATTCTTTTGCGTAGTGACAGTCCGGTTTGGCCAATGTACATGGCAGAGGGGCATTGCTTGCACATGATGGCATATGTTACATTAGTAGATGTGCAAGTGAATGAGCTCCTTATGGTGTGGCTGATGTGATTAGGACCTGTGATGGTGTCACTAGAGTCGATGTGCGGGCAGAGCTGGCAACGGGGTTTGTTGCAGGGATAGATTAGTGTTCTTTTTGTATGGTGTACAGTTGCTGGTGAGTATTTGCTTCAGGTTGGAGGGGCTGTCTGTAAGCAAGGATAGGTCTGCCTCCCACAGTGAGAGACTTGATTTTTTTTCTCACTAAACATCTTACAACTTACATGGTGTTATAGATAGCTAATCGCTGAGACTCTTAACTCCACATTCATCTCATTCTCCACAACTAATTACTTACTATCATCTAATTTTTACAAAACTATCGGTTTAGGGACTGATTTTGAGACATGCTGAACACCTGCTGTGTCTGCTGACTTCGGTTGTAGATGGTGCTCAGTGCATCTGATAAGAACTAAGGGTATGTCTACGCTGGGAAAGTGCATCATTTTAGAAAACATGTTAGTTAACACAGTGTTAAACATGATGTAGCCCATAGTGTGGACAAGGACAGTCATGTTTAAGTATGTTAGCTAGTCACGATTAACCATAAGTTTGGTTGGTTGTAGTGAAAAACCCATTAATGCAGCCTCCTCTCATTGGACTCCCATTGCTGAGGCAGGTGCAGGAAATTTAAATGTCTGCTCAAAGATTTTATACATGAGGGGCAAAATGGTGACATTAAGCCGAAGCTGAGCACTGATGGTGTTGTTCTTGCTCACTGCCCAACTAGGAGCTCCAGGAAGCATTGTGCCTTCTGGAGCTCCCAAGGGTCACAATCACTGGATCACCTTTAAACAAAGGGTAATGTGTACTTCCCCGCAGCTATAGCCCTGCATCGTCTCTGCTCCTTTGGCAGTGCTAACACTGCTAGCCCTGAGCTATCTCTGCACTCTTGTAATGGCAGCCAGCCACTTCACATCTATGTATGAACACAAATTAGAGAGCTGCAGTTCCATCCAAAATGACCTTAATCTCCATATCTCCTTGCTGTTTTCTTCATAGAAGTGACCCATGTCTGTGATACGGTCCAGAATTCTTACTAAGCAGTAGAGTTCTCGTTCAGTTAAGTAGACTTGATGGGACACATTGTTTTGCTACAGATATGTGGCCACTGAATATTTCTTGATTCTCAGTTGTACATGTACATCATGTTTACTTTAGCATATCACTGCTACAGCAGAGATAGCATACTGATCTTCCTTCTCCAAAAGCACAGGTCCATGTTACTTGTGCTAAGGGATGATCTCCATTAGTTGTTAGCAGTACAGGGCTTGTGACACTCAGGGAATGTCTACAAAGGAGCTGTTTGGTGTAATGCCGAGCTTGAATAGTCATTTCTGGGCTAGCTCTGCTCGAACTAGTGCCTAAAAATAGCTGTGTGACCATGGCGGTATAGGCAGCGGCTTGGCTAACCACCTGAGTACAACCCCATCTGACCCCTGCGGATGTACTTGAGTGGCTAGCCCAAGCCGTCACAGCCACATTTCTGTTTTTAGGGGCTAGTCTGAGCAGAGCCAGCATGTGTAGATGTATCATCAGTTGAGCAGTTCTTATTCCATCCCATGGAGGCAGTGATACATATCTAGTCAGTTCATCACAATGTTTTATCTAATGTTAAAAAGCCTTTATCTTATGGTGGATTTGTTAAACAGTTATGGTAAAGCTGTATGGAAAATCTTGTCCTCTTCTATATTTTGCATGTGTATAGGATAGAATTGGAGTGACAAGGCATTTAACTTATTTATATCACTGTGATACCTAGTCACGGGCAGCTTGCAGAGTGCCCATCAACAGTTTTGAAATTAAGTTCATTCACGTTTTGTCAATGATGTGTACTCTGTACCACTTGGTTTCATTTCTGTTTACTTGAGCTGTTAGCAGCATACCATTGTCTTAAGATGGAACCAGAAGTAATTAGCTCATATTATATTGCCACACTCTCCGCCCCATCCCTTTTTCCTATGTGTTTGAGTTGCTGTGAAGGTCTGTCATGGTTTGCATCTGAATTATATGCTGAATTTATATTCTGAGCTCATGCAGTACTTTGTGCAAGATGATCCTTTGAGGAAGATAGAAAAGGGCAGCTATTTAGAGGGATAGAAAATGAATTTGATGAAGCTATGAAGTAAAATGCTGAAAAGGTTCATTTTTGTAACCACTAAAATTCAAAGGTGACCAGAGACCAATATTTTTATCTTTTTGAAAAATGTATTTGTTTAAATGTATCAATAATTTCTTTCTGCTAATCAGTGTCTGAAACCAGTCTACCCTTTTCTGTCTAGTATGTATGAGAATGTAAGCTGAAATCTGTAGCAAACTGGACTGAGTACATGATTTCAATGGGGTTTATAGGTATTTTAATATTTTAAGGTCACAGAGGTGAAAATTAAATAATTTAACGATAGTCTTCTGGTTAATACATTGATTCAAAACTCAGTACATCTGGATTCACTTCCCCTTTCTGTCACAGACTTAATACGTAACCTGAGGTAAATCACTTATAATCTCTCTGTGCCTCAGTTTCTTCTGTGTAAAGTGGGAATAATAGTACTGTCATCCCACACAGGAGTGAGGAACCCACAGAGGACAAATGTTTGTGAGATGTTCAGATACTTAATGTGCTGAGGTGTATAGGAGACCGTCTTTCTCACACGTTTGTGCAAACATGTGTGCTCTTCAGGAACATATTCAGCTCTTGTCAAGATCTGTAGAACATATGTCTAGTTTCCACTGTATCAAGCATGTTGAACCACTGAGATATAAATCCAATTTTGGAGGGTTTTTTGGCCTTATTTACCAACATATCAACCCTTTTTTATGCTCTAGTCAACAAGGCTAAAAAATTTTATAAATTCCATAAAGGACCCTCTGATAAAATTCACCTACCATGCTTTGCAGTGTAATCTTTCTTTGAAAATATGCTTCAACAGGCTTAAACAGCAAGTTGCTACATGACAAAACTACAAAGCCATGTACAACTGAATGTTTAGAGAGTGTGGTATTGTAGACACAAACTCCCATTATTTAACAATTTTATACCCGTGTACCATAAATTTTAGCTGCCACAGAAGAAGAAAAAACAAACAAAACATGGTGTGAAGCAAAGCCTTGCATAGACAAATTCTGTTCTAATACATCTGCAAATCCAGAGTTTGGACAAGTATATGGTAAATTGTTACTTGTGTAACTATTCGCTCTACCCACTAGAGTTGAGTGAATGATCAGGTCAGTTTCTGACCCAGCCTTGAGCTGTCAGAAACAGATGGCCTCTCTATAGTGCAGGATATTGTGAGGAGTATCTCCCTCCCTATTAGGAAATGGTATATCAAGAATTTCTCAATAGAGTACTGCTTCCTTTCTACAATCCCATTAAGAGGATATTGATTTCATGCTATAGTTGGTCTTCCAAATGAGAATCATAACTTGCACGTTTGTAAAAACAAAGTTGTCCATGGATAATCTGTGAAGGATCTAAATTTGTGAAATGGATTTTCTGCCCAGCGCTGGATGGCAGTGTACCAGAGCACACAAACCACTGCAGGATTCTCTTTATTGGAATCCAGCTAGCTGGAATTCCAAACCAAAGGTCTCACCCCATGGAAGAATGTGTGAAAGGATTTATACAACTGTTTCAGCTGTGACTTGTAGTTTTCTAGACTTGTAATAATTTTTTTGCTCTCCTCTGGACTTTCTCCAATTTGTGCACATCTTTCCTGAAATGTGGTGCTCAGAAATGAGGCCTTATAGTGCTCTCATCAGATTAGCTAAATCCCCTTTGAGTAACTGGCTAGGCACTGTGTAAGAGGGTGGGACAGCCATTCTCTCACCTCTCCCCCACCCTCTTTGGAGCACCATCCATTAAGAAGCAGCTGACCCTATACTTTCGTGAGCACAGAGACAGCATTTGTCATAGGCCCATGTGGTTCCCAGCATAAGTAGACAGGTTTGTGCTAACTCTGCTCAAGCTAGTGTACTAAAAATAGTAGTGTGGATGTTGCAGCACTGGCAGCAGCTTGGGCTAGCCACCTGAGCTCAGACCCTGAGGATTAGGCAGGCTTGGACTCAGGCAGCTATCCTGAGCCTCCATTCATGCAGCATGATCCACAATGCCATTTTTAGCATGCCAGCGTGAGTAGTACTAGTGGGAATCTGTCTCCCTGCGCTGGGAATCACACCTCCCAGCAGACGTGCCCTTAAAGGCTCACATGAGTTTGAATGAGTTTCTGCATCATGAAAGCTGGACAGGTCTTTTAATGAATCTCACTTCATGAGCAATATTGTGCTCTTGGATCTCTAATGGGAGAATTAGACACATAGCTTCCACCCCAGTCTCTATGCATTTTCTACCCCATGCAAGGGATGACGTCCTTCTCCCAGTTAACCAAATCACCATCCTTCTTCTCATCCAAATCCCTCCTGAACATTCACAACACCCACATGATCTTATTTATAATATCTTCAGTAAAATCAGAACTACTTTTATTTCCAAGCCTGGATTCTCCTGTGATGCCTGTTTTAGAATCATAGAAATGTAGCACTGGTAGGAACCTCAAGAGGTCATCTAGTCTATTTCCCCACACTGAGGCAGAATTAATGTGTCTTTTTTTTAGAACGCAAGATTTCTGGGCAGGGAGGGACTATTTTTATGTTTGTATGTTGTATGGCTGACACTGACAAGTGGGCTCAGGTGTGCATATACTGTCATGGGCAAAAGAGGAGTCTTGTGGTTAAGTCACTGGCCTTGGATTCCGGATTCAATTCCTGGCTTTGCTTCCCACAGACTTCCTGGATCAGGTCCTTACCTAGGTATAAATCAGTTTAGCTCCCCTGAAATCAATGGATGAACTTGTCTGTAAAAATGCAGCAAGTCAACTGCTACACTAGGAACTGCACCTCTCCTCTAGGACAGCTCTAAGAGGAGTTGTTGTTCAGGAGGCGCTGTCCCTCCATGCCATGGAAAACCCCTGACAAACTACCATGGACACAGTTCTACTCTCAGAGCCATTGTCCCCACTGCTCTCCTGCTTTTTCACTACCGAGACCTCTGCCCATCTAAGGAGAGCTGCAACCAGTCAAGTGGCTAGGGGAGCAGAATCTTACCCCAAGTAAATTGCTTCACATGTGTGCCTTGTTTTTTCAAGTTTCTTAGTGTGTGAAAGGCTACATACTGAGTAACCACAGAGAGCTGTTTCCATTCAGCCCCAAGTCTTGGATCCATTGATGTGAGCAACAGAGCTCTGTTCCGTTCTGAATCTAACCACAGATCTCATCTGATGCCCGCAGCGCCAATCCTGCAGAACTCGTAAGTGATTAAACCATAGACACACATTCTTGGCAGTGGTGATCAAGTGGTTTTGCTACACTCTGAAGCCTGTTGTCCTGTCCGTCGGGACAGCTAGTTGTGAAGGAAGACTTTAATACTATAAACTACTTAAAATATTATCACAGTTCAAAAATAGTACTTGCTGTGTGCCACATTTAAGAGGAATCTTTGTATATCGAGGGTCACAGCAGCCGTTCGAGCCAAGTGAGAAAACGTGAACTACTAGTACAGGTCCATACTTGAAGGAGGGGACTCTGGGCTACTGCCGAATCTCTTCAAAGCACTGGAACTGCATTCTTCTGTTTGGTGAAATTCACCCATCTCCTTATACTGTCTGAGTTATTTGGGGAACTAAGTGGGAGGTGATGGGCTGAAGTTCCACCCCCTGCCCACCCTCATGTACCTCCATACGGCTGCATTACAGCCCTTCTTTGACTTTTATTACAACCTATGACCCATGAAACAGAACTCATTGAAATCAGTCGGAGTCTTTCCATTGAATTCAATGGGCATTAGATCAGGTCCCCTAGCCTGAAATAGCAGCTGCTGCCCTTCTGTGCCTCTTTTTCTGAGGTTCTAGGCCTCTGATGGATCACTTAGCCTCTCCTCCATCCTGCCCCAAACTGCCCCCTCCAAGGCTTGCAGGGGGTACAAAGACTCCCTGGTGTAGCCTGCCTGCCTGTCTATCCCCTTCCCCTGCAGAAAAATGTACAGCTGAAGTACAGGGAAATCTCATTTGCAAAAGGGGGAGCAAAACCATAGTAAATTAAAGTTGATTTGCATGAAGCTTTGTATACAACAATAACCGTAATTAGCCCCTATATAGTGCTTTGCATCCATAGATCTCAAAACCCTTTACAAAGGAATCAGGAGCATTTATCCTTTTTACAGATGGGGAAAGTGAGGCATGGAGAAGGAAGTGACTTGCACAGGACCCCACCCAGCAAAGCAGTGGCAAAATCAGGAACTGAACCTAGGTCTCCTGAGTCTCAGTCCAATGCCCTGTCCACATAGATCTTGGTATGGACTAGGGCACAGGCTGTGTCTGAAATTGTGTAGTCCTTGTTTTGTTGTTGTCTGTCACTTTTTTGTAATTTTGAATGTACTGTAGTTCTAGGGACAGAAAGAAGTGCTCAACACCCACAGTTCGGGCCAGATTTTCAAAAGAGTTCAGCTCCTACCAAAGTACCTACAATGAATTGGCCAGATTTTCCAAAGTACTCAGAATCCAGCAGCTCCAAGATGGCCTGAGCACTGTTGCGAATCTGGCCTATTTAGATTGTCAGCTCCTTCGGGCAGAGACTGTTATGACCATGTGCTACATGTACACAGAGTAAACCAGGCCCTGACTGTAGCCTGGGCCTGTTGCAATGGTAAATGGGAGCTGTGGGGCGCTGAGCACTTTTGAAAAAATAGCTCTTAAATCCCCAAGGCTGATAACCAAAGATTGATTTGGACATGACGGTGAGTGAGAACAGATGGACAGAATGAGGATTTTAAGTGGCAGGCCTCATCTTTATTTAACTTAACTCAGGAGACGAGCATTACCCACCTATTCCCTGGATTCTCACCACTAGGCATTTTCAGCGGTTCCGATACGGGGAACCTATTACAGAACCCATAACTCAGGTCTGGCCATTCCTAGGACTTAGCTCACTCTTCTGAATCCTACTGTCCCCCTGCAAGAGGGACAGAGGGTACAAAAGAGGGGACCTTGGCCCGAAGAGGCCACCAGGTCTTCCCCTATCCCATGAGCACAAGGCCCATCAGCAAAATCCCAGGTCTTTTACTTCTGGAAACCATTCCTATTAGCTGCTGAAATGGGGCAAAAGGAGGGTCCACATTCCCTGGCTAGGGTTTAAATTAATGAAAGGGGAGAATGAAGGACCAATCAGCTCCCTTCTTCCCCTGGCTGGCCAATGAATGGATAGTTCCTCTAGAGGGGCGGGACTACCCTGTATTCCCCAGCAAATGCTTTCCTGCCCCCTTTCTACTGGGTCTTTCCCAACCGCTGGTCCCATCAAATTTTCCACTCATTGAGTCAGGCGGGTGGCAATGCACATCATAATACTGCAAATTAAAAATATCAGCATTTGTAGAACTTTCCATGATAAATATGTTGGCCACCTAGTGCAGCACGATATGTCAAAGATCGCTTAAGGTGAACAGAGAGAAACAGAAAGACATGAAAAATGCTGTGGAATGTTTATCCCAACCTTGAACGCTGTCTCTGTGATCTTTAAAAGAAAAAAAAATCAGGAAGAAAAATACTGTTTGAGAAGGAAAAGTACAGTTTGGGATATATTTTCTTTGTGTTCCTTTGGGGAGGGGGAAAAAGTGCAAAACACCTGTTTAGATGCTGTTGATAAAAATATCCCACCTGTGATTGTCATGTCGTTTTGGTTTTCTTTACTAGTCAAGAACTTTTCTTCCTGTCTAGCATAATACTCTTTGTTCACTTAAAACTTCATTTTTTTGTCCTCGCCTGGCAGAGCCAACCTGGTGGATGACAGTCAAGCTGTACTCTCTGCTTCTGACCCGTAGAGGCAAAATATTTTCTGGCCTCAGCTCCTACTGTCTGAAAAAAAGACCTTGGCTCAGATTCTCATTTATAACTCAGACCCCTGCACACCCCTCTGGCAATGCAAAGGGGCCTAACCTTGGGACTTACACTTTAAAGTCTCTTTGATCAGTATGGCATGGATCCTTATTGTAAAGAAGAATCAGCTTCTGTATCTTGATTTTTAAAACAGAAGTGGAATCCAAAGGGTTGCAAATATTGTATTAACTCATTTTAACTAGTAAAAGCAAATATAATGAAAAACCATAGGAACAGTTAGTAGGTACAGGTTCACTTCTTTAACAATTTTTTGTTTTCAAGGAGTATTTTTTGTTGATATATGAAGTTATTCAAGATTTGCAAAAAATATTGTTTTCCTTTTCGGGGGGTGGAGGAGAAAACCCCTGAGTATTTATTTTAAATTTAGGGACACCAAAATGTCAACAAGTTAGGTTTCAGAGCTAGTAGGTGATTATAATGTATATTATTAACACTGCTAGAACTGGGTCTTTTATAACTACAGTATATCAGTCATTTTAACAGAAGAATATCTTAGGGAATTTTTGGTTGTCCATGTACACTTTATATAATATACCATCTCAGAGAAACTTGTGTCTTCTTCAGATGGCATATCTATGGCAATATGGAATATGGAAGAGTGGTTTTAATGTTAGTGGTTGGTCCTGCAAGGTGCAGAGCACTCTGGCCCCTCTCAGGAAAGTATTTAAGTTTTAAGCATGAGTGTAATCCCAATGACTTCAATGGAGCTACATAAATATTTAAAATTAAGCATCAGTTTAAGTATTTTGTTGAACTGATACGTAGCTACATAGTCTTCCACCTGTACATCCCAGTCTTAAGCTTAGTATCTGTATCCGACGAAGTGGGTTTCTGCCCACAAAAGCTTATGCCCAAATAAATTTGTTAGTCTTTAAGGTGCCACAGAACTCTCGCTGTTTTAGTATCTGTAATTATTCATGTTCATTATTATCATCTTCCCATCCAGGTAAAATGAAGGCTTTTTTAACTCTTTCCTTCTCCATTTTCTCCTCTCCAACAGGCTAAGGCAAGGGTTTGGCTGTAAACTTGCCACCCTGGTTCAGTACAAGGTCTCTTTCCCTATTGATTTTCCCACTGTGGCTAAATCTGGTTCATCCAGCCTTTAATAGTTTATAGAATCTGTTTCAGTTTCTGTGATTTCTAGGTCAGCTTTGTAGATTAATATGCCATTAGTTTACATTGATTTATATTAACTGGTGTAAATCCACATAGCTCTATTGACTTAGAAGGAGTTACCCCAATTTGCATCAACTGAGAATCTGGCCTTTGTCTTTCTAAAGAGGCTTCATTTTGCTAGTTTGGCTCCTCAAAGGGGCAGCTTTTACCATTAACTAGAGACATGAGGGGAGGATTTTATATATTTACAGTGGCTTAGGCCTTGTATAAAAATGTCTTATACAAAGAGCGCTGAATTTAGGAGTAACTGCAGGACATTTCTTAAAACCCTCTAATAGTCCATTCAATATTTAACTACAGCCAATATGTTTGATAACCTGAAGATTTTTTATTCTTTATGATGATTTATTTTGATTGTGTAATATGTTTTAACTTTGTCTGTAACCTTCATGACACTTACATGGACCCTGTAATTAAAAAAACAAACAAACAAAAAAAAAACTATCATCCTAGTTTGGATAGCCCTGGCATTAGCATTTAGACATATCACAGTCCATGTGGCAGCATAAATTTGGACAGTAGCAGAAATAAATTCATCTACAGTTTGTCTCTTGGCATGCTGTTCTAAGCTAAAATCAATGTAAAAGCAATGTAAATGATTTTGAATTACTCAAAATCTGGCAAGAATGACTAGTAGATAATATATAGTTTGTAGAAATTGGAAGTTAACTCTGGTTTTACAGAGGAAAATAATTTTAGAGGGAGCATTGAGTTTTTGTATACAGCAGATTTTTATATTTCACTGCTCTTTGTCACTATGTTTGGCAAGAGTCTTGCACTTGTGGCGCTTATTGAAGAGTGAGATTTGAATGTTTATTTTGGCAAGCCCTGCTATGGAAAGTGAACTTTTTTCAAATCTGGTTCTTTCTGAAATGCTGGGGGAAATCTTCTTCACGCTGCATATGAGAGAAGACTGTTTTAGCCACTCTGTGTAGCTGAGTCCAGCTGCTAGTTGTACACAGTTTTATTAATGAGAGTTGCATATTAATCCTAGGACGCAAGGCATATCCAGTTCATCCTGAATAATATACAGTGGGTCAGATTCACTCATAAGGCATAAGCCAGGAGAACCCATACTCCAAATCCCAGCGATAAAAAGTTTATCAGCAGTGCAGTCTGCTCACAACCCTGCTCTGCAGTGGGCCAGAGGTGGCTGGCACAGTTCCTAAAGTGGATGGCCTTCCCTGGTAGAGGGTAAGGACTTGGTAAACCAGGAATGACTGATTCATTTTGGGTAGTTCTGCCATTAGGGAGGTAATTGGAGTAGTGCAGAAATGTAAAGCTGCTCTTCCCGTCAAGAACCCCAGGGAAGAAATAGGGCTAAGGACTGTATCATCACAGATTTCAGTGAGAGTTAGGCACCTAAAGAACTTTGAGGATCTTTTCAGACTCTTACCCAGTGTTACCTAATGAAAGAACTATTCCAAAAATCTTATAGTGTTCTTACAATTCCATTTCCCATTACTCGCTCAGAAAGCATAATAGTATTGTATACTTTCTTAATGAGTGACCAATAAAATATTGGGGTTTTTAAAGTAATAATAGAGGGATCATTTATACTCATTTTTACCCCATTAAAGAGTGACAGAGTTTATACCAATCAGGCTGTGCCTAAACTGACTCCAATATGGTTTCTTAAAACATTTAGTGTTAACTAAACGTTAGATGTGTCCCTTGTTTAACAAATGTTTGATTAATTTTTCTGTAATAAAATATTTTATCTGCTTATAAAGATTGAACATCTCCAAATTTTTAGATGTATTTTTGAAAAAGGACAGTGAGTGAGAGACTGATTACCACATTTTTTATACCATAAATGGTCAATTTTTAATGTTCCTGATATCATTAGAAACCCTCAATTGAATTTAAATTTTATTTCTAGTCTCTTGCCTTCCATTCTTCTAGATATAATTATATGGGGTGAAAGATAAAAGGCAGCTTGGTGAATACAGCTTTTATCTATGTTTTTGCCCTGTCTGCTGTATGTTTTTTTCACAAAAGTTATCTTAACTGTGACTTTAGTCACTAGAGCAGAACATTCAGAATGACAGAGGCAGGTTAAGGTGACCTGCTGATCAATTCTAAGCACTCTGTGTGCTAACAGACTTTTTTGTGCTTTAATCTCTTGCACCGCTTCAGATTCCACTAATGACTCTGCATGGTGGGGTAGGGCTGGTGGTGCTTTGTTATTTAAATCGCAGTAGCAGTCAAACTCCCACATCAGTATCAGGGCCCCATAGTGCTAAATCCTGTACAAATACACAGGTAGACATGATCCCTACATAAACACTTTACAGTTTCACTTCAGGCAAGATGTAACAAATGAGTGTGACAAGCAATAGGGAAGGTGAGGGTAACAATACTGAGATTCACATAGGTTTTGTGCACAATTTGATATAACCATAATATCTGTGTGTGTGTGTGTGTGTGTGTGTGATGCATACATATATGTGTGTTTATATATGTACTTATAGTATACTATATTGTATAGGGAAACATACGTGTACTTTTACTATATTGTATGCCTGGTTCTGCATTCAAATAAATGGTTGTAAATGACTGCAGGATCTGGCCTTGTGTCTTTGCTATGTTTTAAAATAAATAAATAAATACAAATATGGCAAGAATTGTAGCCAGAATTCTGCCCTAAAAAAGTCTGAAAGGGTTTCAGAGACATAAGGATGAGAATTTGGGCTGAAGTATTTACAGTTAAATGCGAAAAGAGAAGTAATTTCTTATTCCAGGTATTTGTAAAAAAAACAAAAAAGCCACCTTTGTTTTTGTGCCAATTGCACAAGTGCAAGACGAATAATGACTAAATGTTGCCATTTGCTACCTTTGTTTTTTATTATTGCAAATGCAAACATATATTTTGCATCCTCCTGAGGTTGGCTATTCTCATGAGATTCCTGTCCTAGTGAGCTAAAAGCTCATGAGAATGATTTTTATTGATTTATTATAGCAGAGCATCAGCTCTGATATATTTAAGGTTGAACAGTGCTTTCTTTTTAAAGGTTGAATCGTCTAAGTGCTCTGAAATTTGTATGCTTACTCGGATTGTCTCAACAGTGTCTGTGCCTCATAAGAGTACCGGGTAGTGTTAGTGGTCTAAATTTGGAGTCATTTGAAAAATGGATTCCTGAGGTACAGCATCCCAAAAGATTTACAAAATTAACAGTTTCTTATTCTGTTGTTTTTTGTGCAAACCTGGGCTGCAAAACAGGGCTCTAATTCTCCCCCAACAGATTTCAGACGCTTGATGTTTGTGCAGGGCACCCACTGGCCCATTGGGGAAGTAATATTGAAAAAGTTATTAAAGGAAGAGTTTAGCTCTTCAAAGAGATTGAAATGCACATGTGTAGCAAGAATAGATAAGAGGGTTTGCAAGCAGTGCATTGTCACAGTAAGTATACACTGCAGTCCCAAGTGCAATGGGAGCCCAGGTATTCATACTCCTGCTAGTTTTCATCTAGTTAACACAGCTAAAAATAGCAGGGAATCTGTAGTGGCCCAGGCTTCAATGTGGGCTGTACTAGCCCGCCAGCAATGCCACCAACTAGCCTGCCCTGGAGCCCTCACCATCACAGCTTCACTACTTTTAGCTGTGCAAGATAGATTAAAGATAGCGCAGGTTTGCCTATCCCTGCTGCTCTCACACCTTCTATTGCACTGTAGACATACCTAATAACTGGAGAGCTCAAGGGGATACGATGTTGTCATGGAACCTGAGCTACATCCATGTACTGTAATGTGAACCCTACCCTTGGCAGAAATCTATGAATGAGCTTTAGGTATATTGGCACTATCCTCTAGTAAGGATGTAGATATGTTTTGGGTTGTTTTTTTTGTTTGGTTGGTTGGGTTTTTTCGGGTTTTTTTTTTTTTTTTTACTTTTGGGAACTGCGCCTTGCTAATTGGCACAGCTAACTTATTAGGGGCCCTAACTATTTCCTGAAAGATGATAAATTACATATGTTCTGTGCAGATATGTGAGTGATTGCTGGGCATGTTGCTGCTTTTCCACTTGTGGGATTATTAGAGCAAAGTGCCAGCATTGATTGATCAATTGCCATTGAATAATTAGAGGAGAGATGAAGAACATTTAGGACATTATAGTCATGTTTCCTGAACTTGGAACTGTGTGCATTTAAGGTCAAGGGACTCCTGATATGCAGCCCCCTAACATGAGGTGCTCATAACATTTTTAGATTCTTATCACTTTTTTCATCCACAGTGAGGAAATAGCAGAGGTCAGAGGAGTGAGGGGGAATGTGTGTCTGTGTGGAAGCAGTGCTGTGGTTGTGGGGGCTGGCAGAGTACAAGGAGAGGGGTTTAGGGGCAGAGGAGTAAGGGAAAGGTGAAGAATGGTGTGGGGCTGTGGTGGAGGGAGGGAGGATTTGGGGATAAATGGCATGGGGGAGAGGGGCAGTGGGGGCTCAGAAGAGGGGAGAAGGGTGTGGATTAGGCAGAGTGAGAGGGAAAGAAAGGTGAGACCCTGGAAGGGAGGACAGGGGTGTGATTAGCATGGGGAAGTGAGGGGGATTAGGGGCAGGGGGACCTGTCAGCCTTACATTATCCCCTTCCATATACGTGCCAGGATATAGGGGAGGCAGGTCTGAGCCCCTCTCCCTGCCCTTTGTGTCTGTGTGCAGTTTCCCCCTTTGCAGTTTTGACTTTGGCTACATCTGACTATGATTAGGAGAATGGGGTCCTTCCAGATATCTGTTGTACTGGTGCAGTACCAAAAATAGTATTGCAGTTTCACATCTGGCAATTCAAGCCAAACCCAGCATATGTGACGTTCAACAGGGCTGACAGTCAGGGTTCTGTTTTGGTCCATCTCTTATTGATAGACTAGTACATTTAGGATGCATATTTTACAGTTACATACAGGCCAGCATTTAGACCTTGACATGAAGGGAGAATTTTGTTTGAGTTATTTAAACAGAGTAGAAGTAGGGAACTGACGAGTGATCCCTGTAATATTTTGAAACAACAGGTACTTTTGACTGCATTTTATAAAAATTTTTTATATATTTCTAAACAAAGATTTGATGTAAGAAAATGTATCAAAGGCCTACCTTCATATTTATCTGGAATTCTGTACCAGTGTTGCAGATACCTCTCCAAGGTAATGTCAGTGGAAATTATGCATGTGAGTTGAGGGTCTTACGTCTCCAGCTCTACAGCTTTTGCCATTAAGTAAAACGTATGGTAGACTACAGAGGAGACAGTCTAATGCAATACACCTGGGAGAGAAAGTAAACCCATTTAAAAAAGGGATCTGGTTTTGTAGGCATACAGAAGAGAGCATAATCCAGGTTACTGCAATCTCATTAGATGTTTGGTACATTGTGTCTTGTATTTTGAAACTGGCTCTGAAACTGTGATTTCTTTACTTTTCTGTACATTGTGTGCCAGGCTCTCCTAGTAGCAGGATTTTGACTGAATAACTTGGAAATGATTAAATGACTGTTAGTGAAAATACGCTCTAATTCTTCATTGATGTACTACATGAGCACATTCTGAATAATAAAACTGCAAAGACTGCACTCAGCGATGAATGGTGAAAGTCTGCACAAGCAACTGTACTCTGACTTTCAGAGGCTGTACAGTCACGTTTGGTAGAACTGGGGAATGGATTTATTGCTCTGCTGCTGATAATCTTGTTACCTCCTGCCAGTCGTCTTTGTAAGAAATACTGCAGTAACAGGATGATCAGACTTCTAAAAGGGAGAACTAGGGCAGCTGTCTAATATTGTTATGGAAGGACCTGGGAGAGGGATGGCAGCTAGGGAGTTGTCCTGCGTGGCATCTGGGAACGGTAGGTGCTTTGTCACAGGATGTGCAAAACAAATTAGCTAGAAGAAAGAGGGATGGGCTGACACACACTGCAGCAGATGTTTGAGGGCTTGTGGACCCTCAGGAGAGGTAAGGTGAATGATTTCACATCTGATTTGAATCAATTCATAGATTCCAGGGCCAGAAGGGACCATTGTGATAATCTATTCTAGTCTGATCACCTGTGTTAACAGGCCATAGAATTTGCCAAAAATAATTTCTAGAGCATCTTTTAAAACATTGAATCTTGATTTACAAACTGTCAGTGATGGAGACTCCACCACAACCTTTGGTAAGTTGTTCCAGTGGTTAATTACCCTCACCATTAAAAATGTGTTCCTTATTTCCAGTCTGAATTTGTCTAGCTTCAGCTTCCAGCCATTTCTCTGATAGATTGATGAGCCCATTAATAAATATTGGGTCCCCAAGGAGGTACTGTAGACTGTAATCAAGTCATCCCTTAACCTTTTTGTTAAGTCAAATTGCTTGAACTCTTTGAGTTTGTCACTGTAAGACTGTTTTCTAATCTTTTAATCTTTCTTGTGGCTCTTCTCTAAACTCTCTCCAACTCATTAGCATCCTTCTTAAATTCTGGATACCAGAACTGGACACAGTATTCCAGTAGTGATCACGCCAGTGCCAAAATACAGAGGTAAAACAACTTCTCTGCTCCTACTCAAAGTTCCCTTGTTTATGGATCCCATTCGCTGTTTTGGCTACAGCTAAATTCAAGCATGTTAAATACCCATCTGGATGCTTTCATTCAGGAGTAAAGTGGTCTTAGTTCAGTGTTATTTAGGATTAAGTTACAGCAAACAAATGATGCTTTACTCCTAAATGAGAGCATCCAGAATGGGGTTTGTGACAAACTGCTGCAGATACCCAGAGTTGTGAGACACTGTTACCCCTCTCTACCTCAGCAAATGGGAGCTTTGCTACAGCTAAGCTGTGCAACAGCTCCCTGACACACCAGCTTGTCTGCCTTGCCAACAAACTCTTCAGTGCTCTCCCAGGCCAACCTTTCCTAGCAGATAACAGTCAGTGAACTCCAGCACCCATCTCCTCAGAGATGTCTCTCTGCAATGCACAACCCCTATCAACATACATTCATCAAAGACAGGAAGTTCTCTACTCCTTTAAAGAGATTGGAACAGGAGTTTCTGGCGTTAACAATCACTTCGGTTCAATCAAAGCTCTGGGTTGGTTTAGATAAGAAATAGAACAAGTTTGTTTAATCAAAAAGAGGGTTTAAGTGAGTTCGAGTATAAGGGATAAAGATAGAAAGGATTACAAACAAACAAAAGTAAAAATACGCTTTCTAATGGCTAAAACTGAACAAGCTACAGTTTCTGTTCCAGATAGAAATCTTTCTTTTCCAGCAATGGCTGACTAGTTCTTAGCCAGGATCCTCACAGAGACCAAGGCACTGGTTTTCCTTGTCTCCTCTGGTGAAGGATAATTTAGGGGTTTGATCCCTTCTCTTTATAGTCCAGTAGCTAGTGGACGGAAGAATTCTTCAATCGACCTAACTACTGCCTCTCGGGAGGTGGATTATCTACAGTGATCGGAGAACCCTTCCTGTCATTGTAGTGAGTGTCTGCACTGAAGCACTACAGTGGCAGCACTGTAGTCTTTGAATGTAGATATAGCCTCAAACTCTCCTCTTTCAGCCCTTTATGTGTGTGAATTTTTGGTTCATTTCAAATAAATGGATGTGTAAATGTAAGAGTACCACTGGCATCTGTAACCACATGCATATTCCATTCCTAGGCTGAGATTTTCAAAGCAGACTTTGAAATTTAGCCACACAACACCTATTAATTTTAATAGGAGTTGTATGGTTAAATCCCCTCACTGGCTTTGGAGATCTCAGCGATGGAGTACTTTTCAGCTGTGCCTCTTAGCACTTCTAAACTGCATCTGCTTGTTGAGATTGGATTTTGCAGACCATAGAATCCTATTTTGGCAAAAATGAAGACCACTGCTGTCCAACAAAATATGAGTGATTAAAAATGCCTTAGATATACCCTGTGTTTAAAGATTTGAAAGTGCATGGCAACAATGAGATGCAAAAGATGGGAGATCATTCTTTTCCCATCTTTTCCCATCTGCCTATATCCATACTGGCCATTCTTAGGGCACTACACAGCAAATGTAGGTCATCAAATGGGCTACAGAATATATTGTAGCACATTTGTAGAGCTACTATGGGTGAGGATTTGATATTTTGTTTGTTTAGGACACGTGCAGCAGGAGTTGTTGGTGAGATTGTGTGTGAGAGTTCAGAAAGCCTTAAGACTGATGCAGTTCCCCATCCTGCCGTGGGATGTCATTGAAACTGCTCACCTACTTAAAGTTACGCTCATGTGTAAGTCTTTGCCATCTAGTGAGGTGTCAGCCCTAAACCTGTAAATTAATCTTTTTTTCTTACTTTTTTTCCCCTTCACAGAGATTATTCTCATCAGAATAGAGATGGCAGAAATCAGTTCTCCTGCAAATATCAAAGAAAAGGTAGGCTTGAATAATCAGTACGGTGCAATCTGTACAATCCTAAACTATATTTACATACATATTGATCCCCTGATCCTGTGCATATCTACTCAACATGCTTAACTTTACCATAAATTAACTTCATGCAAAAAGTTAAGCGCACACACCAGTGTTTGAAGAATCAGGTGTTAATGTTGGCTGAAGAAAAATACCTTTGTTTTTCCGTGAGAAAACAATGTTTTGTGATATAGATTTCTGTTATCCCCTACATGATATCACACACTCGGAAACTCCCTTACTGTAAAAAATAGCCCTTTATGATAGTCATTGCCATATGAAGGGATACCATTCCCTTGAAAATCATGTTTCTTTTTAAAAGTGATGTTCCTGCTATATTTACAGCCAATACCTAAAGTTACAATGATTGAAAAGTTAGCAAAAATAAATATTTTTTCTATTGGTCAGTTTGTGCATTTGACATGCTGTGTATGTATAAATCAGTTTCACTGTTTCTCCTGGTTAGTGCTAGATCCTCCTTAGCCCTACACCTCTTTGTGAGGAACTAAGGGCCATACCGCACATCATTACTCTGTTGCATGGGTCATCTGTACATGGGTTGCAGCACTGCAAGGGAAGCAGGCTCAAAGCTGCTACTCACCCCTACCACCACAGATAGGCAGGAAGAGGCAGGACTGGATAGAGTCTTGGCTCTGTTCCCCACAGTGTGTGATGGATGGAAATGATGTATGCTCTGCCTGGTATAAACTCAGCACATACTTCCTCCATGTAGAAATTCTTCCGTGGTATAAACTCAGCATAGGACACTTCCTCCATGTAGAATTTGCTCAGTGTTTTACCAGAAACAAACAATGCAGTGTCATGAGCATTCGGTGTGATGAACAGTTTTTTGAGTGAAGAAAAATGTCAAATGAGTGTGGATGCAATCAAAGATTTTCTTTTGCTCACAGTGAATGTTAACAACCCTTGCTCAGTGTCTCATGAGAAACTCATTGAGATGCTTAAGATAGTGGAAAAAGTCTTCCACCCTGAGGAACATTGCATTTTAATGTCAGATGCTAGCTGCATCAGCACCTATACATTTCTTTTTAAGTTGACTTTTGTGGGAGTAATCCATGACCTTAAAAAATGGTTGCCATAAAAGTGTACTTTCAAAATATGGTCATCTTATCCTGCATGGGGATCCATTATGGCTAAAAAGCCTGGACTCCGGAAACCAGTAGAACTCTGTAGCGGTCCATCCTAGCAGATCCCATTGCAAAAATTTGGACGTTAGCCTGAACACACTGACATGCAATAAAACAAATATGAAATGCAAATGCTTCTATACTCACAGATATCTGTATTTTTAGAATCAGTTCAGCTCATGTCTAGGAGAATCTACTGAGTTTAATTTTTAATCTAAAGTGAAAAAAAATCCACTGTTGATTTCAGCAGGTTGAAACAAAATTGGTTGCTAACTGGCTTGTTAGTTATCAAGATCAGACATATGTCAGGATAATAAATAAACAATTTAAATTAATTGACCATAGTAGTGAATTTTTTAATGGGGATGATAGCAGCTATGTACAGGGGTTTCAGAACAGCAGTGAAGTATGACCTTTCAGCTAAGTAGTTTAGTTTGTCGTTTTATTAGGAGTGTATAAACTAACTCAGTAAATCCCAGAGATGTTACTTATTCATCAGAAACTTCCTCTTTGGGGAAGATGCCATGAGGGAGGGGGAAAAAAAGAGAGAAGAAAACAGGCAATTATTACTGCCTAATGCTTATTAACAGCAGTATTCTTAAAGATGCATGGAGACCAATCAAAACTTGATAGGAACCTGAAGGACCCAAAGGAATATTTGAAAATGTCAGCATTGGTTTCTGATAGAGACGTGGACATTTACTGCTACTAGGCTGCTTTCACTGTTACTTTCTTTAAAACATATTTGTTTATTTTCAAGTTTGGATTATTGAGACATACATCTTGTTTTCATGATGTCTCAGGTGGACAGAAGCCACATATGGCCAAATTTTCAGTGTCATTCTGTCCTCTGTGAGCATGTCTCACTCATCAAAGTTAACTGTTGTTCCATACCTATTTTTAAAAAATCAGTTTAATATCCTTTCAGTTGATCCAAAGACCCTGTCTTCAGAGGTTTCCCGTTTAAAAAAAAATCCTATGAAAACCAATTAAATTTGTCTGACAAGATTTATTCTTTATAAAACTGGGGTAGAAATAATCTACCTTGAAGGGATTTGCAAACATTTCCCCCCCTTTTCTGAATTTTGTTGCCACAGCTGCTTTTGTTGGCACATCCCCAAATAATTCATTAATCCATAATTTAGGGCTCAGTTCTGCAAGTGACATGCTGTGGACAAACCCCTGGATCTTTGTAGAGAACCATTAACTCGGTCCCTATTTCTGCAAAACCTTTAAGCATGTGCTCCAGTCTCAATGACTTCAGTGTGACTTAAGCACATGTCCAAAATTAAGCACATGCTTAAGGCCCCAAAGCAGCAAAGCTTATAAACATGCTTAAATCTAAGCATGTGCTTAAATCTGTCCAACAAAGGACTTAAAACAATAGGATTTAACCACGTGATTAACTGTAAGAAAGTGTTTAAGTGCTTTGCTATATTGGTCTAAAGTGGGGCTGTGCTTGGATGCAGGGGTCTGTCTGTGTGCAGTCACTTGCAGGACTGGGGGTTTATATTTTAAGTTTTTGATTGCTCTTAGGAAGTGGTTTAAACTGAAACACAGAGTAGTTAGACCTTGCCCCATAATCTCAAGGAGAGCAATCTCAGGTTCCTCCAGATCAATGAGGAAACCTGCTCCGTGTCTAATCCCCAAATGTACAAATGGAACTACCATCAGTGAGAGCATCCCAGCTGTTCTCATCTGCCAAAATGGAACACATTAACAAATGATTGTCAGTGGTTCAAACCGTCTGCTAGCTAATTGCCTTAGTACCCTAGAATGCCTGTTCTGCAACCAGACAATGACATGGAATCCTTAAAAATATTTAAAGTCCTTACATCTAGACCAGATAAAGACAAATTATTGTGTAATTAAAGACTGTAGCACAGTGCATAAGCACAAAGGTGCCAAATTAAGATGGCAGGGGCAACTGTAAATTTGGCATTTCCTAAATTTGGCATTATGGGTACTTTACTTTGCAACATTAATAATATTCTTGTAGCATAGTGGTTTTGTTTGTTGTGTTAAGGGCTGTTATAGAAAGGATAGTGATCAATTGTTCTCCATGTCCATTGAAGGTAGGACAAGAAGTAATGAGCTTAATCTACGGCAAAGGAGGTTTAGGTGTTAGGAAAATCTTTCTAATTATAAAGATGGTTTAGGACTGGAATAGGTTTCTAAGGAAGGTTGTGGAATCCTCATCACTGGAGTTTTTACGAACAGGTTAGACAAACCTGTCAGAGATGGTCTATGTTTACTGAGTACAGGGGCTGGACTGTATGATCTCTCAAGATTCCTTCCAGCTCTACATTTCTATGATTCATGGAGTCATTACAAATATTTGACTTTCCGTTAGTCTGTATTTAGCATTTTTTCATCTTATGATTGGGTTTCATTGAATAGGAAAATATTCTGAGTTCTCATAAATAAAACCAGGAAATACCAGTATAAATATAGACTAACTGTAAATGTTTGTTTTTGTAGATTCTCAGGTATTAATGCTATTTCAGTGCTTATGAAAGAAACTATTTCCAACTTCTTGTGCCAAATTTTACCGTTTCAGTGACAACTATAGTAAAAAAATGTACTGTTTGTTGATTTGAAATCATATGAAATATTAAATTGTTTCAACCAATATGTCCCTTGCCAGATATGTATTTCATCTGATGAGATGCCAGCACCAGGCATGAAAGGGTAATGTTTTGATTTAAAACTTTGAGTTGATCCATTCTACTGTAATCCAAAGAGAACATGGTGGCACTTGAGTCACACATGCTTGCTGACAGAAAGCAGATCCTAAAAACGGCAACTAAATTATGGAATTTCAGTGATGCAAGAGTATTGGACTGCAAAGAGCATTTCTTCCCCCTCCCCCAAAATTCACACAGCACTGTCTTCATTAACATAAAGGTATTAGTGGTGCAGCAGCTGAATCAAACCATACCCATATGAGAGTGGGATTCTTAAAATCACTCTGAGCAGCTCCTTATGAAAAATGTAACCTAACATTATTATTATGTACAAAATCTGTTAAAAAACATAAGGTAGATAGCAAAGACAAGCATTCAAAAGTTAGGAAATGACAGATTTCTGGCTGCCCAAGTAACCCTTGTGCTTCCATGCTTTGCAGTGTATGAGACGGGTTCTGTGGAAAAAAAAGCAAGTGATCATGTAATTAAAGAATGTAGCATAATTCATATGCACATGGAGGTCAAATTACGATAGCATGAGGCAACTGCAAATTTGGCATTTCCTAACTTTTGAGTGCTTTAACTTTGCAATCTGAATCATGTTCTTGTAACGTAGTGTTTTTGTATTTAATCTCCGAGATTTTTTAAAGAAGAAAAAGATAAATTCAAATTTTAGTACATATAATTATAAAAACACATTGTGTGTCATCAGTGTGCTTTGTACCCTGAACCCAGGGCCCCCACATGGAGGGAAGGGTACACTTTACCAGGGCCCAGAGGCCCTGGGTGGCCTGGCCCAGGATGCAACCCCCATTAGTATAAGGAAAAACATTTTTCATGGCTCATGAGATTGTATGTATAGGATGAAGGATTGTAGTATGTGTGTGGGAGGGGGCCTGTGTTATAAATTTGTACGGGACCCGCAAAAATTATGCTTGGACCCTGCCTGAACCTGCAACACAGACTTTACTACTTGAGCTATCACAATAACTACATTGTCTGACAGCAGGAAAAGGCTATTATGCACGTGTGTCAAATAGACTGCTAGGTCCACAGTGGCAGGGGGGAGCCCAGCTTGGCTCTCTCCTCTCCTGAGAGGTTGGCAGGGGGACTGATGCCCCATGTGGTGCCCCTGAGAAGGGTATGGGATGCTGGGGCCATGTGCAAAGTCCAGGTGTATGGTCCTGAGAGGGTGAGTCTGGCCTGTCTCAGCCCAGCTGTCTTCCTGCTCTGGCATCTCCCAAGTGTCCCCAGTGAGCATGTGGTGCTGCTGCTGCTTCTTTGGCAATGACATGGGCTGTGTTCCTTAGAATGTTCATGATGAGTTATTATTTTGGCAGGCTGAGGAACATAAGTGAGAGAAGGGAAATGGCAGTTCTTAACACCACATACACCTGTTGCAAACAGTGGAGGTGTGAGAGCTTCCCAAAACAAGGTCACAATAATTTTTTACAGTGGAAGGTGTTAGGCAACCTAACTGTAGGGATTACTTTCAGCTCCCCCATACATTGTTCCCTCTTCATAATTCAGTAAGATAAAGGAAAGTGGCACATACAACATGACGTCTTTATATAGTGCTCATGAGTACAGAAGAAGAGACTAATCAACGGGTGGATCATTTTTTTTTACCGAGTTGTTAGAATTGAACCACCCTAGATGGACCGATACAAGACAGGAGGAGAATAAAACCACCCCATGGGAAAAGGGTGAGAAAAAGGAAAAGGTAGAACTAGGCTCCGAGGAGAAGAGCAGCCCAAGCCCAGACCCAAAAGTTGGACAGTCCTGGGATCCTGCACCTCAGAAAGGGTGTGGGGAGGAGCTCGGGTCAATTCCTGGGATTTGGCAAACTAGAAACTTTAGGGAAGGAGTGGGACAGGGGCCAAAAACAGGGGTGACCCCAAGACAAAGGGGAAGAAGATGAGGCAAGTGGGCCTACAAGTTGTCCATGGTGTAAGGATCTGTAGGCTGAGATCAAATTATGGGGATGTTCTCTCTCCTTAAAATATGATTTCTGTGGGTTGAGGATGGAAGGACCTGGAAAGAGGACCCTACAGGATTACCCTGGAGCAAACAGGAATGTAGAGAGTTAAGTGCCTCCTATAACAAGGGGAAGATATGAGGGGGAAAAATGCTTTTGGATAATTGGAGGATTGTGATAAAGTGCTGAGACCTAACAAATGGGGTTGTCACTTTGTCTGTGTGCCACTCATAAGCCTAGAATATCTTCTGGGTCAGCGTGAAGCGATAAAAACAGCTACAGGCATGGCTGAGAGCGCTTTTTGGGCAGAATATCACCAGCTTGAATCATTACTGAGCCCAGAGAGAACTCGATGGAATGTTGAAGTCTGAAGGTTCTGTGGCGGTTGGAATGTGACTGTTGATCAGAGACAGTGGGAGTAACAGCTACATGGGGTAGTGGAGGTGGTCGTGCCTCCAGCCAGTGGGCAGCTCTGTGCATAGACCTTGGGGAACACGTACAAACAGCATCATTGCTCACAACAACTCAGTGCATGGAAGTGAGAGAGCCCTCCATTTTTGGCTTTTTTTACATGCATGACTTTACCAATTATACCCAGACAACAGCATGTGCTTTCAGTTACTAGTCCAACAATAAAATGTAAACAAATGTAAGGATCATTCCCTTAGAGAGCAGGCTAGTAATGAGTGCCAGATAATGCTTGCAGTGCAATAAGGTGATAATCAATGCATGCAGGATTTCTCAATAAAAGAGCACAGAAAGCTGATCAGGAACAATCAGATTTTTTTGGCACTGATCCTTCTCTTTCTGAAAGTGCTGCCAGTGGCCTGTGTTAGTTTATTTTTCTAACTGAGTTTTTATATTTAAATGCCCAGTAAAGCTTGAGTAGCATATACAAGACATATATGCAATGTGTTTGACATACATTTTATTTACTTTCAGCTATGTTGTGTGGGAATAAGACATTAAAATATCAAGATGATTTCCAATGGAAATATTGTATTCAAAACCCAGTGGAACAGATCCTTAGTGTAAATTGGTCCTGAAGTCAATGGAGCAACGTCATTTTACATAGGTTGAGGATCTGGCCCAAAGTGCCAAACATCCCTAGTGTAAGTCCATTGACTTCAGCAGAGTGCAGCAGGGATGTATTTGGTCCACCATGTCGTTGTAAGATATTTAATACGAAAGGTTTTCAAATCTTTGCTCTCAAGACTGCATTTATAATGACTGACAAAACGGAGGACTAGCTTTAGACGTTCTCTTCGTTTTAGCATATGACTTTTTTTATTAATTAGAATATTTTGCAACCATCTGAGAATCCCAATGCACATTACAAACAGGAATTAACAGAGCTTTGCCACACTCCTCTGCAAGATAAGTCTATATTTAAAACCCATTTTATAGATGTTAATTAGTTTCTCTGTCCTCTGTGACTTGTTCATAGTCACACAGTGTCAGGCCAGTGCTTCCTACAAAGCTATGTTCACACTCCTGACTAATATAGCTTTGACATAGCTATGTTAGTCAGGAATGTGAAAAAACACCACCAGCAGCCGACAAAACTATGCTGGCAAATCCCCTTATGTAAATGCAAGTATGCTGACAGAAGAGGACTTCTGTCACCATTGCTAACATCATTTAGAAAGGTGATATTTCTGCAGTGGCAGAAGAACTCTTTCTTTTGGTATGTGCTGTGTCTATGCAAGGGAACTCTGCTGGCGTAGCTGTACTGCTATAACTATACCAGCAAAGCATTTGTAGAGTAGACAAGGCTTCCGAGTGATATATCCAGGAATAGAAACAATGGGCTACATTCTGTCAATGGAGTTACTCCCACTTTACATCAGATGTAACTGACAGCAGGATTTGGCCCCAGGAGTCCTGACTACCAGTTCTAATCACTAGAAACAATTGCTTGTGTTGGTTGCATGCAGTGGGTCAGAAGATGTATAGTATTACTTTGTACAAATAACCTATTACAAAACTGCAAGCAGCTCAGATACATGTGTGCATTTTTTTCTTTTCCATGACTTTATTTAATCTAAAAAGGAATATGCTAAAACTGCATATTTTCTCTTTTTTTCCAGATAAATGCAGTTCGATCAATTGTTCCTAACAAAAGCAATAATGAAATAGTTCTGGTGTTACAGCAATTTGATAACAATGTAGACAAGGCAGTTCAAGCTTTTATGGATGGTGAGTATACTGTACATATCTCACTAAAGCATGAGGAATTAACACTAAATACTGAAGAGCTCACTCCCTTTTTAGTTGCCTGAAATGTGGGCTGTAATTCTGTTGAAACGTGGAGAACCATGACAGCTTGTCTATACATTTTCTATGTTAATTCCTAGTCATCTTCACTCCCAGTGATGCCAGCCTGAACTGCCTAATTATTCACTTTGCACTTTCTGCCACATCATTCTTTATGTGTGGGACTCCCCCTCCAATCTAGTCTGAAAAATCTCTTCCCTCTTCTTCAAATCCCTCATCAAAACCCACTTCTGGAAATTGCCACCCAACAGTAGCTAGGATGAAGGCCAGTAGGGATCACTGATAATTATTTACTTATTTATATTTTTAAAAAGTTTTTTGAATTATTAATTATGCACATATAGCCCATGTGTATTACACCCTTTCTCCTTCCCCTCCTTGCCTCTCTCATTTGCTACATTCACTTGTCTCATCTTATCTTAAATTAGAGAGAAAGGATGGTCCAGTGGTTAGGGCACTAACTCAGGAGCCTCAGGATCAATTCCACACTACACAAAAGACTTTTCTGCATGATCTCGTTCACTTAGTATGTCTGGGCCTCAGTTCCCCATCTGTGAAATAGGGAAGTGTTACTATCCCCATCTCACAGTGGTGGTGTGAGGATAAATACATTAAAGATAGTGAGGTGCTCAGATATTATGGTAGTTGTGGGGGGGGGGGGGGGGGCATATAAAAAAATGAGATGGATGGATAGATAGATAGAAATAATATCTTTGGGAAAGGAACTGTCACTTTATTGTGTGTTTGTACAATTGGGCCCGGATAGGGTCATAAGAACGGCCATACTGGGTCAGATCGATGGTCCATCTAGCCCAGTATCCTGTCTTCAGACAGTGGCTAATGCCAGGTGCTTCAGAGTAGAACAGGTAATCGTCAAGTGATCCATCCCTGGAGGGATCCTTTGGTGTTACTGCAATACATAAAAATCATTCCATTTTTCATATCCTATTCAGCCTTTGAAAGATTGCTTCTAAACATTGAACAATAAAGAAGATAAAACATGTGGTTTTCAAAGCTACAGTGTCTCTAAATATAAAGTGAATGTGTCAGAAGAAGGTTACCAATGATAAAAAGCAAGGATGGTTCTGAAGCAAATGCCCAGATCTAAACACCCCTGAACTTTGTATATGTTGTTGAAATTTAAACATAGATTTGAATTTTGCAAATAACCTTTACCTTTATAATTGGCTGAACCAAGTCTCCAGTGAAACTCTGGGGCATTCTGAATCTGGAGCCAGTTTCAAATTTTACAGCTTGATCCCATCTCTGATGACAAATGAAAAGTCATTTGTATTTAAATAACACTCTTGGTAAAAATGTAACAGTTGTAATTTTGAGTTTTCATTTAAAGTCCTTTGATTTGTAAGAAACTATTTTTACTATACTTGGCACACCAGTAGGAAATCCTGTCAAACGTCAGGGTGTTAGAATTGCTTTAAGAGTTACTATATGTTTACTGGCCTCAAAAGGTCTAGGCATATTCAAAAACAAATAGCAGCTGCTGAGTGGTCTATGTAGCCTGGCTTCAGTATAACCCATAGATACATTATGAGTAGCTCACTGTGTTACTCACTTTATATATGTTATGTTAAAAAAGAAGATATTTATAGATGTAGATATATAGCTATACATACAGATATCTGTTTTAGAATAACTTTCTGAAATGTATGGTAAGAGGCATCAGTCAGCCTGGGCCAGAAATTACATACTGAGATACAGAAAGGAAATGCAAACACAAAAATTATACGCACATGCATTAAAATTCTTCCATCAGATCCATATGGTGCATCTTGATAGAGGCATCCTGCTCTCCATTTATCACTGCCATTGACAACAGTAGGATTTTGATGCATTTAGGGGGAACAGGAAATCACAGTCTTTATCTGCCCTCACATGGATCTGGATGAATGAATTATATGTAATTATAACAATTTTTACTTTTACAAGCTACAGCAATTTTTCCTAATTGATGCATGGCCTGGCAAAAGTGGGGAATTTATTTTATTTTTGTGCTGCAATATTATTATACCTTATGTGATTGCTGTTTATTTTATTTATATAAACCTATTATGTTTTAAATAATAGGTGCCTCCTTGTCATTTTAAAAATCCAAAGAAATAAAGCAAATAAATGTTGTGTTAATGCCTTATGACACTTCTTTTTACCCAGTCATACAATCTAGCATAAACATGATGGATTAGTTTAGTGTGTGTGACACTGCTAGAGTTTAAAATTAGATTGTGCCCAATAGTAGTAAGTATGCATTAAGGAACAATCAGTCATCTACATACAATATACATGTGGAAGAGTGGCTCTCAACCTTTTCAGACTACTATACCCCTTTCAGGATCTGATTTGTCTTGTGTACTTCCAGGTTTCACCTCACTTAAAATCTACTTGCTTACAAAATCAGACATAAAAATATGTGTCACAGCACATGTCACAGCACACTATTACTGAAAAATTGCTTATTTTTTCATTATTACCATATAATTATAAAATAAATCAATTGAAATATAAATGTTGCACTTACATTTCAGTGTATAGTATATATAGAATAGTATAAACAAGTCATTGTCTGTATGAAATTTTAATTTGTAATGACTTCGCTAGTGCTTTTTATGTAGCCTGCTGTAAAACTAGGCAAATATCTAGATGAGGTGACTTATCCCCTGGAAGACCTGTGTACCCCCAGCAGTACACATACCCCTAGTTGAGAACCACGGTGTTAGATGAACTAAAAGGCCTTTTCATCTATAGATTTTTTTTTTAAGAGTTGTCCAGAGTATCGATAGACTGTACATAATCATGTGGTTCATTGGCATATGTTTGAGATGACTGTTTTTGATGAGTGAATTAGGCAGATCATCTAAAAGAGTGCCAATAAAGCCTTTTTACTTCACCATCATGTCTTCTGAATATGTCAGATATTTTGCAGGAGATATTTTAAAATATTTTTTTCTTTTTAAATAACCGTTCACTAGTGTATCAGCTAGACTGTCTTAAAGAGGTAAGTACTGTTAGTACTGTACCAGGCTACCTTAGTACCTTTGGCCCCAATTCATCCTTAGTTGAAAACACATGAGTTTATCCCATCCCTATTCAGCAAAGCACTTTAGTGGTTTCAGTGGAACTTAAGCAGGTGATTAAATACCTGGTTAAGCACTTTGCTGATTCAGGGCCACAAAGAGCACCTATGCTAAGCAGCCTGCATGCTATAGTCTGATGTGAAACATTAGAGATTTCAAACCAGAAGGTTATAGATACAGTATCTATAGATACTCACCATATACAAGTTTGTGTCACTGTTTTTCCTACCATAAGTGTATCTTATTTAGAGAATTTGTAAGAAAATTTTTCCTAGACTCCAAAATAGAATGATGAAAAAATACTAGTTATATGATAGGGAGACAGGTAGATGAAAATAATAAAACTATGCATGAACTGTAAATCAAATAAATATGACACCGAGGGACATAGAAAGTGGAAATACATCAGATACATTGTTTCTCCAACATATAAAACACTTGCAAAAATAAATGGAAACATAAGAAGCATCACCTACCTAGGAGACTGGGAATCAGAGTTGTTCTTTATCACCTCTGAATATTTGTTGAAGTGTTTTTATCTTTTCCTACTATAGGTAGTGCAGTTCATGTACTAAAAGAATGGAATATGACAGGGAAAAAGAAGGTAAGGGCTCACTCTTAAGAGCTAAAACATTATCACCATTTATCAGTGTTCCGTAAAGTGTAGCAGTAATCCTTGCCAAATCTTGTGCTAATTTGCTAATGTGATAAGTGATTTGATCCACACCTCTGTTCAAAAAACTTCAAAGTAAATGTGTGCCTTATTTTCTAATTCACCTCTATTGTTATCTCTCTAGCTTGCTGTTCAGGCAGGATTTCCAGGTCAGTAGGGTACACACATGGGAACCAAACTCTAGACATACACAGAATGGCTCCTCAAAATAATACACATACACTGCACAAGGCGCCTTAATATATACCTGTACTCTGGCCAGCTGCAGCCCCTTGTAGAGTCTCCCACAATCACCCAAAGTTAGGCTACAGCTGCCAGGAGTATGAATAATCTGTGTTGGGGGCAATGTATAAGGATAATTATCAAGTTAGACGCACATGCACAAAAGCATGTAGATCATGCCCCAGATGTCTAGGACTGACCCTCACCACCAGATTGATTCTCTGATGCGCCTGTCCTGGACTGCCTGCAGAGCAACCCCTTTGTTGGTTTTGAGGAGAACCACAAGAGATGCTATGTCTGCCCAGTGGCCATGGACTCTCTAGTAGGCATCTGCCAGAATGAGTTCCACTGGTTTTGTTTATTTAAAGCAAACAACAAAATGCCATTTTGTACATACTCACTAAATACGCTCTCCAAGGATTTAGTCACATTATGAGGTCAGTACTTTTGGGGTTTGCTATTGACAATTATGAACTGCTTAACCAGTCTGATTGCAAACTTTTGTGGAAGCAGCATAATGCAAAGCAGGTACTTTGAAAAAATGAACGTGGTGTAGGATTCTAACTTATACTGTATTTTATTTTTGTTTCAAACAGTGTATATATTCAGTTGAACAGATAAACCATATCACAATACATCATGGTCTATAAATATCATTACAGAGATTACAGTTTATGAGGCATTTTTCAGAACTGAAAAGTATGAACAATTTATTGCTCATATTTTGAGTTAGTCTGACCTATGCTGTGTAATGTTTCTTTCCTTGCAATATTTCTCAATTTAGAACAATAAAAGAAAAAGAAGCAAATCTAAACAGCATCAAGGCAATAAAGATACCAAAGGGAAGAATGATAGAACTGAAAAGGTTTCCCTAGAGCCCTCAGGGATATATGGCTGCCATCTGAATGGATTTGACAAGGATAACTCTTCCAGCGACTCTGCCAATGAGAAATCAGAAGTAATTTCTCATGAGGACAAAAGCTGTGGATTTAAGGAGGTGGTGCAAGCAGATCCAGAAATTGCAGGTGAGTCTGCTTGACAGAAGGCATCTTTATAACCATGCCTGGGCCACGCCAGCATGCACAAAGAACTTGGCACATTTACTGAAGTGATGTAAAATTTAATTTAAAAAAATCAAGCAGACAGCTGTGTTTGGGCAAAATAGGCCCCAGTCTTGCAATGAGAACCAAGTAGGATGACCCCACATGGGCACAATTCTCTTTGCAAGATCAAGACCTAAATGTCCTTATCTCAAGAGAAAAAAGGACTAAAGTCTATTTAGGCTACTTGAACGTGCCCCATCGCCAGACAATACAGGAAGTTGAGTGTTTGAGAGAGAGAGAGCAGCAACAAGCCCCACAAAAGAGCCCAAAGTATTCTTAGCTTTAAGGGTTCATGGAATATCACATTATTCCTTTATTGCTTAGACAAAGTTCTGCTTTTATTTACATGCTAGGTAGTCCCTATCTAAGCGAATAGCTTCAAAACTCCCAATGACTTTCCTGGGACCATTCCCTGGCCCTACTACTGAGAGATTCAATCTGGAAGATCCTCAGAATACATGCTGTTCAACCAGCATTTGCATAGTGATTCTGGAACTCCTGGAGGCAGTGAGGAAAGCAGCAGACTCCCTACATGGGGTTATTCTGAAATGAGATTTATTTGGTTTTTTGTAACATCAGTGAAAACAAACCTCACCCTTCTGAGGAAGATACTCAGTGAAAACTTACATGCTTTTGCCTTCAAATATCCTTCCATAAAGTTCATGTTTATTTTAATTGTACTTCTTGCTGTTATGTTTTCCAACTCCTAGCATTTCAAAACTTCTGAAGGGCCTAGATCAATGCCACTGTTGTTGTTCTTGTTAAACCTTAATCAATACATAAAAGTAGCATTATACTAAAGGAGCTTTCCTTGAAGTCACTTTGTTCATGATTACAAACATGCTACTCAAACCCAACTTTAAAGGTTTGTGCCAAATGTATAGCTGTCCTGAAACTGATTTTGAGCTACTTATAGAACACTTTGGTGATGGTGCCAGCCTCTGGCCAACTAGTTACAAATTCCAGCAAAACAAATAGCCGAGCAAAACTACTTATCATAAAGGAACTCTGTCTTGAAAAAGAGATGCATGGTTAATGCGTCTTATATAATGTTCTTATATATTTCAGCAAAGGCTCTCAATTCATATAGCTAGAAATGTGTTGTGACTAAGAAGTTTCAAATTTCCATATCAAAGTATAATGATCATTTATTCTGCAGTCTATAAATATTCATGTATATTATTTTCTCTTTAATATCTGATAATGGCTACAAATATGTCAGAATGCCTCAGTAAGTGTCTTGGAGGTCTCATCAAGGCTGGGATTTTCAAAGTTGGTAAGGTGCATGAATACAGATAGACATACCTAACTGGGACTTAAGTTTCCATTAAATTTTCAAAACATTGGTGGATGTGAGTGTAAGGTAGCCGTGTGCTTTAAGGAGAATGCCCACATTATTTGGGACTTTGTGTGTGTGGCAAGTGGATTAGGTGTTTTTTCCATCTCTTTTAGTTGATGCAAACAGACATTAGATAGATAAATATAAAATAAAACATGTAAAAAGATTTAAGGATTCTTCTGTCTGGCAATTGCAATCAATGACATTAACTATATCCAAATAGTATTACTTATTTAAGAAAACGAAAGTATAATCGCAAATTTCCTGCATCAGAAGCAAATACTTCCTTAATTCTACTATGTCACAGCAACATTCAAATTTAGGAAAATAACTTCCTGGCAACGTTCTGAAATGGTGGTGGAAAGAGTTTCTCCTTTAGTTCACTTTCAATTTGCGCATGTGGAGATAAAAGCCCTATGTTGATTCCATAGAAAAAGCGCTACAGCAGCCTCATTAAGGTCAAAGAAGCAATATATGTACGTATTGCTAAACACGTATTGAAGTTAAAAGAATTGTACATGTCAGAATATTGAGTAGGATCCCACAGAGGTCAGATGCCATACTCTTGAGGCTTCTGATCAAGACAAATGGCATTCACTGAAGTGCTGGAAAACAATTTGGAATTCAGTCTAGCATTTCTAAGCATTTTGGTTTCAAATGCTCCCTTTGTTTTATTTGTTGTTGCCTTTTTTTTTTCTTCACTCACTTCTGTGTTTTCCAATGTTCTTGCATTCTTTATCCATCAGACATTTATGAATGCTGTCAGTTCCCATCTCTGCTCTGAGCAGTACGTATATTTGGCCTCCTGGATACTGGGCCCAGGGTTGTTTTTTGGTGAGGGGGCATTTTAAATGTATTTCCAGCTCTTCAAGCCCAAAAATTATCATTTGAATGAATGAGCTTAGGCAACGACAAGCATGGTATGACTTTATGGCCCACACTTTTAGGCCAGAGGCCAGTGTTCCTATGTAGGTTTACTAACATAGGGATTAAGATACCCTGCCTGTTCCTATTCATGGGGCATGGGCCTGGGCAGGGCTTTGTGGAAGTGGAGGGGAATTCCTCCTTGCAATCTTCGGATGCTCATGATCTAGTGAGGACACTGGCCTCTGCTCAGGGCTCAAATGTCTCCTTAGAGTTCTTTAAGCTTCCCTCAGCATGAGGTGGGAGAGGTTGCAGCATTAGCCCTCTGCCTCCCCTTCCCTAACTTAGCTCCCTGAGCCATGAAATCCTCAACACATAGGTGTTTCTGGGACAAGAAGGGAGAATGCAGCAGAGCTAATTGCTTCCCTTCACACCACACTCCACTATCCTCCATGTTGTGGTGGAGGGTAACCAGTTGACCACTGTCTTCAGTTGACGTTTGCTCACCTTGTGTTGCTCACCTGTTTGCTGCTTAATGCTGTTACTGCTGGAAACAGTCCATCACTCGTTAGTTTAGTTACCTTTTGTTATTGTTTCTTTAAGAAACTTTTTTTTACTCAGAGTTGTGATATAAGAGTCCGCGGATTATAAAACTAAGAGAAGATTTAGAGTGAAGTCCAGCTTACTTGTTGCTTACCTTGCTGGCCACTAAACAGTATGAACATAAACCCGCAGCACTGGAGGAATTAAGTGACTGAGACTGGATCAGCTTTTACAACTGGTCATTGAGGGTCTGGATATGTCCTCCCCATTGACTGCTTCACAGCATTACTCTTGGAGCGTACATCTCAGGCTCAGAAGTTCTCAGCTACCCCTGCTTGATCTGGCCCCTTCTGTGTCTGCTATCAAATCATTATTATCATTGCTCCATTCTTTGGGACTGCGCCATCAAACAGCAGTTGTCTCCTTCAAATGTATTTGGTGGGCTAGCACTCCCCAATAGTTTTAACCCATTGTGTGCAAGCACCACGATGCTAGATGTCCCATCTATGCCCTCTCTCCATTTACATGCAACCAGAATTTGGCCTAGTATATTTAAAATACTTCTGATTCAACCATTTATCAAAGTGGGGATAGGGAATCCCATTGCAGTTGAAACACTGCCTGGGGACTGTTCTAACTGGTACTGTACATTAAACAACTGCTATTTCTCTTTTAGAAAAGGCTTACCCCAATGAACACTAATTGTGTGTTGTTGAATGCATCCATTTAATTAATGATCTTTCTCTAACATGGTGCTTTCAGATACATCTTTCTGCAGCCATACCATCTTTTCCTATGATCTTATAAGAACTCACGGTTTAAGTATGGTCACGTCAAGACAGTACTTAGAAGATAAACTGTCAGATAAAACCAGGTGTTTCAGGAAGTGACGGTGATTCAGTAGAGGGTAGTTTGATTTAATACTTAACCAACAACCCGCATGGTGCTAGGGGCACTGTGCTGCTGCAGGTGCCATCTTTCAAGTGAGATCTAAACCCAGTTCTGGATCACACATAATTAAAGATCCCATGGCACTGTTTCCCAGGGCAGAGGTGTTAACAGTGACTCTGAAACCTCCAAAATTTAAAAGAATGTCCCAAAAATAGCTAAATATCAGCTCATGTAACCTCTTAGGCACTATAATTTAATACTAAACTTATATCAGGCTCAGAAATGTTAAGCACCATCTTGCCACGTTATTGTTTTTTAGACTTAACTGAAACCTTCCTGGACCTGGCTTAGCACAGGAGGCTGCACTCTAGAGGACCTCTCGAGGTCCTTCTGAGCCCTACATTTCTATGATTTTGTGAAACTGGATACACAAAGATCATTCTGAATCCCACTTTTCTCAGTTTTTTTTCATGTAGGACAATGGTGCTAACTCCCCCAAGCTGCCTGTTTACATCTCAAGAAAGTTTTTCCTCTTCCAGCAAATGATTCTGCCATGGCAATATTTTTTAAGGTTTTGAATATACAAAGATAAAACACATATTCCACGGTCTGTAGCGCAGCAGGGGACTCAGAGTGAGTTTCTGTGAGCAGGTGTCATTACTAGCAGATCTGATAAACACTTAGCCGTCAATACACCAGAGATCACATCTTAGTCTTGCGTGTTACTGTTCAAAGCCCTCATGAAATACAGAAAGCCACAAAAATTTACTCCTTTAACTCTTATTACACGAGCCACTGATTTTTTCCCCCCATTTAGATGTTTGAGAGAGTCACAGGTCCCTAATCTTTGATGTAAGTGTTCCTGAGCTGGCACAGTTCTGTAGGGATTTGATGCAGACTTTCCCAAACTACTTTAATTTTGCTGAATTTCCTCAGTTGAACTTGAAAGTCTTGTTGCAACATGTTTAGAGGTTTTTTGCTAGGCTATGTCGATCTTTTTGCTACAGGGTTGCAAAGTAGAATATTTGACATTTCAAACAAGATGCCAAGGTAAATAACAGATGAAATATATAAAGGTAGAAACTGTTTTTAAAGTATAACCATTGGTCACAGTAGATTTGTTTAAGAGGAAAGATTTTATTCATTTGTCCTTTTTCTTCATGAATGTTCAAAACTGTTAATTAAGTTAAATAATAGTAATTTTGCACTTAAACAAAGGATATCAAAGCCCTTTACAAACAATGTGCTCGGTGTTACAAATCAAGTTGGGACAGATATGGAGATAGAACCCAGGAGTGCTGATTCCCTGTCTGCTGCTTTAGCTGCTAGACTGGTTGCCTTAACTATTTTTGTTAAAAATCACTTAATCAGTGAGAATAGCATGATTTAGTGTAAGAATCAGGTTTTTTTTAAAGCAAAAACTATGTGAATTTCAGTAACTGAGACACACAAGCGCTAAGGCTTTGTCTACGCTAAAGGGTTTTGTCGACGCAAGTTATGCCCATGATCATAAACTGCTGTAATTGCATGGCTTGTGCATGTTCACACAACACTGCTTCTGTTGGCAGAGCACATCCACAGTTGGTGTTGTGGCATCAACAGTGAGAGCAGTGCGCTGTGGGTAGCTATCCCACTGTGCTACTCGCCACCTTGTGCCGCTAGGAGTTGTGGGAAGACAGTGGATCACAGTGCATCATGGGTGCAGGCTCAACATCCCATGATGCAGTTTTTTCTGTCACATCATTCCATGGGCTTCCAGCTATGTTTCACACTATTTTTCAAAGGTCCCTATTTACTGTGCGCCCAACATCTCTTCCTGAAAAGATGGATCCTGTACTGCTCTTTTGTTGTGGTCACTGTTATGAGCATTGTAGCTGCTCATGCAGTATGTCATGAGCTCCCAAACTGAACAGGAATCTGAGATGCCTGACCTACTGTGTGCCATAGAAAGAAGCAATGCCAGATTACTTTTGGCATTCACAGAGCAGCTGCACACAGTGGACTGTCCTGGTTGGGAAACAAGCACTGAGTGGTGGGATCTCATCATTATGCAGGCCTGGGATGATGAGCAGTGGCTGCAGAACTTTCAGATGTGGAACTGTGTGAGAACTTCCTCGAACTGTGTGAGAGTTCACCCAAGTGCTGTGGTGCAAGGACACCAAAATAAGAGCTGCCGTCTTGGTGGAGAAGCACATGGCAATTGCTTTGTGGAAGCTGGCAACTCCAGACTACAACCGGCCAGTCATGGATCAGTGTGGAATCGGGAAGTCCACCATTGGGGCTGCGTTAACACAAGTGTGCAGGGCCATTAATTGTATGCTGCTATGAAAGACTGAGAGTCTTGGAAATGTGCATGAAACAGTGGATGTCTTTGCAGAAATGGGATTCCTTAACTGCAGCGGGGCAATAGATGGCACGCATATGATTCCTTAACTGCAGCTGGGCAATAGATGGCACGCATATCCCAATTTTGGCCCCAGACTCCAGATGGATACATCAATAGAAGGGGGTATTTCTCTATGGTTTTACAGGCACTTGTGGATCACCTTGGTAGTTTCACTGATGTCAATGCCGTGTTGTCAGGAAGGGGCATGACACGTGCATCTCCAGGAACACTGGCCTGTACAGAAAGCTGCAAGCAGGAACTTTCTTTTCAGACCAAAAGATTCCAGTGGGGGACGTTGAAATGCCCATAGTGATCCTGGGAGAACCAACATGCTTCTTACTCCCCTGACTCATGAAGCTTTAGACAGGAAACTTACATGAGTGCTTAAAAAATAGGCTGAGCAGGTTCAGAATGACAGTTGAATGTGCGTTTGGCAGATTAAAAGCTCGCTGGCACTGCCTTTATGGCAGGTTAGATCTAAATGAGGAAAATATTCCCATAGTCATAGCAGCCTGCTGTGTGCTGCATAATATTCGGTACCTAGTCTTCCTGCCCATGGTCGTTTCCCAATTTCATTATAACCAAGATATTTTTCTCCCTGTGGTTTTTCCCAAACCGCATGGTTTGGAGAAGAGGTGGCACATGTTAGATGGGCGTTAGCATTCTACATCGAGCACATGAGACCATTCCAGAGATCTACACAACTCTTCATCGTGGTGGCTTATCTGATGAAAGGCTTCCTGTTTCCACCCAGTGCATCTCATCGTGGATAACTTCCTGCATCAAGTTCTGCTATGAGCAAGAGAAGGTACCACTTCCAAGGATAATTACTGCCAACTCAACCAGAGCTCAAGCTTCATCTACAGCCTTCCTAGTGAGAGTGTCTGTGCAAGACATCTGCAGGGCTGCCTTCTGATCATCTGTACACACCATGTCCCACTATGCCATCGTCCAGCAGGCACGGGACGACACGGGCTTCGGCAGAGCGGTGCTGCAGGCAGCGCATCCATAACTCCAGCCCACCTCCCAGGTATTGCTTATGAATCACCTACAATGGAATTGACATGAGCAAGCACTCAAAGAAGAAAAGACTGTTACTTACCTTGTAACTGCTGTTCTTCGAGATGTGTTGCTTATGTCCATTCCATGACCAACCCCCACCTCCACTGCCGGAGTTGGCGGTAAGAAGGAACTGAGGGGTCATAGGGCCAGCAGCACCTCATACCACGGCATGTGCGCAGGGCTCCAGGGGGTGCCAGAGCCAGCCCTATGGGTACTGCTAAAGGGAAAAAAGTTCAAGTAACCATGCATGGAGGCATGCACATACCTACAATGGAATGGACATGAGCAGCACATCTTGAAGAACAACAGTTACGAGGTAAGTAACCATCTTTTATCATTTACAATCTCTCTCCACATCCTGTGTTCTTGTTTTTTGGCATCTGAGGATTGGCGCATTTCTCGAAACATGTCCTCCTTGCTCCTCCTTGGTTGCTTCCTTATTTGGCGGAGGTGCTCCGCCGGTGTGTTGGGGGTTCCCCTGAACACCACATCTGTAGAAGCGCAAAAAACAATTAACAGAAGCATGATTGTTAGTGCATCGAATCATTGGCAAGCACACAGCTCAGCAAACATCCTAACCATGGTGAGTTTGGCCTGAGGAGGGAGAGGTGCGCTCAAGATGAGGAAAAGGATCTTGGTGATTTTCTAAGGCAATCACTGCAAGCGACTAGGGACCAAATTGTAAATTCTGCCACCATTTTCCACAGGCAGTGGTCGTTTAAGCCGATATCTCACTCCTGAGGTAAGCAAGAATGCAAGGGTGCATCTCTTGCATGCGTGCGGCTTCAGATCGGTTTCCTGTGCTGTTCACCTGTGTGCTGCCTTGGTCCCTGCACAAATGATTGCCAATTGGCACTGGAAAGTTTTCTACAACGGGGAAGGAACAAAGCAGCTCTACAATAGGGGGAAGGAACAAAGCCGCTCTGCCAAGGAACCTTCAGCAGAGGATTGGCAAGTACCTCCAGGAAAGTTTCCTAGAGAGCTGTCTGGAATATTCCCATGAAATCTCGGTGTGCATTAACACACTGTTTCGCCTCTCTGCGTATCTGCACAGGGAAATGTGAAGCACACGCACACACAGCTAGTCTTTTACATTTCTATCCCTCAACCCATTTTCAGCATATATAATGTAGCAAAGAACAGCCCTACCTCATATAACTGGGCAGCATCAACTCAAAAAGATCACTTATAAGGGCTCCCCTCCTGCATCATACGCACCAGAGATGAAGTGCTGGGACTAGCTCGAACCCTTCTGAGTTGAGAAGAGGTCTTGGCTCACCACGATAATGGACAACCCTGTCTCCTGTCTCTTCGCATCCTCCACCTCAACCTTCTCGTCTACCACTTTGTCCTCAGGGTTGAGTCTGTTGTCCAGTGCTTTCAGCCCCCCCGAAGTATCCATGGGGCTCTTGGCAGTGGAGGTGGGGTCACCGTTGAGGATGTCATCCAGCTCCTTATAGAAGAGGCAAGTCTTAAACCGTCGCTCTGGTGCTTGGCTGGACTCCCTCGCCTTCTGGTACACCTACCTCAGCTCCATTATCTTCACACAGCATTGATGTGTGTCCCATTCATAGCCCTTATCCAAAGTGCCATGAGAAATCTGACTGTAGATATCGAAGTTCCTATGACTGGAGCGGAGCTGTGACTACACAGCCTCCTCTCCCCACAGAGCTAGCAGATATAACAACTCAGGTGCGCTCCAAGCGTGAGAGCGTTTGCTGCATGGAGCTGCCATGGTCAGCTGGGAAGATGAGATGTGAACTCTCCATGCTGAGCAAACAGGGAGTGGAATTTCAAAAATTCCAGGACCTTTAAAAGGGTAGGGGCCTGATGCCTGTGTACCTGTCTGCAGGGCAGCAGAGTTTGAACTGCTGACCAGAGCGGTCAGGATGGGCATTGTGGGACACCTCCTGGAGGCCATTTACAGCGACATAATCAAGCTCAGTATCTACACTGACATTTTGTCAATCTAACTTTGCTGTAAAAAGCTCTACACCTCTCGTCGAGGTGGTTTTATTTTGTCAGCAAAGCAGGACAGTTTTGTTGGCACAAGGATCATTGTAATGTGTACACCTCCACTGTTTTGTAGACAAAAGCTGACTTTTGTCGACATAACTCTGTAGCATAGGCAAGGCCTGAGTGACTTGCATGTAAATTTGAGTTCTTGGCTCCCACTCCTGTGTGCAGACTACTATATCTGAACTGAGAAGGTGAAAATTTGCATTTACACTCTGCATAATTAGGACTCTGAAAGCCTGATATTTCTTGCTTCCACAGACAGAAGTTTTCCTAACTTGGCTATTTTTGTGTATTTTCCATTTTTTTATTATCGTCAATATACCTTCTAATCCCATATACACCAGTAAAACGGTCACAGCACTCTCCACACCACACCTTCATACTTGAAAATTGAGTGGCCTGTTTCTTCCCTGTGCTACTCCAGTCTAATGCAGATTTACTCCTATCTAGTTCAGGCCTACAATATTTGAAGAAAGATTAAAATTAATGGAGTATTTAGTTTAAGGAGTAAGATATTTTTACCATATCCACATAGAAAAGTCAAATCTCTTTATCATTTTTTTAGATTGGTGAACCACAAAAATCTGCTCACATTGGGTTTTAGTCATGGAGCCATTGTAATTCTGTTCTATCAGTCCTTCAGGTTTTCTGTAGAATGTACACCGGTGAAACAGAAATGTCTTTTTACCAATGCAGAAAAGTTCTGATCCAATAACAATGAATCTTAGTTACTCCCTACTCTCTATTTGATGTTCTCTTGCAGACAAAAGCCTAGAGCACAAGAAGATATCTGTTGATTTAAACCTAAAGTCTATAAGTGGAACAGAACAGCGAGATACTTTTCAGTCATCAGTTCAATCTCAGTGTAACATAGGCAGACCGAAGTCAAAAACATTCGCAGTTAAATCATCCATCCCTACAGCCCATCTTGAAACAAAACCAGATGATTCAATCAAGAAAAGAGGTAAAACTGATTTCTTTTTTTATTGCAATTCATCAGTCTTTGCTCATTGAGTTGATCAGATTTGCAGTGCATCATAGGAGAACTGCATCTAAGAGAGCTGACATGAGAAGGAGAAGCAATGCATTAGGAATGGGATATCAGGGAGTATTGCTTTTTACTGAAGACCTGTGTGTGGGTTTTTTCACTCTCCTCATCATTCTGATGGGTTCATAGGCTTAGTGGATCTGATTTTGATCTCCTGTAAATCAAGGGTAATTTCACTGAAGTTAACGAAGCTACTCTAGTATGAGTGAGGGCAGAATCAGGTTCAGTGTAACTAACATGGGCAGAATTATCCATATTCTGTTTGAAGTGCTTGTTCACAAAGAAAGAATCATTTGGGAATTGAAGAATGTGTTGTTAGTGTCTTAAACTAGTGTTTGTCAAAGCTTTGATCCAGAGGCTGGAATGGTGTGAATTTCATCTAATGTTCTTAGAAGTGGAAACACCACAGAAATGTTAAGGGTGACACTGGGGCCCATTGAAATCTATGGCAAAATTCCCAGTGCTTTAAGTAGGACCAGAATTTCACTATAACCATTTTTTTTCAAGAAGCAGTTTCCCCCCACCAGATTAGATAGGTTGTTCACTTTTGTATTATTTGTTCGTTTGTTTTTAGGTCCAAACATTGAAAAATCCGTGAAAGATTTACAACGTTGCACGGTTTCTTTAACTCGATACCGCATGATGATCAAAGAGGAAGTGGATAATTCAGTGAAGAAGATCAAAGCTGCCTTTGCTGAATTACACAGCTGGTAGGTACATCAGTATGGGAAATACCTCTGCAAATCCTGGGTAAAAAGGGGTTCATGCAAGCCATGAGAATGTCAGGGAAACTTTGTTTAAATCCTATTAGTGTATATCATTTGTTTTTAATCAGAAAAGATAGTGTCAGAAAGTCACGCCTTAAAATGCTAAAAAAGCATACGAGACACACAAACGGCCCAGTCATCATTCCTAACAATAAAAGAAACCAACATACAGGGTGGGAGTTAAAAGGTCCTTTACTTTGGCTTAATACTGCCCTATTGATCTCAGTGGAAGAAGAGTTAGGCCAACATTGAACACTTGTGAAAATTCCACCCATAGAGTTCACTGAAGTGTTCCCAAAAGAATCCATACAATGTATAACAAAACTTACTGCCCTCAGAGGTATAAGTGTGATGCCCAGTGATTCCAATGGAGGTCTTGTGCACACATCAGAAGGAGTTGGCCCTACCAATATATAACAATACAAATGTGATATCATTCTGCAAAGGATCTGTTATGGTATCTCATGGGGCTTGCTTCTGCTCCCATTGAAGTCATTGGTAGTTTTGTCAGTTTCTTCAAGGGGAGAAGGAGCAGGCAGGCACCTGGTTCAATATGCTCAAATGTGTCCTGAGTCAGGGAGTGAAATGTCTGACTAAAGGATCACTCATGAACAAGGATAAAATAAATGTAATAAAAATAACCAAAAGTAAAGATGAAATTCTGCTCTTACCTACCAGAGTGCAGCTAATAGGGTTGCATCCAAATAACTGAAATGAGAATTTGGCCCCAAAGCTTTTTCAAGTATATCAGGAATAGATTTCTGTTTGCTATCTAGTGCCCTACCAATACCCTATGCTCTTGGAGATATTGCTGCCTCGAGGAAGAAAAGTGAATTAATCTCTATTCTATGGGCAGCTACACTAGTGAAGTGAGACTGTTTAAGAGCAGTGCCGAAACACTGCCTCTCCCACTTGCCCTGGTCATGCCTTGTCTGTAGCTAGCTTCACCCCCTTTCCTGAGCTGTCTCAACCTGCCCCAGACCCCGCCCTCTGGAGGAGAAGGGTTGTGTGTAGCTTGTGGCATTTTATTCCCTCTGCGAGCAGACTGTCCACCATCAAGGAGCCACCGCTTAACTTCTGACAGCAAAAATGGCTGGAATCCAAGAAATGAACAGCAGGCTTTGTTTTGAGCACAGACTCTAGTTCCTGGTGCTTACTGTTGGAATTCTGTATGTTTTAATTTAATAAGTAAGGTAGGGATGGAGACAGTCTTATTTTAACATCAAATCCTAGAATGCATAGGAAACTCAATCTTGAAAGTAAAACCTCCTACCATTAATTTATTCAGCAGTCTCTCCTGTTTAGGATAGTAATCAGTGGCCTTACTACTGCTCTCACATCCAGCACTGTACTTTGACTTCAATAGAGTTTTGTCCCTTTTACACTGTCATAAATGTGAACAGAATTAGGCCCAGAGTCTTCAGTGATACTGTGTACAATAGGTGGGTACTGTACATAAGTTACTGTGCCAATTATTGCTTTTTGGATGTATTCAGACTATAGCATTGACAAGACTCAATGACTTCACCAAACAAATGAATCTGCACTAAGCAATGTACAGTGGTAGATCACTTTGGATTGCAAATCAAAATGTATTTTCGACCATTTGAAAACAAGGTCCCCCTTACCTCTCAGATGGGAATGGAACTATTTAATAGGAAAGACACCCTCTATTACCCTCTATTACACCCTGCATATTACAAGATCAGGTTCTGGATTTAGAGGGGCATACCTGCAAATCATACAGGTTTGCTAGGAGAAAGCAGGGGAGTAAACACAAGAAAAGCTTAGGGACTTAATGGCTGTTAACAGGCTACTGAGCTTTTCATATCTATGTTGCAGCCCAGGTCAGTATTGACTGAAAGTAGATATCATCTGATGGTTACTCAATTGCCTTACTGTGTGAGCTTAAACTTAGAAACTACTTGCTGATAAATTCACAATTAAAAAAAAAATTAAAACTGAATTTTGCAGTTCTGGTCTTTCTCCTCTAATTATTCCGTTTGTCTAAAATTGAATTTGTATGCGGGACTAGAGAAGATAATCCCACATGTAAAGTTAAATGGTAATATGGCAATAATTGTCCAATCTATCTAAATAGGAAAGACAGACCAGTTTGCCTTTCTTCTGAACTTGAAACACAAAGGATTTTCCTTTGTAACAGACTTTGGCTTATTGGAGGAACACAGGAAGTGCCAGGCTAGATCAGACTCACAGTCCACCTAGGGCAGATGCTTCAGAGAAAGGTGTAAAGATCCCACATTAAGTAGATGGGGGATAATCTGCGCCCCACTTAGATATCATCCTGTTCGCTAATTGCAGAGATTGACTTTAGCCCTAAAATGTGAGGTTTCCTAACCTTTGAAAATATTGGTCATCATTAATTACGATAACACTGGATATTCTTGATAGCCATTTAAATGTCCAATCCCTTTTAAAAATCTTGTTATGTTCTTTGTCTCGGTGATTTCCTGTGGTAATGGGTTACATAAGAATGGCCATTGCGGGTCAGACCAAAGATCCATCCAGCCCAGTTTGCTGTCTTCTGACAGTGGCCGGTGTCAGATGCTTCAGAGGGAATGAACAGAACAGGGCAATTTATTGAGTGATGCATTCCCCTGTCATACTGGCCCAGCTTCTGGCAGTCAGAGATTTAGGGACACCCAGAGAACATGGGCTTGTCTCCCTGACCATCTTGGCTAATAGTCATTGATGGACCTATCCTCAATTAACTTACCTAATTGTTTTTTTAATCCAGTTATACTTTTGGCCTTCACAGTATCCCCTAGCAACAAGTTCCACAGGCTGACTATGTGTTGTGTGAAGTAGCACTTCCTTACACTTGTTTTAAACCTGCTGCCAATTAATTTCATTGGGTGACACATAGTTTTTGTGTTATGCGAATGGGGAAATAACACTTCCTTTTTCACTTTCTCTGCATCATTCATGCTTTTATAGACGTCTATCATATCCCCCCATAGTTGACTCTTTTCGAAGGTGAACAATCCCAATTTTTTTAATCTCCCCTCATATGGAAGCTGTTCCAACCCCCTAATCGTTTTTTTGTTGCCCTTCACTGTACTTTTTCCAATGCTAATATATCTTTTTTAGATGCGTTTACCAGAACTGCACACAGTATTCAAGCCGTGGGTGCACTGTGTATTTATATAGTGGCATTATGATATTTTCTTTCTTATGATCGGTCCTTTCCTAATGATTCCTAACATTCTGTTAGCTTTTTTGACTGCTGCTGCACGTTGAGCAGATGTTTTGAGAGAACTATCCACAATGACTCCAAGGTCTCTTTCTTGAGTGGTAACAGCTAGTTTAGACCCCATCATTTTGTATATATAGATGAGATTATGTTTTCCGATGTGCATTATTTTGCATTTATCAACATTGAATTTCATTTGCCATTTTCTTTCCCAGTCACCCAGTTCTGTGAGATCCCTTTGTAATTCTTCTATAGACTTAATTATCTTGAGTAATTTTGTATCATCTGCAAACTTTTCCACCTCACTGTTTACCCCTTTTTCCAGATCATTTATGAATATGTTGAACAGCACTAGTCCCAGTACTGATCTTTGGAGGATGCTGCTATTTACCTCTCTCTATTGTGAAAACAAACCATTTATCCCTACCCTTTGTTTCCAATCTTCTAACCAGTAAATAATCCAGGATAGGGCCTTTCCTCTTATCCCATGGCTGACTACTTTGCTTAAGAGCCTTTGGTGAGGCACCTTGACAAAGGTTTTCTGAAAGTCCAGGTACCCTATAGCCACTGGATCACCTTTGTACACATTTGTTGATACCCTCAAAGAATTCTAATAGATTGATGAGGCATGATTTCCTTCTACAAAAGCTGTATTGTCTCTTCCCCAACATATCTTCTTAATCTACATGTCTGATAATTCTGTTTTTTACTGTAGTTTCAAGCATTGTGCCTGGTACTGAAGTTAGGCTTACTGGTCTGTAATTACCAGGATCACTTCTGGAGCCTTTTTAAAAAATCAGCATTATATTTGCTATCTGCCAATCATCGAGTTCAGAGGTTGATTTAAGTAATAGTTAAATTCTGACCTCTAATGAGTTCCACAGTTTAATCACGTTATGTGAAAAAATATGAACTTTGATTGGTTTTGAATGTCCCACCTTTTAGTTTCATTAAGCAGGAATGCTGAGGAGAATGCATTCAATTCAGTGTTGTAAAAATCAGTAAAACAGTATTAAAATGATAATATTAAACCATATATTTAGAAGAGCACAAAACAGTGTGCCTAACTCCTCCAAATTATTCTTTGGTGTTTTTAGGGCTCTTTATCAGAGAGTACCATGATACTGAATGAGGGTATATAATTCAGAGTGGCCACTTACAAATAGATGGTGGCCAACAGTAAGTGGGACACTCATTATGCTTAGCCATATGTTTAGAATGAATTTGAGGACACACAAAAATGAGGTCCTCATGATACTAGAATCCAGGCATTACAGAGCAGGGTGCCATGCTAGTTTCTCCCACTCTGTGCAGCCAACGACCTTAGTGCTTATTATCAACAACCCCTTCTGTGACAAGCTAGGAGCAATGATGTACAGAGACTGCCCTTACCAGTCATGCAAAATTGTTTAATGTTTTCAGGTAAAGATTTTTTAAAGCCATCATATTAATATTTGTTTATGGCCTAAGCTACAGTAGATGCAAACCCAGGTGCATACAGATGAAAGGTGAATTCATTAACCCATTGCTGCACCTTTAATTATCATAGATGTTTTGCATGGATCTTTGCATTATAAAAAACACATATACATTTTGCTAGGAATCCTTATAGCCTTTTGACTAAGTAAATTGACAGTAGAAGTCTGATTTGCAGCTCAGCTTCAACCACTCTTCCTTTTTGTGCTGGCAGTTTTGCAAATGCAATTAACATTTTTATGTTTAGGTGGTTGCAATCACTTAGTTAGATCTGTAAATGATATTCATTAGGGTCATAAAAATGAAGCATGAGCTGTAGATAGAAGTCTGTCTCCTGGAGTCCACCTCCAATAGGTCTGTTTTTCCATATTAGCGTGTTAGCAGACTGAGAAACATGGTATTCATTTTTCTGTTTATTTATCTTTTAGCTTATAAAGAGCTTCTATGGTAGACATCACATGCATCAAAATACATTTAAAGTGATAAGAAATCAGTTCAAAAGGCCCATGGAACCTGCTCCTGCTCCCATTTAAATCAATAGTAAAACTCTCATCAACTTTAGTGGGAGCAGAATCATGCTCATTAGGTTACAAAAGTACCAGCTAGTCTATTAGAAACTGTTGAATGCAGTAGGGCAGATTTAGGCCCCACAGTACAGTTTCCTTCATATAAAACACAATATTACAGCACAGCTATCATAATGGGGTGTCTGGGGTGAAAATATTAGTGATATGGTGCATCATCTTGCAATTGATGTAGGCATTTGATAAGCCTAATTTTTTCCCAATTGAATGTGTGGAAAAATCTATCAATCCTTTGCTTTAAGTAGTAATATGTAGTCATTCCATCAGCCTTCCTGGGAAGTAAATATACTTCTTGGGATAACTTTATATGCATTGTATATCATATGTATGCAATAAAAAGTACCTGATCATGTAAGCACTTGCTACCAGGTGTTGTATCTTAAACAGGACTAGTCACAGTAGTTGCTGATAGTAAGTGTTTGCAGGATTGGGCCCCATATGTTCAGCATGAAGCACCAGGCTTCAGGATTTTGCTTATGTTACTGTCCCATGATGTCCCATGTTCCTGAATTTAAAATTAATCGAAGCATCAGCACCTGGTGGAGGGAGGATAAGGTAATTAAGTGGAGCACTCAGACTACTGAATGGTTATCACTGTTCTGTTCACCACAGCTCAGTATATTTATCAGTCAGGTTAAAGTAAGTAATTTAGCCAGACTTTTGTTTCCATAGTGTTATGGGGTGGCCAATAGGAGAGCAACCTGAGCTCGTGAGGAATGTTGGTGATATAATAGTATCTTGTTCCCTTCATAATGATGATTCCAAAACACTTACAAACAGTATATGCCAGTTAAACTATAGGGGGAATTTAGGAAGGCAGAATGTATTTCCCAGCCTCCCCCAATTAGAATTTGATCAAGACACCATGACTGGGGTTAATACTCGTATGTTATAATAGCGTGTTCTCACTTTCCCATGAAAAGGCTGAATAAGGATCTTGGGGATAAAAAAGAGCCTCCAAGAAATCTGAGTGAAATGTAGGAAGCACAAAAGGAGCCACAGTCTTCATAACACCTTTCACCAGAAAATCATTTTCACATATCAGACATCTATGTGCAAAGTCATATGGAAAACTAAAAGGAACCATCTGCTATTTGTCCATATGGTCCACTTCCCACCACAAATGGAAAATAATCTGTAAAGAATAATAAGGGCCAGATTTAATTACATTGCATGCAGAACTGGCCCAAAGAGACATCTTCTCTCCTTTTCATCTCCAGCATATTCATACCTCCAGCGCCTTAAAGTAAGCACTAAAAACACTATATTATAAACATTATAAGCATTAAAACACTACACAAACAAGATTATTAATGGGAGCAAATCGTATTTGAAAGGTTTGCCATATGGTGGATAGAAATTGGCTCAATAATAATGTTGGGGAAAAAAAAGATAAAACAAATCCTGGGAAAAGTATGTGGAGGAAAAGGCAGCTTCTCTATCATTTTCAATTTAAAAACAGAGAATGGAATAATTTAAAAGGATGTATCTATGCTCTTTGAGCGTTGGCTGATAAGTAGTGCTGCTAGCTGTCCCAGTTTCAAAGCAGCAGAATGAACCTACTGCATGCGCATCATGATAATCTAACATGATGGCATTTAAATATGTTTGTTCTCTATTTCTCAGACAGCCCGGTCAATGCTTTACTGAGTTGGTAGTGTTTAATGAGGATGCTACCTCAAAGAGGAGGTGATCTTTCTGGTGTTGGTGACGCAAATGCCCTGGTAATAAATGGGTGTGTGGCAGGCAAGAGTAGGCATTACCAGGACTCATTTAGCCAATCTGATAATGCCTCATGCTGAATAATCTTCTTGTGCTTCTTCGTGTCCAATTCCAGTATTTCCAGGAAGTCCTCTTTGGCTGTATTTCCAGGTTCTTTTTCACCAGATCTTTCCATCTGACTTTTTGTCTTCCTTGTTCCTTTGAGCCATTTTCTTTCAAATCTTCCCAGCGTTCCTTCTGATGTTGATGCTAATCTTAACCCAGATACATGGACACCCTAATATCCATGTGAACCTTGGAAAACCCAGTGATGATTAATACCTCCACACAGTTCTCTGGATCACAGGAAGGAGCCAGGCCTCCAATAGCTGTGCAGTAGCAACTGTGAAAGGAGGCTCAGAAAGAGTAAATGAAGCAGCATTAATTCCTATTTGGCTATTTGCTCATGTAAAGCATGGAGGATTCTTTCTCCAAGAATCAGGCAGCACAGACAATACTGAAGAGGTTTATTCATGATACCGGGAAGTCTGATAAATCAGCTTCAACTTCATGGTGTTACAGTGGTCAATTATATATGCTTTTTTATCGATTACGTAGTACGTTTTAAATTCTTTATCTATTCACTTACAAATACAGACATTGTCCCATCCGGAGAGAACAACAGTGATAATGGTCGTTACATACATGCAGAGACACTTTAATCACTCTACTTACATCAAGGATCCTAGGGCTACGCTCGGAGTGGGGTTAAGGTGGAGGAAGGGGGGGGAGTCCTTACAGATAGGTGGCAGATGAGACAGAAATTCTAAAGCAAATGTGCTGTTCTCATTGGAATTAGAATCACGAAGAGGACATCTGGCTTCCTGAGCCATCGGATGCTTACACTAGCCATTGTCCTTGAGGATCAGGTATGCTCGTTAGCTATTAAATGAGTTTTGACCTACAACTTGTTAGCTGAAAACAACCTCAAGCCTTACACTCAAATATCTGTGAGGTCTGGAGGGCAGTATGCCTCAGAAAGCTGCTGCCCTGATATACCTGAAGATCCCAAACTCCGCAGAACTGCAACAGGGGCTTGTGCCCAGGTTCTTTTCCCTTGCCCGAGGCAGATTCTGTCAGTTTGGGTTACCCTCCACACATGCTAGCAAAGGGAGCAGAAAGCTCTCATTAAATAACTTTTGTTTGGTGCCAAGTTTGATGTGCAGAGGCTCTCCTCACCTGTGCCTTACAGCTAGTATGTTGAGTTATCTGACACCCCAAAGAAAGAAGGGTTTTATTTACTCTGTTTCTTCCCCTTGCTGATGTAGAAACTCTGTTTGACTCCTTGCATCTTCTAAGTTCTTGAACTTCCTTCTCAGTTTCATCCATTTAGTCTTAGAAATGTTGCCTTATAGCCCATATTTTCTCACTTTCACTAAGCATTCAGTATTGTTTTCTAGGATTTGTCATGTCATTTCTATAGTCTAGATCATTCACACCCCAGTAGCCTGTATGTTCCCTCTTGTCTATGAGAGAGGGTGACTTTATCCATAGTAATAGTCACAAATGCCTTCATCCTGCATTGTGATCAACATGGGCAGATTGTTGTACCCACGCTGATGACAGTGTAATATCAGGGCCATAGTCAGCAAACATCCCATCTTCAGTCATGATCTTGCCAGCTTTCACAAGCTGAGCAGGGTCTGGCTTATATAGTGAGGAAGTCTGGATCATGCTGAGGGCATGACTTTACGTCTCTCTCCACCTCAAAATAGCAATAACAGCACTTCCCTACTTCACAGTATGTTGTGAGGATGAATATATTTAAGATTGTGAGTTGCTCAGATACTATGGTAATAGGGGCCATACCTTAGATAGATAGGAAGGGTTTGCACTGGGTATTATAAAAGAAACCGTGTGCCAATGACACAGCTCAACCAATGCCAATGGAATTGTTAAGACGTAGCTATTTCTTGTGGATTGTTATTATTTCATTCATGCTCTCACCCATGGATGTAGTGGCTCCAATTTCTGGGAATGCATGAGTGGCACCATCATTGAATGCAAACCATGCATCACATGCCCCAAGACAGGATGTGCCTACAGGACAGTTCTGTCCAGCCCCCAAACACATGAACAAAGTGGTGTCCTCTGCACAGTGTGACCTTGCACATATGGTGCATGTGAGGCCATGCTGTATGGAGGATGCCATTTTGCATGCAAATGTACAACTGCATGCCTGACTAAGTATGTGACGACATGCCATTGGAATGCATAGATGATGACCAATAACACCGATTTGCTTTTTATGATTCCGGAATACCAAAAGTATGATAAAACTCCTCACAGAAAAGTAGTTGTTGTACATGGGCAATAGATTCTTTTTCAGAGTTAATATCTCATCTCTTTTTTCTTTCTTTGAAAATCTGAGCCTGGTTTGCACTATGAGCTAATAATCTGTGAGATTTCAGCTTTAAAAACAAAGGTATTTCTTGGCTAGTGCAGTTCAAAGTAGCCCCCAAAGCCATACTTTTCTGTGCTCCCTAATTTTAAAACAGTAAAACTGATCCTTTTGTTTTCTTAATTTGTAAAAATCAAAATGCTCTCCATGCTGAGGCCCACTATGTCCATTTTTAGCCAAAACAATTTTTATAGTTAAGTTATAAATTCCTAGCTGCTTGTAAAGTGATTTCTAAAGAAAAATGCAAACAGACCTATAATTATAATAACATTTGTAGGCACCACTATAATCAAGGGTTGTTAAATAAAATGATATAAGTAAATTTAGGTATACAATAATGACTCAAAGTAAACTCATGTAATGAAAAGCCCATGGGCACTTTCCCCATTACCAGCTGGTGCACTGTAGAGAGGAAGGATTTTAGTGAAATTGATTTACCATGTTTCATGTTTGTCTGCTTTCCGTCAGACTCTACCTTTGTAGTCAGAATAAAAATGAGTCTAATCTTGATTGCTATGCAAATACTATGTATATGTTAATACAGTGATCAAATAGGAAACTTTGGGTTCCATGAAAATTCAAATACAGCTGAGCTAATAATGTAAGAATGCTGAATACCGAGGCATTGCAAAATACGTCATTTAATGACTACTCTTATGGGATTATTACTGTAAAGAAAGCCATTTCTCCAGGCATGCTACTTTGCTTCAGGAATGTTACAAAGCTTTTAATGATCTGTTACAGATCTCAGATTATGCATATATATGCACCCAAATCATTCTAGCTCCTTGTACTGTATGTTTAACAGACATAAAACTTACTTTTTTTTAAAATTAGACACTGCTTTTTTCTAAACATAAAATCATAGTAGAGCTGTGCCTCATGTGATAGCCTTTCCATTCAACCATTAGATTACATATGTTACCATTAGAAGGCAAATACATACACTAAATGAAAATTAATGGTCAGAGATGTACTATAAAACTAATCCTGGGGGCCTAAACTAGGTTGTGTCCCTTGAATTGCTGCATATCTTCAGATCAGGTACAGTAGTGAGCATAAGCTTCCCTTGGCCTTTCCTGTAATATTTCAATGTGTTGCTAACTATCACTGTTTCTTTTGATTGAAGGAGACATTTTGCACCTGCAGGATCAGACCCTGAAGTACAGTCTGAGTCAAACTTCTATGTTGAAGGGCAGTTTGCAACTACTGTATATGGATTTTTGTGACTTTCCAATGCTGTTTGAGACAAAGGATATGAAATAAAAATCATAGAAGATTAGAGTTGGAAGGGACCTCAGGAGGTCATCTAGTCCAACCCCCTGCTCAAAGCAGGACTAACCTCAGTTAAATCATCCCAGCCAGGACTTTGTCAATCCGCAGGTTAAAAACCTCTAAAGATGGAGTTTCCACCACCTCCCTAGGTAACCCATTCCAGTGCTTCACCACCCTCCTAGTGAAAAACTTTTTCCTAATATCCAAACTAGACCTCTCCCATTGCAACTTGAGACCATTGCTCCTTGTTCTGTCATCTATACATTGAGAACAGCCTAGCTCCATCCTCCCTGGAACTCCCTTTCAGGTAGTTAAAGGCTGCTATCAAATCCCCCCTCTATTTCACTGAATATTTTATTTGATTGTTTATCCATAGAGTCAAATCATTTTCGTGTTCAATTAAAAAAAGGTGACCATGTAATAATGTAATTCAAATACAGAAAAACAGGGTTACTTACCAGTACCTGTTGTTCTTTGAGATGTGTTGCTCACGTCCATTCCAATATAGGTGTGTGCACACCACAGTGCACGGTTCCCGGAACTTTTTTGCCCTTAGCAGACCCAGTACGGCTGGCTCTGGTACCCCCTGGAGTGCCTCGCCCATGCCGCAGCACATGAGGCACTGCCAGCCCTATGCCTTCTCAGTCCCTTCTTTCTGCCAACTCCGACAGCGGGGACGGGGGGTGGGTGTGGAATGGACATGAGCAACACGTCTCGAAGAACAACAGTTACTAGTAAGTAACCTTGTTTTCTATCGTCGAGTGATTGCTCATATCCATTCCAATATAGGTGATTAAATAGCCATACCTCGGAGGTGGGTAGGAGTCAACCGTGAGCTGCTCTCATCACGGCTCTGCCAAATCCTACGTCCTCTCTCGCCTGCTGAACAATGGCGTAGTGGGACGTGAAGGTGTGGACCGACAACCAGGCGGCTGCTTTGCAGATGTCCTGCAGGGGCACTCTCTCCAGAAAAGCTGCAGATGAGGCCTTAGCTCTCGGTGAATGCGCTGTGATGACACCCGGCAGCGGCACATTCGCCTGCTCCTAGCAGCACTTGATGCAGGATGTGATCCACTCGGAGATTTGCTGGGTGGAGACCAGTGATCCTTTCATCTGGTCCCCCGCCCGCGGCGCGGAGCTGCGCCAATTTCTGGAACGGCTGTGTCTTCGATGTAACAGGCCAGGGCTCATCTCGCGTCTAGTAAATGCCATCTCCAAACCCAGACTGCGCGGTTTAGGAATCACAGGGAGAGATCAATCATGGTTATAATGAGGTTCAGAAACCAACCCAGGCTAGGAGGCCGGGCATGGCCTCCACTGCAGTTTATCCGTATAGAATAGTGGATAAGGGGGCTCCGAGGTCAAGGCCTTAATTTTGGAGACCCCCCAGGCTGAGGTAATCGTCGCCCAAAAGGCTACTGTCCATGAAGTGCAACAGAGGGCGTGAAGCCATGAGTTCCAAGGGGGAGGGCCCTATGAGTCTCGAGAGGACCAGGCTGATATCCCAGGGAAGCACCGTGTTGCGGACCTGGGGATACCGCCTCTCCATCCCCTTGAGCACCCTGACCAACGTGGGATAGGAGAACGGGGATCTCCCCGCTAGCGGGTAATGGAAGGCCAAAATAGCTGCCAAGTGGACCGTCAGCTAGGCCAGCACCAGACCCCGGAGTACTCCAGGGTCGCCTGCGGAGGCAAGAGGCTGGCGGAATGCTCCGGGACTCTGCCCAAGAGGTAAACCATGACCACTTAGCTTGATACACGACCTGTGTAGAAGGGTCCCTGCTGCCCAGCAGGAGTTGTGGGACCTACACTGAGCAGGCCCCTCTACCTCCGTCAGCCACAGAGCCTCCAGGCCGTGAGCTGCAGGGAATCCAGGACCGGGGGCAACAGGCCACTGTGGTCCTGGGAGAGACGGTCATGCCACCTTGGGAGCCCCATGGGCGGGGCGAACGAAAGGTCCAGCAGCATGCTGAGCCAGCGCTGGCTCGGTCAGGCCTGAGCAGTGAATATGACATCCGCCCTGCCCCTGTTTATGATCAGTAAGACCTTTGGCAGGAGTGGAGTGGGCAGGAATGCATACCTGAGGGTCCCCATCCCATTACTGAGGAATGTATCTGAAAGCAACCCAGTCTCATGACCCCAGCGCAAGCCGAGCCTTGGCACTGCACATTCCAAACCGACACGAAGAGATCCGGTTGGGGAACACCCCACTTCTGGAGGATCGCAGTCACTACCCCTGAATGCAGTGACCAGTCGTGGTGGGGTAGAAATGACCCATGAGGTGAGATGCAGTCCAACGGAGTCGTGCTTCATGGCAAAGCCCCACGGACGGGTAGTTTCCTCGCAGAGAGGCAGGGAGGACTTCCCTCCCTGCCTCTTCATGTAAAATGGCTGCAGTGTTGTCCGGCAGTGCCTGCACCACTCTGCCTGTCAGGGATCGGAGGAACAGCCTGCACGCTAGGCGAATGGCTCTCAGCTCTCCCACGGTGACCTGCAAGCACTTTTCCTCCACTGACCAGAGCCCCCGAGTGCTCAGGTTGGCACCCATGTGGGCTCCCATCCCACATACGAGCCGTTGCAGCTTAAGGTGACTGACGGGATCAGTTCCATGAAGGGAACACCCTTCCCTACTGCCCTGGGGAATCTCCACCAGTCCCGGGAGGCTAGGGCGAGCGGGGAACTGGACCACCCAGTTCAGTGGGCATTTGCTCGGCACATATACCGAGGACAACCATGCCTGAAGCAGCCTATGCCTCAGGCGAGCTAGCCTCACTATGTATATGCAGGCCACCATGTGGCCTAACAGCAGTAGACAGTGCCTGGCTGATGTCGTGGAGTATCTGTGCAGCTGGGAGATGATAGAGACCAGCCCTTGAAAACATGGCTGACGCAGGGAGGTTCCGGCCTGGGGAGCGTCCAGGGTGGCCCCAAGGAACTCTATGCATTTCACTGGGGTCAGTGGATGTCTGTTCGTTTATGAGCAGACCCAGCCTGCTGCACGTGGAGCAGCGTAAGTCGCGCTGACCTGCACTGGGAACCTGGACCTACCCCCTATCAACCAATCGTCCAGGTAGGGAAAGATTTGCACACTCTTTCGCCTGAGGTGGGCTGCCATTACCGCCACGCAAGTTGTGAACACCCTTGGAGCCGAAGATAGGCCAAGGGGCAGGCTGTAAATTGGTAGTAGGAGCCAGCCCTTGTTGGCTCCGGAGGATGGACCCATGAAAGTATGCGTCCTTGTAGGGCGAGGGCGGCATACTAGTCTCCTGGATCCCAGCATTCTGGATAGATTGCTGCACCTCCTGGACAGGCCTGAGGGTAGCAGCCATGAGCATGTCCTCATGGAACTTGCGGGGGCTATGGCCCTACCCGCTGCAGTAGCAGCGTCGTTTGATGTTTGGAGCGCTGCCTTAGCCAGCATGGGTTCTCCATGCAGGATGGCGGAAGCCAACCTCAAGATAGTGGACCCGCTCTTGGGCAACTCCTGGTGCGCCCTGAAATCTTTCAGTGGTGCCATGTGGCCTCCAGAGACTGCCTTGTCCAGGAAGGGGTAATAGGACTACCGAGGCAAGTCTTGCGGGTGCTCCCCTTGGCGAAGGGGTGCACCCATAGGGGGGTGTCTCCACGGGGTCCGACTCCTCAATGGAGGAACGGTGTTTATGGGCTTCAGACTGTGCCAGGGCACGACTGTACCCCTACTAGCACTTTGCTGCCTGCTTGGACACCTTGAGGGGGCGTTGGCTGTTCCGACGACTGCTCCCCCCCGTGGGACCCAAGCCGCCACACAGGCGGTTGTCCTAGGTCCCAGGTGCCTTGTCCATGCTGGGGACCGTGCTTCCACTGCCTACCGCTGAGGGGAGCTCCAAAGAGCCCTCAGCCTTGTGGAGAGCTACAGCACGGCGTGGAGTCCCGGTGCCGCGTGGAGCCGTGGGGCGGGTGCAAGCTCCGGCCCCGCTTGGGGCTGCGGCTCCGGCCCCGCTTGGGGCTGCGGCTCTGGCCCCGCTTGGGGCTGCGGTGCCAGTAGAGCCCTACTGCCGGCGGGAGCCCCGCTGCCTTTGGGAGCTCCAGCCCCGGCTTTTTTTTTTTTTTTTGAGTGGCTGCGGTACCACGGGAGCCCTGCTGCGGCCTGGAGCACCAGCCCCGCTTGGGGGTGCGGAGCCGGCTGAAGTCCCACTGCCGCCAAGAGCTCCGGCCCCGCTTAGAGCAACGGAGCCAGTGGGGGGTGCGAGCAGGCAGTAGCCCCGCTGCCCCTGGGAGCTCCAGCCCCGCTCGGGGGTGCAGAATCGGCAAGAGCCCCGCTGCCGCTTTTTTTTTTTTTTTTCCTTTTTTTCTTTTCTTCTTCTTCTGAGAGTTGCAGAGCTGGCGGGAGCCCAGCTGCCAGCAGGGCCTCTGGACCCGCTTGGGGGTGCGGAGCCGGCGGGAGCCCTGCTGCAGCTGGGAGCTCCGGCACCGCCTGGGGCTCCAGTGCTGGCAGAGCCCCGCTGCCACCGGGAGCTCCGGCACTGCCTGGGATACAGGTGCCTGGAGAGCCCTGCTGCCGCCAGGAGCCCCGCTGTCGCCGGGAGCTCTGGCGCCCGAAGAGGCCCACTGCCGCCAGGAGATCTGGTGCCGACCCGCTGGGGGAGTGTCCTCGCTCTACCCCTGGTGGCCGTCTGGCGGGAGATCGTCCTCCCCTTCTCCCTCGACGAGGGAGGTGCGGAGCTGGCATAGGCCGGCCAACAAGGCTCATGCCACCAGCCTCCGTGTTGGCAGGGGCACTCTCCCACTCCCAGGAGTCGGGGGTGGACACCTGCTCAGAGATGCAGACCCGGAGGGGACTCGACGGGTCTGGCTGGTGCATGTCTGTCCTCGACCCTGCCCGTACCCACGGCGCAGGGAAGTGTCCGCGCTCCATGCACTCTTCTCGTTGTCGGCACCGGGGATGCTGCTCCATGCCGAGGGAGAGCAGGACGACCCGGACACAGAGCGGAGCGCTGCGCTAGGAGCAAGGCTTTAAACCTGAGCTCTCTGCTCTGCTCACTGTTTACAGTTTTGCATATCTTACTCTTGTCTGCTGTCCCCCCAGGCACCTAAGGTACCGAGTGGGGCCGGGGGGGGGGACAAGGAGGGGGTTAAACCCAGGTGGCCGGGACATAGCCTGGCCACCTTAAGTCCTAAGCTACAACACTTAACAACTACTTAAACTAACTAGGTACTTAGATTAATAAAGAGATAAAAGAAGGGGAATGGCATTTGCAGAGAGCAAGTGGTAGTTCCATCCAACTGTCACGGGTGGAAAGAAGAGACTGAGGGGGAGTGGGGCCGGCAGTGCCACATGTGCTGTGGCATGGGTGCAGCACTCCAGGGGGCACCAGAGCCGGCCCTACAGGGTCTGCTAAGGGGAAAAAGGTTCCGGGAACCGTGCACTGTGGTGTGCACACACCTATATTGGAATGGATGTGAGCAATCACTCGAAGATAGAACTTTAAGAACATAAGAACGGCCATACTGGGTCAGACCAATGGTCCATCTAGGCCAGTATCCTGTCTTCAGACAGTGGCCAATGCCAGGTGCTTCAGAGGGAATGAACAGAACATGTAATCATCAAGTGATCCCTCCCTTGTTGCCCATTCCCAGCTTCTAGAAAACAGAGGCTAGGGACACTTCAGAGCATGGTTTTGCATCCCTGCCCGTCCTGGCTAATAGACACTGATGGATCCATCCTCCATGAACTTATCTAGTTCTTTTTTGAACCCCATTATAGTCTTGGCTTTTCACAACACCCTCTGGCAAGGAGTTCCACAGCTTGACTGTGTGTTGTGTGAAGAAATACTTCCTTTTGTTCATTTTAAATTTGCTGCCTATTAATTTCATTTGGTGACCCCTAGTTCTTGTATTATGAGAAGTAAATAACACTTCCTTATTTACTTTCTCCATACCAGTCATGATTTTATAGACCTCTAGCATATCTCCCATTAGTTGTCTCTTTTCCAAGCTTTTCCCAGTCTTATTAATCTTTCCTCATATGGAAGTTGTTCCATACTCCTGATCATTTTTGTTGCCCTTTCTGTATCTTTTCCAATTTGAATATATCTTTTTTGAGATGGGGCGACCAGATCTGCATGCTGTATTCAGGATTTATAAAGAGGCAATGTGATATTTTCTGTCTTATTATCTATCCCTTTCCTAATGATTCCCAGCATTCTGTTAGCTTTTTTGACTGCTGCCACTGAATACTGAGTGGATGTTTTCAGAATACAATCCACATTGACTCCAAGATCTCTTTCTTGAGTAGTAACAGCTAATTCAGACCCCATCATTTTATTATATATAGTTGAGATTATGTTTTCCAATGTGCATTACTTTGCATTTATCAACATTGAATTTCCATTTTGCCCAGTCACCCAGTTTTGTGAGATTTCTTTGTAATTCTTCGCAGTCTGCTTTGGACTTAACTATCTTGAGTAGTTTTATGTCATCTGCAAATTTTGCTACTTCACTGTTTACCCCTTTTTCAAGATCATTTATGAATATGTTGAACAGTATTAGTCCCAGTACAGATCCCTAGGGGACACCACTATTTACCTCTCTCCATTCTGAAAACTGGCCATTTATTCCTACTGTGTTTCGTATCTTTTAACCAGTTAGTGATCCAAGATAGGACCTTCCCTCTTATCCAATGACTAATTACTTTGCTTAAGATCCTTTGGTGAGGGACCTTGTCAAAGGCTTTCTGAGAGTCTAAGTACACTATATCCACTGGATCATCCTTGTTCCTCAAAGAATTCTAGTAGATTGGTGAGGCATGATTTCCCTTTGCAAATCCCATGTTGACTCTTCCCCCAACAAATCATGTTCATCTATGTGTCTGATAATTCTGTTCTTTATTGTAGTTTCAACCAATTTTCCTGGTACTGAAGTTAGATTTAACAGCTTGTAATTGCCGGGATTGCCCCTGAGGCCTTTTTTAAAAATTGGCCTCACATTAGCTATCCTTCAGTCATCTGGACTTTGTGCAAAACCATCCCAAAAATTTTTACTCTATCTACCTCAGAAAAGGCATATGAGAAAGCAAGTGCAAAAACCAGCCAGACCTTATTCCATACATAAGCAATCATCTCTGATGTAGCATGAATGACATTATTTTTACCTGAAGTTTTCTTCTGACCCATATAGTTTTTTGGGAAATGCTTTTGTGCTTTTATTTGCCATATTGAATTATAGATTTATAAAGATTAAAGTTCATGCCTTCTATGAGTTCATCATTTGGCCAAAAGATAAGGTGTCAACCAGTTTGAGTCCCTAACATGTGCACTAGCTGATCAGTTTAAAGAGTTTTACAAAACTGCTGTATGAGCTAACACCTTTTTGGCTTTAGTACTAAAGTGATGGGTATTGTGCACGGTATCATTCTTCATTGGGAATAAAAACTGGGTTCAACTCCCAGAGCTGCCATTATTGTGTGATCTTAAGCAAGTCAACTCAACTGTGCTTCAGTTTCTCCGTCTTTTAAATGGAGATAAATAACATCTTTGTAAAATGCTTTAGAGATCTGCAACTTAGAAACTCTGTATAAATGCTAACTGTTGTTATTTATCTATCTTTTTTTTTTCTTGGTGACCAAACAGTCTTTCAACTACATGTAAGTTATATGGTGCTGAATGATTATGGCCTCACATTCACTTGGTTTTAAAGGAAAAGGGGCTTCTTCTCCAATCCAGTAGTAGCCGAAATGTTCAGCTCTCTAAACTTGGAGTTCTCTTTTCCTTCATACTCCATGACCCTACTATAGGCCCAAGCTTCCCAAAACCCTCCACTATCTTTCAGCCCCCTACCCCACCCATCACTCCAGCAACTCCAAAACACACATTAGTAAGTCACCTTTAATCTTTGGTATCCAGTGGAGACTATTGATGTCTGAAAGTGACAGAACTGAGGTGTAAAGGCATTCTGAGAGCCAGTGTACAACAGGGAAAGGTCACCCTGTGGACTCATATTAGAGGTTGGTAAGCAAAGTTCTGATCAGCCTCCACTGTTAATAGCTCATAGAGCCAGATTCTAATAGTGTTGCTCAGGGTGAATAGTACTTTTAATCCTTGAGAAGTCCCGTTGAAATCAATGAGATCACTTGCAATTTAAGAAGCTGTTTGAGACTAGCAAAAGCAGCAAAATCTTTGGTGTGAGAATGGCTTGGAATACTAAAGGTAAGTCTACAATGCAATTAGATTCCCGTGACTGGCCTGTGACAGCTGGCTGAGGCTGGAGGGCTGTTTAATTGCGGGGTAGACATTCCGGCTTGGGCTGTAGCCTGAGCTCTGGGACCTTTTCACCTTGCATGGTCCTAGAGCCCAGGTTCCAACTTGAGCCTAGTCATGTTCACTGCAGTTCAACAGTCCCACAGCCCAAGTCAGCTGGCAGTTGCTGCGTGTGTGCCCATCCAGTTGCAAACACACCTTCAATTTCAGTATAGACAGACTCTTATTTGCTTATTTTTCTTCTTTCTGTGTACATTGGTCTTCTATCTTTTTTTCCCACTCTGTTTTTAACCCTTTATTTGTCACACTCTTTTTCGTTTGTTCCCTTCTCTATGAAGTTCCATTGGCAGGTGAAGAGTTAAGAGAGTTCTGTACTAACCTTCTTTCACACTGGTCTCTGCTGAAAGGGGAGTTGAATCAGACAAGTCAGTTTCACTCACAGCAGCCCCTGGCCTTGCCATGAGTGAATGAGAAATGGACTACATTGATTCTCCATCTTCCAGTGCTGCTTGGCATTAGACATTCACTGGAGAAAGACAGATTCCTTTATTAGTTTGCAGACCCCTTACAAATTCTTCATGATGGATTGGTGATTCATAATTTCCAGTTTGAGAACCCCTAATTTACAGCCCTCTTTTGGGATTAGGTATGTCATCTTCCTCCTATATACTAGAGTATGGGGCCAGATCCTCTCCTAGTGTAAATTAGTGTAGCTCCTTTGACTTCAGTGGAGCCATGTCAATTTACACCAGCTGAGGATCTGGTCCGTAAAGTAGCTTAGCCTAACATATTATTTATTCTGATGGTGACAAAAGAACCACAGAAATGTCATGTTTGCTTATGCCTCAATCTTCAATGACAGTTAACAGCCGTGAAGGGAATTTCAAAATCATTGCAATCTATCTAGGAACTTCTGTGTTGTATCTGAGTTCCTGCCCCAGGGGTTCTTTATTAGCCTACAAGAACAGATCAAGAGTGGAAACTTGTTTAGAAAATGACAAGTTATTAGTGTGATTAATTATACAATATGCAAGAAATTAAGGGCTGCTACAATCTCATTCTTCCTTTGATAATAAAAGCTTTTTTTATTTGGCATCAGAATATAACATAGCTACCCGAGCAATTTAGCAGATATTCAAAGATCTATTATTGGAATGAGGAGAGAGCAGGTCTGAAGTGGTTTGGGCCATGCCTTTTTGTGAACTCTCTTTCCGTGAACTTGTTGCTTGATATTTCTTTATTTTTTTCCAATCAAAAGGTTGTGTCTATATAACCTGTGGCATACTGTGGCTGCACTTTCATAAGGGTTTTTTTTTGTTTGTGTTTCTTCTGTGTGCAATTTTCAAGACTCACTGTTGTCACCTGGAACATTCAGTCAACGAAGTTCAATACCCTGTGTGGTCATGAATGATTAGTAGGAAATAGATTCTGGGAAGCTATTGCTTTTCAGATCAATAAACTGGTATTATCAATTGCCCACTTGGATCCCAAGCCTAGCCTTATGCCTGGAGAATGCTGAGCACCAACTGGACCAAGTGGGTCTTTTAATCATAAAACTATGTGTGATAATTTGATTCTTTCCATCAGACAAGTTCCTGCTTTTATTTCAGTTCTGTAAATTACAGCTAACTGCTACAGTGTGCCAAAGAGAGATCCCTGCTTCTTTTTATACATGTAGAACAGAAACATGTTCTGGCCTCTTATTTTATAGTCTGGCTCCAATGCACTTACTTTCATAAGCCAATATGAAGGCAATGGCCTCTGCTTTACAAGGCTTTAAAGGGGACAACAACAATAATGGAGGTATGGTCTGGTAGTTAAAGCAGTAGACTGGGACTCAGGAGACCTGGATTTAATTGTTACCTCTGCCATAAATTTCCTCTATATGACCTTGGGCAAGTCACTTATGGGGAGATTTTCAAAGGTGCTAACTAGGCATGTAATTCCCATCTCTTAAAGTATGTCTTCACTGACAGAAAATTTGCTCCCATCAAATCGATTTTTCAGATCAATTGAGCGGAAGTGGAGACCCGCTCAATTGTTCCTGAAATCGACTCAATAAATCCACACACGAAAAAAAATAATGCTGCATCAATGGGAGGGCATTTCCCGTCGGCACAGCGTAGTGGGGACACCCAGTATTGAGAATTTAGGAAGTTGACGGGAGATATGAAAGCTACTCTACATAGTTTGTGTATCTCCTGATGACTGCCGCCAAATTTCGCACTAAGTGTAGACCAAGCTCCAATCTCTCTGTGCCTCTGCTCCCAGAAAATGGAGATAATAACACTTGTATCTTTTGTCTGACTAATCTTTTTGAAGCCTAATTCAATCAATGTCTTTTTAAGTCAGTGGGAATCCATCCTTCCAATTAAGGGATATCTTCACATTTGGGCTGTGGGGGACTAAATTCTTTCTCCCCATCAGAAAAGTGTCACCATTTCCACTTAGAATAGACAAGGTGGGGGAAGTAATATCTTTTATTGTTCCAAATTCTGTTAGCGGGAGAGACAAGGTTTTGAGTTTACACAGAGATCTTCTTCAGGTCCTGGGACTGACACAGCTATAACTACACTGCATACAACTATGGAAGATATTGAATTTAGCTGTCTGAAATGGAAACCCAGAGAAGAAGAGCTCTTTGTGGCTCGAAAGCTCGTCTTTTTCACCAACAGAAGTTGGGTCAATAAAAGATATTACCTCATGCACCTTGTCTCTCTCATATCCTGGGACCAACCCTGCTACAACTACACTGTATACAACCATTTCCACTTGGAATTCTTGTACATTAATCAGGTGTTTCTACTATAGCTGACTTATAGTTTCCAAAGCTGTGGTGAATCCTTAAGGACCTTGTCCTCCAATCATTATCCACACAATTCCCATTGACTTCATGACAGCATTTCATGCACAGTACTGAAATTGCAGGATTGAGTTTTTGTTCTCGTTTATTATAAACTGCTATGTATATTATGGGCTAAATATCAGCTGTGTGTATTTGCTTTTACACAAATATCCTGGAATATTGTTAGTTATTTAAGATTATAATAAGAAAGTTCTATTGGAGGAAACTGAATTGTTGAAACTGTTTATCAGCAATGGGTGCCTCTGAACCTGTAATAAAAACTGCGTGTGTTAATATAGACTAAACAAAACCGTTTTCAGTGCTGTTTTAGAAGGTGTGATTGAGACTTAATGGGTTGATTGTTCAGTTTCCTAATGCCAGTCAAGATACACAGTTAGAGATGGAAAAGACCTGTGCTAGGTATAAAGTTCAGATCTGATTTGAACAACTCCAAAGTTTGCGGGTGTTTGAATGTGAGTTTTTGGTTTGGCCTATTAGAGAGAGGAGAGGTGCAAAGTTTGGATTAAGATCTGAATCTTATTAAAAGGAGGGAGAGTGCAGAGCCAGTGATTTACTCTGAGCCCATCTTAGTTCTTGTTTCATCCACCTGCCAATGCAGAATATAGACTCCTGACAAAGGATGCATATACAGTTAAAACACATACATTTGGTCTTTGCCAAGAGGAAGCTATTTTGTAATTATAAGTGAGCCTGTATATAACCATATTTTGGATTACTGTTACATTACATACATACTCTGGGTTTATACTCTTTATTGAGCTGTAGGACCACATGTATGTTAATATCAGTATTCACACATGAATTGCTTATATAATTGTTCCTGCTATGGCCAGATTGTGTCAGATAAGCACAGACCTGCACGGGGGATGGTGTGAAGCTGCAGTGCCCCTTGCTTTTCATACAAATCATATCACCCAATGCTCTTAAGTTAAAGTACTGAAAAAATAATTGAATTAGAGGGCCAGATCATTCTTGCCTTATTCATGTAAGAATTCAGTTCCATTGACTTCTTTAAGTCTCCTCACATCACTAAGGTTTGACTCAGACAGAATCCTACCTTTAATGCTGATATTTATGTCTTGAACTCCTAAAATCTCATTCCCTACCAAGGTGTAAATTTTATGATGTTTATATTGTAATAACTGAACTTTCCACTTCCCCCAGGACAGGCATGCCTGATTTCACTTGTTGTATCTGACCTATTTGTCATCCCATATTTTAAAAGCAAGACCAGAAATCTCTTGATTCTGCAAAACTGAAAAATTAATGTTGACAATGGTTAATAAACAAGAACTCCTTTACAAAGTATCTCAGAGCTATGAACAAGAGCGCCATCTATTGGGGAGCTCTCTAGCGTTATTTCACTAAATTGCATGGTTATGTTAAAAGTGCCTTTGACCTGCTGTTAACTCCCAACAGATCCACCTGTCTCCTTGCATTTTGCCAGTTAAAAAGAACAAATGGGGAGTGCTGTGGCAGAGGGTTGCAGGAGTTCTGTTTTGAGTGGGGGAGCTCAGAAATTCTGCAGAAGAAGGTGGGAAGGAAGTCAACCATGTACCTGTCCCATCCCATAAATCCTACAAAATCTGGGCCAGAAGGGTAAATCTTCCACGTAGTGGCCTGTTGGGTGATGTGCCAAGGGTTATGTACCTTATATAAGGATAGACTAATTACTTGATTAAAATAACATGTTCTGCAGAAACTTGTTCCCTGATCACTTAAGAAGAGAAAGAGCTGTTAACTCATGGCCATTATTACATTTTTGTAACAAACCACTGTGAGATAAACCAGGTCAACATGAATATTAGCTAGAGTGCATTTTACTAATTCAGAAGTGAGAATATTAACTTCCAGACAGTACGTGTGCAGCTAGATCAGAGGTAGCTGCATGTAAATGCAAAAGGATAGTATCTGGCTAATAATGCATTAATTTCCATTAAAGATTGGTTAGAACTGGCTGCTATATTCAATTGGTCTCTATTTACTTTATTTCTTTCCATTTAATTTTTCCTTTATTAATTCTAGAACTGCCAGTAACAGTGTTCTGAAGCATTTATTAGTATAAAATATATTTTAGTTCTGCTTCTCATCATAGTTTTATCTTGGCTTAAATCATTTTTTTTCCTTTTTAGTATCATAGACAAAGAAGTGTCATTAATGGCAGAAGTTGATAAAGTTAAAGAAGAAGCCAGTAAGTAAAAAAAAAAAAAAAAAAAAAAAAAAAAAATACTAGAGAGCTTGTGTGCATTTTGGAAGAGTTGGGAGATCATGTGTTTTTTGATTCTACAGAAAAATTAAGTAGTAAATCAATTCACCTAGCAGCATTACAGCATCATTCATTGTATACAGGGTCCCTGGTGTTCTCTGCTACTTCCTGAACAAGTTCTGGCTAAAAGAATTGTGCACCAAAATTTAACAGATTTCCATCCCTATAAATTCAGCTAGAGTGTAAACATGTAATAATCTACAGTGCAGTCATGTCAGAATCCAAAGATGGCTGCAGAATGTTATGTTGTCATGAAGTCATTCTTTTGCCTTGGAATGTATTAACCCTTCAGAATATTTGGATGTGGTGACATCACTAATTCTCTAGTGTTCTCCATTTATATGGCACCTTTCATTCTGAATGACTCAACGCACTTTACAGACTAAGCATCCAGTCCTGCAAGCCTTCCCTGTGTGGAATCTCCATTGATACCAATGGGAGTTTTGTCTGCAGCAGGCTTACAAGACTGAGTCTTGTATACACGCAGCCAAACCCTTTCTCTTATGAAAATGTTGTGAGATTTTTAAAGTATGGTTCTGTTCTGAAGAGTGACTGTAAATATGACACCTTTTTATGACAGATCTGCCCATGTGTATTCAGAAACATATCTGCTGATGTAGTGACATCTATTTTTTTTACTGCTGATAGCATCCTGTCAAACCCATGGAAATCATTTTATGTACCTTGGAGGGATGAAGAATCAACCCAGTTAAGATATGAACCTGAAATTCCAAGTTCTGGAGATTTCAAAGCTGAGACTTAACCTACTATTCCAGCTTGTAGTGTGCTGCTTGTATTTTCATTTCTTAATCCCTGAATTCATTTGCTAATGGTGAAACAGTAAACGATATCTTATTAGGTTCACTATAGTATTATATACATGACTTCCAATACATGAAGTGATATAGTGATATATGACACAATATGACTATATTTGGCTTTACGTCATTTTTAAGGGGAGAAGGTTGTAACCATGCTCAGGAATTTAAAAGATATCTAAAAAAACAGATGTTGATCAGAACCTGTTTTTCTAATAATCTATTGAGGCAGATATAATCAGATGCATTCCAGATTGTCATCTAATGTCTATCTCTTGCATAGGTGTCATCTAGGGCAGCTCTCCAGACGTCCTGTGACGTTGCTGACTCGGGGGGCAGGGCCATAGCCTCTGCCGTCTGTATGAGAAGGTGCTCATGGCTGCAATCCTTGGGCCTGTCCCAGGAGGTGCAGCAGTCTATTCAGGACCTCCCCTTTGATGGGTTGGCCCTATTCTCCGACCAGACCGATGCGAATTTGAACGGTTTGAAGGACTCCAGGCCACACTTTGCTCCCTGGGCCTGTATACGCCACAGTTTTCCAGGCATCAGTCATGGCAGCAGCAGCCAAGGCCTCTGCCCAGGCCTTTTCAACCCCATAGGAATAGGGATAGAATAGGGGGTTTAGAAGGAGAAACCAGCCCCCCAGCCCGTCCTCAGCTCCTGAGCAGTCCCCAAGGCGAAGAGGGGGGTCTGAGACCCATATTAGACCTGCGTTGTCTAAACAAATATGTCAAACGACTCAGGTTTCGCATGGTCTCCTTAGCCTCAATAATCCCTTCTCTGGATCCAGGAGGCTGGTATGCCGCCCTTGACCTCACTTGCTCCATGTGTAGCAGGCTGGGGCTACTCATAAACGAGCAGAAGTCCACAGTAACCCCAGGGCAACGCATAGAATTCATTGGGGCCACCCTGGACACTTCCCAGGCCAGAGCTTTACTTCCTCAGCCACGTTTCAAGGCGGTGGTCTCTATCATCTCCCAGCTGCTCCGATGCCCCACGACAACAGCCAGGCACTGCCTACAGCTGTTAGGCCACATGGCAGCCTGCATGTACGTAGTGAAACTAGCTCATCTGAGGCTCAGCCTGCTTCAGGCATGGTTGGCCTTGGTATATGTGCCGAGCAGACACTGATTGGACCGGGTGGTCACAGTTCCCCCGTCCGTCTTAGCCACCCTAAACTGGCGGCGGACTCCCAGGGCAGTGGTGAAGGGTGTTCTGTTCAGGGAACCAGTCCCACCAGTCACCCTAATTTTCAACGCGTCGGACGTAGGATGGGGAGCCCACATCAACGCCAACCTAGGTACTCAGGGGCTCTGGTCGGGGGAGGAGAGGCTCCTGCACATCAACATGAAGGAGCTGAGGGTCATTCGCCTACCATGCAAAGTGTTCCCCCGATTCATGACAGGCAGAGTGGTGCAGGTGCTGACAGACAACACAGCAGCCATGTTTTATATAAACAGGCAGGGGGGAGCGCGCTCCTCGGCCCCCTGTGAGGAAGCTATCTGTCTGTGGGACTTTGCTGTGAGGCACGATTCCAACTTGACTGCCTCTCACCTCCCAGGAGTGAGGAATGACGAGACGGGATCACCTCAGCAGGTCGTTTCTACCCCGCCACAACTGGTCGTTGCACCCAGAGGTGGTGGCTATGATCTCCCAGAAATGGGGCATTCCCCAACTGGACCTATTCGCGTCAGCCTGGAACACGAAGTGTCGGAGGTTCTCCTTGCTCCTGGGTCGCGAGACTGGGTCAATTTCCAACGCGTTCTTTATCGACTGGACGGGCCCTCATGTATGCGTTCCTGCCCATTCCGCTGCTACCCAAGGTCCTGCTGAAAATGAAGAGGGACAGGGTGAACATTATACTCATCGCTCCGGCCTGGCCGAGACAGCACTGGTTCAGCATGCTGCTAGACCTTTCGATCACTCCACCCCTGGAGCTCCCAAGGCAGTACAACCTTCTATCCCAGGACCACGGTCACCTGTTGCACCCGGACCTGGGCTCTCTGCACCTCATGGCCTGGAGGCTCTGTGGCTGATGGAGGGAGAGAGAGCCTGCTCGGTGCAGGTCTAGCAAGTCCTGCTCGGCAGCAGGATACCTTCCACACAGGTCATGTATCAGGCTAAGTGGAGGCGGTTTATCTGTTGGGCGTAGTCCCGTGGTATTCCGCCCAGTCTCTCGCCTATACAGGCGATCCTGGAGTACCTGCTCCAGCTAAAGCTCTAGGGCTTGGTGCTGGCCTCATTGAAGGTTCACCTGGCAGCCATTTCGGCCTTCCATCAGCCGCTAGAGGGGAGATCGCTGTTCTCCCATCCCATGTTGGTCAGGTTCCTCAAGGGGGTGGAGAGGCTTTATCCGCAGGTCCATGACCCGCTGCCTCCCTGGGATCTCAACCTAGTCCTCTCGAGACTCACGAGACCCCCCTTCGAACCTATGGTTTCATGCCCTCTGCTTCCGCTTTCATGGAAAGTAGGCTTTCTGGTGGCCATTATCTCAGCCAGGAGGGTCTCCGAGATTAGGGCCTTGACCTCGAAGCCCCCTTATACAGTATTCTAAAAGAACAAGGTCCAGCTGATGCTGCATCCGATCTTCCTACCCAAGGTGGTTTCCCAATTTCATTGTAACCAAGATATTTTTCTCCCCATGTTTTTTCCCAAACCTCACGGTTCGGAGAAGGAGAGGAGATGGCATTCACTGGACGTGAGATGAGCCCTGACCTTCTACATTGAGCGTACAAAGCCGTTCCAGAAATCAACACAGCTTTTCGTTGCAGTGGCAGACCAGATGACAGGGTCACCTGTTTTCACCCAGCGCATCTCCTCGTGGATTACATCATGCATCAAGTTCTGCTATGAGCAGGCGAAGGTGCCGCTTCCAGGAACCATCACAGTGCACTCATCCAGAGCTCAAGCCTCATCCACAGCCTTCCTGGAGAGAGTGCCTCTGCAGGACTTCTGCAAAGCTGCCACCTTGTCGTCGGTGCACACCTTCACATCCCACTACACCATCGTCCAGCAGGTGAGAGAGGACACGGGATTTGGCAGAGTGGTGCTGACTGCATCTCACCGGTAACTCCGACCCACCTCCAAAGGTATTGCTTGTTAGTCACCTATAGTGGAATGGACATGAGCAAGCACCCGAAGAAGAAAACAAGGTTACTTACCAGTAACTGATGTTCTTCAAGATGTGTTGCTCATGTCCATTCCACAACCCGCCCCCCATCCCCACTGCCAGAGTTGACAGAAAGAAGGGACTGAGGGGGTATAGGGCTGGCAGCGCCTCATATACTGCAGCATGTGTGCGGGGCTCCAGGGGGCGCCAAAGCTGGTCCTATGGGATCTCCTAAGGGGAAAAAAGTTCCAGGTAACCATGCACAGAGGTGTGCACACACCTATAGTGGAATGGACATGAGCAACACATCTCGAAGAACATCAGTTACTGGTAAGTAACCTTGTTTTTCTCTCAGGGCTTTTGTGAGGCTCTGTAAAATGCTTTTAGGTCTTTGGGTAGATGTTGTTATAGAAATGTGTAGTATTAATTAATAACTATGTTGTTATTTATTTTTATATCTTTCTGCCACATGAGAGGATTCTTTAACTGATGGTAATTTTACTATTTCTATAGGTACTAGGTCAAATTTCCCAAACTGGTAATCTTAACAGTGTGCAAAAATAGGTATTTGAATGTGCACCACATGCCAATGTGCATCTGCAGCTGTCAAATTTGAGCCAGTGGTTTGGGCAGTCACTTGGAAAATCTGATCCTGAACCTGGAGAGACAGCACAATTAGCATAATTTAAAATAATCCTTCAGCACGTAATAAAATATCTCTTAGCAATCCAACAGGGATTCCCCAGATAACAACACTGGAGGCCATATGCCACGTATGGCTAAGGATCATGGGCAGAATGAAAAGATCCACTAAGGAGCAAAGTAAAAGTTAATTAATAGTGTTCTGCACTGCCACAGAGCTTTCCAACCTCCAAAGACCTCAAAGCTCTTTACAAAAGTTAATGGATTAAGTGACACAAACCTTCTGTAAAATATGGTCATATTACACCTCATTTTAATGATGGTATAACAGAGGCACTGCCCACATGAGATGTTAGTGTGGAATTAGGTAGGGTGTGAATTTAAAACACAATAGCAGTCCTGCACTAACTCCCTGAGTGGACACTATTATTTTGCACTAAAAATGCTTTGTGTAGATTTGTTTAGCTAAACCACAAAAAGCACTCTTAGTATGGAATAAGAGTGTCCACACACTAAATTCACAACCTAGCTTATTACACAATCAGTTCCCTGGATACATAAGCCCTAAGTGACTTGCCAAGGTCACTCAGGAAATCTGTGGCAAAGCAGGCATAGATCAAATAGATCACACAGATCTGTGGCAAATCAGGAGGTAGATCCTCAGCTGGTGTAAATTGTCAGAGCTCCATGAAAGTCAACCAGCTCTGGCAGTTTACATCAGCTGAGGATCTGTACCAAAGTCTCTTGGCTCCCAGTCCTGTGCTTCAGCCACAGGAACACTGTTATAATTATTTAACATTTAACATTCAGATTGCACCTTTCCGCCCGTCAGATAAATGCAAACCCCACCAGTTCCCTGCTGCTGAATCAGATTTTGCAATTACATGGATCATCAATGTTTATATAACTGTAAATTTGATTGTCTTCCACAATTTGTCAAATTACATAATCCTAAATATTAAGAAATAGTTCTTAGTAAGTTTTTTTCTTATAAAAAGATTAGGGAGTGTAAAATATTCATTTCCTTATACAGTGTATACAACATGTGGAGTCTTGTATATTTAATATTTTTCATAAAAATCCTAGGCATTTCAAATACTACTTTGCTACATAAATGGAACATGGCTTTATTAGATAAACTGTGTAAGAGCATAATCTGTACTTGAAAGCAAAACCATTACTCTTATAAATTAGACAAACTATATGTTGACAGAATTCTTTCAGAAGGGGATAAAATGGTCACATCTAAATAAAATACATTATGTATCTGGATGTAAGGCTGTTGGCTCATTTCCTACATCTCAGCTGAGCCCTTGATGATCTTGTACTTTGAAAAAAAAGCACTGGAAAAAGCTCAAAATACCATGTTAGCAACTGGTTGTCTAAACGTTGAAGGGCAAGTTTAACTTTGGGTGGGGATTTTACATTTTCTAACAGCGTATCAATTTCATATCTTTCTTAACATTAAACAGCTAAGTTAAATCCATTGATTTGGATTAATCGGTGCATACAGGGTCATATGGATGGCAGTGTGTTTGGCATATGTTGGTAACTTGGCATGTTGTATGTTTTCCATATGTTGATATACAATGTTAATGTACAGAGAGAAGGTGGATGAGATAATACCTTCTCAAGCTTTCCAGCTACATAGAGCTTTTCTTTCCACATCTGAAGAAGAGCTCTGTGTAAGCTCAAAAGTTTGTCTCTTTCACCAACAGAAGTTGGTCCTCCAAGAGATATTACCTCACCCATCTTGTCTCTCTAATATCCTGGGACCAATGAGGCTACAACAACACTGCAAACAGTGTTAATGTACAGACTGTTATTAATTTAAAAAGTGATTGTGTTCCTAGGACTAATGTATTATCCTTTTTGCTTGGCAGTGGAAATCTTGACTGCTCGTCAGAAAAGAGCTGAGGAGCTGAAGAGACTGACAGACTTAGCTAATCAGATGGCCGAGACACAACTGGCCGAACTCAGGGCTGAAATTAAGGTTAGTCTATCAAGCCACTAACGTCTGGATGTGTGATCTTTTTACATGGACACTCAGCCTGTGCTGCCAGCGTAACTCTATGTCCCTATTCTATGTTATAAATGCTTAGGACAGAGTGTGGCTGATCATTTGTGGGTCTCACAGGGAGGGGCACCTACTCAGGGTTAGCCTCAGTGCTTCTGGCCAAAAAACAGAAGCTAGTATGACAGAGGTCCAAGCTGCACCCTATTAAACAGAGTAGCAAGGGCTTCTGCTGTGTGTGCATCGCGGAGTTATTAGTCCCAATTAGTTGGTGCCAATATTAAACCTATAAATGTAAAGGCAAAATAATAAAAATCTCTGCACCGTGGCAGAATGACATAAGCTCATTTTCCCAAATATCAAATTGATCCATCAATCAATCAGGTGCCTCTTGTATTGTGCTCTGAAGCATGACAACTCCGGCTGCAAGTGACAGCAGGGACACATTTGAGAGACGTGGGCCCTTCACTGAGAATGCCTTGGCACAGAAATTGACATTGACACTCAGGAAAGAGCCCATCTGTCCAGTAATGGTTGCTGAACATCTAAGGCTTTTTGGACTGTAACCAGTTCCTTGAAGTGCACTTGTAAGTGAACAGGTCTCCACCAGAACAGAGTACTGCTGGTATATTACTGTCGCAAACCAAAAGACCTTGCTCTCTCCCCTTCCACCGTGGAGGCGTACGCAGTGACCAAGAGGAGCTACAAGTTGGACCTCTGTACAACCCCACAAGTCAGAGATCTCAGGAAGAAAGCCAAAAGACTCATTTCTACCCTTTGGTACCTGTCAGAGATGAAGAAAACAAGGTTACTTACCAGTAACTGTTGTTCTTCGAGATGTGTTGCTCATATCCATTCCATTATAGGTGTGTGTGTGCCCCGTGCACAGATTCCTGGAACTTTTTTCCCTTAGCAAGCCTTGTAGGGTCGGCTCAGGCGCCCCCTGGAGTGCCGCGCTCATGCCATGGTATATAGGGTGCTGCCGACCCCGTGGGCCCTCAGTCCCTTCTTTCTGCCGACTCCAACAGTTGGGACGGAGGGTGGGTGTGGAATGGATATGAGCAACACATCTCGAAGAACAATAGTTACTGGTAAGTAACCTTGTTTTCTCTCTTTGAGTGATTGCTCATATTCATTCCAATATAGGTGATTAAATAGCCATACCTTGGAGGTAGGTAGGAGTCAGCATTGAGCTGCTGTTGCCAGCACAGTCCTGCTGAAGCCCGCATCCTCTCTCGCCTGCTGCACGATGGCGTAGTGGGATGTGAAAGTGTGGACCGACGACCAGGTCGCTGCTCTGCAGTTGTCCTGCAGGGGTACTCGTTCCAGGAAGGCCGCGGATGAGGCCTGGACTCTGGTTGAGTGCCCTGTCACAGCTCCTGGAAGCGGCACCTTCGCCCGCTCGTAGCAGGTCCTGATACAGGCAGTGATCCAGGTGGAGATGCGCTGGGTGGAGACAGGTGAGCCTTTTATCCGGTCCGCCACTACCACGAACAGCTGCGTTGACCTCTGGAATGGCCTGGTCCACTCGATGTAGAAGGCCAAGGCTCGTCTGACGTCCAGCGAATGCCATCTCCGCTCCTCCTCCAAACCATGTGGTTTAGGAAAGAAGTGTGGTTTATAGAAGACCGTGTAGGGGGGCTCTGAGGTCAATGCTCTTATCTCGGAGACCCTCCTAGCCGATGTAATGGCCACCAGGAAGGCTACCTTCCAAGAGAGGATGAGCTGCGGGCATGTAGCCATGGGCTTGAAGGGGGGTCCTATCAACATGGTGAGGACCAGGTTCAAATCCCAGGGAGGCACCGGGTCACGGACCTGCAGGTATAGCCTCTCCACCCCCTTGAGGAACCTGACTGACATGGGGTGAGAGAACAGGGATCGTCCTTCCATTGGCTGGTGGAAGGCCGAGATAGCTGCCAGGGGCACTTTCAGGGAGGCCAGTGCTAGACCCTGGAGCTTTAGATGGAGCAGATACTCCAAAATCGCCTGTATGGGTAAACAGCTTGGTGGGATACCCCGGGACTCCGCCCAACAGGTAAAACGCTTCCACTTGGCCCGGTACACCACCTAGGTGGAAGGTTTTCTGCTGCCCAGCAGAACCTGCTGGACCTGTATGGAGCAGGCTCTCCCTCCATCAGCCACGGAGTCTCCATGCCGTCAGGTGGAGGGAGTCCAGGTCCAGGTGCAGCAGGCGACCCTGGTCCTGGAAGAGCAGGTCGTAGCGCTTCGGGAGCAGGAGCGGCGGATCGATGGACAGGTCAAGCAGCATGCTATACCAGTGCTGCTGCAGCCAAGCTAGCGCAATCAGTATCACGTCTGCCCTGTCCCTCTTGATTTTCAGGAGGACCTTGGGTAGGAGCAGGATGGGGGGAAACGCATACGTGAGGGTTCCTGCCCAGTCTAGAAGGAACGCGTTCGAGAGGGAGCCCAGCTCGTGACCTCGGAGTGAGCAGAATCTCGGGCACTTCCTGTTCCAGAACGACGCGAACAAGTCCAGTTGGGGAACTCCCCACTTCTGGAAAATTGAAGTCATTACCTCCGGGTGCAGTGACCAGTCGTGGCGGGGTAAGAACGACCTGCTGAGTCGGTCCGCCTTGTTGTTCCTGACTCCGGGGAGGTGAGAGGCAGAGATGTGGAAGTCGTGCCTCACAGCAAAGTCACAAAGTCAAGTAGCCTCCTGGCACAGAGCCGAGGAGCACGCTCCCCCCTGCCTGTTCATATAGAACATAGCCGCCGTATTGTCCGTGAGGACCTGAACCATCCTGTCCTTCAGGAACCTGAGGAAGACCTTGCAGGCCAAGCGGACTGCCCTGAGCTCCCTGACATTGTTATGGAGAGCTCTTTCGTTCGGCGACCAGAGCCCCTGGGTGCTTACGTCTTTGCTGATGTGGGCCCCCCATCCCACGTCTGAGGTGTCTGTTATGAGAGTCACTGAAAGAGCCAAGTCTCTGAAGGGGACACCCCTCAGAACCTCCCCCGGGTTCCTCCACCAGTCCAGGGAGGACAGTACCTGGGTGGGAACCGTGACCACCCTGTTTAGTGAATGTCTGGCTGGTACATACACCGAGGCCAACCACCCTCGGAGAGGCCTGAGCTTGAGGCGAGCCAGCCTCACCACATACGTGCATGCCTCCATATGTCCCAACAGCTGAAGGCAGTGCCTGGCTGTTGTCGTGGGGGATCTGTGTAAATCGGTGATTATGGTGGCCATGGTCTCAAATCGAGGCCGTGGGAGAGAGGCTCTAGCCTGGGTGGCATCTAGGGTGGCCCCTATGAATTCTATGCGCTGCACTGGAGTGAGCGTGGCCTTCTGCTCGTTGATGAGCAGCCCCAGTTTGGTGCATGTTGTGCAGGTGACTGCTAGGCTGTTCCTCACGTGGGTCATGGACTTGCCCCGGATCAGCCAGTCGTCCAGGTATGGGAAGATCTGGACCCCCTTGCGGCGGAGATAGGCCACTACCACCGCCATACTCTTCGTAAAGACCCTGGGCGCTGACGAGAGGCCAAAGGGCAGGGCAAAGAATTGGTAGTGGCAGCCAGCTACCATGAACCTGAGGAACCTTCTGTGATCGGGGAGGATAGTAATATGGAAATACACATCTTTGAGGTCGAGGGCAGCATACCAGTCCCTTGGATCTAGAGTGGGAATGATGGAGGCTAGGGAAACCATGTGAAACCTGATGCGTCTGATGAACCTGTTCAGATGACGGAGGTCTAATATGGGCCTCAGGCCCCCCTTGGCCTTGGGGATTAGGAAGTACCATGAATAAAATCCCCTCCCCCGTTCCTGTGGAGGAACTTCTTCTACCGCTCTGAGCGAGAGGAGGGAGTTGACCTCCTGTATGAGGGGTGTATGTATGTGAGCGGGGTTCCTGAAGAGGGACTGGGTAGGTGGAGAGTCTGGGGGGAAGGCCGTAAGCTGAATGGCATAGCCCCTGAGGACTATGCCAAGGACCCAGTGGTCTGTGGTGATGGTTTCCCATTCGGCATAGTACGGCCGGAGCCTGTGGGCAAGGGGCCGGGAAAGATCCAGGGGCAATGAAGGAATGCCACCCTTGTGCGCACTGTCAAAACCTTTTATTTCCATTGTTGCCCTTGCTTGTTGACTTCAGTGCCGGTGCCGTCGGAGCACTCCGCACCAAGGAGACGCTCGGTGCCGCCAGCGATCGCGATGGCTTGGAGTTCGGGTGGAGCACAGACTCCATCAGGATAGCCTTCAGCCGGGCGTCCCGCTCTTTTGGGGTGCGCGGCTTGAAGGCCTTGCAGATTTTACATTTTTCTCCTCTGTGCTGCTCTCCGAGGCATCGGAGGCAGCGGTCATGAGGATCACTCATGGGGAAGACTTTTGCACACACAGTGCAGGTTTTAAAGCTGGTGGAGCCAGGCATGGCTCTAATGTAGCCCCTAAGGGCACTATCTGCTATCTAACTTATCTACTATACACTTGTAAACTATCACAATCAACTAACAAAGAAAAGCACTAGAATGCTAAGGGAGGCTACTTGCGATATGCAAGAGGCAGACATTCCAGCAACCGTCACAGGCGGAAAGAAGGAACTGAGGGCCCGCGGGGTTGGCAGCGCCCTATATACCGCGGCATGAGCGTGGCACTCCAGGGTGCCTATGGGGCTTGCTAAGGGAAAAAAGTTCCGGGAATCTGTGCACGGGGCGCGCACACACCTATATTGGAATGGATATGAGGAATCACTCGAAGAGAGAAGCAAAGCTACAGAAGGGAAATCCCATCCACTTCCGCCAGGTTCTGCGAATGAGTCAACAAAATCTTGTGGTCAAAATCAAAGTCAGCTGAGAGGCCTAACAATCATCAGGCCACTTTGGGCCTGATTCCATTTACACTAAGCCGCCTTTATACTGCTCTGGCATTGAAAAAGGGCCATAAAGTTGGTGTATGGTACGGTGTAATTTATCCCTACTTTAAGGTCCCTTTACACTGCCAGAGCTTAATTCAGGATGGGAAACTACTCCTGTTTTATCTGCTCAGATTCTGTGTGGAGAGCCTGAGCATTGGTGGTATGACAGATAGCTGAGAACTGACAGTGATCTTGGGATAATTAACATTAGGCTGATTTCTTCACCATCCATGTAATGAAGTGGGATACATTAGAATTTAAGTCAGTGTTATTTCCCTGTATTTTTGTAGCACTTTGTGAGCGAACGCAAATATGATGAAGAGCTGGGTAGGTCTGCCCGGTTCTCCTGTGACACAGAACAGCTAAAGACTCAAATTCAGCTCTGCGGAGAAAGTAAGTTCTGATGATTTTTCCAAATAAGTATTGTGTGAATGTAGTGACTATTTGACTTCTCTGCATGACTACCATGATCTCAAGTGACCAGATTCAGCCCTGGCACAAGAGAGAGCAACTCCTCTGACTTCAGAAGATTTGCATTGGTTTTTGCAGAGGCTGAATTTGGCACAAGATATTTTACACCTGTCCTTCTGCAAATTTACTGAGATGCTCACATCCATTTTCTGCTCCAAAAGTCATATTTTCCTGATGCAAAATTTGACCTCCCTTATTTATCATTATATCCGGCAATTCTTGTTTGTTTTTTAAAAACCAAACACTTCAGTGCTTCTCTCTACTCCAGGGTCGTCGTCGTCGTTGTCCTTCCTTCCCCCCCCCCCCCCCCCCCCAAAAAAAAAAAAAAATCTTAGCAGCCCCAGCACTCATGAACAAAACAAAAACATGGCAAGTTTCCAAGGAATTATTATAAATAGTAAGAAAAACAAATTAGGAATCTGCCAGAATGAATCTTGTGATTACACAGCCTAAGGATTGTCTCCCTCAAGTCACAAGAACATAGGAATTGCTATTGCAGAACAGTCTGAGGGATCCACCTAATCCTGTCTCTGATAGTGGCCAATCTCAGATATTTCAGAGGAAAGCATCAACCTCCAAATAATGCATTTACTTGTGTACGGTGATCTCATAGTAACTATCTCATGCCCTAAAGCTTATGAATTTGGAAGTTCTTTAACTGTTATCCTAGCTAGTGTAACCATCGTATGTGATTGAAAAAACTCTACAAAACTAGGTAGCGCTCGGTTTCTAAAATACCCTTGACATCAGGATGCACCCTCTTTTCCATCCTAGTGGTAGAGAAATGGGGGATCCTTCCTGAATAATGTCAAACATTGATAAAATGATGTATCTGACTGGAAACTTCCCTTCTCTCTGGACGCCGAAGACAGTCCACTGTTTCTTGCTCATGCTGCATTTTTGCATCATGTGTGCCTGTAAGAGAAAGGGGGACAATGAAGTTCTGTAATCACAAGTCAGCGCAGAGCGAGGTGGGGCAGCCATAAGTGCTCCACTATCTACAGCACCTGAGCCCTTTCTGAGACTGCTAATGGGCCAGAAACTCAGATGGCTGAAGACCCCCTACGGAAGTGCAGTGCTGTAGGAATCCAGAACTGAAGAGTTGGTTTTGGTGAATTTTAAGCCCAAACCTGTACGTGTTTGAGATTCAAGCTGTACTAGAAATACAACCCTTTGAATGGGGTGGTGACAGGAGTGACAGAAACATGTTCAGACCGAACAGTAATTACTTAGGTGGTTTTCTAATGGCATATGTGAGATGAGTTTGTGCTCTCCATGAAGATAGTAGTTGACAAGTGTGCATAACAGGCAGGCCTGTGAGTTGGCAGGCTCCCTAGAGAGGCTAACTATTGGAGCCATGGAGACTGGAGTGTACTCTCACTTCTAGAGAGGGCCTTTGCAAGTCAGAGAAAAGGCACATTGTTGGTGCATAATAGGGAAGCTTGCATGGCTGTTACCCATGCTATACCTTTTCTGTGGAAGGACTGAGAACTCCACTTCAGCAGCCTTTTTTCAACATGAGATTCACTTTAATTTCCAGGCCAATTTCAGTCCAAGGTGTAAAGGACACAATCAGCACTGGATTAACACATAGGCAAAGTAGGCACGTGCCCAGGGCCCAAATTCAGGGAGGAAGCCCAGGGCCCAGCAAACAGCCATACAATACACTCACCACAGCCAGGGTGGCCATGTTGTGGATCCGCCGGGACCAACTGCTCATCTTGCTGCTACTTGTGGTGCTGCTCACCATGATAGAGTGGTGGCTGGGCCAAACCTGAGTAGCACTGCAATCCCATGTGCCACCTTGCAACATCACTGACTCAAATTTGACCCAGCCATCATAGTGAGCGGTGACCCTAGCAACAGCAGGATGAGCAGCCGGTCCCAGCAGATCCACAACATGACCAGCCCAGCCACGCTGAGTGTATTGTACAGCTCTTTGTTATTGTTCATATTAGAAGGTAGGAGCCCAGCAGTGTATGTTTGCCTAGGGCCCAGTGATAGGTTAATCTGGCACTGGGTACAACTCCCACTCACCTTGAGCAGTTGGGGGAATTATTGGTACCACACTCTTTTCCTGTCTGTATTTCTCTCTCTGCTGCCAGGGGATGCTCATTAAAGCATTCTGTTTCTTCACATTACAAGCACTGAGACAGTATTTCAATGTGAGGGATGAGCCTAAAGGAAATCTACAGAGTTTGCTCAGCCCAACAGTTTAAAAGTTCACAGACTAAGAAGCAATAAGCACCAGGAATAAAGAGCCAATATTGTTTTTCAAAAAAAAAAAAAAAAAACTAGTTACAAATCCAGCTGATCTTTTCTAGCATAGTGCTGGAGGCAGCGATCAGAGTGATGTTGTTTCTGATGCTGGCAGTGGAAACACCCAGTGGAAGAGACTACAGACCTGCTTTCACTATGCATTTAGCAGGGTTTAAAATACCTTCCATCTTTACACAAAGTGTTCAGTATTTACATTGTGTTTATATTTCTTAACCAGCATCAAAGCAGCTTGAAAACTGGCTTACATCCTCTCTCTGCCCACATCACAAACAGCACCTCCCTTCAGCAAGAGGCTGCTCCAGCACACAAATATAGAAATTCAGACTCTGGTTTTACTCCTGGGGGGGGACAGTGCTTTTCACCTTCAAGCAGCTCTACTGGGCAAAATGGCTCTTTGCCTTTGGGCTACAGATTGTGCCTGGCCTTGTGCAGGGGCACAGGGATGGAGAAGAAGCAAGGAGCCTCTTGGACAACGGCAAAGTCTGGGTACAATGAGAGATTTTGTGTTCAGGGCATTCAAGGACTCCACAGGACCCATACTAATGTCAGCATTAGGAGAGAACAGGTTCTGCATGCACCTTTCCCAAGTGTGGCAAGGTAGCCATGTTCCCAGGAAGCATTATGCATGCTCCCAGAGCTCCTGCAGGTGTGATGTGCTTCCACACAGCCCCTCACATGGTGTTATAACTCTATGCTACAATCCAGCTCTCAGTTTCACAGGGCTCTGTCCATAGAGGTATCTACCTGGATTACATCCCAGGAAGAGTTAGATTGACTAGATCCCAGTCCTGTGAGGTGCTGAGCATTGAAGCTGATGGGAGTAGAGAGTACTTAGCCCTTAGTAGGATTGATCCATAAAAAGGAATTTGAGATTTGGGTTTTACCACCACAGAGAGAGAAATCCTGCAAAACAACATAATGAGGATCCAGGACTGCCCCATACGGTATGCCTATGCCAGGGCAATTCCTCTTGTGTTTTTATTGCGTACTGAGTCATTTTTCCCTTTGGAAGAGCAGTCTCTCATAAATGTACTAACGTAGCTAACAAAAAATATTGACCTCTTCCTAAAAGTATTTAAATTGTGGAGCCTCTTCAAGATAGTCTCCTGCTAAACACATCCCTGGGGTAAGTCCACCAGGGTCAGTGGGTTGCACCAGGTTGGCCCCTCATCTCCAAAAATGTCTTGTGGAACAAGGCTGTTTCATAGCAGAAATAGGCTATGGACCTGATGGTGAAGTGACGCCACTGAATTATGGTGTAACTGAGATAAGAATCTGGGCTTTCTGTTTTGGTGCTGATGATGTATCTGATAACACTGAGTGTTTTTGTTTTGTAGTTTCTCATCCAAAGAACAATTACTCCTCAAGAACACCATGCAGTTCATTGCTGCTGTCAGTGACTTCACATGTGGCAACTGGCAAGCAAAGTACACATTCCCGAAAATCCTCTAATCACATCAAGAATGTGGATAGTAAAATGGCCAGCTCCAAAATGCCAAGTCATTTGATTTCCAGTCCCATAGAATCCTCTCCCCAAGTAACCCCAACAAATAAACAGGTGAGAAACTAGATATGAACTAAACTGAAGTTCAACATTCACAAACTCATGGGAAATCAGCAGTATTACAAGTGTGAACCACACAAAACCAAACACCATTCTGCAATACATGATATACAATTCGCCACTGACAGAGGGATGGACAAAATGAACTAGTAGGTGTTTTCCATCTCTAGTTTTATGACTATGTGGAACATAAGAATTGCCATACCAGGAACAGATCAATGCCCTGTGATCAATACCAGTTGCTTCAGAGCAAGGTTTTTAAAACTCTGCATGATATTTAAATGTCCTACATTGTGCTATGAGGAAATATTTATTCCTGACAATTGGTCAGTGATCAACTCATGCCTTGAAACCTTTGGTAGACCTTGAAATTGAAACCTGCCTGATCTCAACAGAATTATATTATTTCACCAGCTCAGTAGTTCTGCTTACTATATTGTGGCATATTTATATATTTCATTACAGGACCACCCTGCAATGTCCTTATTCTGTAGTGCTTTCTCAGGTAAAGCTCCTGAGGAAGTCAAGCTGAGTTTTGCCTGTGCAGGGAATACAGGATGAGACAGATCCATAAAGAGAAAATAAGGAGCATTTTATAATTTCAGTGGGTGTGTGGAATCTACTGCATAGCAGTCATACAACTAAAAAGAAAACCACCAATTTCCACAACTGATAAAAACTTGCTCTGTGTAGGGGGTAAACAAAATGGGCATGTCTCCATCCATCTGGAGCTTTCCACATGGATTTCTGCTGTGTCTTTCTGCAGATCTTATTGTGCTATTTACACAGTACTTTGATATCCAGAAAAATAGTAGTTGGGTTCTCAGGGAACGGGGGCGGGGCAAGTCAGAGTGAACCTGGGCCCAGATCCCTAAAGGTATTTAGGTGCCTCATTCCCATTGATTTCAATAGGAGTGACACCCCTAAATACCTTTTAAGGATCAGGGCCCAGGTTTTTTACTGCTACTTAACTTTGCTGCCGGTGTTTCTGTAGAGCTGACTAATACATCATCACCTTTTATAGTGTTTGACAAGCATAAACATTTGCAAATAGCTCAGGTATCAACTCTGTAGTGATGTTCTTGTAGATGTAGCTGTTTATAAGTTGTGTTTGCAGTGCTCTAACAATGATCAGGCTTATATGTTCTGTTACATCCATGGTTAAACAAAGCACTGACTGCATTAGGAATTTGATTCTGTATATATTTATTAATATTCAGCTTGTTATATATTTTTAACAAAATCTTTTAAGGGTGCCTGCAACCTAATAATCTTTCGTTTTCTTTCTTGGTAGAATGGGCTATCTAGCCAAAGACGCAGATTTAACTCACAATATCACGGTATCCGGCTCAATGGGTCTGTCAAGTCACAAGGTGCTAGTAACGAAACTGATCAAAATAATATAAAGAGCAGTTCCAGATATGAACATAGAAGACAGCAGCATAATAGTTTCAGACCTAAAAACAAAGGAGCTATGAAAAATCAAGACCAGTCCACAGCTTCAAAGACCACAGAGAATCTAACACATACAGAAAAGACCCAAAGAAAGCATCGTACACCAGACAGCACAGAGCCCAGACCATTCCGTGGCAGTGCTAGGGTATCTCAGTGCAATTTATGCCCTGCAAGAATAGAGGGCTCTGCTGATGCCACTGTTCTTTCAGTGCCAGCTGTGACTTTGGTGACTTAATTCTCACAAAGAAAAGACACAAAGCAAATTTATCTTTTTCCATTTATGTTTCTTGCTCAAGGTACTAGTTGAAATACTGACAAAAACTAGTCTGTCAGAAAATAGAATCAATCAGTTGCTGCTTAAAAACTTACTGGTATTTTGATTAATTCCAAATAATCATCTGTAGTTCACCTCATACTTTCAAAGCTTTGCTCAGTGTGTTCAAGGTTATTTTTGTCATGACAATGCAGCATTTTAGCCAGGCAGTATTTGCTTCTTAGAAAAATCAAATCTAGGTTGAAAAAAATAAATTGAAGATTAAATGCATAGTAGCAAGATGCCTTCCATAGATATGTGATTGTACCAGTCCACTCTGTTGTTTTTAGAGCAGCTAATGTTAGAAAAGACAAGAAGTTCATACATCATGGTCTGCAATGAAAATGGATGCTCTTATAGTGTTTTTCTGGACAACTCTATACAGCTCTCTTTCTCTCCATATATATATATTATAGACACACACCGTATTGCTCTATACAAATTAAAGAACATAATACATTATTCCATAGTGAGAGATCTGTAAGATCAAGTATACATTGTATTTGATATATTACATATTGGCATTTTTCATTGGTAAACTACTGGGAGTCTGGAAAAATGCTCATTTCTTAAGTTTGACATGTATATAATCATGGCTATCCAGGTGTACAGTCCAATTCTCCACCCTTATCAGTCACTTTTTTATGACTAATTGGAATTATTTTTTCCATATGAAAAGTTGCAATTGAATCCAAACTCTTTTTCTATGTTTTTGCTGTAGGAACCATTTCTCCTACAGGAGGGCTATAACTCTTACCAATCTTTTATGGCAATATGCACCAGAAAATGGAGATGCGTGTTTGAGAGGATATCACATCCATCTGAATTTTCTATTTTAAAAAAATCCTAGATAGTTTTAATGTTCAGATTCTGTATTTCAAAAACTTTGTTTCTTTCAAAAAAAAAAAAATTAAAATCTACTTTCTAATATTTCTAGTGTTCGCTGCTTTGCAAAACCGAACAACATGAAATTCTCATTTGTTTATATTGATCTTTGCGGCAATAGCTACCCTCAGTACACACTTTGGGCCCAATCCTGCAGTTCTTATTCAAGTAAATGTCCCATCAAGATCAGTTCTCTTTGATTTGTTGATTTTAGTGCTTTATTCCTTGCTTGTTGAAATGTATCTTAGACACATTTGGGACCTGATCTAAAGCAGCTCAGCTGGAGTCTTTCAACTAACTTCAGTGGATTCTGGATCAGTCTCTTACTTCCTATTCTGGGCTAGATTCCAATACCCTTAATCATGTTGAATCCACAAGTAGCTATATTGACTTCAGAGGGACTGCTTGTGAAGTAACCTACTTAGCATAAGGTATCAGAATCTGGCCCTCCAGCACCACATTAATGAAATGAGTGACTATGCACTTATTTGCTACTTTGCGCTTTGTCATAGTTACCTCTGCCTAATTTTTACTAGATGGCTTTATTCACTTGAACTACATAACTGTTCTGTTTTGTCTATTTGCCCCTCAGAAAAATCACAAAGCATGAATATCCTTGTTTGCTTTTCAAATGAGGGTCCAATCTTTGCTTATTTCTCTTAGTGACATCAATGGAAGTTCCATATGTGGATATTGGGCTGTATGTGGCTCTAAGAAACAATTAGCTTCTCTTCATCTTGAGAGTGAAAGAAAAAAGAAAAATATGTGGACAAACATTTCCTACTTAAATATTTACTCAACAGCAAGGCATTGCTTCCATCCTGCCCATCCTGCATGTTACCAGGAAGCAGCTCAGTTTGCAAAAGTCTTGATCAGTTTGCTCTCCATTGCAAACCCACGAGGCTCACTGACAGTGTGCTTGCAGATCGGTGATCAGAAGAGAATGGGTTAACACTGACCTGAGCTGCTGCTGTTTGTAAAGGGGGCGGAGCTTCCTTTTTCCATAAAGTGGATTGCAGATGGTTGGGCTAGAGAGGACTAAGGAAGTTGTCTAATAGAATTGTGGAATACTTCCAGCTAACTTCCAGGACCCGAGTCAAGCAGGGTTGCATCTACACTATAAAGCAATAGGGTCCAACTGTGGATCCTGGCTTAACTCAAGCTCAGACCTTCCAGTGCTGCAGGTCCTGGGACCCTGAATCCGAGCCGTGGGTTAGCGCAATTGCAGTGTAAATGCAAGGGCTGGTGGATTAGGCTTGAGTTTGGGCTCAAGCACAGATTTACATTGCAGTGTAGCCATACCTATAATGACCCAAGGTAACCCTACACTACATCATATGCAAGTTAGCCTCGCTGGACGCTACAGATATACAGTTTTAAATATGGCAACTCTATTATGATGAGAGGTACAGAAGCATACAGCACATTTCAAAGCATTCAAGAACTTGTCACCCAACAAAAACCTACAGAAACAGCTTGAAGCAATAGTGGATGCTGCACCAGAGGCTGGAATAAGTGGAAAAAACAACTAAAGCTGCTTGTCTGAAAATGGCTGAATTGTTAATGCAAATCAGAAAGTCTGACATACAAATTGTCACTGAGCAACCTGCAGGGGTAGGGTTGTAAAAATGATAACTCAGCCAGGGGGGAGAACTTGCATGATCCATCCAGATTTATTCATAAGAGCAAAACGAAAGACATTTCCCATGAAGCTCACAAAGCAGCATCTGCTGAGACTTCCCTCTCACTGCTACTACCTCATCCTCCTCTGAGCTTTTGCCTCAAGTGAGCCTTATAATGCTACTGCAGACTTTGCTACAGCAGAACACCCATACTGCCTCACAGCCCACTGATTGATTATTACTGCATTTGTGACTCCTTTAATTACTTGTAGCAAAGCTGGCTGGAGCCTAAAAGCAGCCAGTTGTCAGGAATCAGCTGACAGCCTCATTCTCTCTCAGGCTTTTAGAGAAGCACCTACTCCTTGCTCAGTTTCTCAGGTGAGAGCTTCGACCTTCATAAATCGAAGAAGAGAAAGAAAAAACAAACAATGAAATGTTCCTTTCACTGGGAGCCAGTATTCTCTTCCTAAGCATGGCTGAACTGCAGCCACACTGCACTAATCAGTTAAGTGCTTAAACGGAAATATTTTAAAACTGTTTCCTCTCTACTCTGGAGAAGTGTTGGAAAGCAAGACCACTGCAGTGATTAGGAACACAAGAGGTAGTGATTCATTAAATAACTATTGTACACAATCTGCTCCCCAGTCACTCACAGGAGGAAGAATTCTCAGTGCAGAGAAGGAACTAAAAACTATGCCAGCTGGCTGCTCTATTTATCCATTATCAGTAGATGTTTCCTTGTAGGGACTCACAGCAAAAGTGGGTATTAAGGAAGGATTGGAAGTGGTGCAGGGTAGTAGCCTTACAGATCAATTTAGGATTGGCATTCCATGAATAAGGGGTAGTGTGGAAAAAAACATGGACATATTTGTGGGAGAAGCAGCTAAATGGCCAGGTATAGTTGATGCCATTGGCAGAGCAGACGAGATGACATAAGACTGAGCTATCATAATGGTGGGTTGAGAAAACAGGCAGTTTCCCTTCAAGTAACATTATTCTATTTGTTTATAAAAATGACTATTTACACTGCATGTTGTAAAGGAACTTTCCCAAGCTATTTTAACAGTTAGATGAACTTAATACCAATTACTGAGTAATATTTCTGTGGCTCTTGGCGGAGTAACTTTTAAGCGCTATCAGTATTCTCCTAGACATTCAAAATGAACATGTGCTTATCATATGAAATAACATCTATTTGTTTCAATTAAATAAAGTACAAATGAGTTCTCCATACTCTGAAGCAGTTTATTGAATTACAACTGTCTGAATCACATGTACTGGTGATAACAGGCTTCTGTCTGACAGTCCCATGCTCAGTCACATGTGAATGATTCTCTAGCAATTTACTTGGAATGGTACTCTTCTGCATACTTAACACTTGTGCTGCTAAATGTTTTGCTGTTGGAAAACAAAAAATTCTGCTTCCACAGAGGGCCGAAAGGGTGACAATGTTAACAAGAAAATGACAGCAATGTTTAATCCATCACACTAAATAGGCAATGCATTTCCTAAATCAAAGCATGGCCATTGGACAGTAGATAGATTGTTAGACTGAAGTTACTTTCTGAATTCAGTTTCTTTTATAGCTTTAACGTGGTACATTTTTCAAAGTTCTCTGGTTTTTAAGCACAATTTGATAGCACACATGTAAAATCCCAACTGAAGAACCATGTCTCATGTTTAATACAACTTTCCCAAATCTTTCATGTAACCTGTATCTGCGTAAGAGTTGAATGCAGATGTATAATGCCATACAGGACTTTCTTTGCTGAAATAGACAATTTTGAAACGGTACAATAGCTAGCTTTACAGATTTAAAAAAATGGATGATATTGATATTTATGACTCAAAAACTAAAGGAAAGTGTGTTTGTGCATAATCCATTAATGATGGGCTTGATCCAACTTCCAATTCTGTCAATGGGGAATTTGATCAATCCCTTAAAAAAAAAAAAAAAAAATCCCATTTTACTTCCCCACCATCTGCAGTCTGCTTGACTGTTTCATCTACCAGTTGAATCTTGTAAAAAAATTAAATTGTAGTAAAAACAGGTCCTGCATCAGAATTTACAAGTCTATGCAGTGTCTCTAGCACAGCTGGGGGATCCTGATCTTTATTTATTTCTCCCCCCACAACCTGAAGTGCAGTTTCTACCATTTATTTCAGTCTTGTGCGGGACTGTTCAGGATTCTGAGTGTCATGTTGATGGATTTGGCAATAATACTTATTTAATAATAATAATACTTTACTATCAAGGAAGATGACCTAGAGTAAATCCTGAACTGATGCCAGCACAGAAAATCGCACAAGATTTTACTTAAAACATTTTAGTTTGTGTGTGTATAAAATAATTCCATGCTATTGCTGATCTTTAGTGTATGTTTTTAAATCTTTTAAAATCATCAAATGTTGAAGAGCAGGTAGGAAGGAAATATTCAGTTTTAGGAAACTTATTTTGGAAATATAATAAGTACATTACAAACAGCGCCATTATAAAACAATGAAGTAATGAATAAACAAAATTGAATATGTATGAAAAAATTTATTTTTAATTCAAATGCTCTTCTAAAAATACTTCAGACACTAGGGCCAATGGAAAATTACGAACACAAGGAAATGGTAGACTGTACAATTTTAGCATTTTCCATGTTTTCTCTTTTCTACGTAATCTAAACTTTCACTTTAAAAAAATCAAGGTTTCTATCTTGGGCCATTAAAGATGCAAGCTGGCCTTCAAAATGTAAGTTGACAGCCAGAAAACTGTAGTTTTGCCAACTTTCGTGATATATGGTGTTTTTCTTAGTGCCTCAGCTATAGGAGGCACATTATAACATGAGAATCTTTTTTTAAAAACTTACTAAAAGTTAAGTTTCTAGCCCTCATAATTGCAGAGTAAAGCTTGAAAAAATGTACTTCCTAATGTATTTTTAAAAGTCTCATGATTAAGTCCATCATGTGATTTTTGCACATTTGGGGTTGACAATGTTAGACCTCTTTTTAGTCAAGCAAGACCAGCAAAGATATGCCATATATAAATCTCATTAAAAATACTTAAATGCTAACATTAAGCAATGTTGATCTAAACACCCAAGAAGAATCAAGGCACTTCTTCAAGACATTGGCACAATTTCTGCTTTGCTACACTGGTGTAAATCTGCAGTAATCACTGACTTCATTGGAGTTACTACAAATGTATACTGGTGCAACTAAGAAACAGTATTCAGCCCAATATTTTTGTTCTCTATCCTCTCCCTGGTCGGCATTTTTTGCCCATTTTTCAAAGAAGGACTTTAGTGTTTTGTTCTGTTCTGTTTAGGCTGGAAAGAGGCTGAGCTTGTCCCTGCTCATATGTAAGAGTCCCACATATAGGAAGGGAGTGGGGGAGAACAAAGCTATGACAGCTGTGTCTGACGTAAGAGCCTTCCTGCAACTGTAGGACAGAGTGTACTGCAGCAGTGCAATGCCAGGCAGTTTCCAATTCCTAAGGAATACAATTTAAGCCTAGCTAGCCTGGGTTGCTGCCTGGAACTCTGACACTCATTCAATTCCCCAATGGAGATCATTCCTCTTTGGGAATGTAATATGTATGTCTCAATTCTGTGAAAAGATTCTGCCCTGTTGTTTCCATGACAGGCTATTTCCCCTTACATTTCCTAGTCCCTCCTCTATGGCAGGTGGAAGGACGGCTCCTTTCATTGCTGCTAAACTGCTCTACCTATATTCTCCCCAAAAAACTTTGAAGCCAACAACCCTGTTCCTTACTCTTGGTAATTCAGATACCTTTGCAATATCCAGTATTTTACACACCTGGAGAGTAGAAGACTGAGTGTAGATCTAAGACTGGATCTCCCCCATTACTAATCAATGTGACCTATTTTCTCTAATTTGAAAATCTGGATTTAGGAACCTAAACTTAGTCTCAAAGTTTTTAAAATCTTGACATTTATCTATAATGGAGACAGCTAGGTTTGGTTTGCTTGTGTGCGTGTACATTCTATCTTTAAAAAACAGTAACCCCACAGCAATCTGACTTACATAAATATCTGAGAGATGGTCACAGTGTATTGCAAAAATGTTTTTAAAAATCCACACATCCTGCCCCTACCCCAAAAAATTAAAAGTAATGTGAAAAACTCACAACTTACTACAAATGTCAAAACCTTTTGCCCATGTACTATTTTGCTCCACAATTTCCTACCAGGTCTAGTTATAAATTATAATCCGGGATGTATGTTTGTCCCTTGACACCATGGTCAGAAACTTTTCTTTTAGCATATCATTCTAGAAAATCTCCACTCCCCCTACTAAGGAGTTAAACTTTGTCATCCAGTTCATCGTTCTCCAAATTATTCTTGATCTGACTATTCTCTGTTGATATATTGGATTCTTTCTTTTTTAGTGATGTAGAAGCAGTAGGAATTTCAACAGCAGGAACCTCCTGTTCACCTGTTCTATTCAGTGAGAAAGATGACTGAGATGGTGATACAATACATAGTGGAGTCCGCTTCAGTTTTACCACACGAGTGGATGTGGGTTTCTTAGACATCGAGATGTTGAATGTAGTTTGATATGTTGCACCATTTTCAGCACCTTCAGTTCCATAAGAAGCCTGAGAACTTGTAGGCAATGAGGTGCATAGTGTAGGTTCAGTTTTTGGCACCACTTTCCGCTGTACCAAACTATCACTGCTGGGTCGTTTAAGAGTTACCACAGAATGTGAAGAAGTGTTATAGGCAGCTACTTTTAATGAAGCAGAGTTCTTGACTTTGATGTGGGTACTTGTTGAGGGGCCAGAAAATCTAATTGGTCTAGGACCAGCTTTAAAGTTTTGACCATCTTCTTCCTCTTCAGTAAAGTCTATCAATCGTCTGTTTAAAAAAAAAAAGTCTCTAAAAGAGCAATCTAGGTATTTTAGTTATTCTATGCATCACACATAATTAAGCTATAATTACGAAATAGCTTGTCTCCAACATTCACCCACAAATCTGATATTTTGTTTTTTACTAATGTCAATTGTGGTTACTCATTTATGCTGCTCAAAGTTGCTAGCAGTCATCATTTCCTGTAAGTCATACCCCACCCACATTTTTACCTGCCATGAAGGTTTTTAAGACATTATTGTAAGAATATCTTAAAAGGAGATGATATACAGAAAGTGTTAGATGAAAATGAATGAGAAAGTAGTGAAAGTGAGAGGATAAAAGAGTGAGGAAATTTGAAAATATTCAGATAAATTAGAGTATAGTCAAAGGTTTCATGTGATACCCCCGTAATTAGACCCCAATATGTTAAAAATGCTAACAGTATATGGAAAATGTAAGACCTCAGCTACAGAGGAGTACTGACAAGATTACCAAATTAAAGTGTAAAACAGCAACAGGAAAAGCAAAGATCCCAAATGAAAAGAAGATTCCACTGAAGACTTTCAAGAGAGCAAATTAAGGGTAAGTGAAGGAAACCCAGTAGGATCTCCAAAAAAAAAAGGGGGGGGGGGGGAGGAGAGGGGAATTTTATGTTATTGGCAGAAGTAGCTACCATTTCTACTGTGTTCAACAAACACTGTCTCTCAGTCTGTGTGGCAATGGAAAATGAACAGATGCCAGGAAGATTTAAATTAATCAGGAAAATAATAAAAATAAAACTGGTGGAAATCGATGTCACGCTAAAACAGCGGGTCAAGAAATTAGAACATTTGAGGGCTGACAAAACAAGGGCTAGATTGGATCCAAGCCAAAAGTAGGTCAAAAAGAGAATTAGCAAATTTAAATATAAACCTCTTGGGGGATGGGAGTAAAAAAGGGAGCACAGAGATTGGAATGAAGCCTATATAATTTGTCAATACTTTTAAAAGGTATTAAGGCAAAAGCCAATAAACTATTAATCTGTAATGCTGACTGCCACAGTGGAAAAGACAAGGAAACTGTTACTCACTGATAACAGGAGAAAGCCTAGAAAAATTGAGTATAAAACAAACTACTTCTAAGTATTTGCCATAGGGAGAATTTTGGGGAGTTGACGAAGAAAAGCTGTAGATACAATTGATCTGAACTTCAGGAAAGATTTCTATAGTGATCACCAAGACACATTCAACTAGAAAGTCAGTACTATAAATAGAATGTGAATTATCTGAGTTGTTAAAGACAGATTTAGATATACCACAGAACAATGGATGTTCTTATTAATGGTTTGGAATAAGATATTGTGGAGTGTCCCATGCATTCACATTGGAAGAATGAACAATATCAGAGGTCAAGTAATTGACTAATTTTCTAAAACTGGGATAAGTCAATATGAGAGAGAAAGGCAATACTATTCATTTAGTTTGGAAAGTTTATAAGCAAAACCAGTGTAAGGTAAGGAGGCAACAGACGTTTTTTAAGAGAGACATGTGAGAAGGGAATGTATCCTCAATGACCAAATACATGCCAGAAAAAAGAAGGAAGGGGAAGAAAGGAAAGCTAACAAGCTAAAATCTTCAACCCACTGCTTATCAGCAGTAATTAAGAGAATGATATAGTCCCATAGGAATAACTAGGACTATCTAAAGTAAACTAGAAGAAATTATACAGTGCTTTGTCAGAATAATGAGCTAGATCAAGGGTTTCAACTGGATGTCTGAATCAAGTGTTTTCCTTGCACCAAACTCCCTTTTCACCGCATGTTTTTTATCTTACACCAATGGAAAATCCCACTGAGCAGGAATCTCACATTTGTGCTTTGGCACATTGACTGCACCTGTGAAGATGCATCAAAGTATACCGAAATGGACTACAATTATACCATTCTGCTGAGTTTCAAACTGCTGTACTTCTGCATATTGAGGGAAGGATGGAGGTAAGTGGAGGAGACAGGGGAGATACAAATACACGGTAATAGAGTTTGGTACTGTACAGGACGGAAAGAAGGCTACTTGGCAAGCTAATGGGAAAATAGATAAGTCAGCTACGACACAGAGACCTCTTGGAAAAGGTACCCTGTTCTTTATAAACAACTCTCACCTCAGACCTGACAAACTCATTATGCCAAACACGTCTTGCCAGATCTTTATCCACAGAGTAACATGTAAGGTATCTACAGTAAGTGTGTAACTTCTAAAGATTCATATTCATTGTGAGATGTACATATGGGTAATATTTAAGGAACAATGTATCTATATTGAAAGGATGCTTTATGGACTTGGGGGAAAAAAAGTAAAGATTAGTCATCAGGAAGTCTCAGTAATAGCCCATTCGGGGCAAGAGGGAGTTACCCCAGCCTGTCTGGCCAATAATGCAAAGCATAGTTCAACTGTTTAGCCTTGTGCAATGCTTTGAATGGGAAACCAGCAGAGGCAATGACTAACAGTCGAAACCACTTGAAAGAAAAAAATAAACTTTACAACACGATAGGGTTTACTCTATCTAGGAGTAGAAACAAAAGACTGTTTTCAGTATAACAGGATGAGGGGAAGGACACTGCATCCATTCACTTAGGAAAACCCTTCAGGGGGGAGGGGGAAGGGAGGGAGGTTTCATGAATATTTGCATCCTGGTTTGTCTAAAATCATCCAGCTCTGCAAAAGACCAAACTTCTGGGAGAAAATCTACGTGATTACATAGGAAATGTAACCATTGATAAGCGTAGACCCAAGTTTGCGTTTTCCATTTTGTTAGTGTTGTAACCACTTGTTTCCACTACACTCTCTCATTTCTAGTTAAATCTTTATTCTTCCTTAATAAATGTTATTTTGTTTAGTTAAAAGTACTCACAAGTGCCGTGTGGCTTACAGGGGTGGTGGTCTAAAGTAAACTGGCAAACCTGGGGTACACTGGCCCTTAGGGGGCAGAAGATTTGGAATTTCTGTAAGTAGCCAGTGCTAGGGACTGAATATCACAGGGGAGAACAATGTAAAGAGACTTGGGAATAGGGTTGCACCTATTGTTAACCTGCAAGGTGAAGTTAAGAATGACATAATCCAGAGAAAAGACCTTGAGCAGCTAAAATGTTGGTGATGCCAGCTACCACAAGAAAGACTGCCTCTCACTGGAAGCATGAAGTAACAAGGTAGCTCACAATCCTCACCAAAAATAGGGTAGGAGTACTGCAGGGATGGCCTTTATGTAGGATCTTTCAGAACAGGATGTGAATGAAAGGGTATCCTGGAGGACCACCAAAAAAAGTGTAAGTAGGGAGGCACTCCAGCAGAACAAAGAACAAAATACAGAAAAGAAAAAGTTGTGGAAGGAGGGGAGAGAGAAGAAGTGCATAAAAACTCTAGACACAAATACACAAACAAATCATACTGGTATAATTAAGGCAGTGAGGGAACGTGAGAGAAATACAAGTGAATAGTTAAACTTTAGGACAATTTTCAGACAGATGTTTCATTTGGCTACCAATCCAATTAACATATAACTGGATCAGTAAGCAAAACACAATTTCTCTCTAAACTTTGGAACCTCCTCTGCCCATTTTATAGTGTGTGTTTGTGGGCTAGGAGAAGGACTGTAGAATAAGGAAGACCTCCCACAGGCCAAACTGAAGTTATATTTCCTCTACTGAAGTCAGATTTGCAGTTCTCTTCCCCCTGATAAAAAACAGGTTTTATAGAAATGGAGAAGGTGTAATGAAGAGACAGTGAAGAATGAAAGAAATAAACTCACAGTTAGTAATTATTCCAAAAGATTACTTATATGGGGTCTAAAATTTGTAAGAAAAAGACTAAGTTATTTTCTGTTACAAAAGCAGTAGTGCGTTCTACAGTGCATTTTAAGCAATCAGAGTTTGAATCCGTGAATATACCTTTTATGAACTGGAGACATATGATGGAGACTTCCTTTCAAAGGGCGTTCTTCAAGAGTCCAACATTCTATCAGCTGGGGCATCCTCCAGTAGCTGAAACCTGAAGTTCCTAACACAAGATACTTAACAATATCTGAGGGAACATACTTAAAGCATATGTATATATGAAAGTGCTAAGAATTATCATTATATTCAAGACCTCTGCTTTAGAATTTTGACTGACAGGTATCTGTGCTTCAATACCATGCGTCTCCTCTGGGTTTCAACATAGTGCCTTATGTTGGCCAGCCTATCACACCTTTGAGGTGGTAGGCCCTAGGAAGTTCATCTCTATTCAACATTCCCAGTTTAAGGAAAACTAGAAAACTTGTTTTTCAAAGAATCACTACAATTGCTGTCTTACCTCATGCCACTTACTGAAAACATTCAGAAATGTAAATTTTTTATTTTTTTATGGTCATTTGGCGAAAAACAAAGTACTTGGGATTTCTTATTCCTATTTAGGAAAGTATAACTACTAAAATGGAAGCAAAGAATTAATACTGTACCTCTCCCTTCCCAGATATCAAAAGCATCCATCATCTTTTTCAGTTCACCCACTGAATAATAGCTCCAGATGTATTGGACATTACTTCCAGCCTCTCTAGAATTATTTTACAAGTAAAAATTATGTGGTTAGTCTCGTTATTACTTTAAAAATAGCATATGTTGTATGAAACCTTCAAAACAATATTTCAGTCCTTTCCTTTAGCCACAAAGGATCAAGGTTTTCTCAGTAGGCTTTTTGCAAAGCGGATATGAAAATGTAGTACTTTAACTTCCAATTCATTTCTATATAGTCAGTACATCCTCTGATCTGCTTGTCTCCACTACAAAAAATACCCAGCTGCTGAAATGATGCTGAACATGGTTTTCCTGCAGTGGTTGCCATGAACAAATGGTTCATTAGTTTCAGAAACAGGAACAGAAGAAAATTTGTTCTTGTTTATACTTGTAGCTGTCGAGTGTTGAACTCTAGCTTAACTATACCTGTTGCTGACATGAATTATCAGCAATAGATATTTATTGTATAGACATGCCTAATGACTTCTGACTTCAACATTTTCTGAAGGTAATTGGTTGACTGTTAGGACTACTTTCCCCAGCTTTTTTTTTCCTGGTAGTTTTTACAATATGACTAGTTTTTGTTCCCATCTTTCTTTCTTTTTTTGCCTTCATCTCATCCTGTGGCTGCTTCACAAAAGAAAAATTACAGAATTCATGACCTAGGCCTGATCTAGCAACTTTCAATGACATGAGGAATTACTATTTAGAGTGACAACATGGTGAAGAACAGTTAAATCCATACATGCCCAAGTATGTTGGAAAAGTTAAATTTATTCCAACAGGTTTAGGAAAACCTATATTTTACAAGAATTAAATTATCTGTATGAAATTTTACCTTCATCTTTTTCTACAGTATATTTAAATCTATACTTTACCTGTATCTGACAAACCTAAAGCCCTTATTTTAAGAAAATATCCAAAAGATGTGTAGTGTTACAAAGCACACATCCCTGAGGTGTACCATGAGGCACAAGATTAAAAGCAGAGTTCTTCAAGCCACCCAAAAATAGATCTACTCATAACTAGTATTATAATTATTCTTAAAATGCACTACTGTTGTGGTATTGAAGCAAATGAAATATAGAATCATAGGACTGGTAGGAACCTTAAGAGGTCTTCTAGTCCAGGCTCCTGCATTCAAGGCAGAACTAAGTATTACCGAGACCATCCATGAGAGGTAATTGTCTAACCTGCTCTTAAAAACCTCCAATGATGGAGAGTCCACAATGGAGTCTATTTTCTTTGATAAGTCAGGGCATAAATTAGGCAGTTTCTTTTTGCCTTCATTTCTTCATTCCCCTATTGTCTATCTCTTCCTCCTTTGTTGTCAGATAAGATTTTAAAATGTGACTGTTAATAACTAACATGTTGCATTTGTTTTCTGATCTGAGTCTGAGTAAAGATTAATATATACAAAATTTCTCCGCTATTTAATGCGAGTATCTTCCTAAATGAAAGTGTAATTTTAAAAGAGTAAGATGTTTTAAAAACAGTCCTTAAAACAAAGATTTACAGTAACTGTATACTGGCCACCTTTTGTGGGCTCTCTTTAATTATTGTACTCTGTGCTTAACTTTATATCTTTTCTTTATTAATTCCTAGTAGTAATGCCAATGTGTAACTATATGCTTTCCAAACAGAACTGACAATCTCATTTCAGTATGTTCTCTGATGTCCAACAATCATCTTACCTTTTGTACATATTTTTATTATTTATTCTTCCTCCCAGTTCCTTGTCAAGTACATCAGTCCCATCAGCTTTTGTGGCAAACACACCAATAATCCTACTCTCACAGCTTGCTCCAGATGTGTTGAGATAGTGCAGAACCCAAACTGTAGGCTTGGTACAGGCTAAACCATAGGAATCACAGAAGTCTATCAAAGCCTGGAGAAAAATATAAAATGTTGTTATACTAAGAATTTTTTTTAAAAAAACTAGATTTTTCACATTTAAGTTTATTTGGCTTTAATAATAAACTCTACTAAGTAAATCTCATCTAAAAGCACTAGTTTTCCTACCTCTAAAAGGATATTGGAAATTGAAGGAAGTTCAGAGAAAGGCAACAATAATGATTAGAGGCATGGAAAAACTCTCATGAAGCAAAACTGAAAAGACTGCAATTGTGTAATTTAGAAAGGAGATGAATAAGAGGGGACATGATACATATATACAAAAAATTGATGGTCTAGAGAAAGTAGATGAGTCACTTCTGTTCGTAGTGTCCAGATTCTCACATACAAATGTGAGAGGTAACTTGAGTTAATTAGCAATCAAACATAGGAAAAAATATCCACTAGACAAAGCCTAAAATAGTGAGAGCTGCATTGTGTTCTTATTAATAGAATAATTAAATTCTAACTGCAAACCAAGTTCTGCCCTCAGTTTTCATGGATTCTAAGGCCAGACCACAGTGATCATTAGTCTGACCTTATGTATAGTATAGACCAGCGGTTCTCCACCTTTTTTTCCCCTCGTACCACTCGGGGAAAAAAAGGGGGGGAGAGGGCTTTTGGTGGCGGCGGGGTTTCGCGGAGGCGGTGGGGTGGGGGGACTTTCGGCGACGGCAGGGTTACATGGGGGGAACAATGCCCTCCGCCAAAACCCTGCCGCCGTTTGCCCCTTTTCAGCGGCAGGGTTTCGCAGGGGTGGGTGGGTGGGGGAGACTTTTGGTGGTGGCGGGGGGGAACCTTTGGCAGCGGCAGGGGGCGGTTCGCAGCGGATTCGGCGGCACGGTACGGCTCATGTACCACCCAGCCTTCTTCGAAGTACCATGGTATAGACCATAGAACTTCCCCAAAATAATTTCTAGAGCATCTTTTAGAAAAACATCCAATCTTGACTTAAAAATGGTCAGTGACAGAGAATCCACCACCCTGAGTAAACTGTTCCAATGGCTTGTTGCTCTCACCATTAAAAATGTATGCTTTATTTCCAGGCTGAATTTGTCTAGGTTCACCTTCCAGTCACTGGATCATGTTATACCTTTCTCTGCTTGACCCCATTATTAAATATTTATTACCCATGTAGGTACTTACAGATTGTAATCAAGTCATCCATTAACTGTCTCTTTCTTAAGCTAAATAAATCAAGCTCCTTGAGTCTATTATTATTAAGCATTATTCTCGTGGCTCTTCTCTGAACCCTTTCTAATGTATTAACATCCTTCTTGAATTGTGGGCAACAGAAATGGACAGTGTTCCAGCACCACGCACCAGTCCCAATAGAGGTAAAATAACCACTTTACTCCTACTTGAGATTCCCGTTTATGCATCCTGGAACTGCATTATCTAATTATAGAGTTTAGCAGAGTGGCACTACAATCGTTATGTGGGATGACAGAAGAAAATTAAAATATAGTTTGTCTTTCAGATCTCAGGATAAGTTTTCATGACTGACAAGAAATATCTTGTAAAGTGATCAAATTAAATCTGAAGTCACTGAAACACAAACATGGACATTCGCAATGCCAATTTTACAAAGTCACTTTTCATAGAAGACCTGCATGTGAAACTGAAGATCAAATTTAGAGTACCACTTCACAGAAAATGTTAACAATTAAGTTACAAATATACAAATCCCTGAAAACAGAGGGTGTAGAATCAAGAGAAATGCTGACATAGCTCTAATTACCATGACTCTATTAGCAACTCTAATAATTAGCAAGTGATTCTTCCACTAAAACGTTGAGTTGATTGATGACATACAACAGATTATTCAAAAGTTGTAACCTGCAAATATTGTAGTTTTATTATTTGGTTCCAACTGAACAGTATGAATTATGGAATACTTTTAAAAACATAAGAAAATGCCAAGACCTTTTTAAGTTCTATATTTGACCTTAAAGAATATGTTTCAATTTCATTGGCTAAGTGGTCAGACAGACTGTAAGGATAAGGGATGCCAAAATAATCTGCCTCTTCCTGCAACGCAATTCGTGTTTGTTCATCTTTAGGAATCCGAACTTCTCCATGAAGATAATCTAAAAGGTACTTAAACAGTTTTCCATCTCGATCAATAAGGCAAGCCCCTGAAAATAAAACAAAATAATATTTAAAAATACTGTTTGTAATTTAAGGCAGAATTTTTGTCATATTCTACCAAATATGGTGGAGTCTTCAATTAATAATGTATCAAGAGGTGTGTGTATATACATATATAACTTCTTTAGTAGTTATTTAAATGGGTATCTTGCTTCGGAGTTTGTATCCTTTTCCCAGCAATATGTCATCACTTCTTTTGAAACTGCTTCTTTGCTTTCCTACTGTATTTCTTAATTTCCAGATGAACAAACTAAACTCCCAATCCTGCAATATGATCCATGGGATGGAGTCCTATGCTATCAAGAGTCCTAATGAGAAATCTGTGGTCCATCTGTGCAGATTACTTAAAGGATCAGGGCCTAAATTGATTGATTGTACCAAAAATAACCTCATGAATAATATGCTCTATTTAAATGCTAAAATCAAATTACTCCTAGACGCATCTGATCTTTCTCTTAGGAGGTCAACGTCAAATTGAAATCCAGTCTGCTTCAAAAGGAGTTAAGTCATTTCATCTGTAGTATTGCACTTGTCCCTAAGTTTCCCTGACAAATTTTTGGATTTTACAATATTCTTCTTTGCTTTTCTCCTCTGCTCCTAGGTTTAAGATCTACACAAGCAAAAGGAGAAACTGACTATAAAAGGCCAACAACTAAACTGATTATATACAAAGTGCTGTTTTTCTCTCTTTCAGTTATAGTAATCTTACATGTTAAAAACAGATAAAACATTTCAAACAGACGTGATTTTTAAGTTGACTCTGTCTCTTCATAAAAGTGAACACAGTAATAAGTCTAATTCTGCCCCCAATCACAGCAGCGCAACCGCACTCTTTGCAGTGATGCTGCATAGCCATGACATTACTTAATGCAGAATTTAACCCACAGCAAATAGTTTAAATCGGCCTTTCCTATCTAGCTTCATTGCTAGTTAAAAATGCAGTCTTCTTTACTGGCAATTAAGTACTTTGGAAGTTATTTTGCACTCTTAAAATCAATCCTTTCAAACAATTTTTATGGTATAAAGGCTCATTAATCATATCAGAAAATCATTATCATTTAACTTTAAAGTTTTCCATTGCATTTTTAAAACTAGTGATAACACTTAATTTATGCAAACTTTTGAATATAATGTTATGCTGAAATTTTAAATTTTCAACTTTACTTTTTTATAAAGTCTAGGGGTATGTATGCACAGCAAACAAAACACTTGTGGCAGGCCCGGATCAGCTGATTGGCTCACAAGGGTTGGGCTGCAGGACTATAAAATTGCAGTGTAGATACTGGGGCTCAGGGTGGAGTCCGGGCTCTTAGATCCCACAAAGGAAAAAGTCCTAGAGTCTGAACAACAACACTGTATTTTTATAGCCCTCGTGAGGGGCCAGCTCCAGGTGTTTTATATTGCAATGTAGACATACCCCAAGAGTCTACTTATATAACAAAACTAATGCCACTCTTTTACAAGAGATGCTCTATCAGCTCATTATTATCATTAAATATTTATATTACACTGACAAGAGACCACAGCTTGGACTGGGGCCATTTTGAGATGGGCACTGTACAAACACATGCAAAAACACTATGTCACAAAGAACTGAGGCCTACAAAATCTGAGGCTTTGAGTCCCACAAATGCTTGAATCCATGAGTAGTCCCCCTTGAATTCAATGGGATTATTTATGCATGTGAATAGGGGCATAAGAAGCATAATGATGTGTGATGGCTTGAAGAAGGTTACAAACAAATATATACGTTTATATTAAAACATACTATTTGCATGTTTTTAAATGATCATAAAAAAAGTACGTCACTTATTCCTATCTGTCTCTTAATCATAAATTGGTTTATTTTTATGGGGAACACTGCAAAAATAGCTCTTCCCCATTGACATGTATGCCCTTTGCTCAAACTAGATACTTACTGTGAAAAACAAAAGAAGGCTTATAAACTTCATCTAACCATAAAAGATTTTGTCCCTAAAAACTAAACAAAATGTTTAAAGAAATAAAGTGTTCTCTAATTTGTAGTGCCCCTAACTGAAGGCTAGTGGCTTGATTTTTCAAATCCCGCTACATTAATGGACTCTGCAGGTGTTCACCACCTTTGCAATTCAGGCCACAGGATTTTTATCCAAACATCAGCTTTATCACTATTCCATCCTCTTACAGTGCCTCTGATTCTGGAGACTTGACTCAGATTAACTGAGAAATATGTTTTGTCCCTTTGTATGTATTACTTTTATTTATTTTTTCTATTGGTACCCAAAGCTTTCATAGATGCCTCTCAAAATTGAAAGAATATGTGTGTCAGTGTCTGCCTATTAGCTAAAGTAACTAATACAGTAGCTACGCAGTATTCAGTTACATAGAAAATTATTTTAATGATAATTTAAACTGATCCTAAAGCAACCTGATCAGATTTTAGATATTTATTACTTAGATGTATTTACCAGATTCATCTATTTTTAGAGGAAAACGTCCACTGAACATAGATGCTAGCATTGAATCCTTAAAGCGGCATAAAGACTCGCGCCTGGCTGTGTACACACAACCTCCCACGTTAAGTCGAAGAATATCTAGCACCTCTTCAGTCTTGCCGTCTTCCATTGCATTTGCAAATTTTAATATCAATTTGGTTATGTTCTATTAAAACCTGTAATAAATTTGCAAAAATAAAATAAGATAATTCTAACACAAAGAAAAAGCATATTTTATACAACACATTTAAGTAAATATTACAGTTCAACTTGGGTATCTTAATGTAACACAATGAAACAAGGCCAAAAAAATACTGTACATCTATTTGAAAATTATCCTGAAAATTTACCAGTGTCCAAAAGCAAATCATCTGCCCATATGTCGGTGTTAAAAAAATTGTATATCTTACTCAAAAAAACAAAAAACACCAAACACACACAACTACTCTCCCTAGCCAAATGCGTAAGTATAATTTTTCATGGCCATCATGTGAAAGTAGTGTTGGAAGACTATGGAATAAAAATCTTAGGTATTTTTGGAAACATTATTTTTAAAATGGACATTAGTGGAAAAACTGCATAGTCCAAAGGACTAGTAATGGGATATGGTGCCTCTTGCCTCTTCAGAAACCTGTTTTTAATTTGCATTGCTGCATTTAAGGCCGAGTTGTCAAAGTGATTTCACCTATCACGCTGATAATGTGAGACTTCAATAGGGTGCCATGTGGATGCAAGCATCTACTAGCACTGAGTTGTCTGCAGAATGAGGACCCAGTATGATTTAGATTTTGGCATAAATATCAGAAGAGAAACATCAATGTTTGTTTTTAAAAGTATACATTTTGTATATTAATACTTCACACTCCGGTCTTCCCGGATCTTCCAGTCACAAATATTAACTAAATATGCCTTGCAATACCTCTTGAAGAGGTAAAGGACATATTAGAATCCTTTTTATTATGACAGCCATTACCAAGCAAATTGGAAACTCTTACTGTATTCCCATGTTGCTAATCTTACTTTCCAGCAATGTCCCTGCCTCCAACAGTGGAATTTAAAAAAACCACAAACACTGCACTTCCAATCTTTGCAATATTTTATTCATAAACAGAGTTTGCTGAGGGTGCTGCTTACCCTGTGAACGTCTGTGCTGCTGGTCTACACACGGTGGTGGGTGTAGCTTTCCTTTAAACTGGTTGCACCGGCAGTGTAATTTCCTGTGATAACCCAGCATCATACAAAGATCAGTGAGTCCAACACCCCCGATCTCCATCTGCCTCCACACTCCTACCGCGGCTGGAGTGGGCCGGGCCAAGCCAAGCCAAGCCAAGCGAGCGCTGGGGCCCCCGTACGAGCGGTACCTACACTCGGGCCACCCCCCTCCTCCCTTCCCGCACCGCAGCGCAGCGCAACTTCCGCCCGCACGCTGGCACTGGCAGTCGGACGAAGCGCAGGGTCTCCCCTTGTTTCCCGCAGCAGGAGCCGCCAGGCTGGCGGCGACTCCCACCGCTGTGCTCGATCGCTGACCGCCCGCTGCGTGCGGCGGGGCGCAGGGCCCGGCCCGGCCCAGACCAGCCGGCCTGACCCTGACCCGGCCTGTCCAGAGGGGCGCAACGGCGGCGCTGCAGGGCTCCCGAGGGGAGACCCCGGCCCGGCTCCGCCGAGAGGAGGAGAACCGGCTCCTGCGCTCGGGGCCGGCCGGGCCGAGGCCCGTATTTCACCGGGCTGCGTGCCGGGCCGGAGCCCGGGCCCCGCCGGAGAAGCGCAGGAGCCCGAGGCCCCTCCCTCTCCCTCTCCCACTGCATGGGGGAGGGGGCCCGGCTCGCCTCAGGCTCGCTCAGCGCAGCCTCCAGACAAGCCAGGCCCGGGGCCCCGCGACGAGCTCGGCCTCGCCCGAGCTGAGCGCCCGGAAGCGAGTCGGCGGCGGGAGCGGGGCGGGGGGCGGTCAGTACCTGCTTCACGTTAGGCAGCGCCCGGCTCCGCCGCCCCCGGGTTGGGTTAGTGACCCACAGCCACCGCAGGCCCGCCGTCGCCCACCTGCCTGCCAGCCAGCGACTGGCCGCACAGCGCCACCCTGCGGCCCCCCTGCTCCCGTCCGCCTCGGAGCCGCGCAGGGACTGGGACAGGACTCGGGAACAGAAAGCGCGGGGCCAGGGAGTGAGAGGGGACGGTGGGTGCGTGCAACACCCCGCCCCGCTCAGCAAACTGCCCCTTATTCCCCACTGGGGGACCCTGACCCCCAGCGGAGTCTCCCCATGCCAGTCCTCATGGGGAGGGGGACTCTGATCCCGGACCCCCAGCAGGCTGCCCACCCCAACTCCCCCTGGGAGGGCTACTGTGACACCTTCCCCCCCCCCCCCCCAAGCAATTACCCCTCTGAGGTACATAGGGCGTGAGGTGAGTGGGGCTGTTCACATTTCTCAGAGCTATTGCTTCATGCTAGCTGCAGCCTCCGGCAGAGAGAAGAGGTCTGTGTAGTTCATTCTGGTTATATTTTTAAGAACAGCCATAATGAGTTAGATCAATGGTCCATCTAGCCCAGTGTTCTGTCCTGACAGTGGCCAATGCCAGCTGCTTCAGAGGGAATGAATGGAACAGGGCAGTCATAGTGATTGTGTTGTCTAGTCCCAGCTTCTGGTAGTGAGAGGGTTATGGACACCCAGAACAAGAGGTTGCATCCCTGATCTTCTTGGCTAATCGCCACTGATGGACCTTTCCTCCATAAACTTCGCTAATTCATTTTTGAACCCTCTTATACTTTTGGCCTTCACTACATTCTCTGGCAATGAGTTCCACAAGTTGACTAAATTGTGTGAAGAAATACTTCCTTTTTTTTCTTGTACACCTAATGCCTATTACTTTGATCAGATTCTTGTGATATGTGAAGGGGTAAATAATACTTCCTTATGCACTTTCCCTACACCATTCATAATTGTATAGACCTTTATCATATCCCACCTTAGTTGTCTCTTTTCAATCTCTCCTCATATGGAAACTGTTCCATATCCATAATAATTTTTGTTGCCCTTCTCTGTACTTTTTCCAATTCTAATATACCTTTTTTTTGAGATGGGATGACCAGAACTGCATGCAGTATTCAAGATGTGGGAGTACCAAGGATTTATATAGTGGCAGTGTAATCGGTGGCAGCAATCTCTCCATTTGAAGATGATCTTTACCACAGGATTTATATATGAGTCCTGAGATGATTCAGGAGTCCAATAGTGGAACCACTGATGTGCCCACAATAAGTACAGACATTCCCAGCAGGTCAGCTGTCTGCTGGGAGAAAGTTCTTTCTTTTTCCTTCCCTCTCTCTTTTCAGCTTCGAGGGCAAGATGCTTCTTAAAATGGGCCACTGCCTGACGGAGGATATAACACCATTGAGGGCAGTTGGTGGCTTCCTCCTCCCACCTTATGATGTCCACATCAGTTTTCTTGCAATATGCTTTCAGTGTATCTTTGTAACATTTCCTCTGCCCACCACAAGATCTCTGCCCATCGGTGAGCTGAGAACAGAGAGCTTGTTCTGGGAGGCAGAAATCTGGCATCCACACACAACGTGCAACCCAGCGTAGTTGGTGCATAAGGATCATTTTGTCAATGCAGGTGACATTGGCTTCAGGGATGATGCTGGTATTAGTGCAGCAGTCTTCCCACTTGATGCAAAGGATCTTCCAGAGGCTTTGCTGATGATACCTCTCCAGACTCTTAAGGTGTTGTCAGTAGGTCTCCCAGGTTTCGCATCCATAAAGGAGTTATAAAAGATGCAATAGCCCTGAATCTTGGTGTCCTTCATTGGTCACAATCCATGAAAATGCGTTGGAGCAATTTCTCAAAGGAAGCACTTGCACACTGGATTCTGTGCTGAATCTCACAATTTTTGCATTTTGAGAAAGTTGGCTACCAAGGTAGCAGAAATGCTCAACTGTTTCCAAAGTCTGTCCCTCAGCAGTAATTTGTGGTGGATTGTGTGCAAAACCTGAGGCAGGCTGACAGAGCAATTTGGTCTTCTCAATATTAAGTGAAAGTCGTAGGCTTTAGTAGGCTTGTGCAAAAAGATCCTGTATGCACTGAAGGTCATTCTCAGTATTCGCAAGGATAGCTCAATCATCAGCATACTACAGATCAATAGTGGACACCTGAGGATTTTAGACTTCGAGCGGAAACATAGAAGGTTAAAAAGCCACCCATCCATTCGATATTGAATGTCAGCTCCAGTGAGGAGACAGTCTTTAGCGAGGACCAGAATGACTGCTAAATAGATGAACAAGGTTGGGGCAAACACAACTTCTTTTAAAAAATTGGTGTTACATTAGCTATCCTCCAGTCATCTGGTTTAACCTATCACTTTTGATATATAAACTATCACTTCAGAGGCTGATTTAAGTGATAGGGTACTTACCACAGTTAGTAGTTCTGCAATTTCATATTTGAGTTCCTTCAGAACTCTTGGGTTAATATCATCTGGTCCTGGTGACTTACCATTTAATTTATCAATTTGTTCCAAAACCTGTATCAACAACTCAATCTGGGATAGCTCCTCAGATTTGTCACCGAAAAAGAGTGGCTTAGGTGTGGAAATCCCTCTCATATCCTTTACAGTGAAAACAGATACAAAGAATTCATTTAGCTTCTCCGCAAGGGCTTTGTTTTCCTTCAGTACTCCTTTAACAACTCAATCGTCCAGTGGTTTGGCAGCCTTCCTGCTTCTCATGCCCTTAGAAAATGTTTTGCTGTTGGTTTTTGGGGCTTTTTCTATTTGCTCTTCAAATTCTTTGTGTGCCTTCCTCATTATTCTTTTACATTTGGCTTGCCAGAGTTTATGCACCTTTCTATTTTCCTCAGTAGGATATGATTTCCAATTTTTACAGGATGCCTTTTGCATCTAATTGCCTCATTTGTGGCATTTTTTGGTCCTCTTACTATTTTTTTACTTGGTGTATAGATTTAAATTTAAGCATGTGTGATGGTTTTTAAAAAGTTTCCATTCAGCTTGCAGGCATTCATTCTTGTGACTGTTCCTTTTAATTTTCATTGGAATTGGAAAAGGTACAGAAGAGGGCAACAAAAATGATTGGGGTGTGGAAAAGCATCCATATGAAGAGAGATTAATAAGACTGGGACTTTTCAGCTTGGAAAAGAGACGACTAAGGGGGAATATGATAGAGGTCTATAAAATCATGACTGGTGTGGAGAAAGTAAATAAGGAAGTGTTATTTACTCCTCATAACACAAGAACTAGGGGTCACCAGATGAAATTAATAGGCAGCAGGTTTAAAAACAAAAGGAAGTATTTCTTCACACAATGCACAGTCAACCTGTAGAACTCCTTCCCAGAGGATGTTGTGAAGGCCAAGACTATAATAGGGTTCAAAAAAGAACTAGATAAGTTCATGGAGGGGATAGGTCCATCAATGTTTATTAGCTAGATGGGCAGGGATTGCTGTTTGCCAGAAGCTGGGAGTGGGTGATGGAATGGATCACTTAATGATTACCTGTTCTATTCATTTCCTCTGAAGCACCTGGCATTGGCCACTGTCGGAAGACACAATACTGGGTTGTAGATGGACCATTTGTCTGACCCCGTATGGCCATTTTTATGTTCTTATTTAACTAGCTTCCTCATTTTTGTGTAGTTCCCCTTTTTGAAGTTAAAATGCTACTGTGGTGGGTTTTATTGGTATTTCCCTCCTCCCCCAAGGATGTTAAATTTAATTACATTATGGTCACTATTACTGAATGGTTCAGCTATATTCAGAACAAAAGTTGCAGGTAGCTACACCAACTACTCCTTTACTTCAGGTGGACTTAGTATGGCTAAGGACATATGCGCGGCCTCTATTAAAAAAAAACATCCAAACTCACACATAGAAGGTGCATGTTCATTCTGCAAGGGAATCCACCTTGATAACCTTTAATTAAAAAAAAAAAAAAAAAAAACCTGGAAATTTCTACATGATTCTAAGTAACCATTCTTTGCCCCAGAATAAAATTACACCTTAATATACCTTTGCATTCAACTAAATAAATAGCAACAGGCATCTTTTTAGAAAATTACCATCAGCTTTAATCCTTGTAACATTACTTGGTAAAATTTGAAAAGGAAGAAAGTTCTTTTGTATTCTATCTTTCCACCTGGAGCAGAACCTGGGATAACAACTCCCCCAAGGAGTGGTTTGCAGGCTTCATCCAGCATCTGTTCATTCCGACATCTGGGACAAGAAAAAATTAGATATAAAATGAGGTGCAACATGAGTTAAAACATCACGCAGTTACTCAGTTTAGGCATGTACACATGCTGAGAATTCTATTTTATGTTTAACTCGCTTCTTGCAGATGATAAGGCAGCAGTATATTTGTAGGAGGGATTATAATAAGAAAGATGACAGCTTGATGAATAGAGACCCTGGAAGTAGTCAAGGCATAAGCCTATGCAGCAGAACTGGGTTAACAAGCAAAATAGTCAGGTTACCAACAATGTATTTATGATGCTCAAACATCCTTCTTAACTTTTTAGCATGCATTTTAAATCCAGCTGCCATTTAATGTAATAACTCTGTTTCATCTCAAAGGTGAAAACCTATAGGTACCTTTCTGTAAGCACTTAGCAGGATTTCTTTGCACAGAGTGTGGTAGAAGCAATACTTCCATTAAAAAATGCTGAAGTCCATAATAATGACTCTGCCTGGTTTTAAGAGGACTCTTATTCCAGCACTGATGAATGGTAGAGCATTTTCCTGAAGCCCGGCCTGTCAGAATGCAGATATTAACTCAGCCCAAGAAAAATAAAATGAAACTTTATAACTCTCAAAACCATATTAAAATAACTAAAAATCTACCCTTTCCAGTGCAGGATCCCCCAAAGACTTAATAGAAGGCTGTCTCAACCAATGGTAGTCACCATGTTTTTATGTAATTCTCAGAAATGCAACCTACAGAAAATACCACATGAAGGAATGTCAAAATATCAGCTGATCAGCAAAATTCAATACAATCACAAAATGTCAATTCTTTGGGGAATGAAGATATACAAGATGGCTACCCTCATTATAAAAAGTAGGTGGAATGGAAAACACAACAATCCACGTTTCCAAACACACTATTTTCACTGTTTTAATGAAAACGACTAGCTCCATTTTCCTTTCTTTCTACATTTAGATGTAGGCCAGAAGCAGTGCCAGACTTCTTAATCTAGCATTGCTTTTAATCCAAGCTTTAACAAATACAGTTTTATCATATGCTACATTTTGTACTGTGACTTGTTGAGATAAAGAAACAGATGGAATGGTGGTTTATATACTTTTGTTTCAGGAGAAGTATTAGATTAAAGTCTTAAATTAAGGTCACACATGACTATAAATGTAATAGACTCATTCTAATCCCCCAGACGTTTATTCACATCAGAAAACCACTAAACATTTTGCCATATTTATATATAGTTTTCCAATCCTGAGATAAAGATATACTTCCTTCCATGCCATTCAATTGCCCAGACTGCCCTCTGTTTATGACGTTTTATTTGAAATACATAGTGTCATAATTTAAGTATTTGTAAAATAGTAAAATCTCATGCCCAGTGGTATATGATTATGACAGTTGTATATAAGCACAAAGGTAACAATTAAGTTTTTCATAGAAATTTTGTCTCCATTTCTTAGCTTTTATGGATTTTAATAGCTCAAACAGTCAATTTACTAAGCTTTTTGCTTAGATGTGGGTGTCATTTATCCAGATTGTTTGCATGCAGCTTTACTGTTTGGACTATATGTTGTAACTATGCAAGAAATGTGACAAAGATAACAATAAAACCATACCACTTCTGGCTGTGATCTTGTCTGATCCCACAAGATACTGATCTCACAAGATACTTTAAGTAGCATCAGGCTTTGTCCTGACCAAATAGCAACTTGGATAATTGCATTTTACCTCTAAGTTCCCCTGCATTTCCAATTGGAGAAAGGATTCTTCACTTCTCTTTCAAAAACAATTATATAGTGTTGATGGGGTAAAATGGGTGCTACATTTTATCTCAGATGTGACTTTGCTTCAGTGGTGGTGGATGACTAATCTCTAGACATACACCATCTATAATACTTTTGGATCCTCCTAGATGAAAGGAACTCTATAAAAGTATTATTTGTTACTACTACTAAAAAAGGTTTAAAAAAACCAATTGTCCAGTCTTTCCAGTCATCATCTTGTGCATAGCACCAATTAAATTAGTATTTAACCACAAAGCTCTCACAAGAAAATTGTTCTCATAAAGGCATCCTCTTTTTAATTCAATACTTATCAACTTCTCTCTTCCCTTCCTTTCTGTTTCTCTACTTCTTCCTCCCTCTCACCATTTATGTGCTTCTGATGAACAAAAACAGTTTGTCTTCTGTAGTTTTATACAGGTTAACGTACTGAACATAGGAAAGGCTACATCTCTTTCTCAGGTAAGACAAACAGCATTCTTTCACAATCAGCATTCTTTTCTACTACCTACAGTGTGGAAAGGAAATAAGATCACAGTATAACTCACACAGAATTATCAACCACAATTGCTACTTTTCTCTGGAAACACGGTTAATGTGAGGGCATAAGCTGCCACAACCTTCCTTCAGCTATCATAGGTTTTGGGTTGTGAGGGAACTAAGGACTCTGAAATGCATGGTTGGAGGGTAGGTTGTGGGATCCACACTGACTGCAACATACAGATCTGTAGGAAGGGACCGATTATAAGGTGTGTGTTAGTGTGGATCCCAATGCAAGTGACTGGCAAGCAATATCCCCTTGGGACAGGCGGAGTGAGTAGTTTCAGATGCGCCACTCAAACAATGTTTATAGTGCTGCACTCCCAAATTTCGACCTAGCAGCAAAATCCAAGGCTGACTGCTTGACAGGTTAGTGGATTACTGTTCTATGCTACATAGGTTCTTATGCTGCAGTCATCACCTTAGTATCTAAAAGCCTTCCAGTAGTGCATTAAGCAATGTGACTAACGTTTATCATGTTTTTATTTCTCTCATCCTCTCCTCAGGGGGAGAAGTGCATGCAAGGTAGTGTCTTGTTTGGTAGGGTGGTTTTTTAATAAACATGTTGCTATATATATTACTCCACATCATCCCCTTTCAGATCATTGATACTGGCACATGTCTGAAGAAGGCAAAAGAAGTTGCTTGAGCTCTCCTGGCAGGATTCTTGATGTTAGGTGGGAGATGTACACCAGTCAACCGGTAACACAAAAAGATGCATTTTGGGATCCATTTTGAGATTCTTTATGGGAGATAACATGGTCTTTTGAATACCCTGCTGTAGACAGAAAGGGTGTGTGTGTGAGAGACAGTCTGAATAATTTAGTCTTGTTAATGTAATAAAGCAGAGGCCTGGATACATCTCATATGTGTAATCTTTTTTCTCTTGGTACCAAATGTGGTTTCCACACAGGCACATGAAGAGCTGAAATCACTGTGAGGTAGACTTTTATAGAACTGAGCAAGAGACCCACCTGCTGAGATTCAGTAGGTAGTCATGTATGTTGGATATTAATGCCTGAGCTGGATTAAAGCCATTTTGGGGTGCCCACATCAAGACCCTCTTCTGCTTGGAAGCATGGGTCATCCAAGTAGAGGTTTTCCTGCTTTATATCAGGATTTCCTGGATTTGCCAGAAGGAGTCTTTGTTCGTGATGCTCAGCCAGCCATCAGACATACAGTCAGGTGCATAGATTTCAAGCCTGGATAGTGTATCTGTCTGTAATTTTGTCAGATCAGGTCCAGGCTGTCTGAGAGCTGAATCAGAGGCTGAATGGACTCTGAAGCAAGTCTATCAGTCAGAACCGCCTCAGCTAGTATGTCACCACCAGAATGGTCATGGCTTTATCTTCTTTGAATTTGAAATAACCTTGGGGATCAGAGGAATTGATTGAAAATCATATGTCATACTTTTGTTCCACTATAGGAGGAAGACATCTAGTACCATAACAACCCTGAATTTGGGCCCCTTTTTGAATAAAGGTTCCAATATTTTGCACTGTCCGTGGTGGCAAACAAGTGTAATGTGGGGGTACCTCTGCCCATGGAATATAATTTCTATGATGGCTGTGTGCAGGGATCATTTGTGGTTGATCACTGATTGCATGCTTAGGGAGTCTGCTAACTTCTTGTTGACCCCTGGGAGCTGCAGAGCCACCAGCCTCTCACCATTCTGGTGGCATCAGTTCCAGAAGCCGATGGCCTCCCTAGCAGCAGGGCAAGGAGCAAGCACCCCCTTGTTTATTTATATGTAGTGCATGGTTGTTATGTTGTCCATGAAAATCTGCACTATTGTGTTTTGGAGGATAGGTAAGAACAACATACAGGCCAGCCACTGACTCAGGGACATGCACATGTTGTGACCGGTCACTTAGGGATCAGGTTCCTTGGATCTGCAGGTGGTCCAAATGAGCTCCCCAACCTGTCCCTGACACATCTGTTCAACAAAGACCTGATCACCATAGACTGAAAAGGAGATTCCTATCTCTGTGTTTGCAGGGCCAGCCTCCAAGCTGGTTCCATGGTGACATAAAAAGGTCATAGTACTAAGTTATCTATTAGATGTTTCACCAGCAATTACATCATCCTGATCCAGAGTTGGAGGGGCTGCAGGCAAAGTTTGGTTAGTAGTGTATGTCCACTCCAATATATGGCATAGTGCAGCAAGGCATGTTCATACAGCTGTAGCTGCTGTGATGTAAACCAAACTAAGAGTGTTTGTAGAGACTAGAAACTGTTCTCAGGCAGGTGGAGTCGATCAGTGCTGCTATGAAAACAGTTGTGTGCAGTGGAGCACATGATGACTTTTCATATTTGGCTAAGAGATCCAGCACATTGAATAGGGTCCCGACTTGCTGATGTCTCCTATCAGTCCTAAGTTTGCTTTCGCTAAGTCAGCTCACTTCCTGGCTTAGTTCTGTCTGAGTTGTCTCAAGGAATCCAGGGAAGCAGTTACCAGCGGATTCATGGTTTTATTTAAGCCTTCTTAACAAGAAAAATTAAAACCTTACAGACTGCTCCCTAAAAAAAGTCTGTACAGGCCAAGTAGACCCTTCCCCAAGTCTGTCCCACATGCCAATAATTTCAGTAACCAAAAATTCCTGGCTTTTACCTCAGAGTCTCAGGAATAAAGGACTCCACACCGTCTCCATTCTGTCCATTTGGCTTCTGGAACAATTCTTCTCTGCAGTAGATCAGTAGTAGTCCATTGTGGGGCCCTCATCTTTCTGGAGCCCATTGCAGTCTCCCTCCATTTTCTGCTGCCCTCTTTTATAAGGGTCAGATAATTAAATTCCATCTGTTTCTCAGGTGCAGCAGATGGAGGTACTCAGCCAGTTGCAGACATCTGACCCAGAGGAATGGTATTCCTTATACCTTCACAAGGGGTAGGGGTCTAGTACATGTATATTCCACGATTATTCACATATTTTGCCAAATCTCTTCATAGAATTTGCTCAAATCATTAACTTGTTAGTTAAAACTTAAAGTAATTTCTTACAGGATTTTCTATTTAAATATCTCAGATTCTGTCATAATTTGCAGTTTTCAAAAGTAATAAAAAACATCTTTAAAAAATTATACTGAAATAATCATTAGTCTTCCTGTCAGTATCCTAGTACGTATTGCAATATATCAGAGAAATGCATAAACACCCTAGAAGACTTCCAAACCAAAATACCTCAAAGTTCACAAATGCACCAGATCAGTAAAATTATGCAAATATCAAAGAATAATCATTGAGAACTATGACTACAGTACCACATGTGTACCTTAAAGGACCATTATGATGGCTTTTTAGCTTTGTAAAAATTCATAATTAAGGGAGCATGGGGTAGTGTTTAAAGCATCAAATTGGAAGCCAGCATCTTCTGGGTTCTCATCCCCTCTGCCATTAGCTCAATATGTGGAGTTGAGCATGTCACAACCTCTCCATGACCCCATTTATCCATCTGTAAAATAATGTTGATACTTACCTACATTACCAATTCCAAGGAGAGCTGTGAGCATTAATTGGTTTGAAGAGTGCTTAAAAAAATTAAATCTCCAAATAATGCTAAATATTAGATAGAGTGTAACAGATTGTTTTCTTAGAGCTTGGCAATGCTATTTAGCATAGCCTGTAATAAAAAAAAGTCTCAAGGGTTCCATGAATCTTCCAGTAATGAAGGGTTCAGATAAATTAAGTGACATTTCTGAAGCCTGCTAAAGTGGGGAAGGCTGTTTGGCTGCAGTGTAATGGGTTGGCACAAGGCCCTCCTGTTGTTCAGGTCCTCTGTGCCCACAAACCATTCAGAGACCTTGGCTTTGTGCTCCCACAAGTGAGGTTTATTTACAGGTTGCTTGTCCACCACCTTCTATTTACAAACAGTCCAGCTTAACAGGCTCAGAGGCCTTGCAGTCCCAACCAAAAGACACTCAACCTCCTTCATACTCTGTGGATCCCCCCACCACACTTCCTGTGAGCCTTTTGTAGCTCTTGGCTAAGGAGTCCAGCAGCTGCTCTCTATTGGCCCACTAAGTGCAGGCTTACTCAGCTGGCTTCAATGCTCCCTTAATTAGGGCTCACCTGACAGAGGGCTGGCTCAGCTTTCTTTTGCTCAGCACCCTGTCACAGGCAGAAGCAACTAGCGTGGGGAGGACCACAATGTTTTTGGGTAAATGTAGTTTGGATAACTGTGATTGTGCTGTGAAACAAGACACAAAGTGTGTTAGTGAAAATTCACCAACAGAAGGCACGCAAGCTTGTTTTTTCATAGCTGTGTGTAAATAAAGGAATAACCCTTATTCCACTGAAGTCAATGGGATTAGGATCATGTCGTAAATCTTACAAACATCAGTTTGTTGGAATCCTACATAAAATGACAAATGATGTTATTTGTCTGTTATTAAATGCATTGGTAGTAAAATGAGTTTTCATCCATGCATTTTCTTCTCCATTCCTGTGGTACTGTAGAAGAACAAGTAGATCATCTTCTTTTTCTTTATGCCACTTTTCCTAGTGAGGGTTGTGGCGGCAGAATGGAAAGTAGGGAGGACCAGACTTCTCTTTCCTCCGCAACAGGCTCCAGCTCCTCCTGGGGATTCTCAGATGTTCCCATGACAGCCAGGTGATATAATCCCTCCAGCATGTCCTGGGTCAGCCTTGGGGCCTCCTCCCAGTAAGATGTGCCGTTATTGTTCTAAAGGAAGTCTACCAGGAGGCATCCTTATCAGGTACCCAAATCACCTCAGCTGACTCCTCTCAACACAGAGGAGTAGCAGCTGTATTCCAAGGCTCTCCCAAATAGCTGAGCCCCTCATCCTATCTCAAAGAGTCAGCCCAGCCACCCTGCTGAGAAACCTCATTTCCACAGCTTGTATTCATGATCTAGTCCTTTCGATCATTACCCAAAATTCATGGTCATAGGAGAGGATGGGGATGTAGATTGAGCTGTAAACCAAGATCTTCATCCAAAAACTTAACTCCTGCTTCGCCACCATGGATTGGTACAGCATCCACATCACTGCCACTGCCAAACTAATCCGCTGGTCAATCTCATGTTCCTGCTTACCATCACTCGTGAACAAAACCTCTAGATACTTAAACTCTTCCACTAAAGGCAGCTTCTCTCCCTTCACCTGGAGAGAACATTCCAATTTTTTCCGGGAAAGAACCATGACCTCCGATTTGGAGGTGCTGATTCTCATCTCAGCTGCTTCACAGTCGGCAGCGAGGCGTTTGAGTTTGTGTCAGAGATCACAGTCTGAAGAAGCAAGAAGGACATTGTCATCTGCAAACAGCAGAGATGCCACCTCCAAGTCCCCATACCTGATACTCCAACTCAGCTGCACCTTGATATCCTGTCCATGAAGATCACAAACAGGAGTGGGGATAGGACACACCCTTGGCAGAGTCCAGTGCCCACATTGAACAAACTCGACTTAATGCTAAGAATGCAGACACAACTCTTGCTCTGGAAATGGAGGGAGCAGATAGCACACAGCAGTGACACCGGCACCTCGTGCTCCCGCAGCAGTTCCCTCAGAACACAGTCATAAGCCATCTCCAGGTCTACAAAACAAAGGTAGACTGGGTTAGCAAACTCCCACAACCCCTCGAGTATCTGTGAGAGAGCAAAGAGCTGGTCTATTGTTCCATGTCCGGGATGGAAACTGCATCGTTCCTCCTGAATCCAAGATTCAGCTAATTGGCATAGCCTCTTCTCCAACACCCTGGCATAGACTTTGATGGAGAGGCTGAGAAGTGTGATTCCCCTGTAGTTGGAACGCACCCTCTGGTCTCCTTTCTTAAAAGATCGGGACTACCACCCTGGTTTGCTAATCCCGAGTTGCACCCACCTTCCATGCAACATTCAAGAGGCATGTTAACCATGACACCCCGACTTTGTCCAATGATTTCAACCTCTCCAGGTGAATCTCATTCACCCCTACCGCCTTACCTCTGTGAAGGTACTTTACCACTGCAGTGACCTCATCAACAGAAATAGATTCAATCCCACTGCCCTGAAAGGAGGGCATGACCACTGACTTGAGGAGTTCCTCAAAGTGCTCCTTCCACCTCTCAACAATCGTCTAAGTTGTGGTCAGCGTTTCACCACCGTTGCTGAGAACAACCTGAGCAATGTCTCTCCGACCGGTCTAAGACAATGAATGGTTTGCCAGAATACCTTTGAGGCTGGTCGGTAGTCATTCTCTATAGTCTTTCCAAACTCCTCCCAGGCTCAGGCTTTCGCTTTAATGACCGCCACAGCCCTCCTAACCTGCCAGTACCTCTTAGTCTTATTCAGGAGTCCGATTCACGAGCATTTCTTGGAAGGCCTCCTTCTACACCTGGACAGCTTCCCTCACCACTGGTGTCCACTAGCAGGTCCTACGGTTGCCCCCATGACAGGCATCAACTGCCTTCAGGCTACAGCTTTTCATGGCTGCCTCAACGATTTAGGCCCTGAACACGGTTGTAGGAAAGCTCTGTGGCCTTCCTCAGAGCCTGGGCCCGAGGAACAGCTGCAACTCCCCTGCTGGGCAGAAAAAGGCCCTGCAGGTCGACTACGCTGGGAGAAAAGGGGCGGAGCCAGGACAGGAAAGGCCAGTATAAAAGACTGGCCTAGCAGCTCAGTCAGGGGGAAGCTGCTGCTGGAGATAGATTTGTCTTCCCTGAGGCTGTGGTCTGGGCCTGATCCAGGCCCTGCAGCTGTGTGGAGCAACGGCCCCACCGACCACAGCCTCCAAGGCCTGCCTGGGCCGCTGGGCCCAAGTGACTGGGTAGGGCCGCCGGGCCTGAGTGACTGTGTAGGGCTGCCTGAGGCCACTGAATGGGAACAACCCCTCCCTTCCCCCCCGAGACTCCTCCTGACCTGGAGGAGCTGCCTGATGCTGGGGACCCATTGGAGCTACCTGAGCCTGGTATACTGGAGGACCTGCTGGGTCCCTGTGATCTGGAGGAGCTGCCCTCCACTGACGACCATGAGGAGTTTCTGGACCTGCCGCCAGTTGACGGTGAGGGACTTGTGGGGCTCCCGCTTGCCATCTACTCCAGTGACCTGGAGGAAGACCCCTGGCTGCAGGTACCCGGGTACAGGGTGGGAGGAAGTAGCCCAGGGATAGCCGAACATAGTTTGGCTGAGGCTGTGGCCGAACCAGTCAGTGTGTTGCAGCTGGAGCCCTGCTGACTCAGTTGCAAACCACTTTGCCACGGATAGGGCCCTGGGCTGGGACGCAGTGGAGTCGGATGGGCCTGCGTCCCCCTCCCCCCTTTCCTAACCACCCCGGGAGTGCTTGGCTCCTCTGAACCCGTCTGCCAGAGGATATCAAGCTTACTAACCCTGCCCCGCCTGCTTGAAGGCCGGGGGCAACAGACTGCTTGCCACCCCCACCTGCTTGAAGGCTGGGGGCCATAGACTGCTTTGCCTGCCCCACCTGCTCAAGGGCCAGGGGTAACAGGCGGCTTACGTGCCCTGCCCTGCTCGAGGGCTGGGAGCTACAGACTGCTTTGGCCGGCCCTGCCTGCTTGAGGGCCCAGGGGGCTACAAACTACTTGTCCACTGTGCCTCGCCTAGGGGCTGGGGGCTAAAGATTCACCAACCATTAGCTTTTTCCCACCATAGACTAAGGTGCTATGGCCTTCCTTGGAGCCTGGGCCTGAAGAACAGCTGCAAACCCCCTGCTGGGTCTGGCCACATGCCTACAATGGTCCACTTGGACTCAATGTCCATGACCTTGCTAGAATGCAGGAGAAGTTCTTCCGGAAGTGGGAATTGAAATCTTTCCTCACAGGGTCCTCCATCAGACATTCCTAGGTGACATGCACTGATTGTTTGGGCCTCCTATGTCTATCCAGCCAGCATCCCATGCATCGGATCCTACTCATTACCAAGTAGTGATAGGTTGATAGCTCTGCTCCTCTCTTCATCCAGGTGTCCAGAACATACGGCCTTAGGTCCGATTAAGTGACTGTAAAGTTGATCATTGATCTTTGGCTCAAGGTTCTTTGGTACCAGGTACATTTATGAGAAACCTTGTGTTTGAGCATGGTGTTCATTATGGATAATCCATGATTAGCACAGAAGTCCATTAATAACTCAGATATGAGGGGCCACTCCTCCCAATCACTCCCCTCCAGGTATATCCATCATTACCCATGTGGGGATTAAAGTCCCCCAGTGGAGCGAGAGACCTACCCTTGGAGCCAGACCTGGAGCCAAGTGTCTAGTGGCCAGGCCACCCATGTAATCCAGCCAGGCTCAGCCTGAAAAGATGACATGGACCTGCTTCGTGGGCTCACCATCTGCGAGGGAAAGGGTGAGGGCTGGGTTCAATGCCAGAATGGCAGCAGGAGGGATGGACCACGACAGACTAGCCCTCTGCAATGGAATAACAAGTAGATGTTGGCTAAATAACTCTGTCTGTTTCCAGGTTTTAGACTCCAATGTGAAGATAATGTTTTTTAAACAGGCTGTAGACCCAGAAGAGTTTCCCTGGGATCCAGTAGGTCATCCCCTCATGCATCTGGCTGGTATTAAACATGCCACTGGAGAAGCTGTTTACTGTGATGACATCCATGGTGTGAATGATGAGCTCTTCTTGGCTGTAATAACCAGTTCAAAATCTCATGCAAATATCATGTAAGTGCATAAGTAAAGGTTAATACAAAAGGATTTGTAATATAAAAAGCCAAATCCTAAAGTCCCTAAAAAGGCAAAATTCTTACTGATTTCAATGGGAATTTTGCTTGTGCAAAAAGCGCATGCAGTGGCATACCACGGTGGGGGGAGGAGGCAGGAGAGGGCTATGCTCCTAGGCGCCGGCCTGGGGGAGGGGGCACCAGCTGGGCCCTCCTCGGAGGAGCCACCCCCACATTGATATCCCCGGTGGTCACACCAACCCAGCCCACGGCTCTCTCATTGCGCCCAGAGGGGGCGGAGGGACCGGGAGGATGAGAGGTGGAGGGGCCAGGTCAGTGCAGCCGCCAGGGATGTCAGCAGGAGTGAGGGGGGTGTGGCTCCTCCTCCAAGTGCCCGGCCGGCACCCCTTAAGCCAGTGCCCAGGGGCAAAGCCCCCTTGGTACACTGCCGCTGCACCTGGGCAGGGGGGACTGGTGGAGAATGGGAAACAGACCTGCAGACACACACCCCACTGGGCGCTGCTGCTGTTGCCACCAACGTGGGGGCGCAAATACATGTATTGGCCCCCGAGTGCTGGAGACCCAGGGTACGCCACTGAGCGCATGATCATTCTCAGAGTCACTTAACACAAGTCTCATTAATTTTCAGTGGACTTTAGTTATGATTCCCATACAAAAACATAGTTAAGATTTGGGAGGAAAAAAACCCTCCCAAGAAGGTGGTTGTTAGCAAGGAACAAACATTAAAAAGCCAAAAAATTCAGTTATGATTAAACATGCAAGAAATTGAAACATTTAAGTGTAAGACGTATTATACTTAAGCTACTTTAATTCTGTCCCCTTAACAATTTCAACCTTGCTTTGTTCCTTTCTGAGCTACTTTGCAAACATGTAGGACTTTTACAAAATGAATCCACTAACCTATTTTAGTGTTTCTTTTGTCTCTCTTTTTTTGGGGGTGGGGAAAAGGTTTGCTATGAATTGGCAAAATACTTTAGATTTTTTTGGACTCTTGGTAAAATTTTTAAGGTATCATAAATAAGGAACACTTTGGCCAACTTACCTCAACTGTAGTAGAAAAATTTACCTCCCCTATGTTTTGAGGCTGATAATCCTCTATTTGAAGATTTTGGGGGACATAGCCAAAAATAAGGTGTATTATAGGAACTGAGATATAATCTTAACTATGGAGGAGCCACTGCATATTTAGAATAAAATTTTGAAATGGTGAGCTATAGTAGCAAGCTCTTCCCCATAAACTATTTTTAGTATGTACACTGTGATGGCTTGTCTATCCCACACTCACCCTGCAGGATTTAATGCAGGTCAGATGGGCCAATTAACCAATTAGGCAGTTAATTAAAGAGGCTCAGCTGGGCAGGAATAGGCAGGGTCTATAAAGCCCAGGAGCTGAAAGGCGAAGAGGCTGCTGGGAAAAGGTAGACACTCCCTAGAGAAGGGGAGTAGGGGTAGAGTCTGCAGATAGCAGTCACTCCCTGGGAGGAGGCGGCTTTGGGAATTGGCAGGCCCAGAAAAAAAAGGGGACCAGTAGTAGGAAGCAGCCCAAGGCTAGAGCAATGAGTTTGGGAGAGAGAAGACCCAGACTGCTGCGTGGAGGGTCCCTGGGCTGGAAGCCAGAGAACAGTGCAGGCCTAGGTTCCCTTACTAGGAAAGTAGCACCAAAGCAGTAAGCAAGAAGACTGCCTATTGAGGCTATTGAGGAGCTAAACCTCCCCTGGAAGGGTGGACATAGAAAGTGACATGGTCAGAGTGCTGAGCCACAAAGAAGACACTGCGGTTCCTTAGGCTGCGAGAGAAACTGTAGATGGACAGAGTAATGGTGTGCAAACCATGGATGGGGGTGGTGCATCTGTAGGATGACCTGGTGTTCTGATTTTATAGGGACAGTCCTGATATTTGGCGCTTTGTCTTATAGAGGCACCTATTACCCCCCACCCCTTGTCCCAATTTTTCACACTTGCTGTCTGCTCACCCTAGGTGTCTGCCTTGAGTTAATCCCCAGAGTACTAGGAGGAGGCGCCAGTCTGGCAGTGAGTAGTGCACCCTGTGACAACAGAAATCATTTAATATTTTTCCCTAGTCAAAATGAAAGATCTCTTTATTCTTATAAACCCCTAGGGTGAAATCCTAGCTAGGTCCACAGACAGCAAGGGCAAAATTTGCACTGACTTCAGTAAGGCTAGGATTTCACCAATATGGAAATTGGCCAAAATATTAAGAGGCATTGTAACAGAATGATAGAAAAATATTTAATTTAATCTATTTCTCTTTCAGCCTTATCCAACATGGTTTTTATCTTTAATTTTTAATTAATAGAGAATTTAAGCGCTATAAGGTGAAACATTTAAATCTTATTAAGAACAACATTCCTATTGGGATAACTGTATTTATGGGGAGGAGGAGGGGAGATATGCCTATGTTTTTATTTGGCTTTGATGGTAGCAATTTAAATGATTATTTGGTCATGATGTTTATAAAAATCTGGGGTAATATAGAACACATCTGAGAAAATATTTCTTGAAATTTTCAGAATCATTTATATTGGCATCTTCTCAATGTTCAATCCTTTGTGAAATCATTGGTCTACGTTTTCTTTTCAAGATCAATCAATACATTGGAGGCCTTTAGATTGCTAGGGGTGATTGATGTGATAACAGCTCAAGATATTTCAGAAATAAACAAATTCTGTTGCATCACTGGACCAGAGAACTCGATTGCAGGCAATAAGGTATTATTTGTCTGAGTCTTAACCTCATCTGTCCTATAATTAGCTAAATTAAACCAAAGTTTTCTCTTATGGGAAAGCAGGCTTTACACATTTTTGGTAAGGATAAATATAGATAGTAAGTAAGATGCATACATGGTCTGAAAATTACTTTAGTAAAAATTAGCATATACCAGTAAGAATAGAATATTGATTAGATATAGAAAGGCAGAAAATTTTGAAGAGTAATGAGGAATTATTATTATTTCTCCCTTAAATCCTTATAATAATGCATCAAATAACTTTAAATGATCCTTAAATGCCACATTACGTACAGAGTGCAGTTAACTTTTTTTCTTTTTCTTAACCAACAAAAGCAATCAGCTATTGTTTTCAGAATTCTAAACTTAACAAAAACATAACTGACTAGGGCTTTTTCCCTCTGTAAGGCCATGTCTATAGTAGTATTTATGCCACCAAAACCTTTGTCACTTAGGGGTGTGAAAAAAAACTCCCCCTGAGCGACATAAGTTTTGCTGGCATAAGTGTTTGTGTTGCACATCGCTGTGTCGGTGGGACACTCTCTCCTGCTAACATAGCTACTGCAGCTTGTTGAGGTGGTTTTATTATGTTGACGGGAGAGCTCTCTCCCATCTGCATAATGCAACTACACATGCACTCTTACAGCAGCACAGCTGTATCAGTATAGCTGTGCTGCTGTACGCTTGTAAGTATAGACATGGCCTAAACATTCCTACCTCCCCAAAGCCCAGCAGGAGAACAAAAGTTCAACCTCTTCAGATGAATATGGGGGCACAGATCCAAGAATCAATTACAGACACAAAATATACAAAAACAGGAATGGGGTGCCTGTCATAGGGTCAAACCAAGGAATCCAGAAGGGAACACATCTGAACAATCTCCATGGCTCCAAGGAATCAGTGAACGCTGCCCAGAAGAACTCTGCCTGGAATCGAGCATGGACAAAGGACCAGAAGAAGTGTCTGTAATTATAGATAACCCCTTTGCCCAGCTCCTCCTCCTCCTGGACTGATAGATGGCCATCTTTGTCAGTGCCACAAAGAGGTTGTTAAGGAGGTCTCAGGACTTTATGTGGCAACAGATGGGGAATGCTTAAATGAAATAGTGCAGGCAGAAGTGCAACCAGAACCCCTGTAAGAGGTTCTGAAGGAGGCAGGAAAAGGGGTCCAACCTCACATGCTGCTGATTGGCATACAGGGTTTCTGTCTCACCATAGGAGGGTCGGATGTTGGGGGCATCTGTGAACTGTGCCAACCGTGTGCCTGTGCTCACTGTCCATGGAGGAGCTGCTAACTGATGTCACTGGAAGGCCACAGCACTAAGGAGGATTACAAAGTGGCCCATCAGGGATTCTCACACTTGGACAGCATCAGTAGGTCTTGCCACTTGGTATTGGGGCAAGACGTGAGGGCAGTGAAGAGCACAATGTGGAGCATGAACACACAAAGATGTTCCTTATACATGGTTCAGAGGAAAAATGGCTGAATGTTATGCAGCCAGGATGTTAGCAGGATGCAGCATCAAGCTCCAGAAGGCCAGAGTATACTGGTGGGCATGGCTCACCCTCATGCTGGAACTGCTTGGTATACACAAGAGAGGCAGGAAACAGGGCAGTTCACCATGGCTGGGACTGGAGAACAGTGCTATGTGGAGGTGCTCCAAAGCTGAAGTGTCAATAAGCATTCATGTTTAAAACTTTTAGGGGAGTAAGGGAAGGGACTAGCCTTTCTTGAGTAAAGGCATGCGTAAAGTCGTTCTCGCCATAGCAGTAAGTAACTAAAATCACTTGCTAGTTTACAAGCAGAGTAGTAGTAAAGGTAACTTGAAAAGTTTTTAAAAAATTGAATTGCCCTTTTTTGTTTCTTTATGAAATAATCGTCTTTCTTCCTCATCCCTCCAAAGTTGTAGGTTTTTTTTTGTTTTGTTTCGTTTTTTCATCTTACAATATCAAGTCTGGTCTTCCTTGGTCTTTTTCAGGAAGATTTTATGAGGCTGGGGTCTCAGATGTATTTTGAGTTCTCACACTTTAAATTGAAGGAATGAGGATGTTCCAACTTTGTCAAAGAAGTCCTTTCTTCAAAATATTCATTTGTCATTGAAGTTACTCAGGGTAGAAATTTCAAGAGCACTCAACAATGACCTAATTCTACTCCTCTAGAAGTCAATGGGATTTTTACCATTGACTTCAATGGGAGTGGAGTTAGCTAATGCCAAGGGCTTTTCAAAATACCACTCAAATTGTTTAAAAGGGAAATAGCAATGGCATTTAAATAGTCTGACTAAAAATCTTTTTTATTAGAGAATGAACAGCTAGCGATCTTATCAGATCACAAGCGTGTCTTCCAAGTTAGTCATTAAGAAAGGAAACAAAACACCTCTTACCCTTGGGGAAAAAAAAAAAACTAACAAAAAGAGTCACCTTTGAAATTTTTGCCTACATCTTAATGCTGGAAACCTGATGCCATTACTCTGTATTTCCTGAGTAAATGCTTGATGCTGAGTTGACACATACACATTCACTTCTTTATTCTCTCTTTTTGGCACAGCAAACACACTCTGGGTCTCCATGTAAAAATGTACCTGTGCCCTAATATGGATCTCCCCTGTTCTGAAGATAAACAAAGGAAAATGGCAGTGATGTAGATGAGGAAATAAGAGAATGAGAAGAGAAGATACACATGGAGCTCTCTGTTGACTGCAAAGGGATGCAAACCCTTGCTTGTTGAACCTGTAGGTCAACAAAAGCTTGCAGCATTTATGTTTGCTGCCAGAGAAGTCCCATTATGTCCTGGTGCATCTCCTTCTCCTTTTCCTTCTGGGACTCCTGGGTCTGTCTCCTGTCTGCTCTTTCCTTCTTCAGACTGTGCAATATTCACCCTCCAGGCCTTCTGTTCATGGTCTGATGCAACACTGGCTTGCAAGATCTCTGAGACAATATCCACCCAAGTCCTCTTCTTTTTCCTCCTCACTGGGCATTCAGCAGGTGTGGAGGGGTGACCCCTCAAGGCTGCAGCAGCAGCAACTAGAGCAACCAAAAGCCTGATGAGAAAACTAAAATATGGGGAGGAAATTGAAAGACCTGGTGGCCATTTCTGTTATTTAGATCCTGCTACTCTTTGAGTATTTATTTTGTGTAGCTATAACAAAGAATGAAAAAATCATACTTCAGTAAATAATCATTTTATGGCAAATTGCACTGGCATAAAATTATGAACTGATTTTACAAGAACTAGTGGCTTGAGTTTTCAACGTCCCATCCAATAGGATTATATGTCATGTAAAAAGAGTTGGTGGTGATTTTGGCAGAAAGGTGACCAAACCTGCTATCCTGGCAGCTGTCACAGCAGTGGCAGCAAACAAGTGTAGGATTTAAAAAAAATACAAGTGGAGGAATAAATTATAACAATCTGTCACAACAATGCAATGGAGCTAAGTCCTCCAGGTGATCTAGAGACAAATACTACCTCCGTGTAGAAGAGCTTTTAACATTACTCATAGTTATGCAACCAGGGGGAGGCTGCAAGGGGCTAGCCAGTCAGAGGGTTGCAGGCTAGTATAAAAGGGGCTGCAGTGCAGATCAGAGTTGCTTCCTTGCTGGAGTCAGAGGAGTGAAGGTGGTGCTCCTGGCTGGCCAAAGAGAACTGTAGTACCATGGACCACTTAGTGCTGGCAGGGACAGGGGAAATGAGGAATTGGTCCTGACTGACTGCTGGGCCTGAACATAGAAGAGCCTTGAGGTAAGGCTGAAGCATTAGTGAAGGCTGGGGCTGCAGGCAAGTGGTCCAGGGAACTGAAACAGTTTTGTTAAAAGAACACAGCAGCACATGGCTGGGACCCAGAATAGTGGGAGGGCCTAGGTTCCCCACATAGGCCACTGGGGAAGTGGCCTACAACTGGAGAGTGATAAACCCCCCAGAAGGGGATTTAAACTACTTAGTGACCCAGCTGGAGAGCTGGGGCAGAAGGGCTCAGAGAGGGTGAAACCATTGCCTCCAGGGAGGAAGCCCGGGGAGTGTGACCTGATACCAGGGCTGAGACTGTTTAAAGATTGCAGACACCCCCAGTCAGAAGGTGCTGCTCGTGAGAGGTGGCAGCCACACAGTTACATGTCTTTTGAGTTCAATGGAAAGCATCACATAGATGCTTGGCATAAAAGTTTGTAGCACTGGGTCCATATATATGATGACTGCAGTATCTGAAGGCTTTTCGAATGCTCAATTATAACTGTTGCTACTTGCTTAACTTGTAGTTAAGGTTGCTGTGACTCCATCCCAAATAGCAGTGATGTTAATTTGATTTAAATGAACACTTTGTTTCATTTAGAACTGGCTATTCCATGTGTTCTGGACCATGGGGATAATATGTTGATAACTGGAGGAAGTCAGGCAGACATTCTTCCCTGGAAAATACAGAGTAGAAGAAAACAATATATGTGCAAAATATCTTTTCCATTTTATGATTTTTTTAAAAGGCTTTTATCTATACTTTCTAATATTGGGCTTTATCCTGCAATCATTCCTCAGGCAAAACTCTCACTGACTTAAATGAATATCAGACCTGCTTCTGCCTGGTTTTTCACCATCTGTCCAGTCACACATCTCCACCTATGTCTTTTGTCTACCTTGATATCTTCCTTCCATATCAAGAATGTCAAAAAAGTAAGTTAATCTTTCTTCCTAAAAACCTTTTCCCTTAGTTTTGTATTACTTTTGAAAATTTCATAACACACTTTCACCCACATTTGTAATCTTCACATCCTGTTCAGCTCCTCTTTCTTCTCTTCTCCCATCCAAGCCAACACCAGATCTTTCCACTAATACTGGCCCTTCCTTTGATCCTTACTGCCAAATCATTAGTACACATTCTGTTAAACACCCTCCTTGTCTGCAATAATCTTCTCACCCTTCCAGGTTGTCCAAAATCATCCTGCCAAGATCATCTTCTCTCACAACTCTGAACATGTTTTTCTCTCATTGGATGGATGGGAGAAAATAACTTATTCATCCACACCATCCAGCCTTTTTAATTTTTCTGTAGCTGCAGATGTGAGAAGCGGCTATCTGAAATAGCCACCTAATATTACTCATGTTGAACACTGACATTCTTCTTGAATCTCTGCACAGCTCCCAATATTCTTTTGCATAAAATTCAAGTTTCTCTTTGCCTTTACAGTTCTCCATACTTAATGCATAGAATTGCCTGGACTTTACAAACAAATATTTACAAATTTATTTTTGTAATCAATTACATTTGGGGTCTAATACCTCTGAAATGGGGTATGTGTGGCTTTAAAAAAAAACAAACCTAGCTAATCAGATGACTTCCTTCAGAAATTGCTTTCTGGATCACATTATACACTAAGAAGTTTTATGAAAATGAAAAACCAAGGCAATATGTTTGTAGTTTAGTTGTGGCTATGAGTCCCAAATGTCCAGAGAAGAGTACATATTATGTAAATTATACTTTAAAGTGTATGTATATAAGAGCAGCAGATTTTAATAAGTACTTGAAAAAACTGACAATGTTGTAAGGAAGTAGGATTAATGGATGATGGCAGAATCATGGCTCTGAATATAAGATATTATAGTAATGGAGAATGTACACCAGATGAATGTATTGTGTAAGTTCAGTGTCTTGTAGACTGTTAGGAAACTTATTAAGCAGAAGGGAACCAACTGGCAAACACAATAGATTCATAGAGTCCCAGGCTAGAAGTGACCCTTGTGATCATTTAGTCTGACCTCCTGCATAACACAGGCCAGAGATTTCCCTGAATTAATTCCTGTTTGAACTAGAGTACACATTTTCGAAAACCGTCAAACCTTAATTTAGAAAATGCCAATGATCCACCCCTTAGTATGTTAGTCCAATTGTATCTTGTTTCCAGTCTGAATTTATCTAACTTCAATTTCCAAGCCATTGGATCTTGTTATACCTTTGTCGGCTAGACTGAAGAGCCCATTATCAAATTTCTGTTTCTTATTTAGGTACTTTATAGATTGATCATGTCACCCTTAATCTTCTGTTTGATCAGCTATATTGATTGAGCTCCTTGAGTCTTTCACTATAAAGTATGTTTTTCAATCTTTTAAACAGACTCATGGCTCTTCTCTGAACCCTCTCCAATTTATCAATATCCTTCTTGAATTGCAGACATCAGAAATGGACATAGTATTACAGTAGCAGTTGTACCAAAGCCAAATACTGAAGTAATATAACCTCTCTACTCCTACTCAAGATTCCCCTGTTTATACAACCACTGATCCAGTCTTTACATTTAAAGTGATTAGTTTAATTGCTAATTGCAAGGAAGCATCAAGAATAGAATTGGCTTTACCCTATTTAAATTATTTACTGCTCTGTTACATGTTGGGAGGGATTTCCAAAGGGCAGGTAAGCACCCAGCTGTCATTGAAAGTTAATGGAGGTTCGGTGACTAGTTCCCATGTCTACCTTTTGAAAATCTCATCCTCTATTACTAAGAAAACAATTAAGATTTTCAGGAGGATACTGGCTAGGATCTCTTTTTGTCAGATGGGGGTGATCTATTAATCAGACATAGAGATTTTCACTAGTAGAGAACCAAGTGGCTCACCTGCTTAACAAAGTAGGTTGGTCTAATAGTTTATCAAAGTCACTATCAGCACCTGCTCCAACGCTCCATTTTTTCACTTAACTATGCAGTTTATGCACATATTCCACATGAGTAATATTGTCAGACATTTTAAGATTCAACAAATAATAAAATAAGCCAGAAGTTCTCAAATCTTAGACATAATAGTAGTAATAATAGCTTTCATTCTCCTTATCCTAATGTGTGGGAGCCATCCAGGCATGCAGCAGTTTCCATTGTTGTAGCAGTTTATTCTGCAACCATATGCACTAACTTATAAAGTGCAAGTACAGTGCAACAGGATATTTGAGGGTGAGGGGTGGAGACCAGAGTCCTTTTTTTAAAGGCTGAAATAACTTCTATGACTGATCTATCCAAGCATTTATAACTTTGTCACTTCTCAAGTATATGAATAGAATTTTATTGCTGCTTTCAAAACAAAATCACTTCACCCTCACTTCCAGTCTATCAACCAGAGATATTTTTGATAGTGTTTTAGTATTGAATATGGTGATCTAATTTGTGTTAAATAATAGTAGTGGGTGGAGAGGAGATGCAGAAAAGGGAATGCAAAAAAGAAAAAGCTCTGATACTTGGACTTCCAGAGCTGTATTTAGAAGTAAGTGATTTGAGCAAATTCCCAGAATGCCAAAAGCTCAGGGACATCATTACCCAGTCATACCCTGGCCTTGTATCTTTGCTGTAGTGCTGAATACATTCAGAAATCATGTTAGTCTTTGAGTGCTTGCTCATGTCGATTCCAAATAGGTGTGTGCGTGCTGCATGCACTGTTGCTGGAAGGTTGGTTTTTCCCCTAGCAGCACCCGTCGATTCAGAGCAGGTGCCCCTTGGAATGGCACCTCCATGGTGCTGTATATAGGGACTTGCTTGACCTGCTGCCTCTTCAGTTCCTTCTTACTGCCCGTGATGGTCATTGGAGCTTCCTTGCCTCATTTCCTGACAAGCTCCCTCTAGGCAAAAAAAAAAAAAAAATTATAAATAGATTTTAGTTGCTAGTTTTAGTTATACTAGCTGTAGGTACGTTTTAATTTGAGGGGCACCCCCTCCACAGGGGCATACATCAGTCCCAGGGTTTCAAACCATGTGAGGCCTGCTACAAGTCCATGCCCAGAGGAGACCTACATGAATCCTGCCTGAAGTGCCTGGGAGAAGCGCAGCAAGCGGATAAAAGCAAGATCTGCAGGGGCTTTCGGTCGAGGACAAAGAAGGACAGGAGCGCTAGACTTCAATACCTCCGTATGGAGGCAACGCTCCATCCTTAGACAAGTTCCAACTTGCCACCAGCACTTCAGTTTGGAGTGCGCCAGCCTCTGTAAGAGAGGCTGTGGTGCCGAAGGGGGACTCGGCACCCAGAGAACACTGGCACTGACATTCCCTGGCACCGCTCTCACTTGCTGGTGCCTCAGAAGAAACAGAAAGACATACAGGGGTCGCTTACTCACACTGAGGACTGCAGACAGTGGGAGAGACACAGGTGCGTCCCACGCCAGGACACTGTGCACCCCCCCACTTCTCCCCCCACCGGGACTGGTGCCGTCGACTTTGGCCCCACGAGGGGATCCTTTTGAGTCCAGCACTGTTGGACTCATCTGACAGGGAGAACCAATTGGGGAGCTGCACTCTCCATCCACCCTGGACACCCTGCCAGAAGGGAGGAGCAGGAAGTCAGTAAGCATCCCATTGTGGTGCCGTCCAGAGACAAATCTGCGATGGCTCAGCACTGATCGCCCTCACCTCGGCACTGTGATCTGGACTCACCTTGCTCAGCACTACTGTTGTCTCTGCAGTCTGAGTCCCAGTTATCGGACTCAGAAGTGGAATCTTATGTGTCCAGGCACAGCAGACACCAATTACAGATTCAGCCACTGGCAGAAGCAGGGGCAAATCCCCTTTATGGGACCATGGCAGCCCCAGTGGCAGGCACCTCCCTGGTGGTCCTTTTTGGACCATCTGGGCTTTCCATCAAGCCCAGGGATCCTCATCTAGGAGGCCATACTCTGTTGCCTCACACACAAGGAGCTTGAGGCCATCGGTACCGCAACCATCTCCACATTGTGCCAAGAGGGAAAGCAACCACGGCACCAAGGAAAGAGTGGATCCTGGTGTGTACCCCAGTAGTAAGGAGGCCCATGGCACCATGAGGGATGCTTTGGAGGGGCAGCAGGACTCTGCGGAACAGGAGGGCCCATCCCTCCCCAGGACATCTTCGTCGTCATCCCCAGATGAGGCAGTGGCAGGGACCTCAGCTACTTCTCCTCCAATGGATAATGGGGCCCAACAACAGCTAATGAGGAAGGTGGCAATGAACCTAAGCCTCTAAGCTGAGGAGGTGCGAGAGTCTGAGGACCTGATGGTGGATATCCTGATTCCGGAGGGCCCCTCTCGGGTAGCGCTCCCCTTAATCAACACAATTCAAACCACAACTAAGACCTTTTGGCAGACTCCTGCGTCCATCCTTCCAGTGGCTAAAAAGACAGCGCAAATATTTCACTCCATTCTGAGTATGACTACCTCTTCATGTATCCACAACCAGGGTCACTGGTGGTGGCTGTGGCGAATGATAAGGAAAGGCAGGGGCAACAGGCACCTACGCCCAAGGTGAAAGACTCCAAAAAACTGGAGCTCTTTGGTAGAAAGGTATATTCTATCAGAGGGCTCCAGCTTCACATAGCCAACCAGCAGGCTATCCTTAGCTGATATAACTTCAACTCCTGGGAAGATATGTCAAAGTTTAAGGAGCCACTTCCAGCTGACTGCAGGCAGGTGTTTACTGCAATCATTGAGGAAGGAAAGGCTGTGGTGAAAACATCTCTGCAAGCATCCTTAGATTCAGCAGACTCTGCCACCTACACACGTCTCCAGGGATCACAATGCGGAGGTGCTCCTGGCTGCAGATGTCTGGTCTTCCCCCAGAGGTATGGCAGACCATCCAAGATCTGCCATTTGAGGGCGCCGCCTTGTTCTTGGAGCAGACAGATTCTAAGATGCAGTCTGAAGGATTCTAGGGCAATCCTGAAATTTTTGGGATTGCACACTCCGAGTACCCAGAGAAAACATTTTAAACCTCAACCTACCCCAGAGACAGGACTATCTCAGGACGAGGAGCAGAAATAATAGGCACAGAACACTACAGCCTCAGTTTACCCAGGGCTGGAGCTCAACAAGACAGCCATCGAGCTCCAAGCAGCCATTTTGAAGGAGCACCCGAGAGCAACAAACCAGTCTGCAACCTGAATCCATCCCTTTGTTTCATGAACGGTCTGTCCCACTTCTACCATGTATGGACTTTAATTACTTCAGACACTTGGGTATGGCACATGGTAGAAGTGGGATATTCTCTCCAATTTTCCTCTCTCCCAGTTGCCTGCCTCCCTTCCCTGTCCCTCTTCATGGACCCCTCTCACAATCAACTTTTGATCCAGGAGGTGCAAGAGTTCCTATAGTTGGGAGCAGTGGAAGAAGTCCTGCAGGAGCTAAGGGGGAAAAGGATTCTACTCCCATTATTTCCTAATCCCAAAGGCCAAAGGGGGTTCTCAGATCTATTCTCTACCTGCAAAACCTCAACAAGTTAATGAAGAAGACGAAGTTTTGCATGGTTTTGTTGGCCACAATTATCCCCTCCCTGGATCCAGGAAACTGGTATGCTGCTCTTGACCTAAGGACGCTTACTTTCACACATCAATAGTTCCGTCCCACAGGTGGTTCCTCAGGTTCATGGTGAACAACGCTCACTATCAATTCACAGCCCTCCCCTTCTGTCTGTCATCGGCCCCTCGAATGTTCACCAAGTGCATGGCGGTGGTCGCTGCATTCCTGGGGAGATGACACATGCACATGTTCCCGTATTTATTGATTGGCTGATCAAAGGCCACTCCAGGGATCATGTAGAGGCAAAAGTCAAAGTAGTGAAGTTAACCTTCGAGAACCTGCGCCTGTGTCTAAATGTACCCAAAGGATAGAATTTATAGGTGCAGTGCTAGACTCGAGGCTGGCAAGAGTACTTCTGCCAGAGGCTTGCTTCAAGGCCATGGAATCCATCATAGCAGATATGAGTTGCTTCCCGACTATAATGGCAAGGGTTTGTCTGAAGCTATTAGGCCACATGGCCTCATGCACTTACATGGTACAACACGTGAGGCTGTGGCTGAGACCTCTCTAAGCCTGACAGGCATCAGTCTACCACCCAAACAAAGACAAACGGGACAAAATAATTTCACTTCCCCACAGAATTATCAATTCACTCCAATGGTAGAGAGACGCACAGCCAGTATGTACAGGAATCCTATTTTCCAAACCCCAGCCATCACTGTCCCTGGTTGCGGATGCATCCAAGTTAGGCTTGGGAGCACACTTAGGCCCCCTCAGGGTCTCAGGAAGAGCTATCACTCCACAAAAACGTCCAAGAGCTGAGAGCAGTTTGACTAGCCTGTCTGGCCTTCCAGCCGCACATAAAGCGCAAGTGCATTTCAGTTTTTATAGACAATACAACAGCAATGGTTTATATAAACAGACAGGATGAAACGTACTCCTCTCCCCTTTGCCACGAAGCCCTCAAGCTGTGAGACTTTTGCATCGCTCACTCCATTCACCTGGAGGCGTTTTACCTTCTGGGGGTCCAGATGTGCTAGTGGATTGTCTCTGCAGGTCATTCTGCAACCATGAGTGGTCCATCCGTCCAGATATACTGAATGGTATCTTCTAACAGTGGGGAGTTCCCTAAGTGGATCTTTTCACAACTCAGCTCAACAGGAAGCATCAGCAGTTCTGCTCCTTCTAGAACCATAATACAGGTTCGATCAGAGACACATTCCTTCTGCCGTGGGGACATGGTCTAATGTACGCATTTCCCCCTTCTCCTTTAATCCACAAGGTCCTGCTCAAAATCAAAAGGGAAAAGACGTCAGTTATACCGACAGCCCCAGCCTGGGCCAGACAGCATTGGTTCACAATGCTACAGGAGATGTCAGTAGCCACACACATAGCCCTACCTCTGGTACCGAATCTTATCATGCAGGACTTTGGCCACGTGCATCATCGCAATCGCGAGTCCCTGCACACCTCATGGCATGGAACCCCCATGACTAAACCCCAGAGAGTCGGCCTGCTCAGACCTAGTTAGGGAGGTTCTGCTAGGTACCAGGAAGGCATCTATTAGGACAACTTACCTGGCGAAATGGAAGAGATTCTCTATATGGGTGGCACAGAAAGACATTTCCCCAATGCAGGCATTGATTCCTTTCATCTTAGGCTGTCTGAAACACTTAAAACAGATAGGCCTGGCCATTTCTTCTATAAAGGTGCATCTGGCAGCAATTTCCACCTTTCACCCAGGCACATTTGCCTGTTCCATATTTGCTGGTCCAATGGTGTCCTGTTTCCTCAAAGGTCTGGATAGACTCTACCCACCAGTCCAGAACCTGATACCTGCTTGGGATCTTAACTTAGTGCTTACTAGGCTTATGGGGTCTCCCTTTGAGCCCTTGGCTTCCTGCTCGTTCCTGTATCTCTCATGGAAGATTGCCACCAGGAATGCTATCACCTCAGCCAGGAGAGTGTCAGAGCTTAAAGCGCTAACATCAGACCCCCGTATACGGTTTTTCACAAACCCGAAGTACAGCTACGACCACATCCAGCCTTCCTACCGAAAGTGGTGTCCCAGTTTCATCTAAGCCAGGACATCTTCCTCCCAGTCTTTTTTTCCAAAACCACATGCCAACAGCAGAGAGTGAAGCCTTCATACTTTATATGTCAGGAGGGCCCTAGCCTTCTATATAAAGAGAACTAAGCCCTTCTGTAAGTCAAAGCAACTGTTCACTGCGGTGGTTGATTGGATAATGGTCCTACCGGCATCATCCCAGAGGATCTCTTCTTGGATCACCTCTTGCATCAGAACTTGTTACGACCTGGCTAACATACCAGCTCCACTGATAACTGTGCACTCCATGAGGGCTCAGGTCTCTTCAGCGGCATTCCTGGTGCGCATCCCTACATAGGAGATCTGCAAGGCTGCTACTTAGTCGTTGATTCATACGTTCATTACACCATCACTCGCCAGGAGAAGGATGACGCTGCATTTGGCAGGGCAGTGCTTTAGTCAGCAATCCCATGAGCTCTGATCCCTCTGCCTTGGGTCAGCTTGGAAATCATCTAATTGGAATCGACATGAGCAAGCACTCGAAGAAAAGACAGTTACTTACCTTCGTAACTGTTGTTCTTTGAGATGTGTTGCTCATGTCCATTCCAAGACCCACCTGCCTTCCCCTCTGTCAGAGCAATCCGGCAAGAAGGAACTGAGGAGGCCGCGGGTCAGCAGGGCCCCTTTACAGCGCCATGGAGGTGCCACTTCAGGGGGCGCCTGCTCTGGCCCGATGGGTGCTGCTAGGGGAAAGCCCTTCTGGCAACAGTGTGTACATACCTAATTGGGATGGACATGAAGAAAAACAGTTATGAAAGTAAGTAACTGTCGTTTCTGCAGAGGGGAAAGGAACTGCTGCTTCTTCCTTCCTTGTAAGTGAAATAGAATCCAGCAGAACTGCTTGAGCATTATGCAAGGCTCCATCAGCTGAAAAGAGCGATGATGCAAGGTAGAGAAGAGTGACAATTAAAATCACAATGGTAGCTGGCAAGTCTCCTTGGAGATGAGGACTGAATGCACTCAAAGACTGAGCCCGTCTCTCGGAGTAGGATTAAAGCATAAACATAGAGCAAAACATTGTGAGGAGGCTTGCCTGGCTGCTGGTAGTGCTGTCCTTTCTCTGTCGATAATAGAGAACTTCAGTATGAAACACTGTCAAGCTCACACATTTCAAGAGCACTGAATTATAGTAAACTTTTAAAATGTACAATCTCTTCACTACTATTGGATTGTGCTTGTATCTGGACAGCAGTTTTAATAGAACATGCTATGTACATCTGGCCTCATTGCTCAAACCCCAGGCACACTCCAGCAAGAGTGAAGTGATGGAAATTGGATTAGAATAAGCACTGGGATTCAAAATGGTGGCCCTTGCCTCAAAGCAAGAACTCCAGCAGAGGTGAGTGATTCCTCTATATCTGTGGCATGTGGTCAGAATACACTTCAGGTGAGCACAAAAATCCAGTCTAGGATTCACTTGTGACTGTTACCTTAAGTTTTTCAATAACGTTAGTTTGAATAATATGTTAATAGAATGCTGATTTCTGGAGCCATGTAAATATTCTGGCAACCCCCAACTTCTGGTTCATCACCCCCTTAAATACAATGACTTTCATTTCATAGTGTTTTGCATTTATTTTTGTGAGGGTGTAATTTAACCAATCTCTGGATTATGTTTTTCTTTAAGCTGCAGTTTTAGTTCATATCTACGTGGATGGGTCTGTGTTGGTAACTCATAGTGGAGCTGAGGTAAGCCAAGGTATTTACACCAAAATTATGCAGGTAATAAGTAGCCATATTTATATACACAAAGCAACAGCAAAAGGTACCAATAAATTGGTCTAATAAGAAATGTACTAGAATAACCAAAATGAACTGAATTCCCAGTTTTAATATCTCTGTCCAGTTGGTGGTGGTATTGCTTTTATACTAAATCATAATGCATACCAGAAGTTCTTAGTAATTGGGAAAATAAAGACAATTCTAAACATGTGTTTAAAGTATGTTCAGGTACTTCATGGGTGCATGAGTTCCTCTGCCAATCTTTGTGGTTTTACAATTACACTTTCCTGTTCTTATGTTTTTTTCTTTCCCTTATTGCTTTGTGAAAGGCCCATACAAACGGGAAACAGAGGAAATACTGAAATTGGTGTCCTCCTTGACTAGCAGTGCTTGCAATTTCATAAATGACTCTCAGATTAGGTTTTGGGTTATACAGAAGGAGGATGTCTGTGCACTCAGGACTTTTAAATTGTATTTTAAAATATTTTTCAAACGTGGTTACAACTCAGTGACAAAATTCCTTAGCTCCATTGCTCTACTAATTGTATCCATCTTTTATCATCACCAGAATGCTTGTCAAACTCTTCTGAAATGTCTTGAGCCAATCATGGACAAAAATCCTGAAGGAACATGGAGAGATTGGATAAGAACTGATTTTATATTCTACACAAAAATATTTAACTTAATTTAGAAAATGCACTTGAGCAACCTTATCAACACACAGTAAAAATCAAGGAAATAGCCAATTAAGCCAATATTAACTTCCAGGCATCACATGCTTGATTACTCAACATAATACCCATACATACTCTGACTCCTCTGCTACACAGCTCCTTTTTGATTCCAACTGGAGTCCACCCCATAAACACATCCAGTTCCTCAAGTCACACTCAAATGCACAAAGTGAACTCTATCCTCAGACTTTTAGGTAGAAATAACAACATATAATAAACTTCTATAGTAAAAGTATGTATATCAGGAAGACACCTTAATCTTGCTGAGGTCAGTTAAGGTGATCTTGAGGAATCAGAAGTATGTCTAGAGGCAGGGGTGCTGGAACAATTTTTATAGTGAATATGCTGGGAGAGCCATTTGAACCAAATGGTAAAATCTGTATATAATGGAATCCACTTCAAGGCAGGGGATGCGGCAACACCTAGTTCCAGCACCTATGTCTGGAGGGTGGTCTTACGTTGCCACTGATGGGGAATTGTAAATTTTAAGGAGTTTGGCTAAAGACATGTGAATTGAAGTTGTCTTGGATATTAATATTGCTTTAATGGGCAACTTGTTTTAGTTTTAATTATTGCATTAGTAGAAAATGCCTTTGATAATTCTTAATTGAAAATTAATAAGTATGGGGGGTGGTAGTGGTGTTTATGTGACAGAGGAGGAAGGAAGAATTTTCCCTGATTTTTAAATTAGCAGCAGAAGTTTAAGATAGGTGTATAGAGTCTGTCAGACAGCAGCTCTGTTTTGACACTTTTACAAGCACCACTGCAGTTGGACCCCCATGTTGGGACATGTACATATCTGTATGTGGTGTGTCGCGGAATTAGAGTGTTAATGACATATGGGGTGACGCAGGTTGTAAGGTAATGGAGGGAAACTCTTTATCCATGTTGAAAGTGTTAAAACTGTAAATTCAGAAAATTTTTAACATGTAGAAAAGTCTCTCCCTTTCCCCATTCCGTTTTCTGCCTGTGTGTCTGCCTCCCCATCTTGTCCTATGCAATCCCACATCTTTGTCTTCCCTGGTTCTCAAAAGCACCCTTCCAACCTCCCTCCCTTAAACCCTTTTGTACTTGCTCTTCTTGTATCCTCTTCTTCTGCAGCCTCTTTCATGCCCCTACAAAATCTGTACCACTTCTCCATTCTTCCATTTCTTGGACTTCACTGTCTACGGTACAAGGTCCGTAGCCCCTCAAGCTTCATTGCTTGCACATCTACTTTACAATTTTTTAAAATGTTAAAAATATAATTGTAAATGACAACTTTTTTTTAATGTAAATTTACAGCAGACAGGAGACTGAGGTGGAGAATGGAAAGGAGGGACTCCTAGCAGATCACAGACTTGTTAGGTAGAAGGTACCTCCTCTGACGCAAATTCTGTTTTTCAGGAAACTTTGGCTGCAGTTCCATCCCTGCCTCTTCCCACCATGTACTCACCCCCATTACTAACTAGGGAGAGTTGGAACTCAAGATGCCTAGCAACTCTGTTATGGAGGCAATTTCTCAATCTAGAAGATCTCCCCAGATTCTCCAAAGACATCCCTCAGTCTAACAAAAACAGTAGCAGGTCTTTTAAGCTGAGAATCCCAATACTAAATTGTAAAATATCAGAGGAAAGCATAGGTGTGGGGAACACAGAGAGATTTTGGGTAAAGAACTTGTATGGGCAGTAGCTAGGTACTAGAGAAAGAGATGGAAGCAAAAGAGCAATGAGTCAAGGAGACATCACTGAAGGATTTGGTCAATTCTGTCAGCCATTCTTAGTGGAGACAAATAAGGTTATGATGAATAAGGGGAGTAACTCAGATTCAGTTCAATGAGGCATTATTGGCATGACAACCCACTCAAGTGTTGCCAAAGTATAGGAAGAAGACAAATCCTACAGATGTCTGTCAGGAATGACTACAACATGCCCAAGATAGGATTACACACTCTGGATGGAAATGTAAAATATGAGACGGGGCCTATGTCTGGGATATTATGGAAATATATATTATAAATGACATTTGGAGTCTGGTAAATATGGCTCATTAATTTTAGGGGCCCCAAAAACATTAGTGCTCAGGAAAATTTTCAAAAAGGCTCATTTTAAATGGTCCTCTTCAAAATTTAGTAAATATTTTACCAAACAAATATTAAAAATTCAGTTATCTGCTGAAAAACTGGTGTGTTTACTGAATTTAGTCTCCAAATTTAAGTGTGGCCTAAGGAGATTTCAATCTCACACTATATGGAAATATTTACACAATCTTAACACTAATTTCATATGGAAGCTTCTTCCAATGCCTCCATAGAAAATATGTGAAGAATGAATCAAACTAATGGCTGGCCGACACTGAAAACTTACATCAGCGTAGCTACATCTCTCAGGGTTGTGAAAAATCCATACCCCCAGGAGAAGTAGTTATGCTGAGTTAATCCTCAGTGTAGACAATGCTAGGACCCTTCCTATCTCTAGTGAAGGTCTACACTGATGCGCTACAACAGCGCAGCTGCAGCAGTTTAAATATAGATATACCCTTAGGTGATTGATATTTTAATCGTTACACCAGAATTTATTTTATCTCCCAATAAAGACTTTATTCCACAGATTATAGAAGCTTTTCACCAGAATATTAGTCTTCCAGCCACTGGTTTCTTCAGGTAAGAAATATTTTTCTTTCTTTTCTAAAACTGTTATTGAAGACCAGAGAAAGAGATCTTGAAAATGCATCCAGATTAGAATATAATGTCATTTGATTCCAGAACTCAAAAGTGGTTGGTCCCTTGCATGGCTGTATGTGGAAGAAGAGTCACTCCTGTGCAGGTGACAGGTACAACTTGCAATGCTTGCATTTTGAGTGCAAGGGCCTGTTCTATTAATTTAGATGAGTTATATGGGCCAGTGATGCAGTGGACTAGACCCAGAGGCCTCAGGGTCCTGCCACACCTGTCCCAGGAAAGGAGCAGTGGCTAAGTCCTCTGAGTGGCCTAGAGAGCGTGCACAGGAAGCAGCCAATCAGGGGAGGCTGCAAAGGGCTGGTCAATCAGAGGCTTCAGGGAGCAGCCAATCAGAACCCAGGAGGACCATATAAAAAGGAGCTGCAGCCCTAGAGAGAGTCAGTTCTTTGCTGGAGCTAGAGGAGTGCAGCTGGTGTTCCTGGCAAGCCAAAGGGAACTGCAGTACCATGGACAACTCAGTGCTGGCAGGTACTGGGGGAGCAAGCAAATGCTCCAAACTGGTTGCTGGGTCTGAACACAGAAGAGCCCTGAGGTAAGGGTGAAGCATTGGTGACAGGCTGGAGCTGCGGGGAAGTGGTCCAAGAAACTGAGGAAGTTTTGTTAGATGATATGGCTGTGTGTTGCTGCTATTCTTAGGTTCCCTGTGCTGGATCTAAGGCCACTGGGTAAGTGGCCTACAATTGGACAGCGATAAACCTCCTGAAGGGGATCTGAACTACTTAGTGGTCCAGCTGGAGGCTGGGCCCAGAAGGGCCCAGAGGGTGAAACCATTGCCTCCAAGGAGGAAGTCCTGGGGGTACAGCCTGATATCAGGGCTGGGACTGTTTAAAGACTGCAGACACATCTGGCCAGAAAGGGTGCTTGCAAGAGGTGGATGCCATGCCATGCCATTACAGGGTCAAAGATGTTAACATAACCCAGTCACTGTCCAACATTAAACAGTTGTAAACAAGGTTCAGGGTTTGGTATACAGAGAACTCAACCAGCTTAGTACCATAGCCAACACACCATTAAACATCCTTTTAACCTTCTATTAAAGATATAGAAAAGAAGGAAAAACAGTTAAAGCATTTGAAATGTAAAATACTAAATAAGGCTTTCATTTTAATAATCTCTTTCCTTTTACCTTTAGCTGGAGAGAGGTGTCCTTTTTTTTTTTTTTTTTTTTTTTAAGGACCCCCTCCCCTTGTTTGACAGTCTTTTAGATAGTATGAAAAATGGTAACTGTCATTTGGGGAAAAGAGAAGAAGTTAGCAAAGATGAGCTGGAGTTGTGTTTACTGCTGTTAATGTCTGATCCCATTCCCTAAAAGACAAAACAAGGCAAACACACAAAGGAGCGAGAAAAGAATACCACAGATAGAAAATGCAGCTTCTCTCTGGTTGTCTCACGGGTGGAAGGCCGAGATGGCCATCAAGTGCACCTTCAGGGAAGCCAGAGCTAGGCCCTGAAGCTTAAGGTGCAGCAGGTATTCCAAGATGGCCTGTATAGGCGAGAAACTTGGTGGTATTTGGGGCAAGAGCGGGATGGGGGGAAATGCATACATCAGGCCCCCCGTCCAGTCTATAAGGAACACGTCGGACAAGGAGCCCGGCTCGCGACCCCAGAGCGAGCAAAAACTCGGGCATTTCCTGTTCCAAGCCGACGCAAACAGGTCTAGTTGGGGAACACCCCACTCTTGGAAAATTGAAGTCACTATCTCTTGGTGCAGTGATCAGTCGTGGCGGGGTGAGAACAACCTGCTGAGGCAGTCCGCCTTGTCGTTCCTGACCCTGGGGAGGTGAGAGGCCGATAAATGAAATTCGTGCCTCACTACAAAGTCCCAGAGTCAGATAGCCTCCTGGCAAAGAGCAGAGGAGCACGCTCCCCCTCCCTGTTCACATAAAACATGGCCGCTGTATTGTCCGTGAAACACTCTGCCCCTCAGGAACCTGAGGAAGGCCTTGCAGGCCACCCGGACTGCTCTGAGCTCGCGTACGTTGATGTGCAGAGCTCTCCTCGGGTGACCGTAGCCCTTGGGTGCCCAGGTCATGGCTGATGTGGGCTCCCCATCCCACATCAGATGCATCTGTGATGAGAGTCACTGAGGGGGCCAAGTCTCTGAACGGGACTCCCTTCATCACTTCCCTTGGGTCCCTCCACCAATTGAGGGACGACAGCACCTGTGGGGGAACCATGACCACTGTAGTCAGTGAATGTCTGTTTGGCACATACACTGAGGCCAACCACGCCTGGAGTGGCCTAAGCCTGAGGCGAGCCAGCCTCACCACATACGTAGAGGCTGCCATGTGTCCCAAAAGCTGCAGACAGTGTCTGGCCGTAGTCGTGGGGGACCTGGGGAGAACAGCTATTATGGTCGCCATTGCCTCAAACTGAGGCTGTGGGAGGAAGGCTCTGGCCTGTATAGCGTCCAGTGTGGCCCCAATAAAATCTATACACTGCACCGGCGTAAGCGTGGACTTCTGCTCATTGATGAGCAGCCCCAGTCTGGTGCATGTTGTGCAAGTAAGCTCCAGGCTGTTCCTCACATGGGCCCTGGACTTGCCCCGGATCAGCCAGTCGTCCAGGTAAGGGAAAATTTGTACCTCTCTGCGGCGCAGGTGGGCCGCCACCATTGCCATGCATTTTGTAAAGACCCTGGGTGCTGAGGAAAGACCAAAGGGCAGGGCCCCAAACTGGTAATGGCGCCCCGCTACCACGAACCTCCTATGGGCAGGTAATATAGAGATATGAAAGTATGCATCCTTTAGATCGAGGGCAGTGTACCAGTCCCCTGGATCTAGGACAGGAATGATGTAGGCGAGGGAGACTATGCAGAACCTGATGCGTCTGATATACTTGTTCAGATGGCGTAGGTCTAAGATTGGTCTAAGCCCCGCTTTTGCCTTGGGAATCAGGAAATATCTGGAATAGAATCCCCTCCCCCTCTCAGTCACTGGGACTTCTTCCACCGCCCCGAGCGCTAGGAGGGAATTAACCTCCTGTACGAGGAGTTGCTCATGGGCAGGGTCTCCGAGGGAGAATATCCTGGGGGGGAAATCGGGGAGGAAATCAGGGGGAAAGGCCATGAGTTGAAGGGCATAGCCCTTGAGAACCACCTCCAGGACCCAACGGTCCATAGTAATGGCTTCCCACTCTGCATAGAAAGGTCAAAGCCTTTCCGCAAACGGTCAGGTAAGATCCAGGGGAAAAGGAAGAGTGCCACCCTCATGCACACTATCAAAAGCGTTTATTGGGATTACCCCCTTTGGGAGGCCCTTGCTGGGCCCCAGCAGAGGACCCCTGCTGGCCTCCTCTGTTTGGTCCCCGGTAGCGATCTTGACCTCTCCTTGGCTGGGCGGGTCGGGGAGCCAGTCTCGGTGGGGGGGGCAGTTGCCTCTGGACTTGAGGCCGGGACTGACGTCTTGAGGCCTGGGGGGGTATACAGCCCTAGGGACTTCAGGGTAGCCCAAGAGTCTTTTAGGGCATGTAGTTTTTCATCTGTTTTCAGAAAATAGCCCGGTGCCGTCAAAAGGGAGGTTCTGTATGGCCTGCTGGATCTCTTGTGACAGGCCTGACGCTTGGAGCCAGGAGCAACGACGCATGACGACAGCCGAAGCCATGGCCCTGCTAGCTGTGCCTGCCGCGTCACTAGCGGACTGCAGGGCCACATTCGCCACAGCCTCTCCCTCTTGGGTCACCGTGGCAAAATCCACCGCTTGGTCAGGTGGTAACACCGATGCAAATCTCCGCAGTGATGACCAGAGGTTGAGATTATACTTCCCCAACAGAGCCTGGTGATTTGCTATTCAGAACTGCAAGGCTGCAGTAGAGTAGATTTTCCTCCCAAAGAGGTCTAGTTTCCTCCCATCCTTATCTTTGGGAGTATTCCCTTGGTTCCCCTGGCAGTCTCTGATCGGTTGCGTCAACCACTAGAGGAGCCGGGTGTTGAGTGATTATAGAGGAACTCAAAGGGCTCCTTAGGGACATAGTACTTCCTTTCTACCCCCTTGGACATAGGAGGTACCGAGGACGGGGTCTGCCAGAGGTTTTTGGCAATTTTCATAACCCTGTCGTGTATGGGGAGGGCCGCTCTTGAAGGGCCCGCCAACCCTGATGGCCCAAAGAGGGGGTCCTCTTCCTCGGACATGATTTTAAACTCCATGCCCAAGTTCTCAGCGGCCCTTTTTAGAAGGTCCTGATGGGTCCGGAAGTCAAACGGGAGCCTTGTGATCCCTGGCTGCAACATCGTCCGGAGACGAGGAGGAGGATTGAGGAATGGGCCCTGTAGAGGGTCCCTCCTCAGGGTCTGAGTCTCCCTCCGTATCATGCCCCTAGGTTGGCTTGGCTAACAGGGATGCTGGCAGGGCCGCTGAGGAATGCAGCGACACAGTGCCCTGGGCCCCTTGTGTGCTCCGTGGGCCCCAATAAGGCCATTGCCATGGCCCTTGGCACCATCCCGGTACTGGTATAGGTTGTGGCTGGTGCGCTGTAGCATGCCGGCCACCTGAGCCACCAGAGCGTCGCTTGCCACCCTGGTACACAGAGTGGCTCCACGATGAGGATGTCGACCGGCGCCGACATCTTCGGTGCCGGCGGGAGGACGAGGCTGAAGAAGAAGTGGTCGAGGACCTGCCCCTGCGCCAAGATGTCTTGTGACGCCGCTTTCCCCCTCGAGAGCGGGACCAACGTCGGTGATGGCTGCGTGGAGCAGATCTGGACCGCACCGCCGTCGGTGCCGACACAGCTGGTGGGACCACGAAGGACGGCGGTGCCGAAAAGTCTGGGACCGGTGCGGAGGCCGGTACTCGGGTCCTCGGTGCCGGTGATGATGCCCGGACCGGCGAGAGTGGACTGCTGTCCCTGGATCAGCTGCAGGACAGGGATCTGGAACGGTGCCACAGCGGGCTCTGCACCGGAGTTTGTGAGCCCGAACTGCAGTCCCTGCCGGGGTCGAAGCTGGATCTCTGACGACCCCGGTGCCAGCCTCGCGACCGCCCACAGTGCCGAGGCGCTCAACGACCTAGAGTTGGAGCTCGGAGGGGAGCCGACGCTCTCCGCCCTCCGTGACCATCTGGGAGGAGACTTAGATTGTGGACATCTCCACCCACCGGGGCCACCCAGCGTGGGTTTGCCCCGAGACGCAGGTCCCTGAGCCCTCAGCCTAGGGGGAGATGGAGGCATGGGCATGGCCATGAAGGCGCGTGCTGCAGTGAACGCCTCCGGTGTCAACAGCCCTTGCAGGGGCACTCCCCCACCCCCGGGAGTCGGGGGAGGCTCCCTGCGTGGAGACGCCGGTGCCGGAGTAATCTCCACAGTACGTGGCTGGGGAGTCTCCTTGATCTCTCCCTGCTGTCCCGGTAGCAGGGAGGAGTCCATAGGTGCGGCCTTGGGCCGCGTTTTCTTCTTAGGCACCTTCAGCCTTGGCCTCAAGATGGCCTTCAGCCTGGCGTCTCTCTCTTTCTGCGTCCGGGGCTTGAAGGCCTTGCAGATCCAGCACTTGTCTCATCTGTGCTGCTCTCCGAGGCATCGGCGGCAGTGGTCGTGACGATCACTCACGGGAAAGGCTTTAGCGCAGAGGTCACAGCTTTTAAAGCCTGTAGAGCCAGGCGTGGCTCAGCAGAAACCCCTAAGGGTACTTACACTAACTACTTAACTATTAACAATTACTTAACACTAAAACTTCAAAGAAGAGTCAAACAACAAGCTAGGGTACGAATGCTACTTGCAGACAGCAAGAGGCAGTAGTTCCAGCACCTGTGACAGGTGGAAAGAAGGAACTGGGGGCCCGTGGGGCCAGCAGCGCCCTTTATACCGCGACATGAGTGTGGCACTCCAGGGGGCGCCTGAGCTGGCCCTGCGGGGCTTGCTAGGGAAAAAAGTTCTGGGAATCTGTGCACGGGGTGCACACACACCTATATTGGAATGCATATGAGCAATCACTCGAAGATAGAACTTTTAGTACTAATGGTTTTATTCTGGGTTTTTTGTAAATTCAGTTAACTCTTAAATGACTGAGAATGCACAGCAGACTTACAAACATTTTGAAGTTTGTTTTTTTCAAATAAGATTGGATTAAACTGGCTCTGCACACATAAGAATTATCTATAATGTAGGCCCTTTCTCCAAACTGAAATTTGAAGAAACTTTGCTCCCGCTAGTTTCATGCTGACTCAAATATCTGACTGCTCCAGCATAATCATGCACATGCAATCAATTACCTCTTCCCCTGGCCTCTGTTTCACATTGTACTTGCATTTGGTTTATACAATACATGACATACTATCCTATTATAAAGCTCTCTACGATAAGAACATAATTGTAGTTTTATTTCCTTTTAGGCTGTTGGTGAGCCAGCTCTGTGTTCCTGGGATGCCTTTTTGGCAGAGGCTGGGGGACACTATAAAAGGTGCTGTGGCTGCAGCTCAAAGAAAACAGGGTTAACTGGCACCTTCACACTTGTTGAAGTAAACTCCTTAGGCCTTAAACTTTGGTCAAGAAAAGTATGTCTTATGGGTAAAGGGAAGGGGTAAAACAAAGTAAAAATGTTCTGAAAATGTAACTGTCTGAACTGAAAAAATGCTTGTACTGCAGTTTGCTTATCTCTGTAACCTTAACTAATAATAAAAAGAATGAATGCTGTAATTCTAACACTTTTATAAATATATGTTAAAATCTGCTTGAAGACGGAGACCCTTTACTGACTAGAGGCAACTCTGTCAGTGGCTCTCCCCTTGCATATGCTTGTGCTTCATAATAATAAGAGTCTCAGATCTCTAATGAGCCTCAACTAAAAACGCAGAGGAAAGCCTCGTTTCTTCCACACACTTAATAGCCCATCAACTCCTGAATGGCTTTGAATGGCATGTGTTGGTCAGTTTACTTAAATGGTATGGGATTATTTTCCTTTGAAAATGTTCCTGGGTTTGCTATCACCAGTTCTTTTGGGGTGTTTTTCAAGCTCAGAAATTTCAAATCACAGTATTTATTTCAAACTGATACGTTTTGTCTGTAGCCCCTTTCATAGTCTTTCTCCATCTAGAATATGTTCACCCATCTATTGATCAGACTATTCTCTTGGAATTTCATTAAATTTAAACAATACTTGTTTAATATTTATTTGTCCATGTGATCTATAAAGCAAGTTTGATGTATTAAATTGTTTTGCACTTGCCATGTTGTTCTTTTCTAACTTCCTATCTGATAAGTGAAAAGATCCATTTGGTTTAAAATACAGGTAAGTGCTGTTTCCAATGCCACAACATAATTTACTGTTCCTAAAACTATTTGTAAGCATTTATTATGGTTGTGAATATTTATGGTTGTGGTTATTGTTGTGGATATTTTATATAGCTAAATAGTTAATGTTTTTATTTCTAAGGTACCTTTAATCCTTCCTGTCTCCTTCCCTACTCAAAAAAACCACACACATCTTATTCTCCTTTCATGGTGAATACCAAAAATACATTATCTCCTGTTTTCAGTTGCATATTTCTAATCTACAGCAATAAGCCTGCTGTTAACTTTCAGTGTTGCACTATTAAAGGAATCCAATACACTAGAGGAGGTTTTTTAATTATTCTGATTTGTTTTGCAGCTTCTTCTGCTCTATAGTTGTCCTGCAGCTTTTCACAGTGAGTTTGTTTGTAATTATGACAAATAATTAAATTAAAAAAAAACACATTAAGGTGTATAGTTACTGAGTCACTGTCTGTATTAGTTACCTTTTCAATTATATAGCATCTTTCATATGTGCACCTGCTAGGCATGAGGGAGACAGACTACTTTCTTTAGGAGCAGCAGGATCCACTACCTGTGCCTTTACAATCTTCAGTCTCCCAGCTGCTCAGACATACAACAATTAGAGGAGGGGTGCTGAAAGCCATTGAACTGTAAAGCCTGTATATAAGGGAAACCACTTCAAGCCAGGGTGTGTGGCCACACCCCCTGCACTCCTACTTCTAGCACCTATGTATAAACCAGACATTTTCATATGCCTTTATTCAAGGCAGTGTTCTTCGTAAGTACCATCTGAACTTTATTTCCCTGTGTCCTCCAAGACAAATCTTAAGTGCTTCTTATTCCAGCTGCAAAAAGATGTAGGGCTAAATATGCTTCCAATGTGTCTCTTTACATCTTGTCTTTAATTACACCTTAGCTGGATGGCTATATTTTGAATGGGGGAAGCACTGCCACTTATATTTAAAAGGGTAGGGAACATGCATATAGTCACTTATTTAGCAGTTTTCTGTCATGCTATCAGTGCGTGGGGCTGTATTTGTAAAGAGCTGTACTTTGTCTAGTGCTTTAAACGGGGAGGGCCTGCCACAGCTGTGGGGGACAGCCACTGAAAGTAGCCGATTTGGCCACCAGTGCCCCGGCCTCACCTGTTAGAGGAGGCTGGTTTGGTTGCCTATCCTCACAACAGGCAGCACAACAGGTACTTCCGCCCACACAAGCAACCCCCGTGCCCGTCACCCTGAACAAACCTGTCCGAGTTTGCACTTCCGCTTCCAGTTGGAGCCACCCAGAAGGATGGAAGGCTAAACCGGCAATCAGCCCTGAGGCCGCCGCCCATTGAATATGGTGTGTCTGGTACAGCTGAACTGTAGCAAGTGGAGCGGAGAGCCCAAAAACAAACACATGGGGCAAAAATGGGCAGGATTCCGAAAAAACACCAATTACTTCCCGCTATAAGTCTTAGCCAGCTACGCCCTCTGCCGGGGACAGTTCCCTTGACGCTTCGCCCTGCCTCACGCAGCCTGTACCTCTTTTTATATCTCTACACACCCCACACCCCCAGTTCTCAGAGCGCCGCCTCGCGCCGCCCGCCCTTTTCAGTCGCGCGCGTGTGGCTGGCGCCGTGAAGGAGCTACGCGCGCGCGCGCATTTTGAGCTGCGGCAGTTTAACGGCCGTTGTCTGAGGGGCTGCGCAGCTGGTGGTGCCTACTCTGCACCGTCTGGGGGAGCAGGTGATGACGGAGTGGCAGGGGCTATGGACTCGCTCATGCTCACGTCCGGCCTTTCGGCCAGCTAAGCAGCACCAACTGGGCGCCGCCCGCGACGGAGGGATATTTCCTGGAGAGAGGGGCGGGTAATGGCTCCTCCTGGGTCGCCCCCATTGGCAACGGCCCGGCCGGGGCTTTGCCGTGAGAGGCAGCACGCCCGTCCGGCTCCCTCCTGGCCGAGGACTGAGGGCGGGGCGAGGGAGGCAGGGACCCATCTCCGCCTTCCCGAATTGAAGTTCCCCTTCCCTTCCCTCCCCTCCCCTCCCCTCCGTGCCCCCCGAGCGGTGAGCGAGCGATGGTGGTGGTGCAGGAGGATCTCTCGCTTCACAGCTCTGGCCCACCTGCAGCCCTTCCCCTGCCGCCGCCCGCGGACTTTCTCTGACTCGCACTGGCTGAGGGGGCCGACCGCTGCAGCTGCTTCGACACCCACGGCCAGGCGGGGCACTCGCGCATTTTCCCGCCGGCCCTGCCCCCACAAGCGGGGTCTGATGCTCCCACCCCGGCACTAGCGCGCTCGGGGGAGGGTGTTAGGTCCTAGCCAAACCCGGGTGGCTGGAGAGCAGGAGCAGGAAGCTAGCGCCCCTGTTCCCTTGCCGCTGGGGAGCCGCCTCTTGAGGCGCGTGGGCTCTGCTGTGAGATACGCGAAGCACAGCCCCGCGCCTGGAGGCAGGGTTAGGGTAGCGGTGGCTGTGCACGGCTACCCGTTCTGCACATGGCCGTAGTTTGCACATTTTACTCCTGCAGTGTAGCCAGGGGCGCTGTCTATCCTATCACTCTTCCCCCCTTAGCCCGAAGCGCGCTCGGTGTGCAAGTCCCAGGCATGGATGGTGATTCTCTGAATCTGCACAATCATGAGGGCGTCTCAGAAGGGGTGTATGTGAGCACAACCACGCTACCGAAAGCTGTTGTATAAACCTTTAATCTGTGTTACAGGCATAATGAGATGAGTGATCATTAGTATGTCTCTGGGACCTTTAAGATGGCTCCATTGATAAATGTCCTCCAAATGGCTGAGCCTCAAATGAGACCATGACATTTCCCCTCAAGTCCAGTTTCAGTGCTTCAGAAGCGTCAGGGTCGTGTTAAACCTTATTTGTAAAGCTGAATTGGGAGCTATTTTAGGTCTCAATTCATAGGGTTGTTTTTTTTTAATTTAGCAAAGGATCGTATCTACATGCAAACAGAAACCAGGGAGGTTATGGATGCATTGAAGAAGACTACTAGCTTTGATTTTTGTATTTAAAGTGTATAGTATTCAAATTTAAAATATCACTTTAAAAGTAGTTGGGAATACTTATTATTTCCCCACTTTGTGTGTGTGGGTGGGTGGGTGGGTGGGTGTGGGTGTGGTGAAGGTCCAGAATGCATTTTTGTCAATTGGTACATGGAGATTCTAGCCCTAAGACCTAAACTGCCAATCAAAACATGACTGGACATTCATCCAAACTAAAAAGTGTTCCAACTCTTTTAATTTTAGCAGTGTCTTGTTGTGTTTGTTGTTTTTCATAAAATCCCACTCCTGAAGTTGTGTGAATCTGAGCATCTCATCTTTCATTTAAAAATAAAAGATTTTTAATCCATGTGGTTACAAAATTAAGCCTGAAAATGTGACTCAAGTGCCCTTTAAAGCCTCAAATCAAGAGGGTAAATAAAAAACCTGAAATATATTTTGAAATCTCATTTTTAAGCCAATCTCATGATTTTGGAGACACTGACATGATTTTTGAATGTTTCAGGTTGGAAATACTGTAAACTCCAATGCAGTTAAGATGAAGGCAGAGTTTTGTGAAGCTGGGTTAACAGAACAGCAGTTGATTGGTTACATTCTGAATCCTCAGCAGTAAAGTGGGCTAAAATATATTTTCTTCTTAAATGTAAATTTGGTTTAATCAGAAAGTGAAGGGGATCTAGCAAGTTCCAAAAACTGATAATTCAGTTTTCATGTTTGTTAATTAAATACTTTGCTACTCAAGGTTGTTGAAGTTGAAAATCAAAGGAAACCTCTCTTAAACCATTAGGGAGAACTAAGCTAACTTTGCATTTTTATCTGAGAGCCAAGAGATCTCTGAAACTGAAATATTTCTAGGGTTAAGCAGGTTAACTAATCCTAAATAGAGACTTGTTACTTTTTATTTTTAAAAGCACAAGTATAAACATGTCTTTAGAATGTGGATAAGAACAGAACATAAGAAGGGGACCATATTGGGTCTGACCAGTGGTCCATCTAGCCCAGTATCCTGTCTTCCAACAGTGGCTGGTGCCAGATGCTTCAGAGAGAATGAACAGAACAGGACAATTATTGGATAATAAATCCCGTGTTGTCCAGTCCCAGCTTCTTTCAGATAGCAAGTGGCTTAGGGACACCCAGAGCGTGAGGTTTCATCCCTGATCATCTTGGTTAATAGGCATTGATGGACCTATCCTCCATGAACTTATCTAGTTATTTTTTTGAACCCAGTTCTATTTTTGGCCTTCACAACATCCACTGACAATGAGTTCCACAGGTTGACTGTGTGTTGTGTGAAAAAGTACTTCCTTATGTTTGTTTTTAACCTGCTGCCTATTAATTTCATTGAATGACCACTGGTTCTTGTGTAATGTGAAGGGATAAATAACACTTTTTCCACACCATTTGTGATTTGATAGACCTCTATCATATCCTCCCCCTTAGTCATTTCTTTTCTAAACTGAACAGTGCCAGTCTTCTTTTTGATCTCTCATCATATCAAAGCTGGTCCATGCCCTTAATTATTTTTGTTGCCCTTCTCTGTACTTTTTCCAATTCTAATATATCTTTTTTTGAGAAGGGGCAACCAGAACTGTACACAGTATTCCAGGTGTGGACATACCATTTCGAGATCAGAGCTCGAAAGCTTGTCTCTTTCACCAACAGATGTTCGTCCAGTAAAAGATATTACCTCGCATACCTTGTCTTTCTGATCTTCGGGGACCAACATGGCTATAATAATACTGCAAGTAATCTTTATATTGTATCCTTTTGGACTTTTTTTTTGGTAATAAACAGGGCCTTTTTGACAATGGTGAACCAAGCAACTGCTGAAACATCCTCCATTTTCACCCTGGGTTCTATTAGAGGACACATGAAAGAGAAGAGGGATAGATCTATAAAACTGAATGCCTCTCTTGCATCTAAAATCAAAACTAAAATAATAAGTGAGTGTAATTAAAGTAAACTGTTAAAGCAATTTAATCCATATACTATGTGCACCATACAAGTCAATGGGGCAGTTGATGTGCTTAATATTGTTTGCTAAATTGCCTAAATAAAGATTATCATTAATATAATATTAAGGTTGAGAATTTAAAAATGGTCTGGTGGCTAAAATATGTTACTGGGAATGACAATTATTCGATTCTTTACCTTGTTCGTTGCTAGACTTTCTGTCCTTTACCTTTGACAAAGCAGCTAGGCCAAACTTGTTAAAAGTGCACATTAATTTCAGGTGCCTCAGTGGTAGTTGTGATTGCTCAACATTGTCTACAATCAAGATGTAGTTATATTGAACACCTAAATTAGTGAATTTTTTTTAAATGTTGGCATTAACTTCTGTTTGCTTCTCTTTTCCACATCTGCAAAGTGTGATGGATTGTAATAAGTCATGCGGCCATGTATTGAATGATGAGGATAACGAAAAATCTTTAACAACTGTCTCATTCTCTGAGCAATATCTATGCTGTGCACCGAATGAGTCAAGAATAGCTTTATTTTACAGACTCCGTAGCTAAACACATAGTTTTGGCATATTCTTTGAGAGGCAATGTAATGAGATAAGTGAATGAGAGCTGGGTTTGCCATGTTAGAAACTTGGGTTCTATTCCCAGCACTGCTAGAAGTGACTGTGCAACCTCTCATCTTCAAATATCTCATCTGTAAAATGTGGGAAAATCATAAATACTTGTCTGGTTCTTAAGGCAGAAATGTGAGGCCTTGCTCAATAATGATTTTGAAGGTCACAGAATTAGTAACATTAGGCACAGGAAGATGTGCCACTAGAACTCAAGATCTCCTTGCTCCCAGCCCAGTGCACCTTCTGTTAGGTATTGAAATAGAATCAGTTTTGCCTGGGTCTTGTCTTTAGTTCTTCGTGTATAATGCAGAAAACCCAGCAACACTTTGAAGCATACACAGTGTGGTTAGAACATTAAGAAAAGGAAAAGCAAGTGTCCAATGGGTTCTACAACTCCTGTGAAAATAGTGATTTTTTTGTGACTGGACAATTTTTCACAAGGACAGTGGAAAGCATCTCTAAGACTAAGGAATTTATCCCCTTTTAAATTTTAAGCTCCTACTTGAAATCTTTGAGATACTAGAGTTGTTTAAAAAAACAAATGAACAAATCCAGAAATATATTTTAACATTGGCAAAACTATTCATTATTAACCTTGTTTTTGGAAATAGCTGCAAAGTTTTGCTCAGACTTTACCAAAGAAAGTCCAACTTGATGCAGACACCATACATGGAATAAACTTTTAATTTGAACCTGATTGGTTAGTTTTCAAAGTGATAAAGCAACTGGAAACAAAGATTTATAATGTGTGTTAGGCCAATTGTAAGCATTGATACTGCTCCATCAGAACGATCAGTAATGTTGACATAGACTATAGCTGAAATAGACTGATTGGAAGACACTGGGGCTGAGCAAAAGTAGAAACTTATGATTATTTTGTTTCTTTCTACAGACAATTCATCTATTTTTAAGATATCTTTAAAACACAATAATAAAGCATTGGCTCTGGCTTTAACTGTGGAGAAGGAAAATACTCGGAGGCTGAAGAATGAGAAGATCTTTCTACAGAGAGAAGTAGAGGAGTTACATTTTCATAATGTCTTGCTTCGTCAAAAATTAAACTGTTTGGTATGCTGCAATTACCATAATATTTAAACCTTCTAAGCAACTCAAAACATCAAATATTAATGGAAATTTAAGAGAAATGTAGCTTAATTTTTTTAACTAGAACATTTAAAAATGTATTATCTACAGCAATTATTTAAAATACACAGCTGCCAACAGGATGGAAAAAGATGAGGCTTATATACTGTCTCACAATAAATTCTTGTTCAGAATTCATTTTTCCTTAATTGGATCACTTCACACTTCTAACTGGTCCAAAATCCAACAACACACCTGTGTGTGGACATTTTAATCCCAGTTTTACTTTTATATTTTTCAGTAAGCAAATTAATCAAATGTAGAAATTGCTTCTTTCTCTGCCTCGATCATGAAAAAATTACAAAATATTTTTACCGTTATTTATGGTTTCTTCCTATATAAGGCCTTAACTGTTTAAAGAGAATTCCATCTTTAAGACCTCATTTATGTTTTTATATATACAGAATAAAACTCTCATAGAAATAGAAGCATTTATGAATAACAATCTTTTAACTGCAATTGAAATGTGCAGTTTTTCTGAGGTAAGTGTCTTGTTTGAATATTTATCATATTGTCTGCTGCTTAGTCTTATAGTCAATTCTATTTAATTTTTGACCAAAGGTAAAAAGTTCAAAAGCGCCTACATTTAAGTCATGTAGGCACTTCTGAAAATTTTACCCAGGTGTTTTTAGGTGAAATTCTGGCCCCAGTGAAGTCAATGGGAATTTTGTATTTGATTTCAAAGAAGCCAGGATTTCACCCTTTCTATTCCGAGAGAAACTAGTTCTAAAGTTACTTAGGTACTTATCCTGATGAAGCCTCATTTTGCAAAAGTGCTGTTGGTGAATTAATAGGTGGCAGTCTTCCTCAGAGAGCTAACAATATTCTAACCTCCTAGCATGATGTTGGAGGGAACTGTGCTATGGGAATTCTCATCTTTTAGATGAGACCTCTGCATGAAAATAGGGTATGAGCCCTGGTATCATGGCAAAATTCCAATTTAGGTAATACATTCTGCTTTCCTATATACCTATATAGTTTCAACACAATATTTTTTCACTTTCTGTTCTAAATTATTGAACAATGTTGCTGTGCACTCTTATAGCTTCTACTTCAGTGATGTGTGAAATAATTTCTGTATGTGTAAAATTTATAAAGTGCTTTGGGATTAAAGTAATTTCTAAATATGAAAAAAGTTTTGTTTGGGCATAAAGCAATGTTTTCCTTGAAATGATTGTATTCTTTTGGAGGAATATTCTCTAGGCTGTATAAATGTATATATGCATATCACATATGCAATGGTAATAGCTATGTGATAAACTGCAATATATCCTGCACTTTTGATCACCTCATCTGTTTTCTGCCCAATGATTAATTTACCTTGGGACTATGTGCAATACTCCAGACCTATAAGCAGTTCCTAACATGGCTACTTTCTTTTTTTTCTTGTTTTTAATAGCATCTTCAGAATCCTCTTCCACTGTCAAGTGGTCAAAGCAGTTGTGCTGATCATCAGTCTAAGACTTCATATCATTCAGTTAGGTAATTGGGGTCTGTGTTACAAATGGGGTGAGCACAAAAATGTGGAATTCTGCTAAAATCTGTCAGTGGCTTTTATAGACCTAATCTCTGCATGCTGTTCTAGAATAAAGAAGAGAGATTTTTTTAAAAATGTAATCAGGAAAGCTTTTGTCTAGTTTGGGAAAAGATTGTTTGAAACATCAAATTATTAGCAAAATATACAAATAGGCAAAACTGCTGTTTGCATAAATTTGGTCATTTCTCTCTAGCATGCAAAAGAGACTGAGTGTCAGAAAAAATACATTTTCTCTTATAACCAAAGCAAAAATACTCCCCACATGAATTCTTGTTTTCTGCTCACTATATAGTATTTATGTGATATATTATACTAGCAATAACTGTTTGTTTCTCCTTCATAGTAAAACTTCCTCTTTTCAGAACTGTAGGAATGCCAATGAAGGTTCCTTTAATTGCAGCACAAAATGCAAAACAGCAAGACAGCTCTTCAGTGTGTGAAAAGTCAGATGATCTTTGTAATCTCATCTCTGTAGTATCAAATGAAGTTTGCGCAGGTCAGATCAGTGTTGAATTGTTAGAGAATGAGAAAAATAAGCAAAAGTCAAATGAAATAGACAAAATGGAAACAGTCTTTGACTCAAATATATTTTTCAGAGGTATGTTATATTAATTTTTTGTAAATTTGTTTTTAGAAATTATGTTTAGTGTGTAAAATAAATTGTGATGAGATACAGTACATATACATGATAAACAAAAGCCACTATTCATGTCAGTGGAGACTTCAGAAACCTTTAATATTTTTTTTTCCATTTAATTGCCAACAAGAATGCCCATCCACAGCTATAGGTGCATCAACAATTATTTAAAGAGCAATTCTTTTATGAATAACTACCCAAGAGCATAACTAAGCCCAAATACAACAAAATCAGATGGTAATTCAAAGGAAAAAAAGTATTCCATACAAATCCAACCCTCCCCCTCCCTCCCCGACACACAAATCATTCCCATGCCTTCAGCCTTCCTCAAAAGACTTAGCAAATAAGTGGCCTCTACAACTTTAAAGTTCACAGATTTGGGCTTTTTCAGTCCATGGGAAAGTGCATTGCAGAGTCAAGGGGCCTCACAGAAAATGCCAGGCTGTTAGCCTCTTCTGTTCTGAGGTGACATCATCTTGAGCACTTTCACTGACTACCGCTATGGTAATATCACAAGAAGAGATAGGTGGTTTCAATTAGCAAGATCCCAGGCCAGCTAGGGCTTTATAGATCAGAACCATTACCTTAACTCCCCCCAAAACCCAATAGGCAGCCATTGCAGATCTCAGAGCATTGTTATCTCAGAGCATTCTCAACAAGAAACACTACTTAAATAGAGTGGTGCTCCACTGTGCACAAGCTTAAGTTTCCAGATGTTTCTAAGGTGTAGAGCACATTGCAGTAGTCTTACTGTGAAATAGCAAGTTGTTCTTTGAGTGATGGTCCCTATTGTGTTTCATTGTGGGGTTATGCATGTGCCCAGAGTCTGAGAATTTGAAAGTAGTGTCTGTTGGTCTATGCATGCACCTTGGCTCACCTCATGCCTCTGACCAAGGTGATAAAGGGCAGGGCAGACCAGCTGCCTCTTCAGTAATTCTCCCCGCTGCATGGTCTAGATCAGAATCTTTAGTGTCCTCTGCTCTGAAGTCATTCTGAAAAACAATATTAATTCAGTTGCAAATAGTTCATAGTTTAATAACTTTTAGTAGTTTTAATAGTTTTTATATCTTTAGAGTTAGATTAGGCTACAGGGGGACCCCGACCACTCCCCTCTGTACCACTTTCGGGTACTGGACTATGCCCAGAACTCTGGGCTTCAAACTCTGCGCCACTTGCCCAGGATCCTCCTTGATCAGTGACAACTATCTACACTGCCTCTACTGCCTCGGAGAAGCTCACATCACAGCTTGGTGCAGTATTTGCCAATCTTTCCCCAGCCATACCCAAGAAGGGCAGGCACTTCATCTCTGCAACCATCTCATAGAGATGGCCATGAAACCCCAATCAGACCCAGGCCAGGGAACAATCCCTGTACATCAGCCTGAATCAGGAAGGAGTGCACCTCTTGCTGCAAAGTCCAACTCTGGTGCTGGGCTCCACCAGTTCTGGACTGTACTCCATTGATATCACTGTCACTGACTCCTCACAAAACCCTACAGCACTGGCAAAGACCAACCTCCACCGGATAGCATCATCATTGCTGACACCAATGGTCCTGGTAGAAAGAGTTCCCCTTACATTTGGGAGATCTGGATCTGTGACTGCACCACGGGACATTTTTGCTCTCCCAGATCTGGAATCCCCCCTCCATTTCCAGAGAGCTTATATCTAGTCCAAGAGCCCTGCCTGCTGACAGACAATTCCCCCACCCCACACACAATTTACATCTCTCCAACTGCGTTGATGGTACTGCTACTGAACCCTGAATTAGCCTTTTCCTCCTCCAGAGATTCAGAATTATTGGAGGAACCATTCCTCTTGTACCACCCTTGCACATTTCCCAGGAGACTCACATGTCCTGGGACCAACCACTGCTTCACCTGACTAGGAGTCACTGGTACCTCATGCCATGGGGACCCTCATGACCACCTGTTGACCCCTCCTACTGGCCATATTGGGGACCTTTGCACCAGTACCACCCTTCAGAATCTATCTAATCCTCCAGGGAGTTGCCACCTGCCTCCCCACTGAGGGAACCATCAGTTTAACCCCAGCTCCAGTAGAGGAGGATGAGCACTACACTCTGGTTTTGGCAGTTCCACCAGAACAGGTTGGACAACCATCATTATCACTGGAGGAAGCAGTGATTTTGACATCCCTTTCCCCTATGGATGACTTCAGGCAGTTCCAAGACCTGCTATGCAGAGTCACTGGGGGACTTCAGATTCCAGAGGAGGAGATCCAGGATTCCCAGCACAAGCTCTTGAATATCCTCCACACCTCTGGACCTGTAAGAATAGCCCTCCTGGTCAATGAGGCCATAATGGAGCTGGCTAGGACAGTGCGGCACCCCATCACCGGCACCTCAGTGGGCAGAGAGACGACATGTGCTCGCTAAGGGTTCAGAATTCTTATTCTCTCACCCAGCTCCTAACTCATTGTTGGTTCAGGCAGCTTTGGAAAGGTCCAGGCAACAACACCCCAGATCTATTCCCAAGGAGAGTAAATGCTTAGATTTGCTGGGGAGGAAGGTTTTCTCATCCTCCGGTGTTCAATTCAGGATAGCCAATATCAAGTGATATTGGCTAAATATGATTTCCTGAACTATTCTAAGTTTGAGGAATTCTGCAACAGTCTCCCACAACAGGATCATACTTGTTTCCAAGCTCTGATAGAGGAAGGAAAGTTAATAGGCAGAACAGCCCTCCAATCCACAGTTGATGCGGCTGATACTCCCTCTAGGACTATGGCAACTGTGATTGCCTCAGGGTTCCCCAGGGAGGTCCAGAATACCCACAAGGACTTCCCCTTTGATGAGTCTCACCTCTTGAGTCAGAAGACAGATGAGTCCCTACACACCCTGAAGGAATCTAGGGCTACCCTTCATTCACTGGATATATACACACCTGCCCCTAAGAGGAAGTTCCATCACCAGTCGACCACATCAAGGTATGGGGCTCAACACTTCTTCCATCAGAGACCCTACAGACTACCGCATAAAAGGTGGAGGATTAAAAAATCCCGTTTTCCTATGCCCTTTGCACCAACCTCAACATTCCAGCCCCCAACCCAATGATATTTTTGACACAAACTTGAGAGTGGCAAATCACTGAGCCCAACACCTACCTCCATTCAGAGGTCATCTAGCACTCTTTCTCAATACCTGAAGTGCAATGATAATGGACAAGTGGGTGCTGAATGTCATCTCCTCTGGCTACACAATCAAGTTTGCAATGCAACCTCCTCCAGAACCTCCCTCCGAATTCCCCTTCAGGGACTGTCTCACAACAGTATTCCCGGTCAAGAGATGAACTCCTTCCTGCAGTGAGGAGAAATAGAATGCATTTCTCCACAATGTCAAGGGACAGGTTTTTCCTTGACCTACTTCCTCATACCAAAGGAAGACAGGTGGAGACCAAATCCTCAACCTCCACCATCTCAGCCGCTTCATTCGCAAACTCAAATTTTGCATGGTCACATTGGCAGCAATAATTTCATTTTTAGAAAAGGGCATGCGGTTCACACTCTCAATATGAATCATGCTTACTTTCATGTTGTTAGTCATCCCGCCCACAGACAACTTCTCATATTGATGGTGGGCTCCAATAATTTTCAGCAGAGTACTACCTTTGGGATAGATACTGTCCCCAGAGTCTTTACCAAGGTATTTTCAGTGGTAGAAGCTCACATCAGACATCATGGTCTCCTCATTTTCCCGTACCTTGATGACTGGCTCTTCACTGACAAATCTTGACAAGAAGCCTCTACATAGACCACTGTGATGCTTTGCCTCTTTTCCTCACTGAAAGTCAGTTCTTACCCCAATTCAATCTTTGGACTTCATTATGGCAACTTTGACCTTTATCACTGCAATCGTGTAGTTACTCACAGACAGATTCCAGACCATGAATGATATTATAGTGAGCAACCCTCAGGTAACTGTCAAAACATGTCTGTCTCTACTCACCCACATGGCCTTTTGCACATACGTCACTCCATTCGCAAGACTCCAACCTTACTGTCTTCAAGCATGGCTACAGTAATTTACTCCCCAAGCCGTCATTCCATGAACCTCATGCTGAGAGTTCCCACCAAGGTAACATATGGTGGGCAAATCCTCATCATATATGCTTGAGGGTCCCTTTTCTCCCCTCCTCGCTGGACAAGACCATCATTATGGATGCATTCCCTAACAGGTTGGGGAGCTATATGGGCAACTGCACAGCACAAGGATTATGGACATCTTGAGAGTCCAGAATGCACATCAGTGTCCTGGAATTATGGAGAGTAAAGAAGGTATAGGAGTCCTTTCCTCCTTCCATCTACTTTCACCATGACCTGATAAGGTCAGAGAAGACTATGACGGTCTTCTACTTCAACGAGTATGGGGCAGTAATATCAGCCTTTCTGTATGCAGAAGCAGTCAGTTGCTGGAACTGGTGCATCAGCAGTCCTATCTACAGCCTGCCTTCCGGGGATGCAGATAGTACTTGCAAACTCCCTCATTAGACACTTTGCAATTGACTACAAGTGGGAACTTCATGACATATGCTGCACGATATTTTCACGTGATGGGGGAACCCCAACAAGAGATCTGTTCACTTCCCAGGCCAACAATAAATGCTCCAGAGGAGCCCTAGGTTACCGCTTCCAGGGTGATGCCCTTCTTTCCTGGTCAAACCAACTCAACTGTGCCTTCCATCTTCTACTGCTTTTGCCACAAATGGTACACAAGATCCAGCAGGAGAGGATGACCATCATCCTAATCACCCCTTTCAGGTCCCCACAGTTCTGGTTCCCCCCATGTTCCCTGCACATGTCATCTCACCTGTCAATTATTCTCCCAATATTTCCCAAACCTCTAACCCAGTGCAATGGCAGGATCTATCACCCCAATTCATGACCACTCTACCTCAGGGCATGGTATTTGGATGGACATGATCCCTAGAACAGGCATGCTCCTCAGCCATACGAGACATCCACTCCAATAGCAGAAAGGACTAGACTAGGAAATGTTACCTAGCTAAATGGAAACACTTCTTGTCTTGGACACAGCAAAGAAGTATTCTACCAGAAGATAAGGATATTTCATTCATCCTAGACTATATCCTCTCTTTGAAGACATCGAGTCTCTCCCACAGCTCCTTGTGAGTCCACTTAGCGGTGACCAGTGCATTTCATCCATCTACTGAGGACTACTTTATTTTTATACACCTGCTAACCAATTCTGGAAAGGCCTGATAAGAACTTTTCCACCTCCTCAAAAGATTGTTCCCCAATGGGGCTTGAATCTTGTTCTTTTGGTGTTTCAACTCCATGAAGGTCACCCTTCTTGTTGCAGTGGCGAGGCTGGTTGGTGAACTCGAAGCAATGATAGCAGACATCCATACACTGTGTTCCACAAAGATAAAGTTTCCTTACACCTACACCCCAAATGTATCCCTCAAGTAGTTTCAGAATTTCACTTTAATCAATCCATTCACTTACCTGTATTCTTCCCAAAACTGCAATCAGCTGCAGAAGAATGTAGACTCCGTTCACTCCATCTTCAATGAGCTTTTTATCTGCAGAGAACAAAACCAATCAGGAGGTCCCCAAGTCTGTTTGTCACAATAGCAGAGAGAGTCTGAGGGCACACCATCTCCACCCAGAGAATTTCCAAATTGATATGTGGTTTCATTCTTCTCTGCTATCAGCTCTCGATCCTCCCTCCCCTTATAGGGTTCGAGCTCACTCCACTAGAGCTCAAGCAACGACCATAGTGTCTCATCAGGACATACCCCCTCCTAAATATCTGTAAAGCGGCCATGTGGCGCTCCAGCCACACATTTTCAGGGCATTATGCCCTGATACAAAACTCTGCTGCTGATTCTTCCTTTGAGATGGTGCTTCTTTGTTCAACCTTACCATCCTCATTCTTGCACCTTCATCCTACTTAGCTACTGCTTATCAATCACCCACAGTGGAATACAATAGGGACCATCACTCAAAGAAGAGGAGGAGGTTACCTGTAACTGGAGATTCTTTGATATGTGTGGTCCTATCTGTATTCTACTACCTTCACTCCTTCCCCTCTGATTTGGATCTTATCTGATTCACGGTGAAGGAACTGAAGATGCGGTCAGTCCACCCTGCCCTTTATTTCCTTGGTTGGAGGCATGAGGCAAGCCAGGGCACATACGTGGACCAATAGACACTACTTACAAATTCTATGACTCCATGGGCATGTTGTGCGTGTGTACCTGCACAGTGGAATACAGATAGGGACCACATACCTTGAAGAACCTCCAGTTACAGGTAAGTAAACTCTTCATCTACTTCTAACAGGAAAGTTTGCAGCCTCCTTGCCAGATATAGATATAAACATGTATTACAGATCATTCCTTTTGTGCAGGTAGAGCTCCAACTGCACTTCTTAGTTACAAACTTGGGCAAATAATTGTAGAAAAGGACCCGCAATGACTTCTGTTATATCTTCCATCTCTTTTTCCTCAACATACTATTATCACTTCAGCCATGTCTGCTTTGAGGTTTAGACCATCTGTACTCCAGTCTTAACCAGATGTTATCTTGTGATCAATGACATTATCTGGGCTGAATGCGTGAGATAGGAGCTATAAAGATGGATGTTGTTTGTATGCCAAAATCATTGCACCCTGAGCCTTGAATCTCCTTGACTCTTGTCATTCTGGGTAAACACCTGTTTTTGGCACATTATATGTATCGGTCAATGATCTTCTGGCAATGGATATTGCCATATTGATATGGCATATTGATATCCATATTGATATTATAAGATCCATACTAGTGGTTCTCAGCCTACCGGCCACTTGTGGCCCACTGAGTACACAGCTGCAGCCCATGTGACACCCTCAGGGCCATACAGGTAGTATATATACTGTCTGTATGCGGCCCACGTAAGACATGGAAAGCTGCATACGCAGCCCACAATGGAAATAGGTTGAGAACTACTGCTTTATACTGTTGAATAGAAGGGTTAATGATATGGAACTCTGTGGTAACCCTAACTTGAAAGCGCGTGGCGAAACAGAGCAGTTGCCCATAACTCTCCATTGTGATGTCTCTAAGAGAGAAAGAATGAAGCCATACTAAAGTAGCATCATTGTTCTACTAGAATTCAAGTTAGTCAGTAGCACCTCATGATTGACACTGTGGAAGACTGTTGATAGACTCTAGAGGGGAGGGGTATACTATATATAGTATAACTGTGTATAAAGTATAGTGTAATGCTTCTAAAATGGGCATCCACATATTTCTGATGAATCTTCAGTAATCCATGCTAGTCTGAAAGTTATAAGTGTGAATTGCACATTTTGGATACTTTATTACTTTTTTTGAGTCACATTCACTTGCTTTTGTTACAGAAAATCAGCCATGTACGCAGCTAAGCTCCAATAATGCCCTCGTGTCTGATCTGGATAATGTGCCATCTGTGGGACAGTCTGAAGCACTTACAAAACCACATGATAGTCCATTACCATTCTGTGGAAATGTGACTGAAAGGAAACAACACGCAATATCTTGTAGATCAAATACTCACGCAGGTATAGTGGATTTTAATAAAAAAGTAACCCCAAGTAATGGGTCACACTGGAGCATTGACAAGGGCAACAATATCAATGAAATGAAACCAAATGTGTTGTCTCACCCTGGTTCATCGCTTCAACCTCGCAATGAATTTAAGACAGATTCAAATGAAGTGCATTTTGGTAACCAGCTAAAGCCTGAAGAAACTGTTTATGATACTGATATGGAACTGACTGCCAGTGATGTGGGCAAAATACTCACAGTTACATCAAAAGCCAAAAATAAAATGAATAGTAATACCAAATCTGATCAAATTTCAGCAAATTTGAGAAAAGTGAGGTATTCAAGCACAGGGAAAAAAGATAAAGAGAAAATTAAAAACAATCCTAAAGGTAGTTCTGATTTTCATAGTGAAAAAAGGCACAAAAATACTGAGAATAGTATAGATTCAAACAATAGTGAATCAAATGCTCCGAAGTTTCAGTTGGAGGCAGAACAAGTGGCTGAAGGGAATGCTTTGGGAGAGCTGACACTACAAATGGCCAATAAAGATGGTGATGTACAGAATTCCCAATACAATGATAAAGCTACTAGAAGGACATATCTGGTTAATTTAGGAAGCCCAAGTAAACAACAAAAACCTGATTATTTACAGCAGAAACTAAATAAACGAACTCTCTCAGAAAGACTAGAGAATATGGACAAGTTCCAAAACCCAGACTATCGCTCATCTAATAACAAGGCCCCATCAAAAGTTTATTGTACTAAAAGTTTACCATGTATAGAAAGTCACATCTCCAGTGTGTTGTCTTTACAACAGGACTTACTGGATGTAAATGAGAAACGTATCAAACCAAAAAGAAACAGCAAGGCCTTCCAAATCCCTTCTAAAATAAGCAAAACAAATCACTGTAGAAAAGAAATTGGGGAGCATTCAGAAAGTAGTTCAAAAAGGCCTGGAGCAAAGGCATGCAAACCTGATTGCAAGACAAAACAAGACCAGAAGAGTAATATAAAGAGTGAATGTCACAAAGAAAATAATTACAGTGACAGGAGAAAAACACAGACTTCCAGTCACTATGTGGGTATTAAAAAAATAGACCAAAAGAGTAATGAGGTTTCGCTGGGCAGTTCAAAGAGTGTATTGGCAAAAGCTAGCCGGAAAACTAATATACAGCCAGGAGATTTTACACAATGCACACTTTCTGTAAAACAAGAGTTAAAAAATGAGGACATGTTGGACATTGAGATTGTTCATGGAAACAATACTACAAAAACTCAGGAAACTCAGGGAATTTTAGATAGTCCAAGCAGTGTAACTATAAACAAACAGTGGACTAGATCTTCCTTGAAGAAGGTGGATGAATATAATGTTAATATATTAAAGAAAGGGATAGGCTCTATATCAAAGGCAAATAAAAAGACTTGTATTGTCATTTCTCCAGATGATCATATTAAAAGCAGTGAGAGACTTATTTCTGAGTTTTCTGAGACCAGGCTAGAAGAATGTGACAGTAGGCAAATTGACCAGATGGAACAAAATATTTTGGGTGGTCAAAAGGTCAGAACAGAGAGAGATCCCTTCATGAACAAGTTGATCAATAAATCAGCATTAATGAACATTATGATTGAAGAACCATGCCTTTTAAAATTCTCATCTGTGACCTGTTCTAAGAAAATGCCATTTAATTCATGCAACTTTTTACAGGAGGGTCTCCCACACATGGAGCTCTCTACTGTTGACTACCATAAAATTTCAGAAAACTTCCCTATGCTGAAGAACTCTGAAATCTTTGAAAAAACTAACTTTGAGAAAGTATTGTGTGCTAATAGAGCAAATAAGAAGATGGAGACAGCTTTTAAAGGATCTTGCCCCAAACCCTCAGGAACAGGCAGTGGTAAGTATTTGAGTAGAGAGAGAAATAAGAACATTTTAGATTGTGTAATGCCTTGTACAAAGGAAAAGTAACTTATTTTAGTATTGCCTGTATAGCTCCCCACTCTCCCCACTCCTAGTCATAAATTTCCAAGCCTCATCAAAGCTGAGTAATGCAGGAGTGAAATTGGAAGGATTGAGAACCACTGATGGGTTTTTTCTTTGATTACAGTAGCTAATATTCTTATTGGTTTATAATATTCCAGAATCATGTTTAGCCCAAACAACTTTTAAGTGGTTTATAGTCTCAGAGAACCAGTTATAATCAATGCCTCTACTATTTTTGCAATGAATGTGATAGAATTACATTGAAAAATTTGCTCTTGAATATTTAAAATGGAGTGGTTCAGGAGAGCAAGCTGCTATCAGTTTCACTGCTATATAAGGGCAAATAACAGTTTAAAGGCTTATTAGACTTTTGTCCTTGCAAATGGAGGATAGAGCCAAGAGTCTTTTTCATTTACTCCTCTTACAGTTCCCACTAGTATGAAATTTCTTTAAGAATACCTCAACTTCAACGTTAATTCTGAGAACTTTTCAAAGAATACCTTGTTCAGAACTTCTCTGATATCTGTCTATACAGATACTTTAAAGTGCCAGCCTACTTGTCTAATATTCTTTACAGAAAAAAGGTTCAAACTTTTCAATACTCTGGAAGGAATACTGAAATTGCTTAAAATATATATACATTTAAACTACTGTACTTCTGCATTATAGGAGATAAAGAGGAATATAAAGGAATCACCTCTGCCAATATTTCAGCATGCTACAATGTTTGGCTTGAAGGTCTCAGAGCATAAGTGTGCCTATATAGTTGAAGTCTACTTTGTGTTCAGTGGGCACCTGGCATACCTGAGCATCTCTGACTCATATGTTTGTTTATTTATTTATAAAAATGCACCCATTATCAGTATCTCTGCAAACTTTACAGTTTAGACAAATTATGTTAACCATTGTTAAACTAGTTAGACTTCATAAATCAGGAATAAACATAACATCAATACCCCCTTGTTCTACTCCTTTGTGCAATAGCCTTAGAAAACATATGGACTTTCACCATTCATTGAAAGTCAGCAACCTCAGTTTCGGTCAGACTGATAATGACTGAATTCCTGAGTAGATGGTATAACTACTTTAAATTACTTCCAGAAGTGAGTAGAAAGCCAATACAGTTTTTGAAGTAATAATGCAAGGTGTTTTCTTTAATAAGTCACACTCAGAAGTTGAGCTCCAACTTCAGTGTCTTAGTGGTCTTGAAGTGTAGCCAGAGGTAGAGAGAACATTGCAGTAATTCAGTCTAAAACTGGAAAAGGTGTGGATGACCATGTTGGTGTCCTCAACTGAGAGAACTGGTTGCAATCATTGAGGTAACAGTTGTCTTCCTTATCCCATCTTCTACCTATTATTCGTTACCCTCACACATTTTATTACATTTGAAATGTAGATTGCAAACTCTTCACGGTAGAGGCTGTGTCTTTCTGTTTGTTCTATAATGTGCCTCACACTTTTGGGTGCTTAAAAAATAGAAAGAGCAGTCTTGGTAATGGATACTTGCCCTAGAGATAGGCACATCCTAAACTGCAAATCTCCTTGGCCAGGGGTGGGGGAAACCTTTTCAATTATAATCGTGGAAGCCAACACTTCTGTATGGTCTCACTGTTCCCTCAAAAAGTCATCATCAACTCGGTCTTCTCAGAAGTTATCCCCACTTAGCTCATACTCATCCAGTTGGCATCAACTCTGTCTTAGACTGTTATCCCCATTTAGTTCACACTCATCCAAGTTCCTATGTCAGCAAGTTATTATTGGGAAAGTACTGATATTGCATCATCAGAGTTCAGTGAAAAAGTCAGTTACATAGTATCCACATCCTGATGACTCTGCAGCCAAAGTGTTTAACTATCTCCCCCTGTGACCTGGCATGCACACTGGACAGGAGTAGTAACTGAATTAGAACAATACGTAAGAGATCCCTGTTGGTAGGTTAGCAATTGCTCCCTGCCATCTGTGATCTCTCTGGAAGGTAGGAATGCAGTCCTGTTCATCTTTTCCAGGATCCACAATTGAGTAAACAAAAACTTGTGATCAATGGTATCAAAGTCTGCAGACAGATCTAAAGTAATCAGTCTAAACATTGGATTCTTGTCCATCGAAAGGAGATCAGAAACCAATGCATGCTTCATCCCAAATTCAAGCTTGGAACTTGGATGAAATGGAAACAAGACAATTGAATTATTCCAGAGCTGCTTTACCACTACTTAGTTAGTTTTAGTTGGTGAGATAATCACCGTTGGAAGACGGTTTTTTGAGCAGGGACCCAACAACTACTCATTTGAGTGAGCTAGGCACTGTTCTTCCTTAGAAAAGAATTAAATTTCCTCCAAAAAAAATAGCGCTTCCCTTTTTGCCTTCACAAGCCATGAGGGACTTAGAGCTAGCAGTTTGAAGGCCTAACATATATAGAACACTTGTAAATGAAACTAGCAGAAATTCATAGCATTTTGTCCCTTATCACACCTTAGAGAACAAACCAATCCATTTTGAATCCAGTTTGTCCAGCATCTAAAACAGTTTATCTAGGCAAAACTTTCTGTTGGTCATTGGAGAGAACCAGCTAGATGCTAGAGCAGTATCTTTGATGCTATATAAACTTCCACCAGAACAACTTGTCCTCGATGCTACCTCAGGCAGAGTTCACATACAAGAACACAGGGCAAAGCCCTTTTATTCAAACTGGGGGTTCCTCCCTTGGTTCTATAACAACTTCCAGCAGCCCTGGACTGGATACAATACATAAGCCAAGGTGACCTAAAAGTGCACCTGGAGGATGCCAAGAAAGTTATAAACAATATGCAGACTGTCAATGATAGGAAGGTTAGGCCAGAGGGTATGGCCTTAGATGAAGCACCTACACAGTGACAGGCCATCCCATAAATTGGACTACTAGTTCCTTGGCCCCTACCGAGTTCAGTGGCAAATTAACTGAGTCACCTTCAAACTTGATTTACCCTATTTCCTCTGAATACACCCTGTTTTCCCTATACAACTCCTGAAACCCATTACATCAATACTACAAATTATCCCTTTGCTAGTACATGTTCAAGACCACAATGAGTATATCATCCACAAGATCCTTGGTGTCAGAATCAAACAGGGCAGACTCTGGTATCTTGTGGATTGGGAATGTTACCTTTGGCTTGACCCCTGACTCCATCTCCAACTTTGACCCTTGTCTTGATTCCTGACTGACTCCAACTTTGGCCCCGGCTCCAGTTCCTGGTTCCTGATTCTGACCAATCACACCGCAATCCTTACAAACAGAAGCTATGTGAGCCCTTACCTCAAACTGCAGGAAGAGATGATCAACAAGAGCTATGTGAGCCCTGACCCCAAACTGCAGGAAGTGATTATCAGAAAAAAAAAATTGCACTCCTACCCCAATCCCAGTTCAAAAGCAAAATATAAGATGTACCCATCTACATGCATTGAGTCTGAAACTATGTAGGAAGCACAGAAGTGTTTAGTCTATTTCTCAGTTCTCCCAAGAGTTTAGAGAGTCTCCACATTATTTCAACTTCAATTCCTACATATACTAAATTCCTTTTAGTGCTTTTGAGAAGAAATATGATGTATGGTGAAGATCTTTGAAACTTGGATAAGGAAATGTAAATCATTTCAGTATTTCTCCCAAATTATCAAAAGTATTTGACCTTCTGATTCCAAATTAAAGTGATTGTTGAAAAGATTGGATGTCATTTTGAAATGTCCTCAGTAAACTCAGAAAGCTATGGAGAAGCTTTCCTGCCAAAGCTGCCTTCTTTTTTGATACAGTACTTATGCTTCGCTATAATATGCTTTATGGCCAGAAGGGAATTGAGAAATTTCCCAAACTCTAGGTCTCTCCATAGTTTAAGAATATGTGACTCAATTAATCATTTCACTATGGCCCCTTTCTGCAGTTCTGTAGGCGTGCATGGGCATTACAGTGGGTAGATGCTGCCTCCAGTGAACTCCTTTGGCAATCACCACATGGTAATTCTATGCCACCCCTCTGCATCCCCACTCATTTGAGGCCATGAGTGAAGCACAGCTGTACTCTGGCAGTTTCTGTCTGTCATAGCAATCTCTTGAGGTCATAGAAAGCCAGCTCCAAGTTACAGCAGCCCTGAGGCTTTTCTATCCTGCCCCAAAAGTCAAAGTAGCCGTCAACTGGCACCAAAATATTTCTTTATCCCTATCCACCACATCCTGTGCTCAGTGGAATTTGGACTCACTGAGAATCAGATCCATGTGACTCCACCGTACCCAGAGAACTGTACCCAGAGAACTTCTGTTAACAAATATTAGCTTTTAGATGTTTTTAAAAGGTTTAATCAGTGATTCAGAAATTATTTGAAATGAAAGATGGAAGCATAACTGTATTCACAGATACTAAAGCTCTACAAGATATGACAAATACCAGTTTATATTCCCACACTTCCTTGCTTAAACTCCAGAACATTTTAAAAGAAAACTCAACACCACCAGTTAGACGGAGAAGAGCCACTGTTTGCTACAAAGAACCCAAAATAAGCAGGTCAGTATAATTAAATTATTTATTTTCCTTTCTTTCAGCAAATTGTTATTGCATCAATATTACTGAAGTATCCCTATCAGATATCTCTGGTTTATTTCTTGACATGCATGTTATAACTAAAGTGATCTGGAACTCTATACTCCATCGCTAGATTGATCATGTTCATACTCCTACAAGTTAGTATTTTAATTGAAAAGTTAAAGACCTTGATTAATTTCTGTGTTACTTCACTTGTATGCCAAAACTCACTGAAGTCAGTGTTCTTTTGCCAGCATAAAACAGGAGTAATGCAGTGGAGACTCAGGCCCTATATTTCTAACAGTTAATAATGGAGTATGTGTACATATAGTTGTAGATAACATTTGGACTTTCAGTATTAATTAAGAAGGTTAGCATTTTAAAGTTTATCAAGATTACATTGTGTGCTGACAATACTTCTTGGTGAACAAGAATTGCAAAGAGTGTTTCCTTTAACCATTTATTCTTGTTGAACATAGATTTTTTTTTCAGAATATGCAGTACTGTCTTGAGTTTAATTTGACCCTGTAATCATCTCCAATGAGCCTTCTATGTCTAATTTTACATTTGCTGCTTTTGGAAATCTAATCACTGATCTTGATCCCCATTTAATTAGTGAATTATTTGGTGCTGCATCTTCCCATTTCTTCTGTTGTAGTACCCAAGATCATTTTGAAAGAATCCATCTTTTATATAAGGGTTAAGGCTGTATAAGAGCAGGTCACTTTGGGTTGATTGTAATATGATTTGGATGATGCTAATAAGGCTGAAGTCCCAGTGGTTTTAACTATAAGAGAAGTGTAGTAAGCCTTGGGGCATTGATGACCAAAACATCACTGCTATTTTGAAATGTAATTTATACATAAAAAATTACGGAAAATGTGTCTTTGTATTTATTAAACAGGATAGATGTGGGCACTACCTCTCTGACACCCATTCAGAGGACTCCCTGTGTCATTCTTTTGCAACAGTAGAGCTCTCACAGTGGTAATACAGCGTGTTCCATTTTTTCTAATAAAGGAGGTGACATCCAACAAGACCAGAAGTGGGCAAACTTTTTGGCCTGAGGGCCACATGTGGGTATAGAAATTGTATGGCGAGCCATTAATGCTCTGGGAGCAGCTCCAGAAAGGGCGCTGCTGGGCCCACATGGTGGGAGAAGGGGGGGAAGGGGTGACGCCGGGAGTGGGGAGCAGCTGCCGCGCTCCAGCCAGGGCGCTTCTGGTCCCATGTGGTGGGAGGGGGCGGGGGGAACGGGCAAGGCTGGGAGGGGGAGCGGCTGCCACCATGCCACACAGCTTGTTCTGCAACCTTTCCGTGGACCACCTGAATGGAGCTCATGGACCACTGGTTGAGCTGGAGGGCCTGTTGAAAAGCTGAGATGGGCTGTATATGGCCCACGGGCTGTATTTTACCCACCCCTGAACTAGACAGTGGGATAGAAGGGCAACAGAGAAGATAAGTCCAAAGAAAGACCACACATCTTATTCGTTTCGTAACTTAATGAAAAACGCTTTTTTAAACTTAGCCTTCCCCCAGTAAGTTGTTTAGGCACTGACTCAGACATGACTATACAGTAGAATCTCAGAGTTCTTTGAGTGCTTGCTAATGTCCATTCCATTATAGGTGTGTGCACGCTTCCATGCACAGTTACCGGAACTTTTTTCCCCTTAGCAGACCCCGTAGGGCCGGCTTCAGCGCCCCCTGGAGCCCCGCACATATACCATGGTATATGAGGCACGCCAGCCCTACGCCCTGTCAGTTCCTTCTTTCCGCCTGTGACAGTTGCTGGAACTGTTCCTGCATGCATTGCAAGTGATCAATTCTCTTGTTCTCAACTTTCATTGTTTGTTGTTGTGTTAGTTAGATAGATAGGACTTTAAGTACTGTTAATAGTGGTAGTTAGCACTTGGGATAGTCCCAGCTGGGACTTTGCCAGGAGTGGAGCATGCCCCAGTCACTGGGCTTTAAACCGTGTGCCTCCTGCAGGAAGGCTTTCCCGCTGAGTGACCCCCATGATAGCTGCCTGAAGTGTCTGGGGGAAATGCATTGAAAAGATAAGTGCAAGATTTGCAAGGCTTGCAGGCCCTGGACTCAAAAAGATAGAGAAATCTGCCTGAAAGCCTTACTCATGGAGGCAGCACATAGACCAGCCTCTGAACCAGCCCGCTGCGCCTCGTTACCGAGCATGGCATTGGTGCAGAGTGCACCATCAGCACTGGGCCCTCCTCGGCACCAGACTGCATCTCTGGTACTGATGAAGCAGAGGAAGCAACATGTGGAATGCGGACACTGCCCCGCACTGTCTAAGCAGGCAGGGTCAAGCACCGGACTGCACCGGAGTCAGACTGCGGGGACCTGCTCTCCAGAGCCAGCCAACTCCTGGAGTGCAGGGGCCCCTCTGCACCTACCGGCGCCGTTGACACCAGAGGCCTTTCAGGCAGCAAGAGCCTTGCTGGCCTTTCCCATGCCGCCCCCGCCCCCTCCTTCACCTAGAGAGAAGGGGCCGGTGTCGCAGGGGAAACTCATGCTGGGACCTCCTGGGTGGCTCCAGAGATCCCTGGTGCGGGGAGGAAAATCTCCAATGAGCCAGTTGCCTAGGGTGGAGCAGTCGGTATGTCACCGCTCCCCTATAAGTCGCTCCAGGTCCTGGTCGCTGGAGTGCTCTGCATCGATGCAGGGAACGAGGTCATGATCCCTGACACTGGGAGAAGTCCACCCCAGAAGGCGGTGCCTGTCCGGGTTGCCTGCAGGGCACTATTTCCCAGATGGAACTTGCTGTTCCTGCTGCCCAGCACCGAAGAGGTCGCCTGCACCGAGGCAGTGCTGAACCCGGTCGTCAGAGACTGACTCGGCACCAAGAGGCAAGCAGCGCCACAAGCCCTTGGTACCCAACTGGCGCTCCGGACGTTCCAGCTCGTCAGAGCACGATGTCACGCACGTCACTAGTCACAGCACCAGCACCAGCACTGGATCTCATCATTTTCGAGCTTGTCTACGTCAAGAGGCCAATCTCCAGAGCAACGGAGCACCTGTGGATCAGGTCATCGCTCCCCTCCGGCTCACTACCGCGCAGCAAGAGCCTCCAAGGCAGCCCCATAGTGATCTTCCAATAGTACATTGGTATCCTCCCGGGGGGAGGGCAGATGCTGGGCAAGGCATCATCAGCAGAAGGTGCCAGAGCCCCCAATGCAGATAGCCCCCAGATGGTCTCAGGGGCAGTGGCCTCCCCAATGGCCATATTAGGAACCCTGGAGATTTCCGGTGGGGCCTGGGCCACAGTCCTTTAAGTTCTTGGATATGCAGTCAATGCCACCATCACTGGAGAAGGGCCAGCATTCACCCTCAGAAGATGAATCAAACCCATAGGAAGGGACTTCTGTGGCACCTCTCGTCGGTGGGAAGGGGTGCCATCTCTCACTGCGCCCCTCCAATCCTTCTCCTCCCCCGGATGAAGCAGTCTCCCAGGTTCACTCAGTGTCCCTGGCTGATTTTAGGGCATAGTAGGAGCTACTCAAAAGGGTGGCCTCCAACTTGGGGCTGGAAGTGGAGAAGGTAATAGAGACATCAGACAGTTTTTTTAATGTCCTGGCAGCGGCCGCCCCAGCTCGGGTTGACTTCCCTGTGCATGAAGGGGTTCTGAAAATAGTGAGGGCCTTGTGGCAGATCCCTTCATCAGTGGCCCCAACATCTAAAGGGGCTGAGAAAAAATATGTCCCGGCTAGGGGGTTTGAGTACCTGTTTTACTCACCCCTTCCCTGGGACTCTGGTGGTAGATGCGGCCAACCAGAGGGATAGACGGGCAGCCCAATTCTACACCGAAAAATAAGGACAACAAAAAGCTAGACCTGTTCAGGAGAAAGGTTTATTCAACAGCAAGCCTACAGTTTAAGATTGCCAATCAGCAGGCTCTTCTGGGCAGGTACAATTTTAACCTCTAAAACTCGCTGAAGTACTTTGTGGACGCTCTGCCCCAAGTCCAGGCGCTGGACTTTAACCAGGCGCTGGAAGAGGGTACCATGGTGGCTAGAGCAGTGTTCCAGGCATCCTTGGACGCAGCTGATTCAGCAGGCAGAGTCATGGCCTCTGCCATCTGCATGCACAGGTGCTTGTGCCTTCAATGCTCGGGCTGTCTCAGGAGGTCTAACCGTCCATCCAGGACCTCCCCTTTGATGGGTCAGCATTGTTCTCAGACCAGACAGATGCGAAGTTGCATGGTCTGAAGGACTCAAGGGCCACGCTCCACTCCCTGGGTCTTTACACACCACAGACCTCGAGGCATCAATCACGTTCTCAGGACCAGCAACAGCAGAGGTATCAGCCACGGCCATTCACACTGTATAGACAGAGTGACAGAAGTAGGGGGTCTAGATGCCATCCACCCCCAGGTTCCTCCTCAGCCCCACAGCAAGAGTCACCTAGGCGGTCAGGCAACCAAAGGAGGCCATTTTGATGGTGCGGCTGAGGGCGGCATCCCAGCTTGTTTCCTGGATCCCTCCCACCCCTTTTTAAACTGCCCAGCCTCCTTCTGGTCTGAATGGGACAAAATTACCTCAGACCGCTGGGTCCTTGGCATAGTGTCAGCGGGCTATGCCCTCCAGTTTATGTCTACTCCTCCCAGGAACCCTCCCTCCCCATCCCTCTTCAGGGACCTCTTCACAAGCAACTCCTCATGTAAGAGGTAGAGACCCTCCACAGCCTGGGGGCAGTGGAAAAGGTCCCAATAGACATGACGGGAAGAGGGTTTTACTCGAGGTACTTCCTCATTCCCAAAGCAAAAGGCAGACTAAGGCCCATATTAGACCTGCATTGTCTCAGCAAATATCTCAAGATACTCAAGTTTTGCATGGTCTCCCTAGCTTCCATAATCCCGTCCCTGGATCTAGGAGATTGGTACGGTGCCCTCAACCTCAAGGATGCATACTTTCACATCTCTATTCTCCCCAGTCACAGATGCTTCCTTCGCTTCATGGTGGCTGGCTCCCATTACCAGTTTACAGCTTTGTCCTTTGGCCCCAAGGGTGTTTACGAAATGCATGGCGGTGGTGGTGGTCCACCTGAGGTGCAAAGGGGGGTCAAAATTTTTCCCTACCTGGATGACTGGCTAATCAGAGGCAGGTCCAGGTCCCAGGTCCAGGACAGTGTGAAGCTGACATGTGACACCTGCTGCTGGCTAGGCCTGCTGATAAACAAGCAGAAGTCCACGTTAACTCTTGTGCAGCAGATAGAGATCATCAGCGCGATTCTAGATGCTTCCCAAGCCAGAGCCTTCCTACTCAAGCTGCACTTCGAGGTGATGTCCTCCATTATTGCTGACCTGCATCGATGCCCAGCAACGACAGCCAGACATTGTCTGCAGCTGTTAGGCCACATGGCAGCCTGCACCTACATGGTGAGGCTGGCTCACCTGAAACTCAGGCCACTTCAATCATGGCTGGCCTCAGTTTACATTGTGAGCAGGCACCCTAGACTGGTGGTGGACCCCCTGGGCAGTGTTAAGGGGTGTACCATTCAAAGACCTAGTCCCCTCGGTCACCCTGATATCGGACGCCTCAGACCTAGAGTGGGGGGCCCATATCAGCGCCGACCTTGGCACACAAGAGGTCTGGTCGAGGGAAGAGAGATGCTTAAACATCCATGTGAAAGAACTGCGGGCTATTCGCCTAGTGTGCAGAGTGTTCCTCCACTTTATTGCGGGCAAGGTGGTACAGGTACTGACAGACAATACAGCAGCCATGTACTACATCAGCAGGCAGGGGGGAGTCCATTCTTCAGCCCTCTGCAGAGAAGCTATTCATCTGTGGGACTTTGCGGTGAGGCATGATTTTCACATGATAGCCTCTCACCTCCCAGGGGTGAGGAACAACGAGGTGGACTGCCTCAGCAGGTTGTTCTTATCCCACCATGATTGGTCGCTAAATCCAGAGGTGGTGTGTATGATCTTCCGGAGATGGGGCTCTCTCCAGGTGGACCTGTTCGCATCAGTGTGGAACAAGAAATGCCCGCAGTTCTGCTCTCTCCGTGGTTGAGAGGCCGGATCGATCTCCGACATCTTCCTCCTGCAGTGATCAGGGAGTTTCATGTATGCGTTCCCGCCCATTCCCCTCCTTCACAGAGTTCTGCTGAAAATCAAGAGGACAAGGCAAACATTTTCTTAATCGCACTGGCCTGGCTGCGCCAGCACTGGGTCAGCATGATCACCTCTCCTCTGGAACTTTCAAGATGGCACAATCTCCTGTCCCAGGATCACCTGCTGCACCTGGACCTGGACACCTCATGGCATGGAGGCTTTGTGGCTGAGTGTGGACGAGTGGGCCTGTTTGGCACTAATCCAGCAAATCCTGCTGGGTAGCAAGAAGCCTTCCACGTAGATCATTTATCGGGCTAAATGGAAATGGTTTACCTGCTGGGCAGAGTCCTGGGGTATCCTGCCTATACTTTCACCAATACAGGCGATCCTGGAGTATTTGCTACCGCTAAAGCTCCAGGGACTGGCTATGGCCTCCCTGAAGATCCACCTAGTGGCTATATCGGCTTTCCACCAGCCTTTGGAAGGGAGATTGTTTTCTCCCATCCAATGACAATTAGGTTCCTGAAAGGGGTGAAGAGGCTTTATCCTCATGTCCTTGACCCGGGACCCCTGGGACCTTAACCTGGTCCTCTCACGACTCACGGGACCCCCCTTTGAGCCCATGGCTTCATGCCCTCTGCTCCTGCTTTCTTGGAAGGTGGCCTTCCTAGTGGCCATTATCTCAGCAAGGAGGGTCTCCAAGATTAGTGCGCTGACCTCAGAGCCCCCCTATACTGTATTCTATAAAGATAAAGTTCAGTTGAGGCCGCACCCAGCCTTCCTGTCCAAGGTGGTTTCCCAATTTCATTATAATCAAGATATTTTTCTCCCTGTGTTTTTCCCCAAACCGCATAGTTCAGAGGAGGAGAGAAGGTGGCAATCACTAGACGTAAGATGGGCCCTGGCATTCTACATCAAGTGCACGAGACTGTTCCAGATATCGACACAGCTCTTCTTCACGGTGGCCGACTGGATGAAAGGCTTACCTGTCTTGCCCAGTGCATCTCCTCATGGATAACTTCCTGCATCAAGTTCTGCTACAAGCAAGCAAAGGTGCCGCTTCTGGGAACTCACAGCACACTCAACCAGAGCTCAAGCTTTGTTTACAGCCTTCCTAGCGAAAGTGCCCATGTAGGACATCTGCAGAGCTGCCACCTGGTCGTCAGTACATACCTTCATGTTCTACAACGCCATCGTCCAGCAGGCGCGGGAAGACGCAGGCTTCAGCAGAGTGGTGCTGCAGGCAGCTCATCTGTAACTCTGGCCCACCTCCAAGGTATTGCTTGTGAGTCACCTATAATGGAATGGACATGAGTAAGCACTTGAAGAAGAAAAGACGGTTACTTACCTTGTAACTGCTGTTCTTCGAGATGTGTTTCTCATGTTCATTCCATGACCCACCCCCCGTCCCTGCTGCAGGAGTTGGCGGAAAGAAGGGACTGAGGGGGCGTAGGGCTGGCAGCACCTCATATACTGCGGCATGTGCGCGGGGCTCCAGGGGCGCCAAAGCCAGCCCTACCGGGTCTGCTAAAGAGAAAAAAGTTCTGGTAACCGTGCACAGAGGCGTGCACACACCTGTAATGGAATGGACATGAGCAACACATCTCGAAGAACAGCAGTTACAAGGTAAGTAGCTGTCTTTTATGAACACCAGAATTACAAACTGACCAGTCAACCACGCACCTCATTTGGAACCGGAAGTACATAGTCACGCAGCAGCAGAGATTAAAAATCAAAACAAATACAATACAGTGCTATGTTAAATGTAAACTACTAAAAAAAGGGGAAAGTTTAAAAAAAATTTGACGAGGTAAGGAAACTTTCTATGCTTATTTTATTTAAATTAAGATGGTTAAAAGCAGCATTTTTCTTCTGCATAGTAAAGTTTCAAAGCTGTATTAAGTCAATGTTCAGTTGTAAACTTTTGAAAGAACAAACAAAATATTTTGTTCAGAGTTATGAACAACCTTCATTCCCAAGGTATTCGTAATGCTGAGGTTCTACTGTAACTAAATAAAAAGAACCTCCTAAATTAATCAAGCTACTTCTCCTACAGTCTGGGAAGCAAAAAAGAAAAATATTATTTCTACATTAAAATACTTGGAAATTTCTTGGGTGCTAAGCTGATGTGTGACATATAAATACACAGGTAGTAATGTTTTGAGGGTTATCAATTTGGAAAATAATCTTTGTACAATAGAATTTCAGAAATGTTTGCTTTCCATAAAACTTCTGGGCAACTTCAGTGCACCAAGCCCTAACTGTTTACTGTTTTAAGAGTTGCGATATAATCTCTTGTTATTTAAATGACATTAATATTTTGATCTTTTCTCTTCCACAGTAAATTGAGACGTGGGGATCAGTTTACAGATATGGAGTTTTTTAATTCCCCAGTCTTCAAAGTTAAAAATAAAAGAAGCTTCAAAAGTAAATCAAGACTAATCTGAGTGGGACAAGCAAGAAGAGAACTGTCTTTAAGAATAATACACATTTTACAATATATTGTATAAAATCAGTTTTTTCAAAATTGGGTAAATCTTCCTTACTTTTCTTCTGTTTAACTAAGCTTGTTCAGGTTTTTGTTCAGCTTGCCTTCCAAAGTGGAGTTTTCTGTGACTGAGGTCCTAGTCTTAAGCTTGGCAGAATGCCTCCATGAATAAGGCAAATAGGATTAGAGATCTCACCCCACATTTCTGTTATTAACTTATTCTCAGTAACTTTAATCTGTTTCAAAATTGTATAGCATCTTTAAAATTTTCTGGGAGGTGTATGACGGAATGACTTGTGAAAAGCATATACAGAAAGATAGTCTTTCACTTGAAGATTTTCCACTTGGTTTCCTCTATCAGTTCAGAATTGCAAAAGACCTTCCAATTTTTTGATTTATTCATTATTAAACTGTTTTTTTAAATATGTGAACAGATGTGTGTGGGTATAAAGCTTGGGAAAGTTGCTGGACAAGGCTGGTAGACTTCATAAGAAGCTCTAAGTATCATACTGTTATTTAGCACTGACAGTATTTTTGGGGCTTTAAATACACAAGAATAAAAACACCAGTCCCTTCCGCTGCAATCAGATCCATGTATGTGTTCCCCTGAGAAGTCTCACTGATTACAGTGGGGCGCTGCAACAGCACAGGACTCTGCACACATAGATTTGATTGCAGAATCTAGGATGTTAGAGGGATTTCTTTTCCTCATAATTGTAAACTTCTTGTGACCATTCAGAAAAGAAGATTTAAATAAATATGCATTACTTGGAACTGTGTACCCAAAATAACTTTCCCCAAAGTCTCAGTTCTTTCCCTAACTATAACTATATTGTCATTACCATGTCACTACAAAAAGTGAAATTATTTGCTTTTACTTCCCCTGTTGTTAATGTATTTGGTTATAATTAACATGTTATATTTCCCTTGGTGTGGGAAGAAGGTAGTTTTCTAAGCCTTGCTATTTTTCTCCCATACCCATCAACTTTTTACCACCAGCTGTAACACAAAGGCTTTATGTAGCTTTCTCCAGAGCTACGCGATACATGTGAAAGGCCACTAGAGAGACTTGTTCTATATCATATTCCTCCATGGCAAAGCACTTTTTCCATGTCAGAGGCAAAGGACAAAAGTAGAGTTTCTAAATTTAATTTTATGTGTCAGATGGTTTTTGGGCCATTCTGAAATGGACAGGCTTCACAATCTAATAGAAACTTCTTCTTTGAGTGATGTCCTTGTGGGTGCTGCACTTCAGGTGTTGGCGCATCCTGGCGCTGTCAATCGGAGATTTTTGCAGCAGTACCTGTCTGAGCTGCGCATGCCCGACCCCCCTCAGTTCCCTCTCAACCATCCTCAGCCTGAGACAGCTTCGCAGCATTGTCCCTAACAGAACAACTCACACAAACAAATTAGCATTAGAAATAGTTTAGATAGAGAGTTTAGTAAGAATAAGTTAATAGTATAGTAAACCATAAGTTTTAGTTAGTTAAAAATAAAATAAAAATTGTTCTCTTCCCCTGTCCCCCTTAGTAGATAACCTTCTACTTATAGGAGTAGACAGTACTTTAAAATGCCTGGCTCACCAGCGTTCAAGAGATGTGGATCCTACAGACATGCAATTCCTGTCTCAGATGGCCACTCTCTATGCATGAGATGCCTCAGGGAAGGGCACATTTCAGCGAAGTGCATACTCTGCACTAACCTGAAGGCGAGAGCTAGGTGTGATAGAGATCTCCACCAGAAGCTTATTCTGATGGAGAAATCCCTCAAACCTACCTCAGAACAAGATTCCGACAGAAAACTTGAGAAAGTCAAGGCTCATTCCTCCACAAGACTGAGGAAAAGAGCCCCCACCTTGCTGGAGGGAGATGCGCTCAAAAAGAAGTGATCTCCAGCCAAGTCTCTGCCCTTGATGCCGAACATCTCACAGGTAAGCACTTTGTATGCTTCTGGCACCACCAGCACCGACAAGTTGTCTGGGCCACCAAGAAAATCAATGGAGCCGAGACGCAGATCTGAGTCTGCCACGGCACTGTTGACACCATGAAAACGGCACCGAAACCTAACACGGCACTGATGCCTCCACCTTCAGCACTGACAACATCGATCCCAACCAACATGTCACTAAGAAAAATAGCATGCAAGACAACAGCACCACCTACCATGCCGATTGACACAATTGCGCCTTTGACAATACCAAAGCTGCAACACCCTCCTCTAAATTCCTTGATTGTAGACTCCATGAACCAAAGAAACAAACACAATACAAGTCAACACCACAGGACAAAGACTGCAAGAGGCTTGACCTTTTTGACTGCAAAGTCTATTCTGCAACTTTACAGTTCAGAGTGGCCAATTATAATGTGCTTTTGGTGACATATGACCACAATAACTATTGTGATGGGCAGACTAGATATTTACTGGAGAATGCTAGAAGGCCAATATATCATCCCCAGGCTCAGCAAGTCCCTTTTCCCCGGTAGTTGAGCAGGGGTTACTCCAGGTTATTTTACACACCTGGTGCCAATCAAGGACCCGCCCAGGATTTGTTAAAAGCCTCCCCTCCAGAGAAAGGGTGTGGCTGGAGTTGTGAGAGTGAGGCAGGTTACCAGAGAGAGTGTGAGCAGGCAAGACTCTGTCAGAAACCAGGAGGGTTTAGGAGAAGGAGCAGAATGCTGGCAGAAGAGAACCCTGCAGGTACAAAGACTGGGGGAGGGAAAAACCCTATCCGAAGAGAGCAAAGGACCTTTCCCAGGCCTGGAGACCTGAAGAATGAGTCTCTGCCAGAAGGAGAAGATAGAACAGGACATTTGATTCGGCACTACCACGTCCAATGGGGCTGTCAGAGGTCAAGAGCCTCCTCTGGTAAGGAGGCCAGGAAGGGCCCCTGTCCGAGCAGGGTCCAGACATTAAGTCAAGGGGCAGGGGGAAGTAACCCAGGGAAACTAGCAGCTTTCCTGAAGCCACAGCAAGAGGCTGCTACTTGTGGGATCTCTGGATTGGGGCCCAGAATGGAGGGTGGGACCAGGCCTCCCACACCTTCTACCAGCCATTCACTGGAGGGGCAAGAGCCCCAGCGAAGAGGCAAGAGCCTCTGAGAACCAGAGACAGGACCAGGAGCCAGCAGGCTGTATTACTCTCCCCCACAACTAGAGGGTGGAAGAACACTAAGGGGTGAAGCAGTTCCCTGACCTACCACTAGAAGGAAGCGCTGGACCCACTGAGGTAGAGGAAGAGCTTTATCACACTATACTAAACTGAACAAATTTTCTAATGACCTATCAGAGGACAAACATGAACAGTTCAACTTCCTGGTCACTGAAGGCCATTTGATCATCCGAACATCTCTGCAGGTATCCCTTGATGTCATGGACACAGCAGCCTGAACAACGGCGATAGCCGTGGTCATACATCAACATCCTGGTTGCAATCATCAGGTAATCAGAGGGATCTGCAATTAAAAATAGAAGACTTACGTTTTAACAGGGAGAAATTATTCTTCAAAAACATAGATGATGTACTCCATTCCATGAAAGACTCGAGAGCGATTCTGAGAATGCTTGGGATCTAACACCTGCCTACAAGCGTAAAAGATAACCCTGTCAACGCAGAGAACTCTCATATACCTAACAACAAAGGCCATTTGAGGCATATAGACAGAAACAGAGACCTCAGAGATGCAGATCAAATCAAATCCAAGCTTCGTCCTCTCAACAATTGCAGGCGAAGCAATCACTTTGAAGCTTTGGTTGAAGGTATGACAAACCTCCCAACAACTTTAATTCCAGCAACCATCGCCACGTGAATTTTTGGACTCTGATTACTCCCTTTTTACAATACCTGGACATCAGTTATCACAGACAGATGAGCCCTACAAATCATCCTAGCGGGCTACTCTATCCATTTCATAACCATACCACCTACCCAACCTCCCTTCCAGTTCCTCCTCCGGGACCCCTCTCATGAGCACCTACTACAACAAGAGGTGTGTTGCCTCCTACAAATAGAGGTAACAGAACAGGTCCTACCACAATACAAAGGGAGGGGATTATATTCCCACTATTTTTTAACTCAGAAAAAAACAAAAGTTGGAGTCCAGTACTGGATCTCAGGAGGCTCACCAAATTTGTTCGTGTCCAAAAGTTCAAGATGGTCACTTTAGCTACAATAATTCCAGCACTGGAACAGAGAAACTGGGTCACAACCCTCGACCTGCAAAATGTGTATTTTCATATCACAATACACCAGCACATCAGCGATTTCTTCATTTCACTGTGGGAGCAGAACACAATCAATAAAAGTACCGCTGCTCAGTCTTTCCATCAGACCATGGGTCTTCTCCAAGACACTTGCAGTCATGACAGCACTTTACGCAGACAGGATAGTCATCTTCCCATATCTGGGGTCGGTTTTGTTCAACATCTTCATTAATGATCTGGAGGATGGAGGAGATTGCACCCTCAGCAAGTTTGCAGATGACACTAAGCTAAGGGAAGTGGTAGATACCCTGAAAAGTAAGGATAAGATACAGAGTGACTTAGACTAATTGGAGAATTGGGCCAAAAGAAATCTGATGAGGTTCAACAAAGACAAGTGCAGAGTCCTCCACTTAGGAAGGAAGAATCCCATGCACAGCTACAGACTGGGGACCGATGAGCTAGGCAGCAGTTCTGCAGAAAAGGACCTGGGAGTTACAGTGGATAAGAAGCTGGATATGAGTCAGCAGTGTGCCCTGGTTGCCAAGAAGGCTAATAGCATATTGGGCTACATTAGTAGGAGCATTGCCAGCAGATCGAGGGAAGTGATTATTCCCCTATATTCGGCATTGGTGAGGCCGCATTTGGAATATTGTGTCCGGTTTTGGGCCCCCCACTACAAAAAGGATGTGGACAAATTGGAGAGAGTCCAGCAGAGGGCAACAAAAATGATTTAGGGGGCTGGAGCACAAGACTTACGAGGAGATGCTGAGGGAACTGGGTTTGTTGTGTCTGCAAAAGAGAAGTATGAGGGGGGATTTGATAGCTGTCTTTAACTACCTGAAAGAGGGTTTCAGGGAGGATGGAGCTAGGCTGTTCTCAATGGTAGTAGATGACAGAACAAGGAGCAATGGTCTCAAGTTGTAGTGGAGGAGGTTTAGGTTGGATATTAGGAAAAAGTTTTTCACTAGGAGGGTGGTGAAGCAGTGGAATGGGTTACCTAGGGAGATGGTAGAATCTCCATCTTTAGAGGTTTTTAAGCTCTGGCTTGACAAAACCCTGGTTGGGATGATTTAGCTGAGGTTAGTCCTGCTTTGTGCAGGGGGTTGGACTAGATGACCTCCTGAGGTTCCTTCCAACTCTAAGGTTCTATGATTCAAAGGGTTTTTTTAATCTCTTTGGTTACAACTGATCCCTCTCTGAGTATACTAATATTTTATTGCAGACTTGTAAAAAAACCCTTGTATTTACTCCTAAGACCTCTTCTTGTGTGAATTGTACTATCACAGTCACTTTCATAGCACTACATACCAAAAATATGAGTGAGGTCTACAAACCAAAAGGCAGACTGCAATTTTGTATGAAAATATCTCAGTTTTTCTTGACATCTTCTAAGTAACCCATAAATAATATAGAAATCTATTACTTTTACACCTTGATTTGATTCCCTGAGTTTCCATACCTCAGAAGTTCCTGGAGAGAACTCTGTGTTTTATTTTACACTCATGAATGGCAGCCATAGTCAGGGATAGTAAAATTTTAGACATGATGGGGAAAAGGTACTGGACATTGTTGGCAGAGCCCTCGTTGATATTAACTATGACTGTGTCAGTTATATAGCTTTTAGGCCTGAAGGAAGACTCTTCTGCCAACCTCCAAAGGAATGAATTGTGAAATAGCTCTAGCTACATGCTTTAGGAAATAAGTCAAATAAATGACATTTTTGTTAAGCAAATAGTTTGATCTTTGCCGAGTGGAAGACAAGGGCTTTGTTTTTTTCCTTCCGGTAACTGGAGTAAAATTTATATAATAGCACCCAGATATTATGGAAATAGGTGCCTTAGCAAGATTATATGTATAGAGAGTAAACACGCACAAAAAATAGCACTTAGGACATTAATAACCTCATCATCAAAAAGATAGTTAAAGACATATAAGTAAGAAGTTGTTAGGTCAGGGTTATTGAACTAATCTGTTTGCCAGTTTTCAGCTCTTCAACACAGACTGATTTTAACATTTTGCTCTGAATCAGTAACTATAGAAATTTTCAGTGAATATTGAAATGATATGTTGATAAAGGTACATTTTTTCAAAATAAACTCAGAAAAGCAAAGAAACACAAAGTTAATCTCCCAGAATATAAACACAGAAAAGGCATCCCTGTATCATTTAATTGTAGTTGCACAGCTGATCTAATGTCTGATGCACTTGACTCCTTTAGTGTTCAGTATACCAACCTTTTGAAAAGCATTTGTAAACAGGCCTTTAAAAAATGACTACTTTAGTTTTCTTTTGGAAATTGTTTCCTGAAAATAACATACAGGCTGGTGAGCTTTTTTTGGTGGCAGCATCTTGAGCTTGATAATACCTTAAATTTCAGGTTTCATACTGGGGGAATAAAAGATCTGGACAATAATTTATCTAAACCTGATGTGCTTTTCATCATTTCTGGAACTGTATTTGTGTCTCAGACTTTTGGTTTCAGGTTTGTGATTTCTTGTCCATGGCATTCATGTTTGAATTGCCTGTTGATCCATTTAATTATCTGCTATCTGATTGTTACCAGCTTTGCTAGCGGGATTAATTAACTTGTAATTGTTTTTCAAGTGCTTGATCATGTCATTTCTATGCTAGGTGTGTGTGTGCCACATGCACAGATGCCAGTGATTTTTCTCTCAGTGGTATCTGTTGGGCCAGCTCTAGTGCCCTCTGAAGTTGTGTGCATTTGTGCAGGTATAAGGGATGCCGGTATAAGGGGCACTGCCAACCCCAAACCCTCTCAGCTCCTTCTTACCACCTGTGATGGTTGCTGGAATAGCCCTTCATGCTGTAACAAGGCTTCTTTCCCAGTGGTTTGGACTATCTCTGTTCACATTTGTATAGTTATTGTAGTTAATGTATATAGCTCCTAGTTAGAGTTAACGTATATAGTAGTGATAGTAGTTGTCCCTGTTGTCAAGGGACTTTTCACCTCAGGGGCTGGGCATGCGCTGGTCCTGGGCTTCAAGCCATATGCCTAGTGCAGCAAGCTGATGCCAGTGAGTGACCCATACTCTAGCTGTCTAAAGTATCTGGGGGAGTCTCATGTTAAAGAGAGGTGCCAGATCTGCAGGGACTTCAGACCTTGCATGAGAAATGATAGGGACATTCGGCTGAAGGCCATTCTCATGGAGCTGGCCCTCAGATCAGCCTCGAAGCCGAGTCACTCCAAATCAGCACCACACACCTTGACATCCATGCAGAACACTCCACCAGCACCGTGTTCTTTCCAGATCTCCATCCCTGGTGCTGAGGAAGAGACATAAGAAACAACACACAGAGAGATGGCATTCTCTGGTGCAGAAGAGGGACAAGCGAGGAGCGATTAGTATCGTAAGACCAGAGTCAGGCCACTCATCATCCCTCAAGGCTCTGATGGCACGGAGCAAGGTGCAGCAAGCTTCACTGCAGCACTGACCACTGCTGCACCATCCAGGGGCAAGGCCTCCATGGTTTTGATGCAGCAGTCACTGGTCCACCACAATTCCCTCGTTCTCTGGCACTGCCTGGAGGCAGAAGGGGATACTGCACTGCCATGATCTCCAGGGGAAGTATTCTCTTCGGAGTCAGAAGGGCCATCTTAGAGGAGGGCAAGACTGTGGCAAGGTGGACTTCCTTCCAGGTGGCTCTGGATGCAGCTGATTCAGCAGCCAGAACTATGGCATCGGTAGTCACCATGAGGCACTGTTCGTGGCTCCAATCCTCTGGCCTCCCTCACAAAGTACAACAGTCTGTCCAGGACTTCCCCTTTGAGGACACTTCCCTGTTCTCTGACTAGATGGAATCGAAGTTTCACAGCCTCAATAACCTGAGGGCCATCCTTCGCTCATTGGGCCTTTTCACACCTCCAGCTTCCAGGATTGACTTTAGGCCCCAGCCGCCCCCCAGGTCCACAACGCTTCCCAGGCAGGAGCCCTACAAAAGAAAAATGAAGGGTTATAAGTGACACCAACTCTTCCCTCCTACCTCAGCCTGCTAATTGGGCTCTCATAGATATCCCAGTGGTTCAAGGCAGGCATTTTGAAGGTGCGCCCCAGGGTGATATACCAGTCTTGATTCCAGATCCATCCCCCTCTTTGTTTTTGGACTACCTGTCACACTTCAGCCCAGCATGGTTATATATAACTTCGGACAGTTGGATACTGAAGACAGTAACAGTGGGTTATATCCTTCAATTTTCATCCACCCCTTCCTTGCATCCTCCATCCACATCCCTCTTTAAGGATCCTTTTCGTGAGCAGCTTATTGCCCAGGAGGTGCAAACCCTCCTACACATGGGGGCTGAAGAGGAAGTTCCTTGAGACTTGAGAAGGAATGGGTTTTACTCCAGATGTTTCCTAATCCCAAAGATCAAGGGGAGTCTATGGCCCATCCTGGACCTGTGTCACTTCAACAAATATCTCAAGAAATTGAGGTTCTGCATGGTCTCCCTGGCCTCCATCATTCCCTCCTTGGATCTAGGAGACTGGTATACCACCCTCAACTTAAAGGATGCTTATTTCCACATCTCTATCTTCCATGGTAACAGAAGATTTTCAGGTTTGTCATGAGTCAGTGCCATTACCAATTCACTGCTCTTCCCTTTAGCCTATCGGTAGCCCCACAAGTCTTCACAAAGTGAATGGTGTTGGTAGTAACCTTTCTCAGGTGTCGAGGCATGCAAGTTTACCTGTACCTTGACAACTGGTTGAACAAAGGTGGGTCACAGGCTCAGGTGCAGTATAGCATCAGTACAATCCGAGTCACCTTCCAGGTACTGGATCTGTTGATAAACAAGCAGAAGTAAACTGGTCTGGTTCAGAGAGTAGAGATCTTCGAGTGCTTGCTCATGTTAATTCTATGCTAAGTGTGTGCATGCCCATGTTCATGGCTGCTGGAGATTTTTGCCTTACTGGTGTCCGTAGGCCCGGCTCTGGTACCCTCTTTAGCCCCATGCTCATGCAGCGGTATATGAGGTGCCACTAGCCCTGCGTCCCCTCAGTTCCTTCTTTTCCTGTTTCAGTGGTTATCTCTTTATTAACTGTTGTACATGGTTAATAGTTGGTTAAGTTAGGAATAGTAGTCTCTTCAGGGATGTTCACCAAGGAATGGGTTTCAAACAGTGTTCTGTGTTTCACAAGCCCTTCCCACTTAATGACTCTCACAACAGTTGCCTAAAGTTTTTAGGAGAGATGCACGTCAGGGACAAGTGCAAGATTTGTAAGGGACCACGGACTAAAGAAAGACAAGGATATCCTCCTGAAAACCCTGTTGATGGAGGCGGCACCTAGACCAGCCTTGGAACCTTCCTGTTCTGACTTGGAGCCGAGTACTTCAGTGTTGGTGCAGAGCACTGTGCTGACAGCACGTCCTTCCCAACATGGTTCAACTTCACCAATGCCAGAAAAACAGCAGGAGAAACAGCACGCTGATAGAGGTCTTTCCCCTGTGCTGAAGGACAAGAAGGCGAAATTGGGCAAAGGACTTGTGTTCGGCCAATTGCCTGCATCTGAACAGCAAGAGAGAGCCTCTCCTCCTAGGTCTTTGAGCCCATTAAAGGAACCACCCCCGACTCTCGGAAGTGGAAGGGGACCCCTCCATGTAGTGGTGCCCTCTACAACGGAGGCCTTTCAGGTGGCCAGGGACCTTATGGCCTTATCAGTGCCACCCACTCTGCGGGACAGCAGCACTGGAGTTGGTGAAGGCACCTGCCTCAAGAGGAAAACCTGCTTTGGGGATGCCAGAATGGACAGTTGAATAATGTCATTCCCCAGAATCCTTGCACTGGTCCAGAACACCTCAGCCCTGCTCTGAGATGATGGTCTCCACCCTCTCAACCCCAGTCTCTGGCTCCGCACTCCTGATCCTTGTCTCCAAGACATGAATCACTGGCTGCGTATCATCATTGGTCTCTCTCCCAGGCACTGATCACTGATGATGTGGCACTGGTCATTGGCTTCCCAGCACCGGTCTCTGACATCTTGCTCCCCGACAGCGTGACATTCACCACTGTCTTGACATCGCTCCCCTCCTATGTAGTACCACTCAAGGTATTCCCATCACTAATCTCCTTCTCCCCAGTATCGTTCCCTAGCTCCCCATTGCAGTTACCAAGGAAAGGCACCATCTGCTCCACCATGGTCCCCAAGGGAGAAACCGTCCTCCTCAGAATCAGAAGGGGAACCCAGCCACCAATCCCAAGAGCACCGGTTATTGGGTGCACCAACGTTTGGTGCCAGCCGAGCAGTGGTCATATGGCCTCAAGGTCAATGGCCCATTCAGTGGCCATATTGGAACCCATGGGGGGTCCCGATAATGCCAGATCCTACTCCCACCCAATCGTCCATAGCTGCATCCGAAAAGCGGTCTGCAGTGCTGACCGCCATTGTGTGAGAATCAGATTCAGACTCCAAGACTGGTACCAAATCATGGGACCCAATTGCAGAGGCAGCTCTCCTGGAAGAGGAGAAGGAACTACTCTCTCCCCTGGTGATGCAATTGTCCTCGTCATCTCCAGATGAGGAGTTCACTGGTCCAGACCTCCCGATGCCACTGGATGACTTTTGAGCCCACCGAGAACTCCTCAAAAAAGTCATCTTCAACTTGGGCTTGGAGTTGGAAGAGCTCATGAACCTACAGACAGCCTCTTTGATATCTTGGCTGCCACAGGACCAGCTTAAAATCACATTGTCAGTGGATGGGGGGTGATAAAAGTGGTTAAGGACCTATGGCAAACCCCATCTTCCCTGCTACCAATGTCCAAAAGGGCCGAGAAAAAATATTATGTTCCGGCCAATGGCTATGAATATCTGTTCTTGCACTTGTCCCAAGGGTCCCTGGTGGTAGATGCCGCAAACGAGTTAGATAGGCAGGGACAGGTGAACTCAACCCACCAGAGCAAGGACGCAAAGAAGCTGGACTTGTTTGGAAGGAAAATTTTTCTACAGCCAGTGTTCAGCTCAGAATCTCCAACCAGCAAGCATTGCTGGGAAGATACAATTGTAACATTTGGGACTCCGTGACCAAATTCAAGGACTTGCTGTCACAGAAGGCCAGGCAGGAGTTTGGTTCCATCTTGGAGGAAGGCAAGGCTGTGGCTAGAGCTTATCTCCAAATGGTGTTAGATGTGATTGATTCAGTGCCCAGGTCAATGGCTTCAGTGATGTCCATGCACCGATGTTCCTGGCTGTGGTCCTAAGGGTTGTCCCAGGAGGTGCAGCAGTCTATTCAGGACCTCCTCTTTGAGGGCAATGCCCTATTTTTGGAGCAAACTGATATCAGTCTTCGTGGCTTGAAAGACTCCAGAGCCACTTTGTGCTCCCTCAGCCTATACACACCGCAGGCTTCTAGAAGGCAATTCCATCCACCACAACCACCTACATTCTCAGGTCCAGCACAGCAAGGGACCTATAAACGAAGAGACAGAGATGAGGGCTTTAAACTCCATCATCCCACACTGCTAGAGCTCTCAACAGCAACCCTGTGGAAGCTCCCACTCTTGTCAGATCTACTCGCTCAGAACTGTGGCCTTCTCTTACACCCAGACCTAGCATCCCTGCACCTGACAGCCTGGCTGCTACATGGCTGAATGCAGAGGAGAGGGCCTGCTCAATGCAAATTCAGCAAGTCCTGATGGGCAGCAGAAAGCCCTCTACCAGAGCAATATACCTGGAGCGTCAACTCAGGCCATGTTGGACTACCTGTTACATCTCAAGCATCAGGGCCTAGCTGTCTCATCACTTAAGGTTCACCTGATGGTGATTTCGGCCTTCCATGCCCCCAGTCCAAGGTAGATCAGTTTTTTTCCCATGACATGATGATCAGGTGCTTAAAAGGCCTGGAGAGACTTTACCCATAGGTTAGGGACCCTATCCCTCCCTGGGAATTGAACCTGCTTCTATCAAGGCTCACTCTCCCCTCTCCCCCCTCCTCCCCTTTTTGAGCCATTAGCCTCCTGCTCTCTGCTGCTCCTCTCCTAGAAGGTCTCCTTCCTGGTGGCAATCACCTTAGCACGAAGGGTTTCTGAAATCAGAGTGCTCATCTTGGAACCGCCTTGTTTTATAAAGACAGGGTTCAGCTGTGACCCCATCCAACTTTCTTACCAAAGGTGGTGCCACAGTTTCACAGAAATCAGGATATATTCCTTCTGGTGTTTTTTCTGAAACCACATGAATCCAGTAAGGAACATAGGGTGCATACCCTGGATGTTAGATAGGCCTTGGCCTTCTACATCGAGAGGATGAAACCTTTCCAGGGGTCGACGCAGCTCTTCATTGCAGTGGCAGATAGGATGAAAGGTCTGCCTGTTTCCTCCCAGAGCATCTCCTCGTGGATAACCACCTGTATTAAATTTTGTTATGAACAAGCAAAGGTGCCTCCAGCAGCCATTGTAACAACCCACTCTTCCAGGGCACAAGCCTCACCAGCAGGCTTCCTGGCAGAGGTTACAATCCAAGATATCTGCAGAGCTGCTACTTGGTCTTCAGTCTATACCTTTGCGTCCCATTATGCTATTACCCAGCAGGCCCGGGACAACATCAGTTTCAGCAGAGCAGTGTTGCAAGCAGCACATACTGTATCAATGTTTTATATTAACAAGCAAGTAGAGGCTCAATCTTCAGACCTATGCCAGGAGACTCTCTGGCTGTGGGACTTCTGTGTGAAACATGCCATTCACCTCGAGGGATCACGTCTCCCAGGAGTCTGAAACGCACTGGCAGATCACCTCAGCAGATCTTTTTCATCTCACCATGAGAGGTCTCTTCACCTGGAGGCCTTCAGTGTATCTTCCAGAAGTGGGGGCCTCCCCAGGTGGACCTGTTCGCCACCAGACAACAGGAAACATCAGTTCTGTTCACTGCGCAGGCACAGCATGGGTCCCCTTACTTATGCCTTCCTGCTGTCATGGGCAGATCACCTACTATCTTCGATCGCCTTCCCATCAATCCCCTTGGGTCACAAGGTCCTTCTAAAAATCAAATGGGACAAGGCAAGGTTTATCTTGATAGCACTGGCATGGCCACACCAGCATTGGTTCAGCACTCTTCTGCGCTCTCAGTCTACCCAGATTTGATTTCACAAGAGCATGGGCAGTTGCTTCATCTGAATCTTGTCTCCCTGCACCTGACTGCATGGCTAAACCCTAAAGAGCAGACCTGCTTGGATAAGGTTTGACAGGTCTTGCGAGGTAGTAGAAAGCCTTCCACCAGAGCTACCTACCTGGCAAGTGAAAATGTTTCATTTGTTGGGCTTCCGAATGGAATATCTCTCCATCCCAATCTTCTCTGCAGTCTATCTTGGACTATCTGCTCCACCTAAAGCATCACAGTCTGACTGTCTCATCTCTTAAGGTTCACTTGGCAGCCATCTCAGCCTTCCACCCTTCAGTGAACGGCAGATCAGTGTTCTTCTATAAGATGATGGTCGGGTTTCTCAAGAGGCTGGAAAGACTCTACCCTCATGTTCGCAAACCAATTCCCCCATGAGACTTAAACCTGGTCCTGGCAAGGGCCACAGGGTCCCCTTTCAAGCCGTTAGCATCATGCTCCTTGCTGCTTTTCTCTTGGAAGATCGCCGTCCTGGTGGCCATCACCTCGGTCAGGAGGGTATCTGAGATCAAAACCCTTATGTCAGAACCCTTTATATGGTGTTCTTCAAGGACAAGATCCAGCTGCAGCCCCATCCAGCCTTCCTGCCAATGGTGGCATCACAATTCCACAAGAACCAGGACATTTTTCTATGGGTCTTCTTCCCAAAACCTCACAAGACCTCTGAAAAACGTCAGCTTCATATATTGGATGTTAGGCGGGCCCTCGCCTTTTATATTGAGAGAACTAAGCCCTTCCATAAGTCCACGCAACTCTTTGTAGCAGTAGCGGAAAGGACAAGAGGACTACCTGTGTCATCCCAAAGAATCTTATCCTGCATAACAGACTGTATGCAAGCTTGCAACAAGCAGGTGAAGGTTCCACCACTGGCCATCATGACCATTCATTCCACAAGTGCTCGGGCTTCATCAGCAGTGTTTCTGGCACAGGTATTGATTCAGGACATCTGCAGGCTGCAACCTGATTGTTGGTGCATACCTTCTCATCCCACTATGCCATCACCCAACAGGTCTGAGACAACACTGGTTTCAAAAGAGCAGCGTTACAGTTAGCACGTCCAGAACTCTGAGTCCACCTTGGAGGGTACTGCTTGTGAGTCACCTAGCATGGAATGGACATGAGCAAGCACTCGAAGAAAAAAAAACAGTTAATAACCTTCCATAACTTGTTCTTCGAGATGTGTTGCTCATGTCCATTCCATGGCCCGTTCTCCTTACCCCTCTGTCAGCGTTACCAGCAAGAAGGAAATGAGAAGGCACGGGGCCAGCAGCGCCCCTTATACTGGTGCATATGTGCACAACTCAAAAGGGCGGTAGAGCTGGCCCAATGGATACCATTGAAGGAAATATCTCCAGCAATTGTGCATGCGGCATGCATGCAGCTCACGCACACCTAACATGGAATGTGCACTTAACATAAAATGCGCAACACATCTTGAAGAACAACAGTTATGGAAGGTTAGAAACCATTTTTTTTGGTAAAATGCTTATTATGTATAACATATAAAGTTATATTGGACTTAGTGTTCTGTCTCTTCATTAGATTTTTTAATTTGAACATTATTGCATTGTATGGTTTTAGACATTATTCATTTTTATTTTTTGGACCAATCCTATGGGGAAATGCAGGATATTTAGGACTCAATAACAGAAAATTTACCAAAAGAATTTCTCTAATTCAGTTTGACCAATATTTTAGATTCTGGTCCTTTTTCAGAGGACTTTTTTTTAACTTAAAACGATATTGTATATTTTGTATGATGGTGTTATTCTTTTTTTTTTAAATTGCATTCTTTTCAGACACAGTGATGTTTCAGAATGGGGGAAAGGGGAAGGAATAAGCTCATTGGGAAAGGGACATCTTTTTGTTTGGTGTGTATACAGCTCCTGACAAAACAGGGTTCTCGTCTATAACTGGGCCTCTTCGATGTTATGATATTATAAATAATAATAATAGAACTGTTTTACAGAAATTATCATCTCTGCAAGTTTCCATTCAACTAAAGAATTAAAAATTGTATAAAAACAGGGAAGTCTAACTCTGGGACCCTTTTCTTTAAAAGGCATATTTTGGAAGTACGATACATTAGAAATGGGCAATGTATGCCAAAACTGGGCCACGCACAAGAGAGTTTCATACAGATTAAGACTCCAATCCAGCAAACACTTACCCATGTGCTTACTTTGAACTATAAAATGTGCTTAGAAATACCTTGAAAACCTCTTCACATAAAATTTATTTTATATGTAACCTGTTGTTTCCATTATCCTTACTCACTATCTCTTGAATCTTTTAATCCAGTGCTCTACTTGCTATGCATTGCTGCCCTGAGCACTACTACAAAGTGCTTGGCTTGAAGGATGCCCTTAAGCTGAAACCAAGCCCTGCCCTCAGATCTCTTCCTTGAGGAGTTGCACAACGAGGAGAAAAATGTTATGAAACTGTGCATCAAATGACAGCCATCCAGGATCCACCCCTGAGATGTGTGAAAATAGTCTATAGGAGGAGAAACACAAGCAAAAAAACTACTAATAAATGCAAAGAAAGCAAGATATTATCAATAATTTAACCGCAACAATAGAATCAGCAAAGTACCCAGAATAGCTAATGTATATACTGACATTGTAGCAAAGAAATAAACCCTCTTCTGCCAAAAGAGTCTATTGAAGGAGTTTCCACAACTCAGTGGTGATGTTGTAGGTTCCTATTAATCATGCTAATTAGGAGCTAGCCAATCTTCCTCTCTGAAACTAAACAGATTTCCTGTAGCTCTAGTGTTGTAACTTCACTGAGTTGCATGGTCCTAAGTGAGCCCAGTGCAGGTAGCAGGGAGTTAATTTACTTAAATAGTCTGTTTGTAGAGCAACTTCCAGATTTGCTTTCAAGATATGGTGGTTCATTGTGTGACGTTTTTTTACCCCTCTCTCCTTGTCCAGCAGGCTGATGTTCCCAATGGATAATTTAGCTTGCAAATGAGCCAGCACCTGTGGCTTTCCATAGAATGTTCATCCAAGAAGCCACAGATATATTGCACTCAGTGGTTGAAATTCACCTCAGGCAGAGGATAAGCACAAGGCCTATGTAACCTTCAAGTCCCACTAACCCTTCAAAATAGAAGTCATGGGGCTTAGGTTAGCCTTCTGCTTAGGGGTGAATTGCACTCTATGATTATTTTTGCTGCTTGCTCAGTTTGAAACTGTAAAAGGAAGTAATGTTCTTGTTCTATTTTTAATTTTATTTGATTCTTCATTGCAGATAACAGAGAAAAATGCCAACCCAGAAGTAATGCTGCTGTTTTACCTGGGAAAGAGACATATACTTTTATATATTTAATATGTAAAAATTATTATATTTATGTACATTGTGCAAGCCACGCACTTTGTAGTAGTGCTCAGGGCAGCAATGCATAGCAAGTAGAGCATTGGATTCAAAGATTCAAGAGATAGTGAGTAAGGATAATGGAAACAACAGGTTACATATAAAACAAAACTGTAACACGTTTTCTAGGAACTAAAACAACAGACTAACCTGCTGTCTAAAGAAGTTTATCTCACCCAATATCTTTTTCAGCGTTCTCCACCAAGACAAGCAGAGATCCTGTTTTCATGAATGTAGACATGCTGTCCATTCATTTCCTAGGTACAGGATAGAGGGGTACTTTTTGCCTTCTATTATATCCCCAAAGTTCATTATCTATACTCAGAGACTGTAAAATCCTTCTTCTATTTCTCCCTGTGAGCACATGCTCCTCTGAGACACAGAGCAAGGGAGGTCATATTTTAACACTTTTAAAATAGGTTTAATAATGTAAAATAGTATAATTACTAAATAAGGCCCAATTCTGCAGACTAACGCACATGCTTTACTTCAGACACATGCATAAATCTTTGCAGTATAAGGGGCTTTTAATAGTATGTTTTACTCACAGTACAACACTTCCTTTCTTTAGGGGCTTTGCAATGAGATAATTGATTCTCATATCATTACAAGGCCTTGTCTTAACGCTCAGGATGCATAATTAGGGGCCAGCTGCCCTGAATATGATCCCATCTGAGACCTCAGGTATGTACTCAGGGCGGCTAGTCCTTCATGCCAGTATGGCTATACTTCTATTTTTAATATATTAGCTCAATCAGAGCTGACATGGGTATGTCTTCTCGAGCTGGAAATTATACCTTCCAGCTCCAGTGTAGACAGTATACTCTGACTGTAGACAAACATCTCACTGCAGATTCCCAGTGATAGATGCTTGTCTAGCTGTAATGACTCAAACCTTGAAACAGGCACAGAAACTTTTCCTTATATAGTCTACATTTTACCCTTGGAATGAAAGTCAAAGAGAGAATCAATAAAAAGTAGATAAAAAGAAAAATCAAGTCTGTCAGACATTTAAACACAAAGTAAAAGAAATGAATGAAGTCAAACTCCATTTAAGCCAATGGAGTTACACCAGAGATTAATTTGGTACAACAAATAATATTTATTTACAACACTGACACAGAATTTTATCACATAGGGAACAATCTGTGTGCATAGCTACTGTAAGACAATATTGCAGGCATTTTGTGTGTGGGATCTTTTTTTTAATGGATACACTTAGTCCACCAGTACAGTGGCTTATGCAACTCTCCCATATTCTTCATCTTTTTGAGTCATCTACTGGCATTGATCCACTAAAAGATGAGTTTTCCTGTTTTTAAATATTGTGCATCTGCTAAGAATGTTCTGAATAACATATGTTATAAATCAAAATACACAAATGAAACACAGCAATTGGCCCTGCATTGAGATGCAAGATGTACAGGGTTTCAATAGTAAGAAGAGTCCTTCTGCTCCAATCTCTCCAATACACATCTGTATCTGGATATAATTATTATATTAAAAGGAATTGCTTTCATTTCATTCAGCCTGCATTTGTCCCTGGGCTGAGTCAGCTGTCAATGAGAACATTGGTGCTGTTGTGCTGTAAAAATAAATTTTCTGTACAGAGCTATACTATTCAATGGTTGGTATGTTAATTAAATTAGCAATAGTTACAGTTTGATTCAATTTCATTGGTTATAATGCTATCATTGTTCAAATCTACAGGTGGAACTATCCTATTAAATGCCAGCCAGTTAACCTTTAGAATCACAAATTAAAAATCATTGTGCTAAACTGTTCTTCACATTGGCAAATAAGTGTTACACTTGTAATCTGTTTCTTTTTGAATGAATGCTGTTGTAGTGCATTGCAAAGAACTGCTATTTGCTAAAGAAGTTGAGATCTGTGTTTTAGCTGAATTTCTGGAACTGAAACTGTTTGTGTGCAGCTTTGCTGTGGTTTTTGTCAGCTTTGTGCTAGTACTGTATAAATAAAAGTTATTATTATTTTATTATTTTATTTATTATGGTCCATCCTCAGTCTATAAATCTTGGATGATATTTTGCTCATGATTATGTCTGTAAAAATCAGGAATGACTTCACTGAAGTCATTTACAGTTACAGCAGATTTACACAGTTGTAACTAAGAACAGGAGTTTGCCCTTTTTCTCCCAAAGTTGAGTTAGCTGCTGCTGCTGCTGCTGTTTTGAAGCTAGACTATTTTTGACCACCAGTTTATCAGTCTAAGAAGTTTCCTCTATATCCAACTCAGGCTTAGAGTTCACTTCCCTTTTTATACACTCAAGCCAAGTTGGTGAAAGTGCCATGTCAAGAATTGGTGATAATTTTTCCTTGACTGAGGCTTTTGCAATCTGTCTCACAAGAACTAGGTATGGCTTTTGGGTAGATGGTTGTGGAGCCTGCACTGTTATGATATCGAGACCTGAACCAGTTTCCAAGAAGATGCGGTATCCTTTATAAACTCTTTTCCAAATAGACATGGCGAGTGAATCACAAAGTTTAGGTCAAGATTCATATCCAAATTTCCTTGAATATGGGAGTATTTAGTTCAGAGAAAAGGGATTAGCCTTGATGTTTGGTGTTGTATTTAAAAATCTTCAAAGATCAGTCTTCTGCCGACTTAACCTCTTAGCCTTGGTGCACCTATCTGTAAAATAGGTATACATGTAATACCTTTAATTTCCTGGGCTGTTGTGAGACTTAACTAACGTTTATAATGTGGTTTTAGAACTTCAAATGAAAGGTGTTATTTTCTCATTGTGATCAGATACAAAAACTAACACTGTCATATTTGCATACAGAATTTGACCAAAGACAAAATTTGTCTATCTCCACTTGGATACACTGCGTTGAGCTGTGAGGCTGGCATAATTTCATCCTTTCTTTTCAGTTTGTGATGAAGCATAGGAAAGAAAGAACCCAACTTGACTTTCAGAGCCCAGGTTGCATTTTCCAGGCTGGTACTTTGAAAAAGATATCTTTTTACTTGTAAACTTGTTTTTTTATATATGGTGTGGAGTCATTTAAACACAACGGTTAAGGAATCTCATGATATTTTACAGTAATTTTTCACAATGGAACAATATGTCATAATTTAGAAAATGAAATAATGTTTTGTGTCAAGAGACAGAAGCAGCCTGTTCTTGCCCTTCCTTCTTTCCAAGTATATCTCTTTTATACAGCAGTAGCAGTTAAAGAATCAATATTACATTATGAACTTCAGTAAACAAACAACAAAACAGTGTAACTTCTTAACTTAATTTTACAGAAACTAGTGGCCTTAATATTAAATGTCCCAGCCAATAACAAGTGCCACATGGTGGTGGCTTTGGGGAAAAGACAGTAAAAGCTGTTCTGTTTGCAACTATATCAGCATTGTCTACAAACAGCTATGTGTTTTATTTCAATCACTTTCTTTTAAAAAATGAAAATATTGTAATGAGTAAACTATAGATAAAATAAACATAGATTATAGGAAAATGCTTTGCTGATCCAGACAGCCCTATCTTGATACTATTCTTTGTGAATTCATCTTGACCACAATTCCCCTTAACTTTGGCTTCAGTTGATTTATAAAACAGTGCTTGCATTGTTGGGAGAACAATATTGGTATTGTGAATAGATGGGGATCCATCCAACCCGTGAGTGTGCTTGGGAGTTAGTTGCCCACATCACCATTATGATTGCAAATTTTAAAAATCAGCTCTTCCATTTTTAACCTTTCTGTCTTTTTTTTAACTTTTTCTCTCATAGTTCAACACTTCTTTAGCCTTTGAAAATGGTTTGTATATTTATTTATGCATGTTTACACTGAAGTCTCTATATATGCTTTCATTTTGTCTGAGGTGGCAGTAAGGATGGGCTTGGTTGTATTCACCCGCAGACAGCTTGAGAGCAGGTTATGTAGTCTTTCTGCAAATGGTCTTGGGGTAAGATGTTGGGCTGGGATTTGAATGCTAGCTCAGTCACAAACTTCTTTGGGATCTTTGGCAAGTCACTTAATCTATCTGTGCCTCCATTCCCTATCTGTGAAAATGAGGAAAGTAATACTCCCTTTATCTGTCTTGTCTGTTTAGATTGTAAGTTATTTGGGGCTCTTCCTCTGTGTTTATGCAGTGCCTAGCACAATGGGGTCCCTATCTCAGCTGGAGCCTCTACGATGCCTAGCACAGTAGTGCTGGGGTCTCTAGGCTGTACAGCATACAGATAAATAATAAAAATAATTGCTGATAGCATAGTATAAATAATAATAATAATTCATGGCCTATATAAAGGAGTAATGTCTTTCTGTATCTTTTTTTTTCTCGAATCTTATAATGATGTTATTTTGATAAATGAAATAAAATCATACATTTTTAGGATTGGCAATGTAGTTCATTGTATTCTGGATCATGGTGATGATATGTTAATAATGAGGATGCCACCCTTTTTGAGGAATGTATAAAGTAAGTGAAAAAGAAAACATAATTAAATGAATAGCGTGATAGCTGATCCACTTGATCTGGGTGGGTTATTTTCAATTGTTTCATCTGCCTTTACTAAAATTCTTTCAAAATTCAGTGACATGTAGTCAGAATGAGTTGTATCCTCATGAGTGAGGAGAGTTGGATCCATTGTATACAAGTATTTTGACTAAATGCTTTCTTTAGAATTTTAGTATTACTTTCATTTTAATCCATGTTATAACTGAGTACTTTTAAATGATAGAAATCTTGGCCTTTGGTTAGAGCAAGGTACAGAGAAACAGAACCCATGCTCAGATTCTTAGTGGATTACCATCAACACACACACACACACAGTTATATATTCTTTAAACGTAAATGTTTTGTTGTTTATTTTCCTTTTTTCCCAACCGTCTCCTCCCCAGAATGCTTGTCCAAATCTTCTGAAGCGCCTGGAACAAATCATTAGTATAAACCCTGCAGATAGGAAGACTGGGTAAGTGTTATTTTTATATTTCATATGTAATTGTGAATGATAAGTGAACCCAACTAGCTTGATACACATGATATTTAAGCTGGACTGAATATATTTATTTTTGTTTGCCCATGAGAACTTCTTATTTTAATTTGATTTAGTAAGTCTGGTCATTTTTATTGTTAAATACAATGTCTGCTGTTGGGGGTTTTTTAAGAGCCATTTCCATTGTTTTTGTCAGAGATTGGCCCAAGATGGTCCAAACTTGAATATTGCCAAAGATTTAGGGAGGGCTTATCTGCAGTTCCAGTTTGGGACCATCTTTCATACTGAGACAAGATTATATTGTAAAATTCTGAAATGTCACTGGCCTTTTCCTGTAAAGATTTACTAAAACTCAGCATGCAATATTTCCATTTCCCCAGTGTAATTTCTTTCCCTCTAACAAATATTTTATATTTCAGATTAAAGCAGCTTTCAAGCAAAGCATTAGCCTTTTAGCTACTTGGTACTTCAGGTAAGGATGTATTTGTATAACTTCCAAGACATTCTCGTTCAAATCTTGTGGAATTTAATGACTATATAAGCACAATATATTGTGGCTTAGAAGGGTTTTCTCCTCCGAGTTATGTCCCTGTGGGTGCTCCACTTCAGGTGTCGTCGCGTCCCATGCCCTCAATCGGAGATCTTTGCAGCAGTACTCATCAGGGTCGTGCATGCACAGCTCTTGTCTCATGGTGCTCACACAACCCAACCCCTTAATTCCTTCTCAACCGTTCACAGTATGAGATGGAACAAGAACATTAGCTATGGTTTTCACTCGTCTTTCCTAGAATAGTATTAGAAAATAGTTTAATTTAATTTAGTTGTAATTACATTAGTTTAATCAGTAATTCACCTACCTTTCCTTCCTTAAAAAAAAGTTAATTTTTTTCTCCTAATAGAATAGACTAGAGGCATAAGACATGCCAGGCTCCCCAGGATTTAAAAGATGCACCTCACGTAGAGATGCCATGCCAGTGTTAGATGGCCTTTCACAATGTGTACGCTGCCTGAGTGAAACTCATGTGCCACAAAAGTGCACTCATTGTAAGAATCTTAAGGCCAGGGCCCAGGAGAGATAGGGACCTGAGGTTGAAACTCATACTTATGGAGAAGTCCCTCAGACCCTCCTCTGATCTGGGACCGGACAAGCCATCCTCAGAAAACACTGAACGCGCTCCAAGGAAGAGTGCCTCATCGCCTCCAGCCACTACTACACTAAAGAAAAGCCGTTCCCCTAAGATGCTGTTCCCTTCACCCAATACCAAAGAGGCAATAGGTTCCTTAGGTATGACATGGTCCGTGTTACCTAAGGAATTGAAACGTCCGGGTGAGGAGTCGAGAGACAAACAAAAACGGTCCTCCTCCAACATGGCACCAAAAAAGGATACGGTGCAGAAGCTGTTGGACCAGCGTTCAATGGCACTGACTGCGGCACCATGAGAGGCCCTGGCACTAAGTGCAGCACTGAGGAAAAACATGGTACTAAGAGAGGCCACGGCACTCACCTCAGCACCAGAATCAATGACGGCACCAACAACCACCAATGTGCCAGTGACGGCATCGACCACCACTAAGGAGCCAACAAGAAGCCTGTCACCGACAGCGGCACTGTCCTTAAAGAAAAAGGATAAACACCACCACTGTCAGCAGACAGAGTCGATATTGATGTCATCCCCACAGTCGCCATAGTAGGGATGGTGGAATAACTGTTGCATTTTGCACACAACAAAACATTCTTTCCAGTGCGCTCTCTCAGTGGAGAAGACAATGAGGTAGAGGAAGCTCAGTTTTCATTCAAGCACTTCTCCCCATCAGACCATCATTTGAGGCATCTGAATATGCCCCTCACAGAGGAACCAAGGCATACCCCCTGGTATGGTCCTCCATGGCTCGGACATCCTATGCCACATCATATGCAATGGCATAATTGGGATGCCTGGTCAGCTTACTCGAGGGCATACAGCAGACCACCAGCTCCCATACAAGTAGGGCAAGATCATCCAGACATTCACCCCCAGCTGCATCAACAAAAGCTGTGGAAGAAATACAGGTAAGGGACACAAGCATGGAGCAGGAAACATCTCCTCCCACACCTGGATGAAGCCATAATTCTTCCCACACTTACGCCAGTAGACGACTCCAAACAATTCAAAGACCTCTTCAAGAGGGTCGCACAGGATCTAGAGATTCTCCTTGAAGAGGCTACAGAATCACACCATAAGTTGCTGAAGATTCTCCATACAGCAACATCATAAAAAATTGTGCTTCCTATGGACAAGGCATTGATAGAACCAGCTAATACCACCTATTAATAAAAGAAATGATAGGAAGTACTATATCTCTGCCAAGGGGATGGAATTCCTATTTACTCATCCACCTCCAAATTCCCTGGTCATTGATGCTGCAAACCAGAGGGGCAAACAGCCAAATTACAAGTCAACACCACAGGATAAAGATTGAAAGAGGCTTGATTTACTAGGCAGAAAAGTTTATTCCTCATCCACTTTATTAATGAGAGTATCTAATTATGCAGCCCTATTTTCCAATTATGACCATAACATTTATGAGAAAATATCAGAATTTACCAACAACATATCGGAGAACAAAAGAGAACAGTTCAAGTCACTACTTAACGAAGGACAATTATAGCTAGAACATTGCTACAGGCTTTGCTAGATGTAGCCGATACTGCAGCTAGAACAATAGCCAAGGCCATAGTTATGCACAGGGCTTCCTGGTTCCACTTGACAGGCCTTCCCAGGGAGCTACAAATGAAAATAGAAGACCTCCCGTTTGACAAGGTCCAGCTTTTCGCAGAAAAGATGGATGAAGTCCTTCACTCTATGAAGGATTTACGAGCAACACTTCGAACTGTTAGCATAGACACACCTGGAACAAAGAGGAAACAACATAGATTTCAACCATATGCCTGCAAATATCCTTTTCATTCAGAGAATAGACAACATGAAACACAAAGAGGGAAGCAAAGAACACAAAGACACAGACAGCTGCAGCCATGAGCGGCAGGGTCATATAATTTTTGGTGATGCCCTGATCCTGAGCCCATGTCATGTGGTAGAGGGGTGGGGAAAGAGGTAGGGCCGGGAGCGGGGGAAGTGGCCACTGCTGTGCCGCACAGCTTGGGGGCGGGGCCAGCGACGGAGCTGCTCCCTGCCAGCCGCTGAGTGTGTCAGGGGGAAGGAGGCAGAACGGCTAAGCAGTCCTGAGTGCTATTGCGCTCTGCACCTCCATGGACAGCCCCCCAGCACCACAGAAACATTGGTGGATCCAGGCCCACTATTATCAATGTTAGTGGAACCCAGGCACCCCGGGTCCATATAACTCGCCGCCTATGGCTACAGCAAACGCCTTTGATCTCTCAAACAGCGTTGTCCAAACAACAATTTTGGGAATTTGGTCGAGGGTCTGAGAGATGTCATTCATCAAACAGTGCCACCATCATCGAACACACACTACGAGTTCTGCCTCCAAAAATTCCACAATTGGTCAGCAACCACAGCAGACAAATGGGTCTTAGAAGTCATCAAATTGGGATACACTGTCCCATTCACTTCCATTCCTTCTACCCACAATCCTTCCCTGTCCCTCTTCAGGGACTCATCTCATGCAAATATTTCATGAAGAAGTAGAACATATCCTACAACTAGGAGCAATAGAGCACGTACTGGTACAACACAGAGGGAAAAGGTTCTATTCCCACTATGTCATGATTCAGAAAAAAACAGAGGATGGAGACCCATAGATCTAAGGATACTAAGCAAGTTTGTGAGGAAACAAAATTTCTAGATGGTCACATTGTCAACTATAATACTGGCACTGCAGACTCTATAGCATCCAGTTTAGAAGATACTAAGATAGAAGTAGGTTTTTTATATCTTTATTCCCACTGAATGGTAACTTAAACCATGAGTAATTCAAATTATTTCAGGGGGACTACTTGTGGAGTAATATACTACGCAGTGTGAGTAGGAGTATCAGAATCTGGCCAATAAAATCTGTTGTGTATTTTGTGTCTTACCTAATTGCCTAGGTTGCTGTAGCAACAGAGCTTAGCTTGTTGCCGTAGCAATAGAGTTAGACTATTAAGGGATAACTCAACCAGTCCTGGCTGGTTATAGTGTTAGTTCAATAAAAACGCTCCCTGTGTTGCATCTCTCTGTGATCCTGTGCTGATTTCTCTCTCTCTGAATACAAGCAATTAAAAGGAATTCAACATAACAAAAGTGGTGATGGAGGATGGGATCGATGTCTGCTGCATCGGCTAAAAAGTAAAAGTCAACGTAAGAAAAAACCTTTTTGGTGTTTTGGGGGCTGAGCTGTTTACACTGACGGTTCAAAGTGAAACTAAAACAGGCTCTTCTTTGTTCTGACTGAAGTGAAGCAGACAAAAACAAAACAGTGCTAGTGAATGGAAATTACCAGCAATTGTGTGTGAACGACCCCAACATACATGAATATAAGACACTAAAAGACAAGAGAAAGAACGGGGAGGGGGGAAAAGAGGGACAGCAATGGCTACATTTACGGGGCCCCTGGGACCTTTTGATGAAACTCTAGAGAATTGGAACTCATATACTGAGCGTTTTCAGCTTTTTGTTATTGCAAATGAAATTACAGATGCAAAGAAGGTGCCCATTTTCTTAAGTGTTGTAGGAGCTAAAACCTATACTTTATTGCGCAGCTTAATGTACCCTGATAAGCCAGAGACAAGATCTTACAGTGACATTGTGAAAATCCTGGAGGCACATTTTACTCCAAAACTGCTAGTAATTCCAGAGAGATTTAGGTTCCACAAAAGGAATCAAGAGGAAGGTGAAACGATTGTGCAATTTGTAGCAGCTCTGAAGAAGCTTGCTGAGCACTGTGAATTTAAGGATGTGTTAAATGACACTCTACGTGATAGGTTAGTTTGTGGTCTGCACAATGAAGCAATACAGAAGTGCCTATTGACAGAGGCCCAGCTCACTTGGCAGAAGGCCATTGAAATTGCAGTCTCTATGGAGCTGGCCGCAAAGGAAGCCCAACAGCTCAGTGCATTGACCAGAGTGCATAAGTGTCACAAGACGTTACCTACAAGACAGTGGGGAAACGGGAATGTTATTGCTGTGGAAAGCCAGGTCACCATGCATCAGAATGCTGGTGTAAAGACCTAGTGTGTCGACAATGTGGCAAAAAGGGACACATTGAGTGTGCCTGCAAACAAAAGAAAGAAGAGTCAAACAGAACAGGCAAACTGGAAAAAAAGAAGCCTGCTGTCTGGCGGACCAAAAAGGAAAATCGGCATATGGTAGAGTAGACTCAGGATGATCAAAATGACACCCAGTCAGAAGAAGAAGTGTCACTCCATGTCTTGTCCATGGCAGTTGGCTCACATGAATACTGGGTAACCCCGCTGTTGGAAGGTAAACCTGTATGCATGGAACTGGACACCAGTGCAGCAGTTTTGCTGGTCTCAGACCGTGTGTATAACGAGAAGTTAAAGATCACACACTTAAGCCAACAAAAATTGTTCTGAAGACGTACACTCGAGAAGCTGTACCCATGTTAGGCACTACTGATGTTAAAGTGGAGCTCAATGGACAGACTGCTAAACTGCCACTGTCTGTGATGGAAGGCAATTACCCAGCCTTAATGGGAAGGTCATGACTTAGGAAGATCCAGCTGAACTGGGCAGAAGTGCACAGGATGGCAGAAGAAGAAACAGGTCTGACAGCTGTATTAAAGAAACATGTTGCTGTTTTTTGGAGAAGACCTGGGAAGTATGAAGGGGATCACTGTGAAATTGAACATTAAGCCTGACAGCCAACCAAAATGTCTGAAAGCCAGAACTGTGCCATATACCATCAGGCCAAAGTTTGAAACGGACCTGGAGTGCCTGGTCAAAAATGGAGTCCTAGTACCAGTTTGCCACAGCCAATGAGCAACCCCAATTGTTCCAATATTGAAGAAAGATGGCTCCATTCAGATTTGTGGGGATTTTAAGGTCACTGTTAACCCGGTGTTGTGTGCAGAGCAATACCCTCTTCCCCGCATTGATGACCTCTTCACTGGTGTGGGTGGTGGACAAAAGTTCAGCAAGATTGATCTGAGTCAGGCGTATTTACAGATGCACGTCAATGAGAAGTCCCAAGAGCTGTTGACTATTATGACACATAAAGGGCTGTACCATACTGTCGCTTGCCCTTTGGAATAACGTCTGCTCCAGCTTTGTTCCAGAGGGCTGTGGACCAGATCTTGAGTGGCTTGCCAGGAGTCCAGTGCTATCTTGGCGATATCCTGGTCACTGGCAAGAATGAGGAGGATCACCTTAAGAACTTTGAAGCTGCCCTACAAAGACTGGAAGAATATGGCCTACAAGTCCGCAAAGACAAATGTGAATTCTTCCAGCCCTCTGAATATTTGGGACATATCATAGATGCTACTAGCCTTTGTAAGGCTCCTACAAAAATCAAGACTATTGTGGAAGCTCCACCTCCCCAAAATGTAAGCCAACTTCACTCTTTTTTAGGGCTATTGAACTTATTATGGAAAGTTTATTAGACAGTAAGCAACACAACTAAAACCACTATATGAACTCCTTGGCCAGAACAAGGTCTGGAAGTGGACTGAAGCCTGTGATGTTGCATTTAACAAGACTAAATGCACTTTGCTAAATTCAGATGTTCTGACGCATTTTGATCCGTCCTTACCTCTACAGTTGGCCTCCGATGCCTCCCGTTATGGAGTGGTCATGTCACACATTATACCTTTGGGAGAGGAGAGACCCATTGCTTTTGCCTCACGTACCTTAACCAAAGCAGAAACTAACTGTGCCCAAATCGAACGTGAAGCACTGGGAATCATTTCCAGAATTCGGAAATTTTACCAATACCTGTTTGGATGGAAGTTCACACTTCTCACCGACCATTGACCTCTAACATCAATTTTTGGACCACCATTGGCTGCTAGTCATATGCAACGATGGGCATTGTTGCTTTCCACACACACATAGGAGATCAAATATCGGAAATCCACTCTGCACTGCAATGCAGATGGTCTCTCAAGGCTGCCTTTACCAGTTAAACATCAAGATATTGGCCAGAAAGAAATCTACTTTGAACAGGTAGAAAACACACCCATCACTGCTACTCAAGTAAAGAAGGCAACTCGCGTTGACAAAGTACTGTCCCAAGTTATGGACCTACTAATGCATGGAACATCTCTACAGGATTCTCAGGTCTCACCCGACCTTCTTCCCTACATGTCCAAGAGGATGGAGTTATCAATCCATTCTGGTTGCTTGTTGTGGGGGTGCGCGTCATTATTCCACCACTACTAAGATCACAGATATTAGAACAGCTACATTCAGGTTACTGTTCAATAGTGCACATAAAAGAAATTGCACGAAGCTACTTCTACTTCGAGTGATTGCTCATATCCATTCCAATATAGGTGAGTGCACGTCCTGTGCACTGGTTCCCGGAACTTTTTCGCCCTTAGCAAGTCCCGTAGGGCCGGCTCAGGCGCCCCCTGGAGTGCCGCGCTCATGCTGCGGTACATCGGGTGCCGCCGGCCCAAAGAGCCCCCAGTTCCTTCTTTCTGCCCATTGACGGTTGCTGGAACGTCTGCCCCTTGCTGAACAGCAAGTAGCAATCCCTGTTCTCGTCGTTGTTGTTGTTAGAGATAGTGTTAAGTATTGCAGTTTAGTTAAATAGTTAGGTATTAGATAGAACAATAGATAGTTAGCCCTCAGGGGCTTAAGGTTGGGCCATGCCTGGCTCAATCGGTTTCAAGGCCTGTGCCGCTTGCGGCAAGGCTTTTCCTGTGAGCGACCCTCACAACCGCTGCCTCCGTTGTCTCAGTGAGCAGCACCGTGAAGACAAATGCAAGATCTGCAAGGCCTTCAAGCCACAGACCCAGAAGGAGAGGGACGCCCACTTGAAGGTCTTCCTGATGGAGTCTGCGCTCCGGCTGGACTCCGAACCAGTGCGATCCCCTGTGGCACCAAGGTTATCCTTGGTGTGCAGCGGCCCGCCGGCACTGGAGTCATCCCAACAACCTTCGGTGCCGAGGAAAAAGGAGCGGCAGGAGGCCGCCCACAAGGACTCCCCCGCGCTGCTGGTCGGGCCGGGGACCAGTCAGGAGATGCCCCAGCCATGTGCCGTGGAGAGTACTCCGGCACCGGCATCTCCTTGCAGGGAGCCTCCCCTGACTCCTGGGGGTGGGGGAGCGCCCCGCCAGGGCCGTCGACGCCAGAGGCGTTCACTGCGGCAAGCCCTCATGGGCATGCCCACGCCTCCATCTCCCCCTCGGCCGAGGGCGAAGGGACTGGTGCCTCGGGGTAAACCTGTGCCGGGTTGCCCAAGTGGGTGGTCGAGGCAGGAGTCCAGGTCACCCCCCAGACGGTCACGGAGGGTAGAGAGCGCGGGCTCCCCTCCCAGCTCCGATGCTGAATCGTCGAGCTCCTCAGCACCGCGGCACCGTGGGCGGTCCCGAGGCTCAAGCGCAAGGTGATGTTGCTACAGTTCCGCCTCATGCGGGGATCGCAGTTCGGGATCTCGTACCCCGGTACTGAGTCCCGCATGGCACTGGTCTCGATCCCCGGCACACAGCCCAGCATGGATCCCAGTGGCTGAAGAGACCCAACGCGCTCGGCACCGGTCCCAATCCCTGGCACGCAGCCCGGCGCAGATCCTGGCGCCTGACCAGACCCGACACTGGTCTCGCTCCCCGGCACACAGCCCTGCGTGGAGCCCGGAGACAGAAAGAGCTCGACAGCACCAGTTCCGACCCTGGACCCACAGTCAGCCACGGCTCCCATCGCCTGGGGAAACCAAGCGAGCTCGGCACTGGTCCAGATCCGTGGCTTGCAGCCCGGTGTGGATCCCGGCACCCGCCAACAAGGACAGGCGGTGCCGTTCCAGATCCCCAGTGCGCTTGCCAGCACCGGAGGAACCGCATCAGCACCGTTCCCGATCTCTGGGCCGTAGCCCCGCACGGATCCCGGTACTGAAAGACTTGGCACCGACGATGCCTCCGGCACCGTGCCGCCGCTCGAGATCTTCGGAGCCGGGACAGACACGTTATGGCTGGCTCCACTTCCGATCTCCTTGGGGCAAGCACCGGTACAAAACCTCGGCACCCAGGCAGAAATCAGATTCCAGCTCCTCCAGCCGCTCTGGTCCTCCTTGCAGAGGTCCGCGCAGGTGTTGCCACAATACCAGGCGGGGGATTTCACCACGGTCATCGATGAAGGTGCTGCAGTGGCAGGGGCGGCCCTGCAGTCAACCAGTGACGCAGCAGACGCCACTAGTAGAGTGATGGCCTCGGGTATCGTGATGCGGCGGTGTGCTTGGCTGCAGTCTTCAGGGCTGTCACAAGAGGCCCAGCAGTCCATCCAGGACCTACCTTTCGATGGCACTGGCCTCTTCTCGGAGAAGACAGATGACAAACTGCATGCCCTTAAAGATTCCAGGGCTACATTAAAGTTGCTAGGGCTTTACACACCGCAGGCCTCAAGGCGTCAGTCTCAGCCACAAACCCAGCGCCAGCCCCAGCCTGCCCCTAGGCCACCTCCCAGACCCGCTTAACCCAGGAGGGGTCGAGACAGATACAGGCCGCCTAACCGCCGCGACCACCAGGGATCCTCGGCGGGTCCCCAACAAGGCCCAGCCAAAGGAAATAATAACAAGCAGCAGTTTTGATGGTGTGCCCAAGAAGCACTTTTCCTCTCCCACTGGATCTAACCCTGCCCTTTACCCCTTTACTACACCCTCCAACTCATGGCCTTCCCCCCGGACTCTCCCCCTATCCCGTCCCTCTTCAGAGACCCCTCTCATGAGCAACTCCTCATACAGGAGGTGGATTCTCTCCTCCGCCTTGGAGCTGTGGAAGAGGTTCCTCCACGGGAAAGGAGAAAGGGTTTTTACTCATGTTATTTCCTCATTCCCAAGGCAAAGGGGGGCTGGAGGCCCATATTAGACCTCCGCCGTCTGAACAAATTCATCAGACACCTCAGGTTCCGTATGGTTTTCCTAGCCTCCATTATTCCTGCTCTAGATCCAGGGGACTGGTATGCTGCCCTCAAAAGGACGCTTATTTTCATATTACTATCCTTCCCGGTCACAGACGGTTCCTCCGGTTTGTGGTAGCTGGCCCCCACTACCAGTTCTCAGCCCTGCCCTTTGGCCTCTCGTCCGCCCCCAGGGTGTTCACAAAATGCATGGCGGTGGTGGCGGCACACCTGTGCCGCAGAAGGGTTCAGATCTTCCCCTACCTGGACGATTGGCTGATCCGGGGCAGGTCCAGGGCACACGTGAGGAACAGCCTGGCACTCATCTGTGCGACATGCACCAGACAGGGGCTGCTCATAAACGAACAGAAGTCCACTCTCACCCCGGTGCAGCGCATAGACTTTATCAGGGCCACCCTGGATGCCACCCAGGCCAGAGGCTTCCTCCCACAGCCTCGCTTCGAGGCGATAGCTGCCATAATTGACAATCTCCACAGGTCCCCCATGACGACAGCCAGGCACTGCCTGCAGCTGTAGGGACACATGGCAGCCTGTATGTATGTGGTGAGGCTGGCTCGCCTCAAACTCAGGCCTCTCCAGGAGTGGCTGGCCTCAGTGTATGCGCCAGCCAGGCACTCCTTAAACAGAGTTTTCACAGTTCCCAGGCAGATATTGACTTCTCTGGTCTGGTGGATGGACCCGGAGGAAGTTCTGAGGGGTGTCCCCTTCAGAGACTTGGCTCCATCAGTAACCCTGATTACGGATGCCTCAGATGTGGGATGGGGAGCCCACATCAGCAGCGACCTGAGCACCCAGGGGCTCTGGTTGACAGGCGAGAGGTGTCTTCACATCAATGTCAGGGAGCTCAGAGCAGTGCGCCTGGCCTGCAAGGTGTTCCTCAGATTCCTGAGGGGCAGGATGGTGCAGGTCCTCACGGACAACACAGCGGCCATGTTCTACATGAACAGGCAAGGGGGGCGTGCTCCTTGGCCCTTTGCCAGAAGGCTATTCATCTTTGGGACCTTGCGGTGAGACATGACTTCCACATATCTGCCTCTCACCTCCCGGGGGTCAGGTACGATGAGGCGGACCGCCTCAGCAGGTCGTTTCTCCCCCACCAAGACTGGTCACTGCACCCGGAGGTGGTGACTTCCATTTTCTGCAAGTGGGGTGTTCCCCAACTGGACCTGTTCACGTGGTCCTGGAACAGGAAGTGCCCGAGGTTCTGCTTGCTCTGGGGTTGCGAGCCGGGCTCCATCTCCGACGCATTTCTCATAGATTGGACGGGGACCCTCGTGTACGCGTTTCCCCCCATTCCGCTGCTGCTCAAAGTCCTCTTGAAGATCAAGAGGGACAAAGCGGACATCATACTGATTGCCCTGGACTGGCCAAGACAGCACTGGTTCAGCATGTTGCTGGACTGTCTATCGCCATGCCAATGCCGCTCCTGAGGCGTTACAACCTGCTCTCTCAGGACCAGGGTCGCCTGCTGCACCCGGACCTGGACTCCCTCCACCTGACAGCATGGAGACTCTGTGGCTGACGGAGGGAAAGAGAGCCTGCTCGGTGCAGGTCCAACAGGTTCTGCTGGATAGCAGAAAACCTTTCACTCAGGTGGTGTACCGGGCCAAGTGGAAGCACTTTACCTGTTGGGCGAAGTCCAGGGGTATCCCACCGAGCTGTTCAGCCATACAGGCGATCTTGGAGTACCTGCTCCATCTGAAGCTGCAGGGTCTAGCACTGGGCTCCCTGAAGGTGCACCTGGCAATGGAAGGGGGGTCACTATTCTTGCACCCCATGTCAGTTAGGTTCCTCAAGGGGGTGGAGAGGCTGTATGCGCAGGTCCGTGACCCGGTGCCTCCCTGGGATTTGAACCTGGTCCTCGCCGCTCTGACAGGGCCCCCTTTCAAGCCCATGGCTACATGCCTGCTGCTCGTCCTTTCGTGGAAGGTAGCCTTCCTGGTGGCCATTACATCAGCTAGGAGGGTCTCTGAATACGAGCTTTGACCTTGGAGCCCCCCTACACCATCTTTTATAAAGACAAAGTGCGGCTGAGGCCCCACCCGGCTTTCTTGCCTAAGGTGGTGTCCCAGTTTCATTATAACCAGGATATCTTCCTCCCCGTGTTCTTTCCTAAACCACACAGTTCGGGGGAGTGGAGATGGCACTCGCTGGACATGAGACGAGGCCTGGCCTACTACATCGAGCGGACGCGGCCGTTCCGGAAGTCAACACAGCTGTTCGTGGCAGTGGCGGACCGGATGAAGGGCTCACCTGTCTCCACCCAGCACATCTCCACCTATATCACCGCCTGCATCAGGACCTGCCACAAGCAGGCGAAGGTGCCGCTCCCAGGAGCTGTGTCAGCGCACTCAACCAGAGCCCAGGCCTCATTGGCAGCCTTCCTGGAAAGAGTGCCCCTGCAGGACATCTGCAAGGCAGCGACTGGTCCTCAGTCCACACCTTCACATCCCACTACACCATTGTGCAGCAGGCGAGAGCGGACGCGGCCTTCAGCAGGGCCGTATTGATGAAAGTAGCTCGACGCTGACTCCTACCCACCTCCAAGGTATGGCTATTTAATCACCTATATTGGAATGGATATGAGCAATCACTTGAAGTAGAAAACAGGGTTACTTACCACTAACTGTTGTTCTTCGAGATGTGTTGCTCATATCCATTCCACACCCGCCCTCCGTCCCCACTGTCGGAGTTGGCAGAAAGAAGGGACTAGGAGCCCTCGGGACCGGCGGTGCCCGATATACCACAACATGAGCTCAGCACTCCAGGCGGCACCTAAGCCGGCCCTACGGGGCTTGCTAAGGGCAAAAAAGTTCCGGGAACCAGTGCACAGGGCACGCACTCACCTATATTGGAATGGATATGAGCAACACATCTCGAAGAACAACAGTTACTGGTAAGTAACCCTGTTTTTTGGTGGCCTAACCTGGACAGTGCCATTGAAGAGAAGGCAAGAGCTTGTACTTCATGTCAAAGTGTGAGGAACACACCTCAGTTGGCACCCCTACACCCATGGGATGGGCCTGAAAACTCATGGCAGCATATTCATATTGATTTTGCTGGCCCATTTGAAGGAAGCATGTTCCTAGTTGTTATAAACGCCCACTCTAAATGGCCAGACGTCTCTGTAATGCCATCCACTACTGCTGAAATTACTATCCAGAAACTCTGTGAAATCTTTAGTCATTTCGGTCTGCCAGAACAACTTATGAGTGACAGACCGAAACGACTAAAGATTTCACAGTTTCTGGATACTAGTTTCTGGATAGTACTTCAGGAGTTTGAAAATTTTATGAAAGCAAATGGGATACATCACATCACTTCAGCACCTTATCATCCATCCATCAATGGATTAGCTGAAAGGTTTGTGCAGATCATGAAACAAGCTTTAAGATCTGCAAGGGGACATTCATCCATTCAAAAGCATCTGGACTCTTTCTTATTATCCTACAGAAACACACCTCATGCTACGACCAAAGCATCCCCGGCCTTTCTAATGATGGGATGACAGCTGCGCACCTCTGCAGCAGATACCGCCCCTCCCCTATTCGAGCAGATACAACATCCTCACCTGTTCGAGCTATGAGTCCTGAGCCCATCGTTTGACCTGCACCAATAACACCTTCCGGTGCAAGAACACCAGAAGTCCGCCATAACCCACCTAGAGAGAGAAGGCCTCCTCAACGGCTGGATCTTTAGCTAGGGCAAACCCACATTATGGGGCAGAATAATTCCAGGGGTTTAGCCAGGAAATGAGGCAGTCTACCCTCATTCCCTAGTTTAGTGATTGTTCTGCTAAATGGGTGTTTTCATTAAGGGGGGAGGAATATGTTGTGTATTTGGTGTCTTGCCTAATTGCCTTGGTTGCCGTAGCAACAGAGCTTAGCTTGTTGCCATAGCAACAGAGTTAGACTATTAGGGGATAGCTCAGCCAGTCCTGGCAGGTTTTAGTGTTAGTTCAATAAAGACACTCTGTGTTGCATCTCTCTGTGATCCTGTGTTGATTTCTCTCTCTGAATACAAGCAGTTTAAATGGATTTCAACATAAATACATTTTCACATGAGAAGCATACTATAGAACATTAAATACACTGGTTCTGGATATGATTCATCACGTATGTTTCTATAAATTATGCCAGTATTAGGCAAGAAAAATATTACATATGGAAAGATAAATTTCTCTTTCTTGGGATCATTACAGTGTAAGATTTTCCCTCATTCAGGTCACATTTGTGGAGGGAAGATAGTCTAGGTTCTGTACGGGAAATCTCACCTGCCTTTTTTCCCTAGAACTTTGAAATGTTTGCATTTCTGTTTTCACTACAGAAGTGGGGGAGTGTTTAGGGATGGGCAGCTGAAGCTAAGCAGAAACCATTATTTTGATGCCTTCAATATATAAAGCTAAGGTATTGTAATATATGAAAAAGTGAAATTTTATTAATTTAGGGCCTGATCCTTTATCCTCAACTCCAATTAACTTTAGGACAAATTAGGGGCACTCAGAACCTCACAGGACTGGAATCTTAGGGGGAAATCCTGATTCCACCGTAGTCAATGAGAGTTTTGCCATTGACATCAGTGAGACCAGGATTTCATCCTTACTGTTTTAAAGAATCCATATATCATCCCAAATATTAAAGTTAATTCATGGGGGGGAAATAGCACAGAAGGAAGGCAGTTGTACTAGTTAAGTAAACAAATAGTTGACAATCTGCCTAACCTACCCCTACAATCAAATCACTCTGTAACAGGAGACCAGCTTTTAATTTTTTGACAAGATAGCAAACAACTCTTGACAAATAACATGTTATGTTCCTAGCCAGAAAATGTCTTTTTTGCCACTGGTACTCTAAATGCACACAGGGTTTGAAAAGAAAGGTGGGAGGGGGCTCATGCCTATTGGAAGTTCCAGACATAACTTTTTGAGCTGAAGGCAGAGTCAGAGTGACAGCAGAGTAAGTAGGTTTCTGAATTATTAACCCTTCAAGAGGAATGGAGGCTTTTTTGTTTCAGGTTGTCCACAGCCTCAGGGAGACAACACTGAATAAGGTCACATTTCCAAAACTTTTTTCACAATCTCAAAGTCTAGAAGCTTAGCTTTTTAAAAGAAATAAAAATAAAAAGATTATATTAAAAATGTTGGGGGTAAATTGGCAGAGAACATTTCCTATTCACCATTGTCAAGTGTGTGAATGAAACCTGGCACAGCCTCTCCTGCATCAGACCAAGACATTTCAACCTTACCTTGACAGCCAAGGGAAAGATGTGGTGATATAACAGTTTCATGGGAGGATGATCTAATAGTTTGCAGTACTGTAAAATGCAAGTGTCTCCTTTACATTCTGTGCCAGCATATATGCAATAGAACAGTCATTCCAGTGAAGAACCTGAGAACAATCATGCCATTTGATTTTTTTGGCGATAGTAACCTCTGTGTTTGATTTTCCTGGTAGTGAACCAGTACTGAAAGTGTTTGGAGCAGGATGGGCTTTTTATCAGGGATTGCACAATGGGTGGAAGCTACTTACAGCTATGGGCCTGCTTATGTATATTACTGCAGTTGCGGGTACGGAAGGTGTAAGGAGAAGCCAAGGCACGACTGTGCCTCGGGTCTCCCTGCCTGCGGGTAGCAAGTCTGCAGTGGCACTGAGTTCTTCCAGTCCCGACCCCTCCCCCGCTTCTCTTCTCCTCTTACTGTCTTTGCCGGCCCTGACCCACCCCTCGAGTTCACAGGCCGTCCCGCCCTGCACCCCGCCCCCTGCGATACTTCTTGACTGTGCGTTGTGCCCAATTCCGTCGCTTGCTCGAGTGAGTCGCTGGGCTGCACTGAGCGGCACAGCTGGTTTGCGGGGATAGGAGTTGCTGTGATTCCCTGCGTCTTGCAATGTCTCTTCCCGCAGCAGGGGAAGCGGGGCTTAATGAGCTGATTTTCTATGTGAATGGGAGAAAAGTAAGTGATCGGGGCAGGCAACAGTAGGGCTTTGGGGATGGGAGGCGTTGGAGTGTCCTTTAGGCCCCTTCTCATGTGATTACAACCGGACACACAGACCCAAGTTCCTCGGACTCCATGGGCTGTTCTCCGTTTACCACGTTCCTTTACCCTCTGCAGACTCAGAACAGAAAACTGCCTCTATAACTCTAATGTAGCGATTTAATCTCTTCTCAGAACAAATGCCACATTCTCAGGAAGAGGCATGATACTGGTGGCGGGGGAGGGAGATGGGCTAGGAGTTCCTACCCTCGGAAAACTCTCTAGCTGTCACCTCCACACCATGTGTGCTTTGCATACATTTTTTTCTGTGCAATGAGCTTAAGGAGATTGACAAGTTAAGAGTGAAAGATAAACAGTTTCTTTTTAGCAGTAGGACTGTCAGACAAAGAACTTCCAAAGGAAGCAAAAATTCCCTTTAATATGTCCTTAGCATGCGCAGTTCTGTTAAGCGGGGTTGGGAAAGGAAGTCTATGGGTTTGTGCTCTGAAGGATAAAGCTTGAGCATTTTTGTAACAGCTTGTTTCACTTCCTTCTGCAGATAGTAGAGAAGAATGCTGATCCTGAACAAATGCTGTTGTCTTACCTCCGAAAGAGACATATCCTTTCCTGGTTGATTCAGTTAAGGTCTGCAGGATAGTGCCCTATGCAGGCAAAACTCTCACTGATGATAATTAGAACTTTGCCTGATCAAGGATGACAGGATTGGACCCTGGAGTTGTATAAAATTACTATATTAAGTTATGTATCTTTTTTAAGAGCTAAACACTCTTCAGTGCTTGACTATATTTTTAATTTTATTAACAGTAGCAAACTCTATTAAATTGCAAAAGTTATCTGAATGTCAGCTGCACCCCAAAAGGGATTGTGGTTCACTGGTCAGAGCATGTTGCTGAGCCAGGCAATCTGGGTTCTGTGCCAAGTTCTGCCACTGACTTGCTGTGGCACCTTGGTAATGTTACTTACCCTTTTTGTGCACATGTATCCTCATTTGTAAACTGAAGATATTAATATTATCTGCCTCACAGGGATTAATTAGTATTTGTGAAGTGCTTTGACATCCTCTGATAATACTGTGCACTTATATAGCACTTCTATCAAATCACAGGGATTTTATAATAAATAAAGGAAGGTGAGCCAAACGTCATGGGTATTTGGATGAGAGGCTAGAGGTTATGGGAAATGGTGCGTTAGACTATTAATGAATGGAAGATCCACTGTGAATTAGCAAGTAAGTGAGGGAAGTTGACGTCAGGAGGCTGAATCACAAACTGTATTTTCTTAAACTAAATTACCCTTTTCAGATAATCTGTGATAAAGTTCTGTAATCTAGTTTTAAAAATAATGATGTTTTAGTAATCTGAGACCTCGATGCTGAGAACCAGATTGCAGTCAGTATCTTTGTATTTAGGTTACGTGTGTATTAGTGAAGTGTGAATACAGGATTTAGTAAGTGTAACTTACCCTCTGAACTGAACTGATGCTTCAGAATGGTGGAAGAGAGCACTGTGCTGCTGGAAATGCCGTTTTTCAGATAAAGTGCATATCTGATGACCTGTCCACAAGTGGTCATTAGAACTCAAATGGGACTTTTGGAAAGAGTGGAAATACTAGTCTCAGTGTCCCAGCTAAATTTCAAATATGTAATTATTCTGCCTACTGTACTGTACCTAAAAATTTCTATTGTCAGCTGGAGAAGTTATTCTTGTCCTAAAAAGTGCTGGGTTGTGTTTCTAGTGCAGGACATCTGATCTCTTTACCCCAGAATTAAAAAACATACTCCTGAGTGACATAAATTTTGCCGGCATAAGTGCTAACGCCGTTCGTTTAGGTGGTTTTATTATGTTGGAGGGAGAGCTCTCTCCCGTTGACATAACGCAACTACACAAGTGCTTATGCTGGAAAAATTTATGTCGCTCAAGGGGGTGTTCTTTTCACACTTGTGAGTGACAAAAGTTTTGCCAGCATAAATGCTAGGGTAGACAAGGCTTTAGTAAGCTCCTAATTTTTAAGCATAGACAAAACCTCTTTAGTTTCATGCCGCCTGAGATCATTCTATGCATGTTCCTCAGTAGTCTTATATCTACAAACAGAGGTTGTTTAGAATAGATGATAGCACATTAATATTTTGCGCTAATCATGGATTACAGCTCTGCTTGTTTTCTTGATGAGCCTCCATCAAGGGCAGAAATTACTTATATGTTGGAAGTGTAGCAGACAAAGCAAGGAGGCAGATGATACAACACAAGATCTGAGATGTGGGCTGGGATGGAGTGCGGAACCTTGACAAAAAGGACAAGAAGTTTAAATTTAATGCAGCATGTAAGAATAAGTCAATGAAGGAACTCAGAGGACAAAGCAAGGGTTGAGGAACACTACCTTTCATTCATCTCTGCCTTGGAATTTGTTCTGGTAGTAAATGTGAAATGGAATACTTGCCCACATGTTTAAAATCAGTTTGAGACCCATAACATTCAAGTGCTATACAGTTAATACAGAGAATTATAATATTTCACAACTCCAAAATAAATTCCTGTTTGTTCTGGTTGTTTTACCACTAAAAAAAATATTTTTGGCTTTTTGAATTTGATGACTTGTACTTTGCCTTGTTAGCTATTTGATTCCCATTTTGTTCATCTGATTTCCTGCAAGAGTGATGATTTCAACAAATAATGTTTTCCATATGAAATACATTTATCTTCCCATTGTTTAGTCTGTGATATTATAACAGACTCAAAATAAACCTGAGGGTTTCATTTTAACCCGACAGGGAATTTAGACATTTTAGTCTGTAGCACCCATAAGTTCTGAGCACTAAGCATTCCCATTAACTCCAGTGGCAACCATTTTGAAAATCTTGGCCCTAAGATCCATAAAAGTATTTAGGTTCCTAACTTACTTTGAAGCCCTGATTCAGTAAAGCACTTAACTACATATTTAAGTTTAATTTATGTCACCCGTGAGTCTTGGGCCCTAAATCTTTTCCCTATGCTGCACAGTGAGTTACTGAGTTTCCCCAAGAATACAATTCAGACACTTTGAAACAGACATGTGAGCTGTACAGAACACCTATTGTTGTTTCTGTCCCAATGGAATATTTATGTATTGTGGGCTGCTCTTGCTTCCAAAGGAAGTCAACAGCTTCCATTGAACTTGGTGGGAGCAGGTCAGTTCATTTCTTAGTTTTGGTCTTCTAGTAATTGAAGATTTCAAGTGATGTAAAAATGAGTGTCTGAGATATGTGCTATTGCATTTGTCCAATTCCAGGGTCCATATACGTTGCATTTAGAAAGAAGATTGTCCTCAAGCTTTACACAACCTGGAAAACTATTTGGAATAGAGCAGAAGCAAAAAATGAATTATTATGTACCCATAAACTTTTTTCCTTAATGGCAGCTCTTTCACTCCGTCTCACAGGAACTAAGTATGGCTGTGGAGGAGGTGGCTGCGGAGCCTGCACTGTGATGATCTCCACATATGAACCAGTTTCCAAGAAGATAAGGTATCCTTAACAAAAGATTTGAAAAACTCAACAATGAATTTTTATGACCTTTTAAAAATAAATGAGATTTCAGTTTACTGAAGGAAATATGGCAGCCTTGTTTTTAAAAACAAGAATGTAAATAAGGTTTCCATATGTGATACTGTATTTAAAAAAAGCTTGTAAAACAATAACTTAATATTCAATTTAAATTGATCATTTACAGAAAAACCTAGAGGTCTGTCCTTGTTAGTTCAAAGGTCTTGTAAGTTCCAGATAAGTGGAAAGACTGTGCACTGAATCATGTTATGAGCTGGCAAAAGTCCCTATGTCTGAATGCATCATTGGCTTAGTGATAAGGATAGCTGTTCCAGTGACATGTATCCACAGCATGTAGTTACCTAAAATCTCTAAGCCTCCTCAATGGAGTTCAGCTTACACTTCCATCACTGCTGTTCTCTGAATGCTATATCAACACTGTAATGAGCAAATATTGATTTAGAGCAGTGGCTTTCTACCTTTATTTTCATTTGTGGACCCCTAAAATTTTTTGAGTGGAGGTGCAGACCTCTTTGGAAATTTTAGACATAGTCTGCAGACCCCAGGTTGAAAACCACTGACTTAGAGCAGTGCTTATGTCACTGTTTAACTAGTAGGGCACTGCTAAGCTCACCTCATCAGGGAAGTCACTGCTAGCTAGTGAGCTCTGTGAAACCAATGTCACGAAGGAGAAACTCTTGCTTTCTGACTACATAGCCTGCAAAGAGACACCCTGACCCTCCCTCCTGCCCTCTGCATCAGAGCCCAGTTGTACGTAGGGCTTCTGGTGGCAGATAGGAATTAAATGACAGAAGGGGGAGGTGTTTATACTCTTGGCCCATAGAATGTTAGGATTGAGGCATTTGCACAGACAGGCCTCTAACTGCCAACTGTTGCATGAGCAGGCATGTGACTCCCTACAGTGTACACAAGAATTACTGCTTGTGTAATCCCTATTTTTTTAAAGCTTATCATTCTCGTTTCACTCAATATGATGATGATGGGTGTTTATAGCTAGAGAAATACAGTAAAAGCTCTTTCTTAATTTACCACAGAATATGATTATGCTGTATTTAATATCCTTGATTCTCCTTTACAATCCAAAGACATTATTCTGCCAATGCCTGTCTATTACCCATATGCTCGTTGCATGGCGTTGCAGTCACCACTGTGGAAGGTATAGGATGCACAAAAACCCGGATACATCCAGTTCAGGTGAGAACATGCTGCAAGAATAAAAGGATTTTTGCTTTTTTCCTCCATGTGCCTAGGATTAATTGGCTGTGGTGGTAGGGCATTGTTATGAGATATGGTATCCTGCTGCTAAAAGATAGCTGAGCAGCCTGGATTTTGCAGTGTAACTGATTCTGCAGTGTAACTCAAAAGGTGTGGAGGAAGACAGGAAAATGTAGTCCTTATGTACAGTGCTGTTTGCTGGCAGATGTCACACATGCTGCAAAAACTGCAGGAATTTGCAGTGTATTATAGGAACAACCTATTGGCTAAAACAAGACAGTGCTAGATGATTAACTAAGAGGTGTGTGATCTCCTACCAATGCTGGTGCCTCCTTGAACCCAGAAAGGAAATGCCAAAGGGATGCAAAAATTGCCAAAGGAATTAACTTCAAAATTCTACCAAGTCTACACAGAAAATATTTTGGATTATTTGTCCAACTTTGTTAAAAAACAAACTATTTTAAAAGGTGTGAAATCTATGTAGTGTTGCTGCTTGCTAAGCAGTGCATATATTCTAAGCTGGAGACACAGCAAAGAGGACAGTGAGATTCAGTGGGTCAGTAGAAGTCTGATGTCTGTTAGGTTGTTGCTGTTAAAGGTTAGACTAATTTTTACTGGAAACTTTGACAATACAAGTTAAAGTGGTTGATTAAGACTAATTAGAGATGCCCCTTTGTACAGACTGCCTAATGCTAACAGAGAGACAAGGTGGGTGAGGTAATATCTTTTATTGGACCAACTTCTGTTGGTGAGAGAGAGACAGTGTAGCTTGAAAGCTTTTCTTTCTCTCCAACAGAAGTTGGTCCAGTAAAAGATATTACCTCACTCACCTTGTCTCTCTCTAATATCCTGAACTGACACCGCTACAACAACACTGCATATAATATTTGTAAGACATAGGAACACAGGAATTGCCAGACTGGATCAGACCCATGATCTTTCTAGGTCAATGTGCTGTCCCCAGCAGTGGTCAGCATCAGATGCCACAAAGGAAGGCCCCATGCAGTAGGCAGTTGCGGGATAATCTTCCCCCAAATGTGGGATAATCTGCCCTCCTTGTCCCCACACATCTAAAATAACTATTCTTGGTTCAAATTTCAGGTTAGATTACGTTTCTCCTCGAAAGATCTCACATTTCTAAGAAGTAGGCATTTAGTTTGTAACATCCATCACATTTCTGATTGTGTTAATTAGGATAGATCTCGTAACCCTTTAAATCATGTTGATAATGTCTGAAATCAACAGCTCTTTTAAGTGATGGAAAAAAGGAATTTGTTAATGCTGTATTTTGAAAGCAGGGCCTGACCTGTTATGTTCTGTTCCAGGAAAGGCTGGCCAAATGCCATGGCTCTCAGTGTGGCTTTTGCACTCCTGGAATGGTGATGTCTATGTATGCTTTGCTGAGAAACCACCCTGAACCCTCCATGGAGCAGATAACTGCAGCTCTGGCTGGTAAGTTTTGTTTTTTGTTTGAATGTTTGTTGTGTCTCTGTCCCTCCCAATGCCATTATTAATATGTGAACTAACAAGATAATTAATCTGTTAGTAAATAAAATTTTTAATGAAGTTTTCCTTTCAGAAAAAGAGGGGCAGGGGGAAAGAAAACAACAATGAATTCTTGACTGCCTGAAATCTGTGAGCTGTCTATACACTAAAATGCACATCTGTGATGTCATGGTGAATGAAATACACTCCAGCAGAGTGAAATCTTGGGCCAAAATTTTCAGAAGTGACCGGTGATTTTGGGTGTCTCAGTTAGAGTGCCCAGGTTGGCACACCTTAAAGGGAGCTGATTTTCAGAGAGTGGGCACTAAGTACTTTCTGAAAATCAGGCCCCTTTAAAATATCTCAAGTTAGGCAACCAAAAATTGAGGCATCCATAATCAGTAACCACTTTTGAAAATCTTAGCCTTAGCCTTAGATGTCATCAGATACAGAGTTCAGAACATTATAAACCTCAGAACAGTGCCAAAGCTTTTGTGACAGTAATAAAACTATAAAATAACAGAGACACAGGATATATCTTCACTGTAAAAAGGTGTGGTTTTAGAGTGGGATAACTAATGTGGGTTCACTATCCCAGTGTAAAAGCGGAGTGGAGACAAGGCCAGTTTAGTTTTACCATGAGATGGGGGCCAACCATGGGCAGGAGGTATAGTGCTGACTTTGCCTAGCTACCTCTCATGGTGAACACTGCAAGTTTTTTGTCTCCACTTAAGTTTTCTTAAGTCTTAACTCCACTTAATTCTCCACTATCTCATGCTAGTTATTTCATTATAAAAACCCACCTTTGTGTCAGTGAAGCCAAAGCCAAAGTTATTATGGCCCTGGGTCAACTCTCCTACTTCTGTCATCTGATACAGCTCTTGCAGTATTACAGCTTCCTCTTAGTTGCAGTAATAGTTTCCTTCCCTCAGGAGCCACTGGATGCTGAAATCTTTTGTATATCTGTACTGTAGAGCATTTCAGATACATAGCCCTTCTCCTGTCATCTCAAAAAAATCAAACTTTAGTATGAAGACTTGAATTCTAACTTATATGCCGATAGAACTGATAGAACTAATAGTTCACCTATTATTTTCTGGTATCAGGTAACTTGTGCCGCTGCACTGGATATAGGCCAATCTTAGATGGCTGCAAAACCTTCTGTAAGGTAAGCGGTGGTAATGGTGGGAATCAAATATAGAGTTTTCCTGTTCAACTACTTTGAATATTTGTTCTAAAATAATTTTTATGGGAGGGATATACTGAGGCGTGTATTACAGTATCTAAACAATCTGAGACCATTGTGAATTTACATACAGATCCTGTCTTTTTTCTGTCAAGGTTTGTTGGCTGTCCATTCCAGTAATGCAGATCAGCCATCTCTCAAGGCCTGAACCAAAGCTCATTGAAGTCAATGAAAGTGTTTCTGTTAACTTCAGTGAGCTTTGGATGAGTCCCTTAGCCACATAAATTTCTTGTTCTGCAACATTTAACCCAGACATACAAATTGCTAAATGGCACAGAGTATTATAAAAATCTGGTTCTAAATATTAACTGTTCATAAGGGGCCCAAATCTTGCTCACATAGATTGTTTCATTGCAGTCAGTGGGAATATTTGTGTAGGTGAGGCAAGAAGACTTGAGTCTTTGCTAGTCATGGCATGGCATGTATAACATAAAATTGAAATAAGATTTGAACTAAAAAAATGGTGACATCAATGAGTATTAATGACATAAAGTTCACCCTCGCTGCCAACGCTTTGTGTGAATTTCCCTGAGAAACTTCGAAAACCTTTTTTCATGGAGAACTTTTTTAAAAAGGTTTTAGTAAGAAAAAGATAATTCCTTAAAACATAAATATTTGCAATTTTATTTAAGATTTATTGAGCCTCATCCTGAGCCCATTGTAAGTCAAAAGAGAGACTCCCAAAGACTTCAATTGATTTGGAATCAGGCTTACTATGAGCACCAGTCATATATTGTATTAATGGGATAATATTATTTTAGGAACCATTTTGTTGTCAAAGTAAAGAAAATGGGAACTGTTGCTTGGATCAAGAAGACAAACTCAAAGGAGAGAAGGTGAGTTAATTTTTTTTCCCTTCCTGTTTAAATGTAAAACTTGCATTAGGTGAAGAGCATTGTACTGCTTATTATTGTAACTTCAGTACATACAAAATGCTAGGCCATGCTGCATCCTATAGCCAGCTGCCTACAGCTCAGTGTCTCCCATACGATTGCTCAGAGATACATAGACTTTAAAGCCAGAAGGGACCATTATGATCATCTAGTCTGACCTCCAGTATGTTGCAGGCCACAGGACCATTGCTGCTGCAGTTCTATGAAATTAGAAAATTTCTCTTAATGATCTATGTACCATCCTAGGTGATCAGGAAGTTTTTCTATTTTCACAGGAAATGAATGTACTGTGAGTGGTGGGAGATTTAGATATGTATCCAAAGGCTAAGGTTGGTGTGTGAAAGGGAAATCTTCACCCTCTTCCACTGGAGTCTCTTATAACAATGCAGAGGACTGTTTGGATCTGCATGTTAAAGCAATCTTTTGTGTTCAAGAATATTAATATTCTTAGATTCTGATCCTGCAATGACTTCTGCATTTGCAATCCTTGTGCCCAAGTGAAGCTGTATGAAGTGAGTGAGGCTTTGTGTGGGTTCAGGGGTTTGTCTGCATGGCGCTTGTGGCAGGATTGGGTCCATAGAACTGACATTTGCCTCAGAAACTAAATCAGAATCATGACACTAATTTTATGTGAAAACTCCAGTCCATATGAATAGTTTATTTTATTTAGACTTTCCTTTAAAAAATCTCTGTCCTGTGAGCCAGAGGAGTGGGAGGAAATATGGAGCCACCTCACCTCTCTATAGAACAGTTGAACAGAAGGATGTGTACAGTTAGGATTTCAGATCTGTACCTCCACCCTCCCAGCTCCAGAGGGGCCAGGGAAGATGACTGAGCTGTGAGAGGCTGCCTTTCTCCATTTCTTCCACTGCAGCAGCCCCTTTTGATACATGGCAGTTTACTTAGCACCTAATCCAAAGCTGTTAGAGTAATTAGAAAGATTCCAGCTGACTTCATTGGGCTTTAGATCCAGTCCTTATGATTATTTCCTTTTTATAAAGAATGATTTAAGTAAAAAATTGCTTTGTTTGTTTGTTTGTTGAAGATTTCCACCAAGCTCTTTTCAGCAGATGAATTTCAGCCCTTGGACCCCACCCAGGAGTTTATATTTCCACCTGAACTCATGGTAAGTAGAACTGCTTTCGACCTGTGCATATTCTGTAACATTTGTAACATTTAGATGTATCTCAGTAGTACTCATCTTAATGTGCTGTCTAGCAGTGTTTCATCAGGAGAAATATCACACATTTTCAGATAGATCTGTAAAGATCTCTGATGTTTTTAAATTCTTTGTTTATATTTACATACAAAAACTACATTAAAAGAATATTAAGGATGCAAAGCAAGTACTCAAAATATAGGGAATTAAGGTTGTCTGTGCAAAGCTGGAGTTTCTCAGCAAAACAGTTGTAAGAATTTTTTTAGCCTAGGCAAAACAACACATTTTCGTCATCTTGTTCTGAGAAAAGGCTGAACTGTTTTTGCTGAAATTTTCCATAAGTAATCAGTCTGTGGCAGACACCCCACATGGAAAATTTCAGCTCAAACAGTTAAAGTTTGGCCAAGTTATAAGCAACTGAAACCAGGGTCTTATAATGGATAGTGTTAGGCAGCCTCACCTATAGGTGGCACTACCTATGTCTAACAACCTTATCTACAGGCAGCAGCTATGATGAAGGGTATGCCTAGATGGCAGCTGGGAGGATGCTTCCCAGTGCAAACAGGTAGACATAGGCTCATTCTGCTCGAGCTAGCACACTAAAAATACCAGTGTGGCCATTGTGGCTTATGCTAGCTGCCTGAGTACGTACCCAGGCGGTTGGGCAGGCTTGTGTTGGGGTGGCTAGATCGAGCCACTTCCCATGCCAGCACAGCCATGCTGCTATTTTTAATGTCTGGTTTGAGCACAGCTAGCATGTGTCTGTCTGTCTTGCTGCAAGCACTTTCCCAGCTGATGTATAGGCATATCCAAAGGCTTGTCTGTAACATTTGGAATGACAGATTGTGTATTTTATAATTAACATGAACTGTGGTTCTACCATCATTAGGGCAAGGAGTTTGTTTCTTATTTAGTATTTTTAACCTGTTTTAAAGTACCATGTGCTACTAGGACATTATCAAAATAATAATCCTCCCCTGTCCTTTGTTCAGCAAGGCGAAAGATGGATATCAAAGCCCTGCTTACTCTGTAGCTAGTTGGTGACTTATGGACTGGTTTGAAAGCCCTGAATTTTTTTTAAAATTAATTTTCCATTGATTTCAAAGGGTGCAAGATCCAGCCCTAAGTGCATGAGTCAGTTTTAGACATTTTGTTCATGAAGCATAAATTTCCCCTCTATGCAAAGGACTAGCAAGCACAAGGTTTATGCGCTATTTAAGTCCTATTTAAGTCCAGTTTTGAGGGTTTAAGTAGGACTTCCATGGTTAAGGAATTCTTTTGGCTCCTACTCCAGTGCTTTGTTCACTAGACCATACTGCCTCTCTGGAGCTTTAAAATTAAATCTATATTGTTTCCCTTATAGAGAGTGGCTGAAAATCAGCCAGAAAAACCTCTTGTTTTCCATGGGGAAAGAACAACATGGATTTCTCCTGCTAGCCTAAAGGAGCTTCTGGAGCTGAAGGCTAAGTACACCAAAGCACCTCTCGTTGTGGGGAACACCAATGTGGGTATGTAGAATCAGAGCACATCCTGTTATGCTAGTGCCAGTGTGTGTATGAACAGTAGTGGGCAGCATTAGAATTGCTTGTGTGTTTTTTGTCCTTAAGATGTGGTTCAACAATGACATAGTCACAGTTCTGGAAATGCAGTGATCTTCCTTTTCTCTAAATCTCCTTCTACTCTATAGGGCCTGACATGAAATTTAAAGGAGTGTGTCATCCAGTTATCATCTCTCCTGCAAGGATCCTAGACCTGAATGTGGTGAGATACACAGACAGTGGTTAGTAGACTATGCTTTACCTCTTTGAAACACATGGAAATTTCTCTGCTGTTACCCTGGCCTTTGGGTCAGCAGTTCAGAGTCCCTCCCCTGAGAACTCACCGCCTGCAATTCAAATTCCCCCTTCCTGGGAGCTCTTTGAATAGACCCATCAGATTCCCTCTCCTGAGGGCTCACTGAATAAAGGTCAGGTGGTTTTCCCCAGTTTTCCCAACCCTGGAGACTCCCTGAGTGAAAACCTTCCTCAGTTTCCCAATCTGGAGGGCTCCCTGAGGAAAATTGTCAGTTCCTCTCTCCTGAGAGCTTAGTGACTTAGGTTTACAAGGTTCAGAAAGGAGTTAATGGATTTCATGAAAGCACGGCACATCCGTCCGATTTAGAGACTAAAGTTTATTAATCTCTTGTTGTACAAGGCCTAAGCATGGATTAGATAAATGGTAAATGAATACAGCAGTACAGCTATAGCTCACCAACCAGTGTTACAATCTCCAGGTGAATCTTGCTGGCCAATCAAGGTTCCGCTCTGGAGGGGGTCTTCTGTTCTGTACTTTCATTTAGTACAGGATGAGGTCGGTCTTTGACTTCAGAAGGCACTCTCTCCACAATCAGACTGTCTCATATTTATATAATATCTTCTCACTAATACTTGCATTAGCAACAAATTTCCTTATTGCAAGTGGGTCATTGGAAAAAAGAGGGTGTGGGGGGAAGGAGACAGCATACCCTGACTGCATCCTGTGCATTTGCTGCCGTGACATTTAACTGTTCTTAAAAATCACCCACAACTGGTTACCATGGCACCTATCATATTCAGGTGTCTGGAACATCTTGGGGCTAAGGTTCTTCAGGCAGTTTTACTATATTTTTCAGACAACCCCAAAAGGTCTTGCCATGGGTCACACCTGTTTACCATTTTCTTATGCCATCTGCTCGATTGCTGGCAAAAGCTGTTAAATGCCCCTCTACACTGCATAAGATAATACTGATCCATTCCCTAATGGGGAAGATGTGAGCTGCTCTACATATATCGTGGCTCTCCAAGAATGTCTGGAGATGCTTGTGGTTGTTTCGGCAGATCATTCCAGAGATATTCACTAATCAAGATAACTATGATTCCTGCCCCAAGTGCATGAAACATTAGCAACATGAGTTAGTCTAGATTAGGAAAAGAAGTTGAGGTTAAGTTGAGATAGCTAATGTGTTATCTAACCCTGATCCTAACCATTACCCAATCCCTGGTGTAGATGTGGATTAACATCTTTACCTCAATTTAGCTGGCTGAGGTCAGCCGTAGGGGGAATGTAGAATCAAAGTTATTGGCTATTTATCCTCCAAGATCTGCTTATGGAGAAGACCTGAACATGCAGGTATCCTCCCTACAACATGGAAGTGGGGGTGTCAGCCATCTCTGCAGCACCTCTTCCTCCCTCCTTTGTACCCCGCATAGGTTTCTCTGTAGATCCAGTATTCATGCTGGTGGAGGAATAGGAAACTGTGAGGGCCAGAGGGAGGAGTAGGTAGACTGGGGGTGATACCCATTGTTGCCCCCTCATTCCCTATGGAGAATCCATGCAAGGATCTCGCAGCACTTTATAACATTAACTAAGCCTCACAAATGCCCCAGGAAGTAGATAGTAAATATTACTATCCCCATTTCCAGGTGTGCTTAGCTGCTACCCATGTCAAAGAAGGACTCTCTGCAGTAACTGTTAAGGCTTTTAACCCTGTTCTAGTTTAACTCCAGCTTGCACATGCACATTTTGAAACTGATGCAGTGTTTGTCTTGTCTCTTAAATTAAAGCGTAACAAAAAACTTCTAAAATATTGCTATATTACTGTCCACATTCTAATGAGAGCTGATTGTGAAAAAAAGGCACCACATAATTACAACCGTAGAGTCTTAACATAGTTTAATACCCTGTCTATAGAATGAGGCTCACATTTTACTACTTACAATAACTTGGTTTCAGGATTAACCATTGGAGCTGCCTGCAGTCTGGCTCTGGTGAAAGACGTCCTGACAAATGCAGTCTCAGAGCTCCCATGGGAGAAGACAACGATTTTTCGTGCTCTCTTGCAGCAATTAAAAACTCTGGGAGGACAGCAGATCAGAAACATTGCCGTATGTTGTCTGTTATTGCATTAACAAATGGATGAGTTAATTTCTATTCACAGCTGAAATAAAATTTAAAATGAATTTTATGTCAGTAAGTGTCAGTCTTATGAACTTTTTTCACTGTAAATCCTCAGGCTGTACTGACACTTACATAGATGTTATGGCTGAGTGACACAATGTCCTTTTTTTTTTTTAGTCTTTAGGTGGAAACATTATAAGTAGAAAGTCTACATCTGATTTGAATCCCATTCTAGCAGTTGGCAACTGTACTCTTAACCTGGCATCAAGAGGTAAGAGGCAGGACCCCTGTAAGAAGGCATCTCTGTCTGGAATGCCTTCCAATGGCAGCCTGTGTCAGCTCAGTTTCCATTCTTCGTACTCCTCAGAAATTGTCCAAAGCAACTTCCCAAGTATAAACACAGCCCTTGTGGGGTTCATTTATTACAAAAGCCCATGTACATAAATAATAACAAAACAAACCATAGTCCAGAATTCCCCCAGCGTAATCCTTATAGTAATGCAACATACAGCCCTGGTATGTCTCACGCACACTGGCTCTCCAGCATAGTCTTCTCCAGTACTTGTAGTAGGACAGCCACTGCAGCCCTTCCAACTGAAGCGCAACCCTGTTCTTCCCAGCAGGAACACCCACAGCCTCTCTGCTGGGAGCATCCTTGCCAGGAGAGCATCTCTCACTTCCACTGGCCCTCTCATGGTGCCTCTGGGTCCAACTCTGGCCCTGGAGAGGTCAGTGGGTAAGCTCCTCCACTGCTTGCCTGCCTTCAGCCCTCTCTAGCCTTTGGCTCTGCCTCTCTACCTTAGAGCCAGCACGCAATTCCCTCAGCTGCTCCTCCTGCCTCCAGCCCTGGGTTTCTGGCTTGGGGATACCAGCCAACAAACCCCTCTTGTTGCTCTCTTTACCATCAGTCTTCCCCCAGGATGCACTTTCTGCTTCCTTCCTGGACCTCCTCAAGTCCCTCTAGTCTCTAGCAGGACTCACTGGGCCTTTCTCTCACTGAGTTGCTCACTGATCCTTTACAGCCCCCAGGGGCTGGACCACCCTCTGAATTGGCCAAATGGGAGCACCTGTCCTGGCACAGAGGAGCTGGAACACTGCTTCATTTACAGAGGCCAACCAGCCACTCTGTGACAGTCCCTCTCTGTATTTGTACTGGAGATGTAGGAAGTGTGATAAGGAACAAATTAACAATCAATGAATGTAGTTCAGGAAATCCACTCCCTGCCACACAAGGCCATGTCTGTGGGGAGACAGTGTGGAAACTGAGAACACATGAGGGACATAGGATTTCCACAGGGTTAGTTACATTTATGTCAATTGCCAGGGAATTAGTTAAAGCACCAGTTAAACAGCATGAGTCAGGTAGCTGTGCACATGACCCCTTGCTTAATTTATTCCCCTTTAAATTAGAATGAAAAGAAGCAGATGCTGTATGCATTAGACATATGCATAGCCAGGATGGAAATGCATCTTCTCATTATCTGATGGACCATGCCTACTTTGCTTGTGACCCTATTACACATCACTCATAACCGTACAGAACACATTCAACACAGTTGTTTCCTGTCCAGGATTTGCTGGGACATACATGTGCACTACTTCTTTTGCCATTTTTCCTGAATACACGGGTTAGCATGAGAGCCAGAATTTCTGTCAAAATGCAGCTCCACTCTGAAAAGTGACTGTGTAAAAAAGTCACTGTCTCACTCAAAGAGCCACCCCCTGCTTGTGTTCAGAGACAAATCTGCTTACCTGAATGACAAACAAGAGTTTTTTACAGATTTTCATTCCCATCAATCCTGCAGAACCAATGCAGCTAGGAGAGGAGTCTAGTCCTTGAGTCTCCTTAACTGAATTGTTCACCAAGGGCCAATCAGAGACTCCTGGCAGACTCTGAAGAAAAGGGGGCTGCACAGACATTAGGTGGCCACAGGCTTTTCTTACAGGTGACGATGTGCATGAAGGAATAGGCCTTGCTAGATTTCCAGGTCCCGTTGTGAATTTGCAGCTGGCAGATAGACAAAAAATCATTTTACCTTTAAATATAGCATGTTCAGTTTGGGCTCTTGAGACAATCAGTCAAGGCACCCCAGAAGCCATTTGTTTTGTGTATTGGACCTTCATTGTTTTTCTCTATCAAAGCAGTTTATCTTTCCCGGCTTTTCAAAATAGGGATCTCTCTTTATACTATGGTATGGATAGATCACAGCGACATTATTGAATGTAGCATTTATAAAAGAATTCCCATAATATGGCAGCAATTTTTGAAATTTCTCTTCCCTTGGATTGGGAGGGGGTATTTCAGCTTATGGACCAAAGATCCTTTGTTAAAGGAAGCTTGAGACCTGGATGAGGCCTGTGGATGCTAATGCAATGTAAAATATTAAATATTGTTAATGATTATTAATTATAATAATTATTATTAAATTAGTAAACATCAGTTCCATTTATGCTAACACATTGTGTCCTTTATGCAGCATATGCAAAGCCTAAAGGACACCAATGTTTAGAAAATGTACACTTAAATATTTATTATTTATATTACAATAGCGCCTTCAGCCCCAATCCAATCAGGGCTCCATTTTCTGGGTGCCATATTATCACATAGCAAAAAACAGATTATGCCCCAAGGAACAAACAAGCTGAGGCCCCAATCCTGCGAGCCCTTGCACATGCTCAATCTTTACACAGCTGAGCTGTCCCATTGAGTGGAGGTACTCATCTGCATAAAGTTAAGCACGTGCAAAAGTTTTTTTGCAGGATTGGGGCAACTTGAACCACAAGTGGACGTAACAAACAAATGGAGGGAATTGGGGAGAGAGGATGAGGATAACAGTGATAGCAACACCTGGGCTAGCCACATACACAATTAGCAGTTTAGGTATATAAATAAACATTAGGTTTTAATGATATTTGCAGCACTGGGTGGCACATGCCTATTTCCTGTAAGCATAAGACTATGTTTAGAATGTCCTTTGACCTAACACTCCAACACTGTTTCAACAAGCCATATCAATTTACACAGTTTTGGCTAAGATATTACATTATCTTTAATTCCCTAGTATTCCCATGTAAACATTTTATGATGGGGGGGAAAAACACATTGGTGAATTAAATACATATAAAATAGGAATGCTTTTAGGAGAAACTCTGCTAGCTGTTGTTCTTTTCTGATCTGTTAGATGGTCATGTGTATTGTTAATTTAGGGGGATATTTCACAAGTGTGTACTTTGCAAATATAGGGACATTCACCAGATATCCTAATCCTGCTTTTAGATGTTCAGATTGGCATCAGGCACATTAAGTCTTCTTAGTGTCAAACTGTGGAACCGTTCTCCTTTGTATATCCTTGTTTATTGTTAATTACTTACTCAGATGCTACAGTGATGATGGTCAGAGAAGTTCCTTGAGATTTGGATGTCCTGCTAAGGCTCCCACATATAGCCCCTGTCTACACTACAGATGTCTGCCAGCATAGGCATACCCCCAAACCTGCTGACACAAAGAGTTGTGATCCCTGACTAACGTAGCTGTGCTAGTAGACATCTGTAGCGTAGATACTGTTACACTGGCAAAACTGTGCCTTCACTGTAATACTATACTGGTGCAAAGCACAGCTTTGCCAGGATAGCTGTGTCTGCACTAGGAGCACTTTACTGATAAAATATATTGGTATTTCTACATGGGTAAAGCTCTCCTAATGTAGACATAGCCATAAAACTGGGCCCTATATGTCACATTGCTTTAGAATAATGTTGTTTTGCTGGTATAGCTTATTTCATTCAAGGAAGTTGCCTAACCTATATGAGCAAATGCACTCTTTTGATGATACAAGCTGCACCTCCATTAGGAGGGTTTGCCAGGATAGGTAGACTGGTATAGCTATACCAGCAAACCTTTTGTAGTGTAGACAAGGTCTAAGTAGTCACAAGGTTTTTGAACTGGGAATTTCAAAGGGCCTAATTTCCAAATTCCCTACTGTCTTTGGAAATCTGCCTCCCTCACTTACGGCCCTTTCAGAATCCCATCTTTAATCATTAATCTTATAAAATTATGAGTTTTTTAATTTTCAGAACAGTTGATCAAAAAGAGAAAGGAAGACAATACAAATTCTTCCTCTGGTAACTATTGAAAATGGAGACACCACTTACATTTAAGGTGCATGCTATTGATGGGACATATTATGAACTTTAAGTAATCCCTTTCCCAGAAATATTGCATGTTCTTCCTTGACAATTAAATTGGATTTACATATGTAAACTGCTAAGAGTTCACTTCTCATTGTACAGAGATTACCATTTCTGTTTTCTCCACTAGAGGGAGCACGGTGGATTCCTTTGAGTGACATGTTTGCCAATGGAGTTGGTAACAACACCCTTACACCAAAAGAAATCTTAGTCTCAGTTCATATCCCTCATTCAAAGAAGGTGAGGGTTGCTGGGTTTGGAGTTGTTTTATGATAAGGGTGGTTTAACCGGTGTTTAGATGGGATTAAAGCAAGAATAGGAGGCATAAACACCATCTGTGATTTGAAAAAAAAATAAAAAACAACCAGTGAAGTGTGCTGGAAGGCATTGACATAGTCTCCATCCCAGAATGCTGCCCACTTGCAGCCTGTCTAGACCTCCAGTCATTATGCAGATAAAGCTCACATTGTCTCTTGAGGGTTTTGCCTACATAGGGACTACAGGATTGGACACATGAACCATGCTTCCATGCATAATTGCTGCATCAGGCAATGTTGTTTGCTTGGTGCTGTGCCACCAGTAATATCTGTAACACCATATGAGTGCAGTATCTCTGGGAATTGGTAAGCAGACTGTTTGGGAGATACCCACAGGCAGTTGCCCATCTCTAGTCTTAAATAAAAATGTAACTTAATTGAATTTAGATGGCTAACTGTAAAGATCTGTAAAAGCAGAAGATAGAGTTGAAATACTGGCTTTGTGTTTGAGTCTGGAGGTTTGGGCAGAGGTTGAGCCTCTTCAGTTTTGTCTCCTATTCTAAATGCAGCCCACTCCCATTCTCCCTTACATCTCAGCTCTGTTTGTGAGAGGGGGTCAGACCAGCTGGACTATTCAGGGGATGGGGAGGGGGAGGCGGGTTGCTTGCAAGATTGCAGTGAAGAGGGAACTATTGGATGGTCAAGGGAAGGGAGTGAATGGCACTGAATGTTTTGGAAGTAGAATCTATGTTCTATGGTATTTACTATCTTAGTTCATGTAGGCCTCTAGCTGGAACAATAGGTGGACATTTCAGATGGTACATTTCTGTGCACGTTTCTCAGCCTCTGTTTGATTTTTCTTAGGGAGAGTTTGTATCAGCATTCCGACAGGCCCAGCGCCGGGAAAACGCTCTACCAATTGCTAATGCTGGGATGAGGGTACTTTTTGCAGAAGACACAGACATGATTATGGACTTTGGCATTTTCTATGGCGGCGTTGGCTCTACCACCATCTGTGCAAAACAAACCTGTCATGCACTCATAGGGAGGTACCGTATGAATTCCTAGAGGCTCTATACATCTTTCAGAGTGGAGAATTAAGTTAGTTTTTTACTGCCTCAGGGCATAAATGCGGATATCCTTTATTTACAGTATTTCAGCACTATGGTTGGTGCCATTTATATTCCACCAAATGAACACAGATCAGCCCCAAGTTCTGAGTCATCTCTTCACCTCAGAATGAAGTGTTTACACTTTCCTATTCTAAACGTTTTAAAGTCTGTGTGTGAATGTTGTGCTCATTGAAAAGTCTCTCCAGAGGGCAGGTACAGTTCTTTATTAGTTTCACTACATCACTTTGCTGTTGTGCCCCAACTTGACCTGGAGGGATCTCTACCAGTTCTTCATCCATTCAGTATCTAGCAGCTATGCTTAAACTTCCAAAGAGGCTGCTAGTTAATTAGTATGAGGGAGTAGGCTTCTGAAGTGGACACTGAGGAGGGATTCATCCCTGTACCAGCAGCGAAGGGCCTGAGGGGGCTTATGCCTCCTTAGTTCAATGATTGCCAGAGTTGGGTTTGGCCCCAGATGCAGACTAGGGCATGCCTAGGGACTGCCTTAACTTGCACCCCCCAGTGGGGCTGGGGAGGACAGAGATATGATATTTTAGCACAGACTAGCTCTGTGCACCGTTCTTAGCCAATCAGTAGCAGTAATCATAATTTACCACCTCGCTAGCAGATATCAGAGTGCAGTTGTCTCTATGAATCCTGGCAGAGGTGCATTACAAGGAGGGACCTGAAAGAGGAAATACCTTTGACAGTGTAGGTTGTGACTGGGAGTTTTTCCCACATGCAAAGAGCAGCATAGGAAAAAATTTCAGGGCCTGTGAAAAAAACCACTGGGAACCATTTCTCCCGTGCAATTTATTACCCAATTTTGAATTGGATTTGGAATTCACATTGCTTTTAGTGTTTCTCTTGTGCTAACATAGGTTTTGATGGATAACAACTTGGTGTGGTTAAATAGTTAGGTTACCATTTGCATAAAGAGGGCATGCAGGATATTTGAGTTTTGTAATTTAAAGCATTCTTTTATTATTAAGCTGGGGACTAGATAGCTCCTTGGAATAAGGTATTACCTTACCCACTCATTAGATCTGGTTTCAGTGAAAATAAATGAAACAAGTGAAAATAAGGCCCTGATGTAAAGCTCTTTGACGTCAGTGGGAGACTTTCCATTGAGTTAAGTGGGGTTTACATCAGGCCCTAAGTATGCTTATCTGTTATGGTACATATGGGAGATTGGTCTACAAAAAGCCCTTTGGATCAGAAGGATACTCTACATGTTTTCTATTCATTTTGTATAGTGACAGGACAGAGTTAATTGTTCCTAAACAATCCCTAATATTCCCTGAATTGTGGTCACTTGTTATGTCTAAATAAATAATCCTTTCACTTTGAGCACCCAACTAAAAAAGTTTAATAAGAATTGTTGCTTTCTGTGCAGCTCATGTAGTGTGAGATCCTGACAATCCCTTTCCTGTTGCAAGCCTTTCATTGGACATCATGGCAGACCTACAGTTTATTCACGTAGATACCCATTTAGCAAAGCACATAAGCATGTACATAAATCCATCGGTATTCAGCAAAGCACTAAAGTACATGCTTGCTGAATCAGGGCCTTAAATTGGTTATCTCTACCTCACACTTCTTTTAATTGTAACTACACCCAGATGCCACAGCAATGGCTGCCTCAGAAAAAGACGTAAACAAATAAAATCAGGTCTTCTGAGTTTTTGTTTATAGCCTTAATGTTTATATTCAGTTAATCAAAAACTAATAAAAAATAAATGGCAAAAACTCTAAAGATACTCTCAAGGATATTTATATGTGAGAGAGATGTCTGAGCTCTTGGATCAACCCATTATATGTAACTGGCTTTCTGTGTATTCAGACAGTGTATCAGGACCTAAATCAGCAAAACAAAAGTTTGTATTATTGTTCTTGAGTATCAAGATTTGCTCTAATAGATACAGTGGCTTTATCTAAAGAAGTTAGGACTGCAAGTCGGGTCTTAATCTTTTCAACCTCTCTTCAACTGAAAGTTTTTCCAGGCGCTTGATTATTCTGTTGATCTTCTCTGAACCCCCTGTAATTCTTGCAATATCCTTTTTGTGATGGAGTGAGCCCAGTTAATAACTGCAAATGCTGAAAAATTATTTCTCTAAACTCTATCCTGTTATGCCATTTGATCAGTTTATAAAATGAAGCCCCTGATTATCTTTTTGTTAGATTTTGTTACCCCTTTGATCTCTCTCAACATTGTGCATTCATTTCCATTTCTTGATCCTGAGGCCATTAGTATAGCCCTGCTAATATATTTATATTCTTACCGATTGGGATTTGTATCCATATAGAATCAACTGTGTGACACACTTCAAAAAAGCAGAATTTTCAAGAAAATGCTGAGCATCCATCATCTGAAAATTTGACCCCTTTAAAATGTCTCAAATTGACATCCAAAATTACGAGTCCCTTTTGAAAGTTCAGGCCATTATCCGCAGTATAGTGATAATTTTTAACGGAATTAAATCAGTTTTAATAGTTTTTAAAGAAGCTGATGTATTTTACTAGCATATAGGGCTCAATTATGTTGACTTCATTGAGACTGTGTGAGTAACAACTGCAGGATGTGAACCACACTGTGTTACAGATCAAGTCCCATTCTTGCTCCCATTGAAATCCAAACTGCAATTGACTTAATTGTGAGAAGGATCATGCCTGTGGTCAGTGATATAAGCAAGTTAGTCTGGTCACCATTTTGTTATGCCAGCTGCAGCCTAGTATAATGAATGCTATATTATTATTTCTTCCAGGCACTGGAATGAGAAGATGCTGAATGAAGCTTGCAGACTGGTTCTTAAAGAAGTTTCTCTGCCGAGCTCAGCCCCAGGTGGAAAGGTGGAATATAGAAGGACTTTGATCATCAGTTTCCTCTTCAAATTCTACCTGGAAGTACTTCAGTCATTGAAAAAGATGGTAAATTCATGTCATTTGTCTATTTTCATGCAATCTAGTGAAAGGTCTTATACTCTGTATTAATTTTTCCAGTTCGTACAGTATACTGAGCATAATTTCTATGTTCACAAAAAAATTAAAATTATATAACAACACAACAAAATATCAGTGCCGCTATTAAAAGAGCTCCCCTGCTCCCCCTCTAAAAAAATAAAAACAACAACAAAAAAAGAGAGAGATCATCTTGCTTAGTCTGCTTAGTCTTGCTTTGTCTACCTCTTCTGAAAAAGATAAATAGCTGCCATAAATAAGTGGCCTTGCAAAATGAATAAATGTCACAAACTAACTATCTGTGCTATCATTTTTTGGATTGGAGAGAGCATTAGTACAAAAATCTGTTCAAATGTCATCGTGCAGTTCTAATTTTGATTCTTCTATCTTTGGAGGATTCCTGTATTAAATCTGTTCAGTTTCCAAAGAAAAGGATGTTTTCTCTAATTGCTAGCCTTGCAAATTTAGCTTGGACTCTGAGAGTCAAGCTGGGTTCTTCCCTTCTCACCCATCACAACAAGCAGCAAAGGTTCTATGCTAATTTTGTTAATACCTTAAAGCAAAGCTAGCCTCTTCTTACTGCAGTCCCTTTCATTGGTCTCCTGTGAAACAGCTATATTATTATGCTTCAAAATGCTTGTTTGTAATTTTTAAATAAATATTTTATGAATGCTCAGCTTAATTTTTAGCTATTTTTGGGCTCTTCTAATTAGGGAGAGACTTGAAGGAATTATTATTTGAGGTTTATATTCAGTCGTGGTTGTTAATTTTTAATAGAAATGTTTGCATTGTGAAAACATGACTATTACTATTAAACTCTTCTCTTTCAGCACCCCCATCAATGTCCTGACATACCAGAGAAATACAGGAGTGTCCTACAAGATTTTCACACCAAAATGCATCAGAGCAAACAAATATACCAGGTCAGTGAGTCTTTTAATACTGCCCTACAATTCAAAAGACATTCTTAAAAAATAAGGTTCAAGAAGAGCCCAGGCACTGAAGGTCAGATACAGATTTTGCAAAGGACTGAGGATGCTGAGATCTGGGATTTTGATTTAAGGTCATTTATCATTATAGCTTCAGTTTTCTTATCTCAGTTATTTTATCTTATCTCTACTTTAGTACATGCTCAGTCCTTACAGGGAACTAAGCTATTGGAATGGAGTATGGAAATGAGATGAAGTATGTGATTGATATAGTGCAAATTATCATGTGTTCAAGGAAAATTTAGCAGTAGAGGGGAGTAGAGAGCTATTTTTCATGTCCTTGTGCAGACAAAATTTTCCTGTCCTACAAGAATTTTTGAGATTTCAAAATCTGTTTTCCCATCCCAAATCAGGAAAGCGAGCGACCTTAAACTTAAACTCATCCTTGTGAAGAAAACTCTCTGTCCAGCCTCTGACCAGGGACTGCATACTCCTCCTGGTCACTGGTCGCCTACCTTGGCTTCTGGCAGACATCCCTTATCAACACTGTACGTGAGGGGACCTGTCTCCCAGAAAAAGGGCAAAGAAAAGACCTACCACTTCTCCTACAAAGTGAGCTTTGAAAAAGAAGCATTCTCCAACTCTCTCCACATCATCAATACCGACCGCGCCATGTCCTACAAATTGGCAGGATCTTCCAGTACCACCGGTACTTCTAAAGCCAAATATCCTAAGCAGGCAGGCTGTCAGAAGGATGGCAGAGACAAGACTGCCCCTTCTACCACGGCATCACCTGCAACAAGGAAACATTCGACACTGAGTACCTCTACAGCGCCTCAGCTTACGGTGCCATCTTCTGGCTTTCTGCCACATAGCTCAGAGACAGCGGTTCCAAAGTCTACTTTACCTCCTTTGGTACAGACACCCTTGGCACCGATCCTCCCAGCACCGCAACAACTCCCAGTTCTGCAACAATTACCACAGATGCCATCTTCGGTACCAAGATCTCTTGGAACTCAGCAGTTTGTCTGACATGAGGACTTTAGTAGTTGCTGCAGCACCAGAATCACCTCTTCTTGGTACTGATATAGTGTCGGTACATTCAGCATCGCTACAAATGCCAACAAACCGATCTCCCCTCCTTTTTCTAGTGAGGAGAAGGATAGTGAGGCGGGAGATGCTTATTCCTCACACCACTCTTCACCCATCCAGGGAATCATCAGACCAGATCTACAGGAACAGCCAGAACACTGTTCCAGAACAGGCACATTGAGGTAGTGTGGACATCCATAGATGCCACCACCAATGCCATTCTCACCATAGCGGCCATATTGGGATCCATGGGGGTATATAGGCAACATTATTTCCAGTCTCCCAGTACCTCCAGGGAAAAACAAAGATGCTCCCTGTCAGAGGCAGAACCCCACGAACCCCCTGAGGAGACTTTTGAGGAAACAGAGGAGGCTCTAGATCAGGAAGCCACTCCTGTAACTGACATCTCCTCCTCTCCAGAGGAGACCATTATGCCTCTGCTACCTACAACAGGAGACAATTTTAAACAATTGCAGGAGATGTTTAAAATAATCACAGAGATGCTCCATGCTCCTGGAAGAGGTTGCTAAGTCCCAGCACAAGTTGCTGGACATATTACACACGTCAGCCTCCTCTAGAATTGCCCTTCCCATAAATGAGGCATTCTTGTATCCTGCCAAGACCATCTGGCAGACACCCGCAACAATCCCCCCACTTGTAAAAGGGCAGATAGGAAGTATTACACCCTGAGCCAAACTCAGTGGTAGTAGAGGTGATCAACGAGCAGGGAAGGCAACACCATTCAAGGACCACCCCACATAATAAAGTATGGAAAAAACTGAATCGTTTTGGTTGCAAGATCTACCCATCAGTGACATTGACGTTCAGAATAGCCAACTATGAAGCCTTGATGGCGAAATACAATCACACAAATTACTGCAAACTGTCTGAATTTATTGACTTCATCCCTGAAGACATAAAAAAGCAACTTAGGTCAGTCATCTCTAGGACCGTACCAAATTCCAGTTCCATTCTAGTCAATTTTATGGCCATAGGATTTGAAAATCGGTCGATTTCAGATGTTTTCATCTGAAATTTCATGGTAGGGTCCCAACCCAAAATGGGGTTGTGGGGCAGTCGCAAACCTTGTTGTAGGAGGGTGGCAGGATTGCCACTCTTAATTCTGTGCTGCCCAGCTCTGAAGGCAGCAGGGAGGTGAGTCTGATCTCCCCCATGCTACTGGGAGTGCCCCAGCATGGCCAGAACTAGCGCCCGACTCGGGCACTCCTAGCAGCATAGGAGGGAGATTGGAAGCCTCCTCTGGCTGCAGCAACATCCAAGGCTGGGCCTGCAGCAGGGGGAGGTACTGGAGGTGGATCTGATCTCCCCCGTGCTGCTGGGAGCACCCCAGCCCATCCCAGGTTACCAGCTAGGGGCCCCCAGTTGGGGCACTCCCAGCAGCACAAGGGAGATCAAGATTTCATGGAGAAGGGCCAATTTCAGGATCCGTGATGTGTTTTTCACCTTCATCCCTGAAGGCCATCTCCTGGTAAGAACAGCTCTGAGGGCATCCTTAGACTCAGCAGACATGGTGGCTGATCATTGCAACCACCATAGTGATGCAACGGGCCCCTTGGCTCCATTTGTCTGGATTCCCAAAGGAGGTGTAATCCACCATAGAGGATCTCCCCTTTGAAGGTCCAAAATTATTTGCTGGTGAGACTGATGAGTCCCTCCACACACTGAAAGCCTAGAGTGATTCTTCGTTCTTTAGGCATCTACACATCTGTACAAAAATGAAAACAAGGCAGATATTATCCATCACAACGCTCAAGACAGTGCCTTAACCACAGCCACAGGGGCAGTATGATACTCTGAGGTGGAGGCAAAGACCCACAAGACGTAGACCACTTCTATGTTGCAACAGCCTGGATCGAAACATCAAATTTGAGGGTTTGGTCGACGGCCCAAAGACCTCCCCCAACTCTAGTTGCTGAAACTACTTTCTACCAGACATACTTTTACAGACCATTTGACACTATTCTACCCAGCATGGTGAATTATTACTTTGGACAAATGGGTGCTGGAAAGTATTACCACTAGTAATTTCATCCAGTTCACCTCCATTTCCCCCCACTCACTCTCCCTCCACATCCCTCTTCAGGGACCCCTCTCATGAGCACCTTCTGAGACAGGAAGTAGATCATCTTCTGCAGTTGGGTGCGGTAGAGCCAATGCCAGTACAACACAGGGGGAAGGGCTTTTATTTCCATTATTTCTTAACCCAAAAAAAGATTGGTGTTGGAGACCCATTTCTCAATTTGGGAAACCTAAACAAATTTGTCAAAACACAACAGTTCAAGATGGTTACTCTAGCAACAATAATCCCCGTATTGGAACAAGGGGACTGTTTTTCAGCCTTCGACCTGCAAGACGCATACGTTCATGTCACCATACCTCCATTCCACAGGCGGTTCCTCCAATTTGTTTTGGGACAAAATTGCTGTCATTACAAGGTACTGCCCTTTGGCTTCTTCACAGCCTCCCTCCCTTCCCCCCGAGTCTTTTCCAAAGTTCTAGCAGTGGTGGCAGCCCACCTTCCCAAGCAAGTGGTCATAATATACCCATATTTAGATTACTGTTGCTCAAGGCCCCCACTCGGGAAGAAGCCATCGAAGCCACATGAAAGACAATATCACTCTTTACAAAACTCAGTTTCCAAATAAACATACAAAAGTCAACGGTGACACCAGTACAAGAACTAGAATTCATTGGCACTCACCTAAACTTATTGGAGGTGAAAGCTTCACTACCGCCTCACAGATTTGCCTCTCTAGTAAATTTGATCAAGACTATGATGAACAGTCCACATACATCTGCCAGGACTTGCTTCCAACTGTTAGGCCACATGGCAGCAACCACTTATGTCGTAAAACATGCCAGACTATGCATGTGCTGCCTACAAGGATGGCTCAGGACAATGTAAATTCCACACAACCACAGTCTGAGCAAGCCTCTCAAGATACTATGAAAAGTCAAGGACTCGCTACAGTGGTGGACTCATTCGCACAACGTGTGTATAGGGGTCCCCTTTCTACAACTTCCCATGCAATAATAATCTCAATGGACACCTCTTTAGTGGGCTGGGGTGCCCATTTAAACAACCTCACAATACAGGGCAGGTGGTCTACTTTGGAATCAGCTCTGCACATAAACATACTGGAACTGCGAGCAGTTTGCAATGTATGTGCACATTTTCTGCCCGTGAACAGAAACAAAACCCTAGAGATCCTGACAGACAACTTTGCATGATCTGTATAAACAAACAAGGAGGAGTGAGGTCACGCTCCCTCTGCACTCAGGCATTAAGACTATGGAATTGGTGCATCCATAACAACATCACCATGTCTGCTTCCTATCTATCAAGACATCAGAACACATAGTGGACATGTTAAGCAGAAAGTTCTCCCATGATCACAAGTGGGGGAAAAATATCTCGGTGATACAGAACATATTCCAATAATGGGGATTCCTCACCTTAAATCTATTTGCTACAAGCCAAAACAGCAAATGCGCAACATTTTGCTCCAGAGCGGGGTTGGAGCCAGGATCCATGGGCAATGCCTTCCTCCTCCGATGGGATGCATCTCTCTTTTACACTTTTCCTTCTAACCCATTATGGTCCAGGGTCATACAAAAGATCAAGGCCCACCAATCCAGGGTCATATTGATAGCCCCCAGAAAAGCTTGGTTCCCATATCTGCAGCAGATGTCAGCATGTTCACCGTGCGCTTTCCTGCTTCTTCCACATCTTGTGTCACAAGATGCAGGCCAGATCTTGCAACTGAACCTGGAGATACTCTATCTGAGAGCATGGCTCCTCCATGGTTCCAAGGAGAGGAGATGACTTGCTCAGAAGAAGTGAAGGATATCTTGCTAAACAGCAGAGGGTTGACTACAACTTGATCTAACTCCACAATTGGAAGAGATTCCACATATGGTTCCAAAACAAACAAATTAGAGCCACCACTTCCACTCTACTACTAGTCTGGACTATATACTTCAACTAAAAAAATCGGGTCTTTCACTGAGTTCACTCAGAGTACACCTTGTAGCCATCACAACCTTCCACCATACACTATCGTTTTCAAGAACAAGGTCATGCTAAGACCACATCCTAAATTTCTACCTAAAGTACTCTCTTCATTCCACCTCAACCAACCCATCCATCTTCCCACATTCTTCCCTAAACCACATAAGAACTGGTGAGAAGTGGCACTCCATACTCCAGATGTCAGAAGGGCACTAGCCTTTTATCTTGAATGGACTAAACGATTCAGGATGGCGCCTAAATGTTTCTCTCAACCAGAGAGAGATCTAAAGGAGAAACTATATCTAAGCAAAGACTCTCCACATTGATTTCTGAGTGCATTCATCTCTGCTACTGCCAACACAAATTGCAACCCACACTGGAGGATAGAACATATTCTATCAGATCACTCTCCATATCAATAGCCTTCCTTAAAAATGTGATATTATGGACATATATAAAGCAGCCACTTGGGCATCAGACCACACATTCATTCAGCACTATGCAATTGAGCAAGACTCAGTATCCAGTGCTTTATTAGGACTCATGGTCTAATCATTCATCACATATCCAACTCCAGAGCTCCTTCCTTTCCACAGAGGAGCTGTGCTCTACAGTTACCTGAAGTGGAGCACCCACAGGGACATCACTCAAAGAAGAGAAGGTTACTCACCTTGTTTAATAACTGAGGTTCTTCAAGATGTGTCCCCCTGTAGGTGCTCCACTACCCATCCTCCTCCTCTCTACTTTGGAGCTCTTGCAAGGTTCTCTGTGATAGAGAAGGAACTAAGTGGGGCAGAGCACATGTGCTGTCGAAATTCTCTGACTAGAGGCACAGGGATGCACAATCACCTTAAGTGAAGCCCCCACAGGGACACATATCTCGAAGAATCTCAATTACTGCACAATTACTGTCAGTTCCTATTTATCTTCTGCAAATCTATAGTCTATCCCTTGGATTTACTTTCTTTGTAATATGAGCAATATAATCTTTTAACAGCAGGGAAATAAATGCAAATTCTGAAAAATCTGAGCTTGTTCAGATAAGACTATTGAAATGTTCTGTTAGGGGACAGTTGGGCAGGTTTAGGGAGTCCAGCAATCTGGAAGCTCATGGTAGGAGACGTCTAATTAAAACTGTCATTTCTCAGTGTCTTCCTAGTAGCAGACAGTTGACTAAAAAGAAAATAGAGAGGGAGCTAGCTACTAAAGGGAGAGGAGGTTAATTAAACTGCCTAGCATTGGAGGCTGTAGGGGAAAGGAGGATTCAAAAATATGAACAAATGGACAGTTCTCAGAATAGGGAAAGATTAGTAGTCAGGAGTCAGTGGTTCAAGATGTTTATTAATAGACTGGAAAGGAGAAGTGAAGGGGGGGGGGGTGTCAATGAGTACACAGCAACATTTGCTGATGGCACAAAATTATTTCTCAAGAAGGACCTAGCAAAATAAGATTAATAGGCAATGTAGTCACCTATTAAATTTGTCACAGAAAACTATGAGGGAATGCCATTGGAAGGAACATTTAAATGGCTTGTCCACACTGAGCAGTGCTGAATTAATTGTAAGCTTTTAGAGGAAAAATCCAGGAGTCAATACGAATAGTTCAAAGCACACTACTGCTGGAAAGATGAAATGCAGAATAGAAGCCACTTGAGAATAATTCTGAAGATTATTATAGCACCACTGTATCAATTAATAATACAGCATGTCTTCCTCTTGAACATTGCGTTATGTTTTGGTTACTTCATGTCAAAACATGAAGGACATAGCAGATATAGAAAAAAATCAGAAGAAACTAGAAACAAAATGGATAGAGTCATGGGGAAGATTGCATCAGAGGAATTAAAGAAACCTTTGGAGAGCACCAGTTTAGTAAATGGTCCAACCTAATATGCATATAATATTAAGACAGAAGTAGGAGTTAATAAATAGTGTTTTTCAGACTCTAATGTAAGGACACCATGGCTTTTCTTTCTTGGGCTTGTGGCCTGGATGTTGTTTTTTACTGAGCAGGAAGTAAACCCAGAGCAGCTTCCCCAGGATCCAGTAGGACATCCCGTCATGCACCAGGCTGGTATTAAACATGCCACTGGTGAAGCTCTTTACTGTGATGACATTCGTGCTGTGGATGAAGAGCTCTTCTTGGTGGTGGTAACCAGTTCCAGAGCCCATGCAAAGATTGTGTAAGTGCACAAATACCTGAAAGAAAAATGTAACCATGAAAGCATTGGTTGAGATTTTCAGAACAGTGTAGGAGATTTAGATGCACAGCGTTTCCTATATTGCTTTGAAAATCGTAGCCTCTCTGCTTTGTAACAGAGGATAGACACTCAGAACATTCTGATGGTGTCATACTAATTGGAATGCCAACTCAACATCTTTGTAAATCCTGAGCTACACACAAAAGGTTCACTGGTATAACTAAGGTGTCATGTTGCCCAGATTTTGTTAAACCAATGCAGTTGGGACATTTGTATCAGTTTAGACCTGGCTTACAACAGTTTAGCTTGTATGTTAACAGGTTCAAGCTAAGTTGTATGATGTAGAATGTCCATACACAAAATTGCACCAGCTTAACTAAATTGGTGCAAAATCACCCCATTAGTTAAACCAACGCATCTCCTTTGTGTAGATGAGTCCTAAATATTTGTATTTGTTGTCAAGTAACCTGGTTGTATTATTGAAGCTACTGCTTTATGCCAGAAATCTCTTCTCCCTCTAATGCAGAAGTGATTGACCATACCCAGCCTTCTTTTTTGTTTCAGAACCACACTAGTAAATCCCTGACCTAACACTATTGTACTAACTAGAAGATGCTGGATTAGAATTCCATTACAGCTCTGTGTGCTGATTACATAGATCTCTTTAGCATTAGTGTTAGACAGGTGAAGGTACCTAAGTTTGCAGGAGTTAACAAAACTTTTGATATTTAGATAATACCAGTATAAATCTTGGCCTGAAATCCCTTGGTTTGATTTGTGTTTTATATTGTCCAGGCAGAATACATATGTAGTCATACAAGTGAGAGACCTTCAGAGCACTTCTCACTGACTATAACACACATATTTGTTTTAACATTCAGTCATAATGACACAAGTTTCTCTCTTGATTTGGGAGACGGGCCTACCTGTAGAAGATGGGACCAAGCAGAGTTCTTTCTGTCTCTACCAAAAGCACTGAAGTATACAGCAAGGGAGAGAGGCTGGGTGTTTCATGGGTGATATTTCTCTATGGAGTAAAGGGGCCATTGACATCCTCTCCACCACAATCCTGGTGTCTCTAATAGGGAGAAGAAGCAGTGACTTTCTTATTACAAAGCAAACCTTTTCTGGAAGGGAGACAGGTCATCAACAGCCTTTCCTTTCTTCTACCTGATCTTGTTATTAAGGAGGGTAAAGACAGTGACCAGCAGCTTCCACAAAGAGCTGTGCAAGAGCAGAGTCTTGTGGCACAGGCTACCCTGTGTATATATTTGTTGTCTTACTTCACGTGAAGCTAATTACTTTATATCGTCCCTCCAGATCAATTGATACATCAGAGGCCCTCAAAGCACCAGGAGTGTTTGATATTGTAACAGCTCAGGATGTCCCAGCCAAAAACGAGTTCTACTATTACAGTGATCCAGAAATTATATTTGCAAAAAATAAGGTATACAGTGGTAGCTACAATTTTTCTTTGTTGGTGTCTCTTTGATCTTTGACTTCTTTATAATTAAACTAAACAAGAACAATATTGACTCGAATTTTTGTAGCATATGTATATTGGGAATTATTTTGGCTGCTGTAAAAGCAACTTCTTAGCTCTTCTTCCATTTCCTTTCTAGTTATGAAAATAGCCAAACTCTGTGACATAGCCCTTTAAACCATATGAATCGGACTAGTAAGGATTTAGGATAATCTTTTCTAAAGTGCCTGATGGTATGTCTACACTGCAGTTTAGGCGTGAGGAGGTGAGTGCAGCACATGTGGACCTACCCACGCTAGCTTTAATCTACCTAGTGTGAGTACCAGTAGCAGTGAAGCCATGGCAACATGAGCTTCAGTGTAGGGTAATCTGCACAAACCCATGCTGGGCACTTACTTAGGCAGCTGGCATACACTTGAGTCTGTGCTGCTGTGGCTTCACTACTTTGGTACCTGAACTAAGTAGGTTGAAGCCAGCTCAGGTATATATACACATGCTAAACTCACACCTCCAGTCACAGTGTAGATATCTTCTGAGTCACATAAGCTCATAAGTCTAGTTTTTAGAAGTGATTCAGGCACTTAGGAGCCTGTGTTTCATTGGAAGTCCATAGGACTTTGCAGTCTAAGTCACTTAAGGACTTTTGAAAATGTTGTGTTTAATTCTCAAATTACATTGATACGTCTACTAGTGTCTTGGCTTAGGGAAAGGTCTAAAGCAAATAAACAGGGTTAAACCAAAATAAAAATTAGAAAGGGAAATGTGAATAATATTTATTCCAGCAAGCAGACATGGGGATCATTTCAATACAGGAATTAAACCGCCAGTATTTCCACTGTACTTTGCAGGTAAATTGTGTGGGTCAGATTGTCTGTGCTGTGGTTGCAGATTCAGATGTTCATGCCAAACAAGCAGCTGCAAAAGTGAAGATAGAGTATGAAGCTTTGGAACCAGTGATCCTGACTATTGAGGTAATAATTAGTCTCATTGGTCTTGCTTTTTCACTGCCTTATCTTTGTGGACAGGGAATGTACTCTTCACTCACTGTTTACTTTTTTTTTCCTTTTATAACAAGTGAAGATTTCTGCTGTCATTTAAACCAGTACAACTCCAAAGAGTCAATGTAAAAAGAGCAGAATTTGGCCAAGTTTCCACTTGCATTTGGTTAGTTAGTTCTTAATCAAGATCCTCATATAGTAACAAACTGGGATCTTTCACATCTAAGGATTCCCCTGCCTGTTCCTTTCTGGGGTTATTATGTGCTCTTGTTCTCTCTTCAAGCCATACCAACTGCTCCAGGAAAGTGGTTCTTGGAATTACCCAGTGAATGACCTCAATTCAGAATTCCTGAGCTGGGGACTCTGCCTATAGATAGGGGCAGGTTAAAATTAAATGGGGCCTGTTCTCCCCCATTTCCCTGCTTAAATAATAAAACAGCAGCCTTTCACAGATCTCAGTGGGGTGAAGTCCAGGGCAGATTTTGACTTATACTTTTGAGTCTAGTTCAGACCACACAGCCTAGACAGAAACACTTCCTAGCAATTTGTGTATTAGAGACGTGGTTTGCTTTCTGGCAGTTATGAACTTGTCTTTGTTCAGAGTAGCCATTACTGTTGGGGAGTTTGACTGAAGTGTATGCTCCCCTGATGTGATAGAGACTGGCTTGCATATCAGGAGAAGGAAAGCATTGTGAAGAAAAGCTCATGTTGACTATTCCTATCTTAACCATATAGTCCAGACTCTTTCTGTTCCATCTTGGTCACTTACAGGATGTTCTGTTCCACACCACAAACCAGACTTTACCTTTGTCATAGGGAGAGTCCTACTGCACAGCTGTCAAACAGCCCTGTAGGAAATAGTATAATTAAATAAAATACCTCTACACTAGCATACTGTGGGAAAGAAGAGGTCATTAGTAATGCAAGATTGAGTCACAGCAACATTTTCTTGTCCAATGTATAAAATCTTGAAGTTCTGGAATAATGTGATGAAATCTGCAGATCTGATAACTCTCTGGTATCCACTTCCCCATATCTCTATGCAAGAGGCATGGCAATCACATTAGTAATAAAATGCCATGGAAAAAAAAGACTATTTAAAGTTGTCTGTGTGTGCTTTCCACAACTGCAGGAGGCTATAAAGTACAATTCATTCTTTGAGCCAGAAAGAAAGCTAGAACGTGGAAATGTCGATGAAGCATTTGAAACTGTTGATCAAATACTTGAAGGTAAATTGCAGAATGTGTTGGGTGTATGATGGGAGTCTTATGAGACCTTCTGCCAGTTCGAAATCAGATACTAGCCAAATGGAGATTGTCAAATCATCATTAGAATTTTTTGGGACAGACTTTCAAAGATTGCCACTTAAATTGCTCCTTCCTAATGTCTCTTGTAAGTGCAACTGATGTACTGTGCCTATTAGGCAGCACCAATGCAGCACTACTATTTGATTAATTTATGAGGAAAAAATATAATCCTACTATTATTTATCACTGACTTTCCTGCCTCTGTTCTACTGTGATATAAAAGTGATAATCTACACTATGGAAATTTTGATCCAGAATATTTGGTGTGGCTTTGGAGTTTCAGGGCACAGATCCTCAGCTGTTTTAACTGTCACAGTTAGATTGACATTAGTCAAATGGCTAACACCAGTTGATAGAATTTGGATTTTACCCTTCTGATAGTCTGTTCCCTTTCAACCACCAATTCCTCCCTTTCTTCCCCAGCATCAAACATGACCTGATTAGTGCTGAGCCTGAACAACCACAAATAGCATTTCTCATCCACAGAATAAATGTGTTCCGCATCTGATATGATTAACATCAGCTGGCTTGAGATCCTGTCACTATTCTCGAGCCTTCCACATCCTAACTCAAGTTGCTTAGCTTGATATTGACAATATATGTGGCAGATTCTCTGATAATGTAAATTGGCACTGTTATGTTGATATCAATGGAGCAAGGCCAGTTTATACCGGCAGAGAATTTGGCCCATGTTTTTATATTAGATATTGCACCTGCTGCAGCTGGTTTCTCTTGCCTGGTTGCACCTTAGCAACAGTAGCACCAGTAGCTGTGTTGATCAAGTACTCTGAATGTTTTGTTTTGTGTGATGTGCGCACTTGTCTTAGCCTCATTTCCTCCCCTCCCCCATTAGCAACACTTGAGTCTTTATCTTTGCAACAGGGGAGATCCACATTGGGGGACAGGAACATTTTTACATGGAGACTCAGAGTGTGCTTGTTGTGCCAAAAGGAGAGGATAAAGAAATGGATGTGTATGTGTCAGTCCAGCATCCAGCATTTATCCAGGTAATAGACAGCCTTTTTAGTCAATTCTTTAAAGCATGACAGTATAAGCTCTGAGTGTGTTGTTTGAAAATCCATCTTAAACAGTTTATGTTGCAGTAGGAACATGTGAGTTGCACAGTTGGGTTATCCAATATCCATTTCTCTCCACTACCCCAGTAGCATGCCAGCTCAGCGCTGCTAACCCATCAGCTGTGCAATGCCACAGAGGTGAGGGGTAGGTAAAAGCACTTCAGTCCCCTCTGAATATAGTCTTTGCTCCAGGGCATAATCCTATAAGGTACAGAGCTCTCCGTATGAGGTGCTGAGCATGCTCCACTCCCATCTCCTTCAGTGCTCTGTACATGCATTATCTGGGATGGTGACAGCTGTCTACTGTCAAAAATATAAGGAGGAAACTCACAAAATCTAACATGAGAGAGAGAAGGTTGGTGAGCTGATATCTTTTATTGAACCACCTTCTGCTGGTGAAAGAGACAAGCTTTCAAACAACACAGAGCTCTTCTTCAGGTCTGGGCTAAAATCTAGCATAGCAGATTATCTCTGTTTAGCTACAAGTATGGTTTATAAATGTGAATTTTGAACACAATGCCGGGATTTTGTCTCAGGTGTTTTTTGCCCATTGTTCAGCTCCTGTTTTCTGTATATGTTACTTTTGTATCACTAATAACAAAAATCTGCACTCCTTATTAACTAAGTGTTTCATAAATGAGGGATCACTGTCAATCAGCCACAGATTGGAAACAAACACATTTCTTCATCTGTGACTAATGAGGCCTTAGATGACTGAAGCCAAACTTTTTAAAAATCTAATGTCCTTATTATAGATTTTGCTTACTTTCAACTTGGACAATTTTTCCATAGCCAGTTTCACTTTCAGATTCTCCATGTTGAAGTATTCAGGTGTAAACGCTGTTTGAGGATATTTATTTGTTTAAAAATAGATGTTCCCATTGGAATTAGAAAGAAAACTGTGAGACATATCTTGGTGTTTTCTATCAAAGTTTTTTTTGGTAAAACTTAAATTTGGGCCATATTTGAGCTGACAGGGTCCTTTTAAAACTGCAGTGGTATAAAAAAGAGATATTGACTTTACAGGAAATGGTGGCCTCATGTTTAGGGGTTCCAGCCAATAGGATCATGTGCCATGTAAAAAGAGTCGGTGGAGCTTTCGGTGGGAAAATACTGAAAACTGGTATATTGGCATCTGTTGCTGCGGTGGCAGCAAACAAGTAAGTGTGGCTTCCTGTTGTAAGAGAGAAAAGGGGAGGAATAATAGTTACCCATCAGGTCTCTTCTCTTTCGAGAGGTGCTCCCTCTACTGTAGCCAACAATCTACAAAACCTGACTGTCAGAAAGTTTTATTAGACTCTCTAATCTTGGAGGGTTATAAATGCGGCTGAGGTGATGGGATGTGAACAGAGTTCAGACTGGTATCAACTGGAAATGCTCTTAAAACTCTGGACAAGTTTATGGGGATCTACCCAACTGTCAGATTGGGACCTTGTCCATACGTTGGGGTTGTACTGACTTTATTACATCAGTTTCAAAATTGATTTAGTTAACTCAGTAAAACTTCCTTGTGTAGACACTCATTTTGGTTTTAAGAGTGTTATATTGATTTAGCCTAGGTCGATTCCTTACTGACTTGAGCTAAATTGATGTAAGGCATTCTTAAAACCAAAATAAATGTTTTTCAGATAGGGAAAAGAAGATTCTGTCATGGGTCTAGACCCAGCAAAGCATGTAAGTAGTGTGTATTTTATGGACAAGTAGTCCCATTAAAATTAAGTAGGTGCTTAAGTCCATCCCTGTTTACCAAGGCACTTAAGTGGAATGCTTAAATTTAAACACATCCTTAAGTGCTCTACTGGATGCGGGTCCCTGTGGAATAGCCATCCTTTTAGTAGTGTCTGTGACTTTGAAGCCTAACTATCCTTCCCCCCCCCTCTTTTTTTTTTCTTTTTAATTTAGAACTGGCCATGCAGTTCGTTTAATCCTGGACCGAGGGGATGATATGTTAATCACAGGGGGCCGACACCCTCTCGTTGTCAAATATAAAGTGAGTGGAGGAAAAATGCTGTGACCAAACCATCAGTCCACTTTATGTGAATGGGATTTTGCCAATACCACTAGTTAATGTTGTTTTCAACTGGCTGGACTATTAATGCAAATATCTGTATTAATTCAGCCTTAATTTGAGATTCCTAGTTAGGAAATTCAGAAGTAAGGGCTGCTAACCAACTTTAATGCTGCCTCCTCCCTCCTGCCTACATCTCTGCTTTCATTTCTTTCTACTCCTTGCATGTCTTCTTCCTCCTATAATTTCTCCATTTCTTTCTCTCTGGAAACTGGAAGGCATAAAGAGTCTTTGATCCAACAAAGTTTCTCTGCACAGGTTTATGCGTGAGGCCTTGCAGTGCACAGGTTTGAACAAAGGAACCACCAGGTTTTTACATAAACACAGATTCAGAAAAAACAGCACCTCTGGTTACAACCCAGCCTCTAGCTACTGGGTCCAATCTCTACTTCATCCAAGGCCTCTTTCTACCCTGATTATAGGTAAAGACTTTTATTGAAGCTCCTGGATTCCCTCTGAGAGCTTGACTGGGTTTCAGTCCAAGCTTTGCTCATTACAAATTTAGTATTTCTATGTGAAGTCTGAGCAGCAAGTTAATTCCTTGCTTTCAGGAAATGAAAGGTTTTCAGGTTGAATTTCTGATCCTGTCATACTCGTATCTCTGTGTGGTGCATTCTCCATGCTGCTTCTTATCCTTGGAACAGTCTCCCTTGTCTCATGTGCCAAATAAATATCCTGTCGTTGTTCAACCATTCCTTAAAACACATCTTCCACAAATCCTCCAGAGAAATGTCTTTTATCTGGACTGCTCTAAGATTAGCCCTTCTAATCTCTGAGCCAGTTGTTGAGGCCTCCATCTCAGCACTGCCAGACTATCATGGTACAACCATCTTGGTAGCAACAACTCCAGACAACAGCTAGACTTACTATGGCAACAGCTAGACTTACTATGCTTGTTAGTGCCATGTTCTCCTCTGCTACAGCATGGTGTCGATCTAACTGCACCAATTATGCACTCAATGTCCACAACACTACCACAACCAGCACCTACTTCAGTTCTAGCTATTTCATTTGGCCTGGTACTCAGTTCATTGTTTACCTCACATGGATGATTAAGAAGGTTCCGGTACTGATAACTTCAAGGCAAACAGTTCCCATTGCTTATAAACCCTTATTCTCAACCATGGTAAAGACAAAGACCTTCAACAATCCAAAGATGTCATTCTAGGACAGCAACTCTTCCAATACTACGCTATCAGTGACAATTGACTATTCTTTTTTCATCATCAGATTCAGAGATGGAATCATAGATATCTCCATCATCCTACAGGAAATCTAGGGCTTCACCTCCCCGTCATCGGAGGCACACTCGCATGCCCACCTACATTATCACAGCAACAGGTTGAGGGACAGATCTGCAGAGTCATCCTCTTGTTGGCTTCGATGCCATACCATACATGTAATGGTCATATTGGAATCCATGGGGCATTCACCCTGCTTCTGAATTGGTTTGCCTGGACCATTCCATGCAAAGATCTGAAGTATGTCCACAAGGCACAGGGAAGCCTTTGCCCAGTACTGAGCATGGTACCACTCAAACTGAGGAGGGGCTTCTGTTGGTACTGACAGTGGAGTAATTGGTAGAGATGAAACCACAGGGAAACCCTGCAGAGACTGAGCCTGCTTTTTTACCCACTAACTAGTCCTCATTACCAGATGAAGTGTTGGTTCCTGAGTTATCCTTATCAATTGTAGATGTCTTCAGTAGTTACCATGAGCTCATTAGGAGGGTGACTTCTTTGTTGGGGATTCACGTGTAGTTGGTACGGGAGAATCCACATAAGTGAGTGGACATCCTCCATCCCTCCACCACAGGCCAGTTGGCCTTGCCAATCAGTGAGGCAGCCCTGAAGCCCACAAAGATTCTGTGGCAGACCCCTTCTTAATTAGCACCTTCAACTAAAAGGTATCAAGTTCCTGGGTATTCCCTTCCCAAGAATATGAACAGTTTTATTTCCACCCAACTCTTGGGTCTCTGGTAGTTACAGCTGCCAAGGAGAAGTGCACCAGAGTCATATTAATGTGATCCCCTAAAGAGAACGTGCCCAAAAGTTAGATTTATTCAGAAAAAATATTTATTCAACCTGAGGGCTACAAACGTGCATAGCTAATCATCAGGCATTACTGGCTAGGCATGATTTTGCCAACTGGGACTCTTCTTCCAAACTTGCAGAGAAACTGTCAGAGGGCACCAGAGAGAATTTTCAGGTGATGCTTGCTGAAAGCTGTCTGGTGGCGAGAACATCCTTCCAGGCAGTGCTGGATGCAGCTGACTCTGTTGCTATGATGAGGGCAACATTGGTCATCATTATGGATATGATTTTGTCACTGTAAAATTAAGCAACATTCACAGAACAGTCATGGGAAAAATGTACAAGATCCAGGGCATGGTCATGGCAGGGCTGACAGCCCAAGCCCCGCCAACTGGGGCTGAGGCCAAAGAAGTCATGGGGATCTGTTAAAGTCATGGAATCTCCACAAGTCCTCTCTGGATCCTGAAGATTGGTATGTTGCTCTTGATTTCTTGGATACCTATTTCCATGTGGCTGTGCCCCCAGAACCACCGTATATTCCTCAGGTTTGTGATGGCAGACCTTTATTATCAGTTTACAGTCCTCCCTTTTAGCCTATCATCAGCTCCCAAGGTGTTTACAAAATGCATTACCATGGCCAGTAGCTCACCTTAGGAAGACCGGATTATGGTATTTCTGTATCTGGATGACTGGTTAACTAGAGACTATTCCAGGAACAGAAGGAGGACAGCATCAGGCAGATCCAGTCTCTGTCCAGCCATCTGGGCCTGATTACAAGCAAGGACAAATCATCTCTTTACCCAGTGCAAAGAATCAAATTAATCAGGACAGTACTCAATTCAGCAATGGCAACGGTTTATTTTGCACTGGCCAGGTTTCAGGTAATTCTAGATCTTTGCAATTCCCTTCAGTCTCACCCTCAGTCTACTGTAAGAACTTTTCTCTCTTCGAGTGATTGCTCATATCCATTCCCATATAGATGTGTGTGCGCCCCGTGCACAGATTCCCCGTACTTTTTTCCTCTTAGCAAGCCCCGTAGGGTCGGCTCAGGCACCCCCTGGAGTACCGCGCTCATACCGTGGTACATAGCGTGCCGCCGACCCTGTGGGCCCTCAGTTCCTTCTTTCTGCCTGTGACGGTTGCTGGAACGTTTTGCCTCTTGCTGTAGCAAGTAGCATCCCTTTAGCATTCTAGTATGGTTCACTGTTCGAGTTAAGTAGTTGTTGATAGTGATAGTTAATAGTAAGTTAGATAGTTGCCCTCAGGGGCTACGGTTGAGCCATGACTGGCTCCACCGGCTTTAAAGCCTGCACCATGTGTGCAAAGGCTTTCCCCGTGAGTGATCCTCACGACCACTGCCTCCGATGCCTCGGAGAGCAGCATAGGAAGGAGAAGTGCCGGATCTGTAAGGCTTTCAAGCCCCGGACCCATAAAGAGCGAGACACCCAGCTGAAGGCGATATTGATGGAGTCCGCACTCCACCCGAACTCCGAACCATCCCGATCTCCGGCAGCACTGAGTATCTCCTTGGTGCAGAGCGCTCCGCCGGCACCGGTACTGAAGCCTTCGGTGCTGAAGACAAAGAAGTGGCCCAAGGCCGCCCACATGGACTCCCCTCTGTGACTGGTGCAGCAGGGGGTGACTCAGGAGATGCCCCAGCCACGTGCCGTGGAGAGTACTCCGGCACCAGCATCTCCTCGCAGGGAGCCTCCCCCGACTCCTGGGGGTGGGAGAGCGCCCCTGCAGGGGCCGTCGACACCGGAGCATTCGCAGCGACACGCGCCCTCATGGCATGCCCACGCCTCTGTCTCCCCCTCGGCAGAGGGCGCAGGGACAGGTGTCTCGGGGTAAACCCACACTGGATGCCCCCAGTGGGTGGTGGAGACAGGAGTCAAGGTCTCCTCCCAGATGGTCAAGGAGGGTCGAGAGTGCGGGCTCCCCTCCTAGCTCCGATTCTAAGTCGTAGAGCTCCTCGACACTGCGGCACTGAGGGCGGTTGAGAGGTACACGTGCGAGGCGATGCCACTCCAGTTCCGCCTCTCGCAGGGGTCGCAGCTCCAGCTTTCGTACCCCGGTACAGAGCCTTGCTCAGCACAATCCCCAACCCCGGTGCGCAGCCTGATGTGGACCCCAGCGGCTGAGGCTACAAGCGGCACTGGTCGAGATCCCCGGCATGCAATCCGGCGTGGGTCACGGCGCCCTTCGGTACAACGCGCCATCATCAGGCACCGCCTGCCTCGGCACTGCCTGCTCCTGCGCCGACTGCCTCGGCACCGCGGAATCGATCACGTTCGCGGTCGGCACCACGGTGACATCGGCGACACCACTCCCACTCCCGAGGTGGGAAGTGTCATCGCAAGAGCTCGAGGTGGAGGAGATGAGTGTCATCCAGCTCCTCCAGCAGCTCATCCCCCCGATGGGACTGTAGGCGTCGGCACCGACAGTTGTCCTCGTCGTCGTTGTCTCGGAGCCGTTCACCACCCAGGAGCCGCAAACATAGATCCAGCAGCTCTGGGTCCCGGGACCGCCATCCAGAGGCGACCCAGCAGGCACCGATGCCTGCTCCGGCCTGGCCCCAAAGCCCCTGGCAGTGGCCGTACTGGGGGCCAGGGTACCACATCAGTCCACTCCTCAGTGGCCCATCTAGTGCCCCCACCTCCAAGTCAGCCGGACCAGGGCCACCCCTTTGACGAGGGTTCGGACCCCAAGGAGGGTCCCTCCACAGGGCCCCTTCCGCAGTCCTCCTCCTCGTCCCCGGATGATGCGGCTGCCCGGGAGCACAGGGCTCCTCTCTATGATTTCCGGGCTCACCAGGACCTTCTTAAGAGGGTGGCGAGCAACCTCAATTTGGAGCTCAGAGAGATGTCCGAGGAGGAGGACCCCCTCTTCAGGTATCTGGATCGGCAGGGCCATCAAGAGTCGCCCTGCCGGTGCATGAGAGGGTCATGAAATTAGCCAAGGCCCTCTGGCAAACCCCGTCCTTGGTGGCCCCCACCTCCAAGGGCACTGAGCGCAAGTACCATGTCCCCAAGGAGGGGTTTGGCTTTTTATATACCCACCCTGCCCTGGGACATTGGTGGTCAACGCCACTAACCAGCGGGATCGGCAGGGCGGCCAGGGCAACACCTCTAAGAATAAAGACAGCAAGAAATTAGACCTCTTTGGCCGCAAGGTCTATTCTACTGCAGCCCTGCAGCTGAGGATCGCAAACCACCAGGCGCTCCTCGGGAGGTATAACCTCAACCTGTGGTCCTCGCTGCAGAGGTTTGCTCCGGTGTTGCCCCCAGACCAGGCAGCGGACTTCACCACTGTTACCCAAAAGGGCGCCGCAGTGGCGGCAGTGGCCTTACAGACTGCCAGCGATGCGGCGGACTCCGCCAGCAGGGCCATGGCTTCGGCCATTGTCATGCGCCGCTGCTCCTGGCTCCAGTCATTGGGGCTGTCCCAAGAGGTCCAGCAAGCCATTCAAGACCTACCAATTGATGGCGCTGGCCTCTTCTCGGACAAGACTGACGAAAAACTCCATGCCCTGAAGGGCTCCCGGGCTACACTGAGGTCCCTAGGGCTCTATACCCCGCAGACCTCGAGGTGTCAGTCTCGGCCTCAGGCCCAGAGGCAGCCTCAGACTCCCCCCAGGCTGCCCCCCAGACCCACTCAGCCCAGGAGGGGTCGAGACCGGTACCGAGCACTCAATCGCTGCGACCGCCCGGGGTCCTTGGCGGGGCCCCAGCAAGGCCCAGGCAAGGGCCATAATAATAATAAACGGCAGTTTTGACAGCGCGCACGAGGGTGGCACTCCTCCTTTCCCCCTGGATCTCTCCCGGCCCTTTGCCCCAGACTTTGGCTGTACTATGCCAAGTGGGAAACTATTCCTACGGACCGCTGGGTCCTCGGGGTAGTCCTCAGGGGCTGTGCCGTTCAACTTACGGTCTTCCCCCCAGACTCTCCCCCTACCCTGTCCCTCTTCAGGGACCCCTCTCGAGCAACTCCTCATACAGGAGGTCAACTCACTCCTCCTTCTCGGAGCTGTGGAAGAGGTTTCTCCACAGGAAAGGGGAAGGGGATTTTATTCACGTTATTTCCTATTCCCCAAGGCCAAGGGGGGCCTGAGGCCGATATTAGACCTCCGCCGTCTGAACAAGTTCATCAGACGCCTCAGGTTCCGTATGGTTTCCCTAGCCTCCATCATTCCCACTCTAGATCCAGGGGACTGGTATGCTGCCCTCGACCTCAAGGATGCTTATTTTCACATTACTATCCTCCCCGGTCACAGAAGATTCCTCAGGTTTCTGCTAGCTGACGGCCACTACCAGTTCTTGCCCCTGCCCTTTGGCCTCTTGTCCGCCCCCAGGATCTTTACAAAATGCATGGCGGTGGTAGCGGCACATCTGCGCCGTAGAGGGGTCCAGATTTTCCCATACCTGGATGACTGGCTGATCCGGGACAGGTTCAGGGCCCGTGTGAGGAACAGCCTAGCACTCACCTCGCAACATGCACCAGACTGGGGTTGCTCATCAACGAGCAGAAGTCCACGCTCACCCCGGTGCAGCGCATAGAATTCATCAGGGCCACCCTGAATGCCACCCAGGCCAGAGCCTTCCTCCTACAGCTTCGCTTCGAGGCGATGGCTGCCATAATCGCCGATCTCCACAGGTCCCCCACAACGACAGCCAGGCACTGCCTTCAGCTGTAGGGACACATGGCAGCCTGTACGTATGTGGTGAGGCTGGCTCACCTCAAACTCAGGCCTCTCCAGGCGTGGCTGGCCTCAGCGTATGTGCCAGCCAGGCACTCCTTAAACAGAGTTTTCACAGTTCCCAGGCAGATATTGACTTCTCTGGTCTGGTGGATGGACCTGGAGGAAGTTCTGAGGGGTGTCCCCTTCAGAGACTTGGCTCCATCAGTAACCCTGATTACGGACGCCTCAGATGTGGGATGGGGGGCCCACATCAGCAGCGACCTGAGCACCCAGGGGCTCTGGTTGACAGGCGAGAGGTGTCTTCACATCAATGTCAGGGAGCTCAGAGCAGTCCGCTTGGTCTGCAAAGTCTTCCTCAGATTCCCTTGAGGGGCAGAATGGTGCAGGTCCTCACGGACAACACGGCGGCCATGTTCTATATGAACAGGCAGGGGGGAGCGCGCTCCTCGGCTCTTTGCCAGGAGACCATTCGTCTTTGGGACTCTGCGGTGAGGCACGACGTCCACATATCTGTCTCTCACCTCCCGGGGGTCTGGAACAACAAGGCAGACCGCCTCAGCAGGTCATTCTGACCCCGCCACGACTGGTCATTGCACCCGGAGGTGGTGATTTCCATTTTCCACAAGTGGGGGGTTCCCCAACTGGACCTGTTCGCGTCGTCCTGGAACAGGAAGTGCCCGAGGTTCTGCTCGCTCCGAGGTCGCAAGCCGGATTCCCTCTCCGACACGTCCTTCTAGACTGGACGGGGACCCTCATGTATGCATTTCCCCCCATTCCGCTGCTGCCCAAAGTCCTCTTGAAAATCAAGAGGGACAAGGCGGACATCATATTGATTGCCCCAGCTTGGCCAAGGCAGCACTGGTACAGCATGCTGCTCGACCTCTCCATTGCCACGCCGATCCCGCTCCCGAGGCGCTACGACCTCCTCTCCCAGGACCAGGGTCGCCTCCTGCACCCAGACCTGGACTCCCTCCACCTGACGGCATGGAGACTCTGTGGCTGATGGAGGGAGAGCCTGCTCCATACAGGTCCAACAGGTTCTGCTGGGCAGCAGGAAACCTTCCACTCAGGTGGTGTACTGGGCCAAGTGGAAGCGTTTTACCTGTTGGGCAGAGTCCCGGGGTATCCCACCGAGCTGTTTGCCCATACAGGCGATTTTGGAGTATCTCCTCCATCTGAAGCTGCAGGGTCTAGCACTGGCCTCCCTGAAGGTGCACCTGGCTGCCATCTCGGCCTTCTACCAGCCATTGAAAGGGCGGTCTCTGTTCTCCCACCCCATGTCAGTCAGGTTCCTTAAAGGGGTGGAGAGGCTATACCCGCAGGTCCACGACCCGGTGCCTCCCTGGGATCTGAACCTGGTCCTCACCATGTTGACCGGACCCCCCTTTGAGCCCATGGCTACATGCCCGCTGCTCGTCCTCTCTTGGAAGGTAGCCTTCCTGGTGGCCACTACATCGGCTAGGAGGGTCTCTGAGCATTGACCTCGGAGCCCCCCCTACACGGTTTTCTATAAAGATAAGGTCCGACTGAGACCCCACCTGGCCTTCCTGCCTAAGGTGGTGTCCCAGTTTCACTATAACCAGGATATCTTCTTCCCCGTGTTCTTTCCTAAACCACACGGTTTGGAGGAGGAGCGGAAATGGCATTCGCTGGATGTCAGACGAGCCTTGGCCTTCTACGTCGAGCGGACCAGGCCATTCTGGAAGTCATCGCAGCTGTTCGTGGCAGTGGCAGACCGGATGAAAGGCTCACCCATCTCCACCCAGCGCATCTCCACCTGGATCACCGCCTGCATCAGGATCTTCTACAAGCAGGCGAAGGTGCCGCTCCCAGGAGCTGTAACAGTGCACTCAACCAGAGCCCAGGCCTCATCCACGGCCTTCCTTGAAAGAGTGCCCCTGCAGGACATCTGCAGAGCAGCGACCTGGTCATCGGTCCACACCTTCACGTCCCACTACGCCATCATGCAGCAGGCGAGAGAGGACGCGGGCTTTGGCAGGGCCGTACTGTTGAGAGCAGCTCGCCGGTAACTCCTACCCACCTCCAAGGTATGGCTATTTAATCACCTATATGGGAATGGATATGAGCAATCACTTGAAGAGAGAAAACAGGGTTACTTACCAGTAATTGTTGTTCTACAAGATGTGTTGCTCATATCCATTCCAAACCCACCCTCCGTCCCTACTGTCGGAGTCGGCAGAAAGAAGGGACTGAGGGCCCGCAGGGTCGGCGGCGCCCTATGTACTGCGGTATGAGCGCGGTACTCCAGGGGGCGCCTGAGCTAAACCTACGGGGCTTGCTAAGGGGAAAAAAGTTCCGGGAATCTGTGTATGGGGCGCGCACACACCTATATGGGAATGGATATGAGCAACACATCTCAAAGAACAACAGTTACTGGTAAGTAACCCTGTTTTCTGAGGCTCTTGGGTCATAGGGCCTTTTGGCATGTATGTGATTCTGTGTGCCAGACTTGACCTGAGGTGCTTGCAGGAATTATTGAAGTCTGTCTATTGTCCATCAAGATACCCACTAAACATGCTCGTTCACCTGCCAGGATTCTGTCCTTACTGGATTGGTGGAGAAACCATTCCAGTATCTACAAGGGAGTACCTTTCTCACCTCCCCTTCTCTCCATGACTCTGATCAGATATGTCTTCGTTAGAATGGGATGCTCATCTGGGAGCTCTCCAGGCTTAAGGCCTATAACCAGATAAAGAGTTATCTTTACATATAAATGTGCAGGAACTGAGGACAGTTCTCCAAGCATGTCAAGCTTTTTTTCCATCAAATGAGGAGCAAATGTGTACAGGTCACAACAGACAATGCTACAGCAATGTTCTACCTAAACAGACAGGGAGGAGCCAAATCTGATCAGCTCTGCCAACAGTCTGTCAGCTGTGGAATTTCTGCATTCAGAACAAGATAATATTCATGTCTTATATGTCAGGCATTGAGAATTCTTTCAGCAGCCTTTCAGGCTTGGGGGACACCCACAATTGATTTATTCGCCGCAAAGCAGAACAGAAAGTGCCATCAGTTCTGCTCCAGCGTGGATCACGTCCCAGGGTCACTCACAGACGCTTTCTTGTTCCCATGGATGTCACATCTGTTGTATGTGTTGCCTCCTGTTCTTTGATTCCCGTGGTAATCCTCCAGTTGAAACAGGACCATGCCACAATGATCTTAATGGCCAGGGTGGCCAAGGCAGCAGTGGTTTTCAGACCTCCAGAGGTTATCAGTTCAGCTGCCTCTGGCTATACCTCAGGATAGGGACATAGTATCCCAGAATCACAGCCACCTTTTACATCCCAACACTCATGACATAGCTGCTGAGTGGCTAGACTGTGAGGAAAGGGTTTGTTTACTGGCAGTCCAGAACACCTTACTGAACAACAGGAAACAGTCCACCACAATCATTTACACACACAAATGGGCAGCTCTGGGCAGGCTGGCAAAATATACCCTCTTCAGATTTCCAGGTTCCAAATGTTCTGGAGCAGTGGCTCTCAACCTTTCCAGACTATTGTATCCCTTTAAGGAGTCTGATTTGTCTTGCATACCCCCAAGTTTCACCTCACTTAAAAACTACTTGCTTAGAAAATCAGACATAAAAATACAGAAGTATCACAGCACACTATTACTGAAAAATTGCTTACTTTCTTATTTTTACCATATAATTATAAAATAAAGCAACTGGTATATATATATATTGTACTTACATTTCAGTGTATAGTATATATAGCAGTATAAACAAGTCATTGTATGAAATTTTAGTTTGTACTGACTTTGCTAGTTCTTTTTATGTAGCCTGTTGTAAAACTAGGCAAATATCTAGATGAGCTGATAAACCCTCTGGAAGACCTCTGCATACCTCCAGGGGTACATGTACCCCTGGTTGAGAACCACTGTTCTGGAGTATTTGCTTCACCTCAGTTTTCTAAAAATGTACCTGCCTACAACATCAGCCTTTCACCCTCCAGTCCAAAGTCACTCTGTATTTTCTATCCCTATGACAATCAGATTTTTTAAAGGAATCAGGAAGCTCCATGCACCAGTGAAAAAGCCATCTTCTCCCTGGAATCTGAACTTGTGTTATCAGTGCTAATGGGTCAATCCTTTGAACCTTTAGTTTGATGACCCCTTTCATACTTATCAGCTAAGGTAGCTTTTCTACTGGACTTCATATGTGCCAGGAGAGCTGGAAAACTTCAGGCACTTACACAATTTTTTATAAGGATAAGGCTTCTGAGACCTCACCCCAAATTTCTGACAAAGATAGCCTCAGATTCCCATCTCAGCCAGACCATTCATTTACCCTGCTTTCTTTCCCACATATGCACAAGAATGAGTAAAGAGTTCATACACTGGATGGTCATTGGGCCCTTATATTTTATTTGACAGGACTAAGCCATTCTACTAATCACCTTGGCTGGTTGTTTCTTATCTGGAAAGGATGAGAGGGCCAGTGGTTCTAGCACAGAGAATTTCCAGTTGGATTACCTCTTGCCTGCATGTTATGACATTGCCAAATCTGTACCTCTTTCGGAACTGTCAGCACATTCTACAAGCCTCAGTAGCTTTTCTAAACAATGTTCCAGCTGCTGATATCTTCAGAGCTGTGACTTGGTCTTCAGGACACACCTTTGCCAAGCATTATGCCATAGCATCAGTGTAGCATGGTGCAACTCCCCTACTTGGCACCTTCTGCTAGTTATCTAGGGAATCAGCTCTCAGCCAGGCAAATGCCTCTTTCTGTGGTGTCTTGAGTCTGTCTCCGCTCGACCCTCGCTCTCGTGACTCGACCCTCCGCTCAAGTCACAGTCTGTGCTTCCCCCCTTCCGGGGGATTCTGCAATCCATTCTAGGCCACTTCCCATGATGCCCACTGCAGTCCTGCCACCAGTGCTATGGCAGTCGAGTTGGGGGAGGGACCCAGGCCGGCCCACTAGTCTAGGTGCTGGCCCAGGGACCCTAGAAGCAGCAGCCTTTCACTACGTCTCCACCAACTCCTCCATAGCTTTTCCTGGGCTGCTTCCCTGCAGCCCCAGTACCTTCTTCGCCCTTGCTTCAGGGCCTTTGGTGCTGCTGATTCCCAGAAGCCAGCCACTGCTCTGTCCAGGGAACTGACAGTCTTTCCCCCTTCAAGCTCCTAGGAGGCACTGTCCTTGCTACCCTGTCGCTCCTTATATAGTGGCCTCCTGGGCCCTGATTGGCTGCCATGCAGCTCCTTCCTATTCGCTGACTTTCCAAGGGCCCTCTTAACCCTTTCCTGGCAGTGAGAGGCAGGTGCCCCGTCACAATCAGCCTCCAGATTATTCAGACTTTGGAAAGACTCTTCTGAAGTTGCTGTTACAGTAACCTCCAAGCCCCTCCTCCATGCAGTACTGCTTGAGAGTCACCTCAAAGAAAAAAGTTATTTACCTGTATGTAACTATTGTTCTTTGAGATGTGTTGTGAATATCTGTTCCACAGCATGCCCTCGTTTCCCTGCACTTTGGAGTCACTTATCATTATGAATCTAGTGCGAAGGCACTGGGGTGGGTTGGGGCAGCTTAGCCATTTGTGCCCCTGGCTGAATATACAAGGATGCACAGGGTATGTGCACTGCCCCAGCAGGTACTGCTAGGGCAAAATCTGCTGGTACAAAGCACTGAGTGCCCACATCTAATGTAGACATGTGCAACACAGCTGGAAGAACACCAGTCACAGCTCAAGTGAGTTACTGTGGTTTTTGTCAGTAGAGCGAGTCGATACAGGCTGCAGCTCTGCTGAATAAGAAGGCATCATTTTTACAGTCACTTCTTAGAATAGAACTTCACTTTAAGCATTAACATTTACTGATTGTGGCACAGTGCACTAATCAGCCATCTCCAGGGGAATGTATAAGAAGACCTTGGGCTTTCCAGCAGCATCCCCATTCCATCGGGGTGCACATTGCTAGACAAAAGAAGCTTGTGGTATGTACTGGACTGACTCACAACTGAGAGTTCAGAACGATGGTTGCTTAGCAACCTATTTCCTCCTGGTTTCAATGAGTTCTGCTTAAAAATGAGTAGCACAGTATGGCCTTAATTGTGTAATTGACATTTAGTTGCAAAATGTTTAACTTAATTGTACTTGTGGGTTGCAAAGCATGAGTGGATTCCTGGTAGCAGAGGGTGAAACACTGTCAGAGCCAATCCCATGGTGAGAGCAGAGACCTGACCAGGCCACCCACAAATCCATGTCTCTCTCCAATTCTTTCATGGTACAGTCAGTGGGTAAAAAACCGGAAGTGGCTGCCTAGACTTGAAGTGGCTGGCAGTGTATGTACTTTCTTAAACCAAGAAACTGACAAAAGGAGCAAAATCCTGCCCAATCTTGGTGTTGGAAACAACAGATGATGGTGATGGAGCAAGAAAAGAGTAGTTCAAGGACTGAACAAGCCTAATATTAATCCATTTTAGGTTGGCTTCATGAACAATAGTAGGATCCTAGCTGCAGATGCCAAGTACTATATTAATGGAGGATACACCCCTGATGACTCCATTCTGGTAAGGATTTTATAAACTGGCAGATTTTCTAGTCAGAACTTGGGAGGAATTGTTTGCTAGAAACATTGTGGAAGGCCAAGTTCCCTTGCTCACCTCCTTTATTATTGGCCTATAGTTGTGTTGTGGGGATTCTGCACATGTGTCGGAAAAGAGTCCCATAAGAGAACCCACCTCTCCTGACATAGTTTAGTGTGGTGTTCCCTTTAGGCATTTCCTCACACATTCCCGTAATGGAGTATTACTCAGAGCTAGGTTCAAGTTATAGTGGTAGCTAAAAATCTACTTGCCACAAAATTCCAGTGCCCCACAGCCTGCACAGTCATGTTAGGCTACAGAGAATCTGGGAGGTTCTGACTGGGAAAATCTCCGTAGCTCTCAGAATTCTGAGAGAGAACAGTATCTGAGATTGCCAGCAGTCTTTCACTCATACTCAGCAGGATAGTTCTGCATTTACCAAACTGCAGTGCCCGCACAGCCGTGTGCCAGATACTACTCAGACCTCCCTCCTCTCCCCATCTTCCCCCAACTGCATATATTAATTCATATACGTGTTACTGCTGACTATGTAGAAAGATAAACAGACCCAGTAGCAATTCAGTTCTTAGAGACAAATTGCCCATTGGATATATGTGTATCATTTTCTGTTGATGTCAGTCGTAGTTATTTGCACAACCAAAGCCAAAATTTGCCCTGGAACTTTAGGCTTACTTGTGTTCAGTGAATAATGTTTTAATTTATCATCATATTGGAAGTATTGCATGATGTTATTCCCACACGTTTCATTACAGCAAAATTAAGATTGCAGGATCTTTTCAATGATTGAAGTGCAGTAATACCTTTCAAGAATATTAGTATTAAAACCAAACCCTCACTCTTTAGAAACCCAGGAAATGCAGAACTAAGGTTACACTTCTCTAAGAAAGCATCAAACTAAACTTCATTTGAGGGAACCAACAGTTCCTAGTTATGCATTCAACCAAGAGTTAATAACATTTTAAAGGTAGAGTTTAATCAACTACATTTTGGAGCTGGGCATTAAAACCCAGCTAGGAGAGTTCAGTAAAGAAAAGTTTCTCTCTCTTTCTGTTGGGGTTTTGTTTTTTTCAGATTTGTGAAATAAACAAATATGAAAACAAAGTTAGAAGACTTTTGTAGTGGTACTTCTTTGAGAAATGAACCTTAATTCTGAACATCCTTAGAACCCTTTGTCCAGTTCATTTCAAATTATATAGAAAAATTTTGCTTCAGGCCAAGATCTAACCTACCATTTTTTAGGTCAATATGAATTTTCATAGATTTTTAGACTTGGGCCAAAATCAGGCTTATAATAGAATTTCAGTTGCAGCCATAACTATGGAGCGACTGTTGTTGCTCAGTAATTTATATCTCAGCTGCTATTGTGTCTACTACATTCCTTACACATGCTAATAAACCCATTGAAATGTAAGATCATGCTGTTTGGCAAATGTAGATGTAATGAGTGTGGAGTATTCTTGTTACATGGGATTTACAGAAACATTTATTTTTTTTAAAAAAAGCTTAAAATACTCTTATATTGTCCTAAATGTCTCCAGTCCAAGTCCTTTCTTTGAGAGCAGGAAGATTTACATAGTTTAAATGTGAATCTAATTTTAAGGGAAGAGCTGTTCTGATGTATAGCCATGCCTGTTCCCATACTCAAGGTAGCAGAGGTAGTCTTGCTAAAAATGGATAATGCTTACAAGATTCCCAACCTGCGGTGCTGTAGCCGTGTCTGCAAGACGAACTTGCCATCAAACACAGCATTCCGAGGATTTGGTTTCCCACAGTCAGGACTGACTACAGAATCCTGGATAACAGGCATTGCAGCCAAAAGTGGTTTATCACCAGAAAAGGTAAGGAAAGAGGATTATTAGCATTGAAATGAAACAGCTTATTTTTCTTTACAATATCACTCTTTTGTACTGTACAACCTGTGTTGAAGTTTGGCCTACACAATGAAACTTTTGAGAACCCCCAGATTAGCTGAATATTTAGAGCGAATCATTTACAAGCCCTGCGTCGACTATGGAGTTTTTGTTGTTATTAGTTATTCTTGTTTTTGCAATTGGTCACCTGAATCACATAATATTTTTTCTATTTCTTGACTGGATGACTCAAATATTTTAAAGAGAGAAACAAAGTAACAAAAAAAAAAACCACACTGTGGGTATGAATTTCTGGGTGAATAATCATTTGTGCTAAAACTCAAAAATCTTTCCTACTCAAATGTATGACTACTGTCAAAAATGAATAATATGGCCCCACTGTCATGTTGAACTCCACTTATAATGATTAATCATGCAAATACTCAAGAATGCATTTGCTTACTATTTGACTGCTACTCCCAAAAAGAGTAGTCTGCTTTCATCAAGATTATACAATCTGGGTTAATTCTGCTGTTTCAGGTTAGGGAAATAAACATGTACAAAGAAATTGAACAAACATGCTACATACAAGAGCTTGATCCAGAGAACCTGATAAGGTGTTGGAATGAATGTATGGAGAAATCTGCATATTACAGCAGGAAAACAGCTGTAGAAGAATTCAACAAGCAAAATTACTGGAAGAAGAAGGGGATTGCCATTATTCCCATGAAGTTTCCATTTGGTTTGTTCATACGTTTTCTAAGTCAGGTCAGTTGGCTTTAAAGCAGCTTTGAAAATGCTGAATAACACAATGGAATAAGCCTGTCACCCCTGGAAGGCTAGATTTTATCTAGTTTAGGTCACAAAAAATATATTGTAACTTTAATGCCATATGAATGCTTGTCAACTTCCTAACACCAGTTCTCCAGTGGCTGCATTTGCTTTCAAGTCACTTCCAGGTGTGATCAAAGGTGTTAATTTTATCTATAAAGCTCATGTAGTTTTGTAGCTTTCCTATTACATACTACACAGGGTAAAAACATCTGAAGGATGTTGTGGGGCATTTTTTATGATCAGTGTGAAGTTACCAGTGAGACACACGGTACACCCAGTTTGCAGATCAGTAAGGTTTAATGTGCAAGGATTTCTTAGTAGTTAGTTCAATACAAAGCCAAAAATTAACTACAACATATCATATTAGACCCAAAGAGTTATATGGTCACTCAAAAGGCTGTATACAGGAACAGCTTGCTTCAGGAGCCCTGCCAGGGGATCAGGCCGACAGCATCTCCTGCAGAATCAGGCAGCAATGAAACACGCCCCCGTCTCTGGGTGGTGGCTTTTTATACTCTTTTGTACACAGCATCCTTTCATTCACTTATCTTGGGTGATGTTCCCATATCTTTTAATTTCTAGATACTTTATTACCTATATTATGTTCTCACCATGATAATTGGGTCAAAACAACATCTGGTTGTGGGAGAGGCAATGGGAAAGAATGCACCTTAATGTAAAATGTTTAAATTTTTGTTCTCATTCATCTTTATCTATGTGCAACTGTAAACTAACAAACTATTTGCTGTGGTGTGCAGAAACTGAGATACCACAAGATTACTTAGTACTCTATTGATCTCTGCCAACTGTAAAAAGCAGACAGGTTGCCAAGACTAGACTTCAAACAGTGGTCAAGCAACTCGAGCCATGCTAGGCCTCCAACTAACAGTGCCTAGATTTAAGCTTTTGGGGACTGAAGGCAGGACGTTGTCCGCAAAGGGCTCTCAACTCTAGAATTTGCTCCCCTTGAACCCAAGCCTGTTGACCTTTGCGCACTAGGGAAGGCTGCTTTTTCAGGCTTGACAATTTGGAGGTCATGGGCAGTAAGCATTAGGAAGAGAGATTTGAAAGGGGATATTTAATCCATATTGATGAATTGTGTGGTATGTTTAATGTGTGGATGTGTTCGCTGCATGTTGGATGAGCACCTTTTATACATTGAAAAATAAATCAGTCCACCAGGTGACAAAATGTCCCACCCAACTGGCAGTCTCTGCTCAAGATTTAACTCACAGGGACTTATTGCAGACTGTGGTGCAACTTATAGCTGAGTTGTGTGGCGGGGGGGTCTATTCAGGACCCAACTGGCTCTGACTAGTACTGTCAGTCTATCCAGTTCATGGCTTCCCAAAAAGTCCAAAGGCTTGAAAACATTAACAGAGAGAAAATAGAATTTGCAGCGATGTTTAAATATAAATATCTGTCAAGGGTGACACTGACCCTGTAAGAGGCCAGTCAGTTGACCCCCATTCAGGCTTCAGAGAGCACTTGAGCCCTAGAGGGAAGGAGACCAAGTGAGTTGAAGATCTGGTGAGTCAGAGAAAGCAGAGCAAGAAAAACAGCAGGTAAGAGTTGCTTAGGAGAGACAAGGATGCTGCAGAGAACAGAAAGGTCTCCAGTCCCTGCCTGGGAATAGGGAGGAATTAGCTAGGTGTTCAGCAGAGGGCCAGTGCCAGGAGACAGAAAGGGGCTAAGAACTAGGAGACCAGCAGAGGAGCTGACCTGCTGACCTTCCTGAGTCATAGAGCCAGTGCCCGGAGGTTGAAAAGAGCTGAGTCGTTGAACTATGACTCATAGACTATAAGGTGAGAAGAGACCATTATGATCATCTAATCTGACCTCCTGCACAACACAGGCCACAGAACTTCACCCACCCATTTCTGTAATACACCCTTAACCTAAGACTGAGTTATTGAAGTCCTCAAATAATGATTTAAAGATTTCAAGGGACAGAGAATCTATGTGTTGGGTAGAAGAGTTATGAGACTGGTCACTCTCTAGTAGATGGCTAGGAGTGTGAGGTTCTAGAACAAGGAAAGAAAGGAACTGAGAACCAAATGCTGGTGGACTCACACCTGGATGACTTAGAAGTGATGTTCTTCTTTGAATGCTTGCTCATGTTGATTCCAAGTAGATGTGTGCGTGCTGCATGCACAGTCGCTGGAAGGTTTTTCCCCTAGCGATACCTGTCAGGTCAGTTTAGGCGCCCCCTGGAGTCGTTGCACTATGACATCATATATAGGGTCCTGCTGACCCAATACCTCTTCAGTTCTTTCTTAGCGACCATGATGGTCGTTGGAGCTACACTTCTCGCCTGTTTCGACAAACGTTTCTCTAATGGTCTTGAACGTTAAAACCTGTAAATAGTTAAATTAGTTTACTATTACTTATTAGTTAATTTTTCTGTTTGGGGACCCCCCAAGTAAGTTTCCCCCCCAGCAGGGATCCGGTGCATGCCTCGATCCCAAGGTTTTAAACCGTGTGGGACCTGCCACATGTCTGTACCAAGGGGCGATCCCTACAAATCCTGCTTGAAGTGCCTGGGAGAATCCCACCAGACATCTCAATGCAAGATTTGCAAGGGATTCCATCCAAGGACCAAGAAGGAGAGCAAGGTCAGAATGGCACACCTCCTCGTGGAGGCAGCTCTTTGCCTCCAACCACTAGTCCAGTCGGACCCTAGCACCTTGGTGCAGAATGCACCACCCTGAATTAGGGAGCAGGTGACTCCAAGGAAGGACTCGGCACCCAGAGACCCTCAGCACAGCCTCTCACTGGTGCTGATGTCAGCCCAGCACTGCTCCCACTCACTGGTGCAGCACAAGAGGCCCAAGAAAGTTGACAGAGGGCATTCGCCCACAGTGAGATCAACGGCAAGAGACTGTGGCGGTACGCACCCCGGGCCAGGGCACCTAGCACCCATCCTATTGGAAGTGGCACCGTCAACTCCAAGCCCACAGAGGGGTCCATTGAGTCTGGTGCCTGTGGACTCCCCTAGAAGGGAGAGCCAAGTGGAAGAACTGGATCTCCCTTCCACTCTGGACACATTTGAGGCAACCATAGACCTGATAGCTATGACGCAACAGCAGTCTGCCGCCAGGCCAGAGAGAATGCCCGTGGTAAGACCTCAGCACAGCAGCAAAGCATGGCGCCATCTAATGGCAAACTGGCCATGATGAAGCACTGGTCACCTTCTCCACAGCACAGCTCTCCAGCACCATCTCACTTGGCAACGCTGTAGTCCCCATGTTCAGAGTCACAGTCATCGGACTCTGAGGCGGAGTCATACATCTCCTGTCATAGGTGGCACCAGTCAAAGCAGCACCAATACAGTCAAGAGGTGGGACAGGCCCCTCTCATGGGCCCACCAGCACAGTGGCAGATGCCTGTGCAATGGCCGTTTTGGACACGGTGAACATACCACAGAAAGACAGGCTCCTCCACTATCTGGAGTTCACTTGTCACTACACAGCACCGAGGAGGGCACCAGTATCGGCACGAAGGCAAATACAGAAGGCGATATGGGGACCGGCACCGTGGACAATCCTGGCACTGAACATGATATCTCACACAGGGAGACCCCCATGATCCTGAAGTCCAAGAGGGCCTGACACTGCCCAAAGTGTTTTTGTCTTCATCTTCCAATGAGGCAGTGGTGGGACCCTCATCCACTCCACCCCCCATAGACAACCAGGCCCACCAAGAGTTGCTATGGAGGGTGGCCCAGAACCTAGGTCTCCAAGTGGAAGAGGTGTTGGAGTCAGTGGACTCCATGGTGGACATTTTAATACCGGAAGGCCTCACGAGTGATGATGCCCCTCATAACAACCATCCAGGCCACTACCAAGACTCTGGCAGATGCCGGCCTCTATCCCCTCTACAGCTAAGGGGATAGAAAGGAAATATTTTGCACCCTCACAGGGTCATGAGTACCTCTTTACTCACCCACAGCTGGGGTCACTGGTGGTTGCGGCCGCAAATGAGAAATAAAGGCAGGGACAGCAGGGCCCTTCTCCTAAGCCCAAGGATGCAAAGAAGCTAGATCTCTTCGGCAGGAAGGTCTGTTCCACCTGGATACCCCAACTTTGGATTGCGAATCAACAAACAATTTTGAGCCACTATAATTTCAATTCATGGGACACCATGTCAAAGTTTAAGAAGCTACTGCTGGCTGACTTCAGGGCAGAGTTCATAGTGGTTGTGGAGGAGGGGAAGGCAGTAGTGAGGCCCTCACTGTAGGCCATCCTGAATGCGGTGGAGTCAGCCACGAGAACAGTGTCTTCAGTGATTGCCATGAGATGGAGTTCATGGCTACAGGTGTCGGGCCTCCCTCCAGAGATTCAATAGACAACACAGGACTTGCCCTTCAAAGACTTGGGGTTATTTTCAGAGTAAACAGACTCCAAGCTCCACAGTCCTAAAGACTCTAGGGCAACATTGAAATCCCTGGGCCTGTATACTCCTCAGAGAAAGCACTTTTAAGTGCCTCTCCCATGATTTTATCCTGCACAGCCTAGGCAGGACTACTCCAGGAAATGGGGCAGAAACAACAGGCACAGGACACCTCAGCCCCCTTCCAACCAGGGCCAGGGTTTGGCGAGGCAGTCCCATCATTTTGAGGGTGCGCCCAAGGGTGACACACCAGTCCAGATCCCAGATCCCTACCTCCATCTTTGAACCATCCATTCCATTTCTATCAGGCGTGGGCCGAGATCAACTCAGACAGATGGGTGCTATGCCTGATAGAACTGGGATATTCCCTCCAGTTCTGTTCCTCCACTTGCTCCTGCCCCCATCCCTCAGGGATCCCTCTCATGAGCAACTTCTTATACAGGAGGTACAAGCACTCCTGAATGCAGGGGCAGTGGAGGAGGTTCTTCAGGAGTTAAGGGGAAAGGGGTCCTATTCCCGTTATTTCCTACTTCCAAAGGCCAAAGGAGGTCTGAGACCCATTCTTGACCTGCGAAATCTCAACAGATTCATGAAGAAGCTGAAATTTCACATGGTATCCTTGGCCACCATCATTCCTTTCATGGATCCAGGGGACTGATACGCCTTCCTCGACTTGAAGAACGGTTATTTTCATATATCAATAATTCCGTTCCACAGAAGGTTCCTCAGATTTGTGGTAAACCATATTCATTATCAATTACATTCCTGCCCTTTGGGCTGTCAGCGGCCCCTCGAGTATTCACAAAATGCATAGCAGTCATCACCGCCTTCTTGAGAAGACATGAGGTTTAGGTGTTTCCGTACCTAGACAACTGGCTGGTCAAGGGCTCTTCCAGGGCACAGGTAGAGGCTCATGTGTCCCTGATACAGTGGACTTTCATCAAACTGGGCCTACTGCTGAATGTCCCCAAGTCAACACTATCCCCCACCCAGAGGATAGAATTTATAGGAGCTGCCTTGGGCTCCACTCGGGCCAGGGCTCACTTACCGGAGTCTAGCTTCCTCACTATTTGTTCCATCATAAAAGACCTCAGGCACTTCCCTACCATAACAGTGTGGAGCTGCTTGAAGCTGCTGAGTCACCTGGCTACATGCACATACATGGTCCAACATGCGAGGCTTTGACTCAAACCTCTCCAGGCTTGGCTGGCATTGACATAGTGCCCAATTTGGACAAGATAGTTTCGCTTCCCTCCTGGGGTTCTCAAGCCCCACCTGTGGTGGCTCAACCTGCAATCGGTAGGCATAGGAGCACCCTTCTCCAGGCCCCATCCCTCAATGACTCTGGTCATGGACGTGTCAACATAGGGGTGGGGAGCTCATTTAGGGACCCCCAGGACTTAAGGCCTCTGGTCCCAAGCAGAGCTCTCACTTCACATCAATTCAGGGAGCTGAAAGCAGTTCGCTTAACCTGCTAAATGTTCAAATCCCATCTGGAAGGCAGATGTGTATCAGTTATGATGGAGAACACAACAGCAATATTTTACATAAACAGATAGGAAGGAGAACGCTCCTCTCCCCGGTGACGCAAAGCCCTCAATTTGTGGGACTTCTGCATAGGCCACTTGATACACTTAGAGGCATCTTACCTCCCAGGATCCCAAAACGAGCTGGTGGACCATCTCAGCAGGTCCTTCTGCACCATGAGTGGTCTATCCATCTGGACATCACTAACATCATTTTCAAAGGGTGGGGAGTTCCCCAGATAGATCTGTTTGTAACATAATTCAACAGAAAGTATCAGCAGTTTTGCTCATTCCTGAACCACAGCCTGGGCTCAGTCACGGACGCATTCCTCTTACCATGAACAGACCACTTGCTCTATGTGTTCCCCTGCCTTCTGCTCATTCTCAAAGTCCTACTCAAGATCAAGAAGGAAAGAGCATCCATCATACTGATTGCACCGGCTTTACCACGACAACACTGGTACTTAATGCAACTGGAACTGTCGGTGGCTGCTCCAATTGCCCTTCCAGTGGTGCTGGATCTAATCACCCAAGACTATGGCCACCTCCAGCATCTCAACCTCAAGTCTCTCCAGCTCACAGTGTGGAAGCTTCATGGTTAAACCCCTAGAGTCAACATGCTTGGAGCATGTGAGAAAAGTCCTCCTCGGCAGCAGGAAACCACCCACCAGGGCCACGTACGTTGCCAAGTGGAAGAGATTCTTGAAGTGGACAATGCAGAAATGCACTCCGCCCATGCAAGCATCAGTACCCTCCATCATAGACTACTTTCTGCACTTGAAACAGCTAGGTTTGGCAGTATTGTCCCTAAAGGTGCACTTAGCAGTGATATCTGCGTTCCACCCTGGGGTTGATGGCCGATCAGTCTTTGCCAACCCACTGGTGACCCGTTTTCTCAAGGGTCTGGATAGGCTTTACCCCCAGGTTCATTGCCCTAAACCAACCTGGGACCTTAATCTAATGCTCTCCAGGCTGATGGGACCTCCCTTTGAGCCCTAGCAACATGCTCGCTTCTGTACCTCTCGTGGAAGGTGGCGTTTCTGGTCGCGATAACCCCAGCCAGGAGAGTCTGTGAACTCAAGGCCCTGACGTCCGGTTCCCCATACATGGCATTCCATAAGTACAAGGTCCAGCTACATCCCCATCCAGCCTTCCCCCTTAAGGTTTCATACAACCCAGGACATCTGCCTCCCAGTATTCTTCCCCAAATCACATGCCGATAGCAAGGAACGATGCCTCCATTTTCTAGATGTCAGGTGGACACTGGCGTTCTACATCAAGAGGACAAGGCCATTTCATAAATCGAACCAACTTTTTGTTGCAGTAGTGGACAGAATGAAGGATCTCCTTGTTGTCTTCCCAGAGAATTTCATCGTGGATTAATCCTGCATTCAAGCTTGCTTTGACCTGGCAAAGATGCCAGCTCTGACACTGACCGCGCACTCCACAAGGGCTCAAGCCTTCTTGGCAGCGCTCCTGGTGCATGTCTCCTACACAGGAGATCTGCAGGGCTGTGACATGGCCATTGATCCACATGTTCATCTTGCATTATGTCATCACCCAACAGGCCAGAGACTATGCAGCATTTGGCAGAGCAACACATCAATCAGCAATTCAATGGGTCTGACCCCTCCTCATGTTGTCAGCTTGGGAGTCACCTAATTGGAATTGATATGAGAAAACACTCGAAGAAGAAAAAACAGTTATTTACCTTCTTGTAACTGTTGTTCTTTGAGATGTGTTGCTCATGTCCATTCTAAGACCCACCTGCCTTCCCCTCTGTCGGAGCCAGCTGGCAAGAAGGAACCGAAGAGTTGGCGGGTTGTCAGGGCCCTATATACTACACCATAGTGGTGTGACAGCAGGGGTCGCCTAAGCTGACCCGATGGGTAACGCTAAGGGAAAAACCTTCTGACGACTGCATGCAGCACACACGCATCTATGTGGAATGGACATAAGTAACACATCTCTAAGAAAAACAGTTTTGAGAGGGTAGGTAACTGTTTTTTCCTGGAAAGGGGTATGGAAAATCATTGTATCTTGATATGTTTTACTGTGGGAATTGGGAGAACAGTTTTACCGTGTGTGTCTTACGTGTACATGAATAAATTATGCCCAGAGATAGGATTTTGAATTTGAGAGTGAGAGAGACTGCTCTTTTTATGGCTGATCCAAGGGGAAACTGAGGAAGGTGAATATGACATGTCACAGCCTACTGCAGGAGGGCATCCCAAGTAGAGGGTTGCCATATTAAAACATCTAATTGGTGTGCAAAAATGTGACTCCTCTAGCCACTTTTAGAAATGACCAGGATATGTTCAGATTATCTTTCCTTGTGTTCCTAACAAACCTCCATAAACTGATATCTCCTAATTTGTAATTTAATGTAGAGATGGAGCAGATGCTGGAATTCCAAATGTCACTTTCGATTCTGTCCCAGCAGATTGTAAGCCATGGGTCTGGTTCTGTCCTGCAGCACTGACCACATTCTGCAGCCTGTGTGCTGGCTGCCTTTTAACTACTGACCACTGACATACTCACAAGCCAGCTGCCTAAATCAAAAAGAAAAAACGTTTAGGAAATGCATCCTTGTGTCTGAACTTCCCCATGAGTAATATGACAGCTAAATATTTTTAGCCTGAGAAAGAATGTTATGTTTTGTTTGTTCTTATGATAATAGTTTAGTTTGGATGGTATGAATATAGTAAATAATTAAAGATTGACGTGGATGAGTTGAAGAACACTAGAAAAGTACATGGAATACCCATAAGGAACAGCCGTGAGATATTGTCAACTGCTATGTACCAGCCACAGTGGTTGTGTACAAATGGACTATAAAAATAGTGCACTTGGGCTGTCAGGTGTGTGTTCTGCCATGCAAATCCAGCAGGAATTCTGCCAGACTGGCCATCTGACAAAGATTCTTAAAGAACTCTCCTGTGCAGAGCCTTTTGAGTGAGAACTTATCTCTATGGGTTTTGCGAGCATAGTATTGTAATAGTATTGTATTAGCTATAGTGAGCCTGTTCATATTAAATAGCATTATCAATCTGCAAATTGGGTGTTACCGTTTCACTGGTAAATTGCTGATACCACCTGTGCAACACAGATAAGGTTATAGCATCTAAAACCACAGTGCATTTCAAGGCTCCATCCCTTCTGCTTTTGATGCATCGTCTCATGCTAAATGCAAACCCCCTTTTCCATTAAATTATAGAGTAATAACAGTACTCAGGAGTCCATTTCTGCTCTTTTTCTTCAGGCTGCTGCTCTGGTTCATGTCTATACTGATGGCTCTGTACTTCTAACTCATGGTGGAATTGAAATGGGACAAGGTATTCATACCAAAATGATCCAGGTACCAAAATCAAATATTAGTCATGTGCTATATACGTAATATGGACAAACATTACCAATCCAATGTATTTCTTCCAGTTTAGTTATGGGAAAAGCCATACCAAGACTGTGAATACAGATAGTGGGACAAATTCTTCTCTGGTATTACACCATTGACATCAGCAGAGTTACGACAACACAGAAGAGTCCCTTGGGCTGGCAGACAAGCAGACCTATACATGTGAGCTGCTTCCATAGCCAGCTTTGCTAAGGGTCATAGTGGGAACAGACAGAGAAGGCGGATGGCTTACAGGAACCACCTTATTATTACTATTACTTATTTGTATTACAGCAGTGGCTGAAGGCTGCGGTCAGCATCGAGCCCCTTTTTGCTTTGCACTGTAGTAAAATGCAGTCACTGCCAAAAGGAGCATGCAAATTAAATAGATAAGACAAAGGGAATGTAGTAGAACTCCTATTTTATTAACTAACTGGGTATTGAGGAGTTCATAAAATCAAAAAAATAATACAATTCAACATCTCAGAATTAAAGCAGTTGCAGTGCATAATTTAATAAATTAATTGTTCATTGATGGTGTACGTAACAAATGGTAATGAATGCAGTGTGCCTGATTTTTCTTTGTTTGAGAGAATTGCACATCTTCTTTCCCACCAAATCTTTCAGTCTTTTCAACCCTATGCTGCTGCTTGAATGTTGGTTGAAGGATTGAAGTCACATAGGGCAACAGAAAGATGACTTGGGTAGCAGAAAAATGGTTCATATTACCTGTTGGTCTTCGAGTAGTGTCCCTATGGGTGCTCCACTCTAGATGTGCATGCATCCCAGGCTCCTCATATTGGAGAAATTTAGGTAGCAGTGTTCGTTCTATATGTGCCCTGTGCAGCCTTGTGCCCCGTACCATGGCCATGTAGAGCAATGGAGGCAAACCACCCTCAGTTCCTTCTCAACCACCTCGTCCTAAGACGGAGCCTTAGCAGTGTCCAAGTTGAGCTTATCTCAACTGTATTTTTTCTCATATCTTACTAATTAGTTAGTGTTAGTTCTTAGTGTTTCCTTTGTAGTAGTTAGGTGTAGTAATTCTGTACATTTAAAAATATAATATTTTTTTTAAAATATTTTATTTATAGTTTTAGGGTATGTACCGATGTCCTTCTGTTTATTTTTCTCCCTCAGTGGAATTTAAATGTTGGGAAGACATGCCCAGTTCTCCTGGTTTTAAATGCTACCGTTCATGCAGAGAGGCTGTCCTGGTCAGTGACAGGCACTCCCAGTCTTTCCATTGCCTTGGGGAGTGACACATTCCCCAAAAGTGTAATTTCTGCTTGGCATTAAAATTGAGAGTCAGAAAGAACTGGGAACTTTTGCTATGTCTCCTTATAATGAAGAGTTCACTCTGATCGGCTTCAGACCCTGGCCAAGGGACACCCTTCACCACAATAATGGTCTCTGATAAGTCAATGACTTCTACCTTCTTAGTACAGCACTCCCCTGGAGCATCGAAGAGGAAATCTCTGGAATCCTCTCAAAAAGACTCTAGAAAGCAGTCTTCAAGCACTCAGGTAGAGAATCTACCTCAAAGAGACAGTCTCCTGTTCAGACTTCTGCTTTGGCACCTACCGATCGCATGGGGCTACAAGTTCCTTAGGTACCATGAGCACCAGTAAGCCCAAGAACTCTAAGGGTTCCGGCTCTGGAAGATCAGTACCATCTGGTTATTGAAGTGTCAGGGAGAAGAAGACCAGCTCTTCTGAATTGGTACTGACAGAGTCTACTAGGCCCAGCATTTCAGCCTCACAGAAGACCAAACCATCACCTATTGGCCTTTCATTGAAGCACATAAAACCCTCAGTACACCCTCAGTACCGCTGGCTCCCTCTGCCACAGTTGCTTCTACCTAACCTGCCTCATTGGTACCACCCATTATTCCGGTACCACAAGAGTTTCAATTCCCTCACAACCTGGCAGTAACAGAAACACCTGAATCGCCTCTCTTCGGCACCACCCTGTTCCTGGTACCAAGGACCTCTCAGTTTCTGGACATTTGCCTGGTACCAGTGGCATCTCCACCTCTCTTTGAGTGTTCCACCTCTACCAAGTGACAACAAAGAGAAAGATGATGGAGACTTCTCATCAGTCTCCCACATTTCTGTCCAGGGCTCTCCCTTCCATTATCAGGAAATCTTCTTTCTTGAGACCTCCAGGAAGTCAGAATATCCCCCAAGAGAAACATCCTTATGGTCCCACTGATGTGGACACGCTTGGGTGCCTCCACCTATGCCATATACACAACCTCATTGGCCATACTGGGATCCTTGATTGGCTTACCACCACCAAATCTCCAGGGCTAGTGTTTCTCTAGTGTTTCTCACTTGGGGAAGACAGACAGTCCTCACTAGCCTCTTTCTCTAGGGTGCCTGATCCATAGGAGGAGACTTTTGAGGAGGAAATCAACCCAGCAACTAATATCTCTTCCTCATCCCCAGATGAAGCAGTCACGCTTTCTACACCATCCCTGGCTGATGACTTTAAACAGTTTCAGGACCTTATTAAAAGGATAGAGGACTCCTGGCAGATTCCACTTGAGGAGGTTATTGAGTCACAGCATAAACTGCTTGATATTCTGCACACAACATCATCTGCCCACATCACGCTACCTATTAATGAACCTTTTCTAGACACTGCAAAAATAATTTTGGCATACCCCAGCCACAATACTGCCTACCTGTAAGAGGTCAGACAAAAAATATTATGTTCTCTCGAAAGACTTGGTATTTTTATTTTTGCTCCCATCTCTCAACTCCTTTCTGGTTGACACAGTGAATGAACGTGGAAGACAGCACCCCTCTAAATCAATGCAGTGTGATAAAGACCTAAAGCGGCTTGACTTATCTGACCGTAAGTCAGATTCATCAGCTACTCTACAATTTAGGATCACCAACTACCAAGCCCTCAGGTGAAATATAGCCATACTAACTATTCAAAGTTGAATGCATTTATTGAGCATCTTCCAGCAGAGCAGAAGGAACAAGTCCATGTGGTCATTGCAGAGGGTCATCTGTTGACAAAAACATCTCTGCAGGCCTCTCTGGACATTGCTGATACAGCCACTTATTGGCAGTAATCATGAGGAGGGCCTCCTGGCTTCAGCTCTCTGGATTTATGCAGGACGTCCAAAATACTGTTGAGAACCTTCCTTTTGACAGATCAAAGCTGTTTGCAGAAAAAAACTGACAAGTCTCTGCATACGTTAAAAGACTCTAGGGCCGCCCTGTGTTCCCTGGGAATTTACACCCCTGCAGAAAAAAGAGAAAGTTCAGTAAGTCCCAGATGTCTCAGATATCTCGTCCTACTCAGTTTCCTGCCTCCCAGAAACATTATGAATGTCAGTGTAAGAGACAACAGTTCCAGAAGAAGAGACCATCTCATTACTCAGAGCTTCAAAACATCAATTTTGATGTGGTCATCGAGATGCTGAGTTACCATTCCCACTCAGTTTTGCTGCAACAATATGCATGTCTTCCTCACTTCATGATTGCCTTTCTCATTTCCTCTAGGACTGGGAGCATATCCTTATGGACAAGTGGGTGTTGGAGATCATTTCAACAGGATACTCCATCCACTTTACCTCCCTCCTGCCATCCCACACCCCTTCCATGTACTCCTTCAGGGATCCCTCTCAAGCATTTTCTACAACAGGAAATAGACTCCCCTCCTGAACTTGGGTGCTATAGAACCAGTTCCTACGCAATACAGAGGAAAGGGATTTTAATCCAGGGACTTCCTGGTTCCTAAAAAGAATAGCAGATGGAGACTCACTCTAGATCTAAGATTACTCAACAGAATTGTAAAGATTCAGAAGTTCAAGATGGTAACTCTTGCAGCAATAATTCCATATTGGACCAAGGGGATGATTGGTTCTCAGCCCTTGACCTACAAGATGCTTACTTCCATATAGCACTTCATTCCTCCCACAGAAGTTTCCTATGCTTCACTCTGGTTCAAGAGCATTTTTAGTACAGGGTGCTCTCATTAGGTATCTTCATTTCATCCAGAGAGTTCCCAGAAGTTCTCTTGGTGGCAGCTGCTCACCTTTACAGACAAGAAATTCTGATATTCCCATACCTTAATGATTGCCTGCTCAAGGGATGCTCCTACAAGAAAGCCTTCATGGACACACAGAGGGCCATAGACCTATATCTCAGACTGGGACTACAACTAAACATTCAAAAGTCCACCTTCATCCCAATACAAAGATTGGAGTTAAAGGAGCTTGCTTTGATGCAGTAGCGGTCAAAGCATATCTCCCTTTGCACAGGTTCACAACCCTAGCCAATTTAGTCACTACAGTCCAGATCAGCCGCCAGACATCTCCCAGAAATTGTCTCCAGCTGTTGGGACATATGGTAGCTGATAATTTTGTAATAAACCACGCAAGACTTCACATGCGCTGCCTTCAAGGGGCTCAGAACTGTGTATTCGCCAAGCAACCAGTTTGAACAAACTGCTTTCAGTTAGGGATTGTGACAGAGCAGAGGGGATAAACCCTTCAGTTATCTCTGTGGGCCCTGGCCCAAGGAGCTGGAGCAGGTGCAATACTGATTAGGCTGAGTCAGAACCAGGATTAACAAGGTGAAGTGGAACAGCTGGAGACCTAGCCATGGGGGATATATAAGCTAATGCAGGAAACCAGAGAGGGAGGTGTGATCAAGCAGGGCAGGAGGAGACTGCTCATCAGACTGCCTGCTGGCAAGGAGGCATGCAGAACTCTGAGCCCTTAGGGTGCCTGGGGCAGGAATGGGGCTCAAACTGTAAGCATGGTTGATGGCAAATCCAACAGCGTGGTGAGTCTTTTGTGGAGTCCTTAACTCCAGGGGAGCAGAACCAGAGGGGGAACAGGAGGCCTGGTGAAGCAGTACGCTACAGGGATGTAAAAACTAGTTTAATTAAAAATCTGTTTAAACATTCTAAAAATAGAATATTTAAATGTGTGGTGGGAGCTGTGCTGGGCTTGGCTCCTCACTGCCAAGCAAGAGCTGCCTAACTGCGGCTCTCTCCCCCACCCCCTGCGGCACATGCAGAGCTGCAGCTGAGCAGCTCTCACTTGTGGGGAGCTGAGCCGAGCCCAGCTGCAGCTACCCCCACATGCTAGGGTCCCCACCCCCCACAGTGGGCTCCGTGCCTCCCCACCAGCAAGAGCTGTCCAGCTGCTCTTGCTTGCTTGGAGCTGAGCCCAGCTGCTGCTCCCCTCTCCCTCAGTTTAAACTGTAATCAGCTGTTTAAAACGTTTAAACAGCTGCTTATCGTTTAAAGGTTTAAGCAGTTAAGCTTTTACATCCCTTGCTCAACCATTTCCAACATCAGTAATAACCGCAAATGCATCCCTGTTGGGAAGGGGAGGCCACCCAGATGCTGACCCTGCTCAGGGCAGGTGGTCGCTCAAGTCCACTCTGCACATCAAGTTGCTGGAACTCAGAGCAGTCAGAAATAACTGTCTCCATTTCCTTCCACTGATCAGGGTAAATACAAGAAGATCATGATGAACAACTTGTCATGCATGTTTGATATCAATCGTCAAGGGGGAGCAAGATCACCTTCCTTCTGTGCCAAAGCAATGAGGTTCTGGAATTGGTGCATAGGAAATCAGATCACCTTTTCAGCAGCTTACCTTCCCAGACATACAAAACATCAAAGGAGATGTTCTCAGCAGGTGCTTCTCACAAGATCACAAATGGGAGATAATCCCATTACACTCCACCACATATTTCACTGTTGGGGCATCTTGCAGATAGACCAGTTCGCTATAGCCAAGAACAAGAAGCACTCCCAGTTCTGCTTGAGTGGTGGACTGGGTCAACACTCCCTAGGGGATGCCTTCATTGGAGTTCAGGCCTGCTGTATGCATTTTGCTCAACTCCCTTGATATCCAAGATGCTGTTCGAGATAAGGAAAGACAAGGCCAGGGTTATTCCAGAAGTTCTGATGTGGTCTAGACAAACATGGTTACTTTACCTCCTCCAGCTAGCTGTTTGTCAACAGATCACGCTCCAGGACCTCTCCCATTTTCTCTCTCAGGATGCTGGTGAAATCCTTCATTCCAACCTCAAGGTTCTTCATCTATCAGCCATGCCTCGAGTTGGTTCACAGAGTTAGAAACCACCTATTCTGAGGACATAAAGAGAGTTACATAGTAGAAAACAATCCACTCCTAATACCTACGTACAAAAAAATGGATGAAATTCAGTCACTGGTGTAACATAAGACCTCTTTCACCTACATCTTCCCTGTTATCAGATATACTGGATAATATCTTAGAGCTAAAAATGACAGGATTATCTCTAAGCTCCATTATCTATCACCTCCTTCTATCATATTGTAGAGGGTTTTCCATCTTTGCTTATCCTACAACTAGGTGGTTTCTCAAAGACTGGAGAACCTCTTCCCACAAATCAGAGACCCTACTCTGACTTGGGATCTGATCTTGGTGCATAGATCCCTTATGGAGCCCCCCTTTGAACCTATGGCTACCTGCTTCCTTGTGCACTTGTCTATGAAAGCAGCCTTTTTCACAGCCATTACTTCTGCTTGAAGAATTGGAGAGAGAGGTTCTCTGATGGCATATCCCTCCTTCACAATCTTCTTTAAGGAAAAGGGCATGTTGCAACCACATCCCAAGTTTTTACCAAAGGTATCTTTGGACTTCCACGTAAACCAACCTATCCACCTTCCAGTTTTTCTCCCTAAGCCATAATGGGATAAAGGAGATGTGGCATTACATACACTCAATGTTTGGAAGGCATTAGCCTTTTACCAAGACAGTACTAAGCCCTTTAGACAATGTCTCAGGTTGTTTCTCTCCATTGTGGACAGAACTAAGGGATCTCCAATTTCCAAGCAAAGACTAGATATCTGGCTGCATTACCTACTGCTATCGGTCTCATGATCTTCAATCTCTTTGTACAGTATTAATTCATTCCACGGGATCCCTTTTGACTTTAGTTGCCTTTCTTAAGAATGTTCCTGTCATGGAAATATGTAGAGCCATGACTTGGATGTCCATTCATACCTTTTCTGAACACTATGTAGTTACTGATGTCATGTTTGGCTCTGCTGTACTACCTTCAGTCTTAGACTCAACTCCAAACCCCACACCTCTGTAGAAGATACGGCTCAGTAGTCATCTAGAATGAGCAACCATAGGGGGACATTACTGGAAGAAAAAAACAATTACCCACCCTGTACAGTAACTGTGCTTCTTTGAGATGTGTCCCCCTGTGGGTACTCCTCTACCCACTCTCCTCCTCATTGCTTTGAAGTTCCTCATTAGAGAAGAAACTGAAGGTGGTTCACCCACAGAGCTCTACATGGCCACAGGGCATGGCATGAGACTGCAGAGGGCACATGCAAAGGGCGTACAGACTCTGCCACCTCAAATCTCTGATCTGAGACTCATAGGGTACATGCCCACCTAGACTGGAGCACCCATTGGGGGACACATCTCGAAGAACCACAGTTACTGTACAGGGTGAGTAATCTTCTCTTAAGATCAATGTTCATAAAATCAGGGTTCTGCTGTATTGTTATCCCCATTTTACTGCTTGGGAATTGAGGCACAGAGAGACACTGTGTACATCTACACAGCAAAAAAAACCCGCATCAGCGAGTCTCAAAGCCCAGATCAACTGATGTGGGCTTGCACTGTGGGGCTAAAAGGAGCAGTGTACATGTTCAGGCAAGGTGTGAGAGGGTCTCAGAGCCCTGGCTCCAGCCAGTCCCAACACCTACACTACTATTTTTAGGCCTGCAACATGAGCCCAAGTTAGTTGACCTGGACTCTGAGACTTGCGGTTTCAGGGTTTAGGTTTTTTTTTTTTTTTAATGTATAGACACACCCTAAGTGACTTGCCCAGGATCACACAGGAAGTTTGTAGCAGAAGCAGGAATTAAGCTTAGCTCCCAGTCTAGTGCCTTAACCACAAGGCCTTCATTCTTCTGTGCCACTTTACACCTGTAGACACAGCAATGTGATTACAGTTGAAAATGGAAGACTTTAGGGTAAGAACATCTAGTAATTTCTTTCCAAATGCCATCAAATCCATGAGCTAGTGTCTAAGGGTATGTCTACACAGCAAAGAAAAACCCCTTGGGCTCAGAGGGCTTGGGCTATGGTGCTGTTTCATTGCTGTATAGACTTCTGGGCTTGGGCTGGAACCTGAGCTCTGGGACTTCCCATCCCTCAGGGTCCTAGAACCCAGGCTCCAGCATAAGCCCGGAAGTCTACATGACAATGAAAACAGCCCCATAGCCCAAGCCCCATGAATCCCAGTCGGCTGGCATGGGCCAGTTGTGGGTTTTAGTTTGCAGTGTATACGTAACTTTTGAAGACTGATACTATTGAAATGTTCAGAAATGTGTATTTCAAATGGAATTAGGGTATGTTGATTTCCCATCCCAGGTTGCCAGTCGGGAATTGAAGATCCCCATGTCAAGTATTCACTTTTGTGAAACAAGCACAACAACTGTTCCTAATGCTTGTGCTACAGTAGCATCTGTTGGAACTGATGTCAATGGAATGGCAGTCAAGGTAAAGGGTAATGTTTGTCTGCTAGTTTACTCTTACAAGTCCCCATTCATCAAGATGCCTAAGTGTGTGCCTAATTTTAAGCACATGAGTAGTCCCACAGAGTTTGAAATTATCTGTAGTGTGACTGTTGCAGGCAGCCACTAAGAATATGAAACATTGCTTGTTGATGAATTCCAAACTCTTTGGCATATTGTGATTTTGGGTTTCCAGAACAGAACCCAAAGCTTCCCAAAAAGGCTTAAGGCTTTTTGGGGTTTTTTACTAAACACACACTGCAGATAATGGATGCCTCTTGCCTCTCCTGTGATGATGTAGGCAAACCAGTTCTTAAAGATCAGGCAATGACCTTGTGCTGGTTCATACTAATCCCAGACCTTATTTTAAGATTTGGATCAATTTAATTAAGCTAGGGCTGTCAATTAATCACAGTTAACTCAAGTAATTAACTCAAAACAAATTAACTCAATACAAAAAATTAACTGCAATTAATTTCAGTTTTAATTGCACTGTTAAACAAAATAGAATACCAATTTAAATTTATTATAAATATTTTTGGATGCTTTTCCTGTGGACTTGTATGAGGTGAATTGAAAAATACTATTTTTTATGTTTATCTTTTTACAGTGCATATATTTGTAATAAAAAAGAATATAAAGTGAGTACTGTACACTTTGTATTCTGTCTTGTAATTGAAATCAATATATTAAAATGTAGAAAACATCAAAATATTTCAGTAAATGGTATTCTATATAGTTTAATCATGCAATTAAAACTGCGATTAATCGCAATTATTTTTAATCTTGCGATTAATCGTTTCATTTTTTAATTGTTTGATATCCCTAAATTGAACTAATCCTCCCTACCTCTCTCTTGTCCTTTCGCAACTTCCTTAAATCAAGGCCCTTATTTCCCTCCCTATTTTTTTTCATGAAAGAATCACAGGTCTAGCTGATCTCTACTTTGAACAGGCTTCGTGTTTTTTATATCAAATTGTACATATTTTATACGTTTCTCTGCTGCAATGGAGCTGTGTGTCTGGGAGGTAGTTTTATTGGGAAGCTTGGCAGTGATGGCAGATTTGGAAGCCAAAACTTGGCTAGTCCCAGGAGACAGACTTGAGATCTCATGAATATTTGATTTGGGGTGGGAAGAGTGGGTATCACATGAGTCCTGGAGTATGGGATGACTCCTGGAGGAGGCCTGGTTGAGCAGATCTAGAAGTGAAAGAGAAGGATCTGTTTTGGGGAGGGAAGGGGCCTCTATGTTTTACTACTTCTGTTAAGATTTGGATGAGTATAAGGACCTCCAGATGTTATCTGAACTGATTGACTCGCTGGAGTGTTTGAGCATCACCCATCTCTAGTAGCGGCCTTCTCAATTGGCTTGATTAATCTATTTGCATGTAAATATTGAAAATGTCTGGCACAGAAGAGCTGGGGTCAGGAATAGCCTTGAGTCTCCCCTTCCCCAGGATCTGAGGCTTTTCCTTCAGATTCATTGTGGAGGTGGCATATTTGGGTGGCTATAGACAGTTAGGAAGTGATGATCCTCAAAAGAAGCAGATTCACCATCCCTCTCTAACTGGAAGGTGATGTGTTCCCCAGAAAAAAGGGGTCTGAGGTGTTCAGTGGGGAGTAATGATTTCCAGAAGTAAATTGGATGTCTGCTCTACTAATAGCACTTCCACCATAACAAAATCTATGTTGAATATTATTAAATACTGACCAATTACTGTTTCTTTCCTTTTGCACTATTTTTCCCAACTTTTCTCTTCACCAGGATGCTTGCCAGACTCTCTTGAAACGCCTGGAGCCCATCATTAGCAAGAACCCAGAAGGTACCTGGAATGATTGGGTAAGAAGCCCTTTTGTAGCAGCGTGAAAAAATCAAACAGGTTTATGAATTATATTAAGTACATTTGCATGTACATAGCGATTTTGGTATGTGTGTGTATGTGTGTATATATATATTATTTTTCTCTCTCCTCTTTCTATGGTGATCTCTCACCAGCAGGATAAAAGCTGCTTGCACTGAGCACAGCTTGGCCAGAGCAGAGGATCTGGTCCTGGTGCTTTGTTTGGGTGGGGTTTCTCCTGGGTATATAGTGAGCTGCCAAGATACTTGGTATTGGCAGTCTTCAACATGCAGCAAACATAGCTTGTCAATAAAGGGAGGAGAGATGCCTGTACCATCTTGCCCTCTAACACCAACCCTTTGGATAAAGATTGTGGCTTACTTTCTGCAACTACATACCTTGTGTCTTTTTGCTAGTTCTACTGTTGTGTCCTCCTTTTAGTTTAAAACCCCTCTTGACCTTCCCACTCTGTGATCCTTGCAGTGTGTTGTAAAACTGCAACAATAAAAATTCTGAGTTACTCACATTGCTCAATATATTACACAATGATCATCCTCCAAATAGGATTCTCAGACATACAGTGTCAAAACTATTGATAGGAATAAAGCACCACTTGGAGCTCACTTAGACCTGTAATAGACTAGAATCACGCTTTGCCCAGCTAAAAAGCCTTCTTTACATAGGACAATCCTTTTGCTGTTATTTGTATTATCATAGTATCTGGGTGCTGTAGGAGTCATGGACCAGGGCTCTACTGTCCAGGTACTGTACAAACACAGAACATAGAGAAAGTCCCTGCCATAGAGAGCTCAGTCTGAGTGGTCCAAAGAAATCTGATGAAGTGCTTAGGCCTCAATCCTATATGCACATGCTAAAGCCCATGAACTTCATTGGGTCTCTGCATGAACCCCAGGGGCAGCCATTAAGGAACAGCCTGCGGTATCAGGGCTTTCATCTGTAGCCACCCTCAATCTGAGTGGGACCCACCCTTGTTATGTGAGGATTAAATCCATTTGTCCTGACTAGTGCTGTTCTAGTGAGTGCCAAATTAATTTATCAGGAATGCTGTCATCAAAAATAATGGTGACTCATGCAGAGAAGAAGCTATTTTGCCTCTTTTAAATTTAGCTAACAATGATTCGTTTCAAAAACATATTTAGCATGTAAATTAAGCAAATCTGATATGGGAATCTCTGAGATGGAGCAAATCTAGGAGCTCACCCTCGCTCCTGGAATCACTTACATAACTGCACTTCGAGGAGCTTTTTTTTTCCCCCTGAAAAGTGATTTTTTGAAACTGCCAAATTGGGTTTTCATTTCTTTTCCCTCTGTCTTATCAACCAGATCTACTCATCTTACAAATAGACACTTTCCTGACTATCAGCACTGCAAACTCAACCTGCAATATGAAAGTCAAACTAAGTCCTTTCTAACGATTCTGCAAGCAGAGTTTTGAGAACAAATCTGATGCTTATGTGTGAACCAAATCAAATCCAGTTCATTCTTCCAAAACTGTTAGCGCTGAATCATTAAAACCCCAATTCAACAAAGCATTTAAACGTGTCTGACTCCATCCCTATTCAGAAAAACATAGAAACACATGCTTAAATTTAAACACAGAATAAAGCCCCATTGATTCAACCATGTGCCTAAAGTTAAGTACACATTTTAGTGCTTTGCTCACTAGGGATGAACTGCTGAATGAGGAGGGCCTAACTGCTATGCCAGAAGATATTTCTAGTCAGTAATGTCATCGATTATGACTGATTAAAAACAAGGAGCAGTTCAGTTGGGCAAGGTGCCATTTTTTCAGTCATGTTTCATAGTGGATCCACACATCAAAGCTCAAACTTGCATCTAATATCAGAAGGCTGCACATGTCTGACTTTCCTTAATGTTGACTGAACTTCTCTTAGCTCCCCAAGAGAGACATGTTTCTGGCCATGTGAGCAGGATTTTGCAGCTGCTGTGCTTACATACATGTTTGCAGCTGCTGTGCTTACATACATGTTTGCCTGCAGAGGCCTGAGCTAGAGCTAGAATCATGGTTTGCAGTTTCCAGAGAACTTGGTTAGCATTTCCCTGTTCTGCCTGTGAGAAAATGGAGTTGGTGGCAGAGAGAATTAGACATTTACCCTAGCTCTCTTCAATTCTTTAGTGTTTGTTTTCTTGTAATTTGATTTTTATATAAATAGGTGTATGTTTAACTTCTTCCCAGGTGATACATTTACCACAAATATTATTGTATTTTACAGGTTAAAGAAGCTTTTGAACAGAGTATTAATCTTTCAGCTACAGGGTACTTCAGGTAACAAATACTTTTAGTCCTTTTTGAAAGTTAGGGTTAGACAAACACACCTCAGCAATATGATGCAAGTGTGAATTTAATGAGTAACTCATGAAGATAATTAATAGCTCAGAAAGTGGAACTGGATAAACCAGACTTGACAGGCATTTTTGATTGATTGAATTAGCTCATATTCTCATGTAATAAATAGATCTGCTTCTTAGAGGAATGCTATAATTTGAGCTGCAGCACACTGGGCACATGAAATGAGAGGTTCAGCTACTGCTGCAAGGAGCACTAGGTCAAGAGGTTTCTCTGATGTTCAACGGATCAGTTCCTTTTGTTAATTTCATAAAATTATAGAAGTGTAGGATTGGAAGAAACCTCGAGAGGTCTTCTAGTCCAGTCCCCTGCACTCAAGCCAGGATTAAGTATGTCCAACCTAAACCGCCCTTGCTGCAATTTAAGCCCATTGGTTCTTGTCCTATCCTCAGAGGTTAAAGAGAACAATTTTTCTCCCTCCTCCTTATAACAGTCTTTTCTGTATTTGAAAACTGTTATCATGTCCCCGCCTCAGTCTTCTCTTCTCCAAACTAAACAAATCCAGTTTTTTCATTCTTCCCTCATAGGTCATGTTTTCTAGACCTTTAATCATTTCTGTTGCTCTTCTCTGGAATTTTTTCCAATTTGTCTACATCTGTCCTGAAATGTGGCACCCAGAACTGGACACAATATTCCAGTTGAAGTCTAATCAGCATGGAGTAGAGCGGAAGAATTACTTCTCGTGTCTTGCTTACAATACTCCTGCTAATACACCCAAGAATTATTTTTGCCTTCATTGCATTGTTTTCATTCCATATTTTCATTCCATTTCACCTAGTTATTGCCTACTTAGACCCTCCTAAATAATTCCTCTCCCTTTCTAGGGCTAACACTTTTATTTTGCAGACTGTTCTCTTGCTGCTCTTAGTCATTCCTTAGCTAAGGTCTACATTTTTGGCTCTTTACATCTTTCCTTGTAAATTTATTTTTCGTATGCTCTGACCATTTAATTCCCTCATTTGTCATTGGCTATGTAATTGTTACTTTAAACTTGTCTTCTATACATGGTTTCCATGACAATCTCTCAGAAATCTGCTGGGATTTGATTGGTTATCAGAATTTCTAGATTGGAGCAGTTTATATCATATTGGTTGCCAGAATTTAACTGATTTTAATGGTGCTAAACCAGCAGGGGATCTGGCACAGTATTTCAGGTTTCATTTTGCATAGTTTTGAGCTCTTACCGCTCAGCTGCTTTATTGTTGTAACACACATGTTAATAAAAAAAGCCATGCTTCCCATGGACTGTGTTGCTTCCCCCAGGGGCTATGATGCTGACATGGATTGGGAGAAAGGGGAAGGCCACCCATTTACGTATTTTGTTTTCGGAGCTGCTTGTTCGGAGGTTGAAATTGACTGTCTTACAGGAGATCACAAGGTAACCAGTGAATGTCACTAAGGCTCATAAATAGTACAGTGAGGTTCCACCAGAATTTCCCATTTTGCCTGCTCTCCCAACAATCATATAATTTGTGCATTGATAAATCACCTGGGTTTATACCAACATAAATATACCATGTGTTGTGAATAACTGGCAGTTACATTAGAGCAGAATGAAAAATGTGCACAATTAACTAAAAATAGAATCTTATTTTTGCTAGATTTGTGAAAATATAGCATTGTGTTCAGATTTGGTGCTATCACAGACAGTGTTGGCCTTTTCTCTTGGTGCCTGCAGTCTGGCAAATTGTACTGTAGCTCTGTAGCCCATTTCCAGTCTCCTGACCAGCCAGTCATCCCACCTGGCCTAATCTACTGACACTCCTGCAATACTTCCCACTGAACATAGTGTGTACTTTTGTGAGAAGTGAGCTAAAGCTGCTGTCCTCATACTGGCTAAACTCCTACTGAGGTTACTGGGTGTTTTTGCCTGAGGAAGGGCTGCCTGGTAAAAGGTCAGTGTTGTGTGATCTGAGAGAGATTCTGTACAAACATGTCTTGTCCCACTGGATGCAACCTGTGACCCTTAATCCTTCATCCATCCACCCGTATATCTATCACCACAATGTACATTTGTACTTTATTGATAGAACATCCAAACAGACATTGTTATGGATATTGGATGCAGCATAAATCCAGCTGTGGATATAGGACAGGTAAGTGCCAAGAATTTCTTACTATTCTGTTCAAGTTGTGCTAGTGACTGTTGTGTTTGTATTGAGGGTGTCCATTCATTCATCTACCATTAACATCTTATCAGCCCACATAATAGATATCATGGGATGAAATCCTGGCCCCAGTGGAGTCAATAGCAAAACTCCCATTGACTTCATTGAGGTCAGGATTTTACCCAGGATTCGTAGTGTCACCTTGTGGTAGTGCCTACCTGCACCACTGTGCTCATCACCTGTGTCGTTTCACACCCTGGGCTAGACTCCAGTCTCCAAGCTGTCTTCCACTTTATGAGTAGGTCCCCTGCATCACAGAATATGCATGCTTTTCCCCACTACACCCCCAGATCCATTGCTTCAGCCCCTCTGATTGGCATTTCTTCCTGGGGCAGTGTCCACACTATGAACTAGGGGTGTGAATCCCAACTTGTGTACACATAGTCACACTAGCTCAGTGACAGCACAAGTGTGTACAGTAGTGTAGATGTAGCAGCGCATGCAGCAGCAGCACTTCTTAGCCATGCCAAGTAGAAACTTGCCTAAACCCTATGGGTATGTATTCGTTGTTGCTACTGCTGCTACCTATGCTGTACTATTTATACTCACACAAGCTCTCTTCGAGATAGCGTGCATATATGTACGCAAGCTAAGAATTGCATCCCTGTCTCGTAGTGTACATGTAGACTGGGTTTAGGCAGTATGGGTGGAGAGAGGAGAGAACTTTCAGCTTCACAGCAGCTCCAAAGGAAAGCCTTGAAACCCATCAGTCTAATAGGAAGGAGAATGCTCTCCAGAGAGAGAGAGAGATTAATTATTGTCAATGTTATATACATTTTACAACATAAGAAAAGATAAAATGTTTATAATTTCTCACTCTCAGATTGAAGGTGCCTTTGTTCAGGGCATTGGACTTTATACAATGGAGGAGTTAAAATACTCCCCAGAAGGCGTCTTATACACTCGGGGCCCGGATCAATATAAAATCCCTGCAGTCTGTGACATCCCAGAACAGTTCAGCATTTCCCTGCTGTCATCCTCAAAAAATCCTTATGCAATCTACTCATCCAAGGTAAGCAAGAGAGACCTAGGGCTTGATTCTTCTGTCACCTATGCTAAAATAAATCAGGAATAATTCCATTGAAGTCCAAGAAAATATGCTGGTATAAAATCCCTGTAAGTGAGAGGAGAGTTAGGCTTCTGTTCTTTAACATTTTAAACAGATCTCCAAATCACTGTGTTGTTTACAAATACAGTAGAAACTGCAGTCTGGGATAGTTCTGCTCTTGCATCGTGGCCCTCTTGTGACAATTTTAGGGTTTAATAAGTGGATTGGGAGCTTCTAGTAGAAACATCCTCAGACATTCAAGCTAAATTTAAAACTGTTTTTACAGTGTAGTAGTAGTTTGAAATGTAAGAGAGAAAGTGACTAAAATGAGACATGACATTACAAGTTAATTCAGTTACAGTCAATGTGGGCCCTGTAGCTATATTTTTGGTTGCAGTAAATATCATGGTCCAGATCCTCAGCTGTAAATGGATGTATCAGTTTTCAGCAGGTAGGGCGTAGCCCATTGTATATACACATCAGCAATAACACTAATCAAGATGTAGGGGATAACTGTCCAATTCAAGTAAATTGAGCATCATGTCTTCAATTCCTTATACCATTAGGGGAGTTTAGCAGTCAATAAAATAAAAGCTTCAGAATAGAAGATAATAAAATTTAAAGCAGGTGGAAATATTAGAACAATAGTTCCTTCTAAAAATTATTTTCAAACTGTCCGATGAAATATTTTCAAAGGCATGTTCATTTGAAAGAAAATTACACCTCAAAATAAAATAAATAACCAGAGTGGAACTGATCTAAAGTGCGGCTTTTAGAACCAATCCTCGAAGTGAGCATACACAACCTGTTTATCCCACTTTATGAATACAACTCTTACAACTAACTTTAAAATCATCATTGTTGAATAAAACATGCTTGAAAGTAGAGCTTGTGATACCCTCCCTGAAAAGTAAGCATCTTTTAATCCTGAAATCTGGTTGTCAGTTTCTTGTAGAGATGGGATGAAGCTGCAAAATGCAGATCCAGACCTTGACCAGACCAAAGTTTCAGGAGTGTTTCAGAGCCTGAGTTTTAGAAAGGCCAGGTACAGATAAAATAATGGCCATCTGAGAAATCTGGATCTCAGTCCTGCTGAAAATGCCCAAACTTCCAGCATTTAGAAGCATCTAGATCTGGGGATTGGATTTGACCTGTAAAATTTGCATGTGAATCAGACGGGAGGATTCAATGCTGTTCACATGCAGGATTTTGGCTCAGGGTCAGTGCTAGTTTGTTAATTGGATATGAATCCCTGGAGATGGTTCATTTCAGTTTTATCTACCAACATTTTTTACTAAATAACTGATTTTCTTTTCAATTTGAAATCCTGCACAGGTGAGAAATCGAAAGTGTCCTAAAATCTGTAGTTGGCATTTGAAACCAACCCTTACAGATCTCTGCAGTCAGCTAGCAGCTGAGAACTTAGTGTGTATGTCTACACTGCATTGTAAACCCAGTTCTGTGGAATCTGAGCTTGGGTTTTCCAAGATCCGTGTTTCAGCATCCACACTACATTGTAAACCTGGGTTTACAGTTGCTGGACCTGGGTGTCTCAGCCATACCAACATGTCCATATTGCATTATGTAGGCCTTCTTACTTGGATCTGCAGCTTCAGATGAGTCCAACTGCAAAATGACAGGGCTTGGACCGGAGTCTCAGTGGGACTTGGGCCCTGACTCACCCCCCATCAGGGTACTGTGACCTGGGTCCTGAATGCTTGCTGACCTGAATCATATAGATTTGTGTGTGGATGATAGGTGGAGGTGGATTCAAACCTAAGTCTGAGCCTGGGTCTACAGTGCACCGTTGACAGACCAGTGTGCCCTGATCCTGCTTCCATTGAATCAGTTGAAACTTTCATTGCTCCCATGGTAGAGGATCAGGCCCTATGTAAATCAGTAATTTGTAAAAGGTTTCACCTAACACAGATATTGACAAGATACTTCCTCTTTTAATTAGTTCATAAAGCAACTGTATATGACTTCCTTTGTTCTCTGTTAGGGGATGGGCGAGGCAGGGCTGTTCCTGGGATGTTCTGTGTTCTTTGCTCTCTGGGATGCAGTGGCTGCTATGCGGAAGGAAAGAGAATTAACTGGAGCCTTCACACTGAACAGCCCCCTGACTCCTGAGCGGATTCGAATGGCCTGTGCCGATAACTTTACTGAGATGGTAATGAGGGCTTTCTTTTGGAACACTCTTGTAGCTGCAGCCTGCTCCTTTTGGCATTGAAGGTCCATATTTCTGTAGTCTGAATGGTGTTTACACCTGGAAATGGTGTGCACATACCAGCACTGCTCTGTTCAGGATTTTAAGGATCCTTGAATCAGAATGTCTGTGAACAGGCACAGCCCATGCCAGCCATTCCAGTCTATGGCATTTAGGATTTGCCTTTTAATAACTCCAACTTTGTCAACCTATATTATTGTGAAATACAATGCACACCTGTTATAATATTGAAATGCTAACGGGCCAGATTGTCCCAGGTGTAGGAGACTGGAGACTGAGTTCCCACACAGAGTTCTTGACTAGTATTTCCGTAAGCAGTGCAGGACATTGCAGGACAGATCAGCCCCCAGATCTGTCAGTCTACTAACTTCAATGTACATCTCAGGAACTTTGCCAGAGGTGAGAGCCATTGACACAGAGACCCTGTTCCTCCATGCTTCTTTGGGACCTCTCCTTTGCCACCAACCTCCCTATCAGCACAGTTTTTATGGGTTTTTCTGCCTTCTGTAGAATGCCTACTCAGTAGACCTTATCGAGGTGTTTGATGCATAATTAATGGAAGCTCTAGAAGAAGATCCAGCAGGGGCCACCTGTGAGAGGCACTGTGAAATATACAGACTAGTTTTATGAATAGCTGTAGTGAGTTCTTTCTAACTGAATACCATTAACAGAATCACTCCTTTCACCTTTTGTTCATTCTCCTAGAGCACGAAAGATGAACCTGAATCCTTCGTTCCTTGGGATATCTCCATATGAATGGCAAACAGATCCTCACACAAAGCCTGAATGAAATCTGGTGATACTGATTTATTGTTTACCAGGATGGGGGCTCATTAAATGAACAAATACATATTATTTGAATTCAAAATCTATCCTCCTGTTACTGAATAATGAGCATTAAATCTTCAACCCATTCTCCCTCCTGATTTTTCAGCATATATGTAACTGCACTACTACATTTTACTCCTAGAGACACATCTAAATAGATTGAAAGAGGGTTATGCAATAAGATCCAGCTACTACACATTATCTATGATCATCCTAAATTACCACTAGTACGGAATTAATAATCACTTTAACAATGGTGGAAAATCCAGATTTTTTTTTCTTCCGGATTTTTCAGCACAATGGAGTTGAAATTTATCTATAACCCATATAGCTAGATTCACTGAGCTAATGCAGTGCGAGAGCCTGTACTGTGATGAGCTAAGAGCACACCTGGGTTGGGGGGCTAGGTCTGAGAATGAACCAAGAACAAGCGCACTAACACTCCTGAGATGTCCATTTGCATTAGTTTAGGGCCAGAGTTTTAAAGGCATTTAGGCTTTGTCAAAGTGCCTGTTCAGGGTAGGTGATAGTACTGATAGTCAGCGACTGCACCTCCAATCTCTCAGTGAGCTTTCTGTAATGTGTCCTACACCTTGCTAGAGGTCAGATTGCCCCTGGGCCATTTGCTCTGCTCAGGTTTGTTTCACACACCGAGGATGATTATTGCACCATCATTTCTTCTCCAGTTGCCACTCAAAAGAATTTCCTCCTTCCTTCAGATATCCTGCTTGTGACTGGAGTCAAGCTTGTAGGTTAATTTTTCATTTGCAGTTAGAATATATCTTCTGTATTCTTAAATCTGTTTTTATATATGCAGTTTCGATATCCTCTATGAGAGGGTCACTGTACTTCCTTTGCTGCTCTTTGTTACTCATTTGGCTTTCATATATCATGTGAAATTCAATAAAACAGATTAATTGTAAATGCAATTGCCATCTTCTTTCTGGTATGAAAAATTCTGGTCTTGGTTCATTCTGTGGGCTCTGACATGAGACTGTGAGCCCCCATCAGCAGAAAGGAGTTCACAACACCAGAAGCCACCCACAGTCCTAACTCCAGGAGGAGCCTGAAGCCAACTGGCAAATCCCAGGAAGCTGATGGAACCAGGAGGCGATGTGGCCAGTGCACCTGCGAAAAGTGCTGAACAAACAGTTCATCTCCTGAACAGCCTCAATCAGCAGAATTCCTGTGAAGAATCCAGGCAGAGTTTAAATCTGCACCCCCCTGGCAGTGGTGATACTGGTACAAAAATCCATACAACTGTAGAAGTATGCTGTTTCCATCCCTAGGCTGAATCATGTTCTAGAACTGCATTAGCCTTCCTCCAGGGCTGGATCACCTTGCCTGATTTTCAGTATTTGTCAAACACTATTAATAAAGGTTCCATCCAGCTTCAATACAGATGTGCATTTTTTATTATCTGATGGTCAAAGTAAAGTTTGCACATGTAATTTTCTTTTGACTGAAATCTGACTGGCCCTCCCATATTGTCAACAAAACAGGCTGTTATTTAAAAGAACTACTGGGTTTGGAGAAGAAATTTCAGGAATATTTTGTTGGGGTTTTTTTCTGGTTTTTGTTTGAATGCTGTTAAAAGATAAATACACTTCAGGCCGATTGTAGTAACTCTTCTTCTTCGAGTGCTTGCTCATGTCCATTCCATTGTACGTGTGTGCAGGCCTCCGTGCACAGTTACTGGAACTTTTTTCCCTTTAACAGTACCCATAGGGCCACCTTCAGCGCCCCCTGGAGCCACACGCACATGACACAGTATATAAGGCACTGCCAGCCCTACGCCCCCTCAGTTCCTTCTTTACACCTGTGACGGTTGCTGGAACTTCTTTGACTTGCATCACAAGTGCTCAGTCCCTTTTGTTCTCCTTAATTGTGTGTTGTTTGTCTTATGTAAATTAGACCTTAAATAGGGTTAACAGTGGGACTTTGCCAGGAGCAGAGCATGCCCTGGTCACTGGGCTTCAAACCATGTGCCTCCTGTGGGAAGGCCTTTCTGCTTAGCGACCCCCATGATAGTTTCCTAAAGTGCCTGGGAGAAGCTCATCATAAGGACAAATGCAATATGCATAAGGCTTTCAGACCTCAGACTCAAAAGGACAGAGAAATCCGATTGAAAGCCTTACTGATAGAGGCAGCACTCCAGACCAGCCTCCAAACCAACCCACTTTACTTCAGAATCGAGCGTGGCATCGGACTTCTTCATCGCCATCGAGGAAGAAACAGCGTAAGCAGCACACAGAGCAGGAACGCTCCCCTGCACCATCCAACAAAGCAAGGTCAAGTACAGGTCTGCATCAGAGCCAGACAGCGGAGACTCACTCACCACTGCTGGAGCCTCTGTCTCCAATCAGAGCCACCTCCATCTCCAGGGAGTGGGAGGGCATCTCTGCACCTGCCAGCACTATCCGGAGGCGTTTCAGGTGGTGAGGACCTTGTTGGCCTTGCCCACACCATCCCAGCCCTGGCCTCCACCCAGAGAGAAGGGGTCGTTGTCACAGGGGAAGCCCATATTGGGACATCCTGGTTGGCTCAGGCAATCCCCGGAGAAAGGAGGAAGATCCCCAGCAGACTGGTCACCCCTGGTGGAGGAGTTGATGTGGCACCACTCCCCCAGAAGTTGCACCAGGTTGCGGTCGCCGGAGTACCCCTCTTCAGTGGGACATGGAGCAAGGTCGTCCTCCCGGCACCGGTCATGATCCCCAGCACCAGGTGAGGTTCATCCTAGGAGGAGGCACCTGTTGGGGTCACTTGCAGGAGGCCACTCCCCAGAGGGAAGTTCGCCCACACCAGTGCAGCGCAGAACCTGGTCGCTGGAGCCTGACTTGGCACCAAGACGGAAGCGGCGCCATAAGTCGTCTGTACCCAGGCACTGCTTTGGGCGTTCTAGTTCCCAGTCGGAGCATGGTTCCCCATATCGGCACCAGTCGTGGCACCGGATCTTATCATCATCACGATCAACAATGCTGAGGGGCCATTCTCCAGAGCTCTGGAGCACCCACGGATTTGGATCAGCGCTCCCCTGCCACTCGGCACTGTACAACGGGAGCCTCCAAGGCAGCCTTACCATGGTTGTCAGACAATGAGTTGGTGTCCTCTTGAGAGGACAGCCACTGAGCGAGTCAGTGCCACCAGCATGAGATGCTGGAGCATCCTTTGGCTCAGGCAGCCCCAGGATGGCCTCAAGGGCAGTGGCCACCTCACTGGCCGTATTGGGGATCCTGGGGGTTTCAGATCAGGCCAGGTCCACAGTCATTCAGGTCGTCTGGGGTGCAGTCCGCACCACAGGCACCAAAGAAGGGCCATCGTTCGGCCTCTGATGACGAGTTGAATCCCCAGGAAGGGACCTCAGTGGGGGCTCCTCGTCAGTGGAAAGGGATGCCACCACCCACCGCACCCTTCCAGTTCTCCTCCTCTTTCCCAGACAAGGTGGTCACCCAGGGACACTTGACACCCCTGGATGATTTCAGGGCGAATCAGGAGCTTTTAAAGAGGGTGGCTTCCAACTTGGGGTGGAGGCAGAGGAGCTGAAGGAGGCATCGGATAGCCTCTGTAATGTCCTGGCAGCAGCCACCCCAGCCCAGGTTGCCCTCCACGTGCATGAAGCGGTGTTGAAAATAGTGAAGGCCTTGTGGCAGATCCGTTCATCAGTGGCCCCAACCTCTAAAAGGTCTGAGAAAAAATACTATGTCCTGGCCAAGGGTTTCGAGTACTTTTTCACCCACCCCTCTCCTGGTACCCTTATGGTGGATGTGGCTAACCAGCGGGACAGGCAGGGACAGCCCGGCTCCACGCCAAGAAACAAAGACCACAAGAAATTGGACCTGTTCATGAGAAAAGTTTATTCAATGGCAAGTCTGCAGTTTTGAATTGCCAATTAGCAGGCTCTCCTGGGCAGGTACAACTTCAATTTCTGGTACTCTTTAAAGCACTTTGCGGACACTCTGCCTCAGGACCAGGCATTGGACTTTAGCACCATCCTGGGGGAAGGTATCACAGGGACCAGGACAGTGCTGCAGGCGTCTTCAGATGAAGCAGACTTGGGGGACAGAACCATGGCCTCCACCATCTGTATGGGCACGTGCTCTTGGCTGCAATCCTTGGGACTGTTCCAGGAGGTCCAACAATCCATCCAGGACCTCCCCTTCAACAGGTCGGCCTTGTTCTTGGACCAGACAGATGTGAAGTTGCATGGTTTGAAAGACTTGAGGGCCATACTCTGCTCGTTGGGTCTTTATACACTCCAAACATCTAGATGCCAGTTCCGTCCCCAGGGCCAGCAACAGCAGAGGTACCAGCTGCAGCGGTTCATGCTCTATAGACAGAGGGACAGAAATAGGGGGTCTAGGAGATGTCGACCAACACCAGGGTCCTCCACAGCCTCCCAGCAAGGGTCGTCTAGGCAATCCGGTAATTAGAGGAGATCATTTTGAAGGTGTGCCCGAGGATGGCGTCCCAACCTGTACCCTGGATCCCTCCCGTCCCTTCTTGAACCGCCTAGCTCCCTTTCTGTCTGAATGGGCCATGGTCACTTTGAATCGCTGGGTCCTTGGCATAATTTCAGCAGGCTGTGCTCTTCAGTTTGTTTCTACCTCTCCTCCTAACTACCCTCCCTCCTCATCCTCCTTCAGGGACCCCTCTCATGAGCAACTCCTCACACAAGATGTAGAGACCCTTCTCAGCCTCGGGGCCATAGAAAGGGTTCCACCAGACATGAGGGGAAAATGGTTTTACTCGAGGTACTTCCTCATCCCCAAAGCAAAAGGGGGGGTCTCAGGCCTATACTAGACCTGCGTTGTCTCAACCAATATCTCAAGAGGCTGAAATTTTGCATGGTCTCCCTTGCCTCCATCATTCCCTCCCTGGATCCAGGAGACTGCTATTCCACCCTTGACCTAAAGGATACATACTTCCACATTTCTATCTTCCCGAGCCATAGGTATTTCCACTGTTTCATGGTACCTGGCTCCCACTATCAGTTTGTAGCACTCCCCTTTGGTCTTTCCTTGGCCCCAAGGGTGTTTACAAAATCTATGGTGGTGGTGGCGGTGGTGCACCTGAGGCGCAAAGGGGTCCAAATATTCCCCTACCTGGACAACTGGCTAATCAGGGGCAGGTCCAGGGCCCAGGTCCAGAACAGTGTAGAACCTGCTAAAAACGAACAAAAGTCTACATTAACGCTGGTACAGTGGATAGAGTTCATTGGGGGTTATCCTGGACACTTCCCAAGCCAGAGCTTTCCTACCCCCAGCCATGCTTCGAGGCGATGTCCGCCATCATCGCTCGCCTACACCTGTGCCTGATGACAACAGCCAGGCACTGTCTGCAGCTGTTAGGCCACATGACAGCCTGCACTTATATAGTGAGCTGGCTCGCCTAAGACTCAGACTACTTCAGTCATGGCTGGTCTCAGTTTATGCCCCAAGCAGACATTCCCTGGACCGAGTAGTCACAGTCCCCGCCCAGATCTTGACCGCACTACACTGGTGGCAGAGCCGCTGTGCAGTGTTGAGGGGTTTGCCATTTGAAGGACTAGTTTCCTCGGTCACCCTGATATCGGACGCCTTGGACTTAGGATGGGGGGCACATATCAGCACCAACCTCAGCACACGAGGTCTGGTCGAAGGAGGAGAGGTGCATGCATATCAATGTCAGAGAGTTACGGGTTATTCGACTAGCATGTGGAGTGTTCCACCACTTTATTGTAGGTAAAGTGGTGCAGGTACTGACAGACAGTGCAGCAACCATGTATTACATCAACAGGAAGAGGGGAGCCCATTCCTTAGCCCTCTGCAGGGAAGCCATTTGTCTGTGGGAGCTGGCAGTGAGGCACAATTTTCACATAATAGCCCCTCACCTCCCAGGAGTGAGGAACGATGAGGCGGACCACCTCAGCAGGTTGTTCTCACCCTGCCATGACTGGTCGCTGCATCCAGGTGTGGTCTCTATGACTTTCCAATGGTGGGGCTCTCCCCAGGTGGACCTGTTCGCGTCCGCATGGAACGAGAAATGCCCACAGTTCTGTTCCCTCTGTGGTCTGGAGGCCTTCCTTCTGCAGTGGTTGGGGAGCTTCATGTATGTTTCCGCCCATCCCTCTCCCTCACAAAATCCTGCTGAAAATCAAGTGGGACAGGGCGGACGTTATCTTAATTGCACCGACCTGGCCGCACCAGCACTGGTTCAACATGCTGCTTGACCTGTCGATCGCACGCCCCCCTCCCCGGTCACCCGCTGGAATTTCCGAGATGGCACGATCTCCTGTCCCAGGATCGCAGTCACTTGCTGCACCCGGACCTGGACTCCCTACACCTCACGACATGGAGGCTCCATGGCTGAGCACAGATGAGCGAACCTGTGCAAGTTCAGCAAATCTTGCTGGATAGCAGGAAACCTTCCATGCAGGTTGTATATCTGGCTAAATGGAAACAGTTTACATGTTGGGCAGAGTCCCAGGGGATTTTGCTGGGATTGTCACCGATACAGGTGATCCTGGAGTACCTGTTGCAACTAAAGCTCTGGGGGCTAGCCGTGGCCTCCCTGAAGGTCCACCTAGCAGCTATATCAGCGTTCCACCAGCCTTTGAAGGGGAGATCAGTTTACTCCCACCCTATGACAATTAGGTTCCTGAAAGGGGTGGAGAGGCTCTATCCGCAGGCCCTTGACCCGGTGCCTCCCTGGAATCTCAACTGGTCCTCTCGCAGCTCACAGGGTCCCCCTTCGAGCCCATGTCTACATGCTCTTTACTGCTGCTGTCTTGGAGGGTGGCCTTCCTGGTGGCCATTACCTCAGCAAGAAGGGTCTCCAAGATTAGAGCACTGACCTTGGAGCCTCCTTATACTGTGTTCTATAAAGATAAGGTTCAGTTGCGGCCACACCCAGCCTTCATGCCTAAGTTGGTTTCCCAATTTCATTATAGCCAAGACGTTTTCTCCCCATGTTCTCTCTTCGAGAGTTGCTCATATGCATTCCATATAGGTGAGTGCGCGCCCCGTGCACGAGCCTGCGGAAAACTTTTCTGCCCTAGCAACCCAGCGGTCGGTCTCGGCGCCCCCTGGAGTGGTGCGCGTATAGCGCGGTATATAGGGCGCCACCGACCGCACGGGTCCCCAGTTCCTTCTTTCCGCCCGTGACGGTCAGTGGAACGTCTGCCCCTTGCCTCTTCAGCAAGTAGCAACCTCTTTAGTATTGTAGATAAGTTCTTTATTGTTTTTATAGTATATAGTTAGTGTAGTAATACGATAGTGTATATAGTTAGCCCTTAAGGGGCTCCCTTAGGAGCCATGCCGGGCTTCACCGGGTTTAAATCTTGTGCAGCTTGCGGTAAGGTGTTCTCCGTCAGCGACCCCCATGACCGCTGCCTTCGGTGCCTCGGAGAACAACACCGCAAGGACAAGCGCCGCATATGCAAGGCATTCAAGCCGCGCACTCAGAAAGATAGAGACACTCACCTCCGGGCAATCTTGATGGAGACGGCACTTCGTCCCGACTCGGAGCCGTCCAGATCACCCACGGCACCGAGCGTCTCGTCGATACGAAGTGCACCATCGGCACCGACAGCGACACCATCGGTACCGCCCAAGATGGCACCGAAGAAAAGAAACGGCCAACGGCCGTATCTATGGACTCCCCCTGCGACCGGTACAGCAGGGGGTGATACAGGAGATGCCCCAGCCACGTGCCGTTGAAATTGTCCCGGCACCGGCATCTCCTCGTAGAGAGCCTCCCCCGACCCCGGGGGGTGGGGGAGCGCCTCTACAAGGGCCGTCGACGCCGGAGGCGTTTACAGCGGCACGAGCCCTCATGGCCTTGCCTACGCCTCCGTCCCCCCCTCGGCCGAGGGCATCGGGGACAGCGTCTTGGGGTAAGCCCGCGCTGGGCTACTCCGGTGGGAGGTTGAGACAGGACTCGGTGTCTCCCCCAGACGGTCGGGGAGAGGGAGAGCAACATCCTCCCCCCCCTGCTCCGACCGTGAGTCATCGAGCTCCTCCAAGGCACGGCACCGTGGGTGCTCTGGAGGTTCCCGGGAGAGCTCCGCGTCCGATATAAGAGCTTCGGAGCCCCGGCGCCGCTCAACACGGCGGGAAGAGACCCGGACGTCGGAGCCACGGCACCGCTCCCGCTCGTCTTCGGGCTCTCGGCACCGCTCTTCACCAGCTCCGGTGCCGAGACAGGCTACAGATCGTTCCCGATCATCGGAACGCAGTCCGGTGCGGATCCCAGTGCCCCAACCACGGCACCGGTCTCGATCCCCGGCAACACATGAAGAGAGGCAACGGGACACTCCTCCACGCCGGGCCCGTTCGCGTTCCCGAACCCCGAGCCCATCCCGCCGTTCGTCACGCGACTCCCCTACTTCAAGGGCACCGAGGGTCCGAGAGCGGTACCGACACGATTCAACTAGTCCGGTACGCTCGAAGGCATCAGGGCAGACATCTCGGCACTACCACAGTTCCTGATCCCCGGTACCAAGAGACACCACACGGTACCGGACTAGATCGAGGTCGCCAGCTCCCTCTCCGACGCGGCGTGCGGCACCGAGACAGGACACGGCGCACCAAGGGCGTTCTGAGGGCTCGGTACCGAGGGAAAGCCGGTACCATCAACGCACGCGGCCCCTCTCTCGCAGCCCGGCGCACCGCCATCGGCACCGGGAAATCTCCAGATCTCGCTCCCGTAGCCCCAAGCGAGCCTCGGCACCGGGCGCCTCGGCACCGGACGCCTCTCCGGTACCGCAGCTTACCACGGGGAAACGACACTCGAGAAGCCCTAGGGGCCACGCCGGCAAACGCCGCTATAAATCGCGGAGGTACTCCTCCTCATCCAGCACGTCTCCCCGACGCAGCAAGCGCCACCACCGCTCTCCTGTATCGCGTAGCCCATCTCCATCTAAGGGGCAACGCAAAAGGAGCCGGAGATCTCCAAGCCCGGCTCATCCATCTATACCACCTTACCCGGCACCGGGCCCGGTACCGGCATGGGGGCAGGGCCCATGGCAGTGGCCTTATTGGGGACCCTGGCCATCTCAGACAATTCAAGGGACAGGGTCACTCCCCTCCTCCTCAAAACCTCAGCCACCTCCCCCACCCCAGGGCGGACCGCAGGAGGAGCACCCCCAAGAGGAGGAACAGTCGTCGGAGTACGAGTCCGACCCTCTGTAGGGGCCCTCCACAGGCCCACTATTGCAGTCCTCCTCCTCTTCCCCCCCTGATACAACATCCAGGGACCAGAGGACCCCCTTGCCTGATTTTAAGGCGCATCAGGAACTCCTTAAGAGGCTGGCGGAGAACCTTAAAATAGACCTCAAGGAGCTCTCGGAGGAGGAGGACCCCATATTTGGTACCCCGGCCTCTGCGGGCCCGTCTAGAGTTGCGCTCCCAGTACGACCGGGTGCTCAAACTGGTTAGGCCTATCTGGGAGACTCCTGCCTCGGTGGCTCCAACGTCGAAAACCACGGAGCGAAAGTACTATGTACCGCAGCAAGGGTTCGAGTACCTTTACAACCACCCAGCCCCGGGCACTTTAGTGGTAGACGCCGTTAATCAGAGGGAGCGGCAGGGTGCCCAGGCTAATACTCCCAAGAATAAGGAGTACAAAAAATTAGACCTTTTTGGGAGACAGGTGTACTCGACCGCTGCTCTTCAGCTCTGCATAGCAAACCACCAGGCACTTTTGGGGCGCTATAATTTGAACCTTTGGGCTTCGCTCCAGCGGTTTACGTCGGCCCTTCCTCAAGATCTTGCACTGGACTTTACCACTGTGCTTCAGGAAGGGTCAACAGTAGGGGGCGCTACACTGCAGTCTGCCAGCGATGCGACCGATGCGGCAGGTAGGGCCATGGCGTCTGGCATAGTTATGCGCCGGTCGTCCTGGCTGCAGTCCTCTGGCCTCTCGAACGAGGTACAACAGGCCATTCAAGATCTGCCCTTTGAGGGCACGGGCCTGTTCTCGGACAAGACGGACAGTAAACTGCACGCCCTAAAAGACTCTAGGGCCACCTTGAGATCATTGGGGTTGTATGTACCGCAAGCAACGAGGCGCCAGGGTAAACAACAGCTCCAGAGGCAGCAGCAATCCGCTCCTAGGCTGCCCCCCCGCCAGCCTCAACCTAGGAGAACCGGGGACCGTTTCAGGCAAAACAACCGCCGAAATCGCTCCGGGCCAGCCAAGGGCTCCCAATCAGGCCCGCGCAAGAATGGCAAGCGCCCTTTTTGACGAGACGCTCGGGAGCGGCACCTCTGCCATTCCAACAGCCCCCGTGGTCGACCAGGATCTCACCCTACCCTTCAAAGGCAGGCTTCGCCCTTTCCTCCGAGAGTGGCGGGGCATAACCTCAGACCGCTGGGTGTTAAGTGTGGTGCGGAGGGGTTATGCCTTACAGCTCTCGGCTTTCCCACCGGACTCTCCCCCTACCCCGTCCCTCTTCAGGGACCCCTCTCACGAGCAACTCCTCCTTCAGGAGGTCCGCTCCCTGCTCCGCCTAGGGGCAGTAGAGGAAGTCCCACCTATGGAAAGGGGCAGGGGGTTTTATTCCCGGTATTTCCTTATTCCCAAGGCAAAGGGGGCCTCCGGCCCATTCTGGACCTCCGCCGCCTCAACAGGTTCATCAGGCGGCTCAAGTTCCACATGGTCTCCCTAGCCTCCATCATTCCCGCACTGGATCCTGGGGATTGGTATGCCGCTCTCGACTTGAAAGACGCATATTTTCACGTGTCTATCCTCCCTGACCACAGACGTTTCCTACGGTTCATGGTAGCTGGTGGCCACTACCAATTTGCAGCCCTCCCCTTTGGCCTTTCCTCAGCGCCCAGGGTCTTCACCAAATGCATAGCGGTGGTGGCGGCCTATCTGAGGCGCAAAGGGGTCCAAATCTTCCCCTACCTAGACGATTGGTTACTTCGGGGGAGGTCCAGACTCCATGTAACAAACAGTTTAGCCCTAACATGCGCAACATGCAACAGACTGGGGCTGCTCATAAACGAGCAGAAATCCACGCTGACCCCAGTACAGCACATAGAATTTATTGGGGGCCACCCTAGATGCAGTACAGGCCAGGGCCTTCCTTCCACTACCTCGTTTCCAAGCTATGACAGCCATTATACTCGAGCTACAGACATTCCCCACAACAACAGCCAGGCGCCAGGTCACATGGCGGCATGCACATATGTGGTAAGGTTGGCTCGCCTCAGACTCAGGCCTCTGCAGGGCTGGTTAGCGTCAGTTTATGCCCCAGCCAGACACTCTCTGGGCAAGGTAGTCACTGTCCCACCCCAGGTCCTAGCGTCCCTGAACTGGTGGACAGACCAGAGACAAGTAATGGAAGGAGTTCCATTTGTAGACATGGTCCCCTCTGTAACATTGATCACAGATGCCTCCGACATCGGATGGGGGGCCCACATTACCCACAACCTGAGTACTCAAGGTCAGTGGTCAATGCCAGACAGATTGCTCCATATAAACATTCGGGAGCTTCGAGCAGTCCTTCTAGCCTGCAAGGTTTTTCTCCGCTTTCTCAAGGGGCGGGTGGTACAAGTCCTTACGGACAACACCGCCACGATGTTCTACATCAACAGACGGGGGGGCACGCTCCTCGACCTTGTGCCACGAGGCGCTGCAACTATGGGACCTTGCGGTGAGAAATGACTTCCACTTGGTGGCATCTCACCTCCCAGGGGTGAGGAATGACGAGGCAGACCGCCTCAGCAGGTCGTTCTTACCCCGCCACGAATGGTCGCTTCATGGGGAGGTTACAGCGTTTCTCTTCCGCAAGTGGGGAGTTCCCCATCTGGACCTCTTTGCCACGCTGCAGAACAGGAAATGCCTGCTATTTTGCTCCCTGCGCGGGCGCGAACAGAACTCCATTTCGGACGCGTTCCTGATAGACTGGTCGGGGCCACTTCTCTATGCGTTTCCACCGATTCCACTGCTCCCCAAGGTGCTCTTGAAAGTCAAGAGGGACAGAGCGGACATCATCCTGATCGCACCGGCATGGCCGAGACAGCACTGGTACAGTATGCTGCTCGACCTCTCCATCGCCACACTGCTCCCGCTCCCGAGACGATACGATCTCCTCTCCCAGGAACAGGGTCACCTGCTCCACCCAGACCTGGACTCCCTCCACCTGACGGCATGGAGGCTCCATGGCTAACGGAAGGAGAGAGGGCTTGTTCCGCACAAGTCCAAAGCGTCCTGCTGGGGAGCAGGAAACCTTCCACCCAGGTGGTATACCGGGCAAAGTGGAAACGCTTCACTTATTGGGCACAGTCACGTGGCATTTTGCCTCTGGACTCAACTATTCAGGCCATCTTAGACTACCTCCTACATCTAAAGATGCAGGGCCTTGCCCTGGCCTCCCTCAGGGTGCATCTGGCGGCCATCTCGGCCTTCCATTGCCCAGTGGAGGGGAGGTCTATATTTTCTCACCCGATGTCCATCAGGTTTCTCAAGGGAATAGAGAGGTTGTTCCCACAAGTTCGTGAACCTTTGCCTCTCTGGGACTTAAATCTAGTTCTCACTATCCTCACAGGTGCCCCCTTCAAGCCTATGGCTACATGCCCGCTTCTGGTCCTGTCATGGAAGGTAGCCTTCCTCGTAGCCATTACATCGGCTAGGAGGGTCTCCGAGCTAAGAGCCCTAACCTCAGACCCTCCTTACACGGTGTTTTATAAAGATAAAGTGCGACTGAGACCTCACCCGGCCTTCTTGCCTAAGGTGGTGTCCCAGTTTCATTATAACCAGGATATCTTTCTCCCCGTGTTCTTTCCCAAACCACACGGATCGGAGGAGGAGCGGAGATGGCACTCACTGGACATCAGGCGAGCCTTAGCTTTCTACATAGACCGGACCAGGCCGTTCCGGAAGTCCACGCAGCTCTTCGTCGCAGTGGCGGACCGCATGAAAGGCTCACCTGTCTCCACCCAGTGCATCTCCTCCTGGATCACCACCTGCATCCGCACCTGCTATGAGATGGCGAAGGTACCACTCCCGGGACCGATTAAAGCGCACTCAACAAGAGCCCAAGCCACCTCGGCGGCTTTTCTGGAACGAGTGCCCCTACAGGATATCTGCAGAGCTGCAACCTGGTCATCGGTCCATACCTTCACCTCCCATTATGCCATAGTACAACAAGCAAGAGAAGACGCAGCAGTTGGCAGAGCCATACTGAGAAGGGCTTCGCGCCACTGACTCCTTCCCACCACCAAAGGTATGGCTATATAATCACCTACATGGAATGCATATGAGCAACTCTCGAAGAGAGAAAACAAGGTTACTTACCAGTAACTGTTGTTCTTCGAGATGTGTTGCTCATATCCATTCCAAACCCACCCTCCGTCCCCGCTGTCGGAGTCGGCAGAAAGAAGGGACTGGGGACCCGCGCAGTCGGTGGCGCCCTATATACCGCGCTATACGCACGCCACTCCAGGGGGCGCCGAGACCGACCGCTGGGTTGCTAGGGCAGAAAAGTTTTCTGCAGGCTCGTGCACGGGGCGCGCACTCACCTACATGGAATGGATATGAGCAACACATCTCGAAGAACAACAGTTACTGGTAAGTAACCTTGTTTTTTTTTCCATGTTCGGTTTGGAGGAGGAGAGAAGGTGGCATACGCTAGATGTTAGGCGGGTGCTAGCATTCTATATCGAGCGCACGAGATTGTTCCAGAGATCTACACAATTCTTTGTCATGGTGGCTGATCAGATAAAGGGCTTACCTGTTTCCACCCAGTGCATCTCATCCCGGATAACTTCCTGCATCAAATTCTGCTATGAGCAAGCGAAGGTGCCGCTTCCAGGGATAATTACAGCCCACTCAACCAGAGCTCAAGCTTCATCTACAGCCTTCCTAGCACGAGTGCCTGTGCAAGACATCTGCAGGGCTGCCACCTGATCGTCTGTACACACCTTCACATCCCACTACACCATTGTCCAGCAGGCATGGGATGATGTGAGCTTCAGCAGAGCGGTGCTGCAGTCAGTCATCCGTAACTCCGGCCCACCTCCAAGGTATTGCTTGTGAGTCACCTACAATGGAATGGACATGAGCAAGCACTCGAAGAAGAAAAGACGGTTACTTACCTTGTAACTGTTGTTCTATGAGATGTGTTGCTCATGTCCATTCCATGACTCATCCCCCATCCCTGCTGCTGGAGTTGGAGAAAAGAAGGAACTGAGGGGGCATAGGGCCAGCAGTGCCTCATATACTGCGGCATGTGCGCGGGGCTCCAGGGGGCGCTGGAGCCAGCCCTATGGGTACTGCTAAAGGAAAAAAAGTTTCAGTAACTATGCACGAAGGTGTGCACACACCTACAATGGAATAGACATGAGCAACACATCTCAAAGAACAACAGCTACAAGGAAAGGTCACTGTCTTTTATGCTGTGGCCCAGAGTATCCTGGCAGATGTGAGGCCTGTGCAGATAGGTGTCCCCATCCCAAAAAACAATCGTCATTAATGACCCATTCTAGCTCCCACTGAACAGGGCCCTAAGTGATGCTCTTGCTAGTGTTCTGAGTGTGCACTGTCCTGTATGGGCTGTAGGCTTCAGATTCCAGAGCTGTCGATTAGCAGATGTTGTATAGCTTCTCTAGCCATGGGAGCTAAATGCTTATTTCCCAAGTTAAATAGCCGTGCATCACACATCACCATGCACAGTGGAGATTGCTACCACGTAGACCTGCCATCTTATGTCAGGAAATAAAAACAGAAATAAAAATCAGATCAAATGTAAACCCTTTGCGACATGCACTGAAGTTTGTTAGACTTGGGATCTGGCAGATCATCAAGAGGAGTGATTTTCAGAGGTGGGACCTTCAACTGGGGCAGCCCTGCTGACCCTCTGAAGTACTTATCCCCAGGAACAAACAGCAACCAGGAGCCATCTAATTTGAATGTCCAGAACTTTTAAAGATGATGACCAACACACTAAATAAACCAATAGCCATGAACTCCAGACCGGAAAGGAGCCTGGTAATAAAGGGCTCACTGAGAAAGTTGCTGTTTAGCACTTTCTCTTGTGCACACACACCACATACACACGTCACAGATACTACAGTTGTGCCCAGATGCTAACATTTGTATTTATTTAGGGAACCAAATGTGAATGCCTAGAAGTATTTTCCTTCCCAAATATGGGGAAAGTGATGAGAGATCTTGAGTCAGCTTAGCCCCTGGCAAGCCTGGTTGGCACACTTAAAAGGTAAATAAGATGGACACACCTGTGTTGTATTTTAATCAATGTGACATACAAAAATGGAGTATTCACTTCTTTTGAAAATCAAATGTAAATCCCCTTGGAATAACTTTTTAAATAAGTAATTAACTTTGTGCATCAGCTGCAGTGCAACAAGGCAGGGCTCAGATATCTGCTTTGCAAACTGTGGTCTTATATCTTGGGTAGATCAAAATATGAGATAAGTTACATCAATTTAAATCCAGATCAACCATCTGAGAGAGATGTTTGCCCCAGTATCTGCTTCTAGACATATTGATGCCCAGTTTAGTGCTTCCCATTTGCAAAACTCCTGGGACTATCTAGGAAGGACAAGGACTTGTGGCTTTTCATCTTACAGCATGGCTCACTCAGGGAAGACAATGTGTGCACTGTTTCTGAAAGAACAGGTCTTCAAAGTTCAAATTCTTCCTAAATCACCTCAGTACATGACAGATAAGATGGGAAAAAGGACCCAATTGGTTCATTGTAGCCTACAGATCTGAGAAGCAATACACTCCACCCTGGCTCCTCCCCACCTCCAATTTAATGCTTTTATGTCTGTGGAGCACAGAACAAAGTTCAGTTGGGTGTTGAAATTATACTTGTTTCCATTGATTTCTTGCTGGTGGTTAACATCTTCTTTAACTTTCAAGCTGTGCTTTTATGCCACATAATGGCTTGCTCCACACAGTCAGATGCACTCGTATTTTTTGTGAATGGCAGAAAGGTAAGATTTTTGGTGGTGGTTTTTTTGGAGGGAGGTGCCTTAATGTTTCTGGATATACATCAAGGAGACTGAGGCAGCAAAGGAGCACAGCTCATTTGTGGGGAAAGGCAGAGTAAATGTATTACATTTGAACATCCCTTGTTACCTGGGATCTTCCTATAGCATTTCAGTTCTTACAAAGTTCTTCATCTCTGCTGCTGTCTTTACCCTCTGGTAAAAGTCAGTAGCCATAAACTGGGGCAGTAGACCACTTTGTTGTTTTGTTTCTGGACTAAGGAATTTGCATGCTCAATTTCCCTTTAAAATGAATGACCGTTGAGTGTGAAATCTAGGTGGATCTGAAAACCTCAACTCTACGGCAATTGGTAATACAAAGAGACTCACTTGGGGAAATATTTTCTATTTATCTTTATGTATTGAAAATATTTATATAGCCTTATTAATATCCTTCATTTAATAGCTTTAATATCCAGTGACCTTAATATCCTTCATTTAACTGACTTGTTATAATTGATATAGCAATTTACTAAAACCTCAAGCTAACAAGATCAGTAACTTGCTGCAGTTGGAGAAACTAGCAATAGCTCTGTTATTACTATAATTTTTTTTTAAAAATGCAATCAAATGAAATAGATGTTTTACTCACCTCCATACTCAAATGTAAGTGCCAAGTGAAACCTAATACTTCATTTCCAAAGGCATTTGTTTTTTCACATTTTCTTTTTTCCCCCCAAGTTATGTCATTAAACGTTTCTTTTTATAAATACCTCCATCTACAAATATATGCTGGGCTGAACTGGAAAAACTTTATTCTTTCTCAGAAATGTTGTCTTTGTTTTGTTTGAGAACTGTTTGTCCAGAGTGATTTTATGAAGGCATCCTTATTTCTCCCCGTTTCAGGCAAAAAAATGTAAATGTGTCTGCTATGTTTTTATCTGCTATCTGTATTCTATATGGTTGTAACAGTATACTTCAGGAAAGCTATGTGGTGTCTTACCCAATAACTATCCTGATTTATGCTGGTTCAATAGCAAAATTTGCCCTTTTTGGTATGTCTGTGCTGCATTGTAAGCCCAGGTTTGTGGGGCTGGGTGGACTTGATGCTTGAACATCCACACTTCATTGTAAACCTGGACTTACAATTGCTGAATCTGGGTCTTTCAGCCATGCCAATATGTCCATACTGCACTACAGAGACCTTCTGACTCACATCTGTGGCTTGACTTGTGACTCTAGCAAAACTAGGACTTGGGCTCTGACTCACCCCACCCCCTCAGCAAAGTCGTAGCAGCTGTCTCCTAAGTCCTTGCTGACCCTCGTTAGACTGATTTGTGCATGGGCGGAAGGGGGTATTGAGCTCAAACATGAGTCAGAGCCTGGCCTTAGTGTGCAGTGTAGCTATATCCTTTGTATCTAATCTTATTTCTCCTTCAGAAAAAGGGTAAGTATTCTGCCTGGGCTTGGTGATTAAAAGCTGAAAGCCCAAGAAACCCTTCCCCTCTGAAATACAGGCTGCTCCATACCATGGTAAAGTTAAGGTTTTATTGTCATGCCTTTGAATGCCCCAGGACAAGCTACTCATTCTGGTGAGGTCCTGTGCTGTCTTCCACCATCCATAATTCCATACTTAGTCCTCATTTGCCTTATTTCCAGCATGACCGGGCATGTCCTTGCAATGGTCCCACCCTTCACACAGACCTGTTGCTCTGCTAATGGAGCCCCTGAAAATCTACAGTGAACTTTGTTAAACTTAAAACATGTTGGTTTAAAACCCCCTGCTCTCCATGTATTGAGAATTTCTTCCATCTTCCTGCTGCAGGGTCTCTGAGGAGGAAGGGGCTGTGCTTGGCCTCATTACAGTACCTCTATGGACTGAGGAAAGCAAAGAGCCCCAAATTGTGTCCTTCACACCCTTCACCTGCACAAGTCCATGGCTTTGAAAATAAGAGCCCTGATACTGTTCTCACTCCAATTTCTTTACACCCATTATACCTCCTTTGACTGAAATAGAGCTACTCTTGATTTACACTGGTGTAAGTAATTGAAGAATCAGGCTCAATGGTTCTTGTCTTCACATGCCCTTTCACAAGCCTCTATTACTGCTCACCCTCTCCTAACTGTGAACCGTCCAGTGCTCCTGGGAACATTGTTGTCTTTATCACGTCTTTAGCTCTAAATACAAGATTGAGTTTGCTATTGTCAAATACTTTCACGTGTCTACAGATTATGATCAAATGAAAGGTACATGCCATAACACAAATACACTGTATTAATACCCAATCAAAGCATTTCAGAAAGCCCAGGTAATCCCAACTGGAAAATTGCATCACATTTTAATAAAGCATAATATCTTATTTCACTTCCTACTGCAGATAATACAGAGTAATGCAGACCCTGAAGAATTGCTGTTGTCTTACCTGAGAAAGGAACGTATCCTTTTGGAGGTTTTGTCTTTGAATGGTATAATCCTACCTTAGACTATAATGGGAGATAAAGAGGGTGCAGCAGGAACTGTAAGGGGAAGTGTTGATAATCAAGGCAGCCAGAAAGCAATGTGGAAAATAGTCAAGTCATCTTGCATTTGTTCCTGACAGAGCAATGTGCTACATGGGTAATATTTGTGCTAATTATATGTGGAGAAGGTCTCTTCTTAGTACGTAAAAGTATTTCCATAGAACTTAATGTGGTCATTAGCAAACACAATCAAAACACTTCATTACAGCTCTAAGAACCTGTAAAAATCTTGTCAACATGTTATTAATTAGTAATGATATAATACTTAAGAAAAGTAATATGGAGCTATCCGATGTCAAGCAATTAATTTAGGCCCTGATCCTGCCAAGATTTACACATGTGCTTATCTTTATGTCAGTGGGACTACTCAGAGAGCCAGACCCTCCACTGAAATCAATGGAGCTCTGGCAATTTACACCAGCTCTTTATCTGCCCCACACTGCGTAAAATTAAGCAGGTGCTTATAACTTTGCAGAGCAGAGCCTTAAACTGCAGATGGTAGAAAGACAAGAGTGAAAGGCAAGGCCTGTCCAAGTTTTACAGCAGGGAAGGACACTTTGTGAATGTGGCTACTGAGAAATAACTATATGACCTGCAGTGGTGGGAGCAAACAGCATCTGACAAAGGGCACTAGGTGATCACTTTTGATCTTTCCACTGGCATTTACAATTTCGGTACTAATATATTTTATATACTTCGAATTGCAGCCAGATAAAGTCCTCCTTCCATTCAGTCTCAGTAAAGATAAAGTCTGTCTCTCCATAGAATGCTTTCTGCCTTGCCCTTTCTTTTTTTTCTTGTTAGCAGCTTGTCCTGCACTAACATGCATAACAAGGAGTGGCAATTGCTGAACGGCTTTGCATGAGGTACATTTATGTATGTGACATTGTTCACAGTTGATACTGGAATGGTAACCACCTCTTGAACAGTGAGACGTTCATAGATTTGAAGGCAAAAAGAAACCACTTGATCATTGTAGTCTGACCTCCAATATAACACAGGCCATAAGATGTCCCCAAAATGTTCTTAGATCATATCTTTCAGAAAAACATCCAGTCTTAATTCAAAAATTGCCAGTGATGGAGACTCCATCATGACCCTTGGTAAACTGTTCCCGTGGTTAATTACCCTCACTGTTAAAAATGTCCACCTTATTTCCAGTCTCAATTTGTCTAGCTTCAACTTCTAGCCATTACATCATGTTATAATTTTCTCGGCAGAACAGAAGAGCCCATTATCAAATATTTTTCCCCTATGTAGGAACTTGAGTCTATCATTGTAAGACATGTTTTCTAGTCCTTTATCATTCTTGTGGCTCTTTTCTAAACCCTCTTCAAGTTATCGACATCCTTCTTGAATTGTGGGCATCCAGAACTGGACACAGTGTTCCAGCAGTGGTTGCTCCATTGCCAAATACCAAAAGGTGAAATAAGCTCTCTGCTCCTACTCAAGAGTCACCTATTCATGCATTAGCCCCTTTGGCCCCAGTGTCACACTGAGAGCTCATGTTCAGCTGATTATCCATCACCACTTCCAAATCTTTGTGAGTGCTTCCCAGAATAGTCCCTCTGGAAGTACAGCCTACATTCTTTGATTATTGATCACGTGCTAGTTACAAATGGGAATACAGACGTGGATGAGAATGAACCTGAGCTTCAAGGTATCTAGAAAGTTGACAAATGCAGATGAAAGATGCAGTGTAATGCATCAGAGCCAAATTAATCCAAAACACACACACACAATGGAAGACAGAAAAGTGGTCATCAGTAACTCTGAAAGAGAGCTAGGAAGGGAGGAGACAGCCAATTACATAAGATTTTGCAGAGTGGTATGGCACCAGAAGAAGGTGGTCAGTGAAATTTGAGACTGCAGATATGGAGACCTTGTATCAAGGAACAAAGTGGGGAGGGGGCCTCTGTACAGAGCTCTGGTGACTGTTCCTAGAATAATGGGTTCAGAGCTGAGTGTTGTAATGGCAGAAAGATACAATTTAGGAAGGAAACAAAAACAAAAACATGTAGGGGCCTGATGGGTTTGATTTAAGAGATGTTAAAGAGGGAAAATAAATATAACTTTTCCAAGCAACAACAGGATAACCATGTGCAAGAATCTAGGCTGGGCTGGTTAGCGCCACTTATTATTAAGTTTGCCCACCACTTCCCATCATGAAATCCAATTTTTAGTTGCTTGTAACTTTGCCAAAATTTAACCATTTGGGCTGAAATTTTCCATGCCAGGAGTCTGCCTCAGGCAGAACTTTATGTAAATGTAAGCCAAAATGGTTCAGCCATTTCTGAGAATGGATCTAGAGAATAATACGTTGTTTTGTCCACGTTAAAAAATCAAATCAACCTTTTCTTCGAGAAGTTCTAGTGCCCCTTGCTTTGGAGCAAGAACTTGAAATTTGGGCAGGATATGGCCTTTGCATCAGAGATGTGTCTTTTGCCCTCTTGTAAAAATCCACCCAAATTTGGCTAATATATAAGCATTTGAAAATTTGCAACTTGCACATGCTCAATAGAGACTTTTTAGATTTTAGCATTTAAATTCCCCAAACATTGCATCCACACTGAGCATGCTTCAGCCTGGAGCTCAGTAGGACTTTTCCTATAACTGCAGCTTAGGCTGCTGTCGGCTGTGCTGGGTCAACATGTGGGCACTTGGATGAGAGTAAGGAACCCATCTCTCCTGTTCACTCAATGGCCTCCCTGTCCCCCTTGGCATGGAGGAAGAAAACTGCTTGATTTGAATGCACAAGTGTCAGCCCTGTAGGAGGAGTAGATTGGGACAAGAAGCCTGAGGGAGGGGACGGATGTAAACTGGGACTGAAGGGTGGACGAGGGGAGAGGGAAACTGGGACTGGGAGTTAGGGTCACAGGGAGAGTGGCAATGATTAGAAAAGGACACTGTGACTGGGTCAGGGAACTCGGACTGGGACTGCAACTGGCTGGGCAAAGAGACTGGGACTGGGAGCCAGTGAGGGAAACAGGTGCAGGAGACTGGAGCCAATTGGCTGGAGGGGCAACACTGAAATCAAATGGGGAATTGGGGTGCCCTAGGATAGGGATCTGGGACTGGCAGGGCAAAGAGACTGGGACAAGGAGCCATTGACAAGGGAGACTGAGATTGGATGTGGAGATCAGGGAGGGAGATTAGGACTAGGAGCCACTGGGCACAAGGAACATGGCTGGGGTCGGGGAGAGACTGGAGGCCAGGTTGGCGGGGAGAGAGGGATTGGATGAGGAGCCTGGAGTGGGAGGCTTGGGCTGGCTAGGCAAGGAGACTGGGATGGGAAGCCTAAAAAGTGGAGAATGGGACTGACTAAGTGAGGAAAATGGAACTGGGACAGGGAGATGGGTCGGGGAGACAGGGCTGGGAGAGGGACTGGATGTGGCAGACAATGCTGTGGCTGCAGGCAACCTTAATTCTGGAATTTCCTAACTTCTGAGTGTTTGACTTTGCAATCCTAACACCGTTCTTTTACAACAGGTGTGTGTGTGTGTGCCAAAGGTGGTCAGGAATTACTGGTGGTACAAGGATCTTGAACTACAAGCAATGGAATGAAATTAAGGAAGGAAAAATGTAGGTTGAGTACTAAGAACAACATCATGACTGTGAGATCGATTAAGCGATGAAACAGTCTGAGCCGCCTCAGGGAAGTGGTAGAAACACCTCTTTTGGGGGGGAGGGAGAGTGGGGGTGTCATCAAATTATACTAAATGAAGTCATACACCATACGCCACAGAGAGCAGCTTTGTATTGGGTGAGTGAATGAGTCTTTCCTATTTCTGCAATTCCCTTCTAACCTTCATCCATCTCTTGAACCCAAACCATTTTTGAGGTTTGGGAAGTTTTGGCTAACTTAAACATCCTCTTGGCACACTTTTACCCATCATAGCCTCAGCAAAAACAACACAGTAAAAACTAATGTGTGTTGTGGCATTGCTCTCAGGCAGTGGAGAATCTAGGATGATACAAGGGAATTATGGACCGGAGATCACTGGTGATTCAGATGTGATAAATTATAGGTGGTTGTGGCCAAGCTGGTTGCTGCAATATTCTGCTTGTTAGAATTTATAGCTCGCTTTCCAGCTGCCACTCACTTGATCTCTAGTCTCTTAAACTGGCTGGTCAGTGAATGAAACAGATGGAATTTTCCTCCCTCTTTGCATGTTCCAGTAAAATTAGAGGGACTTTGGAAAAAACAACAGCACCATAGCAACAACATTGAGAACCAACAACTTTCTTCCTTAACTGCTGCATTTACAGTTCGTCTCTCAGGAACGAAATACGGTTGTGGAATAGGTGGCTGTGGAGCCTGTACTGTGATGATCTCCACATATGAACCAATTTCCAAGAAGATAATGTATCCTTAAAATAAGAATTGGGGTGGAATTTTCTCAAGTGCCTCAGTGAGTGATTTTCAGTGGGTTTTAGACCCACAGAAGCATTTTGAAAATCTCACTGTTGGAAGCTATAACTTGTCGTTCATAGAAAACCATTGTTGATTGGGAGGATGGTTGTTTATTTGTTTTTTCTACTAGTTTAGATTTATATTCTTGGGTCATGGCAGATACTTGAAATCTTTTTGCTTCACCTTTAGCATGTTTTATCTTTATGGAAAACAGATCCACACAACAGCAATGGTCCCACAATTACAAGTGATGTGACTTTAAATCTCACTCAAGAAACTTGAAACCCTCCTGCTCAAGAAACACTTATTCATTTGGACAGTGGAAACCAGCTATTTCCTTGACTGGGATCTTTATCTTATGCAATTACCGCATCCCTTATAGCAGCTACTGGAAAGTTGGGATTCCTGTGTCCTTGCTTGGATTAGACTAGGATTTGTCACCCTATATAAGATTTAGTCAATTTTCACATAGTTCTTATTCAGCACTCACTGATTTCAGTGATGTATAAAGTAATGAACACATTAAATTAGATCTGCATGGTATAGGCCATAGCAGGCTTTGTAGTGGGTTGTACTTTTTGCCTCTCCCCATCCCTGGGACCTCTGCTCCTTTAGTAAAGTTGCACCTACCAGTATCAGGTCAGAGTATGGCTCTTGGGTTTTTGTAGTATAAATTGTATTACAAGTTAGTTAATAAAAAGTCCTTACAAGTGAGCCCTCTGTTTCCTTGTTTAGGCAGCTGTATAAAGCTAGTGTATGTTGAAAGTGCTGCTATGTATGTACTGAATTACATGCAATATTAAGGTAAGAGTGGAGACCATCACCATGCTGTCCAACTCCTGCATTTCTACACTAGACTGAGTGTAATCTCCATTTGTGTTTCATTCCTATTGGCCCTGCACCACATAGCAGTGCTATGTTATTTTAAATGCCGTGATTCTCCTTTACGTTCCCAAGGCATTATCCTGCTAACTCCTGTCTATTACCCATATGCTCGCTGCATGGCACTGCTGTCACCACTGTGGAAGGTGTTGGAAGTACAAAAACGAGGGTTCATCCAATTCAGGTGAGAACATGCTTCATAGTGCAAGATTTTGGGATTTTTCCTTTCCTATACTCTGGCCATATCTGCCATGAGGTTTTGGCCTTGTGATGAAATGTATTGATTCTTTGCACTAGACAGTGGCTCTAAGGAAACAGACTATGGGTCCTGGTGTCTCCTGGTCCCATCTTAGAGATGAACTCTCAGCTGATTCTCCGAACCAAATTCTGACCTGGGGAGGTGGTCCCATTACTAGCTTCTACTCTAGCACTGGAGATATCTCAGAAGATGAGAATCTGTTCTGAGAAGACCCCTGCAGTGGAAAGAATAAACCTGGAGCTGCAAAATGATATGCCAATGCTAGCAAGGGTTGTCCACAATGAGCAGATGCTGCTGATTATAATAATAAGAATAGTACTATGTAAAAAGCCAGATTGTCACTGGCCCATGTGTGGCTACATGGGAGGAAGCCTGGAGTAAATCAGGAGCTCCTGCTGTTGTGCTCCCATGTAGGGCTCAAGTGCAATTGCAGTCTCCACAGCACATGGACTGCTCCCTGCTAGCTCCATGTTGGAAACTAACTCTCCAGAAGGGGCTCGGGAAAGACAGAGAGCATCGCCCTCCTCCTTTCTCTGCACCAGCTGGCAGATTGGGACAGCTGCATGCTCCTAAGGGATGATTCCCTATCAGAACTAGGAAGATAGGGATTAGATTAGACAGTGGACCATGCACACTGTCTGTATTTTGGGGCACTCCCCTGAGTTAGTGCAACTCCACCTCCCCCAACTCAGGCCTGTGCCTTAAAGACACAATCTGACCCAAGTAGGTTTTAAAACCTTTTTAAATCACATCTCTATCTCATTCATAATCTTGTTTCCTTAGTGCCTAAATTATGGGAATGGTCCCTAGGTGCTCCTCACTCCTTCCAAAACCCTGATTTGTTAGGTATTCTGCGCTCTGTCCTTCATACTTGTAGAAACTTACACTAAGTGCTGACAGGTCTTCTCCATTATTCTGCTGTCTCTTACATCAGGAAACCACATTGACATTTGTGGGGTGCCTGTGGATAAATGAGATTCAATAGTGGCCCTTTCTTTTTCAAGAAGATGACTGCACTCAGTCTCTTACATATTAATGGTAATGCTGTGACATTTCAAATGCTGCAGCTCCTAACTTTAGCCCTGTAAGCAAGATGCATCTGTAGGTAGCTGTAAGGCAAATCAGTGAAGCAATATTTTGAAAACAGGGCCTGTTCTGTTCCAGGAAAGGCTGGCCAAATGCCATGGCTCTCAGTGTGGCTTCTGCACCCCTGGAATGGTGATGTCCATGTATGCTTTGCTGAGAAACCATCCTGAACCCTCCATGGAGCAGATAACTGCAGCTCTGGATGGTAGGTTTACTTTTACAAGTAGTAAACTTTAGGAGGTAAAATAAGAAGCCAAGTGTGGGTGTTTTTTACATGCCATACAAGATGCAAGGCATGGTGTGATGCAAAGACAGAGGATAATATTTTAGAAAGTCTGTGGGATTCCTAAACGCTATATCTGGTTATATCTCACTAAATCAATTCTGTACCATGACAGGGGCCTCAGGCACTGGTACACCTTGGCCCCTCCTGTTATCTGCATGTGGTACACAAAAGTTTAGTCTCTCGAGGGCTGTAATACTTTAGCCTAATCCAGGTTATTAGGTTGTGCACTGAGTTGACAGGGTGGGGTTTGGTGGCCTGTGATATGCCAGAGGTCAGACTAGATGATCTGGTGGTCCCTTCTGGCCTTAAACTCTATGACTCTATTTAAAATTTTTTCAAAAGCGTATTGATTTCATTGGGAGCAGAGTTAGGTCAATGCTGAGCACTTTGGAAAATCCCACCCCAATTGGACTGACTCGGACCTTGCGCCAGTTCTACACCAGTGTAACACCATTGAGTGACCCTGATTGACATGAGTGTAGTGGAGGATCAGGTCCTTCACTTGCAATGTGAATGGACTGCCTGCCAGCAATATGAAATCCCTGATTTCTCCCAGGTATGGATTTCTGTAGGGACTTATCATGCAGAAAAATAGCTCAGGCTGACATGACCAGATTTAACTTACAAAAATACTGAGTTTATTTCCTCATTGAGAAAGCCTTTGCACCATAAGTGACACTCATAATTAAAGCACCCTTTTTAATCCCAAACATCAACCAGCAAACCAGCTGCAAAAAACACCTATCCCAAGCAGATTTGTGACCCTGTAAAAGGAGAAGAGTCAGAGGCTCAATGAAGTCCCATGGGATTTCTCTATTGCTATTGATTTTACATGGAGGAAGCTCAGACTACAGTGATGGATGTCAGGATAGAAGTCTGAGATAGAGTTTGTTTGGATTTCATTGAAGAATATCCAGAGACATTAGTAGTAGTAGCTGTAGTATATATTCTTGAATAATTTACATAATTTTTACGGTGACATAAATTACACAAAATAAATCACCATTATTAGAGATGGGCCTGAGCCACAATTCTTAGATTTGGCTTTCAAACAGAACATCCCAGTGTTCAGAAGCATTTTACTCTTCTGTGCTTCTGGTTCAGCCCATTTGAGAATCAGGAGCCAGGTCTGGATTTGGATCCAAATTTCCCCGAGTGTAGATGTGTTCAGATATGAGGGTTTGCTTCATGGTCATTTCTAATGGTACTGATATTAATAATTATTCTTTTACTGTTCCTTTTGATTAATTATTTTATTTACATTTCAGGTAATTTGTGCCGTTGCACTGGATACAGACCGATAATAGACACTTACAAGTCTTTCGCTGGTGTAGGTAGAAGACAAACAGATCAATATTTTCAAAAGTGCCCACTAATTTTGAATGCTCAATTTCTGGAAGCCCAACTAAGGCCAGATTTTCAGAAGAACTCTGCTCCCATTTAGATGCAAAGAGAATGGGCCAGATTTGTAAAAAAACTGAGTCCACATTTGGTGCTCAGCTCTTTTGGAAATCTGGCCATTAGAGTCACAAAGCAGCTGGGTGCTGAGCACTTTGGAAAACCTGGCCCTTATTTAGGTGCCTAAATGAAAGCTGAGCTTATTTGAAAATCTGGCCCCAATTATATGTGCCGAGCCCTTGAAACTCTAGCTCTCTGCTCTTTTGGAAATGTGGCACCTTAGGAGACTCTAAGGGTCCCTTTGTAAGCGGTGCTAAGCACTTGTAGCTCCCACTGACTTGAGTTTTAGATGCTCAGGACCTCAAAAATTCAGGCCTCGACGCACCCAAAATAAATGGTCTCTTCTAAAGATGTAGATCATGAAGGTTATGATGTGCCTTGACAGTCTCTGCTACCCTCATTCTAGTCATAAATAAGGGCCTGATCATGCCAAGTCTTAAGTTTGAGTTTCACTTTAAGTTAAGTCTGTACTTAAGTCTTTGCAGAATTGTGACCCAAACTGTTTAGACATTGCCTTGCCTATGAAGTAGTGTCTCCCAGCCCCAGTCTTATGTGAGCACAGAAAAACTTGTCTCTCTCTCACCAACAGACATTGGGCCAATAAAAGATACTACCTCTCCCACCTTGTCTCACAGAAAAACAGTGACTGAGGCTATGTCTACACTGACGGCGGCAAAATCGCCACCGTCAGATCGACTTATCTGGATCGACTGAGCGGTAAGTGAAGACCCGTTCAGTCGATCCAGAAGTCGACGTTATTAATCCACCCCCACAAGTTGCATAGCGCTGCGTTGACAGGAACGCAGTTTCCGTCGGCACAGTGCAGTGAAGACGGCGCGCAGCAAAGAAGCACAGCAGTTGATGGGTGTTACGCAAGTTCTTTGCGTAACTCCCATCAACTGCTGCTGAATTGCGGAGGTAAGTGTAGACCAAGCCCCAGTGTGTTGAAACTGTGATTATTATTCAGTGCAAGTATAGACCATTAGGATATAGACAATCTGTGTGTGTTGTATGTGTTATATCATAGCCACTAAAAATATAATTATCCAGACTTGCTGTTGAGTCAGTGTCTTACATTTACTCTTCACTGATTGAAACATGCCATGTTTCTCATCTGTTACGAAAAGCTAGAGATCACCAGGCCAGCAGTGCTGACACTGAGTTGCAAGGAGTTATTATATCTGGGTTACAAAAAGGGGAAATCAACTGAACAATATTTTGATTTTCTGCTCTGCCACAGGTGACTTTGCAGATCTGTATTGTCACAGATTCTCCACATAGTCACAGATACACTGGCCATATCTCCGCCCCATCCTGGGCTCATCCCTCCTTGAGAACTCAGCTGTACATTGGCATACATGCTGACACAGAAAACTACTGAATGGCCTCTTCCTGGCTGGGAGACCATATCCAAGTCACAGAGCTGTGTCCCTTCCATTACCTTCAGGGCAGTCCATGGCCTTTCCACAGGCCATGGGATTTGGTCCAATTAGAGCTATAAACACAAATAAAAAGGATAAACTAGGAATCAGTCCAACTTTCTTGTAGCGTGACAACAATTTCAGCCACTTCCAACCCGTCCTCCTCCAGTGCACTCAATAATCCTTCGCACCAGCTTCTGCTCTGCTTCAGGGGCCTGATCCAGCCTCCACTGAAGTCAGCAATAGTTTTTCCATTGACTTCAAGGGGAGCTGGACTGGGCCCCCAAAAAAGAAACTAATGCCTGCAGTGCTTCAAAGGGGACACAGCAAGAATAGTCATCCCTGTCTCATGGGAGGCACCTGAACCAGTTTCAAGTGACTGGGCAAATCCACTTCAATGCAGGTAGAAATATATATATATATTTAAAAAGAAATCACATTTCACTGAAGTTGTATCTAGAGTATTTCAGAACAAGGTATTATTTCTTTAGGAACCAGCATGTTGTCAACTGAGAGGAACAGGGCAATGCTGCCTAGACAAAGAAGATGATGTGTGCTCATCTTCCGACCAGGGAAATCAGGTGAGTTATGGTCTTTTTTAATTACGTTGTGTTGCATAGTAAAGGTTTTTGCAGTGAATGAACATCTTTGAGCTGTTGTAGCTGGTACCACATTTTTATCCAGTGATATCTATAATGTATTGATGGGTAAAGAGTTCTATCCACTCTGTCTGTCTCTCTTAGGTATTTCTAAGTAACCTATGACCTGATATATAAGCTCCAAATGTAGGGCATGTTACACTGCAATTGGGAACCATGATTATAATGACAGCATGTGTAGACATGCCCAAGATAGCTTTGATCTGGCTAGATTAAAGCTCTGATATGTGTACATGGGCTGCAATCACACCTCCTGACTGCAGTGTAGATATACCCATAGATATATTCAAACCAAAGAATTTGAAAGGGTGTCTCTTCTGTCTTCTCTCCACTTCCCCATGATTTCATGTTTTGTTCTATGTGGAAGGAAATTGCTGTTTGGGGAAGTCTGTATCAAAGAGGAGAGTCTTAGCTTTTGAGTTGAGCACATGCAAGGTAGGGCTCCATTGGTAAGGAGATACACAGCCAAGGACAGTGCTTTGTCCCTTACGTCTGAGATTCTAAAGCTGTGAATCAGTGATCCCTGTGTAATGTGTATTTCAGTTTCAGTTTATGAAACAATTTGTGACTGTCAATGTATCCTCTGTGTGTGTTTATGATTGTAAGCTCTTCTGGGCAGGTACTGTCTCATTTTTGTGTCTTGAATAGTGACTAGCACATTGGAACTGCTTACTAAATAATGTGATATTATTTGATTCTTGCTTTGACTAGAAAAGGCATTGTACAAAACCAAAACCCCAGCTCAGTCCTTTAGTGTTTATTCTGGCAAAATTCCCATTAAATTTTAGTGGGGTTTTCTCTCAAGGCTTGTCTACACTGGGGGCTCTGCAGCAATCGATGCAGCGGGATAGATTGAGCAGGTTGTGTAGACCCGCTCAATCTATGGGAGATGGGCTGTCCAGTCGATGCCATTAGTCCACCTCCCCAAAAGGAGTAAAGCAGCGTCGATGGGAGGGCTTATCCTATCAACGCAGCACTGTGTAAATGCCATGGTACATCAACGTAAGTACGTCAACGGGAGATATGCAAGCTACATTATGTAGCTTGTGTATCTTCCATTGACCACCGGCAGCAGTGTAGACCAAGTCTCAGTAAGGACTGCAGGATCTGGCCATCTATTATCTATGTTACACCTCAGAGTGTAGATGACTGTATGTGGTTTCACATTAAATTTGCACTTGTGGCAACTGGAGTAACTGAAGAAATACAAAGATTATCCAAACCAAACTTTACAAAAATAAAATACTTCTATAAATTTACAGTCCTCAGTGATGTAGCAGGAGGAAAGGGGGAGCTTTAGGTTTTACAGTGAACAAATTTAGAGCTGTGGTGATTCTGTGTGTTGTTACTGGACCTTTAAGATCTGGAAATTGGCAGTCAGGGTTGAACCTGGGAATGCCAGTGAGCTGGTTACAGTTTATAACAGGACCCACTTATTCTCTTCTACCATTGAAGATACTTGAATTTCCATCATGATGTGGTTTTAATGAGGCTTTAATTCGAGAATAATGTTTGGAGAGACAGAGAAAAGTAACCAGTGCTAGGGACACAGTGCATCCAGAGCGTCATACCACTGTAAGAGCCTTCTTAAAATTTCACAGGATCCATATTCCCCACAGGAGTGTAGCTCTGAAGCACAGGGCTTTGCAGAGAAGGGATATCCCAAAGTGAGTAAAATAGAGCTGATTTTTATGGTGTCCTCTTCTAATTCAGTCCCTGCCAAACTTGGCACAGACAGAGAGTGGGTGCATTAAGAGGAGAAAAATTACTCAAAGAAATTATGAACCTATCATTTTCAAAACTGTTCAGGGTGAACCAAGTAAGGGAATGAAGCAACCAGTTAGGGGGAATACTGAACCTGCCCAAGCCAGCTCTATTCAGACCTGCCAAACGCAACCTAACCTTACAGGTTCCAACAGCAACACTGCATTGTGACTGCTGTGTTGCTGTGAATGCAAAGGTCATGGTATTGAGCCTTGCTGCCCACGAAGAATGTACTCCTGCTGTGCAAGTAATGATGATTCCTAGCTCTTTTCAACAGCAGAGCTCAAAGTGTGGCAAAATCTCTCATTTATTTAGCCGCATAGCACTTCCATCCTCACAGGTGTGTTAGTATACCATTTTTGCCAATAGGGAACTGACACACAGAGAAGCTAAGTGACTTGGCCAAGGTCACACAGGGAGTCTGTGGTAGACCAAAGCATTGAACCCTCATTTCCCATGTCCTAAACTAGTACCCAAACCACTGCAACATCCTAGGTAGTTTGGGTTTATAGAGAGCCACATCTGTCTGGGTTTGCCTACCCTGGATATGTAACCACTCTAGGAGATACAGATCTTCCACAAGGCCAAATTTCAGAGCCAGTACAGCCGATGGAGTGGTACCTGCTTTTGGTCTGTGACTGAGATGGATACAGACCAGTAGATTTAAGGTCAACGTTGCAGTGGAACTTTTTCCAGGAATTACAAATTTCTCTTCTCTAAAAACACAAGATATCCAATACATCTTGTCTCACCCAAAGGACTGCAGTTTTGTTTTTTGTCATCTTGGACATACCCATCAACCATTTATTTGACAGACATAGGCTGGGAGATTATATTAATTCTGCTGTGTCTGCATTTTTCCAGTGAGTCTAACACACCCACCACACCTGGCTCTGATGGCCTTCAGGGCATGCTACAAGGGCCAGTTGTTGTCTTGAGCCCTTTCAGAGAATAGGGCAGGTGCTGAAGGTGGGTATAGGAGCTGATGGCTGGGAGAATTCTTTCTGGCATTGGGTCAATTTGTAAATAGTTTTGTTTCATTATTTATTTATGAGAATAGACATATTTTTAAGAAATTAACTTTAAAATATACTTGAATTAATTAATGTGCTGGAACCTGTAGTAGTTACATAACTAAATGTCATGTAACCTAAGAGTCTCTGCTCTCTTCAGAAAAGTGCAACGTACTCTTGACACATACATTCTGTTTTTTTCTCCTTCAAGTAAATTTTAAAATGAAACTTTTTTTCTTTTCAGATGCGTTCTGATCTCTGTAATCCTGAAGAATTCCAGCCTATAGATCCAACCCAGGAGTTTATCTTTCCTCCTGAACTAACGGTAGGAAGTGTTATTCTTTCCTGATTTGTCTCTGTTTACATGCAAATGTTGTGAATGATGCAGCATTTGATTTTACAGCATGATAAAAGTCTGAAAAGGAAAAGATTGTTGAACTAAATTCCTCCTCAGTGGAAGGTGACTGAGTCACACCAAGGACAGAGGGTCATCCAGACCACTTCCCTGCCAGTATAGGAATGTACCTTGGAGTGAATTTTCTGTCCAGCTCACTTAGAAATGACAGTGAGCTCCACCACTTCCCTTAGGAGTTTATTCCACAGCCTAACAGAGCTCATGAGCTAGAGATTTTCCCTGGTATTCAGTCTAATTTATCTGTTCCCAGTGTCATCCCGTTATTTCAAGTCCCTCCTGAAAACTACTGCTTCAGGGAGTCACCAAGGAGTTCCAGATGGCCATGAGTCACAGAGTTCCTACATAGCCCTTTGTTACACTGTAAATTCTGGGGCAAAACTCGCCATACAACAATCTCATCCTATACACACAAATGTCTTTACTGAATCCAGTATGATTAACATCATTTTGGCTGCGTTTGAGCTGGAGGGAGCCAAATCATTATTAGAGAGCTGCTGAGAGGGACAGTAGGGAGAGGAGTCTGAACTCCAGGGCAGAGCTGTGGTGCAGATTCCCCAGCCTCTTGAAGCACCGCTTCTCCTAAGAGCTGAACTGTGAAGGATGGATTGGCAGAATGGAAGGGACTGGGACAGCTGGGCTGGGGATATGCGGTGGGGTTGGGTGTGTGGGCAGTGACCTGTTCTTTCCCTCCTCTCTTAGAGTTCCTGCTGGGTCCTAGTGATCACGGTTGTGGTTGGCTGGTTGGTTTTTCTCAACCAGTGGGGTGCTCCCTTACCTCCCACTTCTGGGTCATGAGCCACTTAGGCCTGGTCTGTTGCAGGTCTATGTTAAAGGCAGGAGGAGCAAGAGAACTTGTGGGAGATTATGAGGAGGGAGAAAGAAGAGAGGGATTTATTGGAGGGCCATGGAGGAGACTAAGAGCTATTGGAGGGTCTCAGAGGAATGGAAGAAAGCCACAAGGGAAGACGTTTAGGCCATGCTGAGAGTCAGAGAGAGAGGAGGAGGAAGTTGGGAGGGCAAAGGAGGAATGTCCACACCTAAATCAGGCCTTGTCTACACTAGAACCTATGCCAGCAAAACTTTTGTCACTCCAGGGTGTGAAAAACACCCCCTCCCCCGAGTGACATAAGTTTTGCCAGCATAAGCACTTGCATGGACAGTGCTATGTTGGTGGGAGAGGCTCTTCCACTGACAGAGATATCGCCACCCATTTAGGTAGTGTTATTATGTTGGCGGGAGAGCTCTCTCCCGTCGACATAACACAGCTACGCAAACACTCTTGCAGTGGCACACACCTGTACCAATACAGCTGTGCCGCAGTATGTTTTAAGTGTAGACTAGCCCTCAGTTTGAGCAGGCACAAAGCAGTTAGGATTGCCATAGTTCAGAGGAGGGGTGAAACTTCAGCTCAGTTTAGGTGGGTGGTGGCTATTATTTCAAATCCCAGAGGTTGATTGGTTGTTTAATTGCTTAAAATGTTCCCAGGCTCTGTCTGAATGCCAGAGTCACACAACTATTTCACATATACAAATACTCACTTTGGGCCTGCCAGATCTCAGCTCTGTTGTTTGATTTGTTTGAGCATTACAGAGGAGATTAACCATTATAAGGTTGGTTTGTTTTTTAAACTAGTTGATCCATAGTGCATAGCTCATTTGTTTTTTAATTGTTTCTTATTGCAAAGCATATATTAAGCAAGAGGCACCTGTGTGTGCTTAAAGTGGTATGATATGAGTCCAGGCTAGTCTACACTTAAAGCACTGCAGCTGCCCCGCTGCATCTGTGCCAGCGTAGCACTTCAGGGTAGACACTACCTTCTCCAATGGGAGGGATTCTCCTGTTGGCACAGGTAATCCACCTTTCCAAAAGGTTTTTCACACCTCTGAGCGATGTAGTTATGCCAGTCTAATTTTTCTTCTGCTCCCTGGCTTGCCTTAGAAAGGCATCTGCCTTAGAGTGCCACACCTAAAAAGAGACTATTTCATAGTCATCTTTCACAATTTGATTGAAGGGTCTTGTCAGCTGCCCACGGTTTGGCTCCTTGCTCAAAAAATCACTGGTGGGAGCGACTGTAGTTGAATTGCCATTCAGGATGGGATGTGTAAAGTATGTATATGACCTTTTAAAACATTAAAAGCCCTTAATCAGACAGAAATGCAAATCCTCATAAACTGCAGTAAGGAAATGAAATTAACTAAGGGCTTGTCTACGTGGTGGGATAATAGGCTGTATGGGGGTGTGATCTCAAAAGCGCACTAACGTGATGTGGATTAATGTAGTGCTTTAGAATTTATACCCCTCCATGTGGACAAGTCCCAACTGAGGCTATGTCTACACTGCCGTAGGAAGTCAACTTTGTTTAATTTGACTTTCAGCAGGCGATTTTTAGAAATCGCAGCAGAGTACACACTACGGTGTTTGCGCTGGTCTTTTGCGTTCACACTGACCAGCCTTAATTTGAATTAGAAAGCAGTGCAACGTGGGTAGCTATCCCACAGTGCAACTAGCCACGGTGGCTGTTGGGACGAGTGTCTTCGTCCCAGGATGCAAGGCTGCTTCTCCCCCTCCTCCAAACAAACAGGAAAAGTATTTTCGTGCCATATTTTTACTCCCCGCGATCGCCATTGCTGCAGAGACATGGATCCAGCTCAACTCTGCACTATAATTGTGAGCGTGACAAATACATCGCGGTTTATCATCGATTATTTTAGAAATAGAGCAAGAAGGCGAAGCAGAGACAACACCAATGCCACCGAGGCTGCTCTGCTACAAGCCATCGAGCAGAACAATTCCCGATTGCTACAGGCTGTAACTTGTCATCTGCAGTCCGTGGAGCGCAGGCTGTGGTTCAGGGAAACAAGCACAAACTGGTGGGACCGCATCGTTATGCAGCTGTGGGATGAAGATCAGCGGCTGCAAAACTTTCATATGCGAAAGGCAACTTTCCTTGAACTGTGCTCGGAGCTGGCACCATCCCTGAAGCATGTGAACACTCGCTTGAGATCAGCTATGATGGTGGAGAAGAGAGTCGCCATCGCTCTCTGGAAGCTGGCTCTTCCTTTGCATGTAGCGTTGTCAATTATAATGGTTGTGGAGGCCCTTGTTTATACCCGTACAACCACACGGACTTCAAATTATGCTCCATAGCACACCTGTTTAGTCCTACTGTCTCCAAGGGAGTTGCTCGGGTGTAACTGATTGGAAATTGGTAAACAATTCCATTGACATGCAAAAAGGACAAGAATCCAGCTCATTCTCTCTCAGCTGTGTTGACTCTTCAAGTTTTAACAGGAGTAAAAAGCAATACAAAATGATGATGATCAAACTCAGATCTGTCTCTGAATACAAACAGATCAGCTTAGTAAGACTGTGCCATTTTCACATGGTCACTTTTCAGAGCAGAATCTCATTGGAACTGAAACTGCCTCTTGGGAACCTTAAACCAATGAGAATTCACCTGATGAATATCTCTAGGATTCCCTTGTCTGTAACATGGGGATAATTAAACATACCATTGTAAAGCTCCATGGGAACCTCAAATTAAAGACACTATTTAAGCACAAGGCATTATTATTGGTTTTTATAAAGTGTTTTGTTCTTTGTTACACTGCTTTATAAATACCTTTGTTAACCATGGAGCACTTAACTTCTATCATTTTCCCTACAGAGAATGGCTGAGGAACAGCAAAAAAGAACTCTGGTTTTCCGTGGGGAAAGAACAACATGGATTTCTCCCACTAACCTCAGGGAACTTCTGGAGCTGAAGGCCATGTACTCCAAAGCACCGCTCGTTGTAGGGAACACCAGTGTGGGTATGGAGGGTCTGAGGGCCTCTTGCCATTGTTATTATCTAAATGAAATCAGTGGAAGTTGCAAGTGCTCAGCACCCCTGAAAATCAGGCCTTTGGTGCGTCACACTGGGCATCCAAAGATAGGCACCCAAAATTAGAGGTTTTGTGTGAATATTCAGGCCTGGGTAACTTACCTGAGTTCAGGTGGCAAATCAGGGACACAGCTCAGACAGACCCCTGATCTACTGATTCCATGGTCACAGGACCATGCCCCTCCCATTGACTTCAGTGAGATGGCTCGCATGGAGTAATGACCATTCACATAGGTAAGAGTCTGCAGGAGTAGGCTTTCAGTTAGAAAAAACACGACAAGGATGACAAAGGACAAGGTTCGTTTTGAAAGGACATGGGTAGGGACATCTATGCACCTGGCTGGTTCCTCAGTTTTATTGTTCCTGTGTTATAATTTGAGGGAGTAAAGTCAAGAGAGCAGCAGCAGTAGCAGAGAAGAGGTCAGGATGGGAAAGCTGATTGAATGAAGGGAGTCTTGAGGAGGGTTTGGGATACAGCATTTCCACTGTCAGTGTATAGGGCAGGGGGAGCATTTTATATGCAATACTGGGCTAGGTGTGTAGGGTCTGAACCCCTTCCATTCTAGGGGAAGTGGAGTGAGTGGGCAGAATGAGAGCACCCCTCATTAAAGGGAATTCTAGTGTGGTACTGAGCTGTTATCTGTGCATGTGTTTACACTGTGAGAGTGAAACTGAGTCCAAAAAGATTTAGACAGACTTTAATTTTCAGACCTGTGCTCATCTACATCAGAAACTACTGCATTTTTATTTATTAACATAGCACCCCTGAGGGTGACCATGGCCCTTCATAAAGAGCCAAAAAGAGCAAGTTCTTGGGAGCTCGCAGTGTAGTAGTCTAAAGGTCTGATCCAGTGCTCGTTTAAGTCAAAGGGGATCTTTCCATTGACTTCTGTGGGCATCAGTCAAGCCATAAATTAGCTGCATGGCAGGGCTGGACATGGAGGAGGAGGAGAAGAGTAAGCATATTGCTACATATATGCACACCCTGTTAGCTCCTTTTTAAAAATATATGAGGCAGAAGGTCAGTGATGGATGTCACAGGCATAGGAGGTGATGTGGGAATAGGCATAGACGCTGGTGGGAGAAGGAAACAGAAGAATTATGCAGCTCAGCTGAGCTGGTGGGGTGCAAGATGGAATCAGGGTGTTAATGGTGACTAGGGATGAGATGGACGCAGGGGAGCAATTCTGTGGGGTTCTAAAGCTAAGGTGAAGAATCTGAATGTGATATGGACGGAGAAAGGAAACCAGTGCAGGGAACTGAGGAGCTTTGCAGAGTAGTGGGAGATACTTTTGCTGGCAGCATATTGACTAGACCTGGGGGGTGAAGCATGGAAAGCAGGGAGCACAAAGGGAAGGAGCGAGAGGTGCATGGAATGGGAAAGGCAGCAGAATGGAAAGTTTGGGATATTGGACAGGAAGAACCAGCAGGATTTTACAACTGCGTGGATATAAGAAGAATGCAGAGAAAGGAGTCAAATGTGGCACTAAGGTCATGAACCCTGGTGGCAGGAAGGATGGGGGGTGTTTAATTCTTTAAATACATCCTGGAAATCTAACACAGCTGATTTCTTCTGTTTTCTCAGTCTCATTATAATTCTCTGTCCTCAGGACTTGATATGAAACTTGAGGGTGTTCATCATCCAGTTATCATCCATCCCACAAGGATTCCAGATCTGCATGTTGTGAGTAACACAAACAATGGTAAGTCCCTGATTTGCCTAAAAATCCTCTTGAGTTATGTATCATTAGATACCATAAGTGATTAGCATCCTTGATTCACATGTATGTGGAACATTTTTTTCTCCAGTAGCACTCAGTACACTAAGACCATTGCCCAAGCTCTCAGTCTATCTGCCATATGGAGAGTACAGCATGGTGAGGGGCAAATTCGGAGATTCTGCTGCTATAAATGTCTTTGTTCAAACCACCTTTTACTCATTTTTCTGCAGGAGGGAGGGTGGGAGCATGTGGGAGGATCATGGATCTGATTTCCTTTGTTCGGTTGAGATAAATCATAAGGCTCTTTGTCATAGTCATTAGTCTGGCATATTTGCCATCTATAACATGGAGATGCTCATGCGTAGATCTTTGATCCAACATGCAAAAGATTTCCTTTGGAGCCACTGAGTCAGGTTCTCAGCTGGTTCAAACTGGCATAGTTCCATGGAACTCAATGGAGTTATGCTGATTTACACCAGCTGAGGATTTGGCCCATTATGTAACATCTCAATATGGAACAGGGAATTGACTCTGCAGCAAAAGTATGTGATGTACCCCAGTTTTTCCTGAGGCACTAGACAAAGCTGTTCATAAAAAACAGACAAACTGGGATTTTACCGCAGATTGTTTCCCTGTTTGTGTTTCGCTTAGCTCTTGAATTGACATTGAAATAGATAGATGACTTGAATTATAAGTATTTATAAATCACTGCATCACACACATCCACACAATTGTCCATTTAACTGTAATCCTTGATAAAAGGTGTCATTAGAGGATGTCCTTAATGAAAGGAGAGCTCTTTATAACCACTGTATGATTCCCAAATGTTCTACAACAGTGTTTCTCAATGACCAGTCCATGGACCGGCACCAGTCCCTGAGATCTCCCTGACACAATATAGGAAGCTGGTCCCTGGTATCAAAAAGGTTGAGAAACACTGCTCTACAAATCTCTCCTGACACAAGGCCTGATCCAACGTCCATTGAAACCAATGGCATTGTTTCCACTGGCTGAAATGAGTTTTCGATCAGACGCATGGGGCCAAATTCTGGAGTCTATCAACAGTTTTTACTTCATCCTTAATCTTGCTCAGTGAGACTTCTATTAGCCTCATGGGAACTTGCCTGAATAAAGATCTCAGTGTCTGGCCCAAAGAAAATTACCCTGTAAGTTTGAGTCTGTGTGAAATATACCTAATGAAAGCTGACTACAGAAGCAATGTTTCCATGGTCAAGTTATACAGTTGTGATAATTTCAAATGCGATGCTCCTATTTAACTGTTTAAAATCATTGGGTTTCAGGACTATTGATAGGTGCTGCCTGCTCTCTGGCCCTACTCAGAGACATCCTGATCAGAGCAGTCTCAGAGCTTCCTGAGGAGAAGACAAAGATTTTCCGTGCTCTCTTGCAACAGCTGAAAACCCTAGCTGGAGAACAGATCAGGAGTTTGGCTGTATGTTTTCAATGATTAAACAGGCCAGCACTGAATGTACATATCTATGATCTTCGCTTACAAATCTGTAAAGCTTATTTAGAGGAGAGCTGGCTGGCTCTGGGGCTTGATCAGGCATCTCAGACCCTTCCCATCTAGGTCACCAGTTCAAATCCCATCCATGCTGGCAATGACCAAAGGACATTATCATTTGATAGCTTATGTGAAATAAATTGGGGCTTTCAGTTGTTACCAGTGGACAGGTCTCAACATCGCTGTAACCAGCATTGCAATTGACTTTCTTATTGGCGAAGAAGCCAAGGACTGAATATGTATGAACTATGAAGTGATCTTTGTCCTTCCAGAATGGGGTTTAGCTACATAGCCACCCAGGACCTTTCACGTGACTGGCACCTCTGACCCCACCTTCCCATTTTTCTTTAAAACTCAGTTGCCCAAGTTCTTTTGTGGCCCCTCTCCTCTGTCTGAAAGAGTGGCCATTTCTCTTTTTTGGGGCAGGGTATCTACCCAGGATTGTGTTGGTGTCTTTCAGCAGGGTTAAATAGGTCAGGACCTTCCATGAACTGTACATTAAAATAAGAGGGAAATGATCATTTAGAAAACTTTGACTATGAAACTTCAATTTTGTTTGAACAATAAATTATTTAAATTCTTAACATCCCTAAAAATGGGATCATGTTTTAGATCAATACTGCTAATTATGGAAAAGACAACAATTAAAATAGCCTCTTTGTTTGTTTGTTAAAGTCTTTAGGGGGACACATTGTAAGTAGAGGTTCAACTTGGGATCTGAACCCTGTCCTAGCTGTTGGAAATTCTGTCCTCAATCTGGCATCAAAAGGTAAGACTCAGCATCCCTCTGTTAGGTGTCTGTGCCAGACCTGCAGAGCACCACTGTAGCGCACATATATCAGTACAAGTGATGAGTGTTGCCTGATAAAATCTTGTTTCTGCCACTTTGGCAGACACAGGACAAAATTATTCTGGTGCTTTCCTGTGACTGTCACTGGAAAAAAGTGTTAGTAACACAGGCTGCTACGCTACTTCCTGCTGCAAGATGCAGAAGGGAACAAAACTGGCAGTGCCACGAAAGTGAGGTGGAGGGGCATGGAAAAGAAAGGTGTCTGTGTGGTATCAGCGCCTCCCCACATCTCTGCCAGCAACTCCTCTGCAAAGGCCGGACTGGCCAGCTTTATCCAACAGTTTCTTACACCCTCCCATTGGTTGATTTTGCTGCTAATGTTTCACCCAGCCTAAGAAAACATATGCCTCATTTTCATATGTTCTGAGCACTCACCACTCCTCCCGATGTCACTGAGATTGTGTGGGGAAGGGGAGTCAGCACCTCTGAAGATCAAGTCCAAAGTATTTCATGCTGGCACCTAAAATCAATGGCCACTTTGAAAATGTTGGCCTTAATGAATAGCAACTTTGAACCAAAGATGTTCCAGGATAATTTTCTGCTCCTCCTGAAGTCAGATAATTTCTGCCTTTAAAGCTTACAGTGCTTTAGTTGTTTAATGTCCTAAATGTTGTTCTTTAAAGCTTTTGAGTAAAAAGAGAATAGAGAACTACTTAATCAGCTTACTGATTCTTCTGCCTACTACTGGCAGTAAGATCAACAGTATTCAACTTCATGCATACACCAGAGTGTTGTTAGCATTTATTATTTGTGTAGCACCAAAGCACATGGTACTTAACATGGTACTTAACAGGGACAGCAAAGACAAGGATCCCTACCATGGAGAGTTTACAATCTAAGGCCAGATCCTGCCAATGTGCTGACCACATGCCCTTGGCTTCAGTGGAAGTGGAGAACTTTAGTTCAGACAGGGGCATGCCATCTATGTCTGCAACACATGCATTGCATGCCCCAGAAGAAAACTGGCAGCCCGCAATCCAATTCCATCCAGCCCCTGGTCCAAACAAGCATGGAGGATGTTGTTTTGTTCTACAAAATAGTGTCCTCTGGACAGCATGACCTCACATGCACCCCCAGGAGGACACCATTTTGTGGAAAGTCAGGCATGGATGTGCATAATTGAATACACAAGGCATGTGCGGCAGGGAGGAACCAAGGTAAGCAGCAATCAGTCAGTGGTGGTCACTGCCCAAGTTCCATTAAACTTATATACAGGAGAAAATAGTAATTCATTGAGCACTCTATAAAGAAATTATATGCACACTAACATTGCCATTTTAAACAAAGCCCTTAGATAATTACATAGATAATTAATTTATTTGAAATGTTACTGTTTTCTAAGAACAAGAAATCTATTTAATTATTTAAGGAATTTAAAAGCAAGAAGGTCCCCCCTACTGTTTTCACTTCCTTAGCACTCCTGAATCTTTTCCTGTTTTGAAGTATATCCTTGAAAATTACCTTTTTATAAATGCTTCTCTTTCATATGTTCTTCTGTTTGATACCATATACTATCTCACCAGCCACTTCTTTGCAAAACAATATTTCTTTGCATAAAGCTTCAATACAAGTCATTGTACAAAGCTCAATTTGGAATCATGAAAGTCTCATTAATTGCAAAATAAAAGTGCAGAGAAATAAGAGACTATCAAATATGCCTGGCAGTTGTTCACAGTGATCACTGTTACCTACGTTTTCCTCACCAGTGCTGTCCTACAGATGAGACCAAGCCAGAGACAACTCCCATAGAAAATGCAGAATGGAATACGCAAGGCATGCAAATGTACAGTTGAACAATCTGCGATAGACCAGAGCTAGCAAAAGTATTTGGTTTATTAATAGCTGTGTGTACGTTTTTAGAAAGTAATTATTTTTATCTGTCATCTAAAAAGTTGTTGCATATCTTGCTAAAAATGTCACTGCATGACACTGAGTTTAAAGCTGGTGAAATCATTCACTGTGAAGCATTTGTAACAGATTTGAGAGCCCTTTTTTCTGATTGTGGCTCTGTATTTGAATACTCATGGGAGAATTTTTGCAGGATAAGTGTCAATCCTAGATACCTAAATACTAGAGTTTGGATGTAGGATGTATTTTCTAATATGCTTTTCTTTCACAAATTAGATATTATTTGCATCTACAAAGTGCAGACTTTTTCCTTTCTCACTCCACGTTCTCTAACCAACTACACATCTCTCCAACAGATGGAGCACGACAGATTCCTTTAAACGATCAGTTTCTTGCAGCATATGAAAACTCAGATCTTAAACCAAAAGAGGTCATAGTTTCAGTTCTCATCCCATACTCTGAGAAGGTAAGGGCTCTGAGGTATTTTCTGGACTGCTTTTAATAGGGTGTGCTGTACATTATGTTATGCGTAACATTGGTACCACATCCCCCAAATGAAAGACAAAATTCTGCCCCCTCACACCTGTTGATTAGTACCTTACTCTCTGTAAGTCCTGTTCATTTCATTGATTTCAATGTGACAGCTCTCAGAGTAAGGTACTAATCAGGGTGAGTGAAGGTGGCACAATCTGTCCCTAATGAGTTAGGGGAAGGGAAATTGTGGTATCAGCACCTGTAGTGTTATCAGATGTCCCTCTAGTGGATATGGAAAAAACTGCAGACAAAATAGTAAAAACCCAAATAAAAGTGAGAGTACTGAGATTCAAACAGACAAGGAAATGGCCAATGGAATCTCTGCCAGTGCTGACATTGTAGGATCTGCCCAGGCTTAAAAGGGAAAGCAAAGAGATCCCTGTCACCCTGTCTGGCGTGCCTCACAACTGTGCGTGCCTGCGTCAGGGCAGACTGTCAAGAACACTGCAAATTGGTGGTGTGTTCTATCATTAGATTTCACCACACCAGTAACAAATGTGAACTCCTGGATCACTATAACCATCTTACCATGGAGTCACTGAAGACTCTCCAGTCTATCTTGCCACCCAGACAAACTGGAGAATCACACCACATTCAGGTTGCTTTCAGTCCCAAGAGACCAGTCACTTACACCAGATCAGCTGGTACCCTAGATCTTACACCAAAGACAATGCCTGTAGCCAATCCTGTAATAAACTATTTAAAGGATTATTAACTAGGAAAAAGAAATGAGAGTTATTTACAGGTTAAAGAAAGCAAATATATACACACAAATTGTTACCATCTAAATCCTGAGAGTGACAGAGTTGTAAATAATGATCTGTCAATTCAAAGTGACTGTCAGAGTGGACCCAGGGAGCAGACCCTGGGGATTTCTCACTTCAATTTGGTGTTTGTAGCCCTGTCAGAGTTCAAACAGCCAACAAGATCGAAAATTTTCCTGTGACTTCGTTTTATTTCCTTCATTCAGCTTCCAAGTCCACAGGATGAGCTTCTTTGCACAAAGCATTTCCCAGGTGTGGTAGGGCCATTAACCAATCCCTTTGTATTGTGATGTTCCTTGATGGCCCGTTTGATATTGATAGTCCTTCTGGATGGGTTGGGGGGATAATTCCCCATGCCTAGATTCACAAGTTCAGAGTAAACATTTTCAAAGCTATAAAGCAAACTTACATATTTCTTATAGCATGGAATACAGGCATTACAAGTGAGATAAATGCATACAGCAATTTACATGCATTTCATTGAGGCTAAACACTAAATACATTCTTATAAGAATAATACCTAATCTGAGCAAAACTAACATACCGGGGAATCGGCCTGGTCTCCAACTATGTGTTTGTTAGTTCTTAGCTAATGCCTGCAGCCTGGTCAAGAGCTGGCACCTGGTTTGCCAGTGTTACAGCTCCATCTACCCCAAAATAGCTGTCTTTTGAAGTGTGGTGCAGTGAGCATGTCAGCACTGTGGTGATGAGTGTAGTATAAGTATTCAGTTAAAGGCTGGCTGGCCCTGGCAGATTTCCTGTGAAAAAGCCCCAGATTCTATAAACTCAGTATCTGCACTATACACTGAATCTGGTAACAGCACTTCCGCTGTTCAGAAATACTGAATTCCGGCAATGATTATGGTTGAAGATTAATGAGCTGGAGGAGAATTTGGAAGGGGAATATAAAACAGGTCCTTCAAAAGAGGGGAAGGGAAGGGAAAAAAGCAAAATTGTAGTTACTCCCTGGAAGTTATATCATGGAAATCACAGAAACACAGAAAAAGGCATTCCAACCTGAGAACAGAAGGGAACGGAGACATTGGAGATAGGGAACAAGAAGGCAGTAACATTGCTGGCTGACTGAAACTATCACACCTGACAGCTAAAGCAAATAGTCAATAATACTGATAGCATGTGGAACTTCATCAGCCCCACCACAGAAAATGAATCCGTGGCCATGGAGACCTGACTTGGCCACACTTTCTCATGGAGGATAGGATCCTACTTCTTGAACAGTTCCATTGAAATCAGTGGGCCACTCACCAAATAAGGTGCTACTCAGTGTGAACAGGGTATCAGAATATTTGCAAGAAAGCAAAGAAAGCAAGGGGGTGCTGGTATGTGGGTGGAGGCACAGATGCTGTTTTTGTAGCTCATATTCTAACTCTTCTTTATATCCATTGTCTGTTGTTGTTTTCTCCATTTCTGGCAGCTTGGGGTGAATATTGCCTAGGTGATATGTGTGGGTGTGAATCATGCTGAGAAAATCTTCCAACTGTAAAAGGCCTCACCTCTAGCCATGGAATCCTGAGACTCAAATTTCATGTGGGCACCAGAAACTGAGAGATGGGTCTGCTATGGATTTAAATCTTGGATCAAACAGCCCAAAGTTCCAGGATTGTTCAGATCTAGAAGCTTGGCCAGGGCCTATCTCTGATCTGGAAGGGGCATATTTAAAGCCTATGCTTCAGGAGGTGTTTCTGTAACTCGATGGGGATCCACAGAGAACATGAGTTGTTACAGCCCCCAGCTGCAGAGATTTGGGTCATGAGCTCCATGATTTTTAGCTCTGGGGGCCCCCAGCTGAATCCCCAGTATGTGGACCAGCCAAGAAGGCGGCCATCCCAAGCTACTATGTTATTTTAGAGCAAGTGGAGTTGGCTTCCAAACACATTAGAATTGGGCTTCTGAACAATTCAAAATTGGCTGTGGCCAGCAGCTCCCTCTTTAATCCTGGCTCTGTGGCATGAAGTATCAAAATCTTGTTGTTAAAAAACCATTCCGCAAAATCAGGTTCTGAGGCACAGCATTGCCATCTGGTTCTGTGCTGGAAGCAAACTTCAGTAACAATAATGCACCAGCCATACTGGAAGTGACTTGTGTCAATACTGATTGTCCAGAACTTCGGAGTGGGTGCTTCTGACAACACATTATACCACTGTGGAAATCTTTAGTTGGCATGTCAGCCTGTAAATAGGCTTACTGCAAGTGTATCCCTTGGGGCATGTCAGACCATCACTAGTTAGTATTTGGAAGAAATACAGAAACTTAACTCAATAACTATATCGTTTTAGCAAAATGCTCTTTTTCTTTCTTTGAGTCACTTGTGATTAATTAAGACTCAGAGTCAATTTCTGCCAGTGATGGAATTCCTCCTTGCTTTCTTTTGATCAGGATGACTTTGTGTCAGCATTCCGACAGGCTGAGCGCCAGAAAAATGCTTTATCAGTTGTGAATTCTGGAATGAGAGTTCTTTTCAAACCAAACACCAACATCATTATGGACCTGAATATCTTATATGGAGGCATTGGCTCTACCACAGTCAGTGCAAGGAAATCCTGCCAGAGGCTCATAGGGAGGTACTGTATGATTTAGTACATCTCTGACAGAAAATATAGTGAGCTCTATAAACCCTTGGTTCTGCCAATTTGTGCTGATGGAGACCAAATGTAGAGATCACAGCTGTTGCACATCTCACCCACAACTCCCACTATCCAGAAAGTGGGCAGCAATAACAGTGGAGTGGGAATATCCAAGATGCCCAGAGGTTCTCCGGTGAAGCTCCAGCCCAAAGTCAAAGTTCACTTCTCCTGGTGAAACACTAAGGCAGGGCATTGGTGGAAGCACTACCTGCCCTTCCCCGGGGGTGAAGGATCTTGCCAGCACAGTAGCCTCTGCTGGAATGTGGGTGCAATTTACATTTCACTGTCTCAGCAATGGTGAATCTAACCCAATCAGTTATAAATGACAATAAGTGGACTTATTAAAAACTGGAGGACTACATGTTTTCAGTGTAATTATTGTAATCTGTACAGTAGTACATATAATGAACACTAATCTGATGTAAATATGTATGACCCTGTGGAGCAGAACTATGAAAAAAGGGTAAAGTAATCAACACTGCTAATTAGATTTGAAAAATTAAAAAGCTTTAAAAATCCTGCCAATTTCTAAATTGTTTTTGTTCAGCTGGATTTTTAAATTGACCTTTTTTGGTTGATTGGTTGGTTGGTTGTTCTTTGATTTGCTTAATAATTTTCTGCTTTTTTTTTTTTTTTTTTTTAAATCAACATTTTTCATTTTTGGAAAATTATAATTTTCCAAAAAGACATTGTTGCAATTTTGAAAGTGAAATAAAAGTGAAATTTTTTTACAAGTGCAAACTGACTGGTTAAAATCAGCAGTGCAAAAAAAAAAAAAAAATACACAGCAAGTAAATTAAAAACAATGACCCAAAGATAATTTCACTGAAAATTTTCAAAAAATGGAAAATGTTGAGGAAATTGGAATGTTTTCCTGAACATTTCTATGTTCTGAAAAAAGTATAAGTTTCATGGAGAAAAGAACATTGGAATGAAAAATTCCAACCAGCGCTACTACTAACACACTGTGAAATAAACAGTTACCAATTAGTTGGAAACAAATAGGGCATGTCTAAGCTGCAGTAAAACACCTCTGGCTGGCCCATGTCAGTTGATGCGGGCTTGCAGGGTTCACGCTGTGGGGTTATAAAATTGCAGTGTAAACTTGGAGCTCAGAATGGAGTTCAAGCTCTGGGATCCTGTGATGGGGGAAAAGCAGCGAGAGCCCAGGCTCCAACCCAAGCTTGAATGTCTACACTGCAGTTTGGTAGCCCTGCAGCCAGAGCATTACAAGCCTGAGTCCACTGACACAGGCCAACCATGGGTAGTCACCTTATTAAGGCTTGATTGTTGCAGTCCTTACATGCACTGACATTAAAAGATACAAATGGACTGCAAGATCAGGCCCAGGCGAATTAAACTTTTATTACCTAACACTATGCGTTAGCTGCAGTTTAATATTATACATAAGTATATATGTGTGCATGACTTTTTCTCCACCAGGCAATGGAATGAGCAGATGCTGGATGAAGCTTGCAAACTGGTGCTTGGAGAAATTTCTCTCTCCCCCTCAGCTCCAGGCGGGAAGGTGGAATACAGAAGAACTCTGCTTGTTAGCTTCCTTTTCAAGTTCTACCTAGAAGTGTTGTATGGATTAAAGAAGATGGTAAGTGATTTCCCTCTGATTTTGGATGAACTGTCTTCTTTTTCTTGGAAAGGTTTTTCCCAGTATTTATTGATAGGTGCTCAGATCTCATGGTGATGACTGAAGGCTAATTGTATTACTGGACTGATCCATCCTTTATTGAATGGAGATTGTGTCCTTAACCAACTCCTGCCCCAAACCAGGTTATTATACATGCTAAGGAGCCCTGGCAGGCTAAAATATCTGCTCATTGTTAGAGTGTAACATGTTCTAAGGGAAGTGCCAGACCTTTCATTACCTGATGATGGAATTCCTTGAGCTATAACAAAATGTTAGGGCTGTGACAGCATGTTTACTATTTATAAATGCTGTTGCTTCTCCTTCAAGGAATGTCCCTGTGGGTGCTCCACTTCAGGTGAATGTGCATCCTTGTGCCTTTGTAGCATTTCAGCAGCAGAGCTCCTGTGGTCATGCATGCGTTCTCCCCATCTCATGCCGTTGTTGGCACCTATCTAGCACCATGCGGCCAGACCCCCCTCAGTTCCTTCTCTACTGCAGAGTCCAGAAATTGAACTCCAAAGTAGAGGGGAGGTGGGTAGGAAGTGGAGCACCCACAGGGACACCCATCTTGGAGAACCTCAGTTATTGCACAGGGTGCATAATCTCTTCTTTGAGAGGGGCAGGTGGATGTTTTAAATACTAGATAGCCTGAGCAGAGCACATAACATGGAGAGATGGTCTGAAATCAGCAGCAGGGGAGCCTTGCATGGCTGCATCAGCCTGTCCAGGAAGAGACCCAGAGCAATGATGCAGGAGGGTACAACAATGTATTCCCTAGCTACCAAACAGTAAGAGTGCGAAATTCAAGGGTTCAGAGATCAGAAGGTAACCACAATGAACCCATAAGATTTAATTTCAGCCTGAAATGTACCCAGAATCCAGTCTCAGTACATGATCCCCTGTGCCCTTGCCTTGTGATTTTATCCCAAATACCATCATGTCCTGAAAGGATCAGGAACACAACCAGAGGGGAGATGCTCGGTGTTGCACTCCTTGTTTGCCAGTTAGTCAGTTTCAAATCTGACCATGCATGTCACTCTTTTTACCAACAACCTCCTCCACCCATCCGACCCTCCAAGCACTGTGGTTTTTGGTGGGATGGGTTCTGTTTTTGATCTCAGGTGAGGCAGCTCACTTTAAATATTGTCTATAGTATTACCACATGGGTAAACTCTCCGCCACTCTAAAAGGTACCTGCTATGGCAAGGAAGTAATGTAGCAGAATGGAACAATAACTACAGTATTTCACATCAGTGCTGATGCCTGAGCTGTGGGAGCCAACTGGAAATCTCTACTTCTTTAAAATTTATGTTTTTCAAAATCTATAAATGGAAAACTTAGCTTTAAAAGCAATGATGTGACATTAGTGTTGTTAAATTGCCTTGTTTTCAGTACCCAACTAAGTATCCTGAATTATCAAAGAAGAACATGAGTGCCCTAGGCGAGTTTCGCAGTGAAGCACCCCAGGGTATGCAAACATATGAGGTCAGTGATGTTGTTTTCATAGCAAACTATGCCAGCTGTGAATTGTGACTGCCAAATGCTGTCCTGGTTTTTCATCCTAAATTATCCATTGACTGCTTTGTCTCTTTGTATTTATGTCACCTTGGCTTTAGCTGTGACACTGAGCCCTGGTCTACACTTACCTGAAGATTCAGCGGCAGTCAACAGGAGTTATGCAAACTATGCAGAGTAGCTTGCGTAACTCACGTCAACTGCTGTGATTCCCTTTTGCGCGGTGTCTATACTGTGCTGCGCCAACGGGAACAACGTTCCCGTCAACGCAGCACTATGCTACTTGAGGGGGTGGTTTTACTCAGTCGACTTCCTGATCGATTGAACAGGTCTACATTGACCACTCAATTGATCCAGAAAGATCGATCTGGCGGCAGCAAGTTTGCCTCCGTCAGTATAGACATGCCCTCAGAGTACCTTTCGCAGACCTGAAGAAGAGCTTTGTGAAGCTTGAAAGCTGGTCTCTGTCACCAATAGAAGTTGGTCTAATAAAGTACATTACGTCACCCTCCTTGTCTCTCTGTATCCTGTGACCAACATGGCTACAATAACACTGCATTGCCTCTGAGTCTTCAAAAGTTGTTTGCTGTGGTGTTGTAGCCATGTTGATCCGAGGATATGGAAGAGACAAGGTGGGTGAGGTAATATCTGTTATTGGACCAACAACTGCTGCTGTTGGTGAGCTTTGAGCGACACAGAGCTCTTCTTCATGTCTCAGAAATACAAGGTGTAACAAATTGTTTAGCATACATAGTTAACACACATTGTAAGGGACAATTCAAGGTGAATTGGTCTGTTAACACCCCTCAGTCATAGGACACAAAAAGGGGGACTAGTGGGTTACAGATTGTTGCAATGAGCCATAAAACCAGTGTCTTTATTAAGACCATGATTTTAGTGTCTAGCAAAGTTAGGAATTTAAGCTCTTTTGAAGGTGTTGTGCAGGTTTCACTTTTCAGCAGTTTTCCGCCAAAAAATGTCAGCAGTTTTGAGTACTCTTTTTCAGCTGAAAATGTTTGCTTCTAGTTTTCTCCTGAAAAATTGAAATTTTTTTTAAAAAGTTGATTCTTCCACAAAATTTTTCATTTAGTCAAAAATGCAGCATTCCATAGAAAAAAAGTTTTGACAGAAAATTTTTGACCATCCATCATGGCTGGGTCATTTCAGACTAATGTCAAGTGTATCGTATGCAGTGTTGTAGTTGTGTTGGTCTCCAGATATTAGAGAGGCAAGGTGGTAAGCTCTTCTAAGAGGTCTGTGTAAGCTCAAAAGCTCATCTCTCTCACCAACAGAAGTTGGTCCAGTAAAAGATATTGCCTCACCTACCTTGTCTCTCTAAGTGTATCATTAGCAGACAGTACCAGAGCTATGTACTGAAGGTTGCCATTATGGGCAACTACATTTTCAGTGCTATCAACTCAGGACTTTTTTTTAAATGAGAGAAGGGAAGGTTGACAGGGATTTAATTAGCAGAAACCTGAAGGAGACCAGTTTTGTTAGGGTAATTTATACAGGCCAGAACATACATTTCTTTCAGGTAGGCAGGCAGGCTTGGTTAAAGTGATCACTTAATACAGATTAGGTTTCAAATACCTTTTTCATATACAGGTACCAGATATCGCTCATTTTTAGCTTGCTTGAAACAGCTGTGATATTTAAGTTTGTGGAATAGCTCCCTGAGCCTGGTATAAGAGGCAGCATGGTCTAGTGGGTAGGACATTGTATTGGGACTCAGAAGACTTTGATTCTGTTCCTAGCTCTGCCATTGAGCTGCTGTGTGAACTTGGACAAATCACTTTACCTCTATTTTCTGTCCCACTCTTTGTCTTATCTGTTTAAATTGTAAGCTCTACAGGACAAGGATTGTCTCTTTAGTATGTGTGCACAATGGGGCCCTGATCTCAGCTGGGGCCACTAGGTGCCAAGGTAATATAAACAATAAAAATGAAATGACTACACAGAACTTTGTGTTTAGATTGTTACCCATTAATGCCCTAGCCACAAGATCTGGGCAATTTCAATGTGCATTTAATGACACACTCTTATAATGGCTAAATGATTTCAGAAGGCATTAGTAATAAGGCCTTCTGTAGTTAGTGTTCTCAATCTAGGATAACACATTCTTATTAAACAGGATGTAGACCCAGGGCAGCCTCCCCAAGATCCAGTAGGACGTCCCATCATGCACCAATCTGGCATTAAGCATGCCACTGGTGAAGCTGTTTATTGCAATGACATTCGTGCTGTGGATGAAGAGCTCTTCCTGGCTGTGGTAACCAGTTCCAGGGCCCATGCAAAGATTCTGTAAGTAAATAAAAGAGATGTAAGAAAAGTGTTAGTGTATGAGGTCACTTAGATGCTTCCCACATTGTTTAACAGACTTGGATCATACTAACTAAGCATTTTAGTTTTATTGGATTACGGCTGGAATAGAGTATGGTGGAAAAGGAAATCAGGAAACAAGGGATAGATGTAAATGTAATTCATGTGGGAAGAGAGAGTATTTGCAGCTAATGCTTTTAAATATGGTGTTTTATTGTCTGGAAAAGAAAAATGTACAGCTGGAGACAGTTTCCTTGGAGCTACCTCAGTTTACAAACTCCTCAAGGAGTGTTGTTCACTTCCTGGTTTTCCAGAATATTCCTCTGCAGGTCTGGTCTTACATAAGTATTGTTCCATGTCCTCTTCACGGTATCACCTTGTTAAAGCGTGCTGGTACTGCAATGCCATTCCCTTATTCATTCCCACACTCACTGTTATTAATGGTATTTAATATTCACGTTGCCGGATCAGCGCCCATTTATATTGGGCACTGTACAAGCACAGAAGAATGTATTTTGATTCTTGAATGTTTCTGTTGTAAGCTATGCACAAACACAAATGCACAAGGACTGTCCTACTGCCATCCCTAGGACTAACTTACATTATGAGATGAGGATCTCTTTTTTATGCTTTGTTGGTGTCAGATAAGAAAGAATCCACATTTGAATGCGTGGAGCCCTTAACACAAAAGGGAAAATATATATTGGGATTTCTTGAACTTTCTACATACTAGGACTACAATTTAAATAACTATTTATGCCAGTCCCTGTCCCTTGTTCCTTCCCACCGCTTGTCCCCCACTTTCCTCTTCAAATATGCCACTAGAGCAGTTGATTATTTTTTCCACAATATACTAATCAACACATTTCAAACATTAAGATATCTGAAGAGGATACAAAGGGTATTATGTTTCTTTGTCCTGAAGCTTGCGGAATCATTTGTATTCAATATATTTGTCCCATACATACCAATTGTGGCACTGCCATTTATATTCTTCCTCCCAGATCAATTGATGCATCAGAGGCCCTCAAACTGCCAGGGGTGGTTGATGTGGTAACAGCAAAAGATGTTCCAGGGAAAAATGGCACTGAAGATGAGCAAGCATATGCAGAAGATGAGGTACTTCTTGCTTCTGGCTGAGGTGTCTTGGCCTTTAATGAAATATAATTTATTATGAAGAAGGAAACTTACAAGTTTTGCAAATATTTTGCTTATTGAAAACCTGCTGTGAAAATCACTCCAATGTTTATTAGTGCAATGCTGGCCTGACAGCACAGTGCACTGCCAGGAGATGTTCGGAGCAGGAGCTGTACAGGACTCTCAGTTCCTGGATCAAAGGGATAAGGAAGGATCCCTTAAATCATTCCCCAGTGACTTTAAGGACTTTTGTGGCTGACTGAAAAGGTGTTCATGGCTCTGGATGGAGCTACACCCAGGAAGGAGGGAATGACCCATGTCTGGATGGTTTGCCCTTGGGCGGGAGAGCCTGGGCCCAAGCCAACCCTGATTATAGAATGAGCCCCTTCATCCCACCCCCGAGGGGAATCAGGCAATTTCTTATAAAGAGCAGAAGGTGGCTGCAGCAAGGAGGAAGTTCAGGAGGTTGTAGTCAAACTGCAGAGAGTGAAAGAAAGAGTCATGTAGTGATGCCCTAGAGACCAAAGGAATTGCTCCAGCTAGGAAGGACTCTGACCAAACCGGGGGTGTTTGTGCTGTACCCGCTGAAGCTGGAGGGAAGACTTTTGTGTTTAGTTTTGAACTTTGAGTTAATACATCAGATCATAGAGAGCTGTTGTGACTGGGCTGGAAGTACCTGTGTGGAGTTTATTTGGGGATCCAAGAAGGGAAACTGAGTGAAGGGCTGCATGCAGGACTGCTCTGAGGCCCCCAGGCTGCACTGTGAGGTGGCCACTTGTGTATACTGTGGCAAGAGGCCTTTCTCTTCCCTCCCAGCTGACTCTGAACTCTTTCCCTTCCTTTCCCTTCCCCACTCTTCCTCTTGTACAGACCTGGACCCTTTTCCATTCTTGCTCTTTCTTGTTATTTCCCTCTTCACCCAAACCCTCTTCCTGTCAGCCATTCTCTTCCCCTGATGACTGATCACTGGCATCTTGCACTTTGATTCTCCCTCACTCCCACTGCACTGGGAATTTACCATGATTCCATGCATCAGTGGCTAGGCCCTGACATAGATGTGTAAGTGCAAACCCCAGTGTAGACAAGGAAAGGTGTGATTTGTGTTGGGGTACCCTGCTGAAATTAGGGTTAATCCAGCCCCCAGCAGCTGGGATCAGGGCATATTCTCACTGTAGTCAAGTTCATAGATGTTAGTGGTATTTCTAATGCTAGAAATGCTATCAGCAATAGCTGGTTGTTGCCAATAGCACTTCTCACATGTAATGAAATATGGTTTGCACTCACTCACAGAGTGTATGTAAGCACTGAACACAACCCCTCCCCCCATACACTGTCCAGTAATGGAATCAACCCAGTGTTATCACCAGTTTATATATGTTGGGTGTGTTGCAGGTGATCTGCGTGGGTCAGATTGTCTGTGCTGTGGTTGCAGAGTCAAATGTTCAGGCAAAGCGAGGGGTTGAAAAAGTGAAGATAGAGTATGAAGATCTGGTGCCAATTCTGACTATTGAGGTAATAATCCAACTCTCTCTCTTCTTTGTCTTGTGAAGCCATTGTATCATTTCACTCACTTTTTATCTACTTGTGCAGAGCTCTGTCAGGCTGTGGGTTTTAATTTGGCATCAAATATAGGTTTGTTTAGGGTGGGTTTTGGTTGTGATTTCACAGTATAAAAATCATTTGCGCATTTTTATTTTTTGGAAGTATAAAAGTCTTTGCTTTTTTGCTTAGTGGTTTCCTATTCATCTAATGTGTGAGAGGCTAATCTTTGCACAACAGGGATGAGATGCACAGCAAGGCAGTATAACAAAGAAGTGTGCACTGAGCACTTCCATCTCTCTGTGGGCTTGATTCTCAACTGGAGTGAATCAGTATAGCTCCGTTGAAGTAAACTGTGACACCAGCTAACATCTGGCACCGTGTATCCTGCATAAGTGTTTGATTTTGATTGGTTATCAGAATCAGGCAGTATCTCCCTCCCTCTTTCTCTCACAGACACACCTATCTACTTTTAGTACCTCTCTCTCTCTTTCTCTCTCACACACACACATAGAAAAACAGAGAGAAAAACCAGCAACAACAGAATGCTGTCTCGACAACGTAGATGTTGTCCCACTGATTCTAATACCCACATCTGACTATGTGAGGAGGTAATTGGATAGATAATATATGACTGTACAAAACATCCCCTAGTGCTGTCTGCAGTATTTCAGTTGAGTTGTATGTGTTCTTTCCTTGCTGCAGGATGCAATAAAGCACAATTCATACTTTGGAGAAGTAAAGAAAGTAGAACAAGGAAATATTGAAGAAGGATTTAAGTCTGTTGATGAAATCATTGAAGGTAAATTGCTTCATGCACTGGGTGGGAGTCCCTCTGATTGAGTCTGATTTTCAATAGATGGTTCAAGCCAATTTAGAATGTATAGAATTCTCTGAGGAACTTACTGTGAGCATGTCTTGACTAGGAAAAGGCCAAAGTTTAGGCTGGGTTTAAGGTAGAATTCAACCAGGTAAAATGGAGCTAAAGGTGCATGTTACCCTTGAGGGAAAAGGTCTATTTTAGGTGGGGCTTAACTAGTACTCTTAATTAAGGCCCCCCCATAACACAACCTCATTTCTGACTCAAGATAAATCTTAGAGATGATGAGAGATCAGACAGCAACTGCCCCAATGTGACTCAGATGGCAGAGTAATCAACGTTTCATTTTTATTAAAACAGAGGGAGAGCCATTGACCTCTTTAAAAAAAATTATCTCTTCCCAAAGATTATACTGATAAGAGAGAGGACATACTGTATATTCATCCTTAATATAGCCCAAAATAGAATAATGAATTAAGTATCTTACATTAGGTGACTCCATCTATTTAAGGGAAATAAGATTTAATAAAGAAAACGAGTAGTTTTTTGGCATATGAAGAAAGTGACAAATTTTAAAACAAGACTTGGTAAGAGCTCAGTGACTAGCTACTGATTTTGTTTGTTTTATTTTTATTTGAATAAAAAGCTGAGAGAGTATATTTTAATTGTTTAATTTGCATATAATTATTGTTTCTGTTATCTTAAAACAAAGACTGCAAACACTCAAATAATTGAGTGAAAGATTTTAACATTGCTAGTGTCTTCTCTACCACTCAGTAGCACTTCTTGAAACGTTATTTTGTAAATTCTTGCCGCATTATCTCTTAGGCCATGTCTATCGCCACCACCAGATCGATCTTTCTGGATCAATTGAGTGGTAGTGTAGACCCGCTCAATCGATCAGGAAGTTGACTGAGTAAATCCACCCACTCAAGTAGCGTAGCGCTGCGTCAATGGGAACGCTGTTCCCGTTGGCGCAGCACAGTGTAGACAGCACGCAGAAGGGAAACAGAGCAGTCGACGTGAGTTACGCAAGCTACTCTTCGTTTTGCATAACTCCTGTCGACTGCCGCCGAATCGCCCAGTAAGTGTAGACCAGGTCTTAGAGAATCACCAAAGATATCCCTCTGTTTTCGTACTTACGGCACCTTTGGAGGGACTCTTTTTCTCTTTATTCATCAGGGAACAAACTCCATTTTGACAAATCTGTGCTAAATCATGGACTTAGGCCTTTAAATGCAGGGCTTATTGCGGACTTAAGCCCTTCAAATCCAGGACTTATTCCCTCTGTGAAGGAATGATCAGTGCCTCCTTTTAGTCACAGTTTTTGACAGCATTCTTCCATTAATGGTAAAATAGTCCCTATGCTGTATTTTGTTGCTGGAGGGGTAGAGATATCTGTGATTTGTGGAGTGCTGTGAGCTGAAGTAGCTAAATAATGTTTTAGCAAAGGTTACAGAACAATATATGTATATGTTACTGTCTTAAAGAATATAGCAACCAATCTGTTACTGTCTAGAATTTCATGATTGTCATTGTTCTGAATGCTGTTATCATTTGAAATGAAACTAGAACTCTCTGTTTTAAAAGCAGATGTTCCTACCCTTGAGCTAAAGGAGAATCTTCATTTGCTTTTAGCAGTACAGGGTCTAGAATATACAATTGAGTAGTTTCACTTCCATACAGCAGAGGCTAGTCATGCACACACACTAGTCATTACAGTAGAACTCACATTTAGAGATGTCTTACTAAAATGTGTATTCAAGCTACCAAGACATGCAGAATAAAGAATGCAGCTCTGTAATGAGCCAAGTATAAATGCCAAGTCAGTTAATACATTTGTGTGCCAGTCTTGCTGTTTGCCCTCCCCCAGTGTGTATTACCCCCACTATCCTCTACTGTATATCTGTTCCAGTGTGTATGATTGTCACCCTCTTGTCACTGAACATTACACAACATACATATTGACATGCGCTTGATCATGTCGACCTCTTGTGGCTGCAGCTTTGAACCCTAATACTTAACTGCACAAGCATGAACGCCTCATGGGCAACTGCTAGTGCAACATCAACCCAGGCTTTCAGTACAAAGGAGAAAAAATACAGAGCATCAACAAAAGAGCTTTTGTAATGCGCTGATGGATTTCCATTCACGTAAGGAACACGACAGAAAAGGAAAGTGACTAGACTAGGTAGAACAAAGGGCAATCGCAATACGAGAGGGGCATACAAATACAAAAAGAACAAGTAAGAAAGGGAGGGAAAAGAAACAAGATGAAAAGTTTTCCTTATCTTACAGAGATGTTTAAAAGGAGAAAGGGTTACAGTAAGATTACTTAGTAGCTAGAGATCGAAAAGACCTGCAGTATCAAACCCCTTGATGGAGGAATGTATCAGATATTAACTGACACCACTATTATCGAGGATAAGAAAATTAGGCAAGGAGTAGATGGTTGAAGAGAGAGATTTTCTCCAAATAAACACATCAGGGTCCCACAGAGGCAAGTTAGAAAAATGAAATATAATAAAATGATAAAAAGAATGGAAATATTTATCTGAGTTCTCTGAAAAACTCTCTCTCATGCACACACATCTTCTGATCTCATATGGCTTTAAACACCAGCTGAGGCTTTTCCTGTGATTCTGACTGTAACAGGTGAAATCCACATTGGAGGACAGGAACACTTTTACCTGGAAACTAACAGTGTACTTGTTGTTCCAAGAGGAGAGGATAATGAAATGGATGTGCATGTGTCCACTCAGGATGCGGCTTTCGTACAGGTAATAAAAAGCACTTTTGGATAGCAATCTCTTTCCCATCCAAATAACTTCAAGAATAGACTGCAAGGCCTTGCAAAGACCTGAGTTCAGGCTTTCTGTGTTTGTCCTACCACAGTCTAATGACATTCCTAATACAGATTAATTGACTGGGATCTTGTTGGGTAATAAAGCCCTGTCTCTCTGCACTTGTGCTGTAATAATGGTTCTTGCGAGCAAGATGCTACCTTGAGTGCCCAGTCCAGCGTAGACATGAATGAACCATGTTACCAGTTGGTATACAGAATGGTACTACTGATCTCATTCTCTCTGGACACCTCCACAATTCTATTGTGCAGATTTGTAGGTTGGTTCATAACATTGTTCCTCCCTGTCTACACTGCAGGGAAATAATATTAGTAGAGATCTTGAATAGCAAGGATGATGTTTAACTACAGCTCTGGATAACACAGTTTTACAGTAGTGTCAATTGAGTGGCAAACCCCACCGAAGTCAGTGAGGTGGTAGTGATGTTGGGACCTGATCCTCCAAACACTTATTCAAGCAAGTTGACTTCCTCATGTGAGTAGGTTCCATTGACTTCAATGGTACTAATGTTCATGAACAAAGAATACTGATGCAAAACAGGTTTGCAGAATTAAATTCTAACTGATTAGAATTTGACCAGGGCCTGTAGGAAGGAACAATTTTCAGTTCTTTGAGTAGATGCAACTGTGTGTATGCACCCAGCCCACTAGAACCAGAGCAATTTGCCTAGCAGTACCTATAGAGGGGCTGTGCTCACGGCTCATGGCATAACCCCTCCCTGGCTACATGAGGCAGTGCCACCCCAACCCTTCCTCTGTTCTTTCTTACCACCCAGGGCTGGAGTCAGAGCTCTATGTGGTCTTAATCTCACAACCCCTCAGCTGGTTTAGGTTTTCTCTTGTTATATATAATTAGTAGTACCCTTAGTATTAGTTAGAGTAGTGTGAGTTGTATCAGTGTAATTTTCCTCGATGATGCTCTCACCAGGGTTTAAACATTGTCCTTTGTTTGGGGGAGTGATCCCCAACACCAGTACCCACACGTAGTGCTTGCTCTGTCTCAGTGAGGCCCACATTAAAGAGTGTTGTGCAATCTGCAGATCATTCAAGAACCAGATTGAAGTGCTCGAGACCTTTGCCTAACACAGCACCTGCTCAAACAGGCTGCACAGTCTGCTTCAGCACGGAAGCCCTTGCTCATGTTGGCACCACATTGCGCTTGCTCAACCACCTGAGTCTCATCCTAAACACTGGAAAGTCAACCTTGGCTCCCTCTCAGAAAATCAAGTTCACTGGGACCCTGTTAGATTCCACTATGTCAAAATCATTTCTGCCAGTGGCTGCTGCATGGCTGAATGAGGAGGAAGAGCAGTGTTTGGCAGCTGTCAACAAGTCCTCCTTAACAGTAGAAAGCCCTCCACCAGGATGGCCTGGTCAGCAAAATGGAAGCAATTTTCAGTGTGGTCCTTAGGCTGCAGAATCAGCCAATGCTGGCCTCTACCCAGGACATTTTGGAGTACCTGCTGCACCTTCACTCATTGGGCTTGTGCTTATTTCATTGAAAGTGCATCTGGCAACGATATTGGCATCTCATCCCCCATTGAGGGAAGATCAGTCTCCTCCAATGCCATGGTAGTAAGATTCTTAAAAGGGATCCTTCATCTACATCCTCCGGTCCAAGAACCAGTTCCTCTGTGGGAGTTTAACTCAGTCTTAACAGCCTTAATGGGACTTCCATTCAAGCCCCTGGTATCTTGTCCCTTTCCACTTTTGTGTCAGAAACCAGCTGCAAGAAGAGTGTGTGAGTTGCAGGCTCTGATGGCAGAGCCTCCTTATACACAATTCTCCAAAAACAAAGCGACTTTATGACTGCATCTAAAGCTTTTGTCTAAAGTGGTTTCTCAGTTTCATTTGAAACAGGCGGTATATTTACCTATGTGCTTTCCAAGCCTCATTCATCTCCAGTGGGTCAGCGTCTCCAAACATTAGATGTCAGGCAATGTCTACCCTTTTATCGGGACAGGACTAAACCGTTACATGCTTTGCCTCGTTTGTTTGTGTCATAGTGCAAACGATCTCCAAATGGATAACAACTTGCATCAAGACTTCATATGAAAGAGCTTTGGTTACACCCCCTCAGCAAGCGCGAGCTCATTCTACACGGGTGTAAGCAACGTCTGTAGCATTCCTCAGGAACATTCCCATATTGGACATTTGTAGGACTGCTACGTGGTGGTCAGTACATACATTCATGCACCATTATACCATAACCACATCTTCCAGAGCAGAGGCAAGCTTTAGTAGAGTGGTCCTGAAGTCCTTCTTTAGGTTGACTCTGAATCCCATCTCCTTGGGGGTGGGTCTACTGCTTATGAGTCACCTGAGTGGGATACATGGCTGCATCTACTGGAAGAAGAAACAGTTACTTGGTGTAACTGTGGTTCTTCAAGATATGATGCAGATGTGTGTTCCATGACCCACCCTCTGTCCCCTCTGCATCAGTCTCATTTTAGGGTGTTCAGGGTGAAGAAACTGAGGAGGGTCGGGGTGGCACTGCCTCATGTAACCAGGGGAGGGGCTATGGCCATGAGGCGTGCCTATCACCCCTGTACAAGGACTAGTCTGCAAATTTCTCCAGCTCAGGTGTGCTGGGTGCACACATGCCTAAGTGGAATACACATCTGCATCACATCTTTAAAGAACCACAGTTTACCATATGTAACCGTTTCTTATGCTGTGAAGAAATGTATTTGAAAGCAGTACTGCATACACAGCGCTAGAGTGTGGTCCCAGTGAAATCAGTGACCAAACTACTGTTGATGTCAGTGAGACTAAGATGTACCCCTTACTGATCTGTGCTGTTAATCAGTTTTGTGTTTATTTAGTGGTTTATTTTTAGCACTTTGCAATTCAGTTTAAAGAGCTTGGTCCTGTTGTCCTCATTTGGACAAATACCTACTGGCATTCATCTGAGTAAGGATTCTCAGAATTAGGTACTGTGCCAGTATTTGCACTGCAAGATAAGAGAAATATTACAGCTGCTTTCTGTTAAATAGCATAAACAGTCAATCTTTTCCAAGCAGCTGGTTAGCTTGGTGGATACTCTGTACTCCGCTGCAAATCTGTCTTGTAGTTCTAGATGGAGAGTATCAAAGTTTGCCCTAAAATTAGCCAAGTGTATTTTCCAGAGCTATAGTTCAGCATCTGCTCCTCTAAAAGGACCAGATTCTGCTCTCATTTCTGCCACTGTGAATCTGGAGTAACTCCATTATCTTCTGCAGAACTATACCTGGTTGGCACTAGTAGCACTTAGATGAGAATCTAACCCTGTTTCTTTATTTCTTTTATGAATTGGTAGCTGTGACAGCCTAAGCATTGTTATTATGGGTTTTGGTAAATAGCCGGTATAAAATCCTAGAAATTCACTTTTATAGGAATTAGTGGCTTCAGCTTTAGATGTCCAGTCCAGTAGGATCATGTGCCACTCAAAACGCGTTGGTGGAGCTTTTGGAGGGAAGGTTACAAAGCCTGCATTTTTCGCAGCAGTTGCAGCAGTGGCAGCACACAAGTAAGTGTTATGGGATTTTTCAGTGATTTTACTTAAACGAATTAAAATTACTCGAAAGAATTGTAAGGGAACCTCTGACACGAACACGGATAACATGATCAGCCTTAACACACTTCATTCTGCCTTACCATCTCGTTGGTAAGCAATCTTGGATAGCGACCTGAATAGTTTCAGTGCAGCTGGCAGTGCAATTCACCCACTGACAGAAGACCTGTGCAGAGTCCTCTATGCAGTGGCTCTCATGGAGGATCTCCTCATATGGAGATCCCCATATAAAGCCCGTTCAATCAGGTGTTGTTCAGTGAGGGTGGTGTGAATTTCACCCTAGATATTTGATGTAAGTGCTTTGCACACTGCATTCAGTTCTTATTGACCAAGTCAAGGCTAGCTGTAGAGGTTCTGCTCCTCAAAGCAAACTAGTGAATGTCCATCTCTACCAACTGGTAGTAACCAGCAGAAGTACGTACACAACATTTTGCCACAGGCAACTACCCATTCTCTCTATATAGTACAGCCAGACGTGGATCATCTGGGCATGTAGGCAACTAGAAAAGTAAGATGGACATAACCAGCTAGGGTTAGAATCTGATCTGAGTTATGTCATTCCAAATCTGGAGTAACTCCACCAAAGTCGATGGAGTTAATCCAGATTTACACTAGAAAGTAAGGCAGAATTTGGACATAAGTATATAAACAAGGTGCAATTTTCTGGCATCCATTTATTGTTGAGTCATCCCCCTGTATTTGTAATAGGGTATTCTTGCTGCCATTCACCAAAACATACTGATCTATTTATGACTAGGCTTGTTTGTGGGTATATTTCATTGTCAATAATAATCATTACAGCCACCCCTCCAAAAGTGCTGTGTTGAGTATAGGGAGCCCACCTAAGGAAACAAGCCATAATAACGCTTTCACTGTTAGTTTTGCACCACACCTATTGTTCCAGGGTAATGTGCTGCACAGTTCATTATGCTACAGTTGCCTATTGAATCTCCATTCAAGTCAGTAGAGCGCATCTGATCTATCCAGCAGCACAGTAGGTGTGGCCTAGCTGGACGTGGCTGGACATTCAGCTGTAGTCAACTTGTTAAACAAGCACAGTGCAACTTATTCCGCTGAGGCCTGTAGTTGCGGTTGAAGATTAAAGGGGGATTGGACATTCTTTAACACACTAACATGTGTGGGGCATAATAGGTTAAAGGTCTGGTTTTGTCTCATTCACTTGAGAGTTAAGAAATCTGCTGATGTTTATGAGCCAAATCTCCCACCTATTCCCCCAGACCATGCCTGAGTGGCAGGGGCTTCACAGAGACGAAAAGGAAGAGAATCCATCTCCACTACACCACAGAGCTGATCCATAGCTGTGACTGCAGCACTGGGGCTACAGTGGCCCCTGCTGCAGCTGTTCCCCTGGCCCATGAGGGTCAGTAGCTGGCTGATTTGTACAGAGGGGGATCCCATAGCCTCATGACACAGCCTGCCACAGATCATCCTCCCAAACCTTGCTTTGTGGGGAATGCGATGGAGCTCCACTGTTCACAGGGTGTAAAAGGATGAAGTGGGGAGGCTAAGCAGAGGCAGATGACAAGATGTTTCCCTGTTTGTTTCTATGAACAAATGTTAAAATCTTCTTTTCCCTTTCTGGATGAGTCTAAAATATACCCACATGATAGTGGACAGTTTGCCGTGTTAGGGCAATAAATGGTTAATGTGAGGTTAACAAGCACTTGAGAAGCATAGTAGGCTAGTTCATCTTTACTTCAGTAGAGTTACACTGGAAGAATTTGTCCCAATAACTTTATCTTCCTGGTAACTTGCAGTGATGGGACTGATAAGTGAATCTTTTGTGTTTGGTTTAGGACTGGGCATCCAATCCGCTTTACTCTGGAGCGAGATGAGGATATGCTAATCACTGGAGGCCGACACCCTTTCTTTGGAAAATATAAAGTAAGTGGGAGGGGAAAACAGATCACTGAAATATGTAGGGCAAGATCTTCAGCTGGTGTAAATTGGCATAGCTTCACTGAACCTGATGGAGCTGCAGTAATTTACACCAGTTGAGGATCTGGTCCCTGATTGGTTTAGATTTGGGTTTTTATTTTGATTAATTTGATTCTTCTCTCTTAAATATTATTTTTGTAAAATATCTATAAAATTAATGGGTACAAAAATGATTAAAAGAAGAAGAATGAATATTTAGCAAGAATAAACTTGAATGGACTGAATCCTTCTCTGGGGTCCTTCTGCAAAATACATGCACTGTTTGCTTGTATTATTAATTGTAGCATTATTTGTATATTTATATTGCAGTTGTGCTCAAAGGATCCAGTTAGGATTGGGATCCCACTGTAGTCTGTACAACACATAAGGAAACATCCTCTCTGCCCCAAGAGCTTGCAATCTAAATAGATAAGAGAGAAAAGACCTGCGAGAAATGGATGCAGTGTACAAGCAAAATAGTCAGGGTCGTGTCCGGCCAATGTCATGGTACTTTCTTGTGTCTTCTTTTTGGTTTGTTTAAAAGATACTCCTGAGCCATGACATTTTAATTATAAAAGAGAATAGAAGTAAAGAGTTGAGGCCCAATTCTGCAATCTTGTGCACACCAAACTCCTGCTGACTCCATGGGGCATTTGGAGTGTACTGAGAACACAGAGACAAGCTCATGAAAATAAATTCATATACTAACCTCTTTGTGTAGGGAAAATTGTGCAGCTGTCTCATCTGTTCAGAGCTCTTGAAAAAACAATTCTCAGATGTTTCAATGGATTGACACTTTCTCTCATTAAAGAGAATATGGACCCAGTCCTCCTGGCCTTATACAAGCAAAGTCTCTATGAAGTCATTGGGAGCATTGACTGAGTAAGGACTGCAGGATCAGGGCCCATGTGGAGGATTTTAACTTGAGAGAACTACAATTGCTCCAAAGGCAATTTCCTTTCATAGATCCTCACTCCTCAGAGTTGAGAATCTGTAAGTCAGGTATGTTCCTATGGTCCCCAGGAGGTTAAAACAATTATATTAAACAGGAACATTATAAATGAGCACTGAAACAGATTACATCTACAATATGAGTTTGGGGTGTGATTCCCAGCTTGTGTACAAAGACCCATGCTAGCTGTCATCGAGCTACCACGAGTATATGTAGTAGTGTAGCCACAGGCAGCAGCACTGGTGAGTACACACCCACAGGGTTCAGGCAGGTTTGTACTCAGCATAGCTAAGCCGTGATACCACTGCCTGGGCTACCCCGGCTACACTTCTATTTATACTCACACTCACTGTCACTGAGCTAGTGCAAGTATCTGTACTTAAGCTGAGAATCATCCCATGAGCTCGTAATGTAGACATAGCATTAGGCTTCTAAGGTCTTCTAAATACACTACTCACAATTTTCTTCAGGCTCTCGCAATGGAAAAAGGCAGCAGGCAATGGGTAAATAACTGTAATCAATTAAATAGCTCCTATGCTGCGGACTACTGCATAAGCAAGAAAAACATAGATCTAGACGTGTCCTGAGTAGTAAAAAGCCTTGAGCATGAACCAAATTCTTCCCCTTTGGTCAGCATCTTCCTATGAAGGTCAGTTTTGTGAATGATGCCTACATCCCCTTGTGAATCTAGCCCAAAAGTTTATTATTTTGGCCTAACCTATTGGGCATATTTGGATAGAATTCGCAAATAGTTTCAGATGACCTGAATCTACATTTTTCAGCAAATACACTATATGTCTGAAATATTTTGCCAAGCTCTAGTTCAGAAGTCTGAATATCGTTTTTAACTTGTATTCCAGGGAGGTTCAGTTACAAAGAGCAAGTTGTCATAAATGTCTGAAAAGTCCTCTAATGTGTTGGTTACAATGTTGCAGGTAGGATTCACCAATGATGGTAGAATCATAGCTGCAGATATTGAGTGCTACATTAATGCTGGATGTACACTAGATGAGTCTGAACTGGTAAGTTCTTCAAAACTGGTGGTAACTTCACTGGCCACAAAACAGAAGGAAAATGTCCTTGTTCAGACTTGTTTCTGGTAAGTAATGAGTCTGTTCTCGTTAAGTATGACTCTCTGATTGTGGCAGAAATGCATCTGTGGCGTGGATTTTTGTTTCAGTAGCCCAACAAGGCCTCTGTCTCCTATCAGGTTTAAAGAACATAGGAAGTACAAATTTATGATTACAGTGAAACCTGCCCAAGATACCATGCCTATTATATAACTTCCTAGCTTAATAAACCACCCTACAGTCTGGGCTAATTCTCTCCTCACTCATAGTTGTTTTACACTAGTGTAACTCCACTGACTTCAACAGAGTTACTCTTGATTTACTGTAAGCAGCAGCAGAATAATCAGGCCCCCGGAATATAATTCTGCTCCATCTTTAAGCAACATCATTTTGTCAGTCCCAATTAATAACACAGGTTTCACTGTAATTCTAAAGAAAAAGAAACCACTTTAACAGGGATAATCTCTCCTACTACAGGTAATTGAGTATGTTGTGCTAAAAGCGGATAATGCTTACAAGATCCCTAACCTCCGAGTGCGGGGACGTGCCTGCAAGACTAATTTGCCATCAAACACAGCGTTCCGAGGATTTGGCTTTCCACAATCGGGTTTGTTTACAGAATCCTGGATAGCGGCGGTAGCAACCCAAACTGGCTTGCCGCATGAGAAGGTAAATTAACTGAGTTTAACAAATAAAATAAGACATAACAGAGGCCTGCTTCTACTCCTGATCTCAAATCAATTGCAAAACTCCTGTGTCAAAAGGATGGGGAGCTAAACCTTCAAAAGCTCTTTCTGTTGAAGTAGATTCATATTGGGCCAGATCCCACCACTTTTACTCATACTAAGTACAAATAGTACTTTTATTGATGGCAGTGGGGCTGTTCATGAAGAAATACACTATACAGTGACAGAATCTGTCGATGGAAGTTTATTTCTTCAATTGGAAGTCTCACATCTGATGTGTTCAGCTCCAGTCACTGTAATAGAGTCTCTCCCCTTTCCATTCAGTCTGGTGTCTAGTTGCCTGTCTGATGTTTCCTCCTGGACATCCAGCTGTTGTTTGAAACTCAGCCTCTCCCAACTGGACTTCTCATCTTTCCTATTAACCTCCCTATCTCCGTTCTTTGTCTTCACCAACAGCTTCAATTACCTGGTCCTATAATCTTATTATCAAACTGACCCTTCTTTTAACTTGTCCCCTCATATCCAAACTCACTAATTCCCTTTCCTTCTCCTTCTTTGATATCACCAATATCTACCCTTTTCTCCTGGTATCCACTACTAAAGTCATTGTCCATGCCCTGGTCATGTCTTGCCTAGATTAGCATAACTTCCTCCTTTTTGGCCTGCACCCGGCTTCTAGTCTGTGGAAAGTGTGACGGCTAAAGTACTTTTCCTTTCCCAGGACTCCAACAATATTGCCTTCTCCCTACCTCTTCCAATCCCCCCACTGACTTTCTATGCTTTACCACATCCCTTGTAAGCTTTTTGGCTCCACCTACAAGGCCCACACAGCCTTACCTAACCTACATTTCTACTCTCCTTTCCCCATCCCACTGCCCACGGCCTTCCCAGCTCCTAGGCCTTGCTCTACCCTTTGCTTCCTTTTCCTGCTCTCAGCTTTGTGCTTTCCCTAAAGCTGACTCCTACATCTGTGACAATCTTTCTCTGCCTCGAGACTTTTCTTTCCTCCTTCAAATCCTGTCTTCAAGCAGCCTCTCCTCCTTTTCTCTCATCATTAATGATACCCTTATTCTCCCCAGGGCTTCTGTCATGTGTTTGGCCTGATACTGCAAGCCTTACTTACATTGAGTAGTACTTACACGTGTGAGTACTCCCATTGAGACTACTCAGGTACATAATTACTACTTGATGTGAGTAAGGCTGATGGAATCAGGCACTTTGATTACCAGTGTTTTAGGATAGGGAATGTGTCGTTATATTTGTAAAATGCTGTGTGCACTGTTTTGGCACTATATAAATATTTTGTATCAGCTTATTCACCTTCTTTTTCAGATAAGGGAGATAAACATGTACAAAGGAGTTAATCTAACTCCCTTCAAAGAGGAGCTCGATGCAACAAACCTGATGAAATGTTGGAAAGAATGTATGGAGAAGTCTGAATACTATAGCAGGAAAACAGCTGTGGAAGAATTTAACAAGCAGAATTACTGGAAGAAGAAAGGGATTGCAATTATTCCCATGAAGTTTACAGTTGGATTTAATGCTACACAGTACCACCAGGTGAGCTTTTGAAGCGCTGCCTTAAAGACCTAAGAGCTCCAGCATTCTTAAAGAATAAGAGGGAGCACAGATATGAAGGAGGGGGAGAGGAGGAGAGAAAGACACACATCTGGGTATCTAATATGATAGACCCAAGTCTCATCCACTCAGCTACAATTCCTTTCAGAATGAATGTGCCAGATCTACATACTTGGCTGTCCTCTTTGTAACCACTGCTGTAACCACTTGACTACACTCTCCTCCCTTAGCCAGAAGTAGAACCACGGATTCCTGATTCCAGAATTCTACACCTGTCTAGCAAATAATTGTGTAGCTCACTGGCAAAATGTGTCTCATGCTCCTTTTAATTGCTGGCCCACAATAAGTGTAATGATTATTTCTGTAGCTGAAGCAGTAGAGGCTTGTGCTGGGGAATTGAAGGTTCAAACCCTACTGATGATCTTTTTGGGGTTCCTTATGGCTGCACATGATGTAAATGTCTGACTTTTTACAGTTTTGCTTTATGTAAATCATATGGTCACAAAATATCCTTTACAATGGGTTTGATATTCTTTAAAAAACCCAAAACATTCTAATCTATGAGCTACAGTGCAATGCACGACAAAATCCGGATGTTTCATATTTCGCTCATTTCGGTTGCTTGTGTTATACATTGGCAAGTTTGAAGGTTGAGAGCTCTGAGAGAGTTTCAAATAATTCACCCAACAATGGCTACAGTAGAACACTGAGGCTGCAAGTTACATACCCAAAGGGGAAATTCACCCTTGTGCAGAGGATCAGTACAAGACGAGGCACCATTAAGTTTCACCTAAGCTCTCAAAATAAGGCTTAAGTAATTGGTTGGCCTTGTGCTGACTTTCTGCATGGGGTGAATTTCAACCCTATGGGGAAATTCAGCAAAAGAGTACATTTATTTTTTAATTAAAGTTAGTTAAGAGGAATTAAGGTATAAAAGTATCAGAAAAGACAGAGAAGAAGATGAGCAACTCCAAAAATATAGGACCAGATCCTAAAGAACGTATTCAGTATTTACTCTGTTTTTACTCAGCCAAGACTCTAACTGAAACCTGCGAGTGTTGCCTGAGTTAAAACTGACTAAGGACTTGGGGATTCAGCCCTTGGAAAGTTCAAGCATCCCGCAGCCTCCCTCTCCCCCATAGAAATAATAATAGATCTTAAAATATAAAGATGTCGGATGGGCACTGAATTTCATAGCACTTTGCTAAGCTCAGTCCTTTTTTGCTCTTGGGACCTGGGTGCATTGCAAAGGCATAGCATATGAATAATTTCTTTCCAGCTTCATGTTTAGTTCTCCATTGTATTCTCCTGTTCCTGCATGTGGGTAGATGGCTTGCATGGGATAGACTTATCCTTATGATCATGCACAGGAGAGATTACTTTTCCTGATGGATGATCATGAATGGAAGTTTATCACTTCTGTTCAAATTTACTACTTGCATAACCCCATCCTCTCCCCAGTTTAAGATAGCTACCCTTCTGGAATCTAACTAATAGCATGGATGTGCCAGCGTAAAAACAGACAGATAATGAAGTAGGTCCCAGTCAATTCACTTGACAACAAAGAAGGGTCCCAAACAGTGGCCAGATAGTTACATGAATTTGTAACAAATCTGTGCTGCAGACAACAGACTCAATTACTCAATATAAATCATGTGGAAACACATACACACATGCGCACACACACAGAAGGAGTTTGGACTAGTATCTGGATTCTTCGATTCTAAAACATAGGCCTCTACCACTTGATCTAAAGGAGAATTTCTGTAGCTGTTCATAGTTACAGCTGTTCATAGCCTGTTATCCTGTCTGTGGGCAAGCTGCTAGAGGGCAACTTGACTCACTCCCACACCCAAAGCCAGTACACTGCCTACTGTCCGCAAGGACCAGCAGCCCAGCATCAGACACTGCCTGGTGAGGAGGAAATGGTGTTTGATTTTAAAAATACTTCACAGGAGAAGTGAGATGATGACTAAGCTCATTCTCCCAGTTTCACAATAAGAAAAAAAATAACTGTTTTAAAAAATAAAAAATAAATTGTTGAAATGAATGATGGCATGCCTTGCAGAACTCCAATTAACAATAAACTGCTTAGCAAAATGGCTCCTCATCCTAAATTGCTAACTGTTGTCAGACAGCTGGAGGACTCCCTTACCCTCTTAACAATGCCCTGATTGCTGTGCCCTCTGAGAATGAAATCTGACCCCCCTCCCTGCTCCTGTTGGTACATCCTCTTGTTGAAAATGGTTATGATGTTAGTGTGACCCGTCCATGCCTAGGGTAGCCACCTGAAAATGCCAAGGTCAGGTCAGGCTGTAAAAGGAGAGCAGATTCTCCCAGCACTGGTGGGGTGACACTGAAGTCAGACTTCCCAACCAGCCACAAACAATGCTTCTGATTCCCTACACTGGTTATCAAGAAGCCAAAATAAAAATATACACAGCCCCCTTTACTGCATTTCAGTCTCTGGCTCCCAATCAGCTACTAGGTCCAGTAAAGAGACCAGTTATTTAAACTCTATGCTCTTTACCAAAAAGGTTTCTCCTGACCCCAAAGGGTCAGCCACATTACCAGATCAATATAAGTTTAGATCTTACCCAAAATACCACGCTGCCAGCCAATCCTTTAGTAACTAAAACTAAAGGTTTATTATAAAAAGAAAGAAACAAACTATAAGAGAAATATTAAAGGATTAAAGCAATCAGACAAATACAATTGATTTGAAAGTCCATATATATTAGGTTTCTAATGGAATTGTGGAGTTTGGAGATGGTATACATCTAGTACCTGGATGGGTCTCAGTCCTTTGTTTCACAGCTTCAGTTCAGTTGTAGATGAGTTGATCCAGAGGTAGGCTGAAGACTGAAGACAAAATGGATGTTGTGCAGCTGCCTTTTATGTCCTTTGGCCTTTGCCATGCTGCTTGTGGAATTTTACAGGAATAAGTTGGAGTCCAGGGTCACATGAGTGACTGGTGACTCATCAGGTATATCCCTGGTTTCTCCCCCTGGCCCATCATACCTGTGAGTTTCCTTAATGGACCATTAAGCAGACGCTTGAGCTGCAGCCACCCTGTCTGGGGTGTCACCCAGACACAGCACAATTTGAAATACAGATATATCAGCCATATCCATAACTTCCATTACACATATAACACATGAACATAATAAACATTATATCTTACTTAGCACATTATAGCCTTTCTAACAGTACCTGACACGGCATATCTCATGTGAATTATTATGATTTTGACATACTGATCTTAAACAATATAATAAGTGCCCCCCACCCCTCCCCCCAATCCAGCCAGTATGACAGTTAGCGTCAGCCTTAATTAATTAAACAACAATTTTCTGTTGGTTTTTCTTTAGGCTGCAGCTCTGGTCCATATCTATACAGATGGGTCTGTGTTGGTGACTCACGGTGGAATTGAACTGGGACAAGGAATTCACACCAAGATATTACAGGTAAGACAGGAATTAACCATTTGAATGAAGATGAAAATATGAGAAAGATACTCATGCGACTGCATCAGTAGAAAAGGTGAATGGTACTCAGAGGTCCTGCCGGGAAAACCTATGACAGCCAAGGTCAGGGTGGAGGCTCAGGCCGAGGTTTAAGAACATAAGAACGGCCCTATTGGGTCAGACCAATGGTCCATCTAGCCCAGTATCCTGTCTTCCAATAGTGGCCAATGCCAGGTGCTTCAGAGGGAATGAATAGAACAGGTAATCATCAAGTGATCCATCCCGTTGGCCATTCTCAATCTTTGGCAAGCAGCAATCCCTGCCTATCTTGGCTAATAGCCATTGATGGACCTATCCTCCATGAACTTATCTAGTTCTTTTTTGAACCCCGTTATAGTCTTGGCCTTCACAACATCCTCTGGCAAGAAGTTCCACAGGTTGACTATGTGTTATGTGAAGAAATACTTCTTTTTGTTCGTTTTAAACCTGCTGCCTGTTAATTTTATTTGGTGACATCAAGTTTTTGTGTGATGGGAATGAGTAAATAACACTTCCTTATTTATTTTCTCCATACCAGTCATGATTTTATAGACTTCTATCATATCCCACCTTACTCGTCTTTTTTCCAAGCTGAAAAGTCCCAGTATTATTAATCTCTCCTCATATGGAAGCTTTTCCATACCCCTAATCATTTTAGTTGCCCTTTTCTGTATCTTTTCCAATTCCAATATATCTTTTTTGAGATGGGGCAACCATATCCGCATGCAGTATTCAAAATGTGGGTATACAATGGATTTATAAAAAGGCAATACAATATTTTCTTTCTTATTATCTATCCCTTTCCTAATGATTCCCAACATTCTGTTAGCTTTTTTGCATGTTTTCAGAGAACTATCTACAATGACTCCAACATCTCTTTCTTGAGTGGAAACAGCTAATTTAGACCCCATCATTTCATATGTATATTTGGGAATATATTTTCCATTGTGCATTACTTTTTATTTATCAACATTGAATTTCATCTGCCATTTTGTTGCCCAGTCACCTAGTTTTGTGAGATCTCTTTGTAACTCTTTGCAGTCTGCTTTGGACTAAACCAGGGGTGGGGAACGTCCGGCCCGCGGGCCGTATACATCCCACGAAATCATTTGGTCCGGCCTGCGGCGGGCCGCATACGGCCCGTGAAATCATTTGAATCATTTGAATTCGGCGGCGGCGCGGTTTCACGGCAGCGGCGGGGGGGAATTCGACGGCGGCGCGGTTTCACGGCGGCAGTGGGGTTCCGTGGGGGGGCAGTGCCCGCCGCCGAAACCCTGCCGCCGTTTGCCCCTTTTCGGCGGCGGGGGACTTCGGCGGCGGGCACTGTCCCGCCGCCCCCCACGGAACTCCGCCGCCGCCGTGAAACCACGCCGCCGCTGAATTGCCCCCCGCCACCGAATTCTCCCCCGCCGCCAGGGCCACCATCAGGCCCTTCACAGAAAAAAGGTTCCCCACCCCTGGACTAAACTGTCTTGAGTAGTTTTGTATCATCTGCAGATTTTGTCATCTCACTGCTTTTTCCAGATCATTTATGTTGTGTTACTGCTTTTGAATTACCAATAAAGCCAGACTTCTGGAAGGGGTAAGCCCAGAGACTAATGCCCAGATCCATAAAGATATTTAGGCACCAAATGTAGAACACAACAGATGACAAGGATCCAAAATGAATGGGAGACAAAAATTATTCATGCAGAAAACTAAAATGCTGTTGTGTTAGTTCCTTCAGTGTAAATAATTATCTCTATAGCTTCAGCATCAAGATTCTGCATTTCTGATATAAATACCTGTAGACAGTGAAAGTGTGCAGACACCAAATGTATGTGGAAATTAGGTATTTTGGGGACTGAAATTACGGATGCTGATGAGGTAATCTAAGAGAATGTAGTGTCACATTGTAAATTGGAATATGAACTAACCTAATAATTTAAAATGATTTGGCTAGGCAGAAAGAATGGTGAGATTTCAAATACAATAGAGAAAGAACTAATCATTATATTTAAAATCTGATCCAAAATATTCCACATGCCAAGCTAGAGAGAGCAGCTCATCCAGAGAAAGATCTGATACTAAACTCTCCAGTCCAGTCTATATCCACCATCTCCAAGAAAAAGGTAGGAAAATGTAGGGTAAAAGAGAATTTTCTTTAATTTTAGCTGTTCCCAGCTGTCTCCACCTCCTGTTAAGGCAATTATATGCATGTCATCAGGGTAGCTCTGTACGAAAACAGCAGCTGAATATGATTTCAGTGCTTGGCATTGTCAAATTAACACTAGACATCCCCTATCAAATTTGGTCTTATGTAAACACAGTATTGGCAGTCCTCTTTTTCTTGAGTCAATGCTGAACTCTCAGTGGAACTGGATATAATTTTGTTTACTTTCCTTACAGATTGCCAGCCGTGAATTGAAGGTACCATTGTCATATGTACACTTCTGTGAAACAAGCACAATAACTGTGCCTAATGCGATAGTCACAGCAGGATCAATTGGCTCGGAAGTCAATGGGAAAGCAGTTCAGGTTACATTTTTTATGAATTATTACTATGATTATTGCTTCTTTCAACTGATTTATATTGCTCTGCACATTTGCACCTCATTCATTGTTGTAGTTTCTGAGCACGCCAATAGAGCATATCAGTACCATCACCTCAGAATGTCTCTTGCTTGTTTGTCACATGAGCAGTTTAAGGGAGGGCAAATTACCAAACACTAGCTCACAACTTATTCCTCTCTGCTTTTCTGTATCAAATCTAAAAATACTTGTGCAGGATTTAGTCAGAGGAATCGATTGGTTCTCGTACCACCATGGATACTTAAACATAAGCTGATATAAGATTCCAGGATGTGCCTCTGGTGACATGATTACCATCAGAATGAAACACCTTTACCTTTATAGGTACTTTGGGCCTGATGCTGCTGACACTCCTGTAAATTGACCAAAACTAGTGACACTGTATCAGTGTAAAATCAGTATGAGATCAGAGCCAGGGTCTTTGTCTTTCCCTTGGTGATACCTTCAGTTAAACATGGGTGTGCAAAGGGGTAAGTTTCACCAGGTCAGACGCCAGTGCTGCTCATTGATAAGAGCTGCCTTCATGGCTGGCCAGCTAGCAGGAGAAAGAAGCTGCGGTTAGATGTTCCTGGGAAGTAATGGAATGATGGTCCTCAAAATGACTCTCTGACACAAATCAAACTCGCCTTGAACAGCTTTCTTAGGTCAAAGGCAGCATGGAGCAGAATTGGGTAGAGGCAGACTGCAGAGATACCTAGCAGGGTATCACTACCATATTAAAGGCTATAGGCTTTGAAATTTCAAAGCAGATGCTGCTGCTGCTGTTGTTGAATTAATCTTCTTTGCTCTGTTCATTGTTTCCCATCTCTCTCTTCTCCAGAATGCTTGTCAGATTCTTCGGAAACGCCTGGAACCCATCATTAATAAAAACCCTGAAGGGAAATGGGAGGACTGGGTCAGTGCTTCTTTTTACATGACTATTAAAATCATGGGCAAGGGTGTGGGTTGATAAATCATGGGCTACACTGTGTCATCTAGCAACAGGCAGGAGTTGGGAGCAGTGTGGAGCCACACTGCCCCAGAGGGAGCTTGGAGGGATTGTGCCTCAGGATGGACAGTGTAGCCTACTCCCCCCTCACATGACTGGCAAACTCCTGAGATTGTCCTTGGCCCTTGTCTGAGATGCCCTTGTGCCATCCCCTCCTATGTATCCAGGCCAGGGTCAGGGAGAACCTGGTCTTGTACTGGAATGGGATAGGGGCTGAGGTGTGTTGTCTGACTATATACATAACAGTATGGATGCATCAGCTGTGCAGTGTACATCAGAAACTACTCCTGGAACGGGAGGCCATGTGCACTATTTGGAAGGGGATGGTAGTAGCTCTGACTGCATTCCTACATATAACCCTCTGAAAATCACGGTTTTCTACTTTGTGATGACAAAACATTTTTAATAGATGTACTGACATATAATGTCCATTCCCAAAGTCTCCAGAATAGTATCATCTACATAGAGCAAGAGCACACTTTGAGCCTTGTCATCATCATTCTGTCCATTGCAGAATGAAGTCCTCACCGGAGGGCTACAATTCACAGCACCTCTTCCCTGGAATAGGTTTAGCTAATTAGGCCTGCACAGGATACCACTTCATCATTCCCTCATTGCTGCTGATTGCAATGGATGCATCTACCTTGTTGGTTTCCATTACACCAAGATCAGCTTTCTCCTTCCTCTTCCAGCAGCGTTTCCCAGCACATCACTACTGTACCAATGTTATAGGCTTCAGACTGTCCTTCACCACAGTTTTCCTTCTGATCCTTTTTCACCTGCATTCCCATGCAGTTTTAACCACACCTACTTCATCTTCTTGGCAAATGCCTGAGTATCTGCCCTGTATGTCTGTGCTCATCTGACACAAATGCCTAATAAAAACCCACTTCTCTTTAAACTAAGATGCAATTGGTTCTGCATGACTGTTCAGGCTTCTCAATTATCAGAAGCAGAAAATATTTCTATTATGGCAATGCCTAAAGTCCCCGATGAGGATTAGGGCCCCATTGTGCTGGGTGCTGTAAAAACAGAAAAGAGACACTCCCTGTCTTGTGGGGCTGCAGGTTAAAGAATGCTCCCTCATGAATACATTTGGGGGCGGGTGGTTTCTTCACCTTATCTTACTGGTTTGAAATAGAGCGTAGCAGATTGCTTATTGTGATTTCTTCTGGTTTTAGTTAATGAATTCACCACCACACTGAAGTCAGTAGGGATATGTGTTTGTATCAGTGTGCATAAACATTTCCTGATTAATTCTGCTGAAGAGCATGAAGGTGTTTGCTAACTGTGGTAAAGACTGAGTGAGAGTACTATGGTCTAGTTGGGTGAGCATGGAACTGGGAGTGAGCAGCTCTAAATCCTAATCCTGGCTCTGGTGCTGACTCCCTGTGTCCCCATTGGCAAGTCACTAGACCTGCTCTGTGTTAGATATAAACTTATTTAAAATGTTACACTAGCACATCCTGCTGATACAGATGCAGTGAAAGCAGTTTAAATCATGCTTAATGCAGTAATGTCTGTTCTCTATCATTTGGGTCTCTCTGCTGTCCTATTCTGCACCCTAATGCTCCCCACTGTTACTTTTTGTTAATGTAAAAATATTTGTATTTCTTTACCTGGATTTATATTTACCTTTCACACTAAATGTACCTATTGCAGATTACTGAAGCTCATGAGCAAAGTGTGAGTCTTTCAGCTACTGGCTACTTCAGGTAAGGAATGCTGTTAGTCTTTTTTAAATTACTGGCATCAAGGATCATAGATGTGGACCTTGATGGTGTGTCCAAATGAGGATAAGAGTCTCCCCTCTTGCCTTCTCCAATCCTTTCATTCTTCCCCTTTCCTTCTCTGTTGAAGGCCAAATCCTGCACTCAGCCCAAGTAAACAGGCTGCATGTTGGGCAATGGCAGGGGCCAGGAAAGGCTAAGTCTCCTCCCCAAGCTGTGCTCATTGGCCACTGCTGCATCTCCTGTCCTGTGCTAGGTGTTTGGAAGGTGGGACCATGTTTTCTGCACAGCCTCTCACCATGATGGGACATAGAAAACCTACATTGAGATCTGCTCCATGGCACCTACGAGACTGTGCCACCCCCTGGCACTCTGCCTCCTGCCCTCTGTTTCCTTGTGTGCAGCAGAAACACAGCAGTGCTGTGACACTGAGGGCCTTCTTCACCAGAGCCTGTGAAAACAGCTGGCTTGGAGCAGGATATTAACTTGGTCTTGCCACATGATTTCCATGACAATCTGCTCTACAATTGAGAGGGCAGTGGTGGGGGAAGGGGAAGTGTTAGAGATCAAATGCCAGTGCTCACTCAGTCTGAAGGATGCTCTTACTCCCACCAGAGGCTATGTGACAAATATGAACTGGGACACAGGGGAAGGAAATGCTTTCCCATATTTTGTTTTTGGAGTTGCTTGTTCTGAAGTGGAGATTGACTGTTTGACAGGAGATCACAAGGTAAATGGTGAATGTTAATTTATGCCCTTAGTATACATTGGTTAGATTCCTATATATTTCCCTCCAATGCTACACTGGTGTAGTTATTTTTCCTCTTGCTTTTTTTGCTGAGAAGGGAGAAATGGCATTAACTACATGTTCTCAAGGAAGTGCCAAGATAACTCTAAATAGCTCTGTCATTCTCAATCTCGTTTGTTAACCTCTTTGAAAGATCTGGTGCTAACCAGTGAGATTAAGGATGAGAAAGTCCAATACAACAGGAGATGATTAGAATAGAATAGATCAGTTTATTTTGTGGCCTTTAAATTAGACCTGATAGACTGAACCTATCCAGCAGGGGCCAACTGTGCAACAATATATGCCCAGTTAATTAGCAATTATCCCCTGTTTCACAGGGCTTTATTGAAGCAGTAGAAGGCATTGCCACATAAAGGGGGCAATGCAGAGGGGCGCCAGACAAAGAGCATCTCCCAAAGACATTGTTCTTATAGAGTATGGAGACCGGCAGAATGCTTCCAGTGATCCTGAGAGAAGCACATTCAGAAGCAACAACTACCACACCTCTTACTACTCATTGGAAGTGTCTGGCACCATGGGTGGGGCTATGACTCCCCCACATCTTGTCCTACTCATGTCCAGAAACCTTCTCCCACCAGCCAGCAGCACACCAGTGGGAGGAGACATGGCACCTTCTTCAAGGATAGCACAGTGGCCACTCGACATGAATTCCTTCTTCAGGCAAAATGCCCCTTGCAGCACTTTTAGACTCACAGCCCAACACAGGTGGTGGCTAACCATCACAATCCAAACCTTGGACTTCTACCAAGAGAGCAAGCAACAAGATCATTCTGGGGCTAATGTCCAGCCTGTGCCTTACCTCAGCACAGGGTGCTAATGTTGCATTTCAGTTGCCATACACTCATGGGTGTTCACCAAAACCACTTCAGATGAATTAATCCCTTGTCAGGCCAGGGCCTTTGAAGCTTGCGTCTGTGCTTCAGAATAAATCTGCACTACTTTACTGACAACCTGGAATATTATTTTGTGGGTGGGGTTTGCATTCCTTAAAAACTGCTATTTTTATTGTTTGTAAAATATGTGCCCACAACAGCTTATATTTGTTTAACAGAACATCAGAACAGACATTGTCATAGATGCTTGTTTCAGCATAAATCCAGCTGTAGATATAGGACAGGTATGTACCAGTATTTCCATACGTATACTTTGCAATAGATGTTAGTGATAGTTTTGCCTTGCACTGAAATACTTTCCATTAAGGGAGCCAAGCCTGTGTCCACTGAAGTCAAGGGGAAACTATCCATTGACTCTAATAGGTGTGGTTTGGGCTCAGAATTAGGTAGCATTTGCTTTGTGTTGGCATTTGTTAATGAAACAAGTTAAGTGGCCTACTACTGTAACATGCCAAACATCTTCTGAAGGTGGTGAGTGACTACAGGTCCTGTGGACTTCACTGGGAATTGAGGCCTTGCAGAAAGCACTCAGCACCTCACAGGATTAGGTCCCAAATCCCTCTTGGTGTCTCTTCTTCATCTTCTCATCACCCCACACAGAAAGCAAAAATAATTACCGAAGGCCAAATCCTGGTCCCGTTTAAGTCAATGGCAATACACTATTGACTTGAGTGGGACCAAGATTTGGCAGTGAATTTTCTGGTAATGGTAATACATATCAGAAAACCAATTTTTCTTTTATCAGTGGTTGGTTGGTTGGTCAGTTGGTCCTTAACATTCTTCTCAGACCAGTATTGGCACACAAAGGGGAACCCAGTCTCTTCTATTCCTCTCTGTCATTTGCTGATACTTCCATTTGCTCTGTGGTATTGAGATCAACTATTCTGCCCTCTCTGCTAAGGGTGGTTCTTAAAGTTTCTCTTGGAAACCCTCATTTCTTCACACCAGTTGGTTTGCACTTGACAGTTCATTTGGGAGTCTGTGTGTTGGCATCTGGAGTACTGTATATGCCCCAAATATGTCCAACGTTTCCTTCTGATTCTGGTGGAAATGAGCTGCTGGTTGATGATTTCTCAGATCCATTCATTGGTGATGATGAGTTTCTACCCAATGCCCAGGCTGCATGTTGGGCAGTGGCAGGAGCCAGGAAAGGCTAAGTCTCCTCCCCAAGCCATGCTTATTGGCCACTCCTGCATCTCCTGTCCTGTGCTAGGTGTTTGGAAAGTGGGACCACGTTTTCTGCACAGCCTCTCACCATGATGGGACATAGAAAACCTACACTGAGATCTGCTCCATGACACCTACGAGTCTGTGCCACCCCCTGGCACTCTGCCTCCTGCCCTCTGTTTCCTTTTGTGCAACAGAAACACAGAAGTACTGTGACACTGAGGGCCTTCTTCACCAGAGCCTGTGAAAACAGCTAGCTTGGAGCAGGATATTAACTTGGTCTTGCCACATGATTTCCATGACAATCTGCTCTACAATTGAGAGGGCAAATGAACTGTCAATGCCCAGAATCTTTCATAGAAAGACAAGGTGGTGTTGGCATGTAAAATTAAAAAGGTCGTAGAGCAGTTTTTAAACTAAGGGCTGGGGGAAAGACAACAGGTGCGGAGGAGCACATGGTTCAGACAGAGACATTCCTTAAAGGAGGATTTATTAATGGAGATTCTGTGTATCCTAGTAAGGAGGAGAGGATGGAAGAGAATAAAATATGGGTAAGATCTGATGAGAAACAGTCAAATGAAAAAGAGTCCCATTCAGTTACATCACTGTAGTGTAGGCTGCAGAAGATGTTGTGATGCGTTTGTGACGCGGCAGGTCTGGTCAGGACCGGTTGAACAGAGCACAATTATATAACCTGTTTTTCCTCCTCGTTATCTAATTGTGTTCTGTGCCAAGGAAAGTGAAAGTGTTAGCCAAGCCACCTGCTGTAAATAAGCCAGTCCCCGCTATGCCCTGAGTAAATATGTTATGCTGTATAAGAGCTTGAAATGCGAACAATGCCAGAGACTCTGCCATAAACTCACCGAGAGAGTCTGGCATTCCCCTGCAGCCGCTTTGCAGAGCCCTAGGGTCTCCCTCTGCTGTTTGGAGCATAAGATGTGATTAAAGATAAGTGTACCTACCCAGAGTGGGCGTGTTTTTATTCCTTACCTGGTATCCAGAACCGACAGGCAGGTATAACAATCACATAATAGCAGACAGCTTATACACAAATGCTAGAAGTCTAAATACTAAGATGGGTGAACTTGAGTGTCTCATATTAAATGAGAATATTGATCTAATAGGCATCCCAAAAAGTTGGTGGAATGAGGATAATCAATGGGACACAGTAATACCAGGGTACAAAATATATCGGAAAGATAGAACAGTGATAGTGAAAGATAGAACAGGAAAGATAGTACCGGTGGGGGAGTGGCACTATATGTGAACATAGAGTCAGATGAAGTAAAAATCTTAAATGCACTAAACTATACCATAGAATCTCTATGGATAGTAATTTCATGGTTGAATAAAAAGAATAGAGCACTAGCGATGTACTACCAAACACCTGACCAGGATGGTGATAGTGACTGTGAAATGCTCAGGGATATTAGAGAGGCTATAAAAATAAAAAACTCAATAATAATAGTGGATTTCAACTATTCCCATATTGACTGAATACATATCACCTCAGAACTGGATGCAGAGATAAAGTTTCATGACACCTTAAATGACTGCTTCTTGGAGCAGCTAGTCCTGGAACGCACAAGAGGAGAGGCAATTCTTGATTTAGTCCTAAATGGAGCATAGGATCTGGTCCAAGAGGTGAATATAGCGGAACCGCTTGGTAATAGAAACCATAACATAATAAAACTTAACATCAGTGGTGGGGAGGACATCAAAGCAGCCCACCATGGTAGCATTTCATTTCAGAAAGGGGAACTACACAAAAATGAGGAAGTTATTTAATCAGAAATTAAAAGATACAGTGTCAAAAGTGAAATCCTTGCAAGTTACAAACTTTCTGTCACCACTGAATGAGACGCAGACATTACTATAGGAGTTGCACCTTCCTGCCACAGGTATTAATTTGGCCTATTTTCAGATTGCATTCAACCTTTTGTTGTGGGTTAGGTGAAACCTTGTTGATATGGTTGGGATGTGGCTGCCTCCTTATCTTCAGGATAAATGTAAAGAAGCCGTTGTAACCCAGTGTTTGAAACAATAGCATTAGCACCCAGAACACAGATACATGGAAAAGCTGAGTAGATGCTGAATCAGGTGGCCCAAGGGGTTTCAAAAGCAGGGGCTAGGGCTTTGATTGATGAAACTGTTTTGGTCTGTATGTAAGAGAGAGAAAGAGAGCACAAGTGAAGTAGCCAGCCAGAGAAAGCCAAGCAGACAGTAAACAGAAGGCTGGTAATGTGACCTTGAAAGAAAGCTAAGAGAAAAAGCTGTTTGGGGACACAGTACTGGCTAGAAAAGCAGGCTTGGAACAGCCTGCTGTTCATTTCCTACTGTGTTCAAGGAAACAGGACTTTGTATGTTCTTTGTGAACACACAAAACTGCATCAAAGAAATACCTGATGATCACCCATTTCTCCTCCTAAATGGAACAATTTACAAGACCCCAAATTTTTGGTTAGCCGCTCAGATTAAAAAAGGTAACACTATTAAATAAGAGTGTCTGACAACTTCTCTAAGAAGAAATCCACAATTTCTTTTTCAATGTGTTAGGTTGAATAATTTATTTATCTTACAGTTCTTGGGCAAATTCTTGGCCCTATAAGTAGAGGCATTGAAATCAGTAAGCCAGATTCTGCTCTCAGTTACACCACTGTGAATCTGAAATAACTCTACTGACATCAGTGGATTTATTCTGAATTTATACTGGGGTAAGGAAGAGCAGAGTTTGCCCCAGTGGGAATATTTCTGTGAGTACAACTTGGTCCCATATGGTCCTACTTAGTTTAGCATTTGTCTTTGGCCTAGGTGCCGCAGAAGGAAAGAAGCCAGTTAATGTTGTAGATCTAAAAGTTTTAGTTATGGTCACATTTTTATCTTTTTAAATGAATAAAAACAGAAATTGTGTACATTTTTTCCCTCAGATTGAAGGTGCTTTTATTCAGGGGGTTGGACTTTATACAATGGAAGAAATAAAGTTCTCCCCAGAAGGAGAGCAGTACACTTTGGGTCCAGATACATATAAAATCCCTGCTGTCTGTGACATACCTGAACATTTCAGGGTTTACTTGCTGCCGAACTCCCGAAACTCAATTGCCATCTACTCCTCCAAGGTAAACAAGCCAACTGTGCTGTATAAAGTCATAGCAGGTTCTGAACGTTACTCAGCTACAGCTACCAAAGTGCACTTACTATGGTGTGTGTATTTAAAAAGTGCTTTCCAGCTGTAGCGATATTACAGGTTTCAGAGACGTTCCCTATACTTAAAATGGGGAACACCACGGACACCAGTAATGCCTGTAGAACCAGAAGAACCTTTATAAGTTCACCTGCTGTGAGAAAAAGGGTAATTTTCATCATTGATTTATTTTGATGTTTTGTCTTTCTTCTTCTTATGTACTTGTATAACAGTAGCACTCAGAAAAGCCCATCTGAGATTGAGACCCGAGCATGCCAAATTCTGTACATACACATAGTAAGAGACAGAGCCTGCCTTGAAGAGTTTACAATAAACACAGGGTATGAAAAAGGAAGAATTATTACCCCCATTTTGCAAATGGGGAAGTGAGGCAAAGAGAGATTAAGAGGCTTGCCCACTGTCTCACAGGAAATCTGTGGCAGAGGTGAGAACTGAATCCAATTCTCCCATTGCCTTATCCACAAGGAATCTCCTTTGTATCCTTCTCATCATGTGCTGTAAGGGTGAATTCATCCCTGTGCAGAGCCAGCCCAAGGCTTATGAAACAATTAAATCCTCAGAATAGAGTTTAAGTGGGACTGTAATCAGGGGTAGGCCTTGTGCTAGTAGAAGAGGCAGACGTCCAGTGCCCCAGCCTAGTATCTGGAGGAACTGCATCTGAGACATGGGAATTTCCAGGAGAAAGTTCACTTTGGATGCCTACTAGGGATGAATGTCTTTAATAGCTTAGAGCAAGTAGATTTTTTCTAGTGGAGATGATGCTAGAGGCAGAAACCATCACAGTTCTTTGTAGAGATTAAACAATGCCACTTTATCCATTCAGGAACTGGAATAAAAAAAGGAAGGGTGCCTAGTTCTGTTTGATCAAATACAACGAAATCCATTTGTAAGGTGTATTGGTACTGAAAGGCCTGAATTGTTTCATTGCTTTGCAGTGCAAATGATGCAATCCCGGTCAGAGCAAACCTTTGCTTAAAGTGGAGATGGGCTGTGAATTAAAAAAAAAACCAAATGCAATTCCGATCAGAGTGAACCTTTGCTTATAGTGGAGATGTGCTGTGAATTTAAAAAAACCCAAAACATTATGAGCCAAACCCTAATCCTCAACTCTTCAGTAGTCTGGAGTGCTCAGAGCCCTGAAGAAATGGATTGTGTCCAGCTGTGTTGGTGTAAAACTTAAGTGTGGGCCAGATCTTCACCAGGTATAAATCAGCCTACCTCCATTGAAGTCAGTTGGCCAGATCCTCAACTGGTATAAATTGATGTAGTTTCAATGGAGCTATCTCAATTTGTGCCAACATGTTGCCCATCGCTGTTGTCAATCAGTTTCTAAGCAAATCTATGTGACTGCCTTTGTTCTCTCTCAGGGAATAGGCGAGGCAGGGCTGTTTCTGGGATGTTCTGTGTTCTTCGCTATAAGGGATGCAGTGGCTGCTGTGAGGAAGGAAAGAAGACTAACCAAAACTTTCACACTGAACAGCCCACTGACTGTGGAACGGATTCGAATGGCCTGTGCTGATAACTTTACTGAGATGGTAATGGGGTTTTTTTATTAATTCTTTTGAAACATTACAGGTTAGCCTCCTCCTCTTCCTTACTTCATGTCTTGATGATTCTGAATTATTCTGTGTTCACACAAACTAAACATTGAGCTGCATCTTCGTTACATACTGTATTAGACTCACTGGAGCCTTGCATTTTACTTAATCAATAATACTTTGTTCTCTTTTTTTTTTTTTTTTTTTGCCCAGTGCAGCATATACTGACAGCTAGAGATGAGCAGTCATAAAACAGGCTGAATCAGGCTTTGAACCTACCAGTCTATTAAATTTCTTCACTGATAATGACTTAAATTTATATAGCACCTTCCCTCCAGAAGAACCCAAAAGTATTTTACAAATGATGGGCTGGCTTTGTCCTCATGTCATTTCATTTACTTCTGTAATGTTACACCAGTAATTAATTTGTCCCCATATAAGTATCTACATTTACAGTGATCTACAGTAGCTTCCAAATAATATGTGGATGGAATTTAAGATGTTGGCTTTAATCTGTAAAGCCCTAAATAGGTTGGGGCCCGATTCTCTCAAACCATCTCATTCTCTGTGTGATCCTCTGGCAGTTGTTATCGCAGGTGGTTATCACATCCTGGGTTGTGTGAGAGACTAGAAGCAGGGCTTTTTGGTGGGGGTTCTCAACTTTAGAATTCATTCCCTACTTTCATTCACCAAAGCCTAGGTCTTTGGCCTTCACATCATGTTATACAGCTTTGTTCAGTTCTGGTGCCTACAATTTGTTCTCCAAAGTTTCTTTCACATATAGTCCAACTCCTGCTTCCTTTGTCTCAATTCGCATCCACTGCATCTGAAGAAACAAGAAGGAAGTTGATAAATTGGAGAGGATTCAGAGAAGAACCACAAAAATGATTAAAGGATTAGAAAACACGCCTTACAGGAATGCACTCAAAGAGCTCAATCTATTTAGCTTGACAAAGAGAAGATTAAGGGGTGACTTGATTGCAGCCTATCAGTACATGAGGAACAAATATTTGATACTTGGCTCTTCAGTCTAGCATGGAAAAGTATAACATGATCCAATGGCTTGAAGACGAAGCTAGATAAGTTCAGACTGGAAATAAGGCATACATTATTAACAGTCCGAGCAATTAACCATTGGAACAATTTTTACCAAGGATCGTGGTGGATTCTCTATCACTGAGTATTTTTAAATCAAGTTTGAATGTTTTTCCAAAAGATGTTCTAGGAATTATTTTGAGGCGGTTGTATGGCCTGTGTTATATGGGAGGTCAGATTAGATGATCACAATGGTCTCTTTGGGCCATGGAATCTATGAATTACTTAATTTATTACTATTACTTATACTACAATGATGCCTAGAGGCTGTGACAGTTCTCAGGTAGCCCAGGACTATTAGTCACCTTGTTACCCCCCTGCCTTCAGCATGAGTGAGACTTGCTTGTGCATAGCTGGATATCAGCTACCTGACACCACCAGCCTGTTAGTTACCCAAACACTCTCTTCTGAGCTCTGATGGCCCTTGCTTTGCTTTGCAGGTTAACAATAGATGTACCCCAAATCCTAAGCCCCTTTGAAGTGTTTCCTTGTAGTGTCTAGCCCCTTCTCCACTTAACACTTGCAGAAATACCCAAGCTGCCGTCCACAAGGAAACAGTGTACACATCAGCTTGGATGACTCAGTTCAGGGTCTGCACTTAGCTTAATATACAGCAGATGTATTTATAGTGAAAAACAAGGATAAGTTTATTATCAAAGATTGAAGAGATAGTAGTAAGGATAATGGAAACAAAAGGTTACATATAAAACAAAATAATAACATATCATAACATGCTACCTAGAGACAGGAGGCTAAACTAATAGTTAAGCTTAGTCTAATGAAGTTTATCTCACTTAAAGCTTTGTGCAGCATCTTCCATCAAGTCTAGTTGTGATGCAGTTTTCATTAAAGTAAATGCGTTGCCTGTTTACTTCCTAGGTGCAAGATGACAGGGTGTTATCTTTGTTTGAAGGCCAGAAGAGGGGGTTTGGGAAAGATTTATTTCAGGATGTTGTCCCCATCGAATATGAATTGTAATTGTTTGATGGTATCTCATACGGGTTCCAGCATGGGGTGGTAGGTGACAGCTAGGGTGTGCAGTCGTGGAGGGTTTTTTAGATACAGTCACTGCACACAGTGATAACTAGGCAGTGTGAAAGAAATCCATTGACTTGGAAAATAAAATGTGGTTTCATTAAAAAGTTTTCACTAAAGGCCATTTTTACAGGCAAATTTTTGTTAATTTTTTTTACTTGCATATATGTTCCCTCCAAAAACGTGAGTGTAATCCTCTCTATATATATCCTGATCTCATAAACTTCATGGCAGTGGAACCAAAGACCAAGAGGGGTCCTTGGTTCTTCTCTAGCAGAGCTTCTCACCTTCCCTCCTGATGCACATCTCCAGTGCTTCCTCAGCCTCTTTATGGAAGTCTCAGTTCCCTGCTGTTAATAGGGTGTTTAGTAGTGTCCTTAAAGGCTGACAGTCTGCCCAGGAGATGGTATTAGCCTGACTAATTTAATTCCCATTTGATAATGGCCACCCCTGCTTCCTGCAACCTCAAACTGACTTTCAGAAAAAATCTGCAAAAACTAAAATGGCACCAGCACTGCTACTGAAATGGAGAAGAGTTGAGTCACAAAGGAAAAGAATGGGTAATTGAAGGCTTACAAACAAGACCTTCTTCCTTGCTGGTTGTGCAGGAGTTTGTCATGTCTAGCATTCTAGAGCAATCCATTTACCACAGGCAATTCACCTTGTTTTGGTCAGTGACACCAAGTCTGTGGGCCATATTGTCTCCTCTGAGATTTCCTTCCGATGGAGGATGAAGCAGTGGAATCCCACTCCTTTGGAAATCAGAGGCAGGGGGCTTAAGGCAACACAAGATATTTTCTCTCCTTCCATTCCCATCTAAGCCCCTCCATGAAAATTTTGCTTGGTTCATCTAGTGTGGGTTGAGGGGAAAGCATGGGAGTTTGGGGGTAAAACAGTGCTGATGGGGGAGAGCTGATTTTTGTGGCCCTGTCATGCTGGGCCCCAGCAGGGCTTTCTCCCGGTAAGTTATTGCTGGTCAACATTAGCTCCAACTCCACACCTTCAGGCTTTCCACAGGGGAGATTGGGGCCAGGTATAAAAAGGAAAAGCAAGGCAGAACAGTTCCCAAGGCAGCCCTGCAGTCCTCAGACTAAACCATGGAAGGTCAAAAACTCTGCATTGATACCTGCCCCATCCAGCTAAAAAGGCCCTTAGATCTGTGGGATTTCCCTGTAGTTGTCATGACCCCTGTGGTTTAACATAGCCACAGTCCCACAGATAACCAATCTCCCCAATCACATGCTGTAGTGGAAATTCTGCTGCCAATTTTTCTATCTAACTTGGGCTCTTTGTCCTATGAGCTCATCCATGAGCCTGTCTGTGTTACTGGGGCTTGATTTTGATTAACTATATGGTTATAAATCAAAGGTGTCAAGCTACTTAAGGGGATGGCTGATTTTACAATCCATTGTAAACAAGATGTGAAAGTACAGATGAGCGTGGGCAGTGGCATTTACATAGCTAAAAAGAAAACATTTTCGGACCACAGATTTTGAATTACAGTGAATTCTCTCTTGTTTAATAATGTCAAACCTAACAAAACTATTATTTTTGTCTTTTTTTTTTCTTTTAGATACCCAAAGATAAGCCTCAAACCTATAAACCTTGGGCCATCAACATAGCCTAATACTGTGTTTTCCGGAGTATGAAATAATTATGTGACTGTTTCTGTCACTGTTGGTTTAAAGCATTCCAAATCTACTAATAAAATATCTGATTTAAAATCTACTCTCACATAGACATTTGTGGACCAAAATATTATTAACTTCAGCTCCACTGCACTGACAAAAAGGAAATCTTTAATTTTTGAGAAACTGTGGACCAAATTCTGCTCTCTATTACATCATTGTAAATCTGGAGTGACACATTGGCCTTCAAGGTAATTACATAGGGGAGTAAAAGAGAGCAGAATTTACCCCAAAATCACAAGCTATTCCTTTTTTGTCACTTGCTGCATCCATTTTATGACCCACTTACACCCATTGTTGTCATTATTATTAATTGTGTCTATTACTGTAGCATCTAGGAATCCCAATCCTATTATGCTAGGCATTTACCAAAAAAATAACAAAGATATTTCTTGCCCCAGAGAGCTTCAGAGTTTAGGTCTCATCTCAGACAGGACTCAACAGGTGGATAATACAGATACATGGATTTAGAGAAGTGGAGTTGAGAGGGAAAAGTCACATAAAACAAATGGAGTTTATCATAAAAGGAAAGGTGTCAGCTCACCACTTACCTAAGCAGTGCCAGAAGGTAGGATTTGTAGACATCATGACCGAGGTAGGTTTAAGGAAGGATTTTAAAGCAGATGAGGTGACAGCCTTATGAATTTTGGGGGGGAGTTTTTCCCATACACAGGTGAAGGCCTGGGAAAAAGTATGGAGGTATCTGAGGGAGAAGCAGACAGGTGAGTGGCACAGGCTGGCACAGTTGGCAGCAACAGCTAAATGATTAATAATCGCTTTTGAGAGTTCAAAGCTGGAAAAGTCACTGCAAGAACAAAAAATATTACTATATAAATTAGCATAAGAAATAATTGTATAGGTACAATACACTTTATTTACATTGGATTACATTCTGCTGTCAGTTACACATGTATAGATCTGGAGTAACTCCATTGGTTTTAATGGAGATGATCCAGATTTACACCAGTGTAGCTGAGAAGAGAATGTACCTTGTTACAGTCCAATCATATTTAATTCAAAGGTTTTAGAGGGAAAATATTATACTTTATTTCTTTACAAATATATTTATATTGCAATAAATGTAGAACATTCTTCCACCACCTATTTGTAAAATAGACCTGTCCATTTCTCTTGATAAATCGCTAGCACCTGGTAAGAAAAGCACACCAGAGCAATATTCATAGTGATCTTCAAGTTCACAAACCCAATAAGGATGTGATGGCAGGAATTAGCTAATAGGTATTTAGTTTTATGTTAGTTATTTTAGGTTAAGATGTTTGTAAACTATGACATGTTTGGACTCTTCATTTTACAGTAAATTTTGGACAAATGAGCTAATTTTAGATTTAATCACCAAAGCAGTCAAAGCACAAAAAAAGATATGGGTTTGAATGTAATAGGAGTAAAGGAAGTAACATGTAATGAAGTGGAAATCCCATATTGGTACTATGCATTCTTGAGGGCTGTTGTGTTTTTGTGATTCTACAGGACTGCTAGTTAGAATGTTTGTATTTGTTTAAATGTGTTTTCAATAAAAAGAAACATAGGGAAAGAATGCTTGCCTGAGAATATTTCATTGGAATGCTAGATAGAGCTCTGTTCAGTTGTTTTGTGACATATATGGTCTATAGAGGACATAGTTCCCAGAAAAGAAATAATTAACTGAGTACAAAAATAAAGTAAAATATAGATCCTGAAAACACCCACGCGTGCACTTTACTTAATGAACAGTCCCACTGAATGGAACAATGTACTGAATAAGGCTACTCTCATTCTGAAAGTTAAGTACGAGAACAAGTTTTTGCAGGGTCAGGGATTTAAACATTATTCACAAGGATTGGTGATCTGGTACTGCCATGGTGGTAGCAGTGGTAATTTGCATGGTTTATAACAGTAGATTCTGAAGATATAAAATTTAACCACCTTCATGTAGTAGGTACAAAAAGTGTTTAAAAGTTCTGATTTGAGAAGTAATATATTGAGGGATAATGCACCAAATTGTATTATATATTCCACTAAAATAATACTACATTTATTGAGAGCAAGAAATTTCCCTTGATATAAACAGCACTGTATAGTCACCCTGTCATGCAATCTAGATCTGTAGGGTTATGTTTTCAAATGTGCCCACAAAACTGTAGCTCCAAGAAGTATTTCATTTTCAGGTTCAAATGCCCAAGGACAGTGCAGGAATGGTTGGATTGCAAATGGCGTAGTGGAATGTTTTTACCTGACAGTGTCCTATAAGTATGTGAATGATGGGATCAGGGGTGGTCTTTGTTTCATGGAAATTAGCTACGGCAATTGAGGTTTGGGCAAGAAGTTAGAGCGGACCTTAGAGGGGCAACCAAATGTGGCCCAACCCATCAAGCTGCAATCCTGCAGCTTTACTCACATAAGTGGAGGTCATATGGGATGACTTCGGTGAGATTACTCACATGAGTAATGACTGCAGGATCAGACTAAGCGAAGTAACTCATATTAACTGGTTACAATAGTGAGATAGGAGTCAGATCACAGGAAAAAAACAGTTTTTCCATCACTCTGCTTAATTTAACCTCTGCTTGATCCTAAACGGATCCTTAGTTACTTTAAAAAACAAACGTACCTTTAAAAAGTTTTAACCAGGTCAGTTTTCACTGAAAAAAATAATAAAGGTTCTGAATCATCTGAGCAGTACACACAGAGCTGTGTGTGCACACTCCAAGAGCAAAACTTTTTCCATTGAAGGATATAAAGAACACTTGAAGAATATCCCTGTTTTTAGTCCTGAGTAATTATTTTAATTGGGGTCAGTGTAAAAGCTTCTGGCATATGCTCTTAGCTGGGTGAGGAAAAGCTGGGAGGAAAAAGGTTGGCAGCCATGCAGATCACAGGGGGTGACAAGAGGGACCAACCCAATGCTCTATGGCTGTAAAAGTGACTTCCTGGGATTATAATAAAGTGTTTTACACACTTTCTCAATTACAGTTAAAACCAATCGCATGCTTCTCCTTCTGGAACCACAGTCACTTGTTCTATGTATATACCTGGTTTAATTAATAATTTAACTGACCTCTCTTTCCATTTTCAGTGTTTTAGCCAAAGGAACTTTGTTGTTCACACCTTATGGAATAGAAATAGAAATTCTGAAGAAAATCTCCTCCTGATATATTAGGTAATGTTTTGCTATTTTAGGGACCAAGGCTTGGAATCAAACCCTGCAGTTCTGTCTTCTGTCCAGTATCTCTGCATAAATGATATGCCAGGTCCTGTTAGATTCACCCTTGTAGGTGACTCCAGATATACACTGGTGCATGGAGTGTAATTATCTTCTATGAGTGATTCACTAAATATACATTATTGTAGTATTTTGGAGGACCTATAGAACTTTAAGCATGTATGATAACATACTGTCTTTATATGTGTTGCCTTCTCATGGCTGATCTACAGAGAGGATAAGGGATCTGTTACTATTACTTCCAGCTAAAGTTCTCTTTTAACTCAAGTGGTAAAGGCCTGTGTTTTTGGAACCACAGGAGCAAGGTTGTAACTCCAGGTCCCCAGTTGCGTGTGTATATGTGAGTTAGCTAGTAACGGTATCTTTCTAGGGCATATGGATTCTTCTCAATATGACACTATCATTCCTACCTGCTCCTGGTGGCTTAATTCAGTCTCAGTTATATTCACTTACCAAAGAGACATTATTACAACTGTAGTGAATTGCAGGCTTTCTCCCAACCCTATGCACTGCAGCAGCTTTTCTACTAGCAGGGGTGTGTAATGCCTGGCTCTACTGCCCTGGAGGATTTATAAATATAAAACTTATCCACATAAAGAAAGAAATGTGGTGAACTGATTGATTGGTTCCCTGATAGTCAGTACCAATAGAATTTACTGAAAAAAGACATGAACAAGCAGAAATAAATGTCACACACTTTTTTTTTTCATTTGTTGGTTTGTTTGTTTTTTTGAAGCAGGGACTGTCCCTTACTATGTATCTGTACAGTACCTAGCACAATGGAGCAGCAATCAAGATCAGCATCTATTTTCGCTACTGTTATATACATAAATAATAGTACCTCCACTAACTCTCCTACACTCACCAAATGTGTTGTTATGAAGCCGCCTGTTAGGTATAAAATGTGAAGATTTAATCCATTTGAAACTAAGAATAACTTTTGGATCAGTTGAGTTATTGGCATAAAATCTGTACTTTAACTATCCAGAAAAACAACATCAAGTAAACTTTGTCCTATGCTGTTTTACCAGTTTGTAACCTTATTCAATTGAGATTCCAGGCCCGTCCCACCCCACCCCCCAAAATGGACAAATTCATCATGTCTGGTGATTTTACATAAAACATAGCTGATGCAGATGAAAGTGAAAGGGAAGGATGTAATACACTGAAAACTAAATTTTCTCAAAAGTTGTGCTTCCATTAGTCATGCTAAGGAATGACTAAGGGGTAAAATCCTAGTCCCATTGAAATCAATGGTAAAATTCCCTTTGACTTCAAAGGGGCCAAGATTTCATCCTAGATACTTATGAGGATTTTTTCCTTAATAAATTAACTAATATGGCAACATTATTCCATTTACTCTTAACAGTTTGCTAGATCAAATCTATGTCACCCACAAAATATATTTTCCATTTTTACACATCTGTTCATCATTGAGTGTACTACTGAGTACTTATCAAGTTATATGTAACAAATAAAAAAGTTGAAACAAACAAGATCCTCTGTTCTACTAGTATGGGTAGTGGACTGCATATTCTAATATTTTAATTTGTGTAACATGCAGGGGCGAAGACACTGAGAAATAAAAATAAGCATCTGCACATGGTTGGTTTGGTTTGGAGCGCTGAAGTGTCACTAGCCTCTGTTTGCCAGAAGCTGGGAATGGGCAAAAGGGGATGGATCACTTGATGATTACCTCTTCTGTTCACTCCCTCTGAAGCACCTGATATTGGCCACTGTCAGAAGACAGGATACTGGGCTAGATGGACCATTGGTCTGACCCAGTGTGGCCGTTATTATGTTCACATTTCACAGACAAGTGAACAGAGGTTTTACTGACAACCAACATACCATTTAATGGCATAGCCCAGTAATGGCTGAAACAGAAAGTGCCTATTCAGTAACCTTTTTTAGGGAGAGAGACTTGCATTGTATTGTAAAGGTTGAAGCTATCTTTCCCTTATAATCCCAGTTTTGACTTTCCTACTAATTGCACCTAAACTAAACCAATTCACCTGAAACTTCACATGCATGAACTTATGAAAGGAGTAGAATTTTTCTGGAAAGTTTGAGGCAAATTAGAATGTTTGCTCCAAAATGAAGAATTCTTCATTTTGGGGAAATTTCCCTAGAGTTTTTGCCCTCCCACCCCCAAACTATCTTAAAAACAACTACACTTATAAACTGCACATCTACTGGCCTTGGTGCAAAGACTGGTGTTTTTTTACTAGTTTTGAGTGTTGGGGAGGAATGATTTTATGTCATGATCCTGCCCCATTAAAGTCAATGGGAACAGGATCAAACCAATAGTATATTAAATGCAATCAATATGTACATAGGAACTTCACTGAGTTCTTAAGACAAGTATGGACCAGTAGGTGCAAACTTGTTAAGAGTTGGCATGCACATTTCCTAAGCCGAACAACTGCATGCCATAGGCAATCCAAATCTATACCTGTGGAGGAATGGAAAGTAGGAGTCTCCTGGAGCCAATGTTATCAAATGATCTGACCACAGGATTGGGAGCCAGGAACTCCTGAATTCTCCCACTGGTGCCTCAATAATATTTTGCACCTATATAGCAAATATATATAGCAAAGATTTTATTACAAAGATCTTAGTGACCAATGCACAACCTTTTATTTTAGTAACGTCTCCATCTTGTGTGCCTAAAAGAATGGTAATTAGGTATGAGTAGAGACTTTACAACGCTGGCTCTCACCTAACCTGGCAAAACTGGGATTTTAGTATGGGTACTCACCAAAGAATGAGGAGCCTGGGCACTGGGAACTATTTCTGAGCCAAGAACCAAATGCCTCTTCGAGCCTGGTTCTAACCCCCCACCCTGCCATTCATTACATACTGTGTATCGTTCGCCCTTGGGTAACCACAGCAATTAACCAGCAGGCAGTCTGCAGACACAGGCGGCAAGAGTACACACAGTGACATCAAACAGAGCAACTATTTTCTGTGTGAAACTGTCAATGGATCTGGTTTCATGTCTGGCATGGCAAATGTAAATAAGATAAAAACGAATGGATCTAGCTCACATTCGCTTACCAAAGAGGACATTGTTACAATTATAATGGATGCCCCTTCCTGCCCATTCAGCCTGTCCCCAAAATCCAGACCAAGGACTTTTTAATCTCCAGGCTTGACAGGAGGAAAGAAGAGTGATGATGATCCTATCCTAGGAACACTGCCCTTGCAGCTGCTGTTGTCCTCAAGTCACTTTCCATGCTCTCTGCCTTAATTGACACTTTCATGTCCTCCTCACGTTCTCCAGCACCTGTCCCTGGACTACCCTTATCCTGCTTCCTGACATAACAGCTGTCTCTGAACAGCCACCCAAAACTTCTGATCTTTAAAGAGGCAGGAGCTCAGAGATATGAGAGGGATCCTCCATTCCAAGTTGCTCCTACCCCACACAGCAGCCCATGTACATGTCAGAGAGATGGGTACAGGGGCTCACACCAATGCCTGAAAAGGTGGGAAGCCATTCAGTCTCATTGTTTCTCATCCTCCACAATGCCTCGCAGAGGAGAGGAAGGAAGCCCTCCATAATATTACTGGGAGTCATCAGATAATGCAATTACAGATAGTTTTACAAATTCTGTATAACTGAATGTGTAAGCAGTTAGATCTTGGAAAAGGTTAGATGGTTGTTTTGGTGCATTTTTAACACCCTTCAGACTGCACCTGTAAACTGGTTGCAAATGATTTCATCACTATGTCATTTAACCCTCAGATCCCTCATCTGTAAGCAAACCTCCATCATATATGGGTTTAGAATGTCCTCAGCTGCTAGTTAACTACCTGTGATATTACACGCACGCATCCACCTAACATGAAGGCTGCGCCAGGGGATGGGGGTATGAGAACACAGTTAAGGTGCTTTGAGGTTCCTCAATTCTGTATTTCAATACTTGCATAGTTTTTTAAATGTAACCATGACTTTAAATTTTCTGTTTGCAGTGTTGTAGCCATGTTGGTCCCAGGATATTAGAGAGACAAGGTGGATGAGGTAATCTTTTATTGGACCAACTTCGGTTGGTGGAAGAGACATGCTTTTGAGCTACACAGAGCTCTTCTTCAGATCTGAGAAAGATTCTCAGAGTGTCATAACTAAATATAGGATGGAACAGTTTATTTAGCATAAGTAGTTACACATTATAAGAGACTATTCGAGGTGAAATGGCCCATTAACACCTCTGCAGTCACAGGACAAAAAAACGGAGGTTAGTGGGTTACAGATCGTCATCATAAACCCTAAATCCAGTGTCTTTATTAAGTCCATGATTTTTAGTATCTAGCAAAGCTACAAATTTAAGCTCCCAGACTCATCTTTTGAAGCTGTTCTACAGGTTTCTTTTGAGAATGAGGACTGAGAGGTCAGATATGGACTGACTGCTTTGTGAAAAGTGTTCACCCATGAGTGATAGGGTGTTTTTATCTTTTATCATTTTTCTGTGTGCATTTATTCGACAGCATATCTATTGTCTGGTTTCACATGCACAGTTGATACTGGGGCCTTTACAGGGCCAGATTTCTAGTTAAGCACAATAGGCATGTGCCTAGGGGCGCCAGTGTTCTAGAGGCACCTAAACAGTGGCCGTTTACTGCACGGGCCAATGGGGCCTGTGCCCAGAGACCCCGTATAAGCACTGGAACTCTGGCCATGCCCCCAATCCTCCTCCTCCCTCCCAGGACCTAGCTGCCCTGCTCCTCCTCTTCCCCCTGAGGCCCCACACTTTGGCCAAGCTGGAAGCTGGAGTCAAAGGGTGAACATATTCCCCCCACCCAGAGGTGACCGAGCTGGTTGCCCCAGCCCCTCTCCCCCCTGTAACATCCTGCATGGAAAACACAAAGATCAGCTGTGGGAGAGGGGGCGTTGAAGATACTGTGCCTAAGCATGTGTAAGGTGTAAATCCAGCCTTGGGCACTGGATGAGGTATACCACATGTTGTAACAGACACCTGTAGGAGTAGGACCCATGGATTTTAAAAGGTGTGTTGTGGGGGTATTGATCATTGTAACAGTGGAGATATGTCTGCAGGTTTTGCATCTGTTGTTCTGGCAGGGTCTGGTGCTTCTTTGAGTTGGTAGGTCCTGGTCTGGGGGGAGCATGGGCAGCAGGTATAAGAAGTCAGGTTAGCCTCCCCTGGCACAGCTGCCACCGACCTGCTGCCAGATGCTCCGCCCCTTCCCTAAGAACCCCCTCCGCAGTGTCCCTCCCTCCCCCCCTGCGAGACCTTCCCCACCCACCTCTTGCTGCATCCCTCCTCTCTTCCACACTCCCCTGCCCACCACTCCCCATGTCTCTCACCCCGTGCCCTGGAAGGCTCCCCACTGCTCACCGCATCCCTCCGATGGTGCGGGAGGGGCCGAGCAGGGGAGGGGGAAAGATCTGGGGCAGAGCGGGAGTGGAGTGTGGGTGGGGCTGGGGATGAAAGAGGCGGGAATGGGACAGGGAGCTAGCCTCCCCCAGGGGAAGCTTCACCTGCTACCCATGGGGGAGGAAGCTTGCTTCTGATAATGAGTTTGGGGGGTTGTTTGAAAACCAGAAGAGGGATTTGTGAAAGATTTATTTCTGGATGAGGTCCTCATTGAGTATGGGTTGTAGTTGTTTAATGAAACCCCATCTGGGTTCTAGTGTGAGATGGTAGGTGACAACTAGGTGTGCAGTCAGAGGGGGATTTTTCCCATATTGAAGTACGTTCTTTTGGGGTATTTGGTTGGTCCGTTCCATGATGTGATCTACTTCTCTGGTGGAGTGTCCTTGTTTGGTGAAGGCAGTTCAAAGTGTGTCAAGGTAGACTGGACTTTTTTCCTTGGAGCACATTCTGTGGTATCTGAGTCCCTGGCTTAGATAACAGATTTCTTGGTGTGTTTGGGGTAATTACTGTATCAGTGAAGGTAAGTCTACTGATCTGTGAGTTTCTTGCATAGCGTTGTCTGTAGGGTTCCATTGTTGAAGCTGATCATGTCCAGGAAGTGATGCTGGTGCAGGAGTGCTCTAGAAAGAGTTTAATCGATGGGTGGCGATTTTTGAAGTTGTGGTTGAAATCTATTAGGTAGTTTAGGTCATCTGTCCAGACGATGAAAACATCATTCATGTATCTCAGATATATCATTGGATTTGTGGTGTATTTGTCCAAAAATTCTTCCACACGGTGGCCCATGAATAAGGTGACCAGATGTCCATATTTTATAGTGACAGTCCCAATATTCAGGGCTTTTTCTTAAATAGGTGCCTATTACTCCCCTCCCTCTCCCTCTCCTCCCCCTCCAGTCAGACTTACTATCTGGTCACCCTACCTGTGAAGAGGTTGGCATGTTGGGAAGCAATCTTAGTACCCATGGCTATTCCTATGGTAGGGCCAGTAAAAGCTATTACCTCACCTACCTTGCCTCTCTAATACCCTGGGGCCAACATGTCTGCAGCACTGCTAACTCAGCTAGCACATTTATATGGGATACAAATAAATCTGGGTCTCAAAATCAGTCTGCTCTATTAGGTCCCAGTTCAGGAAAGCATCTCTATTTTGGAAAGCACATAATCTCCATTGAAGTCAATGGTACTTAAGCTCTTAAAGTTAAGCATGTGCTGAAGTGTTTTCCTGAATTGGGACTGTGACAGAAATGCCTATTTCCTGAACATAGTTGGGACACCTCATTGAATTAAGCTGAAGTATCTTTGCAGTCTATTTTACTAAACACAAATCTTAGATATAATTGTGGAGTGGGATTGCACGTAACCTCTCTAGGGGGGGAGACATGAATTGAGGCCTGGGAGTTCAAAGGACTATTCTGAAAGTGTGTCAGCGAAGAATGGACTTTTGGGACAAGTGTGAAATGGATTTTCTGGGGAACTAACTAGGGAGAGGTTAATGCAAACTCTCTGGCTATACAAAAACTCCATCTTTTGAAGCTAAGCCCTGAGGAGTGGGTCATTGTGTACCAATCACCTGTTCACAGAGATTGGAGGTCAAAGGCCTGAGTTGTATAAAGGAATAGCTGAACTACCCAGCCCATGTTCTGGTTCTGAAGCTGTGAGTTATGCCACAGGGAAAATCTAGTTGTGGGTTTTGAAGGACAGACTGTGGTTGGAGTTGGGGGCTTACCTCTGGTAAACTTTCTAGCATGTGGGTAGGTTCCTTGATTGTTTTCAATATGTTTTCTCTGTAATGATTTCACCTTAAGAATAACCTTAAGAAAACAGTGTGGACCCTTAAAACTGCAGGCAACACCCTGATCATAGTCTCCATAGAGAAAGCAAAGTGCAGACATTAGCCTTTTCAATAGTCTGGGGATAAGACAGCATAGGCAAGCAGTCTTAAGAATTCCTGGTCAGGAAGGAGTGAGATGTCAGTCTCTATCGAAGAAAAGACAATTGGGAGGCAGGAGCCTAAAAGTGCTGCCCTCAAGGGCCCACAGAATGCAAATACAGGTGCAGTTACCCTGAAACTGTGACAGAGACCATGAGGAACAGCAGAAGGCAAATATGTGTTACAGAGAGCTTATCTGCAACCAAGCAAATGGCATTATTAATTATTCTTAATACTGTAACCATTATAAAATAAAATACTTCCTAGTTATTCACTGTTCCGGGCTTCACAGAGCAGCTTATCTATGTCATGTCTGTCTTGTTTAGATTGTCCTTTTTGTGTCTTGTACGAGGGTAAGCACATTCCCTTCTCCCTCTGTAATTATTTTTAAACTTGGGGAAAATTGAGCCATCCACAAACTAGATAGGTTATGTTGCAACAAAAGAAAAAGTTTAATTTTGCCTTCTTTGTCTTGAGGCAGAATACGCATTAGATCTCAATGGTCAAATAATTAATGTGTATCTTGCCCAGTACAATAAGGGTGGTGAACTGAGAGAATGAACTTGCTCCTTATAAGCGTAATGAAGGCTCAACAGATTAGGACAGCCACGTTTTCTCTCTAGCAGTAATTCACAACTTCGGGTGGAGAACTGACTTGCAATGTGTATTATCAACCTCCCTCCCCACCACTCACCCTTCACAAAGTCCCCTTTTCCGGACTCTAGGGCACAGCTGCTGGCTGCCTCCTGTATAAGGGGCAAGCACTCAAAGGCACCAAGGACACACTCCTACTCCGAACCCTATTGTCGGGTGGGCAAGCTCAGAACGGGCAGCTCTGCCGGGCCCTCGGGGTGGGGTGGCTCGACACCCTAGACACTAGGGCTCAGTTCTGGGCTCCGCTCTATGGGGTGTGGGTCAGATCTGGGCCTCTGGTTCGATGGGGGGGACCAGGTCCGAGCCTCAGACTGGAGCGTTTATGGGGGGCATATCTGGGCCCCGGGCTAGAAGGGGTCAGAGGCTGGGAGCTTCTGCGACGCAGGCGGGGACGGTTCTGGGCTTCCCCCAGGGGCTGGCTGGCGCTCGCGGGTTCGGCCCGGGGTCTGGAGCCAGCAGCGGAACGAGCGGGACCACTGGGCTGGGGGAAGGGGAAACTCGTGCTCGCGCCCAGCTAACATGGCAGCGTCACCAGCAAAGGAGTCTTACCGCGACCCCACAGGTCCACGTGCACGCCGCGTGCCCACCAGAGGGCGCTGCCTCATCTTCCCCATCACCAATCAGAGTGCGAGTGACGTGACGTCACGGAGACGCAAAGAGTCAACGGTCCCTTCCCGGGCGTCTGCGATTCCCCTCCCATCTCAAAATGGACTGATCCACTCGCTAGAGGGGCGGTCATACGGTCGCCGGCCATTGACGGTAACGGAGGGAGGGGGATCTGGACGCACTCACTGACGAGGAGAGGGGGAGCTGGAACCGCCCGTTCGCTGCGTGGGAGGGAAGGTGTGTGTCACTTCGGGGGTGTACGTGGCTGGGTCTCCGCGGCAACCCCTCACTGTGAATGTGCATAGGGGAGGGGCAGTGTGCTGTTGGGGGGAGGGTCATGGAACGAGGTAGGGTAGGTTCGGTCCCCCCCTCCGGGATGGGATGGTCTCTTCCAGCGGGCGGGGCCCTCCCTTTCTCCCTCCGCGTTGGTTCCGCTCGCAGCAGGATTTAGCCGCCGCCGCCGCGTTTGTCTTGTGCCGCTTGCAGTGAGGGGTTCCTGGACGTTTTCTCTTTGCCTTAAAGTCGGTGAGGACTCGGAGCGGGGCTTGCTGGGCACTAGGCCGGGCCAGGGGGAGTGAGGCCGGGCCGCGCTGCGGCTCTCCGGGCGCTGGGCCGGGCCGGGCCGGGCCGGGCTGGGCTGTGGCGCGGGTAGGCTGGGGCCTCTGGGCTGTTCCCCCTCCCCCACCCCCCGGTCGCCTTGCAGCGGCCTGGTCCTGCCGGGTAATAAAGCCGCGGCCTGTGACGGGGAGGTCACGGAGGTGAGCGCGGCCTGGCTGGAGGAGACAGCCCCGCACCCCACCCTTTGGTTCCACCGGCTCCAGAGCGCCTGCAGCGGCCGCCTCCGCCCAGGGAGGCCCGGTGGGTGCGGAGCAGCCGCGGCCAAGAGGGAGGAGCGAGGGGGCTGGGAGCTCCTTAGTTCCCGCGTGGCTGGAGGCCTGCTTCTCCCCCGGGAGCGGCCACGGGATGCTGGGCCACCGCAGCAACTCCACGTCGGGGGCGGGGGGAGTCGGGGCGGTGAGCGAGGCTGGGTCTCGGGAGATCACTCCTCCCTCCTCATGCCTCCTGGCCCCGCACACAGATGGGTGAAGGGGTGACCCGTCTGGCTCGACGCAGGCCTGTGTGAGCCTACTGTACGGGATCGCCCGGCCTGTGGGGTGCTGAGCGGGTTTCTTCCTGTTCAGATGGCTAAGTCTGTCTAATAAGGCTTGTCATTGCCTGTTATAGAACTTTACAAAGGAGTCACAAAGTATTATCCCTATCTTACAAATAAGGAGGTACAGAGAGAGAAAGTGACTTTGGGCAAGTCACTCTAACAGACCCTTAGAAAGTTCATATATACCCTCAGGTTATCCTTTTTGTGTTTTAATGAGACTACACAACTAGTTTGCCATAACTAGTAAATATGGCATGAGTTTAGTGAAAATGTATTGTGATCTGTTTGTTACTTGAGCAGTTTAGATGTTCTTAGCCAACAGGCAGGCCCAGGAACTAGCAATGCAGGATTTGCATTTCATATCCCTCAGAGGAATGTGGTTGTAGGAAAGTAGGGGAGGAAAGTACTCTGAGGCTATTTTCAAGTTTGAACTCTTTCCACAAGCAAATGTGAAAAGTAGCTGATACCTGATTTCTACATGACACTTTAGTTCATAAGCATGTGTATCTCATTTAAGGCTATCTTGAAGAATTTTTTTCTTTTTTCACAGGGTGTCTTTTATGAATAATCAAAAGCAGCAGAAGCCAACGCTATCAGGCCAGCGTTTTAAAACTAGAAAAAGAGGTAAATATCAGCCATTTTTGTATGTGGCACATGGCCAACTCTGTAGAGAACGAATGAACATAAGTTCATTAGTATATGTCTGGCCTTTTAAGAACTTGTTTATGCAGTAGGTATCTGTAAATAAAGACCTGTAATTTTAAACACAAAATAAACTTTTACCATAAAAATGATACTTTCAATGTAGGTTAAAGCTGTAGCTGGCTTAAATTCATTGTGCCATAAAAACAGTTGCTTTATCCAAGTTTCCTTTCCTGTTATCCCAAATACAAAATTTACAGGTTCTGTCCAGAACAGAAAGCGGCTGAAACATGGCTAATGGAATGTGATTGAGTCTGTTCTTTTCTAGCACTTCATATTTAAGATCCAGGTTTTTTACCCCCAAATCTGTCTGCTCACAAAGTTCTGACACAACTCCTTGTTTTTACACTATTTCACCATTTTGAAGCAAAAACTAGAGAGCAGGACAGTTGCAATCAGGATTTCTTCAGGTTAAGAACTAGACTTCAATCCTTTTTATCTGAGCACCGTGTACATAGTTTTCAATACATGGCCCCTAGTTTGACTGAAACTTGATTAAAAAGCAAAATGCTGAAAAGCAAACACTTCAATACTTTGGTTACAAAAGAGTGTCAGGCCTAGCTAGTTAGAGTGGATGGTTCAGAAAGCACTAATGTGGGTTTATTTAACTTTATGATAAATATTGATTAGCCTCAGTAGTGAATTGACACTTCTAATTGAAATGAGAAATGGCCAGACTCGTGCTGGATGGCGTGTGGATTTGAAGCCCTGGCATCTGGGCTGTAGCCTCCCTCCCTGCTGCTACTCTGTGCAGGCCGGGCAGTTTGGAGAAGTGTTTGGGCCTCCCCTCAAGGAGGAACTCATGCAGCAGCTCCCATGTTGGATGGGTATGCAAGCACCCCAGCCCATGTCCTGCTGCCCATATGGGTGGTACCTGGCCACAGGGCCGCCTGCTCTGCTATGTCGGGCATGGCCCGGGAGGCAATGGCTGCTGGGTTTTAGCTCAGAGCTGGCCAGAGAGTATCCTGGGCCCCTGCACCCCTTGAGGTGAGGAGATCGCAGTGCCATGTTAATAAAAAATCAGAGCAGTCACGGTAGACATAGTAATCTGTGACTTCTACTAAATTTACTGTGACTGCTCCATGACGTTTGATTTTAAAGAAAAAGAAAAGATGAAATCTGCAGCCCTAATGAAAACCTAATCTGGCTCTCACTATTTTGATGAAGGGATAGTAAAATGGGCAAAACTTAGCAGGAAACAATGACTTTGTGGGAAAACAAATGGGGGAAGAACATGATACCTGTAGCTTTAAGTATTGGTGCTTCTTGGCATTAGTGGAAAAAACGTTTGGAGTAAAAAAAAAAAATCTTAACTTCTAAGTGAAGCGCTAACTTACTCAAGGCTAAACAGTTGCATCTACTTCTTGAAGTAGCTGATGTTTGACCTGAATAGGTCAGCTAGTTAATGCTAATGTCATTTCTCTTTATATTAAACTAATGGCCAATTCACTATCTGAACTAGCTATTTCTGGCTTTGTTGAGCACACAAACAGTTTTGAAACTGTTGCCAGTTTCTGACTGAATGAACTACTAAAGTTGGAAGATGGTGCTAAAGATAACTTAACTTACAGAAATTGACAGAGTAAATCAGATTGAGCTCTTATAGCTAGTAGGCTTATCAAACTACCAATGCTTTCTCTCTTATTGCAGATGAAAAAGAGAGGTTTGACCCTACTCAGTTTCAGGACTGTATTATTCAAGGTCTAACTGAAACTGGCAGTGACTTGGAAGCAGTAGCAAAGTTTCTTGATGCTTCTGGAGCAAAACTTGACTATCGCCGCTATGCAGAAACACTCTTTGACATTCTGGTGGCTGGTGGAATGCTGGGTAAGTGTCTAGCTTAACTTTCAAAGATGGCAGCTCTCTTTGGACTAACTGATACTTTGCACACATGCTTAAATGTAGGTTAGCAGTCTGCTTTGTCACTCAAGTTTAAAAATGGATCCAATTTATTTGGATAGGCTCAAACCTTTGGAGTACATGAATTAATGCTCTGTTACAGCATAATCTCTGCTATATTGGATCGGGGTGGCTGCTTGCTCTGCAGCAGAAATGGGTCACTTTAAATCTTATACCCATAAAAACACTATGAGAATCTCAAGTTACGTAATAGTGTCTTGTCTTATGATGGTTGCCTGCTCAGGGATGGAAAAGTCCTCGTAACTGATGGCTTTCTGTTTTCAATTATTTCTTTTCCCATTATTGCTTCCTCTTTTGGCCTTTGTTGCTTACTACTTGCTACAACACCAAAAGCCTGGGGCTTATGTTTCAGCTTTAAGCTGTCACTGTTCTGATAGGCTTCTAAACAGGACCTCAACATCCAATACTGGCACACCAGCAGCAACATTTTTTTCATAATACAATGTCAAGCCTCATCTGCTAAATCCATCTCCATTTAATTATGGATGTTGCAGGAGCTGCTATTGGCTGAATAGTAAACTGCACTTCTCACTTCAAGTGACTTAACAAGACTTCTAATGTTCTGCATGCTGCATATAGGTCCTCTGTTCTCACTACTATAGAAGTGGCTTATGACAGTTTGGGAAATATGTACAGCTGGATTTCAGAGGAATATTCTGAAAATGCCAAACTCTGATCTGCTGTTTTGTACAAAAGCCCTTTATGTTAGGGATAAAAACAACGAGAGTCCTGTAGCACTTTAAAGACTAACAAATCTAATTTCTGCTGGGATGTTACTGACTAGGAGGGGACACTGCCTTAAATGATTGGACTTGAACTCTTCAAAGCTTAAATGTTCTCTCATGCCAAATTTTTGTAGATAATTTGGCAAACTTGTCTTCTATATTAACTTTTTTTTTTTTTAAAGGTGTATATCCAACAGTGAATATAACTTTCACAAAGTAGAAGTTGGATCGTTCAGCATGTGCTTATTCACAATAATGCTTTCAAAGGATTGGTTAACTTTAAATGGCCCCTAACAATGTTGTTTTAAAAAAAATTAACTTTAATTTCTTGAACCTCAAGCAGTGTACTAATATTAAACCACAGAAAACTAGTAAGAGGCTTGTAAAGTTGCATAATGAGGAATTAAAGCAAATAGGGTGAGTAGCTTGAATAATGTCACATAATATATTGGTGATTGAGTCGATAGAACCAAAGGGTTCTGACTTCATCCCCTGTCTTATCCCAGACTACTTATAGTAGTGTCCACTATGTGCTAAGCACTCTCCAGTCAAGAATGAACTGTCCTTACCTCAAGGAGCCCAAAACCGATGGATGGACACCTACAGATGTTTGCTACTTGACAGGTGGATTTGCTGTATGTGGAAGTGAATCTTTAAGAGTCTTTAATACGAAATGTAGGGGCTGTATAAATATCTCAAAGGCGATACTGTGTATAGAGGGCAATATGGAAGAAAAAGCTTTTCATGTGATAAGATGACAAATTGACATTTGTCAAAGCTCCTACTCTTAAAACAGGAGAGGTAGGAGGAAGATCAAAAGCTGGAAGAGTTTGGATAAGTAGGGAGAGGAAAAATGATATAACACTTTAATTGCAATGCATGATGCCTGAATTGGATGTGGTAGCAGATAGGGGGGCCAAGTAGAGTGACAATCAAAATGAAGGGCAAGAAAGAGGACACTTGCTCCTGTATTTATGGGTTGGAGCAAGGCGGTGTTGTGCTTTACGGATTCCGGAAAGGAGGTTATTGCAGTAGTTGAGGCAGGAGAAGGCCCTGAATGGGAAATTTAGCTGTGGGTATGATAAGAAGTCTAAGTCTTGAAAATGCCAAGGGGGAAGAAGTAGCAGGATTTGAGTGCAGGGCAGGGAGCGGGAGATGTCAGAAATAACTTCCATTCAGGCCTACAATCTGGTAGGGAAGAGAGTGGTTTCAACAGTGAGTGTAGAGGGCTTAGAGAGAAGATAAGAAGAATATCCTGTCCATCCATTCAAACAGGATAGTGTTCCTGAAGTCTTGCTCTTATCAGATTACCTGCCTTTTGCGAAACATCATAAAGAGTCTTTGGATATGGAGGTTGAAACAGACATTCTAAAGTCTTCAATTTTTTTTTTTTAAATAAAGAATTACATTACTGGAAAGATTACCTTACTGATTCCTTTGTAGCATCAGCAAACACTAGAAAAATGTTAACTTGTGCTCCCGGTGCTGGTTCTGCCAAAAAGTAAAAAGCCTTTCTCTCCATGTGGATTGGTACCACTTTAAGTTCTTAGATTGTGGATGTGTATTATAACACCTGACTTAACACTAGAATTCAGGATTCTAATAGCTGTTTAGTAGCATCCATATCTGAACTCCAGAGAGGGCTTCTCTTCACTCTTACATTATAGAAATGTCACAAATATCACATCCCTAACAAACACTGCTGTGCTGGCAAAAATTTCTGATCAGGCCTCTGTCTTCTTAAAGCAACAGGACTTTGTTGCCATTAATCAGAAATCCTACTGTAAAACAAATGAATTAATAGACTAGTCTTTGCATCTTATAAACACTCAGTTCTAAATCAAAACTGACTTGAACCCCATTTGATCTCTGTCCTTGAGTACTTTTATCTGACATCTAACAAATTTTGATGTCAAGAAGATCTAGGGTGGGACTTCTCAAAATTGTGCACTGGAATCAGTGGTGAGACTCCCTTTGACTTATCTAGAAGCTGTTGAGCCAATACTCAGACTTTTGAAAATCCAATCCTAAAGTGATTCAGGCGTTGAAGTGGATATCTTGGAGTCAGAGATGAGCTTTGGGATGGGTCCAAAATTCTGTTTTGCTTAGCATGCTGTTAGAAACTTTCTTCTTTGACTGTACTGAGGTTAGGCTTTAAAAGGAACTTTTCATCACTAAGCTCTGGTGCTTAATAGCTGAGACATTCACAGTGTGCGCATGCTACTCTACAGCAGTTAGACTTTATTTCTTGGACTGGCTCACTCAATTAAAAACAAAACCTATAATCATCATGCTGTGTTTTAAGTGACTTTAGTGGATACTGTATTTAGGAATAAACAAGTTCAAGGTCTCTTGTAGCTGCATTAGGAGGGAAAATTTTCATGATCTTGTTCATGTTTCTGTAGGCAAACTAACCAGTGTATTATGGCTCTCATGATATCCAAGCACGTAGTATGTCTTAAGCGTTTCTGTTGTATAAATCTCAAATCTGAGAATTATCAGCCTGTTTGATGCATCCTGATTCAGGTTTCAATGCAACAATAGCAGATGACCAGATAGAATTATCTAGATGTCTATATTTCGTTCACTGGTGTCGTCATCACTGATCTTCAGTAAAGGACAGCTATAAGATCCAGCATTGTGCAAAACTAAACTTACAGCAGTTCAAAAAGTCACATTGTACTGAATCTTACTATACGTAAGCAATAATGTAATTCTTGCTGATCAAACTATGGTTAGAGATTAAAACTGGCACTTCTAATATCTAAAATATTAACACTAAAACTTTTTAGCCCCAGGTGGTACTTTGGCAGATGACATGATGCGCACAGATGTCTGTGTATTTGCAGCACAAGAAGACCTAGAAACCATGCAAGCATTTGCTCAGGTTAGTCCTGTGTACACAACTGAACTTGGCTGACTCACACATTGTCTGTACAATGGCCGTTAACTGACAATCTGCTATGTTTAGCATTGCTGTGGGATAACAGTCTACGAAAACTGGTCTTGGTGTTTAAAATAAAAAACATTCTTAATTTATGTAATTTTCGAAGCCTTCCAGCAAATGGCCTTAGATATGCAGCATAAAAAATAAATCTGTTATGTTAAACTCTGTAGGGTGGCAAACTATCATGGGTACAAAAATGCCCCAGACTTGTTAATAGTATAACAACGTTTAACTAGTTTAAGCTCCTTCTATTTGGATTCTAATCAAGGCAAAAAGTAATGTACTAATTCTGTCTCTTCTAGGTTTTTAACAAGCTAATCAGGCGTTACAAATACCTGGAAAAAGGCTTTGAAGATGAAGTCAAAAAGGTATTCAACAGGCTTCAGATAACAGCAAAAAATCCTGGAACTAAGCTTCAAGAAGCCTATGCACTCTAAAAGGAAGAGTGCTGTGGCTCTATCTTCACTTAATAGAATAAATGTCCTTGTATTTTACTGTAGCATTTGACTATATAAACAACTAATTTAGTGTGGGATTAAATTTTAGTCAGGGTAACATTCTACTTATGGAGTGATCTTGTATTTCTGTTCATCATGAACTATTATCGATCTCCAGTAACAAGTCTTTCTATCTTAACCTTTGGGTTAGGGAGGCACTGACTACATAAACTGGTAATACTTAGATTCTGTGTGGCTTCATTTTGGAAGGATTGCCATTCTTCTTTCTCTTGCAGCTGCTGCTGTTCTTAAAAGGTTTTTCAGAGTCTGAGCGGAACAAACTGGCCATGTTGACAGGTATTCTTTTGGCCAATGGGACACTTAATGCATCAATTCTCAACAGCCTCTATAATGAGAACTTGGTTAAAGAAGGTAACTACTAGTACTAAACAATTCCTTTAGATGATGAGGGGTGTTGGGATCAGGGACCAAGAGGCTTTAATGTGACAAATTTAACCATGCCTAAAATTTAAGTATCAGGATCTTAACACAGATGTGAACTGTGGCAGTCACACACTGCCACATAACAGTGACACCATCAGTTGGCCTAGCTAGTTCTGAAGCAAAACTTAACTTCCAGTCTTATACCTCTCTTCCACCCCCTCCACCTTCCCCCACCCCACACACGCAGCTGGGTCTTCAGTGTATGCCTGTAGGTAAGGATTTGTCACAGTTTAGGTAGCTGATATACTATGGAATTGAAAACCTCACGGGATGGGGCAAACAGCTAACATAGCAATCAAGTTCCTCTTTCATATAGAACTACTAATAGTAACTTTCTTACTCCTGTTGTATAGGTGTTTCTGCAGCTTTTGCAGTAAAGCTGTTCAAATCATGGATAAATGAGAAAGATATTAATGCAGTGGCTGCTAGTCTTCGTAAAGTCAACATGGACAACAGACTGATGGTGAGTATTTCAAGGGATGACCTGAACACTTTGTTCTTATCTGTCCTTACTCTTGCAGATACTGTCCACTTGGCTTGTCCGAATTGTATGCAGTGTTGTAGCTATGTTGGTCCCAAGATATTGGAGAGAAGGTGGATGAGCGAATCTTTTTATTGCACCCATTTCTGTAGGTGAGAGGAGATAAACTTACATAGAGCTCTTCAGGTGACCTGAAGAAGAGCTCTGTGTCTGGTTTAAAAGCCTGTCTCTCACCAGCAGTAGTTGGTCTGAGTTATAAATAAAAATATGACCTTGCCCACTTTGTCTGTCTAAAGCAAACCTAGCAATCCTACATTTTAAAGACTTCAGTGTGTCCCAATATAAAATGCAAGCACTAATAACTTCCTGTGCAAAGGAGTCAATGTAAATGTTGGGGTTTGTTTCGTATTTTTTTTAAGGAACTGTTTCCTGCCAACAAACAAAGCCTGGAACACTTCACAAAGTATTTCACTGATGCAGGACTAAAAGAACTTTCAGAATATGTTCGGAACCAACAAACCATAGGGGCTCGTAAAGAGCTGCAGAAAGAACTTCAGGAGCAGATGTCACGTGGAGATCCATTTAAGGATGTAAGTATGCTTGTATTTAAATCAGATACAAAAAAAAGTGAACGTGTCACACAGTTTCTTGCAATTTTATTTAGTTTATTCCACATAGAATAACCCACCATTACTTGGATCTTCACTTCCTAGAATCTTACTGTGATTCATATTCATAAAGTGAAGGGAAAGGAGTCCGTTTACAGAACGAATTACTGGGCTGTAGCTAGTACCTGAGTGAGAAACTTGGCGGCTGCTTAGTCCTCCCAACCTGTAATGCATCTGTATGTCTTACCTACGTCTCCTCTTTAGAGGATAGAACTCACTGGCACTCTAAATCTGCTGTGTTGGCAGCAGTACTATTCATTAGTTGAAAGTGAATCTTTAGATGTCACTGTTTAAACACTAATGTGCTAAATTTTCAAATAGAAGTGCTAAATTCAAATATAAAGTCTTGGCCTAGGTGTCATGACTCTTCCCACCTGCTCAAGAAACTGATTTTCTTGGTCTCAAATGTTGCTTGTATTTAAACTTCTGAACCTAATGGTGTAGTACAGGGGTGGCCAACCAGTCAGAGACGAAGAGCCAAAAAAAAAAAAAAACTAGAGATACTGCAGAGCCACATTTACTTTACCCTCAGCAGAAAATTCATGCTGATCCGTCAATTTCGGCGGCAGCTTGTCAATTTCACTTTGGCACCCCATACAATGCCCAGAGCAAAGAGCTGCATGTGGCTCGCGAGCCATTTGTATGAGCAAAGAGCCGCGTGCGAGGCAACCCCTGGTGTAGTACCTGATATTTGTATAGTGAAATGTGACACTCCTCTCTACTTCTTGACCTATGACTGGACTGCTGTTATCTAAGGCAATTCAGAACTTTGAAAGGGTCTTTGGAAGTGAAATCTGAGCGAGTGTTCTGATACAAGACAAAAAGGAAGAGATTTAATCAGTATATATTTCATACTAACCATAACTCACTGACTCTGCAGATAATAATATATGTCAAGGAGGAGATGAAGAAAAATAACATCTCAGAACAGACTGTGATAGGCATAGTCTGGTCTAGTGTAATGAGCACTGTGGAATGGAACAAAAAAGAGGAGCTGGTCGCAGAACAAGCCATCAAGCACTTGAAGGTATTTGCAGTATCTGTGATATAAGAACTCTGAATAACTAAATTTATTATGAAGGCATGTAAGGTATTGCCCAGTCTGTTTTTTCTGACATAGTTCTACCATAAAAGCCCTGTAATGGACGCAAGTGTGAGTATACAGCACGCATTTCCAAGCAGAACTGCGTCCGCACTCGGGAGATTATACTGCTGGTATAGTTTAAAGTAATACAGCTTTCTAGAGTAGACCAGGCCTAACTCTGTACATTACCTAGCAAAATGGAGACTCAATCTTGGTTGAGGACTCCAGATGCTCCAGTAATACAAATGAATGAAACTCAATAGTTTCGTCATAGATGATTCCCGCAGGTAACTAGTTTTGTACTAATCCACTAGTGTAGGTTTCAGACACCATTCTTAAATATGCAGCACTTGATTATTGGATTGGAAAGGTTTAGACTATCAGTATTTACCAATAAATGTCCACTTCACTTTACTAACACAAACTGCAATGTTTCCATCAATAGTAATCTAAATTTACAGAGAGCCAAAGTTAGAAAGTTTGATAACTTAGTCTGATTTAAAGATTTACTTTGTATATTTTGATGTGATGTTGACTACTTGTGTCTTAATGGTTAATAAGCTTTAATGTTTGAATCTGCCTTTAAGTATTGGGGTTAGAATTACTTACCTACAACTGAATTTAAATTGACAAGAACACTTTTACTATAATTTCAACAGATAATATTGGTATTTATTTTAAAACAACTGAATTCTGTCAAGTCTAGTGATGAATTGCACCTTAATCAAATGGTGATGGATTTTTATGAAGTATAACTAGTTCTTTGTGTAAATTGCCACTTTTTGCAAGAGTTTTGAATTTTCTGAAAAGTATCAAATTTCAGAGTTTGCAGGGAATTGATTTTACAGTTAAACATACCTAATTTCAAGGATGGAATGAATCCTTAATTTTAAGTAATGTTACTTGTAAAATTCTTTGTCCTTGAAATTGACTAAGGTAACACTTTTGTATGACATTTTTTCTTTATTTAAAAAAAAAAATTCCTTACTTAAAAGATCAGTTTGGAAGCATTTTTACGATTTTCATGCGCTCTGTGAAATCATGATTTACAGAGGGCTGAAGTATGTCTAATCTCTTGTACTCCTTACAGCAATACAGCCCTCTGCTTGCTGCCTTTACTACCCAAGGTCAATCTGAGCTGACTCTGTTACTGAAGATTCAGGAGTACTGTTATGATAATATTCACTTCATGAAAGCCTTCCAGAAAATAGTGGTGCTCTTTTATAAAGGTAACTAAAGCTAAGGCTGCAGAATGTAGCTTTTCAGACCTCCTTTACAAAGTTAATTTCTAACCTGTGGCATGTGAAATGGTCAAGATTCTCTGCAGTCAACTTGCATAAATAAGTGGTAGCTGAAGTTCTGGTGCTTGCATACCCTTTGTACAAGCCCACTATACCTTTGCCAATTGAGGATGGAAAATGTATCATTAAATTGCTAAACTCTGGTCATTAGTAAGGGCCTTCTGTCTCAAGGTAGTTAGCAAGAATTTTAAGGTAGACTGCTAATCTTTGACTGGTGTCTAGTAGCCATGGTGCATTCTTGCACATTCACATCAGTCTTGCTTGTATGCAAAGATAACTTGCATTTTAAGGCTTTCCATCTATAATAGCAACAAAATCAAATTGGTGTTTGGAGTGGGGGGGGGGGGGGGGAAGAAACTTGAGCCAGTTTTGTGGCAAAAGCTGTACAGATTAGCTAGACAGAACCTCTTCTGTTTACTGTACTGCTTGAGCTTTACTATCTACCTCTTTGCATAAGCCACTCTGCACTGAGACAGAAGAGTTTTCATCTTTGCCATATGGCTGCATGATGGCACTCCAGAGACAGAGCAGCAGATCTTTCTTACCCACTTTAAAAACCAGTAACAAAGGAGTACGTATGGACTACACAGTCTCTGCTTTCTGGGAGCAGATATTATTAAATAGAGAGGTAGGATACAGAGTCTGTTAGTTCCTCTTGTGGGAACTGAACTGTTTCCTGGCTTTAAAGCGCTCTCCTCTGAGACTAAAATTAAAGATGCAATTTTCCTATAATAAAAATCTTGAAATTTAATCTCTAATATAGTCTCAAATTAGCAGCATGACATAAGAGTGACTAGCATATTTTTGTCAAATGTACACAAATGACTTCTCACCTCTTCCTCCAGTAAGCTTAGGTGTTAATAGTAGATGCAGCTCTTTCAGAAAAAAGGAACTTGATGTTCTCTGTCACCTTTAATGTTAATAGATGGCTTTGGTGTGTACCAGAGACATCCCTGTCAAACTCTAGAAATGAGTATTCAGCTTAAACAGTCTTGTTTCTAGTAAGTGTGTGGGGTGGAGAGCTGTAAGGCATGAAGTATATGGTGGGGAGTGGAAGGTAGACCACGTGACATGCTTGCTAATAGGGGAAGACTGGAAGAACAATAAGCTAGCCCTCAAACCAGTATGTTGGCATAGAATACTTCCGTGATAACACTGCCTTTGCATGTCCTTAAACAGCTGAAGTTCTGAGTGAAGAACCCATCTTGAAGTGGTATAAAGATGCACACCTTGCAAAAGGAAAGAGTGTTTTTCTGGAACAAATGAAAAAATTTGTGGAATGGCTCAAGAATGCAGAAGAAGGTAACCAAACATTTGCTGTGAAACTTTTAGCTTCAAGTTAAACAACCTGAACAGGTTTGGTACAGTTAACTAGTAAATACTTACTAAAATCCCTGGTATAGCTATTACAAGATCAGTCTGGTATCATCTTGAAATTATGGGGTAGAATATTCTTAATGATAGGCTTTTAGCAAAAACAGGGTGGACATAATGGAGTCTTTTGGATTAAGCTTCATTCTTCCGGACTGCTGTGGGTTAACAAAATCTGACACAGCCACCATGTTGTGGAAGTTTTACACAGGGCAATCACTTAAAAGATCAGATTGCAGTTGCTTCAGATTGCAGTGTAAATTAAACAGCCTAGTTAGTAAACATTAGCCTTCTTGGCAGGCCAATGAGACTGGGCTTAAGACTTGTTTTTTTCTAGTGAGTTGTTGTGGGCACCTTCTGGATGAAATTTGTTAGTTTAATGCAACTGCATGTTCAAAACCTTCTTTCTACTGGGTTTAAATCACCAGAATCTTGCTAATTTGTACTAAACTCTCATACATATGACCTTTTCAAGACTAAAGAGCCAGTAGTCCTCCCTACAACACTGACATGCTAGAAGTTGACTAGGATCTCACTAGCTCTCTAAACTTGAGTTGAACTGCAAAATACAGTGTGTGTGTTAGCCAGAACTAGCAGTCTTCATCTGTATTCTATTGGCTTGTGTTGGGAAGAGATATAACTATGTTCACAGTGAGGTTGCAGACAGTCTCACTGCCTGATGATTAAATTCTTTTTCAGAGTCTGAGTCAGAAACTGAAGAGGGTGACTGACGTGTGAAACTGTGTCCTCAGTAAAGCAAACAGGAGCTGTAGATAAACATTACGTCTTGTGTCCTTTTGGTTCTTACATCCTACCTCCCTGTATCAGGCATGATACAAGGGTTCTCATGGCAAATTTATTTTAACTGTTTTCTATAGTTACTGGGTTTAGTTTTTAAAACCATGTTTTAAGTAGCTTACAGGAGCTATAGATGTGACTCTACATTGCATTAGTCTCTTCAGTTGTTCTACCTCCTGTATTTTCTACTGTAATGTGTAACTTAAGGCCTTCCACAAAAATCATTTTATCCTGGGTTTTCTATATAGACACAAGTAGACATGATTTGTAAGATTTGTTATGGAAATTGTTTGCAAATTAAACTGTACAAGTATCTAAACTCAAAAGGCCATGAGGGCAAGGTGTGTGTAATTTGGCACAAAACTTAAATGGTACTACTGGGTATCAGAGCCCCATCCATGGAAATATCTCCACCCAAAGTTCTTGATTTCACAAGCTAGCAAGCATTGAGTTATGCAGATATGTATTGTCAAAGTAATACTCTAGATTTTTTTTTTTTTCAACATGTATTGGCTAAACTTTATGAGGGCTGCCAATAAAGCCAATTGCTTTGATTCTCCACAACTTCTAGATCCCTGGTTGTGCCACTTAACAGGGGGAGACTGATGTCTCACTTCTTACCCTAGCTAGCAAGCTTCTGTGGTCAAACTTTTTTCTTTCCAGGCAAAGCAAGCAAGCAGGCATTCTTAGCCTATGCCTATTTATGTATGTTTCCTAAGAGTTTTAAACTTGCTCTTGAAACTTAAGGCCATGCACTCATTTGTTATGGTTCAGTGGGCTAGAACTGGTGTGCCAATAACAAATGTTATAAAACTTTACTAGGGGAAGATAAGGTAGGTGACAAACTTTATTTTCTATGAAAGGCACTTGTTTAGTGGCATGTAACAATGTAGTGGCACTGGGTCAGTTTAACTTATCAGTTAGGCAACTTTATAATGCTCAGGGCCCCACTATGTCTAGGACTTCTGCCTCACCTTAAACCAAACACTTATCACTGGGTTTCTAGGTAGTTAATTGCATGGCCATTAAAAAGTAAGATACTGTGCATGCAGCTTGTGGCTACAGGCTCACTAATGCCAATGCTAAATGCTGCCAGTTAACAGTTTTAAAAAACCAACTATGTTAAAATAGTCTCTGCATTTGCAATGGAAATGGCATCACTTTCTCAGGACCTCCTGCTTGAACCAAGAATAGGGAGAAGATGGTTGTTAATCTTGAAAATAAAGTAAATTATTTGGAACCATGGTGTCAGCCTAATGAAAAGAATATTAACTGATTCCCCTGTGAGTGAAGTATATTTGTTAAATGAGTAATCTTGGTAGAACTTCAGTGCACAAATGTAGTGATTTGCTTCCTTACTTTGTAACTTGTCTGCTAAAGACATTTTTTAAATAAAGTCCATCCTTACACTTCATAGGTGCTACTCATTTTTGGCAAAACAGCTGGATATGGTGTAATTGTTTTACAAATAAAACTAGATGTGTTCTTAAAGCCTCAGTCTTTGCATGTTAACTCTTAACTGACCTCAGAAAAACTACAGCCTCTACTTCCAAGAGTGATCTAGCTCTAACCAGAAGTAACATAGCATAAAAGGGGGTAGTTGCTGTCTTTAGCTTCATCCTTGAGTTGCTCATATAAATGGAATTTATTATACTGACTCAATCTTACCCCCACCTCTTTGTTCTTCAGCATCCTATAATTTTTAAATCATACATCAAGTTTAGTGTGAAAAAACAAGGGCTGCTCTCCCACCCACTGTTAATTTGGCCACAATACTGCATCACAGCTAAGTTCCCTTATGAAAGGTTTATTGGCTTAGTAAGCACTTTTAGTGTAGGCTGCACTTTCTGAATAGAAGCCATTTCAAGAAACTTTATTGAAATATACATGTTCAAATAAGAAACATAGGCATGATACAAAACAGGAAATGTACAAAGAACTGTACAAAATAAATAAGTCTTATGCTTATTTTGTTGACTGACACAGCCTATAATCTTCTCTATAGAACTATACACATTGAGGTTATTTTTCCTGCTTCAGGGCAGAAAAGAAAGGATGGGTTAAGGCCTCCTCCAGAGTAATTCTTTTGGCTGGGTCATACTCCAACATTTTTTGAATGAGGTCAAATAGATTCTCATGGTCAGAATCTTGACAAAGCATGAACTCCTTAAAAATAAAAAGGGGGGGGGGAGGAGAGGAGAGAGAAAAATCAATGTCCATTGAGAAATTAAGTAATTTTTCTGTTTGTGGGAAGAAGATAAACACTTATCCTTCACCTCTTACCTTGAGTGGTTTACAGCGTCTTGAAACATATCTACCTGCAGAACTATGTTCATCCCAATCCAGTTGGTTATGGAGAAAATACTTGCGTTTCCTGCAGACAAACATTCTTAATGAGCTGCATTCACAAGTCAATGTTCTGAAACAGTAATCTGAGCATAAACTTCAGGAATCTATAAATTCAACTAATTATTTTGCAAATGACTAGAAGACTAAGTAAGTAAGGATTGCCATTTGTAAACCACATTTTATTGAAGTGCCCATCCAATTACTGTGCATACTGAACAAACAAAGACTTAACCTACTAAAAAGTGCATTATGAAAACACTAACACTACATTAAGATTTCAAGAGCAGAAGTGGTAATATTACATAGGAATAGATGTACCAGGCCAATTTAATTACACATCCTAACCCTGACATTTCAGCAGTTAAGAGAAAAAAAAATAAAGCAGCCCAGAAAGATGTGGACAAATGAGGAAGCCAGGTATTTGTTTTGAACAAGTTTGACTCCACTCAGCTATCCTTTGCAATGTATCAGCACAACTGGCATTCCTAGGACCATCTTCCAGAAGAGGAAGTTCTTAAGTTTATACTAGCCAAATTGTCAAGGCTGGAGTTCTAAATATGGAAACCTGTAATTTAAAAAAAAAAAAAAAAAAACACCACCTAAACATAGGCCTGTCATATTAGCAAATAAGAAAGGAGCAATACCTAGCTCAAGCACCCCATGTACATTCCTTTCACTAACTGACCACATCACAATGAAGAGACCTGCCCTTAGGGTTCCATTCATCTCTTCTCTTAGTACAGGAAGTCAGTAGCAGACCATCACTTCTGCAGTCTGGAAGCAAAGTTTGGCTCTGCCTCTCACTGCAGTCAGCACAGGTAACTAGAGCAGAGGTAAGAACTTTGCTTTGCTTTGTTAGGTCAAATAGATATTACAATGTCCTCACCACATCCACTGCCTGAGATACCTATGCCCCTAGGACACTTACATGTATTTACCCCAAACCCAGCAAATCAGACCATCACTGTGCTTTACTAAGCCACAACTCCAGCCATCTAGATTAGCCAACACATGAACTGGAATTTTAATTTAGATTAAGTCTACTTGATTTTAAACCAAGTCTGAAACATTTATAAAGCAAACATATCACAAGAAAGAAAAGGTTTGCATATGATTACCTGGTTTTCTGTATCATGTGAATTGGTAAAGGCCCAAGTATTCTCTCCATCATTGCCAAATGCTCTTTACTATCATGTGTCTAAAGAAAGAATAAAAGTGTTTAGCTTCTTGTTACCATCCCCTAATTTGTTTAAGTCTAGTCACACAGATGCTGGTTTTTGTTTTTTTCAAATTAACTACAGAAAAACCATTAAGTAGTACCATTAATCCACACACAGTTTTTTTTAATTCCTATTTTGACAACTGTACTTCCTAAATAAATGTCTTTGGTAGTTAAGACAGCACAATGGGTTTTCACTTAGCCTGATCAGATGCTTATTTGTAAAGGTCAACTTTCAGAAATTGTTTACAGCTGAATGTTATCACAAAATTAAGCAACTTTCTCATAGGGACCATCTGCTTGGCAGGCAAGTTCAAAAATACTATCATCACTGAATTAACCTACCACATCATTCTGTTTTATAGAGCTGGTCAAATAAAATAAAATTTAATGGAAGCTATTTTTCTTTTTTATCTAAATTTAGAAACATTCAGAGTCCCCTCCAGCTCTGATACTAAAGCACTTAAGCAAGGCTGACATATTAAAGCTTTTTTTATTTTAAAATGCTACCTTCTCTCCCTAACGTCTTGTTCCTACTACAGCAAATCCAGGAGATTGGTTGTTTTCAGGGCTATGTACTTCTAAAGATGTCATTTTAAACATAACTTCAGCATAGCTTGCTAAAAGTCTTTAAAATAAGGCTTTTATAATAGAACTGGATGCATTGCTCCTCAGCAAAACTTTATACCCATCAAGACTTGGACACATCAAAGTAGGATAACTAAACTATTGCAAGGGAAACAGAACCATGAACTCTGGGCCCTAGAAATTAAGCAAAGGGGCCAATATCTAACTGTTATTTTAAGCACGTTTGTAATTTTAAAAGCTACATATTTAGTTAACTGATTAAGATCCTAAATCGGTATTTGCTGAAGAGAACCATTCTGCTCCATAAATATCATGCAGTGAGGACAAGCTAGGGTTTTTTGTTTGTTTGTGGGGTGGGGGGAGGAGGAGGGAGGTGCAGAAGCAGGCGGGGTTTAAGTAGCAGAATAGTTACTGCTTATGCATCAATACCATGCTGAATACATTATATGTGCCTACATTGCTAGGGAGGAGCTTCACAGTGAAAAAAGATCATTTCTGTGCAGCTGTACTTCTTTTTTGTTCCCATTAAAAACAAAAGGAGAAAGTTTTCTGACCACCACAATGTGTAAAGTATTTCTCTCCCTCCCCCCCATCACTCACTCTCCTTGTACTGGGGGAGCATGTGCAACGACTATCTTTTTAGAGGAATTTTCATTGTTACCTACCGGAAATACTGTGAATCCAAGATAATATTCTATGAGAATACAGCCTATGCTCCAAACATCACAAGGTTGTGACCATCCCAGGGCTGTCAAAAAAAAGGAAGAGCAATACCCATTATAAGTGATATTAAGTAGTTAAACTTCTCTCAAGTGATCTTGCAGACAGATTAATAAATTAAACTATACTACTGGCATCCATTATTCTATTACAGCAACTGAAAGCACAGTTCTCTCTAGCAAGTAGATGGCCTGGGCAATAAAAATCCAAAATGGTAACTACTATCTTTTAAGATCGCTCTAGAAAAAACCAAGTAGATTTGGATCAGAAATGCAAACTGACCTAAAAAAATGCTGCATATCAGAATTACTATTTAGAGCAATAATGTAACAAAAAGGTACATGGTATAAGCACTGCAGCCAATGAGAGCAGAAATTACAATAGTCTATAGCATTTAAAAATACGCTGGTCTGAAGTTAAGTGTTTTCTGACCTAAAATAACTTCAGGAGCTCTGTAATGTCTTGTAGACACCAGAGTGCTGTGATGTTCATCATCATATGTTGCACTTCCAAAGTCCACAACTTTGATGTCTGGATTTTTTAGTGTGCGTTCATCACGTTTCTGAAATAGAATATACAGACATTAAATGCATTGATGGAATAAGCCTCACAGAGAAGTTGTAGCGAGAACAATTTGAGACTATAGCAGCCTTACCAGTTTGGGGTTATACTCTTCTACATAGTCAGACTTCACAAATAAAATATTTTCAGGCTTCAGATCTGTATGAGTCAATTTGTTCAAGTGTAAAACTGCAAAAAAAAAAAAAAGTTAGCAAGAAATTTAAAGAATAGTAATGATTTCAACAACTGAAAAATATTAAGCATACTTACAGTTTACAGATCTACAAATCTGATACGCCATCTTCCTAATGTGGTCAAGCCGAAATGGCAAAAAACTGTTCTCTTTAATGAAGTCATAGGTACTAAGTCCCAGTAGTTCAAAAACAATGCAAATATGACCGTGATGCTCAAACCATTCCAACATCTGTACACAGCGACTGTAAAAAAACAGTAAAAAGGTACTGTAACAGACACACAGCTGATGTGGAATAGTGTTATGAATGCTGATATGGCAATTTTATTAACACAGTACATGACCTGATCAGTCAATATGCAATTATAAACCCAGTATACAGTAAGATTTTATTGTATGAATATTTTTCTAACTTAACTGGGAGCTGTGGGAAGAACAGGAAGGCAACACAACAGTTTCAGATAAGCAACCTCCCAGCCAACATCACAGTCAACCACAAGCTAACTGCACACTTCCAGGCTCCAGTTCAAAGTGACATGCTGTTTTGCCAGGATGGGAGGTTTGGGACCAAAAATTTTAAAGTCTTCCAACAAAAGGAAAGGGGAGGATAACACAGTGCAAGCTGCCAAGGGCTATGGTAATGTCAGAGACCTCTGACAAAGACATGCTCAGAGAGAGGCTCTGCGGAAAAGCCTGTAAGGAATTAGTCCATCCAGGGTCCTTATTTGGAAGATGTTTAAATAATTGCATGCAACTACTCTTATTAGAATAAAAACATTTCAGAGAAATTAGATTTTTAAAAAAGTAGTATTTGCTTTCAAGAGAGTGCCTGGTCATGATATTAACTACTGTCATTGCTCCCAGAGAGAACAGAACTGCAGGATCTGAGCATATGATTCTACTCAGAGCCAGGAAGTGCTTGCTACAGGCCGGGGAGAGGGTGCACCTGAGGGGACCAGAAAGGGTCTGAGGTGCAATTCACCCAACTGTAAACTATTCAGTAGAGTTAACATAAATAGAAATAATTCTGTTGTTAAGGGCCAGAGGCATATATAATTAAATAGCAAATAAAAATATGGTCCCCTACCTGAAGGGTTTACAATCTAGATTAATAATGAGATAGGACACTGGGGAAGATAAGCATGGGAGACAGAGGGAGGAATTCACAAAATAAATAATCCCATAACTTTAGGCAGTACAATGTTAGTGCTTAATTTTAAATATTATAATTATTGTTTAAAGAAAGTCAGAGGAATTTTAGGAAGGAGTCAAAGTAATGAAGAAATCATAAAATCAAAATATCTTCCATTCTAATTCTATACTTACTATGTGCTGTTGGGATCTGATGCATTTAAATGCTCCAATACCTGTATTTCTGAACGTGCTGCTTCACAATATCTATCAACATTTTTTACTATTTTCACTGCTACATGTCTACCTTCCCTGTAAAATAAAGTTTTTGAATGGTTATAGACAATTGCAGAATTACAATTATAGCACAACCACCATAATACCTCCCATAAATGTCCTTTACAGAATTCAACTGCAAAACCCCCAGTTAACTAGCAAATTATCCTTATCACAAATAACATGCATTCAGTGCTTTTCATCCTTAAAACTATTTTTAAAAGAACATACAATATTGTGTCGGAATATATGAAACTATCTAATCAATTTCTTCCCCACTACTTATTCTAATGTGTTAAATATGCCCAGACCATAAATTACATTACATCTGTTTGAGAAGTTTGACTTTATCCTACCACTTGATTCTAGTATATAGCAAAGATGATAAAAAATAAAGTCAGGTGGGTTCAACATGATAGCAAATTACAGACTACATGCATGTCACTTTCTGTGTCCCATGTTAGGCCTGGTCTACACTAGACTGTTTTATCGAAAAAAGTCAGCTTATTCCCCCCAAGCAAAACAGTGCTGGTGTACACACTGCAATCACCCCTCCGCCAACAAAACTGCTGTTTTTTCAACAAAATAAAACCACCTCGACAAAAGGGGTAAGGCAAACTGTCAGTGTAGACACTGCCCTTGATTATATTACTGTAAATGGCTTCTGGACTATCCCACAATGCCCATTATGAGCACTTTGGTAAGCAGTTTGAACTAGGCTGCTCTGCAGCCATCTGCCCCTACCCTTTCAAAGCCCTTTGAAGTTTTCAAATAACTCACCTTCTCCACAGCAGCAGCAAACCAGTCCTGCCTGCCCTAATCTACAGGGAGGGGTGTAACTCCTGATGTGCTATGCAAAGGCAGGGAGGGAGACAGGAGCTGTGTCCCACTCCCCCCACAGGTGTACCAGACCAGCCTCAGCTGAGCTGACCTGAGGGGGAGGAGACTGGGATACCAGCTGTCTGTGCAGCAGCTTCTGCTGCAAGATTGATTGCTTCCAGCTGCTGCTGTCTGAACTTAAGAAGACAGCATGCAGACCCACTGTCCTCCAACACACAGTCTCTCTCTCTCTCTCACACACACACACTCACTCATGTCCTGTCACATATTCTCCTCCCGCCATCCCTCCCCTCACTTCTGTGAGCTTTTTGTGTTTGTTTTCAGTAATGTCAGTTTAGAATCAGCTTTCAAACTAGTAGGATGCCTGTGGAACAATGGGATTCAGAAACTTTCATTATGTGAAGCTGTGCCTGGCCCATGAGGCATTGCAAACCCTTCCCAAAGCTCTCTGGGTCGACAAGAGCAGATAGTGTGAACGTACTCCACTGACATCAGGAGATAATGAAGACATGCAACAGTGGTTTAATTACAGTGGTGGCTGTATGCTGGCAAAACTTGTCTTGACAAAACTTTCTAGTGTAGTCAAGGCCTTATGTGTTTGTTAAAAGATTGATATACTAAGATTTGGTATCTGTCAGCCATCTTAAAACCTGGAATACTCAGAAACTGGATTAACAGTTTCCTTCAATGTTGTAAGTGGGTAAAAATTACATTCTGAAGTCAGATATTTGCAAATGAATTATGTAACTGATAAAAGTGTAGACTGAATTCCACAATAACTATAAATACAAACAGATTCTATTGCCTGTCAATTCTACAGTTCATTAATTGAATGCAAATTTATGTATTCTTGATTTATCAAGTGCTTGTTATGTACAGATAACCCAAATATTAAATCTAAGAAAAGGGACTGTACCTTCATAAACAGTAACCTTGCAAGTGTTTGATAGAGAAGTAAGAGTAAACTGGTTAAATCATGCTGTTTATAGTTCTATAGATAGGAGAGATTTCTACTCAGAGATGCACATGAGCAACTCTCAATGACTCAAAATGGGAGTCATACACAGACAGCTGTAGCATAATTTGATCCTCTAACTGGTCAAGACTGAACTGTAGTTTCCCTGTACCAGTCCCATTATATATAAATAGAAAAGCAGTTAGTATAAAGACGGTCAAGAAATAACTACTATTTTAAATACATATTTATGACAAATGTGAAACCATTTTGTACACTAGGTCATGCTGGCATTGACAAGAAAGTTACATTTAAAAGAAAAAATTACTTACGTCTTGTGATCTATGCACTCCACTACTTTTCCAAAAGCACCTTCGCCCAAAGTAGCAATAATTTCATCTAAAAGAGAAAAAAATCTCAATCAAAGAAGTAGCGATATTTTAGTCAGTCAGTCACAAAACTAAGTTCTATCAATGCAGATTAATCTAGGCTGTGCCTCTTTAAAAGTGTAACTAGACATCTCTAAACTAGAATATTTATTTTATTGGACAACTCTCATCAAAACAGTTATAGCTATGTCATTCCAAATTTCATTAACTTCATTTACTATTCTGGAAAATGAATATCAATGTTTAATTTATAGAGAAAAAGAAAAATAATCCCCCCACAAAACAAAACAAAACCAAGAAAGAAAGAAAAAAAAGACTTCCAAAGCCCCTGACATCTTATTCTAAAAGAAATTATTTTATCTGAAAAGTTAATAAATTTTGAAAAATATTCTATACATCTTGCACTTAGTACGTCTCCACTCTGACAGATCAGGTGACCCTCCTCATCATCCTCTACACTCCTGGATCTTTTCCTTCGGTGACTCTTCTGGAAACGGCAAGTGGGCGGCACCAAGATCGTCCAGCCAATCAATATACCCGAGTGAATTCAGGGCAGAATACGAAATTCATTCAGCGGGGAGATATTCAGGCATTCAGATACACGCCAGGCCACAAACGGTTGGCAGGAGCAATTTCAAATTCAGTCCCCAGAAATTCACAGGGCACATAGTTTATGTTACAGGAGAAAAACATGGCAAGGAACAGATTTTCAGATAAGATACTCAAAGTGGCAAGGCAACAAAAAATTACAACACAATTGTTTTTTTCTTTTAAAAAATGGTTCACTTGAAGCACTGAAATTTATTTTAGGATTGCAGTGTCCTCATTTGCAAATCTAATGATGTAAACAGCAGGATTTAATATTTATTTGTCTATACAAAATAGCCTTGTGGCCAAATTAGGATACCCAAGTTAAATAAATCTGAGTCTAAAGTAGTCATCTGAATTAAACATTCTCCTTGAGTAATATTTCAGAATAAATTTAAAAAAAAAAAATCACAAAAAGATACATCTACTCCAGGCTGCTTCAGTTAAAATGCTATCAATATAAACCATATTGTCGTCATCTGTTCTGTCAATTAAAAGTAGCTCGGCATAACTTGAGATCTCAGACAGCATGCCCTGCTAGTGGACAGACAGCATGCATGTCAGATACTCAAAAACCATACTGTAGTACTTGTTTATCAGATATTTTGTTACTTAACTGCAAAAAACTGACTGCACATATGCCTCTCCTTGTTATTTCAAAGCCACTAAAGTTGCTAAGTTTAGACAAAAGCAAATTTAAGTAATAGCTTGGACATAATCATAAATGGTTTGAATTTTGCCCAAGATGGAGATATGTACTTTACACGACATATGAAGACTTCCTTTTTAAGATATACGAGGGGCTACACCTATTTCAGGGAATTATTAAATAAAGGTAATCCAATCAGTGGTTATTACTCATTCATCAGTGGCATTATATCTAATAAACAACAATTATATGCTCTGGGGCTTGGTGAATATATCTGTGTGATATAGAACATCCCATCAAAGGAAAAAAGATCTAACAGAAAGAATAATCTATTGTGAATAAGACTTTCCCGAACTCACACACTTGAGTGCTACTGCTCTGATAAGTTATTTTCCTAAAATAAAGTCATCTTCTAAAGTTTAAAAGTTACTCATACCATTTGTGAATGATGATGTGAGGCACTCTGATATGTCTTGTGTTTTCTTTTATAGCTACTCCTCCCGCTATGGCCTGATGACCTGCTACTGTGGTTGTGATAACCATTTTCATTATCTCTGGGGTGGTGCCCATTTTCATACACTTGACTGTAATCATTTCTGTATTCTTCAATATAACGCCGGTCGTGATGATCTCTTTCATTTACAGACTTGGCTTCCGAATAATGACTAAAATAAAATAAAAATAAAAAGCAAGTGAATTTAATTGACATCACTTTGTTAGTCGGAATCACCAAGACAATTCTTACTGGAAGGCTTCACTTTTGAAATATTTGCAGAATATTACATCAAGAAAATACTAACAAAATAAGTTAAACAGATGACCTGCCTATGTACTTACTGAAATCTAAGCTTAATAGTTCTTAAAACAGAGACTTAGAGTAGTTCACCACGATTAAAAAATCCAAGATTTATTTACCTATCAGAAGTTTTGGAGTGATTATGTTTACAGCGCTTGTTCTCCCGTGCACTGCTGGGTGATCTCTTCTTTCTCTTATGACTGCTGCTGCACTTTCTGGAATCCCAACTTTCCTTTTCATCCCAATCGGGATACTCCGTTCGTTTGGAATGCCGCATCTGCCACAGACAAGCCATTTCCCTCTTTAAATTACGTCCTAAATAAACACAACTCACTAATACAATGTAAATAAATAGCATACTGATCTAAACTGCTAACAGAGATTAAAATGGTTAGTTTTCCCAGTGAACCTTATAGTATCCAGTTTTGCAGCATTATTTTCACTCCATCCCTAAATGTGTTTTTGGTCTCAAAAATCTAGACAGCTATATCTAAATAGGGGCATGGACCAATAATTAACCCTCTTATAGGAAATTTTATCAACTCAAATATTCTGATTCTAGGAAGGACCACTCATTCATTCATTTCTGCAAAGCTGTTCATGGAGGAAACTCCTTCAAATTCCACCCTCCATCAAATCAATTTTTGAGCAAGCAACAAAAAGATGTTCTTTGGCTGATAATTATGGATCTTTAGGCAACATGCTTTTAAAAGCTAGTCCAATGTAATAGTACCTTGTGTTTTATATTACACATACCAGAAGTTCTCAAGCCTCTACCAATGTTAACTCAAAATACCACTGTGAACTGCTTAAATATAATATACTCAGTCTGATTCATTTATTGCAAAAGGGAAAAAGCAGGCAATGGAAAAATATCAAAGCTTCTAGCCACCCTTCAGCAATAAACCAATTCAAGTTCATAACACACATACACCTGCCATACAAATAAAATAAATACGAACTTAACAGCTTGTATTCCCCCCATTTGGAGATTTTGCAGTGCCTGCAATGCTAAGCAATCCTGCTGCCCTGGTACTTTTAGGTGCTCCTGCCCTCAATAGCAATATTTTATTAAGTCTGATGAATCAAAGGAAAAACATTCTCACTCACTTTAGCTAGTCCTTGGCAGGGGCGGATACTCAGCCCTTGTTACTGAGCGACCTCAAGGAGGCTGGAAACAGAGCAGCAACAAGCAGGGCACTGCGGTCACCTCACTACACGTGTTAAGCCTTAAATCAGTGTTTCTGAAACTGGGGGTCCTGACCCAAAGGGGATCACAAGACTACTGGGGGGGGGGGGGGGGGGGTGTCACAAGACCAGCGGCTGCTGGCTGTGCCCCCAGTTCTGAAGGCAGCATCGCCACCAACAGCAGCACAGAAATAAGAGTGGCATGGTATGGGGGAGAGGTCACTTTTTGGAGGGAGCTCTTCACTGCCTGAAATGTTTTAAAGGGGGTCCCAGCAAAAAAAAAAAATTTAGATCCCCTGCCTTATACCGAGTCCCAGGTTTGCGCAGTCACTCTCCTTCCAACGGGTTTGCAGCCCAACGTCGCTGCCCTGCACCTACAGAGCCCAAGAGCAGCAGCTGCCTCCGGCCCCAGGGCACCCGCCACGTCCCTTTCCTTGGCTGGGGAGGCACTGAGTCGAGGCAGCACAGCCCTTCCACAGGGTGGGAGGAAGAGCTCAAGCCGGGTCCCACTTGCGATCGGACGCCCGTAGGCCGAGACAGGCTTTGTCCTGGCGCTGGGAGGCCGTGGCTGGCGCCTTCCACACCCTCCCCCCCCCGGGCCTTCACCAGCCGCAGCCATTTTCTCTCGGCCCGGCGGCCGGCGCGGAGCAGACAGAACATGGCGGCGGAGGGAGGGTGCGGGCACCTAACAAACACCCGGATTAACGCATTCAGCGGCCGCAGCAGCCCCGGCAGAGACTTGACGGGGGGGAGACGGGGGACTGCCATGAGACCGGCATTAAGATCACACCCCCCACTCCGCGCAGGGAATAGCGACAACCCGCCCCCGCAGTGCCAGGGCAGATGGCGGGCGGCAATACCACAGGTCGGGCTCCAAGCAAGGACAGGGCGACGATGTCTGTCTGTCTGTCCATCCTCCTCCCCCGCTATCCTGGGGCAGCATAGAAACTACACCACTACCACAGACACACGGACCGGGGAAGGGAGTCGCAGCTGCACCCCCAACTCTCCTTTATCCCACCAGCGACTCACCGCTCCGGCTACTGCCGCGGCTACCTCAGGGGTCTGCGCTGGTGCTGCTGCAGAGCTGAGCCTCGGCCCTCCGCGAGTCCGCCGCCCCACACGCACACAATGGCGCCGCCGAGAACCTTCTGGAGTGGAGAAGCGCGTCACACTAGGGGTGGGTACTCACCGTGCAGGTGAGACTGCGCATGCGCGGCCCCTCTGGGAGGCGGGTGAGGGCCGCGCGCGGTGCCGGATAGCTCGCGTTCCCGCCAGCCGCGGACAAAGGCGCGTCCTCGTGCCTGGTTGCCCAGTGCGCGGCGATGTTAGTGACGTCAGCGGCCTGTTCTCGCCTCGCTTCGCCTGCCTGGCGGCCTAGCGTCTTTCCTAATCAGCCCTGCCAGCGCCCCTGGGAACGCCTCCGGACAGGCGGCAGGGGGAGGCAACGCTGGGGGGTTGGGAGGGAGAGTGGGGTTCAAGCCTTGCTTTGCCACTGAGGCTCCCTGTGTGTCACTGAGCAAATCATTCACCCCCTGGGGGTGCGCTGGGACCGGAGCGAGCCGCCCAGCTCCCGTCCCCATGGGCGGGGGCTGCTGGGCTTGAGTTAGCTAAAAACAGCAGCGCTGCCGCTGGGTTCCAGCAGGGACCGACTCGGCCATGCCACTCAAAGTGGGAGCCAGGCAGTTGGGTGGCCTGAGAGCCCAGCAGCCACGCCGTCCCCGCTGCTGTTTTTACCACAGTAACTGGAGCCCATATGCGGGGAAACATATTTTACCTGCCTCCCACCCCTAGCTGTAAAATGGGGATAATAGACACCCTACTTCGCAAGGGGGCTGAGGATAAATACATTAAAGATTGTGCTCGGAGTACATACAAGTACAAATGGAGATTCAAGGTATTTCCTTGAACTCTCTCCTAGTTGCCAGCAGCAGGTCTGCACTGCCAACTTACCTACATGCCCACATATGTGAGTTTAGCGCAAGTGCATGTGTTCGTTTAACTGTAGTGAATTAGTCATTTCAAGGTGTTGTGCAAGTTTCCACTGAGAATGAGGACTCAGAGATCACATATGGGGTGATGGTTTTGTGAAAAGTGTTTGCACACAGGTGATATGGTGCTTTTGTCTTCTATCATTTTTCTGTGTAAGTATCAATTTTACATTCAACAACAAACACTTTGACCAAACCATGGGAACAGCCATGAGTATTACGATGGATCCCCAATACACCAGCCTCTTCATGGGACACCTTGATGAAGAATTTCTGGACAAACGCATTATTAAACCAATTATATTCTTGAGATATATTGATTATATTTTCATCTTCTGAACAGATGACTTCAACTCCCTCATAGATTTCCACCACAATTTCAAAAACTAGTATCAAACTCTCTCTAGAACACTTGTGCACCAGCATCAACTTCCTGGACACCTTCACAGCTCCAGGAACCACCTGGAACAAGCAATCTTAACTACAGCCAGGCATTCAGATACCATAGAATATGCTCTGAGGAAACACATCTTAACACACTTAAAACCAGAGAAGTAGGTTGCATCTCAGAACAGGCCACACAAATTCTCAAGAGAACTTGTTTCAATACAGAAATAAAGCCACTCCAACTGCGCACCCCTAGTTGTCATCTACCACCCCATACTGGAACCCCGACGGGGTATCATCAAACAATTACAACCATAATTGAAACCATCCTGAAAAAAGTACTTCCCAAGCCCTCTCTTCTGGCCTTCAAACAACCCCCCAGCCTTGCCAAGCTCATCAGAAGAAGGAAGCTCCTCACAGATAAGGACCAACCCATTCAAAACTGCACCAGATCCTGCCAGAATAACAGATGCAATATCTGCAGACATATCTCCACTGCCATGATGATCAATAGCTCCCATAACACACCTCTCAAGGTCCAGATCCATGTCTATCAACACTTCTTCCAATGCACTAAATGCCCAAACAACAATTATGTGGTTGAAACCAAACAATCAGTACACTCTCAAATTAACTCTCGCTGAAAAATGATGCAAGACAAAAACACCGTATCACATGTGGTTGAACATTTTTCACAAAACAATCACTCCATATCTCACCTCTCACTCATCCTCAAAGGAAACCTGCACAATACCTTCAAAAGATGAGCCTGGGAACTTAAATTAATAGCTATGCTAGATGCTAAACATCATGGTCTTAATAAAGACACTGGTGTGATGCTATCTAAATGGGAAGGTAACCATCTACACTAATATGGTCACCACTTACAAAATTGTGATAAACCTTATACAAGGCATGCCTTGTGAGGTATCATTGGAAAAATTGTAATATGCTGAGTATTATCTTGTAATAATGTGTGTATTGACATGATGTGTGGAGTTATGAAATTTTACTATATGCTTGTAACTCAAACATGTTGTGAGTCTGAGAATAGCCCACAGGTTAACTTTTGAGAAATAAAGGAAAACAAGAGCCTCTGCGCATCATTCCTGAAGGATTTGCAATTCATATGAAGGACAGATGGCAAAGCATGTATGCCTGACCCATGGCACAGCCAGAATTTTTCCAGCAAAATGGGTAAAGATATAAAAAGGGAGAACAAAGACTCCAGGCCAACACTTTCCTAACCCATCTCTGGCCTGGTAAATTCTGACAGGGGAAATTTTGAACAAAAGGACTGGGGTCCACACAACTATTTGGGCAACCCAGAGAGACTTATAGCAGATTTAACATTCCTGATATCATTTTGGACTACATACTTTGATCCAACTGTCATGTATTTTATTTGCTTTAACCTTTAATAGCTCTCATTTCTTTTTCTTAGTTAATAAATCTTTAGTTAGTTTACTAAGGATTGGCAACAGTGGGTGTCAGGTCCTGAGCATCCATTGATCTGGGTAAATGACTGGCCCCTTGAGGCTTGAAGAATCTAATGTGGTGATTTTTGGTTTTAATAACCTTTCATCACTGACATCCGGTTTGTCTGGGTGGTAATATAGGCTGGAGTGGCTAAGGGAACTGTCTGTGGCTCCAAGTTAAATTAGTACAGTGATCCAGGAGCACACAGTCGTTGCTGATTTGGTTAACTTTAATTATAGAACATGCCACCAGTGTGGGAGTGTCTGCCCAGTTTTTGACAGTCTGACCTGAGATTGGCCCACTCCGCTGTGACCCATACCAGGCACGGTGATAACTGGATTTATGGTTTACCCCTTTTTTGTCCTATGACTGCAGAAGTGTTAATGGGCCACTTCACCTTGGTCTCTTAGAGTATGTGTTAACTATTTATGCTAAACAATCTATTGTACGTTGTATTTAGCTATGTCATTCTGGTATGTCTACACTGTAGTAAAAGACCTGTGGCCTGCCCAGGTCAACTGACTCTGGCTAGTGCAGCTATAAAATTGCAGTGTAGATATTTAGGCCCAGGCTGGAGCCTGGGCTCTAGGATCCTGCAGGAAGTGAGCTTCTCAGAGACCCAGCTCCAGCCCACTCCCGAACATCTACACTGCTGTTTTTAGTCCCAGAGCCTGAGCCTTGTGAGCCCAAGTCAGCGGACCCAGGCTCTGTGACTAGGTGCTGGTGGTTGTTTTTTGCAGTGTAGACATATTCTCTGATAACTTTTCCCCCACCACAAGAAGCATTCTGTATAGCTCAAAAGCTTCTTTTTCACCAACAGAAGTAGCTCCAATAAAAAAAAAATATTACTTCACCCAGCAGAGCTGGTGCTAGGCATATGCAGACTCAGCTATTGCTTAGGGCCCTGAGCAGATAAAGGGGGCCCATGATTTGCTTTTTATTATATGTTGGGGGGGGGGGGATATTCCTGCTTAGGGCTCCCCATGGACTAGCACCACCTCTCTCTGTCACCCACCTTGTCTCTCTACTATCCTGGGATCAACAAGGCTATACCACCACTACAAACAACTTTTGAAAAGATACTGAGGCAGTGCAGTGGTACTGTAGCAGCAACAACACTGCAAACAATGTGCTTTTGAGGACAGATATATGTTTAGCATTCATTTGCTGATAGACTTGGTTAATTAAGAGTTATCAAGCAGGAAGGGAAACAAAGGGCACTTGAACAGATGAAGAAAAAGCAGCAGCAACCATCCTTCTCCCTTGATTCTTCGTCTCTGGAGTCTCAGCTGAAAATGTTTTTCAAGAGGGGGACTGCCCCTGTAAAAAGGAGGGACAAACACCTCAAGATATTTCTCCCCCTGGGCCACTGATTCACTGCACTTGAACAAATAAAATAAATTATTAGACTGGAAAAGGGGTTCTGACCTAAGAAGTTTGATCAGTAAGACTGCTGAAAGCATGTGGAAAGAAATTTTGCTTTAATCTGATATAGTGTGTTAAGTTAGGCACCAATAGCGTTTTAACTTTATTTCTTTTGAACCATTTCAGACTTTTATGTCTCATTACTTTTACTCAAAATCTCTCTTAGTAGTTAATAAATTTGTTTTATCTAATCCAGTGTGTGTAAATGGAAGTGTCTGGGAAACTCCATTTGGGGTGGCAAGTTATTTCTATTAAAGCAAATAACGGGCTTTTATATAAACTTGTATTGTCCAGACATACATTTCTGAGAGGAAATTCTAAGACTGGCAGTGCATTAGGGGTCACCCTGCACTATGGGCAAGGCCAGTAAGAGCCAAGGTGTGGCTGGCTGCAACACCCACACGATTGTTAGTGCACAATCCAGGCTGGAGCTTATAGCAACAAGGCATTGTAAAAGGGGATCCCAAATTAGAAGTCTGGGGTGATACAGCTATACTACTACACTACTCACCAGGCTACTCACTAATCTGGATTGTTCAGTCCTACCCCTATTGTGCTGGATGCACTAGGACTGGTGCAGAAGGAGAGAGAAGTGCTGTAATTGCACTTTAGATGGAAACTGAGTGTTTAGAATGCCCCACTAGTAGGCATGCCTTCTTTGGTAAAGAGTTGTGATGTATGGCATAGATTTATTATACGTTAGCTAAGGATATGCCCAGGGGATGCATTGCAGGTCACACTTGCCTATAGCAAGACTGAAGTCTGATTTTTGAACTGGCTGTGAATTGTCAGCCAAACTACTTACACCCTTTCTATTGAACAAATGTTACTTGCATATTTATCTAACAATTGAAGTATTCATTTCAATATTCAGTGGCAATACTGAAGAGAGAAGCACTTACCTATGATCTACCCATTGGGTAGTTTGGAGAAGTTAGCAGACTCCAACACAGCAGCAGAAATGAAAGGCAGGGGCTTCTCTGTGTAAAACCTTTAATTTACAAACTGAATAGCTCCATGAGTGCTCCCACCTACAAGAAAGGTACATTACGTACCTGTTTTTCAAAGAATTGTTACAGGGTGTTAGGATTGAATGGGAAAGCTTCAGAAGAATAGCAATGTGACCTTTTGGTCAAAGATTTTAAGTAATGTTATATTAAGACAAAAACCAAAGGACTGAAAAATTATTCTTTAAAAAAATTTTCACCCTCTTATCTTACATGTACAAAATAACCAAAAGTTCACAAATTAGAGCCTTGGCAGATTGTCTGGAATTGTCTGAAGTAGAAAAGCTTGTTTAAGGCTCCCCTTTGGACTCTGCTTGATGCTGTCAACTCCTGAAAGTCCTGCATTCAAGCAGTAAAGGTCTGATCCAAATTAACTAACATCTTTTTAGTGTCACTTCAAACACTATAATCAGAAGTCAGTCTGACCAGCTTCTGAGGAATCTGTCTGGGCACTTTACGTCTATGAAGCAAAAGGGTTGGCATGAATTGTGACGTCCTTAATGTGAACATCATTAAGAGGTCGGTAGGTTTTCTCATTCACTGGCAGCTTCTCCAGCTCATCTAGGGTCTCCATACCATCAATTACCCTGGAAAGCAAGCAGAACAATTATGAGAATCCTCTTGCAATGAAAGGCCCACCTTTCCTTTCATAGTCTAGGTATTTCAAAGCACTTTGAAGTGAATTAAGGTAACTGCAATGCAAGGACTGCATAAGCAAATAAGACAGCCATTATGTGTTTACTAGTAGTTTAATGTCCTTGAACATTAAAACCTATTGTGAAAGAGAATTTTGAGTGGCCACATATGACTCTTGAAAGGATGCCATAGTCCTTTTAATTTCTACTTGAGTAGTCACAACTCTCAGGTTCCATTTAAAGGACAGCATCCTTCTTTGCCCTGCCATTTCAGCACTGGATATGAGCCCAAAACTGCATTCTGATTCTTTCTTCCCACAAACAGGATACAAGTAACTCGCATTGACTTTTCAATATCACAATTCATCCCAATCCTTTCATTCCATAGCTATAAAGTGCCTGAGAGGATTCCTGAGAGGTTGGTCAGACTGATCGTGGCATTTAAAACTACACTAGCAAGATATCCATCAAACTGGCCTTCATTGGGAATTACTCATGTCTTCTGACTGGGAATCAGGCCCCGGATGAAAGAGTCTAATCAACAATGTTCTGACACAGAGGCAGGAGTGGTACTAATCAAACCATTAATGACCACATAAATCAGAGCTCTGGGACGTCCTAGATACTGATTTACTGCAAGACAATTTTAGAGGTAGCGTTTATACTTCTGGGTTTCTGTCTAAGATGTAAAGATGACATGAGAACCAACTTAACACTAATTGAATCCTTAAAACACTTTAAACAACTATGTTAACTCTGACCATCTGAGAAAGAGGTAAGACAACATCCAAAATACTATCGGGACATCATCAATATAAAAACCACATTTCTCTGTGCTACTTGTAACAAAAGTAGGTAAAAAAGTAACACCTATGCCAAGGTGACTATAACTGAAAGATCAGAGAAAAAATATTTTCAATATTTCAAAGTTCTAAATTAACTTGATTTCAAGATGAGGATGTAGTTTTAACATCTGTTTTCTATGTAGAAGCTGTCTTCTGAGTTAATCGGACTAAGACAAAACTAAAAATGAAGGTGAGATCACGATAGCATCCATATCTTTCCACTGCCATTATTATTCAGTCTTTTCATCATTTTGATAAAGAGCTCTGGCTTACCCTCACTGTTCAGTGTGCTGTAAAACTATGCAGCCAGTATTGACTGACATGGGTATGATGCATACTGGGGCAATCCAGTAAAACGAATCTAGCCCTTGTTTTAATTTGCTCATTTCCAAGTAACTCCCTCTCACTAAGCAATGGTAACAGTATTTTGTGTGGGGGAGAAGTGGGAAGACCTCTGAAGGCATGGCATGTGCCCTTGCTGACCATGGTGCCAAAGCTACCTGGAAGCATATGTACAATTACACGTGACCTTTAGGAACTTGTTTTGATGTGTTTTTAAGAAGATGGTATAGTTTAAAAAAAAAAAAAAAAAAAAAGTTTGGAGAATTAAATCACTAGAAAAACTCATGATTTAAATATACATAAAGGGAACTCCAAACCCCCCAAATAGTATAGTCTTCAGCTGTTCTGATGATGTAGAAAAAACAGATGAAGCAGTATGCGACTTCCATCAGTTTAGCAATATTAGTGCAAAGGAGAAAGATTGCTTTATGTCCCTAGCATATCTCCCTAGAGTTTCATCCCCCAAACTCTTAGGATAAATTCATGAAGGTGATAAAGATATTCAGCTATTTTAAAGAGGCTTATAATTAAAAGATGCAAGCAAAGTATTTTTCACTGTTTAAATACTGCACCACAACCCTATGTAGTATTTAAAGAAGTCAGTCACAGATCACATTTATATAGCCAAGACTTTTACAGGTTTCTGCTGCAACAGGACAATAGGTTTCCATTACAGTTGCCTTGTGTATCCTTGCCCTTCACTCTGTATTACGAGGAGGCACACTGCTGGATCACTCACTTCCCAAAGACAGTATACTTCATATCTAGGTGTGGCTGTTTGCCATATGTAATGAAGAACTGAGATCCATTGGTGTTTGGGCCATTGTTTGCCAGGGAAATGACGCCACGGACACTGTGCTGAAAGACACGAAATGGAAGAAAATGCATACATATATTCTGTGAATCCAGGATTGCAACCAACAGCCAGGGCTTAGTTATCTAGCACTTCGACTCTTATCTTTATTAAAATATACAACAAAATCTGACTCCCTCCCAATAGCCACAACTCTTCCTCATGATCCACAACTAGGCCCTCAGATCTGACCCTCCCATGTCAAATGCCTCCCTTCCCCGCAAGGATGCGTGACAAACACCTCTGACCCATGCAAAACTTCTTTCTCTTACCCTTCAGAGACAAGGACCCCTAACTCTAACTTCCCCAAACTACTGAAATTCACCAGTACCCCACTCCAATAACAAGGTCCAATCCTCTTACTCTGGCACAGATCTTAATTAACATATATTCAAAACAGTTATTTAATTGCAGTACTGGGCAATGTTGATGATCTCTGGCTCTTGAGAATGAATCCATGTGAAGAAACAACAACTGTATGTTAAAGGGCACAGCAATACCTTTAGGTGTTCACTGTATTCATCTTCAAATTTCCTGCCCCAGATGCTGTTGCCTCCTTTCCCAGAGCCTGAGGAAATAGTGACAGGGATGGATTACTTTTCTTCAGGGTTGAGAAAATCTCCAATCACAGTCATTTTCAGAACATTTTGAACCAAAATCTTGTTACCTTAAGTTATAGTTAAAACTCTAGATATACTGTGAGCTGCCTGAGGCAGGGAATAAGGTTTGTGTGTGTGTTAGGTGCTGTACAAATAATGAGGACCAGATTCCAAATGGGACATGAGTGCTACTGCAATATAAATAAATAACTAAGCAGGAGAACAAAAGACAGATATTCCCAAATTCAAAGCAACATGATGGCAAACGGCAACAGAAGTGAACCAGACCAAGTAGCAGACACTGTCTGGATCATTGCCATAAATGCTAGACAGTGTTCAAGGACAGGGACCTGGTCACAAGCCTGAGAAGCAGGAACCTGTCCATTCAAATGCTGGCTCTGCTTCCTACTAGCTAGCAAATCATGGCAAATGATCATGGAGATCATGCTACACCGATGGTGTTGATTAAGAGGATTCAACTTTGTATAGTGAGCTGTAAATGTCATTAGCTATGACCAGTATTAATATTTAAAATCCAAAATTAATGGCAGCTTATTTGAAATTTTTACATAGAAAAGTATCCAGATCATAAAAGTCCCTCTCATCTGTGCAGCGTACAGTTACTTATCTTGCCCCCCACATTTGAGAAAGGGCTCAATATGCCAGACATCGATGGAAGGATTTACCTGTTGGATCCCCTGTCTGTACCATGAATCCTTTGATATTCCGGTGAAATATGCAGCCATTGTAGTAGTTACTAGCACAAAGAGCCAGGAAGTTCTATAGGAAGTGCAAGAATGCTCATTAAGAAGCAATCCAGCAGTAACATGTTCTGTGCTGGACACATTATTCTGAGAGGAACACTCAAGAGTGACAGGATTAAAATTAACCCTTCCAGCTTTGATTTGTATTGTGAGTGTACTATGCTATCACTCTGTTGTCTCAGATTGCTCCTGGCTACTGAAATCATTAAAAAAAAAAAAATCAGTTCTCCAGGATCCCCTCATTACCTTTCCCTTCCTCCTTAAAGACCTACTGGCACAGTTTGTATTTTTGGTAACAATAAAAGGTAGACTAGTACCTTTCACACCAAAACCAACGCATCAGGATCGGTGCTTTTCTGAAAACACGATCTAGAGGGGGAAAAAAAATCTAATGGACATAAATGGTTGGTCACTTTACATGAGAACACACTACTTTATATAGACCAGTGTTTTATTTATATTCAGACAGGAACTGCTCATGACTAATTTAGTAAAAAACCGCTAAGTTTTGCAGGGAAAAAAACAAAAAACAAAAACAAAAAACACAAAAAAAAACAAAACCAGGAAAAAGGTAAGATGGCCAATCTTTCTTTCTTTCCTTCTTTCCCTCATTTTATCTTTTTTATTCTTACATGTACACTGGTAACAGAACATTGTAAAGCAGAATCACTTGTTAGGAAGCTGAGTTAGAGGGATTTGTAAACCTATTTTCCACATATAGGCCCCTATTCTGTAAAGATTTAGGTGTATACTTAACTCTAGGAGCTGTGAGTAGTTAACTAAAGTCAAATGAACTACTCTCACTATGTAAAGTTAAGCACATATACATCTTTTTGGGTTTAGGGCCATAATTAAGAACATAAGAATTGCCATATTAGACCCCTTCATAGGACTGTTCTTAATCCCACTCCCACAATTGTGACTTCAGGTCCTGTGGGATCCCAATCCTGCTGCAGGGCTCTACACTAGTCTCACACAGGGCTCTATGCCATGCCAGGCCACCCTAGTGGTCCATCTAGTCCAGTATCCCATCTCTGGCAATGGCCAGTATCAGATGTAAAGAAGGTGCAAGAAACCCCATACTGGGCAATCATGGAATAATCTGCCCATTGAGGAGTTTTCTTCCAATCTTTGTCAGTGGCTAGTTAATGCTTTACGCATTTGTATCCTGTCTAATGTAATCACGTTTTCATTATCCATATAAATGGATAATCTTACTAAACTCTTGGACTTAATGATATCTTGAGGCAATGAATTCCACAGATTAATTATGCACTGTATGAAAAGTTCCCTTTTTATAAGTTTTATATTTGTTCCATACTCCCTGAATGTTCTCTCATGATGCAAAAAGGGTAAATGGGAACACCAAATTTACTTTCTCTATGCATTCATTATTTTGTTTCCATCATGTCCCCTCTCAGTACTAAACAGTCCCAGTCTTGTCATATTACTCACTTCACAGGCCTTAGGTGTTCGCTCACAAAATATTTCTATTTTAATATCTCCCACATCAGTGTGCAGTGTGACAGCCTGTGGTGAAGAAAAAAAAATTAAATCAGCATATTGACTCAAAATCACAGATTGAGAGCTACAAACTCTGCTCTATTCTTTGGTCACCATGGGCATATAAATTAATTTCCCTTTCCAACTAACTGTCTGTGTGTGTGACGCTAAATGGAAACCAAAATCTGGATTTGTTCCTAAATTAAGTGAATTCCCTGAGCCTGCATACATGGAATCTCAGAAAACACAAAAAAGCATAACTGCAGCCAAAAGTTTGTTTAAAAAAACGTCACCAGTAACAAGTGTGAAAGATTAATGCTCGGAGCTTTTCTCATTGTGTTGTCTCCAAGCATCATGCTGAGGAGCAAGGCTATCCCCCACGGACCTACTCACGTCCCCAGCGAAGTCAACAGGAGCAGATCGGATCTCATGTGAATAAGGCCCGCAATTAAAAAGAACAAACAAGGTGTTCTTCAGAGTAACAACGAAGCTCAGCCACATATTTTTTTATCTCTATGAACCACACCAACACTCTCAGATCAAAGATAACAGACAAAATAGCCTAGTCAGTCATATCGTGGCACAGCCATGTTGGAGACCCAAGTTCCTCCCAGTTTCATTCCAGTAGGAAGGAACAAGCATCTCATATCACTGACTTGCAACCTTTTTGGTTAAGTAAGGAGTAGCACTGATGGGCTGCAAAAAGTGTCCTGTATAGTCCTCCCTCAGAAAGATAGTGGCTGCAAAGTATGATTTTCTCAAGGATTAGTAAATGACATGAACTATTCAGTTGAATGGGGGAAAAATAAACAAAATCAATCAACTGTGTTAATCATATGAGCCAGTCTGTGCTCTGAAGTATTCACAATGTATGAGAGGGAATGCTGATTGTGTACTTTCAAAACCCCAATGGGATACACCAGTTTTCAGACAGATGGGTGTGCCAGACAGTTATCCAAATGTTAGACGCAGAGCTTGCATGCTTTTCTACACCCTGAATACAAAATCACAGCATTTACATTGAAAGAACTACATTAAGGTGGTGACAAAGCACCACACTTATTACTGGAGACATTCATGTACAGAAATTACAAAATCAATGTTTTGTGGTGAATGTTTTCAGTACTTTATATAAAAAGAAGGGAAAACAGTTGGCTGGAATCTCCACAATAAAATAAGTTTGTGTATCTTGTTTGAGAAATGCAACCTTACACTATATTTCTTGGGTTTTAAAACTTTTCATTTTTTAAACTCTTAATATTCTTAAAAGGGTAATATGCACTTAAAAGAGTAACACATTTTTATGTAGGAAACAGAGACCAAATGAGATGACCAAAATCATTATCCAAACCAGGATTTGAATTTTGTGTTCTAGCAGTAGAAAACAAACGCACTACTTAATCTCATGAAATAGTAAAATTGGTACATTCCCTTTTCCACAGTACACTGGACAGAAATCAGTGAAATGGAAAGCTGAGATTTACATCACAAGTTCTTTACAATAAACTAAATTGTGGGATTATTTGGGATTCACAGCTGCTGTCAGGTTCTCAATACTAGATTAATAACATTTAAAAATATATCTAAAGGTTGTCTGTCTCACCATGCCTTTTTGTTAGCAGTCAAATGCAGACAAATCAAATGGTTTCCTGCAAAGAAACCACATTAATTTTAGTTCTTCCTTCCCCACCTCCTTTAAAAATTCTAAAATCTTTAGGTGGTCAATAAAATCATACAAGCAACTGCACTATGGATTTTTACAGTACTGTTCAGATCACCCTGTTCAAAAGCATTTTATGTATATTACATAACTACCCACCACTTAGCAAGCTAGAAATTAATAGAAAAGTATTTTTATAAATTAATCAAGATATAGAAAAAACTTCTATGAGGGACTTAAGAGCTTGCAACTTTTCAATTTAAAGGGATTTGTAAGGCCAAAAGAGACCATTCTGATCTAGTCTGTCCTCCTGCATAACACAGGCCAAAGAACCTCTCACAATAATTTGTGCACCAACTCCATCATTTCTGTTTGAGCTATAGCGTAACTTTTAGAGAGAGAGATCCAGTCTTGACTTAATGATTGCAAGCAATAGAGAACCCACCACATCTCTAATAAACCACTAGAACAATTTTAATTCCCTCACTGTTACAAATTGGTCTCTGCTTTCCAGTCTGAATTTGTCTAGCTTCAGCTTCCAACATTTAGATTTCAATATGCCCTTTTTCTGCTGGTTTAAAAGGACTGTTTATTATAAGAAATCTCCTCCCCATACAGGTACGTGTGAACTGTAATCAATTCACTTCTTAACCTTCTTTTCAACAAACTACAGATGATTTCTTGCACCACAGAGATTTTTCCCAGACTTCTAATCATTCTCATAGTTCTTTTCTAAATACTTTCCAATTTTTTTACATCCTTTTTGAAGTGTGGCCAAAGGTCTCATAAACATACATATATAATACAACCTCCCTACATACCACATTCCCCTGCTCACATATTCCAGGATTGTATTTGTCCTCTTAGGCGACTATGGAATTGTAGTTTATTTGGGCATCAAATGAAACATTCTTAAACAACTCTCAATTATCTTTCAAATTCTGAAGGTTACATTTTCCTTCCCACTCAATTATGCTCACGATTGCTTTCAGCTTTGGGCAAGTGGCCCTTTTAAAGCAGCGAGTATATAGCTATTTCTGGTCAGGCCATCAATGAAGTCAGGCTGGGCTCACTTACACCTAAGTAACAATCCCTTTTATGTTCACGCTGACAGACCCTTCCGCTCGAAATCTAACACCGAGCTGTCCACGGACACTTCTGAGAGAAACCACCCATTGCAGGCGATGATGCGAGATGGAAGAAGCAAGCGACCACCCCCCCTCCCCGGACAGGGCTAGCTACAAAGCGGCGAGGGCTGGACAGGGCAGGGGACGGGGCCCAGCCTGTAACGAGGCTCTATCGGGGGCTGCGTCCCGGCGGACCCGCAGGAAGCGGGTCACCCCAGCTGAGGGGCCGCTGCAAGGCAACTGGGGCCCCTGGCCCGGCTATCCGCTCCGCGGGAGCAAGGAGGGGCTCCGAGCGCCGCCGCAGCCGCCCGCTCTCACCTGCTGGCCTGGCCTGGCCTGGCCTGACCTGCCTTGCCTTGCCTGGCCTGGCCGAGCCGAGCCGAGCCGAGCCGGAGAGAGGGGAAGCACGGACTGAAGCAGGCTGCACCGGCTCAGCGGAAGGGGTGGGGGCCGCTTCCCAGACGGACCGGACCGACCCCGCGCGGGGCTTGTATTCAGTGAGGCGCCGCTAGCCCGAGCCGGGCCGGGCCGAGGTATCTGGGAGACTGGGGAGTTTCTGTGCTGGGCCCCGGCTGCCTGCAGACTGGGGTCCGGGCCGCGCCGCGCCGCGGGCTGCCTTGTCTGGCCGCGGGAGACATGACGTGCTCGCTTGAGGCGTCTAGCCGCCAGCCCCGGGCAGGGGCGCTGACGCTGCGCCAAATGAGGGCTGTCAGCGCGGTCCTGCTGCTCGCCTGGGGGAAGAGAGGGTTCATAGCGCCCATCTCCGTGGCACCTGGGCGGTAAACGCCTCATTGAACAAACTGGGTCGAGCAGGATCCCTAGCCTGGGGGCAGGCCGTGGGTGGCTCACCTTCTCCATAGCTTCCTCTGCGGCTCTGCTCCCTCTCTATAGAAACTTAGCATAGTTCCCACCTGCCAGTGCTAGCTTGTCCTACCTGTGTTGCTAGATCAGTTAGTTTTCTAGCCCTTATGGGTGTGCAGTAAAACCATAGGAACATGGCAGAGGCTGCCTGATCTCCCCGAGAGGGCAGAGTCTGAAACACTCGGTTCAAAGGGGCACCATTATGTTAGTGTTAACTGAGTGTGCAAGTAGAGGAAGGAAAACTACTCACATCAGATTTGCAAGGCACTGAGATGGGGGAAAGATTGCTCAGTCCCTGACTTGTTAAGTTTGCACAAGACCACAAATTTCAGGATCCCAAGTTCTCTGGTGTTGCATGTATTTAAAGTTAGCCTTGGTTCCTTCTATAAAAGTGTTATCAGTGCCTACCTCTGTCTCACATGGCACAGTTCATCAGTGTTGGAGAGCAAAGAATGGCAGTTTTTTCCCCTGTAGCTAGCAGTTCTTGGTGCAGTTACGTTCTGATCAAAAGCTGTGTTGACTTGTCCCTAACATGTCATGTTCATCTATGTGTGTGATAATTCTGTTCTTTACTATAGTTTCACCAGTTTGCCTGATACTGAAGTTAGGCTTAGTGGCCTGTAATTACCAGGATTGCCTCTGGACCCTTTTTCAAAAATTGATGTCCGCCAGTCATCTGGTACAGAGGCAGATTTAATTGATAGGTTATATACCATAGTTAGTAGTTCTTCTATTTCATATCTGAGTTCCTTCAGCACTCTTGGGTGAATACCATCTGCTCCTGTTTAATTTATCAAATTGTTCCAAATCCATCTCTGTTGCTATCTCTTTGAAAAATATTGAATGTGATGCCCAACTGGAGGTGTTATCACTGGGCTGGACATTAGCCAGTCTGAAAGCTCAGACATTGGTGTTTTAACTCAAAATGATCTTAAACTTTTTTCCTACCCTCCCTCCCTCCTCTCCTCCCCCCCCCCCCCCAACATCCCTAATTATATTTTGCCTCTTTAGATATCTGCATGCTGCTGTCCCCTGTGCACCTGGGTCACCGACCTCTCCAGTGCATCCAGTCTTTGTTTGTCTTGTCTTCACGCTGCTTCATGGATCTAAAAGCTCTAGTTTCCTCCTTGAATGACTTTGCTTCACTCTCACTGGCTGAAAGCTGGGACAATGTAGGACTACTGGTAGAACCGAGTCCACCCCATACTGTGAGCACACTCTTCCTAACTAATGATCTGACAGAGGAAGTAATGGAGGAGGCATTGCAGAGGAAGGCAGATCTTATCCTTTCTTACCACCCACCCATCTTCCATGCACTCAAGCGCATAACTTGGAAAACCTGGAAAGAGCGTCTGGTGATCCAGGCTTTGGAACACAGAGTTGGCATTTACTCTCCACATACAGCCTATGATGCCATACCTCATGGGGTCAATAACTGGCTAGCCAAAGGACTTGGTGAGATACCCCTGCTTTTTTTTTTTTTTTTTAAAGCTCATTTTTTAGTTCATTTCAATTACTCTTTATCAATACAGTGTAAGTCTATGGAGAAAGTCTTTATCAGTTTCCCCATGTGCTTATACGCATGATTTGAGTTTTATGGGGAAAAAAACTTTTTTTAAAGAACTTTTTAAGTAATCTAAATAAATGTATGTTGATGAAAAGTTCCAGATAGCTCTAGAAACCAAAGTTAATAAATTAAGTCTCTTATCCACAGAGGAAGCTTTCCCACTTTGCATGATAAATGACTCCGCTCTGGCCTGTGGACCACTGGCTGATCACATAATTTTGGATCTTATCCTTGTTGTCATTTTACTGAAAAGCTGATGATAAAATACTTATTTTTTTCACCCAAGAAGGACAAAATATATATTGCTTTGTCAGCTAAAAATGCATAAATTGTTTAATAATTTTATTTGTGACCCTCATCACATGGTATATGAGCATCTCTCAGCCATTGGTAGATTTCATCCTCACACCACGTCTGAGACATTGTGACTTGTCCAAGATCAAACTGGAAATAAGGCATATGTTTTTAACAGAGAATAATTAACTACTTGAAAAATTGACAAAGGGTTGTAGCAAATTCTTCATCACTGACAATTTTTTTAAATCAAGACAATGTTTTTCTTAAAGATCCCTTATGTAATTCCTAAAGTGTAAGCTCTATGGCCTGTATTATGTAGGAGACTAGATGGTCACAATGGTCCCCTCTGGCCTTGAAATCTGACTATGACTATGCAGGAAGCTTGTGAAGTGACAACTGAACTTAGGTTTCCTGAGTCTTAGTTCAGTGCCTTGACCATCAGACCATCCTTCCTACCATGCAGGTGTAAGCTATTGTTATAGTTATCACAGAGATGTTACATGATTGGGACTAAAAGGCAAAGTTCTCCACATGCTCATGAATGGTTGTTGTTATTGAATTGGCCATTTGGGTCTCCATAAGGACTACAACCAGTATCCAGAGGCAAGTATGCTGACATTTAACACTAGAGTGAAAAAAGTACTAGAAAAATATTTTGTAGAGAACAATCCTGCACCAGCCTCTGGGGTGAGTTTTATTGGTCTTTTCCATCTGTAATTTCTATTGTCAGGTATATCGGAACAGAGCTATTTGAGGACATTTGGTGGGTGACTTGAGCACTACTGTCGAAGCCATAGATCACTGGATGTGCTCTGGTGTCTCCTGGCTCATAAGAGTGGTTCCTTTCATATGTTTAGGGTGGGAGAACATTGAAAGAAAAACATCCATTGATACTTGATAAATCACTCCCGCATTCCTGCTTGACAGTAATCCTTATTTTTAAGTAAGAAAAACTCTTACAAACTTTTTTCTGTTTTATAAAGAGTTTAAAATTGATTTTCTACATGTATTATGCAGTCTTTGGCACACACAAACTTTTGTAAAATGTAAAGTCTAGCCACTTATCCAGTATTTCAGCTGCATGAAACCTCCTTCTAGATTTTTATTCTTTACACTGAAAAATGGTTCAAGAATTACTGGCACTACATTTTCTGTAGCTAGCTCTCTGAGTTAGGAAACATCTTTGTATTTGTACAGCGCTTAATGGCCCCTAGACAATAACACAATGTAAATAATAAATAATATGTTTGTATTAGCCTATAAATACTCAAAACAGATTCAGCCCATTGGAGATAACGTGGCCTAAGCCATGCTGTGTTGGAGTCAAGATAAATGGGTTCTAATTCTTTCTCTGTCATGGATAGGTCATTTCACATCTCAGTGCTTGTTTCCCCATCTGTGAAATGGGGATGATAATGCTCACCCACTTTATAAAGCACTTGAGATCTTTAGATTGATAACACTATAAATGCTATTAATCGTCATCATCAAGCTGTTGAACAGGTTACTATAGACAATAAAGATAAATTGAGTCTTGTGTATGACCATAAACCACTCTTGCAAAAGTATCATGGCAATTTACCAGCACAAGAAGAAAATCTACTTGCCTATAGTGGTGGTGATGATGATAAAGAAAAAATAATGCTATTTTATTTACTGGTCACAAAAATAGTTTGCTCTGGTTGAGGGAGCCTGTAAAATTTTGCAAAGCAGTTAAACTTCTGTACTGCATGTTGTTTTCTCAGGTGCCTGTATCACTGTTCCACTACACCCATCAATGGCTCCCAGCTCTCCAACTGAGGGCACCCACCGGGTGGAGTTCAGTGTGGGCCGTACTGAGCACCTGGAGACAGTCCTGTCTGGCATGCAACTGATCCCAGAGATTGCCTCTCTCACCACTCTCCCTGCTAGGTACTGTGCATGTATTTCTGTTTTCTTCTGTTGCTTTGAAAAATGTAATGTTGCCAGAATCTCATGACCCTGTCATACTCTGTTTCTCGGTCACTTGTTGCTGATCACCAGTAGAACTGGTTGACCTTTCTTATTAGTCTGCTTCTCTTGCCTGATTCACTCACGTGATGCCACAATTTAGTGATATTAGGATTGCTATTGTAGTTTTGATGTCAAATGTAATTTTTGGTTGGCATCACTGCCCCAACCCTCAGGAACAGGCTGATCATAAAGGGAAAGATGCTTCTTAAAATACACGCTACCGTAATGGGAAAGAATGTACAGGTATCTATCTAAGGCTTGGATAAAATGTTATAACTTATTATTTAAAGTTCTTATTATTGTGTGATAATGGGCTTTTAAACTGGAGATCGAGATTATTTAACTATTATCAGTTTCTCTGGGAATTCATTTTTTTTGTGTTCATAGTTGGAATTTTTCTGTAGACTTTGATGCATTTGATAATACATCTGACTTCCTCAGGTACAGCCCTTCTTTGTCAGGACTCCCTACTGTATGAGGGAAGTTATTTGACTTAAATAGTTACCTCCATAATAAGCAGATGGTTAATGTGTGGGCCAAGTGGTATGTGATGTAGTAGGAATAGCTTTTTATACACCACTGAACTTTAGTAGGAGGTTGAAAAGTGACCTAGCGCCACAACAAAACATTAAAAATCTAATTTTCAAATCCATTTCACAATTTATTTATGGTAAGAAGAGCTGACTGAGCAAGATGGGTGGATTTTCCTTTTAAAGAAGCCCTTTTTATCATTGTGTTGAAATTCCAATCTGTTTTTATGAGGACAGTGAAAATAACCTAAGAGAGCAAACAGAATATGTGACCCTTCTGTAGTGTTTCACTGGGCAGAAAGAATTGCGTTCAGTTTGTGCCACAAAGTCTAAATTTAATATTAAGTACAAACTGTGATAAAGGATGGCTAGTAACTCAGAAAGTTACAGGCACTAATCCAATTGCAGATATGGAGAGGTACGGATTTGACATTGTTTGATGGAGCACCGTGGCTTAATTCCCTTGTTCCACTTAATCTATATGTTTCTTCTGTAGTCATGTATTGGGCTGTTTCTATATCACACCAAAAATGATGATGATATTTCTCAGGGCTGAAGGTGAGGAGCAGACACGAGTCAGTTTGAACTGCACTCAGAAGGCATTGCTGGAGGTGGTGGCATTATTGTCACAGAACAGCCTTCTTTATCACAAGACTGAAATAATATTATTACAGAAGGTAAGAAAATTCAGATACGACTTCCTCTTTTTGTGAATTATTGTTTGTGAAAGGCACTAAGTTGATAGCCCTGGAAACCGAAATCCCCTGTCCTCAGAGCAGGTACAGCACTAGCAGCAGCAATGTAAGGTGCCCTGAGATTCCTCTATCAGTCTGCCTTAACATAGACCTCAAAGGACTTGAAAGCACGTACACATTCTACAACTTTGAAAATGGTTTAGTGTGATCTCCCCAGCACTTAAACCAGTTTCAATATTTAGTGTAGATGTGGCCAATGTGTTCCCAGGTCCTCTGGAATATCATATGTATCTTTCTTTTGCAAAGTACCTAGAAACTAACTTTCTGTGTTTAGTTATTCGTATTGTACTCATCACCATGGTGTCTGGGTGTCCGTTTGTTAGAATAAAAGGTGATGAACAGCTGCAGTGAGCACACTCACAGTAATTTTTTAACTTTTCTGCAGCCTCTACTTCCACATACTGGAATGGGACGCCTATGCACACTGAGCGAGCCTGTCTCCCTGTCAGTCTTGACTGAACGAATCAAAAGCCACCTAAAATTGCCTCACATACGCCTGGCCCTTGGAATGGGGAAGACATTAGGTAAAAAAGTCCACCAGTGTGCTTGGTTTTTCTGCTATAATTAGTGCACCATAAACACAGGAACTGTGTATGTGTGGGGGTGTGTGGATGGCTATCACGGGTGTATTCTCTCTCATGTAGGTGTAGATCTCTTTCATGATATGCTTCCTAGTACCAGATGGGTCTAAAGGCAGACTGGTTTTAATAATTATTATACTACATAAATTCTAGAAGAGTCCTTTTCTAATGTAGTCTGAATTTTAACAGTGAATTTTTGTGTTACACCAATTATCACTGTGAGGGAGGGAGCACAAAGACTGCACGAACTGTCCTTCTCCATGATTTGTACAATAGCCCTCCCTGTTATAGGGTCTTTCCCAAGACTTTTGGGGACAAACACAGACATGCCACCTTGAAGGTAATAGTCTGGAATCTCTCTCAATATGATGAATTGAGATGTAACTTTTAATTGAAATCGTAAGAATACTGTATGCTTGTATAGCACCATACTGTACTTATCTGTTGGAATTATTATTTGACATTGTTAATATTTATATGGGAAGCCAAACACTAATTCAATTATAATTTTTAAATTAAATTCAAAGACCAAATGATATTTATACAATTGCTTTAAACATGCCTAAAAAGCCTAAGCAATTTACCACATCCAAACAATAACAAAACATTATAAGCATTCGTTTAAGATACTTACAAATGGGACAAGGTGGGGGTGCTTAGACTCATTTTGATTGGCTTCAACATGGTAGGGCAGGTATTAGCAATGAGCCCTTTACGAGTTTACTACTTAGACCCTTTCACAAACAAGTGGTGTTGTCATTTACAGTTACTGACTTTAGCTAAAAGCCAATTTGAGACAATTTACCCTAATTTTCAGTTTTAATTTAGATAAGATTACAGCCTCCTTTTTTTCCAAGGCCTTTCCTTTATTTTCTCCCCTGCTCCTTGCTTTCCAGCAGAACAGTAAGAAGATTTGGGCTTGTTTGGGTTTTTTGGGTTTTTTTAAGACTTGTTACTACAGCTCTTTATTTTATTCGTCACTTTTGGAACCATACATCCTTTCCACACTACATTCCACTACACACTACTAAAATACTGCATAGTATTGTCATGGCCTTCTTTACTTGCTGATTGGGGCCTTTTCCCTACTAGCCACAAATTTGTAAAGCAAATACGTTCTTTTTTTAACCAAACTTGAGCTAAATTTTAATTTTTTAGATTTTATTATTGTACTACAATATCCATGTTTTGAGGAAAGAGAAATTGAGGCACAGAGATGGGGACTGGCCCAAGGTCAAACAGTAAATCAATATCAGAATCTAGACTAGAACTCCGATCTTCCTGGTCCAGTCACCTATCCTAAACCCTACCTTCCTCCTTTCAAACAAGATAACGTGTGAGACCAAATAATTGGGAAAGCTTGTTCTGAATTCTTGGTATTGTACCTGAGAAAGGCAAGTCTTATTAAAAAAAAACTATCGAGATTAGCAACTGTGTTCCAAAACCATACTTAGTGATTTAAAGCCCCTAGTTCAGTGTTGTGTAGACTGTTGTCCTGTGACTCCTACTTAAGTCAGCAGAAGTTGGATGATTATTCGTAAAGTGATATGCACGAGTGTTAAACTTTGAAAATTCCTTTGTCACCCAAAACACTTTGTTTTCATTGAACATGATATGTGTGGTGAGGCAATAGATAAACTGTCCTTACCATACATGTATGAGTTTCCATTGACTATGGGTTTTTGCTTCATTGCCAGAGACGTTATTGGCCCATACACCTCCTCCATAATAACATCCCCTCCCAGCACTCAACAAACTTCCATTGGGTGTAAAACCAAGACAAGAGTTAGTCCTGCATTTATCTATGTTGAAGCTGGCATTCAGGCTGAGGGGAAGGAAGGGAGTTTAATTGTGGCACTTGCTGTCTTGCAGAGTCCCAAGTGAAGGTGGCTGCTTTGTGCGCTGGCTCTGGGAGCAGCGTCCTACAGGGTGTAGAAGCTGACCTCTACCTTACTGGTATGAAACTTGTTTTTCCATACTCCTCTTTATAAAATGGTCACTAGAAAAAGCAAGGTGATTGATTGCTGAGTAATCTAGGTGTGAAGAAGCATATGGTATAATCGCATAAGGAATCAGTATGTTACTAAAAGAACAAATAAACCCTACAAGTAACAATGCAGGTCCATTGCTAGACTGACCATCTAGTAACCTATGATAAAAATGTCCAGTGTAGGAGACTCTGTTCAAGGTTGTAGCCCAGAATGCAACTGGAAATTGTCATCCTATTATAGTGCAGATGTTTGTATTAGATGTATATACATGCAAACCATTTAAGTCTAACAAAATTCTGGCTATGTCTTTCTAATCATTAAGAATAAAACGAGACGGATTTTTGAAGTAATTGTCCAAATAGTCCAAGACTATTTAGAAAGATTGGACATACACAAGTCCATGGGGCCAGATGCAATGCACCCGAGGGTGCTGAGGGAGTTGGCTGATGTGATTTCAGAGCCATTGGCTATTATCTTTGAAAGCTCGTGGCAATTGGGGGAGGTCCCTGATGACTGGAAAAAAGCAAATATAGTGCCCATCTTCAAGAAAGGGAAGAAAGAGGATCCAGGAAACTACAGACGGGTCAGCCTCACCTCAGTCCCTGGAAAAATGGAGCAAGTCCTCAAGGAATCCATTTTAAGGCACTTGGAAGAGAGGAAGGTGATCAGGAACAGTCAACATGGAATCACCAAGGGAAAGTCATGCCTGACCAACCTGATTGCCCTTCTATGAAGAAGTGACTGGCTTTGTGGATGTGGGGAAAGCGGTGGATGTGATATACCTTGACTTTAGCAAAGCTTTTGTTACGGTCTCTCGCAGTATTCTTATCAGCAAGTTAAAGAAGTATGGGTTGGATGAATGGACTATAAAATGGATAGAGAACTGGCTAGAGCATAGGGCTCAACAAGTAGTGATCAGTGGCTCCATGTCTAGCTGGCAGCTGGTCACAAGCCGAGTGCCCCAGGGGTCGGTCCTGGGACCGGTTTTATTCAACATCTTCATTAATGATCTGGAAGATGGGGTAGATTGCACCCTCAGCAAGTTCGCAGATGACACTAAGCTGCGGGGAGTGGTAGATACCCTGGAAGGTAGGGATAGGATACAGAAGGACCTAAACTGGAGGTTTGGGCCAAAAGAAATATGATGAGGTTCAACAAGGACAAGTGCAGAGTCCTGCACTTAGGATGGAAGAATCCTATGCACAGCTACAGACTGGGGACCGATGAGCTAGGCAGCAGTTCTGCAGAGAAGGACCTGGGGGTAACAGTGGATAAGAAGCTGGATGAGAGTCAGCAGTGTGCCCTGGTTGTCAAGAAGGCTAATAGCATATTAGGCTGCATTAGTAGGAGCATTGCCAGCAGATCGCGGGAAGTGATTATTCCCCTCTATTCGGCATTGGTGAGGCCGCATTTGGAGTATTGTGTCCAGTTTTGGGCCCCCCACTACAAAAAGGATGTGGAGAAGTTGGAGAGAGTCCAGCGAAGGGCAACAAAATGATTAGAGGGCTGGAGCACAAGACTTGAGAGGCTGAGGAAAGTAGGCTTGTTTAGTCTGCAGAAGAGAAGAATGAGGGGGGATTTGATAGCAGTCTTTAACTACCTGAAAGGGGATTCCAGGGAGGATGGAGCTAAGCTGTTCTCAGTGGTGGCAGATGACAGAACAAGGAGCAACGGTCTCAAGTTGCAGTGGGGGAGGTCTAGGCTGGACATTAGGAAAATCTTTTTCACTAGGAGGGTGGTGAAGCACTGGAATGGGTTACCTAGGTGGGTGGTGGAATCTCCATCTTTAGAGGTTTTTAAGCTGCGGCTTGACAAAACCCTCGCTGGGATTATTTAGCTGAGGTTAGTCCTGCTTTGAGCAGGGTGTTGGACTAGATGACCTCCTGAGGTCCCTTCCAACTCTGATTCTATGATAATTAAGTTTAAGAAATAAATAGCAAAAATAAGGCTTCAGTCTTGCAACTGACAGCATTGACTTAAATGGAGCTCCATATGGATGTGCAGTCAGTTGCAAAGTTCAGGGACTATATCTAGGAAGAGACCTACAGTAAAAACTTATTTCTGTAACTAAAATCCTATGCTAAGATTCTTAACATAGCATTTTTCTGCAGGAAATGGTAATTACCTAGATTGCAGTAGCTCCCAGAATGTGAGAGGAAGACCATCCACAACCCCAGAGAGCTTCCACTCTAAAAAGAAAAATGAAGAGTGGGGGGGAAACGTTCTATAACATACAAGAAAAGTGATCTGCGTGAGGCTTAAGCATGTTTCATTAGTTGGATATTCACTTGTTGGTTTGTGGCATTTAGAGTGTTAAGCAAAAACACACCAATCATGTCTTTCTGCCACACTGGTTCCCAGCTTCAATTCCAGCATTCTTATAGCCTGTTCTTCTTATACATGAGCAGTTCACTCTTGAGATAAGTAGGTGACCCAATCAGTTTTTTGGTGTTGTGGGAGAAATTAGGATTCAACTACCTCTGTAGTCTGCTAGATGGACATGGAACCTCTTCTTTCTCTAGATTACAATTAGCTCTTTCCACTGTTTAAATCCAGCTATTCAATTATAAGCCTTGAAGTTCACCACCTTCTGAACAGTATGTAACTCCACATTCCTAAGTCTGGCAACTAAGTCTTCCCAACCTGGCTCTCCCAGCACAGAATCCAAACCAAAAGATGCACACTGTAGAAAATATCAGGTTGTCCTAACTCAGTTTTCAGTCAAATATTCCAAAACATGTGCTAGAATTATTGGTATTTCATTAGTGCCTAAAATGTACTAGGCAGACATATAGAAAGGAACAGTTACATCCCACTATCCACCATTCTTTATAGGCAAGACAGACTTTAACAGCCAGTGCTGTGTGAAAAGCAAACTGTCTGGTTTGTTTGCATGTACAGTCACTGCACTTCCATATCTAATATTGTTATATGAAGTACAGTGGGATACTTGATGTCTGAAAGAGGCTGTGTAAATCCCAGCTCTATCCTATGGAGGTAGAAAAAGTTCCTCATTGGCTAAATCCTCTGGAGGTCTCTGGATAATGTCTGAGAAAGATAACTTCAGTCACTGTATGACACTTAATGTAAAACACTGTGTATAATGCTAAAATGTAACCATTGTTGTTGACAAAGTAGTACATAGTAACACAGACTCACCTGTGATGGTGTCAGAGGGTAGCAGGCCCTCTGAAGGAGTCGGGTCCAGACTCTACAAGAGGGAATGAGACAGCTCAGGTTCCCCTGGGACTATGGTTCACCAGTTGCAGTTCATTGTAAGTAACACGTTTAAAAAGTTAACTCACTGAGTTAGTGGGAGGCAGTTAATTATGCAGGGAAGCCCCTAGGCAAGATAAAAAGGAAGCTGGCCCAGTGGGCACTGGCTAATTGAATAGAGGCTTGTGAGGAGAGGAACAGTCCCAGAACACAGAAAGAGAGAGCTCCCAAGGGGAAGGCTTCTCAGGGGCTCATCAGGAAAGGAAACCAAGGAAGAATGTTTCAAGTGGGAAGTGGCTCCCAATAGGGAGGAGCACGAATGGCAAGTCCCAGCAGAACCTGCTCCCTATGGAAGGACTTCACCAGGTACCAGCAGAAGCCCAGAGCACAGGAATTATATGGTGTCTTGAGGAAGGGTCATCACAGTTTGACTTCTGTGGGGACCTTGACCCAAGGAGAGACCCTTCCCCAGCTGATAAGAGGCTGTGTCTCCAAAAGAGGGTTCTGGGTCAAGAGAGCCTCACTGGTAAGGGATTTAGATGTAAGTGGGGTTGATGGACTAAGATTAATTCAGCCCCTTCCCTCTTCCAGCTAGAGATGCTGGGGTAGGCCTATTTGTACAAAGTTCCAGCTGTGGCTTAAACAAACTAGACTCTGAAGGAGCACTGGTCAGTATACATAAGCCTCATTGTATTTACTGAAGCCCGCTAGGGGCAGCTGAGACAGAGACAGTGGTGGTGCTGCACTAGGCCGACAGAGGGTGCTCCAGGAGCGAGGGCCCCCAATATAGCTGGATTACATCGTATATTGAATGTTAGACTTAATTTTAGAAAATAGGTTTAAATTATTAGTGTTAAGGACAGATATGTTAGAAAACTACATCAGAATATTAGTATACCACTGACAATGTCAATATAAAAATAAGCGTCCAGGGGGTGGAGGTGAGGGGAAAAATACAAAGCAAAAATTTCTCCAGAGGTGGTGGTTGTGGAGGCAGGTACTCTTATTCCTCATGTAATGGAAGGTTTGAGGTCATTTAAAGTGTAAATTCTGTAAAGTTTAACATTTGTGAAGTCTTTAAAAAGAACATTTTTGTACAGTGATGGAGTCTACCATAATCTGCATGTCATTTCTCCTATTTCCAGAGTTCTCTATAGAACTGTATTCTAGAAAATGGAGTAACACAGCATTTTCTCAACACCAATCTCCTATAGGAGCAGAGACTTTTTAATTATATTATTTATAATGAACTGCAAATGATGATGCAGGTGTAAGTAGCTAATCTACATGGTATCTTTTCTCATGCTGGCAGGAGAGATGTCGCACCATGAGGTACTGGATGCTGTTGCCAATGGGATAAGTGTGATTCTGTGTGAGCATAGTAACACTGAGCGAGGCTTTCTGTCAGAGCTGCGAGACATGCTGGCTACACGCTTAGAGAATAAGATCAACATCATTGTGTCAGAGAGAGACAGAGACCCGCTTCAGACGGTATAGAAGAATGCAAATCTCAGCATGGAGTCCAGAGTGTCATAGTGTCTCACTCAGACTTAATGCAGTTGCAAACCTGATGAAGATGCTCTGAACAAGTGCAGTCCAGAATAACTGTACAATACATTCCCCAAAGTGTAGGAGATGTAAAACATCTGTCAGGTAAAGAATAAATGTTAATTTTGGGCTGATAGACTGTTTCCTAAAACTTTCTTCTTGCTGCACTCATCAGGGATGAGATATAGGAGAAAGTAACTAAGTAATCCAGCACGAACAATATAGATTGATGATATCAATCTTTTGTAGCTTTGTTTCATAGCCCCACCAGCACTAGAATATGTCTGTAATCATCATTACAAGTGACTTACATTTTAGGGAGTGGAACTCCTGTTAACACTTCATTAATTATTTACAGATCATTGCTGTTCATTAGCAATATTTAGAGCAGCGGTTCTCAACCGGTGGTACACATACCACCGGTGGTACGCGGAAGAAGGCTGGGTGGTACGCGAGCCGTACCACGCCACCGAATCTGCCGCAGCCGGAAGGGCCCTCCCACCCACCCTCGCGAAACTCTGCCGCTGAAAAGGGGAAACGGCGGAAGGCAGTGTTCCCACCATGGAGCCTGCTGCGAAACCCCACCGCAAGTCCCGGCCCGCCGCTGCCGCAAAACCGCCACGAAACCACACTGCCGCAAGTCCCCCCCCCCCCTTTTTTTCCCGAGTGGTACTTGGGGGGGGGAGGAGGAAAGTTGAGAACTGCTGATTTAGAGTCAAACTATATAAAAAAATGTGGAATAAGGTTTGGGTATTAATATGTAAATGCACAATATGCTGTTATATTCACAGCCTTAGTGTTGCATTAATGTTCTAGCATGCACAATGGGGAATTCCAACTAGTTTCCTTAACCTCATTGTACATATGTATCAGTTTTAATTTGTCTCATCTTTAAAAACCAGATTTCTTTACCTGTGATAGTAAGACTACATGATTACCTACATTATTTCAGTGTTGTCCACTTCTCACCATAAAAGTTGATTGCTTACTTTTTATATTTCGGTCAAGCTTTGACAATGAAAGGAAACTCTTCAGGTTTCATGTATGTGGACTTGTGTGCTACCACATTTGGGCTGCAGACAAGCCAGGGAGATACTTAAATTCAAACTAAAAATGTTTCCAAGACTTTAAATTAAAATGGAGACATTCTTTTAATATGTTTTGCCGGACAATGTTTATCACATTGCCCGCAGAACTTTAATGCATTAGAGGCTCTATGCAAACCATAACTTGGCATTTCCTCACTTCCATTCAAATCTGTTTAAACCTGATATTAATGGCATGCTGCACTGCTTGGAGCAGAAGACACAGGCACAGCCCAAGGAAGGGAGGGGGCAAAAGGGACTTTAGCCTACTCTTGCACTATTGAGTTAGTGTGTCCCTCAACACCACCTTAGACCAGCCCAGCTTGCACTGAGTGGGGTAGTGCTGCACTTCAGAGCTGCCCCAAGTCCCTGTACCTGTGTGTGTTACAGGAACTCCTCTTTTGCCACAAGCTGTGTAGGGCCACCTACAGCTACTCTATGCAGTGCCTGACCAGAAGAGTTCTCCAGCTAGCTGCTGGGCAGTGTGGCTCCTTCAGACCACTGCTGTGGTACATAGGGACCACAGTAGAGGGGAGAATCTCACAGCATTAATTTTGCATTTCATTTCTTTGTTGTGGGGTAGAGGCACTAAAGAAAACTTGATCATGATTATGATCTAATTGCTCCTTCAATAAAGTTATCCAAGAGTGATTTCTAACTATGCACTAGTAACTAGCTTATCCCCAGTAAATACTACATTTCCATTCCTTGTGCTTTATTTGAAGACAGCTCAGAGGCATATCTTATCTATATATACATACATAAATCTTGAAAGCAACTTGCTCATTAGAAATCCAAGATATTGAGTGAATTCTACAGCAGCCACCTGCTTTATTCTCACTTCCCATACCTTCCTACCCAGTCCACTTAATCTTTCACATCAAATTCCTCAGGAGCACATTAAAAGGACAAATCTTAACTCTGACCTTGACTTATCAGTAATCATCTGTCTCAGGGTGGAGTTAAAGTTGTTTAAGCTGGTAAGGAATTGGAGCAGTGAGGGAAGCACAGGAGAAACCTAAGTTGTTTTAGGGGTGTAGGATGTTTTCCAGATCTTCCACCAAGGAGCAATAGAGAGGCCCTCTGATTAGAAAATTGTATCCTTAAGCACTAGGAAATGAGTGTTGGGGTTTTTTTTTGTATTAATACACAGATTGTGGTTGCCTTCTGGTTTGAGCCTTTAGCATGCACTTGTTTCATGTTTTGAAGCTTAACTCAATCAGCATGAAGGCTAGACACTTTTTTAAAATGAAAGTTGACATTTGTCCAGTAGTAGGTGTTGAATTAAAAGCACCCAGTATCATGACAGCTGGCATGAGGGAGATTGAACTCCTCCAGCTAGCAGTGAGCCTCTCCTGCTGTCCTTTCTCTCTGTGCCAGGAAGCACAGAAAGACTCATGCTCATTCCACTTCCCTGAAGATGGAAACAGTTCTGGTAAATAAGGGTCACTTATTTTCACACTTTTAAAAGCCACTACCCAAGCATTCTCTCACATGGCAATAGTGAAACGTGACTTTCCAAGCAGCAGAGTTGGAATCTAAGCACACTTGGGGAATCTAAGTCAGAATGATTTTAATGCACTCAGAAAATGGAAACTAGGGCTTAGGGCAGTAAAATATGGCCATAAGCACTAGACTCTACAAAGCAGGCACAGAGGGGTGAGTGGAGGCCCTGCCCTTCTCTCTTCACAAGGCAGCAGAGCTGGCACCCCCCCAGGGGGAAGTGCCTACTGTACTCTTTCAGCAGACAGCCTAGTAACTCAGCTTTCCCTAAGTGCAGTCTGCCTGCTTTAGTAACAATGGCAGCAGGTGTTCCCCTTGTACACCATCCCTAACATGGCCAGCACCTTTACAGACCCAATCTGGACCTTCCTCTTAAGTATTTGTGAATGCTGTTATCCACAGTGCCTTTCTCTCAGGCACCAGAGCAGCGAACTGCTCTTTGTACAATTCCCTTTAATGTTTATTTCCTTTAACCTAGATCTTGCACCATCCACAGCAGTATGCCTTCTCAGCCCACACTGCAGTTCATTCTCATCATTAGGTGACTGTACTGTGTCAGTGAGCAGTCTGAATACACAGTTGAGCACACACAGTATAGGAGGGATTTAGCCAGGTATCTTCAATTAAAGATAAATGGAAGCATGTAGTTAAAGATTCTCTGCCTATCTGCTCAAAGCACTCATGTCATCAGTAGTAGTTTTTCATAGGCTAAGCTAGAGCTTGTTTTTCTGCACTTTCTTTGTGTAAATGAAAAAAATATTGCTTTATGCAGCATTGGAACAGGCTCTGGTGCTTCACAGGGGCCAACACAATTGACCATAATTGGAATGATAGCTGTGATACTAACTACAACCAGTACAGCAACTGCAGCATGATGTAGTCAACAGCCAAATATTTTATCACCATTATGAATGCAATTCCCTAAGCACAAGGGGGAATTCAGACTGAATGAAGGACCCACTCCTACTTTATTGAAGTCAAAGGTGCAAATTGAGCCCCCAAAAACCTAGAAATTAATTTTAAATTGCAGTAGGTACTAACAGGCAGCTATTAAGTGACAGGAAATTAATGCACAGCTCAGTCCACCAACCAGCTACAGGATGCAATTGAAGTTAGATTTAAAGGCATTTGTTTTGAGAGACTTAAGTTTAGACCTAGTGGTCTACAGATTATTTAGAGCAATTTACCCAAGGCAGGTAACTTACAGGAGGCAAGAACTGATTCTCTCTCACACTTTTGTACACCTGTCTGTTGGCAGAAATGCACAACATCCCAAGAAGCCATGCATATGGTCTGAAGAGGCAGCCTCACTCTTAACGTGTTTGATTCATTGTCATAAAAAATCTGAACCAAGGTAAGGGGCATTATGGCAAACAGTGCTTGGTCCGAGTGAGTTTCAAATCTATCCAAAAAACAGCTGATATGTAACTTCACCACTTTCTTTAATGGTAAAGGGGGACTATATTACAGCACTGTATTGTGTCCCTCCAAAACTTAATTTAGTTCAGTTTTCAGTTCTACAGGAACCCGAGTATCAAGAGTTCTAAGCACACGACTGCGTGAGAGATAGGTATGGCCCTGCTTAACTTGTGATATTGCAGATTCCATAATATTAGGCTTCCACTGCAATTTTGACAGCAGGAGCCCTGCCCTCTCAACCCCAAACCGTGTCCGACAGCAGAAAAGTCACTGCAAATGAAGGTCCATTATTACTTTTTTGCAATTTCCATGGTGTATCCACAACTCAGCCACAATTTTTTGACAATCATCCCACAATTCAAGTAGAGCCTTAGCAATGGACACTTAAAAAAAGGCCCCCCACTGCCCCACCTACCTATAACTTAGATGGGAGTCACTATCAGGCACTCTGTGTTTTAGCTCTAGCTCTCACTGAGTTGGAGACCTCGGACAAATCTCAATCTCTGCCTCAGTTCCCTAGTCTGATGTTTGTAAATCATTTTTAAGTGCTAAGTATCAGCAGTAAAGGGATGCAGACTTCCTTTTGGATTTTCAGAAACAGGTTTTGAGAACATATGGATGAATCAAGATTTTAAATCCTCTGCTTAATGCAGCAGTGCATTGTGTCATCTGCCATATATTTGTAGGCAATAAAAATGAGGTTTCTGACATCTATATGCCAGGAGATCTGTCAGACAACCAAGGGAACATGAATAAAGCAGTTTATTTAACATTCTGGTAATTCAAGCAATAAGAGTTCAAGTGTCCCTGAAGTCTGGCTCATGGAGGTGATAGAACTGCCAGGCCTAAGGGGGACCTGCAAAGGAAATACAATTACATCTGTGCCTCTTTCTTTCTGATACACAGAGAAGGCCTCAAAGTGCTCTTACACTCCCACATAACCACATTTTTTCTTCTACATTAGAAATTCACATCAGGTCTCTGGTTTTCCTAGAAGGCACTATAGGTACTGGAGAACTGTTAGACTAGGGCAGATAAATCATGCAGGAGAACCCTGATGAAATGAGACGAAGTTGTTCTTATGCAGACTATTAGAACATAAAATTTTAAATTCAGTGCAGATGCCTAAAAAAATACCACAGAGAAAAGCTCTCTTTGTTGAACTTCAGCAGCTTCTTATCTTCAATTCAGGACTCCCAAAAAGTTCTCCAGGAAAGCCAAGCTGGATATCCCTGATTTTAAAAAAAATATATAAAACCAATTTTTATTAAAAAAAAATACTTTATAGCCTTCTGTACATGCCATAAAGCAGGAAAAAGTCAAATTGTTTTCCCCTCCCTTCCATTACAGGTCACTTCATAGCCTTTGCCAGTCAGTTTTCCTCCTTGTAAAGGGATTTGGATTTTAGGAAAGCACCTCTATTCTACTGCCATTATTTCAGCATAGGGGAAGGTTTAATAAGTTACCCACAACATTCTAACCCCTTGTTTATGTTCCACTTTTATTCCACTTCATTCAATTTGACCATTCAAGGTAAATCACTTGGCATTCTAAAATCTCATCCACTTCACATACTGGAAGCTCATCGGTGTGACCAATGTGAAGAGTACTAGAAAACACTTAGCTGTGAAAAATTACACCTCTAGTACAAAATAAAGCACGGAGCAGCCAGTCATTGCATTCCCCGAGTGAGCTGCTTCAGCCAAACCTTCCTCTGCAGCGAGCTAATTAATGAGCAGAAGGCACCATCTTACTGGAGAGTTAGTTTTCCTAGTCTGTAAGGGTGGCTGCATAGAGACAAAGAAGGCATCATGTGAGCTGGAAGACAAAGCAAACAAATCTCAACTCAAGAGTAAGATGTCTTGCTCATGGAACTCTTTACCCAAAACTACTCCATGTAATTAGAACACCACACTTGGAAAGTGTCACATTTCATTAAGTGGTCCAGCAACCCATGGTCAAAGGGAGAATGATCAGAGTTCAGACCCCTCTCCAGCAGCCCTTGATAGCAGTTGATGTAGACGGTTTGGGATTTGGGAGGATTCACATGTCTTCATCCTCTTTTTCTAAGAAATCAGCCAAGGTCCCGTTGTCTACAGGAATTAATAAATACTCAGCTCCATCCGTTCCCTGAAAACAGACACACACAGTCAACGCAGGACAGTGGCAAAGTAGCTGCACTGGTGAAAAATGCAACATGAGCCACTAGTCAACACTGTTACACACAGCATAGATTCGACACACCAGCATGGATTTATGTAGTGAGGTGCCAAGCCAGGGCAGCATTCAGTGGTATTAACTATAATATGAATCCAGGAATGTTTCACTAGGATGACAGGGAATGAAAAAGCACACTGAAATGTCAGCTCATATCTGGTTTGGGAGGCAAACCCCAGAGCTTTAGAAGGCAGTTGATTCAGTTACTCTTACATATGACAAGACTGTGCAGACCCTACCCACTTCACTTAAATGACTTACTGCCTTAGAACATACGGTGTATTTCTTGCAAAAGAGACATAGTCGTGAAAAGTGGCAACAGGAATTCTTCAGACATTTATCCACCATAATGCGATAGTGATAATGCAGGCAGACATTACAGTACAATTGTGGCTCATCAAAGTTCAGTTATGTTTCCCAACGGTGTAATGTGTCTCTATTCACTGCTCTGAGCCTCAAGGCCAGAACCCTGTTCTTGCCTCCTGTTGCTGAGCCAATCTGCAGCTAGAAGAGTCTCTACACAACACTCTTGTCTTGAGAGACCTGGAGTGCAATCTCATTGCTGGAATTGGCTAACAGTCTCCATTCTGGAAACTCCAAGTATAGAGTTCAAAGCCTGCTAAATCATCTCTTCTAGTTATCCAAATGCTTCAGATTGCATCTCAAGATCTTCAGGTAATCAGGGTACCACTGCATACCCAGGAGGAGCTCTGTGTTGCTAAGTAACTCAGCCACATTGCACTTCCTGTAGTCTTTTTTCAATTCACTGAATGTTGAGAGGCCTGCATGCAAAAGCAGGTAGCATGCTATAGACCTTCAGCCCTTCACTAATGTGCCGACCATTTGTCAGTGCTTCAAACAGCGTACCTGGGACTGGGGCAGCACCTGAGATGAGCTATACCCATGTCCCAGGTAAACTCTACAGCATGCAAGTAGTAAAATAAAAGGTAAGGCCACCAGCTCAAGGCGACAATCAAGGTGACAACAGTTCCCTAGCTCACCCGCTTGGTCCGAATGAGCTTGTGGTCCCTGAATTCCGTCAGCTGAGCCCGAAGAGTCAGGTCACTGTTCACAAGGAAGGCCTCTCGACACTGCTGGTAGAAGTCCTGGAAAGACAGGCCTGGGTATGGAGAGAAATTAAATAAATCAAGACAGCCAACATCCAAAGCAGGATCCATGTGCTCTGGTAGAGGACAGAGTTGCTTCCTCTCCTGCAATGCTGACAGACAGGCTTGCACAGTATAAAGCAGCATTATTGGGACATCCAAACTGAAAATCCCCCTTAAGGAGAGAGAGAAGGAATCTCTGGCTATTTCAGCTGCTTCTCTGATCAAATTCTGAGCATACATCCTGAACCCTACTTAACGCATGTGTCACCACAACCTTGTTCCACAGATACAGCCAAGCTAAAAGAATTTCAGGAACTGAAAGTGGCAGATTTGGCAGTACCAGATTCTTCATACGGTAAAATCAAACTTTCAGAGCACCTCAAGTGCACAGCTCAGTGCAAGATTCGCTTTCACCACACAGCTCCTCTATTTATTTTATTCTTTATCTTTCTAGATTATTAATATTATGCCATTGACCTGCAAATTGCAGAGCATTCCAGACATTAATAGGTATCATAGATGGACTAGTCAGGACATAGATTAAGTGGCTTGACTAAGGTCATGCAGCTAGACAGTGGTAGAAGTGGGAACAGAACCCATGAGGTCATGCTTCCCCATCTCCCCTAACCAATGGATGACATGTTGTAGTCAACGTCTTCTTTGGTTTTGTAACTCAGCCTCACATGGAGGATTTCATTATCAGGCTGAGTGACAGTAAGAAGAGATCCTCTGAACCCAGCCATTCATCCAATTTTATGTCACACAGTAGGACATGCAGCCCAATGCACAGCACTGGCAGAGATGCTCTGTGCTAAATTCACTTTCAGGAGCCAGCAGTTTCAGAACATCTGCTATAGCAAAACATCCTAAAATGGGAAAACACAGCTGCAACATCAGAAAATAGAGGAAATGTCATGCACATTTCTACCTACATCAAACACCAAGTACCTGGGTAAGATGGGTTATCCTTGTTCTCCAGATGATACTGGGCCAGCATCCTGAAAATCCCCCTGGGGGAAGGCGGAAAAAAAAGAGACCATTACAGAAATGTTAAGCAATTTTTCTTGAAGAACCGAGTTTTGTGCATACACAGAAGCTGGAGAAAAAGACTTGCTTTCCAAGATCCATTCAAAGTGTTCCCATCCCTCCATCATGTAGAGGCTTCTGATCACTTGGAACCCAAATTAAACAATCAACTTGAAAAGTGTCAAAAAGCTTACTTTTCTACAGACAAAGCCCAAATTAAATTATCATTCCATAAATCCAAGACATAGGACTCAAGAGTACACATGTAGTCAACTAATTCTTTCATTATTGTCCATTATAAGCAAGAGATCAAAAATGGCAGATCATACTGCAATGCAAAGCAATTCTGTAGTTCATACATTGCATTGCAAAACCAACCAACATGCTTGTCGTAGAACCTGCTTCCTTTCACGTAGTTAAAAGTATTCACTATGAATTACAGAAATAACAAGCTTGGCTTTCTCACTCAAATAAGATGCTAACACTGAAGTCACTTAGTTATTCCCTTTTCTCCTGCAGGGTTTTCAGACTAAAACTTTGAATTTGTATTTTAAAGGAGTCTTTGGTGGATTTAAGTGGAAAGTCTTAGATGTTACCACACCCCATCCAAAGGATGACTGTCAAGGTGCGCACACGCACACAGACTCCTTCATGGATTCAATGCAAACTGTCCGGTATTGTTAGATATAGTCTGTAGGCATGCACCTCAAGTGTAAATGCAGCAGAAAATGCTATAGAAATGGAGACTGAGTTGTGTCTGGTGACAGAAGCACCAATACAGCAAGCCAGATTCTCCATTTTTTATTTGTATGGCAAGATTCTTGGTTGTTAGGCTGAAAGCTCTAGTAAACCACCCCAGCATATTAGCTATCTATTTCTTCTAGTGCTGTATATCAGTGGCTCCCATACTATGGTCCATGAACAACTCAGGGTCCATGGTGAACTTGCTGATTGCTCAGTGAGGACTCTACATATTGTCTCCAGCTGCTAAATGGCACTTAAAGCAGCTGAAGATACAGAAGCAACTGCAACCGCTGCCACAGGAACATTCTGCAATAGTGAATGGGAGGGGAGATGCTCTGCAATATATTCTCTCTAGGAAGCTGTCCCCTGGGACAGGTTTGAGAACCCTGGCCCATCATCCCCCCTCTCTGAGGGAGGCTGGCAGCGTTTGCAATTCCCCAGCTTTAAGGGCTGTCACCTTGCTCCTTCACTATAAGGTATGTTTCACTGACTCAGAAAAAAGTGCTGAGAGAGTGAGTGGAGGAGATTCCCCCAACTCCTCACCCATCACCAAAGACTCACTAAGCAGTCTGAAGAGGAGCACTAGCAGACCACAAGTCATTGTGTAGCCAGACTGTGCTGGCACTTCAATATTTTGTATTCTAAACTTCCTCCAGCTAGACCAAGATCCAACACTGCTGAGAGACAGCCAATGGGGACCTTGCTTTCCAATTATAAGGGGAAAAAAAATCAGATGAAGGATGGTGTGTGGTTAAGGAACTGGACCAAGACTCAGGAGATCTGGGTTCAATTCAAGCTCTACCATTGACTTCTTTATGACAATGGGCAAGTCACTTAATCACTCCATGTTTCAGTTCCCCATATGGAAACAGTCTCTCTCTCTCGCCCTTTTTGTCTCGTCTATATAGAATGTAAGATCTTTGGGGTTGGAACTGTCTCTGATTATGTATACACACAGCACCTAGCACAATCTTAACTGGGACTTCTAGGTGCTAGCACGATTGGTCTTACCTTGCATTGGGAGTGAGACTGTGCAAGATGTGCGTTAGGGAACTCAGAGCCAAAGACCCAGATTGCTGCACCAAGAGTGAGTTCTCATAGGAGGTTTCTTCCAGATAGGGACTGAAAGTGGTTGTTTCATACCAGAGCCAGTTATAGAGGCTTTGTTTTACCTGATCCCACACTAGATGCACACAGAAAAGGAAAGGAAGGATAGACAGGGTTGCGGATTTAGTTTCCCCAGTCATACAACAAATTATCTTAAGGTCTAGTGCTTAATGCAGCAGCACCACCTTAGATAATCCTCACTTATATAGAGCAATATTATTTATCCAGCCATTTACACCCAGAGTGAAACACATTCGCTGTACCCAAGAGTTTATACACACATCCCCTTTCCCATTCCACCTTCAGTCAGAAGATATAGGATGGTGACAGTCTAAATAACGTGGTGTTTGAAGCAGTGATATTCTATAGATAATCTGACAGTGATCAACAGTTATAGTCATGTGTGTACACAGCCCCTTTTGTAATGGGGCTCCCATCCTGACCACAGCCTCCAGGTGCTAACAGAATGCTACACATACATTACACACACATAGGGGAAGAGATAAGGCAACATACAGAGTGCATTTAACATTCCCAGAAAGGTGGTTTTTCTGAGAGCACAGTGGAGGAGACCAAGGCCCTGGAACTCACTGAGTGGAGCGTTGATGTGATCGATGGAGGCGATGAGGTGGATGTTGGGCAGGGATGCTAACTGTGCAAGAATTTGCTGGCTTTTGTCTCCTCTCAACATCTTGCTGTCCAGGTTATGGATGAGGAGATAGAGCTCCAAGGAAGAATCTACAAAGGTGGGAAGAAAAACAGCAAGGGAATAGTCAAATTAAGGAGCTGCACTAAGAGTGAAGAGATTTCTCTTTCCCGCTGTGGTTTGAAATCAACCCAATCAAATCCCCCACGGATGTCCATCACTCAAGTATCAGAGGACTTCACCCTTCAGGTTATGAGGCACTGCAGATGCCAATCAATCAGTCTGTATTTCAGGGCATCTGAAATATTTTACACAAACTCCTTCTACTATTGTAGCTCTCACCACCACTGCAGCTTTCCTTTCATAACCCCCCCCCCCCTTCACTTGCTCAGAACTTTTCCAGAAGTTTCTCTTTTGGGATAAAGCTTTCTATGCCTTCTAGTTCTGAGCCTCTAGACGATAGGATTTTTGAAGGGGAAGGGGAGGGGTGTTTAAGCACAATCTGTTCTGCTGCTTTTGAATTATGCACATGAGAGAGCAAATAAAACCCTCCCACTCACAGAGGATCTGATCCAAAGCCCAGTGACTTCACCGGAACTCTCTCTCATCAGCAGTGACATACAGAGGGTCTCCGGCGCCCAGGGACCAGGCCTACATTTGCGTCCCCCACCACTGCGCAGGGCAGGAGGGGTCCTGGTGCCTGTACCTGGAGCTCTGTACCTGCGGAGGGGGCGCAAATGTAGGCTTGGTTCCACCGTGCCCCTCCCCTGCACTTACCTGGCGTATGGCGCCCGCCTTTCCCGCTGCAGCCCCACAGTCCGGTGCCGGCTCGGATGGGGTGGCCTCACCCCCCAGCCCCGGGAGGGGGGCTGGGCCAGCCCTTCACAATGTGTGGGGCGGGGGGGTAGGCACTCAGGGGCACCCCTCAGAGCCTCCTGCACTGCACCGCCCTGCCCCCCACCCGTTGGAAAGGGCTGGCCCGCCACTCTAGCCCCACACTGGCTCGGATGGGGCAGCTTCGCTCCCCCAGCCTGGGGCAGGGCACCAAGCTGGCCCTTCAGGGCTTGTGGAGGGTGCAGGAGGCTGAAGGGCGGCTGCTCCTGCTTCCGCTCCTGTGCCCTTTGCATGTCATGACGGGCCTGCCCGGTCCCCCCGCCCCAGGCCAGGGGGTGAGGCCACCCCATCCGAGTTGGCACTGGGCTGGAGCAGTGAGTAAGTGCGCTCCGGGCCAGCCCTTCATGGAGGCCGGTTCAGAGCCTCCTGGGCATCATGAAGGGCCAGGCTGGTGCCCAGGGGCCTTGGCCCCCCCCAACCCTCTCCCTTGGTACGCCACTGTTCATCAGGCCTTTAGGGAGCACTCTACAGGTATGTCTACACAGCAGCTAGGAGATGTAAATTCCTAGTGCAGGTAGATGTACACATGCTAGCCCCAGCAGAGTTGTGTGGGAGTAGTGGCTGTACAACCATGCCCGACCTCCTGGGTACGTACTCCAGCAGGTAGCCCCAGCTGCCACAGTCACACTGCTATTTTTAGGCACTAGCTTGAGCAAAGCTAGAGCTTGTACATTTATCCAAGCTGGGAACTACATCATACCAGAGTTAAGGCTTCAACAGCAACATCATGTAGGCACATACATGTATACACACAATTTAGCCATTGGGACTGTACATATGCTCAACATACAGCTATACTGTCACATGTAGAACGCAGAAAGCACTCTGTATATGACATGACCCATTTAACGTTGCTTTTGGAACCTGAACTCCCACTTCCTAATTTGCGTGTTCAAACAGCCATCATCAACATAGAGGGCTGCATAAGTTAAGTCACACGACCAGTCTTTTTCAGTCCTTTAGACCTTGTACCATCAAAGCTCAATCCAATGTCCACTGAATATAGAACAATGTCCTATGGCAAGTCTCTGAGGCCAGGGTTTTCAGAGGAGCCTAAGGGAGTTTGGCACCCAACTCCCATTAAATTTCAGTGGTATTTGACCCTAACAGAGTGAGAATTTCAAAAGAGCTCAGGTCCCAAACGGGTATTGCTCAGGCCCTCAGGCAACCATTAAGAACTTCGTTGTCCCACCCATCCCCCTACTGAAAGCTTAGGGTTTACCCAAATTCTGTTCTATCAATGAGCCTACAGCTGAGGAGAAATATGGTACAAACTCCTCCAACGAACAAAGTGAAGAGACTAAGCACTGAATAGAGCAGACACAAGGATCTTGTGCATGTCAGTTTACAATGCTCATTGTCAGAATGCTCATTTTCTCGCCTTTCCTTGGTAACATGTCCTTAGTCTAAGCTCACATGCTAACACCGAGGAAAGGAATGTTGTATTTCCATGCCCTTATTTTCCAAACATCCTCATACATTTCACACATAAGAAGGCAATAACCTGGTACATATACACATCTATTCAGAGAATTATGTATATTTTCCATGGAGGCCACAAAATTAGGAGACCAGAAACAGAACAGCAAGAGTCAAACCAAAAACTGCAACTGAGCAAGTGGAAAGTATATGGGATTTTAAGGAAGGCACCAGACTTGTACAAGCTTTTCCAAGACCAAAGAGAGTCTAACCTTTAGGACATTGGCTCAGACACTTTACCTTCTTTAAATTTTTTCATGATCAAGTCTAACTGATCCAGGGGGCTGCGAAAAGTACCCATATGATCCAGCACCTCCTCTGTTATGGAGTTCAGAATCTGTAACAGAAAAGTGCAAAGTCACAGTCATCTTGAGGGACTTCTGATAGATTTGGGTTTTAACGCCTATAGTTAAGAGGATATGTTTATACTGACGGTGGCACCGTCGGATCAATTCTTCGGGATCGATTGAGCGGCAGTGGAGACCCGCTCAATCGATTCAGAAGTCGACAGCGTTAATCTACCATCGCAAAAAGATTAACGCTGCATTGACGGGAGGGCATTTTCCGTCAGCACAGCATAGTGATGCCGCGATAAATAGAAGTTAAGAAGTCGACAGGAGATACACAAACTACTCTATGCAGCTTGCATATCTCCTGTTTACTGCTGCCAAATGTCGCTGGCAGAGTAGACCAAGCCCCTGTTGGGCCTTAGCTACCGCCAGAGGGATCTGCACCAATTCCAGCCATCTGTGGCCAGTTGCTAGCATAGCTGCACATGGTGCAAAGCCCTAGGGTAGACAAGGTAAGCCATGATTTTCTCCAACACAACTTACCCATGCTTGAAATTGGTGTGTGTTGCATATTATGGGATAGTTTTCATCAATACTAGGGGATTTGCACTAGTGCAGCTACACCAGTGACTGGAATCGGAGCAAATCTCCAGTGTGGCCAAAATTTCTTTAAAGTCAAGGAGAAGGGAAAACCGGGAATGCAATTCATTGAGTCTGCCTAGAGACTGGGAAATCTTCCTGTGATCTACATTAAATGTTTTGTATTGGAAGATTTTAGTGGCTGCATATAACAAGCAGCAACTTAAAAACCCCACAAGCTTTGTCATACTTACTGATTTCACAGTGATGCTGGGGAAGAAGCCATTGACAACAAGGTGGACAGAATCCTGCAGCAGAGAGGTACGAAACTTCTCCAATAAATCTCTCTTTGAGCCCAGTCCATAAAGCACAATACTGAACCCCAGGCTGCAGCAAAGAGAGCAGATTAAAGAAATCAAACTGACAGGTCTTTTTAGAATCTTACAACTCTGTTTTCATTATGTGAAACAATCTGATCCACTCTCCTCCTACAACCTTACAGTTCTAAAGAATCCATCAAGTCCAGGCTACTTCAGCTTCTCCTCGCAGCCAGCAAGTCCCTCAGTTTGTAGATGTTTGAGATGTGTGTGTATGGTGGTTCCACATAATTAAAAGGAGTGTTTATCAGCATGTTTAAGACCTGGAAATTTACTGTTCTACACAAGAAAGGGACACTTGTCTGAAGACTACCAGCATATAAATCTAGGTCCTCTGAAACAGTGCAGACTAACATGACAATTGCTCACTAAGCCACTGCATAGGTACCTCCACCTCGCTATTCAGGTGCACTGTGTTCAGCTTTTCCCCATGAATCACAGCAGTTCTGAGACAGCAAATGTAGGCCTGCCAGCTGCTTCTGATGTGTCTTTTCTAGTCAGGCCAAAGGACATGGTTTCAAAATCAAGACATGCTATTCTAGTACTTGTGGTTTAACCTTTAACTGTCCAATATAGCGAGAGACAGGCAGATACAAGGATGCTTTAGGGCACTGCAGATCACTGATCTCTTATGAGAAGAGGCACAACACCTAGACCTCAAAGGAAGAATGATGAGTAAATGAAAGAGGCAATAGTGGGCCAGATCCCAAGGTGCTGTGTGCAAACAACTCCCACTAACTTCAGTGCAGGCACATAAGACCTCTTTGGATTTGACCCAATGAGAAAATTTATTGTAAACCTACATTGTTCTTACCCTCCCACCCAACATAGCATCTTCCACTCCCCCACCTGGTCCCTCGATCTCACCAACCTGCCATCTTTTTCACACTATACCATATGCCTGGGACTGTCCCATCACTTTACATGAACCAGGACACCACAATTTCTTCCTTGCACCACACTTCTTTGGCAAAGCCTTTGAGCATTGATCTCCTCACGTACACCTGCATCTGCCCTCCTCTGAACTATTACCCACTGTATCTTTTATCCCAATTAGAATCTATACCTCTCCTTGTTTTCTGGAATCTTATAGCTCTATAAACAAGTATTTAATTTCATGGAAGTGTTCCCCCACCCCTGCACACTCTCACACAGAAATCAACAGAATTTGAACTCCTACATTCCTCAATGGACTCAGCACTTTTCTTCTCTCATCCACAAACCATTAGATCCCTCAAGCTAAGAAAGGTCACTCCTACACTCACTGAAGAAAACCAGAATCTATGGGAAGCAGTACTGGCGATTTGCTAACAGACTTGTATTCTCTAAAATTTCTTTCCCCCTTCTCACATATACTTGACTGTTTTATAAAATACTAATGATCACTCACAGCTCCCATCAACTGGGGACACACTACACCTCTGAAAACCTGAGCTGTTCAGTGCACATAGTCAATTTTGCATAACTTGTCTCACAAGAAATGCATTACCCAGGCTGCACCCTAAGAAATTAATTCTGCTTAACTTGCAGCCTCAGCCCTAATTCAGAGAGTGGATCATTTCATAGCCCATCTGCGGGACAATCATTTAAATTAGCAGAGGTTTTCCTGATGGTTTGTTGGGGACTAATGTTCATTGTATCTTCTTAGAGGAATCCATAGGATACTTACTGTAATTGCAGCATCCATTTGGAAAATAGGGATTCGTGCTGTTGGTTTAGTTCCTTCAGTTCAGCAGTGTAGGCAGGGGAAGCCTTATTCAGGAGGACAAGCAGCGTTTGCTGTGTTTGGAAGGGGAGAACAGGACAGTCATACTGGGCTTAGGGTTGAAGACAATGACTGAACTGTTTGTTTAAGTGTGTGCCTGGTGAACCCTTATAAACACTGCATTTCTACACTGCCTTTCATTAAAAGATCTGAGTGCTTTACCAGTATTAATGAACAAAACTGCAACACCCTAATGGGAACTATTAGCCCAGGTTTGCTGATGGGGAAGTCCAGCAACTTGCCCACTTTTACAGAGAAATCTGGGGCTGAGCTGAGAACAGGACCAAAGCTGATGCTCAGTCCTGCATCTTGGTCACACTCCATCCTCCCTCACCTTACAGCATCTGGGCATATGGCTACTGAGACAACAGGACAGCTCCTTCTGCACCAGCAGCCTGATTTTCTCCACTCAGCATGCTCTGGCAATAATAAATGCACTGAACCATACAGTACCGAGGAAACAACCCTGTTAGCTCTGGTCTTGCCCAATGTTCCTGTCACTGGGCTTTGCATTACTTCAGTTGGTTCAGTCAATGAAGGGTTAAAGATCATGAGGTATTATGTTTAAAGAGAAAAGACTCCCGAGTTTTAAAAAATAAATAGGAAAGAATTCACCTGCAGATCAAGACTAGTCTCACCAGAAAAAGTGCTACTAGAAATTATTATGAATCTGGAGGGCTACCTCTTTTTAAAGACATGCTGGAGTGTTGATGTATAAGCTAACAGCACTACTTATAAATGTTGGCAGTGAAATTGGTACTGCTCTAGCATGAGACCTATGCAGGCTTCAAATTCTCTGATTAATAGATTCACTTCCCACTCCCCTGTGACAGAAGACAGTTTTCTCTCTAGAGTACACTCAAGGCAACTGTGACATTTCAGATAAACACAAAGCTTTCAGAGCATCAAGCAGCTCGTTAGCCCCTTTGATACCAGCAGAACAGTTAACACTGCACATCTGGATTTTCCAATACCCAGGCATGTCCAATTTAACTATGTGGAATCCACAAGATTTCCCTGGGTAACTTATTATGCAGAATCCAGGCAGCCATTAGGTAATCTGAATGAGTGTGTTTTGGTAACATGGAGTTAGACCGATAACCCTGGACACAAAAACCCTATGTATTCACAGAATAACCACAGCAGGCACCAGCAGTACATGCATCTCTGCTCCCTGTCTGAGTCTTGCTCTGCAGGAACCACCTCTCGAGGCAAGGGGATCATTCACTTTCCATGATGCATTCAATCCAGGGCCTCCCCTTGGGGAGTGTCAACAAGTGGTACATTTAAATTAAAAAAAACCAAAAAAAACCAGCCATCAGAGGTAGATGTGGATGGATGCCTGTCTACTGAAAACCAGACTGGGACAACACTTCCTCTCACACATATACATAAGCCACTGAATAGTTGTCAGAATGCTTCTGGCTGCTCCCAACCTGGATGGAATTTGAACCAGAAACCCAGAGCTGAAATCTTACCCCACACCATTAGTACTACCATCACCTCATCTGGGGGAATAGATGGGTTTTTACTTTGAACAAATTTGTTCATAAAAGGCTGGTCGGTAGCAGACATCATTGCTGCCCTCTATTCATATCATCCCTTTCTACCTCCCCTGCATTATAGTGACTGCTCCATTCAATTGACCTATTAGCCTGCATCTACAACACACTTTTCCCCTCAACAATTTTCCTGCTGTTGCTACCACCATCTCACAGTTCCAAAGGTGGGCGCACTACAGCAGAGAAGGTGACAGCACTTTAACAACTATGTGACCTGACCCTACTGTACAACTGTACAAAGCACAATAGCTAAAAACACCAGTGTGCTGCTGGCACACTGTCTACACTGCAGCTCCCATCCCCTCGGCTACAAACCATACCTGATCCAGCTTTCTTTTCTGCAGCTTCTGAAGGGTTCGATCAGAGGTTAGAACTTTGGAACTACTGTGTGCTTCAAAGTATTCTTCCACCAAGCTGCTCTGAAAAGGGAGAGCAAAAGGTCAGTCTCAGGCAGGTTCTGTGGGCTCTCTCTGCCTCCTCTGGAGGCTCAAATTGCTGTGTTAGGATGCCCCTCTAGTCATACCAGCTCCTCACTTCTGAGGAGGATGCCTGTGCAGAGAGGAGACCTGGACAAGGAGGAGAAATGCCAGCCTTGCTTTCAGACTTTTAGGGATGTTTATGAAAAAGATTAGGGAAGAATTAGGGAGGCTGCTTGGACCTCACCTGCCTGTTGACAAGGGAAAGGGGCTAGAACCCTGACTTCTCCACCCAGACAGGGAGAAAGGGAGGACTGGGCCTAGGAAATCTGCCCTCCTCTGCCACCTTGGGCCCTTAATTCCTTGGCCAATTCAAGGTCTGGACCTCCTTCCTGGAATGATCCTCCCGTCACATTCCCTCTCTCTTCCTCCTGCCACTCCTACCCTGCAGTGAGGGTCTGACAAGAGACAAGATGTGGCAATTGTCTAGCATATGGGATGCTAGATTCACCACCCAAGCCAAAGGCAACATGTTGTATTCCAGCTGTGTGGGCCCTGCTGGGCTACATTAATGCACTCTAGGTATCCAGAGCGCACCAGCAGGGAAATGAATCCAGCCTTTTTAGCCTCACCAACAATCACCGTGGTTTGCCTCCTATTAGACCCTTAGAATGCAGTCTGCGCACATGTCACAGGCCAGCAGAAAAGAACATCCCACAGATGCAGCACAACTCGCTGTGCTAGTCAGACCTGAGTGGTGGTGAGCGACAATTATTTTAAAACTATAAGTATGCGTTTGCAAAATTAGTAGATTTAAGCCTGAATTAGTAATTTTGTAATTACATAAAAATGGGGAGGATTGGCATCTCTACTCAAAGTCTCCCCGAAGGCAGATTTTACACAAATTGCTGTACCAATCCAGTCAAATTGCCCAACTTCAGAGAAGGAAAATGCAGAGATATGCTTCCAATAGGGAAGAATGAGGAGGCAGCAATTTTGATGGCGGGGGATCCCTGAGGCTGAAGGCAGGACCACACAAAGCTAAGTATCAGGGCAGAAAAGTTGCTTTTTTTTTTTTGCTGCTGGATGAGCTTATTTCTTTGTCGAGACAAAGTGGTGTATGTGGGTGACAGCTGGGGAGTATCAAAAGGAAAAACACCGAGAAATAAAGAACGGGTTAGCGGTCACCTCGCACACACTGCACCTCCAGCTGGAAAAACTAGGAAGCCTCTCTTTCTGTAAATGGGGGCAGTGAAAGCCACCTTTTTGTTTTGAACTGAATCAGGAAGCTCTTTGCCACAGCTGGACATGATCCAGACTGTGACTTGAGTGCCCAGGTTTTACTGTCACAAGCATCTCTCAGCCTTTCCTATCAGGGCTGTATTTCCTCCACACTCACCATCATTTCCTTCTTCCGTTTCTTAGCTGGTGTTTTTTTGGAAGCAGAAGTAGGAGCTGCTCTAGTTTTAATTGAGGTCTTTTGGTCCAATATGACATCACCGGTTTCTTTGTGGTCCTCTTCCTCCTCCTCCTCTGAGCATGAAGCAGAATAGTCACTCTCGCTGTCTGAACGCAAGTTTGGAGCTAAGGGGGAAGCATTTGAGAGGCTAAGAGCTGGTAATATCTTTTTACAGAGAGCCCTTATTAGACATTTCATGTAATCTAGGTCTCCTCTTATACATTGTCTAGCGTCTTTCATGCATCCAAGTCCTATTCCAGTTTCATAGCCATGGTGTTGCTAAATAATTGGAGAGAGAAGGTAGAAAGAGAGCGGTGTGCATATTTGTAATTCCAGGTAGAAAGGATTTTTTTTTTCCTTAAGTAAGGCTCTGCAAATTAGCACAAACCTCAAAGCGTGGCTCTACTCTGAAAAGTCACTCTAAAAAGGACATTAAGAGAAACATAGAATCACACAGACTCTACATCAGTCCATAAGTAAGAAGAGTTTTCCACCTGCCAGCCCTCCAAACATAAGTTGGGTTCTTCCTGGCTCACATGTCACCACTAGCAAAAAAAAGTTTGCCATGGGAATTTTGTTAACAGTTCTGTTGATTCAAAAATGAGAATAGAATCTGGCTCAGTCTTTCATAGCTTTGAAGTACTAAGAGTAGTAATTTTTTTTAAAAGCACAAGATGTTCAAAAGTGCATAAGTGACTTAGAAGACCAAGTCACTTTTGACAATGAAATTTAGGTATGCAGGATCCCAAGCTCCACTGTCACTTTGGGGCTTCTGAAAATTTCACCCTCAGCCTAAAAAGTGACCAATTATCTTTATGCAGAGAGCAGATCTAATGACAATTTAACTGCAAGAGCATGAAAGAGGTCTTAACTTTCTGAACTGTAGCAATCAATAAACTTCCCATAGTGAGGTTCACACAAACTTTTTACTAGAAATTTCATATATTTCTACTACACATAAATAAAGCCCAAACTGAGTTTGTCAGATTAAAAGCTAATTTGTCTAGCTCAATTTACTGTCACATACACACGCTAAAACATGTAAGAACATGACATGCAAATCTTCCACACTAATCCTGCACACGTAAAGCCAACCAAGGACTTGAAATCATCTACTACAGATATAGAACAGTCAAATCCCAGCCACCACTGAAAAGCTTAAGTCAGTTCAAGTGATTAAGGCTGAGGGGGACAAACTCCCAGCCTACAGCAGACAGAGATTATAGAGTGTAACTGAAGAACTGAATCCCACATCATTTAATAAATCATCAACATACTTGGGATTATTCACATGGTTTTACCTGCTGAGATAAAGTCACAGAAGTAAGATAATAGGTGCCGTCACTCACACCCCAACACCCCAGCAACAGTATCTTGCAGTGCAGGGACTATGTATCCAGAACACTGGCCCAATTAAGATGGTTATTATGCGATTTTGACTTGGGAGCCACTTGAATTCTCTATGCTGACAACAATGTCCTTGAAGAACCCATGGGGAGATGGAACTCAGGCAGCAGGTTATAAGTAACAGAAACACTAAGATCCACCCTAAGCTTTTACTTATCAATGCTACTGTACTCCTGTCAGCCAGAGCTTACTGGAAAGGGTGCTCCTTACCTGTCAATCTCTTCCTGAGTCTGTAAGGCGTTGTGGACACAAATTCATTCTTTTTACTCTGCAAGAGAATAAATATTTTAATGAAGTCACACATGCCCTACCAGTAGCAGCACTCTGCCAGGTGAGGGACCAGGGTTTCATTTCTGAGCTCTCTTTTACAGCTGGCAGGGACCTGGGAATGCAAAAGCAGGAAGCTGTGCCTGGGAGAAGAAGTTCCTTGTGTTGCGTGACTACCACCTAAGCCCTGGGAGAATGGGCCCAGATTCCCAAAGAGGAGTCCTCTGAACTGGACTCTGATCAGAAGGGCCTGGCGAAAGTGTGCGTAAGAGAGGGCGAGATGAGGTCCTCACAACTTCCAATCAGGATGTGGAAAATTCAGAATCCCTCACCCCTAAGGAGTCACATGGCAGCAACGACAATGGTAACATTCCTGCCAGGGAGAGCAATGATGCTCTAGATCACATATTCTACTCACCGAAGTCAACTGGAGTTCCAATAAGAGAGCAACTATCAAAGCATAACAGAGCACCCAGAACAGGCTATGCAGGGTTGAGAAACCTAGCAGCAATATAATGTGTCTTGACGAGCACTGAGCAGATTTGTCCAGTCAGTGTTTGCTTAACCCTGTTAAACAGATCATTTCTGTTGTTTGGGGGGACAGGAAGGGGGAAGAGGGGAAGTACTATTACATCCATTACCTCCAAGAGGGTTTAGAACACAGAGGACATATAGAATCACCCCCTCCTTCTCATCAAGTTAAACAATACATTATCAGGACATCAGAAAAAGGACTCCTAAGGATAGTTTTGCTAAGATGTAAATAGATCCTCCATGGCAGGGCCCTAGTAGGTTTTGTAGCTTTGGACCTTGGCAGCACATTTAAAGTGCAGGTCTACTCTTAAAGTGACTATGTACAAATGCTAGTCCAGTCACCTGTGCATGTTCAGTTGCATTGATTTACTTGGTGTAGTAAGTCTGGGGTTTTTTTTTTTTGTTTTTGTTTTGTTTTTTAAAGTTTATATTCCTGTTAGCAAGCAAAGCCAATACAGATCCGCAAGAGGGAGCTGGGTTCCATTGCAAAAACTGTTAACCAAGTTTCAGTTGCAGAATCTTTATTACTGATGAGTAAACCAGAAAGAACACAGCTGGACTCAGACTCCAGTCTGAGTTTGCAATAATTAAAATGATGTCGATTACCTATGGAACCATGATGCCATCTTTTAGACTTACTTTTCAGATTAGAACAGCACTTTAAATATGCTTGCAAAGCACTGTAGACACCTCCAGTACGGTGCTATATAAGCAATCATTCACAAGAGTTTGGTGTCTCCACCTATTTCTCAGCATTTACTTCATAAACTCGCCAAGAGGCAGTCCTGCCTGGTGCAATGTCAGCAGAGATGCCAAGGCCTAACTGAATTATGGAGACTAAACTATGCTCTTACCTCTAGGCTGTCCATCTAGTTCAGAGTTGAAACAAGTTGGTGGGACAGCATAGAGGAAAGCTTGCATTGCTGCTGCATGAATTTTGCCTCTTTTGTACTTTACCCGAGAACTTCAATCTCAATCTGGTATCTTCCCCCTGCATTATATTCACATTATTAATAGTGGAAACTAAAGTGACCAAGTGCTAACAAGACACCACAGTTTACAGCATTTCTGGAGCGCTGACACCTCCAATCCTAAAATTCAGACCATCTTCTCCTGCAAGTTTTACAAGCTGCTGGAAATCTAAGCATTTAATTGCATATTAAAGGGATGTCAAACACGTCCATTTGTGAGGCAAGGGAACGATCTCTCACCCATGCTAATTAGTCTGTCAAACCTACTAATCTGCATGTTCACTCTAAAACCCATAATCCAGGATCCTCATTTGCAGCAGTTCCAGCACTCACTTCACTCATTCTCTGCCTGCCCTGAAATGAAGGCACATCAGCACTGTGAAAAATCCAGAGGGGTGAGGAGAGGCTCTTCAAGCCCCATCCCCCATAATAATCAAGAGCAAGCAAAAATAGTCACTCACCTTCAGCTGGGCTTTGTTCCAAGTAGAGTACTCTGTAAAGCAAATGAAACAATCAAATAAAGTACCACATATTTCCAGCACTGCCAGCTCCTACAAATCAGCACATGTTCATGAGTCCCCAAGAAAGAAATGCAGGCCTCTGCTATCAGTGTCTCAGACATACTGTCCCTACATGTTAGCTCCCTGGCCAGTCACCCCCATGGATGCAAGGTGGTGCTATCTACAGTTGCTGCAGAGGGGTGGGGATACGCCCACGAAACGGCAGGTGGTACTATCACCACAGTTGGCTCTTGCCAGTATACTGGGGACTGACAGGAAGCCTTGAGTAAGCAGGGTGGAGTAAGGATTTAGGTAGGGTGGGGAAGAGCAAACCAAGCTATTCTCCATGTCTGGTCTGGCAAGGAATGGTGATGTGGGGGAGAGAGGGAGCCTGAGTCACCCACAGCGGCAGGGATGCCCAGCCTTTGCACTTGTTATTGCAGCTTGGAGCAGGTAACTCTCCCGCAGGGAGCAGGGATGGATGTGAGGCACAGAGAGCAGGGGAGAGAGAACAGGGCTGGCTGGTGTGGTATAGTGCATTCATTGAACTGGAAGGCTACATCTGCCCTGCCTACCACCAAGAGAGGGCAGCTTTAGATTCCAGCCAGGGCCCAACAGGAAGCCACCAGTACAGGTTGCCTGTGGGAGGTGCTGAAGCAGCACATCTCCTGGCTGGCCTGTTCCTATCCCTCTCTAGGGCTGCACCAACCACTCCAGACCCCATTGCAGAGCACAAGTCAGGGCCATCCTGCAAGGGTTGGAATGCAGTGAAGGGTGTTTCTCCTCCCGTCTCCCATAGCACTCAAACAATTACATTGGATAGGCCACATGTTAACAGACAGCTTCCGGGACCACCCACCTCCCCTTCATGCACACACACCAATCCAGGTCAAAACTCAAACAAAACATCTGAAGCCAACAGGCAGGCAAGGGCGAGGGTATGGGCCCTGCTTATTCCACAGGCCAGCTGGCCATGTCTTCTCTGTTGCAAGACGTGCCACATTGTCTCTGCTCCCTGTGCTGAGCACCCCCTGCATATTCTACTCCCCAGTGCACCTGTGCAGGGACTGCCAGTCTAGTCCTTTGCTGTCCTAATTAGCCCTGTCTTAAAAAAATTCTCAAGGGAAGCATATACATCAGTCAGAAGAGTTTCTCAACTGGCTCAATGTTAGTGAGTGTTAGAGCACTGTTACAGCAGCAGAAGTGAGAAGCAAACACATTCTGCTCTAAGCCAGTAGAAAAAAAACAAACCAGCATGACTCCCAAGAGAACTAGAGTACCAGGCAGACTAAGCAGCACTATTTACAAAGCACAAAACTAACTGTGGAATATCAAATATGCTAGGAGTTAGAGCGTCAACCTGCCCAATTGTCATTTGTGCTGGGATTACACTTGCTAGCTGCTTTTCTCCAATTCATTGAAGTGTCTCAGAACTTACTCTTGTTGCTTTGAGGGGTGCTGGCTGGCTTCTCAGAATACTGGGAGGAATCAAATGTTACATTCTTCCCTGGTGTCTGGGCTAGTTCAGAGGCTTTAAATAAAACAGAATAGTTTCAAAATGTGATAGGCACAAAACCCACAGTGGGCAGCTGTGGGTTTGTCACAGTCACACACAGAGTTCTTTGCCCAAAGTCATCTCTTACCTATTAACACCATTTCCCAACCTTTTCAAAGAGCTGCATCAGATATTTCCCTTCTTTCTCTGCCTTTGTGACTAAACTTAGTACTTGTCAAAGGTTCTTAGAGACTACATTCTTCTGTTGATCCACAAGATGAGTAGAGTTAGCTTTACCTATGTGCCACCCTCCTGGAGGGGCCACCCCGTGAGGTGAGAGAATATTTCAGTCATGATACTTGATCTTTGTCTGAAGCTGCCAAACTAGACACTGTGGTAATGGCTTGTGTTGAGATCATCAGTTCACTGGGAATTGGACTAAACTCACATTTTACTGACTTCCTTCTGATAACTGGATTTGAACTGGTGATGTGAATGCAAAAGTCTCCATATTGCATTAACAATCTTGAGACTCCTAGACTTCAATCAGTTCACCCAACTAAGACTTCAGCTGCACCAGTCAGAATTTCCCATTCCACTTGGCTTGCTCTAACCCATAATGGACCTTAAACTGTTCCAAACTTCACTCTCAGCCTGCAAGACTGAAGGATGGAGTGGCTCAAACTCTGCTGTGGGATTATGGTATGCACCATGGAATGGGAGAAACACCAAAGCCAGCACAAAGGTTCATCATTACAGTATGGAAGTGAAACCCAGAGCACTAGCTGTTAAAGCCTGAATTACTGATGACAAGCAATACAATGGATGTGAACCTCTGCATTAACACATACACAAAAGGAATCACTATGACGTGAAAACTGCCATTACAGAAGGAGCAGTCACCAATATGTCCAAATCCCAAACTGCTGTTTCTTTAAGGTTTTGATCTAACACCAATTGTAAGACACCAAGAATAGCCCTTTTTAAATACAAGTAAATTACAAGAAGGCCACTACACTAAGATTCCAGAAAGAGTTTATCTACTTGGTAAAAGAGAAAAGGAAGACATACCCAGCTCTGCCATCTTGCCAGAGCGTTTTGGAGTCTGGAATAAATAAATTTCACCACCACCTGTGCTGGTGCCATTTCTCAAGGAATCTGTTAGAAAACACATTTTACTCATGGATACATAAAAAACACTGACACATTGCCAAGCCATGGGAGTCAAGACTAACACTTCATTATTGGACTTGAAAGGGCTGTTTATGTTACAGAAGTGGAAAAAACCCAAGCAGTCCACAAGCCATTAGAACCCAACAACGCACATAGTCAAAGTTCATAGTCACTGGGTATCATTCCCTGAAGGCAAATAATTGTTTGTCAAACAACCCCAACACTTAATGTTGCAAGTTTTCTGAATTAGACACGTGCTGTATCTTCTTCATAAATACCTTCGGCACACGTCCCCAAAACAGCCACATAGTTCTGCTCTTCCAGGATCTCCTGGGCCTCATCATCAGAAATATTCTCAAGTTTCTTCACAAATCTCTTTACGTTGAGAGCAAGCTGAGCTTTGTCCTTCCGAACTTTAACACCTGGAATCAGAACCACAAAACCTTAACTTCTGGTAAGCTAACTTTAATTAATGGTATTGCACTAGTATCTCAGAGCCCCTTTCTCGAACCAGCCTCCTTTCCCCTGCCCCTCAAAGTTGTGCTAGGGGCTGGTACAAACGGAATAAACACAGACCCCACCCAAATGCTTACAATGTAAGTAACCAAAGCTGTAGTGAATGCCTCTCTTTTTTTTTAACGTTCACATGGAAATTCAAGACAGCATCTGTCCCAACTGCCAAACAACGGTTTGTTACCACTCTGAGTTTGGAACTGAGAAATTAACATGACTGTTTTTTTTAAATTTCATAGTTACTTCTAGATTTCATACCAAGCTCTCAGTATCTGTATCAGTAATGACATCAATGCAATTATGAAGTGTTAACTACCACTGCAGAGTTGCATGTATCAGGATTTGAGTTCCACAAAGGTGCTTGTCCGGAGAGATTCATAATTTAAAGGGACCACATAGAACACCATAACAAGAAACCCTAAGAAAAGTTTTTAAAAAGGAGGTGCTCACATGGCATTACAGCCTCCAGGAATATGCAAGTTGTTAAAATTCAAAGTTTTTAGGAACAACTAGTGATTCCGGGCACCTCAGTTTTCAGATACTAAACACAAACTACCCAAAAGAGGCCAAGTTTTCAGAAAGTGCTGAACACTCACTTTCTGAGCAATCAGACCCCTCTAAGATTTCTACAGTTGGGCATCCAGAAGCTACCAGTCGTTTTGACGACCCTGACTCTTGGCACTTATACCCATTTCTATACCTACAAAACAAGGTGCCTGCTTAAGAACATAAGAACAGCCACACTGGGTCAGACCAATGGTCCATCTAGCCCAGTATCCTGTCTTCCGACAGTAGCCAATGCTAGGTGCTTTAGAGGAAATGAAGAGAACAGGTAATCATCAAGTGATTCATCCTGTTGTCCATTCCCAGCCTCTGGCAAACAGCAATCTCTGCCTATCCTGGCTAATAACCATGAATACTGTATTGTTTCCCATACAGTACTGTCCCATAACCTCCATGAATTTATCTAATTATTTTTTTAACCCTGTTATGGTCTTGGCCTTCACAACATCCTTTGACAAGGAGTTCCACAGGTTGACTGCGGGTTGGGTGAAGAAATACTTCCTTTTGCTCATTTTAAAATTGCTGTCTATTAATTTCATTTGGTGACCCCCTAGTTTTTGTGTTATGAGAAGGAGTAACTAATACTTCCTTATTTACTTTCTCACCAGTCATGATTTTCTAGACCTCTATCATATCCCCCCCTTAGTTGTCTCTTTTTCATGCTTTCTTTCACATATAGTGCCACTCCCCCATCAGTGCAACCTATTCTGTCGCATAAACCACCAGTACCTCCATTATCAGAAATGTGCTTCAGAACATCTTCATCAGCCACAAACCTGGCTTCCAGGATCTTGTTGCTCTTTAAATCCAGCTGACTCATAACAGAAAACCTGCAAAATGCCAACAAGGATTAACTAGGTAAGCAACCCAGCACTGAGCACCATGCAAACCTGCAGCTATGCACCCTCTCTCCAGGCAGCAGAAGCACCAAGTGCAGCACCTCTACTGCAATAGCCACCTTACAGACAAGTACCCGCAGGCCGAGCTGCTGGAGGCAGCCCGGGCCGCAGGCAATGGGTTTTTCAGGGGACTGGGCACAGGAGCTTTACAGTGGGAGGCGGCGGCGGCCTCGAGCCCTGGAGCCCAGACCCAAGGACGGGGCTTTGCAGGGGGCCGGATCCAGGGGCTTTGCAATGGGGGGTCCTAGCCTGACCCCGAGCTGCCCGCGGGGACGGACGCTACCGCCATCTCAAGCCGCACTGCCTTGCTCCAGGCCGGTGGCCGCCCGCGCGCGCCACCCAGCCCGTCCCCGACCACCCTAACTCTGCCCGGCCGGCCGGCCACTCACTCCGCCCGGGCCCGAGTCCGGGCCCCGCGCCCGCGGCTCACAGCCGGGTCACTCCGGAGTAGGCGGAAACGGCACGAGCCGGAACAAGGCTCACTTCATCCCCTTGGGCCGCAGCGTGAATCCACCGCCCAGCCCGGCTCGTCTACTCGCCCCCCGTCCCCTGGCGCACAAAAGGGGGCGGGGACTGCGCAGCGCCAATGGGAAATGCAGCCGCGCGGGCTCGCGCTTCCCGCCAGCAAATCAACATCGCTTGAGCTGGCTTGTCCCTTCCGCCTGTCCCAAGACGTATTCGCGCCGCTCCACCAATCAGGAAAGGGGGCGGTGCTAAGAGAGCGTCCCGCCGTGGCCGAACTCCCTCCCCGCCCCCCCTCGTTTACCGTGGCTAAGGCTGGCATAGGCCCGGCTGAAAGAAGAAACCGCGCCCTGGGCGGAATCGTCCAAGGCGCGCGCCCAGAAGCAGGAACTAACGAACGCTGCTGCACCCGCACCCGCACCCATCCGCAGTGAAAACCTGCCTGCCGTCTGTCATTTAACAACTGGGATCACAGCGGCAGCTGTCCAGCGGTGGCATCCCCCCCTCGCTTTCTACGAAGCCCGCTTGCTACCGAACCATCTGTTCTTGGGGAAAGAAGCTGCCCGCTTTGCTAGCCACACGCTGAACAACCTAAACAGCTTTCTTACAAAAATAACTAACGCAACAAGACGCGTTTAATCAGGGAGGACATTGACAGTCTCCTAAAAGTTGCATGTGGAGTCCTGGTCAAATTTCGACTCTGGAAATTATATTTGCCTTACGTAAGAACACTGATCGGCGAATTTTAAGTAGGTTTTACTTAGCCCCTGGTGAAACTGTAGCATAAAATTGCTGCATACTCTTAAACAGCTTCCATGTTTCATGCTAAGTTAGCTTTGCAGTGGAATTTATTCCAGTGCTTAAGCATGTGTCGGACTAAAAGGCTTTCAGGGAGGATGGGTGCAGCAGAGTTGGTTCCTGTTCTTATTTGTGTTCGAGGAAGTGATTCCACAATCTGAAATTTAGATCAGAAGCCCCTTTTCTACTGGAGTCTTCCTGCATAGCCATATAAACAGGATGTATAAACAAGATGGTGGAAAGGCTTCTGTCTCTGCACATAAAAAATTGGGTTAATGAATGCAGTAGCACCTGAAGTATGCCTTAGAAAAATTGAAGGATATGCCAATATTTTCAGAAGAGCTGGTCTCTCTCACCACCCTGTCCTCGGGGCTCTTTCTTCCTCCCTTCTTTACTCTGCACTTTCCTCTTCTTCCTGTTCCTTCACAGGGATATCCGTATTTACTCTATATTAAGCTTGCTTGGAAAAAATAAAAGCAAGAAATACTCTTTTTGTGTGGGATGAAGTGTATTTACAGAACAGACTAAAATCCAAAGAAAGTGTTACCAGGTAAATTGGCATAAGCAGCACATTAATCTGAAATACGGTCCATTAGTGTTGACAGATTCACATTATTTGTCCTGTACTCCCTTCGCTACCACTCAGTATCTGTGCTCAGCATAGAACATCTACATTTGTAAAATGATTGAAAGACCTTTTGCATTAAGAAACCGTATAGAAAGAAGCACTACATATTGACACTTTAACAGAAGCAAGAAACATCATGCTCAGGTTAAAAAATACAATTGACACAAGTTGTACACATCTGTCCAGAAACACAATATTTATTTAACATCATATATATATATAATTCTGCATTGCAGAGTGTTTTTAATTTTATACATCTGTATTTACAGTGATTTAAAATATTCTTTATTTTTTCATCTCTGGCAGATATTTACAAGGTCAAAAGTAACTACATTTCACATTGCAACAACGGTCAACAGCATTAACCAGTTTCAGTAAGACAATTAAGATAATGGCTTACATGCACCAATAACATGATCTTCAATATGTGTCATCTTCAGCTCTGGCCGAATGAAGATTTTCACTAGTCCCAGGTTAAAGGACATCATGCAAGAGACTGCATTTATTACATACCCATTCTGTTTAGTTTTTCCACCAGCACTATATCCTGAATGTTTGGGAGTGCATACCAACATGCAGGGTTACACTCGTGAAAAAAGGGCATCACCCACACAATTCAAGTCCATTTGTCCAACACATTTGTCCATAGAAAGTTGGTTACTTGCTGCCTATGCTCCTTTTGTTACACATATAAGATTACATAATGCGAAATAGTAAAAATCCTTCAGAAACCTTAGTTCAGAGAAACAAACCTTGTATGACAGAAACAGTAAGAAAATATTTCAATCCTTCCAGATTACTTCATTTTGCTATTCAAACTGACTGCAAATTTTATTGTGACAGTAAGACTGAAAAGATTCATTGTAAAGTAGAGGAATTTACTACAAATTTTAAAAACACAGCATAGAGTACCTCAGTTTACTTATAGCAAATAAAAGCTACCATAGTAAGTCCAAAATGTATTGTTTTAAGATGATCTAATAACTCAAAATCTTTACTAGCTTTTGCCTTGTGTCCTTGATAAGGAACATTTTTTCAAGTTAAATGACACTCTTACATGATTTAATTCCATAACTAACTAACTCACTAGTAATGCCCTTGGAATGCACTTTTCTGCAAGAAAACAGTAAAAAGTAGTGTTTCCAAGTAATATTTGAACACACAAACACACACATTTTGACCACTAACAAACCTATGAACACTTTGCAGGCAAGTAATTTATCCTGAGTGATTGCTAACTCACATAAACTGCAAATTAGAAGCCATATAGTTTTTCCTAGTAACATTTTTCATAAACAAAAAATATGCAAGACTAATGTCTTGTCTGAACAAGAGGGAAACATTTCAGTAGCTTATTTTCTGTCACTTCCAAGTCCTATCATGTCAAGGAGAAGAAATTTAATTTACTTTTAACAGGTTGATAGTAATTTCTCTGTTTCCTATTCAGTGCTTGAAAAGTGCAGGATCAATTGTCCTACATCTGAAATAAAGATACGGTGACAAAGCACCATAAAGAAGTCTTATTGGAGGGTACATCTAAACTATTACTGTTATCTGAGTTAAAGACATGATATAGCTATTTGCTGTCATTTGCAGGCATTTCAGTAATTAAACAACTTTATTTTTCTAGAGCTGATTAATTTTTTTGTTTGAAAATTCAATTTTTTAAAATTTAGCTTGATGGACGTGTTCAGCCAAAATACAGGGGTCTTCTGCTCTATGCACTCAGACTTCACTACTGTAATAGGAATTCATGACAAAATAATTAGTTGACAAAGTCCTAACTCAAAAGGCAAGCCAGGATATCAAAATAACTGTACAACTGTTTCCACCAGTGTTTCCTCAGAGGAATAGAAAAGCAATCCTTTATATTAGAAGGGACAATTTATTGAAGGATGAACCCCATTTTAATCACATTTGGTCCCTTAATGATTTCTTTGGTAAACTCTCTGATGCATGTAGGAAAGATAAAAGGAATTTGCTTTTCTATACCCCTGTAGGGATCACACTAAACTAAACCTTGAAACAGAAACAGCAGTTTGCAACTAATTTAGCTAAATCTAGAATTAAGTTGTCTGGTTTGGCATAGATTGTCCACTAAGAAAGTTCATTTCTCGTCCACAGATTGTATCTGAGGTTCTCCATATTAATTTTGTAGTTGTCCCTAGAAGTCTAACTTGAATTTATTTGTATTGCAGGTATTGACCCTAGCCAACCCTCACATAAAATTTACTAATTATTTTAAGTGCCAGCAGTTATTTCCTTTCTTTGTGTTTTATGCTTTGCAAGCTGGTCTTAATTAGATAGAATTAAAAAAAGATATATTAAAAACAATAGCAGTGGTCATATGAACACACGTATGCCAGCCTTGCAAAATCTTACACTCACACGCACCAGGGGTGTTTTATTTTGACATACCAATGACAGATCAGGTTCCCTCACACCACTCCATTGTCTTCCATCATAATGTAATAGGCAGGTATATATATTGGGCCCTCAATGATCACTTATGATGACAATTTTGAAAGACAGGTGTATATGTTCATTTATACTTCATCCGCAGAAAATATCTAAAACTTTTGGGCAATACATAACCTTGATTTTCCAAATGCCATAAGGAATAAGTGAGGAGAAACAAGGAAATTTGCAATAAGACTCAGCTTCTAGCAACAAACACTAAATTTAAAATACCAAACAAGATATCAGATATTGTATGGTCTGGTATAAGCCAAATACTCAGTGCATCTACAGTGAATTTGCCCTTTTAATTTTACATGTCTGGAATGGACTGGCATAAGTTACTCCTAAATTTTGCTCCTTGAGTTCCGCAATCATTCCTGACTCGAGAAATAAAAATACATGTTCACTGTCCACATATAAACTATTCTCACAGTGTCAATTAATACAATAGATGAACCCAACGCATTTAATAGTAAGTTAAACATATTAAGGTAACACGTCTTTGGCAATGATAGATGGCAACAATTTAGGGTTTGTATGCGTAAGTATTTTAAATTAATATCTAGATCGTCTTTTTGTTCTGTTTGTACACTGGATAATAAATAATAGCTTAGCTCATATTCTATTTATCACTTTTCCCCACAATTTAGGGGACAGTGTTTTGTACAACAATTTCAAAATGATTTTCTTTTCTTGAAAAGTCATTTTGTTAATATCTATCTGGTCTTCATACTGTTTTGATTTTCAAAAGGTTTTTTATTTTTTATTAAAAATCAAACCAAAATTACTTATCAATCCATCTGTCTGAATGTCTTCAGGTTTAAGAAAATTAAAACGGCTTAAATCTTAATGCAGACAGAAACTGGCTTATCTGAAAGGACAAAAGTTTAAACCGTTGGTTTAAAAATGGCCTCAGTGTAGAGTAATCTGTTCCAAAATTAAATCTTCAAAATACATTTGTGAACCTTTCATCCTTAATATTTTGAAAAAATTTTCCTTGAATTGTTTTTCAATTAATTACTAATTATCCAAAAAGTAAAGCAAACCACTTTGTATTTTAGAGACAAAGGAGTAGGAAATGGAATAGCTTTGCCATTAGTAATGGCTCTTATCCCTTAATTTTCTAATATGTTTATATTTATATATAATACACACACAACTGAGGCAATTGATTGTCAACATGTGACAAATATATGTGCCTACCCACATACAAACCTTACATGGTGAGAAAAAGCCCTGCTCCAGTAAATTCTACTATTCGCAAAAGTAGTGCAAATAAAATATTTTATCAGAAAACAGTATTTTCACTATTTCAATGTCAAAGCAGATGATTTTAATTACTTTAAAGCTAGTAAGAGAAATATGAGAATCTAGATTAGAAATGTCAGATTTATGTATCTGAGACTATTATATTTGCAAACCATACAAATATCTGATATAATACATACTTGCTGTAATAGGATGTTCACTGCTACAGAATGGAAGGACAAACTTCACACTGGTAAAAAAGCTTTTTCAAAGTCACATCAGAAAGGGTATTCCAATCTGTATTTAAGATGTACAATGAAGTACAAAGTCTCAATATACTGAAAACTAAACTAAATGGATGGATAGTACAGTATTTTATCTTTACTTGCAACATTAATTTAAACGGATATTACTTGTCACCTTGCTGCCTGCATGAAAAATGGCTCACAGCTCAACTAAAATGCCACTTAAAATAGCTTAATAGCTGATCAAAGATTTAATTAGCAAGCCAGTTATATTTCCTTAAATTATGAAACCCCAGGAAAAAAGTTACAAATGACAGCATATTACTGTACACAGTTATGCTAAAATCAAGGTATACATTTATCCTTACTTAAATGTGAATATACATCTAGATACAGTACCCATGCTTTCCCATCTCAGTTATGCACATATGCTATCTCAGATGAGGAGGAATGTAGTGTTCTATATTCTGACCTTCTCTTGTATTCTGCAGCTGTACTGAACTATTGCAGGGGTCTAAAAACTAGTGCATGATGTTACATACTAAATGCATTATAAATACGGAGACAATGAAGTGAGTTAAGGATAAAGAATTCTAAGTCTAAATTTTTGTCACAGATTTCAGAAACCTATTATATTAATAGTTTTGTACTTAGTTTAACAGTAGATACAATACATTCCAAAGCCAACTCTGATTATTCTTTCTGTTTGTGTCCCGAGCGTTTCCATTTCAATTAATGCCACAGTTATTTGAAATTCACTGAGGCTCAGTACATCATATTTCCCCACTACCTTGACATGGATTGATGGACACATCAAATCATTAATGATATATAGCACTAACATGACACGTTATAATGGTTGCTTCATTTATGTTAATGGATGAGTCATTCCAGAATACCGAGAGGTTGATCAGCAAATATCTGACACAAAGCACTGGAAGGATCCTTTGGATAAGTTATAATATATCATGTCAGTCCATAGTGTGGAACAACAAGGATGTTAACAGGGACAGAATTTGAACGCTATCAAAAAGCATCTTACAGAGAAAGTAGTGTGCATATACACAAAAGCAGGTTAACTAATAGTTATAACAGAGATTTATAAAAGATAACAAAAGGCACCCCACTAAAATAAGAACTAAATACCTGCAAAACTGGTTTAATAAAAAAGTGACAAAAACTTAATTAAAATTTCGGCACCCAAATTTGACTCCCGATTTGAAACCACAGGACTATTTCATTTTGCTGAACAGGTTTAACTGCATTTTGTAAAAGAAATGGATTATGATGTGGAAATTTGTTTGCCAAGTTTTAGCCTGATACAGAATTTTACAAGAGTTATAAATCTCATAGGTGAAAGCTTACAATGGAAAATACAGAACCTTGACAGTAGTGCTACTAAACATCAGTGTGTGTATATTTTGTATACACCAGTACTATCATACATAATCACACATAATAAACAAATGACAAAAATATATTGGGATTCTTCCAAAACTAATCTGAACGTTTGACTTACATTTCCACCTCAGGAACCAATATAAAAGAATAATTTGGTCTTTACCACTTTGCAATGATATTTATCTTTAGTAATATTTCCTTTTTTGGTTTAATCTGTTCAGAATACATCCATACTCCTCTTTAAAAAGACCAGATGAGCTTCTGCACTACAATGGCTATCATATTAAGTGTCTCCACTGCCACTACTCTGGAAATTAAACTGACAAGTGTAGACAACTCTCACTATATTATGAAGCATTATTTTTCACAACATATTTTTAGGTTGATTTTACTGAAGGGCTCCTCTACCTCTTGGCTGCTCCTGATTTTGTCTTTGTTCTGACAATTTGTGTCTTTCTGGCAGTCCTTGTGACTGAACTGCAGTTTTTAAAAGATAATAAGGTGTTGTTTTTTCTTTTTCTTAACTGGAAGTTTGTGTTTAAAGTGTTTAATTGAAATTTTGGCATAATTCTGACTGCTGTTGAATTTTGATCATTGCTCTTTGAATGTGAGATATGAAGATTAAGTGACCAAGTAACTCATTTCAACAATAAAAATTCCTTCCTTTAACTGTTTAAACTATGAGCCTGAAAGTCACTTTGAAAAAATGCACCTTGAAATAAGGTTTAAAAAAAAAAAAGAAGAATCAAAAGCTCAAAATTACATTTAAAAAACCAAACCATTAAATAACCAGTAGCAATGTAATGCCATTGTGTAGTTCTGAATTTCCTACAGTCTTTGTAATCAAAAGATAGCCTATTTGTAACCATTTGTGTATATTTTTTCCACAGTGAAAATGATAAAACCAAAGTGCCTACATAACAAAAAATTGTATCTCCCATCTGTTCCATCAGTTAATGGCCTGTAAAGAAAAAAGGGTAATATTTCCCCTTTTCTCCTTAGTTATCTGAAGAAAGACACAGACTAAAATATGATGTAATCATATTTGTAATGAATAGTGTAATCAGAAATGTACTTTTAAGCAGTGATCTCTAGCATAGGTATCAATGGTTGCCCATACACCAATCACATACATTCAAGACTTGGCTCAATCGCATGAGTTCAGAGTTTTCTAGAAGATTGGATGCCTCCATCAACAAAATGATGAGACAATATTTACAAAATGCAATGGATTGTAAATACAAAGGCAGTGAAGTATGGTCCTTCTGGGAGAAAAGACTGAGTACCTCTTTGTACAAACTTTGTTTCTAGAAAGTGTTGCGCATTGAAGCTTCAGTGTTTCCAGCAAACCATTATCTCAGTCCTTGATACATCTCCTTGGAGGATGATGTCTGGACTACAGGTTTCTTAATCTATGCTGTGACTGAAATAGGAATACTTAGAAAGCAGCTGAGGGTGGCTCCCTAACAGCCATGATACCATAGAATGCAGCCTGAGAATCTCTCTATTTACCTGAAGATGCACTTGTTCAATTCACTGATCATCACCTCACACAAATAGAAGCAGAGCTAGTAGTTAATTATTCCTGGAAAAGTTTGTGTGTCTTTCCACTTTTGAATCATTTCAGCAGGTTTGGCCTTTCCCAATTCTAGTCTCTAAGCGGAACAACCCTGTCTCCTGGAGGGGAAGACGTAACATAAATATGGCTACAACGCCATAATAAGTGCACTATAACTTACATTTCTCTACTTACAACCCTCTCTTTATCTGAGGGGTAACAACTTGGTAATAGGTATATCTCTGCTGCTACACACGAAGAGTTTCAGGGGTTGTACAGTGAGGGTGAGGAAGAAAAAGAACTACTCTCATTTTAATGGAAAGGTGCACTAGTCAGCCAGGAGCAACGATGACATCTCCCCCTCCCCCCAAATTGATTGCACAAACTCAGAGAGGTCCAAAGTCATATTAGAATCTCTGAGGCACTCCTGGTTCTAAGAAAAATCATGATCCAGTAGTCTTTGCAGTACTGTAGACTGAGAAAACTAACCCGTTTCTATTTCTTAACAAAGCCAAAGCATCATCTCATAGGGATCGCATTCACCATTTCCTCCAATGTCGCCAGTCTCACAGTGTTGAAATGGGACTGATCAGCCTATGATGGATTGCACATCACCCAAGGAGAAAGGAAGGTGTGGAAAAGGCATAAAGTACATTTTATACTGCTTCACAACCATATTTTCAAAGGGTGGGGACTGGGATTGAGGGGAGATTTATTGCTGTTTCAGTAAAAAAATACAGGATGATAGCTAAACTGAATCAAATGAGATCACAACGGTCAGTATTTTCACACTGTGGGATGAAGGTTCTTGTTCTTGCCCAAGGATGATTTGTCTGTTGGTTAAAGAGGAAGAGGGGAGTCAAAGCTACACCTGGGATATCAGCTGCATATTGAAACTTGGGGATCGAGACTGCTTAGTAAGGGGAGCTCCTGCAGTAAGGAGATCTTTGCCCTCCCCAGGTTGGCCTAGCCGGTCCTCCTGTAGACTGATAGTTGAAAACCGATTGGCATTGCCAACTGCTAGGTTAGTAACACCCTCAGTGCCAATCCCAACACCGGAACCTGCTTGACCACCATTCACGTAGTCAAATGATTTACTGGAGGAAGCACTGGCGGTCCGGATCAGGCTCAAGCTACTGGCTTTTGGTACGACCTTCCCAGCAGGCAGGTTCAGGTGTTTCTTTGTAGGTGTCATCTCAATTGTGTCTGCAGTAAGGTCAGTTGGTTGGTGCAGGTACTGCTTCCGAGCTACTAAATCTCGAGGGCTCTCATTGGATTTAGTGGCAGATGATGTTTCTTTATCCTTAGCAGAACGCCCACTTGCTGCTTTCCTTAAACTGCCCTTCTGTGATGTGGACGATAGAGGTTTGGTCCCAACAGGCTGGCTACTAAGGGAAGCTCCTGATGAAAATCCTTCATCAGCATCATTGAGGTTCACAGATTCCTCTCTTCCATTTACACCCTCAGCATCTAAAAAACCCAACACAAACAAATCAGACCCAGAAACTAAACAGTTAAGTTACATGAAACAGGTATATACAGATGTGTACAAAACATCACTAAATACAAACTTCATTTTCTCATCCAAACACTTTTCCATTTGTCAAAAAAAAAAAAAAAAAAAAAAGATTCCTGCAACCAAAAATGTTCCTGCTACAAATAGTAGATGGTAACTTTAGTCAGCACTGAATTCCAATACTCTACAATAGGAGTCTGATTTACCTCTCACTTGCCTGATTTTACACTTCACTCACTTCAAGTGAATGATAAGAAAAATCAGGTCCCATATGGTTTATTTATTCTCTGTTCCATCCATATGCATTGTGCCCAGTTCTCTCACACTTGTATAAACCTATTACAATTCTGCTTACACCAGTGTGAAAGGAGAATCAAAGAATCTTGTGTATGTACATTTTATCTCATCTCTATCATTTCACCACCATCTGTAGAATTGATCAGCTCCAGCATTACTAATAGAGGCATAGATAATTGCAAGCATCTGAACAATTGTGCTTTACTATCCAACCCACTAGTCAATTCAGTCTGAAGGAGTCTCCACAGCCCTTTCACTCACCCTTTCAGCCTAGGTTGCTATTTTTATCCTGATTTCGGGCTGCACCCCAAGAGGTCCAGAGTACATGCAGCTCTTGCTGACATCAATGTGAGTTGCTGCAAGAGCTCAGCAACCTTTAAGAACAGGTCAGACCACTGGTCACCAATCACTACCACTCCTGCAGCTGTGGCATACTTCAGTAGATGCCAACTGACATGTGATAAAACTGACTCCTAGAGATAAACTCTAATTGTCATCTCTCTCCCAAGCCCCAGTCCTCCTTGCACTTCCAGCAATTACATCAAACTGGCTTCCATCATATTGTCTCTAATCTGGGTATCTAAATATCTTCTTCTATAAAATATCTGTTCGTATATGGAATACAAGATTCAGCTACAAAGTCCTGCACACTGCTGAAGACACTTTGTGCTTCTGAACAGGATCTGCCTATCAAGCAGCAACCTATAGCTCCAGGTCATGAATGGAGAACAGAGAAAACCTAGAGGTGGCCTGTGTCTTCTGTGTCCCAGGATGCATCCTGAAATCTGGTTGTGAAAGGTGGAAGTTTAAAACCCAACTGTAAGATATGTTTAAATTGCAATTAAAAACCCATGGCTGGCCCGTGAGGGTTGGGCTCAGGATCTGTCTAACTGCGTTGTAGACATTCAGGCTTGGGTTGGAGCCCAGGCTCTATGACCCTGCAAGGGTGGAGGAGTTGCACTGTATGTAAGACAGCACTATGATTGCTCTGAGCTCCAGTATGAAACTGGAGATAAGTCATTTGAGAGTCTCTGGGTTAAGCTTAGAAGCAAGAACAAATTGGGTGATGTTGTGGTGGGTGTGTTATAGACCACCAGACCAGGAGGACAAGGTAGATGAGGCTTTCTTTAGTCAACCAGGGAAAGTTCCAATTCACAGGACCTGGTTCTCATGGGGGACTTCAATCACCCTGACATCTGCTGGAAGAGCAATACAGCAGAACACAAACAATCCAGGAAGTTTTTGGATAGTGTTGCAGACAACTTCCTGGTGCAAGTGCTGGAGCAACCAACTAGGGACCGTGCTTCTCTTGACCTGCTGCTCACAAACAGGGAAGATTTGGTAGGGAAAGTAGAAGTGGGTGGCAACCTAGGCAGCAGTGACCATGAGATGGTCGAGTTCAGGATCCTGACAAAAGGAAGAAAGGAGAACAGTAGGATACGGACCATGGACTTCAGAAAAGCAGACTTTGACTTCCTCAGGAAGCTGATGGGCAGGATCTCGTGGGAGGCTAATATGAGGGGGAAAGGAATCCAAGAGAGCTGGCTGCATTTTAAAGAAACCTTATTGAGGGCACAGGAACAAACCATCCCGATGTGCAGAAAAAATAGCAAATATGGTAGGCGTCCAGCTTAGCTTAACAAAGAAGTTTTTGGTGAACTTAAACACAAAAAAGAAGCTTAGAAGAAGTGGAAGCTTGGTCAGCTAACTAGGGAGGATTATAAAAATACTGCTCGAACATGCAGGAATGAAATCAGAAAGGCCAAAGCACAATTGGAGCTGCAGCTAGCAAGGGACGTGAAGGGGAACAAGAAGGGTTTCTACAGGTATGGTACCAACAAGAGGAAGATTAGGGAAAGTGGGGGCCCCTTATAGAATGGGGGAGGCAACCTAGTGACAGAGAATGTGGAGAAAGCTGAGGTACTCAATGCCTTTTTTGCCTCTGTCTTCACAGACAAGGTCAGCTCCCAGACTACTGCACAGAATGGGAAGAAGGTGAACATCCTGCAGTGCTGAAGGAACAGGTCCAAGACTATTTAGAAAGACTGGACATACACAAGTCCATGGGGCTAGATGCAATGCACCCAAGGGTGCTGAGGGAGCTGGCTGATGTGATTTCAGACCCATTAGCTATTATCTTTGAAAGCTCGTGGCAACTGGAGAGGTCCCTGATGACCGGAAAAAAGCAAACATAATGCTCATCTTCAAGAAAGGGAGGAAAGAGGATCCAGGGAACTACAGACAGGTCAGCCTCATCTCAATCCCTGGAAAAATCATGGAGCAGGTCCTCAAGGAATCCATTTTAAGGCACTTAGAAGAGAGGAAGGTGATCAGGAACTGTCAACATGGAATCACCAAGGGAAAGTCATGCCTGACCAATCTGATTGCTTTCTATGAAGAAGTGACTGGCTTTGTGGATGTGGGGAAAGCGGTGGACGTGATATACCTTGACTTTAGCAAAGCTTTTGATACGGTCTTTCACATTATTCTTATCAGCAAGTTAAAGAAGTATGGGTTGGATGAATGGACTATAAAATGGATAGAGAACTGGCTAGAGCATAGGGCTCAATGAGTAATGATCAGTGGCTCCATGTCTAGCTGGCAGCTGGTCACAAGTGGAGTGCCCCAGGGGTCGGTCCTGGGACCGGTTTTATTCAACATCTTCATTAATGATCTGGAAGATGGGGTAGATTGCACCCTCAGCAAGTTTGCAGATGACACTAAGCTAGGGGAAGTGGTAGATACCCTGGAAGGTAGGGATAGGATACAGAAGGACCTAAACTGGAGGATTGGGCCAAAAGAAATCTGATGAGATTCAACAAGGACAAGTGCAGAGTCCTGCACTTAGGATGGAAGAATCCCATGCACAGTTACAGACTGGGGACCGATGAGCTAGGCAGCAGTTCTGCAGAAAAGGACCTGGGGGTAACAGTGGATAAGAAGCTGGATATGAGTCAGCAGTGTGCCCTGGTTGCCAAGAAGGCTAATAGCATATTGGGCTGCATTAATAGAAGCATTGCCAGCAGATCGCGGGAAGTGATTATTCCCCTCTATTCGGCTTTGGTGAGGCCGCATTTGGAGTATTGTGTCCAGTTTTGGGCCCCCCACTACAAGAAGGATGTGGAGAAGTTGGAGAGAGTCCAGCGGAGGGCAACAAAATGATTAGGGGGCTGGAGCACGAGACTCATGAGGAGAGGCTGAGGGAACTAGGCTTGTTTAGTCTGCAGAAGAGAAGAATGAGGGGGGATATGATAGCAGCCTTTAACTACCTGAAAGGGGGTTCCAGGGAGGATGGAGCTAGGCTGTTCTCAGCGGTGGCAGATGACAGAACAAGGAGCAACCGTCTCAAGTTGCAGTGGGGGAAGTTTAGGTTGGACATTAGGAAAAAGTTTTTCACTAGGAGGGTGGTGAAGCACTGGAATGGGTTACCTAGGGAGGTGGTGGAATCTCCATCTTTGGAGGTTTTTAAGCTGAGGCTTGACAAAGCCCTGGCTGAGATTATTTAGCTGAGGTTAGTCCTGGTTAGTCCTGTTTTGAGCAGGGCGTTGGACTAGATGACCTCCTGAGGTCCCTTCCAACTCTATGATTCTATGATTGTAAGGTGGGTGGGTCCCCTGAGTAGCTACACCGAAATTAAAAAGACTCTTAGCTGGAGCCCCGGTCAGCTGGCACAGCCCTGATGCAGGTGTCTAACTACAGCGTAGACATACCCTGAGTGTATTAAGTCAGTGACCTTTGGAAACAAGTCTGACTTGACAGGGTGCAAAGATGGATGAGCTCTGCTAGTTTGCTCACTGTATTTACTGGCAGCAGGCTCTTCTGCTAACCACTTCTAGTTTGTGGTTTGAATTTTGCTCCCTGATTTTCCATTACTAAGGAAACATGTATTTACTTCTTCAATGTTTGCTCTCAGTCCTGTGACATGAAAAGGGCTGAACATGAAAAAACAGCAAGTATTTTAATAAAAATTGCAATTTTGTTTCAGGACATTTTGAAGCCTCAAGGAAATTCATGAAGTAGCTTTTACATCAAAACATGACAAAATATGCATTTCTCATATATTTGAACAGGACTTGGAATTTCAAAAAACTGAAGTTTTTGCTTGGGTGCAGTTCAAAGTGAGCTCATTTTCATTCAAATTGTCTTCCAAGATTAAAAAAGTAAAATTTCACCATATTTTTGAAAAAATATAAAGCCTTCAAGTTGTAAGAATTTCAGATTTCCTATGATAGCCCTAAGCATGAATTCTTGTGGGAAGCCCCAGGAAGTATACATGTGTGACAGATTCAACTGCTGCATTATTCCAGTGGCAGTTTGCTCATTCTGCTCTGGCACATACCAAACAAATTGTATGAAGCTCCTTTCTTGTAAACAGGAAAAGAACTCTTACATGGTGGCAAAGGTATAGGAGTCTAACATACAGGAATAAAGCTCTTCTTCCATAGATTGTTGTTAGTACACTGACAGAGGTAACAAGTTGGGTTACACTGCAGCCTTGAGGCCCGCCAGTGCTTTGCTGATGGTGCTACTTCAGCATGAAAAAATGCCTGGCTTGTCTATGCTTCACCTTCCAGCAGCACAACAGCTTCACAGATGGCTTTTTTTTTTTTGGAAGGGGAAGAGGGGGGTCCCTTTTCCCTTTTAGGAAATCTTTTCTTTGAAGCTAATATCACTGTTATTCCTCGGTTCGGCCTCCAAGGGGGCACTCAGCCACTTTCTAACTGAAGGCCATTCTCAGAACAGTACAGTGCTGTGCTGGTCTGCTTTAGTATGTAATCCTCACGTTTAATCTAATCTTTAACCTCCCACAAACTGCAGGAGGAGACTTCACAAATAGTGCAATCTTCATATCTGGAAAAAACCTTTAGTCTTAGGACAAGACAAACATTTGAAACTCTAAGGGATGTTTTCTAATGATTAAAATGTATTTATTGCAACTTTCTAACTACATATTTAAAATATGGATTTTATTTTTTTTCCCATTTGATCAAATTTAGAAATATAAAGTGTTTGTCTTCTCATTTATTCTTCACACACATACTTCCCCACATTAAACAATGAGACATTTTCTGAACAACCCACCAGCACCACCAACCCTCAAAGGTGTTGGTAAAAGGATGATATAATTGAAACACCCTGAAAATAAAAGCACCTTTTCCCATCAGACCCAACATTTATATTCTTTTATATGATCATGCAAAGCTGAATGAAAGTGCATTGGATTACAAGTGGTGGCAGCAGCTATCACCTCCTCTCTTAACCGTCCCTTATTTAACTGGATGATGTGTAACTTGTAAGGAGACACACCCAAGCAATATGACAAAGCTTTATTTGAACACTGATGCAGACATTGTGAAGAAGCACCAAAGTGTTCATGACAAAATAATCAGGAATGCTAAACAGATTATGCTACTTAAGAAAAATGCCATGAACCCATGACACAGCAGAAAGAAATTGGAAAAGTAAAATTGTAAAATATCCATTTGATTTGGAGAGGAGAATAAGAGGCTTGGTGCAAGCTTTTGGACGCTGCAACCATGCAGAGGCTCAGGCAGCACAGCAATGCTGAAGAATGAAGAAAACAGACAAGACAGCATGCAGGAAAATTTCTCTATAATCAGATCCCAGATTCTCAGGAAAATTCTCACTGGAGTGAAGTCTTTCACCTCAGTAAAATATACCTTAAATATATGCAGTTATCCCACTGCATGGTAGTTTCCCTCTAAATACTACCCTCAGAAACAAGGAAAGGGAGAGTTCAGTTCTCCATATCCCTTATTTGGAACATGGAACCCAGTAAAAGTGGTAGGTTTATTCTTTTCTAGAAGAGCAGTAACAATAAAAACAGCATCCTTTTTCTGAGAAGCCCCAAACGGACTAAAATCCTGGGAAGGAAAGGAGCTGGTGTGATATAAAAACTAGAGCAAAAAGGACATGTCAACCACACAGCTTTTATAGGTTTCTCAATGTTTTTTATAGGGATCAGTGCTTCTCTAAAGAATGCACTTCCATACACAGAAGTCAATACGAAATAGACCCTGCAGAATTATTACATTTATTTTTGGATCTGTTCCATGTCAGCTTTCCCCTCTCCATTATTCACTGGCCACAAACTACTGTATACACCTATAACTGCAACCAATGACAGAAAAGGATAAGCAAACTTAACCCTTTTAAACATTCATCCTTTCTGAGACATCACTAAGCCACTTTCTGGAAACCAGCAGAACATTTCATGTACTGGTTCCAAGTACTAGTCTAAAAGAGATATTTATTCTGTTTATCCTTCTCATAATTAGATGTATAAACAAACTTGAATAATGAAATGGATTATTAACGTTCACCAGGAAAGATCTCTCTCATTTCACAGGGTTGCCAATTGAGGATATTTGCTAATCCAAGTTTTCTGCAAGATCATCATCATCAGTAAATTAACAGGGTAATATACATAACACAAAAAATAATAATTTAAGTACCAGTAGTCAAACCTACTTTAGCTCCATAGCCTCTTTCCATCCCAGAATACTACTGAGTGGCAGAGTTCAGTACAGTTTGTGCAAACAGGCAATGATCAGCTTTCTATGTTTAGTTATCTGTTCAAATATTCTTCACTTTCATATCCAGGAAAACCATGCAAAGTGATGCAGATTCCAAAGGAACAGGTCAAATGATACAGATGTTTTAAAAAAACTAATAAGTTTTAGAAAGAGAAAGCTACATTCTGGGCAACCATTTTTTAAAGAAGGTTCTCTGCAAAGCTGCAGACTTCTCCATATCCTTCAGGACATGCACATGCAACGTTGAGTACAGTGGAGTAAGATGAATCAGAACAAATGGAGTAAGGATGGGGTAGAGCTCTTGTTTACTGAGCATGCTCAAACTCACTACGCACCAAGGAGTAGATTCTAAAACTTCAGTAGCATCGTGTTTTTGTAAATATCTTATTTTCCAAAGAAGTGTGATGTCATGACCCTCATTCATTTTGAGCTGATTCAGTGCAGTGGATTCCAGGGTAACAATACATCAAATCTAAAAGAATCTCAGATTTTCGTTTCCACAAGGACACCCCTGAAGCGTATGCAGTACATATGAAACGGTCTGCAAATACTTTCTCTCTTTCAGACAAATTGTGACCTTTGTAGCGGTTGGAAATGCCAAAAGAATGTTCACACAGTAAAGGAAATTTAAATTACCGAACAGATTAGAAAGATCAGAGGACTCTTGGGAATACATTTACAACTCAAAGTCTGGGGAATTATGCATACCACCACTATCAGAAGCTGTGAATCAAATTCACTGCATGAAAGCATAATTCTACCAAATATAGATGACAAGTTAATAGACTCACTAAAGGAAAATGAACCTCTAATCAAACAACCCACAGAATACTACATGTGGCTGCAAGGGCAGCTATTGTAAAATCCTACAGAATAAACCAAGAGAACCTGTTTGTGAAGGAAAACTGTCACTGTTTTAAAGTGGCTGGAAACATGACAACTTGATTCCATTTAGAGGATTGGTGTCATCATTTATGGCCAGTCCACTCATGCAGGCTAACAAGAAGACGGCAAAGCTTTACTAAACAGAAGTGTGAGGAACAAATATAAAAGAATGTATCTAAAGCAGAACATTGGGAATCTGCATCCTAGGAAAACACAACTTTAACAGTGACAGGGAATTCACTTGGAATTTTAAAACATGGTTCCAATACTATCTTGTTAATCTAAAGTTGTTGTAAATTTCTTTTATACCCTAAACTGATAATAACTGATTCAGGTTTTCTGAACTGGGCTCATGCTCATTTGGTGCATTATTTTTCCTCCCAAATATTAGCGTAAACATGCTCAGTAATAGGAAATTTCCAAGCAATCTCAATGCTCTTGGATACTGCCCTTGCCTTTTCTTTAGCCATGCCAAGCTGCCTTCCACCACACAGAGATGCAAGCCCCAGGCCAGCCCACATGATAACAAAAGGTAGTACCTGACCTGGTGCTAGGTATATAGGGGATGTGTGTATTGCAAAGAGAAGCTAATACACCCTGGAATAGTGGAAACACGCACTAGAATGGAAAGAAGTTCTGCTTGGGGATAGGGAGCCAGGATCCTCCTCCGGCAACTGCCTCACTGACTTCTGTCTCCTCTCTGTCCTACCCTCTGTTGTGGCTGCTGCCAAGGTGGGCTCCGGTGAGCCATGCTCAGGGGTCCTGCGCACCAGCACCTCCCCCTCTTGCTCACGTTTGATCCCTAGGTCTGTGGAGCCGTGTTGGATCGGGGAGCCAGGAATGCTTGAGTCAGCCTCGTTTGAGAAGTCAAAGCCATCTGGGATTCAACACATAAAATTTTAATGCTTTTCTATTCCTTTCTCGGCATTCCAATTCAGGTAGGGAAAAAGAGAAGATTTATGTGGACATGGAAAATCAATAACACTATCCACACTAAGGGCTGATCTACACTGCACTGTACTGTGAGGTATAGGGGTGCAAATTGCAGAGTGCACCAAAATGGCATGTTCCATGTGGACACTGCTAGAGCAAACTAAAAGGTACCTAAGCTTTTGAAAGAGGACTATGTTAACAGCGAACCTTTTAGTTCATGCCAGCACCATCCAAACAGGGCACTTAGAGCATACCATTTTGGTGTGCTCTGCGATTCACACCCCTATAATACACACTGAGGTGCAGTGTAGACATAGCCTTACTTATATACACACATGCACATTTGTGTGCACATCCACAGAAAGAGGCAGATGAGCTAGACTGTACGCGTGAGAGATTGGCAAATGAACAGAACGACATCAATGGTAAGGACAAACATGACTGAAGATCTGCAAAATGATATCATTTGCTTCTAGGCTCAGACAGCCTGACTTGACAGTGACAAGAGATCATGAAACACTCTAGTTCTTGAGACATAAAATGAACTGTAAAAGAAGAGATACGGGTTTGAAACCAGAGATCAAGTTTTCCCTCTATGATATTTTAAGTTCTCTCTCTTTTTACTTTTACTTTTAGCCATTTATGCAACTTTTTCAATGAATGCTTTCATACATGCAAGAACACAAAGCTTTTAAGTATGACACTGATTTCTAAGCAAGCTTCTATTTTTCTTCCTTGCACAGTTAAATATTATTCATAGCAATGTAAGTGTCCATCAAGAAAAATAGGGGAGTAAAGAGGAATATGATAAATTATCCAAAAGGAGTTTAGGAATTTTTCTCTAAGAGCAAATGGTCTGATTTAGAGGTGCACAGCTCAATTTCCCACTAACTTACGTGGGATCGGTGGTTGCTCAGCACCACTGAAAAAACCAGGCCAGTAGTACTTCTTGCACTAATTAAAGATGTGATCTAATGGACTGAGTGTGGGACTGGGAACCAAGAACTCCTGAGATCTAATCACATCTCGGCCACTGATACGCTATGGAAAAGTTACCTAACCCCTCAGCTTCTCCCTCTGTAAAAGGAGGGTAACATTTACTTACCTACTTCACAGGGGTGCTGTGAGGTTTAAAGAGTTCATGTCCATGAAGTTCTCTGAAAAGATGTAAAGCGCTATATATTGTTCCAAAATACTACTGTTCTAAAAACAATTAAATACAACTATTCTGCCAACATTCAGTTTCAGAAGCCAATTGGTAAAGATGGAGATGAACACAGTACAGTATGTTATTTGTTGCGCAGTGGGATTGCTCACCTTCTCTCCTCCAGCGATGGCGGCGGATGGAAGCTGTTGTAATTGCAGTCCGAGAGATCCTCGGCACTGTGGGAGTAACCTCCACCTTCAGCACTTTCTGGCCTTCTTGTGACACATCAGGGGCATCAAAGGGCAATGAGTTCTTCATGGCATTCGCAACCTACGATAACAGTAAATGCTGTGCAAATTCACCAGCCTTGACTATACTAAGAGCGGTGCCAGATTTCTTTGTCAAACTGGATGGGGAGACAAAGATTTGGCAACAGTACACCAGGCTACCACACATAGATGTGGGAGCAATCTCAGAACTCATGTTTCATGGCTACGGACAGGCTCATTGCAAACCTGACATATCTGGACTCCCCAGGAAGGTTTGAGTGTCCCCATTCTCATTTTCTTAAATGATCTATTTGTTTTGCTGTGGATTCCCTGCAGAAAAATAAGAGTTTTCCAAAGAGTCAGACTTCAAATGAAACCCCACAGTGCCATCCTTCGGGAATTAGGTCACAATCCATGTCAATGCAAACAGCACAAGTGCAACCTATGGCTACATAATTAAAGAAGTGATACCTTCACAAAGGTAACATGATTAGCTTTCCATCTTCAACTACTCCTTTTTAAGAGTTTCCTACAAAATTTTAGAGAACTGCAGTATAGTCAGAGAGAAACTCATAATAAGTTGTTCTCTACAATAAGATAGGTTATTACAACAACTGATAATAAAGCTGTTTTGGCAGCTCTGAGAGAGCAGATGATCTCTTCCAGCTTTGAGACTTAAAATATTATTGTAAGCATAAAAGCAGCTGTAAAAATGGCATTATGGGATTTCATATTTATTGTCTTTCAGTAACTGCCAAATGAAACTTCCTAGCTTACAAATAAAAATAAGGCTGTTCTAATAGTCAACTGCTAACTCAACCTAGGATATGACAGCCAAGCTGGGTTTTTTTGTGGCTTATGCACCATCACCAATATAATAAGCCTGCAGTCAGAATTTGGTTCACAACTTTGTTGACAATGAGAAAAACAGAATCCAGCTCGTCATCTGTGGCTTATTGACTTCGTAATGCTAACACAGTAATAAAAAAGACAGTTACTTACCTTGTAACTGTTGTTCTTTGAGATGTGTTGCTCATGTCCATTCCATTGTAGGTGCATGCATGCCCCATGCATGGTTACTGGAAATTTTTTTCCCCTTAGCAGATCCCGTAGGACCAGCTTTGGCGCCCCCTGGAGTCCCACACACATGGTGTGGTACATCAGATACTGTCAGCCCTATGCCCCCTCAGTTCCTTTTTGCCAACAACTCCGACAGTGGGGACAGGAGCGGGTCATGGAATAGACATGAGCAACACATCTTGAAGAACAACAGTTACAAGGTAAGTAACTGTTTTCTCTTCTTTGAGTGCTTGCTCATGTCCATTGTAGATGACTCGCAAGCAGTTCCTTCGAAGGTTCGGAGTTCATAGGTTGGTTGACTGCAGCACCCACTGCCAAATCTGGCGTCATCCCTAGCCTGTTGCATGATAGCATAGTGGAACGTCAAGGTGTGTACCGACAACCACATAGCAGCTTTGCATGCGTCTTGCATAGGCACCTGCGCCAAGAATGCTGCAGAAGACGCCTGCGCTCTGGTGGAGTGAGCTGTGATGTTGCCCGGGAGGGAAATCTTTGCTGCTTGTAGCAGAAGCGTATTCAGGCGGTTATCCAGGAGGAGATTCATTGCGATGAGACAGGTAAGCCTTTCATCCTCTCAGCCACCTCAATGAACAGCTGTGTGGACTTAGAGAGGACGAAGCCGTTTTGTAAGTAGAAAGCCAGGGCTCTGCGAACATCCAGCGTATGCCACCTCCTTTCCTCTTTGGAAGCGTGCAGCTTTGGGAAAAATACTGGCAGGAAAATGTCCTAGTTGGTGTGGAATTGTGAAACCACCCTGGGCAAGAAGGCCGGGTGAGGCCTCAGCTGGACCGTATCCTTATAGAAAATCGTATAAGGCGGCTCCAAGGTAAGTGCCCTGATTTCAGACACCCTCCTAGCCGAGGTAATGGCTACTAGGAAGGCCACCTTCCATGACAGTAGCAGAAGTGGGCAAGTAGCTAATAGGCTCGAACGGCACCACCATGAGTCTAGAGAAGACCAAATTCAGATCCCAGGGGGGTACGGGATCCCTGACCTGGGGTATAGTTTTTCTATGCCCTTCAGAAACCTCACCGCCATGGCATGAGAAAAAACTGATCTCCTGTGAATTGGGAGGTGGAAGGCTGAGATGGCAGCCAGATGCACTTTCAGCAAAGCAGTAGCTAGACCCTGAAGCTTTGAGGTGCAACAGGTAGTCTAGGACCATTTGGATCGGTGCCTAGTGGGGCATAATCTGTCGTGCTGCAGCCCAGCAAGTGAACCTCTTCCACTTGGCCAAATATGAAGACCTTGTGGAGGATTTTCTTCTACTCATTAGCACGATTTGCACCTGTGACAAGTAAGCTTGTTCTTCCGAGCTCAGCCATTTAGCCTCCACGCCGTCAGGTGGAGGGACTCCAGGTCCAGGTGCAAAAGGGTTCCCCTGGTCCTCGGGAAAGGAGGTCGTGCCACCTTGGCAGTTCCAGGGGAGAGGTGACTGACAGCTCCAGGAGTGTCATCAACCAGTGCTGCCTGGACCACACAAGTGCAATAAGAATGACCCTCGCCTTGTCTGTCTTGATCTTTAACAGGACCTTGTGTATAAATGGAATGGGAGGGAAGGCGTACAACAGACCCCCCGACCAGAGAATGAGGAAGGCATTCGACATGGCTCACTCATCCTGCCCCTGAAAGGAGCAGAACTGGCTGCACTTCTTGTTGACCTTGGAGGCAAAGAGATCCACTTGGGAAAACACCCCCACCTCTGCAGGATCATGTCGGCAACTGACGGGTGGAGAAACCACTCGTGAGAAGGTACAAAGGACCTGCTGAGACAGTCCGCTGTGGCATTCCTGATACCAGGGAGTTGAGAGGCCACCAGGTGAAAATTGTGGCCTATTGCCAGATCCCACAGACCCACCGCCTCCAGACAGAGGGCTGAGGAACAAGCCCCGCCCTGTCTACTTATATAGCACATTGTGGCGATGTTGTCTGTCAGGATCTGAATCATTTTGCCCTTCAAGAAGGGAAGGAACACTGCACATGCTAGCCGGATCACTCGAAGCTCCCTGATATTTTTGTGGAGCCCCTGGTCCTCTTCCGACCAGTTCCTCTGGGTACTGTGACCGGAGCTAATGTGCACTCCCCACCCCAGATCCAAAGTATCTGACACCAAAGTTATTGAGGGGCCCCTGTCTGCAAAGGGCATTCCCTCCATCACTGTCCAATGGTCTAACCACCACTCTAGGGAAGCCAGGACCTGTGGAGCACTGTGACAACCCTGTCCACGGGATGCATGCTCAGGGCGTAAGCTGAGGCCAGCCATAACTGAAGTGGTCTGAGCTTCAGGCGGACGGCGAAGCACAAAGGTGCATGCTGTCATATGGCCCAGTAACTGCAGGCAGACTCATGCTGACATAAGGGGGAAGGCACAGAGGTTCCTGATCAGGCCAGACATGGCCTCGAATCTGGCCTGTGGCAGGAACGCTCTGGCCCGCATTGAGTCGAGGACTGCACTGATAAATTCTATTGTTTGTACAGGCACCAGAGTAGACTTCTGCTCATTTACTAGCAGGCCCAGCCTGTGACAAGTGGCTTGCATGAGGTCCAGACTGGCTTGGGCCTGAGCCTTTGGCCTACCTCTGATTAACCAGTCGTCCAGATACGGGTAGATCTGTACCCCTCGATGTCTGAGATACACAGCCACCACTGCCATACACTTTGTGAACACCCTCAGGGCTGACAACAGGCCAAACGGGAGGGCTGTAAACTGATAGTGGGAACCCCACACCACAAACCTCAGGAATCATCTGTGTCCAAGAAAAATTGATATGTGAAAATATGCATCCTTCAAACTGAGGGCAGCATACCAGTCTCCTGGATCCAGGGAAGGGATAATACAGGCTAGGGAAACCATGCGAAATTGTTGCCTTCTGATGTATCTGTTTAGGCCCCACAGGTCCAGGATGTGTCTGAGGCCCCCTTTGGCCTTCGGGATTAGGAAGTATCAGGAGTAGAAACCTCGTCCTTTCACGTCCAGCGGGACCTCCTCTATAACTCCCAGTATGAGAAGATTGTGCACCTCTTGTAAAGGAGTTGCTCATGAGAGGGGTCCCTGAAGAGGGACGGGGATGGGAAGGTGTGGGGAGGAGGAGAGGAAAATTGGAGCGTACAGCCCATTCCCATGGTGTTCAGGACCCAGCCGTCCGATGTTATATGGGCCAAGGACGGAAGGAAAGGAGCAAGATGGTTTAGGAAAGGTGGGGACACAGGATCCAGGCACAAGGCTGGAATGCTATCCTCATACGCACCATCAAAATGAGTGACGCTGACTGCCTGAGCATCGAGAGGTAGGCAGCTGCGCATTTGGGGAAGAAGGAGAGCCCTGCCTGCGCCGCCTAAAGTTCCTTTCTCTCTCTCTCCTTCTGTAGGTCCCAAAGTGCTGCGCCTGGAACCTGGGCTGCTGCTGCTTCTGCTGGGGCTGAAACTGTCTCCTAGAAGCTTGCGGAATGTACAGACCCAATGAGCACAAAGTTGCCTATGAGTCCTTAAGCCTATGGAGCTTCGCATCCGTCTGCTCTGAAAAGAGTGCAGCTCCGTCAAACAGTAGGTCCTATATGGATTGCTGCACCTCCTGGGAGAGACCGGACAACTGGAGCCATGAGCAACAGCGCATGGAGATCCCCGAAGCCATTGCCCTTGCCGCCAAATCGGCCGCGTCTGAGGCAGCCTGTAAGGCCACTCTGGCCATTGTCCTGCCCTCCTCCAAAACCGTGGAGAAGTCTTGGGCCTGATCTGGAGGTACGGCCTCCCTGAAACGCTTGAGAGAGTCCCACAAGTCATAGTTATACCTCCCTAACAATGCGAGTTGATTGGCAACGTGGAATTGGAGGCTGGTGGTAGAATAAATTTTTCTCCCGAACAAGTCCAGTTTTTTGGTGTCTTTGTTTTTGGGGGTTGAGCCAGCCTGTCCCTGCTTGTCCTTTTCATTTGCCGCCGCCACCACTATGAGGGAGCTCGGCACAGGGTGAGTGAACAAGTATTCAAACCCATTTGTGGGAATGTAATACTTTTTCTCTGCCCTCTTTGAGGTTGGGGGAAGGGAGGATGGAATTTGCCAGACACCCGTGGCCAACTTTAGGACCCCTTCATGCACCAGCAGGGATGGCTCCGCTGCTGCCACTACATTTAACAGGTCGTCTGTCTGCTCCTGCAGCTTCTCAGCTTCTAGTCCGAGGTTGGCGGCCACCCTTTTAAGGAGCTCCTGGTGCGCTCAGTAGTCGTCCGGGGGGCCAATGGATCTGCCACCAGTGCCTTGTCTGAGGAGGAAGAGGATGACTGAGCTGGTGCCAGAGGGACCGGCACTTCTGCTGAGTGTGCAGGAACCCGCGCAAATGTACCCTCCATGGGGTCCGACTCCTTCCCTGACTCAGAGTCATGGGCCTCTACCAGTGGTGCTGGGGCCCCCGATTGCTTCCCTGACAAGACAAGGGAGTAGGGTCCCGAGGTCACCTGTAACCCCCAGGGGTTCCAGTACTGCCATTGGGGTGGCCATTGACCCTGAGGTGACCTTGCCCCTGTCCCTCAGGTCGAAGAGGCTAGCTGGGTGGAGCCGCCTTTCCCCCTCTGGAATCGCTGGACCCTCCTGCTGATGACCAGCGTCAGCCTGAACTTGACTGTCTCCTCGTCTCACAGTACCAAGTGGAGGGTGAGTGGTATCTGTGCCTCCTATCCCGGTGCTCCCTTGACCAACATCTTGGAGATGGGGAGTACACGTCTGGTGACCGGTGGCATCGCTACCTGGACCAATTGGCGAGGAGGACCACCTGCGGTAAGAGGAGGAGCAGGAGTGATGTCTGGGCAACTGGGAGCCTTTCGATACCAAAGATTGTGGTCGGCAGGACTCTTCCCTGGGTGAGCGCCATGATGCCAATGACTGGGTTCTGCACCGCATACGCGCAGGCGAACTCATTGCTGCCCTCGGTGCTGCCGATCACGAGTGATGCCTTGGACTGTCTGGGCTCCTCTCCAGTACTGGTGCTCCGTCCCCAGAGACCGCCTTGGTGCCGGGGAACGCACCCCAGGGGATCGGCCTGGTGAAGCATGCAGCCACTGGGGGGGGACCCATTGGAGGTTTTCCCCTTGATGCCAGTGCCCTACTCCTCGCCCTTTCCATCCAGGCCAACATGGTCCACAGAGCCAACAGGTTGGCTGCTGCTTGAAATGCCTCCAGCGTCAATGGCACCGCTAGGTGTAGCAGTCCCCTTCTGCTCTCCGGAGTCAGAGGACACTTTGTGGAGAGGCTCACCACCCCAGACAAGACCTGCCCTTGATGTGTCAGTCGGCCCTCTGGGAGTTTCTGTGGAGGGTGAAAGTAGGTTTAATGGGGAGAGGAAAGAAGGGGTTGCTCGGCACACTGGCTCTGAGCTGTCCCAGAGCTTGACCCCGTGTCCTTAGCGTTCTTCCATGCGGGGGAGTGGTCTTCTGATGGACGTCGTTTTCTGGGCTTCTTCTGTGGTGAAGAGGAAGCCTGGTGCTGTGATGGAGCCGGTGCCGGAGGAGCACTCTGCACCGACCCAGTGCTTGGTGCCAAAAGGAGCAGGACATTTCCGGTGCTGATCTCAGAGCCGCCTCCATTAACAAGGCCTTCAGACGGGTATCTCAGTCCTTTTGAATCCTCGGTCTGAATGCCTTGCAGATGCGGAACTTTTCCTTTCTGTGAGACACCCCAAGGCACTTAAAAGAGTCTTTGTGGGGGTCGCTAATTGGAAAGGCTTTCCTGCAGGATTTACAAGGTTTGAAGCCCAGAGATCGGGGCATACCTTGACACAGGGTGGAGGTCCCTAACGAAACTACCTTATCTACTACTATGAACAATAGCTATCAACTACCTAAACAACTACTTAACAAGTACTTAAGTGGAAACAAAGACTACAGCTAAGAGGCATTCACTGAAGCAAACAAGAACACAGTTCCAGTAACCATCAGCAGCGGAAAGAAGGAACTGAATACCATTCCATGTGCGCGGGACTCCAGAAGGCGCCAAAGCCAGCCCTACGTGATCTGCTAAGGGGAAAATCATTTCTGGTAAGCGTGCATGGGGTGCGCACGCACCTACAATGGAATGAACATGAGTAAGCACTCGAAGAAGAAGAATTAATACCTCTGCTTTGCACTTGTATATCTTCATTCAAGGATCTCATCACTTATTAAAACTTTCCCCTAGTAAAGCAAGCTGATATTACTTAAAGGGGAACGTTACCTTTTTACTCAATTTATTTCCTTAGTCATTTTGCTGTCTTTAATCTCATTCAGCCCCATCCTACTCAGCAACAACAATTGCTATTGTAGGTAGGACAAGCTTTTCCCCAAAATGCAGTTAACAGGCATTAAGAAGAGCAGTGGCAGGTTGTCACCCGGCTGTTTTTTTCTTGGAACATTTAAAAAAAGTCAGTGATTTATCAAAAGTCCAGGCTGCACAGACAGAAGTATTTTAAAGGTTAAAGTTTGTATTAGGATGTATAACAAAGCTGCAAAACATGGCCCTTTAAATCAAGCAATTTGTTTGGTTGCTCAAGGAAAAGACATGCAAACATCAATGAAATATATTTTAAAATTGAGAGAACAAAACCAGGAGGTGGATAGTTCTATGTCAGTTCAGCTGAAATCCAGATTAACTAGGAGTACACACCTTAAAGAAGAGGCTCTACCGTGACATAGAGGCCCTTTCATACCAACTGGCAAAGGGTTCATGACTGTCAGCAACTCCTAACACATTGCTTTCACCTGTCTATCCATAAATAGAGTAAGATATCAAATGAAAGTTGGTATCATGCTGGTCATTGCATCGTTGTGAAATGTAAGTACTGATTATATTTAAAAAGTTATGTTTACATACTGAATTATATTTTAAAGTTTGCAACCAGGCACAGCAGACAAACAGGTTTCTTCCATACGGGAGATAAGATGTGTATCTTTGTCAAATGTAAATTGAGCATTGAAAGCCAAATTTGCATACTGCGGAACAGGGCAATGGGAAAACACTGGAAACTAGAACCACAAGGGTTGTCTTGTCTCTGGGGTGCAAAGACAATGGACTTTAGGTTATAAGTGGAAAGCACAGGGACTACTCTCTTATTCTGCACTTGAGGGGGGTAACCAGGCATTGTGTTTATGCCAGCTAAAACAACATCCCAACCAACCTTAGCTGAAAAGCTGCAAGGAAGTTCTTAGGTGGGAAATTACTTTAGACAAGGTTAGCTTGTTATAGTTCACCCTAAATCTAGTAGAAATGTGTTATATTTTTGTTGTATTTGTAACTGTTATTCTTGTTACCTTTTCTCACTATTTCTTAAATCTTTACCTTTGTTAATAAACTTATACTTGTTTTCACAATAAATAGATTACAGTGCTGTGTTGTAATCTTGGAGCTGATGCTCCCTTGACTCAAACAAGCTGGAGTGTGTATGCTATTCCCGTGGGAATAGGGAACCTATAACTGCAGTGCATGTCCAGTGAAAGGGGCTGGATCCTACAGGGGGATGCTTTTGGAGTGGCTCAGAAGCTGGGATCCAACTGTTGTTAAACAGCAAGGCAAAAGAGGAGCTGACAAAGCCCTGGGGACAATGCTTGAATGGTCAAAAGGCTGGTGACGTTTGAGAGCTGACACCCAGCTACCACAAGAAAGATTCCCTCTTGGCAGAGGGCTAACACAGTGACTTACAGCCCTGGGCACCCCGAGAAAATGTCATCTACTTTTCTGTTAACATGCTCTATTTCTTGTTCTTTTAGTCCATACTCTATTTTTGCTCTATACTGAAGAGAAACACAGGAAAATGCATTGTTTGAATTGTAAGAAGTCCTTTGTCTAAATTCCTGTGGTTGTATCAAATATTTTGTACATAATTATGAATAAATATTCCTTTGGGAAGGACTTCTGCCCAAGGAAGGGAGAGTAAGTAATGGCTGTGCTATCTGAACTACCTGTCCTGTTTAACAATATGAATCATTTTAAACTCTAATCCCATTGTTCCCTGTGACTGGGGAATTCTGGTCTCCCCTCCGACCTTATTGGCACAGCATAAAAATTCTCTATCAGGGCAACAAAAGGTATAAGGAAAAATAAGTCAGTAGGTAATCATCTGCCCTCTGGAAAAGTGTAACAATTTAGGATAGAAATCTCACAAATTAAAAGAAAGGAGAAGTTTTACACAACATACATGAATGTTCTCAGGAAGAAGCAGAGCAATACTGTTGTAAAGTTTATAAGCGTCTCCTCTTTCCCTTTTCCATCACAGTTGGCCATGCTGCCATCCTCCCATCATCCAAGCATGTAAACTGGGGTTATTTTTGACTCCTCCCCCCCTCCTTGTTTTACACATGGAGGCCATTTCTAAATCCTGCTGCTGCTTCCTCTTCAGCATCTCCAAATTCATTCTTCTCTCTCCATCCCTACAGTCAAATCTCCCATTACGTTCTGCCTTGATTACTGTACCCATCTCCTCTCTGGCCTCTAAACACACACTCTGACCCACTGTAGTCCACACACACCTGATCTTCTTTGCCTGTTTTGATCATGTAACACCCCTTTTTTAATCCCTCCATCCTTGATAATTCAGATAATTTGCTCTTGTCTTTTCACATGCCAGAGGGGGCAAAATTGAAAATCATATGAGAGACTAAATGAAGTACTTCACTGAGTGACAGCAATTGCTTTAAATGTTATTTTAAATATTGTTTTATATTGATGCTAAATTGCATGGGGCTTTTGGAGAATTCAAATGGATGAAAGAACCAGAGGGGTCAACTGCCTTAATATGCAGCAGAGCCAGCGACATGCAATCCATCCTTTCTAGAATTTAACTATGATTTTTGTAAAATCTGTTTAGCAAAAGGCAGGGCTTCCTGAAGTGTCCTTTGATAATTGCAAAAAGACAGGCTGGGGAGGACAAGAGAATGACAGAAGAAAAAGAGAAAGTAGTAAAGAGCAGGGAGTGGGTAAAAGACAAGGTTACAACAATCACTAGCAGTCAAGAGAAACTACCAAATAGCTTGTTCAAGGGGAGAAGAGGGGAAAAAAAACACTTTTGTTAACATTGTAAAAATAAAGATAACCTAGAAGGATTTACAATCAATCAGAAGATACATTTTTTTAGCTGATTGTTCAATTTTAATCAGGACTAAAAGCTGTTACATCACCAACTGAATTCAAATACCGAGCCACCTACGCGCTTTTTACTGTAGCATGTTCTGATAGGTGCCCACTTCCTCAGGTTAAATATTTATTTAAACTTCCAATCTAATAATGCAATGAGTCATTTCCTAAAGGAAATTGCTGTTCTAATAAGTCACTGGATAAGATACATTAAAATGCTGCATTCAGAAAGCACAAAACTAAGTGTCCCAGCCAATATCAATTCATCAAGAGAACCGTTTTATCAGTTTTATTGGAGAAGTGAGGAATTAATCTTGGGATTGCCAAGAGAAAAAAGATCCCATTCAGTTCTCTGCAAACAGGCCATTACTCTAAGTTATGGGGAAAATAATATTTAGAGTAATCAAATTGATTCACTGGATGTTAGTTCAGAGAACCACCACCAAAGCCTACTGCCCACATTAATTCCTGATCCAAAAGTGGTGCAATGTGCCTAAGACAGCAGCAGTGCTGTTTCTACCTTCTGCTGATTTTGTCTCCTTACCTCGAATCTCCACCTAACTTCCACAAGAAAGAAAAAATATTTAATTCCTCCTTTCTATTTGTCTCTCTCTTCTTCCCCCCAGTCACACCTTTGTCTGTCTCTCTTCTTTCTCTGTCTCCTTTTTTATTTCTCTCCTTTCATCTTTCAGGATCAGGCCAGTAACTGCAGTAGAAATTTTTTAAAAAACTATATTATTACAGAAAAAAGTGTCTTAGCTAGAAAGCTGGCTGCGGAATAGAATGGATTAAAACTGGATGTCACCCAGTCAGTTTAAGTCTGTGGACAGCTCTGTTGGTAAAGTTTGTCTGAGAAAGTTCAGCACTACTCCATTTCTGTTTCTACCACCAAGAATGCTGTCGATGGAGTCAATTGAACAAATTCTAAGCCCTGATTAAGTTTCACCACAGGTGAGCAGAATACCAATTTGTTCACCAGCAAGGTCCTATGATATCAAATAATTACTTAATTTGACCCTTTGGGTATATCTACACTGTATATCTATAAATTACCTGTGACAGCTCTGACTGGCCCAGGTCACTTGACTCGGGCTTGTGGGGCCTGGGCTGTGGGGCTATAAAACCGCAGTGTAGATGTTCTGGCTCAAGCTGGAGCCCGGGCTCTGATACCCCACAAGGACAAGGGTTTCACAGCCTAGGCTCTAGCCCGTGTCTCTAGACTGCAACTTTACAACTCTGCAGCCTGAGCCCTATGAGCCTGAGTCAGCTGACCCAGGCGCTGAGTCTCAGTGCCACAGGAGTTTTATAATAGTATAGACATACCCTAGGAATGATCTTTGTGTAGCTCTTGCTACAAGAGCGCATGCATTTTAAACTAGAACATTATATTAGGAAATCTTGTTTCCCAGCACCAAGGAGTTATTACAAGCACTAAGTACCACAGCTTAACACTTAAGCAAAAGAGCAAGATGTGAATAGTAGCTGTGTTAACACACCAAGCATCAGACTATAAATAAAATACTGGTTGGAATGTAGTAAATGATTGTAACTGTTAAATAAACGTTTTAAGAGTAATCCATTTTATAAGCACATTCATATGCTTTTTAATCAAATAAATGAATTTCAGTGGCCTCTTCCTTACCAACAGTGGCTGAGAGTAAAGTTCAAGCTGTGCTCTGTAAATAATGTCATCCAATACCTCTTGACCAAGATCCCACTGTCCATTATATCTACAAAAGAAAACAAACAAGACATGTATCATTCAGTACTTTTTGAACCCAAACCCTTCTCATTTGTAGCTACTAACATAGCATAAAGGAATATACAGCACACCTCAGTTATTATCCTAATTGATATTACAATTATTTGTTCCCTTCCACCTCCCAATCACAAGGATGTTATCATGGTAAGGGTCACAGTAAAGAAGGATGGAGGGGCAACATTTGAAGATTACATTACTTGGTATAATTGGATTTCAGTTAGAAGTATGTTTATGTTAACCCAGTGATTTCATGTCCCACTGCCATTGCAGGGGACCCAGGTTTATCAGCTAACTTGAAACTTTCAAACATTATACTGGTGAATAGAAGGGATACTGTGGAAGGTACATCTCTGGGAGAGAAGAGGAAGCCAGGAGCATCATTCTTCAGCACCCAGTGCTAATGACTGAATGCTGATAAAGGCATTCCCAAAACATCAGCTGGCCAAAACAGCAAGTCAAGGGAAAATAAGATGATAAAGCAGTTGATCCTCAAATAAAGTGGTGGCTTAATTCATATTTTCATGCATAAAGACAGAGAAAAGAGGATATTTTAAATTCATTATAAGCCATCCATCTCTTCTTCTTCCAAACCCCTCTTACTTACATAGCATAATAGACACCTGTAAGCAGCTGCACCATGAAGTCAGGATCTAGTACCACTCTGTTACAGTATTCTTTCCAGCGTTTCTCATGTTGCCGTGGAAATCCACTCACACAAAGCCTGGAAAAATATAGTACGGAAAAAAAATTCTGACCTCATGAACAACAAGGAAACATGCTTTGCACCCCACAAATGAGAAAGGCTCACATCATAAGCTCTGATTATTCTTCCAATCATTAACTGTTCAGTTTTTTGCTGTGCACTCTCACATTAGCTTTTGAAGCTTTTAAGCAAGCATCTTCACAGCACAGCCTCGAAAAATTGGCCATAATTCCAGTAGTGTATCTTCATACCCTTATTCATGTTAGCTCGGGTGAAATCACCAACCAGCTAGTTTTGAGTATGGGAGACAGAAGTTTCTCAGCAGCTACCCAGCAACTTGGAACTTACTCGCAAAAGATATGAAAACAGTGACTCTTCCTCAGGTAGAACGTTTAGTTTAATGCTACACAATGGAGAGCTTATCTCCTATGTAACATACTATAACAGAATATTAATATATGGGTGTTTCATTTAAAAAAATATATTAGGGAAAACCAAGTTACTTTCTTTATGAAAAGAAATATTCTTTCAAACGGCATCTTTTTAGATTGACAATTCCTTGGAGCAGGGGCTTTGCCTTCCCACATCCTGTTCAGCACGGAGCACACCGTATATATTCAACAAATATAATCACCACTTTTAGTTAGAGCTTTGAGATCTGAATATCAGACAGCATGGAAGTTGCACACAACCATGCTAATGTATTTAATGCATAAGTATTTACTCTTTACACTCACAGTAAAGATTTCTCAGGCAAAGTGCTAATGTAAGAAGCATTAGCCCTTAAAAGCAAGAGACACAATGGAGCCTAGGGGCCGATGATAAACATCTCAGCTATTTCTTGTGTCAGACATTTCAATTCTCAACTTTTACAGTGAGTTTTAGAAAATACTGGGCCTGAAAATTTCTATAAATGTTCTAGACAGAGTTGGGAGAGGCTGCATAAACTCCACCTAACTCAAGGAAAGGGCACAATGATATTGGTAATGACAGAGGAAGGTAGCGAGAAAGACAATCTTCCATAAAAAATAATCCCTTTTGATCAGCACTGCACCATACACAATTTTCTTCAGTAAATACTGTACATGGCATTTTATACTACTTATCAAGAAGAGATCCTAGGTGCCTGAATATTTCTCTCTCTCGCTCATAACAAAAATACGACGGAATGAATCTGGCTAAGAATAAGATAACCATTGTTTAATATATAGAAGCATCTAGCTAAAATACCCAAATCATGTAATCTCCAGTTTGCTGGTTCTAATCCAATCCAGCAACAAAATCTGTTATTTGATATGTGTTTAATGGCCTACATAACATATAGGCCATTAAACACACATCAGATGGTAGTTCAGTCCCCTTCTAGTGGGCAAGGAGACACATGGACAAAAACCAATTGCACACGTGGCACTAACTGGCAACCTTATTGGCACAGAGATTCAGCAATGAATAGGCATGAAAATCTAACTAACCTCTCTTATCAGTGTCCCTCCATGTCAGGAGTGAGGAATTTTGGAAGAAGCCATCAGAGGAAGTTTTTATGTAATTATTCTGTGAATAGCTATGGAACTTTTTTCCAGGTTTATTAAACCAGCATCTTTCATAAGGGTAATTCACACACAACAGGGGAAAAGGAAACTCAAAATGTTTTGTAGACTAGCATGTCGAATAATACTGATGGAAAGAAGGAGGTCCCTAAATTGACTTCTGAAACGGTTTCTTTAAGGGGAACATGCAAGTGTGCACATAAGTGTGAGCTCCTCACTAAACTTGTCTGCAATACAAAAACAAGCGAGCATGCTTTGTATTTATATATTCTTGTAGGCAAAACACATGCTCAGGAGGAAAAGTGAAAGGTTGAAGAGACCATTGTACAGGGGCAGATTACCACCATTAGGCAGCAGCAATACTGAGGTTTACAAAATGCCAGGCCCGGGTGAGTATTAACCCAGGATTAAAGTGACAGAAAACTGGAAATATAGTGCAAAGATTTCAGAAATGCCATGGAGGATAAGAACAGCACTAGAGAACTAGAGAAAGGTGCTCTTGCCCCATCAGTTTCTCCATCTTTTTAAGAAGTGGATGTTATCAGGGTGTATGTGGTTTTAGGTGACTGCTACTCTTAATCTTGATGGATCCACGGGTAAGGAAGGCTTTATTATTTTAATGGCCTTGTTTTGTAAGTGTTTTACTGTATGTTCACTTAGAACACATTTGGGAGCTTTACAATGTCATAAGTATAGTAATCATTTAAGAAAGAAAAACAAAAGATAATCCAGCAAGCATCTACAAAAGAAAACCAAGTGTTGCATCAGAATTACATTTGCATGAGCTGCAGAGCACATGTATTAGTTCTGAGCTCTGTTTTGGGGTTTTTTTTAAGGTTTTTTGTTTTTGTTTTTGGTAAAAGTTTCTTAGCCTTTTGTTCCCTGCCTTGTTTGGAACAAATTGACAATACACCAATATCTAAAGTTATTCCACCAGACAACTTGTCCTTCACTCCTCTTATCCTGCTATCTCAAGACTATATCGGTTGGAAACCTGAACATCAAGAAATTAAAGTACACTGACTTAAAGCCTTGCTGTAGTTCAGCAGAGACTAGATAATGTAAGAAAATAGTTGTATCATGCTAAACCAATTTCTAATTAACTTCAGGATGCTGATGTAAGATTAATGTATATGGAGAAAAAAACTGCTCAGGAATAACTGCCTACTTATAGTGATTCTGAAGAAGCGGATTTCTCTTCCCAGGACAATAAATGACCCTTTGAACGTAGTTGGAAATTAAGATTAGTAGAGTGTCTGGAAAAATGAAAGAGGTTAAAGTTGCATTTTTGTAGATGAAACTTTTGGGACCAAATCCTTTTCCAGAACCCTCTTAAATTTCAGATAGACTACAACTCAGCAGCAAAGCTTCCACCTCAGCAATGACTATTGATTTCATGAAAATCAGCCAATGTTGTTTTGAAAAGTTCTCAAGAAAGTAAGAGCTGTTATTTCTGGACAGCTAAATTGGAATATGCCCCCCCCCCCCCCCCATTGACAAACTACATGTGTTCAGAAAGGAAGATTTACTCAGGAATAACCAACCCACTTTGTAATTTGGGTTTGACATTTGCCACTGTCTAACTCAGCTAAGCTTTGGGTGGAGTTTGGCGGAGAGATGCACTTAGAAAAGCAAAAATCTTAAAAGTAAAATACAAAAAATACAGGAAAATCCATAGGGTATATAAGATTTTTCCAAGGCCCATATTCCTCTGTATTATACGTAGGCCTTAAATTGGATGGACCAAGGTCAAGGAAGTCTGAAGAATCCAGGAAGTGCCCTAATAGAACGGTCAAACTTTTCAACTATCTTACAAAGAAGTTCTGTAACAGAACAATAATTTGCAAGATTGTCCACATTAAGTAATGGCTTCTTGAGCAAATGTTTCCTTTTAAAAAGACGCTGTCATTCTGCCCTCCTGAAAAAAGACATTTATAATCTATACTAGGAGCAAAAGGAGAGGTTACTTGCGCAGTAACTGGAGCTCTTTGAGATGTATGTCCCCATGGATGCTCTACTTCAGATGTGCTTATACTCCATGCATGTTTGATTGGAAGTTTTGGGTAGTAGTGTCTATTCAGCCCGGGCATGGGCCCTACACATCCTCATACCCCACATCAGGGACACTCAGTGCTGTGCAGGTTAACTGTCCTTAGTTCCTTCTCCACCACAAAGTTCCACAGAGAAACTCTGAAGCAGAGGCAAAGGAGGGCAGATATTGGAGCACCTATGAGGGGGGACATCTCAAAGACCTTAAAGTGGCCCTGGAATCCTTTAAGATACGCAAAGCTTAGTCAGTGGATTCAGCACAATGTTTTGATCCATCAAAGGCAAGGTTTTTGACGGTATTTTGTACCTCTCTTAGGAACCCGGAGAACTGGAGCCAGGATGCTCTGTGCATGACCACTGCTATAGAAATGGAGTGAGCAACAGTGTCAGCTGTGTCCAAAGAGTTGTGCATGGAGATCCTAACTAACAACTGGCCCTCGTTAACAATAAACTGAAATTGCTTGTGATGTTCTGTTAACACATGTTCAATAAAGGTGGTAAACTTAGAATTATTCATATGGTTATATTTTGCCATAAGAGCCTGGTAATTTGCAATCCTAAACTGAAGTGTTGGAGACAAGTAGGTCTTACAGCTGAATAAGCTTTTTTGATCCTTATCATACAGTGTAGATTAAGTGTGCTGCTGCCCGACACATTCATTCACTACTTCCACAGCTAGAGAGGTACGTGCAGAATGGGAAAATAAAAATGCAGAGTCTTGCTGAGACAATTTTTTTTTAAATAGGCACGTTTGCATGTCGGTGGTATTGTTGCCTGCCAGATGTCTTGGCAGGGTCCAGTAGATCTTCATTGATTGGCAGGGCAATGTAAGCAGAGGATAACCATTGAAGAATATCTATGAGCTTATGCTGCAGCTCTCTGATCTTCTCTAAGGAGATCTGCAAAAAGTCTGCAATGTGTTACATTAAATTCTGGAATTGTTTGAAATCATCAGCCAAAGAAGATGAAGGAGGCATAACCACCTCATCTGGAAAAGACAAGGAGAAATTTGTGAAATAGCCTCCTTATCTACTCTGGCCTCCTGCTCTTCAAAGGATTCCTGCACTTGAGGTAATGGAGGAGTAACAGATGAAGTAGGAGAATGCCTCCTTCTATAGGTAGTACATAACCTATCTCTGAAATCAGTCTCTGTACCAACTGACTGGAAGGTAGCTAATGTAATGCTGATTTTTCAAAAGAGCTCCAGAGTCGATCCTGGCAATTATACACTAGTGACCCTAACTTTAGTACCAGGGAAATTGGTAGAAACTATATTAAAGAACAAAATTATCACATACATAGATAAACAAGATTTGTTGGGGAAGAGTCAACATGGTTTTTGTAAAAGGAGGTCATGCTTCACCAATCTATTAGACTTCTCTGGGGGTATCAACAAGCAGGTAGATAAAGGTGATCCAGTCAATATAGTGTACTTGAGTTTTTAGAAAGCCTTTAACAAAAAGTCCCCCATCAGAGGTTCTTAAGGAAACTGAGTAACAATGAAAACAGAAGGAATGTCCTCTCATGGATCAGTAATTGGTTGAAAGATAGGAATCAAATAGGAATAAATGGTCAGTTTTCACAATGGAGAGGAGTGAACAGCAGGGTCCCCCCACAATTTTGTACTGGGACTTGTGCTGTTCAATTTATTAATTGACGATTTGGAAGTGGCAAAGTTTGCAGATGATACAAAATTATTCAAGATCGCTAAAGCCCAAAGGAAGACTGCAAGACGTTACACAAAGGGGTCTCACAAAACTGGATGACTGGGCAACAAAATGGCATGTGATATTCAACATTGATAAGTGCAAAGTAATGCACATTGAAAAAAATAATCCCAATTATACATTACCATGATGGGTTCTAAATTAGCTTTTACTACTCAAGAAAGATCTTAGAGTCACCCTGGATAGTTCTCTGGAAACTTCTGGTGAATCCGCAGCATCAGTCAAAAGGGCTAATAGTGTGTTAGGAACTGTTAGGAAAGGGACAGACAGTAAGACAGAAAATATCATAATACTGCTATATATATCTATGATAAAATCCACATCTTGAATAATGTACCCAATTCCGGTTGTTCTATCTCAAAAAGGATATAGTGCAACCGGAAAAGGTTCAGAGAAGGACATCAAAGATGATCAAGGGTATGGAACAGCTTCCATCCAAGGTGAGACTAAAGATTAGGATTGTTCATCTTAGAAAAGAGATGCCTAAAGGGGGCTATGATAGAGGTCCATAATATAATGAATGCTGTAGAAAAAGTGAATAAAGAAATGTTATTTAAGCTTTCACACAACACAAAAACCAGGGGTCACACAATGAAATCAATGGGCAGCAGGTTTAGTACGAACAAGAGGAAGTACTTTTTCATACAACTCACAAATAACCCATGGAACTCATTGCCTTGGATGTTATGAAGGCCAAAAGTATAACTGGGTTCAAAAAAGAACAGGATAAATTCATGGAGTATAGATCCATCAATGGTTATTAGTGCAGATCATCAAGGATGCAACCCCATGTTCAGGGTAATCCTAAACGTCTCACTACCACAAGCCGGGAGTGCAAGACAGAAGCGGATCACTCCATCATTGTCCTGTTCTGTGTATCCCCACTGAAGCTCTGGTATCAGCCACTTGCTGAGACAGGACACTGGGCAAGATGGACCATGATCTGACCCAGTATGGTAGTGCTTATGTTCTTATATGGTCCCCATGAGAAAGACTAGGGGCTCATGAGGACTGTTGTCAACATGCAGCCCAAGGACCCAAGTATGGCCATTAAGAGGCTGCATAAGGCATGGGAGGTAGCATCCAACTGTGCTTGAATCAGTGCAAAATGGCACAAGTTCATCTCAGATGTGTCCCTCCTCTCCAAATGTATCAGGAGGGAAATCACTTGGTTGGTGAGTAGGGGATCCTACACTGAGATTTGGGAGACAGAAAAGAACTCCTACTTGTCTAAAGGAGGAGCTCTTCCACTCTCAGCGGGTGCTGGAGAACCACATGGTACCAGAGAAAGGTCCAATCATTGTGACCATGTCACTCTTGGTACCAACATCCATTCAGTATCCACCAGCTGAGGAGACTCCGGGTCCTCTGAAATGAATAAATCCTTGGAGTATCTGAATTCCTGTGGCACCAGGTAGGCTTGAGTTGGCATGGGGCAAAGTTCCACAGTCAATACCAAGGACATAGATTGCTCTAATAGCTCTCATCCAACAGAGGTAGATGATATAATGAAGATGGCTTGGGAGAAATAGAGACAATATGAGAAGTGAGACATCTTCCCCAAACCAAGGACATCTTGGTGGTTGGCTGAGGTACAGAGGGTATTGAGATCATTGTCGGTACTGCCCTCTTAGAAGTAGAGTGCTTAGGCTCAATCACTGCAGTGTCCTGCTTCTGCAAAGTGGAGGAGATTCTCGGTACTGAAGTATATTTGGAGCCGTCAGTCTTAGAGAAGCCTAGAGCCCCAGGTACAGAGCTGATACCAACTTAGTCTGGAGCCTCAGCGGTACCCAGAGTGGGACATGGACGCCTCTAATGCAGTCTTAGCCTTTGTCTTCTCAAAGCAGACTCTTTATTAGGAGAATGAGTCCTCTTTCTAGTGGTCTTCCCTGAGTCCTCTTAGGTCTGGGCGAGTGTGCAGACAATGATGTGGCATTATGCTTACTGAAATATCAATGTCCAGGGGGAGTCTCTGTGGCATACCAGGGCACAATTCAGACTAATGAATAGCTGTTTCACCCCTGCCCTGTAAACTGGGGTGCCATTTACAATGCCTTGCTGATGTAGTCTCCAGCCTGGACTGCTCACAAACAGTCTCCAGCATATAAATCACTCTCAGCTATGTCTATGCATGTGTACTACAGCCAGCCAGCCACACCTTGGCTCTCACTAGCCTTGGTTATACCGCAGAGTGATGCTAAATCACACCCAGTACTGGATTTTCCCCCAGAAACTTATGTTCTATATTGTCCAAACCTCTTTTGTACAGTACAAATATACTGAGTTCATTACTCCTTTAAGAGAATAATATGCACAAAACTTGTTACTCCAAACAGAGTTACCCAGACACTTCAATTTGAACACAGTACATAGACAAAACAATAAAATAAGTGTATTAACCACAGAGAGACATAAAAGTCAGAAATGTCTGCAAGAAAAATAAAGATAAAACACTTACTGGTGCCCACCAAACTATATTAGATTCAAAGCCAAGTTCTCTCACCACATGCTCAGCAGTCTTATGAACCAAACTCTGTAGGGTAAGAACCTCTCCCCCATAGTCCAATGAATGCTTCCTTCATCTTTTCGGGTGCAGTGAATGTGATGGGCAGGAAGAGAGAGATTGGGTGGGGTCGGGGGGTTTCCTTGGGATGTTTGTCCTTCATTTTTTGTAGTTTCAGTGCCCCTCTTGAAAAATGCTTCCAGCTGAGAACCAGAAGCTAAAGAATCTCTGTGGAAAGATATTCCCTGCTACTTTTTTCACCCGTTTGTACTTCCTTTGTCTGCTCTTCCTGCTAAATGACTCTGTTTACTGCTTAAATGCAAAGTAAGCAGAGCACACATTCTATTGTTTAGGACAGACTTGTTTGCCAATTTCTGTTTGGGCAGGTCTGTGGAGTTTGGAATATGTTATCATCATCATCATACAGGGGAATTTTATAACTTCATATAATAATGTTGCCACACATTTTACCAGGACAATACTAACCAGCAAATTATGAGTTTTCAAATGATACCTTACAGGGCATACTTTTTACAAAGATTATTATAATAGTGTGTAGGATGTGAACACAGGGATGTATTCTGTCACAGTCTCCTGGCCTAGATCCACGCTCAGATGGAGAGAACACTCCATCATTAAGAGCTTAAAATTTTATCTCCCTTTTCTACATGGCTCTGCTTTTAAATGCTGAGCAAATGATACACTTTTGAGTGATATGCATCCTCACCAAAGAGCAGATGTGAGGGGAATGCCTGACAATGACTGGAAAAGCTTCCCAGCAATTGAGGCAGCATTTGAAATTTGGAGACCCGAGATGACAGGGATTTTGAGAGGAAAAGGGGGGGAAAAAAAAAGGTTCCTTGTCAACCCACTCTGGGTAAAGATATTATAAAGCAAGCCCCTCTACAAAATGAGCTAAATATAATACATTAAAGAAAAGGAAAAGAAAGTAATTAGGTTATGGAACAAGCTTTGAATAGCAAAGTGGGCACTCTAACGCTCCGTCTCAGGCCAAGGTGGTAGAGAAGGAACAGAGGACAGTCCACTTGTTCAGACTTATATATTCTCAACCCAGGGCACAAGGATGTGCAGGCCAAATGGGCACTACCACCAATGGAGCACTTGTGAGGTTGCAATTTATAAGTTTCATAACAAAAACCTTGTGAGATGTTTTTCAAAGGCAAGTTTCTTTTAATGTAGTACTCTCAGATTCTATAGGAAGTTTTAAGTTTGTACTTGAACACTGAAATTTGAAGAAATACGGTACATTTCTACATATTAAATTCTAAATCAAGGAATGTTACGAAAAACTTTCGTGAATTTATAAATGGAAAATCAGGCCTGACAAATTTCTGCATATTACTTGCACTGGTGTACAAGATGAAACAGTGGACTTGATTTAACTAACTTACGTAAGATACTTTAAGAGGATATCACAAAACAGAGTGACTTACAAAGCTAGAAAGAGCATGAGAGAGGAGATCACAAAATTGGTTTAAGGACAGGAAACAGAAGATGCCAATGAAAAGGAGCCATTCAGGATGGGGAGTGATGAGTGTGGTGATATAACAAATAGTTTTTGGATCACTGACTTCATATACGTATACAAATGATTTTGGGGGGAGAGGGAGAGTATCATTTCAAAACTAGCTAAAACTAGAAAAAAATCAGAGGGCTTAGAGAACAGCGTTATTCATTAGTATATTAGGCACTTTATAGAACAAGTAAAACTCTGATTCCTGCCACAGATGTCTAAAATCTAGATGATAAATCATTCAATGATTTTGAATGATTTTATAAATAAGGAAAATAATAAACTATGCATTCATAAACTATGAAGTGAGGGTAGCAAACAAACAGAAGGAGATGGGAAAGGGTGAGCTAAGATAAGAGTTAAAATAACATCATTACACAATTACTGATTTTAGGCACGTGCACACCTTCATGGTCACATTATTTTATTTTTAGCTCACTTCTTGTAGACAACAATGCAGAAGCTAGTTTTCAGGGAGGACAGGGAGAAGGTGGTGGGCTGGTGAACAGGAGTTTGTAAGCTCTCCACACATGTGTGAAGTGCATATACAGCAGAACCTGATTATAGTGAACTTGGATGCAAGGAAGCTCTGTTTCTAGTGAAACTGAATAAAATTTCCAAACTACTTCAATGTGCGAGTTACAATTGTATTACAGGAAACCATTTTCCATAGTGAAATTATTCTGTGTTAAAATTCAGTTCATTGTAACACGTTTTCTTCTATTCTATATCTGAAGAAACGAAACATTTCAAATGGAAAGAATTATAATACACTTGGCCAAACTCAGCTCCGGTATAATTCAACTGAAGGTTACTGAGGCGTATCAAGGAAAATTCCATTCCATAAGATTCAGACACAAAGGAATTGTAGAAACGACAAATAAAAGAAAAGAACAGAACAAAACAGAACAGGACGAACCCTTGGTGGGAGTATGTATTGCGTTCTTATGGAGTATAAACTGATAGAAGCTATTTTGATCCTGCTCTACACTGGGAAAGACAAGTATCTGCACTGTGTGTAATGCTTGTCAGCAATTTATAGGAAGTACACTGCTGAAGCTGACAAGGCATATCAAAAAACCAAAAGAAAAAGATTCTGATGCTTTGTGAGTATGTATGTGAGTAAGAAAGATTAGTCACCCATAGCCTATCTATTTTAGCATAAAAAGCTGGTACAAAGGAGAAGATATGTAGGGATATGAGAGATATTTAAAAAAGAAGGGCTTGATGTCAACAAGCTGCATTAAATATTACTCAAGTAAGAGGTCATGGAAAGGATGAATATAGAGAACAAGAAATAATGGCACAATTTCTCTAAGTGTCGTATTATTATGAAAAACTGCCAAAATCAAGAATACTGTGCAAGTCAGTCATCTAAAACAACTCAAAAGTAAGTTGGACTAATATTTAGAAGCATAGGAAAATAGGTGGTACCCCAACCAAGTTTTTTGGTCATTATAAAGAGTTGCAGGTTGATTTGCATTTAATGCAAGTCTTGACACCTACAGTTTTTACTATCACTTAATGTTCTACAAAGCAAAACATTACAAGACCTAGAACTAAAGCAAATGCAGTAGATATACAATTGTTGTATTATTTTGGTATGCAAAAACAACATTAAGTTTCTAACTAAATTATGATTCTCAAGTTACCAGAGGGGATGAGTAAACCTATTCTCTTTGCACATTTATAAACTCTAGGAATGTTCCTCAAGCACAAGATCCTCACCTGGAACCCATCCTGCAAAGGGACTGATATGAGGAGGCAGGCATGTAGACAATAGCAGAGTTGTAGCACAGCATGAGAAAGCTCAGCACCTCAAACCTGAAGAGAGACAAGAATATGACACAAAAGGGACAACATGGATTGAGATTTTTAATAGTCCATCAGAAGGATTTAAAAAACCTTGTTAATGGTTCACTCGCAGGACAAGATGTCATCAGAAATATAGTACATCAGCCATCGGTATCTCTTCCATTTTAATTCACTGACTACAAATAGTTTATCAAAAGACTCAGTATCAAATACTTTAAAAGGCATAATATGTAACAGATTACTGCAATGCAGTAGCATTAGGGTACGGAGGAATAATGCCACAAGCTATTTTAGAACATATGACTGAAGACCTACATAGTACAGGAAAAGTTTGCATTTCCCAAAAACTTATTTTGTCCTAGTGCACATGTCTGTCAATCAGCCTTCCAGACTGCTTGGAGACACCACTGACAGAAATGGATGCGAATGAGAAATTATTTATATCTAATGAATTAGTAACAGATTTACAAGTTCCAATTTGTGAGAGAAAAGCCAGACAGCTACAGTGCACAATGTACACAGACCGATTGCCTATTGACCTAACATTCCACTTTCCCTATTGTTTTATGCTTAGGAAACAGAGCATGATAGTTCACCATGTACTCCCTCTAGATTTGCTAATGAAGTATTTACAGTTTGTCTATTCACCTGTTCTGTGCAGTGAAGGTTTCTCTCTGAGGATGAAGATCACTATAAACCACCCTGATGAGGTCATGTTGACATAGGGCTCCCTCGGTCAAAGCCATGGATCCAATAGTAGAAGGCTTGGGAGGGGAAGGCATGGGGAAAATAAAAATAGAAAACATTACCATAAAAAGGATCCCAAACCCATGACATTTTTTCCAGAAAAATTCTACTTCTCTCTTGTAAAACTGTTAAAGATTATTCCTAAAATATTTTAAAAGGGACACAATCAACTTAAAACAATCAAACTTTTGTCTGAAATGATTCTATGTGAGTGTTGTTGTTTTAATAAAAATTAAGTACACTGAAAGATTAGAGAAATATTTTTTCATTTTTTTACCTTGTATATTTTGTCTAGTCAGTTTCCCTGTTTCCCCTATGGTTTCATGCAATAATAAGAAAGAAAAAAGCATTTAAAAAATAGGATTGCAAAACCAAGAAACACTGATGGGAAGAATCAGGAAGAATACCTGAGACAATGTTTAACTCACTTTTTAAAAATTAAAAGTTGACTGTCCCCCTCAAAGTGATAAAAGAAGCAAAATAATTCAGTTTCAACTACATGCAACTTGCTTGCATAGATCAAGAGCCACATTTTCAACTCAATGCATAGAGCATTACAAAACACCCACTAATACTAAATAAACTGTGGGCCTCCATTTTGTTTGGAGAACTTAATGTGAGGTATATCTGGTGATACATGAAAATGAGGGAATTAGTGGGAGCATGTGCTTTGTAACTTGCCCTACATCAATGGATGTCCAACTGTTGTCTGAAGCATGTGCTGGTGGCCTTTAACAAGCTGGCTGTTCCTATGGAATATGCGCAGCCAACCTCTATACATGGGGTCTGCGCGAAGATCCGCTTTGTCAATGCGGTCTCTATCAGTCAATGGCAAATGTTGTTGACAAGTGTCAACTAACCAGACTTCATAGTGGCCTTAGGGCCCTTCATTCTGCTGACGAAGCCGCTGTCGGGTGGCTCAGCAAGCACTGCAAACATTAGAAGATGAAGGGTCATATGGTCCTGGCTCTCTTTTGTTTCCAGCTGTTAAATTGTATTAACACACTTTCAATTATCATTTTTCCATGTTAGAAATTGCTGTCATTGCCTTAGGGATATTATATGATTGCATATGGGACAAAAGGTTATTTCCCAAGATGGCAAACAGAAATGGCAAGTAGTTCATAAGAAATTCCTCCGATAAAACATGTTAAGAAAAAGTTTGAGAACTTCTGCCTTATGAAGTTCCACATGCAGCTATGCATCTCAATACTGACTTGCAACATCTTTCATTTAAATGCTGGGTGTCTCATTTGAAGACCAAAACCTACTTCTGTTTTAGAGTGGTTTTGTGATGTGACTAAACATCTTCTAGGGACTAGACTGAGACCACAAATTCACCTTTGCATTAGCCTATGCAGGATTTAAACCCAGTGTTCAGAGGAAGAAGTCCAGTGCACTAATACATTGCAACTTTCACCTCACATAAGTAATTTATAAAACAGAGGCAATATCACTGAAACTTTTGATTGTTATTCAGAAATATTTTAGACTGCAAAGAGCTATGAATTAGAAGAGAACTGTGTTCATTTTTACACATAAGGGCGAGACTGGAAAGAAATAATTAACTGTATTATGTCCTTAACACAGCTATTTACTAAGAAACATTTGATTCTACCTCCAAACCTAAACAACAGCCACTGTTGCCAAAAATCTTAGGGTGGAATCCTGTTCACATTCAGGTCATCAGGAGTTTTGTCACTGACTTCATTGGGACCAGGATTTCACCAGTAATAAATATCTTAGTAAGACACATTTCACATAAGAGAAGAGCTGAAATAAATGAAAATCCAATTGAAACTAATTCTAGGGAAAACAGTTACTGTTAAATAAGGGCTAATACATGCACATTGTGTGCTGCAGGATATTACAAATCAGCTCATGAGCCACAGTACGGGATCCAAGTTCTTCAATTTCCACTTTCTCCCATATTCCCAAAGTCCCACCACATTACAGCATTTATGGAACACGTTTAGTGCTCCCTGCTCATCAACTACAGTACAGTAAATTCAACTGGTAATCTCCATCTTGCTGGAGACAAAGGTATGGTAGCCCTAAAACACAGGAACAAGATGGAGTTGGGCAAAAGAAGATTTTAAAACAGATAAAGAGCACATACAGCAGAACAACATAGTTTAGTTACTGCATCACTTTGTTCCGGTATCTGATAAAGCAGAACCATGCTTTAAGTATGCGAACAGCATCCAAGCAGTAGACATGTGAAAGGATGGGAATCTGTAAGTCATTGACAAAACTGAAAACAAACAGAACAAAACGGAACATATCATATGGAAGAGTTTCGTTATTCACTTTCAGCACTTACCTTCCCCATCTTCTGTCACTTCACTGGATTAAATTACACTGTTGCAAGAATTTACCCTTGAAAATTCAGTGAAGGAAGATGCATGCAGAATGTTTATTTATATCATTGAATGGATCCAATTTTAATTCTTATTGGATCCAATTCGAACTTACCACCACAGTTGCATTCTTACCTCATGGTATATTGAGGGCTTTGATAATGAAGGGATGGTGAAAGATAAAACTTTATTGTTCCCATCTTTGTCAGCAATTTCCTACAGCAGAGAAAGAGAACATGAGGGAACTGGTTTTTGGACTCCTGTGATCATTATACCACATAGATGTTAAAAACATAAATTGTAAAATAAGGCCCTGATCCTGCAAAATGATTCATCTGCACAGGCCCTTTATGCCTGTGCAGAGCGCCCTTAAAGTCAATGGGACTACCTCCACTATAGTAGATTGCTTTGCAAAATCAGGGCCTAAGAAAATTCACAAAAGAGTATTTGTTCTTTTTGTGACCATGACTTTTCTGAGACCTGTAAGAAAGGATTAAAAGATTTTTCTACCCCTATCTCTAATTTAGAAAACATAGAACTACATAATGAAACAAGACTGATGCTGAAGGGCCAAAGGAGTATACATATTACAGCTGATGCGTTATTAGCTAGCAATTGGTAATCTTTCTTGATAAACCTATCAAAGGGAAAAGGTGAAAATGAGGGGACTGATTTCTGCAAGTATTCTGGCAAAGCCAGTAAAAGATATACAGAATATTTTGAATACAGCTTTCACGTCAATTAAAGTTGCATTTGCCTATGGTATATTTGTATTTCAGCATAACAATTTATTATAAGTAATCCCATAAAAATATACTAAGGAGTCAGCAAACCTTATCTTTTCATGTTCTACTATAAAATTTCTAACACCACTGAGTACTAATCACTCGTTTCAGTGACAATCAATTGAAGGCAGTGTAGCACGTCCATTTCGTTTTTGGAAACAGTGGGGAAACTAGAGCTGGCTGCATTTATAAAGCTGCTGTCTGTCTGGATTTAATTAGTTTCTCAAGCACCTTTTCACTCTAAAAAACAAAACAGAAAAAAAGATAAGAAAGGATTTTTATTTAATTTAAATTTGAGAATTTTTCATGGGGAAAGATATAAGCAATACTACTCTCTAGCTTCACACTTTTTGACATCTGCAGCTGGGTGGCAAGCTATTGATGACTGCAGCTAGAGAAAAGTGTTGTTGAGTCACTCCCCATTTTACAATCTCTTCCTTCCATTTCAGTCTGGCAAGGATGTAGCAGCATTAACTGCTGTGCTTACACACTGTGAGTCATCTGACATGAATTCCAGAAGGACCAGCTAAAGTGCCTTCATGAAAACTGAAGCCAATGACAGATTTACAATCTACTTCAGCCCAGCAAATAAAATCAAAGGTTACTAGCCAGATTCTGATAGTTACACCAGCATAAATCCAGAGTAGGTTGGCTTTACTGGAGTTAGTGTGGATTTACAAATGTGTCACTGAGATCAGAATTTGGCTCCCCGTCTCACTTACCATGTGTATGAACATAAAGCACTCTCTACTAGAGTTCACACTACTGAAAGAAAACTTGTTATAATGGAACAGAGAAGGAAAATATTTTAGGACAATTTGTGTTTTAAAGTCCGTAAAATTGAAATTCTCATCACAAGAAAGGGTGTATCTTAACAATATTGATAATTTACTACCCATTGTATACTGGCATAAAACATTAAGAATATAAATTTGCATGAAATACATAATTTAATGTCTCTGATAGAAGACTTATCGACACTCTGAAATCATCCCTAGGTTTCTGACAGTCAAATTTAGGAGTCTACAGTGAATATCATTTATTAATTAATTATTATTATTATTATTATTATTATTATTATTGTGTTTGGTTTTATAGGCCCAAGCAAAAGATATTTCCCACCCACTTGTGGCTGAATGCTACTTTGGTCTCAAGACTTCACCTTAAAGATCATTCTAAATACCACTAGGAGAAGCCCAATACAGAAAGACTGGTTAAGCATACTGTACAGACAAGGCTATCAGTCAATTTCAATTAATTAAATATTTATACAGACTTACTACATTCTTCTAGCAAGCACAGTATAAAGGGCAACAAAAATATGAATTAAAAACTGAAATTAATGCTAACCATAATGTTTTATTCCTATGCTGAGGCAGTAGATCCGATTTACAAGCTACCAAAGATGATTCCACAAACATGCTTCTGCACACTCATTAAGTTATGATTTCCTCTAGGTTAAACACACTTAAATGTAACTGCATTAATTAGCATTTTTAATATTTTCCTCCTCTGATATTCCTGTGCCTTACTTTATTTCTACTGCTTACTGATCACCTCATATAGTTCTTCACACACATCCTTCCTTATCTCACTTACCAAATTGTAAATCCCAAGAAGCAGCGCTTCAATGCAACCGTTACTCTGTCTGTCTCTGCTGGCAGTAAGACGCAGATAAACCCAGATCAATTCAGGCAAGAACTGCAATGTGAACCTCTTGAGTCTAACTTCAGAACTACGATAGAGTTCAAAGAGCTGGTGACAGACAGGCTCCAGGAGCTACAAAAAGAGACAAAACAGCTCAAATAGCACTAATCTTGTGATTTAAAAAAAATGCACAAATACTGGTGTCCACAACATAAAACCACCACAACTGGTTGGCAATCGTTGGCAAACTCAGAAATGCCAAGGATCGAATGCGCATAGAGACTAAGGCTGTGTTTAAAGTGACGGCAGCAAATTCGCCACCGCCAGATCGATCTTTCTGGATCAATTGAGCGGTCAGTTTAGACCTGCTCAATCAATCAGGAAGTCGACTGAGTAAATCCACCCCCTCAAGAAGCATAGCGCTGCGTCGACAGGAACGCTGTTCCCATCGGCGCAGCACAGTGTGAACAGCGTACAGAAGGGAAGCAGAGCAGTCGACATGAGTTACGCAAACTACTCTGTGTAGTTTGCGTAACTCCCGTTGACTGCGCCGAATCATGAGGTAAATGTAAACCAGCCCTAAGTCACCCACTCCCTGCTAAACATGGTCTTCAAAAATGAGACTGAGGAACATTGGTGAGGAGTGTGATGAAGTTTGCACTATCTCGGCTCTTACTGTACCTGATTATCTGTGGCAGTTTCATTTTCCAGGTCTGTCAACATGACACCTTTTTATAAATACCAGATTCACTTACCAGCCATATGATTTGAGCTGGGTGGACCATAAAATATGTTCATGTTGCAACCCCAACGCTTTACAAAAAATCTCAGGTGTGGAGAAAGAAATACTTACTAGTGAAATAAGTCTAAGTATACCAGTATACGGGTAGAGAGTCAATTAACCCTTTACCTAGGCTTTTTTGTGCAAACAAGAAAACGCAAGGGGGCAGGGACATTTTTGTTTAATGGTAGGCAAACTAATTTTTTTTTAAAACAGATATTCTTGATTTAATTTGGTTCCCCTCAAACCGGAGGGCTTACACTGGCATGCACAGGCTAGAGTTAGATTCAATGCAAGTAGGCAAGATCCCCCAAGATCCTTATCAATTCAACTCAGTATGGACCCACAAAAACCCCGCATTCCAATAGCCAATTGTGGCAAAATGGCAGTTCCGTGATGTGCACAAAATTGTGAATAATTCCTTTTCACTTGTAACCTAAATTAAGATTTGAACCCTGGTCTCCACTTTAAGAGACTTTCCATCTGCTGAAAGAACGTATCATCTTAACTTTCTTTCCTGATGAACAGCTCAGGTCTTAGGGTCAGTATCTACAGCCACTCAAAAATTCTGAAAGTGATGGAAACGTTCTACCCAGTGAATAATATATATGTGCCTCAGTTTTCTAAAAGATGAAGGAAACTGAGGCACAACACATTACATAACCAGCTCAAAGGTCACACATCAAGTTACTGGCAGAACCAAAGAACATAGTCCAGACTCCCCTTTTCTAAGCAGAAAACACTCCTTCCCATTATCACTTACTTGTATTTCTTCACGACAGGGAGATACACAAGAGTTTTTACCTCAAATCATATTATCACTTTTTATATACTATGAAAAACCCATGTTTTACTGATGTCAGAAAACTTTTGTTTGATTTCTCTCTCTTTACAAGTGCTTACTTCGAAAATGCAACACATTTGAATGGCAGTAAACATCTATATTGCTATGTAAATATATACTCACATACACTGCACAGATTTAAATGCCTTTACTCAACTAAAAGTATCAGTGACACTAAAAAAATTAATTTAATACTACCTAAGCCATTATTTTGGTCTTCAGAGTAGCTGCTACCTTTTTGCATTAAAAAAACTGAATTCAAGCATTAGTTTCATTTCTAGTATACCATACAGTATGGATGGTAAATGTACCATTTCTTAAACAGTTAGTTGATTACATAAACTGTGACATCATACGCATGTAGAACAAATTTTGCCATCAGCCAAAACTCTTATTATATAAGGATCTGATACAAGCATCTTGTGTAACAAGGTTTCTGGCTGACAGCTTAGTCACTCTGAATAAAAAAACTGTTTTTATAACTAAAACAAGAAACTAAACAAGGGGGGGGAATAGTGAACTGCAGAAAAAGGTTAGCAGAAATTTTTTTTGTATTTTGTACATCTATTGTTAAATCCCTTTATTTTAAGAAATAAAAGCAAGAAAGCGAAGAACCTCAAGACTCTCCTATTTAACCTGGGGTTTTCACAAGACAGTCAAGCCATCATCAGATCCCCTTGATGGAAAAACAGCCTTGTTCTATATGGTTGAATATCTGGTTATTCTATTTAGCATATTTATTATAATACTTAGCACATATAGCATTACATGTTCAAAGTGCTGCACAAAGATTAAATAATGAATCCTGTTTTAATTAATATTTACTTTATGCCAATTCCTATCCATAGATAACACTAATCATCACCACAATCTATTACAGTAAATACAAAAATCTGCAAGGCAAGATTAGCCTATCATATTTTCAGATGCTCCAAAAATAAAACAGTAATAAATAAAGATAAATATTGCAGAGATCACCTTTATTGGTTCTCTTATTAAAATTAAGAGCAAGAGGATTCTTAAAAAATTAGATCCCTTACAGACAAAAGTGTATGGGCACATATGCAGGGAATAAACAGGTGCAAAGAGATGTATGCAAATACCAAAAGAAACTAGATATAAACACTGCTATAAACTGCATTTCCATTATGTTATAGGTTGTTTTCTATTTGAAACTTGAGTGATCCTGAACCAAGTCCCATTCAAATTAATGGAAAAAATCCCACTCATTGTAACAGAAGTCATATTGGGCCCCGCCCGAGAAATGATTGGTTGAAATGAATTTTCATTATCAACTTCTCAGTTTTGTTTCACGTTGAAGTTTTTACATGCGTGGTCTCATTCCAGAGGCTAGATACTTTGGAAAGATTCAGCAAAATCCATTCAATTGAATTCTACATGTATAAATAAATAAATGGAATAAAAAAATCCCTCAACTCTAAGATGTTGCAATCAGAAATTTTGTGCACACAAAGTTTAACAATGACTGAACAATTTAGTTCAAACTGGGCTTGGTTTTGCAAATCTTTTGTAAGTACTTATTATAGCACCATTAGTGTGCTTCATAGACCAATGTGAAGACACAGTCACTGCCATGAAGTCCTTGCAACTTAGATGATTGTAAAGTTATGACCATGGGAAAAATCAACTAGCAGCAGGATTTTCAGTTAGTTTTCTTTGAATAATCTACTACAGCTTGCAATATAGAGGGAAAATCTGTGCAGTAGAACAAACATCTCTTCTTTTACCTTAGCTAGTCTACTATCCACAGAGTCTGCAAAGGAATGATTAGAATCTCAGAGTAAAAAAGTTCAAAACAAATTGGTATGATAAGGGAAGTGGAACATTTGGCAGAAGTATTTATCCTATATTTGACTGGATCCCAAGGAGACCTCAGTCCTAGGTTGATGGGTTCCAAAGGGAACAAGCCAAAGAGTTCCAAATTATGGAATTTATAAGTTCTATTTATAAGTTATTTTTATCTTTTTAAAAATTAAACATTCCATGTTTTCTTTGCCACCCAAATTTTAAAAAAGGTTGTGAAATCAAGCACTCAGTCAATAAATGTAGAGTTAAAGCTATACTGAACTAATAACCATCCCCTTTTTCTCACGACTTAACAAAAAACCTTTTATAGCAACATAAATGTCAGCTAACACAATACATACCATAATACAAAATGGAATTTCTCATACAAACTTATTTACAGTAAATTACATAAAAGTACAGTTTTTATATTTTGGTTTGATTTTTTTACGTCTCAGTGAGGTGTACAACACAAGCCAAGTTTTAAGGAAGCTGATTCATTTTGTAGCTCTCACTGAGTCTTAACAGTCAGACCAGGCCTTAAAGCTGCAAATGCATGACTGCATATAGCATACAAAGTAAGGTTACATAAGAAATTCCAGCACTGTATCATAATAGAATGAGTGACCTTATTTTAAGGCATAAGCATGAGGAGGAAGAGAGAAGCGAAATCAGTTAATGTCTGTAAAGCACTTTGGACATGGGATACATATTTTTTTTTAAATTAACCTTAACATTGGATGTCCAGATCTGATTATCTGATTATTCAACTTCAACATTTTGTTAATGTTACTTTTTGCATACAGTAGATGTGGATTTCTGTTAATTTACTTGCTCTTGCCCCATACCCATAAAGCGAACAAAAAAAAATTGTGAACTGTCAATGAACAAATTTTACAGGTAAGGAAAATATCAAGTGCACCATTTACACATTATTCAATTAAATAAGCCACTTATGTTCACTCTCTGCTCTTTTTATTTAAATATTCTTTCTGCCCCCTCAATCTTTTCACCATATTAAAACACATGAGGGAATACTTTTGCAAAATTAAACTAACTTTATTTTACATTAATTTCTCAGTATAACTGTTGTCCCTGGAGAGCAAGCATTTTGAGCACGATTAACAGTTACAGATAAAACAAACACATCTTAAGGGTAACATTAATGTATCTGTTAACCCACAGTTAGCCAACAATCTTCAAGAGATTTGTTTTTAAAGCATATTATGATGAGAGTGTATCTGAATGCTGCAAATCTACTTTATTATTTAATAGATTGTTTCAGAGCATTTTAAACAATGGTGCAGCCATGATGATAGCTCAAACTGTGCTAAAAATTCATCTACACCCCTTTATTAGGAAACCCATTCCCTAGTACATTATACCCAGATTATTATTCAAGTAGAAGAAGAATAGAAGTCTACAAGCAAAAAAGTAATTATCCTCCTACTAACATACAGAATCCTGTAGTCTTGTGAAGATCCCATCTCCTAGAACTAGATACTAGTGCAGAACTAAACATTTCAAAAAACCCTATTACGTTGTTATATTTCCCCTATGTAGAATAAGTTTGGAAGAAATATGCTAAGGAAAGTCTTGCCGCCTTGAAAGTTAAGACTTTAGATGAGTTTTTTGGAGCAGATTCTGATCTCAGATGCATGCAATGCACTAGCATGTATTCCTAGACCCCTGGGGAGAAGCCACAGCAGTGGATTTAATTTTTAAAAATGTATTCACTTATACCTGAGTCAATGTTCAGTAATACAACATTAGAGTCAGGCCCTTAAAATAGATTCATCTTCTGAAGTTTTGGATCTTGGTAACTTTGTAACCTACTGAAGTGTAATCAGCTGCTTTTTTCCTGAAGTGAAAGGGAAAACCTTTGAAACATTCAGAGATACACATAGCAAGAGAGAGGGGGACAGCAAAGGCAATAGTCCTGTTATAATTTACAACAGTTTCAAGATGAATTCCAAGCCTCCCAGTCTGAGAGGGGAAAAAAGAGAGATCAGTATGCAAGCTTTTAGTCCTACTGGAAAAGTGAAGAAGCATTTTAAAATCAAGCTGCTTGTTAGGAAAGGATTACCTGAACTTCTTCAAACTCAATCCAGTAAACAGCACAGGCACTCTTGGAGGCTGTATCTGAGAAGATAAGAAGCTACTTTCCTGTGTATTCCTCACATTTTCATTTAAAAGCACACAAGAGACTAGAGATGATATCTCCTGACTGTTTTGATGCATGCTATATAGAAGTGTCAACATAAAGTGGCAAATTTGTTAACGTGTTCAGAGTTTAGATTCATCCATAAGACTTTCCACTAGTTCTCTCTCATCCTCTCCCCAGTTTTCTATGGAATAGAAAGCTTAATTCTATGTTAATTGTCTAAGTCAGAAGCCATATTCATAGCTATGTTTTCACTGTGCATATTTAAATTTAGTGGTCCTGATTCTGCTCTCAATTACATACCAGCATAAATCAAGAGTAACTCCATGGAAGGCAATGGAATTGCACAAATTTAACGGAGTAAGTGAAAAGAAAAATCAGGCTTGATCATAATTTCATACTGGATTAGAGTATTTATTCTCTCCTTCGCTGCATTAATAAATCATGAGTGAATAGACTGATTTGTCCTGAAGAATTTTATTATAAAGAGTACTTTGTCTCAACTATGGCTAACAACTAGCTTCCAAAAAGCAGCTCAGACTGAGTTGCAATTTAAAACTTACTATGAATCACAGTGACCAGCCAAACCAAGCAGCAGTGTTCAATATACTTTTGAGAACAACTGGTTTGCCTCCTGACAGAATGAGATATTCAGCAATTGTCGAAAACAAAGGAGTAAAAAAGAAAAAGGGACAAAAGGTAATTGTCAGAGAGAAAAAGTAGAAAGAAGAGCCTCGCCTGTACCAATCTCAGGTTAAAACAGCAACAGTCTGTTCTTAATTACTATAGTTTATTTGGGGGGTTGGGAGGAGCCTTCTTTGGGAGTCTCCTACCTCATTATTTGGGTCCTGAATAACCTTATAAAGAGCTGGCACCAGGGATTTTTTCCGGTGCAACGTTGATGCATAAGTGGAGATTTGATTTTCAGGTAATGCCTAAAGAAAGAGATATAGACAGCAGTTACTATAAGTAGCAGCTCAGGTGTTAGCTTTCATATATTGATAGACACCTGTGAACATGTTAAATGCAGTTTTGATAACATTAAACACAGTAACCACAATCCCTGAGCTTCAGTCAAGACTGAAAATCACAACTTACTATACTAGTAAAGGTGGAATTTAGTCCTTTCAACACTGATTCAAGCAAGCTACCTAAAAGCCTTACAGTGCTGGGACCCCATTCTTCATGGTGTTGAATGATATGCAGAATATTCTTGAACTTGAGTGGTAGTTGAGGACATTCAGCAACTTGCAGAACAAGGTCGCTAAACATCTCCGGATCTATCAATATTAAAATTATTTGCCACAAAACCAGTCTAGTTTCAAGACCCTCTCCTCTTCTCTTTTCCTCTTCAGCCAGGAACTTTTCCAAATTTTTATATAAATTTAAATTCCTTTTTTAAAAACCTATGATAATAAAGCCTCGGATTATTAAAAGTGAAATAATTTTAAAAATCCAATTTACTTGTCTCTATGTGCTGTTTTATTTTATATTTCTCTCAGCTCAATAAAAGTTTAGGTCTGGTTTACAGTCAAGATACTTTCATGTTCTTAGTAATGTGAAACATGGAGTCCATCCATTCTACAAAGGAAGGTATATTTGTTTAAAAACAACTATTCTCACCGGAGTTTTTTAAACTGTGGAAATACTTCTATTAGTCTTAGATTTTATAAAAAAAATTGGTTAAATTTTTAAATTTTGTGAACAAAATTAAAAAATTGACAGTTTCCCTTTAAATTCAATCAGCTTGATTTACAGAGTGTGATGTGCTCTGAAGTGAGATCTACATAATATGCTATATGGTCTACACATTACAATATTTGTATTTCAAATTGTGCTTTTTATATCAAACACCTTTATACAGACATCTACACATTGTGCAGAAGATACAAAAGATTAAAAATCAAAATAAGCTTTTACACTTTACATTTTTAATCATTAATATTTTAATGTTATCTGCCATTAAACAATGTTGTTATTGCCATGCACCTTACTCAGCTCACCTTGAATTCTGATAGCCATTCTTCCACCACACCACGTTCTGATCCCAGCATTTTCTTACAGCTTCTCCTTTCTTACCTTTAAGAACAAGAAAGAGAAGCTCAAAGGTAGAGTACACTCCTGTCAACAAACCATAGCTCTGTAAAACCCTGACCTAAAGCAGGGGAGGGGGGGGGGAAGGAGGAGGAGAAGGAGACCATTCCAATATCTGATAGTTTAATTTTTTTTTTTTAATCAAACATTACCAGACGTGGTATCTCTGAATTAGTCCCATTTTCTAATGATTTTTTAAAATGTTCTCTTGATGGTCCTAGACATAAAGCTACAGTACTTCAGCGGGTCAGAGAGAACTCAGTGCTTCAGGCCAAACTGTACATTATCTAAGATAAACACACCATCCATCCCTGTGCTCTTACCAAATATAGTACAAAGAAAAGACAACTGGAACAACTGAAGAGCATCATGGAGCAAAGCCACGTGACAGGTTATAATGACAGCTCTGGATACGGCATAAGGCAAAGCACAGTTCCATTTAAAAAGTCATAAAAATGTCTTGGAAGTCAGGGTAGCAGAACATTTTATTTCTTAAAGCTGTTCTGGAGGAATTGTGAAGTTTCTCTGTCAAGCTGCAAGACTGAAGATTTTTTTTAACAGTACGCTGCATTTTAACCATACAAAGCACTATTAGTTTTTTTTTAAACCACACAATTACTATTGCTACTTTCCCACCATATAACAGTCTTATTCTGGCATCTTGAGTTCAGACAAAAACAGATCTCAAGCCAATAACATGGAGTTTTATGGTGTCTGCTACTAGCATATTATTTTGAAATAATAAACACCCTAATCTGATTAGCAGTCTCCATTTAAGCACAATATTTAAATTGCAACTTTCTGTTTTCATAAATTAAGATAGGGTTTAAGTCACACAGTGTGGATTTCTGAAGTATTTAAACATCTGAATATTCACATTAAATGAATTCCTTTTTTTATTTTAAAAAAGGGCCCGGAACTGAGCCAGTTTGTTACAGGGACTTTAAACTATCCCAAATAAAACATTTAACACAATAGAGGGTGCATTAAATAAAGACATTTCATAAACACCAAGATCAATCCTTCATTAGTAGAGAGCGGGACAAGATGACCTAGTAGATTCTTTCCCTCTTTAATTTCTATCTTTACTTTCTTTTTATTATAGTGGCAGCACACAAATTTAATCAGAACAATGCTAAGCATATTCACTAAGCTACTATTAGATTTAGAAATTGTTGTGATTTGTCAGCTGCAACACACTGACCCACAATCTTGCACTCAGGTCCAAAACTACCATTACTAATTTGCTTTTTCACAGGAAAACAAGTGTTGTTAAACAGAAGAAAAACAGAAGATACAGAAGGGACTTGAAAATGTATATAATAGATAATAATGGATATGAAAATAGAGCTTCACAGAAAGAATGGTTATTTACCTCATAACTGTTGTTCTTCAAGATGTGTTGCTCATATCCATTCTGAATGTAGGTGTATGTGCGCACCACATGCACCGGTGCCGGATGTTTTTTCCCTAGCAGTACTCGTATGGCTGGCTCTAGCGCCCTCTGCAGAGGCGTGTGTATGCACCCACATATATGGTGCTGCCGGCCCCCTTCCTTTCAGTTCCTTCTTGCCGGAACTCTGACAGAGGGGACAGAGGGTGGGTTGTGGAATGGACATGAGCAACACATCTCGAAGAACAGTTATGAGGTAAGTAACCATTCTTTCTTCTTCGAGTGCTTGCTCATGTCCATTCTGAATGTAGGCAACTCACCAGCTGTACCTCCGGAGGTGGGTGGAGTTCATGGCTGTGAAGAATTCAGAACCACTCTGCCAAATCCTGCATCATCCCGAGCTTGCTGCGTGATGGCATAGTGGACGTAAAGGTATGCACAGACAACCACATAGCGACCCAACAAATAACCTGAATAGGCACATGAGCCAGATAGGCCGCCGAACACACCTGGGCTCTAGTGGAATGAGCTGACAGAAATGCTGGAGGCGTTGCCCTGGCGTGTTCGTAACAGGCGCGAATGCAGGCTATGATCCAGGACAAGATTCACTGTGTGGAAACCAGTTTGCCCTTCATCCTATCTGCAATTGTCACAAAGAGCTGTGTGGAGCAGCGAAACAATCTGGTCCTATTGATGTAGAAGGTCAGAGCCCTCCTTTCATCGAGTGAGTGCAGACGCCTCTCTTCATCGGAGCTATGAGGTTTAGGGCAGAATACCGGCAAAGATGTCCTGGTTAATATGAAAGTAGATGACCTTAGAGAGGAATGCTGGATGAGGGCGGAGCCGGACTTTATCCTTGAAAAACACAGTATAAAGCGGCTCTGAGGTCATAGCCTTAATCTCCAAAATCCTATGTGCGAAGTGATTGCTACTAACACCATCACCTTCCAGAACAGATGCATGAGCGAGCAGGAGGCCAACGGTTCAAAGGGCGGAGCCGTGATCTGAGAGAGGACCAGGTTCAGGTCCTACCTGGGAACTGGCTCTCTAATCTGAGGGAAGAGTCTTTCCAGCCCCTTGAGAAATCTAAAAGTCATTGTACGAAAGAAGACCGATCTGCCCTGAATAGGTGGGCAGAACGCTGATATTGCTGCTAAGTGGACTTTCACTGACGAAAAGCTTAAGTCTCCCTGTTTCAAATTAAACAGATAGTTCAGGATCGTCTGTACAAAAGACTTCATCGGCGATACCTTGTGATCAGCCACCCAGCAGGTGAAGCGCTTCCACTTTGTTAGGTAGGATGCTCTAGTGGAAGGCTTTCTGCTTTCCAGCAGCACTGTCTGGACCTGGGCTGAACAGTGTTGCTCTTTCCCACTCAGCCACGCAGCAGCCAAGCCATCGGATGTAAGGAGGCTAGGTCAGGGTGAAGCAGCCAGCTGTTGTCCTGGAGATGAGATCCGGGCGCAGAGGTAGCAACCACAGCCGAGCCAGAGAGAGGTCCTGCAGCATCCCAAACCAGTGCTGACAAGCACCCGGGGGCTACCAGAATGACTTGAGCTTTGTCTCTCTCGACTTTCACCAGGACTCTGTGCACCAGCAGTATTGGGGGAAACGCATACATGAGCCCCCTCCCCCCCCCGACTATGAGAGTAGAAACACGTCCGACAGAGAGCCGTCCTCCGACCCCAACAAAGAGCAAAAGCGGGCACATTTCCTGTTCTCCCTGGTGGCAAACAGGTCCACCTGGGAAACTTTAGAAGCTGCGGTCGGCTATCTCCTGGTGGAGCGACCACTCGTGGTGAGAGCAAAAGGACCTGCTCAAACAATCTGCTAGGGTATTCTTCAGCCCTGGCAGATGGACTGCTTCTAGGATAACGTTGTGCTCTGCATAAAAGTCCCAGAGATGTAAGGCAGCGGGTTGGAGACCTGGTTGCTCCTTGCCTGTTGATATAATATATTGCTGCTGTGTTGTCCATGAGTACTCCCAATACTCTACTGGACAGATGAGGCCAAAACACTTCGCAGGCCAGACTGATGGCTCTGAGCTCCTTGACATTTATATGCACGCTCAGCTCCTCTCTGGACCAATAACTTTGCGTCCTGAGGGTCCCCAGGTGGGCCCCTCCCACACCAGGTCCGAGGCATCCAAGACCAGGGACCGCGTTGGCCTCGGGGTCACGAAGGGAATTCCTGCCAGTACCTGATGGGGGGTTGTCCACCACTCTAGAGATATAAGTATGTGAGAGGGGATTGTGACCACTCTGTCCAGGGGATGTGTTGACGGGGAGTATACTGTAGCCAGTCACATTTGGAGCAGCTTCAAGCGTAGCCTCAAGTGGCGGACCACATAGGTACAAGCTGCCGTATGTCCTAGCAGGCTGAGGCATACCCTCACCGTGGTAACCGAGTAGCCTCTTAGGCTGGCTATAAGCTTTGTCATTGCCTGGAATCTGGCAGCGGGCAGCAGCGCTCTGGCTTGTACAGAGTCTAGGACTGCCCCCACACACACTATTCTCTGAACCGGAGTGAGTAACGACGTCTGTTCATTTATTAAACAGGCCCTGAGACTGGCACGTGTCTCTCACAATCTGCACATCTCAATGGACCTGATCCTTCAAGCAGCCTCTGATAAGCCAATCATTCACATAGGGGAAGACCTGCACCCCCTTGAGCCTGAGGTGGGCCGCTACCACTGCCATACACTTGATAAAAACACAGGGAGCCATGGAAAGGCCAAATGGTAGGACAGCAAATTGGAAATACTGTGTGCCTACTGTAAACCGCAGAAGCCTCCTGTGGTCTGGGAAGATAGCGATTTGAAAGTAAGCATCCTTTAAATCGAGGGTGGCAAACCAGTCGCCCAGATCCAGCGTGGGAATGATGGCCGCACTAAGGAGACTATGCAAAACTTTAATCTTTTGAGGAACTTGTTCAGGGCCCATAGGTCTAATATGGGCCTGAGGCCCCCTTTCGCTTTGGGGATCAGGAAGTACCTTGAGTAGAATCCTTTTCCCCTCAGGTTGTGAGGAACCTCCTCCACCGCCCCAACTGCATGAGGGCTTGGACAAAGAGTTGCTCGTGAGAAGGGTCCTTGAAGAGGGACAGGAGAGGAGGGTGGGAGGGCAGGATCAAAGTGAACTGAAGGGTGTAGCCAGCAGCCACCATGTTCAAAACCCAGCGGTCTGATGTAAATTGCCCTCCAGGCCAGGAGGAAGGGGGCAAGGTGGGTGGCAAATGGCCAGGAGACTGGATCTCGGGCACGAAGTGGTCAGTCGGACTCGGGCGCACCTTCAGAAGCCTTTCTTTCCGCCTGAGGAATGGCGGCTTGGGCCTGGGATTCGAGGATGATGCTGGTGAAATGCCCCGGCGGCACTTGTAACCTCTGTTTCTTCTCCTAGAGGGCTCTCCCCTGGACTGTCCTCCAAAGAGCTGCTGCTGCGAAGGCCTGAAGTGCCTTCTTGATGAGGATGGGGTATAAAGGCCCAAAGATCACAATGTGGCCCTAGGGTCCTTTAGACCATGCAGCCTGGAGTCACTTTGGTCTGCAAACAGAGTGGTGCCATCGAACTGGAGGTCCTGGATGGAGTGCTGTATCTCCGTCGAGAGACCGGATGATTAGAGCCACGAGGCCCTCCTCATAGACATCGCAGAGGCCATCGCCCGTGCTGCCCAGTTCACCACGTCTGAAGCTGCCTGTAGTGAGGCCCTGGCCACAGTCCTACCCTCCTCCAGGATGGCCTCGAACTCCTGCTTTGAGGGCTGGGGGAGGGAATCAGTGAATTTCTCAAGAAACTGATGTATGTTAAAGTGGTATCGCCCCAGCAACGCCTGTTGCTTAGCTACCCTTAGCTGCAAGCTTGCCACTGAATAAATTTTTCATCCAAATAAATCCATCTTTTTTGCCTCTTTATTCTTCGACATACAGCTCATTTGCCCTTGCTTGTCTCGCTCGTTTGCTGCTGCGACCACCACCAAGCCCGGAGCCAGGTGAATATACAAATATTCAAACCTTTTAGCGGGCACGTAATATTTCTTCTCTGCCTGCTTGGATGTGGGTAGCAGAGATGCTGGGGTTTGTCACAAGGCCTTAGCCAGTTTGACCACTCCGTCATGTACAGGGAGGACCACTCTAGAAGGAGCTGCAGATACCAGGACTCCAAAGAGTTCATCCACCGTTTTTTTGAGCTCCTCTATCTTAAGGCCCAGGTTAGCTGCTACCCTTCTCAGCCCTATAATTGCCCTATAATTGTCAAGCAGGGCCTGCGTGGGGCCTGCCACTGCCTCGTCCAGGGAGGAGGAGGAGGAGACCGGCAGTTGAGGGGGTGTGGGCATCTCTTCCTGAGATGGGTAGCTACCGATGGGCTGCCTGACAACAACTCCTCATGGTCCCAGTCAACGTCTATTGTCGGTGCTGTAGTGATGTCCTTTGAGGAGTGCAGCACTGAAGCTCCCGTAGAGGAGAGTGGGTATGGCACCGGAGGGTGGGGAAACCCCCAGAGGTTCCAGTGCTGCCAGGGCCCAGACCACTGTCCTTGTGACCATCCTCCCATCTGTGGCGGGCAGCAGCATGGGGGCAGGCACAGGCAGCTTCATAGCTTGTCTCCTCAGGGGAAGTACCACTTCATTTCCCGAGCTCAGGGAAGAACGCTCCCATGACCACTGGGGTGCTGACCTCGTTTGCTTATCTGTCTCCCGGCGTCAAAGATCCAGTGCCAGGGAGCGGTGACTGGAGCCGGATCATTGTTGATGCCGCGATCTTGTCTTGTCCTTGGATTTCCTATAAGAACTCGTACAGTACTGCAGCTCCAGTGCCCTGCTGTCTGCTGGTGATACATGATGCTTGGAAAATTTCGGGACCCCAAAGACTGCCAACGCTCAGCGGATCAGCTATGTCCCAGGCACCGGTGCCTATTACTCAGCAACCAGTGGCTCAACCTCGATCTGTCCCAGCATGGCTCTGATGACCGGTGCCGAGAGCCTGATGAGTGCCTGAGGTTGGCGAAGGGCGGCCCATGGATGAGGGTCGGGGTCACTGCGCCGACATCGGCGTCCCCCTCGGTGAACGCTCAATTGGGGCGTCCGCTCCTTGGTGCGCTGCCCTACCCTGTCACAGCGTAGGTGGTACCAGCGAGGCCAGCATCACCTGGAATGCCTCAGGTGTGGAAGGGACCAACAGGTGGTGCGGGCCTCTGCCACTCCCCGGAGTCGACAGTGGTGTGGTACCCGGACTTGACGCCCATCTGGGTGGAGACCCTTTCCAGGCTAACTCTGGCTTCTTTGAGGCTTTCTTAGCTGGCTTCAGCACCGGCAAAAGCTCCCTCTCCAAGAGCGTCTTCTTCTGGCGCATCTTCTGCACCGGAGATGATGAGCAATGCTGGGGGAACTCTGACGCTGGCACAGCACTTTTCAACGGGGCCGCGGTACTCAGTCCAGAGTCCAATCTCGGCTCCGACACTGGTCTGAGCGCCACTTCCATCAGAAGGGCCTTGAGTCTTATATCTCGGTCCTTGGGCGAAAGGTCTTACAAATTTTTCACTTCGCAGATAGGTGGGCTTCCCCCAAGTACCTCAAACAGCTCTGATGCAGGTTGCTCAGTGGCATAGGCTTCTTACAAGAAGCGCAGGGCTTAAATCCTGGGAACTGGGGCATGCTCCGACCTCTGGAGCTTCCTTAGCTGCAAACCTAGCTAATAACAAACAACAATTTTCTAGAACTGGTACTAAATAGATAGAAAAACCACTAGGAAGACAGAGACTTACAAGAGCAAGAGAGTCGTTCCAGCACTGTCCTGGGTGGTAAGAAGTAACTGAGAGGGAGGGGGCCGGCAGCACCATATATGCGGGCGCATACGTGCACCGCTGCAGAGGGCGCTAGAGCCAGCCCTAAGGGTACCGCTAGGGGAAAAACTTCTGGCACCGGTGCATGTGGCGCATGCACACACACCTACATTCGGAATGGACATGAGCAAGCACTCGAAGAAGAAAAAAATATTGTGAAGCCATCCATCACTTTACCACCACCACCACAAGAGATGTCTCTCTCAGAAATACAGGAGAATACACATATGCAAATCTGGCCAGCGCAAAGCCCAGGGCACAACTGTATTTCTGTAAGGCTATACAGAACCAGTTTGTAGTCTTCATAAAAGAATTTACAAAAAAGTAAAAATATAAAGCAATAATATTGTATTCAAGTTCAGATGAAGTGGCATATAGTTTAGAAGAGATTTTTAATGTATTATGGAAGTTCTTCCTGGAAAAACCCTTAAGATCTCCTATACGTAGATTTCTGAATAAATCATAACCTATCGGAAACATATTGCTCATGCCATCATAGCTACAAAGGGAAATCATCATTACAGCAAGGATGAACAAGAAAAATGCACAGCTAACAAAACTTGTGCAAACTTCACTTGCTAACTTAAGTCTTTTTCACTTGTAAAGATATAAAAGCACAGTCAAATACAGAGTCAGACAAAAGGTAGACACAGTCATGATATTTTCCAAAATAGCTAGTATGTATAAACTGCTGAGAGTTCTTGCCAGTCCTGTTTAGATTTGCACAGAACAGGTTAAAGGAAAAATATTTGAGTTGAGTTTATTAACCAAATGGGAGTAAACAACTAAAATTAATCTAATTAAATTAGATTTAAAATATAACTTGTTGTGTCATCTGAAAAAGGCCCTAATAAACAATAAGCTATTCTTCCAAATATTAGTGTTAAGTCTTGCCGGTTTGGTTGTTTTCTCTTTGTTTTAATTTTAAATACCCTTTTTACATATTTATTTATAGGTATTTCTAAATATGTTTTCACTAGGGAAACCTGGCACAGGCTCAGACAATTAATGTTTCTGTTGTGACTTAAAGAATTTATATCCTCTATAGTTTTTTTGTACTGGTTCTGAATCTACTGCTAGTTATGGAATCCAAACTCTCTTTCCCTATTCCACTGTTTTACCCTTCTCCATTTAGCAAGCTGACATTTCTATTTTTTACAAAACACAAGTAAAAATGGCTATGCCTTTAGTATCAAATATCATGGTTAACATTCACACAGTTCTGAAAGTGGGATTTGTTAGCTGATTTGAACTCCCTCTGCCACTTGGCTACCTCTAAAGAACCAAAATATGATATGACTCTCTAATATTTAACAACTACCACCAATGTTTTAAACATTTAAAGTTCTTCTTAGATCAAAACTGAGATACTCATGTAATGAAATGACACCAGAAGCTAGAATTTCAAAACAAACCCACCAAATATTGAGAGAAATTGGCCCTTTAAGGAATAATGCATTTAATCTAATGAAGATGGCAAATTTAAGTATAGGATTTTGGTGTTTATTTTACTTTTAGAAAGAACTATTTACAGTATAGTATGTCAGCAGCAGAATTCTCAGTCTCCATTTTGACTTCAATACAGGTTGGTAGTGATCCAAAATCATTACCATCTTAAAATAGTTTAGTAGTATAAGTGAAATGAATTGGTGTTTTCAAATCGGTCTCTAGGGAGTGTCTATATCACAGAAATCACCACCATAACTTTGACCCTTGTTAATAATCTCAATAGATAGGCCAAGTATTGCACTGACACGGAGACTCAACTACCCTCATCTTTAGAAACAGTCACTCCATACGAAGGTTGAGTTACATTGGCCAAAAGACTGCACTCACTCCTGCCTAAGCTGCACCAGTTCTGTGGAAATAAATAAATAAAACAAAACAAAATTACCTCAAATTCCAGTGCTGTTAATAGGCACTTTTTAGGAGCATTTTTTTCTGAAGAGATGTCGATGTTTTAATGGAGCACAATGGGATGTTGTAGGGACTTTGATCAATTTTGTTAGTAAAGTACATATGAAACATGCACAGAAATGCTAGCAGGGATTTTTACAAATTGGAAGAGTCCCTAAACAGAGCTTCCAACAAATACAAACCAAATTAATGTGCTGCCATGGAAATTTCAATCTGAAAAACAACCTGATCAGCAATTCAATTAATCTTTATTATACAGCTCTCTTTTAAAAAAAATACTCTAAGGGAACAGGTCTGTTCAAGATAACTACTACAAATGTAGCTGACCAGTTGCTTTTAAAAAGTTAGTATTATTATTAATATTTAGCATGGCTACCATTCCTTTTTTCTGACAATCTCAGAGCACATAGTTCCCCTCCAACATACCAAGATAATTAATCAATCTTTTTAACCATCCCTCTCTGATAAACAAAATGCTTCCTCAATTCTTTTATCACAAAAAGCATAGCTGATCTACAGTGTAGGAAGACAAACTTTTTAATATTCATGGCTAGCAACAGGCAGGATATACAAGACAAGTTGAGGAAGTTTTAGATCATTGTTAGGAGAATAAGGGAAGGCGCAAGCACACCATTAATATTAATGCAAACTGAAAAAAGCTTGATAAAATGGACATTTTAGGGTTAAATATAATCCTATATAATCCTGTTGTAATAAAATATAATCCTGTTGTAATAATGGAGGAGGGGAACCTTTTTTTCTTTTTTTCTTTGTACATAGATCATAGAACAAATTGATTATGGTTACATTCATGTATTAATACTGTTGTCTGAAACTGTATTTATGCTGAAAATTACTCCTGATTAGGGTTAGTCAGATTATATTTATTCATTTAAAAGATTTTACTACTGTTCCTAAACACAGAGGTTCTTTGTTATAGAGCTGAGTACAGATTGTTTTAACGTATTTACTTCCTGCCAGAGGCACTACTAACACACACAAAGATTTTAAGAAGGTTTGTGCCTGTCACATGTATTAAATAGCCTTTTTCCTTTTCAGCTCTTTTGCTTATGGTTCACAGTAAAGAGATTGTGTGAAAGCTCTTATCCCAAAGCTTACAGAGACTAAAAAAATAAAAGCGTAAGGAGATTGGGGTCTTTAGGTATTTGGACAGATTTAACACAGATCTCTCACACATTTATAGGAAACTCATCTCTCTCCCAACGACCATTCAAATAGCTCCCTTATTACAATATTTTTTCTTTCCCAAATCAGGATATCCTTGTCCTGGCCAGGGAGTAAAGTAGCACATTGCCAGATAATGTAGCAGGGACACTTGTGAGCGGTGGCATTGGAAGGACTGCAAAAGTGTGGGGTGGGGGCCAAATATGGATGAGTGGCATTGCAATCTGGTACATGGATTTGCAATCCCAGTCAAAGTTGGCTTCCATTTCTACAGAAAATGTGCCTTGAGGGAGCACCTTCCCCATCCTGCCACCACCTCTACCACCAGCCCAACCATCTCAAAGCCTTCGAGGGAGCCCTCCACTTTCTCCAGCCCAGCCTCCCGGTGTCCCTGCCTTCCCCACCCCACAATCCTGACTCTTCCAGAGCCCCTTCCTCTCCTGCTCTTTATCTAACCCTCCCTGCTAGTGAGCCTCTCACCCTCAAATGATGGGTCTGTCCCACTTCTTGGATCCAGCTGCTCCCTGGCACCAAGAGGAAGCACTGCTGTGGTTATGGCGGCTGGCGGATAACGGATCGGCATGCAGTACAACTCAGAGCAGGACCTGGCTGTCACACTGCACGTGGTGTGACAAAGAACAGGACTGGGTGCTGTCCAGGTCGCAGCACGCTCCCTCATAGCCATGGACATGTTAGTTTTAAAAAGGTGGACAGCAATGGCCCCCTATCTCCAACACCTATCTTTATGAGCTCTGAATTGTCCCATCCCAGTCTCTGCAGCCAGAAGGAAGGCAATTAAGAAAGTGCTGGGACAGGATCAGAAAAATGAGGCAGGGTAGTAGCGAAGATTTTGAAGGCCACATGAGTCATCTGGAGGGAAAAAGTGTATTCTAATAAAGAGAAAATGGTGAAGGTAAGCAAGCAAAACAGATGAAAACAAAGTCTGTATTATGTTAAGTGCCTTTTCTTGTGGTAATTGTATACAGTCTAGATAAAAATGAGTCAACATTCTACTATGGCTCCCTGAAGTTGTGTCATTTCCCCCCAATCTCTATATTGTTGCAGGAGATTCTATTTGTGCGACAGAGTAGGCATGGGAATCTTAAATCTTGCAGTAGAAAAAGGGGCAAACATTAGGTTACAGAGCCATTGATGCTTTAGAAATGCTGACAGATAGGATGTCTAAAGAAAAGTAGAGGCACTGATAGTGTCTGCATCAGTATTTGCCTTTGACAGAACCTTAAAACCTTTCTGGAAATGAAAAAAAATGTCTTGCTCCAAGAAAATGAGAAACAAAGTACTTTATGAGGGATCTGTACTCTAAAGGGTATTTTGGTCACTGGCAAGTGTTCCCAAAGAGAGAGAGAAAAGATGAAACACTACGAGCTGGAGGGGGCAGGGTGTTAACCAAACTTTTGCCAATACCTACAGCATTCACTAATTTTGAAATTTGCACAAATGTCATCATCTACCTTCTCTGAACTACAAACTCCTTTTTCTGAAATGTTTAGCCCCTTCTGCAAGGAACAAAGCCAAAACCAGAAAATTTCAGGAAAAGGAAAATTTAAAAAATAGGAAAAAGGAATAACATATTAATGTTTGGCTTTAATCCTACAAACCCTTGTGCATGTGCTTAACTTCACACCTGAGTAATCTCATTGATGTAAGTGAGACTACTCACATGTGTAACATTAACCACGTGTGCAAGTATTTGCAAAATCCAGGTTTCAGAGAGTAATAGGAGAGTGCTATTATAAACCAAAAACATTGAGAATTAGGAAAGAAACAGAAAGCTGATAGTAGGTGCAGAGTTAAAAAAAGAAAAAAATTTAGATTTCATTTACTATTTGTTTAATAAATATTTTCATAAATATGCTCTAGTGCAAACAGAAGTGGTAGGCTGGATACAATAATTACTGCATAATTCCATGGCTAGGATCATATAACAGGTCAGACTAGATAATTATAATGGTCTCCTCCAGTCTTAAAATTTAAAAAAAAAAAAAAAAAAGATGAATCTATAACCTCTATTTTATTTTGATTTTTGGTGGAAGATTTTGATTTAACAGGAGAACTGAGCATTTGATAAATGGAAGATATTAAGGTTCCCAACATTGATTTTGTGAGACCATCAAGGTATATTTCTTTAAGTCTTTGCTTGTTTGAATGGAACTACTCATGGCAGTAAGCACTGCACTGGGCAGTTAAGTAGTTTGTGTGATCACGTCCAGAGAATCTATGCTCTTCATGGCAAGGATCTATTTTAAGTGTTTCTTAAGCATGCAGCCTTCTGTGGTGCTTAAAGAGTGGTAGTAATAGTAACAACAGTAAATTTACTTGAATTTAAGAAGTAGCTGATCTCGTTTCAGTAGCACTGTTTTGTGCATTAAATTCAAAATCCATTCTACCAATAATAGATGATAACCAACTAATGCAAGCTTTGGAAACAAAAATATCAAACACAGTATCACTCACAAATAGAATTTGGAACCCAGTGATTAGCAGTCATAATTTGCATGATACCTGAATATGGTTATTTGGAAACACCAAAGAAGCAAAAACAACGAGAGTTCTGTAGCACTTTAAAGACCAACAAATTTAATTTTAGCAGGCATAAGCTTTCGTGAGCTTCAGCCCACTTCCTCAGATGCAGTTGGTAGAAATGATACAGCAAATAGGAAACATATATAGAAGGCAACATATGGCATATGAAGCTCACGAAAGCTTATGCCTGCTGAAATTAAATTTGTTGGTCTTTAAAGTGCACAGAAATCTCGTTGTTTTTGCTGGATACAGACTAACACGGCTACCCCTCTGGAACCAAAGAAGCAGTTACTAAATGGTTCTGTTTGTTGTGATTGGTGTAAAAATTTGCTATAACATGTACTGTGTCCAACTTTACCTCTGTTTTAAGAAGTCAGTTCTCTAAAGGAGGAGGAGGAGGAATGCAGCAGTTTTCCAGTCTGGAATGCATTTGTCACACTTTAAAATATTCCTCAGTTCTATGAAAGATGAAAAGAGAAAATGTGTGATAAACAAAACAAACAAAGATGCAAGATAGACTTTGGTAAAGCACACACTATACTTAATTTACTTAATTCATTTTTCTGCATTATAGACAAACTGCAGAAATTACCAGCTAAAAATCAGTGGGACTGTGCATGGGCACACAGGTCTTCCTGCATAGATCTAATTACAGGTTCACAACCAAACAAGTTAACATTCCTCATCATTTATCTGTATTACATAGCAACCAGCCATATTTAATTAAAATAGCTGCAGGTTTTCCGGAATTATTAAACATCTTAAATATGAGTTCTTTTAAAGTAATTAAATCACTATGATTTCATTATATAATCTCAACTGACACACAAAAACAGCACAAGGATTTCTCCACATACAGAAAAGCAACAAATAACTCTTTGAAACAGAATCAAATATCAATCTTATCAGCTCACAGACAATGACTTCTCTTACCATCCTTTCTTTAAACAATTACTGTACATTGGAAGATTTTGCTAAGATTTTAAACAAGTGGTAACAGTATTCAAACACTGCACACCATAGAAGCCCAGAAAAGTTAAGCTACTTCTGCAGTAAGTGCAAACATGACTATTTCTTTGGAGAAATCTAGAGCAAGGGACGTAGAAATATGCTTTATAAATAAGTGCACGAGTTTGTCACGGGGTCACAGATTCCGGACCTCTTCTGGGGCATGGCTGGAGCAGCCATCAGCCTCAGCTGCCAGAACAGAGGCTACCCTGGAGATGGGCAACTGCTGCCTGGCAACCTAACAGCTGATCTGGGGCTACAGCTGCCTAACAGCTAATTGGTGCAGCCCACATAACAGCTGATCTGTGGAGGCTGCTGGGGCATCTAACAACTGATCACCATGCCCCAATCAGCTGATGGGCAGAGGTGGTGGCTGTCGCCCAGGTCCCCAACAGCTGATGGGCGGCCTCCCCAAAGAGCTGATGGCTGCAGCTGCATGGGAACCAAAACAGATGATCGGCAGACCAGCCCCCAGAGCGGCTGAGTTTGGGATGGGGTTGGAGCAGCTGCAAGTTTGTTCCATGCCCCAAGCTATTTCTAGTAAAAGTCAGGGACAGGTCACGGCTTCCATGAATTTTTGTTTATTGCCCGTGACCTGTCCTTGACTTTTACTAAAAATACCCGTGACAGAATCTTAACCTTATTTATAAAACATTTCTATACTCTCCAATGGTCAGTAGCATATACGAAGTGATGGTAGGCTACGAGTAGGAAGACAAAATGTACATTTTATAATGCTAGGCTAAGCACTGAATGTTACTGTATATTTTATGTAATAAAGGCTCTTTGCCCTCTAGCTCCGAAATTCAGAACAAAACTGCAGTAAGAAAACAAAGAAAGCTGACGTCTGTTGAAATACAGAGACTTAGAAAGTTATCAACAGTAACATATATTAGCCCCATTGTTACTACTGTGAGATTTATAGTGAAAGTGCACTGACTGGGAGGACAGTACTAGGGATGTAATGAAACTAATGAGTGTGAAGAACCAGTGACTCTCTCGAAGTCAGAGTTCAGCCTTATATCTGAACAAATCTGCTGTACTAAGAAAATATCCCAATAGTTGAAAGATACCAATTCAAAAGCTTCCGTCAAATTTTAGACAGGTTCGAATGTCCCTAATGCAAAAGGGCAGAAATGGAGAGCATCCCAATGGCACAATCATTAACTTATTTCAGAAATTTTCTGCCCAACAAGTGGTCAGGAGTTAAATTACACAGGAATACAATCATTAATAGAACACTGTAGCTGTAACTTTGTAACAAAGAGCATACTGCAACTGCCCTAAGTGTGTGCACATAATCTTTGGCCCTCACACACCCAGCAGAAACAATATGCCCACAGCATAAAGACTGAGTTCATTGTTCATTAAGCACCTCCTCTTGGCAGCTTATGAAACACTCTGAGTAATTCAACATTAATAGTCATTCCTCAAAAAATGGTCCATTTATGAAACTTTAAAAACTGAAGCCAGATGTAAATGTTACAGGAATTGTTCCCTGCAAAAGTAGCTATACTACAAAGAGCATCAAACAAATACAAGCTGGCACTGCATGTTTTTAAACCATCATCAGAAAGAGTACCCAGTGTATAATTAATACACTTTTGGCATGTAACATTGTGTTTTCCAGTTTTAGGTTAAAACTGATGAAACCTAAAAGCAAAAACTAAAATACAGGGTGGCTGTGTTTGTTTTTTGTAAAATATACATCAAAACACAAAAGTATTAAATAGAAAGTCTAGTGATTCCTCATGTTCATTCATTTCTGGAGGCAAGAGTTTGCAGAGGGTCCTGGTTTTATTTATTTTTAGATGGGTGGTGATGGGGGAACCAACAAGTTTTACTACTAAAAATGAGCAATAAATTGCCCTAAAATTAAAACATCAGAGGTCAAAAAACAAGCTAATTATGAAGAAAATAATCAAAGGGATAACTCATTTTTATTTTTTTCATTTAAATTACTGGCTCAGGTCTTCAATTAATCTTACCTCAAAGATGTCACCTTTTGGATAAAAATGCACATTTATGTTTCAAACACTAGATCTAAAGGTAGGTTAAATAAAATTAGATCTTTAGGAAAGAAACAAATAAAAAGGGATTTACAGAACAAGAATTTTTTTTTTATTTTAGTCTTTTCTATTCTATGATCTACCCATTTTTCACTCACCGAAAATTCCACACGCTGACATACTTGTTTGATCACATCAATATAGCTGCTTCTTTTTATACTTCCAGGATATACTTAAGAGGGTGTATGTTAAAAGGCCAGCAATGACCTCATTATCCAAATACAAGTACTAACTAGGATGAAGATTGACAATCAGCCTGTCTGTGTGCTCACCTTGCATCCCACCTATAGAATAAAAATGTAAAATACAAACTACTTTTCCAGCGCAATCATGGCTTGCATTCTATGAACTTTTTTTTTTAATTTAAAGAATATCAGGTATCTGTAACAGTGTTGTGGGGCTATCAGACAGCTGATGGATCCACTCCAGAAATGGCTACATTCAATGGTGAGTGAAGTGTTGCATGTTTTTATTTTATTAGCTATCATACAATATACAAACAATTTGCAAAGTACTTTGGATCTGCAAGGATTAAGACATATATATAAATGTAAAAGGATAGGATACTATTTCTGCATTTCATATTCTAGACCAGAACATAAGATAACAAGAGTAAAAATTAACTAAGATTCCCAGGTAAAAATCTATTTAGATAGTTAAATCTAAACTTTAACTTTGCTAAAAGAAAACATATATGTTTTGTTACAGCATAAGGAAGAACAAAGATCCAGGCACTATGCATTGTAAAATACATACTATTTTATCTAACACTGGATATTTATAAATATAAATAGAGAACCATTTTAGAGAAAATTTTATTCTTAATTGCAGAAAACGCTATTCTTAATTCCAATTCATAGTTTAATGCTTTTTGGTATCTCAAAGTATGTAAATCCTTTTAAAAATCATTAAGTCAGGAGAAATCATAATTCCCTGTCAATCAGCTATCTGGGCAGAATAGGGATTGACACATTTTCCAGTTTAGCATAAACTGAATATACAGTACATGGCCAAAACTTTTTAAAATAAAGGTCCTCTTCATCACACATACCTGTGCAGAAAGTCTTCATTATGATGACAATTTAATATAACTTCTGCTACAGCTCTGAGTAGCAATAATGGAGCTCATTTTTTAAAATTTATTTTGATTTTTTTACATCCTAACCACACACAGTTTTCAAACATCAATGGATAACAAAAAAGACCAGTCTTGGGATATGTCTATACTGATGGCGGCAAAGCTCTGTCAATAAGCCCCTATCTACCGTAAAATAAATATGTTAAAAACACGCTTGTGAAATAGGACTTTAGACCCAACATGCTGTAATACGGTGGCTCCTTGTCTATCAGGACCATGTTACAAAACCTTGTTTTAACTCCAAGGACAGCTGGTTACTGTCAAGGATTGCTGGAATGGGAAAACTATGGGTGAAGGCCTGGCTCCACTGAAATCAATGACAACGCTCATTGACTTCGGTGGGGCTTGACTTTCACCCAGTGAATACAATCCCAAGCCAAAAGAGTCAAATCACTTCCACCTCTGCCCAAAAAGGAGAGGGAAAGAAGAGATGCAGCTCATCTCCCATTCCAAAAGAGCTCTACCTCATCCTGCATGTTAAAAAACCAAACCACCTCCTGTGCCTTGTTGGGAGTCACAAGGCTCAGCTGCCAAACTCTCCATCTTTCTTTAACTACTACTATGAAGTTATGCTTTGTAGATACAAAATTCTAGTAGCAGGTTGAAAACAGAAAATTTAAGCCAATCTACAAAACTGAAGAACACTCCAAAATTTAAATGTGCTTTGATTTAATGCGAAAACTGAATATAATATGCATTTTTCTGTTTAAATCAATAAAACTTCCATTTTAAGATTACTTGAAGCTTCTGCAGAATTTCCAGTTTGCCACACACTTCAGCACTGGAGAGAAACCAGGAAACCTTATTAGAGAAGCTGGTTCCAGCTTAGCCCAGGGGCCAAAGGACTTGGGTAAAATGGAGGAATACCTTGCTCACTTGCAGCAAAGCCTCCATTTTTAAATAGCTCATACAAAGCACAAGAAAGACAGTAGTTTTAAGATGCTCTGAAAAAGAAAAAGAAAAAAAAAGACATTCTCCTTGAAGCAGCTCTGGATTTGAAATAATACATTTCTGTAGTCTATTTAACAGGTTCTAGAAACCAGCACTATAACAAGAGAGGGCTATTATACAACCTTTAATATAGCAACACACAAGATATCATACGAAATATCACTATTCCATTAAAATAACATAATGATGTATGTACTGTTTAAAAAGTGAATCTTAAGAGCGTATATTCGCTCACCTTATACATGCTTGCAGTACCAGTTTCCTTAGAAACAACATTATGCAGCCATCCTACACTAAATCTGAAACATTCTCTCTCATCAGCTCCTGCATGATAACCCATCCTATGCTAAACACAATACGGTCTCTCTCCCATCATCTCATATGTAATAACTCTTTTGATGCTAAAACTGACATAAATCATGTCCCATAAATCAGTTGATGTGTGCTAACCCATCCTGAAACCTATATCTACAATACCCATACACACTTACCACATAACCCCATCTTCCTCAAACATCTGCTCGGATTTTATGTAATAGATCTAATAGGTTTGTTCTAAACCAAACCTGAGATACACGGTTTCTGCTTATGAAATAATTTAGATTATTAAAGATCTATTTTAAGTATAGAAAATGTAGAGTGAAATGTAACATGAGAGAGGAAAACCGTAAACCTGACTATACCAAACCACACATGAGGGCCACTCAGTACTGAATCAACTGACAAAGCTAAAGCAAGTATTAAAAAGGAACAGGCAACAACAAAAGAAGAAGATACCATGGAACAGATTTGTGGAACAATGAGTAAACCAGAGAAAACGCAGTGCAGCTGCCTATTGTGAGAAAGGAAAGGATCATGACCACTGCTGCAAAGAAGAGAAATTTATGCAGGAACAAATAGTTCTAGGAACTATTAATTTTGCATTTTAAAAAGCTTCCTCTTTTTCACCTTTACCATCTCTCCCTTGATTCAAACCAATCTCTATTATATCATGGAAATAGAGCACTTCATTTTTGAAGATGAGTTATCAATTTTAGATCATTAAAACACCAACACACATTTTTGGCCCCAAAATCTGCTACCAACTGCAATCCACCTAAACTGGAATTTAGGTTAGATACTGAGGACTTAAATTATTTGTTCCTCTAGGTCTGCCTGAGTACTCTCAAAAAATGCTGACTGAAGGTTCCTCTGCTGTTACCTGTTGAGTGCTGGAAGCGAACGAAATCTCTCCTAATCTTGTCAATGTCTAGTTGAAAAAGGTTTCTCTTCGGAAAAAAAGTAGAGGGTAACTAAGTGGGGCAGATTACAGTTTCAACAGCTTTTCTTAGATCTCCTTAAAAGGAAATGTTGGCTATTTCTGATTCAATTCTATTTCAGCCAAAGCTATGACACAACAACATATGTATTACGTAAAAAGCCTGAATTAAACAAATATTAAGGCTGCAAAGCCAAGAACTCAAAAGTTAGAAAAGTCACATTTAAGGTTGCCCATGCAATATGTTAGTCTTCAGTTATTGTGCCAGTGGTTTTCACAGATATTTGCTGACAACAGGGGAATGTTAAGACTCAGGAATCCTACCGCTTTGATTCCAGATTGTGGCAGAAATGGGCTTCAGTGGTCGCAGGTCCCTCTACCCATCCTGTCCAACCTTTCTGTTTCCTTCCCCAACCTCGTTCCAGTCCCCATTCCATAAGCTTCTCATGCCCCTGCATTCTACAGTGCCTGGGCACCAGCAATGAGGGCACTGAGAGCACAGGAGAGTCTCCTGCTCTCAATTCCTGTGCCTGGCATCACAAGAGAGGAGCAACTACATGGAAAGTTCTGCTCAGCCATAAAGTTCTGGGATGGAGCATATTCTCAATCATTCTGGGGGGATAGCGCATGCACAGTCTGGTCAGTATACAGGACCTATGTGAGGATGGAGCACGCTCAATGCAGCCAATCTTCAGAGAACAATGCTGCCAAACAATCCTCTTCTAAGCTAATGCAAACTGATTTTTCGGCCAAATTTGGGCAGATTTTCACAGAGACAGCAAAAGGCAGATACTTTACATTAGGGTGGCCCCTGGCCAAATTTCACATTCCTGGTCCAAAGCAGAGAGGCACTACAGCTTCTCTATGAAACAATTATAATTTTTTAAAACGTGCAAAACGATGTGTTTTCCCCTGATCCCATTTTTGAAAACAGCTAAATTAATTTTGTGAAGGGAGGAAGAGAGGGAGAGTGAGAGAGAGAAAGAGAGAGAACTGAAAACAGGGTCTTACAAGGTAAAGTTAAGCAACCTTAACGATAGGTGCTGATAGCAATACCTCCTAGAAAAACCTCAGTACAATAAAATATAATAGAAACTAAGGCACTCAAGAATTTTCAGAGTTTTTTAAAACAAATTACATTACCTGTTCATTGTGACTAGCATTAAAGCACCATTCTTTTGTCAGGAATGAGAACCAGAAATAAAACAAAAATCAAGTATATACTAGACAAAATAAGAATACCTTAGATCACATTCAGAACCCTGTTAGGCTTTGGCTCTGATAGTTTCAGGGCCAGTGAAACTGGCTCTGAGAAAGGCCTTCAAGCAGCTATAGCATTGTTAGCAATAAGAACATATAAGAAGATCCTCCCAGTTGCTCTTAATCATAATAAGGGATGTAAGAACTCTCTCTCAGGTCACCACAGCACAGAAAATTCAGATCTTTAAATATGATCACCAGTATTTTGAACAGCACCTAGAAATGAATAGGAAGTGACTGCAAAGACTATTCAGCAAAGCTGTTCTGTGCTCACAGCATCTTGCCCTACTCAGGAGGAAAGCAGCTCTATTGTGCACCAGCCAGGTAAACTTCAAACATATTCTAAACAGAACAAATTACAGCATATCCTGGATGTAGGAAAGCATGTTTGAGCTATTTCAGGGTCCATATTCAACAATAAAAGAGTCACAGACTTAGGAACATAGGAATGGAGGAACTATCACTTTCTGGGTCACTGAGTCCTGTCCTCTGCCATAACAGACTATCCAGATGAAAGACAGAAATCAAGAGAGAGAGACAGAGAAAGCTGGAAAGAGTGAGAGTGAAAGAATAAAGAAGGGTAAAAGAAAGATGAAGTAAAGCTAAGACGATCTAAAGACCTTGAAGGATGAATAGTCCCATTAGCCAGACCCCCAACGATCCAGTTTAGAGAGCAATAGATGAAAAGAAAAGGACACCTATCATGACAAATAACCCCATTGCCAGCTATTACACTTAGCAAGTGCATTTTTCCTCCATCTCCCCATTTCTCCTACTAGCTAGCTATAGAGTGATTAAGAGTTTTATAAACCACAGCAGAAACTTAGAATCAAGACAATTTAAATTGAATTATCCTTGTACAGAAGTGCTTTTGTGGGACTTTTTCAGAAAAATATTAATTTATTCTAGAAAAATTAAGAAAATATAAACCAAGGAAATCAATAGTCTCAAAGAACATTTAACACTGAATTTTGTTGATGGACAAATATAAACAAAGTTAGAATTCAAACTGCAGTTTCATTGGGTAAGTCAGACTGGAAAGCATTCTCTTTTCCCTCACATAATTCCAATGCATCATAATAATATCTAGATGCTAACTCTTTTACAACAGCTTTTCAACTGTTCTACATGTGTCTCAGAGGGGAGGGGAAGTAAGTACTGCAGAGAAAATGCTGAAGTGAAAAGAAAAATGTAAAATCAGGGTTTTGTGTCAACTATTGTATAACAACATTGAGATTGGCCTGAGTTCATTAAAAAAAAAAAAATCAGAATTTCCATATGCGGGGAGTAATAATTCTCCAAAAGCTCCTGACCATATTAGCTCTGTACAATGTCTGCTTGATTGAAACATCAACCACCACAGGTCCAGAAGAAGCTGCTTTCAACTTTACTACCCAGATGTTTCTCTCTACAGACTAAGATCTTTCATCCTGAAAGATTTACGCTCACAAGTAACTTTATGTTCATGAGTAACCATGGGCATAGTTTGGAGAAGGGGAGGCATTGCGTGGCCCCAAACTGCAAGCCTCAGGCAAGCGCTGAATTTGCCTCCCCCACATGTGGCCCCTCTGGCGTGACTGGAGCAGCCAGCGCCAAATAAAGAAGTCAAACTACATCTATGTGAGTAACCCTATTAACTTCAGTTGGATGGCTCCTGAGTATAAAATTACATGCGTCTTTTCAGAATCTGGTCCTATGTGAAAAAAAAAAAAAAAAAAGAAGATCGTATTTCTCAGAAATGACCCATGCATTTAATCACCGCACATGATGAGAAGTCTCTGTGAAATACTGAAAATAAAGTTTCAAATTACGGTAAAATTAGCACTCCCTGGCCTACCAGCTGGCATCAGCTACCACCTTGCTGTAAAATAATTGTGCCACTATCAATAAAGCATTAAAGTAAAAAACTAAACCAGTTCCCCTCTTGTTTTTATACCAGTTTAATTATTAAACTTCACTGTTGAATAGTTAAACACAAGGTGTATTGTTCACAGTGTACAGTTATTCTTCTGATGTTAAATCAATATTAGAACAGGATGCAAACTGGCCAGTTGTAGAATGGGAAGAACCTGACCAGTTAATATTTTAAAGCAAAGTGATCAATTTCACACAGTTTTTCATAGTGAGAAGTAGGTTTTTAATGTACACATTGTGAGACTCGGTAAAATATGCAGTTTTCTTTTTAGTGACCTATTTGAAGAGTCAACATTAGCTCAATACTAATCAGTTCCCAGAAAATTAACTAACTAGCTCCTTTATCTACCTAAGTAAGAGAAAGCTCACTACACTCAATTTTTCTTAGGTATAGATGCAGACACAGAAAAATGTACACAGATATCGTTGATCAAATTTACCATTAGTCTAAGTGGGTACAGCTCTCATGGCTTCAAAGGAGTTGCACCCACTTTTGCTCATGTTTAATTTGACTAAGTAGTATAGTATAACAATGGATTACTATTTCTTTTCTTGAATTTGGAATAATCAAGTAAGTTTTCTAACAGTGGACTGAACAGCCTTAAAAGTGTTGTAGGTCAACCCGAGCAACCTACAAATCAATAACAATGGTATTTTTCTTCTCCATTCACCATTGTACATTTTGAAGACAACATCCCAAGTTCTATAACTAGCACGCCGCTCACTAGTAAGATGCACATTTGTAGAGTTAACAGGTACTGTGGACTTCCAAAGCTGCACACCCGCATAAACTATCTAAAACCTATCTTTCCGTGTGCCCTCTTTTCCCCTCAAAATTTAATAGGGGGAAAAAGAAAAACTACTACACATGCTCAATTTACAATGCTCTCAAATTTGTAAAATAAAATCATACTTTTTCAAAAGCAAAGGTACAAATCCTGAATGTCCTCATTATCAAGACTCTATATCAAGTTTCAATTTTGAAATGTCAGCTTTTTTTTTTTTTTTTTTTTTTAAATACACAGTCCTGTTCACATGCATGTTTAGAATTTTTTGAGCAGGAATAATATTCTATAACTAAAGAATGTCAGAAAAGATTTCGCACAAACTTTCCATTCATTTTTGGAAAGAGGCAAAGCCTGTTCCCAAAGATAACTACTTCAGAAAGGTAAGAGCATGTGAAAAAGAGGGTGACAACATAAAATATTTTGCAGTCTTAACCATAAGTGTCCCTTTCAGCAAATTCACTAACTTATATCCAATTGAGATGGAAAAACAACTCCAGTTTTCCTATTCCTTCCTTTCATCTAACGAAATCATCCTATGTGTCTAGATAATGTTTCTGGCATTACACGTAAAAACATAAGAATGGCCATATTGGGTCAGACCAATGGGCCACCAAGCCCAATATCCTGTCTTCTGACAGTGGCCAATGCCAGATGCTTCAGAGGAAATGAACAGAACAGGTAATCATTCTCTATTAGTTCACACCCTAGTAATTCTTGTATCTTCTGTGGGCTGTCAGTTCTTTTCATATACCCTTAATAAGGACTTTAAACCCAGGTCTGTGTCCCAGTTGACTTTGCACAGCCTTTTTTAATGTTTCATTCTCTTGCTTTCCTATGCAATTTGTGCTGATAGGATGTAGCTATGTGTCATGAAGTGATAGCACAGAGTGGCTCTGGGACTTTGAGGGGGTGGGGCAGAAGGTTTTGGAGTTTTATAAAGTGCAAAAATAGGTTCATAATCTTTAACGTCCTTCACAGAATTTATTTCACATGACTCATCTTGGCAACCTTTCAAAATCCCCCTTCTCTCAAAGGGATAAAACCTATGAGAGATTGCTGGTGTGCGTATTGTGGACTTGTCCATCACCAGGTAATTTCTGGAAAGATGTGGTTAATTACACATGTGAAGATTCCACTAAAGATCAGCATTTGTTTGTTATATATATTCAAAGAGACCTTTCTGAACAAATATAAACATAGAGATATAGATTATTACTTTTAAAGAACTGAAAGGTAAGACTTATATTTAAGATAACTGCAGAAAGAAGTCTCCTCCTTTGACATGTTTACTAATACTGAGTAGGCAGTACAGATAGCAATGTTAGATTTGTTGATTATAATCTCTGAGCTTTCATACATTTTGAATATTTTATTTTTACCTTTCTGACACATCTGTCACCAATCAACAGGACATACACTTAAAATATCCGGCTCTAACTAGTATGTCTATAACTGTACTTTGACCATTCATGTGTTCTAGTCAGTACACTCTGTTTCATTTCAATAATTACAATTGAGCAATAAGATTCTGACCTCATAGATGACATCTTATCATCTCACTGCAAAAGAATTAATAGATGCCGTGGGTAGGATTTTATTTTCCATTACAGTCATATGAGTATATACATGCTGTATTCATGCACATTTACTAATGGCAAAACTTGCAGGGATTTCAGAAACTTGTCAGATTTGGCAAATTTCAATTAATAAGATACAAGATGAGCAAAACTGAACAAAGTACACTGCTAAGGCAGAATGCCTCAGTATACCATGGAAGCAGCAATAAAATGATAATTACTGATAGAACACTTAGGGAAAATAGGCAGAATAGGAAAATATTATATTTGCTCATTGCTAAGATCTGTCCTTTTGAAGGTGTAGCTGAAAATAGCCTCAGAGTTGATTAATTTCTTAAACTGGAATTATCACTAAATTCAAACTGTAGTTTCCTAATTATTAATAGGAGAAAGTGAGTTTCTTACTGAGAGCCTGATCTCTCTCACTCACACACACACACACACACACACACACACACACACACACACACACACACACACAAAAGTCACTTTCGAATTTCCCACTGGCTTCAATGGCAACAGGATTGTGTCTCTGACTACACAAAATTCATATGCATCCACCTAAATCTCAACTGATAGCAAATTCTGAAATTATATTCCATTTCACCAAAAATCAGAGGCTTGACCTTAACAGAGAGGGACAGAGAATAAGTTCAGCAAACAGCAGTCCCAGGCAGATTAGATTCATGGTAGTGTGAGCAGCAGAGAAAAGGGCTTGCAACCATCACACCCACACAAAATTACTCTGGCCAAGAATGGCAAGGTTCCAGTCACACACTTCAGCATGATGACAAGGAGCAGTGCTGAAGAAGCTTTTCCATGGTTGGCAAGGATACCATGCCAATCAGAACATAACAGATCATTCTAATGCTTTTTGCAGGTTAGCTGAAATCTTAATGCATTAGACAAACTATTAATATCCATCAAGATCCTCTTAACTCATTTCTACAGACACACCTCAAAAAATTCACTTTACTAAAGGATTAGACGCTTGCACCATCAAGTCCAGCACTGTCTAACACAGGCCAAAACCTGATGGTTCAGGAGGAACAAGGAGGAAGGGGAAAAAAATCTAGTATATTTGGATATCTGCACATTGCCGAATACGGTAGAGACAGGGAAAAAATTTTCCTTGTGGCAACAGCATGATACTCAATTACTAAACTTTAGCCAAATAGAACCCAAATATTAACATTGGTCAAAGTTATTTAAACCCTAACCTGATTTGGAATATGAATGCCACAAAGGTATTGAGACAATTTGGGATTTCTTTCTACTTTGTAACAAGTTTCACTATAGCCAAATTCACTACAAGGAGGTTTCACTCTGTAGCTTTAAATTACGTACAAAAAAGATAAATTTACAAAATGATATGAATTAAGTGTGTAAATACTAATAATGGGACTTACCGAAGCAACTCCAGCCATCCTTCTGAAAATATAAAGTTAGCTCAACCACATATGCACTGGAGAGTTAAAACTAGATTGTCATGATAATACAAATACTATTAAAATTTTAATATTTGACTCCAACTGCAAAAGAAAATAAATGGACAGGATTTTAAATTTTTCATACTAACTGTAAAAGTCAACTAGATAAAAACCATACCAGATTTGTGGCTAATCTGAAAATCTGTGCCCCACATGAAACGAAACGAAAGGAAGAAAGAAAAGAAAATATATCGGCTCACTCAGAGAGCAAAAAGTCTAGTCTGAATAGCAATTCCTGGAACACCAGGTACATCCATTTGATCATTTAATTGGTAACCATACTGGTTTATCACAAATGTGTATTATTAAAAGATAGTCAAGAAAATTATTTTTGTTCAGCTAGCACAAGTAACTAATAATATTTGTGCAAGAAACACCTTAACCAGTTAACTCCATGCTCCTACTCTTCTCTGAAACAAATGTAAAGCATGGCGTTTATGATCCAACAAAAAGATCTAAAACATTCAAACAGAGTGGTTAAACAAAACAATATACAAAGTACAGCTCAACACCCACTCCCTGAGTGGTGTTAAGAAAAATTCTCAATATTTTTCTTACCCAAAGTCCACTCTCATATATACAAAGAACAATACAAAGAATCTTAGCAAGCAGAATATGAGAAAAATTCTGTCATGGCAGCAGTTACTGGTGTTAGCCTGGAACTGCTGAACATGTTGCATGGACTGCCCACATGCTCCCAATCCACTACAACTATGTGCACACAAATGCACCCCAAATTTTTACTGCCTCCATTTGAAACCATAAGGAGGGGCAGTATTCCCAGCTAGTGCTTTGGTGCCTAGGCTCACTAACCTGCTGGTGTATAATAAGCCATGTTGCATATTAGTTCCTGCTTGTCATAATCTGTTTTAAAAATTTTAATTGCCATCACATCCCCTAAAGCTGGGCACTGTAAGAAGACTAGCAAAGGATCTCCCATCCCAGGAAGTTGGGGGGGGGGGGGGGGGGGGGGGGGGGAATGGAGTGCCTCACACAAATTCACAGATCAAGGCAGGAAGAGGTGTCTCCATCCTTTCCCAGTATCAGCAGACAGTTGGCAAGAGGAGACAGTTGAGGGGTCAAAGCAGATGAGACAAGAAGTTGTGGAAGGTACACAGATATAAACAGAAGTAGAAGGTGGCAGCTATGGTACTAGCAGCTGTTCTGCTGACACAGACAAATCAGCAGGAGGTTCCAGTCTAGCAACAGAAAGTGTTGCAGTCACAGAATAAGCATGAAATTACACAGTGCAGAAAGGACTGATGACTGAATGCTTAAGTAAAAACAATGGTTTAAGCTATTTGTTTCATTCCTAAATTCACATTATATACTCTATTTTAGATTAAGTAACAAGGAGCAGGCATGATAGCACTTGAAGAGCTTGATGATTTCAAAGATTTTCATAAACTGTTTTTTATGGAAGTACAAATCAAGACAACTGAGCAGATCCTGTGAAGCATGCTACCAAAAGCATAGAGTCCTATTTTGCGGTCTGCTCTAGAACAGCACCTTACCATGAACAGTTTAATACTCTCCAGGAACTTGACAATGAAAGCATTAAAACTTCCACAACCCACCCTGCCATACTGAAACAGGTCAGTTACCATCAAGCAATGATTATAGTTTGGTCAACATTTTAAGGACACTAATTAAGTATTTTTAAAAAGCCTGTTACTGTCCAAGATTTTCAACAAAACTGACTCCCAGCTATGAAGAAACAAGAATAAAAGGCTGAAAAAGCAAAGGAAACTGGTCATTTTCTACTGTGCCTCTAAATTCCCCGTTACCCTTTGACCAGCCTCTGGACCAACAGAACAACAATCTAAAAAGGATAAAGTTGTTAAATTTTCCAGTTACAACCAATGGAAAGATTCAGGCTTTTATAATGCTGGTCCATTATCAATTTTCCTTACAGTTTCTACATTTTGTTGAAACAACTCACTGATTTAAAATTATTCCTGGTGTAATTCCAACAAAGTACATGGTGTTTCACCAAGAATTCATTTATCCCATTGTTGTTCTTAGAGAAGTTTTATTAGAACATTAAAGTTTGGATCAACATTTTTCTCCCATAACAAAATAAATGCTATAGTGAGGAACTGCTTGTAATATCACTGTTCTACAACAAATGCCACACGTCAAAAAGCCTTTACACCTGCTGAAGTTCACTTTCAGGTACTTTCAGCAAGGCAACGTGTCCAGTGGCTAGAACAGGAGCTTCGAGTCCACCAACACCAAAGAAGTCAATGGTAAAAACAATCATTGACTTCAATGGAATCAAGATTTCACCCCTGGTTTCTATTGCCCACATCTCCAATAAAACCAATGTGTGACCTTGAGCAAAACATTTAATATCTTTATACCTGAATTCCTAATCTGTAAAACTAGGATATACTTACCTACCTTTATAAAGTGCTTTGAGACTCTTAGCTGATTAAAAACAAGTATTATTACTACTAGAACCAGAGAACGCCTAATACAAGTAAAGTACAGTACGTGTCATTTTACATGTTTCAATACAAGAATCCTCAGAGGCACTCAAACATCTGGGTAAAGGTGTTCTTTAACCTGCTCATTCAATTTAAGATAAGAAAGTGCACAAAAAGAATCACTATTAGCATCAACCAACTAATTTATTTTAAAATAGAGTTATGAATACTAGTTGCAACATACAGTCATTGCACAGACTCTCTTCTAAATGAAGAAATGACTTGCCACATAAATCAGCATACAAATAAAATATTCCAAAAGAAACTCCAAGCCAAAAAGAGAGAGAGAGAGAGAGACACAGTAAAATAGTTAACATAACCTTTGCAGTAGTGAAAGTATATATTATTAGCATCCACTAGCCTTCGCCCCATGGCATAAACACAGAAGCTATACAAAGATGCTTCTCCTGTAATTAAAACAATTGATTCTGAACACTGCAAACATCTGACACATGAGTAGCTCAATGCTTTTTCATTTAATTCCCTGCAGGAATAACTCACTTTAGGTCACGGTCTTCACAAACCCAAGGTTCCCGAAATTAGACATGAAACACCCAGGGGATTGGAAACTCATGACTCCCAATATAGATTTTAGAGCAAGATTTTTGTGTTTCTTAATGTCCTGCTGCACACCAGAAGGGTGTAGGCGGATTGTAGAAATGGAGTGACAGGCACACACCTGCTCATGCAATGACCCACACACCAAAAGCAAGTTGGCTGATAGGGTAACTTTAAGTCTGCTAGCCTTAATATTGTTTTAATAACTAATTAAAAAGGGCCACGAATACTTTTTCCAATGTAGTTAGAAAACATTTTCCCTGAACAAGATCTAGTAAGCCAACACTACTTTCAATCTGTTCTAAATAGCCATCTGAGGTGAACATAATCATCTTGATACAAAGGAGTTATACAAGTACATTCCCAGAATCAAGTACAAAGTATTTTTAAATTATTGCCTAGCCCAAGTATGTCATTTGACAGGACAGACCAAGGATTCAAAGCAAATAAGGAGAGGCTCATCTCAACATTCAAATCTCATCATGTCAGTGCCTCAGCACAGAAATTGTGTTCAGCCAAATATAAAATCACTTAATTTTAAACATGTCACGTGGTATCTAATTAATTTGTGATTAGACATTTTGGGAATGCCAATGACTAGAAAAAAGAATATTATATATAGGTTTTACTTTAATGCACATGGAATGTCCACCTCCAAAGCCCAAAAGGGTGGTAGATCCCCATTTTTTAAAACACTGCAATTCCTTCTCTGAAAAACTCCCATGTTGGCTTTTACTAAATCTAAGATAGCATCAAAACTCAAAGCTGAGTATTTTATTTATTTCTAAATGTGTGTCTTACTTTGGTAGCAAACACTGTGACATTTGGTGACTTGTCTGAAGCTTTCCTGAATAAATGTCATCGATTTCTGCAGAATTTGCACTTTATTAAATAGAAATCTCATTTAAAAAAAAGTTTTGAAGATAACCTTCCAAATATGAAGCAAGTATAAACAGAGGCAGTGCTGTCTTCCTATGTCTGCAGATGGACAGCTCCAGTGCCCTTGTCATTGCTCAGAATCTTGTCAGTAACACACTGCTGCTATTTAGAACCTGGGCAGGCAGCAGTAAAACTGAAAAATCAGGTTAATTTCAATCTATTGTTGCTCAGGAAAGCTATGAGCAACAAGAGAGATGATCTTAGAGCTATTCACTATTGAGGATGATCCAACCAGGGAGGCTTGGGAAGAAATAAAGTAGGAAACACCTCACTTCCGATCACAGAAATCTGATAATCGAGGAATGAAGAGATTAGAGCAGGGGTTCTCAAACCTTTTTTTGCTGGAACCCCCTCTGAAAATATTCAGGCTGTGATGACCCTCCCATAACATGCCTTCCTTACTTCTGCGCTGCTGCTGGCAGCAGCGCTGCCTTCAGAGCTGGGTGCCCAGCCAGCAGCTGCTGCTCTCACAATCCCCCTACAATAGTCTTGCAACCCCCTTTTCGGTCAGGACCCCCCAGTTTGAGAAAAACTGGACTTGGAGATACAAACTCCCACTGCAGCAGCCAGAAGACTCAAAGAAGGGTGACATACTGGAGACTATTCCACCTACCCCTATAACAGCTAGGAGGCTCTGGGTGGGATTGGAGGAAACAAGAAGAGAAGAACACTCTCTCTCTACCCCATCAAGCTACAGAAGAGGGTGCTTTCAAATTTATCAGATACCTAACTGATCAGATGATCTAAAGATGAAACCCCTAAGCAGCGGTCTATGGACAACACCCTGATAGGAATCCAAGAATCCCCAGCAGGTGAGGGTTGAGGGCATTGGCTCCTCACCTGGGTGTTGTCTCAGGATAGTGCTCCTCCACATCCCCATTATTCATTTCCAAGCCCAATACATGTGAGTTGGGTAGCAGAGACAGTGAGTGGGGAGTCTGATGGTACCAGACAGAAGAGCAGTTCAGTATTGAAAGAAATTTTGTGGGCAGAAAATATAGGGAAGAAGGTAAAAAACATATCTACACTTGCATCTCTTGTTCAAACTATAATTCTTTCCCTTTCTATATATATAGCCAGAAGGGGAAAGAAGTTATAATTAGAACAAGAGACTAAGCATACTAGTCAAATAGCATTTAGTTATGATATTTGACTAATTTCACTGGCATTTGTCAATTAATTTATTCAACAAATACTGTTTTGTGATGCTTGACCAGCTCTACAACTGGTGAAATATTATTTAGATAATATATTACCTGATGAAAAACATTGAGTTTAATTGAATATTGGCCATGGTTTTCTGCAGCAATTGATAATGTTACAACTAAATATAGCATACAGACAGTACAACGCAGAATTCTATTTCTTTAGATAACAGACAATGTGGTTTTGAGGACATGGAAATACAGGTCATTTTTCACCCTGGCTAGGAAGTTTGCCTTCTTCATTTTTCAAGCCCCGTCTACCACCAAATTAACAACAGTTATATGAATTGCTATGGCCTGCAACTTATTTTCAAGATAAGTCAAAGCAGATATACAGCATTGAGAAAGGAACACTTCAGGAAATAAACACTGAGAATTTTCTATTTTATTTTAGAAAAAAAACCTCACACAATGCAAACTCACGCGATGACAAAGGGAAGAAAGGCAGACATTAAATTCTTGCATCTTCCCTTGTTAGAGGTATACTCTTAGTTTAGGCTAACTGACTAGTGGATCAGTTCCAAATATATATTAAGAAAGGGAATCCCTGCAAGCATTAATACTTGTTGCAGAGAAATCCAATTACTGATTCTCTTGCCAATTAAAACTCTTTCAACCCATTGTCTCATCCTCTGAACAGCCATATAGGACCACAAGATCCCTTAGAGCTTTAACCTTAAAGTCCTTTAGGCCACATGTAGCTTATCCCAAAATGAGAATCAAACATGAGACAAGCAGAAAACAAAACCTAATAATTTAAACTACATATTAAATAATTTTAGTAAACAAACAAGTACAGTACACCATTGCCCTGTATGAATCACTACACTGCACACTCAACCAGCTCCCAAGAGTTCCATGCCCTGCATCTCATTTAACAAACAAATTCAGTGGAATATATATGGACACACACACACACACTCAAAGAGCTAGTGAATCATAAAGCATAAGTACCAAAAGGGCTGTACATTTTGGAATATCAACCTAATTATCTGGGTTCACTATTTAACCCTGTAAAATATAAGCAATTAGCCATTAAGTAATTATCCATTGACCAAGATTACATGCAGAACTCCATGTATTCCATAATTCCATACCCATGGAATTTTCTACAGAATTCACCCTTTGTCACAAAACTGTACACCAGAATCTCAGTTTCACATTTCCAGTCCTGATGGCTGTAGAGAGAACCTCTGAAATATGAACAGAATGTGTACCAATATGATAATGTCTGCTCAAGTCTCCAGAGAGCCTGCAATAACAGCTTTAAGAGATTAGAATTGCTCCATTCATTTTAGCCAGGGCCCTGTTTATGCCACTATTCTGCAGTCATAGAATTTGGCATTTTCCAAAAAGCCACAGAATTCAGCATTTTTGCAACAGCATTCACCATTTTGCTGCAGCCAATCACCTGACAGTTTGTTTTCTGTATCTTTGATCTGCTGGGACTGGTTGCAGCTACCTCTTGCTCTCCAGATTTTTGCAAAAAAGAGTAGTAAATTGGATTACAGTGTATGCTCCCTGCATTGTTCTATAGATCCATGTAGCAAGGAGTCAGGGAACAAGACATGGAGGGCAGCTTGAAGCCAGAGAATGAGGAGAAACCAGAAGCACAGGTGGCAAGCTGGACTACCTGGAGACCAGAGCAGCAAGCAAGGACCAGGGAAAGGGGTTACTGAAACCATCTAACAATTCCTATTTTCATGGTACACATGGGGGAGGAGAATGAGGTTCTGTGCTAGCTGCCTGGACAATATAATGGAAACCAAGGCTCAGTGAGTGCAGACTACAGCCTGGAGACTACAGAAAAAAAATATCCATTAATGAAAATAATCATTGGTGAATTGCACACTGATCAGTATTTTCAAATATGATCCAGAGGTTTTTTTGTTTTTTTTTTGAGGGGGTAGAGGGTTAGGAATGGAGGATATTTCATGGCAGGAGAATATATTGACACTGAGATGGAATTCAGTTCAAGTGTTCTACAGAGTACATCGGGCCTTGATTACATTATATGGGCATAAAGCAAAGAATGCAATACTGTATTTGAGTTTGAAAGTGGCCACATCATTTGTTGGGCAATTATATCCTTCTGGCTGCATACTAATTATTGTTCATGTAGTACTATAGATGTACTCAAGATTTTAGAACAGGCAGCATGTGCCAAAGAGAGAATTTACTATATACCTTCTCTGTCTACTCACACTGAACAGAAAAAAATAACCTTGCACCCAAACACATTAGGTTTGACACAAGAGCACACAATTGGCGGATGAATGCTGATGGCAGCACAAGAAGTTGTGGAAGATAATCTAGAGCTTGTCTTATAAGAATGTAGAAAGTTTATACATTTTCTATGATTATTGTGCCTGGCTCTGCTCAAGGTTTCTATATTTTCTGCCGCAACAGACTACTACTATAGATCTATTCAGGTAGTGAAGAATGTTATATGGTATGGTTGTGCTGGTTAACAACATTCTACTTACATAAAAGTACTGTTTTACTGCACAGAATCTTACATTTCAAGTCTAGAAATCAACCCAGGATTCCACTAAGAAGAAAAATGCTTGTTAAGTATATTTTGATTTCCCAGGTGTTCTTTCTTATTCCAATTGCTCTGCCAACATAAACAATGGCTTTTTAAAACTGCTAAACTGTTTTTCAAGTTCAGAATCCTAGATATACATGTTCTTGTACCTTTATAACAGATAATAAAGGTATTCTCCAAATAATCATTTTGTTTTCAGCAAATGATTATCACTACTTTATAGTTATATCTAGGCTATACAAGAAACACTTGAACAGTTTATACAATTCAGGGGTTAATATTTCTTTGAGCGTACAGTTTTATATTAATTTAAATCCACGAATTACCACAAAAAGAGACTACTGTGAAAAACTATATTTAGTAAGTCAGAAAAGGGTTAGTTCTTTTAACTGTTTTGAATAATTTTGTGCCATTTCAAAATCAAACTCGTCGAAATGGTGGCCCTGAGGTTGTACTGAATCTCTAACTTGGTCCATTGCTCGTGAAGACGGTGATGTAGCTTACTCCTATGATCAGTTAGGTCACAGTACATTGCTACCGATCGCTCAGCAGGGGAAGCATTTAACTCCACTATCTGGTATGAGTTCATGGCAGGAAAAGTTTACATAAGAGGAAAGGTATAGAACTTCTTCATGGAAATACAAGTTTGATCTGATCACCGCCAGCATAAATCCCAGAATTCATCAGGTGAACACACTGGGCCCCTCTGTAAAGATACCAAGCTGTTGTTAATATACTATATGGGATAGAGTATGTTTACACTGTGGAGTGAAGTCAATTTATTTTAAATCAACCTTCACCTGCTGAATTTTAGAAGTCGCAAGAGCATGATCACACCACGCTCATTGCATGGGGGGAATGCGCCCCCACTAGCCGCGCTTGGGTCAACAATCGAAGCAGTGTACCATGGGTAGCTATCCCACGGTGCAACTAGCCGCAGTGGCTTTTGGGAAGGTTGTCATCCTCTCATGATGCAACATCCTCCCTCCCCCTCTCTACTTGTCCCAAACAAACAGACTAATGCTTTTCCGTGTCATTTTTCGAAGCCCTTCACTCTGCCGCATGCACACCATTGCCAGAGAGGCATTGAGCCCATTCAGCTCTGTGCTATCATTCCAATCTCTACCTATTGCAGGGGTCTTAGCACCGTTGCAGCCATGGTAAGTAAGGGGCTGGTGCATCCATTTCAGGGAAATCCCCATAGTGCATGCTGCATAAGTCCATAGTTCCCCAACCATCAGGATTGTTGCGCCCCCCTGATCCTCTCAAAAATTGTATTTTGAAAAGGCAGTACAGAGGGTGTGGGGGGGGGAGGGGTATGGGGATGGTGGTGAAATTCCCCCGGGGGAAACCATATGTGGGCACCTGTCTTGCAACCCCTAAGACCCATCGCAACCACGTGCTGTCTTGTAACTTGCGGTTTACATACCACAAAAAAACCTCCCATGGCAGAGGGGAAAAAAAACTATTATATGGAGCAGGTACTGCAAATTTGCACCATCTTCCCTAAATGACCATGAGTGATATCAGTCTCCTGAGGGTAACAGAGATGGAAAGGGAAGATTTACTGCAAGCATCTGGGTACAGACCTGGCCCTTATGCTGCTATGCTGTGTTCAGCGATGATGTCTACACAATTAATAAGAGAGTGGTAGGGGAAAGTGTCCTATCGTGGTGAAAGAAATAAAGCTACTCTCCCCAGAAACCTTCTGTAAAGGATCACAGAGTACCTAAATGAAAGATTCCTGGAGATATCTATGGAGGATTCTTGTAGCATCCCTGTGCACATAAACATTCTTTTCCAGGGAAACCTCTTGCTTAGGTGAATTAACAACGAGGAAGCACATCCCCACCATCACACTCAGGTTTTTTTTGTTTTGTTTTTTGTTTTAAATATATATATAACAAGAAGCTGGATTGGGGAGATAACCATAGAAATGAAATTTGAAATACATACTCACCAGATGTTACTTCCCCAGCATCTGTCACTCACTGTCCTGTGTCCAGTTGAGCTGTTCCAGGGTTACAAACAACTCCTGGCTTTCAGGGAGAATGGATTCCCCAGTTGCCTGCCCCGTTCTCCTCTTCCTCCTCATCCACAGAGTCCTCCTCGTTCATCCTGGATTCTCCTGAGGTATCTATGCTGAGTGTTGGTACAGTGGTGGGGCCACCGCATGCAGCTCCTCATAAAAGCGACATGTCTTTGATGACAAGCAAGAACAACTGTTCGCCTCCTGAGTTTTCTGATACGCCTGTCTCAGCTCTTTGATTTTAACGCAGCACTGCTGCACGTCCTTCCTGTGCCCCTTTTCCAACATGATGCACAATATCTTTTTGTAAATATCTAAATTCCTCTTGCTGGCTCAGAGCTGAGCCAGAACAGACTCTTCGCCCCACAGACTGATGAGATCCAAGACCTCAGGTCGACTCCAGGCTGGAGAGCATTTGGGGCATGCAGTCGTTATGATCATTTCTACTGGCAAGCTCCCTCCACGGTGACAAAACAGGAAATGGGAATTCAAAATTTTCCAGGGCTTGAGGGGAGGGGCTGTTTCCTGTGTACGTGGCTGTAGTGCAGCAGAGTGCGAACATGTAGAATGGTCACAGCAGACCATTGTGGGATAACTCATAGAGGCCAATTACATTGATTTACGCTGCACTCCGCCTACATTGCCAGTCATTTGACCCAAACAATTCGATTTCAGCACTATGCCACTTGCGGAAGTGGTTTTATTAAGTCGAATTTTCCCATGATTTAAGTCAACGGAACTGACCAGCCCGTGAAGACGCATACATTATATGGTTGACAGAAGCCGCATTCCGTCAACATATCTTCACAGTGTAGACCAGGCCATAGACCCAAATGCTGTTCTGAAAGATTGGGAAGTTGTTGCCAAAGACAGGAGAGAGAGTAGTACTGCTCTGTAAAACTTCTAGGCCGACGCAGTGATTGGTAGTTATGCTACAATCCCTAGTATGTTTATTTTCTCAGGTATTGAGAATATAACTAATTTCTAACCCATTTCTATCACTAAGCCATTTTTTTCACTCAATAATTTTTCCAGTTCACTCCAGTTTCTAATTCTTGTAGAACTGATGAGAAATTATTGTTCCAATTCTCTGTTTACAATGAGGGACCATATCACTCCATTGTTAACCATAATTTCCAATGAATTGTTGATAAATTAAAATATAAATTTTAGGACATTATAATGTGCAACTCCAGGAAACACACACTGAGTGTGCTGATGCATATTTGAGTTACATAATAATATTATACAATAATATAAATTATCCATTGCAAAAGGAAGATAAAACATTGTTTTCTCAAAATGAGGAATACTTTATTCCTCAACATTATCCCCTTTCAATTATCTAGTACCTCACTCTACCAAAAAAAACCCTGGAGAATATACCATTAAAGACAGATCAGTGATGATGGGGATATACCAATATACACAGGCAAGAAAGAGCAAGACCAGAGAGCCATATCTTGCATGAAATCCTTAAGTTGCAAGTCTGATGCTCTCACAGGCTCTCAGTGTGAACAAATTCCAAAACCAAGGTTACCCATATACCGAGAAAACCCTGTCACCAGTCCCCCACCTTGAGAAAGGGAGCAGAGCCTCCCCTAGCCAATTACAAGTATAATTGCTGGACACAGGCAAAGAGGCAGAAAGATCCTACATTGTTTAATCTGTATAAAAAATTAACAACATTTAGAATTGCAAAACCAATTTAGGTCTTGTCTACACTACTACTTTTGTCGGTAATTTATCTCACTCAGGGGTGTGAAAAAACATAACCATTAGCGACATAAGTTACACCAACAGAAGCACTGAAGTCGACAGCGCTATGTCAGCAGGAGAGCTTCTCTCACCAACATAGCTACTGCTGCTCGTGGGGTTGGGTTTATCATACCAACTGGAGAGCTCTCCCGTCGGCACAGAGTGGCTGCATGAGTGATCTAACAGCAGTGCAGCTGCACTGGTACAGTTGTGCTGCTCTAAGCTCTGTAGTGCAGACAAGGCCTTAGTAACCCATAAGGAGTACTGACCTCTTGTATAATGTCACCTCAGGGGCCTTCCCTTCCTAAAGGGAAAGCAGCACATTCTGAACAAGCGGAAGTTTTTTAATGATTTTCAAGGTTAGCCCCTTCTGCAGATTACAGTAGTCCAGCCCAGAGGTAACAGAGACATGGATAACTATGTGGCAAGATTAGCATCTGAGAAAAGGTTCACAGATCAAGACTGCAAATTTGGCAGACTTTTGCTCTCATTTGGTGATGGAGAAACATCCTCAGCTAGTTCCTCAAAATTATTTCCAGTATCCCAAAATCACCTCATCTACCTTTCCTAGGTCCATACTTTAACCAAATAATAGGAAAATAAGGAAACAGAAATATCTAGGTTGAATGAGAAAGTGGTTTAGAGAGGAGTAACACAAACATACTGATGGCATAGCAATACAAAAGGCCTCACAGTCTGCCCTTGCAGCTTGTCATATTTGAGCAAAAAGGAATGACTAGAACCCTGTTAAACCCCACAAGGCAGAACCTTTTGTAAAGATGAATAACTGCCCAACATAATCCTCAGACCTCTGTGACCAGTATAAATTCAATTTTTTTCAGCAGAGAAGAGTCAACTTTCATGATCAGTAGCACTGAAGGCTGCTGACACACTTAAGTACATCAACATGGACATGTGGCCTCTGTCCATTGCTGGGAGATCAACAAACTAGTCCAATGCAGTCCTTGAACCATGAACCAGAAGCTCGTTATAACTTTTCCCTCAAAAGGAAGATTAAAAAAAAAAGATTGGAATACAAAAGGTTTAAGAATCACCTGCAACTTTCCCTCCGACTGAAACAGCAATCCTCAACAATAAGTAACCTCAGACAAGTCCCTAATAACATTCACTAGCCACAATATGAAAGGAGGCATTTCACAGGTAGATGAATGAACCTCTCCTTATGTACTCAAAACCTTCACTTTCCAAACTATGAAAAACCCAACCAAAGAAAGCAAACATGTTTGCCTTCCACTGCTCTGACATTGCATCCACTGAACAGAAGAGTCTGCCCTGGATCTTACAGATCTTATCTCACAGTGAAAAATATTAAACTCTAACACCAGGGAGAGGCAGTCTAGATTAACCAGTTGGCTTTCTACCCAGAACAGTTTCACTGTTGATATGATAATAGCATTCCTACTAAAACTCCAGGCTTCACCCTCTACTTTAGCACCTTAATAACAAAAGCAAAGTCTGAAATCCCAAAATAAATTAAATATGTACATATTAAGAGAAAAGAATCTTCTAAATAAACCCATGTTAAAATTCGATCAGTATCATGCTACAAACCCAGGCTTATGCCCATACAAAGCAATATGTGGTAAATCATTCCAATGTATGTACTCTGCCACAAGAAATGGCATTATAGTAAAATTTACAATTTAATAATGATTATGCTGTTTACCAGTTACTTCTCAGATCAGAACAAAAAGCAAGGACATACTCAGTCATGAAGGGAAAAACAATTTGCACTAACCAGGTGCAAATACAACTAACTCTTCAAAATGGCAAATGGCACACAAAGGTTATCATGGAATCCCTGTTAATCAATCTCTTAACACATTCCTTGTGGCAATCAGCTAAGGGAATAAAACAGTAATTACATTCAAAATCTCTGAACAAAGATACCCCAAATCATCACATACCTTTCAATGTAGAGTCCAGAATGTCATGTTTCCCCACTCTTCCTAAGAAAACAAATATTTGATGCTATATTGAAATCCAGTAATCCAATCTATCACTTAAGAAAAATCTATTCCCTCGCTCTCTTGGTTTGAGTACCAGGGCAATTACATACATTTTTCTCTCGGACTATAAGCATGTGTATGGTATGTGCATGTAGAGAGTATCAGTATCTCCATAGAGATCTGTATGGTGCAGATCTCATTCCCATTCTGTGTCGCTCTTTCTGTAGGAGAGTGTCAGTGTGCATGTGAGTATAACAGAGAGGTTACATAACCTGTAGATACAGAAACGTCACTATCATTAGGCTTGTGTATTTGTCCTGCCAAATTCTCTGCTTTTCTCACAACTATTGTTGTGTTTCTTGGGAACAGGGTTCCTGAGCTAGATCCCTCTGTCTTTGGGGGATTGTGATGTCAGTAAAGGAGAGGCGCAGAGAAGAGTGTCTGTAGGAGGAAGGTCCCAGAGTGCCACGGGGAGGGGTCTACACAGGGAGGCAATATGGGGACAGGGGGATGGGTCTCCATGGAGTGGCATGGGGTCCCCAAATGCCAGGGGAAAGGGTCTCCACGGGGGGGAGGGCACAGGATCTCCAAGTGCCAGAGGGAGGGGTCTCCACGGGGGGACGATGAACGACCCGAAGAGCACGGGATCCCTGAGTGCCAGAGGGAGGGGTCTCCATGGGAGGGGGGGCGAAGGGCACGGGGTCCCTGAGTGCCAGGAGCAAGGGTCTATACGGGGTAGGGGAAGGGTCTCTCAGTGCCAGGGGGACGGGTCTACACTGGGAGAGGGAAGGGGTCCCCGCGTGCCATGGCAGGTGCCATACGGGGCCCCGCATCCTGTGGAGTGCCGGTGTCTCAGCTGCTCGCACACCTGTGCAGACAATGGGAGACCAGGGTGCCGGTGCCGGTGCCGCGCCAACCCGTTTGTCCCCGTCTGTCCCGGCCGCGAGCAAAGGGTCCGGCGGGTCCCCTGCAGCCCATGGGGGGGGGGTACATGCCGCGCCCCCGGGAGGGTCAGGGCCTGACCCCAGACAACCCCGCCCCGCAGCTACAGCGAGGGGAGCAGCGGCCACTCCCCCCCCACCCGCTGTTCCCGGTACCTGCCGCCCCCTCTCTCTCCGTCCTCTCTCCTTCCTGCCTCCTCGCAAACAGCACAGCAACGCACCCGCCCATTGGGCAGCTAGCGCCCCCCAACAAGCGCCTCGCTCATTGGCTGCTTTCGCCCCCGCCTCTCCCGCGTGCGCCGGCTCAGGGCTTCTAGGCACAGAAGCTGAAAACCCACCGGGCTTCACCTCCGAGAGCTACGGCTGCGGCTCTGGCGAAACGGGGCGGGGCCTCAGCGTCGGCTGGGAGCGGCCAGGGACGAAGCCGGAAAAGTTCCCGGAACGCACGCGTCAGGCGGCGTTCCTTGTCGGAACTGGTCCGTTGGTCGGTAGGGCGACTTCCGTTTCCTTTGGACAGTGCGAGTGCTCTGCTGGCTGCGCAGTGCGTCTGACTGACCGGGCAGGTCACGGTCACGGAGCAGCCAGGTAGTGGGACGAGAGTGCTCGCTGCTTCTGTCTCTTGTGATACTGGACAACCCGGGCCCGGCGGAAACTACGGGGGGACGCAGGTGCGGGCTGGGCCCCGGGCGTTGCTTGATGTTCTAGCCCATCCCTTCTGGAGAGAGCGGGCCCCCGCCGGAGGATGCTCTCTGCGCCAGGGCCTGCTCGCAGCACCTGCTGTCCCCCACTCCGCTGTCCCTGGGCATGGGCATCCTGCGTTACCTTTACCTAATCCTCTTCCCAGCTCCCCCATATGTTCCCCCATGCTCTCCTACCCCCGCCCCTGTCCTTGGGCATGCTGCGTTACCTAACTCCCCCTAGACCCCGGGTGCTCCCCAGCCCATCCCCCATGCTGTTTCTCTTCCTTCTCCCCGGGCTTTCGGTGTTACCTAATCCTCTCTCCCTTGTGCCCCTCCCAGCTTCACCTTATTTTGCCCCCTCCCCCATACCTGATTTTGCATTTGTGTAATTTATTTACATTTCAGTGACTGGGGGTGGGAGGTTATCATGTAGCCTCTTCTGACTTTGATTTCCTGCTAGGACTGGGACTCTAAATCTATACCAAGACACAGAAATAAATCACCTTCACAAAGGGGTGTGTGGGAGGCAATGCATTCTTGGTAGAGCAGGGGACTGGGAGCCACTCCAGGCCACCCGGTCTCTGCTACTGAACTGCTGTGTGATGCTGTGTAAAAGACTTAGCACTTGGAGATTTATGTACGTAAAACATTGCATAAGTATTCAAGCGTTCTTTGTTGGCACTGTTGGTTGTTAGCTTTGTGCTATCAACCACTTAAAAAGTGCACTAATAGCCTGTGTGTTTGTGTCAGTGCTTTGTTGCTATTGTGTAATAGCTCACTGATTTTTAGATGTAATCTTTTTTTTTTTTTTTAAATTGGGTGCAGTTATGCAGTGTATCTTTCCACTCAGAAAAAATGGTTCCTAGTAGAAGATTAACTGGGAAAGGCTATACAAATCACTTACTATTTTGATGGGAAAATATATATAGTTATTGATACCTTTAATTCTCTCAAGCTTTCTTATTCTTAGGACACCATCTCCTTCTGGTCCCCCAGAAATCTAGGAAGCCTTTTCAAGCAATTATTTTTAGCACTATTGTCAACTCACTTCTGTTAAAAATTAGGAATACTGAATCATTTTTTAATTTAGCTTTTATAACAAAGTGTGTTGAAATGTGGAAGTTACAAACCCCTGCTGATAGGACATCTTGGTGCTTTTTTTTTTTTTTTTTTTTTTTTTTTTTTTTTTTTTTAGAGAGGGCACTTTAAAATTGTCGCTTTTTTTCCTCAAGCTCTTCCTACTTTCACTCAGTAAGTACCTGTCTTCGCCATCCCCCAAAATTGCCTTCATTCATCATTATTTTTTATTTATAAAGGAGTCCATCCAAAGCTCTAAATATTCATACAACAATTTAAAATTCATAAGATCAAAATACATTCCCTCCTATGAAATAACTATCTTTGTTTCCACCCACATCAACTTGTCCTCTACCTGTTTATGGGCCATTGGTGTTGCTCTATTGACTTCAACAGAGCTATGATATCTTGCATCAGCTAGGGATCTGGCCCTGAGGTCTGTGTTTTTGTTTTTCAGTGATGAGGTGCCAAATCTGCCCCATTAGGGGTTGGTGTGCACCTGTGATGCTATCATTAGTCCAAACAGTCAATTAGAATATAGGTTTGTAGAGCCAATGTCCCTAATTTGATTGACAGAAACACTGTTTTTGTAAGCCTCATGTGAGTTGAATAATTTTTAAATTTTGTTAATAAATATTAAGATGATTAATTATGTTGATTTATCTAAGTTGGTGAGTCCCAAACTGGTCTCCTGTGCACTTGCCAAGGGCATGGAGAGCAGGCTGGTCATATGCAAGAGGTTAGACTACTAGACGATCACAATGATTCCTTCTAGCCTTAAAAATCTATGATTTCGGTCAGGGCTTTAAACATTTTCATAGTTTGATTACATTGACTCTGATTAGTCTGATCAAATCCATTAAGAACAAGATGTCATATACTATTTTTTTTGTTTGTTTATAATAGTACATAAAGATGCTCTCATGCTCTGTACATTTTCGCATACCACAGAGAATAATGTAGCCGATTCCCATCAGATACTTGATAATGGACTAACCCCTTACAGCAAAAAATTGAAGTACTCCCCATCCCCAGATACCAGCTGTCCAACATCACCTTTCCAAAAGTATGAGTTTAAAAAATGAAGTTTGCAACATACCATGAAGGTAAACAAACTAGAGTTGTTTCAGCCCAAAGAAGGGTAGTGAGATTCAAATTTGAGGGGCCCACATGTACCTTGGCTGATGTCAGTGGCAACAGTATTGTTCTGATAGAGAGATGATCTTTTAAGAAAGCAGGTTACTGGCCTGTCCCAGCTGGCATACAAATTGCAGTAGGTACCAATTCCAAAAATAATTAGATTTGACATACTTCTAAATATTGCTGTTGTTTTGTACAATAAAACAGTTGAGGACAGACTGCAATGTTTCATGCATTCTGAGATTTACACCTTGTCTCTCTCAAATTAAATAGTTAAGTTTCAAAACATCGATTTGAGTTGCATGTACTATGTTTGCAATAAGTAGAGCTGGTCAGGATTTTTTTTTGACAACACCTTTTTTTGGAAGATGCTGATTTGTCAAAAACTGAAACTTTGCAGAAACATTGGATTTCAATATAACTTTTCTTGGGAATGTTTCTCAGATGGAGATGGAATTTCTGATGAAAACAAGAGAGACAGAGAGGCATATGCACGCATGTACACGAACTCTCTCTTCCCCATCTTGCCCCCTCTTGGTTTCCAAGTATTTTAACACATTATTTTAAAGAAGTTGTGACTAACCAGGTTTATTAGAGTATAGTTTATATAGAATTAAGCCACAGTAGCATTAAATTAGAGTATTAAAAGAGTGTCTTCTAAAATGGTAAATTCTTTCATCATCCAGTATGAGATTTTTTGAAGCCACATGACTGTTTTAAAATTATTCAAATAAGGAGATTTAATGGATTATTGCTCAGAAAAAATGATAATGTGATTTCCTAAGCGATAAAAAGATTTCCAACATGAAATATTTCAGTTAAAAACGTTAGAAATGTTTATGCTAGACAGCGTTTTTGAAAACACATTAGCATCTGTGAAAGGATTACAATGACATTACAATGTCAATTTATCCAAATCTGGCATCTTAATGTCCTGCAATGTTTGTTTTTATATATTTAAATCATATGTAAATCCTTCCCATCTCCCTGGGCAACACTGGTAATGTGTTCTGCTGTGTATCTGAAAATCCACATAGTAATAGTCTCTTTGAGCAGAAATTATCATTGTTCTGTAAAGGAGATAATGCTAGTGTTAATAAATTTCCTTACAATGATTATCATTGAAGGATGTTGCCTTTGGTACACTAGTTGTCACTGGAGTTAAGTGAACTGAACAGTTAGAACCCCGACAGATTGGTCAAATGCTACTAATAAGACGTGATTAGGCAAACTAGTATAGCATGTCTAATCATGAACATTGACTTCTGAAACACAGTGTGAAGTATCTCTGCGTTATTATTATTAGAACTATTAATAAAATATCTATTTCTATTCTGAAGAGTATTGTTTACAACATTGCTGAAGCTGCCTCAGTGTGGTATTGTGGTGTTAGAAATCTCTCTCCCTTTCCTCCCCAATTTTCCTAAGGAGAATGTCAGTCATTGGAAGTGTGTTCAAACAAAACTTAATTGTGCACCTTGAAAGAGCTTTTTTTTTCCTGGACCTATTCCTGCAGGCATGGGGCACGGACATGATCATAGTCATGAGAAAATGGAGCTCCCTGATTATAAACAATGGAAGATAGAGGGTACTCCACTACAGGATGTCCAAGAAAGACTGGCTAGGCGGGGTCTCAGGGATCCATGGGGTCGGTAAGTGAGAAAAAACATCTCTCTCTCTCTCTCTCTCTCACACACACACATTCATGCACATTCTCTCTCTCTGTAATCTTATGGTGTAGTCATTGTGGATGGTTCTCGTTAGCAAAAAAGCTGGAAAAAGTCTATACAATATATCAGTTAGCACATACAAAATTTAGTTGAAGTTCATTTTTTGTGTAGAGGTTGTTCGTATTGCATTATCCCAAGAGCCTCCTCACATTGTAAAGCTCAGCCATACTTTGTGATATTTTATGATGCAATGAAGATATGTCCTTCCAGATATTGTTCTGCAGAATGGAGATGTATGCACACTGTTTACTTTTAGCCTGAGCTCTATCTAATACTTAAGATGAGAGAGGGAGTCCATGATCTTGGCCTTGATTCAGCCAGGCATTGAAACAGTGCTTGAATTTAAGCATGTGAGTAATCTTGTCCCTATTCAGCAAGCACTTAAGCATGGGCTTAAATCCTGTTGATTTCAATGGAATTTAAGTATGTTCTTAAATGCTTTCCTGAGTAGGAACAGGATTATACTCATGTGCTTAAAATCAAGAATGTGATTAAGTGTTTTGCTGAATTGGGACCTTTAATTGAAGATTTGAATTTTAGTTGCAGATGGCTTGGGGTTTCATTCTACTTTGTTCTGTTTGCTGACCAGTGCATGAAAATTATATAGAAAACTCTTGAGGTGAATCAAGTCATGGAAGACCTGATCTTGGTTCCCTGAACTATCCTGGTTTACTGGGGAGGTACCTTACTCCCTATTCTACATTATTTAGATAGCTGTAGAGACAGGGCTTTGACCTGAGTCATAATGAGGAGAAATATATAACATTCTCCTTAACCATTCTTCAGCCTTCGGGAATAAAAAGAGGCATAGCCTCACACTCCATTGTCCCAGTCTATAGGAAGACAAAAGCCCTACCAATAGCTGTTTCATGGTCCTACAGGAAAATATCATATCTGCTTCCTCTAACACAGCTATGTGTTTTTACCATGTGTTTAAAGCAAGCTGTTGGATGGGTATTGCTGTATCATCTGTTGTTATGATCTATTGTGGGTGGGTTTAGGTGGATCAAGTAAGCCTTTAATTGTTCAGGAGATAGTGTAGGTCTATAAGAGTATGACATAGTCATTAATGTACAGTTAGAGACTATATTTTAATGTTACCAGGAGTTTTACCAAATATTAACTTTCTAGAGTTATCTGCTGGCTCTGAATCTTACTTTTTAAGCCTCTGACACTGGTTTGGTTTTTTTTGTTTTTTTGTTTTGTTTTTTGCTTGCTTGCTTCTATTTCTTGAGAGTTCAGCTCTACAATGCAATATAGTTAAATAAATTTATTTTGTCTGGAGCACAATAATATTCCTCTTTTCTGTGGGATTTGAGTTTACTATCATAAGAAAATGACCATACTCCAACACATTCTTCCAAAATGCGGCATAAATAGCCATAAATAAATTAATGCACACTTTTCTGTGCACATGCTTCCCAACTACATTGCTTTGAAACGGTTCCAAAATACTGCATAGGACTGAGAAAAACTTGTGCTGTTTATTCTCTTTCCTAGTTAAAAAAAAAATTGCTGTGTTTCTCAAAACATGGGTTTATGATTTAAAAAAAAAAAAGTTATTTACTGGATTTATTGAATATTGACTACGGGGCAAAATTCAGAATCTCATAGTAGATTAAAGTATTGAATCTCTCAGACATATTTTTGCCTAATGCAGAATTATGTATAAAGTAATGCTTAAAGCCCACACTGAGACAAGCCTCCAGTACTAGTTTCATTACCAGTCTCAATAGTGAAAATCTGATAGACGTATCAAGGTCTGTTTACTACATTTATTAATGTCATCTTTCTGAAGAATATCTTGTACTAAGAATCCTAAAATGGCAAAACTTTTAGTTTTAGTTTAGTACCAACTTTTAGTTGGTATTGGCACCATATTCTTTTCCTGTCAAAAGAGTGGGAAATCTAAGCCCAGTGTAGCCTAATTTATTTATGTACTACTTCTATGTAGATTTAGCCCTGGTGAATGAATACAGATTTATAGTCTTGGAGTCTGAAGTTCCTTATCTACTTAATAGGTGCATAGCACTAGCATCTAAAGAACAAGCCTCCCTTCTAATGTGCCTTACCCCTAAGTTAGAGAGACCAGCTACACAGGAGAAAGTGTAGATGAGTGTCTAGACCATTCAGTCCTTGACAACTCTGAGACTCTGATCAAGACCGTCAGTATTGAGTGTGCTGATGATGGTTCTGATTTAGGTTCTTATCTTCTGTGAAATTGTTTTTTCCTTAGCTGTCACTCTGTATTCTCTGCAGCTATGACAGTGGAATTCAGAGCTTTGTTTCTGGAACAGACTATATTATTTGTGATGAACTTAATATCTCATGTGGATCTGATAAGTCTAAGTATTTTATCACTGAAGCACTAGTAACAGCTGTAGTTCAGATACATTCTCTGAGGTAATGGCTTGCATAAGACAGAATGTTATGGTCTTTAGACAAAAAGAAAGAAAGGCTTTCCATAGTCTTATCTTTTTAAACAGCACAGAAAGATCTATTCAGGCTATGTTGAGTATTAGTTGCATCAGTATGCACTCAAGGTAGAAAACATTTAATGCTTTACAATTACTGTAGATTGTAAGCTGTTTGAGTCAGGGATTGTCTTTTTGTTCTGTTTGTACAGCACCTAGCGCAATTGGGTCATGGTCTGTGACTAAAACTCCTAGATGTTCTAGTAATGCTAATAATGATAATTATACCTTCTTCCTTCAAAAGTGGTTAGGAGCATTTGCCTCATTCCTTCCATATCTTGTATATAAATGACTCGTGGATTTTGTTTCTCTGCCATACAGAAAGTAAGTAGCACATTAGAACAGAAGACACTATACATGTATAACTGAAGTTGCAGAAAAAATCTATTTTCTTACTGAAAGTGTTATGTAGTCATGTACTATCGTAATTAAAGGCTGGCATACCACACATGTATAAGCAAGCAGAGTTAACTTTAAATATATATTTCCTGACTTTTGAGTGCTTGAACTATGGAAATTTTACATTTTCAATTTACATCTTGGAATATGTTTTTTAACTTTTTGTACATAAACTCATCTGTGTTGGCATATGTAATCAGAGTGCATCTCCTAACTTTGTTCTCTCTTTCGGTTTTGGTTTTCCTAGCAATGAAGCATGGAGATTTATGGGTGCCTATGCAAAACCTGTCACTGTTACGGAGGTTTTAATGAAAGGTTTCAAGTGGGGATTCGTAGCCTTTGTGGTAGCTCTCGGAATTGAGTACACGCTGTTCCCTCCAAAGAAAAATGGGGGACATCACTGAAGATGGAATTGCAGAACTTCTCAAAATTATTCTTAGAGTTCTAAATTAAAACATGTTATAGAATCACTTGCTGCTTTTGTTGCCCATGTAAAGATGCCTATTAAAATTTCTTATTGGCAAGAGCATATCTCTGTGGCTTTGTCATCTTTCCTTGGAGAAAAAAACTAAAACTTACCAAAGAGGCTCCCAAATCTTAACCAGACTTGATTCATGGAAAACAAGATCTGCATGAGATGGTACATACCATTGACTGAACTAGTGGGATAAATAGTATTGGTATTCTTCTAAGATCTACCAATTTGAAACTCATAGTATTGTGAAAAGTTGCACAATAGGCTATCGCCCCTCTTTTCTTGCAAGCTTTGATCAGCTGTGAAATAGCGAACAGTTAACTAACATTAGGCTTCAGAGAGAACTCCATACAGTGAATTGGAGCTGCCCTCAGAGCTCTTGTTCCAGGTTGTCTGCAGATTCAGGCTGACATCACAGTTGCTTCACATTTTAAAGGTTATCTGTTCAAACAAATGGTTAAAGACTTATTTTTTTAAATGCAAACTTAAATTCTGGAGCACATGTAATTTCTAAAAACAGCTTTTTAAATGCTGCCTTAAGGCTTGTCTTAACTTCAACAGTTAGCTCAAGTTAGTACACTTGAGTTCCTGCCCATTAGCTAAGCTTGCTCAAGCAAAAGCAACCCCAGACTGTAAAAGGACACTTGATCTACACTAAGTGATTGGTTTAGCAGCTGCTGAGTTGTTTTAACTCAGCTGCTGCATTCACAGTGTCAGCAGCACTCTAGTTTAACAATCCCCCCCCAATTCAGATAGCTTAAGTTTAAAGCACCGTGTAACTCAAGCTAGAGATCTTTGTGTGAAAGTGTTAGATTTGGGGCAAAATCCCAAATTATAGCTCAAGATAACAATGCAGTGAGGTAATGTTAAAGAGATAATGTTCTTAGTTTAAAATGTATTCAGAAGCTGATATCAGAAAGTTAGAAGAAACTTTATCTGTATCTACCTCTGAAGCATCTCAATTATTTGAGTAGCTAGAAATGATTTTACATCATTTATGTTGAGCAAATATTATTTGATCCTCACAATGACAAACTTACCAAGTCGTAAATATCAGAAAGATATATTTTGCCTGCAGAAGCTTCTTTCTCTGAGCTAGCAGAGACATTTTAATACCTGGAAAAGGCACAGATCCTTTCTTAAAATGTTACAATTACCTTTTCACCCCAGCTGTGAGCCATTATCTTTCTAGTTCAACTGATTTGCATGTTTTAACAGTATTATGTAAAACAGATATAACAGGAATCCTAAACAATGAGTCCTTATTTGGAATTCAAAATACTTTGTATATTTGAGGAGAGGATCAAAAATAGTATTAAAACTGAAACAAATTTTCATTTTCCAAAAATGCTAACCATACAATTCTTGTTAGAGATACCAGTCACTTTTCTTGCAATTTTGAGTACCCAAAATAGCCGTCTTTTTGAATTTCTATATTTCTGTGGCTTATTTATTTTTTTCCTTTCTGGTTCAGATTCCATATCCTCCAAGCCATGTACTGCAAAGAAGATAACTTTCTAGAGTAATATTAACTAACTGGAAACTGATTGGGAAAGTATCTTATACAAGACAATCAATTGAGCCAACTCAAGTGCTGCAATAGATTAAGGAGACTGTGACTGTAAGATATGAGAGAGACTCTTTACTACCTCATTTGCACTGAATGTTACTGAAATATCTTATAAAACATTTTTCAAAGACAATTTTTTTTCATGAAGCAATGAAAACAGGATAACAAGGATGGAGAATATATCTCATCAGAGCTTAAAAATAGATATAACTTTAAATGCCCAGTAAATAGTATCTGAAAACCCAAGATGCTTCACGCTGCTATTTGCCAACAGTTTTTTAATGACACTTGGTCAGATATCCAGATTTTATACCTAAAATAACTCATCTACCCTTATACATCTGTAAACCAAAAAAAATTATTTAATCCCTACACTTCAACCATATGGTAAGATCTAAATCTATTTCATAGCTCAGAACACTAATCACAGGTTAAGCTCAGTTATATAGGAAGGCTAAGGTGGTTTTAAATGTAAAAACATTAACTTTTGGGGAAATGAAGGACAGTTTAAGGAAGCTTCTTGTGGGATGTTGGTCAGGCCTGCTATGGGTGCGTCAGCCATTGGGAGTGGGAAACAGGCATCAATTTTCATTCTTACATTAATTACCTCGGTGGAGACCTAGGAGTTCCTTGTAGCTTGGGCCCATGGGAGTTAGATTTTGTGGACAAATTTCTAAATAAATTGTGTCCTTAGAAACACGGAGAGTTTAAATCTTCCCCAATGTCTTTCAGGAAGAGTGGGACAGGGGGGCTGCGGTCAGCAGCACAAGAAAAAGATTGTGATAATTTCTTGATGGCATCAATGATTGGTATAATAAGAAAATGCAATGGCTTTTATTTTACAGTTTTTGACAACTTTTCTTGAATAAGGATAGAAATGAGTACTGCATGTAATGGCTGTCAGAATGTTACATGGTCAGATTACAAGATTTCAGACTTGGATTTATTTTTTAATTTGATGTTATGAATACATTGTATAATTAGAGCAGCTAATGTCCGAATTTATATATCAACGCAACATTGTCATACATTAAATCATTCAGAATTCTAATATTTTATTTATTTATGCTGTGTTTTCAACAATAATTAAATTGTTCTGTTCTGTATGGATTTAATTTGAAAAAGATATAGGTATTTGGCTTCCATTTTTTACTCTGTTTTTGAGTTTGTTTTTTGTTGCTCTTAACTAATCCTTTTTTCAAACAGACACACCTTACTTTAATATCCCAAATGTGTGTTATAGTAAGAAACTTTGCTGTGACTTGCTGCCCCATTTAATATTTGTTTATATATTTCATCTCAAGGTTTTTACTACAAGATGTGAAGGATGTTACTGTGGCTGCTTTGGTCCAAATTTTAAACATATTAAATCATTCATTCTGTGAAATGTCTGCCAATGTGCAAGTTGCAATAAAATATATTCACTCACCTCTATGCCACATGGCGTTGTGTAAGGATTCTGATCTCAGTTGCATAGGAGCACATTGCCTTGTGTTTTGAGAATCCAAAAGCAGGACAAATATTGTAAAAGATTTAGAAAATATTAACTTTGGAGAGAGGTTAAAGTAACTGGATTTATACATCCTCCAAAAAAGATCTTTCATTGGGAATGTCAAAATCATAACTACCAAAGAAAGGAAGTCAATGGAAATTATTGGAAAACACTGTTGCAAGAGAGACCCTAAAACAGAAGGAAAACATAAACACAATCATGGACAGCCTTTTAACAATAAGTACAGACAATAGAATGATTGCTAAGGAAAGTTGCTGAATTATCATCATTGGGGTAAAGCTAAAGAGGGAATGAATGTGTGTGCTGTAGACATTTGACTATCTTGCATTGATTCGGTGGCATGATTACTTAAGGTTCTTTCCAGCCCTAATATTTATTATGAAACGTGGCTTTTGCACTGACACTTGATGCCCCCACATGGCTATTAGGTACTTATATTAATGCTTTTCGGTTCAGTCAGCAGGCTGATGATTCAAAAGTTTAGACCTTTGCACTAAAATGTGCTGTTAGTTATTTTCCTGACTACCTACAAATAGAACCTTCTTTTTGAGATTTATTTCCATATGCATTTAGCATTAGTTTCTTAGTCTTAAGGATAAAATAAATTACTATTTACTACTGTTCACTACTTTGGTTCCGTAGTGTTAGAGTGAGCTGAATTGTATTACAGTTCTTGCATCATCGACAATTGTTAGTTAAAAGTTCCAAATGCAAAATATTTAGTAATAGTGATGCTAGCAAGATCCTATTTTGTCATTCAGGCTAAGTTTGCAGAGCTGGGACTGAAAAAGGTGGTACCCTATGTAACTTTTTATCTTGTAAACAAATATGAAAATCATTTAATAATCAACCTAAAGCTCTGCAGTGTTATTTTTTACATAATTATTTTTTAGTGTTAACTGTACTTCAGGGTTTGGATACCAAGAAATCATAGGTTTTAATGGCCTATCAACTTAACCATGCATGTAAAACTCATTAATAGTACTGAATCATTAGCGTGTTTGTATACCAAAATTAAATTCAACAGTGAAGATAGATTCCAAGTTCACAGATGCTTCTGCCTGCTGCCAGAAGAGGTGGAAGTAAGAGAAAATCCTAAAAAGGGCCATGTGGCATACAACATGTATAGGACTTGACAGTGGGTAGTGCTATATAGTCAGATAGCTCCTTAGGCAAATTGTATACCTACCCTCGATGATACAGAGACCAAGGCTATATACACCCTGATGGCGGCAAATTCACCTCTGTCAGATCAATTTTTCTGAATCGATTGAGCCATGTCTTCACTGCTGCTCAATCAATCCGGAAGTCGATCTATTAAAACCACCTCCAAAAAAAACGTAGCGCTGCGTCAATGGGAACTCATTTCCCGTCAGCGCAACACAATGGAGATGGCGTGCTAAAGGGAAGTAACAAAGGCGGCAGGAGTTACGCAAGCTACACAGAGTAGCTTGTGTGTCTCCCGTTGACTGCCGCCGTATTTTGCTGAAAGTGTAGACCTGCCCCAAAACACAGGCCATGTGTTTGCCCCAGCTCAAGGGGAAAATAGCCCTCAAGCTGATATATGGAGTTTTGGGTGTGGGTAAAAGAGAGCACAAACTTTGGAATGTTATCTCTGCTTGAGAAACAGCCCTGATTATGTGGATAATTAGGAGTAAATGCAAATATGTTACTTTAACCTATAGTCAATGAATAGTGCTAGATGGACATGTTTATATCATTTGATCAACATTCTGAAAATGCATCTTATAAACAAAAAAAAGATATAATATTCCAGTTGCCTTTTAGCAGTAATGAATTAAAGGGTTTGACAGTCCATATAGCACTTCATATACCCTTGCCATGTGGTCCAACAACTATAATGTCTTTATGTAGCTTGAACCAATGCAAAGTGAAACTGAAATATTTAAATGAAAAATGAAACCATAATGAAAAAGCAGCAGCAGAAATTATTAAAATAATAAATCCAGTTCAGGTCAGTATCATGATCTCTCTTCAGTGATCAGAGCATTGCTACCTTTACCCACCTCATGATACCCACAGCATATTTGTCAATTACTTCAAAGTCAATGTGACTTAACTCTGACTTTTGGCCTTAAAAATAGGAAGGTAAATGCTATTCTATAGACCTACACGGATAGTTAAAATAGTGATTTTTTTTCCCTTGCTAATAATGTCCTTAGATATAACATCACCCATGGATATGTCAGTGTTATCCTTTTTCCTTCTGATCTGCAACCTCAGTTTAGCCTAGGATAACACGTACTATGCATGTTCACAGCACTACATGCAGAGAGGTCACAGTTTTCCCTTACCCTACTTTTCGATGACATTGCTTTAACACCAAACATCATGCAGTGTGCTTTCAGTGTGAGGGTAGTGGCAGGCAAGGGTTATTTGCAATAATCAATATAGGAGAGCAAAAATTCCTGATTCCTATTTCCTGGAGGGGGAAAATTACATTTGCTTAAACGTCACTTTTCATACAACCATTATTATGACAAAGCTTTATTTTCACAGCCTACTAATTGTCTGTGATCATGAGATTGCAGCTGTACTTTTCAGTGGAGTTTTACATCTCCATGTACTGTCCTAAGACATTGTTTATAGGACAACAGTTTGTTTTACTGAGGCTCATTTTCTTATTTAGTCCTTTAAGTATCTTGTGCTCGTGTTATTCTCTGTAAAGCAAAGTAAGACATGCTGTGTAAGGTCCAATGTACAAAATATTTCCACACTGTGCCCCAGGTGCCACTGCCTGGAACACATGTAGATTGGCTGGTGTGCACTGTTTATTCCAGGTGGGTCCAGTATTAAATTGTGCTTGTGATGTGTTGGTTTTAGATGGAAGCATAGAAAGAAACAATCATTACTTAAACTGACACTACTCACAGTACTTTTTGAAGTGTTGATAAACCTTGTGCAGCAGACGTGTATCCACCACCAAACATGCTTTCTGCAGCACAACAATACTGCGCAGAGATGGTTTGTGTGCCCTTTTGCTATGCATACATTAGGTGATTTTTTTTCCATGCTGTGGTGGCCTTAAAGTATGTAATGAGTTGCCAGTGGTCTATATTAGTTCCCTTACAGTATTTAAAGAAGCTTTTAAAAACAAATCTGTAGGTGCTATTGTGTTTGATTTACTGTTGTAGAGCACGAGGATTCTTTCCCCAAGAGTCAGGCAGCACAGATAATACTGAAGAGGTTTATTCACGGCACCAGGAAGACTGACAAACAGCTTCAAATTCATGGTATTACAAAAGTCACTTATATACGTGTTTTTTATCAGGTAAGCAATCCATTTAAGTTTCTTCTATCTATTCACTTACAGATACAGACATTGTTCCACCCAAAAAGAACAGAAGTGATCATTCCAGAGGGGTAGCCGTGTTAGTCTGTATACAGCAAAGACAACGAGAGTTCTGTGGCACTTTAAAGACTAACAAATTTAATATTTGCAGACATAAGCTTTCGAGGGACTTAGCTCTCTTCTTCAGATGCAGTAATACAGAAAATAGGTGTGATAATGACAGATACAGAACATACATACAGAGATACTCTAACTACATCAAAGAATCTATGACTACGTTTGGGGCGGAGGTTGGGTGGAGGAGAAGGGTCCTTACAGATAGGAGGGTGCATGCTAGAGGTCTTGTAAGGAATGTGCTGTTCTCATTCTGAGACAGAATCACTGAGTGGACATCTGGCCTTCTGAGTTATCAGGTATTTTACATTCGCCTTTGTCCTTGAGGCTCTGGTATGCCTGCCTGTTAGTTATGTGAGTTTCGGCCTGCAGTTTACTACCTGAAAATTGCCTCAGACCTAACACTGTTGAGATTTTAATTTTATTTTCTGTATCTCACTGTAATTTTTAATTGTTGTTGGGCACTCTGAGTGCTTCAGCAGTCAGACATGTATTTATTTAGGGCCTGATCCTGCATCCATTGAAGTCGGTGGGTATATTTCCTTTACTGCTGTGATGCAGGATCAGTCCCTTACATGTCATGGGTCAGATCCTCAGCTGATATAAATGGCATAACTCCATTTATTTCAACCAGCTGAAGATCTGGCCATATGTTATTATTTTATTTTCAAAGATTCTTAAAATGAGACAGACACTGAAAATGAGATTGAACCCAATATCTGTAATCTGTGTGTAAAGACTGTAATGTATTTTTAGATCCTCCTGGGTAAAAAGTGCCATTTAAACATAGATTATTATTTTATGTATGTAATACGATACATTTAATAACCTATTATATTACTTGGTAGATATTTCTTACAAGTTGTATTTTATAAAGAGCAATCAATCTGTTTAAAGATAGTTTTATTCTATTTGTTAACTGTTCTGATGATTTCAGTGGCACTTAAAATTAAGCACATGCTTAAGTGCTGTCCTGAATAGGGATACTCTTATAAACTGGGGTCCATGATTATGTGTAAGATGAAGATATTTCATAGCCCCATGGACTTTACATGCAAACAGCCATAGTGAACTAGATTCAATTAAGCAGGCCTGACTCCTGTGAGCCAAATTTACTGCTTAGCTAAATTAGTGCAACTCAATGGTTTGATAAATTACATCAGTGATGAATGTGGCTTATCAAGATCAATGTATCCTAAGTTTATGATAATTTATTTTGGTATTTTGTGGAATGTAAAATTTGTTTAATTTTAAATAAAATGCTTATTCAGGTTCTAAAACTATTGATATATAATAGTTCCTCTCTATGTGCATATGATACACTGATTAGAGATTATAATTTCACAATTATTGTTACTAATCTTTACATAGAAAATACTCCACAATCAGGGTGCTAAGGACCAAGTCTGCCTTCATTGTAACCATAGCAATGACAGTCCTAAAAATAAAAGGGCTCTCTGCCAGAACAGATGAGATCACTTTACAGATCAAGAATCAGGTTCACAAACAGCGACAACTACTTGGACCTGAGGATCACACGTAATCGTAAAATAATACAATAAAATGAGAGCTTGTCCCAAACGTAAGTGCTTAAAAATAGAATTGACAATGGTCAGAATTGAATTCCTTGTGAAATGCAAGCAGAAATCCTATCTGTTTTAGACAGAGAACTATTTCTGCTAATCAAGAAAGGCATTCATGATTCACCTATTGCTTTGACAACATTGATTTTACAACTTAACTCAGTATGTAAATTTCTAGATTCATATCCTCTGAGTACAGAATACCATCTAACTGTGATTCTAATATAGTAGCAACTACTATACGTATTTATAAAGTGTACATATGGTGCTTAGAGATTTCTATAATCTCAGTTTAATGGCATAAGAGAAGACATACGTCATATTTCTTATGCAGTATGTGACTCTTCATAAACCAGTAATGGTTTAAATAGCTCTACAAACACATGGTTAAAGTCACCACTTCCCATGAATCAAACATCCAACCTCTTGCCTTTAAATCTCTTCTTAAAACCCCTCCTTTCTATAAAGACTTCCTTTGTTAATCTCTTCCATTACAATTCCAGTTCTGTAATTGGATTTTAGCATAGATTATTGCATTTACACAACTTCCATGGGTCTCTGCACAGGGAACTGTTCACATCAAGCTAAATGCACACTCGAGACCTGTATCTCCACATTTTCTCAGACATGTACAGTTGCTCCAAGCATCGTCTTCAAGGAAGAGACCTGGGGCCCCAATCCTGCAGCTGGATCCATGTGGGCTGACCTCTTTGCCCCATTGATTTCTATAAGGCTCTGCACAAGTATAAGGGGTCATCCAAGCTATTCCAGTTATGGAACTGGGGGCTCTATCTTTACATATTTACATCTCTATAAATAATGAAAAACCAAGTGAAGCAAAGTATTTTCCCACTGCTGGGTGAAGACTGAAACATACAATTGTCAAGTAATATTTTTCACAGTTTCTTTAAAAAAAAACAACTCCTCTGCTTCTTGAAAATGCTGTTCTCTGCTAGTGGCTTTTTCTTTTCTTTTTGTATAACAATGCTTTTTTAAAAAATCCTCTGTGTTGAATGCAGTCAGTGGTAATTCACAATGATCAATGATATAAACAGATGGAACCCATTGACCTTGCATATAGAAAATATGACTTTAAAAATGTAATATAAAAACAATAGGGTCTATCAGGCTTATAGAATTTTAAGTAGCATCAGGGCATTTTTTGAGAGATGTTTTTATTGAGTTTTAAATATAAATACATATGAGAATCACAACTATAATCAACTTAAATCAAGAGAAACATGCCCAAGAGAGATTAGATTTTAAACTACAGGACCTCAAGTTCTTAAATGTAAGTTAATGGATCCATCTCTTCTCAGTTATATGCACATGATCTTACTGGTACATTATAAAGTCTGCCTTATATAGATGTGTTTTTCCAGGAGAAGGGAGACAGTGTTGAAGAGATAACAATGTTTAGTTTTAGAAATTGCAAAGGAAAAATACATTAGCTCATATCCATCTAAAAAAATATGTGAACTGCTGAACAATAATACAAAACAATTAAGGAAGTGATTAAAAAAACCTGAAGGCATAAACAAACGATACAGTATATCAGTCTCTCGTGTGTAGATGGCCTTGTGCTACCAAAATAGGTAGTTTGCCAATTTAACATAGTGCAGAGAATTTTTTTCTGCAAAAATCTATTCATTCATTATCTGTCAGTCTGCAGCCACAGCACCTCGGGACTGACCTTATGAGTCCTCTCCTACTAACCCAGGTCAGGTTTCCGTGCACTTGGATCGAATATATCCAAAGAAGAAAAGTGGCTATTGATTCAGTAGTGGCATGTTTTCTTTTGATCGAGTGCTGTAGCATGATGCTAGAGATACTGCAATACTGTTGGTGCCATCTTTTAGATATTAACCTGAGGTTTAACCACTTGTGGTTAATAAATATAGCATGTTTTTGCAAGATAGGAGCTTGGTGTCTGGCCAAATTCCAGTTTGAGTAATTACATTCTGCCTATCTAATTTCTCCCTGCAGTTTCATTGGCATATAGCATTGTTCTCAACTGTGTATAGTGTTCCTGTGTGCTGTTAGTCAGCAAGGACGAAATGATTCATGCCGACACTGTTTTGTAAAATGTTTTCAGATCCTTCTGGGTAGAAGGTGTTATAAAAATGTAAAATGTTATCAGACTCCACCAGAAACTGCCATGTTTTTTGTCTAGTTAGAGAGGCAGTAGAATTAATATTCTAAACCCAGAACTTTGAGACAATATCTCCTGAGTTCTAATCCTGGCTCTGACACTGACTTGATGTGGGCAAGTTATTTGATATAACTTTTCTGTGTCTTTGTTTCCCCATCTGCAAATTAAGAGCAATACCCACTTTATAGAGGTGTTTGAGGATTAATTAATGTGTGTACAACACTGTGAAGCTATGTGTTACTAGATAGCTGTGCAGCATCACTAATTATTATAAGTGCATTTGGAATAAACCAACACCATGCACAAATCTGGAAGACTTTGCCTCTCCCTTGTAAGCCCAAAAAGGGTTTCCTTAAACAGCACACCTCAGAATCTTGATAAAGGTAACAAACTTTTCCAAGCTCCTCCCTCACGTGTGCTTCCTATTCCACTGGAAAACAGTTGATTAACAACATGCTAGGTGAGATACTGAATGGTTACTGTAGACTTCATATCATACTAGTGGTTCAGGCATGTAGAAAAGTATTTTGTTTATTTTTATTAAGAGCCAATGGAGAAATTTCTATGTATGTCTCATAGCCCTACTGCAGCTCTATTTTTATGAAATGTCCTTTAAATATAACATTTGTTAAGCTTTAGGGCTAAATATTCCCCCGGAACTGAGCTTTCTTTGTGCCACCGCTATCACAATGCGCACAATGTAGAAGGACTCTGCAGTGGTATATAGACTTTTTTTATACCGCTCCCTTCCCTGCTGCTGTTGCAGGGGCATGGCCAGGACTTCCTAACACGCCAATCTGGCATAACAGCCTCTTGGAGCTAGCATAATTTGGAGCAGCCTCACCGTGTTAAATTACAGCGTGGCCTAAACAGCCACGACGAGGAGCACAAAGATGGGTTTGAAGTGTTACTCACGTAAATATTTGCAGGACTGGGGTTTAAGTCACTTTCCGATGTTTGAATAAGCATGAGAAACTTCAGCGCCACGATGCTGCCCGATTTCCAAGCTGTAAAATGTGGGGAGAGTTATCTCCCATTTGGAGGGAGGGTGATCATGTTTATAACTCTCCCCACCTTGTAAAGTGCGCTAAAATAGCTGAGGGAAATGCTTCGTGGGCGTGCCTGAATCGATCCCTTCCCTTCCCGCGAATGAAGAGAAGAGAAGCGATGAAGGGCGGTAGGCATCAAGGGCTTTGTAAGGATTGTTTCGCGATGGCTCTGGCTGGCCCCGCCGTCGCTCGGGCATGGCGCTTTACAGCGAGGGGAGACGAGCTGGAGAGATGAGACGGGACGGGAGGACAAGGACAAACTGCCCTGGCCTCGGCGGCTGGGCGGCCTCGCTCGCAGACAGCTTCCCTGCTCGGGCGGCGGACGCAGCCTCGGCTCCTCCCTACCGGGGCCTGGCCAGAGAGCAGCGGGTCCCAGCCGGCGGCGGCGGCAGCAGCACAGGAAGGGAAGCTGCGCGCCCCGCCCCGGTCTCAGTCCCAAGGCTCCCCCAGCTCCCACCGCTGGCTTCCTTCGCCTCCCTCCGGCCGGGGCCGCGGCCGCGGACCAGCCGCTTTCACTTTCGCCTTCCAGTCTCGTCTGCTCAGGCGGAGCCGGGACCCCCGCGCGCGTTCGGGTGCGTAGCCTGCCCCCTGCCCCCCGCCTGCTCCGGGGCACCCCCAGGCCGCCGCCCTTGGGGTCCTGCGCCGCCCGTCACCTTGCTGCGGCAGCGGCTTTGAGCAGGCGCCGGAGAGCCTAGAGCGACGGCCGGGGCGCGGACGGCCGGGCAGCGTCCTTCCTTCCCCCGGGGCTCTTGGGCGCCGCACGTTGTGGTAGGGTTGGGCGCGGGGCCGGGCCCCAAGGAGCTGGGTTCAGTCGCTCGCTGCTTCAGAGAGGAACAAAAGGCTGGGCAGGATCTTCCTCATGCCAGTCTAGGGAGGGAGATTTCGGACTCGGGGGCTGCCGCCGCCACGGGTGCAAACGCAGCTTCCTTCCGGCGGCCAGGCCAGGCCCGGCCCTTGGTGGTTATTTGGGGGACGGGGAGGTCGCGCTGCATTGCGAGTAATGTCCAGGCCCAGGGGATGAGAGGAAGTCACGTTAATGTCTGTCTGCCCCTCTCACTCTGAGGCGTTGCCTGCAGGTAGCACTAACACTGCACTGGTTTAATGTCAGTGGTCATTTTAAAACCGATTTAAAGTGGTGCAACAGGCTGCCTGAACTCTTACTCTCGTTTAAAAGAAGCTTATTTCCGTTTAGTTTAAATGGATTAGGAAGAGGTTAAGATCAACTGAAATAAGCCACTCTGAAACTGAAAGAAGAGTGCCCAAGCAAGGGTTTGTAGCAGGTGAACTAAATCAGAGCAAATTGTAAGCAGTTTCAAGGTCTATGTTCCTGATTCATAAAGAACAATGCAGAAGGCTATCAAATGCTTATGGATTTTTTCCCTAAATCTCTTACCCTTAGAGCCTCTTTCTGGTGCAAGAAAAGTTAAACACTTCTTTAACAAAACTTGGAAACGCAGCAAACATAAAGTGATAGAGTCAGGTGATTTAGGCCAGACATGGGAGTTTTGCAGTAGTGTTTCCTAGCACTGCTTCTCTCTGCCTGGCCTGTTTGCTGTAATTGTGTAAACAGGAGGTTACACAATGGCCATGCAGCATGTGGAGGATGACCATACATCTCATTCTGGCTGGGACACTCCCTTTTTTAAGCCCTGTCCCAGATGTCCTGACTTTTTTGACAAAACTGGGCCAAGAGCAAACAAGACAAATGCCCAGTTTTGCAAAAAAGTGGGCTGTGCCCCCATAACAGGATGCAAAGGGACATTTGGAGGGGTGAATGGCGATGACTGCCTTGTATGGCAGGGCTTGGGCAAGTGGCGACACTAGCACAGCGAGGAAGGGAGCTCAGGCAAGCACCTTGGGCCAGCCTTGTGGTGAACTCTTTTCACTTTGAGCAATATGGTCACCTTAAGCATGTGGCTGGTACCCAGCACCTTGGTTGTATTTCTATAGGCGTCATCTAGCAGACCGTAAGTTATGGAACTAAGAAGTTTTTCCAAATAAGAGCTACACTGATGGTGAATTATGGGTCCCATTTTTGCTGGTGTGGAGATGGCCGTTGTGGTTATGAAACAACCCTCTATACATTATTGTGTTCAAGGAACACTGTCAAATCTGACAAGCACAATATTTCTCTTACTTTTAAAATAGCATAGTTTTCCACCCTGTTCGTCTTATCTTGAAAAAACTTTCAGTTCCCCATTCTAAGATCTAATAGGTGACCTTATGGTGCTGAACACAGAGAACACAAGCTACTCTACATATGTAGAGCAGCCTCTCTGCTGCCATCGTGAGCAGGAAAAACAGTTCAATGGGGACAGTTGTAATAACATAGACAGATTAGACAATAGTTAAAATGCTTGGGGCCTGAGTACACTACAGCCGCTATTGTCATTGATGAATGACAGGACTCACTTTTGCCAGGGTAGATGCAAGCAGAAATACAGATCTTTGTGTGTGAGTTGCTGGAGTATCACTGTTTCCTGGGTTCAGAAGATGCTGCTGTAATTTTATAAATGATCTGAGGCTCTGATTTTGCACTCAGCTCTGCATGGACTTTGGGGTCTGGTATGTGTGGAGTAACCTGGAGGATCAGGGATTAATTAATTCTATATGGGGGAGTGAAATAACTTCATAAAAGCAAATAAATATAATGGATTTTCATTGCTGTTTGCTTTAAGTGTGGGTGTTCCTGTTTATTCAAGGAACTGGAATGGCATGTATGACCTGACAGCTAAATATATTTTCTAATCTTTTCAGGTATACATCTCTTTAAATTTTCCCTGGAGAGTCTAGGTTAGTGCGTAACCCATGTGGACAAAAGTCAGGTCAGAATTTAGACAGAACATGTGTCCTTAGTATGGTGGTTTCTCACAAAGGCTCACAGAGCCAAATTTAGAATCTCCCTGTTTGCGTCATAGCCCAAAAGGTATATAAAGGCAGAGACTTGTATTTAATTGCTGTCTCCTGTCATCCCCTTTTGGCCATGCTTCTTCCCCATCTTTGAGGGGAGAGAAGGACAGCTGTGTCCTTGTGAGTCACTAGAACCTAGTCCCCTTTACCTCAGAGACCATATGACTCTCTACCAGAGGAGTCTCACTGTGCTTTAAGGTCTGTGGGTTTTGGTGTGACTGTGAACTGTAATAATCAGCTTTACAACAAGCCGCCTGCCTGACTGTCATATGTTCCTACTGACACTTGGGCTTTCCCCATTGCCTTTCATAGGTTGAATACATGGAGAGAAAAGAAGCAAGCCACCTGAGGAGGTAGAAAATGGCCCTTTGTTTCCACTCGGTTGTGTGTAACAAGCCCACTCATCTTGCTTTTCCCTGCCTCTAAGTGGCTGATTGCTGCAGGAGCGGGAGCTCCCGGTGAAACTTTGTGTCTGGGGTGCAGAGTGGTGAGGGTGAGGGAAGCCCTCCCTGTTCCTTCCAGAATCGTGTCACTGTGCTCAGTGCAGCTGTATCAGATGCTGTTGAGTAAGGCTTATACCATCCAGAGTGACTCCAGATTTCCTAGTAAGTACAGTGAGGTGGATGTGGTGTTGCATGTGCTTTACAAGTTTTTTGCATTGAGCTGCTGTATGTAAATGATCTTAAGGGTGGGAGCAGCAGGTCAAGGTCATGCCTATTGTAACAATCTCCTTGCTTTGACAAAAACATTTGATGATGTAGCCATATGATATAACACTTTTTCCATTCCGCTGGTATCTCAGGATGTTAAACAAAAGCTACTAAAGATAGACTTTTAAAAATCAGCAGGCCCAGATAACTTTCACACAAGAGTTTTGAAAGAGCTGGCTGTGGAGCTTGCTGGACCATTAATGCTGATTTTCAATAAATGTTGGAGCTGCAGGGAAATGCCAGAAGACTGGAAGAAAGCTAATGTTATGCCAATATTTAAAGGGTGAATGGAAAGATCTGGGGAATTATAGGCCTGTCAGTCTGATGTAAGGCCATGCAAGCTGATGGAGCAGCTGCTATGGGACTCAATTAATAAAGAATTAAAGGAGAGTAATATAATTAATGCCAATCAGCATGTGTTTATGGAATATAGATCCTGTCAGGCTAACTTAATATCTTTTTTTATGAGATTACAAGTTTGGTTGATAAAGGCAATACTATTGATATAATATACCTAGATTTTTTTTTAAGGCATTTGACTTGGTACTGTACGACATCTTGATGACAACACTAGAAAGATATAAAATTAACATGGCACACAGTATGTGAAGCAGTTGCAAAAAAGGCTAATATCATTCTGGGGTGTATTAACAGGAGTATCAGATGTAAGACATGGGAGATAATTGTCCTGCTTTACTCAGCACTGGTGAGGCCTCGGATGGAGTACTTTGTCCAATTCTAGGTACCACATTTTAGGAAAGATGTGGATAAATTTGAAAAAGTACAGAGAAGAGCAACAAAAATGAGAAAAGGTTTAGAAAACCTGACTTACGAGGAAAGGTTGAAAAAACTGGGCATGTTTAGTCCTGAGAAAAGACGACTATTGCGGGGACCTGGTAACGGTCTGCAGATATGTTAAGGGCTGTTCTAAAGAGGACAGGGATCAATTGTTCTCCATGTCCACTGAAGGTAGGACAAGAAGTAATGGAATTAATCTGCAGCATGGGATATTTAGGTTAGATAACTGGGAAAAGCTTTCTAACTACAATTAACAGTTAAGCTTTGGAATAGGCTTCCAAGGGAGGTCATGGAATCCCCATCATTGGAGGTTTTTAATAACACCTAGACAAACACCTGTTAGGAATGATCTAGGTTACTTAGTCCTGCCTCAGCGCAGGGGCTGGACTTGACCTCTTGAGGTCCTTTCCTGCCCTATAATTCTATGATTCAGTGATTAAATGGATTCAAAATTAGCTAATTGATAAGTCTTAAAATGTAATTGTAAACAGAGAATCATCATTGAACAGGTGTGTTTTTAGTGGGGTCCCACAGGGGCAGTTCTTGATCCTACACTATTTAACATTTTGATTGATGACCTGGAAGAAAACATAAAATCATCACTGAGAAAGTTATAGATGACACACAAATAGGGGGAGTGGTAAATAATAAAGAGTACAGGATAAATATAGCTAAATATAAATGTAGACATGTAGGAACAAAGAATGTAGATCTTACATACAGGATGGACGACTCTCTCCTGGGAAGCAGTGACTCTGAAAATGATTTGGGAGTCATGTGGATAATCAGTTCAAAATGAGTTCCCAGAGCTTTGACCAAAAGGGCTAACACCATACTTGGATGCATAAGCAGGGAATCTCAAGTAGGAGTAAGGAGATTATTTTACCTCTGTATTTGGGCACGGGTGCAACTGCTGCTGGAGTATTGTGTCCCGTTCTGTGCCTACAGAAAGGTGCTGAAAAATTGGAGAAGGTTCAGAAAGAGGCACAAGAATATAAAAGTTACACACGAGGTCAGACTAGATCAGTGTTCTTCACTGCAAGGCCTGGGAGCCAGTGGCGGCTCCCATCGACCCTAAGTGCAGCTCCATGACTAATTGTTTATATTCCAATACAAAATACTCATCTCTGAAACATTGTGTGCAAAAAGTGCTGTCATTTTTTGTCAGTACCAATACCTGCGAATCTACATTTTCAACAATGAATGTTGTGAAAAGAAACATTATACAAGCAGACTTTGTTTTAGTTACACAAGTTGCTCTGTAACGTTAACACATTGCTTGCTACTCTTCAATGATGTAATGTAGAAGTTGATGTGGCTCTAACATTGAAGGTTTTTTGCCAAAGTGGCCCCTTCTTGAAAAATAGTGAAGATCACTGGACTAGATCATCACAATGATTCCTTCTGGCCTTGGAGTCTGCGGGTACTATCTACACTGTTCTGTAGTGCCAAGTCTCAGAGCCCAAGTCAGCTGACTTGGCCTTAGTCTGCAGGGCTAAAAATTGCAGTGTAGATTCTTGGGTGGGAGCCCCAGCTCTGAGACCTAACTGACCTGGGCTCTGGGACTTGGTGCTGTGGGTTTTTTGTTACAATATAGATGTACTATATGAATCTTCAAATCACCATCAGACTGTGTGCTAGCTGATAGTTTCAGCAGAGGGATTGTGGAATAAATGAGTCTAGACACTGAATTTCCCTTTCTTGCCTACAGGTGGGCTCTTCTGATCAGGATGAAGAATCAGGTACTAGAAAAAACAGTCTCAGACATATCTTTCATCAGCTAATCACATTGGCCCTGATCCTGCAATGAGCTCTATGTGACAGGGATCCACCTGTATAGAATTCGCTGGAGGATGAGGGCCACAGTTTGAATAGGAAATAGTTACAGTATCTGATTATGAGATTACAAGTGTGGTTGATAAAGGTAATAGGGTTGATGTGACGTACCTAGACTTTTGTAAGGTGTTTGATTTGATATTGCACAACATTTTGACTGAAAAACTTGAACTATATAAAATTAACATGGCACACATTAAATGGATTAAAATCTGGCTAACTGATAGGTCTCAAAAAGTAACTGTAAATTGTGAATCACCATTTCACTGATATGTTCCTAGTGGGGACCTGCAGCGATCTGTTCTTGGCCCTATGATTTTTAACATTTTTATCAATGATTTAAAAAAATCATATAGAAAACATAAAATAATCACTGCTAAAACTTTCAGATGATACAAAAATTGGGGGCGTGCTAAAATAAAGAAGAGAACAGACCACTGATACAAAATGATTGGGATCACTTGGTAAGCTGGGTCCAAGCAAACTATGCATTTTAATACATCTAAGTGTACATTTAGGAACAAATAATGCAGGCCATATTGACAGGAAGGTGGTTTCTATCCTGAGAAGCAGTGACTCTGAAAAAGATTTGGAGGACCATGTGATCATCTAATCTGACCTCCTGTTTCACACAGGCCATAGAAATTTCCCCAAAATAGTCCCTAGAGCAGATCTTTTTAGAAAAATATCCAATCTTGATTTAAAAATTGGCAGTGATGGAGAATCTAGTACAATCATTGGTACGTTGTTCCAGTGGTTAATTAGTCGCACTGTTAAAAGTGTATGCCTTGTTTCCCATCTGAATTTGTCTAGCTTCAACTTCCAGCCAATGGACTGTGCTAACCCTTTCTCTCCTAGATTGAAAAGTCCATTATCAAATATTTGTTCCCCACGTAGGTACTTATAGACTGTAATCATGTTACCTCTTAACCTTCTCGTTGTTAAGATCAATAGAATGAGCTCCTTGAGTCTATCACTATACGGCAAGTTTTCTAATCCTTTCATTATTCTTGGGGCTCTTCTCTAAATCTTTTCCAATTTGTCAACATTCTTTTTGAATTGTCGGCATCAGAACTGGATGCAGTATTCCAGCAGCAGTTGCACCAGAACTAAATTCAGAGGTAAAATAACCTCTCTGCTTGTACTCAGGAGTCTCCTGTTTATCCATCCAAGAATTGCATTAGCCCTTCTGACCACAGCATTGCATTGGGAGCTCTTGCTCAGCTGATTATCCACCACAACCCCCAAGTGTTTTGTGCAATTTTTTTTCAGTTACTGCTTCCCAGGATAGAGTCCTCCATCCTGTATATATGGCCAGCATTCTTTGGTCTAGATGTATACATCTACAGTTAGCCATATTAAAAAGCGTATTGATTGCTTGTGCCCAGTTTACAAAGCAATCCAGATCACTCTGTATCATTGTATACATTTGCTTTTAGTGATATGTACACTTATCCAAAAGGAAATGGACTTGAGTTTATCAACTCAGACATAGGATACCAAATAAATATCAGATGGAAAATTTTTATTGCTATAGTCTTGATCTGGATTTATATCAATGACATAAATTTGATCAGTTGTCCTTTCCTAACATTCTTTGAGATATAATCATCTCAGCATTAGATGTGGGAATTTTTGTTTAAATTAAAATAGCTTGAAGTATTGATCTGCAGTTTTGTGTGATGAGCACATGACAGACATTATAGTAAATGTGGGAGTTTATGGTGTAGAAATAGTGTAAAAAGGTATCTAAAGCAAATGTCAGTGGAAGTATATGAATAATCCTTTTGCATGTTTGAAATCTGAACTCCGTTGGGAAGTACCTTTTTAGTAAAATGCAAAAATACATGTAGGCTAGGATCTTTCAAAAGAGACAAAGAGAATTGCACTACCAGTCCCTTTGAAATTAAATGGGAGATGGATGCCAGATTCCCTTGGGATCTTTTGAAAATCCCACTTTTAGCTATTAAGAAGAGTGGCTTTCAGATGAAAGTAGTGGTGCCAGCAGCCCCTTGGCTGCTTTATGACATAAAAAATCCATTGTGTTTCCTCCTTCCTCTATGGAATTCCCACAATGTTTTGGTTTCGGTTTGAAAAATAGAAATCCGTCACAAACATTTTTCCCTGATAGAAAATTGTGCAAATCACATTCTGATGTATTGGGTGGGGGATTCCTCAGACCTCATAGAGACTTGAAGATTTCCCCACTACCATGCCTTAAAAAAACATTAGGTATGGGTGGGTGGGTGTTTCTGAGTAAATTAGTCTGGGGAGTGTATATATATATGTGTGTGTGTGTGTGTGTGTGTGGGCGTATGTCTGCATATATGTATATGTTAAAAAATAGAGCTGTATGTGTGTATACATTTAAAAAATAGAGTTGGTCAAAAATGCAAATTTTTGCCCCAAAACTCTTGTTTTTTGTCAAAAAATTCAATATTCCAATCTCTTCAATCAGTTATAATAAAATTATCCCACACATTTGAAAGAATAATGCTGAGAGAAAGTGGCAGCTTCCACTGAAATACAGGCATTTCTAGACTTGTGTTGATTACTGGCCTTGGAGAGCCTCTCTACCTGTGCTTGCGTAGTAGAGGTAGCCCAAGGGTTAATTTTCTCATGCCCAATGTCAGCAGACAGAAGTGAAGCAGCTTGTGTTTCACTTTTCTGTTTACTCCTGCTGTAATGCATGTATGCAGTGCTCTCATGAAGACACGTAGTGCTGAGCTCTGATTTTCAGAGCAGTGGTTCCCAAACTTTTTACTAAGGTAACCTACCAGCTGCATTTTGTCTTTTTTTGGGGCCCCACCATTACCACTGCCCCCCTTCTCAGCCCTCCAGTCCCCTGCTCCCTCCCTTCCCCACTTCTGCTCCCTACTTTCCTCCCCTTCTCAGCTCAAGTCCTCTGCTCAGCTCCACCGAACATACTTGCTCTAACTTTCCCAGCCTTAAGCCCTCTCTCTCTGGAGCTGAGCCACAATGGCTACCAGGTTGCTGACTGCCCACTCGCTGGCTCCGGCTGCCACCCAAATCCCACTCCCCATCCTGCTACCTAGGAAAAGTCAGAGCGTGTGGGAGAGGGTGCCTCTGAGGCACATGGACTCCATCTAGACCCTTCCCTTGTTGCAGTGATGGGCAAGGACCCACAGTTTGGGAAACATTGTTTTAGAGGTTCTGAGCATCTAGGGCTCCCATTGATTTCAGTTGCAGTTCAGTTCTCAGCTCTTCTGAAACTTAAGGCTTTGTTGGGGATTTGAGAACTTGATATAAATAATTTATATCCCATCTACACTGCAAAATGGAGCTATGTTGTAACTGGATCTCCCAGCATGTTAAGCCTTGTCTGTGTTAGTTTTTCTCCTCCAATTTCCCACGCCTGGGACTATAGTGCAGACAAGATGCCAGCAACCAATGACACTGTAATCCTCATGTCATCTAGACCTGTTCTTAGCAAGGCTGGTGCCACACCAGCAGCTGTTTCTATAGCTACCGCCATTGGTAGGGTCATTGGAAGTCTGAGGATATAAAAAGTCTATAGACACAGTCTTTGACTATAGGAAATATGGGTCATTGTGTACAGTGGAAGATGTAGCTGAATGAGATTTTGCAATGGGAATTTGATTTTGATGAGTTCTTTGTAGTGGATTGGCTTGTGGGTTTAATAGGACTTTTTATTTGGGTATGAGATGTGAGGCATAGGTGTTTACATGAAAGATGTGTATTGAGGTATAGGAGTTTACATGAAAGATGTGTATTGTTTTTAACAAGGATCTGCAAGTGAAGAAAATTGTTCCCAGCTGAGTTTGTCTGATCTGCTTTAAACGGCATGGAAACAATATGTTATCTGTTTGCCTTTTGTGGAGACATGACTTTCAAAGTGTGTGGCAAAGGTCTAAAAAGCATTGCAGCAACTTTTAACAGCATAGGTAAAATTCTCAATAAGTGACTTAGGAGCCTAAATTCTACTGGCTTTCACTTCAGAAAAAGGGACATTTGAAAACAGCTATCTACCTAGGTATTAACATAGTAATGGAGCACTTCGCAAACAGTAATGCATTTATTCTCACAGTGTTGTGGGGAGGAAAGGCCTATTATCCCCATTTTATAGATGGGGAACTAAGACAGTGAGTGACGATGTCACTTGGCCAAGAATTGTGGCAGGAACAGGAAGGAGGCACTCCAGAGACCCAGTCCAGTTCCTTAATCACAGTGCTATTCTTGCACTCTAAACACTGAGGACATCTTCTAAAATGGTGAGACATAAACAAGTTAAAAGAAAAGGAAATGCATGCTATTAAAAACGCAGCACAAGACCCATCTGTACCTTCGAAGATTAATTATAACTTTGTGTTGGGCTTTTTTTTAAGTAAAAGAAAAATCTTTTTAAAAACCCATTTACAGTGGAACCTCCCTAGTTTGCACCAACAACTAAGAGAACCCACCATAGAGTACTGCATTTCATGAACTGGCCAGTAAGTAAGCATGGTGTTGATGATAAAAAAGCAAGGATAATACATTAGAAAATGTACTTTGGTCCTTTATTTTGACAAATGTACTTTAGGTTTAATATATTTACTCTAGTCCAAGTTATGCTAGTTAGTGTGCTAGATAATGAATGCTATATAATGTTCTCTAGTATATTTTTTTTTAAAAGTACTGCTTAGTAACCAGTACTAAGAACTGTTTTAATAATGAGATTTCACTCCGCCTCTTGGCTGTTAAATATTTGCTGAAAAGTGCAGAGGGTTTTTTTTCTTTGTTTCTTTTGAAAGAATGATTGGGTTTAGATTTTTTAATTTTATGGCTCTTAGCTTCTCATGTTCTAAAACAAGTTGAACACTCACTGTTCTCATTTGTGGGCTGTTGATTTTTGTTTCACTTCCTTTGGAACTTACAGACTTGCGTAATTAATAGTGCTTTACTTAAATGGATCTTCCATTCTCTGCTGATACTGATTTATCACATACTTTTTTTTTCATAATGAACAGCTTGGGAAATCCCTTCACGAACATTGGATCTTTGTAAATGGGATCAGCATTTTGACTGTAATTTGAATGCCTCAAAGATTGAAGTTCAGCAAGAACTTGGATGACTTGAAAGGTTGCTCAGTAAATCATCAATTCAAGCAGGGCTTATAATTGTTTTCAAGAGAACTCTGTTTAAAAACATCTGATTAAGATCAACAACCAACCAGATTTTCTGTTGCAAAAGGACTTCATGACATGTTGGCTTCCTGCTTAAGACACAAAAAGAGGGCAGATAAACTTAAAGGGACCGCAGCTTGTGATGACAAAGTGCCAAGTGCCAGCTGCCCTCATTCACCAGATTGAGCAGGAGTTGGATGAAGATGAAAAGGAGATGATATTTTTCCTGTGCCGGGATCTTGTTCCTGATTTATCTAACGCAGACATCAGGGAGCTGCTGGGGGCGCTGAATGAGAAGGGAAAGCTGCCGTTCTTTGTCTTGTCTGAGCTGTTATACAGAGTGAAGAGATTTGACTTGCTGAGGAGGGCCCTGGGGACAGGGAGAGCAGCGGTAGAAACTGATCTGGCCAGGTATCCTAGAACGGTCTCAGATTACAGGTAATTTGTCTCTTTCACTCTTCAAGGGTAACTTTTTATTTATTTATTTTTAAATATATACACACACACACACACAAAATGATCGGTGTGAGAGATAAAAGAATAGCAGAAAAGAGAATCACACAGCATTATAATACACACTCCAAAGTCTGGTCTCTTGGAAGTAGTGGTGTGAAAAGTGTCTGGCTTCAGATTTAACAGAGGGAACTATATACATTAAACAATAGATACCTATGCGATGTATATAGCTAGAGTGAAGAGCAGTGGGAATGAACAGATGGACAAGACCCTCTACAGCAACACCATATTTAGTGACCCCACTCAACATTGTCATTTTATTCAAAATCAGGCCACATAAACCTCCAGTGCAGAATTGGTCCTAGCAGCATATCTCCTAGTGCTTTGTCCTGTCTAGTTTTAAATGTTCTTAGTAAGGGGGCTTCCTCAACTTTCTGGGAGACTCTTCCACAGACAAACACTTCTCTGTCAGGAAGTTTGTCCTTCTATTCACCTTGTGTGACTTCAGCTTTTGTGGGTATGTTGTACTGATTGTTGAAGGTGAAATGCTGAAAGCCCAGATGATTTGATTATTAAAACAGTGCTTTTGCATAGTCATCCTGAATAAACGTGTCCAGGCTTTTGCCCACACTCCATTTTGGGATACGTTTTCCTGGTTTAATTCTTACTGTATTCCTTGCAGCAACTGTGATGCTGCATTAAGTAAACTCAACAGCCCTCTAAGACCTGCATCAATTACAGTACGATAAAGGCTGCCCAAGTAAAATTCACACTGCTTACCATCTTCCTAAAGGGGAAGAGACTAGCATTTCCATGATGCTTCATGATCCAGCCACACTGAGGAATAAGACTCTTAAAGTTGTTCAGGAACCCATGAGTGTCATTGGGCAACATATACTTAATCTGGGAATAAAATCTCAATCCATAGGTAAATTAGTGATAGAAAGGAAAGGAAGGTGTCTGATTTGTAAAAAATCTACAGAATCATAATTGCAATGGTGTCAACCTTTTCAGGGTGGCAGGGGAAGACGTGTTGCCCCACCCCCATCTCTGGCTTTTAGCTCCTCCATTTGGTGGAAATTTTGATGATAAAGTGTCATTGGAACTGGGTCAAATTGGGCATCATTTGAAAGCCCTTTCTCCCACAAATACAGTGGTACCAAATATGACATCCTTATAACAGTTACCTAGATATATTCAAGAAAATGTTTAAAAATCAACACTTTTTAATGATACTTACATAAAAAACACATTGATCTTTGGTAATGGTGGGGAAGTTAGCCTTGATATGTAGGACAAACATTTATTCTTTGAAGTCATCATCAGTGTTGTCTCTGTCTCAGGCACTACTCCTAGACACTTTGTCCCACTGATCCTTGTCTGCCCCACACTTGCTCATCTCTGCATAAGGCAGACTGCTGGTCAAATTTTTGCAGGGTGGTGAACATCTGGTATTTGGACATGAGCATTTGATTAACTGAAGAATTGATTCAGGAGCATATGGTATTTCACACATAATTGATGTGATCAGTCCATCCTCCAAGATGCATCCATGCCCAATAGTGGAGGGTAGTTTTGGATTACTCAGTCCTCCAAGAGCCATTCTATTGCTTGATAATCAGCCCTTTTGATAGCATGTGTAAATGCTCACCTTGTTGTGGCAATTTTTCTCCATTTGTCTGTTTTTCTAAGTTTTTCCATCTGCCAGCATAGCTCTGCAAGTGTCATAATATTGGTCTTGAAGTGATGATGAACTCAGCCTATGAACTCCACCAATGAATTTATGACCTCAAAAGTCATTGTCTCAGCTCTTCCGAACACTTTCAGAATGAGTAGTGACTTCAGAGGTTGCATCAAATGCCTTCTAGTAAGATAATTCAGTCTTTCCAGCCAACCTTCCAGTAGTGTCACATCCTGAACAGGCATGGAAATCTGGTGGAGCAAATATCTAGATGAGTTGATGTACCCACTGGAAGACCTCTGTCTACCCCAGGGTATGCATACCTCTGGTTGAGAACCACTGGGGTAGAGATTATGTAGAAGGTTTACAATCACAAACAGTGCTGCCTAATGGTTAGGCAGGGTTTTGGCAGGGCGCCTCCCTGTTGAAAGCACAGTCCGGTCTTTCAGTGCCCCCGACCCAGTGGTTTCCAGTTTTTCCCTTTAGTGCAGATATTTTATTTTGGCTGGGCCCTTGAACCCCAAGAGGTTCAAGGGAAAAGCCTTTTCCAGAAGGTCTCTCACCTAGGTGAAGACTCTTGGTGGGGTGATATCCTCTCAGCCCATCCTTTTCACTGAACTCTGGTCTAGGGCTCAATGGTGGGCAGTGTCACTCGGCGCCTTGGGGTTCCAAGCTGCTGCCCTCCCCTGGACTACTTCCTACCCCAGTCCTCTTTTGCTTCCCGGAGTAATTCATGCTAAGTAAGCTTATGGCCTGCAATCCCAGTCGTCTGCCTCTCCTCCATGGGTTTGCCCAGGCCTGCATTGCCAGGTCCTAGGCAATGAGCTCCTGGATAGTAGCATTTTTCCTTCAGAGCTCAGAGCACCCCTCTGTTCCCTTCTCCTGCCTCCCTCTGCACTTCTCTGCTATCCTTTTTAAAGCCCTGCCTTCAACTTGTGCCAGGCCTGGTTAGGGCTGTGTGAGCCTAGAGTTGTTCATTAACCCCTTGCTCTCTGTGTGAAAATTGTCTACCGCATCACAGGGTGCTTTAGAGTTTATTTGTACAGTGACTTTTACAGCAGTTGTTCAAAAGACTAGGAAGGACGGTGGGAATTGAGTCAATAGGAAATTGTGACACCTATTGGGAGAACATGTCTGCCTGATCCCCCCTCTTACTTTCCTTTAGTCCCCTGAAGCAGTTGTAAGTCCTCTAATCATAATGTTCAATGACTTAATTTACTTTAATGACATAATGACTTAATTTATGACTTGGGTTGTGATTTAACGTGGTTACCCATCAAGTCAAAGGCAGAGACAGGAATATAAACCCACTTCCCTTGATTTCCAGTCTGCTCTCCTAACCACTGGCCCCTTCTCTCTACAGAGTGAGTCTGTTGAGAGGTATATGTGTTGATGGCCAGGAATGGATTATTTAATGAGATTGGGGAGCTGAATAAAGGCTGTTCCTGGGATTTGGGGCATTTGGGCAGGCCTGGGGTCTTACTGAAAGCTCTCTTGCAGGGTGCTGATGGTAGAGATTAATGAAGAGCTGGATAAAAAAGAAGTGGGTTCTCTCATTTTCCTGCTCGGGGATTACCTGCCACGTATGAAAGTGGCAAAAGATAAGGTAATGCCTGTTTTTTGTTTCCATATTGATTTCTTTTCTTTGCTCCAAAATGGAGAAGGTACTAAAGGAAAAGGGAAAAGGCAAGTTAGGGAAATAACATGTGAAACCAAAGGGAGAGAAAAGAGCTGCATAGAAACAGTGGGAAAGAGAAGCAGAAACAAAGAAGTGTGGGAGGAAAGATGATGCATTAATATCAAATAGGATGGAACAGGAACAAAGATAGAAAGAAATGAGGAGAGGGAAATATAAAGAGTGCTACCCTTAGTGGGACTAGTAGCTGGAAGAAACTCAGAAATAAAGCCTCTCCCCTTAAAAGGTCTGTCATTTGAAAGCATGTGGGATCCAATCCATTTCCCTCCCAAACAGAGAAAAATATGGAATGTAATAATGATTATGGGGATAATGTCTCTTCATGTTTGTCCCCGAGTTCAAATATTAAACAAACTGATTTATTTTAACAAAGCAGCTCTTCTTATATTTCAATCCTGAATGTGTCTTTTTGGGTGTTCTCTGAGTCAGAGGGATGCATTAATTAGGAGATAATTAATCTGTCCTCACAGAGCACAAGTTTAAGAAATTAGTTTATTTATCACTGAGGTTTTTCTAGCAAAGAGAGGGGTGGGTGGGGAAAAAACCATTTAAACTCCCCAGGGGTTTCATATACTGAGGCATGTGAGGCAAGGCTCCGCTTGGCTGACTGAGCAGTGGGGAGAAAATGAAAACTGTTTGCTCAAAAACTATGATGTGTCTTTGCAAGAGCATCACACCCTAGCTTCCAGCTAATAAAGTGATATGATTCCAAGAACCCTTGCACATTCTAGAGTGGCAGCTGTCTGAATGCTTAGGGGGAGTTACGTTCGTAGTCTCTGAAGAGTTAAAGGAAAGCCTACATTATGCCGTTTTGTTTTTATTGGGCTATTGAGGCTAGACTCGCTCTTCCCAGAGTTTCTGGTAGGGAACAAATCACTGACCTTGAAGTTTGTAATGCTTTCTGCTGCTGTCCTAGAGTTTCCTGGCTGTTGTCAGTGATCTAGAGAAATTAAATCTGGTGGCTCCTAATCAGTTGGATTTGATAGAAGACTGTTTGCAGAACATTCACAGGATAGACCTGAAAAAGAAGATCCAGAAGTACAAACGTGAAGGTAAGACACATATTTTGCACCTCAGCACTGAATAGCAACCATTCAGTTATCCTAAGAATTGGACATGCCTGGTGATGAAGGCATTAGATTACATTTGAGAACTAGACTTTAAAAAATGCTTAGATAAATCACAATATCAAGGATGTTCAGAAGGGGGAATATAACTTTGCCCTTCACCTGCTGCATATTGGAATACATTTTGAAGAGCTTTTCAATATGTAGGTGCAATGTACTTAGGACAGTGATCCAGCTTTGGCTGAAAACTTCCTTGGCATTATATTTGAGGGAGAAGTTTAGTAGAATTTAAGTTGTGCGTGGTCGTACGGTATTTATGACAGTAACAAAAAAAAAATCAAAATGGAAGAACAAAAATGGAATCACCCTTATTTTAAAAATATACAGTATTCTACAGTAATGGTCCCAAACTTGTTAGTAATGGTATTATAAACTGTAATGTTTGAGGCCAGTACTATGTTTTGGGGTTGGTTTGTTTTTTGAATAAGGCATAATAATACCATCTTTTGCTGGTGAGTAAGAAGATCCTATGTACTGTTTACAGATCTCTTCACATTTAGCTATGCTTCATGTCTTATTACTAACATCTAGTTCTCATTATGACTTATTAGCATGGAAGTTGTCATGTTCTGAATATTACCTTTAATAGTATTTTTGTGTCACCCAATAATATGCCCTTGCACATTATGGATTTATAAGAGTTCAGATGAAAATATGTTCATGCTATAATTCATAAGAGGGAACTCCAAATTTACATAGGAGAAAGGTATATATGGGTCTAAAATGTGTGATGCCCCTCGTAATGAGGGAGAGTTGAGTATATTGTATGTTGAGTATAATATATAGAGAGTAGAGAATATGTGTGTTTATACACACAAAGATGTATGTATTTGCATTTGTGTGGGGAAGTACGGACAGTAGATTGTCTCCTCATTAATTATTAACTTGTATTGCATTAGTGTCTAGAACCCCGTGTCATGGACCAGGACCACATTGTGTTAGGCACTGTACATTCACTTACTCAGTTTGGGGAGGAGGCTGTGCTTTAGTAACCACAGCTAATTTTATCTCTACATATTTCTGTTCAATTTTCAGCTCTGTCCACTAGCGGTTCTCAGCCAATGTATATAAATGTACTTCAGGCATCTCTTCCTAACCTGACTCTGACTGACCCTCTCTACAGTTCAGTGGTAAGTATAGAACAAATCAACCAAATTTATGGGTTGTCTGTAAAAGCTGTCAGGAGCAGGAAGAAATTGATCTTCCAAGAGGTTGAGGAGTAGGAGAAAACTAATGGAGGTCACTTGGTACTGCTAGTAGCTGGAACATAATGCATTGCTCAATCTGTTTGTCTAATCTCTTTTACCTGCTGCTTTTTTGGGCCTGATCTAGCATTTGTAACTCAGACTAAACTGCCACTGAAGCTACTAGGAGGTTTCTTCTGGGGATTAGTACAAGATCAAGCTCTTATGTATAGCTGTGGGACTTCATGGGAAACCTAAGGAAAATTACTTTTCCCACTGACTGTTAGAAGTTGAAGGTTTTGGTTTAAGTTTTTGGGAAAGGTAACTTTCCTTAGATTTCCCATAAAATCTCTGATGATCTTTACTGAATTTATGACAAGTCCCTTCAAGGTTATTAGGTATTAATTATTGTCAGATGTAATTTATCCTTGATTTACAGCTGGGTCTTGAATCGGATGTCTGACATTGATGTCATGATAATTCCAGCTTTCTTAATATAGCCCTTTCCCTGGAGAGAATTCTTCACTCTTATATTTTCTGTAGATATAAAAGTTTCAGGTGTGTGTATAATATACACTGAAATGCACAGTACAACCACCAACACAGTATCAACAATAATGTCCTTTTCTGTTACCGGTTTGGGAAATACACAAAACTAGCTTTCAGAGTCACAATGGTATAGAAACTCTTGATTATTTGACTTTAACTATTGATTTATAATCTTCTCTTAGTAAAAAATCTTGTTTTATGATATTTAACAAGGTGGGATTGTACATTTCTGGACAGAGAGATAAAATATGCCTTTTAAATTTTTAGATCCAGAATGTGAACAAAGAAAGATCATTAAATGGACAACATGCCATTCAGAGTAAGAATACCCTACCTGTGATTTCATTAACAAAAAGACCTAAACTATGTATTTCCTGGTGTTATTTAAGGAATTAGCTTTAGCGGTGCTGATTACCTGCCACTCCATTTGATTTCAGTTGAAGATTGTCAGTGCTCAGTATGAGTGGGTTTTTTTTATTTACTTATTTATTCACTTTTCCCCATATCACCACATTTTAAACATTCTTTAAAGCATTTGGGTGACAAACTGTCTAACTTACTGATGTGGGATCTAAGAAAGTAAAAATGACATTTTACTGTTTAAGGTAATAGAATTAGTCTCCTTCAAATACTATCTACACATCTATAGGGCAGATATCATATTGAAATAGGATGTGGCATGAAGCCTGTAGACCTATGTACTGGTATTTTAATTCTTGACTAGATGTGTTGTACAGTTAAAGCAAGGGTGGGATTCAGTACAAATACCATGTGGGAATCAGTTGAGGTCCGAAAGACAGGAGGAAACATTCCTAGAGGAAAAAAGTTTGCAAACTAGACTGGGAAAGCAATGAGATCCAGTTTCTTTTTTTCCTGTTAATTGTTGGACTATATTGCCCATAAAAGCATGTGGCTGTATATGTTTAAAAACTCACATAATTGGTGTGCCTATGTGCTGTTCTCCTTACGCAAAAATTTGGTTCTGATGAAAATTAAAAGCTTGTTTGTTGGTTTCCCAGTATAGGAAAGCAGCATATTGTTCTATTACATACACAAGTCATTTAAATAAGAGATCAATTTATGTCAAAAGAAAAAGGGAGAGAGCTACAGATGTGGGGATGGTGGGGGAATCTTACCTTCACTTTTTTATTGAAGAAGCGGAATTAAGTAGGTTAAATTGCATTTTCAAGCAATTTTGTCTGGCTATATTTTGGCTTGGTATAAATGAGGAAACAAATTTTGTTTGACCACTGTGTTTGTTTCTCTCTTTTTTTTATTTCTCTTTTCCTGTAATTTTTAGTGTTTCTTTTTGTTAAATAGTAGGATACTTCTAAATTCCCATGGATGGAAATGAAAGAAATGAGAACTGCTCCAAAACATATTTTTTATCAGAAGGCCAAGTTAGAAAAAACAAACCAAAACCAGCTCAGCCACGTAATGATGAGATATCTAGATAATTAGCCTGTTTGAAACAGGGTGAACCATTGTGAAACAAGACGTAACTAGGACTAACTTGTTTCCCCACTTCTGGATTTCCTATATCCATCTATCTGAGCTGGACCAAGAAAAAAAAGTGAACTCTAAGTCTGCAAGGTGTTACTATCCTGGCTAATTTATTGTAATTATATTAATTTTTTGCCCCTGAAAGGTGCGGAATTGAAGTCCTGGAGGCTGGTGTCCCCTTGTTATCCACTGAACTGGACAATATGGGCAACAGCAGTGCAGGCATCCCCACACTGCCAGATCCATATACTGCCACTCTGATGGGACCCCTGACTAGGAATGTGCAAAGACAGCTGTGTTTTCATGTCCCTTTAATCTTTGGTATCTCTGCCTGCCAATTAGTGGCAGTAAGATTGCAGGTTTTATTATGTGCATCCTAGTCCATCAGGAACTAGACTGAGACCCGCAGCTCATATCATATATGGTGTTTTACAAACTGTAAATAGGCCACTTTTCTACCAGCATACAATGATTTTCTGTCACTACCATCCTGGGCTTGGTTCATTTGGATTTTTTTTTTAAATATGTAGCATGTATTTGCTCAGATGGGAATTAACAGGGCTGGTGGGGAGAGATTTTATTTTATTTTACTTTGAAAGAAATTTCACTAATATCTACATATTAGAATATCACATAAATGCTGAGAATCATTATATTGTGTTTTGTAACCACAGCAGAACCAGTTCACATGTCAGTACAGGAATCGGGAGCCACCTCACCTCAGGTAAAAAAAAAAAAAAAAAAAAAAAAGGTATATATATGGACATTAGACTCTTAGTTTTGTGACTGATTTTTGAAGAGACACCATCCATTTCCATGCATGGAAAACTTCATGATTTCATACTACTTGTGCATTTTATCAGGGGTTACTGTATGCCTCATCATGCCCGCTGCAGGCCTATCAAACACAAAGTTGTCCAAGTCCCAGAGTGTAGCGAGAGAATTTACAGTCACTCCAACAGGGTCATTACTGTGGATGGCCATATGATTAAGACGACTCTTCTCCTTAAAGATCTGTCTGCACTAAACAGCTTTGCAATCAAACTCGCGCCAACTTTCATAGAAAGTCTGGGTCAAGCTCTGCATTTGTTTATGGCTTATACAACTTGGTTAAAGATAGTGAGATTGCATGGAGTGAGGGGTCAAACTTAGCTCTGTAATAACAGAACTAAATAAAAACCATGCACCAATACCTCCTGAACCTTTACCTTCACAGAAGTGAAGTATATCATCAGTTAGAGGTTCAGCAGGAGCACCTCCATATACAGTTCTGCCAGCCACTCCGTGCTGGGTGAGAAAGTGAGGGGGCAGCACACAGGGTGAGAAAGTGAGGGGGCAGCTCTGTGTGGGAGGGGAGTTAAAAAGTCTGTGCACTGGAGGAGAGAACACAGCAATAAAATAAATATTTGCTCTTTCACTTTTCTCAGGTGTATGATGATCGGTACAGAATGCAGAGTCAGCCTTTAGGAATATGCCTGATTATAGATTGTATTGGCAATGACACAGGTGGGTCTCAAGAACATAAAATTATTTGCAACTACTTTCCAGCATGTACAGTGTTTTAATGTAAGGATTATGATTGGCCAAACTACATTCTGAGTGTGCAAATGTGTGTTGCAAAATGAAGGTCAGGCCTCATTGGTCATCTGGTCTAAATGTTACTTGGTTATTATTTGATTTTACAATAGTGCCTAAAGGAATTAGCATTGTCCTCAGCACTGTAAATACACATAGTAAGAGAGAGTCTCTGCCCCAAAGAGCCAACACTGTAAATAGACCAAGGACAGACCAGAGGAAGAAAGAGGGTGGAGGCTTTGATTTGCCCAAGGTCACATAGCAAGGGTGGGAATAGTTTCTTACTGTTTTTAAAAATAAAAGTAATAGTGTGGTTATATTGGGTAGCATGTGTCTTGAGTAGCTGAAAGCACATGACCTTTTGTTCATAACACACATGTGTTTCCGTTATATTTCAGCTTTGCAGAAGTTTTTATCACAATTTTAGAAGGGAAGGAACTGGTTTCTTTAATTTCCTCTTGACATTTTTTGGATGTGTTTACATGTAAAGTTCAGCACCATAAATACCCAGTTTAAAATTTGAATTTTTCAGACAGTCTTTTGAAAAGCTCTATGTGACAGACTCTTGCGTAAGCAAAAATCTCTCTAGGGCTTGAACCATGCCAGTGAAATACATGAGTGGCTAAAAATAGAAAACGGAGAGTGCTTGCAGTCGGCACCAATTCAAGGTTGGGGTTAGGTGAAAGGAGGGGATTTGTGAGCAGCTCTCTGCCGATCCTTATTAATGATCTAGGCAGACAGACCAACTTTCTATAGTGCTTACACCTCACCTAATATTTGGAGAATAGTAACTGCAAAGCATGACACAGCCAGTGAAGTTCAGCAGGATCTGTGTCTGGGCAGGCAAATGACATCATAGGCTGACAGATGTAAAACAAGAAATTCTGATAGCTACCATGTGGCGATACCTGGTGCAAGAGGGAGAGTGAAGAGAAGGTTTTCTGAATTCTACTGTATACGAGTTCCTCCAGCTACAGCTTATGTAGCATGCTCTGAGGATGCTGTGTCTTTCACTCTCCTAAAGGGAAGCAGAAGCTGAATAGGAAAAAGAGCTCTGAAGGGAAGAGGCCTTGCCCACACTCTTGATGCTTGAACCACCTATGATAAAATTAAAGAAAAGGTTATAAGAAGGGGCCTCTGTATAATGATTATGTAGCTGTGGAAGTGGCCACATAATCATCTCTATGACACACAATATGACCTGGTGTCTGCCTGAGTTTGAAGACCACCTGAAACAATAGTTTTGAGAGAAGTGTGAGCTACTCATTTTGTGGGATATTAATGCTGAGGCCTAATTAAATGAATTAAAATGTCAACATTAACTGTTTCACTGCTAATCATTTTAAGAGGAAAAAGGCTAATTCATTTCTTTGTTGTTCAATTTAGTGGCAGTGTCACAGGGTGACCTTGCCTTTTAAAGGTCTTAGGGCTCAGTTACGCCTGTGTGAGGCTTAGCCCACCTCCCCAGGTAGAGGGAATAACTACGCAGGTTATATGATGGGGCACCGGTGACTAAGAACCAGGCACGCTGAGGGATGTGAAAGCAGCCCGGGATCAGTCAAGGAGTGTCTCCAAGGGGAGCAGACCTGGGAATGAGCGTTCCATTAAGCAGGGGGAAGAACAGTTAGGAAGGGCAAGGTGGGAGGCCTAAGCTGAGTAACTCAGCAGAGCTCTTAGGGAGAAGGCTTGGGAGAACAGCCTTCAGCGAGCAGGAGCCAGCTAGGAAGACTACCTGGGAGGGAATCCTGCTAGGAGGAAAACCTCAGCAAAGAGAGGACTGAGAATCCTGCAGTAAGGATATGAGCTTCTAGGAAGGGTGCGGGGAAGGTCTGTACTGCTTGAGCTTGGTTCATAGCCAAACACCCTAGGGCAGTGTTTCTCAATTAAATTTGGCCACGGAACCCTTTTGAACTTGATAAATAATTGCGGAACCCCCCCAAACTCTTAACAGTATTTTTACATATGGGGCCAAAAAAAAGTCGAAATAAGCAAATTATATAACAAATTTCAAACAACATTTCTCACTTACATTTTCCTTACACTCGATACTTACTCTCCGCCGAAAAATCCGGGACATCATCCCTTTTTCGGCGGCGCGGAGAACAGCTGCTCTCGGCGGCACGGAGAACCCTAACGGTGTCGGGTTCCGCGGAACACCAATTGAGAAACACTGCCCTAGGGGGAGGGGTTAATGGGCAAACACGTGTGAGTCTGGGTAATGGGACAAGAAAGGGAAACTGAGTTAGCACAGGGCCTGAAGTGAGATAGAGTACATCCCTGCTCCAGTTAAATATCTGGGCAGCTTGTTGGTTGGGTGGAGACAGAGTTATTCAACCCACCACTTTCCCCCCAAAATAAGTTGACTCTGCCCAAAATGGGGAACACAAGGCAGGGGAATCCTCCCCACAACCAACAGCACAACTGACTTATGCTACCAAAACCTCAAGCTCTTATTCCCCCCCCCACCTCCGAACAGAATATCAGAATAACGAGTATAAGGGATGGATACTCTACTGCAGTGGTCCCCAAACTTTTGGGGTCATGCCCGCCCCTTACTTGGTCCATCCCTTCCATGTACCCCACCCCAAAGCTGCAATCAGGGACCAAGAGCAAGGCCAAAGCCATGGTTGGGGGCTGGGTTTGATCTTCATCTGGGGCCAGGGTGTGGGCTGGAGCTGCAGCTGGGAGCCAGGGCTGGGAGCCAGGACCAGACAGGAGTGGGGCCCAGGAGCAGGGCATGGGATGTGGCCAGAAGTGTGGCATGGGACACGGGGCCACAGCTGGAAGCCGAGGCTGGGGCTGCAGCCGGGGGCTGGGCTGGGCTGGGCTGGAGTGGAGATGAGGGCAGTGTGTGGCTGGGTGGCATTCCCTCTCTGCCCCCATGGAAGCTAGTCCAGGCCCTGCTATGTCTCCCCTAAGGTTCTACACTCCCCACAGTTTGGGGACCTCTCATCTACAAGTTAGGGCTGTGTGTGTTCATAGTGAATGAACTAAAGGTTTGACTCAATTACAGAATTTCCATGTTGCTGTGCGGGAGGCTCCGCTCCTGCAGGCCTCAGGAGTGGGGAGCAGTGTCTGGCAGCAGGCTTGGGTTGGGATACAGCAGACTAGAGGGAACTAAAGAGATTTCCCACTCCCATGCACACTCATGATAAGGAGGTCAGTGAGGAAAAAACATATACATGTAAATTGGCAGCAGATGGAGGTGGAGGCAGAGGACTGGGCTTTTAAGGAGTGGAGGAATTGCTAGTTTTGGCCCTGCATGCAATCCTTCTCTTTATGACCCCAATTTAGCAAAGTACTTAATTAAATCCCACTTACTTTAATGAAACTGAGGCATGTGCTTAGCTTTAAGTGTGTGCTGAAGTGCTTTGCTGAACAGGGCTGGGTTGCTGAACTGGGGCCTACATTCTTCTAGCAAAAGTGGATTTGGGGATTAGGGCAGAGAACTAGAAGGAGAGAGAGAGAGAGAGAGAGCTTGTTGGGAGGCCAAAGAGTAGAGGGGGAAAAATGTTATAAAAATTCAGGATCCCTAGTGCATACCCCAATGCCCAGTGTCCATTTCCTTAGTGTATGTGTTTGTTTAGTAATAGCCATTTAAAAATGTGTGTACAGTATATTTTTTTTGCACAAGGTCTGGTGCAGCAGCAGTCAAAAAAGCTAACAAATGTTGGGAATCATTAGGAAGGGGATAGATAATAAAACAGAAAATATATTGCCTCTTTATAAATCCATGGTATGTCCACATCTTGAATATTGTGTGCAGATCTGGTTGCCCCATCTCAAAAAGAGATATTGGAATTGGAAAAGGTACAGAAAAGAGCAACAAAAATGATTACAGATATGGAACAGCTTCCATATGAGGGGGCATTAAGAAGACTCAACTTTTCAGCTTGAAAAAGAGACGACTAAGGGGAGATATAATCCACTGTGCCACTGATATCACTGCAAAGACTCTGGATTTTGGTTGAATTTCTATAGTGAAACAAACTTCTTGTTTTTTCATTAGTGAAATATAACATTCAGAGCCCTTCAACATGGCTGATATGCACTGAGCTTTGAAATACATTCACGTTAATAAATTCCTTCTTCTTTTTCAAGATATACTAGAGGAGACATTTAAAGCTCTAAGCTTTGAAGTTCATTGTTACCAGTATTTAGGTGTGGAAGCCATGAACCAAACATTCCATGAAGTTGCAAGGCTGCAAAAGCACAGAGACTATGACAGTTTTATTTGCATATTGGTCAGTCGTGGGAGCCCTCAGAGCATCTTCTGTACAGACCAGACCTTTCCTGGATACCCCTTGGATCGGGTGAAGAAGTTTTTTACTGGAGACTCGTGCCCTGAACTCCTAGGGAAACCAAAGCTCTTCTTTATTCAAAGCTACATTGTGCCAGCAAATCAGCAAGAACCCACCAGTCTGCTGGAGGTGGATGGGAATGAACAGAAAGTCACTGCCAATACCAGAAGACTTTGGAACTGTAGTATTCCCCCGGTAGCAGACATCTTTTGGAGTCAGTGCAAAGTGGATGTGTCTGTGCTGGAAGGGTCACCCAGCCCATCCTCCTATTATCTACGCTGTCTGGCTGAGCTCCTCTGCAATCCTCATAAAAGGTAAATAAATAAATAAAAAATAACCCTTTTGATTCAACTTATTGCCCCGCAGAAAAGAGCTGAGGTTTCATCCTACTTGGTACTACAGAGCACTTTGGAGATATAGGAGACAATAGAGGAAGATGGTATCCAGGACTGGAGGAGCAGTCTAGGTGGGCCCAGACCTAGAGGGGGCTTGGAGATACTCAGGAGATGGGATGGAGCTTTGAATTCTGCAGTGCAATGTAAAGGCGTGCCACAGCTGGGAATTGCAAGGTTACTTCCAGCATGGGAGGAGATGGTCCAGTCCTGGAGAGGATATATGAACAGTCAGGATTCCCATGCTGTTCTTCCCCCTGCCAACACACAATGTGCATGATAGACTATTGTCCAAACTGAGAGTTGTCTTTAAATAAGAGTCCTTAAGCAGGACTGTATTTACAACAATTGCATAAACATTTATCCAGAGCTGCTTGCTGGTGTTTTTTTGTAAAAGCTTCTCCCTGAAGGATATCTTGACCTTCCCTCTAATTCAGTCTCCCTCTGAGAGCCACTTGCCCATTTATAACCCTGAGTTGAAGCTACACTAAAGAGGTCCCACCTGATCTGGCTGTCAAGCTCAGTGTGAGTCAGCAGAACAGCTCTTTACCACCCCACAAGGTCCTAAAATCTAACACTTGACCACAAGATGTCAGGAATGGATGGCGTTCTGTTCTAAGAGATCCTGTCTGATAAAGGCATATGTAACCTCAAGTTTATGAGCTCTGACTCTGTTGTTAAAGACTGAGATTGGAAACATTCCTCTCGCTGAGCCTAGAGCTGCCTGTCCTCTGGTGATCTTCAGTTAAAAATGATGATCTCCTGCATTCGCTTGTGAGAATTTTCTCTCTCTCTCTCTCTCTCTCTCTCTCTCCAGAAAGCTCCCCTTACTGGATATCCATATTGAGCTGAACAGCAGAGTGTATGATTGGAACAGGACCTCTGACCCCCAGCAACAATACTCACTCCTGCTGCAGCATACTCTGAGGAAAAAACTCTTTCTTTTTCCCAGTTAAAAGCTAATGGAAATTGTATGGGAGATAATGTTAAGATGGGGATATTCCCATGTGGGCTGCTCTTTCAGTTGTCATTATTCCATGCACTTCTGGAATGCCTGCTGCTGTAGTAACTAAGTATTTAGAAGTTTTTTGGACGTCAGATGTTTCCAATTTTAAACTTTAGGCAGAAGCGAGGATAAGAAAGGCAGCTAATACATAGCTCTGCAGCAGATCTTGTAACCCAATAGAGCAGAAGAGCCATGTTGAAAGGGTTCTAAACTACAGATTTACTGTATTTAGTTGTTTTGATTTTTGAAACATACCCATTAGCAGTGCCCATTCCATGCTCCAGTATTTAAACCAACACAAGAATCCACTAAACTTGTAAGACTACGACCTCCTTGTACAGTTATAATTCATTCCCAGCCCACAATTGACGGGAGTGCATTTCAGAATCAATGAGCTATTGGAGAGAATGCCCTGCTGGCAGCTCCATCTCTTTTGTAACAAAGGAGATCTGGCTGGAATGCCTCTTCTGATTGTGGCAGCATGGAATGAGGGGAGAGGCCATTTTACAGGTAATCTGGACTCAAACCACCCAGGACTTTTAAGGTTAAAACCAACACCCTGAGTTGCACCCAGAAGCCCACAAGTAGCCAGTACAGCTCACAGAGCACTGGTGTTATATGCTCCCACTTAACAGACAGGCTGCCACATTCTGGACTAACGTCAGCTTCCCAATGGTCTCAAGATGTATCCCTACCTGAAGTGCTTTAGAGTAATCCAATCTCTCAGTGACAAAGGCCTGGGTAAGGATAGCAAGGCCTGCCTCTGAAATCACACTTGCCATACCAGGCACAGATGGATAATAGTGCTCTTTGCTACAGCTGACCCCCAAGTATTCAGGAGGAGCCCAGGATCTGACGAGAGTGCTAAACTGTGAATTTGGCTAGCAAATAGCCACTTTCCATCAAGTAGAGGAGCTTATATGGGTAGCACAGTGCTTATACATTTTATTTTTCTTAATTGCCTTTTCCATTCCCTAAGGGAACAATAAGAGACAGGATAACCATAATGTAGCAATTCCTTCCCTTCCACTATCTGCAAAGCTCTGATCCTGTGACCTCTGAGGCAGGTGAGTATGCATGTGACTAGTTTTGATTGATCCTCAGTCTTTTGCAGGATTGGGACCTGTATGAGTCATTTTTAAATTTATGTCACTGGCCTGGCATGGTTCCCCCCACTTAAAGTAAGTAAACACATAAACCCTATTAAGAACTGTTTAATGTTCTTGATACAGCTTCCTGTCTAGCAAACAATCTAAGGCCCTATCTACTCTTCAAAGGTTTTCTGGTATAGCTATACCAGCAAATTCTCCTAGCGGACATGCAGTTGATATTGGTTATACCTGTTGCTAATATAGCTTATAACGGTTTCCCAAGCAAAATAAGCTATCGTTGCAAAAAGAACCTTTTTGTTGGTATGCCTGCATCCACATGAGGGCTTTTGCCAACATACCTATGCCAGCAAAAAATAACATCCTTAATCAACCTGGCCTAAAAGAGGGCTGCCAGGGGTGAAGTGCTTGATGGCTTGGCCAATAAGCTTGTTTTAGAAGTGATTATTCTGTTTCCCAACCCCACCGCACATTGCCTACTGTAGGCTTGGCCGTGACTTTCAGTAACTCTCTCTTGAAGCCAGACTGCTTTTAACTTTCATCCAAAAAAATCAGCACAAGCCTTGAAACAGCTCTTGAAATTGAAACAATAGAAGTTACAGTTAGCCCACAGTTGAGCAAAATGTGGCTACAGGGCTGATGCTGAGGAAGCAAGACTCAACCAAGAAAGTATTGAGATGCCTTGGGAAAAAAACACATATTTATTTATACTAGTATAATTTTGTGTAATAAAAATGTGTACATGTATAATATATTAATATCTTCCTTTTGTATGTATCTTAATTGTTTTAAAGCTTTTATCAATTTTTATTTAGTTTGTATTTTAATTTCATATTCAGTTTGATTGTATGCATATTACATGTAAAGGAGGAAATGAGTGATTGTGATAGGAAGAAGGGGGCACAGTTGGTACAAATAACACTCACTCCATGTTGTTACCGAGCTGATCAAGTGCCCCTTTGCAGCCACCCCAGCACCAGACTACTGTGAGGGGAATCCAAGCCTCTGTGGTTTACCGAGCTTCAATGGAGTCCAGCCACTTCCCCAATCTTGGGTTCCCTAGGCCCACTCTTGGGGTGCAGACCTGCTAGCTAGTACCCCATCCTGAGAGCTGGAACCTGCTGTCCAGCTGCGTAGCCCCTCTGGGTGCAGTAGTGACCCCTCAGACTCCTCCGTACTTGAACACACCCTCTCCCAGAACTCCACTGAAAAGTGTGAAGCTTCTGATTACAATTTAACTCTTATCACTGGCATACAGAAGTTGTGAAGCAGTTAACATACAGAGACTTTGCACAGTAGAAGATGATGTAGACCAGAATGCTGTGAAGCATCTGAGGGACAACTAATCAGTGCTGTGATTCAAAACTTTCAGGCAAAGGGAGAATGAGGCATAGCCAAATGGTATTGTGTGTCAGAACTCTCCTGGGAGAAGGGAGACTGGTGGTGAAGAGTACCCATGATACCTACCTGAGGGGTGTGAATTCTGGAGATTAGGAGAAAATGGCTCCTGAGCAGGACACCACCTGCTCTTTTGAAACCTTCTGGCTCCCTCTGTCAGATGACACCTTTGCCAGCTCAACTGCTTGAGGAAGTGAAGGGGGAAATGTGCCCCTTAATTAATCTATGGTTTCAGTGTGGTCAGTTGAGATGTAGTTAAACCTGAGAGGGGGATGAGGGAAGAAACACACTCTCCCCAGGCAATGTAAAGAAGGGGATTGGGCTTGGAGAAAGTGAGGAGATTCCATCTTGCCCTAAGACAGAGAATGGCGGAAGACTAACAAAAGAGAGTTGTTCAACTTAAGTGCTGTTCAGTTGAAATGTAACCACTCGCTGGACAGTAGATTTTCTCCTGCCTTGGTGAACTGGTTGGGGGGTGGGAAGGAGGTGAGGTTGCCTCAGCAACCAAGTCACCTGGCAGGGGATGCGTTTCTGGGGAAGCTAGTAAGGGTGCTGATAGAGAGAACTAAAAGGTTTTCAAAGGGCAGAAGCTGTTCTCAGGAGCCATTTTCTCCAATCAGTGAGAATCCAGCCTGTATGAGGCAGGGAAAACCTTGCCTGCCTGCCTTCCTGAACACTGATGGTTCCCCAAAGACTCACAAGGGAAGGGTAACCTAGTGAGGGACATTGTGGTTTTAAGATATTTTTTGTTTTATATGATCTATACTCTCCTGCACTTTACATGATTAAGTAAAAGACCAAATGTGTTAGACTCTGTGGAGTGTGTGTGAACTCTTTTTCAACTGCTGTATACCCCTGAGAGAGTTCAGCTGTAACCCAGAAACTTAGTACTATACAACTTTGGGAGAGGGTTTGTTTGTTAGTACAGGAGAATCTGGGGAGTCACCACTAGCCACTGGACAGCAGGTTCCAACTCTCAGGATAGGGTCTTTCCTGCAGGTCTATGCCCCAAGAGCATGCCTAGGAATCCCAAAACGGTGGCAGTGGCTGGACTCCATTCAGGGGCTTAAAGCACCCATGCGATCCAGCAGGATGGAGGCTCAGATTCCCCTTACAGCAATCTAGTGGGTGGCTGGAAAAGGGCACCTGGCTGGATCCATGGCATGTATTTTAGAAACCTCTTTGGAGTGTTATAATATATAGTAACTGTTTGCATACCTCTTTCCCTTTCTAAGGTTGCTTGTCCTTATTAAGTAAGGTAAACTCAGATAATACGAAATTTGGAAGCTTCTCCCCCCCATCTGAAATTCTGTTTTTTTAAATTTCAGTCATGTCACTTGTGCTGTTTGGATGAAAAATTGGTATTTAAACCAATTTTCACAAAGTCTAGACATTTTCTAAATTTGATTTTTGTACGAGTTATAAGACTGTGATTCTAAGTCCAACTCCTTGTGATCTTATCAGGGCTAGAAATAAATGTTTTACAGCAATGGTTTTCCAGTTCTTCCCTTCAGCAGACCACTTTTTAAGAGAGTGCATCTTCCAGACTCCTATTGCTTGGTTTTCAAGATGTTTCTTCTCTGTTTCCTGCCCCATCCCACCCCAAATACTCCTTATAATAGGGAGTATATAATAGGACGTATAACCTAAGAATCATTACTTTGTACGAAGAGAAAGGTCTACATTGCAGCTCTCCACTAATATATAATAGCATTTTTTTCTTGATGATAAAAGTGATAAAGTTATAACTATGGTATAGGACTGAATACAACAAGTGTAATTTTTATTTTCTGATTCGTGGGACATGAAAGAGATTGTAAAATGATAAGATTTGGAATCTTAGAACTAATTCCTGCAAATATTGGGAGATGAGGCTAGTGGTGTGAGATGCATGTTTGTTATTCCATAGCAGTTGAATTGAGGTGTCTTCCCTGGTTATCATGCTCTATATGTGGTATAAATAAATATATGAATCTGTACACTTTTTCCATTTCTCTCATTAGCCCTTTCCTGTGAAAAACACTTTTTCTACCTTACAGACTAAAAGTGGGTGGTGGAAGCAAGAGAGGAGGCAATGAAATGTAGGGAGAAAGGTGCTGAAAGTGCAAAACGAAAAACATAAGAGTGCAAACAACAAGAGAAAGTGAGGGGAAGAGAGAATCCTACAGGAGGGAGACCAAATGGAGATGTCAAGGGGGAATGTGGTGAGGTAGTAGAGGAGGGAGAATGAAAAAGCAGGAGGGTAAGGAAGAAAGGAACAGTAAGAAAAAGAAGGAAATAGTGGAAGTTGTAGCATTTTTTCAAAGAGTGACACTGAATGCAGCTAATATATAGTTCAGCAGCAGAAAGATTATCAAAATTACTTCACAGTTTTATAGAAACTCTATACTTTACAAAAATATCTCTCTCAAACAACAGACTTCAGCCTCAAAAAATTGGGACGTTCTTTCAATCAGCTCCCTAGAATTAAATAAATAAAAGGCAGCACCTTTCTTTACAAATAACTGAGCAGGGTCATTTTTATGTGAAACTTTCCCAGAATGCTATTCTGATAACTATCCTTTTACATTATCAGATACAAAGCAGCTGCAACCCAAAAGGAGCCATTTTTGTTGCTGGTTGATGTTCCCTGGATTGCTGTTCTTGTTAGGCTTTTTCTATCTTCTATCACTGATTAGCTGATACCACCTAACATTAGGGCTCTTTCCAAGAATGTCTTTTTCTGGTGCTGTATTTGTTAGTGGACATGCCATGGACACTGTGTTTTTGTTGTGTACTCCATTTTGCTGGACATATTATTAACCTGGGTACAGCCTCGTAATGTGTTGTTTAATAGTAAGTTCTAGTTGTATATATTTTGTCAGTTTGGTTTTTTTGTCTAACTTTGAATAAATTAATATTTCAAAATCAATGTCCTTTAGTAACTTGATGTGAGGGAAATGAAATATAAAAGCAGACAGGAGCAATTTAAATGAAGGGTATTCAAGTGTATTGGTTTTGGTTTTTTTTAATTAAGTCATTGATTTAAGTCAGGTTGAGGCTTTATAAAACCAATTTGGAAATGTGTGCTATTGCAATTTTAGATCACAATTTAGTTTATTATACATTTTAAATACTGGTGGTTTTTTAAAATACCCCTTCCGGTAGAGTATCTTGTTTGAAATTTACAAAACTGCTCTAGGCCTAACAAAATTTGTTTTTTAAATTAAGAACCTGATCTTGCAAACAATTAGTTACACAATTTTATGTACATGAGTAGTCCCATTGACATCAATGGAGGTATTCATGTGGTTACAGTTAAACGAGACTTGAAACAGATTAATAAAGTGATTTGAACTTTTTTATATATACACAGGCCAGCACTTTCAAAAATGAGAACCAAAATTTGGGCTCCTGAACCCATATTTAGGAACCCAAGGATGGGATTTTCAGAGTCACCTATGCAATTTAGGAGCAAAAGTCTGCTTGACTTCAGACTGCAAATCATTTTTATCAATGTTGTGAGCTATTTGCTTATCAATGTGTTAATGATAAGAATATTATTAATGATGCCCTTGAATTGTCTTTTTCAGCATGGACAGGCATTTTAAATGAGAAACTTCTTAATAGAAAAATCTTTGTAAAATCTGAAATCCTACTAACAGGAAACTAATTAAAGAAACAAGCACAAAACATCCACTTTGATAATTCAAGATTATAAAATAGGAAAGAAGTAAAGAACTAACAGCACGTAAATAAAAAATCTTAATTAAATATTAAAGCTTGATTTAAATAAATATATTTATATTTTAAACACTGGATTTTGTAGTTTTAAAAAAAGTACAAATGACTTGTCCATGCTGATACATAGTAATCCCAGTTGTTTTCTCACTTACATGAATGCAACTTCCATCAGCTTCAGTGAACCAAATCCCTGCCTTCTCCTCACATATACGGGATTAGGAACTTTATGGTGTGCAGAGTGAGGGGTCACTAATACAGACCCACCAGCTGCAAGATCTGCAGCCGGTGCGCTTCCAAACCATGCCATGGGTGCACCTCCACACACTTGTGCTCCACACTCTCCATTTCCTTGCCTTAGTGTCCTGCCCTGACACCAAGTGGCGGGACCTCTTACCACCTGTCGAGGGTGAGAGACCCCGGTGGGCCAGCCTGTATTCCACCTTGGTTCCACGGCCCACTGGGGATATCAGCTGGCAGCTCCTTCACACAGCCGTGAGCACAGGTATGTACCTGGTGCAGTTCACCCCCCATCCCAAAACCTGTCCCTTTTGTGGCATGAGGGAGACCCTGGTGCACATCTACCTGGAGTGTGCCAGGTTGCACCCCTTATTCCAGCTCCTCCAGAACCTCCTCCAAAGGTTCTGGCTGCACTTCTCCCCACACCTGATCTTTGCACATCTCATCTGTGGCTCCACAAAGTCATGGGACCTCCTCGTCAGCCTCCTCGCCTTGGCCAAGGTGGCCATCTACAACACCAGGGAGAGGATGCTGGCTGAGGAGGTGCTCTGCGACTGTGGGGCCTCCTTCCATTCCTCCATCCACTCACATCTCCAAGCAGAGTTCTTCTGAGCCATGTCCGCTGACTCCTTGGCCACCTTTGAGGAGCAGTGGGCGCTGTCCGCATTCCTCTGCTCGGTGTCCCCCTCAGGTTCCCTCCATTTCATCCTTTGACCTTCACGCCCGTCCCTGTTTTTTCATTCGTTGTCCCTGTAATTAATTGAGTCCAGGTTCAGTGGCTCCTCCTCTCAGGCTGTGGGAAGAGCTTTCAGCTGTGGGTGGGCTTGCGCCCGTCTATACCCTGGAGCTCAAATAGTACTAATACAGACCCAGCAGATCCCCTGGTGGATCTCTTTTCTCTGCAACGATGAGGGCTATAAACATTTTTTAAATAGAATCAAGAGAGTCTCACAAAATTATGTGGTTCCAGCAGTTAGAGCTTCAAGAAAAAGACCAACGATCAGGATATTTATGGCATCTTTCCTCTGCATATTCAGCACCTTATTCAGTTTCTCCTATAATTTGTATGTTTTTCATGCACCAACAAAACCAAGTGGAAATGGAAAGAAATAGGAAAATATTATTGTTAAACCATAGGAAGGGGAACTCAGAGAAGATGTAGCATCAGAAATTACTCTTAACTTTCTTTTTAAACTGACTTTCAAGTTAACTTGGATCCCTTTAATGTTTTGCAGTAGCTCAGGGTCTGCCAGATGGCTGTTTCTCTCTGATTATGGATACCTATGCTGCTGGAAGCCGTCTGTAGTTTTAATGTTAAGCCTCCCTTTGACTCTGATCTGGGCGGAGCCACTTGTGTTGCTATATTTGGTGGATCAGAAAAGGGGAGGGGCCATGTACCAAGGACAAGGGTTGGCATTTTAGGGCATGCTCTCTCTGTGAAAGACGGTCATGTTTTCAGTTTTTTCTTGCTCCATGTTGTGACCTATTGAGAATTTTCTCTAGTAGAGAAAGTTTTAGTGCTTAGATCTGGCCCAGGCCTCTTAATTTCCAGTGGACTCCGGAAGGGTGGAGGTATGTTTTTCTCTTTTTTTTTCTCTCTTTTTTTTCTCAGATCTTCCTCTCGATCCTTGAACTCTGAGGTAGCTCTGTTATAAGAAATGCTGCTTCTGACACATGCCTTGTTAGTAACAGCATTTATCACAGAGGGAAAAGAGCTTTTCAAGTCATTACATGACTGTAAATCAGCCTGGTTAAGCACACCCCTTCCCTCCCAACACACTCTGTCTTGGGAAGGGAAAAGCGAAACTGGGAGGGCCACCATGACATGGCATTTTACAGCCGTTGTCTTTCTAAAAAGGACAGTGATGTTATAAAATGCATAGGGAGAAATTATTTTGAAAGTTGTGTGTGAGAACTTGGGAGAAAGGAAGGTTGTAAAGGAAATGGAAGCAAGTCCCCAGAGGGGCGACAGATGGGAAAAAGCAAAACGTTCCTGGAAGGCTTGTCTGGACTATCAGACACTAGATCTTGGTTTTACTAGTTCCCTCCTCCAGCCCATTACTGAGTGCGCAGTATTGGGTCCTGCCTTGGCTGAAAATCCATTATGTTAAAAATCAGTTTTGGCCTTCTCGGTGTAGACAAGACTGAACCTTATTTTGCATGACTGTATTCACAAAAGCCTTACGGAATCCAAGTCCGGGCTGGAACATGGTTCAAACAAAACAAGATTAGCTCAGTAATCTGCCCAGAACTTTGTGTAAACACAGCTCCAAAACCACTGCAGCCAGACCTGTTTATAACGCAGGGGCGTTGAGGATGGCCGCCTGTTTTTAAATCCGTGTTCAAGACTAGGGCTGTGATCATAGCCTTGAACCCGTTTGTTTTTCAACAGAGTTCCTGAGTCGTCTCTGCCTGCGTCTAAAGCGTTGGTTGAGCCAGGACTGGGGGGGCGGATGGATTGAGTGACACGGGGAGGTGGAAGTGGCGTGGGCAAGGCTGCACTTGCAGCGCCGGGCGCCGGGGGCGACACTAGAGCAGACACGCCCCTGCAGGGCTGGGCGGGCAGCAATGGGCAGGTGCCTGGGCCGGCCTGGCGGGCACCCGCTGCTTTCGGAGAGTCTCGCTCAGATCCTGCCCGGTCCCAGCGCCGGCCCCTTTCCCCTCCCCACCAAAACGGGCGGGTGCCGCCGCCGGCGGCGCATGCGGAGGCTGGCCCTAGAGTGAGCGGCGCGGGCGGCGGCCGCGGGACTGCCGGACGCTTGACTTCCAGTCCTGGGAGGTGGATTCGGTTGCCAGCGGCGCGGGGAGGGGAGGGTCACGGCCGGCTCCGTGTCCCGGGTTGGGCGGGGAGGAGAGAGACACCCCCGCACGCGCGCCTCTCAGCCCCTCCTCAGGAAAAGCCCGGGTGCGCTGGGCCGCTGGCACCGCTCCCGACAGGGAGGTGCGCCGGGGAGGAGTGGGCCGGGTGGGCTTCCCCCGCCGCTTGCACAAGCTCGCTGTCTTCCAGAGACATCCACCACCCCGCCCCCCCCCATCTCCCTAGCACCCAGCACCCCTCTCCGCTCTGTTCCCTGCATCCCCCAGACACTCGGTTCGCCTTAGGCATTGATCATCTGCCCTTTACAGAGGCCCCTAGTCTTCCCTTCTTCCCGATAAAAGCCTTGTGCAGAGTTTAGAAATGGTGGTTTGGTGCGAACTCAGCGAGTGTAAGAGCCACATGTGTGTTACTAGGACTGGCTATGAACCACTCATCCTGTCCCTCCAGAGAGAGGGGACCCACTGCATGTGTGCCTGCTTCCCTTGCACCTCCCTCTTGGGCTGAGGTGGGTGGTTGTAGTGGAGGTGTGAAACTAGGAAGTAAGGGGGTTTCTTTGTTTTTGTTTTTTTATTTTTGCAGCATGACTGTCCATCCCTTCTTCCCACCACCTTTCCCTGTAGTGTGCGCTAGCTGCTCTGGACAGACAGATTTCTCTCCACACTTGTTCCTCTTTCTGCCCCTTAGGCACTTCAAGATACAAACGATACTCAAGAATTTCTTAAAATGTTATTAATGTTTTAAAATTTTAGATTAAAGCATTTAAAACTTAATCAAATTTTCTGCCAATTTAAGGTTTATAGTTAGCAACTTTTTGTTTCCGCTTAACCCAATTCAGCAACAGGTAAGACTGCTGGCTGGAATGGTGGGGGAGAGAGAACAACTAAGCAGCAGAACACAGGAGAGGCTGGGGTCCATAGCTGACGGTGTCAGGAATCAAGCACTGAAGACTTGGAATTTGGGAAAGCAGTCATGTGTGGTCTAGTGTCAATTTGTGTTTGAGTTTGTATTGCAGTTCTATATTGAGATTTGACTGACTGGTAGGGAGGTTATGACTGATGGCTGGTCTCTGCACAAATTTGCTTGTTTAACAACGCTGAGAACTGGGGGTGCGATTTCAGCTAGAGGAGATGGCATACCTGCACTAGCTCTCATCCAGCTAGTGTAGTTAAAAATAGTAGAAGTACCAGTGGAGTAGGGGCTTGCAATCCTGGGTACCTGCCTAAGGTCTCTGACAGGGTGATGGCCCCTCCTGCTGGCATAAGTTTAAAAACAAGCCTTTAGGAGAACTTGTGTAGAAAAGACCTTAGATCTGTGTTTTCTCTCACCCACCTTGTCTTAAAGTGAAGAGGGTGCTGCAGTACATGGGGCAGAGGACTTGGAGAGTTGGTCTGTGTGAAGAGGAAAAGGATGTAAGCAGCAAAATTTTGGTGTGGTGCGGGGGAATGGGGGAGGGTAGGTTGAACTACTTATTTCTATTTTTGGCTCTGGAAAGTGTTGTTTAGTGGGTAGAGCACTGGTGGACCAGGATTCCTGGATTATATTTCCCACCCACCTTCACACACAGCAATGCTCTGCTGATTTCTCTCTCCCCTCCACATATACACTTACTCCGTTACCTGCTGGCTGCCTCCCAAGCTCTCAAATGACTTTGAATTTAGTGTTCATTGATCATCTCCCACTTTCCCTTTTGTCTTTGTATGCAGAGAGCTGTAATCAAAGGCCTAAAGACAACCTGCTGACAAATTAAAGTGAGTGGTTCACTGAACAACCCCAGCATGCCCGAGAGAGAAGGGAGCTGGCAGTGAAGCTGAAAGGGTATTATTTACCATTAAATGTAACAATTGTATTAATTTCTCTAGAACCCTGTTAGTTTCATCCCTATGAAAATGTCCTATAGAATGTAATGAGGGAGGTTTGAGAGTAGGAGGAAGACTCTTTGCTTTCCCATATGATACAGAACAACAAACTAGCTGCAGAGTGGTGTTGGGGAGGGGATGTGTACTCTACAGGTGCCACAGTGCTGAGAACTTGGACTTCCAGGTGATAATGGCACTGCTGGTGTGTTTCAACCTTGGGGCTGGAGGAACCCCAGCCCAGTGGTCCCCAAACGGTGTGGCATGCCTCCCTAGAGGGGTATGGAAGAACATTCGGGGGGGGGATGCTCTGGGTCCCAGGCCAGCCCCCACAGGGGGTGAGGAGGGGAGCACCAATCAACCCAGCTCTGCTCCCTGCTCCCAGCCCCAGCTCTGCTCCCTGCTCCACCCCTAGGCTAGCTCTGCCCTCATTCCCTCTCCCCCCACAATCCCAGTTCTGCCTCCAGCTCTGCCTTTAACCATGCTCCTCTGCTGAGCCAATTGGGCAGTAATGGAGGGGGGACGCAGCCAGATTGCATTACTGGTAAGTGGGGGGCACGACCAGAAAAGTTTGGGCACTGCTGCCCTAACCGTTTTGCCAGCCAGGGCAGAAAACATTTTCAGTGCCCCCTTTGCCCCCAGTTGCTGAGTCCCCTTCCACCTCCCCCAAAACAAGGAGCCACGCACACTGTAGTTTGGTGCCTACTTGCTCACCCAGCCCTAGAACCAGCCGTGTGGAGGAGTACCTTCTCCTCCTAGTCATGGGAAGTGGTGGCAACGCTCCCATGATGCAAACCCAAGGGCATAAGGGAGTCTGTTTCTTGTCCTTTCCCAGCCATGGAAAGTTGTAGTCAAGCTGCAGGGACCGGGAGCAGCACCGTGTCTTCTTTCTACCCCCAGCCAATGTAAATAGACTAAAGCCATGCTTTATGAGGGAGAGGGGCAGCAGGGACCCCTCTCTCTCCTCCTGAGCCTTAGAAAAGAAAGGAGCAGATCTTGCCATGCTGCTGCAGCGGGACAGAGTTAGGCCATCTGCTGAGTATTTGGCTTCTGATGGGTTTGGAAGAAGTATCTGGCCAACACAGATTATCAAGGATGCTGCTTGATGCTTCTTAGAATCCAAATTTTAGTTCAGCCTGTTGATGCAATCCAATTCATTATACTGTACTCCCTCTTTTTCTTTCCTCCAGAAGGTTAGGAAGTGTAACTCCTAAGAAAAGCCTCCCGCATGGGTGATGACATCAGCATGAAGTTTCTCCAGCAGCTTCTAGTCATTGATGAGAACCTGGGAACTGAAGAAGTGAAGGCTCTGAAATTTCTCTGTAGTGACTTGATCTCCTTCAAAAAGCTGGAAGCTGTAGAATCAGCTCAGGACATCTTCAAGCTCCTCATGGCTGAGGATTATCTGAATAAAGAAGATACTTTCATACTAGCTGAGCTTCTATATAGGATTAGGTGTCACTTCCTGCTCCAGAAACTTGGCTACACCAAGGAGACAGTGCAAGAAAATCTACATTGGAAAGGGAAGGTGTCCCAGTACAGGTGAGTTTTCTGGGAACTGGGTGTCTCCAGACATGTTCTGCCTTGGAAGAATCTTGATCCGATACTTGCTGTGTGATATTTGAAAGTTATAAAGTGGAGTTTGGTGATTAGGTTTTACAGTGTGCAGATGCTCAGATTAATCAGTGACTTTTAATAATTTTTCTTGGGATAAGGTTGCATAGCTCAGAGGCATGTGCTTTTTATCTCTGGTGGTTGAGATGCAAATAGCATGGGTCTGTAGCTGTTACCATCTGATGCCTGTCTGGTGACTTATGTGAAGTGAGTTTGGCCTACCGCCAATTCCTTGTGTGTAGGTGTCCATATCACATCTGGCACTAAATGGCATCTTGATGGCAATCTCCCAGCAGAGAGACTTAGCTCTCATCTGAACCCCAGGGGTGGATATTACCTCACAAAGTTGAGGCATATTGGTGGGGCAGTGTTGGGAAGCAGCTGACTACACTGCTACACCTAACCTGTGCAGGAAGGGGTGGGGACTTTGTTTTCCAGTGTTGTGAACCTGGCACATTTCACCAGCACCAGGTTAAAAGAAGAGAGTTCTGAAGCCATTGTAACTCCAAGCAGGCCTTTCCCAGAACATTCTTGGGCCCACAACACATTAGAAAGCCCTGGGTCATCTTCTCTCCTTATGTTGTTGTGGAAGAGGAGATGGGTGCCACAGAGTGCCATATGCTGTCATTCCTTTCCCATTGCTTTTTATGATCATCTCTCAGGCTCTTTCTCCTTTGCTCTGTCCCTTTCCCTCTGTGAATTCTTGGGTTGGATTGGGATTTTTTTATATCTGCTTCCTCCTACGCCAGCCTAAATTCCCTCAGCTCCTCCATATTGATCTGCTTACAACCAGTGGTAAGCTCCTTGCAGCACTGACTACAATGCTGGGCTGCTGCTCATGCTCTTCTGGTACTACACCAGCTCTAGCTCTGCAGTGTTGCCTGCAGTCTGCCTGTTCTGCATGTTGACCTATGCTGAGCAGGCTAAGTGGCGATCGCTAGCTGTGCTATAGGTGAAGCAGGTGGCAGCATTGGAGAAGCATAGCAGAGCTTCCAACAGTAGGATAGTAATTGACATGTTATCATCATCTGAGCATTGCTTTGGGCGTTTGGCCTGGGAGATTCTGGGGTGCCAATGTAGGATTTACAGTGAGTATATGATGGTATTCGGTTCACCTAATCGGATCTGTGTCACATAGGTATATGCTGTATGAACTGTCAGAGGACATCACCAGCGAGGATTTAAAAAGAGCCATGTTCCTCTTGAGGAACAAGCTCCCAAAGAAGCTGACAAATATGGTATGTGGGGAAAGGGTCAAGAATGTTAGCGACTCTATTAGTGAGGCTAGGAGAAAAAGTGGAGACAGGGTTTTGCCCACAAATAGCATCAGCTTATTGTGTTAGCATGTGACTGGCACAGTAGATGTCTGGGCAGTGGTATATATTTCTACCAGAGGGAAGGTGGCAGCTGAGTAGAGCTAGGAAATGTAGGGTATGGTTCTCGTTTACACTAAGGATGATTACTCTGCACTGTCTCTCTCTCATGTTTGCTGTGTGATGGAGTCTTAGGCCTTTCAAATCCTAGAGGTCAGTGGGAAATACAATACCAGGATAATCCACCCAGCTGTGCTATACTAATGGTTGGCTGTGGTCTGTGTATATGGGACCAAGACACATTAACTAGTTACTTGGTTTTGATACAGACTATAACATGCTTCACTGATGCAGTGTGGTCCTGGCTATAAAAGCAGGATCAAACCACATTATGAAGCTGTCTGTGAACAGCCATGTTACAACATAATTTGCTCCCCCTGCTGTGAAGTCATTTCCTCAGTAGTAAGAAGCAAAACATAAGAATAAGTATAAAGTGGGAATTGTGAAGTGCTCTGTATTTCAGCAATATGTACTCCAGGAGAATAGGTGGGCTGTTGTTGTTGGGTTTTTTTTTTGTTTTTTTTTAAAGGCAGGGCAGGCTTTTGTAGATCGTATTAAGGTTTAAGGAGCAGTAAGTGTACTTGACTCTTTTTCTCCTGTTTCACTGGCAGTCCAGTCTAGAGCTGCTGACCTTCCTGGAAAAACAAGACCTTTTAGCAGAGAACAACCTACAAATCCTGGAGAAAATCTGTGTGGACATTTCACCCGATCTCTTGAAAACAGTAAACAAATACAAAATGGAAAGAGGTGGGTAATTCTGAGTAGGCTGCTGTGCGTGCCAGCAGATTTACTAGAACAGATTGAACTAGTTGCTGTGTCTGTTAGCTGGAGCTGCTGTGTGCGTGTCCTCCACATGCATTGCTACACCTGAGACTAAAACTGGGACATTTGTGGTCTTTGCCCATGAGCTTTGCTTTGCTGCCTCTAGTTTTTGTTACTTGCTAGCTGCAGTACTGTAAGAATATACGTCATAGCTCCAAAATAGTTGTAGCTAGGCAAAGTGGTCCAGTAGATGGGGCACAGGATTGGGAGTCTGGAAACCTTTCTTCTGTCCCTGACTCTGCCACTGACCCTGCTGTATGAATGTGAGCAAGTCACTTCACCTCTCTGTGCCTCAGTTTTCACATCTGAAATGGAGGTAGTAACACTGACCCACCTTTGGATAGAGCTTTATGGTCTGTGGATGAATAGTGCTCTAGAAGTGTAAGTATTAACCTGCACAGGAGGAAGGGATTGGGTGGCAGGCTAAATGAGTGTGGCACGTGCATGTATACTATAATATCTGTGGTTCATTTTCCAATAGAGTCTGTGCCATAGTTAAGCTTATTTCATTTGGGATCTATAGGTTAGACATTTGCATGCTGAAAGGACACAATGTTTCATTTAGACAGTCATCAAGAACCAGTTCTTGTGTCCTCCCACTGACTTCATTGGAGTCGAGGGCACTCTGTGCCTTACAGGCTCCTTATCCCCTTGGTGGAATTTCTGTGTGTTTCCGTTTTTAAACCTCTCTTGCTAGGTACTGCTCCGTATTTTCCCTTATTAAGGAGATTAGTTTGGGTTTAGCTGTAAGGCACTCGGGATTCTCTTGTTTTCACAAAGTTGTTTACTGTGTCTCTCCTGTTAGTCTCTTTAGCTCAGCAGGAAAGCAATTTGCCAGTCAAAGAAGCTGCATCATTTTCCCATCACAGCTGTGAAGGACTGTTTCGTTCTGGAGGTGATGTCCAGCTACTGACTTCCTCACAGGTATGCTGCTGTGAGCCTATTTTCTTCACTCTTGCTTTTTTATTGTCACTGGCTGGTCTTTCCTTCTGCTTTGGGGAAGGGAGCAGAGTCTGCTATAAATGTGGCTACTAAGGATATCATAATTGGGGTCAGAGCATCTTAAAAGTCAGTCATGCATTATTCCTCTGGAAAAGATTTAGTGTTGGGAAGGGAGAAGAGTCAGAAGAGATGTGGCTATAGAGAAAGGGAACTGGATAGGTCAGGGGATTGAGAATGAGGTAAAAGATTAAGCAGTTATGGAGACTTAATTATCCTCCCAGAAGCATGCTCCCTATAGACAAGAGTTGAGGTACATTGTCTGGGCAATCAGGCAAGTTTGTGTTGCTGCTGTCAGTGCTGTTCCTGGTCTATGTACAAATAGAGGGCTTCAATTTCCATGGCTTTCAATCTTGAACCTTTCAAAATGGAAAAACGAGCACAATTGGTAGCTTTGTTTTTAAAGCATAGTTTGCACAAGGCTATTTTATGTTCTTGTTTCGCTCTTCCATAATATAACAATGTGAAGGCACTCAGGGAGATAAGAAGGTAATATTTAAAAATGATGGGGGTTTTTTTGTTTTGTTTCACACTGTATAATAAACCTGTGGAACTTGCTGCTGCAGGATGTTATTGAAGCAAATAGCTTACTAAAAGTCCAAAGGGTTTGACATTTACACAAGTGAGAATAGTATGTGCTAGGATATAATTGTAAGGGTTCTCAATTCTTATCCAGGGCATAAGCTGCTTATCAACTGTGGTAGGAAGAAATTTCTTCCCATGGCTATAGTCCTAGATAATGCACCTAATTGTACACAATGGGATTGGAAGCCTTCCTCCTCTGAAGCATCTACTATTGCCCCATGGCTGGAGAGAGGATACCGGACTACACAGACAATTGTTTTGCTCTTATGTAGTAATTCCCATGTTCCTGCACCACAGGGAATTTTTTACTCCAAGTGAAATCCTGGCACCATTGACATCAGTAAGTTTTGCCATTGACTTCAGTGTGTGATTGCATATGCTGCAGGGTCCACTCATAAGTTCAATGGAAGTATAGTTTCATTTGAGGACACCATATATGCTTTTCGAATGGAACTCGCCAGAAAATAACCTTTAGATGTTCAACTCTGATGGGTTTGCTGCAAGCTTGAAATGTCTGGTCCTTGCCGCTCAACCTCTAAATATGTTGCTGCCCTTGGGGATTCTCAGTCTTGCCCATGTCTGCATCTCCGTATCTCTTTTCAAAACACGAAGTAGCACTGATATTCATCATCATTTTTTTTCCTGCTAAAATCACTATTAAAATCTATTTTATTGCTTTTTTTTTTTTTTTTTTTTTTTTGTTTCGGTTTTTTTTTAATTACATTGATTTTTAATGTGGGTATTTCCCCTCTTCTTCCCTCATCTAGGAGACCACCATCAAATCCCTGGGTTCTAATATTCATGGTAAGTCTTCCTGGAAAGTGTATTTATTTTTAATATATATATTTCTAGTCTGTTATGTTTCTAACTGACTTTAATTTACTCCGGAAATCTTGAAGGCTCCATTTACAACAGTAGGTTGAATGTAGTTTGACTGTTAATTTGCTTTCGGTTGACTTTTTCTTTTTCTCTTGGCAAAAGCTGGTTTGGGGGTTGGCTACTCACATTTAGAGAACAGTAATAGGAAATCAGCAAATCCCCCTGCGGTGGATTGTCACTGGCTACTTTCCTGTCACTAATCTGCTTTCCAGAAAGTTTAAAGAAGGGTTAGTCTGACTAGAGGCAAAAAGCTTTTGGCTTTTTTTTTTCCCCCTTAGAGGAAAAATACATTTTTCTCTTAATTGTACACAAATACCATGAGAGAGAGAAGGAAATGGGACTGTTACATTAACAGTAACTACTGATAAAGTCAAATTGTTAATTTCATGGGCCCATGAGACAACTTTATTTCTGTCTTTCTTGCTTTTATAGACACGTACACTGAAGAGTTTGGGAGCCTCCAGGAACATGCTGGGAGTATGCATTTCATAGCTTCTAGACAAGGTGTGTCTTAATAAGGTTTTCTGGTTTTTTAGGGTTTTTTTTCTAAGTTTAAATCTTTCTTATTGTTGGCCGCCTGTAAGTAAAGAGAATATGACTTTTCAGAGCAGGTTCAAATAGATTTGGAGAGTTTCTAGGATCTCTTGTGAAATACTATGGTTTATTGCCCTGGCTTGGAGAAACAGGCCAGTTGGACAAGTACGACAGAGAGGATTTATTTTGCAGCTTTCCCTTTCTAAGATAATTGACAGTGCTGCACCAGTCAGGCACTCTTCGAAGAAACGAGAGAATTGCTTGTGTGTAGGCCTGTCACCAATCTCTCCAATACCACTCCTTCTCCTCCTCTTCTCCCCCTCCCCCCCAACACACAAGCTCTTACCTGCTCCCCCCAGGAAGAATCCCCCCTTTCTCAGCCCTGCTATTTTCTACCTATCACAAATAAAAATCCTGCTCCTAGCCCTAACACTTTGGGCAATGAGATGATGCAGCATGTGACACTGCTATTTGCATGTCCTAGGACAGTACCCTGGTGGAAGAAGTGCAATAAATCAAGATAATTAGTCAACAGGGAGCTGGGAATTGGGGTATGTGTGACACTGAGTCTAATTTAAGCAATAAATGTACCATGTGAAAGAAAGCAAACTGAGCTACAGGATTCCCTTAGTAGATGTACAATGGGAAATGAGAGCTCCAGAGAAGTCAAGGGAGAAAATATTTAATGCCCAAATAAATGTAATTCTGCTTGTTCTACTCGGCACAAATGGCACTATGAGGTTTCATGTTTGTCTCAGTGACTCAAAGTCAAATTGCTCAGTTTAGAAACAAAAAAATTATTTTTTTCCTGTAACTGCCAGCTCTCTGAATGCAGCCTGGGAAATGAGTCACACTGAGCTCTTACCTGCTTCTGCATCATCCCCTAAAAAGATTCTGTAATTGGATTTAAAGGCCTGTCTACACCACGACTTCAACCATCTCTGGGGACTCACTCACAACACAGTTGATTCCCAATCTAGTGAAAAGTTCTCTTGAAGATTCATGAGGCAGAATTCAGCATCCTCACTCTTCCAAAGCTGTGTTGATTCTGTATTACTAATGAGAGTAAAATCTTATTTTTGTCACTGAATTGTGTAAAATAGATATGACCTGGAATACACATGGAGAAGAGCTGCTGAGTAAGGCAGTGGGATTTTGACTGTCATTTTTCTTTTAGCATAATAGCACTTTAATAATCATGAAAACTGCTGCATTCTAGTAGAACTCCACTTTGGTGCATCTACAGATAGTAGTAAATTTCACTCCTAAACATTTGTATAATTTTTTTTCTAGATGACAAGGTAGTAAATGTTATGCATGGCATCTCTGCGGAACAACCTGCAAGGATCAGCAACCCAGAAAGCAAAACAGAGGTTTGAGGCAATCGCCTAAATACTTTCCTGACTCTCTAATCAATAACTTGGCATTGTCCTTTTAAGCTGAGAACCAAATCCTCCAAGTTTTCCACGGTTCTTAATACTTTCTTAGAAGTCTGATATATTTTCTTTCTCTCCTTGTACCATTGGGCAACTGTGGAATTCCCCCTCCTGTCCTCTTCCCTGTGATGTGAATGGTGTTTTGGGGGGACAAATTAATGCTGCTTTTATTTAACTACTTCAGATCCTAGAATTTCTTACACCAAAATATTTGTGCTGGTGCATCAGCAACATCAACTGATGTCTGCACTGCTCTAGGAATAGTGCAGTTTGGCACTGAAGGAGCACAAAGAGCTGACCCTGATTCTGTTTCCACTAAATTAGGAGTCACTCCATTATACAGTCAGTAGGGTTAAACTGATGTAACTGAAGCAGAGTCAAGCCTGCTGTTGTTGAAGACCACCTTCCCTCACCCCAATAATTAGTAGCTCTTTCTCAGGGATGAGTTATAGATTTAAAGAGATAATATTTGGAGTCCCGATGACTTTCCAGTTTTTAGCATAGTCACATTGGACACTAAGGGCCCCAGGCCCTGTTCTGTCCATTTCTTTTCCTAGCACATGAGTAAAAACCCCCTATTTCCCACTCCCCCCACAACACTGAGGGACAGATTTGGGGATCCCTGTGTCTGTGGTTTGTGCTAAGCCAGCTCTCTTACTAGCTGTGGAAATAATCTATTCCTGGCCCCTTGTGACAATTATCTCCAACCCCCCCCACCAACTGTAGAATTCAGTTGCTGAACCCTGCCCCAGGTGCTAACTCTTTTCCCCCCTGGATGTGCTGATAGATTACTGAAATCTGCCAGGGTCTCCACATCTGCCTTGTCACACCGTATGACCGTCCCGAGGCCTAAATTTTCAAAAGTGAATGATGATTTTTGGGTGGTTGTTTCAAACTTTTGGGTGCCTAACTTAATGCACCTTAGAGAGGCCTGATTGTTAGAGAGTAGATGTTCAGCATTTCCTGACATAACCAGCCTCTTTAAGGTTTCTCAAATTAGGAACCTAAAAAATTGGAGCATTCAAAATCACTGGTCACTTTGAAAATCTTGGTCTGACTCTGTTATGGGCTGAGTCCGTGCTTGACTAGTACTTATTGTTGATGATACAATAATACTACCTCTAAAGTTTGCTTGGTAGCCATATCTTTTATCACACCTCTCTATTATATAAGCCGTAAAGTAAAGAAGTTTCATTTAGAAGGCTGTGTCTTTTAAACAAAAATAAACAGCACTGTACAGTTTATCTTTAGAGCAATTCTATTATAAAGGAGTTTGGTCTCCCTTTCCTTCCCCTAATGGTATATACCTCCCATTAATGCCAAATGTAGAGAGATGCAGATATCGCAGAAGACAATATATTTCGGGGTGGGAGGAGAGGGTAACAGCAAATGGGGGCATCTCAGAAACTCTAGGTAGTAAAGTGGATTGAAAACCCCAGGCGGATACAGAAATAGTAACCTCACAGCTGGATTGCACCCTTGAATCTAAAGGCAATAGACGGTCATCTTAAAAATAAAATTCCTTCATAAAAGCAGTGAGCATCTCTCTCCTTCCTGTCAACAGAAGCTGATGACTTATAAAATGGATGGGCCACACAGAGGCTATTGCCTCATTATTAATAATTTTAGTTTTATTGGGACTCTTCAGAAGAGGAGAGGATCTTGTAAAGATGCTGGTAAGTCACTTCTGGTTTAGGGTCTGTTCTGCCTCTTTGTGGTTTGTACTTCTAAAGTTCGTTTAGGTTTTATTTGTTATTTTAAGTACATATTCATAAGCAGTACGCGCTCATACAAGTCAAATAATGCCACTTGGGAGGGAAAAATAACATATGACTGATTACTAGACATGAGTATGCAAGTGGTATCTTTAGCACTGCAACCAAACTGTCTGTGTAATTCCAAAAGGGTGTCCAGATTAAAATTTCTCTAGGATTCACTATTAATAGACCTATGGTGAGGGAAATATGTTAGATAGTTTTCTTAGAGCACTGAACCCATTATTGTATTAAATAAGACATCTGTTTTATGTAACTGTTAATTCTGTCTCATTTGAAGAGACTTAATGTAAACTAATTCACAGATCAAAAATGCCTTGACGTTGTGATTTTTATCTTTTTGAGATGAGTCCAAGGTATAGAGGTCTTCAATTATTAACAATATATTACTGAATGTATATTTCAATAGTGTTTAGAGGCCATCTAGTTTGGGGGCCCATAGTGTTACATGCTATACAGACAAAAAGAAAATGTCAGTGCCTACCCCAAAAAGCATGTATGAGTCTTGTGGTAGTTTAGCCACGTTGATTACAGTTGATCTATGCTGGTGCAAGTCAGAGCAAAATCAGGCCCTTTAGATCTCCTTGTTACATAGATATATATCTTTTTTTTTTTTTTTTTTTTTTATTTTAGTGATCGACTGTTCTTACTTTTTGTTTGTTCGTTCACTTACTACAGAATTTGGTGAATGAGAGAGTATTCCAGGGTCTCAGGTCACTAGTATGAATGAGCAGAGTTCTACTTGGAGCACACCCATTCTGAAATTCTGCCCAATATCTACCAAGAATCACAGTTTTGCTTGTCCAGTTGTGCTAATTGCATGCACACATGCAAAAGTGAGTCTGCAAAAGTGCATGTAGACATCAGGCCTTACTTTATGAAACTCTGGCCTGAAAAACTCAGGCATGTTTGAGACCCATGATTGTTCTGGGTTTGGGTTCCATTTATCCCATTTGGTCTGAAATCTACTGTAGTGTATGGGTTTGTTTGCAGGTTCAGCTTTGTGTGAAGTCTGTTACTCTTCAGCTTAGCTTGCATAGTGATTTTTATATTCGGATTTCCCATCCTCTCACCCTTCCCAGCTTTTCTTTTAATTTTTTTTTTTAAATAACAGAGGTGCTGGCGCAAGTGTTCACATGGCTTGGTCTGGATGTGAAGACTTATGAGGATAAGACATCAGAAGAAATAGAAAAACTGATGCAGGAATGGCGTTCTATGAAAGATCTCAAAGACAGGGACTGCTTTGTGTGCTGCATTCTCTCTCACGGAGAGTCGGGATCAGTCTATGGGATAGATGAGCAACAAGTACCAATCCGCACGATCATGTCCTACTTCTCAGCCAGACAATGCCCACAGCTGGCTGAAAAACCCAAACTCTTTTTTATCCAGGCATGTCAAGGCAAAAAGATACAACAGGCTGTCTATATTGAAGCAGATGCACAGAATCCTGACTTGCTTCCCACACAGCAAGTAGTCTCCCCTTCCGAAAGCATTCCAGAAGAAGCTGATTTCCTCCTTGGCATGGCCACAGTGAATGGTTATGTATCTTTCCGCCACATACATGAGGGTACTTGGTACATTCAAGCCCTCTGCAATAAGTTACAACTCTTGGTACCAAGGTAATACTTCTATGCAGCTTGAGGGTAAGAACTTATTGACAACATATGACTGTATACACAGCCGGTTACCAGCTTGCCATGCAGTAACATCCCATGTAGACACTGCAACAGTGCAGTGAAAGTCCCAAAGTGTGGCTTGGTGTACTACCGCTTGAAAGTGTAATACACCAAACTGCACTATGGGACTTTTACTGCACTGTAGCTGTGCCCACATGGGACTTTACTGAGTGGCAAGTGGGTGTGCTGTAGATTCAGACCCTGGCTTGCTGTGCAGTAACTTGCCATGTAGACAGGCCCCTATTCTCTAGTGGGTGAAGAAATGGGAGTGATTGCTGAATCTTTGCTCACTAAAGGCAGGCCTAAATGTAAGGATTTGTCCACCCACAGTCTTGCACTCGTTTTGTTAAATGGGTGCAAACCCCTATGTGGACAGACTTACATCAGTTTAAAACTGGTAATCTGCTTAGCTTGTCCCTGTAAACTTACATACATGTTTGCAGGACCAGGGCCTTAGAGATGGTCTGAGGAGGCTGCCTTTTAGTTTTATCAAACCAAACTGAAAACTACGGCTGCTTCAGGTTCAGCCTCTCTTTTTGGGTGCGTTCAGATTGAAGTATTTGGTTCTGTCCTATCTCTCTAATGGTCAAATCAGGGCAGTTTTAGTTTTGCAGAACACAGAAATGGATTTTGGATCTATTTTTATATGAATGGCCAAACTTAGGGGGATAAGGGGAGTTTTGAAAGCGGTCTGGCTTTGTCCCATCTGTTAAATACCTACACAGTGTCTTCTGGATACTATAGTGGAATAATAGAAAACACTGCAGTCTTACAGTATGTTTCTTTGTTGCTGCAAGGTGTTCAGATTGAGCCTTTGTTGCATTAAGGTACATGACGTGCACGAGTCCAACCTTGAGGAACTCTGATTAGAAGGCAAAGCCAATCAGAAAGAGTGGCAATGACAGGGGCCAAATTTCATCCTTTGTGTAACTTCACTGACTTGGATGGAATTACAAGGGATGAATCTGGCCCAAGAATGCAGATATAGGTCATTAATTTTCCTTTATTTCATGACTGTGTTAAGGAAGAAAAGAGAGACAATGTGCCAGGGATACGCTATGGCATCCAAGTGTGTCTTGGTCCCAATTTTACACACATAAGAGAGAGAAGATGTCAGAGAGAATGTTGGAGTATTTGTAAAAAAGGTGTATTAGTTTGTCATCATCTACACCCAAAGTCTTTAGTCTCATTTCCCTATAGCTCTTACCTCTCAGGCAAGTCCAGAATTTCCCAGGGAGGTAGGCCCCAGCCTACATCCAATTCTATCTCAAATCAGTACCTTTTTCCCAAGGTGATTCCTCTCCTCCTGCCCCTTTCTTGAGCAGTTTTCCTGCTTAACATTCCTCCTGTCTTCTTGGGTGTTGTCTCCTCCTCTCTGGAATGAGCTGGTCTGGTTTATATGGTCCAGACCCCTCTCACTGCGAGCAGGCACTGAGAGGATTGGTTAATTGGAGTCAGTCACTTGCAAGGTAATTTTTCTTTCCTCTTGTGGCAGTTAATTCTGCCATACAAGGGGTGTGTGTGTGTGTGTGTGTGTGTGTGTGTGTGTGTGTGTGTGTGTGTGTGTTAGAGAGAGATTCTTTTGAGTTAGGAACATGAGGCACAATTCTAGTACCATTGAAGTCAATGAGAGAGTTGCTGTTGATTTCAGTGTGAGTAGGATTGTGGCCTCCATAGTTTTAAAGCTTCATATTGAATTTAGAGAAATATTTAGCACGGTTTAGTGTGTTTGTAGAATAATATTGCATGTCAGGAGTACAGTGGTGCATGTGAACTGGAGTTATTTCTGTAAATCAGGATTAATGATACCACTCTGACTAATCAGAGTTATTGTCTTTTTTTTTCCTCTGGCTGTAGAGGTGAAGATATATTGTCAATTCTTACGGAAGTCAATGAAGATGTGAGCAAACGTGCAGACAACTTGGGAAAAAAGAAACAGATGCCCCAGCCAGCCTACACCCTGAGGAAGAAACTGATATTCCCAGTGCCTAGAAGTCCCCCCGCATCATAGTTGCAATAGGATTTTTTTTCTTTTAATTCACGATCCCATCTTGCATTGGATACAATCCACCACAGCCCTTAGATAAGTCAGTTCTCTTCTTGTTAAATTGAGTTGATGGTTACCATCCAGGCTGAGGTCTTCTTGAAATTGATGATAACACATCGAGTCAAAGGAGAGTGCAATAGGTACAACCAATGAACTAACTGCTCAATGTCTGTGTTTGCAGAAGTGACCAGGAGGTATTGCTGGCATAATGAATATATACAGAGTTTTGCAAGCTCTTGTGGGTTTCTGCAGGTGAAAAAGGTGCTGCATGGCTTACTGTAGACACAATAGGCGTGTATGGCTTTCCTTATCTAAACCAGAGGGGTGTTAAGCCCACTGTTCTTTCTTTTGTCTGTTAATGATTTGGGATCAATTAATTCATTCCCCAAAATCAAATAGTTCCAAAAGCACAAGGTCTGCATTATCACCTTCTGTAGGAAATCCGCTTTCTCATTGCCTTATTGTTGGATGGGGTGGGGGCTATAGCTCAAAAGAGCTGCTAATGATCATTTATCTGTCACATAGGGTGTCTAACACTGCTGTGGACACAAGTTTTGGTTAGCTTTGTTTTTAAGCACAAAAGTCTATAGGGATTAATGTCTCTGTTTATAAACATGACCACAAATGTGGACATATGAGAAATGGATGAGAGCTACATTGGAACAAAATTCCTTTCTTTTGAGATCAGGATGACTGTAGTCCCCTGTTCCAATGTGAGAAGACTAGAGTCTGTGTAAAATCCTCCTTGCAGGACTGTCCTGTGAGATTAAATGTGGAATTCAATGTGTAATAGAATCTTCAGTGATGCATCTTATCTGAAGGTCTTTTCACTCTGTTTATTTGTCCAGGAGGGTTGGTGTGCTCATGTGGTGATCAGGGTGTATGGCAACATACATTTCTATAGCCTCTTTCATTTAAAAAGATCTCTGTGCTTTACCAACAATATTCACACTGAGTTAGCTTAATCAACAAAATACAGCCACCTCTGGTTTAGAAGGAGAAGCCAGCTCGCACTCAGCCAGCTTTGTATAGCCATGGGTTTTGGGGAGAGGGGAAATTTCAACCAAGGAGAACAGGCCCTATTCCCACAAAATGTGCAGTGAGATTTTTAGTGTGTACATGCAACAGACAAAGCCTCAGTATTTTTAAGGTCTCAATCTGAGGCTCTTCTCATACAGTAAATGCATAAAACTCAATCTACCTCAAAGGCAAATAAGGTCAATTGGATCTTCCTGGGATGTGGTTCCAGAAATGCTAGGTATTTCAAACTTTATGCTCAGACAGATAAATCATCCCCACCTGCATGTATAATCAAATGCTGTTATTTTAATAAAATCTGATAAACTATGCAGCTGAAAAATAAATGTTTTGTTTTATTTAGTGGTGTTTTGGATTGCAAGCTTTCCCACTTCACCCAAAAGTGTGCCCCTGTGGTAAAAGATTAGGGCTAAGATTTAAGAGGCCAGTGTTCAATTCCTGGCTTTTCCACAGACTTCCTGTGTGACCTTGGACAAATCACTTAATCTCTGTGTGCCTCAGTTCTCTGTCTATAAAATGGGGGTAATAGCATTGACCTTCCTGCGCTGGTGTTGGGAAATAAATTAACATTTTGTGAGGCACTCAGATAGTGCTGGAGTGTGAGGAGCAGCTGGGCTATATAAATATCTAGATAGATAGACCTGGATCTCAGGCCACAACATCCTAAGAGAAGATACTTAGTAATAAGCAAGGACCCAACCTGTAAGGTGCTGAGGCCCCACAAGTCCTTCTAAAGTAAAAGGGAATTGAAGGGATTCTCCACCACACAGGATTGGGTCTTTATATGCTTTCAAGGCAGAGACTTTATTATCTGTGTCTGTCGAGTTCCGTGTATGCCATCACACTGTAGAATAAATACCCCGTGCTGGAGCCATTTAGGAAGCTGAGGGATTCTGTCTCCATCAGGCTGCTTTAGCAGCTCTACCTTCCTTACTAGCATCTACATCCTGAGCAGCTGAGCTGAGAGAAAGAATCAGCTTCAAATCTTGCCACAGTCTTCCTCACCAATCATTTTCTTTGCTTTTCTGACTTGCCTTCCAAATGGTTTTCTGGGGGATATTATCAAAATCTTTTCCCAGGCTTTACCTTACCCTTCAGTGCTGATGATGGGTTTGTTATAGATAAATAGTCTCACACTAACCACAAACACCAAAAGGAAAAACATTTCCTAGTCATAGATGGTGGTGATCCTAGCTGTGTTTCCTGGAAAAAAGCCCTGTGGGACATCTTTAGTTCTGTAACCACATTACTAGCCAGTCCTCTGGCCTGCCAGGTATGGAGGGTGTTCCATTTTCAGTGCTTCCTTTATTTAGCTAGAAGGATTGAGTATGCTGCCTCCACTATACTTCCAACTCATGCTAGTATAGAGAGGAAGAGCCAGTGAAACATGACTGCCTTTTGATGGAAGCCTATGACTGGGGTAGAAACTTAAATAATTTCTCAGTGCTGGGGTGCGGTGCAGGCCAGGACGCTGGCCTGTGGTGCTCTGGGGGTTGGGGGAGCTTGTTATCTGGCACTGGGTCGGCCCAGCCAGCCTGGCACTCGGACCGGCCGGCACTCTGGTGCTGGGATAGACCAGCCAGCCCAGGGCTGGGGTGGGTCAGTGCTGGTGCTGGAGCAGGCCAGGCTGGCAGTCGGGGGGGAGGCAAGCTGGTGCTTGGCACTGGGGTGTGGCCAGCCAGCCAGCCTGGGGTGGGGCAGCACTGGGGCACGAGCGCTCTGGGGGTACTTGGGCTACGCAGCAGTGGGCCCATCCATCCAGCTTGGCTTTTGCTTGGGCTGCCTGGGGCGGGGCTCTGAAAGAGGAAGGGGCAGGGCCTTGGGTGGGGGCTAGCCTCCCGGAACAGGCTTAAGTGAAGAGGGCCTATGGTTTTGGAACAAAAGAATGGCTGTGCTATGTCCATTGCCACTACAGAGTTTTGAGCAGCTTGGAATTCAAAAGCATGACACCCCTGATGTCCTGGGTGACTACTGGTAGAGCTGCCTGGGAGGTTTTTGATTAAATGTTTTTCTTAAGAAAATGCCAATTCATTGAAACCAAAATGTTTTTGCAGCTATACTCTCAAATAGCCAATAAAATGGTGGTTAGGATACTTGCCTGGGAGGTGGGGGAGACAGGTTCAAGTCCAGCTCTGCCTATTTTGGAGGCGAGTGCCCTAACCCAATGGTTCTCAACCAGGGGTACTGTACCCTGGGGGGGTACACAGGTCTTCCAGGGGATACATCAATTCATCTAGATATTGCCTAGTTTTACAACAAGCTGCATAAAAAGCACTAGCAAAGTCAGTATAAACTAAAATTTCATACAGACAGTGACTTGTTTATATTGCTTTATATACTATACACCGAAATGTAAGTATAGTATTTATATTGCACTTGATTTATTTTATAATTAAATGGTAAAAATGAGAAAGTAAGCAATTGTTCAGCAATGGTGTGCTGTGACACTTTTGTATTTTTATGTCTGAATTTGTAAGCAAGTCTTTTTAAGTGAGGTGAAACATGGGGTATGCAAGACAAATCAGACGTCTGGAAGGAGTACAGCAATCTGGAAAGGTTGATAACTGCTGTCCTAACCATTGGGCTATTGGTTATTTTGGCATCGTGTCTGCCTTGCTCGTGTTTTCATGAAAAATTTGGAAAGGCCTCAATTTTGTTGTTCAGCATTGGACTGAAGAACAAATTTTGCAACCTATAAATATATTGCAAAACAGAATTCTTGTTCTCTCTTCGAGTGATTGCTCATATGCATTCCAATATAGGTGAGTGCGCGCCCTGTGCACGAGTCTCCGGAAGCTTTTTTGCCCTAGCAAACCCCCTGGAGTGCCGCGCTCATACTGCGGTATATATGGCACCACCGACCCTGCGGGTCCCCAGTTCCTTCATTCCACCTGTGACGGTAGCTGGAACGCTTGCCCCTTGCTATCACAAGCAAGTAGCAACCCTTGTTCTTCTTTTTTTCAATCGTTATCATTTGTTCAACAGTTAAGATTAGTGTTAAGTAGTTTATAGTGTTAAGTGAAAAGTGTTAAGTAGTAGGAATTAGCCCTTAGGGGCTTGGACTGAGCCATGCCCGGCTCGACCGGGTTTAAAGCCTACGCGACCTGTGCGAAGGCCTTCCTTGTCAGCGATCCCTATGACAGATGCCTTCAATGCCTCGGGGAACTGCATCACAAAGGAAAATATAAAATTTGCAAAGCCTTCAAACCCCGGACACAAAAGGAGCGGGATGCCTGCCTGAAGGCTATGTTAATGGAGTCAGCACTTCGACCCAACTCCAAACCCTTCAGGTTTCTGGTGGCACCGAGCGTGTCGTCGGTACAGAGTGCGGCACCGGCACCGGTACCAATGCAAAAACCGGTACTGAAGAGGAAGAAACGGCCCAAGGCCATCTCTATGGTCTCCCCCCTGCGACCAGTACAGCAGGGGGTGATTCAGGAGATGCCCCAGCCCCGTGCCATCGACATTGCACCGGCATCTCCACGCAGGGAGCCTCTCCCGACCCCAAGGGGTGGGGTAGTGCCCCTGCAGGGACCGTCGATGCCCAAGGCATTTGCGGCGTCTCGCGTCCTCATGGGCATGCCCACGCCTCTGTCCCCCCCTCAGCTGAGGGTTCTGGGAATAGCGTCTCGGGGTAAACCCGCGCTGGGTTACCCCGGTGGGTGGTGGAGACAGGATCCGAGGTCTCCCCCCAGACGGTCGAGGAGGGACAACGACAGCTCCCCTCCTAGCTCTGACCAAAGGTCGTTGAGCTCCTCGACACCGTGGCACCGGGGGCGGTCGCGAGGTTCCAGACGGAGACATGACAGCTCTGCCTCTGATGGTGGCCGGTCCTTGGAATCCCGGCACCACTCTCCTGCCCACACCTCGGCACCAGCGACCACGGGAGAGACGGGACATTCTACAGTGCGCAGCCCGGTGCGCTCACCAAGCATTCGCACCCAGCACCGATTTCCCTCCCGGCACAGGTCCCGCTCCCTCAGGCAGTCCCATTCACCTAGAGACACCCAGCACCAGTCCCACGCACCAAAGGACTCTCGGCACCGGTCCCGCTCCCCGAGACACAGCCGGCACCGGTCTCCACCACCGATCCCGTTACATGCACCCTTGGTACCGAGGCGCGAGCGACACTCCCGATCCCCGGCACAGAGTCCAGCACGGATCCTGGTGGCTGAAAGGACCAAATCCTCTCGGCGCCTGTCTAGATCCCCGGTCTACAGCTCGCCACGTTCTAAAATTCAACAACCTGGACCAGAAAGACGTCGCGAAACCCTCAGTCCAGCGCGGCCCGCAGCACCGTGCAGCTCAGCACCGACTGATGCCCCCGACTATGGTCACACCCGCTCCTCGATACCCAGGGGCCATAGTCGAGATCGCAGGGGCTCCAGATCCCCGACGTGCAGCCCGGTGCGGGTGCCGGCACCGGAGTATGCAGCACCGACTGCTTTGGCATCGCAGCGTAAGGAGCGCACTTTGGAGCGGCACCACTCCAGGTCTCCAGTTCAAAGGCGCCATACTAAATCAGAGGCGCCCAGGAGACATCCCTCCACCTCCTCCAGCTGCTCACCCCCACGCCAGCGCCGCAGACATTGCTGGGACCGCTCCTACTCATCCCGAAGTACATCTCCAGAGTGGGAGGACAGAGACCACAGAGCCAGGGGGCACTGCTCCACCAGCGCTGCCACCCAAGCAGCTGCCTCATACCCGGTACCGGGACCAGGACCGCAAGGACGTGCATCATACCCGGAACTGGGACCAGTGCCGACATGGCCACAGGGACCTTGGCAATGGCCCTACTGGCAATGGGCCCCTCAGACTACCCAGGGCACGGGGTCAGCACCTTCCATGGGAACTCACCCCCCCCTTCAAAGCCAATTGGATAAGGGGAAGTCTTCGGATGACGACTCTGATTCCATGGAGGTCCCATCCATGGGTACCATTTCTCAGCCCTCCTCTTCATCCCCAGCTGAGACAACTGCTAGGGACCAGAGGACCCCTCTGCCAGATTTCAAAACCCACCAAGAGCTCCTCAAACAATTGGCAGACAATTTAAAATTAAACATTAAGGAGCTATCAGAGGAGGAGGACCCCCTCATTGGGTCTGTAGGACCAGTGGGTCCATCTAGAGTTGCACTCCTGATACACGATCGGGTTCTTAAACTAGTTAAGCCCCTCTGGGAGACCCCCAGACTCGGTGGCACCCACTTCTAAAACGGCGGAGCAGAAATACTATGTCCCATAGCAAGGCTTTGAATACTTTTATAACCACCCCGCCCCAGGGACTTTGGTCGTGGATGCGGTGAACCAGTGGGACAGACAGGGTGCCCAGGCAAATACTCCAAAAAATAAGGAGAACAAAAAGCTAGACCTTTTTGGGAGGAAGGTCTACTCCACAGCAGCGCTACAGCTCTGCATGGCTAATTACCAAGCGCTGTTGGGACGTTACAACCTCAATTTATGGTCCTCCCTACAGAGGTTTGTCCAGGGCCTTCCCCAGGATATGGTAATGGACTTTAACACACTGGTCCAGGAAGGCTCCTTGGTTGCAAATGCCGCCCTACAATCGGCTAGTGATGCCACGGACACTGCAGGGAGAGCGATGGCCTCTGACATTGTCATGCGGCGGGCGGCTTGGTTACAATCCTCCGGCCTTTCTCCAGAAGTGTAGCAGGCCATACAGGATCTGCTCTTCACTGGAGCAGGCCTCTTCTCAGAAAGAACTGATGAGAAGTTGCACGCCTTAAAAGACGCCAGGGCCACCTTAAGATCTCTTGGCCTATACATGCCACAAGCCTCAAGGCGTCGGGGCAGACCGCGCCCCTCAAGGCGGCAACATCAACAACAACAGCCTCCACCCAGACCACCTCCCAGACCCACCCAAGCAAGGAGGGGTAGGGACTGCTTCCGACACTCAAACCGTTGGGACCGCCAAGGCCCTGCCGGGGGCTCCCAACAAGGGCCGCAAAAAGGCACCAAGTGGCAGTCTTGATGGTGCGCACGAGGGTGGCACCCCCCCATCTTCTTGGATCTTATTCAGCCTTTCATGAACAGATTACGGCCGTTCCTCCAGGAGTGGCAGAGCATAACCTCAGACCGCTGAGTACTGAGTGTAATACAGAGAGGTTATGCCCTGCAACTCTCTGCCATCCCACTGGACTCTCCCCCTACCCCATCCCTCTTCAGGGACCCCTCTCACGAGCAGCTCCTCATTCAGGAGGTAAACATCCTCCTCCTCCGAGGGACGGTGGAAGAGGTTCCTTCTCAGGAAAGAGGCAGGGGGTTTTATTTCCAGTACTTCCTTATCCCCAAGGCGAAGGGAGGCCTCAGGCCCATTCTGGACCTTCGGCGTCTAAACAAGTTTATCAGGCGCCTCAAATTCTGCATGGTCTCCCATCATTCCCGCTCTAGATCTAGGGGATTGGTTTGACCTCAGGGACGCCTATTTTCATATTTCTATCCTCCCAGGACATAGAAGGTTTCTGCGCTTTCAGGTAGCTGGTGGCCACTACCAGTTTTCGGCCCTGCCCTTTGGCCTCTCTTCAGCACCCAGGGTCTTCACAAAATGTATGGTGGTGGTGGCTGCCCACCTCCGCCGCAAGGGGGTTCAGATCTTCCCCTACCTAGATGACTAGTTAATCTGGGGCAGGGCCAGAGACCATGTTCAGAACAGCTTGACACTGACTTGCGCAATATGCGCCAGGCTGGGTCTGCTCATAAACGAGCAGAAGTCCACCCTCACACCAGTACAGCGAATAGACTTCATTGGGGCCACCCTGGATGCCGTTCAAGCCAGGGCCTTCCTTCCACAGCCCCTCTTCGAGGCAATGACCGGCATAATAGACAATCTCCACAGGTCCCCCACGACGACAGCCAGGCACTGCCTTCAGCTGTTGGGGCACATGGTGGCATGTACCTACGTGGTGAGGCTAGCTCGCCTCAAACTCAGGCCCCTCCAGGGTTGGTTGGCCTCTGTATACGCCCCGGCCAGGCACCCCCTGACATGGGTGGTGACTGTCCCAGGCCAAGTACTGGCATCATTCAATTGGTGGACAAACCCGGCGGAGGTATTGAGGGATGTCCCCTTTGCAGACTTGACACCCTCCATAACCCTGATTACGGACGCTTCGGATGTGGGTTGGGGGGCCCACATTAGCAGCAACCTCAGCACACAAGGGCTGTGATTGACACACGAACAGCGCCTCCATATCAATGTGCGGGAACTCCGCACAGTCCGTCTGGCCTGCAAGGTGTTCCTCAGGTTCCTGAGGGGCAAGGTGCTCCAGCTCATGACAGACAATACAGCAGCCATGTTTTATATAAACAGGCAGGGAGGAGCTCGCTCCTTGGCTCTTTGCCAGGAAGCGGTGCGACTGTGGGACCTTGCAGTGAGGCAGGACTTCCACTTGTCTGCCTATCACCTCCTGGGGGTCAGGAATGACGAGGCAGATCGCCTCAGCAGGTCGTTCTTACCCTGCCACAACTGGTCACTACACTGGGAGGTGACAACTTTTCTCTTCCGCAAGTGGGGAGTTCCCCAACTGGACCTATTCGTGTCGGCATGGAACACAAAGTGCCCGAGGTTCTGCTCCCTCCGGGGTCGCGAACCGAACTCCATCTCCGACGCCTTCCTCATAAAGTGGACGGGGGCCCTAATGTATGCCTTTCCCCCCGTCCCACTGCTCCCCAAAGTACTCTTAAAAATCAAGAGAGACAAAGCGAATGTCATCCTGATCGCACCAGCTTGGCCCAGACAGCACTGGTACAGCGTGCTGCTGGACCTCTCCATAGCCATGCCAATACTGCTCCCGAAACACTATGACCTGCTCTCCCAGGACCGGGGTCGCCTGCTGCACTCGGACCTGGACTCCCTCCACCTGATAGCATGAAGGCTCTGTGGTTGACGGAGGGAGAGAGAGCCTGTTCGGCGCAGGTCCAGCAAGTCTTGCTGGGAAGCAGAAAGCAGTCCACCCAGGTGGTGTACAGGGCTAAATGGAGGCGTTTCACTGTTTGGGCAGAGTCCCAGGGTATCCCGCCGAGCTGTTCGCCCATACAGGTGGTTTTGGAGTACCTGCTCCACTTAAAGACGCTGGGCCTGGCACTCGCCTCCCTGAGGGTACACCTAGCGGCCATCTCGGCCTTCCACAAACCGATGGAAGGAAGATCAATCTTTTCACACCCTATGTCCCTTAGGTTCCTCAAGGGGGGTAGAGAGACTATATCTGCAGGTCTGTGACCCGGTGCCTCTCTCGGATCTAAATCTGGTCCTCGCCATGCTGACAGGACCACCCGTCGAGCCCATGGCTACATGCCCGCTGCTCGTTCTCTCTTCGAAGGTGTCCTTCCTAGTGGCCATTACATCGGCTAGGAGGGTCTCCGAGATAAGAGCGTTGACCTTGGAACGCCCCTACACGGTCTTCTATAAAGATAAAGTGCGGCTGAGACCCCACCCGGCCTTCCTACCCAAGGTGGTGTTTCAGTTTCACTACAACCAGGATATCTTCCTCCCCGTGTTTTTTCCTAAACCACACGGTGAGGAGAAGCAGAGATGGCACTCAATGGACGTCAGACGAGCCCTGGCCTACTATATCGAGCGAACCGGGCCATTCCGAAAGTCGTTGCAGCTGTTCTTGGCAGTGGCGGAACAGATGAAAGGCTCACCTGTCTCCACCCAGCGCATCTCCACCTGGATCACCGCCTGCATATGGACCTGCTACAAGCAGGCGAAGGTGCCACTCCCAGGACCTGTCACTGCACACTCCACCAGAGCCCAGGCCTCATCCGCGGCCTTCCTGGAACGAGTGCCCCTGCAGGACATCTGCAGAGCAGTGACCTGGTCATCGGTACACACCTTCATGTCCCACTACGCCATCGTACAGCAGGCAAGAGAGGACGTGAGTGTTGGCGGAGCCGTCTTGAGAAGGGCTGCTTGCCAGTGACTCCTACCCACCTCCAAGGCATGGCTAATTAATCACCTATATTGGAATGCATATGACCAATCACTCGAAGAGAGAAAACAAGGTTACTTACCAGTAATTGTTGTTCATCGAGATGTGTTGCTCATATCCATTCCACACCCACCCTCCGTTCCCGCTTTCGGAGTCGGCAGAAAGAAGGGACTGGGGACCCTCAGGGTCGGTGGTGCCATATATACCGCAGTATGAGCGCGGCACTCCAGGGGGCGCCGGAGCCGACCCTGCGGGGGTTGCTAGGGCAAAAAAGCTTCCGGAGACTCGTGCATGGGGCACGCGCTCACCTATATTGGAATGGATATGAGCAACACATCTTGAAGAACAACAGTTAATGGTAAGTAACCTTGTTTTTTCAAGCCATTCCTAGTCTCCGATTCATTACAATGTATCTTTCTGAAATACCATTCAAACGCATGAATTTCAAGACAACATTTAGACTTTACAGTTCCATTTGTTCACTGAGTGCTTGTTTGGTATTTGGTGATGGTGCCTGTCTCTCTGCTTTTCTTTTATATAAATAAAACAATTTTCCATAAAAAATATTGTATGTTAAAAATGATTCAACTACATTGAAAAGATGGACGCTATGGCAAGATCCAGTGGCAAAGCAGAGAAGTGGGACTGAGACAAACTTTGAAGTGGAAAATCTTTTTGAAGCAAGCATGTTTGTTTTTTCGATTCTTTAATTCTTCATCTAGAGCAAACATCTCAAGTCTCTCCCTATATGAAGAGGTCTCCTGATTATGCTGCCTCCTGTGCTCCAACTCCCCCCTTTTTATCAGTTGTTTGTTTTATTTTTACAAGCTCTGTTTCCATATCTGCAGTATCTGATTAACTGAAATTGTAATGGTGACAAGTTCAGGAAGTGAACAGCTGTATTGGAAATTGTGGTATCAACACAATGACATTTTATTATCATTTAACTTAATTTATTGCTACTGTAAATCACATGACAATACACTCAGTCTCAAGACCATCCCTTTCCTGTTGCGTGACTTCCTGGGATTGAGAAGGAACAAGAACAAGATCTAGAGGCATTTCACCCACTGATCTGCCTGACCCAGAAAGTAAGTGAAATCAACAGCCTTAATTTCATTATCATTTTATGTTTGAAGGAAACTGAGTTTTGCTAGGCCAATATCTTTCTGTTTTTCTCTTTCCCTGCTTTGGATTGTAATCTAATGGCAGAAGAAGACAATGGAGTTAGAATTTTTAGTACACAATCTGCAGAGGCAGGCATACACACATGCAAAATACTATATATTCTGCGTACATGTATAAACTATAGTATTTAAAGTTTACAGAAAATTTGAAAGTGAAAGTGAAAATAATTTAATTTCCTTCACTGGGAAGATAAGCAATTTACAGCCATAAAAACCTATATCTTAATCTAGGGGTATGCAGGTGTATAAGAGGAGATCCTCCTCCCCCAATTCTATATTGCCAATTAGCCATCAAGTGTATATTTTCTTTTCTTCAGAGAAGGAGCAAATAAGATGAAGCAGCTGAAAGCACTGGACTCCTGTCTGAATGACTCGTGCCTATTCTCATTAGTTTTCATATGATGCAGAGGTGCAGATTCTCATTTGTTTCAAAACTCATTTTAAATACATTTTAAAAGAGAAATGAGGGTTGGGGAACAGAACTTTAGTTAGTGTGCTCTGTAGGACAGGGACTGAGTTTTACTGGGTTTTTCTAGACAAGCATTTAAGGTCCTATTGTAACGAGTTAAATGATTGCCAATTAATTCTAGTTTACTAACACAATTGTGAATGCTAATCTATACACTCCTCAAACCTTTGCAGTTTACCTTCAAACGGACCCTCAAGTCAACCACAAATTTTTGTGTCCTGGAAAAAATGATTGCAGAGTGTCTGGATTAGCCTTTTCAATTTTATTCATTAACTCAAATTAATTTGGCAATTACTCAACTCTACCACATGGCCATAAACTCTGGTCCACACAAAGCTGATGTGTGATTTGAAGAAAGCCAGTTGCAATGGGGGGATCCCAACCTCATGGGGTTTTTGGACACTGTCACCATACAAATGGATTGCCAACTTTTCTGGAATCTGACTGTGAGTGGCTGGCTTGCTCTCGCAAAGGGTTGACCTACTAAATGTTCTCTAACAACTTCAGTCACAGAATGTTGCCCAAATGAAAAAGACGAGGAGACAGACCTTCCAGGCATAATAAGCGGGGGCCCCCCCAGAGGGCTCACTCAAAAAACTTCAGCCCCGATAGATTCTTTCTCCCAAACCTTCACCCCCCTGAGTCCCCTGGATAGCCCTTGTCACAGAGGGAGCAGAGCACTGACTAATACTCTCAGCAGTGAGGCAGACAGACTAGTAGCATATGCTGCTTTCCCACACTACAGGCTGAGATTTTGGAGCCTCATGTTCCATGTTTCCAAATTCAGAGGCCCCTTCCAAACTCAGTGCAGTACTTGGGTCCTGCCCTAACTGTAGTCTAAGACTGAGATTTCAAAGGCCACTGGGGGCTTTAGGCGCACAGTGAAATGGGAGATGTGTGGCTAAAACCTCTCCTAGAGCTTTGGAAGTTGTCAGTATGCTCTTTGTCTGATGTGTATCTCACAAATGCAGTGAGCGCTAGTGATTAGCTTAGCTTGCAAGCGAGCTGCAGTTTGCAAGTGCTGGAGCAACAAGTATAAAGTGAATTATCTTTCCTCTCTAACCAGTTGAGGTGGGCTGATTGCAGGGACCTTCAAGGGGCCAGGAAAAAAATTGTTTAGAGAAGCAGTAATAGCTTAGGGAAGCTTTTATTATTAGAATTGAGACCCACATCTGTGATGGAGTAGTATCTGTGGGTCTCATTTATTCATTAATTAGATTTTAGATCTAGGAGAAATGGGTGTGGGTTATGTGGATCTTGCTTCTGGATAGCACGGAATCTCTAGAAAGGAATAATGCTGACTTTCAAAAGAAAAAGAGGCAGGATCTAGGGAAGGAAAAAGGAAGCACTTGCACGCAACTGGCTTGATTCTGCTGCTAGTAAATCCCAGACATCATTCCAGGGAAAGCAGGAGGAGCTTGTCGTCATAGCATTTTCTCTTAACTTTGCTTCTCTTCCCAGATGCTGATTCCAAAAGCTGATGACTTGAAAGGGGACAAAAGAGACCTAACATCAAAATTATTACAGGGGGACATCAGATGTGTATTTTGTAGCATGTATCCATTTATTGTGGAGCATTCCACATGACGTCACTGCTTTGTAACTGTTGAAGAGGCCCATCAATCACATTGTGCTGTTCCATCATCATCTCATTTTCTGTTTAGATCTGATTTCTCATCTCTCAGCCATAAAATGAACACAGATATATGCAAGCTTCTCTTCTCCATCAGTGAAGATTTGGACTTGGAGAACCTAATGGCCTTGAAGTTTCTGAGTCTGGATCACATCCCACTGAGGAATCAGGAAGACATCCAGGATCCCAAGGATTTCTTCAGAAAGCTCCTGGAGAAGAGACTGATAGAAGAGGATGATCTGTCCTTCTTAAAGGAGCTACTGTTCAGAGTAAACCGCATAGACCTCTTGACTGATAAACTGAGCTCCAGCAGAGACGAAATGGAGAGGGAGCTTCAAATCCTAAACAAGGCAAAAGTTTCACCATATAGGTAAGCAGTATGATAATCAGGACTCATTGCGGCCTCTTGGGCTTAAAAAGCCCAGGTAAAGGTGTTCTGTTATGTCCAGGTTCATTCTTGTTTCCTGCCTGAATTGTCTTCCATTTTATCTCCCACACGTGCAAATCCAGGGAGAATTTTATACTTTGCAATCTGGTTCTGTGCACCTTACACACTTAAGGACAGGTATTAGCTCTGTGCTCTAAAGCTTTTGATTGTGCCTCTTGGTACTGTTCAGATACAGGTGATGTCTCCATTTTCCTAAAGGGGCCCAGTCTTTGAAAAGATTTTTCTCCGGGAAATTATCTCACTCACAGTCACAGTACGGTATTGTAACTAGAGAAGAGTCAAGCAGGTTTGGGTTGGATTTGGTAGTCTCATATCCAGAGACAGCCTGAGTCTTACCTAGGTTACTTGCTAGCTGCTGTGTGCTATGTTCTGGCTCATTCCAGGAAGCACGGCCACTGAGTGCTTCCGAGAGCAACTGTTTTCACTTTTTGGATTGCACCAATTATCTGATACTGTGATGTTTTTTCTCAGAATATCTAACTTGCTTTTTAAGGATGTTGTACATAGCAGTGATAAAGAGGAAGCAAACCCATCTACTGTGGACCAGCCTATCAGGCCCCTGGGGCATCCCTGACAGCATTTAGATAATCCTTATTTTGGCTAATTTGCTTCTCTTCTTCCTTCTCTCTTTCCTTTATTGTCAGGCAGCTACTTTACACAATCTCAGAAGAAATAACTAGTGAAGAAGTTGACAGTGTAAGATTCCTGCTGCGAGAGAAGCTGCCAAAGAAGAAGCTTCAGGACAATGCTGTAAGAGCACTTGATCATGGTATCTTCTTGTGCAAAATTGGTTCTGAGTCTCTGGCTATGGCTATGCTACATCTTAAATTGACAAAAAGTTATGTTGCTCAGGGGTGAGAATTCGCCACTCCCCCGAACAACATAATTTATGCCAATTTAAGTACTGGTTTGACAGCGCTATGTTGGCAGGAGAGCTTCAACAGAGAGTTGACAGCAGCGCAGCTGCATCGGTGTAAGCTCAGTGTAGCCATAGTTCTAACTCTTTCTTTGAAGGAGGTAGAGAGAACAGGTGCATGTAAATCCCATCCTGCAGTGGAAATGGCTCATAAGATTATATTGTTCCGAGAGAGTGGAAGAACAGTGATGTAGTTTTGAGATGGTCTCTATTAGAAAATGGGCCCCTGTTTCACCCTCCTGTCTTAGTCTCCTTTCCCTTACTTTTTCAGTCTTTCCCACCTTCTCATTGTCTTAGCCCCACCATCCATCTCCCTGCCTCTACCTCCCACAAATGCAGCACACTCCTCTTCTCTACCCACCATTTTTAGGATATTGATGTTTGGGTGGTACCCAAAGGAGGAGGATGTGGTCTGGAGTTAAAAGCACAGGGTTTGGGAGTGAGGCAATCCTAAATTCTAATCCTGGCTCTGCCACTGATTTGATTAGTTCTGGGAAAGTCACTGAAACTTTCTGTTCCTTTCCTTATTTATAACACGGGAATAATGATACTTACCTAGTGGCCTCACAGGGTGTGGTAAATTGTTTTAAAAAATGCATCTTAGTTACATAACCTGGAATAGAGATGCATTTAACCAGCGTTATGCTGCACTTTTTGTACTAATTTGGTAAATTACTGGATTAAGCTAAACCAGTTTGAGTATCTACATTAATGGTTTGCGCTGGTGTAATGAAATCTGTTTTGTTACATATGTGCAGAAAAAACATATGAAGACCAGTCCTCAAATCCCGTTATCTTAATTTATATTCCCATGAGGTAGCTAATTCACATTTGGACACCCCCTACCATGTTCTAACTTGGTGTATTTCTTCTCCCTCCCCCCCCCCTTCCTCTGTCTGGTTCTGTCTTCAGCCTATTCTCTCCTCCGAGCAGGGACCTTGCCTTCTCTTTTGTTTGAAAAATGCCTAATATGTTGGGGTGCTACTTGAAACTAATATATAATAATTTTTATTAAACAGGCAATATTGAAGCTCTTTATAGAAATGGAAAAAGCTGGGATAATGAATGAAACCAAACTGAAGGTGCTTAAGGTTATTTTACAAGAAGTTAGACCTGACCTGGCACAAAAAATTAATACCTATGAATCAAAAACACAAGGTAATGATTTTAAACTACCCATTTGAATACAATAGTGAGCTGATGTTCTTTTGACTGAGCCCCCAGGATCAAAGGAGATGATGAGGGAGACATTAAATGTAGTCTGCCCCCTTAGGAACTATTGCAAAATTGTTCTGCATAATAGTAGTATTTTTCTGTGCTTTGACCAGTGTAGTTTTAAATGTGTCTGGGTATGAGACCTGCACCGCTTCCCTTGAGAGACTAGTCCATAGGCTTCCAGGTCTTGTGTCAGTAAGTTGCTAGGCTTTACTCTCCACCAACTAGTGCAAAGGTTGGTAAGGAGCATAACAGAAAGGTTTTGGAAGGGAGGTGTTTTGCTCAAGTCAGTGCCATATGCTTTAAAACTGAAATTGAGACATTTCCAGCACTTCGTTAATGTATTCTTGATGAGCTATTGAGGCTGAGTCGGTGGTTTATTACCCGGACCAGCCCACCCTTCAGGAAACAGTTAATGAAAGGCAACATTCAGCAGTGAAGGGAGAGTGAGGATACGCGTGATTTTTTTTCATAGCCAGTGTTAATTTGCATTGGGGCTTAATCAGGTGTGTTTCTCTGTGACCCACTGGATGGCTCTTTGAGCACTTGGATGCTTTCTCCAAGCCATTCTAATGATGTACTTGTGAAGCTTTGCCTGTTTGGTTAGTAGAGCAGATAATGGCACTGAGGCAGATAGTGGCTGTGTCTAACCTTGACTATAAAAATTCTCCCACCAGCAGTAGCAGCACTAGTGTCAGAGCACTGGTGCTTTACCACCCATTGTTGTCTTTCACTGCTCAGGGTAGGTATAGACAGCACCATGGTGAACGTCACCTGAATAATGTCTACACAATTATGCTCCTCACAGTTACACTAGAGACAGTCCAACCATGGGAGATTTCCAGGAATTTCTATTGTAGGAAAGACCTATAGCCAAGGGGGAACATTCTTTAATCATCTCTTAAGGTGGAGCAGGAAGAGGACATATTTTTCAGCCCTGTTTCCATTGCAAAAATAAACCATTTTCAACACAGCCTTGTTTAAACTTGATTATGATTTATTTTTGCTGTTCTAGACAGAACAAAAAAAGTCATAACCATGATAGAGAATTATGTTTTAATCAGAGTAAGTGCCTGTGTTACAACCATTTTTCCCAATTCTGTTTAAATATAATTATTTCTGTAGAATAGACAGGGCCTTTATCTGAGACCTGGGCAACAGAAATGGGCAACCTGTCAATGGGCTAATCCATCTCCAGAAGGGCAGGAGAGAAACCCATTCCTGGAAGGAAAGAGAAGAGAATCCTCAGTCGCTAATGGGAAGAGGGATCTCCTCCAACATTTAAAAATAAAACCTCAAGGGAACTCTTATTCAGTAGGACATGACAAATACAGCCAAGAAGTTGCAGAACTGGTACAGCCACATGTTTCTTTCCTGTGTTGAAAACTGACATCAACTGATCATGATTTAATGTACTGACAGTTTAACAGTTTAACAGTGTCATATGGAGAGCTAGGGTCACCAGCATTGTGTGTATACTGGATGAGTTGCTTCATCTGCCCATCCTGTTTGTCCTTTAAGACTTCAGGGTAGTTTCTGTTGAAAACTAGGCATGTAACTAAAGTAATTCCTTGAGTGTCTTGCTGCATTGCGACCTGAGATGGCCTAGGTTGAATTTGTCCATCATTCTTGCTCTCATGCATGTCTCTTCACATTTCAGCCCCAGATGAATTGATCATGAGCTTGGAACCTCCTTTTCAGAGCCTCACAATTTCCAAAGGTATTGTTACCTCTCCATAAATAGATTAATAAATTATATGGCCAAAAGAAACCCTTGTGATCAGGTCTAGTTTCCTGTATAACACAGGCCTTAAGACTTCTCCTGAATTAATTCCTGTTTGAAGTAAAACATAAACTTGAGTACATTATAGTGATTAAATGTAATTAAGCTAAGAGTCCGGTTACTGCCGTATGCATGAAGATATTTGTTACCTGCATTGTTTCCCACCTATGTTCTGAAACCTGTACAGATTTCATGGTCAGTGCCATGGAGATTCAGCCTCTTGATGCATATGGTTAAAAATAGGACTAATCCATTATTAACTAAATTGTTAAAAATAGGACTAGCCATTATTAGAAATACAGCCTGACGTTAAGCAGTGTTAGGTCAAAAGGCCATAGACATTCTATAAATAGTATACAATGAGGAAAATGTGAGTGGTTCAATATTTTTTAAGGATTGGAAGTTGTCCAACACTCAGCTCCAGAAAGTGATTCCATCCAATATTGTCCTCATTATTATAGTATCCGAGACCTACTTTAGAGGTGAGGAACTGAGGTACAGAGGCAAAATGACTTGCCCAAGGTCACAAAGGAAGTCTGTCGCAGAGCAGGGAATTAAACGTGAGCCCCCAGAGTCTCAGGCTAGTGCCTGAATGACTGAACTATGCTTCTGTGTCCATCCGTTTTTCAGCTTCTGACTTAATTATCTCAGTGCCTTCTACTCCCGTGTACATGGAATGCCCTTTCTGAGCTGATTCCTCTTAAAGTACCTCCTGATTACTCACTTCTGCTGTGCTGCCTTACAGGGTATCCAGCTGGACTTATACAAGGTTTGGCGGAATGCAATTTTATTTACTTATTTATTTTATTTATTTGTAATTGCAACAGATCGCATCAATGTTTATTTTTAAGTACTTTATTTTTTATCAATTTTTAAACTCCAACAATTGCAAGAAATGGGGGGAGGGTGACAGACAATTATTTAAGGAAAGTAGATGCTGAGATTCAAAAAGTTAAAACTTAACCGTTAAAACACAAATTATCACATCACACAAAGGGTTATATCTTTAAATCAGACTCCTTTTTCTTCCTTTGCTTTTCTGTAAGTTTCATTTATCATTGATGGAAATATTCATTGGTTTTTGTGTGGAAGACGAAATCATGTTTACCAACATTTACTGATTACAAACCTAAGCCTTTCAAGCCTACTTATATTCAGAAATTAAAAGAAAATAATAAAATTAAACCTTATTTTGTCAAGAAGTGACCAAGCACCCTCCTGGACCGATCTACCTATATGCTGTACCTCTTCCTTTAAAACCTCCATCTGTCTCTAGACCAGTGTTTCTTAACCTGGGGGTTTAGAGGGGTCGCAAGTGCAGATCTGGTATTGGGGGTGGCAAGAAAGGCAATTGCCTGGAGCCACAGGGGCGCCATGAAACTAAGTTACATGCCTCAGCCCCGTGGGGGTGGGACTCAGGCTTCAGGGGTACAGTAGTTTGGAAAGGTTAAGAACCACTGCTCTAGACTGTGTGCTTCTTGAGGTAAGGTCCCTGCCTTCTGTTCTCCTTGGAACATGGCTAGCACATTGAGGACACTGCAAGTAATAGTGAACACTCAAGGAAGAGTGACAAATTAGCTGATGTGAGCTCTGATGTTAGAAATACCAATGGGCTCAGACAGTTCATTTTCTAGCTCCATTTCTCAATGTTCTCTCCTCATCCAGAATTCTCTTCTGATTTTTTTCAAGCCAACCGCATGCAGGCCGAAATCGCACTGATTCCAGGCAGAGGGGGGCTTTATGCCTATTCATATTCCATGGCAGGATCAGAACCTCAATGACTCATTGTCCCTTTCCAAATATAGGGTGTTTTTATTTAACCACGCAGAACTTCACAGGAAATAGCCAATTGTATCTGCTCCCTGCTCTGATTTCTTGTCTGAATTGAAGAAACTCTCTCCTTTATACTCTGATGGAAATATAAAAATTTCCCTTTTTTTTTTTAAACTTCCAGCCATCAGTATATGCTTTTGGTCTCTGGTGTCCATCAATGTTACAATAATGGTCTTTCTGAAACATTTGCTGCTGTCCCACTTCTGCTCCAGGATATCAATGTAGCTCTTTTCAACATAGTGTACCATGGATCTTCCTTTGAATTTAAATCCAAGGATAGGAAGAAAATATTCCCTTTAACGCAGTGTCACTTTTTAAATCTTTTTGGTCCAACACTCTCAGCTTCGATTTGTTTCAAATAACAGTTGTACTATTGTAGGACTAGCAGGGCATTAAGACTTGCAGTGTAGCTATCTGATGATGAAGCTAATAAAGGTATGGAGGATTACAGGATGCTAATATGGTCCATGATTAACATAAACACACACATGGTGCATTTCTTTGGGTGATCAGCATCCTGATTTTGAGGGACTGTTCCGGTGTCTTAGACAGAGCAGGGTTTTGTTTCTCTTTTAGTGCTGGAGAAATTCCTCCTTTAGCAATGCATCCAGCACCTTCAATTTTCTCATCTAAATGACTGAGGCAATGAACTCTGATTTCAAACTTCTATCCCAAAGAAATAAATGATGCCTGTATAATGTGTCACTTGTGTCGCTCCATATGCAAGCTAGGTACTTGTAGTTCCCACCCTGGGGTGTAGGTGAATGGCCTGTGGTGTCCGTGCTCATGGCTGGCGGGCAGAGTTGATTATTTCATACTCAGTGTCTCAGTGCTGGCTATTGAGAGAAGGAACAGATTGGAGCAGACTATTGCATTGTGGGCAGATACCCTCATTTCCTCCTCAATATTGCACTGAGACTCAAGCCTTTGTGTTTGACTAAGAAGTCCAGGACCATGGCTTTAAAAACTCGCTTCGCCCTGATAGTAGTGATCCTTCTGCAGCAGTTACATATTGACCGAGCAATCTGTCATAGAGCATCTTTCCTCTAAAAGAAAGCCCATACATGGATTTGCTCACCTGGAGTCAGCAAAAAAAATGAATTGCTGTCTAGAGAGCATCCTCAAAATAATATGTGCACAAGCTAGCCCCCCACTCTTCTCCCCACTCCTTCATGTCATTTGGATGCCCTTCTTTGCACTGAATTATGTTAAAGTTAAGACAACTCTTTTAACTCGAAATGTCCTTTCATCCTTGTCCTTGTAGGTCATATTCATCCAGAAGTTCCCTGCCCTAAAACATGTGCATTTGTGGGCCCAGGTGAATCAGGAGCAAAGGAAGGAATGTCAGTGCCCAAGGTGAGAAATCCCTGATGTTTACTTTAAACTGCTGCTCTGCTCCTGACTCTCAGGGGCATAAATCCCATTTACAAAACCCCATACAATTTATAAACGGCGTTGGTGAGGCCCTAGGCCCTCCAGAATACAAGAGTAAGCCCTGCCCTTTGCTGTGTTGCCTGGTGATCAACACCCCATTAGAGTTAGTGGCAGGAAACAGAGCAATCTATGCTTGGTCCCATTTCTCTTTTGGGTACCTTAAAACCCACAGATCTTCATGCTGCTTTTGCAATCTGGTCATTATGCTCTGTACAACTCTACAGCTCAGCGACCCATACAGGATGGACAGTAATCCTCATGGCTATTGTGTGATACTGAACAACTCTGATTTTCAAAATCCTGAGGAAACCAGGAGAGGCACAGACAAAGATGCTGGTAAACATTTTGCTTGTTGAACTATTTTGGGAGATTTTCTAAATTGGACTTTGTCTGAGGGAGCCATTTAATCTACCCTTCTTTGTTGAATGGTTAAGCTATGGCGTGTCACTCTTTCCTTTCATTAGACCACTCTAACCAAGCTCCCTTCCTTCCATTGTTGGTCTGACAGCCATTATGGTATCAGAAAAGCTGGGAATAGGAAACTACAATATTTAGGCTGTCTCTTCACCGAAAAAAGGGTGGATTTACAGCAAGATAATTAACCTGTTAGCTCTTTCACTGCAAAATCCTAATGGAGACAAGGCACAGGTAGTTTTTACCTTGTAGTTGCTGGGTGAGGTCAACACAGTACCTCCCACCTGTGGTTGACTTCACCTCCCTACGCTGCAGTATCAGAACTTGTCTCCACTAGGATTTTACAGCCTGAGAACTAACTCAGATTAGTTACACCCCTTTTAGTCCCCTTGTCAGGTCCTCCATTAGAATTTGTCTGTTTATAGCGGACAGACTTATTTTTACCTTCTTGGACAGATTATGCTAAAAATGTAGTTTTAAAGAAGGAAAGTCTCTCTGTTCTGGATACACTCTGTTGTTTCTAGAGTGTGTATATATGTGTGTGCTTTTTCTGCTACATTGTCTTTTTGCTTGCTGACTTCTTTTTTTTAAAAATAGTCCTTTTCTAAGAACTTAAGCGCTCAATTCTGTGTTCACTTAACCTATAGTCTGCAACTGGAGTATATAAGGAGACCACACTGCCAGTTAGAAAGTGTTCTGATCCAGTAGATAGATGCATCTGGTTGCAGCAATGCTCAATGAATCCAACTATCTTCTCTTGCCATTTGCCTCTAAGCCCTTCCTCCTACAATAACTCTATGTCTATCTGAATCCACACATCCTTCCACCTTAACATGGTGTCTCACAAAAGCATCTATGGCTGGGTATTAACTCTGACCTCCTGCCAGTTGTGCGTTTCCCAGTCACCCTCTTCTCTCTGAGAGACTCTTCTTACCAATTACAAAGCGAAGTCAACCGGTACTGGGAAAGCTGTGTTGCTCCTTGCCTTTGTTAAGAGCAAGATTCTGCCACCCTTGCTCTACACTGAGTAGTTAATTTCAGCAGGACTCCTCACAGAGCTTTTCATAAGCATCTCAAATCTCTGCAGCATGAAGTTGGTAAAACATGCTTAAAGGAACCAAACTCTATTAATTTATAATGATTAACTGCTAAAGAAGTAAAACCTACTTTTTTCTGAGGGGGACAGCATGATGCTGCTTAACCCAAAGGCATTGTATCAGGAGTAAATGAACAGCTATGAATTCCTGACTAGAGCAATATCATTTTGATCAAAGAGGATTGACGGTGGAACAATAAGGTGGGCTTATTCTTGGGACTGTAACACTTTCCAAACTGCCTGACAGTGTTCCTTGTTCTCCAGTGCAGTGCCTACTGTTTCAGCCCCTTACTTCTCCTCTGTTTCTTTGTTAAATGAATGCTGACTTTCCCTCTTGCTTTCTCTCCCAGAGGCTCTGAAACAGGTCTTTGACTGGCTTCAGTTTGAGACAGTTGAGCATCAAAATCTAGAAGCAAAGCAAATCTATGAGCAAATCCAAAAGTATAGCAGCCTGGACCATAGCAACATGGACTGTTTCGTTTGCTGCATCCTCTCACATGGTGAAAAAGGTAAAGTACGCGGGACAGATTGGAATTCTGCATCCATTAAAGACCTAGTCTCCTGCTTCACTGGATCTAACTGCCCCTCGCTTGCTGGCAAACCCAAACTCTTCTTTATTCAAGCCTGCCAAGGTAAGATGGGGCAGAAAAGTATCCCAGTGGATGAAGATTTTCCTCAAGGGCTGGAGACAGATGCTTTCCCCTTGCCTTCCATTCCTGACTGGTCTGATATGCTCATTGGAATGGCTACAGTGGAAGACTTTGAATGCTACAGGTGCATAGAGAGAGGCAGCGCATACATTCAGTGCCTCTGCAAGGAAATAAAGTCTTTCTGCCCACAGTAAGTACTACTCATACTCCCCATTTTAATGGCACATAGAGGATAGGTCGACACATTTGTCCAAGAAACACTTTCTTAAACTGGCTTAACTGAAGCACATTGACAGTGGTACTTTCCACTTACTGTATATAGTGCTTTGCATTATCAAAGCATTGCATGTTCATTAATTAGCCCTCACAGCTCCTCTCTCGGGTTGCTAAGTGTGTGTTGTTATCCCCGTTTTACAAATAAAACAGATTTTAAGTGACTCGCCTGAGGTTACATGAGTCATTGGCATAGCCTGGATTATACTGCTGGCACTCCATGCTCCCAGTCCCCAGCTCAAACCTCCACACTGTGCTGCCTCCCCAGATGTATCATATATAGTATTTTACAATATTAAATGACAAATGATTGTGTTCTTCCACTGGGAATTAATGGGAGCCAGTGGAAGCAGGCAAATCTTTTTAGTAAAGAACAAAGGCGAGAACCTCCCTTTCCTAGGCTGCAGGCTATAAAAAAAGAATTGCTCACGTTTTGGTTTAGAAATGAAGGGAAATAGTGTCTGGAGGTAAGCCGTGTGTAGCATCATGGAGAGGAGGGGAAGGATTGGGTGATGTGTTCATTTGTTTCTCCATATCATCTAAATTCTAAAGACAAATGCCATTTGGTAGAAAATCTTACACTGAGTGCCCTTTCTGAAATTCTTTTCTCCTTATATATACGTTGAATGTAATGGTTACCTAGTGTTCAAACTGAGTGACTAGCCATGGGTAGAGGGAATATATTGTCCTCGCCCCAAGGGGTCATGGTAACAAGCAAACATATATAATTCCCCTGGCCAGCCTCAGAGGCCTAGTTTGAAAGCACCATATATTTCTATGTAACTTTTTTCTTGTAATTTGTTCAAGCCGTGTGGATCTGATGACCATCCTGACACAAGTCAACAAAGAAATGGGAGAAAAAGTATTTTGCGGGAAAAAGCAGATGCCAGAAATAAAATCAACGCTGCGGAAGCAACTGATCTTTCAGGTACCAACAATGCCAGACAATTAGCTAGAAAAATAAGAAGTCCGGGATACACTAAATTAGGAGTCACTTTTGGGAATCCATTTAACTTGCAGTTCCACAAGACAAAATGGACTGGATCTGTTCAGTTAGGTCTCAGTCCTGCAAGGTACTGAGTGCCCTCAACTCTCAGATTTCCATCCCAACAATCGCACAGCATCCTGACCACCAGAGCTGCAGTGGTCCAAGTCAACAAATGGCCTGACAGTGTATGTAAGTAAAGGGGCTAAGTAACTGACTTGCATCTCTTTACTTAAGTAGGAGTTGAGAGTGCTTAGCATCTGGTAGCATTGACCCATTGGTCCTGATTTCACACGGAGAAACACTCTGGAGAATGGTGACTCCATAACAATGAGGAATTGTACAGTTTCCATTTGTCAACATTATTCATTGATGATAAGGCCAGAAGGGACCATTGTGATCATTAGGGATCCTAGTTTTTCATGATAAAAAACCCCCAAAATTCTCCAATTTAAAAAATAAAAATAAAAATCCATGTTTTTCCACGATTAAAATGAAACTCTGAACTTTAGTTTTCCTAGTCACACTGTATATAGGTATCAGTTGAATAATGTTTTATTGATATATTTACAATTTTTAAGCAAGTTCAAAGCCTATCAGTGCCATCAATCATAATAAAATAAAATGAATGGAATAGCAATTTGTATTTCTTACATATACCAAATACTTCTGTCTGTATTCTATATTTTCAGAAAATTGGTTTTTTTTAATGCACAGAAACACTGGATTGATCCAGTCGGTGCATTGTTTCTTTACTGTTGTCAATGGTTCTGCTGTTCTTCCAGTGCTTGCTCATGTTGATTCCATTGTAGGTGTGTGTGCGCCTCTGGGCACGGTCACTGGAACTTCTTTCTCTTTAGCAGTACTAGTAGGGCCGGCTCCGGCACCCCTTGGAGCCCCATGCACATGCCGCGGTATATGAGGTGCTGCCAGCCCTACGCCCCCTCAGTTCCTTCTTTCCGCCCCTGATGGTTGCTGGAACTGTTCAGCTTGCATTGCAAGTGCTTTTCAAACCTTTCATACTTGTTAATTGTTCGTTGTTTGTTTTCTTAGGTAGATTAGCCTTAAGTGCTGTTAATAGTGATAGTTAGTATAGGGGTAGTCCTGGCCAGGGCTCCTGCCTGGAAGCCTGCCTGCATCTCCTGTGGGAAACCATTCGCGCTGAGTGACCCTCATGACAGTTGCCTAAAGTGCTTGGGGGAAGCTCACTGTAAGGACAAGTGCAAGATCTGTAAGGCTTTCAGGCCCCGGACTCAAAAGGACAGAGAAATCCACCTAAAGGCCTTACTAATGGAAGCAGCACTTAGACTGGCCTCTGAGCCGGCACATTCTGCCCCGGTGCTGACTCTGAGTATGGCTTTGGTGCAAAGCGCACAATTGGTGCCGTCTCTGCCGTGCTACCAAACTTCTTCCTCACCCTCAAAGAAGAAGCAAAGGAAACAATGCGTGGAGTGAGGCCGCTCCCCTGCTCCGTCAAGCACAGGACCACACTGGGGAAGGATGGCGGAAAGTTGGCAGGACAACAGCTCACTCCCTAAGAGTGCATCTCCACCTAGAGAGCCACCCCGACTCTCGGGGGCGGGAGGGGATCTCTCCACCTGCTGACACTGTCAATGCCAGAGGCCTTCCAGGCAGCAAGGAGCATGATGTCCTTGCCACCCTCTCCTTGGCCCCCAGATCTGGTGAAAGAGAGGATGCTGGTGTCCAAGGAGAAGCCTGCGCTGAGGCCCCCTGTATGGCTTCGACGATTCCCAGAGCTGGGGAGACAGTCTCCGAGAGTCCAGTCACCACAAGGTAACCTCTTCAGTGTGCTGGCAGCCAGGGTTGCCCTTCCCATGTATGAGGGGGTATTAAAAATAGTAAAGGCCCTATAGCAGATCCCTTCCTCAGAGGCCTTGACCTCTAAAGGAGCCGAGAAAAAGTACTTTGTCCTGACTAAGGGATTTGAATACTTGTTCACCCACCCCTCTCCTGGTACCCTTGTGGTGGATGCTGCCAACCAGTGGGACAGAGAGAGCCAGCCCGGTTCGACCCCCAGGAATAAAGACAATAAGAAATTGGACTTGTTCGGGAGAAAGATTTATTCGATGGCAAGCCTACAATTTTGCATTGCCAACCAGCAGGCTTTCCTGGGCAGGTACAATTTCAACCTCTGGGACTCTCTCAGACATTTTGGAGAGGTTTTGCCCCAGGACCAAGAGCTGGACTTTGGCACCATCCTAGAAGAGGGAAATTACAGTGGCTAGAGCAGCGCTGCAGGCAGCCTCGGACACAGCAGATTCGGCAGGGAGAGCCATGGCCTGGGCAATCTGTATGCGTAGATGTTCATGGCTGCAATCCTCAGGGCTGTCACAGGAGGTCCAGCAATCCATTCAGGACCTCCCTTTTGATGGGTCAGCCCTATTTTTGGACCAGACAGATGTGAAATTGCATGATCTGAAAGACTTGAGGGCCATGCTTCGCTTCTTGGGCCTTTACACACCTCAGGCCTCGAGGCGCCAATTCCATCCTCAAAACCACCAGCCACAGCGGTTTGCACCCTATAAGCAAAGGGACATAAACGGGGTCCAAGAGACACCGACCAATGCTGGGGTACTTCTCGACCCACCTCCTCCTCCCTGCCGCCCAGCAGGATGATCCAACAATCAAAACCTCTCCTTTTTGAAGGTGCACCTGAGGGCGGCATTTCAGCCCATTTCCAGGTTCCTTTCCATCCCACCTAGCTCCCTTCCTGTCCGAATGGGCCAAGGTCACATCGGACTGCTGGGTCCTTGGAGTAATTTTAGCAGGTTATGCCCTCCAGTTTTCCTCTATCCCTCCCAACAACCCTCCCTCCCCATCCCTCTTCAGGAACCCCTCTCACAAGCAACTCCGTATGGAAGAGGCAGAGAACCTTCTCAGCCTGGGGGACGTAGAGGAGGTTCCACCAGACATGAGGGGGAAAGGGTTTTACTCAAGGTACTTCATCCCCAAAGCGAAAGGGGGTCTCAGGCCTATACTAGACCTGTGTCGCCTCAACAAATATCTCGAGACTGAAATTTCACATGGTCTCCCTTGCCTCCATCATTCCCTCCCTGGATCAAGGAAACTGGTATTCCGCCCTCGACCTAAAGGACGCATACTTCCATATTTCTATCTTCCCTAGCCACAGACATTTTCTCTGCTTCGTGGTGGCCAGATCCCACTACCAGTTTGCGGCATTGCCCTTTGGTCTTTCCTTGGCCCCAACGGTGTTTACAAAATGTGTGCTAGCGCACCTGAGGCGCTGGGGGGGTCAAAATTTTCCCATACCTGGATGACTGGTTAATAAAGGGGAGGTAGGTCCCGGTCCCGGGTCCAGAGCAGCATGGACCTTGTATGTGTCATCTGACACTGCCTGAGCTTGCTAATAAACAAACAGAAGACCATGTTAACTCCTATACAATGAATAAAATTCATCAGGGCAGTCCTGGACTCTTCACAGGCCAAGGCTTTCCTTCCCCAGCTCTGTTTTGAGGCGATGTTGGCCATGATCACTTGCCTGCACCTCTGCCTGACCACTACATCCAGGTACTGTCTACAGCTGCTAGGCCACATGGCAGCCTGTACATATGTGGTGAGACTTGCTCGGCTGAAACTCAGGCTACTTCAGCCATGGCTTGCATCGGTCTACGTTCCGAGCAGGCACTCCCTTGACCGGGTGGTCACAGTCCCCCGCAGGTTCTGTCTGCAATAGACTGGTGGTGGAACCCCCATGCAGTGCATTGTTCGAGGAGCTAGTCCCCTTGGTCACGCTGGTGTCAGATGCTTCAGACTTGGTGGGGGGCCCACATCAGCGCCAACCTCAGCACGCAAGGGGTCTGGTCAAAAGAGGAGACAGACATTCACATCAACGTGAGGGAGCTACGGGCGATACACCTAGTTTGTGTGGTGTTCCTTCACCTCATTGTGGGCAAGGCAGTGCCCATCCTGACAGATAATACAGCGGCCATGTATTATATCAACAGGTAGGGTTCCTCAGCCCTCTGTAAGGAAATGGTTTGCCTGTGAGACATGGTGGTGAGGCACGTGTAAGGCTTGAGGTTGTTTTCAACTAACGAGTTGTATGTCAAAACTCATTTAAATGGCTAACGAGCATACCTGATCCTCAAGGACAATGGCTAGTGTAAGCATCCGATGGCTCAGAAAGCCAGATATTCTCTTAGTGATTCTAATTCCAATGAGAACAGCACATTTGCTTTTAGAATTTCTGTCTCAATCTGTAAGGACCCCCTCCCCCTTCCTCCACCTTAACCCCACTCCAAGTGTAGCCCTAGGATCCTTGCCATAAGTAGAGTGATTAAAGCGTCTCTGCATGTATGTACAACCATTATCACTGTTGTTCTCTCCGAATGGGACAATGTCTGTATTTGTAAGTGAATAGATAAAAAATTTAAAACATACTATGTAAGTGATAAGAAAGCGTATATAATTGACCACTGTAACACCATGAAGTTGAAGCTGATTTATCAGACTTCCCAGTATCGTGAATAAACCTCTTCAGTATTGTCTGTGCTGCCTGATTCTTGGAGAAAGAATCCTTTGTGCTTTACACACGATTTTCACATAATAGCCTCTCACCTGCCGGGAGTCAGGAACAACAAAGCGGACCACCTCAGCAGGTTATTTTTACCCTGCCACAACTGGTCGCTTCACCTGAAGATGGCCTCTCTGATCTTCTGGAGGTGGGGCTTTTCCCAGGTGGTCTTGTTTGCATCCGGATGAAACAGGAAATGCCCGCAGTTCTGCTCCCTCCGCGACCTCAAGGCTGGGTCGCTCTCTGACGCCTTCCTTCTGCAGTGGAGGGGAAGCCTGATGTACGCGTTTCCGCCCATCCTACTCCTTCACAAGGTCCTGCAAAAAATCAAAAGGGACAAGGTGGACATCATCCTGATTGCACCGGCCTGGCTGCGTCAGCATTGGCTCAGCATGCTGCTGGAACTATCAGTTGTCCCCCCGGAGATGCTGAAGTGGCACGATCTCCTATCCCAGGACCATAGCCGCTTGCTGCACCCAGACCCGGACTCCTTACACCTGACGGCATGGAGGCTCCATGGCTGAACGTGGACGAGTGAGCGTGTTTGATGCAGGTTCAGCAAGTCCTGCTGGGTAGCAAGATGCCTTCCACTCAGGTCGTATATCAGGTGAAATGGAAGCAGTTTACCTGCTGGTCAATGTCCCAAGGAATTTCATCTGGGTCATTGCCAATACAGGTGGTCCTAGATTACCTATTATATCTGAAGATCCAGGACCTAGCTGTGGCTTTGCTGAGGGTTCACCTAGTGGCCATCTTGGCGTTCCACCAGCCATTGGAGGGAGGATCAGTTTTCTCCCACCCTATGACAACTAGGTTCCTGAAAGGGGTGGAGAGGCTTTATCTGCAGGTCCGTGACTTGGTGCCTCCCTGGGATCTAAACCTGGTTCTCTCCTGGCTGACGAGTCCCCCTTTTGAGCCCATAGCTACATGCTCGCTGCTGTTACTATCATGGAAGGTTTCCTTCCTGGTGGCAATTACCTCAGCAAAGAGGGTCTCTGAGATTAGGGCGCTGACTTCGGAGCCTCCTTACACTGTGTTTGATAAAGATAAGGTTCAGTTTCAACCTCATCTTGCTTTCATGCCTAAGATGGTCTCCCAATGTCATTGTAACCAAGAAATATTCCTCCTTGTGTTTTTTCCCAGACCGCATGGTTCAGAGGAGGAGCGGAGGTGGCACACACTGGATGTTAGGCAAGCATTAGCTTTCTACATCGAGCTCACAAAATCATTTCAGAAGTCTTCTCAACTCTTCATTGTGGTGACAAATCGGATGAAAGGGTTACCTGTTTCCACCCAGCACATCTCATCCTGGATAACCTCCTGCATCAAGTTCTGCTACGAGCAAGTGAGAGTGCCCCTTCCGGGGATAGTCACAGCCCACTTGACTAGAGCTCAAGCATCATTGGCAGCCTTTCTGGCATAGGTGCCGGTGCAATACATCTATAGGGCTGCCACCTGGTCATTGGTGCACACCTTCATGTCCCACTACGCCATTGTCCAGCAGGACAGGATGACGCCGGCTTCGGCAGAGAAGTGCTGCAGTCAGCTCATCTGTAACTCAGGCCCACCTCCAAGTTACTGCCTGTGAGTCGCCTACAATGGAATGGACATGAGCAAGCACTCGAAGAAGAAAAGACGGTTACTTACCTTGTAACTGTTGTTCTTCAAGACGTGTTGCTCATGTCCATTCCATGACCCACCCCACCCGTCCCCGCTGCCAGAGTTGGCGGCAAGAAGGAACTGAGAAGCGTAGGGCCGGCAGTGCCTCACATACCGTGGCATGTGTGCACGGCTCCAGGGGGCGCCGGAACCGGCCCTACAGGTACTGCTGAAGAGAAAAACTTTCCGGTGACCACGCACAGCGGTGCGAACACATCTACAGTGGACATGAGCAACACATCTCGAAGAACAACACTTACAAGGTTGAGTAACCGTTTTTTTTCAGCCTCTTGTTTTCATTTCTTTTCATTCAATTTGTTTAGCATTTTCTGAGTGTTTTTACAGTTTTCTGCCTTCAAACATAATCTACAGCCTTGCTGCATACAATACAGAGCAGCACGTTACCATCAATGTGAAATTTGTCATTGACTGTGTCACAGAGTTTGGCAATCACTAGGGGTGATTTTTAAAATTTTTGGCATCTTTTCATAATTTTAATTACTCACATCTGGAGGGTGAAGTGAAATTTGAGATGCATTAAAACATGAACCCCTATATGCCGTTGAGTAACCTCTATTATGCTGGGAGCAGTTTATTGGAGTATGTTTAGCTATGTAAATTTAAAGTGCATTCAGAAATCAACTACAAGAGGAAGAGGTTGCACGCATTGAGTAAGTGACACTGTACTTTCAGTAAAATGTTATAGTTATAGTTAGTTAATATATTTTTTTATTTTTTCACAAAAAAAAAAATTGAAGATTCTCTGTAAAAATACAATTTCTGTGTTTTTCTGTGACAAACAAATTTCTAGGATCCCTGATGATCATATAATCTGACCTCCTGTATAGGAAACACAGGACTTTCCTGAATTAATTCCTGTTTGAACTAGAGCAGCGGTTCCCAACCTGTGGTTCTTGGACCCCTGGTGGTCTGCAAGGCTACTACAGGGGGTCCGTGGAAAAGAAAAATAACATCCTCACCAAGCAAATGTACGCTTTCAAATAAAAAATAATTTCATATAGTTTCTAAAAACCTACTACTGTAATTTATTTTACAACTGGTAACATGGTGGTCTGTGAAATATTTGGAGGTTGAAAAGGAGTCCACACACTCAAAAAGGTTGGGAACCGCTGAACTAGAGCATATCTCTTAGAAAAACATCCAGTCATGGGTTACCAAAATCCATCTTTACAATCTCACTCCATGCCCCACTTCCACCCAAAAAGTGTCTGTAAATCCAGAATGCAAATTAAGGCTCTGATCCTGGGAAGCTCCACATAGTTCAAGCACAGTTTCCATTACCTGCATTGACAGAGAAAATTGAGCTATAAATTACCTAGGGCAGCAGGTCTATCGCAGGTTCTCAGATGGGGAAAAAAGTCCCTTTACACAGTGACAATTTAACCAAGATTTAAATCAGCAAACAGGGAACCACCATTTTAATCATGTTTTGCATTTGTACTTTTTAGTAGTTTTCTTAAGGAAATGTTCATTTCTCTTTAGTTGGTAACCACTGAAACATATTGATTTGCAACTAAATACAGCCTAAATTTGGTGGTGGTTTTTGCTCAGTAGGAAGAAACACTATAACTATACACATTTATTTAAGCAACTATACAGCTTAATTTATATTTATTCAGCTTCTTTGTTTTGATATTTTTTATTTTGTTAGAAAATGGTGAATGATGCATTTTTTATGTAGTAGATGATTAAATTTTGTATTTGTGACTTTTGTCAAGCTCTATTTGGATGGCAATTCAAATTAAATAAAAACACAGAAAAAATAGAATTTATTTTTTTTATTAAACAAAACTACCTTAAAAGTGCTGGATACCTAAACTTTTTTCTTATCTGAAAATTTATCAAAACATGTTTTGCATTTAAAAAACCAATGTATTAAACAAAGGCAGTATTATCTGTGGTTAATGAATTGATCTGATTTGTTTCTGGTTACCATGTCCTTCAAGATTTTAGAAATGGTAGATCTTACTCTTTCATACCTACTTTTTATTCATAGATTGGAAGAAAAAAATAGCTTTCCTGCTTTTTCAACTCCCAATTATTTCTTAACTTTGAATAAGCTAGTAAATGAACTGAACTAGTTGAATAAACAGAAATTTAAAAAATATTCTCTCTGCACTTATTGAAGAGGCAACTGCTGTACAAAACTTGTTTATTGCTTTAAAAAAAATTGATTTGTATCCACCCAGACAGTGACCAAGAAATGGGATGATGATAATATAACATTTTGCACTTCTCTAGCTCTTTCCATATGAAGGGTTCAGTGTGCTTTACAAACATTAATTAATTCAGCTTCACAGCACCAGGATCTACAGGTTTGTGACTGAATCTAAAGTGGAGGCACTCATTCTGGTTTTTCACTGACTCCTTCCAATCACTGTGTAGTGTAGTTTGTTGACTGGCTTAGGCTTTGGTGTTTTTTAGAGCCAGATCTCTACGTGACTCTCCTGCATGCCTTTCTCTGGCTCTGCAAGTACAGGCAACCTCTTATGGGCAGTAGGGAGACATCCTCTGAGTGCTGGATTACAATATATAAGTACTTGCTTTTAACTAGCCCTGCCTTTGCTGTGTGTCTATTTCCCTGCTTTCCAGATGGGGTAATTGAGGCAGGGGCAGCATAGGTCACTTGAGTAGGTCATGGAGGAGGGTCTAGGGTTGTCCTCTCCAGTGTATGGAGACCATGAAGACCTTGGTGCACTGCACTGTGTGTATATATATATCTGTCTCCACCAAATCCTCTTCCCGTGACTCCTCTCAAGCTCCCCCTTTCACTCTGTCTCCAGCATCCTGCCCTAGGGGTCAGAAGATCTTCTCTACTTCTCCCAGTAACCAAACCTGCTTCTGGAAAGCTGCGTTGGTTCTCCTTTCCCTTGCAACTGCTGTGGAGGTTATTCTATCCCTTCTTGCTGCCCAGAAAAGGGGGAGGCCCTAAATTCAACAGCAGCAGCTCAGGCCACTGACCCTGCAATACTCTGTATAAATCCTGGAAGCCTGTGACATGGAAAACCCTGTGCTTAGGATAGTCACCCAGTCACACCCCCCTCACTCCCGATGGTGTGGGACATCAGGAAGCAGCTTTTAAAAAGTCAAAAATACTGAGTTTGGCAGCTGCCCTCAGCCCCTCTTTAGGCCAGGCCAAGTGATCAGGACAGCACTCCCACTTGTCTCCTCATTCCCAAAGGCAGCCCTAATAAACATCCCCATGAGGATTGGTCGGTAACCATTGTTCTGAACGTAAGCTGCTGGGTGCTGAGCAATTTTGAAAATCTGGCCATTTATTTAAGTACTTTAAATGGGACCTGCTGGATATTGAACTGTTTTTTCAAAATCTGGCCTCTCTTTCAGTATGAGACAGAGAGTTTCTAGACGCATCATACTTACTGACTTACATCACACTTCCTGCTTTCATGATTTTTAGTGACCTCAGATGTGATCATTAGAGATAAAGAGCAAATCATGAAGGCAGGAAGTGCAATGCAAGATAAAAGGAGTGATGGTTCTAGAGACTGTCTCATACTGAAATATATCCCTTCCCTCTGAGGTCTCAAAAGCACTTTCTGATGTTAAAGAGTTAATTCTAACATCCCTGTTTATAGCACAGTATTAACCCCTCTGTGCGGTAGAATAGAGATAAGTGTTCAGGGTTTCAAGGTGTTAAGTGTTAAGGGGTTAAGTGGATAAGTTATAAAATCAGCTTCTGTGCATAATGTCTTGCTTATCTTAAGTACTGTGTGCTCTTTTTTCAGAGTAGGATCAGCTTTAAATCAGCCTTCTAATGGCTGACTCCCTTTTACTCTCCAAAAGGTATTTGCATATGGTGGGTACTTCAGATACAGTGTTTACTTATGGTTTAAGCTTTCAACAGGCCAAATGTGTGTCTCTTGAGCCATTGCAGATTTTGTTCATTGAGAATCACTCTCACTTATGTAGAGAACAATTTCCTGTTTCTGTACCTGCAGTCTGATGGAAAAATTTTCACCGTAGTCCAAACTGTGTGTTTACTGCTGCATAATGCTCACATATTTATGCTTTTAACTTTTGAACAAAAGGGAACAAAAGGGAAATGGTCATATTTTGTATTATGGTTCTGTTTATAAAGACTTAATTATTGATTAATAGATACATTATTGTGCTGGGGTGAGCTTACCCTGCACTGAAAGAGTTAAACCCATTCAAGCTGTGCTGGGCATGCTCCAACTGCTGCCCCAATATAAAAGTGAGTAGCCCAGCTCACTTCCAGGTGGATCGCCAAAGAGGAAGGATGCTTGGTGAGGGCTCCAAGCAGTGAGTTGCTTCAGCCTGCAGCTGAGGGAACCAGAGGCCCTGGAGACCTGAATGGAGACCTGCTGCCCACAGCCGACTGCCCAGTCAGACGTCTAAGGAGCTACCGACACCAGGGAATCTGAAGGCCCCGATGAGAGCCGGACGACAGTGTTGGGAGACATGGTAGGAAGTGGCCCATGGGGACAGTGCGAATAGTATCTCTCGCCAGAGTTACGTCAGCGTGTTGTGGTGGGATCCTTGCTGATCAGAGTGAGGATCACCTCCTTCACAAATAGTGTCCTCGGCTTGGATGCGGTCGAGTCAAGCGTGCCTCACCCCCCAAACCTCCCAGTTGGGAGGGGAGGGGGGGATGGAGTGGGCTTACCCCATGACAGTTACAGAAAGGAGCAATATGTGTTACAGGGTAATAATCACATCAGTGGAAGGGGTTATGATTATGCCATCGTTATAAGCCACCTAGTGCCCTGTTAAACTCTAATTTGATTAACCATTTATTAAAACATCAATCAAGCATTTATTAACCTTTTATAAATAGTTTATATATGGAATCTTATAATATGTGACTAAGAGAGTAGTGTCATGATGCCTTTAAATTAAACATTCTTTTATATTCCTGAAGATAAGGATAGCTAAAATTTAAGATCAAATCTGTTAAATTTCTGCAGGATTAACCTTGTCTCTCCTTTACTCTGAGTTCCTTTGCAAACTCTTTAAATTGGATTAGAACAGCTGCACATGACACTTCACATATTCTTTCCGATGCAGTTGTCTGGAATGTGAATGCTGTGGGAAAGAGGGAATTGCTGAGATTAAGTGAGGTAGGAACTGACAGCTATTCTATAATAAAAGCAAGAGAAAAATCTCACTGCTGTTTTGTGAGGGCCGCTTGAATTTTATTTGCTGCTTCTGTGACCATGGATTTAGGTGATTTACCACTCCCAATGTATACGAACTGTTCTTAAACATTTTACAGGATGCCAGTTGCCCAAAACAAAAAATGTTAAGTTGAGTTTGGCCCATAAGGTGAAAATCTTGGCCTAAGATATGAAAATCTTGGCCTAAGATATTAAACTTAGGCCTAATTAAGCATTAAATTAATTAGCATTAATGTGTGTTTGTGTGTTTGTACCTGCTTATATGAGGGCTCAATCTGGACTTCTATCTTTTGAGACTTCATTGAATTAGGGATCTTAAAATGTGAAAATAGAATTTTCTACGCAGTCATTTGAAATGTTATTGGCTTATACCACTGAATGTGTGGCTGTGTATTTTTTCTAAGGGAGGGGCAGAGTGGAGCTGGGGGAGGGAAAGTGGCGGCAACTAGATTTTGAGAGGGACAAAGGGAAAGGGAAGATGATTGTGGTCGTGGCAGGAGAGCTCTGCTGCAGCTTGAACTGTGTGAGGGAAGGATGCCTACAGCCTATACTAAATGTACTGCAGCATTATTTATTTTCAAATGTTGCTCCCAGGATTAGCCTTGTGAAATGGACATTTTGCTCTCCTGATTGTCCCAAGGAAACAGAAATGATATGCTCTTATTCCATCATCCTTGCAACATTCATAGAAAAACTCACCACTCAAAATAGAGTTGTGATTCTTCTGACAATGACAGTTCATTGAAGAGAATTACAGGGCATGACAGTTTATGCATCTTTATAAGCACACAATAGTTCCCCCAATCCTCAAGAAGAGAACCATTCTTAATTTCTCAAATAACTGAGAAAGCAGTACCCATCACGTTCCAACAACATGTGACACGAGCAAACATCCCAGGGGCCTCACAGTTAGAGTTCAGAGCAGGGCACAGCACAGAGTTCTAGTGTCATTAAAAGTAACTTCCTCCTGGCCATGGACTCAAGCAACACCTCCATGCTCATAGTTCTGGACCTCTCTTCAGCCTTTGATATAATGAACCACAAGACACTGCTAACCCACCCCCATGGCACAGCAGGAGTAGATGGCCCAGTGCTACATTGCCTCCAGTTGCGCCTCTCCAGCAGAGCACAGAGGGTGGTGGGTAACTGTCCTTCTTTTCCAAAGACCCTCAGCTGTGGAGTCCTGCAGGGATCCATTTTATCCCGCTTGTCTTCAATGTCTATGTGAGACCACTGGGAGGAATAATGAGATGCCATGGCTTAGCTGCCAGCAGTGTGTCAATGACATTCAACCCTCTATCCCATTCTCAACTGATGCAATCACAACTACTACTAGAAATGTAAGATGGCTGGGAAAAAAAATCTGCTCTTCAATGAAGAACAGCTGGCTCAAGCTGAACCCAGGCAAGACCCGACTGATGCTGGTCAGGCAGGGGAAACACTTCATAGAACTGGCCAAGACATTGTCTCCATCTTCCATCAAAAGCTCACAGCCCCCATTTGTCAGGGTGGTGCAAAGTCTCTGTGTCGTGTCTTACTGCTTGCTAAATTTGGGTGACCAGATAGCATGTGTTTCCAAAAATGCTGCTTTTCACCTCCAGCTCACTAGGAAACTTTGTCCCATTCTCCTGGACGAGGACCTCACCACAGTGGTTTCCACGTTGTCCCCATCAGGCTGGATCACTGTAACTCACTGTGTCTGAAGCTGAACATGAAGACAACGGACAGGATCCAGTCTGTACAAAATGTGGCTGCCTGTCTTCACCATAGCTCAGGCAGCCATTAACACATCAGGCCCATACTTAGGTCTCCCCCATTGCTCCGAGTTGGCTTCTGATACCAGTTTAAGACCTTCATCCTAAATTTCAAAGCACTAAATGGATCATGCCCCAGCTAAAGAACAAATTTTGATCTATGAACCACCATGACAGCTGAACTTCTCTGGGACAATGTAGATCACAAAATCCAGGACAAAGCACGTGAGAGTAGGGAACAAAGCATTCTTGACCAAGGGGGATCCAGCTACAGAACAAACTCCCAGGGGAGATCATGCAAATCCAGAGTTTGAGCATATTTAGGAAATGCTGCAAAACTTTCCTCTTTGAATAAGCTTTTTCTCCATTAGAATGAGACTCAACACAAATGCCTCCCCCAAAATATTAATAAACAACTCCCTCAAAACAACAACTCTACCCCACGCATAGTTTTGACCCTGAAAAGGGAGAAGTGCCAGAGACTCCATATCATCCACTAGAGACTTCTTATGTGGACATCACTCAGGGTATGTCTACATTGCAATGTAAACCCAGGGTGTGACACACTGTACCTCAATGCAGCATCCTTAACCTCCATGTTCATCATTCATATATCATTGTGATGTGTTCTGTACAAAGCATGCAATGTAAGATATAGGAAAAATCATGATCTTCTAAAACCCATTATGCTGTCCAAATATGTATATCATTAGTGTGTATCTATGAGATCTTGCTGTATTGTCATTAGTGAAATATATTGTAAGTTTGAGAGTCTCTTCTACAAGGGTGACTGTCCCCATGCAGGAGGTTATTAAGCGATTATTATCCCGCAAGGGAGTTGTAATCAGGGGATTTGTAATTCAATTACAGTTCTGCAAGCACCACACAATAGCTCAAACCTTGAGTGTGCATGCTGTAAATTGGCCCTATTTTTGAGCCCAGGCCCCACAACAGGGCTCCTGTGTCCACACTACAGTATGCATACTAAAGCCCAACCAACCATATCACAGATTTCCCAGTGCCATCCCAAAATGTGGCCTCTCTAGCCGGCTGTTCATGGTGCAGTGTAAGAGAACTTGACTGCCCAGCCCTGCGTGTCAGAGGGAGTGTGAGCAGCCTGCCAAAACATCTTGCCAAGCCAGCATTTTGTTCTATGTGCTCCCAGCAACATGGAGGAGGCACCATTTTAAGAACTTCTGTTGCTTGCACTTTCATCCCCATTAAGGAAATGGGGAGTGCTTCCATGAGATATGGGTGGATGTTCTGGTGGTGTTTTCTGATCCATCAAAGGCACTTTGACATGGCTTACGATGACACAGATGGCATCCCCGACCTGGTTGATACTGCTTCTGACTCTTGTGTAGCTGCTGATGCCCCCTATGTAGACTGATGGGTCTACAGTAGGGCCACAAGTGGTGACAGAGTGGTGGGATCTCATCATTGTGCACACCTGGGATGACCAGCAGTGGGGTCCAGAACTTTCATATGAAAAAAGCAGCTTACCTTGAATTTCCAACATCAGGACACATGTGAGGGTGGTCATGCCAGTCCAGAAGCTGGTTGCTATAATCATCACACTGGCTACGCCAGACTGCTACAGGTCTGTTGCCAGCCAATTCAGCATTGGACAGTTGACAGTGGATAAAGTGGTGGTGGAAGTTTGAGGCAATCAAGTGTGCAGTTCACCCATGGTGGCGCGCATAAAAGATATTATTGAAGTAATTAGTGGCTTTGAGAAAACAGGCTTTCCAAACTGTACCAGGACCACTGATGGGACTCATGTGCCTATCGTTTGCCCACTTGCAGGAGCACAGGAGTACATCAGTTACAAAGGGTACTACTCCATTGTTATGCGGGCCCTTGGGGACCACAGAGGCTGATTTATGAACGTCAGCAAGAGCTGCACTGGAAAAGCTCATCATGCTAGGGTTTTCCACCCATCAGAAATCTACATTCCAGGACAGACTAGAACACCAAATGACTATCATAAATGGAGTTACTGTGCCCACTGTTATTCTTGGGTATCCCATTTGCCCCCTTTTGTCTTGGCTTATGAAATCATATTCTGACCTCAGAGGGCCTGGCAAAAGAAGGTTTCATTATACTCTCAGCAGGTACAGAATGGTGGTTAAATGCATGTTTGGCAGATTGAAATCCCTCTGGCAATGTCTACAGATTTCTTTGGCTTCCAGTGCCATCAATGCTGTCTGCAGTACTGTGGCTTGCTGTGCTCTTCATAATATTTGTGAAACCAAAGGTGACCTATTTCCCCCTGAATGGACCTGTGGCAGTGACAGACTGCTGAACCAGCACACTCAACCAGAAAGGGCAGCCACCACAAAGGAAGCATCTGGGCAACAGAAATTAGGGCTGCTCTGTGCTCCCACATCATGGACTTGCATGGGCCACGGAAGAGGGAGACTATTATCTTTATGAATGTTTGTGCAATGCTTACGGTTGTGGGAAAGTGCTGACAGCCTCCGAGGGCTTGAGTCCACACAGCAAAACAGGGCTTGAACTCTAGTTCCTGTTTTGGACGTGGGCTCAGACCCTTCACCCATGTGAGGGCCTAAGACCCTGGATCTGAGCTACAGTCCAAGACAATTGTGTGTAGACAAGGTGAGTAGCACCTGAGTTTGAGCCTGGTCTTACATTGCGGTGTAGACATACCCTCAGATACTATTGTGATAGGCAGCTGTGTAGGTAGGCGGACTGATAGATGTTACCAATAATCATACTGAACAGAAAACAGTGGTTTTTTTGGTCCTAAAATACTTTTGTCCATAATGAGTAGAAAATTCTGCTTCATTGCTTTATTTGGGAAGTCCCTAAAGTTCATTTGTGGGCTTCCCCCCCACCATCTTTTTATTTTGAAGTACAGCAACTACTCACTGTGACACCACTTTGGGAATCCCCCACCCAACTGCTATTCTAGGGGGCAAAAGTGCCACAGATTTTCTGTAAGTAGAAAGCTGCATCTTTATTCCCAACTTGGCCTGAATCACCCTTTACTTACACTGGTTTTACTTCAGTGGAATTGCTCTTGATTTACACAGCAGTATGTGATAAAAGAATAGGTGCAAAAGCCCCTCTATCCTCGGGACTTGTGTTCGCTAGAAAATTAAGTGTTAATGTGATGTTTAAATATGACTTTGCAGTCAGACAGACTGGCCCAAGTCTCAAACCCAGATTTGAAGATATCCCACACTTGACATGCCTGAAGTGACCATATGTCCATATTTTTCACCTGATGTAACAGGGTCGTCTTTTAGAACAAATAGGATGTCCTAGTTTTTTATTACATCTGTAAACAATTTTTCTTTGAAAATGTAAAATGCTTGTTCAAGATGTAACGCTTCTACTGAGTAGAATTTGCTCTGAGTTTACAAGGAACAAACAGTTCAGTGGAATGAGCGTTCAGTGTGATGAACAGGTTTTGAGGGCAGAGAAAAGTCAAATGAGTGTGGATGCTATCAAAGCTGTTCATTAGCTCAGAAGGAACGTTAACAACATTGAGTGTTTCTTGATAGCAATATAGGGCTGGAAGGGACCTTGAGAAGTCATTAAATCCAACCCCCTGCACTGAAGCAGGACCATGTAAGCCTTAGACCATCCCTGACAGGTGTTTGTCCGACCTGTTCTTAAACACTCCACAACCTCCTTTGAAAGCCTGTTCCAGAGTTTAAATATCCTCAGAGTTAGAAAGCTGTTCCTAATATCTAACCTAAATCTCCCTTGCTGCAGATTAAACCCATTACTACTTGTCCTATCTTCAGTGGCCATGGAGAGCAACTGATCACAGTCTTCTTTATAACAGCCCTTAAGATACTTGACGCCTGTTCAGCTCATTCAGACACTAAGTTATTGAAAAAAATCTACTGCCCTGTGGAATATGCAAATGTCACTGATGTTGTTTCAGAAGCTGGCCGTAATGGCACCAACACACATTTCAAATAACCTGCCAGAACTGTGCACTTTTGAGTGTTTCAAAGCCCTAAAACAGTTACATCAAACGGCCGTTGTTTATGATTTTGAAAATATGATGAAATGGCACACAAGTGTTAGGATTTCCGGGTACTGTATCTTTTGGAGGGTGGGGAAGGAAATGACATTACAGGGCTCTGCCTCCCTAATTCCACGCCCCTTAAAGATACTGCTCAAGCAATGTGGTTACAGGAATAAATATGTGGCTTTAATGCATAACACGATGCAGATAGTCCAGGCAACCAGGAAGTCTTGAATTAGATTGTGTATCTAACTCTTGCCTTCACATAAAAATGTGGCTGAGTTACCCCTAACTTTAAAAGCAGCCTGGAGAACTGATTACAGTGAAGATCTGGAGGTGGGACGGTTTTGTAGTTAAAAGGTAAGTAAAAAGTATCTCATGAGCTGGCTTTAGAACAGTTGGTGCCCTTTCAAAGATGATTCATGCTGCTTGTGAATTTAGTGCTGTCATTTTAATAAGCAATTATTACAAGCTATTTTGTTCCAGCCTCAAAAGGCTCCTTGTAAGCCACACGTCGGCAGCTACCTCTGCAATGCTTTTATTTTTTATTAATCTTAGGCTAGTATTTTTATTATCTTAGGCTAAAGCTTGAGGTCTTTCTCCCAGTTCTCACTTACTCTGGTGAACTCTCATTGACTTCAGGAGGAGTTTGTGTGAATAAGGATTGGGCTGTTCACTTGTGTTTCAAGGGACAAAGGACAACTGCATAAAAATAGGGGTAGATTTTATTTTTAAGTGACAGCAGCACATAATATTCTGCTTGTGGTGCAAAAATCAGAAATAGTGCAGAACTGTTACTTGTTTACCTGCAATCTGCTTGGCACTGAACAGACACACATGATGCCATACAAACTAAAAATAATCTATTAATTGTTTGTTGTTGCAAGGTATTGCTGTTATAATTTAATATTTGTATTACCAGGGCCCCTAGGGTTCCTAGTCAATGACTAGGATTCTGTTGTGCTAGGTGCTGTAAAAATGCAGACAAAAAAGATGGTCCTGGTTCCAAAGAGCTCACGCGCTAATGGTTGTGGCAATAAAATAAGGGGATGTCCCTTTAAGATATGGAATAGATGGTTTCATCAGTAAGGAGTAAGGCTCTGATTCAGCAAAGCACGTAAGCATGTGCTTAACTTTAAGTATGTGCTTAAATCTATCCCTAGGACTAACTAAAGATCTTGATATTTGGCATGTGCTTCTAACCCATTTTACTGCAGAAAAAGGAAAGTCATTACAAGTGGAATATAAGCAATGGGTCCAACTTGCTGTAAACTGACTTGATATGACACTCCATTTAAATTGTGTTCTTCAGCTATAAAGTTCTTCATTGTTGATCTTCGTAAGCATCTACTTTGCTTCTTTATGATGCATTAAAAAGGTGGGAGACAGGAGTGGGTTTGTTTGGGCATGTCTGCCCCTGCTTTTGTTGTTTTAAATGATAAATTCAGGGTTTTTTTTAACGCTGAAACGCTGTGAGGGATTGGAGATTGGGATTATAATATCTAGTCTACAATATCTCAAATGTCTGAGAAGCACTTAGGAGGTCTTTGTTAAAATCCAACACTGTTGTTGAGGAAGGGGAAGGAGGAAAAAATTCCCACTATACACTTGAGACGCCTAATGCGTCAGCGCCCGGAAGCGGGAAGAAATTTTGCATTGCTGCTACTTCCAAAGTTAACAGAAGTCAGGACAAGTCTGTCTCTGCGCACAAGCAGCGAAATCGGGCTCGCTTTTCGAAAAGCGGCTTTAAACTGCGTGGAGAGGGGCGGGTTGTGGTGCTGGGGCTTGTTTTATTTGGAGCTCGCTTTTTTGTGGATGGTCCCTTCCTTAGAGGCTGCAGCTGGCAGGCCACAGGCGGGCGGCCGGCCGGTCACCTGGCGCCACCCACATAGCACAAGCCTGGTCCGCACCGCACCGCACCACACCGCGGCTTCTCTCGGGCCGCCCGCCCGCGGCCCAGCCAGTCTAAGCCGGCCGGCGGGGCGGGTATTTCTTCTGTAAAAGCCCGGCCTCTACAGGCTGGCGCTGGCTGGGCGGGCGGGCGGGCGCGCTTGGTTGGAGGTAGCAGGGCCGCCCGCAGTTACTTTCCTCCCGGGAGACTCGGCTCGGCCGCTGCAGAGTCGCAATCAACGCCCCCATTTTGCATGCAGGCCAGGCCGGCACCGCCTGGCTGGGCGGCGGGGGAGGAGCTTTTTAAGCGGCCGAGGCCTCCGCGGCGGCTTCTCCTCTGTGGGGCCGGTTGTGCGGGAGCGGAACGGCCGGGCCCGCCTGCGGGAGGAGCCGGCTACAGAGCGCGCTGGCGAGGCCCTGGCGGACCCTGCCTGGGCCTGGCTCCGGCTCCAGCCGCCTTGCTCTGGGGGGCACGGGCCGGGCGCGCTGCTGCCGGGGCCGAGGGTGGGTTGCGTTAGGAGTTTGTCCCTGTCCGGGTGCCTAGAGCCTGGCTGGAGGCTCTTACAGGGCAGCGCGGCCTGGGGGCGCAGGCTGCTCTTCCTGGTGCTGGTCCTGGCCTGTGGGGGAGCGCGGGCAAGGCCCTGTGTCGCCCTGGGCCTCAGTTTCCCCCGCTGTAAAATGGGGATAATCGCGCTTGTAAAATGTTTCAAGCCCTCCCGAAGAGGGGCGCTGTAAACAGGGAGCACTAAGGATGCAATTTACGTGGCTTATGCTGTGGGGCTGGGGGGATGCTTTCAGATTACATCCAAGGTGGCTTCTTGGGTGTTTTAGGGTTTCCTGGCCTTCACTACCTTGTCTCCAAGGGGCTGGTAGTTAGAAGTGAGAGAGTGAACTATTGCCGAAGGCAGTGCAGAAGCAACTGCTGAATTAGCTGCTGCTGGAAGCAATCCTGAGGAACATGATTGCAGACATCTTAGGAGAAACTGGATTGTTTCATGGCCATGAATAGACTTTATAATAAATATTGACAAATTTAATTGTTTACAGGGCTCAGGAAGGACTCCCCAGTGTAAAGTGTTATATAATTAAGTAAATTTATGTCTGATTCCGCCCCCATTTAAGTCAATGGAGATTTATCGCTCACTTCAATGGGATGTGAAGCCCTTACTAAAGAAGGGGTCCGTTTTCCCCAGAGTCCCAAGTACTGGCCATTGCCAGATGGAGGTACTACACTAAGATAAATGGCCCACTGGTTTGCAGTCATAATGCTAGACTGAATACAGTTATGGCAACACCAAGGGACACGAATGAAAAATCAATAGGTACAAAATTTCTTATGAAACTCTTTGCAAATTGCTGCCGTTCCAGATATTTTTTCTTATTCACAGTCTGAAAAACAAAGGCATCGTGGGACCCTTTTTTCCTGTTATCTACAACTGAAATAACATTTTGTCAGCTGTCTGAGGAGGATGGATTTCCACAGGTTCCTCTACACCATCAGTGAGGCTTTGGCCACAGAAGACCTGGTGGCTCTTAAGTTTCTAAGCCTGGAATACATCCCATTGCGGAAGCAGGAAAGCATCCGTGATCCTGAGGCCTTATTCCTAGCACTAGAGGAGAAGGGCCTGATTGAGGAAGGCGAGCTGTCCTTCTTAAAGGAGCTGCTGTTCAGGATAAAACGCATAGATCTCCTGACTGATAAACTGAGCTCCAGCAGAGAGGAGATGGAGAGGGAGCTTCAAATTCCAGGGAGGGCAAAGGTATCTCAGTTCAGGTGGGTAGTTCTCTATCATATTGGTGGGGAATCTAATGCCTCGTGAAAAATTAAGTTTAAATGATGCTAGTGATTTGCATGTGATTTGTATCTGTGGTGTTGTCCATAAGTGCTCTCTGAGGGCTTCAGCCTCTTCCCAACTAAATCAATGGAAGTTCTGCCATTGACTTTAATGGGAGCCACATTAAGTCTTCAAAATAATTATGAAAGCCCTTTGCATAATGTATATAAATAAATTGCTGCCTTGCTGTGCATGTCAATGTACAGTGATGTATGTGAATCTGGCAGTGATGTAACTTAAACAGCTGTGTCCAAAGGTAAATCAAGAATGACCAAGTAAATTGCACATGCCTTTCAGCAGTAGAGTGGAAACAGTTATTCATCCCAGAAGAAGGGCCAGATTCTCAGACCCATTCAGTCTGCATTTGCATTGTTCCAGCAGGGCAAAGCAGATTTACATGTAGCATAAGTGACCATCTGAGGATTCTTCCAACATGGGGGAAATCCCTGGATGGCATGAGTTTAACCTGAGTGCCCTTGTGTTCAGATGCTACAACTACTGTTGGTGGCAGTGAGAATATCACGGCTGCTCTACTTTAAATCAGGAACCAAGCTGGCACAAATTGACACTGGAATCAAGAGCTGCAAAATCAGCTGTGCTATGTTTTGCAGAGAATCTGGTTGCAGCTGTTTATTTAAATTGGAGGATTGCATAGTATCAGTGCTCAGACTAGAGAGCATCCTATTTTCAGGAAACCAAACACCTGGTCTGGATAAGTGACATTAAACCCGTTAGAGCCCAATTCTGTACAGTGTTTCAAGTGGAGTTGTGGGTGTGTCTGACCAGAGCTTGAAAATGAAAACCAGCATCTATTCTCAGCAGGCTGGATTCCAAGGAGAGTGCACTTGGCTGATTTAAATGGCTCTCCTTGATCTGGAGCATGGGGAGTAACTGCTGTGAGGTGGGGTTTATAAGGAAACTGAGGCAGGAGGCCTGTGTTCATTGACTGTCTAGTTAGGACAATTCAGTACACTTCTGATTTAGTTGCTGGTTGGGTAAAATTAATTGTCTGTTCCTGAGGAAAGGATGTTGTGTGCAGAATATACTGGAACTGTCTGTCTCCCACCCTAATATTAGCCTACATTTTCAGACAGTGAAAAGCACAAGAGGCCCATTTCTGAAGGGCCCCCTCATGACTTCTGCTCAGCTCTAGTTTTGAGTTTGCCATCCATCCTTACTGCTTATTGACTGAATGGAGACTCTGCTGCAAGTAGTCCCTGGCTGTGGTCTGAGATAACATGCACACAATGCAAATCCATCCTTCTTTCCATTCCCCTTCCTTGTGTGTGTGTGTGTGTGTGTGTGTGTGTGAGAGTGAGTGAGTGAGTGAGTGAGTGACATTGCCCCTGCAGTGCTGCAGGCCGGCCTTTGGATTTCCTTCTGTGAATTTAATTAAAATTCAATCCCTTTCACGCACACTTTCTTTCTCTCTTACACCCCCACCTTCAAATGTGAATGGTCCCAGTATGACATTTTTCAGCTCCACTGAGGGTCTCTGTACTGACTTTAAGATAGACCTGGAACAAAGCATCTCTGGGTATTCACCTACCAGCATAAACATGACTGCAGTGTAAATTGATGTATGTCATGTCTCAATGTATTTATCATAAACTATAGCAGGTTGGGAACCTGGGGAGTTATCGGTAAGTGTGATTGAAAACAGAGAAAAAGCACTGACAAATAACTGAACCATAAAGGCCATCAGCCCATAGCAGTTTTTTGGTTGGGTAGCTCAATTTAGTTTTTAAAAACTAACTCATTTTGGCTGCATAAAAAGAACCATGTTTGAGTTCCAGATTGTCACAGGACCAAGTCAGGTTAAAAAAAATCTGTTTCCTTTGTCTTAACTGTTTGTGTGTGTGTAATTATACAATTTTCACATTTTGGGCCATGTATGCTTTTAGTGAGCTTTCAGTAGCTTGTCAGCACAATAAAATAAATAAAAAAGTACTAACTGGCTCATACTGAGTGAAGCAACTCCCTGTTTTCCCATTTCAGGTACCTGCTCTTCCGGCTCTCAGAAAACATAACAACAGATGAGTTGAAATCTTTGAAGTTTCTTCTGCTAAAAGAGCTTCCTAAGTGCAAGCTGGATAATGAGATAGTAAGGATTGTTTAATTGCTTTTAGCAGATCCAGAAACTTGTTTAGGGTGTAGTGGGGAAATAGGACTTCTTCAGGAATGGCCACCCTATGTTTCCACATTTTAACACAATTTCCCTTCCCCCCCACTATGGGGAAGGAATATTTCTGACTAGGGACTAGATGCCTTATATGCTTCATTATTATTAATCATGTTATTACTGTAGTGCCTAGAATGGGGCCTTATTGTGCTAGACACTGTATAAACACAGTAAGTAGTAGACAGTCCCTGCCCCAAAGAGCTTATAATCTAAATAGACAAGATAGAGTGTAGGGGAAGGGGTTGAGTACACAAGCAGAATGCTTTGGTCACAGGATCCCGTTAAGCAGCTGTCATCCTTCTCAGACACTTAAGAGACATTTCTTTTGATTAACTGGTTATCAATAAGGATTATCAGTCCATAAAATAATAATACACAGTGCTTTTCTTCCACTGACCTCAAAGTGCTGTACAAATGTGGGTGAGCACTATATCCCCATTTTATAGCTGAGGAAACTGAGACACAGAGATTGTGATTTACTCAAGTCATGCAGTGGGTCAGTGGAACAGCCAGGAATGATACCCACAACTCCCAGCCTAGTGCCCTAACAACTATTGAAGCACACTACTGTGCGTAATTCAGTCTTTTCCAAAGCCTCACCTCCTTGGTCCAGGCTTTTGTGGGAAACTTACAGAGACCATTGAAAACAGCAACTAGGAAGCAGGCAGCCATGGCTGCCCCACTCTCATCCTCTGCCTTCAACACTCCCTGCGGGATTCAATATTTTATTTTCTCTCATCACAAAGAAAAATACACAAAGAAGTCTTGTCAGGTTCATGATGGAGATGGGGGCTCTGCTGGAAGAGCCATCGTTTGATGAGACCTTGAACTGAGGTCTTGAGTGCTTCTGCTGAGTTAGATGAATACTCAGGCATGATCAAATTCCTGTGTGGGCACTGTCTCTCTGCCTACCTAAGTTCCACTGCAATTTACATGGTTAAACTTTGCCTGTTTTCCCTCCAGTGGTGGCTGCTCTTCAGTGGTAATTGAAGTGATTCCAGTATATAGTTAAGCATTCATTACTTAAATACTCCATAGGAATTCTTTGGATGAAAAGAGCTGTATAAATATGAAAACACCCCTGGGGGCCCAATCCTGTCCAAGTCTGAGTAGCCTCCATTCATAGTGTAGCCTCTTGATGTGGAGGATGATTGGTGCCTCTACAAAAAGAGGAGCCTCTAGATTGGAGAATTTGGAAGGAAAGGGAATTCTCTCTCTAACAGGAAATTGTCTCTCTAATTACCCAGACAATGATCGATGTTTTCATTGAGATGGAGAAAAAGGGACTATTGGCAGAAGAAAACTTAGAAACCCTGAAGACTGTTTGTGAGAAAATTGACAAAAGCCTCCTGAAGAAAATTGAAGAGTATGAATTAGACCGAAGTGGTAAAAATGATCTCTTTCACATCAGTTACTGTTGAATTGACAGATCAGTATACTGTGCTAGGCATGTATAGCTAAACACTGAATTTCTTTAATCTGTAGAGGCAATGTACATCTCAGAAGGCCATGGAGACCAAACAGGATTCTCTGAAGGTTAGCTTCCAAGGAGATGCCATTTAGAACTTTCTTAATTAATTTTCACCTCTCATTCTCACATCTGTCACATTCTTTTTACTCCATCTACCTGTCTTGTCTCACCTCTATGTATTGTCACAAAGTGAGTGCTACTTATTTGATCATGTTTAACCAAACCAACTGTTTTAAAGCCCCTTAGTTTTCACAGTTACTCTAGTAAGAATTGTTTTTTGTTTTTAAATACTCTTTATTTCAATGAATATGCGTGGAGTGTCAGAGATTCTTGCCACCATGAGCAAGTCTTTTATTTTACACATAGGCTGTGGTCCTGCATCAGGTTCCATGAGCACAGATCCATGTGGTATCTCACTAACTTCATGGAGGCTCTGCACAGATGCAAGGAATATATGTGATCAGAATCTGGGCCACAGGCAGTGCAAGGAAAGGAATGAGCTATTTAATACCAGTGTATCTAGCCAAGGACTGAAATATTAAGTCTTTGCCTCCACAACAGACTATGTGGCCTAGTGCAGTGTTTCTCAACCTTTTTGATGCCAGGGACTGGCTTGCTGCTTTTCTAAACTGTGTGTAATCTCTGTCAGGCAGATCTCAGGGACCAGCGCCGGTCCATGGACTGGTTGTTTAGAAACACTGACCTAGTGGACATAGGGACTCACGTATGGACTCAGGCCACATGGGGTCCTGTCCCAGCTCTGTCCTTGGGCAAGTCCGTAATGTGAGGGATAATGATACTGACCTCCTTTGAGATGTACTGGGTGATGTGTAGCTGAAGAATACTAGGTACCAGGTAGGTATTATTATTTTTCAGTGTATAATTTTTTGGTGGTGGCACACTGAAACTTCGAAAATCCATTTCTGGAGGTTGGGATATTTTCAAGATTTCATATACCAAGAAACTTGGGGAGGTGGGCGGATATCATAGAGTTAATCTAGTGTTAGCCAGACAGGGAGTAATATGGATCCAGTGGCCAGGGTTTGTGCAGAAAGGCTTATGAAATGCCATGTGATTTTAGTTTATGAAGCTTGCTTACCATGTAATGCTTTCACAGCTATGCATCAAAATAGGAAAGGACCAGGGAGCCATATTTGAGACACCAAAAATTCATGCTTTACCTGTATAGTATTTGGCTTTTTTCAGTACAATAGGTAGGGTGCTTGAAAAGCCTATTAGATAAATAGTTTTACCAGTTCAGTAGTTGGCTTGTCAGCACAGTAGTTAGGGTGGATGAAACACGCATTAGATACACTGCTAGGATAAGAGCTGTTTATCTTGACACAAAGTGTTAGGGGCCTGCTCCTGTTCTCCGTGAATTCATTGAGCATTTTGTCATTTTTTTTCAGTTGGAACATGATTGAATCCTGTGTCATTTTATGCCAGTTTAGCTACTTTGAAACAAAATACTTTTTGCAACCAAAAAAACGACACACCTTCCTGAGGTCAGAGGGTAGCATTTACTCATTGCATTTGTATTGCTGCTAACAGGAATTACACACATGTATCAAGAGCAGACTAGTGGACCTTTTAAAGTAACAACTTCCCAGCTTTCCCATATGATAAATTTTTAGGCTTTACCTAGATCTACTCCTGACTTTGTTCTCCTGGATTATTTTAGTCCAGGACAGCTTTGGGGCTTTTCAGACTGCATCGGATTCTCCAGGTATCCAGGAAGAAGTCCAGCAGGTAAATCGATTAAAAGTTACTTTGTGGGACCTGGCTGTACATGGGATATTGTTGGGTTTTACAGATAATGGGTAGCGAGCATATCAAGTAGCAGATTTCTGTCTGTTTATGAAAACAAAACCATAATAAGCTTGTGGCAAAGAAACATGGCAACAGAGTCCTTATATGGATTTTTGTCTGGGCAGAGAGGCTGTCTATGAGGTGGAAACAAGTCACTTATGGGATATTTTGTCTGAAGTTGTCAGTTGGGGCACAGGCAGAATGTGGCACAATTTTTTAAGCTTTAACGATCTGTTATTAGAAAGTCTTGTTTCAAGGGGTAACTGGAAGGGTGCACTTTCTTGTACAGAGGATAGTGCAGTGAGTTGACATTAGTAAGCTATGACTGAGAGAACTGAGTGGCTATGTAGTCTGATTGGATAGTTGTGTTTTTCTTTTAAACTAATAAGAATATTTTGATCTGCAGTTACCTTGCTAGATGCAAAGTGTCATACTGAGCCCCCCCATTTGATTTCCCTGCACACTTCCAAATATTGCCATTCATTAATAGAGCAGAATGCTACGTTTTACAGTGATCACATCTGTAGGCCTATTTATCTATTTCACTCACAGCCTCTCCAGGCACTATAAAGGGGTTGCTGTTGCACTAGCATCTCTCCTCATTTGTTACTCATGGATGACCTTACCTGTGGAATTTGTAGGTGGAGTATCATTGTTGCTGTAGGCTCCAGGACTGATCTCCATCCTTCAGCTCAGGGCACCAGTCTTAGGTGGAACATATTAGTGCAGTTTCTGCTGACCATTTTATTTTAAAAATTTATTTGTATTCATTTTCGTACAGTTGCAACTTCTAATAGTCCTCCTCTTGCCCCTGGATCCAGTGAATAGCAGCATGGTGGTTTCAGCCACCTGGATCTGCTGCTTCAGTGCCTACCTGCCCCCACTCTGACAGGGCAAAGCTGTTCTGTTCTGTAAATTCAGTTTGAATCTAAACTGTGGTCCCTTCTCTCTGTCAAAGCATTTACAGGCTCCACAGCAGGGGAGTTACGCCCTGCCTGTTCCCCGCCATCTGACCCTTGCTTTGCTAGGGCCCAGGCCTCAGAGTCAAACCAGCAGATTGGGTCCTGCCCCCAAGAGCCCAACTCCAAAGCAGAAAAGTTCAACGAGGAGCTTCGGAGCTTTCAGGGGAGAGTCTAAGGACAAGGAGGAAGCTATCAGGCCAACTCAGGGGTAATCCCTGCAACAGAGCTGGGCTGAAGGAGGAAAAATCCTGAAAATATCCAGTCCATCAGCTCCCTGGGGGAAGAAGTAGGGCGTCTCTGGAGCTCCCCTTCCTCCCACTGCAAGTCGGGGGATTCGGGATAACATGGCCACTCGCACGTTCTCAGAACACTGGACATTCCAGTACTTCCGGGAGCATCATGGCCCACTCCCACCAGCATGACTGAAGAGCCAGACAGGGTGGAGCTCACAGTGCCTGTATCAGACTCTTCCTTCTGAGCCACCATCTGCACCCAGCCTTAAATGGCTGGTGGTAGTCACAAGAAGGCACAGGTTGTACACTGTACCCATGCATAGACAACCTGCCACTCACTACCCTGTCCAGAGAAACAGACACCATCATTGAACAGGTGCTGGAAAGGATTTATAGCCAACAGTTCTTCAAAATCAAAAGCTTTTGCTGCCATTGCTGAGAATGGCTCACCCAAAGATCAAAACAGATAGACTCACTTTAAGGACAGAAGGGACCATCATGATCATCTAGTCTGACCTACTCCAGGTTACAGAATCTCATGACCCCCTCCCCCCCACTCTGGTACTAGGCCCATAACCTCTGGCTTTGTTACTGAAGTCCTCAGATCATTATTTAAAGACTTCAAGTTACAGAGAATCCACCATCAACACTAGTTTAAACCTGCAAGTGACCTGTGCCCCATGCTGCAGAGGAATGTGAAAAACTCCGGGGTCTCTACCTCTATGACCCAGGGAAAAATTCCTTCCCAACCCTAAATATGGCAATCAGTTGGACCCTGAACATGTGGGCAAGACCCACCAGCCAGACACCTGAGAGAGAATTCTCTGTAGTAACTCAGAATTCGTCCCATCGCTGGCTATGGAAGATATTTGCTGCTAGGAGTCACAGATCAGCTACATGCCATTCCCACCATAAATGATGGAGGGGGCATTACTGGCAGAGGCAATCTTCTTCTACTTCCCATTTGGGGTTGGCTTGTGATTGAGGCGTAAGTATTTATATCCCTTCCAAAACCAGGGAGTAAGAGGTTAGTTACTCTGTGGTGTTGGTAATAATGTCCTGGTTAGAGAAGAATCTGCTACCTTTCAAGACAGTCCATATGAAGGATATGGAAAAAGGAGAGTTGACGTCCTCTTCCTAGTCCCCCACTGGCTCAGACAGCATTTTGGTCTTGCTTGATAGCCAAGGACCCCACATTGTACCTGCAGCAAACACTAGGCCTCTTGAAGAAAGGACTCCTTCATTCAGCCCAGGAACACATACATTTAATTGCCTGTGCAACTGAAGTCAAGTATTGTTCAGCCTGGAATCTCCATTAACCGCTGCTACAGTTTGATATCTGGACAGCATGTAACCAGGCTATTCCATTCATTCATCTGGTCCAATTTATGTTTCAAGAGGGAGGAGAAACAAGTTAAAGCAGAGCCAGCCTCTCTGTGCAGTGCCCAGAACAATGGGGGTCCTGCCCGCAGCAGGTTATTGTGATACTAATACTATAGTAAGTCCGACGTTTTGGTGCGCTCAGCTATGGTAGAATTTCTCTAGTTGATTTGGTGCCAAGTTTAATCACAAAGACAAATTAGACAACCCTGCAGCAGGCTTTTTCAGTCACCATTACTGCCAAAAGGCATGGTTTGGAATTAGTTCTCATATCCAGGTATGAACTACACTGCTTTTGTCATGTGGAAAAGGTTATTCTTGCAGTTCCAGAAACCTTTCTGTTCAAGGTAAGTTCCTCTTGCCACAATTCCTGAGAAATAGTTCTCCCATAATTTTGGTCTCACCCTTGGAAGGCTGTGGCATAAATAAATGGGCATTCCTCGAGCGCTAAAGATAGCTCTCTAGCAAATTTATTTCTGTTAGCAGCTGCTCTCTGAATTTAAATCCCCCCCCCCCCCCCCCCCCCGCACTAGTCTGGTAAGTGCCCAGATTATAAATTGAAATTTTTCTCTAAAGGGAGACTTAGACACACATTGATCTAAGGTTAATTTCATGCATTATCTCAAATTACGTTAAGGCTAATAATTGGTTGTTGGAGTATTTTTACAACTGTGGATGAACTCTTTGGGTAGCCCATGAGGCTCCAGCAACAATACTGGATCACCTCCAAATGCCACAGGCAGGGGCATTAGCTATGAGTAGCCAATGAGAAGCTGCTAACTAAGATGATCCAGGAGAAATTTCTCATTTGGTTGTAAACCCTGAAGTCCCTACCTCTGGCCAGCAGAGGGCACTAGCATTCCCTTCTGCTCATGTCCAAGTAGCCCTGTCCCCCTGCTGCCCAGCTCTGGATCTCCAGCAGAGGCAGGGAGGGCCAGGGGCAAAGGGGGAGAGCATAGGTGTGAGGGTGCAGCTGACTAGACAGGACCCGCTGAGAGGAACAGAGGGGGCCACAGGGAAGGGGTTGGGCTGGATGTAGAGCTTGGGCTGAGGCAGCTGCAGCTTCAAGCTGCCATGGCAGAGGGTGAACATTGGCAGGAGGTGGGGTAGGTGAGAAGGTGCTGGAGGCAGAGCGGGGAAGGGACTGGATGCTGTAGGAGAAGGGACCTATGTGATGGGGGAAGAGCATGGAGCATGCAGGATATGATTGAGGAAAAGGAACATGTGGGGCATGGCTTCAATGGGAAAGATACTAAGGGAGGGTGGCATCTCATGAGAGAGATGGGGAGAGAGAAGTCCCAGGAGAAGAAGAGGAGGGAGAGAACCTTGGAGAATGGGGACAGCAGGATATTGACCTGGACCAAGAGGGCTGGAGCCAGGATGGGGCAGAGATTTACAGGGAGGAAGGATGGATAAAATTAAATGTAAACTGGAGAAAGAGCAGGGATAGGGAAAGGCTGAGGGGAAGGAAATGGGCAGATACACACAAAAGTGACTGGATTGAAAAACAAGGGAGATAAAGGGCAGGATGAATAATGGGTGTAAAAAGCAGTGCAGTGAGGGAATGTTTGGAGGGGGTAGCTAATGGGGAAGAGGGGCTTGTAGAAAGATTGTGGGGAATGAGTGATTTGTGTGAGGCTAAGCATAGGCGGGAAGGAGTGAGGAGAGAAGGAGATTGAAGTGGCGGAAGAGAGACCCCAATGCCACTAAGTTACGTTACTTGCAGCCAGGTGACTAGTAGCTGATGGTGCATTGCGCCTTCGTGTATACAGTTAGGAGGAAAGCAGGTGGCAAAGAGGCTGCAATGCGGCTATGTTGAGGTAGGGAGAATCCTTGGCTGCACAGCTATGCACTGGAACTGGGGGTGTGGTAGAATGAAAGAGTATCTGAGATGTGAATGACTGGTTGCAGCAGCTCAGTTTGGTAGGTTGTTTTTTCATTTTTTTCCCCAAGCACGCTGACAACACATACAAAATGAACAGCCGGCCCCGTGGAATCTGTCTGATCCTGAACAATCATGATTTTGAAAGAGCAAGATCAAAGGTGCCTAAACTTAAGACAATAAAAGACCGGAATGGAACAGATGCTGATGCAGGTACAGCAACGACTAGAAAAATTCAGATGTAGTTTGCATGTCTGTAAAATTCAGGGAAATTGTAGTAGCACAAGAGGGGAAAATGTTGGCGTATTGTATGAAATGTACTTAATTGGTTATCACTGAGTTCACTGGCAAACATATGAGGTGAGATTTTACAGTGGTCTTTCCTGGATCCAGTACTAGTTAATATTTTCATTAACAACTTGGATGATGGAGTAGCGTACTCTTATAAAATCTGTGGATGACACTAAGCTAGGAGAGGGTGCCAACACTTGGAGGACAGGATTAGAATTCACAATGATCTTGATAAATTGGAGAATTGCTTTGGAATCAGTAAGATGAAATTCAGTAATGACAAGTGCAGGTCTTTGCATTTCGAAACAAAAAAATCCAATGCCCAAATACAAAATGGGGAATAACTGGCTAGGCAGCTGTATTACAGATGGGGATTTGGGGGTTATACTGGATCACAAATTTAATGAGTCAATGTGATGCTATTGCAAAAAAAAGTAAATTCCTTTCTAGAATGTATTAACAGGAAGATTGTAGATAAGACACAGGAGGTGATTGTTCTACTGTATTCAGCACTGGTGTCTCAGCTAGAGCACTGTGTCCAGTTCTGGGCAACACATTTTAAGAAAGATGTCATTTGCAAATTTTAAGAATAACTATCATGCAAGTTGTTAATGAAAAGAGACAATATCAGATCACTAGCGTTCAGGACTGTAGGTCCCTCTTTTCCTCTCTCCACCCCATGCTCATTGCTGTGGTAGCTAAGATAAATTCCCCATTCTGAAAAGATAAGTGATTGGGGGGGGAGGAGAAATTAAATTTACAGGGGTGAGAAAAAACATGAGCCTAATTCTCTTTAGTTACTGCTTAATTTATTTTGTAAAAGTTACAGAATGTCTCCCCCTGTTGCTCCTTCTGTTTACTTTCCAGCGGCTCTGAAAAGAGTCTTTACCAAACTTCACTTTGAAATAGCAGAATACAGAAACCTCACTGCAGAGCAAATCCATCACACAGTGCACAAGTACAGGGCCATGGACCACCATAACAAGGACTGCTTTGTTTGCTGCATCCTCTCCCATGGTGATAGAGGCATCGTATTTGGTACTGATGGGCAGGAAACATCTATCCAGGAACTGACCACTTCTTTCACTGGCATGAACTGCCCCTCTCTTGCTGGAAAACCGAAAGTGTTCTTCATTCAGGCCTGCCAAGGTGACACATTCCAGAAAGGGGTACATATAGAAACAGATTCTCCAGAGCTGGATTCTTCTGTAGAGGCAGATGCAAGATTTCAGCTGGAGTGCATTCCAGATGAGGCAGACTTCCTGCTTGGAATGGCCACCATGAAGGATTTTGTTTCATATAGAAGTACAACCCAGGGCACCTGGTATATACAATCACTGTGTGACCACTTGGAGAAGAGCTGTCCACGGTTAGTAGATTTTATTTCTATCTGCTATAGCTACTGCTGTATTAGTCATAAAAGCTTTAATACTGATTTGTGTATGTATGTGCATATATTTTGTTACCTCTTCATTCTTAGCCTTATACCTTGTCTACACAAAATTGCACCTGTTGAAATTAAGCAGTGAGTTAGTTAAACAGGTGCAAGTCCCTGTGGGAATACCCTTACCTACATCAGTTTTTAAACAGACATGTTAAACCAGTGCTAGCTTCTTGTTTAGACAAGGCCTTACAGAAATGGTGCAGTTAGTGAGGTGGTTGGTTGTTCTCTGCACACATCTGCCTCACCTGGAGTGATTGTAGCGAGTACTCTACAACCCCCAGTGGTAGTCATGTAAGTCTGAGGATGAAGCAGTGATATGTATAATATAAAATCATGTATAACATTATAATGTTGTATAATATAAAGTCTTACAACTGATCTGTAATTGCTGTCTCCTACACAAGTGAATTGCACCACATTCAGGTATCTGAGGATGTGTGTATGGAGGTGGGTGTGTATGCACGCACCCACCATGTAATTATATGCACAGAGACAGGTCTCTCTCTGTACAAAAATGAGACTTACTTACCCATCCACATATATAGACCTCCTACATACATACATACATGCAGAAATACCTGAATGTGGTCCAACTCACTTGTTTAGAAGACAGCAATTACAGATCAGCTACAGTAAGTCATGCAGTGCAGCACAATAAAGCATACACTAAAACAAGCAAAATCCATTATGTGCATGTTACATATAGGGCAAGCAATGCTGGCTTTGATCAGGATCCAGGAGAATGAAGTAGCACCTTTAAGTAATCAAAAGGTGTAAGGGGACATCAGGTTAGATGAAACCCTTCACTGTTGCTAATGCTGAGATTCTCGTTTTTTTGGCAGCGGAGAAGATATTCTATCCATCCTGACAGCAGTGAACCTGGAGGTGAGCAGGAAGAATGACCGGTTGAACCAAGGGAAGCAGATGCCACAGCCCAGTTTCACGCTCAGGAAGAAGCTCGTCTTCCCCATCAACTGAATAGGGAACTGCAGTCTCACCCACTTGAAATCTGCTGCAGGAAAGACTGCAGTCAGTTCTGGACTTTAGTTTGTTACAAAATTACAGCTTTCACTATGTGCTCTGAACCTGGGAACAAACTTTTTTTAAAATGTAGCTTTCCAGAGAGCAGGCTATTTGTTCACTTTTTGTGGTCTGGACGCTATCAGAATTGTGATTACAATCAGGTGGGTGGACAGCTCAATGTGCTCATCAGTAGATCATTGTTTCTCAACAATCGGTCTGTAGACTGATGCCGATCCTTGAGATCTCCCTGACACTGTTTAGGAAAGCAGCAAGCCAGTCCCTGGTATCAAAAAGAGTGAGAAACTGCTGTAGATGATAGCAGGTATTAATACAGAGGTCACTTTTTCTGATACATTTTTCAGGGAGAACTGTCTACCAAGTTTAGAAAACAAGAAAATGCTGGCTAAGTTAGACTCAAGTTTAGGGTTGTGCACACATGGAGTTTATGCTCAGCTTGTACAAAAATAAAATAAAATTTCCTCTCCCTGAAAAGAAGCATAAAAATTTGTCAAAGGATAGTTTGGGAGAAAAAAATTGAATGTCTATGGCAAGGGCTTATATCAGAAGTGCTTTTTTAAAGCATTGTTGCTATTTACCTGCCTGACCACATCACAGTAAGTTCTTTTCTTAATAAAGTATCTTACATTTATTCAGTTTCTGTTCTCAATAAATCTTGGCTTACACACAGAGCTCTCCACTATGCCATGTCAGACAGTGGCAGGAAAAGGCTCTGTTGTTATCCATAGTTCAGAGCATCTGCTTTTAGCCACCTAAGAATTAAGTCAACGGTGAAGGTGAAATTCATAGGGAAGTCTGATGGGATTAGGCAGCCAGGGGACACAAGTTTACTTACCTCACTGGTTTTCAAATCCAGTTTCTAGTACTAGAGGACAGAAGAATGCCAAAAAGACACACTCACCACAACCACTTGTAACACCTTCCTTGGTAGATGGGACTCCCAGCTTTTCTGGGTTTATGAGTTTTGATGAAATTATAAGGTAAAGACTATTTGCCACTAATGTAATGGAAAGCAACAGTGAAGTGAGCTGTCCATTCCATTACAGCCTCCATCCAACATTAGCCTCTGAGTACCCATTCATCTATACCACACCAACCTGTCCAGGTAAGAGACAGCTTAAATAGAGATAGGGCTCAGCTGAGCATCATAGTGCAACACAGACACTTGGGGCCAGCATTCATCTCTCTCTCTCTGGAAACGGAGCAAGGACACTGATTTACATCAGACTTATGGCCTGAAGCAATACAAGTTAGAGAATAAAGAAGTGACAGGCCAAACACATGGTTTTGAAATCCCTCCAAAGAAGAGTGAGGGATTGCAGATTTGGCATTGGCTACAGAAATGGAGATGATCTGGAAAATAAACAAACATGTTGCTACATTTGGATTTACCATAATCAACAAGTTTCCCTTAGTAACAAGGCCACATTCCTATTACAACAGTCCTGGCACCTGACTCTTTCTCTGGAGTCTTTCATTATATGCTTCTTCGCTCTTTGTGATGAGTTTGCGTCTGTGGGGATAAGAAGGGGGGAAGTGTTACAAAAAGGACAGTAGAATATCTACATACATCTGCCCTCTCTAATTGTGCAGGCTACAGAAGGGAAAGACTGCCAGGTGCAACTCCATTGACTTCAGTACGCACAGCTGTGATCAGTTTACTGAGCATTTGGGGCCAGATCTCACACACCAAAGAAAGCATGCTTAGCTCCCACACAGCATCAACCCATGGGTTTCTTTCCCAGACACAAGGGGAAGCTCTAATTCCATCATAATTTAAGCCCTGATATTTAGTAAACAATGCATTAACATGCTTAAATCTTGGCCCAGCAGCACATTCATCTTGGTTGCTGTGGAACCTGAGTGTTAAAATGAGGCCGTCAAACTGCCCCCTGGGAAGGCCAACAATTCCAGTAAAATGCGACAGAAGGGAACGGAGATTTAATGACTGATAATGGGAAACAATCCCTTCCCTCCAAAAGAAAGACACCCCCCCGTGTTAACACCATTTTATGTATTAGAACTAGAAAATGTGTTGTAAACACTAACAGTATCTCCATTTGTTTTTTTTCTTTGCACTTCACGCAGCTTAGTGAAACTAGACTGGGTAGTTTCACTTTCTGAGTTTCCTACACTGAAGGTGACCATTGTTTTAAGGACAGATACTTATGATAATTATGCAAACCCTAAAAATGTATTTCACAAGAAAAAAGTGCACTCTTAAAAATGTGGCTGGAGGTGCTACCACCTGCCTCTGCCTCAGTGCATGTTGGTTGGAAGGGAGGATTTTTCATGTAACTTTGTGGCAGAATGGGTTTATCATGAAACACTGAACAAGTATAATTAACATTCTCTCTTTTGAGAGCTCAGATGTGTAGAAGCTGTTCTTTTGCTCAAACACAGTACCAGGAACAGACTATCCAGTGGAAACAGCACATTCTACTCCATAATCTCATTTTAACCATTTTGTTGTTTTAAATAAACCAACTATTTGATGGATTAAATAAAAAGTGGGACATTTCAGGTGTCCTGAAGGAAGCTCCTGTGACACCACGGTATTATCTAAAAAAATATTTGAGATTGTCCTAACAAAACTTGGACAGTTACCTTAGTCACCTGCAACAAGGCTGCAGGGTTGCAGATGCAATGCTGCACAGAGACAGGACAAGTTGGACTAAACTGTCATTCACCCTCCTCACAGAATGTGATGTCCATATGGTTCAGCTACTGAGTTGGCCTGCTTACAAAGCCCCAGGCCCCAGAGCAGGGGAGATAAACGCAGGCCTACTCGCCAAAATGAAGAGGACAAAAGTTGAATTGCATGCAGCTGTACTGACTGCAAAGCCTGTGTTTTGGAAGCTGACAGACTCTGTCTAGGCTTCTTGTGGCACTTTTTCTGAAGCACCTAAGTATGTGTGGGGGAACACATACACCAACTTGGTGACTTCCTGTGGGGGCAGGGCAGCCCTACAGAAACTGCTTGGCAGATGGCACTTGCATGAGAATGTTTGGATATAAAATCAGCTGTCACTGTGATTGAAAGAAATGACAGTCTGAATGTAAGAATGATTTTAAAAAGTGAACTATGAAATGCTCATATAGTTGAGTGCTGCTAGTTGAAGCTACCAGGGCTGAAACACTCAGACCTGGAGATAGAGACCATCCCCACTGCTGGACACTCGTTCTCTATCATCTCTGCAGTTTCCTCCTGTCAGACAGCAAGAGGTGTAAAGCCACGTAAGCTGCATTTCTTAATTTCTATGGCCCTATCTACATTATAGACCTGTACCATACTAAGTAACATTTGTGGATGCACTGAACCCATTTGTAACTTAACTGATTGTCACCAATGATTGAGTTCTGTAGCATAGTCCAGGCAAAAAAGCTGTGGCATTGTGCAGACAACAGAGATGCACACTTGGAGATTAACATCATTTTATAAACTAATGCTAAATTTGTTACCTGAATTACTCGACTCTGCCCTTTGAATTATTTTTCTGAAATTTTGCTCCTACCTCAGAACAGCATTTTCATCTGCCAAGGAGGAGATATTGAGTTGGTGTTTTAATTCAACTGTCGAGATTTTCTGCTGAATACTTTTCTCCAATGCTAGCAGATTGTTTTTCTGGGGAAAAAGGAGCACCAGCTAGTTATTCACTTGCTGTACCCAGGCAGGATCAGTTGTTTTACACAACAGCAGGACAAGACAGCAGTGCTGACTGAGAAACACAGAAATCAGTCTAAACTACTCTAAGCAGACACAGACTTGTGCCCCTCCCTTCCTCTAATTCAGTTGTTCCGCTGTAGGAGCAGGCTTGTTATTAGAATGGTCAAACGCTGATGGGTTTGACAGTGCGAACATGAATGAAAGGTGGGATGTAGTGATGCCCAACACAAAGGGCTCCCATTACTAACAGAGTTGCTAGTCACAAAAGGCTGAAGTGCCAACACGGTACAGTTAATAACACTTGCTTTTATCTTCCCATTTACTTCTGTAGTGGACACATAATAATGTCTCTGCAAACAGAATGCCACTGGTTATTGTCTTATAAGTAGGGTGCACCCTACTTATAATTAACCAGACCAGATGGCAATAATCAGAGCATCACTACAGCTAAGAGTTTGTCAGCATATGCTCTGGTCATTAGCTTGGGTATAAAGAAAATTCACCATAGGTAGAAACACAGAGAGGGGAGGGGAATCCCCTCTCTCTCAGACACATAACTGAAGAGGTCACACAGTCAACTGCCATTTGTATTGTTACAAACCCGTGGGCCTGTAGTAACTTCATAGCTAGCATGCTGAACACTATGGTGTCTAGAAACTTCTTGGCAACTGTGACAAAAGAACTCAGATCCTCTTGTACCAAAAGCATAGGCCCCTACCAGGTGAGCTAAAGAAGAAATAGTCAGCCAGCTGTTAGACATATCCTTTGGCATACAGCAGAGCAGTTCTCTGGTCATTTATTATTATATTAATGCAAATTCTGTTCTGTGCACCTAGAGTACAACCCCCTCCAAAAGTCTGAATCCAGTAGCAGATATTAATAATGTCAAAGAAATGCACAGAAACAATCCACTTGAAAATTGGCTTTAGAAGTGCAAAAAGGTAGAAGTTAGGGCTCACCTTTTCTGACATGTCCACTAATTCTGGATGTCTTGATTTCTGAGGGTTCAGTGTGAGATACTAGAAGTTCCATTCAACACACACATTCCCCTTCCTCCTCAGCACAGGGAAAATCTTGCCCATTCAGTGACAGGCCTCACTTTGCTGGGGAATTCCCAACCAGTTTCAGAAAGGATTCTCTCAGAACAGAGAAACACCAGGGACGGGGGCTCAGTGGCCTCCTGCCTCTCCATGCAGTCCACAACATCTTGGTGGCCCCTTATTAACCCAAACAGGTTCCCTCACTTAACACTTCCTCCTGGATCCCCTATACCAGGCTCCTAATTCTTGACTCTCCCTTAGATCCTATCAAATGTATGTCTCAGCACTATCCTGTGCCTCACCCAATACTCTCAACATCCTCAACTCCTGCTCCACACCATGCATCCCCTGTACTCCAAACCCCAACACTATTCCCTTAGGGCTTATTAAGAAACAAGGAAATTAGCCAACAGTGGGGTTTGGATGATAACAGTTGAAGTATGTAAGTGCTTGTCTAAAAGATATGTATCATTACACACATCAGTGTAAAGAAATATGGGTTGGATGAATGGACTATAAAATGGTTAGAGAGTTGGCTAGATCATCGGGCTCAATGGGTAGTGATCAATGACTCCATGTCTAGCTGGCAGCCGGTAACAAGCGGAGTGCCCTAGGGGTCGGTCCTGGGGCTGGTTTTGTTCAACATCTTCATTAATGATCTGGAGGCTGGGGTAGATTGCACCCTCAGCAAGTTTGCAGATGACACTAAGCTAGGAGGAGTGGTAAATACCCTGGAAGGTAGGGATAGGATACAGAGTGACTTAGACAAATTGGAGGATTGGGTCAAAAGAAATATGATGAGGTTCAACAAGGACAAGTGCAGAGTCCTGCACTTAGGACAGAAGAATCCCATGCACAGCTACTGATTGGGGGCCGACGGGCTAGGCAGCAGTTCTGCAGAAAAGGACCTGGGGATTACAGTGGATAAGAAGCTGGATATGAGTCGGTAGTGTGCCCTGGTTGCCAAGAAGGCTAATAGCGTATTGGGCTGCATTAGTAAGAGCATCGCCAGCAGATCAAGGGAAGTGATTATTTCCCTCTATTCGACATTGGTGAGGCTGCATTTGGAGTATTGTGTCCAGTTTTGGGCCCCCCACATTATAGCACAGACTAGATCAACTGAGGTTTGTAGACATCTGAAATATTGGAGCACATAGTGCAGGATGAAGAAACAGGCGTTCAGATTTATCCTGAATTTCTTTGCTTTTATGCATTTGAATCAGGCCCTTAAAATGCTGTTTTGCTTATAAAGAAAAGAACTATATAATAAAGAAGCATTTTTTTCCTCAACAGAGTGGCTCCCAGCTGTTCAGTCAAACCTGCTGACTTTGGTAACAATGTTGCTGCTTTTTCCTCCTGTTAATATTGCAGAACCAACATGGCTATGAGGGAGAGAGTTGGGTTCTCCTCAGACTTAACTCCTTTTAAATATGAGCAGCTGTGCAACCTCCTACCTGCCCCTAATAGGTTGAACAATTGCCATCAAGACACTGGCAACTAGCACATTCATTTAAAGAGCAAACCCACAGGACTGGCTACTGGCATTGTTCAGTAGATGGGACTGTACAGTTAAGTGTGAGATGCACCCTCAATAATCCACCTTTTTCAGCAGCCAAATCACAACACGCCTTTGAAAGTAAGGGAAAGGGAAAGATTTTACGAAACATTCAATGGCATTTGGAAGCCTGAGAACAGCAGCAGCACCCTGTATCTAAGTAGTCCCATGTGCCATGAAGAAGGGAACGTAGCAGTTCAAGAGAGCCCGCAGGAACAAACAGGAGACCCATTTTCAGTACTAATAATGACATCACACACACTTTCCCCACCTCTTTCTTAAGCTCCAACTGAGCACTCTGCATAGTGGTGGTGAGAGCCTTGAGAATCTCCTCCTTCTCCTTCAAATCAGCTTCCAGAGACTTGATGGGATAAAACACAGACACAGTCACTTGGATAGAATGGGCTCCTTCCCCTCTAGCCCAATGTACTGTGCAGCCCCCATCAACTCTACCAGGCATTGCATCCCTCTCAGATACCTGTCAGTGCCACTATCTGCACCACAGGGGCTGGCCTGATCAGAAGCATGTACATACCACTGCCCTGATTTTGAAGATGCTTTTACAGGCTGGATTCATTCCTATTCATGGGGTCCAGCTAGTTACCCATGCTGTCCTTGCACTTAATTTGGCTAGATAAGAATCAAGCATAAGCTCCAGCATACAGACTTGATTTACCTAGAAGCCTTTCAAGACAATCTGCCACCCTCAACGAAACTTCAGTGTGCCACCCCCACACCTTAGAACAGAGGTTCTCAATGGGGGCAGGGTGGGCACATCAGACTTTTCTTGGGGGGAGGGGGAACATGGTGAGCCCTCAGATGGTTTGGGGGTTATGGGAGAAGTGGCAGAGGCCAGCGCCAGCTCGCAGTGCCTCTCAGGTCGGGCCTGATTTGAGTGAGTGGCACTGCAAACAGGCACCCGGGGTTGCTGCACCGCTCAGGTTTGGCCAGGCCACCCCTGCTGCCCTAGGCAGAATCTGTCGGCCTAGGGAGCTGTCCGGTTTGCATATAGCTAGAGTGGTCTCTGGATTTACCCCATCACACACAATGGTGCAGGGGCTACAAGTCACAGAGCAGCTGCATGTGAAGTGGGAGCAACTCCTAGAGGAGAGCAGACACAGCCACTCCCCCATTAAGGGTTTATGTCTACACTTGAAGCTGTGGGTGTGATTCCCAGCTCCAGGAGTCATACTCGCACTAGATCAATCAGAGCTAGTGCACTGAAACATAGTGTAGGTGTGTGGGGATGGCCTAACTGCCCCAAGTATGTGTCTCGGATGGGTACGTCAACAGGGTAGCCAGCCCTCCCACCACCCATACTGCCACAAATATGCTTTAGTTTTACCATGCTAGCACAACCAGAGCTAGCAGCAGTATGTCTCCTCAAGTGAGCTGGGAATCACACCCCTAGGTGCAAGTGGAGACATATCCCAGAGGAAGGCCAGCTCTGTTACTCACACTCAGGGATCTAGAGCAGACCAGCCAGCAAAGGGTGCACTAAACCATTACAGCCTTCCGACACCCTGGGCATGCAGCTCACTGGCCAGCAAGGCCCCTGACTAGGGTCTGCCCTTATTTGGGAAGTCTGATATGTATTTCACTCCTTTTTTATTTCAGGTGTTATAAAAGCATCATTGCCACATCAAGAACCCAGAATAAAGCTTTGTTTTCAAATAGAAATGACAGTTAAATTCACTGAGTGGCTCTGTCTCCTCTTTGTAGGGACAGTGCACAAACGGGGAGCTGATCGGTTTGCACCTATATCCTCCATAAGCTTAAATACCTCAGCTAAGTCCCATCCAGGTGACTGGGTAAGAATGCACTGCTCAGAAATCTAGACTGTATCCATGTTACACAGTTACTCCAGCTGCATACATTCTTTATTTGCCATACTTGCCTCTTTGACATTTTGCAACTCTTTTATTTTCTCCACGTCTTCCTGGTGCTGTTTAATATACTCCTGAAAAGGACACACAATTTGTGCACAGTTCATGTCAGGTCTGTAACATTCCCAGGCTTGTCAGTGAGGGCTCACTTCCCGCCACTCAAACAATCCAAAAGGCAAAACTGAACACGCACGACCTTTCAAACAATGACTGCTAGGCAGAAATACAAGTGAAGGGTGATTTGGAAGGTGTCTGACATGCCCCATATTCCTTAGATCCTGTCCCCCCCATGTGGTCTCATGTACACTCAAGAAGGGATCATGCACAGTCAACCACAGCTGATCACATACAGTATTTCCAATGGACTGGGAGGAGCTCCCAGACTGAAAACATATGATAAGCCATGGCCAAGTATTGCAGCTGCTAAGCTAATCTCCCTTGCCGTCACATCACCCCCTCCCTTCTTGAATCTCTCCATCTGCTGCCCCTTCTCCACCATATCAAGTTCAGAATTCTTGTCTTCACCTTTAAGCCCTGACTAACTCTGCAGTCAACTGTCTGTCTGACCTAGCCTCATACATCAGCTGCTCCCACCACTTCAGTCTGCTACCATTGCCAGCCTCAGGTTTCCGTTTGTCTGCTACTCCCACCACCTCCTCCATGCCTTTCTCCTCCCCACACAAGTGGGGTGTCCTCCCCAGTCTTGTTTGCCAAGCAGCCCCCTCCTCATTAAATAGGGATTAACCACATCACACACTGAACACATGGTGCTCCTGAGAAATGAGAATGCAGTGACCAGGAGAGGCAAGTCCTGAAGTCACCAAGAAGTGATTGTTGGTGCAGCATGAGTTATTGTTGAAAATATTATGGCTGCTGCAAACTTAGCAGCTCATTAATCAGTCCTTGCCACATCCACGGAAGGTAGTAATTATCCCCATTTTATAGATGGATAAACAGAGGCAGAGAGTGTGTGTCTTCTCCTGAGCAAATCCCTGACTTGTCTTCACCAGCATCTAACTTACTACTCTAGGGGGTACCTTTACCACAACAAATTCTAGTCTAGTCCATCTTGTCACATGCAATCATCACTGCTACAGTAGCATGTGACAGTGTAAATATTACCAGGATACCACCACTGAGACAAGCCAGAATGAACCAAACCATTTAGCCCGTTGAGCTTGTCAGGAAGCCATAAATAATAGGGAGTAAGCAGGTGATGGTGATTTCCTGTATGCTGCTTCTGGTTACCACTAGGCAACAATGCCTTGTTAGAGGCAATATTTGTATCTGAAATTATATTGCATCAGGCTCCCCAGAACCTTTGAGTAATGGGAGTCTTATAAATAAACTCATGAATTTACAACAAACCTGCTACTATTTTACTGGCATTAAGAGTTCACGGGAACTGCTGCACGTGAACATGTGACTTTATGTTTTCCACAGGACTAGTTACCTCTCTTTCTTTCTGGTTGAGTTTATTCGTCATGGAGTTACTACTCTGAGATGATTTATTTAGTTGTTCTCTCTCTATCTCAAATTTCTTCATCAATTCCTTCTCTGTGCAGAAAGAAAGACAGAGGTCTGAGGGGCTTTTCCTAATCATCCATTTTAATTATGTATAAACAGGCACACAAATGTATGTGGCAATGTGCCCCATAATATGAGGTTCCTGACCGATTCCATTTACATTCAACATCTCTACAGCCCTAACGGCATCTAAGAGTCAGATAATTAATGACAGCACCAAGTGTGCTCCGAAGGATAATGCTCTCGTAGTCTCATCCCATTCGTGGGCTCTGAGAGCATGTACACACACATGCCCACACATTTGATTACTTTTCCAGTCATCATCTTTCCCCCTGTTTGTCCTCTGGCTGTTCTCTCTTCTTTGCATGGTAACTTTGTCACTGGTATTATTTTGTGAAGCTCTGTGATGTGGCTTATATCCTACAGTACAATGTAGCCAAAAATATGTCATTACTCAGAATAGGTTAGCAGGGAAGATATAAGCATTTTGGTGAAGCGACAATATGGAGGAAGTGGCTCTTCCATTCTAAGCCCTGATTTATAGTCACTTATAAAGGTTCTTTTGTTGCTGTTTGTTTAAAATCCCAGGAAGTGTCAGATTTGGTCTCAGCCCAGAAGTGATTTTTTGTAATCAGGAGTGGGATCAAAGGCCTCAAATATATAAAATTGTCAGGAATAACTACTGCTATCATGGATAAGCTTCAGTAACTAGAACAGTAGGTATTCCTGGGTTCTTCTCCAGCCACTGAATAATGGACTGCAACTGCTTACTTTATTGCAGCCAAACCTAGAAGAGTCAGTGAAGCTGACTGGGATAATCTGGGAAAGTATTGATGTCCTACCAGCCAATAAGGCAGTTCTCAAGTAACGAAATTATTTGGAGGTAAGTGTAGTACCTAAAACTACTTCCAACTCACTGATTTTAATTCACAACATTTCAAGATGATGGTCACCTCTGAACAGAACAGATGGCCTAAGGTCAGGGGCAGATCCTCAGCTGGTGTGAGTGGTCATAGAACCATTTTGGAACTACAGCCATTTGCACCGGCTGCGCATCTGCCACCCAGGAGGTAAACACAAGCATCCTCATTTACTCACTTTGCTGTAACAGTGCCTTTTCCCGCTCAGTCCGTTCACTCTTCCTCCATTCAGCCTGCCGTCTCAGCCACTTCTCCTCCATTTCATCAGAAACACTGTCCTACACACAAAGACAATACACATTTTCAGAAGCTCTTCCAGAAACCCTGAATCTTCGATATTGCCTCCAACTATACTATAAAAAGATATTTAACAACTATATAGCCCTTTCCAGCCACAGATCCCAAAGTGCTTTACAAGGGAGCTCTATCCCAGGCTAAAGATCATAAGGAGGGCGATCCTTTGTAGAAGAGCCGATGTGAACCCTGCACACCACTCCTCCTCCACAGGCATGAGGGAGATACCGATGTAGTGGTAGATCCTCCAGTGGCACCCAGCATACCCTTGGGGATGGGGGTGAATCGGAGCAGGGCACTCACTTCTGTGCCCTCCCATGAAACTAAGCACTAGAATAACAGGGCTTGATCCACTTTTCAGATCATGGCAGGGTCACTGAAATCTCACCTGGTACATTCGGAATGCATTCTTCAGATACTTGTATTCCTTCTGCATCCCCTCTGTGCAACAAGAGGAGGACAAAAGGTGTAGTTAATACAGCAATTTTAACATGAACGTCTCCGCCGGGAAATTTGGACTAAAACCCTGAATAGTTAACATGAAAATGGGTTAGGCATCTCAGTCCAGACGCCACAAGACATATCTACATCAGATGCCACCACATAATTTCTTAATTCTTAGTCCCAAATTAAGTCTATTTTTAAAGGAAGCTCAGAATTATGGGGACTGAAGGTAGGTTGGGACAGATTACATGGGGAATATCTACTAACTCTATAGCTGGCCTCAAGACAACTCTGTCAGTCACTTTCACGAGCACCAAAAGGCACCAAAAATTATAATAGCTGGACTACATTCATTGATTTGAAAGATTTTCTTCATTTCTGTTTACAAAAGTACCAAGCAAACCACAGAAGGTCTGACTGACCCTCTAACAAGTTGCCTGGGCAGCCTTCCCTTGAAATCAGTATCTGTTTGGAAACCTGGTCATTAGTCAGGGCAGTGGAAATCTGATGAGATCAGGTAATCTCCAATTTCCTCCTGCATTTTGGACTGAAATCTCTCAGGAATGAATGGTTATTTACCTCGTAATTGTTGTTCTTCAAGAGGTGTTCCTCATGTCCATTCTGAATTAGATGTGCGCGCACTGCATGCACCGGTGCCGGAAATTTTTCCCCTAGTGGTATCCATAGGGCTGGCTCTAGGCAGCGGTGTGCATATGCGCTCATACATAGGGTGCTGCCAGCCCCCCTCTCTCTCAGTTCTTTCTTGCCAGAACTCAGACAGAGGGTGGGTGTGGAATGGACACGAGAAACATCTCGAAGAGCAACAGTCACAAGGTAAGTAACCATTCTTTCTTCTTCGAGTGCTTGCTCATGTCCATTCTGAATTAGGTGACTCGCCAGCTGTGCCTCCCGGAGGTGGGCAGGAGTTCATGACCGTGAAGATTGAAGAACCGCTCTGCCAAACCCCAGCATCATCCTGAGCTTGCTGTGTGATGGCCGAATGGGACATAAACATATGTATCGAGGGCCACTTAGCGGCTCTACATATGTCCTGAATGGATACATACGCTAGAAAGGCTGCTGAAGATACCTGTGCCCTTGTGGAGTGGGTGGACTGGAAAGCTGGTGGCATGACCCCCGCTTGCTTGTAACAAGTCTGAATGCAAGCCGTAATCCAGGGCGAGATCTGTTGGTCGACACCATACATCCCTTCATCTGGTCAGTGATCGCAACGAAGAGCTGCATGGAGCAGCAGAAGGGTCTGGTCCTATCGATGTACAAAGCCAATGATCTCTTCACATCGAGAGAGTAGTGACATCTCTCCTCACTGGATTTGTGGGGCTTCGGATAGAACACTGGCAGGAGTATGTCCTGGTTAACATGGAAGAGGGAAATGCTGGGTGAGGATGAAGCCGCAACTTGTCGTTGAAGAAAACTGTGTATGGTGGCTCTGAGATCAGGGCTTTTAACTCAGAGACCCTCCGTGCCGAGCTGATCGCCACCAAGAATGCCACATTCCAGGACAGATGCGTTAGTGAGCAAGAAGCCAACAGCTCAAATGGCGGTGCCGTAAGTCTTGAGAGAACAAAGTTCAGATCCCACTGAGGGATCGGGTCTCGTAGAGGAGAAAAAAGTCTTTCCAGGCTCTTGAAGAATCTGGACACCATCCCATGGGAGAAAACAGATCTGCTTTGGATCAGAAGGTGAAAGGCCGAAGTTGCTGCCAGGTGCACCTTAATCGACGAGAAGGCCAGGCCTTCCTGCTTCAGATGAAGCAGATAGTACAGGATCATCTGAAGAGGGGAATTTAGTCAGTGAGATGTTTTGACTTGTCACCCAGCAGGTGAAGTTTTTCCATTTGGCTAAATGAGACACTCTCGTAGAAGGCTTTCTGCTCTCCAACAGAATCCTTTGAACTTGGGCTGAGCAGTGGCGCTCGTCCCTGCTCAACCATGAAGCATCCATGCCACCAGGCAGACTGGCCAGATCTGGGTGGAGCAGCCGGTCCAGTATCATCGGGAGTGACCATGGTTGGCCATTGAGAGCTCAGATAGCTTCCCAAATCAATTCTGCCTGGGCCATGCTGGGGCTATCTCAATGACCCGTGCTCTATCCTCTTGATCTTTACAAGGACTCGGTGTATGAGAGGTATTGGGGGGAAAAGCATACAATAGACCCCATGCCCACAACAGGAGAAAGGCATCCATCAGGGGGGTGTCCTCTGACCCCAGGAGAGAGCAGCATTGAGTGCACTTTCTATTTTCCCTGGTAGCAAAGACGTCCACCAGGGGAGTTCCCCACCTTTGGAAAATGTGGTTGGCCACCTCCTGGTGGAGAGACCATTCATGATGTGAACAGAAGAACCTGCTCAGCTGATCTATCAGTGTATTTTTTTTAGCCCCGGTAGATGAACTGCCTCCAGCTGGATGTTGTAGCTTATGCAGAGGTCCCACAGACACAATGCTTCGTGATAGAGGGCTGAAGACCTTGCCTGTTGATGTAGTACATGGTGGTTCTGTTGTCTGTCAGGACTCTTCCCACTTCATTGGAGAGGTGTGGTAGGAATACCTTGCAGGCCAGGTGAATTGCCCTGAGTTCCCTGACATCCCACCCCACTCCATATCTAAAGCATCTGATTTGAATGACAGAGTTGGTCTGGGGGCGAAAGGTACCCCTGCTATTACATGTCGAGGTTCCATCCACCATGACAGGGAGTTAAGTACATTTTGGGGGAGGGTTGGTTTGTGAGTATTCTGTCCAAGTAGTGTCTGGACGCAGAGCAAACTGTGGGAAGTCACAACTGGAGTGGCTGAAGTCGCATCCTGGCGTGCCTAACCACATATGTACACACTGCCACGTGCCCCAGGAGACTGAGACACACACTCACCATGGTGAGGGGGTGGGCTGTAAGTCAGGCTATGAGCTCTGACTTTGCTAAAAATCTGTCTTTGGGCAAAAGTGCTTTGGCTTGAGTAGAGTCCAGGACTGTCCCTATGAACTCTATCTTTTGAACTGGTATAAGTATCGATTTTTGCTCGTTTATTAACAGGCCCAGCAACCCAGCAGGTGTCCCTTATGATCTCGATGCCACATTGGACCTGCATCCGTGACCGACCCCAGATCTGCCAGTCGTCCAGGTAAGGAAAAACCTGCAATCCTCTGTGACAGAGGTGGACCACAACTACCGCCATGTATTTGGTGAACACGCACGGCACGGTGGAAAGGCCAAACAGGAGGCCTGCGAATGGGTAGTGTTGAGTGCCCACAGTAAATCGCAGGAATCTCTTGTAGCCCAGGAAAATTACAATATGAAAATAAGTGTCTTTCAAGTTGAGAGTGTCGTTCCAGTCGTCTGGATCCAGGAAGGGGATGATAGCTGCCAGGGTAACCATGTGGAATTTCAGCTTTTTGAGGAATTTGTTCAAAACACATAGGTCTAGACTGGTCCTCAGCCTTCCTTTGGCTTTTGGAATAAGAAAATAACGGGTGTAGAAACCCCTTCCCCTCAATCTTTGAGGAACCTCTTCCACCGTGCCCACATGCTGCACCTCCTGAACGAGGAGTTGCTCATGAGAGGGGGCCCTGAAGAGGGACGGGGAGGAAGGGTGGGAAGGCGGGAGCGAAATAAACTGGAGGGCATAAGCCAAAGGTCACTGTGCTTAGAACGCAGTGTTCTGTCATTATGGCCCTCCAAGCAGGGAGGGAAGATGCTAGGCGGGAAGAAAATAACCAGGAATTTGGATCCTGAGAAAAGTCTGGTAGGTTGCTCTCAGGCGCACCTTCAAAAGCCTCACTTTTCCCCTGAGGGATGGCGGCTCGGCCCTGATCTCGAGGCAGAAACTGGCAAATTGCCCCGATGGCATTTATAGTTCTTATGTCTCTTCTTATAGGGCTCCTGACCCCCAAAGCGCTGCTGATGAGAGGGGCTGAAATGCCTCCTAGACAAAGACGGGGTGTAGAGACCCAAAGATCTCAAAGTAGCCCTTGAGTCTTTCAGGCCATGCAGCCTGGAGTCAGTCTGGTCTGCAAAGAAGGCTGAGCCATCAAATGGGAGGTCCTGGATGGATTGCTGGACCTCCATTGAAAGACCAGATGATTGGAGCGAAGACACTTTCCTCATTGACACCACGGAGGCCATTGCCTGCACGGCCAAGTTCGCAGAGTCTAATGCCACCTGCAGGGAGGTGCTGGCCATTGATTTCCCCTCCTCCAGGACTGCTTCAAATTCCTGCTTGGAGGACCGAGGGAGGGAGCTGGAAAACGTTTCCAGTGACTGCCAGATATTATAACGGCATCATCCCAAGAGAGCTTGCTGATTGGACACCCTTAACTGTAGGTTCACTGTTGAGTACACCTTGTGACCAAATAAATCTAATTTCTTGGCTTCTTTATTCTTGGGCGTTGAACTCATTTGTCCCTGCCTGTCATGCTCATTAGCTGCCGCCACAACTAGTGAACCCGGGGATGGGTGTGTGTATAAATATTCAAACCCCTTGGCGGGCTCATAATATTTCTTCTTTGCCTGCTTAGATATGGGGGGCAGGGAGGCTTGGGTTTGCCATAGCGCCTTAGCGGGCTTCAGCATTCCATCATGCACTGGGAGGGCCACTCTGGATGGGGCTGTGGATGCCAGGATGCCAAAGAGTTTATCCACTGGCTCAGAAAGTTCCTCTATTTTGAGGCCCAGGTTAGCCACCATCTGTGTCAGCAGGTCTTGGTGCACCCTGTAATCATCCAGAGGGGCAGCATGAAAGGGGCCTGCTACCACCTCCTCTGGTGAGGATGAGGAGGCAGGAAGCTGATCGGGAGCTGGATTTTCCTCTCTGGTCGGGATGGTTACCGAGGGGCTACCCGAGAGAGCGTCTTCTCGGTCCGATCCAATATCTATGTCCGGTACCACGGTGGGGTCCTTAGAGGATTGCAGTACTGAGGCGCTCCCAGTCGACTGATTGTATGGCATCGTGGCCTGAGGGAACCTCCACGGATTCCAAAATTGCCAGGGACCAGGCCATTGTCCCTGTGGCCACCCTCCCATCTGAGGCAGCATGGGGAACCCAGTGGGCTGCTTGGGGACTTGCTCCTGTGGAGGAACGACTACTTCCTCCCCTGAGTCCAAGGAGCTGATTGCTGGCGACCATGGCACCGACACTGCATGCTTCTCTGCGCCACTTCTTAAACGTTCGGACTCCAGTGACAAGGAGCGGTGCCAAGAACCCAAGAGCTGTTTGTGCCTTGACCGTGTCTTGTTCTTAGGCTTATTAGGACTTTGTTCTTAGGATTTTTGGAGTGCCGGGACTCCAGAGATTCACCACGGGGGCTCGCGAAGCAGTGCCAGGGGTTCAGGGAGTGCCAGCATTCCAAAGATCAACATCAGTGTTCTTTGGACCAGTACCGATGTGCTGGTGACTGGCGCCTGACGCCCGGTGACCAAACACTTGATCCTGACATATGTCGATGCGGTACCAGGGAGTGATGCCAGGACTCTGGCGACTGCTGCAAAACCGGCGTGGAAATGGGGTGCTGTGGTGGAACCAATACTGGCTTTCCCTTCAACTGACCCCCAGCCAGGGCATCTGATCCTCGAGGCCCTGCTCTAACCTCCTGCAGTGTAGGTGGCACTGGCAGGGCCAATAGGTCCTTCATTGCCTGGAATGCCTCAGGTGTAGAAGGGACTAACATTGGGGCCTCTGCCACTCCTCAGAGTTGGCAGTGGTGCCAGAGTTGGGCTCGATGCTCTCATGGGTGGAGGCATTCTCGGGGCTGAATCAGCTTTTACTGCGGTGCTTCAGCTCTTCTTAGCTGATTTTGGCTTTTTTTTTTTTTTTCGGCATCTGCCTCCTTCTCTTCGGCACCAGTGATGTCAAGCAGTGCCATGCAGGCACCGACGCCGGGGGAGCACTCTTGGTTGATGCCACCGTACTGGGTGTCGAATCCGATTGTGATTCTGATGCTGGTCTGAGTGCCGATTCCATGAGAAGGGCCTTGAGTCTAATGTCCCAGTCCTTCTTGATTCGAGGGTGAAAACCTTTGTAGATTTTACACTTTTCACAAAGGTGAGCTTCCCCCAGACAATTCAAACAGCTCTGGTGCAGGTCGCTCAGCAGCACAGGCTTCTTGCACAAAGCGCATGGTTTAAAATCTGGAGATTGGGGCATGTCCCGACTCCGGGTAAATAAATAGCTAACGAATTAACTACTAGATAATAAACTCTTAAACAACAATTATATACACTAGAAATACAACCAACCACTAGAAATACTATAGCTTGCAAGAGCAAGAGAATGTTCCAGCACCATCATGGGCAGTAAGAAGGAACTGATAGGGAGGGGGGCCGGCAGCGCCCTATATACGAGTGCATACACACACCGCTGCAGTAGGTGCTGGAGCTGGCCCTACAGATCCCACTAGCGGAAAAATTTCCGGAACCGGTGCATGTGCTGCGCACACACCTAATTCAGAACGGACACAAGCAAGCACTCAAAGAAGAACTGTGTGAGACTTTGGAATAACTGAATCTCAACGAGAGTCTTGATTCGGACTCAAACACAGACCCCAGTCTAAACCTAATTCAGATCCTAAGGTGACTGCTGAAGTCCACTTATAATTCCAACACAACACTAGCATTTAAAGAAATGGCACTGTACCAGCCCCAACCCACCCCTTAACAATTTTCCCTCTTCCTCAACATACTATTGACAATCACATCTCAAATCCCTCTTTGCTTTCAGTACCAAAACATGGAGCAGTGAGGGAAGCTTCCAAAGGGAGAGTCTGCTGCTGTAAATATACTAGAGCGGGAAAGAACCCAGCAGGAGTTTCCAGCTCAGAGTTACCATGGGAACTACAGGGAACAGTACTGTGTGAGGAAGGACTTCCCAGAAAGCCTGTCCATACCCATTTTCTCTTGTGCAGAGGCCCTCTCAGTCCTCAGTTCTTTCTTGTTCTGCTCTTGCAAGGCCTGGAGCTCTGCACAGTGAGCTTCTTGGAGTTCCCTGTGTGACCAACACACAAGCAAACCACATCAATGCAGATATCCTTACAGCACACTTTCCTCTTATCCATCCACACAATCATGTATAGTGATGGAATCTAGCTGTGTAACTTATTTTGTTTTCCGTGTACTGCACACTTAAATTTCTAGGACTCTTCAGGAGGCAACTGACATTTTGTGATCAATTCAGCTGCAGATTGTGGGGGAGGCGATAGGGGGGAGTTGGGAGGAAGACACTGCCCCTGTCGTGGAGACTTTACTTTTGTTCTTTCTTGTTTTGTTGTTTTCCTGTGTTTTAAAATTGAAGTCAACCAGGCTGAAAGTATGTGGTTGCTCTGGGTGTGGGGAAAATATAACTTGGGGTGTTATTTGATAATCAGAGGAATCACAGATATATCATACAGATCTTCTTAAACAAGTAGCCATTAGAAGCTTGACATCTCACACCATCATCTATTTTGTTTGTGCTGTGCATGTCCCAGCTAATAATTGATCTTATTTTATTGCTATTTGTCTTATTTTTATTCTCACATTTTCTCTCTTTAAAGTGCTTTAGTTTTTAATACTGTGATTGACATGAGCAGAATTTAGTGATGCTGTACAAGGGATATCTAAAAGTCAGTTGATATATTATATATAGAACGTATTAATAAATTAATGTATATATAATATATATATATATATGTATATTTTATTGTTTGTGCAGTAAAAGTTTACTGTATGTGGGGATGCTGGAGGAAGTCAGGTGTTGCTAGAGTTAACCCATCACCACCTTCTCAATAATTTTTCCCCAAACTGATGAGATTACTGATGACAACTGAAACCATATATCATGAAGATGCCAACAACGTGCTGATGACACCTAGCACCTCATAACTTGAAGACAATGTGGTGCCCAAAGTGTCTCAATGTCTGGACAATGTAGGAACATGAATGATTTTTCTTACATAATTAGGCTGATCAGCAAAGGAAAACACAAACTGACAGACACACTGCTACACCCTCCCATTACTCCAAGAAAGTGTCCAGGCCAGGATCTCACAACAGCTGTACATTTCACATTTTGGCCTATAGGAGGATGGAAATACCACCAGAAAATATAATCTCACAATATTTTCAGCATGGGACAAAATGGACAAAGTGCACAGCCTGGGACAAAGTGCAGATGGCTTCATGATACTGTTGCTCACATGGTATTTAGGACTGGAAAGTTGAGCCTGATTCCGGCCTGGATTCAAAGCCACTGGATCTGGATGCTCCAAATCAGACTCCCCAAAATTCAAATTTCAGCATTTTTCCCATTCCCAATAATAATTATGGTATAGAGATCACAGTGCAGCTATCTAAAAACTTGTCTCATCTTATAGGAGACATACTGCCATGTTGTCTCTTATTCCGAACATCCAAAACCACACATGTAGAATGTTGCAGAGGAAAATGTGGTATCCAGCATCCAGTTCACATATGTGCTTTCCTCCTTCCACAGCACAGCAGTTGTACCTGATCTTGTTCTCATGCTCCTGTTGCATCTCATTGCATTTTTCTTCCATGTCCTTCTCCAACTTGAAAGAAAAAGAGAGATTTTTACTAAGGTGTAAACATGCCTACCTTGCCATCAATTTGACAGAAAATATCTGCTAATGGCATAACTCCAGTCGGGTTACTAAAAGTACTATCCACAGTGGACTCAGAACTGTGATATCTACAATTCTGAACCCAGGACAGAAAAGGCTGGTTTTTCCATTAAAAAAAAAAGCTGTTTAAATGTTTTCCATCCTAGGCTTGTTCTGCAGAGATCTCTTCATTTACCCAAGCCATGGCTCCTTGTTCAGTGTCACCAACTGCAGTCAGAATAAACACTTCTAAATCTCAAAGGCAGCAGGGAAGTCATTCCCGGTGGGCTTTTAAAAAGTACTGAAGTCACTTGGGAGCATAAGTCCCAGTGGCTTTCAAGTGACTTTAGGTGGTTTTAAAAATGCTGCCCGCCATGAAGCAGCTGTTCGCCTGTAGAGAAATGCACATATATGGCACATAAATAATTGGCCAAATGCCCTGACTGCCAGTCCTCTGTACTAACCATCAGAAAACGATGCCTTCCTGCAGGCAGGCAGAACACCTAGCAATCTGGGTGCACTTTAGCCAGTCAATCACTAATAACGGCACTGAAAGGATCCAGGTGGTGCTGTGTGATCTACTCATTGCTTTCCCTGTAATCTTCCTCAGACTGTGTGGTTTCCTGCAGCACTTTCTGAGAAGGGAAAGATTACAACTGGGGGGGGACTCACCAGTTTGCGGGAGGCCTGGTGATCTCTACGCAGTTGCTCCATCATGTCTGTCAGCTCAGCAATCTGCTCCTCTAAGTCAGTAATCACATCTTCCCTAGAACGATACACCATCTCTGTCAACAAGGCCACCAGAAGAAAATAAGATCACAGAAAAAAAACAAGCTTTGACAGCCTGCCCACACAAAGGCACCTAACCTGCCTGCCAAAGTGAGAAAGGAGGGAGTCTAGATGCACAGAGGGAATGAGGAGAGGTGGGCAGCTGCAAACAGTGACTGACTATCATGGGTCAGAATGCGAGTCAGAAGGTGGAATATCTTTGAGAAGTTCTGGTGCACCTGGGTCTCTGATTTATTCTTGCGCTGTGTTCCAGTGAATTTTACAATCCCAACTCTGATAGCAACTACCCCAGATACTGAAAGGTTGGTTAACAATGATCAAAGCACCCTTTGTATTATTCCCTGTCTCTAATGATTACAGCTTTCATCTGCAGAAAGAAAGGGCTTTTCTCAACATGGAAACATGAGACTTAAAATTGAATGGATAGTATTCCCTCTCCAAAAGGCAGGTCTCTTATAGTGAGAGCCTTTTAATCTGGTTACTGGTGCTCAGTACTTCTAGATAACTTTCAGTTTCATTGGGGCAACTTCCTCCAGCCATTACTGAAGCTTTCCTGTGATCCTGTTTGATCACCCTCTCTCTTTTACAGCATCCTGAAGATTTCATGCCTTGGCTACCACCTTTCTGTCCAAGGTGGACCAGGCAGGACTCCCTCTAGAGACCATCAACGATACTGCTTAATCATCAGGAAGGACAACTGTTGAGCAACATGTGATGTGCTTCTGCCAAGGGACTAAACATACTGCCTCTGCAACACTCCCAGCCTCTTAGAGCTAAGAGAATGAAACGCTGGGTCCCAGACCACAGAAGGGCTTTTATTTAATACTTCACATAGTTCTAGTATCCTCCCAATGGCAGCTAGATACCAGATTTAAGGTCACAAGAGCATTCCAAAGAGAAAACGCAAACTGTGGGGATGAGAACATTTAAAGGAATTGATCAAACTTAATGATCAAACTATGTTAAACCTTAAACAGAGTAATTTGAAATTTTAATGGGCTGCAACATTTGCTCAAGTACTACATATGAACCAGAGATAGGCTCAGAAAACAACATTCAGATCCAAATCCAAATTACACAAAGTTAAGAGATATTTGGCTCCAGATTTTGAGTCATCCCCACCTTCTTATCAAAGTGTATTTCATATCACAGTAATTTACAAACTGTATTCAGTCACAATAAATGACTACTGACGGAACAAGATCTGAATATACATGCTATTTTAAGCTCTTAATTTAACATCTGCTCTCCTTACAGGGGTTCTAAATTTAGACTAATTTTCTAGCTATGAACACAAAACAAGCAGTGAGACAGCAGTGTTCCACCTCCAGAGTGAAAGGAGGTGAAGGAGACACTTTGTATATAACAGCACATCTTGCTGTCACTGGTAAATCAAGAAGCAGCATTCAGAGTCAAGAATGAAACCAGGTTACTGCAGGTGGTGGTGAGAAGAAACACACAGGAGGTTAAAAATGTACATAAAGTTGACAGTTTTTTATTTTGACCCAAAAGAAACACAAAACAAGCAATACTCACATCTCAAGTTTCAATGGGGTGCTGCAAAGAGAGTGAAAGATTAAATGAACATTATCAAAATTCTGCAGGTTGAATTAGAACAGATGACATGAGTTTGTTGCAAAGCAAAAAGCATCTAAGAGGCAGATCGTCATGGAGTGTTCTCTAAAGTTTGTTCCATTAGCAGTTCCTCCCATCCAGCAAGATACCACACAGCAACTCAGAAATTATCTACAATGACTTTTCAGTCTCAGCACAAACACATCCACTGGTGGTAGGTGCTAAAAAATAGACAATGAAGTGGATGGGAATGCTCAATGAGAAGGCAAGGCACAGTCATTTCAAGGCAAGTCAGAAACAAAACATTTATGCGTCTTATATTTTGCCTGAAAGCAGAGAGCTATGAACACACCTGGGCAGACGTATCAAAGTTAGTGCTAGCTGAAGAAAGTAGGTGGTATAAGAATTGCCTCTTCTAAAGGTTGAGATCATCAGATATCTTTACTGAATCTTTAGTTTGGACCTGCATGATCCTCTCACACCAGCCTGAGGCTCTCCCATTCTCTTACCTCGCTGTTGTTTGCCTTAAAAATGCTTCATCATTAATAAAACGTTATTTTTGTTACAGAAATAAAACGTCCCTCATTAAAATAAATGCTATTTTGGTATCATCCCTCACTTTGGCTCCTTATCCCCCATTTGGGCCTTGAAAGGCAGAGCATTATGGCTGAGACTATACAACTGATTCTAAAATTGCAGAAGGCAGCACTATCAAATCACAGCATGCGACTCTCTTTTCTACCCTGGTGACAGCTACGGGAGTGCCACATGCAGAAGAATGAATAAGACCGAAAACTCACACAAATCAGAAGCTCAGAGCAAAGAAGCTTGATTCTGCTCTCACTTCTATGAAGTCAGTGGAATCGCTCCCAATTTATTTAAATGAGAGAAGAATCAGACTCCATCTCCCTCTTAACACATACCAGGTGTTTTCATTGGGCCAGATTCTAATCTTACATCAGCTTCACAGGGGCGTAACTGAGTTGGGCTAGAGAAAGGCCCCTTGTCTATGTAGTATGTGCTCATGAGGGTCATATCCCCTCTTTCAAGCCTTCAGTTTCCTCACACACTATTATTTTTGGTGGGGGGACCAGAACCATTTTAAGATTCAACCACCTTTCTTGCCATTTAATTCATTTCCTAAGATTACCTGGGAACAAAGGGTGGGACTGGTTCTTCAGTTGTTATTTTTCTTTCAAAAAACTCCTCCCCTAGTGTGACGGAGAGATGCTCTTTACTCCGGGTCAAGGTATAGCCAGGTGAGATTTCTATGAACTCCACTGAAGCCTGGGGGCCAAAAGAGAAGACATTCAGCTCAGGAAACCCAGTGTCTGGAGCCCTAAATCCATTAAAGTGATCTCTCTCTCTCACTCAAACTGTTGGGAGCGTTTTCTGAAGTGCTGCCTGTACCAGCAGAAGGGAAAAATGGGATTCCCCACCCAATGACCCTCCCGCAAAATCAAGTCGAATCAGATCTGTACTATTACATGGTTTTTGTATTTTATGCTCAGCTCCATGAGTCAAGAGCAGCCCACACATTTCTGCAATGGGGCCTCCAGCTGCCTTCATAACACTAGAGCAAGATGGAAAATCACATCCTGGGTCCAGCATTCACCATGCACGGCATCTCTGTATTTAAGATCCAGGCCACTACAATTTGCTTAATTTTGCTGCTGCCCTTATGCCTCCAACAGGCTCCCAACGTTGAGAGCAGGAAGTGAAGAACGCCTTATCCAGATTAACTGCAAGGGGAAGTCAGGCAGAATTCTAAGGAGCCAAGCTGAAGTTTGTTCAGGATAGAGGGGTTGACACCCCAGCTCTTAACAAGTGCCAAGGGATCTTTAAGAAGCACAGGTAGGAAAGGTCTCTGTTTTCCCCTGAACATTGGCACAGCATGCTCTAACACCAGGCTCAGAACTTGGTCTACTCTTTTCTAGGAGGTAAGACCATCAGCTGCCAAATTACTGGCATCACTCCCTGCAGCAGCTGGGTTTTCCAGGGAGGGCTCCCATTTAAGCACTGACCTGACCCAACCCTGTTTAGCTGGTACATGCAGATGGGATTGCAGCACAGGGCAGTAGGAGGGTATGGGCCAGTTAATCTAGCAGAACCCCTTACAGTCACCAGTTAACTATAATCATCCAGCGTGAGGCCATACAGAAGAATTGCAAAGCCTAAGGGAGCCATGAAAACTGCCAGTGCCCCAACTGCCTTAATAGACCAAACATTAATTATCTAAAAGCCCAGACTATCATTAAATAAAAGACTACTATTATACAAGAAAAATAGCACAGCTAGCCTGCCAAACACTAACTGTAATCAAGTGGCCTTAATCCTCTCCATGAAGCTCACTAAGATTCGTCTCTGGTGGACCACATGGAGACCAAATTTCAAAGATGGTGGCTATCAAATGAAAAAGCCTACCATGAGTCTCAGAGAAATGTAACCTAGGAACTATCAGCAAGACTCCCAGCTAATGTCTTCTTCCATGATGCGGTAGGGAGAGAGGAGGTCCACCAAATAACAGACCCAGACCATTAAGGGCTTTTGAAACACCAAATTGAACTAAGTAACAAAATAGAACATGAGTGCAATGATACAAGCACTGGGCAGCTGTACAATGCATTAGTTGAAGCGTCAAAATGATCTTGAAATGTAGCCCCATATAGAGTGCATTACAGCAGCCTAGCCTAGAGGTAGCAAAAGAGTAGAAGGCAGTCATGATTCTATATTAAAAGAGAAAGTTTCCTAGCCAGCTGCAGATGATAAAAGATAGTATATACTGCTGCTGAGTCTCCCAATGCAATGATGGATCCAACAGGACCACCAGACTCTGAATCATTTCAGCCACAGGTGGGCACATCCTCATAGTAATTGGTGGAGACGCCTCCCAAATAACTCCTCTAGGTGTCCTCTACAAACAAGCGTAACTTTCATATTATCAGGACTGTCACAGCCAGCTTGCTTTCACCCAGGTTCTTAACTTAGCAAGGCCCCAGGAGAACAGCGTAACATCAGAAATCCACCTTGACTCTTGAATCCAAATCCACAGAGTGACTTGGAATCATAAATGCTGGAGAGACTTTTAAAGTTACTTCACATGTCTACTAACATTAAATGGACTCACCAATCAGAATGCAGGGATGTTTTACCATTTTCAATCCTCTGCACTTATTCACTATTGCTCTCCATAGAATTTGATCATCCATATACCTACAGGGGAACATGGCCACTGTAATATCCTAAGGATCTACTCTCCAGATTTCTGCAATGGACTTTTAAATAATCAAAGAAGAGAATGAATTCAACCAAAGCATCCAATCCTTTTACACAGAGTCCAGTGCCTGCTGAGAGAAGGTTTGGGAACTTAGCAAGTGTTGCGTGGACACCTACGATTAGTAAAGTTCTTGATGTACCCAGCAATCCAGGCCTAATGTATTGATGTAAGGAGCTGCTGGAAACCTGGAAAACAGGGTTACTTACCAGTAACTGTTGTTCTTCGAGATGTGTTGCTCATGTCCATTCCAATATAGGTGAGTGCACGCCACCGTGAACTGGTTCCCGGAACTTTTTTCCCCTTCGCAGACCCCGTAGGGTTGGCTTAGGTGCCCCTAGAGTACCGTGCTCATGCCGTGGTATATGAGGCACCGCCAACCCTATGGGCCCTCAGTCCCTTCTTTCTGCAGACTCCGACAACAGGGACGGAGGGTGGGTGTGGAATGGATATGAGCAACGCATCTCGAAGAACAACAGTTATTGGTAAGTAACCCTGTTTTCTACTTGGAGTGATTGCTCATATCCATTCCAATATAGGTGATTAAAAAGCCATACCTTGGAGGTGGGTAGGAGTTACTGGTGAGCTGCTCTCATCAGCATGGCTCTGCCGAATCCCATGTCCTCTCTCGCCTGATGCACGATGGCGTAGTGGGACGTGAAGATGTGCACCGATGACCAGGTGGCAGCTTTGCAGATGTCCTGCAGGGGCACCCTCTCCAGAAAGGCCGCAGACAAGGCCTGGGCTCTGGTTGAGTGCGCTGAAACGGCCCCTAGAAACCGTACATGCGCCTGCTCATAGCAGCACTTAATGCAGGCGGTGAGCCACGTGGAGATGCGCTGGGTGGAGACACGTGAGCCTTTCATCCGATCCACCACTGCAACGAACAGCTGCGTCAACTTCCGGAACGGCCTGGTCCGCTCGATGTAGTAGGCCAGGGCCCGCCTGATGCCAAGTGAGTGCCATCTCTGCTCCTCTTCTGACCCATGCGGTTTTGGAAAAAATACGGGGAGGAAGATGTCTTGGTTATAGTGAAATTGGGAGACCACCTTAGGCAGGAAGGCTGGATGGGGTCTCAACCGTACCTTGTCTTTATAAAAGACGGTGTAGGAGGGCTCCGAGGTCAAAGCTCTAATCTTGGAAACCCTCCTAGCCGAGGTAATGGCCACCAGGGAGGCTACCTTCCAAGATAGGACAAGCAGCAGGCATGTAACCATGGGCTCGAAGGGGGGCCCCCTGTTAGTCTGGAGAGGACCAGGTTTAGATCCCAGGGAGGCACCGGGTCACAGACCTGCGGGTAAAGCCTCTCCACCCCCTTGAGGAACCTGATTGACATGGGGTGGGAGAACAGGGATCTCCCCTCTAGCGGCTGATGGAAAGCTGAGATAGCCGCCAGGCGGACCTTCAGGGAGGCTAGCACCGAACCCTGGAGCTTCAGCTGGAGTAGATACTCCAGAATCACCTGGATAGGTGAGCAGCTCAGCGGGATGCCCCGGGACTCCGCCCAGCAGGTAAACCTTCTCCACTTGACCCGGGACACGACCTGTGTTGAAGGTTTTCTGCTGCCCAACAGAATTTGTTGGACCTGCGCCGAGCAGGCTCTCCCCGCCTCCGTCAGCCACATAGCCTCCAGGCCGTCAGGTGTAGGGAGTCCAGGTCCGGGTGGAGCAGACAACCTTGGTCCTGGGAGAGCAGGTTGTGTGTCTCGGGAGCTCCACTGGTGGGGCGATCGACAGGTCCAGCAGCATACTGTACCAGTGCTGTCTCGGCCAGGCTGGGGCAATGACTATTATGTCTGCTCTGTCCCTCTTGATTTTCAAGAGGACCCTGGGCAGGAGCGGAATGGGGGGAAATGCATACATGAGGGTCCCCTTCCACTCGATGAGGAATGCGTCGGAGATGGAGCCGGCTCACGACCGCGGAGCGAGCAAAACCTTGGGCACTTCCTGTTCCAAGACGACGTGAACAGGTCCAGTTGGGGAACACCCCACTTGCAGAAGATAAAAGTCACCACCTCTGGGTGCAGTGACCAGTCGTGGCGGGGTAGAAACAACTTGCTGAGGCAGTCCGCCTCATCGTTCCTGACCCCTGGGAGGTGAGAGGCAGATAAGTGAAAGTCATGCCTCACTGAGAAGTCCCACAGTCGAATGGCCTCCTGGCAGAGGGCAGAGGAGTGTGCTCCCCCCGCCTCTTCATGTAAAACATGGCTGCAGTATTGTCCATCAGGACCTGAACCATCCTGCCCCTCAGGAATCTGAGGAACACTTTGCAGGCCAACCGGACTGCCCTGAGCTCTCTTACATTGATATGGAGGTTCTTCTCCTCCTACGACCACAGCCCCTGGGTGCTCAGGTCGGCACTGTTGTGGGCTCCCCACCCCACGTCCGAGGTGTCTGAGATCAGGGTGACTGATGGGGCCAGATCCTTGAAGGGAACTCCTTTCAACACCGTCCCGGGAGTCCTCCACCAGTCCAGTGAGGCTAGAACCTCTGGGGGAACAGTGACCACCCTGTTCAAGGGGTGTCTGCTTAGGGCATACGCCGAGGCCAACCACACCTGGAGAGGCCTGAGTTTGAGGCGAGCCAGCCTCACCACATACGTGCAGGCCGCCATGTGCCCTAACAGCTTCAGGCAGTGCCTGGCTGTCGTCGTGGGGCACCTGTGTAGCTGGGCGATAATCGCGGCCATAGCCTCGAACCAAGGCTGCGGGAGGAAGGCTCTGGCCTAGGTAGCGTCCAAGGTGGCCCCAATGAACTCTATGCGTTGCACCGGGGTAAGAGTGGACATCTGCTCATTTATGAGCAGCCCCAGCTTGGTGCATGTCACACAGGTGAAGGATACGCTGTTCTGAATGTGGGACCTGGACCTGCCCCTGATCAGCCAGTTGTCCAAGTATGGGAAAATCTGCACCCCTCTGCGGCGCAAGTGGGCCGCCACTACCGCCATACACTTGGTAAATACCCTGGGGGCGGACGAGAGGCCAAAGGACAGGGCCGTGAATTGGTAATGGCAGCCAGCTACCATGAACCGGAGGAAGCGCCTGTGGCTGGGAAGGATCGAAATATGAAAATATGCATCCTTCAAATCGAGGGCGGCATACCAATCTCCTGGATCCAGAGTGGGAATAATGGAGGCTAGGGAGACCATGTGGAACCTGAGACACTTGATACATTTGTTTAGTCAGCATAGATCTAATATGGGCCTCAGGCCCCCTTTTGCTTTGGGGATGAGAAAGTATCTGGAGTAAAATCCCCTCCTTATTTCGTGCAGGGGAACCGCTACCACCGCCCCCAGGTCGAGGAGGGTATTCACCTCCTGCAAAGGGAGTTGCTCATGAGAGGGGTCCCTGAAGAGGGACGGGGGGGACGGTGGGGGGGGGAATTTGGAGGGGAAGGCCATAAATTGGAGGGCATATCCCCAGAGAACTACACCAAGGACCCAACAGTCCGAGGTGATGTTTTGCCATTTGGCGTAGAATGGTCTTAGCCTGTCTGAGAATGTAAGGGGCGGATCCGGGAGAGAGGTAGTGGTGCCACCCTCGGGTGCACCATCAAAATTGCTTTTTATGATTGAGCCCCTTAGAGGGTTCTTGCTGGGAGATTGCAGATGAGTTGGAACGGTCACGTCGCCCGAACCCTCTGTTCCTTTCTCTGTCCCTACCAGGCTGAAAGGGTCTAGGTGATGGCCTAAGCTGTTGCTGCGGCTGACGGGGCTGCGGCTGAGACTGACCTCTCGAGGCCTGAGGAGTGTATAGGCCCAAGGAACGGAGCGTGGCTTGTGAATCCTTAAGAGCATGCAGCTTCTCGTCTGTCTTATCCGAGAACAGGCCCGCCCCATCAAAGGGCAGGTCCTGTATGGATTGCTGCACGTCCTGGGACAGCCCTGATGACTGCAGCCTCGAACACCATCTCATCGCTATTGCAGAGGCCATGGCTCTGCTTGTGGTGTCCGCTGTGTCACAGGCGGTTTGTAGCACCGCCCCTGCCACAGTGATACCCTCCTCCAGGACCGTGGCAACCTCTCTGCGAACCGCCGCATAGAGTCCCAGAGGTTAAGGTTATAACACCTAGGAGGGCTTGGTGGTTCGCAATGAGGAACTGCAATGCCCTGGTGAGTACACCTTCCTCCCAAATAAGTCTAGTTTTTGATTGTTTTTTGGAGTGGTGCCTTGGCCACCCTGCCTGTCCCTCTGGTTGGCTGTGTACACCACCAGGGTCCCCGGGACCAGGTGGGTAAACAGAAACTCAAACCCCTCTGCCGGGACGTAGTACTTTTTCTTGGCGCCCTTAGATGTGGGGGCGACTGAAGCAGGGGTTTGCTACAGGGCCTTGGCCAGCTTAAGGACCCTGTCGTGTACGGGTAGGGCCACCCTTGATGGTCCTGCTGACCCAACAACACTGAAGAGGGGGTCCTCCTCTTCGGATAGCTCTTTAAACTCTAGATTGAGCTTTGAGGCCACCCTTTTCAGGAGCTCCTGGTGCACCCTGATGTCTGCCAGGGGCGCCCTGTGGTCTCTAGAGGCCACCTCATCTGGAGAGGAGGACGACGACGGTTGAGGGGGCCCCGTAGAGGGTCCCTCCTCTGGGTCCGATTCCTCCTCCGAGGAATGGCCCTTAGACTGTTGGTCAGGTGGGGGGGGGGGGAGGGGGTACCGGCTGCACCACTGAGGATGGGACTGACACAGTTCCTTGCCCCATCTGTGCCCCCATGGGCCCCAATAAGGCCAATGCCAGGGACCTCGTGGCCACCCCGGTGCCGGCATCAGCACCAGCTGCGGAGCGTCTTGATGTTGTTGGGTACCCTTGCCTTTCCGGGACCTGGAGCCGCTGGACCGGTGCAGACGATCCCGTCTCCGGCTTTTACTGCCCCTAATCGGGGACCAGCCTCTAGATGACCCCGACGAGGTGGATGAGCATCGGTGCTGCTGCGAGCGGTGCCAATGGGAGGTTGCATGCCCTGACGAGCTGGACAACGACGCCCGCTGCCTTGGCACCGAGGACTTTTGGTGCCGCTTGCCCTTTGGGGACCAGGAACTGTGCCGTCCGTGGTGTCTCGGTGCCGAGCCCAACTCCGAAGACCGAGATCTGCGACGGGTTGAAGTGGCCAGGTCTTTCGGTGCTGGGCTCCATGTCGGAGATCGGGTCCGGTGCCACGCTGGCGAAGGGCTCGGTGCCGGGGTGCGGGAGCAAGAATTGCATCCACTGTGTGAGGCGGACTCAAAGCGGTGCTGCCTCGAGCGCGATGCCTCTGGTGCCGGGGACTGTCTTCGGTGCTGTGGGGAAGAAGAGCTCAACGAGACTGACTCAGAGCTGCGAGGAGAGCCACCGCGCTCTACCCTCCGTGGCCGTCTGGTGGGAGACTTCTCCCCTGGCGGGGGGTCTTGACCATCCACCGGGGGCACCCAGTGCGAGTTTACCCTGGGACACCAGCCCTCTCTCCCTCGGCTGAGGGGGGGAATGGAGGCGGGGGCATGGCCATTAAGGCCTGTGCCGTGTGGAAAGCCTCCGGTGTCTATGGGCCTTGCAGGGGCGCTCCCCCACCCCTATGAGTCGGGGGAGGCTCCCTGTGCGGAGATGCAGGCTCCGGAGCAAGCTCCACGGGCCCTGGCTAATGCACCTCCGCGCTCGACCCCGCCTGCGCAGGCTGTGCGCGGGAGTGTGAGCGCTCCACGCTCTGGTGCCGTTTCTTCTTCGGCACCGGGGATGGTCGACGTCGAGTGGACTCCGGTGCCGGTGGAGTGCTCTGCACTGAGGAGACGCTCTGTGCCGAGGTGGAATGCAGTGGCTTAGAAGCCGGTGGGAGAGCCGCCTCCATCAAGATGGCCTTCAGCCTACTGTCCCGCTCCTTCTGAGTCCTGGGCTTGAAGGCTTTGCAAATTTTACATTTCTCCCTCCAATGCTGCTCTCCCAGGCACTTGAGGCAGTGATCGTGTGGGTCACTGACTGAGAAAGGCTTGCCGCAAGTGGCACAAGGCTTAAAGCCAGGTGAGCCGGGCATGGCCCGGCCCTAAGCCCCTAAGGGCTTCTATTCTAATGCTAATTAACTTAAACACACTACTTAACACTATCTTAACACTTAACTATTCAAACAACGATAACTAAGTTCAGTAAGGGGAATGCTACTTGCGAGAGGCAAGAGACATTCCAGCAACCGTCCGGGCAGAAAGAAGCAACTAAGGGCCCGTAGGGTCAGTGGTGCCTCATATACCGCGGCATGAGTGCAGCACTCCAGGGGGCACCTAAGCCGACCCTACGGGGTCTGCTAAGGGGAAAAAAGTTCTGGGAACCAGTGCACGGTGGCGTGCACTCACCTATATTGGAATGGATGTGAGCAATCACTCGAAGTAGAACACAAACTGCTGCCTTAGTTTCTTGGTTCTTCCTGTTAAACAGGCATTTTGAAGCCAATCAGGCCTTGAATAATCACTAGACATCACACCATCTGTCTGAGCGTGCTTCCTATTAACAAGATAGGCCTAAGAATGAGGATATGGTTCTGAGACGATTTAATCTAGAATATAGTTCTCTCCCAGATTATTGTGTAATTAAGGTCTGTGTGTGATCCAAAAAAATCTTAAAATCAACTGTTTCTAAAGAAATGTAAATTTCCTTAGAAACTTTATATCAATTAGAAAATTTATACCAGTGCAAGTGGTGTGCAGCAGCACAGCTCAAGCTATCCTGAGGGGTACCACTGAGGGAAAAATTTCAGATGACTTTGCTCGGGGCATGTGCATACCGAGAGTGGAATGCACATGTGCAATCACTTGAAGAAGAAAGTCTTGTTAACCTTCTACAGAAATGATTCCACCTATTCCACTCACATCAGGTGGTTCTCTGCTTCGTAGTCGATATCCATATTTTCTGTTGGGCAATATCCCTCTGCAAAAGAAAAGCATCTCCTCAGAAAGTTGCAGACAAGTAGAGTTGCTCAGTGACTAAAATTGGTCCACTTCAAACATCAGAGCCAGGAGCACTCAATTAAACACAGTTTTTGTAGGCTGTCAGGGTGGCGAGAACAACTGAAAGTGCCCCTTTTTGTAACATATTTGGGGTATGTTGTTTTTAAAGATACAATGACCACCTTTGAAAGGTTCTGCATCTCAGTGGGAATTGAGAGCACACAACACCTCGCTGGAGGCACTCAATGCTTCAGAGAATCAGGCCCATATTCAGAGAAGATGGATGGAGAAATAAAAGTTAATGAAACAGGATGCTGGACTAATTAACAGCAAGTGTGAGTGGCATATGCACTAGAGAGATTAGTACATAGTATAGGGAAAGCAGTTTTAATCTAGTAGCTAGACCATGAGACAGAATAAGGAGAACAAAGTCCTGTTTCTCTCTGTCACCGACTGGCTGCTTGACACTGGGCAAGTCACTGAGCATTCTGTACTGATCTGTGAAATGAGGATATGTATTAATTATACTATTTACCCACCTCAAATGTGTTTATGATCCCAGGTGACAGGCACTACATCAGAGTGAAGGATCATTATTATTGCCACGTACATGGTACAGTGGCCTAATCACCAGGAGAGCTAGATATTAACTATTTCGGAGGGTCTAAATCTGGCCATCATTTTGCCCTTTTATCCTTTTTATATTTCCCATATACAAACACCAGAACAGGGATTTTTCAGCCGAGGTGATGTATTTTAGAAAACAAAGACAGAAGAAATATAAAATATCCATGAGAAAAAAAGTGGAATTAACTTCATTCCATGAGAGCCTCCATCTTGAATTCTCCCTCACCCACCTGGACAGATCAACAAGCTTCTTACATTTAAAATTGCTGTACACAGATCCATAGGTACTTATGTCACACCTTCTCTAATCCCAGAAGGCTTCTGTAGATTATGAAGTTTGAAACTATGAATTAACTGTTACTATAGGGCAATTATTAATATAATTAAGAAAGCAGCTAGGGACTCCCTCCAACCATGGCAAGGCTGAGATTTTTTTTTCTAGTAAACATAGTAACACTTTGGCACCTTGACAATCAGCTCACAGCTGTATATGCAAGTCACACTAAGCTATAGCACAGAAGACAAAGTTGCTGAAGAAGCTTTGATGGGTCCTAAACAGAGAGGGATATTAAACCTCATCACCTGATGCTCCTTTAACTGAGTTAAAATTGGGGTTAAGAGATTAGTTAGGAAGGGAGTGTCCGTGATGTGAAAGTACAGCAATAATGAGCTTGCCAACCAGTTTCCCGGAGAGCCGCTTGTGATCTCTGTGTGTTATTGCTTACCTGAGGGACTTAGAGGTTTGTGTTGTCACATACCATATAGGTAAACACAACACCATCAGCCACATTCACTGAGGTATTGGCGCGCTGTACTATGCAGTAACCACCGCTCAGCTTTTTATGGGATACAGAACACAGGTACAGCAACAGTTCCTCAAGCGGAGTGGTTTCTGTAACATGTATTCACTGTAAAACTCCACATCAAGGCTTTAGTGCTTCATGTGTAAATTACCATACCATCAATTCTATTGGGCTGTTAGTGATGTGAAGTCTTGGGATTACTAATGATAGTTATCTGTTTTCCGCTGAACACAGCAGTTCGTTATGGAGAGTTAGCATCTGTACACACTAGAGAGCTATTTCATGTTTCAGACCAGTCTGGAGCCCCCACTCTTCTTCTCCAAAGAGACAAGTACTTACTTTGATGTGCTGGGAGGTTTAAGAGCAAACAGGTCACTATTTTGGTTTTTCAAGACCAGACCTTGTGAGGAGGACCTGATTTAAAAATATAAACAGTATTTAGACATATTTATGTGACATAAACCAAGCTTATGCAATGATAGCAACTAAGCGAAAAGCATTACATTGCAGGCAGCAGTCCGTTAGCTAGCTTCTTTTCTACTGGGGACAGACTGTATCCTGGCCACACCCCAGATACAATCACAATGCCTTCAATAAGGTTGCACGGGGTGTAACTTTGGGCATAATTGTGCCCTGCATCCATATTCAAATCTTACAGCAAGTCTAAAGCTAGTTGGTTTGGGTTATGCCTCTTGGAATTCTGCTAAGAGAAACTGTTTCTAAACAATAGCCTCTAAGTGATTCCCTGCCCTAGTCCATCTCTTCCCTCTTGGCTTCAGGGAAGCATGACAGAACTGATATATACACAGCACCTGAAACCAGCACTAAACTATGTACTTCCAAAATACATTTGGAAAGTCATATATAACATAAAAGTGTAATACATTACTTGTATAAAAATCAGTACACACACACACACTCTCTCTCTCTCTCTCTCTCTCTACCTGCAACTTTAAAAACATCTCCCTAACTTATCAAAAAAACCAAAAACAAAAACAACACACACCCAACCCCACCATTAATGGGGTCCAAATAAAGAAAATGCAAGAAACTGGTGTTAAGCATTAGAAAGAATGGAATTCCCTCCTCTTCCAATGGCTTCTGCTTACCTGGATCTCTGATTCTGTAAGCCTGGCATGGTCTTGGTCTTGATTAGCCTTTTACCCCTCATATTCCAAGGGTCCCAACAGGCACAGTACAAAAAGGGGGAATGAGACATGTCTGCAAAGCTGGAACCCTGACTGGTCAAAAGGCTGGAGATGAAACAAAGACACGAGAATTCAAAAGCATTTACTAGTCTTGGAATTTTTTTTTTTTTTTTTGGTAAGTCAGATAAAACATCATCATCTTCTTATGGGAGACTGACACAGCCACAGTATATTGAAAGCCAAATTCAGCCCTTGGATGCATATATGCAACTCCCATTGAGTTCTGTAAGAGCTGCACACGTGTATCTAAGCACAGAATTCACTATTACACATTAAGGGTTTCAGTCTGATCTTTTGATCTTATACTCACATGCACGCATAGTATCTTCCCATCTCATCTGCACCAACTACATAACTCAGACAGTGATCCGCCCCAGACACACAGTGGATGGGGGGGCGGGTGGGGTGGGATTTTGGAGATGTCACAAAAAACTGGCTATTTTTGAGTGGTCATGGAGATTCACTACTTTCATTTAGGAGCAGGGCTGGGACAAATCCATCCTTCTGGGATGGAAAGAAAGATCAATGTAATTTTGACCTGCATGCAGAACTATAACATCACTGAGAAGGCAGGCAATCATCCTGCTGTATATACCTATAGTCTGACCATGCCAGGAAAATTGATCACTAATGTAACCATAGTTACAAGGCTTTGGCTTGCCAAGGTACCCAAGCTAGTCTGACACAGTTTCTAGTAGCATGCCAGGTACATCATAAGTGAGGCTCTCAGGGCCCTAACAGCTGATGGGTTCCATTATGCACTTTCCATCTGCCTTCCCTGGCCTTTAGCATCCTGTTCCTTGCGATCCACCCTTCCAAACTGCCAGAAAATCTTCTCCTGGCCACATACCACGCTCCACAGAAGGTGGGAAAAAACAGCAACAAATTTACCATATTACCCTCTGCTGACACCATCACTGCTCAGCGGTGGAATCATCACACTAGAGAGACTTTAGAGGAGAAGAGCAACGATTATCAGGACTACAGGAAAGGTTAAAGTAGCCTAGTTTGACATAATTAGCTAAGAGAGGGTTAAGGAAAAGGTAGGGAGTGGATCATGGTAACAACCTACCAGTATTGGAAGGGTGTAAACAGCAAGGGATTATTATGTTTGCTAACAAATGAGGTACAACTTCCCGATTCCACGGTGTAAAAATATAGGGGATTGTCCCCCCCCACCCTAATCTGCTGAAAAACAGACACTGAGAAAACCCACGGCTGAGCAGAGCCCACAACAAAGATAAAGTAAGTAAATGAGACCTCTTGGGTCCACAACTGCAGCTGAAGTCAATGGGAGTGTCAGGTACCTGTGAAAATTAGGCCCTCTCTACTTGACAAAAAAGTGTTATTTCCAGTCAAACGTAACCTGAAATCTATGTGGAGCCTCCAGGGGGCCCAGCCCTCCAGAAGTTCAGCTGAATGCTCCATGGGATTTAACAGGTTTTTGAAAGCATTTCTGGATCCCAGCAGCAGTTTCAAATTCTTTGCGGATCTGAATCACAAACAAAACAAGGGGGGGGGGGGGGGAACCCCAAGCTTACTTTTTGTCTCTCTCACACAGCAGCTGGCTTTATCCATTGGGTTCAGACATTTCCAGAGACCAGAACCCCCTGAAGTTTATCAAAAAGGGCAGCTCCTGTAGGGCCTGTTTCTTATCAAGATCTCTGCCTCTCCTTAGACAAGGTTAGTTTCCCTTGTCACCATGGAAACGGGAGGGCACCACTTCATTGGCTACTAATATTCATTCCATCTTAAAGAGAGGGTGCACAAAACTCTCTTGTCCTGAGAGATGAGTCTGTCTGAAACGATTTAATGGTGCACAAGAAACTTGTGAAAGAGAAATAGGGGTACGGAGTGTAAGAAGCCCATTATTCCCAAGGAAAGAACAACATTTTAAGGTAAATTTAATCCACATGAAAGGTTCTGGATTGACAACCCAGACTCACATTTAGCAAATGAACCAGCAAAGCACAGGCATCAGCTGTGCAAGGCCCCCCTTGTTGGCCTACCAATCCTTCCCTACTCTAAGCAGAAGGAAACACCTCAATGGAAGAAGTTACTCACCTTGTTAAAAGTTTCAGTCCTTGGCCTCTGAGAGGCTGGCAAAAGGGTGAAAAATTGTTGTTTGTGGTAGTGTATCTTTGTAATGTGTCCACATCTCCTCTAGGAGCCAGACAGTAACCACCAACTCATTTTTAATGATCAGTAAACAGCCTTCAGATGGTAAGGACTCTTGGATAGCAATTCCAGATGTCTCCCCCCCATATCTGTGATATATCTGCAATGCTTAGACATCTAAGGTTACGTTGCTTCAACATCTTGGGACTGACACTACTGTGGGTGTCAGAGGTTAGTTTGAAGGAATTCAAAGTTGGTAGGTTAGGCCCTGATCCCAAAAATATGCAAATGTGTAACTTTTCACAAGTAAACACACGGAACCACTCCTGTAAATAACAATTATGTGCATGCTGTATTTTCAGGACTGGCGGCTCAGCAAAAACACATCACCTAGAATACTGATTAGGTACACAAGTAGTTTGCTCTCATCTGACAATGTGCATGTTCTGATGATTAACTGTTTGACTAGAAAGACTGAAGGACAAAGAGGGCCCAACTCAGGAAGCTTTAGAGGGTGGGTGCAGAGATGACCTTAGGTTGACAAAGAAATAGGTTTCTTTCCCCACAACCCAAGAGTGAAAGGGTAACACAGTTAAGGAAGGGAAAATTACTCACCATTCATTCAGTTTGTTTCAGTCTCTTCCCATCCTATGACAGGTGTTCGGGAGACTTAGCATTATGATGGCAATGACCAGGAAGGAAGGAGGCAAAAGAACTGCATAATCATGCACCTATTAATAAAAGGCCCTTTCAGTTCTCCCTTCCTTCCCTAGAAGTGTGAGAATCACAAGAGGATGGGATCTGGTGATCATGTGGAGGAGGGATTCATGATTCCAATAAAAGGACTGGAGGGAAGACCTGAAGGATGCTGACTGGTTTTACATAAATATAGGGGAAGTTGCTCCATTCTTTCGCTCTTAGCTTCCTGCTAGATGTCATCCTAATGTTGAGTCCTTAATTAGCCATTGTAGGATGAAAGAAAAAGTATGTCCAAGAGTTAATTATTGCATGTCATCTGACAAGGAGACATTCACATCTGGATATTCTTTTTAAAGGCAGATATGTAATTCTTCATTCTCAACAAAAAGGTTTTTCAAACAGCAAAGAAGATATACAGTAAACATGGTTATCCACATGTAATCACCACTAAATATAGATCCACTGTATTTTAGCAACATTTATTTTTAAAAAGCCAATTCTCTCTCTCAAAAAAAAGTACCCACCACCACAATATTCTTTAAAAATATATTAAAAAAATGCATGGAACAAACCACAGTGAGACCAGAGTAATGTAAAAAGGCATGTTTATACAGGTTTATTACCAAATTTACATTCCACTATGACACATTAAGTGCAAAAGCAGATGAACAAAATAAGAAGTTCCCAGTTTCCCAAAAAATGTGTGCAACTATCCTATGCAATGGCTAAATGGGTCTCAAATGCAAACCTTTGCTCTTTTCTATGCTGCTTTGTTTGATTACAGTAGATTTTCTTCAGCTTTAAACATATTCCATCTCAATGCTATTGTGCTTATAGTACACAGGTTTGTGTGTGTTTCACATCAAAGTTCAGTTAGTGAAACTATAGCCCTCTGCTTCTAACGGCAGAGAATTAAATGCGTACTTTGTTTACTTGCCAAAAATTCACTCAAAACCTGAATAAGACAGACACTGAGGTTGGCAGACAGACATTGCAGGAAGCTCTCTCTCTCTGGGTCTTTCCTAAAAAGGGATGGCTAAATTCCTTTTCAACATCTCTGGTGTTTGTTCCATCCTGCAGGTTTGTAGACACAGGACTTACTTCAATTGCCTTTATTTGTTGCTGTTGCCACTAGCTCTACCCAGGTGTCTAAGCCACCTTGAATTACATCAAGAGACCCTTTGTAGAAGATAGATCATTCATGTAAATGCTTATCTCTACTGGGAGGCAGGAGAAATGAATCAATTCTGCCAACTCTGCAGGAACTAAATATGCTATGAACAACATAAAGCCCATTCACAAAATATGGTCTTCTAAGTTTGGCACAAACCACTGCTACATCTTTCAAGTCTAATTTTCCTTGACCATGGAATTTAGACACAAGTATACAAAATACACATGGAGTATCCACTGATGTAAATGCAAGATAAACATTTTTCAACAGCACAGTACCACAGCTTCAACTGAATGGATAAACAGACAGCCACAATAGTGCACAAGTTCTGTTTTTATCACCTTCCTGCTTTGGATAGGTAGCTGATGAGACACTGCTCTACAAAAACGTTATTACAAATTAGGCTGGGACAATCTGATATCATTCAAAACAAAACATGTTTTTAAAAAAAGGCTTCACTCCATACTTACATGCATTTAATTATTGTGCTTGTAAATGAACTTAAACAGTAATCTGGTCTATGAAAAGAAGTCTGACTTAGTTGTTGATTCTTCTGCTGTAAATACACATCTATAGCAATCATTACAAAGCTACTTAGAAATACACATATATTAATTCTAAATTATTTAATACATTTAAAAGTCTGGCTGTAGTTCATGGGTATTTATATAATAAATGTACATAAATTGGACATTAATTTGACACAAATTCTGTTCTCTGTATACATCAGACTGTCTAGTTTTCTATTGCTTTGTCACCTGATATTCCCTGGGAACTGCAAAATACACGGATAATATACCAAATGCTCAGTTAACTGGAGAACAAATACTCACCTTGCTAAGCAAGGTAAGACCCTGTGCCTGGATAGGGAAGCAAAACCCAAATGCTTTACAATAAAAATTAGGAATATTTTTTGTCATTTAACACACATTAACCCATATGCATTATTTTAAATTAATAGATTAATCTTTTACAACTATGTAAGCTAACTAAGCAAACTCTCAAAGGCCAACCCAACCAATGGAGCTACTGAATACTTATGTGAGCTATTGCTACTGCTGAGAAGGCTTGTGGAACAGTTAGTACTTAGAGTAGTTACTACTATTCTTTTTTAGAAACAAGCTTCATATCAAAAAGCACCATTAAGACACCTAAAGGAGTGAAGAAGTAGGGAAGATCATGTTATAAATGATATATAAATCCATTTATAAAGCTATCGTATTTTCTCACCTGTCCCATTTAAAGCTTTTACAGTGTCTGCAGCCCTGCAGTGTCTAGAGCCCAGATTATTATGGTTGTGCCTCTTGCCAGTTATAACCAGTCATATGACCGCTTCACTCCAGGAGACCCTAAGAGGCTGTCACCTAGAGCTCCAGCTACATAGACCTTACAAACTGAGTTTAGCCACCCTAGTGCTAACAGCATGGCTGTTAAAACATGGTTGTGGAGAAATCCAGTCATATCACTGTGTAACTGGTCAGAATGAATGGGCCCAAGGAGTATTAAAATCTTTATAAAGATTGTTCCAATGCAGGTAAAGACCATGCAGCCAAAACAGATAGTTTTGAACTCTGGTTTTATTTCCCATCATAATTTTATCCCTGACACTACTCATGCTGGCTGGGTCCACCTCAATTACATTTGACAAGTACGGTAAAGTATCATTGTTAATTCAGTTGTAAAGAAATGGGGGCTTAAAACCATAATAATGTAAATTCCTTGTAGCTAAAATTAGGTTACAAATAAACTATTTTATTTAAGAGAGACTAAGGAACAGTCCACATTAGAGTCACTTGCAGAGATTTAGCACTGATCAGTTTGGACAGGTTTTCTCCTTTATAGCCACGTTAGAAACCATGATATAGATTATTCAAACAGACCTAGAACCCCAGCAAAGGATCAACTACTTTTTATGCTTAGTATAGCTAGCATGCTTCTGAATCCACTGGTGATAAGGCTCAAAGTGTCCTGCTATTTAGCACCCAAAGACACCCATAGATTTTTTTTTTCAATTGACTTGTAGATTTCTGTCTATTATATTTTCCAATGCGGTGAGAGGCTACCTCCTAAGACCTGTATGAGTTTCACTCAGAACAGTAAGGCTTTGAACTGCTCTCCAACAAAGAGGAGGCAGATTATCTTCTGACAATGACAAAATTCATTTCTATTTGATACGGTGGCTAGAAAAACCTCTCACTTCTGTCTTACTTGTTGCTTCAGTGTCAGAGTCCCGAACGTTAGTTTCTGTACTAATCACAGCTCTAGAACAACTTTAATGAATTATTTCCTCAATGAAATCTGTGAAATAGAATTCTACTTAGAATCAGAAAGTGTCTTAAATATCAAATCCATTAGGTTTTATATTCTATTAAAAAGCTCTCTCAAATGTAGAGACAATCCAGCAGTAAACAGCAGAGACAAAACCTGTAACATTCTATTGTCTTCTGTTAAGTATGCGCTCCACATTTAAATCAAATATAAAGCAAACCTAGAATCAAGCATTTATGTTTTACTCCCTTTTATAATATCAAAGTGTGCCTGAGATTTTGTGTGTGTGTATGCAAACAAACCTTCTTTCATTAAAAAATATGCATAGCATGCTTTGGAAAGGTTTCTTAGTTCGAAATAAATTTTTTTCCCTAGAATATAAAATCTTCTCCTGCTTAAATCCTATTGATTGCACTTTCCTCAGTGTGCTTTCAACAGCCTTCAGAAAGTTCAGAGAGAAATGTCATTCTGTTAATACTTCACTAGTCCCACTGCACTCATCCAAAATAAAAATACTATCCCAACTCCTATTTGTACATGCAATGAAAAGTATAAAACTTAACATACAAAATATTTTTTAGAAGAAGAGGCTCAGTTTAAATTTCTAAATTGGAAATGCAAAAAAACCCCAAAAGAATCTGAGTTGTTCCTGTACTTGTCCTTCACTACAGAGATGGATTTGGACCAATTATTCTGGTGCAATACAGAACAAATTCCTTGATCCTTTTACTAATACCTTCAGTGGTACAATCTGACCGCTAACATTTAGTAAAATAATATGATCGTGGGGGGGAGGAGGGGAGTACAGAGAAATCTATAAGACATTTATTGCCCCAGACACACACATTTGAAAGCTGAAGATACTGACAAGCATTTGTTATCATCTTCTTTTATTCAAGCCAGGAAGCCAGATGCCTCAAGGATCTCAAGATATAGCTTTGGTTTCTTCTTTCCTTTGATCCCTTCCCAATTCCTTCTTCCTCCTTCCTCAACTCCATGCAACCTTTCTCTCACCCTATCTCCCTCTCTTTAACATGCACGTTCCTTCTGCAACTCTCCTTCTATATATCTAAACATGCCTGTACCAGAAGTTCATCCTTAAGGTATTATTTGTCCTGCTAGAAGTCAGTCACTTAGAAACCACTCAATCCTCCTTTAAGGTACCCATTTTTGATGAGGATGTGCAAAATGGAGATCCAATCATGACTGGAAGACTCTGGTTTCTTCTCAGTCCACCCATCAGATTGCTACCTGCACTTAAAAACACAGTCAAGTCCTGCCTCCTCAGACCAATTTCTGGACATTGACTCTTTCCATGATCCCCTGCCTCAGGGGGTTTGATTGCTCTGGCAATACCCAACCTCTTCAGCCTGTCCACCAGGTTCATCTTCAGTTGGTCTAGGTTAGGAGAGTTATGGGATGGTTTCAGACCATACCTCTCCTGCAAGAATGTTTCAGCCGGTCGTGATGCCAGAAAGTTTTCAGAGAGATGTGCTCGAGGCTCAAAGGGTGGAGGGGAAGGACAAGGTGAGTGTGAGGGAGAATTTGGTGGAGTGGAGGGAATGAGAGGGGTTCGTGGGGGCTGTAGGATAGGCAGTTTTTCTGGGATGGGGCGATCACAGACCTTGGCAGAGATGCCTTGTTCTTGCAAGAGTTTAGCCAAACTGGTGGTGCTGCTCAAGGTAGTGGTAGAGTCTCTTCTGTTGGTGAGGAATTCTCCAATACTATGTCTACAGGACTTAGCTGGGGAGCTCACCATTGTACTGCCAGTACCGTTGCCACTACTTCCAAATGACAATGGAGTGTACATGGAGCTGAAAAAAATTAACAAAAATATACACACATTGGATATCATTATTACTGCACCTTGCTCTTTCTGTGAAAACTTTCATATAACAGGGTAAGATAATAACATTTTAAAAATAAGGCTTGTGTTCAAATTAAAAAGTAGATTAACAATTCAGTGGCTGCATATAAGAAGATTCATTGCAACTTTCACAACTTCAGCCTTTAAAATATTCAGAGAGACAAAGAACATTGCTTTGCAAATCCCTCATTGCAGGACACAAACCATTAGGGAAAAAAAAGTTAAGTGCCATATTGACATATGTTGATGGGAAACATTTCTATAGAAAATGCAGCAAATCGTGCAGGATCCTACATAGCCAAATTATAGTAATAGTTACAGTCCAGCACTTTTAAGTGCATTAAAATCACCATGGAGGAAAAACCCTAGTACTTAGTAAGAGTGTATTTAAACATGGTGATTGCAAAAGGTCATGGTATATGTTAAACTCATTTCTTTGTCAAGTTTTAATTTGGAAGAATTTATCTTTTGAATGCCGTTGGTGCTGAAGCTAGACATAGACACCATGAGCTAGAACTTTCCAAAGCCAATTATTGCTTAGGAGTATCTGGATAGATTTAATAAAAACTTAATTAAGGGAGCATACAAAACATTTGCTCTACTGCAAAAGAAACACATTGGTGGAAGCTAAAGTTCTTAGCACTTGCAAACCTGTTTTCCCAAAGATTGCCACTAGTGCTGTTCTCCGCAGATGCAAATGGGAGGATCTTGTAAAGCTGTCACTTCAACTGGTAAGCAGATTCATTTCACAAAGCTGAGGATTAACACTGTGCGCCATACAAACTTTTCTCTCTCTCACACATATCCGCTCTCTTTTTTATCTTTATCTCCCATCCCAATGCGCAAACATTATTATCACCTCCTACTGTCTCTGCTATTACAACTCAGTGCTTCAGGAAGCAACATCTAGTTTTAATTGGAAAGGCAGGTGCTGATTTATGGTGCACCCGTTTATTGGAGGGAATAGGAAGAAAGCTTCAGACTAGACAGAGTGGCTTCTGGGTAAGAGATCAATGACATTTTAAAATCTCAGAACACCGAGCTCCAGTAGGATTTTACACCAGATCAGACCACTGATCCATCTAATCTCCTACTCTATGCCTTAGAGGAAAACCACAAACCAACACCAAGATCCAATACATAACCAACTAATAATGCTTCTGGCCAATTGTGTAAGGTCATACATAATCCCAAATGCCACTGAGGGTCATCTTGCATCATCTTGTCTTAAGTATAAAATGTGATCACTTTCACCATATTAGTTTGGATAACTACATAGGTGCTATGTAAATGGATAAAAATATAAAATGAGTTAGTTCTTTTAAAAAAATCTAGTCACAATATAGATCTCATTTATCTCCTGCAACAGTGAATCCCACAGGTAGACTATATGCTGCATAAAATTATATTTCCATTTACTGGTCTAAATTTACTTTCATAATAGGAACCAATAGGTGGTGAAATTAAAAGGGTTAGGGATATATGTATGCAAGTTAGAGAGAGAGAGAGAGAGAGAGAGATCAGTTTTCACTACACCCTTCAAAATTAAAAACACTAGTAAGAACATCAATCCTGAGCGCTCCTTTCTGGCAATATACATCTTTCATTCTTTTCTAGATCTGAGCCATACCCAATGAGCAAGTGATTCCATGCAATAACTCTCTGAATGTTAACAACCATCTTACCTGGGGGTAACCTGAGTGACATCAGAGGGGTGAAGGATCCTACAGGTAGTGAAGGTGAATGTAGAATTTGTGGAGGAGAGACACTTCCCTGGGTTGGAGGCTGCAATGCAGACAAAACACAGCCAATGAGGACAGAAAGCGAGAGAAAAGGACTAATTAAGGCACGGTACCATTATTCGAGGATTTTTGTTTGTTTGTTTAAATAAAGACCAAAGAAGGGGAATCCCTCAAAGATAAATATATTCCATTGAGGAAGATAAGATTAAGATTAATTTATTTTAAGAGACTTTCCATTCCTTCCTTTAATTTTTTTCAGTGCAAGAGTTTTCATACTGGACATGGAATTTGTGCTGCAGTGAATTTTCAGTGGCATTTTAGAGACAGTCCAAAATGTTGATGTGGGCAGCCACAAACTACAACATATATTATTGAGGACTGCAAAACAACTCAACTTCCTGGAGGTCTTTGTGCTTGAACACTGTTGATAAGAATGCTGTGACTTGGCTTGACTGGATTTCATACGCCAAATAAATATAAAGGCAAGATGAACAGAAATTTAGACCGCTCAATATCAGAGCTTCTGCTACTTTAGAGTGTGTATCTTAGACATTAGCGAGAGTGTTACATCTACTGTTCTGAGTACAGTGCTGAGCCTGGAATCTAGATTCATTCCACACTGATGCAGACTCTTCCCATGACACAGGACATGTCAAGTCTCTGTGTGTGTTAGTTTTCCCATGTGTAAAATAGGAGATAGGAATCCTTGTACACCTCAGAGGTGTGTCAAGGACAAATTACTGTTTGTCAAGTGCTTTGAAGATAGAGAGCACAAGAAGTGATTATATAATTTTTTACTGAAGTGTGCTTCAGTTAACATTGTATGATTGCTGGTCTTCTGGTACTTGGATGGAAAAAAAAAAAAAAAAAAAAAGACTCCCAAGAGGTTCTCTCTTCAAACAAAATAAATGCTAGTATAAACTTTGCAGAGCTCCATAAGTTTGCCTTTAAATTTCCCAGAGACAAATCTAGACTTCTTAATTCAGAAATCTCTTATTTCCCAGTCTATCATCAGGCCATTGTGTACAAATCACTGCCTAAGACACACCTGCTTCAGGTATGTGGATCTCCCCATACCAACAATGAGGGAGAAATCGCAAAAAGTGTTGAAATCATCAATTTTATTCCCTTACCACAACCTTGTTTCTCAATTAATCATTATTTTGAAACTTAACTAAATTCAGTGTTCAAAATACAGTACTTTCCCCCACTGATTTCAATGCATATTAAGTTTCTTCCTGTCTGAATTTCTCTTTCATGCCTTCTGTCAAGAAAATGACAGTTCCCATAGAATAAGTTTTACATTTTTTGATAAAAAAAATACTCATTTTTAAATAAGAAATGTCAATTGTTTTTGATAAAACACTTGTTAAGAATATAGGTTTCCTTTGACAAACCTACTTGGTTAAGAATTCAGTTTTTGGTCACATCAAAAACAGCATTTCCAGCAGTAGTGTGCTCCATAACAGCACAGGTTTAGAAGCAGAATTCCACCTTCTGAATTGCCAGCATTATATCCTAAAAACCTTATGTTCGTGGAGGTCCCTATCCAAGAATTGACCTGGCCTAATTCTACTTAGCTTTAAAATCTGACAAGGGTAATGCACAATGTTATACAGCAAAGAAAAGATAAGCATCATAAGGAAGCAATGAGAGTGGAGTATAAGCCACAATAAGGGATATATAAAAAGTGAATCCATAAACATCCATAATTCTTAGTCTTACCAGTGAGTGTCACTGTAGCTGATGTAATGGGTGGCAGAAAGATCCCTGTCACTGGCTTTGGCACTGCATGTTTTCCTTCTTCCAGAAAGGACTGTTGCACTTGAAATGTTATACCTCCTTCCCCTTCCTCTTCATCTTCCTCCAAGTCAGAGATGTGGTAGACGGCATCTTCAGGTAATGGCGTAAAGCCTTTTGTGACAACACCTGGCCGTGGGTCGAGGATGGTACCAAGGTTGGGTTGAGCAAGCTGCTGCCAGTGGAATAGAGTCTGAGATCCTGTTGAAGCAAAAAACGAGCAAGTCTCAAGGGGATATTGCTGTTCCATTCTATTCAATCATAGAGAGTAGCCAAAGCACACGACCAAAACAACCTGACCAACTGGGGTTGTCATCACGGTACACGAGAAGAATTTAGACCAAGGGAATCAGAGTTAAACAGGAATGCCTAGTACTGAAACAAGCTTGCTCCTACATTTGGGTCTCTTACCCTGAAGTAGACTGTGTTACCACCAAGCTAGCAGATATTTGACTTAAAGAAAACGTGTGTTTCTCCTTGTGCTTCTATTCTTGAGTATCAACCCATTCTCAGAGCAACACTGATTTAATTACCAAATACACTGATTCCATCATAAGCAAAGCACAACAACATTTCCTTCTGCCAGAGAGAGAAGACAAATTATTCTCTTACCTTCGAGAGGTTTAACAATTTGTAATTTCTCTGGCAGGAGCACACGGAGGCAGGTAGAGCTCCCAGAAAAGTCAGTGAATTCTGAGTTTGTACCCACAGACAGGCAACTCTCTATCGGTGTGCAACAACTACCAGCCTCTTCTTTCTGGTCAGCCAGCAAATGCCTTCTACGCTCCCATTCCTTCTCAAAGAACTGCTTTTCACTCAGGTAGTTCTGTTGACGGAGGCAAAGTGTGTGCAGGGCTGTAGCTAAATCATTGTCTCCAGGGGTTCCAGGCTGGCCCAGCTTTTGGTTATCCCTTGGGAAAACATGAAATCAGAATAGGGAATTAAGACTAAATCTGCTAAAGTAAACAGGGGTCAGGAAAAAAATGAAGTTGTTTTAAAGACTTCTATTTTAATTGGTGTAGTCATTATCACAATATCCCGCAAGGTCTCAGACTAAAAATCTGCAGAGACAAATTAGTGTGGAGACAAAATCTTACATCTTAATTGTTATTTAGGAACAGACAACCAATGTTTAAGATATCCTGCTTGCTTTCTTTTTCTCTGCAGTCACTGAATTTACTACATAAGGGTGTTTTTAATTCTTTGTATTGTTTGCTCACTAACATTCATCGTCCTCTGCCTCATAATAGCCATTTATTCTCTCCCCCTTCAGCCTTGATGCACAAAGACAGAGACACATGACTTGCCAGCACAACAAGGGTGGACACCACAAATAGGTTTTATATTAAAAGTCAGGTCATTAATGGAGGAAGCCTGGGTTCACAACAACATCTCATGGCGTTGACATCAGGAAATTGGAACATTTAGCAAATTAAGAGAATAATGGAAATAGTCTCAATCACACTACAAAAGGTGAAAAAGCTGGGCCCTGACTTGTCATGGCAGCTGGTGAGAAAGAGCTCTCTCCTTTAGTTTTGATGAGAGCCATTGGATTATAGTTCAGCACTGAGAATGATAATTCCTATGCGTGCATACAGACTACCATTAATACAGGTAATCTAAAAATCACACTAATATGCTGAGTCTCCTACTTTGAGATTTCCTTGGAGCTGCTCCTCTGGTTAAGATGTGCCTTGCTCTCCACTTGCTGTAGGCCAGAATGAAAGGGCTTTGCGGTCATGACAACACTTGAACGATTAGATCCAGGGATAGGTAGTAGGGCAGGAAATGAAGAAGAGCGACCTCGTGTAACATTAGCAACCTTGACAGTATCAAACACCCGTTTTTGCTGAATCCTGAGAAAGAGAGAGAAAACAAATATACACAATCCCCCTTTCAGCCTTATAACAAGGAATTTATTTTGGGTAGGATACATAGAAGAAAAGAAAAGTTTCAGGCAATCATAAGACTTCTAGGCTACAAGTCTAGTAAACAGTAAGCAATCAACACCAAGAAAGAGTGGAAATTGTCTGAGTGGTGTGGTTGCTGAGGGGGACCCTCTCTCCTGCTGGAAAAACCACCCAGTATGGGCTTGAAAGAACAAGAGGAGGTGGCATTAATACAATGCAGGAACTTTCAAGGTCAATAAAATGTTTCAGGGTCAGACCCTGCAGCTCTTACTCCTGAATAAAGACTCCAGGAAAAGGCCTCCAAGGTACTGGAAGCTGGTATCATTCCTCTTCAGTTCTAGTTTCCCCCATAGAAAAATTGCCAGAAAATTTAATAGGGATGATACCAATGTGGTAATATAGATATTAGTTTAAAAACCTACAGAATTTGGGAATAATATCCTTTCAGTAGATTTTTTTTTTAAACCATCCCAGAGAACTCAATAGGAGAGGTATAATTCTGTACTCAATTCCATAAGATTGTTGAAAATAAACAACACTATAAAGGTGATTTTCTATTAAATTATATGGAGCTTTTGCATCAGGGACCGAGAATTCAGATTCATCCACTCCCAGCAATTACCTAAACCTCATTGACATTAGTCTTAGCTCTAGCATTGGCATGTCTGGTAAAATGTCAAAACAGGATGTGTGCAGGAAGGTGAAAGCTGAACTTACTTTTGTTTACCGAGATTAGCTTCTTCATCCAGACTCAGCTCCTTCCGCATTGTGCCCTCAATCTCTGCTGCAAGAGAATCCTGTGGGGAACAAACCAAACAAAAAAAACCAAAACACAGAAATTGAAATGCTTTCCTCAACAAGTTTGGCAATAGACACCCAGTAAAAAAACAAAAACAAATACATGTTCCTGCTCCATTATTATTATTAATTAATGTCAGTACATAGTGCCCTAAAAGACACAGATAATGATCCAGTGCACATTAGAAAATGTTAGTATAGATGCAGTTTATGCTAGCATAAAAGTGCTTTTGCAGATATAGCTTCTATTGGTTCCCCAAGCAAAATAAGCAGCAGTGGAAAAAACATTTTATGCAAGATAACTGCATCTATACCAGGGCTTTCACCAGTATAAAAATGTCAACCAGAGAAAAATAAAATCACCTCCCTAACTGATATGACTATATTGACGAAAGTTTCTAATGTAAACCTGGCCAAAAACACAGCTCCCCCCAAAAAATGAATCTGAAAGAAACTCAAACTTGAAATCTAAGATTTCTACTGTCAAGGCTATGCATTTCCACTGGTGTTCAGCACCAATTTCATAGCAAAGAGATGACAGAGCAGTACATCATGAAGATAAAATCACAGCAACATGGTGCAAAGGGTGATTACTTTTGGGAACAGTTTTTTAAAGAAGAGAACTGTCAGGCTACTAAAACCTGAGCAGCACTGTGGAAATTTACCAATGCAGCTGAACTGAGGGGCATTTTTTTCTTAACATTCCCACAAGAAAACTACTGAACTCTGTGTGCAGAAGAATAGCCATTTAAAAGTTGAATCCACAGCACATTTCTTTGGGATTTCCCCCGATACAACATGCTAGCAGTCTAATCTCTTTAAACTATTTCTGTGTGGAGAGACTGGGTCCATAAAATACTGGTTCAAAAAATTAAACATCTTGTAAGGCACGTGGATTTCATAGTGATCAGCATGATATTAAACTTAGATCAACTTCTGAGCAGAAGGAAAGAAGGTGACATAAGTGTTTGTGATACCAGTTAAGGAAAGAGAAGTGTGGAACACACAAGTGAAGTACATTTTTAAAATCATTTTATAGAGAAATGAATGGCCCAAATGTGGACAGGTTAAAAGATGACGTCAGATCTTAGAAATCAGAAATACAGAACTATTAGATCATCTAATCCATCCCTCTGACAACTGCAGGATTTTTTCTTTTGACATTCTACTAACAAGAACAAGTAACTGTGGTTTTGCCCTTGTGTGTTACTAAAGGCTGTTGATAGTATTACAGCCTTACAATGTAGCAGCGTGGATACATCATGGTAGGAGAAAACCCTAGATTCATTACCAAAGGAAATGCCCCACATGACTGGGGACGGCAGAGATGAGCAGCAGGGCTGGCTTTGCCACGCAGCTCCTTCACTATTTCTTGTAATTCATGCAACAACCCCAGACATTCTGCATTCCAATCCTGTAACTCATGCAGCTGCAACAGAAAACAGAAGTCATTAATGTAGGCCGCAATCCACAACAGGCAAGAGACACAAAGACAGTACTTGAATCACCAAATGAATTTACTCTTAATTTAGTTAAATCTATATAGATGAATATTATTGCCGTACAGTAATTATCTGTACACAGTACAGAACAAAAGAGCACTTCCTTACAAATTAGCAAGCTGCAACCCAGCCAATATAACCAGAACTGTGCACATTCACTTGATATAGTCTTCATAACTGTCTGGAGTAGTAAGATATCTCTCTATATACACATTATCTGCTTTCAGAGTTATGTGGACTGTAAACATGACCAGGATGAGTTATTAGAAGTACTTCATTCCTTTCCTTCACCCTCTACCCAGCTTTGGGTAAAAAAATAAATAAATAAATAAAATAAATAAAATCCATGTTCTCCTTTCCCTCAACCTTGCTCTTCCTTTTCTCACCCTATTTCAAACAGATAAATAGATGGTCCCAGTACCTCTCCCGTCAGCTGTCTCTGGGCATCTTTGGAAGCTTGTAGGTGAAGTTTCAGCTCTTCCTTTTCAATCACATGCTGTAGGTACAAAAAGCAAAGCAAAGCAAAACATGGTGTTCAGATTATTTCCTCCTTTTCTTCCAGAGTTGTTCCTCTCCAGAACATCCTCTGAAATAACCATGACAGCAGCCAGTCCCACAGCCTCTTCTTGCCCTGCTGTGCCCACACACCTCTTTGAGTTTATGCTGAAGATCAACAATCTGAGACAAAAGGGTTGAGATCTCTTCCTGATAGTGAATCAGCTCATCGTTCTTTCCTGATAACTCCTCTGTCATTCTGGCAATATGAGCATGTGTTTCCCCTGAAAACAGAGTAAAATATACATCAGTACACAGCATTCCCTGACACACATGTACCAAAAGGCAAACAACCTTAGCAAAGGTGAACACTGTAGTCTTCAAAGGACAGGGAAATTCCTAAAGAATCAATTCAGGCTGTATAACAATGGGAGTTTTGGACTGTCAATATGGTTAAAAGCATACAGAAGCCCTGAATGTCTGTGGATGACCTCACCCAGTTTATCTTGCAGTAAAACCAAAGTGCCTGGTCTCAATTAAGTTTTTACAGTGGGACAGCTAATGTGTGTTAGTTATGCCAAAGTAAAACACATGCACCCCCCCCCCCCCTTTTTTTTTTAATCAGTGAAGACATAGTTCATAACAGCTTCTACCAGCCCCTTCATTAAAGGGCACAGCTCACACCACTGCAAAGACACAAATGGGTCTTTTAAAAGGTGCAATAATCAATGAATGAGAAACTCAACTCTGATCAGCCCAAGAGAGAGTTTGAAATAAAACATGGGGGTGATCTTTAATAACTAGAGACCAGTAAGGAGACAGAGGTGCAGTTAGCCCTGTAACAGTGACAGAAGGCAAGATAAACATAATTGTATATGAAGATTTCTATAACCTCAGTTTCATGCTTCAATTTCTATGGCAAATTACAACAGACAGTGGGATAACTGTAAATCTATGTTATTGGGAGATACCGGTAAGTTTATGTCTAAAATCAGGGGTAAAAATAATATACTGGAAAGAGTTGAAAATAGGTAAAATAGGAAAATCTGCATAGTATGCTTCCTCCCCCCACTTCTTTTTCTGTGTGTCATGCACCTAGACTATACACTCTTTGGGGGCAAGATCCATTTTATGAGTTTTTAAAGTACCTAGTGCACCTTTGGATGTTATAAAGTTAAACAAGAGTTACATCCCTCTTATTGGTGGTACAGTGAAATAGTATGTAGGACAATATCTAGCAACCACTCACTGAGGTTATACATCTTCTAGGAGGATACAATAAAGCAAGTAGACAATCAGATGGGCATAAATCCAGAACACTTTATTATTGTTCAAAATAAAAGGAGGCAACAGTCCATAGTTCTTTATAGGGATTATGCAAAATAAAAAACTCACAAGATAAGCATATCTTTCTAGTGAATATGGGAGGAGGATAGATCAAATAAATACAGGTAAAAGTTTAAACTTCCAGATTGCACAATTACCAAAGAAATTTCATATCACTCCCTACTGCATCAGAGTATTTACATGCATTTGTACAAGGGATACTGAAAGTTATGTAACTGCAAAGGAATACAAGCATCCTTGTAGAGATTTTACTGAAGTGCAGTTGATTTTAATACTCTGCGATGCATTTATATCAGAGGGACTTCATGTGTATTCATGGAGCTTTGAAAGTTTATAATGGGTATCCAGGAGGCTATATATTGATCAGTTTAACTCTCCCAAGAACACATGTCCGATGTACTATTGAGAGTCACAGGTGTGTCCTGTAGATTGATATCTGGGGAGACTGAAAATCTGTCTGAGAGCTCTCAAGAGGACTAAGCCTAATTCTCTTTTTTAAGATCTCAGGGCTGCAAGAGGCATTCAATTTTTGGCAAAGATCCATTTTCATCTTTTGCACAGCTATACTTCGGTCTCCAAACCAAAGTTCAGTGCTATAGTGATGCCGACAGAAATACGTGTTTGTAAATAGCATCATCATTCTGAACTGGTCAAGTAGTGAGACTCGAAACATTGTTCATGGAGATTTCTGAACCTTAGAGTAGCCAAAATATTCTAAGCACTGGGTGATCAAACACCTTTTCTGTTTTTCTACTATGAGATACAAACTTGTACTTACGGAGCTCTTTGACACAGTCGCTGACCAGTTCCTGCTCCTTCGCTTCATATGTAATGGTTTCTGTCTTTAGATCACAAGCCTCCAAGAAAATTAAAGAGACATCATCAACTTAAAAATTACGCTTCCCTCTGAAAAAATTTTACTCAGAAATTACGAACGACATGTAAGATTATTGTCAATAAGAAATTAGAGAACATTTTTCTCCCCCCTATTTTTCCCAATTTGATTATTTTGTGAATTTGACTGTACTTTCTGCTAAGTTTATTTCACTACAATTAGCTTCCCCTATTTGTATGGATTTTTACACAGAAAGTAACTTAAACAAAAACTAACAGAATGTGATTGTAAGAACACAAAACTTGGTAGGGAACTCAGGAGCAGATGCAGTACCTGGAACTAGACAACTCGAATTTCCTACAAATAGGTCTCCTAAAAACAGAGGAATGCTCTACTCTGGAAACTGAACGATACATTAGTCACACCCACAAAGGTCACAAAAGCATTGAAAAACTCTCAGACTAGGGATAATCCTTTCTTTTCTCCCGCCCTTCATCTATCTAGATTGTAAACTCTCCAGGTCAGAGATTGTCTCCCTCTGTAAGAATGTACAACAGCAAGCATACAGGGATCCCGATTTTGGTTGGAGTGTCTGGGTGCAACCAGAATAAAAACAAAACCATCAATAATAATGATGAATCAGATTTTTTGTTTGGGACAGTTTGCTGATCATTAGTACTGGCTTATCAGAAAGCTCAATGACTGGGTTTGAAGGTCTATTCCAGAGAAAGGAACTGCAGATAAAAACACTTCCATATAACATTATCACAATAAATAGATCTTGGCACTTCTCATGAAATCAGGCCAACCAACAATGAGTTCAGTATGCCTGAGGATATTTAAAATAGATAAAGATCTATAGCAGAGCCTCAGTTAAAAGGGCCCAGCCAAACTGGCAGGGCAAAAATTTAACTTACCTTTTAAGTTCCACATTTTTATTATAGGCTTGGCTAGTTGCACAACCTATTACTATAGTTGCCTGACTCTTCCCCCGGTTTCCAGTTGCTTATAACTTTACCAAATTTTGACTGTCTGGGCTGAAAATTTCAGTGCCGAGTGTCTGTCTGCCTCAAGCTGATTATTTTATTTATTTATTTTCTGGAAAAAATTCAGCCAAAATAATGCAGCCATTTCCGAGAATGAGGTTAGGGAAAAATACATTGTTTTGCTCCACTTAAAAATAATTCTAGTGACCTCTTCTTTGAAAGGCTTTAGTGCCCCCATACTTAGGGCTAGGGACATGAAATGTGGCAGTGGGTGGTGGACTGTGCGCCAGGGATATGCCTTTTTCCATACCTGTGAAGATTAGCCCACATTTGGCCAAAATACAAACCTTTGGAAAAAGATCGCAGTTCACACACACTCAGCTGAGACTTGCTAGAGCATCACAGCTAGGGTTACCATATTTCAAGTCCCCAAATAGAGGACACTGTCAGGTGGAGGAGGGGGGAAAAGAGAGTTGGTAGAGGTTATTTGAGGGGGGTATACTGGGAGGGGCATTTGGGGAGGTGCTGAAAGGGTGTGTGTGAGAGAGAGAGAGAATGTATACGTGTACCGGGAGGGGGTATTTGACGGGGTGCTGGAGGCGTATGTATTGGGATGGGAGGAGGTATTTGGTGGGTGCTGGAGGGGGTGTGTGTGTACTGGGACAGGAAGGGTGCTGGAGGTACCTGTGGCCTCACACTGGAAGTGGAGGGTAGTGTTGCACTCCTTGTCACAATGGTAGGGCGGCTGGCGCAGGCCCAGGACACAGTGCCAGTCTGTCAGTCATTGCCTCCCTGTGGGCCTCTCTCCCTCCCTAGGGCGGGGAGCTGGGCCTTGGCCGTCATCCCTTCTGGCTGGGCAAGTGACCTGGCCAAGAGGCACTTAATGGCTCTGCTTACCTGGCAGGATGGACCGAGCCAGAGTGAGGGGGATCTGGCAGCTGCGGATGCCGGGGACAGACCAAGCAGGATGCAGAGACGGTTTTCCCAGACATTTCCTCATATTTGAAAAATCCACCCAGACAGAGCGTGGAGGATCAAAAGAGTCATGTCTGGGAAACCTGGACACACGGTAATCCTAATTGTAGCTAAAATCCCAGAGGTTTCTGTCTGCACTAGGCATATTTCCATCTAATAGTAAGCAGGACTTTCCTTGCAATTGCAGCTTCCCCCAACACAGGACAATGACTCTCTCATCAACAACATGCCCCCGTGTCTGCTCATCGGAACGGAACAGGGCTTTTGAATGTACCCAAATCCTATTCTTAAAGCATCTGAAGAACAGAAATGTGGTAGATTCCAAAACACTGTTGGCTTCCAGCACAGGCACACTCAGCAGGACTGGGGAGAGGGTGAGAGGAAAGGACAGCATGACTAACAAGTCTGAAAAGTGAACACAGCTTCCAGAGGACGACATCTGAAAGCTCAAACTTGCTGACCCATGAGAATAAAGCTCCCAACAAGTCAAGCTTGAAAACCCTATGCCCTCAGATTTGTACCAGCACCACTGTCTGAGCTGCTGCAACAGTACTGAGGTGCACATCTTGAGAATGGTAGGTTCCACATAACACTTATATTGCAAAGAGCAGAGTGACAATCGCAAGGAGAATGCTCTAGCAGTGCTGGTGGAATACAAATTGCTCTCACAGCAACAAAAGGCTTTTCTTTGGTTTCCTCCAATTGTCAGTCAAGGAAAGTGGTTTGGGGAAAGGAGGTGGCAACACACAGGAGACAAGGTGGCTAGAGGAAGGGAGGAGGAGATTTTTCTCTCTCTTTCCTCCACCATGATGCTTGAAGTAGGTGGTCAGCATTTCGGTTCCAAAACACATGTGACTTCTGCCCCGTACTGACACAGGCTTCTTAAAAAGATTTACTATTTTAAATAAAAAGATTGGGATAATTTGGAATTTTAAAAATCACGCTATGAACTGCCAAAGATGAGATGTTGGTTTAAATCATGTATATGTTCTCTGTCTCCCTAAGCTCTTCAAAGAATTGCAGGGTCTCCATCTGCCAAAGCTCAGAGGTTTGACATGGACCTTTCAAAAGTGAGACGTTCCACAGCAAAGGGAATCCCAGATAGCAGAAGAGACTGTTTTAAACAAGGTGGGATTGATTTAATTTTGGTTTAATCATTCAACATTTATAATGAGACTAATTTACAGGAGAGCAATAGGGTTCTCTGGCATAGAGCTAATTTTAAATCTGAAATCAATGCCTACTTTCATAATGAAGTAAAGTTGAGAGGCTTGTAGATAATATCTGTAATTGACAAGGGCTTAAGTACATGAAGGGTAAGTCCTATAAAGGAGAAAAATAAGGCCTGCAAGAAGGCACAGTTTTAGCCAAGTTCCCACATGCCCTGGGTCCTAGCCTTAAATTCTGTGACCTAACTAGGTTTTCCTGGGTGCAAAAGCCCAAGCCTATTGAAAACTACAGAACTAGGGATAAAACAAGATCCTCCTCTTATGCTAGTGATAATGGAGCACATAAAAACAAAAGTATATAACCATTAGCTGGAGCATCACAAAACTAAGCAACTGCACGATCCTATTCCTGTAGCCCTTGACCTCTAGTTCAACTACCCCCATGTTGATTATATTTTGTTTAAAATGGGCCTTGATCCTGCAAAAATTTATACCTGTGAAAAAAATGAAGCATAAGAGCATTCCCATTTAAGTCAATGGGATCCACTTGTGCATTAAGTTAAGCATGTGCATAAATCTTTGCAGGATTGGGGCCTCAGACTGTAATTTCCTGATCTAGAATACAGATTGACAAACAGTAACAATTTAGTGAGACATATGCCAGCTCATCTGTATTACCAGAAGAATACACCATCACACAATAATGGATCCTACAAATCAGCAAGTCCTGCAGGCCTATGTCATTTGGGTGGATAATTAAATGTGAACCTGTAACAGATCACATACCATAGTGACATTCGGGGGGCAGCTGCGTGTAGCAACCTTGCACACTGGATATTACGGAAATGTAAAGACAATTCACAGTAAAGTGCTGAGTCTGAAGAAGGCAGAGCTGGGATGGGATGATGTATTTAAAGCCCTTCTCTAATGGGATGTCAGATAGAGCAGTCACTTTAGTGAGCATGGAAACTGGATCTTTATAACGCTGTCCTGCAACTTTATGTGGCACATGCTAAAAATGAAGTGTACCTTGGATCGGAGAGACAGGTTCTCCTCCTCCAGTTCCCTGAGTTTGTCCTGCAAAACATCCAGCTGCGAAAAACCGTGTGACAGGTTGAAGGAGTCATTGAACCGAAGTGGTGTAGAGCAGCTAGAATCTGTCTCGCTCTCCTCAGAAGCAATTGAAACGACACGAAGCAACTCATCTTTCTTTGATAGTTCATGCTGCAGCTGGTTAACCTATGTTTAAAAAGATAATTTATTTATAAAACATACCTCACATTGCAGAGTACTATAGTATATTATATAGCTTCTGAATTCCTGGAACAAACTTGGTCCAGTTTAAATTGAGGTAAAAACCAATCCAAATATTGTGACCAGATTCTTGTTTATTTTTATGCTCGAAATTCAGATTTTGTCTAGCTTTGAAGACTCTACTGCTATAGAGGTAGCAAAATTATGATGTCATCAGAGACTGGAACTAAGAAATTATGTAAGAAAAAATGTAACAATTACAATGAGTTCCAACATGATGAGTTTTCAGTTGTATTGATGCATTTCAACATGCCAACTGCAATTCTAGTTATAGCTAATTTCTGCTATACAGAAATTGCTCTGGGGGGAAAAAATGGCTCTGCTGTGAGAGTTCTACTGTATTCCATGTATGGATAGAATTACAGATCAAGGTCAAAAGGAACAAAATAAAAGGGGCCAGATTTTCAAAGTTAGGTATGTGTAACTTTGAACTTCTAAGCTCTGGTACAAATATCTTATGTGAATGTACAAACAAAGTTTTTGAACATACATGTGGCCAGTTCTGAGCACACACTTCGTATCTGTGTGCTAATTTGTGCTTCCAATTGTGACCATTTCACTGAAAAAACTGACCTTGGATGCACTGGTCATGTCAACTAGGGGAAATTGTTTTTGACAGTTTATAGTTTCTTTGTATGACCCAATGACCTCCTGGTGCCAACTGGCAGCAGGCACAGGGGGTTCATAGGGTTTTACAGGGATCCCTGGATGAGGTATATGAGTAATCGTTCACTAAAAGGTGGCATGGGAGATCTCTATCAAGAACTGGTAGCCCATTGGTCATAATCATTGTAAAATATATGTATGGATAATACTTAAAGGAGTTATGTATCTATACTGAAAATTATGTTCTTAAGGTTTTAAAGGTCAGGCAGGATCTTACAGACACTTATCTCCACGTCTGGTCATGTGTGCCTCACAATGCATACTAAACCACGGGCAAGAAAAAAAGACTGCAAAATCTATGAGAGGAAATTCACAGGAAAAAAACAGCAGGGGGTTTCCTATTTACAACTAAAGACAAATAATTGTTAGGGGTGAATTTGCAGGTACAAGGTATCACACAGAATCCTTCACCAAGCATGCAAGCTAACAGCATCTTTGTGTTATGAAAGGAGGGTCACAGTCAGCCTGTCTTGTAAACGCTGCAAGGATTCTCGGTGAGCAATATTCTACAAGAGCTGGGAGTATCTTGCTAATTAAATTTAGGCTCTAGAATGTGTGTTATGGTTTTGTTTTGTATGTAGGCTTAGCAGGATTAGATTTTTATCTATAAATGTCAACAGACGTTGATTTCACTGCACATACATGAATCACCAAAAAATATTTCCACTGATGATAATCAAAATGTACAGACAAACAAAGTAAGAAAATGCTGCTTCAGAACTTATTAGGGCTTGATTTAAGGCTATTTACTCTGTATATTTTGACATATGCGATCAAACGATCAACTGTAAAGAGACAATGGGACCTGCCAGGCCTTGAGGGAAGCACCTGTGCTGCCCGTGACTGGTGGAGTTGGGGAGCTGAGCCCAGGCAGGCACAGACAAGGCCTTCTTACACTAAGGGCAGGTGACAGTGAGGTGCCTAGCATGCCAGGGTATCCCCGGCAAGTGTCACACTTCGGTAACAATTTCATCCTTCATTAGTTCTTCTGTGGAGATGGCACCACTTGAGATGGATTTGAGCAAGAGTGAGAAAAATTGTAACAAGACGGAATAAACAAGGAAAGAAAGATGGGTTTGTGTTTAAAGCATAAGATGGAGGCAGAATCTGGAAGAGAATCCAGGTTTCATGCTACAGACTACAGTGATCATAAGCAAATCACTTCATCTCTTTGGCTGTTTCATGATCTGTAAAATGGGAATAATACCTCCTACTTCACAGGAGTGTGGGATGCTGAATTAATTGTTTATAAAAGTACACTCAGCTTCTTGGATTCAGAGATAAGAAGGCTAGAAGGAACCATTAGGATGATGTAGCCTGTTTTCCTTGGAAGACTATTCTGAGTGTGATGTACTATATTTACAAAAAACAACATATCACTTTCCTCTCAATGACACCTGTGTATTGAATTTTCATGGTTTGTTATTGGAATGATGCACTTGACTGGAATACTTCAGTTTAGATACATTAGTTTGTTTGTTTTGTAAGGATCCCTCTGTAGCAGTAGAGTAAATGCCATTACCTACCTTTACAAAGTAATAAAACCCTTTTACCCTCCAGATCCCTCATCTGTTTTAAAAATCACTTACTTGGTCGAAGGCTTGTCCCAGTTGTTCTTCTAGTGCTTCGTTCTGTTCTGTAAGAGCATGGTTCCTCTTAAGAAGAGCTTGTCCAATCCGAGCTGCTAGCTCCAGGTCCCGATCTCTCTGCTCACAAATATCAGGAACAATCTTGATTTTTGCTCAGACTACATTTAAATTCAACCTAATTAACTTAAGATGCTTCTGCCTCATTCACAAAGGCCAAAAAATACATGATGTGCCCCCAACTCATTTTAAACTGCACTGACAGTGAATTACCACAGTAATACCTGCTAGAGCAAAGTTTCTCAAACTTTAAATATGTGGGCTCTAGAACAGACTCTGTTTTTTGACATGACTCATCTATTCCCATAATCCTTTGCAACATCAGAGAACTGATTGTGCGCTGGAATTTTTTATTGTGGCCCTGGATGATTAGATGTGGAGACTTTACAGGCTCTATTGAAGCACCATTTTAGAGAGCTGTAGACACCAGCTCCAGTCTTTGAAGCATAGCTTCCCTCAGAGTAGAGCATAGTTCTGGGAACAGATGACAATGAGAGGGATGAAGGGGGCAGAGTAGAGATAGCGGAGAGAGCAAGTTACTATCTTCCTCCCTTTCATGGGCTTCCACTAAGTTTTCAGGATTTTGCTAAGTTATTTTGTTTCTTGGCTGGTGCAGTTCATTGGGCGCTCTCTCATGAGCTGCTTGTGAGCCATGCCCCACTGTTTGAGGAGTACTGTGCTACCATGTCTAAAGGCTGAAAGGCAAGAGGCATTTTCTTTTCTCCCTCTAAGTGACAACTGATGCTCAGTCATTGGAGAAACAACACAGACAGATGGGTCATTTCCCTGTAATTGCTGAAGGACAGCTTGTATCCAAATGTGTGGTTAGTACACTACAAATTAATACAACTGTAAGTGGAGATGACTGTACCTCAGCTAACAGATGTGTGACCACATCAATGTCATTGTAGGTTTTTGTCATCTGCTCCAGTCTTTCTGTGCCGATAACTGAAAACCAAAAAACAGAAACACTCACTGAAGTAGTGTATATACAAGAACAATACAGTGTGAGTAAATGTAAAACTCACAGATAGCCTTTCTTCTGATGCTCTCAAAGATCCCTGTGTTTCATGCTGGTTAGGTTAAGAATATTTAGTTTAGTAAGCACTGAAAAGTTTGAGGAAACCCATTTGAAGCGTGATCCAGGGGAGGTGCATCTTCCAGTTAAGTCAGAATCAGGTCCTTACTGAGGAAAGTGGAGGAAAATCAATTTGCTGGATGAAGCCAAACTATTGGACAATCTGATTTTCACTGCAGTTGATTGCGGGAGGGGGCAGTTTTGCATATCCAGGTACATAAGGATGTCTGTAGGCTTTACCCTTGAAATGCAGTGAAATCAAGAACGAGAGTCCTGTAGCACCTTAAAGACTAACAAATTTCTACGGGCATAAGCTTTCGTGGGCTGCAGCCCACTTTGTCAAATGCATGAAGTGGAAACAACAGATAGGAGGTGTATATATACATCCAAGGGTGAGAAACATAACAATGAGGAGGGCAAGTGCTAACAAAGTCAATTCAGTTAGGGTAGATGAGGCCTATTCACAACCATTGATTAGAAAGTGAGAATGTGTGAACAGTGATAATTACGTCTTGTAATGAGATAACCATTCCAAGACCCTATTCTGACCCAATCTGAATGGACCCAATGGACAAAGTGAAAAATCCATTATGATTGACATATTATACAGACTATGGTGAGAGATTGTCACACACACTCTCAAAAAAAGCTACGGAACCACCTGATCAGCATTCTGTACAGCTAACATGAAAAGATCAAGAAAGAACTCTCAATGCTGGAAAATTTCATGAAAAGCCAAAGTTCCACAGAAACTTCCATGTGGCTGATCTTTACAAAAACAAGATGGGCCATTTACAACACTCACTTTGCTTCTCTACAGAGGAAAAAGGACTCTAAACTATCTAAGCTCCTACATGCCACAACGGACTACAACTGTGATACCCTTGACTCATCCAACAATATTGTAAATCTACCCAGCTATACACTTAACCCAGCAGAAGAGTCTGTCTTGTCCTGGGGACCCTCTTTTTCCCCCCACCGCCCCCACACACCATACAGTTCTGCAGTGACCTGGAATCCTACTTTCACGGTCTTCGACTTAAGGAATATTTCCACCACACCACAGAACAACACACACTAACCCACAGATACCTTTCTACTATCGCTACAAGAAGAAGAATTCTGCATGGACTCCTCCTGACGGTCAAAACAACAGACTAGACTTTTACATAGTGTTTCTGCCGACGTGCACAAGTTGAGTTCTAGACAAGCAACATCGCATGCCCCATAACCTCAACCGTGCAGAACGCAACGCCATCCACAGCCTCAATAACAACTCTGACATTATAATCAAAGAGGCTGACAAAGGAGGTGCTGTAGTAATCATGAATAGGTTGGATTACAAACAGGAGGCTGCCAGACAACTCTCCAACACCACATTCCACAAGCCACTACCCTCCGATCCCACTGAGGAATACCAAAAGAAACTACATCTACTTAAGAAACTCCCTAAAGAAACACAGGAACAAATCTACACGGACACACCCCCTGAGCCTCGACCAGGGTTATTCTATCTGTTACCCAAGATCCACAAACCCGGGAATCCTAGACGCCCCATCATCTTAGGTATTGGCACTCTCACAGCAGGATTGTCAGGCTATGTGGACTCTCTCCTCAGGCTCTATGCCACCAGCACTCCTAGCTATCTTCGTGATACCACTGACTTCCTGAGAAAACTACAATCCATCGGTGATCTCGCAGAAAACACCACCCTAGCCACTATAGATGTAGAAGCTCTCTACACCAACAATCCACACAAAGATGGATTACAAGGAACATTTTCCCTGATATGATATGGCACACCTCGTAGCTGAACTTTGTGACTTGTCCTGACCCACAACTACTTCAGATTTGGAGACAATCTATACCTTCAAGTCAGTGGCACAGCTATGGGCATCCGCATGATCCCACAGTATGCCAACATTTTTATGGCTGACCTAGAACATCACTTCCTCAAAACTTGTCCCCAAGCACCTCTTCTTTACCTATGCTACATTGATGACATTTTCATCATCTGGACCCACAGTAAAGAGTCCCTCGAAGAATTCCACCAGGATTTCAGTAATTTCCACCCCATCATCAACCTCAGCCTGGACCAGTCCACACAAGAAATCCACTTCCTGGACATTACAATACAAATAAGGGATGGTCACATTAATACCACCCTATACCGAAAACCAACTGACCGCAATACATAGCCTCATGCCTCCAGCTTTCACCCTAGACACATTACACGATCCATTGTCTACAGCCAAGCCTTAAGATACAACCGGATTTGCTTTGATTCCTCAGACAGAGACAAACACCTACAGGATCTCCATAAAACATTCTTAAAACTACAGCACCCACCTGGGGAGGTGAAGAAACAAAGTGACAGAGCCAGATGGGTATCCAGAAGTCATCTACTACAGGACAGACCCAACAAAGAAAACAACAGAACACCACTGGCCATCACCTATAGCCCATCACATCCAACACATCCTTCAGGATTTACAACCTATCCTAGAAGGTGATTCCTCACTCGCTCAAGCTGTGGGAGGCAGGCCTATCCTTGCTTATAGACAGCCCCCCAACCTGAAGCAAATACTCACCAGCAACCGTACACCATACAACAAGAACACTAACCCAGGAACCAATCCCTGGAACAAACCCCATTGCCCGCTCTGCCCACACATCTACTCTAGTGACACCATCACAGGTCTTAACCACATCAGCCACACCATCAGGAGCTCATTCACCTGCACATCGACTAATGTAACACATGCCATCATGTGCCAGCAATGCCCTTCTGCCATGTACATTGGCCAAACTGGACTGTCACTACGCAATAGAATAAATGGACACAAATCAGACATAAAAAATAAGAACATCCATAAGCCAGTAGGTGAGCACTTCAATCTCCCAGGTCACTCTAGTTGACTTGAAAGTTGCCGTACTTCAACAAAAAAAACTTCAAAAACAGACTTCAGCGAGAAACTGCAGAGCTGGAACTAATATGCAAACTTGACACAATCAGACTGGGTCTGAACAGGGACTTGGAATGGTTATCTCATTACAAGAATAATTGTCACTGTTCAGACATTCTCACCTTCTAATCAATGGTTGTGAATAGGCCTCATCTACTCTAACTGAACTGACTTTGTTAGCACTTTCCCTCCTCATTGTTATGTTTCTCACTCTTGAATGTGTGTATATATATATATATATACACACACACACACACACACACACACACACCTCCTATCTGTGGTTTCCACTTCATGCATTTGACAAAGTGGGTTGCAGCCCACAAAAGCTTATGTCCGCAGAAATTTGTTAGTCTTTAATGTACTACAGGAGTCTTGTTGTTTTTGCTGTATACAGACTAACACAGCTACCCCTCTGGAACTTTTCACAGGGCTTGTCTACACTTACCTCCAAGATTCGGCAGCAGTCGACCGGAGTTATGCAAGCTACGCAAAAAACTTGCGTAACTCCCGTCGACTTCTGTGGTTCTGTTCTGCGCGCTGTCTTCACTGCACTACGCCACTTGAGAAGGTCGTCTTAATACATCGACTTCTGGATCGACTGAGCGGGTCTTCACTGACCGTTCAGTCGATTCAGAGAAATCGATCTGATGGCGGCAAATTTGCCACCATCAGTGAAGACGCAGCCACAGTGAAATCAAAGTGACAGGTGACAGTGTGGTAGTTACAAGCAGGAAGACAGAAAAACCTTCAGGCAGTCAGATCCCTCTGACTAATTCATGCAAGTTCTGTTATGCATGTGTTTGCAGGACCAGGCCCTAAGGTTACATGGGATAAGAGGAAAACATGTATCATTTGCACCTCAGACAGCCAACTAGCACAAACTCTTGGGGTGGTAACCATGTCTTATTTGGAGAGATAGTGTCTGATTGAGCTTTAGATGCTGTTGAAAATTATTATAAATAACAAGCATCACTTAGAAGAGAAACTGCATTTTTAATATCCTTTAATCATAGGGTCGAGTCAGGAAAAAATTCTAATGACCAAGGAGGAATCAATGATAATGTGGATCAAAACTGAACATCAAAAATATGAAGTACCACACCTGCTATCTTCTGTCCTTACAAGAAAAAGATGAAAATGGAAAAGAAACCTGAATTACCTTGTGCAAATTTGTGAGATCCAGCCAAGGATGAGGAGGGAAGTTCAATAAGAGCTAGGAGAGCAGAAAACGAAAGACAGAAAAAAGTGCGAGAGGAGGAGACAGAAAAAGAATTAGGAGTTAAGAAAATAGATTGTGAATTTATTTTTCAGTTACTGTTGTGAAATTATGATTTTATGTATAAAATGCATGAATTAACACTTCTAAAATACTTTTGTCAAGGGATTCAAAAGCTCTTTACAAACAGAAATGAATTATGTTTTTAAATTATCTGTTTATTATGTGATACAACCACCAACAGGGGAACTATACCCTGCAATTACAGGGGATGGGTATAGGTGGTAGCCTATGTTCAAACAAAGTTTTTCCATTTATAGCTTTTATGATCCTGCAAGCAAGCTGCAACACAATTAAAGTAGCAATAAAAGTTTAGGAGAAGCTACAAAACTTTTCCATCAACCACATGTGACAATGAACCTGTGCTGAAATTACTCCTTGCAAATGGTATTTTTTCTTCTATCAGCACTGATACCCCCTTTTCTCAAAGTAAGTTGGCCGTTGCATTATGTAAGAGGCTTTAAACCAATTTTTTGTTTGTGTTTTGATATAAACAAGAGATAATTAAAACAAAGTGCCCAAGTATAGAATATAGACTATCCCCAATCTGGGACAAACACAATTGTTACATAGGGATGCATTTGATTAGGAAATATACAGTAATATGTAAAAATGCTGTAGCCGGAGAAAATTCACTGTTAACCCAGTGGATCACAGGCCAGGATTGGAGGAAAGTAATTTGGTGTTCAGTTTGGAAGGAATAATTATGCAGTGAGCTACAGAAGAAAGGAGAAAAGGAAAGAACAGCAAAGGAGAAGAACAAAGTAGCAGTGAATTGTTTTTTAAAACTCTTCCCTCAAAAGTGAAACAAAACCAATCCCTAAATCAGACATTTTTCACCCAAATAGCTCAGCAGGCATTTACTGCCCACTCCTCCCCCCTTTTCAGTTTCTATTACAAGTTCATGTTTGTGTGTGTTTGTTCTAGTGTTAGTTCTCATAATAGTAGGTATACAGCACATATCTTCCCATGACCTTACTATGTGCTTTATTCCTCCTTGCTGGTCTCTTTATACCTCCATGACTTCTAGCTGAAATATAACTAGGCTTCCATAAGCATGTGTCAGTTACTATGTGTTATGTTTTCAAAGTAATAGATTTCTTTATTTACATACAGTAAATACTTATGGATTGAACAATGTATGTAATTGTTTCCAATTAATCCTATGACCATGTGAAATACACAAGTGCTCCCACACCTCTGTTGTATGTACAGGTAAATGCAATACACATACACAACCATTTAAGTGTGCAACCTGTCATGTACATTACAAACAACAAATCACCAGGTATCACTAAGATAGAATAATGTCTGTAGTACATCCATATACAATGGACAATAAAACAAAACCCACACACAGAAATAGGAAAACAGGATTGCCTTGTGTAGCCCAAGGACATTTAATTTCTTTTCCCTGACACACTATACCTACTAATGACACATTATGCCAGGGATATTTTCCAAGGCACATTCAGAGAAAAGCAGCTCTCACTGTTTAACCTCTCATTTAAAAGCCTTTAAATCAGGATGGATAAAAATCAATGGTTTTTTTTAAAAATCAAAAAGATTGGATAAAAAAAAAATCAATAAAATACTAAATTTCTCTCTCATTTAAAAAAATAACAGTTACAATTAAATCTCATCACAAACATGCTAAACCTACACTTACAGTCTCATAAAATGTCTCTAGTCTGTCCAACTCTTGCTTTTTGAAAGTTCTGGGCTTTCAGTTTCAGTTTCTCAGAAGACTAAAGTCACATATGTAAAGAAAGACACAGGCTGGATAGGTTTGTTGTTGTTCTGTGCTTACGTGGTGGTGGAGTTGGACCAAGCAAGGCAGAGGAGTCAGTTAAGACACTGTCTTAAAGGCACAGAGATTTTCATTGTTTGGTATTATTCACTCAATGCTGCAAACGTGGCAAAGATGAGAAGATACTTAAAAGAAGAAACAGAAGGATGCTCCTTAATAACGTATGGCTGCAGTGCCCATTTAATGCATCCTTTAGCCAAAGACTTAAGCACATCTTCTCCAGGAATAAAAGAAAATGTTGAAGTTGCAAAATACTTCCGTAACAAGCATCTTCTTTCATCGTCACTGAAGACAGCAGGAGGATCCAAACTAATTCTCCCTCAAAATGTTTGATGGAATTCTGTGGTTGATTGTTTTGAACAATTTATTAAGAATTGGCCTATTCTCATAAAACTTTGTGAAGAAAACCATGATAAAATAGATGAAAGTATCTCATCCAAAGTATCTAACATTGGATTAAAGAGGAATGTAGAGGATATGCTCAGTATACTGAAGCCTATATCCATAGCCTTAAACAAACTTCAGAGAAATTGCTGGTGCATTGCTGATGCTGTTGAAATTTGGAAGGCACTTCAAGAGACATTGAAGAAAGAAATACCTCACTAGAAAGTTAAACTGCAGGCAATAAAGAAGCAAATGGATCAAGCACTAACTCCACCTCATTTTCTTGCGAATATTCTTGACCCCAGATATAAAGGTAGATGCCTAACTTTGGAAGAAGATGATGCTGCCATGGCATGGGCATCTCAAAATCACTTCTCAGTTATGCCAGTTGTGACCCGTCCATGCCTAAAGTAGCCCCCTGAAAATGCGAAGGTCAGGACAGGCTGTAAAAGGGGAGCAGATTCTCCCAACACTGGTGGGTGACACTGAAGTCAGACTTCCCAACCAGTCACAAACAGTGCTTCTGATTCCCCACACTGGTTATCAAGAAGCCAAAATACAAATATACACAGCCCCTTTACTGCATTTCAGTCTCTGACTCCCATCAGCCACTAGGTCCAGTAAAGAGACCAGTTATTTAAAACTCTATGCTCTTTACCAAAAAGGTTTCTCCTGACCCCAAAGGGTCAGCCACAGTACCAGATCAATATAAGTTTAGATCTTACCCAAAATACCATGCTGCCAGCCAATCCTCTAGTAACTAAAACTAAAGGTTTATTATAAGAAGAAAGAAACAAACTGTAAGAGAAATGTTAAAGGATTAAAGCAATCAAATAGATACAAATGATTTGAAAGTCCATATATATCAGGTTTCCAGAAGAATTGTGGAGTTTGCAGGCTTGTATAGTCCCTCTGGTATATACATCCAGTACCCGGATGGGTCCCAGTCCTTTGTTTCACAGCTTCAGTTCAGTTGTAGATGAGTTGATCCAGAGGTAGGCTGGAGACTAAAGACTGGTGACTGAAGACAAAATGGATCCCGGGCAGCTGCCTTTTATGTCCTTTGGTCTGCGCTATGCTGCCTGTGGAATTTTGCAGGAACCAAAGTGGAGTCCAGAGTCACATGAGTAAGTCCTGGTGACTCATCAGGTATATCCCTGGCTTCTCCCCCTGGGCCCCTTGTACCTGTGAATTTCTTAATTGTGCTATTAAGCAGGCTATCACTGCAGCCATCCTGTCTGGAGTGTGTCTCAGACACAGCACAATTTGAAATACAGATATATCAACCATATCCATAACTTCCAATACACATATAACCCATGAACATAAACATTATCATCTTACTTAGCACATTATAGCCTAAAAGTATCTGACATGGCATATCTCATATGAATTAGTATGATTTTTGACATATTGATATTAAATAATATAATAAATGCCTCCCCTTCCCCCCAAAAAAATCCAGCCAGCGTGACACCAGTCATAATAAATTTCAGGGCTGGAGCAGAACCATTTAAACAGTATGTTTACTGATGATGTTTTGAACAAAGTCACTCCCCTGAATTGGTGAAAATCATTAGCCAGGCACCTTGAAACAGAGCTCCTTCAGTTACTAAGCCAACTTTTCACAACAGTAGCTTCCTCTGCAGGCACAGAGAGAATATTTTCATCGTTTGGTATTATTCACTCAAAGCTAAGAAAATGACTGGCAGTTGAAAAAGCAGAAAACTCGTATTTCTGTTTCAGTCTATAAATAAAAATGACAGTGGGAGTGGGGAAGATGAGAGCTAGTTGTACAAGTTTTAAGGACAGTGTACGTTTAGTGATGACTTGTCTGTTAGAGTTAATAAAATTTATAAGGACAGCTGTTAGCTGGCAACTCAGGAGACTGCTGCAATTGCAAATGTGAAACATTTATATAACATTTAAGATTTAGTTTAATAAAATATAAGTGCTATTGTGTTTGAGTGTGTGATTTAGTTCTGACCATTCCTAATGTACTGCTGCTGCATCTGCAACTTGACACAGGTAATGATTATATACTATTTCCTAAATTAATAAAAATCAAGTTATTTAAAACATCAAACAAAGAATAACCTCCTAGATGTTGTAAAACACTGTACTGAATTGTAAATTAACATGTTTTAGTGATTAGATTTGCACCATTGTTTAAGAAATATGTGAAGAAGTATCGGTGGGAAACTTCATTTAAATCAATGATTTTCCTGGTGATTTTGATTTAAATCAATCCACCTTGCTTTAAATACCTTTGACAAAAATATAAGCTACATATTCACCGACAGAAATTCTGAATAATTCACTGCAGTCAGTACTATTGTTCTGTTGTTTTTTTTGAAACTCTGAACTTATCACACTAAGTTACAAATTGTGTATCTGAGCAAGACAGAACCAGAAAAGCCTCCTTAGCAAATGCCAAATATTCACCTATCTTATTAGCAAGATGTACACTCAAAGGGTGGGATTTGCTGTACTACTTTAACAAGAGTCGCATGTATTTACCGAAAGGAGAAGAGACTCCAAAGTAGGGGTAATCAATAGGCAGACTGTGTGCCAAATCTGGATTGCCAGACGCTTTTGACCCCGAAATCTATTTACTTATTAATATCATTATTGTTTATCATTTTCTCTAGAGTCTGTACCTTGACTATATCTTGACCAAGATATATTTGGATTTTGACAAAAAAATAATTGATTACCCCTGCTCCAAAGCCTTATCTTGCTCACTAGTCTTGATGATTCATGGGGGCACGCACACAAGCTTCAGCCATTGCAGGTGAAAGAGCATAAGCAGCTCTGTTTTGGTAAATGTTCCTACCATATGTCATTTTAACCAGGACTAGTCAATGTCCTAATCAGTACTCACCCTTCTTAGTAAAAGTTTACATTCAGTACACAGGTGCAATATTCAATCAATCTTGGGAGTTCCACCCTGCCCACAAATACATATTAGACTGGCAACTGATAATTTATAGAAAAAGAATGGCTTTGATGCTTTGCTCCACCCTCATTATTTCCAAACAGTTTAGCAACACGATCACAAAGTTTGTTGTGCTTTCCTCTGTCTCACACTCACTTACCTTGCATAGCAAAAACTGTAAGCAACTCTTCATTTTCATTAGTGTCCTTGTTGTCTAGTGCCATGGTGCTGTCTCCATTCACATATACAAAGTAGTTCTAAAAAAAGATGCTTTGTAGCAGAGGGTTACTAAGCTAGCATCTCCTGTTGCAGCACAGAGTCCTCCTGCGACTCACTGAGAAGCACTTCCCAGTGTGTACTCAGTGGTTTATTAAACCAACATTCCTTCAGGCAGCAGTGGCCATAAAAAGGAGGAGCTCAACAGCAATAATCTAGGGTTTTCCCTAGATTAGGATTTAATGCTACACAAACTTTAGGAATTGGCCCACATTATGCGCTGCAGAAGCTTTATCAATCACATTTTCTTTCCTAAAAGCACAAGACAAAGCTTCAACCCCAAACTCATCAGAAATGAGCTGGTACAGAATTATGGAAATCAAACCTAGCAAATGCTTAAATATTATGTATCAGGGCACTCTACAACTAGATTCTATTTCAAAGATGTACTCATACATTGCTTTTGTAATGTACATGTAACACAAAACACCCCTCCAGGATAGGATGATTTTAATCTATTTCCACAGTTTTGGACCAATCTCTTGCCCGCAATCTGCCCTAACATACAGACGAGACAAGGTGGGTGAGGAAATATCTTTTATTGGACCAACATACACTGCTTTCCGTATGTTTGCATTTTCATCATGCTTGATTCTCTCCCACTGATATGTGACTAGACAAGGTATATTTGGTTTCCACTTGGAATCACTTTGCACTGGATCAGCAATGGGTACAGTTCATTAAACAAGATGGAATAGTCCAAAGAGATCCGCTCAGTGTAAAGACCATCATTCTTCCTTTAATCACTTCCTTCAGACTCATTATCTCTTATGGTTTACATCCAGGTACACACATTTATGTCCTACTGGTAATCAGTATGAGCTCCAGTATTCCCTGATGCATTTTTAAGTTTCAGAATTCTACCCAGTAAACAATACCTTGTCTCAGACTTATCTGTGATGTTCACAGTGGATAAGGTATTAAATTTACATAAGTCTTGTCTGCACTGTTAGGTAATGAGTTTGACGAGGGTGTGATTTCCTATGCACACTAATGTGTTGCACATTAATTTGTTCATGTAGACCCAGCTGGTATGCACTAAAGATTCCCTAACGTACTGTAAAGTAGCTTCCAGCATTAACACGTAGTTAGTGCACATCAGTTGGGTCTACACAGATGAATGAAAGGGGCAATACATTAGCGTGTTTTAGACATCACATCCTGGTAGAACTCATTACCAGTGTACACAAGCCCATAGTGTCAAATTTTCAATTTTTAATACAGTGTCATTGTATAAATACTATCTAAGCTATTGTTAGTGTACTGGGCCCAATATACTTTCTGTCATTTTTACAGTAACAATACTGATTTGAAGAGGGTCTCAGAAAAACTTTTGTAGCTAGCATACAACAGCTCTTTTTTCAGATCTCTTAAAAAGCTGAAAGTATATTGCAAAGATTGGCTTATACCTTTTCCTACAGTGAGTAGGTTAGATTCTACTCCCAATACATTGGTATAAATCTGAAATAATTTCACTAAAGTCAATTCAGTTACTCAGGATTTACACAAGTGTAACAGATTAGCATATAACTTTTGGGTTTATTAATGGCTTCACCTTTCCTGCTTTATTCTTTTCAGAAACCTATCTAAAAGATGCCTTTGAATCTTTGATGCAACACTAATTAGTAGTTCCTTCTGTGACAGATATGACAATATCTTGCAACATCCTGGAGTTAAGGAGTTACAATAAACCCTAATGAACCTAATGAAAACCCAATGAAACCCTAATGAATTAAGTTTAATATCTCTGGGGTCCATTGGAGTAGGCCTTATCCTGGAAAAATGTTTGTCGCTCAGGAGGGTGAAAAAAACCAACCTTTGAGTGACAAAGTTTTATCTGCATAAGCACTCATATAGCTGAGTTATGCCAATAGGACAGAGCTCTCCCGTCAACATAATAAAACCAGCTACTGCCGACATAGCGCTGTCCACACGAGCGCTTATGATGGCAAAATTTATGTCGCTCAGGGTTTTTTTTCACACCCCTGAGCAACGAAAGTTTTGCCAACGTAAGTGCTAGTGTAGACAAAGCCTTAAAAATGCAATTTGTATGTGTCATTGTGGAATTGTATGCAACTCCTCTAGGAGACTGATTGATGCAATCTCTAGGAAGGATTAGGAACTTCAGAGCACCAAAAAGACAATGTGTGTGACGTGGATTTCCTAGGAAATACTTGGGATGAGGTGAATGGATATGAACCACCTCAGAACATTGTTTTGAAGCTCGCCTTGAGGAAAACCCATTGTCTACTAATTACCAGCTTCTGGAAACTCCAGATCAAAGAACCCTGAACTGTATAAAGGATGAACTATGCTCTTCTTGAGTGTACTAGTTCTGAGCTGAGACTCTTATGAACTTTTGACCAAGAAGAGGGTTTGAAGGACCATTTTCTTGACAGCCCTAATGATGGAGTTGTGGTGATCTCTGGTAAGCTTATTAGCATGCATTTAGGTTCTTTAATTGTTTTTAATGTTTTCTCTATAATGCTTTCCCCCCTAACAATGATTAAGCTTGCATAGAAAGAGCCGTGTGGTAGCTTAACTGTGGAAAGTTATACTGTTACTAGTCTCTGAAGACAAAGCAAGTCGGGCTGCTTAGGTAGTTTCACTTTGCTGGTGAATTTACAGTATAATCAGGGAGCTGTGCTGCCTGGAAATACTCTGATCAGAAAGGAGAGAGATGCATCTCCACTTAAGAGAGGCAACTGCGGGGGAACCGGAAGCCTAGAGTGGGTGCCATTGCGGGATCACACAGAGGGAATACATGTGCAGTTGCCCTAAACTGTCATACCTTCTATTATTTTATTCCCAATTATCATCACTTCAGCAAAGGGGGTTTTCCACACTAGAACAATTGTTTACATTTATGCACTAACTAGGTTTTGTAATGAATGAATGTACATGGATCAATTCTATCCATATCCTCTGGTACAGCTGCTTTTGGCTGGGGCCCTTTTGTTTATCAGTAGGATTGGACTTGTAGGCAGTGGTATCAGGTCTCTCAGAATCCACTGCTTGCTAGTCTGAGTCAATGTCTGCGCCAGCGAAATGACAAAGTAAATAAATATAATTTGCAGCTTTTGTTGAAAGTGTCCAGAGTTCAACAGGTGTGCCCAAGTAATTAATGACAGGATTAATTATTATTTATTGTGTGTAATTTTGATCTTTTTAATTCCTGTTATTCGTGTTGACCATTGTTTGGACAAATCTTAATAATAAATAAAAAAACATACAAAGAAATCCAGACTACCTGGAACTCAAAATCACAAAATGGAGTAGTTCTTCTCAATAACAATAATTCTTCTGACCTGGCTGGAGTTTCACGGTATTTGTTAGGGAATACATTATTTTGAAAACTACAAGAATATTCCTACAGTGACTCCAATAATCTTTCCCTTATTAGGTTATGTTTTTCCTTTGAAGTTCTTCTTTTAAGATTTAAGAAAAAATAAATTCCATTGGAAAGTCATGTTCAGTCCCATTTTAGGGATTTTTGTGGAAGGAAGAAATCCCAATGAATAACTAAGTAAAATTACTGTCTATTTGCAAAAAATATCACCTACTTTACTGCCTTGATTACAATCAATTAATAGAACAATTACATTTCTGAGGATTTTGTTTGCTTTACCCTGAAGGCTGCAAATTCAGTATCTGATGGACTGCTCAAGGGCTTCTTGTCTGAGGACGCTTTGCCACTGATCACAAAAATTGGGCTTTCAGATAGTGACAACAAAAGTACCTCAGTAAAGCTTCACTTTGGATTAAGCTGTTTTCATATCTAAGTGAACTGTGGTCTCAATTTTTTCTGGACTCAGAGGCAAGAATACACCCTACTGATTAAAGCATATTGCTGTGTAAGCTTTCACTTTACTTGTTTTTTAAATTCTCTTATCAGAAAAGTAGGATAATAAAATGCAGCTTAGTCAATATTTAAACATCTTCCATATTTAGATAGAATTCTGAATCTTTGACACAGAAAACAAAATTCTATTAAGATTGTGGCACATCATCCCAAGCCAAATTTAGATAATTCCTTTTTATTTACTCTGCTCTTGTTTACAATACACCCTGGAGAGCCCACAGACTACTGACAAAATCTTCTCAGTGGAGGCATGTACAAGGAAAAGTTACTGTTTCACAGTTAATATTATATTATGTCCAAACACGAAATTAACCTCTTCTAAATTGTTTCCTTCCACTTGCTGCATAAAAAAATCATTTGATTTCCCTATTTTCCTGGGAAAAATATGTATCTTGCTCCCCTCCTGATTCATCAAAATACTAAAACATTCTCCCATCACAACATTCAATCCTTTGGGCAGCCTCCTATGCCATTTCATTTTAATAAATTCAAATCAAGGACTCCTCCAGAATGCTCTATGACTGGTCCATTTTCTCTCTGAAAAGCTGTTAGCTTTATTATCAAGATAGATGGAAACACACTGATAGTCACTTTGAATTTTCACATGCTGCAAAGGCAGACAATCAATGATGATCAGATTCCTATTGCAGTTGTAAGGCGTGAGGCTGTTTTCAGCTAACAAGCTGTAGGTCGAAACTCATTTAAATGGTTAAAGAAAATACCTGAGCCCCAAGGACAATGGCTAGTGTAAACATCCGATGGCTCAGGAAGCCAGATGTCCTCTTAGTGATTCTAATTCCAATGAGAACAGCACATTTGCTTTTAGAATTTCTGTCTCATCTGCCACCTATATGTAAGGACCCCCCACCTTCTTCCTCCACCCTACCACCACCCCGAATGTATCCCTAGCATCCTTGATGTACATAGAGTGATTAAAGTGTCTCTGCATGTATGTAATGATCATCATCACTGTTGTTCTCTTTGGATGGGACAATGTCTGTATTTGTAAGTGAACAGATAAAGAATTTAAAACGTACTATATAATCGATAAGAAAGTGTATATAATTGACCACTGTAACACCATGAAGTTGAAGCTGATTTATCAGACTTCCCGGTATCGTGAATAAACCTCTTCAGTATTGTCTGTGGTGCCTGATTCTTGGAGAAAGAATCCTTCGTGCTTTACACAGTTAAAAATATTTGCCGTTCACATGGAATCTTCCACCATACAAAGAATCCTAAAGCACTTTACATGTGAGTTCAGTCCACCAAGATACCGAGCACCCTTACTTCTGAACGACAAATAGGAACAGTGGTTGTTCAGTATCTCATTGCATCAGGACCTATACAAACAAAGCAGCAATGAAATGCAGCCACCTCTGAGATGGAAGGTGGCAATGAACTGGCATTCAGTAACCCACTATACAGCATGACAGGAAGAAACATTTTGGCAATAGGCATTAGGGCAAACCCTTACTCTTACAAAAAGGGACATGGGATCATTAAGGTTCATGCAGAGTAGACAGCAACTTTGTTTTCATTTGAAAGATTTTAACCTCTGCAGCTCCCTGGTAGCCAGTTTTTCTATTTCAGAGGTGTAAAGCTCCAGTATAACCCCGCTGTGATTTAAACCTTTGGGTCTAGGGAGTCTTTGCCTACCAGTGATGCTTAGATGTTACCCCTCGGAAGAAATATCAGTTTATTCAACTCTAGTTGGTGGAGAAGGAGGGTGGGGGTGGAATGATACATAGCAGTACAGCTTCACCTAAGGCATGAACTATCTTTCTCATGGCGTCTGCATTTTGGAATCTCATTAAGGATATTTCAGGTTAATACCTTCATCAACTGACTGCTGAGGGTGTGTGATTTAAAGGTTCAATAAAACCTCAGTTTCCCTCTCTCTAACAACTGTGGGTGCGAGCGTAGGGCTTGCTCCTCCTGGTACCCAATCTCCCTCTTGAGGCAGCTCAGGAAGGCGGGCTTGACAGCAGAACTGTGTCATTTTGCTCATGGCTGCTGCCCAGAGGAGCAGGCAGTGACAAGACCAACGACGCACTTCCGCCTGGGCTGGGAATGGACAGTGGTGGGCTCTCCAACCCGCACACAGGACCCCCCGCCTTCCCTGTTCACATGACAGAGGTGACTGTACCCCAATGTGATGACTTCACAGCAGGAGATGCCTCTCCCCGCCCCACTGGGCATTTAGTCAAATTCAAACTGGCCGCCATTTTGAGCTGCAAACAGTTACAAGTGCGGTGAGAGGGGGACGCACCAGGAACAATGGGGGCTAGGAGAGAGGAAGCACTGGGGGCTGCATGGACAATGGCTCTTGGGACCAAACATGAGGGGGTGGTGGATGGGGATTGTTTTGGGTCTCAGTCCTGAGGGCAGTGCCCAAAGCACTGTGGGGACCTGTGCCCTACCTGCTTGTTCCTGTCTCCCAGGGTCTGCCTGAGCCCAGCTCTGGCGAAGGGGGTGAATGGGTTGCTGGCAGTTCCCCAGCCCAGCTCAGAGTGGCCTGGTTCTAGGGTGACCAGATAGCTAGTGTGAAAAATCAGGCAGGAGGTAGGGAGTTAAAGGCACCTATATAAGAAAAAGCCCCAAATATCTGGACTATCCCTACAAAATCGGGACATCTGGTCACCCTACATGGCTCCCTCCAGATGATGGGCCTGTTAACCTTCAAACAGCATATAAGGCTCAGGCAGAAAAGGTGGGTTTTATGTTTTTCTTATCTCATCTCACTGGGATTTCAATAATTTCCACCCCACTATCAACCTCAGCCTGGACCAGTCCACACAAGAAATCCACTTCCTGGACACTACAATACAAATAAATGATGGTCACATTAATACCACCCTATACCTAAAACCAACTGACCGCAATACATATCTTCATGCCTCCAGCTTTCACCCTTGACACATTACATGATCCATTGTCTATAGCCAAGCCTTAAGATACAACCGGATTTCCTCTGATCCCTCAGACAGAGACAAACACCTACAGGTTCTCCATAAAACATTCTTAAAACTACAACATCCACCTAGAGAGGTGAAAAAACAAATTGACAGAGCCAGACAGGTACCCAGAAGTCACCTACTACAAGACAGATCCAACAAAGAAAACAACAGAACACCACTGGCCATCACCTACAGTCCCCAGTTAAAATCTCTCCAACACATCATTAAGGATCTACAACCTATCCTAGAAGATGATCCCTCACTCGCTCAAGCTGTGGGAGGCAGACCTATCCTTGCCTACAGACAGCTCACCAACCTGAAGCAAATACTCACCAGCAACCATGCACCCTACAAGAGGACCAATCCAGGAACCTACCCCTGCAACAAACCCCGTTGTCAGCTCTGCCCACACATCAACTCTAGTGACACCATCACAGGTCCTAACCACATCTGCCACACCATAAGGGGCTCATTCACCTGCACATCTACTAATGTAACATATGCCATCACGTGCCAGCAATGCCCCTCTGCCATGTACATTGGCCAAACTGGACTGTCACTACGCAAAAGAATAAATGGACACAAATCAGACATAAAAAATAAGAACATCCATAAACCAGTCGGAGAACACTTGAATCTCCTAGGACACTCTGTCACTGACTTGAAAGTTGCCATACAAAAAAAACTCCTACAAAATAACTTCAAAAACAGACTTCAAAGAGAAACTGTTGAGCTAGAAATCATCTGCAAACTTGACACAATCAAACTGGGTCTGAATCGGGACTTGGAATGGTTATCTCATTACTAGAAGTAATTGTCACTGTTCACACGTTCTCACCTCCTAATCAATGGTTGTGAATAGGCCTCATCTACTCTGACTGAATGGACTTCGCTTTTATCTACCTTCCCCATTGTTGTTACTTACCCTTAGATATGTATATATATATATACACACCTCCTATGTAATTTCTACTCCTTACATCTGACAAAGTGGGTTACAGCCCACGAAAGTTTATGCCTGCGGAAATTAAGTGTGTTAGTCTTTAAAGTGCGACAGGACTCTTGTTGTTTTTGCTGTATACAGACTAACACGGCTACCCCTCTGGAACTCATCTCATCTCTTTACACTTGTGTTTACATTGCCATATAATATTTTAAAACAAAAATAATCAGAAAACAAGTTATAATTGGGACAAACTATGCATGACATTGAGCATACATACCTAGTATACTCCAGGTTTGCTGTCATCATGCTTAGGGAACCATATGCACTAATACTGTTTCTGCTCCCAATTCCTACATGCAGCCCAAAAGACTTCAATTGCAATAAAACAGGACTGTACTCAAGACTCCCAGAGCATTATAGCAACTCTTAATTGCTTGTGCACAGACTCCAGATTCTTGGAATAGTGAATTAGGGACACTTCCCACTGAACAGAGGTTTTTATTTTGCCTGTGTTCAGAATGCTCTGAAATTTTCAGTAATAGAGTACATTTTAATCCCTTCATTTCACTTGATCTAAAGATTTTCTGAGAGATGACCAGAAATACTCACTCATGTAACGGAAGGTCTCCTCAGCAAGGACAGGAGAGATGGTTTTGGGGACATGGCGATAGCAGGTGGGGGACTGGATCCAATCTTGGTTCTCATACAGATACAGAGAGTCCACTTGTAGCTTATACTGTGGTAATTGTTCTTCTAGCATGCTCACCAGTTCTACTTCAGGAAGGTCCTCATTGGAGCAGACATCTAAACATGAACACAGGTCATGAAACCAAAGCATGCACAATACTGTTAATTCTGCTATTTTAAAAGCCACAGAATGTTGAAAAGAATTGTTCTACGTTGGAGTGATTACACAAGGATAATTTCACTTTCACCAGCAATGAATTTGCATTAGTAGCTTGACCTTTTTAATATTAGTATTTGCAATATCTTTATTCTCCTTAATTGATCCCTTTACTTCTAGTGAATCTAGCAGACTCTCTGATTCTCAGAGGCTTCCTGGTTCTGACATACTTAACAAGTTTTATTATTTGATTTGTCTTGCTATTTGTTTTCAATGTGCATCATAGCTCTCTGAACTTCCATGTTACACTTTACCTACCATATGTTGTACTACATTCTGTAGGCTTTACTCTGGCTGCATTTCCCTTTTCTGAAGGAAAACTGTTTGTCCTGAATATCTTTTTGCACCTTTCAATTTAATACACTTTTTTCTTGCCTTTCTGTTTCTCTCTGTTTAGTGATGTGTATCCTTTCTGTGATACCCTAGTGGTAGAACACATTTCATTTATTTAAAACTTTTTCTTTTTTTTAAAAGGAAAAGAGAAATGTTATGGATCTGAGTGAACATAGGGAATGATTCCTCCTCATTCCCCAAAATGGAGGGCAGTTTCTAATTCCATCATTGTATTCCACCAATAGCAAAATGAAAGGAAAGCACCTTGTAGTATATTACATTTAAAGCACTAGTACACCTAGTTCAGAAGTATCAGATCTTTGCAGCCTGAGTACCAAATGTATTTCAAAAAGGGACACAATCAATACGTAGGGATTCTCTGTCTTGTTCTGGTTCCTTTGCACTGCTCATGGGAGGGGAAATGCCGCAAGCCTGCTGGGGATTCTCCCTGCCCAGAGGTCAGAGATCCAATGAAGCTGACACTTCCTCTCTCCCAGCAGTTCCTGGGCACAAGAGGATGGGAAGTAGCTGGGGCCTGCTGTGCTCTGCCTATCCCTAGCTGGTGTAAGGGGACCATAGCCAGCTAATCCAGAGAATCAAGGAGCTGTAACTAGTTGCTGTCTTTCAGTTGTTTTTTTTACCTCTCCTGAATTGCCCTGAGTGGCTGTGTGGGGGAGGGCAGCCATCCTTTGCCAGGAACTGCCCTAGATTGAGGCAGAGCCAACCAAGTTCCTGTCCTACTCCTCCTACTGCTCCAACAACCCAGCAGGGAAGCAGGCAACAGAGCAACTAATTCTATACTCTCCTCCCTTCTGTCCAATACAGCAGGCGGCCAACAGCAGCAAACAAGGGACAGCAGTAGCTCAGAGTGCTCCCAGCTCTTAACAGGACTTCTGGGGTTACAGTAGAAGCACTGGGAGGAAGTGCCCCTGAACTCCTTCCACCATAATGACAAGCCTGATTCAAGTAAGTCACAGGGCATACACAGGGTACACATTTTCAATTCATAATCAAATATAAGTTTTCTTCTCAGGGACACTCCTCCTTAAGGGCTGCAAGTTGGATCCCACTCCACAGGCTGTCCACTGAAGGGCTGTATTTATATCACAAAGTTCAGTCTTAAGAAACCTCAAAGTTATATCAATGAACGCTGGCATTTCGAGGCACAACCTCCTCTGGGTTACAAATATGAAAAAAAGCCACAGAATGCAGGGGAGTCCAGTTCCAGCAAAGAGATCCAGAAAGAAGGAAGAAACTTGGCAGCAATTCTCCACTCACTGTGGATGGGAAGGGAGAGGCAGCAGTTGCCTGCATTACTGGCAGGCTTTTTATCTGAAAACAAAAGTATTTTTACAGTTTCAACTATCACATTTGAAGTCACATCTTTCTTTTTCTGTCAATTCTCACATTCCTTCAAAAATCACCTGGGGTCTCCAACACTCATTCATTCCATCCCTGATAAGAATAAACATTTATCTATTGGAGAAAAGTGTTATATGCTGAAAAAAATACAATAATGGATGGTTTGAAGGGCTGGGGAACCAATTAATTTAGTTTATGAAAGATCTAATATTTTTGTTCATGTGTATTACTGGATAAGTGCTGTACACAATTTCAAGCTGAGATCTGGGTCTTCAGGCTAGCTGCACTGAAAAGATTTCATGAATTTGCGGTTCAGACTGGAGTTGTCCTTCCAACTTACCAGTGATGCTCTCCGGATCTCTGTGGTTGATATTCATGAGGTTTTCTTCACACTTCAGTTATTTGGAAATGGCATCTTGTGTTCAGGTGGTGCACTGTCCCTTTCTTGCTTTGGTTGAAGGATGGCTTTGGTTTGAGGTCACAAAAAGTGAGAGCCATCAAGCTACCCAGGAATTAATTACTCTGCTTTTCTTAACCCACTTCTGCATGCTGGGTTATACTCTGGGTCTACTGTTGTCTCATTTGACACTCAATATCTCATTTGAGGTACAGATCAGTAAAATTTGTATATGCTATATTGTGCAAGTTTCATGTGATGGTTTCTCTTAGATCAGACATCATCTAGAAATCAAAGACATGGAATACGTCGGATTTTAATTTGTATATTACATGCAAAGAGTAGCATGAAACAAAAAAACAAAACAAGACAAAATTCTCTACAAAGACAGCAAATCTCTGTTTTGGTAAATCACAATTCTCATCTATTGCTGTCTATTCATTTTCCTTCCACCAATAAAATATTTAACGCATGACAGGGTTGTTCACTGCTTTAGGACATTCTTCTTTGCCCTAAGTTTAAGACAAAGCTGCTTTCGCTAAGTAGATTCCCTGCAGCCTCATAGAGAAAAGGTTTGAATTATTTTAAAGTAATAGTTTCTAAAAAGCAGGCTTTCTTAGACACCACTTTAGAGAAATTAAAGCAACACTCTAACAAAGAAAAATATGTACGACTTTGCTCTAGTAAAATTATTTTAAAGGGGGGAGTGTCGTAACGGGTTAAATCCATCGAATTGTGTGTGTGCCCCGAGTCCATGTTGAGAAAGGAACAATTGATTTATATGTGATGAATGGGAAAGTTCATTGAAGATTGTTCATTATATTTCAAGGTTTTGTAACCATCTGTTCTTATAACTGTTCCTAGTTATTTTTGTAGGAGATAAGGAGAAGTTGTCAGCCTCAAGAATGGACAAAGAGGTACAAGTTGTAAGCCCCATGGGAGAGGAGCTCAGAGGCAGCAAAAACCCTGACCGAAAAGTAACCGGCTGAACTTGAAAAAGGGGTAACTTGCGAGCACAGCAGTTCCTAGGCTCAAATTTGGAAGTTTGCAGTTGCTGCAACTTTTATTTAGTAAGTTATACCTGGTCAAGGATAAACTTCTGGCCTGGGGACTTCCCAAGGAGGGATGGACAAAGTGACGTAGGAATACCCATAACTAGTTTGGCGGACGTATAGGTTGGAGTGGAGATAAAAGGGTTGTCAGACAAAGCAAAGATTAGAGAGCCTTGTCGTGAGGACCACCGAGCCTCCCCAAGGGGTACACCTGAATCGTGCCTGTCTCTCTCCAGCTCTCGTCGCTTCTACATTACCTTAGAATAGTCAGATAACTGAGCTGATAACCCGTTGGGACTTGTCCTGCGGATGAAAATACCCTGGGTGTGAATACGATAGAGGTTCCACCTGGATGAAAATACGCTAGGTGTGAATACAACAGAGGTCCCACCTGAATGAAAAATTAGAATTCTAAATAAAAAGACCAGGTCATGAAACATCTATTAACTTTGCTGCTACTGAGTTCATCTTTACATGTGGTGAGTAATCAATATCAATGTTTGTTTAGGTCAGGGGTGAGGAACGTCCGGCCCGCGGGCCGTATCATTTGGTCCGGCCCGCAAAATCATTTGGTCTGGCCATGGTGGCGGGGGGGAGTTCGGCGGCGGCGGGGAATTCGGCGGCGGCGCGGTTTCACGGCGGCGGCGGGGTTCCATGGGGAGGGCAGTGCCCGCTGCCGAAACCCTGCCGCCGTTTGCCCCTTTTTGGCGGCGGTGGGACTTCGGCGGCGGTCACTGCCCCACGCCCCCCACGGAACCCTGCCGCTGCCGTGAAACCGCGCCGCCGCCGAATTCCCCCCCGCTGCCGAATTCTCCCCTGCCGCCAGGGCCACCATCAGGCCCTTGACAGAAAAAAGGTTCCCCACCCCTGGTTTAGGTATACCAATTCTACTTGTGTTCCAGGGACTATTGTAAGTGTAACAGTAATAGTAACTGTTGTTAGTGTTGTATGTATAAGTCTTTTTTGTTTTCTTAGCTTTGTTTGTGTTCTAAGAATATGTAACAGAATAAGGGAACAAGATTTGTGGTAAAACAAATTGTTTAAGTTTTTTAGTTGTTGTATTAGTAAGTTTTGTGTCTAGAATTTAATCACTGTAATCAATTTTTGTTGTTTGTAATTATATACAAAGTAAATTAGTAAGAGAAAAGTTTAATTCAAGTAGTTGTATTAGTAAATTGTTAAATAAGGAGTATTAAGTGGTTAAGAATTTGAGTAATTTGCCAAGTTTTTCCAAGTAGTTTGCCAAGTTTTTCTGAGATAGCGTTTCCAAGTCTCACACTGTGTCTTAGAACGGAATATACATGAACCACCTTAATGCCTTAAAGCACCCTTCAAACCGCTCCCGTAATTTGGGGGGCTGTTTATCCCTGGTAACCTTATCAAAACATGGCACTTAGGCACCTCAGGGAGAAAAAGAAGTTTGTGAAAAATCACATAATGGTTCATCACAAAAATCTCACACAATTGGTTGTGCCTTCTTAGGAGCAGCCTAGTTCTAAAAGAAAAGTGATGTTGCAGTTTTATGATTGATGTGAACTGCCAGTACAGTTTAAGGAAGCAAAGCTTTTGCTCTCCTCTAGCCATGGCTGCTAGTTTATCATGTAAACTTACAAAAAGAGCAATAGGTGATAGAGTCTAATGCAAAAAGTGAGGGATAAAGAGATCTCTGCATCCAAGCTCTTTTGCTATCTTCAGCAATCTGAAGTTTTCTTGAGGTTGTAAAAGTTTCAAGAATGCTTTGTAGATTTCCTCAAAAGTCTCCCACTATCTACCACAGCTAGCACAGATTTGTCTTGCTGTCTACAGTAATGTCTCATTTGGCTGGATCAAAACAGACAATGCAGAAACTTCCTAAATGGAGTCTGCCAGTTCCTCTATCTGTAGAATTTGGCTGTAGACCAAGAAAGGACCTTCATCCAACAGACTTGCCAGCAGCAATATATACCTGCTCTGTGGTCCCTCCTGTTCTTAGAAAAACAGGAATGGCTATTAGCTTATTTAAAATAAATAAAATTATAATAATAGAATCCCAGTTATTATCTATTACTACAAATATTTACTTAATAAAAATCAGCATCAGTTAAATTTCAAGGTAGACTTCAGAAGTGCCCATCGCTTTTCAGTATTTCCACAGTACCGGATTAGTACCGGTGTCTTACTCATGGAGGCTGTCATTTAAATAGGCTGCAGAAGGAAGCCTAGTATCATTATATATCAAACAGGACTTATAGAACATTCTGCAATGCCAGCGGATGGACTAAACAATATCCATAACAGGTCTTCTGCAGCTCTGATTGTATAGCGTAGTGTACTGACTACATTAAGGGTTTGAGACTAACACGTTTTGAAAAAGCATATTTTTAAAAACATGGTTGTTACATTATCAACAGAAATGCTACTTAAGAAAACGTTGAAAGTCTCAGATTTCCTGTGTACTCAAATCATGAGGAAATTCCTTGATCTATTCCACATTATACTGTCAAGATGCTCATTTCTTGTCTGATTGTTAAATTTTTTAAATTACATTTCAGACTAAGCTTTTGACCTATTTACATTCTAAATAGATATATTTTATATCACATTAGTTTTGCTTGAAGCATCTTTTTGCTCCACTATATAATAGCAATTGATATATGTTATCGTTTCTAGAGTACAGCTTTTTTAAGAGATCTCGACTCTTAGAAGTGCCACCTGAATTACACATTCAGTATCACAAAAAGCCAGGCTTATCTCCTACAATACTCATAACCTTCTTGAAGAGACTAAGATAAGATGTTTTTTCAATGACTGAGCAGCCTTATTCATCAAACACTTCAAAACAATCTACTAAATATTCTCTGCTGCATAAAGTTTGGACTTTTTGATCTAGAACATGCAGAGCACACCAACTTCAAACACTCAATGGATCTTAACTCAGCGACTAGCCTGAAATATCCAAATACATACAGATTTTGCAGCAAACAGTTTACCTAGCCCTAAAAAATTCCTCAAACTTTGGGCCAGATACTGTAACCTCTGTTTATGAGCAGTCTCATTCAACTCATTTGCACTACTCACATCACCAAGGTCGGCAAGACTGGGCTTTTTATGTGTAGTTGTCAGCAGAGTGAATTGCTCTAAGACAAACTGCTAAAACTTCTCTCCTTATCCGCAACTATCAACTCCCAAGGAGAGCTCATATATTCAAGATTAATAGAGACTTAATCACTGCTAGGATTCATTTGTTCTTGCCATTAATTATCTTTTTCCGTGTACAAAGAAAAGTTTGCATTTTGACTTTGAAACAATATTAATTATATTAGGTTGAACATGTTTTGGTTACTACAGCAATTTGTGACACGTTTAAAAAAGCATTGATTTTTAGCTGAAAATTATTGATACCCCCCTCAAAACAGCTGCCATGGTTAAAAACAAGACTTCATCTTTGGAAAACAAAGGATTAGCTAACTTGGCTTGTTACATGTGTGTTTACTGGAATATCAGGGGCCTGTTTTGCTCCTGTTGGGTAGACATGGTGAGGTAAAACAGGGAGCAAACTTATTTATTGAAGCTTGCACCTGTTTGCTAATCAGAACTGCTTTAGATGCAGTGATGAGAAGGAGGAGTTGGTGGAGAAAACTGACTAAGAAGTTGGTATGGCTGTGGTTTCGGCTCTTCAACTTCTTGGAATGTACTTCTATGTTTAAATAAAAGCATTTGTTGAAGGTAAATTGCAAAGAAAGGGAGGAGGGAAGGAATTTATGCCCTTATATGTCTGCTTTATTATTTAACTATCCTCAAAGATTTTTTCACAAAAGATAGTATTTTTTCCTCCTAGGTTTTCCGCTTTAGGAATATCAAGTCGAGTCTTCCATGTGTTGGAAGTTCTTTTGAATTACTCAGATGAGTAGTATCAAACTTTACATAAAAGAAGGGTGTCTTAAATCCTTAAATTTTTTGCCCCACTCAAATAGATGTTAAAAAAAGAAACAATGAATGTAACAATCAAAATAAAAAACATTTCACTTAATCAGATCTCACATGTTTGGTATCAGCAATATCATAGTTCTACTAATTCTGTAGTCACTCACTGAGTCTTTCAGGCTACACAAAATCTGATTTTTCCAACTTAAAAAAAATACAAAGGAGAAAACTTTTCAAGCCTTCCACCCATCCACACAAATGAAAAAGTAGTAAAAAGGACATAAATCGTTTTCCCCCTTTGCAAGTCAGCTTGCAGAATATCCACAGAGCTTGTGTTTGTTTTATTATTCAGTACAGAATGACAGTTTGTAGTTAAAATCTAAATCTTTGATTGCTCCATTTTTTTTTGCCACCACCTTTTAGTGTTTGTTTTTCCCAGTCTTAAATAGCTACCATCTGCCACTAGCTATTGTAAAACAACTTCTCCCTGTGGCCTTTCCAGTTATGGAGAATGCAGACTGATCAAGAAATACAGGCAGCAAGAGCACTCAGGCTGCACTTATGCTTTCCCAATGGGTGCATATCCCTTTCATATGTACTACTCTGTCTTCCTCCAGATATTATATATCACTACATGCACCCTCTGGCCAGCAGGTCTGAATGCAGCTTCTTTATTGCCACGTTATAGGTAAATATACAGCTAAGCAGAGTTTCCTTCCATCAAAGAGTTAGTAAAAGAGGGAAGACTTCAAATGTCCTCACTGTATGCATAAGAGTGGGAGAAGTGCAGAAACTTTTAAAAGCCAAACAAACATGCAAAAACCACAGCTTTCATTGGCTGTCAGAACTCTAATCCAAGAGACCTTTCAGTGGTTGTCTGAACTGCGATCCCTTCCCAGTCATGCCCCAATCACTTTAGAAATGCTGCTAAAGGACATTTAGTCTCATACCGGAGAACAAAAAGACATGATTACAACCTAATACAACTGCTAGTTATGAATACTGATAAACCCTGATGCGAGGAACAAATCCATTTAGAATTACAAGCCCATACATAAGGTAACACTGCCATGTGAATGGATCAACCAAAGGCTGTACTCCTAGCTTTTCTCCATAGTAATCATGCATAGTGCATGTTGTCTAGAACACTGAAATAATGAGAAGTGTTAATAGGAGCACAAACATCCTACTGTTGGATTGTTTCCCACAAAATATCACCCCAGGAAGGGAAAAGCACAGAAAATTGATTTATATATAGAAACAAACGAGCCGCTGTTTTTAATGCCCTTTTTTGTGAGAACAGCTTATAAAACTGATTGTTATGCTTTTGTTTTTAGTCTTGAACACACATGCAGTTGTCATTTACAGAGCTAGCATTAGGTAACTGTATGTGACAGTGCCATCTAGAGGTAGTTACTATCTCATTTTATCTTAAATGAATAAGCTCCAACCTTTGGGAACAGTCTCTGAAACCAAGCATTTATGGTGTCCCTTTATCAATATCGACAACATGTAAACTTGTCCAGTATCTTTATATTGTTTGCAATAGTCTATTTCTTATGAGAGTCTCATTGAGTAGTCAAAATTGGATCTGACAAATATTATAAACAGATGCTAGTCACTTCATTTGAAACAAACTTTAAGAGATTGTTTTTACATTCCCCTGCATCCTCAAGAAAATCTTGTTCATGTGTCAAATTCCACGTGATCTGTGGTATGAAAGGATTTTCTTTTTTTGTCAAAATCTGAGGGGAATTTGGAAGTTGTTTCACTATGGATTTAAGAAAAAAGAGGTACAATTCACTTTTTGAAAAAAATGTACTGGGAAATTACAACATATTTAAAAAATGCTTTAGCCTAGAAAGTCCAGAATGCTGCACTGAAGCAGTGTTTCTCAACCTTTTAAGTAGCAAGTACCCCTTAACTTATTAAAATTTTCAGAAGTACCTCAACACTCAATTTTCCATGGGATTTTATATTTACAGACTAATGTGAGCCATATGTTGGAAGAAGGGCTGAGTATATAAGGCCATGATATGACAGATGTCAGATCTAGTGTGGGTAGGGTTACCACCAAAGCTAGGAGGCTTTAAGCGGCATGCCAATTCTGGGGAATATAAAGCGCTGTGCCACATTTTTTGCTATAGATTTGAGAGGAGGAAGGGGTGAGAGAGGGACAGGGAAGGACGACAAGAGAGAGAGAGAGAGATAGGAAAAGAGGGTAACTGGTGAGATCTGGAGCTGTCATAGCTGTCAATTTAACTGCTCAGCTAGAGCAGTGAAATTGACAAGTTTTCTGGGCACTGGGCTTTGAGCCAGGGAGCGGGCTGCCACCTGGGCAAGTTGCACGCGGCTGCCACCTGGCTGCCAGCCAATCCAACCTGGGGCAGAGGAGGCTTCCACGCCTGCTGGGACCCAGGGATGTGGGCAGGCAGCTGCTGCCTGTCTTCTTCAAGCCAGGGCGCTGGAGAATGTCCCTCAGCTTGGAGCCAGGGCGCAGGTGGCTGCCACCCAGCTGCAGGCCCAGCTCGTGAGACGCAGGAGGCTGCCACTGGGCTCCCACCTGGGAGCTGGGACTCCCCTTTAGCGGCTGCCACCTGACTCCCAGCTGGGACTGGCTTCCCCAGAAGTCGGCAGCTGCCGCCCGCCTCCCCTTCACTCCGTTTTTCCCCGGGTACCACCTGCCTGTGTCCCGCATACCCCGAGGGGTACGCATACCACACATTGAGAATCTATGCATTAAAGAACCCTTGAACAGATCTATTGCAACTGCATACAAGTGAGTTGCAGGTTAAAGCCCCACTTGATTTTTCTCAGAAGAGATTAACATTTTCTTAATTTTTAACCTGTTCCCATAAACACACACGAAGTTATCCCCACATCTACTGTTGAGAAACTGGTGTGTTTGTTTCTGGAGTTATTTACCTGTCAATTGCATACATGCAGTTCCCATTCAATTCAGCTGAAGTTGCATATGTTCAAGTGACTGGATGACTGGGCCTCTTATTTGTTGTACCTACCTCAAGTAATTTATGGCAGATTACAGCAAAGACACATATATATGAAAACCATGAGGACATCGGCCCTGTAGTTTATGTGAGCAAGTTTCAATGACACTGAGTACCTGTTAATGTCACTTCACATCAATAAAGAGATGCAGAACACACAAGAATATCATAGAATATTAGAGTTGGAAGGGACCTCAGGAGGTCATCTAGACTAACCTCAGCTAAATCATCCCAGCCAGGGCTTTGTCAAGCCACATATTAAAACCTCTAAAGATGGAGATTCCACCACTTCCCTAGGTAACCCATTCCAGTGCTTCACCACCCTGCTAGTGAAAAACGTTTTCCTAATATCCCACCTAGACTTCCCTCCACTGCAACTTGAGACCTTTGCTCCTTGTTCTGTCATCTACTGCCATTGAGAACACCTAACTCCATCCTCCCTGAAACCCCCTTTCAGGTAGTTAAAGGATGCTATCAAATCCCCCTTCATTCTTCTCTTTTGCAGACTACACAAACCTAGTTCCCTCAGTCTCTCCCCATAAGTCTTGTGCTCCAGTCCCCTAATCATTTTTGTTGCCCTCCGCTGGACTCTCTCCAACTTGTCCACATCCTTTTTGTAGTAGACACAATACTCCAAATGTGGCCTCACCAATTCAAATAGAGGGGAATAATCACTTCCCTCGATCTGCTGGCAATGCTCCTACTAATGCAGCCCAATATGCTATTAGCGTTCTTGGCAACCAGGGCACACTGCTGACTCATATACAGCTTCTTATCCACTGTAACCCCCAGGTCCTTTTCTGCAGAACTGCTGCCTAGCTCATCGGTCCCCAGTCTGTAGCTGTGCATGGTATTATTCCGTCCTAAGTGCAGGACTCTACACTTGTCCTTGTTGAACCTCATCAGATTTCTTTTGGCCCAATCCTCCAATTTGTCTAGGTCACTCTGTATCCTATCCCTACCTTCCAGGGTATCTACCACTCCCCCTAGCTTAGTGTCATCTGCAAACTTGCTGAGGGTGCAATCTACCCCATCCTCCAGATGATTAATGAAGATGTTGAACAAAACTGGCCTCAGGACCGACCCCTAGGGCACTCCGCTTGTGACTGGCTGCCAGCTAGACATGGAGCCATTGATCACTACCCATTGAGCCCGATGATCTAGCCAGCTCTCTATCCATTTTGTAGTCCATTCATCCAACCCATACTTCAACTTGCTAATAAGAATGCTGTGGAAGACTGTATCAAAAGCTTTGTTAAAGTCTAGATATATCACGTCCACTGCTTCCTCCACATCCACAGAGCCAGTCACCTCTTCATATAAGGCAATGAGGTTGGTCAGGCATGACTTGCCCTTGGTATTATTATTAGGTACCTTCACACTAACATTTTCCTCTAAATCTCCTTCAGATTCCTCAGGTATTCTAATCCATCAAACCCAGAATTCTATAACACAAGCTAAATATTTGTCTCTATGCCCTTTCAACACAATAAAGAAGCCTTTCATTTTCAGTACACATGATAAAAACAGAAAGGTCAGTATAGATTTGCAGCCTTTTACTTGGACCTCAAGACAAACTAGCTGTCTTGACTCCGGAGGTTTTTTCCATTTCTAGCTTCCACTGTACAATAATATAAGTGTGTCGTGAAGACTAAGAGTTGAAGTATTAACTTAGGCCACAAATTTAAATTTTGTTAAAAAATTGTACAAAGCCAATTAATACAAGTGTTTTTGTGAAATAAAAATGAAACAGTAGAACTTGAATATAAACATTCCCTTAAAACATCTTCAACAAACACTGATGCATTAGAATCAGAAGTATAAATTAATTAGAAACAACAGTGAAACTGGCTAGTCCACTAAGTCTTCTAATCTCCAGACTAAACAAACCCAGTTTTTTCAACCTTCCTTCATAGGTCATGTTTTCTAGACCTTTAATCATTTTTGTTGCTCTTCGCTGGACTTTCTCCAATTTGTCCACATCTTTCCTGAAATATGGCACCCAGAACTGGACACAATACTCCAGTTGAGGCTGTATCAGCGTGGAGTAGAGCAGAAGAATTACTTCTTGTGTCTTGCTTACTACTGCTGCTAATACAGCCTAGAATTATGTTTGCTTTTTTTGCAACATTGTTATACTGTTGACTCATATTTAGCTTATGATCCACTATGACCCCCACATCCCTTTCTGCAGTTCTCTTCTCTAGGCAGTCATTTCCCATTTTGTATGTGTGCAACTAATTGTTCCTTCTTAAGTGGAGTACTTTGCATTTGTCCTTATTAAATTTCATCCTATTTACATCAGACCACTTCTCCAGTTTGTCCAGGTCATTTTGAATTTTAAGCCTATACGCCAAAGCATTTGCAGCCCTTTCCAGCTTGGTATTATATTCAAACTTTGTAAGTGTAAACCCACTAAAGCCTAACCAACACAAAGAAAATTATTTCCCATTCCAGAAACCCTGTGCAACTTCTAGGGCATCATGAAAATATTAAGCAACTGCATTGAACAGACAGAGAAAGGCAAACCCATCAGCAAACCCCTGAGAAGTTTATTAGAACGTACCAATACCACAGCGGTTCATCTTATTGACATTTGTGAGTTTCTTATGGCTTTATTATAGCTTGCCATGACTTGACATTTCCAGGGATTAGAACAGACAGTTCTCTGTACAGTGTTAACCTTTGGGAGTAATCACGTTCTATTTGCTGTCCAGTGCTACAATTCAAGATTCTTCCTTGAGTGGAACTTGCTTTTCCAAGTTACAAATTTAGGTAGATTTATCCACCTAGAAATCACAGGGATACCCTATTTTCAGAATGGCTGTATAATACTTAATCTTGGCACAAACCGTTACTAGTTCAGGAATTTAAATAAATGTCTCTTTTTGCACCATTTAACCTGTATAAATTTTTTTTTTTAAAGTGCTGTTAAAGATAATATCTGATGCAGGGACCAAACAAGATTGTTCATCTTCTCCATGATTATTTTATTTGTGCTATAGTTTCTATCCTGTTGTCCTCTTTTTTCAGAAGTTGCATGGCACAAAAAAGTGATATAAGCCAAAAGGTAATTAAAATCTGTGGTTATACAGTTTAAAGAGAATGTCACGTAATTTAAATCCAACATTTGGATGGTTAAAAATAAATGGGCTGGGTTTATAAAATAAAATTAAAAATAATTAAAACCATTTACTTGAATTTTAAAATTCACCTAGCAATGATATCCTATACATTATGCTAAGCCATGTGAACCAAATGTGAAAAACTTACTAGAAACAGACCATACAAAGCAAAAAGGGACTCTTTCATTGTCCAAACTGAGTAATTAGCAAAAGATAAAAACAAAATTATTAAAATGCTGATTTTTTATAATTGTTATAATTCTTTCAGATTTAATATTCTAGAATGTTAATATGGAAAATAATAGGTAAGGAATAAAAGATAATGGATTTTAAAATATTTGTAAACTGCCAGTTACCATTTAATACATACAAATATTCAAAATAAAATTGCATTATACTTCTAGGAACAGAATTTATTTCAAATGGCATGCTGCATTATAAATTTATGTTTTCTATTATGTAACAGCAGGCAATAGGTATCACCTCAGTTTTGCAACTGGTACTACATATAAAAGAAAAATATATCAAAAATTTTCCACAGCCACAATTTAATCTATATCTAGAAAAGCCTAGCAAACCCAAGTATATCATACAATGTATGCAAAAACAGACCAAGCCAAAGCTAACTCATCTAAAATACACATTTTATGTAAAAACAACAAGAGTCCTGCAGCACTTTAAAGACTAACACATTTAATTTCTGCAGGCATAAGCTTTCATGGGCTGCAATCCATTTCGTCAGAGGTTTTTGCTGTATACAGACTAACACGGCTACCCCTCTGGAACTTTTCACAGTTTATGTAAGAAATACAAAACTACTATTATAGCAATTACTACTACTGTAAAACTTTCCTTTTATCATTTCCTTCTATTTTACATCTTAATATTGCTCACATTATACATTTTCCATCCAACATTTCGTTCACTTACAATTCTAATCATGTATTGATTGGCTATTCAAGACAGGTACATACTGTTAGAAACAATAAAAGCTGCAGACTTCTGTTGAGCATACTTTAGTCAGAACTATTACGGCAATATATTTCGCCAAAAACTTAATTTCATACTATAGCTAATCAAAGCTAGAAAAATAAAAAGAGCTTTGAACTACATTGATAAGTCTGTTGAAAAAAGGAGTGCTGGCGCTTCATGCTGAATTGTTTCCACTGTATTGTACCATATCCTCTGTCCTCTAATTATCAGACACAGAAGTCAGGCAGGCTGCTATTTTTCCAGCACTGTCTTGCTCTCTGGCAATCCTACCATTAAGACAGCTGTTGTGACAGATTTGGAGTTGCCTCTGGCACTGTCACTTTGTCATATTGCTGAAGAGCTTTCCTAAATGTGTGTCTTCTGTAGAACACTTTCCTTTAAATGATTAAAGAATTTTTTTTATCTGATTGTGAAGAATAAGTTTATTTGCATAGTCCCTCTCCCTTATTAATGCCAGTGTCATGATTATATAATGAAAGGGACTAGCTCCTTTTGCTCAGACAGGGTTTCTTTGTCATTAAGCATGTCGGTTATAGAGCCAACTGTAAATTTCACACTATTTTTCTTTATAAACAAAGAACAAAATCTTCAGTCTCTCTGCTGCTAATGAAACAATTTATGTTCTGAAGGAGGGACAAGCTATTAAAAGGTGATGTCTCTATGTTCCTCCTGTTTTTTTTGATGTATACAGGTGGCCTTAAGGGCTTTGTTCTCCACTCCTCATTCTTTCATTTTAGAAAAATCAAATGTCAAATCTGGTGTCACTGGAAGACTCTGATATCTCAGATATGGATTGTAAGCCCCCACCCTTAAAAGGGCACCATCAGTTTAACAAGTCCACACACGAACAAAATAGTTTGAAAAATTTTAAACTACTATTGTTACCACATAAAGTTACCATAACTAAAGGATATAAAAAAATTCTCCATATTCCAATTTATTTTGTCCATTTGACATAACTTCGTGTCTAGTCATTTGCCGTGTTTCTTCTTTATAGCCATTTTCTCTAGTTGATGTAGGTCTTTCACATGAACAGGTTTGTTTTTTAATTATTAACGTTTCTTTCTGAGAATATATGAGGAGTCCTTAACTGAGTATTTCCTAATATCTGAGATTGGGATTTTGAAGTTTCATGTCCCAGAAGAGGAGGAGGAACAGAAGGCACAATTATGCAGCAGTAATCTTAAATCCTTCTTAAAAGATTTTAGTAAGAAAATGTTTTTAAAAGTAAAATGTGATTGTAAAAACAATAAAAATTGGCAGGGAGTGTCTGGGGAAGGTGTCCTACGTGAAACTATTTATTATTTGTTTTTGTTTTTTAATTTAACATATGCTTGTAATTGAAGGACTAGAGAGTCTGGCTCTATAAACAAAGATATTTTCTCAAGCATTATTACCTATTCAATCACATACATGAAAAGGTAAGAATTTTAGGGGACAATCCTGTGAAATTTACTCACATGAGTGCTTCAAATGAAGTCCTACAGACTATGAGATCAATGGGACTATGCAAGCATGAAGTTAAGCACACATGTAAATATTTCCAAAATCAGGGCCTTAAAGAGCTGATGGCCAAGGGTTGTTTCTTATAATACAAGAGATAATGCTGACACAATTAAAGTACAGCATGATCATCTGGAGGAGAGGGGGAGAAATGGGTAGATGGAAGAAAATACCACTGGATTTCTTCAAATGCTCCTCAGAGAAATGCCACAAGTCACTAGTTACAAATAGTACAATTCTATAATGTAAGACTACAGAGGAAGCAGAAGGAAACAATAACCAGAACAGTCCAATAACCTCTGGTATTATCAGCATGTGAGTTGGCCATAGCATGACAAAGATACATTTCTCAGGACCGCATGGCAAAAGCTTGATTAATTTCCTCTTCAATGAGTCAGGACAACTTGACTCAGAATCACTATCAAATCAGTGTTGATGGAAACTCTTTCAGAGAGGAGACATAATTAGATAGAGAAGATTAAAAAGTGTTTTTCAAGACTCCTTTTCTGACCATATTGATTGAATAATTGCGAATGAAAACAAAAATGGCAGTTACATCACCTCATTTTTGTTATCCTAACCTCACATGCACAAACATATCCCCAAAGAGCACTCTCTGTCCATCCTGAAATTCAAACATGACATATCAGGAAGATAAGGTGATCAGCTTCTACACCTGGAACTCATAAGGGCAAAGCTTCAGTTGGATGCATTAGGTAAATGAAGGAAGTTACATCTGATTTCCTGCATACCAAGACAAAACTGTATCCATGAATGCACTAGTAAAGTAATTCATTTACCAACCGCTCTCAAACTGCTGTTGCTCAGAATAGACCTATTATTCACTCTGTTCTCAAGTTAAAGATGGGACTCAAACTTCTAACAGAGTTCTTATTCTAATTTGGCAGAGTGCCTTGGTGGTTATGAGATATGAGACAACTAATCAACATTAGCACCAAGATGATTTTCAAAGAGAAAATAAAGAGAGTCTGTAATGACATTACATTGATTTTCCAAACAGAAACCAACTATGCAGAATTAGTGGATCCTGGAACCACAAATACCTCACTTAAATGTTAATGAGTAGTAGTTGTGTAAAACACGTGAATCTGTGTCACTAAGTCTTTAAACTGCAGTTCATCTGTTACTACTACATATAAGATTGCCACCTTGTTGAAATGGCTGACACGGACCATAAAGATTATTTGCATATAGTGAAATGTTGCTTTTTTATCTTTAAGATAATAAAAACTCTTGAAATGGCTTCTGTTCTCGTATCAAGTGCAGCCACGAGTCATTGCCAAAATGTTCACGTGACTTGCATTCAGATGTGGAGAGCAGACATGCATACATTCTATTTCATGTAAGATGAGGAGCCAAGCACGGTCTACCAGAGAGAGAAAAACAGTTATTTGGACACCAGCTCTGCTTATCACATTAAATATTTAATTGTGTGATTGGTATCAGGGTTACTTTCAGGCACTCAGCTCCTCTAGGGAACACTGGAAATCTATTTCACTTGCTGCTTACAGAGGTGCCTCTTCCCAAAGCAGACAAAAATCCATGTTCCCAAGAAACAGCCTAACATTAAACCCTAAATCCCAAAGGTGAGGCAATTGCTTATTATGTGAAGAAATTAATGGCTATTCATTCAAAAGTGCTTTTCAACAATTGAGATAGCTGGGAAAAACCACTGATTTTTTTTTTTTTTTTTTTGCCAGCAGCAGTGTTGGTAGCCTGTAAACTAAAGCTCTAGTCAGTGGATGGCATAAGAAAGGGAGGGGGAGAAAGAGGGAAAGCACCTCCAAGAAGGAGACTCCTATAATGGGGATGGCAAAAAAAACATACAAAATAGATATGGGAGACGTAAACAGAGAAAAGGGCATGCTAGGATCCTGCTCAGTGGGCAAGTCATGAAGATGGCCATGTCACACTTTCTTAAACTCATGTTTTTTCAGAGCTGAGTCAGGCGCATGTGTCTCTCCCCTCACCATGAGTGGCAAAACTATTTTTTGCTATATAGTCATCCTTAATACATGCCTTTATACATAAACCCTACCGTGTTTTACTTAATTTAATTTTCTATGTTATAATATATTATCTTTATCAAGAGATAAGAATGGAAAGTGATAGATCTGGTGCTCAGTGAAGATTTTCACCTGAGGTGCTGAGAACCTACAAGTTTGACATTCTGCTTGACAATTAGGAAGAGAAGACTTCTGAAACCCTGTGTGTTGCTAAATTTTCCACAGTATTAGAATACCCACAAAACTAACAACATAAAAAATTTTTATTGGTGCTGCACAAGGCTACATTTTCTTTTTCAAGAAGTGATAGGATCTAGGGGCAGGAACTCCTGAGTACATGCCGACTGTTTACCTACTCGCTGTGTGATCTTGGGCAGTCATACACTACTTGCATATCTCTTCCATACATACTCAAAAAGTTACTACCCACACTAGGAATGAGACCACCACCACCTGCTAAGACCTCCTACACCCCATTCGGTCTTATGAAAGGAAATGCAGCCAGTGACAAAACTCAGAATGTTCACTTGTCCCAGATAAATAACTCTAAGATCACATCCAACTTCAGAACATTTCAAAGACTTAAAACCACTACAGATGACTAGGGACTTGTCTACAAGGAAAACGGTCCAGATTAGCTGTTGCAGAATAAACTACTTCACAATATCTGCCTGTATGATTACTTTATTCTGGAATAAAAATGATTTTATTCTAAAATAATTACTTCACATCAGAAGCATACAGAATTTAAGTCACATTTATCCTGCAATAGAGTCTCCATACAAGGAGCTTAATCTGCAATAGCTAATCTGATAATTTTCCCAGTGTAGAGAGGCCCTTACACACTGAATGCAAGACTACCAGTTTTCTGGATTTAAATTGTAAAGTAACTGGGAATGAAACATGACCATATGTATTCATCTCCCAAGTGCCACAATTTCAAGGTTAATTAGTTTAATGACAGTCATTAATACCCATTGTAACACTGGCAGGCCAGATGCCAGCTCTTACTCGGGCTGCAGGCATTAGTAAAGAATTGACAACCTTATAGCTAAAGACCAGAACAGGTCACCAGTATGTTAGTTTTCCTTAAAATAAATATTAGTCTTATAGGAATGTATATACATGTATAACGTAATGTTTAAACTCTATGCAATGCTTGTAAATTGCTGCATGCATTAATCTCACTTGTAATGTCTATATTCCATGCTATAAGAAAATATGTAAATTATGCTTTATAAACTTGAAAATGTTTGCTCTAAGCTTGTGAACTCAGTCAGAAGTCATCCTCATCGCCCATCCAGAAGGGCTATCAAAATCAAATGGACCATCAAGGATCATTACAATACGAAGGATTGGTTCATGGCCCTATCACACTCATGGAGGAGTATGTGCAGATGGCCTCATCCCATTGCTCTGAAGGCTGGAAGAGGGAAATAAAAATAGATGATGTGAAAATTTTCCATCTTTTTGGCTGTTTGAACTCTGAAGGGCCAGAGACTCTAAACTGGAGCCAGAGATCCCCACAGGCTACCTCTTGGGTCTGCCCTGAAAGAGGCTTAGAATTGATAGATCATTACACTCTGTCACTCTTAGGATATAGATGGTAACAATTTGTGTGTATGTCTCCTTGCTTTAGCTTGTAAATAACTAACTCTCTTATTCTTTTTTCCTAGTTAATAAACCTTTAGATATTTTATTACAGGATTCACTAGAGGCGTGGTCTTTGGTGTCAGATCTAGGGTACCAATTGATCTGGGTTAAGTGACTAGTGTCTTGGAACTGGAAGCAGCCTGAATGTGGAGTGATTTCTGGAGTACATGACCATTTATCACTAAGTCCAGTTTATCTGGATGGCAAGACTGACTGGAGAGTCTAAGGCGACTATGGTAAGATGGTTATAGTGATCCAGGAGTTCACATTTGTTACTGACTTGGTGAAATCTAATTATAGATCACCACCTGTTTGGGGTATCTGTCCTGTTTTTGACAGTCCGCCATCAGGTAGGCACTCACGGTTGTGAGCCATTCCAGAGAGCATGACACCCATGATAGCTTGAAAGTTTTGTTATGAAAACAGATTAAGTAGTTTAAATTGGTAGTTCTAGGCAAATTAATTTAGCTAACTTTTATCTAAGAAATTTACTCAAAGCAAAGAAACATTTCAGGTATTTAAATCATCAAATAACTGAACACTCTTCACACATTAAAATGACAGTACAGCAGAGCTATACTGCAAGCACAATGAAAAAAGCAACATGCTCAAGTAATTGAATAAATAGTGTCTAAAAACAGGAGCAAAGCAGAGTTTCTGTGAAAAATCATAGCAAAACAAAAACTCTTCTTATTTTAAGTCCATCTATGACAACTTCTGTCAAGTAACCATGTCATGATTATTAGTTCTCAAATCTTTTCTGCACATACACAACATTAACAACAGATATATCACCATTTTGGCAGTGTGAGTTTTGTTTTCCTTCTCCTTTCACCAACACAATCCAGAGAGACCTGGACTTCTATTTCAGAGTACAAGAAAATTTCATTAAACTAATACTTTGGTTAGGGAGCATAGCGGGGAAACTCCAATGAAATTCTGATGTCTCAGTTCTAAATGCCTGACTCTTTAGGAGACAAAAGGCCCCTAAGTATATGTCTGAGTTCAGACTGGGTAGATCCAGGGAAAGTCAGATGTCTTAATGTCCCTTTGCTACCAAATAGGTATGTCATACTTAGAAATGGACTGAGCACTGTAAGTGAGTTTGTGGCAGAAAATGAATATTTTAACAACAAGTGAGGAATCATGGAATAATACAAGCAACTGCTTCCATTAGTCTTGGAAGACACAAGAAAGGGATTTATTTTCTGAAAATAGTAACCTAAATGATGTGTATTATAAACAGAGTTTTCATCAATATGTTATTTCACTGCTCTTTATATAAAAATGTTTAGGATGGACTATACTTACACTATTAAAAGTCTCTTCTACAGTATAAGTTTGTTTCACTGTGCAACACGTTTAAAATGAGCATGTTGTATTCAGTTTTGTTGAGCATTTAAGGTCACTGACACATAGCTAGTAAAACACATAATCTGGAAATATTTATCAGTCAACAGACTGGTTTCTTAACATACCTGAAACAGTGAACTACATCAAGACAGAAAATAATGTTGCTTGCTTTGTTTACATTCTTCAAATCAGGCGTATTAGCTAAGTTACTTTCTTCTGATGCCATCATTGATTTTATTTATATACTGTATATCTGCTTAATACAGCTCTAAAGGTTTTCAATCACTACATTTGTAGCGGTCTTCTGCAATTCTACAACGTGATTTTTTTTTAAATTGTTTGAGAATTTTAGTTCAACACTCAAAAATAAAATCAGTGTTATTTGATTGATTCCTAACCATTTTTTAAACAAAAATTACTCTCTATTAAAATGCACCAATATATATTAACTTACTCTGCTCAATGTTTATTACTGAGTCACCAGCCTCAAAGTGAGTACAGCCATCAATCTAAGTGGATAGAAAAGTTCAGTTGTCACTTCTATAACCGTCTCTCTGGAAATACTGTTTTGTAACTTCTTAAAACAATACTTGTCAGTGAATCACATATCCCTATGCTTCCTACAGAGACAGCACATAGCAGAAAGGCTATTCTTCCCCCGGCAATCCCTCTCTTATGGAAGCAACCACTGTTACAAAAAGCTGTGCTACACAAGAACTTTAGTCATATAAACCCAAAGCCTTAGAAATACCTAATAGAAATTAGATAAACTAGGTACGCAGATATAAAGATATTACGATGATAGCATTATCACAGTAAAGAGGAATCAATACTTTAAGCAATGGGAACTAAATTATTTCATATTTACTTCAGCAACTTATTATTAGCTTTATCTGAACGTCAGGCACTTATTCAAGGGTCTAGACATCCTTGCCATAAATTACAAGAACAAAATAACATTGATCTGTGACCAATATAAGTGCACTACACGCATCACTATTGAAGGAAACAAAGAAATCCAGGAGACAAGACGGTGCTGAAGATTACGTAAAAAGAGTGGAGGAGAAAGAGACAGGCTAACTAGAAACGATGTTAAATAATGTGTTTAAGAAAACACAGCAACACTGTTCACTAGCTCTACATCTTAGCTTTACCACTCAGTCCCCCACAACTCCTCTAAAACATAGAGTATATTTTCCAACAAACAAGTTGCTGTTTGTTTTGTAATGTCATTCAGAGGCCTGAGCAGTATTACATTTGTAACTGGGTGACATCAGCTACTGGTAGCAACAGGCATGGATGAAAAGAAAAAAGAATCAAGTAGCCTTGAATTGTATTATCTGCTTCATTCTGTGTAGAGCCAGTGGTAATGATTCTTAATAAAGAGATACTGACACTCACATGATGCAATTTAACCCAAAGCACAGAAAGTTGAGAGTTTTATGTAGAAACAAAAGTTTAAAGATTTTGTTTCTAGACCTGAATCTGTAGTTGTGAAACCATAAATAAAATACAAATTGTTTTTTATATAGCACCTTTCATCTGAGGATTTCAAAAAGGGTTACGAACATAGATCAATACTCACAACAACATCCCTCAGAGAGGTATTTTTAAAATACCCTTTTATTTAATATTGCAACAAGAGTAGCTACTTCAAATACACAATATTTATTTTTCTTTAGATTCAACTTTAAAAAAGTGCCCATATAAAAGCACCCTGACAATAGATTTTCAACACTAAATATACAAGTAAGAAGTTAACTTATCTTTATTTAATTATTTAAGGCTATTGCCTGGCAGAGTTATCTTAGCCAGTAGATTATTATTTATAATCTGTATTACTGTGGAGCCTAGGAAAAAAATCCAGTAAAAAGTCATTCACTCCTAATTTATATCCAGGAACATACCCTCAACTTTACCCTACAACCTTACCACAAAAATCCTTTTGCAGCATTTCAGAAGGTAACCAAATTTAGGGTATTTTCAAAAGTTTTCCCCCCCCCCCCATCCAAAGTACCTTGAGTCATTCACAGACACACAGGTTTGCTATGAAAAAGCCTCTCATGAGAGTTTGTCAAAAATACTTCTGAAATCAAGACAAATAAAAATGTGTACATGATTCCACATAACTGAAGACTGATTTCAAGAAAAGAGTTAAAATTACACTCTGAATGCAACTTTTAATAAGTATAATTTGAAACAGACAAAATTATTCACAAAATTTAGGGTTTCAAAAAGAAACAACAGTATCACTATTAATGTCATAATAAACCTTGCAATGAAAAAGATTGTCTCCAAGTATTGCAACAATCTCTTTTGCACCAGATCTGCACACAAGCAGAGTCCTAACAGCTTTTATTTTCTAACAGCAAATATGTAACCTCCGATCAAAATTAATATGATTAAAGGTACTTTGAATGCATGAACAAACTCCTTGATTAGGAGCTTAAAGTCATGCCATCTGTCATGTCTGAGCTACCACTAGGATTTGCAATGAAATCTAACGTTTGACTCAAACTTTCACAGTAATTTGAGCATTTTTAATATACATATTATATATGATGGCAGAGAATACTTCCATGGGTTCTTATATAATTTTCTTTTATTAAAAAGAAACAAAACCCCACACTTTAGAGGCTGAAATGCTTGAAATAATTAACAGTTGAAAGCTCAAGCTGCTGCATGGGTGTAATTTGTAAAGTCATGTGTGTAAAAAAAGCCAAAAATGGCTGAAAACTTAAAAACTGGATGGTAACGGACTACAAAACTCAGTGATGATTCAATCTGGTGATATTCTGAATAAAAATTAGGAAATTACCCCAGTGATAACTGAACCTGGAGATAATCTAAACAAAAGGAGCTCTCAACCATACTTGAAATTGTTTTGATTTCTTCACGCTGACAGACACTCTAGGCTTCAGAGTGAGGTTTGCAGTTTGTGTGTGTGTGCAGACTGTGCTGATTTGTGTGAGTTGTGTGTATTTGTGTGGGTGACAAACCAGAAGTATGGGCTGTGGTGCATTTGAGGTTATTGTATGTAGTGATTCTGTTGATTTGGGAGAGGAGGGTTGTACTGGGAGATGTGTTCATTTGTGCGGGTGAAGTTGGGCCAAGTAATCCACCAGCTGTGCAGCCTCCCTCATACAACCAAATACAAGTGTTGCATGCAAATTAGTTGTAGAGTAAGAGTGGTGATAAGTTGAATTATCTCTGATATCAGGATGGTCTAGGACTCTTGGCAGAACATCAATACACATCTTATCTGTACAGCCACATGGCTGTAATTCATAAATTCAAATTGGCTGAGACCTTAAAAACTGGACGGTAATTGCCCATGAAACCCAGTGATGATTCAACCTAGTGATATTCTGAATAAAAGGAACTCTCAACCTTGCTTATAGATGGTTCCATTGTTTCACATTGACTCAACTGATATTTTAGGCTTTAAATAACATTCCTGGAATCTTGTTGTATACATTGCTGTTGTTTGTATCTTTGTGTTTTACATTACTACTGTCTATTAGTGTAACATTCAAAGCAGATAGAATCCTTAAAACCCCACACTCTACACTTAAAATGCAGACTTTGTGATTCACAGTCTTATGCTCTTGGCTACTCAGTTGTATTCCCTCTTAAAATGTAAAATAAAACAAACCTCCTCTGATTAACTTCATTCAGCAAGTGCCCAAGAATAAAAAGTTCTATTGAGAAAAATCTATTAAGAACCTGTAAATGGAATTTGTTTTACCTTACGAAGATCATATGTATAAACCACCAATACACATTGCTCTATGAATAGCTGTGTAGAATACAAGGTACTGAGGATCAGTTTTGACAGTATAGCCACAGTATTAGAGGCCACATGAGGGAAGAAAAAGCTGCATTAGTTAGAGTTTCTAAATAATTAATGTATCTTAGCCATACTTATCTGTTAATATGTTAGCAATCTGCATTTTGGAAAAAAACAAAGAATACCCCCCCACACACCTAAAACACACTTCTTGGAAGCCCTATTTGAGACCATTATAAGAGAACAGGTTTATGAACTGCTTCTTTCAATTTAGCACAACCCACCCGCTGCACCCAACAAACAGGACCCAAGAGCAGGAAGTCCCCTTCTCCCCTGTTCCATGTCTGTCCCAGCAATCACTGTTCCCATAGCAGAGCTGAAGAAAACTCATCCTTGATCCTGCAGGGATTTATCCCAGTCACACAGCTGGGGATTCCACAGATGTCACCCCAAAAAAACCCAGGCCCATTGTTTCCCTGATAGTCAAACAAGTGACCAGGCAGACAATGTCCTGTGACACAGGGAAGACACAGGGAAAGGATGGGAAGAAGAGTTAACAAAGACATGATGGGGAATAAAGGGGGACCAGGAGAATGGAAGTGACTGGGTGGGGGGATGGGGTTGGAGTGAAGGGGGGTTGGGGTGAAGGTGATCTGGAGGTGGGGACCGAGTGAAAGGAGGGGTTGAAGGATATGGGGATGGAAGTGATCAGGGGCTGGTTCAGAATGAAGGGGGGATTGGTGGTCAAGGTGACTGAGGGCTAGAGTGGAGGAATGGAGGTGACTGGGGATGGGGTCAAGAACCAGAGAGATGAAGGTGACCTGGGGCTGGGGTACAGGCTGGAGGCTGAAGGACAAGGGGAATGGAGGTGACTGGGGTTTGAGGTGAAGGTTACCTGGGTTTGGGGTGAAGGACTAGGGGGACAGAGATGACAAGGGTTGAAATGAAGTGGGGAAGGAGGTTGAAGGGCCAGGGGAGGAAGGTGACTGGGTTGAAGGGGAAGGTGGGGTTGAAAGACCAGTGGGATGGAGATAACTGGGGGAGGAGTGGAGTGAAGGGGGCATGGAGCTGGCCATTAGCAAAGGTCAGGAGAGGTACTGAAAGACCAGGGTGATGGAGCTGACCGGGGTTGAAGGATGGGGGGATGGAGGTGATTGGGGGGATGGAGTGAAAGTGTGACAGGTTAGGGTGGAGTGAAGGGGAGCCGGGGATAGAGTTGGGCAGGGGTCAGGAGAGGGACTGAAAGACCAAGGGATTGGAGATGACTGGGGGTGTAGTGGGTGGCTGAAAGACCGGGGGATAGAGCGGACGGGGAGAGGGGCATGGAGCTGATGGTGGTTGGAGTGAAGAGGGAGGACTGGGATGGAGGTGAGTGGGGTTGGGGTACAGTGAAGGGAGGTGAGATTAAACTGACCAGGTGCGGGACCAGGAGGGGATTGAGGGAGCAGGGCTGGAGGTAGGGTGACCAGACCTCCTGATATTAGGGACTTTGTCTTACAAGGGTAACTATGTCCCCACCTCACCCCCAGAAAAGTGTCCTGATTTTTCACTCTTGCTAGCTGGTCACCCTAGATGAGCGGGCCGGCGTGCAGCGAAGGGGGGCGGGACGGTCACGGAGGTGACCCGGGGCGGGATGGAGGTGACCGGGGCGGGGGTCAGGACCGAGAGGACCAGCAGAAGCGGACGCCCACTGGCCACGCCGGGCCCCTCTTACCCGCTCCGGGGCCAGGTTCTCTCCCTGCTGGCGCTTCCGACCGCCTCCATTAGCTAAACAAAAGCCTCGGCGGTTCCTGCCCCGCCCTGCCCTCCGGAGCGGGGGTCGCAGGCAAGCGGACCAGAGAGGAAGGAGGCGAGCGCTGCTCTTGCGTCATAAAATAGCACCGAGCGCTCCCTGAGGGCAACACGGACGGGCCGGGGACTACAATTCCCGGCATGCAAGGGGCGAGGTTCGAGATAGAGACTACGAATCCCAGCGTGCTCTTGGGCCTCGTTGCAGGCTGGGGCTCGTAGTCTGTGCCGAGAGCCTTCGCTTCCCTCCCCTCCCCTCCCCTCCCGCGATGCTGGGCTCAGAGTCAGAGCTGGGGGCGGGGCCGGGGCTCACCCAGACGGTTTGAGGCTGTTGCTGACTGAGTTGAGGTGCCGAGAGGGGCTGCGGCCGCGGGACGGGTTCGCCCGGGCAGGGAGGCCGTTACACTGGCAGCGGGAGAGGGGCTGATGGTGGGTCCCCGCGCTGGTTCTCGCTCCCCCATCCTCCCCGGGAGTGGAGTGCAGCGCAGCCCCGCCTGGCCCCCCCCGGCCGCCCTGAGGTGAGACTAGGAGCGGAGAGGGAGGGAGCGGGACGGGTGGGAGTTGCGGGGGCGGGGCGAGAGGGGCCGTGTGGAGTTGCGTCCCGGAGACTCTGCCTGTGGTGGGAGGTCCTGAGACTGGGGGCGGGGGCGAGTCCGCTGTAGCGGGCTGTGGGGTGATGGCGGGCCGGCTGTGAGGGGGAGCGGTGCCGAGTTTGCTGTGGGGGGTGGTCCTGCCCCGCGGGGGTGGGGGCGGTGCTGGATCGCCCTTCTCTGCTGACCAGCCGTGCCCCACCCCCGCTCCCTCCCCCGCTGCCTACCGAGGCTCAGAGCTCGCCGAGCGCGTGTTCGGGCTCCAGGCTCAGCTGGGCGCCCCGCAGCCACGACTCCAGGCACAGCCCTGTCCTCACCGCGCCGGCGTCATCGCAGGCGCTAGCCAGGCGCAGGTTCTCTCTGCCCGAGCGCTCCCGGTCCTGTCTCTCTCTCCAGTTTACAGTGGGTAAGGGTCTGCTTCAAGATGCCGAGCACCCACGACGTGAGCTGACGTAGAGGGAGCTGGGGGTGGTGGGTCAGCATCTCTGACAATCAGGCCCCAAGTGGCTTGCTAAAGACCCAAAGGTCTGTGGCAGCGCTAGCCCTCAAACCCAGATTTCCCAAGCAGGGCTTTAGAGTTAAGGCAATCCTTCATCCAGGCTTCAGCTACATCAATCGCAGTGTAGTTTATCTGAATTCAAGAGAAAATCAAAGTATCTTATCACATATGCCTATAAAAACATTCTGCTTATTGGATTTGGGGGGGGGGGGTTCTGTAAGCATGTTAACAGTGCTGGCTTTCACAAATTGTCCCCCCATTTAGCCAGGCTAAATTAATAAATAAAGTCTCTTGAATTAATAAATCCATGGACTTCTCAATGTTTATTTTTGTTGTTCACATCTTGAGTCCCTAAACAGTGCTGAGTTAAATCCTATGTCTTTTTTTTTATTATACTTAACATTGCAGGGACTTGTTTACACTCAGTCTGCTGATGGTAACTTTTCAGGAGTTTGCCTGGAGGAAAACCAGAAGTTTGTGATGTAAACAGAAAGATCTGTGCTTTCCCTTCTAGCAGCAAACTGACATACCCAGCTTGAAGGGTCGGGGTAGACATCAAAACAATTTTATATTTCTCAGAAATCATCTTATGTCCAAATATCTTGCCAAGTGAATTTAAATAGACAAAGATAACAGAAACAAAGCAGCAATCAGTTTGAAATCCCCTGGCTTGCTTGGCCGAAAAAAAAGTTTTGAGTTTTCCCCCAGTCACTATTGCCTAGAAAATCATCCTAGGCTTAGTATCACTGCTGCTTTAAAGTGTGGAATTAAGATGTACTAGCAAAACTAAAACTGCCTTGTTTTAAAATTTGGGAGTATGCTGTAGTCTCTAATTATATCCTCTCACTGAATTTTGGTGTAGGTTGTCCTGCCAGAAAGTGCACCTCTAACTCAGTTGGGGGGAAGTTTGGTGTAATTTTATTCAAGTCAGTGGAGTTTCACTGGGTATAAATTTGGCCCCAGGGTACTTTGAAAAGAGATACTAATGCCAGTCACAGAGATGATTAAGTACAGCCCTCTGCCAATGATGCTGTAGCTGAGGAAACTGATAAATGGGGTTTAACAGTGGCAACTGGAAAATGATCCTACTTTAAGATGCTTTATCTGAGTTGTGCTGTTTCATGTGCTCTGATACGTCACATCACGGAGATTTGATCCTTATTTAAAAACACAACAAACCCCTTCAAAATAATATAACTGAGAACAGTTGAAGTCATCTTAAATGTCAAAATAATCATTGAGCTATAGCCCACTGTTAGTGGTAATAATGGATTACAATAGGCTTTGCACATTGAGCCTTTACAGGTATTGGGGTTCCAAAGACATCCTATTAGGTAGGGATGTCACTTTTTTGTCAGTTCATTACTCTGTGTGTGTGAAACCTGGGAGAGGTGTGTTAATCCATTTTCTTACCACTCCTGCACAATCATGGGTTCAGAGGAAGTTTGAGAACAACAAAGGCTAGATAGCAAAACAGAAATAAAACAAGAGAGATTTGGAAATACAGACTAAAGAGGAGATAGTGACATGTGATATACAAAGTATTCCTGAGCAGAGGAAAATGTTAATATAAAAGAAAAGTGCAAAAATAAGTGTTTGGAAGATGCTCCTTACATAGCTTTATCTGCTGGGCAAACTTGGATTATGGGCAACCATATTAACTTTGTACCTCAGCCATAAATTTAACAATTAAGATAGGTCTTAATGACTGTATTCCACAAATTCATTTTCCTTTTGTGACTTCATGTTGCAAACCACAGAGTTTATTTCTGATAGAAAAGAATAGCATATATTTTTCCCAAATAGGAGAGGAAGGATGGTCCAGTGGTTAGTATGCTGGTCTGGGACTTGGGAGATGTGGATTCAACTCCCTGCTCTGCTACAGACTTCTTGTGTGATCTTGGGTAAGTCACTTAGTCTCTCTCTACCTTCACTCCCCACTTATAAAATGGGATAGTAACACTTAGCTACCTCCACAAGAGTGTTGAGGATAAAGATATTAAAGATTGTGAGGTGCTCAGATACTATGGTAATGGGGTCATAAAAGTACCTTAAAAAGTTTGACCAACTCAAATGTGATATATAATAATAATAATAAAAAAGACCCTGATAAACTGAGTAGTTAGCTGAAATATCTTGTTTCTTCAGTACTTTTACTAGTGGTGGGATGCTTTACTAAAGGTTATTCTTGCATGTGATTAAAACATAGATCATGTAGGTAATATAACTTTATTTCAAGCTTGACAACCAAGGAGAACAAAGCTAACTGTGAAGAGTTACAAAGGGATCTCACAAAACAGGGTGACTAGGCAACAAAATGGCAGATGAAATTCAGTGTTGATAAGTGCAAAGTAATGCACATTGGAAAATATAATCCCACTTATACATATAAATGATGGGGTTTAAACTAGGTGTTATCACTCAAAAAAGAAATATTGGAGTCATTGTGGATAGTTCTCTGAAAACATCTGCTCAATGTGCAGCAACAGTCTAAAAAGCTACCAGAATGTTAGGAACCAATAGGAAAGGGATAGGTAACAAGAAAATATCATAATGCCACTACATAAATTCATGGTACACCCACACCTTGAATATGGTATGCAGTTCTGATTGCTCCATCTGAGAAAAGATATATTAGAATTGGAAAAAGTACAGAGAAGAGCAACAAAAATAATTATGGGTAAGGAACATTTTCCATATGAGGAGAGATTAAAAAGACAAACTGTTCAGCTTGGAAAAGAGACAGCTAAGGGGGGATATGAGAGGGGTCTATAAAATCATGAATGATCTGGAGAAAGTGAATATGGAAGTTCTATTTATCCGTTCATATAACACATGAACCAGGGGTCACCCAATGAATTAACAGGCAGCACGTTTACAACAACCATAAGGAACTACTTCTTCATACAACACACAGTTGATCCGTGGAATTTATTGCCAGGGAATGTTGTGAAGGCCAAAAGTATAAGTGGCTTAAAAAAGAATGTCAAGTTCATAGAGGATAGGTCCATTCAATGGCTATTAATCAAGATGGTCAAGGATGCAAACCCATGTTCTGGGGGTCCCTAAACCTCTGAATGCCAGAAGGTGGAAGTGAACAATAAGGGATGGATCATTCCATAATTGCCGCGTTCTGTTCATTCCCTCTGAAGCATCTGGCAATAGCCATTTTCGCAAGATAGGATACTGGGTTAGAAGCACCATTGACCTGACTCAGTATGTCCATTCTTACGTTCTTAAGGTCAACAAGAGAATGTACAAATCAGAGTAAGGGTTGATCAAAGGACAACAAACTACAGCAGATGCTCCATCCCAAGAAAATTGGGGCGGGAAAGAAGCAGCTCTTGAGCTTGGAGCATGGAATAAAAATTGGATTATGGTAGTGAGAATAGGGATATGTCAAAGATGCGCTCCATCATGCACGATTCCAAATGTTCTTTATTAGAGTAATTTCAGCTTGGAAGAGAGGGATCTGTAGAAATAATTCGCATGTAGATGATAAAATAATGGCATCTCTTGTTAAGTGTTTCTGGAAATTAGAGGATTTACCAAAAAATCCTCATCCATTCCAAGGATACTCATGATTATTTCTTTGGTACCTTTTTGAGAATCTCACCTTGGATCTGATCTAATGATTAAGGTTAAGATTTTGTCATGGCTATTTTTAGTAAAAGTCAGAGACAGGTCACGGGCAATAAACAAAAATTCACAGATGCTCGTGACCTGTCCCTGACTTTTACTAAAAACAACTATGACAAAATGGGGCTGACTGAGGGTATGAGAGCTCAAGCCCCACTGGTGGCGGTGGCCCAGCACCTGCTGTGGCTGACAGCTCCAGAGTCCCTGCTGCCAATGGTGGCTTAGAGCTGTGGGACCAGGGGTGGGAGCTCTGGATCTGTAGGTCTCCCCGCCTCCCACAGCAGCAGGGAGCTCTGGTCCCCTGCCACCGTGGCGGCTGGAAGCTGCTAGGTACCCTGTGCCCACAGCAACTGGGAGCTGCGGGTTCCCCCACTGCCACTAGGAACTGCAGGGGCTCTGCGGCGGCTAAGAGCTGTGGTACCTAGGTGCAGCATGCGGTGGGGAGTTCTGTGCGGGCTCCCACCACCTGCAATGGCTGGAAGCTCCAGCGCTGGTGGTTTGGAGCTCTTGGTCCATTGCCGCCCACAGCAGCTGGAAGCTCTGGGGTTAGCTGCTGGGAGTTGTGGGGCCTCTGCTGGCTGGCAGCTCTGGCCCTGCCGCCCCAGGGCTGAAGCTGAAAACGTCATGGAGGTCGCTGGAAGTTACAAAATCCGTGACAATCTTATCCTTACTAATGATTTAAGTTTGGGAGCCAGTGTTTGGCTGTTAGTGATAATTTTTGGGGAAAAAAGATCTGGTAACTAGAAATTTGACTGTGATCTTTCAAGCACTTTCCACCCAATTTTTTAAAAGAAGTTTATTTAGCTTTCTCTATTTGACGGGGTGTTACCATGCTGCAGAATGAGCATCTTTATACTACCCATTACATGTGGTTTCTCAGCATCCAATTAAAGATAATGTTTTTTTTTTAAAAATGGTCAGGTACAGAGTTTAAACAGAAGAGTTCCTGGACAGATTATCAGCGGGTACAGAGTTTGGGTGGAAGTCAGGGAGTACAATGAAAGCATAATCTGTGGTATCCTGAATAGGGGGTAATAGGTTTGACAGTTAAAGTACAAGCGATCAGTAATTCGGGAACATCACTTATTGCATGGGTTACATAGGATGCGATTAATGGGGAGTAGGTATGTCCATAACAGTGGATTGTCCCTCATTGAGTCAGTTATGTGGTATAGATAGTCCTTTAATTTTTAAATTCCTCTTGGTGGTGTTCCGGCTTACTCAACCCGGTACTGTCTGTGCCTGGTGATGTGCTCGATGTAAATGTCTCTCGACCACTGGATGGTGTCAGACACCATGAAGTGCTGCATCAGCCGGGCGTAGTGCCGACCGACATTGCAGGCCTGCAGCACACACTTGTTGCGGGGATCCCAAGCGCCATGGGCTCCGACAATCAGGGCGTGGGTCTGAACCTCATAGCCCTTTGCTCTCAGGATGTCTCAGGATGTTTTGATTACACATCAAAATGGAACCACATATTCTACTTACCCAGTGGTCAGCAACTTGGCTAACAATGACAGAGGTAGAAAAATAACACTTGCTAAAGTTATTCTACTTTAGAATAACACTGTGCAATTCAGTAACTTGAATAGGTGTCAGCTGGAGATGACATAACTGTGCTTGTTTTTTCAAGTTTTCAGATTTTTTCAAAGATCTTCAATAGCCTAATTTTTTTTCTGGGAGCGAGAGCTGGCGTTGAATGCTGAATTTCCTTTTAAATTATATCATCTTTACAGCCTGAAATAGTAGGGGTATACTGAAGTGACTGTGCTGTCTGGCATCCCCTTTTTTCTAAGTGGGTCTTACAGCAATGTTATCCTCTCTGTTAACTTCTGAAATGCAGTATAAAATTGCTTTTGGCTTGCTTTTCTTGAGCATAAGCTCTGCTGTCATTAGCTGGAACTTGATTAACACAGCTGTGCTCCTTTCTATGACAATAACAATGTGGTTTTCTTCGCTACAAACTATCAATGACCCATGAATCCATTCCTTCTATTTCAGTGCCTCTGTTCTTGAAGTTGATTTGTAGGTAAAGAGTCTACCTGTTCAAAGAGTGACTCCAAATACACGAGTCAGAAGGGAGAAATTGCTTATAGAGTGAGGTTACCTATATGATACAAATGAGTATCTGTTGACCACTGCCACTACAGTATATACTGTTTAAAACTAGTGTCCAGAAACCTCAGTGAAAGTAGGTAAGTCATGTGCAACCATACTATAACTGTCTGTAGCACCTTAAAGACTAACAAATTTCTGCAGACATAAGCTTTTGTGGGCGGCAGCCCACTTTATCAGGTGCAAGTGCAGATGCTACAGGACTCTTGTTGTTTTTTGCTGTATACAAACTAACACGGCTACCCCTCTGGAACTTTTCATACTATAACCTTTCACCATTATGTGCTTACTGACAGAATGAGCAGGAGGAGGATATGGGGACACTTCTTACATAAAATGTTGGACATCCCTTAGTTTGTGACTAAGAGAAGAGACTTATATTTCGCTTGGGATTTTGTAGCAATAATGGCTCATGGGTTGAAATATTAATATTACTGCAATATTTTCTTTTTAGGATAAATGGGTGTGCATGACCTTTCCCTGAACTAAAGCAGTTCCATGTCTTGTTTGGTAAGTCTATATTTAATATGGTTTTTTAATGCCATCATTTATTTTATGGCTTATTTTATGCCACAGTTGCATCTTGCACTTCAATCATGTCTCTAAATATGAAGTAAAACTTCTGGTGAAATTTCTTGCTCTTTGCTGAGGGAGAACACTGTTCAAAGGATTCTAGCAGTAAACAGTAACAAATTCGCAATGTAGATGCTAGCAAAGGGTTCAGAAGAATGTGAGTTTCTCTTCCAGCACCACAGATTAGTTCAGAGAGCTGATTAGCCTGTTGGTGCTCACTCTTGATAGAGTGAGGCTCATTAATTTTAAAATTAAATTAAGAAAAACCTTGAACAACTTCAGAATTTTATACAGTATATTCTTTCACTATGAAAGGTATGTCCTCGTACAAGAGAAAAATGGCATGGAAGAAGGCAATCTGCATTGGGCACTTAAATGCTACTGTTGTCAGGGGGACTCTTCCACCCTCTGTTCCTTGGTTTACCTATATCAATAGACTCTCTAACATGGTGTGCAGAGATTCTTTTTGGTGAGGTCCTGGCCAGCTGGAACATGGTTTTGGGTAACGGGTCCCTAGTAATACTCTATTGCAGTACATCCATTGCAATTTCACTTGCTGATACAGTACTATGTATTTCAAGGATTGTTCCTGTATTCTGCAGACAACAGTTGAATCAATCAGATCAGAAAAGCAATCTGAAAATAGCATCAATCAATACTTGGTAAGAAGAAATCCAAATTGATTTAAGTTAACCTGCAAAATTAAATGCAAAATGTAAGGTTGAGAAATCAAGCACTGTACAGTCAGAAATTTCCAAAGATTAAGCTTACTATTGCAATGATAACTTCGCAAGGTTGTGTGTAGAATATGTAGTATTTTCTATTCCAGTTTTTCTTACATCTAAACCCTAATGTATTACTCTTCAATCTGTCCTAGAAAAATTCTGAATGGACAATGTCTCCAAGTTTAACACTCTGGGAGAAACTTTAACTTCTTGAATCTCAAGATTTGAGTGCTTGATTTTTTCCCCCCACACATATACACTACTGCTTATTTTTATATATACTCTGTCTCACTCACACACACACACACACACGTGTGTATACCAATATTAAAAACTAATCCTTTCACTACTAGGCAGATGAACTTGAGTTATCCTGGATTCCTCCATCTGGAAGAGATGAAACAACACTTTGTTCTTCTGATGTTTCCCATTATGAACTCCAGGTGGAAATAGGTAATCTAGTTCTATCCTGAAATATGCTTTGTCCATACAAGATGTTGTCTGCAAATGGCCATTCTTTATATTAAAAAAAAAAAAAAAAATCCCATGAGGAGAAAAACTGAAAGCTGATGAAATTAATATATGTGCTCTCCTTGTTATAGAGTCACCCAAAACTATTTTAAGGTGTCTTGTCTTTAAAAGTTTGCACACTTCTTGACTGCTGATCTTAGCTAATTATTTTTCTAGTGTTGTGAATTTCACTTGTTTAAAAAATTAGAAAGCCACACACTGCTGAGAAATAAGACTTGTTTAAGCAATTTTTAACACAAAAGCAACAACCACGTCTTGACTGAGTTTCTGGCTGATGTTACATGTAAGCATGCACTGTTATCTGCACTCTTAAAGCCATAGATTCACTGCAGTCAGCAGCAGTTTTTCTGTTAAGAATTCTAGGACTGTTTGATTATTAAGTGATGAAGCAATGTTGTGGCTTCTTTTTAAAACTACATTTTGTAACATTAACAAAAGGCAAGTTGGCTTGCTTCTGGTTACAGGAAGAGGATTCAACAATTTAACTTCAATCTACCTTGCACGACACACACCAACAGGAATGCTTGTGGCTGTCAGGATCACAGACTTAGAAAGCTGCTCTGAAGAACATTTGAAAGCTTTACAGGTAAACAGTGGGGCTTGTATATGATACAGACATAATAATATATCTGAGTATATGCAGTTAACGCTACCAGAGGTAGCCTCATTGTATGAACTGGTGCAAACTATGTTAAGATGCTCCTTGATAAGACACTAAACAAAAAACTGAAGTCTTCACCTATACAACAATTTCTCTAGTCATGCAAGAATCCCAATTTGAAACACAAACTGTATGCTCTTCATTAGAATAAGAGGCTCAAAATTAGCAATGAACAACCAACAGTTGAAAGCTTCAGCAAGTTATTTGAATTTCCATTACAGGCTGTGCAAAGCATCTGCAACCTATAGTGTGGGCCTCCAACCATGTTAGCTAGTAGAACTGCTTTTACGAAATTGACTTTTTAAAAATTACTGAGGACTGTGTAGTTAAGGTTTTTGTCAACATCATTATCTTCTAAATAATTTACTCACTTCTGTTTAATTCTCTAGAGTGAGGTGGTGCTATCCCACTTTTTCCAGCACCCCAACATAATGACACTTTGGACTGTATTTACTGCTGGCAGCTGGCTTTGGGTCATCTCTCCATTCATGGCCTACAGTAAGAATTGTAATTACAGCTTGGGAAAAGGTTTACTGAATTAACTCTGAATGGGATAGCCCAGTCCCTAACACCAGGCCTGTGGCTATGGAAGAGCCTGAGACAGAGCAGTTCTTTCAGCACCTCTTTTCTTGTAGACCTTGGATATATCCTAGTTCCTCTGTGCCAGACTTGTGAATTTAGCTTCTCAGAGAAGGCAGTGTGGACTGGCTATAGGTGTGAAACAGCAGGTTTTAAGTTCATGGAAACATGACGTAGGATGGGGTTAGGCTTCATTGCGATCTTTTACTACTGGAAGAGTCACTTTTTTTCAGCGTTACACTGAGGTGACTTTCTTCCTCAGCAGTTGCCTCCTTGGATCAGTCATTGTAAAGAGAAGACAATGTTTCTTCTAGGGGGTACATGCACAATGGAGAGACTGCTGTCTGATAGTAGGAATAAAGATTTGTTGCTAACAAGACCCACATGCTTAGTGTGACCTTTTTTTTTTCCCCCCCCCAGATTCAGCTAGTCATCTACTGAGGACCTACTTCCCTGAAGGAATGAGTGAAGCTTTGATAGGAAACATTCTGTTTGGAGCAGTTAGAGGGTTAAATTACATACACCAAAATGGCTACATTCACAGGTATGAGACAATTAATACCATAGGTAAGACATTACAGCAACACACAAGCTTCCAGACTGAAGCTAGTCCTTAGTCTATTCAGTTTACCAGTAGCCTGTGCCTGATTGCTTTACAGGAAGGGGAGCTCTCCTTCAACATCCATTTCTCCTGTTACCCGCTAATTGTTCCAGTGCTGTGAAGAAGACACCACTCCTTCTCTGAATATTTTCTTGGTTTGATACCTTCCATGCTCTCTGCCCTAGCTAGTTTAGCTTAAAATACCACTTTTGTTCCTATAAAATGTCTAATCACTTTTGAGTCTTTCTGCAGCAGTACATTGCAGAGATTGAACTCTGAATATATAGTGCTCTGTAAATAACTTCCCTTTATCCACCCTAAATGTGTTGCTATTCAAGTCAATTGAATGTCCTCTTGTTCTTTTATGGGGCTGGATTAATAGAAGCACCTGACTGATCATCTTCTACTGTTTATACAGTCCTTTGGAAGTGTAAAGAGCACTCTTAAGTTTTCTGTAGTGTTATGGAGTTTGTAGATAAATTATATAGTTGATTGCTTGACCATACTTTGGTTTGTTATGAAATATAGTAAGGAGACCACTGTCAAGTTTATTAAGGTTCTATACAGTGCCAGTCTCCAAAGAACAGTCCTGTGCAGCAGTGTTACATTCACCTTACATGGAAGGTGTGCTCTCCAAATTACATCCCTAAGTCATCTTTTTATACCTTACTTGCTTACCAGTAAAAGGTACTATATACATCACCTGAAACTGGATTCAATTTATCAGCTTTTTATCTTGTTAGTTTGTGGTACCAGGGTGTACCCAGTTATCTTTTGTTCTGAACCCATGCCAGAATCTGGGAATGGGTGACAGGATGGATTATCCGTTCTGTTCATTCCCTCTGAAGCACCTGGCATTGGCCACTGTCAGAAGACAGGATACTGGGCTAGATGCATCACTGGTCTGGCCCAGTATGGTTGTTCTTATTCCAGGTACTAAGGGGTGTGAAGACACCTCCTAGGCCTGTATCAGGATAAACAGGTTTGTGAGGGTAACTCCCTTTCTGTTGTTATGAGGAAACAATTATATGTCCTGCTACTGACAGTTTTTCTATCTACTTAAACCAAAGTTTACTTCAGCTAAGGCAAGGTGTTATGGAATACTTAGCATAAGTAAACAGGATTATAATAAAGATACAGGTCAATTTGGGCTATATAACTGCTATATTAATACTTAATATGTATACTTAAATGCTTGGAATATATATTGTGGTTAATATTATATATATATATTATGTATGGTAGCCAGTATATATTAGTCAACAAGTTGCAGCACTGACTTCCTAATTATGGCCATAACTTTTTTTAGATTAGAAACCTGACACTTGGAACCTCACTCCACAGTTTCCTAGAAAGCTTAATTTCTCTAAAACTTTTCATATGGCTTCTAATGAGAGGAGAATTCATGGTGAAAGCGTTTTCCCAAAGACTTCTAAAAAATAGCCTCAACTTCTCCAAGCATCTTATTTTTAAAAATAACTTTGTACAGAAGCCCCACATTTGTCTTGTACTAGTGCTGACTACTTAACATCAGACTTTGTGTTTTTTAATGGAATTCAAGTTTTCTTATCTCCAAGAACGGTCTGGTCTTAAACAAACTTCTTGTTGGTTCTTTAACTTGAAGCTTCTCTCAAATCATGAATTTACCAGAAATTTGAAGTGGCACAATGATGCTTCATCAAAATTGGAACTGTGTATACCATGAACTAAAACAAGGGCCTCATTATAAGGCAAGTCTTGAAATGTAGAGGAATAATTCCAAAACAAACCTTAATTTGGACTCCATCTCCCTTGTTCACTTCAGCCTGTAGACCAGATACTTCATATTTCTACCCACCCAACATCCATCCTTCTATATCTGTTCTCTCACACAGTGTTCACTGTATCTGACCTACAAACTACCGAGCAATAACTAAAGACACAGCCCTACTCTAAAGATAACAGCATCTTGCATCTTAACTCCTGAATAGAGTTCAGAGAATGTTTCCTTTCCTACCCATCCCAAATTCACTATAAACCAATTATTCCTCATTGACCTCTTCTCTATGCAAACTAGAAACCCCAGTATATGTACCTCATTCGTCCTTGTATAGCTCTGTGGATGCATCTTTACCCCGTTCACTGTACACATTGACTACAGATGCCAGAGTACCATGTTCACAGAAGACCTATATACACTTTACATACATGCGGCTCCAGTCTGTACTCCATTGGGTAGTATTTGTCTACAAATAAAACTGAATATTGGGAAGAGTTTAATTTGTTGTATTATAATATCTGTATGCCAGTGTAGGTGGATGCTAATGGAGATATGGTTATGTTGCTTTGATTTCTTGCTTTTCAAATAGTGTTTCAAAACTGTTTCAATGAGGCACTATGCGGGGGTGTGTGGGTGTACGTGTACTCAAACATGTTTTTTGTTTGGGGGGAATTTTATATACAAGTAAAATTCAAATTTTTAGAATGACCACCACATGAAGGCTTCAGATTGCTAAGTCAGAGTTTTGTAACCATGCATTTTGAATAAGAGATTCAGGGTTTACACAGTCTCTCTTCTTTTCTCATCTTTAACATGCCTCTCAAGTGGGCTATAATATGATGATTTGGTTAGGTCATCACAGAAATATTTTATGAATGTAGGGAAGGCTTTCTACTCTAGTAATTAACATTAATTTGATTTTTATAACTACACTTTATCACTTTGTGTTTCAGGAATATTAAAGCTAGCCACATTATGATTTCAGGGGATGGTCTGGTTTCTCTGTCTGGCTTAAACCATCTCTACAGTTTAGTTAACAATGGACAGAAGTCAAAGTTTGTGCATGATTTTCCCCATTTTAGTACTTCAGTGCTTCCTTGGCTGAGTCCTGAGCTACTGAGACAGGTCAGTATAAACCAGTTCATTTTGCCTTGAGTCTCTGGATATGGCTGTTTCCTTTTTTAATGTTTGTATTTAGTAGGCTTGTGAAAGAGGCATAAAGACTATTCCTTTGCAACTTCCAAATTAGATGTTGTGTACAACCTGTTTAGGAATCTTAAAATAAAGTGTGGCTTTAAAGTGGACTCAGATAACTTAATGTCTTTACCTCTTGCCTGTTTGTTATAAAGGTTCTAAAGGACATGATCCTAATGGACAGTTTATTTTCATGGAAACCTGAAAATAATTGCATTGACTCTTAACTCTCTCTTCAGTATAAATATCAACTATGAAATCTATTAACAGGAGCTGCGTGCATTAATTCACTGGTACAGTCAGAAGGCCCACGCTTATATACCCGACTCATCCACAACTCATTGGCTATGGGATGTTAGGATTGGGTCCTGAAACTGTATTATATTTGCATATGCAAATTTTTACAGTGTATAGTCAGTAGTTCTCAGTGTGTTGACATAATGCTTTTTCTCTCACACAGGATTTGTATGGGTATAATGTGAAGTCTGACATCTACAGTGTGGGGATAACAGCATGTGAATTAGCCAATGGATATGTACCATTTCAGGATATACCTCGTGCAAAGGTAAAACATTAAATACTCCTAAATCCTTCATTCACAAGACCATTTTCCTCTTACAGATACTAATAAGAGTTATTACTAAATACATTAAAGGGTGGCTTTTTAAATTTTTTTTATTTTAAACATATATGCTGCTTCATAGATAGGAGCTTCCAACTCCTGGCTTTTCTGAAAGGTCCAATTACAAAAATTCTCCTGACCAGAGTCTAGCCACTACCACAATCTTAAGGGCCCTATGCATCCTCTGACCTATTTGATACCCATTTCTGAAAGAAGGAAGCTGTGAAACTGCCTAGCCCATCTATGCACAGTGATTACTCACTGGACTCTCCCATACTTAAACACACCCTCTTCCAAAATTCCATCCAAATGGCTTCTGGTTTATAGTTTAATTCTCTCAAAGGTGTGCAGCAGTTGTGAAGCAGTTCACACACACTCACAAGTTTGTTCTTTTTTAAATACTAAATCATACAAAGCACAGGAGTATAGATCATACAAAACAAACATCTTCACCACACTACCACTTTCTAGTTCACCCTTCCCTTGGGAATCCTCACAGGCCAGTGGTGTCCAGGACAGCAGGATATCCCCAGCCTCGTGCAGAGGTTACATAGCGCGTGAGTTCTCACCAAACTTTTGTGACCTTTCTCTCTCCCATCCAAGGCTTCCTTTTCATGTCTGGCTTGGTTTTTAATACCACTCCCTGCCTCTGGCTTCCTTGGTTCTGTCTTTTGGGTAAATTTCCACTGTTCCTATCTACTGCCTCTTCAGGGAGTTAAGCTAAAACTGGTTTTCTTAAGGATGCAACTGTCTGCAACATAATCGTTGTGTGGTGTAAGTACTGTGGTTAACTTCAGGTATTTCCTACTGTCCTGTTTGGTGTGAATCTGCTACAGAACTTTTCAGAAGTGGTGGATCCACATACAAGCACTCAGTTTTTCATAATATCAACCAGAGATTTCATAAGTTGTACAGACATATATCCCCAGTTCAACATAGTCTCTTGAGGCTAATACAGCCACTGGATTCTTAAACTGCCTTTCCTTTCTGTCAGATGCTACTGCATAAGCTGAAAGGTCCAGTTTATTGTCCCTGGGATATAAATACCTTCCCACGTGGGGAATCCAGAATGAAGAATTCCCAATCAGGTGTGGATTCTGGAATTGGTGAAAGCATGACGCACACTATGACTAATGAGAGATTGCAAACTCCATCCTCAAAAACATTCTCCCCTGCTTTCCACAACTTAGTAGAACTCTGTTTGCAACAGGACCCTGAGAAAAGGTAACTTGCCTGTGAGTGCTAATATTCACTGTCACTATAATATTCTAACATTCACTAATATTCACTGTAAAATATAGCATAACTTAAGGTGAACTTGGAATTTACTGAGTCATTGACAATTAAGTTTAGTGTTATGAAAAGAAACCCAACACACTTCATATTAACATTGAATTTATCATCAGTTGTCTAAGTACCAGGCCAGCATTGTCTTGGTGTGAAGAATGATTTTCAACTTGCTTTTAAAATCCTGTTTCATCAGTGAGTCTGAAGCTTTCTTGGATAATGGATTGCTTGTTTCTAAAACCAGGAAAATGTATTTGTAAAACCATACTTTGGCAAGAAGACTCAGGAAGGGCTAGTTCCAGAAACCACTTTCAACTGTTAAATTTTGCTAGATTTCAACAGAATGATACATCCTGCTAACACTTTATGGCTTCTGTGGAGGCTTAGAATGAAATGCCCGGACCAATGAATTCACTAACTGCCTCTAGTAATGCCCTCATAGCACAGTTGAGGCATGGAGTGAAGGAAGCTTGTGCTGCCTCTTCAGGCTGCATTTGTCAGGTGGATAAATAACCCTAGGTCCTAGAGTGTTTGGTCAATCTGGCATCTTCCAGAAGCACCAATGCTTACTTTCAAAACATAATCTTGTGCTTTCCATTTTATGATCCAGGCCATCAGCAAGCAATTTGTTGTCACACACTTTCTTCAAACAGGTAAGTGTACTAAAGTCTTCCTGTTGAGATGAGCTGACTGCAGCCTTAGTAAAGGGCAAAATATTAAAAAGTTGGGTTACAATTAAAGTAAAAGCAGGAGTAAAGTAAAATCATCTTCTAACAGCCAGAACGCTGCAGACAGCTTTTACAAAATGTCATAATATCATCTAGAATCTTGTGCAATGCATAACAATCAATTCCTGTTAAATTGAATTTGAAAGCTTATTTAAAGGATTAAAATTTATTGAAGTGAGCTTAACCATTGAGATACTTTGGCTGTAAAAAACACATTTTAAGTCAAGCTAATCATTTAACTGACTCCAGATTTACAAATATTCAGGTTCAGCTTACTTTGGACTGACTAAGCTAGTCTGAAACGCTACCTTCTCCAGCATCATAGCTGGCTGCTGCTATACTCCTTCATGAATTTTTAATAAAGATAGAAACAATACTTGTATGTACAGCACTATTTTATTCTGTTTGGGTTTTTTCCTCAGGTAAAAGAACAAACAAGTTCCTTACTTTCATTGTTGCCGCCTCCTATCCAATACACTAGACCGCAATTCCTGCCACTGCCCTCAAAAGCAATCATGCCTGAGCTTGGGAGTATTTACCCAAATGAAAGAGACATAGAGTGGGACTTCTAAAATAATGACAAACCATGATACCTCCTCCATGCTTCAAAGAAGGAAAATGTGATTTCTACTTGCTGCTTTTCTCTATATTAAATACAAATACGAGAGCAATACTTGAACATCTGTGGTGTATAGATAATTTAAAGCTGGCACATAAAAATGCAGTAGACCTCACTTTCCTAACCCCAAGGAAAAAGTCCATCTTATGGATACTGATGCTTTTTATCCTTGTCTTCTCCCTACCTCTTTGGACTGATATCCCTTATCTGGTACTGTACTTATTCAAAGAATGTCTACTTGAAGAATACTGCAATCAAGTGCCATCCAGAATTCCCAAGTACAGCATCACTATGTTTAGGTTCAACTGGCTTTTAACTGATCTGTTAATTTCAGAATCGTGGTACCAACTCTTCTCCTGCATTGCCCTCAAAGGATCTCAGCAATTTTGGTAACAGTTTTTTAGTGTGTGCAGTTTTGGTCTTTGATAAATGACTTTATTAAATCTTTTTCTATATGTGCAAATGCCAGGGCTCATGCTTCTCCTTAACTGAACTGCTTTTGCACTCTCTTCCATTGACACTTGGATGTCTTACATTTTCTGATTCCAGCCTCTGGGTTTTTATATAACCTGCCAGAGTCATTTAGGCAGCTTAATACTGTTGTCCAGAGAAGTCTATACATTTTGCAACTAACAGTCACTCTTCCAGAGTAGCAATGGTTGCATCTGCCTTAACACAGAATTGGACTTTGAATATCTCACTCTCTGCTTTATTGCCTCACACTTCCAATTACCAGAGGAGTTATCATAATGCAGGATAAAACACGAAGAACTAATCACTCAACATGGTTGGTGCTTCTGAAATGTCCCTTTAGTGTATGTTAATAACTAAAGAGTTTATGACTAGGCGAAGGTAAGTTTCTTATAGTATAGTACTACTAAGGGCATATAACTGTGCAAATTTTCTTTAAAGAATTTGCCATTCTATCAGATGGCAGGAGCACAAGCTCATGTGTGTCAGGGGCTAGTGTTGTGCATCACTATTACTGCTTGCTATGAGCTAGTAACCCTGACCTCTCTCAAATCTGGGTCTTCCAGTTTAACACAAGATCAGATTCAGCCCTGACAAAAGTGAAGATACAACATTGATTTGTGGGAGTGTGAAGGGGACCTCAGTGTTTTGGATTATTTTAAGACACAGAAGGGTGGGAAAGACAATTTTTAAGGTCTATGTTATCCATTAGTATGAACATTCAAAATAGACTACTGTATGCAGAACAGAAATAAGCAAGATAAAGATAAGTTTGTGGCTTTTTTTTTTAAGTCATAGTTTAGCGAAGTTTTTAATCCCAGAAACACAAGGCTATTAAACTTGCTTCCTGACTAAAATAAAAAAGTACATAATTTTAATTTATGATTTTAGCCATCAAGTGAACATGTTGAAGTGTAATAAGAGACTGGGCTTACTATTAGTCAGAAATCTTTCTCCCCTCTGGTTTTGGAAGCTTTATTTTTAATTATGGTACGTCATTTATATAGAGTATTTGTAAATAACAGTACATGTAAAATATAGGTCAATCCTACCTAAATTGTAATGTTTCAAAATAGGTGCACAAATTTCTGTATTCTAAATGTCAACTTCAATTACATACCTGGATGAAGCAACTTAGTGTTTTTAGAAAACAAGGAACAGCTGAAATTACTGCAGCTAGTTAAATATTTGATAAACTATATTGTGCTAATCTGTGTAAGTCTTCCATTGAAGAAATAGTACCATGCATCATTAATTGGATGTATAAAAATAATTGGAATAAAATGCTGTCCATAATTATAAGCCTAAATGGAGCTAGGCATTCTAATTGCTATTTCAGTTTCTGTAAATGGAAAATGAGTAATTAAAATCACTAAGAAAGTTACTGAATAAAATAACTGTTAAAATGAACATCTTTATTTAAAAAATGTTAAAACTGAGTACCAATAATTTATTTGCTTCATATTTCTAAAACCAATGCAATGAAAAAATATGAATCCACCTAATTCTTATAAAGTACTATTTCATCACAACACCCTGACTTGAGGAAGTGGGGACACAGTGCATTTTTGTTTTCTCAATGATAATGTTAACTGGCAAATATCACTTAAATACATTACCAAAATAATCTGTCAAAGTACCTAAAAGGAAAAGTGTTTAATCATATCAGTTTCCAAGTTCCCACTACCAGACATTGGCAACAGGGAATTCATGGAAGTAAAACTGATGTATTCAATTTGAGCCCACACCTGCTGTTCAGATTAAAACAGCCTTCCTGTTTTAATAAGTGGCTTAAAGAAATCCTAGATACATCTTGACTATGTATTTGAAATTACTAGCTGCTGAATTGTTTCTCTTCCAAATTGGCATAGATGCTTAAAAGCGGAATAAAGCCCACTTGATACTGCCTGTAAACCACTTGTTTGTTCAGTTTGCCCACATCAGCTATCTAGGCAGTAAAGGAAGAGGGCACTAGAGGCAACATGTGAAAGTTCCAGACATTTGATGAGTTCTTTTAATTCCACATTTCTGGGCCTGAATTTTCAAGGTTGACTAATGATTTTGGGTGTCCAAATGGAGAAACCTCAAAAGGACCCTACTGTCTCATCTTTTTTGCAGTTCTGTGCACTCTGAGTTCCTACAAGTGTTTATAATATTGGACACAAGGGCTTCTTGGATAAATACATTAACTAGATTAAGGTGATTTGGTACTACTTCACCTTTTGATGCAGGAAGAAACAGTTAGTACTCCCACTTATTTAATTTACACAGAGGCAAAGCTGCTATTGCTGCCCCTTTTTGTACAAGCAATCGGCACTCAAACAGGAAATGTCAGGAATTAAAATATCAAGGTATCACAGTGGGAACCATCTCAGACAAATGTAATTATATTATAGAAAAACAGGTTTTCATGCCCACAGCTGTTAAACAATTATTACAAAGGACAGATCATAGGAATGAGTAACAATTTACAACAAAAATTAATTTCTTTCAAGGCCTCCAATTTGGAGTATTAAAGTTCATTTGACATCACAAAACAAGGTTACTTACCAGTAACTATTGTTCTTCGAGATGTGTTGCTCATATCCATTCCAATGTAGGTGTGTGCGCGCCCAGTGCACAGATTCCCGGAACCCCCTTTCCCAGCAAGCCCCGCAGGGCCAGCCCAGGCGCCCCCCGGAGTGCTGCGCCCACACCGCGGTACAAAGGGCGCCGCTGGCCCCGCGGGCCCCCCAGTCCCCTCTTTCCGCCAACTCCGACAGTGGGGACGGGGGGTGGGTTTGGAATGGATATGAGCAACACATCTCGAAGAACAACAGTTACTGGTAAGTAACCTTCTTTTCTCTCTTCGAGTGATTGCTCATATGCATTCCAATGTAGGTGATTAATTAGCCATACCTTGGAGGAGGGTAGGAGTTATCGGTGACCTGCTCTTGACAGCACGGCTCTGCCGAACCCCGCATCTTCCCTTGCCTGCTCCACGATGGCGTAGTGCGACGTGAACGTATGGACCGACGACCAGGTCGCTGCTCTGCAGATGTCCTGCAAGGGAACCCGCTCCAGGAAGGCTGCGGAAGAGGCCTGGGCCCTAGTAGAGTGTGCGCTTACCGCACCTGAAAGGGGTACCCCTGCCTGCTCGTAACATGCTCTGATGCAGGCAGTAATCCAGTTGGAGATTCGCTGGGTGGAGACAGGGGAGCCTTTCATCCTGTGTGCCACAGCTACGAACAGCTGTGTCGACCTCCGGAAAGGCTTGGTCCACTCGATATAGTAGGCCAAGGCTCGTCTGACATCCAGCGAATGTCCTCTCCTTTCCTCCTCCGAACTGTGGGGTTTTGGAAAGAACACAGGAAGGCAAATGTCCTGATTACAGTGGAACTGAGACACCACCTTAGGCATAAAAGCCGGGTGAGGTCTCAGCCGGACCTTATCCTTATAAAAAACTGTGTAGGGGGGCTCCGAGGTCAACGCCCTTAGTTCGGAGACCCTCCTGGCCGAGGTGATGGCTACCTTCCACGATAAAAGGAGAAGGGAGCATGTGGCCATGGGCTCAAAGGGGTGTCCCATCAGTCTATTGAGGACCAAGTTGAGGTCCCAGGGTGGCACTGGGTCCCGCACCTGAGGGAAAGTCCTCTCCACCCCCTTAAGGAACCTCACCGACATGGGGTGAGAGAACAGGGACCACCCTTCCATTGGCTGGTGGAAAGCTGAAATGGCTGCTAGGTGTACCTTGAGGGAAGCTAGGGCCAAGCCTTCCAGTTTAAGCTGCAGCAGGTACTCTAAGATAGCCTGTATGGGTGAGAAGCTCGGATGTAACCCTCTCGATTCTGCCCACCCCGAGAACCTCCGCCACTTAGCTGTATACGTTACTTGCGTGGACGGTTTCCTGCTGCCCAGAAGGACCTGCTGAACCTGAAAGGAACAGGCCCTCTCTCCCTCCGTCAGCCACAAAGTCTCCAGGCAGTGAGGTGGAGGGAGTCCAGGTCGGGGTGCAACAATCTCCCGTGGTCCTGGGAGATCAGGTCACACCGTCTGGGTAGCGGAATCGGTTCGGTGATGGAGAGGTCGAGCAACATACTGTACCAATGCTGTCTCGGCCAAGCTGGGGCGATCAGTATGATGTTTGCCCTGTCCCTCTTGATCTTGAGAAGGACTTGGGGCAGGAGCAGAATGGGGGGGAACACGTACCTCAGATCCCCCGTCCAGTCTATCAAGAAGGCATCGGACAGCGAGCCCGGTTCTCGACCCCTGAGCGAACAGAACCTCGGGCATTTCCTGTTCCCGGCTGAAGCGAACAGGTCTAGACGGGGAACACCCCACCTTTGGAAGATTAAAGCCACTATGTCCTGGTGCAAGGACCATTCGTGGCGGGGTGAGAATGATCTGCTGAGGTGATCCGCCTCGCTGTTCCTGACCCCCGGGAGGTGAGAGGCAGATAAGTGAAATTCGTGCCTCACCGCGAAATCCCACAGTCGGATAGCTTCCTGGCAAAGAGCCGAGGAACGTGCCCCCCTGCCTGTTCACGTAGAACATGGCCGCCGTATTGTCCGTGAGGACTTGGACCACCCTGCCCTTCAGGAAATGAAGGAAGGCCTTGCAGGCCAACCGGACCGCTCTGAGCTCGCGTACATTGATGTGCAGAGCTCTCTCCTCCGGTGACAAAAGCCCCTGGGTGCCCCAGTTGCGACATGTGGGCTCCCCATCCCATATCGGAGGCGTCTGTGATGATCGTCACAGATGGGATAAGCTCTCTGAAGGGAACGCCCATCATCACTTCCCTTGGGTCCCTCCACCAATTGAGAGATGACAGCACCTGTGGGGGAACCATGACCACTCTAGTTAGAGAATGACTGTTCGGTACATACACCAAAGCTAACCACGTCTGGAGAGGTCTGAGCCTCAATCATGCCAGCCTCACTACATATGTCGAAGCTGCCATATGTCCCAGCAGCTGCAGGCAATGCCTGGCTGTCGTCGTGGGGAACCGGTGGAGATTGGATATAATAGTCGTCATTGCCTCGAACCTCGATTGAGGGAGGAAGGCTCTGGCCTGTACCGCATCCAACCTGGCTCCAATAAACTCTATACATTGTACAGGAGTGAGTGTGGACTTTTGCTCATTAATAAGCAATCCCAGTCTAGTGCATAACTCGCGGGTGAGGAGCAGGCTATTTCTCACATGAGTCCTCAACCTCCCCCTGATTAGCCAGTCATCTAAATAAGGGAAGATTTGGACCCCGCTGCGGCGCAGGTGGGCCACCACCACCGCCATGCACTTAGTGAAAACTCTGGGTGCCGAGGAGAGCCCAAAGGGTAAGGACCGAAACTGGTAGTGTCGCCCAGCTACCATGAATCGTAAGAACCTCCTATGGGCAGGCAATATAGAGATGTGGAAGTATGCGTCCTTCAAATCTAGGGCAGCATACCAATCCCCCGGGTCTAGGACCGGAATAATCGTGGCGAGGGAAACCATACGGAATTTAATTCGTCTGATATACTTATTCAGACGACGTAGGTCCAGAATGGGCCTAAGGCCTCCTTTCGCCTTGGGGATTAAAAAATATCTCGAGTAAAAACCCCGACCTTCCTCGGCCACTGGGACTTCCTCCACTGCCCCCAGCGTGAGGAGAGACTCAATCTCCTGTACCAGGAGTTGAACCAGGGCAGGGTCCCCAAAGGGGGACAGCCTAGGAGGGGCGTCAGGGGGGAAGGCAGTGAGTTGGAGGGTATACCCTTTGGCAATCACCTCTAGGACCCACCGGTCCGTAGTAATGGCTTCCCACTCTGTAAGGAAGGGGCGAAGCCTGTCTGCAAACGGACGGTTTAGATCCCGGGGAGAAGGAAGAGTGCTACCCTCCTGCACAGGGTCAAAAACGTTTATTATTACCATTACCCCCTTTGGACAGCCCTTGCTGGCCCCCCACAGAGGACCCTTGACGGCCTCCTCTGCCAGGACCGCGGTAGCGCTCGCGACCTCTCCTCTGCTGGGCGGGTCGAGGAGCCTGCCTAGGCGGGGGCGGCGGTTGCCTTTGGACTTGTGGCCTGGACTGCCGTCTTGAGGCCTGGGGGATATACAACCCAAGGGACTTCAGGGTGGCCCGAGAGTCCTTAAGCACGTGGAGCTTCTCGTCAGTCTTTTCTGAAAAAAGACCTAAGCCATCAAAAGGCAAGTCTTGTATGGCCTGTTGAACCTCCTGGGTTAGGCCAGACGCCTGCAGCTAAGAACATCGGCGCATAACTACCGCCGAGGCCAATGCTCTACTAGCCGTGTCTGCTGCATCGCTAGCAGACTGTAATGCAGCGGTTGCCACCGCGGCCCCCTCCTGAAGCACCGTGGCGAAATCCGCCTCTTGGTCAGAAGGCAAGTGGGACGCAAACCTCTGCATCGAGGCCCATAAATTTTTGTTATACTTGCCGAAGAGGGCCTGGTGGTTTGCTACTCTAAACTGCAGTGCTGCAGTAGAGTAAATCTTCCTCCCAAACAAGTCTAGCTTGCGGCCTTCCTTGTCCTTAGGAGTATTCCCCTGGTTTCCCTGGCGGTCTCTCTGATTAGCCGCATCGACCACTAGAGAGCACGACCCTGGGTGGTTATACAGGAACTCAAAGGGTTCTTTAGGAACATAGTATTTCCTCTCCACCCCCTTAGATGTGGAAGGTAGAGAGGAAGGGGTCTGCCAGAGATTCCTGGCAATCTTCATGACCCTGTCATGAACCGGCAGGGTTGCCCGGGATGGCCCGACAGCACTCGAGGGCCCAAAGAGGGGGTCCTTCTCCTCGGACATGAGTCTGAACTCCATGCCCAGGTTCTCAGCAGCCCTTTTCAAAAGGTCCTGGTGGGCACGGAAATCAATCAGGGGGGCCCTGTGATCTCTGGCCGCTGCCTCGTCCGGAGATGAGGAGGAGGAGAGGGGTAATGGTGCTGTGGAGGGTCCCTCCCCTGGGTCAGAGTCTTCCTCCAAAACCCGCTCCTGAGCCTTAGGGAGTGGGGGCATTGGAGGGGCCACCACCAATTGTGTTGAGATCGAACCCTGGGGCATAGGGGCATTCCAGGGTCCCCAATATGGCCACTGCCAAGGCACCTGGGTCCAACCAGGGGCTTGCAAGGGGGGTGGCTGATGTCTCGCGGCCCTCTTGTCTCCTGAGCCTCCCATACGTCGCTTGCTCCGTCGACGTGTGGACCGGTCAGATGGCGAAGACGATGTAGACCGGTGCCGACGTCTGCGGTGCCGGCGATAAGAGGAGACCGGGGACGACGACGAGGTGGAGGACCTGCCCCTACGGCGAGATGACTTGCGTTGCCGCTTACCCCCTCAAGAGCGTGAGTGGTGCCGACGATGGCGATGCTGAGGAGACTCCTCCCTCCCAGCCATCGGTGCCGGGCCCATCGGTGCCGGGCCCATCGGCGAGGGCTCCCGGGGTACCGGTGCCGCTGGGTGTGGGCCATCGTCTCTCGAGGCCACGGACAGCGACCTGGATCGATGCCGGGACAGGCTCCGCACCGGAGTTCGCGAGCCCGACAAACGGTCCCTGCCCGGGTCAGAGCTGGACCGGCGACGACTCCGGCGATGGACTCGGGACCGCCCACGGTGCTGCGGTGCCGAGTCGCTCGACGACATAGAGTCGGAGCTCGGAGGGGAGCCGACGCTCTCCACCCTCCGTGACCGTCTGGAAGGAGACCGAGATTGAGAGCGTCTCCAACCACCGGGACCACCCAGCGCGGGTTTGCCCCGAGACGCAGGTCCCTTGTCCCTCGGCCGAGGGGGGGACGGAGGCGTAGGCATGGCCATAAGGGCTCGTGCCGCGGTAAACGCCTCCGGCATCGACGGCCCTTGCAGGTGCACTCCCCACCCCCAGGAGTCGGGGGAGGCAACCCGCGCGGAGACCCCGGGGCCGGAGTGATCTCCACAGCCCGTGGCTGGGGTGTCTCCTTACTCCCCCCGCTCTGCGGTGGCCGGGGGGAGTCTTTAGGTGCGGCCAGAGGCCGTGCCGTCTTCTTCGGCCCCTTAGAAACCTGTCCCGGTGCCGAGGACAGTGCCGGTGGGGGGGCACTCCGTACCGACGACACACTCAGTGCCGACGGAGACCGGGAAGGCTCGGATGCTGGTCGAAGCGCCGACTCCATTAAGGTCGCCTTTAGCCTCGCGTCCCGTTCCTTTTGGGTCCGAGGCTTAAAGGACTTGCAGATGCGGCACTTGTCTCGTCGGTGCTGTTCACCCAGGCACCGGAGACAACGATCGTGCGGGTCACTGACCGGGAAGGCTTTAGCGCACAAGTCACAGTTCTTAAAGCCTGAAGAGCCCGGCATGACTTCCAAGGAAAAAAACCCCGTCCGGGGTTTTACTTATCACTAACTACTAACTATACTCTAAAACAACTATACAACAGGAAAACTCTAAAGAACAGTAACAAAGCTAGGGAATGAGCTACTTGCACACAGCAAGAGGCGATAGTTCCAGCAACCGTCACAGGCGGAAAGAAGGTACTGGGGGCCCGCGGGGCCAGCAGCGCCCTTTGTACCGTGGTGTGGGCGCGGCACTCCGGGGGGCGCCTGGGCTGGCCCTGCGGGGCTTGCTGGGGAGGGGGGTTCCGGGAATCTGTGCACTGGGCGCGCACACACCTACATTGGAATGCATATGAGCAATCACTCGAAGAGAGAAGTTTTATTTATTAGATTGTAGACAATTAAATTGAGGGCACTGACATTGATAACCACTTCCACCCCGACAGAAGACTTATTCCAATGAGCAATTAAATAACAAAATACCACTTTTTCTGGTGGGGAGAAATTATTCAGAAGCCTTTGAATGGCTTCTGCCACTGTTCTTGGGTATTAACATGCTCCACTACAAATACGCAGCTGTACAACCTACACTATAAAGATTCTCAGTTACAACAACACTCTAAAAGATGGCACACTCTTCCATCTGATGCTACTAGATGGGGTGGAACAGAAACATCTTTCTATTACTAAGGCTGCTCTTCCTCTTCCAAGATCTGCTTTTTAAGCTATCAAGTAGCCATTCTGAAGATCTGAACTAAGGTGACTCCATATTTCTCCTGAATATGAAAAATCTTTAAACAAATTTACAAACTCAACAGTGAAAGAAATCAAATAAGAATGATATCTTAGCTGTACACACTTTGTGAACTACTACTAAACAACACTACTACAATACAATTCATTAGATTGGCTAACTAACCTTCAAAAAAACAGTTGGAGTCTAACTCTAGAAAAACAAGGTACCAATAACGGTTGTTCTTCGAGATGTGTTGCTCATGTCCATTCCAATATAGGTGAGTGTGCACCCCGTGCACTGGTTCCCGGAACTTTTTTGCCCTTAGCAAGCCCCGTAGGGTCGGCTCAGGCGCCCCCCCCCGGAGTACCACGCTCATGCCACGGTACATAGGGCACCGCCGACCCCGTGGGCCCTCAGTCCCTTCTTTCTGCCGACTCCGACAGCGGGGACGGAGGGTGGGTGTGGAATGGATATGAGCAACACATCTCGAAGAACAATAGTTACTGGTAAGTAACCTTGTTTTCAATCTTCGAGTGATTGCTCATATCCATTCCAATATAGGTGATTAAATAGCCATACCTTGGAGGTGGGTAGGAGTCAGTGTCTAGCCGCTCTCGCAGCATGGCCCTGCCGAAGGCTGCAGCCTCTCTCGCCTGCTGCACTATGGCGTAGTGAGACGTGAAGGTGTGGACCGACGATCAGGTTGCTGCTCTGCAGATGTCCTGCAGGGGCGCTCTCTCCAGGAAAGCCACAGATGAGGCCTGGGCCCTAGCTGAGTGCGCTGTCACAGCTCCTGGAAGTGGCACCTTCGCCTGCTCATAGCAGGTCCTGATGCAGGCGGTGATCCAGGTGGAGATGCGCTGGGTGGAGATGGGTGAGCCCGTCATCTGGTCCGCCACTGCCACGAACAGCTGCATTGACTTCTGGAACGGCCTGGTCCGCTCGATGTGGCAGGCCAGGGCTCGTCTGACGTCCAGCGAGTGCCATCTCCTCTCGTCCTCCAAACTGTGCGGTTTAGGAAAGAACACGGGGAGGAAGATATCCCGGTTATAGTGAAACTGAGACACCACCTTAGGCAGGAACGCCGGGTGGGGTCTCAGCTGCACCTTGTCTTTGTAGAAGACAGTATAGGAGGGCTCCGAGGTCAAGGCCCTAATCTCAGAGACCCTTCTAGCTGATGTAATGGCTACCAGGAAGGCTACCTTCCAGGAGAGGACGAGCAGCGGGCATGTATCCATGGGCTCGAAGGGGGGTCCCGTCAGAGTGGCAAGGACCAGGTTCAAATCCGAGGGAGGCACTGGGTCACGGACCTGCGGGTACAGCCTCTCCACCCCTTTGAGGGACATAGAACAGCGACCTCCCCTCCAACGGCTGGTGGAAGGCCGAGATGGCTGCCAGGTGTACCCTTATGGAGGGCAGGACCAGGCCCTGCAGTTTCAGGTGGAGCAGGTACTCCAAGATCGCCAGTATGGGCAAATGGCTCGGTGGGATGCCATGGGACTCCGCCCAACAAGTAAACCGCTTCCACTTAGCACGGTACACCACCTGAGTGGAAGGTTTCCTGCTACGTAGCAGGACCTGTTGGACTTGCACCGAGCAAGCTCTCTCTCCCTCCATTAGCCACAGAGTCTCCACGCTGTCAGGTGGAGGGAGGCCAGGTGCAGCAGGCAACCCTGGTCCTGTGAGAGCAGGTCGTAGCGCCTCGGGAGTGGCATTGGCGCCGCAATGGACAGATCCAGCAGCATGCTGAACCAATGTTGTCTTGGCCAGGCCGGGGCGACCAGAATGATGTCTGCTTTGTCCCTCTTGATCTTCAACAGGACTTTGGGCAGCAGCAGAATGAGGGGAAACGCATATGTGAGGGTCCCCATCGAATCTATAAGGAACGCGTCGGAAATGGAGCCCGGCTCACGACCCTGGAGCGAGCAGAACCTCGGGTACTTTCTGTTCCAGGACAATGCGAACAGGTCCAGTTGGGGAACACCCCACCTGCGGAAGATGGAAGTCACCACCTCCGGGTGCAGTGACCAATCGTGCCAGGGTAGAAATGACGTGCTGAGGCGGTCCGCCTCGTCGTTCCTGACCCCCGGGAGGTGAGAGGCAGATGTGTGGAAGTCGTGCCTCACCACAAGATCCCAAAGGTGAGTGGCCTCCTGGCAAAGGGCCGAGGAGCGCGCCGCCCCTTGCCTGTTTATATAAAACATGGCCGCTGTGTTGTCCGTCAGGACCTGTACCATCCTGCCTCTCAGGAATCTGAGGAAGACTTTGCAGGCCAGACGGACTGCCCTGAGTTCCCGGACGTTGATGTGGAGGCAACGCTCCTGCACTGACCAGAGCACCTGGGTGCTCAGGTCGCTGCTGATGTGGGCCCCCCAACCCACATCCGAGGCGTCCGTGATAAGAGTTAACGAGGGTGTCAGTTCTCTGAAAGGGATGCCCCTCATTACTTCCCCCGGGTCCCTCCACCAATTTAGGTAGGACAGTACCTGAGTGGGGACCGTAACCACTCTGTCCAATGAGTGCCTGGCTGGTATGTATACCGAGGCCAACCAGCCCTGGAGATGCCTGAGTTTGAGGCGAGCCAGCCTTACCACATATGTGCATGCCGCCATGTGTCCCAACAGCTGCAGGCAGTGCCTGGCTGTCGTTGTGGGGGACCTGTGTAGATCAGCAATTATGACGGCCATTACCTCGAAGCAAGGCTGTGGGAGGAAGGCTCTGGCCTGGATGGCGTCCAGGGTGGCCCTGATGAACTCTATGCACTGCACCGGGGCAAGGGTGGACTTCTGCTTGTTGATGAGCAGCCCCAGTCTGGTGCATGTCGCATAGGTGAGTGCCAGGCTGTTCCTCACATGGGCCCTGGACTTGCCCCGGATCAGCCAATCATCCAGGTAAGGGAAGATCTGAACCCCTCTGCGGCGCAAGTGGGCCGCGACCACCGTCATGTATTCCGTAAAGACCCTGGGGGCAGACGAAAGGCCAAAGGGCTGGGCTGAGAACTGGTAGTGGCACCTAGCTACCACAAACCGGAGGAACCTTCTGTGACCAGGGAGGATAATAATATGGAAATAAGTGTCTTTTAGATAGAGGGCAGCATACCAGTCCCCTGGATCTAGGACGGGAATGATGGAGGCTAGGGAAACCATACGGAATCTGAGCCGCCTGATGAACGTGTTCAGACGACGGAGGTCCAAAATGGGCCTCAGGCCCCCCTTTGCCTTGGGGATGAGGAAATAACGGGAGTAGAACCCCTTTCCTTTTTCCTGAGGAGGAACCTCTTCCACCGCTCCAAGGAGAAGAGAATTCACCTCCTGAGTGAGGAGATGCTCATGAGAGGGGTCCCTGAAGAGGGACGGGGTAGGGGGAGAGTCTGGGAGGAAGGCTAAGAGTTCCAGGGCATAACCTCTGCGAACTGCGCTCAGTACCCAACCGTCTGAGCTAATGCTCTGCCACTCGGCGAAGTATGGCCTCAGTCTGTTCATAAAAAGAAAATTTCAATCCAGGGTGATGGGGGAGATGCCACCCTCGTGCGCACCATCAAAATTGTTTTTATTGGTTCCCTTAGAGGGCCCTTGCTGGGGACCCGCCGAAGAGCCCTGGCAGTCCCGGCAGTTGGGTGCCCTATATCTATCCCGACCCCTCCTGGGTTGAGCGGGTCGGGAAGGCAGTCTCGGTGCCTGCTAGGGTGGACGCCGGGGACGTGGCAGCGCCTGATGACGAGAGGCCTGCGGTGTATATAGCCCTAATGACTTCAGGGTGGCCCTCGGGTCCTTCAGGGCATGCAGCTTGTCATCCGTGCAGTCCGAGAAAAGGCTAGCACAGTCAAAGGGCAGGTCCTGGATTGCCTGCTGGACCTCCTGCGACAACCCTGAAGATTGAAGCCACGAGCAACGCCGCATAACAATAGCGGATGCCATAGCTCTCCCTGCGGCATCTGCGGCGTCACTGGCGGACTGGAGGGCCCCTGCTGCTACTGTCGCACCCTCCTGGATAAGGGTGGCAAAGTCCGCCGCCTGGTCCTGAGACCACCCTTGTAAGAATCTCTGGATGGAGGACCAGAGATTTAAATTGTAGCGGCCGAGGAGAGCCTGGTGGTTAGCTATTCTCAGCTGCAAAGCCCCCATGGAATATATTTTCCTACCGAACAAGTCAAGTTTTTTATTGTCCTTATTCTTAGGGATATTTGCTTGGGCCCCCTTTCTATCACGCTGGTTGGCAGTCTCCACAACCAGCGACCCCGGGGCAGGATGGTTATACAGGTACTCAAAACCCTCTGCCGGGACGTAATATTTATGCTTGGTGCCCTTGGAGGTGGGGGCCGTGGAGGCGGGGGTCTGCCAGAGGGCCTTAACCAATTTCAGGACCCACTCGTGGACCGGGAGGGCAACCCTGAACGGTCCTGCTGATCCCGAGACCCCGAAGAAGGGTTCCTCTTCCTCGGAGAGCTCTCTCAGCTCCAGGTTTAAATTGTCCGCCACTCTCTTCAGAAGCTCCTGATGGGCTTTAAAGTCAGGTAGCGGTACTCTCCTGTCCATGGTAGTTGCATCGTCCGGGGAAGAGGAGGATGACTGTGGAAGGGGCCCCGTAGAGGGACCCTCCTGAAGGTCTGATTCCTCCTCGGAGGAATGGCCCTTCTCCGGCTGGCTTGGAGGGGGAGGCGGGAGCAGGGCCGTTGAGGAGGGAACCAACACCGTGCCCTGGGTTGGTTGACTACCCCAGGGATCCCAGTAGGGCCATTTCCAAGGGCCCTGGGCCCAAGCTGGGACCGGTCCCAGTGCCGGGGGGGGCCTGGTGCGCATGGCGCCCTGAGCTGCGGGACCGGTGCCTCCGTGACTTGCGGTCCCGACTCATCTTCCCCAATGACCGGCTCTGGGATGAGGAAGAGCGGTCTCGGTGCCCGTGGGGGGGCGAGCGGCTGGACGAACACCTCCCAAGTGCCGAGGTCTTATATCGGCGCTTGCCCTTAGGAGACCTAGAGCGGTGCCGAGCATGGCTGCACCCCCTTCTGGACTCTGAGGAGCGAGACCGATGGTACGGTGCCGAGGGCTCAGTTGGTGCCGAGACTTTCGGTGCTGAGCCCCGCACCAGGCTGCAGGTTAGGGATGTGGAGCGGTGCCGGCAATCTTTGGCACGGGAGGACGAACGACGGCATCTGTGGTCGTCAGGCGCCTGGATCCCTTCCTGGCTGCATGCCGGTGATCTGGACCTGCGCGTGGCTGTGTCCCCCAGGTGGCTATGGGACCGTGACCGGGATCTGTGTTGGGCACAGCAGGAGCCATGCGGGGCTCGTGCAGGGCTGTGAGCCGGGGATCTGGACTGGTGCCAAGAGGACCAAAGCCCTTCGGCCACCGGGATCCGCGCCGGACTACAAGCTGGAGATCGGGAGCGGTGCCGCCCCCGCTTCTCTGACGGCAGTGAGCGGGATCAGTACCAGGCGCAGTTGGGCTCTTGTGTCCGCGCCGGGCTGCGCACCAGGGATCGGGACCGGCGTCGAGTGCCTCCAGTGTCTGTGACTGCTTGGACCCACCTCGGTGCACGGTGTCGGGATCCCGAAGACTGACCCGCACGCGAGGCAGAACTGTATCGACTTCGCCTCACGCTGGAGCCTCGAGACCACCCTCGGTGCCACGGTGTCGAGGAGCTTGACGACTCTGTGTCGGAGCTAGGAGGGGAGCCCGAACTCTCGACCCTCCTCGACCGTCTGGGGGGAGACCTTGACTCCTGTCTCCTCCACCCACTGGGGCCACCCAGCACGGGTTTACCCCGAGACGCCGGTCCCGGAACCCTCCGGCTTCGACGGCCCTTGCAGAGGCACTCCCCCACCCCCAGGAGTCGGGGGAGGCTCCCTGCGAGGAGATGCTGGTGCCGGAGTACTCTCCACGGCACGTGGCTGGGGCAACTCCTGAGTGACCCCCTGCTGTACCGGTCACAGGGCGGAGTCCATGTGGGTGGCCTCTGGCCGCTTTTTTCTTCGGTACCGCAGATTTCAGTACCGGGTGCTGGCGGAGCACTCCGCACCGACGATACGCTTGGTGCCACCGGAGATCTGGAAGATTTGGAGTCTGGCCAGAGCGCGGACTCCATCAGCATTGCCTTCAAGCGGGCATCCCGCTCCTTTTGTGTCCGGGGCTTGAAGGCCTTGCATATCCGGCACTTGTCCTTACGATGCCGCTCCCCGAAGCAACGGAGGCAGCGGTCGTGAGGATCACTCACTGGGAAAGCGTTGGTGCAGACGGCACAGGCTTTAAACCGGTTGAGCCCGGCATGGCATAGCCCCTAAGGGCTAACAATCTATCTTCTAAATCTAATCTACTTAACTCAACTGCTGTACTTAACGCTAACAAACAACTAGAAAACAGGGATTGCTACTTGCTAATAGAGCAAGGGGCAGACGTTCCAACAACCGTCAACGGGCGGAAAGAAGGAATTGAGGGCCCGCGGGGTCGGCAGCACCCTATGTACCGCGGCATGAGCGCCTGAGCCGACCCTACGGGGCTTGCTAAGGGCAAAAACGTTCTGGGAACCAGTGCACGGGGCGCGCACTCACCTATATTGGAATGGATATGAGCAATCACTCAAAGACAGAACTGTCCTGTTGACAGATGCCCAACTATTTCTCCCTGTCCTTTGTGCATAAGAATGAGAACAAATGGCAAACTCAAAGAAAACACACATACTACACATATCCACAGTGGGACAGATCTCAGATGGACATATAATAACAGTTGTATTGTGAAACTAAGTTATATGAAGCTCAAGATTTAGAAAAGGGCAAACAAATGAAAAAATACAGTTGGCACATAGAACATCTGTTTGTAGAATAACCACTCATATATTTCACTCAGCTGACACCATATTCACCATCTATTCAGAATATTGGGGTGAGAGAGAGGAAAGGGTGCTCCATCAATAGATCTACCGAGAACCTCCCACTTCCATTCCCAAATTACAAAAAATTGATCCTACCATAAATATTGCCTGCCACAAAATAAAAATGTGACTCCTATGTGATGTCTCATCACCTTGAAAACCAAATGCTCAGGTGATGAAATCTTAGGAGTAGTAGCAGCTCTAATTTTCAAATTTAGATCCAATTTACCAATAAACTATCCAAATTAATGATGGCTTGACTACATTCAGGAGATAAATGTTCAGCAAGCTAATACAGTTACATATTCAGCAACATAACTCTTCCTTCTGTGCAACCTATTCTTTTTAATGATTTGAAAGGCAAAAATTTGAGTACCAAAATCACTACCTATGTTTGTTTGTTCATTCATTCATAGTTCTGATAATAAATTATATATTACCTATCGACATTTCACTGGAGGTTCCTGAATAAATGCCACATTGGTACATGCAAATTTTAGTTGTGATGACATTTTATTTTTAATGGGATGCTGTACAACTAAAGGACCTGAGTGAAATCCTGGCCCTGCTTACTTCAATAGAGCCAGGATTTCACACCCAATGTTTTAGGTGTTTGGGCAAAAGCAAACAGACTTGTTAAAAATAAAAAAATAGGTAAAGGCAAAATAACTGAGGCAGGAAGAAAAGGTTGTCAAAGACCCAAGTGCAGCAAATCCCTAGGAAATAACTCTGACAAAGCTGAGAATATGCTCCTTGTCTTCCCTCTCCTCTTGGCTATTGCCAGAGTAAAACATTCATTTGAAAATACAGACATAAAATCTCTAAAATTAAAAGATCTTAAAGGTTTTTCTGTTCTATCTGTCTATATTTCTGAAATGAAATATAGACATTTTGTATTCTGTACATGACTGATACAATGGATACAGTTTCCAACAAGTCAATTTTTTCTTGTAATAATCTTGATTGTTAGAAATATAGTACTCAGTGTCATGCCTTTCTGCCTACTCTACCAACCTACCATGTCAATTTCATGGTGGCTTTTGTGATGTAGACAATAGACTGCAAACACCAGCTCATTTCACAAATGCCACTGAAGAGATAAGTAATGATTTTTGGTTACCGCTGACTGGGACCAGAATGAAATAGGAGTGAAAAACTACATAACCCATTACCAAATCTGTAAGTCTTTCATTAAACACCACTGCAAAGTGTTATCTGAAGGGGATAATGACAGAAGAACCAGGAATCGCCCAATTAAATTAACAGGCAGCAGGTTTAAAATAAACAAAATACTTCATACAGTGCACAGTCAACATGTGTCACTCATTGCCAGGGGATTCTGTGAAGGCCAAAAGGATAATTAGGTTCAAAAAAGAATTAGATATGTTCATGAAGGATAGGTCCATCAATGCCATTAGTCAAGATAGTCACAGGGATGCAACCCCATGCTCTGGGTGTCCCTAAGCCTTTGTCTGCCAGATGCTGGAACTAGATGATGGGATGGATCACTCAATAATTGCCCTGTTCTATTCATTCCCCCTCAAGCATCTGCCATTGGCCACTGTTGGAAGACAGGATACTGGGCTAGATGGACTGTTGGTTTGACCCAGTATGGCCATTCTTATGTTCTTATAATAAAAAAGGAGAGGTTGCTTACCTGTACAGTAACTTGAGTTCTTCAGCATGTTTTGTCCCTATGGGTGGTCTACGGTAGAGTGTGTGTGCGCCAGTGCACTCTGGACTGGAAACTATAAAGCAGGGGCTGTGGGTCTGCACCTGTGCAGAGCAGCATCTTGTGCTCCAATATGAAGGCATACAGGGAACCATGGACCCCCCACCACTCAGTTCCTTCTCAACTGTGAAACCAGAAAATCCTCAGCAGAGGGGAAGGAGGGCGAGCAGTAGAGCACCCATAGGGAAAAACATCTCAAAGAACTCAGGTTACTGTACAGGTAAGTAACCTCTCCTTTTTCAAGTATGCTGTACGTCCCTATGGGTGCTCCACCGTAGGAGAGTACCAAGCAATAACGCAAATGGAGGTGGTGCTGAGGAGGCAAATCCAAGGGAGATTGGAGGACTGTATCACCAAACCTGTCCATTTTGGAAGCAGATACGATAGGGTAATGTTTGTCAAATATACAAATGGAGGACCAAGTTGCAGTCCTGCAGGTTTCTGCTGTAGAAACATCTTTCAGAAGGTCTACAGGTGTTGACTGAGCCCTACTGGACTGGACTGTCACTCTGTGAGGAGGCTGTATTCCTGCAGACTCATAGCATGTTAAGATACAATCCAAGACCCACTTCAGTAGTCTGCATGGAAATGGGCTGCTCTTTCAGCAAAGAATACAGAAGAGGTCTTAAAGGCCTTGGTTCTAAGTAGAAGGCGAGAACCCTTCTGACCTGAGGCTTTGGATAGAACACTGGTAGACAGATTTCCTGATTAATATAATATTACGAAGAAACCTTAAGGAGGAAACAAGGATAGGCACGTAGCATGATTTTGTCTCTGTAGAATGTAGTGAATGGTGTGTCTGTCATGAGCGCACCGAGTTCTCACTCGTCTAGCCGAAGTGATAGTTAAAAGGAATGAGGTCTTGATGGAGAGGTGGCGGAGAGAACAGGTAGCCGTTGGTTCAGAGAGAGGTTTTCTTAAAGGCATTGAGAATGAAATTAAGGTCCCATGGGGGAGCAAGGAATCTGGTAGTGGCAGGAGGGGGCTAAAACTCAGAAGCTCTTAATAGGCAAGAGGAAGGCTTTGACAGCTGCCAGGTATGTTTTGACTGAGCTCATTTGCAGACCCTATATTTTAAGTCCAACAGGTAGTCTAGAATCTTGGACAGCAGAACTTCTGAGGCTGTAAAAGAGTGGCAAAAACATCTGCAAGTAACAGGTTTCCTGATAAATAAGAGGATTGACTGGACATCATCCAGTTCTATGCCCAAGAACCATCTGGGAACCATACCTTCAAATTCAAAGATGAAGAGTTGGGATGGTTCAGGGTGCCTGAGTTCTCTGACAGGAGAGCCTTTAAGGGAAGGCAGACACACATTGCCACTGAAAGGTGAAGGCGGTTTGTGAACCACACCTACCTCGGTCATGATGGTGCTATCAGAATAAGCTTCACTCTTTCCTGTTTCAGTTTGATTAACGTCTTGAGAATCAGAGGTAGAGATGGATACGCATGCAACAGGACATGAGGCTATGGTGTTATCAGGACATCTCCCAATGAATTGCAGCCGCAACTTCCCTTGGAGCAGAAAAGGAGACATTTCATATTGGTTGGGGTAGCAAAGAGGTCTCTTCCTGGGAGACCCCAGGATTGGCAGATGCTGTGGAAGACAGAATTGTAGCGCTCCCATTCTTGGTCCTGATGGAAGTTCCTGCTTAAGGAGTCCACAGTGGTTTTCAGGAGGCCTGGTACCTAAACTATTGAGATTTCTATCTGATGGTAAATACACCAGTTCCAGTTTTAGTGATTCTATGTATAAGGTCTGGGATGTTCCTTCACCTTTTCGCTTTATATAATACAAACTCGGTGGGAACCAGTTTGAACGCCCCCCAAAACAGGAGAGATTGGACTTCCTGCTTTAAGAGTTCATCATGAGAGGGGTTCCTGAAGAGGAATGGGTGGAGGATAGAGTGTAAGTGGCTGGAATATCCTGAAGGAAAATAATTGTTTGCTTGACCACAGTTACTCCATTTTAGTTGTTTTTAGTGTTCTGCTTTCTGTTGAAATCACCCACCCCCTCCTCTTTTCTTTGTTTATGGTGCTTATCTCTGCCAAGGTCAGAGAGAAAGATTAACAGGAGAAATGAGGAGTCAGCCTGTAGTAGTTTTTGCTTTCTCTTCAGTCTTGGGAAATAGACCAGACAATTTTGATAGATAAGTTGAAATCTTCTGCCCTTATCTTTTATGTTATGCATATGTTTATAGTTAGAAGATGTAGAAAGTGTAAAGCCAATAGCAATAATAATAATAATTTGAGTGTACCAATAGGCATTAAGAATTTATGCATATGTAATTTCTTTGTTTGTGTTTGTATAAATATGCAAGAGAGCATGCCTTCGGGGTCTCACACTGACCACTTGCTGGGAAGTGTCCGACCTCTGCAGAAATAAAACTTGGAGACTGCCCAAATACCTGCTTAGATCTCTTTTTTATCTGGTGCAGGGTAAATGAACCTCATTTGGAATCTTTTTCCAACAATCCCATGTCAATCATGTCTAGCATCCATTTGTCTGAGAGTATGTGCTTTTAGGCAGGCAGGAAGTGGGAATAGTCCATCTCAAAAAGCAGGCTGGATGATAAAATTGTACATCAGAGGATCCAGGGAAAAAGGTTGCTCAATGCCTTTGACAAGCTGTCAAAACTGTCTCTTAGAAATGTTAGTCTCTGGGACTGCAGCCAAAGTTCCAGCTGTCACCCAGGCGGCTTGAAATGTTGAGGTCACTGTGCAGGAGGGGGCGGGATTGGGGGGAGGGGAAATAGACCCTGCTGGAGCTAGGGAGCATTCCATTAAGAGGAACTTCAGTTTACCTTCTATATTTTTTTTGAAACTGCCTTTGAACACTGAGCAGACCTTGTCTCTGAGACACCAGAGACAGCTAGAATGCCTGTCACTACAGGGAAAAGACAGGTGGCAAATCTGGCAGTGTTTAAAACTCAGGATCTTCAGCATAACCCATTGTGCCAAAGTATTAAACCAAAAGTCCTTAAGGGGGATCCCCTTTGAAAGGACAACTATGCTGGAATTAAATAAAAATAAGAAAATAACTAAACTAAATAAAATGAGAGAAAAATTCATGGCAAGTGAGAAAAGGTGGGAAACTGTAAAACAGTGGACACGAAGTGCTCCATACCAAACCATAGGTGGTTGAGAAGGAACTAAGTGGTGGCAGATCCATGTCTCCCTATATGCCCTCGTATATGTAGGTGCAGTCCTGTGGGCACCACTTCACAATCTTCAGTCAAGAGTGCACAGTCTTTGGTCAAGAGTACACAGGCACGTGCACATCTTATGGTGGAGCACACATGGGGACAGATATTTAAAGCAGCAGCACATTTAATATTGGTTAATAACAGAATATATACAATCAAATAATATGCAGCAAGAACGTTTATTTAACAGAGTGGGAAAAAAGTTAGAAGACGATGAAACATTGCTGCCATGACACTTGTTTTATCCATATCAGTTGTCTGTGGCTGAGTTCATTAGCCATCCTTTTGGGGTCTCAAATTCTGATGTAATACTTTTTGGACAATCTTACAAACAATTGCCCACTTTTCAGGACTCATTTTTACCTCCTGCTCTTGACTGTCTAGAATATCAAATTTTGAATTCGGTGCATTTCCTGGATCATCATCAACAGAAGAATCAAGTGAAGTTGTGTAAGAACTTGCAGGCTGTACTCTGCGGGTCTCTTTTGTTGGACTACAAATACTTGGAGCAGTGTGTGGTCTTGCAGAATGTAGGGGCTGGTACGTGCTGACTTCTGGAACCTCTCCTAAATCACACAGAGCCCTTTCTACTGCTTTTTCAAGATGCCTAAACATTTCCATGTCTAATTCTTTTTTATCTGCATAATTCTAAATATTAAGATAAAAGCAGATTACAAGTTATTAACAAATTGATTTGAGCCTTTAAAACGTAAATAGTATAGACATCAGGCAACATTAAAGGGATATAACTTAATAAAAATTATCTTACATTGCCAATAAAAATGAGGGTATTTATACACAAAGAAAAGCATTCTGAACTATCAGCACAATAACTGGATAATTGATTATCCATAACCCATGTCCCTCTTTGTCCATCCTCTCCTGGTGTATCTTATATCCTCATTTGTCTGTCAAGCTCATTCAATTATTATTATTCATAATAATTATTTGTACTGCAGTAGTGCCTCAATCAGGATTTGGGTTACAATGTGCATTTTTTGAGTTTCCTGTGAAGCACTTAGAATAATGAGGGCCACTGTGTATATTTATATATGAATGGGGCAGTGCACCTTTTTCATTCATGGATCCCAAACTGCTGTGCCAATTACCTCACCAATCCCTTCATCCACCACCTCAGTGGAGTCACCTCTAGGGTGGAAAAAATGTTTAAAAGAACTCAGTAACACTTACACAATAGTTTAGAACAGGATGCGAAGTCTATCATAATCCATTAAAACTACAAGGAAAATCTTAGGAGCATGGAATGCAGTTATACAAACTAGAATTTGGCCAGAACAATATAACTAACATCCCATCTCTCACAAAAAAGTGACATGAGATCTTTATAATGATGAGAAATAAAAATGAACCACACCAGAAATGTAAAAGTAATTTTTTTGGGGAGCAAACACCGACAAACACCCTGATAAACAGATAAAAAAGCTCAGCTGCAAAATCTAAACTGAGATAAAACCAACACAAAAAGTGTAAAGCAAGCACTCAAAATGCAAGTGATATGAAATGGCCCCAAAATCCACAGCATGCTTTCAATCACAAGGCCTTCTTCAGTAGTGAGAGATATAATGTAACAAAACAGTAATAAAAATGACACAAATGTGTAGAAACAGAAAGAAAGCATAGGCCTTAATGTCTGTAATAGGCTTGGTAATAATCTACTACTTTTCATACAGACATCCAAATATTTGTTTTAATACAGTGGGCTACTTTCTGTTCTCAGCCTAACATTTCATTGTCTATTGGTCTAGTAACTAACCGATATAATGGCCAAGTTCTCCTCTTATACCAGGGAAGCTCCAGTTTTACCTTTCACAAATCCATACTCTCACCTATTCACTTATACTTTTCCAATGTAACCTTAAGCAACCCATAAATATCTCAAGGTTTTCCTAATTTAGGGCAAATTCCACCACGTCAGTGAGAGTTTTGACTGAATAAGCATTGAGGGCTGTTGTAATAATTGGGCCTACAAATTTATGTTAATTGTAAACTTAATTGTCACAAGTATATAAAAGATCATTAACTGTTACAATACTCTATAACAATAATTGTTAATAAAAAGTAAATCTAAATGCTTTTAATAATGAATGTTAAACAAACAGGTGCAAAAAAAAAATCCATAAAAAAAAAAACTATGTCCAAACCAAAAGGCCACACTGATATAACTGAAGGATCGAGTTAAAATTGTGTTTGGTAAAAAAACAGAAAATGTGGAACCAAAAATTAGTGAACCAAAATTGGTGTATCAAATATTAGGCCTAATTGGTGCTGGCTATTCCACCTCTCTCTCCCTTTTTGGGTCCTTAAAGAAAGAGACTTGGGGGGAAGACAGAAAAACAAATGGAGTCTAGTGAGGTGAGCTTCATGATCATGGCTCCCACCCCTACAAACTCCTGGCATCCCAGGCCTTCATCATCCTAATTCTGAGAGATGTCCTGACCAGACCAGGCCAGAGAGAGGGACTCAGGAAACATTGCCACTCCTACTAGCTCCCCCTTGCTAACTCCCAAACACCACTTGGAATAAAATGGAATTGGACTTTAACCACAGCCCCAGCTCCAGCCCATCTCAACTAACTTTTACCTAAAAGAACAGTTACCATCATCCTTAGTATCATCTAAAAGACTGTCAAACAACGTGAGGTTTTTTTCTAAAAACTCTCTCCAGCTAAAGGGAAAGGGAACAAAAAATGTTAAAATAAAAGCCTTACTTAATACTTCGCATTTCAAATGCTTTACCTGTTTTTCCTTTTTTCTGTATCTTTAATAAAAGGTTAATGGTTTGTTTGCCATGATACCAAGCAAGCTTAGGTGTCTGTATACCAAAACCTGAACCTTGTTTAACACTGTTTAATACTGGACAGTGATTGGGTTATGTTAACATCTAGCTCATATATTCCATCTAATGTAATACAATAGGGCCCAATTCTTCATACTTTCCTCCTCTGGGCAGTTCCACTAAAGTGGATCCTAGCAAACAAATCAAAGGGACTACTCTTGACCTTTGGGAGAATAGGTGAAGGGAGCTTTTACAAGAAGACAACCCTCTTTCAGCCTGGAGTTCTGTGTCAGGCCTCGGCACTGAGGGAGGCTTACCAGCCACATTACACATGCCTGAGAGACCTTTTTAGGAGAAAGTCATCCATATTCTCATCCTCAAAGCCTCTGTAGGTAAAGGCTCTGGAGCAGAGTGTCTTTTGGTGCTTCTGGGCTCTTTCTGAGAAGGACTTGCTGGTATTACAGTCCTTGCTCATGTACGCTTCAATGGGGCATAATCCTTTGTCATATCCATTGGATGCAGCGAACGTAGTGGGGTAAAAGGAACACCTCAAATTACGATTCTTAGATGGCTCTAAGTGCTTGAGGCAACCCAAAAACTACAAAAAACTGCCAATTCCCCTCCCCTCCTGCAAATGTTGACTAGAGTCCACATTTACTCTCTAGTAAATTTACTACACTATTTACAGTTACTCGCTATTATTTCACTAACATGCCAGAGAAATGGAAATGCTGATTTTCTTTGACCCTCCTGGCAGGCGGAAGGTGAGAAACTGAGGAATGGCTAGAAGAATGGGGTATTTAGTTTCGGTTTTTCTTTTTTTCTTCCCTGTTTGGGTGACATTACAAACATATTTTTGGGTGGGCTAAGACTGAGGTGTAACAAGGATTACAGTGTTGGGCCTGCCCAATTGGAAAGTATCAGTTCATGAAGAGATACCATTCTAAGTATTCTGTCTTCAGCTATTTAGAAAGTCATATATTTAATCTTCTATTTCAGATATTCAAGAGGTGGAAAATTGAGTGAATATTATTCTTACAGATCTATTTCCTTCTGCACACCAGTGAAATGGAAACTACTCACATATGATTTTTTTTGCAACGCTTTTGCAGAGTGCTGTAGCTGTGGTTCAGACACTGTGGTTGTTGGTATCTTAATAGACGTGCTAAGTGATTTCTTTGGTCTGCCATCATTCTCTCTTTCTTGCTCAGCTTTCTGCTTCAGGCTTTCCTTTTTCAAAATGTTGGAGAATGTAGAGGCTTTTGAATCCTTCTTGGCTTCTGAAACAGATGGTCTTTGAGGTGGTGGTTCAGAATGTTTTCTATGTTTTTCCTTTAAGAGCTCTTTACAGTTATTCAGATCAGTTAGTTTTTCCTTTTTAAACTGAGTGCACTTTAATACTTGTCCCTGGGGTAGGTGGCGTGATGCAGAATGCTTCTTAGAACACTTAGCATGCTTTTTTTTGCCTTTTGACTTCTCATGAGACTTGTCTGGTGACTTGGTTTCTTCCTCAGACTCTGAATGTACAAAGATAAATGTCTGAGGGTTTACGGGAAAGGACAGTGTTGGTTTGCAGAGACATTCCTTAAGTTCTGTTTGGATTGCAATATCATGGGTACTTAAGGAAGGTGAGTCAATTGTTTCAGGTGTTCTCCTCAAAATCTCATATGAAGGCTTTGGTTTTAATGATTTCCCAAAATCTGTGTTTGAATGTGTTACTTTAGTTTTACCAAAACAATTTTGTGAGTCTTGAATCTCTTTTTCTAAGGTATTTTTAACTTTCTGATGAAGGTGTATTACACTATCAGCTTGGGTTTCACTGAGTGGATTAACCACCACGTGTGTTACTTGTCCTGGAACATTCTCTACAGGAAATTCTAGCTCCTCTTTTCTTAAAATAGGCTTTTCATTTACTATAGTCAGTTTGTCAAGACTCTGCTTTGAATGATATTGCCCTCTCTCACATATATCTGTATCTGTAACTATCAGTGGTTTTCCTTTAGCATTCTGGAAAAACAGATTCTGGTATACTCTCTCTAATTCTCTCTCTCTGATTAGCCCAGTTTCTGAAACACTTTCTATAGGAAGATCTTGCAAGTTGTTGCTTAAAACGGATTTTAGTCTTCTTATTTCTGTTTCAGAAAGTCTGTCTCTACAACCTTCTTTCAGTATTTTGCTTAAAAGAGACTTTAGATATACTAGTTTTGTTTCGGAAAGTCTATCTTTAAGGTTTTTGGTTAAAAGAGATTTTAGACTTAGATTTTGCTCTTCCCCATGTAAATCTGACTCCACATCCCTTGACAGTCTTTCATTAGTTCTCAGCACAAACAAATTTTGGTGTATCTTTCTTAACTCTTCCTCTGTGATCAACCCTATTTCAGAGAGTCGTTCTACAAGATGATCTTGGATCTTTTTGCTTAAAAATGACTTTAGTTTCATTATTTCTGTTTCTGAGAGTACTTCAAGAAGGAAGTCCTGTATATGTGCAACTAAAACAGGTTCTCCTTTTATTGGACATGGTTTAGCAAGACACTCACCAGAATGAACCTGGTCTATATCATATAATTCTGTCTCCAATGCCATTTGTTGTCCTTCCAGAATATTCAGCAAGGATAGGTTCTGAAGTACTGTTTCTAACTCCTCTTCTGTAATTAATCCTGTTTCTGACAGTTTCTCTAGGAGATGATCTTGGAGACATTTGTTTAAAAAATCCTTTAGACTCATTACTTCTGTTTCCAAAAGTCTTTCTATGAGAGAATCTTGGAGAGTTTTGTCTGAAGCAGATTTTAGATTTATTTGTGGTTCTGAAAGCCTCTCCATGTGATGCTCTTGTCCTATTTTAGGTGAATTTGTCTCCATAACCATTGGCAATCTGGCTTTGATGATCTGCAATGAGTGGTTTTGGCACTTTTTTCCTAACTCCATCTCTGTGTTTATCCCTGTTTGTAAATGTCTTTCTGTGGCACAGTTTTGTAGGTTTTGACGTAGAGATTTCATTATTATTATTTCAGGTTCTGAACATTCTTCCCTGGATTGATCTTTTTTCTTCTTAGATACGGCTGCCTCAGGCTTTGGTTGAGTCTCCTCAACCCTTGACAAACAAAACTTTTGATGTTCCTTTCTTAACTTCACTTCTTCAATTAACCCTGCTTTTAAAAACTTCTCTGTGGGAAGATCTGGTAGATTTTGATTTACAACAGGTTTAAGACTTTCTTTCATTTCTGAAAGTCCCTCCTCACAACTATCATGCATTTTCTCAGCTATATTTGTCTCCAAAACCATGGGTGATTTATCTTTAATTCGCTCTAAGGATTGGTTCTGATGCTGCTTTCCTAACTCCAAATCTGTGATTATCCCAGTTTCAGAAAATCTCTCTATGAGACGATCTTGCAGGTTTTGACTCAAAACAGATTTTAAATTTATTATTTCTGCTTCTGAAAGCCTTTCCCTGGAAATATCTCTTCTTTTTTCAAGTAACTCTCTCTCTAAAACAATTGGTGAGCCGTCTATAATACTCTGTAAATTCTGGAATTCTTCTCCTAACTCTATCTTTGTGACTATCCCTATTTCTGAAAGTCTCTCTGAGACAAATCCTTCAAGATTTTTGCTTAAAACAGATATTAGCATTATTATTTTTATAAGTCTATCTACAAGAAAGTCTTCAAGAGTTTCACTTAAAAAAGAGTTTAGACGTACTATTTCTGTTTCTGAAAGTCTCTCCTCTTGCCATTTCTCCGGCAAATCTGTTTTTATAGCCAGTGTTGGGGACTCTTTTTTAACACTAATTCCATCATCCTCTAATTCCATTTTTGATTCTAGAAGTTTTAATATGGACAGATGTTGACCATTCTTACTTAAATTAATATCTGAGCTTCTTGCTGAAGATGCCTTGACAGGTGGATCTTGGTCTTCTTGCTCTTTAATCTCTGCACATGAAAGTTTTTTTTTCAGAAGAGTGAAAATAGGAGGCTCTTGATCTTCTTTCTTTTCACTCTCTGCACTTGATTGTGTTCTACCTACATGTCGCAAAAAAGGTTCAAATTTGTCTCCACTAAGAAGAGGTTGCTGGTACTGAAACAAAACACAAATCAATTAAGAAAATATTTTTAAGGAGGAGGGGGATTAATTAACATAATTTATTATATTACAACAGTGCACCAGTTATTTAATTTTCTCAGAACAGTTCTTCAAGATTGATTAAACAAAAACATAAGCAAGGAATGATTCATGAGATATTTCAATATGAATAATACTCAAAATGTGTACAAACATTAAACTAATCCAAACAAAATTTCTGTGAGATAGGTATTTATTCTCATTTTATAAACACTGAAACAAATGGAAATTAAGGCTACCATTTTCAAATTTTAGTGCCTAGAGTTGAGCACCTAAATCCTTATTTATTCATCTAAAAAGTGGTTAGATATTCAGAGATGCTGACCATCTGCAGCTACTATTGCTTCCAATGGAAGCTTTGGGTCCTAAGGGCCTCTGAAAAAAATCACAGGTTTTTTTAAGATAGAGATATTTATAGATAATAGATATTTAGAAAAGAATGGTTACTTTTTTGTAACTGTTGTTCTTCGAGATGTGTTGCTCATGTCCATTCCAAAGTAGGTGTGTGTGTGCACGTCACATGCACTGGTGCCGGACAAATTTTTTCCCTCAGTAGTACATGTAGGAGCTGACTCTACTGCCCCCTGCAGCAGCATGCATATGTGCCCGCATATAAGCACCATCGATTCCTCCTCCTCCTCTGTTCCTTCTTGCTGGAACTCTGACTGAGGAGAAGGTGGGCGGGTGTGGAATGGACATGAGCAACACATCTTGAAGAACAACAGTTACAAGTAAGTAACCATTATTTCTTCTTCGAGTGCTTGCTCATGTCCATTCCCAAAGTAGGTGACTCACCAGCAGTATCTCCGGAGATGGGCAGGAGTTTATGGATGTGACACTTGGAGCACCGCTCTATCAAAGCCAGCGTCATCCTGAGCTTGTTGCGTTAAGGCATAGTACTGATGACCAGGTAGCTGCCCTGCAGATGTCCTGGATGGGCACATGAGTTTGGAAGGCCGCAGATGAGGCTTGCACTCTCCTTGAATGAGCCATCAAGGACCCTGGAGGTGTGACACCGGCCTGCTCATAACAGGTTTGGATGTAGGTCGTAATCCACTTTGAGATATGCTGCGAAGAAATCGGCAGTTCCTTCATCCAGTCTGCAACAGCAACGAAGAGTTGCATCAAACTATGAAAGGATTTGGTCCTATCAATGTAAAATGCCAGGACCCATCTCACATCGAGTGTGTGTAGGTGCCTCTCTTCATTGGATCTGTGAGGCTTAGGACAAAAGACAGGTAAATATATACCCTGGTTGAGGTGAAAGTGTGAAACTACCTTAGTCAAAAAGGCCAGCTGCAGGCATAGTTGAACCTTGTCCTTAGAGAACACCATGTGGGGTGGCTCTGATGTCAGTGCCCTGATATCTGAAACTCGTCTGGCGGACGTAATAGCCACCAGGAAGGTGACCTTTCAGGACAAATACGTAAGGGGAGCATGAGGCCACAGGTTTGAAGGGAGGATTGGTGAGTCTAGAAAGAACCAAGTTCAGGTCCCACTGGAGAGAAGGCTCCCTTATTGGCGGGAATAGTCTTTCCAGTTCCTTAAGGAACCTGGCCATCATTTTGTGTGAAAAGACTGTTCTACCTTCCACTAAGGGGTGGAAAGCAGATATGGCCGCTACATGGATCTTAATGGACGAGAAGGCCAATCCCTCCTGCTTCATATGAAGCAGATATTCTAAAATTGTTGGGATTGATGCCTCTGTTGGAGACACACCAGTCTGTCGCCCAGCAGCATTGCTTCCACTTAGCTCTATAGGCTGATCTGGTCGATGGCTTCCTGCTTTCTAGGACTACGTGATGGACTTGGGCAGAGCAGGCCTGTTTCTCCTGACTCAGCCATAGAGCACCCATGCCATCAGATGCAGGGAGCTCAGCTCTGGATGGAGCAGATGACCTTGATCTTGAGACAGGAAATCCAGTCACAGTGACAGGGTCCAACATCTGGGTCCCGCCAACTCTAGAAGCATCCCAAACCAACGTTGCTGAGGCCATGCTGGAACTACAAGGATGACCCATGCTCTGTCCTTCTTCACCTTCAGGAGGACTTTGTGGATCAGAGGTATTGGCAGGAAGGTGTATAACAGGAGAGGAGAAAGATATCTCTGGTAAAGCCACATTGAGACCTTGACGGGAGCAAAATCAAGGGAACTTCTTGTTATTCCTGGTGGCAAAGAGATCCACTTGGGGATTGCCCCACCTTTGGAAGATGTGGGTTGCTACTTCCGGATGGAGGGACCACTCGTGGTGAGCGCAGAAGGACCTGCTGAGTCAGTCCGCCAAAGAGTTGTTGACTTCTGGGAGATGTACTGCGATTAGGTGAATGTTGTGAGTGACACAAAAGTCCGAGAAGCTCACGGCCCTCCTGCACAGGGCCATGGATCGGGCCCCCCGTCTGTTGATATAATACACAGAGGCTATATTGTCTGTGAGTATCTGCATGACCTTGTTGGCAAGATGTGGTAGGAAGACCATACAAGCTAGACGAATTGCCGAGCTCCCTAATGTTGATATGTAGCCGCAGTTCCCCTGATGTCCACATGCCCTGGGTATTTAGGGGACCCAAGTGAGTTCCCCATGTCCTGTCTGAAGCATCAGAAATTAGTGTTACCGACAGCTGAGGTGTCTCGAAAGGCATTCCCGAGAGCACCTGACATGGATCCATCCAGCATACCAGGGAGGTAAGTATTTCCAGAGGAACCATAAGTATCCTGACTGGAGAATACACTGACGCCATCTACATCTGGAGGGGTCTAAGATGTAGTCTGGCATGGGGGACCGCATAGTTGCAGGCCGCCATGTGGCCCAGGAGGCTGAGGCAGACTCTCGCCATCATAAGGGGGTGGGACGAAACGCGGGTTATAATGTCTGTCATAGCTAGAAACCTTTTCTCTGGAAGAAATACTCTGGCTTTAGACGAGTCCAGCATTGCCCTGATTAACTCTATCCTCTTTACAGGGACTAATGTCAATTTTTGCTCTTTTATTAGGAGGTCTAATGCCTGGCAGACATTCCGGGTTATCGTGGTGCTGGCCTGGATCTGGGACCTTGACCTGCCTCTGATGAGCCAATCGTCCAAGTAAAGGAACACTTGCACTCCTCTCCTTCCAAGGTATGCTGCCACTACTGACATGCACTTGGTGAAGACTCCTGCTACAGCTGAAAGGCCAAAGAGGAGCACTGCAAATTGGTAATAGCGGTCTCCTACTGTAAACCGTAGAAATCTCCTGTGGCCAGGGAAGATTATGATGTGAAAGTAAGAGTCCTTTAAGTTGAGAGCAGCGTACCAGTCGCCGGGATCCAGAGAGGGAATGATGGTAGCTAAAGAAACCATACAGCACTTTAACTTTTTGAGGTATTTGTTGAGGTGTCTTAAGTCCAGGATAGGCCTCAGTCGTCCTTTTGCCTTTGGAATCAGGAAGTAACAGGAGTAAAATCCTCGACCTCGTAGGTCCTGGGGAACCTCCTCTACTGCCCCCACCTGCACGAGGGCTCACACCTCCTGCTCGAGAAGTTGTTCGTGAGAGGGATCCCTGAAGAGAAACAGGAAGGGAGTATGGGAGGAGAGAAGTGAGGCAAACTGGAGAGTATAGTCAAGCACCACCGTACTGAGCACCCAATGGTCCGATGTAATAGTGGCCAGGCGGAGAAGAAGCAGGCCACAAAAAAAGAAAACATAAGGGGAGTTGGATCCACGGGTAAAATTGGTATGTTGCTCTCGGGCGCACCATCAAAAGGCCTTTTTTCTGTCCCAATTATGGCGACTAAGGCCCAGCTGTGGGCCAACTGATGACAAACAGCCCTGGTGTCTCTTATAACCCTTGCTCTTCCTCTTATAGGAGTTCTTGTGGGAGTAATCCCCAGATTGTTGCTGATATGGGGGCTTGAAATGCCTCTTGGAGGAAGACAGGGTATAGAGCCTGAGGGATTTTAGTGCTGCCCTTGAGTCCTTCATGCTGTGCAGTCTGGCGTCTGTCTGCTCAGCAAAGAGGGCCATGCCGTCAAAAGGGAGGTCCTGTATCAACTGCTGGACGGCCTGAAACTCCTGTTTGGAGGAAGGAGTCAAAAAGTCCACAGATTTGTCTAGCGACTGCCAGATATTGAAGTGATATCTTCCTAGCAGCTCCTGTTGATTTGCCACCCATAGCTGTAAGCTAGCCGTGGAATAAATTTTTTTGACCAAAGAGCTCCAGTCTTTTCGCCTCTTTGTTCTTAGGGGTCGAGCTCATCTTCCCCTGCCTGTCCCTCTCATTAGTGGTGGTGACCACCAGGGAACCCAGCATGGGGTGGGTATAGAGGTATTCGAACCCATTCGCCATAACATAGTATTTTTTTCTCTGCCCTTTTTGACATGGAGGACAGGGAGGCCGGGGTTTGCCACAATGCTTTAGCTAGCTTAACCATCCCTTCATGGACTGGTAGGGCCACTCTACTGGTATCTGCTGAGGCCAGCATCCCAAAGAGCTCATCCACTGGCTCATTCAACTCCTCTATCTTAAGGCCAAGGTTAGAGGCGACTCTTTTGAACAAGTCCTGGTGAGCCCTGAAATTGTCCAATGGTACCACTGATGAAGGGCCCGCAACTGCCTCATCCAGCAACGATGATGAGGCGGCCAGTAGCTGCGATGGGGGAGGTGCCTCCTCTCTGGGAAGGGTCAATTCCCTCAAGATCGAGGTGCATAAGCCCTCACTGTCGGACTCCGAGTCAAAATGCAGCGCCAAACCTTGAGGGATGGAGGACTGCGGCACCAAAGTTTCTCTCCTGGAACCGGGCTGCAGAATCCCTGAGTGAAACCCCCCATGGGTCACGGTCTGGGCCACTGACCCTGTGGCCAAGCTCCCATTGGCAGCACTGTAGGAAAGATGGGCATCGGTGCCACAGTCTGCCTGACACAAGTAACCTCCTCACTGTCCAAGGATGTGCAGCTACCAAATGGCCATGATGGCGCAGAGTCTGAATATTGCACGATGCCGTGCAGGGTGCACTGTTCCGGGAAAGGAGAATGGTGTGGGGAGTCTGAGCGGTGGGTGTGCCGGGACCTGCTCTTGTCCTTTGGCTTCCTGTATGGACTAGGCAAGCGGGCCTGCAGTGCCAGAGATATGCCACGAGGTCAATGACCTGCATCGCTCTGATGGTCCATGGTGATATTCCACCTGATGCTGGCACTCAGGAGACTGATGGCGGGAGCCCGGTCTAACACAGTCCTGTTCCGTAGAGCATTATCTCGACTCCAGGGACTGCCTGTGCACAGATGAATGGTGCCTCGAAGAAGGGGACTGTTGGGCAGATCTGTCCCTCAAAATGTTGCCCGTTGGTGCCGATGCCGAATCTTGGAGCGGCCTACTATCTCTCGGCATCAGTGGCATGGGAAATGCCAGAAGATCTTTCATAGCCTGGAAAGCCCCTGGGGTTGATGGCACCACCAGGCAGTGAGAGCCTCTACCACTACCTGGAGTCAGTGGACGGCCTGGTGCCAGGGTCGATGCTCTCAGAGGCGCGGGACCCCTCTGAGGCAGGGAGGATTGGTGGCCCGACCCGGGTCTCACCTGGTCCCCTTTCACCCTTTCCGCAGAAGAGTGTCACTGCCCCGTGCAAGTCTTCTTCTGACTTCTTCGGTACCGGAGATGGCAATCGGTGCCAAGATGAGGCAGAGGGTGCCTGCGGAGTGCTGCGTGCTGAGGCCATCATGCTCAGTGCCAAGTCAGATCTACCAGACTCCGACATCAGTCTAAGTGCCAATTCCATGAGGCTGGCCTTAAGATGGATATCCTGTTCTTTCTTAGTCCGAAGGTGAAAACTTTTACAGATTTTGACCCTGTCACTGATGTGCAATTCTCCCAGACACTTTAAGTATCTTTGGTGTAGGTCGCTCCTCGGCATAGGCTTCTTACATGAAGCGCAGGGTTTAAACCCTCGGGAATGGGGCATGCCCCGACCCTGGGTTTCTAACAACCAGAACCAACTAAACGGAAGTATTAACTAACAACTAGAACAAAGAGAAAAAAAACACTAGGTTTATTAAGGGAACTTGCAAAGGCGAGAAGCGTTCCAGCACAATCACTGGTGGGAAGAAGTAACTGAGAGAGAGGGGGCACCAACGGCACCTATCTGTGGGCACATATGTGCGCCGCTAATGGGGGCACTAGCGTTAGCTCCTATGGGTACAACTTAGGGAAAAAAGTTGTCCAGCACCGGTGCATGTGGCGTGCACACATCTACTTTGGGAATGGACATGAGCAAGCACTTGAAGAACCTGACTTTGGGCACCAAAGCTTGAAAATTTTGGCCTAAACGATTTACCCAAAACCACCCAGTGACTCAATGACAGAGCTGGGATTAAAATTCTGGATTGCCTGTCTCCTTTTCCTGTGCTTTTACCACTAGACTTGACCATGCTGCCTGTCTAGTGCTACTTTTTTGGGGAAAATGTACTGGACAACCAAAAATGACAGTTCTGCAACCCTATGGCCTGGTCTACACTGGCGACGGAGGTCAACGTAACATCACTTATGTTGATGTCTGAAAGCCTGCATTTACACTGGCACGGCAGTGCCGTCAACTTAACATGCATCAAAAGTCGACATCATAAAACCACCTCTGCAAGTGGCATAGCGCCTAATCAGATTTTATTGGTTCGATTTTGCGTCAGTGTAGACAGAGCGTAATGTAATTCGAAGTTCTGGCCTCCGGGAGGTATCCCAGAATGCCCCGCTGTGACCGCTCTGGACATTCGCGCTCTGTTGTTACATGGTTACGCTCACCGGAAATGCCCCCAACCCTCATGTCCCAGGAACATTTGAATTTTCATTTCCTGTGCTGCCAGCATGGAGAGAGCTTTGTAGCTAAACTCCTCGTGGCTACTGTAAGGCCTAAACGTGCTCAAGCATGGAGTCGACCAGAGGTCTTAGATCTCATCGGTCTTTGGGGCGAGGAGTCAGTTATGGCACAGCTCAGAGCCAGCAAAAGAAATTTGGACATTTACGGCAAAATATCCCAGGGCATGTTGGAGAAGGGGCACAACAGGGACACACAGCAGTGCTGCGTGAAGATCAAGGAGCTGCGGCAGGCACATCAAAAGGCCAGGGAAGCTAACAGCCGTTCTGGCTCCTTGCCCAAAAAATGCCGCTTCTACGAGGAGCTGCATGCCATTCTCGGCAGGGACCCCACTACGGTGCTGCCATGCAGCATCGATACTTCCGCTTCATCCCACTCCAGGGACGATGAGGACTCCGTGGACGAGGATAAAGAGAGCAGGGTGCAGGAGAGCAGGTTGTCCCTTCTCTCAGACAGTCAGGACCTGACCCCAGAGCAGTCCAGCAGCACGCAGGACAGCACTAATGATCCCGGGGAAGAAACATCTGGTGAATTTTTTTCTTCTTAGCAGTTAAGGGGGGGGAGAAAAAGGGGATTTCAGGGGTTTAGCGTACTGTCTTGAGCGGCTACTCCAGGAACAGATTATTTATGTGCAGAGATATGCTCCGAGAATCATGAGTTGATATCTCAAGGAAACTTTCATGTAGATAATCTGTTATTCTTTTCAAAAGGTTTTGGGGCAGGGCAGCCTTGTTCCTTCCTCCCTGGTAGGATACCTTGCTGCGCCATGCTGCAATCAAGGGAGCCGGAATCATGGCGGAACACAGCATAGTGGCATAAAGGCCAGGCTGGTACCCCGCTGCGTACAGCAAATCTTTCCTTTCCTCATGCGTTACCCTCAGGAGACTGATACCGCTCATGGTCACCTAGGGAAGACGGCGCATGTTTATTCCCCATTGTATTTTCCCACTAAAGTCACTAATTATTTGGCTATGGTTTCAAACGACACTATTAACCCCTCCCCACCCCACGCTGCCCCCAGAGCCCCCGTATCCACTTCGTGACAAAATGGTCATCTTAATTAAACTGTGGCGCCCAGGCACTCCTCTCATATAGGGCATTTGAAATGAGCTTTTTAATCCTCTCTAAAGCATAGTACATTGCCCCTAGCTTACCATCTCTGCAATGGCACAGCCAGCCGACCCTTCTGGGATGTGCAGAATGGAATGAGGGTCTGTCTTATCCTTGTGGACAGCAAGGAGAGTTTTTTATACATTGTTGCATTTCTTTCATTTCCCTGCCTATGCAAACAATGGCAGCATTGTGCATTTCTTTTTGTTCTGTAGACTCGGCCTTGGCCCAGCCCGCTCAAACTGCTGCAGAAAGACTATCACAGATTAGGAATAGGAAAAAAAAAACAAGGGACGACATGTTTGGCGAGCTCATGAACGCCTCCGTGGCCGCAGAGACAGAGCTCCGAGCATGGCGGATGACCTTGTCCCAGAACATGGACATGGACAGGGAGAGTCGAAGAGCGATGCTGGAGCATGATCGCAGTACCAAGCATGAGATGCTGTGAATCATGCACGACCAAGCGGACATGCTCCGGCAGCTTGTGGAACTTCAGGAGGAGCGGCGGCCAGACAGAGTCCCACTGCAGCCTCTCCATAACGCTTCTCAGCCTATGGCTTTGCTGCCCTATCCCTCCCGCATCCCTAAGCAGTTTCAGAGGAAAATGGCCAGGTTGCAGTATGTGGTGCACTCCACCCCGGTGGAGACGAGCAGAAAGCAGCGGCAGACATGCTAACAGCTGGCCTGCAAGCAACCACACTACCATTTGAGACTGTGAATAAACACTAGCCCCTTGCCCCCACTGACTTGAATGTTCATAAATAAAAGTTTGCATCGTTTCAACACGTTTCTTTATTAAATCATATCTTGCTTGGGAGGGATTTGGAGGGTACTGATGTCCATGGTAGGGGGGATTTAAAGCAAAGGCACATAACATACAGGAACAGAAATAATTACTGCATCTCATTGCAAAACCTGGTTTTCAATTCTTCCCTAATGCAAAGCGCTCCATGGTTAGCTCTCAGTGTATTGCTGGCATCTGGCTGCTCATAATTGGCGGCCAGTCTTTCTGCCTCCACAGCACAACCCTGGGGGAACCTTTCCCCTTTCGCTTCACACACATTATGCAGAACACAGCATGCAGATATCACTTGAGGGGATGTTCCTTTCACTCATGTCCAGCCTAGTGAAGAGACTTCTCCATCTGGCCTTTAAACGCCCAAATGCACATTCAACTACTATTCTACAAGTGTTTAGCCTGTTATTAAAATGCTCCTTGTCGCTGTCAAGGTGCCCAGTGTACGGCTTCATAAGCCAAGGGAGCAAGGGGTAAGCAGGATCCCCCAGGATTTCTATTGGCATTTCCACACCCCTGATGTGAATTTTTTGGTCTGAGAAGAAAGTGCCTGCCTGCATGTTAGAGAACAGCCCCTAATTCCTAAATACGTGTGCATCATGAATCTTTCCAGGCCACCCCACACAGATGTCTGTAAAACGACCCCTGTGATCCACAAGGCCCTGCAGGACCATGGAAAAGTACCCCTTGCAGTTTATGTACTTGGTCGAGAGGTGGGCAGGCACTAAGATAGGGATGTGCATGCCATCAATGGCCCCCCCCGCAGTTTGGGAACACCATTGTGGCAAACCTGTCCACTATATCCTGCTCGTTTCCCAAAGTCACTAGCCTTCGTAGCAGAAGTCTATTAATGGCCTTGCATACTTGAATCACGGCAGTGCCCACTATAGATTTACCAACTCCGAAGTGATTCCCAACCAAGCAGTAACAGCCAGGGGTTGCCAACTTCCATAGAGCGATGGCCACTCTCTTCTCATCAGAGCTTGTCTCAAGTGAGTATTCATGCGCTTCAGGAATGGGGCCAGCTCTGAGCAAAGTTCAAGGAAAGTGGCCTTTCACATATGAAAGTTTTGCAGCCACTGGTCATCATCCCACAGCTGCATAACGATGCAGTCTCATCAGTCTGTGCTTGTTTCCTGGGACCAGAACTGGTGCTCCATGGACTACAGATGATGCGTTACGATATGCAGCAATCGGGAATTGTTCCGCTCGATGGCTTGTAGGAGAGCAGCCTCGGTGGCATAGTGGTTGCCTGTGCTTCGGCTTCTCGCTCTTCTTTGAAAATACTCAATGATAAGTCGAGATGTATTTATGACGCTCAGAATAATAGTGCAGAGTTGAGCTGTCTCCATGTCTCCATAGGAATGGTGAGCATGCAGCATAAACAAACGGCGCGAAAATCAGTTTCCTGTTTGGGGGAAGAAGGGAGGGGGATGGAGCATTGCATCACGGGATGATGAATCTCGTTCCAACAGCCATCACTGCTAGTTGCACTGTGGGATGACTATCCACAGTGCACTGCTTTGACTGCCAACACAATCGTGGCGAGTATGGACGCACGAGCCCGGCACAAGGAGCATGGTGTGGACACGATCCAGTGACTTCTAAAAATTGGTGGGTGAAAGTCAACTTTCAGTATGTCGACTTCACCCTGCAGTGTAGACATACCCTATAAAATATGAAATCTTTAAAATTCTGTGTTAAAATAACACTAAGGCTCTAACTACTGCATCTCAATTGAAGAGCTTTGTTAAATAAAAGACACAGAGGACCATATTTTACAAGTAGCTACCTCTAATTTTCCATGCAAAAAACTTCACATAAGCAAGTTACTGCACAAAAATATCTGTTATTTGGAAGATTAACTTCTATTTTACACATGCTAATGCCTGTTTATGTGCACAGATTTAGTAACAGTGCACACACTATTATTAATTTATTACTATAACTGAAAGAGCAGATAAAAATTTGTCTCAGAGTGGCTTCAGCAGTTCCCTTTCAGAAAAAGCAAGCATGCCACTCCACTGTACCTAGTTATTAAATAAGGCACTTAGGATTTTTTTTGCAAGGGAAAGTTTTACCAGTTGTACTGATACAGTCATACAGGTGTAGCTACTTGTTTGGACATACTTATTGTGGCAGAAAAATAGATTTTTTTCAATTTAGTTTAAAACCCTTTCCCAAGCAACATAGGATAACTTGAAAAAAGGCACATATACTGTAGTGTTTAAATGGAGTACGTGTGGGTTATAGTACTATAACTATATTGGTTTAAATTCACACTTGGAATTATTTAGAAAAAAACTCATGTAGATAAGGCCATATTTTGGACCCAAATTTACTTCCAATCCTCACGTAGAATTACTTATATCAAATTGCTATTCTCTAAAGTTATGTGACACTCAGCACTCTTGGATCCATGATACTGAACAAAACCAAGGAGGGAAATTCTCTAAGCTTCAAGCCAGTGACTCCAGGACTGTGAGTGCTGCATCAGCCCCTGAAATGAAACTTAAGTCTCCCCCTATGACCTTACCCTTAAGTTGCAATTTCCTTTCAAAAGGAGATGGAAACTATTTACAAATGTAAAAAGTGATTTATAAAAATAAATATGATAAAGTTAGACTCCTCAACACTGTGAAAAGGAGGATGGATGAGTCATCATCAAGCATCACCATGTATATCTCAGCGAACAGCCACCACATGAAATTCACTTAAAATTTAAAAAGAATAGTCACTTAGGATGTAATGTTTGAAAGAAATAGGAAGAGCTAGGTTTGGAGCACTTTAAATAAACTCATTATTGATGCTGATGTACTGAAACGGATACTTATTTCAGATACCTAGCAGATACCTGTATTTGCATTACTGGATAATTTTCTAAACCAGAAAAGTCAGACCCCTTTGATGATATGCCTGCTGGTTCCAGATCTTCTATTTCTTTTATGCCATGAGTATTTCCCAACTTTGTTTCCCTCTCTGGAGCTATAGCAATACTTTGTGAGTCCACAAATCTGACTTGATCTTCTAAAGATTTTCTAATCAGATTTTCAGATACTTTCTTAGTTGACAGTTTTTGAGAAATAATAGATGTAGATAGTCCAATCATTGTGGGAACAGAAAGAAGATTTTCTTCAGATTCTTCATGTTCCTGGGCATCATTAAAATCTGTTTTCACTCTTCTCAGTACTGTCTCTGGAATTCCCAAGGACTGGTCAGAATCCTCTTTGAGTTCAGTCTGTAATTAAATAAAAAATAAAATTAATTTTTCTCTAATAAATACTAATATTGTTTAAAAGTCAAAGTCCAAAATACAGCCTAGAGTGAGTACAGGCAACTCTCATGGAAGTCTCTGTGTCAATTTCAGCAATGAGCTAAATGGTGATATAGTTCAATGGTTCTCAACCAGAGGTATGCCTACATCTGCAGTTATGCAGTGGTATTCCAGAGGGTACATCAACTCATCTAGATATTTGCCTAGTTTTACAACAGACTACATAAAAAGTACTAGCAAAGTCAGCACAAACTAAAATTTTATACAGACAATTACTTGTTTACACTGTTCTATATACTATATGCTGAAATGTAAGTATAATATTTATATTCCAATTAATTTATTTTACAATTATATGGTAAAAATGAGAAAGTAAGCAGTTTTTCAGTAATAGTATGCTGTGACACTTTTGTATTTTTATTTCTGATTTTGTAAGCAAGTAGTTTATAAGTGAGATGAAACTTGAGGGTATGCAGGACAAATCAGAATCCTGAAAAGGATACAGTAATCTGGAAAGGTTGAGAGTCACTGGTATAGTTAACCATCAGGTTTAAGTTGGTACAGTGTAAATGGTAAAATAGTTAAATTGCACTGATTTGGCATTCACTGGTTTGCAAAACAATCATACTTTACAGTACTGTTCTAAGGGCCACATTAACTTTTATGAATTTACAACAGTGTAGAAGAACAAAAAATGGCTCATTGGGTAGGGAAACTAACAAAAGGTTGCAAGATACAGTAAGCTCTCTTTCCTTAACTTAAGCCCATGCTGTTCTCAACACCACAGGCTAAATTCAGCCCTGGTGAAAGCATGTGCACAATTCCCGCTGATTTCAAAAGGAGCTGCACCCACTTGGACCAAGACTGAATTACTACCTACAGAATACTACACTGGTATAAATCACACTCAATCTGCAGACCCACTGAATGGCAACTCTGTGCAGTACTTTACCACTCCCATCTGTGTTACTACCATTTATGTAACTGGGAAATTTGGCCCAGAGTCTGCATTTTTGCTTAAATAATATTGGATTTTTTTTACTATAAACATTTGAAAATAAAGATTAAAAAAATCCCCCTTTAACAATAACTCATGTAATTAGTTTTTAAATATCCACCATTATGCCGATCAATAAAACAGAAGCTACAGAAAGGAGGATAAAAATAAATGAAATGAGAAAATGTTACATTAAAATAAAATGTATCAGTATTATATACTTCTGTTAAGGGGCTCAGCCTTTCCCACTGAAGTTAATGGCCAAACTCCCATTGACGTCAGTGGTGAGCAAAATAAGGCCCCTAGTAAAGGTAAACATGATCAAAGATAGCATTCTTCGGATCTTTTTTAAAAAAAATTGTTTATTACATGCATTGTTGGCTAATAGATTTTGTGGGAAAAGCCCTTATTACTGGGGAACCTGTCATAATGAGCGCTACTCCCTCTGAGTGTACATTGTCCCGATGACCTGAACAGATAAGATGTTTCTTCTCTTGCTTAAAGTGCTTCCTAGTCACACTTATCAGTCTGCTCTCAACAGATGCACAGGATTTCAAGTCCTTAGTTGTCAATCTTCCTCATGATCAGTGAGATCTTTGATATTTGAAACCCTGTTCTCATGTTCCAGTAACTAACACTGAAGTGTTTTCTTGCTGCCAGAATCAAATTTGTGGGGGCCCTACCTTCCAGAGACTGCCTTGCACTAGGAGACTTCGTGAAGCAGTAGGGGGCAGAAGTGTTCTCTATTAAGCAGTCATTTTTACCATTTCTATAACCAATGAGGTGTGTTGTTTGTTTGGTTTTTTTTCTTCGTTTTAAATAAGGCTAGGCAGGCAGGTATCAAAGATAAGAGGAAAGGCTTCCACAGTATTCACTAAACTCAACAATCTATAGAAATAAAAAATATACAGTAACAAAACCAAACCGAGAGTTTTCAACTCAACTGTTTTCTCAATGCTACCGTATAGCTGTCAGAGCTGGAGATCTATTAAAAATGTTAGACAGAAAACTTCCAAAATAAGTGCCTATTCTGGGCATTGGTGGGAGAGACTTTATCACCAACTACGAGATCTAAGAAATCACCAGCCAGCACATCTCCATTAGAATTAGAAGGAAGCATTGGATATATTTCGGGCATCTACTCTGGATGCTAACATACAGACTCCCACATGAATCTATCAAACAGAAACCAACTGGTGTGAAGAAAAGAGGGCAACCAAGAGAAACCTTAGGAAGAACCCTTAGCAGGAAGGGCAGAACAGTCTATCTTAACACCAGAGAGCAGATGGAAGCAGCAGCAAATGAGAGACAGGGATGGAAGAGACTTCGGGAAGATGTGAGAAAGACAAATATAGCAGAGATGTTAAGAGCATACAACGTAGGAAATAGAAAGGGAAATAAGGAGGTGGAGGAAAAGGGGAGAAAAGAAAACAGACCTTGGAAACAATGTGACAAAGATGATCACAATCTACCACAGAAAAATAATGACAGAGAAAGTGAATGAAAGCAACAAAACAGGGATACTCAAGATACTTTTTAAAACTGCACTGGCAATATGTTACAATAAACAGTGTGCAACTGTTTTATTCATTGCAGTTGCAAGGTGGAAGAAAAATGTGTGCTTTTAGTGGTGATGCAAAGGCAAAGGTTTTTTTCCATCATAACTAGTAGGTGTCAGATAAGTGTTCCAAGCCTTGTCCACAATACATATAACACAAGTTAATTCCAGCTACTCTTGCATGGAAGGGTGACAGTCATAAATGAGACTGGGCAGGAAAAATTTTAGCCAAGGATACGAGGGCAAAACTATTTGGACAAAATGTACTATGGGATTTTTAACGTCTACTCGGGACAGACAGGTCCTCCATTTTTATCATATCTTCCAAATGACCACCACCAGCATCATAACTTGAAGACAAAGTGAAATCCTGACTGCCTGTCTGCCAGCAGGAGTTTTGCCATGGATTTTAAGGGGACCAGCGTTTCACCCATTGAGTAAAAGGACACATAGAGTTAATCCACCTACCTCAGAAATGCGAAGAGCTGAGTTGACCCCTGCTGGGATTTGAACTAACAGTTGCAGGGTGTTAAAGTATTTCAAACCTTAAGTACAAACATGGACAATTCATTCCATGAAAATACAATTAATTTTTAAAGAAATAACACCCTTACCTCAATTCCAAACAACTGCTCTTCCTGTAATTGTGAATCAGCTTCAGGTGAGAAAAAAACAATTAGAAATTATATATCTTCTTAATCTTACTAACAAAATATGAAGTACCGAACAAACAGAAAAAAATGTTTAAATTCTAATTTACTTTTAATAAGTTAAAGGGACACTGCCAAGTTACACAAAGCAGATAAAAAACTGATTTACTTTGGAAATTTCATCTCTTGAACTAGTTAGACCACCATGCTTACTAAATAATAAACTAAAACAGATTATTTTATGCAATTTCACCTACAATTGTTGCGATACTACTAACAATATGCTCTTTAAATATTTCTTTTCTATATTTTAAACATTCCATTCAAAAGCCTTTATTATGTTATAGTAATAACTAACAAAACATCAGTCTTACTCACAAAAGGCTGAATTCTATTCCAATCTCTTGATTTACTTTTTTATACTGAACATACTGGATATTTGCCAACATGAGCATTTTATACAGCTAGTACTGTTTTAGGTTTCATAAGTACATTCCCCTGTCCCTGTATATAATTTTATTGTGTATTGTTTTATAATAACTGAAAACCACAGACCACAGTAGATTTTTGCTTTGGTCAAATCTCACATGTAACACTATCATGCTATCACATGTCCAATACAGTTAATAAAACTGAATGTAACAGCTCACAATAGGTCATCTACAACACCTACTTACTAATAACATACACATATCCTCCCAATATTCACACCAATTCTGCCACTCATCCACTGGCTAATCATTACATAACAAATAGCCTGCCCCAAACCTTGAATTCACCTCCCAGGTTTGCATGACAATCTCTCTAAACCACATGGGCATCTCCATAAATTATAAGGAAAAACAACTTAAAACTGAACTACTTTAAAGTCCAAAATTTGGAGTACATATTCTGACTCTGACTAGGACTATTTTCATTCTCTAATAGTGCCTCTTTCGTTTTTTTATTCAGAATAGTTTGTATATACATCAACTATACTTAAAATGGTGAGCAGTGATGATATATTTTGAAGCTGTAGAAGAATGAGGCACAAAAAATTGTATTTTTGGCACTGTCCTTGCCACTTGCCGTTTTTAAAAATATGAAATATTAACGTTCTCCAAACCTGATGTGTCAGAACAGCTTCTGCTTCCTTCCTCAGTAGCATGTTTTATCTTTCCAACCATTTCCTTGAAACGAGAAGCCTAAAACCCAAAATAGGTGAAATGTTATTTGTCAGTATCTCAATTTCTCCTCCTGAGTTATCTCCATACAAAGTCACACTTTTTGGCGTGCAAATTCTCAGTGCCACTTTGTGAACTTTAGGAGAGACATTTTAAATCTATGAAGCAAGTACATACTGTAGCTGTGCATCTTCTTAATAAATTCAAGGAAGAGACCATTTGTTACTATAACTTTTCTTTCCATCATCATCATTCTGTCAAACATAAGCCAAACACACAAAAGAAGTACAAAAGTTCAAGACGGGAAAGAGAGAAGCAAACTACTGAGACTAGTGCAAAAGACAGCTCTCTTCTATTTTGTATGCACAATGATTTTTAATAATTACAATAATATTAACGTAATTCCGTCAAAAAAAAGGGTTACTTAACAGTAAAGGTTGTTCTTCGAGATGTGTTGCTCATATCCATTCCAGTATAGGTGTGTGCGCGCCCCGGGCACGGATTCCCGGAACTTTTTTCCCCTTAGCGAGCCCCGTAGGGTCGGCTCAGGGGCCCCCTGGAGTACCGCGCTCATGCTGCAGTACATAGGGCACCGCCAACCCTGCGGGCCCTCAGTCCCTTCTTTCTGCCGACTCCGACAGTGGGGACGGAGGGTGGTTTTGGAATGGGTATGAGCAACACATCTCGAAGAACAACAGTTACTGTTAAGTAACCCTGTTTTCTCTCTTTGAGTGATTGCTCATATCCATTCCATTATAGGTGATTAAACAGCCATACCTTGGAGGTGAGTAGGAATCAGCATTGAGCTACCCTGGCCAGCACACCTCTGACAAAGCCCGCGTCCTCTCTCGCCTGTTGTACGATGGTGTAGTGGGACGTGAAGGTGTGGACCGACGACCAGGTAGCTGCTCTGCAGATGTCCTGCAGGGGCACCCTCTCCAGGAAGGCCACGGATGAGGCCTGGGCTCTGGTTGAGTGCGCTGTCACAGCTTCTGGAAGCGGCACCTTCGCCCGCTCGTAGCAGGCCCTGATACAGGTGGTGATCCAGGTGGAGATGCACTGGGTGGAGACAGGTGAGCCTTTCATTCGGTCCGCCACTGCCACGAACAGCTGTGTTGACTTCCGGAACGGCCTGGTCCGCTCGATGTAGTAGGCCAGGGCTCGTCTGACATCCAGGGAGTGCCATCTCTGCTCCTCCTCCGAACTGTGTGGTTTGGGAAAAAACACGGGGAGGAAGATATCCTGGTTATAATGAAACTGAGACACCACCTTCGGCAGGAAAGCCGGGTAGGGTCTCAGCTGGACCTTATCTTTGTAGAAGACCGTGTAGGGGGGCTCCGAGGTCAAAGCTTTTAACTCGGAGACCCTCCTAGCCGATGTAATGGCCACCAGGAAGGCTACCTTCCACGAGAGGACGAGCAGCGGGCATGTAGCCAAGGGCTCGAAGGGGGGTCCTGTCAACATGGTGAGGACCAAGTTCAAATCCCAGGGATGCACCGGGTCACGGACCTGCGGGTATAGCCTCTCCACCCCTTTGAGGAACCTGACTGACATGGGGTGGGAGAACAGGGATTGTCCTTCCATTGGGTAATGGAAGGTGGAAATAGAGGCCAGGTGCACCTTTAGGGAGGCCAGTGCTAGACCCTGGAGCTTTAGCTGGAGCAAGTACTCCAAAATCGCCTATATGGGCGACTCCGCCCAACAGGTAAATCGTTTCCACTTGGCCCGGTACACTACCTGAGTGGAAGGTTTCCTGCTGCCCAGCAGAACCTGCTGGACCTGTACGGAGCAGGCTCTCTCTCCCTCTGTCAGCCACAGAGTCTCCATGCCGTCAGGTGGAGGGAGTCCAGGTCCGGGTGCAGCAGGCAACCCTGGTCCTGTGAGAGCAGGTCGTAGTGCCTCGGGAGCGGGAGCAGCGTGTCAATAGACAGGTCGAGCAGCATGCTGTACCAGTGCTGCCTCGGCCAAGCATGTGCAATCAGTATGATGTCCACTCTGTCCCTCTTGATTTTCAAGAGGACTTGGGGCAGGAGTGGAATGGGGGGAAACGCATACATGAGGGTCCCCATCCAGTCTAGAAGGAACGCGTCCGAGAGGGAGCCCAGCTCGTGACCCCAGAGCGAGCAGAACCTTCGGCACTTCCTATTCCAGGACGACGCGAACAGGTCCAGTTGGGGAAATCCCCACTTTTGGAAAACTGAGGTCACCACTTCCGGATATAGTGACCAGTTGTGGCGGGGTAAGAACGACCTGCTGAGGCGATCTGCCTCATCGTTCCTGACCCCCGGGAGGTGAGAGGCTGATATATGAAAGTCGTGCCTCACTACAAAGTCCCAAAGACGGATGGCCTCCTGGCACAAAGCCGAGGAGCGTGCCCCCCCCCCACCTGTTCATGTAGAACATGGCTGCTGTATTGTCTGTGAGGACCTGAACCATTCTGCCCCTCAGAAATCTGAGGAAGCCCTTGCAGGCCAAGCGGACTGCTCTGAGCTCCCTGACGTTGATGTGAAGATACCTCTCGCCTGTCGACCAGAGCCCCTGGGTGCTCATGTCGCTGGTGATGTGGGCTCCCCATCCCACATCTGAGGCGTCCATAATCAGCGTTACTGATGGGGCTAAGTCTCTGAAGGGGACGCCCCTCAGAACTTCTCCCAGGTCCCTCCACCAATCTAGAGAGGACAGTACCGGGGTGGGAACAGTGACCACCCTGTTCAGCGAATGCCTCGCTGGTACATATACCGAGGCCAACCACCCTTGGAGAGGCCTGAGCTTGAGGCGAGCCAGCCTCACCACATACGTACATGCCGCCATATGACCCAACAGCTGGAGGCAGTGCCTGGCTGTTGTCATGGGGGACCTGTGTAGATCGGCGATTATGGCGGCCATGGTCTCGAATCAAGGCCGTGGGAGGAAGGCTCTGGCCTGGGTGGCATCCAGGATGGCCCCTATGAAGTCTATGCGCTGCACCGGGGTGAGCGTGGACTTCTGCTCGTTGATGAGCAGCCCCAGTCTGGTGCACATCGCACAGGTGAATGCCAGGCTGTTCCTCACATGGGCCCTGGACCTGCCCCGGATCAGCTAGTCGTCCAGGTATGGAAAGATCTGGACCCCCTTGTGGCACAGGTGGGTCGCCACCACTGCCATACACTTTGTAAAGACCCTGGGGGCTGATGAGAGGCCAAAGGGCAGGGCCGAGAACTGGTAGTGGCAGCCAGCTATCATGAACCTGAGAAACCTTCTGTGATCGGGGAGGATCAAAATATGAAAATATGCATACTTTAAATCGAGGGCAGCATACCAGTCCCCTGGATCTAGGGTAGGAATGATGGAGGCTAGGGAAACCATGCAGAACCTGAGGCGGTCTGATGAATTTGTTCAGACGGCGGAGGTCTAGTATCGGCCTCAGGCCCCCTTTGGCCTTGGGGATTAGGAAGTACCATGAGTAAAAACCCTTTCCCCTTTCCTGTGGAGGAACCTCTTCCACAGCCCCGCGTAGGAGGAGGGAGTTGACCTCCTGTGTGAGGAGTTGCTCGTGAGAGGGGTCCCTGAAGAGGGACGGGGTAGGGGGGAGTCTGGGGGAAAGGCAGTAAGCTGCCGGGCATAGCCCCGCAGGACTATCCCAAAGACCCAGCGCTCCGTAGTGACAGCTTCCCACTCAGCGTAATGTGGCCGGAGCCTGTGGGCAAAGGGCCAGGGAAGATCCAGGGGAAAAGGAGAGCCACCCTCGTGCGCCCCGTCAAAACTGACGTTTATTATTACTCTGGCCCTTGCCTGGGCCTTGTTGAGATCCTGCCAAAGACCCTTGGCGGTCGCGGTGATAGGGTGCCTGGTACCGGTCCCGACCTCTCCTAGGTTGGGCAGGTCTGGGGGGCAACCTGGGAGGAGGCTGAGGTTGCCTCTGGGTCTGAGGTGGAGACTGACGCCTCAAGGCCTGTGGGGTATAAAGCCCTAGGGACCTCAGTGTGGCCCGGGAGTCCTTGAGGGCGTGGAGTCTATCGTCGTTTTATCGAAAAAGAGGCCAGCGCCATCGAACGGTAAGTCCTGAATGGCTTGCTGGACCTCTTGGGATAATCCCGATGCCTGGAGCCAGGAGCAGCGTCTCATGACTATGGCCGAAGCCATGGCCCTGCTGGCGGAGTCCGCCGCATCACTGGCAGACTGTAAGGCTGTTGCCGCCACCACAGCGCCCTCCTGGGTGGCAGTGGTGAAATCTGCCGCTTGTTCAGGGGGCAACACCGGAGCAAACCTCTGCAGCGAGGACCACAAGTTGAGGTTACACCTCCCAAGGAGCGCCTGGTGGTTTGCGATCCTCAGGTGCAGGGCCGCGGTCGAGTACACCTTGCGGCCAAAGAGTTACAATTTTTTACTCTCCTTGTCTTTAGGAGGGCCCTGCCCGCCCTGCCGATCCTGCTGGTTAGCAGTGTCAACCACCAAAGTCCCCGGGACAGGGTGGGTATATAAAAAATCAAAACCCTCCTTGGGGACATAGTATTTTCACTTGGTGCCCTTGGAGGTGGGGGCCATCGAGGATGGGGTCTGCCATAGGGCCTTAGCCAACTTCATGACCCTGTCATGTACTGGCAGGGCAACTCTTGATGGCCCTGCCCATCCCGACACCCCGAATAGGGGGTCCTCCTCCTCCGAGATTTCTTTAAGATCCAGATTAAGATTGCTCGCCACCCTTCTAAGGAGGTCCTGGTGAGCCTTAAAGTCATAAAAGGGAGCCCTGTGGTCCCTGGCCGCCATATCGTCTGGGGACAAGGAGGAGGACTGCAGTAGGGGCCCCGTGGAGGGACCTTCCTCTGGGTCCAAACCCTCATCTGAGGGGTGGCCCTGGTCCTGTTGACTGAGAGGTGGGGGCACTGGTTGGGCCACAGAGGACTGGACAGAGGTGGTACCTTGGCCCACCTGGGTACCCCAGGGCCCCCAGTATGGCCACTGGCAGGGGCCTTGAGCCCACACCGGGGCAGGCATGGATGTCTGCTGGGTTACCTCAGGGTGGCGGCCCCGGGACCCAGAGCCGCTGGATCGTCGTTTGCGGCTCTTGGGTGGTGACCGGCCCCGTGATGATGAAGACGAGGGCGACCACCGGTGCCGATGTCTGCAGTGCCGTCTGGGGGAAGAGCTGCTGGAGGAGCTGGATCAGGCTCATCTCCTCCTCCTTGAGCTCTTGCGGTGACGCTTCCCTCCTCGGGACAGAGAGCGGTGCCGTCTATGTCGCTGTTGTGCCGACCGTGAGCGTGACCAGCTCTGCAGTGCCGAGGCAGTCGGTGCCAAGGCAGTCGGTGCCGATACAATCAGCGCAGCACTCGGTGCCGAGGCATTCAGCACAGCGGTCGGTGCCGAGGCAGTCGGTGTCGATGCAATCTGTGCAGCGGTCGGTGCCGATGCAATCGGTGCAGCAGTCGGTGCTGAGGCAGTTGGTGCTGAGGCGATCGGTGCCGGACGGCAGCATGGACTGCCTGCAGATCTCGCCCGGTGCCGTCCCCGAGTCGGACTGCGCACCAGGGTTGGAGATCGGTGCCAGGCCAGGCTCTGTACCGGGGTACGAGAACTAGAGCTGCGACCTCTGCGCGAGGTGGAACTGCAGTGGTGTCGCCTCACACGTGTCCCTCTCAACCGCCCTCGATGTCAAGAAGCTCGATGACTGGGAGTCGGAGCTAGGAAGGGAGCCCGCTCTCTCGACCCTCCCTGACCATCTTGGGGGAGACCTCGACTCCTGTCTCCTCCACCCACCAGGGGCACCCAGCGTGGGATTACCCCAAGACACCTGCCCTTGCACCCTCGGCCGAGGGGGGGACAGAGGCGTGGGCATGCCCTTGAGGGCGTGTGCCGCTGCAAACGCCTCCAGTGTCGACAGACCTTGCAGAGGCACTCCCCCACCCCCAGGAGTCGGGGGAGGCTCTCTGCGAGGAGATGCCAGTGCCGGAGTACTCTCTACGGCACGTGGCTGGGGCATCTCCTGGGTGACCCCCTGCTGTACCGGTCACGGGGGGAGTCCACGTGGGCGGCCACGGGCCGCTTCTTCTTCGGCACCAAGGACTTCGGTGCCGGCGGAGCGCTCCGCACCGAGGAGACGCTTGGTGCCGCCGGAGATTGGGATGGTTCGGAGTCCAGGTGGAGCGCGGACTCCATCAGTATCGCCTTAAGCCGGGAGTCCCGTTCTTTCTGGGTCCAGGGCTTGAAGGCTTTACAGATTTTACATTTGTCCTTTCTATGCTGCTCTCCGAGGCATCGGAGGCAGCGATCGTGAGGGTCACTCACGGGGAAAGCCTTAGAGCATGACTTGCAGGCTTTGAAGCTGGTGGAGCCGGGCATGGCTCAACCACAAGCCCGTAAGGGCAACTATCTAATTACTATCACTAACGTACTACTTAACTCGAACAATAAACTGCTAAATGCTTAAGTGGCAAGTAGCACCCCAGCAAGAGGCAAACGTTCCAGCAACTGTCACAGGCGGAAAGAAGGAACTGAGGGCCCGCAGGTTTGGCGGTGCCCTATGTACCGCGGCATGAGCGCGGTACTCCAGCGGGTGCCTGAGCCGACCCTATGAGGTCGCTAAGGGGAAAAATGTTCCGGGAATCTGTGCACGGGGCGCGCACACACCTATAATGGAATGGATATGAGCAATCACTCGAAGAGAGAAGTTAATTTATAATGCTGTTAAGGTTGAGGGTACATTTCAGTAATCTAGAGTAAATACATTACATGGATTATTGCAACTAGCCAAGTATTACTCTGTATGGTCACTAGTCTGTTGTAAGTGGATCCAACTGCTGGGTTACTAGAACTTGCTTCCAAGTCAGCTGGGTTTGGGCACAGTCTAGTCACTGTTTTTAGCTCTGGAGCCTTAGAACACATCTACAGGCTCAAACCACTTGTCAGATGCTCATCTATGGAAAGTGGGGCACCGCCACCCTAGGCCTCCAAATTCACAATCTCCCAGAAACAGAAACCAAAGATCTCCCGAGAGCTCCCAGCTGCTTATACATATTTGCCCAGAGTTCCACTTAGGCTGTGGGCACTCTAGGTCTCTAGTTTATCCCCTCTGGGACAATGTGGCAGGCAAGCAAGAAACACAGGCTTCAAAAGAGAATGTCTTAACAAGTATGTTTTCTTTTTTTTTTTTTTTTTAAAGTATTCAAGAAAAACAGATATCTGAAAACAAAAGTTCTGAGCTGCACCCTCCCCATATCTCATCTCCAAGGTTTGTCAGTGTTTCAAGCTTGGCCGAGTCCCTCCTGCATGTCCTTCTTACATGTGGTGAAGACAGCCTCATGCACAGAGCATGACCCTGCACTTAAGTAGGGTTTCTCTCCTGAGCCATGTGCTTAAACTCAAAAGCTACCGACTGCCCCCAATAATCATGCTTGCCCCATCCCCTATGTGGTTGTCTCTGTAGAAGGCCCATTGTTCCAAGGGGATGAGCCAGCAGTTGAGAATCATTTGAAGTCCCAGACGGTAATTTTGACAGCTCTGGGTGACAACCCTTCAAGGGGGTTTCAAACACCTTTACAGGGCAAGGTAACTATGTGAAATTCAATAAAACAGGCAGATTTGGAGCAAGCTTAGGTGTGTTCGATACAATATAAAGTGAAGTTCATAGTCTGTTTCTCCTCCAATAACGTTTTTCGGGGGGGAGAATGATTTAATTATCCCCAAATCAAACACTATAAACCCAGGAAATTCAGAGTTAAGGTTAAACTTAAAAGAAACTCTAAAAATTTAAAGTATAGAAATGCTATGCTAGCAGCTTTAACTCTGCCCTGTTAGCTACTTCAGCAGAATCTATTAGTGGGTTAAACAGAAACACCAGCATGAATTCATATGTTACTATTAAGTGACTTAGGAGAATAGTGTTTGAGAAATACTTGAATATACTAATGTGTTCTCCAGTTTGTATTGAACTTTACATAAATCCAACATGTAATAAAAATTAGTCTGATTTTCTTGTAATGTTTCACCAACAAGAAAGGCAACAATAAAGTGTATATAGAATGCTTTCTAAGTGCTCTTTAGTTACCATAGTCTGCTCTGTTGTCATTTTAGGTCCCCTTTTCATGATGAGTTGGTCTAAATATTCAGCCTTTTCTGGCCACGTTTTCAGACCCCTATATTCCTTTTTCAATTTTTCCAGTCTAAAGTGAAAAAAATCAGTCAATAGGTTTATATCTAAACTTTCAGGGTTGTTCGTCAGTTACTACAGCATGCAACTAAGGAAAAGGCCAAAAAGCTTGGTGCATGAACTCACATTTTTTGGCATTTATAATTGTTGTACAGCTAAAAAACATAAGAACTCTAGATTCAGTGCACATGTATCACTATAAAAGACACTTTTCCTTACCAACTCACTTGGTTTTAATGGTAATGCCACCTCTGCAATTTGAAGGGTATTCTTCCACACTGCTGTCAGACGGACAGGTGGCAGCAATTACAACTAAGATGCTCATCACAGAGGTCCTCCTCTTCTCATTACTATTTGATCCTCTTCTTTGAGTACTTCCATAAATGAATGTAGCACATTAGCTTTACTTTGGTTCTACGTTTATTTACAAGACCAACTCTGTATCTATTTCCTAACAAAATCCTTTCTGGATGGATGTCTGCACTGGTATAACTAAGTCACAGATAGTAAAATTAGCAGATAAAGGGAAAAATTGCATGTGACTGGGCGGCCATCAGTGCAGATTGTGAAGCATGACTCTGCACAGTGTGAAGGCAGAAACAGTAAGTACCAAAATGAACCACCACCTACTCATGCTCCCATTTCCAAGCTGCTGCTGGTTTTTTTTGTTTTTTGTTTTTTTTAACACAATGAAGCTAAGTGCAAAAGTTAAAAAAGAAGGGATCCATTTTGTATCCTCTGTACAAAGTGAACATTTCTTGCCTGTTTCGAGGAGGCATTCTATTCAGAACACTCTGAAACATTTCTAAACCATCAGAAGGCACACCAGATGTTGTAGGAATATCCTTCTCAAGCGTCTCCTCTGTCACATTCAGATCTGGGGATAAGAATGCTGGGTGTCCCAGGTGTTGTGCTGTGGTAGTATTACTGTAATAAAACAAATCACTTTAAGATCAGCAATACAAGAAAATATATAAGGATAATGCACAAATCATCTTTACAAAAATAATGAATAGAAGTCCCTCATCTCATGACGACGACAAATGGCTCCAAAATGCTATACAATGCTATAGCTATGGTTAAGAAAGCACTCTGTATAAATCATTGTTTTTACACACCTATCATTTTCTGAAAAAAATAACCTTTAATTTTAAATTCCTCATGCTCTCTCTCAGTCCAGACAGAAATCATTTTATAAATTTAAAAAAAATTCTATTTGGTTAAGTTCATTATCAGAGCATAAAAAGGAGTATCATGCTTCATGATTTTTGTACTCAGAACATACCCCAATAACGGTGATTTCCATGGCATACTGTGTCATTGGGAACACCAAGCAATTTTGCTGGTTGTACATTAATTTATTTTTAAATTATGAAACCTTTGCCATTTGGCTTTGCATTTTCAAACCATCCCATCAGGCTGCATGGCCATGGTGACAATATTATGTCACATGCAGAAAGACAGACATGTTGAGATGACTGACAAGTTTCTGGACTAAACAGATGGTTCTGACTATATTCAACATGTGTTGTCATTATATCATGTTTGGGGCTCATGAAGCTCTGTTCCCCCTCCGATAGTGTGGAGAGAGAAAGAGAGAGAGAAGAGCCTTAATTCCTTGGTAGGAATGGAAGAAGGTTGTCAGGCCCATTCCATGGTTAGGGCTCAGAAATCATATGTACAACAGATGGGAGCCTTGACTGACAACTTTCATACCCAGACATTAAGTCTGCAAGGAAGAAGTCAGTGTTCCACTCTGCCTATGAATGAAGTGCCAATCACTAAGGACCACATCCTGCAATGGAATCCATGTGAACAGACCCTGTACTGGCATGGAGCCCAACTGACTTCAATGGAGCTCAGTACTGGTTTGGGGATATGCTCCTGCAAGTCCTGTTGTAGGCTCTGGCACTTAGCAAGTGCTCCATACAGAGACAGGGAGTCTTTTCTGAAGTATTGTGGTTGCAAAAAGTCATGAGGAACTCTCCTTTCCCAACGAAGGGGAAACTTTCCTCCATGCCTGCATGCAGAATAAATGAGAGAAACACAAAGAAGCATGATCTTAATTTTTGCAATTTACGTTGACTATTTAGGAAATTTATTTCCCGAGGGATGCAGAAATGGTTACTTACCTGTAACTGTTGTTCTTCGAGATGTGTTGCTCATGTCCATTCCCAAATTAGGTGTGTGTGCGCAGCACATGCACCGGTGCTGGACAACATTTTTCCCCTAGTGGTACCTGTAGGAGCTGACTCTAGTGCCCCCTGCAGTGGTGCGCACATGCACCTGCATATAGGCACTGTCAGCTCCCCCTCCCACTCAGTTCCTTCTTGCCGGAACTCTGACTGAGGGGAAGGTGGGTGGGTGTGGAAGGGACATGAGCAACACATCTTGAAAAACAACACTTACAGATAAGTAACCATTCTTTCTTCTTTGAGTGCTTGCTCACGTCCATTCCCAAATTAGGTGACTCACCAGCAGTGTCTCTGGAGGCAGGCAGGAGTTCATGCACATGACGCTCGAAGCATCGCTCTACTGAAGCCAGCGTCGTCCCAAGTTTGCTGCATTAAGGCATAGTGGGTTCGAAGGTATGTACTGATGACCAGGTAGCTGCCCTGCAGATGTCCTGAATGGGGACATGAGCTTGAAAGGCCACAGATGAGACTTGCGCTCTCGTTGAATGGGCTGTCAAGGGCCCCGGAGGTGCGACAGGCTCGGATGCAGGCCGTAATCCACTTTGAGATATGTTGCGAGAAAAACGGCAACCCCTTCATCCAGTCCACAACAGCCATGAAGAGTTGCATTGAATGACGAAAAGGTTTGGTTCTGTCAATGTAAAACGCCAGGACCTGTCACATCGAAAAAGTGCAGGCGTCTCTCTTCACTGGAGCTGTGAGGTTTGGGACAAAAGACAGTCAGAAAGATATCCTAGTCAAGGTGAAAATGCGAGACTACCTTAGGAAAAAGGCTGGGTGCGGGCGTAGTTGGACCATGTCCTTATAGAACATAGTGTAGGGTGGTTCTGATGTCAATGTCCTGATCTCCGAAACTCGTCTGGTGGACGTAATAGCCACCAGGAAGGTAACCTTGCAGGACAGATACGTAAGGGAGCATGAGGCCATGGGTTCAAAGGGTGGACCGGTAACCCTGGAATGGACCAAGTTCAAGTCCCACTGAGGAGAAGGCTCCCTTATTGACAGGAAAAGCCTTTCTAATCCCTTAAGGAACCTGGATGTCATCTCATGTGAAAAGTTTCTTCTACCTTCCACCAAAGGAAGATAGGAGATCCGGGCTCAGCGGCAGGGTCCAATGGCTGGGTCCCACCAGCTCCAGAAGCATCCCGAACCAATGTTGTCGGGTCCACGCTGGTGCTACAAGGATGCCCTGTCCCTCTTCACTTTCAGGAGAACTTTGTGGATCATAGATATTGGTGGGAAGGCATACAAGAGGCTCCCTGATCAGGAGAGGAGACAGGCATCTGTGATAGAGCCTGCACTGAGTCCTAGATAGGAACAGAAGCGAGGGCATTCCCTGTTGTCCCTGGTGCCAAAGAGGTCCACTTGGGGATTGCCCCACCTTTGGAAGATGTGGGTTGCTACCTCCAATGGAGGGACCACTCGTGGTGAGAGCAGAAGGACGTGCTGAGTCAGTCCGCCAAAGAGTTGTTGACTTCTGGAAGATGTATTGCGATTAGGTGAATGTTGTGAGTGACACAAAAGTCTGAGAAGCTCATGGCTTCCTTGCACAGGGCCGTGGATTGGGCCCCCATCTGCTGATATAATACAATAATACCATATTGTCCGTGAGTAGCTGCACCACTTTGCTGGTAAGATGTGGCAGGAAGCCTGTACAGGTTAGACCAATCACCCTGAGCTCCTTGACGTTGATATGTAGCCGCAGTTCCCCTGAGGTCCACATGCCCTGGGTCTTTAGCGAACCCAAGCGAGCTCCCCATCCCAGGTCCGAGGAATCGGAAATCAGTGTTACTGATGGCTGGGGTGCTTCGAAAGGCATTCCCAAGAGCATCCAACATGGATCCATCCACCACACCAGGAAGGTAAGTATTTCCGGAGGAACCATAAATATCCTGTCCTGACCGGAAAATACACCGATGCCAACCACATCTGGAGAGGTCTGAGGTCCAGTCTGGCATGGGGAATCATGTAGGTGCAGGCCACCATGTGGCCCAGGAGGCTGAGGCAGACCCTCGCTATTGTGAGGGGATGGGACAAAATGCAGGTTACATCTGTCTGTCATTGCCAGGACCCTTTCCTCTGGAAGGAATGCTCTGGCCCTGGACGAGTCAAGCATTGCCCCTATTAACTCTATCATCTGCACAGGAACTAATGTCATTTTTTTCTAATTTATTAGGAGACCTATCGCCTAGCAAACGTTTCGGGTCATTGTGATGCCGGCCTGGACCTGAGACCTTGACCTGCTCCTGATGAGCCAATCGTCCAGGTAAGGGAACACTTGCACCCCTCTCCTTCCAAGGTATGCTGCCACTACCGACATGCACTTGGCGAAGACCCCTGGTGCAGCTGAAAGGCCAAAGGGGAGCACTGCAAATTGGTAATAGCAGTCTCCTACTGTAAACCGTAGGAATCTCCTGTGACCAGGGAAGATTGCGATATGAAAGTAAACGTCCTTTAAATTAAGAGTGGCGTACCAGTTGCCCAGATCCAGAGAGAGAATGAGGGTGGCTAGGGAAACCATATGAAATTTTAACTTTCTGAGGTGCCTTAAGTCCAGGATAGGCCTCAGTCGTCCTTTTGCCTTTGGAATCAAGAAATAACGGGAGTAAAAACCTCAACCCTATTGGTCCCGGGGAACTTCCTCCACTGCCCCCACCTGCAAGAGTGCTTGCACCTCCTGCTCGAGAAGTAGTTCATGAGAGGGCTCCCTAAAGAGGGATGGAATGGGAAGGTGGGAGGGAGGCAAATTGGAGGGTATAGCCAAGGGCCACTGTGCTGAGCACCCATCAGTCCAAGGTAATGGTGGCCCAGGCTGGGAGGAAGCGGGCCAGGCAAGAGGAAAGAAAAGGGAGGCTGGATCCACGGGGAAAACTGGGAGGTCGCTCTCAGGCGCACCTTCAAAAAGCCTGCTTTCTGCCCCAAGTATAGTGGCTAGAGCCCGGCTGCAAACCGGTGGGTGACGAGAGCCCTGATGTCTCTTATATCCCTTGCCCTTCCTTTTATAGGAGTCTGTAAGCGTTTCGGGTTCCGTGGGAGGCCACAGCGGCTTCCTACAGGGGAATAGCTCGCGTTTGGCGAGAGGTCAGTTTAGGCAATTCGCCCATATGTGGGGGCGAGCACTCAGTCTGCCACTCAAGCCCCCAGTCGGGGCGAGTGAGCAAGGAGTCCCGTGCTCCAACCCCTAGGCAGGGTGAGCAGAGGTGGGTCGCTCAGGCCCTCGGGCAGGGCGAGCGAACCAGGAGTCAGGTGCTCCAACCCCTAGGCAGGGTGAGCAGAGGCAGATCGCTCAGGCCCTTGAGCCGGGTGAGCGAACCTGGAGTCAGTTGCTCCAACCCCTAGGCAGGGTGAGCAGAGGCAGATCGCTCAGGCCCTCAGGCAGGGCAAGCGAACCAGGAGTCAGTTGCTCCAACCCCTAGGCAGGGTGAGCAGAGGCAGATCGCTCAGGCCCTCAGGCAGGGCGAGCGAACCAGGAGTCAGTTGCTCCAACCCCTAGGCAGGGTGAGCAGAGAAGGCAACGGCTTCAGGCGGGGTCAGGAGAGCAATTCTCCTGGGGTGGCTAGGGAAAAGGGGAAGGGGAGGGGGACGCAGGCCCACCCGTCTCCACTGCGTCCCAGCCCAGGGCCCTAGCAGTGGCAGAAGCGGCTGCCACTGTGCCGGCGGGGCTCCCGCCGCAACACACCGGCTATAAGGCGGCTTCAGCCATAGGCCGTGGCTGTCCCTGGGCTACTTCCTCCCCACTGACCCTAGTACCTGCCTCCTCCGTGCCACGAAGGTGGTCCTCCGGGGGTAGCGCCGCCAGTCATTCCTCGTCGACCGGGGGTAAGGCGGGGAGCTCCTCTTCAGGGGGCAGCTCCTCAAGGTCGTTGGATGTGGGGAGCGGCTCGGCGTCAGGCAGCTCCTCCAAGTCCAGCCCCGCTGTAGGGAGGGGCTCGGCGGCTGGCAGTTCCTCCAAATCTAGCCCAGCCTCCAGGGGTGCCCGCCACTCGGGCCGCTCTGGGGTCTCGGCCCAGTCTGGCGGTTCCAGAGTACGGCCCCGGGCTCGGGGTAACTCGGCCCAGTCGTCCTGGCCGGGTTGCCTAGTCCAGCTTCTCGAGGGCCCTATCCAATCCCCGGGCCCAGGTGGGGGCGGGGTTCGTCGGCGGCGGTTAGGCTCTGGCCTAGGCCTCTGCTGGCGGGGCAGCACGTCCGCCTCTGGCAGCAGTCTGGGGCCTGCTGAGCTCAGGGGCCAGGCTTTTGTACTTCCCCTTCCTGTTGGGGCTCCGCCCTGCGGCAGCCAATTGGCCTGGCCGGGTTGTCCTATCCCGGCCCGGGCCCTTTGTTGCCGGGCAGACTCCAGGGCAGGGTGTGAGTTGAGCCAATCAGAGCGCGGGCGTCCTTCCTCAGGCTCTGGCTCCGTGGGAGGCCACAGCGGCTTCCTACAGAGTCCTTGCAGTAGTATTACCCAGACCGCTGCTGATGCCCTCAAGTCTTTCATGCCGTGCAGTCTGGAGTCCGTCTGATCAGCAAAGAGGGCCATGCCATTGAAAGGGAGATCCTGTATCGACTGCTGGATCTCTGATGGGAGACCCAAAGACTGCAGCCATGATGCCCGTTTCATCAACACCACTGAGGCCATTGACCTGGCTGCTGAGTCCACTGCATTGGAAGCCGCCTGCAGAGATGCTCTGGCTACCGCTCGCCCCTCTTCCACAATGGCCACGAACTCCTGTATGGAGGAGGGGGACAAAGAATCCCCAAACTTTTCTAACAACTGCCAGATGTTGAAATATCTTCCCAGCAGTGCCTGTTCATTTGCCACTCGTAGTTGTAAGCTAGCCGTGGAATAAACTTTCCGATCGAACAAGTCCAGTCTTTTTGCCTTTTCTTGGGGGCCAAGCTCACTTTCCCCTGTCTGTCCCTCTCAATGGTGGCAGTGACCACTGTTAGAAATAATTAAACAGGTTATCCCGGGAGTGGATTAGGAAGACAGAACCCTTTATTGTCTGCTTGTTCCACATCGATGCCGCGAGTGAGTAACGAGGGGGTTACTTTACAATTCTTTTATCCATAACAGTATGCAAATGTATACATTTTCAGCAACTCCGCATAGACCCTTATTTGGTTATATTGACACCTATAAAATGAATATTAACAACTCTATAATTAATATAATTACACCCCTACCCCCGTTTGTTGTCTACAGGATTACCATACAGAGGTCAGACACATCACCTTACACTTACATTTTACACTAACATTCTTTGAAGTAAAGGCATGCCAGGGGGAGAAGGAAGATAATGCTTTCTTCGCACCAAAAGACCTTGCACAGAAATAGCAATAGACTCATTCCCTGCACAGATGGCCAGGAAGGGAGGAGAAAAAGAGGGATAACAGACTCTAACTAAAATTCACACCAATTAACAGAAACAAGGTTTGCCCTTGACTTGACCCCGTTCCCTGTAATTTGGACCTGGCCACTTGTCCAGCTTTTAACTCTTTACTCTCCTACAACCATCAGGGAACCTGGTGCAGGGTCAGTGTAGAGGTACTTTGCCAGAACATAGTATTTCCTCTCTGCCTTTTTCGATGTGGGGGGCTAATTTAACCACCCCTTCATGGACCAGGAAGGCCACTCTACTGGGAGCCGTCGAGGCCAGTATCCCAAAGAGTTTGTCCACTGGCTTGTTCAACTCCTTTATTTTAAGGTCCAGGTTGGAGGCGACCCTTTTCAGCAGGTCCTGGTCTGCTCTAAAGTCATCTAGCGGTACTGCTGATGAAGAACCCGTGACTGCCTCGTCTGGCGACAACGATGAGGAGGCTGGTAGTTGAGATGAGGTGGGGGTCTCTGCTCTGGGAAGGATGGATTCCCCCCAGGCTCGAGGTGCATGAACCCTCATGGTCCATCTCCATGTCCAAGTGCAGCGCTGAACTTTGAGGGATGGAGGACTGCAGTACCTATGCTCCTCTCCCGGAACCGGACTGCGGAATCCCCAAGAAAACCCTCCACCAGTAAGGCCACAATCCGGGCCATTGACCCCGTGGCCATGCTCCCACTGGCGGCGCCGTAGGGAAGCCGGGCATCAATGCTGCGGTCTGCCTCATATAAATAAACTCCTTGCTGCCTGAGAAGGAGGTGCTGTTATCTGATGGCCAGGGAGACACTGAGTATAAATATCTCACGGTGCTGTGTGGAGCACACTGCTGCTCCGGCACCAGAGTGTGGTGCGGAGAACCCAAGCGATAGGCATGCTGGGACCTGCTCTTGTCCTTTAGTTTTTTATACGGGCTAGGCAAGCGAGGCCACGGTGCCAGGTAGACGTGCCGCGAATCTGGCAACCTGCATCGCTCTGTAGCTCCTTGGCAGTGTTCCACTTGGTGCTGGTCCTCTGGAGACAAATGGTGGGAGTCTGGTCTGACACTGTCTTGACCCGGAGAGTGTGGTCTCGACTCCAGGGAACGCCTGCGCACCGGTGAATGGTGCCTCAAAGATGGGGACTGTCGGGCATATCTGTCCCTCAATACGTTGCCCATTGGTGCCAGTGCCAATCTCAGTGCAGCCTACCATCACTCGCCGTCAGTGGCACGGGCAATGCCAGGAGGTCTTTCATTGCCTGGAAAGCCTCTGGAGTCAATGGCAGCATCAGGTGGTGAGGGCCTCTACCACTACTCAGAGTCGGTGGAGGGCCCAGTGCCAGAGTCGATGCTCGCAGCGGCAAGGGACCTTTCTGACGCAGGGAGGATTGGTGGCCTGACACGGGTCTCACCTAGTCCCCTTTAGTCTTTTCTGCAGGGAAGCATCTCTGCTCTGTGAGAGTCTTCTTTGGCTTCTTCTTCAGCACCAGAGATTGTAAACAGTGCTGAGATGAGGAAGAGGGAGCTGGAGGAGCACTGCATGCTGAGGCCGTCGTGCTCGGTGCTGAGTCCAATCTGCTGGGCTCAGACACCAGTTTAAGTGCTGACTCCATCAGGATGGCTTTGAGACGTATATCTCGTTCTTTTTTAGTCCAAGGGCGAAAACTTCTACAGATTTTGCACCTCTCACAGATGTGTACTTTTCCCAAATACTTTAAACAACCTTGATGCGGGTCGCTCCTCGGCATAGGTGTCTTACGTGAAGCGCAGGGTTTAAATCCCGGGAAACAGGGCATGCCCCGACCCTAGGATTCTAACAACTAACAAATTGGAACCAACTATAACTAAACTATTAACTAGAACAATTAATAAACCACTGGGTTTTAACAAGAGAACTTGAGAAGGCAAGAGACGTACCAGCACATCACTGATGGCAAGAAGGAACTGAGAGGAAGGGGGAGCCGACGGTGCCTATATGCGGGCGCATGTGCAGGCTGCTGCAGGGATGCTAGAGTTGGCTCCTGTGGGTACCAGTGGGGAAATAAGTTGTCCAGCACCAGTGCATGTGGCATGCACACACATCTAATTTGGGAAAGGACATAAGCAAGCACTCGAAGAAGAAAGTAAGATAGCTGAATGAATGGTATTTACTTGCAATATACAGTAGCTACATTTGTGAAATGTCATAGGAACAACATGTGGATGGATACTATAGATGTCCATGATATTTTGAAACATCATTAACAAATCTGATTTTTAAGAACCTTTGAGGATCTGTTCTGTCTTCAGGTGGTGGAATCCGAATAAACATGGAATGTTCAGGGGTCTTCTGAAGTTCTGCCTCAGGATGTTTCAGCTACAAAAAGAAAACACTGATATTAAAGTGAATAATTAGCATTGGTATAGTAGACAATACCACCCTAATGATTTGATGGACTCAGGAGATATCTGAATCCTTCAGTAAAATCAGAGACTGAAAAATTTGGCAGGTAACAAGAAAAAGCAGTACAATGAGCAAGCAAGTATAATGGACTGTTTTGCCAATAGAAACCAATTTGTGGTCTGCATAGTATTGTATCTGAAATATTGTATAACATCCACGCATATGGTCCATATTATAGAAGGATGCTAGTCCCTCCATAATTAAGGCTGATGTTAGTTTCTCATTTGAAGACTGATTTTCTAAACCAAACCTTATCTCACCAAAAACAAACCAACCTATCTGAAATTTCTTATGCTGCATCCCATTCTAGAATAGAAACTTCTGAGAAAGTTTGGGACAAATCTCACAAGGAATATTAAAAACATGGGAGTTTAAAAACTTCTAGGTCATTCAAATTTCACAAATTTTGCTAATGTCTTTTTGGCTTATCTTGGCCTTTCATACCTCTGAAAAACATTCACATAAAAAAATTAAGTTTCACTTCTCCAAGAATTCCCTGAGTAGACGTGTTTTTTCCATACGTTTTATGGGAATGTGTGATAGGGTGTACCTGGCCTTCATGGCTCCCTGGTGGAGGCCCTGTGGTCCTACTACGCCCCAGGAAAGGAGCCGTAAAGGTGGATCCTCCAGTCCTGCCTACAGAGACTGCATGGTAGCAGCCAATCATAGCCCAGCAGGCTCAGATAGATAAAAGGAGCTGCAAGATCAGTTCCTAGATGGGATTACAGGGCCAAAGAAGGGTGCTCCTCTCCAACCAAAGGAGCTCGAGAGACAACCAGTTTGGTTCTAAACTGGGAGACAAAGAGCCTGAGAACTTTTAACCCTAAGATAAGGGCTGAAGATAAAGGAACCAAGTGGGAAGAGGCCCAGGGAAATGGCAGCAACGAACTGAGTGAGAGACACATAGCTGCTGTTTATAGGGTCCCTGTGTTGGAAGCTGGAGTAGAGGGTGGCCCCAGGTTCCCCAGCTGGCCACCAGAGAACTGGTCTTGTCGCAGGGCTAGTATTCCCTGTCACCCTTTGGTGAGGGGGATAGGCATTACAGCCCCACAGCTGATTTTGAACGACCTCTCTTAGCCTCAGGGCAGTATGGTCTAATATGATTGCTCTCCCAGTCAGGACTGCATGGTCTAATGGTCAGAGTCAATATGGCTGCCATTCCAGTTTCAAACCACTTGGCACTTGGTCAAGCAAAGAGAAGCCCTCCTTATAATTAGACACCATGGTTGGGCATTCTTTCTTGATATGGTGGGACATTTGGGGTCTTGTTTTGATGCGACCTTCAGAGTCTGGACTTCAGAGAACAGGGTGGGGAGTAAGCTATGGTCAACCTCCAATGTGAGGTCTTATCTGTCGGGAGTGAGGTGTGCCCTGGACTCGGAACGGCCACCCCCCCTTATGGGCAGCCCTAGTCAAACTGAGGGAGGCAGGCTCTGGCCTCCTGAGTCGGGTTTGAGGAATATCATCTTCAAAATAGTTCCCTGCTAGCTTCACTGCTTCTTCCAGAGTCTCTGGTTGGTGCCTCTGCACACACCCTTGCATAGTTGTGGGGAGGATCTAAAGGAACTGTTTAAGGATGATCAGTTCAGATATCTGCATGCTCATTCTGGCGTCAGGTCTCATCCAGTTCCAACAGACATCTGAGTTTTTTTTGCCAGTACCTTGGCGGCATGAATGGGCTAAATCATTGCTCTTTGAAAGAGTAGCAGTAAGTCTCTTCACTTAATTGCAGCCACTTAAATATGATCGCCTTTACCGTTATGTAGCCGAGGGCAAATTGTTGGTTGAGGGCCCTGTAGACTGCCTGTGTTTCCCTGGTCAAAACTGGAGCTAGGCAGATGACCCATGTCTCAGGGACCCAGTAGTGCAGGTGGTGAGGTGTTTGAACATCTCCTAAAAGGCCTCTAGGTCATCCTCAAGTCCCATCTTGGACAGCACAGGATTGCTGGACCAACTCACCAACTTTGCCCTACCTCCAGCCAGTGGGAGGAGGGCTTTCCTAGGTTCCATACAGTTACCCAGCTGTTGTTGCTGGGTGGCTATCATGTCCAACATTTGCTGGGTCTGTTGTTGAGCCACGGCCTGAACTTCCTGCTGTTGTCGCTGAGTCGCTGCTTGCAGCTCATTTTGACACTGCTGAGCCTGTAACAAGTGTACCATCAAGCTCTGCATCTGTAATTGTTGTTCCTGTGCCACTGTTTGGTGATCCATTGCAGCAGCCCACTTCTGGGCTAGCAATCTGAGTGGTTCCTCAATCTTAGGCCTTATTGGGGGGGCTCAGACACAGTGAAACCCCACTTCTGGTACCATATGTGGGCTGGGTGCTAATGTGTCAGCGCCCCTTTTGGTCAGACAGAGCATTCCACAGAGTCAGCTCTTCTTGCCTGAGTCTCTATGGCAGTCCTATTTTGGATTATGAAGGGTGTTCATTTCAGTCCCTCTGTGGTGTACAGGTTTCCCCTTATAGTTGGCAGGGGCTACTGTTCCTGGTCCGCAAGAGGCCTGCAAACCCCTTTTGGTTCTTAAGTCTCTGTTGAGGGATCAGTTGGGGAACCAGCTCAGGGTCCTTAAACTAGGCAGGCAGAATCCATCCTCAACAATTCCTCCTGCTGTACCCTGAGCTCCTTTTTTACTTCTCTCGCTTCTGTGGGCTTCTTCAGCCTGTGGTTCTGGTCAGCCCTTCTCTAGGGAGTTGTCCCTGGTGGCTTCTCACCAGTTTGCTGGCAGGACTCTCCTTCTCTAGCCTGCTTGCACTTCTGGCAGCCGCCCCATCCCTCTACTTCTCAGCTCTTTTATTCTCCCAGCTGCCGCAAGGATGTGCCAGTCAGCACTGGCTGGTAGCTGCTGCATTAACTCCTAGACTTCATGTCAGCGTGGGGTCTATACACCCCCATGAAAGTTTTCAAAAGTACAAAAACCCAAGTTGTACTGTTATGATTTATTTACTAGCTAGATGAACACCAAATATACATCTATATCTATATATATAGTTTTTAAGCATACAACTTTTTTCATCTTTGTCTAACTCAAATAACATCTCAATTAATTTTATTCAATTTTTATAAAAAGATTAGCCCAAGTCTGGGAAATGTGGAAGTTATAAATGTCAGAACTTTGGAATGGAATGGCGCTAAGTTATAACAGAGGGGAAAAATAAAAAAAGAGAGAGAGAGAGAGAGAGAGGTCCAAACCTGGTGCGAGTAGCCATACCCAAAACTTCCATAGCAGAACATAAACTCCACTTCCATTGTGCAGAAAACCTGAAAATGTAATAATGTTTTTCTATTTTGAATATAACAAGTAATTAACTCTTAAGGCAAATACATTTACAAACAAGTTTTTCAGTAAACAAGTACAAGTATGGTAAGCAAAGAGAAAAATACATGATACACCCCATTTTATTAACATATTACTTATTTAATAGGCAATTCCTATTAGGGATAAAAAATTCTCAGTTACTTACCTGTACAGTAACTGTTGTTTCTCAAGATGGGTTGCACATGTACATTCCACTGTACATGTATATGCACCCAATGCACTTGAGTCAAGAGACATTTACTAGTCATACCATTAGGTCATGGATTCTCAAACTAGGGGTTGTGATTCTTTAGGAGGTTGCAAGGTTATTATGGGGGGGGGGGGGGGGTGTTTGCGAGCTGTCAGCCCCTATGCATGCTGATAAGGGTGGCATGTCATGGGGGGTGTCATCACAACCTGAAATATTTTCAAAGGAGGTCCCAGCAAAAAGTTTGAGAACCCCTGCATTAGGTGGTGTATGGACCCCCCACTATCCTTGTGCTTCAAGCCCAGGGTATAAAGGGGTATAGTCACCACCTCCCTCTCTGTTCCTTGGCACACTGGTAAGCTAAACCCATAGCAGCAGGGAAGATTGGAGGATCATTGCATGTACATATGCACGACACATCTCCAAGAACAAACAGTTAGTGTACAGGTAAGTAAATTTTTTCTCCTTTGAGTTATTGTGCACAGATACACTCCACTTTAGGTTACTCACTAGCAGTTTCTTTACAAGGGTAGGACTTCAGACCACTTGAAAAGAGACAGCAATACTGACTTGCTGCAGTTGGCATCCTATCAGGAAGCTTTAATAATAGCGTAGTGTCTGGAGAAGGTATATATAGATACCACGTTGCTGCTTTGCAAATGTTCACTCTAGCAACATTGCTCAAAAAGGTTGATGGAGTGGAATGAGCCATAGTGGAGTGGGCCGTTATCCCTGATGGCAAATAGACCTTTGCCAGATCATAGCAAAATTTAATACAATCAGACATCCGATGTGAAATACATAGGCCTATAAGAGGTTGTCCTTTAATGCTCTCAGCATAGGCTACAGTCAGTCTAAGAGAGGATCTGAAAGACTTTGTGCAGTCCAAGTAAAATGCCAGAGCCCTCCAAACATCCAAGATCTGAAGCTTCTGTTCAGCCTTGGAAGAATGAGGCTTTGGAAAGAACACTGGAAGATGTTTAGTCTGGTTAAGGTGGAATGTCAATATCATCTTGGGCATAAATTTAAGGATACTAAGCGATGCGAAAAAAAGTGAAACTCCGTCCACTGGTAGGTGTACTGCATATATGATTGCTAAATGGACTCTCACTGAACTGATAGAGAGACCAGAGGATTTTAGATGCAGTAGGTAGTCTAGTTTGTATCATCTCTGTGTTATCAGGAAATAACTGATGACATTCCACCTAGATTGAAAACCTTCTCCATTTTGCTGCACATGTGATTCTGGTGGAATCCTTTCTGCTGTTCACCAGAATGGCTTGGACATCACAGAAACAGACTTTCCTTACTGCTCAACCAAGAGATCACAGGAGAAGAGACTGTAAGTTGGGGTGTAGTGACTCCCACTCTGGAAGGTGAAAAGCCTTTAGCTAGCTATAGTTCTTTATACAGAAGTTTCACAAGTAGATTGCATCTTGGTATAGCTGAGATGACCTTGCACCTCCCTGCTTGTTCAGATAAAACGTAACAGTGGTGATGCTGGTAAAAACTTGAACCACCTGATCCCTGATGGTAGTAATAAACATCTCATAGGTCCAACAACTAGCTCGAAGTTCCAGCCCATTTATATGGAACAAAAGTTCCTGAGGCATCCAAAGTACTTGAGTCAGTGGAGCATCTGTTACTAAAGTCACAGTTGGCTCTGGTGTTAGGAAAGGAAGCCTCTGCATACAGTCTAAGGGTCTAATCAATTCAGGGAATGAACCATTCATGCAAGTATGCAAATCAGTGTGTCCAATGAATGTTTGCTTGTATGATATACTGAGTGAAGCCAGGCCTGAAGTGAAATCTGACATACTGAGTCATGGATGTGCATAAGGCCATGTGTCCCAACAGTTGTAGACACAAGTGCACTGTTGTCCTTGGGCTGGACTTGAGACTCTCACAGGCAGACTATGGACTGGAACCTGTTCATCATTGGGAGGTAAGCCATGGCAGTCGTGATGTCAAGATCTGCCCCTATGAAACCTATTTTTTGTGTTGGTTGTAATGTTGATTTCTCTACATTCAGGTTTCTGCTGGCAGTAAGCTCTGTACTTTGTTTGGGATTTAAACAGCTTCCTCTTTGTTACTGGAATGTAGAAACCCAGCAAAAGAAGGATTATATGAGAATCTTTCAACATGTACATGGTGTCATTGGTCTTCTGAGAAAACAGTTTCAAACAGCAAATCTTCTATTGTATTTTGTAGCTCTTTTGGGGATGCAAGAGGCCTGCAACCAAGAAGAGCATCTCATTAGATGACTGTAGACACTGAACATGGCATGGTATCTGACATGTTGCTAGCCATCTGGAAAGACATCTGAGCTGTGAGATGACCCTCTGACACTAAAATCGAAAAGTGATCCCTGTATTCTTTGAGCAGTTTGTTCACAAATGTTAAAATAGCTGACTACTTAATAAAGGTGTATTTGGACAACAATGCCTGGTCATTTGACACACTCATTTGAAGGCTTGCAGTGGCATAAGCCTTTCTATTGTATAGGTCCAGTCTCTATACTCCTTAACCTATAGGGTAGCCAGACAGTGAGACCGCCTTGAATGCTTGTTTACCACTGTGACCACTAAAGAGTCATTAAAGGGGCAGGTGGATAAAAAAAAAATGCTCAAATTCTTGCTGGAAAGCCTGATACCATCTGTCCACTCATTTGGCAGTGGGTGGGATAGAGGCCAGTGTCTTTCAAAGCCTCTTTGTGGGATCTAGCAAGGCTTCATTAATGAGAAGGGCAATCCATTCCAGAGCAGAAGTTTGTAAGATGTCCAACACTTTGTGTAGATTGTCTTGCACAAGGTCTACCTGTATTCCCGGAGATGTAGACACCCTCCTAATGAGTTCTTGAAAAACTTTCAAGTTTTCAGGAGGAGGTAATGTTGACTCTGGTGTGATGGCCCCATCTGGGAAAGAGAAAGAAATATGGACAGGGACTATCCAGGGGTTTCTCTTTAGTGTCCTCTTCCCCTGTGGGCTCCAAAAAAGAGGGGATTGAAGATTAAAAGGAGGATCTTGTCTTATTGATATAAGTATTGGGGTAGACAACTTTCTCCTGGATGGTATGGCTAATAAAAGCCTCAGATGCTCTTGGAGCACTGTAAGAGGCCTAGTAGGGCCAAGGAGGACTGCCCAGTCTTTGTAGGGCAAAGGTGGTGGGCATCATAATGGTCAGTATTTGAAGAGGAGACAATATTACTCTCCTCAATGAATGGCAGAACAATCCCAGTAGGCATGGAGGTCTCTGCATGGGTAACACATAGTGCTGTCCCAAAAGTACCAACATCATTGATGTATCTGACAGTGCCGGTGGAAGCAAATGGGGAGGACATAATGCAGACAGCTGAGTCACTGTTGACGGTGCTGACAGAAAGGAAGCCAGGCTGCATTGACAAAAAAGATGGAACTGCTGATGCTGTGATGATAATTAGTGGTAATGGTGCTGATGCAGTGGAGGTCACTAAGGTCAGGACCAGAGAAGGCCTGCGAGAGAGAGATACAAAAGATTTTTTGCCTGGGGAAAGCCTGCGGCACCAATGGCTCTGACAGCAGAGGTAAGTGCTTCGCTACTGACACCAAAGGTGATGGACCCAACAGTGCCAGGATCAAAGATCTCTGGTAGAAGTGAAGGCACTGGTTTTGACAGACCTGCTGGAGCTGGATGGTGCTGGTGAGTGTCAGTGCTTGTGACCAGACCTCAACTCAGCACTGGAGGACTTCTTCAGAGCTTTTTGATAGGCAAAGAATGAGACATCGAAGGTCTATCAGTCTCTGATGATGAAGATAGTTTTGAGTGCTTCAAGGAGGAAGATGAGCAATGTTTCGCACCAGATTTCAGCTTAGTGGCAGAGGCAGTGGGAGAGGCACTCTTCAGGACAAACTCTTTGACCTCTTGTGGTCAGGATCAGTCTCTGAGGAAAGACACATTGCCTTCATGAGAAAATGTACTTTAAGACAGAAATCTCTTTGTTTCTTCATCCTTGTCAGGACAGAAGATCAAATAAGACAATTGTCCTTCACATGTCCCTTGGCTAAGCAGATTAGGCAACTAACAAGGATCACAGCCTTGCATGTGGCACTCTATTTAAAACCTGGGGATTTCCGCATAGTAAATCCCAGTTAAATTAATTTGCTAGCTACACTAAACTAAACTGCAGCTATATAAAAAAACTGTTTCTTATTTTCAAAGGCTGAATATCAAGCTCAAGAGTGATGGGAAGCTCCAACTCTCACCATAGGCAGTAAGAAGGAAGTGAGAAAGAGGTGGCAACCATGCAAATAGGCTCAGAAAATGGGGGCACATGTGCTGCCTGCCAGTATGGCCGGTAAAAGTCTCTGACTCGAGTGCACTAGTGGAATGTATGTGTGTACAATGTGGAATGTATGTGTGTGGAATGTATGTGGAATGTATGTGTGTACAATCACTCAAAGGAGAACTTTTCCTTGTCTACTTTTATGGATCTCTTGCTCTTCTTCGAGTACTTGTTCATGTCGATTCCAAGGTGTGTGCTTGCCGTCACCAGAAGTTTCTCCCCCAAGTGGTATCCGGTTGGCCAGCTCTGGTATCCCCCTGAATCACGACCTCATGGTGCTGTATATAGGGCCCTATCGATCCCTTGCCTCTACAGTTCCTTCTTACCGCCCACGATGGTCGCTGGAACACAAGTTTTGTCTTGCTTCGGCAAGTGTTTCTCTAGTGGACTCTCTTTCTTCTACCTGTGTACAGTTAAGAATCCCATCATGGATCACATCCTTTATCCGGGTGTGCTATGAGTTGGTAAAGATACCTACCCCTTCGCTGACAGCTCACTCCACAAGGGCGCAGGCATCTTAGGCAGCATTCCTGGTGCAGGTCCCAACCCAATCTGTAGAGCTGTGACATGATCATCTATCCACACCTTAGCTGCACATCATGCTATCACACAGCAAGCCAGGGACATGCTGCATTTGGCAGAGCAGTGCTGCAATCTGTGGGTCAATGAACTCCAACCACTCCTCCTATGGAACTGCTTCGGAGTCACCTACTTGCAATCGACATAAGCAAGCACTCAAAGAAGAAAAAAGTTACTAATCTTTTGTAACTGTTGTTCTTTGAGATGTGTTGCTCATGTTCATGGCAAGTCCCACCTGCATCTTACTAGCCTGTATTCTCTATACTGCATAGACATGATGCACCTGCCCAGCGCAGAGAGAAAATTCATCATAGGGAAAGGGCAGGAGTTGTTTCTCCTGCCAACTTCCCTCAAGGGTTATGCCACAGGAAGGCACTACACTGCCACAATCTCAGTCCTGGCCTGAGTTGCACTGCCACACTTACAAACCAATGTGTGTCAGAAACTGCAGATGGTTCAGTATATTATGAATATTCACATGGCCTAAAAATTTGGCTAGCATTCGGTAGATTAGCACAGTTTTACACAGACTGATTTTACACTCACTGATAATTTTAAAAGTCTCAAATTTTCTTATTATGCAGACTATCTAAATTCTATTGTCAGTGATATCAGTGCAACTCCTCTGAAGTCAATGAGGCTCTGCTGGCATCACTGGGAATAGACTATAGCCCATGGGCTGTATGTGTACATTATGACCTCACTGATGCTATGCTGATTTACTCCAGCCAAGGATTGGCATCTACTTACCATTCTTCTCTTTCACTATCCTTTTCCCTCTGTTTTTAGTCACTTTAACATTTAGTGCTCTTGGAAGGCTATAATGCAGTGTACAATTTAAATGTACATGTTTGTATGCAATTAAAATTATTTTGCAATGACATAAAGTCACCTGTGTCTGTTATTTTGTAATTTTCACCAAAGAAATCCTACCGTGTTTCCAATCCTCATGGCACATGTTTCAATGAAGTGGCCTTTCTGGGTGGGTGGGGAAAGAAAGAAAAGGAATATTTAGATTCACAAATCTCCAAAAAACAGGGTTACTTACCAGTAACTGTTTTTCTTTGAGATGTGTTGCTCATATCCATTCCAATATAGGTGTGTGCACACCACAGTGCACGGTTCCTGGAATTTTTTTCCCCTTAGCAGACCCCGTAGGGCCGGCTCTGGTGCCCCCTGCAGTGCCCTGTGCATGCCGCAGCACATAAGGCACTGCCGGCTACACACCCCCTCAGTCCCTTCTTTCTGCCAACTCCGACAGCGGAGACGGGGGGTGGGTGTGGAATGGATATGAGCAATACATCTCGAAGAACAACTGTTATTGGTAAGTAAACTTGTTTTCTACTTCGAGTGATTGCTCATATCCATTCCAATATAGGTGATTAAATAGCCATACCCTGGAGGTGGGTAGGAGTTACCGGTGAGCTAACCTCAGCACGGCTCTGCCAAATCCTACGTCCTCTCTCGCCTGTTGAACGATGGTGTAGTGGGACACTAAGGTGTGGAAGGACAATCAGGTGGCGGCTTTGCAGATGTCCTACAGGGGCACTCTTACCAGAAAAGCCACAGACAAGACCTTAGCTCTGGTTGAATGCGCTGTGATGACACCCGGGAGCAGCACATTCGCCTGCTCATAGTAGCACTTGATGCAGGATGTGATCCACGCGGAGATGTGCTGACTGGAGACCGGTGATCCGTTCATCCGGTCCCTGCCCGCAGCGAGGAGCTGCACCGATTTCTGGAATGGCCGTGTCTTCGATGTAGCAGGCCAGGGTTCGTGTCGCATCTAGCGAATGCCATCTCCGCTCCTCCTCCAAACCATGTGGTTTGGGGAAAAAAAAGGGAGAGATTTATCGTGATTATAACGAAATTGGGAAACCATCCCAGGCTGGGAGGCTGGGCACGGCCTCAACTGCACCTTATCCATATAGAATAGTGTATAAGGGGGCTCCGAGGTCAAGGCCCTAATTTCAGAGATCCCCCAATCTGAGGTAATGGCCGCCCGGAAGGCTACCCTCCACAAAGTGTGGCAGAGGACATGAAGCCATGGGTTCCAAGAGCCCTATGAGTCTCGAGAGGACCAGGCTGATATACCAGGGAGGGACTGGGTTGCGGACCTGGGGATACCGCCTCTCCACCCCCTTGAGCACCCTGACCAACATGGGATGGGAGAACAGGGATCTCCCCGCTAGCGGGTAATGGAAGGCCAAAATAGCTGCCAAGTGGACCATCAACTAGGCCAGCACCAGACCCCGGAGTACTCCAGGGTCGCCTGTGGAGGCAAGAGGCTGGCGGAATGCCCCAGGACTCCGCCCAAGAGGTAAACCATGTCCACTTAGCCTGATACACTACCTGTGTAAAAGGGTCCCTGCTGCCCAGCAGGACTTGTTGCACCTGCACCAAGCAGGCTCCCTCTACCTCTGTCAGCCTCAGAACCTCCAGGCCGTGAGCTGCAGGGAGTCCAGGTACGGGTGCAACAGGCGACCCTGGTCCTGGGAGAGATGGTCGTGCCACCTCCGGAGCCCCATGGGCGAGGTGAACGAAAGGTCCAGCAACATGCTGAGCCAGCACTGGCTCGGTCAGGCCTGAGTAGTGAATATGACATCCGCCCTGTCCCTGTTTATGTTCAGTAGGAACTTGGGCAGGAGTGGAATGGGCGGGAACGCGTACCTGAGGGTCCCCGTCCCATTACTGAGGAACGTATCTGAAACTGACCCAGTCTCTTGACCCCGTCGCAAGCCGAGCCTTGGCACTGCGCATTTCAGACTGACGCGAATAGATCTAGTTGGGGGATACCCCACTTTTGGAGGATTGCAGTCACTACCTCTGGGTGCAGTGACCAGTCGTGGCGGGGTAGAAACGACCTGTTGAGGCAATCCGCCTTGTCGTTCCGCACCCCCGTGAGGTGAGAGGCAGTCCAGCGGAGTCGTGCCTCACGGCAAAGCCCCACGAATGGGTAGCTTCCTCGCAGAGAGCGGAGGAACATGCCCCTCCCTGCCCCTTTATGTAAAAATGGCTGCGGTGTTGTCAAGCAGTGCCTGCACCACTCTGTCTGTCAGGAATCGGAGGAACAGCCTGCACGCTAGGCGAATGGCTCTCAGCTCCTCCACGGTGACCTGCAAGCACCTTTCCTCCCCCGACCAGAGCCCCCGAGTGCTCAGGTTGGCACTGATGTGGGCTCCCATCCCACATACGAGCCGTCGGAGATTAAGGTGACCGACAGGACCAATTCCATGAAAGGAACGCCCTTCCCTACTGCCCTGGGGAATCTCCACCAGTCTAGGGAGGCTAGGGCGGGCGGGGTACTGAACCACCCAATTCAGTGGGTGTCTGCTCGGCACATATACCCAGGCCAATCACGCCTGAAGTGGCCTGTGCCTCAGACAAGCTAGCCTCACTATGTAGGTGCAGACCGCTATGTGGCCTAACAGCAGTAGGCAGTGCCTGGCTGTTGTCATGGGGCATCAGTGCAGCTGGGAGATGATAGAGACCATCGCCTTGAAATGTGGCTGAGGCAGGAAGGCTCTGGCCTGGGAAGCGTCCACGGTGGCCCCAATGAATTGTATGTGTTGCACTGGGGTTAGTGTGGACTCCTGCTCGTTTATGAGCAGTCCCGGCCTTTTGCACGTGGAGCAAGTGAGAGTAACGCTCTCCTGCACTTGGAACCTGGACCTACCCCATATCAGCCAATCGTCCAGGTAAGGGTAGATTTGCACACCCTTTCGCCTCAGGCAGCCCGCCATTACCGCCATGCATTTAGTGAACACCCTTGGAGCTGAAGATAGGCCAAAGGCAGGCTGTAAATTGGTAGTGAGAGCCAGCCACTGTGAAGCGGAGGAAGCGCCTGTGGCTCCGGAGGATGGACCCATGAAAGTATGTGTCTGTGTAGGATGAGGGAGGCATACTAGTCTCCTGGATCCAGGCAGGGATTATGGAGACTAGGGAGACCATGTGAAACCTAAGTCTTCTATATATTTGTTCAGACGACGCAGGTCTAGTACGGGTCTCAGACCCTTGGGGGAGCCCCTTCAGGATAGAAGGGCCTTAACCTGTTCAGGACAGGGCGGGTCGGGTCAGGAGAGCAGTAAGGGCGCCACCCTCGGGTGCACCATCGAACTGTCTTCTACGATTGCCCGACCCCTGGGAGGCCCCTGCTGGGGCTGAGGACAAGCTGGGGGGGATTGAGTCTGTCTTTTAAACCCCCTATTTCTGTAGAGTTGAAAAGGGCCTATGCGGAGGTCCTGGTCGCTGCTGCGCCTGGGCCGCGACTGCCACCTGGAAGCCTGGGGCGTGTACAGGCCCAGGGAGCGAAGCGTGGCCCTGGAGTCCTTTGGGCCGTGCAGCTTCGCATTGGTCTGACTGGAGAAGAGGGCCGACCTATGAAAGGGAAGGTCCTGGACAGGCCTGAGGGTAGCAGCCCTGAGTACTTCCTCCTGGAACTGGCGGGGGCTATGGCCCTACCTGCCGCAGCAGCAGCGTCATTGGACATTTGGAGTGCTGCCCTAGCCACCATGATTCCTCCATGCAGAATGGTGGAATCCAACCTCAAGGTAGGGGCCCCCCCTTGAGCAGCTCCTGGTGCACCCTGAAATCTTCCAGTGGCGCCATGTGATCCCCGGAGACTGCCTCGTCCGGGGAGGAGGAAGAGGATTGCCGATGCAAGTCTTGCGGGTGCTCCCCTTGCTGAAGGGATGCACCTGTAGAGAGTCCCTCCATGGGGTCCGACTCCTCGGCTGAGGAGCAGTGTTTATGGGCCTTACGCTGTGCCAGGGCATGGACTGTACCCCTGCTAGCAGAGAGGATTGGGGCCCTGGTCCCATCTGGGTGTCTCATGGGGCCCAATAAGGCCCTTGACCCCAGGGCCCAACTGGGGCTGTCTGTGCCACCTGCTTGGACACCTTGTGGAGGCGTTGGCTGTCCCGACGACAGTTCCCCCCGTGGGACCTGAGCCACTACATAGGTGGCCATCTTTGGTCCCGGGTGCCATGCCTGTGCTGGGGACCATGTTTTCGCTGCCTCCGCCATTGAGGACTGCCTGTGTTGGCACGGGGGGGGGAGGGGAACCGCCGAGGGGCAGTTCCAAAGAGCCCTCGGCACTGCAGAAAGCTGCGGCACTGCATGGAGCCCGGTGCCGCGTGGAGTTACGGTACCCCATGGAGCCCTGGTGCCATGTGGAGCCGCGGCGCCGCTGCGAGCTCCGGCACTGCCTGGAGCCGTGGCGCCACGAGAGTCCCGCTACCGCTGGGAGCCTCAGTACCGCGTGGAGCTGTGGCACCTCCTGGAGCTGTAGGGTTGGGAGAGCTGTGGCGCTGCTGTGAGCTGTGAGAGCTTTGCTACCGCTGGGAGCCCCGCTACTGCTGGGAGCCTCGGCACCGCGTGGAGCTCGAGCACCACGTGTCTGGTGCATCTCTGTACTCGACCCTGCCCGTACCACGGTACAGGGGAGTCTCCGCGCTCCACGTGTTCTCCTCGTCGTCGGCACATTGGATGCTGCTCTGTGCTGAGTCAAATCCGGTGCCGACGGTCCCGGGACCCCAGCCCCTTCTCCCTCGGCAGGGGGGGGGGGGCGGAGGTGGCATAGGCCAGCCAACAAGGCTCTTGCCGCCAGAAACCTCCACGTTGGCAGGGGCACTCTCCCACTCCCAGGAGTCGAGGGGTGGCTCCCTGCTCAGAGATGCAGACCCGAAGAAGACTCGACGGGCCGTGGCCGGTGCATCTCTGTACTCGACCCTGCCCATACTCACGGCGCAGGGGAGTGTCTGCGCTCCATGCGCTCTCCTCATCGTCAGCACTGGGGATGCTGCTCCATGCCGAGTCGAATCCGGTGCCGACGGTGCGCTCCGCACTGAGGTGACATTCGGTGCCCACGGTGCACTCCGCACTGAGAAGCAGGACGGCCCGGACACAGAGCGGAGCGCTGCAATAAGAGCAAGGCTTTAAACCTGATCTCTCTGCCCCTCTGGGCTCACTGTTTAAAAGCCTTGCATATCTTACTCTTGTCTTTCCTGTTTGCTCTCCCCCCAGGCACTTAAGGTACCGAGCAGGGGAGGACAATGGGGGCTTAAGACCAGGCAGCCGGGACTTAGCCCGGCCACCTTAAGTCCGTCAGGGACTTCTTACTAAACTACAATACTTAACAACTACTTAAAACTAACTAGGGTACTTCGACTAATCAAAGAGATCAAAGAAGGGGAATGGCACTTGCAGAAAGCAAGTGGTAGTTCCATGCTACCGTCACGGGCGGAAAGAAGAGACTGAGGGGGCATGGGGCTGGCAGTGTCTCATGTGCTGCGGCATGCACAGGGCACTCCAGGGGGCACCAGAGCCAGCCCTACGGGGTCTGCTAAGGGGAAAAAAGTTCTGGGAACCATGCACTGTGGCATGCACACACCTATATTGGAATGGATATGAGCAATCACTCAAAGTAGAACTACTGTTTTATAGCAGTATAAGAGGAATACACAAAATTTGTAACTATAATAGATGAAGAAGCCACATACTTTTTCTACACATGGTTATAATTTAAAAATCAAATGGGAAGCATACGTGGAAAGGCAGTTAGGCAGTCTAGTTGTCTGACCTTGAGACTGCGATAAAGCAATTCCTGAGTTCAAATCCTAGTTCTGCCATTGTCATTTTTTGTCTTTACAAAGGTTATTTAGAACCAGATTTTCAAACTTGGGTGGTGAAAATTAGATGTCAAAGGCCCAGATCCTGTAAACACATGTGAATAATATGCATTTAAGTAGTCACACAGATTTTAATGTTACTACTCACATAAGTAAAGTTATGCACACATCAGTGGCTGCAGGACTGGGACCCAAATCCATATTTAGATGCCTAAACACTGGTTTTCAGAACTAACTTTTGACACCTAAGTTTGCAAAACTAGCCTTAACCGCTCAGTATCTCAGGGATATTGAAACATATTTATCTACAGTCTTGCAAGTCTTGGGAGGATTACATTTTGTAGGCACTTTAAAGATAGAAAGAACAATATAAGTACCAACTTATAAGCTGGTATATATACCAACTATAAGTACTATTATTATTACAGTACATTATTACCCAATCAGCTAACAAATGGATACTTATACAAGGAAGTATTGCTTTTTTATATTTAACTGTTCTATTGTTTCAATACAAATCAACACATAATTATTAGGTATTCATTTATATCCTGATGTTGTAAGTATGGTTTATTTTGTGTACTTCTTGCCAAAGCATGTGTGGAACAAACAATTTAGAACCTAGATAATCTTTTCTTTTGTCATATGCACCTTAATGACTTCATATAGGTGTACAGTTGCACTCCCCAGCAGCCTTGGAAAGTCTTTTGGACCTTGAAATCCTACCAATTCTAGAATAATCCTATTCTGCTCATCCCGTTGCCGCCTTGGAACCTGAAAATTAAAACACAATGTCTGCATGCTATCCAAATGGAGCAACAAAAACAGTGGTGAAACTGAAGAAAGGGTTAAATCTGGGGCAAACTAACCTATTTGCTACAGCATTCACTGCACAGTTCTGAGAGGAACAAGGGGAACGTGTGGTGTTATACTGGAGGTTGGGCAGTCACAGACCTCTCTGAAACTGATGGCATACTAGTCACCTTCCATTCATGCTAAATGCAGGAACAATTAAATGCCCCTCTGTTTAGTAACAGCTGAAGCAATGAAAACTTCCAAAGAAGGACTAGACCGCACACAAGGTCTGGGCAGTAGCTGGGCCATCCAGTCCAAAAGAATACCCTGAGGGACTGATAAACACAGGGACTGGCAATTAATTGTATTGCAGTTGTGTGTCAGACACAGGCAGAAAGCCATGAGACAGCAAGAGAAGAACTGGTAGTATGGCCCTGACAGAAAGCTAAGAAAAAGAGCCTTTTGGGGCAGAATGCTGGCTGAAAATGCAAGCTTGGAACTATGAGCAAGGAAAAGGACTCCTGCTGGTTAATCATACTGCTTTCAGAGAAACAGGACTTGTGCACATTCTTTGTAAACAAACAGGACTTTGTGTACGTTCTTTGAAAGTAAACAGGACTGCATCAAAGAAACATCTGACTAGCACCATTTTCTCCTAAAGGAAAACAACTCACAACACCCTGAATATTGACTTACCGCTTGGGTCAAAAAGGGTAACAGTATGTATCAATTGCCCCAAATAATAAGAATTTATGCTCCATTTAGCCTTTGTTGTGGAGAACCCCATCCCATCCACTAGAAAAGGCATTCTGACTTTCTCCCTCCATCACCCCAGTCATGCTTCATATCAGCCCCAGTCTTTGACCATTCTAGAAGGCACAGCCCAGATTAAGTTTGTTTAGTTTGACAAAGATGGTATGGCTTAGTGGAATTGACTAAAATAGAGCTAAGAGTGACTTGTTAGTAAGACACACCTATGTTTTTTAATAACTTCAGATGGAAATACCTTAATAAAACATTATAATTAAAAAAAATACAAATATCTGAAAACCTGGAAATTCAAAGTTAAGATTACAGTTAAACCAAACATTGGAAAGTATGGAAATGCAGAGTTTAACTCCCCAAACAACCTGAAATCTGACCTTTTATTCTCTCTACCCTCCAATCTAAACCATGGGACAACTGTATGCCTGTTCACAATTTAGCTTCAACAGTGGTTAAGGGACTGCAGCAGACGCATGCAAACTTTATTGCAGTTTTATTTTATGAACCCAGTTGTACATCGATTTAAAAAAGAAAATACTTACAAAATACCACAGCATGTAAGATTCCCTTCTCCTTGCCCCTGAAAAAACAACTCTAGATATTTAGTGCTATTACGCCATTAAATCAATAATGCCAATTATGTTATAAAAAAGCAGAAGCCATAATAATACCTGTACAGAAAAATATTTCACATCTTCAAAATGAATCACAATGTCCTTTTTGCTCTTCTGTAACTGTGGATTGAAAGTTTGTGGATTTGTGCATTTCATGACTTCGTTAATACTAATGCGAAGTAGCAAGTTTGTGTTATGCTGTACATTGACTGAAAGTCATACATTTAGGAAGCATATAAATCTTTTTAGTGAGCCAACAACAGTAAAGTAGGTTTATTACATGGTAGTAACTATTATGAAAATCATGAGCAATACACATTAAGATCTAATTCTCTTCCCCGCATGTATGCAAACCCAATTTAAAAACCTGGGTATTCTTTTAGATTCAAATTTGTCTTTTTCTGTCCATGTTGGCACTTAACCAAGATCATATTGCTATTTCTTCTTTCAGAAATAAACAGGTATTTGACCACTGGCAGTGGCCAAAACATGAATTCATACTTGTCACCTCACTTTTACACTGTTGTAATGATTTTCCATTTCATTACATGTCAAACCATCTGTACCCTTTACAATTTTCAAACATAAGGATTTTTTGCATTTGACTCCAAGCTAATGGGATTTTTTAATAATTAAGATCAGACTTAAAAAGACATTCCTTTTTTCTATAAATGTATACTTCTATAAAGTGAATGTATCTTATTTTAAAGTGATACCATCAACTTAAAATATCATAGTTGTCTGAGATGTATTACCTACTGTTACAATTGAAAGAGATGAGAGGGAAAAAATATTCTCCATTTTCCCCAGTTTATTTTGTGTACACTCAATTTAACTGTTTCACTTTTACAGGTAATTCAATTGCCTCTGTATATCTTTGAAACAGCATTTTTTTTTTTTTTGAAGATTGGACTGTAAATTCACAAAAATTGGCAGAGGGACTTAATGGTAGGTTACTCTGATGTCACTGCATTGAAGAATGTAGTGCACTGAACTGTGGGACTTGTAATTAAAACATTCAAAAACAAAATACACCCAAAGACTGCCTCTGATAAACTGTAACGTTAGAAAGTTGATGTACTATTCATACATAAAAAAACTGAAAAGAGAAATAAAAGAACTCTTGAAGATTTATTATATATTGTATTAATTTATTTTACAATAAAAATAAGATTACTTAAAAACACAAATATGTGGGCAACATACTATTTGCTTTTTTTAATTAAAATTGTTCTCTCCATGTAAACTTGTCTTTTGTTCCTACAATACATAAACAAGGAAGTCTACTCAGTGAGTCTCTTTAGAATTCTATTATTGGACTCTGGCTCAGTGCTAAATTCCTCATAAATTCACACACTAAATGAATGTCAAGATCAATAACTAGAGAAAGAAAGCATTATCTTCTTGAGGAAACTTCATGAATCTACAAAGTGAGATGCTCTATACTTCCCCACCACAGTACTCTAAAGCTGTTGTCAGTGCAAAGATAGAGGAATATATATGGTTAGGAGGGGGCAGGGAAATAGAAAAAGGATACATTTTGATGTAAAATCTTTGCACACTTTCACATGAACAGCCAGGCAACCAACCTAATGGAAACCAAAAGAGGACAAGTGATAAATTAATCCTAGAAAAATCTTGAAACTTTCTTTAAGTCCAGACACAACAATTTTTGTAGGCACTTCTTCACACAAGAAGTCATTTCTAAATTCATGTTTTGCTTTGTGGCAAAACAACGCAGCAACTTTGTCTTTATAATATGGTAAGAAGAAATACAGGCTTTCAGAAAAATACAAGCTTCCAGAAAACCCACAAAGGTGGAAACCTTTTTCCTCTAATCATTGGGCCAAACCCTGGAGTCCTTACTCAATTTTGCCTAAGTATATATTTCAGGATTTAATCTATGTAGAATTCCATTACTCCTTTTTTAAATGTAAAATATACTTCTCAGAGATACAGAAGTTTCACAACTAGAAAGGGAGAAAAACTAAGCAATGACAGCATAAAAGTCCATTTTAAAAGTTATAAGGCACTCCAAAGTACAGAGATGATGAATAAATGGCACTTTTTGGAGACCATACAGGAAACAACCCAAACATGCCTGTACTTTAGGCAAGGTGTTATTGCTTCTTTAGCTCTGTTTTAAATAAGTTTTTTTTGAGTGATACAATATTTATTTACATTTTAATAGACCAAACCCGTGGATCTGATATTAGATCTCCATTTGGATTATCAGCTGGTGTAGGCAACATTTGCAGTTGCTTTGTAAAAAACAGTGAACTCATGGAGACTCGGTCTTTGTAGTTATACAGAGCCTAGCACAACAAGGCCCTGATCCACAGAACAAACAACATTTTTATCAGCAAACTGGACGAGTCTCTTTGGTTTCAGCTGTGAATGCAGAAGCTTATTAGTGACAGGAAAAACATAGCATTCTGCAATATAGAACAATTTCAAGCACACCCCTCAACAAGTATGTTCAAGTATACCCGATGTTTAAATTTTAACAAGAGTTGCATAGTAAGATTTAAATCTCTGTAAGTAGATAAAAGCTTGATGCAGGGGTTATAGAATTATAGAATCATAGAATATTTAGAGTTGGAAGGGACCTCAGGAGGTCATCTTGTCCAACTCCCTGCTTAAGGCAGGACTAACCTCAGCTAAATCATCCCAGCCAGGGCTTTGTTAAGCCACATCTTAAAAACCTCTAAAGATGGATTCCACCACCTCCCTAGGTAACCCATTCCAGTGCTTCACCACCCTCCTAGTGAAAAACTTTTTCCTAATATCCAACCTAGACCGCCCCCATTGCAACTTAAGACCATTGATCCTTGTTCTGTCGTCTACCACCATTGAGAACAGCCTAGCTCCATCCTCCCTGGAACCCCTTTCAGGTAGTTAAAGGCTGCTATCAAATCCCCCCTCATTCTTCTCTTTTGCAAACTAAACTAGCCTAGTTCCCTCAGCCTCTCCTCATAAGTCTTGTGCTCCCAGCCCCCTAATCATTTTTGCTGCCCTCCGCTGGACTCTCTCCAACCTGTCCACATCTTTTTTGTAGTGGGGGGCCCAAAACTGGACACAATACTGCAAATGCGGCCTTACCAATGCCGAATAGAGGGGAATTATCACTTTTCTCGATCTGCTGGCAATGCTCCTATTAATGCAGCCCAATATGCTATTAGCCTTCTTGGAAACCAGAGCACGCTGCTGACTCATATCCAGCTTCTTATCCACTGTAACCACCAGGTCCTTTTCTGAAGAACTGCTGCCTAGTTCATCAGTCCCCAGTCTGTAGCTGTGCGTGAGATTCTTCTGTCCGAAGTGCAGTGCACTTGTCCTTGTTGAACCTCAGATTTCTTTTGGCTCAATCCTCCAATTTGTCTAAGTCACTCTGTATCCTAGCCCTACTTTCCAGGGTATCTACCACTCCCCCTAGCTTAGTGTCATTTGCAAACTTGCTGAGGGTGCAATCTACCCCATCCTCCAGATCATTAATGAAGATGTTGAACAAAACCGGCCCTAGGACCAACCCCTGGGGCCTCTCCACTTGTTACTGGCTGTCAGTTAGACATCGAGCCATTGATCACTACACATTGAGCCCGATGATTTAGCCAGTTCTCTATGCATTTTATAGAGCATTCATCCAACCCAACTTGTTCCAAGGGGACCCCTTTATTGATCAAATAACTAGCAAGATCTTGCACACGAACATGGTCATGGTCTAGTGGACTGAACACGCAACTGGAAGCCAGGAATTTCTGATCTCTATTCTGTTGTGGCCTTGTGCAAGTCTCTCTTATTGCCTTGGTTTCCTTATCTTTATAATAAATATGTTTATATCGATGAGTTTGTGAAATCACTGTAATGTGACTGAAGACAAAATGGATCCCAGGCAGCTGCCTTTTATGTCCTTTGGTCTGCGCCATGCCGCCTGTGGAATTTTGCAGGAACCAAAATGGAGTCCAGAGTCACATGAGTAAGTCCTGGTGACTCATCAGGTATATCCCTGGCTTCTCCCCCTGGGCCCCTTGTACCTGTGAATTTCTTAATGGGCTATTAAGCAGGCTATCACTGCAGCCATCCTGTCTGGAGTGTGTCCCAGACACAGCACAATTTGAAATACAGATATATCAATCACATCATAACTTCCATTACACATATAACACAAATATAAATATTATCATCTTACTTAGCACATTATAGTCTTTTTAACAGTATCTGACATGGCATATCTCATATGAATTATTATGATTTTGACATATTGATGTTAAATAATATAATAAATGCTGCACACCCCGCCCCCCCCCCCCCCATGCAGCCAGCGTGACACCAGTCATAATAAATTTCAAGGCTGGAGTGGAACTATTTAAACAGTACGTTTACTGATGATGTTTTGAACAAAGTCACTCCCCTAAACTGGTGAAAATCATTAGCCAGGCACCTCGAAACAGAGTTCCTTCAGTTGCTAAATCAACTTTTCACAGCAGTAGCTTCCTCTGCAGACACAGAGAGAATATTTTCATCGTTTGGTATTATTCACTCAAAGCTAAGAAATCGACTGGGAGTTGAAAAAGCAGAAAACTCGTATTTCTGTTTCAGTCTATGAATAAAAAATGACAGTGGGAGTGGGGAAGATGAGAGCTAGTTGTAGAAGTTTTAAGGCCAGCATACGTTTAGTGTCCTGATGACTTGTCTGTTAGATTTAATAAAATTTGAAAATTAAAAAAAAAAAAAATGAAGAGTTTAAGGACAGCTGTCAACTGGCAACTCAGGAGAATGCTGCAATTGCAAATGTGAAACATTTATATAACATTTAAGATTTAGTTTAATAAAATATAAGTGCTATTGTGTTTGTGTGTGTGATTTAGTTCTGACCATTCCTAATGTACTGCTACTGCATCTGTAGCTTGACACAGGTAATGAGTATTATGTACTATTTCCTAAATTAATAAAAATCAAGTTATCTAAAAAAATTACAGAAAGTACATCCTCCTAGATGTTGTAAAATGCTGTATTGAGTTGTAAATTAACATGTTTTAGCGATCAGATTTGCACCATTGTTTAAGAGATAGGTGAAGAAGTATCAGTGGGAAATTTGAATTAAATCAATAATTTTCTCATGGTGATTTAAATCATGATTTAAATCAATCCACCCTGCCCTCCACATGATCAACCCCTGCCAGTTTGATTGCATTAATCTCCATGTGACAACTAGAACATGTACTTAACTAAAAATACATTAAACACTGACCTATTACTTTTATGTCTTTAAACGTAATTTAGTAACTGAAAACAAGAAGAGGCAGCATTATGTGACCAGCCAACTCTCTACTGACTGCCAACTAGTACTCCAGGTACCACAGACCATGTCTGAGAACCACTGGTCTATAGGGTACATACCACCTCTCCACAAGGGACTAAACTGTGGACGTCAGCAGGCTGTTCAGTTCCTTTATCAGATGTCTTCAGGATTTTCTGCAACAGCTACCAAAAGTAAGAAAAAAGATTTTGCAACTGCCCTTTCAAAGACAAAATACAGTACACTATTTCCTAATTAATTCTGAGGTTAAAAGACTAATAAAAAAGTATATTTCGTAGCTTCCAACATCAGAGAACACTTGTAAGACTCCACCAGCAACTAGAAACCAACAAAATCTAAAAACCCAGAAAATGACAATTTCTCATTGCTACAAAATAAGGAGTCACTCCTCCAAATTACTACTGAGTGACAGCAGCCTCCAGTGCTGAAAACAAAGGGAGTTTCATACTTTTCTTATGAATATTCACAATTTAAACTTTCTAGGTCAGTAGACACATGAAAATGAGGTGTTAGTCAGTCACACCATTATAAATGCCTGCATCATACTGGCTGGATATGTCCGCAGAGAATACTGAAGGGCCAAGCTGATCGAAGACCACTTAAGCAGCAAATACTGACTTTTGCTGAGAAGTGAATCTTCTCTTCAAGGCCACTTCAGAGAACACAGGGACCCTACAGCGGGCATGCGTGTGTGCAAGCAGGGCTGGTGTGAGATGGGGGGTACCCAAGGTGAGTATTTAGCCCCCCGTTTACCAATAACCAACCACTCAGACTCCTGCCCCCCGCCCTCGCCCCCTCCTCCTAACCCGGCACCCCGCCCTCGCCCTCACCCTCAGCAGGGAACGCGCCTTGCCCAACTTGGCCGCCTCGAGGCTGGAGCTCTCCAGCACCGAATCCACCGAGCCGAGCCGGGCGGAGGTGCGGCCAGAGGGGGACAGGGAGGCCCAGAAGAGGGAGCTGCGCCGCTCCTGCCCTGCACCGGAGCCTCTCGCCCCGGGGCCCAGCATCGCGCGCTCGCCGTCGCCGGCTCCACTCCAACGTCCAACCGTGGCAACGGCCTCTCGCCTCCCGCGCGGGCAGCGCCCTCTGGCGGCGGGAGGAGGAACGATGCCCGACGGGCCGCTGCCCCGAGCGCCCCTGTACTCGCCCCGGCCCGGGCCAGCCACGGCCGCTTGCCCGCCGGCACCAGCCGCACGCCCTGGCCTGTAGTAGAGGCGGTTGTAACCAGGGAAATACAGCGCGCTGCGAGCTGAGAACAGACTGTCAAGCAGCAGCTAGTACCCGAGCCCCTTTTCACTGCATAATAAATCCAGGCAGGCGGAGCAGCCAGGCGTCGGTTTCCCAGCAGAGAAGATGCATAGTTTAAAAATAGATTGAACGATTTGTCTCTAAAACGGATCAGGTAAAAATCTATGCAGAAAATTTACCCATGCTAAGTCCTTCCACAAGGGAGGGAACATCATAACGGGTCCAGACAGGCCAGTGTGAACCCATTCTTGGATGCACGATACCGCTCTGGCGGTTCCAGGCCATGTAATAGCTTCTATTAGACTAAAGAGAGACAAGCTTTTCAGTTTACACAGAGCTCTTCTTCAAGTCTCTCCTCAGCTCCAAAGCTTCTCTCTCTCACCAACAGAAGTTGGTCCACCATTACCTTTCCCCCCCCTTGTCAGTTTGCACCTACAACAAACATAGGGGCTGATTTTCAGAGGCGCAGACCATTCACCTTCTAACTGAACTGCCTGCCAGCACCACTAAAAAATCAGACCTTTGTAAACAAACAGTGAACTAACCAAAACTTGATAAAATGCCTATTAAAGCATTGAATAATTTAGGAATAGATGTGCCATAATTAAAAGGAAGTACAATTAAGTTACTACTTTATGATGATGTTCTTCCCACATTTTAAGTCATTTTTAGGGTATTCACACATTTGCAAAATAATTGGTAAAATCTGACCAAAATCCCAAATATTTGTATTTGCAGAAACATGTAAATTAAGCGGCATTGTACAAGGAGGCAGATTTTAAAAGACTTGTTTTTAAATTAATTTAAGTTGGCTTCAAACACCAGGGACCACATTTTTTAGGGTGTAAAACAACACTGAAAGGACAGCTTTACTAATAAATGAGTTAAAATAGTTTTGGGTACTACACAATTCCTGAGACTCCCTGACAGTTTTTGTGGTTTTGCAATCACATTTTTTTTCTAAGATTTTCTTCCTCTTTCTTGATGCTGTGGGAAAGACCAACACACCAGGTAAAATTGATTGATACAGCAACAGGCAAACCGATTATACACAATATACTGTCAAATGAATAAAGTAAACAAACTGAAAAATAGAGGAAAATAGTTTTCTCTGGTCTTCCAGTCATAGCTTATAGTTATTTGTAACAGAAGTGGGGAAAACCAATAAATTGGCAATATTTCCATAATATTTCTATTAACACAAAAATAGTACATTAAAAACCAATGATACCATTGAAATGGAAATCCACAAAAGTATCTCACAGATAAGGCTGCTACAAATATTTCACATTTTTAATGAAATATATTTCTCAAGCTTTTTTGACTTGTTCTAAACTTTCTGAGGAGCTAAACAAAAGCTCTCACTTTGGCTCAAATTCAATTGTGAGGCTTAATAGACTGAAAATATTTTGTAAAAGAAAACAAATCATACATCAGCCAATGTATTTCTTTCTGAGATGCGATTTTAAATGGCTGTAATATTAAAAGGAGATCCCTGGCTAAGCTATGGGTAATTTAAGCATATGCCTACACATACCCACATATAAATATATAAAAAATGTATACTGGAATTCTTAGACTGCTGGCAAATTTGGCTTTCATGAGTTAATTAACTTAATCAGCTGTCTGTTTATTTAAACATGGGAGCACTAGCCAGAGAGAATCTTCTCCAGCACATGCTGCCTCTAATGCAAGAACAATGGCAAAAAGGGGATCCCTGCATCTTCCCTACTCTAGTTTACCCATGCAAGGTCAACCATAATTTAGTCCTATGGATTTATTTTACAGAGATCCACACGCAACACCCGTAAAAATTAATGCTGGCATTATTAACATGTTTAAGCAGCAGAATAGACTCTCTAGAAAGTTGCCTACAGTAACGGAGCACCTATTTTTAATTCTGATGGAATTATTTTGTTGCTGTCAATATCCTTTGAAAGATTATGCAAAGTACTTTAAGAAAAAGTCACATGCACTGAATGTTTGTGCTCCAGAATGGTGCTAGATTGACATCATTGGAAACTCAAGCCTCCTACAGAGCAAGTTTAGCACCAATGCTCCATTATTGTTTCTCACCTTTTTTTCTGAAAGTCTGTAGGTGAAAGAGTAGCACCTCCATAGTGACTGACTCCTTGGTCTCTCTGCGAAGCCTGACAACTAGCTTCAAAAGTAACAGTATTTTTGTGCAGAGGAACTGTCTGCTAGGAACTGAACAGAGCACCACCCTCCCCTTAAAACACACTTATTTGCATAATTTTTCATTAAATAAAGATAAAGCAAAACCAATATATACAATGATGTATACAAATAATATTTGTGCTTAATTTCCTTATATTTTCCTGAGAAATGGATTCTTCTACTAATTTTAACATAGCTACTTATCCACGAGTACTAAGACTGCTTGTTTTCCTCACATCGAAAATCTGTTTTTTCACATTTGCTATTTTTGTACACACAATAAAGTTGGTTGATTTATATTTATATATAAATATTCTATTACTAACTCTAGGAAAAATTTCCTGCTTGGTTCTTACACATGCTAAGTGTGACATGAAATAATATAAAGTTGCTATAGGAAAAAGCATTCTCCAAGAAATAAATGTTACAGAAACCTTAGAAACATATGATTGAAACTCATATTTCTTACTTTAAAGGAGTTATGAACAGTACTATAACAATTATTCCTATTACTTTTACAATGGCCAGATATGAGGTACATCAACTATAATAAATCAAACTACAGTAAAACCTCAGCATTATGAACACCTCGAGAATGGAGGTTGTCATAACTCTTGAAATGTTCATAACTCTGAACAAAACATTATGGATGTTCTTTCAACAGTTTACAACTGAACATTGACTTAATACAGCTTTGAAACTTTACTATGTAGAAAAAAAATGCTACTTTTAACCATCTTAATTTAAATGAAACAAGCACAGAAACAGTTCCTTATCTTGTCAAATTTTTTTTAAAAACTCTCCCTTTATTTTTTAGTAGTTTACATTTCACATAGTACTTGTACTGTATTTGCTGCTGCCTTTTTTTTTTTTTTTTTTTTTTTAAAAGGTCTCTGCTCTTGCCTGATTGCGTACTTCCAGTTCCAAATGAGGTGTGTGGTTGACTGATCAGTTCGTAACTCTGCTGAGGTTCTGTTGTATTACACCCATGACATAGTTACACACCCACACCGTAGAAAAATTTTGGGGAGTCTCCATTTTGAAAATATCAAAGAAAAATCCCATTTGGCAAAAGGACATTGTATTTATTCATTTTCTACATCTCAAGTTGGCTGCCCAATTGCCTTCTGATTGCTATGTTTCTCGTTTTGTTTATTTACTCCATCTTGTAATATTCCAATGTCATAAGTATTTCTGTCAGAAAACTAACTGAAAAAATAGAAAAATTATTCATACTTCTTAAGCATATCAACCATCCCCTTTTAAAACAATGCTCAGAAATACTAGACAACTTAATTCCTTACACCAGCAACAAACACATTTTTCTGACAATTAAAACTGATCACTCCAAAGGACTGTTGTTTTCTCTCTAACTTTATATTCAGTTAAAATAACTTTATTCTATTATTTTTTCAAAAGATGACTTGTGTTTTGATCTTTAAAAATATTTAAACAAGTAAGATGGCCTAATCAGATGAGCTGATGTTAGCATTAACATCCAAATGCAGGTGGCTAAGGATAAAAAAAAAAGCAAAAAAACAAAAAAAACTACTCAAAAAAGCATTTATCCATCTGATCTTTTGTATCCCATCAGTCTTCTTCCCGTGATGTTTACTAGTGATGTTTACAAACCTAGTTTTGAGTTTATCTACCAGAAAAGACTCACTTTATCAGAAAAAAAACAGTATACAATGTTTTATAGTCTTATTTTCAAAAATCTTTGGAAATTTTAAAAATAGCATAATTAAAATAGAAGATCCATCAGAAACAAGTATATATAAAACAATATACAAAAATACAAATTTTGTTTTATAGAAAAGCATTATATACATGTACAATACACTTAAGAGCTAAGCTATCAATCTCAGCTACAGTATTTGAGGATGCAATTTCTGCACTATGAATGGACATTGGGGCCTTTATCCAGCTGAGGAAATTCTTCTACTTCAGCATGAAACATCAGTTCTGGAAGAGAAAGAAACGCATTTTAAAAAATATTGGTTTAAGTGTAAACCCATATAAATTATTGCTGAATATTTTCTCCTGCTTTTCCCCAAACTTCCTCTTTGAGTTGTCTTCTAAATAATAATACCATCACCTTGATAATGGCAAGATACACCCCTCTCCCCACCAAGCTGCCATTGTACTCAAAACCTTAGTATGACAAGTATTGTCCAATGCCTGCCAACCACACATAGCAGCATCCTCCATTCAGACTAGAGACACTGAAATCAGAAATTGCAAAATTAACTAACCAGCCAAGACAACATTAGAAAATTTTAAAAATTACATTAGAATCAGAAAGCAGAATTCAGTGTAGAATCAATTTTTATCTATCTGGCAGCACATTTAGCTGAGAAAAAGCATACTTCAGCATATGGCTGGATCCACCTTATTTGCTGTTGCCCCTCCGTATGTTGTTTCAGATGGTGGTTTTTTTACTCAATGAAGTATAAGCTTGTTAGACTGTTTTTGAATAGTTCTGAGTTTCCTTGGGTCTGTTTGAGATAATCCTGTGATGAACCTTTTCAAAATTTCTCTCTCAAAACTTTTTAAGGCAGTTTCCTCGAATCAGTGGTTAGAGCATGGGAACACAGAGGAAAAAGATCTGGGTTTTGGGCCAGAATCTGTCATCAGCTTGCCTTGGGAAACTAAATTTAACCTCATTGTGCCTCAGCTTCCCCATTTCTAAGGCACTTTTCAATCATATTATTATATATTGCTTGTAATCCAAAGATTTTAAAATCCAGCTGGATTTTTGAATTTCAACTCACCCCACAACAGGTATGACACCAGGAAAGGGAGTAAGGGACAGAAGGGGACTGGGATATAAGAAGTTGTCAAATAATGTTGTAAAGCATCTTGAAGAAACATTATAAACCCCCAAAATACTAAAAGTCGATTTTTTTTTTTGTGACACCAGTTGATGTGATTGAAACCCATGCAACCTACATATTCACTGTAGGTTTACTTGACAGGCTGAACTGTGCTCGGTATAAGTCTGGGGTGAGTGGTAAAGGTGGCATTGTTTTTTGATTCCTGAACCTGGCAGCAATGAGCACTAGCCCTGGCCCAAGATAACAGAGCAGCATCCAAGCTCTGCTCCCAACTGAGACAAGGGGAATACGTATTGCCCTTGGGAGTGCCGCATAGGCTGGGGACCTGCTGTCCTGTCACAGACTTGACATTTCCTTAGCTCTGCAGGTCCCAATACATTCTGGGATGGAAAGCCTGCAAAATTTGAATTGAATATGTAATTCAATCATTACATAACAAATGACGCACTGTTGGTGTGTGAGGGAGATTAATGGTCCTGGATCATTGGACAGTGGGTAGGATGTTCTAAGTAAAGACTACTCCTACCTTTCTAATCTGTTGAAAAGCTTGCTGCCCAAACTATATTGTACATACATTCAGCAAATGTCATTTATGAAATATGCACTTTAAAACATAACATAGTTTTCTAATGTATAAGCTGGGTACATAATTTTCAAACAGTTAGAACTTTGTTAAATCAAAGTCATGTTTTCCACCAAACAGCATCATGTTTCAAAACTCATCTTATTTTGCTTTAGCCAGCACTAATTATTGACTAGGTTTCCTTGTTTGTTTAAAACACACAAGGGGAAAAAATTCCATCCTACAGCATTAAAAAAAAAAAAAAGACTTATTTCCTCAAACAAACAAAAAAAATCAGAAGAGAGCAACCAAGGACAACTTCCTTCCGAGAAGTAAATTCTTTGGAGAGTTATCAGTATTTTAGAGAAAGAGAAAGGAGGAGAAAAAGGATTATATAACAAATGTTTTTATCCTTAACTATAATAATGATGCACTTCTAAGGACAAGTTCTGAACACAGAAAAAGTAGATCTGGGAGAGCCTGAATAAAGGAACACAGCAGTCTCCAACTTTCTCCTAGGCTTAATGTTCCATACCTTCACTGTGATCTAGCTCTGGTCGGTAAGATAAGAAAAGCCAGGATAGTCCAACTAGAAGAGTCACCACCAGATTCACCACAATCCATGGTTGAAGAATCTGTTCCTCTGCACCTGCAACCCTGAGCAAAGCATTAGATACTTATTAGGGGGCACAAAGTGAGGCCTGTCCTGGTGTATGTATATTATTATTTTAACAACTTCTACAGTGTAGCACTCTGGCAGCTAGATACTTTAATTATAGAGATTAAAAACACCAAACAAAATCAAATATTTGAACAACAAATATTTCTCACATCATGCTGTAAAGTCTTGGGGTCTGAAAGGCAGCAGAGGAGAGTGAATACCAAAGGCTAGGATCCAAATGAAAAGCCCTACTATCCAGCATCAAATGTAGATTTCAACACTAACCCCCTTCCCTGGCTGGGAGATAGAAAGCGAAGAGCAGGATTAAATGGTAAATTGTCATCCTGGCAAAAGGTTAATAACAGGGGATCTCAAGGTTCCATATTAGATCCAGTGTTGTTTAATATATTTATTAATGATCTGGAAAGGGGAATGAGTAGTGGGGTAGCAACATTTGCAGAGGAGACAAAGTTTTAATTAGGATTGTGACAGAGTGGACTATGTCTGTATCAAATTACAAATTCTCTTTTGTACTTTGTGTTTAACACTTATCTGAACTTGCTTAAGGGCTGCATTCCAGACTGCTGTCTTGCCTAGCAAAGGAGTATGACACCTTGTTGAAGGACTGTCTCTGAGAGTCATGAAGACTGCAGTCTGGGGCCATCAAATTTGATTCTGTCTCAACTACTGGCCTAGCCTTTAAGGAGCATTGATCTTTCTACACATGGGTCCATAGTTCTGCAGTATCATCTTGATCAGTGTCTTTTTTATGTAAGTGATGAACCCCTATGCTAAAGTATAATTAAAAAAAACCATTGATTTTTATGCATTTTCTCAAATACAAATCTATATAATTGTTCTAGGTTTGTCATGTTTGGTGCCATTGTGTTTGCAAGAGAAAGAGTTTTCAAATGATGACCAGCTTGACCCATTTCAGGCAATACTCTGTTAACAAAATTTCCACCAACCGGAGGACCTGGAGCTGGGAGCCAGGTGGACAGCATGTCCTGCCTGTCATGCTGCAGAGGGTGAAACCACTGACGACGTGATTCTGTAGATTTTTACAAATCAGATGACAACGTCCTTACCTTTCTATCACTAACTTGCCCACGGAATGAGATTTCACTACATTAGGCTCTCAGATTTCAAGAGAGAGGAAGAGGCAAGAAAGCCAAGTGAGCACAGTGTGAGTCTGGGAACAGCTAGAGAGAGAGCTTTTGGATTTCTTGGCTAAAGGCTTGGAGGCTGTAAGCTAAAAAGTTGCTCATTTTGTTCTTGGTTACTTCTGCATTCAGAGACAAAAGACTTTGTACATTTTTTGTAAATAAACGAAACTGCATCACAGAAAATATCAGACTCAATTAATTTCTACTTCCAACTGGAATATCCTAGGGCCCTGAAACTGGACTAGCTTCTTGGGGGTTTGGGGGTTTGTTGCCAGAGACTGGGTTTTGCTTGTTGTACACCAAAAAAACCAATTCTTTAAATATTTATTAACCCATTCATAAGTGATTACTATCTCTCTCTTCTTTGTTCTATCAACACAGCACTTTTTCCTAATTTGTTGGACAGAATAGATAATCTCCTCCAAAAATGACACTGGCACTCCACAGATTGATCTGCACAAGGAAACAAAATGTGCCACCTCTGCGATGTACCATTTCAGAGTTTGGTCACTTCCAAAATTGGGGCCTCAGGACTGAGCCAATCAGGGAGTATAACAGATGCATTTAACCATTAGACACAGTGAGCCCTATCATATGAGTTGCCAAGCACTCTCAATTCTTAAAGTCATCAAGGACTGAGTTTAAGGTCTCAAATGCAAAAATATTAGAACAGTTTATTATTGGAAATCTTTTATAACACTTTTAGATGTTCACTACATATCATTGCTAAGCCACTGTTAATGTAAACATTCTTACACGATCTGTGTCATAGACGTGGCAAGATGATATTAAGTATTTAAGAGAAAAAATAATGCTATCTAGATTTCCTACCAGAGGCTCCCATTCTCCGAAGGTGGTGTGTAGAGGTTGATTTTATCACTTGTCATCTGCTGGCTCAGAGATAAGACGAGAGCAGCAAAATATACTGGGAGAAATGGAAAGAAGTTTGCAGCTTTCACTAATTTTACATAAAACACTGTCCAGTCATGAAATAATGATTTTTACCATGCTCCCTCTCTCCCTCCACCACACTCTCCAAAGTCCTAGAATGGGCTGTTCATTTCCCACGTCCAGCCTTCTTCGTCTTCTCCAGCACTCTCCTTAACCCCTCAGATTTAGCTTCTGCCCCCTGCATTCTACCATCCTGACCAAGGCCACTAACAACCTTCTGGCTAAGTCAAAGAGGTATGTTGTTATTCTCGTTCTACTTTGTCCATGTGCTGCATTCAGAATGGAAAAACAAGGGGTAAGGAAGAGAAAGAGGACTGGGAAACACTAAAAATCCCACAAATCACTCATTCCAAACCTTTACATGAGAATAGTTAGTGAAACATTCAGCTCTTTGACCCTCCTTTTTTATCTAACAGACTGATGTGGTAATATTTAATATAGTTATGTAATTTTTTTAAAAGAAAACAATTAGGGATGAAATTTCCATTAACAGTAATGGAGATTATATGTTTAAACTCAGTATTGAAAATGTATCCCAAGATGCATATATGCTGTAATTTTCTGCTTTCTGAATGTTACAGTCTGTTGTATACTCACAGAAAGAGGCTATAGCTGCTGGGTCCAGGGTGAGGAAGCCTCGCGCTGCTACTGATGCTTTCGCCAAGTCAATCCTGGACGGACACGGACACACACACACGGACACACACACACAAATATAAAGAAATGAAGGTTACTTATTTATAATCAAGATTCTTCGAGACAGCTCTGTGTATACACACTTACAGGTACTGTGCCACCTTGTGGTACCTTATGGTAGAACATTCTTCCAGTGGTGTAACCTAGAGCAGTGGTTTTCAACCTTTGCAGACTACTGTACACCTTTCAAGAGGCTGATTTGTCTTGCGTACCCCAAGTTCCATCTCTCTTAAGAACTACTTGCTTAGAAAATCAGACATTAAAATACAAGTGTGTCACAGCACACTATTACTGAAAAATTGCTTACTTTCTCATTATTACCATGTAATTATAAAATAAATCAACTGGAATATAAATATTGTATTTACATTTCAGTGTGATACTTACCATATAATAGTATATACAGTAGTACAAATAAGTCATTGGCAGTATGTAATTTTAGTTTGTACTGACTTTGCTAGTTCTCTTTATGTAGCTTGTTGTAAAACTAGGCAAATATCTAGATGAGTTGATGTACCTCTGGAAGACCGCTGCATACCACCAGTCACTGACATTCTGAAGGCAAGGCCATCTAGGGGCAAGATGCCCTAATCACCTCAGTTCCTTCCACCACAAAGCCAGAGACACCAAACAAACAAGAAGTCTGACAGAGAGAGAAAGTCAGGAGGGCAGTGTGAATATACAAAGTGATCTTGAAGAACCTCGGTTACAAGCAAGTAACCTTAATTTCTTCTTTGCATGGTTCTGCATATTCCCACTTATGGGACAGAGTCATAAACAGTGCTGAAAACTGACCTGGAGGTGGGAACAGAGTCCTAGTTGAATAGAGATTGTAGCACTGCTTTACCAAATCCAGTGCCTACCCCAGAGGTCCAGTCCAAGGCTTGGTGCTTATTGAAAGTGTGGACTGAAGTCCAGGTTGTAGCTCTGCAAATTTCAGCAACTGGCACCTGCCTAAAACAAGTGAAGGAAGAAGCCAGAGCTCTGGTGGAATGAGGTACAGCAACTTTTTTTAGTGTGTAATATTCAGCAATATATTTTTAATCCATCAAGGTATAGTCTGGGAAAAAATATATAACCCTTTCAATTTTTAGCAGAAGCCACAATTTTGACAATTTACAAAACTCTTAGTTCTATCTAAATAATAAGCAAGGGCCCTTCTGGCATCCAAAGTGTGTAGAACAGATTCCTCCTTATCAGAACAAGGCCAAGGGGGGAAAACAGCAAATTAATTGTCTAATTGATTTGAAAATCAGATACCACCTTAGATAAAAGCCTGGGGATCAGGTCTGAGAACTACCCTATCTATGAAAACAAGTGAAAGTTGGATCAGTCATAATGGCATTCAATCCACTCACTATCCTGGACGATGCGATGGGGATAATGAAAGCTATCTAGATAGATCAAATGAACTGAACTATATACCTCTGAACAAATTTGTTCTCACTGACCACTATATCAGGCAGGCTAGAGTGTTCTGAGGTCTGCTGATTATTATACAGAGTCTGTCCCAACTTGGTCTGTAGACCTGAGACATCTAATGCTGCATAGGTCTCATTCTCAGATGAGGAAAAGGAGTCACATAAGTAGTGGCTATTACAAGGCCCATGAGACCCAAAAAGAATTTTATTCTTTGAGTGTAACACTGCTGAAATCTGTCATCTGACAGAAAAGCTCTTCCTTCCAGGGAGTTCAATATAAAGCCTATAACGGGAATCTTTTGAGCAGGACAATAAATTGACTTTGAGTGGTTGAGGAGTTCAACATCTGAAAAAGAAATTAGCTGTAAAAACAATATGGCTTCACAGGTCCTCGTGTACAGCAGCGTCAGTAGCCCATTGTCCAAATAAGGGTAAACAAAAAAAAAAACCCTAATTTCTCAAATGACTCACTACCACAGAGAGGCATTTTGTAAAACTCTGGGTGCCATGGGGAGGCCAACGGAAATACCTTGTACTAGAAATGGCATCTGGTCACCATGAAACAGAGGTACTTACGATGAGAGACAAATCAATATATGAAAATACGAGTCCTTTTAATCAAGAGTTGTGAACCAATCCATGACTGACAGCAAAGGGGTTATAAAAACCAAAGTCAACATGTGGAATTGGAACTTCCAAATGGCTTGCTCAAGTTGCTTCAGTCTAGTATAGGAAGAAACCCCCCATCTTTCTTCCACACCAGAAAGTAATGGGAATAAAAGCCCTGACCTCTCAGGTATTTGGAGACCTGCACAACTGATCCCATCTGAAGTAATTTTTCTATTTATGCAAGATGAATAATCTTGTGAGAGGGGTCCCTGAAGAGGGAAAGTTAGGAAGTAATGGGGGAGGAGGGGCAATGTTCCAAATTATATGGCACAGCCCCTTTCTATAATCTCTAGAACCCATTAGCCCGACATAATTATTCTCCATGTATTGATAAAGTGAGCTAGCCTCTTTCCAAAGGAGGCAGCTGATTGAAAGTCAAGAACCAGCCAGTCAGGACCAATCATCTTGTCAAAATTAAGGCTTGTTGTTTCAGGACAAAGATGCTGACACGGAAGCAGGCTGTTCAGATTTAGACCCTGGTCTGAAAGGCCTCTTATTATGGAATGCTGCAGGCTCCTGATATTGCTCAGGTCTCTGACTTGATGAAAAGTAAGACAATGAAGACTAGGGGTACAGTTGTCTCTGGTACTAGAAAGAAGGAGTAGACTAGAGGGTCTCCTCCTAGCACAGGCAATCAAACCCAAAGAACAGGCAGTTGATCTCATGTCCTTTAGTTTTCTTACCTGTAGGAGGTGGACAGAGGGTGGTACAAGATGAGCCACAAGTCTCTGCATTCTTCCTCTATCTTTTTCCTGGAAAGGATCCAGGTCTGGATCTGAGACAGAATGCTCTGGGGATAACAGCACGTTCAGAGAGAAGTAAGGAGATCCAGCTCTTTGTGGAGCCCTTTTAAGTGGTTCTAGGTGGAGGAAGCACAAAGATGTTTCAGGGATAGATCAGCAGTGCCTTCTGATAGCAGGAGACGAGGGAAATACTGGAACCAGAACAACATGCCTTCTTTTGGATGACTTGTGTTTCACATTCGGAACTGATGAGTGAACTGGAGCTGGAAGGTGAACTTGGGCTGCCATGGTTACAAAGCTCTCAAGAACTGAGGATGTAGCCTGAATTGAGTCAGGAACCGACAATGGATCTGAAGATGTGGCTCTGTAACAGGCTGAACTACAGGTGCTGATGGGCTGGGTTCTGATACACCGATCAATTCCATCTTCCTGGATCTGGAAGTGGAAGTCAGAACTGACACTGTACCATAAGGGTTCTGTCAGGGCCAGGTAGTTGGGAGAAAAGAAGTACTACACCAGCAGCCAAACAGTCTTTCAATCCCTCTTCCTGAACTTGGGCAGTCAGATCCAACCACATGGCACTTGCTTTGGACATCTGTAACCTTAACTGAGTTTAACTTAACTGAGGGATCCACAGGAACCAAATCAGGCCCCAACAGGGATTGCAGCTTCTTGAAGCCATTCGGTCACTTGGTGCTGGTAGCCACAAGGGCAGAGACTTGCCTCTTAGAGGTAGAATCCAAGACCTGATCGGGTCCAGAGGATCTAGCCTTCAGAGGTTTCTTTAGGAGGAAGAGGAGCTCAAACAAGTCTCCCTATCCAATTCAAAATGATGTGGAAAAATTGGAGAAATGGTCTGAAATAAATAGGATGAAATTTAATAAGGCCAAATGCAAAGTACTCCACTTAGGAAAGAACAATCAGTTGCACATCTACAAAATGGGAAATGACTTCAGAAGAAAGAGTACTGCAGAAAGAGATCTGGGGCTCATAGTGGATCACAAGCTAAATATGAGTCAATATGTTGCAAAAAAAAGCAAACATCATTCTGGGATGGATTAGCAGAAGTGTCTCGATTACAACACAAGAAATAATTCTTCCGCTCTACTCCATGCCGATTAGATCTCCACTAGAATATTGTGTCCAGTCCTGAGTGCCATATTTCAGGAAAGATATGAACAAATTGGAGAAAGTCTAGAGAAAAGCAACAAAAACGATAAAAGGTCTAGAAAACATGACTGATGAGGGAAGATTGAAAAAAATGGGTTTGTTTAGTTTGGAGAAGAGAAGACTGAGAAAGGACATGATAACAGTTTTCAAATACATAAAAGGTTGTAACAAGAAGGAGGGAGAAAAATTGTTCTCCTTAACCCCTGAGGATAGGACAAGCAGCAATGGGCTTACGTTGCAGCAAGGGCAATTCAGGTTGGACATTAGGAAAACTACCCTGACAGTAAATTTAAGCACTGGAATAAATTGCCTAAGGAGGTTGTGGAATCTCCATTACTGGAGATTTTTAAGAGCAGGTTACACAAAAACACCTGTCAGGAATGGTCTAGATAATACTTAGTCCTAACATAAGGTCTAAGTACAGTCTTCTTGAGGTCCCTTCCAGTCCTAAGATTCTATGATCGTTACGGTCTCCGTGAGTAAAGGTTTGGCAAATCAAACACCCAGAAAGTGACAGTCCTTCTTCCAGGCACTTAAAGCACTGCACGTGGTGGTCATTGGATAGCGGAACGACAGGCAAGAAGTGTACTTCTTGAACCCCAGCTTCCTCTGTTTCTTCATTTCCTTCATAACCCAGAACCAAGAAAAACACTAACTCACAAACTCTACTTAACTAGCTAAAACTAATTACTCCAAAGAAGAAAAAAACTCCAAAGAGACTGGAGTGGTTCACATCCCACCAAGCACATGGTTGGAAGGAACTGAGGTGATGAAGGTGCTCCTCCCTCATATAGCCTTGCCCTCAGAACATTGGTGACCCTGATAGAAGGGGTGGGGGGATGGGATGAAAGCATTCTAGCTCAGTGGTTCCCAATCTGTGGCCTGTGGGGTCTTTCAAAGTGGCCTACTGCTTCCCTCCCTTTGGCTGCACAGAAGGGAGCTGCTGCCTAAGGACCCAGGCAGAGCATGTTGCCACTGGGCTACAAGACCAGTGCAGGCTCCTTGTTGCAGCCCAGGGGATGGGAGATCAACACTCCCCTCTCCCCCTGGCTGTAGCAAGGAGCGTGGCAAAGTGCCCCACCTGGGTCCATAGGTGCTGTGGTCCCTGCTGGAGTCAGAGGGAAGGGAGCACTGATCTCCCGGCCCCCTGGCTGTAGAAGGGGCAGATTGCCTAGGGACCCAGGTGGAGTGCAAGGGGCGACAGGACACAAGTGGTTTCTCTGCTGAAGCCAGGGGACAGGAGATCAGCGAGGAGGTCCTCGCTGAACTCCTTCCCTCTGGCTGCATTGGGGGGGAAGGGGCTGCTGGCGAAGATAGATGGCCCTTCAGGGTTGTAAAAATGATATCTGTGGCCCTTGAGCCAAAAAGTTCGGGAACCACTGATCTAGCTTACACAACTAGAAGGATTTACCACAAGGCACCACAAGGTGGCACAGTACCCATACATGGGAACATACAGAGCCACTCAAGGAGGAAAGGCTCGTTTAATACACTGCAGGGCCTTTACTACTTTACTATTCTATTAGTTATTTTTGCAAAATACATGTGTATGCATCTACTACAATTCCTTAACGTAAAAGTATATCGCATATATACATACATAGGATAAAATCTTCTTTTGTCAAGGTAAAGCAAGGTAGAAACTAATTGCAGCAAATGAAGCAATCTACAGTACATTCTATCCCAGGTCAGAGATGTGACACAGAAAAAAACTTTATGATTAGATGACTTTAGAACAGGATGTATGGCATACAAATTATATAAATTATACAAATGAACAAACATTTTACCTGTCAAAGGCTGAAACAGTGCTGATAGCCAGCAACAAGAAAAGGAAACACTGAGCAGGATATGCTAATGCCTTGTATTGCTGTAGCAGGTTTGAGAGAGTGGACAGCTGGTTTCCTGCTAGAATGTAAATTACAATAATGTTCCACACAGCAAAGCCAGCAAGGAAGCCGTGAGTAAAAAGTCCAATTACCCTAAATGGATAAGAGAATGTTAGACAGTCATTATAAATAGCTGTAATCTCAGCAAAAGTTAACAACCCAGACTGTCATAGAAGCTAAAGATGGACACGACCTATTAAGTTATCCACTCCATCTCTCTGCCATGACAGGAGGACTGCTCCTTACATATCTTTTTCTAGTACTTTGTCCAGTCTAGTTTAAAAAGTTCCAAGCAATGGGGCTTCCACCTCTTCCCTTGAGAGACTGGATCACAGCCTAAGAGGTCTTACTAAGGAAATTTTTCCTGATGTTCAGCCAACATTTTCTATCTATGCCATTACTCCTATAGTTATGGGAGTTATATTCCTTTGCAATACTCTAAATAATTCCTCTCCAAACTTGGTGTTCATACTCTTCAAATATAGAGGTTATGTGCACTCCTCCCTCTGCAGCAGTCCCCCATTTTCATTTTAGTGGTATTTTATCTAAACTATATGTATCTTATAGTCCCTCCAGCCCAATGATAATTTTTGCTGTTTTTCTCTGATCTCCTTGCTAATGTAATGCCCAGAAGTGAACACAATGTATACAGTACAAATAAACCAGAGTCAGATAGAAGAGAACTATTATTTTCTTGCTCCATATCACAATGGCTCTGCATAACTACACTAGCCTTTTTGCTACTACATCACATGGCAAATGCATGCCTAACTTGATTTAAATTTTGCTTCTAATTCTTTTTCAGCATTACTATTTCCAAGTTATTCTCTCATGAGCTATGTATTTTTCAAATATTTTCTTCCCAAATGTATAACAGTAGTTACGTATGTCTCATTTTTAAATCTGATTCCTTTGTAGGTCCCTTTGTATTCCTTCCATCCTCACTAACATTTGCATCTCTTTCCATTTTAGTTTCATCTGTGAATTTCAACAAGAAGTTTACTACTTCTTCAAGATCATTTTTGAAGATGTCAAATAATACAGGACCTAACACAATCACTAATCACATCAGCCCAGCTCATTACAATGCTGTTTATCATTACATTTCATTTATGGTGTTACAACCACTTTTCAGGTTAGTCCATTTGCCTTTTTTTCTACAAATGGTACATTAAAGGCAGCTTCTGCATTTCATCCAAACTGAAAAATCTGTTATTTTCTAAAATTATACATTATGGATTTATGGTTCTCCTACAGTTTAATTTCTGGCTGCTATATTGCAACCCAGAAGCATTCTCAGTCAAAACAAAATAAAATATACTATAATTTGCTAAAGTACTGAGAAGCTTTAGGCTTATTCCCTCAATAGAAAAATTTGCAGTTAATCAATTCTGCACTCATCCATTGTTTATTGAGTGTGTCCAAAGAAACTAAAAGGGACATTTAGGCCTAGTTTACACCAGAGACTTTTGTCGACCAAAGTCAGCTTTTTGCACCAAAACAGTGGTGATGTACAAACTGCAATCATCCCCCCCTCCTCCCCATCAACCCAATTCCCCTGATTTTGCGACAAAATAAGACCACTTTGATGAGAGGCGTAGAGTTTTTTGCATCAAACTTTTAGTGATAAAGCATCAGCGCAGAGACCGCACTTGGTTCTGTTGTGGTAAATGGCCTCCAGGAAGTGTCCCATAATGCCCATCCTGACCGCTCCAGCCATCAGTTTGAATTCTGTTGCCCTGCAGCCATCCGCCTCTCCCCCTTTAAAGTCCCGAGAATTTTTGAAATTCCACTTCCTGCTTGGTTGGCATGGATAACTACATCTCATCTTCCCATGACCATGGCAGCGCTATGCACCCAATGCTCTCCCACTTGGAGCACACCGGAGCTTCTGGATTTGATCAGCATTTGGGGAGAGGAGGCTGCAGTCCCAGCTCCACTCCAGCAAAGGAACTTTGATACTGTAGCCTGGAGGTGTGGACTCTCTCTGAAATTGACAGGGAGGGAGAGCCAAACCACACCCCCCCCCGGGGGGGAACCCAGGAAGACAACACCTGACTGGAAGCAGGTAGGTGGGGCTAGGCCTTTAAAACCCAGGCCTGCTCGCTCAGTCAGGGCCCAGTGGCAGAGGGAGAAGGACACCTCTCCCTTGGTGCTCGAGCCTAGGGCTGCACCCAATGTCAACCCAGAGGAGAAGCTGCCGGATCTACCCACAGCATGGGGCCCTACAGATCCAGAGGAGCTGCCTGCATATGAGCAGAGTGAGACCTTTGGATCCCACGACCTGGAGGAAGGCCTGCCTGAGCTGCCTACTGCCTGGGACCCAGAGGACCTGCCTGGGGGCCTGAGGACTTAAAGGAACTGTCCTCCGCAGAGGACCCCGCACAGTTTCCGGACCTGCCACTGATTGACGGTGAGGGACTCGTGGGACTCCCACATGCCTTCTACACCAGCAACCCAGGGAGAGATGACTAGCCCCAGGTACTCTATGGAGAGGGTGGAAGGAAGAAGCCCAGGGAAGCTGACTATGGTCCGGCTGAGCTGACCCTCGCTGTGAGTCAGCGCGTTTCAGCTAGAGCCCCACTGATGCAGTGACGGGAAACCCCTTCACTGAAAGGGCCCTGGGCTGGGATGCAGGGGAGATGGGTGGGCCTGTGTCCCCCTCCCCCCTTCCTACCCCAACCTGGGGTGAATGCCTGTTGAGCACCAGAACCTGTCCCTTACTGCCTGCCACACCCTGCTGAAGGCCGGATATAGACTGCTTCCTCGCTCTGCCAAGGGCTCGAGCCTGTGTGTGTGTGTCTGCCTGCCCTAACAAAGGGCTGGGCCATAGACTGCTGCTCACCCTGCCAAGGGCTCGAGCCTGTGTTTGATTGTCTGCCCTCCCGAGGGGCTAGGCGACAGACTGCTTGCTCACCCTGCCCAGGCCTTGAGACTGTTTGCTGGCCTGCCCTCCAGAGAGGCTAGGCTATAGACTGCTTCTTCGCCCTGCTGAGGGCTGTTTCCCGTTGCCGGCCCGTTCCTGGCTGAGTGCCGGACCAAAGACTGCTGGCACGCCCCGTGGGGGCAAGAGACTATTCCCCCAAAGAAGCGGCCTGAACCAAGGCTCACCCTACTGAGGGCCGGAGGCGGACCCCTTAATTCGGACTCCCCGAAGGGCATAGGCGCTGGGAGGTGTGACCTCCCTCTGAGACTGACGCAGAGGGAGAGCCACCGGCGCCGCCCCCTACAGGGGATCTTCTACAGATACATATGGTCAAATTTCTTGTTTAATGGTGGAGAAGAGCTATGAATGGGACATGCTACAGTGCCATGTGAAAATCAAGGAGCTGCGGCAGGAGTACCAAAAGACTAGGGAGTCAAACTTTTGTTCTGATGCGGACCCAAAGACCTGATGCTTTTATAAGAAACTGGAAGCCATCCTCAGCAGTGACCCCATCTCCACCTCCCAGAGACCCATTGATACCTCCATGGGCCTGGAGGCAGTGGACACCGGACTCAACCACGATGAAAAGGTCATGGATAAGAAGGTCAAGTTGGAGGATGATGCGGAGAAGGGGACTGGGTCATTTTCTGACATGGGGAGCCAGGACCTCTTCTTGACCCCGGAGGGTTTGAGCCAGTCCCAACTCTCCAGCTCCAGCATGCAGGATGCAGGACAGAGGACCTCGGGTAAGTGATTTTTTTGAGCTGATGCTGCTGTTACCTGAAGTACAGCTGTCCTTTGCTTTGTTGCATTATACAGCTGGTTGAAGAGATAGAAATGCACAAGAGTAGCTGTGTTTGCGTGAGTTTCCCAGTCCATTGTTCAGCTAAGCAGTGCGGCGGAAAAGTGTGTTAATGCATACCGAGATTTCATGGGAATCCTCCAGAGAGATCTCTAGGAAACTTTCCTGGAGGTACTCGCCAATCCATTGTGTTTCCTCCCTGTGTTGTAGGAAACTTTCCTGCACCAATCTGCAATCACTTGTTCAGGGTCCAAAGTGGCACACAGGTGAGCAACATAGGGACCCGGTTTAAAGCTGCTCACATGGAGGAGATACACCCTAGCATCCCTACTTACTTCTCAGGAGAGAGATATCGGCTTCTATGGCCACTGCCTGTGGAAAATGGTGGCACAATTTGAAAATTTGTCCCTATCTTCCTGCATCAATACCTCAGACAACCACCCAGAGCCAGCTTGAGTGCCCCCTTCCTGCAGGCACAACTCACCATACCCTGATAGATCACCAAGCTGTGCACTTGCCACGGGACAGTGAGAAAGAGATGTATTTTATAGTAACGCATCAATGCTGTTATTGCACTCACAATAATGCTTCTGTTCATTGTTTATTGTGCTTCTACAGGTGTGTCCTTGGCAGGAAAACCCTCCACACCTGCCGAGTGCCTGCAGCTGATAAGAAAACGACCATGGAGGAGCAAAGAGGAGATGTTCCAAGAACTCCTCCAGTTCTCTAAGGTGGAAAAAAAAGAAAAAAGAGCATGGAGACACACTGTGTCTGAAAATCAAAAAATTGATAGGCAGGACAGGAGGGACAACCAGAAGCAAGTGATAGCAGGTCACGAGCGCAAGATAAAAGCTATGGAGGAGCAAAAAGAGCTGCTAAAGTCACTCATAACTACTGAAGTCATGTGTGCTCACCTTCCCTTGCAGCCTGTAAGCAGGTGACATGGCCCGGCAGGGATGTCGCGACCCTTCCTCGGGCCCAGGCTCCAAGGAAGGCCACAGCGCCTTGCTCTATGGGAAAAAGCTGGCAGGATACAAGTCTTTAGCTCTGGCCCCCAGGCAGGGTGGGCTATCCACACAGTCTGTAGCCCCCAGCCCTCAAGTGGGCGGGGCAGGCAAAGTAGCCTATAGCCCCCAGCCCTCAAGCATGGCAGAGCTGGTGAAGTAGTCTATAGCCCCTGGCCCTCAAGCAGGGCAGAGCTGTTAAGCAGCCTGTTGTCCCCAGACCTTAGACAGGGCGGGGCAGGCAAAGTAGTCTTTAGCCCCCAGTCCTCAGGCGGGCAGGGCTAATAATGCTTGGAAGCTTCTGGCAAGCAGGTTCAGAAAAGCCAAGCACTCCCAGGATGGCTAGGGAAGGGGGAAAGGAGGATGCAGGCCCACCCGACTCCACTGTGTCCCAGCCCAGGGCCCCATCAGTGGAAAAGAGGTTTTCCACTGAGTCAGTGGGGATCCAGCCACAACACGCTGACTGGTTTGACCACAGACTCAGCCAAACTATAGTCAGCTGTCCCTAGGCTACTTCCTCCCACCCTGAACCCGGGTACAGGTCTTCCTCCAAGTCGCTGGGGTAGACAGCTAGCAGAAGTTCCATTAGTCCCTCATAGTCGGCCAGCAGCAGGTCCAGGAACTTCTCGGGGCCGTCAGCGGATGGCAGCTCCCCCAGGTCACAGGGTCCCGATGGGTCCTCCAGCACACTGGGCTCAGGCAGCTCCAGTGGGTCTTCAGTGACGGGCAGCTCCTCTAGGTCAGAGTCGGCCTCGGGGGGTTTCTCCCAGTCAGTGGTCTCTGGTAGCTTTTACCACCTACTAGGACCTGGCGGCCTTTCCCAGTCACTAGGGCCCGGTGGCCCTATCCAGTCACTAGGGCCCAGCAGACCGGGCAGGCCTTGGAGGCTCTGGTCAGTGGGGTGTTTGATCTGCACAACTGCATGGTCTGGGTCAGGCCCAGACCACAGCCTCAGGGAAAGCAAGTCCTTCTCCGGCAGCAGCTTCCCCCTGACTGAGCTGCTAGGCTGGCCTTTTGTACTTCCCCTTCCTGTCCTGGTTCCACACCTCTGCTCCAGGGTGTTTGGCCTGCAGGACCCAGATCTGCCCAGCAGGGGCATTGCAACCCTTCCTTGGGTCCAGGCTCTGAGGAAGGCCACAGTGCCTTGCTACACAGCCAATACAGAACTGCTTTCCATGCCCTCACCAAACTCCACCCACACATTCCTACCAAACTCCCAGCCCGTCTTGGTACCCCGTTCACACCAACCCAGCTTCCAGAACTATCATAGCTCATGCTGCCCCTTACTTCTTTCTCCGCTCCAGCCAGCTTTTTGCCTACTAGCCCTGACATCTAGTTGTTCATAGTCAGCCATAAGGCAATCCGCCTCTGCGCTCCACCCAGGAGGAAACTTTTCACCCTTAGCTTCACAAATATTATGGAGCACACAGCAGGCAGCTATAACCATGGGAATATTTTTCTATTTAGCTTTAACCTGCCATAAAGGCATCATCAGCAAGCTTTCAATCTGCCAAACGTACATTCAACAGTCATTCAGCAGCTGCTCAACCTGTTATTGAAGCGCTCCTTGCTGTTATCCACATTGCCAGTATACGGCAACCATAAGACATGGCAGTAAGGGGGTAGGCTGGATCTCCCAGGATCACTATGGGCATCTCAACATCCCCCATTGGAATCTTTTGGTCTGGAAAGAAAGTCCCTGCCTGCAGCTTTCAGTACAGGCTACTGTTCCTGAAGATGCATGCATCATGTACCTTCCCTGACCAATCCGCATTGATGTTAGTGAAATGCCCACAGTGATCCACAAGCACCTGCAGTACTATAGAGAAGTATCCCTTTCTATTGATGTACTCCATCACAAGATGGCCCAGAGCCAAAATAGGGATATGCATGCCATCTATCGCCCCACCACAATTAGGAAATCCATTGCTGCAAAGCCATCCACTATTTCACGCACATTTCCAAGACACACAGTCCTTTGTTGCAGAATGCAATTAATGACCCTGCACACTTGCAGTAACTCAGCACCAATGATGGACTTCCCAGCTCCAAACTGATTAGTGACCAACCAGTAGCAGTCTGGAGTTGCCAGCTTCCACATGGTGATGGCCACACGTCTCCACTGAGAAGGCAGCTCTCATTCTAGTGTCCTTGCACCACAGGGAAGGGGCAAGCTCTGCAAGGTGGCTTTGCTCATTCAAAAGTTCTGCAGCCACTGCTCGTCATCACAGACCTGCATAACCATGTGATTTCACCACTCAGTGCTTGTTTCACACATCCAAAAGTGGTGGTGCACTGTGTGCAGATGCTCTGTGAATGCAAACAGTAATCCAGCGTTGTTTGTTTGCATGGCACACAGTAGATCAGGAGCCTCGGATTCCAGTTCTGATTGGGAGCTTATGACTGACTGCATGATCAGCCACAATGTGTTCAGAATACGGACAACAACGATGGAGACAGAGATGGTGGGCACTAAGGAAACTGGGGTCATTGAAAAATGCTGCGAAATGCAGTCAGAAACCCATGGAATGACGGGACAGAAATCACTGCATCATGAGATATTGAGCTCACACCCATGATGCACTGCAATCCTCTCTGTCTTCCCACAACCCCTCATGGCACAAGGTGGCAAGTTGCACAGTGGGATAGCTGCACAGTGCACTGCACTCATTCTCGATGCCAGAGCATCAACTGAGGACATGTTTCAGTGACACAATGAGTGCTGTGTGGACAGGCACAAACATTGCTTTTTGATCTTTGCTGTAACTTACATTGACAAAACTTTCTAGCGTAGACAAGGCCTTACAAGTTAGACAGAAGGTGCTCGCTTCAAAAGCATTCCCAAGCCAGCGAGAAAAAGAAATGGATTTCATACTACAGTCTCTTTTCTTTCATTAAAATATTGACCTATCAGATACCTGAAACCTCGGTGCACTGAGAGTGCCACATCCCTGGTGGTCCATAAAGCCTTTACATCCATAAATACATCAATGTTTTCTGTGGTTTTAACCAATTCTGTGCGGTCAGCTGCTTGGAAACGTCCTGAAGAGAAAAACAAAAACTATTCAGTTATGAGGATTATTACTACTTCCTATTATTCATACCGCAGTAATGCTTAACTCTTGTCTACACTAAAAAGTTTTACTGGCATACTGCTATCAAGCATAGCTTTTTCAGTAAGCATTCACATGTGTACCAATGCAGTGTGTCTTCAGGATCAGCAAAGGACATGCTGCACTGCATACAGGTATCCCAGTATCCCCCACATCATCATCTGGCACACTACTCTCCAGGAAATATTTGCATTATATTGTGTGATACCATCACTCCTCTCAGGGAACTGTGGGAGTTCAGAATCAAAACCATAATCCACTCTTCCACACTGTTTTTAAATCCATCCATTTCTTGCCAACAAAAACATAAATGCTGCACAGGCCAAAGAAGCTCTCTCGTTTATTTTAGGGACAAGGAAGTGATTCTTTTATATATGTGGAATCCCTATAACACATCATGCAGAGGGGATACTAAGGAATGGATGATACAGACACTAAATGAAAGCAATCAGCTACTGCAGAAATTCACTAATCAGCTGCACACAGGGTGCACACACCTGGCACAGAGTGGTGGCACCAGACTGTAATGCCAACCTGGGATGACCTACAGTACTTTTGGATGCAGAAGGCCATATTCCTGGAGTTGTATTCCAAGCTCATCTCAGTCTTGCAGTGCACACATGAAAATGAGAGCTGCTTTGACAGCAGAGAAACAGATAGCAATCACTTTCTGGAAGACTGCAATCCCAGACTGCTATCTGTCAGTAGACAATCAGTTCAGGGTTGGAAAATCAACAGTGGGGATGGCCATCATCCAAGTGTGCAAGTTCATTAAGCATATCCAGCTGCTCAAGATTGTGACTCTGGGCAATGTGTAGGAAATAACAGATGGATTCTTTTCTAACTGTGGTGGGGTGACAGATGAGGCACATATCCTGATTCTGTCTCCCTGTTCCTCCTTTACAGCTGAGTACATAAACAGTGATGGTCTCCTGAGAAGTCCTGGCAGAGTAGCATGGGAAGGTGTCCTATCATGGTGGGAGAAACAAGGCTCCTCAGCCTAGAAAGGTCCAGGCAAAGATCCAGAACTACTAACTTGTCATTGGGGACCAGAAAGCTAAAGGGCCTTCTCCACAAGCAGCAGAAGGCTCCTAGAACTACTGGATAGTGAGTGAACCTGTCCATGTCAAAACCTTCCCTCCCTTCACAAAGCTATCCTCACATAGTTTTTACCTCATTCCTGAATTGAATGCAAGTAATATGATTTGGATTCGAAAGCCTGCATCCAATTAGTTTACAATAGATTTTCTGCAAAATCACATAATTTGAATGCTAACTTATTGGATTGTGTGTAGTTTACAGTCAGTGCAAGTGTTTTTTCTATTTGTAATGTATGAATTGTAATTGTACTTGGTTATAGTCAAGTATTGCCAGCAAAAGTATTGGGAAAAGTTTGTATTTGGAAATGGTTTAGGCATCTTTTTCCTGATTCTTTCTGTTGGTATTACTTAGTACTGCCAGTTCACGGCCTGGAAATAAACTGGCTACTTTAAAACAGAATTCCTTTGTTCCCTGCCCATGCACAGTCAGTTGCCAATTTGAGGCGGGGGAGAAGGGGCTCTAGAGAAAATAAAACAGTGGCATGCATTAACGGGGAATGAGTCCCTGTTCCCTTCCTCAGTGATTAGTTCTCTCTCTTTAAGTTTAGCTGGGTCTCAAAGAGGTCCTCAGCATATTAGCGGCAGCTCTTGGGGGCAGTGCCAGATTTTTGCCTTCCTCTTTCTTCTGTAAGCCTGCTGCAGCTCCTTCCCCACTTTGTCTGGCATAGGTCCGCGTCCTTGCTATGTCCCCCTGCTTCTGCATCTTCTTCGCAATATCAGTATATACATCTTGATTCTTGTGGGAATCCATAGCCGTGCCTGCACAGCTCCATCCCCTTCCCAGACTGAAGAAATCCAGGACCTCTTTCCTGGAACAGGTCAGCACAATGTTTAGTTGGAGTCATGCTTGTACAAGGAGATGGCAGGCAGATTAAGAGGTATTTCCAAAACATGCGGCAAATTTAAATAGGAAGCAGGCTTCCAGTCACTGTGAGTCCTGTGCAGCAGAGTTCAAAAATTCGACCAGAAAGGTCACTGCTGCTGGGACAACTGTACTGTGAGCTTGTTGCTGGAGGACTGCATTTGCCAGTACAGGTATTTCTGTGTCCTCAGGGGCACTCTGGTGGCATAACTATACTGATAGACGTGTTATGTCGCTTGATGAACTAGTTTAATTTTGCTGGCAAAAGTTCATTGCTTTGTTGGCAGAACTCAGTTTTTAGTGTGGACACAAGCACAGCTGTGCCGAATAAAGTTTTGCCAGTAAAACCTCCTAGTGCAGACCAGACTTTAGAAATCCCAAGCAGGATGAGGGCCTTGTTATGCTGGGTGCTGCACAGGTAAGAAGCATTAAAAATATTTTGGCCCTTATGTTCCCTAATGATTACCATGACCCCAAAACACGACTGGTTTCAATAATAGCTTCAGAACAGCTACAATTTTCATTTAAAAGAAAAATGCTTTAGCATCCCATTTTGTCTCCCATAAAAACTGCTTTCATCCCTCTTCCCTTTTATTCAAAAAGTATATGAACAAACAGGCCTTCCTATAGGATTTTTTCCCTAAAGTTCCTCACCAGGATAGCAACACTAAAAATACTAGTTAGGCAAAGTTCTGTCATCTAGACTTGCTCCAATCAGGGTCAGTCAACTGTGTGATTAAAAAACTAGTGCTTGTGGGACTCATGTCAAGACTAGTTCAAAAGTAATTCTTGCTTTCCATGAACTTAATTTTGGGGAGCATGACATTTTCAGAAAGAAATGCCCTACTTCAGATTATACTATGATACAGTTAAGTCCAAATTACACATATGCAGAAATTTGATAACATAAAAAAATATACATAAGGCCACATGCTCAAGTGGTTTTAATGTTGTAACTATTTCTGTAGGAAAATACATTTGGACAACTTCTCTTTTTTTAACAGTACAACACTTTTTTCTTATTATTAAAATGTCTGAAGTTACAGGAATGAGAAATTACTTACGATTTTTTTCAACAAACACCTTGCTCACAGGCTGGCTAACACCAGTGGGAGCAGCAAACACAGGTTGCTGATCTGGCCCTTTTGTTTGTTCATTTTCAATAATGTCCTCTTCCTCCACTCCTAGTTCATTGGAACATTGCATTTCTGCTGGCCGAGTCTTCCTATCATCACAGAATATATGGAGAGAAAAAGAACGACTAAAGTTTCAAAGACTAATGCTCTGATACTGTAAATACTTAAGTACATGCCTAACTTTACTGGTATGAATCATACAGACTACTCACGTATGTAAAGTTTCTTCTGCGTGCAACTGTTTGTAGGATTGGGGCCTAAAATTCTTCTTTACAGAAGCATAAAATCACCACCATCAAGCAAACCCGAAATTACTGTTGTCATATTTTACTTTTGTTTTGTGATAAACCACTCAGGTGGGAAAAGAAAGCCATGAAAAGTTTATTGTAATTAGGAAAAATGCAGAAGAAATAAGTAAAAGACTAAAGAAATTGGACTCCTTAGGCAGGAAGAGAAGCAAAAGTGTTTTCAAGGAGCAATATTCAGAAGCTGAAGGGAAGTGGAGACAAAATAAAAAGTAAAAGTAATGTTCTGACAAAGTTAAGGGATATAAGAGGGAAAGTTAAAGAAAAGCAGAAATCAGATGATTAGATTATATCTACATTACAGACTCCTGCCAGCATAGCTATGTCAGCCAACGGTGTGCAAAGATGTGATCCCTGACACCATAGTTGTGCTAGCAGAGGTCCCTAATGTAGATGCAACTATACTAGCAAAGCCACACATTTGCTAGCATGGCTTGTTTTGTCTGTGGGAGATGGTTTTACCATACCAGTTCAAAGCACAGCATTGCCAGTATTGCTGAATCCACACTAGGATCATTTTTGCCAGTGTAGTACAGCGGTATTCCTATACCGATAAAGCACTCTGGTGCAGACATGGCCTATGTTACATATTCTAATTTAATTTTTAAATTATGTGACTTAAGTACTGCATTTATACAATAATATACACAAGTGTAGTGTAGATCTGAAAAAAAAAATTAAAATCAATTAATTGCCCAACTCCCTCTTAGTATTTCTTAATACTAAATCTTAGCATTCACTGTGACCATGTGTACATGAATTAAAAAAACAAAGCTAGTCCCTGACCCTGCAAAGATTTACACACATACTTATCTTCGCACACTTGGAGTAGTTTAAGAGACATCATGTCTTTGCAGGATCAGGGCCTTAAATACTAACATACATTGATACATTATGATAGGTATTCTGCAGCAAGAATTATAAGGCTCCTTAAAAGCTCTCACTTTGTTTTTTTTCGATGTTTACGAATCACTGTTTCTTCAGAGGGCTGGGGATCCATGCCATTTCCATTCTGAAAAAGGGATGTGTTGGGCATGTTTTGCTGGGTGAAAGAAGTCTCAGACTCTGAAGATTTAAAATAAACCACAAAAATAATCTATCTACAAACTAGTACAGAATAAGAAACATATGCACTGAGACATTTGTATAACTATAATGCAATTATTGTGAAGAAAAAGCAGCATGTTCTGATTTTCAGCTAACACAAAATGTTAACACAGGATCATCTATAATTCTCTTCTTCCAAAATTTGATGTTTCCATTAACCTTGTGACAATTTTGTAACCTATTTATCTTTTAATATACTTCTAACAATTCAGGAATTGTGATTGTGTGTTGCAGTACAATGTCAGTAAACTAACATATTACACGTCTTTGTTTCAAAGGCAGCTTTCACAGCAAGGACTGGTGCACTGTTTGTCTCATTAAAAATATTAAATTTTGGATCAGCATTTGAAAAGCAAATCTGTATTTTATGGCCTAGATTACAAAACCTAACAGCATTTACAAAATATGGATTATATTTAACAAGATAAACAAGAATAGAATATACTACATAGGTGCAAGATGGCAGAGTTGTCACTGCAGAAAAAACCTGAACATCTAGAATTGCATGACAGTTGAGTGCTGGATTTCCCAACCATTGACTCTAATTTTCACTGACTCCAAGGAGTTAAACCAGAAATGACTTTGGCCTGTCATCAGTGCTGATGCATTTGGTTCTAGTGGCCTAGGAACAGAAACTTAACAAGTGTGCGAGCAAGACTTCATGCTACCAAGCCTAATTCCATCTTCCCTCCTTTCTGTAACCCTCCACATACCAGGAGTCATTCTCTTCTTCTTGCGTTTTCTCTGAGGCAGAGCATCCTGAACCTCAGGAGTCAGAGGTTCACTACTCTCAGATGGCCGACGGACAGCTGCATGAACAATACCCTCTGAAAAGGAGAATAAAAGAATAAACTTCAGTTCAATGGTAATGTAAGCCTTCCTGGGAAGGCAACTAAGGCATACCTGCACTTTTTATGTCCTCTCCCTCTGGACAGCCACTTTGTGGAATTCATATGGTATAGACTTTGTGAACAATCCATCTCCTGCTGTGAGATGTTAATGAATACCTAACAATTTTAAAATCTATTACAGAAACAGGCACAGAGTATTTATTTAGATTTGTATTGAGTCAATTCAAAATTCAGAGCACTTAATAAAATGATCAATCTGCTGTGATGACTGTCTAGTCTGAAGGACCCAAGCAACTGCAGTAACCAGGAAAGAAAAAAATAAGAAAAAAATTCAAACAATTTTTCAATGCTGTATCAGAACTTGCTGCTTTATCGGTAACCAGAATGGAGGGAAAAACCCAATGACTTTAGTATTAAGACTATCATTCTAACTAATACCGCTTTGGAAAAAAAAATGTATAAAAACTACGATAGATATGGCAATTTCCTACAATATCTTTGGAAGATCCTAATGAATTACATTTAAATGACTTTGGAATCCATTGTATTAGAAAATCAAGTTTATATATTATTATGGGATTGCATGTAACTTTTCCAGGGGAGAGACATGGACAATGTAAACCCTGGGAAACATTAGGAGCTTCACAGAACTACTTTAAACAATATAACAGACAAAAAGTTATTTTCAGGATCAAAAAAGTTAAGTCAGTTTCCTAGATAATACCTGGGGGAAGGGGAATACAAATCCCCATCTCTGGACTTAACCTTGTGAAGTTACAGCCTGAAGAGAGGAGCATTGGCTCACTGATTACTTATTCATGGATTCTGAATATCGGAGATTCAGGATATAGAAAGGAAAGACTAACCAATGTCCAGGGGGTGTTTGTTCTGAGGGAACAGCTGTAACCACAGAACTTGTAACCACAAAAAAAAAAGTGGTAGGATTTGAAGGATTGATCATGTCCCAGAACTCTTGCTGGAGCTGGGCGTGATCTCTGGTAAGCTTATTAGCATGGTGTAAGTTCTTTCATTGTTCTTAATATGTTTTCTCTGTAATGCTTTCACCACAAGAATAAATGTGCTTGTGTAGAAAGGGCTGGATAGTAATGTCTAACTACGGGCAATTATACTGTTTATGGCCTCTGAGAAGAAAGCAATCAGACTTGCTGGGGAACACACAGTGTAGGCAGGGAACTTTGCAACCCAGAAAAACCCCAGTCAGAAGGAAGAGAGATGCAGGTCTCCGCCCAAGAGTGGTGATGGCTAGGGAGTTGGAAACCTAAAAGTGGGTGCCCTTGCTGGACCATGAGGGGGAATTACAGGTGCAGTTGCTCTGGACTGTGACAATAACGAATGAAGACTAAAAGTTGTCCTTTTAGGAACAATAGGTATGAAATCCAAGGATGCATGTGAGGAGATCAGCTACAGTACAGAGTTCCTTCAGCATTCCAAGTATATACTTCACTCCTGGCAGCTTCTTACCCAGTGCATTTTTTCCTTTGGGCTTCTTTCTTTTTGGACGACTAAGTGGAATTTCATCTATAGGACATAAAATAAAGGAACTAGTCACACACTATGGAGGAATCCATGCTCTCTTTCTAACAACTCAACCTCAACCCAGAAAGGGGAGTCCCTTTGGAAGTTAAGAGGATTGGTGTTTCCTAGCCCTCTCTTTACATAAGCCATGATAAACCCACCACCACCACCACCAGTACAGGAAAGGGAAGGAAGAGTAAAGCAAGGAGTGGGGAAGTAATAGAAAATAAAAAACCTGCCCAGACTACAATAGGTGTTTTTAAAAAAAACAAACACACAGAGTGGGCATTTTTTTTAAAAAAAGGAAAATATTATAATGATGCTCCATAGAACAAATCTCTCATGTAGAGTGTAGTTTTCAATTCTGGTCACTTCACCTCACAACAGATATAGCAGAAAATGAAAAGTCCAGAAAAGGACACCCAGAATGGTGAGTGGTGAGGTGGGGCCTACACAAGGAGTGACTTTATAGACTCTTCTCTTTTCTACGCTAAATAACTCTCCCTCTGAAAATCAGGCCCCTTTAAGGTGTCTCAAATTGATCCAAAAGCGCAAGGTACTTTTTAAAATCTTGACCCATATACACATAATGCACTAAATAAATAAATTATAATAGTTGGCAATCTGCTTTTAGGCAAAACATACCAACTGAAGTCAACACAAACTGTTAAATAGAAGTATATCCATGCCCACACTTAACACTGAATAAACTCACCTTGGCTTCCACTTCAGATCCAAGATTTTCCCATTTAAGTTAACACAAAAGTCAGAAAAGAATATAAAATGAACAAGAATGTTAGTTTTGAATCAGTTACAACTCAGAACTGTGTTCACAGTGCAATTTGTTTATGAGGTCATAGAACTTATAAATAAGATCCATCCACCTCCCATGAACTCTAGATCTTGGTACAAATATTTGCATATTACAAGGTTGAGGTTGCTTAATTCTCAACAAAACAATAGTCTGATTGTTTCTTGTGACAATGTACAGTTTCTTGTTGTGTTAGCTGTTCATGAGATTAAAACTTTCATTTTACCTGGCTCTTTAATTGGAACTGGACTTACTCTCTGACACAAACTAATGAGATATGTTATATGACAGTGCATCAAGCATCTAATAACAAAAAATATTCAGACTCTTCAATGGCGTTTAGGAGCTATTATGTACATATTTCTTAAGATACTGAGGACAATTTTTTGTCTTAATAGACCATAAAAACTGCCTTTCCTATAATCAAAATATATCTTGGCTCACGGATCACTGAATCCTCAGAACCACAACCTCGCCATCTATTGCATCAATATGGTATTCATAGATTTTATTATTTATATCACACTCAAAAGCATGCTAGGCACCAGGCTGATTTGAAAAAGTCTGTCCCAAAGTGCTTGCAATCTAAAATATAGATAAGAGACAGCATTCAATAGCAATAAATAATGAGGAAAGGGCCAGAAAAAGAGAACAAGGGGTTGAAAATAGAAAAGTTTCTGAGACTGAAGCAGCCTTTAAAATCTTTGATGCATTTTTCCCCTCCAAATGACAGAAGCAATAAGATAATATGAATTAAACTGTTTACCAATCAATTTACAACATGAAACCTTTGTTGTATTATGAGTGGAAAACAGACATCCTATATACCCCAAGACCTCTGGAAAGTCAAAGGAGGAAGCTACATATACCCAAATGCCTAATGTCCTTCTTAAAAATTAGTTTAAAAAAAAAACAACAAAAAACGTTGTTTGCAGCTAGACTAAAAATTTACATAAAAATGTTATTCTATAGCAAATTTTTTTGGTGAAATACGAAACTGAAATAAAGCTAGGTTTATAACGAAAGTGCTGACACAGCCTTAACTCTAGCTTCACAAATGCAAGTTTAATTTTATTTTAAACTTTATTTAGCACAGAATTAAAAGATGCATATTTGTCTCTTTAATACACTTAGCAAAATCTCATTGAAATCAGTGAGCATTCAGATTTTTGCTGAGTTTACTTTTCTTCATTTCACAATTTTTAATACATTCCAATGCACAAAAATTACCATATTTCATAGAATCGAGTAATCTTACCTTGGAACTGGGGGAAGGACACGAGGTGGACACTGCAATAAAAAATACTTCCATTAGTATGTTATGAAACCCCATCTCCTTTTTAAGCCCCTGCTAAGCCATTTCACAGAAACCAGCTAATTCCAAGCATGACCGACACATCCAACATATATTAATCTTCTGAAAAGTGATTCTGGACATCATGTATATCAGCAAACATAAGCAAATGTACATAAGTGCTTTGAGATCCTTGGATGGAAGGTGTTCAGTAGAAGTGTAAAGTAGTATCTAATACACATTTGATGCCAATGCCTAAATTCTGATATGTGCTGTATTTTAGAGATACTATAGACACATCAGAGGAATATGTAACTGTTCTCTTTAAATATATTTACTTCTCTTATAATAAACTACACAAATAGTAAAGTAAATTCATCATACCTGTCAGTTATTGAAAATATCTACAAAATTAGGCATTTAATATCAATATATTTGCAGATTATAGTATGAAGAATTGCAGATACTTTAGTAGTGAAATCATCAATTTAGAGATATACACAACAGGAGTAAAATACTCAAATCAAAGTTTAAACAATAATTAAAAGAACAGTCTAACATAATAAACTGTGCAATAAAACAGAACCTTTTCAAATTATTTTGAGCATAAGGGCAAAACAAAATTAAAACTACAAAATAATAAAACCCTTGTTAACAGACTAGGGAAGCATAACTCACACATTTGATAATTTTTTCTCACCTAAAAAAACCCAAGGCAGTTTAGATTCAGATTTTGCATTAAATAAGTGAACTGGACAAAGGAAAAAAATCCCCATGCTCCAAAGACTTTATTTAATTTAAAAGACAAAACAAACAAAAAAAACCCACAGATAATGTAATTCAAGGCTCCTTAGAACTGAACTCACCACTTGTTTCTTCCCCATATCATTCAAAGTCAGTCCTTGAGAGAGACATTGAACAGCTTCCTAAACCTGAAACTGCCTACTCTGACCTCAGCTAATCCTGCATTAAAAATAAGCTTCTGATAGACAGGATTAGCTGGACATGAACCTTGCTGTCCCTGATTTAGGGCCCAATACTGCTCTTATTTAAGTCGATGGGAGTTTTGTCATCAACTTTCCAAATGGAAGAGCAGTGAGTCCTTAATGCTGCTTGCAACTAGAAATCCAAGCTCCCATGACCCTTCACTCACAACAGTAATCCTTACCCATGCTATTTAATTGAAGCAAGTGAGACTTCTTGTGATGGTTTGCAGGTTTGGCTTTAAGTCTCTGTCCTGGGTTTTGGCCATGTGGACATGTAAAGGCTGGCAGTAAATAACATTTTCATGCAGGTGGACTGACCCTACCAATCAACATCCACCTAGCCAACTGCTACTTACCCTTCCCATAGTGTAAGGGAATTCTATATAGGAAGGATGGCAAAAGTGAAAAATGTTGGTATAAGTGAGAATAAACACAAAATCAGTCCCATTATAAGGTTTCTAGGACACTGGTTAACTTTAAAAATTAATATCTGAAAACCTTCTGTAGCTCTTCTGCCAGTCAGAGTCAGCAACAACAAGGGCCAGGTTCAATATCTAAGGGTTCCTTTTAGACAGTACAACACAAAACCGTTTTGAGCCCCACCCAGTAACCTGGGACAATTATACACCACCCCTTGGGCGCCTCTAGAGGCAATACTTCCCCTCTCACAAGCACAGAGACTGAGTGTAGAAAATAAACTTTTAATAAAAGGGGAAAGTTAGCCAACTTGGGAAAATGCCGCAAGCAGATTCATATGAATAAAACTATGAGCAAAACACCCATTCCAGAGTACGTTGGGCAGTTTCCATTTGTCTCAGTTTCTTACATCCAGCAACCAGAAGTTCCTTTAATGTGCCCCTCCCCTCACTGCACCACACTTATAATTGTTGACCTTAGTCAGTGCAGACCCAGAGTTCAGAGGTGCAGCTGCAGAGTTTATCTTGTACCCTGGCTGAGGCGGAGGGGGGCAAAGCGGGAAAAAAAGGCCCTTTGTTCACTCCGCTATATGGCCATTCCACCAGCCACCCTACCAGCCGCTCCCTGCATCTGCTGGCCCCCCTGCCAGCCATCACTGATGCATATCACCACCTTCTGCTTCCACCTGCTTCTCTTCTGAGACCTCCGCTGGTCAGTCCCTTGAGGTTCCAACCAGCTCATAGTGATTGTCAGCTCTTAGTGGGAACTTCACTGCTGAAGCAGGCTAGGCAAAAAATGCTGTCCCACAAGAAGTGATTTTAGCTCTAGTGAACACCTAACAAAACAAAAGATTCCTAATGGAGCCTTAATTAGCTCTATCTTTGAACAGTGGGGAAGGGCCGGTTAAACCATGCCTAGGAGAACTCTTAGGCAGAGCCACAGCTCCCAGCCGTGACACCTGTCTCCATCCCCTCTCTCTGTCACCAAGATCAGTTCAGATGAGGGTGATCCCTCCATCAAGACAGGCTAAGCACAGTTCTGCTGCCCTTTAGTCATACAATGAGGAGAACAACATTTCATTACCCCTGCAATTAACACTAACGTGATTTGTAACCCAACACCAGCCAAAATGATCATTTGGGCAAAGCAGTCCCATCATGCTGTGCACCTACGTAGGGTGGGAATGCTCATACAAATACAGTCTGGTTCTGAAGCCTTTTGTTCCCCCCACAGCCAGCTCAGCAGGTGAGAGCTCATTATGTCCTGCTTATACTTCAAACAACTTTATGTAAGAATTCGGTATACAGTACAAAAGTTTTGTTCCCTAAATGTGACAGTTATAAAGAGCTGTAAAGTGCAAGAATTTCTCTCAGCCATTTCTCAAAAACAGAACAAAAAAAGTTAAAAGACAAAAAGAGCATGTTCTATTCTATTCAGATTTTATAAAAGGTCCAGCACTGTGATATGTACAACAGTTTTAATTCCATTTCAAATTACCAAGACCCAAAAAAACTCTTTTCCCAACTCCATGGAAAAAGTGTATTGCAGCGAACCTTTCAGAGAAACATTATAAGAAAATTACCACTAACCATTTTCTGTTTATATAGCACTTCCCATGCCAAAGGATCCCAAAGTGCTCCACAAACTATATATGTGCAGGACAACTGAAACTCGGTATTTGAATATGCACATACTGTTCCAAGGGAGGGTGGAAAGAACACTGGAACAAGTCTCTTTTGCTCCCTCAAAAGAGTATCTTTATCGTTCAAGCAGGATGCAAAGCAGATCAGATCTTGGCTTTTAAGATCACATCCAAAAATGACCCAGGCTAAACTGCACTGGACTGAATGTATTTGCCATAGAAGCATAATGGGCTAACTCAGCATTGCCAGGATTTAAACCAGGGATTCTGAGGAGTGTAGGTATTTGCAAGTCCTTGCAAGGTATTACAAGCTTTAGACCATGAATATTTTTGTAGCTCTTTACATCTTCAAAACACATTACATTGATTTCACAAACTCATCGATATAAACATATTTATTATAAAGATAAGGAAACCAAGGCAATAAGAGAGACTTGCACAAGGCCACAACAGAATAGAGATCAGAAATTCCTGACTTCCAGTTGCATGTTCAGTCCACTAGACCATGACCATGTTCGTGTGCAAGATCTTGCCAGTTATTTGATCAATAAAGGGGGTTCATATGACCCCTTGGAACAAGTTGGGTTGGATGAATGGACTGTAAAATGGATAGAGTGCTGGCTAGGTCACTGGGCTCAACGGGTAGTGATCAATGGCTCCATGTCTAGCTGGCAGCCGGTCACAAGCGGAGTGCCCCAGGGGTTGGTCCTGGGGCCAGTTCTGTTCAACATCTTCATTAATGATCTGGAGGATGGGGTAGATTGCACCCTCAGCAAGTTTGCAAATGACACTAAGCTAGGGGGAGTGGTAGATACCCTGGAAGGTAGGGCTAGGATACAGAGTGACTTAGACAAATTGGAGGATTGAGCCAAAAGAAATCTGAGGTTCAACAAGGACAAGTGCACTGCACTTCGGACAGAAGAATCTCACGCACAGCTACAGACTGGGGACCGATGAGCTAGGCAGCAGTTCTTCAGAAAAGGACCTGGGGGTTACAGTGGATAAGAAGCTGGATATGAGTCAGCAGTGTGCGCTGGTTGCCAAGAAGGCTTATAGCATATTGGGCTGCATTAGTAGGAGCACTGCCATCAGATCAAGGGACGTGATTATCCCCCTCTATTCGGCATTGGTGAGGCCGCATTTGGAGTATTGTGTCCAGTTTTGGGCCCCCCACTACAAAAAGGATGTGGACATGTTGGAGAGAGTCCAGTGGAGGGCAACAAAAATGATTAGGGGGCTGGAGTGCAAGGCTTATGAGAAGAGGCTGAGGGAACTAGTCTTGTTTAGTCTGCAAAAGAGAAGAATGAGGGGGGATTTGATAACAGCCTTTAACTATCTGAAAGAGGGTTCCAGGGAGGATGGAGTTAGGCTGTTCTCAATGGTAGTAGGTGACAGAACTAGGAGCAATGGTCTCAAGTAGCAGTGGGGGAGGTCTAGGTTGGATATTAGGGAAAAGGTTTTTCACTAGGAGGGTGGTGAAGCCCTGGAATGGGAGGTGGTGGAATTTCCATCTTTAGAGGTTTCTAAGCTGTGGCTTGACAAAGCCCTGGCTGGGATGATTTAGCTGAGGTTAGTCCTGCTTTGAGCAGGGGGTTGGACTAATGACCTCCTGAAGTCCCTTCCAACTCTAATCTTTTATGACTCTATGTCACTCTTTCTGGTCTACCTTAGGGGTTTTCTTCTGCCAAAAAAAAAAAAAAAAAAAGTCCACAATTGTTAACACTGGTGAACTCCAACAGTGACGACACCAGTGTAAACAATGCTCCCCTGGGCACTGCCATTCTTAAAACACTACTAAAAAAGCTGGTGGCCACAGGAGCTTTGTCTAAGCCAGGGCTCCAAATATTGCTACAACTAGGATTGAATTGCAAAACACACCCTGCCTGCTCAGTGCTTCAGCAAAGTGATTTTAAGCACAGCTTTTAAAGCTACAATTTGCTAACATGCCCATACTAGCCAGCTCAGATGGGGCTCAGAACTCTATTGAAAGGATTTTTTTTTTAAACTTTTCAAGATTGGTCTGTACCATGAACGGTTCTTAAACTACAGCTTTCAATCAAGATCTGGGTCCCATATGCACAATTCATCTGCAACACGGTTACTGAGCACGGCTGAAAATGCAGGTCAGGTAGGGGCCTCAGAAAGCTCAGCAGGATTAAAAGCTTCCATACAGAGCCATCTGTCACACGTTGAAGGGGGAGCTGCAGGAGAACGAGGGGGGAGACACTGTGACAGGGAGATGTCAAAACCGCACCTTCCAACCTGAGAGGAAAAGGCTGCAAAACTCAAAAATAACCCCCGAGAGAGCCTTCCCCTCTCTCCCCTTCCCTGCCTGCAACCCTCCCCTCCCCCACTCCCCTCATGAGGGAGCCTCTCCCCACAGACAGTCTCTTCTCCCTGCCTACAACTCCCCCACAAGGGAGCCTGCCTCCACACACACCCTCGCCACCTGCCCGCCGCAGCCCAATTCGGGAGCCAGCCGGCCCCGCCGCCCCCTCACCTGGCGGGGTGCGTGCTGCGGGATCTCCATGCTGCGCCCTGCCTGGACTGAGCTCCCGGCCAGCGGCCCAGCCCCAAGCCGTGCCCGTCGCCAAGACGCTGGAGGAGACGCGGGGGAAGGGGAGGGCGCTGCCGGGCAGGGATTTCCGGGCGGCCGGAGGAGCTCAGCAGGCTGCGGTGGGGAGGTTAAGGCGCCCCTGTTCCCGCCCCATAGCTCTGCTTGGGCTCAAGCCGCACAGCGGGTTGGGGGCCTGGTGCAGCTCGGAGGAGACAGCACCCCGCGCCCCCCTCCAGCTCGGAGCTGGACCGCTTTTGGCTCATCCCTCCTGCCTCTGCAGGCCCGGCCCCTCGGCCAGGCGGGGTTTGTCGGACGACTGCGCTGGCAGGCGCTCGGGTGTCGTTTAAGGCAGAGCACGCGGGGTAGAACCCAGGCCCCCCATCCTGAGAGGGGGCCCCGCCCCGCCCGGTCACGGCGGCAGCGCCCCTAGCCAGGATCCCCTCAGGAATTTCTGTTCCCCTGGTGTAGGCGTCAAGCAGGCCCTAGAGGGCAGCCCCCTTCCTTCCCTTACAAGCAGGCTATGTAGTTACTGCCCTGGGCGGGGATCGGCACCCCAGGAACACTTGCCGCCCCCCAGAGCGGCCACCTGCAACCTTTTCTGGAGCAGTTAGTCTGTGTTTTACTCTACGTGGTATCTACATATTACACGAAACGTCAGTTCTCAGTGTATCTTGAAATGTTTTCTTACAACTGAACAAATGGGAGAAGAAACCCCCAAACAGAACATAAAGGTGAACAGTACTTTGCATGGTCACATGACGAGCCGCTGCTCTGTTACCACTCACCTCATGTGATTCATTTGTGAGCCCTCAGGGCAGTTCACGTTTCCTGTGCAGTCCTGAAAAAGAGAAAGACCACATATACCAATATCCAAGGTGCTCTGCGGTCACAGGACCGGAGTGTGGTGAAACACAGGTACCAATGAACACTACTTAGTGCTTCAGAGGAAGAGACAAACCATCACTAGGTGATTGTCAGTTTGCTGGTGGGAGGGAAAGTTTCCTTCCAGTTCTATTCCATTTATAGTGTTTTGACTTGTACTTTACACACTAGCCCAAAGTAGTAATGTATTGGCACATGAATGGTCAACAACTGCAGTAAGATAGTGCTATATTAAAAGGTGCACTCAACTGAAAGTGTATTACTTAGTTTAATGGATATTGTAAATTTTGGCAATAGCACTCAGTGGATGGAAGAAGTGTGTGAAAGGAAAATGATAAACCCACACATACAACCTTAACATTTCCTTTACTTATTTCCTGTAATGATGAATGACTGGTTCAACACTTAAAGTAGAAAATTCAGATGCATAAGACAGTGGCCACTTCAAGCTCTGCACTCTTGCTTTCCACAGCTTTGGATGTAAAACTTTTTTGATAAATGCTTTAACTCTCTAATTGTTCTGTTTTAACAAAATTAAAAATAACCAATGAAAAAAGTTTTAGCAGTTTATCCAACTGACCTTACAACAACATTTCAGTTATACAGGCTAGGATGAGAGAACAGGACAAAGAGTAAGTAAATGCAAGTAAGTACTTAATTTATAGTGTTATACTTCTACATAAACTAGAACATGCAGATTCAGTTCTACAGATACCATTATTCTTGAGTATATCTAACAAATCTGTTCATTATCAGGCATCATAAATGTACTTTTGCTTCTACCAGACAACAGTGGATTACAACTAGCGTTAAGCAAGATGCATCAGAAAGAGAAGTTCGAGTTACCAGTAGCTCTCCTTCCTTTGATGGTGCATCTCATTTAGAAATCCTGGGTCAGAAGTACGGTGCTGCCATCAATCAAAATTGTGCACATCATCATCTCTTATTCCTAGTTACTGCTGTGTTTGGGAACTCTTGCAACTAAAGGATCCGGAAAGCAAGGATGCTGTCTTAGACTTAGGCACATGAGCAGCTTCACTGATTTGACTTCAGTGAGACTAGTGATGTGAACAAAACAACACTTGAAGTTAATCTGTCCCTGCTTCTAGACTGATAAACCCACTCTTGTAAACTGCTCCGGCTTTGGCTAACTTGCTATGGACTAGATCATCCTTACATTTAGTGTCAACTGTAAAAAAATGAAAATAAAGTTAATTTTATCGTAAAGGTAAATGTGAGTTCTAGGGTCATTTGTGTTGTGAATGGCAGTAAACCTGTATCTTTAATTTGAAAAGAAACATCAGCTAAGAAACTTATTTGGGACAGAAATAAGCAGCAGAACAACATTTATAAAGCACCCTAGTGCATCAAAGTCAACTCACTAAGTGTACTTGAGACTTGTTACATTGCTTTGAGAATACACAAGGCATTGTAAAAATCAAGAAGTCTCTAACAAAAAGGAGGTATGGGAAGCACTTTTTCTTTAACCCAGGTATGATTAGACCACACAAGTACACAACAAAATAGATTTTTTATTTTTGTAACTGAGATACTACAATACTTTATTGGTACAAAATTGATGTTATACATCACATGTTGCAGTAAGAACTACATTGAAGACAATAGGATTATATATTTTATAATAGCTTTTTTCCTAATCCCTCTGCCAAATCTCTCCACACAAAGATACATTCTTACAATCCTGATATTAGGATTATTCTTGAGGTAAAACACAAGATATAATCTTTGTGAAACTGCCTGCTTCTCAGAATTATGGTTGAGTGTCTGAACATATCCATGTAGCAGGGACCCACTGAGGCTCATCTTGCGCCTGATGGACTGCAGACAGCAGCTGCACACAGGCCTCTTGTAAATTGTCATTTACAATCACTTGGTCAAAGAACTGACCAAACTGAGCTTCCATTTTCTTAGCAGAATCCTCCATCTCCTGAAAGTCTTCCTCCTGTAAGACAGTACAGACCTATAAAATATCATCATTTCATATGGGACACTTTTGGATGGGTATAGGTTTATCCAAGATTTCACTTTCTACTCTTCCAAAGAAGAGCTGGTTGTTAGTGATTAGAAGACAGAACTAGGAGCCAGATATGATTTCTATTCTCAACTCTGCCACTGATTCAGTATGTGACCTTGGGCAAAACACTTGACCTGTCTGTTCTTAAGTTTACTATATATAAATGGGGATAATACTACTTCCTTACCTCACAGGGAGGTTGTGAGGGTTAATTCACATACTGAGAGATCCTCAGATAAGAGGTGGCATAAAAATACCAAGTATTATAATAAATAAAGTCCTTCTATTCTTTCACAGCTACCCCTGAAAGCGTTGCAGGCATCCCTTTCGAAAACTTACTCATGTCAACTCCAAACCATCTGCATGCATTTCCCCTCATAAACCTCATGCTTTTTGGAATAAGTTCCCCTGTATTAAAATATGATCACTTGATACTCATTTGCAAATAAGAGAGTGTTCTTGCATGTCACTTTCAATGGGGTTCAATTCTGCAAACCCTCTACAAGCAGAAGCTCTGACTGAAGTCAATGCAAGTTCTACAGGGCTTGCAGGATCAGTTATTTTGTACATGTCTTTTCAGGATAGGGACCAGTTGGAAAACCACACCATGGGCGTTCTCAGCTCATGTAAACTGGTATATCTAGAATGACTTCAATGGAGCTGTGCCAATTTACACCAGCTGAGCATTGTCTCTGTGTGTAAGTGTTAACACCAATGCAAATTGCTCTGACATAACCAATAACAACTGAGTTAGACATGCTATAGTAATGGTTATCAATTTTAAACCTTTGGAGCATGGCTGATTGTCTGCATGGTTCACAAGAGGATTTCTTCTACCCCCATGTGCTGCACTGCACAGTTGCCTAGATGCTGTGCAGGTGCTGTCATTTGCCTTTGAAGTATCACTGTACTGACTAATGCTACAGGTAGGATCACAGATGTGATGACCAATGGTCTGATCAGTTTGCCAGCACTATGTTCCTAATCTGTATTTTAGTTCATCAGCAATATTTCCCCAACTTTAATGTATATTTTTAGCTATGTAATCATGATCCCTCCCACAAACAAAATGAAGGACAAGGATGTCTAGAAAGTCATCAGCAAACTAAACATTTAAAACATACAGTGCTAGACAATGAAGGTCAAATTGAAGATTAAAAGTTATAGAAACAAGTGTGATGACATTTTTTAATCTCTTGTTTAATTTTTTTTTTAAAGTTAAGTGTCTAGACAAAGTAAGACATCTATATTTTATTGTAATATAGGAATGCATCACATGTAGAACACAACAACAATGGTGCTTTTGTCTGAAGTATCTATAGTTGATGTCTATAGGAAAAGGGACTCGACTCAGCACTGGAGGAAGTCCACATATTTCAATTTAAATGACATGAAAGTGCCTACCCAGAAATCTAGGAACCTCAGCTACACATGATTTTAGCCTTCAATAGGCCGAGCGGCAAACAACAAACCAAATAACACAAATATAAATAAATACGGAAAGAAGTCTTCCTCCAAAGAAACCCACTCTTGCCACATACCCCAAACCCAGGGCACAATTCCCAGCTCTTTGTGCTTCCACTTCCACTCCAAAAACTCCAAAGAGAGAAAGGCTTCACAACACGTGCTGAATGTCATCAGATCTGATTTATTTCAGACCAAAGACAAAAGGCTTTTAAAACATCAATACAATATATTCATTCTCTGAATCTCACCTTGAATTTCATGTTCACATAATAGTCTGTAATGATCCTGGCATTTTTCCGAGAATGTCTCATGCAGCTCATACTGGGTGGCTTGATGAATATAATATAGGGTTTTAGTTCGTGCGTCCGAGCCATTTGGATACCCTGCAAGTCAAGGTCAAATAGCAGTTAAAATAAAACATATAAGTGTATTCATCCCAGATTTTATTCCTATTAAAAACAAATTGTTGTGTACCATCACTTCCAGACCTTGCAGAAATCTTATTAAAAAAAAACATCTGTTATTTAGTAACTGCACTAATAATCCTCATCCCAGATATTGGTCAGTGGCTGTACCACACTAATTGTGTACAGTAACCTTATTAGGTGGGAAATTATTTTAACTACAATGAATATAAAAATCCTAACATAGCCATTAAAAAGTTAGTTAGCTACCTTTTATGGGAATTTTAAATCTCAAATTGTAATTCCTTTTGAGGCTCAAAACTGTCTCTGTTTTGAGGCTGCCTCTGGAAGAGATCGATTCTCACACTCCATATTTCAAGGCACTATCTGCCTTTTGTTCTATGTTCTCTTCTCTCTATGCACTGATAAAATTGTTGATGTCAACAGATCACTGCAAGTAAGTAGTACTGTATTTGTAACCTAATGAGTACAAGTAAACAGCAGCAGTATATTCTGCCACAGTGGCAAAATCAAATTTCCTTTTTTCATTGAGAACTGAATTCAGGGGAAGAAATGGACAAGAAGAAAAACCCCAAAGGTAGCAGAAGCACAGGGAACACCAATGTATAGTATAGGGGCCTTTCTGGTAGGTCATTTTGTTCTAGTTGTGAGAAGCACACTCCTTCACACCCAAAGCTATATAACTTCTCATCTTTATTTCTTCAACCAGCACAAACCACTATGTCAACAGAAATCTCAGACTATTCAAGCTCCACATATTTAAAGAAAATTTCCCTCTGGAATGTAATGGGCAACGGAGCCTTTCTTCCAATTACGTTTTTAAATGATATTTTGTTACGTTCTCAGAGACACCCATGTATGAAAGTGCTATAAAATTAGAAGAATTAATACCAACAAATAAGGGAGTAGTTAGGAAAAATCCTAGCAGTGTTCTTTGCAGGACTTAAAGCCTTCAGCTCCTCTTGAAACCTACTAACTCAGACCTTTATTAGCTTTAGCCCTACTAGCAACCCAGAGCCAGGGATTGGAAAGAAGAAAGCCTATATGAACTAGCAGCATGCTGACTTTCATTTGTCTGAGTGGTCTAGAAAAGGATCAGATATAGTAAAGGTAACTGGGAGAAATCTCATTCTTTGTCGTCCTTAGAAGAAATATTGTTGCAGTGCCCCGAAAGAGAAGCATATGTGGAAATTATCAGCGTCTGAGGCACTGATTGTGACCATCAGTTAAGAACGTTAGCTCCATCTAGGAGCAGTTTCTTTAAACCTTTATGGTAATACACCCTAACCTTCTCTAACCAACAACCTAGCTAAAGAGATAGTGAACATTCCTCTGAATAAAAGAAAGTCAAGTCACACAGGCAACTTCTGCAAAAATTCTTTTGCTATCTCTATCCTGGTTCTTATAGGACAGTGAGAAGGAAGAAAAAGGGTTCTCTTTCTAACCATTTAGAGAGATTTGGGGAAGGTGTTTCATCAATGACATTGCAGTGCCTCATACATATGGTACTGCTTTTATGTCTAAAGACTACAACAATGTAAATTTAAAGTGGGGATAGGTTAAACTTTTTCAGGTGAATCAGTCTCTCTCAGATGTGCCTGTCCCTTCTAGTGCATTAAGATTCCAAACTATGAATTAACAGTTTTCAACTGCTAGTAACATTTGTTCAGGATGCGCTGTCTCATTGTACAAGACAGTATAAGACAAGATGAGTCAGTGTCCATTTTTCCTGACAAAATTTTCAATTAAAAAGTGATAGTTATAATCAGACTAGAATTCTAAACCATGGTGATAATCACATTAGAAATCATAGCATGTGTGCATGTACATACTCCTCCTCACTTTGTATACATTATAACTGTAGTTTTCAGTATAGCAATCTACAATTTTATTAATGAATCATGATTCAATTTTACTGTAACTTTGATAATTGAACCTCCACTCCAAACAGCAACCATAGAGTGATAGTGAGCATGCTGCAGAAACCTGTCTCCTGGTGATTTTCTACCTGAAACTAGTCATTACACTAATGAGTCCCACTAGTACACAGACATCTTGTTACTGCCTAGAAGCTTCCTTAATAATCCCCAGAATTAATGTCAATAAACTAATGAAATCCAGTTTAGACCACAAAAACTCTGCACCCTTCAGACACTTAGAGTGTGCCAACTCCCATCATATTGTCACAAGTTTCATGATAGTTTTTTCCTTAAAGCTCCAGCTCTTGGAGGCAAGTGGATGGATATGTGATTATTTCAGTTTTCATTCTTAAAGAAAAAAAAAGTCTAGCCCTCATGGCTGTGGAAAAAGTTTCAAAATGTGACCCCACTGCACCCTAAAAGCTCAAAAAGCAGAAGGCAAACACCAAATCTATTATTTTTATATAAATCTCATGATCTTAAAGCCAATCTCAAGATTTTTGGTGAGCCTGACTCATGATTTTTGAACATTTCGGGTTGGCAATACTGTACTTATGACCTGTTGCTTAAAAAGGGGATCATGAAACAAATAGCCCTGTGCAAACCTTCCCTTTCTCTACAGCAGATGTTTCTAAACTGTGGTCCATTGGCCTTTGATGGCCTATGGAAAACCTGCTGGTGGTTTTTGGAAAGATGGCTGGTCACATGGGCTAGCTGCTGCTCTTTAATTCCCCCCTGTTAAATTGCTTCAAAAGAAACCAAGATTATATTAAATACTTCCCTAACATTACTCGTTCACTTAAGCAATTGCCGTTGATACCACAGAGGTGGTATGCAATTGTAAACAGAAAAGGCAGCGTCCCTGTACAATTATATATAGAAAAGGAGATGTCCAGGGAACAATCACTGCATTAAAAAGTGGCTCTCCGCTATGAACAAGTTTGAGAATTAATTGCATTTTCTGGTCATTAGTGAGGTTGCAATCACATTTAGAAAAAGAAGAACTATACTATTTTTGTGTGTCTAACACTATCATTTAATCACCAAAACCATATGTAAAGAAAGGTGCATCGACTTCCAATAGGCCTCATGAAATGGATTTCTGCTTGTTTCTTTCATTTTAACATAACTCATTCAAATGTTCTCTGGACCTCTAGGATATAGATGACAGGGTGTTCCAGGAAGTGTAACTCTTAGATCACTCTATTTACCTGTGGTTCCAAATCCACTATACAGATCTTCCCTTCATCAAGGACTGTTCGCACAGCATCAACACTGGTGCCATATAGGTGTCCCTTGTATTCCCCATGCTCCAGCATTCTGCAGGAGTGTTGTGAAGGGAGAAGAGAAATAAGACAGACTCTTTAAGTGAGAGCCTCTAAAATTTTGCATTTAGCAATGAAATCTGCAGATTTAATCAAGAAACCAAAGAGCTAAAGAAGGATTAAATCCTCTGTGAAAACTGAATGATAGGAAAAAAGGAATCTTTGTTGAAGATAAAAATCTAGATTGTAGCTGGTCTGTCAGATTCAAATCTTCAATCTCTGAAGAAACAACAAAATTATGCAGCTCTACCCACTTCCCCTCCAGAAATACATGAGAAGGTTCAGTGGTCAAGATTTTGATCGATCTAAAAAAAAAACTATATGGAAATTCCACACTGGTATTTACTTACAGTGATAACAAAAAATAAATACTTCAGAGGTGGGTGGGGCCAACCATCAGGGGATCTCAAAGGTTACATCTACCCAGCAAAAAGAACCAACCAACCAACCAAAGAAAACCAAACCACAAACCCTGCTGCTGTGAGTCTCAGAGGCTGGGACTACAGACTCAGGCTTATGGAGCTTCCACTACAAAGCTAAAAATAGCCATGCAGGACTTCTGTCCTGAGCTTGAACTTGGGCTCCAAAGCCCAGTGAAGGCGGTGGCCTTTCAGAGCTCAAGCTCCAGCCTGAGCCAGAATGTCTATATCGCTATTTTTAAAGAGTGATTAGAAGTCCCAATTTTATAGGGACAGTCTCAATATTCAGGGCTCTGTCTTATATAGGGGAACTTAGTACCCCCCACTTCCCTCAGCTCCATCTTGATTTTTCATACTTATCTGGTCAGCGTATATTTTTAGCACTGTAGCGCGAGCCCAAGTCTGTAGACTCAGGCCCTGAGACTTAGTGCTACAGGATTTTTTTTTGCTGTGTAGACATACCCAAGGTGTTTTACGTGCCTTAATGAATCATGCTTCATAACAGCCCTTTGCATTAGGTAAATATTATCCTCATTTTACTAATGGGGAAACTGCAGCATAGAAGTTAGAGGGCACTTTCAAAAATTTGGTCCTTAAAAGTTCTGGTGCCTTCATGGAGCTACATTTGACTGTGCCCCTGATTTTGGGTGCTCAGTTTTAGCCTTATTTTAGAAACATACAGTCTGATTTGTAGAAGGGCTGAGTACCCGTAACTCCAGCTGAAGTCAACAGGAGTTACAGGTGCTCAGCCCTTCTAAAAAATCAGGTCAGAGGTTGCTAAATTTAGGCAATCAAAAACCAACACATCCAAAAGGAGAGACTGCTTTGAAAATCTGGACCTAAGGGCTTATGTCTACACTGCAAATAGATGCCCACTGCTGGGCTGTGCCAGATGACTCACTCATAGGGCTTGGGTTGTGGGGCTGTTTAATTGTGGTGTAGATGTTTGGGTTCAAGCTGCAGTCTGAGCTCTGGGACCTTCCCACCTCATACCCTAAGCTTCACACCAGAAGTCTGTTGCAGAGACAGGAACAGAATCCTGGTCTTCTGATTGTCAGCATTTGGGCTAAATCACCAGGCTATCCCTGCCTTGGAGCATGTTGAACTTTAGAAATGGAGAGCGGAAAGCAACAGGAATCCCAATTACCTGTGACTATATACCATGTTTTCAAATGTTTCCTTTGATACATAGTGATACTCACGACCGTTCTCTTCATAACTCTTCTGAGCACGAGTGGTGTCTTAAGGGGAAAAAAAGGGTTTTTAAAAGTTCTTAAAAAAAATTTACAAGTAAACTAAGAACTTTGTTCTCAAATTGATTAAGAGCGAGGACCCACAAACTCCATTTTTGGAGATGTGATTACATAGATTTTAAACTCTGTTCATTTTTACAAGTAATCAAAATGAAGTGATAAAACTAATGGTTTCAACTTTCTAGCCCACAGCAAAAGCCCAGTCTACACTAGCATGAGGTCAGTAACACTTCCAAAATTGGATTAGTATATCCACACCACCACCACCTTTAGGGTGCACGGGGGTCTCTTTTTAAGCACTATGGGCATTGTTCCTGGAGGGAGAGTGAACAATTTCATCTAAATGCCAGTGCATGAAAACCATTCTGTAGTAGTATAAAAAATTGCCTGCACAACTCTACTTTACATTGTGTTACATTTCTTAACCTTCTCAAAGAAGGTAAAATTGAGGAACTGGAGCAATTTATTATTTTTAAACTGTATTAAGACAGGGATTTAGAGTCTTGCACTCCTGCTGTTTTATCTTCAAAAAACCTTGTGCTGAATGAGCAGAAATGTTGAACTTCTCTGCACTCAAGTCAGAGATGAAAAGCTGTGTGAATCTACTTTAGATTTAGTATGCTAGGAGGGAAATCTACAAGGCTTGCTAGTTTCCTATCTGGTTATTTATATGGCCCTCATTCCCATAATATCTGGGCACCTTATAAACATTCAATGAGTTTATCCTCACTTGTTCCCTAGGAAATGCCCTCAGTCCCATTTTACAAATGGGGAAAATGAGTCAATGAGATTAAGTGATTTGTCCAAAGTCATGCAGATAATCTATTGGCATACCAAGAATCAAATCCAGGCTGCCTAAATAACAGTGCCTTAACCACAAGACCATCATTCCTCTCCCCCTGCCAGCTGGAAAAACTAGCCAGAGTCAATATTTTTTTTAAAAAAAGCCCTGTAAATGAAAATAGCTCTTCCTTCTTTCCTATAACTCTTTCAAAAATAAAAGGAAATGTGTAATGTTAGGGCACAGGTGCCTAGACTATACACAAATTCATAGACAGTACAATATTCTTGACTGATAGGGAAACCATCCCTGCAGCAAAAAGTCTATAAATATTCAGTGGCAGGAGAATGGAATTTGATATTTCATGTATTCTTTCCCCAAAACAGGAAGTTATAGAGTGAAAGGAACATATCACATACGGGGTACAGCACTTTGAAAGTGATGAGGGTTCATTCCAATAAGCCGCCGCCTTAGCTCATGCACGCCAACCCCTGAAGGACCTGGGTATTTTAAAAAAGCCACACACAGTAACTCTGGTACATTAATGACTGAGACTATACATAAAATAATTTACTAAAACAGTGAGTGTATCATATAAATAAGTCAAATAACATGGTCAGTTATCTCATATGCAAGAACTGGTGAAGCAAATGACTGGCATGGAAATCAGATTACTGGTTCTTCCACTGGGCTTCCCAGCTGGTGGCATCACAAAAGTGCCTGATCTGGGGAGGTGCAAGACACATATAATTCCCATGAATTCAACAGGAGCTGTGACTACTTAGTACTCTGAAGGATCAGGTCACCACTTTCCAGCAATATAGCCACAGCCAGGAGTGGGGGCTCAGCAATACCAATTTATGCACGCACGCGTGCACACCCTCCCCCGGGCAGGGTGAGAGGTTTTCCCTTTCACCACAAATTCCCAGGAACACTGCAACTAATAAAAATATAAAAGCAGCTGCCACTGAAGCAGTCATTAAAATAAAAATTCCACTTTAGAGCCTGTAACCCATCACATATTGTGATACTCGCTATAGAAAATCCTACTCAAGGCACATTTATATTCTCTTCGCTTTCCCAGCTGCTTAAGACTGAAGTTTTCTAGACTGGGTTTTTAACATCTCTCCCTCCATTGCTGTTTCTGTATGATCTTAACCATAGTCCTAGAAAAGCATCACAGCAAGGTTTTATCATACAGGATTTATAAATGTTTTCTTACTGCATTTTTATCCAATATTTGTTACTATAAGGTTGTTTGAGAGTATTGGGTTGCTGAAACTTTTTAAGCATTGAAAGAAATGTTTTGGAACAAAAGAAACCACACACACACAATCACATAGGCTTTCTAAAATTGATGTAATGGCAAAATAAAAAGGTAGGTAAAATTTTGGGTCCACCAGCCTTGAAGTGTCCCTTTAAGAACTACCTATGAGGGCCCAAGCCAATACCCGCTGCAGTCAGTGGGAAAACTCCCATTGGATCGGGCCTTTATTGAATGTCTTATTCTACAAGAGCTTGAGCAGTAAGGACACTTCTTTCTGTATTTAGAGCTTGTATAATTTGCATGAATAGGTGCATCTCTGTCTGGAAGGCACGCTCCTGTCAGTTACTGCAACATACCCACTAGCACAATTAGTCGGTTTCGATCTGTGAGATGTCGCTGGTATCTCACCACCTCCTCATAAGGGGCTGCTACTGCACTGTAACAGCTGCTGGGACATCGCGTATAACAGGGCTGCTGGCTGTTCCGGGATTTCCTGCGGCACAGACGCATGCTTCTACGGAAACCAGCTGGGAGGGTCAGAAAGATACTAATATTGAAAGCCATGCACTGGATGCAGGTGATAACTAGTTCCTCTATCTGAATGATCTCCACCAAGGCTACACAGAGCATACTGTGAGTTACAGCTTTTCATAAGGTAGAAAATTATTTATAGTTCTTGACAACAGTTTGGTGGAGTTTCTGAAAGCAGCTGGGATTTTCAAAATAGAAGCACAAGTCACTCTAAATTTGTCCAAAATTAGTTCCCCCCAAACAAGCCTGCAAAACAAACCAGAAGGAGATTTCCAGCCATATATACCATTATTAGGAATGGATCTGGAAAATTTAACTGATCCAAAAATTCATCCAATCTCTGAACTGAATTCAACCTTTTTTTCAACTCAGTTCATCTAAGAGTTCCATGGTTCATTTGCCAGAGACAGACTTGCTGCTTGGCCTTGTCATCAGCAATGGAAATATCACATGGTCTGCACTGTACATCCTGGGAAAGCCCCAGAGACTGAAAGACTGTTCACACCACAGCATGAGATTTAAGGAGGAAATCAGAAGTGCCAGAAGCCTAGGGCAGCTAAATTATGCAGATGCTGGCAATCTATGGGGGAGGTAAGTTTATTGGAAAACAAGTAAAAAGTAAGGAACTGGAAGGGAAGGGTGGTTTACTGGGATCTAGAAAGACAGAGTGAATACAGATAGGGTGAGGACATCTTCAGGGGCAAGGGAGAGAAATGCTCCTGAGAAAGATCACATACATTGGATTTAGCTTCAGACAAGCATCCAGTCTAAATCAAATCTTTTGCCTATCACTAATCACCACATACCAATAAAGATCCGATGGCCAAATCCACTGAATTCCTCCTCTTCTGTGAGATGAAAAAACAGGCAGGAAGGGGAAAGGAAAAACAGGGTGAATGCTGAACAGTCGATTGACTTTCACCTAATCTTTCATATGATAGAATTGGAAATATTTAAGTTAATGATAAGTTCACTGAAATAAGGTTATGAAATCCAGAGACCAGTTTTCTAAAGTACTGTATAATATCAAAGATTTAAACTAAGTCATTAACATTCCGTGAAAGAGAAATGTAAGTTCATCACCCACTAGTAAGTCTAAATGTTTTCTAAGGTAGAGTTGAAGTGCCACACTTTAGCTGTTCCTTTTCTAAGATGATGAAGTGCCACACTCTGTTTTTAAATATTTGTAATGTAGAAGAGCTGTGTGCAGTTTACGTTCTTGAAGTGGAATCTCACTGGCATGAACTTCTTAATGACAACATTAAAATAATCAAGAATCTGGGAGCTCAAAATATCAGTAAACCTAAAAAGCCCCAGAACAACTGTACAAACGTCTGCCTTCATCTCAGCACTTAGATTGCACAGCTGAAGGAACTGTAGATAGCTCCCCACTGTCCAAATAGTCTGCCTAACCAATTTCCTTCCTTTCCTTTCCTTCTGTTCTCATTTTCACACCTTCTCCCAGGCTGGGCTGTGTGCCTGGAACAGCCTCCCTGAACAGTGCACACATTCCCCCTCCATAAAACTCCCTTCTTCTGCAAAGCCCATGAATGCCAATTCCCCACAAGTCTCTTATCACTCTTCTATAATAAACATTTCAAAACTTTAAAACAAAAGAGATAAAGAAAATTAAAAATAGCCAGCAAGAAACCTACTTTGACAGCAGTGTTCAGATTTCATTTCCCATGGGAAATATTTAAAATATTTAAATGCAAAGTAATGCACATTGGAAAACATAATCCCAACTATACATATAAAATGATGGGGTCTAAATTAGCTGTTACCACTCAAGAAAGATCTTGGAGTCATTGTGGATAGCTCTCTGACCACATCCACTCTATGCGTAGCACCAGTCAAAAAAGCTAACAATGTTGGGAATCATCCCTTTCCTAATAAGACAGAAAATATCATATTGCCTCTATATAAATCCATGGCACTCCCACATCTTGAATACTGCGTGCAGATCTGGTCACCCCATCTCAAAAAAGATATATTGGAATTAGAAAAAGTACAGAAAAGGGCAACTAAAATGATTAGGGGTATGGAAAAGCTTCCATATGAGGAGAGATTAATAAAACTGGGACTTTTCAGCTTGGAAAAGAGATGACTAAGGGGGGACATGATAGAGGTCTATAAAATCATGACTGGTGTGGAGAAAGTAAATAAGGAAGTGGTATTTACTCAACACAAAAACTAGGGGGTCACCAAATGAAATTAATGGACAGCAGGTTTAAAATGAACAAGAGGAAGTATTTCTTTACACAACACAGAGTCAGCCTGTGGAACTCCTTGCCAGAGTATGTTGTGAAGGTCAAGACTACACTGGGGTTCAGAAAAGAACTAGATAAGTTCATGGAAGATAGGTCCATCAATGGCTATTACCCAGGATAGGAATTGCTGTTTGCCAGGGGCTGGGAATGGCTGACCAGATGAATCACTTGATTACCTGTTTTATTTATTCCCTCTGAAGCACCTGGCATTGGCCACTGTCAGAAGACGGGTTACTGGGCTAGATGGACCATTGGTCTGACCCAGTGTGGCTGTTCTTATGGGAAACTAACTTGTCCCCCACATCCTGCCCAAGCTAAGGTGTATCCCCTTCCCTGTTGTTCAACTTTATTCTCCCTGCATCTTCCCTATCTGCTGTTCTTTTTTTTGTCTCTTTGGTCTAACTTTATATTGGAATTTGTTCCAGGGCAGCGACATTGTCTTTACATTCATCTGGAAAGCACTAGGCATGCCTATGGACTTACCTTTTAAGATTAGATACTACGCTGATAGACACTTCATGAACAACTAAGTGCCAAAACAGTAACTATGAGTCACATAGGATTGTCCATAATGGACTTGATAATAAATTCTACTCTTCACTTCTCTCAGGTTCTTAGTAGCTTTGCTTCCTGCTTGTGTAAACCAGTGTATGTACACCAGTAACTCCTCTTTGGTTATGGTGAGAAGTCTAGCACGTAAGTGGGTTGTGGAGCATGCTCTGAAGAGTTAGACTAAGGCATATAGAGATGATAATAGCCTCATGAGTAAAGATGGCAGATTCCTGGACCAGAGTAAAGTAAAATGGCATTGCAATCTGCCTACCTCACTTTCCATGGTCATTTCCTCCTGAGCTCATTTGTTCCTCTGCCTGACATGACCTCTCTACCCAGAGCTAACAAGCAAATTCAACAACTATGTACTGTAATAGGTTTAATTCCTGAAAGCAACTGAGCTATTGTTTGTAGATTTTTTCTGGCTTTAGCAGATTACTAATAGACTGCTTTTAAAAATCTAAAGGAGACAAAAAGTTTAAAGTTACCTTCTTTAAGCTCCTCTGGAGATTTGGATAAGAATGTAGAAACAAGAAGAGAGATGAAAAATTAGGGCTCCAAGGAGACCAAATCCAAGCCTAAGTGGGCAAAACTGGTCAACATGGTACACAATTCATATGTGGTTCAACTTGCGTGCAAACTATGAAACACAAAATGCTGACTTTAAATTAAAATAAGCATGTGTCCAACAAACCACAAAACTTGGATATGAATCCTACATCCCTAAAAACGAAGATGCTCAGCTACAGCGTTTGGCTCTGGCCACTCTCTATAGCGTACTTGGAAAACACAACATGTAGCTGCTCCAACGACTCTGTTGTCAGAGTAGAGTGGAGGCCTGGGCTGAGAGTGATCTTCAGACTCTTTTCTCCTGGTTGCCTGGAAGCAGCAAATAGCTGACTCAGATAATGATTATGATCTGCACCAATTCACCAGGAATGCAGCGATTGCAAGGAAAAGAGCATTAGTGGCGCAGAATAAAGATGCAAGTGACTTCTTTACAAACTCTCTTATTCTGTTTTATAAGACTCAGGTATTGCCTCAAAGAGAAGAAGAATGAGGCTTCTGTGAGTTAGGATTAAGCGGATGGGGAAGAGCCCACATTCTGATCCTTGGTATCCTTGTGCAGCAGCAGCAGAGCAGGAAACAGAAGAAGGCAAGTAATTTAACCAAAATAAAAAAGCAAGCCAATTATTTGAACTGAGAAATTTAGAAGTGATGTGGGATCTAATTTGTTCTAAAATACCAAGTTTTGTAACACTTCAGATACACAGTTGAATATGTATGGCAGAGCTCTCAAAGTGTGATTGTACTCTGAAAAGTGTTTGTAAAAATAGCATCATGAGGTTCCATGACTATTGTGTGCCAATGATTTTATATCTCATGTGCTCAGTTTACATAAACTTTACAATAATAAATATATTTGTTTCTATGCCTGCCCTGCAAACGCAGACTAGGATCTAATAGTCAAACAGGTTCTTTATTCTTCATCCACAGTAATAAAGATACTGTAGACTAAACTAGGGTCTCAGTTATACTTGTGTAATCCCATTATTTTACAGTTATCCCTTCTGACATCTGGGATTTGCACTTGTGCAATGGATTAGAGTTTGGTAAACATGACTGTTGCTGCACAAGAAGGAATAGAATTGAGCTCCAGATATGGTTCTGAATAAACACACGGAGCAGTTCTACTGAGTAAAAAGGTACCACTTTAGAGAGACTTTTCGAGAGAGAATTGCACTTTAATCTTTTGTTTTGTTTTGGGGTGGGGTGGTTTTTTTGTTTTTTTTTTTTGGATAGCTCTCACTTGTCTGTGAATCTTAGAGGATGAGAAGGAATTGGAATTAGGCAGGAAAAATTTCACTTACCAGACTCAAATGTTTCTTCATCTTTTAAGTAATCCAGATAGCAAAAACAGCAAACACATTTAGTTTCAATACTGTTGCTGCTTAAGAATTTTATTACATCAGAAATTATTTCCCCTTCAATAGTGTAGGGACCACATAATGCTCTGACTCCTTTAGACTTTTTACACATACTTCCACTGTTTTCTTCTAGTGGAATTGGAAATGATTGTGAGCTGCAAAGGGAGAATCTGGATTCAAATTTTTGCCAAAGTGGCTGAAAAGTGAGAATCTGGATCCAAATAGCCACCAAAGTTTGAGGATGTTTGGATTTGGTGTATTGATTTTTCCCCATCTCTACCATCAGTTAAGCACATCCAGTTCCTTACATTTCATGCAAGTCAATTCACACAAGGTTAATGTTCCAAACATCAACACAGTGTATATAAAAACTCTGATCTGAACATGATCCCTCACTCAAACTCTTTAATGACTTGCATTCAGAAATATAATACAGTGGAAAACAGGTCCTGCAATTTAGGAACATAGGAATTGCCATATTGGATCAGACCTGGACTAATCCAGTATCATGTCTGCAAGAGTGGCCTTTACAGTTGCTTCAGAGGATCATGCAAGAAATCCTGTTATGGAATAATCTGCCTCCAAGAAAACTTTCTGACTAACACCATTAGTAAGAGTTTGATTTGTGCTCTGAAGCAGAAGGTTTTATATCCTTTCCAAAATTCTTGTCTTTTAAATCTTTATTAGTATATAACTCTAGATAACAAGACTATCAACATATAAACATCCAATCCTTGTTTGAATCCTGCTAAGCTTTCTGCCTCAATGAAACTTTGTGGCAATGGGTTCCAGATGGTCTATAAAACCACAGTCACTTAATATTATAGGTTTAGTGGACCAAATTCAGACCAACTGTATTGCACCTCTTTACACCAGCTCTGAATTTGGCCCACTGAGTCTATCATCCACATGGTAAATGCACTGGATCTCAAGTTGATTTGTATGTTTTTAGAACAGTCATTCATTTCAACAGAAGATCTTCACTACAAGCAGTGATTTGTTATAATCAGAATTGCAACTTGTTCATTCGTCATGCTTTGAAACTGTCTGAGGCTTTCATTTTACTTCATTGCAAATAGAACTTCTCTGTATCTGGCTCACTGTAAGGGTGTTCCATTTTATTCAAGAACAACTAATAGGCTTTGTCTAGATGATATAGTGCTGCGAACACAGAAGAATTCCTTAAGTAAAGTCAGTTACCTGTTTCTACACACTTCTCATCAATCTGCATGTCCTCCTCTGTAGGTTATCGCAGACAAAAAGAGAAAGGAAATAATTTGATCTCCAAAAGCATTAAAAAAATCACCAAATTCAAGACTTAATTTAAACATTAGAATAAAACTAATCCTCCCTGAAACTCAAATTGGGTTAAAACATCTTCAGTATTTCAATAGTGCATCGTTCCTTTGTCTATTGAAAGACAGAGGAAAGATGCTTCTTATACCAATGCTCAAAAGAGTTCCTAACTGGGAGGCAAACATATCTGATCTGAATTTTCCACTTGAAGTGAGGGGAGGGGTTTAATTTGAATTGATGCAGTGTTTATATTTCAGATCTATTTGAGAAGGATCAGTATGACTATCATCGGAACATCATTTCCCCCAATACCCTTTGCATATTTTGCATGCGTATGTTTTTCTAGAATGCTATGTAAACAAATGATTTTTTAAAATTAAAATTGTAAAATTAATGCTTTTTAAACGTCTCTTTTCTGTTTTCAGGAATTCCTTGGAAACTTGAAACTGAAATCTATTTCCTTATCAGTTTGTTCCCTCCATTGCACATGCCACATTCGTCTGCTCATAGAGGTTCATACAAGAATAGGGGAAAATCCTGGTTTTCAGGGTCCGATATGCTCAAACACAGAGTTTGTCCTAGTGTTTGCATATCTCTGCAGGCTGGCCCCATAAAGGGGCAGCTACCCCCGTGGGAGAACTGGTAGCAGGTGGGCTATGTTCATGGTACAAACTTCAGGGACTGTCCTCCATCAGGCCATTCACATGTTGTCACCCTCCCTCACTATGCACTGCCCTCACAGGTAGACTCAGATTTTAGGGCCAGAAGGGACCATTATGATAATCTAATCTGACCTGTTGCATAACACAAGAAATAAAATTTCACCCAATAATTTCTACTTCAGGTCCAACATCTTGTCATAAGGAGGCAAGATGTCCTATTTCCCTGCCCCCTTTTTTCCAGCTGCTCCTAGCTTTGGTGGGTTGCAGCAGAAAGGAGAGAACAAGCGGCACCTTTTTCTTCTTCCATGCAGCCAGATGCATCTTCCTGACTGCACACCAAAACTCTCCCATTCCCCTCTCTGTGAAACACAAGCTCTGGATTTTCCAGTTCAAACATCTGATCACACACTTATTGCTGAGCTATAGTTAGTTTTAAGTGAACAAACAACAATGAAGTATTTGTTTAGTCACCCTATTTACACACAATGCAAACGGACTTGGCAGAGAGACGTAAAGGGAAAACTGGCCCAACCAATACTGATGTGTACCCTAATAAGGGCTATTACAGCACCTACTCATTTGAAAAGTCTTTATAAACAGACAGTAGCTTGTACATTTAGATACCTGCAAACACCAGTCTCACAAGCAGATGCGAGGCATTGCAATATGATGTAATCCAGACACCATTTCTTACCTTCTTCCACAGTACTCACTGCCCTTGGCAAATCCATTGAAGCAGTTGAAAAATAAAATACACATCTGAAGAGATTGCCAGTGCTACAGTTACCAAGTAAAAATCAACTGCATCAGAAAGACTCTTTGACGATGAAAATACAGAGCATTGACTTAACCGTGAAATTCACTTCCTGGGTCATAAAAAGTATTAGCAAGCAATAACACAAACCACAGAAAAACAGAGACGTTATGGAAGAGGAAAAGTGGAAGCAGGAGAAAATATATTCCCTGGCTGGGAAATTATTGCCTTTAGGACCAGTAAAAGGATAATTTAGATTGGAGGTATACTTCTGGCTTCTTATGTCATCTTAAACACCAGGCACAGAAGTCAACTAAAATTGGCAATGAACAAGCATGGATATGAGGAAAGAGACAGCTTTAATCAAAGAAAAATACAGTATAAAGCTATTAAACTTATTCTAAAAGAAAAAAAAAGATTATTTCTTGAAACAATAAAAAATGAAATGGTATGATTTCAGTAACTGAAATACTGTGCATGACATATTGCAGGGTACAGGTACAGAACTGATAGTTATGCATTAGTCTCCCTCCAAGGAAATCTGCAATAGACTTGTCTAATAAGTGCTTCAGAAGGGCACAAACAGTGGACATTTCTTGCTAAGAATAGCCTACATATACGGTTCAGTCCTGGAAGGTATTGAGCAGTCGCAGCTGCCAATGACTTCAATGAGAGTTCGGGCGCTCAGTACTTTACAGGATCAGACTCTAAATATGCTTTATTCTAATAATAAAGATTCTTAGAATCCAAAACAGGGTAAGGGCCAAATTCACGGATTCAAATCCCACTTCCATGGATTTCAGTGGGAATTCTGAATGCATTTCTGAGATCACAACATGGCTCAGAGAATATAAACTCATTTGATTGTGTACATTTTCTGTATTACTGGATGAAAAAAAAACCAAACAAACAGTCTTCTTCCTCCCCATCCTCATGGGCAGCTGGAGAAGTCTGCACTCACATATTGTTGATTTGAGACAGATATGGGGCTGGAAGGGCTGAGACCACCAGAATTCTCGCTGCTTCCTGAACAGAAAGAAATCCATCACAATAAGAAATCAATTCACATTGCATTATTTCCTACACTTATATTCTCCATTTTATCACCTACACACAAATGGTATTAATACTCAGATATACCTGGAGGATAAACACCATTACAAACCACCAAGAATGGAAGCATGGCAGGGTTCTATTCCATCTGGAGGAACACCAGTGTCCTACCAGACCTGTCTGAATGCCAATATTTTACATCACAGGCCTGAAAATATTGTCCCAAATTAATGCATATGACTGAGGAGAGCAGTATTAACTATACTGTGATACACATGGTTGAAAGTGGGAAAAGTATGCTGTATTGGGATTTCTCTGATACAGAGCCTTAATTACAGTTGCCTCTGGGCCTGTGTGCATTACAAATCTAAGATTATCCATATACAGTTGTCTGGCACAGTTAGGGGCACTACTTTTTTTTTGTACCCTGTCTAGGACAATGTGGTTATGGGACTGTGCTAGAGAAGTGTGATATAGCAGTGTAACTAGGCAGCTTTTTATGAAAGGGTCCTTTTTAAATATAACCCACCAATATGCAGAAAACAGAGGTAGTTTTGTATTTCTTATTTAAAAAACCTGTCAACTCAGCTTTGAGTATGAAAATACAAAGCTACTGATGCTACACAAGCACCAATATTCTTCTTATAAATAATTATCCCCCTGAGGCATATACAAAAAATGTAAAGAGAAAAAGCAGAGTATCATTAAGGACAATCCTAAGAAACCAGGGTCTTTAATCTCTTTCTGAAGCTATTTACCTTAGTTTATGTATACAGCACCGATACTATTAGGGGCTTTACACCCTAACATAAAGACAATGCCCCTGCCCTGAATTACTTACAATCAGACTTAAGGTGAAAAAAAAATCCTGTTTCCATACAAATGTCTAAAGTACTATTAAAACAGGAAAAGATGCATACAGAAGGTTCAGAACTGTTTTTCGGGCATCAGTGGGTCTTTATTGATTCAATCAATCAATCTGTTCAATAATTGCTAAATTCAGATGATGAAACCTAATGTTACTGGCTCATTGTCTGGTTTGAATTCAGAAACACTATATTTTCTTACCTCTTCAGAAGATGGTTTGATGGTATCAGCCCAGCACAGGCATTGAGGTCTGAAACTTGCCTTGCCTGCCACCAGAAGATATCATTCTGGTCAACAATCTGAAGGATTTCACCCTTTTTAAAGGGCAAGCCTGCGTCAGCGCAAGGGATGGCAGGGTCCTGCAGGGGCCAGTAATCTGCCATTGCTCGCACATAGAGCTGATGCAGAACATACAGATATAAGTGAAGGTAAGCGTCTTCAGAGCAGATACAGTAGCAGCATATATGTATATTTACAAACTAAAGGCCTGATCTGACTCCATATTGTCAATGAAAGTTTTTCCATTTACTTTAATAGGAAAAGCACCAGGTCCAGAATCCAACTATTTTCCTGATCAAGAAAAACGTACTGTGTACTGTGAATATTTTGAGCTTCTCTCTCTGGATGACTCCAAAGATGCTTTCACTGCCTTTAACTTTATCACAGCTTGCTATTTTTAATTGCGTTACCAACAGCAAACTATTAATGTCAGTGAAGATATATGTGCCTAGGCAAGATATGTTATTAGAGATTTCCATGAGCTGGGCTGGCAATAAATGCTTTTAAATAACCTTATCACTCATGTATCATACCGTGCAGATTGCCATTAGATATTATTGGGCTAACTGTCTGCAGTAACAATAATAATCTGGAAGAATAAAATAAATTAATCTTACTGTTGTTTGGTTGCTGACTGGCCGATCAGAAACTGGAATCAGTTTGAACATAATTGTTCCCTGGGACAGAGACTAAACGATTTCAGAAGAAAAAAAGGCCAAAATGTTATTGCTACTGCTAACCCACTGAATGAATTTCAAGTTTATCACTGCAAGACTAATGAATGATGGTACCAAAAGCTCATATATGCCCTTTCTATAAGGATGGAAATTGCTTAGCTCCAGCAGAATGCCATAATTCAGAATAATTGTTAAAACAAAGATCTTTAAAAGTAAGATTGATTTAACTCCTGTGTGGGAAACTTTGGAACCTTGCTAAGATTTCTAATTGCCTTAAATATATGTCTTGTTAAACATATATATATTTTCAGTATCAATTCATAATGAACTTTAGTACTAAGTCTAATTTAAATTAGCTATGTAGGGCAGGACTGTGATAGCACACAAGCTAAAAGCAGGGAGGAGAATTGTTTTCAAGATTTGTAGATTTTGTGTTATGAAGTATGTATTTCTAATGGTGTGTTATGCACCTAAAGACAGATGCAAATAAAAATTTAGTTGTTGGGAGACTGCTGGGGGAAGGGTTGGCAGAATTATTGATAGAGTGAATTAGTGAAGTTCTACTGGATTTTGTCCCACAGGACCCCTAATTCAAAAGGCAAAGGGTGGAATGCACCCCTACACAGAGGGGTAAGACAGTGCCTATGCACCACTTAAGTTCCACTTAGGCCCTGTTTGGAGGGCTTAAATAGCACATAGGCCATGTGGTGGCTCACTGCACAGGATGAACTTCACCTACAGTGAAGAAACAGACAAAGTTGTACATTACATGGAAAATTATTGCTGGTGTATAGATTTCCTCCTTCTAGAAATTTACACTGAGAATTTAGGCTGCTCTTTTTAAAGGAAGTGCACTTGTGAGTACATATAATTACACTTAAACTACAAAGACATAAAAAAAGGTTAAAGTGAATTTCATACTAGAATGTGGATAACTTGTTCTGGCTCTAGTCCCTCCACTGGAACGCCATTCACCTCCACAAGTTTGTCTCCTGCATACAACAACCCTAGAACAAAAGGAAACATGAAAGAAGACACACTTTTTATAGAGAAGAAGATGTGATTCTGGGAAAAGTTCAGAGATGCAACGAAGACCGGAGAACAGCCCTGAAATAAGAAATGCTTCTATATTAGATTTGGACCCGAGTTGGGAATTTCAGATCTGAAGCAGTATTGTGCTGTGGATAGAGCAGACAGCTCTGTTATGGATCTCACTGTTCAATCTCAAGTGATTGACTTGAATGCTCTGGGCTTCAGTTTCTCTCTCTTGCTGTAGAATAGGTGTATTAATTCTTCCCCTTTTTTGTAAAGCACTTTGAAATCTAGTGATGATGAAAAGGCCTCAAGGAGTGTTAAGTGTTCTTATCCAAAACTGGAGTTCCCCAAAAACTGACGTGTTCAGATTCAGAGTTCTGACCATTTTAGTAATAGGCTGAGTTATAATGCTCAGAGCTAGATCTGAGATCCTTCATGGTTTAGAGGAAGTGGTGGTTGGGATAGGATCTGGTATTTGGGCTCATCTCTAATTCCCACAGAAGTTAGTTTACTAAAGATAAGCAAGAAACATACCATCTGTCATGGAAGCCACAAGTGAATCTTTCCCTTCAACTCAGTTAAACAGATTATCCCTAATTTACATTAATTAATCCTAAAAGGATCTCATTCAGCTGCCATATACAACTTTGGTAATTATCCTCCAAACAGAGGCCGCGATACACTAATGGGGACTATTTTATGATGGAGGGACTAGTGCCTGAGCAAATTATCCACTTTCTAATATGAAATTCAGTGTGCTAGTGTTCAGACCAGGTGGCTCTGTTTTATATTACTGCTTAACTCATGCCAGATTTATCCAGGTGTCGATGTTGAGTATAAATACTGTAAGATTGTGTTTGACATTGGCTTTCTGTCTCACCTCTCTTGAATGCAACGCATTTACCACAGAATGAGTGAATCATGGAGAAATAAAAAAAGTCAGGAGTACTTCAAGGTGAGGCAATTATTACTATTTATATAGTACTATACAATGTGTGTGCCTAAAGGTTCTAATGGGAGAGAATTTGCAATTGCAGAAAACTACTTTTTCTCTGCTGTGTGTTTCAAATGACACTTACCACTTCTGTCTGCAAGCCCACCATGGATCACCCTGGCAACCACAATGTCACCCGTTATCTCATGGCGTTTAATGGTGGCACCCTGGCAAAATAAAAAGAATAAATATCTATTTCTTTCAAACTGCAAGTCCGATCTCCTTAATGACTGGAAATTACTGAAAAAGGTTATTTTTCTCCCTGAAGCTGCACAGTATTGCAAGACCCACAAGTATTGTACACAATATGTGAAAAGATGAGTAAATCTAGTTTAAGGGACACAAACAAAATGGTCATCATGCAGCCCAGTTTCCAATATCTTTACATAGGACCTCCTATAAAAATCTTTTCCATCTCTAAGGTTATGATTTTCCAGTGCTAATCCCTGTATTTACCATAAACATAGTACAATATGAAGTCTTTAGTTCAAACACAAACAACTTCGAAGAAATTTTGTTAAGTATTTGTTCAAGATGAATGTCAATTTAAAAAGAGAACAGAATTAGCACAATTTCTGTAGCATTGCTTATAAATAACCCATTTGTACAAGACACTTTATTGAATCTATTGCACAAGTTCAAATAATCAAAACATCAGAAAGCTTCCTTACCAGGGGCTGCTTGTTTTTCACTAAGCAGACAATCCTCATAGCTTCTTCATTTTCAGGGATGTTATCTGGCAAAGGTGGAAGGATTGGTTCAAAATCTTTCTGGGCCACAGTATCATGAGCTGATAGTAAAGCCTGTGACAAGAAGAAAGATAAGCAAAGGTCATCCCAGGAAATAGCTTTGACTATGGCTGTCCAGGAGACTGAATTCTTACATGAATACAGACCCACACTCCGGTAGGTGACATTATTGCGCTTTCCACTGAAAAATTCAAATACTGGACATTTTCCTGATTTCTTGAAATTTAATCTCAGGAGAGATGTGTCCTCATTTGGTGCTATAGCACAAGCACATAAGCTTTATAATAGTTTAAGACAAAACTCAAGCTTGTTCATGTTAAAAATGTGCCCCACTTTCTTAGAAATTGTTTTAAATGACCTAATAATAGATTCCCTCAAAAGCACAGATGTTAAAAAGAGCAGTTACCATCTGCCAGTTGTGTGTACTGTAGGTATTTAATTCTTTCATGGGGATGAGACACAGACTACGGAGGTAGGGAAAAGAATTCCACCCTTGCAAATCCACAAATACCATTGTCCACTAATTTCTTCTTGCCATAACTAATCCAAGTCTCTATTGCCTCCGTCACTGTCTTCTACAGGCAGCTGAAAATCTCATTCCCCCCATATTGCAGATTTTTTGGTAAGAGATGTTTCCACTCCCCTTTCAAGGGCCAGCACTTACCTTGAAGTGTGGATTTCGCAGAAGTCGTCTCAGCTCTCTTATCTCTGTAGATTGAGGGACTTCACGCAACAACTCCACCACCTAATGATAAGAGTGGGGATTAGATCCATAAGGAATTCATATTTTAAAAACTGTAGTAAATTTTATTTGGTGAATTATGATGCAATAGATCTTTTCTTTAACTCCCTGCTATGAGACTAAGTAAATTCCCTTTTCCAATCCTACAATTAGGTTTCATCACTAGTATTATGTTTCTAGCATGAGCCATTAAGTTTCCAGCTAATTCTGTCCTGATCTGATCTGTCCTGATCCTAACACAAACCTGATAAGATTAATAGATTTGAGCCAGGCTCCTTTATGGTTAACTCTTACGACAACGCAGATTGTGAATTGGAGAGGAGGGATGATCTAGTGGTTAATGTACAGGATTTGTAGTCACTCTGCCACAGACTGAGATTCTGGGAACTCCACATTTTCTATGTGTCTTTGGTCCTCTATCTATACAAGAGGGGTGATTAACTGTTTGTCTCACAAGGGCCGAGACTAAATTCATTAATATTTGTGATGTGCACTCGCCTTCTTGGGCGGACTACACCACAGATATGCAGATTATTATGTGCAATTAAATTAACAGATTAGGGTTTGGTAAAAAAGGAATATAAAACTGTTCTATAATCTCACCTCATGAGACAGTGCACGTGCTTGGGGCATGACTGGAACTGGTCTTTTTCTGATATATTGATGGAGGCATTCATAAACCTATAGGATGAAATGATAAAGAAAAGGATACAATGTACTATTACTCAATGGATGCACACCCATGGTGTGAGCCATTCACATGGAAACACACACATATACAGCAATGCCACACCACTAAAGATTTTCTAGGACTAGCTAGAATTAAAAAAAAAAAAATCAAAAAAATCAAAAGGGTCATCAATCCTTCTGACGCAAGGCCTAAATACAGATCATCAACGGAGGCCAATCTTAAATTTCCCTGACATTGCATAGTACTACCCAATTAGACAGGTACACTGGGATTTTCCACCTTAATCTGAAGTATCTGGAATAGGTCACTGTCAGAGACAATAAATGGTCTAATCCAGTATGGCAATCCACAAAGATTCCATTGTTTCCTTTCTTCCCCTAACTGTAATCCTTACTCAAAAAGCAAAGCTGAAGCAAATCACCAAACGTAAAGATTGACTTCAAGGAAAGTTTTATTCACCTAGACAGTTTTTTATTTTTGTTTTATTAACATTGGACCTGTTTCCAGACTCAAAAAAATTCCTTTCCAGCTAAATGTTTACCTTAGCTTTCTGAACCCTTTTGTCTAACAGGAAAATTTTCTCCCCAGTTCAAAGTCTGATGCGAACATGCAGCCCTTGACTATATGGCACATCAATGCAATCAGTAATAGTAAATATTTCACACTCGTATAGCACTTTTCATTCAAGGTCTCATAGTGTTTTACAAAACAGGCTATCATCCCTATTTTACAGATGAGGAAACTGGGGTACAGAGCACAACCTGCAGCCAAGCTTAAGTCTCCCTGACATTTCATGGTACTACCCAATTGGCCAGATTCTTCGCATTAAGGTGGAAATATGTATCTGGATTAATTAACCTGCTGTTTTAACTGCCTCACTTTGCCATGTCAAGTTAGAGATCTTGTTCTCCAAGGAAGGCTGGCTTTGCAGACAAAGAGGACTTTACCTTTAGGAGAGCTTGTAGCCAGGGAGATCTGAGCAGGTCATGTAACACTCCAACTCCATTGGCATCTCTTTTATAGAACAGACTCAACTCTTGTAGCGCTAGAGTCAGAACATGAGATAAACCTGAGTCCAACAAACAAAAAAGTGCAATGCATTTCAGCACAAACAGCAGATTAAAAATACCAAGTATTGGCCCAAACTTCTGAGAAGATAACTCACTTGAATTTACATTCCCATATAATGTGTCCCAGATAGCCAACTGGTAATTCGTTCAGAATAAAAGGTTTCCTGTCGTTGGCTCTATGGTACATACCTTCTTATTAGCTGTTTGTGAAGGGCAAGAATTGTGCACTGATCAAAGAAACATATTCCCCATGGACAGACCACACCTATTTAAGTTTGAATCCAAATCGACATTTATTCCAACCATGTACTGTAGTAACTGTGTGTGTGGACACAATGAAAATCTGGGCCTATTTGAAACCTGAAGGAGGCATAAGACTTTTGGCCTATCTCAGTTTATACCCATTATATAAAATCAGGCCTACATGCAAACAGGAAACCAGATTTTTACAACAGTATTTGAACATTTCTAATGTCCTATGCTCTGTCCAGGAAATGAGGAAACTGAAAATATTAAAAAAACAAAAATCTAAGGAGAATAGATGCTTAAACTCCCATTGGAAGTCAATGGGAACTATGCACCTAACTTACTGAGGCACTTTGGAAATCCCATTAGACACCTATCTGCATTTTCAGGTGCCTAAATACCTTTATAAATCTGGTCCTAGATGATTTTCTACCCTTGCCAGACCAAATCAATTGGATCTGCTCCCTTACCCCAAATACACACTCTCATCTTCAACACTCCCTATTACCCCCTCATCTCCTTTTTGTGCTTCCACGGGTAAGCTTCGTCCTGCTCCAAATCAAGCATCTCATTAGTAAAACCAGTCAAAGGCCAACAGATTTCCTTAATTTCATAGAATCATAAAAGTGTAAGGCTGGAAGGGACCTCAAGAGGTCTAGTCCAGTCTCCTGCACTCAAGGCAGTGCTAAGTATTATCTAGACCAATGGTTCTCAACCGATGGTACGCATACCACCAGTGGTACGCCGAAGAAGGCTGGGTGCCATACCGCGCCTCTGAATCTGCCGCAGCCGAAGGGCCTTCCCACCTGCCTTCGCGAAACTCTGCTGCCAAAAAGGGGAAATGGCGGAAGGGTTTCGGCAGCAGGCATTGTTCCCGCCATGGAGCCCGCTGCGAAACCCCACTGCCGCCAAAAGTCCTGGTCCGCCGCTGCCACGAAACCCCGCCACCGAAAGTCCCCCCCCCTTTTTTTCCCCGAGTGGTACTCGGGACAGGTACAGTTAGGTCAAGTGGTACTTGACCTGACTGTACCTGACCCAAGTGGTACTCGGGAAGAAAAGGTTGAGAACCACTGATCTAGACCATCCCAGACAGGAGTTTGTCTAACCTGATCTTAAAAATCTCCAATGATGGAGATTCCACAACCTCCCTAGACAATTTATTCCAATGTTTAACTACCCTGACATTTAGGAATTTTTTCCTAATGTCCAACCTAAACCATCCTTGCTTCAATTTAAGCCCATTGCTTCTTGTCCTGTCCTCAGAGGCTAAAGAGAACAATTTTTCTCCCTCCTCCTTGTAACAACATTTTATGTACTTGAAAATTGTTATGTCCCCCCTCAGTCTTTTCCAGACTAAACAAACCCAATTTTTTCACTCTCTCCTCATAGGTCATGTTTTCTAGACCTTTAATAATTTTTGTTGGTCTTCTCTGAACTTTGTCCAATAGAATTACTTCTCATGTCTTGCTCACAACACTCCTGCTAATACATCCTAGAATGATGTTTGCTTCTTTTGCAACAGTGTTACACTGTTGACTCATATTTAGCTTGTGATCCTCTATGACCCACACATCCCTTTCTGCAGTACTCCTTCCTAAGCCATTATTTCCCATTTTGTATATGTGCAACTGACTGTTCCTTCCTAAGTGGAGTACTTTGCATTTATCCATATTGAATCTCATCCTATTTACTTCAGACCATTTCTCCAGATTGTTTTGAATTTTAATCTTACCCTCCAAAGCACTTACAATCTTCCCAGCTTGGTACTGTCCACAAACTTTATAAAGTGTACACTCTATGCCATTATTGAAATAATTGATGAAGATATTGACCAGAACCAGACTCAGAATTGATCCCTGCAGGACCCCACTCGATATGCTCTTCCAGCTTGACTGTGAACCCGATAACTACTCTCTAGGAACAGTTTTCCAACCAGTATTGTACCTACCTTATAGTAGCTGCATCTACGTTGTAATTCCCTAGTTTGTTTCCTTCTCTCACTACCCTTTTTACGCCTTTTTCCCATGTTGCCCTGGTAGTTGCAAATGCCACCCCTAATCTAGTGCACTAAACAAGTTCCTTCTCATCTAAATGTGAGCAAAAAACTCAATTCTTCCATCAAACCGATCATTCTCATACAAAATTTATATAAAAAAAATTGCAACTACAATACAGTCTGGTTCTGCCACCGCAGACGGCTAAACCAGATAAAGACTACATCTCTTCTTTTGTTTACTGCTCTCCTACCTACCACCTCTCTACATTTGTTGACAGTTCATTTTGGTTGTGCTGTAGCTTTAGGTCTTGATCCTTCTACACGTGCTTAACTTTAACTTAACTGACTTCAATGGAACTATTCAGATGCTTGAAGTTAAGCATGTAAGTGTTTGCCAGATCAGCACCTTACATTGTCAGATCTTTGGGATAGGGACTCTGGCCTAAATTATTGGGACACAGTAGTGATTTTGGATGCCCAATTTGAGAAAACTTAAAAGATACTTGATTCGGAGGTCAGGTGGCTCAGCACTTTCTGAAAAGTCAGGCTCTTAAGCAGGATCCCCAAATCCACTAAAAGCAGGATCCCCAAATCCACTAGTTACTTATAAAAATTTAGGACCTGGACTCAATTGTGCCTGTAGAGTTTGATGCACACCTGCCTGGGACTACATAAAGAAAGAATAGCACCAAATTCCAAGCAAGAACAGGATGTGACATATATACTATCATCAGTAATATTTTAAAGTACTTTTTATCTGATGAGTTGATAAGAAAATCTGCCTATTCTTTCTTGTTTTGAAAAAGGAACACAAGAGTTACATGCTGTACCATTCTCCTGGCTGCCTACTGCAAGCATCTCCATCTCCTCCTTCATTCTAGGCAATTCTTCCAGTTTCTCTGAATGGATCATTCACAGCAGCGTTTCACAAAACAGACTCCACACTGGGAAGTGAAGAATAAGCATTTTTGAATTATTTTGGATTTATAAGAAACCAGAATAAAAACAGAATGGGGGATGGCAATGTTTCAGATTTAAATGTCACAAAACAATATCACAACCAGTTTAAATTAGATATGGGCTGAGAAAGCCAAACTAGGCAGGACTTGCATCTCAGTTTGAGTCCATGTTGACTGCTAAAGGCTAGGGTGGAATTCAGATTAAATGTTTCTAGCCTGATCCATTTCTAATTTAAACAGAGCAGAAAAATATTGTTCACAAAGTCATGGTGCCCAATGGGCAGCCTACAGGTCAAATGTGGTCCAGGGCTACATTTACCTTTAATAAGTAGGTGTATTCTCCATGTGACATGTCCCAAGGTGCATTGTTCCATCTTGATCAAAATAGGCTCTCTGGCTGCTGGTAGCACAATATCTTGATGCAAGACCACATTTTACACCATCAGCAGTTAATGGGAAAGGATTATCTGTTCAGAACATGAACTGTTGGAATTCTACCATCATATTCAACAAGGCATCTCTCAGACAGTATTACCCAAATGTGTTTACTCCTCAGATACAGCCCTCAGGCTCTTGGTAAATTGCTAATTGAAAGAATTTTGAAAATCTAATTTTCTGTTTACCGTGAATGGGTCCAGAATCTACAAAGACTTCTTCATATAAAGGGTCCTATTACTTCAAATGTGAGGCAAGTTGCTCTGATATTTAAGTCTTTGGAGGGTATGCCAAGGCATTTACTTTTTGCATTTCTTTCATCTTGGACAATAAAAGTAGGCTCATCACTACCACATCCTAGTTCTCATGCACTAATTTAATGCTACAGTGAACAATGAAAAAAAGACCGTTGAAAGCCAAAGTGATTTTCAATTTAATAAAATAAAAATTCCAAATATTTCTATTAATATAGGCTTTCATAAAACTTGTTACATAAACAAACTTACAGTTTGTAAAATCTTAGGTGTAAAATTATGAAATGTGAAGCATCCACCAAAAACAGCATTAAAAACCAATATATTCCATTGTTTGTTTGCACTCAAAAACAAATGTTTTCCAATTTTTCAAAAAACATCTTCCCACAATTTCTACGATAATTTTAAGCCCAATTTAATTGTAATAGCCATCTTAAGTTTCTCATTTCCAGCAGCTCTGTGCAGTCCATGGTCTGAAGGAACAGGATAAACACACCCCATTCAGTCCCATATAGTCTATCAGATTGGGAAACTAGGTCTCCAAAAGTGAAAGGTCTGTATCAACCTAGTGTGTTTCCTGGACCCTAATTTAATTGGTCTCTTCAACAGCATAGTGTGTGTAGACAAGCCTAAGGTTCAAGGTATTGCCATGATTACAATTATTATAAAAATTAAACACTAATCTCTCAGTAAAGGTCATGTTATAGCTTAATCCAAAGATAACACCTCCCACATAAATTAATGAATTGATCACAAGACATTTGAACATTGGAGCCAATAGCAACACGAATGTACATATAGTGAATACCAAACCAACCTGTATTACATATACTGCAGTATATCTTCTGAATTACCAAAGCAAAAAGGCAGGCATTTTCCCAGGACTGGATAGGAAATTTATAAAGGCATAGCAGGAAAATCATCATCTTGAGTAGGAATTACTGTCATTTTTACTGCACCTAGTGCCTATTTTTAGAAGACGCTTCCTCTCTTCTCTTGGATCATACCCTATCTTGAAAAGGCAGATGAGATCAGGGAGAGAATTCAGAAGAGATACCTAATTATAGTTTAAACAATGTGCTATTGAATATACCTATTCACCACAAATTTGCACCATAAGAGAGCAAAGAAAAGCACTTTTTAAAACCTTTTTGAAGATCCAGTAGACTCTCATATGTGTACTGCTTGTATAATTCTATTTCAAGACATGGTAAAGAATACAGTCTTAAAACATGCCTTATTGTTTTTTAAATAAACATAACCCAGGCTTCCTCAAGCACACAGTGTGATTTTCTTACCCCAATGCTAGTACAATACACTGAACAGTTTATGCTTCATTTTCTCCATGACCCCAACTATTTTTCATATATTTTATACATGGAGTTTTTTTCCGCTCCCCACATCTTGTAGGTGCCAGTATTTAATGTTCTTCAGTAACTTTGAATCTGTTTCTTAAAGTCTCTCTTCCCCATTGTTAAGCAGAACTGATATGCCAAATGCTGGAATTTAACCAAGGAGGCTTTGTAGGACAGATCATTAATACCTGCTTTCTAAACTATTGAGCCATTAGAAAGAGCAATACAGGTATATTTTACTGCAGGGTGGCAGAGAGAAGAAAAGAGAAAATACTAAACAAAGGAGTAAATGAATTCAGGATGGAGGGACTCCTAGTGACTATCAATTTCAGCAATACAGAAAACACACTAGTAACCAGGATTTTGTTATATGTTTGCAGTTTAGGACAACAATTCAGACTGAATCCAAAATGCAGGTGCAAACTGCACTCACAGAAGGGGAGGCCATGCTTCTAAAAATGTACCCCTATAATCTATGTGGAGAAGTCCAATTTATTTCTTATTTGTGGAAAACTAGTCCTAAACCATTTTGTAGGTTGATAACTATTCAGACATCGAAGAACTGGAAATATGTCTCAACAGCTCTGAAATGTGAATCTGGATCCAGACCTGAGTGCAATTTTAATTTTAAGATTATACTGATAAGACATCCATACCCCAGCTGAGACAATTTTTGTGTGTTTCAAAAATCTCTATCATACAGAGGCTCTCTGGGTCATCACCTTCTGCTGAAGGTGGCAGGCAATTGCTGTTTATGTTCAAAAGTTACAGCTGCACTGAAAAAAATCCTTTTAAAGTAGTCTAATGGTTTTTAAGTTACATAGGATGACCATGCTCATCTCCATGTATTTATTACCAGATGTGTAATTTTGTAGTAGCTGGTGAATATTGGACAGAGTATAATGACTTGTTTTTATAGAGATAATCTTCCATCCACAAGGATCTCAAAGCTTTTCAACCTCTACAATTTCAGTAACAATAAAAGCCAAGCTGTTTTAAGGCTAAGGTTCATTTCTGATTGTACTTTCTCTGGCTATGTCTACAATGCAGCACTAATTCGAATTAGCTTAATTTGAATGACAGAAAGTGATTTATAGAAAGCGCTGCAGACTGTCCACACTACAGGGTTTGTGCTGGTTTCTTGCGTCCACACTGGCCAGCCTTAATTCGAATTAGAAAGCAGTGCAATGTGGGAAGCTATCCCACAGTGCAACTAACCATAGAGGCTGTTGGGACGAGTGTCATCATCCCAGGATGCAGCGCTGCTTCCCCCACCCTCTTCCCCACCCTCAAACAAATAGGAAAAGGATTCTCATGCTGGTTTTTTACTCCCCCCAATCGCCATTGCTGCAAGCACATGAAGTCAGCTGAACTATGCTCTTTTTGACCGTGACAAATACATTGCAGCTTATCCTGGATTATTTTAGAACTGTATGCTGTTTGCCTTTTATGCTCCCCACACCAACCCCTGTATATTGCTTGCCTTTGATTTTGATTCTACAGGTGTCTGTAGAATGCAAGATAAACAACAACAGAGTCAGTTAGTATATTAATACAGTGATACAAATGTTTCAATTTCACTGATGGAAAGCATGATATAATGTATCCACATGTAGCACTGTGAATAAACTCTTAAGAAAGTATCAATTTCCATGATTGGCCACTGAAACAATGTAGCAAAGAATTTCCTCTCACTGCTGGCAGTTAAAACACATTCACCATGCAGGGAGGGGGGTGGTTGGTGAAATCTTTCAAAGGGACAAACTTTAAAGGGCTAAACTTTCAAAGGGACAAACTGCAAAGGGCTTGCTGGGCAGTTAAAACGCATTCACCACACGGGGCGGCGGGGTGGTGAAATCTTTCAAACCCTTAAAGAGACAAACTGCAAAGGGCTTGTTGTGTGTGTGAGGCGGTGATCACAGCTTGGATTTTAAACCCATTCACCGCAGGAAATGAAGATTTAAATCTTCCCGGGGCTGCTTTGGGGAAGGGTACTGAAACAGGGCATCATGAGATACAGTCTGGAGGACAATTAATTCAAATTAAGTCCCATTGCGTCCACACTCACACTAATGCGAATTAACTGATGCGCTTCAGGCTAATCAACTTGCAGAGGTGGCTTTATTAATTCGATTTTAAAGGCTCCTTAATTCGAATTAACAATGCACAAGTGTAGACACGGGAGTAATTAATTCGAATTAAGCCACCAGTGTAGACCAGGCCTCTGTGTTTTGTCCAATCTAGTTTTAAAAAGTCTCAAACAATGGGATTCTCACTGTGTCCCCCTTGGAGCAGACAGGGGATTCTGAGAACACACATTTTGTAAGGTGAAATATAAACCCTAAAAAGAAGCAAAACAAAAATGTTACCATGCACAATATTATCCTCCTCATAAGTTTTCCCAGAAACCTTGATCAGGAAGACAGTTTTGGGAGAGTCTCGGAACTAGTTCAGGTTTTCTGCCTTCTTGTCTTATTTCTAATAGGAGTACAGGATTCCTCTTTATTCAAGTCTGAACTAAAACACTTTTCAGCTGTGATAATCACAGTGAAATTCCCACCAGAATTCTGATCCCTCTGCCTCTATTTTCCTGACCGCTATTATCAGCAACCAAACGTGCATGCTGAGATATGGCCCATTGCATAAGGGGCAGAGCTAACTGATGGTATCCTCTGATAATACAAGCAAGTTGAAAAATGCTGCATCTCAACAAAAAGCCCATTTAAGTACTCCTTACAACCTCTATGAAATTATCTTGTGCAAGAAATATTGATTTGGCCCATGAAAGGAAACTCAAGTTTGAATGTTTTTAAGCCAAGATGAAGTATACACAACAGATATGGCTTCCAAAACAAGAAAACTCACACCTGTAGCTACCAGAGACATTGTACAGTTTTCCAGTAGGCAGCTGTATTTCTCTACAGCAAAAAGTTGTGAAATAATTAAGTCATGCTGCAAATAAAGCTCAGTAACATTCTTGGAAACATTACTTTTGATAGCACAATTTCTTTAAAATTTCTGACAGATCCCTCACTCCTTTCTCCGTGAAACTAATGAATAGCTCTCAATCACAATGTTTTCACTGAAAATGGACGTGGGATTGCTCTGAAAGAAAGCACTATAAAGTGTTATCTAATTTTGAACTTGCCTTTTGCCTTATGGTTACCCATCTGACATCGGCTTCCATGAAACTAGGGCTGGGAAAGTTGCTGCCTGCAGGTAGCCAGCAGCTGAGTGGAAACTCTCTTGTAGCTATCAGATACCAGCTATTGGTGTCAATAGACAAAAAACAGTTATATATTTCAGGGCTCTTTTACCTTGTAAAGTAGGAAATCTATGGTTACTTTGAAAGAGAAGGCATCTAAATATCAAAAATTTCCATCAGCAAATCAGATTCATCTTTCTCAGAAGGTTCACTTCATAGGTTAATGGTGGAGACTTGCAAAGGCATTGGCTACACTGAACACCCACATACCTCAGGGTTGTTCCACAGTTTGAGACGTTGAGCCAAAGCAGAGCCCCTTTCAACTTGTAAGACCCATGAAGCCTGATTTTATTAGATGCGAATGGCAAAAGATAATAAAGGAACCACTAAGGGAGAGATATATCCCTTGCTCCTAGGCAGGCCTTTAAAAAGCAGCAAGCAAGACACAACCACCACATGATCTACCAATGTGACTGCTTGGGGGAGGAGGGTACAAGCCATGGTACCTCCTACAGGCCTAGCAACTGGGGCTTTGCCGATCTGCCCTATGGCTCTGGTCCGATAATGTCCGCCACAGGTGTCACAGCCCAGTCACCCCAACTCAGGATCACAACATATTAGGCTAGATATTCTAGTAGTTCTTTGCCATCTATCTCCATACCAATGTAGCACACTTCCCGAGAGCAGACATGACACAAATTTTAAGAAGTATCCATCACCATAGTATCTGGGTACTCTACTTAAAATTTAGATGAAGAGGCACATTTCCCCAACAGCATGATACAAAACTCCTGCATCTATTGAGCCAACTACCGAGAACAAAGTAACACTGGCAGGAGACTGATTCCAGGGATATTCATTAGTCACATGGGTGCAATTTACCAAGCTTTCTAAACATGGCCAGATTTGAACTCAGATGAATTTCTATTGTGAACAAATGCTAGAGATCAAGTCCTGATGTTCAGAACATCCTGCCTTCATCTCCTGCAAGCTGCCTTGGGGTATCAGTGATGCTGTTGAGCACTGATGTGGCAGAATACAGAAGGCAGAAGATGAGCCAATCTTTAATATTACCAGGACCTAGAGAATTTAACTCTTTGTAGATTACAAACTAGTACTAGGGCAGGGTGAATAATGAAAAACCTTAACTGAAAAAAAAGCAATGATTTGTTTGATGAATATTCAACCAGCTGGAATTAACACCTTAAATTTCAATTGGAAGTGAATAGGCAGGCAGGGGATATAGTGGAGAATAAAGACAATGTGCTTCCACTGACCTGCCCTTCTCAAGTTTCTAGTGCTTTAACAAGTAAAACTCAAATTACTTGAATGCTATGCCTCAGTTTCCCCATCAATGCAATGAAGATAATACTTCACTGCCTTTGTAAACTGTTTTGAGATCTACAGATCAAATATTAGGGTTTTTTAAAAAAATACATAAATACAATTTTAGATTTACTCTACCCCATTTTTGACATTGAAAGAGTAATAATTGAGATCTGTCTTTGAAGTCATTCCATGGTGCTCAGGTACTGATGCCCACATGCTAAAGTTGCTAATGTAACAAAATATGCTCTCACTGTTTGCACTGACCTACATTCAGTTACATGTTGACTTCTACTTCCCTCCTGAGGAATTTCCGACTAGCTCCACAACATGTGTTAGTATCACTGTTTATATGGTGACAGTTCCATTGTCCAAGTGTCTGCTCATAGGTGGACAATTACACAAGGAAATTAAAATTTCCAGTGCATGTGGAAGTTCTCTGAAGCAGTCATCATATTCTTTCTTTCGGCTGATAATTTGACCTTGTCTACACAGATCTGTCACAGTTAGTTCATGGTTCTTGCTAAAAATGTGCTGACTGACAAGTATGAAAATTAACTTATTGAAACACATGGCAAAATCCTTCATTGTAAGAATGAGACAGTAAAAAAAGCTGTTTTAAAAAAATCCAAAGCAAGGGATATTTGACCAGTCTATTACATTATATATGACAAGAATAAAATCAGTTATTAAATGAACCTGCATCTTTACTAGTAGAACAATTACTCGTTCAAGTGGGGAGAACATGTCAGTATCACAATGTCTTCTGAAGATTTGAAAAAATGCATTTGTGGGACATTACAATTTCTGTATTCAATAGAATTTTTTTACCAAAATTCACGTGATCCTATTTTTATTAAGGAATAACTTTTCCCCTACACTAGTCTCCAATGTCAAATTTTTAGCTAGCAGGCAAAGAACTAAACAGATGTCACAAATTTAATTAGGGTCCCACTGGTACAAGCCAGCTATCTTAAAGACATTTAAATTGGTTTACCTAGAATTACGTCTCAGCAACTATAAGCAGAAACAAATTTCACATAGTTGCAGGTGGGAAAGCATCTATGCTGTAATTTGTCTCTTTGAGCAGAGTGTAAAATTTCTTACCTGTAAACACTGCAGTATACACCACCTTCTGATCACGTAGAATTACCACAAGGAAGAATATTTGTGGGCTATTAGTAGCCTAAACCACCTCACCGCTTTAGCTAATCTATGGACATCCTCTCCTTTTAATCCGCAGAAATCTAATGTTAGAACCAGGGGGAGGAGAAATCTTAACCCTTTTCTTGCATAAAAAGCCTACTTTTAATCATGTTTAACTTACATAGTTACTTGTTCCCACCAACTTCCCAGTGACCAAGACATTTGGTTCTTAAAGTCTCTCTCCAGTACCCAGCCTGTAAATACCGATAAAGAGAATATGTAACATTTTAACCTTGATCTCCTATTACATTCAAGCCAAAATCATGTAACAAGGAAGAAATACTCAATTTACAATTTATGAACGAACTGTGGGGACACTGAAGTAATAAAGGGAGAGAAATCTTGCAGGTTAACTCATTTCTTGGTTAGCTACAGGAACAGACAATCAAAGGTGCCTCATACTGCTTTCTTAATGTATCACAGCCCACAGAGGTTGAAAAGAGGAATCTTGCCTGATACGCATTTAATCCCAAGAATCTTGTCAGCTAATAATTGAGCCATACATCAGAAGGATCAGAAATAATCCACTCAGACATTCAGCTGTTTCCACCAGTCAGAAGCTGAAACACATTTGTAATATCATTGGGTTGCATAAAGGGACTATAAACCTAAAGCAAGTTTTTCAACACTCAGGCTTTACATCAAAACAACTGGCACTGTTAGAAGTTGGCACACCTTTTCAGGTACAAAGTCCTTTCCAAAAGCAAGAAATAAGAGGAGGGAACCATTTACCATCTGTAAATTAGTTGCATTATAAGGTTAATTTTTGTTCTCCTACTTTCTTCCTCACACTTTAAAACACGAACAGAGGCTTTTAAGGTGCCATGAACCAAAGTTCAAGGTTAATTGTTTCTTCTGCAATTGACATTCATTCTGATCTTCTAGAAGACTGATAGGAAAATACTGTTTGCAACATGATCAACTGTTGTAGAAGAAAAACAGAATCCTGAATTCAGATCTTGGCAGGTAAGCAGGAGGAGAAAGTTATTTCTGCTAGCTTTTTCTAAATTGTATTTGCATGATATTTAGCATGATACCATTCCTTTTCAATTGCAGTTCTCCCATTGTATGTGTCAACTTGATATTTTCTGTACACATATGTTCTGACCCATCTGTGCCTAGGGTAGCCCATCTGAAAATGACAAGGTCCAGGCAGGCTGCAAAAGGAGAGCAAGTTCTCCCAGCACTGGTGGGTAATACTAAAGTTAGATTCCCCAACCAGTCACAAACAGTGCTCCTGATTTCCCACACTAATTATCAGGAAGCTACAACAAGAAATACACAGCCCCCTTTATTGCATTTCAGTCTCTGGCTCTCACTCAGCAACTGGGTCCAGTAAGGAGGTAAGTTATTAAAACTTTCTTTATTCTCTTTACCAAAATGTTCTCCTGATCCCCAAAGGGTCAGCCACATTACCAGACCAACAAAAGTTTGGCTCTTATTCAAAATACCATACTGCCAGCCAATCCTTTAGTTACTAAACTAAAAATTTATTACAAAGGAAAGAAACAAATCAGAGAGATGTTAAATGACTAAAGCAATCAGATACATACAAATGACATCAAAGTCCATATATACCAGATTCTTAACAAAATTGTGGAGTTTGCAGACTTGTTTTTCTATTGATGTAAATCCAGTACCTGGATCTCAGTCCTTTGTTTCACAGTTTCAGTTGTATATGAGTTGATCCAGAGGAAGGAAGCAGGAATGAGGATAAGATAGAGATGGTGCAGCTGCATTTTATAGTTTCTGCCAGGAGGCTTGTACTTCCTTTGTCCCAAACACAGCCACACAACACATGGCAAGGAAAAGCCTCAGAATCCTGTCCATAGGCATGTTCTTACATATCTTGGTGACTCAAAAGGTGTAGCCATTGGGTTCTTTCACTGGATTCACTGTACATTTGAGTTCCCTTGACAGGCTATGAAGCAGGCTTAGTGCTGCTGCCATCCTGTCTGGGGTTGTCACCCAAAAACACAGCACAAGTTTGAAATACAAGTATACCATATCTATTTAGACTGATAATACAAAACATATAAACGTGCTTATCAATCTTAGCTAATCACGACTTTTCTCATCGATACTTGCAGGGCATATCCTATACCGTATTTATTGAAATTCTGTAATATTATAAATTGTCACCGCTAATCCAGACAGCATCACAGAAATCCTAAAAGTTACCTATATGGAATGTCTTCAGCTAGAACAAGAATTTACATTGCTGCCTAACCTTTCTTCCTCATCAAGCACGGCTCTACCCCATATTTTAAAATACTTACTTGTTCTCTTAGGACTGATGCTACTTTATTTTTCAATGGTCACCTATCCCTCACATTCCCCCCACAATACTCAGAATTACATACAGCTAACAAAACCATTTAAGTGAACAATTTTGTTCTCAAAGCATCAAGGGGGCCTGATTTTTTCCCCTTTGAATTCAATGGCAAAATTCCAATAGGGCAATATCAGACTCACCCCCCATGCATAATAGCTTTTGGACTGAAAGAACAACTTTTCTCCGCTATCTCCAAAAACTGCAGTCTGGGAAGAAATCTACCTTTAAGAATCTCGGTCTTCTACAATTCTACCAGCTATGATTTCAAGGCTGAAATCTTTTGACATTACTCAGATACTGTGATGCAGGTCATGTATTTTGATAAATAGAAGGTGCTATTAAAAAAAAAATCCTAAGATTGTTAAAAAGCGCACCCATTTTCCTATGAAGTAGTTGGCCATTTCTATATTGGATAAAAAGATTTGGATGAGTTGTATCCAACACTTCCATCTATTCTCACATGCATATATGATAAAAATAGAGTCACACAAATACAGTAGATATGTTTAAACTCAAAATGTACAGTGAATCCAGTGAAAGAACCCGACAGCTACACCTTTTGAGTCACCAAGAATTGTAGAAAATTGTAGAAAAAAGAAATTAATCACTTTGGTGACTCCGCAAGGCTAAAAACGAATTTTTGTCAGAATAGTAGGCAAACAGGATTCTGATTAGATGAGTCACTCATAGGATTGGAACCTCTGGGGCCAATAAAAGTTTCCCCCTCAGACTTAAAATATAATTGGGGGGGGGAGGGAAGGGAGAAGGAGAGAGGAGAGGGCAATTGGTCTATAAATATTTTTATTAAAAAGAGACATTTAGGATGATCAAAGACTACTTGGGAATTTATCAGTAACTATAAAACGGGGTAATACTTTCAGCAGATATGCTGAAAGGATAAATATATAAAAAAATATTTGAAGCATTGCAAGATCCACTGATGAAAAACATGATAAAAACCAACCATTATTAGTAGTAATATAATTTAAGGACTCTCTGCTACACTGGAGAATTCTACTCTCAAAAAGACATGAAACATCCTATGTTTTAAATAAATTTCTTTTTCTGTTTGTATATAGAGTTGCAATGGTATCTTCTTCCTTTAAAAAAGTCTGTATTGAAATGATCCATAAATCCCAGTAGTCACATGCGGACCTGTTCAACACAACAATTAGTTCAGTTATCCATAGTTAAATATTACAATTTTAAGTATCCTTGACAAGTCTTCAGAACATGCTGATGGGGTTCAGCTATCCTTCATTTCAAATGTCATCTGGTTTTATGAAGGGCAATATGTAGATGTTGCATCAACCTTATACTGGAAGGCTAGGGATGCCTTTCATTTTCTGGACTTGTGCGTAAATAGGCAGCCTGCCAGAACACCTATTTCCTAGATTGGCTAGATCATCCATTTGTGGGTTTTTCATTATTGCTGAATCTACAGTTCCCTCAGTAGGACACATAGCCTGAATGCTCTTTAGTGCCTTTACTACTACAAACACTCCCTTCCATATTTATACTATCTACTCAAATATTTTACTTTATTAACGCTGAGATATCAGGTGAACAGAATTTTGCATTGAGGCTCAATTAATATTTCTAATTTTCATGTTGTGCACATATTTGACTTTATCGTGATATTCTTTACTTACAGTTTGTTTTGTTTTTCCCCTCTTGGGTATGAACATTTTTCTGGGAAGAAACAAAAGCACAATATTTGCAAACAATATTGTCTATGCTTAAACATTTTTATAAATCAGCTGTTAAATATAATTAAGAAGTGGTATATAAAAATAGGTTACTGTAAATGCTAAATAGCAAGTTTTTTCCATCTGGAAATTGTTTTATATTAGCCATTGCAAGTTCTGCAGGCTGGTAGAATGGAGATTCAGATATATCAATTGCACCCAAATAGGGAACATCTGGTGCTTGTTGTAGTATGCTTTTTTTCAGTGTAATCTTGGGTAAATAGGTAAGCTATTGATGAACAGACAATATAAAATAGGCAGATATAGACTAACCAAAGGAGCAGCAGTATCATGATAAAGTGTTGAGGTACAGAGAGGAAATACAAGTATATTGCTAAGAGACACTAGCATGACGACAAAATGGGGGACGTTTTGTTGCATAGAAAGGTAAAGGGAGGAGAGTCAGTTTTTGTCAAGTTTTCTAATTAGTTTGCAGACTTTAGTGGATTAATGTCAGCTCTGCTTCCATATATTTAGAATAAATGTTTGTTTTCATGCCTGTCTAAAGATGGCAGATCAGTAGCCCTCACTTCTCCTGCTAGTAAGATTCTTACGAAATGGTACAAAGTAACTTTCCCACATCTTCCACCTCCCCATTGCCAGCATTTATCTTGTTTTCAGCCATTAGACTGGAACCTCTCTCTAGGAAGTAAGAATAAGCAAATAGTTACAATTTGAGGGGAATGGAGGGGACCTCAATTTTGTTTAAGTCGTTACAACAAACTTGTTTGCACCTTTGCTGAATACTGATATAGCTACAAGAGTGTTTAGCGAGAATATTTGGAAATGTAACAATACACGTGTTTAGCTAATTACAAAATGTTAGAGCTAATTAAAGAAATTCCAGAAGGTTTCTGCTTTTATATTCCAAGGAAAAGGAAAAAACTCCTGACTTAATAGTGGGAGCCAGACCCCTGAGGTAGCAGAAGAGAAACAATTAGCAGGAGTTGGCCTACCATTTCTTGTTCCTTGAAACTAAATATTTTTAGTAATTTTTAAAACAAAACAATTTGGCGTCCAACAATTTAAAGCTAACCTTTTTCAACCTTACACCATTTAGGGACACTAGCATGACAGCAATGAGTGAGAGAGACACAGACAGACAGACAGACAGACAGACAATGTCAGGTACTTCAATACTTTTTAAAATTCAATCTTATAGTACATTTTAATTTTAGGAAAGATTAACTGTAGCCAAATAAAGCACTGATTAATTTTCTACTGAAATCAAATTTTGCCAATCAATTGATTTTAATAGGCGCAAGATAAAATGGTTACTTACCTGTCCTTTAGCTGTTGCTCCTCAAGGTTTGATGCAGACATATATGTCTGCACTCCCCAGTGCACCAAATCTGGAAACAAGTGATGACTTTCAACAGCCTCATTGTTATGGAGTTTGAAAACACTAACTTCGGATGGATGGATGGAATGCCGAAATCGCTGCCAGGTGCGCTCTCAACAAACTAATCACAAGACCAGAAGACTAAAGGTATAACAGGTACTCCAAGATATGCTGGGTACAAATCAGTATCGGTTGAACTCATCTGGCTAACCACCATATCAAGAATTGCTTCCATTTGGCCAACCAGGACACTCTGATAGAAAGCTTTCTACTATTAAGCAAGATTTGCCAGACTGACTTCAAACATCATTCCTCCTTCTCATTTAAGCATGCAGCATCCATGCCATGAGATGCAGGAAGCTGAGTGCTGGATGGAAAAATCTGACCATGATGCTGAGTCTGGAGGTTGAGATGAAGCGGAAGAGATATGGGAGGCCGAACTGATAACACAAGGATGTCTGAGAACTACCACTGTCTCGGCCATTCTGGAGCAATGAGAATGAGCCTGGCATGATCCAATTTCAGCTTGAGAATGATTTGCGGGTTGATCAGAATTGGAGGAAAAGTTTATAGGAGTGCCGATTCCCAGCTCAGGTGAAAGGCATCAGTTGGAGCCTGGACTGAGATACTCCCTGAAAGGAAAGCAGACAGCATTTCTTTGTGTCTCTTGTGGCAAACAGCTCAATCGTCAGTACGTCCCAAACTGTGAAGATGGATCGCAGGATGCTGGATATGCACTCATAATTCAAGGAGCAATTTCTGCTGAAGTGATCTGCAAGGTGATTCTGGAGTCTAGGTAAATGATTGGCCATGGGGATAATGGTCCAGACCCTGATCTCCTGACACAGCATGCTGGAGACAGCTCCCTTATGTGTTCACATAATTCATCATGGTGGTATTACTGGTAAGGATGTGCATCGCCAAGAATCAGGAATCAGTGTCAATAGCCTTGGTTCCTGGAGACTAAAAGTAAATGCCCTAGCACCCATTGCCCTGAACCACCCAGCACCGTAAGGAGTCCAGGATCAGCAGGGGAAGTCAGACCAGTCTGTCCAAGAGATGACGGTTCAGACGATAGACCAATTTCAGCAACATTTGAAGAGTTCAAAAGGCACAACCTGGCATATTGCGTACCCGTGAGCATGCAGGAATGTGGCCTAGCAACCTCACACATACTCGGGCTGTGGTTGAGGGTTGAAACATAGTCCCAGACAGATGGCAAATCCACATTGAATTGTTCAGTTGGCAGAAATGCTCTCGAACTCAGAGTCTGTAAGGGCCCTGTAGGCTGGCAACTCGGCCTAGCAGAGGCATCGTGGCCCTTCCTCGGTCCCAGACTCCAAGGAAGGCCACAGCTCCTCGCTCTAAAGAAAGAGTTAGTGGGGTTTGCATCAGTCTTTGCACCAGAAGGGGGGGAGCTGGCAAGCAGTCTGTAGCCCCCAGCCCTCAAGCAGGCAGGGCTGGCAAGGAGTCTCTAGTCCCAGTGCTCAATGTCCTCTGTGGCAGCAGGTTCAGAGGAGACAAGCACTCCCGGGGTGGCTAGGGAAAGGGGGAGGGGGATGCAGGCCCACCTGACCCCACTGCATCCCAGCCCAGGGCCTTATTAGCAGCAAAGGGTTCTGCCACTGGGTCAGCGGGGCTCCAGCCGCAACACACTGACACTGGTGTGACCAAAAGCTCAGCCAAACTGCAGTCAGCTGCCCCTGGGCTACTTCCTCCCACACTGAACCTGGGTACCTGGAGCCAGGGGTCTTCCTCCGAGTCACTGGGGTAGACAGCTAGGAGGAGTCCCACTAGTCCCTCACCATCAGCCGGCAGCAGGTTCAGGAACTCCTTGGGGCCATCAGTGGATGGCAGCTCCTCCAGGTCACAGGGTCCCGGTGGGCCCTATGACCAATAGGGTTCAGGCAGCTCCGGCAGGTCCCAGGGCAATGGGCAGCTCCTCTAGGTCAGGGCCGGCCTTGGGGGGCCTCTCTCAGTCAGCAGCCTCTAGTATCTCTTCCCCGTCACTATAGCCCTTCCCAGGTGCTAGGGCCCAGTATCCCTTCTCAATCAGTAGTGCCTGGCAGTCCTGGCAGGCCCTGAAGGCTCTGGTCCATGGAGAACTTGCTTGGCACCGCCACAGGGCTTGGGTCAGGCCCAGACTGCAGCCTCGGGGAAGACATGTCCTTCTCTGCCACCAGCTTCCCCCAGACTGAGCTGCTAGGCTGGCCTTTCATACTTCCCCCTTCCTGTCCTAGCCCCGCCCCTCTGCTCCTGGGGTATTTGGCCTGCAGTGTCCTGATCTGCCCACAAGGGGCATCGTGGCCCTTCCTCAGACCCAGGCTCTGAGGAAGACCACACCCCCTTCCTACACACACCTCCACCCCTCATGTCCAGTTCTCAGTCTCTGGGGCTGGCCTGCGCCCCTGCACCTAGATGTGACAAAGCATCGGCGTTGGCATGGTCCTTACCTGCCTGGTGTTGGATGCTGAACGCAATGGGTTGCAGAGCGAGGTACCAGCTCATCACTCGGGCATTGGTTTCTTTCATTTGATGACCATGAAGGGGCTGCCGAGGAGGTAGTATTGCAGCATCTCCAATGCCCATTTTACAGCCAGCACCTCTTTCTCTATGGTTACATACTTCTGCTCCTGGGGGAACAACTTATGTAGAGGATAGAATGTTCTTCCCCGTTGATGTTCTGGGCGAGAACGGCCCCAGCCCTACGGCCAATGCATCTGATTGTACCAGGAACGTGCGATTAAAATCGGGGCTATAAAGGATGTGTTCACGACAAAGTGCTTTAGCTTGGTAAATGCCCTATCACATTCTGGGGTCCACTGGTCGCGAAGTGGCTGGTCTTTTGTGAGTAGATCCGCCAGTGGAGTGCTAATGGTGGCAAAGTCAGGCATGAACCGCCGGTAGTACCAGCCAAGCCTAGGAATTGCCTCACCTGATTTTTGGTGGTTGGTTGGGGGTATTCTTGCAGAGCTTGCCCTTTCCCAATCAAGGTTCCCTGACCCACAGTATACCCAAGGTAGCTGGTCTCTTGCCACCCTATGTGGCACTTCTGGGGGTTTGCAGTCAGGCCAGCATCTCACAGAGTTCTCAGGACGGCAGCCACTTGTGTCAGGTGATCATCCCAGTGGCGACTGTACACGAGGATATTGTCCAGGTAGACCGCGGTGTAGCTCACATGGGGTCCCAGGAGCCCGTCCATTAGACAGAACATTGCAGGGGCCCTGTGGAGGCCGAAGGGCATCTGTACGAACTGGTACAGTCCACTTGGGGTAGCAAATGCGGTCTTTTCCTGAGTTGGCTGCATGGGGGATCTGCCAGAATCCCTTCATGAGGTCAAGTGTCGTAAAATACTGGGCCTCATCGAGTTGGTCGAGCAACTCATCTATTCAGGGCATGGGATAGGCGTCGAACTTTGATATGGTGTTGACTCGACGGAAGTCTATATAGAACCGGTTCAACCCATCCTGTTTCAGGACTAATACGATGGGACTACACCACTCACTCGTTGAGGGCTTGATCACTCCAAGCCTCAAAATGGCTTGGACCTCTTGCTTCACCGCTGCCTGTAGATGGAGGAAGGGAGACCTGGTGCTGATATGCACCACCTCGCCGGGGTAGGTTTCGATGGTGTGGTACACCCGAGTGGTTTTCTCGGGGGTTGCGGTGAAGGTTGATGCAAAGGTCTCCAGAAGGTGGTTCGCTTGTTGCCTCTAGGCCTCGGAGAGGCCAGTGCCCAACTGGGGTTCGCCCAGATCTTCCCTTTTGGTGATCTGCAGGCCCAGCTCCGGGTCAGGGGGGTAAGGGTTGATCAGCAAACTTTCGCGCTCCCGCCAGGGCTTCAAGAGGTTTACATGATATACCTGCTGCTTTTTCCATCGGTCTGGTTGTCGGACCTCAAAATTTACCGGTCCTACCTGCCTGATGACTTCGTAGGGCCCCTGCCATGGGGCCAGTAGTTTGGACTCGGCGGACGGTAGTAACACCAAGATCCGGTCACCTGGCTCCAAGGTGCGGGTCTGTGCACCCTGGTTGTAGGTCCGGGCCTGGGTGACTTGGGCCACTTGCAGCTTCTCCTGGGCTAGGAGTCCCCATCTGTTGGAGGCACTCCCGCAGATCCAGGACATACTGTAGCAGTCTCTGGGTCGGGAAGCGGGGGGACTCTTCCCACCCCTCCCTCATCAGGTCTAGGATCCTCTTTCGTTGCTGGCCATACAACAGTTCAAAAGGGGAGAACTGTGTGGAGGCCTGTGGTACCTCCCAGATTGTGGGGAGTAAGGGTGGAATCAGCTGGTCCCATCTCCATAGGTCTTCAGGGGGGAAAACTATTGGAGCATGTGCTTAATGGTCCGGTTGAACCTCTTGACTAACCCGTCGGTCTGGGGGTGGTAGATTGAGGTCTGGAGCTTCTGGATTCAGAGGATGTCACAGACCTCCCGGAAAAGTCGGGAAGTGAAATTAGTCCCCTGGTCTGTGAGTTCTTGGGTAGCCCCACCCTCGCAAAGACCTTCACCAGTTCCCCCATGATGGTCCAAGCTGTGGCGTTTTTCAGGGGGATGGCCTCTGGAAAGCAGATATCGTAGTCCACAAGGATGAGGAGATAGCGATACTCCACCACACTCCACTCCAGAGGTCGACCTGGCCCATGGCCTCTCTCTCAAATGGGGTCACTGGGGGCCCGCGGAATGCCAGCAGAGGCCGCCCGCTGACACTCCAGACAGGAGATGCAATGCTCTCAGACTTCACGATGCATGCCAGGCCAGGGTCTTGTCAAGGCCCAAGTGGTTTGCAGCTGGGATGTCATGCACCAACCGAAGGATGGATCTTCGATAGGCCTGGGACACTACCAACTGACCGCAGGGGGCCCTGGTCCAGGAATCCCGTCCCACTCAATACAGCCTGTCCTGTTGTAGCTCAAACCGTGGCCAGTGCATGGGCCGTTGGGGATCAGTCACCATCCCGTCCACAGCAGTCAGTTGTTCGTAGGCGCGGCTGACGGTGGGTCTTCCTGTTGATCCCTGCAGAAATCACCGCCGGGGTCCCCCGGGTTGTGAGGGTCCCCCGCTGTCAGAGGGGTCTCTCCATTCTGTGCCCCCAGGCATGGTCCATACTGTCTTTGGTGGGAGGCCCGGGTAGCCAGGGGTTCCCTTTTCCTGGGTCACCTCTCCCGGGGCCCCTTGGTGGCCTACCCTCTGCAGCACTCCAGCAAAGTCCAGCCAGTCCCGGCCCAAAATAACAGGGTACGGTAGGAATACCTGGGTGACCTGCCCAATAGTCAGGGGGATGGAGAGAGTGGAGTAGATCTTCAGGTCCCCATGGATGCATCTGAGACCAACTTGCCTGAGGGTCCGGCCCTCCTCAGGGACCAGCCCTCACAGGATGAGGGTTTGACTACACCGAGAGTCGACCAGGACATCCAAGCACCTTCCTGGTAGGTGGACCGTGATTGTGGCTTTCAGGGTGATTGGCCCCCAGGCTCTCCCCTCCCCAGCATAGACCAGGCCGAGAGAGCAGTCCATTGTGGTACACTACTTGTGGCTAGATGGGACATCTGCGATGCCAAAGCAGGGCCCCACGCCCCCTGGGGTCTCCTGGGGCCAATGCTTCTGGTCCCCGGTTGGCACATCTGGATTCCTGGGGGGCCCAACAGCCACCTGGATTTCGGGCTGACTTCGGCCTGGCTCCAGTGTCTGGCAGGGCCAAGCAACCCATAATGATTGGAGTAGGGTTGACCCTCCAGGGGTAGCCCGCCTGGGCTCAGGGCCGGCTGGGGTGGCCAGATTTTCAGTGGCCAAGAAGTCCTCCATCAGTCACACCACTCTGTTCGGAGTGGTGGGGTGATGCCTCATCACCCACATCGTCCGCTGGGCAGGTAGGATGTGTAAGAACTGTTCCAGGGCGACTTGCTACGCCAAGTCAGTCACGGAGTGTTGCTTCGGCTGGAGCCAGCACCAGCAGGCGTCCTTGAGTTCCTGGGCTGCAGCCCAAGGCCAGGCCCCAAGGGTGGGGTTTGCCTTCCCCCAGAACCGGCACTGGAAGGTTTCGGGGTTAATGTCCAACGTGTCCAGGATGGTGGTAATACCAGGATGGCCGATAAGCCCGCGCCTCATTGTCCATGAGGGCCCGGTAGGCTGCCTGTAGAGTCCCAGTTAGATAGGGAGCCCAAGAAGATGGCCCATTGGTCTGGGCCCAACCCACAGCACAGGCCACGCTCTTGAAAGTTGTCAGAAAGGTCTCGGGGTTGTTGTCAGGCCCCAGCTTTGTAAGGAGAAGCGGTAGTGGGGCCAGGACCGTGGGTCGGCCATGGGTGTTGTCTGGCCCGGCTGGGCTGGGCACAGCAGGGCACCCAGCTGCTCCCCATACTGTTACTGCAGCTCCTGCTGTTGGGCCCAGAGGACATGGATCAATTGTTGCTGTTGTGTTCCCAGCATTTGTAGCAACTGTTGCTGTAGCTGGGTCGCCTGCTGCTGCTAGTCAGCCCACCACTTCTTGAACTTCTCAAACTCCATGGTCACGTCCGTCACCGACTTCAAGTAGCTGGTGCGTCATCCTAGCGGGCAGCCCCCTCTTTCATCAGGGGGTGAAGGTTGCCTGCATTCTCCACCACATGTAGGCTGGTGACTCAGCTCAGCCGGGGCACTGCTGCCCTTCCTTGGGACCAGGCTCTGAGGAAGGCCACATCACCTCGTTCAAAAGAAATAGTATGGTTTGCACCAATCTTTAGCCCCCGGTTCCCAGGCAGGGTGGAGCTGGCGAAGCAGTCTGTAGCCCCTGGCCCTCAAGTGGGGCAGGGCTCGCAAAGAGTCTACAGTCTCTGGCCCCCAAGCAGGTGAGGCTGGCAAGGAGTCTCTAGACCCAATGCTCAATGTCCTCTGTGGCAGCAGGTTCAGAGGAGACGACCACTCCCGGGGTGGCTAGGGAAAGGGGGATGCAGGCCCACCCAACTCCACTGCATCCCAGCCCAGGGCACTATCATTGGCAAAGAGGTTCTGCCACTGGGTCAGCAGCGCTCCAGCCACAATACACTGACACTGATGTGACCACAAGCTCAGCCAAACTGCAGTCGGCTGCCCCTGGGCTACTTACTCCCACCCTGAACCCAGGTACCTGGAGCCAGGGATCTTCCTCCGAGTCACTGGGGTAGATGGCTAGTGGGAGTCCCTCTAGTCCCTCACTATCGGCAAGTCCAGGAACTCATTGGGGCTGTCAGCAGATGGCGGCTTCTCCAGGTCACGGGGTCCCAGGTGGGTCCTCTGGCCCACAGGGATCAGGCAGCTCCGGCAGATCCCAGGTGATGGGCAGCTCCTCTAGATTGAGGCCAGCCTCAAGGGGGCCTCTCCCAGTCAGCAGCCTCCGGTAGCTCTTCCTCAACACTAGGACATGGTAGCCCTTCCCAGTCACTAGGGCCCAGCCATCCTAGCAGGATCTGGAGGCTCTGGTCCATGGAGGGCTTGCTCAGCACAGCCACGGGGCCTGGATCAGGCTCAGACCACAGCCTCGGGGAAGACATGTCCTTCTCTGCCAGCAGCTTCCCCTTGACTGAGCTGCTAGGCTGGTCTTTTATACCTCCCCTTCCTATCCTGGCCACGCCCCTCTACTCCCAGTGTATTTGGCCTGCAGTGTCCTGATCTGCCCATCAGGGGAGTCACAGTCCTTCCTTGGGCCCAGGCTCCGAGGAAGGCCACAGCGCTTTCCTACAGGCCCTAATGAACTCAATTATTTGAATTGGAACCAATGTTGTCCTCCCACTGTTTAGGATGAGAGCTAGAAGATTAAGTGTAGCATGAACTAAACATGAGAGAGAACTTCTTCTCTGGACATGCCCCTCAGTAACCCATTTTTCAGATATGGGAAGAAGATATGAATTGCCCTCTTCCTGAGGTATGCTGTCACCACAATCGTGCATTTGGTAAAAACCCAGAGAACAGAAGACAGAACAAAAGGGAGCATGGTATACTGATTGTTGCGGTGGACTGGCACTAACTGGAGAAACCTCCTGCGGCTCAGGAGAACTGCTACCTGGAAATAAGTGTCCTGAAAATCCAAGGCAGCAAACCAATTGCTGTGATTTAACAAGGGGAGGATAGTTGCCAGGGTGACCATATGGAACTTCACTCATCTGATGGATTTCTTGGCAGAGGTCAAGGACACGTGACAGCTCTCATCCCTCCCCTTGGGCTTGGGAGCCAGGAAATACCAGAAGTGGAATCCCTGTCCACAATGCTGCAGTTGAACAGCCAGGAGAGATTGAACCTGCTTGAGGAGCAGTGTTTTGTCAGAGGGATCCCTGAAGAGGGATGGGATGGGGAGGGGAGGAGGGATGGAGAGAACCTGTATTGCATAACCCAATATGACAGTACTTAGGACTCATCTGGCTGTAGTAACTGAGTTCCCAACACTGTAAAGATGAGCCAGCCTGTCTGTGAATGGGGGAACGGAAATGGAATGGTAACTACTGGATTGCTGCCCAGGACACACAAGTCAAAATGGCTGCTTGCCAGATGCCGGGGGAGGATGAGCTGGCTGGCTAAATCCAGAACCAAAGGGCCTTCGCCTCTGAGATCTATTCCTCTTACTAGGGTAATCCTGCTGCCTTAAAGTAAAAGGAGAACTGCATGAAGAAACACTGAGCAATATTGCTGCTGACTGCTATGGTGGCATCCCTTTAAAGCCAGAGCATAAACTCCCAAGGAACACAAAGTAGCTTGGGAATCCTTAAAAGAGGGGAGGGTTGAGTCAAAAGGCAAGTCCTCACTGGTCTGCTGCACATCGGGCATAATGTCTGAATTCTGCAGCCGTGAGGCCCTCCTCGTGGTCACAACTGGTGCCATAATTCTGGTGCCCAGGCATCCACCACATCCAGCGTGGACTATAATGAAGTCTTGGCTACCATACACACTTCTGCAAAGAATGCCTTAAACTCTTCCCTGAAGGCCTCTGGCAACTTGTCTGCAAACTTAGACATGGCCATCTAATGAACAAAGCTGTATTTAGAAAGCAATGCCTACTGGTTCACGATGCATGCGTGCAGGGAAGAGGTGGTGTAAATCTTCCTTCACATCAAGTCCATCCATTTGGAGTCTGTCTTTAGATGTAGCTTTATAATCTTCCCTGTTGTGCCTTGTTATTTGCTGCAATTACCCTAAGAGACTTAGTGGCCAGATGGAAGCTAAAACCTTGACAACCCTGCACAGAGATTGTGATAGGGCACTCATCTTCTGAGTGCCTCCTAGTGGCTGGGTGTGGTACTTCAATCTCCTCCCCACTCCCCCGCCCACCATTCCTGGTACCACCTGTAGATTGCTGACCTCAGTAGGCAGGTCTTCAGTGGCTCAGACCTCTGGCCAAGATCACACAAAAAATGGAACCCTGTTGGGGCAGCAAAAAATGTTCAAACTGTCTGCCCTCATCAGGGTCTGCAGCCCTGTCTCTTGGTCCTTTAAATCCAGCCCTTTGCTCAGGCTTAGAAAGAGCCCTGTCCCCTTCTCAAGGCTTAGGCCACTTTGCCAGTGGCTGGGGGACATCTGGGCCTGTCCAGTACTCCGGGTTCCAACCCAGGCACCCAATGAGCAGCCACCACATACTGCTCCCTTTAGTTGGTTGCTGCTGCATTCCCTGGGCCTCTTCCCTCCTAGTTCCTTTACCTTTGCCTGTTACCTTAGGATTAAAGTTCTCAGGTCCTCTTTCTCCCAGAACCAATAAATTCAACCAGTCCGCCTTCTTGGGCCAGAAAGGAACATTGTTTGTCACCCCTCTGGTTCCACCCAGGAACTGACCTGCTAAGGCCATGCAGCTCCTTTTATCTAAGCCTGCTGAGCTCTGATTGGCTGCTTCCACAAGCATGCCTAGAGGACCCACCTTTCCTGGTCCTTCCTGATACAGATGTGACAGGGACAAGTACAGCTTCTTTGCATGCTTTGCCAGGAGAGGCAACAAAGCAGGAGCATTCCAGATGGTTTTTGCAGGATCCAAGAGATGCTGTTTATCAGGAGGGCTACTCTCTCTGGAGCTGATAATTGGAGAATATCCAACTGTTTAGGCATATTCTCCTGCAGAAAATTCAGCGTGGATGCCTAAGGGAGTGGCCACATGCCTAGAGGAGGTACTCATATGCCTTAAAGTCCTCAGGCATTGAGGGAGAGGAAGAGCCCAACACAACACAGAGTCATCCACAGAAGACAAAGAAGCAGTTTACTGTGCCAATGATGGATCCTGTTCTTGCACCACAGGATCCAGTCAGGATAACCCTGGAAACCCAGAAGGAACAGGCTCAACAGTCCACTTGTAACCGAGTTGATTTGGAAATGGAAGCCCCCAATGGGACCAGGGATCTTGCTCTGGAGTGGGTTGAATGGGACCTCAAAGACCAAGGAATTTCCTAGAATTCCAAGGAAACTACTGGGCAAATGGATATGGCATTGGTGGCCAGTAAGCCCAGGCCAAGAGCCCCTATTCTGACGGTGGGAATAATGCCCCTCTCTCAGTACCAAGGGGGAACATGACTTTGACCTGAATCTCAAAGAGTCCCAGAGATTCTCCATTGACAATGGTGGAACCAGCCCCAACAGGGCGACCAAACGATCAAACTCATCAACATAGGGGTGGCATCAGTGCCAATGAGCAATATGGAGCCAGCAGTGGTAGATCCAAATGAGAGATACTCCCAACCAGTATTAGAAGAGGCCCTGGCATAGAGGCAAAGGGCAGTACCAAACTTGACGGATCGGCTGCCAGGGCGATGACCGTGCCACATGATGCGCCAGCATCAAGGGAACCTTTGGGACTCGAGACAGCATCAGCCCCAAGTCCAGTCTGGGACCAGAGCAGCGTAAGCTGAGGTGCCAACAAACCCATCAGCTTTCCAACACAGCCAGAAGGTACCAAGGGCACTGGAAAATTTTCTGACTCCTGTTGTTGGGACATGCACACACAAACATGTGCACACTCCTATATTGGAATGGACATGTACAAGCACTCAAATAAGACAATTCCTGAACTAGTGGAGAGTCAGGCAAAGCAGGTCTGATGCCTCACTGATATGCCAACAGCATCAAGACAGTTGGTGCTGGTGCCAACATCATCAATACTGGACTCACTGGACACAACTGGTGTTGAAGGTATGGCTCTCACTCATCTTAGTGCGGTACCAATTAGACAGACTTGCTCCATCCCACATGCCAGAAGTACGGTGCCAGTCAGCATTACTTTTAGATGAGGAAGTGTCTCCCTGAGCCCTGGAGTTGTCCCAATTAGTCTTATGGGATCTCCTCCTCACAGCACCAGAGGAGGGAGAATAACTCCTCTTCCCCTTAGGGGAAATACCAGAGTACCAATGTGGAGGGTCACGACTTCCAGTTCCAAAGGTGACCACCGATCAGATGAGGACCTCAATGCAGAAGTGGGCCTCATGGCCTGCTCCAGAGGGTGCTCCTTCAGCCATAAATTTCTTCCCCCTCAGAGTCCTCTTTTTGAATGATTTACAGACAGACCACCACTCCTTAACATGTCCCTCCCCAAACACAAGCAGCACCTTGTGTGGGGATCATCATCAGGGATACCTTCCCGACGATGGACAATGCTTGAACCCTAGAGTGAGGGCATCACACAGGACAGCCAAGTTCCCTAACTAACACGAATCTAAATCTGATGTACTATTAACTATTATCTAGAGAAAAAACTCTCAAAAAACTGAGACTGAATATATGAGGTGAAAACACCACACAGACCTGTGACTCTGGCTGCCAGAAGAGGGGTTAGGTCCACAAGGTGTGAGTGCCACCCTTACAGATACTGCTTAGCAAAGTTCCCCAGCTTTGCTGGGCAGGGCACATGCATACCTTCATGAAATACATAGCTGCATCTACTCAAAGAAGAAATGATCTTAAGGTACTTTAAAAAAAAAATCTGTATACTGCAGTCTTACTCTCCAAAAGCTCCTGTCCTTAACAGATTTTTGAAATTCAGTAGGAAAGAGATTACTTAAATCAAAAGTATTTATTTTCATTAACAACAAATATCTTCTCTTTGCACGTGTATCTTATTTGTATTAACTCATTTGGATTAAAGAGACACCTTTTAAAAAGATATTACTGGGACTCTAGAGATAGTTCCTCTTTATAGAGAGGCTCTCTCTGAGCAATGAGATTTTAAATACTCTTGATATACCTTTTAAATTTTCTTTTCTCCAACTATCCACAAGAACAGTCTCAAAGACAAATACTCTTTATTATGAAAAGTGCTACATTACAGTCACTGCTCCCAACGGTATTTCAATGAACAGTTTTGTTTCTATTTATTAAAGGGTCAACACACAAGCCATGATTCTGATTTCCAAAACCGATTTAGCATTTGCTATGCTTATTCAAAATAAGTTAAGTCATGAGAACGTTTCATACCCCTCCTACTTTTCTGTCAGACATGGTAAAGAACAGCATCCATTGTATTCAAAGTGTTCACTACCATTATTTGTATAAACCAAGATAAATGTAAACCACAAGAGAACACACACACACAAAAACCCAAACACTGAGATTAAGTTTTTGTTTTACAATACCTTTGAGAATGTAAAAGTGACTTTTCCCCATGGGGCGGGTACAGCATAAGGGAGTGGGTCAAAACCTCAATCTAAATTGAGTGTCACTTTGTCTAAAACGTGGTCTCATTCTCCTGCAGCATGGACTTCACAAGAAAACAGTTCCAAAAACAGCCTGGATGTTGTTCATCCTTGGGCCTTAGAATGAAAGTCTTGGAACAATGAAACTAAAAGCCCTGCAAAAATGTATAAAGTATCAAATTCTGCAATGAAATTCAAACCAGCCAGTGCCTTTTGTTTATGAAGTAAATTAAATAAAAAGAAGGATATTTTCTTACCATTAAGGAAGTAGAGGATATCATATGAATTTGATGATTTCCATAACAGCAACTGAGGGCTGCTTTCAGTAATCCTGCTTACAAACAATTCATCAGAACCCTTCCAAACAGATATTCTGCAAGCTCCCCATTATAAATACTAACATGGCAACTTTTCTTTTTCCCCTTTTCAGACACAAACATACATAACAGCTTAATTTAGGAAGACATAGAGTGGTTCTATGGTGCAATTTAATCCCTTTAAAGGAATCTGTGATCAATGCAGGTAGGTTGAGGAAAACCAGAAACCCACTGTCTAAGAAGCCATATGCACAGACTACTCTTTGCATATGAACTCCAAGCAGATGTCATGCCTTTTTAAAACATTGCTAATTTGGGAAGAACAAACAATCCCTCCTTTAGATTAGCAAATAGTCTCTTTTCTTGGAAATTCTTTGACAGGCCAAGTTTAAGTATTACTTTTCACTTCTTGTCTTCTCTGCAGCTGGCCTCATACCTGGCTTTTTCAATCCTTATACAAGGTTCAGAAGCAATATACACATCTTCATAATATTTTCTCTACTGTAAGTGCCATTCCAGGGAAGAATATGGATGTTGCTGAAGCTCCATTGAGTAGATGCTCTCATCTACTTAGGTTGCATGGACGATCTAGGTGAGCTTTTCATGTTGAATCTGGTAGTAACAAGCCTGAATTGAAACAAAATTCAGTTTAACTGAATCACAGAAGATTAGGGTCAGAAGGGACCTTAGGAGATCATCTAATCCAACCCCCTGCTCAGAGCAGGACCAACCCCAACTAAATCATCCCACCCAGGGTTGTCAGGCTGCACCTTAAAAACCTCTTAAGGATGGAGATTCCACCACCTCCCATTCCAGTGCTTCACCACCCTCCTAGTGAAAAAGCTTTCCTAATATCCAATCTAGACCTCACCCACTGCAACTTGAGACCATCGCTCCTTATTCTGTCATCTACCACCACTGAGAACAGCCTAGCTCCATCCTCTTTGGACCCCCCCTTCAAGTAGTTGAAGGCTGTTATCAAATCCCTCCTCACTCTTCTCTTCTGCAGACTAAAGAAGCTCAGTTCCCTCAGCCTCTCCTCATAAGTCATGTGCTCCAGCCCCCTAATCATTTTTATTGCCCTCCGCTGGACTCTCTCCAATTTGTCCACATCCCTTCTGTAGTGGAGGGCTCAAACTGGACACAATACTCCAGATATGGCCTCACCAGTGCCAAATAGAGGGAAATAAATCACTTCCCGCAATCTGCTGGTAATGCTCCTACTAATGCAGCCCAATATGCCATTAGCCTTCTTGGCAACAAGGGCATACTGTTGACTCATATCCTGCTTCTCATCCACGGTAACCCCAGGTCCTTTTCTGCAGAACTGTTGCCTAGCCAGTCGATCCCCAGCCTGTAGAAGAATCCCATGAACTGCTGTCATAAGTGCAGGACTCTGCACTTTTCCTTATTAAACCTCAGATTTTTTTTTTTGCCCAATCCTCCAATTTGCCCCAGGTCACTCTGAATCCTATCCCTACTCTCCAGGGTATCTGCAAACTTGCTGAGGGTGCAATCCACCCCATCCTCCAGATCATTAATGAAGATGTTGAACAAACCTGCCCCAGCACCGACCCCTGGGGCATTCTGTTTGTTACCGGCTGCCAACTAGACATTGAGCTGTTGATCACTACCCGTTAAGCCCAATGATCTAGACAGCTTTCTATCCATCTTTAGTCCATTCATCCAACCCATACTTCAACTTGCTGATAAGAATACTGTGGGAAACCATATCAAAAGCTGAAAAAATATTACTTTCCATGATTTTTTGCCCCCAGTTAATCTACAAAATATGCTACATCTACAGGTAGAATTTTTTCCCAAAGAAGCACAGCAAGTTAGACTTTCTGTGATCAGCTGTACAGTGATGACATTCAGTATATGGCAAGCTTGTGAGATGTCATGAAATTTTGTGGGGGAAGGTCTGAACTTTTAAGTTCCAAATAGTGTTTAACTCCTCAAGGAGTTAGAGGATGGTTTGGGATTTTGGATATCTAGGTTCAGTTCCAAGCTTTGTCACAGATGTTCTGTGTGACCATGTGCAAGTCACTTAGGGTACATCTACACAGCAAAAACCCCATGGCAGCGAGTCTCAGAGCTTGGGTCAACTGACTTAGGCTGGTGCTGCAGGACTAAAAATAGTAGTGTAGACTTTTGGGTTGGGCCGGAGCAAAAACCTGGTGACGGTCATGCAAGTCCAGGTTGCAGCCCTAGCCCAAAAATCTACACCAGTAGTTTTAGCCCTGCAGCATAATCCTGACTCAGTTGACTCGGGCTCTGAGACTTGTTGCCACAGTGTGGCTCTCTGTACCTCAAAGCAACACCCTGCACTCCCATATTCCCCACAGTCATATAATTCGGATATGTTTTGTACAAAGTATGCCTTGTGAGATATCATTTTAAAAGTCTTGATCTGCTGAACATTAATATCCTGTTGGATTGTATGTGCTATCATGGTATGTGAAGTTATGAAGTTTTGCTGTGTGCGCGCTACTGCAATATGTTGGGAGGTAGGGAACCCCCACAACCAGCCTTTCAGATGCAACAATGCAGTAGCCAGACATGCTGACAGCCCATTAAAGAGAATCCATCATCCCAAGAACTGTATAAAATGCAGACTCCACAGAGAGAGCATGTATACAATGGAGGCTGCTTGATCAACGGGGGCAGACCCCCACATCATAGAAAAGATCTTCCAGCTTGCTGGAAGAAACTATAAAAGAGGGTAAGTGACTTCATCACTTGGCCTCCCCCCAATTCAACACCTGGAAGGAACGTCTGGACGACAAAGACTTTGAACTGGGGAAAGGTGGTCCCCCGCTGGAAGGCAATTTCAGCTTGTGTATTGAGGATCTGTAACCTGCTTGTACCATCTGTCCGTGTGAGACTTTGCTTGATTCAAATCCTATTTAGTTTGTAGACCTTATGCTGCAAATTTGTTTTTGTTTTTTAAGTAACCAACTCTGATCTCTATGCCTGCTACTTATAATCACTTAAACGCTATCTTTCTGTAGTTAATAAATTTGTTTTATATTTTACCTAAAACAGTGTGTTTTGGTTGAAGTGCTTAGGAAATCTCAGCTCAGTTAAAGGCTAATGCATGTCCCCTCCACATTGAGGGAGGTGAGGACTGGTTAATTAACTTACACTGGCCAGGCTTCTGACCAGTGCAAGATGGTACAGTTCTGGGTTGCAAGGCTGGGGACTTTGGGGGAACGGGCTGGTGCCTTTCTCTGTGTGATTCATGAGTGGCTCTGGGAGAAGCATTCATGTAATCTAGCCACGTGTGGGGCTCCACATGCTGTCGTATTAGTTGGTAACAGCATTTGGAAGGGTTTGCTGTTTGTCACTAGCAAAGCATTGTCAGAGACAGCCCAGGTTGGAGAGATGGGGGGCACAGCGGTATCCCAGTTCCAGGTTGCACCCTAGGGAAACCCGTCACACATGGGGTTTTTTTCTGCTGTGTAGACAATCTTTCATTAGATATTTTTGAAGTACTCAGACATTACAATGAAAAGTCCTAGGAGCAGCTAGAAAAGAGGCCTATCTTAGGCAGCCACTTTCTTCTAAATGACTGTTTCAAATATGGTTTAGGTCAGTAGTAACTAAACTTTGGGAAAATACTTGTACTGGTGGCAAAACCTGACAGATTGTGTTTTTACCAATTTAACAAAAATAGGATTTTTTGATATTTCACCTAGAATTTTATCAACAGTATTCACCTCCCTTCTTTGCTGCACCATGACATAAAAGCAATCCCACTTCCAATGTCTGCCCTTGGGACTCTTGCACACCAGAACAGAATGTCAGATGTTAACATGTAATAGAGTGTTTGGTAATCACAGGAACAGCATGTTCCCAGGAGTCAGATTTTTCTGGCAACAGAGGAATCAAAATCAGCACATTAAATTAGAGTCTGAGCAACACAAAGAGAAAGGACAGTAAGAATTTTAGACAGTTGACGTGTACATTTCACACTCACCTTCAGAGTAGTGAACATGATGCCTTGTTCCCCATGCTGGAGATATGGATCCATCAGATCCTCAATCAAGTGCACCTCAGACCCCAAATTCCTTATCCTGTCACATGAGGAAAAAGACAAGATATTATACTCTCTTATCTTTTGCTATAAGGATCTTTTTAACATGGGCAAAACATTTTTTCCCCAGCCTCTCTCTCAGAAATGGCTGAACAGTTTTAGCTGAACTAGTTAGGGTTGCTAACAATTCTACCTACACTGAGACTGCCCCTAAGATCCTCCAGTTGTACTGAATACAGTTCTGTTCCAACTTCAATAAACCATCCCCATTCAGGAAACAATTTTAATTGATCTGTGGCTTTAAAACTGCTCACCTGGCTCGTAGCACCACATAGAGAAAGACAGGAAATAAGTCATCCATGGACCATAGGAAGTCTTCCTGAAGAGTCTCAAGCACACTTTGAGAGATCTCCTCAAAAGTCTGCTGGATCACCTTCAGCTTGTCGGATGGGGTAAAAGTTGTACTATTGGGAAAGGAAACCATCAGGATTACAAAGAAGAGTTTGTAAATTCACATATCTTAATAAAAAAAGAGTTTGTTAATTTGTGTTTTACTTTATTTTATAGAAAGATAAAACCCTTCAAAAATAGCCACTGGTCACTGATCACATTTGCATTACAGCCACCAACAGCTGCTAATTTCTAGGAATATGCCAACTGCACAGCATACTGAGTGGCAAGTGAACCAGATCAAAAGACATAACTGAACAAAAAATAAAGTTATTTAAAACTATTTAAAACTCTGCTTTTTTGAAAAGATAAAAGCTTTTCTTCATTACTGCCACTCCAAATTTTTACAATGAGAAGACCACTTCAGCAATTTAGACTGTTTTCACAGCTAATAGCTGGAAAAGACCTCCATAAAAAGGCCATTTTGTCCTGACTACTTAAAAAATGCACACACACACTTAATTAAATATCTTCTCCCTTGTGATTCTGTCAAGGTAGCTTGCAAGATCTGCCTAGAAGATACCAACTGCTCCCACACAAAAGGGTTAATACACCTCCCCACTGTGAAGAGTTACTAACATTTTTGGCAGAAAGGTAGAAAAGTCTTTTAAGGTTCCTTGTTACAATGTGAATGGCAATAACATCTTGAGGCATACTAAGGATCACAATCTAATAACTGAATTTAGATTGGCAGACAGTATTCTGAGCAGGAAAAGCAAATCAGAGGGAAAAAGTCAAAGAAGTACCTGATTTGTTGTAAACATTCAACTGCTGAGGCAAAGCAGGCATCTTTTGTGTTTGGTATCACCTGTGTAATCAGGAGAAGATTTTTCATTAATGATTAGAATTTTTCTGGTAAATACTTGACAGCTCACAAGAAAGAACATGGCTATTGCAAAGTTAGTCTATGCAACTGTGTTTAAATATGAGTGAAAAAAATGCAGTAAAATAAAAGTATATTTTTAAAAAGTGATTTTTGAGGCTCAAAATATGCTAGATTGATTTAAGAAACTGATGTCCTCTGTCAACAAAACCATTACCTGTCTAGGCATTGTTTATATAGGTTTCCTCATACTACCCCACCAACATATCTCAACTCTGACATGGAGGGCCCAAGTCTAGAGGCAGAGAAATTCAGTCTCCTTTTTTATTCAGTCCTTCATCTCATTCCTCATAATGCCAACTAGGAGGCTGATTATACTGAATTATATTGGAAATTTCTGTGATGGTGATACTTGTCTAAAAGGAATTGAAAGGAGATCACCAAAATAGCACATAACAGCAGCCATCTGATGGTAAAAAAAAAGTTGATCATTACTGACCAGTGCTGGCTCAAGTAATGACCTAAAACTGAGAGGCTCTGCACCTCCATGGAAAATTGAAAACTGAATTTGAAGTTTATGATTAAAATTTCCATTTTTTTTCCCCCTTCACAGCATAAATCTAGCCATATACGTAAATAAAATATTCAGGTTAACTAGTAAGAGACTTCTGATTGTTAAACCAGCATTAGTGGAAAACAGAAAGCAATTACTGTAAAGTGGCTATTGTTCCTAGCTGTATAATCTGTTTCTTTATCATCCTTATTAATAATGCCATTTTTCAGTAAGATGATCTACAACAAAAGTGGTATGTTTCTAACCTTATCCTCTTTCACAAATGTGAAAGAAACAAAATGGATACAGGCTTCTTTTAAAATATTACAAGTTCTCAGAACTATGCATCTTCTAATATATGGAAGAAGGAAATCCTTGATAGAGCTGCAGTTCTGAAATGACAGCTCTTTACCAGAAAGGATGTCTAATGTAGCTTTAAAATTATACAAAAGATGTAAGCATAAAGAAAAAATAAGAGAATAATAAAAGTCTGTGCGCTCACATACTCCTCTGTTCCATTAAAAAGTGAATATACCTCTTTACTCTCTCCAAGGATGGACACAGTCACTGGCCAAAATTTGCTGTAAGAAATCACATGTATTCAACTCATGGAACGAAAGTTATTGTTTTAAAAAGTGACTAACACATCTTTTGCTTTAGGCACAGAAAAACCCTCAAGATTTTTCTAAATTTTTTCACCCCCACATGATTACATACACTTGACAGAAATAGATGAAAATATTTATAATTTGGAACACTACCCTCCAGTTCTTAAACAATTACCACCCCGTTTAAGCAAAAATATATATTACTAAAAAGCTATTAGGCTACTTCTTTTCCTATCACCAATTACCACATTTGTTTAAGATAAGCATGTGTGTAATCAGTTTCCTCACACACTACTTACTGTGAATATTCTGTTACATATAGATGTTTTGATAGTAAAGAAAAGGAAATATAGAAGAAGCACATGACAGATTCATAGGAGTATAGGGAGTTTTTTGATACGGTGCCTTCACGTGGCCATGGTTTTCCAAATATCACATTTTGATTTAGCACTGAAGCCATTACTTTTAGCAGCATACTCACATCTGAACTCCGAGAAAGCTCAGAAGAGCTGTATCTGACTGTTTGTTTAGACGCAGAACACATTCCCAGTAAATATCTTCCTCACGTTCATTGTCTAAGGCGTATAACATAAACAATGGTGGATAGAGTCGTGGTAACAAAACAGGAAGCAGAAGCCCAGAACTGGTTACTACATAACTACAAAAAGCAGAAAAAGGAAAAAAAAAAAAAACAAAACACACATTTATAGAAAATGAATTGAGCCAAACAATCAGAACATATACATACATTTCAGGGTGAGTATGTTCAGTGGGGGAAAAGGGTAAGGAGAGAGTGCAGGTTAAGGAATTAACTCCTGTATTAAAGTTAAATAAAGGATCTTACTAGTAAGTGTAATAACACAGTCCTGGTACAATGCTGTAGTACCGGAGCCTAGGCTTTCCTATGGTAAGACCATAAGAACAGCCATACTGAGTCAGACCAATGGTTTATCTACTCCAGTATTCTGTCTTCCAGCAGTGGCCGGTGCCAAATGCTTCAGAGGGAATGAACAGAACAGGTCAATAGGGACACCCGGAGCACGGGGTTACGACTCTGATGAGCTTGGCTAATAGCCATTGATAGATCTCTCTCTCCATTCACTTATCCGATTCTTTTTTTTGAGCTCAGTTATGCTTTTGGCTTTCACAACATCCCCTGGCAATCAGTTCCACAGGTTGACTGAGTTGTGTGAAAAAATACTTCTGTATGTTTGCTTTAAACCCGCCACCTATTATTTTCATAGGGTGGCCCTGGTTTGTGTGTTATATGAAGGGTTAAATAACACTTCCTTACTCCACACTATTCATGACTTTACAGATCTGTGTCATATCTCCCTCAGTTGTCTCTTCCAAGCTAAGCAGTGCCAATCTTTATAATCTCTCCTGATAGAGAAGCAGTTCCATACCCCTAATCATTTTTGTTGTCCTTCTGTGTACTTTTTCCAATTCTAATATATAGTTTTTGAGACAGGGCAACCAGAATTGCTATGCAGTTCCTGCAGTTCTAATTAAAAAACTTGAGTGCTACATTACATTTCAAATTCTATGCACATCTCCGAACCATTCAGGTATGGTATTTACATTTGGTCTCTACTTTAGGCCACCCAGAACGAAATACCTTCTGTGAATTCACATGGATGTTTGCTTATCACAATCTGTCCTCAGAGCTGAAAGCTACTCCTCCTTTCCCCCCTTTACTAGTCACACTTTCCAAGGGAAAAAGGTTTAATATATATAGGTACAAATCTAAGGGCCCAGTTCAGGACAGCACTTAAGCACATACTTAAATGATTTCCTAAGAAGGAGTTGCTTTATAAATTTGGTATTACAATGGAGTCTTGGCTTGTTTATTGGAGAAGATTTTCCCCCTACATACCCCGGCTCAGGCGATTCTGATCTGGAGTCCATTTTCCCACTGCAGAAGGACTTCCTTCTCTTTGCCTCAGTCACTAAGAGTGGAATTGTGCTGCCCTCTTCAGGAAGATCAGGAAACAAGAACCTCAAAAATAAAATACATTATTGCACCCTTTTATTTATTAGAAGAGTCCATAAATTGCTAATATATTTATACTTATAAGGGAAAACCGATGAATTTATTTGAGAGTCATTCTTCTAACACATACGTTTCATGTGATGATTACTCAGAGAGCCTACCAGCAAAGTCATATCCAATTATTTAAGCTTATGACATAAGCAGAAACAGCTTGATACACATTAATTACATTATTGTTCCTCAGCTGCTTTTTATTTGGTTCCTCTCAATTAGCTAACTGTTCAGGTAAGAGCGTGTCTTTTTTTTTTTTAATTAAAGTTATGACAATCTCATTAAGCCACATCTGGGAACAGTAATTTTTAGAAGCCATAAATTATTGACATCATACAACTTCACAACAGTGCTCAATAACAGGGTCAGACTCCAGGAAAATTTGGAGACAGAAAAAAACAAGGTTACTTACCAGTAACTGATGTTCTTCGAGATGTGTTGCTCTGTCCATTCCACTATAGGTGAGTGCAATGTGCACGGTTCACAGAACTTTTTTCCCCTTAGCAGACCCCGAGGGCTGGCTCTGGTGCCCCCTGGAGCCTCTGGCAGCAGGGACGGCGGATGGGTTGTGGAATAGACATGAGCAACATCTCGAAGAACATCAGTTACTGGTAAGTAACCTTGTTTTCTTCTTCGAGTGATTGCTCATGTCCATTCCTCTATAGGTGACCAACAAGCAATACCTTGGAGGTGGATAGGAGTTACCGGTGAGCTGCCCTGAGCACAGCTCTGCTGAATCCTGCATCCTCTCTCGCCTGCTGGACGATGGCATAGTGGGACGTGAAGGTACGTATCGATGACCAGGTAGCGGCTTTGCAGATGTCCTGCAGGGGCACTCTCTCCAGGAAGGCTGTAGATGAGGCTTGAGCTCTGATTGAGTGCACTGTGATGGTTCCCGGAAGCGGCACCTTCACCTGCCCATAGCAGAACTTGATGCGTGACGTAATCCACGAGATGCACTGGGTGGAGACAGGTGAGCCTTTCACCTGGTCCGCCACTGCAATGAAGAGCTGCATTGATTTCTGGAATGGCTTTGCATGCTCGATGTAAAAGGCCAGGGCTCGTCTCACATCCAGCGAATGCCATCTCCTTTCCTCCTCCGAACCGTGTGGTTTGGGAAAAAACATGGGGAGAAAAATATCTTGGTTACAATGAAATTGGGAAACTACCTTGGGCAGAAAGGCTGGATGTGGCCTTAACTGCACCTTATCCTTATAGAATACTGTATAAGGGGGCTCCAAGGTCAAGGCCCTAATTTTGGAGACTCTCCTAGCTGAAGTAATGACCATCAGGAAGGCTACCTTCCATGAAAGTATGAGCAGAGGGCATGAAGCCATGGGTTCAAAGGGGGGCCCCCGTGAGTCTCAAGAGGACCAGGCTGAGATCCAAGGGAAGCACCGGTTTGCGGACCTGTGGATAAAGCCTCTCCACCCCCTTAAGGAACCTGACTGACATGGGATGGGAGAACAGTCCCTCTAGCAGCTGATGGAAGGCCGAAATGGCCGCCAAGCGAACCTTCAATGAGGCCAGACCCTGGAGCTTTAGCTGGAGCAGGTACTCCAGGATTGCCTGCACAGGCGAGAGGCTGGGCAGAATGCCTCGGGCCTCCGCCCAAGAGGTAAACCATTTCCACATAGCCCAATACATGACCTGCATAGGTTTCCTGCTGCCCAACAGGACTTGTTGTACCTGCACCGAGTAGGACCTCTCTCCCTCCATCAGACACAGAGCCTCCAGGCCATGAGGTGCAGGGAGTCCAGGTCTGGGTGCAACAGGCGACCATGGTCCTGAGAGAAGGTCATGCCACCTCGGGAGCTCCATGGGCGGGGCCATCGAAAGGTAGAGCAGCATGCTGAACCAGTGCTGTGTTGGCCAGGCTGGAGCAATGAATATAACATCCACCCTGTCCCTCTTTATTTTCAGCAGGACCTTGGGCAGGAGCAGAATGGGTAGGAATGCGTACATGAGGGTCCCCGTCCAGTCGATGAGTAATGCGTCAACCCAGTTTGTGACCCCGAAGTGAGCAGAACCTTGGGCACTTCGTGTTCTAGGCAGATGGGAATAGGTCTAGTTGGGGAACACCCCACTTCTGGAAGATCGTAGTCACTACCCCGGGTGCAGCAACCAGTCGTGGCGGGGTAGAAATGACCGGCTGAGGTGATCTGCCTCGTCGTTCCTCACTCCCGGGAGGTGAGAGGCAGTCAAGTGGAAGTCGTGCCTCACGGCGAAGTCCCACAAATGGGTAGCTTCCTTGCAGAGAGCCGAAGAGCGCGCCCCTCCCTGCCTGTTTATATAAAACATAGCTGCGGTGTTGTCCGTTACCACCTGCACCACACTGCCTGTCAGGAATCAGAGGAACACCCTGCACACTAGGCGAATAGCCCTCAGCTCCTTCACGATGTGCAGGAGCCTCTCCTCCCCTGACCAGAGCCCTTGAGTGCTCAGGTTGGCGCTGATGTGGGCTCCCCATCCTACATCCTAGGCGTCGGAGATTATGGTGACCAATGGGACCAGTTCCCTGAATGCAACGCCCTTCAACACGGCCCTGGGAGACCTCCACCAGTCTAGGGAGGCTAGGACGGGTAGGGGAACTGTGACCATCCGATCCAGTGGGTGTCTGCTCGGCATATATACTGAGATCAACCACGCCTGAAGCGGTCTGAGCCTCAGGCGAGCTAGTCTCACTATAGGTGCAGCAGGCCGCCATGTGGCTAACAGCTGTAGGCAGTGCCTGGCTGTTGTCATGGGGCATCGGTGCAGCTGGGAGATGATACAGACCATGGCCCCAAAACATGGCTGAGGCAGGAAGGCTCTGGCCTGGGAGGAATCCAGGGTCGCCCCAATGAATTCTATACGCTGCACTGGGTTTAGTGTGGATTTCTGCTCGTTTATGAGCAGTCCCAGCCTGCTGCACATGGAGCAAGTGAGGGTCACACTCTCCTGCACTTGGGACCTGGACCTGCCCCATATCAGCCAATCGTCCAGGTAAGGGAAGATTTGCACACCCTCTCGCCTCAGTTGGCCACTACCGCCATTTGATGAACACCCTAGGAGCCAAAGATAGGTCAAAAGGGAGGCTGTAAATTGGTAGTGGGAGCCAACCACCATGAAGCGGAGGAAGTGCCTGTGGCTGGGGAGGATGGACACATGAAAGTATGCGTCCTTGAGGTCAAGGGTGGCATACCAGCCTCCTGGATCCAGGGAAGGGATTATGGAGGCTAGGGAAACCATGCAAAACCTGAGTTGTTTGACGTATTTGTTTAGACGATGCAGGTCTAATATGGGTCTCAGACCCTCATCCCAAAGGCAAAGGGGGAAATACCTTAAATAGAACCCCTTCCCCCTTCTGTCTTGAGGAACCATAACCATCGCTCCTATGTTGAGGAGGGTGTCCACCTCCTGCAAGAGGAGTTGCTCGTGAGAGGGGTCCCTGCCGCGGGACTGGGGAGGTGGGGGGCGTTGTTGGGGGAGGGGGTAAAAGAAAACTGTATGGCATAGCCCCCTGAGACTATCCCAAGGACCCAACGGTCTGATGTAAATCTTTGCCCATTCGGAATAGAAGGGCCTCAACCTGTTTAGGAAGGGGCGGGGCAGATCCAGGAGAACAGTAGGGGTGCCACTCTCAGGTGCACCATCAAAACTGCCTCCTCCAATTGCCCAACCCCCTGGGGGGCCCCTGCTGGGGGGCTGAGGATGAGCTGGGGGGGATGACTCCATCTTCTAAACCCCCTATTTCTGTCAGGCTGAAAGGGCCTAGGCGGAGGCCTTGGTTGCTGCTGCGCCTGGGGCTGTGACTACCGCCTGGAAGCCTGGGGCTTGTACAGGCCCAGGGAGCGAAGCATAGCTCTGGAGTCTTTCAGACTGTGCAGCTTCGCATTGGTCTGATCGGAGAACAGGGCCGACCCATTGAAGGGGAGGTCCTGGATCGAATGCTGCACCTCCTGGGACAGGCCTGAGGACTGCAGCCACGAGCACCTCCTCATGGAAATGGTGGAGGCTATGGTCCTACCCGCTGAGTCAGCAGCATCACTGGACGTTTGGAGTGCTGCCCTAGCCACTGTGATCCTTTCATCCAGGATGGTGGTGAAGTCTGCGGCCTGGTCCTGGGGCAGGGTCTCAGGAAACTGCCTGAAGGAGTCCCACAAATTAAAATTATATCTGCCCAGGAGGGCCTGATGGTTGGCAATCCTGAACTGCAGGGCTGCCGTGGAATAAATTTTTCTCCCAAACAAATCCAGCTTTTTGCTGTCTTTGTTCTTGGTAGTGGAACCAGCTGACCTTGCCCGTCCTGCTGGTTGGCTGCGTCTACCACCAGGGATCCCAGGGCAACATGAGTGAACAAATACTCGAACCTTGCAGCTGGGACATAATACTTCTTCTCAGCCACCTTCAATGTAGGGGCGACCGAGGAAGGGGTTTGCCACAGGGCCTTAACAATTTTGAGGACCCTATCGTAGACTGGTAAGGCCACTCTCGTTGGGGCCACCACCGCCAGCACATTGAAGAGGGTATCAATGGCCTCCACTAACTCCTTGACCTCCAGCCCCAGGTTAGAGGCCACCCTCTTGAGGAGCTCCTGGTGCTCCCTGCAATCCTCCAGTGGCGCCACATGGTCCCTGGAGACTGCCTTGTCCAGGGAGGAGAAAGAGGACTGCCGAGGCACGTTCTGTGGGTGTTCCCCCACCTGACGAAGGGATGCACCCATAGAGGGTCCCTCCATGGGTCCAACTCCTTGTCCAAGGAGTGGTGTGTATGGGCCTTCTCCTGTACCGGGGGCACAGACTGACCCCCTGCTGATAGGGTGGATTGGGGCCCCGGTCCCATCTGGATACCGCATGGTGCCAATTAGGCCATTGTTGCGGCCATCGTCCCTGGGGCCAAATGGGGGCTGACTGCGCCACCTGCTGCAATGCCTTATGGGGGAGTCAGCTGTCCCAACGACTGTCCCCCTCGTGGGACCCCAAGCCACTAGACCAGCGGTGCTATACCCATCCTCGGTCCCGGGTGCCGTGCCATGCTGGGGACCGTCCTCTCGATGCCTCTGACGTGGAGGATGATGAGGACCGCCTCCATCGCCACGAGCAGTGCTGATGGATAGAGAAGAGCACTGAAGAGCTCTCGGTACCGGAGCAGCATCTCGGTACCTATGACTTGTGGTGCTGCTTGCCTCTTGGTGATTGAGACCGGCTCTGCTCCAGACTCCGTGGTGCCCAGTCGGACTCCGGCAACCGGGTTCCGCATCGGGGACTACATGGAGTGGGGTCCTCAATTGGTAACCGGGTTCCCGTACCGACGACGCAGGGGAGTGTCCATGCTCCGTGCGCTGTTTCTTCTTCTTCGGTTCCGGGGATGTTGCCCAGTGCCGGCGGTGCACTCTGCACTGAAGTGATGCTCGGTGCCAAGGTGGAGCGGGATGGCTCGGATGCTGGGCGGTGCTTTTAACCAGATCTCTCGGTCCTTTTGAGTCCGCAGTTTAAAAGCCCTGCAGATCTTATTTATCTTGCCTGTGCTCTTCCCCCAGACACTTAAGGCACTGATCGTAGAGGTCGCTGAGCGGGAAAGCCTTCCTGCAGGAGGCACACGGCTTAAATCCAGGCGACTGGGGCATGGCCCTGCCACTCTAAATCCTTCAGGGACTTCTTATCTAACTACACTTAACAACACTTAACACTACTTAACAACTACTTAAAACTAAAGTACTTCGAATAACAAAGAGTTCAAGAAGGGGAATAGTACTTGCAGAGAGCAAGGCTAGTTCCAGCAACCCTCACGGGCGGAAAGAAGGAACTGAGGGGGCGTAAGGCCGGCAGTGCCTCATATACTGCAGCATATGCGTGGGACTCCAGGGGTCACCAGAGCCAACCCTACAGGGTCTGCTAAGGGGAAAAGTTCCGGCCACCGTGCACTGTGGCATGCACTCATCTATAGTGGAATGGACATGAGCAATCATTCAAAGAAGAACAAATATTTGGAATTATGCAGTATAGCACAGAGAATTAGGGTAAATTGTGAGTTGAAAGAATTGTTTTCCTAATTTAAGATTCTTAAATATATATCCTTATTTTCTAGTTCATCTTTTCCTTACTAGTTAATAATTAAAGTTGTCATCAACTACCAACCCGGATAGAGTAGCACAGTGTCAGAATGTTTGCACAGAATGTAAGTACTCTTTGGCTTGAAAAAAACAAACCATAAAATATGTTTGAATATTTTGCAGTTTTCTAATTTATATTTACAGATTTGCTTTTTAAAATACACGTTCTATAAAAAGCTTATACTGGGGTTCACAGAACGTGTCCATGTGTGTAACAACAAGGTTTAGTTAACAGTCTCAGTACATGTTGGTGTAATGTTTTCCCAGTCAAAATTAAACAACTAAAACATGCACTTTTGCAATAAAATGTGTGTCTATATTAAAAATGCAAATATCCATGGTGGAATAATAGACAGACAGCTTGGAGAATAACTTACAGTGCTACAACAGTAGCCGCTGGCAAGAATCGAAGTACAGCTCTTCATTTTAATGTGGATGGAGAATATACAATTCTTACTAAATACACGCCTGTGAACACTGTGCTATGTGTCTGAGCTTGGTTTATATAATGCTCTAACACCATTCCCTCAAACAAGTCTGCATACACTGGTTTGGAAACCTGCATTAGGGGCTTGTCTACATGATGCATTAATCCACACTAAATTAGACTAAATTCCAGTGTGTGCTTGCGTGCTGCGTACTAACTGGGCTTTGTGGACCCTGTTGGTGTGCACTACAAGTTTGCATTACTGTAGTATTCTTTGAAACAGGACAATATGTGAACAACATGCTAGTGCACACTAGAATTTACATTCCTCTAGTGTGTAGTAAAGCACTATATAGACAAGCCCTTAGAGCCCAGGTAGAAATAACTACGCTGAAGAATACCTTCCACTGATAACAGAGTCTTAATGAGTAGTGCTGCAGGAGGAAAGGGGTTTAGGGTTTTCCATTACGATTCATCAAATCAGCTAAACACAGAATCCTCTCATGATTCTTTAAAGGGTTTCACATTTAAGAGGAATGAATGAGTGGATGCTGGCATATTGGGCCAAATTAATACTAGCTAGATTAGGAGAATGACATGTTTTTCAGTTGAACCTGCAGCAATCTGACTTAAAATACGATGCTTCTTACCTGATCAACTGGAAGATGCGTTTAAGGTAGGATTTAATTTCTCTTACTGCCTCCTGTAGTAACCGCCGATTGGCTCCCACTCCAACATAGGTCATTCTGTACACAGCTACTAGTGTCTCCACAAGCCTCCCCAGAGGGTGGAGAGGTGTGTCACAGGCCTGAGTAGAGAGGTATTAATCAGAGTCACCAATTATGCAACAGTAAGACAAATCCAAGAGAAAGAAATGTTATCCCTTATCAACAAAAAATAAACTTTTGAGTACAAGGGATGCAAGCAGGAGTCTCAGTTCAACTACTCAAGGTTCAACAACTTAACCTTTAAACACACAAACATATCAACTACACATACAAAACACTACAGCTATCAACTAGCTTCACAAAGTCACTGATTTTGACAATAAAGTTTACACTTATCAGCTGAAAAGCATAGAAAACTCCTCTAGAATTCATACAACAGCCTCCTCAGGTATTTCAGCAAATCATCTATGTAGTTATACAGAAAACCCACAAAATATTTCAATAACCTCGCAAGCACCTCCAAATTTCACAGAATGCTCAGTGGGGACCCAACACTTTTTAAGGTGATGTAGCCAAAGAAGCAAAGAACTGAGACTCCAGGAGCAGACTGTATTACTATAGAAGTGACCATGAGGGCTCAGGCTCTATAGAAAGAAGCTCCCATGTATTTTTCTTATTAAATTAGTTGGTTAAGTGAATTTGGCAATTACTTGTGAGAGCGCAAGAGCTTAACTAGGGCCATAAATATGGAAATACAGAAACGACCAAAGAGATACTGTACATTGATGTTGACTGAAATCAGCTGGATAATTTAAGTGGCAATGAACAAGTTATGACACCTGAAATCATGCTTTATAGACAACAGCAAGCAATGTTAGAGGATGGTGAGGATACCTTTATTAAATATTTCTTGATATTTTCGTATTTCTCTAGTGTGAAGGCACCAACATGTTGTGGAATGAACTCTAAACTCTCCAGTGTCTGAGCGTGTGAACGACTCAATAGTTCTGGGCTGCAGAGAGATACAAGGATAGAGAGATATTGTATGGATTATACATGAAACATGCAAAGTACACGTGCATGTATTTCAGCAGATTTTAGAATAAAGATACATGAAGAATATTTTTTTGAAAAGATTATACATTTTAAAAAAGTGAGGTGGGAGAAGATATGCTGTATTAGGAAACACTATTTCCCTTCTCAAACCTCTCAGTGTTGACATTGTCCTTCATCCTGAACTTTCTTTCTCTTCCTGCATCTATACCTGCAAATGTGCCTGTCACCACTTCCACAATATTGCCTCAACTTCACCTCCACAGAATTTCTCATCCATGCTTTTATCTGCTCTCATCGCTGCTGCTGCAATTTGCTTCTCTGGGACCTCCCAAAATCTCACCTCTACAGAATCCAGAATGTGCAGAATGTTGCTGCCCACCTTGTCATGTCTATGAAATAACAGGACCTCACTAACTCTCTTCTGTAGAAAATCTATGGAGTTGAAGATTGATTTCAGCATTATGTTAAAAATGGTTCCTTGTTTAAAAAACCCCACATAGATTTGCTCCAGCTGTCTCATGGATCTCTCCCCCACCTTCATTTAATGCCAACTTCCTCTTTTCCTTTGCACAATTGACATTCTTGATACAACAGCCTTCCCTGAAGCTCTTTACAGCCTGTCTATTTTTTTATTAGTGGTTTTTAAATATCAACTGAAAACTCTTCTCCCTAGCTTCTACCTGAGCTTCTCTCTTCCACAGCTTCTATTTCTTATTTTAACTTTTCAAATACATTATGAATCATTTTGAGAAGTATAAAAGTTGGCGTGTAATGGTGCCAGGGATACCTGACTCCTTTGTGGTTCTCTGAGGCTGGTGCACTCCTAACTGAGGAGGTGCTTGGTGTTAGGTCTGGTTGTCGCTCCAACTCAGGGCAAAATGCGGCCTCCATCAGGAGGAACTTTAGTCTACTGTTCCCGTCCTCTTTGGTTCTGGGCCTGAAGTTCTTACAAACCTGGCACTTCACTGGGATGTCCCCATCCCTCAGGCACGTCAGGCACCTATCATGCAGGTCACTTACCAGTATTTTCTTCAAGCAAGTCCCACGCTGCTGGAAGCCCCGGGATTGAGGCATACCCCAGTTCCCTAGCCAGGATAGCCCTGTACTGTGAGGATCTTAGAGTACTTAAACTAATCTAAGTTAAATTTACTTAGCTATTTACACTCTATTAACTGTTTAGATCTAATTACAGGCACAACCACTGAGATGTATCACTTGCAGAGCAAGAGAAGAACAGCATTCCAGCAATCATCACCAGAAAGAAGGAACTGAGGGGGCGGAAGGTCAGCAGCTGCCTATATACTGCGCCATGAAGGCGCCATTCCAGGGGGCATCACAGCTGACCTGGCACATACCATTAGGAAAGTTTCCGGCAACGGTGCATGCACACCTACATGGGAATGGACAAACATTCTTCTTTGAGTGCTTGCTCATGTATTGCTGTGTGATTGCATGTAACTTTGAGAGATATGACTAATGTAAACTATGAGAGGTGCTCTGAGCTTCAAAGCATCTTAAAAAATGGGTCAGACAGGACAACTTTTAGTTGAGTGGGTACCCTAGGAAATACGTGGACAAGAGGAATGCAAATTTACCACCTCCAGTCCCACCTTTTGAAGTTACACCTTGAGGACAAACCCATTGTCTGGCTGATTATCTATTCAGGGTCTCTGTAGATCAAAGACTCAAAATGTATAAAGGAAGGACTCTCAGATTCATAGATGTACTTGTTCCGAGCTAATAGCTGTTATGAACTTGTGACTGCAGAAAAACTCCTTTGTGGGATTTGAAGGACTGATTACCTGCCACTGTGGTAGCCCTTGTTGGAGTTGGGGTGATCTCTAATAAGTTCACTAGCATGCAGGCAAGTTTCTTTATTGTTCTAATGTTTTGTCTATAATGCTTTCCCAGTAAGTATAAATATGCTTGCTTAAAAAGGGTTGTGTAGCTAACTTACACCTATGGGCAATTATGTTGTTTATAGCCTCTGAGGAGAAAAGCAAAGAAGGCCTACTTAGGCAGTTTGACTTGCTCGGATAGTCAATGTAGGCAGGGAACTATTCAACCTGAAAAACCCCCAGGCAGGAAGAGGACAGACATGTGTCTGCCCAAGAGAGGCGGTGACAGGGGAGCTGGAAGCTTATGTGTGTGTATCACTGATTACCATAGAGAGGGAATACAGATGCAGTTGCCTTGCACTCTGATACCTGTACCCACTCACACATACAGACGTATGGTACAATATGTATGACACCATCTGTAATGACCCAAACTAACTCCCACCAGCAGATGTGTACTGGAAAAGAGATTTTGTGTTACAGGGTAAAGTTAAACAATGCACTTCTGAAATTTTCACAAACTATATAAATTTCAAAGACATTTTTCTAATCTTCCTTTGGTGAGATCCCATCTTATTTTGAAATAATTTCTTCATTTTGGCAACTATACTTCTGGACACTAACCTGGCTTTGTGTTGACGTCGATTGGTGGTCAGAGCCACAGCAATGCTGTCCCAAGCCTTCCATCTGTCCCCCTGACCTGGATTCTCACAGCCCAGCTGGTGCCAGCATTCTTCAAACACTGCCTTCCATTTCTCATCAGCAGGCACTGCCAGGATTCCAAGCTTCCTCCTGATAAAATCATCACCAATTGCCACCCTGATTCATAACAGTCTTGGAACAAGACCCAGCAGTGAAACTATGCCTAAATATATTGGCATGCTTGTAAGATGTTCACACTTGTTTTAGGAAATCTGAACATTTAAGATTTTATGAATGCTAAGTCTAATATCGAACATTATCTTATTGGACCACTGTAAGATGACCTGGTATATAAAATATCTTTGCTGTTAAGCATTAGGATTCATCTAGAGTAGTTTGAGTATCAAAAATTTCTGAAATGAGTTCATTTAAGGATCAGTGTGGTCCTTATATTTCCTTTTATTAAAGAGCAGCCTTGAAATGTACAGCAATTTGTGTACCTAAAAACATTAACAGATTAAACAAATAAACAAATGTCACTTCCAGAATTCAGCACATTAGAAACATATTAGTCAGGTCTCTATTCTTTTTAATAGAGAGTGTTCCTATAGCACATATACCTAATCTGTTCTAATATGGAATACATGTGGTCCCTCAAATATCTATTGCTTTGACATAATAAATGGTTTTGAGATAAGGGAATGTGCTGCATTTGGCTTGGTCTACTTTCACCACTATTGAAACTCCAGAAAAGAAGCCTAGAGAGTCACTGAACGAACAAAAATTCCCTGTGATCAACTGTTTTATACAGATGTAAGTTTAGCCATTAATTATTAATTTTTTCACAACATTTGAGAACTAAGTACAATGAGAACTACCAGCATTTTGATTGAAAGGTTGTCTAGTTTCACACCATCATAAAAGGTGGGCACTAGCACTTTTTACAATGATACCAATAGGTTATGAATGTCAAGACAACTTGAAAAAAGACAGATAGAACTCTTTTTGTTTCACAGCCCATCTTCACAAGTGTGTACATACATTTATTCACAGACTCCCTACTGCTGTTCAAAGCAGATAGCTAGCTAAGATCGCAAGTGTTCAGTGCTGAGCTTTGCATCACATTGTAGGTGTCAGTGCTGTCAAAAAAAATTACCAGCAAATGCTTCAGGAAGCAGAGTGACAAGTCAACCAAGTAAAGACATGTGGATTATAATTCTCATTTTAATATACATTTCTGAAATTTCAGAATGAGCTTTAGTGATTCTGAAATTAAAGAATCAATAATATTAGTATAACCAGATACAGTGCTAACAAGTACTGTGAAATTTCACCCACAATGAATTTGTCCAATGACTCTTTGGACAAATGAGAACAAGGATGAAATCAAATGCATCTTCATTATGACATAAATGAGACTCAAACACAGGTCTTAGAGACAAGTCAGCAGACTAACCCAAAAAGCCACCTGTTCCCCCAAATGAGAGTTTTATTGATCCTTTCTAGAATTAACTGCCTAGATATGAAAATACCATCGCTTGTAATCCAGGAGGTTCTCCCTAGTACATTTCTAGTTGCTGTTAGCTACTTTCTATGCATATTCCTATTCTACTGGAGGTGATTTTTTTAGACATAGTTTTTACACTTTTAAACAACTAGTGACAAGTCAAAGATCTGTGGCGAAAAATCCTAGAAATGTAACTATCCCATCCTTTTCCCCTGCAGTTTCTGAACTCAGCCATTACCTTTATCCCCAGCTAGTTGTCTGTGGAGGAGAAAAGAAAAAAGCCAACATGAGAGAAAAGTAAGCCTCCCCCTTTACACCATCCTGCATCTAGTCTTCAAGGACCTGCAATTCCTGCTTAGCAATGCAATGCATCAATGCCATGCTCTGACCCTTCTCTAACCAGAGAGTTAATATGACTGACCCTAGAAAAGCTACAGAAGAGAGTCAAAAATATTGTTCTATGTCAAATGTTTCTGCTGAACCACCTAGCTTTGAATGAGACTGGTAATTAATTTCAGTTATACTCAAAGGCACTACTCTATCAGAACAGAAATGATTCCCTACCCATCACTCACAATGCTTTAGGTCTGTCCTTCTCACTGTCATACAAGCTGGGTTTGAAGTAGGTTCCAGTGATTTTTATCCCAGATCCCCATTCTCCACTGAAGAGACCTTCAATGTAGTCTCCATTTGGCAAGGTCAGGGTTCCCTTGTGAGGTGGAAAAAGGGAGTAGAGAAGAGAATTAACAAACTGAACCCCATTGAGAAATGATTCAAAAAAGAAAGAACAAATGTACAAAAAGATACCAAAAAACTATAATTACAACCTTTCCACTAAGGGTCCAGTCATCCGAAAATTCTCCTTCATAGATTGTATCATCTTCAGAAAGCAAAATCCCAGTCCCCTATATAAAGAAAAAATCATAATGAACACAACAGAGCAATTACGGACAAATGGCATTATATGGTGGTCACCATTAAAAGACCGCATTCTAGGTATAGAGATATACTGTGGTATCTCAGATGACATCCATTGGCAATTGTTAACTTTTTTAAATGGCAGCTTCTGTAGGAGATTGCAGCAAAATGCAGATCAGTCATTACAAAGAACATTTTTAAATTACTGGACTGAACTGAAGTGTTAGATTCTGACAGTGATATGTGAAGTGCTGAACAGAACAAACAATAGTTGGGGAAAAAATACATATACAGCCTAGCATCCAACTCACCATCATTTTGTTGTTGCTAAAGGCTCCTTCATAGTACAGTCCAAACTGAGTAACCACAACACCATTTCCCTGGCAGAGGTCATCTTGCCATGTTCCCATATATTTCTCTCCCCTGCAGAAATAGATAGTGGAAAGAAATCATAGATTAAAATTTTTAAAAGGAAAGAGTGCTCATTATCTGCTCCCACTTGGGCTCCATTATGGCATTGAACGTGTGATGTCACAAGTTCAGGAAGAGTCATGTGCCATACATTTGAACTCTTCATGTTGTTTTTTAATTTGGTTTCATTAGTTCAATGGAAAAAGAGGATTCTCACCACAAGAAATATACACAAATCTTAACAAAAATACTCTGCAGTGGATTGGATGTGGCAAGATTGTTACTATGAAGTGTAACATTTCTGATGTTCTGGTCGATTAGAGAGGCTATAAAAACAGAAAATTCAGCAATGGGGGATTTCAGTTATCCTCATATTGACTGGGTACGTCACCTCAGGACGGAATGCAGAGATGAAGTTTCTTGACACCTTAAATGACTGCTTCTTGGAGCAGCTAGTCTTGGAACCCACAAGAGAAGAAGCAATTCTTGACTTAGTTTTGAGTGGAGCACAGGATCTGGTTCAAGAAGTGAATATAGCTGAACCATTTGGTAATAGCAGTCATGATATAATTAAGTTGAAGCCCACCACAGTAGCATTTAACTTCAGAAAAGGTGAAGTATACAAAAATGAGGCAGCTATTAAATGGAAATTTAAAGGTACAGTCACAAAAGTGAAATGTCTGCAAGCTACATGGAAAAATTTTAAAGACACCATAATAGAGGCTCAAATTAAATGTATACCCCAAATTAAAAAAAATAGTAAGATGACCAAAAAAAGTACCACCATTGCTGAAATAAGTGATAAGAGGCAAAAAAGCATCCTTTAAAAATTGGAAGCTAAATCCTACTGAAGAAAATAGAAAGGAGCATAAACTCTGGCAAGTGAAGTGTAAAAGTATAATTTATTAGGCAAGCCAAAAAAAGAATTTGAAGAGCAACTAGCCAAAAATTCAAAAACATGTACATACATCAGAAGCAGGAAGCCTGCCAAACAAACAGTCAGAGGGGCCACTGAATGATCACGGTGCTAAAATGGTACTCAAGGAAGAAAAAGCCAATGTGGAGAAGATAAATGAATTCTTTGCGCAAGTCTTCACTTACAGAGAATGTGAGGGAGATTCTCACACCTGAGTCATTCTTTTTAGGTGATAAATCTGAGGAACTGTCCCAGATTGTGGTGGCATTAGAGGAGGTTTTGATAAATTAAGTCACCACGACCAGATGATATTCATTCAAGAGTTCTGAAGGAACTCAAACATGAAATTGAAAAACTACTAACTGTAGCATGTAAACTATCATTTAAAATTAGCTGCTATACCAGATGATTGGAGGATAGCTAATGTGTATGCCAATTTTTAAAGAAGGCTCCAGAAGTGATCCTGGCAATTACAGATCAGTCAGCTTAACTTCAATACTCAGCAAAATAGTTGAAACTATAGTAAAGAACAAAATTATCAGGCACAGATGAATATAATTTGTTGGGGAAGAATCAACATGGCTTTTGTAAAGGGAAATAATGCCTCACCAATCTATTAGAATTCTTTGAAGGGGGTTAAATATCTGGACAAGGGTGATCCAGTGGATATAGTGTACTTAGATTTTCAGAAAGCCTTTGACAAGGTCCCTCACCAAAGGCTCTTAAGCAAAGTAAGCAGTCACGGAATAAGGTGAAAGCTCCTCTCGTGGATCAGTAACTGGTTAAAACACAGAAAACAAAAAGAGCAGGAATAAATGGTCAGTTTTCAGAATGGAAAGAGGAAAATAGTGGTGTCCCACAGGAATCTGTACTGGGACCAATGCTGTTCGACATATTCGTAAATAGTCTGGAAAAAGGGGTAGACAGTGAGGTGGCAAAATTTGCAGATGATACAAAACTACTTAAGATAGTTAAGTTCAAAGCAGACTGTGAAGAGTTACAAAAGGGATCTCACAAAACTGGATGACTGGACAAAAAATGGCATATGAAATTCAATGTTCATAAATGCAAAGTAATTCACATTGGAAAGCAATCAAATATACATAAAAACGATGGGGTCTAAATTAGCTGTTACCACTCAAGAAAGAGATCTTGGAATCATTGTGGATAGTTCTCTGAAAACATCCACTCAATGTGCAGCAGCAGTCAAAAAAGCTAACATTGTGAATCATTAGGAAAGGGATAGATAATAAGACAGAAAATATTATAATGCCACTATAAATCCATGGTACACCTACACCTTGAGTACTGCGTGCAGTTCTGCCCCATCTCAAGAGAGATATTAGAATAGGAAAAGGTACCAAGAAGGGCAACAAAAATGATTAAAGGTATGTGTAAAGCTGTATATGAGGAGAGATTAAAAAGGGCTGGGACTTTTCAGCATGGAAAAGATATGACTAAGAGGATATAATAGAGGTCTATAAAATTGTGACTAGTACGGGGAAAGTAAATAAGGATGCATTATTTACTCCTTCACATAATACAAGAACCAGGCCAAACCAATGAAGTTAATAGGCAGCAGGTTTAAAATAAATAAAAGAAAGTACTTCACATAATGCATAGTCAACCTGTGGAACTTGTTGCTAAGAGATGCTGTGAAGGCCCAAACTATAAGAGGGTTCAAAAAAGAACTAGTTAAGTTCCTGGAGGATAGGTCCATCAATGGCCCTTAACCAAGATAGTCAGGGATGCAACACTGTGCTTTGGGGTCCTTAGCCTCCAATTGCCAGAAGCTAGGAGTGGATGACATGGGGTGGATCACACGATGATTGCCTGTGCTGTTCATTCCCTCTGACGCACCTGGCATTGGACAGTGTCAGAAGACAGCATATTGAGTTAGAGGAACGATTGGTCTGACCCACTATGGCCATTCTTATGTTTATGTTCTTATTTTCAGAAACTCAAAGTTTTATTAAAACAGAACACAATAAGCCCAACATCTAAGCAAGTAGACCTGAACAACTGCTACAGAAAGTAACAAAAAAAACCTGGTGGCTGACCTGGATCAGCATAAACTGAGCTTTCAAAAGAGCCACATATAAAAGGAGATCCTTACAAATGTGAGGCATAGCAGAGGGTGGGTGAAGGTTATATAAAACAAAATAAGATTTCCTTACATCTTTTGTACCCCGACCTCTTGTCTGAGCTTTTGATTTCATGACAAACTAAGCTGCCCTCACCTGAGGTGGCCCACATTATACACTGGAGTAGGCCAATAAGGGAGGAAGAAAGCTAATTCCACAGCTGGCAGTTATATTCAAGAGGGCATGGGGGGGAAAATGTGATCAGGATAGTCATTTCATTCATGGGCGAACAATATTTAAAGGCAAGGGCTGAAATAAAACAACCAGACATTCATTTTGAGGGTTCCGCAGTATCAAAGATTAAGGAAATAAGAGCCATTTTGAAAAGAAAGATTTTTGGGTAATAGCTAAATATGATTGTGGTCATAAATAGTTCAGAGGATCTGAGTTATTCCTTTACATGTAAACATATGAATCTTTCAGGCCACTGAAAGACACACTCAAAGGGGCCTTTCCTTTCCAAGTTCAAAGGGATCAGCTTAGAGTGTTTGAATTTAGTTGTATGCTTGGAAGCAGTAGATCTTACACTCTCTTCGGTGTTTTCTACTACCCTAAAAAGGCATACGGTTTTATGCATTTCACTGTCTTCAATTAGTAAGTGAAACCAACTTACAAACGACTTCAAAACGACAGACAAGGGAGACCAATGCCTGACTAAATTAACATAATTTTGCTTGCTATGGAATATTTTGCTTTTGGCACTCAAGAAAATACAACCATGATAGAGAAAAAGCTCAATAATGTGTTTATCCTTAAAAAAGCTGCTTTCCACCTGGTACCATGGCCTAGTGGGAGATGCTGGTTTGATCCATGGTTTCAGCCACCTGCTCCTGTCTGGTTGGGACTTGTTAGGAAGCAGAGGCAGCTGGCTCAGCTTCTAGGATGGAGAAGGGGAAGGGTAAATTCTTGGCTTTGCTTAAAGTCACTATTACTACCCAGTGAGATGCAGACAAAAGGAGTCTACTCATTCCTTATTCACAGTGCCTTGAGTAAATGTACTGAAAGAAATCCTCTGCACTCCACACACATGAATCTACCATCCTCCTACCCAAAAATCAATGAGGAACAGTTGTTATTAAAGTTAAAGACATATAAATTCCACATTACTTTTGATTCTTAAGTTATTTACAGAGCTGGCAGTGAAAGCTAGTTTCTGAAGTCTCCTTCAGAATTCCTAGCTTTTTGTAAGCCCAAAACTGAACTTGCAAGTGAAGAGTAATTCAATAGCAAGAACATCAGTCCTTATATGTGGTGAAATATTATGCAGGCCTGAAGAATACTGTAAGGAAAGTCCCAAATGGTCAGGACCAAATGTGAAACTGATGTGTGGAACCAATTACAGAGGCCAAGACAGTTCTCCTTCTCATTAAAAACACAGTGACAGGTCATGGCTTCTCACTCTTCTACCTCATCGATTGGCTTTCAGCTTCATGAACTAGCACCAGCTACCTTAGCTTCCACGAAAAACTCCTAGCTTGCAGAAAGGAGACCTTGGCAGAGAGGACTTCAGATGTTTTGTACAAGTGGCTCCTATTTACTTAGCTCTGCTCACACAAAGAATCAGGTTTTTAGTAAACTCCTGCTTCTTATCTCATCTTTTCAGTTTGCTTTGCTCATTCATGATGAGATGAAGTAACTTGACCCCAGCTGCCAGAGTAAATCAGTGGCTTTGCCTAGATTAGAATCCAATATGATCTAGTTCCTAAACCTTTACTGTAATCAGTGGACACTCAGGCTTTTGGTTATGGGATAAGAGTATACTACTTATGCCATCTGCAAAGCATGCAGAGGTTTTGATGGTATTAGATAAGGTATCACAGTCATTGCCGCAGAAAGTATGACAGAGAGCATGTAAAAATGTTGGTTCAAACAGAAGCAGTGGAATGGAACCCATACTTTGAGCTCCTAACCCACTCCCTTCAGCCCCGAAAGCCAAAAATGGACTAAAGTCAAACTGCAGAAGCTGAAAACACAAAAAGATACCGAATCAATCCTTTCCCCCAAAGTTTAAGTAATTCAGGGTCAGATTAAAAGTTTAAGAATCTTGATATCAACACATTACCTTGTGATATCATCGAAGACTCCGTATCCAGTCTTCTTATCCATCACCCACTGGCCAATGAACATACTGGGAGAGGAAGATGTCAGTTTGCCACTGCGCAGGAGACCATGCCCATGACGCATGTTATCCTGAAAACATCCTTCATACACCTCACCAGTGGCATAGCTGTAATGACAAAAAGAATAGGTAAGGTTCTTGTGATCGGTATTCTTACAGCCCAGGATTTTCCAGGAACAGACACTGAATTTTTCCCTTTTCTTTCAGAGATTGCACTAAACCCAAGCCTAGTTCTGGAATCAAGTTAACAAATATGCTTAGGACATGAATGAAAAAGGGTTGCTGCTTATGGGTCTTAACAAAGTTAAGAGCCTTTTTCAAGTGAAACATGAAATACCAACATAAGAGATTTGTCATGATGAATTTCAAAAGAAAACCTGCAGAGGTTTTCCTCAAAGGAGGAATCAACATTTAAACAGGGACAGCGTAACAGCTATCAGAGTGGGTGTGGACTTGTATATTAGAAAACTGACAAATAAATGTGGAAATTAAGCCAGAGTATCTGCAGCCAGGAGTTTGGGGATATGAAAATAGCAATAGAAATGCTAGCATGAGGACTTCAAACATTAGTTCTTCCCTCCGGAAAGAAAACTGAATTCCAATGCACCAACCAAAGGAAATAAACTGGTACTGAAAGCTGTACTTGATATGTCAGCTGAAGTTCAAATAGTTATTGTTCCTTCTTGGTCCACACACTTATGCTTGCAAGGAGCACATATTATCTTAATGAAAGAAGGCATTACCTGTAGACTCCTTGTCCGCACATTTTCCCCTCCTTCCAGTATCCCACGTAATGGTCATCCTTGGTCAGTGCTTTGTTTGGTATTTTGTATTCACCATACCTGACAGTACATGAAGAGCAAACATGAGTAGCCATGACATGAATGTACAGATAAACTCAAACTCCGGTTATTTACAAATGCAGGCATAGAACCAAAAACAATGTATTTCAACGTTAGACTGCACTGGGTAACTCTGTCTCCTGCTCTAGCAGTTAGAAATAGTTTTTTGTACTGAAAAAAGGAATAACTTTTAAGTTCCCAGGTTAATTTCCTCTATACTGTTGCCACACATTTAATTCTGGTCTGTAGTAAGCCTTCTCTTCCCTCCATCAGTGCTTTGGCTTTTTGTGCTCCACCTGCTCTTGGTAAGAATCTCTTATTTCAGAGCCTAAGTCTGCCTCCATCCCCTGTGCACTGCTCAGGTAAAACAGATAGCTTGCAGTAATACTGAAGGTAGGTCTAAATTCCTAAACACCTTTATAGGTCAGTCACAAACATTATTATTTTGGCTATGGACAAACATCTATAACCACTGACAATACTTGAAGGAATAAAAGGATTGTGAAGTATCTAGCTATATGGGGAAGGTGACAGGTCTTTAATGTGCATCTGGAGTGTCAGACGCTCAAGATATTGGTGCTGATGTCTTTTTAGAATGGTTTGTTAGGCAGGTAGTTCAGAAAGCAAATACCTGTATTTGAATACAAAGTATTCAACACTGACCACATGAGCTGCATACTCCCAAATATGTGTATTGGTGTTCGATTGCAAATGAGTATTTCTAATCTTAACTACAGTTTAATGTTTTTGACCTGGCCATGTGGAACTCCTAGATCTGTTACATCCTGGCAGCTGAGCTATAGAGTTTAGAAGTTGCCTGCAGGCTGTAAGCATTCCAATCCTAAAGTTCCTCTGGGTTCATTTGCAGCAGGACTTCCTAACATATGTAATTTATTCGCTGAAGTCCCTTACAAGTATCTAAGGTTACCTTAAGTTCCTTATAAGTATGTAATATAACCACAGTTCTCATTATCCATATAAAATGTCTATTCCTCTTTTGAAAACTATTAAGCTCTTGGTCTCAATGATACAGTGTAGAAGCAAATTCTATGGGTTAACTATATGTTGTGAAAAAGTTATTTCTTTTATCAGTTATAAATGTGGCCTTTCAATTTTACTGACTAAGCTCCTCTATCTTGTATTATGAGATGGGAACGACTATTTACCAATTTTTTCTTCTCTATGCTATTCATTTTACATATCACTATCACAAACCCTTTCTTGATCATCAGCTCTCTTAAAAGTTGTCCTAACCTCCAGTCTTCCCTTTATGGAATCCTTCTTTGCCTTTTCATTTCTGTTGCCTTTCTCTGGGCCTCCTCTATTTCTACTCTTTTTGAGATGAAGTGACCAGAACTTAATACAGTATTCAAGATGGTGCACCCCTGAGTTATATTAAGGCATTATAAGCTTTTTGAAATAACAAATAAAAATGAAGCTAAATAGTTTTTTTAAAATCTTGGGATATAACAGAAGTCCTAGCTGGTAAGCAAAGACAATAAAGTTGAGTGACTTTTGCAATCAGGTTCCTTCTTAAATAAAGTTAGCACAGACTCACTTGTCCATCTCTCACCATCCCCTTTGACCCTTCATTTGATCTTTGTTTTGTTTACTTTCAGACTGCAAGCTTTTTCGGTGCTAAATAAGTAGTTCACTTTATATACACACACACAACCTTGATCTAAAGAGAGACACCACTATCTAACAAAACACTTTTTCTCTTCTCTGGCTCAGAGGTAGTGAACTCTGCTCTTACCCATCTTCAAGGCCGTTTCGGAACATTCCAGAGTACATCCTTCCATCTGCCCATCTTAGAATCCCTCTGGAACACATATACACACCATAAGCCAGTTTCCCTAGAATCTCATAAAACGTTTTATGCAAGCAAAATAATGACTATTTTGCACAGCAATCCAACTCCCTCCTCTTTCCCATTCAAATGTTGAGTCTGAATGCTTTTACCTGCCATGGGGTTTCCCAGAAAGCCATCGTCCATCATAGGTGGCATCCTTAAGCCGAGGGTCTTTGTAAAAAGTGTATTTTGCACTACGTGAAATAGGGGGCTCCTGTCTCTGAATATTCCCACTACTTCCATAAGGTGGTAAGTCAGATGTCCCCCTTAGAGCCTGATCCACAGCTTGGCTTAGAGCCCTCAGCCACTTTGTCTGAAACAGAAACACAATTTATAGATGAGTTTATTAGCATTCAAACATTTGTCAGTTCCTTGTCTTTATTAATCCTTCTCTCTCTACACAGGTATTACTGAAGGACAAATGTAGAACTAACTGGCATTTTAACAGATAAAATTAATAAACTTTTTAGTTCTTTGGATGAATACTGTTCACATGTGATACCTTCTCACATTAGCTGTGAGACAAGACAGACCATTATGTTTTTGCCCATCACCCCATTATAAAAGGATGTTTAGCATAACCACACACAAAGAAAATCAAATCAGAAAAGTTACCTGGAAAACACACAAGAAATCCAAAACAACAATAAAAAAAAAAAAAAAAAAAAAAAAAAAAAAAAAATCTCATGACAGCCATCCAACAGAAAAAACAAAAAGTGGAACCAACTACAACTACTCCACAACTCACAGAATACCACCTCCGGGAAAATCCATGGCATCAGTACCTATCTCATGGACACTACCTGACACCCGAGCATCATCGATTTATCAAGTCCACCTGTAAGTGGAGCTGAATTATCTTTACTCGCTAAAGTACTGAACTTCTGCCCCTCCACAGAACCATGATACCATACTAACGTGGAGAAACAGAAGAATTCTTCCAGTGACACTGCCTCAAAAAACAGTCTTTCACAAACAATGACGACACCACTCACAATTACGACATCCCCATCAACAATCATAAGAAAAAAAGAAACCGCTGACTGGACCCACAGAGTGGACAAAACCACACTCTTGATCATTACACTGATTGCTGTGAAATCCTTAAAAACATCACATCCACCACAATCTCTCCACCACTGAGAAGACAGTTATACAGTTCCTGAAATCTAAGCACCACATAGTGTTCAAACCAACAAAGTGGGCACCATCATAGTCCTCAACTGTAATGACTAGGTGAACAAGATCAACAGACAACTCTCTGACATTACCTACTATAAAGAACTCAAAGACAGCCCCACACCAAAATTTGCACAGGAATTTAGGGATATAAACAAATCATTCCCCAAAACAACTCCAAGAGAAACTCTACAAACTCAGTCACAACAAATACCCCTCAGGGACATTCTATATGCTTCCCAAGATACAAAAACAAGGGAAGCCAGGCAGACCCATCGTATCTGGCCATAGCACTGGAATATTGGGACTCAGAAACCACACTCAAACCACTCACCACGCAAAGGGCCAGCTTCCTCCAGGACACAACCAACTTCCTGCACAAACTCCATAACATTAACAACCTCCCTCAGAACACCATCCTTATCATTATGGATGTCACTTCCCTGTACACCAACGTCCCCCACAATGACAGCATAGCTGCCTGCCTGAGATATTTACAAGACGATGGACAATCCCTCAGATAGCCACCCAAAACACATCCATTTCATCCTCACCCATAACAATTTTACATTCAACAACAAACACTTTGCCCAAACCATGGGAGCAGCCATGGGTACTAATATAGCTCCCCAATATGCCAACCTCTTCATGTGCCACCTCAAAGAAGAATTTCTGGACAAATGCACCACAAAACTAATGGTATACCTGAGATACATTGATGCTCTTTTCATCCTCTGGACAGATGACTTACACTCCCTCAGATTTCCACCACAACTTCAACAATCACTACCCCTCCATTAAACTCTCTCTGAAACACTCCTACACTAGCATCAACTTCCTGGACACCACAATCAGTTCAAACAATAGAACCTTACAGACAACTATATACAAGGAACCCATGGATCACCACACCTACCTTCACAGGCCCAATAACCACCACCCAACCACCCCAAGAAATTAGTTATCTACAGCCAAGCACTCAGACACCACAGAAGATGCTCCAAGGAGAAAGTCCAGGATATACACTTTAACACACTCAAAACCACCTTCACCAAACAAGGACGCTCCACCAGAGAAGTAGATCACATCATGGAATAAGCCACCCAAATACCCTGAGAGAACCTGCTTCAATACAGAAATATGACTGCACAGCCTCAGTTGTCACCTACCACCCCACACTGGAACACATATGGGGTATCATCGAATAACTACAACCCATATTCAATGGGGAGTCCATCCTGAAAGAAATCTTTCCTGAACCCCCATTTCTGGCCTTCAAACAATCCCCCACCCTCATTATCAGAAGCAAGCTCCCCACAGATCAGGACACACCTACTCAAAGCTGCCAGAACAACAGCTGCAAAACCTGCAGACATATCTCCACTACTACAATGATCAACACCTCCCCAACACACCTTTCAAGATCTAGAGATCCTACACATGTCTATCACAACATGTGGCGTACCTCAACCAGTGAGCTAAATGCCCCAACAACAACTATGCAGGTGAAACTAGACAATCAATCACTCTGCTCTCCAATGAGCTCACAGAGGAAAATGAGAAAAGACAAAAACACTATCACTTGTGGGTGAACACTTTTTTACAAAACAATCACTCTATATCCGACCTATCAGTTCTTATCCTCAAAGGAAACCTGCACAATACTTCCAAAAGACACGCTGGGGAGCTTAAATTCATAACTTTGTTAGACACTAAAATTCATGGTCTTAAAGTTACTAGATTTGTGGCTTATTACAACAATCTAATGCATGATCTCCTTTTTTGTCCTTTTCTACAGGTGTTAACAGTTCACTCTACCTTGAATGGTCCCGTAGAATATGTGCTTACTACTTATGCTAAACTATCTGTCAATCTTGTATTTAGCTGTGACACTGAGTATGTTTCCCAGATCTGAAGAAGAGCTCTGTGTAGCTCAAAAGCTTGTCTCACTCACCAACAGAAGCTGGTCCAATAAAAGATAGTCTCACACACCTTGTCTCTCTAGCATCACCAGAAGTAATTAAGAAGTTCTGTATCTGCCTACCTTTTCCTGTGGTGTCGATGAAAGAAGAATGAACTGTTCCTCTGGTGTAGTAACCTTCAAACCATTCCTAAGTGGAAACAAGAATAAAACCAATCAAGAAAGACCTTTTGCTAGCTGGTGAAATTTTCAGCCTGGAAGAATAAACTAGACTTCTTTCTAAAGGAAAGATTTTTTTTTTTTAAAAGCTAAGCTGAGTGTTACAGTGAGCGGTGCTTTTCTTTTAAAACCAGCAGTTTAGGCTAACAGTAACACAAGAAGCCTCCAAAATGACTATTTGTTGCACTCTTCCTCATCACCCCATCTGTTCATGCACTCATGTGATTTTCAAGTCCAAAACAGGAATACAGGAGAATCCTATTTTAACCAAGCACAGTCAAATACAGAAGTAAAAGAAATTATTTGAACTGGATTAGAAGAATATATGGACCAAGGATATATCCCACACTGTGCCTGGTTTACAAGATTTAATTCAAATGTTTGCAAATTTTATTATTATTATTAATTATTATTATTATTATTATTATTATTAAAGGGCATCTGCCTATTTCAGCAATAAAAATAGAAGAGAACACTGGTTACAGAAGAATACTCACACATTACCAGCTTCTTCTGAAAGAGCCTCCACCCACAGAGTAGACAAGGGGAAAATATGATGTGTTGAGAACTGCAGTAGGGAGAAAAAACAAAAAACAAAATCGCTCACACACCCATTTGCCCGACCCCAAATTCCTTACGATGTACCTTTCCCTTATAGTTTTGTCTCCCCACAGCTGAGAATGGCCACAAGACCGAGACGGAGTACTGGTGCCCTGAAAGGTAGTTGTTCCCAGAAGTGCCAGCTACAGGTCATTCCACCTGCAAGGCCATAATGAAGCCCTTGATGTATGAATATTTTTTATGTTTGATACAGATTATTTCAACTCTTTTTGGAAACTTTTTTCTTTTCAACACTTCTTCTCATTTTTAGGTGTCCTGACACCATGGTGAGATACAGTATAAAAACCTGAATTAAGATGGCAGATTCACCATATGGAAAAATTGTCACATGCTTTCAACCAGCTGGGGTGGAAATAGTTCGGTTCGGAGAGCTATGGGAGTTGACTCACCTGAGCATGGACCAGAGCATCATTAAAAAGAATGAACCAGTTCACTGAGAATCTGCCAGCATGCTGTAGGGACAACCCACGATTACTGCTTTCACAGATTAACCGGCGTTCTGGTCTCCTCAAGGAATCCTACAATTAAGATTTTAAAAATGATTAAAATGTGCTTGATAGTAATTGAATGTGTCTGAAATTCAGTGCTCTTTGTGTTATGTTTGTTTACAGGAAGGGCCAAACAGGGATATGAGGGGTTAAAGCTTGCAAAAATTAGAGAGCTGCAATAAAACAAAACCATGTAAAGCAGGGAAGTGTGGGGAGAGGAAAGTAGTGACTTCAAAGCAGGCCTATACAAACATGCAGTGGGACGCTAGTGGCAATAGCAATGTAGCTGTCATACCGTCATTTTCCCAGGAAAGGTCTTCCAGAAGCTCAATGTGTATTCTGCTTCCTTCCTTTTCCTACTGAGATGGACAGCAAGAGTCTCATAGGAAGAACTTGAATCTTGTAGTTTTTGGTACTCTGGAGATATCTAAAGGGGAACAAATGAAAACAAATGTTCTGCGAGATGCACCCTTTCAAAGGATGTGTACCAACCACAATGGAATTAGTAGTTATGAGCCCCCAACTGAAGGGGAGGCCACCCTGCTGCTGAGTGGCTCCGTCCACAGACCCTCTGTTACAGCAGAGCTGCAGAGGGCTCACCTGTGCTGCCAGTGATACACAATCCCTGCAGGTGTGGGGAAGGCTGTGGTCCTGGCACAGCAAAGCAGAGACTCTCAGCCCAGGCCAGGAGGAAGATGACGAGCCCCAACTCTGGGGGAGGCTACCCCATTGCTAAATTGCTCCTGCCCAGAGACAGAGCCATTCAGAAACAGGATGGCCTCCCCACATCCAGGATTCAGCCTCCTCTTTGCTGTCACAGGCGTGAGAGAACAGGGCCATGACAATGGTGCTGCAGAGGGCTCCCTACATGTCAGCAGAGCCAGTGACACCCAATCCCTCCAGGCACAAATGGGGGCAGGGAATGCTGCATTCCTGTCAACTGTTACTAAGTCAATATATTTTTTCATTGATTTCAGCATGTCAGCTGAAAATTCATGTTGTAGGCCCAAAGCTTGATTCTGTTATATTGATTCTATGTAAAATATCCTTATTCTTTTGGTAGGTGACAAACCACCACAGCAGTTTCTGTGAGGCTTTGCATTTTGGGTATGTAGGGTAATCTGTTCACTATTAATAAGTTTGTTTAAAACCATCATCTGTTTGTCCAAAACTAATATCTGGTCATTAATTATCCTGTTTGTAAAGTTACCAAAGATCATTCTGTGAAAACAGTTGCTATTATTAAATACACGTTTTAAGATCACTGCTTAAAGTAACAACAACAAATGTTCTAAAACAAAAAAAATCAATGTTAAATAAGAATGTTTTGTAATAGTGAATATTTTAAATAAAAAAAAAAGTTATTGTTTCTGAAAGACACTTGTGTCTTCCAGTTACAAGTTTTAAATAAATGTTAAAAAATTAAAATGTAAATAAATGAGTAATGCGTGTATGTAAAACCGAAAAGTAACAAAAAAGGCACCAGCCTCAAATTTTCAAAAGAGTAAAAACAACTTTCATGACCCAGATGGCTGAAGACTGCCCACCCTGATGACCCTGGGATCCACCTCAAAAAACAAAAACAAAATAAACTATAAAAGACAACAATGGTCATGCTTGCAAAACATGGGTAATTAATAACACCAGAATGCAAATGCAGCATAACAAAGCAAAACCTATAGAATGGCATAAGAGCTTCCCCCCATTTAAAAAAAAAAAAAAAATTCAAAACTTTGGGTTTGGTTTTATCATCCTTCAGGAGCATCTGTGCACACCAATAGACCCCTGCTCCCTCCCTTATGTCTTAGCCACCTAGCCAGTGGACTAACACGAGCAACTGAGGCTGGTAACTATACCTCATCTTTGTAGAACCATGTGTGCGCATGCATGCGCGTGCATGCAGGCAATTATTTTTTTAAATCTTTGTATTCACAATAAACGTGGCATATTGCCTTGTCCCCCTGAATAAGATCCTGCTGTTATTTTATAAGCATAACAATGTGTACTGACATAGTGATTAAAATTGAAGCCCACCTAAGCCTACTTATAAACCTAAAGAAGAGATAAGGGTTTTAATCAAATTATTTTAAGTATAGCCTTATTAGAAACTTTAGTGTAGTGATTTCATGGTTTGGTGATACCACTGTGTAATTTAAAAAAAAAACATGCAATCCCCAAAAATCTCCAACCCATTAAGTTTTATATGTGACAAGACTGCTTACCACTTCAAAACACGTAGCAAGCTTTAGCAAAACTCTAGCATAGTTATGAAGTCGTCTGATTGGCAAGAAAAACAAGGTATTCAGCACTTCCACCAACTGTATGCTTTCCTCCTTCATCTCAGATAGATCTTGTAACAGCTCCTGGTTTTTACCTAAGAAGTCACTAAAGGTGAAAGAAGAATGACAGATGACAAAGTCTTAGTAATGCTTTGCATGCATGAGCATGGGTACTATTAAAGAGCGCTCCTTTTGGGCTTATATCAAACCAGCAAACAAGTCCAGTACTGAAGTTAAGGAGATTTAGTTATAACATAGTAACATAGCTCTATGCTAAATTCAGTACTGGATTTGTTTGCTGACTGTCAGATAATTTAGTGACTGTTCATATGTGAGCAGATTTGCTGAAGGAAGGGATACTCTCCAAGGAGGAAACTAGGTAACTATTTGCCTATTTTTATTAGGTCCCCAACTAGCCAGGTGAAGATAGAGACAGAGAATGGGTTTCCATACCACCTGTTAAGGCTAATGTGTCTCTAACACTGTGGAAAGTGATTTGCATAACAAAGTTCAGTGAAAAAGTTCCTAGCTTTCATCCAACATAACTCCCTAAACACATTTGAGTATTCTGTTCCCCACCACTGTTATTCAAGGAAGTTGAACAGCCTTTTCCCTCTGCTAGGAGAAAAAAAAAAAAAAAATTCACATCCTACCTCAAAGATACACAAGGAATCGATTCAATCCTCAGCCTGATTTCCTAAATGGAGGATTATTTTAGTTCAGATAAGAGGATGAAAATAGTTATGAGAATACTACATTTGGGAGCAAGAACAGGATTTCTTCACAAAAAACAACTCCACTTCTCTCTTTCACCACAGTTCTGTGCATGTATATGAACGACATGACATGACACGACACATACATACTGAGGCAGTTATTCAGATAGGTGTTTGAACAGGGATTTCTGTGAGCATCAAGTAAGCTGAGAAGGAAAGCAATAGAGAACAAAGAACCAGCTTGCAGAGTTGCACAGCAGGACACCTAAGAGTTCTACATGATTAGCAAGATGCTTCCTCACAAATATCAAATGAATATACCTTACCTAGTTCTGCCCATGAGATTTATGAGTCTTCTTGTTCAATAAGCATAAAGGAAAAAAGCCTTCTTTGGAGATAAGACTGCTTTTCTTAGTCACAAGACTAACCATCTGGATAATTTGCATTTTTAAAGTGCTTTGAGATCCTCACATGGAAGGCTCTGAAGAGGTATCAAGTGATAATAGAAAGGAAATACCCAAGAGTCTAGTTTGACTACTTCTAAAATGTCCATATTGGGAAATATCCATAGGAGATCAACGGACATCAACCATTAACAGAGACGGTATCCTGCTGAAAAGCTCTCACAGAATGAATTATTCATTCTAAAGACAATCATTATCTGCAGAGAAACCTTCTTGCTTTTTGTTACAAGTAACAAATCAAATTCCTAAAACACATTTCCTCCCTGAAGTTTCAGAACCTCAAAAAGTGTTAGCCATTGAATGAAACTTTAATATCAGGATTAGAAGCTGTCACTACCGACAGTGACACTTGATGTAAAGAATTCAGTGTGATGAGTAGTTCCAGAATCTGCAATTATCAGCATTAGATGTGGATCCATAGCTGGTCCCAGAAATTTTGCTAGTACTGGGAATTTGAATTTAGAGCTTGCAATTCTTTACCATTAAAAAAAAATGGATCAATGCATAGGTAAATGGTTCCGAACCCTTTTCCATTAAATGATTTCACTTTTAGCAAGTCACATATGGTCCTCAGATGCACCCTAGAATTCTTTGCATTGGCTCCTAGGACACTTCAAAAGGAAGTAACACAGACATGGTTTATATGGTGCTTTATACACCAGAGGATGGACAACTGTAACTGAGTTGCTCCCATATCAATGGAAGAATTGGGACACAAAACCTTTGCAAGTTTGCAACTCTCCTTAGACACAAGCTAACAACCCCCAAATTGCAACAGCTTTTCCAGAGAATGAAGAGAGCCAAAAGATATATTAGGCTGTTCATTCTGTTAATTGACTGAGAGATTAACTGTCATTTTCAGTTATTCAACAGATAAACAGCATTTTAAAGAATAAACAAACACTAAATATCAGTGATATCATGCAGAGCCGCTTCAGAGGACTAAGACTATGGAGACTAAAGTAAAATTACTCTTCCTTCTAGTCCACTCAAACAAGGGAAACTGTTCTCCTTGACAAGAACAGGAAAACATTAAAAGAGTAATATAATGTTCTTAATAAGAGTTGCCTCAAGATGCTGTACTATTAAATACTGCAAAATTAACAATTAAGATCAGTTAGAAGGAGTACTATCTGAGTTTATTAAGTCTTGAAGAAAGTTAGCTGCCATGGATTTACTTCGGAGTAACATATACAAGGATCATATTTATAGGCACTGTGAATGAATGAAGACAGCCTCCAGCTAAGCTCTCACGAACCACGATTTGACAAACTTTTTTAAAAAAGTAAAATAATGTTAGTCAATTTTTGTTTATTCTCTTCACCTTTAAAAGAAAATCAGACTTAACAACTAAACTACTTTCACTCATATTTATAAAGGGATAATATATCATAGCTGAGATCAGGTACAAAGAAATTTCTCTTCACTATATGGAAAAGAAATTATGGCACCCAAACATCCTGAGAGATCATGTGAGTGAAGCTAGGAAAAATTGTTTGTATATCCATTAACATACATTTATGTCAACACAACAAAGTAAGTCTTTGCTGATTAAGAAAACAAACACACTAGAAAAGCTTTACTTACATTGCTGGCTTTGCAAGCAGCATGAATCCTCCCATCACCATAAAGTTTGTTACAGATGTGCAATACCTAGAAAGACAAGAAAAAACAAACCTCATTTTCAAATTAAAAACTACCTTTTAAAATCTCTGGGGAGAACAGCAGTGAATACTTGTATCTCTCAGCATTTTTACCAAAGAGATTTTTAATACCTACTTTATTACAAGAGTGCTCATAAGGTACTTTTAGGTCAGGTTCTCTCCTAAATATAATGCATTAATTGAAAAAGCTATGTTTGCACATTTAAATTCTCAACTATAATACAGCTCCAAGGTCAAGGTTTCCATAACTAACTTAACTCAGCCACATTCAACATCATGTACATTGCATTCCAAAGTAACAATTTAGCTTTTAGTGCAATGCAGCTGTTACTTTGCTGTAGGAATTTGAATTTCCCAATGTCTAGGTATCTATGAAACGGGTATATGTTCCTATACAATGATTTAGGTTTTTTGCTAGTTTTTCCCCCTTCTTTTATCATCTTTTCTTTCTCTTGCGCTCCTTCAGGCTGGATGTTGAACGTATCGATGACTGACTATTTTACTAATAATATGAGCATGAAATATTCAACAACTTGTCATCAAACTTGTCCTCCAAACCTTCAGGTTCAGACTCCGAACACGTTCTTTCTTCAAAAAGGCAATAGGGGAACTTCTGTAGAAAGAAAACATTTAGTCTGGATCTTCATGACTGCTGGATGAAGATCTTGAACTATGAGCCCTCTTAGGCTTGGTCTACACAGACAGTGTAGGTCGACGGAACATGGCTTATGTCAACCTAAATCATGGTAAAATTCGTCTTACTAAAACCACTTCAGCAAGTCACATAGTGCTGAAATCGAATTGTATGGGTCGAATGAGAGGCAGTGTAGGCAGAATGCAACGTGAAGCAATGTCATTGGCCTCTGGGAGCTATCCCATAATGTTCTGTTGTGACCACTCTGGACATTCGCGCACTGCTGCACCGTACTACATAAACAGGAAACAGCCCCTCCTCTCGAGCCCTGGGAAATTTTGAATTCCCATTTCCTGTTAGGTCAGCCTGGAGAAAGCTTGCCAGCAAAATGGATCAAGGCGACTGCACACCCCAGCCTGGAGACCTGAGGTCTTGGCTCTCATCAGTCTGTGAGGCGAAGAGTCTGTTCTTGCTCAGCTCCAAGCCAGCAAAAGCAATTTGGATATCTACAAGAAGATACCTTGAGGCGTGTTGGAGAAGGGGAACAACAGGGACACACAGCAGTGCCATGTTAAGAACAAAGAGCTGAGGCAGGCATATCAAAAAACTTGGAAAGCTAACAGTCATTCTGGTTTGTCACCTGAAACATGCCGCTTTTCTGAGGAGCCCCATGTAATTCTCAGTGGAGACCCAACCACTATGCCACCACGCAGCATAGATACTTGGGGAAATCTGAGGCCAGGATGAATGAGGATGAGTGTGTGGACAAGGAGGAGAACAGAATGCAGGCAAGTGGGGCATCCCTTCTCCCTGAAAGCCAGAAGTGGTTTGCTACACAGGAGCAGCCCAGCTGGATGCAGGAAACTGTGACTGACTGGGATGCCGGGGAAGGTACATCTGGTGAGTATGCACTGCAAATTGTATTTCTTTGGTTATATCCCCAGCCCAGAATCTTATACAAGTGGAAAAAAGTGGTGTGTGGTGGTGAGGCTGTGCTTTCTTGTAGTTGGTGTGCGTAAGTATTGGTTTCACCCTGGAAAAAATTATTTAGGTGCAGAGCGATGCTCAGAGAATACTCCATGGATATCTCCAGAAAGCTTTCATGCAGGTACTCTTCAATCCTTTGCAGGTTTCTTAGGAGGGCAGCCTTATTTTTTCCACTGATAGGACACTTTCCCGCACCATTCTATTATTAATTGTGCAGGCATCATCATGGAACACAGTACAGTGGCATAAGGGCCAGGCCTGTAGCCAGATGCTCACAGTAAATTCTCCCTTTCCGCCTGTGTGACCTTCAGCTGACCGATATCACTTGTGGTTACCTAGGGAAGATGGCACAGGTTTACATTACCCACCCTACACTTTTTTTTTTTTTTTAAATGTGTGTTATTCCACAGCCAGGGCTGGTTTCTTGGTTCAGCACACCGCAAGTCCATAAGTGGGACGTTATTGCTATGGGCTCAGGAATCCGCAAACATGTGCCCATTTTTTTCCCTCCAGAGATGGTTAACCCCTACCCACTCCACTCCACTTCCACTGCCTCTTAAAAGACTGATATACAGAGGACAATGGGAGCCCCAAATATATGCTGCTTGGGGAAGCATGGACTTGTGCAGCATAGGCACCGGGATTTCCCTAAAATAGATGCACTAGCCCCTTACTTACCATGACTGGAATGGCACTCCGACCCCTGCAATAGTGATAAAATGATATGCGGTTCTAGCCTTTCCTTGGGAATGGTCAGGGGAGTTATTTTTACATTGCAACACTGCTTTTTGTCCATAGGACAAGTTAACTATGGGTACCTTGTGCTTTGCTTCCCTTAGAGTGGACAATGTGACCTTCAACACACCATCTCATATTTCTACAGAGCACCTGCTGCAGATAAGGTTAAAAAAAACAAAAACAAAAAAAAAAAAAAAAAAAAAAAAAACACACCCCAAAGTTTCAGGATGACATGTTCAATGAGATAACGAACATCTCCAGGTCTGCTGACACAGAGCTAAAAGCATGGAGGATTTCATTATCAGATAAACTGAACTTCAACATGGACAACAGAAAGGCAGCACAGGAGTATGAGCGTTCAACACAAGATGAGACGCTGCGTATAATCCGTGATTAGTCAGACATGTTGAAGCATCTGGTTGAGCTTCAGGAAGCTCAGCAGCAGGAGAGAGACTCCCTCTGCACCCCCTGCAAAACTCAAGACCTAACACACTCTTTACTAGTCCCCACTCCCAAATCGTCTAGGAGGAGGTTGAGCAGGGTGCAGTATGTGCTCCACTCGGTGCCAGTTGAGGGGAGCAGAAAGAGGCAGCAGCCCCTTTAAGGGGTAGGAATGTGAGATTCTTTCCTGTGTGCACAGCCAAACTGGACTCTGTGTCCTCTCAGCCCCCATATAATGCATGCAGAACGTTAAATTATCTTCCTTTTCCCCCCTCTGTGAAGGATCACCAATAAAATAGCACTGTCACAAATCATTATGGTTTATTTATTGATAAGAAGGGAATAAATGGAGGGGGAGTGTGTATGTGGGGGAAACTATCAGTGGGGATGGGTAGGGGATGTGAAGTGAAAGCACAGCACAGAAAAGCGACGCACATTACCGTTGTGTCTCATTGCAAAAGTGGTTTTTCAATGCTTCCTTGAGGTGCAGCGCTCCACAATTGGCTCTCAGCATTGCAGTGCCATCTGGCTGCTCAAAATTGGCAGCCAGCCTATCTGCCTCCACAACCCCATCCAATGGGAACTTCTCCCCCTTTGTCTCACACACATTATGGAGCACACAGTAGGTAGAGATAACTATCAGGATGTTTCTTTCACTGAGGTCTAACCTAGTGAGCAAACTGCATGCCTTTAAACAGCCAAATGCACATTCCACCATCATTCTGCACTTGCTGAACCTATTATTGAAACGCTCCTTCTCACTTGTCCAGGGGCCCGGTGTAGGCTACATTAGCCAGGGGAGCACAGGATAGGCAGGATCCCCCAAGATCACGATTGGCATTTCAACATCGCCAATATTTATTTTCTGGTCAGGAAAGAAAGAGCCTGCCTGCATCTTTTTTAACAGACCTGAGTTCCTAAAGATGCATGCATCAAGCACCTTTCCAGACCACCCCACATTGAAGCATCCCCTGTGATCCACAAGGACCTGCAACACCATTGAAAAGTATCCCTTCTGATTTATGTACTGGGTGGGGCAAGGTGGTCCGGTGCTAAGAAAGGGATGTGTGCGATATCTATGGCCCCCCTACAGTTAGGGAACCCCATTGCAAAAAAGCCTTCCACTATGCCCTCTATGTTTCCCAAAGTCATTACCCTTCTTAGCAGAAGTCAATTAATGGCACTGCACACTTGTATCACAGCTGCTCCCACAGTGGATTTGCTAACTCTGAACTGATTCCCAACTGACCGGTAGCAGTCTGCCATTGCTAGCTTCCACAGAGTGATGGCCACTTGCTTCTCCACTGTCAGAGCAGATGTCAAGCAAGTATTCATGCGTTTCAGGGCTGAAGAGAGCTCTCTGCAAAGTTCCAAGAAAGTGACCTTTCACATATGAAAGTTCTACAGCCACTGCTCATCATCCCACACCTTCATAACAATGTGATCCCACCAGTCACTGCTTGTTTCACAGGACAAGAAGCGGTGCTCCACCGACTGCAGATGGTGCACGACAGCCCGCAACAAAACGGGAACTGTTTTGTTCTATGGCTTATAGCAAGGCTGCCTCAGTAACATCGCAATTTTCAGCGCTGCAGCTCCTGTTTTGCTCCTGAAAATACTGTAGAATAAGTCATGAGGTGTTTGTGATGCTCACAATAATAGTGCAGAGCTGAGCAGGCTACATTCTTGTCAAGCAATGGTGTGCATGCAGCACAGTGAAGTGTTTGAAAAAAATGGCACAAAAAGGCAAACATCTGTTTGTTTGGACTGGGGCAAGGGAGGGGGAAGGAAGATATTTTGGGACGAAAACCTCCCCAAACGCTCCTGCGGATAGTTGCACTGTAGGATAGCTACCCCCAGTGCACTGCTTTGATTGCCAACGTAAGTGTGGATGTTGGGGACGCAATCCCCTGGCGCAGTGAGCATGGTTGATCACACATTCCAATTCTGCAGCTCTGCAGCAGGTGAAGGTCAATGTGAATTCGATTTAATTTATTCCACAGTGTAGACATACCCTTATTCTCTCAGACTAGTGCCTTGCAAGACTCTGTCTTTTGGAGAGAAAAAAGAAGATGAACTAAAAAATGATGGACTAAGTATCAATGCTGCTTTTTAAACAAACAAAAGAAGTCCAAGACTGTTTATGTTTAGAGACATACAGCTCTACAGTCAAGGAGAAATTCCATTTCTGTACAGATAGACAAAAATATTCATCCAGATCAATGAGGACAATTTTGGTTTTCCTGAGGATCAGGGATAGGAGCCTGGGGATTTATATCTGAGCGCAGAATGAAAACCCCTACCTTCGAAGCACTAAGCAAAAAACTTTTTAAAAAATCACCTGGAAAGAAAAATAACCTGGGCTTGTGATTGTTTTTAGGATTTATAAAGAAAACTTGAAAAGAATTGAGAAAATTAGGTTTAATCTACTGTAGGAGATTCTATGGGGACTGAAGAACTAATGAAATTATGACATCACAGGAATTGAGAGGAAAGGCATTTTTAATCTTACTATTTAGAACTGTTTGTTTTTGTTAAAATGGGTGTAACTTTAGTGGCCAGCGAACATTTGGAACAAAGAATATTGTTAAGGACAACATTCCTGAGATTTCTATGGCAAAAATGAAGCAAAACTTTTAAAAAGCTCCACAGGTCAAAGCTCCATAGGTCATCATCAAACACTAAAAAAAATGGGAGGGGAAGGAAAAATTCCCAATTTCTAAAGACCCCTTAAACAGATACATACTTATGGACTGCACCTAGGAAGGCATCAAATAGTACGCAGTTGGTCCCAAGTCAATTACAGATTTAGGCTTGGTCTACAATTAAGATTTTTGCTAGTACAGCAACCATTTCTTTAGGGGGGGGGAAAAAAGTAGAACCACTTTAAAAGCCATAGTGGGGATACACTTATTCAGTATACAGGTGACATACCAGTATAGTTATTCCCCTTCCCATATGGGAATAAACTATACCAGTATGTCACCTTTATATTGATATAACCATGGCCACACTAAGGGGGCTGTATAGCTTTAACTATACCAATATAGTTAAAGCAATATAAAACTTCTATGTTTAGAAAAGCCCTTAAGAAAGGAAGTGAGACAGTAAGAAGCAATTTCTACCGACACAAACCCTCCCTGTTTCTCCTAAGACAAATAGAGTTGAGGCCTCTGAAGTAACTGAAGCCTTCCTAAATACTCTTAATCTTGGTTTTCCCCACCAATTGCAAGAAAGGCCGGGCAGGCCACCAAAATGTCTGCCATAATCAATAGTTTTGTGAGGTATAAGATCCAGCTGCACTCTCCTGTCGTTTGGGTGGAGGAGTAAGGGTAGAAAAGATGTTGAAACATCTGCTGTACCAATGATCCTAGGGACTGAAGAGGGCTCCATTGTTCTCCAACTTGAGTGAGGCCTGGTTGAGAAGGAGCTTGTCTCTAGTAGTGCTGCTTTGACTGCACTACTTTTAAAAAGGCACACGTCTCACTCAATATATAAACTGGAGTATTCAGTGTGTGCACTTTCTGAGGTGCTGTTCTGGCCTTTGTGCTTTGTAATTGTTCTCTCAGTCATTTGAGGACTCTACCTACAATGAAGGAGCTCTGCTGAGACATTTCAGAAAAGAAGGCGCTAATTATCAGAAAACTCTAAAGGCTAATTTAGCAATCAAGTTGCCTGATTTGTCCTTTTTAGGGGGTAAAACTGCTCTGCAAAGTGGGAGGCCTGAAGCTAACAAGCTCCTGCTGAGGGAGACAGAACAAACTGGCAAAGAACCAAGAAGATAGGATTTAAACCAAAGCCAAAGAATAATTGATCCTTAACCCCCAATCTGGCTGACAACAGGCCAGTCCCTCTTTTCCATGTCTATCATTCTTATAGTGACAAAAGTATTACTATTAGCAATGCTGTAGTATAACAATCAAGGATAATTCAAAAGAGTTTAAGGTCTCTTTCAAACCTCAGATCAGAAACAATCTGTAGACTTGGGGAAGAAAAAAAAAAGTCACAAATGAATACACTTTCAGAAATGTGAACCTCAATTCCTCCACTTATCTAATACATCAGTTCATGTTCAATGTTTCTACCGCAACAGTCAGTAACACCAAACTCTAAACATTGCAACATGCACCGGAAGAAAGTAGTCTCTACAGAACAGCACTTGAAAGACTCACTATGGGAAAAGAGAAACCTTTAAAAATGGCTTTAAGAAAGCAGCACAGAAATACTGGCTGAGAAGTAGCAAGTGCAGCAGAGTCTGAGGCCACAGACGAGAGCCATCCCATAGGAACCAAGGGCCATCACAAACTTCACCATTGTCTGTTCTAAGTACAAGGTGCATGCCTTTGACCTTGTCTTCTCCAACATGAATACACAGCAACATGTGTACATCTATAAAAAATAAAATCCAAACGAACTTCTCCACCTGGGAGAGAAGAGTACAGAACATATGACAGATACCAGCCACGTTGCTTAATGCACTACTAGAAGGCACTCAGCTACTACTGTGATGAGTGAAGTATAAAGAACCTATAAAGAGTAGAAAAGGATGGAGAAATATGCAGAGGAGGATGAAGGAAAGCACTAAGGAGCTGAAGAGAGAGACCACAGTGAGAAAATAGCAGCAGACAGGAGATGAAAAGCAAGAGGAGACTAAGAAAAGATATGCAGAGATCTCAGATGAGGAGAAAAAATAGGAAGAGAAAACCAAGACCCCCCACTCCCCCCCCACCAGAAGCAGCACCCCTTGTCAGTCATTAATGTGGGAAGCAACTAACTAATCAAACCTAACTAATAGTATGAACCAACTCTGGAAACCAAGTCACAGGAAAAATTGTATCTGGAACAGACAGGAACAGAGATGGTGGTGAGATGTCTGTTGCTGACTTATGGGATGTATTTATGCATGATTGGGTTTTTTTGTTGTTTTTTTTTAAATACAGATTTTTGCTCAGGAAAACACATCTGCTCGTACTGCCAGTTCAGCTCATTAAGAAAAACCAAATATCATTTACTGTTGCATGCAAATATGAAATTGTCATCTCAGACATCAAGAGAGGGAAGGATAAAAGTCATTATTCCAATTACTTTTGTTTTAAAATGTATTATTGTTTGTATGACTCACTTATGAAAGGGGATGGACTGACCACTCTGCAGACTGAAGTTTAGCCACAAACAGGCAACTGTAACACAGTGTTCCTTTAGAGCAGTGGTTCTCAACCAGGGGTACACAGAGGTCTTCCGGGGGTAAATCAACTCATTTAGATATTTGCAGAGTTTTACAACAGGCTACATAAAAAGCACTAGCAAAGTCAGTACAAACTAAAATTTCATATAGACAATGACTTTATACCACTCTATTAACTATGCTGAAATATAAGTATAATATTTATATTCCAATTGATTTATTTTTTTAACTATATGCTAAAAATGAGCAATTTTTCAGTAGTGGGCTGTGACGCTTTTGTATTTTTAGGTCTGATTTTGTAAGCAATTAGTTTTTAAGTGAGGTGAAACGGGTACACAAGACAAATCAGACTCCTGAAAGGGGTACAGTTGTCTGGAAAGGTTGAGAACCACTGCCTTAGAGTTCTCCAGTGTGCGCCAATACTCACCTGTAACAGGACAGAACAGGCTGAAAACAGGACACATTTTTTGCGCAAGATTTTTCAATGATCTTGGCAGAGAGGCAGGAATGTCAACTGTGGTGGGTTGTAACAGACACCTATCCACTTGGAAACGGATCAATAATAAATTAAATTCAACCATTTACTGGTGTTGTAAGTCTATGGTCTATTTCTGATCTAGAGTCACAATTGCCTACATAAAATTACAATCATTGGGCAGTTAAAACTTTTGGCTGAAGCTGACCTTACTGGGTGTCACCTTTAAAATGCACAAATTAAGGGTGCAATATCAGACTTCAAGGCCAAAAAATCCCAGCAATTCTATGTGGGCAGCCATCTGCACAAATGCAGAAATCATGGGATTTCAAATGGGGATCTCTCTGAGAATGTACTCCTGTACAGTCAGTTGCCAGATGGGAATCTTTAATAATTAAATATAATTTTTAAATCAAGGAAGATGAAGTAAGGAGTTCAACTAATGGAACATGCAAGAAAAATACAGAAGACTGCATATTTGATGTTATTGTTGTATGACTGATACCATGGTGAGTGCATTGAAAAAAGAGAGGGGGTTAGGGACTAATAAGTAAAAATAATTATTCTAGAAACTAGAATGGCTGCAACTTTGGGTATAAGATTTTAGGTAGTTATTCAGTGTGTACACATAGTTAAGTATTGCTCTTGTACCAGGCAACTTAAAAAATAATTGTGTAATAGCCTCTGACACTGAATTTCCTCCAAAAGAGATCATTCAGATTATCTGGCAAGACCCATTATAGTACAAGTATATGCACTATATGGATACGAGAGATAAATTGTTCTGTAATAAACTTCCTTGCAATGTTACTTCCTACAGATGTATGTGCAGCAGACAATCAAGTGTGAATAAGTGAACCACTATATTTTTAACTATCAAAAATGTAGTCCACCATATAGGCAAAGGGCTTGAAATCTGTAGTTTAACACAAGAAGGGCTCTTTTTAAAAAAAATGATATTGCGAATTATTTGAGTTGGGGTATGTCTATACTTAAAACGCTACAGAGGCACAACTGCAGTTGTGCTGTTTAGTGCTTCATGTAGACATTAGCTATAGCAATGGGAGGGGTTCTCCCATTGCTATAGCTAATCTACCTCCCTCAGAGACAGCAGCTAGGTCAATGGAAGAATGCACTGCCTACACACCAGAGTTTAGGTCAGCATAGCTGCATCTCTGAGTGGTGTGGATTTTTTACATTCTTGAAATACGTAAGCTATGCCAATGTAAGTTTGCAGTAGAGACCGGCCCTTATATTGCAAGACATCAATTTGCATAACATTAGCATGCTGCTTGGCAACTGAGGTTTCCTCATGCCAGTCTCCCTATGATCTATTCTCCTCTGATTAAAGCTGTTCTGCTCGACAGCATGCTTGGCAGACACTCAATATGAAACAGAATTTGATACTTGCTCTGTATAACTATCAAGGAATAGACTAGAATGCTTCAGGATGGCCAAGCTGTTTGTCTCCTTTATCCCGTGAAGAAAACTACTCAGAGAGGCTCCATGTTGACCAATCAGATAACACAGCTTGCTGAACCTGCTTGCCATATCCTGCAACAGCTGGACTATAGTTGCAGTGCCCAAGTTCTCTGTAACAAAACAAGAAAGCAATATAACATACATTTGCAAGAGAACAGTAACACAGGTATATTAATCATGGGAATTAATCTAGGCACTTTATCTGCTATTTGAGTTTTTATTTCAAAGAATGCCATCACCTAGTGAATATTTTCAGATCAATTAGAGTCCACGATCCATGCAATTCCTTAAGTTGGAACACCTATTTATTATAAGTAATATCTGCATTTCACTAGCAGCAAGAGACATTGAACTGCAGCTATGTTTCAGTACCAAAGTTGGGGAAGTATGTGCACGCACGCACTCTGAGTAAGTTTTTATTTATGTAGAACATAAATATATTTCATGGGAAGTAAAGATACAATAATTGATACAAGGAATTATCTTACCTAAACCTAGAAGGGGTCTGAGGACCTGAGATTTGATCTCACTCAGTTTGCAATAGAACCTTCTCTCTGTAGAAGCCAACTCGTGCAAGCTTGCAATATATCCCATAATGTTTCTGTCCACCAAAGCCAAACAGTTGCTCCCACCTGCTGTCACACTGCTTATGTACCCTAACTGAAGGAAAAAATAGAAACTGCTTTAACAGATTACTTTCCATTTTGTTTTAGGATACTAAGATGATAAGCACAGTATAAAAATCTAGACTGACAGATTAGGATCTTTACTGGTACTAAATAACTTGATGTCCCAAAGTGTATCTATTATTAAGAAAGTGATCCATTATTTGACAGTGGATATCAGCTATGTATTCCCCTTCTTCCCCGCCCATCTATGCTGGCAACCAACCCATTTTCAATGCTGTCTGATTGCAGAATGATGGGGAGGAGGAAGTGAGGAATCCATATTTAACATTCATTGTCAACCACTGGTAATTTTGATAGTGTCAATAGGGCCTAGAAGGCAATAAGTGATGACCCTTAACCCATGCAGCTGTCACTCATACAAGAGATATTGACCATGAATTCAGCTACTTTCAAAAACTGCAAAAATGTTTCTTCCACTTCGCTTTCCCTCAATTGCTTCATGCATACACAACACATTCCATCCCCAGAAAAACAAACCTCTCAACTAAACAGGCTATTTCTTCTTAGGATAGGAAGGAAGAAAAAGATTGGGAAAAAAAAAAAAAAGAGTTTGGGAGGCACGCTTTTCTATTTTTCTCTTTTCAGAGCTATATCAATTGGCTCCCTTTTTGACATGGAAGATACGAGTTAACTGATTGAGTAGGAGTAGTATTAATCTTGATTATGGTGTTTACCTCAAGTTGTATCATCAAGGGTGCAATATTACCCCTACTCTATTAGTTAACTCTTGATTCTAGCAAACAAGATTCCTCACTACAACGTCAGCATGACCTCGGATGACTTACTGTGGAATTCTACCAATACTAACTCAGATTCAGCTACATATAGTGACAATGTTTCAGATCTCTACTTTTAATTCCCATTTAGTTAAATTTAGAAGGGCTTCTTAAGAAAAAACACTGAACCATCTCAAAGAAGCATCAGTACTACCTACACTGAACAGAAGGAACTAGGAGTACTCACCTTACTACAGGCTACCAAGAGAGTTGGATTCTTAGTACAGCTATTTCCAGGTGAATCATTTTCCCTGGTCTCCTCTTGACCACTGTAATATAATCCAGGCTGGAAATCTTCTCCATCCACTAAGAAGAGGGAATAATCTGGTCCTGCTGCTGTGCTCCAAACTCCACCATCATCACACACCTGTAGTTTGGGAGAAAAAAAATTAGTATCCACCATCTTATCAGAGAAGGGAGCCTCAATCTCACACATGATTTGTTTCTACACAAAAGTAAGAGGTCTGACTACCAATAACAATCCTGCAAGACCTGACATTCTTTAGACAGGCATCGGTCTCCTTAACAAGTAAAATTCCTGTGTCCTATTGAATATCTGGTGTGTCTCAATTGTTGTACCCTATGGCTGACGCTTTGTAAAATTCATTTTCTTTGTAATTTAAGAACAAACATATAGATAAATATGAAGATGGAATTTATATAGAGAGAGCAGTATCTGAACCAAGAGCATAAAAGACAGCCTTTAAGTTCCTGGCTATTAGTCTGTAGGAGAGCTGCAGAACTTGGCAATGTTTCATTCAGTCAGGAAAATATCAAAAGGCACAGACAAGTCATTTGGTTGAACATAAACTCATCATTTGCATACACATATCTGATCAAAGATTTTTTTCTAAAACCAATCAAAACAAAACTTATTCTAGTGTAAGACATGACTAACATCTCCAGAAATACATAGACAAATGACAAAAATGGTAATTAATCAATAGGATAAAATGAACGAACATCTTTAAAATTATGGTCTGAGGATTAGTGGAACTTTGAGGGATAAAGATAAATAATTGGGGACAGACAAGTTATGCTATCAACTACAGATCTGAAAAATCTCTCTGAAGGAATAGTATCAACTCAGATTTGGCCAAAGATGTACATTTTTTTTTTTTTTTTTAAAGACATGTTACAAAAATCTAAAACTAAATGTGTTGGAAACTTTTGTTTCCAAACAAATAAGAGTTTAAAATCAGAACATTGGAGCATTCAGAATGTGAAAAGAAACAATTATTAACAGAAATGAAACAGAGAAATGTAAAATAACTTTCCCCATTTGTAAGTCCCATGTTACAAATCTTTTCAGTAGTGATTTTAATCTATATCAACTTCCTCAAGTAAAAGTGATTTTTTTTTTAAACTTTAACAGTGCCCCTCTAAACAACACTGCTGCCATTTATCATAGTGTCATCTGGGGATCAGAGTGAAAAATGGACACCAAAAGGTTTTGCTACTTTAGAGCACTGCCAAAAGCTTTTTGTGGGGGATTTTAATAAGAGTGAAAGTCAGATAACAGTTTTTCAAAGTTCCTTAAGACTCTGGGAGGAGACTGCATTGTAAAATAGATGTGGAATCCAGAAATACAAAGAGAATACCTTTGCAAGACGAGGGACAGTAGTTGGAGAATTTAAGTGACCAAGTTGGCCAAAGGTATTACTACCCCACGAATATACCTGTGTAAAAACATAGAAATAAATGGTTACTAACCTTCCGTAACGGTTGTTCTTCAAGATGTGTTGCTTGTGTCCATTCCATGTTAGGAGTGTGTACACCATATGCCTGGTCCCAGATATTTTCCCCTCAGTGGTATCCGTAGGGCCGGCTGTAGAACCCTTTGCAGTGACACGTGTATGCACTGGTATAAGGGCACTGCCGGCCCCCCCCACTCTGAGTTCCTTCTTGCCAGAACTCAGAGCGGAAGAGGAGAGTGGGTCATGGCACTTTCTGAACCTGAGTGGAGCAAGCCTGCTCCTCAAGGCTTAGCCATGCAGCATCCAGGCCATCTGATGTAAGGAGGCAATGTTCAGAAGTAACAGCTGACAAAGATCCTGTGAAATCAAGTCCAGATAGTCTGGGAGTATCCAAGGGGCTGCCACCATCAGGTTTAGCAACATGCCAAACCAGTGTTGATGGGCCATGCTGGAGCAATCATTATGACTCACGCTTTGTCCCTCTTGATCTTTGAGGACTTTGTGGATGAGCGGGATCAGTGGAAAGCATACATTAGGCCTCCCAACTACTGCAAGAGGAATGCATGAGGAAGCAAGCTGTTGTCAGGTCCTTGCAGGGAACAGAAATGGTGACATTTCCTGTTGTGTCTGGTTGCGAATAGGTCCACCTGGGGAATTCCCTGCACCTAGAGGTAGTTTATCTTCCAGAGGTGGGGACCATTTGTGGTGAGAAGAGAAGGACCTGTGAGATGATCTGACAATGTGTCCTTGACCCCCAGTAGGTATGAAGCTTTGAGGTGGATTGCCTGTTCCATGCAGAAATCCCATAGACAGAGTGTCTCTTGGCAGAGGATCTTGCTCCTCCTTGCTTGTTGACATAATATATTGATACCATATTGTCTGTCAACACCCATACTACCTTTCCCAACATCTGGGGAAGGAACACTTTGCAGGCCAGATGGATTGCCCTGAGCTCTCTGACATGTCTTTGTAATGTCAGCTCCTCTGCGGACCAGAGGCCTTGGGTCCTGAGGGAGCCAAGGTGGGCTCCCCAACCTAGGACTGAGGCATTCAATACCAAGGAGAGAGTCAGGCAGGGAGCTGTAAAGGGAACCCCTCTTGCTATGTGGGCAGGGTTTGTCCACAATACCAATAAGGCAAGTACTCGAGGCGGGATCGTAAGCATCATGTCCAGGCTATGTCTTGCAAGGGAGTAAATCGACACTAGCCCCATTTGAAGGGGTCTGAGGCACAGTCTTGCTTATTGTACCACATAGGTACATGTTATCATGTGATGCAGAAGTCTGAGGCAAACTCTCACTGTGGTGAGCTGTGACCTGTGTGATCAGCTCTAACATGGTAGAAATGCTCTGGCCCAGGTAGAGTCAAGGACTGCCCCAATTAACTATCTTTTGCACCAGTACTAATATAGATTTCTGTTAGTTTATCAACAGGCCTAGTTCTTGCAGGTAGCCCATAGTACCATGATCTATGCCGGACCTGAGCTTCCAACCAATCCTTGATGAGCCAGTCATCAAGGTAAATTTGTATTCCCTGATGTCTGACGTAGGCGGCGACTACTGCCATAAATTTTGTGACCACTCTTGGTGCTATTGATAGGCCAAATGGGAGGGCTGTGAATTGGTAGTGGTGGTCTCCCACCACAAACTCTAAGAACCATGGCCATGTAAAATGGAAATATGGAAGTATGCATTCTTTAGGTTGAGGGGGGCATACCAATCTCCAGAATCTAGGGAGGGGATGATGGAGGCCAGGGAGACTATATGGAAACTCAGCTTCTTGAGATATTTGTTGAGGCGACATAGGTCCAATATGGGCTGTAGGGTTCCTTTGGCCTTTGGGATTAGAAAGTAATGGGAGTAGAATGCTTTCCCTCTCATTTGTGGGGGAACGTCTCTCTATAGCCCCTACCTGTAGGAGAGCTTGTACCTCCTGAATGAGAAGTTGCTCATGAGAAGGGTCCCTGAAGAGGGATGGAGTGAGAAGGAGGCACTGAAATAAATAAACTGAAGGGTGTATGTACCCCACTGCAATGTGCTTAGCACCCACTGGTCTGATGTTATAGCTGCCATGCAGGGAGACAGGGTGAAAGGTGGTTTGAGTAGGGGAGATTTGGATCCTGAGTTAAGTCTGCTAGACCGCTCCCAGGCGCACCCTTAAAAGGCCTGCCTGCCGCCAGATGGTTAGTGGCTTGAGCCTGACTAGGAAGCGCCAGCAGGGGGTTGACCTGGATAGCAATAATATCCCATTCTTCTTCTTGCAGGGCTCACTCCTGGCCTGGTCTGCAAACCACTATGGTTGCTGGGGCCTGAAATGCTTTCTAGAAGCTGATGAAGAGTACAGGCCTAAGGAGCGAAGTGTGGCCCTGGAATCCTTTAGACTGTGCAGTCTGGCGTCCATTTGATCAGAGAACAGCACCACACCATCGAAGGGGAGGTCCTGGATGGATTGTTGTACTTCTGCAGATAGGCCAAATGACTGTAGCCATGAGGCCCTCTCTGCATAGAGATAGCTGACGCCATTGTTCTGACTGCTGAGTCAGCCGCATCAGAGGCTGCTTGGAGGGAAGCTCAGGCCACTGATTTGCTCCCTCCAAAATAGCCACAAACTCTTGCTTAGACTCCTGGGGCAAAGAGTCAGCGAATTTGGCCATACAATGCCCTATATTATAGTCATATCACACCAGCAGGGGCTGCTGGTTTGTTATGCAGCACTGGAGGCTAGCAGTCGAATAAATTTTTCTGTTCAAAAGGTCAAGTTTCTTCACATCTTTGTTCTTGGGGGTTAAGGTTGACTGCCCCTGCCTGTCTCTGTCATTGGTGCTGATGCTACCAAAGACCCCAGGAATGGATGGGAGTACAGATATTCAAATCCCTTAGCAGGCACTTAATATTTTTTCTTGACCCTTTTAAATGTAGGGGGCAGAGAAGAGGGGATTTGCCATAAGACCTTGACAAGTTTAACAACTCCCTCATGGACGGGAAGGGCCACTCTAGAAGGGACTGCTGCTGCCAAAATGTGAAAGAGCACATCAGCAGGCTCCTTTAGCTCTTTCACCACCAAGCCCAATTCGCAGCTACCCTTGAGTAGCACCTGGTGCACCCTAAAGTCATCCTGCAGGACCTTGGCAGAAGGACCTGCTATTGCCTTCTCAGGCAATGATGACGACGACGCAGTTACGGGTGGAATGGGAGACTGTTCTGCAATCAGGGTGGACTCTTCAAGTGGTAAGGCTGAAGCCCCTGCAGCTTTGTCTGGTTCCTCATCTAAGTCTGGGAGTGGGTGCAACACTATTGCTGAGTGTCTCTCAGATGTTCCTGAGATTGACTGCTGCACCTGTGACCCTGGGATAGAAGGGAATCCCCAAAGGTTCCAAAATTGCTATGGTTCAGGCACGATGGTGAGACCAGAGGGAACACCTGCAGTCATGGCTGGGTTCACTTGATTGCTAAATGACCTCCTCCCCTTTTGAATCCAAGGGGTCCTCTTCTGGGGACCATGGCAATGCAGACCTCATTTCCACCTCTTTAATGTGTTGGTAGGTGCGGTGTCTCGGTAACAGGGAGTGGTACTGGGACTGTCGATTGGTGCCAAGCATCTGGGGATCGCAATGGTACTCCGGCAACTGACTGACACTGTGGCTCCAGGGATCGGTGCCAGGACCCTGGCGACCTGCATCAAGCATCCAGGAATCAGCAGCAATGCTCTGGGGATCAGTAATGGAGTCCTGGCAACCGCTGCCAGGGCGTCGGTGACCAACAAGAGGTCGGAGAGCAGCATCTGGCGTGGATGGCACCACGAGATGCCAGGTACCCCTACTGCTGCCAGGAGTTGGAGGCAGGTCCGAGGGAGGACCTGGAGCTCTGATGGGAGAGGCCATAGCCAACCCAAGTTCCATGGAAGATGAAAGACCCAGCACAGGTCTTGGCTCATCCCCTCCACTCCCTGTTTGTTCTTCTTAGGGGGTGGGGAGCACCCTCTTCCAGTGTGGAGCTTCTAGTGCTGCTTCTTCAGCACTGGGGATGGTGACTGGGTGCCGAGATGAACTCGATGTCAGCAGGGCACTTTAAATTGATGCCAATGTGCTGGGCGCGGAGTCCAAGTGGCCAGGCTTGGAGTCTGGTTTGAGAGTAGACTCCATCAGGAGAGCTTTTAACCTGAAGTTCTGGTCCTTTTTTGTGAAGGGTCTGAAACTTCTGCAAATCCTGCACTTATCTCGAACATGGGTTTCAACCAGGCACTTTAAAGCAGCTCTGATGAGAATTGTTTATGAGCATGGGCTCCTAACATAAAGCACATGGTTTGAAGTCCGGGAACCAGGGCATGCCTTGTCTCTGGGACTATGTCCCTGAGAGACTAACTACTATCTCTAAATTAATTTATATAACAAAATTACACTAAATCTACAGATAAAACCACTGGTAGAATGCTTGCCAAGGCACCGACGTTCCAGCAGAGTCACTGGTGGAAAGAAGAAACTGAGAGGGTATGGGGGCCGGCAGCATCACTGCAGAGGGCGCTAGAGCTGGCCCTCCAGATACCATTGACAGAAAAATCTCCAGCACCAGTGCATGTGACGCGCACACACCTGACATGGAATGGACATGAGCAAGCACTCAAAGAAGAAAAATAGTTAGCATGCACAGAATACACAGTAATAAATTCACAGTGATAGACTGTGCGCGCACACACACACACACACACACACACACACACACACACACACACACAGGGTTATACATATGTATAGTATCGTTATGGATAATTTTTTTTTTTAAATCTAGATTTCAGGGGACAGCTGAAGAGAAAATTGGGGAGATGCAAGTTCCCCAAAGGAAGTGATTCCTTATCTCCACTCCCTTTCTACATACATTTCCTCACCTGGAAGAGGGACACACACACACTATCACATTCTTGTAAACATAGCAGCAAGTACACATGCTCATACAAAATGCACAGTTAATGCAAAAAACAATCAAGAATGCACCATGCACACCACTCAAGACTCTCATTCCACAGAAAAATGAGGAGCCTGGAAGCACATAAAATAAAGATCAACCCAGAAAACAGTGAACGAGACAACTATGCTGTGGATACATGATAAAATTATCATTATCCTCATACCTGTGATTTGGCAGTGAGTGCCAAGGAATGGTGGCCACCAGCAGACAGTTGTATCACTTCTTTACTGTCTAGACTTTTTACACACAATGGTTGAAGCCTGTAAATGCCCCCACCCAAACAAAAAAAAACAAAACACACAACCCAGAATCAGAAATACTCAGAATGAAACAAGAAGCAGAGAACACCGAATATGAAACATTTTTTATATTTTTGAAGCAGAACAAACATGCGCTACAGCACCAAATATCACAAAGCTTTTTGGTGATACTAGCTTAGTCATCAGGAGAAGGGTACTGAGCCGCCCCTTTGACACTCTAGGTATAATCTCACCATTGACTTCGCCACCGAGACCAGGATTTTGCCCTTCAAGTCCACTAATTATCCTGCATAAATCATATTAGCAGTATCAGTTAAGGCCAAGATTTTAAAAATCAGGAGCCTATCTTTGGGGTCCTAAGACTATATTCAGGCAGTTGACAGACTTTCAAGAGTTCTGAGCACCCAAACACTCCCATTGTCTCCTGGGGTAAGAGTAGCTTTTGCCACAGACACCTTACCTTGGCAGGACATCACCATGTCCTAACTGTCCTTCTTTCCCTTTCCCCCAGCTCCACACCTCAGTTCTTAAAGATGGGAGAAGTGCATCAGCCTCTCCACTATAGGTTGGGGTCAGAGCCACTGTCCTCATTTTTGCCCGTCCTACTTTTCTTAGGAGCCTTGGAGAAACTGCAAGCAGACCAGGAGAAACCAGTATATATTATATATATTTTTTTTAAAGCCCCACTAAGAAACAAACAGAGATAGAAAACTTTAGTTCACCCCTATTTTAAATAAAACACAGCATTTACACAGAGCTAGTGTATTATATAATATGGGTGCCATATACTCAGAACCAACCCAGAGCAGTAGTGACCAAGGGTCAGACCAAATGATAGCTGTAGCCTACGTGAACCTATGAGTTGGTGGTATCAGTACCTTTTGTAATGAACAAACACCCATATCATCAAAAGCAGCACCGTCATGGGTTTTGGACAATCCTTATTTTAATGTTAAAGAATAGTCCTTTTGTCTTGTTCCTCCCACTAGTCTTCTCCTCTCTCTCTCTCTCCACCTTCAAAAAGGTCTGAAGGACTGTTCCTTCTACACATCTCAGCAGGGGGTTTGCATCTGTGTTCATATTGTAGGTAATGTCAAATAAGGCACACATCCAGTGAATTATCACAGTACACTAACTCTGCCTGGCCTCTTGGTTCCTCCAAATCACTATCTTACCTTGGGACAACAAGCCAGGTAGGGAAAGCCTTCGACTGACTCCTTCAGATTCCTCTTCTCGAATATCCACTAGGCTCGAACTCTTCTTTCCTTGCATTGATTCCAATTTGACTTGCTCTTCCCGACTATCCTTCAGCCCCTCAGGAGCTAGGGAAGGACTACCAGACTGAGATCCTAGTTCACCTGGAGTTGTGCCATAGAAGTTCATTACTTTCTTCAGAGACAATGCCCCAGCTTCATATGTAGCTGCAACTCTCACACCAACTGCTGATGCGCAAGAGACCACCAAGCTGTTCAGGGCAGATGTGCTGACACCTGGAGGGCTAGGGAGACAAGCAGTGAGTTCTTCTTCTTGAGAAGGCTAGAAACAGAAAGAAAAATCAATGAAACCTGTCAAAATAGACAACCCAGAGCAATAGGGTGACCTTAAATAAATCTAGTACTCTTATACCCTCAGTTGCATTTAATAGATAGATACTTTCAAGATATTTTTTAGTAGTTTGTTTCTTAAGTCTACACTTCATAATAATCCTTTATAGTTGGAAGCTGGAAACCAATACCTGTTTCTGTATGAAACAGTTTCTCTGTTGTACTTGCATATTAGTTTGGCAGTGGAGGGTTATTAATGAGTGCTGGGACAGTGGGATTTTTTTAAAAGAGAAAAAAGCATGTTTTGCAAAAATACATACAAAACTTGGTCTTTGCAAACAAATATAAAACCAAAATTTAATCCCTCTTTTTATAACTTTGACTATGTCCCTTTAAGTTCAATCTTTGCTGTTGATTACAGTATATCAGCAAGCATATGATCCTTATGAGAAAATAGCTGGGTAAGTTTACCAAAGGAAAACAAATGATTAACTGTGTTCAAATTGACAAGCAGACAACTAATTAATAATTAATAAAGCTTTATATAGACACAGCAGTATCATAAGCAGAAATGTATCATATTGGCTTCTTCGGGTAGATCTCAGAAATTATGGCTCCGGAATAGATCAGTGGACAGTTATCTAAAGTTAACTGTTATAATCAGTCAAGTAGAACCAGTCTGTTCGCTCCATAAAAAGCAGTACACTAAAGCCCTATCAAAAACACAGTCTTCAGGCTATTGACATATCAAATATAACAGGAGTAAACCCCATTTCGCCTCTTCATATAGGTCCCTTAATACACATCTTCCTTTAGCCTCCCTGTAAAAAGAGATCTTTTTGACATCTTCCTTGTGAAGAAGGAAGATTAAGGGACATTGCAATCATTCTTATTTATGAAATTTAAGTATATGCCAGATATGGCAATTTCCTGAGATATTGTGGACAAACCCTACTGCATTAACTAAGTATTTTAGGAGTGCACTGTATTAAAATGCAAATGATGATGTATTATTGTGGGATTGTATGCAATGTCGGGGGCGTGTGGGGGAGATAGACACGATTAATGTAAACCCTGAGAAGTGTTACGAGCTTCAAAGGACTCTTTTAAACAATGTACCAGAGAAGAATGAACTTTTAGTTGAGTAGGTTTCTAGGAAATACCTGGGAGAGGGGGAATGCAAATTCTCACCTCTAGGCCCAAACTTTTAATGCTACACCTTGTGGAGAACCCCACTCTCTGATTACCTGTTCCCAGCTTCCCAAGATCAAAGGCCCAAACTGTTTAAAGGAGTGACTCTCAGATTCATGGGGTACTTGTTTTGAGCAAAAAGTGTTATGAATCTGTAAACACAGAGAAACTCCTTGGTGGGGTTTGAGGAACTGACCATCTGCAGAGCCCTGGTTGGAGTGGGGTGATCTCTAGTAGGCTTATTAGCGTGCAAGTAGGTTATTTTATTGTTTTTAATATTTCTCTCTGAAATGTTTTCACCTTCAGGATAAAGGTGCTTGTTTAGAAAGGGCTGTGTGGCAAATTCTAACAATTATGCTTCTGATAGCCTCTGAGGAGAAAGCTAAGCAGGCCTGCCCAAGAGAGGGGACAGCTGAGGAGCTGGGAGTCTAAAGTGAATGCCTGTGGTGGACCATAGACAAGAATACAGGTGAAGTTGCCCTACACTACCAGGCTATACTACTAGGCTACAAACATTGCCAAGCAACTCAGAAAGACACAGTCCATTTGTATAGGAAAGCTACATCAAGAAGGAAAACCTCTAACTGCCACTATAAGTGAAATATTACACAGTCATCTTCATTTTTCCCTTTCAAACTGCATTCATGTATTGGGTAGTAAGATTCAGTGAGTCTTCTCAAGGCTTTGAAATAGTACTATACTGTATTTCTGGGAATTTCTGTATTTCTGCATGGGAAAGTGTTTTCAGCACATTCTGGGAGAGGGGAGACAGAAAAACAGACTACTGATTTTCTACTACTGAGAGGAGTCCACAACTGTTTTAAACAAAAACAAAAAACAAAAAGTCCTGTAGCACCTTAAAGACTAACAAATTTTTGCAGGCATAAGCTTTTGTGGGCTGTAAACCCCGCAGAAGTTTGTTAGTCTTTAAGGTGCTACAGGACTCTCGTTGTTTTTGCTGTATACAGACTAACATGGCTACCCCACCAGAACATTTCATGTTGAAAAAAAAAGTTGATTTTCCTTTACCACCTCCTCTTCCACTCTCCCATACTGTTGGTTTTTGAGAGTTAAGGAACTGGTCTCTCTAGAAGAAATCCCACATACTTACAAAAGATAAGCTCAAGAAACTGACTCAGACGTAATATCTGCCGGTACCGTAGTAATTTTCCAAGTTTGCTGTGAAGCCACCATGCTGCTTGTACAGAAAAATGCTATTAGCAGTACAAAGGATTTTCCTAGCAGAAACAAACTTCCCTAGCATCAATTATCCAGTGGGACAGAACTTGGGTAGGGATGGGAAGACTACACTGCTGGACAGATAGATTATTTTGTAGACCACACCCAATTTATCTATTACATTACTTAAATATTCTTAAATCAACCAAGTAATTGATTATTTCATAGTCTGAGAGATGACATATAGGCAAAAAAAAATTGAAATTGACTGTTTCTTTATACTTCATTCTACCTCTCCCCTTCCCCTATCCCTCCAAAATAGCAACAAATTTTACAGCAGACTTTTGAAGTCAAATCAAGAGTTTCCCTTCCAATGGCTACTAAAAGGTCTTCTGCTGACTAATGCTATCTTTTGACAGTCATAACATAAGTTTGACGTGTGGAAGATGCGTGGTGAATTAATTATATTGTTGCCAAGATCCCCCAAAGTGGGACAAATAAGGAAAAAATGCAGATCCTTCTATTTCAGTTTCATACCACTCTTAGGTGTTTGGCTAAAGGACAACCCAGAATAAAAAGTTAACTACCCAGGTAAAATATTTAGCTTGACTCAAGAAGAATAAGACAATAGTGAAGGATGGTGAGTAGAGCCCTGCACAGATACAAAAATGTGGATCCACATGCGCTAGAATCAGTTGACATCCAGTCCGCCATCTGAATTCTTGTCTTACAGGTCATCCACAACTGCAGCTTGGTGTCCCCCAGTGAGCTGTTTGTAGACCAGCCTCACCACAGCCACTACCCATCAGCCATTTGGGGGCCAGCCCCTCCAGGCAGCTGCTGAACAGCTGATTGACAGCTGACAGGGAGAGCTCTGCCCCAACAGCTGACTGGCCACCAGTAGGGGAAGTCCCCGCTCCCAGATCTCAAAGGCAGGAAGCAGTATCAAAGACTATGAGCAGGAGACTGCTGCTTCTCTGCCTTTGAGATCCACATCTGATCTGCCACCTGCAAAAAATGGTCCGTAGATATAAAGCGGATATCTGCGGATTTGCTGGCCTCCAGCGATGCGGGTCTCTCTGTTCACAGGAAGGGAAGTGTTATACCAGCTGGCCAAATCCCAGCATACTGATGTAGGTGAACATGATACCAATATATCCTAAGGAACTAGAGAAGGGAATGGGAAATAGGTTTTAATCCGGTTCTCATCACTGCATAGACCACAGCACATGACTAGAGAACTGTCCGCCAAGGCTGCTCAAATAAAATCCCAGGACTGAACAAGCATAGTGACAATTCTACTCAAAATCCCTTCTGTATTTGGGTTTGATTGCTAAGACTGTGAAAGAAACACTATCATAACTCCAGAATTGTAGCTAGATCTTCAAAATTATGTTAATACCAAGAATCCTTTAGTTTTCATGAGCACATTAGAAGATGTCATGCATACAGTACAGATATTAAAAGTATAAACAAGGGATAGTTGGTACCTGTTCAGGTTCTGTACTGATGCTTTTCTCCTGGCTGTCACTTAATGGGTGATCTGACAGATTCTTCAAGTTCTCTTTTACTGCTTTTTTGTCAGGAAATAGAACATTTCCAGGACTGGAAATACCACTATCTTCCTGTCCATCATTGTTGGAAAGGACACTTGTCACATCTGATTCTGAAGCAGCTGGCTCATCTTCTACCAATGTTTTCTGACAATCCTCACTTTGACTACCTGTTGCACTTTTCCCCTCAAGAGTATCCAATGAGGAGCAGGAGACATGGTTTTCCGACTGGGAGTCAACCAGTGCCACACCTAATGGGCAGCAGTGACTATCGGATATGATTACATGGTCTTCTTTATCTGTCATGGTAATCAGAAGCTGGCTGCAATGGTTGCATCTCTCTGGGACAGGTTTCATGTCCTGTGTAGGGAGACATTGTACAAGAGCCAGGCTGTGGTTGGCTCCACAGGCAACTTGGAGCACAACACGTCCTGCCAGGTGTTCTACCTTTTGTGGCTTGGTCACTGGGAAAGTAGTGGTCATGAGACCTAGCTGACAGCCACTTCCCCATGCCCATATCTCTCTGCTTAGTGACAATGCCAGGGTGTGCTCCTCTCCACATACCAATTGCAAAATCCTGACTGACAGCAAAGGATTGGTTTCAGAGTCAGAAATACTAATACGATTTGGTTCTCGCAGATACGGCTGGTTAGCCACTGCACACTGGCCAGCAGAATTGTTTCCCCACATGTACACCACACCACTCTCAGTCACTGCTCCATTATGGAAGCTTCCAGCTGCCACAGTAACAACATGTTGTCCAGTCAATGCATTTTCTAAGATAGGGCTAGTAGTGCAAGTTTCCTCTAGCCCAACCCTCCAGGGAAGTTTTCCAAAGCTGTAGACCTCGCCACCTGAAAGACAGCATCATTCTAATGAAGTTAACCATATAAACAACTGAGGAACTAATTTAATTGGATTTTCATTTTTAGTTTTTTCTGAACTCAGTGTTAATTGCAGTTGTTGAAACTAGACCTCTTAGATCCTTTCACTAAATCAATGACTATTAGGGATTCTCTGCTATTGCTGGCAAGAGGCCCTACATTGGATACTGATTTTTCACCTTCCCTCTTGTTGGTACAGTCCAATAAACCACGAGCATGGATGCACCACATAGCAGGGATATGACCTATTACTGCATGCTCCCTATAAAACAAATTCCAGGATGCCCAACTTAAAATTTTATCTCTTCAGGGCAACCTGATAAATTACTGTGGGCTCAAAAGAGAGCTTTGCAATCAATACCTTCATGAATGAGTGCAATTCATTCTGCCAGTGCTAATCATTCTGCTATACTAATGTCAAGAAAATCTGCATAAAATTTTCATTAAATGCATAAAACATATTCCATTTCTTAATATTTACACTCTTCATCGTCAGTAAAAGTTAATTTTGTATCATTAATACTATAGTATTAAATTTGAAATATAACAAAGTAAATTCTAAATTGAGTCTTCAACAGAGACCATGGGCCTACCATGTATTCTACAAATACAACAGCATTGGAGGAGCAGGTTAAAGCATGGTTCCCTTCTTGCTATACAGATGTTCAGTGTCCCTGAAGTATGTCAAAGTGCTGGACTTTGATACTGTAGCAAGAGTGCATAAACTAGTAGAAACCTTGCCTTATTATTTATTCCTTAATTACGGAAATATACTTATTGTTGTTTTGACCTTTTTAATGTAGTCGCTCTATAATTTCATCAACATTATCGGATTGTGGTAACAGTGCCAATTCACTTGAAATGAATCAGCAAGTAGCAAAAGAGGTGGAATCCTATTATAAGGATTGATCTGGTTAACATTTTTGATAGATCTCTACCAGTGATCACTAGAGTGATATCTATAAAAAATGCACTTCAAGTCACATGTGCATAGAAGCAAAGTTCTTCTAGTTCAGAAATGTTATCTTAGCCAATGCAGTAATCTGTCTGACCTTTCATGTTACAACTGGCTCTAATTGGCACTCCCTTAAACTATAACATTCTTTACCTGGAGCTCAGTGACATTCAAAGGTGTGAAATTCTTTTCTTCCTTTGAAAACCATCAGAGAAATATCAAAGAAATTACTTCCAGTCTTTAAAGCTGTATGCCCACTGATCAATATAATCAATGGCAAAACATAACACCCAAAGAAATTGTCTTTTGGAAAAAAAATTTGGGATTCAAAGAGTCAAGTGATCAAACCAAATTTTACTGCTGCATCTACTTGCTAGCATTTTTTAGAATTTTAAAAAACACATACAAAAACCAAAGTTTTCCCATATCAAGAGGATTTTCTGTAATGTTGTATTTTTTATATCCATGACCATGTTGTAAGATAAATTTAGAGGGAACAGAGTATGAAATAATGCCACATTATCTCGCCATTTTATAAGTAAAGACTCCTCATCCTTCAGCCACTTTTTGTTAAAGAGAGAAAAATTAGACCAATGCAGTTTAAAAATGACTGAGGAAGATAGAGTAGAAAAATTGACTCTTTCTTTACTATATAGTAAAGATAGTTTTGGCAGTAATCCAAATCAAATATTTCTTCAAGTTTGAAACTAGTGTAAAATTCAAAATAATCTAATATTAACTGGAATTTTAAATTGTTCATGGTCTCAGACCTGAAACAATACTCTGTAATACCTTCTGTTAGAAGCAAGCCATGGTTTACTCCAAGGGCTGCCTGCAGTACTGTCTTTCCACCCCAGCCTGGAAGTCTCTCAGGTGTTACAGAGCAGGAACCAGCCTGCCAGATATGGACCAGGCCCCTCTCTTTGGTTCCGTCTGCCTCTGCTGAGCTATAAAGAAAAAGAAGAATAAAAGAATCAGCTTGTAGTTTTCTGCATGCCAGGACCATGCAGATTACTTTTCATTTATATATAGGAAAGAGGAAGGATGGTTCAGTGATTAGGGTGCTGGCTTGGACTTGGAAACACAGGTTCAATTCTCTACTCTGCAACAGACCTCCTGTGTGGCCTGGAGCAAATAATTTACTTTGTGCCTCAGTTCCTGACTGTAAAATAGCACTTACCTACCTCTCTTGGATGCTGTGAGATTAAATGCATTGAAGATTGTGAGATGCTCAGTTACTATGGTAATGGGAGCCTACGATAGAGCATGAAGTGACAGGCCTTCCAAAACTCAAAAGAACCTACAAATAATTAGCCTACTGTGAAGAGGTGATGTACACACTTTTGAGTGTGATACATCCACTACTGTCAAAAGGAGGCTGCAGCAAATATTCATACATACCCTACAGATATGTATTTATTTTAGAGTAGTCTCATCAAACCATCTCTAGCTAAGAAGGAAGTCTATTTTTAAGCAACTCTGGAACATCCAAGATCAGGTGAGACTAAGTTGTTCAGCTGGAATGTTGTCTTATTTCACTCCCCCCCCCCCCAATCCAGTTTTTCATGTCAGAAAGCTGAGGAGGAGGTCAAGAGCTCTTGTAAAGTTAGAAGTATGTCATTTGGGCCAACTAGTAGAACCAATACTAAAATTTAGAGTCAGTTTTGATTTTAAACAAATACTTTTATTTAAAATAGTTAACTTTCAGTAAATTCTAACTAGATTTTTATCCAATTAGGAAAAGTAGTAATTAAAGTGACATTTTGGGTAATATACATTTTGCTAAGAGGCAGACTAATGGAATTGAGTTACCACTATGCCATGCCACCAATTTGTCACCATGCCATGTTATATTCAGCCAAAGGTGTTAATGAATGAATACTGACCATCTAAAAGCTATTCAGAGCCCTATATGATATGAATGTGGTGGGTTTAGTTCCCATTGTGTAAATGCCCACTTGACAAAAACCATCACTACAACTGACACTAAACAACCCCTTTGTTAGTAGTCACAGTAAAGAGGCTAAGGAGTGAAAGGATATGAAGACCAAACTATCCTCTCACTTAGATTTTGCCCTTCTTAGGCAGGGCTAAAGCACATTGGGAGGGCAGCACAGTGAAAGTTTGCAGTCACTGTTGAGCATGTTTCTCCAAATAACTAGGGAATTTCAGTGTCCAGGCCTGTCAATCCAGTACTGTTCATAAGAACTGAAAATCATTCACACAAACATTTTTTTTTAAATTAGTAAGTTCTACTGTACACAAGAGGTGTTAATGATTTCTGGTGAATTCAGAAAATCTATTCAAAGGCTGAAAATATGAAGTTTCAGTAGCTAACTTTTTTTTTTTTTTTTTTTTTTTAAAAAAAGTCTCAGTTGCAATAAATTATGAAGTGTTCCAGTCATCCCAAAATCCTGAAGTATAATTAAGCTACAGTAGAACCTCAAAGATACGAACACCTCGGAAATAGAGGTTGTTCATAACTCTGAAATGTTAGTAACTCTGAACAAAACATTATGGTACAGTACCCTGCAGTCAATGTCTTCCAGATGAGGCTGGGAAAGATCTCTGCAAAGGTGGCACCTGGCAGCACTCCCTGGTTTGCAAGCAGCTCCCTGCCCTATTTCTGTATCTTGCCTTTGGGCTGAACTGGGGGGCCTGCCCCGCACCCTTGGCACTAAAGCCCCAATCCTCAGCTGCCTCTCCCCAGGGCTCGTCCTGCTCAGTGCACTACTTGCCACGCTCCAGAGGCAGCATGTTGCAAGGGGTTGGTGCCAGCCGGCTGCCAGCGCCCTTCACTCCCCTGTCCCTTACAGAGGTGCTGGCAGGATCCAGGAGTGCAACTCAGGCAATACTTGGGCCGCAACGGTGCACAGACTGTGACCCTTTAAAACTTCTCCAGAGCGTGGATGACTCCTACTCCAGCTCGAGGCCAGGCTTTGGCTGCAACCTTCAATTCCTTACAGCATGAGCTGCAGGGCTGCAGCAGCTTTCTTTCCTGAGCTGGTGGAGAGGGGCAGGCGAAAACAGCTTCCCCCTCCAAGTGGGGTGGGAGGGAGTGAAACAGCTCACTTAGCTTACAGGAACAGCGCAGACCCCGGTCTGTTTCTGCTCTGCACAGTATTTGCTTTTTTTTTCCCCTCCCTTCCACAGCTGCCTGATTACTTACAGTACTTCTGGTTTCACGGGGTGTTCGGTTGATGGGTCAGTTCATAAGTGGTGTTCGTATCTTTGAGGTTCTACTGTGCTACATTTTTTCCCTTGGCCTAAAATACTGTAAAAACTATAGTGACAAATAACATTTGGACTAAAGCTGTGCAAGTAACTGATTTCTTGGTTCACTGGCCAAACTAGAAAAAAGTAGAAAAAAATTATTTTCAAGACAACACAAACTGAAAATTTTTCAGCAAGCAAAAAAAAATTGTTTCAGGTTGAATGAAACATTTCATTAAACGCAAAATGAAACATTTAATTTGAGGATTTTTTTTGGTGTTTTTTTAAAATCTAAAAATCAAAAGAAAAAATCATTTAAAATAAAAATCTTTTTTTTTAAAAAAAAAGAGTGAAAACAAACCAAACCATTTTTTCAACCAAAATAATTTGCTGAATTAAAACAAATTCTTCAAATGTTTCAGTTGACTCATGTATGCCTTTTTCGGCCCAAAAAAAGAAAAAAGAAAGAAATGTGGAAACATTTTTGCCCAGCTTTAATTTACACCTCAGAAATTACTTTTAAATTAGCTGAAATGGTTTTATAGTGTCCGCATACTCTCAACTGGTTTTCATCTTCTTACCTTCTCTCTTGTTGGTCCATCAGTCAGTGGACGCACTCCATCACCAAATCATTCCCCTTTGCAGAATGAATGAGACAGCTCTGTCAATTGTTAGGTGAAACCATAAAATGAACAGGCTATTGAACTGCACATCACACGTAAGCACTGTAAAAGACAGGAGATAAAACTTTGAGGACACATTACCCTAGATGTCCACTAAGTGAACAGCCACACAGCAGAAGAATGCTTAAAAATATTTAGACTATTTCATACTGAGCTGGCAAACAAAAGCTAAGCAGTCAGACATATCCTGCCCACTCATTCTGCAAGGGGACCATAGAAATAGGCTTGGTTCAGTCTAAGACAGAAAAGAATCAGCCTACATGCCAGCTGTTTGAGTTTTCCCAACCAGCAACATTCTTATCACAAACTGCTAAAAAGTAGTATTTAGGATTCAGCATCTGTGGAAAGCATTGTGTTGCCTTTGCAACAACACTCCTTTTTCTTAGACAAAAAGGTACTTTATATCAACATCTCTATAATTCTCAAAAGATAGGTCATTCAAAAATTTAGCAGCAAGACAGCAACTGTTTCACTGATGTCTGGTAGCTTAACAATAGACTTCTACACTCAAACCTAATACAGCAATAAAGCACTTACTGCAATCAGCTCACACAATTAGGAGTGCTGAATCCATAAACTTAACCCTGAATCATAAAATACATGCTACTACTGAAGGTTATTAGGTCTCATTCTATAGTAGGAATTTTATAATGCAGGAATGAAATTATAGATTCAAGACACTTTACTGGTGCAAGCTTATAAAGGAGTGTGCACCTAGAATACTAGAATTTAACATATTAAATTAATGAGAAATACTGTAAATTGAGTTAACTAGATAAAACCAGGGTTTTGGGGAACCAGAATACAAAATCCAGTACTTCCACTGAATTACCCCAAATAGTTACATATTTGGGGGGAAGAAGGGACAGGGAGGGTGAAGTGTCAGCCACATACCATTGGGAGGTGATAATGATTGTGGCATAAAAATGCTCAATTGTCCAAATAAAGCATATTGCAGTGTTGCTGTAGCCAGGCTGGTCCAAGGTTATGGGAGAGACAAATAGGTGAAGTAGAATCTTTTACTGGACCAACTTCTGTTGGTGGAAGGCACAAGTATTCAAGTTTAACAGAGCTCTTCTTCAGGACTGTGGAAGAACAAGCATGTCAACCTGAAGAAGAACTCTGTGAAGCTTGAACACTTGTCCCTTCCTTCCACCAACAGAAAATGGTGCAATAAAAGGTATTACCTCACCTACCTTGTCTCTCTCAAATATGGTACAGTGATGCATATTCTTTGTCGACTCCAAAGTCATTCTAATCAAAATTAAGTCCAAGTGATTAATTTTTCAGAGATGATAATATTTTATCAAGGGTATCTAATTTATTTTGTGGCCCACTCTCTAATACTTAAGCCACATTTCCCACCACACAGTTACAAACTGTCTCCGTTACAGTTACAGTTACTGCCTGTTGCAAAATACCATTTTTAAATAGTCTTCGATAAAAATCTCAGGCATGATATGAAACACTTGAGAATAAGCAACAAACCCACAGCTTAAATTTTTTAAATGAGTCTCAAAATATTTTTGGAACATCTAACCATGAGAAATATTCTTATCCAGAATAATAATACATCACAGTGAGGAAACACTAAAGAAAGAACACAAATTATTTGAATTAGAAAGTGCAAAGATTCATACACACTAAAATTCTCCAGTGCCCCCAACAGTGTGAATCCAGGCTTCAGAGATACAGATATCTGATCGACATGTGACTCCAATGAAGCAAGACTTACACAGATGTTAAGCACTCAATGATTAGATTGTAGTCATGAGCAGAAACTAAGATTATTCAAGATCATGCAAGTACATGTTTTGTAGCATCGGAGGCTACAACATTTTAGCCAAAAATACTGTTTTTATTACAGTGCTCTAGAGATCTTCAGACATTAGCTTCTATTGAATGGAGATTTACTATCTTAATTCTTATTAAAGGTTCTCAAATCACAAAGAACAAAGCTAAAAACAACTGAGCAGCAAACTAAGTTTTTAGATATCTGGCAATCTACTAAAGATCTCTACTTTTCTAGAACTCATCTGAAGAAAGTAACTAAATCAACTGTATTTAGCTTAAGTATGAAAAAATTGCAAAATGGAGTAAGAGATATGGGATGTTTTTATTTTTATATACAAACTCCTTATACTGAAATTAAAGTTGCTAGATGTAATGATTAAAAAGTATTATTTAAATTACACATCAAGTGTTTTACCTCAGTTATCTTTACACAATACCTTATCATTTATTAGAGATAAAGTAGATGAGATATCTTTTTCTTATACCAACTTTTGTTGGTGAAAGAGCCAAGCTCCTGAAGAAGACCTCTGTGTAAGCTCAAAAACTTGTCTCTCTCACCAACAGAAGTTGATCCAATAAAAGATTTTTCCTCACTCAGCTTGTCTCGCTAATATTCTGGAATCAACACTGCTACAGTAACACTGCAAACAATAAAAACGAGAATTCTGTGGCACTTTAAAGACTAACAAATTTAATTTCAGCAGGCATAAGCTTTCATGAGCCTCAGTGAGGCTTACTTCCTCAGATGCAGTAGGTAGAAATGATACAGCAAATGGGTAACATATATGCCTGCTGAAATTAAATTTGTTAGTCTTTAAAGTGCCACAGAACTTTTGTTGTTTTTGCTGCATACAGACTAACACGGCTACCCCCCTGGAACTCTACTGCAAAAAATGTCATTTCTAAGGTACTTAAAACCTTCAAATTCTATATAAGCTTTAATTAATGCTCACATCACTCCTATGAACTAGTTAAATATCATTTACATTTTACAGATAGGTAGTCGAGAGACAAAATTTAAAATAACCTGCCCAAGCCCCATAGTCAGGGATTCCCAATTTCTAACCATACTCTCTGACCACTAGTCATGCTACCTTAAAAAAAAAAAAAAAAAAAACACACACACACACACACACACACACACACACACAAACAAAAAACTACTTCTTTTACTGAACTTCATATGTTCTTAAATTCAGCTTTACATTGTATTATTGCAATATTTTACAAAATTATGAAAATTTTTAAAAGGAGTTACGTATCTCTGTGAGTTTAATCCTCATGAAAGTGAACCAGGTGCAAGCCATGTATCACCTGGGAATCTTACACTGTCTGTGCCAGTACCTATGCAGCTCTGCCCACACATATCAGTCCTGACATGCAACATCCCTGCTATTCCAAATCTGGCCTCTCTTAAACAGAAACTGCAAAAAATGCTGAATAGAGCCAAATTATGGGATAGTTTTGTTATGTGGACAGATATTGACTATCAAGAAACTGAACTCATGCTTTCCATTTGTATCCTAACCTTGGATTTTAAGCCAAATGCTCCAAGAAGTGAAACATCGGTGCACTATCCTACAACCCAATAAGAATAATTCCAAATGCAAGAAAAAAAGTCTAGAGTACAGTATTATACAATATACTGTATGCTGGTTACTACAGAACTGTGTTCCTAATTGACTGTTCAGTAATAAAAATCAAGCATGTTGAATGCCACAGTACAATTCCTTATACTTAAAGCTCAACCAAAACAAAACAAGATAGGACCCAATTCTTGCAGCTACTGTAGCTCCCATAAGCCTTATAACTTCACGGTCATCCCCCCTTTGATTTATTTACCATCTCTATGTAATAACTGGACCACACAGTTCAGTGACTATACACCTATTTAAATAGTCACAAAGAAAGTTTTCACTGAAGTTGCAACATACACTTCAAATTTATATTAACAAAAAAATAAATTTGCAATATTAATTAGTTGAACAAGCAGCAGGGGCTCTGGAGGAAATTACAGACAGAAGTTGGCCCTGTTTATGTTTGGAAAATTTTCTGTAACTGTCCCGTTGTTGCTAACTGTAGTTCAGATCCACTGGTATTAGCAATGCAGGTATCCCCCATGTATATAGGCCACTAGTTGCCACCAATTTTTTTTTTTTTTTTTTTTAAACACTGTGCCAATTAGGTCTGCTCTGAGCAAGGTTAAATGACATTTAAAAATAAAGCAGGGCTAGCAGCAAGTAGTCCATCTATGTTAGGCTCCCGCTGTTGCTAACACCAGTGCAGGTGAACCTGTAATAACAACTGCAGACAGCTCTGACATATGGCCTTTGAAAATGTGATTCTAGGAGACCTAATGTAAAAAGCTAAGCATAGTGGGGGGGGGGACATGGGACACTGGGGGAAGGAAGGGGAAGAATGCTAGCAACCAAACAGAATGGAGGGGAAAAGGAAAGACCAGCAAAAATAAGGAATTCAAAAAAACCGAACACAAAAAAAACCCAACCAACCAAAAAAAAAAAAAAAAAAAAAACCACCAGTATCAGAGACACAGAAGAGAGAAGAGAATAACAGAGAAGAAAGATGTGAATAGCTTAATGTTAGGAGCTGGTAGCTGGAAAGCAATAATACAGCCCTAATACATAGAGAAATAGTTTATTAGACAGGTAAATATAAACTGCAGATAAAACATTCAGGCTAGAATTGCCGGTCCCCAGTATTTGAGGACATGTGGGTGGGAGGCGCTGATGAACCAAAAAACAAAAAACAAATTAGATTTGTGCACCCTTAGAGCTTTTTGATATTTTTAAAATTAAGATATTTGATCTGTGCATGCATTTATTTTATCTGAAGTTTATGCCATATAATTGGTCAAAAATATATCCACACAGCACTATTAACAGTAGTGCATACACCCCCACAGCACACTTCAGCCTTGCCCTGGAAGAGCCACCTTTAACAGATATTATTACTTAGCAATCTGTGGTTCCTCTTCTGAAACGGCCAACAAGTTTGTCAAATTAGCACCAGTCAAGTTGAGTTTTTCCCCTTTTCACATGGACATTAATCCTCTTGGAACAGCAGTGACCATACCAAACTTATTTTACACAGGTGACTGAACAGCCATCAGATTACTTTCACTTAACTACTGAGGGAGCTGGATTCAAAACAGCAACCTAGAGAAGTTGGACCACATACCTATCATCATCCCATGAGTTATCCAGTCTTCCTATGTTCTGTGTTTATACTGCAGCAATTTCAGTTTTAAAAAGAAATACTCAAAAAGTTTGCTACTCAACCTAGCGTGCTTTGCACACCAAAGGGCTAAATTATTTTAAAAAACAAAGCAGTTGGTTTCATCACAGGACAAAAAAGGCACTAACATCTATTAAGATGGTGGTGGGGAGGTTCTGACATATTTATCTTTGACCAACAAGATTTTACATCTATACTAACTGCTTAAAGAACAGTCATGAAATACTTAACTGGAATGGTTTTGTGGTGGGATGACATACTGGTGACAGTGAAGCACAGGAAATCAGAGTGAGAGCATCTCATGTCACTTTCAAATAACATTTCGGCCAATCTGCACTCAGCAGGTTGTGAATTTAACATCCGGTTTTGCTCAACTGAAGTGATAGATCAGCTATACAAGAGGACTTTGAATTGAGAGTATGGGAATAAGAGGGAATCCCAGAAGAGTCCCATCCCTGTCTCTTATCTCCCCCCTTAAAAGGAAGCCCAAATAAAGGGTGTTGGAGTTAGTGAGCCAGCCAGCAGCATTCCCACCAACACCACACAAAGAAATACACTGCAGTGCTAACTCTTCCTTTGCTTTGCCTCATAAGGCCCCAAAGCAACAGGAAAGCGATCAGTAGCCACCACCCCCGCCCTCAGAGACTATACCGCCTCTTTCTCCCCTAGCTCAGAAACTTCAACAGCCAGCTGAAGAGACCGGGCAGTGTGACAACGAGACCCAGGAACGCCCCACTCGGTCACAGCTGGCTGGCGAGCGGTTATTCCCGCACACCGAGACCCCACCGCCCGCCGGCAGGTCTCTTCCCCGCTGTCACGTCTCAGGGACCGCTGAGGGCGGCGGGCGAGCAGAGGCGGAGGGACGCGCCAAGGCCCCAGAGCGGCCCGGGCCGGAGCTGGGGAGGGTCCCCCGGCTCCCGGCCACCCGCCCCGCGGAGTTGTAAGGGGTGGCCGAGGCCTCGCGGGGGCCCTGCGAGCCCTGGGGAAGGAAGGGGGGTCGGCAATTGGAGCAGCGCTACCCCCCTCGCGTGACTCCGGTTTCACTCCGCGCCGGAGCTCGCGCTACCGCAGCCGGCCGGGAACCACCTCACCTGGCGCCGCCGCTCTCGCCCGAACAGTCAAATCCCGGCTCCCTGCCCGCCGGCTTCAGCTCCGCTCTGGGGCTCGGATCAGCTGATTCACGCGGGGGCAAAGAGGCGGAGCCTGTGGGGTAAAGGGGCGGAGCCCAACGCCAGGCCTCTCCAAGTGGAGGGCGGGTTGGTAAAGAGGGCGACCCGAGGGGCGGTGGCGGGGCTGAGCGCGCAGATGGGCCCTCGACAGGGACAAAGTAGTGTGAGGGGCGTCAGGGAAACGTCCGGGGTGGAGTTAGTACAAGGCGCGGAAGCCGTGTGTGGAAGGGTTTTCCTTCCCGCCCACCCCCGCAGTGAACTGGGGGTGGGCACCTCCCGAGGGGATCGGGCACAACGCTAACATTAAACTGGTCCCATGGGGCCAGGGTAAATGCACCCTGCACCACAAACACTGTCAGCACCAGCACAGGGCGGGCCTTAGCCAAAGCACTCTATATCACCCTCCTGCCACCCATCCCTCAGTCTGCATAAGCAGCATCCCCTGCATTGCCAGGCCCTAGCAAGCATTCAAAAATCACATCCAGCCCCTCAAAACCATGAGATCGGCTTAAAAACCAGGGTTCTTTTGGTTTGCCATCTGCTTTTGGGGTCTCTGAGGTGCACTTGGGTCACGTGTCAAGCTTTTCTCTGTCACTATGATGGCTAGAAATGTTGGGAAAAAATGAGAACTGGAGCTTTGGGAAAACAACCAGATATTGTGATGCTGGCATTAAAATCATGAGAGTTCAGCTGGTAATACTGCCAGGCAGTCAGTCAGGATCTTCTCTAGCTCCCCTCCACTCTCACACCCATGGTGCAAGAACACCGGTTCTCAACCTTTTTTGAATCCTGTCCCAATTTAGCATAGTTTTTTAACTTGGAGGGCCCCCCCCCCCTTACAGTAGCAAGACAGATACTGTCACCATTGCTAATGCGTTTCTTTAGGAGATACCAGGCAAATTACTCAAAATGCAAGTCAAGGGTACTATAAAAATACTCTTTACCTGTTGCCAATGTCAGTCACTGAGGGATTTGAGTGAGAGGGGTGTTGCAACCTAGTGCACAGGGTTGCAATACCGCTCAAATTTGGCCCGTCTGCCTCACCATCATGACAGGGGCGGCTGGGACAAATTTGATTGAGTGACTTTGCAACCCAGCACTTGTCTCCCATCCCTTTTACTATAATTCTTAAATTGTCGGAAGGCTTGCCGCATCCCCCTAGAAAATTTGGTGCATTCCTGCCTCCCTGGTTGAGAACCTCTGTAGTACAGCAACCCAGAACTTTACATATTCAAAGCACAAAACTTGTATTAACCTTGCAACATCAATGTAAGGGGATTCAGCATTATTATTTCCACTTTACACATGGATCAACGGTGGCAAAGAGAAGCAAAGAGACTTGCCCAAGATCACAGAGTGTCAATGACGGCATTGAGTTTAGAACTCTGCAGCTCCAAACTATATATTAATTTCTCTGACCACTAAAGGTTTGTTTGGGCCTAATTTGAAAGCTCAACCCGATCCCAACTAGCCCACAGCTGCCCTGAACCCAATCCAAGCCTGAGTGTGTCAAGTCATTTTCAGATCTGATCCGTCCCTGACAGTTCGCCCTTGTAGGATGCAATCTACAGTGTCGCCACTTCATCCTTGAGACTTAGCCTGGTGAGGCCTTCCTGCTCCCCAGGCCCTGTGTCCACAATCCATCTCCAGCCACGTCCTGCCTGTGAGGTTGGCTCAGCAGCAGCTGCATGCCCTGCTCCTGACAGCCTCCAGCGCCTCATTGCACTGTGTGCTACAGAGTAAGGTGCAGCGAGATGGTTGCAACCAGCAGGACTGGAGCACACAGCCACTACAACGCCAACCACACGGGCAGGAGGAGTTGATCAGAGACCACTGAACCAGCCTGAGAGTGTTGGGTTGTTTTCAGGGCTGACCCAACCCTGACACTTGTTGGGTCCCATCAGAGTCAGATCACGTTGCAAGACTCTACCTACCACTTAGTAAAAGCAGAATTACTGGTAAGTAATAGCAGACACACAGTTGATCATTTCTGATTCCATCCAGTAGAGGGCAGTGTTGCACATACATACTTCCAGTTCATTACCATTTAAACCATGAGAAGGTAGAGAAAAGTAAAACTTAGTATACGTCATATAATAAATTCTAAGGAGCAAAGTCATGACCAATATTTTCATATTATTGAAACTTGAATCTCTTACCCACTCTATTTCTAAGATTTGCAGTGTATCAAGGGGGAAGCAGGATGTTATATTTTCAATATTACCAACTCTCACAATTTTATTGTGACTCTCATAAAATTTGATTTTACTCTTAAAGTCCCAGCTCCTAGAATCATGTGATTAGAGAGTTTCTGAGCTTCCATTTTTTTAAAAAAAGTATGTTTCTAGCCCTCAGGAATGCAGAGAAAAGCTTGGAAAAGTGATAAAAGTTCATAAAGGCTCAAAATTAGAAGGCAAATGAAAATAATCCAATATTTATACATTTTTAACTAATCTCCTGATTTTGGGGCCTGACACGTTTTTTTAAAATGTTGAAAGAATACTGTGTTTTACTTTGAAACTTTCAAATTACAATAAAAGACCCAATCCTTCCTCAACTCACAGAACATCCTTAATAGAGGGATACTTCTATCACATCTTTCATCTGACCACTGTATGAACATTAAACTTCACAACACCCCTGCAAAAAAAGCAAGTGTTATTACTGGAGAAACTGCTGTATAAAGAGATTAAGACATGTATGCAAGCTCACACAAGAAGTCAGTGGCACACCTGGGAACAGAGACCAGAAGACCCGAGTCCTTTTCCTCTGATCCAACCCTTTAAAAAATTATAACAACCTCTTATGTGAGAGTCCCCGGGCATGTCCAATGACAAGATAATAATTATGTTTATAGAATTAATTGGTTAGGGGCTATGACTGAAAAAAGGAGGTAGAAAAGGATAACAAATAAGTCAAAGGGAGAAATTGTAAGCTACTATTCACAAACAATGTGTTGTTTTATTAAGACATTGACAACTTCTAATGAACAATTACATTAGTTTTATTTAAACATTACGAAACGTCAAGAAGAATCTGCTGTGGGGCCTTGTCTACATAGGAAAGATTTTTCAGTATATTTTTAGGGCTTTTTGGCATAAACTATCTTGCATCTGTACACAAATGATCTTTTTCAACTTTATTTTGCATCTTATCCTGCTACAATTACTCCACTTTAGAAGCAACCTATTCTGGAATGAGTTATGCCACTATAAAGTGTGGATGCAGCCCTATTTCAAATTAACTATACCACTTTAGGTAGTCCTTCCACTGCAGTCCCACACTTAATTGCTTCACATCTGGATTGACCTGTCTGGTTACCTGTTACTTGCACTGTTCTGGGGTCATCTTGACCATATGTCCCCCTGTGTTTGAATGCTGGCACACACCTAAGCAACTCTGTTTATGATTCCAGCTTGTGGCATACTCAGAAACCCTGAGTCCATTACACTCACCTTTCTCATGCTTTCACATGGTCCTGTCAGGATATCCTGGATTTCCTTGCCCTCTGGGGAAAGTTCAGTCTTATCTTTCCAGTAATCACCAGAATGCAAAAATCTACCAGGGTCTAGTAGAGCAAATGCAAGGGTACTCTCTGGATGCATGCCAGCGCCACGCCAAAACCAATGAACTGCAGAAGAATTACAAAAACACCAAAGACAAAAATAAGACCTGCAATAATATTCCCAGTACATGTGCTGGAGGAGCTGGATCAGAATTTTGCACAAAAGGCACCACAGAACTCCAGTATATGCTAGACAATTTGACTGCAGCCTGTCACACCTTGGTGCAGTGACCCTATCACAAAGGAAATAACTTTAACAAATCTTACCAACTTCAAGTGCATAATAATGAGCCATAGTGGTAAATTAATAATCACTTTAATACAAATGATACAGCATGGTGCTTAGAATTACAGAAATAACTGAATGTGCGTGTGTGTGTGTGTGTGTGTGCAGCATGTACACAGAATACAGTTTTTAGGAGATATTAGAACCTATGATCTAACCTAGGCTCATATAAACCATCAGTGTTACTAAGACAATTAAAATCTTCTTGAAATCAAATAACACTATGTCCATTAGCGGCAACAGCTGCTGTTACAAAGCCTAGATGGCTTTACAAGTGGCTACACAGCATACTCTGGCTTGGTGGGAAAATTAAACTGCTACTTGTCTTTCTGGCAAAGATAAGCTGTCTGTGAACTACACAACGTAGCTGGCAAGCCCCAAACCCAGTCTCTCCCATTCTCTACCAAAGGACTATTAAAGAACATACACAAACAGAGGCTCAGCCTCAGGCACACTTAGAAGATGGGAAAACTGAAGAATGGAGAGGTTATGTGATTTGTGCATGGCCACAACTAAGAGACAGGCACCCAGAGCGCTAGCTGGGCACCTATCAGTGCATTTACATTTTTGAAGAAACAAGCAAATAAATAATGAATAAAGGAAATCTGCAGAAGAACTAATAAGCAACCCAGGGTGTTGGTCTTGCTCCACTGAAATCAATGGGAGTTTTGCCATTAGAGTCAATGGGAGCAGGATTTCCAAAGTTCTAGTCCAGGGCATTAATTACAAGGCCACCCTTTGTTTCCTTTTAAAAAAAAAAATTATATTTAAAGCACTTTAATGTTTTTAAAATAATGTGCTCTTCTGTGTAATGATTTATGTAGTGATAAGAATGTCTTTTATATTCTCTTGCAGCTTTCTTTTAGATATTGAGGTGCCATAATACACCAGTTACAGGGAGTCCTGTATTTGCTCGCACTTTCTCTCATTATAACAGCGAATTAGACAGTCTACCTCTGCTACCTGAGTTGAATACTCCATTTTTATTCAGTACTCTGAAGCACAGACCTATTGTGATGCGATGTTCATTTTGCTGCTTCAGCTAGCTCAGAGAAATGATACTAGCATTTTTGTTATAATAAGGTGATTTTTTTCCTGGGATGTAGCATGAGGTGTGAAAGGGATAAATCTAGCTAGCTAGCTAGCTATCATTGGTATTTATGCTTAAATGTGTTTTAAAAGGCAGTTTCCATTCATTAGAGGTTTGTACAGGTGTAGCTCTCTAATTTCCCTAATCTAGACAAGTTCTGACTCAGAACATACACATTTAGGATAATAATGGGGAAACAAGAGTCAGAGGATACAGAGAATGGAGATAAATGCTCAAGAAACAGGATGAGAAATAGTAGCTATAGGTTGTTAACTGGGGAACTGTATGGGTTGGATTGGGAAGATAAGTCCATATAATGAGATCCCTGCTTTCTGTGTGCCAAAACCTCTGTCTCCAGGACACCCATGACATGCCTCTTCCTACTCCTTATGCTAGGATGGAGGGGGGCAGCTGGCTCAAGAGACAGCAGAGCCACTTCAACTGACAGAAGATTCCCATGAATGGGGGAGATTCTTCACCTTCTATCTCTGGCCAGTTTAGGGCTACTTTGTCCTGCTTATGCAATATACTATTGATGGGATATATTCTGGGCTGGATTCATCAGTCTGCTAAAGCCACTTTGTGCTGTATCCAGAATATATTCCATCAACCATAGCCACAGCTCTCTCTGTCCTTTAAAAAACCAACCAAACAAGGACATGCAATGCCCAAAGCCTATGTTACTGTTATGATGGCTAAGAATTTAGATGCACAGGAGTGACGAAATTAAAATGTCCAGTTTCTTCAGAAACCATAGCTCATCCAAACTGTACATATAAAATGTCATGAAACTTAACAGCATATATTATAATTAATACAAGCTGTTACATATGTGCAAGCAAGCCAAGCCACTGTTGCTGGGGAACCATTATATTTAATTACTTGGTAAATTACACTGAATTATTTAATTCAAACAATATTGTATTAACAGAGGGTTTTTTTCCATTGAGAATGTACATAAATATTTGTAGTTTTTAGAAACTATTGGGCCAAATTAATTGAAATCAATGGAGTTACACCAGGGATGAATTTGACCAATTGGGCGTTGGACTGATGGAGAAAAATTGCTGAAATCATGAGACTACTTGAGGCATAGACCTCATGTGAGTCATATGAACACTCTGGCATAACAGGCTTCTAGCAACAGAGGAACAGAGAGGTGAAAGAAAGAGATCGAGATAATATTTTTTTACTGAACTCAGGAGAACATGGGGGATGTGCTTTGTGTAAATGCTCTCAGACTTGGATCATGCTGTTGCTATTCAGAGGGAAAGGACTCTCAACGCTGCCAGAGTACCCAGTCCATGGAAGTGGAGTCTATGGTGGAGGTATGCAGTATCCCAGCTAACATTTTAGCAGAGAGATAAATGAAGGAGCTCAGTCTTCCATTCTGTCTGCAAGTCTGAAATATCTGCCTTTTTTTTAACCCACTAAGGGTCAAACTTTCCATTGAAACCACATAGAGGACTTCTAGCTTTCTCAGTTCTAGCCTTGTGGATTCCCTGCAGAGAGGATTTATCATCACCCCATGCTTTAGGTTATGAAGAATTCCCTCGATCTGATGATTTCAGAAAAGTCCCACTCCAGCTATCTCTGTGCGAGACAGGAAGGGGAGCTTTTACAGCTTGTTAAAGGAGGCATCCTGCTGTAGATTAGAAATCCTGTCACATCTGGATTAAATAGTAATGCTGGCATCCAACCTGTGCAGTTGTGCTATATATGCATGGAGGCTGCAAACCATTAATTAATATTTTTATTTAATGTTGACATATCACTATAAGTTTGCATGGTGTTTTACAGCAATAAAAAGACAATGGGCCAAATTCAGAGATGATGTATAAGAATGTGTCAATTTCACTGTGGTAAGAAAGTCTCAGTATGTAGGGTAATTGTGGGGAAAGGGAGCAAAAGAAGGTGTAAATTTAGACTCCGGAAAACCTCTCTTCTGAATTTGGTTCACAGTCCCTGCCCTCAAACAAATTACAACCAAAATAAAGGAGTATATCAGGGGGAAGAGAGAGTATCATGCATTTAAACAAACAAAAAAAAAGTCAGACTGATTTAAACTACTCCAAGTGTTGAAGGCTGCCCAGTTATTGATGCATTCACAAGCTATACCATACACAAAGGCATGTAACATTTAAATAGTTGCTCCCATTATGCCTACTTAGAGAACCAACACTTGGATATATGGAGTGTGGGAAAGGAAATGGAAAAGAATTCAAGAGCTGAAAACGAGGAGAAAATGAGGAGAAAAGAAAGAATATCATCAATAACTAGGAGGAATTTATCTTTCATTTAGTTTGCTTCTCACCCAGTTATCAGATCTAAACAGAGTGCCACATCCCATGGATTCACTCCAATCACAGTGGTTCCAGACACTTCAGGTACAAAGGTCTGAAAGAAAGAGACCACGGAGCAACAGCGATCCTTCCCAGGAGACGGATTTCATTAAGAGATTCCAGTGGGTGAGTGTGCAGTATGTACAGAGCCAATTATAAGATGTTTATACAGAGATGATTGTTAGCCATGAATCACATTTTAAGTACCAAGCACTATGTACAGAACAGACATCATGCAAATATTCTCTGTTTTTGCTGAGGGAAAAAAGGATCTAAAAAAATTCCTTTTCCTCATCTAAGCAGCGACAGGGCCTCCTGTTTGGAACTGCCTCATCCTACCTGAATCTGGAGAAGCTTTGCGAAGGTTGCTATTCTACAGTTTACAAGGGGATTAGCAGGTGAGCAGGTTCCAAAGGAAGCTTCCTGCCATTTTGCCATTCGTTTAATCCACTGAAACCAGTGGAGCTACCAGATTCCCAGGAGTGTATTTGAAATTAGAAGATTCTGAATATTCAAAATGAGAAGGAGCAAATAAAATGTTTTGTTTTCCCTTTACTAGGATATTATAAACACTTGTGAGACCCACATAAATTTATCAGATACATTATTTGCTAAGATTAAGGTCCCTAGAAGGGGCCTTTGCCCTACCAGAGCTGTGCAAAGTCATCTTAAAGCTGTTCCAAAGGAGGAGTTCAGGATACCCCTGGCAAGCAGACTCCTCGGATGGTGTGAAGCTGGATAAGTCCTCAGTTTGTGGAAGGGTGTTGGGGCTGCCTGGAGGTAAGGAGGGTGTATTCTGACATTTGAAATTGGAAGATTAGGAATGCAATACATTCCACCGATACCCAGCCAGCAGAATGGTTCTTAGGGCCTAGAGGTGCCATTAGAGTGATTTAGAGTCACATTTGCTGTCCCTTTATAGCTGTGCTGTGCATTACCTTGGTAGAGTTTGGTACTGAGCCATAAATGCCTTATTGGAAAAGCACAGAATAGTCACAAGAGGTTAGTATTAGTTGACATGTAAGTTACTGATTGGCATCTTCTGAGTCCATTTATGTCCTTTCACTCTGATCCTTAGAATAAATGGCCAGTTGGTGGCTTTGAAAGTTATCAATCTGGAGAAAGAAGAAGGAGTGCCTTTTACAGCCATCAGGGAAGGTGAGGACCAACCCAAAAATTGAAGAGAGAGTGGGTACATCCTTTTTCAGAAACACTTATTTTAATCTAAAACCTCCATATATGACAACTTCCTAACTTCTTTTTATTTTCTTGACTGCTGTACTCTCCTGCTTATACTTTATTATGAGCATTTGTGTAATTCTGTTTGCCACTGATGGGTTTAGGAAAAAGCAGAAGTTTCGTTTTGTGATTAAGGCATTGGATTAGGATCCAAGAGAACTGGGTTTGATTTGTGTGTCACTTAATCACCTATTCTCGCTGTACTTCAGGTCCCCATCTGTAAAACGTGGATAATAACACTTCCTTTCCTGCATCCTTTATCTGTCTTTAGATTTGGACTGCAAACTTTTCAGGGCAGACACCATCTCTTACTGTGTTTGAGCAGTGCCTACCATGAGTTAGGATCTGTAGGTGCTACAATAATACAAATAATAAATAAAAATTGTAGGTAATTGAAAAGTTCCATTGCAATAAAGAAATATGACTTGACAGTTATTCTTTAATAATACAGTAACACTTTTGATGAAGATCTCAAGTGCGTTATAAAAAGGGCAAGTATTATTACTAAGCATTTTACAGCTGAGAAACGGAGGCACCAAGAGACTGAGTGATTTACCCAAAGCTTCACAGGAAGTTAGTGGCAGAGATTGGACTATAACCTAAATCTTTTGACAATCAAAGCCATGATCTAATCACTAGACAAGGCTGCCTGTGAGAAAAAATAGTATGTGATTGTATAATTAAGGATCATGTCATAATGCATATGAACAAGGGGAATGGCTTTGCAACCTTGATAATCTTTTAACATAGCTTTTTGTAAATAATAGATTATCATACTGATGGCGGGGAACAGACATTTTTAGATACAATTGACTTTTGGGAAAATGCATCATTTCAACATGGCAAGAAATGTTTCTCAACATGAGACCTCACAGAACACTAGGCTAAATGTCTGCAGCTTTCTTGATTTCTTTCCTTTATGTCTTTGTTTAAGCCCCTGCTTTTCTGTCTTGCAGGTTTAAATGACCCTACAAACACAACTTCCCAAACTGTCTGTTTAATCTGCCATTAAGGCTGCTTTTTTAGAAAGCTATAAAATCCCAAAGGAATCATAATCCAGTTTCTTTCTTACACTGAGGAGAATGGAAGGAGAAATATGTAACCTTTCTGCCAGTCTGTTGTCTAATATAAGTAAGATCTGTAAATGGAAGGGATCATGACACTCCAGTTTTATAGTTCTACTTAATACTGCACTTCAAAGCTGGGGTTGATTTTTTCAATGCTCAGATTAGTGGTATGCAGGGGGAGACAAGATATCCCAGATTCATAGGACCACCCTAGAATAGAGAAGGAGGTCTAAACTCTGATCTCACTTACATCAGTCTAAATCCAAAGTAAGTGCAGAGAAGTCAGTGAAACTGCTTCAGGTTTACATGTAGGTTTTCAGCTTTCGTGTAAATGAGACCAGAATTGGTGTGGATACTTTACCCAAATTCTGAGTGAAAGCAGAGGGGGGGATACCTAGTTGTCACTATTTGCAGGGATGCTCATATTATGGGGTCACTGAGGCTCAAAATAGGATCATTTGCTGTAGGATTTTTTGCTATGCATTTATGCGAGAACCTACCAGTATGATAAACTTTAGAAGAGAATCCGTCTAGCATTTACCATCTTAGAACTCTGGTGCTAGTTCTTTGTTCAAAAGATCAGGTTGCCCTAATTTACGGTGAGCTGTTTAATTGAGGTGCCCTAATTGAAATGCCAAGAGCCCTTAACTTTCATTCACTCAGATAAAACTAGAGTGCTCCTATGAAGGGTCTATTTTAAATAGTTCTTTTGTGTTTTGTTGAGCTTTGTGACATCTGACATCTTAAATTTACAATGTAAATCAGTAGTGCAAGTGTCATTAAACAAATCTTTAGATTTATTAAAACGTTGCATCTACGTTACCCATTTAACAGCAAAAGGGTACTTTATTTCAGGCAGCCTCAAAAGGATACTTAAGGTCCAGTTGTGGCTGTAATGCCACAGTAGGGGATGCTGGAGATGCACCAGCTGAAAGGCACTGAGACCTCTCAAAGGCACTGTGCCTAACTCAGGACTCAATAAGCTTGATTCTCCATTTCACTACAGATCCTCTGTGCTGCTCCACTGGTACAAAGGGACTGGAAACCCACAGGATCTGGCCAGCTGGGAATTCACGTGATAATGGAATCTCTGGGTAGCATACAGCCAGTATGGTTGCACTAGGTCACTAAGGGATGTGGCTGAAGCATTTTTATTCATTACATAGGCAACCAGGTATAATTTAGAGGACTCTGAAACTGCTCTCTTATACCAAGTCCTTGACTAATCCCTATCAGGCCCTGAAATCAGGGAGTCGCAAAAGGCCACTTTTATCGACCTCCTAGTGTCCTGGACTGAAGCACAGTCTGACTAACTGCAAGAAGTGGGCCCAAAATCTCCAGGAGCACCAGGGATCTGAGGGCCAGAGCAACCTCTGCTACATCATTTCCCCTCCCTCTCTTTTGGGAAAGCTATTGTTGTTTCAAGCCTCAAGCAGAGCAAGGTCACTGAGTGAGGATATGTGTATAGTGCAATTAAAAACCTGGGACTGGCCTGTGCCAACTGAGCTGGGTCCTAGGACTCAGGTTTGGGCTCGGGTTACAGCCAGAGCTCTGGGACCCTCCCATCTCACACAGTCCTAGAACTCGAACTCCAGCCCGAGCCAGAATGTCTACACTGCAGTTGGACAGCCCCTTAGACTGAACTCCTTAGCCTGAGTCAGAGGGCACAAGCTAGCAGTAGGTTTTTAATTGCTGTGTAGATGTACCCTGATTGTGAATATCCCCTAAACAGGGACCCAAAGTGATGAGACTTTGTGCAATCTCTCCCTGACACCCAGTTTTTGCAGTGCCAGGCAATCTAGACCTCAGAATGGAAAGATGTGTATTACGAGCTTGTTTTATAGTAGAAGTACTGCTGTTATCAGAACAGCTCAGGAGAAATTACTACTATGAACCAGACGTTTTCATCTACTTAAGTTGGCTACCAATATAAGGATTTAACCTGTCTCTGTTTCATTTTAAATTAATTGGTATTTTTATGCCTGGAGCTAAACTCCCCAATGTCAGGATGAGAGCTTTGAAAATAACTGATTTTTTGGTTCAGTGGCTGAATCAAAAAAATCAAAAATACATTTAATTTCAGTTCAACACAAAATTAATCTTTCTTGAATTTTTTGGCAAACTCAAAAGTAAAAAAAAAATTGGGTTTGAACAAATAATTTTGTTTAATTTTAGAGGTTTTTTTTATTTACTTTTTTTTTAAACTGAAGCAAAATTTGAATAAAAAAGTACTTTCAAATAAAAACATAAAATGTTTATTTCTAAAATGTCACAACAAAAATGTTTCAACTTTTTAAAAAAATTTTTCCAGCCAAAACAATTTGGCGAATTCAACAAATTCATTAATTGTTTCAGTCAACCGAAATCTGCATTTTTCAGCAAAAAAAGGTTTGTAAAATTTTGCCCAGCTCTAGTCAGGACATTATGTGATGCCTTTCCTGAGTTGGAATGCAGAGTGCATGAGTCATATGTGGCTTGTGAATCTGATGGCTGAGTCACTGCTCATTTTAAGGCAGAGATTATCTGTTTATGTGTTTTTGTACAGCGCCTAGCAAAATGGGACCCTGATCCTAACTGGGGTCCCTGGACTGTACAGTATTACCAGCAATAAATGCTAATCACTCTAGCATTTAATGTCCATTCAAAATTCTAGGGACAGTCTGTTGGGAAATTGTCTTCATGAGAGTGTCAGCTGGGGCCCATCCCTATGGTGAGAAATGCTAAACCATGGCCAGAGGGGGAGTTGAGTCTAGGAGGCTGTATAATTGCAGTAGCTCTGCCAGCTGGTTAGATAACAATAAAAATATGCTGAAGTTGTATAAATGTAGTTGAGTTACTGTTAACTTGATAACTGCACTCCTTAGAGAGCAACTGTGTGGAGCATTAAGGTGTGAGAATTAATCAATATACTTTTCAAAACAAAAAACTGGATAAATCCTGCCTAGCAACTAGCTTCTACACCAGATTAAACTGGCATGGATATCAGCACAGACCTCCTGATATTGCAGTTCTAGAAAGCAACTACAAACCCTCTTCTGCACAAGGCCAAACCTGCCCAACAATAGGGTGGCACCTCCCACATGCCTAGGAAGTCACAGAATGTGCTGAATCTGCACATCTTCTCAAGAAACCATGAGAAAGGGCAAGTGGTAACAATGCTGCCTTCCCTCCTTTAGGGTGAAATCTCCTTGCAGTACAAGGGGCCAGACTGATGCATGAGGGCATAGTTTACCACTCCCTCCCTCAGCTTCAGTGTATCTGGCCGAGCGATTTTTCCAGACTGCCTGATTGATAGAGCCATATATAACCCAGGCCATAAAATGTGCTACTCTTGCTGCCAATAGCAGCTCTTGGGCTCATAGCTTCATTTCTATTTCACTAGCTTCTCTTCTCAAGAGTCTGAAACACGCCAATATTGTGCTCCTGCACGACATTATCCGGACAAAGGACACTCTGACATTTGTCTTTGAGTACATGGTGAGTTGTTCTTTCGCTAGTTTGTTATGAAGCTCAGGAAAAGATGTGGTGATAATACAATGAATGTTAATATTTTATAGTATTATAAAAGGAAGGCATTATGAACAATTTAATTACAGTGATTAGTGCTTTCACTCTTGTTATTCTGACTTCAATCTCTATGGCTTGGCTCTTCCTGCTTCCTTTCTCCCTTTAGTGACAGTCACATTCAAGAAGGGTCCCACCCCACATCTTGTTTGCACTGCACTGACAAAAATTGATTTCCTTCATTGCTACTATGTTAAAGTGATGAAAATAATGCTGTTGAGCCACAGTTTCTCTCACCACTGATCTCAGTCAACAAGCCCCCTAATTTCAGCATGTGTTTTGGTAAAAATCAACAAAGAGACCCATTAAACAAGCAGGAAAATACATGAGGCATGTTTCCTTTTATTGCAATTTTCTGATGAATTCTGACAACTATTAGCCCCTAGCGTTAAACTGTTAGGATGAACCAACATGCGGACTAGGGCCCTGATTTAGCATACCACTTAAGCATGTGCTTAACTTTAAGGATGTGTTTAACTGCTATGCTGGATTAAAGCCTAAGTGAAGTGTTTCTTTTCAGGATGAAAAATAATACGTTGCAGCCTGTGTCGTATACTATGCTTCAGTCACAAAAGAGTAACTGTTGTTACACGTATTTTGTACTAGTGACTAAGAGATCTGTGGATTTGACTTCATAGTGTGATCCTTGTCAGTCTTCCTTACAGCTGATCCACCTGCAGCTTTGTTTTAAGTCTTCTCTCCTTCTACCTTCCAAACTTATTTAGCACACAAATCTGGCACAGTACATGGCCCAGCATCCTGGAGGACTTCATGCTCACAATGTCATGGTGAGTTCTTTAAGGGACAAGTATCCCTTAAAGCATAAAATATATATTTATATTCCATTATGGAGAGTCATTGTAAAATGTTGCAGTGCTTAAAACATCTTAAACCTTTTGCTAATATCTATTTATCTCTAATACCTGACAAACAGTTGGGAGAAAAGATCTACTTATTAAAGATTCAAACCTACTCACCCTTCAATTAAAGGCTAAAAAAGACCTCACTCCAGTTTTCTGATTGTTCAAGAAGGCTTTCAGCTTTTGGCCTCAATGACATCATGTGGCACTAAGATCCAACTGTATATAGTTAATTAGTTTATATCTCTTTATTATCTACCCTCTCATTGATCTCTTCTCAAAACTCAACAATCTCAGTCTCTTCTAATATGGAATGGACTTTATGTCTCTAAGCTTTCTAGATCCCTTTTTTTCCTGTTATATCTTTCTGAGGTAGGTTGACTACAAGTGAACGTGAGTGAGGGTGTACTACTAATTTATATTAGGATACTGTAATATTTTCTGTATCTTCTATCCCATTTCTTATGCATTCTCACATTTTGTTTGCTTTTTTGACCTCACTGCACACTGAGAAGTGGTTTCCATTGAGATATCCACAGTGAATGCCCAGGTCTTTTTTCCTGAGTGGTTTCAGTTAATTTAGAACCCAGCATTGTGTATAATTCAAACAACTCCTCCCAATGTGCCCCATCTTACATCTGTGAACAAAGAATTTCATTTGTCATGCTCTCCCAGCTTTGTTCAGTTCCATTGAAGTTCCTCACAGTCTTCTCCCAACTTGACTAATTTAAATAATTCTGTTATCTGCAGATTTTGCCACTTTACTGGTCACCCCTTTTCCCAGATCATTAATAAAGTTATTAAACTACACCCATTCTGGTGGGAATCTTGGGGTCAGCACCTTCTAAATCTTTCAGTCTGTTGAAAAATAAGGACTTATCTGAATCCTTGTTCAGATTTCAAACACCCTCAAAATTGAGAGATGTCCAAGAACCAGTGTTTTAGTTTTGGCACAGTTATACTTTAAAAATAATCTCCGTTACATTAATATTCTAAAACAAAATGGCAAGTTGTAAATTCTCTGGAGCAGAGACCATGTCTGCCTCTATGATTGTACAGCACCTAGCACAATGATGCTTTGATCCTGGTCAGGGCATTTTAGTATTATTGTAACATAAATGTTAAATATCAGAAACATTTCAGAATATCAGAAATGTTTAAGGCTGAATTCTGGTTCCATTAACTTAAGAGGAGTTTTGCCACTAACTGCAATGGGACCAAAATTCAGTTCTTAGATTGTTAAAAAAAGGAAGATATTTAGTGTATAGAGAAATAATGTAGGAAAAGCAGGTTCATAACCTGCCATTTCTACTCTCCTGTAGAGCACTGAATGAGCAAATAGCTCCTATTCTAATATTTTTTAATTAAAGTTACAATTCAGAATGGAAACATAAGTGAATTGGAATGGAATTCCTAAAGTAGCTGTGACTGTGGAGCTCAGCCTTCGCCCACTATAATTCCAAAATGAATGTGAACCTTGACTGACAAGAGAGATCTCAGAAATGTGTGAGCAACAGTCACGCACCCCTGGAGATGGAGCTGCCCAGTGTCTCCACTTCCAGGAAATGATGGGTCAGTGCAGTGCACCACACCAAGTGCTATGCCACTGGGAAAGCTTTTAAAAAAAACAAAAAAACCTTAACATGTTCTGACTGGCACTTGCATCAGTAAACACCAGCCAGCTGCCCTGCTTAGATGGTTTCGTTCCTCATTGACAAAGAGATTGGAAAACTGCAAAGCGATTTACTATGAGCCTCATTGTCTCTTGACTTGTTTCTTTCATCCTTGTGAAGCAATTTTTGAGAGCTCACATGGAAGATACTATAAAAATGCAAAATATGATTATATATCTGATTTTTTTTGCCTCTTTTCCAGTAGAAAAGCTACCCACGGATGTCACCTTTTTTGCTAGTCTACAGGAAAGGTCCCAGATAAAAAGTGTTTTCCCTCTGGAGAAGGATTACAACTTATGCAATGTGTTGTTTTCTATCCTTTATGCCTTTTCAGACCCTGTTCAGGGCCTAATTCTCATTTACTTTAAGATCGCTTTACACTGCCGGTGTAGTGAGAATCAGGCCCTCCCTTTATTTCTCCCTTCGTGTATCTTCTCTATTCTTCTCACTCTTTTCTTCTGTTGTTTTTTCTCCTCTACCCTCATTTTTCCTCTCTGGTGTCTCCCTCAGTGATTAACACCAATACCAGGACAACTGACATTGCAGATGCTGAGTCTGTGCTTTGGGAAGCCTTTTGTCATCTTTGCTCCTAAAATAAATAATCAGATTCTAAAAAGAAGCAAAGCTTTTGAAATGTCCTTTCAGGATCTGAAGAGTGACAGCCCTTTCACTGCCACTCTATAACACACTGAAAACATCATGGAGACTGGGAGGAAGCATATAACCATCAGATGGTTTAACTATCAAAGATTCCATACTTGTTATTGTTGCAATTTTCCAGTCCCTCTCCTCATCCTGTACCATTGCTTAACTACTTGTCAGGGTTTTTACTGATTTCTCCTTTCTTTTTGCACTGTTTCTTTTTAAAAGTTTTCCTGACGTTGAGTTAAAATATTGATGCAACCCCACAAATCTGCTTAAGTTTATTGCTTGTTTTTTTTAGCTCTTTATGTTCCAACTTTTGCGAGGTCTGGCTTATATCCACCAACACCACATTCTTCACCGTGATCTGAAACCCCAGAACTTGCTCATCAGTTGCCTGGGCGAGCTCAAATTAGCTGACTTTGGTGAGTCACTGCTTGGTAACAGCTAGTGCATCTAAGAACCATGTTTTCATATACTTATATTTATGTATCCAAAGCCACCTATGGGAGTGTGAGCTTAACCTCTCTTGTTGCACTTTAAGAAAAGCATTTCTATAGTCAATCTGTAGATCTGAGCCTCCTCTCCATATATTGGTGTACACTGGAAGTAACTCTGTTTAAACAATGCAATTACAGTAGTATAAAACTCATTCAAGGGAGATGAGAATCAGGCCCCTACATAAAATATGTGGCATACAGAATAAATGATGATGTAGGGAAGTGTAAAGATTTTATTTGCATGAACTGGCTTTGCCAAAACTGAATTATCCCAAATGTGTGCTAATAAAACCTTCATTCCACACCATCATGTATTCTGCATATGCCACATTTTACAGGTCAAAATTATGTTAGAAATGTTTGAATTTTATCTTTTATTTTAATTGGCAGCATTTTTGTTACTCTTCCTCTCTGTATTGCTTGTAAAGCCAGTTCATCTCAGCTCCATACAGCCAATGATACAGACTTTATAGAGAGAAAAAATATAACTAAACTTTCAGAAACCTTTAAAATAACTTGTATAAAAATCATGATGTCTTGATTTTTAAAGTCTGATAATTTTGTGATCTAACAGGGCTACAAACAAAGGCCTGGAATTGTCCTTTACACTAAGGCCCCTTTAAACCCCTCTGGCTGCTACACCCACTTTAAGGTCCTTTTTACATGTCCAGAGCATCATTCTTAAAAGCCAACCTACAACTGTGTAAAAGGGCCTTAGTGTAACTGAGAATTCAGGTCAAAAGCTTCAGATCTGTGGGAAGGAAGGATTTCCAGCGCTCCAGTGGTATAAGGCTTCCTTTTTCCAGCCCTGACAAGTCTCGCAATATTTTGGGGCAGATCCTCAGCTGGTTGAGTTGCCAGTTTTGGCTGGATGTATTCCTGGAGGTTTCATCACCGGACATAATCTTTTATTAAAGATTAATCTTTAATTCCTGGGAACTCCAGGACAATCCTGGAGGACTGGTAGCCCTATCAGCTGCTGTCAATTGTCATAGCTCCATAGAAGTCTATGGAACTATGGCAATTTTTACACCAGCTGAGGATCTGGCTCTCTGTCTTAATCCTCCCTGATCTAGAACTGACTCTGGCATATCCTGCATTTCAGAGCCATCTCATTTTGAGCAGTGAGGAGAGAGTGTCACATTTTGTAGTGTAAAGCACGAAGGATTCTTTCTCCAAGAATCAGGCAGCACAGACAATACTGAAGAGCTTTATTCACGATACCAGGAAGTCCGATAAATCAGCTTCAACTTTGTGGTGTTACAGTGGTCAATTATATATGCTTTCTTATCGCTTACATAGTATGTTTTAAATTTTTTATCTATTCACTTACAAATACAGACATTGTCCCATCCAGAGAGAACAACAGTGATAATGGTCGTTACATACATGCAGAGACTCTTTAATCACTCTACTTACATCAAGGATCCTAGAGCTACATTCGGGGCGGGGGTAGGGTAGAGGAAGAAGTGGGGGAGGGTCCTTACAGATAGGTGTCAGGTGAGACAGAAATTCTAAAAGCAAATGTGCTGTTCTCATTGGAATTAGAATCACTAAGAGGACATCTGGCTTCCTGAGCCATCGGATGCTTACACTAGCCATTATCCTTGAGGATCAGGTATGCTCGTTAGCCATTAAATGAGTTTCGACCTACGACTTGTTAGCTGAAAACAACCTCAAGCCTTACAGTAGGAAGGAAAGAAACATTCTGAAAGCCTGGTGTTTGTTCATTCTAAAATGGTAGTTGTCTCAAACTGCTCAGAGGTTTGCAATGCCCATAGTTGTCTCACCTGATTTTAATCAGGGCTAGTCTACACTCATGCTATGCTGGCAAAACTTTTGTCACTCAGAGGTGTGCGTAGACAGCGCTATGTCAGCGGGAGAGCTCTTCCGTCGACATAGCTACTGCCGCTCGTTTAGGAGGTTTTATTATGTCGGTGGGAGATATAGCATGGCTACACTCACGCTTATGTCAGCAAAATTTATATCCCTCAACAGGAGAAGGGGGGGTTCACACCCTTGATTGACAAAAGTTTTGCTGGCATAAGCGTGAGTGTAGTCAAGTCCTCAGTGGCAAAGAGCCTTAGAGAAACTGAAAAGGCTATAAATACTGTGCATGTATGTAAATATATATTATATACACATGAATCAGCATATCTGCTGAAACTAGATACTTCAGACAAATTCCAAAATTAACATTTTTAAACATACGTCCTGCAAATCTTTAAGTTGCTTGCTTTCTCCATTCTTCTGAAAGAGATATATTAAGTACCACAAAGCTAACTATAAGCAGGTCTTTAAGTGGAGACCTTAGAAACCAACATCCATCTGCTTTGCATAAAAATCAGTGGCACTTTTTTTTTAAGAGCATGGCTTTCCCCAGTGTCATCAGCCAAAATATGCTTTTTTCCTCCTCACTGTTTTACAGAATGCAGCATATTGGTTAATCCGTTCTGCCCCAGAACTGGCTGCATTCCACATACTTTGTATGTATATATTGATTGTAAATTGCTTTGGGATCATTTGGGATGAAAAGTGCTACAGAAAAGTAAACTGTTTTTCTTCTGATTATTAGGACTCAGCTACTGTCCAGGCAAATGGAACAGGCTTGTGACAATCAGTTACAAAGACATGGAAGTGTAACTAGATATGTGTTTTTCCTGTGCTGGCAGGTCTTGCTCGTGCCAAGTCCATCCCCAGTCAGACATATTCCTCTGAGGTGGTGACACTTTGGTATCGTCCTCCTGATGTGCTACTTGGAGCCACTGATTATTCTTCTGACTTGGATATCTGGTGAGAAACCAACTTTGATATATTTTGGTATCTCTCAAGGAAACTGAACTATCATTTGCCTCATTTTTAGATGACTGAAACTGAGTCAGCCAAGTTTGAGTAAATATAGATGGAAGGATGTGTTAAGGCCTGTGAGTAGTGAGAGTGCTGTGTTTATACTGTTGGGTTCCTGGAAGTGGCAAACACCAGGAGCTATGCTTTCAGGAATGCCATCCTTGTATCTCACCTATGTATCTCACAGAGATGTCATGAGACTCAGTTCACTAACCTTTTTAAAGCACTTTCAAATCTTTGGATAGAAAGGCTATGCTAATACAAACGTGTATTATTCTGGAGGTATCTGATTGTCTGAGGCTGTGTTATCATTCTGGAAATACTGATGATAAAATACAGCTCTGGCTATCTAAGAGCTCTTGGATGGTTTAGAGTTGTAAGGATATTTGGGATTATCTTTCTTTCTGTGACACCTCATCTTTGACACCACTGATCATTTCCTAAATATACTCCACAGTTAAAATAGGCAAAGCTTCATGTTCTATACAATTACACAGCTGTGTAAACTACTGCTCAGTTTCATTCCTTCCTCATATGCCAGTTAATTCCTCATAACTCCATCATTTTGGTATGACTGCTTCTGTTCGTGACATTTTGCCTGTCTTTACAGAGCTCAACAGCTCTGCAAGGACAAAGACCTCATTAGGGACAAAGTCCCCCCTCCGGGGGACTGGACAGGAGCTTAACAGGCTGACCAAATCTTCAAGAAGCATGGGGAGACTTGCATTAGCAGGTGCATGCCCAGCAGAATTCCAGCATCACAAGGCAGGTACCTTCTCCAGCAGCATGAGGCTTACTGGATGTTCTGGCGGCATGGGTCTAGAAGAGGACAGTGCAGAGGAATGGGAGCTCTAAGTCTATTCTCCTCTCCAGGGCTACTGCAACTTTATTGCATCAAATTTTAAACGAATAAAATAATCTGTATCTCTATTATAATGGCTTTCAGCTGCTGGGCAGATCTAAATTGTAATGCCTCCTCTCTCTTTCTCTCTCTAAGCAGCCATTGGTCCATTTCCTCCTCCCTAGCCAAACTACTCACAGCCCCTCATGGACTTTAGTTTGTTGAAGAAGATGCCTGCCTGCCTGCCTAGTGGAGCATGGAGTTGTACTAGGCAGTCACCTTTTGGTACCAGCCTGTCCTGCTCCATACTAGCCTTGGGGCCACTTCACGGTCCTATCACTTTAAATATATAAACCAAGGGTTTCTGCTGTACAAAACTAGGATCTTTGCTAGCATAATTTTGCCCTAATGTACCACGTAGGACACAAGGGCTTGTCTATAAAGATTTAATCCAGCACTGCACGGCATAAGGGACTTTGAGCCCCACTCCACTACATTCCAGCACCTTTGTTATAACACCTCCTTAGAATAATAGCACTCAAAGTGTTTGCCTTTAAGAAAGATGTCATGCTGAGAGAATGGAAAGTATGTGAATTCTATTCACTGACTTCCTCTAAAAAGAGTCATTTATCTTGATGTAGGCTGCATTTAAGTTCAATTTTTATCTATTAAGAAATAATGTCAATTCACATGGATGTTACTTGTCTATCAGGAAAAAAGAAAAAATTCTCTTCTTTTGGACATGGCAATTTACATGAAGTGGGGTCAGAATGCCCTTGGCAATGGCATGTGACAGTGGGTGTTAAAGCCTTGGTTCAAAGAAACCAATTATAAAAAAATAAAACATTATGGCAATTCATCCATAATGCGTGTGAGCAGCAATATTGTCAGTGGGAGGCACATGGAAAGTGAATAGGTCCTTAATAGATTAAGAGAGATACAGAAGGAGGCTCACTAGCTCTTGGACTAACTCGCAGAGCTTCTTTAATCTCTTAGTATCCTTTCTCAAGCTCTCTTTCTCCCTCACTATCTTTCTGAGCCTTTAGAAGATTCAATTAAGGGACTTCAGGGAGATTAACAGAATATTTCAGAAGATTACACTGAGCATCAGGGAAATTTTTCTTAAACACCCAATTCTTTATGCATGCAGGGAGTTGGCTTTCAGCAGCTGCTGCTTTCATGAGTATTGCCAGCTTGGCTGGCAGTATATCTTATTTTCAGTCAAACCTCCCCAGTGCCCAATATAATCTCACAGGAACATTACACCCAGGGCAAATTCATGCAGACCTGGAGCCCCCTGTGAGGTCATGTGATGAGGATCTGCCTATTGCAAGGCCCTAGATTCAGGATATGACCTTCTTCTCACTCCTGCCTCAAACTTCTCTGCTCTCTATGCCAGCTAGAGCACTCAAAGGTGTTTAAGGACAAAAAGAAATGCATCCAGAACTGGGAACTGTACTTGAAGATTAGGGGAACACTGGATGAAGGTTTCCCATTGAACAGGTGGAGGGGGAAATCTGCAAATTACCCCTGTCAGTGCCATGATAAAGAGGGAAAGAGAAATCCTGAATTCCCAGGGGGCCTAAGTTCTTATCACCGCAGAGATCACCACCTGCAGATTGTACACCAGATGATGGAGCTGGAGCATGAGCAGCAAGTATCACACTAGCATTTAAACCTGTCCCTAGTGAATTGAGAGCTTCTGTGACTGCACATTTGGTAGCACTGTCTGAACCTGCCCTGATTACGCCCACTTGAACTGAAGTATCTAATACCAAATTTTACATCTCATTGCACTTCAGCAATTGGTATCTTATTTTACACCCCACATGAAAATCAGGAGTAGGCCCTTTCCTGAGGGATTCCGCTAAGGGATTTAAGATGGCATTGACTATCATTTAGTATTAGAGTTGGCAGGAAGGTCTGTTCAGGCTGGGTAACAGGAGGTGGAAGAAAAAATCCAGGAAGTACCCAAACAAGGCAGGAAACATACTTTTACGGGTTAGATGCTAATCTCAGTTGCCCCAGTTTTATACCAGTGTAACTCCATTGATTTCAATAGAGTTACTCTTGATTTACACCACAGCAAGTGAGTTCAGCATAAGGGCCATACTCTGATTCTCCTCTATCACTAGTATAAATCAGAGGAAACCCAGTGAAGCATATGAAATTACCCCAGTTTAAAACTGGTGCAAGTGAGAAGAGATTCATGCCATCAAACTATTGAATAAACACAAATGGAGCAGTAAAGTACCCCATTGCATTTTTCCCTTATGGAAGAATTCGCTGTTTGATTCCACCTATTTGTTTCCCCACTGTGTGATATATCCCTTCTTCTCCATGTATTAGTCCAAAGGTAGCTCTACAGAACAGAACTTTCAGAAGTTTGTAGCTATGAAGGGCAGGGAGTCTCAAGAATAACAATTCAGGAATTTAAAAAAGAAAGGAAAGGAAAAGGAAAAATAAACTGTTGTGTGTCTGGGCCTAACTCTTAGAAATATTTAAAATAAAATGTTCGTTTTAGAAACATCCTGCGTGAGACAGAAATGGAGAAGCACAGCTTATTCTTATGGGGATGGATCCAGAATAAATACAAAGAAGGCTACAGAAAAGCAAAAGAGGAAAAAGGAGAGGGGATGTAGATATACACTGAGGCAAATTTAAACCTTTAAAAGTACATATTTAAATATTACAGAAGCACAGCTGTCAATTCCTGATCATATTCTTAATCATCTGAAGACAAAGGAGTTTATTATCTCATCTATGCACTGAAGAAATTACCCTGTGTAATTTCCATTACCTTTAAAGCAATGTTAATAACTCCTTCATATATCCACTGGATACTAGTACCTAAAGACTAAGTGGGTAATAAACTAGGCCTCATCTACACTAGCACTTGTTCCAGCACAACTTTTGTTGCTCAGGGGTGTGAAAAAACACACCCCCCAAGCAACATAAGCTTTGCCAACATAAGCTTGTGTGGACATTGCTATATTGGTGGGAGATTCTCTCCTGTGGACATCGATGCTGCCACTCATTTAGGTGGTTTTATTATGTTGGCGGGAGAGCACTCTTAGTTGTGCCACTGTAAATTTTAAGTGTAGACTAGCCATTAGCAACAACATCAGGACTGAAAGAGGGGATCTGATTTTTAGTCTATCAGTGTGTTTTCAAACTTGTAATAAGTTGTACAAGTCAGAAAGGAGACTATAAACAATAAATATATTTATAAAAATAATGAATTAAGTCTCAGAACACCTCAATGATGATAATTAATATTTCTGTTTTACAGATGGAGAAACTGAGGCACAGATAGGTTAAGTGACTTGGCCAAAGTTACACAACAAATTAGTGGCAGAATTACTAACAGAACCCAAAAGGCCTGATTTCTAATCTGCTCTAGCCACTAGACAAAAGCACATTTGTGGCCATATAAACTAGAATGTCCATGTCTCAATTACAGCAGATGTGTCTGGTCTTTTTTGTAATGAAAATTTTATTTCTCCTTTGAAGAGCACTCAGAAGGATACAGTCGTAATTGTCACTGATCCATCAATACAAAATCAAGCAGGCATTTAGGGCAGCTTTTCAGCTGAGCATAGCAAAGAAAACACAGAAGTCTTCAAGCCCTCCCTTCCTCGCAGTTATTGCTGCTACTCTAATAGTTTTATCTTTATTAAGGACACAGAGGTCTAATGGCTTCCAGAGATAATGACAATATACCTACCATAAATACAAAAGAGAAAAAATATCAGAAGAAGAAAGAGAAAATATCAGAAGAATTTGTAACAAACTAAAAGTTGTTCCCTCTCCAATTTGACAGCTTGCCTATTAGTGAAAGAGGACTTGTTTCATTAGATTTGGATGTTTCCACTCCTTGCCCTCAAGTAATTCATAGCAAATGTTAACTGAGCCTGGGAAAACTTACTGAGTTCTACTTCCAGTTATCACCCCTGTCTGGATCTCTACACTAATGAAAACCATAGCAGCTCAGGATTTCTGTTTTCTATATTTGTTTCTGTTCACGCTGGAGCTCTATTGCCCTTGACCCTTGTGTCAGATGGCAGTTTAGATAATAGAGATCACTTTTGTCCTTTTATGTTATTTACATGTCCAAACTTCCTAGCAGGACAGAAACTCTGGTCCTGATCTTGAAGAGGTATGGTGTTCCTCCAATTCTCATTGAGACCAATGAGAGTTAGAGGCGCTTGTGGCCTTGGAGTCTTAGATTAAACTAAGATATCAGCCCCAGCAGTACCTTACTGACTTAAATTCATCAAAAAATGCTCTCCAGAAAACTGCCTAGTTCTATCTACCTCATTTTGAGGGCTACAAATAAAATAGGCCCGATACGAATTTACGTAAGATTTCACAGTCCCACTGCTGCTGCTAAAGCATCATTTCCACCTAGCATTTCATGGAACCTTAGGTCCTTCTGCTCCAAAAATATATGGGCTTGATTCTTCTCTCACACCGCTGTAAATCAGGAGTGACTCCACTGGATTTGAAGGAGTTACACTAGTACAACAAAATCAGTGGATTACATCAATGTCAGTCTGTAAGTGAGTGGGGAATCAGTCCTTATGTCCCTGCTATAAAAGCAAAAAGAATCTTCATTAGCAGTAATAGCAGTAATATGAGAATTTATATCCTGTCTGGGCCAAGCAGTAGAGGGCAACACAACCTCACATACTTACTTATGCATTTCAGAAATTAGAGCCAGTAGAGAGCAGTGGTACTCAAACACCAGACAGTCCATGCAAGTTGCAGACTCAGAGGCTGCTCTACTGCTTCAGTGGAGGCATTTCTGAACTTCTACATCTTCCCTAATGTCCCCAGAACACCTGAGCTGCCTAGTTTGAACGGCTATTCCACTGAAAACAGCTGACATTGGCCGTGGTTCCAAAATAGCTTTGCTAGTTTTAAAGTAAGGTCAGATGTATCTAGCAGCATAAAGAATAGAAATATTAATTCCTTCCACCACTAGTCCCTGTGTGGCATGCCATTAGTTAGAAGTGAAGTCACTTATAACCACAGTGAGTTAAACTATGGCTGTTTGATTAAGAGCCAGTTCTCAAGATAGCAAAAAGATTTTTCCTTTAGGAATTCACTCTCCATCTGCAACTGTCTGGGATTTATTCTGAGGGGAAGCTCAGTCACTCTATAGGGAACTCCAGGAGACTCAAAGTTCTGTTCCTAATGATGGGTTTACCCAGAAGGGGGAAAACTCTGCTCCAGTAGTGGAGAGGAAGGGAAAATTGTTACAACATTCAAAACTGAGAAATAGATTATAGAGAGAAGGAGAAAGAACTGAATTGACAGGGAACAGTAACTAAATAATGCAGTATCAGAAGCTAAGGAGAAGTGTTAAGAAAAGAATAAGAACCAAGACTGTTGTAATAAGTGATGTTTATCTGCAGAAGGAAAAGTAAAGGATACAAAAGAGCAAGTCTTCACACCAAGAAATGACCTTTCTATCTCTTCTTGAAGTTACTGAACAACAGCAATGTAGCCTGCAAATAACTGAGTCGGGTAACTGTTCTCTCTGGCCAGGAGACAGAACCAAAGAGACAATACTTCCAGTTATATGAAAACAGGAATTTCACAATACTTTTATCCAGTAGTGCTGGGATAGTAAAAATATATTGTATATATTTAAATAAGTTAGGTTGAATGCTCATTGGAAAATTGATTATGTTTAGTTGTTTTTTATTCATTGTTGCAGTGAGGAATTAATTACTTCTGAAGGAAAACTCTCTGAATCCACAATGGCTTCTATGCTTTCTCTTGTGCGGTGTGACAGATCTGTGGCCAGGCCCACTAATGGGGAGAGACAAGGGGGGCAATTGCCCAGGGACCCGGCAATTTAAAAGGGCCTGAGCGGATGGGAGGATAGATAGGTATCCTCCTCTCCACACACTTTCTCCCAAGGCCCTCGCCGCTTGCAATCTCCGCCCCTCCCCTGAGCCAAGCTTATTTATTTTCCCGGGTGGCTGAGGAGGTGGTATCTGCTACTCAGCTTCCCAGGTTCATCAGTAATTTCCCTGGGGAATCGAAAGGACCCAGGAAGTGGAGTAGCAGATACTGCCTCCTCAACTGCCCAGGAACCTGCATGGCACATAAGTAAAAACTTCTGGCAGAAGCCAACTTGGACCTCATCCATCCCTTTCTAGGTAGGCCATTGACTGTTGTATCCTGGGGCCCAGAATTGCTGTCGTAGGCCTGTCTGTGGCCAAATCCATGTCCGAAAGCCATAACAATAGCCCACTGTGTAAGGCTATGTCTACACTACCACTGATGTCGTTATAACTTTTGTCACTCAGAGATGTGAATATTCCACCCGCCAGAGGGACATAAGTACACCGACATAAGCGCTAGTGTGTACAGCGCTATGTCAGCAAAAGAGCTGCTCTGTTCTGTAGGCATAGAGTGTCTTCACCTGACACATTGCAGTGGCACAGCTGTATCGGTATAGCTGCGCCACTGCAGCACTGTACATGTAGACATGGCCTTAGTGCCAAGAACCATGACTACAATACTATCTACCACCCTACAATACTATCTACCACCCTACCCAGTTACATTAATATATGGGGCTAGTTTACACTTAAAACTTTTGCGGCACAGCTGAATCAGTACAGCTGTGCCACTGTAAGAGTGCTTGTGCAGCCGCATTATGTCGATGGGAAAGAGCTCTCCCGCCAACATAATAAAACCACCAAAACAAGTGGCAGTAGCTATGTCAGTGGCAGACGCTCTCATGCCAACATAGCGCTGTCCACACAAGTGCTTATACCAGCAAAACTTATGTCGCTCAGGATTGTTGTTTTTTCACACCCCTCAGCGACAAAAATTTTGCTGGCATAAGTGCTAGTGTAAACAAGGCCATAGGCCAACATGCTGGAGAATAGACTTTTTTTTAGCTATGTATATATACTATACATGTTGCTTACTTGAATGAGTTGGTATTTCTTTTTTTCAGGGGTGCAGGCTGTATATTGATTGAAATGCTCCAGGGTCAGCCCCTGTTCCCAGCAGTTACGGGTTCTCTGGAACAGCTGGAGAAGATATGGGCGGTGAGTAAAATACAGCCAGGAAATTGAGAGAAAAATATCAATGTAAATATCAATATCAATGTTGTTAAATTTTAAGTCCTGAGCGTGGGTGTTTTATACAAGAGAAGTAATTTGGTCTGAATCCTCAGTCCAATGTGCTAAGTTTACAGACATATCCTATAAACCACTTTATATTTGGTAACTTTCCTACAGACACTAGAGTACATCAAAATGACTTTCCTTTGATGTTTGTCATCTCATCAAAAATTTAACACCAATTACACTGACATCAAACTGAAGGAGGCATAAAAGGTATGTTGTTACTGCAAATCCTGTTCCCTCTAGTTAACACCGTTACATGTCTAAGACATATACTATAGTGTCCTCTTTCAAGAGGTGCCTACATTGTCCAACTGGCTCGGTTTACACTACTGATTTGTGACTGCTGCACTGAAAATGGCAACAAGATTCTGGCCTGGTCTACACTAGACTAAACTAGTTAAGACTAATTAAAACGACTATGTCCCCGTGTGGACAGCACTAGGTCAATGGAAGAATTTTTCTGTCGATTTAGCTACTGCCTCTTGGGAAGGTGGATTATCTACGCTGACAGGAGAATCCCTCTCATCAGCGTAGGTAGAGTCTACACTGAAGCGCTACAGTAGCATAGCTGAAAGCGGTGTCACTGTACGGTTGTAAGTGTAGTTTGTGTCCCCCCAAAGACACACTCCTATTCCCATTGATGTTAATGTCAACACTATCATTGACATCAAGGGGGGTAGGCTGAAGGCCTAAATCCATACAAGTGACTGCTCATGGAACTATATGCTGCTGGATAGTTAAGAGGATTAGGAAAAATCAGCAGAGTTTCCCATCATTCTGTATCATAGACCCTATCAGAAATTCAAGTTTCATTTTTCATCTTATTCCAACTGGTGTTGGACTAGAACCATGGGTCTACTGATCTCCATGGGACTCCTGGTGCACCAGCAGAAACCATGAAAAACCAGTAGGATATTGCTGAGACCTATAGGAGTATTCTAATTCAGTCTACTGGGGAATTCACTAGAGGATATAGAATTTCTAAATGAGAACTCATTTCTATGACCTGCAGTGTCCCATCGTTTATTTGTCCTGATAAATGACCTACAGCTCCCTGTACTTGGGCTAAATCAAGGTGGATGTAACCAGTATAGGCACCGTTGTATATTGCTGTTGATCACTGACCCTTCAGAAACATGAACCATTAGCTTCTTGGTTTTTTTTTTTTACTTTGAGTGGCCAACACTGCCATCTCCTCTGGCCATATCTTCAGCTTTTCAGGTGGAGCTTTCCCAAAGTTGGTTGATCCAAGAAAGAGAAAACTGCAGCTGTGGCAGTAGAAAAATGGGTCTTTAGCCTGAAGCCTGAGGCTATGTCTACAGTACTTCAGTATAACTTATATTGCTCAGGGGTATGAATAATCCACACTTTTGAGCGACGTAATTTATATCGACCAAAAAGCTGGTGTAGACAGCACTATCTTAGTGGGAGAGCTTCTCCTGCTGACACAGCTACTACCTATTGCTGTAAGCTGACGGGAAAGCTCTCCCAACTTATAGCGTCTTCACCAGAAGTGCTGCATCGGTGCAGCTGCAACACTGTAAATGTAGTGTAAACATAGCCTGAGTAGAATACCATCAGGTTTTCCCTCTGAAGCACTTCCTATCCCTTCACAGAGAAGCACTCTATCCAGAGAGGATTCTTCTCTGGATGTCCAGCTGGAACATATCAACAAAAGATAGATCAACAGAAGCTGTTTCAGGAGCTTCAGCATAATTAGACAAGAGATCAGTCATTAACAAAATCCTTATGGTTTTTCTACCAAGTAAGGCAAATGAAACCATGAAATATTGGGCAAAGAAAATTAATCCATATTTATGGGGCTCAGAGCAAGAACAGAGACCAAGATTCTATAGTGTGAGGGATTTTCTTCCACTGCTGTGCTGGAGGGGAGTCCTCTTGTTAAATTTTCTGTGGTTCTGCAGTTGAAGGGGTGATGGGGCCAGCCCAATTTTGGGTTGGGTTTAAACCCTGTTGAGATTGATATGTTAATTGAAGGGTGAGTTCACGCCTAACTGTAAACATAATCCCTATTTAAGGCTAAAGGGGTGTGGAACCTGCCCAGGAGCTTTGGGGCTTAGTATTGTTTTGTGTAGGTGACAGACAAGAAGAGAGAGAGAAGGAGAGGAAAAGAGGCAAGGAAAAGCCAAGCAGAGGCCTGCACAAGTACAGTGTGATCCTGGAGAAAGCTAGAAAGAGAGCATTTGAATCTGTTTCTGGTTAAAGTGGCTTGGTGGGCTGCTAAGCTAAGAAATTGCTCCTTTTTGTTCTTGATTCCTTTTGCATTCAGAGACACAGGACTTTGCACATAGCTTGTAAATAATGAGACTGTATCAAAGAAAAATCTGGCTGCCATCAATTGCCCACAGAACCCTGAAGTCAAAAAAGGGCAACTATATATATATAAATTATTCACACATATATATTTGACTAGCCGCCTGAGTCAAAAAAGGGGAACTATATATATATATATATATATATATATTCATTCACATACACAACATTATAACTGTCACTGCTGCTTAATAATTCATACTATAAAAGACAGAAATAATATTTAAGAATCCAGAGGGAAAGTCTAACAGCCATGAAATAGTTAATCCATTACACAGGAGGTTCCGTGTTGTTATACATCTACATCTGGAAGAAGACTATATTGAGACCAAGATTTTCAGCACTGACACTAGTGAGTGCTGGGTGTCCAGCTTGGGATACTTTGAAGGAGCATGCTCTTTAGAGGACAGGTGCCTGGCATTTTCTAAAAATCAGGTCCTTTAAGATGTCCCAACTTAAGTGCCAAAAACTGAGGCACCCTACATCACTGGTCACTTTTGAAAATCTTCAGCCTATGTATGTGTGTAGTTTTTTAGTCTGGAGTACTTACCTCGGTTTGAGGCTGTTTGTATTTAGTTGGACAGTAGACAGTTCTGACTCTGTGAAATGAGCATTGATCCAATCTAGTGTGGCGGGGTGCGCCTGTTCTGCCCTGTGGATCCTGCGCTTCACTGGCTACGCCAGTGGTGCGGCTGGGAAGGGAGTGAAGGGGGGGGCCCGGTCCTGCCCTCTGCCCCGGGCCCCCAACCCAGGGACCCTGTGAGGAGTGGTCTCACCCGGCTAAGTCCCTGAGACCGACTATCTTCCCTGGGTCGCCTGTCCGCGGCTCCACGGCTTGTGGCCTGCTCCCTGGTACCGGCGTGAAGGGTTGTTCAGCCTTCCCCAGCTGGAGCCTCTCCATCTTGGTGTGGTAGCAGCAGTGGATGGTAGTCCGAAGCCCTGTGGCTGCAGCTGCGGCAGGGCAGGGCAGGGCAGCTCTGCTCTGCTCTGCTTCGCTTTGCTCTGCTTTCTCTCCTCTGGCTGTTAACTCCCTTTCAGCCCTCCTGGCCTGCCTGAACTGCTGGGGCAGCTTCTTTGATAGGCTCCAGGTGGCCTAATTGGCCCAATTGCCTTGAATTAGCCCCAGATGGGTTACCCAGGGAAGAGGGCTTTATGGAGCCTGGGGCTAACATACATGCCTTCCAGCACTCTTTCATAGCCGGACCCCCCTGCTCAGGCCCCCCAGGGTTGGGCAACTTGGGACGTCAGACAGTGAACCCGGGACAGGCCATCAGCGTTCCCGTGGCGACATCCTGCCCTGTGCTGTATGGTGAACCAGAAAGGTTGGAGGGACAAGAACCACCGGGTCACCCGCGCATTTTTCTCCCTGTTCCGCTGCATCCACTGGAAGGGAGCGTGGTCGGTCACCAGGGTAAAGTGGCGTCCCAGCAGGTAGTAGCGGAGTGCCTCCATAGCCCACTTGACGGCGAGGCACTCCCTCTCCACTACTGCATACCTCTGCTCCCTTGGGAGGAGCTTCCTGCTGAGGTACATAATGGGGTGTTCCTCGTCACCCACCATCTGCGACAGGACCGCACCCAACCCCACCTTCGAGGCGTCGGTCTGCAGAATAAATTCCTTTGTAAAGTCGGGAGCGAAGAGTATGGGGTTACTGCAGAGAGCCGTCCGTAAGTCTGCAAAGGCTTCCTCTGCCGCCGCAGTCCATTGTACTATGTCCGGGCCCCGGGCCTTGATCAGGTCTGTCAGGGGGCTGGCTCTGGAAGCGAAATGGGGGATGAACAGTCGGTAGTACCCTACCACCCCTAAGAATGCTCGGACCTGCTTCTTTCGGTTGGGCCGGGGCCAATTCTGGATAGCTTCCAGCTTGTTGAGTTGGGGTCTTACTGTGCCCCGTCCTATGATGTATCCAAGGTATCTAGCCTTGGCTAGACCAATGGCACACTTGGCGGGATTTGTAGTGAGGCCAGCCCGCCTCAAAGTATGCAGTACCCCTTCCACCTTCCTCAGTTGTGTCTCCCAATCTGGATATGAATGACTATGTCGTCCAGATACGCAGTGGCATAATCAGCATGGGGGCATGACAGCTTGTCCATTAGGCGCTGGAAGGTGGCTGAGGCCCCATGTAGTCTGAAGGGAAGGACCGTATACTGGAACAACCCATCTGGTGTTGAAAACGCCGTCTTTTCCTTTGCCTCGGTAGCTAGTGGGATTTGCCAATATCCCTTGGTCAGATCTAGGGTAGTCAGGAATTGGGCCTTGCCCACTCGGTCCACAAGCTCATCTATACGGGGCATGGGGTATGCGTCAAACCGAGATACCTCGTTTAGCCGGCGGAAGTCGTTGCAGAACCTCGTAGTGCTGTCTGGCTTCGGTACTAGCACAACTGGGCTACACCACTGACTATGGGACTCTTCTATGACCCCCATCTCCAACATCTTTTTGACCTCAGCCTTAATCTCCTTTCTCTTGGCCTTGCATACTCGATAGGGTCTCATCGTAACCCTAGCCCCAGGGCTGGTGATAATGTGGTGAAAGACCTCCGTTGTTTGGCCTGGGCTAGTCGTGAAGACATCTTGGTTCCGGGCTACCATCTCCACTGCCTCGGCCTTTTGGTTTGGCGTTAGGTTGGGGGATATCTTCACTTGTTCAGGTGCTACCACCTCCTGGGTGAAGGTCATACATGCTTCTCGGGCCTTCCATGGTTTTAATAAGTTGATGTGGTAGATCTGCTCTTGCTTCCGGCGCCCCGGTTGCTATACTTTATAGTTGGTCTCTCCCACAGGCTCGACCACTTCATAGGGTCCCTGCCATTGGGCCAACAGTTTGCTCTCGGCGGTAGGTACGAGGATCATCACCTGGTCTCCTGGCTGGAATCGTCAAACCATGGCATGGCGATTATAGTGGACCTGATGGGCCCCCTGGGCTTTCTCTAAATGTTCCCGCACAATGGGGGTGACTCGGGCTATCCGGTCCCTCATCTGGAGTACATGATCAATAACATTCCTTCCCGGGGTGGGCTCCTCCTCCCAGGTTTCTCTGGCTATGTCCAAGATGCCCTGGGGGTGGTGCCTGTACAGTAGTTCAAAGGGGGAGAACCCCGTGGAGGCCTGGGGAACCTCGCGAATGGCGAACATAAGGTACGGCAACAGTGCATCCCAGTCCTTGCCGTCTCCGCTCACCACTTTCTTGATCATGGCCTTGAGTGTCCTATTAAACCTCTCCACCAGGCCATCTGTCTGGGGGTGATAGATGGAGGTCCGTAGGGCTCGCACTCGTAGGAGAGTACACAAGTCCTTCATTAGCTTTGACATAAATGGGGTCCCTTGATCCGTTAGTATCTCCTTGCGTAGCCCCACCCGGGCGAAAATCTTCACTAACTCTGTTGCGATCGCTTTAGAAGTGGTATTCCGCAAGGGAAGTGGGTATCTGGTAGCGTAATCGAGGACAACGAGTATGTGTTGGTGTCCCCTGGCTGTTTTCTCCAAGGGACCCACTAGGTCCATAACAATACGCTGGAATGGGAATTCAATGATGGGTAGGGGCACTAAAGGGGCCCGCAAGCGAGGCTGGGGGCTGTGTAGCTGGCATTCGGGGCAGGTGGCGCAATAGTGCCGAACTTCCTCGTGTATACCTGGCCAAAAGAACCTCCTCAGGATTCGGGCCAGGGTCTTTTCTATGCCCAAGTGCCCCCCAAAGAGGTGACTGTGGGCTAAGCTCAGCACGGCGTTTTGGTGCTTCCGCGGCACCAGGAGCTGCAGCACCCGCTCCCTGCTCATCTCCGTGGCCCGATACAGCAGGTCTCCCTTTACCAGAAAGTATGGCCCCGGGCCTCGAGCTCTTCCCTCCACTGGGACTCCATCGATCTCGGCCACTTCTGTCCTGGCGTTGACATATCTTCGGTCATCGGCCTGGTCTTGACCGAAGTTTTCTTGCACTGTTCCTAGTTGTCCCAGCTCCAGGGGACCGGTCTCCACCCCAGCTTCCTGTTCGGTGTGACTCGGCTCGGTGTCTGCTTCGGGGCCTTCTTCCCTCCGGGCCGTTTCTCTAGCTGCTGCCTGGGTCTGTCCAGTAATGACCATTCTCTGTATCATATTTTGCAGTGTTGTCAACTCTTGCAATTTTATTACGAGTCTTGCAATATTTGGTGTTTACTTAAAGCCCCAGCTCCTGATGTCATGTGATTATGTGAGAATCCTAGCTTTCATTTTAAAGAAACGTTAAGTTTCTAGCCCTTCTGGTTGCAGAGAAAACCTCAAAGCATAACCTAGGAGTAATCTAAAAGCTGCAAAAATCAGAAAGCAAATAAAAGGAATTCAAAAATTATTATTTTAAAAAATATCATGATTTTAAAGCCATGATTAAAGTCACGATTGTGGGGACCTGACTCAGATTTTTGAATGCTCGGAGTTGGCAGTACTGTTTTTATCATCTCATGCCATACACTTTTAAGCCCTTCTGGTATGAGCTTTACATGTTTGACACAGCTCATCTACAGAGTGTTATATGCACGACACTTTGTATGTAATAAATAATAACCATCACACTGAACAGCTGCAGTTACAAACTGCAAATATATACAGATGTGCTCAGTCTCATAGTTCTCAGCAGCAAAAGTGATCTTAGCGGATACTTACAGGCCTGAATTCCACTAACTGAGGGGTGCTGAGTCACAATGATTGACATTCAAGGCAAAAGGAGACGCTGAGGTTCAGCAACTCTCAGAATTATTTTTTAGCACCTGTCAGTAGATGTTTACTGTCTTTTCTTTTTGATCTCGAAACAGCAGGGGTCTCTATCACAGCTACAGAGCATGGCCACTGAATGCACATCATGTGGTGCAAGTACAACTCCAGAGAATCACTCATCAGTGCAATCCTGGTCCTAGAGGGACACCTTTAGCTGTAAACAGTGACCGCTGTTATTGCAAATACCCTTGTAAATGATACCTGTCAGTGCAGCTGCACATGTACATTGATATTCCCAGCAGCAGTGATACTAAACTTTGGCAAGTCCATTTTCATTAGAAATTCAGCAGTACTAAAGCATCTTTCTCCTTACACACAGGGCCAGAATTCAATTTCAGCTACATTAGTATAGGTACAGGTGTAATTATATTGATCTCCAAGGGATAACTCTGGATTCACACTAGTGTAACTGAGATCAGAATCTGACTCTCATATTGTACACATGTATTCACACACACAGTTGATTTCTGTTCTCATTTTTGTTTCACACAGGTATTGGGGGTCCCAACTGAAGATACCTGGCCAGGACTTTCCAAGCTTCCCAACTATAAACCAGGTAGAATCTCACTGAGAGCGTTTCTAAATGCACTCTGAGTTGCTAATCATTTAAGAGCTGGATCAATACTTTTCCATAAAAAAATTCCATGCTTTACAGAAATTAGGGGATCTTAGTATATCCTTAAGGTTTAGATTGATTTAACGTTTTTAAGGCTTAGATTGATTTAACGTTTTGTTGTACCAAGTACTAAAGATTTAGTCTGCTTCTCAATTTAAAGGGCCAGCATCTCCTATTTTACCCTGGACAGGGTGACAGATACTTATAGGTATGGTCTATCTATGCCTTTTATTCTTATGGAGCTGAGGTGTGAGGCCTTTAAACCTTGTTTTCAAAGGTCACAGCCTCTGATTTTGATGTGGGCAAGGTGAGAAGTGTGTGTGATTTATAAAGCTGGTTTCTTTTATTTCCATGCAGGCTGGTTGAGAAGTCTGTGTCCTGAACTTCAAAGGGCCAGTTGTTCCTTATTTTGATGTGGGCAGATTGAGAAGTATGCTTTGAAAAGCAGGCTCTCTCTCTCTTTTTAATGTTTTCTCCTGGGATATCTTTCAGAGCAATATATCCAAGTGTCAATGAGGGGGAAATGATGAGCACTGATTCTCAGCCTCTCAGCAGCATCATTCTCTAAGAGAAATATAAAAGTGAAATATTAAAAACCCTGGGATGTGAAATCCATCCATCTGCAGACCTAGCAGGTCTCTCTCACTCACTCAGTGAGAGGTGGGAGGAGGGAATGTATCTTGAAAAAAAAAGTGGAGGAGGGAAAAGAAGTGCTTTGAGCAAGAGGTTTACATGTTTAGTAGAGCATAGTAACATCCCTACAAAGGAATGGGTGTTGCTCTATGACCCATTCCAAGATGCCCCTCCTTTGACTCCAGCACTTGGACACTAAACCTCCCCCATTTTCACATGCTAACTGTGATTGGATGAACAATAACCTGGTCTCACATTCTAAAGGACTGGAATCTTTCACACAATTAGCTGAGACGCATTAATCAAACTGGCGTGAAATTTGGAATGTGTTGCCTTCTCCGGCAACTTGCTAGTTTGGATGGGAAGAGGGGAGCACAGAGACTGTTAGGGGAAATGAATGATCCATTTTCCTCATTAAGGGCTGGATTGGGTATCCTCACTCATAACAGTGATCAAGATTTTATACTACAAACTGTCCCAGACTACTTGTGGAGAAAGGTAAACCTTATGCGACTAAAAGTAACACAATCTGACCAAGGAAATTTTCTGATGTCAACAGATATACAGGCCCACTCACGGGCAGAGTTACCCTAAGTTTTAGCACCAAACTTCAGGCCAAGCTGTACACATTCAAATGCTGTCCCCTACGGCAATGGGGGACCCAGGATGATTGAAGAGCTGATACACTTCCATCCACTGTGGGGGGAAGGCAAGAGTCTAGGCAATCTTGAAATTGCTTTAGTGAAAATGGATCAGGCCACCTTAAGCAGCTCTCTCTGGTTTTGAAACTATTTCAGCTGAACTGGTTTTAAAATCAGTCAGAAAGTTTCCCCAGTGTAGACAAGCCCTAGGAATTCATGTGGGCAGAGCAGGCATCCCATGTGCTGTGCGAAGCAGAGCTCCACAGAAGCCCACATGCAGAGTGCCTCTGTGGGTGGGGCGACTGGGGGCATGGAAGCTGATGGACACATCCCTGTATATGTCTCCTTTATTCAAGCACCCACATAGGGGAAGGAAGGAAGAAGGATGTGTGCTGCATTCCCTCAGTGGCTACTGAAGCCACTTCTGTGTAAACCAGCAAGAAGGATTCCTTTCCCATCCTCAGAGCCCCTCGGAATGACTCCAGCACACACCTGGCTGCTCTAGCCATACTCTAGAGCAGAGATCCTCAACCTTTTTTTCCCCGAGTACTACTCGGGGCAGGTCCAGTCAGGTCAAGTACCACTTGACCTGCCTTTACCTGACCCGAGTACCACTCGGGAAAAAAAGTGGGGGGGGAACTTGTGGCAGCAGCACGGTTTCGTGGTGGGCCGGGACTTGTGGCGGCAGCGCGGTTTCGCGGCGGCGGCGGGCTGGGACTTGCGGCGGGGTTTCGCGGCGGGCTCCATGGCGGGAATAGTGCCCTCCACCAAAACCCTTCCGCCGTTTCCCCTTTTCGGAGGCAGACTTTCGCAAGGGTGGGTGGGAGGGCCCTTCCGGCTGCGGCAGATTTGGCAGCGCGGTACAACTCGTGTACCACCCAGCCTTCTTCCGCGTACCACCGGTGGTACGCGTACCACCGGTTGAGAACCGCTGCTCTAGAGTCAGAATTTGGCTCTAAATAAATAAATCACGTGATGTCGTGGTGGGTGTCTGTTAGAGACCACCAGACCAGAAGGAAGAGGTGGATGAGGCTTTCTTCAGTCAACTAAGGCAAGTTTCCAGTTCACAGGACCTGGTTCTCATGGGGGCCTTCAATCACCCTGACATTGCTGGAAGAGCAATACAGCAGAACACAGACAATCCAGGAAGTTTTTGGGGAGTGTTGCGGACAACTTCCTGGTGCAAGTGCTGGAGCAACCAACTAGGGGCCGTGCTCCTCTTGACCTGCTGCTCACAAACAGGGAAGATTTGGTAGGGAAAGTAGAAGTGGGTGGCAACCTAGGCAGCAGTGACCATGAGATAGTCGAGTTCAGGATCCTGACAAAAGGAAGAAAGGAGAACAGCAAGATACTGACTATGGACTTCAGAAAAGCAGAACTTGACTTCCTTAGAGAGCTGATAGGCAGAATCGCCTGGGAGGCTAATATGAGGGGGAAAGGAATCCAAGAGAGCTGGCTGTATTTTAAAGAAACCTTATTGAGGGCGCAGGAACAAACCATCCCGATGTGCAGAAAGAATAGCAAATATGGTAGGTGCCCAGCTTGGTTTAACAAAGAAGTCTTTGATGAGCTTAAACACAAAAAAGAAGCTTACAAGAAGTGGAAGCTTGGTCAGATGACTAGGGAGGATTATAAAAATACTGCTTGAACATGCAGGAATGAAATCAGGAAGGCCAAAGCGCAACTGGAGTTGCAGCTAGCAAGGGACATGAAGGGGAACAAGAAGGATTTCTACAGGTATGTTACCAACAAGAGGAAGATTAGGGAAAGTGTGGGCCCCTTACAGAATGGGGGAGGCAACCTAGTGACAGAGAATGTGGAGAAAGCTGAGGTACTCAATGCCTTTTTTGCCTCTGTCTTCACAGACAAGGTCAGCTCCCAGACTACTGCACTGGGCAGCACAAAATGGGGAGGAGGTGAACATCCCGCAGTGCTGAAGGAACAGGTTCAGGACTATTTAGAAAGAGTGGACAGACACAAGTCCATGGGTCCAGATGCAATGCATCTGAGGGTGCTGAGGGAGTTGGTTGATGTGATTTCAGAGCCATTGGCTATTACCATTGAAAGCTCATGGCAACTGGGGAGGTCCTTGATGATTGGAAAAAGGCAAATATAGTGCCCATCTTCAAGAAAGGGAAGAAAGAGGATCCAGGGAACTACAGATCGGTCAGCCTCACCTCAATCCCTGGAAAAATCATGGAGCAGTTCCTCAAGGAATCCATTTTAAGGCACTTGGAAGAGAGGAAGGTGATCAGGAACAGTCAACATGGATTCACCAAGGGCAAGTCATGCCTGACCAACCTGATTGCCAATGGTAGTAGATGACAGAACAAGGAGCAATGATCTCAAGTTGCAGTGGGGGAGGTCTAGGTTGAATATTAGGAAAAAGTTTTTCACTAGGAGGGTGGTGAAGCACTGGAATGGGTTACCTAGGGAGGTGGCAGAATCTCCATCTTTAGAGGTTTTAAGCTGCGGCTTGACAAAGCCCTGGCTGGAATGATTTAGCTGAGGTTAGTCATGCCTTGAGCAGGGGGTTGGACAAGATGACCTCCTGAGGTCCCTTCCAACTCTAATATTCTATGATTCTAATACATGAACCAGTTCGGATAAAATAAGAACCATCCTGGACATCTGCCCTAGACCTGAATTGAACCAACCCATTTCTGGTGGAGGAGGGGGAAGAGATATATGAAACATTGTCTCTTTTTTAAAATGTATTTTTAATTTGCACACTCTTCTGCACTTCCTACTTCCACGTGAAGCAAAAGTGCTGTTATCCCTAAAATATGCTGAGCCTGAGGGGAAGCTGTGGAGATCATATGAGAGAATCTTTTCTCTTGAGATTATTTCCAATCCAGCTGTGCAGATCTAAGTGTCTGGGATAGTTCAGATAAGCAGACAAACTCTTTAGTGTTTCTCCAAACCTAGATGCTAGTCTGTGTACAGCTAGTACCATTGATGTTCATAGCACTGCACTATAAGCACAGATAACAAGTAAATAACCAGGTCCGTGCCCAGAGACACAGACGGAGAACATTACAAAACAAAGCACAGATGGTCTGATCCTACTCTTATTGAAATCAATAGGAAATCCCCCATTGGCTTCAACAGCACAGGATCAGCTCCAGAATGAGGTGTCCATTTCGTAGTTGGAAGGGTTGCTGGACTAAGTGGGTCTGTAGGAACTTTTCGAACTGGAGCCTCCAGGTGTGTCTGTCACCATGAGGGACTCCCCAAGGGTAGCTTTGCCACACACCCTGACCAAGGGGTGGCACGTAGTTTTGCATGGCTGCACTCACTTCCTGCCCACAAGAGGGGAAGTAGCAGCCCCATGGATGATGCTCTCTCATAGATAGTACAAGGCAGTAATGGGCCACCTAAAGCCCCTTTGCTCCCTTGCATAAAATAATTCAGAACTGGGCCCTATGTTAAAGAAAACCCTGTCTTTCTTTTACATAATTTCAACACAGCTATCATTGCTTATGTGCCAAATCCTCAACCCAGGTCCAAAACTCAACTGAACAGGAAGGTGGGGCAATGAAGTCTCCCCAGGCCAGAGAGTTGTTCCCTGGGCTGCAGCAGTGTCCACAGGCTAGCCCTTGCATTCCCCCTCTTCAGGGTCTTTACTTAGTGGATACACATAACTGTGGAACCATGGCCCCCCTGCGCTTAGTCTGACCCTGCCTGCATGGCTGCAGAACCAGTCCCTGCAGCATGTTGTGGGTATGGACAGCCCCTGTCTGGCCTCTCAGTGGCCCACCTGCCAGTCCCACTGCAGTCAGGAGCCACTGTACCCTCAACAGCAATGGCAAGTCTTTGCCCTGTGTTTGTTCATGTTTTGTCTCTCTCCTTTTGCTTCCTCTGAAAGAGGCAGTTGTAGCTCTGTTAACACTGTTTTTGAAAGCTCTCATGCTGTGTGAGCTCAAATCCTTGCATTAATCTACTGCTGTGTTCATTTCACCACACTGAAAAGCAGGGAGTTTAAATCCCCTCTCAACTCCATTTGTGACACCAGAAGGCCAGTGTCTTGATCCATCTCCACTAATGGTTACAAGTTAGAATCTAGACACCGGGGGTCAAAGGCAGGAAAGAATTAGGAATAACAGCACATGACATTAGCCAATGCTTTTGCGAGATTGTAAATTCGTTACTGATACGCTGAGTTTTTCACATCTCCTCTCTCTGATACATAGGATTCCAAAGGGAAGAGAATAGTTCATAATTTTCTTACCACTTTGTTAGAACTAACTGCCTTAAATGCCTTTTATTACATAAGCTGAGCAACAGAACAGCATTTAGTGTTTTCTGTGCCTGTTAGGATCATCTCAATCGTGATGAATGAGTTTTGCAAGGAAGTTCCTCAGATGCAACAATGACATTTAAAGCAAAAGAGACACATTAGTATCATTTATCAAATGTATGCAGGCTCTGATACTAAGAATGAGATTTAGAAGTTTTCAAAAATGAACTTTTGCTCCTCCAAATATAGACACATTTTCAGTGTCCCTTGCTTTTTCAACTTTCCGCCAGCAGATGGAAGCAAGAAACAACAAGCTCTGAAACACCAGTATCCAATTACATTTTTGCATACAAATGTAGTCTAAACTCTCCCAGTGTTGTTGTTTTTCATTTAACAAGAAGTCTCCATGGGATGGAAGGAAATTGAATCCTAAAATGATGGAGATTTTTATTTCATAATAATCTGTATATGGTTTTGGACCCAAAGGGAATAGGAGCCAGGAACTCATGTGTAGTTCAGGGCAGGGCAGCTTGCTATCTGTCTGGCATTGGGCATGTATTGGCATTGGGTATATGGCATTGGGCAGTCTAATGCATGCCACACAGCCACACCAATTTCTATCCTGCTGCACCACTGGTTTTGCTGGTGTTAGATAAATATTTTCATGAGGCAAGGAGGGTAAGGTAGTATCTTTTATTGGACCAACTTCTGCTCGTCTGAAGAAAAGCTCTGGGTAACCTTGAAAGCTTGTCTCTCTCACCAACAGAAGTTGATCCAATAAAAGATATTACCTCATCCACCTTATCTCTCTAATATCCTGGGACCAGTATGGCTACAACAACACTGCATACAAATGTTTTCTTGTGCATATATGCAGAAACATTGCCTTCAATTAGCAGCTTTTAATATCATCATCTTCACTGTTCATCAGATGGAATTGTTTACTGCTTTAACTTTTGTCCTCCAGGTTTGCTTGTCTCATTATCTGTCCATCAGTATTCCACCTTTGTTTTGCAATGGGAAGGTCTTTTCTAATGAGCATACATTGCATTGTGGATTGATAGAAAATAACAGAATTATTGAGTACCTAGGGTCTACACTTATTGTTAATTAATACCGATCAGCCATAAATGGTATCACTATCTTGTGTGTACATCACCATAACCATATATAATTTGATCAGTATTTCACCCATTTTGTTGAAGTATTCAGAGATCCTTGAATTCCTTTATCTTTTATCTTCAATCAGTATCTATTTACATTGCTTGAAAATTGTAGATCTGTTTTACCCTTTGGGGCAGGAACTATATTTACCTGGGTGTTTGTAATGTATCCTTTACAATAGCGCCTCAAGCCTGTCTCAGGTCTTTGAGAAACACTTCAAATAAAAATAGTAATAACATTTTCCATATTAATGAAGTTGGAAGGTGTCCATCTTGCCATTGATCTTGTTCCGAATATAGGATTGCCAGACTAGATCAGACCCAAGGTCCGTCCAGTCAGTCTCCTATCTCTGACAGTGGCCAGAATCAGATGCAAGAAAGAAAGGGGCACGAAACCTTGCAGTAGGCGGATGTGGGATACTCTGCCCCCCACAATAGGTCTCCTCCTGATCCCTAATATTTAGAGATTTCCTTAAGACTTGAAGCATGAAGTAGTTACAAATTCTGGCAGATGTAACTACTTGTAAAGGATCTGAAAATCTTTGTGGTTTTTTTCTATTCCTGTATCCCCAGGGATTAAAGCAAGTAGCTCATTATATTTCAAAATGAAATGTTTTTGCAAAAAAGCAAAATACTTCTTTTTAAAAAATGCTTACATTTTGTCTAGTCCCTTATTTATTGTATTAAAGTTCCTTCCTGAATTTTGCATCTGTTCCAAATTGAAATAATAAAATAGTAATTCAGACTCTAGTTCTGGAAAAGATCCATGTTCAGGAAGGGCATTTAAGCACATGCTTTACTTTATAGTTAACTTTCAATCCCGGTGTGCTTTTCTGAACAGAAATGGATTTAAACATATGGGTAAGTGCTTTCCTGAATCAGGGCCTAACATTTATATAGTATTTTGCATACATTTTCAAAGCTCTGTACACACTATATGGCAACCCCTACATGCCTGAAGCAAAAGACTCCTATGGCAGTTTTGCTTGGGCAAAAATAGCAGTATGTGGCTCATTAGCTAATCCTACCACCATTCTGTGGTGGATAAGTATTATTCTCCCCATTATACAACTGAGAAAACCAAGCCAGAGATGTTATATGACTCACCTAAATTTACACTGTGTAAATTACACAGCAAGTCATTGGGTAATCAGGATTAGAATTCAGAAATTCCTGGCTCACAGCCTTGTATCAGATCATTAGATAACATTGTATCTCTAGCCATAATTTAATAGGTAGAGCTGGTTGGAACCCAGAATTCCATTCCACAGGAAATTTCAATTTTTTTCATTCCAAATCAGAATGAAAATTAAATATTTTTAAATTTCCCACAGAATGAGAATTCTGAAATTTTGCTTAGGAAAAATCAAAACATTTCATTTTAACTTTGTTGATGCCACTTTTATGTTATATTATATTGTAAATTATAATAAAATATAACATTGAAGTCTGAATGAAATGTTTTGATAAGGTCAAAATGAAATATTCTGAATTGTTTGAATAATTTTTGTCAAAATGTTGACTCAATCGATACATTTCCATAAAATATTATAATTTTGTTAAATCAGCATTTCCAGATAGACCAACTATTCTGTCAAAAAATCTCAACCAGTTTTATTAATAGGCAACAAGTTCTATAATAATCTAAATAGTTATAAATAATGTAAAATTATTTATAATTTTACACACTCTTTAGGATAACGTTATTTCTTTTCATCCTTTTTCTTTTCTCTCTGTTTTAAAGTGTTGCATCTCTACTCAATACAGACAAATAATTGCCAGAAATTTACTAAAAGGTGGGAAAACAAAATAAAACAAAAATGAGGGGGAAATGAAGATCCCAGGGAAATGGTTAACAGTGATCCAAAAGGAATATGGGTCTGAGTTAACTTCAGTGATTGCTTGTAGGGAGGGGTTTTAAAATATGCTAATAGTAACTCCCAGGGAACCATTTCCAGAGCTCTGGCACTAAAACAGTAATTAATCTAATCACAATTTATACAGTCATCTACTATCAATGGCTTCATTAATATTTGTAGGCAGGAATCTGCTAAATTTCTGAAGTATTGCTTACATTGTGATATAATCTAAAGGTGTCCAACCAGCCTAATGGGGAAAAACTGTTACTGAACAGATTAAGTGTTGAGAGCTTATTCATATATGTCTTTGCAGACATGTCTGTGCATCAAATGAAATAATGTATGACCCAGCCCGAGAGCCTGGCTTTCCACTGTCTAGCACCCTGTGTATTTATTTGTATTCACTTTCCAAGAATGTAAATTACTACACAAGGTGCAGGCAGAAGAGAATGAGGTGCCCAGTTAATAATTTATGGCTCCAAACAATGTGGCTGTGGCTTATGGCTCCAAACAACGTGGCTGTGTTAAGCCGTTACACTGCTACCAATGGGAAACAATGGGCCTGATTCTACACTGCTTGAGCCAGACCCTAACTCTGAGGCTGTTTTGCACCTTGTCCTTGTCCACTTGCACAAAGCTGGTTTAGCCAGCTACCTAAGGATCTCTCTGGTACAGGGGTAGCTCCGTGTGACACTGGGCTGGAATATGTGGCTCTATGCCACTCCTTCCAGTTCCTTTTAGGATAGAGATTGGGCCAAGGAAGAGGGGCATGTCCTGAACACCCTTGCTCTCCAGAGATCGTCATCTGTCACAACAGGCACTTGAGGGTCTTTACAGATGGGCACAAGCTAAAGTATCCTTGAAGCTGCTCTAATGTATCTGGGGCCTGAACCACCCCCAATCAGCCCCAGGTCTAGGGGTCATAAAGGTAGCATACAGCCTCCTTCCAGCTCCCTAGCTACAGGACTCCATTTAAGTCATGCTGCCAGAGCTTTCCCAATCCCAACCCACCACTAGACCTGAAACCCCTCTAACTCTGTGGGAGGTGTGACAGGGAGCTTGTCCTTGGATGTATGTGCTTGTCCCAGCACCCTGTTTCAAGGGGGTTCCAAGGCAATGAGAGGACTCCAAAGGAAATGTAATGTAGCCTCAGGCTGCATTAACTTTTCTGAAGACTCCTGGTGAGGTTGGTGGAAGAACAATGCACAGCCATTCCCCCAGCCTGGCTTGCCTCCTTTTTCTGCACTGAACCTGTGGAAAGATGTTCAGAGATCTAGGTGCAAGGGATGGAACCATGTGACTGATGCAACCAATTTCCCCCTTTGGAGCAGAAAGCATGAGATCTATGCACTGATCTCAGGGAGGTGAGCTGGCTCTCCTACAGCAATTAATTACATTCCCTGAACTGTACATCTTAGTGTTTTCATCAAAGTTGAAGAAGTATTTGAATTTGAGCTGTTCATATTTTCCTCTCTTGTGTTTTCTTAAGCATTAGGATTTTGAAAACCCAATAAGCAGAAGTAAATATTCCCATTAGGGGGAGATGATATCAGAGAACTGCCATCTGTCCATTCATATATTTATTAATTAGATTATAGTTCTCAGAATGTTCCAAGAATAAACCTATAATGTATTTTTTATCCTACCTAAATCATAACTTTTTAAGCTCCAACCTGCTCTTCTGTTGTATCATTCTGGCAGACTACTGAATACTACATTACAGCGTAAAAGTAAACATTAATTTGTGATAGAGCTCAATCTTAATTCTATTTGTCTTATAAATCATTATAAAGTTATATGTTAAGGCAGCAAAGTTTGGTAACAGTTTTCTCTCTTACTATCTCAAATCAATAGTGACAATGCATTGTCTTGTGGCAGTTATGGGAGTGCTACTTCAGTTACATTAAGTACTGCAAAGGAATCCTGTAGTCATTGTAGTAAAATGATGGTAACTATACACCTGTATACTTCAAACATGCTGAACATTAGGAAAATCATAGTGCTTTCAGTGAGACAGCACTATGGTTAGGACATACTGTGGGCCCGATCCTGAAATCCTTACTGTCTTCACTGGGAGTTTGGTCTCTGAAGAGGCTTCAGGAATGGTCCCAAGATTAATTTAATGAAGCATATATATATATGTGTGTGTGTGTGTGGATGTATTCAGCAGTTCTCTGTAATATTACATCAGTAACTATAGTTCTGCCATAACCTTAGTCTTCATATAAAAACTCTGGATTTGTTTTAGCCCTGCTGCTATGGATGCCTTGCATCAGCTGTGCTTCAGAAGTATTTGCATTGCTACCCACCTTCAGTGATCTGCCCAGTGAAAGCAACTTTTAGCTGCAGTTGAGACTTCACAGTAGTCCTCTGCCAGTAGATTCTGACTCTGGCTGCCCTGGCCAGCATTGCACCCTTTGGGTGACATTCACCCCTGTTCAGAATACCTGCTTAATACTTATGAACCACTTAAATCCCAGTTAAGTCCCATTTTGACCACCGTGTGCAACACAGGCTTGATATGGACTTTCTGCACAGATGTGAATGTCTCTCTGGAAGCAGCACAGAGTGATTGTAGGCATCCTACCAAGGTGGGGCTCACAGGTGCTTTGAGCCTTTGTGCCTCTACAATCCCACTCCAGCAGACTTCACAGGGGGCATAAGGAGTGGTGAAGAAGGCTCCTTGCACTCTTCCAACCTCACGAGACCCTAAATGTGGATATACTGCACCAGATCCTCAGCTACTGTAAATTGGCACAGCTCCATTGAAATCCTCAGATGGTACCGTATACATCATCATAATACCACTGAAGTCAATGGAATAATATGTCATCACTAACAGAGGATTTGACCCATTGAATTTTTGGACTACAGACTACTGCACTGTGGAAAATCATGGCTCCTTCTGAGCCATTACAATCTACTGGGTGCCATGCAGCTGCAGGAATCTCACATTAAAAACTATTTTAAAGGCTTTGATGTTAAAATGGCTGTGCAGATGCAATACTTCCTTTGTTTCAAATGAAATTCAATGGACCCTACTGATCATTCGGAAGAGACCGAAACTCCATTGAACAGTGAAGTGGAATGAAAGCCCTGAACTGTGTCAGGGCATTGCAATGTGCAGATTGCAATTCCAGTGACAGGGAACCTCTGCATTGTTTGGTGATAAGAATGTCCCAATTAAAAATCTCTAACAGAAATGTTTCGTTTTTAAAGAAAGCTTCAAGTGACTTGTCCATACTATGGATTCCATATATGTGACATTACATTAATTTTTGAGCTTGAAAGGTGGAAGATGACGTTTGAAAAATCTATTTTTTCACTCTCAATGTATAAATCTAAAAGTTTCCAGTTGTTTTGAAATTTGACCATTAAAAAAACCCAACACCCTCCCAAACTGCAAAGTCTGCAAAGTTTCAGTCTGCTAGAAAGGTTTAAATCAGTAGTTATAAAGCAAGCAAGCAAGTGGGAAACCGGATAAGCACACTTAGCCATTCTAGAGTCCTCACTCAGACTCTGTCCTGCAATCAGATCCATAAAGGCAAACCCTTGCACCTAACTGGGATCTCCTGCAGTGTTCTCTCTGTGGGTGTAAGGGTCTGCCCATGCAGATCTGATTGCTAGTTTGGGGCCTTGGTTCTGACTCAGGCAATACTACCCCTGATTTCTTAGTCTTAGGTTTTGGGGACTGATCTTGCTTCTGTTGAAGTCAAAAGCAAAACTCCCACTGACTTTAATGGAAATAGAATCAGGCCCAAGACCTGTATTCACAGGTGTATGAAAAGAAAGGGTTACAGAACTGTAACAGCCTTATTAACATCAGTGTTGATATTCAAGTCCTATAGGAATAATGTATATTTATAAATGTTACAGTGACAGATTCTATAGGATCCTTTGAAATTCCAAGCACATGTTTTTGTAAGGGCTCAAAGAATGGTTGTTGGCTTGATTTTTGTTTAATCTTTTGATTGCCTATTACCTTTCTAGAGAGGGTCGTCTCCAATAGACCTCAGAGGCTTCAAATGATCTGTGCCAGGTAAGCTACCTATGACAGTAATGTCAAAGCAGCCTGTGGGTTTGTTTGTTTTTATATGCAACCATTTAACTTTAAATGAGCTCCCTTCAGTGAGTTCAGGCGACAATTGTGTAGTAATAAATCAGGCCTGCCGTAAGGTAAGCATCAGATTCTGAAAGACTGTAGTAGGGGTAGGCACATAGCAGCTTTATTATTCTCAGCCAAGCAGCAGTTCAACAGCATTATGCGTGGCTATTTGAGGGGCACAATTTGATTCAAGAAGGTCAGGCTTTCCCAGGCCCTCTTGAGCAGACTTGATGACCAATTTTTCTTGCATAGAAATAGTTGATAGAAATATTGCCAGAAGGAGTTAGCTAAGGCATGCAGGGGTCTTGTCTACACAACATCCGAAAATGATCCTGGGGTTAATTAAGGCAGGAGAACTCACATAGAGATGACCTGGACCTTGATTTAACATCTCATCCTACAGACAGCACTTCAAACAGTACAGTACAGCACTCTCTCGTGTGCTAGAGTGTCATCTTTAAAAGAGCCCCCCTCCTCCTTTCCTCCACACCTGCCCACCACACACAGCAAGGAAAGATATTTATAATCTGAGAAACTGCTTTTGACTCATCAAAGTACCCAAATCTATTTCAGAGGGCCTGGTCATTACAGTTTGATTTTATCAATAATAGGGAAGTATTATTGAGAAGTGGCCTCAAGAGTCATCACTGATCACTGCTGGCTGGCACTTTTTAGTCAGATAGCTCACTTTTGAGATAATGTCCCCGCACTTTAATCCCTGAAGGTGAGATTTGAAGTCAGGAAGGGAATGCTGCCTGGCCATGGACTGATGATTAGCTTGGCTGCACCAAATTAATAACAACTCTGTGGATGGAGCTTTTTGATGCCTGAACTAAAGCTGTACAGTGTGGCCATGGACATTCATCACTACAGACCCTCCCTGTCCAAGCATCTCATTGTGCTAGGTGCTTTGCAAACATAGCTGAAAAGACTGTTCCCACTCCAAAGAGCTCATACACCTGTACATCCAGAGTGGAATATGATCTTTATGCAGTAACTAAACTTCTAATCATTATTGTTCAGTACCTCAGTGCTTCATCCAGTGCCACTCCATGGGAAAATATGCTCTACTATGGAGCTTGCATCGTCATTCTCTGTTCTGAATTTCTGAAGGGAGATGCTGCTGAAGTCTTCAGCAAAGTACTATTTTTAGATGCCCATGCAATTTTAATCAGTATCTTCAGAAACTCTCAGGAATACAAAAACAATCATTTCTCTAACTTGGATACCATGCCCCCTTCTTGCTACCATTACAAATGGAAATGGCTGTATTTTTTTGACACCGTGCTGGGTGGCACAGATTCTTTCTTATTGGCAACAGTTCCTTGCCAAATAGGACCCAGTTGCTAAAACTTGAAAGAGTCAATGGAAGCTAACATCAATAAGCTGGCCAGTGGCTTAGTGGCACAGTTCTGCACTGCTTGCTAAACCAGCTTTGATTCTTTGCTTCTGACTCTCTAAGCCAGCAGGATCTCATGCTACAGATGCAGCTCACACAACTCTTGAAAAGGGAATGAGAACCTCCTATTGTTAAACCTTCCCTAGCCAGTTAATGAGTCAGAAGGGAGTTCTACCCAGTGCTAGGTAGCTGTGTGGAGCCTGGAAGATGGGATACTGGAGAGTTTGGTGGAATAGCATGGAACCTTGAAGATGGGGATACTAAGTAGGGCAAAGGGGATCACAGGGAGATGGGAAGAGGCAACCTTTTTCTAATGGTCTGCCTTACCATAGGGTAACACCTAGAATTTGAGTCCTAGTATCGTGCTCCCCGAGCCAGCAGGGGCAGATATGGCTTTGCGTGAGGTGAGAATTGAACAATCACCCATCACAGACTAGAGTAGCTAAGACCTGATTTTTTCCAAAGCTGTGTGCTCTAGCGTCTCATTTTTTTCACTCCCTCTCTCCCCAAAATGAAACACCCAGAGTGTGAGGCACTCTGTGCCACATAAGCATCAGAGGAATGGAACAGAGCGTGACACACAGGGGATGCCAGCCTTGTGATATCACTTAGTGGGGAGGCACCCGCGAGGGGGGGGTCAGTAGAAACACAATAGGCCAAACTCTGATGTGCCACCTGATGCTGAAACACGAGCAGAGCAAACAAACAAAGTAAAAGCTGTAAAACTAAAAGCACTATTTTTACTTGTTTGCTTGTTTGTTTGTTTTCTCTCTTTCACTTCCTTGTTTCCCAGCTGCAGTCATCTCTGGGAGTCAGCCACTTGCTATTGGTATTTGCTGGGCATACTTTCTTGTTTGAAACATTCATCCTGAGAAAGTGATTCACATCGGCACACCTCCGACACATTTACAGCCTGACTGCACTGCTAATCTGGGAGTAGTAGATGGGGAAAGGATATTTTATTTGGCTTCTTAATTCTGAATGCAAATCTGTGGTGGCCACTGGCACTGTGACAGAGGGTATGTCTACACAGTAAAGAAAAACCCGGGGCTGGCCCATGACAGTTGACTTGGGCTTGCAGGGCTTGGCTACGGTGCTATTTCATTGCTGTGTTGTCCCAAGCTCTGGGACCTCCCACCCTGCAGTGTCCTAGAGCCCAAGTCAGCTGGCACGGGCTAGCCATGAGTTTTTCTTTGCTGCGTAGACATATCTTGACAGGTCTAGCAGCATACTGGCAAGTTAAGCAGGGACATTTTCGCACCTGCACATCTCTAAGAGTATGACCATAACAGGAACTTGTAAAGTTCTAGTTATGACACATGTAATATACAGCCCTCAGTAATTGCTAGTGTCTTTTTTTATTCCAAGCCCTTTCTTTGCAAAGTAACAATTTATCTTCAAAAGGGGGAAGGGAGGATTCTAAACAGTTTTATTTGGAGATGGGTCTGAACCTATTCCTGGACATATGAACCCTCAGAATGTAGTAAGTTCCCATGGAGTTCCAAACTTCACAACAGGCCCATTTCTCCATAACGGGAATACCCAAATCCCCCAGATTGTACCCTCCCCCCCACCCTCCTCAGCTTTGAGGAAGTTTACATCCAGATCTGGTTACAGATCCTAGATTTCTGGCTTGGACCCATTTCTGTGCAACTTATTTTTCTTGCTTTTCTAGGCTGGGTAGGGTGCCAGGAGCTGAAGATCTGGCATCAAAAATGTTAAAAGCTTTTCCTCGAGAGCGGATCTCTGCCCAGCATGCTCTTGTTCATAACTTCTTCAACCCTCTGCCACCTCAGCTGTATCAACTTCGTGATGGTATGTTATCTCCTGATCCCATCTCAGCAAAAAGGGGGCTATTTCACATTTGATTTGTTAATAATATCCCTAATAAATTAAAAGCCTGAAGGATACTGCTAGGTCTACATAAGCTGCCAAGTTTTAGGGCTCTGAGCTGCAGTTTGAGCAAGTTTTAGCTTTTTTCCCCACCACATGACAGTATCTTAATATTAGAAAGGAACATGGAGGGGACCTTAATATTGGGGGTTCATTGAAAAAGCAATGGTGTGAATGCCTTTATATAATGCCATCCTTTCCTAATTCTGTAACCACACGCACCCAAAGTTCTTTCCAGAGCTGGGGGTTATACTGTATTTTCACAGGGAGCAGTTTAATTCAAAATGTGATTTGCTCATATCCTGAATTCCCAGCTGCTTTGGCACAGCATGTTAGCCCCTGTTCCCTGAAATAGACCTCCTGCTGCCTTTTGAAGTTTGGAGACACCAGCTGTCTCTTGCAGCCTGTCATACCAGCTCTCCCTTAGAACTACCTGCATTTACTTCTCACTCCCTCTGTGGCTCACCCATCACATACTCACAAACAAATTACACATCCTACCCCTGTACCTACAGACAGCCTTGGTGCCTGCCAAGCTATAAAGCTGGAAAACCTCTTCTCCACCCTGTATAATTTGCCTAGTGCTCCTGGCATTCTCCAAAGCTTCCAGGGCACCAGCTTCTTACTAGATAAGGGCAATTAAGGAGGAACTTTCTTGGACCAAGTTGGCAAGTTATTTGAAAACTTTCATTTTTGGATTTTCTTATATATCCCAAGAAAAGGAACTGCCAGCTAGCATTGCTCCTGAACTGCCACCATTCTGAAAGTGCTGTGTGTGTGTGAGTGAGAGACATCTGTATTCCTTTTCTGTTCACCTAGCCAGAGAGCACAAATCTACTTTGACACTTTAGAAAAATGAAAAGATGGAATCTCGCAGGAGCCTGCCTGTGCCGGGGGGAAGGAGGGGAGCACTCACAGCAGGAGGGAAGTTGACTTTTCTTTATACATATAGGGTTTTTTCCATGCAGAGTTTAAATTATGCCTGATAAAAGGAGTTTCGTGGATGTTTCAGTTCTTTCAAACCCTCCTGGCTTCCTCCCAATTAAATGAGGTTTGTCAAAGCCACAGGGCTCTGCTGCTGCCGGAGAGGCGGACAAGCACTTCCTGCAGTGACATCTCAAATCCCCAAGGGAGGAGATGAAAGTGCCAGTGCCAAGAGACAGAAAAAGAGAGAGTGTGGAAAAAATAGGTACAGAGACAGACAGACAGTAAGGGAGAGAGAGAGAAAGAAGAAATAGGAGAGGGAGTGAGACAACAGATTGGCACAAGGTGTCACTCTCCTGGACAAGGTATAATATCCAAGGCATATTTCCATACAGGGAATGAATTCTTTTCAAATGGGTTTATATACCATCTCACATTTATTATCACTGGTATTTCACTGTATAACACTGAAATGCACCTCAGTGAACAGGAAATTACATGGTGTTAGCAAAGCAACGGATATGCTGGGAACAAAATTAAAGTCTATTGGGTTGAAACAAGTACAGTATGAATGTACACAATCATCTTCATGAGCAACTCATTAGGATTGTAAAAATCAGACGATTTTGAATAATTCCCAATACATCCATCTCCATTGCTATAATCATATAAGACATTTGTTCTCCCATGTCATTTTGGTATCACATCATTTTGGAATTTATTTGTACCATTTTAGAATTCTGGTTGCTATGATAACAGTGCAGATTTTAAATATATTCTAGTCCTACTCTGTTCTGACGGATGCTGGCTAGTAATTTCTGTCTCCTGAAGATGAATATTAAAGTAGGAGGGCAAAGAATAAGATGGCAATAAAGGTAAAGGGCAATGGGGTTAGATTTCAGGTGCAGGGAGGAACCAAATAAGGCAAGAGAAATCCAAATTAAAAAAATGCTCCTGCTGAAAATTCTTTTCTATTTTCATTAAATGATTGTAGCCTGAACTGTCCTTTACATAAGTTGCCCGAACAAATTTGTAGCCAGAGAATATCTTCAAATGGTTATTTCTGAGGAAAAATTAATTGGGGAACCCGTAATTCAAAGAGGAGAGCCCTCCTAAATAACCTCTTTGTGATTACTGAAATGAATGCTAATGGCCAGACAGTGGCTGCTGGCTCCTCAGCCTAGGAGCTGAGTGACAGGAAGCTCTTTCCTTCCACTTGAGAACCTGAGTAGAGGGGCTAGAATGCTGGTGCTCCACAGACACAAGATGCTGGGGAACAAGTGTAACCCACAATAGGTCTTAGTCCCCCCTCCACTGACTTATGGTCCACATAAGAGGATGCAAGTTGCCAGCTAATGGCATTCTCCTTTTAGTTCCAATGACAGAGACTCAAGTTTTCAGCACCACAGGTCCTAGGTTCAAACCCCACTCACAGTCCAGATGGGCTCAACTACATCAGCACCACTGGTGCTGCCGTATATCAAAGGAGCATCTTTGTGGTCTGCCTCTATCTAGAGAAATTGGTAGTCTGAAGCCAGCAAAGCAGTCCTCTTTAAAAAGGAGTTTTCACTCCTTCCTACCCTGAACAGCCTTCTGGCACAGCCCCCTGCCACAGTAGTACCAATACAGCCACAAGCTAGCCCTGTGAATTGCACTCTGGTATGGCTCAGTGTTTACTTCCTGACCGCCAACATGCCTGATGAACCATGCATGTGGAAACACTGAATTCCCTCAACTGAAAGCACAAGAGATTAGAGGCAGCGGCAATTTCTTTCCTTCATTCTAGTACCCTACTCCTAACAGCCTTACACTAAAGTTGTGTGCCATCAGGAGTAAGGCAGAGTAATATTTGCCACAGCACATTTTTTTAGCTGTAAATCTAGGCTATTTTTGCTTTTTTTTTTTTTTTGCTCTCAAAGACTTTAGAGCTGTCCTTTGGGCTGAGAATGCAGTGAGCAGGGGTATTTTGCAGATGGCACCAATATATTCCTGTAGCAAGAACTTAACTCGGGAGCAGCTTCACCCAAGCGACCAAGACTGTGATGTTTGATTAGCAGTAACTGAGGAAGCAGAGAGGCCTGAGCCTGATCTGCATTCAAGTTCCCATTGGACTAAAGGCCCAGCTCAACAGAAGCCTTTTTCACAAAAAATGCAGGTTACATTCAACTCTGTGCAGAGGGTCAGCCCAAAGCCACTAAGTCTCACTCAAGTCCTATTTTGAGGGGTTAAGTAGGATTTAAGTCGTGCATGGGACTGATGCTGGGCCTTTGCTAGCAGAGGAATTTCACCCTTTGTGAACTGGTGGTGGGAGATTTCAAGACCTGCAAGGGAGCTTCCTAACCACTTTCAGGCACACAGGTGTGTCTGCTCTACCAGGTTTGCCTAAAATTCCCCATTGTTGCTACCACCACTTCAGTTTCAGTGAAGGGAGTGCTGGTGTCAATGGTGCACAGGTCTTTTAACTGTTGTATCATCTCACTCAGCTGAGAGCAGGCCTAGGTAATACAATGGTTAACACACTTTGCCTTCACTAGAGCTTCCACTGCTGCTACCACTTGCAGAGCTGCACTGGTGGGAAATTTTATTGCATCATAATGTAAACAATAGGCAGCCTGTAGGAGGCTTCTGTCTGTGAAATAATCTCTTGACTGAGTCAGCTGCTTTGATTAGATTCTCAGTCACAGTTGAAAAGTTTATGTACGCACTTCAGTGTCCGACCATGTGCCTGATCCATCACTGAGTTCTGATGTTTGGATGGGGACATCCTCAGGACTCACTGTTAGACATCCCATGTTGAATAATCAAATTTAGATGCATCAGAAGTTTTAAGGCCTTTTAAAATGTATAAATCCAGTTTTAATATGTCTTTATATGGGAGTATCTCAAAGTTCTGCCTTTGGTGTTAAACAGCAACCTCAGTTTATGCTGGTCCACGAATCAAAGCAATCCTTTCTTCAGGGTCATTTCTGGACTATTTTCCAAATCTTTACTCATTCCTTACTCAGGCAAAATTTCCATTGGCCTCAAGTGGCTGGATTTTCAGAGATGCTGACTTGTGCAGGAGACTTACCTGTGTGAAAACTGAGTGCCTTTATACCACAGCTCTTGGTAGCTGGCGATGCTAAGGTGCATCACCCTAGCAGGAACTTCTAGAAAGAGGTGCACTTGAGGACTCTGGGAATGTAGCCTCTGCTAAACCTTTTGAAAGTGCCATAGGTATTAGCCTGCAGCTGACCTCGTGCTTCCTGAGCACAAGGACTAGGACTGTGCCTGGCCCTTGTAGAGGGGCACAAGTGAGTAGGGCTAGGGGATGGGGGAGGGAAGGAAGGTTCCCTGTGCCTATTCCCCCATTCATGCTCCTGAAAAAGTATAACTAGCCCTAAGTGAGAACCTCAAAGTTGGCCCATATGAGCTCTGGAAAACTAAGTGCAACAGACATTGGGCCAAATGCTGCTCTCAGTCATACTAATGTAAATCCAGAGTAATTTTATAGTGGCCCTATGTTTAATAAGTAAATGTGTTCAGGCAGCTGAACATTCATGACTGATGGGTGATATTAAAACCCTTGAATATTCCAGACACACCACAGTATAGAATCATAGAATATTAGAGTTGGAAGGGACCTCAGGAGGTCATCTAGTCCAACCCCCTGCTCAAAGCAGGACTAACCTCAGCTAAATCATCCCAGCCAGGGCTTTGTCAAGCCGCAGCTTAAAAACCTCTAAAGATGGAGATTCCACCACCTCCCTAGGTAACCCATTCCAGTGCTTCACCACCTAGTGAAAAGCTTTTTCCTAATATCCAACCTCAACCTCCCCCAGTAAGAGGTTAATAGACATATTTGCTTATTTTGTCTAATTACAAAATTGTATCAGAGGTTTCTTTAAGTTGCACTTTTCGTTTCAGATCATTACAGGCAAATCTAAAAAGATTTAGTTGTCTAGCTTGCTGTGAAAGGTGCTGAGACCAGCAATACCATTTAGTCACTTTCCACTCTCAAATGCATTTCTGCCTTCACCAGGTTATCAGCAGAGAAGAGTAAACGGAGATGCAATGATCAGATTTCCAAGGCACAAAAGTTAAAGCTAAGTTTGAGATGGTGACAGCCAACAGCCATGAGCCTAGGAACTCAATTAGTCTGAAAGACAACTATCTCATTATCTTTTCCAAAAATGATATAAATACATAGGAATATAAAAATTTAAAATAAACTCTCTCTATTGACTGTCTAGATGACTGAATTTCCCTTCTCAATTTCTTTAAACACCCACTTTAGTATTTATTTATTCTAAGCGTGAAGCAGCTGCGATAATTAGACTGTCAGATTCGGTAAGTTAATGAGGAGTCACTGGAGTGGAAGGTTTTGCATTTGTGAGATTGCTGAAGGAGAGAAGCTCTATGCCTTCGCTCTCTCTTTTTTCTTTTTCTTTCTTTTCTCCCTCCACTGGGTGGGAAGGAGAGAGCTTGGCAGTGCACAGATCGATTTGAATCCTTTTGATTAGCGGGTTGCATTCCCACCACTGTTCTGCCAAATAATGTTTTGCTGTTGTTTGTTTGTTTGTTTAAAAAGGAGCAAACAAACAAACAAAAACATAGACACATTTTTAGGGGCAAGGGAGCCTGAGTAAATGAAACACACCTCCATTCTCTCCTTCCTTCTCCAAAAATACAGAAGAAAATGAGCTGTGAGGAAGAAATTTCCAAACTAGCTTATATGTCAGGTGATATGAACTTCCAGTATTAGCAAAGTAGTAATGTCAGATTCCCCCTTTGTCACACTTTACAAATGGAGGTACTGTAAACCAAAGAAGGGTGATTACAGGTTCGCTTCAACTGAAACTTAAGAGAGGAGTTTCAGCAGTTTCTGCGGTTAAAATTTCCCTCTTTTCCCTGACTAAACAAGTTTCAATGGATTTTAATTGACTACGGGCCTGATGCTGCGCACACACAAGCAACTTCATTCATGTGATCAGTAATGAGAAAATTACTCATTCACTGAAGTGTTTGCAGGATCAAGTCCACAGCTAATATGTTTTTACATCCTAAATTTGTTTTCTAAAGTACTTGCTCCTTAATTAAATGTCATATTTTTAACACCAGGAGTTGGGGACAACTGTGATTCACTCAGATAAGCAGTTTATCTGCACTAAAACTAATAAAGTTGGAAGGATTTGTCTGGGTAAACATTCCATGTATACAAAACTATATTTCTCTGAACAGTGGCTTTGGGAAACATTCAGCAGATCAGAGCTTCTCTGGTGTCCCTTCAGCCATTGCTGCTCCCTCCCACAATCTTAGCTTAAGAAGAAGAGATCCTTGCAGGTGGAGTGAGTGCTGAAGATGCAGCGAGGTGAGGAAAACATCCTTTTCACTCTCTCTCCTCAAACTTGGTTCCTCCACAGCACAGTCACTGTTTACAGTTCCAGGGGTGAGGCTGCAGCCAGAAATCTGTGACCTATTTGCTCCTTACCAGAAGGGTTATCACCAAGCCAGTTCAAGCAAGTTTTGGTGAAAAACAAGAATGCTCAACATGCTTTTAGGTAAGGAACTAAAAGAACAGTTTGCTCATCACTATAGAAGTTACTGCCAATATCCTCAACAAACGAGATTCCGTAAAGACTGCCCATGTGGGCTGGTATGGCCCTTTAAAGTGGGGAGAGCAGAACAGAAAAGGGTTGCATCTCTCATCCTGTGGCAAAACCCATGGCTGAGGGAAGGTTAAGTAGGAAATTCTAAAAAGTTCTTATTCCTGATCTTCCATCCAAGTGGAGAAGAGGGGTTTGCAGGCTTGTAGCCTCCAAACACACAGACACACCAACATCCCCATAGATATCCCACAGCTCTCAGAATTGCCAGACAGAGGGCAGACCCAGAGGACTGTCCCCTGGGCCCTTTCCTCTCACCACCATGTAGAAAGGGGGAGCAGAGTCTGCAGGAGGTAGAGCTCATAGGGTTAGCAGCATTAACTTCCTCATCTCTGTTTTAAATAGCAATACATTTTGCCATACCTAGCTCTCCTAACTCTCAGACCAATGCCCACCCCCTGAGGCCAGCATGGCTGCCTACTTCACATTTTTTGAATAGCATGTAGACTGCTTAACATTTTTTTTGCTTGGTCTGCATTTGCCAATGGTGAGTTAATCAAGTTTTATAATTAGCTTCTGAGCATGATCAGCAGTTAATTTCTCCAAACTTGCTTATTGATATTGGTTTCAGAAACATTTTTCAGTCATACGAAGAAATTACTGTTGAAGTGACTGGGGAAAGGTACAGGCACTCTATTCATCTCAACAGGGTTAGTCAGAACAAATGTTCTGGTCATGCTTAGATTTTGCAGTATATACATTCCTTCAGTAGTGCATATACCCTACATTAGGTAATCTGAGCCTAGAAACCACTGATGGATGGCTTCTCAGCTCTTGGGACTGCTGTTTGTCATACTAATCTACTCTAGTTGTCTACAGATCTAGAGACTGGAATTTATCACATAGGCCTTTTCCTTTTATGATTAAAAATGCCAAAAAGTGGGCATATTTCATATACCAGGGATACTCTGCACTACTACTCCTATCTTCATTTTCTGAGTTACTCAGCATACATGCGATGAATCAGATTAGGCTTTCAATTACATCAGTGTAAAACCAGGACCACTTCAGTAGATGGAATTACTTTGGGTTTAGATCAGCATAACAATATTACCAGAATTTGGCCCTATGTGCACTCTAATGTCTGAGAAGAGCTAGGTAAAGATGCTGAAATTGTCTTAAATCATAACACCATTGCTTTTACACAGTTTGTATTTCAGTTTTAATGGGAAATTGTTAACTTAAAAATCACTCTTCTGTCTGAAAACCTTTTACCTACTATTGCTACAAGTAATACCTTAGATCTCTATTACTGAAAGAAAATATAGGGGGGAAGTTCCTTTTTTTTCTTGTTTCTTTACTTGACAGTTTTTGTGCAATCAGTTTCACTGTTTCCTCTGTGTAGTCAGATAGGTCCTGGTCCTGCAAACACATGTGTAACTTTACTCTCATCAGTAATTCCATCAAAAGCTCTAGGACTACTCACTTGAGTAAAGTTATGCTCGTGCTTCAGTATATGCAGGATCAGAGCCGTAATCTGTTTCCCCTGTTTTTGTGGGTCTTTCACTCACAACCTTTGTAAAATAGCACAATCACAACAATTGGCAGGGGGAGTCGGGCAGGTGTATAACCTGAAACTTCCTTTAATTAATTTTTAAAATATTTACTAGATTTCAAGTTGATGCTTTCCTCTTATTGCTTTTCCCCTCTCCTCCCTCCCCTCCCCCGCACCTTGCCTTACATATGGATAAGTTTAAATGTCAACTCAAGTTCTCTTCCAAAGTTTAATTACTGGAATGTAATCAAGTAGTGTGGGAATTTAGATTTATTTTTAAACAAAAAGAGTGAGATGTTAAATGTAATAGAAATATTTTTAGTGTTTTAAAAAGCTGCCAATTAAAAGCAAGCTTTAAAGAAATCTAAATAATAGTAACTTAGTATCTAAAGTACAACATTGTGTTCATGCATGAGAAAGTGAAACTGACTAGGAACAGTGAAATTGGCCAACCTGTTTTCACTACTCAACCTGAATGTGGTGCAAAAATAAAAACAAAACAACAACAACGAACATAAAAGGTACAATGCTGGCTTTGCTATGAACCCATAGTAAGGGGCACCATATCATTGTCACAATCTCCTCCCTGTTCTCCCAGTGCTCTGGGAGGGAATAAACTATGCCAGGTTCATATCCTGGGTGGCGTATGTTCCATACCATAGCTCCATTCAGTCTCCACCCTGCTGTATCTCCGCCCATCCAGCTGAAGGAGGGGGAATTTAGTAGCTCTGAGAAGCCTTCTTCCCCTCTTATACTGGTACCCTTGATGCAAATATCCAATGCAGGGGCCCCTTTATAGCTTTGTGCTGCTGAAATAGCTGGGCCACAGTTAGGCCCACACAAAATTTAGAGTTTGTTTTAAATTCACCTTTAATAATTAAAGTCACTAAAGCAAATAAACCTGCAGAATATTTGGGATTATATATTTTTCTTTCAAATTTACATATTCATCCTATCAAGAACTCTCTAGGCACAAGATTTTTATCCTGATAGTATCCCTTGGTTACAGGGTCAGATTCTGCTCTCCGTTACACCTGTGGACATCTGGAATAGCTCCTCTGAAGTCAATGAAACTTCAGGAGATTTACACCAATGTAACTGTGAAGACAGTCTGGTCCAGGGAAATTTCTTTATAAAAGTCACCTTTCAACAGAAAAGAAGGAAACAGTGCAGATGTGTCTTTTGTATTTTTTTAGAAAGCAACGTCAGGAAGATTGACTTGGTAACCAAGATGTAAAAGCACAATCTAGAGTTTGGACCTTCAGAATAAATCCAGCCATTTGTCTCTTAATAGAGAGATCCCTGGACCAGAAGATTGATGAACAAACAGGACAGATGGGGGTTGACAATTGAAAGAAAGTAGGGACTGATCCAAGGCTTACAGAGACCTGTCAGGCCTGGGGTTGCCTACAATCTCCTCCAACAAAAGAGCTCCTGAAGGAAGGAGGGGATTAGTCTAAAGTTGAGTGAAGTTTCCAGGGAAGATGGTTTCTTGGATAAAGTCGTCAACAAAAGGAATTGTTTAAGACTATTTGTTATAATTTCCAAGGGTGAGCTTCTGCCATTACTAACTGGATTATCACCATACCAATTCTATACACCAGCAGAGTGTTAGAAATGTGATTGTGGGTTGGTTGTTTAGAGCCTAATTCAGGGGTCTTCTTATGCTGTATCCTAAATATGTATAGGTGTTTATGAGGGCAAGTGCAGTGAGGAATTAAGAGGATTGAAAACAAAGATTGTTTATGGCAAAATTACTGCACTGTGCACTGGTGCGCTATGAGTTACCAGCGTGTTCTAATCTCCTTGATCTCTGGGTGCTGACAGATCGTGAATAGAAAAGGTGCTCTTGGGTGACTTCCGATGGGAGAAGGCTGGTGGGAGTAGCTGGGAGTTCTTTCAGAGCCAGCACTCCTATCACATTTCTCACAGGGATTCTTCCCCTGGATGAAGTTAGAAGAGTTCTTACTCTCAGTGCTCTACCCTGTTTCATTCAATCATCTGAAGCACTTTTGCTCGTCTCCTAGGATTTCCAGAAACTAGAAGCTTCAGCATAGCCTCAGAGTAAACAGAGGATGGTAAAGGCCTGATCCTGGAAATCTCATATGCATGAACAATCCTTACTCATCTAAGTAGTGCCACTGCAGTGAATGGGAGAACTTGTAGGAGTAAGGAATATGCTGATGATTCAAATGTAAGGATTAGACCCTAAATCAGTGATGATTTAGGACATATTTTGAACTTCTTAGTTTATGTCACAATCTTAATATTACCTACCTTGGCAGGGAGACATATTATGACTTAAAAGGTCTTTTCAAAAGGTCATCTCTACATTTTTGGGACTTAATTCTCATTTACACTAAATCCCCCTTACACAACCTCAAAGTGGGTGTATTATTTATGCCTGCTTTCCAGCCCCTTTACAGTGTCAAAAGGAATTCAATGTAAATAATATGACCCTCTGTTTCTGATTAGTGCAACTTTAAATCTGGAGTAATTCCACTATTCAACAGTGTTACATTTGTGAAGGTATGGGAAAAGCAAGAAGGATCCATTTTGATAATTTAATCTGACCTCCTATATAACACAGGACACAGAACTTCCCCAAAATAATTTCTGGAGCACTTAAACATTTTTAGTGATGGAGAATCCACCATGAACGACCTTTGGTAAATTATTCCAATGACTCTCACTGTTAAAAATGTATGCCTTATTTCCAATCTGAATTTGTCTAGCTTCAATTTCCAGTCACTGGATCATGTTATATCTTTCTCTGCTAGATTAAAGAGTCTGTTATCCAATATTTGTTCCCCATGTAGGTACTTACAGACTGTAATCAAGTCATCCTTTAACATTCTCTTTGTTAAGAGAAATAGATTGAGCTCATAGAGTCTATCACTATCAGTCAGCTTTTCTAATCCTGGAATCATTTTTATGGCTCTTCTTTGAACCCCCTCCAATTTATCAACATCCTTTTTGAATTGTGGACACCAGAACTGGATACAGTGTTCCAGCTCTGGTCGCATCAGTGCCAAATTTGGAGGTGAAATAACCTTTTTACTCCTACTCGAAATTCCCATTTATATATATCAAGGGTTGCATTAGCCTTTTTGGCCACAATGTAACACTGAGAGCTCATGTTCAGCTGATCTTTTTCAAGGTCACTGCTTCCTAGAATAGATTCCTCTCTTTGGTAAGTATGGCCTCGATTCTTTGTTCCTAGATGCACACATTTACATTTAGCCATATTAAAATGCATGTTTGCTGTACCCAGATTACCAAGCGATCCTGACTGCTCTGTATACGTGACTGGTCCTCTTCATTATTTACCAGTCACCCGACTTTTGTGTCATCTGAAAACTTTATCAGTAATAATTAAGTGCTGCGGTGGCTGTAAGTCAACTTAACATAAATCGACTAAGGTTTGTAATGTAGACATGCCCTAAATCTCTGTGCTGTTTTACATTTCCCTGCCCCATAAAACCCAAATTGCCAAAGGAACAAATCATACCTTCTGCCCCTGTGGGTTGAGGAACATGAACATCCTGGCAGAAAGATATGCTGTCCCTCGGCACTCTTTTCCTATTCCTGATCCCATGATGGAAGCCATCCGTGGATCTTCTGGCAACAGAATCTTTAGATGGGGCTTTGGGATGGAATGGGCAGGGAAACTGCTGCGCTACTCAGCATCACTGACACCACTCCCAACTTCACAGGAATTTCCTTCCTAAACTAGTGATGACTGGGGAAGAACTAATTTAGTTAGGTTTCTCTTTGTGATGTAACACACACTCAGCCCAGCCCAGCAGTGATTTCAGGGGCAACAGCTAGCCGGGGAACCCCATGCCTGGAGTTGTATTGCCGTGAAGGCTAGGGAGGAGGGGCTACACAGGAACGGAGAGGCACTTGCCTCTAGCAGATCTTCTAAGATCCAGGCTGAACATGAGGGACCTTACAAATTCTGTGGGCTAACCTTTGTCTTTCCATGGTGGGGCAGGAAAGAGAAAGGGAAACCCGGAGACCCCTCCCACAGAACAACATAAAGGAAAGTCCTGAGCTTCCAGCCCTCTGCATAGGATGAGACTGTGAAGTGGATTTTGTGGACCTACACTAATTTTTCAAACTTGGGGAGCTAGCTGGCTATGGGGGATTGTCATGCAATCTAAATTCTTTCACCTCTAGGGCACCAGCCCAAATCTAGCCGTCATGGGCACTGGTCAGAAGTCATTACCATGCATTGGGTGAGCCGTTCTTAGTTAATAATTAGTTAATGCTTGCAAAGTGCTTCCAGTGAGTAAAGTGGGATATGCCGAGTAATGTCATCACTGTATGGAGACCTGTGTGAGAAGTTACGCATTTGCTGGTGGACAATCACAAAAAACCCTTTATAAATGGCATGAAGAGGTATCCTTGATAACAGCATCAGCAGAGAGGCCAATCTCCTCCCTACAGGACACTCCCTCAACACAGGTATAAAGCTCCTTAGTACGGCAGACTGCAGGACATAAATGGAGGACTTCAGTCTCCAGCCCAACAACCACACCAAAAAAACCACAACAGGTCATACAAATATATAATTAATTTGAGTGAAAAAAAGCCCTTTAATTTAGTAAACATCCTTTTTTAATGTGTACAGTTTAACAGCAGATTTTTTTAAATGGATATTTGCCTATTAAAGAAAAATAAATCAATCAACCTCCTTCCCCATGTTTTGCTTCAGCCGAGAGCAAATTTTTATGGCCAATTTATAAAGCCCAAGAAAAAAAGAGAGGGTTCTAATATGAATACTGACAAAACTCTATCCATAATGGCACAAATGGGCAATGCACTATGCACAAAACCCCCACCATAACCCAGAACTGCATTTGGGGAACACAGATAAAAGACCTGACTTGGGTCATGTGACAGGTGTCACTTCAATAATGCTATTGGGGGCAGAGATAAAAGTCCTCTCACTCTGGTCATGTGACACAGCTTCATTACTCTCACAGCAGGTGGTCCATGAGGCTCAATGCCTTTATTTTATTTATTTATTTATTTATTCTGTGATAATGAGAAAATGTTTAAACTCCCATCCCTGTGTTTAAACACTTCTTCCTGCTGACAGCAGCGGGGGGATCCGTTGATCAACTGTCAGATTGGAAAGTGCAATTTTTCTGAAAAGTAAACAGCATGTTTGCCAGTTGGAAATAATTTTGTGTTTGTTGGGACTGTTAGTGTCGGAATGAGGGAGACATGTCACAGCATCTGACAAGTCGGGAATGGGGAATAGGAAACAGGCTCAAAAATACCTTTTATACTGTGCCTCTGCTAACAAGAGCCTGAGATTTTTTTTATATTTCTCCATTGTTATGTGGTAAAAACCAAAGTCACTTAATGATTGTTTATGAAACTTTTAAACCAGTGACTCAGATGGAGGATGGACACCTGGGGACTACTGCTAGCTGAACCCACTGTGTTTTAATAGAAACTTTCCTTCACCTCAGGCTATTAGCCAAGATGGTCAGAGATGTAACCCCATGTTCTGGGTGTCCCTAAACTTCGGACTGCCAGAAGCAGGGCCTGGATGACAGGGGATGGATCACTCAATAATTGCCCTATTTTATTCATTCCCTCTCAATAACATATAGGAGACTCCTGAGCTTCCAGCCCTCTGTGTGGGATGAGACGAACTGTGAAGTGGATTTTATGGTCCTACACTATTTTTTTAAACTTGGGGAGATAGCTGGATATGGGGGATGGCACTAGGTACTGTTGGAAGGCAGGATACTGGGCTAGATGGATCACTGGTCTGACCCAATATGGCCATTCTTATGAAAATTAAATAGATTAAAAAATAGAGACGGTGTTTAGGTACTAGTTGGTGGGTGGCATTTAAAACGGACAGAACTCATTTTACAGTTAGGAGGGAAATAGAAAAGAACTCCTAGCTCCCAGTGATGATGATTATATAGGAAAGAGTATGTTATATAGATCTGACATCACAGCAATGAGATGTGCCCTTTTTGCAAAGATGAGAAAAATTAAAGACAACTCTCATACAACACATAAACCATAGGGTTAGTGGAAATCAGTGAGAGTTTGGGGTGTAACAAGGAATGTAGGTTTAGGTCCTATGATTACAGGAATTAAATCCAGCTATGATGACTGGCCATGCTATGTCTTAAGTCACAGGTACATGATACCATAAAACTATTCATAACTGTCCTGGAATCAAACAAAATGTAACTTTATGATCTGCACATTTTTCTCTCATCTATTAGGCAAAGATCTTTTAAATAATCAACTCTTATAAAAAACTAAAGATACATACACTGTGTATCAGATTTCAGTTAAATATTACTGTTCAAATGTACATTCACCCAGAGACACACACACAGCATTGTATATGCAAACAGTAGGAACCATGTTAAACTTGACTGCAATATTCAATAATCTAAATGGCAACACCTGCTTAGAAACAATGATTAGAAGTTTTTGTTCTACATGGCTTAAATTCAATAAACTTTCTAAGCTATGAATTAGTAATATTTAATTTCTGAGCAAGATCAAGTGTGCCCCTATGTGAGATAGCTAAGAGACTTTCATTGTACTGATTAAATGTACTGTGAGCTAGATGTATGCAAAAATATGCTGTATGGGAGCCTTGTTCTCTCAACAAATACCTTACTCTGGCGTCTGCATTGAAGTGTCCATCGGACAGAATTATATTGTTTTTTTTTTCCTTGATAAATGTCAGTACTAATAACTCACTTTTTTCCCTGTTATATGAAGTTTTGGTTAGTTAAAAGAAAAGATTTGAGGCCAGATTCTGACCTCATTTACACCACAGTAAAAAGAGAGCACCAACCACTACCACGTGGAGTATATCGCTCCAGATACAGGCCCTGATTCAGGAAAGCACTTAATCACATGCTTAATGGAAGCCTGTGCTTAACACTGTCCTGAGTAAGGGCACTCTCCTGAATTGTGGCCTTACACTGGTATAGCTTCATTGAAGACAGTGGAGCTGGCTATGACACTCCCTGACTATACAGTTGTAACAGGGATCAGAATCCGGCTTTTTATTAGCAGTCATTAAAAATATACAATTTTTTAAATGATAATTTACTCATTTAGCAGACTGACATGCTGCTGAACTGGGGGGGGGGGGGGATTTCCCTGGGGAATCTCTAAGTCATTACAGCAGTTAACTCTGAACAGTAGGTTAAATCTCTCCAAACTGAACAAGTCTGAACATGCCAGACCTCAGAAAGGATTTATTTGGCGTTATATAGGAAATAAAGCCCCTGAACTTTGCCTCAAAGCCCCCTAAAGGTGACAGCACAGAGTGTTAGTCACAAATGTTGGAAAGAACCAGGAGGATCATGGCACCAAACTGTAACTGCTTTAGACATGAGACTCCCCTGATCTCTGATAAACACTCTGACATTTGGCAGCCTGACAGCTTCACAGTTCCATAAGATGCTTCCTAATTAGAGCCTCTGTGAGAAATAATCCACAACTTGAAGTTTATCTCTGACTTCCTCGCTGTACTTTTTTCCTTTTTTGTTCCTGCGTTCTCATTTTCTTCCTCTTCTCACTGCTTTCTCTCTCACACTCTCACTGCCCCACCCCTCCATCTCTGCAGGCAGAGTCAGCCAAGTGTAAGGCAAAACAGATGTCGATTTCTTTCTGTCCCTTCAGCTAAGTACAACCCTGGGCAGAAGTGCACCTTTTGCGATTTAGTGTCACCTTTGGATGAAACTGGTAGATAATACAGAGGAGAGCACAGCAGAGAGTGAGGCAAAGAGGCAAAAATGATTCAGTATAACTAGTCTGCAAAAAGAGGCCTCATTTCATACTTGTTTTAATAAGTTAGAACAAGAGATGGGCCTAGACCAAAACGCTGGATACAAACACTTCCTAAATGTGGGGGAGGAGAGACTGTATATTCTCATCTGGTTCCAGATCTGAATTTTGTAGCTGTACCCCAAATCTGTAATGGGCTGACCCAGTATCCTGGATCTTCACAGCCTTGATTTTTGGTTGGAGAAGAGGGTGGAATATGAATCAAGATTTGGCAGCTCAGGCCCAACTATTTAGAACACAGTTTACAATATAAGTAGTGCTGATGTACCAGGGGGCCAGGGCAGATTTACCCAGCCTACCTGAAAATGAGAACATAACCTTACATGAACAGGTACCATTAAAAATGCCTCATTTGTGGAGCTTATCATTTTGGGGCACATGCTGCCATCTTTATTCACACTGAGTAGTACCTTACTTTTCAAGTAGTTCAAGAATCAAGCCCTTTGCGAGCACTTTAAATTCAATAAGCAGTGCTATCACATTTGGAATTTGACCACATTAATAAACAGCATCTGCTATCACAAGTTTATATGACTTAATGGATCAGATTTGACCGGTCAGGAGGCATTCCCCATTAATGGGATAGACTGTTTTATATGTGATACACCAAAACCCTTTATAGAGCAATGAGACTGGCAGCACATTCACTAATGTATGACAGCCATTATGCACTCAGAAATAACTTACTCACAGGATTGGGCATTAGAACCAGCTTTATGGAGCCAGGAAATTTAATTCCCATCTGCTACTTTTTTCAGGGAGTGCCAGAGACTCTAACTCTCACGTGAACAGTCACCAATGATGGGCAGAACCTAAGGGATTTTGGCTGAAGCTGATAAATGATGGATAGAACTGCATGTATACCACAGGACTGTTCTGCAGATGTCAGCATTAAGTAGGATCCCAAATCCCATTGTGGGGCTTAAAACTACAGCTATTAAACATTAACCTTAGTGGAAGTTAGAGATTTAATTCAAAGCATCAAACAAGATTGTAGGGTTTGTGTGAGATACTTAAGACTCTTTATCTAGTGCCCATGAAAGTCAGTGGTAGTCTTCCCACTGGACCAGGTCCTCAGAGAATCAATCCTTTTAGTTACAAATATTTTCATTGGCAAACACTGGAGAAGTCTTTCTAATCCTTGAACATCCAGGTACTTCAAATACTGCACTTGTACATACATCTGATTCAGAGTGACCTGGATCAGTTGGTAAACTGGGCACAAGCAAACAATGTGTGTTTTAATACCACTAAGTGTAAATGTACACATCTAAGAACAGAGAATGCAGGCCACACTTACAGGATAGGGGACTCTATCCTGGGAAGCAGTGACTCAAATTGATTTCCAACAACAGATGACCCTCAAGTAAATACAGCTGGCTCATATTAACAAAGCTCCCTAAGTAGACTGTAGCTATGGATTCTCTGAGAGACCATATTAAGTCTTTCTATAAAACTGAATAGATTTGTATTATTCAGGTACACTCTACCTACACACAACGCTTGTGTTGAAAAATTCATTTTGCAGTTCGCTAACATTATCTATACCAAAACACTCTCTTTGAACACCCTGAAATGGAAGGAGGGTAGGTCTGCATCTATAACCAACGCTGGCTCCAGCATCTGCAATGGGCCATATCAAAACTCTGCCTCAAAACACCTCAACACTTTGGAGTCAGATCCAGAACCAAACTTTGTGAGGTGGGCTTCTCTCTAATTTAGAGCATGAGCTACTATTAAGATTAGTATAGACACAGATGAAGAGGCAAGTACAGATTTGGGGAAGATATTCATTCAGCAGTGACCTGATAGATGTTTGTGATAGGAAAAATGATGATGATGAAAATGAGACACAGGCGGCACAAGATGCTCTGCTTCTCATATAGTCCTTTACACCAGTGCAAAGTGGATGCGAAAATCAGAATGGGAGCATTTAGCATACGCTTAGCACCAGTGTAAGTGATTTTCAAAAGTACAGGTAAAACAGGCCTAGGAGGCTTAATTATAGTGACATAGCCACAGTATCATAGAAAAGAATTGCCTCTGTTTTCTGTTAAACTACACATTTTTAAGAGGTTTGTAATTTAGTCATTTTAATCCACTTCACAGTTTCAGACCAAAACTTGAAATGCAAGTTGGCAGCCCAGAGGAATTTATTTTGTAATTTTTTTGAGGGCTTAACTCAGTTTGATAGATTTAGAGCATATTTAATAGGTTTGTTGGTTTTAAAAGCTTAAAAGGAAACGAAGAACAAACAAACAAAAAACAGCTACACTGAAAAATTGAAATTTGGCAAGGGCCAAATCCTTTGGGCAAAACTGGCTGAGGAGAAGATCTGCAGGATGGATCTCAGAGAAGCAACAGAGAAGATGATTTATCTCACAGCTACAATGCAGAACTGTGGCTTCTTCAGATAATTCTATGCTTCAAATAGGGATTTCTATAGCTTGAATACCAGATTGCTCTGGCCCCAATGGAGCTCTATAGCTTCTAGCTAATATGGGACTCACTAATGCAGATTATACTGTCTAAACATTTGCCAATATATTATGTACTAAAGTCCTGTATTATGAAAGGTCCTTCACCTTGTGCAGATTAAATGTTGCTCAACAGCCTTCCCTAGACAGCAGTGCAGTCACATATCTATACCTATACCAGTGTCTGTGACAAAGCAAATATTAGCTGTCAAGAATGCTGAGCTGATTATGCAGAATCTTTGAGGGATATGCTTTCCCTGGGATTTGATTTTATTGGATTTTAAGGGTGGGATTTTCAAAGGCACTGAAGGGAATCAGGTGCCCAAATCCCACTGAAAAATCACAGCCTTTGCAACCACCCAACATAAATTTCATCTTAAAACTTCCTTCCCATGCTTGGCTGTTCCTAGGTTTTCTCTGCAGAAACTTCTCTGTTCCAGACTCTGGTTTTCTCTGTGCCTGAAAGAGGCCATGGACCATCTTATACCCTGGCTGGATCTAACTCATTACATTGTAATACATTATAATTTAATGCAACATTCCAACACCTGGTAAGAGGATGATTCAATAGAAGAAACCTGTGTCTTTAAACAGGGTAATTGAGTTTGCCACCATCTTATAGCTGTAAAGAAGATGCACAATTACTCCCACAGGTAAGGCCACGTACAAGCAGTTTTTGCAGGCTCAAAGTAAACCCTTGTTGCCAGTAATCAGAAGGTTGATCACTGAGGGCTTGTCTTCACTATGCGGCCAGGTTGATGTAAGATATTCAAGTTACGTTACATAAGTAACTTAACTGATGTTGATTTACCTTGCATCAAGTTGCCGCACTGTCTTCACTATGCTATGTGGAAAGAAGACACTGTCCCATCAATTTAGCTTATGCTTCTTGTTCCGTTGGAGTACTGGAGTCGACAGGAGAGCGCTCAGCAGTTGATTGAGCGTGGCTTCACCAGACCCACTCAATCGATGCCGCTGCATTATGGCTGCCGCACAGACGGAACAGTGTAGTGAAGAGAAGTCCTTACAAAACTGGAAGATACTAGCATGCTGAACACCAAGATGACTTCATCTCCATTTTCAAAGGCAAGTGCTGCACCTGAAAATGTTGAAACGCTAACCTTGTCCCAAAACATCAGATATGACATTAAGGAGGTAGCCCAGGTGGCACCTGATTAATGCATGTGCTGATCAGGTGGGAGGCAAACCAAGTTATGGTTCACTTGATGTCAGTGGCATACAGAGGGTCGCCAGCACCTGGGGTACAAGCCTATGTTTGCGCTTCCCCCAGGCCTCAACGCACCCCCCAGCTGCCCCGGGGAGGGGGAGTCTGTACCTGTAGGGGGGGAGGAGGCATGAGGCTTGGGGGGGAGGGTGCAAATGAAGGCTTGGCTCTGCCACCCCCTCTCCCCACACTTACCCACCATATGGTGCTTGCCTCTCCCATTCCAGCCCAGCACCGACTTGGACGGGGCAGCCTCATACCCCGCTCCAGCCTGGGGGCAGAGCGCCAGGCCAGCCCTTCACAACATGCCGGGGGGGGGGGGGAGGTGCTGAGGGACGCCCCTCAGAGCCTCCTGTGTCTCCCGCCTCCTGCACATTGTGAAGGGCCAGTCCGGCACTCCCCTGCAGGCCAGTGCCCGGGGGCCTGCCCCCCTCACCCCTCCCTCGGTATGCCACTGCTTGATGTGTCATGAGATGCTGGAGCTTGTCACTTTGTTAGAAGTCACAGCAAGTCTGGTTCAGGCAAATCTGGGACCCCCTAGGAAGCTATTCAGTTGGACATGTGTCTAGCAAGACCCAAGAGGCCATGTATGATTTTCTCCCCTTCAGACAATTTCAAACAGTTCCACTATAGAAGGTAGAGTGACCAGATAGCAAGTATGAAAAATTGGGACACTTATTTTCAGGAGAGGGGGGTACAGTTGCCCCTATATAAGATAAAACCCCTAATATCAGGATGTCTGGTCACTCTAATGCAGAGGAAAGAGAAGTTGTTAGTTCAGTAGTGTGGGGGCTTGTAGAGAACACACCCAGAAATGGTTTGTGCATTGCCCCTAGAGGGAATGAGTTATCTCCACACATCTATCAGTCAGCACTAAGAAACTTGTACTCCACCCCACGAGCGGTAAACATGTCAATGTCATTTCACCCTGTTCTTATGGGATAGAGTTCCAGTGACCCGAAGTACACCTCTGTCAGTGCAGGTTTGGCAGCATTGTCTGAACGGGCCCAGGGTCCTAGGGCAGCTGTTAAGTTCAGAGCTATGAAAATCACCAAGACAGGCTGTGCCCAGATGCTGCCTGACTACATGGAGCAGAATGGCCATTTTTAATCAGACAACAGGCACATTTTTAATTCTTCAGGGCTTCTTGCACCAGTACTTATAAAAGGTCAGATCAGTTTTTGCAAGTTAGCCCTGGAGGACAACATCTGACGAAGTGAGTTACAGTCCACGAAAGCTTATGCCTGCAGAAATTAAATTTGTTAGTCTTTAAAGTGCTACAGGACTCTTGTTTTTTTTTTTTATCCCAGCCATACACACCTTGGAACCTATGTGGGAAATTCAAGAAAGCAGAGGATTGGAGTAAATAAAAGGAGCCATGTCATTAAGGTTTGGCCCATGAGCACATACATTTCTCTATATTTTCCCCTATCCTGTAGTTAATTGTGTGTGTGAGACAATCTGTGCAACAGTCACACTATGGAGGAGACTCTGATGGAGTTAATGCATTAACTGAAACTCAGTTATCCAATCGGAAAACAACAGGGTCTGGAGGGGACCATGCTATGGAGACCAACTGCTCACTTGCTCCATCCCTCGTACTGGTCCCAAACACCTATGAAATCCAACCCCTAGGGAGGACCTTCCAACATATCTTGGGGTGAAGCGGATACTCTCTGCTTCTGTTCCCACGCTTCACAGCAAGCACTGCTAAGTTTAGTTCCCCCTCCATTTACATGAGCAAAGCAGGAGAATACAGCCCTATCTGACATATTTCTATTGCTTCTCCCATGTTCCTAGTTAACATTTCAGAGGAAGTAGACCACAGAAGCTTATCACTCATCACTGGTGTCTCAGTGGGTAGCAATAGTTGGGCAGTCAGGCCTAGTGGTGGAAGCGAGAGTTCTGCCTACCAGTTAGAGCTGGATCTAGGGTGGGCAGACTCCAGGAAACAAGGACAGGGTCAGTATTGGTAGAGCCCTGTGTGGATACAAAATTTGGATCTGCATCAATCTGCAAAAATGGTCCGCAGACGCCGATATTTGCTAATATAAAGCAGATATCTGCGGATTTGCAGAGCTCTAAGTATCAGAGGCACAGAAGCCAAATGCCAGAGCCAGGGAGTAAACAGGAGCCATAAGCCAGAGACGGAGCCAGGTATCAGTACCAGACAGGCAGAAGTCAAATGCCAGAATTGGAGGGTCAGCCAGAGGCAGAGCAGACAATCAAAGCCGGAAGGCTGGGACATGGCACACACTGAGCAGCCGCTGATCTGATGAGAAGGCCAGGCTTGTTGGCACGACTGCAGCTATGATGCCAGTTCCAAGGCCGTGCAGGTGGGCTTGCTAGTTGCCTAGCAATGAAGTTAGGGAGCAGGCTAATACTGGTCCTAACTGGTCTGGGCCCTTCCAGCAGCACCCATTTTAGTAAGCAGAGCAGTACCTCCACGAGCCACAATAGCCCAGGCTCTACAGAAGAAACAGCGAATACCATAAAGCACGGTTAGATCCATGTCTACATAGGTTTGGTCTCTCCTTTGTTCTAACTAATCCTCCAAATGGCACTGATGCAAGGAAATGAAGCCTTCCTTGTCTCAGGCAGATGTCTAAGATCTCAGCACGCGCACACACACACACACACACACACACTTGAAGCCAGTCATTTTAAGTATTGTATGATCTCATTTTAACCCATTTAGATGATAATCTACTCTAGCTATTAATACTTTGTATTAATGTAGATCCTTTTATCCCAGTAGCTTGGCACCAGGTTCTGATTTATTAATAGCTGGCTCCCCCTGGACTAGGGGGTGCAGGATGCCATGTTGCGATGAGCTTTAATAACTCACTGTTACCCATTAGTAAATCACAGACTAGCACTTTGCATTCACAGAGCAAATCAGATTAGTTCCCTCCACCTGACGTATCTTGGCCTTGTTGTGCAAAACTATCTGCTATATAATTTTTATTAAACCCTCTAAGATTTTTAACTTGGATTGAGCCTGCTCTGCTGAACTTTTAACTATATTTTAGGGAACAGAGATCAGTGTGACAGAAGAGTTAAAGAATTTCACTGCCTGTTGCCCATATTCAGTCTGCCTGTTTATAAGAGGGTATTTTTTTGCAGGCAGCAGCATTATAGCATGCTGCAGAATTAATGTATTTATTATTTTAGAGAAGCTCATGTTTTTTTAATGTCTCCCAGTTTGAAGGGAGGGTTGAAATTAAGGCCAACCTATTCGCATTGTGAATAAAGTTATCCACCCTCCACAAATATGCAGAAATAAATGCCTTCTAATGAACCCTGGAGGACTGAGCCTTTGATATGGATCCTGCTAGGGGCACAGGGTGGGGGGAGAGAAGTTCTAGCCAGACTGAAACCCAGCATGGCATAGGGATAGGCGAGCCAAGCAGTCTTCCTCAGAATGAGAGAGAAAGGAAATTGGATTATCTTGCTAGCAGTTGGTGTTTTTCTATCTCGAAGAATCTACAGCTGAGGGGCCCCAGTTGGGAAGTTAAATTCAGCCTTGTTTAAACAGTATGTCTCCTCCCTCATCATAACAAAACAGATCATTGTGTGTGAGATCCAAAAAACGTAAATCTGCTGCTCTGGCTGGATCTAGAGCTGATGCAGAAAGAATAAAAACTTCTGGGTTTGAATTTTGTTCTTGTGGCCACTGGAGAGAGAGAGAGTTGTGTGAGTGTGTATCAAGGAGCTCTAACAGCAGGCAGAATCAGAGCAGAACACAGTTCAGTTCCCTCAGACAAAACTATTATAGAGCACTGTTTTGCAGTTTACAATGCTCCAAATAAGCACTAAAAACAAACAAACAAACAAACAAACGCAGCTGAAATCCCTTAACAGAGAAAATCTGGTTAAATGGGTTGCTTCCTGGGAACAAGTTGCTGGATAAAAAGGAATACTCTGGCAATGGGGATGTTCTTTATATTGTCAAGGGGTCCCTTAAAAAGACCATTTTAACCTCTTGTTTTAACCTCTTCCTTCTAGAAAGTCAGAGTGTGCAGTAATAGGACACCAGTGGCTGGAGAGTGGCAATGTAATGGCAATAACGGAAGTATAATAGTTGTTGAAAAAATTAAGTTGAGTATCCAATGTGATCCAATGGGCAAATGCAAGTTTGGGTGTAGAAATGTGGGCTTCACGTGTCATGACAGACCAAGGAGGTAATCCTTTATTTTGACCTGCAGACAGAACTTGAGGCATGCTTCCTAATAGAGATCAAGCAATGGTGAGAGCATAGAACAAGCAGACTGGTGTCTGGGATCTGCCATTGCCCTCCTCCTGTGAGTGGGGAAAAGGAATCACTAAAAGGAGTCCCTTCTCTTCAGGCAGACATGAAGATTGAGGAGAGGCGGTAGGGAAGATATGACACTGAAAGGAGTCACAGAAAGCCACAAAGGAATCAAGATGTGATGTCCCGATATTGGTTTGCAATGTCCGTGCCACAGTGCTGCATCAGCAAATGAGTCACAAAAAGATGCTGCATCCTAACAGACTAGCAGTGCAATGTCTTAACAACGGTGGGTCAGGACATTATGCCACAATTATTAGAGCCTCTTTGTAACTCCATTCCAGTGACATACTAACTGACCTTCCCATATTGTGAGTTGTTGGAATCCTTCAGAATAAGGGTGTGAGGTACTGAATGTGTCCTATGAAGTGCTCAACTGCCATGAAGGCTAACAGTAGTTAACCATACTCAGCTCTTAAGCAGGGGCTTAGACTCAGTGATTTACTGGGGGCCTCTTCCAGCCTTTACCATTTAGCATTCTATAGCTCTCCATTAAAATGTGGTCCACAATATGGGAACAAACTCGAGAACCCTTGGTCTTACACTATACTTAACAGTGTGGTGCATCTCAGTCACAACGGATGAATTCTCATCAGTCTGTAGTCGAGTTGCCTGCGAGTTCCAGCCTAAGTACGTTGTTTTTGGCTACAATGGTTTTCAGTATCAAAAAGGCATCATGGAATTTTACTGGCCACAGGTGGCCAGGAGAGGACCCCTAACACCATTCTGGATACTGACCCAGGAGAAAGCACCACCTATTGAATCACCAGTGACACTCTCTGCCCCACCTGGGTCTTCCCTAGAGGGCTCCCATCTAATAAAGAAGCTACCTATTAACTACATGTAAATATGAGAGTGTCAAGCTGTATAAAGCCTTGTAAATGAATGCCAAGGTAAAGCATTCCTGATCCAGACCCTTCAAAACATGCCAAATATAGAGACTTTGTATATACTCTGGATGTTCATGATTGTCATTAATTTGAACACCTTAATTTCAGGCTAGGAAATCAGATTCCCATATTTCTCCATGATTCAAGGGAGGTTACTCTGTTATATTTTTAATAGAAACTGTGCAAAAGCATTACAAGTAATAGCCAGATCTTGGGAAGGGGAGAATGGGGAAGGCGCACACCATTTTCCTCATTTAAACACGCACAGAAATAGAACCCCCTTATCCAGCTATGAGCCTTTCCAGTATGCATCCTGGAAGTATGGCTAATGTATATCCCTCAGCTTGTAGGGTTTGATGCTATTCCAGGCATGCTTCATAGGGAATACACTGTTCAAAATAATCATCCATTTGAGCAGTGTAAGTACCAATCTATGCTAAAGTCACTCTGGCTGCTATCTGGGAATGAATTACAAAGCAAATCTGGCTATGTGCATGCCTATAAATTTAAATTGTTGGGGAGATCTACGGGTCTGGAGAACACCAGGGACCAAAGAAAGGAGGTGTCCAAATGTTGCTACTTTTTCCTGCACAATGAACCAGACCCACAGCTGCTGTAAGTCAGTACAGCTCCACTGATTTCAGTTAAGCCATACCAGCTTCATACAAACTGAGGATTTGGCCCAATATTTCTAAGATCTGATCTGTTCCCTCTGTCCATACAAGTAAAACTCTCATCTAAGTCTTCATATCCCACCTTGATTCCTGTCACTGCCTCCTCACAGCTTCTCTACAGGTGAGACAAAACAAGGATGATTTTAGCTACTTTGCCCGGCAATCTAATCACTTTGTCCTTCACATCTCCTTCTCATCAGTTCAAGCTTCCTGTCACTGCATTCAAGGTCCTGCATAACCCTGCTTTTTCCAATTAATCCATCTGGTTTCTAATTACAATGCTAACTGTTTGCCCTTCATGATACCAACGATGGCTGCTTAGTTGCCCTGTTTGTCTGCATCCCCTATAACAAGTCACCCTGCTTTCTTCCATGCTGACCACAATGCATGGAATAGCTTTCCTGAGTAGGTCTGCAAAACCACTACCATCTATCCTTTAAACCCTCCTGAGCTCCCACATCATCTGTGATGACCACAAGAAACCAGATGATTCAGCCCCCTACTTATCCATTTTACTTATTTATCTCCGAAGTGAACTGCTCACCTATAGCTACCTCCACACTTATGGGGGCAGGTAGAATACAGACCCTGCATGCCCAGCAGCCAGCATGGGTATAAACAGCAGTATAGATGATGAGACACGGCATAGACAAGTAGCGTACTGAACCTGAACACACCTGAACCCCCACTGTATGTACCCTACACACCCAAGCAGTGCCTCTCCCATCTACACTTCTAATTTTAGCAGTAGAGTGTCTCACTGCCTCCCAGCTGCCGGGCCCTTTCCCCACCACAGTGAAAGGCTATGGCAGTAGGGAAAAGGCTACAACAGAGGACAGCTGCTGGAGCCTTTTCCCACTGCCTCCCCACTGCTGAAGCCTTTCACTGTGGTGTGTAGCCACACACTGTAGTGACAGGTGTGGCCACAAACTGCCTTTCTATTTGCCACCGTAAGTGCTGACATAGCCTCTATGGAGGGAGAGGGCTGAATTTTGAAAGGCTGGGGTGCAAGGACATTGGAGTTTAAGCTGGGAATTGGTGTAGGAGAGAGACATAAGGACTGAATTATGGGGGAATTTCGTGTGTAACAAACAGAACCAACCACCATGTTAAGTAACATGGCATGTGCCTACTAGGACCCTAATCACTCCACTTCCTGAGGCTAGGTGTAGGATGCAATGTGTGACACAGATCCACAATACAGGATACAAAAATCATTCATGCCAGAGACTTAAAGAGCTATGGGATTTATTTGTTTTAATGTAAATAATCCTTTCTGTAACTTGTCTCATGATTCATTCTGATCCAAATCAATTTTCAACCAACAGAAGGGAGAGTGTCACCAAATTTGTATGAAATGCAGGCAAGGCAAGGTTGAGATTGAAATGAGAGAAGTTTGGGAGGTTTGGCCACGTGTTGTATCTCTTACCCCTGCCAATCATCTGCTGTCTCTTTTAAGACCATAAGCTCTTTGGGGCAAAGACTGTCTCTCTAAAGCACATAGCATAGTTTGGGCACTACTGCTATCTAAATGAATAATAATTCTAATGTATATGCAATTAGTCCATATGGCCAAGAAAGAAGAAGTTTTTGAAAAATTATCATGCACAAAGGCAACACAGGAGAGAGCTGTCCATGTGGGATGCACCCCTATGCCCCCACAGGCTTAAGAAGAGTGCAGCACATCGGAAGGAAGATAGTGGTCATGGCCACAGTGCAGGGAAGGGGTTAACTGGATTCTGACTCTCACTGTTGAACTCATTGATTCATTTTCTCTGTTCCTATTTCTTTCTTTCTCTTTCTTCTCTCTCTTACAGCCTGATTAAAAACTCTTTGAGTTTGAAGGTTTTTGTGTCAAAACAGCTCAGCTGCCAGCTGGGTGCCAGGCCGTGAATATTCATGGTATTTAAATGTGACAGTGCAGTGGGGGCTACAGGCTGGGCTAGTTTGCTCTTTTTAGATGGAGATTAGCTGCCACTTTGCTCCTTGTGTTCTTAATCAGCACTGTTGTTAAAATATTACAGCTTCTGTTACAACTATTAATGACCTAAATGAGGAACAGGCTCCTCCGAATTACATCAAACATGAAATGGTCACTTCTAATTTTAGATTGCATTTCTTTCCACTTTGGTAATGTGTGTTTTCCTTTTTAACTGAAGATCTTCCATGGTACCATGCTGCTCAGTTGCAAACTCTTCATGTAGTGAGGAATTGGGATGGCTCAAGAAAGTGGGTAATGGGAGCTGGAGCTTTCACCTCTGGGTCACTAGTTCATTAAGGTCAGGAACTAGCCAAACGTTATTTACTGTCTGATGGCTGTTTGGAGCCATGCATGAAATGCAGTGATAGGTTCTGTTTTTTTCCTACTAGACAAGCATCCATGCTCTGCTGCTATAATTGAACCTGCTCATTAGCACACTCAGCAGAGGCCAGTGGTAAATGAAGAATTAGCTCTTCTTGCACCTAGCAGTGGTCTTTGTGGGACAGAGATGGGGCACATCAGTAGAGCAGGATGAGAGAAGGGTGCCCTGCAGCTCTCTGTGCTGCTTTTGCTCTGTGGATAAACTAAGGATGGTACTTTATCCACAGTTTAGGAGCCATTCATTTAGACTGAACCCTGACAGAAAAGATTTCACAGTAAAAAACAGCACAGTCCTCGAAGGAAACTTCTACCACCACTCAGAACCAATCTGCATCCATCCACAAAAACCATACACATCCCTTATCCAAAAATAGGCAATGTGAGGAGAAAACACCCATGTGTGGTCCTTAGAGACTTGCAGGCTAGTAGAGCAGAACACCTCACTACTGATTTCATGTTTGCTTTAAAAAAACAATGTGAATGCGTCTGTGGAGTAAGGCTAGTCTGGAGCATGAATCAAATAATATTCTTCAGCCTTGAAAACTGACCCTAGGCTTCAGTGACTGCTTCAAGGTCCTGTCCCTCATACAAGACCTGCATGTGTCCTAAGGGCTTGTCTACACTCCTGATGGAGATGTAGTTATAGCCATATAAAGGTGCCTCATTACAGTACAGCTATTCCCACATGGAAAGAGAAATAAGCTTTACCTGTGTAAGGCCCCTTTATACCATTACAATTGTGGTCACACTAGGAAGTGTACCAGGATTACTATTTCGGTAAAAGTCACTTCCCTACCTGACATAGTTATACCAGCACAAAAACTGTATGTATACCAAGCCTGGTGAGGCAGGGTCTAATTGATTTCCCTAATGGCATGTGTTTTCATACTCTGTAGGATATTAGTGCTCAAATTTGAGACACGGAGGACTATATGTGTAATTCATCAGGGACCAGAGTAGCTGGTGTAAACATGCATACATGACTTACAAAGAAATAAAGGCACAGAGAACCATCAGATTTTCTACAATTCAGATATTTCTCAGTTCAACAATTGGATAGAGATTACGTGTTTGGTGAGTTCACCAGGAAAGAAAACCTAAGCAAAAATGCATTCAGAGAACCATTAGAGAATAGCAGACTTGAGCACTGGCCTATTAAAATCATTAGCTCCATGGATGACACCTGAAATATACTGTTCTGGCCTTTTAAAATTCCTCTTGTCCTGCTGGGAATTTTCTCCCCTGCAGGAAGAATTCCTCTGAATAACAATACATTCCTGTAACAAAAATGTAAAGATATTCTCTTTCAACAGAACAATGAATTTTAAAGGGCGAGGATTTTGGTGAATCCACATTTTAGGACTCCACATTTGACATTCAGGATGCATTTGAGAAGTGTGGTTGCAAAGGAAAAGCATCCTTACTTATCCTCGGTACCTTTGTAAAGTGAATCCCATTTAGAAAAAACTGCAAACTTCTATCTGAATACTCAAAAAAAATCCACTAATCATATTATTCCTTATAGTGAACAGCTTCTGAAGATTCTTGGTGCTGTATTTAAGAGTCCCAATGTTCTCAGTAATAATACCAAAGCCTTCAGGTGTCATATCCATTGAAATTAAAGTGACTTGAATGTAATGATATTCCCTTGAACAATGGCTGCCTCGTTCTCTGTAAGTAAATAGGATGGTACTTTGTACACACTTCTGGAGTAAGGAAAAAGAAAAGACAGATGGACTTGGCTCCCAGCAGGCAGAAGATTGGTGCCGTTTTTAAACACTTAGACTGGTGTGTCTGTTCCCTTCTTAAAATAATTTTTTTCAAATCTTTTAGCAATGTAAATTGTCAGCATGAAAATACAACACTCAGGACACAGCAATTCTGGAAAATACTCACCAGTAATTCACACTCCATGACTGTAAATGGTTAGTAAAAAAAAGTCAACAGAATATCTTCCATTGTTGTTTGCAGTGTTGTAGCCAGGGCCCAAGCATAATTTTTTCGGGCCCAGTACAAAATTGTAAAATGGACTCCCTCCCACACACATACCACAATTCCTCATCCCATACATACAATCTCATGAGCCATGAATTTTTTTTTCCTCATGATAATGGGGGTTGCAGCCTGGGCTGGACCCCCCAGGGCCTCCGGGCCCCAATAAAGTGTACCCTTCCCCCCCCATGTAGGGGCCCTGGTTGTAGCCATGTTGGTTCCAGGATATGAGAGAGAAACAGTGGGGGAGGTAATATCTTTTATTGGACCAATGATAAACAGAATGATAAACATAACTACAAAAATGAGTCTTTGCACTCCTTATTAGTTCTTAACCTTTTCCGTAGGTAGACCTTCATATATCAGACAGTGAAATGCATCATACTATTTGATCAATTGTCATGCCAAACCTAACTGCAATAGGAGATATGGAGTCATAAATCACTCCATCTCCTTCAATTAGCCCCACAAAAGGAAGGAATTTATAGAAACTGGCAACCTCATTGATGGCACCATTTCCCTCTAACAAGGGCATCAGGAAACATCTCTCTCTTCTTTCAGAACTACAGGAGGGGCAGATTGTTTTGTAAATAGGGGATTTAAAAGAGAATGTTAATTTTCTAAAAACTATTAACCTTGATTGGAATTAATTAGAAGAGGTGAAAAGGCAAAAAAATATTTAGTGGCTCATCAGAGATGTAGCCTGGGGCCACAGAGGAAGTGGTGAATCTAATACCTGCCCTCACCTTCTCCCGTTAAAATTCTTGTCTTGTCTCTTGCCTTGATTACATTCTCCTCACTAATCTAACCAAAATGCAGCTGCTAAATTTGTGTTCCACCTTCCCCCCAACCTTTCATTTACATCTTGTCCCATAATATTCAAACTCCTCCACCTCCCCTATTTTCTGATCTCATTCCTTATTCACTCCCTACATTCCCCCAATCCTCTCTCCTTATTTTTCACAAACTCAGCTTTGCACTCATCATCTTGCTGACCCCATATGCTTGGCACAGTCTTTCCCTTCCTGATCACAAAACCACCCTCACCTCTTCCTTAGGTATCCCCTTTAAAAGCAATTCTCCCTTCACCAATAAACTCTTCCCATTGTCCAATGTCTTCTCCTGTGTGTTTGTCTCACCTATTAATTTGTAAGATGTTTGGGGAGACAGCTTGTCTTACTCTATGTTTGTAAAGCACTGTGGAAATGTACAGAGGTAAACAAGTGATTTAATAATGAAAGATTTTATTCTCTTGCTTTATTAAAAGTTTCAGTATCTTCTGTTGTTAATGAGGTTCACAACTAGAGGGGCCTTTCAGATGTTTAGCTGAAAATCCAAGTAGTACCACTAGCAAGATCTCAGTCCTTTCATTTTGTGTTTGGCTAGGAAACTGTGCACCTCATTATAGGTATTCACCTCTTCCTCTATGGCCCCAGTTACAATCCTGGTTGTCCGGGCCTTTTTGGTAGGCTGACCAGATATTTGGAATGATATCCAGGGACATATTTTTAGGAGGAATTGGGGTAATTACTGCTTTTGAGAAATAAATGTTATGTAAAAACAGATGTTATGAACATATTTTTATACATAGCTATAGCTAACTTAAGTACATCATATGTCTCACATTCAATCCATAAACACAGAAAAAATACTTACCAGTATTATCCTTAAGGCTGACACCAGAATGATAAGCTTGCATTAACTGGAGTATTTCTCTGATGAATGTATCTGCTTGAGAATATCATTGTTCTTGGTGAGTTTTTCCACTAATTCTAGGCAGGACAGTTTAAAGTTTGTTTTCACAAGAAGAATGATTTTCACAGTCTTTACACTGAATCTCAATTTCTCTGCTGTCCACACATCATTCATCAGCGAGAACACTCTTTCAACAGGTACACTGCTGCCTTTATGGGCTCCAGACTACATTATTGCACTGCACACTGCATAGGGCTGACCTTGAAGCCCACTGGAAGACATTGGGTGCAAAGTGTGGCCATCTGCTTGCTTCTCAGAATTTCTCCATTATACCATTTTATTCCTGTGCTAGGCAGGCTTCGTTTACCAGTTTGCTTCTAAATATTCAGGGTTTGATCCAGAAAGTCCTATATGGTTTGTATCCTGGCTACATGAGAGCGATTTGTCTTCTTATTCATATTCTCAACAGTGGAGAACAACTGGGCTGCTTTGCTAAATAATCACTAGGCTACCTTCCCCTCTGATTTATGCTGGTTTCTGTTGGCATAAGTCAGGCTGTGGTGCTCCTGTCAATGAAAAGTCTGCCAGAGGATAGGCTGGAACAGTCAACAATAGAAGTAATCTTTCCCCAGAAATCAATGCGGAGAGTGGATAAAGTATGTGCGCATCTGTATCCTGGTTCTAAGCAGCCACATGCCCACATTCCATCAGATCCCCCTGTCCTCTGTGAATTATTCCTTTTTGGCATATGCCTTAGATATCGCTCTTTTCCGAGGACATTGCTCATTTTTGTCCCAAGTTACCTACATTCCACACAAATGGGGTATCTCTCTGATAAAAATATTTACATCAGAAATCAGGAGACTGAGGTTACACAAATAAGTGTTTACATTAAAGGAGGGAATCCCACTGTGTTTTAAGTTTCCTGCATAAACAAATTTTGCGTCCTTCATTTTGCACCCCACAGCTCAGGCTGGCAGACTGAGATATGTGCTGCTTGTGGTGCAATGTATCAGAATATGCATAGGGGACAATTTTCAGATCAGAAAGTGCATGTGCATAAAATCTGAACCTTTCCCTGGTCCCTAGTCCTCATCCAGGAACAACCTACCATGCATGCCTTGTCATGAAAAGCCAGACAAACAGCTTCTCCGTGTGGCTTTTAGCAGGAGTCACAATAGGGACAGACAAACACCACACCAAACTCCCACTGCTGGCAACGGTGCACCGCACCTACTAGAATTTGGTATCTGCAACACATGAGTTCTCCAGCCTATCCTTTCCACTTCTCCACTGAAGCAAGAGCCCAGCTTATGCTCCTGGAGAAGAATACTTCTCACTTGCATACATGCACGCACTCTCTCTCTCTCTCACATATATACACACACACACAATCTGTCTCCCTTATGCAGTTTGTTTTTAAGCTTAATATTTCCATTTTTCTAGCCAAGATCATTATCTCTCATTAGGGTTTTGTTCATTACAACAATCTGTATTTGCATAGTGGGTTTCTTTGACATCTCATGGCACTGATCTGTTGAGCAGCATTAAGCATGAAGAGGAAATTGAATGCAGGATCTGGATTCGTTTCACAAGACGAAAGCCTCGTTTTCCTCTAGGACAGTGATGTCTCTGCACATGACCTCGGCAGTTTGGACTGACAAGGAGCTTTGTACTTTCTTCAAGGAGCTTTTGGATGAGGCTCACCTTTACCTTCTTACTTCACAGAGTGATACTGTATAAAGGAGCAGGCCCTTAAATAAGCCCCAGCTCCAGGAATCTAAATTCTGGACAGAATTAATTACCCAGCAAGCGGCTTGTTAGAAGCTGTGCTGCCTGGCACGCAGATAAGGGGAACTGTAGCAGAATCAGCCAATTAACCAGCTGATGGTGCTGAACTAAATGTGACCTCATAGCTAATTGTGGAAGTTGTTTCTCAGCAGTTTCTCATTGCACTGGGTACTTTGGAGAGGGGAGGGAAAGGGTGCTCATATAGGTACTTAATTTATTTCTGCTCATAAACAGGAATCATGGAATATAATCTTAATGAAAGTTACATGGTAGAATTTTCAATCTCATTGCACCTGTACTTTGGTCTTTCCTGAAAACAAGGTGAAATTAAATCTAGGGACTGTCTCCTCACTCTCTTCAGCACAGTAAGCAGCTATCCAATATAAAGAAGCCTTCCTAATGTAGTTTGCATACAGCACCACAGAACAGGAACTCTTCTTGCTCTGTTACAGAATTTATGGCCCAGATGTTCTGTATGTAACTGAACACAATGCTTTCTAAAAGTGCTGGAGGAAGAAAATTAGAGATGGGTCCAACCCATGGTCTCTGTATCTGGATCCAAACTTCCTCAAAGTCCAGAAGACCTTGGTTCAGCCCACTAAAGAGCTAGAGAACCAGATGCAAAGTCTGGAATTGAGTTTCCCTAAAATTCAGGAGAATTCAGATCCTGGGTTTTACTTTTTAGTTGCCCCATAAGTGCAGTAAAACAAAGATTGTATTTTCTTGTGCCCGCCCCCTCCAAGGAACCCACTGAACAGCTCTTTGTAACAGCTACCCCTTCCATGGGCTAGCATAATGATAAGAGTTAGCATCAGCCAGAAGAAATATTACATTCATCGCAATGTATAATATTGGCTTCTGTAGAAAGTAGATCTACAATGATCTTGCCCTGAATTTGGGTGGAACACATTAATACAGACTCTCTACCTGAGAGACATTTCCCCCATTCCTCCACCCATCTCTGACAGGTGCTCACTGCCCCAGTGTTTCTCTACTATAATTACTCAGGCATGTGTGAGCAAGACCATCCTTCTGGATGAGGAGGACTGGCTGAGACTCTAATCAGCCAGAGGCAACACAGCTGAATGACACAACACTCCTTTTCTCTCCTAACGTTGGCACCTTCCTCCCAAACTCCAGCACCCTTCTTCCTGACACCAGTTCCCTCCCAGATTTTGCCACCCTGTCACCTTTCCCCTCACTGCAGCTCCCCAATAGAGAGAGATCATCAACTGAACCCAGGGCTTCCGTACAGCAGCTCAGAGCACTGCATTAAGGATTCAACTACGGCAAGAAGAAAAAGGAAAGAGTGCTTTAGACTAGGCTGTTAAAATTACAACAAGCTTGGTCAAACTGCAGAGAAAAAATGAGAAGAAAATGTCTATTACTGAACTAGTTTAGACCATTCCCTGAAGGAGACCAGTGTGGGATGGCAGCCTACAGCATATTTTCTCCAGCTTGGTCTTAAATGTCATGAACTAGGGTTTCCACCCTTTCCCATGGGGGACTATTACACATCTCACCTTTAGGAAGTTTATCCTGACATTAGCTTAAGTTCCCCTTTTTGTTGTCATTTAATTCCATTACTCCTATTTATATCCCATTACAGCAACTTAAAGAATTCCTTTCCCTCTCTGGAGTTTACACTCTCATCCCTGCCCCTTTGTTATTTAGCCAAGCTATACTTACTTATTTCTTTTAATCTTTCCCCATAAATCAGTCCCCTCCAGGCTTGTAATAAATTTTAGTGCTCTTCTCTGAATTCCCTCCAATTTTATCTGTATCTTTTACTGTGAAGTAGCCCAGAACCAAACACGGTATATTCTAGATGTGCTCTTATCAGAGAAGAATTGTTCCCTCCCTGATCTGTGATTTGATGCCTTGCCATATACAGCTCAAAATTCTCATTAGCTATTTTTTCTTGCTGCCATCTCACATTGCAGTTTCACACTGTATCCAATTTGCTGTCCACTATCACCCTCATGTCTCTTTCAGCACTACTGCTTTTCATGTGTCTCTCTCCCATTAAATAGCTATGGGCCAGATCCCCAGCTAATGTTAATGGAGTTATGTCACTTTACAGCAGTTGAGGATATGGCCTTATGTTCTGAACAATTTTCCTCCAGATGTACTCTCTTGCTTTAGTCCAGGTTGAAGCTCATATTATTTCCTGCCCGTATTGCTAACCTTGCTAGCATTCTGTGGATTATTTCTCTGTTCACAATTCCTCCCTGTTTGGTATCACCTCCATATTTTCACTAACATGTTATTCACCCTCATCTATCAGAAAGTTAATGAAGTTAAGTAAGATAGACCTAACATTGTTTCCAACCCATACCCCTCACCCATATCTGGTGGAACTCATTAGACACCTCCCACAAAACAATGCATTGCCATTTACCATTATATTTTGTTTATGATTCTTCTGCCAGTCTCCAGTCTAGGTGACAGTGTTCATTTCCCAAACAATTTGAATTAATTGTTCAAGCCACACTGTGCCTGCTTATCCACTGTGTTAGCTGAGTTTTATGCCATTGGTATACAATCTGCTGATTCCCATGCAGCTGCAGAACAAAATCAAGCTCACTGCATCAAAGGTTTTCTTAGCATCAAATTACATGAAGGCTGGCCAATACAGCAGCACTAACTCCAGCAAAACTTTCAAATATCTAACTCCTGCAGATCTGTACATTTTAGTTGCTGGAGCATAGCAGAGGCTAATATCTTAGTTTGTCTGAGCCAACACTTCACCAACTGCCTAACACTACAGCAGAGAATTTTCCACTAGACTACTGAGAATGGTTTTGACCTGTACACTCTCAGATGAGAATTAGATCTCTCGCTAAACCACGGAGATTCTTCATATTGCAACACCAACTCCCTCTTTGTCACCATTCCTTGTACAAAGGGAGGGGATGTCCCTTGTGAGTGCTTTTTGCCAGCTGTTTGGAGAGCAGGAATATGCAACTGCAGCACCCTCCAATATCCCAGCTGAAGCGATGGCTGTGTGCATTGGAAGATGAAATAGCAAGTATGACTTAGGTATAAGGGAAAAAGTAATTTGGCATGACCATCCCACTGCTCTCTTCAGTATTATCTTTGGCTTGGATAGATGAAGCAGGGAGCCTGCCACAGTGCTACAGCAGTTCTCAAAAACATACTTATTTAACTATTAATATATTTTCCCCTCCCATTCCCATGATTCTAGAAGATCAAATTTGTAGCACAAAGGATCGTAATCAGATTTAATAGAGCACCCAAGTTCTACATGTGCCTTGCATGCGAAGATGTAGGATGGTGAACAGCTTCATAAATAGATCATTTAACAGGGATGAAAAGGCAGGTCAGTCAGAGCCCCTGTGCATGGGCACAGGTTACCCCTCTGCTGAAAAGGAGGAGCTGGCATTGAGATCTGCACTTGTGCAGTGTTACTGGAGTGACTCAGCTGGGTCAACAATTAATAAAATAGTCCTTCAGTAAGCAAGAGTTCCCAAGATCTCAGGGTGCCTTGGTTACAATAAGAAAACCTATTAAGATGGCTTCACACTATTAGAAAGCAAAGACTCTCCTCTCCCCACTCCACAGAGCATAGTTTCTCAACCTGTGGTTCACATACCCCTGGGGGTACCCGAGACACAGGCAGGGGATACGCAGCAAAAAGCTCATTGAAGGGAGGCAGGCAGCAGCCGCCGACTTCTGGGGGAAGCGGGTAGCAGCCACCGGCTTCTTGCCCGGTCCCATCTCCTAGCTGGGAGGTGGACAGCAGCCGCCCCAATCCTGGGGAGCTGGGTGGCACCCGCTGGCTTCATGGTATGCCAGGCGGCAGCCACCAACTTGGGCGGCAGCCGCTGGCTTTTTGGGAAGCCAGGTGGCAGCCGCCCGCGTCCTGCCCAGTCCCAGCTCCCAGGTGGGAGCCCAGTGGCAGCCTCCTGCGCCCTGTGAGCTGGGCTCGCAGCTGAGTGGCTGCAACCTATGCCCCAGCTCTGAGCCAAGATACAGCCTCCTGCACCCTGGCTTGAAGACGGGCAGCAGCTGCCCACCGCCTGCCCACATCCCCAGGTCCCAGCCCTCCACCCCAGCTCAGAGCAGGCGACAGTCACCCACCTCCTGGGCTGGCAGCCAGGTGGCAGCTCCTCTCCCCGGCTCAAAGTCCAGTGCCCAGAAAGCCAGGCAGAGAGCCCAGCGGCTTGCCCAGTCCTGGAGCCAGGCTCTACCCACAGGCTTACTTGTCAATTTCACTGCTCTTGCTGACAACTATGACAGCTCCAGATTTTACCAGTATAAAAATCTTAAGGGCCCACACAGTGTGATTTGCCCCAGGCCTGCACCCCCCTAGGGACAGCCATGGGGAGTGCTGCTGTCTACTCTGGGCTGCTAGTGCCTGCTCATACCTCACAAGTTCCCACCTGTGTGAGGAGAACACCACATGACCCCACCATCAGGCCACAGTGATTGGCTGGCATTGATCTTTGCTCCTATATGGAGGAAGGAGAGAAGGAAGGAGGGGAGAAACAGCAGGTGGTTTGTGATCTGCCACAGCCACACAGCACTGCAGAACTCAGAACTCTTCTGCTTTACGAGAAATACAGTCGTCCAATAGTCAAGGGGAAAAAGATTGTATTTCTCAGAGTGGAAAATTGAGTGTTGGGGTACTTATTAACATTTTCAGAAGTTAGGGGGGTACTTGCTACTTAGAAGGTTGAGAAACACTGCCACAGAGAACCTGAGGTTATAACCCAGTCTTGTAACTGCCCATGGCTCTCTTCCTTCTCAGAGGCATTCTCATAACTGTGCTTACTGTTCTTACTCCTTAGGGCCAGCTGGGTTGGGCAGGTCACAGGATACAAGGGATGGCTAAAGGTGGCTTTACACCCTCATATCTTCCCTCCCAATTCTGGGGCTTGCCAGAGGCCAATATGTGCATGCTGTGAGTTACAGCAACCTCAGGACTTCTCTCACTTGCACTTGGGTGCCATCTGGCAGCCAGGGCGCATGGGAGGTTCTCAGGCGGCTATTTATGTCAGCATTAACTCTGATTTGTTACGCCGGAGTGGTGCAAGGGGGCCAGATTGGGACAAAAGATCTAGTCCTCAGATTCTCCTGTATACCCAATGAAAGCATGATTGGACCTTTAGTCCTTAGACCGACTCTGCCTTGAACATCTGTGTGAAGATTGAGTTGAAAGGCAGGTAGGGCTCTGCACCCGGTCATAATACTATTTCAGGATCCATGCAACTCCTGAGTGTCTGATTTAAGTTAGACAGCAGCTTGAGTAAACAAATTACAAAAATGCAATATGTAGGTTAACCCCCACTTCCTCTCGCTGCAACATACATGCCTGATTGCTCGCTATGTATCAGTGAGGGGTTTCATGTACTCCATGTTCCTGCTCCTGCCCCCTAGTAGGTTAGGAGAACATATTTTAGAGATATTCTTGGGAACTCATTCAAGCGTTCTGTTTACATAGAAGATTGGTGGTGTCTTGTTTGAAGTCAGGATTTAAGTTGTTCTTTCTAATTACAGAGAGACTCTGAAACCTGAGAGATATCTGCTGCTGAAGAGTAAGCGTGCACACACGCATGTAACGGTTGCATGGCTGGAAAAATACTACATTCAAACCCCAATGTTTGCTTTAAACAGAACAAAGGCCCCTGCAGCAAAATAGAAAAGAAAAAAAAGAGCATATGTCTTACTCTTTTCCTCACTTATTGTTTTGATCACCATCTCTGCTCCTTGTAAATCCTCTGCTCCTTGTAAATCATTGCCATCACTCGAGGACATTTGTCCCATTTTGTCTATTCCATATTGGATAGGAGATGCCAGAAAATGACTGAGTCCTAATGAACTTCAGTATCGAATCGAAGATGGTGGTGGGATCCTAGGGAAGTAGATTACATCAATCACACTATAGGCTGAAGTTCATTTGAACTGCTCAGTCAGTAATATTTCCCTTAGGAAAAAAATGGAAATACCACCTCCCCCCATTTCAGAAAGCTGGTTATTTAAAAAAAATATATGTATTACTTGAACAAGCAGCTCTATTGTTGTGATACCTAAAGGTGGAGATGGGCCTGAGCCACAAAGTTTGGACCCAGATTCCCAAATTTAAACCAGATTCCTAAATTTTGTATGGCCCATCTCTATTGGAAACAAAGGATGACATTGTGGGCAAGGCACTGGACTGTAATTCAGGAGATCTGGGAATTGGAATACTACTACTTATTTTCTCCCAACATTTGTCTGTCTTGTCTATTTACATTGTATGATCTTCAGGCAGGGAAGTCTCTTACTAGGTTTGTGTACAGAACCTACTGCAATGGGACCCTGATCTCAGCTGGGACCTCTAAACAGTACTGCAGTACAAACAACACTATCAGCAGTGTAAAATAGGAAATGGACATTATCTAGGGCTTATCTTGCTATCCCTAACAAGTGCAAAGCTTTGGCTGTTGGTGGTGGAGGAAGAAAGCTGGGAAGAGGTTTTGGGAACTTTCCAAGCACAATGTAAAATGCTTAGTCTTAAAGCATCCCCAAACCATAACTGACCTGGTTCCCACTTCACATCAGGTGTATTAGCCAAGGCAGGAAAAGTTAGTCATGCATTAAACAACAGATGGAAACACTTCCAATGGGATAAAGTGCATTTACTGTGACAGTAAGTCCACCTCTCCACTAAAATCTTGCAAGCAAAAAAAAAAAAAAAAAAAATCATATATATTATCCCAGCCAGTTTGCCTGCTTTATGCTGAGAGGTTAGCATCCTTGTAATCAGATTAAGGGCCTCAAACAACAGCTGTGTTTGTTCTACAGTTTAACAGCAGAATGATTATAAATGATTGTTTTCCTTCAGATTAAAAGACTGTGTTCTCCTATCCTCCTGTTTTCCAGTTTGTTCTCAGAATAAATACACCCTAGCATTAATAGCAATGAAGAATTGCTGTTTGAATGACGCTGATCTGTGTTGACTCCACAGCAATTATAATCTCGTATCTGAAAATGACTTGAGGAAAGGGGGACATAAATCCCATTGAAACTGAATTCTTTCCAGTATTATCCACCATTCAAATGGATATAGGATGAATAATTTGGCCTGATTAAATAAAATCTGCAGGGCACCAGAGGGTGAGACTAATATAGGTCCTCACTTTAAAAAAAAAGTCACTTCTGTACAGTCTTTTAAAGCCTTTTCTCACAGCTTCATTCATTGTAGACCAAATGATGCTAAAGTGAGCTAATTTTGGCTAGTGTAAGGGCTGCCATCTTTCTTTCATACTGTGGGACAAACCAAGTGATTCTGACAGCATCATAGCCTAATGCAACACCACAACAGGGTTTCAATGTGGACACCCCCAACTAATTTAGGGGACTGTTCAAATGTCCAACAACATGCTGGTACTTACATGGTGCTCATCACCATGTTTTTGAGTAGTTCATAATTATTAATAAGTTTTACCTTCAATATCTTTGTGAGGTAGGGAAGTCTTATCCCCATTTTAAGGGTAATTAAATGACTTACCTAAGGTTACACAGCAAGACTATGGCTTGGGAAAGGAACCCAAGTCTCCTACCAGTGACTTATCCACTAGACCCATCCTTCCTAGCTATCTCTGAAGCTGCCATTATTGCTACCATGGTGGAGTTGCATAGGTGGTAAATTTCCCAGTAAAATCTAGTGCAGATGCAGCCCTGGATGAAAAACATAATTAAAATGCAAAGGTTTTACTAAGATTGAAGCAAAGGTTGATACTGTGGTGAGATTTAGACTCAAATTTTCTGTCCTGAATTGCCAGACTTGGTATCATTTGGACATCATGGACACAATATACTTAAAACTAGGCTATTTTAAGGAAAATCTGTGATGTCAACCTCTGACAACAATGAAATGAGGAATTAATAGGAATCAAATTTACCCCAGCTTCCCTATTCAAGTACACTCTTTGCTTAGAGAAACAAACATATAAACCCTCCCTTTTTTACCCTGCTTGTCCCCTTCACCATACATGGATCAAGTCTTGAAGTTCTTACTTAGTTAAATCTCCAGTTGAAGTCAAAGGAAGTTTTGCCTGATGAAGGACTGAGTAAGGACTACAGGATTTGGCCCTGTGTTATCATGCCAGAAGCAGGAATTAGCCTAGTGGAATTTGTAAAGCGTTTCCAGCCACATATGGGTCAGGAGAGTGTGTAGGTATAAAGAAACTGTGTGAAATCTGCAGTTGTTCCTCCTCCATTCCTCCCTTATGGCCACTGGCTTCCCCCCAACTTGAATATTACACACACACAGCAGTACAGCATGAAACAAGAGAGCTGAAGTGGTGTATTTTTATTCCCTTCATTAGTGTTGAAACAGAACCAAAAAGGAGAATAGTCAAGTGAATAAAAGAAGCAATAGACAATGCAGCTCCCATGCAGGATTTATGGTACTGACAGAGTGACACTGGCAAGACTCCGCTGATGTTTAAAGTTGACATTACAAAGTAGATTTTATCTATGGGGGGAAGCAAAGTTAAACTCATCAGCACTCCCCAAGCTCTGTTTGTCCACTTGGGAGGTTTGCCAATAGAGAATCGCCATGGAGCCATATATGATGTGGAGAATTCCTCTGTGCTGATAGTGGGTGCCAGCTAACTTGTTCTAACTCAATTTGAAACTCCATAATGAAGTGAATCTGCCCCCTGCATGAGTGAAAATGTTCATTCCCTTGCTAAGAGCTTCATTGCTCCCCTCCCTCCCATTTTGTCTTTATTCTATCAATCTCTAGAGAGTCTCTCTGTAAAACATCAGCCAGAAGCAACAGCTGGCTTTTCTGCAACAGTGGAGCAGGGAACAGAATTCAAAGTTACCATCAGCTCTGCTTTTACCATACCTCACAGAAAATGTTCCCTTCTATTCAAGCCAAAGTCAAAAAGTATTAGCTATATCTATCAACTAGAATAGCATCTGCCTCCCATTCCTGACACTAGCCTGTTTTAAGTCAGACTGTAAACTCCTGCGGGCAGGAGCTTAAATAAATAATGATAATCTGCAATTACACTAGCTAGGAGAGTGGGGGAATTCTTATTAAACATCTTGCCAAGACTATGCGATAAGATACTGACTAAGATCACCAACTGGTTTGAATGTTTCTACATTAACAGGAGCCAGTAAGCTATTGGAAAAACACAAGCAAGTCACGGAATGAAATAACTTTAACACAGAATTCCCCTTGCTTGAAAGGCAAGGCAATTCACTGTCAGTGGTGAGATGGACAACTGTAGAACACTGAAACAACTTCCATGTAAGAGGTGTGATATTGCAGTCTTTACTCAGGCATAACTCCCATTGACTTCTTTGTGAATTTTATCTCAATAACAATTATACAACTGGATCCTAAATCTTGGCTGTTTGACCCCAACCTGTGGTTTGACACACACTGTAAATGACTCCAGAGTATACTGTTAAAAAGGTAAAACAATAAAACCTTTAAGACCAAATTCCTCTGTGTATCTCCCAGTACCAACAATATGGAGACACACTGGTTTGAATCCAGCTCTAGACAACAGTGCCCAAAAGTTACTATCTGATGGTCATATGATGCACCTATGTTTAATGAATTGTAGTCTCAGTCCAGTTCACTGTAGATAAGTGAACATTAGAAAAACCTGCATCACAACAGGCAATAAGCAGCCACAGCTGAGAGCCCAAGGACTGAACGGTGCGATCAGAGAGTATCCCTTTCATAGGGGATCTCTCACAAGCAGGGCTGAGGGACACTGTTGCTACATATGTTGATGCCTGCTCTCTAGACAGAGGACTTCAGTTTCCAGAGCCGTATTTCACACAAAAATTCACACACATACATGCACACAAAGGAGTTGAGCTGACAGAGCTGGTATGAGTGGCTTAGGACTACATATGGACTGAGACCAGATCATCCTCAGTTTAGATAAGGATGTTTCCAGGTCAGGGCTGAAGCATGGAGAACTGTAAGTCAGAAAAGGATAAAATGAAATATAAATGCCTTACTGCCCTTGAGAGAGAATTCAAGGCAGGAGAGTACGTTCAGTTCAGGGATGATTCACAGAGCAATTCAGAATAGCACTTAAGTGAGCATTCCTAATGTTCCATAAACCTTCAGTGCACAAAGAATTAATACTACAAAATGTGTTCAACTGATGAAGTTTAAGTACCTTACAACCAGACTGGGAAAGCTGGAAAATTGCTAATGATCCTGTAAGTCCTGAAGGTCCCCAAGAAGAAGATTGAGAGCACTGGCAATCAATAACTCAATCAAGATGTGTGCCATTTTCTGTAGTCAATAATAAAGCCAGGAGTTTTACAGGCACTGGATTTTGGTGCAGTTAAAACTAAGTAGCCTTGTAAAAGTAAAAGTCATGTAGCTGAGTGCTCTGTGGCACTTACTGAAGAAAGGTTTAGAGTTACCTGTGGGGGGACAGGTACTCTTTTCTCCTCCTGTGTTTACTTAAGGAGTCCAGGGCACCTGATAAGTTACTCCTAAGCTATTTAATGACTCAGAACTTCCCTCTCCTCTAACCTTGGGATCAAACTGTCTATGAAGAGAAGGTAGCTCACATAAGTATTTGTTGATTTGATATGCTTAGGTTTGTAGTGAACTGTCTCCCTATCTATTGCAGTAATATAGGTAAAGATGTTCTTGCAACCAAGTACAGAACTTTCTCAAAATATACAGTGACCAAAAAATGTTACCGTTTGAAGTCTGTTCTGTGGCTTATATGAAATGAGTTGGATGGTCTCAGTCCACTTCCCAGTGGCAAAGTGCCCACACCACAAAGTCCAATGGCACTGACTAGTACCTTTGTTAGCATTCTCACTAGGGAGGCCAAGAAGTGAGCGGGCAGGGAAACTTCCTCCAAATGGTCTCTCCAGAACAAGGACAAAGCACTTTTACAGCAGTGTATCTTTGTGAATGCAGTCCTAACATCACAAAGCAACCCCATTGCCTGGGTGTCAAATGCTCCAGACAATCCAGGCGAAGCAATGTTTTAGTCCCGTATTTCTTCTTCTTTGATGCTTGGTTGAGGACCCACATAAGCACCTTAATCTGTGCCAGGAAAAGTGCTGTGATTTAGCCAGATCTCTGACTCATCTGTTGAAGGAGTCAACACCGATGGGCGCTCCTAAACTTGCTTTAGCTCTGGAATAATTAAAAATACCCAATTCTGACATGGTGCTTTTAGCTGTAATTCTCAAAGGGCTTTACACAGGTGGTAAGTATCATTGTCCCCATTTTACAGATGTGGTAACTGAGGCACAGAGAGGGAAATGACTTGCCCAAGATCATTCAGCAGGCCAGTGGAACTTTGGGGATTCAGAGCTGGACCATGCAGATCTGCTTAAAATGTGTTTTATGCAAATCAGTCTCATACCTTTTCTAATTGGAAGAAAATACACTTGGTTAAATTTTAGTTTAATGTATTTGCAGACCCCTTTAACTCACAACATAATTACAGTGTTTTCCCAAAGAAGTAATTTTTGGGCTGAAGAAGAGCAGTGTTATTTTCATGAGTAGGAAAGGTTAAAATATATTCTACTATCTGCTCACACATAAGTCCATAGCCCCCCGTTTTGCGACAAGACTTTCTGCATGTGTAAAATTATAGACGAGTTCTCATCACCAACAATGAGATCAGGAATTAACTCTGTAACATATATGAGTCTGGATCTCATTGTGCCAAATATGTTTTGTGCCAAACATGACTCTCCCTCTTCAACATGTTGGTTGCTCAGCATACGTGGCATAAACAATCAGCATTGGCAAAGTTTCACAGTGGGGCAGCTTGTTACTGCTCATCAAATACCAGCAGCTTCCACTGTGAGCAGCAGAAATTGGGAGAAATGTCTCTCATCACATCTGTTTTTTGTGTGTGATTGTATCAGCATTTTTCTGAGATATAGCTAGGTTCTAGCACAAAAGCATCTTTCCACCTTTGAACAGACAATTGTAACATTTCACCTACCCCGAAAAGAAGAGTCTCTCTCTGGAGATTAAAATATAAAGAATGTCACCCACCACCCCTTTTAGAAAGCACACAGTAATAAACCTGCCATCTGTTTGGCAGCAAATAGCATGGCAATTAATGCAGAAAACCCTCTCTGAAATATATAGCTCATAAATAGTGAAATACTGCAGGCCCTCCCCAGAATAAAAATATAGAAGTAGAAGAACCAAGGGTTCACCAATGCCTGACACCTCCACCCTCTACATTGCCTTCCACCAAGATGCAATAGAGTTCCTGCAACTGCAGTGTATGGGTTATGTCCATCCTAACCTAACAGATATCCTTGCTGATATGTCAAAAGGGAATTTTTTTTCTCAACCCAAAATTGGGGACCATCTCAAGTCTGTTCATGTACACAAGAAGCACCATATCTAAAATATAAGCAACAGTGTCAGGAAACATGCTTACAGCACTGTTGCAGAATGTAGTGTAGCTGGAATGTTAATCATGTCCCGGAACAGGATTAATGTCCCATCTAGACCACAAATTGCAAGTGTAATAACCAGGTCAAAGGAAGCCTCTGTGGTGCCCAGGTCCCCTGACTCAGTTCTCAGTATTGCCAATCCCAAATGTTCAAAAATCATGAGTCAGGATCACCAAAAATCATGAGGTTGGCTTTAAAATCATGAGATTATGTTAAAATAATAGATTTGGATTATTTTTATTTGCCTTCTGCTTTTTGAGCCTCTAGGGTGCATGAGGGTCACATTTTGAAGCTTTCTCCACAGCCACAAGGGCTAGAAACTTACTTTTTATTTAAGACTGAAGGATGCAATCATCACATCTCCACTTGACTCCAGGAGCTGGGGATTTAAGGAAAGCAATAATTAGCATGAGCCTCATGACAAAATCACGAGAGTTGGCAATTCTACATAAGGAGATGGACTCAGCCTGCCTGAGTATTAATGCTGGAAACTTGGATAGGTTGAAGGGGGAGAAAATAGAAGTTGAAAAGATGGTTTGACCATGGGATGCTGAAGGAGGAGACGAGGAGCCATCCTGACCACATTCCCTATGGCGTAGTCTTCAAGCAACTGCAAGACTGAGCAAGTGTGCTGTGTGCTGCCCAGAATGGCCGTAGCAAGAGAGAAAGTCATCTCTGATTTTGCAGGGGAAAATGCATCAAAAAAAGCCCTCTTCCCAATAGTGTTTCTTAGGTGCGAAACCCTAACTGTAGTGATTATAACTTGCTCTGTTACACAGTCAGGACAATGGGACCCAGTTTTATTTTTTAGAGGCAAAGCAACCACTCTGGCTGGCCAGCCAACCCAGTGAGGCATAACAGCAATCAGCTAATTAGTTCCTACAGCCAGTGACTGTGCTAACTCAGCTCAGACAAAGCTGTTTCTGATTCTCTCATGGTCCACATAGATGGGGGGTAATTTGTTTCTATTTACTCTTTGCTTTTTCTGCTCATGATCTCTCTTTTTTCTCTTTGGTACTGGCCTGCACAGATCTATAACCTAGAAGCTGGGTTCAGCCTCTGTCTAGCCAATATAAATGGACATTTCCCCACATCCTATGGTTAGCTTAACATGAACAAAAACTTCTGACTGCATTATCATTTTCCACCTTATTATCTTCCTGGGTTCTGTGCTGGTTTTAGAATCATTCAATCTCTGAACATGAACATATCTGAATGCCTGACCCCTGAATCCAAATCTGAACATAACTGTCAGAAGCTGAACATATCCCTGGTAGCTAACAGGCACTAAGACAGAAAGGAGAGAGAGAGGCTTCTAAATATGCATTTACAAGCTGCCTGGAAAAGTGATTAGATATTTTATTAATAGGTCTGGGATTCCATGGGCTCATGGTTTTTACCTCTCATGATAAAGAAAAGAAGTAATAGCAAATTTGCTTTTTAGGCAGATTCCAAAAGTCAGAAAATAGGCAGCATTTCAGAGTTTAGCATGAACATATGATTGAGACTGCCATGGAGATGCGCTCATGCCTCTTTGTACCTTTGAGACAGCAAGAGCTACACATTTGGGGACAAGAAATCTCAGGAGGCTTTTGAGAACTGAGTTACATACAGACAGAGACATGAATTTCAGCACAGGTGGAGAAGAAGCATTGATGTGCAGCAAAATGTGTTTATAAATGTTTATTGCCCCCACTGAGTGTATATTTGCTGAAGGCAAAATATGGAGGTAAAGATTCAACAGTGACCAGCTATGTTTATTGGTTTGATAGCCATGTTGGACCTATTCCCCCACTACCTTGCCCCTTGTGTAGTCATCTGCATTTAAGCAAGGTGAAGACAAATTAGACATAAAACTTAATGGCCCAAATTCTCCATTCTCTGTGCACAGCTCTGCTGCAGCAAAGGGCCCATAAAGACAGCAGTGCTAAGCAGCCAGGAATTGCCTTTTTGTCACCCCAAGAGGCATGGCCAGGGAAAGGAGGCAAGGCTGGAGTGTCTCCATGTTCCACCTATTTCTGCCTGTCAGAGTGACCTCTTGGGGCCATAAGCAGCCAGGTACAAATTAGAGCAGCCCTGAGGCTGTTCTAATTTACACCAGGAGCAGCTCCCAGAATCCAGGAGTTGCAAAAGTTGAGTGAAATCACGCTTACTCAGCTGTCCTTCCCCACTCCAGGTCCTGCATCAAGTGCAACTCATCTAGACTTGTAAATCAGGCCCTTGCATTCTGCCCTAGTAGCATTTTATGCCTACTTTGCATGGATGTAAATGACTACACGGGATACAGGGCAGTGCAGAATCAGGTCTATTATCTTCCAACTATAGACTAACTTATCAGCTGAATCCTGTGTGTTGGGTTCCTATTTATGTATTTTGCCTAGCTGTAAACACGTTTTATGTTACCACTCTATACAGCTCTTAGGAAATGTTATCTGGGTTACATGCCATTACATAGGCCATTTTAATGAATCCTTATACGAGATTATTTTTATAAAATATGTAAGTTGTCACTGTTGTGAATGTCCATACAAGAAACGTTAACCTCTGGCAAAAAGCATAGCTGATATCTGAGAAACCGGAGTACACACAAGCAAGATCATGTAAGATAACACTGGCAGAAAGACTTCCCCCACCAGCATGATAGATGTGAAGCACTTAGATAGATACTATGGGGATGGGCACTGTAGAAATCCCTCTGACAGACAGACAGACAGAAGACAACTGTATATACACAATAAGAAAGGATTAATTCAGCAAGGAGAATTTTTCCCCTCTTCTCACCTACTATCCTTCCCTTTTAATTCCTGTTCCTGTTTCTTGCCTCATCCTTTTGACATCAGGACAATTGCAGCTATTCATACCTAACCCTCAGGCCACCTGCCAGTGGGCCATTCTCATTCATATGGGGCTAAAGATCAGACACAATGCAGGCCAATCTGAGGTATTTTTAACAAGACACCACTGAGGGAAGTCTCTTTTGGCCCCCACTGAGTGTATTCAGGGCAGCTGTGGACCTTCTTGATGTGAATTCCAGGGAGGTAACTGTGTGTTGGAAGTTTCAAAGCAGAAAAGATGTCTGAGCCTGTTTTAGTTTGGTGACTCAATCACCAGTAATGTGAAATTGTTTGCTATAGGAGGCTTGGTAAACAAAAACTCTACCTTATGGACAAAGAAACCCTAGCGGAACTGGATTTGAAAATAGCAGGCATGGCAGCCTTTTTTTTTTTTTTTTTAAACACAAAAGCCAGTGGCAGGTTTGCATGGTTCCTCTTAGTTACAAAGAAGGGCATCATTGTGTGAAATGCCATCCCCATTTGGTGTTTGAACCAAATCCACTGAAATCAATGGCAGCTTTTCCACTGACTTCAGTGAGAGCTGGGTCTGACCCATGGAGAGCAAACCATAATTTGGTACCAACTTTACATTAGCCGTTTTGAATAGCATTTGTTCTTATTTTTCTTATATATTTATACTGGTGCCTACTTTTTGCAGAACAAAGAAATTGATGTCATTGCCAACATTTATGATAAATATATGGTAATTTACCTATATGGTAAGCAAATCAATCAAGAAAATCCAAGAAGAAAAACCTCTAATATCCACAAGGAGTATTTGATGTTAATATTTCAGGCTCACTCACAGTGATCATGCCTAAAAACCTGCCAGTTGTCATAAATAACATGACTTCAGTATGTGCAGTATTCCTTATACCAACCCATATTTAATATACAAACACCTAGGGAATGCTGTAGATACCAGGGTGATGCCATCTACCTACCTTCTGTGGAAGAAAAGGGGCATAGTTAAACCTGCCTGGAACTCCAGCAATCCTTGCCTGCTAAATAGCCCTTCAGGTCTATGGGCAGCCAGGCATAACTTAGAGCAGCCCTGAGGCTATTAAATTGCAGCAAGGAATTAGGACCTAAGAGTGCAGAGGAATATTACGAAGAAATATTTTGCCTGTGAAATCTATTCAGTCTCCATTTAGGACAATGACGAGTTCTGACACCAAAGGCACTGATTGCAAAATAAATTTTTAAAAGTTAAGATTTTCAAGGCAGCCTAGAGTATTTAGACACAACTACCATTAAAATTGGTGGCATACATGTTGCTAAATCCCCTAGACTGCTTTGGATATCTCAACCAATGTATATTTCTGAAAACATGAAAAAAAAATTACTGCAAAATCCAAATTATACACACAATTTAGCCTCTAAAACAGTGGGATGAACATACCTATGTTTGAAAATGATGCAGAAATATTTAGCAAAGGTTTGATGCATATTCCTGCCATATTTCAGTGAGCAGGAGAACTGGGCAGTCTGTGCACACGACAGCCTTTAAATAATGTTCAATATCTAATTGTATCCATATAACACAACTACAGTGGTGTTTGAACTTCAGCAGGGAGCTGGTCTCAGACATGGTTCTAATTTACACAGTTCACTAAGGGCCTGACTGAATGCTCCCTGAACACAATGGAAGGATTCCTTTTGAGTGCAATGAGAGCTGGATCGGGCTCTAAAGTCAACGTATCCAATTAGGACAGTATATCGAAAAGGGCTTTAGCAGTTTAGAGCAGCATTGTCCTGGGTTTTGAAAGCACTTTGGCTAATACAGTTTAGAAGCCATTTCTACACTAATTTAGTTATCTGTAGACAGAGCTTAAAACTCTGGCTTTTGTATAAAGAACTGCATGTTGGTCACTGCTCATTGCTTTCTTGGGCTTAAAACTGTGAAGACTTACACTACATCAAAATAAGAAGCTGGTCACCAACAGACATGGAGCAGACTATACGCGTGTTTGCAAGAACCAGCTGCTGTGCCAGTTGCTGAGCAAACCTCCCTTCATTTCCCTCTGTTGTGCTGCCTCCAGGGTGCTCCAGTTACAGATGCTGCATTAACGCATCAGACACTTAATCATGTTGCACCTTTGAAAGTCCAGTCTAATTTAGTGACAAAATAATTTTGCCTTGCGTGTGAGCTAAGGATTTGATTCTAAGAATCCTCTCATCTTCTGACCTTCTCTCATCTCTGCCTCTTATGGAGCCTTGGCACGGCAAGGTCCAAAAGGGCACAAACAGGAACAGCAAATGCTACACCCTTTAAAAAGGCACAGCATGTGCTCCCCAAGCACCAACTGATGGCTTGGGCTTATGGGGAGCATCTAATGTTTCCAGTGTCGTGCCACCGAAGGTGCTGAGACTCCTGCCTACAGAGCTCATGGAGTGGAAGCACCAAGATTCCAATGATCTCTCCTGGGAACGCGCAAGAGGAATGGCCCTTTTCCCCTTCCCGCCCAATACACCCATCCAAGAGCTGTCACAATTTGGACCACAGCGCTTTCTATCAAGGGACAGACTAGGCACTGGGATTCCAATTATTTATATTATGGTAATGCTCAAAAGCTTCAAACAGGATTGGAGCCCCATTGCAGCAAGCACTATACAAAACATGAGAAAACATGATCCCTTGCCCCATGCACTTATAAGCAAGATGCAAAAAAGAGAGCAAAACAAATAGGTGGGCAGGGAAGAGAAGGGTAATCATAATAAGAGATTGTAACACAGGGTAGCTTTGTGTAAACCGGATGGTTTTTAAATTAATAAATTATATCAGCCACTCATCAGTGTCCCTTAACATAGTTGGCTTATTTCCTGTATGCATCACAGCAGTGGTGGATCGTGAAGGATCCGACTGAGGTGAGGTGAGGTTAGTAGCTTTACACACAGGAATATAACTTAAAATCATGTATTAATACCAGTCCTAGCAGAGAACAGACGAGTAAGTGGGATCTCCTTGCTTAGGCTATGGCTGTACTACCACCTATGTTGGTATAACTTATGCCACTCATAGGGGGAAAGGAGGTTTATGCCGATGGGAGAACTCTCTCCCAACAGCATAAAGCATCTTCACCTGACACGCTGCAGCGGCGCAGCTGTATCAATACAGCTGCACTGCTTCAGTGCTGTACGTGTAGACATGGCCTTAGATTATGAAAGCAGAACAAACTTTATCCTTTAGTGGCTTTATTGTGATCATTCCAGTCCAATTTACACACCCATTCCTCCACTCCCTGAGGCCAAATGCTAACACGCAAGAAGGAAGAAGAGTGGGACAGTTGTACAGTCTTCAAGACCTCCATTAATATGTGTCCAAGAGTTGCCCAGTTAGAGGGGATGATGAGTGATGTGTTCACAACCTCTCTTCCCTTTCCCACTCCCTTCCCCCAGCGCCAAACATCATCCTTTGCATCTCCATGACATGCCTAATCTCCGCAGATCGGGAAATTGCAATCTCTTGGCCTCCCAAACAAAAGTGAAACATGGAACTGCTGGTTTTCCAGTCCATTCCCCTTTAGGTTCTTAAAATAATCTGTTAAAATAGGTTGCATTAAAAAATAAATATTAATAAAAGGCACCGTGGGGAGTGGCATTGGTGAGTCAGTAGCTGGTACTCCTCCCTCCACATTAATATCAGAGCAATCCCAGCAGGGGGTTAAGGAGTGCTGTGTCACTATAATGTAAATAAAATCTGAAAATGAGTATTTATAGTCTAAAGATATTATCCTATAGCAATAGTAAGAGAGCTAGCCACAAAGTCCTTGCCCAATTTCAATGTGGGTAATTACATTCTGCCTCTCTGAAATTCCCCTCAACTTTAAAATGGCTGCCTTATTTTTGGTCAGCACTTCCCTAAATTATTGTGTATGGTTAAACAACTGTTGCATTTCATCCCTGAGGTTGGCTACATTTTAATGGAAGTAATTACATATGCACAGAACAAACCAGTTTGGAAAGCACCATACCGAACAGCACTAAATAAAAGTAAAAATAATTTGCAATATACATCTAAACCCATGTTATATGCAGAACTATTTTAAATGTATATTTTAACACATGGAATTATTTACAGAGAACTTAAATAAATAAAACAAATATTTAACTACATTTACATTGTAGATCACCCAAAGAAACTAGCAATGGAATAATAACAACACAAGAAAAAAATTGTTTATTTACAATGAAATTCATTCTTATCAGGCATGTATAGATAAATATGCATATTCTGTTATTGATACTCCAATATCATGTGGATTTTAATCTATGAGGCAATGGCAGACTTCATTCTAATGGTATAAGGGCCAGTTTGCTGCACATAATTCACAGTGTACACATCCAGAAAGGTAAACCATATGCTCTGAAAGATGGCTATCAATTATCTGTAAGGATGTACTTTCAAGGGGAAGGATACCCTTCAAGACTTGACTAATTTGTTTAGATAGCTATACCGGTGGAGGAGTTTCTTTTGAAAATATCTTAAGTCTGTGATATTTCCAGACTGAATATTTTCAAAATAAAGTTAAAAAAGGTCAAATGGGAAAGTGAAAGACCTGCTAGACATATACTATACATGGACTATCAGTGGCACACACTGGTCAACAACAAATTATTATTTAGGAGTATGACAGGGCATCATCCTGCTTCTGTCTGTTTTTGAGACATAAACTGCTCAGAGACCTTCTTCCGGTCAAACACCTAATGCGATTTATTTATAGTGCTTATCCCACCACCTTTATAAACTTGCACAGCTCTGTATTTACAAGCATACAATTCATAGCTCACTCAGCCAAAGGAAAGCATGTGCATGCGTGCGCGCGCACGTGCGCAATCTCCCCCACCAAGATCTCACCTGCTTTTGATTCTCAAAAACTTCTGTCTTACAATTGAGCACTTCCTTCCTGTGCCTTTTCTACTTTCTTGGCTAATTAGCCTTTTGAGCTCACTTCAGCCCATCCCAATCTATCAATTAGGCACAGCTTTGCCCCTCAGGTTTACTCCAGGGCAATTTAATTGGTGAGTCAGGGATCAGAGCGCTGGTACAACTGGTTTCTCTTCAGATCATATAAATCTTTTGTCTTTCACTAAAGATTTCTGTGAAGAAGAACATTTATGAGCTTATAGCCAATTATTTGAGGCTTCACTTTGGTGAAGCTACAAAAGGCCAAGGTGCCCATCTATAATTACCAGAAGGAGGATGCTGGACAGGAAGGTGCTCTGTGACTGTGAGGCCTATTTCCGTTCCTCCAATCGATCACACGTTTGGGCAGAGTTCCTCTGAGCAGCGTCCTAGACCACTTCGGAGGAGCAGTGGGCGCTGACTGGGGTTCTCTGCTTGGTGTCCCCTTCCGGTTCCCTAATTATGACCCTGTGACCCTTATTCTCACTCCTGGTTTTTTCATTTTTTATCCCGCGTAATTATTTGAGACCTGGGCTCAGTAGCTCCTCCCCTTAGGCAGGGGGAGGGACCTTCAGCTTGGGTAGGCTTGAACCCGCCCACATCCCAGACCTCAATAGGTGTTGTCACCCAGCACTCTGTCACACAGAAATGTTCAGATTCTGTGACAAGTAATGGGAGAATGCTTCACAGAGAAGAAATGTCACATGATCAGGCATCTGCATTAGGCAGACAAAAGAGGACATCGGGGACAGAAAGAAGTCAGAAAAAGAGGTAAGGATTCTGGGCCAAGTTCGGCCATGTTGTATGGTGACAGAACAGTCACTGGAGGTACAGGTTTAAACATGGAACTCCAGCGGCAGCAGCTAAATGACAGGACTCACTCCAGAACAGAGCCAGACCCTGGCTTTGACATCCAAAGCCAATATCCAGATCTCATCGAATGTAAGGGGAAAAAAAGTCATTGTATGAATGCCTCATACTGGTCCTTGGCTGCTGGCATTCCAGTGTCTCCTCCACCCACTTTTCAAAAGTGTTTGTGAAATTATGTGTGATAACAAAGCCCACCTCGGGCTAGCTGAACTGAGTGAGATAATTAGTCAGCATAAACCAAAGGTTTAAGTCCAGGATTGTGGGGTACACCATCCTTAGAGTCTTGAACATATCTGCTGTGCCTCCCATTGTCTCCAATAAACCACTGGCAATTTATAGTCCATTTTTTAATGGACTAGGTTTAGTCTCTTGGATTAATGAAATGTGCTTCCACTGTTCATCTGGGATGGAGGGACCCGATCCTGAGAAGTGTGGCTGAGATCTCAACTCCCATGAGGTTCTGCACCTCTCAGGATTTGGGCCTAGGTTTGCATTTAGGCTTCCCGTCTGATGAATAACTTTCTGCTGGCTTCTTAGTACAGTATTTTGTCATTAGAGCAGCTTCCTGAATGGCTATTTATTGCTCTAATTCTATCACCACTTTAGAACCTATATCTGTTAGTTGCACACACTGTTCTTGACAGTGGTGGGGAGTGTAAAAGATAGGATACTGCCTGAGCTCCTTTTTACACCTGCAGTAGCTGTCCATCTGGTAACTACTCACAGACTCTGAGAACAATTCCCCAAACACCACAGACACCCCGATCTTTGGATCATACATCCCTGCTTTGGGTTCATGGAAACTGAAACTGCTTCATTTTGGAGAACTGGATTTTACTGTTGGTGAAAGGTGCTGGCTTGACAGCCCTAAAGAATGGAATCCTCTGTTTATGCCCACAATGGGGACAGCTTAGGCAGCAGCAATACAAGCTTCCCAGCGCTGCCCTGTAAGCGTGCCTCAACACTGACCTGGAAGCAGCTTCCCTAGGGCTGAAAGGGTAATTCATTCGCCATGTCCATTCAGTACTTACCCTCCGGGACTGCACACAAGTGCCATTCTGAGATGGGTTTTGTGATCTAGACAATTGTACTCTGAATTGCACTAAACCATCTTGCATTTCAGACCCTACAGGTTACCAGTAGCCTTCAGAATGAAGCCATTATTTGAATATTTGAATGAAACCTTGAAAGTCTCCATACTCCATATACCTCTTTTATTTTTTTAAATATTAACTTAAATATGTCCGAACAGCACCAGGTACTAACCTTTTCAGCATGGTCAAGTGTGTATGGCACCCATGGTCTCTGGAGTCTCATTCTTGGTTCTGCCACTGATTTGCTGGGTGGCCTTAGGCAAGTCACATCACTGCTCTGTACCTCAGTTTCCCGAAACTGTAAAATAAGGATGATAATAATGCTTTGTAAACTCCATTGAGATCTATGGATAAAATATAAGCATTATTTCTGTAGATTGCACGCTCTTTAGGGGAGGGATTGTGTCTTTGGTGCTTGGAAAACACCTACTATACTACAAGAGCTACCACAATCTAATGAGTGAATAGCAATAATATATATTAACTTATTATTCTATGCATTGGAAAAAATATACTTCTGTTTCTGATATACTGCTGGATTGCTGACAAATCTTGTGCTCAGAAACACAAATCAGAAATTACATTTAGTTCAAAAAATTATTTTGCATTGTTCACTGTTATCTAGAAGGCACATGAACATAAGATTGCATCACCCAATGTCCTTGGAAATATTTCTGTGATTTGGTCTGAAACTGTGTATACTGTGAAGATACAGAGCTTGATATCTGGACATAATATTGTCTCGCACATGCTCCTACTCATGGGAGAGATTTAATTTTTTTATTTAAAAAGGATGGAGGAAGCATTGATTTCATGCGTGTTTACATTGACTCTGTACAATACTTTTCCCCCTTTCCTTAAAGATCATATAATATTTGTTCTAAAGCAATAAGGGCTGATGCAGCATACACAGTTCTGCGGCTGAACAAGGAGGGCTCTTCATATGTCACTGCTGTCAACTTAGAACAAAAACTGAGATGAATGGGAAAAAATAAATAAATCTTTTGTTTTCAAAGCTAAATAGCCAAAAATGCAGCCAGAAAAGTTCCATAAAGGTTTAGCTTTCAGCAACACATAGCGGAAACAAAGCTGATTCCTCCTCTTGCTGTGCCCCCTGACCTCAGAGTTTTATATGTCACTGCCTAGAAGGCCTCCAGTCACGGCAACCTCTGTGTATGGCTTTCCCAGGACTTTCAAGGTTTTCCTTGGGGGCTGTTTGAGTGGGGGGAAAAAAAGGGTTTTAGCACCAGCCTCAGATTTAAAATAGCAGGGGGAGTTTACTGATTAATATTCATGAGGAGGGAACAGTCTGCTTTTTGTTACCGTTGCCATTTCCCATGCAAGGTGCGTTTAAAGGGAGGAATACATTAAGAAACATATCCGACTATCACAACTACCACCACCTTTGGAGATGCAGAAAGGCAGGATCCTAAGCAAAGCTCAAATGGTAAATATTTAACAGGGAAAGAACTTGCCTCCTCTTCTGTCCTCTCTTTCCCTGTATATATTAAACTCATTATTTCATTTTAACAAGGGGATATGTGTTTCCCCAAAGTCTCCATCCCCATTGAAGCTCTGGGCTAAAGTGGATAGTTCACATACATGCCTATAAATCCCCTCCACCACTGGCACAATTGATTGTATTCCTTTGTTTGCTTGGTTTTTAAAGTCACTACTGAACATTCACTTTGTAGCTGGGAAATCTGTTACTTCTGTTTGTTGAGGCAACAGTTACAGGGACTGGTTCTCCATTCACTGACACTAAAGTGAGTCAGGAGTAACTCCTCTGAAGTCAATAGATTTACACCAGTGTAAAGCTGGAATGAAAAAAGAAAAATCAGTAAAGCAAAAATTTTCCAAGAGTAGCCTCTGATCTGGGGTGTCCTCATTTTCAGACACCCAACTTGAGAAATCTTGCGCCTGATTTTTAGAGGTGGCGAGCACCCATATCTTCCTTTGGCTTCATTACTGGCACGTCGCATCTTGGAAAATCAGGATTGCATGTTGCACATCCAAAAAATCAGTGCTTACTTCTGAAAATTTTACCCAATGATGCAAAGCCTTTCCAACTAGAGTGAGGCCATGTCTACACTGCAGAGTTAAGTCAATGATCATAAGTCACTTTAATAACATCAGTTGAGCACATTGACACATCGCTTCTTTTGTCAGCTGAGCACATCCACGGTCATTGCTCTTACATCAACAGACAAACTGTTGCATCATGGGTAGCTATCCCACCGTGAAATTCGCCATCCTCTGTTGCCTTCTGCAGCTGGGAGCTATGGGAACGGATCACAGTGCATCATGGGAAAATGCTCACTGTCCCATGTTGCAGTTCTTTCCGTCCCATCATTCGATGGACTTCTGACTTCATTTTGCACTGTTTTTGAACAACCCCTGTAAACTGTGTGCCCACCATCTCTGCCTGACAGCATGGATCCTGAGCTGCTGACCATTGTGGTGATGAGCGTTATGAACACAATGTGGCTGGTCCTGCAGTATTTCAGGAGCTGTGAGACAGATGCCTGCCCTGCTGTGTGCCATGGAGACAAATAATTCAAGATTGCTGCTGGCATTTACGCAACAGCTTGCCACAGTGGACCATCGGTACTGGTCTCAGGAAACAAGCACTGAGGATGATGAGCAGTGGCTGCAGAACTTTCTGATGCACAAAGCCACCTTCCTGGAACTGTTTGTGGAGCTCACAGTAGCACTGTGGTGCAAGGACACCGGAATGAGAGCTGCCTTCAGTGTGGAAAAGCAAGTGGCAATCACTGTGGGAAGCTGGTAACTCCAGACTCCTACCAGTCAGTAGTGAATCAATTTGGAGTTGGGAAGTCCACCATGATCGTTACCGTGATGTAAGCATGCATGGCCATTAATCGCTTCCTGCTGCGAAGGACTGTGATTCTCAGTAATGTGCATGAAATAATTGATGGTTTTGAACCAATTGGCTTCCCTATATGCAGTGAGGCAGTAGATGGAACACATATCCTAATTTTGACCTCCGACCATCTTGCGACGGAGTACATCAATAGAAAGGGCTACTTCTCCATGATCTTGCAGGCACTGGTGGATCACCGGGGCCGTTTCACTGACATCAGTGTGGGGTGGTCAAGGAAGGTGCACAATGCACACATCTTTTGAAACACTGAATTGTATAGAAAGTTGCACGCTGGATCTTTCTTTCCAGATCAGAAGATTCCAATGGGGAATGTGGAAATGCCCGTAGTGGTCCTGGAAGACCCTGCCTACCCTTTGCTCCTGTGGCTCATGAAGTCTTACAGTGGGAACTTGACATCAGCAAGGAGAGCTTCAACAACAGGCTCAGCAGGTGCTGAATGATGGTTGAATGTGCCTTTGGGCAATTAAAAGGGCGCTGGTGCTGTCTTTTTGGCCAGTTAGACCTCAATGAGGAAAATATTCCCATGGTCACTGTGGTCTGCTGCACTCTCCAGAAGATTTGTGAATCAACGGGGGAAAAGATTCCCCAGGGGTGGACCGCTGAGGCTGATCAGCTGGCTGCTGATTTTGAGAAGCCAGATACAAGGGCAATTAGAGAAGTGCAGTGGGAGGCTGTTCGAATCAGGGAGGCTTTGAAGGAGCATTTTGACAATAATTCCCAGTAACGTATCTTTATGTGAGGCATTGGGCCAGGCAATGTTTACGTGATGCCTTGAATTAACCCTGTCATGCTTGCTTCCTGAGCGTTAATTGCAAGGAGCAAATATTCCTACCTATACTCCCGGTGTTTCAATGTTAGCACTGAGCAATGTATGTATGTATTGATTTCACAAATAAAGACTCATTTAAGTTCAAAGACTCAAGTTTAATAACAGGATCAAACACAAACTTTTGGTCAACCAGGGGACATGGCAATGAGGGACCGTCTTGTGGTTAGGGCTCTCACAGCTGGGTGTAATTCCAGCTTTCATTGGAAAACCAGTCTGTAGGCATGGAGTACATGGGGTACTCTGAGGGACCGGGAACATGCTAGGAATGTGGTGGGGGAGTTTGGGGAGGGTATGGCCCAGGGTTCTGTTGTGGCTGTAGGGGTGGTTTGGGACAGATGAGCTCAGATTGAAGGTTAATGAAGGACTTCAGCCTCTCTGTCTGGCCCTCCAGAAGCTTTATTGTCTGCTCCTGCCACTGTGTCTTTTCCTGGCTCTCCATCCTGAGTCTCTCATTGATTGTCTCCCTCCACGCTATTTTTTCATCTATGCCTTCTCAGTTGGAGGAGCTCTGCTGGTGTGGAAGAAAGGGACTTCAAGACCACATCTGCAGAAGGCAAAGTAAAACAATGAACAGAGACAGTATCGTGAATGCTGATCACATCCGTGAATCACAAAGATTACACACACCTATTTCTCACTATCCCTTGGCCAGCACACAAGTCAGCACAAATCTAAATATGGTGAGTTCGCAGCGGGGAGCAAGGGGAATGGGCAAGAAGGGACAAAGGGTGGTTTGTGAAAGGAGTTGCTATAAGAAGCTAGGAGCCTGTTCTGAATATTGATATCCTTTTCCACAGGCTAGGACAATCAAACCTGATATCTCACTCCTAAAGATAATCCAGGATGCAAGAGTGCATCTCTGACATGCATGTGGCTTCAGACCAGCTCCTTATGCTGCTCGCCTGTGTGCCACTCTGGTCCCTGCAGAAATAATTGCTGGGTGGCAGGCAAAGTTTCCTACAGCAGGCAGAGCAACAAGGCAGATCTTCCAAGGAACCTTCAGCAGAGGATTGCAGAATACCTACAGGAAAGTTTCCTAGAGATCTCTATGGAGGATTTCCGTGACATTCACGTGTACATTAACAAATTTTTCTACTATGGCACTGCTGCATAGATGGACAGGCTCTGTTCTTAATTTCTGTCCCTTTATCTCCTGAACCATATAACAAAGTATATGAGAGCTCAATCTCCTCTCACCAGGCAGTATCAAGACAAAATGAGCACTTACTGGAGCTCCCCTCTCCTGCATCCTGTGCACCAAAGTCAGAGGGCTGGGACTGACTACACCCCTCCGGAATGGAAAAGAGGTCCAGATTCACTGCGCCAGTGGACGACCCTGCCATGTGTTCCACATTGTCCTTCAGCTCCACTTTCTCATTTGGGTCGAGTCCACTGGCCCTGCCTCCAGTCCCCCCAAAGTATCCATGGGGCTCTTGGTGGTGGAGGTGGGTTTGCTGCCAAGAACGGCGTGCAGCTCCTTATAGAAGTGGCATGTCTTCAGCACTGCATTAGAGCAATGGTTGGCCTCCCTGGCCTTCTGGTACGCCTGCCTCAGTTCCTTGATTTTAGCACAACACTGCTGAGTGTTCCTCTCATGCCCCTTCTCTTGCATGCCACTTCCAATCAGCCCATAAGTATCAAAATTGCTATGGCTGCCGCAAAGCTGCACAGCCTTCTCTCTCCATATACTCAGCAGATCCAAAAACTCCAGTTTGCTCCATGCGGGAGAGCATCTGGTGTGTACAGCCAGCATGGTCAGTTGGGAAGCTGCTGTGTGAACTGCACATGCCGAGCAAACAGGAAGAGGAATTTCAAAAATTCCCAGGCCTTTAAACAGGACAGGGGTCCTTCAGGGCAGAAGAGTTCAAACTGCTGACCAGAGTGGTCAGGATGGGCATTGTGGAACAGCTCCTGAAGGCCAATTAGGGTGACATAACCTAGCGCAGTGTCTACACTGATGCTGCATCGCTCTATGCTGCAAAAAGCTCTATGCCGCTCTTCGAGGTGGTTTTATTTTATCGGTGTAGCAGGGGAGTTATATTGGTGGGAGGAGCATTTCAGTGTGTACACCTCCACTGTTTTTTCGACAAAACTGTAGTGTAGACAAGGCCTTAGAGTAGTTATCAATGGTTTGCTGTCAAACTGGGAAGGCGTATCTAGTGAGGTTGCACAGGGGTGAGTCCTGGATCCGGTACTAGTCAATATTTTTGTTTACGAGTTGGATAATGGAGTGCAGAGTACGCTGATAAAATAGGAGAAAGATACCAAGCTGAGAGGAGTTGCAAGGACTTTGGAGGACAGAATTAAATTCAAAGCAACATTGACAAATTGGAGAATTGGTTTGAAATCAACAAGATGAAGTTCAATACAGACAAGTGCAAAGCACTACACGGAGGCCTGGTCTACATGACACAGTTAGGTCGACGTAAGGCAGCTTACGTCAACCTAAGTAGGTCAGTGTCTACACTACTGCCTTGCCCTTGCCGATGTAAGTACCCTACTACACTGACATCATAATGCCACTCCGCAAGAGGCATAGGGCTGATAGGGGTATAGTTAGGGCAACACAGTGTCTGTGTAGACGCAGCTATTACTTACATCAGCTATTGGCTGTCATTCTTGTCAAGAAAGCTCGCTCCTGGCTCCCCAGCTGGGCTGCTGCTCCAAGCCAGGCTGCCACCCAGGCTCCAGCTGGAGCTGCTGCCTGGGCTCCCCCACTGGAAGCCCTGTTGTCCCCGGGGTCCCGGCTCTCTGCTGCATGCTGGGAGCCTAGCCCCCTCCCCCGCTCCACACTGAGAGCAGAGCTGGTTGCAACAAGCCCAAGCAGCTGGGATCCTGCTCCTGGCTGGGAGTGAAGTCACGATGAGCCTGGTGGCTGCGGGCGGCAAGAGCCCAGGGGGCAGCTGGGCTCCCAGCTGGGAACTGTGCAGCCCCCACACTGGCCTTCTTCCCTCGGTGGGAGTGACCCTAGTGAGGACGCACACCACCGATAGGAGGAGTGTCGTGTGGACATCAGCCACCACAGTAAAGTGGAGGCTACTGCTACTGGAAGCGTCTGTGGAGCAGCTTGTGTGAGATACGGAGTGGGAGCCCAGGGCTCTGGCACTCAGGTATAGCCTGTCAGGAACAAGTTTACAAGGGGTGAAAGAATAGTCCATGGCTTGCATGGCCCCCAACACCTCCTCTTCTCTGGGCTGGGTGGTGGGCGTTTTCAGACCTGATGGCTCCTGTGCTGGCTCACAGAGCCAGCCAGCCCTGGTGTCATGTGAGAAAGCTGATAGAACAGTTGTTCAGCCCCCTTAGTGTCTCCTCAGCTGTCACTCTTCCAGGGAGCCCCAAACACCACCCCATGCTGGGATCAGGCTCCGCAGCAACTCCTGCTGCCACCTATGGCAGTGTGGTGCGGTGGAGTCAGGGCCTCCACCTCCCAGGGGAAAGGTCATGGCTGGGCAGCCGCAGAGCATCTCTGCTAATGCTGTCATGTTAAGCCTACCCCCCTCTGAATTTGCTTGCCATGCCTAGGGTGTGGATCCCAGCTGGCCCCCAGAGCTGTGATGCTCACCTGTGGAGCAGCAGGGTCAGGATTTGACTGCTAGACCTGGTCAATGTTGACCAGTGATTAAAATAATTGAAAACAGGAACAGAAGCTCTCATCGTACCAGCCAAGGTGGAGAAAGAGCTGCGGTGGAGAAAGAGCTGTGGGGAGCAGCGCTCCGTCAGACCAGAGTAAGGGAGCCACACCCCACCCCTGCAGCCCTTAACCCTGCTGGTGAGTGATACCAAGCATTTTCAATCCTACCCCCCCCACCCAGTACTACTTCTGCAGCTCTCCTGCTTTGAAGAACCGTGCCTGATTCTGAACCGATTGCAAATGCAGAGCATGACCCATATTAAGCAGGTAGGCCAAGAAAACCTGTATCTTTCTGCCTTTAGGGACCTGTTCAAAATACAGCGGACTTACCTTGAAAATGTTTTCCATACTGTTTGATGTTGTGGAACCATCAGTGGGAGTACAGAGAGCATTAGACGCCTGGGTGGTTATTGATTTGTTCTAGTTTTATTAAATTGACTTAAGTTCATTCAGAAGCTTCCCTCTCCACATTGAGATAACTATTCTGAATGCTGCCTTGAGAGGGAAAAAGAAAAAAAAAAGGGGGGGAAACTTGAAAGTTGAAACATTTATCTAAAGAAACCTGTGATGTGAAAATGGACTCCATAAAAAGTATATATTATTTATATCACTCATACATTCTTTAGGGGTATAGTATTTCCAGTCATTTAAATTCTGGAAAAAATTGGATTTGTGTGTGTGTGTGTGTGATATTTCTAATGACAAAGCACACACACATAAAAACATGAAGAGAATAAAAATGAAGCTACTTTTTTCTTTTGTCAAGCAAAAAGGGGGGAAAAAAGATTATACCATCAGCCGCGTTCTGAGACACCCTCCCTCCCGAGTTGAGAATTATGTTCTTTGTAACCTATATCTACAGAGTAATGACAAACACATTAAATGCCCAAGGTCACATGATGACCCGGCAGGACTTTTTATCCTTCCCAATTCCCACTGAAGCAAAACAGATTTCAAGGAAATTTTATCAATTAAAATGAAAGTTGTGAGAATTAAAGGTGATCAGCATCTCAAAGAAGGTGCTCAGGACCTTATAGAGTTGTCAGGCTATTAACTGTTTTGAAAAGGTAGGGAGAAAATCTGGGTTGTCACCCATTTTCAGTCACAGGTTGTTCTCCTGGTATAAACAGGGCCTAAGTAGCAAATCTGCTAGGAACACCATGATTAGCATCTGAAGAGCACAGGGGAAGGGATATACAGCATTCTTTCCGGGCCCAATTCTGGTCTTACTCCAATGTAAATCAGAAGTAACTTCACTGAAGTCAGTGGAGTTATATCTGTGTACAACAGGTGTGAGATCAGAGTGAGATGCTCTCCCTGTTTGTATGATATAATGAATGGTTCTGTTTGCATGTCACTATTTTCTCTACTTAAAGTTAAAATAACTGTAGCTTGTGCTCTAATTGGGGGTGAGGGAAGTTTGAAAAAAATGTTCTACTGTTTTTCAAGTGACAGTGAGAGATAGAAGTATGGCACTATTACTTATACCCTCCCCGCACACACCACACACCACCAATTCCAGCACTGTCATTAGCAGATTTCATTTTTGAGAGATATGCAGTTTTCCCATGAAAATGCTATTAATAAAAGAGCTTATTTTTCCCCCAACACATTGTTCAGATGCACATGAGTGGGTTAACATTTGCAGTTCTTTCTCCTCTCTGACACTGGATATACTTTGAATCAAGATGCATTTGTGTCTGAATCATTTTTTTAAATCATTAATTGAAACTGTCTGTCTATATCTACCTCCCTCTATTCCCCACCCAATGAATCAGTAAATTGTAACAAGAGAATCTGGCTAAACAAGCTTTTAATGCAAACACCATTTTATGGACAAAGAAATCTTTGAAAATGGTTTCCATCTTCTAGCTCCTTGGGATGGAATGGAAAGTTGTGTTTTTACTGTTGATGGAATTCATCTGTCCCCTCAATGCTGTCAAATGTCGACTGCTGTACAGTAAGAGAACGTGGAGTTCGGTGAAAGCGAGAGAAGTCTCTCTGTTATAGGAGCCCAAGTCAAGCAATTTCCTGCCAATTAGCACATGACTGCTGCTAACATTTTCCCTAAGAACAGAGCTCCAGCTAAGGAGGGATTTTATACCAGTTGATACAAGGTTATCGATAAAGCTGCCCTTGCTAAAGTCCTGCTCTTGCTCCCATGGAAATAATTGACTTCAGTGCAAGCAGTATTGGGCCCTAAGGGAGCCCACAGCCAAACTTACTTTGACTGCTGACATTAAATGATTGATAGAAAACTCCCATTTTATAACAGAAGATTTCAAAAGCAGCCTCTAAACTTGCACTGATAATTTATCACCTCTATGTTCACACAGATGTAATTATCTTGGAAGCTCTACATACAAACTACATTTGCATTCACAAAGTATCATTGAGTACACTATGCGGGTGTTAAATAACATTGAGATCCTTGCTATGGAAATGCCAAGGATTATTAGACCACAATAATAAAACTGAAAAACAGATAGGAATTTTTTAGACTTCTTGCTGCAAACAAGTATATTTCATTAACTTAAGTATACAGCAAACCAGTATGTTGAGGATTCTTTACTTTTGGGATGCCTGAGTGAAAGTAGGACTTTGGAATCAGAATAATAGATACTTGTAAATATAACTATGTTGGACATTTTGTATACTGAGATTAGGCTCTTTTCCTTTCCTCCTCTGAATCTTGTAGCTTCTTTGAGGAGGCTGGTGGGAAGAGGTTAAAGGTCACATCAAGCTGCCAGTAAGAGTGAAAAATGGTGGATATTGCCTCTGAGCTTGGACTATGTGTTCCATTATTTCCCTTTGTAATGGTGATACCTTCCCATGGAAGGCTTGAATGTTGCAAATTAGCGTTCTGACTTATCTTTCTAATTACCTCTTCAGGTGTAACAGCAAGCCAGCTGTTGGGAAGAACAAAAGAAGCTGCTCGACAGTGTCCACATTCAGGCATCTGTTACAAATGCCTGTAGAATTGTAAAGGGCCTGATTTGTTTTTAAGTGAATAAATAAAAAAGGTCTTTCGCCCTTTCTAGAAGAAACAAGGATCACACCACATTCACTTCAGCCCTGTACAAAAAAGATGGTGAAAATCTCAAGAACAGAAATTTCAGCAATGGACCTGTGAAGCTGTTGTCCACATAATTAGGTAAACATTTAAGAAAACGTAACACACAAACTGAATGCAGAGGGGGAGAGAGTACACATTATTCAAAAATGAGCCTAAACCATACTCCCAGGTCTGAACTTCGGGCAGCTGACTTTTATAGGGGCTTTGCCAAGAAAGGATTGAATAAGGGCTTTAGGATTTGGCTCTTGATGTACACAATGCTCTCCCTATGTATACAGATGGGAAAGGATGATTTTATCCACAGATGCACAGCAATTGACTGTGCAACCTTTGCTCATATTGGTGAGCACTTATACAAGAAATCCCACAGTCACTTTCATTTCTCATGCTTTCTCAAAATAACCCTTTGTAAACCTTACACTGAAATCTGATTCTTCAGCAAAATTTTCTTTTTTTCATCATGCACCCAGACTGTTTGATTATTGTAGGATTGCTCATGGAGACTGGGGTTCTGGCAATTGGGGGAATGTTTTTGTTTAGATGAAAAAAGCATTGACATTAGAAAAGAAATCTCTCATATAAAGAATTACATGGACTTTGCAAACCAACAGAAGGAAGAGGAGACAAGTCGCATTTTGGGATGACAGATCTGGGACTTGATTTTTTAGTAAATTATGCAAGTGTATTGGTACACGTGCTTAGGAACTGATGCAATTCCCATTGAAGTCAATGAAAAAGTTTTTCACTGACTTCCTTTTAACTAGATCAGGCCCTTATTACATATGCACATACAGTGCAAGGTTCATACAAGCACACTGGTTCTTATCAAGCCACATCTGGGCATAATCCCTGGGCGCTACATGTGGACATGCATCATGAAGCAGATTTTCAAAGGAGCTCAGCATGTAGGGTACTGAGTACTTTTTGGAAATCTGGTCCTTAATTATGTGCCTAAATGGGAGCTGAGCTCTTGACTATCTGCCCCAGTTATGAGATTATGACTTTACAGTTGAAAAACATAACTATCTGACATCAAAGTGTGACATATGACTGGCTGGCTGGCTTGCTGGCAGACAGGAGAGCTTTTTAAATTTCTATTATATATATGGCATATTAAGGGGATTTACAAAGATTCAGAATAATGATTTGATGTTCTTACATAAAAAACACTGCAGGTGTGCCCCCAAAATTTTGTTTATGCAAAATGTAATCCTTCTGTATACATCCTTTCTATATTACATGTTTATAGAGTGCAAGCACATGTCCATAACACAAGTACAGAACTGATCCCTAAACCAGGGATTTTCTTTCTCTTCTCTTTATAGAAACATTCCAAGTGCTAAGAGCTAAATTCTGCTCAAGATGACCTATATTTAGTACTTTATTATAGTGTATATTCTCTGGCAGGTTGCTCTCAGGAGACAAGGATGTTGCATATTGCAGATGGGTTGCATATTATAGATGGGTATTATGCTTTGGGTTTATATTATGGATTTTAGTAGCTTTATTTCAGTGACAGAAGGCATTAGAGTGACAGCACAGTGAAACTCTTGTTAAAAATTATTTACCTGAGAAGAAAAACATCCTCCTTTTCCCTATGGCTTCCGGGAGTGGCCTCATCTTATTAAGGGCTTGTCTACACTCACACTTATGCTGGCAAAACTGTTTTTTTCACACCCCTGAGCAACAAAAGTTTTGCCAGCATAAGCACAAATGTAGATAAGCCCTAAGTTGCACACAACTACTTAAACTGGGTGAAGTATTTCTTGATAACACAGGGCCTGATCCTCAGAGGTGTCAAAATGCCACAAGTCTAGTTGATTTCAACCAGCATTGTGCATGTTTAGCATTTAACAGTATCACCCAATAACTAGCAAGACTATGAAAATAGACCTCTAGAGATCACAGGCAGCATGTGCTTCTTACATTTGGAGAGGCCCCACCCTCTGCTCTTCCTCCTCTCTAGCAGGGCGCCCTGCTCCTCCTCTCCCCCTGAGGCCCCACCCCCTGGACGGGCCAGAAGCCAGAGCCCACGGGTGAGCATATTTCCCCCTGCCCAGAGCTGACCAAGCCAGTTGTCTCAGCCCTTCTCCCTCCCCGAGACTCCCCATGCAGAGCTGGCCCAGCCAGCCCCACTCTCCCATCATCATCACCGCCACGTCCCACCTGCATGGAAAACACGCATAAGGTGTGCATAAGGTGTAAATCCAGCCCTGACTAGAGTAGTTTATGCCCTGAAATATATTTGGTTACCTTTATCATAATGATATTAATACGCTGCATTTGTATACCATGTTCATGCAAGGAGCACAATGTGCCTTAGGCGGGTCTGCCTTAGCAGACACATTTCACAATTGTTATGTTTCACAGCATACAGACAGAGAAGTTGACATAAATACTTTTCCAGGAAGGTTTCAGTGTAACACTACTTTATTTTACTCATAGACTCATTGACTTTAAGGTTGGAAGGGACCATACTGATCATCTATTCTGACCTCCTGCACATCTCAGGCTACAGAACCTCACTCACCCAGTCCTGTAATAGGCCTATAACATCTGGCTGAGATATCAAAGTCCTGAAATCATGATTTAAAGACTTCAAGTTACAGAGAATCCATCATTTACACTAGTTTAAACCAGCAAGTGATCTGAGCCACATGCTCCAGAGGAAGGCAAAACCCTCCCAAGGTCTCTGCCAATCTGACTTGGGGGAAAATTCCTTCCCGACCCAAATATGGTGATCAGTTACACCCTGAGTATGTGGGCAAGACCCATCAGCCGGAATTCTGGGAAAGAATTCTCTGTAGTAACTTAGAGCCCTCCCCATTTGGTGTCCCATCTCTGGCCAATGGGGCATTTGCTACTAGCAATCGTGGACGGGCCACATGCCATTGTAGGCAATCTCATCATACCATCCTCTTCATAAACTCACCAAGCTCAGTCTTGAAGCCAGTTAGGTTTTCTGCCCTCACTGCTCCTTTTGGGAAGCTGTTCAAGAACTTCACCCTCCTGATGGTTAGAAACCTTCATCTAATTTCAAGCCTAAACTTGTTGATGGCTAGTTTATATCCTTTTGTTCATATGTCCACACTGACACTTAATTTAAATAATTCTTCTCCCTTCCTGATATTTATCCCTTTCCTGTATTTATAGAGAGCAATCATATCTCCCCTCAGCCTTCATTTGGTTTGGCTAAATAAGCCAAACTCCTTGAGTTTCCTCAAGGAGGTTTAAGGGTAAGTTTTCCATTCCTTTCACTATGACCCATTGTAGTCTCCCGTTTAACTAGTTCCTTATTCATCTTTCAATTCTCATATTAATCCCAATCTTCTCCAATTTAACTAATAATTTCCCATGGGGAACTGTACCAAATGCCTTACTGAAATCCAGGTAGATGAGATCTACTGTATTTCTTTTGTCTAAAAAATCACTTATCCTCTAGATCAGGTTGGTCTGGCACGATCTACCTTTTCTAAAACCATGTAGTATTGTATCCCAATTACCATTTACCTCTATGTCATTAACTACTTTATTTTTCAAAATTTGTTCCAAGACCCTGCATACAATTGAAGTCAAACTAATAGACCTGTAGTTTCCTAGATCATTAATTTTCCCTTTCTTAAAAATAGATACTATATTAGCAATTCTCCAGTCATAGGGTATGACCTCTGAGTTTACAGATTCATTAAAAATCCTTGCTATTGGGCATGCAATTTCATATGCCAGTTCCCTTAATATTCTTGGATGGCAATTATTCAGGCCCCCTGTTTTGGTCCCATTAAGGAGTTTGAGTTGAAAATTCAGAACAATTGCACACAAGAACCCAACAACAGAGAGAGAAAAAACAGGCTGCTCCCAAAGGCTGTGAGGCACAACTCACCCCACCTTGCTTTAAGCTGGTTCTTAACAAAAATTTCTCTGCTATCATGCTTTGTTACAGGGAACTCCAGCCTGCAAGAAGGGCCAGGGAACTCCATTTCACCCCCACCCCAAGGTGAAAACTTGCAATACAAGATAACAGTCTTCAATACAAGATAACAGTGAGGAGTGGTGGTCACACAGGTAGGGAGATGGGAATAGAAGTCAGTTATCTTTACTCTCAGTTCTGGGCTTTAGCCACAAGATCCATCTTTCTCTCTTGTCTCAGCAAATACACATCTGTCACTACCACAGAATTATCCAGCCTTTTCAAAAATTCAGCTGCAGCATTTGCCTCTAACTTCCTGCTATAGTGAATTCCACAGACTGTCCATATGCTACATAATCAGTTAGAATAACAGGAAATTCTTCTTTAGCATATTTTCTTTTATTAGTTCTACATAGTTTGGGCTTGAATTAACTCTGCTAGTCTAAGGGGGTGCAATCTGTACCCACGCACCCAGGTCAGTGGGGCAACGAAGCCAATCAATGCATTTCCTCCAGGAGACAGCAAAGTGGAGGTTCTACGTCGTTTGAATCATTGCACCCCAACTCCAAGCAAACTTGCCACTGGCAGCCTGGGTTCTGGCCCATTGATTTTTAATTCCATTGAATATCCCCAAATTCTCAGTGCAATTTTCAGCAAGCCCTTGATACCACGATCAAGTCTCCTCCAACCTCTCCTCATTTCTATGCTAAGTGGCTGAGATTCTGTCCCAGAGCAAAGATCACATAACTTCTGAGACGTTCTATGGACCAATGTGGACTTCCAGTGTAACTTAGTAGGCCTGGGTCACAGCTGTAAGTAACAGCAACTTCCCGAGGGCTGCCTATGGCTTGAAAAGCAAGACAGAATGGTCATAGCAATGTGCACTACAGCTCTGCCCCATGCTCTGAGGAAATTCTTCCTCGGCCCCTTGTAAGCCATTTACAGCCCCTGTATATGGCTGACGTGTATAGGACTTGGGAGAATGACCCTACCCAATAAGCCTACTACCTGCATTGTCTCATTACATTTAATCTTCTGTGTGACTCTTCACATACTAACATGAGCATAAACATTTCAATCTCAGTCCACCACAGTCCCTCACCCGTTCCCTCCATCCTTAAAACAAAAACTCAGAACCCGAGCAAAGGATTCTACTTGTTGCTCTATGGGACTAGAGTCCCAGCGAGGAAGGCACAAATGCAGATCATCAGGAGAAAGCATATGAGGGGCATGTTGTGTGCCTAAAACACTGGCAACCTGTTCAAGAACTATTTATTTAGGCCAAGTCAGTGGTGAGCAGAAGGTATTCCAATGCCAGGTAGCCTAGTCAAGTTCACAGTGAATAGGTGACCAAATCACAATAGCCTTCACCTTAACTGGCACTCCTGTTGGCAATCTCAGCAGAGAGGCAAGGAGTGAATGGTCATGGATATGGAATTATTCCATAACCCTTGAAGTCAAGATGGAGGTACATCCCTGGGGCAACATGCAGGCACTGCTGCCATACTCTGCTTATGAACAAAGGATTTACTTTTTAGTGTTGCAAATTTAGTACCTCTCACGAGCACTATATTCACTTTCAGTCATGACACTCTTTAAAGTGAATTACTAGTATGAAGGGGGTACACATTTCTTTCCCATAAAATCGGTTTCAGAATGTTTTTGATTTGTTGGCTATGAACACAAAGAATTTTTGTTTAAGTTTTCACATCGTATTGAAAAGTAAAACACTACCACAGCTGATTTCTGATGGACATCATATGATTGTCAAGATGAAGAAATGTTTAAAGATACAATTAACCTTTTCTAGCCTCCTCCTCCCTTCAAAAATAACTCAAAAACCTATTTTTTTAAAAAAACTGCAACTCTTTTAATGCTTTAACCTCACAGGAAACAAAAAAGGAAGGAAGGATTGTAAGAAATCCAGGCAGGTTAAAGGTCATCATCCTAGCTCTCAGGATGAATCACGTCATCTCTCCTCAAGTATAAATAGGCATCTAGTATATACACCCAGTCACACAGAACATATATCTTACCTCTCTGTCACTATGTAAACACACACCAGGTTTACATTTAAAAATCGAGATGGAGCAGTAGCAGGAAGAGAGAAAATGAATAGGCAAAAGAAAAAGGAAAGAACAGAGAATACAAAGGCAGTTTGTAAAAGTGACAGAATGATTAACCTAAACTGAAAATATTCTGTGCCTGTGTAGTTAAAATTCTTATATGAAATGTTTCAAAAAACTATTCTTGTGGACCTCTTATTAGGGCTACCAGGACATAGGGCTACCGGGACTTAGTCTGTCAAAGCAACCAGTGCTGCAACACCAAAGACTTTTTTTTCAGCTCTTCCTAGCTGGAGATTCCACCACCTCTCTAGGTAACCCATTCCAGTGCTTCACCACCCTCCTAGTGAAAAAGGTTTTCCTAATATCCAACCTAGACCTCGCCCACTGAAACTTGAGACCATTGCTCCTTGTTCTGTCATCTGCCACCACTGAGAACAGCCTAGCTCCATCCTCTTTGGAACCCCCCTTCAGGTAGTTGAAGGCTGCTATCAAATCTTCCCTCAGTCTTCTCTTCTGCAGACTAAATAAGCCCAGTTCCCTCAGCTTTTCCTCATAAATCATGTGCCCCTGCCCCCTAATCATTTTCGTTGCCCTCCCTGGACTCTCTCCAATTTGTCCATATACTTTCTGTAGTGCAGGGCCCAAAACTGGACACAATACTCCAAATGTAGCCTCACGAATTTCAAAGAGAGGGGAATAATCACTTCCTGCAATTTACTGGCAATGTTCCTATTAATGCAGCCCAATATGCCATTAACCTTCTTGGCAACAAGGGCACACTGTTGATTCATATCCAGCTTCTTGTCCACTGTAACCTCCAGGTCCTTTTCTGCAGAACTGCTGCTCAGTCAGCCGGTCCCCAGTCTGTAGCTGTGCATGAGATTCTTCCGTCCTAAGTAAAGGACTCTGCACTTGTCCTTGTTGAACCTCACTGGATTTCTTTTAGCCCAATCCTCCAATTTATGTAGGTCACTCTGTATCCTATCCCTATCCTCCAGCGTATCTACCACTCCCCCCAGCTTAGAGTCATCTGCAAACTTGCTGAGGGTGCAATCCACCCCATCCTCCAGATCATTAATGAAGATATTAAAAAAAACCTGCCCCAGGACCAACCCCTGGGGCACTCCGCTTGATACCAGCTGCCAACTACACATTGAACCATTGATCACTACCCATTAAGGCCGATGATCTAGCCAGCTTTCTATCCACCTTATAGTCCATTCATCCAACCCATATTTCTTTAACTTGCTGGCAAGAATACTGTGGGAGACCATATCAAAAGCTTTGCTAAAGTAAAAATACATCACGTCCACTGCTTTCCCCACATCCACAGAGCCAGTCATCTCATCATAGAAGGCAGTCAGGTTGGTCAGGCATGACTTGCCCTTGAGTGAATGTATGCTGACTGTTCCTGATCACCTTTCTCTCCTCCAAATGCTTCAAAATGGATTCTTTGCGGACCTGCTCCATGATTTTTCTGAGGACTGAGGTAAAGCTGACTGGTCTGTAGTTCCCCAGATCCTCCTTCTTCCCTTTTTTAAAGTTGGGCACTATATTTGCCTTCTTCTAATCTTCCAGGACCTCCCTCAATCACCATGAGTTTTCAATGATAATGGCTAGTGGCTCTGCAATCACATCAGCCAACTCCATCAGCACTCTCGGCTGCATTGCATCCAGCCTCATGGACTGCATGTCCAGCTTTTCTAAATAGTCCTTAATCTGTTCTTTCAGCATTGAAGGCTGCTCACCTCCTCCCCATACTGTGCTGCCCAGTGCAGTAGTCTGGGAGTTGACCTTAATTGTGAAGACCAAGGCAAAAAAAAGTATTGAGTACTTTAGCTTTTTCCACATCCTCTGTCACTAGGTTGCCTCCCCCATTCAGTAAGAGACCCACAATTTTCCTTACCTTCTTCTTGTTGCTAACATACCTGTAGAAACCCTTCTTGTTACTCCTCATGTCCCTTGCTAGCTGCAACTCCAATTGTGCTTTGGCCTTACTAATTTCACCCCTGTATGCTTGAGCAATATTTTTATACTCTCGAGTCCTCCATAGTCATCCGTCCAAGCTTCCACTTCTTGTAAGTTTCCTTTCTGTATTTAAGCTTACCAAAGATTCCTCTGTTAAGCCAAGCTGGGCGCCTGCCATCTTTGCTATTCTTTCTGCACATTGGGATGGTTTGTTCCTGCATCCGCAATAAGGTTTCTTTAAAATACAACCAGCTCTCTTGGACTTCTTTCCCCCTCACATTAGCCACCCAGGGGATCCTGCCCTTCAATTCCCTGAAAGAATCAAAGTCTGCTTTTCTGAAGTCCAGGGCCTGTATTCTGCTGCTCTCCTTTCTTCCTTTTGTCAGGATCCTGAACTCGACCATCTCATGGTCACTGCTGCCCAAGTTACCAACCACTTCTACGTCCCCTACCAATTCTTCCCTGTTTGTGAGCAGCGGGTCAAGAGGAGCACAGCCCCTAGTTTGTTCCTCCAGCACTTGCACTAGGAAGTTGTCTCCACCACTCCCCAAAAACTTCCTGGATTGTCTGTGCTTTGCTGTATTGCTCTCCCAGCAGGTGTCAGGGTGATTGAAGGCCCCCATGAGAACCAGGGCCTGTGATCTGGAAACTTCCGTTTGTTGTCTGAAGAAAGCCTTGTCTACCATCATCCTCCTGGGCAGGTGGTCTATAGCAGACAACCACCATGACATCACCCTGGTTGCTCTCGCTTCTAAACTTAACCAAGGGACTCTCAACAGTTTCATACTGGAGCTCTGAGCAATCATACCTCTCTCTTAATATAATGCAGCTCCTCCACCTTTTCTCTCCTGCCTGTCCTTCCTGAACAGTTTATATCCATCCATGACAGTGCTCCAGTCATGTCATTTAGTGCTACCACAGGCACCCCACAAACCAGCTGACCACAGCTCCTCCGCTGAGCAGCCAGCATGACCTCGTGCCATAAGCGTTTATGAAGCAGTATGTAAATGCTAAAATTCACCAGATTATACACAAAACCCTTTAGCTGGTAGGGGTCTAGCAGCTCCCACACCCACTGCTGACTTGAACAACTGTCCACTGCAAAACTTTTAGAGTGTTGGTGACTATGCACGCACCCTGGCGCAAGCAGCTAGGTTCCATCTGTCCTGCAGCAGGAGGCTGAGGGCAACCTGACGATGGACAGCCCACAAACACCCACTCTATTGCTAGCTAAAAAATGAGTCAGCTACAGGGACACCGTTGCTGTTTGAACGCTTTTACCTATTGTAGTTGCTTAGTGTATAGATAGTTTCGCTGTTTTGTTATGATCAATTGCCTCCTCCTCACACACAGCTCAAGGGGATGCTCACACACAAACACATTCCCAAAGGCCTTGACAAAGGGCATTTATCAGGAACACAACAGTAGAGCTGTGTGGGACCGAAGGGGTAGTCTTTTCTTTAAAATGTCCCTGCATGAAGCTGAGGAGCAACAGCAGATGATAGATATGCATGGGACAGGGGGGCAGGGAAAGAGACACTTCATTCCATAAACCATAAACCATAAACTTTTAAAAACCAAAAAAACCCACAAACCCCCCACAACCCTCAGGAACAGAATATAGGGGTAAACTGTGAGAAACCAGGATCTGTAAAAACTTAACTGTTTTTTTTAAAAAAGGGTGACAATGTTTCCTGTAAGTTTGAGTGTGCCTTAATAATCACCTTACTCACCTCCTCAAGCTTATCCTGTGCATAAAGGTGTGATTATGGGTGGATTATTGGTTACATTTGCACAGGGAGCTGTAAATAATTGTTTCACTGCCTAAAAATGCAAGGGCAGGCTCTGCTAAGGCTGGCTCTTTAGACTTTCTGTGACTTAATTCACTGGGATAATAGCATTTCAGAATTTAAATCAGCTGTTATATACTTCTTGTTACTCACTTTAGGCTCAAATCTGTATACTCTATAATGTACCCCTACCGGTATTCTTAAAATTGCAGTAAAACTGAACATCGCTTGAAAAAAGTGACAGGCTGCCTGTATGTGTCAAGAAACAAAAACTATTTGTGCAAGTATGAAATGAAAAGTGGGAGGAAAATGTCAGAGTCAGATTAGCAGGGAGACACCAGCAACAAAGAAAGCTTGCAGGGTGCTGTAAGGGCTCATCTCTAGTAGAGATTTTTGCATTGGTGTAGCTGTACCAGTGTAGCCACACACATCCTATGTAGATGCCTGCCCTTCAGACCAGGGTACACCCTGGTTTACATAGCTGCTGTTCATCTACACTGAAGGTTTGCATCAGTGTTGCTACACCAGGCAAAATTCACAAATATAGACAAGCTCTGAGTTTTCTACCCCATCCAGGAATGAGGGCATAGGCCTGCATAGATGGCCGTTACTTGATATAGTTAAATTCCCATCCAGCCAATGGATACTACTGTTGCTATAGTGGGGCTTCATCAGTCCTGGCAAATAGCAGCACAACCCTCGTCAACTCACAAATTATCCTGCAGGGGAAGATATCTGTGTATTTAGTAGTTTGAAGTGCACATTGCAAGGGAAGGAGAACACATTTCTATTTATGTAGGGCCTGATTTTCAGAAGCACTGAAAAACCTCAGCTCCACATAAGTCAATGGGATCTGTGTCTGGTCGACAACTCTGTAAATCATTTCTAAATGGTTTAATTGCCATTATTTGTGCAGATTAAGTAAGAGGATTAATTAACTAAAAGAGAAGAACATACATTTCCCTAGATAGGCCTCATTAATTGATTTGTGAGAGAGAAAAATCAATTAAAATAATTTGGGTTCCCAATCTGAGTGTGGAAACAGAACAGTGGCTTTTTTGTTTGGGAGGGTGAATGATAAAGTGAGATCAATCTACTTTTGAGTTTGATTTCATTTGTTCATTAGTTTGTAGAGAATATACTTTAAAATTCCAGCACGAAGGCTTGTTTTCTGCAGACATTTTGCAATTGTATGAGGAACAGAAATGCACTGGAAAGGTTAGAGGAGCTACATTCGCAGTAGTCTCTCTTTAATTTTTGTGTGATATTTTTAATATTGTCAAGAACCCAATTGTTACAAGGATGGGTAATGGAGAAAAGGTCAATATTAGAACTGTAAATGTTGGTGAAAGTAATATTGATAAATGGCACTGATACTGATCAACATGCTAGTATACATTTTAATCAGATGAATTGCACACAATTCTGTTCAAAATAAAAATGAAGAAAATGTGAATGGGTAAAAAAACCAGAATGGATAGAATATACCATATATTTCTTCATATCTGATTTATCTTATATAACCTTTATGTGAAGTATGAGGAGCTGAATCCAGACACAAAAATGTGCTCAAGATTCCTTTCACTTGGGCATATTAGTTGGAGGAAATGAATGATCCTCAGGGACAGTTCCTCAGAGAAAAGGAAGTGTTTGATGTATGAGGAGATAGAGGTCTCAAAGTAGCTGTGTCATGCCTCAGCAAGGGCTTCCACAAAGAAGACGGATGGTAGTTACTTACTGCTGCCTTTACAGATGTGAGGGGATAGTCAGGCATCTGCAGGACAGTTTGCTCTTACAAATTTTTTTTTTACTATGTTTCCATGGCTTCAGTGATTGGAGTACACCAGATGTGATATATTCAGTTGTTTAAGTGCTATACATCAATGTTTTATGTTAAAAATAAAGATGGGGTGGAAGAAATGTTTTCATGTATAGGAATTACATAATGAATATGAATCTGATCTCTTCTACAACAATTCTATACTTTCATTATCATTGTCACTCAGGGACAAAATTAGTGAATAAAGGAGAGAACGAGAGGAAAGGTACAAACACAGAAACAGAAAAACTGCAAAAAAAGGGACAGAGCAAGCTAATAAATAAAACAAGAGACTGAAGGGAAGAGGTCCTTTGTCAGAATATAAATATTTCCATTCCCCTTTTATCTTTAATGTGGTGTGAGAAGCTTATAAAGGGAAGTGTAGCTCTGTCCTGGACTCCATCCACACAGCCCCGCAGGGAGCTGACTTCAACACTACTAGCACAGCCACTCATTTATAAACTCTTCCCTGCTGGAAACAAATGTAATGTACCAAGTAATGAAAGGAGAAGAGGAATCCATTGTGGTCATTAGAATTCTTATCTTGATGAGGCTGGTATGGCATTTGTTAATCGTTGGGCTATATCGAGAGAGGCCTAAATAAAAGAACTGTCTGCTCTCCTTGGGTTGAATTCCCGAGAAAGCTGACATATTTCTAACTGTCTCTTTTATGAGGAGTGAACAATGTTCCAATTTATGACACAGCCAAATTTTCTCTTCTAGAGAATGAAAGCAGGAGGGGGAGAAAAAGGCACAGAAGTGCTGGAGCTCTTGATTCCCCACTTGTGGTGCTTAGCAGCCCTTCTCATACACCACATCTTGCAGTCCAGTGTACCAGATCAACCATTGTTCAGGAAGGGCTGTTTAACTGTGAGGAGGAATTTAACCTTCTCCACAGTGTTTCTCTGAGTCCTGAAAATAGAAAGGGAAGACACTGAAACATGAAACAAAATTAAGAAGAAAGTAACCTTCCTCTGGCTTCACTCTGTCAGAGATCTGGTTTGCAATAACGACTTGATTTCCATTCCCAGCTCTGGCACTGGCACCTCTTTGCTGCCCCTTCAAGATGTTCGACCATATGGCTGCACAAAGCTAAACCATCAGTCAAAGCTTCCAAGTCAGGAAGGGGGATAGTTTCAAATGGCTGCCAGGAGATTTTCCCTCTATTTCCCTTGCTCGAGCTGTCAACAGACACAGGTGTCAACCTGGCTCCCTTACTGCCTAACTCTGTTCATCTCCCCCTAACAGAAAATCAATAGAGAATCAGCGGGAGGGATACTTTGCATTTCCTCTACTCAGACCCTAAGCTCTAAAAAATTAAGATAATTCATTGTTGGCGCTTACTGAATCTCCATCCTACTGCTGCCCCACTGTAGCCCCCTAATGAACTCCACCAGCTTCATTACGCAGCTGCTAGCAACTGCAAGCAACTCCACTGAAGTCAATGGGAGTTTCCGATAGGACATGGCTGCATAAGTTTGGACCCACCGTAGTTTGTTTTTGTTTTTGTCTGTGGAGGGTGGATATTTATTTTCACTTCTATATTTTGTTTAAACAGTGGATCCAATTCTCCTCTTAACTGTCCCACTGTAAATCAGTAGTAGAACTCATCAACATTTTTTGCACAACAAATTTTTGCAAAAAACATTTCTTATGAACAATTGTTAACATCTACTTAGTTTAGAATGTTGTTTTTGATTTATTCTTAATTTTTATTTTCTGGAATGCAGATGTAACGTATTTACTGTTGCCACTGAAACACCCACCTGCCCTGCAATAGCAACTACAAAAACAAAGAAGTAGGAATTTAGCCAAGACACCAGAGTTAATACCCCTACTTTTGCAATAAGTGCCATGGGATCTTTAATGGCCACCAGTGTATTTCAGACCTCACATCTCAGTTTTACTGTCCTCTTTTGTAAAGTGTTTTGAGATCTACTGATGAAAAGTGCTATATAAGAGCTAGATATTATTACATCTCATCCCAAAGACAGCATCTTCAGCAATACATCTCTCTGACAACATGCTGGGAAACAGGTTCAGAGAGAAGAGTGCCACCTACTGGCTGCCAATCCCACTTCCTGCACACTCACAGGCTTTCCTTGGAGGCTACTCCTCAAAGTCCTAGCATGTAAGATTTCTATGAGATCACTGCCTGAGACAGTATCATCACAGGTGAGTTTATTAAAACTGTGTCTTTACCATACCTGTGCTGCAGCTGAACAAGAAGTGGCTTTAGGAGCTGTTACGTGCATTTTTAAATGACAGACAAAACACCATATCACCTGTGGGTGAACACTTTTCACAGAGCCGTCACTCTATGTCTAACCTCTCAATCCTCATCCTCAAAGGAAACCTGCACAACATCTTCAAAAGGTGAGCTTGGAGGCTTAAATTAATAATTTTGCTAGATACTAAAAATCATGGACTGAATAGAGAGACTGAATTCATGGCTTATTACAACAATCTATAACCCACGTAACTCCCTCCCTCAGCTTTTTTCCCCCTTCCTATCCTCTGAGCAGAGAGGTGTTAATAGGCCACTTCCCCTTACATTTCCCAGACCTGAAGAAGAGCTCTGTGTAGCTCGAAAGTTCTCTCTCTCTCACCAACAGAAGTTGGTCAAATAAAAGATATTACCTCACCCACCATGGCTCTCTAATATCCTGGGACCAACACGGTACAACACTGCATATATTAATTAATGACATTTAAAAATCCAGAGGCCAAATCCTGAACAATCCTGTTGTAATTTGTGTGAGTAGAGTGAGCCAGAAATATAGATTTAGAATTTGATTCTTCATGATCCTGTGTCCCTTGTGTGAGATGCTGAGTCCTCAGTTATCTTTTAAATCAATGGGACTACATGTGTGAACAAGGTAAGCAGGGCTTGACCCCAGCACCTTTAAAAGTCAATAACTGACCTGATAGCATCACAGTCCATCACATCAAGGCACACTTAACTCCTCAAACCACTGGAGCATTCAGCACCTTCCAAGGGTGGGCCCTTAGGCAGTAGATACTAAAGAGCTAAAATGTCTTAAATGAATGTATATGTCATGAAAGACTGTGTATACTTAAAAAAAGAAGAAGAAAAAAAGGAAAAACGAGATTCAGACAATCAAATTTAATTCACACACACATTAGAATTACATCTGAAACTCCATTCATAATCGCTCAACCTATTGTTCCAAAGTATAGTGAAAGTTTTGACTCTTTAGCCACTGTGCATTATAGTCAGGATCTCTCAAACATTAAGGGTTGCAAACGCCAAGCTGTATTAGGGGGAGTCAAGAACAGAATTTCAGCCTTAACTCTGAATATCCTGACTTTGGTAGGTGTAAGATGGACATGTAATGTTATTTCATTTTAGTCTGTATTAGAAAATGTTATGTGCAGCTGAAATCAATTTCAGATAAGTAGTGTTTCCACATCAGAATAGGATTTCTTTCTTGTTTTCTAATGCACTGCATTGCTCCACATGCTTCTAATTATTGTTCCATTAAAAAATCTGTTTCTGTATCTATTCACAGGAGTCTCAAAAGGCACTTTATATAGGCAAGCAGTATAACACATAAATAATTTCACACAAGTATTAAACAGTGGAAACTGCATGGCTCTCCACTCCAAGCTGACTGTGTGGTGTTTAAGTAAACTTCTGTGGCTTTACAATAAGTTTCTACAATCTCCCAGGCAACTGGGGTGAGGGAAGAGAGGAAGGAGATCATTAAACCTATTACCAATCACGTAACTAATAAAATGGACCCTCATTCCCATCAGAGGGTCAACCTAGCAGGAGAGGATTATTTAAAATGTTGCTTTCTGCTCCCACCAGGGAAATCAGCTGAATGACTTCAGGGACAAAAATGACCCATCAGTGGTAGATTTAAACAAGTTCAGTCAGTAAAGACCATCACTTTGATGATTTTTGTAATGATTTACTGAAGAAAAGGCACTATCTTGTGTTTTACAGGTTGCAGTAATTGTCTCTCTGTCTTTACCTGGCCCAACCACTCTTCTGTCTATATTGAATTTCGCTTCTTGATCATGTATTTGTCTCCCTCGTAGGATCACGGTATTCTGGAAGCGTCTGTTTCAGGGAAGGACTTTCATAAATTAATCACCAGGAGCCAGATTACTCCTCCTGCCGTAAAACCCATGAGAGAGGAGAGGAACCGAAGTGGAGGAAAACACTGTGAAGGTTCCTTTTCAGAGTTTCTCCTCTATTGTTCTACTGAAAGGAGGGCTCTCCTCCCAGCCCACCATGGAATGATATGAGAGGCCTAACCATAACCCCTGTCGATCTGATCATTGGGGAATCCATAAGGAAGCTGTACCCAACTGCATGGAGGCATGTGCCTGTGTGTTAGCTATGTGCTTCTGACAGTTCCCTTTTCCCTCACTGCATGACTTCATTGAAGCCCCAATGCAAAGAACTCCCCCGGTCACTATTGCCCCAGACTCTCATTAAAGGGAAATTCCCAGCACAGGGGATCCATAAATTCACAAAACCTCGGTGGGGCTGGCTGAGGGATACAGTGTGTATCACCCAGCATTATCCTCACCCAACATGGTCCCCTCGCTTCCCACACCAGCACACATAGTCCCCAGCCCCTACTGTATCCAAGGCTCAGGAAACATCCTCTGCAGAATCTTGGGAAGGGAAGGAGTGCTGCATCTGTGGTGACTGACACCCATTTCCCTTGCCTTCTGCATAGGAGGGGAGAGATCCCCTCCACAAGTGGGTCTGGGGGGCATGATCTGGCCCAAGGGAAGGAGGGGACAATTCTGTTTATTACGTAGTTTAATAATCACTGTTGGTGAAATTAAAGCATTACTTTCCCAAAACAAAGATGAGTTGCACTAGCTGAGCAGGAAGTGGGGGAATAAAAGGAATTAAAATGTTTGTTTTTCTGTTGGCTCCAATTTTGGAAATACAGTCTCTGTTAAGGAAGTTTTACCCTAAAGAGGGGGGGCAGTAGTAGTGATTGGTAACTTAAGCATGGATGAGAGAACGGGAAAGGATTTTGTAAACAAAGGCTTAAGAATTCCTCTGCTTCTTTAAAAGACATCTGGCAAATTCCATATCAAATAACAATTCCTATTCCCTCTTTGGGAAACAAGTATTTCAGGAGACTATGCTCTTTTTGGCAAGTTTTAATCAAGCACAGGTAAACCATTTGTTTGAATATCTCAACTGTGTGATCTGTAGAATAATCTCCCAAAAGACATGGTGGCAAGCCCATTGCTTGGGGCATTTAAATTAAATTAGAGAAGCCATTAGGAAATTCACAGGGGACTAGATTATCTAATAGATCTTTGCCATCTTTTATTTGGACCAAATGCTGCTCACCTTACCCAGGCAAACACTCTCACCTAACTTAACTAAAGTACTCACTTAAGGGGAGCAGGACTTGGCCCAAAGCCTCTAGGATTCATTAAAGGTCCAATCTGTTCCATAGAAGCCAGTGTTAAAACTCCCATTGACTTAAATGGGGCAGATTCAAGCCTTTAGTCTGAATGTTAAAAAAAAAATACCCTTATGATTTAAAATAAATGATCAAAAAAATAAAGATAATACTGAAACAAAGTTAAACAGGGCAGGGAGTAGACTGTATCAAGATGCAGCAAGAAGAGAGTGACCAGTGGCCTTTGTTAATAATGTATTTAGAGAGCGTTAACTGATGAGCCTCACTCTAGCCTCTGTTGTATATATCTAGGGATTTTTAATATATACTAATCACCGTGGTATCTGTGAGTGTGAATGCAGAATGAGAATAGCTCCAGTTGATTTCAAAATAAACAGCACAATAGCATGCACTGTCTCACTGTTCTGCTCAAGCACTTGCAGTGGAAGAAACTGAAAAAGATCATAAAATGTACACTGCCATTGATCTGTCGCTTTTACTAACACAGTATCATATACATCCTCTTGCCCGATGCTGGGCCACCTATGACCAATATAGACTACAGCCTACTTCATTCATCAAGGAAAGAGGAAAAAGCATCCTCTTTCCAACACCGACCCTAACAGCAAGCAAGGAGATCCTACATTTAGTGACTGATCAGAGCAACCAGTCAATCACTCAAATTTCCACCAACCCAAGAGCTGAGCAAGAGATAATTTAACGTTTGTGAATTGTAATGATACCTTCCATAACAAAGAGTCAGATGGGAACCTGTGTGTGATTAATTTACATGGTTATCAGTGAGGAATGTTCCCCCTTGATGAAAGGGAACTATAGGCATGGACCCTGTTTTGTTTGTAGTCTCCAGAGGCCTTTCCTTCATTGTACAATGACATAATTAAGGCAGGATGCTACTGACGCCACTGATACCAGACAGCATGTGTATTGTCAATAATCCACACAGCTAAGGAAATAGACAATCCCTTCTACACTTTATTTTATAAGCTTGACATCTAGGGCACTGCAGCTTAAAAACTGTACAGGTTATTAAACAAATGAAATTTGCATTAAACCAGAGGTGCCCAAAGTGTCACCCAAGGATTAAATGCAGCTCATGATCACTTTCTCACCAAACTGCTGAGTGAGGATAAGAAGATTAACTCCACATTTTTTAGTTACAGAATGCAGAGATGAAAGATCTATAAGGCCAGCTAGTCCATCTTGCCACCTATGCAGGACTGTTCCCTTTTGTATATTTAATTATGTTTTGTCCAGGCTGATTTTAAACGTGCCAGGCAATGGAGCTTCCATTGCATCCTTTGAAACATTACTCCATAGGCTAATAATTATCTCAGAAATCCATCCTGCAGCCAGCTTTTACCTCTCTCACTGCTGGAAGCCATATCCCCTACAGAAGCACCTCCCTCCTTTTGTCGCCTCTGTCCTCCCCATATGCTCTTTGTCAATCAGTTTGTTATGTCTTCAGTCTAACTTAGCTCCTTAGGAGGCAGGGACATTGTCTTTTTTCAGCTTTTTTCCCTGAGAAGCGTCATGCTGTCCCATGTCATCAGATAAATACCAGATCTCATTGATAAACTCGAACAATAAGCCACTGGATTAATCTATCAATGCTGATACAAGTACAAGCAAATACGGTAGTTGTGCAGTTGTTTTATTTTTATGATGCAAATTAGGGGCACACTACAGCCCCCTGGCAAGCTGCCCACAAAGCCTCAGGTATCACAATTTTTGATCATCCCTGCTCTATAGCATGCCTGATCATGTATGAACATACACGCACATGCTTCAGAAATGTTGAAGTTAAAAAGGACAGAGAAGTTATTTAGCTAAAGGAAACACACTAAAAAACTAATTCATCTGGATAAATCTGGGGCTTTTACAAATTAAGTCGCAACAAAACAATGGGGGCCACTGAACAGCAGCAAATTTCTGCAGGACTCTGTCAACAGGGAATGAAGAAATACAGATCTTTGTTATGTTATTTTAAAGGGCAGTGATGATTGTAAGTCTTAAAATAGATAATTTAAAAATGTTCACCCTGAGGCTTCCAAAGCAACTAAAGCCTGATCTACACTACAGACTTTTGTGGACCAAAGTCAGCTTTTTGTGCCAAAACAATACACACTGCAATCCACACCCTCTCATTTCCCCGAAATCCCTTGATTCTGACACAAAATAAAACCACCTTGACGAGGGGAGTAGAGCTTTTTATGCCAAACTTTTAGCAACAAAGCATCAGTGTAGACACCGCACTTAATTATGTGGCAGTAAATGGCCTCCAGGAACTGTCCCAAAATGCCCATCTTGGCCACTCTGGCCATCTGTTTGAATTTCGCTGCCCTACAGTCCTCCGCCCCTCTTCCTTTAAAGTCCCAGGAATTTTTGAAATTCCACTTTCTTCTTGGTCAGGATGGAGACCTCACATCTCATCTTCCCAGCTTTCCATTGCATCTCCACGCACCAAACACTCTCCCACTTGGAGCACACTGGAGCTTCTGAATCTGAGCAGCATTTGGGGAGGAGGCTGTGCAATCCCAGCTCTGCTCCAGCCAAAGGAATTTCAATATGTATGGTCAAATTTCTCATTTAATGGCAGAGAAGGGCTATGAACAGGACACACTACAGTGCCATGTGAAGATCAAGGAGATGTGGCAGGGGTACCAAAAGGCTAGGGAGTCAAACTGTCGCTCTGGTGCAGAACCAAAAACCTGTCGTTTCTATAAGGAGCTGGAAGCCATCTTCAGCGGTAACTCCACCTCCACTGCCAAGAGACCCATGGATATACCCATGGGCCCAGAGGCAGCGGATATTGGTTTCAACCCTGATGAAGAAGTTGTGTATTAGGAGGTTGAGTTGGAGGATGATGCGGAGCAGGGGACAGGTTGTTTGCTGACATGGGGAGCTAGGGCCTCTTCTCTACCCTGGAGGGCTTGAGCCAGTCCCAGCCCTCCAGCTCTGGCATGCAGGATGCAGGAGAAGGGAGCTCAGGTAACTGATTTTGTTGAGCTGATGCTGCTCAGTTACATGAGCTACAGCTGTCCTTTGATTTGTTGCATTATACAGCTTGTTGAAGGGATAGAAATGCACAAGAGCAGCTGTGTTTGCACGTGCTTCCCATTCCCCCATGCAGCTAAGCAGTGTAGCAGAAAAGCATGTTAATGCACACTGAGGTTTCATGGGAATCCTCCAAAGAGATCTCTAGGAAACTTTCCTGGAGATACTTGCCAATCCTCTGCTGGAGATTCCTCGGCAGAGCTGTTTTATTTCTTCCCCCCATTGTAGGAAACTTTCTTGCTCCAATCAGCAATCACTTGTGTAGGGACCAAAGCGCCACACATATGAGCAGCATAGGGACCCAGTCTGAAGCTGTTTGCATGGAGGCGATGCATCCTAGCATCCCTGCTTACTCTCAGGAGGGAGATATCGGCTTCTATGCCCCACCTGTGGAAAATGGTGGCACAATTTGAAATTTTGTCCCTATCTACCTGCATCAATGTCCCAAACAACCACCCAGAACCTTTTCCCCAACTTGAGTGCTCCCTTCCCCCAGGCACAACTCACCATGCCCTGGTTGATCATTGAGCTGTGCGCTTGCCAGGGTACATGAGAAAGAGGTGTATTTTACAGTAATGCATCAATGCTCTTATTGCACTCACAATAATGCTTCTGTTCATTGTTTAGTGTGCTTCTACAGATGTGCCCTTGAGGGGAAATCCATCACACATCTGCTGAGCACCTGCAGCTGATAAGAAGACGACTATAGATGAGTGAAGAAGAGATGGTCCAAAAACTCCTCCAGACTTCTGAGGTGGAAAAAAAAGAAAAGAAAAAAGGGCACGGAGACACACTGTGTCCAAAAATCAGAAAATTTACAGATAGGAGAGGAGGGAAAATCAGGAGCGACGATAGCAAGTCACGAGCACATGATAAAAGCCATGGAGGAGCAAATGGAACTGCTAAAGTCACTCATACCTCTGCAGATTGAATTCATGCACACTCACCCCTCCTTACAGCCAATACAGAACTGCTTTCCATGCCCTCCCCAAACTCCACCCACACATTCCTACCACACTCCCAGCCCGTCTCGATCCCCATTCACTTCAACCCTTCAGACCACTTCCAGAACAATAGCTGGATTTACAACCAGTTGTCATAGCTCACACTGTCCCTCAACTGCTCTTTCCCCTCCAGCCCAGCTTTGTGTGTGCGTTGTGAATAATTGTTATTTAATAAAGATGTACTCTGTGAAGAATAAGCGATCTTTATTTGTCTCTTGCACACGGTGGTTGCACCTCACATTGATACACAGTGCGAGTCAGATATCAGTCATAGCATAGCACAGTGCTCTTTACAAAGACACCTTAGTGGTGCTCATTGCCAAAATAGGTCTCCCTGATTAGAACAGCCTCCCATTGTGCCCCTCTAATAGCCCTGACATCTGGTTGTTTATATTCAGCTGCATGGCAATCTCCCTCTGCACGCCACCCAGGGGGAAGCTTTTCACCCTTAGCTTCACAGATATTATGGAGCACACAGCAGGTGGCTATAACTGTGGGAATATTTTCCTCATTTACATCTAAAGGCATCATTAGTGAGCTTTTAAATCTGCCAAACGAACATCCAATGGTCATTCAGCACCTGCTCAACCTGTTACTGAAGCACTCCTTGCTGCTATCTAGCTTGCCTGTATAAGACTTCATGAGCCATGGCAGTAAGGAGTAGGCTGAGTATCCCAGGGCATTTCAACTTCCTCCATTGGAATCTTTTGGTCTGAAAAGAAAGTCCCTGCTTGCAGTTTCAGTACAGGCCAGTGTTCCTGAAGATGTGTGTGTCATGCACCTTCGCTGACCAACCTGCGTTGATGTCACTGAAACGCCCATGGTGATCCGCAAGCACCTGCAGTACCATGGAGAAGTACCCCTTTCTATTGATGTACTCCATCTCAAGATGGTCCAGGGCCAAAATTGGGATATGCATACCATCTATCGCCCCACCACAGTTAGGGAATCCCATCACTGAGAAGCCACGCACTATTTCATGCACATTTCCAAGACTCAAAGGCCTTAGTAGCAGAATGTGATTAATGGCCCTGCACACTTGTGATAACACAGCGCCAACGGTGGACTTCCCAACTTCAAGCTGATTAGCGATTGACCGGTAGTAATCTGGAGTTGTCAGCTTCCACACAGCGATCACCATGCATGTCTCCACCAAGAGGGCAGCTCTCATTCTGGTCTTCTTGTGCCGCAAGGCAGGGTGAGCTCCACACAGAGTTCCATGAAGGTGGCTTTGGCATTCAAAATTTCTGCAGCCACTGCTCATCATCCCAGACCTTCATAACGATGTGATCCCACCTCTCGGAGCTTGTTTCACATGCCAAAAGGTGGCGGTGCAGTGTGTGCAGATGCTCCGTGAATGCAAACAGTAATCCGGTGCTGTTTGTTTCCATGGCACACAGCAGGCCAGGCGCCTCGGATTCCAGTTCCGATTGGGAACTCATGATATGCTGCATGACCAGCCACAATGTGTTCAGAACACAGACAACAACAGTGGAGAGCAGTGCAGAATCCATCCTTTCAGATAGAGATGGCAGGCACTCAGGAAACTCTGGCCATTGAAAAATGCTGCGAAACGCAGTCGGAAACCCATGGAATGACGGGACGGAAATCACTGCGATGCTCTCCGCCTTCCCATAACTCCTAGCAGCACAAGGAGGCGAGTTGCACAGTGGGATAGCTGCCCACAGTGCACTACTCTCACTGTCGATGCTAGAACACCAACAGTGGACACGCTTCAATGACACAATGAGTGCTGTGTGGACAGGCACAAGCATTGCAATTACAGCACTTTTTGATCATCGCTGTAACTTGCATTGACAAAACTTTCTAGTGTACACAAGGCCTTAGGGATGACTTTCTTCATTTAAAAACCTAACTTGGAAAAGAAAGAAAAAAATTCACCACTTACAATTTCTTCATCTCTGCAACACTCCCCATATCTAGTTAGTCTGGGTGGTTGTATGGTCAATCTATACGGCTGACCACAATCTAGATCTGCTTGTTGTGCTACAGACTAGACAGTTGGATATTATTACTGTGTCAGAGACGGATCAATGCCTCCCACAATTTGACGTAAGGGCCCCTCTCCTCCTGGGCCAAGCTACATCCTGTTTTGACAGGCTGCCCTCAGGAGTTACTGGAACCCACCTACTTCCCCAGGGTTCTGAGGAAGCATAGTGTATTACCAACAAATCACTCTGTTGCTGGCTTAGTACAGTGGTTCTCAACCTTTCCAGGCTACAGTATCCCTTTGAAGAGACAGATTGGTTTTGCATACCCCAAGTTTCACCTCACTTAAAAACTACTTGCTTACAAAATCAGACATAAAAATACAAAAAATGTCAAAGCACACTATTACTGAAAAATTACTTACTTCTCATTTTTACCATATAATTATAAAATAAATCGCAACCCCAAGTTTGAGAAATACTGATATACTATATAAAGCAGTATTAACAAGTCATTGTCTGTATGAAATTTTAGTTTGTACTGCCTCCATTAGTGCTTTTCATGAATCTTGTTGTAAAACTAAGCAAGTATCTAGATGAGTTGACATACCCCATGGAAGACCTCTGCATACCCCCAGGGATACGTGTACCACTGGTTTAGTAAGACCTTTGTCTCATCTTCAAATGTTGATGAGGATTCAGAAGGGCTACTCTATTTCAGTTTTTATATTCTGTCACCATGGTTTATGGCTGACTTGCAACAAATGATATGGCAGGAAAGACAGAACACTAGTGGTGGAGATCTTATGCAGATGCTGAGTGATTGCATCAAAAAGATCTTCTGGAATCTTACACAGTGGCAAGGGATAGTTTCTCATCATCTTATTCTGTTCAGTAGGGGCATCATTTCAGAAAAAAATTGGGGGAGGGGAGTCACAGTTGTGTCAGCATACAAAACGTGATTATATTATATCCTGCAAAGTCCAAAGTGGGGGGGATGACAAAAAAAGTGAAGCATACAGACCTGCAAAATGTCAGAGGGAAGGAACCAAGATCCGGAGGGGGTAACTGACCCCCCTTGACCCATAAAAAATGATGCCCCTGCTCTTCAATAGATTTGTTCTGGGTGGCTGACAACCCAGTTAATGTTGGCTGCCTTCATGCAGCTGCTGATGAAAATCCCTCCTGTTGTGCAAAAATTTAAGTTATTTTTGTAGATAAAAACTAGTGAAATTCAGACTGAGCTGTCTGTATCATTGAAGACAGGACAATACTTGGGGAGACAAGTGCTATGAATTTCCTGCTTGAGTTTCAACCAATGTATTATGGAGATTCTGATGTGTTGGGAAAACTGCATGCCACAACCTGTGTAGCCTCTGTTCCAGAGCTTGGATGTGAAAAGCTGACAGGACCGGGAAGGGACTGAATGCCACTGAATTCCTTGAAACTTATCAGTAGGAATTCTGACCTCAGTTGATAATGATCAGGTGCCCAGACAGGTATTATTGGATCTATCAGCAGTCTTTGACACTGTGGATCATGGAAAGCTGTTGATATGCTCATGTTCCCTGGCAAGAGTGGAAAAGGCTATCATTGGTGGGTTCATTTCTTTTTCTATGGAAGATCCCCAGGGTAGTGTTGGGTCATATATTTTCTGCCTCATGGACTCCTGTGTGAGATACAACAGTCAGCCCTGGGACCACACTACTACTGAGGATCATTTTTGGCTCGCTGACTGAGGAGTAGGGATAAACAGAGGGATCAGGAAGCTGCAGACTGCCAACACTTCAAGGCTCTGTTCCTGGGCCCTAGACAAAATTGGCAGATTGGGTTATCCTCAGACTGCCATCCTGGGATCACTTTCTCTCTTACAGTGGTTGTTATTTTCTTTGTTCCTAGGGACTGTGTTTTCCAGGAGAAAAATTGTAATGGCATAGCATGCTTCAGAGACTTCCCTTCTCAGTCTTAAAGGGATAGCAGATTCCTGTTTCACATTTCTACCATCTGGAACAGCCTTTCAGTATCCTGTAGCCTTTCAGTATCCACCTCCTTAGCTCTCTCTCTCTTTTCATATCTTCTCAGGAACCAATTAAGATACCCTTTCTTCCTTGTCTGCACTTCTGCGATTGGGCATTGTATTATTGAACTCAAGTTTTGTCTTTCAACACAGTATTATGAGAAACTGTATATATAAAATTTATTACTATATTATGTGAAGCATCAGAGTCTTTCATGTCATTTCTCACAAATTCTATGCTGATTTGGACCAATGGCCTAACAACCGGGTCTGTTAAACAAAAAAAACTAGGGTTTTGATAGGAAAGTTGAGGGTTGACCATCCCATTTCCCAATGCCCTAAAAAAAATAAAGTATTACATTTTTAAAAACTGTAAATGTACATCTGAAACAAAAACTGCACAACTTCAAAGTGAAAATAAATATTTTTGTTTATATTGACAAACTTACAGCTGTGGTTCAACAAGTACAGCTTCTTTGAATTCAGTGAAGCTATACTTGCTTACCCTAGGGTTGAATTTAGCCCTGCATGCTTAATTTTTCTCATTGTATGGAAATGCAGTGGGGCCTTCCAATTAGCCATGATGTAATCTGCCACACGACTTACAAATCAATTTTGAAGTTCCTTGGTCTGATTGGTTTCAGTCACAATTTCTAAATTGCTGAAATCTAGTTGTATGGAAAGAGGCTCCATTGCAACATCATTTCACCAGCTCTGAATCCCTGATTCCTTACATCCAGAAATCAGAGTGGGCAAGGCAGGGAGCAGAAACTCTACAGTTAGTTTCTTTCTCTGCTTTGTCACTGACTGATAGTGAAGCATTTTTTTCACATACCATGCTTCATAGAGAATATCACAAGCTGCTTTGCAGATGAAGCAGTCATATAATCTAGACAGAAAATGAAGATTTTAGGGCAAGTTTTAAAGAAAAGTAATTCAGCAACTCGAAGTCGTACAGAAAGATGGGATGGCAAAAAGTGAAACAGTAATGTTTTAAAATGTTATTGATGGCAAAGGGGAAAGTGATACTGTAGGCAAGTCTGTATTGTTTTTGCGGGGGAATAAATTTAAGTTAGACATTGAAAAACCATATTTGGTTAGTGGGTGTATGAAAGCAAGTTATTCAGGAAACAAACCATACCATACTGAATAAGATAAGGTTCTCTGGGATGGACTCAAACTTCTGTAATTGAAAATAAAGGAATGACGGGTTTCTTTTCCAGAAACAGCTCTTGCAATAATAAAATGAGTTGAATCCTGCCAGCCCATTTTTTGAGAGGTCAGTGTTTTAAAAAAACCACACTTACACTTTTGGACAAATAAATACTTAGCAGGATGCCCATTTTATTACTATATCTAATTATTTTACCCAATGCAACATAGTAAGACATTGGAAAATTCTACCTAACACTAGGCTACCTGGTAGCTGCTTTAAAGTGGGTCTATACGTGTAGGAAACAATTTTTCCCACAAAGTACATCCACACAGAGTAATCAGAATGCCAGTGTTTGAGTTCCCTGGGCCCAATTCTGCTCTCTGAAGCCAGTGTAACCACTGTAACTGACAGCACAGTTGGTCTCCTTAGTGCAAGAGGCTGAAAGTGTACACTAGTATGGTATGGTTGCAGGAGCTCCACACAGAGCACACCCCAAAGGAGGATGGGACTGGGATGAGTGGAGCATGAGGATGGCCTCCTCCCTTTCATGATTCAGTGGTGCCCACTGGCCAGAGCTAAAGAAAGCAAACACAGCTCATTCTTAAAATGTGTAATAGGGATTTTCTGTCCTTCAGCATCCACAAAGGTATTCTGCTTGCCTCTATGCTCCAGATGGTTGCTCAGATGGTGCACCTCGAACACGGAAGTCCATAAATTAGTCTATTTTACAGATACTCCCAGCCCTCTAATTATGTCCTGAGCTATGAGGTTCATCTTTTTCTGAAGGGCAAGGTATACATTTTCATAGAGAAACTATTACTTTCCTCAAGATCCTTTAGTCTCTTAAAGTTGAAAGTAAAAGATGGGGTTTAATATATGATTTCTGTGTACAAGATTGTTATGGTGGAGGCTTTGCATCAAGATTATGAATGGAATTTAAAATTTCTCAGAGATCTATAACAAACAAAACTTTTTAAAACTGCCTTAAAATGGATCCAAAGATTAGAATTGCATCACAAATTAATTTGTTTTGCCAGCAAAAGCTTTATACAGTCATTAAACAAATCCTCTATGTAAAAAAAAACAAAAAACAAAAAAAAAACACCCTCTCTCACACACACTAAAAATCCCAACAAAGTCATCCATTTACACTATAAAAATGTGCAGAGGATGTTGCTTGTTTTTCCATTATAATAATTCTTGGCATTTATATAGCTCTTTTACATTTTCAAAGCCTGTGCAAACATTAATTAATTTTAATTTATTGAGGCCACCCTGAGCGCAATCTCTGAATCCTTCTCCCACAGGACTCCCTTTTCCGATTACACCTTCCAGCTCAGCAACCCCAGACGGAATTTGCTCAGGGCGGCTGGTATTCGCAAAAAAAAAAAAAAAGAAAGAAAAGAAAAAAAGTGTTTCTGGGAGGAGGAAAGGCAGGTCTTTTCAGGCACGATTCTCCCACACCCGATCTGCCTCCGCCACTACCATGCCCCCTTAACAGGGACTTGGGGGAAAGTTTTCTCAACTTTTCAACTAAGATCCCCCATCGCACTCCAGACTCCTCCTCTCCCATCCTCTTCTCCCCGCCCTTTCATCTGTTCTAACCAATTCTGAGCAGAGTTGTGGAAGCAACAGAAGCTGCAATTGGCAGGAGCTCGATTTCCATGCCCCGCCTGCTGTGTGGTTTGTGAATGGGGAAGGGGTGAGGGGGTGGGGCTCCGTGGAAGCTTCAGACATATATGTATCTTTTTTGTGTTCTATTCGGACAGTCACAGACAGCACAGGACTAATCGGTCGCTCGCTACTAGGCGAGGTTCCAGTGGCTGCTGTATCATCACCTCGGACTGTGTCCGCTGCAGAGCTGGGCGAAGGCGCGTTTTTGCGGCCCTACCTCCTGAGTAGAAGCCCAGCCTACCCAGGACCCCGTCGGAGCCGGAGAGAGGATCGCGCAGTAATTGGATTTTAAAATTTATTTAAGACACCAAGTAAAATACACGGATCAGTCGGGCGAAGTAATAATCCCTTTAGCTGTAACCTAAATCCCGGCTTTAGGGCTCAGAAGCCGGGCGGGGAGCGGAGCCAGCGAGTTGCAGCCGCCGCCACGGGACTTTCTGCGGAGCTGGCAAAAGACTTGGCCTAGGGTTGTGGGTGTTTTGTCCTCCAGGAAACTTCACGCCGGGCTGGGGAAACTCCCCCTGCCTGCCCTGGACCTGGGCTGGGCTGGGCGGTGGGGACAGACAGACTCACTTGACCCAGGGAAGAGACTGGGAGCAAGCTAAGAGTCGCCAGCTCTGAGTCCTGGCACGGCCTCAGCAGAGCTTGTTTAGCAGCGAGTCAGCGACCCGCACTCTCCTGCTCCTCCACGCCGTCTCCGCCTGAACTTCCCCCGCTGGCTTCCCGGGGCCCCGCGGAACTCGGATGTCCTTGCCGCAGATCGCCGCCGCTCGCCTCTGAAGGGCTCCGGGTGCCTCGGTTCTCCACAGCTACCGCGGCGATGTGGGCAGGAGCAGCGGCGCGGGCTGCCTCTCTGGGCCTGGCCGCCCTTCTCGGCGCCCTGCTGGCGATCCCGGCGGGCTCGGCGGCCCAGCAGTACCACGGCGAGAAGGGCATCTCGGTGCCGGACCACGGCTTCTGCCAGCCCATCTCCATCCCGCTGTGCACCGACATCGCCTACAACCAGACCATCCTGCCCAATCTGCTGGGGCACACCAACCAGGAGGACGCGGGGCTGGAGGTGCACCAGTTCTACCCGCTGGTCAAGGTGCAGTGCTCGGCCGAGCTCAAGTTCTTCCTCTGCTCCATGTACGCGCCAGTGTGCACGGTGCTGGAGCAGGCCATCCCGCCCTGCCGCTCCCTCTGCGAGCGGGCCCGCCAGGGCTGCGAGGCGCTCATGAACAAGTTCGGCTTCCAGTGGCCCGAGCGCCTGCGCTGCGAGAACTTCCCGGTGCACGGCGCGGGCGAGATCTGCGTGGGCCAGAACACCTCGGAGACCCCCGGCCGGGAAGGGGCGGCGGGGGCGCCCACCGCCCACCCCACTCCCTACCTGCCCGACCTCCTCACCCCGCCACTGGCCCCGGCCGGCTTCGCCTTCTCCTGCCCCCGGCAGCTCAAGGTGCCCCCTTACCTGGGCTACCGCTTCCTAGGGGAGCGGGACTGCGGGGCGCCCTGCGAGCCGGGCCGCCCCCACGGGCTGATGTACTTCAAGGAAGCTGAGGTGCGGTTCGCCCGGCTCTGGGTGGGCGTCTGGTCGGTGCTGTGCTGCGCCTCCACCCTCTTCACTGTGCTCACCTACCTGGTGGACATGCGGCGCTTCAGCTACCCGGAGCGGCCCATCATCTTCCTCTCGGGCTGCTACTTCATGGTGGCCGTGGCCCACGTGGCCGGCTTCCTGCTGGAGGAGCGGGCGGTGTGCGTGGAGCGCTTCTCGGAGGAGGGCTACCGCACCGTGGCGCAGGGCACCAAGAAGGAGGGCTGCACCATCCTCTTCATGATCCTCTACTTCTTCGGCATGGCCAGCTCCATCTGGTGGGTGGTGCTCTCCCTCACCTGGTTCCTGGCCGCCGGCATGAAGTGGGGCCACGAGGCCATCGAGGCCAACTCACAGTACTTCCACCTGGCCGCTTGGGCCGTGCCGGCCGTCAAGACCATCACCATCCTGGCCATGGGGCAGGTGGACGGGGACGTGCTCAGTGGCGTCTGCTACGTGGGTATCTACAGCGTGGACGCGCTGCGCGGCTTCGTGCTGGCGCCCCTCTTCGTCTACCTGTTCATCGGCACCTCCTTCCTGCTGGCCGGCTTCGTGTCCCTCTTCCGGATCAGGACCATCATGAAGCACGACGGAACCAAGACGGAGAAGCTGGAGAAGCTGATGGTGAGGATCGGCGTCTTCAGCGTGCTCTACACCGTGCCCGCCACCATAGTGCTGGCCTGCTACTTCTACGAGCAGGCCTTCAGGGACACGTGGGAAAAGACCTGGCTGCTGCAGACCTGCAAAAGCTACGCCATGCCCTGCCCCAGCCACTTCGCCCCCATGAGCCCCGACTTCACGGTCTTCATGATCAAGTATCTCATGACCATGATCGTGGGCATCACCACCGGCTTCTGGATCTGGTCCGGCAAAACTCTCCAGTCCTGGCGGCGCTTCTACCACAAACTCAGCAGCGGCAGCAAAGGGGAGACGGCTGCGGTATGAGCCTTTGCGCCTTTTCTCTGATGCTGCTGCTCCTGGGAAAGACAAGACACGCAGACAGGAAAGTGACTCTCCAAGCAGGGGAGAAGGTGAAGAAGGCTCCTAACCTGGGGCTCTCAACTCTGCCTCCCCGAAGACAAAATCCTCAGACAATGACTTGGTGGCTTTCTTGCCCACCAGGTTGAAAAGCACAGAGTAAGTGTACCCTTCTTAGACTGCTGGTGGGGATGGGAAGTTCTTTCTCTGCAAGAAGTTCCCTTCTTAAAAATTAATTCCTGTGGTGTCTGGGCAAAAGGTTAAACTGCATCCAGTGAAGCTTTGAGTCAAGTGGTCAAATCATAGTTTACATCGGTGGGTCATATTGCAGCTGACACTGGCTTAATTTCCCATGTCCTATACTGTCTTAATTTCCCATTCAAACCCAGAGTAATCACCTAACTATTTTAAAAAGCCATAAATTAAAATCATGTGCTTTTGAGCTTCCCATATTCTGTCAAATAGAGCGGGTTGATTTTATATCCAACAATCACTTACCAAAGCGAATCCCAGCTTACTGGAGTGGGGTAGCCTTGCTGCTTTGAGAAGGGACTTGCTATTTAATACCCTAAAAAGACAGGACTTGTTGCTTTTCAGCAATACATACCCTACCCCAACCCAAACTCCTGCCTTTGTTACAGAAGGACAAAGAGGAAACAAAAGTGTTTTCTCTCTGGAAAGGCATAAGCATGAGACCCGTTTTTATGGGCAAACTAACAAAAAGAAGTAGTTAAATTCAACGTTGGGTGTGACTAGCTCAGACCAATAAACATTCTTTTTATGAAAAAGGAGGAGGCAGGATGTTTTATACTCAATATGAGTTTCTGTTCTAGCTAAAAGAAATGCCAGATTTTTTTGTTAAACAAGCTTAATTCAGAACACCTGACCACAGGCTGCATTAAGACATGTAAAATAAGTATATACAATTTTTCTCTTTCTTCCCATAAGCCTTATTTCTTTGCTGTTTATGTCTGGATTGCTCTAGGTACAGTAAAAGAGCAAAGTGACTGGATTTGGAGGACATGTTGGGATAATTTAGACCATGAAGTGCCAATTTCCCTTGTTCTCTGATTCCCTAAACTGCACAGTAACAAATAGTGGTGCAATGTTTTTTGTTTTGTTTTGTTTTTTAAGATGGAACTGGTGCCCTTGTTTTAGGTATGAGAAATCTTGTACTTTCTAAAGAGCACTACAGCGACTTAAGTTCCCAGTGAACATTGTCTTAAGTTCCTAGTGAAACTTTGTCAGAGAAAGGAAACTGATTAAATAGAAATAAAACTTCACTTTGCAGTCATTCATATTTCTGTTATGTGACCAGTGACTTATTCTTTCAACCTCTTCAATCATGTTACATTTATGTGTTAAATTTATAGTTTGACTTTCATATTTTTATTTTGAAATACTACTTTTTAGCTTTATGATCTAAAGGGTTTGACTTTTATTTTTGCCTAAAGACTAATCAGGGAATTATGAATTTTTAACAAGCTGCTGCCCCCTAACTTTTTTTTCCTAAGTCTGTAATCGCTGTTCATAATGAAGAGCAGGTATATGGAATGAAACTACAAAAACTGTTCAGGGTTAGGAGAACAGACTGTTACTGTGTAATGGGCACACAGTAGCATGGAGTAGAAGGGGGGGGGGGGTAGGAAATATCCCATCAGTCAAATCCTCCAGTACCTCTGATCCCAAACTCATAAGCTTTGGTTTGTCTTTTATGATGTGCACATGAAAAACTGTAAGACAAGTGCAGTATGTATATTTTGTAAATTTCACATTTTGTAAGAAAAGATATATGTATTTATATGTTTTTACTTGATTTTTTTGTTTGTTTGTTTTGGAGGGCCTGTATGAGGCCACGCTTCATCACATGTACAGATCACTAAATAAATTGTTTTTTTTAATACAAAATTTATTTCTCTAGACTAGTTTTATGTATTCTTCATACTGGAAGCGGGGAGAGAGAAGACAACCCCATCTGCCCTCTCCAATTAGGCCTTATTTTGGGAGGGAGGAGGGTGGGTAAATATGCAAGAGATCCAAAACTCAAGTCTCCAAAGTATTATTTCTGATGTAATTACTTCTAACAATAGAAGATCCAGTTTTTTTCAGACTATTGCTTTAAATGTGTTTACCCTTCCTGAATTCCTTGCGGTGCTTATATGTCGGCCATGCCTAATGCTTATTCCTGGATCTACCCTGGACTGTAAAATAGGGGTGATGATACTTTCCCAGCCCTTAAGCACTGAGACCTATGACTGAAAAGTGCCACACATTGTTAAATATTATTCATAGATTTAGTTTGACAGGTGTTTCTTGGTCAAGTAAGAATTCAAGCTCTAATGGTCTCTGGGGGAAAATGAGCCACTTTTGTAATGGAAGTGAAGGAGGGTCTTATTTTCTCCCCCACATTCTTCCCCCGTGCCTGGTATTGTTTTTCCAGGCCTGTTGGGGTGAAGTTGCTTTAATTATTTTAATAGTCTAGGCAGTAGATGGAGGTGTTTTGGGGGGAAGTATTTAACATAGTAATCTGAAAGTTGATAAGATCAAATATCTCATAAGTAAACTATCACATATTTTCATGAAATTGAACTCTGCAGATTCCTTACAGTATGAGCTCCACTAGCAAAATGATATGACAAACAGATTCTAAATCCACACAGATTTTACAATCACAAAACTTTTAGCAACAGATCTGCTTAAATATTAGTGACAAAGTAGCATTTGGATTTATCTGTCCTCTGACTTATTCTGTTAAACTTCACTTTTCAGCTTCTAGGATGAGATTTTAGTAATGCCAGTTCTTAAATTAGGTTTGTGGGTCTTTTTGTTGTTGTGGGTTTTGGGAGGTCACAGGGGAGTGTTTAATATATTGAGTTTGTACATGGCCACAGCCATCTCGTGATGGGGACTGATCTTGTACTCCCAGACTTTGCTAGGAGCTTAGGCTGCCTGGCTAAAGCTCTGGCCCGAAAGGGCCTTATTCACTGACCCCTAGAAACAATGGATGCACCATTCTTTTAGGACACCTTTTGATCTGAACATTGTACTCTCAAACATTTAAAAAATCTTTCTGCATTTATTTACGATGCATAAAATGCTGGTTTCAAGTCACTTTCAGAGAAAGCCCCTTTAAGCTGCTTGTCTACAAAGGACACTTTTATGATTTTAAAATACCACTAACTGCTCACCAAATCTATCCATTTCGATCAGATTTCCTTTGGTTCCTAGTACAAGTCAGACCCCTTCAGACTATTCCTATGACATGAGATCATTGATAACGGCTGAAAGTGGTTTCACTCTGTTCACTTAGGAAACCTGAACCTTTCTATAAACATTTTGCTCCCATAAATCCATCACTGTTGACCATCTGTAGTGGCTGTAGCAGTAAGGACTTTGAAAGAATAGGAACTCGTTAGCAGTGTTATGAATGACGCCTAAGCTATATTCTGTTTTCATAGCTCTGGTGCAAAATGTGCAATTAATACATAATGTGCCAAATAGCTAAGCACTCCATTTAAACAGACTGAATACCGAGACTGTCTCCCTATTCTTCCTCTCTTTGCACTAGGTAATGAGTAGGACTGGTCATCCTTTAAAAGTTGTTATTCAAGTAAACAGCAGTTAGGTGCAATAGTTTTCTTGGTCCAGGAACTAGATGAAAGAACTTAAAAGAAAGGCTATGTATATCAGAGAGAAACACACGGTAACAATTGTGTGAGCATCTTCCTGAGAAGAAAAATGTGACGATTCTGTCATGAAACCATTAATACTAAATCAGTTATTTGACTGGATATTCCTTATTAAAAATACTTCTGTATTTGAAGCCACTTATAGTAAATTGAGTATTCCTCTAATCAGCTATTCTTCTGGATTTAAATTTGAAACTGTAGGCCAAATTCAACATAGGTGTAAATGGGAGCAATTCCCATTAACTTGTAAGCAGCTATTACTCATGCCAGGACTGAATTTGATTTGTAGTAGAAACAACTATTAGAATTGCAAGCAATGATGGTGCCTGCATTGCTGAAGCAAAAATGTTACCACTAGACCTTGTAATCGATTTGGGAAGAGGATGTTATACTAGCACATTACCACTATCTGTTATCAAAGTGGCTCTACCTTCTTTGATGGAACAAAAGCTATTTTAAAAGTTTGATATTTTTGTGAAGCAATCTTGAAGCTTTTGGGGGTGGCGGAGGGAGAGAGGAATAGGGCCACATTTAGGTGCAGGTGACTGCCTATGTGCAAATATATCGTCTTCTATGACAGTGATAAATCATGCATGAAACTCATGCATCAAAGTCATGAAATGGGATACAAATGCAATAAAAAATAAGGTATTCAAAAGTTTAACAAATGGGGTAGGGAGCACCAAAGAAACTTCTTGCCTGGGGGCCATTTGGTCTCGCCAGCCCTCGGACTAGACCTTTGCTAATTAGTGTGGATTTTCTTTGTGTCTCCAGTATCAACTTTCCATTCATATTTTCTGAATTTTAACAGAAATTTCAGATATTTCACACTTTTCACCTTCAGTTCTCATGTAGGTAGGAATTCTCACCTCACAAGAGCCTGGCAAGTAATGATTATCATTACTAAAGATCCTTAGGTATTTTTATTAAAGCACTCCACTACACATGAATCTTAGCAATGACTGGTTTTAATGAATGAGATTGATGAACAAGTGTCATGGAGGATAGGTTCATCAATGGCTGTTAGCCAAGATAGTCAGGGATGCAACCCCATGCTCTGGGTGTTCCTAAGCCTCTGACTGCCAGATACTGGGACTGGACAATGTGATGGATCACTCAGTAATTAGCCTGTTCTGTTCATTCCTTCTGAAGCATCCAGCATTGGCCACTGTCAGAAGACAGGATAGTGGGCTAGATGGACCATTGGTCTGGCCCAGTATGGCCGTTCTTATGTTCTTACCCAAAATGTATTACGCTTAATTTATTTTCTCCCCTTTTTCGTGACAAGCACAAAACATTGTGCCCTGGAATATTCAGACAGTACACTAGTGCTGCTTTGAATAAGAAAGAACTTGCCTGAAGTGCTGGTAAGGGGGAAGGCCTATAGCATTTTTTAATCCCACAGACAGCAGTAGCTGCGTATATTTCTGTCTATAGGTAGATAAGTGCTTTTATAATACACCGATTTTATATTTGTTAATGGAATGCCCTCACAAGCAAATTATTTTCTTTCAGTACTTCAGCCACAGCCAAGAGGTTTGCATGTCAGTGAAAACCAAATACCTTTGTACTCAGCAACTGAGAACAATAAACATTCTTCATAATTTCTCATGGCTTTAAAATTAAAATTGCTACGTTGTATCCTGAGTAGCTGCCTCTTTCTGTAGATCATTCTCACTTCCTTTCAGACCCTTGTATCTACTTTGTATACAGTATACTCTTCACATTTGCCATCTATTCCTATCATTTAAAACCCTGAATCTGGCTGACAAAAATTCAATTTGTTGCTTGGAGAGGAAAGAAAAATCTGAAGGGAAGGCTTTAAAGCACCCTTTCAGCATTATGACTGCTCACTGAGGTAGAATAGTGCCAAGACTCTGTTCTGTATAAACCAAGATAATTGTTTCATGCCAACATAAATGCATGGTTTTGGCAGCTTTGATTCTGTATAAGATAATACAGGAAGGAAAAAAACAAATACAGCATAAGGCAAGCTCCCAAATGCCCCCTTAAAAGTGACAAATTTCAACTAATGTAACACCCAAACTAATAAAAGTAAAACACATACATCAGGGCTCAACAATTCTCAGATGTTTACTCTTTTGCAATAGAAGCAGAACTGTGAGCACTCCAACCATGTTTAAACGTGGTTGTTGCTAGCAAGGTTTCCCTAAGTAGTGTGGATAGATAATTTTTGTCTTAGAATCACTCTGCTGTCTACGTGCACTCTATGCTGGCTTTCAAACTGTTTAAAAATCATGCATCAGCACAGCGTCACCATGGTTGCAGCCAAACAGACTCTGTCTTAACTATGGCAGAAGTGAACATTGCTCTAACATAGAACAGTGTTCCCTCCACTCTGACCAGGAAACATATGTATAAAAAGCTGAAGCAGGGAGGGCCAAAAGCTTTAACGATAATTGTAAATCAAAAAAATTCTCTCCAGGTTCATCGGGGAATTCTGCTAGCAACATCACGTCCATGATGTTGGCCATGCCACATCACGATTTGGTTTGGTTATAACAAGGTTCAACCTTGCTTAAGGACACTCTTGTTACAAATATAGCTGGAAAGACAGTGTACAGTATGCAGGGGAATAGTCTATACAAAAAAGCTTCGGATGCATGGCCCGCAGAAGTAACCTCAGGGTAACCATCCTAAAACATTGCTACTAATAATTGTGGATCCCAGGGAAAAGGGATACAGTCTTCCTACAACCTTTGCTATGCAGAAGGGCTTGGAACCAGCTGCCATGACCCACAAAGAAACGAGAGGGGTAGTGCCCCTGTCAGTATCGACAAGGGATATGGTTATTTCCAAATGTCTATTTTTCTCACATGAACAGAGATAGGTGCTTTAGTAAAAGCTCAAGGTCAACGGGGATATTGTTGTAGAACAAAATTTGAACCTCAGATGGAGAGGGAGGATGGTCCAGCAAATAGGACACTAGCCGAAGACTTGGTTTTAATTCCCTGCTCTGCCCCAGGCTTCCTATGTGGTGCCGGGCAAATCACTTAGGTCCAGATTTGCAATGGTATTTAGGCACCTAACGATGCAAAAAGATGCCCAGTGGAATTTTCGTAAGTACCTTGGAGTTAAGCACCTAACTCTGCATCTTGAGGTGCCTAAATACCTTTGCAAATCTGATCCTTAGCCTATCTGTACTTCAGTTTCCCATCTGCAAAATGGGGACAATTGAATTCTTTACCTCACAGGTATGTTGTCAGGATAAACTCATTAAAGATTGTGAGGAAATAAAATCCTCTGGCAATGGGCCATTTAAGTACTATTGATAGATGTCTGCTCAGTGGCCACATTCTGTGAATAGGCCCAATTCCAGAGACAGCCAAATTCAGACCTCCAATTAAAATGTATTTATATTTTTCTCTACATTAGGTAGGCTGACCACATAACTTCACAGCAGTATCACCCAAGCCAGAGCTCAAATATAAGGTACTAGAGGACAAAGAAACCTAAACTATTGCAAGATAATCAGAAAAGTACATTGAACCGTACCATCCATGAAAATAAGAGGCACAAAATACTCCACTACAGGTCAAACATAATGGACTAACTTCTGCCCTCGATGACACCCAGGCATTTGAGTAACTGAGATAAGTATTTGGATGTGTGTGCTGGCGTTATGTATATTTAGAGATATACACAACTCTTTGAGTATACCTCAATCTTACATCATCTCTGTACTATACAATCAGTGGACTGAACTACACCTTTTTGTTCCTCAGTACTCTTAGGGCTTATCTATACCAAACAGCAATGCACACTAAAAGGGTGTGATTTCTAGAGAGCACCAGTGTGTCACATACTATCTGGCCCATATAGGTCCTGATGGCATGAACTAAAAGTTCCTTAGTGTGCATTTGGTGTAGTACTGTACATTAATGTGCACTAGGGAACTTTTACTTTGTGCCAGCAGGTCTACATGGGCCAGTCAGCATTCAACATTATACACTTTAGAAATCATACCTCTGTAGTGTGCATTACTGTTTCGTGTACACAAGCCCTGAGTTCCAGCATGTTCATGGTCAAAAAGCTGCTTTTTTTTAAAATAGAATTTCCACTGAAGACAGTCAAAGTGAACTGCCTCCCAAATGTTTGCCTAAATCATGAATCAGATCAAGTGTCTGTCATGGTCCCCTACCAAAACTTTCCTATAGAGTATTTTTATTGTAAAAGCAAAGCAGCTGAGAGGTACAGTTGTAGATAAATCTAAGATCAAAAACTCAGCAAAGAGGCAAAATCAAAAGGCCATTGCCCAGTGCAGCTGCCTGCTAATTAAACACTGGCATTAATTGCAATATGTGTCTGGATCCCACTCCCTGTGTTTGTTGTAGTTCCTGTGTGAGCTTTGGTTTGCTCAGAACTTTCCCATTCTTGCAAAAAAATGAAACCATCAATAAGAGGAATGAAAGGCTGTGATATGTATATATATCTATAGGGCTATTTTTAAAGGAAAAAAGATTTTTTTTGTGTGCACTAGTTCAAAGCCAGCTTTGATTATTCAAAGGGAGAGTCAGATTTTAGAAAGGAAAAAAAGTAAACGTGGAGATGGAATCTTTTGTATTTAATCCATGATGAAAAGAGCATTTCTTACTTGCAATACTCTCTCTCTCTCTCTTTTTAATTAACAGAGAAATGTAGAAGTTTGAGGCAGTATTTCCTGTCCTTACTTTATGAGCTGTGCTAAGCAGCATTCCATCGGGGCCAACAGCCAGTAAAATGGATGTCATTTGACACCCTTAAACAACTACACATACCAGTCTGAAACTGAGTGGCATTATGTGAGTGGATAGAAAGCCATTCTAGAGAGGATTTACTCATTGCTTTTCTTACACATTCTCTTTCTCTGTGGACAATAATTCAGCCCTTGGATACGCACAAACAACTCTCATGAAGTCAACCAGACTCAGGCACAAATAGCTGAAGGCAAAATCTGGTCTACACTAAGTAACCTATTGCTGCTAAGCAGTGCCATTGTTCTGAATATTCCTGCTCTACACAAGGAGGGTGGGTTCAGAATCCTGTTTCAAATTCCATGGCTGGCTTCTACTTCTGTGAGGGGCTAAAACAAAATCCTGGATCTGAATTTTAGAGAATTTGAAATCCAGATCCGGATCCACATTTTGCATTTACTATTGGAAAGAATCCTTTCTTTAGTAAGGGATCACCTATCTGGATTAATCAGTGAATATTTGTGCTATGCTTTGAAGATGTAAAGCTTTATATAGGTGCGAAGGAACACAGACTTTGGGTTTTTTTTGTTTTCAGTGCTGCTTGTGGTTTTTGCCAGTGTGTCTTAACTCTGCTCTTCTTGTTCTCCTCAGTTTAAAAAGATCTGAGGGCCAGAGTTAAAAAATCTTGATTAAAAACACACAAGAACACACAAAATAAGAACAAACAGAACAACCTCAGGGATTTAGAAGTTTTGTTTCAATGCCTCTGTCTAGTATTTTTCTACTTATATATATCAAATTCATAGTTCCCTTAGCAAAACTGACTTTCAGTCCAGCATTTGGCCATTGTCCTTACACGTAAATATATTTAATTAATTCAAAATATTAAGAGAAACTAACAAGATAGATAAATAAAAATAAGGATAGGGGATGATCTTTTGCTATTATAACCCTTGCACTCCCATATCCTGTCTCCCACCTTTTGTCATGCCATCCCTGGCTGTATTAAGCTTATTTAACACTGTAAGCTTCTTGAGCAGGAGCCAGTACTTTTTATTTGTCTTTAAATACACGATTGCATAAGTAATTATTGTATTAGTAATAGAGGCAGTATGGTCCAGTGGATAGGGCACTGGCCTGGGAGTCGGGAGAGCTGGATTCTATGCCTGGCTGTGTCACAGACTTGCAATTCACCTCAAGCCTCTATTTCCCTTCCTGCCCTTTGTTATTTAGGATGTAAGCTCTTCAGGACAGGGACTGTCTCTTTCTATGAATATGAACAGTGCTCAACACAATGGGGCCTCTAAATGCTACCACCCCACACATAATTCTTAATAATAGAGAGAAAGGGTAGGCTTTGGTGAAAAATTAACTTGCATTTATTTTCTGTGGGGAAATAATCAAATACTAGTGGCAAAGTGGAGACTCCCAAAGGAATGAAAGGCAGAGGTGTTATTCCTCTTCCCACCACAGCTACTTTGTATAATGTTTGTATGGAATGTCCCCTTCAATTCAGTGCACTTTCTGTGGACCTCTTCAAATGATGGTTGTTACTATCACTTGGTCTCTTCCGCCTGTCTCTTTTGGTTGTTGTACAAATTGCTGTCATGCATTTGTCATGCTGGGTGATACCAGGTAGTGCAAAATATCTATAGTTAAGCCAGATCTTAGCTAGCCAGTCAGATTGCTGGTTGGCCGACCATTGACTAAAAATAAAATCAGCCAGTCAGCAAGTTAGCATATTCCTAAAGGGACAGGACACAAAAATACATGCACGCACAATGAAAAAACAATTCACTGGGTATTTCCGCTAAATGATCATCAGTGAAATAGTTAAGTCATGACATTTAAATAAGAGAGACAAGGTGGGTGAGATAATATCTTTTATTGGATCAACTTCTGTTGGTGAGAGAGACAAGCTTCCGAGTTTACAGAGCTCTTCTTCAGACATGTGTCTCTTTCACCAACAGAAGTTGGTCCAATAAAAGATATTACCTCACTCACCTTGTCTCTCTAATATCCTAAGACCAACACAGCTATGGCAACACTTCATACGACATTTAAATTGTCATTTATGATTGTAGGGTAATGTTAGCTCCAATGTATTTAAGGTTAAGCATTAGTGGTCCAAATCTGGGCTCATTTAAACAAGGGGTTACTGAGAGACAGCCCATTGAAACCCACAGCATTTTATAAAAAACTGGTTCTCTTCCCCCCCCCAAACCTGCGGCTCAAGCCCCTGCTCTAATTGTCCCCAAACTGATCTCAGTCATTTGACGTTTATCTCAGCCTGTGCATGGCACGTACTTACCTCTTGGGGAAGCAATATTGAAAGAATGATTAAAGGAAGAGTTTGGCTTTCTGGAATGATATGTGCCAAACACTTATGTGCCAAAGAGATTGAAATGCATGTGTGTACCAAGACTAAGGAAGAGGGTTTCCAGGCAGTCTGTTGTCAGATTACACAGGTGGCTCAAGGGGACAGGCTGTGGTCGCTGAACCTGAGCTACCCCCGTGCACTGTAAATTTGAACCCTATCCTTGGCAGAAATCTGAGAATGATCTGTTGCTTCTGACTGTTAAGGTTTCCCCCTCCACACACATCGTTTAGGAAATGTGCCCTGCTAATTTGTACAGTGGGATTAGAAGGGGCTCTAACTATTTTTTTAAAGATAGTAAATTACACATGCTCCAGGCAGATATGTGAGAATGATTGATGGGTATATTGCAGCTTTTCCACCTGGGGGATTATTATACCAAAGTGCCAGCACTGAATAATCAATTACCATTAATTAACTAGAGGGGAGATGAAAGACAGTTAGGATATTATAGTCATGTTTCCAGAAAAATGGAACTGAGTGTGTTTAAGGTCAAGAGGTTCCTGATACACAGCCCCCCTAACATGAGGTGCTCATAACATTTTTAGATTCTTATAATCTTTTGCTGCAGAGCTAGGGAATATTGGGGGAGAGGGGAATCAAAGCACTGAAAGGGAATGTGGGTGTGTGGGGGTTGAGAGAGTGCAGGAAGGGAGGAGAGATTGGGGATAGAGCGGGGGCAATGAAGGAGAGAGGTTTGGGGCTGCAGCAAGGGGAGAAAGGAGTAGTGCAGGGGGATAAGTTGGGATGGGTGGGAGGGCAAGGGGAGAAGGCTGGAAGCACTCAGGCCAGGGAGAGATGCTAGTGCAGGGGTTCTCAAACAGGGGGTCCTGACCCCTCAGGGGGTCACAAGGTTATTGGAGGGGTCACGAGCTACCAGCCTCTGTGCATGCCAGTAAGAATGGCATGGCATTGGGGGGAATCATCACTTTTGTTGGGGGTTGCCTGAAATATTTTCAAAGGGGGTCCCAGCAAAAAAAGTTTGAGAACCCCTGGCTTAGTGGCTCTATAGCAGCTAAACATTAACTTCTGAAAACCAGAAAATATGAAGTTAAGTTACATGCCATTCCTGTGTGGGATGGAGGGATGGCTGGCTTGGTGTGGGGGCAGATTGGGATGGCCAGAGGCATGTCTGAAGAGGCCTGGCCAGCGTGGGGCCCACCAGAGATGGAGCTGGATTTACACCTTACGAGCCACTAGGCAGAACATCTTCAGTGCCCCCCCAGCCTACAGCTGACCTTGGTGTTTTCTGTGCGGGAGGGGGGGGAGTGATGTGGGAGAGAGGGGCTGGCTGGGCTAGCTCCGTGTGGTGATGAGGGTGCAAGGGAGAGGTCCTGGGGCGACCGGCTAGGCCAGCTCTGGATGCGGAGAATATGCTTACCCCTGGGCTCCGGCTTCCAGCCTGACCAGGGAGCAGGGCCTCAGGAAGAAGAGGAGGAGCAGGGCTGTGGGGCCAGGAGAGAAGGAGGACAAGCAGAGGGCGGGGCCAGAGTTCCGGCACTGATGCAGGGCCCCCAAATTGGCCCAGGCCCCTGGGCATGAGCTCTATTGGCCCATGCAGTAATCCGCTACAGTTTAGGTGCCCCTAGAATGCTGGCACCCTAGTCACATGCCTACTGTGCCTAATTGGAAATTCAGCCTTGGCTGGGGGTGATCATGTAGTGAGGGCATGGAGCCCAGCTCAGTGATCAACTCAGCCTACATAAGGAAGCATTAAACCCTCTCCTCAGCTGCTGCCTGTGATGTGTAGGCAGCAGCAGAGGGCAGAAAGGAGTAACTTTTTATGTGCTAATGAATTCTAACTTGCTAATGGCTTAATGAGACAGGAAAGGAAGGGTTAGCTGGAAATATTGGGGTGGAGCTACATGTTGCTAGTGATGGAGGGAGGGTGGAGAAGGAACTCGTGAGCTGAAATTACTGTAACCTAAATGGAAAACAGTAAAACCTCAGAGTTATGAACACTAGAGTTACGAACTGACTGGTCAACTACACCCCTCCTTTGGAACTGGAAGTATGCAATCAGGCAGCAGCAAAGACATAAAAAAGCAAATATAGTACAGTATTGGGTTAAACATAAACTACTAAAAAGAGTGGGAAGTTTAAAAAAAGATTTGACAAGATAAGGAAACTGTTTCTGTGTTTGTTTCATTTAAATTAAGATGCTTAAGAGCAGTATTTTTCTTCTGCATAGCAAAGTTTCAAAGCTGTATTAAGTCAATGTTCAGTTTGTTTGAAAGAACAACCATAACGTTTTGTACAGCGTTACAAACATTTCAGAGTTATGAACAACCTCCATTCCCAAGGTATTTGTAACTCTGAGGTTCTGCTGTAATACTGTCAAGATTTTGAGACACAGAGCATGTCTGGTTTCTTTCCCCGCCCTATTAGCAACTCCACCCTCAGACATTTCAAAGCATGACCATTACACTCTTATCCTGAAACAATACAAACAGCCAGGGGAAGTACCACTTAGGAATCACATAGCATTCTTTACCTTTAGCTAGGCACAATAATGTCTCAACTGCAAATCTATGTGATAACTACAGCTGCCCACACAAGCACTGTTATAAAAACATTTCTCTCTCTGTTAAAAAAACTAGGAAATTGACGGGCATAAAATGTCTTTAATTCAGACCTAAGGTTGTCCAGTGGTAACTTCTGCCCTTCCAGAATGTTGAATTCAGCAAAACTCAAACATCGGAAAACTAGGAAATAAAGAGTTACATTTGTGTTGGCACATACCACAACTCACCTCTTTCAATGATGCCCCAATACACCCACAATAACATATACACTCACACTCAGCCTGGGCAGATAGTGCAGAAAATGCAGGGGAAGAGACACACCACCACTGAAATGCAGAGTCTATAACGCTTTCTCTTTGCTGAGACAAAATGGGTTTAGTTGAGCTGTACTGAACAGGAATTACCTAAGCCTGTCCTACTCTCCAACACTTAGCCTGTTACACACACAAAAAAACACCTTACCTGGTAATTTTACAATCCCTTCACGCATTTTTATAAGACCTTCACCCTTCCATACAGGATGCACTTTCCCTTACACATCATTAAACCCACAGACCACCCTCATATCCCATCTCACTACTGAAAATTCTCATGACAAATATCCCCTGTGCACCACTACTGACACATCCTACACAACACAGCATTATTACGAGGCATACTGCATCCCTCAAGGCACATTTCCCCTGATCACACCTATGGGCAGGGCAAGGAGTGGGGCTCAGGACCGACCTCCCTCCCCCCTCCTGCGTTAGGCGGCAAGTGCCCCCAGATCTCCTCATATCACAATTACAGCTCTGCCAAGCGCTTAACTAATCCCTCCACCTTCAGTATAGCTACACCGTACACAGGGAGTGCAACTAGAGTGCTTGCTGGTAATCCCCAGTGGCTATGGTCAGCTCTTGGGAGCAGAGTTAAAATTCTGTTGGCATTTATCTTAATTCTCATTTGTTATTTTTCAGATATTTAAGTTTTGCTGAACTGGACATTCTGGAAGGACACAAGATACCACTGGGCAACCTTAATTAACTCTATGTTAACAAAGTTTTTTGTCAGTGAATATGTCAGTTAGGCTCTGGCATTAAAACTTTATTGAGATGAACGGGGGCAGCACAACTGCTCAGAGCCACTGGGCCAAATCAGTAAGTAGTGCTGTTCCGCAGTCAATTGTCCCTCAGCATGTATTGCCCATTTTCTGCTCCCTAGGAAGATTATACTAGCTTTTCTTCCTACTTCAAATACCCAGTAGCCACCATCCACTATTCTGTGACAATGTTCCATCTCACTGACATCTCTTAAAAATGTACATATTTTTATTCAGCCTTAATAGTGCTACATTCATTAAAACCTGTTACTTGTCCTCCACAGTAGGCAAGTAACATTGAAAATAAAATGTTATTGTCATATTTTTCAAGTCTTTTAACACCCAAAACAGCAGAAATCCCCAAAGCAAACCTAAATCCTTTTGTCGGCAGGAAAGGAATACACATGCAGCTGCTGGCTACAGCCCGCGCTCTACAGTTAAAGAACTGTTTTCTAGCTTTACAATTACAGTACATTTATAACGAATAACGGCCTATTCCTTCATTGCTTGAGCATGCACAACTCCCTGTGATTTCAGTGGGAGTTTTGGGTTAGCAAAAATGCAAAATGGAGTCCTATGGGATTTATAACCCTTGAGTGATAGAATTATATTACACAATGGTTGTAAGTGTCAATCCAACCTTTGCGATTAGTTCAGCCTTTGTATATACACAAATTGTGTGTGCCATTGCTGATATAATGGTCAGATCAAAAGGTGGACTATAGCTGGAACCTTGAATCCAAACCTCTTCTTTTAATTTAGACACACCTCTACAGTTTTGGCTGCTAGTAAGATCCAAAATCAGAAGGGAATGATTTTCTATTCTGATTTACACAAGGCCAAAATAAGGCAATATCCTGCAAGAACAGCTAAACACACAGGATATTGATCGTTCCAGTCAGCAAAGCTCTCAGGATACCAGGACTGTGTGGGGCTGAAACTCAGAAAAGGTGAAGAGACTGCAGTACTGCAAATTTAATCCTACACCTGGTTTAGTCTCAGACTTTGAATCCTAGCCAAAGTGCATTCGTTATCCAAAAACTGCCTTCTTGGCGCCTCTCTAGTGATAACCATTGCATTTCACATAAATGCATTCATGACCAGCAATGCAAGTGTTAGCCCAGTGTTAACCCATTGTGGCTCTACTATGTATTAAAAGACTACAATGCATTTGCCTGCTTTGGTCTGTCTAACTGTTGAACTCCTTCAGAAGCTGCTACAATGTCCCTTTTCTGACCTGTGAAGTATCTTACATACATTAGCTCTTAGGCCCTCTCTAATGTGGACATTCCTCCTAGAAATAAATAGTCATGTAAATACTTTCACATTATTTCCGGAGAGTGAGAATCTTATCAGTCTTGGATAGAGAGATACATTGAAGCTGTTTTTAAAAAAATCATTCAGAATTTACTAAAAGCTATGATTTTAGGCAAGAATTAATTAAACCAGATGAAACACTTCTAATAAGATTTATGCTATCAGATCATTTAATTAGTTCTGGCTTTTAGTTCATCATCACAAGCTTCTGTGAGGGTGAAAAAGAAATAATTGTTTTTTCGAATGGCAATAATTTGGGATTTTTTAATTGACTCCTAGTGTGAAAGAGTTGATTCCTGCTGTTTTCTAAAATGAAGGGTGGAAAAGTTCCAGCCAGAACTCAAATTCCGGAGGCAACTCATGAGTGCTTTTCTCATTGCAGCCTACCTCTGTGATCTCAGTTTGATTTCAGTCCTATCATTTCTCATGGTTTAGCTGTATGCAGCACAGTGACATGCTGGAGCTTAGCCATTTCGCAGTGCCAGTGGGCTTATTAAGAATTCTAATGCAGAACTGATGATGTTCGCTAAATAATGTTGGCTGGATTGAAATATATTTTTTCTGTAGCAGAGGGAAAGAAGAACTGATTTGATGTTTTGGGCAGGAAATGTTTTAAAAAGAAAAATTCAGAAAACCAAACAGTCTCTGGGGATGGGGGTCTTAGTTTCCAGACTTGCAAATCTTTGAAAAAAGAAGTGCAGCTTTTTATCTAACTAGATTTAATTTACAAGTTCTTGCCCAAGAACAGGAGTGGAAATTATGTGCAATCAGTGAGACAAGAGCCCTTGCCTCATTCCATACATATCTTTGAATATCACACGGAAGAAGGCCTCAGATTTTTCAGAGCCCTGCCTCTTTCCCTCCATATACATCCACGGTAATTGTGTAGGAGGAGGCAGGAATCCATATGTATCTTCAGCTATCTTGTCCATACACACCTTCCCAGACCGTTTGCACATTGCATTTTGTTAAGCACACATCTGCACATTCAACAGAATCTTGAGCCAATCTCCCCAGTGGAAGTTTTCACTCATTTACTATAGGCATAGGATCTCCTAACATTTCAATGATTTACCATAATCCAGTGTGCAAGGATAAAGTATGTTTTCTGAACCCTTATAAAACATAGCCAAATCAAATCTGATTTTCACTGGACCAATGAAAGGCACATCTACAACCCAGGGATTCAGACTCTTGATGAATTCCAACTTTTCATCACTTTCCCCTGAGGCCCTACTGCTGGTCAAAAAAGATCAACATTTTCTTCTCAGAAGAAAAGCTGTATTCCTCTCCTCATACACACACTTCTTCCATGCTTGAAAATGGTTCAAACATTTTGATGAAACCTTCAGAAAAGAATAGCTCCCTGCCTCAAAAGCAAATGCACTACATTTAAAAAACAGATGTTCAAAACAGGTTAGTTTTTAAACTTCCAATACTTGCCATGAGCTCATTTCTCAGAGAGATCACGTCTTCAATATGTATTAAGAAATTTAGTCCACAAAGTTAGAAGTGACTGAAGACAATATGCTTGTTGTGTGCATAATTTAATTCATTGCTGCTGTTTCCAATTATAGCTTTTTAAATTCTTCTTCTAAAATATGTTTAAAAATATGTATAGACTTTTCTGTGGCTCTCAACACTGTAGTATCTGAACATCCCTCATATATTAATGAGTTTATACTCACAACATGCCTGTGAGTTCAGGTAGCATTATCTTCATTTTACAGATTTATTATTATTAATTATTATTATGCTTAATGGTTTGTATTGCTGTTGTATCTAGAAGCCCCAATCAGGAACTGGATCCCACTGTCTTCAGCATTGCCACCACAGAGAACAAAAAAAAAGGTCCCTGACCAAAGACTTTACAATTGAGGCCACAGAGATTAAGTGACTTCCCCAAAATCACATAGAATATTTGTGTCAGAGCAGGAAATTGAAGCCAGATTCCCAAGACTCAGATTAGTAATTTAGCCACATGACTGTTCCGCCTTTTTACTTTTGAGGTACCTATTACCTTAGCATCTCAGTGCCAAATAGCAGTAATGAAAACAAAGTGTAATTTCTCCCAAAAGAAGTTTTCCTCTCTTCTTTCTCCGTCTTCAATGGAACATGTGGATTTATTATATTTTTAAGTGGGTGATGTTCCTAAGGAAAGGCTGTATCAAGAGGATGTGGTTTATTTTTAGATCCAATCCAAGTATGCGTAGTTTCAGTCTTATCTCCTCTGGCATGGAGTTCCATCACTGGGGTCCTAATGCTGAAAAAACTCTGCCTTTCCACAGCCCATATCTTATGTCTGATACCAGGTATCTCCAGCTGCATCATATCTGTGGCGTGCAACTGTCTTTGAGGGTCATGGAGGATGAGGCTGTCTCCAAGGCTGTGAGCTAAGGCCTGGGAAAATAAGGGAAATATCCCTTTTAAATCTCTAGTTAATTAGGCTGAAATAATTCTTCCCAGAGAACCTGGTGAAGGGAGTGTTAATTTCCATGTTTATTAATCAGGGTTCCAGTATGAACCCCCAACACTAGAAAGTATAGGGAGTATGTCTGTGTCTCCAATAGAGGCCTTTTCAACTTCTATACAACCTCTAAAGTGTCTGAAATCCCATTACATCAAGCCCTTGAAGTGGCTTAATGTGAACTTTTTATTCCCATTGTTCTGCAGTTCACATGTTGGGAGATTTCATCTTCCTGCTTCCTTCTTGTCAGAGGACAAGACTTTGACAATATGGATTTTATTGTGCACTCCCCTGCATCCCACTACTGCCCCTTGTCAATAGCAGAGAGGCCTGAACAACACCCGAGCTAAAAACAGGAAATGACTATTCACCAAACACAAAAGCTTATGGATTTGTGCTTAATAACAATTTATTTCTAAGGGGACACTGCATCTATTCCAGTAGAAAAGCAGATACCTTCCAGTGTACCGAATACAAACCAGTACATAAACTGTCTGGGGCAGGTGTACTATATAAAGATAGTCTCTTAATTTTCTCACATTCACAAGCACTATTTTTCATACCAGCTGCATCTTAAACTCTCAGTTAAGATGGTGATTAGTGGTGTGGTGGGGTGTCACAGTGGGAGCTTTCTTAAGAAGAAAAGGCTTTGATTGAGCCAATGAAAGCTGTTGCCAAGGAACCAGATGCCATGAACACACCACTCCAGCAGCGTAAGAATACAAACCATGTGAGTGCCGAACTGAGCATTAAGTGCATTTGATGGTTGAGGCTTGAAAGATATTGTTAACTCTTTCAGCATCTGGCAGAGCTCACACAATGGATCAGGAAGGTAGTAGTCTGTTAGAAAAATTTGTGAAGGGCCCAAGCATTTGCCAGTATCTCCCTATTAGACCATACTGAACCAAAAGAATAAAAAGGGGAAAACTTAAAACCTCCTGTATCTGACTGGCAGAGTGTTTAAAATAACAAACAAACCATACATTAGGCAACCTCTCTTCAAAGCAAAATTTGATTTTAAACAGATTTAGACAGTAGAGGGAACAATCAAATAAATGTACAGAGAACCCTATACAACCAGTAACCTTGTTTATGTAAAAGGTGTTCCATATTAGCTCTGCTATTACAGTTTGTTCACAACTCAGTTCTTCTGCAAGAGGAATAAAATAGCTTGGATTCAGCTTTTCCCAGATCTGGCTTGGTTTCCAACACAAATGTTACCGATCTGAATTTTTATCTGATCAGTTGCCAGTTTGTTTCTAAGTTGGCTTTCCACTTTGATTTCTGGACAATCCTGTATTATATTGATAGTATATTTTTCTTTACGTAAATTCCCTAGTGCTCTGCTGCCCACACAGTAAAACACAGCTAAAAGCTCTAATTAAAAATCATGCCTGCCATATGTCAAACCATAAGTACTAATATCAATCTAACATCCTGGGTTTGAAATCAAAGCTTTTTCAAACATGGGAGCCTTCCTGACCCATTTTGAAGCAGTTACATTTCGAAGACTGGATAGCTCTGAGTGTGGCTATGACTAGACACAGACATTTTCAAAGGACATAGGCCTGATTCTTTGTTGCTGTTGCATTATTACCTCTTCACGTTGCTCCAGCAGCACCAAAGGGCAGCAACGACTGTGGATAACTGGAGCCACTGGATAATTTCTCTGGTGTAGAGGAATCCTCAGTTGCAAAGAGCCGGTATAACAGCTCTAGGCAGTCCCAAGTATAAGGTGCGTGTGGCCTGGGGAAAAGGGGTATGGCTATATCAGTGTTATACTCCAGCTGCTGGAAAGCCCCCTTTGTGACCATTGCAATCTGGATGTAAATTAGAGTAGCCCTTGGACTACATTAACTTACTCCAGGGTTTCAGCACGACCTTGATTGGCCCATGAAAATGGGGGCAAAACAAAAGTGGTTTAAAGTCCACTCCCATTCCTGATACCAGCGTAGCTTGTCAGGCACAGAGAATCAAGCCATACAAATCTACACCACAAAACTCTCCTCTGTAACTGACACTAAACATCCCTCCTATTGGCAGTCTCCTCAGAGAGACCAAGGATTGCTTGGGCATGGTGGTTTTGTTACCCTCTCACTCCTAGATATTGGTGAGGGATCTCTCCCTGTGATTTGCCTGTGCAATTACCTATGTATGCAGCATTGTTGTAGCCATGTTGGTCCCAGAATATTAGAGACACAAGGTGGGTGAGGTAATATCTTATAACAAGCTTTCAAGCTTACACAGAGCTCTTGTATAGGTCTTCAGAATATGCTTCAAGGAGAAAGTCTGGGATACACACCTTAATTCACTCAAAACCGCTCTCACCAAACAAGGCACTCCACCAGGGAAGTAGATCATATCATAGGTTGGGCTACCCAAATACTCCAGGAGAACCCGCTTCATACACAGGGGGGGAAAAACAACTCTGACTGAACACCCCAAGCTGTCACCTGCACTCCGCACAGGAACCCATACAGGGTATTATTAAATCTTTACAACCCATACTCGATGGGCACAACATCCTGAAAAATCTTTTCTGAACCCCCTTTTCAAACAACCCCCCAACCTTGCCAAGCTCATCATCAGAAGCAAGCTCCCTACAGACCAAGACACACCAACTCAAAGCGGAATCATGTAGACGTATCTCCAATGCTACGATGATCAATACCACAACACACCTTTCAAGATATATGAGTTCTACACATGCCTAATGCATCATGTGCTATATCTCATCCAGTACACTAAATATTCCAATAACAACTATGTGGGTGAAGTGAGACAATCACTACATGCTTGAATGACTTCACAGAAAAATGGTAAAACACCATATTGCCTGTGGGTGAACACTTTTCACAAAACAATGACTCCCTATCTGATCTCTCAGTCCTCATCCTCAAAGGAAACCTGTGCAACACCTTCAAAAGATGAGTCTAGGAACTTAGATTCATAACTATGCTGGACAACAAAGATCCTGGATTTCTGGCTTATCATAACAATCTGTAACCCACTAACTCTCCTTTGTCCTACAACTATACAGGTGTTAACTGCCCACTTCATCTTGAATGGTCTCTTAAAATACGTGTTAACTCCCTATCTGTTCAATCTTGTATTAGCTGTGACACAGTACCTTTTCCAAACCTGAGGAAGAGCTCTGTGCAAGCTCAACCTTGTCTCTTTCACCAACAAAAGTGTATCACTTCACCCACCTTGTCTCCCTAATATCCTCAGAGCAATGCAGCTACAATAACATTGCAAATTACAATTCACTTGAAAGAAATAAAATTTCTTTAAAGAAAATAAAAGGTGGCTAACTGCAATAACCAAGGTCCGGAGGGGAGAAATTGCACACAATTTGGGCATAAAAGGAAATATATGGTATTACCCTTTTTGTAGCTACAAGCTTCTCCAGGCTAGAAATCCCACTCCCACTAGGCCACTGGTCCCCAAACGTTTTACCTCACAACCCCCCTTGCCCTTGTCCATGCCACGATCGGGAGTAGGGCACATTTGGAGCCGTGGTCAGCCGTGGTCAGGACTGGGGACTGAGGCTGAGGCCAGAGTCGCACCAAGGCCAGAAGCCAGGGGCCAAGGCTGCAGCTAGGGTTGGGTCCGTGGCCAAATCCTGAGGTTCTAATTCAGTTGCTGTTATGTCCTGATTTATGAAAGGTCCCTGCTACAGTCAGTGGGAGTTACCTGATTAAGATCTAACTAACTACAGACCTCAAGATTTGAGATATTATATGTATAAACACACATACATACATGTACAAGGATCGCTGCACCCATTCCTACTGCACAGTCATCTGTATGGTATAATACAACTGTTTTATAGTGTTTAAAGTAGATATGTAATCTTTGTTTTTAAATAAAGCATTTAAAAATAACAGTGAACAGCAATAATGCACATCCATTTGGGTTAGGAAGTGAAGAATACCATATCAACTTGAATTTCAATAGGCAGAATATAATTATCCAGATAAAAATTTGGCAGCATATCAGAGCTAACAGCTCAATCTTATAAAAAGTACCATACAATCCTCAGTGATTACAAGTGATCTATATGTCATCCAAAAGAGAGCACAGTGACCCAGGAAGCCAGTCTGGTGCATTGGTTTAGCAGGGATTTGAAAGGAAAGGGCCAGTTACTGCATCAACACCACCACTTCTGGTAGCATATAATTTTCACTAGGAGGGTGGGGAAAAAAATTTCACTAGGAGGGTGGGGAAGCACTGGAATGGGTTACCTAGGGAGGTGGTGGAATTTCCATCTTTGGAGGTTTTTAAGCTGCGGCTTGACAAAGCCCTGACTGGGATTATTTAGCTGAGGTTAGTCCTGGTTAGTCCTGCTTTGAGCAGGGGGTTGGACTAGATGACCTCCTGAGGTCCCTTCCAACTCTATGATTCTACCTCAACTAGGGTGACCAGATAGCAAGTGTGAAAAATTGGGTTACTTTTTGGGGGCTGGATGGTGTGACACTGTCTGGATTAAAGGTGACCTTTTAGAATATTACTTAATATCAGTATTGCAAAATTACAATAATTAATATGAGGTATGCCATGTTAGGTACCATTAAAAAGGTTATAATTTGTTACGTATGATGATATTATGTGTATGTGTCATATTTGTATTGTAAGTTATGGATATGTTTGATATATCTGTATTTCAACTTGTGCTGTGTTTCTGGGCGACACCCCAGACTGGATGGCAGCAGCAATACGCCTGCTTAATGGCCCATTCAGAGGAACTCACAGGTACAATGAATCAAGGGAGAGAAGCCAGGGCTACACCTTTATGAGTCACCAGGACTTGCCCAGGTGACCTTGCACTCATGTTTCTGTAAATTTCCACAAGCAGCATGGCAAAAGGACATAAAAGGCAGCTGCACCACATCCATATTGTCTTCAGTCTTCATTCCTGCTTCCTCTCTACCTCTGGACCAATTTATCTGCAACTGAAACTGTGAAACAAGGACTTAGACCCACCCAGCTACTGGATGTTCACCAGAGGGACTATAAAAGCCTGCAAACCCCACAATTCTACTGAACACCTGCTATATATGGACTTTCAAATCATTTGTATGTATCTGACTGCTTTAATCATATAACATCTCTCACCTTGTTTGTTTCTTTCCTTTTATAGTAAACCTTTAGTTTTAGTTACTAAAGGATTGGCTGGCAGCTTGGTATTTTGGGTAAAATCCAAACTTATATTGATCTGGCAATGTGGCTTTGGGATCAAGAGTATTTTTTGGTAAAGGGAATAGAGTGTTAAATAACTTATCTCTTTGTTGGACCTAGTGGCTGATTGGGAGCCTCAGACTGAAATGCTATAAGGGGGCTGTGTGAGGGATCAGAAGCACTGTTTGTGGCTGGTTGGGGAGTCTTCAGTTTCAGTGCCCTGACCTTGGCATTTTCAGGTGGTCTAACCTAGGCACAGACGAATCACAGGGGGAGGAGGGGTATAGTTGTGTATATAAGACAAAGCCCCTAATATCGGGACATCTGGTCATGCTAATCTCAAGCTCTCCAATCTATCCCTGTCCCAGTCCTGTCTCTTTCCCACCCTTGGCTCCCTGTTCCAATCATGTTCCCTCACCTAACCAGTCCCAGTCTCCACTCCTCAGGCTTCTCATCCTAGTCCCATCTCCTTGCTCAGTTAGTTAGCCCCCCTCCTGGCTTCTCATTCTCTCCTCCACCCTGGCCCAAATGGTTAGTTTGTGAAAGTTATAAGCCATGAAAACAGGGTCTTATATTGGGAAGTGGTGACCAACCTTCATAGGCAGTACTATCAGGCCATGCTTCCTTTTTGAAAGATGCAATTTCATCCATTTGGAATCAAGTGTGTCGGTCTAAGTACATGCTTTCAGTACTGCAGATACATTAGCTTCAATGAAGGACAAGATAATTGTTTTTTTTCCAAGCAAATCTCTTGGGAAAGTCATTATCTCAGTAAGATAGAGGCACATTGATGTAAACTGAAAAGATACTAAGAACTCTGTAGAGAAATCTGTAGAGCTACAGAGTGTGAATCTGCTTCACCATTGCATTATTCTGAATTTATATTGCTGTAACTTAATGTAGTTTAAATAAATGGAGATACACTGATTTAAGACTGGTATAACACATTGGAGAATCCTCTCTAATTTTAAAAATATACCTTTTAGATTTAAGGTAACCATCAATGTTCATTAGAAAAATTCCAGTCACAAACACAAAGTGATAGACATTTGGTAGCAGAGATTAGGTAAATATAGACCCATCTTACTTCATTAATTGATGTTTATAAAGCACTTGGAAGAAACCCATGGATGAAAGCTGCTATAGAAGTGCAAAGCAGGAAATTAATCACAAGGTTTGGATCTGAATTCAGATCCAGATTCTGATCCAAATTTGAATTTTTCCAACATTTTCTGTGTCCTGAAGTATGGGACCACATCTGGATCTAGGACCAAAATTATCCCAAGTTTGGGAGGATTTGGATCTGCTGTTTCAGTGCAGACTCATGCTTATTATCAGTCTGCTATGGAATGGTCCACTTCCACCTGTTCAGAAAAGCAGATCTTCTGTTTGAAGGCTTATTTGATTTTTACACTTTCTGTTGCTGTTTGTATATTGTAAAGCACTTTGAGCACATGTTGCGTGAATGGCACTATATAAAATCAAAGTGAAAGTAGAAGGGCTGTAGCCAGTTGTAAATCTTTGTACATGGCAGCAGGGGGCACTTCTACAAGATTGTTGCTGAAGTGCAGTTGACAGAATATACTGGTTTCAGGACGAACTGGATTGTCCAGGCTGCATGTCCCAATAGTCCAAGCAGACAATGTTTTTATCAAATGGTTACTCCCTTCCCTCTTATTCCTCCTAAATGCTGAAGGCAAATTTGGTAGGTTAGCAAGCAAGTTAAAGAAACAGAGACTTGCACCTATATGAAAGATAAAAAAGTTAAGGATTTGCATACACACACATGCACATGCACACACACACACACACAAAGCAGATAAATCACAAAGCAGGGACCGTGAAAATGTCATTTCGGTTTTGATTGAGTGATTGGATTTTCAACTTAGGGTCATGAACAGGTCTGGAAGGCATAAAACTCCTCTCTGTTTTATGGCTAGTTAGGAGGTTGATGCTGAAACCTTTTTCTATTGTAATACATGATCACTGTAGGGAAAAAGTTGAGAATCAGAGATGTAGAGTCATCAGAGCCCTGCACAGACACAAGCACAGGGATATTAGTGTTACATTAAATGACCCAGGTATTGGTCCTTTTCAGCTCTAACAATTCTGTGTCTCTATTAATACCAAGGTTACAAATAATGGAGGTTTGGGGGTTGCTGGGAATCAAAAATAAAGCAGCTGTGGGAAGGATAATGTCATTCCTTCAGCTAGGGGTAATTATTGCATGGCAGCACATCCTTGAAATCTGAGCCTGGCCCTTTGAATATCTCTGCTCTTTCACACTCCCTCTCTTGCTAGTTTAAGGAACTTAATTTCCCTTTGCTGCCATAGCAACAGAGAAACAACTTCTCATCACAATAAAAAGGATGGCTGTGTTTCACAAATCCTTAGAAGTAGCAAAGCAACCAGAACAGAAGGAACAACAAGTGCACAGAAAAGCAGGAGAAAAGTAACTGACTCAACTTAGAACAGTGAAGGAGACTGAGGACTCCAGGAACCCAATGAGGGTTTTCTGGTATTCGGAGCTGTGTGTTAAGGAGGAGCTGATCTATAAATTAACATATTTCATAACAGAGATCTTGTTAACAAAGATCTTGTTTACAAAGCTCTCTTGCTGACTGCTCTGATAACAAGTTTACTCTTTTAGAGGCAAGATGAAACGTCACTAATGAAAAATGCCCAATCTCTCTCTATTAAGCCGTGGCACTGGACAGGTGGTCAAAAAAACCCAGGAGAAATTGGAGGTGCACTTTGAACCAGAGGTGAGTCCTGGTTACAAAAGTGCAGCAAACAAAGCATTATGGATTGTACAGTAATTTTCTGTTCTGTGATTTTAACTAATATTGAAATAACTGTTATGGAGACAGAATTTTTTCAGTGATGTCTTCTTTGTTGTTGAAATTAAAATGCCTTAGTAACCTAAGAAGTACGTATATCTGCTGTAATTAAAAATGGAGAATCTTGAACCAGAATGCTTGGTCCAGAGAAAAGAACCTAAATATAAAGAAATAGATTCTTCAGGGGATATCTTTATTGTTTGTTTTCTTCGTTTGTTGAATATTAGAAGAATAGATTACTGGGCATACACATCTGCATGGAGTTGTGAATCAGAATCATATAACTGAAGTTTACTGTGCTGCTTTTAAATAACATTTTTTTAGTTTATGGAAATAGCACAGTCCAAAGCAATTTACAACAGCTAAAATCACAGATTAATTTATAAGGGGTACTTCTAAAAATATATACATTACAGTTGTAGATAAAACAGTGAAATCCTATCACTAATCTTATGCCATAAAGCATTTTATATAATGGCGTTTGGACTCCAGAATTAGCTTGGTGTGATCGACTGCAACTCAGAGAAATATTTTTTAAAGAGTCATAATCTATGAGGTCATAATCTAATCTCAGTTACATTTGGGTAACTCCATTGAAAGCAGTCAAATTACTCTTGATTTATACCAGTGTAACAGACATCAAAATTTGTCCCAAATTCTCATCTCATTTCATTTACATCAGCACAATTCCATTTACATCAGTAGAGTTGAACCAGAGTATATGAGGGGAGAATTGGCCTTCTTTGTAAATTCAGTAAATTTATTAGCATGGAGTGTTTGGAACCTACCATTACAATCTCTACAGTACAATCCATGGGAACCAAGTGTTGTTATTAGTGAAGGTAATTATCATCATATAATGAAATTGTATGTAGTTGAGAGGCAAACAATGGTACTGTAGCTTTATGTCAAGGAGAGCGTGTGAATGCATCTATTAGTAGAACAATTTGGAAGCTCCTGACTAATTTGAGATGGTCTAATGAATCTTACCCATCATGTCAGTGTTTTTACTAGGGAGACTGTTACATGGCTATGTTTCAGGTCTCTCTTCATGGTTTATGACCACTGATATGTCAGAGTCCTCCACTCTAAGCATCTCTTTCAAAGGCATACCAAGGAGCAACAAGCTCAAGTGTGTCTACTTTACCTATGCTATTTCTAGAACACCCATCACAATAGTATTTGAGTGTGGTGGATAGTATCTCAGGATAAAAAGAGTAATGTCTGGAGATTCATCCAAAGTAGATGTTACACTCTTTGTTATAAAATGTACTGCATTGACAGCCAGCACATAGTAAAGTCTTGAAAGGTATTTGAGACAGATCCCAATTATTGAAGAAATCCCCTTATCAGACCACTTTACAGTTACTGTGCATAGTACTATGCTGCTTTACAAACTGACCAAAAGAGGCTACCAAGAGCAACAGAAGATTTTTAAAAAAGACTTTTAGAAAAAGAAGCTTTCTGGGGTAGGAACAAGGTCTTCAGATCTGTTCAAAGAGCACCCAACACAGTGGGGCCTCGATCTCTATTTTTGGCAATATTAATTATTATTATTTCTATTATGATAGCAACAATAGGCCCCAGTCTGGGATCAGAGCCCCATTGTGCCAGACACTAAGAATGCTAGACACATAGAATGCTAAGACAGCCCTTGCCCCAAAGGAATTATGTTATTATTTTAATAACAATACAGAGAGGGAAGGCATTAGGAACAGAAATAGACAATGAATTGCAATTGTTTTTAATTACTAAAAAAAATCTGGCAAGGTAGTTTTTACATTTCAAAACCATTAATCTACTACTAGAAAAAAAATTGTTTTGGCATAACAAACTGCCCTGCCATCCTAATGGATTAAGAATGCTGATCTAGTAAAATTAACATAGTTCAGAATATGGTTTTGATCCATACCCTCACTTTGGAAGGTTTTGAACAAATGGTGTGGTATGTCAATGTGAACACTGACTTTAGAATTTAAGATGATCAACTGATACCCGTCACTTTTCTTAGCACAATAAGTACTATACTATTAATTTCAGTATTTAAATTAGTATGTAAACGTTCTAAGAAAAACTTTTTGTGCTGAATCATAGAAGTTAGAGATGGAAAAGTCATAATAGTTCATCCAGCCCAAGCTCCTTGCCAATACAGGATTGACCCTATAGTACATTTGCTAGTGTTTGTGTCCAGTCTGGTATGAAATATCTGAAGCAATGGATTACCATCACTTGAGCCCATTCCACAGCCCAAAAGATCTGTTGGTCCTAAGATAAGTATAATAAAATGTGTTCCCACACATTTCTAAATGGAAATTTCCATTAACATCTGCAAAAGACTGGGCTTTGGTCCTCAAATCCTCATACAGGCAATGAGAAGTCAATGAAAGTGCACACTAATGTCGATGATAGTTCTGCCCCAGTAAGGCCTTGCCTACGCTTGCTGCAGTATGTAGTATATGTGTAGCTACACATGGCAGTGAAAGTCTCTGGCAGGTAGGAGGCAGTGGGGAAAGGCTCTGGCAGCGGGGAGACAGCAGGACACTACACTGCTAACAGTAACAGTGCAGATATGGGAGGCACTGTTTGGCCATGTAGAGAGTCATGTAGGGTATATACCTTGGGTGTTCAGACAGATAGGGCACTCTATTCTACTCTACTCACTGAAGTGGTGACTTTCTATCTGCACTGCTATTTATACCTGAGCTAGCTGGGTGTGCAGTGTCTGTACTCCACACGCCATTGTAAGTGTACATATACCTTAAGAATAGAGTAAAGCCTTAGTAAACAATTCAAGATTTGGCCTAATGTGAATACTAAGTTTTTACAAGATCTTCATGACATAAATGGCTCATTTGAGAATTTCATGGGTTCAGGACCTAGCTGTGCAGTGAAGTAATTCTTAGTTATAGATGGCAGAGCTACATTCGGTACATTTTCTGATGACATCAGGAAGGCCACAGGGGTTTAAGCATGTAAGCAAAAAATAATTTCCTGTGTATCTGATAAATCACATACTCTCAACCCCAGGCTGATGAAAGAATTTTTCCCCAAAGTCCATCCTACATTTTAATTTTTTCCATGGTAGGATTATCTGAACTGGAAGTCTCGTGAAGGCTACTGCCATGTCAGCAGATTACTGAATGAGAGGCAGTTTATGAAGGGCTGCTGGGGTCTATATCTTCCTAAAACCTATAGCACAAAAACTGGTGCACTGGTTCTCTACTCTGAAGATCTAGCAGAGCCATCACGGAAACAAAGAGGATGGAAGAGAGGCCAGCAAGGTCACAGACACAGAAGGGAGAAGCTACAGATTGAATTGCACACACTCCAAGATTTGACAAGAGCCATCCTGGCATACGGAGGCAGACAGGTAAGAGCACACAAGATGGTTCTTTCACTACCAGAATTGAGACTACATGAGGTACCTTAAAATGCTAATCCTGCTCTTCTAGACTTCAACAAATTGGACTCCAGGAATCCTGATAATGTATTTTTGACTGAAGAAAGCAAGCTCCCAATGGGCTAAAACTGGATTCTTTATTCAAGCAAACACACAACCAACATCACCATCATTCTGTTCTTCTCCTCTTCCCTTTAAGCACTCTCTGGTGTATTTAAATATGGGTTGCAATTTTACTTGCATCAGTTTTGAGGGTTTAAAAGGGGCTTAAGTGATCACTAGGCCCTCTATACCTGGAGAATCTCACCCTTCTATAACTCAATACAGAAGGCTTTGGTAGCCCTTTCTCAGCAGCCAACTTGAGGTAGAATCCTGCCTCCATTAAAGTCAATGGGAGTTTTGCCATTAGACTTCAATGGAGCCAGGATGTCACCCATATGGTTGGTGCCGAAGAGCCTTGGTGAGGGTCAAGTCTCTGTTATTTATATAAAGTGTTATTTATATAAAGTATATTATATATAAAGTGCAAACAAGCTCATTTTCTGTAGACAATGTAGCAGAAGTGTATTTTTAGGGAGACAGGAATGCTGTATAGGTGGAGGCTTGTTAAATAGATTTTGGAAGGATGACTTTAGTGTCAGGGATGGTGAGGTGGAAAAAGAAAAGATAGCACCTTTCAGAGCTAATGCCATATATTTCACCTGTCATTAGTAACAACAGTACAGAATCCAGCCTTCTCAATAGCTACCACATAGTTAGGCCTGATGTTCAGAAGTGCTGGACACTCACTTCTTCTTCTAAAGTCAATGGGAGCTGCAGGTATTCAGCGCTTCTAAAAAAACCAGGCTCTATTGAGTAAGAATTTACATCAGAAGGCAGAATTTAACCCTTAGCTGGGAAATGAAATACTTAAGAGAACTACTTCTCCCTAAAAACTATTTCATTGCATCTCCATAGCTGGTGTGTCACACCCAGTAACCTCAAGTTCTTTTTCTGAGCCCTTTTCTCCCTGACTTCTAGTCTATCCATAGATTTATTTTGTTTTGTTTTACAATAACTTGTACCTTTTAATAACATGACCTTAGTGCCAATGGAAAAATGGCAACTGGACAGCACAGAAAAGCAAAATTCTCTACATATCTACAATTCAAGCACATGTTGGTCAGTGGAGTAAGCTTCCTCACACTCCTCCATTGCCACTAATATGCTTCAACATTGTTGTCAAGCAACCAACTGTAGGGGTGATTGGGTAAGGACAGGCCTCAGGAAGAGAATGGAAAGACTCCTCGGAGCGCTCACAAAGTGAGGAATGTGTATAGGCCATGCATGAGGGGCCAGGGCCTTGTCTTCCCCCTTTCTGTGCCTGTGGCCTGCCTCCACTATTTATTATTGTTTGTATTAGGTAGCACTTAGAAGCCCCTGCCAAAATCAGGGCCCAGCTCTGCTAGGCCCTGTATAAACACAAAGTGAGGCTGTCTCTGCCCCAAAGAGCTTACAGTTGAAACAGACAAGACAGACCATGGGTGAGAGAAAGGAATGATTATTCCCATTTTACACAGATGAGGAACAGATAGCCCAGAAAGGCCAACTGGCTTGCCCAAGGTCACACAGGGAGTCAGTGGCAGAGCTGGGCATTAAACCCAGACCTCCTGATTCCCAATCCAGTGTTTTAACCAAAAATCCAAACTTCCCCTTCATTTTATAGCCAGAGTCATGCTTGCAGTTCAGGAAAAAACAGGAGGGAACTCACAGAAGTTCTAATTTAATTTGTGGCAAACCAGGTGCCCCTATCCCCAACAAACACCAGCCCAAGAATTCTTCCAAAATTCAGGGGGACCCATGGCCACTGGCTTTGTAGATCCCAATGAGCATCTCATGGCAGTTATGGTGAGGACAATCCTGAACAGGAAAGATCATTCACTAACCTTTCAGCCATGAGATCAGTTTACATTTTCATGGTTAGAATAGCTAGAAACTTTTCTGTTTCAAAATTAAATATGTTTAGCCTTGCCATTTCAAGGATCCCCTGCTCCCCCTCCCTCCAAAAAGTCGAGGGGCATGCAGGCTAGCTCTGGAGAGAGTTGTGTTTAGTGTTCCCTCCTATTCAGAGCTTGAACTCTCTGCTATGTCTGTCAACAGTTATGCAAATGATCTCCATACACAAAGAACTGGACTGAGAACACCAATTCATTTCACACACACAACTGACTAGCCAGCAGTTAGTAGCAATGTTTATTTGCTAGCTGTCTGATCCAAATTCGAACCAGTAACTTACATGTGGAAAGATCCAAAGCCCAGTTCATTACCAGTGTCATGACTACCATCCAGTCTCATATCACATTCCATTTTAAATCTATAACTACCATAAATATACAACAAATATATACAGTCATTCCAATGTTAATCATAATTGTAATGAACAAATAGAGAAAAAGGTGAAGGCTCCAAATTATTAATTACATTTTGCAAAAAATGTTTAGAAGTTTCAATAGTTGCCTCATGGATGTCTAGAGTTTGTTTTTGACAAATCCTGCTTTATTAATTCTCTGAATTACAGTAGCATTTAGAGACTTTATTCCCATTGTAAAACACATAATAAAAAAGACAGTCCTTTCCCCCAAAGATTATATGCTTTTATAACCTATTATTATATAAAAAGTATTTATGAAATTGTCATTTTCACTATATACAACTCAGAAACTCTCTAAAAAGCCAAATGCCAAAGCTTAATAACTTAAGTAAGTAAAACTCTAGGAGACACCTCAAATACTCCAGCTTTACTGCAGTCACAAAGTGTAAATAGTAAGAGCAATTATTTAAACAATATGAAGCAATTTGTCAGTTTAAAATATTAAAATGATCTCAGATACAAAGAATTTTGTATAAAATACTTGCAGAGCCTGGAAATAATCCCAGGTATTTACCCCCAGTGCCAAATTTTCAGTTAAAATATTAATCCAACCTCTCTGCATAGGATATGAAAATTTAGCTTTAGATATAAGAGTGCATACTGATGACCCAATTAAATATTTGGAAAAGTCCCAGGAAATTCAACCCATGCATATTCAGGAATGAACATTTTGCATACGCCTAATTATGGGACTGGTTTAAAAAAAAAATTACTTCTGTAGCAGCATTTATGTCAGAAAAGCAGCCTTATACCAGCTCCATCACATCAGAGTGAAGATATCCTTTAGGGATAAAAAGTGAGCTCTTTAAAAGAGACAGCCTTCAATAAATCTTCTAAACCAGCATCTGAACTAATGAGGAAGACCTCAATCCAATCAAGGTAGCTTTTGCCTAATGCATCCAGCATTTTGGAATAAATTAAACTGGTTCTAATGGTCTGTGATATAGCTTTCCCTTTAAAAACCCTGGGATACCATTAATAAGTATTGCCTATCTGACAAGGACTTCACACTTCTGGAGTGAAGGAAAAACATCTTATATGAAATCACTGCCTACTGTGTCATCATGAGCTACATCAGTGAAACCAGGCACGACATTCAAAGATTAAAAGAAGAGAAAACGAATACTGCTGTGACCAAACACACAAAATCATGTGCTGACTGCCGCAAACAATTAGAATTGAGTAGGGACATTTTCAGGCACTTGCAAATCATGTGGCTGCAGGAGGTCCCAGAAAATGTGGCTGGGATTAACCCATCTTGCCATCCTCAGCCATAACAATATTCTATTACTGGAACAGAGTTATGAGCCATCCGAGCAGTGAAAAATGCTCATTTTTGTAACTACTCTTGTGACAGATTTAATTTTTTTCTGTTGTAAATTAAGGAGCCAGACAGTATCTTGTGGTTAATCTTTGCTCTATAATGTGGCAGACCTGAGTAAAAGTTTTCATTCACCAAATCAGCAGGAGATAAGAACAGTGTGGAGGCCACATGTTCAGTCCGTTACAAGAAGGGTGCTCCTCATATCAGTGTGCCTCAACCCTTCTGGACAATGCAGGTGTGGTGTTGAAGGACACAGCCCTTTTGGACTCCAAAGGGAGGCCCATCTTGCCCTCTTTATCCAGAAGGTAGGTTACTTCAAAAGTAGAGTTTGGGAGCAGTGTTTGTGGGTGATTAGTAGTGGATCCTCAGAACCCCAGAAGCACACGGCGAATTCCTGTGCAAACTGAATCAGGCAAAGCAGGGACTTAAATCTGAGTCTCACACATCTCAGGTGCCTGCCCTCAAGCACAGGGTTACTGGCTATTCTGGCGTGTCTCAATTTGTCCAATATATTTCCACAGAAAGTTTTAGTTTTGATGAATTGGCATTTTCCAACAAAAAAATGTTTCAAGACATTCCTAACCAGCCCAAATTATAACAACCTTTTTAAACATCTCCAGTTTTTATACCGTGCCTCAAAAGGAAACACAGTGAAGCAATTATTATTATTAATAATGTCTTTTCTGTTACTCAAATTACATGAAACAAATATGTCATAAATGACATGTTCATATATGTTGATGTGTGTGGCTGAACTACATTCATTGGCCTGGCTTTTTAAACTTGTCCAATTTAAATTCAAAGTTGCTAATTCTTATCAAGATTGTTGTTGTACATGAGTAAAAGTTCACGTTGCTTCCCATTTACATAATTTAAAGAAAAACACAAACCATTGTGAGTAGCTCTTGAAGAAAATGAGGAAAAAAAAGTGTCATGAATGAGAGAGGATGTAAAAGGGCAGGGACGGCTTAAGGGGGGAGCACACATGTGTAAAAGGGCAGGAGGCTCTGGTGTGCACACATGTATAAAAGGGCAAGGGAGCTCTGGAGCTGGCATGTGTATAAAAGGATGATGGGACTCTGGATGTGTGTGCGCGTGCACATGCGTGTGTACAAAGGACAAGGGCTCTGGGGGTGTGTGTAAAAGGGTGGGGAGTTCAGAGAGGAGAGTAGAGGTGGGGGAGTCCAGGCTAGCACTGGGGCCTTTACCAGGGCATCAGGCAGCTTCAAACTCCAGGAGGCCTCTTGCTCCTCAGTAACTCTGGTCCATATTGAGCACAACTCTTAGACACCTGCAATGCTGGGCAAACAGCACAGGGTCTCTCCCACTGGGAGGAGGCCCAATTTGCAGCCAGCTAGCCAGGCAGCTTGCTTCAGTTCTGTTGCCAGGCCGTTATCCACTGGACCCAGCCAACTCCGAGTCCCCTCATCCCACAACTTCCCTGAGGAAAATGGCGGGAATTTCCAGACTGCAGCAGCTTCTTGTGGGGGAGGGCCTGGAATCTTGGGGCTGCCTGTGGCAGCCTGCAGCCTTTGCAGCTGCCCTAGGGTGGCACTGTCCGTGTCCCTCTTTTCAGACAAGAGGAGCTCAGGTAGCGTGAGTTTGCCTCAGTAGCTCAAGCTTGGCATGAGCTCAAGGCTGCGCCTAGCAAAAAGCCAGGCAAGAGTACAGTGCCTATCTGCACAGTCACAGCATCTCAATGACTTGCCAGCAAGGTCGGTGAGTGATATGAGAGTGGTCAGGAGAGGGAATTTTGCTTCTTGGGTGTTTTCAGGCAGGCTGCAGTGCATGCAATATCTGATCGCTTGAAACTGAGAGTTGGGTAAGTTGTTCAAAAGAACAACTTTACATTTTCGGCATATCATTTCCAACAAACTCACAGACCACCAGTGGTACAAAACCCACCGTCTGGGAACCCCTGAGCTAAGTAATCAGGCCTGCTCTCTATTTAGATGGGACACACCTTCCAGAAAAGCCAGGTGCTTCAGATTAACGATGTTGGCAATCCAGTCAAATGGAATCCTGCAGAACCAAGGCCCCAGTAGTACATTAGAGGAAACAATGCTGCCACTGGGACATAAAATAGAGATCTTGCCCACTTGTGGTCATTAGAGAACCCAGGACATGTTTCACAAGAGTTGGCATATTAGCCCTGGTCTCCTACTCAAATTCTATATTGGATAATTGTATTCCCCCTACTTTAATCTCTTGTACTTTCAATTGGACAATTAATTGTCTTTTCCATTCCCTTTTCTAAATTGCTGTGTAGAACTGCAGTATGCTGTTAAACAGCTACACATCTTTCACCTCTTTCAGAGGTGGCAGCAATTCAGTGAAGTACTTCCTGTCAAAGCACTTTGAAATCCTTCTGTACAAACAGCACTATATACATGTAAGTCATTATTTTCTTGATTATGGCATTGTGAGTCACTGCACAACTTTAATGTCCTCTAAGGTACAGACTTCGAGGTATGTGCTGTGCACAGTGTGTTAATCTAGTATTTAAAGGGCAGGATAGAATCCACATGAGTTATGTTCTGACTGGCTAGAAGAGCCTGGAATCCTCAAAATGCTACACGTGAGGTTTAGCCTGCAACTGCATTTAGTTTAATTAGCCTGGAGGCACAGTTGTTCAGGGGAGCAGTTTCCAAAGGGGAGAGCTAGACTTGTTTTTCTCTTTCTTTCATTGTTTTCTATGTTCAGTAAAAGTTAAGGTTCACATTTTCAACGATTCATACATGCAGGTGCCTCAGTTACCAGATGCCCAACACAGGATCTGACTTCAACTGGAGTTGTGGGTGAAAATCAAACTCTTAAGTGCATCATAAAGGGCCTTCAATTTGAGACACTTAAAATTAGTGGACACTTTAAAATTTAGGCTTAAATATTTTATTAAGTGAGGCAAAGTGGGTGCTGTTTGATTCTTTAATACAAAACAGACCCTATCTGGAAAAAAATTTTGGTAGAAGAAATTTACTGAAGCCAGAAATGCCCACACAAGTAGTCTTCAAGGAACATGTAAACAGGAACCTAGGAGCAGAGTGATTACATACAGTAACTGGCTGCGGCATTGAAGAAAATGGACAAGTCTCAACATGCCTGCTGCTATTACATGAAGCACTGTGGCAGTTTTCATTAACAGGGCACTCTGTACATGCTAATAATTCAGCTCAATGGAATCTAAGTCAACTAGAAACTGAGGCTAACTGGCAAACTTTGCTATAAGGCTATTATATGTCAATTCTCCTGAATTACAGCCCAATCCTGCCTCCCTTAAGTTAATGGGGGTTTTAACATAGCCTTTAAATGTGAGCAGAATGAAGGTTCTAATTGTGTCCCTCTCCTTTCTAGGCTCCTGAAACAGTTTTACAGTCTTTCACATCTGACAGACTGTTTCCGTGCAATTTATGATTGTCAAAGGACTCAAAGCTCTGGGGAGCTCACAAACTCATCATTCCCCATCCCTTCAATACAAAAAAAGTATTCAGGTCTATGGTGATGCTTTAGAGGAAGCTGAAGATTCCTATATCCCATAGTTTGGGAAAGTTATAACTGCCACACTTAGGAATAGCATCAGCATATTGTATTTTAATGTCGTCAAGTATCACCCTATATCCTGTGTTCTTACACTGCAGCTGTGGGCACCTTCAATTTCCTATATTTACTTTCCATTTCTTTTTTCCAATAGAAACAATGATTTTGTTATAAAATCCAAGTACTATATCCTCCTGATTACTTAACTGGAAAGATCTGTGTCTGTTGTTTTTTTTTTTATATGCCGACTATACTGGCATCTGAATGGCAGACCTGTTAAAGCTTTAAAGTAATATTCTAAAACTGTCATTTAGTGTACCTTAATGTAGATGATAACTCCATTAAATAATTTTATTCTAAAATATACAAATGTGGGTGAAATCTCAGCTTTATTGACGTCAATGGGAGTTTTGCCATTGACTTCTCCCAAGTGTGTCACTGAGTTGCTCCTCTATTTTCAGTACTTTCACTTTGCATTCCTATGGGTTGTGATGTGCAGTATCCAAGTCTTTCTAGCTGAGGAAAGTGACAGGTCTCTCTTTGGTGGAGTGTCTCAATGATATTCCTAACTAGCCAGAAACGTTACTATAGGGCAGTATGAAGAGCTCCTTCCCTGCCTAATCAGAGACTGAGTGTGATACCTCCTAGGGTTTCTGTAGGGCCTGCTATTCACAGTATCATGCTCGCAAGGCACTAAGAATTCTCAGAATCATTTCCAGGGCATGTGAAGCGGTGGTGTCAAAACATGATATTGTAACATCATGGTGTTTGAAAGCAATATCACTACACTGAGCCATAACACAATGACACCAAGTCCCAGTGTCACAACAGAAACTTTACACACATTACAAGGGTGGAGTTTATCCCATCTGACTAATCTAGACAGGTACACAACCCAACAAAAGAGAAATGGAGGAGAGAATTAAACCAGGGTTTCCCACATGGCAGCACATAGTACAGCTTGGTCTCTGGCCTGGACCCATCAAGATGCTTTTAAACAATCCATATCTAATTCTATTGAGCAGTGGTCTCATTCAAATTTAAACTAAGTCTACATTTTGGGATTTTAACAAAGGTATTTTTTTCAAATACTCACAAATTTTGATTTAACTAGATTTGATTGGAAAATAGTTCTTGAACCTCAGTGAGTTGGTTGCATTAAAATTATATTCATGCCCTTGGCTAGATGTGCTCTTTCCTGCAAGTTTTGTACTATGGTTGGAGGACAAATTGCCTTAAAAAGAATACTGGTTGTGACTGTGCATTCAATTGCTACAGGAATCAGAATAAAACTGAACTCAAATAAGCTAGAATTGTATTTGCATTTTTCATAGCTTTATTTCTTTAATTTTATTTTGTGCTCAGGAAGCCATTTGTGGAACTGAAATAACCCCACAGCTAGTTTCCTCTTGGTATTTCCACCAGCCAGCAATTTAAATACTATGAGACGACTAGATCTCTCATTAATTCAGTTCCATAAATGGCTCCCTGAAACATTAACAAAGACCCAAAAAACCCACAAACAAATAAAAATGGGGTTGGAAATGACATTTTAGGTTAAATTTCCTAGTTTTGTGTAGATTGCAAATATATAAGAACAGCTTTTCTTGCAATATATTGGTATATGGCACTTGCACTTCCAGTCTCTGATGAAACCAAGAAGTAGACAGCAGAGCTGGTTGGGAATTTGACAAAACTTTTTCAGGTCCAGGATGGGAACTTATTGTAGGGGTAAGTAGAGAGAAAGAGGAAGACCCTTCACCCCACCACACTAGCCCAGTGATTAGGGCACTCATCTGGGATGTTAGAGACCCAGGTTCCTTCATGTGCATGATTTGGAGCAGGGACTTGAACCTAGGTCACCCACATAGCAAACACGTGCCTTAACTACACCAGGCTATAGAGTCAGTTTCTCTCTGGCCTAATGAATAGTTAATTATTTTTTCAAAGTAGAACAGCATCAACAGCAAAGATTGAGGGAGAGAAAGACTGACTCTAACTCAGTGGCTAAGGCACTTACATGGTTCTCCCACTTTTAGGTGAGTGCCATTTCTGTTCTGATATGGAAGAGAAACAGATTTCAAAACCTCAATAATTTTCATGAAACAATTTTGTTGCTCTGATAAAATTAGAAAGCACCAGAAAGCTAACTAAACTTTTTCAAGCTTCAGCATCCTATCTGAGTTTGGGTTTGGCTGGGAATTTCAGTTAAAGTCCAGATCGTTTTATTTAATCACTCTCATTTACCACATGGGTAGAGAGATTTTTTTTAAAAAATCCATGGCCTGATCCTGCTTTCAATAAAATCAATGGGAGCATAGTCATTAACATAAAAAGAAATAGAATTAAGTCCCTGATGTCCAGAGTATAACGTTTATTTTCTTGACAAATTATCTTTAGCCTTCACTGGCATTTAAATTTAACTGAATATCTGAATTGTTCCCTTGGGTTTTTGCGTTTTTTTGTGTGGCAATTTTCAGACTCCCACTCCCAACTTGTTTGCTTTAAATTCACCATCATGTGATTTCTCCATCACAGTCTGCTGGCTTGAGATGCCTGTTCTACTATGCCTTCCAGCAACTTCAGGGTTTTTTTCTGAGTTATTGATTAGAATCTCAGAATATCAACTCATTGGCTGCAAGGAGAAACAAAATTTAAAGCAACTGAAGTCTTGCCATGCTATTATTGCTGCAGAAGGATCAGAGAGGGACATCTTGGCAGCCACACCTCCATTTCCTGAAAAAAACGGATATCCAGGTTGACCGACAGATTCGGCCAGGCTATTCAGCCAAGAGGTACCTCTTCAGGCTCTCTCAGACCTGGGATCCTAGCATTATATACAGGCTCCAGTGTGCAGGTCAGTAGAACCTAAGTTAAGCAAGGGCAGTGCAAATATTTCTAAGCTAGCATTTGGGGGATTGAGTAAACTAAATCCATTGCATTTTACAAGTGGAATTAAAAGACCAAGCCCTTTCTTGCTGATAAATAGAAGGAATACAGTATGTTTCCTGTATGTATCTTATTTTAGAACTAAAGAATTCATTTCTAGGTACCTAATCCAATTTCCTTTGAAATCAATGGAAAGACACATTGATTTCAACAAGAGTTGCTTTGGAACCCCTTTTTATGTTTATTTAATGTTTATGAAAGCTACAGTACTGAATTCTAGAATCAGATATGCTCATAATTTAAATACAAGTGAGATGTAATGTGGAAAAGATCCATGTTCTGTACCTACTGATGTGCAAGTTTTCCCTTTTAAGCTCTCCAAATCTATCAAAATGGAGGTGGGCTCAAGCTGCAAAATTTGTATATTGAGTCATATCTAAACTTCCCCCAAATTTGGGAGTGTTGGTAGCAACATAGGACAATCACAAAGTTTGGATCTGGATCCAAATGTTCCAGACTTCAGGGAAGTTCAGATCTTAGGTTTTGGTTTGGGCTAAAAGCCAAACTTCAGCATCTTCCATAGAGGAAGGTTTATTCAGGCTCCATATGTATTTTTAATTCTTCAGTCTGTACACATTTGAATAACCTGCAATCTACAACCAATACATGGTGTGGTTTACAGTCTGAGCCAATATAATGTATTAGTCACATTCCTGTCAATATTAGAGCTGGTTGAAAAAAGTTGTTTGAAAAATTGAAATTAAAACATGGCCTTCTTTTAATAAAATTGAAAATTTTCATTAACAATATTAATTTTTTCAAACGTATTTTTCAACAATATTGGAAATTAAAAATGTAACCGTTTCCAGTTTTATTGGGTTTTCCCCTCCTTCCATTCTCCCAGCCTCTTTTCGGTGAGAGAACAAAAAGAAAGAAAAAACAGGAAGGAACAAAGGGAAAGCCAAGCTGAAAACAGAAAAAATTGGAAGTTTTGCAACCAAAAATTTTTAACAGAAAAAACTCAAAACTTCAAAACCTGTAAATAAAAAATGGCTTCAAAATTGTTCACTATTTCCCCTTCCCCCCATTTTTCAATCAGGTCTAGCCAATATATGTAACATTCTCTCCTGTCCTGTCTCAAGTGATGTGTCTTTGCTTTGCAATATACACATTCCAGGATATATCAGGGACCCTTTATTGCTTCAGGAGAATTCCCCAAATGCACCAAATTACAAAATGGGACAACAGGACTTGTCAGCTGTACCCAGAAAATATCACCTCCTGCCTGTGTTCCCATCTTTCTGGGCTGAGCTAAGCCAACAGATCCAACCAGGTACAGTAGAAGTTAAATTATTTTAATAGAAAAAATCCACCCTCGGTAAGATTTAATATTTGATTATGTGCTTCAGTGTTTATGCCTCTAGGCAGACCATGTACATTTCTTTGAAGGAATGTATTGTTACTAAGTTATCATCTTATGAGATAGCTCTCAATAAGAAAAAAAATGAATAGTAAGGGATTGTCTGGGATTCGAACCAAAACCTATTGAACCCTTCAGTGGGATCTCCAGGTAAGATAAAAGAGTGAGTAAGCAGTGCAGCTAAGGGCAAGGAACAAGGACCTACCTATGCAATCCTCTGTTATAGTTAAAGGAGTTGTGCACTGATAATTTACTTCCTTATGTTTTTGCTCAGTGCCATTATTATTGGACCACGTCCACAAACTCTGCAAACACAAGAACACAGCATTTCTCTACTTACCACTTCCTTCATTTTACAATAAAAGTAGAAAAGCGCCATGATACTGCTCTGACTTCCATAACACTGCCCCTAAGGTTATCTGTGATGCTGCTGGGGGCACGTGCAGGAATTTAAATTTAACCGTGTTTTGTGGGGCACATTAAACACACACTTGGTGGGGCCCAGGACTGTGGTGGCAAGACCAGCTTCTCCAGCCTGGGACCTGGTGGGGGAGACAAATACCGCCAGCCCATGGCTGTGGAGAAGACAGCAGTTTCTCCTGCCCAGGGCTGCAGTGGCAAGAGCGAGTAGTTTTGTACCCCTGCCGATTTTGGGGGCGGGGGGACGTGCTCCTGCTTGTCCCTCCTTGCGCATGCCCCTGGCGCCACATTGAGACCCAGTACCTCGAAAACTCATTTAGGCCTGATCCCAAGAGGCTCTATAATGCCCTCATCTCCCATTGCAGACAGTGCGGATTGAGGACCTCAGAACATCATGGGAGGTGCTTAGAACATTTCCAGGGCAACCCTGTGTCTGCCTGCTCATGAACTTCCCCAGCCATTCCCAGGTAGACTAGCTTGGGCTAGCGACCCAAGCTCAGACCAACTTGACCCTCGTAGGTCTAGCTCGGGTGCTAGCCTGACCCCTATTTGGGGCTACTCAGGAAGATAACTCAAGAACCACAGCTGATTCCAAATACAGCTAGTGGCCTGTCTGCTTGGGGAGGTTAGCAGCACACCCTGGCCTCTACTCCAGCAATACAAAACAGCTATATAGCCGTTAGTTCAGTACCACCTCTCTTCCTGGTCCCCAGCACAGAGGGCATCAGTGGGGCATCCATAAACTGTGGTGAAACCTGATTGCTGAAGTGAACCCTTGGGGCTGTGGGCAGCTGCGCACAAGTTTGACAATCCCAGGATCTAGGCACAGTTCTCCAGTGATTTCCTGTGTGGTTTCTCCAGTGCACTGGTTTTCTGTGTGCTTCCACTACAAAACTAGATCAGTGGCAGAAAGCCCTATAGGTCAGTCAAATTTCCTCTAAAAAAAGCCACAAGAGGCGACTGGGAAAGAGTGGCAATTGCCAGAGGTCCCCATGCTGAATTACTCTCTGATTGTTTCCCAGGATCAGGCAGGAATTCTTTTAGCCCTCAAGCTGGGGGATCTGCTGCAGGCCCCGTTGGTTCACTTTGCCTCCAAGTCCCCTGCTGCTATCCCTACACAACTCTAGGCTTACTCTGACAGCTTCTGTTCCTGAAGCCTCCCTTTAAGGAGGTGGGATTTCCACTACTTGGAAGGAATTCTCCTTAGAAAAGTTATACGGCCTCAGGCTGCATGAACTCTGAGTGGATTCGCGCTGGGTTTGGGGGAGAAGGGAAATGGCATGTACCTTTCCCATACAAGGATCCTGGAGACCATGAAGCCTGTTGCATGGAAAGGATGGGATAGTTCTGTTTGGTGACCAGGCTCCTTTCCCTTCCATGCAAGAAAAGGCACATGGACATGTGGATCCAGGTCAGCCCAGCCCAGCCCACAGCTTGAGCCTTGGCTATCAGAGAGATCTCCATATTCCTTATACATTACTAGGAAAAGCAGAGACCATGAGATGTGCTCTAACCAGCAGTCATTAGATTTGGACATTTAAGAAAGAGTGCTTCTCAGCAGAGGGCTCTCAACTACTGATCTGTGATGCTGATGGAAAGCTTGTTGCAAGCCAAGATCTTGCTGACCACAGAGCAGGCTTGAAGCATGCAGCTGTCAAAGTAGTAGTAGAAAGCCCATATAAAATACAGTAGTGGGAAAATCCCCTGTACAGTGAACCTCTCCCACATCTGCCTGAGGCTTGAATGTTGATTTCCATAGTGATTTCCTTTTCAACTTGATAGTGCTTTGCTCCTGGTTCAATGAATACCTTCCCTGTTTAGTACAATCCCTGCTAGGATACAGGATGTGAATTATTAATGCAGATTGCATTCAAGTTATGTTTCAATCCTTTCTTCAGGATGCATAGTTTTAACTTCCAAAGCACTGGGAAACATCCTAAAGAAATCCAATCATTAAAGTGAAACCCCCCTTTCTTGACCTTCGTATTAATTCTGAGACACCTTGTGATTCACCTGTTCCCAGGTGCATGGGGGAGCATGCAAGGAGCTTTCTCCCCTTTTCATGCCCTTCAGAAAGGCCACTCACAGTTGCAGTCCCAGAGCTCAGCTGGCCATGGCCCCATCCTCCTCCATATCAGCCTGTTCCTAAAGAATGGCTCAGCCTGCATTAGTCATATGTCCCCAGGCCATTCAGGAAAGGAGCATGTCCCTGTCACACAACCTGGCCTGACACTTCTTCTGGGGTGGTACAGCTCCTAAGAGGGATCAGTGGCTAAATGCCACAATTTGGCTCTAAATAAATGAGAACCTCTCTGAGGTGCAATAGTTTGTGCTCCATTCCTGACACACCTGTCTTTTAGGCCAAAGTTACTCATTTCAGAAAGCGTCTGAGAATGGGAAAAGCCCAGTGGAAGGAGATGAAGTAGAAACACATGGCTGGAGGAGAGCTTGCGTACCTGTTCAGGTTTCAGTGAGAAAATTGAGCCTGGAACTCAAACCTCCACTTGCAAAGGAGGCCACCTGGAGCCAGAATGAAGCATACACAAAGATCCCACAGGTACCATTTCTTCATTGTCACGGATGATCTCTGTCTTCATACAGATTGGAATCCCCTCAGTTCCCCTGGGGACTGGTGCCAGACTAGCAGGATGGCTATTTTTACTGCAAAATTTTGGTAGTATGAGCTCTGGCTTCAACATGCAGCAGATGTTAGTCATGTTGCTTAATGCACCACTGGAAGGTATGCCTATACTATGGGGATGAGCTTGGTCTAAGAATCTATATACAACAGAATAATAATAATACCTAACTCTTCTATAGGGCTTTTAGTCAGTAGACCTCAAAGCACTTTACAAAGGAGGGCCGTATCATTAGTAACAAAGCACGTCTTGGCAGTATTGACTGAACATACTGAACCGAATAGAAGTGAAGCTGTTATATTCTTAGTATTCCGTCTGTTCCTCAATAATATTTTTTTCAACAATTGTCTGATTTAAGAATTGCTGAATAGACAGTAAAAGATAAAATTACATACAAATCAGGGGCTATCCTGCAAACAGTCATAGATTAGTGCACATTTTGAAAGACAGTAGAAGAGAAATAGCCAGCATCATTATACTCATTAAAAGTTCTCAGTCTTGCACCGGAGAGGTCAGTAGGAATTTTGCCATGGATTTCAATGCAAGCAAGCATAGTCCCTTGGACTATATGGTATAAAAAAAACCATAATAAATGTAACAAAAAGAGAAGTGGTTGTATATTTAAGCAGTTTAGACCCCACATAGATTGAAACTTATGACAACTAAGAAGAAAATGACTTAACATTATAAATCAGGGTGAAATGGTATTCATGAATGTAGGCATGTAAAGTTTAGCTGGTTGAAAATTTTCTGCAGAAAAAAATGATTTAAATGGAAATTTGCTTTTTGACTAAATAAAATTCTATGAAAAAGTCTACTTTCCAAAGAAAATGTTGAGTTGACATTTTTCAGTTTTCTGACAAAACTTCAAATTTTCTGTGGAAAATTGAAAAAAAAAGACGACCCCCCCCATTTTCATTGAAGTTAGCTGCAGGGGAAAACCATTTTCTATCCAGCTGTATCGGAAAACAAGTCATTCTGGTGTCTCCTAGGGCACAGAGGCAGAAGATCACCAAGATGTGGAGTGTGCAATGGAGGGCCAATGGCAGAGGGAAAAGCTACACCAGACAGAGAATCAAGAACACTGTGAAAAGCTGCACCAAACTGTCAAGAGCTCTTTTGGGAATGCCACTATTGATACTTCTCAGCTTTTGAGTGGGAGAGCCCATATGACTTTCTATGGAGGCTATTTCCCTGGAAGAAAAAAGTCCTACAGCAGTAAGAAATACAGCTCCTTAACTTTATTTCTTGTCGTAGTTGTGTTTATAATGAATTTTCTGGACTCCTGACGAATGAGGGGACACAAACATTTATTATCAGATAAGCGAATGTTGCTTTTATGGGTACTGTTATAATGGTCACCTCTGGATTAAGGACACAAGGATCTCTTAAGTTACATTTTAATTAATGACTATGGTCATGTGTTGCAATGCTCATTGGGAAGAGGGCAAATAGTGTGTGTGATGCAACACTTTAAAGAGTTATATGAGGGAACTTTCCTTCTCCTTATTACCATGGTTACACGGACTGGTAAATTTATTCTCTCTTTCCCCCCTCTTGACAGGTTCAGTGATAGAGTAAATACTATCCCTTATCTGATGCCATTAATACATATTTAAATTTCATCCCTTTTTAAACTCATCTCCATTTTTTCCCCTCAGTTAAACAAGGACATCCGAATAACCAGGAGGGAAAAGGAGGAGGACACTTTATTGAAACAGGTTTTTTCCCTCCTATCCAGTCTGCCATGGACTCAGAGCAAGGTCTGGTCAGGAAGGAACACAGAAAGGTCAGATTTTAAAAAACTCACTGTAGTTGTTGGGATAAGGTATGAAGTAGTGTTATCTCAGAGCTCATAACCTGAATGTAGGCAATTTGGGGCACAGACGAATTGCCATATTGGATCAGACCAGTAGCCCATCTAATCTAGTATCCTGTGTCCTACAGTGCCAGGATCAGATTCTTTAGAGGAAGATGCAAGAAACCCAGTCGCAGATAGTTCTTGGGCAGCCTGCTCCTACAGAAAATTTCTTCTTGAACACCAATAGTTAGAAGTTGACTTAAGGCCTGAAATTTATGGATTTCAATCCCCTCAACAACAAAGTTGTTTTTCAATATTTATCTATTTAAGTGTCTGACCTTTTCTGTAAAAGTGAAAATGGAGTTTTATCAGTTTCAGTATATACAAAATATTGAAAGTGAAGCTATAAAGGGAAATAAAGTGTGTTACTGCCCCCCTTTGAACTGGAGGATGCAACAGAATGCTGGAGAGGCTGAATACACAGATGTTCATGAGGTCAACTCTGGGACAAACCCTGGGATTGGGGCCCTTGAAATATGAAATTAGCAGATGATACAACAAAAGACAGTGAAGGAAAAAATACTTCAGGACACATCTATGCTACAAAGACTAGCATGGTTGTTCCTTGATGTGGTTACACACTGTAACAGATTATATGTCTAGGGTTATCTTTTTGTTACCACATGATCAGGTGCCAGCCACAATACACATTTTATCATTTTGTAACTGCATCAGGGGACAACAACATGGCAACCAGGCCTCATGATACAACTATATTTATAGTGTAGTCAGACTCAAAATGGAGCAAGACTGTGTCCAACGGATAAAGAGGACATAGCAGGTGGGAAGCTGAAGGCCAAATGCTGGTACCCACTACAAAGCCTCAATAAATAGGACATGTCTGGAGAGACCAAATGTTCCTATGCATGTACATGCACACACACATGCACCCACAGGCACCCCTCTGCAGGGAGGGTGTTGGATATCCATGCATGCTGGTTCTTCAGATGTCCCAGTTGCTTTTTAAAACATTAGATTGCTTGACATTTAAAAAACCCCAAAACACTGAGGCTAATCTTTCTCATTTTAACCATGCCACATACTCATAAGAATGAGGCTATGTCTATCCTTGAAACATGGCACAGCTGCAGCTGCACCACTGTAGAATTTCAGTGTAGATGCTTACTACAGCGAAGGCAGGGGTTCTCCCATCACTGTAGGTAATCCACCTCCCCGACAGCTGACAGCTAGGTTGATGGAAGAATTATTCTGTTGACCTAGCTCTGTCTGCACTCAGGATTAGGTTGGCTTAAGTATGTATCGTAGAGGTGTGGATTTTTTACATAGCTATGCCCATGTAACTTTTCAGCGTAGACCAGCTCTAAATTAAAATCTGATCCAACTCCCATTGGAATCAAGAGAAAGATTCCTATTAACTTCAGAGTGTGTGTGGGTGTGGTTTAAAAAAAAAAAAGGTTTTAAACAATTTAGAACCATCAAGTTAAGCACCTGATCCAGCTTCTACTTCCACACTGTTCTAGAGATATCTAAAGTTTAGATGCCAGGCCGGGATGCCAGTGGCCGGGACTGGGCAGAATTGGGGAGGATCAAACAGCCCCTGTTCTACAGAAGATGTCCAATGGAGATGGGGGATGAAAGAGAATGGAAGAGTGAAGGCAGCCTGGTTTTACTGAGCTAGTAGGTTGTGCTACAATAGAGTGAGGAATAGACAATAGAGTGAGGAATAAAAATATGTTCAAAAGTAATGGAAACATTTGGGGTTTCTAACATTTTGGATGTATATCTTACAGCAGGCACCAGAGACTTTGAAGTTCCCTTCAGCCTCAGAAGAAGCACCAAGCGCCCAAGTGCCCCACAGGAAACAATTTAGCTCCAATGACCCCCCAAAGGAGCTTCTGGTCCTCCCTTTGCTTATTCAGTTGCAAACCGAACCTGAGACCAAAGCAAAGGATCAAAGAGGTACCATCAGCTGTAAATGAAAAATTCTCTGATCCATCTAAATTCAAGGGATCTGTAAATTACACAATGCTTAGATTGGGATTGCAGAAAAAGGGAATATTCCCATCCTGGACTGCATCATTGAAGTGTTAGCTCTTGTGTTCTTGAAGATATTTGGGGCAGGTTTATTTTGGGTTCCACATTGTTCATATCCCAAAGATGAGTCAGAGCCCTGGGTCTCAATATAATGTAAAAGCAGGGCAGAGTCTCTGCTAATATTGGGCAAACTTCTGGAGATTCAGATCAGATAAAACACCCCCAAACTCAAATAGCTTTTCCAGATATGAATAAGCCAAACCTTTTTGGCATGAAAAAAGTGGTCTGGAGATTGACTGGTATTTCAACATCAGTCTAGGACAAGGAACATTAGATATGAAATAAAGACAGTTCATTAAATTGAGGCACAGGGAGGAAGTGGCCCGGGGCCCAAGAGCTGCACCTGATTTGCCTTAGATGGAGCAGATTGCATCCTCCCTTATCTTGAACACAGAGGTGTGGCTCACATAGCCGAAAGGTTCTAACACGCAATGCACCACCTAGATATGAGTAGCCTGCTTATCAGACCAAGATAGAGCCCTGTATGCTAAGACCTGTAGTCTCTGAAGGCCACATCTCCATATTAAAGATGAAGGTGGCCACAGGGTGCATTATAGAACTTCACAGATTATATACGGCCCTTTCATGGTTTGTTTGCAGCATGACATACTGCCAGAGGGGGAATCAGTTTTGGAACCTGCACTGCCTAAGCAGCATGGGCTGGGAATGCTAAAGACAGAGAATGCCTTCATTTTAGGGAGTAGAGAAAGAAATTGCCTCAGATAAATACTGAATCCCCTGGCAAGATGCAAAGAGCAGTGCTGCTGGGTTCCAGAAATAACTGTTTCCACCATTTTCCACTGGACAGAGTTACCAAAGTGCAGGGAAAGAGAGGAATGGGAAAAGTGGGGAAAGAGGACACAGGGATCCTTTGATTTCTCCCTCCCACGAAATAAAACAAGGGGCATGTAACATCCTAAATCTGACATCATGTTCCACAAAAGTCTTCTAGATGGCTGGATCAGAGCACCTGAAATTTGTTTCAACTAGCAATGTCCTCATTAAAGTGCTAAAGAGCAACTCCTGCTGTTGTTACTCACATACTAAATAGTCCCTCTAACTTCAGTGGGACTACTTGTGGGAGTAACATTTGAGGACTGCTCCCTTAAAGAATTAATCTGAACGTTAAATACTCAGGATTACATTCCACCTTGTATTTAGCTGTGACACTTTCAGTTAGTTTCCCAGACCTGAAGAAAAGCTCTGTGTAAGCTCAAAAGCTTGACTCTTTCACCAATAGAAGTTGGTCCAATAAAAGATATTACCTCACCCACCTTGTCTCTCTAATATCTGGTACCAACACAGCTACAGCAACACTGCATTGTCAGATGATGTTGTCAAAACCTTTGGAAAACACTGCTTCAGATGATAAGTACTTTTAAAAAAATCAAAGAATCATAGAAATGTATGAAAAGGTTTGTCTGAAGTTGCTTATGCACAATGCTGCTTCTATGTTTATATGCTTTATAAATGGGAATGAAGTTCAGCAACTTTTCCATTTGTCATGGTTTTGACAAGGAAGCAGCTTTGAGCAGGGCTCTTCTCTGACCAAGGTGACTTTTGAACCACTCACGTCAGGCTTGGCAGAATCAACAGATTTTGCAAATTCTGAAGAAAGAGACAATAGCAACACTGCTTTCTGTACATTCCTATCAACCCACACATGGACGCTTACATTTCAACATGTCCAGAAACTAGGTGACGATATGGATGGGGCAATGGGGTGCTGATATTCTGTCAGAGGCCCCTGCTTTCTGTAAGCAGGCAATCTGAAGACTTTCATATAGGACTATGCTGCCACTTATAACCGTAGTTATGCCCCTTTCCCAGTTTTCTCCTTCCCTGGACACCTTTTCTCTTCCCAGTCTACCTCATTCTCTTCTTTTTCTCCCCTTCTTCCACTCTTCCCCTCTCCCTCTACATTGGTGTTCTCTTCTTTTCCACCACAGTTCCCTTCCCCGCATCCTCTATCCACCTCTTTCTTTCCCACTCTTGTGACACTACTTTCATAGGTTTTAAGGTCAAAAGGGATGCTATGATCACCTAGCTTGAAATCCTGCATTACACAAGCCATAGGATCTTGGTGTCTCCCCACAGCCCCCCTTCCCCTGCCCTTTTCAGTACCATACAGCTATCACCAGGGGATCACATATCTGCTCAAGCTGACTCAGCACTTTAAGCAGCAGCAACTCCTTTCTGTCTGGCTACTGATTTTATTCCCCCCACACAGAAGGAAGTTTGCTACAGCACCAGCTCAACATGAAGTGTGTGTGGGAGGAATGGTCCAGATGGTCCTGCTCTTCTGTATATTTGCAAATGTTAAATAAAATGGGAAACCCAATGATTATGGTAAAAAAATTGTTGCAGTACCACATATAAAAATATCACTGCTATTGCAATCAATAGATCTTAATGGACGACCACGTGGATAAAAGTAAACTGTATCCCAGAACAACTGCAAGGAATGATTAGAGCAAAGCAACACTACCAGTAACCATTTAGGATCAAATTCTGCCCTCAGATATTTGCACGTAACTCTCAATGAAGTCACTGGTAGTTGCATAATTATACCAGTATCTGAGGGTAGAACAGAATGTAGCTTCAGTCCCACAAGCCTAGAATTCTGGCTTCAGTGAGATACTCAGTACTACACACTAAACAGAGGTTGTTCAGAAAAGTCAAGCGAATCCATGTATAGAACCCTGATGTTGAATTATAGGAGAATATTCTCATCATGGAGGTAGACTCCATGTTTCTTCATGGGCAGGCATAGACCAAAGAGTGGTAGAAGAAGCAGTTAGGCTCAGCTATCAAATATGCTCCTGTAAGGAACACTAATCTGCTTCTACCACTACTGAAAGTGTGATTTCTCTGATTCCAGCATTGCACCAGTCTTCTGGCTGAAACAGCAAATTATGTTAGTCAATTAGTCAATTTCTTGGTATGAATAAGAGTTTAAAGATGCTGCTCATGGCTGTTGTGTGTCCTGATTTTGCCAAGTCTGGTTTCAAAATACAAGACAAACAGCAGGAAAACACAAAGCTGTTCAGAAACTATTTTTCCAATAAACTGGTGAAAGGAATGAGTCACATGAGCACTGGCTAGTTTCTCCATTTCATGTTCCTCTTTCATTCCAGGAGCTCCTTGTGTCAAATCCAGATCAGAGGCTGATGACCATGAGAAGTTGTTGGCTCCCTCACCGAATAATCTCATTTCTGAGCCAGAGGGTACAACTAAGCAGCACCAGATGGTCGTTGGTGAAAACCCAGAGGAACATCAAGGTAGCTTCTCCCTACCTCCAATAACCAATCGAAGGTTCACTCTGGAGGACAGGAAGGAAGAAATAAGAGGGGTGAATACTGGAAAGGAGGGCCACTGTAAAAGAGGTCAGTCAATACAAATCAGAGATTCAGCTTTTGCCTCAGTTGTAGCTAGATTAACACCATCTCTGCTATAAAACTATTTCAGCTCCTAGCTATTTATCTACTACAGCTCATTTTTGTGGCGATATTAGCCAATTACATAAACAAACATATCCGATGGTCTACGCTAAAGGAATGTATTTTACACTGAATTGTGTCAGGAGTATGTGTTGCATCTATGATTTGCATTATTAAGATAACACTATTAGAGATCTGTTATAATGAAATTTTGTTAATTCATAATAACTAACATTTTGTAACTTTCCAGCCAAAGATCCCAAGAGATTTAACACATTTTATAAACCAGTTACAAGACATATTAGTTTTTACTTTATTTGTTACTTAAATGCAGCCATCTTCTGTGTGGAAGATATCAGACAGCCTTTAAACAGTCCATGGTGCCATTATACAATAGTTCAGTAGAGAAATTAAAGAATGTCTGTGCCAGTTGAAACTACAGGGGAATTTTAGGTAGACAGAATGAATTGATTAAACTGAAACTTAGCCAGAATACCAAAGTAATGAAAGTGGGATCTTTAATAACTACACTTTGTCATATGTCATATGTCCATGTCATATGTCATTTGCAAGATGCAGCACAGCACCCCTATAGCGTCAAGATAGAACATGGCTCATTACTGGTTCAGAATAAAGAATGCTCCCCATGAACAACCAGTACAACCTTCCTGCAGTATCTAGGTTTTCTTTGGAGCTCTTGGAACCCAAGCATTGGCTGCAAATAATTGTACAGAGCAGAAAATATTGCTGTGCATTTAATATTTTAAGAGTATTAAAGTCATTAAGGAGCAGTTATTTTCTATAAACTATAGTGATCATCAATAAAAATTAAACATGTACACACTACCCACAAACACCCAGTGGAATCTAAGATACAGCAGTTATTTTCTGTTCCAAGTACAAGGAGAAACTGTTGTATCTCAGATATCATTAAAGAGTTACTATAGGCAAACAAATCTTTTTTCATAGACAACTATTGTAATTCTGGTGTCAGACCCATCATTCTAATTCTGTACCAGAATTCATAGTTCAACAGCCCAATATGTTGTTTCTCAGCATTTTGTAGAACATGCGGCGCTTTATAAACGTTGGCAATGAGGATGAAGATTAATTAGATAGTGGCAGCTTAGCCGGATAGGTAAACAACACACCAGCAAGTCACTGATTAATTGTGGCCCTTTTGTGCATTCACTCCCTCTGCCTGGGTCTCTATTCTCCCCTGCCCCTCAGAAATTTATTATTTTATGCAACTCCCCAGTAATGTTCCTTATATGTTTTTTCCAATATGGTGATTTAATCACCCAGCATGCAGTCCCAGCATTAGATCTGATTCCATTCCCTATATATGGAAGGAAGGGTCCATGGAACCAGAGTAGCAAGATAAACTTCAAAACTTTCAGCAGCAGCATTATCACTATTCCCTATAGGAATCACCCGTGGTGCTCTACCAGAAGAGCTGAGAGGTAACAGTCAGATCTGTGCATGTTTGTACTATGCATAGAATCTGTACTTATGTTTATCTTTATGTTTATGTTTGTACTGTACATGCACAATACTTTAAAAAAAAAAAAAGCCACAGAGCTTCAGGAGAGACTAACGTACTGGTTTTGGCAGCAGCTTTGGGAATTCCAAGAGTTGTTTAATATTTAGTGTGTGCATGTTTCTAGAAAAGTTAGTTCCTGTTTATAAGCTGTTACTGAAAAAAAATGTCCATTACATGGGTTTTTAGGACCTGAGGAGGGGAAGGGGCAATGCTTCCAGCAGGATTTAGCTACCCTATTCTGCAAACATACATGACAAAGCCAGGACACCACTTGCATGCACATATAGGCATGCCTGCTAACTATGAAATAAATAATTCACAGGGAGAAGCCAGTGATGGAACTAAGTTATAAAAGCCTACAGCAAGAAAGTATAATTCAATTAAAGTCAATGAAATTGTGCCCATTTATGCCAGGGAGTTATTTCATCCCATGCTTATTAAAAATGTGCTCTTGCAAATCCACTGTTCTGTTTATACGCCAGATAAAGTCAGCCAGCTAAAAGCAGTGATTAGTTAGTGTCAGCACCTGAATTTGCCACTTTGTATCAGAAAGAAGAATGAATGACAATGGGTGGTAACCTAAGTGTGACTTCATTTGCATATGGCTGGTGGGGAGTGGCATAAAGGGAAACTGAAAGGAAAAGGTCAAATAAAGTGCACTCAGGAAGACTACTTATCATTTCATAATAATCTCAGAAAAGTCAAGTTCAGAAATATGAAAACTGTAATAAAAGTGCTGGATCTCAAGGCCCCCAAGCTTTGGAGAAATGGAGTTCAGAATTCAAAACCCAACCTGATCTGAATGTCACTGTAGAACCTATCTTTACACTGGACAGAACCAAAACCTCAATAAAACATTCATGAATTCTAGGGGTGGGTTTCAAAATCTGTTACCGAATTTTGTGCTCCAACCAATCTCTGTAACAGTCAGAGTTTTCTTAGCATCACCCTGTCCTTAAATATGACATGATAATGTGGATACATGCAGAGAGCTACTAAGAAGAATATTTTCATACATAGAATGTCAATACAGTATATCTCCAGGTATCCTTCTGGATGGTGTGTATTAGTAACAATGTTCATCTTTATATTTTCAAGAGTGTTATAATGGTACTTCACTAGGCAGCCTCATAATGGGCCCTGATGGAGAAATTGTCTGTCTGTCCCTTTTGGGATCCGTCCAAGATGCAGATGTTCCTGTTCAGTTTAGCTTCATTCCAGATAAAGGTAAGGACACATAATCCGACGAAGGTTCCTTTCCAAGAGGAAGAAATTGCATACATAACTCTCAAAAGCTTCAGACAAAGTGAATAAATAAAAATCAGACCCAGATCAATGTTGCTCCTTTTACTGAGACAGTATAACTTCTGTCAACTGAGCCACAACAGCTAATGTTGGCACAGCAAGTTTACTCATGCTCTAGAATAGGTGAGATCACGGAGAGGCTATTAAAAGGGATACTGGATTGTGTAGATGAGTTTAAAAAAGGGTTTGCAAAACTGCTGTGGAATTTGCCCAATGTAAACAATATCCTTTAAAGTGAGCCTCAAAAAGAGGAGGTGGATAATTTATAATCTGCTCAAGTATTTGTGCTATGTGCCTCAGACAGCCAATGTGAATCATCTTCTGACAGACGTTATGCAATCTCCAAAAACTGACTGGGATACTAGTTTGTGGGAATATAAAATGAAAGGTTACTACAGAAGCAGCTGGCTTGTATCATTAGAGAATGTCCAAGGCATTTGACTGTAGCCCACTGGATAGCAGCCTTTGGTCTGTTGCTTTAATCACTGGCTCAAAAGCCAGATCTTTTTTCAAAGGGGGAGATGCTACTGCTTCCCAGTTAAGACATTATCTCTCATTGAAAGTACTACAGTATTTTACAGCAATGATATAATTCATCACTGCACTATGGCCCATTTGTGCAAGCTCCACTAGAGTGAAGGGGCCAGCCATTAATTGGGAATTCCCCAGACATAGGATCCCTACCTAACTAGTTCAACATCATTGTTCACAGAAGGCAAAGGCATTCTTGGAGCACTACTGCACTCCAGCTATTCCCACTAGGGGTTATAGCAGCTGGACACAAGGTTGGGCAGCCATTGAGCTGCCTCACATAGTGCTGGGAGCCAAAGCAGCTCCTGGTCAGACCAGATTAGGGAAAGAGCAAAAATGACACAAAGCTACCTTACTCCATCCTCCTCCCTCTTTGCACCATATTCCCTCCCCTATCCCGTTTGCACCACCTTGCTACGGCACCTATGTGTTTTCTTTGTATTATCTACATAGTTTATTGGTTAAAGCAAGTGTTTGTTACTGACATTACCACACAGTCAATACAGTTGCAAGCTTGTAAGTAAAAGGATCCTTCTTCTTCTAACTGCCCAACTCACTCCGGCATATAAGAACTGGGTTTTCATTCTGGTAACAGAGGTTCTGAAAGCCAAGTTAGGCATTCAGTTACACCTGTGTAGCTCCAATGTGTTCACAGTCTGCCCTCAGCAACAACTGTGCAAAACCCATTGTCTTCAGCAGGTTTGGATAGATGTAACAGACCATTATGTTGATATACAAGAAAGAATGGAATTCAGCTCATGCTTCTTAATTAGGCTCAGTCGGTAGGGCTTCCAAGAGCAAAATTGCCATATTTGGGATCACAAAGGAATTTTCCCCAGGTCAGATTGGCAGAGTCCCTGGGAGTTTTTCTCCTTTCTCTGCAGCATGGGACATGGGTCACTTGCAGGTTTGAATAGAGTAAATAGCAGATTCTGTGCAACCTGAAGTCTTTAAATCATGATTTGAGGACTTCAGTAAATCTTGGCCAAAGGTTATGGGTCTATTGAAGGAGTGGACTGGTGAGATCCTGTAACCTGAGATGTGCAGGAGCCCAGACTAGATGAGCACAATGGTCCCTTCTGGCTTTAAAGTATATTAGCAGCACAGACTATCACTGCAGTAAGCTCTGCGTATACACAGGAAGTAGAACTGTTGATTACAAAGATGCTATTTTAACATAGTGTCTCTTGAGAGCAGAGCTATATTTTGAGATTTGATTCCATAATCTTGGTGGTGGCTGATGATGAAAGAAGTGCACATCTTAACTTTAAGAGCTCAGGGCGAGCTTGCAGAGGTGACAATTAGATGGCTTTAACCTGCGAACTTGTCACTTATTGATGAAGAAGAGATGTCGAACATCCAAATCAGTGGTTCTCAACCTTTTCTCTGCCTTTTGAGGCACACCACTGTATAGTCTCCAGATGAACTCATTAATATTCATGAGCCAATCCAGAACTCTGCAAGTAGCTTTTCAAAAAATTCCATGGCACATCTGCTCAGGCCTGATGGTACACCAGTGTGCCGTGGCACACCGGTTGGGAAACACTGATCTAGATTTCATTTTTCAGAAGTTAGTTTTCTGACCATTACTAACTTGAAACAAAGTTCTATAGTCAGTGGCAGAATCTAGGTTTATAAGGTTGCCTATCACCATTGTATCTGATCAGCACCCAGGTTGTATGCCCCCTATATCTGTACATGGAAGGTGCCAATTGTGCACAGATCTGTCCTCCCATGTGCCAGGGAGACTGCACCTCCATGCTATACTCCCCTACCCCATATGGATCCTGTGTAGGCCACTCCACAGGGTCCTGGATCCTTGCAGAGACAGGGAGTGGGGACTGGGCAGGCAGGTGCATGCACATCTTCCCTTCTCTAGTACTACAGAGATCCCTTGAGAAGACAGTACAGCCTGCAGTTGCAAACAAGAGGATATGAAGGGATCTCTGCGAGAGAACCATTGCTAATATTTCCTCCCCCAGAACCTCCTCCTCTGGGTTTTTTCCACAATCAGGGATGAACTGAGCCTTCCCAATGTTCTGTCTGGGTGCTCTTTGTCAGCCACAAAATTAAATTTAATCCAAGTTAACCAACAGAGATGTTTTCTGAACATATCAAGGATCCCATTTAAACCCACTAGAGCAAAGGAGTTCAGAATAAAGGCTGAGACCCTGTTCTTATCCTACCATATCACGCCTACACAACAGAAGTGACAAACACAATTAGGAAACTTGCTTGTACCGCTGCCTGATCATACAGCCCAGGCAGCCTTCCTTTTGGCAACGTGGGATGGAAAAATATAGTTTCATAATCGTGTTAGGGAAAAGAGTTTTAGCCTAGGTCAAGAGACACACTCTTGGGACCATAGTCATGTTTCAGAACCATGTTTAAATTTGATCATTTTGGTAGTATGGATAGGGCCTTCTATAAACTATAATTTTAACCTTGCTAGAAATAGTTATATACAGAAATGATTGTCAAGTACATCTCCAGAACTGCGCAGTTTTCCCTGTTCATTATAGACAGGGCTTTTTTTAATTTTAAGAACTGTTCTACCCCAGACAGTGCTAGAGATGTCCCTCTGAAAAAGCCCATATCACGTGACACATTTTATAATCGTGATAACTATGGATGTAAACTGTGTTAACCATGCTACTCTTTTTTTAAAAAGAGTGTTTTAAAAATAGTTTCAGGGATGGTTAACTTGCCGAAGGCCCCATTTGCAGTGGCTTTTAAACTATGCTTCAGAATGGTAGTTGTCTGAATATCTGTTACTTCTTTGATAATATCCAGGCTTAGCAAGTTCACTTTGCAGACAATGCCCTTTACACTGTAGGACAATGGTGATGGTCATCTAACGAGGCTATTTGAATCTGTGCCAGGTATCCTGTCACAAGCAAGCTTAGATGCACTAGGACCTATCAACCAAAAGTTTTGCACTCCATTTCTTAAATCAGCCACAATAAAATGTACATTATTAGGCTGTTGGGCCAGGATTTCCAGTAGAAAGATCCCTATGGACTTCAGTGGGCACTGTGTCAAGTCTGTGGTACCTGTTGAGGCACAAGAAATAGAATACTCTCATAGGCAGGCTGCTCATGCATATCGTGGACTGGCTTATTGTTTCTTTTAAAAAATCATGTGTGTGGGGTTGGAGGGCAGAGTTACCAAAGTATCCTTCTATGAGAAGTGATTCCTAGTAAGAAGACCAGACAGAACTGGGAAAATTATATATTCAAAACAGCAAAAAAAAGTCATTTATATTTATTACATATTTTCCTCCAACTCTCCTTTACAAGGTTCACTGAACTATTTGGACCACGCAAATGGAGATTTTTTAAAAAGGCTTATAACTTGGCTTAATTTTGGGGGAGAATTTCACAGAATAGCAAGAGGCACATCTCTGACACAAAAGCCACCATCCTGCCAAATCCCAAAATCCTGCTCCAAAGCACGTAGATACTAGAGCTTCCCGACTAAATGGTTTTAAGAATTTTTTTATTTTATTTTTAACATGAGCAAAGGATATATTTTCCTCTAACCTCATTTTTGGAGAAGGCTGAACCTTTCAAAGAAATTAAAACAAAAACAGAACGATACACAGCCTGAGGCAGAGACCCAGGGTGGAAAATTTAATCCCAAACAATTTAAGCTTGGCAAAGTTATAAGACAAGTGAAAACTAGGTTGCCTGACACTTGGCACTAAAAGACCCTAACTGTAGGTAATGCTACCTATACTGCCTATAACTACAGTATTCCTAAGGCACTTTGTTTTCAAGTGTTTTATTATATTAATTATTATTATTATTTCCCAGGAATTTATTAGTGTTTATTCCAAAATGTATAAAATGGGTGAAAAATCAGTAAAAAATGAAAGCCAGTGGGCTGGCAAGCCTGGTACTCACAGGGTGCAGTGGGCACATGGGATGGTTTGATGGTGTAGCAGCTGAGGAAGTGGTCTGCTCCCAGTGTACCTGTCACTGTAGTGGTTGGGTGGTCTAAGCTGCTGGGACCCAGCTCCCTGCCCATCTTGCTCCCCCACTGTGCAGAGGAAGCACATGGGAAGGTGCTGAAGGGCTAGGGTGAGGAGGGGGCTCTGTCGGGGAGTGAGGGGCAGTACTCATGGGATGCAGCTCTCCACACCCCTCATGACCCTGGCCGCAGCAGGCCCCATCCATTCCTTCTGCACAGTGGTGGAGTGAGACAGGCAAGGAGTTGGGCCCTGGTAGCTGAGACCACCAGACTGCTATAGCGACATGTGTGCAGGGAGCAGAAGGATGTGCCCCCTGATACTGGTCCCCCCCATCAAGCAGACCCCCTTCTGACCCTGTACCTTCACTGTGGCCCATGCGCTTTCCCTGCAAAAAATTCTAAGGTCTTAAAAATTCCAAAATTTGGATGAAAAATTGGTAAAATCCAGCTACTAGCTTTTTTAGAGAAAAAAATCAGTAAACATGGAAAACAAAAAGGGCCTTGAGTGTTGCCAACGCCAAATGATTAAAAAAAAAATCATTAGTCAGGCCACTAAAAATCCTGAGATTGGTTTACAAATCAGGTACAGTTAAAAATAATAAATGTAGGATTCTTTTTATTTTCCTTTTGGTGTTTGGAGCCATTACAGTTCATGTTTCAAGGTTTTCTCCCACAACTGTGAGGGCAAGAAACTTAGCTATTTATTTTTTTAAAATATGAAAAAGAGAGGGAGATTCACTAGGAGCTAGAGGTCTAAGAAACCTATCTAATATTGAAAGACTTACAATAAAATTGCATGAATTAGCAACACTAATTGGCATATGTACAAATTTCCCTTTTCATTATCACAGTTTCTTAGAAGGCTCTCTCTCCATTCTGTGAGAGAAAATTAACATTTGCTATGCTATTTATCTCTCTTTTAAGTCCAGAATATATGTCTTCAAGCGCCATACTCAATAATTATGTCTGTTTTCATTTTTCACTCTCCAGAGCATCTCCTCTTGAATTATACAGTCAACAATTAACACTAATGTTTGTTTCCAGAATTCTGATTTAACATGTTTATTCAGATTCTTTTCCTTACCATTTAAGTACTCCAAAAACCACAAATATTTCCATTCAAAACACACAAGTTAGTTAAACAACATAATCCTCCAGTCAGATAAAATAGACGAGGTCAATATTTAAACATTTATTTTCTCATCAGATAGCTTATTTTCTGACTTTATGCAACAATGGTGAGTATTTGCAGGGAGAAAGTTTGTGGTCACTTATTAGTCAGGATAAGATTTAAGAAACATGCAACTCTCCAGCAACTATTTACCCCTAACCTTCATTCCAAGTTACTATTGGCACTGCAACTAGATACACTTGAAAAACCTCAGATCTTAAGGTTCTATGTTCAGATAGTTCACCTGGATGCAAATTCCTCTGCAATCAAGGTAGCCAGCATCATGGCGGAACACTGCTGGTACCCCACTGCATCCAGCAAATCCGTGTTTTAAGCATAGCCTCCCCTCCCCTTATGTGGGGCAGAGGGGATTGGGGGTGGGGCGGAGAAGGAGGGAAATCAACACTTTAAAAAAATTCATTCAGTTTAAAAGAGAGGCAACATTGTTATTTTTGATAAAGTAATACTTGTGTCAGTATTTCAGCAGGAGCAACTGAAAGAGTCACCACACTCACCAAGGATTAGTGACAGACTGGGATGAGTTGATGCCCTTTGCCAACTGGTCTGCAGGCTACTCAGTCTAAGTAAAAAGTCTTTATTAGGTTGGACTAGAAAAACCTCTACACAAAACTTTTAAAGTGTTCATACAGACTTCATTACATCTCACTAAAGCTATTTTCCATCTAGCCAAAGGGATTCAAGAGAAGTTTTAAAAACAAGTCAGACACATGAGGTCATTAGGACCAAGCTGGGTTCCTGTGTTGCAAAAATCTAAATACTACTGATCTACAAAAACATCATAAAAGATTTTTTCTCCTATATTATGGGGGTAAAGACTTGAGAGTTACAGTTAGAGGACAAGAAGCTATAGGACCCTTTTGGATGTCTGAGCAAAAGCACATAAGAAAGTATTTTTAGCAATCAGTCATTCTCTTTAGGCAGATTTCAAGGTGACTGGAATACTTCCTTTTATAGGTAAAAAATGTTTATAATTGGATTTGAGGGTTCTTTTGATATAAATGAGAAAGGAAAAAAACCCACAAAATGGTCCCACAAAAAGAGACCATGGAAAAGCAATCACTTGAAAAGACCCCAATCTATATTTGATGTTATCTGAACTTAATTGGTAGAAAAACCCTACAGCATCTTGTATAGAAGAGCAGGTAGTAGAAAGCCAGCCTGCCTATTTCTACTCCTTGAAAAGCTGCCATGCTTATGTGGAGCTATGTACTCGTAAGAAAGCAAACAGTGTGTTTTATGAGTTGTTTCTGGGATTTCACAATGTCCCTTCAAGTTTATCACACAAGATCCCACAGAAGATGTTAAGCAAGAAGTTGAGAAGTGAGAAGTTCTCAGAGGAAAGGGGAGAAGGTAGGCTCTCGACTGCAGAATGTCACATTCAGATTGGTCCTCTACATTATTAGGTCATTTCTGCAAGAGCCCATGACCGTGACCCTGCTCTTGATGCAGCACAGTGTTTTAACTCTGGAGTCTCCCTATCTAAGCCCATTTATACAGACACTGACAGGAGTCAGGACAGGAGACAGCTGCTTTCATTCACCTGATAACTAGATTCCTTCTGCCTCCCAACACTGACACACAAAGGATAAAATCCTACCTCACCATGCTGCTCAAATATATGGGACCAGTGCAGGAGGAGACTCTCAACAGAGTACGCTCCTACTATGCAGTTTTTAATCCACCCGTGCTAAATTAGACAATTTTTCTGTATTCAGGCATTTTGCATCATTGAATCTACCAACACAGTTGGCAACTTTACAGCACTTTTATCAGTGAAACCCAGGATTGGATGCTCATGGAGTCTATACGATTCTCTCACCACTAAAGGGTTCAGATTGAGACATATTTGCAGACTCTTGTGAGGAAACTTGCACTACTTATGTGTAACTTTTCTGTAACAGAGAGACAACTTCAGTCTCCAGGGCTGTCAGTCTAGCATGTTTTAGAAGAGCATTAAAATCACTCTATCTATAAATTGATCCTGATCCAGATTTTCTCATTTTCATTACAGGGGACTATGGATTATCTCTTGAAACAGGAACCAGCCTTCATATAAATCCACCGGGAACCTCCCCTTTGAGTCAAGAGATGAATAACAAGGTGCGATCCATGACACTGTTTTGTAAGTCCAATACAAAGGCAAGATGGAAATAGTGCACATAGAATATTTATGGAAAGGCTCGGTATAAGCTTGCTTTGCATCAAGTGAGGAAAGAATTAGAGCTGTTTCTTTCTAGCATCCCTTGGTGATTTTCTCCATAATTTGTATCACTATTCAGCCTAAACCCTATAATTGTCTGGGGGTTCACCTTCATCTGAAAAATCCCATATTGGCCACCACTGGAGGGCAGGACTAGATGGACCAGTGATCTAATCTGATAGAGCAACCCTTTCCTATATAACCTGTGGAACAGTATCTAGGAAGAGTAAACATTGGAAAGAAATAAAATTGATTTGAGAATTATAAACATCATCTGAAAATAGAGGAATAAGAATCGATGACATTCTTTAAGTGGAAATGTCAAGACTGATGGTCTCACTGCCTTAGGCAAGTATGAAAACAAAGACCAGTCCTTTAATTTATTGTGTGGATGACAGAGACCCTAAAGACAGCTCCAGTTAGAGTTTATCTACCAGCCTCACTTTGCATTTACTTCCTTCTCCCTCACATACTTTCAACAGATTTTTTTTTAACATATCAAGGTTTGAAAATCAACTTGGCTGCCTCAGTTTTGCTGTAGACTTTCTAATCCATCAATCACCTGAACTACAATGTAAAGTGGGACACTACTAGAAGACATTTTTAAAAAGGAAGCTTTTTCACTCTCAGTCTTTATACCATGCCCTTCCCCGTAGTATCTCATTTGTCCTCTTCTTGACTGCTTAGTAAACTAAAGGATGATGTTAACAGAGGAAAGTGCATTTCAGTTAGCTGCCTTTTAGTTTAAGTCCCAGGAAATGCAGAACTGGATGAGAGTTGCAGAATTTGGATCCAGACTTTAAACACCAAAAGTTGGGTGTATTACAATCGAGGGTTTGGGTTCAACCAATCTCTAGTGTAAACAGAAGCAGAACATAAATTCTAAGGCTGGAAAGACAGCGAGACACTGAACTTGGGAACACTCTGGTCGTTTGGCAAAATAAAGAACCCAGGTATATGAAGGCTGACTGCAAGTATCCAATTCAGCACATCACATTTTAGCTGGCTGACCAGCAGAGGGATGTCCTCACAGCTACTAGATTAAGTGCTAGAGTCACCAGGTTATACAGGAAGAGGAGCTCAAGCTGACAGTGTGAGATGTTAAATAATGCATGCCATGTAGACCTGATTCTGGTTCTAGTGTCCAGTACAAGAGGGTGTTTGCTACTACCTTATAAATGATTATACGATTGGTCTGTGACTTTAACAGATCTCTGTGACTTCTTTGGCTCCAGCTTCAGCCCTCCAAAGCAGGGCACAGGCTTTGGTTTCAGCCTCGCCGTGACAGTACCCTGATTTTGTACATTTTTACCATGGCTGCTCCATGAATTTTGCCTAATTTTATCGTGACAAAATCGTATCCATATTTATAAAGTATGAATATGGGGGTTTAGTGGGTTATCAGTTGTAATTACTGAGGGTGAGGATTAAAGCTAAAATGTAAATGTGGAAAGAGTGTAACAAAAGAGATTTTAAAAAGACAAGCCAATGTGCCTCAGTACAGAGATCCTATTTCCTCTTTTGAATTAGTTGATTTCCTACAGTGAGTGTTATCCAGTATTTATGAATGCATTTTTGTATATTAATCATCAGATAGAGCATATCAAGTGCAGGAGTTTTGATTCCTTTTTAAGGTCCATCCATGTGCCCCTCATTTCACCCATAGCTTGCTCCCCTTTCCATAAGGGCCCAGATCAGGGCCACCTTCCTTAGAATCAAAGAGGACAAAACAGGACTGTGTTCTCAGACTTCTTCAGTCAGCAAGAAGAGTCACTAGAGTGTAACACAAGCTACTCCCCTGTCCCAGGGAATAAATGCACAGCCTGCACAACACATCTAGTGCCATGAAGACCAAGGGATGAGAGGTCTGTCATTTTAAAGTGCATTTTATTAGTCACAGAGCTCTATCAGTCCTGATATGAAGGTCTGTTTGTTTCAGGGACTCAGCTCTGTTTAAATAAACAGATACAACAGAGGAGCCTGAGGGAGCTTTGCTCTGGAGAAAAATGGGGGCAAACCTGGAGAAATTAAGGAGCCATGTTTTCAGCTCATGATTTTATCCCAAATCTCACAGTAAAATCCTAGCTTCTGGAATCATGGGGTTACAACGTGAAAATCTTAGCCTTGGGGTTTTTTTTTTAAATAAGTTGATTTCTAGCCCTCATGCTTGCAGATAAAAGCTTGAAAGCATGACATGGCTGCAACCTCAAGGTTCAGAAAGCAGAAGATAAATAGATAGAACCCAACATTTTTATAACGTTATGTTTAAGCCTTTTTTTAGGGCCTGACATGATTTTTGAACACTTTGTGTTGGCAATGCTGGGTTCTGTTACTCAGCCTATCCAAACCTCAGGACAGGTCTGCATGTAAATGCTGCACCGGTGCTGCTGCGCTGCTGTGGACGCTACCTACACTGATGGGAGAGCTTCTCCAATCGGCGTAGGTACTCCATCTCTGCAAGACAGTGACATCGGTGGGAGGTTACTGTGGTTTGAGGGGAGTATGGAGTCCTCAAAGTTTGTACTATGGTCCACACACACCACAAAAAAACATGGAAAACATCAACAGGAGATGAGCAGAGCAGTTCATATCCCTTGGAGCAACTGTTTCAGCCTCTTTGCAGACACAGGCATCAGACACTGCATACATTTACACTCCGCTCATATTTGTGGTTTTCTCCACGTCCATAAGAACCATTTTTAAAAAAACATTAAAATTTAATACCAGATTCAAGAGCACAATCCTATGGCAAGGAGGTGAATTCTGCTGCAAGCTCTGTGACAATGGAATTGCATAGTCCACTGGGTCCAACTCTTGGGCCTCTCTCCACTCAATCTTCAGACAATTATCTCACTGCCTTCAATGAAAATCTTGCCTGAGTGAGGACTGATTAAAAACTGAGTAAAGTCTTCTAGATTTTACCCTGTGATAGAAGAAAAAGGTTTGGTATCATGTTTTAAATTATTTGTACTTGTGGTAGGGTTGTGGCTATTCAGGCACTGTAATGTGGGGCTGGGAAAAAAGACATTTACAAACAGAACCCTTTTTATTTAAAGTATTATTTACAACATATACATAAGTCTTATTCTCCCATAACTGATACTATGATCACAGCATAAGTATGTAGCCTTTGTTAGAAACTAGTTGAAACAGCTGACTAGGTCAAATCAAGGTCCAGTGGCTATACTGGACATCTAGCACTCTCTGACGACCAAATTAGATACACCTTGATGGGGCCGCATTTTCAGATGGCAAGTACTCAGCACTTTCTGTCAATCAGGAACTTTTACGGCATCTCAAATTGGGCATCCTAAATCACTAATCACTTTTGAAGTCTTGGCTGTAGTTTAAGTAATCAACAGCAGGGATTAAACAATTGTTACTTGGTCAGTCTCATGGTATCTGATTCATCTTGTTCCATGTTATAAAAGCCAGGAATCAGCTCTTGAAATTCTCAAATAGGCAACACATTTCACAGCTGAGAGTGTTTTTATGGGAGGGTGCTGGCTATATACATGCTATCAACTGTTATGCCCTTACTAGCTCTTAAAAGCAGAAAAAGTGTTAAAAAGTGTTTTATGACTGGACAGAGAAAAGACAAGAGATAGACTATAAAAGGTATGGAAAAGAAAAGCATAGGCAATGCAATCTCGCAGCTCTATTGCATTATCCCAGTAACACAATGGGAAGTTGCCAACTGGCAGATAAATTGACCTGTGTGCTCATGAAAGTGAGGTACTGATACCGCCAGCTAGAACTTGTATTAGACAAGCTTCCCACACATCTGTGCCAATTCAGGCTCAATCCTGACCTGCAACAACCTAGCTATTCCAGTTTTGGGCCTCTTTTGAGCAAAGGCTGCCATTCAACCTGAATGAACTGTGCCTCGAAATTGTGTGATGGTTTTGTGATTAAGCATTTTTAAACACTGATAAAGAGTGCTGATTGTTATGTGAAAGCATCAGCTGGCAGCAAAATTACCTTTCTGCAAGTTACTACCCATCCTCTATAATCTGATCATAACACTTAAAAATATGCAATCCCAGTGAACTCCAGTGTATTTAATATTAATTACTTATACAGCACCATAAATGTATCCAGCATTTTATAAAACACAAAATAGAGACACACTCTCTCTCTGCAAGTCAGAAGAGTTTACACTAATTCAGGGCAACAGCTTACAAATGAGAGAATGCAGATATAACAATGATGAGGACAACGGTGCAGATCTATTAGGACAGAAGAAGAAGAAAAGCACATAGTGAACAAGGAATGGGAGGCTGGTCCAAGCATAGGATGAGGCATAGCAAAAGGCATGACAGTTTTTCTGTGACCTCATCTATACTAGACAAGCATACTAAATGAATCCTTCAGCACTCCTGTAAAACACTTCCTGAAGTGTCCAATAAGGCCTTCCAAAATCTCCCAGAATCTACTGCTTCTACAGGCTGTGCTAGGATCTGTGGGATAAATATCCATCTGACATCACACCTGTTGTGTCATGCAGAGCTAGTTTGTTGAGGGACAAAACTGCAGCAGGCTATTTTAGTTAACTATGGTCTAGCACAGTGTTCCTTAAATGCGGCCATCAGTGGCTTTTATTGCAGCCACAGCCTCCTGGGCTGTGATTTTGGGGGATGAGGGAGAGAGGCCCCCTCTTCTTCCTCCCAGTTGCTCCTGGATGCACCGCCTTGGTGTTGGTTGCTGGAGCTGAAAACAGGCCCTGCCCCCCTCTGGAGACACCTGGGGCACAATGCTGAAGGAGCAGACAGATGGTAAGTTCCCCAACTTCCCAGGGACGGTGGGGCTCAGGCTTCAGGCTTCAGTGCTGGAGTGGTGGGGCAGCAGGCTTCAGCCGTGGGGCTCCAGTCCCCGTCCCCTGGACTTTGGACTCCAACCTCCGCTGCCTCCCGCCCTATTGCCCCTGGTCCCCACTGCTTCCCCTGACTCCTCATCTAGGGCTTAATTTGTCCCTAGGCTTGCCGGGGATGAGTAAGTCTGCTATGAAAAGTGGTACTTGTATGTCTATTAATATCACTTTTCACAGCAGACTCACTAGCTACCAAAAATAAATTATAATGATTTGGATGTGTATATATGCATATTTATTTGTTTTTCCAAAAGTTAATTAAGTCTTTTATGAAGAAGTGTGATAGCGGCCACCAGCAAAAGTTGGTAGCCGCATTATTCGGAGGCTACCAAAAAATTTGTCTTGAGAACCCTGATTCTAGTGTGGACATGCCACACTATGGGCACACAGTGGTGCAATCTGACCAGTGCAATTTTCTAGCAGAGACAAGCTGTGTATGTCCTCAGAAGCTAACATCTGTAAATGATTTGCTTTTCTGTAACATAGTTCATTCAAAGGTCTCAGGAACACTTTATAAACATTGCTTAAACAACACCCTGATAGAAGGTAGAATATATAGGAATCACTTCACCCACTATTGTAATACACCCACCTCTGCTCCGTAACACAGCAGCTATTTAACAGGTGTGCAGCAACACTGCACAACCATTTAGAGCAGGGAAACGTGTTAACCATAAATCAGTTTGTGCTAGCTTCAGGCTGTGCTCATGAGTTAACATTTAATATTTTCTGTTGTGAAAGCTATTTCTGAAAATATTTGTGATATTAAATAGCATTCATTGTAGGTCAGACCTCAGCAATTCTTGTTCACCTTCACAGAAGGGCTCACAGTGCTTCGGGGCACCTGTCCTGACAAAAGGAGAGCCTCAGCGTTTTATAAATAAAAAGCTGGTATGTTAAAACAGGGGAAAAATTACATACATCATGTATAATATGTTATTACAGCCCTTTATGCCACATGTAGGACTCAAATTAAAAAAAAGATTTTAGTTACATTGCAAAATATTTCTTCCAGATTATTTATCTTCTCAATAACAAATTTGGGAACAGAATCCAGCAAATTAGTCAAAGTTAAAAAACAGACATATCAAAACAGCAAACAGGTATTTTCAGTGCACATTTAAAAACTGAATTGTAAAAGATGTCCTTGGGGCAGTTTTATTGGTTAAAATCTAAAATTGGTTAAAATGCTCATTTTAAATCACCTCTAAATTTTATAATCCACAAACATACAGTCAGATGCTCAACTGGTGTAAATTAGTGTACAACACCTTACACTAGCTGAGGATTTGGATCACAACCTGACTTTCAGTCACAAAACTGTAGCCCTTCATTTCCTCCGCTTCTTTTAAAATAAGGTTCAAAATGCCCAGAAACTAAACACTATATTTGATCCAAAACAATTTTTTTTCAATTGTACAGAGCTTTACCTCTCAAGGTGCTTTGCAAAAGGTATCATTAGTTTTTAAGGCCAAAAGGGACTTTTAGATCATCTAGTCTAATCACCTAATCAGTATTCCTGTTTTACAGGTGGGGAAACAGAATCACAGAGAGGCAAGTCTACTCTCTTGAGTCCCCACACCACTTCAGAGTCCCAGTCTAGTCCTGTCCATTGGATGTTTTGGCTGAAGTGATCAGTGTTTACATTTAAATTGGTTAATAAATAGGTTACATATAAAAGTAACACACCATTGAAATGAATGGGCAGTTTACAAGTTTTGGTTTCAGGCTGTCTGCAAGATTAACAGAGACATCACTGCATCTTGTCATGCTTTACACTTGGTTCACATTGTTAAGATTTTCTTCACAACTACGAAGTCTAGAAACATCATTTTTAAATCATTGTATCTCGTTCTGGAGCATAATTCTGTGCCAAAGGGTACATTCTCAAAGGACCCTGTACATAAGTTATTATACTTTTCTACAGGATGCTGCCTTTCTACACCTGCTGCCCTTTGAGTTTGCCCATAATAAATAATAAACAATAAAAAGGAAACAACATTAAGCATCAACAACATGGTATGGACCCACCTTCCTGACTTGGTCCATCATAGCTCTGCTCTTTCCTCCTATAAAACCCCTTTTCCATGAACTGTACAAACACTGCCCTTCCCTGAAATAAGCAGTACTGCACAGGAACGCAGTTTAGAGAGGGTTCTTGGAACCTCCAAGACACATGCATTACCAGCCAAAACAACCCAATTATTTTATTGCTGTTACCCTCAGCTTCCCTCCATTCCCTAAGATCCCTTAGCATTTGTAACAGCTGCCTGTCAAGTCACTTTGTCTGCAGTCCTTCACTAGGGCTCTACATGGTGCAGAGACCTGCCCATGTAGATCCAGTTTCACCATTATGGCCTTTGCTTATACTTTCTTTGCGGCAGAATTTACCTGTCTGTAAGTCACAATGCATATTTTTATGCTGTGTACACAAAAACAGATGCCCCTAATCTCATATACTACATGACAGCTTTTCCTTTCTTTAGTGTTTGTTCTCATTTCCATGGTTGATATCGTGAGGCATAAAATCAATAGATAAGTAAGCTATTTAAGTAGTACTGACTATAATTGTCATGCCTTTGATGGGATTTATCTTCACAGGAAGCCACCCAACCCTTGGAAGCAGCTGCCCTGAAGAAAAGAGTTTCTGGGCCTTGTACAGATAAAGGGCTGGTATGTTCAAAATAGGAATTTACCACAATGTATTTAAATAGATGGGAGGAAACCCTTGGCTAGAACACACAACCCAAGTGAATGGGCTGTGCACTCAGGAAAATGTATGTAGAGCTGAGGAAAGTTGTCCTCAGCCTAAAGAAGCTCACAAGTGACCCCACGGCCTGAATTAGCAGCTGTGGAGAGGAACAGTGATGTAGTCTGCTGTTCCCTAGTGGGGTATTCAGCCTGTGGATTTTAGCTGTGTATGAACCCCTTGGCTGCACCTGCCAATCACCAAAGCTACATAATCCACCCTCCTCAGCTGCAGAAGAGTTCAGCTCCCTGCCATGTGAGGGGAAGAGGGGGTTCCACCATCACAGCCATATTTGTGCCAGTACTCTGGGCAATTCTTCCATTATACCCTAGCAGGGGACAGAGTGCCTAAGGCACATGGATAAGGAGTGGCATTAGCAGCACATGGGGCAATGCACTGTGGGATTCCCTGTTCTCACAGAGCTGGGAGGAAGGAGGACTGGCTAAACCAACATGATTAGGATGTCTTGTACACTGCAGAGACAGCGTGCTGAAATGGTCACAGGCAGACACCAGGTTATAAACTTAGGCCTCTGCAGCCATAAAAGCACGGAATAGGATCAATAGAAACACAAAGTTCCATACACACACAAAATCCACTCTCCCCCCTCCCCAAGAATACACAGTAGTCAGAATATTATTGGTTCCACAAAACCTTTGCCTTGTAGGTCTCCAATAAATTATATCTCAAGCTCTTGGAACACTTCTCTAGTACTGCTTCTCCAGCACTGACCGAGAGGTAGGAGTGCCTGCGTTGGTATAGCACCGCAGATTCTTCTCCTTCCCAGTATGCCCTGTTAAAAGGATATTAGAGACAGTTTTCCCTTCCCCTACTGCACCCAGCCTGCTCTACATCATGACCTGAGTCTACTTCTGAGATAGGGACAAATTTCCCAGGGCCCCGCCCCCCCGAAAGAAACACCAGGTAACTGTGGGGAAAACAGGAGCCGCAACAATCAGGGAGATTTATCCCAGCTTCTTAAATAGCATGAACTATCTCCCCTCTGAGGCATCTTCCTCTTCTCCATGATTGCTTGCTTACTGTTTAATGTGCTTAAAGTTAATGGGTATAAATCCCTCTCCAAAATAAAAGAATTCTAGTGGTGACTTAGAATGAAGAAGTTGTGTGTGAATTCATAAGCAAGTCACAGGGGAGGTGAAAAGAGGTGACCCCTTCTTCCCAACTAAAGAAATTTAAAAATAATTAAACCAGATAAACCGAGGCAAGGCTCACAGGGTGCATGTGGTACAACCCACTCTTCTCTTTTTTGGGGTGCACATGTATATTACACACATTTAAAAAGCACTTGGGTGTGTGACTTTTTTACTAGTTTTAGCCAAAACCATGAATTTTGCTAACACAAATCTTTGATTTTCTCTCAAATTTATGACAAAACTAGAACTCTAACTTGCGCAATAGGGGGGACTAAGGAATTCTACCTGAGAGGCTAGATCTGTTCAATGGCTAGTGACACAGAAGGAGGAAGGAAGCTAACTAACTCGATGTACCAATCAGCAGCCTTCAACTGCCTGTGCCAGATAGAACATGGTATTGGTTATGGACACCAACTAACCTCACAACTGAGGCTAGGTCTACACTTACCTGGAAATTCAACAGGAGTTATGCAAGCTACAGAGATAGCGGCGTCTTCATTGTGCTGCGCCGATGGGAAATGCGTTCCCATCGATGCAGCACTACACCACTTGACGGGGTGGTTTTAACACATCGACTTCCAGATCGATTGAGTAGGTCTTCACTGATCGCTCAATCAATCCGGATAGATCGATCTGACAGCAGAGAATTTGCTGCCGTCAGTGAAGACATACCCTGAGGTGAGAGGAGCTGACAGACAGAGACAGAATCTGAAGAAAATGAATATGAGAATTATTAATAGGGCCACTGAAGTCTGTGGAGTTCACTCCAGATTTGCTTGGATATAAAGAACTGTAGATTTTGAGCTAAATTAGAAATTAAAGACCTGATCATAGGCAAACCTACTGAAATTAATGGAAATTTTGCCAGTCCATTGTCTGTAAAATCAGGCTCTCTGAAATTTGCTAAACTCTTTACCTAGCTACCCCAGAGCTGAAAGTGGGCTCAAACCTGCATGGCGGGAGTTGAGGGCACTCTGCTTCTCATTTGGTAGAATTGAGCTTCATGTGTCATAGACAATGATACATCTCCTGCTATTGTTCAGTTTTTTCTTTCCTACATTGTCTGTTTCTGTAGTGTACATCCATCCTCATGATGTGCAGCCCCAGCAGTCAGAAAGGGATCTGCTCTTGAACAAGTGCCTTATTAATCATCATTAATATTGGAGCAGTGCTACTGTAGCTCCCAGACATTTCTGTCTTCACTTTCCAATGTTTCTCACTGTTTTGTCTGTCTATCTACCCTGTTTGCTCATTTTCTTTTAATGGAAGTTATTACTTGAGGGAGGAAACGTGGTGCAATGTGAGAATTAATTCAACATTAGTGGAGAGACCTGGTTTAGTGACTGAAACACTGAATTGGGAGCCAGGCACTCCTGGCACTCAATCTGACACATACTCCCCTCGTGATTTTCTGAAAACCAAATCTTCCTCCCTCTTTCACTGATCCCAAGTAGCCAGGTTCAGCATAGGGAAGGTTCCAGGCGGTAGAAGGAATCCTTCTCCCAGACTGCTCTATGAATACGACTGCAGCAATCTATTCTTCAGCTGTGGCACCTTGGTGCTGGGAGCAATGGGGCTGCTCTGCACTAAATAGTGAGTTAGAACATGACCCTAAGCAGTAGTTAACTAACAGATTGTTGACCATGACTTTGCAGTCACCATAGACAAGGACAAGTCAAGTTCCTCATGTCAGCTGGTCTTGTGTAAACCTTAATGGGACCAGAGTTTACCTATGAGCAGCTACCACAATGTTGAATTTTACTTGCCCCCATCTACACAGACTGCAAAGTCATGGTCAACATCATGCTCTGACACAACCATGGAGAGTTTTGCTAACTGACTTGATGTAATTGTCTACTGCAGACAAGTCCATAGTGGGTGGTGCATGATCACCTTACATCTCCTATCCTCCACCACTTCCCTACCCCCACACAGCCTCAGTGCACTGGGATAAGGAGAGCGCCCCCACAGAACTGGATTCCATAATATGCTGTTTGTATGGAACTCCTGTGCAAGCTCCAGAAATCCTGCCCTCCTCACCATGTAGCAGAGCTTCATCTTGTTCTGCTGCATGTTGGCCCCACCTTTGCACAGAGCATGGGACAGTTTGCTTCTTATACACTTTGCCTTGATTTCCCCATCAGTATACAGTACTATGAATAATACCTAATTACTTCACCGTGGAGTTGGAAAGCTTACAGTGATTAATGTTTGTATTAAAAAGGTGTTTCTCTTTGTAAAAAACAGGAAATTAGAACAGAACAAGGAAATAGACACTGCACAGAAAATGAACAAGACAAAGGTAAAGTTAGATGGTGCCTATTCATTCATTTGAATTTTTTCTATATCATTTGATCTGTGAGCAAACACTATTGTTAATTCTTCCTCCATTTTGCCCGTAGGAAGTGGGGTCGCTGTTCCTGAATTCAAAGAGGAGACCCAACAAGGCCAAGATAGTCTCTCTGGAAACCTCAGGTTGACACAGGAGCAACAGACTAAGTTGTGCTCTGGCTCACTGCTGCATTCCAATGGTGTAACACAGACAACTGGAGCAAAGCAGCAGGAGGATGGTGACTTTGTGAAAGGTGAGAGATCCATGATTAAGGATATGATTTGATCACAGAGGTCATGGATTCCGTGTCTTACCAGGACCTCTGTGGCTTTTGGGCAGGGCTGGAGCAGCTGTCAGCCCTGGGCCATCGCCAAACAGCTGATCAGCTTGCTGGCTCGCTGGAGCAGTGGGCTGGAGCAGTTGCAAGCCTGGGTAACTCTGTTTCCCCCCTCGCACAGGGTATTTTTAGCAAAAGTCAGAGACAGGTCAAGGCTTCCATGAAGTTTTCTTTATTGGCCACTACCTGTCCCTGACTTTTACTATTAAAAATACCCATGACGGAATCTTAACCTTATCCATGATCATCTCTTTATTTTTCATACAAGGCACGTACCTATTTAGAGCAATATGGGAGAAGGATTTTTCTATAGTTTGAAAATGGGTTGGATTGGAAACAGATAATTTTTATGACATGTTGTGATTTGAGAATCTTTGCTGTGCTATTTTCTTCTTAGGTAATGGGCCATATTCTAAAGCTTCTCCAATAGTCATGTCTCTGTGGAAACACAAATTTTGCATGACAGACACTCTTGAAAACTTTACCCAGAATTCCTAAGTCCCATTGTACTCTCAATGAAATTTAGGATCCTAAGTGCCATAGGCACTTTTGAAAATGGGATATAAGAGCTTCTGAAAATTTTACTCCTCTGTATTTTTTCATTTGAAAGTGTGTGGGAACTTAGTCATCTTTTTAGCCAACAGTGAGTTGGTATGTTATTAACAGCATCCATCTCTTAGACTAATAGGCATCTGGGAGTCTTCACATTAAATAAAAATTATGTATTTTGTTTATTATTGCTCTGGAACCAAGCCCTGATGTTCTAACTCAACCCTTATTGAAATGACACTCCCAGATTTGGCCTAATATTATTAAGCATTATTTCCCTTACATCTACAAACTTTTCATATTAGGAGATGGGGATTCTGAATCAAGCTGACTCACTGATTTCATTTCAGAGGAAGGGTTGTGTGGACATTTACTTTAGTTTCAGTCTGGGTGTGTTTACACCACTTGGCCCAAAGGAGTTACACAGGTATAACAGCAGAATTTGACTCCCTGCATTGCAAGTTCAAACAAGCCAAAAACGTAAAGGAAAATACACTCAAAATGCAGGCACCACCATAAGTGAATCTGAGCTGAGGTCCAACTCAGAAGTTTGAGAGTCTTGATGAACTTTTAATGAAATTTGCCAAGTTTTGAATTTCAAATGAAATGCCAGAACAGGGGAGTTGTGTGTGTTTCTGGGTTGCACTGCAAACATGTCTCACAGCTCTAATCCCAAAGTTACTCTTGAACCCAGATTTTATGTCTGATAGCTATGGAGCCAGTTCATCCTTGGTGTGACTCCACTGAACTCAGTGGAGTTACACTTGGATTAAATTTAAATCGTTGTGTTAAAAGCAGAGGACCTGGTTTTGCAACTCCTACTTTTGTTGAGCAGCACTTACATGAATAGCCCCAAGCTACTAGATGGAACAATTCAGCGTAAAGGCTGCAGAATTGAGTCCCAAGCTAACAAAGTGGGCTTTGATGTCATTTGCCAATTGGTTTTATATGTAAGAAATTCTTCAGATTCTGACTCAAAGGAATGCATTTTCTCCTTGTCTAGTTTGTCGCCTGCACATGAAAGAATCGTTTAGTAAACATTGCTTTGTTTAACTTTCTTCCAGTACAGTTTTATCTTATTTTTCAAAAACATAGGTCAGTCAATGACAAACATGTTTTCCTTCCAGACAGTTCACTCACTTCTGGTGGCATTTGTGGAGAGTTTGACAGCTTTATCTTCTTTCTGAGCTACTTACACCTATGACTTCATTACTTCGAAATTGATTTGGGATTTGGTCTGACATGAAGTGTAGATGTCAGTGATTGGGCTAAATATGTCACCTGCATTTGTTTATCTTGTAAAGGCCAATTTAATCATGCATATCTTCTTGTTAAGGCATGTAGGTGAAGTGGAAATGTTGACCAGAGTTTCAGGAAATTCTTTCCTTGCTGCTAACAGACCTTTTAATATCTGATAGACCCTATAAAATGTTCTCCTAAGGGCTTAGAATATTTGCAGTGTTCTTATTATAGTGCAGGAGGTCATTAATGAGCAAGTGAAAGAAATGTGGAAATAGCGTGACAGGTCTTGTTGAGTCAGTGAGAAACTGTCACGCTGCTCCTGTGCTTTTTCTTCTCAAGCCTAGTAACACTCATGTACATCTGAAGAGAATGACATTATAGGTCTATTTTAATGCTTGAATCATTTTCCTGGTTCTTAGATCTTGGATCATAATTGAGTGTAGTTTATCCCCTTTACATATGACCCTTTCAAAAGAATATCTTCTAATTCTCTTTCATCTTTTTCCCCTAGATTACATGAATTTCACAGGCCCAGCTCAAAAATTCAGACCTGGAGTAGGTAGGTGCAGCTTCCTTTTAGTCATTGGATTAGCACACGCTTACATCAGGTCTGATTTTGGCCCCAGACTCCATTACTATCTCAGGCTTTATAGACAAGCAAGAGAAAGCCACCACATTCTCCCCATTTGTGCACTGCTGTGGACTGGACTGAAAAGACAAAACGCAGATAGGAACCTACCAAAATTCCTAGAGAATTTTTTTGATGTTAGCAGAAACTAATTCCCATTTACTTTAAGGGGAGTTACTTAATTAAGGGCAGGTCTACACTTAAAATGCTCGACCGGTGCAGCTGTGCTGCTGTAGTGCTTCAGTGAAGCCATCACTACGTTGACCAGAGAGTGTCTCCTGTTGGTGTAGTTAATCCACCTCCGCGAGAAGCGGTAGCTATATCCCAGGGAGAAGCCCTCCCATCGACATAGCACATCTACCTTGAGGGTTAGGTCAGTAAAATTATGTTGCTCAGGGGGTGTAGATTTTTCACACCTCTGGACAACATAGTTATACTTATGTAAGCTTGTACTGTAGACCTAGCCTCAGATGCTAGTGTGCTTTACTCTCAACATTTCACTGCCATTAACCTCAGTCTCAGAATGTGCAGCCTCATCATGTAAAGCCTGTCTGGCAACAGGAAAGAATCCCAAAAGAAAGAGAACTTTCGTCTAACAAGGAAGGACATTTTTTTAGAAATAAGGAAAACAGTTTTATACCATAAGCTACTCTGTCTCCCACAACTTCACTGGAGTGCTTCTGCCTAGAATCCTACCACTCCAGCCTGCTTGCCCTCCTGTTATGTATACTCATAGATAGAACCAAAATTGCCAGCAACCACAGAGCTTTTCCTTAAAAAGCATTTTCTGCTATCAGGTCCTGATGTCCCTGACTAGACTGAAGTCTGATTCAAAGCACCTCTGGGTAACAAGAATCAGTAATAATAGCCGGTCCAAGCCCCTGCAGATGCATTAATTTGAGCCCATCTTGTAATTATTCAATTGAGAGGAGTGCCTGCCAATTCAGAACAGGAAGCAAGAGGAAAAACCAGCACCATTCAAGTGGACATCAGTCAAGGGCATGTAGTCCTGGAACAGCCCCAGGTTAGGGACAGTAGGTGATGGCAGTGTCAAAAGAAGCCCTATATAATAATCTGTACCCCTGACTGATGTTATACTGACCTAAACACTGCTGTAGACAGCGCTTTGTTGGTGGGATGTCCCGCCAACATAGCTACCGCCTCTCGCAGGGGTGGAGCTGTTATTAAGCCAATGGGAGAGCTGTCTCCCTTCAGCTTAGAGTGTCTCCACCAAAAGTGGTGCAGCTGCATTGCTGCAAGTTGGTAGTATAGACCTGACCTAAGCGTCTCACACAATTAGAGGCAGCCTCAGCAGGCAATAGGGTGACCAGATATCCAGATTTTAAAGAGACAGTTCTGATATTCGAGGCTTTTTCTTGTACCTTTTACCTTATGCCTTTTACTCCCCATCCCCTGTCCTGATTTTTCACACTTACTATCTGGTCACCCTAGCAGGCAACATGTTTACACGTTGCCATTTAGCAGCTCTTTAACTTCCTCCCTGGTTGATGGACCCTGAAGTACCAAGCATTGGGAACCTTCCCATCTCCAAAAGGCAGCCAGCAGCAGAGCTTGCTCCTTTCTTTGCACATTTGGAGGAGGAGGAAAGAGCCAGCCACAAAATGACTGTGCCTCCCATCAGCCTTGAGAATGACTACTGCCACTGCAGTTTCTGCAGCCTGTCTGAACTGGCCCTGCCACTTGTTTCAATAAACATTAGGAAATGTTCCATCTTGACCCTTGTTACGTTATTAAGGTTATGTGATAGGGTCACAGACCCACAGGATCTGTGCTATGTCCAGCTTTTAAACAGTCCCTTGGAGGAACTGCTTCGATGTGGCAGCCCCCGAAGGAGTCCCACTCTTACTTAAAGATGGGCCACACAGCCTCAACATCTCTAGGACTGAGCCTCTGGGCTCCAACACTCCTGCTTCACACTGTGAGCTCTGCCCAGTGAGTCCAGCTAAGACACCTAGTCCGAGACTTTTACACTCTTCAAGGACCAATGCACCTCAGCAAGCATTTCAAAAGAGCTGGATTTATTAGTCAGCTGGAACACAGCATTGGGAAGTCCTTGGATTAGCACAGAGAAATAAAGGTGAAGATAGAGTCCAGTCTGGCCAAGCCAGCTCTCCACTCTGCCAAGCTGCCATTGAATCCACTTTTGGCCATCTCTCTCTGTGTCAGTCCAAGGTGAGAGCTGCCGAGTCCCTCCAAAAGCCAGCTCTTATCCCAGTATCCTGTCACTTCTTGGTCCACTGTCTTGCTGCAGAGCTACACTGAGTTTACATGCTCCCTCCAACTCTGCCAGAATTTCCTGTTATTAGGTGTTAATTGTTCAGTCCTTGGAGTTCCCGTTTTCTTTTCTGGATCCTCCATTGGTATGGGTCAGCCAGTCAGTCAGTCCTTTAATGACCTGACCCATTCATTCACACACAGACAGTTACGATACCTTACAACTCTTGCTCTGTCCCAAGATCAGATTTAACTCTTTTGCAGCCCCTGGGTAGCAATGCAAAGTACAGAGGGAAGCTGAGGCATGCACAGGCATCATAAAAATATTACAGAAAGTTCCCACTTAATCACAGACAGCTTTATATCTCCATTTCATCCAACACAGAGGTGCTTCAAGTGTCTGTGTCTGGTAGAGATCAGGTCTTGCAAGGGAGCAAGTCTGTTAAAGCTCAGTCTGGATAAGAATGAGGTGACGATGGCTGGCTGGAGAAAGCAATTGGACGATGTGGCAAACATCACATCACCAAATCTGATTGGAGCTGTGCATCTACTAGTTTGTTGTCATTCAAGATCACTAGAGGTTGTTAGATTGCCAGCTGCTTTTTAGACTAGCAGGAGTGAACTGAAATCTGGTAAAACCTTTCTCACCATCCTTTCAGTATCTCCCAGTCAGGAAAAACATGGAATTGTCAGGCACCATTATTTTTGTCTGGAACAGGTCCAGGATTGCAGTATGGAACCTATCACTAGGCACAGAGTAGAGGCATTACAGATACTCCCTGCTGGGAAGCACTTATGGCTTGTCATTTGTTCACAGTTCATCAGTGGGAAATGTGGCAAGGAAATTTGGGCCTGATTTTTCACTGGCCTGCAGCTTGTGTAGCCCTTTAATAATGTGCAAACTGAATGTAAAGAGCTACCATTGTGGTAGTGCTTTGCACTCACCTGGCACAGGTTTAAAGGACTATACCAGCCGGAAGAGAATCAGGGCAGGGAGAATAAGATAACAGGGGATTGACAGGTTATTGATAATCAGGCAGAAGATTAATGACCTGAATCAGTCTCATTCACTTAAAGTGCCAGATTACTGCTGGCTCTGCATGGGTACACAAGGAGGTGAGAGACCACAAAGAGCAGTCCCATGTATATAGGGGCCAGCCACAATCAGGATGCAGAGTGCAAGGATTGCATTAGACTAGTGTCACTGGTGATTATAGCCTCCCCAAAAGTGCTAAAGTGTAAACGGAGCTATGGCCTGTTTCTCCTTTGCATTGTCGAGCAGAGCTGAGCGGGTATGGGGGAGCACTAAAAGCATGTCTATGCAGCAATTGAACACCTGCAGCTGGCCAGTGTCAGCTGACTCGGGCTCGTTGGGCTCAGGCTGTGGTGCTGAAAGATTGCTGGGCAGGTGTTCAGACTCGGGCCCAAGCTCTGAGACTCCACGAGGGTCCCAAATGGCTACACAGCAAGCCTGCATCAACTAACCTGTGCCTGCCACAACCATGCCAGAGGCCTTTATTCCACTATAGACATACCTATAGTGCCACCATAACACAGCAATGCAGCAGATGCTTTCCCCGGCAGCCCTTGGAGGAATTTTAGCAGTCATCACAATGCAGGTCACTGGAAGAAATTTGGCTATGATTCTTCCTCAGTCCCTACAATTTGGTCAGTAGCTAAAACCCATGAGCTGGCCCTCAGTAACTTAAGTCAAATTTTCATACCTGAAAGTCTAAAGTCTAAATCTATCTTTAGGCACATAAGTCTCCTCAGAGATGCTCAGCAGCTGCAGCTCCCGTTGACTGTGGCTGTTAGAAATTTACAGGACATAATCTTGTACTTATGTCACAGTGCAAGCAAATTAATTGGGAAGCTCCTCCATTCACAGTTCCATTCCTTCAGTCATTCCTGAAAAGGCTGGGAGTGCTACAAAAGACAGCAAGTTCAGCACCAAGAGGAAACAGATATTTGATGTGTTACTTTATAGCAATTCCTCCAACCAGAGGCACAACCTAATAGTATCCTCTGGGAATCTTGCCCAGTTCTTCACAGCCAAAAAGATAGTAACTGTAATACTGAGTCTGAAGTTTGAGTGGAATAAAGCAGAGGGAAGTGGAGGAGATCCTTAGGACTCTATCAGGGATATGGGATATTCTTGGGAAAAAGTGAACAGGTTTAGGAGGAGGAGAATTGAATTGACATTGGTTTTATTTCCTGTTCTTTACAGATACAAGACCACCATACGTATATCAGACTATATAGCCACTACAATTGAGCAATTTCACTTCTCTCCTGCTGTCTATAACATTAAAGAAAACAGGCAGCGCATAAGCAGGGGAGTTTCATTCTCTTGTCTGTGATTCTCCAGCATTTGTTAGCTAAACCTCTTAACTCCCCCAGCTATCCATTACTCACACCAGGGAAGTTCTTAAAGCACACCTTTTCACACAGCATGAGTTTTATCTCGTAGTTGATTTCTCCTTCTGAACTCCACACACTTGGAATTTTTTGTTAGTAAGCCCATAACAACTATACAATCCCACTTCTGAAGACTCCCTCAGAGCTATAGCCAAAGAGCTCATTTTAGGTTAGTTTCTTTTCTCCTCCAGACAACAACAATCCACCAAAAATCCCTAGATCTTTCTCTGCATAGTGATGCTTCCTGCAGCGCAGAGTTTGCTGGAGGTTTAAAATCTCAAATCAATATGGGCATTCAGGAGGGCCTGGGCAAAATCATTTTCAAAGGCCACTGAGAGGGGTGGATAAGAGGGGAGATGACGTGGATGGATCTCAGGTTTTATGTACTATAGTATGTCACAAGTTTTCTGTGATGAAAATAAGGTGCGTTGTTGAGGTTTTTTAAAATATCCCTATAATATTTTTGCCTGGTTCATTGTGACCCATTGTTTTATGCATACTAGAGAAATCTTAGGGGGTAGTTCCCATCATTATAATACCATTGGTGCTGGTCCAGTATTGTTGACAGGAAAAGTACAAGCATAGACTGGCTGCCAAGATTTTACCAGAATGCTCTAAGCTACTGGCTCTCAGGGGGCCACAAGCAGGTTTCAGGGGGTCTACTGAGGACCTGGCTTCAGCCCTGGGCAATGGGGCTTGGGCTCGGGCTCAGGGAAGGAACGCCACTTCCACCGCCCGACTCACCTCAGTGGGACACCTAGACTGTCTGTGTTGTGGGGGAGGAGGGCAACCAAAAATTGCAGCATCAATGCAGATGAGAGATCTCCCCCTGCCATCAGAAGGGGTCACCTCACTGCCACTGACTCCATGAGCAAGCAGCAGCTACCCAAGGAGACACACCATTGCTCTGTCCTGCGACATCAGGACTTCAGGGAGCAGGGCCAAATGGAAGGCAAAAATCTGTGGGGGCTTGTGTCCTCACACTCCACCCCCCCCCGCCCACATCACCTCTAGCTGGGAGTCCACAAGTTTGTCTATTTAAGTTTAGGGGTTCCTGGATAAAAAAAAGGTTGAAAATGAGAACCACTGCTCTAAGCAGGTCTAGATAACACACTATTGAGAATGCTGGTCTCTTCTCTGCACTAGCGCTCTTGGTGTTACTGTCACTGAATTGCTTTGGTGGTAGACTTCCCCAAAAAGGTTCAGTGTAGATACAATTGTAGTGTACTCCTCACTATACTTAATGTAGCCTTAGTATTGCAAACATCCCCAGGACTCCTCCAATACAACCACCAAGATTGCCCCACCGTGCTGCCTGCGATCTGCACACCACACATGGCTGCAGGGAATGGCGTTTGCAGATCAGGCAGCACAGGCCCAGGAGTGGCTGTCAAGACATTACCAGCACAGTTAGTTTGGGAGGAGAATGCCAACTGGCCTTAAATATCAATTACAAGTTAATTAGCTTCTCATTTTAAATATAGCTATCAAGCCTTTTCAAAAATGTCTTTAATTGTTTGGTAAGTGAGAGAAAGAGAATGGGCAAAGTGGGGAGAAAGCAGCATCTAAAGAAAGAGCCGTGTAGCACTCTAGTGGTTAGAACAGGGGAGCAGAGTAGCAGGATTTCTTGGTTTTATTCACGGCTCTGCATCTAATTTGCAGTAATTTATATTAAATCACTTAACCTGTCTGTGTCTCAAAATGTAAAATGGAGATGCCTGCCTATTCCACAAAGGTGATGTGAGAATTTCTTAATGTTTGTAACGTGTTTAGAGATCCTCTGAAGCAGGGCTCCCCAGGCTTCCAGCTGCCAGGCCACATCACTCAGTTTTGCTCTGATGGTAGGTGGAGTGCCTCCTCCTGGCCAGGGCTCTGGGCCCATGTCACATGGGATGGGGCGGGGGAAAGGGGCAGGGCTGGGAGGTGGGTGTGAACTCGGCAGGCTGGTCAAAATGGGTCAGCTGGCCAGATGCAGCCCATGGGCCATAGGCTGGGGATCCCTGAAGGGTGGTCTTGTAGAAATGCAAAGTATTGAACTTTATTATGAGAAACGTGGTCTTTTTAATGTTCTGGGACTTCCCTCAGATTTTGGGGAAAAACAGAGGTGCTCTGGAAGAGTTAGTGCCAATAGGCATGTGACTTTCCTCCCCCCGTAGAAGCATTTCAGGCTTTCCTGCTATTCCCCAATGCCTCATTTGGATCTTCTAACATCAACATTTCTTGATAAGCAGGGTTGTGGTTGGCAGGGTGGATTTCTTTCTCTGTTTTCCTCTCACTCTCTACCTGGATTTTTTTGTTTGAAGATTTGTTAGTGAAAGGTGTGAAAGTTGTCAGTAAAGGTGTGTTTTTCATGTGGGCATCCCTGCTCCCCCTCCCTTCCAGGCTGTCTCCAGGTTCTTCCGGTATTACACAAATATCACATACAGCTAGGATGCTAAGTGGCTCCCTCCTCATTTGTGACTAAGGGTACGACTATACCGTAAAAACTGGACAGGCTAGCCTACCTAAGCTAGCTTGAATCCAGTCAGCGTGGGTAAAGATAGCACTGCAGATAGCACAACATGGGCTGGTGAGCCAAGTATGTAGCTGGAGTCCATGTCAGGCTTGCAATACCTGTGCTGTCTTCACTGCTTCTGTTACCTGCGCTATCTCAATTCAAGCCAGCTTGGGTAGGCTAGCCTATGCAGTTTTTGCTGTGTAGACCTACCCCTAAATCAATATATAAGCCAACATGAAGGAGCTGTGCAGGTATTCCCTTTCCTTACAGGCAGAAAAATAATGGGAGTTTACCTCCCCAAGGCAGGAAACAAGCTGTGTGAAATGTGACTGATGAAATCCAAACGTGCAAATTGTATTTGGTTTCACATTTCATCACCCGACCAACTGAAAGGTTAGCTAAGGTGAGAAAGAACCTGGCTGTGTTTCTGGTTTTGTATCAGAGTCATGTGACATTTATGGTTCAGAAGTTGTCAATGTACGGTGAGACTCAGCTCTGGCTGTGTTCTGATTTGAGATTTTTAGTTCATTTAAACTCAGAACAAAACCAAACCAGAGAAATGACATCCACCCTGACACCAGCAAAATGAAACCATCAAAATTTTCATTGTCCTTGAGATGGGCACAAGATACAGGAGAGCTGGGAACTTGACACTTTCCTGTTTAGCAGACTCGGGGGCAAATTCAGCCAAATGCAGCTTAGAGTAAGCAGTGCAATTCCCATGGAAGTCTCTGTGCCCCATGCTCCATTATTTCTATCACTGCTGTAAAATACACTTGGGGTATAAACTGATCATAAAACTAGTCTAAGTGCCAAAGAAGCATAACTTGCTCCCATTTGGTATTTAGTGGATGTGCAAAATGAGTGGAAGAGGAAGGAGTAACAGGAAGGTATAAATTAAACCAGGCCAGATTTTCTACTTGAGGTTGGACTGCACCATCCCCAGCACTCCTGAGACACAGTGAGCCTGGCTGAGCAGGTTAAGTTCAGTGGGCACTGCACCTACTGACACTAAGGCTGAATTTACACAGGTCACACTCATACTGAATGTCAGGTTGATAAAAGTTTAAACTACTTAGCCATTTACAACCTTTTTATGCCCAACATATTATTTATGCCATCATTTGTGACATGTGAGTTTGGCCCACCGGACAATTTTTAGATTATTTTGTGCACTATCCATTCTCCAGAAGCCATCTATTTATGTTTATAAAAAAAAAAAAAAAAAAAAAAAGGAGTCACTAAAAGGCTATATGCTGCAAAAACAAGTGTAGAAAAGCATAGGCACCGAGCTGCGGAAATCCATACCTGCTTTCTTGGCTCCTCCTGTGACTTTGTCCAGATATTTCTGTGAGAAGTATCAGGGAAGGGTCCTTTCATAAAAGACTTTATTTCTTTTTTTTAAAAAGTGAGCTTTTGCAGTAACACAGCCTCTTGGAATGGTATAAATCACTGGAAGCAGTCAACACTGTCTGACTTTTTAGACATGCTTGGAACAAGGGCTCTCTCTGCTGGTGCCTTGTCCAACTCTACAGAGAAAAGTAGTGGATCTCTGACGTGACAGCTTATTCCTTTGAGAGTAAACCTTACACTCTCCTCTGGAGAATCAGAGAGCCCTCCTGCAGTGAATGTTTCCCAACACTATCCTGTTTGTGGGCCTCAAACCCAGCCTGGAGAGCCCACCTTTAGCTATGAAAGAGTACTTTAATTTCTGTATCCCATTCAGTCCTTGAGCTCTCTGATGAGACACCATCAAACCTGCCAAAAGAAGTGGTAGTTTTTGGCAGGGGGAGAAGATCCTAGTGTTGTGAAGCCCCTTCATGTTTATGTTTATAAACTTTCTGGATTTAATTAGAACCGGCCTCAAAATTCAGAATGTGGATCCAGCACTTTGGGTTCAGCTTGTTAGAGAGCAACATGGGTCAGCTGCAAAATTCATATCTGTTTTTGAAAACAATACCCACCTCAAAGATTGGGGCTGATCTCAGATTACTGGCCTCTAGATTTCATGAAATTTTTTTTTGAGTTTCAAGGCTCAGAAATGTTTAATAAAATCTAGAGATGGGTCTGATCCAAAACCCTCATATCTAAACCACCCCTACCCCCGAAAAAAACTCCATACTTTGGGGGAATTCAAAATTTTGATATGAATTTTGCTTCTGGCCAAGACAAAACCCCTCAGTGGAGTTACTCTCCATTTACACAGCTGTGAACAAGAACAAAGTGTAACCCTCCATTTCTAATTAAATGGAATGTGTAATGTACATGATATTGGTTTTAATCTGAAACACATTCTTGACCTGCTTCTAGAATGGACAGGGAATAACATCTGAGCGAACGACCAACAACCCAGAATGAAATGGCACTTCTGCCTCCAAAACTGAGTTCTGTTCAAGTTTTGTTCTAAATTTGGATTCCAGGATTTTTAAATGGCTTCTAAATCTGGCAAAAATTATTTCCCCCACATCTTGCTTTTGGACACTTGTCCACAGGGAATGGTCAGATGCCACCAAATGCTACTCACTTTAAACTATGTTAAGCTTGGCTTTAAAACAAAAATACAGATACGGGTATAGCAATGACACCTGGTGAAACTACTCAGTATAACCCTGATTCTGGCCTGACTCAGAAAATAAGTTTTTTTTTGTTTTTTTTTTAAACTTTTACAGATCCAGGTAAGCCAATAGATGGAACACCTGGATCCCATAATACTTCACACTTGGGGTCCTATGTTGCCCGTACAGCGAGCCCTACTGAAGAAATGTGAGTAGTAGGTGCTTTTTTTTTTGAATTAAAGTTTCCTTTTTTGCATCCTATCTTGGTTTTCAATTACATTTCATTTCTATTGGGATAATAGAAATTCAGAAAGCTGAAATCTATCTGTAGCCTGGGGCTTGGATTAAATTACTTTCTAGTGAGCACTGAAACGTCAGAGTAGGATTTCTCTATGATTGTGACTTACTTAAGCATATTTGGTAGTGAAAACCACATCCAGAACAACAGAGGGCACTCACACTCTCATTATACGGAGTCAGAAATAGAGTTCTCCTCGGATGAGGGGATACAACTGTAGAAGAAAGTAGGAGGAAGGATCTTGCATCATGCTTCAAAGTCTAATCATCATTAGAACATGATGCAAGACCCCCCTCCTATAACCCAGGGTTGGGAGAAGAGGAGAAGACTCTGTGAAGTTTTCTAAGGACTTCCCTGTGCAGATCTAATTAAACTTGGAAGTGCTTAGACGGTATAGTAGCGGGCACAAGAGGAAGCCCAAGACAGACAGATAGTATTAATGTTTAAGCACTTTGATACCACAATGATAGGAGTTTTAGAACTACCTTAGATAGAATAAGATGTCTCTCCTACTTATCATACCCCCATGACGTACCTGGAAAACTAATGGACATCCAAGATTACACCACATTAATACAAACTCCCTGGCTTTCATGAATTTAAAACAAATGCCCCCCTGCACGCACGCACGCACGCACGCACACACACACACTACTAGAGCTTCAAATCAAGCACACTGTTTGTCCTAGAAAAAAAGGAGCAAGCTGATCTGTTGATAATGAGCACACTTTGGAAATATGCCTTGGAGGCACTCTAATTAACTGTCTTAAGCAGCGTAGTCACAGAATAACCAATCTTTCTGGACAAAAATATTGTTTCCTAAATTACAGGCAGTGAGATGGACTACTGCAGTCTCCTCTTCCTTTCTGGCACACCTACCATCTCTCCCCTCTCCAGACCAGTCACTTTTGCCTAGAGGCAATCAATTAACTTGAGTTAAAACAGAACCACAGACTCTTGTCTAGACAAACACCAAAGTAAGAGGGAAAACAAATAGTGGTGGATTACACAGAAAATGCATTACAGAAAACTAACCAAGAGGTTTGGATGACACTGAGCTAAATTCTTCAGTATGTTCTGTCTGCGTTGCACTGCCCTGGTGATGCAAAACAGCTGGTGACACATAGCAGTTGGTCATTTAAACCAAGTTTATGGATGCTTTGCATCAGTGAAGTGGTGCAAAGCATGTGGAACCTATTAGAGAATTGGCTTCAAAAGGAAGAGATACAGATAAAATCTTAGACATACAGAGGTGTGGAGAAGTCACAGTATTTAGTTGAAGGAACAGACCTCAGTGAGATTGTGTTGGGCGTACATCAGAGCAGAATTTGTCCTTGTCAATAAAACAAATATTGATTTCTGTTAGTACTGTAGTTTATCATCAGATAAATCACAGCCCCTCCCCTTTATTAAACTGATTTATTGTATGGAAGTTCCAGCTTGAGCTAGAATCATTATGTCCCCTGCTAGCAATAATCATTATTTATTTCTTTGAATATAATGTGGTATTATGCCCCCTTAGTTCTGGTATTGCTTTGGCTGCTAGAAGAGCAGTAACTTGCTTTAAATGAAGGAGTTTTGTTTAGAGCATGGATTGAGGTCATGCCTTTCGGATTCTATTCCCAGCTCTGATATTAACTCACTGCAAGAGACTTTCAGCAAAGTTCTTACTCTGTCCCTCAGTTTATTATAGTCAGTTATTTTATTAATTCATATACAGCACCACCTACCTGCATGGAAGCTCAATGCATTGAATACAACAAGGTTTCAGACCCAAAAATTTGTACCATACCTGCTTCACAGAGATAGTATGAGATTTCATCACCTGAGCACTTGTAATTCCCATTGACTTCGTGGAAGCTGTGGGTGCTCAGCACTTCAAAGAGCCAGGACATTGATGTCTGTAACATTTTTTAGATCTTTAGATGACAAGTGTTACAGGAGTGCAGAGTATTTTAATACTTACAATTTTGTTATTAAGGCACCCGCCAACGAGTCTTGGGATCTTTGTTACAGCACAAGAGACAATGTTACTTGCTTTCCTCAATAATGAGGAGACAAGAGACCTCGAAGGAGAAAAGCAGCTACCTGCTGAGGCCATTATAATGACATAAATTGTTCACTATACGATACTAACAGATTATTCTAAAGCAATATTTCTCAACTGGTGTTCCATGGAACCCTGGGGTTCCGCAGGAACACTGTTAGGGTTCCGCAAGAAAGTGACATCGCGCCACTGAGAGCAGTTGTTCTCTGCGCCGCCGAAAAAGGGAAGATGTCCCGGATTTTTCGGCGGAGGGTATCGAGTATGAGTGTAATTTCCCCGTGGAGCCTAAATGGTTCCGTGGGGAAATTTAATTGAGAAATGCTGTTCTAAAGGGTTTCAGGACTGGCAAGGGAAAAGAAAAGATGGGAAAGAAAACACACCAGCTTTTCCTACTTCTTAAGAAGAGATTTTATCTCTGGAGCTCTGAGACTTTGCCGAAATCTTACTCTGGTTATTTTTATTGCTTTAATTTTAAAGGGGTCAAGACTCTGAATCTGGTAGCTATCTCATGGGACCTTCCAGTCATAGGATGATGTTACAAGAAAATGTTGGAGTAGCCATGAGTCATTCTGAAAAGCAGCATGTGATAGAGGGAGAAAAGACCACCCTGCCAGTGGATCTCTGTAAGCAAACTACTGCCAGCTTCAATTATGTAAGTATCGTAGGACACATCTCCAGCAGCAAAATGCCTATTGCATCCTCCTCCTGGATGGGGTTTGAGATAAGATTAATATTATTCATTCTGGTTATTTACATTAGAACAAAACAGACACTGACTTCATCTCTTACAGCCTAGCTCAGACAAAGAACACAGTGCAATGAGGAAGTGGCCTCTGGCTCATCTTACCAAGTCAGATTCAATTCTATACCATTAGGATACAATTAGGAAAACACAGAATAAGTCTAGTGATACCAAAGGCCAAATAATAAATACAGGGCTCACACCAAGTGGACATGATAGAATGTTGTTCCGCCATTATTCCCCAACATGTGCTGCTTCTTTGGGGCCAGCAACCCTGGTGGACACACCAGCAATAGAGAAGAGAAGAGGAATGCTATGAACCAATGTTTCCAAGGACAATCCCATCCTTCCATTCTGTCTGTTATTGGTCCAGAAACTTATGGACTGAGGTCAGAGTGACAGAGGAAAGGGAATGATGGATTTTACACTATGGGTGACTGTGGATACTGTGAGTGACGATTGAGAGTAAAGCTGCCCTTCATTTTGTTTTACAGCTTTGACCCCCTGAGTAATAAATATAAACTTTGCTTGTAGCATGGGTACAAAACAACTTATGGAGGAAAGCTATTTCCCTCAGTAACCCACAAGTCACTTGTCAGTGGTCCAGAGAACATGGGTAATTCCAAGATGCCAAGGCAATTTCTGGAGTGGTTCCAAAGTGTGATTTTAAGAAGTGGTGCCATAGGAAAGGCTTCAATGTGGGATACTCTGAAAATAATACATGTTATTGCTGCAGCTGTGGTGAAGCTAAAAAAGAGATACTCTTCTGTATCTTTTCATTCTGAACAGTGTTTGAGGTAACTAGTGTGGACTGCGTGGTACAAAAAACTTACATTCTTGTTTTTAACTAAATCAATATTCCTTATCAGTATGTTTCAGACAAGCACTATTAATGTCAATTCTAGTTCCAGGACACAGAAGTTGCAGAGAACAAAGCCATGAAAAGGCAAAGAAATGAATTGACCAAGATAGACCCAGTATCCAAAGCACAGAAAAAGAGCAGTAACAAAGACAAACGACTCAGAAGAGAAGAATTTGTTGTAGGTAAGAACATCACACACGTAAAGAAAAGGTCTCAGCTCCAATATCCTAATTTTTAGACAGACAGACAGACAGACAGACACACACACACACACACGTGTGATTTGGAAGAAATGTCATCAGGAGCAGAATATTAGAACCAAAGATCTGCCATGCAGAACTAAAAAGAATGTTTTTGTGATACTTTTGTTTTGCTCTCTGCTCTGTTAGCTCAAAAGTTACAAGGAAGATTCTGGCATTAAGTTCTTATTTTTAGATTTGTGATCAGTTTTTATTAAGGTTAATTCCCTTGCTATTTAGCATTGAATTAGATAAGGCCTGCAGTCACTTCAGTAGAAAATAGCTGTGTTGTAACCATGCATACCTTAAAGGAAATATCTTCTGTTTTTCCAGAAGCAAATAATTATATGTAGTTATGCAAATAGACAAGGTTAGTAGTTAGATTTTCCCTCCAAGGGTGATTGCACTGTAGCAGAAAAGAAACATGCATACTGAGAGATGTACATACATAGTAACTGCTCTTCCATTTTCATGTTATTTATACATTATTATGTATTTGATTTGCAGTATCACTTAGGGACTGAGGTACCCATTTTGCTATTCACATACATTAAGAGATAGCCCCTGCCTTGAAGGTTTTACACTGCAAATAGACAAAGGAGTGAGGGAGGTACAGAAAGAAGTGACTTGTCCAAGGTTATATAGCAAGTCAGTTGCAGAGCTAGGAATAGAATCCAGATTTACTCTATCCTAGTCCAATGCCCCATCCATTAGATCATGCTGCCTTTTGGCATTTGTCCACAAGAGAAAGTGCCTAAAAAATGTCAACATCAGTGCTTCATAATAACGTTTGTCTAGAGAGAAAAGGCCTGAAGCAACACCTTGAGAAGAGAAAAATACAACTAATGTGGTAATTATGAAAGCTGTTTGACGTAAGAATGATAATTAGATAGATAATAATTTACAGGTGGCTGTCTCAAAAAAATCTAAAAGAATTTCTGGATAATTGTTCCAATATTAATCTAAACATTGACTGAGCTATCTTCTTTATTTTTAATTTCATCATTGTAGTCTAAAAGTATAATGTGTTGGCTCTTTAAATTGACCTAAGCTGAGCAGGAAACATGACTGAACCAGAAAAACAAAGAGCACCAAATTCTTCTTTTCAAACTCACTACATTTTGTGCAGGAGAAATTTTTCCTGTCTAAAATGAGTTTTTAGAAAAAAGTTATGTATTATACTTAATACTTACACTGCCGCCCAATAAATTAACACCTGATCCCTATCATAAAAATATAGAATAGATTTGCCTATGGATTTAAGTACAGTACTTGCATTGTGGATAGGCGCATAGATAACTAACTGCAATATTGGTGACATCTGGAAAACTTTCTGCAATTTGACTATAACTCAGATTACAGTGGGTTGGCTATATCAAGTGACAAATCTAGATTTGGAATGAATTGTGTTCTTACAGGAAAACCAAAAGAGAAAAAGGCTGATGAGAAAAGAACATCCTTTCTCAGGAAAAAGAATACTGGAGTCAAAAGGCAAGAGACCATCCAAGAACCAAAGCATAAGGAAGGAGGGAAGGAAATGGAAGAAGCAAATCAGAGCAGTGCGGCTGCTGGAGATGAGGAGTTAGGTGGTGACAGGAGCCCTTCTCCCTTCAGCTCACATATTAAGGACCCTCTACTCCCTCCTGAAAGCCTTCAGTTTTGTTTTGAGGATTATGGCAGTCCTTCTGGGTCTAGTCTAGTTCCCAATCACAAAATTTTTTCTCAGACTCACCCAATAATCACCACAGTCAGTGGCACTGAATCGGAAGCAGGCATGAGCGGTGAGGTCTCAGAGGTAAGAACTGGGGTTTTCCTTTATGGCTAAGCAGGGAAGAAAATTCACTGAACGGCTTCCTACATTGTAAGATTGTAACAGGGACCTACCTGGTCTGGCTCTGGGCCCACTTCAGTTTCCTTCATCTTCAGTGGTTCTCTCACCCTCAGTGTGCTTCAGTGACTTGGCCCTCTAAACCAAGTCAAAACAACTCTTTCCTGGGTAACAAGTCTAGACACAAAACAAAAGAAAAATCTTCTGCCCATCTCAAGCTGGGCACAAGCCTCCCCTTACAGAATATCTGTCTTCTCTTTTATAATCATTTTTTCAACTCTGCCGTTCTCCTAGGCTCAGCCCCAGCCCTCCTGGTTTTGATCAATTCATCCAGCTTCCTCTTGGTCACAACGTCAGCTCACTAGGTAGAAGTGCAGACAGTTTCTCAGTCCTCATAGTAACAGAGGGAACCCACATTCACATCCAGCATCTTCTATAGGCTCCTAGGCCTGGGAACCCAAAACAACTAGGGTTACTGCCTGGCCTTCACCTCAGCTACTCTGACTCTCCTTCCATAGGCTTATTTCTGACTCCCAGTTCTCCAGTCCACCCACCGGCCCATCCACTCCTTATAGAGTGCTGACTCCCAGGGCTGTTTTCCCTGCTTGGCTCCTCATTTCATTGAACTGCTAGCTGCTCATTTTCCTGCAGGCCTGCTCTTAGCCACAGGGTCCGGCCTTCCCCATCATGTGATTCTCTTTCCTCTACCTGGAGAGGCAAGCTTTCTAGCACCAGTGCTGCTCAGCCCAAACCCGCTAAAGGACCAGCTCATTGCTACTTTTTGGTCATTGCAGTTCAGCAGGTTATTTGCATCAGGGCAGTCCCTGTCTATTACAGGAACAGGCAATCACCCAGAGAAATTTACCTTAGAACAAACAAAAGGAAATATAGCAGTACAGTCAGCTTGTGGACCTCACTGCCACTAGAGGCCAGAGCATTAAATACTGTAGCTGGGGTTTTTAAAAAGCTGCTCAATATTATGACCAACAACATGTTTAATTATGTTTGCTACAGTAAATATAACAGATATTTTACCCTCCTGCTATGGGAAAAAGACTGCTGCCTCAGCCAGTCCTCAGAAATGGTATTCCTCAGGCTGGTAAGAGAAGCCTGGGGGAAATGGGAGGATATGAAATCAATTAATTCTCTCCTTCTGGATCAAGCAAGCTCAGTAGTTGTTTTCCCAGTGTATGATGTGATCTGCCTCCTTGAGGAGAGTTCTATCCTCTCTGGAAGCCCTGGCACAGGGCTTCTAAACAGGTCAACATTGAGCCTCAAGCCCACCCCAGGGCTGTATTGTCCCAGACTTTCTCCTTCATTTGTTTCACCCTTCCCCAGCTTCTTCTAGTTTCTGTTTTTCATGGGCCTTTCTCATAGCCCCTCTTAGGCTCTTAGTGGAAAACCTTTCACTAGGGTTTCAAGTCAGATACTTATCAATCAATCAATCAATCTCACTCATACCTCTGAGTGTTCCTTATATTCCTTGGCACTTCTTCCCAGCATGCTTTGTGGTCACCTAAAATCCTATAACCCAAAAGAGACTACAATTTTCAGAATGCATCTTTCAAGGGCTAGAACTCAGAGCAGGGATATGCTGGCCCAGGCCTGCCCTTAAAGATATTGTAGATCATATGACTGTGAAGGATCACTGAATCTCATGCTTCAACAGGGATGCAGACAACATTTTTTATTTGGAGTGGCTAGAGTTAAAAATAATAGCTATTATCTATCACTTCAATGAGTAGTTTTGTACCATAACTAAATTTGTCCACTTTTAATAGAGAGATGAACGAGTTTGTTCCAAATTCAGTGTTTCCTTCATTTAATAATGCAATCCCTAATTTTTCTGGGGGGCTAAGCCTCCCTGAGCCCCCGGTTGTCTACACTACGTTCAAGATATCAGCTTGATCATCACAGGGCTAGAAAAGATTCCCCCAACCAATATACAGGGCTGCACAGCTGCATACGTGCCTTATGAAGAAGGTGGAGTCTCCCTAAAGCATCACACTTCAGTGAACACTACTGCCAGAAGTTGGATAGTGGACTTGATAAGTCAATGGTCCAATGTAGCATCACAAATCTGAGGATCCTATGTTGTTGATGAGTGCTGAATTTATTCAGGTCCTGGGTCCCAGTTTAGAAACTCTGTATCCTCAGGGTTCAATGCTGAGATCTTTCATATCCTTCCACTTTTGTTGTAGAATTTTTTAGCTGTTAGACTTGTTTTCAATATAAACATTCTTTTGCCTTGCAAATATGAGACATCATTCATACCAATTTCCTGACAATGCAAGACAACTGTCTTTATTGTCTTAAAATAAACCCAGCCCCATTTTCTCCTCCTCCCCAACATATTTTTGAACAATCAAAGCATTCCCAAAGAACTAGAGAGAGGTGGTATCACAAATCTGAACTTGAACAGAACTTCACAAAATTTGGCTTACAACAGTGAAAAAGCAGGGGAATGTAAACTACTGGGGAACCTTGTAATAGTCATGAGATGTCATGATGGTGGGCACCTGCCAGGAGTCACCCACGGAATGAGAGTAAATAGTGCAGGTACAGTCAATCACATTAACAATGAGTCCCAGGTAAGGCAAATCTTCTCTAGGATATGTAAATCTCATATAAAGTGCATCTATTTCAAAGACTGTGAATCCCATGGTTAACAAATAAGCCAATCGGCAATTAATGGAGTACAAATTTTATTTAATGAGTGTCTTTTCCTTATATCCATTCAGGATCTCCCTGGAAACCAGCAGATGGAGAAATTATCACGGGACAGAATGCGAGTAGAGAAGGCAGAGAGAAGACGGCTAGAGGTAGAGAGGAAAAGAAGGGAACAAGAGGAACAGAAATGGAAAGAGCAAGAGCAGCAGGAGCGTATGGAAAAAATGAAGGAAGAACTGGAACAGGAACAAAAGAGAAGAGCAGAAGAGATGTGGTTAGTGGGGATAAGGTTCCATCTGGGGAATATTTGGGTGGGATGGCAACATAAAAAGCATGATTGTTTTTTGCCATTTAAGGAACATCACATCAAGCACTTCTCCAACCCCACATCTAGCCCTGTATCAGGAAATACATCTCTCCAAGTATCCCACTTCTAAAACCGGGAACTCAGTAAGATGTCCCAGTGTTGGGGAATGGATTTCCAAACAGTAGAACAAAGCAGAGCAGATATGATATTCTGGAACCTATTTGCATATATTTATATATATAAGCAAAGATGTGGCACTTGTGACACCCATGACAAAGTCTATTGACAGTCTTGAATAATTTTATAGTAATGAATAGAGCAATCATGAACTTGCCAGAAGAGGGAACCAGTGATAGAGCCCTTAGGGCATTTTCATGTCTATAGCCACCCTCCTTAAAAAAATTAAGGGAGTTTACAGATCTCTGGGTTGGATCATGCCCCCCAGATCTGCACACAGATCTGCCTCTGCCTGAGCGGAGTTGTGCTGTGCTGTCTCCACAGCATCATCTCTGGAAATAGGAGTGATCTGAGGGCTCAGTGATCCACCGGGGGGAGGGACCAGAAGGAAATGGCTGTAGATGCATATCATCCCTCAGCCACCTGCAAGGAATCCACAGGAAAGCTAATACAGCTCTTGGGGCTATAGAGCTTTTACTTTTCTGTGGAAGCCCTCTGTGCTAGGGAACCCCTCCCCGCACCTTTACTGAGAGTTATGGGGGCAACCTGGGCAGCATAGCTCCATTGGGAGCCAAAAAGATTAGGGGGCTCCAGTTGCAAGGTCTCTTTGTGCTGAACCCTGAGATCTGTAAGATTTGGGAGCTAGACCGCCTGCTTCTTCCTCAGCAGAATTCATTAGAAGCTTCACAAAGAGGAACCTTGCTATGTTTTCTTTCCCTCCAGCTGAATGACGACTTTACAAGGCACTGGACAGAAAGGGTCAAGTTTCAGGAGGGGCATACTTTTATGTGGGAGCATGTGGAATGACTAGAGGCTCAAGAATGCAAACTTGGGGGTGGGTTGGTTCTGTGTGTAGCTCGGAGACAAGCAGCAAAGCTTCAGCATTTCAAGTCCCATTTCTTACAACTCTACCTGCTTGCTGCATCACTTACTGCCAGTGAAATAAAGTGGCAGAGATTCAGCTGCAGCAGCTGTCATCATGAGCTATGGCACATGGCCTGAAGCCTCCAGAAGGCTTGGATTTTGCAGACAAGAACTTAGTCCTGGCATGAAGCCGGAAGAAGCAGGAGCTTGAGCTGTACACAGACCACTTCATGGAGGAAGAGAGCAAAAGCAGGAAAGCAAATATCTTATTTTACTCATGGGGGGGCAGGGTAAGAGACGAATGTGCCATGCTGAAGCTCACAACTGCTTCCACGTTAGGAACTCCAGATATCTATTGTTCTCCTAAATGCAATGAAACTCTGGAGCAGTCCTTTGTGGAAGGATGTGAGACTGGCTGATCTTATGATAACTAACAGCAACTGAGACTTTCCTACCCCGCCATGGGAGAAGTTTGAAGTGGATTTATTTACCTTTTAGGAAGAAAAGTTTCTGGTTACAGCAAATTACTAGTCTAACTTCTGAGAGGTGGCTACCCTACATGATACAAGAGAAAGGGAGGTGGTTTACAAATTAAATGCACATTTTGCAAGATATGGCATTCCAGATACCATATTTGCAAACAACAGACCCAATTTACGTATCAAAAATTTAAGGAATTTATTCGACCCTGTGCATTTGATCATCACAACACTTCTCTAACAGTCACCGAGCAGTTAGAAATTGGAGTCAGCAGTAAAAACAGCAGAGACTATTATACAAGGCTGTTTCCACAGGATTAGATCCTTTCTTAGCACTCCTAGCACACAGGAATAATCCAACGCAGGCCTTAATGGGACACAGAACCAAATCTCTACTGCCGATCAGATCACCACTGCGATGAAATGGAGATGGCTGATTATCATAAGACACAAATGATGAATTACAACTAGTCAGCTAAAGATCTGCCAGCTCTGAAAGAGGCATTCCAGTGTGCATCCAACCTATAGAAAGGCACAGGAAAGGATAGACTAAAGGAGACGTGTAGTGGCTTCTAGGTTATACAAGGGGATCACAAGTTGCCAGACACAGGGACGGGTGACATTGAAATAGTGTGGTCCAGTTCCAGTCAACCTTAAGGAAAGGACACTAATTTTTATTCTTCAGAATCAGATACAACACCCATTACTGTGGTATCTGAGCACCTGTATCAAGGACTACATATATCTATAGGACTCCCTGATAAAAATGCAACTCTGCCTAGGCTAAGTGCTTAGCAACCTCTGGCCCACAGGTGTTCTGCATGAGTCAAAGTTATTTATTGTTAGATGTTTGTAAAATGGGAAAGAGGATTAAGTTGCAGAAGGGACATATGTGTGTGTGACTAGAGGCTCAGAAATACAAGTGTGAGCATGTAATACTGGCTTCTCTGAGATGTTTAATAAAGCCCTGTTTCATTCAATTCTGCCTGCTTGCTATATCACTGAGTGCTAGTGGATCACCTCCCAGCACTTCTCCCCAGGTTTTCCCATGAGGACAGAGACACCATCTGGGCCTTTGAGGATGTCTACACAAAGTTAAAAACCCACAGCTGGCCCAGGTCAACTGACTCGGACTGGAGGATCCCAGAGCTCGGGCTCCAGCCTGAACCCAAACATCCTACACAGCAATTTTTCAGCCTCGCAGCCTAAGTCAGCTGACCCAGGCCAGCCACAGCCATGATACAGGTCTTTTATCCCCATGTATACATACATTTAAATAATACAGATGGCAGTAGAGAGACTGATATAGTGGGATGTTGGACGTGCCAGAGGAAGCCTGCAGTTACTTCCTTCTTTTAAATAATCGATAGAAGGGAAATAATTCCCTCCACTGACTACACTTCAAAAGCTATGCATGGGGGAGGATTTTGGAATATTGCAGTTATTGGAGAGGGAAGATACTTTAACTTTATCTGGGTATTTTACAGCTGTATTTCAAAAGTTTAGTAAATATCATACAAACTATATGTCCCATACCTCAGGAATGCGGGGAGAGGGGCCCGGAAGGCACAATACCTGTTAGAAGGGAAGGAACAGTTACTTTTAAACTATACTTAAACACGTTGGGTTGTCAGACATGTAAATAGATCCTTCTCTGTACTGCTAATGTGCTCCAAACGCAACTTTCTCTGACTATTGACCGCAGCGTGGGACGTGACAAGGATGTTAAACAGAGGAAAAAATGGGGCCTCCATGAATAAGAGGGCGGTGAGGGGTGAAAAAGAATTGTATCCAAGGCCTTGCAGTTTGTTTCCCCAGTTCACCTGTTCCCAAAAATTGTAATGCAAGAACGAGAGAATGCAATTACATTAAAGCAGAGAAAAGGGAACTATTTAAATTCAATATATGATTAACCTGTGGAACTCACTGCAGTAGGATATTTTGAGACAAATAAGTTTAAATTGATTAGATGCTTGAATTAAAGTAACATCTGCAGTTATAGGAAGCAAGGTGAAAACTACAGGGCTATCAATCTTTATACATCAGAACATGAACTCAATAGGTAATCAGCTTAAGAAAGCCCCCTTTCTACCACCTTTCCCCACCCCCAATAATTCATTTCTGCACAGATGGGTGTACCCCTTCCTCAAGTATGTAGAACTGACCATTGTCAGAAACAAGACACAGTACCAGACTAAACAGACCACTTGCTCTCTTCCTTAATGGGAATTGCTATTAGTTTCTCATAGTTTTCTTTGTCCCTTAACCTTTTGTCTCCATGTCCATTTCCACTTCAAAAGCCCTTGCTCAACTCCCAATCACCTGTCACCTTGACTGTTGCATTCTTTTTCTTCTTTTATAGTGTCCTGGACTTTCATGTCAGTCTTCTCACATTCGTGCAAATTCTGCTGCAAAAAGTGCCTACCTTGCCCAACACTCTGACCATGTGCAAACCTTCTTCAAATCCCTGCACTATCTTCCCCTTGCCTTCTACATCACATTTAAAGCCCTTGTCCTCATTTCCACAACCCTGCACAACTTGGCTTTTGTCTCCTCTTCATTCATTTCCCTTTGCTCTCCACTCCTTGCTCCCTTTACTATTTCCATGCTAGCTCTCCGTTGGGGTCTTCCTCCCACTGCTTTCTTCATACAATTTTCCATTCCATGTGGCTCATGCACCTGAACCCCCCCCCCCTTTGATCCTGTCTCCCTCATATCCCTCTTTAAAACACACTTCTTTTAGAGCCTTTAAAACCCTCCTCCATCCCTCAAAGGAAGGTTAAATTAGACAGTAGAAATATGTTTGTTTTTTTTAATCTAAAATTTGTGGAACCAAGAAGACACCACTTATCAGCCACTCTGTTCTGTTTTAGCCCATCCCTTCTCCTACATTGTATACATCTGTAGATCTCTGGGCCAGGAACCTGTTCTTCTTATGATCTATAATGAGTGCTCGGCTGGCCCTTGGAGCTCTATCAATTAATAATTTATGTTTTAGTTTACAGAAACAGGAGCTAGAAGAAGAGTGCCGGCGCCAGGAGGAAGAGACAGCAAGGAAGCTACAACACGAGAAAGCAGCACAGGAACGTGTCCGACAGCAGCAGGAGGAACATAGGAGAAAAATTCTAGAGTTGCAGAAGAAAAGACAGCAGGAGGAACAAGAACGGGCAGGTGCTCTAAAGAAGGGCTAAAACTTACCCTATCAGCAGATAACCAGAAAACCACCCTTCTGGGTGAGCTAAGACACTGCACTCAGAAGCTCCCAGCTCTGCCCTGGAATTCCTGAGAGATCTTGGGCAAGTCTCAATCTCTTTGTGCCTCATCATCTGTACGATGGTGATAAATAATAATAATCCCCTTCTTTTTGGGTATTGCAAGAGTGAATTAATGTCTGTAAGGCACCTAGGTGCTACAGTGATGGGGGCCATCTATGTAAGTATCTAGATTATTATATTCCTCCCAAGTTCTAGTAATAAGGGATCCAGATAAATTTACCACAGCTGGCTAGTATATAATGAGGCAGCACAAACAGTCCCCTTTGAACATAATACAGGAGAATCTGCATACAGTGGAGTGAAAATCCCAAATTGCATCAGTGTAGTTAGAGTGAATTTCATTCCACCAGTGATGGGGTCCATTATTCCAATTCCTCTAGGAATATTTCATTTCAAGGACACTATTACCATCTCTGTTCTGATTGAAGAAAAGCTGCCACTGTTGTATGGGTGAGAGGCAAAGGAATCCTTACTTTCTGCTTTGGCTGTAGCTGCTCTTGCTGGAAGTGAAGATACGGCTTTGAAGAGGCACTCATGTAGCTGCTGGTGCCCGCGGGTTGGCGGTGGAAGAAAGACCACCACCACAGCTGAAAATAAGCCATACAGGCCCTTTCCAATTACAGTGAAAGTGAAGTGTTTTGGGACTATATCTTGTTTGATTAAACAAAATCAACTTATGCGCTTCAGTCCATTTGCTTGCTATTAGCACTACTGTGAGAGGGATTGGTGAGTTTCTATTCCCAGCATTTGCCACTGATTTGCCTCATCACCTTAGGCAAGTCACTTACCCTCAATGGGCCTCATTACTCCTATTTTACAGATGGGGTAAATTAATACTTCACAACTCACAGGAGCGTTGTGAAGATTAACATGTTAATTAAAGTTTGTAAAGCACTGAGATGCTTGGAAGAAAAGCACTGTAAAAATATGGAGGTTGGATTTAATGCCCTGGCCATAAGGAAAAAGCAGAGAATGAAAAAAAAGTATGACCACCCATGAGGAAGGGAATGGACAGTAGCCAAATAAAGAAAGGTATTATTTAAATAGATTTGTTTCATAAGTCACTGCAGCCTGGAGGGTGTAAAGGTCCAGAGGCATTCAGTGACTTAGGGCTTGTCTTCACTACAGCACTAAATTGGCTCTGCAGCCATCTTTGCAGCAGCATTGATTTAGCGGGTCTGGTGAAGACATGCCTAGTCGATGGGAGAGCGCTCTCCTGTAGACATAGTGTAGTGAAGACACCACAGTAAGTTGATGTAAAGTACGTCAACTTAAGTTACATTACTTATGTAACTAGCATACCCTACATTGGCCGAGCAGCATATTGAAGACAAGCCCTTTGTCATCTAACATCCCTATGACACTAGCAGTGTTGGCACATCTTGTGATTTTTATTTCAAGTCTCAACATTTGATGTTCTTTTCTTAAAACCCCAGTCCTTGGAGTCATAACTACATGAGAACCTGAGTTTACCTAAAAATATAAGTAAATTTCTAGCACTAATGGTTGAAAACAAAAACTTGAAAATGTGCTGAACAAGAAGACGTTAATTTTTAAAAAAAATAAATCATTTTTAGGGCCTATGGATTTTAAACACTTGAGGTTGACAATACTGCAATTGCAATATTTTATGTTTCTAATACAGTTAAATAACCATTTCCTAAACAGGAAATGTTGGTAGCTACTAATTGTCTGATCATCTCTCCCCTAGAGGCAGAAAAACGTAGACAGAAAGAAAGGGAAATGTGGCTAGAGGAGGAAAGACAACGGCTAGCAGAGATGGCAGAAGAACAACGCCTGGAGTACGAGAGAAGGAAACAGGAGGAGGAGGAACAGGCAAAGTGTGAGGCAGAGGAAAGGAGGAAAAAAGCAGAAGAGGCAGCTAGACTAGCTTTGGAGGAAGCAAAGAAACAAGCACAACTTCTAGCCAGGTAAACAGCCTTATTTAGAAAAGGAAATTATTTGTTGAATAGAAACACATCAGTAGTTAACACCAGTCACTTGGTGCTAACCTAAACAAAAACACTACTAGGGCTTGAACTATTTTAGTGAAAACATGATCTTCAGTGCTTCACACTACTGGAATTCCAGTAATGAGTCTCAAATTCTAACATGTGGTCCTGTTTATACTCCATAACTCCAAATTACAACATGATTCTTTGAGGTGCAGACACGACTCAATCATGTTTTCATTACATCCCCCCAGTCTGCTAAAGCTTTACATGGATCCAAGGCTTTAGAAGAGTTCAGGGACACATCTAATATCCCATCTACATTACAAAATGGGTGCATAGGGCCCAGGTTTCCCACTACAACTGAAGTAAAAAGTTATACCAGCAATATATTTAAATAGCTGCGTTTGTAATTAAGCAGAAAAATATTGACCTAGCCCACTCCTAGTGAAGCAAAGTACACTAGCTGCCTCTGTGATGACCTTCCTTTCTTTTATCTTTAAATATATTAATTGGTACTCTTTGTTTGCAGGCAAAGGAACGTTCTGGAGCAGCACCTGCAATTCCAGCGGGAGCTGCTAGTGGAAACCAGGGGACTAGAACATACACAGCAAATTTCACGGCCATGGGTTTATTCTTATTTTCAGCTGCTCCAAATGCTAGGCCTGGAGGAAGCAAAAGAAAACAAGTAAATACTAGGATATCGAGGGAGACAGAGGTTATTGTAGTGGACCATTCCAATCCACTGAATCCAATTAGGAGTTCCTTTTAAATGGTCTGACCCAAAAGGAAGGTCAAAACATGGCCTAAGACTTCCCTATTCATTCATGGGGAGACATTTTCTCTCTTAAATTCACTTCCCCAGTAGATAAGTACATTCTACATGCTCATCCTACAGAGGGAAAATCAAGCATTTGAGATGCTATAATCAATAAGTAGTCCACCTAACAGCGTGAGCTGGCCCTAAAGTCTCTTGTGGACCTTGTGAGTGCAGACGTCTCTTACGTTGTGCCCCTCCCCGCCTTCTCATGACCATTCAGTGGAAGCAGGGCAATAGCTTTCACAATCTTGTGGGGGGAATGAGGGCATCTCTGACTTGCAGAAGGATCTTCAGGCCAACTGACTTACCTACTCATTAGATCCAGAAGCAGGTAGATATTGTGCATATTAGCACCATGCATCCCCAGAAGCCAACAAAGACATCAAATGAAGACTGCTACTACAAAGAGAACAATTCTTGCTCCCCAAAATCAGGTTAATCATATTTTTGTCTGTATTGCTTTTTGTTACAGACTATGAAAGTTAAATTTATACGTGCAAATCATATTGCACATTTTCAAAAGATTTGAAACAGTCAAATATTTTTATGCTCTTGCTAAATTGGAGCTGGACTTCATTTGAATTAAATGTGCACTAACTACTAGTATTAGAAGCAAAATAAATTGATTTACAGTACTTGAACGTTGCTGTAAAAAATGGTATTGAGTGGTGTCTTAATATTAGTAATTCTTTTAACTCTCTGTATATATTGCCTGTGGCTGATCCTTGGTAAACCTGTTTTGCTGTGCACCAGCAATTCAGAGTTTGCACGTCCTGGGCACACAAATTAGCTCAAATTTTTTAAAATCCTCCATATACATAAATAACTCTTTCCCTTAAAGAAATGAGAAGTTGAAAAACAGTATTCATGCTAAGTGCTTCCAAAAGATAAACAGGTGGTGGAGATAACTTGCTGCAGACATTCAAATTTTCGTTCTATTTGCATCCTAACAAAGGTCTTGATCCTGCAAACACTTATGCACTTGCTTAATTTTCTACCTAGTCATCCCAGGTAAGGTCAACTGCTGAACGATAAACGTCCTAATTTTATATTTTAAACTGTAAACTCTTGAGCAAGGACTTAACTTATGCTTATACAGCACCTACAAGAAGAGAGCCCAACCTGGGGATTGAGACTTTAAGTGCTACTGGAGTAAATGTGAAATGAATGTATAATTTTGCAGTGAGAGTCACTTAAATTAAAAACAAACTACCGTCTTTTGTGGTACGGACTCAGTGGAGATGGTTTTGTTCCCTCTTTCTACATTATCTTATAATAAAATAAGTTATATCCACCTGCAAGCTATTTCATCATATATGTATGTTAGAAGAGTTCCTAATGAGTAATACTTACCTTTATTTTACATAAATACCTGTAGCACATACTGCAGCTAAGAAAAACGCATTACATTTTATCAATAACGGGAAGAGACAGGATTTGGGTGATTTCTTTTCACTTTGCTTCCCCCCTCACCATGCATGCACAAAGCCCAACCCAGCTTTTAGCCAGACAGCTGGATGTAGCTCTCTTAAGAGCTGATAAATGCTGTTTCTACAGGACTCCCTTTTCAGGCAGAAATGCTCCTACCACATCATTTAACTCCTTCCAGGGAGCAAGGGACCATAGAAAAAAACTACAGTAAAAATCACAAAACTGAGGTATCTTCATGTGATTACATGGGAGACAGAAGGTGGGTGAGGGAATATCTTTTATTGGAACACTTCTGATGGTGACAGGGACAAGAGTTTGAGCTTACAGAGTGGTCTGTTTCAGGTCTGGGACATGTAGTCTGTCATAGCTAAAGACAAGATGGAACAGATTGTTTAGCACAAGTGAGCTGACTGCTTAAATTCACAACTTTGCTAGATACTAAAAATTATGGACTAAAGACACAAGAACAGTGTTTAGTATCTAGCAAAGTTATGAATTTAAGCTCCCAGTCTCATCTATGCTAAACAATCTGTTTCACCTTGTATTTAGTTGTGACGCTAAGTACATATCCCAGACCTGAAGAATTCTGCATAAGCTCAAAACCTTGTCTCTCTCTCTCTCACCAACAGAAGTTGGTCCAATAAAAGATATTACCTCAGCCATCTTCTCTAACATCCCGGGACCAGAATGGCTACACCACTATACATTTAATTACATTGTTTATATATATCAGCCTGCCGACTCCGATTTTGTCATAATGCAAAATTACTTCAGAGGATGCACTTCATTAACAAGATATACATAGATAAGGAGCACAAGCTGCACAATTGCCCTACAAGAAGCCTGGGTCCAGTTTCTAAGGATTAATCTCTTGAAGAGTAAGAAGGGTCAGAATTTCCCAATGTTGCAGCTCCACTGATGGCCACCATGTGTTAAATAACTTGCAGTTAACTGCTCACAGCAAGCCTGGATGAAACATGGTGGCCCAACAGCATCATATGTATGTAGCTGAAGGAAGAGCAAACTCCCAGTGGGAAATCTTTGGAGGAAAAAGTCCAGTATAGAAAAGACCGCCATTTCATTTTCGCTGGGGTGAGTGAGAGAATGCCATGTGCAGCCAACTTTCCACCCAAATAACATTCACTAAGTCTCAAAAGAGGGTTCTATGCAATCCCTCCTCACTAGGAAATTAACATAAATCAGCATATAAAGTGTAGATTGGGAGGAAAAAGATCCAGCAGTTAGGATGCTAGCCTAGGAGTCAAGAAATCTGAGTTCAATGCCCTGCTCTGCTACAGACTTACTGTGTGACACTCAGCAAGTTAGTCTGTCTGTGCTTCAGTTCCTTATCTGTAAAGTAGAAACAGAGGTACATTCCTATTACACAGGGATGTTGTGAGGATGCATTTATTAAAAAGAGGGAGAGGTGCTCAGATACTACTGTTATGGAGGCCAGGTAAACAACTAAGATTGCTTTTCAGAATACCAGATGTAGCTAGTAGGGAACAGCATTTTGCTCCACCATGTGTTATATTGGTGATGGGTTCTTTTGAATGTCATTTTTCTTCTAGAAATCATTTGATTAAACAGAATGCTTAAAAAATTCCATATTCTCTGACTTTCGTAAACCAAAATTTTAATCTTTAAAAAAATTGTTTAGTGCAGCTATGAGTACAAAAGAAGTGTATTACTAGACGGGAAACGGGACACTGAAACCACAAGCATGAAAGAAAATGCATTTATAACTTTACAGTGAGCTCCATAAAAAAATTCAAAACCTCTCTCTGATTTCCGCAATACAAGTATGCCATTTTGTTTATATTTTAACATGAATTGAGTATTCATGAAAAGTGCTTGATATAAAAAAAATCTGCAAATTCAAGTCCTGTCTATCTGCAGGTCACATGGAGCAGAGACACAGCAATGCACTTTCCTACACTGTCCTGCCAATTCACCTCCTGCCTCAGCTGTAAGACCCATTTGAGTGGGACAGGAATTCACAATTCTTTGCTGCACTGTTGAGACTGCCCAGGCAGGTGCCCACAATGACTCTTGAGATGTGGGTACCTGATTTGGAACTGCAATGAGCCCACAACCCATTTTAGATAGGATACCATTCACCCCTCAGAAGGAATTACTTTGGGGCACTACTGACCTGGACCATATGTGATGCAGTGTCTAGAGCGAAAAGGTTAACTTTTTTTTTTTTTTTAAAAACCTATTTCTTTCCAACCCTCCCTTCCAAGTTACAGGTTTCAATCTAACCTCTAGTTTTAGAATCCAAACTGAAGCACTAAAAATGTATTTATTATCCTCCCACAGGTACAGAAAACAGTTAATAGCATCAAGGAATGCACATTACTATTACAAAAATAAGGGAGTATTCAATACTTGGAGTGAGAAGGAAACAAAAGAATTCTAGTTTACAGGGTACATTTATAGGACTAATGTTTTCTGGCTCTGATCAATATTTACTAGATAGGCACATCCTACTTATTATCATTTTCAAGTTTCTCTTTTGCTCTCATCTCCAAATATTTGAAAAGAAAATGCAAATTGTTAATGTTTATAAAATTGTTTTTTCTTGTTTATTTTAATGAAGCTAGTACAGACAATGTCCATTCAAAACCCATGTCCCAGGCCAAAGGGTACAAACAAGAGTGTCAGAATACTACTGGTTGTCTGCTGTGAACTTTCTTGCATGAATATCAGGGTGTTAATTGCTATATGAAAGTTAGAACTTTTCTGGGCTCTTCTGCCAAAATTTAAGAATCAACAGAGTTTTCAATTTTACGTCTTCTGTGAAGCCATCTCTGGAGTAAAGTACACATGACACCAGTTCTATCTTTTCCATTTCCAACTGGATAGTCTTCTTTCCTGGGCCATCAGCACAATTTAAGGAAAACAGTTCTGAATTATGGACACGCAATTTCTCCATTGTTTACTTCTCTGAAAAAATTCATCTCCCACTGAAAGTTATAGTCCAGGAGTGAAACAGTCACACATCAAAACTTCAAGGCTGACTTGGAAGTCATTAGGAACACTTGCCCACCTGGCAGATCTTACAACCTTCGCGCCTGAAATGCACGATCCTAGTGAACATACAAATGCATGTGTGTACATGTAATTTTAAAAGGGGAAGGAAAAAGGGAGCAGGGCTGCAGCTGGATCACATGAGTTCAGCACAATGAAAACAGAAACAAGAGTGTATAATGAGCACGAGAATTCAAGATACCAGATGTTTGAAAATAAATTCCTAGAGATGGGGTGCCAGTTTCAGTTCAGTGTTGAACGCCACATTACAAAAGAACTATTATTTTTAAAATAAAAAAGGATTAAAGGGAAAGAAAACACAAACAGAAGGATCTAAACTGTCGAGTGACCCCCTGTCTGTTCCTGATAAACTTCAATCACATCTTCCTCCTCCATCCCCAGCTGTGAGAACAGGGAAAAAAAAACAAAACAAAACACACAAAATTGTTATAAACCAGATGTTTTGTATGCACAATAGCTCCTGGACAAACAAGGGAGTTAAAGGTTTTCTTTCTCTGCCCAGCCATATTTCCTCAAAGTACAAAGCAGTGGAAAAATAATCTTCAATCACTATCTTATTAGCTAACACTAATAACTTTATTTAGTCCTCTCCCCCACACCCCAGGTCCCTTGTTTCACCTTTGCAGTACATCTAGTTCAGAGCTGGCAATATTTTCTGAGGAGTCCAGAACCTTTTCCGGATCATCTTGAAAATCATTGGCTAATTTTATTCTTGTGCAGCTGTTGCATGATTGTCATGCAATTGTGTACCAATAGCATAATGACTATGCAAATAGAGCATGTAGCTGCTTTGTTATAACAAAGGACTTTCACCTCAAACTACAACTGATATCTAAAGTTTTCAAGTTTGTTTTCAATTCTCCCCCCAAGTAGGTTATTCTAAACAGCTGAAAATTTAAGACCAAAAGATGATTATATCAACTGTGCAACTCACATCCTGAGTCCCAAAGGTCAGTGTTTATAACTACTGCAATACCAGGAAGAAATGTATTCAAGTTACAGTATTATTCTGATATAGATGGTAAATAGAAGATAAGCTAATGGTGTTTTTGCATCTCTCTCTGGTAAAGATGAGCACATATATTAAATGGTTTTCAAACAGATAATGGAGGTTTTGGCTAAACAGTGAATTCCCTAACATATGAAGCACAGTCTATTTCTTTAATCATCCCAGGGGTGCATTGTTTAAGCTGCCACTTGCCTTCTTCTATTAAGAAAAGAAACTCACCTCTTTGGGGGTATGATTATCAGTAATTCTTTGACCCTCGAAGAGGAACCTGAGCGAATTCATTGGAACTCCCTAAAAAACAAGTCACAAAAATAGTGGTAATGGACATGTAAGCTTTTAAAAATTGATACACAAATAATAAATATTAAGTTTTCAATATAAGCAAGGAATTTGAAAGTTGAAGATGCAGTACTAGCCCCGATGTACAGATGTCTCAGCTACGTGTATTTCATTACACACCTAGTGTGCTAAAATAGTTAAGCAGAATGTTAACATTAAAGCGTGCTTTTATTCTGAAAGCAGACTGTAGTTGTGTATTTATTGTCCACCGCCACCAAATTAAGTCCTTCTAGTTTACAAGCAAAGAGTTTGGGTTTTTGACTCCTCTCCACCCTGCAAATCCTACTTGGTATCTGAAAGTAAAATTGGGTTCTTTCTGACTTGCAAATCAACAGTAATAAGATTTTTGCTCTCCTAAATTGGGTAGTATTTCTGTCAATGATATGCATTTCAGCTTTCCAGCACTCCCTTTCCCAACATTCCCCCATCCAGCCCCACCACCAAACTGACCAGACTCCTTCCCCCACTATCCTTTCTGCACAGGTCAGGGGCAAAGCAGGGGGGAAAAAATCACTTATGTCTGTGAAAAGGGGTGCTAGAAGGCTGGCATCTCTAAAGAAAATAGTGATGCATTGTCTGTGGTATATGGCGGTTGTGCTAATTGTTAAGTGTGTCTGGGTGAAGAAACAGAGGGTATGAAGGATTAGATCCCTTAACTTTTCTTTTTCTTGTTTTATGGATTTGGGTTAGGTATGTGTGTGGGCAAAGTTTAACTGAAACAAAACACAGTGGTTTTGTGTATTGATCTCCCAGGTATTTTCATATTAAAAAAAAATCTCTAACACAGTAATGGCTGACTTAATTAAGAACATGATTTTTGTAAACAAGTTCAGGTGGCTTAGGAATTTTGCCCCTGAGCAGATTGAGTGCTTTCACAGACCCATCCAGCCATGTTTCACAAAGCAGTATTTCATAGCAACCGCTTTCCCAAAGGTCTTCATCTACCACACAACAAATGCTGCTTGTACTGGAAAAACCTACTCCTCTCCCATTAAGACCATTCTCAGACATAAGCAGGGGTATGCAACAATAGGCAATGTTGCACTATTCCCCTAGTAGAGCTGGTCAAAACTATATTTTCCTTTTCAACAACAGACCTTTTGGATTTCCATCAGCTAATCATTGCTCAAAAGCGTTCAGTAATGACGAAACACAAAGTCTAAGAAAAGATCTCCAATACAACAACAACTCCTTGCACAAAGACCTTGATATTGGTCAGAAGCCGGTGATTTGTCAAAAGGTGCTATTCTTTGTGAAACTATTCCACTGGCTCAAGAGCTCCACTCCTGAACCAAATGAAGTTTCTCACAGACCAGGATCTCCAGGAACTGTTCTGTGAGCTCAGTGGCAGAGCTCCTGAGCCAGCTGATTTGGTTAAAAAAGGCTCCTCAACACTTGTTGCTTTGTTGAAGATCCTGTTTTTCATTAAACTGCTCAACTTTACTCCTGAACTGACTGAACAGCTTCACTGAGATCCCAATCTTCGACAACATAGCAGTTCCCTTGTCAAAGATCTTTCTCTGACTCCCCACAAATGCTCTTGGACTAGTAAAATCCATTCCCTATGCACTATGTTAGCCACAATTAGGGATGCAAGGAAATTACTGAGGGCATATGTTAGAAGGCAGTGATATTTTCTTTCTTGAATTGTTCAAAAAGTCTTTTGTACACCACGTTAAGAATGGAAGTAGCAAACATAAATCATGTTCTTCATCTGCTAACTACAGCACATATGGGATCAGTTACGGCCAATACTAATACTTAAAGAAAAAAGAATTACATGACCACAGAGAGACCTCAAACACTAAATATGTATGTATTTTTGACTTTCTATAGTTCATAGTTGTTAAGCTAGTAAAGGTAAACAAAACAAAAAGAAAATCAAGACATTCAAAATAACTTTTAAAGGCCCATTTTAAGTTATTAGAATTCAGTCTAATTAACAGATATACTTGATAATCTTGAAAATTTGGGCCAGACGTACTGTATTTTTCATACAATAATATAGGTTCAACTCCCACTTCAAATGCAAAACAAAGGCCTGGTCTACACTGGCGACTTAAGTCGACTTAAAGTCACTTAAATCGACTTAATTACACCCACGTCTACACTGGCACCACTCAATTCGAATTAAGATGCCTGTAAAATCGACTTAAGACCACCTCTGCAAGAAGCATAGCACCTAATTCGAATTTGTTAAGCAGGAAAAGTCCCCTCCACTCAAGCCCCAGGAAGATTTGAATTTTCATTTCCTGTGCTGCCAGCATGAAGACAGCATTGTCACTGTTCTCTGGATGGTTACTGCAAAGCCCAAATGCGCTCCAGCATGGAGTCGGCCAGAGGTCTTTGGCTCCTCGCCCCTCAGCCCAACGAGGTCTTTCTGGCTCAGCTCAGAGCCAGCAAAAAGAATCTGGACATTTATGGGAAGATATCCCAGGGCATGCTGGAGAAGGACACCAGAGGGATGTTCAGCAGTGCCGCGTGAAGATTAAGGAGCTGCGACAGTCTGATCAGAAGCCAGGGAAGCTAACATCCGGTCTGGCTCCTCTCCCAAAAAATGCAGGTTCTATGATGAGGTGCACGCAATTCTTGGTGGGAATCCCACCACAGTGCCTCCCTGCAGCATCGATACCTCCGGTAGGTCACAGTCCATGATCAACGATGAGGACTCCGTGGACGAGGAGGAGGAAGCTGAGGTGCAGGAGAGTGGGGTGTCCGTTCTTCCCAAATGTCAGGACTTACTCCTGACCCACAAGCAGTCCAGCAGCACATAGGACAGCACAAATGATCCCGGGGAAGGCACATCTCGTGAGTTTTTTTTTTTTCCTTATTAGCATTTCTGTCTCTGTACATTGGATGGGTGGGTGGGGAGGAAGGGGCATGAAGGGGATCTCAGGCATTTTGTTGACTGTACTGGGTGGTTACCCAGGGGAAAAAAAATTTGTGATGAGAAATGCTACGTTTATCATCAGTTGATATCTCATGGAAAATATTATGTATATAATCTGTTATCCCTAGAAAAACTTTTCAAGGGAGGGCTGCCTTGTTCCTCCCTCCACAGTAGGATTCTTCTCTGCAATCAAGACAGCCAGCATCATGGATTCATGTGTTTTAAGCATAGCCTTCTCCCCACCCTCCGACGCCGTCTGCAGTTCCTCTCTCTAAGGGTTTGAAATACAAGCAGAGAGTGTGAAGCATGTGCTACATTGTATCAAGGGAATTTTTTTGCAACATTTTAATGGTTACATTGTTTCTCTGTAATCATTTGCTACATTTTTTCAGGTGATCATTATCTAAATTGTTAGATTTGTTTCACTATGCTAACTGTGGCTACCTTGTTACTTTTCTTTCATTCCCTAGACACCTCGCACTGGACAGACTCTTAAGAAATGCTGCAGACAGACTGTCTCAGATTAGGAAGAGGGGAATTTAAAAAAAAAAAAAAAAAAAAAAGCAGAGACGACATGTTTGCAGGGCTCATGAATGCCTCAGCAGCCGCAGAGACAGAGCAAAGAGCATGGAGGCTGACCTTGTCACAGAACATGGACATAGACAGAAAGAGTTGGCGAGAAATGATGGAGCATAGTACCACACAGGAAATGCTGTGAATCATGCGGGACTAAGCAGACATGCTCCAGCTACTTGTGGAGCTTCAGGAAGAGCGGAGGCAGGACAGAGTCCTGCTGCAGCCCCTCCATAATGCTCCTCAACCGAGGGGTTTACCACCCTCCCCCCCAACCGCCCCCAAGAGGTCTCAGAGGAGATTGTCCAAGATGCAGTACGTGCTCTCCTCCACCCAGGTGGAGGCGAGCAGAAAGCAGCGGCGGACACGCTGATAGCTGGCCAGCAAGTTACCATCCCACCCGTTGATGCAGTGAATGGACACCCCCCCACCCCCCATGACTTGAATGTTCAGAAATAAGGTTTTGCATCATTTCAACACGTTTCTTTATTAAATCATATCTTGTTTAGGAGGGATTTGGTGGGCACAGATATCGAAGGGGGGGGGGGGAGAGGGGGAGGTACACCAAAGGCAAAAAATATACAGGAACAGAAATCAGTCCTGAATCTCATTGCAGAACCTGATTCTCAAAGCTTCCCTAATGCAAAGCACTCCGCGGTTAGCTCTCAATGTACTGCTGGCATCTGGCTGCTCATACTTGGCGGCCAGTCTTTCTGCCTGCACAGCCCAACCCTGGGGGAACCGCTCACCCTTCGCTTCACACACATTATGAAGAACACAGCACAGAATATCACAGAAGGGAGGTACTTCTCACTTATGTCCAGCCTAGTGAGGTGACTCCTCCATCTGTCCTTTAAACGCCCAAAGGCACATTCTACAACCATTCTGCAACTGCTTAACCTGTTATTAAAACACTCCTTGTCACTGTCAAGGTGACCAATGCATGGTTTCATTAGCCAAGGGAGCAAGGGGTAAGCAGGATCCCCAGAATCACTATGGGCATTTCCACACCCCCAAGCTGAATTTTTTGGTCAGGAAAGAAAGTTCCCGCCTGCATCTTACAGAACAGCCCCAAGTTATGAAATACACGAATGTCATGCACTTTCCCAGACCACCCCACACAGATGTCTGTGCAATGAGTCCTGTGATCCACAAGTCTGTGCAGGACCATGGAAAAGTATCCTTTGCGGTTTATGTACTCAGTCACTAGGTGTGCAGGCGCTAAGATGGGGATGTCCGTCCCCACAGTTTGGGAAGCCCATCATGGCAAACCCCTCCACCATGTCCTGCATATTTCCCAAAGTCACTAGCCTTCATAGCAGAAGTCTATTTATGGCACTGCACACTTGATTCACAGCTATGCCCACTGTAGAGTTACCGACTCCAAATTGATTCCCAACTAAGTGGTAACAGTTGGGGGGTTGCCAGCTTCCAGAGAGCGATGGCGACTCTCTTCTCCACCGTCATAGCCTGTCTCAAGCAAGTGTTCACGCACTTCAGGGACCGTGCCAGATCCAAGAACTGTTCCAGGAAAGTTACCTTTCGCTTCCTAAAGTTTTGCAGCCACTGATCATCATCCCACAGCTGCATAACGATGCGGTCCCACAAGTCTGTGCTTGTTTCTCTGCACTAGAACCTGTGCTCCACAGTCTGCAGATGACTCATTACAGCCTGCAGCAACCGGGAATTGTTCTGCTCGATGTCTTCTAGCAGGGCAGCCTCGATGGCATCGGTGTTGTCTCTGCTTCGCCTTCTTGCTCTATTTCGAAAATAACTAATAAGCCGCGATGTATTTGTCACACTCACAATTATAGCGCAGAGTTGAGTTGGCTCCACGTCTCTGCAGCAATGGTGATTGCGGGGAGTAAAAAAACAGCACGAAAAAACTTTTCCTGTTTGTTTGGGGAGGGGGGAAAGGAGGGGGGAAGCAGCGTTGCATCCTGGGACGAAGACACTCATCCCAACAGCCACCGTGGCTAGTTGCACTGTGGGATAGCTACCCACATTGCACTGCTTTCTAATTAAAATTAAGGCTAGTCAGTGTGAACGCAAGAGACCAATGCAAACACCGTAGTGTGTACACTCGGCTGCGATTTCTAAAAATGGCCTGCTGAAAGTCGAATTAAACAAAAAGTCGACTTCCCACGGCCGTATAGACATAGCCTAAGACTCAATCTTAACTGTGCAATTACTACTGTTGCTCTCTAATTATGCCAATACAGCTACACCAGATAATCAAACCCATACTCATATTGTTCTATGCTATTAGCAAAAGGTAAGTAGTTCTAGGTTATTAAATCCATATGAAATTGCATACACAGCTATTATCACTGTACAGTAAACTCTTCTAAACTAAATAACTTGCAGAGTGTCATTTTTAAGGTGGGTTATTCCTAGAGACCTATGCAGATACAAAATTTGTATCTGTATCCATCTGCGATCCACAAAAATGGTCTGCAGATATAAAGCAGAAGCCAGAGATTTGCAGGGATCTAGTTACACTGAAGCACCCAAAGTTTGTAGTGTATTGTCCCTCAAAGAAACGGCTTGCAAGTTTAACAGGCAGGTAAATTTACCTTTGTGCACGGTCTTCTAATAATGTTTCTTACAGTTGGAAAGCAGTGTTTATGGCCCTGGAAGGAGTCAAGATCCCCCATCAAGCAGGTTACTGTGATGTAGGAGCTTCCGTCTTTGAGCACATTTGGATAAAGACACCTAAAAAAGCTCCATGGTCACTTTGTTCACCAAGTTATAGCCCAGGTAAAAAGTAAAAAACAAAAACAAAACAAAAAAAAAAACCACCACCTCACATTCTATAGCAGTTAGAACCACTAACACCGTAGTGTGTGTCTGTCTGTACACACAGTACAGTGGTGTCTCTTCTAACTGCTATAGAATGAGGTTTTGTTTTTGTTTTTATAGATTAGAATAACCTATAGATGTACATATGCAAGTATGAGAAAGAGACAGACCACACACAGACTACTTGTGTGAAAAGGTTCACAGCATCAGGCCCTAAGATTTTAAGATCATGATGGCAGCATTTTTACAATCATCTGAAAAAGATCCAGCATACAGTCAATGCTATGTAAGCAATGAATACTAAGAATACTCTTTCTTACTGTATGTAGCAACACATCATACATTGACACTAAGGACACAGAAAAAATGAAGACATATGACTAAAGTGTGAAAAAGCATCACTACAAAGCTATTTGTTGACAAGTTTAGTTTGTCTCAATTATTTACAAACAATGATGGCTAAACATTTTGTATAGTCACAGTTGAAAGGGTGAACCTGAAGAACACTGCTGAAGAAAGGGCAGCAGTTGATGCAACTGCTGATCCAATAGCTAAACACAAAGTAGATAAACCAGGAGGTGTTAATTGGTAGCTTAAACAGAATCTGATGTGGAAGATAAATTTGATCCCCTTCTGTCAGCAGTTAGCATTTAGAGCATAAGAATGGCCATACTGGGTCAGACCAATGATCCATCTCGTCCAGTATCCTGTCTTCGGATAGTGGCAATGCCAGCTACTACAGAGGGAGTGAGCAGAACAGGGCAACTGTTGAGCGATCCATCCCATCGTCCAGTCCCAGTTGCAATCAGAGGCTTAACGATACCCTGAGTGTGGGGTTGCATCCCTAACCATCTTGGCTAAGAGCTGCTAATGGACCTATCTTCCACTAACTTAGGTAATTCTTTTTCTAACTCATTATAGTTTTGGCCTTCACAATATCCCCTGGCAATGAGTTCCACAGGTTGATTATGTGAAGAAGTACCTCTTTTTTTTGGTTTGTTTTAAATCTGCTGCCTATTAACTTCATCAGGTGACCCCTTCTTCTTGTGTTATGTGACAGAATAAACACTTCCTTATTCATTTTCTCCACTCCATTTTATAGACCTCTATCATATCCTTCCTTAGTCATCTCTTTTCCAAACTGACTAGTCCCAATCTTTTTAATCTCTCCTCATTCAGAAGCTGTTCCACATCTTTAAATCACTTTTGTTGTCCTTCTTGGTACCTTTACCATTTCTAGTATGTCTTTGTTGAGATCAGATGACCAGAACTGAATGCACTATTCCAGGTGTGGGCGTACCATGGATTTAAATAGTGGCACTAGGATATTTACTGTCTTATCTCTGTCTTAATGGTTGCTAACATTCTGTTAGCATTTTGGGCTGCACACTGAGTGGATGTTTTCAGAGAACTATCCAGAATGACTCTAATATATCTTTCTTGAGTGGTAACAGATTATTTAGACCCCCATCATTTTGAACCTATAGTTGGATTACGTTTTTCAATGTGCATTATTTTGCATTTAACAACACTGAATTTCATCTGCCATTTTCTTGCACAGTCACCCAGTTTTGTGAAATCCCTTTGTAACTGTTTGCAGTCTGCTTTGGACTTAACTATCTTGGGTAATTTTGTATCATCTGCAAATTTTGCCACCTCTCTGCTTATCCCTTGTATCAACACAAAGCGTTAATGCAATGAATTTAGTAGTCACATATGGTCAAATTATTACCATATTAACAGTATTGGTAGTTATGTCTAACTCTATCCCCACAGAGCAGTGAAAGTATTCCACAATTATAAGTGTATTTCACTTTAAGTAGTAAGAGGTGAGGAGTCTTTTACGGTACCCATAAGCGCATGCATGAGCATATTAAAAAGGGAGCATTTTCTTTTCACAGATGCCTTATTTCAAGCAATAATTTGAACACATAACAGTAGTACAAGGTCCACACCATGCTATCCAGCATAAATGTTAATGACTGTCAAACCTAATTAGGAGATCCATTGCACTTGTTCTGTTGTTGTTGGGTCTATCCCTCTGGTGAACAGAGATTTGACATGAGTTCACCTGTCCAAGCAGATCCCTTTACTTGGAGAAGGGAAGGAGAAGAGGAGAGTTAAAGTGCTTTTTCAATGGGATAGTGCCATTGTTTCACAAACCTGTCTTTGACAGTATGATTCTTTGAGTTTCTTGAGATGTGTCGTCATTTTCACCTTGAAGTGAATTTCGCTGCTGTCCTAAGAGCAGAACAGGAAGAAGTTACTCTTCTTTGTTATAAAACTTGCTTCAAATGAAGCAAATAGTTAATTTTTTACAAAGATCATCAAACACCAGCTTTATTTGACAGCTGGACCATCAATGTGCTTATAGTAATACTTCAGAAGTTATCTGACTAGCGAATCATATTACAGCACATTAAGCAGAACTCACCACTCACTTCCATGGGGAGTTCTGCTTAAAAATAGATGGGATGATATGACTTGTGGTTTGCTAAAGTCATTTTAAATTGAAAAAATATTAAAAAGTACATGTTCATAATAGTCTGTGTCTCCATCTTTATCATCTGATCTGCTTATTAAAGAAAAATAATCATACACAGCAGATCTCTGATTTCAAGTGCCAGAAGAGGCAAGTTAAGCACACACTTCAAAATATATAATGAAGCACTGCTCATTTAGAGAGTGTCTACCTCTGTAAGACATGCTGTCTCAGCAATACAGTAGTAAGTTAAAGAGAAGCTGTGAAGGACCGGTCCTTCCATTGACTTACAAAAAGATATTTTATCACCTCTTGCAGTAATGTGACTACAAATGCAAGTGTTTGAAAGATCTTTTGTGTCAGCCCTTATCTAAGTGGTTACAATTTCTATTGAAGCAAATTGGAGTTTCACCATCTTATCCCCAGACTGAATCTGGTCCTCAGATTCCAACCAGCACCAAATTGCTAGGCTAATACAGTCTTAAAATTCCTAATATTAAGAGAGTTCGAGTGAACCAGTAGCTCATGCAGCACGCTGTGGTTCTGTACTTCAGAATTACTTCAGCCCATGAAGTGAAGTTCTCATTCCCAGCACTAATGAAAATTATAGACTATCTTCAGAGAGAAGCTGCTGGCTACAGTCCGAGTCAGGCTGCCCTCCCACAAACTTAAGTAAACAACCAATGGCACCTTCACCCCATTCCTTTCTAGGAGAAAAGTTGGTCTTGGCCTTGGCTGAAGGCTGGTCATGTACATTTAATTACCAGCTACTACAGACTTCTTGTATGACCTCAAATAAGTCACTTAGTTTCTCTGTTCATCAATTCCCCATCTGTAAAACAGGGATAATAATACTCCCTTCACTCACAAGAAAGTTACAAGGATAATTAATGTTTTGGATGCCTTCAGATAAAGAGCTGTAGTGAGAGCCACCCATTGGCAACTGGTAAGTAGGAGGGTAATTTTGGGGGAAAACTCCAGGTCAAAGAATTGGTACGGTACCAGAATTCAACTGTTCATTTGTAAGTAAGAGAAATGAACCATCTGCAAGGTATATATACAGACAACTATGAAATATCCACCAGCATATGTAAAAGAGCTCACCTGCCCAATGACTTTGAGTTTAATGTATTCTCCTTCTTTCTTATCTCCCAAGTCCTCAGCTGAAGGTTTTGCTTCCTGAAAGAAAAACATTCCAGAGATATTGATAAATTCTACTTCTTAACTATTTTCATTGGACAGTACAATAACTTCTCCTTATTAAAATGAATCAGCACTATATCAGTGACTGTAACAGTAGTAACTTACAGAGAAAGATGAGAGAAGGGATGAATTAAAGACAGCAAATATAAAAACAAAGAGTGCAAATTTACACCAGTCTAACTCCCATTGAAATAAGCTCAAAGAAAAAAAAAAAAGCAGTACTGGGAGACCTAGCATATGTGATTGAGAAAGAATAGAGGGAGAAGTAAACAGATTTTGTTTTGTGAACTAGTATCAGTGTGTAAAGTGGACTGACACCAAATTTTTTAAGTTTCCTGTTGCATCACAAGACACTATCACTTTCAAAGAATGAGCAGACCCCTGACTCCCATGTGAAAACAACATCCCCAATTAATAGCTTGTGTCATGGTATGTTTGTTATAAACCATTTTACAAAATACTCTGTGGGACTAAGTTAGTAACTTTTAAAAATTTAAAACCATTCTATAATATTTTATGGTTAAGAATTATGTCTATCTTAATTAGAACAGGATACATTTTATAGGCAAGTCTGATGTATGAACTCTTGACCACTTAGGTCTTCTACGGTAGTGAAATATGTTGAATAATACAAGAACTGAGTGCATTAAACACAATTTTTCATATTAACTACTGACAGATTAGATACAAGTCAAAGATTTTTTGTTACATCTAGCCCCAGTCTACTTGTCATTGCATATTTTGGGTTAGTTTACAGTTTTGCACACTATGGTGGATGTGATGTATTATGGCACTGAACGACCTTACAGCTTTAGTCACTGCATAAATTCAAGATAATGCTTGATAAAGAAATCCTCCCCTTCCTCTCCCCCTCTTCCCTCCAAAAAAGGTCTTCACAGAGGAAGATCTCACCAAACTATAGCTCATGTTTTCAATCACTTTTCTTCAGAATGCTGTTGCTCAGCAAGATGATCAAAGCTTTTATAGCTCCCCAATGCCAGAATTCCTTCTTGGCAATAAAGACCTCCATCCTCCCTGCCATTCCCCTCATTGTCCTGCCATACTAATGTGCCTCAACTCAGATCTCAAGGGACCACCTGTAGGAGTGAGAGGATAGTTTGGATAACATTCTTCGCTAAAAGAAGACCAAAAGAGAGACATTTTCTGGAGACCTAGATCATGGACCTCTTTCATCCAAGGGCTGATCTCTCTCCTGCAGGCACAGAAAGGATTTTCAGAAAGAACATTTTAGCATTTGCACACTGTATAGAACAATGGACTTTTAGGACTCCAAAAGAGGAGAGAGACTATAATCTCTACACACCTACCAACACACAACATAGCAAAGCAAATGACTAATTTGAGACATTTGAACACATGAGAACACATTGAACACATGAGAAATCCATCACTACAAGTGTATATAGTCAGCATCTCTGTTCACTATGCAAAAGAACCAATTTGCAAGCCAGCCTGCTGTCCTAATAAGAGGACTTCATTATCATGAAGAGGAATCAGATTAACTCTTGTAACTGCTTTATCTATTTAGCTCTCCTCACCAGAGTTTCTGAACTCTTTGTGGGGTATCACAGAGCTCATGCTCTTGAGTCTAAAGCAGAGCATCACTACCATGACAGCCCTCCTTGGTTGATCTGAGTGGAAAGCAATGATCCATTGGGGATTGAATTCTTGTCCTCAGCTCCACAAAACTGAGGCAGTGCAAGCCAAATGCAAAGAGAAAAGGGGACAATAGGAAGTTAAAAAGGAATTAGTGGGAATAAAACAGTCAGTCAGTCAAAGGTGCAAGTTTAAAGCCTCAGACAACCCCATTATACATCAAGCTGGAGCAATAGCAGAACTGGAATTCCTTGGGGGAGGGGAGGAAAAATGGGGAGGGAGAACTGAAATGGGTTAGAGTCAACAATGGCATTGCCAACATCTGAAGTTGAAAAAGTAAAATTTCATAATCTGGCTCCAAACAAGGGCAGGCAAAACTTAAAGAGCTCCTCCTATTGAGAGTTTGAAGGGAAGAAAAATTGGGTGGATGGGAAGAACTGAAGAACAAGTGCACAGTTAGGCAGAATTGATGGCAACTATCACTCATTTGTAAGTTAAACATTTCATAATCAATAGTCCATGGGCAAGTCCCCACCACTTAACCCACAGTTCGAAGACTGCCATTCACTATCATCATACTACGAAAAGAATATTTTCCCCTTAGTGGTCAAAATTAAAATATTAAAAAAATAACCACTTCTCAATCATATTCTAACTTTTCATTAGGGCCATAAAAAGTTCCTACGATTTTAGAGGAAGCGTTCCTAAGCAACATAAAAAAGTGCCCTAATACCTACCTCACACTAATATCATGAGGTTTAATTAATTCCCCCCCCCCTTTATTAAACCACCCTACATATCTACCCTCCTGTAACTTTGTTTATTCAATATTTAGGGATTGTTACCTAAAACCCACGAGCTTTTTGTATTCTCTTCACCCCTTTTTTCTTTATTATCAGTAAGCAATTATTTTATCTCATCCTAATAAAAACTAAACTGATTATATCCTACTGTTTATATTAAGACAAGCTGTAACTGCCATTATAACTATTAACAAATTCTTATATACCTGGAGGACAAGGTCTTTTGAAACAACTATTTCTAGCATAATATAGCAGACAGAGAATCTGTAGTTTTTCCATGCAAAATATGGCTAACTCCAAGAGATGTATTTGCATGGAAAGATGCACACTAATATATCACCTTAGATCCCATTCCTACTATAGTTTATGCACGTTTAACTCTAGTCAACTACTCATTGACTTCAGTGGAATTAATTGTGAGTAAGTTAAGCATGTATTTAAATGTTTGTCTCCCTGTAAGGCCCATATCTTCAAGACCTTACATGCATGCTAAACTTTATGGGACAAAAGCACTGCCCCTGAAGTCAACAGGACTACTCAAAGTGCATGAAGCCTTTCCAGGTTTGAGGCGTAACAAAGGATTACTTATTCAAAGCAGCTTTTTGCAACAGACTTTTGGCTTAATTCAACGTAAGAATAGTCATATCGCATCAGACCAGTGGCCAATCTAGCCCAGCATCCTATCACCTGACAGTGGCAATGATCGACACTACAGGGAGTGAACAAAACAGGGAAATTATTAAGCTATTCATCGAGTCGTCCAGTCCCAGCATCTTGCACTCAGAGGCTCAGGGACACCCACAGCATGGGTTTGCATCCCTGACCATCTTGGTTAATAGCCATTGTGAACCTATACTCCATTAATTTAGGTCTTTTTTTTTTTTTTTTTAATTCAGTTACTTTGGCTTTTGCCCATCCCCTACCCACAAGCTTCACAGGTTGGCAGCACGTAGTGTGAAGAAGTTCTTTCTTATGTTTGTTTTAAGCCTGCTACCTATTAACTTAATTGGGTGACCCCTGGTTCTTGTGTTCTGTGAAGGTGTGAACAATACTTCCCTATTCACTTTCTCCACATCATTCATGATTTTAATAGACCTCTAGCATATCCTCCCCCCCTCAGTTGTCTCTTTTCCAAGATGAACAGCCTCAGTCTTTTTAATCTCTCCACCTACAGAAGCTGTTCCACATTCTTAATCATTTTTGTTGTCATTCTCGGTATCTTTTCCATTTCTAATATATCTTTTTTGCGATAGGGTGACCAGAACTGCACACAATATTCAAGATGTGGGTGTACCATCTATTTATATAGTGGCATGATATTTACTGTCCTTTCCTAATGGCGCCTAATACTGTTAGCTTTTTTGACTGCTGCTGCACATTCAACAGATGTTTTAAGAGAACTATCTACAATGATTCCAAGATATCTTTCTAGAGTGTAATAGCTAATTTATAGGTATAGTTGGGATTATGTTTTCCAATGTGCATCACTATGCATTTATCAACACTGAATTTTATGTGCCACTTTTTTGCCCAGTCACGCAGTTTTGCAAGATCCCTTTGTAACTCTTTGCAGTCTGCTTTGGACTGAACTATCTTGAGTAATTGTATATCTAATCTTCGCCATGGCACTGTTAACCCCTTTTTCCAGATCATTTATGAATATGCTGAATAGCACTGGTCCCACTACAGATTCTTGGGGGACCATGCTATTTATCTCTCTCCATTCTGAAAACTGACCATTTTTTCTAGTACACTTTGTTTCCTGTCTTTCAACCAGTTACTGATCCATAAGAGAACCTTCCCTCTTATCCCATATCTGCCATTTTGAACAGATTTAGTTGAAATCTGATTAGTTACATATTTGCAGGAACACTGTCACCTCATTGAACAACTTATTTCTATTGCTAGCATCACATTAGATTCAACTGGAAAGAGTTCTTAGAAAAAGGGCTTGATACTGCAAATTATTAAGAACTTGAATAGGCCTCACTCATACAAATAATTCCATCTATGACAACGGCATTACTTACATCAATAAGGGCAATTATGTAAGCAAAGGTCTGCAGGATCTGGTCCATAATTTCCTCTCTCCCCTCAGTGTATGCTGCTAGTTTACATTCTGCATTTTACTTAAGCCTTGTCTACATAGGAACTTGTTCTAATGACAGTCATCAGTTGTCAACCACCTGAAGAGCTCCACTAGTGTTAACCCTTAGCAGCAACAGGCAATGCCATTATTTGCACTAGTTAAGTCTACTTCTCCTTGAAAGCAGAGTAAATTCCACCAGTGTAAATAGTGATTTTTCCTGTCCATACTAGGGATTTCTTTTACATTAGTAACATTAATGGCTGTAATGGGATTCACATTGGGGATCTGTCACAGCTTACATTTCATTTTCCTTTCTGACCAGTTTTACTTACTGATTCTCATATACTACCATATGGTTTCACAACATTTCATTTTTAATAATACCACACATTCCTACTTCAGTTAGGTTTCAAAAGACTGTGGAAAAATTCACATTTTCATGCTACTAGTTGAGGGTCATCTAAAAGGCAGTATACATACAAACAAACCACACACACTAAAATTTAATGTACTTCATTAATATTTCCTAAACAAATCTTGGGAATGAAATAACAGCCAGGGTGTGATTTGAATTAGGGGCACTAAACACAATCAAAACAAACCCTAGCGTGAGGATAGGCCTAGCAGGAAAGAAGCTTTAATTAACCATGGCTGCTACAGCTGTAGGTCCACATCTCTGGCTGTCAGATCCGAGCCAGGGTGCAAACCCTGTGGCTGCCTCTCCTCCTCCGGCCCCGAGTAAGGGGGGCATGGAACAGGCCAGAGCCTGGGGCTCCTGCGAATGACACCTTTAAAGTAGGTCAAGGAAGGCGTCTATTGTATGACCTGGGGCTTAGGCAAAGTGGGAGGCTGGACCAAGTAGTCACGGCCGGGGACCTCCCAGCCCTTACTGGAGAGGGTGCAGAGAAGAGCAAGGGCAGCGTGGAGTGGGGGACCCCCACTCATGCCCCGTCCAGGGGGTGCAAGGCGCACCGCAGGTGACGAGGCGCAGGGAAGGGGGGCTGCTCCCCGGCACTGGCCGGGGCCACCCTCGCCGCTCAGGGGCTTGCAAGGGCCCCCCTGCCCCGGCGCCTCTCGCCCCTGCCTCCCTCCCGTCTCCACTGCTGGCTGTGGAGAAACGGCGGCGGGGGAGGCCGTCGGGCTGGTTCCGGAGCCTGGCTCTCTCCGCCGCGGGCCCCTCAGCTCGGCCGGCCGCGGGGGGCCCTACCTGGTCAGACATGGCTTTGCCCCTGGTCTCCGGCGCCGGCCCCCTCAGTCGCTAGGCTCCTTTCTCTGCCCCTCGGCAGCACAACACAGGCCAGGCGGGCGGGATTTCCTGTGCGCTGAGCTCACTTCCCGCCCGCCAGGCGTGGCAGCCTCCCGTCCCCCCCTCAGTCCGACGCCGTCCGTCCCGGGACAGCCCCCCCAGTGCGGGGAGCGGGCGGGGGCCGCTCTGGGAGACGTCGGGGCTCGGCGCTGCTGCGCTCTCCCTCCCCGAGGCGAGCGGACACTGGATTTGGCCTTGTCAGCCCAGAGCCAAGTTCAGCGTCTGCAAACCAAACCTGAGGCCGCGCCTCGGAGCCCGGCTGCACACACCAGCTTTGTACGGCGCACACCCGTTCTCCGCAGCTCCCTGCCATTAAAGGCCCGGGGCCCACAGAGATGCAGGTCAGGCCTACACTACAAAATTAGGTTAGAAGTTGCCTTGGGTCAATCTCTACCTGCATCTACAACGAGAGTTCTGTAGCACTTGAACAAATTTAATTTCTGAAGGCATGAGCTTCCGTGGGCTCCAGCCCTCTTCCTCAGATGCTGGAGCCCACTAAAGCTTGTGTCTGCAGAAATTAAATGTGTTAATCTTTAAAGTGCTACAGAACTCTCGTTTTTTGCTGTATACAGACTAATGCAGCTACCCCTCTGAATACCTGCATCTGTGTACTCCAAGTTTGTCTCTTGCTGACCTATGCACCTGTTACAGTAATTCATTAACACCATCCCCTGAATGGGGTAGGTGGAACTAGGCTGTACGGCTCAGGGGAGCAGCCCCATCATACCCCCATAAGCACTTGGAGGTTCAAGGCCCAAATCCCCCTACATCTGCACCATATCAAGGCACAAGGAGCAGCCCAAACTCTGCAGTGAGATACACTCACTAGCTTCCAAACAAACTTCCTGCCTATATTGTTTCAAAGTTTAGTTTCTCAAAGTGACTTAGTTTATAAATGTGGCTCTCTCTATATATGCATAGAGAGACTTGTCAATGCCTCACAAACTCTGCAAATTATGTTGAAACAATTAAGAATATATAAACAAGGTAAGAGAAAAATCTACGCAATATAAACCTAGATGCATTTACATTAAAGTAGCTCTTTAAAAAACTTGCTGCTTATTTCCCACTTGGTGATGGTGCTCATTAGTTTTACATGGCATTTGAGCACTATGGAGATGTCACTAACATGATTAATTTAACCAAAGAAAAAAGCAGTAGGAACAGAAGGATTTGAATACTAAGATCAAGATAGACAAGACAGTTCATCTCTCTCATTAATTAACATAGAAATTGCCCTAAGAGAGTACCAGAGATCCATCTATTCTCTTATTCTGTCTCCCACAGTAGCTAGTACCAACTGCTTCAGAGACAGGTGGCAAGAAGCCCTGTAGCAGGCAGCTGCTGAATGAACTGTCCACAGGAAATGTTTCATCCTGACCCCTGCTAATTAGAGGTTGTTTTATAACCTGAAGCATGAGGGTTTACAAAGCAGTTAGTTATATAATTGTGCAAAGGCCTAGATTGAAGGTCACATGACTGCTGTTTAAAGAAACATTAATTGAATTGAATAATACTCTTTCATTATGCTTCCTAAAATTTTGACAAATATATATATCTGGCAATGGGCTTTTTAAAATTTTTCAGGTAACAGTAGCTTTGGTATACAGGTGTAGAAAATAAATGCAATGCTATGTAAATAATAGGAGCTGTCTACATTTCATCAGAGGCTTGCACTGGTGCAGACATGTCGAACCACTGCAGTACAAGCCCTGGTTTGCATCAGTGCAGCACAGCCATGATAGGTGTATGCATTTGTAGTTACACTGGTGCAAATTCTTCTAATGCAGACGGACCTACAGTGTTGTTGGGTTGAACTGCATCACTTACTAGTATTCTTCTATGCCAGCTTTTTTTTTTTAAATGGAAGTAGTAGTCCTGTTCCAATTTGTCTTCTGAATATGTCATTATTATCTTGCTCACTGTGAAGACTATAATGGTTAATATATATTTTGCTTTTAGTACTAACTACTTGTAAAAATACGCATAAGAGCTGACTAGTAAGGTAGTGGAAACACTTTTTCAGATAAACTGGATATAGACACTGGAATTTGGTCCCACTGAAAAATGAGAACCCTACATAACCTCCCCTACCTAGCCAGGATTTTGACAGCTATCTAATGAAGAATGAAATCACAGTTCCCAGGAACATCTTTTCTGATAACAAGGGCCTGGATTCATCCTGCCCCTTCTATAGTCCTTTCTTCTAGTATAAAACCCTACCAACTCAGAATGGTAGTCTTTTGAACTCAGTTTGCATAGGTATAAACGAACACACAAGATGAAGAACAATGGACAATCTGACTCTAAATTTGCTTTGCTGTGTTTCATAATCAACAGAGATCTACTTGAACTAAAACTGCATCAAGGGGCAGACTAGCATCAGCCAAGTGGGGCGTGCACTACAGCAGTTCTGAAAAACTGCTTATATGACAATTCATGGAATGAAATCAATGGAGAAGACATTATAATTAGTTGTGGGGTATTAAAAGACTAGAAAAGTCTGAAAGAAACAAAAGTTCAGGATAGCCCTATGTACTCAAATACAGATTTTTTTTTTCTCATTAGACAAGCTTTCCTGGACTACAAAGCCAAAGCAGCAATCCAACATCATGAGAGCTTAAGGTAAGAGCTCATAATGAACAGAAGAATATTTTAGGAATCCACAAACAAAAATTGAGCTACATGGATACGTTAAACTAACCCCAGATAACAACAGAGAATAGTAAATGGCGGGTACCAAATACTGTTCCAAGTTCTGTTATTTAGAATCAGCACATGAGTACACTTATAACAGATTATTATGGGACTATAAAACTAGTTTGGGATTTAAATCTTTGCTCAATTTTAACTCTGCCATGTACTTCCTGTGAGCAAGTCCCCACACCTAAAACAGCAACAGTAATACATATTTATAAACAAGATAGAGTGGGTTAAAAGAACCTCTTTACAGTAGAAACCATCTTTTACTATGTATTTGTACAGTGCCTAACACAATGGCATCTTGATAGCAACTAGGCCTCCAGTAACAATAATAATACAACATCAGGGCAGATTACAAAATGTATACCTCAGTTAGAGCTCAAGCACCTTCAAAATGTAGTTAATTTAAATCTAAAATACAAGAAAATGTACCCTGTCTTTTAAGGAACCAATATACGCACCAACAGTTTCTTTCAGCCATCTCCACAATAATCCTTGCTTGCATAACCACCATCTCACTTCTACCCACCTCCATTTCATTCCCAAGTGCTATATATATAACCTTTTCTTCTTATTCTGATCCCTCCCCCCCATTTTAGAGACATCAACTGCCTGATGCCAATAAGATTAATTACCATTCATGCAATAAGCAAGTAACCTATCCTTGTTTACAGAATTTAGAGGCCAATGACAGTTTGAGAAAGGCTTTCAAGTTCTTCTTTCAACTGTCTGGCTGTAGGCCCCTTTACTCCATCACACAGTTCCTCTCATAACTTTAATATGGGGCCCACTAGAAACCTCACTATACCAGCCTGTTAAGATGAAAGGTACTTAGATACTAATATTGTGATGAGCACCCATACAAAACCCTGACATAGGTAGAAAGGATAAATAATATTCAATACTGAATCAAGGTTACAGTTATGGTAAAAAACTTGTTGAATCATCAAGCCTAGAAACTGCTTTTTTTATGCCACTGGAATTCTCTTCTCAACTGAATGAAACATATTTTCCCAGACCTAGAGATGGCTGTCAGATATTGATTTTAAAACATGACACTAATGGTTTTTTTAGAAGCTGTTTAAGATAATTTTAAAAATATATTAGTTAGTTATTGTTGCTCTCCCTCATAAATATTTATTGCTGGATTCACAGCACTAATTAAACCTAGCTGGAGTGATTTAAAAAACCTGATAGACAAATCCTGATCACTTTAGTAATTAGAGAACTTGCAGTACCTGTATGAATAAAGTGAGCAGATCTGGGCCAGATCTGGATCAAAACTCTCAAATACTATCAATTTTTTCCTCTGGAAAATATAAATTGACAATAGTATTTTGCTCTTCTGTAGCAGCTTCCATCTGTGAATCTCAAAGTGCCTTATAAACATCAATTATCTTAGCTTCACAACACGTGTCTGTGTCTTTTCACATGCAAAATTTCTATTTAAATCAATGGGAGTTCTTGTGCATGGAATGACTGCAGAAGCAGACTTTTATTTATACAGAATTTGACCAGATTTTTGGCTATGGGCCTCATTCTCTATTCCTTACTCAAGAAAGAGAAAAGAAGAATTGAAGTGATGGCTAACTCAGATCGAGTTTTGGATTACACAAACCCCCTTGGATGGAGTAATGAGTGTCTGACATTAATTTATCAGGGATAGGCATCACTTGGAACCTCTCTTTTCCCTTTTTTTCCTCCTACATATTCCCATGTACCTTGAACCCAATCCTACATTCCTTACTCAAGTAATAATATAGCTGAAGTCAATGGGAGTTTTATCTGAAAAAAAGATTGTGGACTTGGGCCCTTATCCCTTATTTAATTCGCAGCCTCTCACTTATTCAAAAATATACATGAAAGCAGGTCAAATGCAATCATGCAGAGTGAGGGTGCACTTTCTCAAGAAGCCAGTAGGTGACACAAATGAATGTTTTAAACCAGTCGTGTCTGGCTATTTTGAAAAAGCATTATGATTTTACAAATTATTGATAAACAATATTAACACATCTATACATTTAACATCTTTATTAAAGAATGAATGAAAAAGCTTTTCTAGTACTCATGCAATTAGATAAATGATTTAAGAATCTCAGCACTTTCTCAAACTTTCACTATATACAAAAACTGTGACACTATGCTAGTATAGTTACTATACCCCATTGGTATGAATGTAGTTATATCAGTTTAAAGGTATAACTATTCTCATAGGGAAGTTGAATAAGCTTTACCAATATAAGGCATCTTTATACTAGTATACTTGTATCCACAGAGAGTTGTATTGATTTAACTCTTTTGGTAGAAAAATCATGTTCTTCATCTAAATATTATACCAGTACAAAATCTATGTGTAGACACGACACTGTGTAAATCAGGAATAATTTTAATGAAGTCTGTGGAATTATATTAGGAGAAGCAAGAGGAGAACCTGTCCCGAGCTTGTGCTGTTTGGATCTGCACTCAGAGCTGAATCTCATGAAAATGTGATGATGTTTGGATTCAGTGTTCTAATTAACTCATTGTAGTGATATGCTCAATGCATAGACCAGGGTCAGAATTCAAACTTTCTGAGTTCCAGGAACAGGGGCAGAATGTTCCAGTATAGATGCATTTCTAAATTAATTAACACATTATATTTCTATTTTAATTTTGTTTCTTGGGAAAAGGAACAAATGTGGTCTATGATCTGTGACAGCCGTCAGAAAAAATATTTCCCAAAACCCAAAAGAAAAGACAAAGCCTTCCTGAAACTTTATTTTGTAAAATATAACACATTGCAGTCAAGAAAAAATTACAGAGTGCACACATATAATATCCAGGCTGTATACATAATCTCTCCAAAGCAAGGCAGTTTCTTGTCCATATGAGCTTGAAACGCACTATAAGTGCACAACTGCAGAGTAAATTCATTTGGATTGTCTTCCTTTAGCGCAAGAAAAGCAAATCTGCGTTCAGTAACCTACTAAGTCATGGAAAATAAACAAAGAATTCAACTCAGGAGGACATGGAAATCTATCAAATAATACCTAACAACACTACTGCACAAAAACAGCATACTGTTGCCATGAACAATATATTAATAAACCATAACATTCAGGACAGTGATTTGAATATTTGTAAGTAGAATATTTAGTAAGAAGTTACTCAAACATTTATAACTATTGCATCATAGGAGCAATTGGTAAAAGACTTAAGAACAACTTTTCTCTGCACAGTTCAAAACAAAACAACACTGAAACTGTTACATACCTTCTGATGACAATAATTATCTCAGATTATTTCTGTGGCTCTCAGCTACAGCCAAGATACCATGATGATAAACATTTCATAAAAGCCCTGCAAACATCTATGCATGTGAGTAGTCTCATTGTCTTTAATGAAAATGTATTCAGAGGCCCTTAGTTAGACAGCAAGACCCAAAGGAAAAGGTATCACCAAGTCTCCTAGATATCCAGAGGAAATAAATGAAAAGTATCTGATATAAATAAATTATTGTCCACTAGCTTTATTCTGTACTTCTTTTTCACTGATCAGCACACTGTGCAATTTTTGGACTTTATCTCCTGGTCATTTGTAACAGAAAAACACAAATATTTTTCAATATAAAATTTCTCTAATTAGAGCCATCTATGGCATTTGAGATATGCATACAACTCCCACTGACATCAACTGCAGTTTAGGTTTAATCTCCTTCTTCATGGACTTTTTAAACTGTTATGTAATGTTGCTATGCAATGTTAAGCAGTTGCTGCATTCCATCCTATATATGGTTCCACTTCAGTGCTGCGTGAAAAAAATTCCTGTATATAAGTTTATAAATCTATTGGTAAAGTTTACAAAGCACTGTGTGATCCTTCTGCATGAAAAGTGCTATATAACGTAGTTATATGGCTGTTGGCATTATTGTTATAGATATTAGAAATATAGGATATAACCAGACATGAATATAACCATTAATTCCTTTATTAAATCCAAAGACAAAATGGTTGCTCTAAACATGTCTAAAAGCCTAAATAATAAGTAGTTACTAAACCCAAACAGTAACAAACATTCATAAGTGTTTGATCAGAATACTCATGAAAGAATGAGTCCAAGAGATAACCCTCTTCTCCTGGCTTGCTCCAACGTATCAAAAAGGATCTGAAAAATACAGTAGAACCTCAGAGTTACGAACTAATCAGTCAACCACACACCTCATTTGGAACTGGAAGTACGCAATAAGGCAACAGCAGAGACCAAAACAACAACAAAAAAGCAAATACAGTACAGTACTGTGTTAAACCTAAACTACTAAAAATAAAGGGAAAGTTTAAACAAAGATTTTAAAAGTAAACTGTTTCTGTGCTTCCAGAGGGGTAGTCGTGTTAGTCTGTATACAGCAAAAACAACAAAAGTTCTGTAGCACTTTAAAGACTAACAAATTTAATTTCTGTAGGCAAGAGCTTTCGTGGGTTGTAACCCACTTCGTCAGATGTTTCTGTGCTTGTTTCATTTAAATTAAGATGGTTAAAAGCAGCATTTTTCTACTGCATAGTAAAGTTTCAAAGCTGTATTAAGTCAATGTTCAGTTGTAAACTTTTGAAAGATCATCATAACATTTTGTTCAGCATTATGAACATTTCAGAGTTATGAACAACCTCCATTTCTGAAGTGTTTGTAACTCTGAGATTCTACTGTACTCCGAGCAAGCCTGGTTCTTTTGCACAGTGGATGGAAGGATTCCATGCACAGCTACAGATTGGGGACCAATGAACTAGGCAGCAGTTCTGCAGAAAAGGACCTGGGGGTTACAGTGGATAAGAAGCTGGATATGAGTCAGCAGTGTGCCCTGGTTGCCAAGAAGGCTAATAGCATATTGGGCTGCATTAGTAGGAGCATTGCCAACAGATCAAGGGAAGTGATTATTCCCCTCTACTCAGCATTGGAGAGGCCACATTTGCAGTATTGTGTCCAGTTTTGGGACCCCCACTACAAAAAGGATGTGGACAACTTGGAGAGAGTCTAGAGGAGGGCAACAAAAATGATTAGGGGGCTGGAGCGCAACGCTTATGAGGAGAGGCTGAGGGAACTAGGCTTGTTTAGTCTGCAAAAGAGAAGAATGAGGGGGGATTTGATAACAGCCTTTAACTACCTGAAATGGGGGTTCCAGGGAGGATGGAGCTAGGCTGTTTTCAATGGTGGTAGATGACAGAACAAGGAGCAATGGTCTCAAGTTGCAGTGGGGGAGGTCCAGGTTGGATATTAGGAAAAAGTTTTTCATTAGAAGGATGGTGAAGCACTGGAATGGGTTACCTAGGGAGGTAGTGGACTCTCCATCTTTAGAGGTTTTTAAGCTGCAGCTTGACAAAGTCCTGACTGGGATGATTTAGCTGAGGTTAGTCCTGCCTTGAGCAGGGGGTTGGACTAGATGACCTCCTGAGGTCCCTTCCAACTCTAATATTCTATGAAACAAGTGATGTTATATTGAACTTTATAAAAACCAGGTTTTGGCTAGTTTGGAGATGACTTTTTCTCGGCCTTGGCTAAAACAAGATATGACAGTGAGGTTCTTTCTTTCAAATTATCTTAAATTTATGGATCTTTTAAAGCTAGGTGCACCTCCTTAAACAAGCCCATATTTTAAAATAACATTGGTATGTTAGAGGTTACTATACATTTATTACACCAGAAGACAACTTCTCTTTGCCTGTTAGAACCAGTCTGTAATAATTTCTTATAGTTTAGAACCCCCTTTTCCAGAAACTTCCTTTTTATATTAGCCATATTCGAAGCTCAGCATCTTCCCCAAAACTTGTCTTGCTGGCTGTCACTTCCCAACTTTTTAACCTATTATTCTCAAGGGCTTGTTATATTTGCTTGACCACCTACAGTCTACACAAGCTACAAGAAACATATATTTTCTTAGCCACGCTTAACTAACCTTAACATATTTATCTTAAAACCATCCTACAATGGCCTAAAGTGCAGAGTTCAACTTGAGACAGAATAGCCAGTATGTCCTATCAGCACTTCGGCAGGTGCTAATGGCCTTTCTGTTCTCCGTAAGGAGTTTCCTTGCTTTCATGATGAATTCCAGGTAGTACATGAATGGACAGAAAGGCCCCCCATTCCAGCCGTGTGGAAGAAGGAGGCCAGTATCATAGAACCATAGAATATTAGAGTTGGAAGGGACCTCAGGAGGTCATCTAGTCCAACCCCCTGCTCAAAGCAGGACCAACCTCAGCTATATCATCCCAGCCAGGGCTTTGTCAAGCCTCAGCTTAAAAACCTCTAAAGATGGAGATTCCACCACCTACCTAGGTAACCCATTCCAGTGCTTCACCACCCTCCTAGTGAAAAACTTTTTCCTAATGTCCAACCTGGACCTCCCCAACTGCAACTTGAGACCATTGCTCCTTGTTCTGTCATCTGCCACCACCAAGAACAGCCTAGCCCCATCCTCCCTGGAACCCCCATTTCAGGTAGTTAAAGGCTGCTATCAAATCCCCCTCGTTCTTCTCTTTTGCAGACTAAACAAGCCCAGTTTCCTTAGCCTCTCCTCATAAGTCCTGTGCTCCAGCCCCCTAATCATTTTTGTTGCCCTCCGCTGTACTCTCTCCAACTTGTCTACATCCTTTTTGTAGTGGGGGGCCCAAAACTGGACACAATACTCTAAATGCGGCCTTACCAATGCCGAATAGAGGGGAATAATCACTTCCCGCAACCTGCTGGCAATGCTCCTCCTAATGCAGCCCAATATGCTATTAGCCTTCTTGACAACCAGGGCACACTGCTGACTCATATCCAGCTTTTTATCCACTGTTATCCCCAGGTCCTTTTCTGCAGAACTGCTGCCTAGCTCGTCGGTCCCCAGTCTATAGCTGTGCATGGGATTCTTCCTTCCTAAGTGGAGGACTCTGCACTTTTCTTTGTTGAACCTCATTAGATTTCTTTTGGCCCAATCCTCCAGTTTGTTTCAGTCCTTCTGCATCCTATCCCTACCTTCCAGGGTATCTGCGACTCCCCCCAGCTTAGTGTCATCCGCAAACTTGCTGAGGGTGCAATCTACCCCATCTTCCAGATCATTAATGAAGATGTTGAACAAAACCGGCCCCAGGACCGACCCCTGGGGCACTCCGCTTGTGACTGGTTACCAGCTAGGCATGGAGCCCTTGATCACTACTCGTTGAGCCCTATGCTCTAGCCAGTTCTCTATCCATTTTATGGTCCATTCATCCAACCAACCCATACTTCTTTAACTTGCTGATAAGAATACTGTGTGAGACAGTATCAAAAGCTTTGCTAAAGTCAAGGTATATCACATCCACCACCTTCCCTACATCCACAGAGCCAGTCACCTCATCATAGAAAGCAATCAGGTTGGTCAGGCATGACTTTCCCTTGGTGAATCCGTGTTTACTGTTCCTGATCACCTTCCTCTCTTCCAAGTGCCTTAAAATGGATTCCTTAAGGATCTGCTCCATGATTTTTCCAGGGATTGAAGTGAGGCTGACCAGTCTGTAGTTCCCTGGATCTTCTTTCCTCCCTTTTTTGAAGATGGGCACTATATTTGCTTTTTTCCAGTCCTCAAGGACCTCTCCCTGTTGCCACGAGCTTTCAAAGATAATAGCCAATGGCTCTGAAATCACCTCAGCCAACTCCCTCAGCACCCTCGGGTGCATTGCATCCAGCCCCATGGACTTGTGTATGTCCAATCCTTCTAAATAGTCTTGGACCTGTTTCTTCAGCACTGCAGGATGTTCGCCTCCTTCCCATTCTGTGCCACCCAGTGAAGCAGTCTGGGAGCTGATCTTGTCTGTGAAGACAGAGGCAAAAAAGGCATTGAGTATCTCAGCTTTCTCCACATCCTCTGTCACTAGGTTGCCTCCCTCATCCTCTAAGGGGCCCACACTTTCCCTAATCTTCCTCTTGTTGGCAACATACTTGTAGAAACCCTTCTTGTTCCCCTTCACGTCCCTTGCTAGCTGCAACTCCAATTGCGCTTTGGCCTTCCTGATTTCATTCCTGCATGTTCAAGCAGTATTTTTATAATCCTCCCTAGTCATCTGACCAAGCTTCCACTTCTTATAAGCTTCTTTTTTGTGTTTAAGTTCGTCAAAGACTTCTTTGTTAAGCCAAGCTGGACACCTACCATATTTGCTATTCTTTCTGCACATCGGGATGGTTTGCTCCTGCACCCTCAATAAGGTTTCTTTAAAATACAGCCAGCTCTTTTGGATTCCTTTCCCCCGCATATTAACCTCCCAGTTCAGCCAAACCAGTTCAGATTCAATACTTCCGGCACCAGATAGCTTGAGCCTACTGAAGTGCTTGTGCTGGGGAGCCATTTTCCAACATGGGCAAAAGACACTGAGGCCAGACTAGCTGGATGTGTTATGTGGAAATAATAGTTATGTTTATATGCCCTTCTTTCAGTTGTAAATAGGATAAATAAGAAACTCCATCTTGGATTTAGAATCCATTTTGGAATTGGCCTCAGACAGGCAGGATGCTAACACTTGACAGGCTGTCAGCAGGTGAAGTCTGCCCGGTGACAGTGAAAGGCAGGAAACATAAGAATCAGAGCCGTGTGCAAAGCCCGAGCAAAGCGGGAAAATCCCAGCAGTGGATTGGCTAAGATCAGCCCCTGGCAAGTTATTTAAGGACGTGAATGCCAGGGCAAGGGGCTGCCCGTCTGAGTGGTAGCGTGGCTAGGTACAGGTATTTTGCACGGCGATGAAGCAAGGAGGAGAAGCAGACGGGGATAGGACGAGAAGCAGACTTACCTGGAGAGACCCAGTTCCAGCGAAGGAGATCATGATCAGCACTCCCTAGGAGGGAGAGAAAAGAAACTGTAATTACTGTCGCAGATTGAGGGGACCAAAGGGGCTGTGTTCTAAGGTATTGGGCCTGGGGTTCACTCCCCCATCCTGTCTTGACACCAGTGTTTATTCAAGTACTGTTATATCTGTGTTAAGTGGGAATCGTGTTTCTGACACGTCCCAAAATAAAAGCTGTTTGGTTGCACCTTAGTGGGTATCAGTCTCAGTCAATTTACACAGTGACAGATCCAGTAATCAGGTAAAATGAATCAGGGAACATTTTGACTAACAGATGAAGATCCTGGTAGCCTACCAAGATAGAGGCAGATTGGAAGAAGCCAACAGTCGTACACCAGAGCACAGACAGCTGCAGAGTATACTGGCTTGGGCTAAAGAAAGAAGTGAGAGAGGGAGCCAGGGGACAGAGACGGGAAAGATTTGAAAGAGGAAAGCAGTTGGAAGTGAGAACAGGCAGAATAAACTTTGGGCTGATTGTATTTTGGGATGGCACTTCCATTTCCATTGGAGCATTGCCTAAGTGTCTGATATAAGCAGTCAAAATAGGGGGACTACTGAAAAGCATTGTGTATAGAACAGATCCATTCCTCCACCTTAAAAAAAATGAAGGTATCAGAGTGCATTTTCTGTGAACTTGACAAGCCAAGAGTCCAAGACAGGTCTACCTGCAGGGGTGAAAACATAAAGTTGGATTGTCTCACCAGCTTGAAATCCAAACAATTCAGCAACTCTGAGCAGAAACAGCTTCTACACTGTGAACTGAGCTGCAGGTACATCCCACAGTTTATTGACCACCAGGATACTCTGAGGGGTGGAGGTCAAACAACCCTGATAAAATACACAGTAGCCTGCAGAAATGACCACACAGCCGGGGGGGAGGGGAGGGGAGGGGAGAGGAGCACTGTAGGATCATAGATGTGCCCCTCCAAAACAGTGCCATGGGTTTATAGAATCACAGACGTGTAGGACTGGAAGGGAACTTCAGAGGTAATCTAGTCCCATCCCCTCCACTCAAGGTAGAACTAAGTAATATCTAGACCATCCCTAACAGATGTTATCATGGCCTCCTCCCAAGTCTTCTCACCAGTGAGCAAGCCAGTCCCAGGCCAGAGACTAACCCCACCCCCAGCGTCATCCACTGAGCCCCGCCCCCACATCCCACTCTCACAGCCCGAAAGGCGCTGAACCCCTCCAGCCCATACAGTGCTACCCCCTGATCTGCTGAGCCCCGCCTCCCGCGTCCCCTTCTCACAGCCCCGCCCCGTCATCCGCTGAGCCCCGCCTCCCGGGTCCCCTACTCAGATCTTCGTCCCGTCATCCGCTAAGCCCCGCTTCCCACGTCCCCCACTCACAGCCCCGCCCCGTCATCCGCTAAGCCCCGCCTCCCACGTCCCCCACTCACAGCCCCGCCCCGTCATCCGCTAAACCCCGCCTCCCACGTCCCCCACTCAGAGCTTCGCCCCGTCATCCGCTGAGCCCCGCCCCCTGGTTCAGGCTGGACCTACCGCCATCCGCCAGTTCAGCAATTTCCGCCTCTCCTCACTTCCGGTTCTCCTCAGCCGTGCGCGTTGCGTGCGGTTTTCCTTCTCCCACGTGGCTGACCGACCGTGTCCCGAGTCCTGCTGTTGGCCGCGGCCGTGACTGACTCTGTCTAATCCTTACCCGGCCCGCCGCGCGCCATGCTGGTGCTGTTCGAGACCGCGGCCGGCTACGCCGTTTTCAAGGTGAGGCGGGGACCGGGGTAGGCCGCGCGCCGCCGCCTGGTCTCGCCGTTCCCCGGGCGGAGCGGGGCGGGCTCGCGCACGGGCATGGGGCGGCCGCGGCCCCCTCTGCAGCGGGAAGCAATAGTAGAGGTGCCGCCCGGTTGCCGGCCAGCGGAAAAGGGGTGTTCTCCGTGCCCGGGTAGCGGGTCCAGCCCACGTGGCTGCGGCGAGAGCCCCCCGTCCTGGTCGGGCCCGCAGGCGTCTGGGTCATAAACTGGGTCCGGCGCCCCGAACCTAGCTCAGATGCCGAGCGGGGCAGCGAGGTCTGTGAGAGGAGTTGGTCTGGCTCTAGTGCGGATAGTTTCATCTCTCTGGCTTGCCCCAGGTATGTTGTGCAGACGGCTGGGCTCGGGGCTGGGGAGCAGGTGAGCACACAGGAAAGGGAGGGAGGGAGGATTTACGCCCGCTATCTGCCCCAACGAAATCTGGTTGTCAATATCGTGTGGCTCCTTGGAGAGTAGGGTTTGCCGTATTGGATCCCACTAGTTCATCTAAGGTCAGACACGTGTCTGTGGCAGTGGCCATTGCTGGAGGCTGCTGGTGGGGTTAAAAAAAACGGACATAGGCAATCATGCAGTGTGGTGCAAGGATAAATTCCTTCCTAGCCCTGCAGAGGTCAATTTCTATCCTGAAATATGAGGTTTGATTTATTCTATTTGACTAAGTGTAATTGTAAATGTCACTGGCCATAGTTACAGCATTTCATTGTGATCTCTTGTAGTATCAAAGATTGACTTCGTGTTCACGAAGAGCAAGCTAGTCTTGTAGTTATTAATTTTAACCACCAGTTTTGGAACAAAATAAAAGCTTTCAGAATTCTGCCACAGTGATAACTATTATCAAAAATTGTGTTGTGTACTGCTAACTAGTCCATTATTTCTCTCTAAAAATGCTCACATTGCATCTGTTTGTGAGACTTTTCACATTTGACGTATTATATTTTGCCTGTAGTTCCTAAATGAAAGAACTGAGACAAACTTAACAATGTTATTAATATATTTTAAATATTGCATTTGCAAAGTATGTTGAATTTAAGTTTGTCTGCTATTGTTTATGTAAAAGGCTTGATTTGAGTGGTGTACGTGTGTATTTAGATGGTTGCTAAAATTGGGAGAATTCATCCCTTATACTTGAAAAGCAAAGATTCAGTTCCCACATCTTTCGCTGAACACACACAAACCAATCTTTACGTAGGCATAGATAGGTTGATGTCCTCTGCTGCTGAACTGTTTAATTATTTTGATATTTGTATTGTGGCAGTGTGCAGGGGCCCAGGTCAACGCAGTGCTAGTCTAAAGTGGAACTTCTTAGCTGATTTTACCTGTTTCCTCTACGTAGCTGGTGCTTCCTTCTCTAGATATTCCTTATTGTGCCATTGCTGCTAGAACCTGTAAGATTATATAGAAATCCCAAACTCCACAGGTCCAGGGCTTTGTTTAAATCAGAGGTTTTCAACCTGTGATCAATGGACCCCTGGAGATCTGTAGACTAGGTCTAAGGGGTCAATGAAAAATGACTATGAAAATACAGTTTCAGATCCTAGAAAAGGCATTCATTCTGTTTTTCTGATCAATCAAAAATATGTGAATACTCCCACCAAGGTCCCAGTGTTGACACCGGTGCACTGTCAGCCTGGGGGGCTCCAACTTTGAGCCTGGTGCAGGGCTGACAGCCAACAGGTGATGTAAGTAGTGGAATGTCTGTGTGGACATTGTGTCGCCCTTACTTCATCAACTTAAGTGCTATGTCTTTTGTAGAGGTGGAGTTATTAGGTTGTTGTAGTGGGCGATTTACATTGGTGGCAGCAACACTTAGCGTTAGGTCAATGTAAGGCTTATGTCTAGCTAACTCTATAGTGTAGACCAAGCCTAAGGACACTGCAGATTAAGTGAATGCACAGATATTATGGAGTGTAATAACTGTGATCTCATCGTTAAGGGGGTAGAAGTGGATTTTCTTTTTAGACAGAAAGCTGAAATATCAGTCTTAGCCACGTGTAATGTCTTTAAAATTCACTCTTAAGGCCGTGTTGGTACGGATACATTGTGGCTGCGAAGGGAGTGAACCCTGTGTTTAGAAGTGGCCAATTTCTTCCTCAAGTGAACTGAGGCTCTTTATGAAAGCGACTTGTTTTGGATTTTCCCATTGGTGATAGTGTCCCTGACCTGCTGGTGTGTTCACAAAGCATGAGACATGCTGGTGAGCCTGGTTTTTGAAAAGAGAGATGTAATGCAGATGTCCAGAGAGGGCCTGCCTTTATTTGGGGTGTAAATCAATACAGTAACTATGCATTCCTGCTGAAAATAAAATGCTGTTAACATGGTCAAATATGGTGGGGTCAGAATCGGAGAGAAAATGATATAGTGGTCACAGATGGACAGGAAGGCTAAGGGCTAGCCCATTGACTCAAATAACATCAGCTTTCAGACAGGATACACCATAAAAAGCGATGACTAGGTTTCTACACTGAACAGTGATCCCAAACATCTTTAAAAACGGATTTAATTCAGTTTTTTATCCGCAGATCCTGGATGAGAAGAAGCTTCAGGAAGTTGACAGTTTATGGAGAGAATTTGAAACTCCTGAAAAAGCAAATAAAATGTAAGCAGTTTCATGAGGGGGTGTCAACCTGGCTTTGTAAGATAACTGCATGTTCAGTTGTGCACATCTGAGATTAAGGAGCAAGGCCTTGCTTTGTTTTTATTTCAGTATACTTCACCGTTTTAAATATTAGAAGAATGTTTTGACCCAAGAATAAGGGGAAATCCAGTGAAATTAAAAAATGAGAACTGATAAAAGGAAATACTTTTTCCCCACAGTGTAATTAAACTGTGAAACTTATTGTCACATGAAGTCATTGAAGCCAAAAACAAGATGTTCTAAGAGGGATTGGACATTTATATGGATATAAAAAGTATCCAGAGTTTGAGAACTTTTGGAAGGTGTATTAAATTCAGTGCTTCAGGGGTTAAGCCAGTTTCGGACCAGGCTGAAATCTAATCTGGGTGGGTGTGGCTGTGGGAGAGAATCCTACTGCAGGGTTCTTACACCTTCCTCTGAAATGTCTGGTACTGACCACTGTCAGACAGGATACTGGCCTAAATGAACTTTGGTCTGATCCAGTTATACTGTTCCTGTGTTCCTAAAAAGACACTGGTCTCACTCAGCCTTGCAGCATAAACCTTGAGCTGCTTTTGGAGATGAGTGTAGTGCAATTTAGCAAGTTAAGAGAGGGTAGCTTTATCTGAGACCTTGCTTCTGTTACAGATAATACAGCTTTTTCTGACACAGATTAATCAGAACTGGACTAAAGTCAAAAATCTAGGCCTGGAAATTGTTCTGGGTTGCAATGGCTTCTTAAGTGCATCTTTATAGATAAGAGGGGAAGATTACACAAGGAGGAGGAAGTTGGTCTTGGGGAGGGGTCACAGCTGATGTAGCTGGGAACTGTCCATAAGCTTCTTGGACCTGCTAAATTGATGGACAATAGAAAGTCCTTCCAGTATACACATGGATCTCTGTGGGTGGTCTCATCCCCCTTCCCCAGTGCCAGTGCTTGAGAGCCTGTGATCCGTGTTTAGCATGCCTGTTCTCCACTCCTTACTGTTCAGTCTCAAAAGTATTCTTGGTGCATGCTCCCAGCTGTTCTCAGCCTCTCACTCAGAAGGGCAGAGCTTCCCCAGATGCTCGTTTACATGGAGGGGCAGGGAGGAGTTGGACACCCCAGATCATGGTGCACACATGGAGGGGGAAATGTGGGGCCAACTTGTGTTCTTGCCCCATATTCCTCTCCAATTGCTCTGCCACCCATCCCCATTTATTCCCTCCCCTTCCTTCAGTCCCAGGCCCCTCACTCCCATATATCCTCTCCAAATGAACATTTGCATGTGTAATTTATTTCTTTTCAAATAGTTTGAGTCCCTTCTGAATTTTCTGCTATACTGTTTCCCCCCAAATAAAAAAAACCCCAAACAGCCCAGATTGTAGCAATGTGCCTGCTTCCCCCCCAGTTTTCATCAGGGCCAAATTAAAATGTACGGTGCCAGGGTTTAGCTCAGGTTTGATGGCCATAACATGTTCCCTTGAGCCATACAGTTCTTGCGTCATGGCTACCTAGCAAACCTCTTGGGCATTGTTTGCACATCTGCAGTGTAATCCATTTGGCTTGTGAGTGTTAAAAATGTGCCTCTCTATAGAGCCAAACTTTTTCAAATTCTAATTTCAATTTTGTTTCCCTAAGGGTGCCATGCAAAAAGAAAACGGGGAGGAAAAGACAGAAACTGTTAACTTTAAGAAATTTTGTTTTGGGGGACTGTATCTCAGGAATCCCTTGGTCAAATGACCCCAAATTTGGATGTGTCTATCTTGTGCCTCCATGAAAGTGATTTAAAGGAAATCCAAGTAACTGTATTTTGGAGCTCTTAGGAGATTCAATCTGGAAACAGAAAGGAGTATGTATCTTAACTGTAGTAGAGCTGGTACTCTGCTACAGTAGAGGCAGTATATTCCTTGCTTTCACTAAGTAATCAAAGGAGCAGTGTTGAAATTTGAATGGTTCGTGTCTGTTTAAATGTGAACTGCAAAACAAAAAGATGGCCTCAAGTATTTTTCAATTTTTGCTTGTATCTTTTCATTAAAAATATTAGATCCTGATTTCTTTCTTCCTTGGAGCGCTCTAGCAAGGTCGTGGGGGACCTGGGTGATGAAATAACAGCAGTATGAAAGCTGATCTTCCGATCTAAGACTCGGCATTCCTGTCCCTTCATTTGGAGGCTGGGAGATCTGAAAATCAGACTTTAGCCTCCTGTGATGTTAGAGGGAAGTAGAGACTTCATATTTATGATGGGAAGTTAAGACGGATGCCATGCATCATAAAGGAAGAGGGAAGGACGAGGCTACTCTGTTGTAAACTTGAATATAAAAATAAAATTTCTCTCCTCTAGAGTGAAGTTGAAACACTTTCAAAAGTTTCAGGACACAACAGAAGCACTTGCTGGTAAGTAAAGATGAGAAAGTTAACTCTGAACTTTACAGCTGGGTTATTTTCAAAAAGAGAGCATAATATTTGTTTTGTGGGGCAGCTACCATGCCTTTGGACACTAGATAAAAAAAATATTGAAATTGAGTTATTTGCTGCTGTGTTTACTGCCAGGAGAGTGCACAAATCAGTGGTAAATAGAAACCCTTAACACCTTTATGCTGTGTTTGTTCCCCTGTACCCTGTTGTCAATGATGCATTCTTGTTGGAACTGAATTCTAATGATTTGATTCAACGTTTCGTCACTACCACTGAGACAACAGATAAAATGCCAATAATAAACACATTAGAGCTGTTTGCTGCACTTTGTGGAGATGTATTATGGATATGTTTCTGTATTAGATAAAAGCCTACTTTTCGAAGGTCAAATAATTCAGGAATTTATGTAAGCATATGCAAAACCTGCCACTTGAGTGATTCTTAGGAATTAAGCACAAAAACTGGCTCTGAATAATTAGAACTGAAGTGATGGAAGAACATAGGCTAATAGTTATTTATGAATGGCCTGACTGTTGTTCTTGAATGGGGTGTTTTTCTGTGTCCATAACAGCAGTAAAATCAGTAGCTAAATGTCAAATGTAGCATTTTGGCCAAACAAGTCTCACTATATTGAAGTAGTTGAGATCACAAGTATAAAAAATAAAACAAGGAAAAGAGACCATCTTTACACATGGGATGCAATGCAATCATAAGTGAGATTGAAGTTACTGTTTTTTCTGATCTATGTTTGTGCATGTTATCTAGACTGAGTGTGGCATTATGATAGCTCTGGGTGCCAGGATCTCCTGGGTTCTAACGGTTACTTTGATACAGATGCTCTGTGACTTGGACAAATCACCCAATATCTCTGCCTCCATTAAATAATCGGTGAAGGGGGAGGGAGGGATACTTAACCTACATAGCTCACATGGTTATTGCTAGGATGGGTTTGTAAATTGCTTTGAAGATAAGTGATAAATACGTAGCTAAGCATTATTTAAATATCAAATAGTTTAAGAACTACATGTCCACTTTAAGGTTACATAGCTAATGTCCCAAATAGCAAGGGTGAGAAGGCATTTATTATAGCAGTTAAATTTTATTCTTCTCTTTGTTTCAGGTTTTTTGAAATAATGGGTCACGGGGTTCTGCTTCACATGCTGGGTTAGAGATGTTGCATCAATCAAGAAGGTCACTGGAGCATGGAATTGACTTGTCAATGGCGTTGCATAAATGCCCTCTTAAAATATGTCATGTGGGTTTGTGAAGCTTTTACAGATATTTTATACTTCAAAATAAAGATTGTTTTTAAACTCTTCCAATCCACACAACATATTTTAAAAAGGTCTGTATCTGACTTCTCCCATCCCCCCCAAATTGGCTTCCTGCTTCAGTGGGCTTTCATGGATGTTGCAACGTTATCAGCAAGAGTATATATTGAGGTATTGCCTGAGATGTGAACTGGTGATGTTTGACTTCAGGGGGCCTGAAAAGGGATTGGAGTCACTCAATTATATGCTAAATGCTCTTCTTAGAGTTGCTTCTAGGAATGTTTAGTGCATTTCTAAAGTTGATGGACTGTTGTCTTTAACAGAGGTGTGAATAAGTGTATAGTATTATGTATCAAGTTGGACATGGTATTTTTAGTACCTGTTACATTTTAGAAAGTTGTTTGTTTATTTTGCTGCATCTTTGTTCTCTTCTTCCCCCTACAGCATCCACAGCTTTAGTAGAGGGCAAGCTCAGCAAGAACTTGAAGAAAATTCTTAAGAAGATAGTGGCAAAAGATGCCCATGAACAGCTGGCCATAGCAGATGCCAAACTTGGAGGTGTCATAAAGGTGAAAACTGACTCTGCTTTTCTAACTTTGTTTTATGCCACTGAGATATTATGAGAAAGGGCCCATGTATTTCCTTATTCTGTAGCAGTGGATTGTGCAGCAGATAGAGTTTTCATTAGAAAAAAGATTCTAGTTCTTAGAGTTGGAAAGAGAAACTGAATGTAAGCGGATAGGATGTTGTCATCTGCTCTGCAAATGAACATCCTGATACTGCACTCAGGTGTGCACACTTCCTGTTGTCTCAATGGGGTATCATCTGTGAAATCAGATTGACAGCATAAATGTCAATATTAACTATTACCCTACTGATATGATTATAGTAACAGAAACATCCAGTTGATGTGTTTATTCACTATTGGTTGCTTTGGCAAGAGAGGCAGCTGCATATTCTAAGGGTGCTGGAAGTTCACATTCCCCTCAATTTCAAATATGTGCATGTATTCTCCAGCGCTTGTCTGAAAGGGGGAAGTGTAGATGAGATGCATTACCTTTATATTCTAAAATCCTCACTTGTCTCTGAGGTATCAAACCCCCAAACTATCTCACCTATCTTCCTCAATACAATAGCCAGCTACCAGATCCTCCGCTTCCTACTGTCACCTGTTTGATGGCTGTAAGGCGTCAAACCGTTCCTCTTGGTCTGTCAGGGAGAGGCCATGCCCCCTCACTACTGCGCTTCTGTGGTTGTAGACACTAAAATGGGGAATTAGCATTTGGGCTGAAGTCCTGGCCCCTTCCGCAGGTTACAGGCATCTATTCAGTCTATAGCCCCAAGCTGTCAGGCCAGGCGGGGCAGGTAAGCAGTCTCTAGCCCTAGGCAGGGCACGCCAGCAGTCTATTGCCAGGCCCTTAGACAGAGCGGGGCACACAAGCAAGCAATCGATAGGCCTCCGAGGCGTTACAGGCTGGGATGAGGCACCCCAGAGTAGTGTGGGAAGCGGAGAGGGGAACACAGCCACCCAACTCCAATGCATCCCAACCCGGGTCCCTATCAGTGGCAGAGGGCTCTGTCACTGGGTCAGTGGGGCTGCAGCCGCAACTTGTTGACGCAGCTGTAGGACACCACACAACTAATCGTCCAGCTCCCCTGGGCTATTTCCTTCCCCCATTCCCTGGAGTACCTATGCCTCAGCAGTGCCTTCAGTCTCCTCTGGGTAGATAGCCAGGGGTAGTGTCCACAGGCCCTCAGTGTCGGAGACAGGCAGCAGCTCCTCTAAGCCGTTCCCAGCAGGCAGCAGCTTCTCCAGGTTGCAGGCTGCTGCTGGCTCCTCCAGGTCGCAGGCAGTGGGCAGTTCCTCAGTGGGGCAATAGTCCAGCTTGGACGGCAGCACCGGTGGAGAGACGTCCTTTCCCCATTTCATTCCCCTCTGGCAGCTCCCTTGTGAGTTAGCTGGCTCAACTTTTATACTTCCTGTCCCATCCCTCTGCTTTTGATGGGGCAGGCAGGGTTATTTGGCTCTGCCTACCAGGACTCAGGCTGTCCCCCTCTGTCTCCAAGGGAGACCATGCCCCCTCACTACAATGGCAAAATTGTGGGTTGTCGATAGAAAAATCTGCAGAAAATTAATGTGCCGTGTACAACTAATCAATTGCAAAATCCTGGTCTTGCCCCAGAACTTAGGGTCAGTCTTGTTGCTCCTAGAATCAGAATGTTAAAGTGAAAAACATGTCTGATTATTACAGTGCTGGAAATGCTGATGTTAATTACCAGTGAAGGTTGTCACTGCCTCTGACTTCAAAAAATCTTTGCTGAGCGTAAATGGGTAACTAGTAGAAGGACAACAACTATAAATACATGGTGTTATTGAAAGAGAATTTGAAAGAGGATTTAATTAACTTGGTTAAAACCTAATTTCATCTTCATTTTATAGGACAAGCTGAATTTAAGTTGTATTCATAGTCCAATGGTTACTGAACTTATGAGAGGAATTCGTTCTCAAATCGAGGGGCTTATCACTGGCCTTCCATCACGGGAAATGGCAGCTATGTGTTTAGGATTGGCACATAGGTGAGTTGCCATTGATGCTGTACTTCCAGCTTTAGTCAATTCCTGCATCCTTGAATACCCAAAACTCGCTTTAATATTGGTGGGAAATGAATACAGGATTAGGTCCGAAGTCTATGCGCATGAATTTGTGTGAAGTCTTGCTCTAGAAGCAAGCACTTGCCAGGTTCACTGAGTTCTGCACCACAGATTCCAGTCAGACCTCTCGATATTTGCTGTAGCTTTGACCTGAGTTGAGTAGTTTTTTTCTTGTATATTATGTAGCTGAATAATATTTTCTTTAAAATGCAATCCTTGGCAATATGACATAATTAATTTTACACTAATTCATTACCACTGAGGCATCTGATACTTTAGTGCTTAATACAAATATTGGACTCAGTGTTTCATGGAGATATGTAATTTGTATCTCCATGACTGTACGTACCCCAGTGGTACATAACATAAACATCAAAGGTGGTGTTCTTCCCTGTAGATTTAAACAGAGCAGTAGCTCTGCACACAGAGGCATGACAAATACGCAATTAGGTGCCAGAAACTCGAGTGTCAATCGAGATTCTGATGTGAACTCAGTGTGACCTCGGGCAAGTTGCTGAACCTTTCTAGTTTACTCTTCTAAAATGGAGATCATTATCTTCCTTGCTGGTGTAATTGAGAGGATTAATGTTTGTACAGCTTTTTAAAGATATAAATCCCTACCTACATGCAGAGTTTTATTTTTGCATAATCCAAATGTGTGATGCAAAATCCTAGAATGTATTTTAAAAGCGTAGATGTTGGGCTTCTCCTAAAATGTAGTTGGGGGGGCATTTATCTATTAGTTCTTTACAGTCCTACTTCTGAGTTTGACTACTTTATAGATCCATGTTTCCCATGGATCAATTGTAACCATTGCAAAACTGGAAAAACTTGCTTTGTTTCTGTGAAGAAATTTGCAAAAAGTAATGAACAGCAGATTTCCTGCCACTGTGTGCATGCAGCTTCTGCTGTGGGACAGACAGCTTTCTTTTCCTTTCTGGTGCCTTGGTTCTGATCTTCCTACTAGCTACTGTTTGATCTGCAGCTGTTATGGAAATAGTGCTTCTCCAAACTTCCCATTATGTCCAGCAGAGGCCAGTCTTTGACATTAAACAAGAGTGAATGAGCCCACAGCAGGACTCATTCATGCAAAATAAAACAGGTGGAGAATGTATGGTCTTTGCAATGGAATACCAGGGGTGCTAAAGGGTACAGCTAATAACTATATCTTTGTTTGCAGCCTCTCCCGATACAAGCTGAAATTCAGCCCAGACAAAGTAGATACAATGATTGTCCAAGCAATCTGTGAGTATATTCAGAATTTATCTCTCTAAGTATTCTGCTGATGCCAGCTAACTTTCATTATCACAATTTTGAAATGTGCCCTTTTCAAGATTTCTGCTAGTGTTTTAGTATAACTGGGCACCTTGAATCAACTCAACAGAAGTTCTAAAAACTATTGCTTATGAACGGTGCTACAGTAATTTAAACATGAAATAGTCAGAGAGGGTGGTATTAAAAGGTGAAGTCCTTTAGTTATCCAGAAAACAGTTACAGCGCACACAGTGGCAGTTCAAGCTTCCCATTGCTTCAATTCCCAATGTGCATCACCCTGGCTAGTGAAGAGAAGTTAGTTGTTCCCTGAAGAATTTGGTCCTTGGCACCTTGACTGAAGGTGCTATTTGTGGTGGTAGCTTGTGTGAAGTGAACTGAGACTACAACACAGGAACAGTTTAAATATTCTTGAAAATAATTATAAGACAAGGGGTAGTGCCATGTTCTGTATCCTGGCTTTTCTTAAGGGGAACAGACCAAAATTTATTTGGCAAATGGAAAATTGAATATCCAGACCATCCTTACTTTTCCTTGAACAATGCATGCTATAATGGAGTTGCTCACTATCAGGCAGTGGTGAGTGGAACAGTTCAGTGCTGCAAATCCCATGCTCTGTTTTTGATGGAATCTTGTCAAGCTGAAAATAATGACTGAATTCAAAATTTCATCACTACTACTGAGATAACAGATGGGAATGATAGTATTGCATTACAAGAAAATGCTGTAGCTTTGGGACTTTGTAATAGTATGTGCAGTGGGAGTTCTACCCTGCTGTAATAGAAATTAAGCTTATAGCTCACATCTTTAGCACTGAATGGAGAAGACAGCCTACTGCATTAGTTCTATATTTATATTTTGAACATGTTAAAGAGTTTTACAGCTGAAAAAAAGGCTCTGGGCTGAAACTAAGAATCTTCAGTTTCTTTCATTATTAAAATTTTGGGGGGAGTTGTGTGGTCTCTTCACACTTAACTCAAACACAAATTGTAACTTATACTTCATATGGAGGAGGGTGTATTTAGTTTACTATGATGTGTAGTAACTTTAACATACTGTGTCACCTCCACACTGTTTGTATCTACCTTTGTTTGTACAGTGCCTCACATAACAGGATCCCAATCCTGATCTGGGGCTCAGGTACTACAGTAATTTAAATATCAAATAATCGAACAGTGGCTTTTGACATCTACGTCCTTTTTAAAGAAAAAAACTGGTTAGAGGACTAAGTTTTACACCTGAGACACAATCTCATCAGAAAGTCACACATCTGCCATCTGGAATGGATGACTCGGAGCTCCTAGATAGCCAAGTTGCTGCCCTTTGTTTCTCTGTCACCACCACTGTTGGGAGAAACTATTCACATGCAATATATTCAGCATATGGCATGTGAAAGAGGCCCATCATTTGAGTGGCGAGTCCCTGTGACAAAACTTCAGGCCTTACCATCATGTTAACTAATGGCTCTTTTTTTTATTGTTGTTTGTAGATGATTATGAAAACATAACAGTTCGGCATAATGAAGAGTTTGACAAAATGAACAAAACAAAACAATTCAAAATTGAAACTCATCCTTGTGCCTGTCATTGTACCCATATGGGATCATTCACTACCTGAACATTGCAAAACCTAGGCACATTGGGATGAGTTAAGAATAGAATGTTAGCCATAACTCTAAATACTCTGTCTGTTGGATGTTTAAATTGAACCTTTTCTGATTGTAGCTACGTATGGGAAACACATTAGCACCAGTTAAACTTTCAGAAAGGCTATTCTAAAGTGGCTTTGGACAGAAGATCCATAGCATGCATGTTGCCCAGAAAAATTAACAGTGAAATTATTGAGTGAGGAAAGGTTTGATGGATTTTCATCAAACTGTGCATTATTAAGAGGTAACTTTCAATCTCTGAGGCTTGTTTTTGTGGAAGATAAAACCGCTTCCTTTGAGAATGCTGGGTTGTATAGGCATCCTTAATTCTGGGATGTCCTAACTTTTGACGGTTTGACTATGTGACTTTAATGTTCTTTTAACATAGTGTGTAATTTGACCTATTTTGTTTGCAAAGTACGTTTCTTCACTGAAACAAATCCTTCAATGATTTTAAAATACAATAATGATGACCAACCTTGTCACAGTACATTGGTGTTTGTATTCATGCAAGAGAAACATTGTGGGAAAAATACCTTGATATTTCCCTTTTGGAGTGTTCATTATACGAGACTTTAAAATGACGCCCTTTAGACTTACACTTTTTTTTTAACATGTCTGTCCTATCTGCAGCCCTTCTTGATGACCTGGACAAAGAGCTGAATAACTATATCATGCGCTGTAGGGAATGGTATGGCTGGCACTTCCCTGAACTTGGCAAAATAGTCGCAGATAATCTAACATACTGTAAATGTGTGCGGAAAGTTGGTGAGTAACAATTTTGAGTATGTATGTGAGATTGTTGATTATTAGTATGAACCGCAACTTAATAGAGCCTTGTGGACCAGATTTCCTGCTGTTCACTAATGTGCATGCAGGCCATTTCACCTGTTCATGATCGTATATCATTCCAGTGACAACTCCAGGAAATGCTTCTGTGGGAAATTGATGTTAGGAAAGTAATATAATTTGGCAATAGTTTGTTATAATGTAGCAGTTGGAAAGAAGGAGACTGAAGGACTGGCTAGCTCCCCACAGATCACCAGAAAGTGCTCTGCGGAGCACCATTAGTTCACAGACCAGAGTTTGGGAATTACTGCTTAAAACTGATATATAGAGAAAAACACTTAGCTGGTGGTTTGTTTGTGTTCCTGAGACCGCAGCTGGTTTGTATTTATGCCTTGGAACAAAAGTAACAGTGGCTTTAATCTTGTGATCATCTGCGTGTCAACTCCTATGCATGGTTTTTGTATTCATTTGTACAGTGATTTGGTAGTTTTTCAGAGAGGAATGTGTGGCTTTAAGGGAGTTTCCTTCCTGTGACGGGCTACTGGAGAGTAGTAGAAGGATGCTAAGTTAGCCCAAGACTGATGAAAGCCCTGTTCCCCTTGCAGCTGCCCAACCTTTCCTTCAAGCTGATCAGGGCCAGCTGAGACCAAGGTCAGCTGAAACCAATTAGGGTCAGCAGCAGTCAGGATCAGCTGAGACCAATTAAGGGCTGCCTGGGAGCAGATAAAAGCTCCCTGCCAGTCAGGCAGGGGTCTCCTGGAATCTGGAGAGTTTGGAGTTTTGGGAGAGTTTGAAGAGTGTGGAGAACGGGGGGCAGGAGAACTGCGAGCGGCAGGAGCCAGAGAAGCACAGGGGGTTTGGCCATTGGAGTGGACACTTAGCCCTGACAGAAACCAGGGTAGGGAAGCAGCCCAGAGGGAAGATTGTCATAGTGCATTATAGCAGCAGCCAGCCACTGCTGTCAGCCAGGGTCTCTGAGCTGGTGTCGGAAGAAGAGGGCGGGCTCGGACAACCCCTACCCCACCACAGAATCTAAGGTCCCGAGGGCACTGCTCGGCCGGTGAAGGCCCGAAGGGAGACGGGGCAGAAGTGAGATGGTTGCCATTTTAGGACTGGTGGGAGGCCCAGGCGGCCATTTTGTGCCCACCGCACCAAAAGAAGCGCTCGGCCCATGGAAGCACGAAGGCCACCTTACCACACTTCCTATAGCATATTAGTAGAGCCCTGCAAATCTGTGGATATCCTCTTTACATCTGTGGATAGCTGCATCTGCAGTTCTTTGTTTACCATATTTGCGGATCAGATGCTGATAATATTTTTTATCTGTGCAGGGGTATGGAGCAGCGGTTCTCAGCTCGGGGGAAAGAGAGGAACGGGTGGTTTCAAGGGGTCCATCCACAGGGCTAAAGCTCTAATCCCCGGTGCATCCTCTTCTCCTCTGCCCCCAGCAGAGCTTGGGGCTTCTGCTCTGTGGGGCTGCGAACCCCCTGAAACTGGCTTGTGGCCCCCCCAGGAGGCCACAGATGCTGGGTTGAGAACCACTGCTCTAGAGGGTGCGGATGCAAATCCATATAAAAGGTAGAGTGCAGATCATGGGTTGTATACAATTTAATTACCTCAGATACGGATCCAAATTTTGTATCTGTGCAGTATTAGGGAGGAATAAATTAGAGCTTGCTAGTGGTAAATGGCTGACTTAGCTGTCTTCCTGGAATTCTCCCTTCTAATGTTAGCACTGCTTTAAAATGTTTCAATTTCTTAGGAAATCTTGAGTCCTGGCACAAATTTGTTTATGTAATTGCATTCCCTAATTATCTTATTTTTTTGCCAAAAAATAATTCAACCTTGAGGAATCTATCTGTTAAGGAATATTAAGCTACAAAATAAGGGATTTTATTTATCAAATTGTATTTAGAATGGGCACTTAAAATCATTTCCAAATTGAATTAGATTTAAAGATCTATATGCTGATTTATATATTTGGAATTTAGAAAAGGAAATTCAGAAATGTAGGAATGGAAGGGACCTGGATAGGTCATTTAGTCCAGTCCGCAGCACTGAGGCAGGACTGAGTATTAACTAGACAGTCCCTGACAGGTGTTTGTCTAACCTGTTCTTAAAAACTTCCAATGATGAGATTCCACGACCTCCCTAGATAATTTGTTCCAATGCTTAACCTTTACAATGAGGAAGTTTTCCTGGTATCTAAATTAAATATTCCTTGCTGCAATTTCAGCCTGTTACTTCTTGTCCTGTCCTCAGCATTTGAGAACAATTTATCACTCTCTTCTTTATAACAACCTTTTACATACTTGAAGACTGTTATCATGTCCTCTCTCAGTCTTCTCCAGACTAAACAAACCTAATCTTTCCTTGTAGGTCATGTTTTGTTCAATCATTTTTATTGCTCTCCTCTGGGCTTTCTCCAGTTTGTCCACATCTTTCCTGAAGTGTGATGCCCAGAACTGGAACAGTACTCCGGTTGAGGTCTGAGTACAGTGGAAGAATTACTTCTCATGACTTGCTTACAACACTCTGCTAATATATCCCAGAATGATGTTTGGTTTTTTTGCGACAGTATTACATGGTTGACTCATATTTTTTTTTGTGATCCACTATAAGCCCCTAGATCTTTTTGCAGTATTCCTTCCTCGGCAGTCATTTCCCATTTTGTATTTCTGCAATTGATTATTCCTTCCTAATGGATAGGAATGGGTTTCCATGTTGATTAACTTGACTCTTACTCTTCATACTCCCTCTGTTTTTGATTTACTTGATCTTCTTTTCTCTCCACCTTCGATATTGTCCTGCAGGAGACAGAAAAAACTTTTCTACCTCTGATCTCTCAGAAGTCCTGCCAGAGGAGATTGAGGAGGATGTGAAGGCTGCTGCAGAGATCTCCATGGGGACAGAAGTATCAGAAGAAGACATAAACAATATACTGCATCTCTGTGACCAGGTACGTATGCATTTAGAGCTTTAATTTAAGATGTGTAGCAATGTAAGCTGCTTCTTCTGTTTTCCTAGGGAGCAGTTTTTCTATGGCTACTCCAGCACACTTTCTCAGTGGCAATGATGATTCCTATATTGTTGCTCTCCTGATGTACAAACATGAGGGTGCACAGTCACTACCTCATCTGATGCCATCTTGAATTGCTGACATGGAAAGGAGCCAGAGGTTATTGGATGTCATTGTGAGAGGAAGGCTAACAAATACCTATTTATTAAAAAGTGCTCTGAGATCCTTAAAAAGAAGGATGCTGTGTAAATTCTAAGTTTATATAGCCCCTTTCATCTCAGTTTCAAGATGCTTTATAAAAGTGTGGCGCTAGCCCCATTTTGTAGATGGAAAACTGAGGCCAAGAGGGTTATGGTCCCAGTCTTGCTCCCGTGCTCATAAAAGATAAAATTCCCATTTCAGTGATGCAGAGTCAGCCTGTTTGTTACTTACCCAAGCCAACAGTCAGTAGCAGTAGTAGAGAGTTCCTGGCTCTTAATCCCCAACTCAGTCAGCTGTATATCACTGACTGCCCATTAGTACGGTTTAATTTTTTGTTTCTAACATTATATGAGGTAAAGAGTATCCCATTTTAAGAGAATGGTTACAGATATTCATGTTAAAACTGAATGTTCCAGATTTCGTATTACAAAAAATGGCCTCAGTAATTGTTCTTCATTATACTTGGCATATTGTCAGTCCCTTTATATTGGGGTTTTACTGATAGTAGCAGCATAGTGAAGAGAAATATAAATCCTATATTTTGTATTTTTATAGAGTTGCTGTGAAGCTGCCCATACAAAGCTTTCAGATAAACTTACTTTTGGCTCTCTGTTAGGATTTCACACCCTGTTACATTCCAGTCTGCTCTAACTCACTTAGGGACAGCCTCTTAACTGCAATCCTTGGTGCTTTCCCTTTTTGACAGACACATTAACACTTTTGCAGTTGGTTGTTAGCTGTTAGATTCCTTTAACCTGATCTTCCCATGTGTCTGTGCCAGGTGATTGAAATCTCAGAATATCGAACCCAGCTGTATGACTATCTCAAGAACAGAATGATGGCCATTGCACCTAACCTCACTGTTATGGTGGGGGAATTGGTTGGAGCAAGGCTTATTGCTCATGCAGGTAAGTCACTTTGATCAGTGTATAGCACCTTAGCTGTGAACTGGCTTCATAAGATAAGTCCATCAACAGCTTTCCTTGAGGACCTGGTCAATGGAAAGCACTGTGCTAAGCTCTTGATGTAAAACATTTTGATAAAAGGCCAGAATAACATATTGTGGTGTCAGAATATTGGCATGAGGACAGAAGGAGTCAATGATGATTCAATTTTCAGTTTGCCTGAATTCTTTTTAGAATATGAGGGCAACGTCAGTCACTACCTCTTCTGAGACACTTTCTGAGCCTGTTGCCAACAGTTCAGTCACATCTGAGTTAAACTGTTGGGAGGTTGAGCTTAAGCTGATGTCAGACTGACTTGAAAAGTGTTAGTTTTATCTCACTTTCTTAAAGTGGTAGTGCCAACTACAGATCATGCTGTCAGCATTCTTACTGCAGATTATCCCTGAATTCAGTGGGATGTTTTGTGTCAAGTCAGTCTTTCCACCCCTTTTCCAAATGAAAGCCTGGAGATACAGAATTGGTCTTAAGCGTTGTTACTTAAGTAATAGAGGATCAACAGCACTTTCCCCTCCTTCAAGAAACTAATGTAAATCAGCTTATAAATCCTCCGCCATCAAAGCTTGAAACTTGTCTCCTACCTTCACTCATTTCCTAGTATCATTCTCTGACTTGTAAGGGTATGTCTACACTGAAATAAAACACCCACAGCTGGCCCATGTCAGCTGATTCAGGCTCATCGGGGTCAGGCTGCAGGTCTATAAAATTACTATAGATGTTTGGGTTCCGTCTCCAGCCTGAGCCCGAACATTTGCACTGCAATTTTATAGACCTGTAGCTCTAGTCATCTGACCCAGGCTAGCCATAGGTATTTTATTGCAGTGTAGGTATACCCTTAGGCTGTTCATACTCTGATAACTGACAGTGCCATAACATTTTCTGCCCTAGGTTCCCTTTTGAATCTGGCGAAACACCCAGCTTCCACTGTTCAGATTTTGGGTGCTGAGAAAGCACTTTTTAGAGCTTTGAAGACTAAACGGGACACACCCAAGTTTGGCCTGATTTATCATGCTTCTCTTGTGGGACAAACTACTGCAAAAAACAAAGGAAAGGTGAGTTGCTGAAATGATCTATCTTGGTAGCTAGCTTTTTTCCTGTACAGATGAATGTCTGTGGAGATTAGATGGCTAATCTGAGGGTCCTGGTAGGGATTTTTCTACTACTTGCTATGATTCTCTTTCTTTTGTGATGATATGCAGAATACAACTGCACCACAGATCTTACTGTCAGCTGTCACCATCTTTCCTGTTAGAAAAAGGGAATAGAGTGGTCAATGCAAAAGTCTGAGTGATAATTTTAGTGACTAAATCCTGCTGGACTATGTGATTAGCACTGGGTAACAAGCTTTCTTAAGGTGCGTTACATTTCTTAGCTATTAGTAAAATATGCTAAGAGGACATTACATTTCCTCGATTTCAGAGGAGGAAATCCTTGAAATCAGACTTCTACTCCATAATGGAATTAAAAGCTTATGTTTAAAGGACATAGGGAATTTAAAGGTATTTTTTTGTAACGTGACTTTGAACATGTATTCAAATTGGGGAAAAAGTTCTTGAGTTGTTTTTAAAGGCAGATTGCTCCCTGATATATGTCAAGTTGTCCTGATTTGAGAAGGGTGGATGGTGAAGTAAAGTTACCATATAAAAAATCTCAACACTGAAGTTGTGGCTGAATGGGATGTATTGCTTATTTTCTGGGCTAAATGCTATTACTGAAGGTCACTTCATTCTCCTATTTCTTGGTATCATTTGCAGATCTGAGTTCGGAGTGAATTACCACCTTATGTTCCAGCTCAGCATTTAACACTCGCCTCTTTTTCCAGATCTCTCGAATGCTAGCAGCCAAAACTGCCCTGACTATTCGTTATGATGCCCTTGGAGAGGACTCCAGTGCTGAAATGGGAGCTGAGAACAGATTAAAAGTAGAGACTAGACTGAGACACTTGGAAGAGAAAGGGGTGAGTGTTGAAAAGATAATTAAAGCTATTCAGGAGAGAGGAGACTTTAACTTTGTTTCTGTTACGTGCAGGGTGAGCGGTGTGGTTCTTAGAATACACTTCTCTCAACTCCTCTTCTCTGCATAAGATTGTGGTGCTTTCCCTTGCAGTACTTTTCCCTGGCCTAGACTGGAACAGAAAGTGGGGGACTTCTGGTTGAGCCCATCTCTGCATTCCTAGGCCACCATTTGCATTAGTTTTTCCTCATTCCTTATCTACATTTAGATGTCAATGTGAAATTTCAGTTCTGATCATGAGTGACACACACATGTTCCACTGGCATTGCTGCTCTGATTGCTTGATATTTTGTGGCATTTCTGTTTCTTGGAAGGAAGCTCCTTGGAGCTTTAAGGATTCTTCCCTTCTAATATTGTCGTCTTTGGTCCCCCTAATTCTGAACATTTTACTTGTCTCAGTCATACATGTAGTCCACTCCCTCTGGAGCCAGTAAATAGAGAGTCATTGTCAGCCAAAGAGGATGCAAAGTACTGAGTTCCTCTCCTGTCACCAGGAACGAATCACCCTGACTCCCCACACTGATGTTGCATCCGTCTATACAATACGTTGCAATTTTGTCAGTATCACTGCCTTCTTCTGGGTGGAGTGTCCGCCCTGCTTCAAGTATGTGGTCCTTTTAAACTCCAGTGGCTGCAGCCTTTAAAGTTTAGACATTCTACTACACAAGCTTCAGTACTGACATTTCTTATAAATTACAAAGACATCTGCACTTCATGAACATTGAACAGGTTAGAAATAAAATGCACTTGGCACCTACATTTCTAAATCCAAATTAAGACCCTCTCATGCCCACTTGCCTGAAAAAGTAAATATTGTTTAGTCATACTTCATGGTCAGTTAAAGCAGCTAGCTTTTTTGCCAGGCATTGCATGCCCATCTTTCCAGTTTTAATTCCTTTCAAGGACTGTGGCGGTGGTTCTAAATTGTTTTCAATATGAGTAGTTTGTTTTTCATGTCTACATTTTTGTCCTAGATAAGAAGAATAAGTGGCACAGGAAAGGCCTTGGCCAGAGCAGACAAATATCAGCACAGGAGGTGGGTAGTTTTCTGTTCAGCTTGGCTTTGTATAACTTTATTTTTATCATCCAGAGTCTTGGATTTTGATCTCTCTTGACTTAAGTTCCAGGAAATGTTTTTTATGCTCTTATACTGGCAACACGCCCATTGCTAAGTACCACCTAATTTTCTTCCATTTAACACAATTGTGGCAGAGCAAAGCAAGTGGATTAGGGTAATTGCCCTAATTTTCTGAGAACGGGTTGCTGAGACATCCTCTGAAAGAACATTAGGGATTATCAGCATCAGCTATGAAACTGATAGCTCTGAGTATCAATACCCAGCTGGTTTATTTCATGCTAGTCAGAATTAGTTAAAATTTTAGAAATACCGGGTTTAGGTAAACTTGTCCCCATGATATTTTTGAAAGACACACTGGAAACTTCCTTTCCGACAATTTCAGTCTAGAAAAGGCTCAAATCATTGTGTTGAGCAAAGTTTCATCTTTCCTGTTTGGGTTCCATACACGATCAATGTTACTGTGTCCTTACCATTATATGTTCTGTGTATTCTGACAAAATATTAAAAAGACAATTTCTGGTACCTGTAGTGATGCTGGAAAGTGCAGCTCAAGAAATATCCAAGTGAAGGGAATCAATGGCATAAACGACAGTTGGACAGGTGATTCATTTCACTTGTGTGGGCTGAGGACAGTTAAACTTAGCAATTTGCCCCGGTGAATCATCTGTTGCAGATGGACGTTGGGTATGCGTGCAACAAAAGCACGGTTGAGAGGTCAGTTCTGTCAGTTATTATTAGACAGTGTTACACACGCAATCCCATAATAGCTGCCTCGACCCTCACTGCCAGTCACAAAACTGCGTGTCTCATAGGAAAAAATCTTCAAAAACATTCAGTGAGGTAGATTGTTTGTTTGCATGACGTGATTTATGGCAGGGTTTTACATTTAGAAAAACTTTGAAATGGCATCAGTGGGAGAGTAAGAAGATGGTATGGCCTGTATGTTTTTAGCCTGTTGACTTGGGGAGTCCTGACTTCCTGGCTGGACATGTTCGCAGAACTTTTCAGCACTAACAAATGGAATTTGAGGCTTAAAAGAAGAGCGGACTAAAGATAACTTCCAGCTGTGTGGCTCTCCCTAGCAATCTGGAATAAAAAAGGTAAGATGTATGTCTTACCATGAATAAACTGTGGAAATTTAATATTTCCAAGTTTTCTACCAAAAGTGGCCATCTTGCTGAAAAGTAGCAGCTTTTCTAATGCTGGTAATGTGAGAGACAGATTGTAAATCCACAGGTTGTAAATCAGATTCCACCCTACAGTAATACTGGATTAACAATAAACACATTTTGATGTTGGCTAATTGTCCGTTCTCTTTATGACTGAACTGATATCAAAGTGTCAAGGGGAGCTTCTGTTATAATCTGATACGTACCCGTCCCTCAATTACTGACAGCGTCACTCATCTAATTTTTGACCAAGATGGCCATCTGCAGTTGGATCAGAAATACCCTTCTCATGGTTTGTATAGGGTGAGAGTAGCTTATTGCCACATCAAAGCTTACATTTACTGCTGCATGGGGTACAATTTCCTTTGAGTCATAAATGTATTGGACTGCACTTACAATCAGTTGTATCGTATAGTATCTTGTAGAGATGGTCCAAACATCCCCTTCTCCCCCCAAAAACTTTGCCAAACATTGAACTTTGCTTATCTATAGTAACTCATTGTAGTCCTTTTGATCAGCACTAAAATATTATAGATGATCAGAGGAGGATTAACGTGGTGGTGGTCTCCTCCTGTCACTGTTACTGAAACAGTATATGCATACCCATAAAAATATTCTGATCATTAGTAGGATCTGTATATTTAAAACTTACTGCTTCAGTAGAAAGACTATACTTAACTGATGCTAGAGATATTGCCTTAGCTAGTAGCTGTCATTGGATGGGACAAGCCTTTAACTGCCCCAGGGCCTGGAACAGATGTAGGAAGGAACTGAAGGAAGTCAGAATACAGGAGTGAGCAGAGTATTGAGATGTGGGCATGCATGCTGGTGAGGGTGACTAGAGATGGGAAGGTTCCAGAAGGAACTGGAACTGAATGAAGGAGGAGTCTTAAGAGTATGTCTACGTTGTGTTCTTAAAACGTGGCAGCGAGTCTGAGAGCCTGAGTCTACTGACTTGGATTTGTGCTGTGGTGCTAAAAATAGCAGTTTAGGCGTTGCAGCTTGAGCTTCCGAAACATACTTGTTCCTTGGGCTTCAGAGCCTGAGATGCAGCCCAAGCCCAAAGATCTACACAGCTGTTTTTAGCGCCACAACACAAAGCCAAAGTCTGTAGACCCAGGCTCTCAGACTCACTGCCACAAGTTTTAAAGTTGTAAAACCATAGTGTAGACATGCTCTTAGACTTCTCCATAGCCTACGACTTTTGCGAGCACGATTCCTAAGATCCAAATCAGAATTGGGTAGCCTCTTGTGCCTTTTAAAAATCTCTGTCTTGGACATGCTGTTGAACAGACTTTCTGAATTTTAGGGAACGTCTATACTGCGTTTTAAAACTTGCTGCAGTGAGTCTGAGTCCAAGTCTACAGATTTAATGCCCATTTTAAAACATAATCCCAACTATACATACAAAACGATGGAGACTAAATTAGCTGTTACCACTTAGGAAGAGATCTTGCAGTCATTTTGGATAGTTCTCTGAAAACATCTGCTCAGTGTGCAGCGGTGGTCAAAAATGCTAACAATATTAGGAACCATTAGGAAAGGGATAAATAAGACAGTAAATATCATAATGCCACTGTATAAATCCATGGAACTCCCACACCTTGAATACTGTGTGCAGTTCTGGTTGTCCCTTCTAAAAAAAATATAATAGAACTGGAAAAGGTACAGAGAAGGGCAACAAAAATGATTACTGGTGTGGAACAGCCTTCATATGAGGGGAGATTAAAAAGACTGGGACTGTTCAGTTTGGAAAAGAGACAACTGAGGGGGATATGCTAGAGGTCTAGTAAATCATCATTGATTTGGAGAAAGTGAATAGGAAAGTGTTATTTACCCCTTCACATAACACAAGAGCCAGGCATCACCAAATGAAATTAATAGGCAGCGGGTTTAAAACAAAAGGAAGTACTACTTCACATAATGCGCAGTCAGCCGGTGGAACTTGTTGCCAGAGGATGTTGTGAATGCCAAACTACAACAGGGTTAAAAAAAAAATTGGCTAAATTCATTCCCCTCTATTCGGCATTGGTGAGGCCGCATTTAGAATATTGTGTCCAGTTTTGGGCCCCCCACTACAAAAAGGATGTAGACAAGTTGGAGAGAGTACAGCGGAGGGCAACAAAAATGATTGGGGGGCTGGAGCACAGGACTTATGAGGAGAGGCTAAGGAAACTGGGCTTGTTTAGTCTGCAAAAGAGAAGAACGAGGGGGGATTTGATAGCAGCCTTTAACTACCTGAAATGGGGTTCCAGGGAGGATGGGGCTAGGCTGTTCTCGGTGGTGGCAGATGACAGAACAAGGAGCAACCGTCTCAAGTTGCAGTTGGGGAGGTCTAGATTGGACATTAGGAAAAAGTTTTTCACTAGGAGGGTCGTGAAGCACTGGAATGGGTTACCTAGGGAGGTGGTGGAATCTCCATCTTTAGAGGTTTTTAAGCTGAGGCTTGACAAAGCCCTGGCTGGGATGATGTAGCTGAGGTTAGTCCTGCTTTGAGCAGGGGGTTGGACTAGATGACCTCCTGAGGTCCCTTCCAACTCTAATATTCTGTGATTCTATGATAGGCTGTTAGCCAAGATGGGTAGGGATGCAACCTCATTCTCTGGGTGTCCCTAATCCTCTGACTGCCAGAAGCTGGGAGTGGACGACAAGATGGATCACTCGATAATTGTTCTGTTCATTCCCTCTGTAGCATCTGGCATTGTCCATTGTCAGAAGACTGGATATGGGGCTAGCTGGACCATTGGTTCTTATGTCATGCTTGTGCACATGGCCATACCCTCTTGAAGGAAAGGCTTCTTCAGTTGTGGGGAAAGCAACACAGTGGATGACTTGAAGTCTCTGTTTAGAATAGAATTGAGACCTTGATTACAATGACCTTTATTATACAAAACTAAAATTCAACTTATCTGAACTGGGCTTTTCTGTGCAGATAAGATGATTGTACTCTGATTGCAGTGGTGTAGCCATGTTGGTCCCAGGATATCTTTTACTGAACCTACTTCTGTTGGTGAAAGAGACACGCTTTTGAGCTACACAGAGGAAGAGTGTGTAGCTCAAAAGCGTATCTCTTTCACCAACAGAAGTTGGTCCAGTAAAAGACATTACTTCACTCAACCTTGTGTCTGTGTTGTACTCTGTGTAATCTTCTATGTTCAAGATCAGGAGTGTTTATTTCTTGGTAAAAGATTCTTCACTTCACTGTCTCCATTGAAAATCAGTCAGTGATAAGATGTTGATAGAGAATTGAAAGTGAGCGTTTCATCATTGCATTTTATCTACAGTGCTGTTTCTTCCCTTGCAAATTTACAACTTACTGAGTTTTCTTCATTCCAGTGAAGTGAAGACATATGATCCATCTGGTGACTCTACACTTCCTGCCGTTCCAAAAAAACGTAAAATTGAGGAGGTGGAAGAAGAGGAGACGGAGGTTACAGTGAAAGCAAAGAAGGTCAAAGCAGAAATGAAAGGTTGGTTACTGCATTTATGCCTAAAGCACTATTTCCTGTGTGCATTGTATAAAGGGAATTGGAGTGGCATCTGGTGGCCTTTCAGAATACACAACTATTTTCCATGGGTTTGACATGATTTTTTTAATCTTGATGTGGGCTGAAACTGGACTGCATTTGTTTATATACAATCCTAAAAGGCCAGTGGTGCTGTAACTATAACGTGTGTGTGTGTTTGTGTGTGTGTTTAAACAGCCTTAAATGTCTATTACAGAATTACTTGCTGAGTAGATTAATCCTTAACAGACACTGTTTGGTATCATGAAATGAAATGGTTCACATTTAAAAATCTGCCACTGTGCTAACTTAAATACCCATTTACCATGAGTATGGATAAATCCCTATTATCCAAATAGCTCAGATCATATCCAGAATTGGGGAAAATCAAAATTTCAGATAATTAGGGTTTGGATCATAGAGTGATAAAAGTTGATAGGCATAGTTACCAGCTCTAAGTTATCTTGTGAAAGATCGTAGATTTTAATTTTGGAATCGTTAGTCTTTGTATTGAGAACTGCTTTGTAAACTGCCTAGACGATTGTGGTAAAAAGCTATTTCTCCCTCACCTCCAAAGCATCAAAATAGCAATCCTGATTCTCGCTCTGGTAGAGGAGCACAAAGTAACTGAAGAGGAGGGAGGGGGCAGAGATGCTGCTTTTGAGCTCCTCTAAGCCAGAATTGGCTGTGAGTTGCTCCAGGTTATGTCAGGAGCAATGATCTAAATCACACTAGCTGGCAAGGGCTGTAATCAGGGATGCCAAACCATGCTACATGTGCCACCAGGAGATGGTGAGGATGATTTCAGAGCAGCTGTGCTGGTTCTGCACCACCCACAGGTCCTATAATGCCAAGGTGATCTTACTGGGGGCTGGATATGCAAGCTTTATTGCATCTTGTGCTGGTGAAGTGGCGCGCAGTGTCTCTAACTTAGTTGAGGATTGGGGCTATCCTTTGTATAGATGTACTTTTCTGTGGTGTTGGGCAAAAGATCCACATCCCTTTTTTCTGTGGTGATAAGATAATAAATCAAGGACACATGGGAGAGGTCTGTGATGATTTTTAATGTTCTTTGCCTAATTCCTTTTGGAGTGTGGGCGTTTTCGGTCACTATCTCTTCTGAGACCTGTTTGAATGTGTTGCCAGCACTGAATTAATCCTTTATTATAGGCAAAAAATTGTTTCCATTGACTACCTTTCCATTATAAACCTAGATGTGCTCATCCTTATGTCCCTAACCCAAAACTGCCCCAGAAAACATAGTACCTTGCTGACATTTCTCTCAGGTATTCTCCTAGCAGAAGAAATTCTACAGGCAATTCCAGATTAATCAGGTATGGCTTCTTAAAGATTAGTTTAACATTTTTTTTTCACTAATGAACCTGTCTTCTAATGGGTTATACCTCAGATACTTTTGCCTAGGAACCCTATATCTGTCTGATTCATTTGGCCTCACTTTATACTGGTTCCTCTTAGCATTTTGGGGATGTGTAAAGCTTAGTTTTGGCAATGGCTTGGAAAATCAATGCCTCAATTTTCTGTGGAGTGGACAAACTTCAGCATGGTTCAGTGGATTGGCAAGATTATATTGTGCAAATGTTAAACTTTGTAAGGAGGTATCCTGATTTTGTTGGGGGGTGCAGGGCTGAGCCATGCTCATGTCTTTAGCCGATGTGCCTCTTTACTGGAGACACACATCTTAAAAATCTTAACCAGCTGCAATGATCTCCAGACAAACTTCCTTAAACTAGAATTAAGGGTGTAAATAGTTCCGGGAAAATAAATTATTAAAACATACTTCAACCCAAAAACAAACAAACACCCAAAAAACACTGAAGAGCTGAGAACTCCTAAATGAAGTTAGAGTTTGAGTGATAGGAATGCCAATTTGAGACATCATAAACAATCTTCATGGTGTGTCTGATCTTTTTTCACCCTCCACCAAAACCTTACTTCCTGGTCAATATTAGCAACAAATGTTTTGCGCTGTTGTTCACAAAACCTCCCCTCTACATTTGTGTACAATGCCCATCCAGACCTTTCTCCAGCTCTCATTCTTTTTAAGACAGTTATACTATGCTTATTAATGCCCAGATGTCCCAGTCATGACTATTGTGTCAAGGGCTGTACACACTGAGTTGGGCAGATCTGAAGAGCTTATTTATTTCTTACCATCCATGTGCAGATGTATCCTTTCTTGTTGTCCTCTTACACCCTTTAAAATCATCACCTCACTAGGTTCACACATTACTGTCATATCTGTATAGTTTACAAACAGCCTTCCCAGCTACCATTCTGCTCTATTTAACCTTTGTGTATAGCTGCAAAATAGAATGCTACTCAGCATGGTACCAGTCTACTCTCACTCCCAATATACATTTTACTACTTTCTACCCACATTCAATCAGTTATCCACCTTTGAGCCCTGCCCACTGTTTGGACTGGCCACCCACCAAAGCATGTGGTATGATCTGTCCCATGTGTTTCAGAGAATGACATAATTGTTTTCCGGTAGATGACAGAAAAGCTGACATGACCAATAGCATGTGATGGTGGTAGCTTGAGAATTTTGGTAGGTAGTTGTATGTAGTATAAGGAGTGCAGTAGATGGCAGGCGAGGGCTGTTTATAAAGCCTTAACTCTGCATTTCCATGCTTCCAACACATTTGGAGTTTTCGTGTAGGGTTCCTTGGCTTTAACTTGCTTAAACTAGAATGCTGTAATGAGGTGTTTTCTTAACTTAGCATTACAACCTGAAAGGGATGTGAACTTAAATAAATCATGCTTGTCTGAAATCTTTTACTTAATGTTACTGCAACAAAAATAAGAGAATTATTTTCTGTTTCGTCTGAGCATTTGATCACACTTGAATGTCGCTTTCAATGTTTTCCGTTTGTGTGGATCTTTCAAACAGCAACCAAGGGTGGGAGGGACACGCTTTTTAAACACAAAGGGTTTGGACCCCTTTCAGAAATTGGCTGGGAGAGTACCTGAAGTTACTTAACTTAACTTATTTTCTAGACAGTTCAAAATAAGTGTCCTTTGAACACCACTCTATTTCAGCTGGCGGGGGAATCCAATATGAATCAGTGGGAGTGTATGTTCTTACACAGAATGACTGCAGGTTTGAGCCTTCTAATATTACATTGTGCGAACTAGTACCACCAGTAAAACATTCAGCTTACATTAAAGGTCACAGTGTATAGCTATGGTTTGTCACTAAAACTCTTGTCCTGCAAGGAGGGGAAATGTCTTTAATTTATTTAAAAAAAAAAAAAAAAAAATGGTGTTAACCCTACAGGGCAGGCAGGCTCAAGTGACAGGGACTACATATGGCACAATTTAATCATATGCTATTTGACTTGGCATCAGTATGCTGGAAGAAGCGGGTGGAGTATGATGTGTATATAAAAGTGCCTGGTATGTAAAAGTACATTAAAGATATTTTAATGGTAAAACATTCATGGTACTGATACCTACACAACGTAGGGACATCAGTCAAACTAAGCTATTCTAGGTGCTGTTTCAGAACCTGTTGGGAAAGGCTCTTGGCTCTTTTGTCAACTGCTGTACTGCAAAGAAACCCTACTGGGCTGTGTGACTTGACAGTGCCAGGTCTGGGGGGAAAGAACAGCCTCCCTGGAGCTGTTATCCTCATTCTGTTCAGGTTTGAACGTGTAAAATCTTGTGTTGAGCGCCGTTGGAAACAAGCAATTTAAATCTTCATGAAGGCATCCTACTGCTAGCTGTGAGAAATGACAAGGTCTTTGAATGCAGAATACATTATTTTGCATTGTAATTCATGTGACAGTTGCCTTGCTTGGTATGTCAGAGCTGATGACACAGTAATAACACAGGTTATTTTCCAAAGATATCACCCAGCCCATTGCTTGAAAATTTAGTCTTATTACTCAATATCCTAGCTGAATGAAAACTTACAGTACAGCAAATGTGACTCAGAAAATAATGAATGTCACATGGTATAGTAAGAGTAATGTATATGGGTACAATTATTTTTACATAACTACTTCTCTTTATGTATATATTATTAATTGGTGTGGGAAGCTATATTATATATGCATGTTAGCTACATGGCTGATATCTATTGTGGAATCAGTTTATTATTGTACACACCAGGCCTTTCATCTGGAATCCTCTGCTAATGAGGCTTTTAGCATTTTTTACTGGTAAGCTGCATGCATTGCTCTATTTTGCTGTAGATGTAGCTAGGCGTTTTCTACACTGTAATCAATTTTGTGTCTAATGTTTGGACTCAAGACAAATCTTAAAATGTTCCTTTGTATCATTTTACTCTTATGCTGGTCTGAGAAGTTAACTCTGCTGCTACATTTTTGTAAGTTTAACAGGAAGTCCAAGTCTGTTCAGTTTATTTTGTCTGGGATTTATTTTTGTGGTGTTTGATTCATCCCCTCATATTCAAAATTGAATGTGTTCTGGTTCTTTTGGGAGTGCTGTAAAAATCGTTTTCCCTTTTGAGTCATGATTGCATGCCACAAACACTGCTGGATTCAGCATCCCAGTTCCGTAGGAAATGAAGTATTGTTGCTACATCATGATAAGCTTACGCATTACAAGGCATTGTCTGCTAAAGATCCTGGTATCCAAGACTGACTCTGTTAAGCAAAGAAATTTAACGAGGTGGGGCTCCGGTGATTGTGACTCTGCTGCATAAGCTATCAGATCTATAGTGCTTTTTGTTTGGTTTCTCTGTTAGACTGGATATTCCCAAAGCTAAAAGGGGTGGGTAGGTGTGGGAGGGAGTGTGTTAATTATTGACTAGTAGTAGATTATGCTGTACTTGCCCAAATAGTCTGATATGCTAACAACTGTTGGAAGACAGCTGAAAATTAATTGTATTAGAGTGTTTAAGTAAAAAACAAACAAACAATCATATCTTACATTTATTTTTAGAAAATCTGATTCTTTTCACCATTTGTATTGCTTACTTCCTTCTTTTCACTTGATTTGCACAATGCTAGTTGTAAATGTTGCCATGTGAGTTGTAAACACTACAGGGGTATTGTTTGTCCAAACCGATATAAAAACACTTCTTTTTAATATCAATATATTGGCAGATTTTCCTACATCTTGATGTTGGGAATAAATTGATGCCTGCTGCTGCACTCAAATACACTTTTAACATGGATTTTGGTGTCCTTTAGCTGCTTTTGTGATTCTGGTCAAAATATCTTTGTTTGCAGACTGCACTGAAAAGTAGCTCAGCAAACAGACCAAAACATCTTGATTTGGTTTTTTTTTTAACGTTACAGTTGGAGGATTAGTGGATGCTCTTCATCTTAAATAGCAGTGTGCTCACATTTGTTTGAATGTTCAAGTTTTAAGTCTTAAGCAGAATGGTAAGGCCTGATATCAGGAGGGAATAGGCATGTGATAAAGGGAGATGTAGTGGAGAGAGAGGAAAGAGGTGATGTGGAGAGGTGAAAGTGCATGTAGGACTTCTGAATTCACTGTAACGTACACATCTTCATCGTCTTATGTAACATGTACAGTGCAGTTATGGCTTTCATTCTGCTTTAAACACTTCTAACTGACAGCCTGACTCTTTTGCTTTTCTCTGGTACAGAAGAGGCAGATGTGGAGGAAGGTGGTGAACTGGTCAAAAAGAAGAAAAAGAAAAAGGAAAAAAAACAGAGAATGGAAGAAGAGGCAGCTTCGGCTGAAGAGCCATCCACTAGCACAGCAGTGGAGGTGAGATGGGAATCATTCTAAGTGATCAGTTTCATTAAAATTTGCAAGGATATTTTCTTTCCCAAACAGTGAGAGAGAAAAAATGCCCATGTCTCTATATGGAGACTATTGTTTTATATTCTCTTCAGCCCTTTTGTTTGGTAATATCCAGTATTACGGGGTATGAGATGGGTCAGGTTACAAAGAAAGATCATAGGAAATTAATGACTGTCTCCAAGTACTCTATTACCTTTTCTCTTATCCCCATACTTTGAAATGCGATCCCTAGCTTTATATTTCCACCCTTTGGTTCAGCTTAATAGCTACTATTCTGCTAAAGACTGGACAGGCCGTCCTTCAGTCTGCCCAGTGGTATTATTCACTCAGTGGTGTCCCTTAATTGCTCAGAAGGATTTTTGTGTAACACTGGGACTGCACCAGCTGGCTGCTGCTGCTGTGAATCTGGCAATGGTCTCTTAAATGGCAATGCAGAGTGGCTGCCACACAAATAAACACCGAATGAATGCCCCTTTCTATAAACCTTTCCTTTCTATCTGTTTTGAGCCACTGGGGTGTCTGAAACCACGCTAGCTACATTGTGAGCTACCAGCAGTGGTGACTCACCACAGTTTCTCCTGTGAAGGTGGACAAAGATTTTTTTTTTTTTTTTGGAGACCTGTGCTAGCTAAACCATGCTGTAAATGGAGTGCAAATCAGAAATGGAGGGAATGCTGCTTGGGTTGCATCCCTCTGGCTGAGTACTAAAGCCTGGGGTCACTAGAATACAGGGGTGCTTAAGGAGGGAGGGAGCAGCTCACTCCTTGCCTCTCCCACTCACCACCTAATCCTCAGGCCCCTTCCCTGCCTGCAGTGTTCAGCTCCAGGGGAGTGGTAGTAGCACTTCAAGGAGGCTGTAAAGCTGGCCCTGCAGCCCTTCAAAATGGAATTCTCTAATCCTTGATGCATAGTGCCAACTACAGAAGGAAGAAGCATTTGCACCTTCAGGCCACAACTCCACCCACTCAATAGTCCTACTCAGAAACACTCCTATAAGATCCCACCACCCAGAACCTTCCAGTTTCTCTCTTCTCTCTCTGACCCTAAACCCATGATTTTGTGGCCTCACCACATTGGTGGGCTATGGTGGGTTAAGTGACGATTTTTCAACTATTTTGTGGGGTTGTGGACCAAAAACATTGAGAGCCTCTGGTAGAGGTTACTCCTCAGGTAGCATGTAATATGGTAGTTACACAGTTCTGTGTTAGTGGTGGAATTAGCACTGTTTAGAAATTAGTGTGGACATAACCTTGTTTTTATAAATGAGCTTTGGTTCTGCCAAATGCTGAAATCTGTGGAAAAATCTAAATTGCAGACCCCCTATTGTTGACTACTCCTTCCTATATGGATATGAAAGGGTATCTTGCTTTGTGCAATCCTTAGAAATTGGTCTGTTCTGTGGCTGAGTTCCATGTTTTCAGGCTTCCTCTTGTACTGCTGTGCATTGGAGGTAATTATAGGTTCCTGCAGTCCTATGAGCATCCTTTTCTTTAGGGAAGGAAATGGATGGGTTTGTGCGACCCTAACGGCAGTTCATGTTAACATTTGTAAACCCCTTTGTGAATATGAGCATCACTATCCAACTGCTAAGTTATCTAGTTGTTCCTATTGGTGTTCCGATATCTGGTGATAGCAATATTTCTGTTGATTTGCAGAATACAGAGAAAAAGAAGAAAAAGAAGAAAATCAAAGTAGAGCAAGAGGACTAGTGGGGGAGAAAACAACTCATTTGGACACGTCACTTCTGACTATATTCCTGAAAACTTTCCCTTTACATATTTGCTCAAACACCATAACTTCCCCTGATAATGGGAGAGTGCAGATGGAAGATGAGTTTGATAAATATCTTCCATCATTTCCTCAGAACAGAATATTTAATTTGTTTTCAACTCCTTAGGTGGGCCCACTGCCTTATTGCAATTTCTGTAGTTGAGAAGGTCACAATAGGTCCCTGTTCATATGTGGTCTTTTGTGATACTGAATAAAAATATACTTTTTGTATATACCTTGAGCCAAGTTCATTTTGCCTCTCTTATTTCCTGGCACACACTAACCAATTTCACTAAATTTTGTAAAATTTGTAGCCACTAAGGAAAACCTGGCTTTCTTACCTTTTTTAAACCTTAAAGGTTTTTGTTGATTATTTTTTACAAAGGCAATATTACCTGCAATACTGTTCCAGTATTTCTTGTTTAGAAGATGCACACTAATATTAATGTAAATAGCCGTGTATTGGTAAGAATGTTGATCTTTACAGAAGCCAGAAGAATTGTGTATAGAACAAAAGAGCTACATTATCAGCAGTGTACAGTTCAGTTTTCATGAGAGACCTTGAGAGAATTTGGAAGTGAAGATTACAGGGTTTTGCAAATGACTGACAAGACAGACTTACGTTTGTAGTAATGTGAGTTAACTTCTAAATTGTCTTTGTGGTTATTTAACAATGCCATTTTACTTGCCACTTAAAAATCCGAAGGATTGAGTTCATCAGCTACTTAGTGACTAAACTGAAAAGAAAAGCTTTTCTTTGGTTTTTGAAATATAAATGACTTATTTCAACTATTGTTAAATGTTTTTATTGCTTCGGGGTAGCAAGCAATATACTGCCCTGATGAGACTTCAAAAGACATAGTAGACCCTGACATACAGGGTTTACAATGGAAAAGCAAATTCAAACTTAACTATATAATCGACCTTTGCCCAATATTTAGTGCAAATTACCCCACAGACTCCCTTTTCTTATCTTTTTTTATAAGGAATTTTATATTCTTCCCTAACAAAATGGGGGATATTGTCTCTGGCTGGAAGAAGTTTGTCATCTATTTTAAGTCATTGCAGTTGGTGATTTTCTGGTAGATAATTTGACCAGCTCTTCCCATTTAACTGCATGCCCATGTTTGCTTTGTGGTAGTGTTAACAGATATTGATATTGATTTCTCTAATGAAAATATTTATCTACTTGCTTAATTCACCCCTCTTGGTGCAGACAGCAAAATACAGCCTCTTTTCTGCCAGTGTGAATGCTTAGCCACTGCCTTCCCTGGTGTTTCAGTAGAGGAAGGAGGGCAGTTCTAACTAGCAGAGGGAGGGAGACTTCTCAGAGGATGCTGTGAATCAGCGTATCAGGCACCTGTCTCTGGCACATCCTACTGCTCTGCATCCACTGCTTATCCTTGATGGAGCTAGGGTCGTGGGTCCTTATGCTATTGCATTTGCCCACATGAAGTGATCTTTCCCCATTTGGAGCTCTGTGCAGTGGAATTCTCTAGTGGTCAGGATGAATCTCCAGAATTTGAGTGGATTCTGATTTTACTGGTGAAGTAACGGATGCATTAAATCTGAACCTTGCAGCAAAAAGAAAAAGCATGTACAATTATCCATGAAAGACAAATTTTGGATGTAATGCCCTTAGCTTTTTTATTGTAAATATAGTCTCATACAAATTATTACAGATGAGATTTCATTATCGTCTTTACTATTAATGTAATCACTTCCCCAGAAGTCTTAGATAAATTATGTATTCATTGCTCACATGCCGTCCTGTATAATTCATCCGAATCAGAAAATTTGCATAAACATTTTACTAGCTAAACAAAAATTTTCATTCAGATCAGGATATTTAAAGATTATTCACATTTCCATGTTCTTCTAAGTGCTATAGGTTCTTACATTGCAAAACAAAACTGGGCTGTACACATAAGCAGCGAGTTACATGGGCCCATGGTGCTCAGGCTCCACCAATATTGAGGATGGTGGGCTCGGCTTCACCAAAACTGCTTGGGAAGGTGGTGGCTGTGGAGGTGCAGAGCGCAGTGACCCCCAGTGCGACCCAGCCATTCTGCCTCCCTCTCTCCTCCTTCCCTCCCTCCCTCCCTCCCCACCACACACACACACAGCAGCTGGCCAGGAGCCACCCTGGCTCCAAAATGCTTGTTGGTGGCTGCTCCCCCCTCCCAGCTCCACCCCTCTCCCATGTGGGCCCAGGACCCTGGCCAGGAGCTGCTTCTGGCACCAAGCAGCGCTACACAATGGTGCTCCCCCCTCCTGGCCCTGCCCCTTTCCTCTGCCCCTCTCCCACATGACATGGGCCCAGCACCCTGGCCAGGGCAGGGCACCACCCAAAATTATACGACCCAGACACCCATGGCAGTAGAAAATGGGGTGCTGCTGAAGGCTTTCCTTGTTTGGCAAAAGTGATGGACCTTTTGGACCAAGTTCAAGTTTTGGGACCTGGACGCTTCTTTCCTGCTGACCCTCTTTTGAGCAAGGGTGGAATTGGAGATTTCTTTAAAATCTGGGTTCTAGTTTGAACTGCTTGAGAGTAACTAGCTGTCTGACCGCAATATTTGGATAAGGATATTGGCTTGAAAGTTCTGCGGAAATGGTCAATTAAAGTGAACAATGTTATGTTGACACTAAAATGGTAATCATTTGATTCTAGAGTCATCAAGTCTGTATATGAATTTATTATCCCCTTTTCTAGTAGCCAGTACACACTACTAGTGCCTCTGCTGTACCTCTTGAAATAATTTTCTTCTAGAGGATCATTCTGGCAACATTCATGAGCACTAGAATTTGTTCAGAATTAAATCAGGTGATATTTTTCTTTAAATTAATGTAAATTTTACAAACTAAGTTGAAATTGCATTAAGTCACGGGGGAGAGGGGAAAATGAACCAGGGCATAGAGTTAAAGCATATTTACAGTCAAAGTTTGACACCATAAAAATGGTACCATCTTACTTGCCATTTTTTTCCTAAGACATCTGTACTGCTGCAAACAAAATTTGATTCCTTTTAGCGCTGTAGATCCGCTATGGTTTATGGAAGCATGAGCTGCGTTCTGCTCATGGGCAAATATCCAATTTTGTAACTTCTATTACTTTATATGATGCATGAGGAGGAAAGAACACATGGTTTCATCTGGATGCTGTTGGGAGAAAAAATATTGGAGCTCATTGGAGGATGAAAATTTGCAGCAACTGTCAAGGTTTTGACGTTTGTTTTGTATTGGAATGAAAAAACTTTTTCCAAAGATTTCATAAAACTAATGCATATGCATATTAACCACTCTAGTCAGGTAGGTAGGGTAGTGGACTGAGATGTGGCAATTCCAGGAGCAAGTCCTGATTCAGAGCAGTTATTCATCCCAGTGCAACCTTTTGTCTAGGCTTAACTGCGCTCGCTTAGACAACAACTTAGAATGGCAGATGTGCCTTAAGTTAGAAGGCAAAAGGAAATGTTTTTCTGTGGGAGAGAGCTGGAATATGTCTTGTCTCAAATTTTATTCATCTGCTTAAGATCTGTCCTTCTGTTTTTATATGTGAATGTTACATAAAGGACATCTTTCAGTCAAGCTTTTTGTTTTTCAGGCTTTAGTCAGTGGGATTTTTCAAAACCTCTGGCCTAACCGCTTCCATTGAAATCAATGGTAAATGGACTTCCAGGGGAGATGGTTTGGCCAATGCTCAGCACTTTAACTTATAAATTTTTTCTTCCACTTTAATTTGTCAAACTGCAAAAATGACCATTTTTATGTCTAGTATTCCCTCTTTCTCTATGGTTCTGATGATTACATACTTTGATCTAATTCTGTTCACATAAGTCAGTGGGAGTCAATGTTTCAGGCCCACAGATGCCCTAATGCTGGCACAGGTGCAGTAGGTTGGGCCTACCTAACAGTCAGTCATCTGTCCCTAATGCTGCACTGGGTGTTATATACTTTGATCTAATGCTGTCCACATAAGTCAATGGGAGTCAATGTTTCGGGCCCAGGCTTCGAGGAAGGCCAGAGCACACCCTGACCCCACAGCCCACCGGGGACATCAGTTGGTGGTTCCTTCATGGGGCTGTGAGCATGGGTGTGTACTTGGCACGGTTCACCCCTTACCCTGACACCTGCTCCTATTGCAGCATGAGGGAGACCCTGGTGCACATTTATCTCCAGTGTGCCAGGTTGCAGCCCCTCTTCCGGCTCCTCCAGAGCCTCCTGCTGATGTTCTGGTTGCACTTTTCACTGCACCTGTTCATCTACGTGCATCCCATCTGTGGCCCTACCAAGTCAACCTCCTCCTAGCCCTGGCCAAAATGGCTATCTACATGACCAGGGAGAGTGGGTTGGCGGGAGGGCGCTCTACAACTGTGGGCAGAGTTCCTCAGGGCAGCGTCCAGTGGCTCCCATGACACGTTCCGGGGGCAGTGGGTGCTGTCTGGGGTTCTCTGCTCGGTGTCCCTTTCTGGTTCCCTTTGTTTAAACCTGTGACCCCCCACACTCCTTCCTGGTTTTGATTAGTTGTCCCCTGTACCTAGTTGTATCCTGGGCTAAGTACCTCCTCCCTTTAGACTGGGGGGAGAGGCCTTTAGCAGTGGGCAGGCTTGTGACCGCCACCTTCCCAGGTTACAAACAGTACAAGGGGAAAGTTAGCAGATTTGGTTGCATCCCACGCTTGCAGCTGGTCCCCCGGGCAGGGTGGGCAAAGGAGTCTGTATATACATAACACTTAGTATCTTCTGCACCTGTGGGCCCAGAGGAGACAAGCACGCCCGGGGTGGCTAGGAAGGGGCCGGAGGGCGGGTGGGTGGGGGAGACGCAGGCCCACCTGCCCCCCCTGCGTCCCAGCCCAGGGCCCTACCAGTGTCAAAGGGTTCGGCCACTAAGTCAGCTGGGCTCCAGCCGCAACACACTGACCCTGGTGCGAGTGCAAGCTCAGACAGACCCAAGTCAGCTGCCCCAGGCTAATTCCTCCCACTCTGAACACAGCTATCTGTAGGTAGGAATCAGCTTCCCCAGGATAGGTGGCTAGCAGGAGTCCCTTGTCGGCCACTGGCAGGTCCAGGAACTCCTCAGGGCTCTCAGCGGAGGGCAGGTCCTCCGGCATACAGGGCTCAGGTGCCAGTTCCCAGACAATGGGCAGCTCCTCTAGGTTGTGGCTGGTCTCGGGGCGGGGGATCCTTCCCAGTCAGAAGTCTCTGGTAGCTCTGCCCAGTCATTAGGGCCTGGTAGCCCTTACCAGTTGTGAGGGCCCAGCAGGCCCTTGAGACTCTGGCTGGGTTGGGCTCAGGTGGCAGCCCATGGGAAGGAGCATCCTTCTCCAGCAGCAGCTTCCCTGTGATTGAGCTGCTAGGCCAACCTTTTGTACTTCCCCTTCCTGTCTTGGCCCTGCCCCTCTGCTCCCAGGTTCTAAGGCCTGCAGTTCTCTGATCCCTCCAGCAGGGGCATTGCAGCCCTTGCTAGGGCCTAGGCTCTGAGGAAGGCCATAATGCTGTGCAACAGTCATTATTCCCCCCTCTTCCACGTGTATCCCATATTTATTTTAAAGCAACTTGCATGAAGAGCTGCATGGCTTTACTACACACAGTGCTATTTCCTCATATAGGATTGGTTTATTAATATATACATAGCCCTTTGTGTCCAAGATGAACATGTGGTTTTCAGACCAGATTAACATTCTTCAGCGACCCTCTGCATAGCCTGGCTTAATTGTTAGACAATATGTTATACCTGTCCCAGCTTTAAAATTGCCTTATGTTCAATAATTCAATATTTTCAGTAATATTAATCTACAGCATATAGGATTTCTTGACAGTATCTCATCACGGTTATGTAGAGGCTAAAGATTTTGTCATTGGTGATAACTAAACAGTGAATGGAAATAGTGATCTCGTCTCTGCAAAGATGGGTCAAAATGTGTGGGGAAACTGATATGAAATTCATGATAGATACCACTGATTAAGGATGGTTCTGTGCTCCAAGCACAGGACTGGGAATTGGGATATGTGAATCATAGGAGTGGGCTCAAAGAGCAAAGCTTGGTTCTGGATCCAAACTGCTCCAAAGTTTGTGGGGTGTTCAGGTCTTGTATTCTGATTCAGACCACTCCCTCCTGCTTTTACCATGGATTTCATGTATGCTCCCAGATGGATAGCACTTTATTGTTCTGATTCATCTTTAGAAGTAAGAAGATTCTTCTCAACTCTTAATTCAAGCCTTAATTCAGTAATATTTGTGAAGCACTCTGAGAACCTCAGATAAGCCGTGCTGTAGCAAAATGTATTTTGTAGGAAGAGGAGGAGTCTCTAAGAACACAGAGTGCAATAAGGCTGTTTGAAACCAAAATGAAATCTCTATTATAAAACTGCTGCCAAGGGCTCTGTCATGGTAGCCATCTTAGATTCCTTTCTGCAGAAAAGGGAATTAAAACAACTGCTTCAGAATTTTCAAAATCTCCATGTATCATTTTGTGTGGCATAATAGCAATGGGATTAATAAAAAGGAGGGTTTGCTCCAATAATGGTTTAGAACCACTTTAAAATCTCAGCATTTAACTAAAAATGAACATCTCAGTATATATCTGGTGGAGTAGATGGTGGCTGAAGTCTGAGTTCTCATTCTATCAGTGTTCTTGCTCAATTATGAGATTGCAAAGCTCAGAACAAACTGAAGCCACAAAGGATGGGAGACAGACTATTTATACAGCTGTGAATGCCAACACTAGAACATTACAGAGATAAGAAAAAAATAGTTACCAATTACCCAGAAAGTGTATTGCAACACACTGAAGCAATAATGAACAACAATGTGGCAACTGAGCAAGTTTGACTCATACTCTGTGCTGGGGTGGGGAAGAATAGGAACATGTAAAAACAATATGTCTGCATTTTTATTAGATTGACACCAGACAGCCAAACTAACAAACAGGAAACTTTACCTTACCATATGGAGTGAATATCCATAATAATACTTCATACATACACAATTCTGCAAGAATATCAACAGGTATTACAAGTATTAATTAAATCTCACAGCAGCTCTTCAAGGGATTAGCGTAACTAAGTGAGGTTAAATGCTTTGTCCAAAGTCCCACAGAGTGAAATTGACCCTGGTTTAGAAAGTCAGCACAAAGCCTGTGCACTGTTTAAGTATCACTTAAACTCTCAAAATAAAGTTTAAGCAGGCTGCAAATAGTGCATAGGCCTTGTGATGGCTCTCTGTATGGCAGGTCAATTTTAATTACAGGGAGTCTGTGACAACCACAAATAGAACCCAGGAGTCCTTGCTTCCAATCCCTTGCAATAACCACAGAGCAACAATGCCTCTGTGCAAGTAATTAATATCCAGCCATTTTAATGTCAAGATATATAAATCAATTTACTAAGGGCATAATAAATTCAACTAATGTAAAGAATCAACATTATATTTCAGGTAAATGAACTTGTCACTAACAGAAAGGAGATGAAAATAGAAATCCATGTTCAAATATTTGTTTGACAGCATCGCTTATTTTTCACTTTGTCTAGATGCTTGTGTCCTACCAAAAAGCCAGAGGTTATGTTCCCATTGTACCAAACCTGGAGATTGGCTGGCTAGAGAATTACAGGAATTATGTTCTTTCCTGGAGGAAATCCTTTTTGATCTCCAGTAGTTCAGGGCTCTAATTTGGAAGGGGGGGAAATAGTTTGGGACTCTCTCAAGCAACATGATTTTTATCTTTTAGCAGTCTCCAAAAGCTTATTGTGCTCTGATCTTGTGCGTCACAAGTGGCAGCAGTCATTTTATCTCCAGCTTTGCGGGCTAGGGATTGGCTTCAGTTGGAAATCATGTAGTATGATTTTATGGAAATAGGGTCCTTAATCAAATTTGTACTCAAAAGATTTGGTGAGAGACCCCTCAGGAAGTTGAGAGTATTATTGCCTTCCTTCCCTCCACGTTTCCTCACTATTCCCTCATTTCCAATGCTTAAGCATCTCTAGGCATTCCTTAATTCCTCTGGAGTTATTCAGTGGTGATGTTTTGTATGTTTGCTAACTGCTATGATCCTATGGATTCATTCTTTGATTTAGGCAAACAGCCTCTATTTTACTATCCATTTTTAAACAGACCGCCTCAATGTTTTCCATGGAGACTTTGGCTTCAAATCTAATGGCAGGACATGGGCTAAGGAGAGGCAAGTGTACACAACACTTCTCAGGGTTGGGCCATAAAGACTCTTACTCCAGACGCCACCCTCCTACAGTAAATGTTCAGACTTTGAATAACAGATTATTTAGCTTGTGGATCTCAGATTAAATAAAATCAAGTTTTTTTACCCCCTTCACTCTCTCCTTGGTCCTGTAGAAGGCCAGAGGATTTGTTTGGGTTGAGTCCTTTTTTTCTTGCGATAATTAGTCTCCGGTGTAATTAACATCAACATTTTTTAACTGCCCAAGTGTTATGGTAGGACCACTTCCTAAGAGTTACTGCTGCTTATTTCTCTGCTCCGAGACTAAACATCTACAGTAGGAGTAAGGGCTTTTCTGCCTGAGAAAGTTGCACTGCTTAAATGAAAGGTGTTATTTTAAACAGGTTTAGCTAAACCAGTGCAGGAGGTTGTGTGGACACTTGCTTCAGTTTAAGATGACTTACTTCCATTTATCTTAAGACCATTAGGAACAGGAAGAGCTACCAGTCATCATACATCTCGCACGCTGTGCACATCCTCAATCTTATGCTGAGCTCTGGGAAGGCTGCACTGTAGTTCAGCCTTTTGGCCAGCAGAGCTGCTGTGGGGCTGTTGAGTAGGCAAACAAGCACAGGAGGTGGGAGACTCTGAGTGGGAAACTGGAGGAAAGCTGGGTGGGCTCAGTTGGCTGCTGGGTGTGCTCTTTTACTGCCCCCTCTGCTGGGTCAAACAATATTGTGATAAAGTTGTTGAGTTTGATTTCACAAAAGTTCAGCTCCGAGTTTGCAGCAACTTCTACATTAATACAATAATTCATTAAAATCTATGGGCCAAATTCAAGTATAACTCCATTATCTTTGACAAAAGCCAGGGAAATTAACCAGAGATAATTAATTAATTCTTGTATTGATGTAGACTAATTTGGTCTAGTGCAATTTAATCCCTGAGATTATAATTAACAAGAACCACCATGTTCTCACACTTTGACTTTAAGTTTCTCTAAATATCCAGCACACTGTTTGCTTTCTTTTGTTTGTATCTGATCTTATTTTAAATAGGTCTACATCGAATCACAGAATAAAATTCCATAATTTTAGGAACTGTTATGGAAATTTCCTATCCAGTATGGTCTACGTAGACATGATACTAGTGCTTTATTTCGAATTTAGTTTGTCACTAAACCATTCCATAGACTGCACTAAGAAAAAGGTTTGTTTTGCCCAAAGACTTGGTAGAGCCACTACTACCACAACAACAAACCCTATTGAACCTTCGTACAGGTTTTTTCCACCTGGTCTGCAACAAAAAGGGCTTAAATTTACTATTTAAGAGTAAAATTCTGCTCTGTTATACCCAAGTAAATCCCAAACAGTAACTCCAGCAATTTCAAGGGAGTTATCCTGGATTTATAATGGATCACTGAGAGCTAAGGGCCATTGCTGTCAGGTTTTGAGAGAACCCGCTTGAATGTCGTATTTTTCTGATTTGATTTCATACAGCTAACATTAAGGGTGAGAATTTGTTCTGTGCCTCCTGGGGACAACATACACAGACACAGTCCAAGGGAAGAAAAAGTGGCTTTAAGATCTGTCTATTTTACCCTTGCCTGCTGGTATGAAATATTCTTTTACCTGAAACCACTTGTAGTTATTTATTCCTTTTGAAACTCCATACAAGAGCTATTTCCAGGGTTTCTGGCTGGAAAACATTCTAGCTTTATATTTTATTATAGTATTTGTGTACGTTCTTTTCATTTTAGGATGGCCAATACAGTGCCTTGTCTTTTATAGCAATGAAATGCTTCCTGTTCAAATACTAATTATTTTGTCATGTTATATTACCCCTTTAAAAATTACAGGCTGGCAATATATTACTAATGGTAATACAAGATCAAAATCATTGGTTGGGAATCCTGATGTGCTTAATAGCCCTCAGGCAGAAAAGAAAAGAGCTCTCCTTGAGAAGTGAAAAATGTCAAAGCTCTACTGCATGGAATTCATTTTCAGGCAAATGCTAAATTTAATTAAGACTGAGTGGGTCCTGTAATTTCCAGATGCTTAAATTTAAAACTATTGAGTCCTAAAATCCCACCATTTACAGATTTCACAGAAGACAAGATAATCAGATGAAATTCAGTGGGCAAGAGAGTTGTTTGAGATAATATTTGCATGTCCATTGTCAGTACACTGATTGTTTAATCCAGATAAATTAATTTTAAAATGTGCTTTTGTGCCTGTTTAGCTGAAACTTACAAAATAATATCCCAATTCTGCAAAGACTTACACACACAAGTAATTTTACAAGTGAGAAGAGCCATTGAACTTGAGGGAATGTGCATTAAGTTAACTGCATGTATAAGTGTGCAGGATCAGAGCTTAAGATGTTCTTCCTTACCGCACAGGAGTAGTAGGAGGATTGACTGATATTTCTAAAGTGCTTTGAACATGTAAAAGTATTACATAAGTGCTAGGTTACTATTACTATTTTGTTGTTGTTGTTGTTTATGGTGGCACTCCATACTTTTATAATTTCTATTATAGAGGAGTAGACTATTAATACAATTAGATGTGTCTCAACAGAAAGAATATGTTTAGTACCTGACTTAAAGATAAGAAGTTTATTAATGTATCCTGAAGTGTATATTATTGCAATACACTGTTCCTGTTTAATCATATATCAGCCACACAATTGATCAAATCCTGAAGATAATATGTTGCATTTAGGTTATATTATAACTAATATGGGACAGAGGTCTTATCATTTCACATGTCGGTTACTGCAACATCCTTCTCTCTGGCCTTAACAAATATAGTCTTGTCCTTTCATAATGCTGCTGTAAAGATCATTTTCCCCAACCTGTTGTTTTGACCATGTTATCCTCTCTTTGAATCCTTCACTGGTTCCTTCTCTATTGCATCAAACATAAGCTGTTTGTCTTCACTTAAAAGGCCCTTCACGGTCTTTCTCCACCTTACCTATCAGCTTTTATTCACTATTGATCTATCAACGCTTGCATCTGATCAGCCCATGATGTCTAATAAGTCCCTCACACTGGAAGGAGCTCCCCCTAAACATCTGAAAAGCCCACCTCATTATCCACCTTCAATTCCTCCTCAAAACTCTCCTTTGCTGTGATGCCTACAAAAAACCTTGACAACTGTTAGGTTTCTGGTGTGCAGAGACCACTGTGTTTCAGGCTGACCATTATTATCTCACCTGTCTGTATCCATCTGTTGTTTCGTATCTCATACTTAGATTGTAAGCGCCTTACTACAGGAACTGTTGATTTTCTGTTCTGTATTTGTACAACACCTAGTGCAATGGGGTCCTAGGACTCCTAAGTGCTACGGTAGTACAAATAATAAATCATCATCATAACAGAGTTTAAAAGTTACAAAACGGGGTGTGCAGCAGTGTGTACACCAAAGCTGCTGACAACAAGAAGTCTGAGCCCATGTTCCTCAACCCAGGCTTGTAGCCTGTTTATTCTGGCACGATTTTAAAGGCTCTCTTCTTTGCTTGTCTTAGGGTGACCAGTGGCAACACTTTAGCTGCATGAGAAATAACTCATCTCATTGTTATTCTCACTCTATCAGAGCTGTTTTTTGTGTAGTGAAGCAAATGCTATCTCACATCAACTACTCTGCCATTGCCTGTTCCTAGAGAGAACCTCACTGGGGCTGGATATTAATATTTTCATCCCCCATAACAGAGGTTATTACTGGGAGGGCCCATTAATTCCTCACTCTTTCCATCACCCCAAAAAATCCACTCAGTTTCTCCTCCAAAAACTCAGATTACCTTTCCTCTCCGTACAATACTCTACTAGCTCTCCAGACCCATGACAAGAAGTTTAGCAGATCTTTCTACCTAGGGTTACCATACATCCGGGTTTCCCAGACGTGACCTCTTTTTTGATCCTCTGACTGGGTAGATTTTTTTCAAATAAGAGGCAATGTCCTGGATTTTTGCAAGCAGATGTTGCAGCTCAGAAAGAGCTGTCTCCATGGCCCGAATGGTCCCTCCCCTGCAGCTGCTAGATCCCACCCACCAAGCTCCCTGCCCTGGGGAGAGGGAGAGGCATAAAGGGAGGTGCTGGCTGATGGCTAGTGCTGTGTCCTGGGCCTGCTCCAGCTGCCCTGACACCATGACAGGGAGTGGCCTTGCCCTGCACTTGAGAGTGAAGCCACAGGTACCCCTCCCAGAACACACCCCTCCAGCAACCAAAAATATCATCTCCTAATATGCACTCCCCTCCTCCACTCCCCAGATGCTCCCTCTAGTTCCCCTCCTCTCTCCTCTTCCACAACTCCAGCAGTGTCCTCTTTTGGGGAATCTGAAATATGGGTAACCCTCCTTTTATTTGACAGAAGGGGCAATGGTGGATCTTCTCCCTTCCTTCCTCTTTCCCTACGGGGTCATAAAGGGGATTGGCTGAGCTCCTTTCCCTCAAGATGGTCAGGTTTTATTTTTGCAGTGCACATCAGTGGATAGGACACTGATCTTCACTATGCTGTCTCTAAAAGCAAGTAAGGACTAGCAGTGCACCAATCAATTCACTCAGCAGCAGCCCCCATGGTTCCATATTAAATTCTAGAAAGTCTTCCAAACTTTAATCCCCTCATTAAATTAGGTATCCACCCTGACCATGGGCTATGTGAGTCTCAAAAGTTGCCTCCAATCCTGTTTTACTGATATTGGTATTTCCCTCACCAGCACTTCAATGAGATCAGCTACGCTACGTTCACATTGCTAGAACTTTATTGACCTGGTTCATTAGCTGTTTCTATGCAACTTCTTAAGGATGGAAACTGCTGTTTGGTAGTAACTAGAACTTATTCCCAAACTGTGTAATCAAGTGTCTCTTCAAGCTTATTATACAGGCTTAATAGAATATTCCTTTCATTTGTTTTGAATTTTCTCTCTTTTGTCAGTCCTTTACTACTGCTCAGCTTAATGGAATCCTTTTCTGAGCTCTTAGTACACTGAACAAATCATGAGTTTCCCAGTTGTTGCATCCAGATAGGCTTCTGTTACCATTCAGCATTTCGTGCTTCTTTACCGTGTCTCACCACACCTTGCATGTGAGTGCTTGCTAGTACATGCTCCTTTTTATGTCTTCATTGAGATGTTGACCCACTTTGATCTCACTGCATTTTCCAACATATTTTAGAACTTTATCTGAGATGCATAGTTCCCATTTATTCAATATCAAATTATATTTGTATATAACAGTCTTCAGCCATACCAACTAGTGCCACCAGACATCACTAGGTAAGCAGGGTCAGTAACCGGAAGGGAAACCTCTAAGGACTACTAAGTTGCTGCAGGAAGTATTTACAGGTAATATTTGTTTCTGAGTCAGTCTAGAAGAGGGGATAGTAAATGGTGGGAGAGCCATTTTTCAGATGGTATCTTTAAATTAGTTCCTGACTGCTTGTGTTGGTAACTGCAGTTGCCATGGCATTTGTAGTAAGAATGTGTTCATCTTGATGTCCTGACCAAATTCCAGCCTAACAGTTACTGCCTACTTATAATCCCCTTTGAAGTTTCGAATTGATAAATATTCTTAATTTCTTCTCTTAAATAGATAGTGTATTGTTGCAGCTTGGTTTTAAACGGCAGTTTTATTTCATTCCAAAATGGCTGCATTTCTGTGATAGGTGAAATTGTCTCTAAATATCCCCTACCTACCTCAAAGGCATAATGTGAGGCTGAACTCATTGTTCATAAAGCTCTTTGAGATCCTCTGATGAAAAGCTCTATGTAAATGTAAGGTATTATTGTGACCTGATGAAGAGCTCTGTGTAGCTTGAAATCTTGTCCTTTCAACCAACAGAAGTTAGTCCAATAAAAGATATTACCTTGTCTCAGGCATTATTGTAGTAAAGAAATCAGTTCGATTCCTGGGGAACTTGGAAGCTGCATTTGTATTGTTTCCTCCTAAGAGGTTGACAAAACATATTCAGAAGAACAACATGATTGTCAGGACAGAATTTAGTGAGACAGTTACCTCATTCTCTACTATCATAGTATCTCTCAGTGCTTCCTACTACATTTTGATCAGCAATCTCTTCCTACAACGTTAGCACTGAATCTCTGTAATCAAGAGCTCATGTCTAGGTGCAGTGTCAGTAGGATCCCATAGTTGGCTATCAGTTTAAGCATTGATGGCTGCTCTAATTGTTGCATAGATTTGAATTAAAGCTTGACAGGAGGTTTTTGAAAAGCTTTTGAAAAGCTTGACATTGATTGTATTTCATCTGGGATACAAGTTCTCCCTTATTCACAGTAAATGCCACTTGTAGCTCATCTCCCTTATCCTTGCTGTGTGCACCATTAAGCCTTCTTAGTGGGTGATGAAACAGTCACTGCCAGTCTCTCTCTCAGAAGACTCTGATAATAAATTTTGCACACTGTATTTTGCACCTGAAGAAGGTGTTGTTATCTTGTTTTAGGATGGCATTTGCACGTTCCAATCTGTGAGCTGTAGTTGTTTTCAAACCACCTTTGTAATGCAGATAATATTAGGAGAGTAACTTCTAAAGGATTTTGTTCAGGACTGCCATTCTAATTTGCTGTGCTCTAGATGGTTGATTATTTCACAGTAGTATAGTGGCTGATTTTAAAGTGACTTGCAAAAAGAATAAAAATTGGAATTTTGCCCTATTGGCTTCCTTAAGATGTATGAAGAATGTCTGAAAGTTGTGAGGGTTATTTTTAAGAGTATTTATTTCTGCTTGTTTATTGTATTAGAAATTAATGCCTGTGTTAAAGCCTGAAAAACTTCATAATAATCGAAGATTTGGTGAAATGATATTACAAGAAGGGAGTAAGTGAAATCTGAACAAATGAGAGTTGAAGGAAGTTTTAGTCAGACTATTTAAAACTGTTTCATTTATATCTATTTAACTTCAATGTATAATTCATTTTTTAAAGAAGGGGTTTCTTTGGTAAAGGTAGGCTTGGCAGGATTAGATATTTATCAGTTAATGTTGGTAAAGATCAATTTCACCATATACACACACACCAAAAATATTTCCATTGATGATAACTGAAATTTACATATAGGCAAAGAAAGAAAAATGCTGTTTGAGAATTTATTAGCATTTGATTTAAGGATATGTACTTTGTATTTTTTGAAATGTGATGTTGACAAGTTATGTTCTAACAGTTATAAAGCTTTAACTTTATGCATTTCAATGCCTATGTAATTAAATAATTACTTTTGACCCCCTGCCCATAGTTTCCCACAACTGTGAAAATTTAAATCAGTACAAATAAAAAAAGCTTAAATCCCATAATTATGTGCAACTGTGAAAATTTAAATCCATAATAATTGGGGAAAAAAAGCTTAAACATAAACATTGATATTATCTGTCAAAATGATAAAAAAAAAAATCTACTTCTGCCAAGCTTAGCTAAAGATTAGCAACACTTCCAAATACAGCATGAGCACACAGAAGTGCAGTGTTGTGTGGATTCTGTGATACTCAAGGCAAGTAGATTAAGATGCTGTAGACAAAGCAGTGTATATGCACACTTTCAGTTTAGTTATACTGTGTAATGATAGAAAAAAACATGAAAAAAACCCCATCCCATAGATAAGGCCTAATTCCTGTAAATCCTTTGCTTTTCTAATCAGTGCTCTGCACCAAGCAACAGTTGGACTGAGCCGCATACAATCTGGTCTTGGCTTTACTAAAGCCTTCATAATAATCTCTAATGGAAACAATTTCTAGAAGCAAATTATAACTGCTGTTTGGACTGAATGAGATACGAATAGGCCTGGATCTTTAATTGCTTCTTTTATAACTAAGAAAAGTTCAGCCATACATAGTATTAGATCAGGCAGAGTGAAGAGGGAGGGTTTTGTAGATACAAATAAGTTTGTAAGACCTTCAGTTGATTTGGACAGATATAAATTCAAGCACGGACTAATGATTAAGATTTGAACTTCTAAAGTGAAGAGAACTAGGTCTGTGATTACTGATTTTTTTTACATTTACTTTTAAAGGAAAGGATTTTAGGCTCTAGCTTATCCAAGGTTTGTCAACAAGAATCTCTAAGATACATATAACAGCAAGTACCACTGCTGAAATGGAGGCTACATTTGTTGATGTACTTGACCATGTCAAATGGAAGTTAGAAAGGAAGAAATGTATTAGTCTATAAGGGGGTTAATGGCTGAAAGAGTAGCCACTTGCATTAACTACTTGTATCTGTGGAAACCCTGAAAGAAGATAATACAGTAGCAACAGCTGCCCCTGAAATAATTTGTATACATGTTTGTTTCAGAGATTTCAGTGAAGCTGGTTGGAGGTCATTGTGAGGGCTGATAAGGATTCACATCAAATGCCAAAAAGAAGAGAGGACAAGGTCATAAGCCTTCCTGGTAGAAAAGCAGAGAATATTTAGCAGACAATACTATTTTTAAAATTCAGATAAGAGATTGGATCAGTGAAGAACACAATGGAGGTATGAATTATACAAGAGGGTAAAAGGTATGACTTTGTCTTAGCTTAGGGGAATGTGGATATTGTTCATTTAATGTCAAAGCTGAGAACTGTGTGTTGGATTCCCTCTGAAGATCATGAATACCAGATTTGTCTAATTTAAAGATTTTTCCATACAGAGGAGCTGAGTATTAGATGGACATACATTTTTTAAAAAGATGTTTTTCACATGAATATAATGCAGGCAAAAGGTGCCAATCTGATAGCTCTAGAGACTGAAATCCTTTAATTATCCACAGAACACGCAGTGTAGTGTAAGCTTCCAGCCTACTGCCTTGCTAAGATACCTCAAATCTACCTGAGGGGCTGCCTGGGTTTCCCAGGTCAGCAGCATCACCCAACAGCGAGAGTCAAGGGCCATGCAGCATCGCTCAAAGGCAAGAGTCACGGGCCCTTATGCTTAGTGCCTATACTCCCAGGAGTGGGCATAGGGGAAACTGGACCCATCCTACTCCACTAAGTTCCTGCAAAGCAGTAGACCACATACTTGGCCTTAGGACCATCTGGTACCACTACTCATGCTCCCTGGGTCACTTCCTACCCTTGTTCCCTGTACCTCCATCAGTGTCACAGCTCAGTCTTGGGATCCCTCGTGGCTTCCTCCCAGGTTCATCTCCAGAGCTCCTTTCCCTGGCAACTGTGAGTTGTTGCCCTCAGCTCTCACGGTCGATGGGCTTCCTGCAGCTTGGCTAGAATTTTGGCTTTGGTGGCTTGGAGTTCTCGCAGCTTCTCAGCAAGAGGCTGCTGCACCTAACTGCTCTCCTCCTCAGTCAGCCCAGACTGAGCTGAGCAGCTCCTTTTTGACTGCTCTCACCACTGGAAACATGACCACCAGAGGAGGGGGCACAGCTTCCTGTTTCCAAAGCAGCTCCTTAACCCTCACCTCACCAGTGTGGAGTTCATGCAACCCATCACATACCTTAGATGAACTATTTCTAGAGATGAAAGGGTAATTCAGGCTCTGTCTTTTCAATCCTCAATCTCTCTGAAAAGAGACAACAGTAATACCCTGCCTAGTGAGAACTTCATTGAGAATCACATATTTAAAAGAGCCATCATTGAACAGTCCTCAGATAATAACTTTCATTCACTATCTAGATGATCTAGAGTTAAACTGGGAACCTAGGAACCAGATGCTATCATTTTTTCTGATCCAACAGAAAGGTGCAGTGAATGGCCTTAGATTCTAAGGGCCTCATTCTCCACTGTCTTACAGTTTTTATAGACATCTAATCCTGTCCAAAGAGTGTGTGTAAAATGCTGCCATTCAGATCTAGTGGCATGTGCAAAGCAGTGGAGAATCAGGCCTTGGGAGACTACTTTCACAGAAACTAGGCAAGAAAACTAAAGACCATCTTGGAATGGGGTACTCCCAAAAACAATAACAAACCTTGCACCAGCTGTTTCCCTTTCCCATAACCTCCTTTTGGACAGACCAAAGGGGATATGCATCAAAATAAAAAAGACTTCAGTGAGTTTAAACATTCCTTTTCCTTCATATAAGGATGGTGATCAATTGTTTTCCATGTGTATCAAGGAAGAAATAATAGTTTAGTTTGCAGGAAAGGAGATTTAGGTTAGATATTTCTATTTCTAAAACTTTCTAATTACAAGGATAGTTAAGCACTGGGACAGGTTACCTAGGGAGGTTATAGAATCCCTGTCGTTGGACGTGTTTAAGAACAGGTTAGACAAACATCTTTTAGAGCTGGACTCAGGGCCCCCACATGGGGTGGGGAAGGAGTTACACTTTACCAGGGCACGGAGGCCCTGGGGGGCCCAACCCAGGCTGCAACCCCCATTACCATGAGGAAAAAATTTGTCATGGTTCATGAGATTGTATGTATGGGATGAGGGATTGTGGTATGTGTGTGGGAGTGGGGCCTGTGTTACAAGTTTGTACTGGGCCCAAAAACATTATGTTGGGCCCTGGATGGACTAGGTACACTTAGTCCAGCTAAGTGAGGCGGGGGGATGGACTAGATGACCTCTTGAGGTCCCTTCCAACCCTACATCTCTATGATTCTACAAATGTATTAGATGCAAAGATATAAAAAAGTAAAAAAGAAAAATGTAAAAACTGTTGGTGATAGTGTCACTCTGTGAATTTACTACCAAATATGTGATTATTTCAACGAAAAAAATTAATCCACAGAAAGGCTAAGAATTCTATATTATACCTAGAGTTCCTGTGAAGGGCTGTGAGGATCATAATCAGAACTTCTGATTGCTGTAGGAGAATGAAAGCAATCCAGTCCTAATCTAGAATATGTAAAACAAAAGATTTATTCAAAAACTTTTTTGAAAAAAGGTAGACTATTTTTTCGAAGTGTAAACTTTTGCTAAAAAACGTTTTTTCCCCAGTTTTTGTCACAATTGAACATTTCAGAATTTCAAATTCATATTTTTTGGTTCTCCTCCTTTCTGTCTTCCTCCTTTTTTCTTTTGCCATTTAATGCAATAGAATAAAGGATGTCTGTGTTTTAATTTTTATTCACTTTTTTTTCTGTCTTTCTACTCTGTAGCTTTTTAAAATTTCCTCACCTTTGGAAAAGTTAGTATGGCAGTGTTACAGAGCTTCATTTTTCCTTTTGATACTTTGTAACTTTTCCAAAACTGAGGAAATTTTGAAAGGTATAGAATGGTAAAAGAGAAAAATTACAAGTGTGTGGGGGGAAACCTATATATCATTCATTTGATTGTGCTCCTTACAGATTAGAGGTGGTCAAAAAATGAAAGAAAAATGTCACAAAAAATTTGAAATTGTTTCCTTTTCACAGGATCTGAAATGGAGCAAGTTTTTTATTTTTTTCACAAAATATTTTTTTGAAAAATCTTTGAATTTTTTGCATGTATTTATTTTTTTATTTTCAAATCTGTAGGAAGATCATGATTGCTTTCATGTTTTGAAAAGTATTTGCTAATGAAATCAGTGGGCATGTGTTCTGCATTTATTACCAGACATTCCAAGATTGTGCATGCATTGCAAAGTTGCCATGAATGGGTCAGGACTCGTAAGTTGGTGAGTGGGAGCAATGTAAAGATGTGATACTTTTGCTTATTTAAAAAGAATCTAGACGAGTTTTGTGCAACCTGTTTACTAATAACTGTCCATTTCAATTTAAAACCTTATTTTAAATAGCAAGTAGAGAGGAGGCTGCAGGGAGTCAGAGGATGGCACACTGTAATGTCATTGATAGGTTTAAGTCAATTGGTTTTGATCTGAAAGTGACTTTTTCACACCAATGTTTCTCTTTTGTGAATCAAAGCTTATGGACCTCGGAAACTGTAGAATGCCCTAAGGGAATGGGGGAGTAAAGGAAATTTTTGTGCCAACTAAGATGGCTATGTCCCTGGGGGACCAACTGCTAACTTTAATGGTAAAATAAAGTTATATTAGAACAGAAAAGTTATCAAGAAGACTCATTAAGAGGTGTTAGGTGGAAGGAAATATTTATTTGGGCTTAAAAATTGATTTTTAAATATTTATATAAACTTGAGACAAGCTCTGGGAATAATGAATTTCTATTTTTCATTAAGATAGCATTAAGATATTTTTCTAGGATAGGAGGCTCTCATTCAGGTGAAAAAAGAATATCTGAAAATGTTACATGATAAATTTAATGATTCAGGTAAAAATGTATGGAATAAAAATCCTACTAATACAGAGTAGTGTCGAGACTCGTTACTCTCCTGCAACTAAATCGCAGAAGGCACTTGTAGGCTGCTTGAGCAATCTAAATTACTAAAGAGGAACATTTTTGATTGATTCTTTGCAGTTTCCAGAGCAGAAAAATATGAAGTTTTATAATTTCCTGAAAAGCAGTAGCTAGTAGTTTCTAAATATCTCTTTAGGCCTTGAAAGTCCACCACTGGCTTGGCAATGACCTCTGGCTTAGAGAGGACAAATACAGAACCGTACACACATCGTTGTTGGCGTGAATTAATCTATTTTGTACAATCACTAAACTAAATTCCCATTGGGAATTCAGAGAGGGCAAAAATTCAGATTTGACAATGACTTCTATATATGCTGAGAGTTGCATGGAATTTCAGAATAAGTGTATAATCATTTCCAGGGAAAGGAATTTAGAAATAAACATATAACTGCTTCCTTCTAATCACAAGAACTCAAAGTTGGCTCTTGTGTTACCAAAAATAGATAATCTAATTTGCTTTGTACAATACAAAACTAATAGTTTAACTTATTTTACTTTGATAGGTGTTAGTGCTCTCAGTGTTTATTGTACCCAGAATAGAAATGCTGAGCAGGCTCTGCTCAAAGCTACATTTTTCCATTGAAAGGGATGTCTCCAACTAAGGTCTGTCCTTCATTATAGTGTTTGTGGTGGCAGTAAATCCAATAGTTAAAATACACTTCCATTCTAAATTCTCTTTTCACTTACTCTTGCTTTTTGGAAAAATTTTGCTTTTAGGCTAAATCTTCACATACCTTTTCTCAGTTCAAAGGTGAATTATTGTGAAAACTTTGAGTAAAATCTATTCACTGAAGACAGATATTATCTCTCTTTTTAAAAGCGACGGTCTAAATAACATTGAGGTTTCTATATAACATTAAAAGTTGAGAGCTAAATTGTGGCTAGACTAGAAATGGCCAGGCAATGTGGGGATAGAATAATGACATAGGGGCTTCCCACAATAAGAGGCTATTCACTTGAGGGAGTGCAGGGGCTGTTGCTGGGTTGCTTCCCTTGTGGGTTAATTGCAAAGAATGTGGTAAGAGGTCTGGAGTAGGCAGAATAATGGCTCTGCCCCCCCATCCACCAGCCAGCAGAACTGGTTGGTCACACAATGGGGAGTATGCTGCACCCTTTAAAGGAGTGGAGCAAATTTACTGCCCAACCAGTGTGACTGAAGAGCTGAGGCAGAACGCCTCTTGGTACTCCCTTTGAGGCAGTGCAGCTCTACACCACTCCTTTCCCCAAGTTATGCCTAACAGGCATAATTTAGCCCTTGAGAGGTCAGTTCTGTTGAACCAAGTATCTCTGAGGATCCTAGAGTACTGGCGATTGGAGAGGTTCCAGCAGTGAAATGTGATGCTTTAATGCAATGATTCTCAAGCAGGGGTATATATACCCCTGGGGGTACACAGGTTTTCCAGGGGCTACATCAACTCATCTAGATATTTGCCTAGTTTTACAACAGGCTACATAAAAAGCACTAGTAAAGTCAGTACAACCTAAAATTTCATACAGACAAGGACTTGTTTATACTGCTCTATATACTATACACTGAAATGTGAGTACAATATTTATATTCCAATTGATTTATTTTATAAATCCTTTATTATGATTAATCATTTATTTTATAATTATGTGGTAAGCAATTTTTCAGTAACAGTGTGCTGTATCACTTTTGTATTTTTATGTCTGATTTTGTAAGCAAGTGGTTTTTAAGTGAGGTGAAACTTGGGGGTACACAAGGCAGATCAGACTCCTGAAAGAGGTACAGTAGTCTGGAAAGGTTGAGAGCCACTGCTTTAATAACAAAGCCTTTGAGACTCACATTCAGGAAAAATACAGTAAATACCTTTTTTCCTTATTATGTAACATCAGAAAAAAGGAATCTACAGCATATGCCAATTTACATAGGATACACCTAGGTGGGACCATTTTCCCACCCCAAAACTTGATGCCTCTTTCCTAGGAATTTAGGTTCCTTTCATTGGGTTTGGAATAGGTGGGCAGCTGAGAACTATAGAGCCTAACAACACTCAGGATATTTTGAGAGATGTTTAAAGGAATTACTAATTTAGCTTCAAAATAAGTCATTTAAAGTAGTTTTGCATTTTGTAATATTGCTAAAGAACATGTGCAGTGATAGACTTGTGATTCCCATCCCTCCAATGGGAAAGCGCTTCTATAGACGTGTGATTGGCACTTGACAATCCCTGAACTTCATGTGAAGTTGAAAGCATAGCATGACTGCACATGCACACACATTTCTTCTTATTGACCTACTTTCTCGGCCTCAAATCAAACGCAAGTCTATGAAGGTTAATAATGTGGTCGGTTTATTCTCAAAGTGTAATTTTTTTCTTAGCAATTTGATTAGCTTCTATAACTCGTGTGTTGATTATATCAGTATTATTATCTCTAAGTGTCCAAATGGAGTTACAGAACAAAAAGAAGGGGTAGCTTTGGAAAATCAACATGCCTTTTCACTGGGAACCAGCTAAGGTGGATAGTGATTTTTTAAAAAAAAATCAATGTAACAATAGCAGGCTTCCATCGATGAGAAGCTTAGTTCCAGTTCTCAACAGTCCACAAGGAATGCGAAAATATGATTGTTGACAAGAATGAAAATCTAAAAGGTGATTGTGACAATGACATACCCTTTTGTTCAGAAAGACAAGGTGAATTCTGACCTGACACATTATATCTCTATTTCTGAAAGGGTCATTGTTGGATTTAAAAAGTAACTAATATTTCAAATGACACCCTCTGGCAAATTTCCCACTTAATAATATGATGAGTAAGCCAAGAGTTTCATGCAAATACTACGGGTATGTCTACACTGAAATAAGAGACCTGCAGCATGGCTGTGGCTGGTTCGGGTCAGTTGACTCAGGTTCGCTGGGCTTGGACTGCTGAGCTAAAAATTGCTGTGTACACATTTGGAGTTGGGCTGGACCCCCAGCTCCAAGACCCTTTCCCCTCCCAGGGTCCCAGAGCCCGGGCTCCAGCCCAGGCCTGAATGTCTACACAGCAATTTTACAACCCTCCAGCCTGAGCCCTGCGAGCCCAAGTCAGCTATGGGCCAGCCATGGATTTTTAATTGCTGCATGGACATACCCTAAGGGGCCTTCCCACAGGACTCAATGAAGATAGGAGGTGTTTCTCAGAGATACTATGAAAGAACAAATAAAGGAGGGCTAAAGTTACCAAGAACTAAGCTGTATACTCTCCCAGACTAGAGAAAGTGCCTGCTATGAGCCATGCTGGCAATTTGTACATCATACGTGATATATAATACAGTATGAAACCTGAAGATGACAATTTAAATGTCAACACTTTTAACTATTTCACTGCTGATAATTTTAGGATTAGAAACATCCAGCTAATGTGCTTATTCTACAATTCCTAACTACTACTTCTGCTTCCCTAGATACCAAAGGCCACACCTGTCCCCTGTCCAGCTGCTAACACCTCCAGTTTTGATCCTAACAATATCTAGAATGCAGTTATGCATTGCCAATACAAAAATATTTGGCATAATGAAAATTTAAATTGTGGGGACTGCATAAAGGAAATTGAATTTAAAATCAATGTAAATAACGCAGGGGCTACTGTAATTACTGTATAATTAAATTTCATATTTAATTAATTCAAAACCTCTTTTTTTCATTTAAACAAAGCTGTCTCAGAATTTCCAGTCTGACATAGTAGAGTGCCACAGAATCTTCCTGCTGATTCATCTTGCTAGGGATTACACAAAGCCTTGACCCTACTTCATGGTATAGATCGGATAAGAGTAAGTCTGGAAACACTTAGTAATTCATAGTCACAAAATATTCGTTTTTTTTTTTAAATACCTGACACTTGATGCACTCTGTATTTCTAAGGCAAAAAATATGCCCTTCAGAAGTATTTTGTAGTAGTCCAAGGGACAAAATAGATACAGATAGTTTAATAGTACCAAGAGAGAGGTGAACTCCATCAGAGGCACGGAAATCATCCATGACTTCTTTAAGGTTGGTGATAGAATTTTAAATGTGGTCATCTGGGAGCCTGTTCTAGGATATCACTGCTATGAGGTTTTGTTGGCTTTGGACTCTGGCAGGGTAACCAGGATTGCTTGTGGGTAGTTCTTTTCCTTTCTCTCAAATAGATCACAGATGGTGATGTTGAATAATTGGCTATCCACCCTAAATGTTCTTAGTATTAGGGTTTTAGTCAGTCATTTTCCTGTTCAACAAACATGTAAGGCCCCTGGAGAGATCTGAAGCAGTTAGCAAATCAGATAGTTTTGGACCCAGACTGCTCCTGAAGTCCCAGGTGGGTTTAAGGTCTTATAAGTGTTTTTCCTTCTGTATTTAGTGTGATGCTTGTGACCATTTCTCTAAAGGTGAAGTTCATCACAGCCATTCTAGCCTTTGTGAACTCCATACCCTATTTCACAGGGCACTGTGAAGATAAATTCATTAATGTGTGTGATTTCTTATACATAACAGTGATAAGTGCCATATGAAAGCCTACATAAATAAATAAAGTAATTCAATAAATATGTTGTAATGACCTCTAAATGGGGCTACTTTAGGGTGACCAGATGTCCCAATTTTATAGGGACAGTCCCAATATTTTTTTTTATATAGGCACCTATTACCCCCCAACCCCTGTCCTGATTTTTCACACTTGCTATTCGGTCACCTTAGGCTATTCACTTTGCTACATTCTGCTAAAGCTTCCATCTGCTTGCTCAGCAGAGTTGGCTGTAGGGAGTACATTACACTAGTGTTCAGTAGACTGGACTACTTCCATTTCATTCACTGAGAGCAATTCAGGATGTTAATAATAATCTGTAAAGCCCTATAAAGTACAGTTTGGGTCCTAGCTACCACCTCTCTTGCAATGCACCATCACAGCAGTTGAGATGAGTTCAACTGATCTTACCAACAGCTCCTAGATCTGGCAGCTAGTGGCAGGGCATTTTCAGTGGACTGCCTCAATTCCAGAATTCACTTCCCCCACTTGATCTGATAGAGTCCATGCTGAAGCTTCAGGTTATATTTCAAACCCCATTGTTTACCGAAGTTTTTACTGATGGGCTCAGATGGGGCATATTTATTTTGAAGAGAGTCTATCTGTTCGTTTGGCCTTTATTACATTGTTTTTTATTGTTTTAATGTGTTTATGAATCAGACAACTTTGAGGGATGCATTTTTTAAATAAAAAATAAATAAGCCTTTAGCCATATTATTACCGTCTTTCACCAGTATTTATTAAAACTTTATGAGAATACTCCGACCAAGCTGGCAAGCAGTCAAGTATAATTTATAACTTACTTTAAAGTTTTGATTTATCGACATCACAAAAGCTGTATCATAAAGGGAGTTTTCCAGAGACCCAACAATGCTAAACATAATACAACTTCAACACTAAAGAAATTCTTGGAAAACAATTAACTGATCCTGAAAATCTCTTAAAAGTGAATAAGAATTGTGTATTTAACAAAGAATATGTCTAAAATTATATTAAAAATATTGCTTTTATTTTATTTATTTTTACTTTCCACAACTTGTAATGTTCTCTTTGAAGCTTGAAAATGACATCTTTTTTCCTCATATGCCTGGTAATTTTCCGTTTTTCTAACCTGTGTTTTTAATGGAGTTGAAATCAACAAGGGCATGTTTAAGTAACTTTTATTTTTGTACTGTCTTGTCTTATGTTAATAATATCAAGACACCTTTGTGTGTGCATCAACATCAATGATGTCAGTAGATTTATGGAACATACTTTGTCCCTGATTATTTTCAGTGTTGGATCTGTGCGTGGATGTAGTGAAGGGGGCAGTCACAGGGAAATGATTGTGACTCCCTGATTCAGAACTGCCCAGCTACTGCTCAAGTTAGGGTTACACAGGGGTAGCCCTAACTTATGCCACATGCCTAAGGTCCCAGGTGTCTTACACCAGTGAAGGACTGGGCATAGAGGAGCTCATTCTATCATGTTCCCTACCCATGCCCTGCCTGTGGAATGCTACTGACACATACTTCTTCATCCCCAGATGCTGGGAGTGGGGGTACAGCTGGAGCGGGAGGCAATGGAATCAACTCCATTAACTTTACATCAGTGAAGAGTTACTCTGCACACTGGTTCTCTCTGGCTCCCACTGCAAAGTGGCCTTAGTCGACTAGAGAATCCAGCCCAATGTCTCATGTCACAGACACTGAACAATATGGGACACTGGACAATAGCTGCATAAGAGCCTGTGTTGGTGTATCAAGAGTTTTTGTTTTATAATCTATTTATTTATATATTTATCTGTATTACTATAGTGCCTAGGAACCCTAGTCATGGATCTCATTGTACTAAGTAAATTTTTCTCAGTTTAGTTCAATACATTACTGTCAGCTTAGTGGGTAATTTTTCCCCTTTGGGAATCCAGAGCATTAGTTAGAAGGAAATCTTCTGAGTTTTTGGCCTTTATTAAGTTTCTCTCTTTTTTCCCCTTTCTTATTTGGAGTAACACAGTAGCTTGGTATGTAACAGTTGTATGAGTTTTCATTATCCTGTGTATTTTTCTTTGGTTTTCATCTAATTGTTATTGCTGAACACTAGTTTACTGGGTTTCCTGCTTAAAGTTAAAATTGATAAAACATCACCAAAGCAAAGAACTGAGAATATGTTTTTTACATACTCAGAGCTAGCTTGCAATCTGCCTTGAGTAAGGAATGGCACACATTTGCACGGCTCCATGAGGAGATTAAGGAACAAATTGTTATTCCAAGAGTTACAGTTTGGTCTGTGTTTCCCTCCTACCTTCATGTGGAAATGATCTGCTGCTATCTGTGGCCAGCTGTGTATTACTTCCCCTTTTGCTGGCTGGTACATTGGGGTGGCAGAGTCCAGGCTCAGCCCATTCCCTGGTCTGCCCTGGCCATCCACCCCAAACCCATGGAAAATGAGAAAGTAGCAATTTTGCTCTATCTCGGTGCTGTGATCAGTGATGTGCAGGGGAGCAAGGCATGCTGGGCAATAGCAATCTTGGCTTGTGTAACACCCGTCAACTGCTGTGCTTCCTTCTGCGCTGCGTCTTCCCTGCACTGCTCCAATGGGAACTGTGTTCCCATTGATGCAGTGCTATGCAACTTGAGGGGGTGGTTTTACTGCGTGGACTTCTGGATCGACTGAGCAGGTCTTCACTGACGGCTCAGTTGATCCAGATAGGTTGATCTGATGGCAGCGACTTTGCCACCGTCAGTGTAGATATACCCTTGCTCTTAAAACTTACACATCTTGCAGAACTGAATATTGCTTGTGAAGGGGTCTTAAAAATCCCACACACCCCACACTTATTGGGAGCTTATCTCCAGGAGAGACTACTAAGGCTCTGGTCCTGAAATGAGCTGCATGTGGACATCACCCTGATTTCAGTGTTTTTCTGTGAGGATAAATAACTCTCCCTGTCCAAAGCTATTTTTAGGCTTGGAGCCTAATGTTGTACTTAATCGAAGGCAAAAATTATATTAAAAAAATTGTATGCAATCCTACTTTCTCTTGAAGAAAAAAAAAAAAAAAAAACCACAAATAAAAAACCACTTTATTTTAATTTTCCTAAAAATACCCCTTTCCTGCAATCAGTGGAAAAATAAGCATCACAACCCAGATTGGTTGTGGGTAAATACTAATTAGTAGCACAAACCTGCGCCCATTAAAATCAATGAGCAGCAGGTTCAAGCACTATGTAGTCAATATAAGTTAGATAAAATTACTGTAATTTTCGATTACCTTCTAAGCAATAAATGTGTAAAACATATTGTTAAGTTATTGGTTTTGTTAAACAGGGTGCAGCTGATGGTTCTACTGATAGGCATAACTAGGCAGAAAGCGTGCTATGTTGTTAGGTGCTTTTCCTAAACCAGGGAAGAACATCTTTTTTTTAAGCCCCATGAAAATATTGGCTGTCTTTTTTCCCCCTCTCTCTCTTTGAGGTAAAACTATTTTTTAAGGTTATTTCTTGACAGTTCCATTTCCACAAATAAGAGGAAGGATAGTTGTGTGGTTAACGTGGTTGTAACTCTGTCATTTTTTACTGTCACTTTTCAATCTGGGGTTCTGTGTTTGTCTCTCACTGACTTCCATATAAAAGCTGCTCAGTTAAGATGTAAAAATATTGTAACCAACATGTTTTTCTGAACTGCCCACCCTCCAAACTCTACTTAAAATATGAAAGTCAAGCTATGTTGTTTCTGACACATGCACCACTAACAATAAAGATGTTAATATTGGAACTTAGTTAACAATTTTGTCGATAATATATGAGCCAGGAAAGAAACCAGACCATTCAATCTTCTCTGTGCTGGCCCTTGAAGGATGAGTAGGGTAAAAGAATAGTTAAAAGCTTATTATTATCTGTTGAACAACAAAGCACCATTTTTACATAATACATTTTTGGATACCATATTAAGGTACTGGACTGGGAATCTAGAGATGTGGGAACCTGGTTTGCCCATTCTAGTCTTAAGGATAGGAATGGGAAGAGGACAAAGACGGCTTTAAGTCATTTGTGTGTTCTCTATAGTCTGAGCCCCATCATAAATTATAAAAGACTTGAGGCTGGACAGGTGTAGAGCCCTTAGAGGGAGACCCTTGTGTGCAGAATATATTTTAAGGGGTCTTTTCCATTCCATTTAAAGCTCCTTGAGAGCGGTATAAAGAGGCCATAGTGTGACAGAGAATCAGGCCCTAATCAGATTATTATCTCAGTTTTACCACATCCTTCTGAGGCCTGATCATCCCTTCAATTGTGTATGATAAAATGATCAGAACCTTGGTGTAACCTTGGGCAAGTAATATAGTCCCTCTTGCCTACAGTGATTTTTGTGTGTGGAAATATCCTGCTGTTTTTCTACCACCTGTATAATCCCACTGTTGCTAGCACTAATGGATGAACTGGTGTAGACATTAGAGCTACAGCAACAGTGGGAGAATTTCACAAAAAGCTTTGTGTAGACATAGTCTTGGTTTCTTCATCTGTAAAATGAGAATACCTCACAGGGCAAATTTTGAGGCTAAATTTATTAAAGTTTTAAAATTCTTTCAGATTCTCAGATAGAAGTCACTATATAAATAAAAAATATTAGTAAAAGGAAAAACAAACACAAATTACACTTAAGTAAAGCACAAGACCTATACAATATATATACAATATGTGGGTGTCTCGCGGATGTTTCTTTTGAATGTTCACACCTTAGGTGAACGGTAGGCTGTTAAATTTGTAATAAAGATGTTTGAAACAAAGGCTTTCTTCCCCTCATTATTGTTATTACTATCTGTGTAACAGGAGCACCTGAGAACTCCAGTCCAGAGTCAGGGCCTGTAAGCTGGCAATTCTGTCCAGCAAGGGTGTTGTGGCCCTTCCTCGGGCCCAGGCTCTGAGGAAAGCCACAGCACCATGCTACAGGGGGAAAGTTAGCGGGTTTGCAAGAGTCTGTAGCCCCCGGTGCCCCAGGCGGGGTGGGGCTGGCAAAGAGTCTGCAACCACAACACTTGGTAGCCTCTGTGGCTGCAGGCCCAGAGGCAACAAGCACTCCCGGGTAGCTAGGGAAGGGGGGAGGGGGACGCAGGTCCACCTGACTCCACTGTGTCCCAGCCCAGGGCCCTACCAGTGGCAAAGGGTTGGGTCCTACCAGTGGCAAAGGGTTGGGCCACAGATAGCAGGGCTCCAGCCGCAACGCACCGACCCAGGTGCGAGTGAAAGCTCAGCTGGACCCAAGTCACCTGCCCCTGGGCTACTTCCTCCTACCCTGAACCTGGGTACCTGGAACCAGGAGTCTTCCAAAAAGATTTCTCCGGGGTAGATGGCTAGAGGGAGTCCCATCAGTCCTTTACCGTTGGCAGATTCAGGAACTCCTCAGGGGCATCAGTGCATGGCAGCTCCTCCAGGTCACAGGATCCCAGTGGGTGCTCCAGCATACAGAGCTCAGGCAGCTCCGATGGGTCCCAGATGATGGGCTGCTCCTCTAGGTCATGGCTGGCCTCGGGGGTTCCCTCCCAGTCAGCGGTCTCCGGTAGCTCTTTCCAGTCGTTAGGGCCTGGTAGCCCCAGCAGGCCCTTGAGGCTCCGGTCAGTGGAAGGCTTCCACTGCCAAGCCACGGGGCCTGGGTCAGGCTCTGACCGCAGCCTTGGGGATGGAGTATCCTTCTCTGGCAGCAGCTTCCCCCTGCCTGAGCTGCTAGGCTGGCCTTTTGTACTTCCCCTTCTCGTCTTGGCCCCACACATCTGCTCCCAGGGTCTATGGCCTGCAGTGTCCTGATCTGTCCAGCAGGGGTGTCATGGGCCCAAGGAAGGGCCAAGCTCCAAGGAAGGACATAGTGCCTTGCTACACACCCCCCTTCACATCCAGCTCCCAGTCTCCAGAGCTGGCCTGTGCCCCTTCCCTGAAGCGTGACAAAGCATCCGCATTGGTATGGTCCCTACTTGCCTGGAGTTGCATGGTAAATGTGAAGGGTTGCAGGGTGAGGTACCAGCACATCACTTGGGTGTTGGTTTTCTTCATCTGCTCTAGCTAGTGGGTATTCTTGAAGGGCTTACACTTCCCCAATTAAGGGTCACAGGGTTCCCCGACCCAGGGTGTACCAGAGATAGGTGGTTTCTTGCCACCCTATGCGGCACTTTCGGGTGTTCGCAGTCAGGTCAGCATCATGCAGGGTTCTCAGGATGGCAGCCACTTGGTTCAGGAGATCATTCCAGTAGCAACTGTACACCACAACCTCATCCAGGTAGGCCACGGTGTAGTTCACATGGGGTCCCAGGAGCTGGTCCATCAGGTGTTGGAAAGTCGCAGGGGCCCTGGAAAGGCCAAACGGCATCCTCACCAATTGATACAGTCCACTTGGGGTGGCAAATGTGGTCTTCTCTCTAGACTTGGCTGCAAGGGGGATTTGCCAATACCCCTTTGTGAAGTCGAGTGTTGTGAAGGACTGGACCTCCCCATCAATCAAGCAACTCATTTATTCGAGGTATGGGGTAGGCGTTGAACTTCAATATGGCGTTTACTCGATGGAAGTCTATGCAGAATTGGTGTGACCTGTCTGGTTTCAGGACCAACACGATGGGGCTATGCCACTTGCAGGTCAAGGTTTCAAACACCCCAAGCCTTAACATGACTTGGACCTCTTGTTCCACAGCTACCTGGTTTTGATAGGGTGATACACCCGGGTGGTTTTTCAAGGGGTTGCTGTAAAAGTTGTGAAGAAGGTTTCCAGAAGGTGGTTCACTTGCCGCCTCTGGGTCTCAGAGGTCAGCACCTAGCTGGGGTTCGCTGGGGTCTTCTTCTTCTGGGATCTGCAAACCCAGATCTGGATTGGGGGGTAAATGTTAAATCAGTAGACCTTCCCGTTCATGCCAGGGCTTCAAGAGGTTGATGTGGTACACCTGCCTCTTTTTTCGCTGATCTGGTTGTCAGACATCGAAGTTTACCAGGCCTACCTGCCTGATGAGTTTGTAGAGCCCTTGCCCCTGTGCCAGCAGTTTGGATTTGGTGGACGGTAGTAGTACCAGGACTCGGTCACCCAGCTCAAAGATGCAGATCTGCGTGCCCTGGTCATAGATCCAGGCCTGAGTGACTTGGGCTGCTTGCAACTTCTCCTGGCCAGAGTCCCCACCTGTTGGAGATGCTCTCCCAGGTCCAGGACATATTGTAGCAGCCCCTGGACTGGCGAGGGAGCTTGCTCCCAATTCTCCCTCATCAGGTCCAGGATCCCCCTTGGTTGTTGGCCATACAACAACTCAAAGGGGAAAAAAATTGGGTGTAGGCCTGGGGTACTTTGTGTATCACTACGAGTAAGGGTGGGATCAGCTGGTCCCACCTCCATAGATCTTCTGGGAGGGGGAACTTCCAGAGCATGTGCTTAATCATCTGGTTAAATATCTCGACCAACCCATCAGTCTGTGGGTGGTAGATCAAGGTCTGAAGCTTCCGGATCCCAAGGACGTCACAGACCTCATAGAGAAGTCGGGATGAGAAGTTAGTCTCCTGGTCCGTGAGGAGTTCTCGGGGCAACCCCACCCTTGCAAAGACCTTTATAAGCTTCCCTGCGATGGTTCAAGCTGTGGTGTTCTTCAGTGGAATGGCCTCTGAAAGGTGAGTGGTGTCATCCACCAGGACAAGGAGGTAGCGGTATCCTGCCATGCTCCAATCCAGGGGTCCAACCATATCTAATGCTACCCTTTTGAATGGGGTCCCAACCAATGGGAGAGGCACTAGAGGGGCCTGCGGGATGCTGGCCAGAGCAACCTGCTGACACTCTGGACAGGAGGCACAATATTCCCAGACTTCACAATGTATGCCAAGCTAGTAGAAGCAGGGGTCTTGTTGAGGCCCAAGTGGCCCGCGGCCGGGATGTCATATGCTAATCGAAGGACGAATCTCTGATGGGCCCAGGGCACTACCAGTTGGGTGTGGGGGGTCCTGGTCCAGGAATCCTGCTCCACTCGATACAGGCGGTCTCATCGTAATTCAAACCATGACCACTGTGCAGTCTGCTGAGGGTCGGTCACTACTCCATTCATGGCAGCCAATTGATCGTAGGCGCGGCTGAAGGTGGGGTCTTGTTGAGCCCAGCAAGAGTCATCCCCAGGATCCCCCGGTTTGTGGGAGTCAGTTGCTGGGAGGGATCCAGGTTTTTGTCTTCGGGGAAGGGGACTGAGGGCACCTGGGGTTCCTTCTTCCCGGGGTCCCTTGGCGGCCTACCCTCTGCAGTACCCCAATGAAGTCCGGCCAGTCCCAGCCCAAGATAATGGGGTAGGATAGGTGGGGCACCTGCCCCACTGGGACCACCTGGGTGACTCATCCAATGGTCAGGGGGACGGAGAGCATGGGGTAGGTCTTCAGGTCCCCACGAATACATCTGAGACTGACCTGCCTGAGGACCAGCCTGAGACTGTCTTCGGGGACCAGCCCCTGCAAAATAAGGGTCTGGACACACCCGGAGTCAACCTTCCCCTGGTACAGGCGCCAGAAGGTTTGGGGGGCTAATGTCCAAAGCATCTAGGACGGCGAACTTCACAGCCCAATAGTCTGATGTGTCATTGTCTGCGAGGGCCTGACAGGCAGCCTGAGGAGATCCAGTTAGGTATGGGGCCAAGAGGGTGGCCCATTGGTCCAGGGCCCAACCCGCGGCAGAGGCCACACACTCAAAAGTAGTTAGGAAGGCCTCGGGGTCATCCTTGGGCCCCAGCTACGTGAGACGGAGCAGTAGCGGGGCTGAGACCATGGGTCAGCCACAGGTGTCGTCTGGGTTGCCTGGGCCCAGCAGCAAGGTACCCAGTTGCTGCTCATATTGTCACTGCAGCTCCTGCTGCTGGACCCCCAGTTCACAGATTAACTGTTGCTGTTGTGCCCCCAGCGTTTGTAGCAGCTGTTGCTCTAGCTGGGCCGCCTGCTGCTGGTCAGTCCACCACTTCATAAACTTTTCAAAATCCATTTTTCTCCTTCAGACACTGGATTTGAGTTGCTGGTGTGTTGTCCTAGTGGGCAGCCCCCCCTTTCCTCAAGGAGTGAAGGTCACTTGCATTCTCCATCATGTGTAAACTGGCGATTCCGTCTAGCAAAGGCGTTATGGCCCTTCCTTGGAGTCTGGGCCCGGGAAGGCCACAGTGCCTTGCTACGGGGGAAAGTTAGCAGGTTTATAATAATCTGTAGCCCTCTGCCCCCCAGGCGGTGTTAGGTGAAAATGATAGTTATGTTTATGTGCCCTTCTTTCGGTTGTAAATAGGATAAATGATAAGGGAAAACTCCATCGTGAATTTAGAATCCATTTTGGAATTGGCCTCAGACAGGCAGGATGCTAACACTTGGCAGGCTGTCAGCAGATGAAGCTTGCCCAGTAACAGCAAAAGGTGGGAAACCTAAGAATTGGTGCCATGTACAAAGCCCAAGCAAGGCGGGAAAATCCCAGCAGTGGATTGGTTAAGATCAGCCCCTGGGAAGTTATTTAAGGCATTGAGTGCCAGGGCAAGGGGCTGCCCATCTGAGTGGTAGTGTGGCGAGCTACTGTTGTTTTGCATGGCTATGGATCGAGGACGAGAAGCAGACGAAGCGGGCCTACCTGGAGAGATCCGGTTTCAGCAAAGGAGATCGTGATTAGCACTCCCTGGGAAGGAGAGAAAAGAAACTGTAATTAATATCGAAGGTTGAGGGGACCAAAGGGGTTGTGTTCTAAGGCATTGGGCCTGGGGTTCACTCCCCCATCCTGTCTTGACACCAGTGTTTATTTAAGTACTGTTATATTTGTGTAAAGTGGGAATCGTGTTTCTGACATGTCCCAAAATAATAGCTGTTTGGTTGCACCTTAGCGGGTATCAGTCTCAGTCAATTCACCCAGTGACAGATCCAGTAATCAGGTAAAATGAATCAGGGAACAATTTTGACTAGCAACGGGACAGGGCTGGTAAAGAGTCTGTAGCCACAACACTCCTCTGCAGCTGCAGGCCCAGAGGAGACAAACACTCCCGGGATGGCTAGGGAAGGGGGATGCAGGCCCACCCAGGGCCCTACCAGCAGCAAGGGGTTCTGCCACTGGGTCAGCAGGGCAAGCACAAGCTCAGCCAGACTGTAATTAGCTGCCCCTGGGCTACTTCCTCCCACCCTGAACCCCGGTACCTGGAACCAGAAGTCTTCCTCAGATTCTCTGGGGTAGATGACTAGAGGAAGTCCCACCAGTCCCTCACTGTCAGTTGGTCTGGGAACTCCTCGGGGCCATCAGCAGATGGCAGCTCCTCCAAGTCACAGGGTCGCGGTGGGTCCTCTAGCACACAGGGCTCAGGCAGCTCCAGCAGGTCCCAGGCAATGGGCAGCTCCTCTAGCTCATGGGCCTCTGGGGTTCCCTCCCAGTCACTAGGGCCCAGTAGTCCCAGCAGGCCCTTGAGGCTCCGGTCAGTGGAAGGTTCATGCTACCCAGCTGCAGGGCCTGAGTCAGGCTCCAACCTCAACCCTGGGGAAGGAGTATCATTCTTTGGCAGCAGCATTCACCTGAGCTGCTAGGCCAGCCTTTTGTACTTCCCCTTCCTGTCTTGGCCATGCCCCTCTGCTCCCAGGGTCTGTGGCCTGCAGTGTCCTGATCCATCCAGAAGGGGCATCATGGACCTTCCTCAGGCCTGCCAGGCTTCCAGGAAGGCTCCATTGGGCCCCGGCTCTGCGAGCCCCCCTGGCCGTCCTCTCCCCACACACCAGGCCAGCTGCACGATTTGCAGTTGGTCCTTTTCCAAACCGTTCCAAGAGACCATCTGTACACTCTTGTGCTCCACACCCTCCATTTCCTTGCCTTCGCATCCCACCCTAACACTAAATGGCGGGACCTTCTACCACCTGCGGAGGGCGAGGACCTCCGGTGGGCCAGTCTCTATTCCACCTTGACCCCACGGCCTGCCGGGGACATCAGTTGGCGGCTCCTTCATGGAGCCATGAGCATGGGTGTGTACTTGGCACAGATCACCCCTCTCCCTGACAGCTGCCCCTTCTGTGGCATGAGGGAGACCCTGGTGCACGTGTACCTAGACAGCACCAGGCTGCAGCCCCTGTTCCAGTTCCTCCAGAACCTCCTACTGATGTTCTGGCTGCACTTCTCCCAGCACGTGTTCATCTGTGCACACCCCCTCTGGGGCCCCACAAAGTCACAGGACCTCCTTGTCAGCCTCCTCCTAGCACTGGCCAAAGTGGTCATCTACAAAGCCAGGGAGAGGAGATTGGCTGGGGGGTGGGGGTGGGGGGGCGCTCTGCGACCGTGGGGCCTACTTCTGTTCCTCTGTCCGTTCACGCATCTGGGCAGAGTTCCTCTGGGCAGCGTCCGCTGGCTCCCTTGACACCTTCTGGGAGCAGTGAGTGCTGGCCGGGGTTCTCTGCTCAGTGTTCCTTTCTGGTTCCCTTCGATTAAACCTGTGACCCCCATGCCTGCTCCTTTTTTCATTAGTTGTCCCATGCACTTAGTTGTTTCCTGGGTCCAGTGACTCCTCCCCGGAGGGGCCTTTAGCAGTGGACTCCTGCCCGCCCACTTCCTGGGTTACAAATAGTACAGGCAAGTAACAAAAGACAGTCCCTGCCCACAAGAGTTTACAAACCAGATGCTGATGGTGGACAAGAGGAGAGGGCCAAATGTGGGTGGGGATGAGGTTGGGAGGATGAAGGAATAATAAAGCTATATTTAGTGTAAGTGTCCTCACTGTACTCCCTCTCCCAGTGCCCAGGGAGGAAAGAGGAGCTTCACTGTGTGGCCAGGTTTAAAAACTACAGGCTCTGGCTATGTGTGTGGGCACAGTCCAGAGGCAAGCCCGCACTGAAAATGCCCTGCCCCTGCAGCCGTGGATGTGTAGGAGCAAGGGAATATGTCTGTTTCGTTAATTTTTCACGATAGAACATGACGTTGGAAAAGCTCTGGGGGGAAATCTCAGCCAGGGGCTGCTGCACACTGGACAGATCGAGCTCCAGGCCTGCATGAGACGCTTTCAAACAATGCTCTGCAAACGGCGCTTCAGTTACTGCTGCTGCGGGGAGACCAGCCAGCTCCTCCTCCAGCCCACCCGCCCACGCACTTTTTCATAAAGCCGCAATCTGGCAAACGCGCACCCTCTACAAACATGGCGGTGCGCGGCAAACCCCCCCCTGTCAACACCCTTCTCTCTCCACCCCCCCTCCCCTCACACACAGTGACTGTGGGGGCGGCACTGCAGTCCTTCTCTAGCTACCCGGAGGCCCATCTCTATGACCAGGGGCCATAAAGCTCTGAGAGTGCGGTTGGCGGAGTGAAGGCGGGGGAAAGGGCTGGCCGGCTGGCGCGTGGAAGTAGGGAGGCAGTTGACGGGGCAGGCTAGGCACGAAACAAACGTGGGTGGAAGGGGGCGGGGGCGGGAGAGAGAGTGGAAGAAGAGAAGGCGGGGGCGGGGCGGTGCCCCCGAGCCGGGAGAAAGCCCAGACTGGCAGTTAGCAGTGACTCCCCTTTGTGTCTGGGCTGGGAACGGGGAGCGACTGCAGGAGCCAGCCGGGACTGAGAGGCGACGGGCGTGAATCCCCCGCAGCGCGGTGCTGGCTGAGCCTGTGTGCGGAGGGCGAGGGAAGGGAACAGGCGCTGTCTCGTAGGGGAGTCAGCCTGTGGGAAGGCGCTGGGCTCCGCTCCCGCCCCGGCGGCACCCCACAGCCCGGAGCCGCCGGCTGAAGCCCCGGAACGCCCGTCGCGGGCTGGCCTGGGGTTTCTGTGCGCAGAGGGGAGCTGCCCTTGCCGCCGACGGAGGGGGACGGAGCGAGGAGGAGGAGGAGGGAGGGAGAGGGGCCTCTGTCGCTCTCCCGGCTGGCCGCGAGCGGAAACTGGAGCCTGCCTGCTCCTTTGCTTAGCTGGAGGCACCCGCGAGGGCTCCCTCCCTTTCGGAGGGGCGAGGGCTGCGCTCTCGTCCTGTGCGGCAGACAACACCAGATGGGCCAAGGTGCAGCCTGTCCGTGGAAGTGACTGAGGGCACCGCTCCTTGCTGAGAGACACGGAAGGGCGAAGGAAGACAGAGGCCGTCCGCGGGATGGGCTGCATCTCTGACCTCGGTCTTGAGAGCTGCTTCTGCGTACGCGGCGGGGCAGAGTAAGGAGGCTGCCAGCGGTGACAGTTGCTATCGATTTTTCCTTCCTCACCCCTGGATATGTTTCATGCTAAACCTGGTTGCTTCTTTGATATCGTGAAGCTGCGTGGGAAATAATCTGGGTTTTCAGTGTGACCGCAAGAGTAACTGCTTACCTAGGGGAAGGGAAATGTATCCTGGGTTGGAGACAAAACCTCCCTTTTCTACGATCGTTAGGAAGAAGAGGAGCCGAGTCTTGAGGCATGACGACAGATTTGTGTAATGGAGTAAGAGCTCAGACAGCCTCTCGCATCTGCCGTTTGCCCTTCCAGAGTGGATTGTGATCCGAGAGAGTTTTAAGATTGTTTAGAAAAGGGAGGAAATTCCTCCTGTGGGTATTTTTTTTTCTGCCTCCTTCTTTGGCTTGCTCAGGTATGAGTGCCTCTCTGCAGCACCTTTTGCTGGTGCTCTTGCTCTCCAGTGCCACCCTGCTGCTCAGCACTGCGGCTGGTAAGTAGCCACTGGGTGTAATATACTAGCCATTTTGGCACAGGAAAGGGGGTGGGGTCCATCAGTATTTCGATATATATATAACCCTTTAAAAAGTAGTGTGTGTCACTGTGAAGTGTGATGATGTTTTTAAGTGAGAACCTACTGACCATATTTGAGAACAAAATATGCTTTATTGTATAAAGGAGCCTAATCTGCAGTTAAGTTTTATTTTCTCTTGGTCTCATGCCTGTTCTCATTTAGGGGTGGGGATGGGGATGGGGAAGGGGATAATTTGGTGTGTTTTTTTTTTCTATGAAATGTTTAACATATTTTGTGAGGTAATGCAGGAATTTTTAAAATACATTTTAATCACAAGCAGAGCTATGTCTGCTTGCTACTGGTGTCTTTGGATACAGCCATTTTTTATCTTACTAACATCAATGCTACTGGGATATTATAGCTACAACATTTGATATATCTTGTAGGGAAAATAGACATAATGCATATTTCTTCTTGGAGCTTGAAACAAAAATGAAAACTTTGTACCATTATATGATTGTAGAATAGAAAAATAAGAATACTTCAAAATCTGAGTGTATATAAGGTTTAAGGGTTTTTTGTTTTTTTTTTTTACAGTAAATGAAAGTCTAATATTTTTGAAAAATTCTTTCATTGAACAGATTGCTCTATTTTACATTTTTTGAAGCTCTATGTTAAGATGCACAAAACAATTTGCTATGAAATTGGAACAGTATATAACCCTTGCAACATTGGGTTTTGGTCATTGTGGCAGATTAGCATGAAGGAGCTCTCTGAAGTGTTATCCAGGTTTATTAGGTACTAATACTTATTCCTCCCTTCTATATCCTTTTAACAGTTTTTGGAAGATTCTTAGTGCCTTGGTATCTATCTTTCCACTCAGAAGCCAGTGCAAAATGCTCATTCTTCTCAGCATTCTTTTTATAATCTACTGTGTGATCCTCAGATATAATGATGATAGATAAGAAATGTGTAGTTTTTTGTGAAATTGGCATAATAATATTGATAGTTGGCACACATCTTTCTTTTTATTTTTTTTTGTTTCATTTTTGTCAATGTTCAAAAGTAGCCAGTTTTGCTAGTAGAATAATCCTGTGAATTGGATGTGTTAGTTTCTCCCTTGCTTTACTAAGTCTGTGGCTTTCTCACTTCCATTTTATAAAAGGCCTTCTTTGGGGAAATATTGAACTGAAAGGATTGCTATGAAATACTTTCCTGCATCAGCCTGACCTTTGACTGTCCTTGACATTTTAGATTGATATCTGTCCTGTTTCCCTGTGATAGTTTGGTAAGACGATTTCTTTGAAGAATGAACCTTTCAAGGTCAAAGGTTTTGGTATTAAAATGTGTGAGAGTCTAAAATATCCCATTATCTAACTTTGTCCCTTAAATGTTAAACTTAAAAAGTATAGTTTTGCTTCTCATTTAATTATTTTGTTAAACTTTTATGAGTTAATCTTTCTTTGTGCTGATGAGAGTGAATAGCACTGAGCCAGGCAGGAGATGGGCAGGTGCCTACAGGCCCACTTAGTGAGCTTTGCCAATTTCACCTCAATTCTGACCTGTCATCATCAATGCTACTTCATTCCTGGGTTTGTCTAGTACAGAGACTAGTAGTCATGTCATATTTTTTTGGTAATCTTGTGAAATACATGAATAGGAGCTCACTTTCACGTTATGGCTATACAATACTTCTGCTGTTATATGTACAATACAAAAGTTCTGTAAAGCTTAAAAAGTCTTGGAGACAAGTATTTCTAAGAAAAAAACACTAATGTTTTGGGCTTTAGCGAACATAACCATTCTAAAGCTTGACTATAAGCTTAACAGTGCATTTCAGAAAAGAAAAAAATACATGGGAAACCACACTAAGTGAACATCTGCCCTTATATGTACATGAATGACCTCCCCAACTTCCCTGAAAGTAGGAGCTGTGCATAATTTTGGCCCTGTTCAGTTTTGAAATCCTTCATTAACATCCCGTGACATCTGATCTAGTGAATGGATAAGAAAATAGTAGGTGAAATTCATTGTTGATGAATGCAAAGTAATGGACAGTGGAGGGAAAATATTAAGTTAGAACCCTATGAGGCGTATGAGTAATTGAGTATAGACTCAGGAAAAATATCTAGGCATCCTTGGAGGACAGCTCAGTAAAGACCTTTGCTCAATGTGCAGCTATTGTCTAAACAAGGAAGTTATTAGTATAAGAAATGTGGTAGAACATATAACAATGACATTAGAAATCCATGGCTCACCCATACCTAGAGTACTGTACGCGGAAAAGGAGATGGTAGATAGGACTCTTCCTGTCTACTTAACATTTGAGGGGTTTAATTTTGCTATGGGATAAGACCGCCCCGTCTTCCCCAACTTTTCATAGGTCTGTATGCTCCTAATGTCTTCCACTTCTTGCCCTCATTCCCCTGACTTTGCAGGGTTTAATATAATCATATAATGTTCTATATACCATTCCCCCTCTCTCTGTGAATTTTTCTGAAATAACATCCCTGGACCTAATAAATATGTATGACTAACTACAGACTCAGAATTGTTCCTGTTCAGTCACTGTGATGAAATCTACCACCTTCCTGTATTAAAATCTCTACAGATCTTAAGTGTCCAGTTAATAGAACCTTTAAAGATGACCAACAAAATGAGTGGGGGGAGGAGGGCTTATGCCATTTTTATTTAATTTTATTTTGTATAAAGGTTGGAAATTCTTCCTTTCACTTCTTTTCTTGAGAGATATCAATCATACTGAATCTTCTTTTTTATTGTTGGAGGACTTCTTGGATCATTCTTATATCCTGGGACCTTAACTGAAGAGGAATTTGTATTGAATCCTTGAACTTTTCTCGTGTGGCTTTTGTTAAAGTTTTAGTTTTGTTTTTGTTAACATTTATTTAATAGTCTGAATAAAAATCACTTCCTTTCTAAATTAATCAGGTTCACTTCCTTGATGTATAATGCTCAAGGACCTGCATTTCTAATTATTATTATTATTATTATTATTTTTTTTTTACAATGTAAAAAACCAGCAAATATTAGGGGAAAAAAGAAAATAAATTGGGTTTGTGCCTTTTCAGGACAGCTTTAAGAAATCCGTTTGTCTTTATCTGCATAGTTCTTTGTTTCAGTTATTCACGTTAAAAAGCTAAAGTACTTTTACAATGGAGGGAGTTATGTAATTATTGAAATCTTTTTTTAAAAACAATGAAAATAAAGTTTTTAAAATGAATGAATTGGGGCGGTTTTATCCTGTTCTGTCTGGAAAGCTATTTTCCTCAGTATTTCAAAATTTTATTCCAAATGTGAATTTGACAGAGGTGGGGGACAAATTGGCCATTCTAATTCAATTTTTCTAGTGAGCATTATTTCCGACTCATCATCTAAGATGGTCTCCTTCTGTGGGCACTATTGATCTTGTATATCAAAGTGGTTGCCTGAAATCATCTCTATTCCAGATTCCTGCTGCTTTGCCACAGATATGCCCATTGCCTATGGCCATTGGATCTTTCCCTCCTCTTTTCAGTAGTAATCAAGAAATCCAATTTATGATGGTTAGATGATGGGAATTTATTCAAGGGGAGTTAGCCTGGCAGACAGAACCACTCTATTTGCTTGAGAGGCACAATTGGTATATTCGATGGGTACCTTATGTACATAAATCCTTCCTCCACATGAAACTAGGTATTAACTTTTCTGAGAGCTTACTCTGAATGTACCAGCCCCACCTTTTAATAGGGATTTTTGTGTCAGCTGTGTTTCCAAAAGTCATGTTGCCCAGTAACCAGAGAACAGAGTAAGGGGTCCTTGAGCCAGTGCACAGACAGTCTGTGTGAATGGCTCTGCCCTCTAGAGATCCATGGGGAATGGGGTAGCTGAGGCTCAACTTAAAAAAAAAAAAAAAAAAAAAAAATCTCACTGCTATTTAAATTTGTTATATATTAACACCAAGGTTTAATATAATTGAAATAGACTAGATAATAGTTTCTACATTTTTTTTTGTTTCTTTGTGTATTTTTCAGCACTATGTACAGTCAGTTTCACTGTTTTCTCTGTAGAGTAAGGAAGCCATTACCCTTCTTATATGTCTTTCACATAGCAATTGGAGAGAGAACATTTTAAAATGTGAATATATAATTCTGAAACCACAGAAATGAAAGAGGTACTCCGTGAAATGCTTGGCTTCTACACAGGAGGTCTTGTAATTCATTCTTTTAAAATAGACTAGATTTAAAGTTGATGGGTGTGTTTTAAACATGGATCTTGCTGGAAAGGTGCTAGTACAATTTTGCTGGCCAACGTGACAGGGTCTTGTATGAATGGCTGTGCAAATCCCATTGAGAACAAAATGCTTTATCTAGAATGAAGGAGAAACAACAGCTATGCTGGATGATGATTCTCAGCCTTGTAGGAACATGAGCACAGCTTGCATTCAGCTTTAAAATTGTCTCAGTAAGCATTTTATCTAGTTCTATGGATTTAGTTAAACTGATGCTCATTTTTCTTTTTCTCAGATTTGTCAGTTTTATTTACCTTTATAATATCTAGGAAAGGAAGAAGTGAAGCTGTTCTTAAAAACAACCAACCAAAAACCTGTTTGAATACAGCAGTCTATTGAAATTTGTAGCATAAGAATTATTGTACTAGATTAGGCAAGTCTATCCAGTCCAGTATTTTGTCAGTTACAGTTGCTACTATGAGATGTTTCAGAGCAAGGCAGGAGAAGAGTTATGTCTGGCCTTTGCCCTGAAACATGAGGGTTTGTTATTGGAGAGTCAATGGCAACTCTGTAGCTAAGATTATGTTGAGAAATAAGATTAAAATCCCTTTGTTTTATGCTTTGGTTGAATTTAATCTTCACATTTGGCACAATAATTCTTCATAGGATGTTTGAATTTTCTATACATCTTTCAATTAAAATTTTACTATTCAGAGGAAATATTTAAAAAATGCTCCCCTTTTGCTCAGTGTAAAATATGTCTTTGGGTTCTTTTAGCTAAACAACCAGTCTTGCCCAACTCCAAATTTCTCTCTCATATATTCTGATAACATTTTGGGCAGAGAGACTCTGAAATCTTAAAATTAAACACTGAGTTGGTCTCTTTATTCCGAGCAACCTAACTGATCAATGCCAAGATGAGACAGAAATGTCCAATTCTATCAGTTACTTCTCATTTCTGTTGCTGCCAACATGATTCACCAGGTCAGTTAATCACAGAGGTGAGAGGCAAGCTGGGCAGCAGGAGGTAACAAGTGCCACAGAAGTGAGCAGGGGCTGGATGCATGTAAAAAAGGATGAAAGAGAGGTAGATTAAGAATGAATTTGAGGAGGCATGAGGAGTTGAGCAGCTGTGCAGGGAAGCTGAGGTATGGTGGGATGGAGCCTAGTGTCTTTGCACTAAGGGATTGCAGTACAGATACTCAAGTCCCTCAGCACTGCAAGAGCTGAGGCATCCCATTAGTGCTCCCCATGGTACTGCCTCATGAATAACTCAAGCATGTATGTCTCAATGCAGAGGCACTGGCTACTGTGTTGCCTTTCCTTTCCCTTGTATTCCTCTCACTCTTTGCTCAGCCTTCCTGTGTCTGACATCACTGCCCCTTGCTTGGAAAAACATGTAAACTTGACTGACTGCAAACATCAGCTATTGGAAAAAACAAAATACAACACCATACTAACTATATCTTGCCTACATAACACTACTGCAAAATTAGAAACAATGTTTTCCAAAATGATAAATGCTATTAAAACCATTTCTATTTAAAAAAATCAAACATTTCCTTCCATTAACAATCGACCAACACAGCACACATCAACACATAACCATCTGCTATGAATCTACACAATATGCACTAACCATCAATGTAGCGCCAGTTCAGTTTCGTGAGCAATTACAAAACATCAGTTTCTAATGACATTGAGTTGAACATGTTGTATGGAGGTAGAGAAAGGATGTACGTGTATTGTGAGAAGGGATGTGGGTGAGGCCATGTGGAGAAAAAGAAATCATAATTGTAGGTTGCAAGGGTTGGATGAAGATGTAACTAGTATTCTAGGGGTTTTTTTTGTAATTATGTTAGTGGTATATGCACTTGAAGAGCCTTAACTTGATTGTTAATGAACTTTTTGTTTGGGAGTTAACTCTTAGAGGGGAATAAATCTCATTCTGTCTAATACACACATCTGAATGTGATATGATCCATTCATATAAACATCAGTAGGATTCATAAAAAGATTTGAACTTTTGGCCTGAATCTTATGGCAGTGAGTTCTGTGGGGTGTTTGTGTTTTTGTATTTATCAGTTTCAAATATATTGCTTTTCAGTCTCTTTGAATGTCCCTTTATTTTTGTCTGATGATACTGTACATTATAAGTATGGGCACCTGACTTCTGTATACCCTTCAATATTTTATATTCCTCATGTCCCATCTTATTCTTCTCTTCTGTTCTCCATATCTGTTCCCAGTTTTTGCAATCTCATACAGCAGTCTCTTAATATTGCTAATTTTCATGGCCCGTATGCACACCTCTTTTATTTCTGCTATATCTTTTATCAGATGGGATTATCAGAGCTCAATGCAGTCTTCTAGCTGGGAACAAAACAACAGATTTATATAACAGCACTATAATGTTTTCAGTATCTTTTTATCCCATTCTTTGTGCATCCTAATGTTTTCCTTATTTTGTGACTATCACTGCACATTCAGTAGAGGTTTTAATTTAACTATCCAGGAGCACAAGGATGCTCAGATCACTTTCCTGAGTGGTTATGGTTAATTTAGGATCCCACATCATTGAATATATTAAACATTGGATCTGATATGGAATGTTTGGCCAACTAGTGTTAACCTTTTGCTGGTGCTTTTCTTAGTTGTGGACTGGTTTTAGTCACAATATTACCAAACTAACTTTTCCTTTTTATGATATCCCACTGAGAGAGAGACCTGACAGTTCCTGCAGAGCTGCTTCAGCAAAAATACATCAAAACTAGAAAAATGATTGATGCCCAAGTAGGCTATGCTGACTGAAAAAGCTTGCTCTGCATTTTTGTTGGGGTAATGTATGTGATGGTGTTTTTTTTGTTTTTTTTTTGTCTTTTGTTTTGTTTAGGTTTTTTTTTTTCCCCGCAAGCATACTGTCAGAAGCTCTTATTTATGAGTCACAGATTCATTTCTTATGCTTTTTCAGTGACTTTTATCTGTTAATCCAGAATCTGCACTCAAGACCAAACATTATAAATATAATTTTCCTTTAAATGTAAAAAACTTGTTTTTAATACATCGCTAAGAATCCTTTCTCTATTTATATTTATTTGAAGACAAGAATGTTGCTTATTCAAGTATTAATCTTCTGCTTTCCATTCTCTAATACAGCTTTTAATTTATTCATTCCTCTGAGATGGGATTGATACCTAGTGGCAATATATTAATAATCAGTAAAACTGAAAATTGTAGCAGGCATACCCTCTAGCTGTGCGGAATCTCCTAGGTTAAACTAGAGAACCTTTAGAAAATTGGAACTACCAGTACAAAGGAAATACTCTGATAAAGAGCAGTCCTTCTATATAAAAGTAATATTTTCATTTGCAGTCAAATTGAGAAGAACAAAAGCAGTCATTTAATGAAGTTGATATAGATACCATCACAGTGTTAGTTTCTTACGTTTGCATGTTCTTAAAGCTCTTCTCTTATAGAATCATATAATATTAGAGTTGGAAGGGACCTCAGGAGGTCATCTAGTCCAACCCCCAGCTCAAAGCAGGACTAACCTCAGCTATATCATCTCAGCCAGGGCTTTGTCAAGCCTCAGCTTAAAAACCTCTAAAGATGGAGATTCCACCACCTCCCTAGGTAACCCATTCCAGTGCTTCACCACCCTCCTCGTGAAAAACTTTTTCCTAATATCCAACCTCGACCTCCCCAGCTGCAACTTGAGACCATTGCTCCTTGTTCTGTCATCTAATACCATTGAGAAAAGCCTAGCTCCATCCTTCCTGGAACCCCCATTTCAGGTAGTTAAAGGCTGCTATCAAATCCCCCCTCATTCTTCTCTTTTGCAGACTAAACAAGCCCAGTTCCCTTAGCCTTTCCTCATAAGTCCTGTGCTCCAGCCCCCTAATCATTTTTGTTGCCCTCCGCTGGACTCTCTCCAACTTGTCCACATCCTTTTTGTAGTGGGAATGTGTCCAGTCCAAAACTGGACACAATACTCTAAATGTGGCCTCACCAATGCCTAGAACTGCTGCCTAGCTCATCGGTCCCCAGTCTATAACTGTGCATGGGATTCTTCCTTCCTAAGTGGAGGACTCTGCACTTTTCTTTGTTGAACCTCATTAGATTTCTTTTGGCCCAATCCTCCAGTTTGTTTTGGTCCTTCTGTATCCTATCCCTACCTTCCAGGGTATCTACGACTCCCCCCAGCTTAGTGTCATCCGCAGACTTGCTGAGGGTGCAATCTACCCCATCATCCAGATCATTAATGAAGATGTTGAACAAAACCGGCCCCAGGACCGACCCCTGGGGCATTCCGCTTGTGACCGGTTGCCAGCTAGACATGGAGCCCTTGATCACTACTCGTTGACCCCTATGCTCTAGCCAGTTCTCTATCCATTTTATAGTCCATTCATCCAACCCATACTTCTTTAACTTGCTGATAAGAATACTGTGAGAGACAGTATCAAAAGCCTTGCTAAAGTCAAGGTATATCTTACATCTATATTGCAATAAAAACCTCTGGCACTGGCTCTCAGAGCCCAGGTCAACTGACTTGGGCTTGGGGGGTTTGTGCTTTGTGGCTAAAAGTATTAGTGTAGACGCTCCAGCCCAAACTGGACCCTGGTCTCTGAGACCCACTCCTCCTCACCAGGTCTCAGAACCTGGACTCCAGCCCAAGCTGGAACATCTACATTGCAATTTATAGGCCTGCAGTCCGAGCCTTGCAAGCCCAAGTCAGTAGTGCAAGGTCAGATGCTTAGGGTCAGCTGCGGCCATGTCGTGGGTCATTTATTGCAATATAGACATAAATTTCTTGCTGTAATCACTTAGACAAGGAACTGCAGCTATGGCAGTTGCCTTGATTGAAATAGACATGTATACTTCATGTCTCCTGTTTCAGTTGGCAGACAAACTTTGAGTTATAGAACATACACTGATGACTCGTATTGTGAGACTAGCTTGTTTATGATATTTTAGTAGGACTTAACTAAGAAGCTAAAAACTTACTCATAATACTCTATTCATTCATATTGTGGTTTGTGGACTAATACAAAAAAATCCGTGAAACTAAATGGGTAGGTAAAATCTGAAAGTTGCTTATTTTTATGATAGTATGAGGTGGGGTTAGGAAACTTAAATTATTTTCAATATTTTCACTATTTTGTTGGACTTGTACAATTTCTCTGTAGAGCACATGTAGGAAAGTCCCTGATTCTGTTATGCATTCTAGATAGAGTAAAAACATTTTATAATAAACATAGCTACTTTTGTAGGGCATAGCTATGACCTGTGTGTAACACACAAGCATACTAATCTGTTATTGCTAAATTGTCATTTTAATATTAGCAAATTAGACACTCACTTTATGTTGATATATTCAGTCCTTATTTCCTTTGTTCAAATAGTTCCTCTAATACATATTTATTAAATATAAATTATTTACCTCCTCTAGGCCAGATCTGGCTTTTGGTTACAATCATGTATATTTGGCTTAACTGAAGTGTAGTTACTGTATATTCACTCTCTTCACTTAAAAGCAATTATTTTGCCACCCTCCTTTATAAAAGGTCTTACCTAATTGTTTAAAATCTTTTGCTAGATATTTTCCCTGTATATTTCATAGTAAATTTACAAGTGTTAAAGATTTAATTTTTTTTTGCTTCCATTGTTTCCTGTCAGAAATTGTTGGTTCACATATTGCTAATGTTGTCAGTGATAGCCAGTGAAATAATGCAGTGTGTTTGTGTGCAGAAGAAACAAAATGAACTGTTGATTATTTTTGCAGCCCACTAAAATGTACTGTATGCCTCAGATAAACAAGCATGTAGAACATGCACAGAAGAGTGTGTGGTCTAAATACGACTTGACAGCAAGAGAATTTCAGAAACATAGAATAGAAGGATTTGGAAGGATAATGGTGACAATAATAAGATTATGCAGTTACTCAGTAAGGAACATCTTGATGGTTCCACAATTAAAGAATGAAAATTTATTTAAAAATAATATATAGGGAGGTAGCTTGACAAATAGATTCAAGTGGATTCCAAGCATACGGTGTCTCATGAAAGAAAGCATAGAGGTATTTGTAAGAGTAGAGAATGAATGGGATATTGGGGTTGGTGTCACTCATGGAGTGGTAGGATCCAACGGGAATGCTGTCAGGCTGTGTGATGTAGAGCCTTGACAGAAAGTACAAGAAGTTGGAACTTGGTGTGTACTGCTTTAGGGAACCAAGGAAGGATTTCAAAAGGGGGCTGATATAATCAAAATGATGGACAAGAGAGAGGATTTTGGCAGCCATGTTTTTGCATGGATGTGAGAGGCTAAATTAGTAGCAAAAGACACACAAAGAGGACATGATTGGTGCATGGATGAGTGATTGCTCATTGAAATAGGAAGGAAAAATGGATTTTTGAAATACTGAAGAGAAAAGAATGAGAGGTTTCACTGTGGTCTAAGTATGGGGTGAGAAGGGGAGGGAAAAGACTAAGGTAACATCTACCTACCTACTTCTAAAATCTAGAGAAATGAAGATTACATCTTCAGTGCTTTTTTTCTTTTCAATGTTCAGCTATCTATGTATGAATGAGTGATGAAACACTCCACTTTTATCCTTTCCTCAATCACTTATTCATCCCTTCAGGAGAATCCCTCCAAACTCTTCCTTCTATTACATTCCTCATAGTCCTGTTGGTTACCACCCAAGCTGTATGGTAAAAGTGCATTGAGGAAAATTTGGAGGGAGGGGCCCTGAAGCAACATGATTTCTATTATTTTGGGAAGGAGTTTGCAATTGGAGCAGGCTAATGGTCTAATAGACAAGTTATGTGAGAAAATCTGGGATCCCTACTAACTCCAATAGACGATAGCACGTCCCCAGGAACTACATATGAAGGTACTGTATGTGGGTGGAACTCGGTGTCTGGAAAGTAGAAGTAGAAGGAGCAGGGCCTGGGCAGGTTGTGCTTGGAATGAAGAGTAGGCAGCCCCATGCTGGGTGGGGTGGAGCAAGAGAGGATGCATATATTTCCCCCTCTGTCCTTTTTGAGTGTACCCAAAAAAAAGATAATACAGCCTGGAAAAAATTGCCCTTTAAGGGGGACTGTGATGCAGAGGCCCATTTGTGTTCACTATTTTGTGTCAGCAACTCTTGTCAGGCCTGATGTGCTCCTTACACATAGTTGTCATATTCTGTATCTGAAAGTTGTCATGTAAGATATTGAAAACTGATAGCTCACTGATTATTAGTATTCTTGTGTGGTGTTTGTACAAAGTGAGTACAGAGAGTTGTGTGTACGCTAGAATTGTGTTAGTCAGATGTGTTTGGCAAGCAGTGCATAAGCTCAGTCTGCCATAGATAAAGGAATGTTTGTTTATTTGTCTGACCAGCTTGTTTGTTACCAACAGGTATATTTACATAAAAGTATATTTACATAAAAGGTAAACAAAGCCATCAAGCTACCAAGGGGAGGAGGTACTAACATAGCTATCACCAGCAGGGTAGGAACCAGCATGATGTCTTCATCATACTCCATGGCATCTCTTCCCATCAAGAGAAAAGGAACTTCATCTAAGAATACATTTTCATGATTTACTGATCTATAAAGACAGGGCGGTCCAAACTCCAAAGAATGAGTTCAATCAACTGATTGTATACAATATTACTGTATTATAAAGTGTGTTGAATAAGGACATTTATAAAAGCCAGTGATACACTGGTGATTGATATAATTGTGAAATGTATGTGTGTGACGGGTTCCCCCTGGGTAAATCTGGGACCAGGGTACCACTGTGCCCCCTTAACTCTCCAGCCTGGGCTGTCCCTCACAGTGCTTTGCTAGTGACAAAGAGCAAACACCTTCAGGTGCTGTTATCACTCAGCCCAACAGCATATGAAGCCACACACACAGCTAGATGGCATGAACGCTCCCAGAACCACTCATGAATCTCTCAGAGAGAGGCACCAGCCAGTTCAGCGCAGTTCCTTGCCTTGTACTCTGAATTTGCACCACCTTGCCCTGGTCAGAAGCCTGACTAGGATACATTTATTACCCAGCTTGCCCTTCCCTCAGTGTGGAGAAGACCTACACCAGTTTTTGTTAACTGAGCTGAGATTTTCCAAACACTTCAGCCGAGATGCAGTTTTTGTTAAGATATAAAACAGATTTATTAACTACAAAAAGATGGACTTTGAGTATAAGTAGTAGGCATAAGAAATAAGTGATAGATATCAAAGTAAACAAAGATAAACACACAATCTAAATCTTAAACCTTTAATACTAGGCAGTATCTAGATTAAGCAGTTTTCTCACCCCACTGGATTTTACAGTTCTCAATATACAGGCTTGTTCCTCAAGCCTGGGTCCAGTCTCTTTGTCTTCCAGCATTCCTGTTGTTTTCAGTATAAGTGGGGATAATAGTCCCTTGACACCCTCCTGGGCGGGCCACCACCCTTGTAGAGGTGACTCTTAAATTTATAGCATAAATCTTTTAACAACTGTATAGTAAAATCTTATAACTTAATACACACTAATGATATGCATATTTTGACAGCAGATTATGACCTTTCATTAAATATCTTAGATGGCATGTTTAGTATGAACTATTACAATCATACAGGAAAAATGAATATGGGGTTTACAGTGTGCTGTTTTGGGATTCAGTGTGTCACAATGTGTTAACACTGTATGAGAAATTATGAATACTTACAGTATTATGCTTTTAAGTCTGTGACCAAACAGAGAGAAACATGTTTTCCCCCAGACAAGAGGCTAGGGAACTATATACCCATCTCCAGTGTGTAAAGTAAGCATTACGGAATCAAAACAATGGATGCCCTATTTGCATATGAATCAGCAAGGGAATGAGATGTCCACAAGAAGGGAAGAACAGCATGAGGTCATCCTGCCTCTTGAATCAAAGTCAATGAACTCTGAGAGAGAGAAGGGGAAACAGAGAACCATTTTAGCATCTTTCCACCCAGAAAGACAAGGGAAACCAGCATCTTGAACTTCTGTGGAACGTTCTGACTGACAGAAAATCAGCTTTGTCTGGAAAGAAGAAATATTGGTAAGAAGTCTACCTTGAACCAAGACTGTAGCTTGTTGAGTTAAGTCTTAGCCTCTAGTAACAGTATTTTGTTTTTATTTGTAACCATTTTTGTCATGTCTTATACTTGAATTCACTTAACAGACAAACAGAGATAGGTTGTAATAAATTTGTTTTACTTTTAATTTAAACCAACTCAGTGAGGTGTGTGAACTGAAGTGATTAACGCCACTTAAAGTAATAAGCTGTGCTTTAGTCTCTTTAAAGGAGCAATGAGCCTTATTACTTCTCTGAGTGTTCCAGGAAAGGGTTGGATATTTCAAGGCAGACTGTTTTGGGAAATTTTGGGCCCGGGAATGTGTTGGGGTTAGCCTGCAAATAATAACTGAGATTGGTGGAGACTAGGATGGGGCTGTTGTGTTTAGGCAGGCTGCTGAAGTCAGGGTGCTGAACTAGGGCTACACAGCACGCAGACACTCACAGCATGCTTGTCTGCTGGCTTTTGGTGTCTGGGCTGCGAGTACATCAGCAGAAAATTGAAAACATCAAGGGTCATAGGGCAGGTGGTGAAACAACCTCTGACTGATCTAGATTGATACCCAAAATGTCAGAGGTTCTCAAAGCATCTGCAGGGAGGAATTGTCATTGGTAGGGTGGCTCCATTGGAACCATGCAACTGGGGAGTTGGATGGGATAGAGGAAGTGCTAGGATCACAGAGCCATTGAGCAGGGACAGGCTCTACTGTTCACCTGGGGATATACAAGTTTGTGGAAGAGGTCTCTCTGCTTGTTCTACAGGGTGGCTAACCTTGCCTCCCTTCCTCTCTGGCAGAACGATCAGAAGAAGCTCAGTGAGGGGAATATTGTGGAGATTTCATTCGTATGATCCCCTTATTTAATTGTAGCTTGTACACAGACTCAGGAAAATAAATCTGCTGGTGAAATCCACAATCATTAGTAGCATGCAAACCTAAGACATCTTTCAAATATCACTTTGATAAGAAATGGCAGAGGTAAAATACTGGCTCTTAACTTGTAAAATTTATAGATATTTTAAGTATTTCTACATTTTAAAAAAAAGGGAAGATACTGTTAAACAACAGATTGCAATGCAAAGAACCTGAATAATCCAAAATTATTCTATGTAAATATTTATCCTAGTTAGTATATCAACCTTTACATTAAAAGACATAAGCCAAATCACTTTTTTGTTGGAAATAAACTTTTCCCTTAAACTTGTTGCTATATAATTAAGAGCATTTAAGATGCTCCACAGACTATGTTGTAACTTGTCTAAGTGGTTGAATTCCTGCTGATAGTTTTAAACATAATGCATATGCAGCAGTCATTGCTTTTGTAGTATGAAGAAGTGAACTGTCTTCCTTTGGTGTGGCTGAACAGAGACCCTTTTCTTTCTGTAGGGTCTGGATGATATGTATATTTGTGTGTCTTTGATATGGTGCTTGCTTATGTAGTGTTTCTTTCTATATAGCAACTTCAATAAAAATCAATTAAAAATGAATGTAAAAATGTATCTTAGAGCCATAGCTTTCATTCATAAAGACCCAGTATGAAAAACTACTTGTGTGTTTTCAGCACTAGAGTTTGTGAATGTTACACTTCATACAGCCACTCTCAATCTTTTTATAAAAACATCAATGCATACAATAAACTTTAAAGGAGATCCTTAGCAGTGCACCTAATTCAAGCTTTAATCAACATCATATTAAACCAGGCTAGAGCATGGCAGATAGCCAAATCATTTGTTTGCTAGATCAGTTTGTTGGTCTGAATTACTGGTTGAGCTGACTCAGCAGGGAACTGCAAGAAAACTTTTAAATAATTCAACAGTTTCTCCATACAAGGGTGCCAGCTTATGCTACTTCAGTTAAGATCATCCTGTCAGCATTATTTTGGGCCCATATTTTGAACTGAATACGCATAGCCTAGATCAATTTTTCTACAAAATTAATCAAAATGTATTTGGTACAACAGTTGTTTTGTTTTCAAATGCTTTTGTGACCAGAACTGCAATATAAAATAACACCTGCTTTTTCCAGCATATCTATTCTCTGTATGTCTTTGAATCACTTCAATATACTATATGGATTTAAAAACAATTTTTTTATTATTGTTAGTCCTGTCAAGCTAATACAACTACTAATGATCAAGCATGTTGTAGTGATATCATAAGAGAGAAAACGAAAAGCTTCTAACATGTTTTGAAAAATTAATTAAATTTAATTGAGAATTACAAACACTGCTATGTACTAATCAAAACTGTAGGTTTATTTAATGGTGTTGTTACAGGGCAGAGTTAGGGTGTTGGGGTGTCTTATTGTATTTGATTTAAGTTTAACACTGAATTTCCTAGATTTGCAATGTTGTTTTTTTAGGATAATTACATAATATCTGTAATGAGTTTATTGTTAAGTTACTGATATGTGCACAGCAATTAATTTCAGAGGTCAGTTGAACCAAATGTAGGTCACAATTCATAAACCTAGGGCTTGATGAATTCTCATTTTCACTGGAATAAAGGGGTACAAATCGCAGAGGTGATTGTATTACAAAGGGAATTCATATTAGTTGGCAATTTTTGTGGTTTTACCTTTCCCTGGTTGTGGTTCTGGGGGATTGTAGTCTTGATTTGTGGCTAGAACTTCATGAAATCATTCCCCAGGTGCTGTACTAGTTAACTTTGGGCAACCAGATGAAGTGAAGGTTACAGTTGCATTTACAATCTCTTCCAGGCAGACCTTCCATTAGTAGTGGGGGCAGTAGCTACTGGATTATATACTTGGCAGAAACTGATGTAAGCTAAAGATGAAATAAACACAAATTCGGTTAAATGCAAATCTGTAATTTAATGTATTGTAAATTAATTGTATTGGTAACTCATTTAAACATTCCTAAATATCTTTTATTAAAAAATAAAAATCCATTTGATCTGCTGTTTGATTAAATACTTTATTGCACTTAGTCCTGGGTTAGGTTTCATATAAAACATGAATATTACCTTTCTTTATCTGTGATAGGCTGTTTGACATGAAAATCTTTTTCAGATTTTTTTTTACTATGGAAAGGTGAAATTAAACTAATTCTAAAATACTTTCAAACCAGCCAGTTATAATTTTCAAGATCTTTTTTATTTGATACCAGGTTATGTTTGGGAATTCTCAGTTTTTCCCAGTGCTAACTGTGAGGGCAGACTTTGATATTACTGAATATGCCATATATATCAGGAAAATCTAGCCCAAAACAGAATGGTTAACCAAATAACTGAGGATGTGAATATATATATATTTTTTTAAACCTCTGTTTTCAGTGTATTAGCATTATTACATATTGGTATTTTGAATCTTGTAGCTTTTATTAGTGTCTCCTGAGATAAACATAAGTAATATATTGTGCCTGACTCTTGGACTCTGTTCATGTCTAAAGCATCAGTTATGCTAAAATTTAATATCCTATCCAATAAAATATTTGGACCAACTGATCATGAAAACTCTGATCATACCTACAACGTCTTCCTTCCCTACCCCATTCAACTCATCCCCTCTGGTGGTGGTATGTTTTAATTGTTTTAGCTTAATTCAGATACTTGGCAAATAACTTCTTTTTTATGAGACTGAAGTAGGTGGGAAGAAGAACTTCCCTGCATACCTGAAATAAAATTAAAAAAAAAAAAATCCTTTTCCTAGTAGACTCATCCTGTCACAATCTATTTCCATAGTAATCATAGTCTGGATTCTTATTCTGTTTCTGGCTGTGGTGCCTAAACCCAGTTAGAGCATAATTAATGTTACATTTCTCTGAGATTTACAGAAGAGTTAGTGGAGTGTATTAAATACCACACTGCCTTATAAAAACATGAACACACATAGGAGATTTCAGTTGTATGAAAAAATTAATCTGTTTACTATAGGTATGTTGGTATTGTTAAAGGTGGTGTCAGTATTTCCATTATAAATGTTGGTGCAATTTGCAGGGGCAAGTTGAAGTAACTGTTATTCTCTACCCTCACCTCTTCCCCAACACTAGACTTGGTTTGCTTTCTTAGTTCAAAAGCTTAAGAGCAAATATTAATAAAAAACAAACAAAATGTATACAATGCTATGATTAAGATTGTCAATGCACAAAAGTCAGGAAATTGAAAGTTATAATTCCCATAATAATCCTTATTTATTCATTTTGTGTGTGTGGCATGTGTTGCTGTGTTTAATTTAAATATAATAGCATTCAGAAACCTACATTAAAAACATTATTTAGATTGCAAAGTCAAGCACTGTAAAGTTAGGAAATGCCAGAATTTACATTGTTTGTTTGTGCAACTATAATTTTCCTTCCTTGTTCATATATATTGTGTGAGTATTTAATTAGATAACATAATTTTTTTTTTTTTTCTCCACGGGGCCCTTATTCATTAAGTTTGCAAGATTGATGGTACTTGGGGAATGAAGTTGCTGTTAAATATTTTATTTCCATTATTCAGTTAGTCGTCCTTGCCTTACTGCATGCTGTCCACTGTCCAAAGCCTGCTTCGACTATCTGTAATGCACCGTGGTCAAGGTGGGGGAAAGGGGTACTCCAGAGCGGTAGTCAAGTGCATGTGGGTTGTCAGTAGCTGGTAGTTTCAATCAGTATCAGACAGTCTGGGGAAATGGTTGGAATTCCCCACAGGGGCAATAGTTTAGAGAGGCAAGGTTTGATGAGGCAGCAGGGCAACAAGGTATGGTCCGGCGAGGTGGCAGAGCAGGGCGGTCTAGGCAGCAATCAGTAGGCAATGGTCTGTTGCTCACACACATTCCTCTTCCTGTTGCAGTCTTTATATAGTCCAGGTACTCAATGAGAGTGCTGCCTGTCCATTCAATTAGAGACCTGGAATGTGGCTGATGTGGGTTTGTAGGCCTTTAGCACTAAGACTGTTGGTCAGGGGCAGTGCTTCAGTTCATCTCCATGGCGCAGTGACTTAGTATGCTGCCTGAGGACCTTGTGGCCCTACGTCCTGACAACTGCAGAATTATTAAGTTCCTTATGGTCTTCTCTAGGGCCCTTGTCATGATTCGCTCGCAGACGACAATGAATTAATCTGTACTGTGAGATAAGAGAACACTATTGTCTCCTTTTTACAGATAGGGAAACTGACACAGAGACTTGCCTAAAGCCATTCAATGGGAGAGAGAGAATTAGAATTTACGATCTATTGACTCAACCTCGTGCTTATCAGTGCACCGGTGTCTCAAATTGGGCCGTAGAAAATGAGGAACAAAATTAGAAGCCACCTGCCAAATTTTAGTTTAAGTAACTTGGTCAACATCATGTAAGAAGACAGGCGCTAAGTGCTGTACTTGGAGGGAAAGTTTAACTATATACAGAGTTTTCCTTCATTTATAATTAGGGCATGTCTGCATTTGAAACTTGGTGCGGGTTTGTGTATCCCTTTTGAGTGATCCACAACAAGTGCTCTGTGAGTTGTGTATACACACAGCATTATCTTGTTAATATAGTTTTTCCTTATATCATTGCTGCCACATAGCCCAGGGATGTTTCAAAAAGAGCACTCACATTCTGGTCAGACATCCCATGATGCATGGGTCCACTGCTGTGTTATATGTATTCTTGGATTTTTCATACTGTGCATTGTGTGATTCCTCCTGGAAGGTAATGGAATTCTGCATGTTGGGGTCAAGCTAAATAATTTCCATGATTCCTCTCCTTTTATCCAATCATCTGCCTGTTTTTGCAAGCTGTTTTGCAAGCTATTTTCAAAGTGGTGTGTAGCAGTGTGGAGAAAGCACTGAGTGCTATGATCCTCATGGTGGTGAATATAAACCGGTTTGCTGCAAGCATATCTACATTTACTTTTGTGACTTCGCAGGGATCAGGGTGATAATGGCCACTGAGGAATAGCCTGAAAATGAACACAGTTTTCCTTGATCTTTTTCAGTGGAGCACGGCTTTTGGACTTTGCCAACTTGCACTGACCAGTGGGATAGGATAGTGCTGCAGATCTGAAATGACCAGGGTGCAGCATAACCACTTCCTTAGAGGTCTGTGCATAGTTCTTGCTGTAGCTGCAGCAGTGAAACACTTACATGAGAGATGCCATTGGCATGGAGAAGCATGTGGCCTTTACTATCTGGAAACTCTTCATACTTGACTGCCACTGGTCAGTAGCTAACCAGTTTGATATCAGTAGATCATCCACAGGGGAACTCTGGTGGAGGTGGGTACCTCTATCAGCAAGGCACTTCCTCTCCTCACCCTCTGATCATAAAGCTGGGTAATGTATAAAAGGTTATTAACAGGTTTGTTCAGATGGGGTTTGAGTTGTATTTATGGGACCCATATACCTATTCTTTGCCCCGCCCTCCCCCCCATATTGTGCTATGGAATTTGTCAACAGAAAAGAATAGTTCTCTATGGTGCTTCAAGGTCCGTTTGATCACCGTGGATGGTTCATTAATATTAATTCAGTATTAATGTAGAGTGTTTTTAAAAGGTCCATGACACGAGGGTCTTTAGAAATTATGGGTTTTCTTTTTCCTGCAGTGAGAAATGGGACTTTTGCTCCAGTGGTGTTGGTGGACATTGATGGTGTTGCCATTCTTCCAGTTTTTCTGGGGGACCCTGCTTATCCTCTGCTTCACTAGCTCATTAACCTTTTACTGGGCAATTGGACTGGCAAGAGGAACTGTTTAATTATACCCTCAGTAGCTGTATGATGACTGGAGTGTGCATTTGGGAGACTGAAAAGTAGATGGAGGCATCTGATGTTTAGGTTGGATGGTGATGAGAAATATCTGCTGCTTATGATAGCTGCTTGTGTTTTGCATAACTTCTGGAAGAACAAGGGGGAGAATCTTGCAGATGGATGTGAGGAAGAGGCTGAGAGATTTGCTGAACATTTTGAACAGACAGAGAAGATGCCTCTACGACATGCTGCAACTACTCAGGGGCAGAGATGAAGGATGCCTTATGCTCCTACTCTGTGACTAGGGGCCACTTGTGTTTATTGTGTATGCATTTGCTTAAATCATGATTACTGCACATTAATTCATGTGTTTGAACAATGGACAAAGCTTAGTTCATGACATATGTAGGTGTTCTAGTATACTTTGTGGTGATTTTAACATAGCATATGTAAGGATTTTATTATAATACACATGAAGGTGCAGTGGAAGTAGCCATTTTCATGAATTGTCCTAGTTTTTGACCCATGGTCATAAATGTGTATAAGCAGGGCACTCAAAACTGTTTTCTGCATGTTGGGTTATGAGATGCCAGTGGAAGGGTATCTCCCTTATGAGTGACGGTGTTAAGGGGATCTCCTACTGCCTACAGTTTTCTTTGTTGTGCTATGGTGCAGAAAACCTAGAGAAGGATCTGTTTCTATGCATTGTTACAGTGAATTGTATGTCCTAAAAGTGGAAGTCTCCGAGGTAGAGGGCTGTAAGGCAGTGGTTCCCAAACTTTTTGAATGAAAGCCCCACCAGTTTACACTACGTAAAACACCTCCGCTCCCCCCCCCCCCGTCCAGTCCCCCCTCCCGTCCAGCCCCCCTCACTGGCCATAAATACATGTAACCCTATAAACGCATATAATGATAATAATAATAACACTAAACAAAAAAACCCCGGGAGTTCTGTGGCATTTTAAAGACTAACAAATTTAATATTTGCTGGCATAAGCTTTTGAGAGACACTGAATTACATAATAATATTACTCTTACCTAAGTAAGAAGCTAAGTCTTCCGTGGCGGAGCTGCTACGGCACACCTTGTGTGGCCTCACCTCTTCCCATCCATCATGGACTGAAGGTAATGAAGGCGGGCTCTGACAGTTTGACCGGTGCTACTCCAGCCCCAACCAGTGTGGGGCTTCTTCTCCCCGGCTGGGCACCTGGCTGGTGCAGGGTTGGGGGAGGGGGGGCGCTGCTCCTCTGCTCTGCCGGCGTGGAATTCGAGGCTGCTGTGCCTGATGCGGAGCTAAATTACCTCAATATTACTGAAACTTCATGGACCCCCTGGAATCTTTGGTGCCGTCCCCCGGCCCAGGGGATGTGAAAGCTGTGGCACTATCCTTTACCACAGAGCTACCATGTTCTCCAGGAGGGCTTCTGCAGCAGCTGTGCTTGTGGGGACATGTCCTTTGTCTTTCTCCTCTTTGCGATGCTTCAGTCACCCTTCCCTCCACTCTCTCTTTTTTATGCCTCTCTTGGGATGTGCACCAGAGTTCTTTGAACGTCTTCCTCCTACACAGGTTGGACAAGTGTTCACTTTATGTTAGCACTTCTGTCCTTGGTCACTATAAGGTATCAGCTGGTGTGGGGGGAAAAAAAAGGACAACTAGTTATTGTCAAAATTGAGGTCTCCATGCCAACAGTGATAAGACTGCTTTTTCCTGGATTTTTGGAATTCCATTTCATAGCCTTTTCTCAGTTCTGGATGAGCCTGGAGATAGTAAGATGCTTTCACAATCTTCCTCCAACCTGCTCGGGTTCTATCTCAAATTGGGGATATTAAACTAAAATTGTAATAATTATATGTAATTTCAAAAGCCGCAATGAATTATATAGGAAATATCCTTCATGATTTTGGAGGGTGGCTCATCCCTAGGTTGTCCAGAAGAAATAGTTTGGAAGGCAAACCTACAGGTGACATTGCAGAAATGAGGTCTATAAGGAAATCTTCAATAGCTTGGATGTACATTTATCCCATCAGTGGTGGTTTTCCCATTGTACAGATGTGGAAACAGAATTTCTTCTAACAGTTATCATCTTCTGAAGGTATTTGAGATGGTGGTACAAAATATACTTGTATCACCAGAGATGTAGCACATACAGACAGTGGATACTCTCCTTTGTAGTTCTCTTAGAATATTTTTTGGACTTTTGCCTGACTTGCATCTGAAGTGCATAAGTAGTATAAAATGCCTGTACTGTACAAGAGACAATAGAGACAAGATTTGGTCCTAATTCAGGATAGTAATAGCTTCCATGGCTGCTGCATCTTCCTATCTCTCCAGGTTTCTTTTCCACTGGATTTGCACAGCTGTATATCTAAACATCTCAACTCAAACTTCTCCATGTGTACAAGAGCAGAGAGAGATTCCCAGAGCAGAGGTATGGTGTATAAGGAGTAAGGTCCTGCAGCATGGGCTTCATGTATCCTGTTCCTTTCATCCCTTCTCTCTGTGTCTGAATCATACTATAGAACTCCACCAGTTCCCTGAGTTTCAGAGGTTTCTGCAGCCCTTATTTGAAGTAAAAGCACAGACTCCTGGGCAGCGGGTATAAGAGGGTTGGGGAGACTAAACCTCCCCAAACAGCGACCGCTGGAAGCTCCCACTTGGCCTCTGCCCTCCCTCATGCACTGTTCCTCTTCGCCATGAGGTCCCGCTCCCCTGCTTTGTCTCTGACTGCCCCCACTCCACTCTTCCAACGAGGTATCCCCCATGCTTGCATCTTTCGGGGCCCCCACCCACGTTTCTCGCTCTTCTTGACCACCCCCCTAGATTGCTGGCCCTAGCTGTTGGGGCTGGGAAGAAGTGGAGGAAGGGTGGGGGTATGAGTGGTGGAGGGGAGGTGCCCGGGGGCGCAATTGAACTTCAACCCACACCCCTTCATGTGCCAGCAAGCTTGAGTTTAAAGCACCACCAAACTCGAAGTAGAGCTTTTTGTGTGGCTGGGAGTCTGGTTAGGGCAGTGGTTCCCAACCTGTGGCCTGTGGGATCTTTCAGAGTGGCCCACTGCTCCCCTCCTGTAGGCTGCAGAAGGGAGCTGCTGTCTAAGGACTCAGGCGAAGCGTGTTGCTGCGGGGCTACAAGACCGGTGCAGGCTCTTTGCTACAGCCAAGGCTGTTGCAGGAAGCACAGCAAAGTGCTCCTGGGTCCATAGGCGGTGGGGTCCCTGCTGGAGCCACAGGGAGGGGAGCACTGATTTCTTGTCCCCCTGGCTGCAGAAGGGAGCCACTGCCTAGGGATCCAGGTGGAGAGCACAGGGTTTCAGGATAGGTGTGGTTTCCTTGCTACAGCCAGGGGGACAGGAGATCAGCAAGGAGGCAGCCTCCTCCTTGAACTCCTTCTGTCTGGCAGCAGGGGGTGGAGGGGTACTGCTGGTGGAGCAGCCGGGACGGACCATGCTTGAGGAGGGGCTGGACTCTAAAAATCAGTGCCTTACGGTTTGGCCTGCACTTAGCAGGCCACCCACCATGACTTAGCTGCTAGGCCATGTGCTTTAGTGTGTAGTGACAATCACTCATCTACACTAGTGCTTTGTCTGTGAGTGTGTGACACACTGAGTAATTTGTAGGTGTAAATTAGTGAATGTAAAAATGAGCACAGTAGCATCAAAATGTTAACTTTAAATATGTAGTGATTTGTAGTTTTTAATGGTGTATACATCAGTACATTTTTTTATGAGTTGATAGACTGGTGGCCCTTCAGGGTTTATAAAAATGGTGTTTGTGGCCCTTGAGGAAAAAAGGTTGGGAACCACTGTGTTAGGGGCATCACTTAAGTTATGCCTTAAATCTAACACTATAGTAAAGAGAAGCCTAGGTTGCTTGTAATAGCAGCTGAAGAAAAAGGAAGAGCTAGATTAGCTGCTGCTGCATAAGATGAAGAGAGGAAAAGGGAGCCTCCCTCAGTCTGGAGCCACTAAGCAGAATGTTTAAAAATAACTACTTTTCCATGTAAGTAATTGTTTAAGTTGCCATGAGGCTGTTGCTCAGTCATGAACTGGAAGGGAGGTGTTCCCTAGACATTCTGAATTAAGATGTGATTCAGACTTGAAAAAAGTGAGAGAACCTCTGTTCTTTTAAGTCATTTCTATTTTCTTTTTTATTTGTATTTACATTAAGGCTCTGAATAAGGTTGGGGTTTCCTTACAAACATGTGAGACCTATCTGCCTCAAACTGCAATCTAAATAGAGTGGTAGAAGAGAGGCTCAGAGGCTTGCCCTGGCTCACACAGCAGGTCAGCAGCAGAGCAGGGAATTGAAGTCTGGTTTCCTGACTCTCCGTCCAGTGTCATCTTATTCACTAGACCAGTGTTTCTCAATTAAATTTGGCCATGGAACCCTTTTGAACTCGATAAATAATTGCGGAACCCCCCAAACGCTTAACAGTATTTTTACATATGGGGCCAAAAAAAATGTTGAAATAAGCAAATTATATACAAACAACTAGGTCAGCGTTTCTCAATTAAATTTCCCCGCGGAACCCTTTAGGCTCCACGGGGAAATTACACTCATACTCGATACCCTCCGCCAAAAAATCCGGGACATATTCCCTTTCTCGGCGGCGCGGAAAACAGCTGCTCTCAGCGGCGCGATGTCGCTTTCTCTCGGAACCCTAACAGTCTACCCGTGGAACCCCAATTGAGAAACACTGCACTAGACTATACTGTTCATTTCAGTTATAATCCCAAAATGACACTCTTCATGAAATCTCAGAAATCCAAAATTTGTTGTGAAATTATTACATTTGATCTGATAAAATTTGTTAAGCCTAAAGGGAAATGAGTAGTGATTTTTGTCTAACAACCAACCCATTTTGGAGGAATAAATGTCTATAAAAATTCTGGATGGTTCTTTTGAAACTTATAAATGTACTATTTAATTTTGTTACAGCTATCAACTTTTTTTCAGTATACAGGCTGATTTTCTTATAAATAATCCAAAAAGATTGCAAAATTTACTCATTAAGATTAAGAAGTTTTAATTATGCTTAAAAATTCTATGGCTACTCTGCTTAATTAAATATGAAAGTTTCTTATCCTCTCAACTCTGGTGTAGTACTGCAGCAAGAGAAAAACCAAATCAGTCCAGAGGAAACTTCCCAAAAGTCAGATTCCATTGATGGTTCTGATTATGTAATCCAGTTACCATCTTTAGTCGTCTTGAATGACCCTCTTAATGTAAATTTCCATTAAACAGCAAAAACAATTGAGCAACTGTAGTTTTTGATCGCATAGACAATTAACTACTCACGTATATGAAGACATTTTAATTATTTAAGATAAAATCTCAGTTTTTTTGTACTGAGATTCAGTTCATCCCTCCTGCAGTATATGTAAGTGAATTTCCCAAACTAAATTATATACAATTTTTTTATCTGTTGCTCAAATTGACAACATTAAAGTACTGGTATACTGTGGTATATGTCCACCCAATCCCCAAAAAGCAGCAATCTCTCCTTTTCTTTCCTTGAATGGTGGTTGGCCCTTGTTCACTCACTCGCTTGCTCTTTACTGCAAATGCTATGCTTATAAAACATAGGGACTTGAATAAATTAGATAATAATTCTTAAAGTTGTCCTTTTTTGTTGTCCTTTGTTGTTTTTGCTTTTGTAGTTCCTTTCTCCGTTTCTTTTTTCTCACACACTTTACTTATTTCCACTTTTTTCCTTTTTTATGCCATGTGTTTTCTCTTAAGTGCCTGTTTAGCCTGTGCAGAAGGGAAAATGGGCAGCCTGAGGCATAAATATGCATAGTTACAAGACACTGGTAGAAGGTTTTGGCATGCCATATTAGTCTGTGCATACTCATTGTGAGCCCTCTGTTTACCCCGGATTTTAGGATGAGGATGATCTAGGGACCAAGGGTATAAGAAAAGGGAATTTAAGGGGAATGTCCTGTTAACTTTTTGTAAGTGACTATCTCTTTACATCCCAATTAATTTTTTTTTTTAAAAGAACCATGATCAGAGGTGAACCAATGTTTAGACTATCACATAGTAAGGTGGGCTACCAAAGTACACACTTTTTGGAAGCTAACCTCCAGACACAGGTGCTGCAAATAATATTTAGTGGGGAAAAATTATGTGGGGCAGTCTCATTATAAGATCACCACCATTTTTATCCTTTCTATTTTTCCTTTTTTTCCCTCCATCTTTCTTGTTTTTTCTCATAGCACTGGTACTTCTTTGAATGATTCTTGATGTGTGTCCACTACCTAAAGTGAATCTTGGACGGTAGTGGATTAATCAGGAACTGGCAGTTAGCCAATAGTTCATGGTGGGCCTGCCAGACACGCATACATTTGGCAAAATACTGACATTCATCATATCTTTCTTTGATTATAACACTCTAATTTGCCACACCATAATAAAAGAATAATATATAATACCTAATCTGCTTTGTCTGCTGCTCAGTAGGTTAAAATTAAATGAGTACTGTATAGCAATTAGCAGCATTCCTTCTGAGTGTATATATTGAAGATGAGTGTGCTCTTAATCTCAGATGATCCAAAATATGATAGAAATTAATAAAAACATAAGAACTCTCAGACTGGGTCAGACCAATAGTCCATCTAGCCCAGTATCTAGTCTCCGATGGTACCAGAGCTTCAGAGGGAGTGTACAGAACAGGGAAGTTAGATGGGGAAGACAGAGGTGATTCACTCCAACTTCTGGCAGTCAAAGGTTTAGGATCACCCCAAGCATGGGGTTCCATCCCTGATCATCTTGGCAAATAGCCATTGGTAGAACTATCCTCCATGGACTTATCTAATTCTTTTTTGAACCCACTTATACTTTTGGCCATGACAGCATCCCATGGCAACGAGTTCCACGGGTTAATTGTGCATTGTATGGAAAAGTATTTCCTTGTTTGTATTAAACCTACTGCCTATTAATTTAATTAGGTGATCTGTTTTATTTGTTTGTTTTTTGTCTTTTGCGTGGGAAATGGTAAATAATGCTTCTCTGTTCACTTTTTTCCATGCTTGTTCATGATTTTATAGACCTCTATCGTATCCTTTCTTAGTCATCTTTATTTTTAAGTTGAACTGAACAGCCCCAATCTTTAGTCTGTCCTTATATAAAAGCTGTTCCGTGTCCTTGGTTATCTTTGTTGCCCTTCTTTGAACCTTTTTCATATCTACTCTATCCTTTTTGAGATGGGACGATCAGAACTGAACACAGTATTCAATGTGTGGGTGCACCATGGATTTATATAATTGTATGTGTAAGTGCTATCTGGGTTTAATTGAATGGTACAAACTCTTTAGTATGGTTATGGCCAACTTTACCTCAATTTAAGCCATAAGTAACATGCTATGATATTGAGGTGCTATGTTCCATTCTTGTGGTAAAATAATGGTTTTTTCCCTTCTGATTACAATGGCAAGAAACTTTGATAATTGCAGATACTTAGCAAATTACCTTGAGGTTCAAATTTATTACACATCTTGAAAAAGAGAGGAGAACAGAGTCCTCATATACCTGAATCAGTGAAATTACAGATTGAAAAGACAGACTTCTTAGATCATGTAATTTATCGCCTGCCTAATCAAGATACTTATGGAATTCTCTGGTATCCAGATTATCATCAGGACATGGTGGAACTTTACTGTCAGTCTTATATTTAAAAAATCAAGCTAGCCACAGAAGTGTGTGGTTTTTAAAAAAAAAAAAAAAAAAAAAAAGAAGGGGGGGGGGAAAAAAGATGTATTAAAACCATCAGCACTGGGTCTTGGGTACTGGGCTACAGTTTGTTGGGTGTATCAAGAGCATGACATGAGATTTATAAAATAAATACAGATTTTAAACAGAGTCCATGTGAGGCAGCCATGAGAAACGTACAGTAAAATTAAAAATGTTGAAAATGGCTCGCTCTTAGTAGCACAGAAGAAGACTGGGTGAAAATAGCAGTTTAATCTTCTGTACTACCAATCATAAATGAAAATGCTTTCTGACGGAAATGCCAGAAACGGCTATTATAATCCTGTTTTTTTGCTTGGAAACAAGAAGAACACTAGCGAGGTGGAAAAGTGCTGACATAGTTGAAGATAACTTTTGCTAATTTCCATCTTCTGCTGAGTGAATGAAACTCGAGACTCTAGATTGGTATGAAAAATTAATCTTCTGGATGGGTGCTACATAAACAAGACCATATTACAGATAAGAATAACAAAACAGAACTCAATAAGCATTGAAGTTACTGAACAATAATTGCTGGGGGAATATTGTGTTCTGCGCAATCTCTTTCTGGGATCTTTGAGTAAATCTGAATAGATAAATTTTGGTGTCAGCTTAGTGACGCACAAGTGTTGTGTGTAAATACCCTCGAGACTTCAGAACCAGCATTTTCATTTATTCTGCTGTTTTCCCTGATGCAGCTGCTAATGTTGTTGAGAGTAATCTATGCAGAGCTGATAGGTTCTTTTAGTTCCAAGTCTCCCATACAAGTATTATATATATTTGTGGTGTTGGATGGTTTTGATGCTTATCTTTTTCCTCAAATATGGCATCTTTTTAAAAAGGTGGTATAATTCTGCAAGTTATTATCAGCTGAATTAGCTTCATGATGCATTTAAGAACCAATATTTGAAGTACACAAAGCTCAGTTCAGTCAAATACAGTGGACTCCATATAGTCCTCTTTTGTTTAAAAGAGAAAGTATTGCTGGATGTGGGATTTCTTTTCCCTGACAAGTTTTTTTTTTTTTTTTTTTCTTTAAAACAAAACATATTTAGCCACTCCTCAAACACACATACAAAAAAGGTTTTGCTTATCTGGCATATCTGTCTGGGACCCCATTACAATACTATCTGAGTTCCTCACAATCTTTAATATATTTATTAGTAGCTGAAAGCTTGTGCTGTTGCACGGGTGTAATTAGTAATGTCTTTCTTTTTAAAAACTGAAAATGGCTGGGAACTTAAAAATTGGATAGAAACAGACCTCAAATCCCAGTGATGATTGAACCTGGTATTATTGTGAACAAAAAGGGCTCTCAACTTTGTTTGTAACTATTGGCATTGCTTCACATTAACTGAAGACATTTTAGGCTTTGGAGTCACATTCCTGGAATCTTATTCTATAGAGCCTCACAACACACCTATGAAATAAAGTGATACAATTATCCCCATTTTACAGGTTGTGAACGGAGGCAAAGAGGCTAAGTAACTTCTCCAGGATTACACAGGAAGTCTGTGGCAAAGTAAGGACGTAGTCTCAGGTTTCCCACATCCTGGCCTAGGTTAATACCTTAACCACTGGATCATCCTTCCTCTTGCATAGCCTGCACTGCACAGGTTATTTCAGCATAGGAGACGAGAAAGTCGTTGAGTTTCAACTTGGAACGTAAGAACAGCCATACTGGGTCAGTCCAATGGACCATCTAGCTCAGTCCTCCAATAGTGGCCAATGCCAGGTGCTTCAGAGGGAATGAACAGAACAGGCAATCATCGAGTGATCTATATATCCTGTCATCCATTTCCAGCTTCTAACAGTTGGAGCCTAGGGACACTCAGAGTGTGGGGTTGCATTACTGACCATCTTGGCAAATAGCCATTGATGGATCTGTCCTCCATGAACTTAGCTCATTCTGTTTTGAACCCCGTTATAGTTTTGGCCTTCCCAACATCTCCTGGTAATGAGTTCCACAGACTGACTGTACATTGTGTGAGGAAGTACTTCCTTTTGTTTGTTTTAAAACTACTGCCTATTAATTTCATTTGGTGACCCCTTGTTCTTCTGTTATGTGAAGGAGTAAATAACACTTTCTCCATACCAGTAACAATTTTATAGATCTCTGTCATATTCCTTCTTAGTCATCTCTTTTCCAAGATGAGTATTCCTGATCTTATTTTAATCTCTCCTCATGTGGAAGGATTCCGTCATTTTGCATGTATAATTGGGATTATGTTTTCCAATATGCTTTACTTTGCATTTAACAACATTGAATTTTGTCTGCCATTTCATTTCCTAGTCACCCAGTTTTTGTGAGATCCCTTTGTAACTCTTTGCAGTTTGCTTTGGACTTAACTATGTTGAGTAATTTTGTATTGTCTGCAAATTTTGCCACCTCACTGTTTTACCCCTTTTTTCAGATCATATATGAATATGTTGAACAGCACTGCTCCCAGGGCAGATCCATGGGGGAGGGGTGCCACTATTTACCTCTCTCTATTCTGAAAACTGACCATTTATTCTTACCCATTGTTTTCTGTCTTATAACCAGTTACTGATCCACGAGAAGACCTTCCCTCTTATACCAGTATGCATAAAAGTTTTTTAAGTACATCAGAAGCAGGAAGTCTGCCAAACCATCAGTGGGGCCACTGGATGATCAAGTTGTTAAAGGAGTACTCAAGGAAGATAAGGCTATTGTGGAGAAACTAGACAAATTCTTTGCATCAGTCTTCATTGCAGAGGATGTGGTTTTCATTGAGCTGTCTACTTGCTCCCAGGTCTCTTTCTTGAGTTGATACAACTGATTGAGAATCCTGTAAGGTTCACAAGTAGTTTACATTTTTCCCTTTTAGTGTGCATTACCTTGGATTTATTGACACTGAATCTTATTTGCCATCATGTTGCAGATAGATCTAGCTTGTTTAGGTCTCTTTGAAATTCCTCGCAGTCCTCTCCAATCTTGATTAGTCTAAATAACTCTGTGTCCTCTGCAAATTTTGTTACCTCACTGCTTATCCCCCTTTACAGATCATTAATAAAGTATTTAACGATGTGGGATCTAATATGTAATCTTGAGATATCCTGCTGTTAACCTTTTGCTATGATTAAAATAGACCATTTAATTTTGCTCCTTGCTTTCTGTCTCCTAGTCAGTTTTTGATCCATGATAATACTTTGCCTCTCATCCCATAGCTACATGGCTCCTTTATTAGCCTCTTGTGCAGGACCTTGTCAGAGGCCTTCCAGTTGTCTTTTATCCATTACTTTCACATATTCAAAGAATTCTGAGAGATTAGTGAGACACAATTTTCCTTTGCAGAATCTGTGCTGGTCAGTTCTGCTGTAGTCTTTATAGCTATTTGGCTTATTTGGGACATTTTTTCTCCCTTACATAGATGTTTTATTGCATATTTTGTATAGCCACCGTGGCCTCCCACGGAGCCAGAGCCTGGGGAAGGACCCAAGAAATCTCTGCAATCTCTAGGAGCAAGACACAAAGACCAAGTGCATATTTTGTATAGCAGCATGGATTTTGTTACCTGTTGGCTACCAGGCCAGCCAATATTTGCTTATTTATGCTTTTGAAAAGCTACTGTAGAGTTCAGCTAAGAGTATATCCAGTCACTTGATCATACATTTAGATTGCTTAACATTGACTTCTTCTGAAATTAATGTTTATGGGAAACAGAATTCATTAAGAATGCTCTACTGAATTCACCAGTGCTCCATCCCCAAATCTGCCCAATACAATTGTAGTTGTTTTGGTCAGTAACTGTAAAAATTGTTATACTGAAAAATCTTTCATTCATTACAGTAGATTTATCTTGTAGGGTAATCTGTATGGGAATTGTATATACATAGAAGAACACTTCTATGTGTATTCCAGGTTTTCATGGTATTAAAACAATTGCTCAGGGCACCAAAAGAATGTATCTTATTTAAATAAAAGATTAATCAAAAAATCCTCTTAAAACATAAAATGGTAGAACCTCCCCCTCTTCTAGCTGTATTACCAAAACTGTCAGTTTCATACTATATTTGGTTTCCAGTATCCTTTTAATGCAGTATAAGGATTTGATTTGTTCTGACTGTGTGATTAGATTTTATTTTTGTTTTAGTGTTTGTCAAACATGAAGTGCTGCAACATAGGAATTAGTGTGTGGATTCTGAAATTTCCAACCTAGAAGTATAGAAGGAGCAGCATACTCATAGTCCCTCTGGTGACGAGTCTCTCATATTTTTCAGCCATCTGTCTCCTAGGCTTGGTCTACATTAAAAAGTTAGATTGACATACCTACAGCACTCAGGAGTGTGTGAAATTCACACAATTGAGTGCTTCAGCTATGCCAACCTAGCCCCAGGTGTAGTTGCAGCTAGGTTGATGGAAGAATTTCCAACCTAGCTGCTACTTGGAGAGGTGGATTACCAAGAGTGATGGAAAAGCTTCTTCCATCGCTGTTGGAAGCATCTACCCTACGGCACTTACAGTACATAGTTGTGCTGCTATAACCCCGATAGTGTAGTGCTCTGGAAGGAAAGATTAGAACAACAATAAAGAACATTTAAAGGTGACTTGTAAAAGGGTAAAAACTCTGCCTTTTCCCCTCCCATCATTGTGATTTATAAAAAGAGCCTCAAATGCTTTTGTCTAAAATATTTATTTTTATTTTTCATTTATTTATTTATTCTTTAAACATTAGTAATTCAAGGCTTGTTTTATTCTGGAAGGCTTTATGGTGACTGGGGAATTAGTAAAATTATGACATTGCAAAAGAGTGAAAACAGAGAGAGAAACTTTTAATGATACTGTTAAAAACTTTTTTTGTTTCTATTTAACTTGAAATAATATTTTGGAGAAAGGATGTCTTTGTTAAAGCACTGTTTTAGTGTGTTATCAAAACAGTGGACAAAGGGGAATTGGTAGACATAGTTTATTTGGTCTTTCAAAAAGCCTTTGACAAAGTCCATTACTAAAGTCTATTGAAGAATCTAAGTAGTCACTGGGTGAGAGATAACATGCTGTTGTAGATTAGAAACTGGCTGATAGAAAACAGAGCAGAATAAATAGTTGTTAAAAAGTTTAACGGGGTGTCTCAAGACTCTGTATTAAGAGTGGTGTTTAATAATGATCTGGTAAAGGCGGTGGACAGTGAGGTGGCAAGTTTGCAGATGACCTTTTTATATTACTCAGGACTGAAGAAGAATGTGAGGCACTTCAGAGGAATGTAAACAAACGTAGGTGATTGGGAAGAAGGACGGCAGATAGTGTTGACAAGTGCAGAGTAATGCACACTGAAAGGAATAATTGGAACCACATGTACACATTGCTGGTTATGAGTAATAACCACTGGGGACAGGGAGAGGAATGAGCTGGGTGTCCTTGTGGCTAGTTCAGTGAAAACTTCTGTTTAGTGGGCAGTGGTAGTCCAAAAAATGAAGGAGGCTCTGGTCATGACTCCATATCTATGGTTGAGTTCCACTTTGCACTTAAAGTAGGGATTCAAATGCTTTGTTTTACATGAAAAATACAATGTATTCTCCTCAAAATTGCCCCACTTACTCTGAATACACAGTGAATTTTTTGAGAATTTACAAATAAATCCATTGGTTTGAGTTAAACTTCTTAAAGAACCAGCTTGTAAATTAATGGTAATGCCCATGTCAGTCTTTTGTGTCCCAAATAACATTGACTGTGGAATCCAGAATGCACCAAACTTCTCATATAATTGAAATCTTATGCATAGACTATATTAGAAGAAATTTGGTTGTAAAGAAGTTATTAATGATCTTTGTATCTAAGTGTTATGGTTATATAGACTGCAAATAGGGTCATGTAATTCTTAAGTCGAACCATTGTGACATTAGAGATAACTCAATTGATCACCACCCTTCTTCTACAGCTAATTGGCATGTAACAATTCTTTTGGTTATAATAAGTCAGTGTGTGAGGGAGGTTGGACATAGTCAACAGTTCTCACTAGTAGATTGTGTGGCCTAACAGTCACTGCTGTTTAAGATTTTGTGGCTGCATGCTATCTTGGACCCTTAGCTTGAAAGGATCCTTGTGGCATTGTTGCATCGGTTCCATTGAGCACTGAGGTAGCACTGAGACAGACATATAGGGGGACCCCTTTAAAACACAGACACAACAGGAGTCAAGGCTGGTCTTTCCCTGCTCTCCTTTTACAAAATGTTAGTCTTGCTGACACAGTGGTTATAGGTCGTTCTGCCCCTGTGCTCTGAATTGATGTCTGCACTGCAATTAAAACCCCACAGCTGGCCCATGCCAGCTCACATGGGCTTGTGGGGCTCAGGCTAAGGAGCTGTTCAATTGTGGTGTAGATGTTCGGGCACTGGCTGGAGCCAGAGCTCTAAGACTCTGTGAGGTGGGAGTCTGCACTGCAATTAAACAGTCCTGTAGCTGGAGCCCCATAAGCCTGAATCAGTTGGCACAGGCCAGTCCCGGAGTTTTAATTGCAGTGTAGACTTACGCTCATTGTGTCTGTTTCTTTCTGTTCCTATCCTTGCCCCCAACCTGGCTCCTTGCTCTATCCCCTTCTCCTATTTATGTTCCTGTCACAGCTGTTTGCTTCTGTCCACCAACCCTTCCCCTTCACTCCCTCCTAGCTCCTGACTGCCTCCTTTGCTTCTATTTCCCTCTGTTTCTATCCAACTCCACATCCCCTTCTACTCCTATCTCTCCCACACTGCCCCTCCACTGCCGAGTGCCCCTCAATGAAAGTCTCCAGATGGACCTTGAAAAGTCTCTAGATCAGTGGTTCTCAAACTATTTTTTACCATTGTGGGCCGCATCAACACAATTTATGTACTACCTTTATAGCCCTGAGTATGTCACATGGGCCTCAGCTTTGTGTTGATTAGGCCGCGGGTTGAGAACCAGGGCTCTAGATGGTGCAAAGTATCTTTACACTATACAGCGCCTGTATTATCAGTAAAAACAATGCGAGGTCTGTGGCACTTTAAAGACTAACAAATTTAATATTTGTAGACATAAGCTTTTGAGAGATTTCAGCTCTCTTCTTCAGATGTAGTAATACAGAAAATGTTACTGCATCTGAAGAAGAGAGCTGAAAGAAGAGAGTGAAGGGAGGCGAGCGGGAGCTGCCAACTTCTGGGGAAGCCAGGTTGCAGCCGCCTGCTTCCTGCCCGGTCCTAGCTCATAGCTGGGAGGTAGACGGCAGCCGCCCCAGTCCTGGGAAGCTGGGGGGCAGCCACCAGCTTTTTGGGATGCCGGGCGGCAGTCGCCTGTGTCCCGCTTGGTCCCAGCTCCCAGGTGGGAGCCCAGTGGCAGCCTGCGCCCTGCGAGCTGGGTACGCAGCTGGGTGCCTGCCACTCGCAACCCGGCTCCAAGCCGAGATACAGCCTCTTGCTCCCTGGCTTGAAGACAGGCAGCAGCTGCTTGCTGCCTGCCCACGTCCCCGGGTCCCAGCCTGCGTGGAAGCCTCCTTTGCCCCAGCTTGGTGCAGGTGGCAGTTGCCCACCTCCCGGACTGGCAGCCAGACAACAGCCGCCTGCAACTTTCCAAGGTGGCAGCTCCCTTCCCTGGCTCAAACCCCGGTGCTCAGAAAGCCAGGCTATCCACTCTGGTGGGCCGCTAGTGCCTGCTCATACTTCACAAGTTTCCGTCTGTATGAGAACACCACGTGACCTTGCCATCAGGTGATAGGCTGGCGTTGACCTTTGCTCCTATATAGAGAATGGGGAGGAAGAGAGAAACAGCAGGGGGTTTTGTGATCTGCCACAGCCACACAGCACTGCGGAACTCAGAACTTTCCTGCTTTACGAGAAATACAGTCGTCCAGCGGCAAAAGGGGAAAAGATTGTATTTCTCAGAGTGGAAAACTGAGTGCTGGGATACTTATTAAAATTTTCAGAAGTTAGGGGGTACTTGCTACTTAAAAGGTTAAGAAACACTGTTCTAGGTCATCCGCACCCGCAGCTCTGAGCCCCCCGATCAGTAGTCTGGAGGCCAGCCCCACTGCAGCTGCTACTGCCAATCAGTTGTTTGGGGGGGCAGCCCCTTCAGGCAGCTGCCTAACAGCTGATCAGCGGCCAGCAGGGGGAGCCCTGCCAAACAGCTGATTGGTGGCCAGCCCCCACCCCTTTATTTCAAAGGCGGGGAAGCAGCCTCAAAGGCTCTGAGCTGCAGACAGCTGCTTCCCTGTCTTTGAGATCCACATCCAAAACACCATCTGCAAAAAATGGTCCAGGGATATCTGCATCTGTGGATATAAAGCGGATATCTGTGGATTTGCAGGGCTCTACTTATTGTCAAGAGAAAGCTCCCTAAAGCAATGGAACAATTGAGGGTAGAATTAGAATGGAATTTAAATGAAGTAAAGATTTTGTGGTAGACAGCCAGAATACCAGACTTGGTATTCTGAAGTATCAGCTGGGTCTGTTTTCGTAATCTGATACTGCAGTGCTTCTTGTCTAGTTTATAGATGACTAAAATTCATGAGACTGCAGTATCCCCTTAAACTAGGAATTAGTGGTAGGTTTTGTTATGGATAACTGCAGAAGAGAGGTTTACAGATCCTGTTGGAGTGTAATTGGCCAGTAATGTGGAGGCTAGGTAACTTGAATTCAGTTCAACATACGTGACACATAAATTGGCTAAGTTGACCCCTCTTGGTACAGTTTAATAATAACAACAAAAAGTAACTCATTAGCAGGAACAAATCAGCTATCAGTCTACCCATGGATTAGAATATTAGCCGCTGAGATCCAAATGTACGCTGCTGGTATGAGCAGGATGTGAGACCTTTTTGTTGTTTACAATTATGAGTGCATTCGACATCGGAGATAAGAGTAAGATCAATACATATGAACTAAAAGCATTAGTAGCTAGTGCTGCTTCAGCAAATATTGTTATGGCAAATGTAAACAACTAGTTTTTTTGGGGGGGAGGGCTGTTTACAGGGGACTAATTTCAAACTGCTTGTGAAAATGCTGGCTTTCAATAAAGAGAAGCAAAGAAAATATTTGCTACTGTTTCTAGTAAAACCAGAACTTCATTAGTTTTTCATTTATATCCCAGCTAGCAGTAAATGTGCTGATGCAGTAGAGAAGCATGATGCACAATACCAACTTTTGTAAAATGCTTTGAGCTCCCAGAATGAAAGTTACTGATTGTTATTCCTAATAATAAATTCAGCCCAGCTAGTTTATGATGAAGTTTATTTTGGGAATTACCAGGACAGAGATGTCAAAACAATCCCTAAATGTACAGTGCAATGCTCCAAGTGACAAGTGTGCTTTGTTTAAAAAGTACTATAACTAGATCCCCAATTTAAAAGGAAAACCAGAGAAACTTACCTATGGCAATTTTCCCCCAGAGAAAACAAATATTAACAATGTTGGGCTTACCTATTTTTTTCTGTTGGACAGAATTTCAGAGCCAGCTGGCTAGATTGTGCCTAAAAAATTTGCATGTATGCTAAGTTATTGCATACCTACTAGTTTGTGTGCAGTAATGCCATATTGATGGGCACACAGTTTAGGTGACTGCTTTTGAAAATTTGGTTTTTAGGTATGAGAGGTTGTTACAAGATAGGTTTTATAATGTTATGGTTTATCTTTTTTAACATAAATAATAAAAGGTTGCATAGTTTGATAAATGTATAGTAGTAGTAGTAGTTTCTGGACATTTAGGAAATCTGTTTACATGAAGATAAAGTTCTGATTTTGGTGACTATAGATATGTACATATATTTTGTGATCTAGATGCTTTATGAATTTAAAGTTAATAGAAAGAAGCCTTAATGCACTACTTGTCTTTGTTGTATATATTTCTTGAATAGCTTAATGATTCTTAAATTTTTTCTCATTCTTTAACAAATAGGTTCAGCTAACTTCCAAACTGAAGCATTTATTATGTTTCAAAGCCTATTAAATATTACTTCTGGTACAGTCTTCTTCTTTAATATCTGCTAACATGTATGAGAATGAAAAGTGAAGTCCCTCAACTGGGTGATGAAATGACTTATTTGATGTCTCATTCTGTCCAGGTTGATTTTATTAAAACCAGTTTATGGTCTTGTTGCATGGTTATAATATAATTGGCTTACTGACTAATCTCTTTTCATCCAGTAGTCCCCAGTGAAGCCCTTTCCCTTCAGCATCTCCCTCCCTATCTTAAAGCAGAATTTGAGACTTAGTTATCTTTGTCCTGAGCCCTGGCACAGAATCTCATTGAATTGTGGGAACACTTATGCTCTAGGTCAAGCAAAGCTGGGACTTGGAACACTTCAAATTCCAGTGTCCACTAGTACTTGTCTAATTGATTGAGAAAATCATGCTGGGACTCTGTACAGAGGAAGTTGGTGCCATTGTTTATCTTTGTTAGGAAGACAGGAGATACTAAGAAATGATGTATGGAAGAGGTGATAGTGGCCCCAGGAAGACATGACAATTGGAAGGCTGGAAGGGAGATGGAAAGATCAGAAATGCAAAGAGTTGCAAATGTGTTATAATTAGGGAACCTCCAGTCACTTATCATAAGTGCCTTCCAGTTGTCAAAGCTCTATCTCACTGCTTTGAAAAACTTCAATCAGTTAATCTTCTTTCTCCTATTCAAGACAATGTTAAGAAAAGTGTCCTAGTTTTCAGCTTCAGATACGTGATGGTGGTAGATGTCATTGGTTTTTTTCTCAGCTTCCTGAAGTTAATGCAGATAGGTACATAAAGCCATGCTCATATATGGCTATGTGATTTACATTTTTAGTAAATAGTCATATGTTTTAAGCAGAAACCATATTTGGCATCTAATTTCTTTGGGACAGTTCCATCTTTCATAGCTACTGAATGAGCTTTTGCCACAAGCAGTTTATTTAGATAGATCCTGAGAGAGACTATTTGCATATTCTTTGTATCAAAGCGTATGCAAATTGACTTCCCTCAAGTCAGTGCAATAAAGTATCAAAGGCATGTGTTACAAAACTTCACAAAAACTGAAGAAGGTAAAGATGTAGTATCCATAAGTGATACTTCATCAGGGTGGACCCCTCCCAGTTTATTATTTGTATATCCCTAAAGAGGAAGTTCAGGATTTCTTCACCTTTTGGGAGATAAATACCTTCTTGTAATCTTACTGGCTTTCAAGTTTACAGAGATTGAAGAAAGAAGTGCTTGGCAATTTACGCCATAAAGACTGACTCTTACACCTATATCTTTTTCATATTTTCTGTACTATAACTGCTCAGGATGGAAGAACGTTTGTATGGAATTTTGTCTTTTTAATTATAAATGTCATTGTGAATAGTGCCTGAGAAAGTGAAAGACTAATGGATGTGATAGCCAGGCACGGGTATTAGCAGGCACTTTTTGATCCCTTCAAGTCTTTTCTGCAAAATTCTAGTTCTTCAGTGCTTCTCCTGATTTAAAAATTGATACACTAGATTGTGTAGACTGTATTTGTAATGTGGACAAATATATGCTGTGAATTAGACAACTACCATATTAATTTCATTTTGTGACCAAAGAAGACTTTAATTCCTTTCTATAAATAAAAGGTGTCACACAGCTGTCCTGTGCAAAAAGATCAGACTTTGACATTCAATCACTGCTTTAAAAAAAAAAAAAAAAAAAAAGTTTGGCATCAAAACACTTTTTCTGTTTTGTTTTTTAATTAGTGGAAGAGCAAAGGAAGTTAAACCATGCGTCATCTGACACATTGTTTTGTTCTTTCCCAATTGGAAAAAAAAATACAAATACATTATTTAGTAGAAGCAACTTTTTATTGTAGAGAACTGTGAAGAGTGGCTGAAATGTAGTGATTATTTTATGTTTGTGGAACACTTTTTGGTATTTAAGCTGGTGGGTTTTTGTTTTTTGTTTTGTTTTTTAAGGGGAGGAGAAGGGCATGAGAGGAATTTATTAGCAGACTGAACTTTTTCCCTCCTATATCTGTTCCTATTGATATTTTTGTTAATTTATTAGAGGAATCAAGGTTCTTATTTTGGGCTTCATCCCAACCCCACTGATATTAGTGGCAGTCTTCGCATTGACTTCTGTGGGCTTTGGATGAGACCCTTAATAGAAAGAAAATGGAGAATGAGTGGCTTTGTGCTTATAGTCCTGTGTAACATCATCTGATACTGACCTTCTGTTTTGAGAAGGTCTACTACTGTGATATTACTTTGCACTTTTGTCAGTGGGCAGTAAATAAAGTGGTGGGAGTAGGTAGGGGGGTGTTTTAAAATCCCAAAAGAAATAAATCCATTGTGTTGCTTTGTAATGTTGTGTTTTTTTAAAACAAAAACAGTTTTTTCTTCTTTTTCATTCAGGGTGCTATCGAATGTTAATCTCTAACAGCAGGAGTGTCTTTCTATTTTTTGTTTATGCTGGGCCCTTGGTTACTTGCTTAAGACAATACAGAAAATGTAAATAATAATGTAATGTAAATATAAGTAATGTATATAATATTTATTTACTAAAAGCAGATGTATGTACAGTATAGATATTGTACATTGCTTAGTCATAGATTCCTAGAGGGAAGAGATGCACTTATACCAGACTTGCAAAACTGTCAAGAACTTGCTCTGGCACAAAATCAATCCTCTTGCTCTTTTTCATGAAAAATGGTGAAAGAGACTAATATTTTACTTGCTTGCTCCAAAAAACTACTTGCTGCAATGAAGTAGGCAAGTAAAATTTTTGCAGGGATGTGGCATATTTATAGCCTGAGTTGCTTTATAGTGTATAGCAGTGTTTCTCAATTATATTTCGCCGCAGCACCCTTGCGCGGCCATGCGATACCGTCCGCCGGCAAATCCAGGAAATCTTCCCCTTTTCAATGGCGTGGTGTAGGCTGGTTTCAGTGGCGTGCTCTGTAAGCACTTTTCGGCGGCGCGCTCATGACTGTTCGGTGGCGCGCGATTTGTGTTGATTTTGGTGGTGCGGTTCCGCTTTTTCGCAGAACCCTTCAACTCAGCCCGCAAAACCCCAGGGTTTCGCGGAACACTATTTGAGAAATACTGGTGTATAGTATTCTTAAGGCCCTTTATTTTCAGTTTTTTATTTTGTTTAAAATTTCGAAGAATTTATCAGTGTTTATTACATAAATTTAAAAATGGGTGAGTTTTTTTATGTAAATATTGTGTGATGGGAGGACAGAAAAAAGCAACAAATAGAGAAAAGTAAGAGGATTGAAAGTAAAAGCAGTTTAATGCCATGGATTATTTCATGAACTGTACATAAACTATTCATACACAAAGATACATATATCTTCTACTACACTGCCATACTTTAATAGACAGCCTTGTATCATGTAATGTATTGGATGTTCTTAACATGATCTGTATTTTCCTGTACTGGAGTGGTCTAAAATTCAGGTGAAAATCAGTCAAAAATGAATAATAGCTTTTGTAAAACCTGGGAATTGTTCAGTAAGTGTCAGTAAAAACTGAAAATAAAGGACTTTAAGTAGTCTTCATGTCTCACTGCATGTCCTCTCTAGTGAGGGTGAGTTAATTTTGTCCATTTTGCTCCCCTATTTTTTTCACCCTGGTATCCTTTTTTGTGTTGTTTGGGAAGGTGGCTGCTTCTCTTTGGATGCAGTTTTATGATGATTGTTCTAAAGTTTTGTACTGTGTTCAGATACACAGTTATTAGTATTATGTAAAATTACTAATACTTAGTATTATGTAAAAATACTCGTGTGTGTGTGTGTGTGGGGGGGGGGGGGGATCTTCATATTCTGAAAGAATTTGAGGAAGTTTGAGTAAATTACACCGCCCTGATTTTCCTAACCCACATCTTGGTCTGTGAAGAAAATAAGATATACTATACAATTGATTTGGTAATAACTAGACTTTATTGCATGAAAAGTAGCTGTACAATTCCAGGAATGTTAATAGGGGAATAGAGAGAGGCACAGGGCAAAAAGGTATTCATTTCACCTCTACCTAACTCAGTTCTACTGTATTCTCATATTAAATGGAGTACAGGGTCACAACATCATGACTGCTTGTTCCTCAATCTAGCAATACACTTAAATATGTACTTAACTTTAAACATATTTAAAATTAAGTCTGTGCTTAAGTTCTTTGCTGAATTGAGGCCGTGAAGGGCAAAGCTTCTCTGATAAGAGAACCTGTAATAATTATTTTATTTTCATAATTATATTATCTTGGATTTTCATAAAGAAAAGCCATATTCTTATCATCATTTAAGATTTTTGTATGTGTGTAAAATAATGCTTTGTAATAGACTTAATTACAATTCTTTCTTGGGCAGTCAAACAATTAAAAAAATTAATTGCAATTAATCATGAGATAAAAATAGTCACGATTAACTGCAGTTTTAATTGCACTGTTAAACAACAATACCAGTTTAAATTTATTATAAATGTTTTGGATGTTTTTCTTCATTTTCAAATATATTGATTTCAATTACAACACAGAATACAAAATGTATAGTGCTCACTTTATATTTTTTATTACAAATATTTGCACTGTAAAAAAATTAAATAGTATTTTTCAGTTCACCTCGTACAAGTACTGTAGTGCAATCTCTTTATCGTGAAAGTACAATTTAGAATGTAGAAAGATTGTTTTGTTTTGAGTGCAGTTATGTAAAAACAAAACAATGTAAAACTTCAGAACCTACAAATTGAAGCCTGGATGGACATACGAATGTTTAGCATATCAGGCATGTTAATACCTTGCAACGTCAGCTACCACAGTGCCATGCAAACAAACACCTGTTCTCGCTTTCAGATGACATTATAAATAAGAAGTGGGCAGCATTATCTCCCGTAAATATAAACAAACTTGATTGTCTTAGTGGACTTGTATGAAGTGAATTGAAAAATATTATTTCTTTTGTTTATCCTTTTTACAATGCAAATATTTGTAACAGAAAATAACAATATAAAGGAAGCACTGTACACTTTGTATTCTGTGCTGTAATTGAAATCAATATATTTGAAAATGTAGAAAAACATCCCAAAATATTTCTAATAAATTTAAATTTATATTCTATTATTTAACCAGGGAATTAAAACTGCGATTAATTACAACTATTTTTTAAATCTTGCGATTAATTGCAATTTTTAAAATCATTTGACAGCCCTAATATTTACTATTCATTTTTATTGGCATCAAAGAAATGTTGAGAGTAAACTTAATATAACATTCTGAAATATTTTTCTAAAACACACTTTTCAGTCCTTGAGATGACAGTTTTTCATTAGTGGAAAAATAGTCTCCCCTGCTGGAAAAGCTCTAGCCTTTTGCTGCATATTGAAAATAAGAGACTGTTGGTATGCTTTCCTGACCAATAAAGAATATGCTCAGTGTTCTATAACATGAATTTTCCATATCTGATATGTATTGAATGTACATTTAAAGCTATTTATTTTCATGTCATGGAAGGTTGAAGAAAGATAAAATAAAGTGTACAATTCTGTGTTCTGTGGGGGAGGGAGACGTGGACAATAAATCCTCAAACTGGAATGCTCAATTTGTGGTGTTTTTTTGCTCTATGATGTCACGTAGGCGCTGTGTGCCATCTTGACTGTGGTGGGGAGGTCCAATTTCCTCATAGTTCCTTCATTCTGGTACTGTTGATCCTGCTGTTTTTCTGCTTCATTACCCTAATATGTGCATTGTTGGTGCCTTTTCACTCTCAGCCCTTCAGACAGGTTCAAAAGCTACTTTAGTGGAACCAAAGAAAAGCCACTTCAGCCCCACAAAAATATTCAACCAATTTAGCAAATAATTCTGTAATCATACTATTAAATAAATTAAATTGCAGTGATACAATGACAGGCTTAAATGAAATCCAGTCTGAAATTCAAACTATTTGGTGCGAAGTTGATAAATAGAATAGGTTTTCACTGTAACGGCCTGCTAGATTATGGGCTGCTAGAAGTGAATAAGAATAGCAAACATTTCATTCTTGTTGCAGTTAATATTTATGGCAGAAATAGTGTTCGTACACAAAGATTCTAATATAAATCCTTATTTTTTGCATTTTACAAAAGTGTAATTTTTTTGTACAATACTTTCAGAACCAAATTAGTAAGTGCTATTATTGGAAAACCTTCAATATCAAGATGAGAAATTTTAATTAAATGCCATTAAGCAGTAGCTATTATGTAGTAATTATTCACTTGTAAACATGATAGTCTGTTTCAGATGACAGTATTATTAATATATACATTCCAATTTTATTTGTGGTTATCACTGTGACAGACCTGTTTCCACATAATCTGGTTTCTCTCTGGTGTCAGAATCTGGTGTCAACCAGACCATTCTTTACCTCTATCTTTGCAGAAGGTGGGCTTGCCAATTTAGGCTTCTGGATTGTTGTGGGTTTTTTTTCCCCCCTCATTTCTTTTCCATTTCTCTTTCTGACCACCTGTCTAAGGAATCTGGCATCTGGCTACTTCAGTTTTATTATCAGGGCACTTATTCTGTTGATCTTAAATATTTATTAGAATAATGCTGCATTTGGAGGTCATGTTTTGGAATGTACTATAGAGGAGCAAAAGCCTTAATATCATAAGTCAATCATAGACATCTTTTCCTTTTCACAAAAGATCATAATAACAAAGAGGAATGTTCGTTCTTTGTGTTGACAGCATTTACTATGCCTCAAATTCCTTCATTAGGGGCTCTTCCTTAGTCAATCTGCATTCCATATGGTGCCCTGTTGTTTTTAGGGAATATCAGTTTGGTCCCTGGACATTTTGGTCCTGAGTGAGTTTCCCTGTACTTTTATTTGACATTACAAACAGTATGTAGTACATCTTCAGATGCACCATTTGAACAATAGGTGTTGCAGGCTGCCTTTCTTAGGTAGCTCTAGTCTTAGGGTCTGGTCTGGCTTTACTCTAGGGAAGGGTAATTTCTTAAAAGTTGTTTGTGCCACCTGGATATTGGCAGTTAGACTGAGGGGATAGAATTGTTCTTAGATTTCTTGTTGTTAGTTCACTGTAGTTACTGCTAGACTGTTCAGCTGGAGCCTGGCAATCAGTGGGATCTGTATGTAGCGAGAGTCTGGTCCTCTCTCCACCTCTTAGAAAGAAAATGATGAATTTTGGAGAAGTGAGGGAATATATTAGAACAATCTGTATATTCAATTCAGGGTGGTGTTCCCTGCATATGTGGGTTGAAGTTATCTTTGGGGGGAATTTTTGAGGCCTTTCAACTGGACTTTGGGTTGAGTCTTGTACTTGGTACTGACTGGATCAGAAACAACAAAGCTGTATTCTTAATTTAACGGGTTTTGTAAATGCACAGAGAAAAATATAAGTACTTTTCTAAACAAACCTATGGCCTGGGCAGAAAGAAACCTAAGAAACAGATAGGAAGTTGCACTTTCTGTGCACATCTTATCACATTGGCATGAACACTTTTACTCTTGGGGGGGGGGGGGAAACCAAACCAAACTAGTATTGCAAATAGAATCAAATGAAATGCCATCTATTTCATATAATGATAGTTTGTATTGTGACTGTATTTGAGACAACCCTGAGGCGGGGGCTTTGAAAGAGGAGTAATCTAGAGCACTGTTTTACAAGTAGATGTAGTGTGAACATGCAATATTGTGTAAATGGTTTTAATTTTTAAGATGAGGTATGAGCTAATATTGCACCCAATCTAGCAAGTAATATCAAATGTCAAATTCATTTGATTACTGTTTTATTTCATTAGTTTAAAGCATCAATACTTTGATTATGTTAAAAAATACTATTGCTATGTTGTAAAAATGTGTATTTTCGTAGGGTAGAAAATGCATTAACAATTTAACAGTTCTAATGTAAACAGTTTTGTCTCTGCTGCTAAGCAGATGTCTGTTGTTCTAAAGACATACATTTTTACAATCTGCAAAATGGCATCAAGTTCCTTTTACCTACTGTGTAATTGTAATACTGCTATAAACCTTTAAATCTGTGGAACTGTATGTTAATTATAACAACTCATTAAAGATTCTGATTAGATGAAGGAAAAGGATTGAAACTACTCTGGATTAATTTAACTATGTCTGGGATACATTATTTTCTAGAGTCCCTGTTTGTCTCTTACTTCTCTTTGGAAGTAAAAGCCCTGCTCTCAGGCACAGATTTGCGTGTGGTTCTTGTCTGTTGGGTGGAAGCTGTTTGTGGTCCTGGAGAGGCATCTGTAATGGGGGTGGGGGATGTATTAAGTGCATCTTGGATCACAGCCAGACATTCAGTGTAGCGGAGCCCCAGCATTTTCTCTGAGTTCCAAGAGAAGCAATTGGAAAAGGGGGAGGGGAAAGGAAGAAAAGACTGCTTCACCTATGAATTGCTGTGTTTTATTTTGCTAAATGGATTTAGCTGAGCTCTTGGAATTAAATGTAGCCCTTAACTTCTATAAGCTGTAAAGCTGAATGCAGCATCCTCCTGGCCTCCTCCTCATTTTTGTATTAATGATACACAACAATTATAATAGGGCATTGACACTTCTGTCCTTCAGTACTGTTAATAAAAGTGACTTTTCTCTTGCAATTTTATGACCTAGAAGAGCAATGAAACAAACAATTGTTTGGAGGACTCTTTAAACATGACCAGTTTAGCGAAATAAGGCAGTTTAAAAGAGCCTTTGTGAAGTTGTTTAGGCCTCAGATTTTCCTTATCTTTAAAGTTGTACATTCTGTTGAAATGTAAATATGCCAATTGATCTTTAAGTCCTTAAATTGCTCACAGTAACAGTAAATAATGTGAATGAAGTGCTAACATACATAAGTGTGTGCGCAACTTTCTGTAATGCACATGCATAGCTTTCTTTAAGGCATATAATACATGCATTTATTAAAATATTATATACCTCAATTACACAGTGGGAGAAATAAGTGTTTAAGTGGATGTAAGAGATCATATTTTAACATCTTTTTAGATATTTGGGACCTAAAGCAATTCTGTGTTCTTTTGAGGTCAAACAAGAAAGTTTGTAGTTTTCTGAAATGAAGTTCTTCTCAAGAGAATGGAAATATTCTCAACTTAAATGTAGAAGGACAAGGAAGAATGCAATCTGTGATCATACTATGAAACTAAATTCAAGCTATTAAAAAGTACATATTTGTGGTGCTGGTGTTGTAGCTTTGAGTAGTACTGGTCATCAAAAGCTCTTTGTACACATAGAGGGTAAAAATATTGCCTTGTCACGTTTTGAACAACTCAAATGTAAAATGGTACATTGAGACTATCTCAGCATGAAGGCAACGCAGAATAGTTTAGTGTTCAGTAGTTGTGTGATTATAATGTGAATTGATCTCATTGAATGGCTTGGAAAAGTGTCTTACTTGGATATGCCTGGATCAGTCTCTTCTCTGTCTTCCTCACACCCCTTCCCACAAAGTCTGCAATGCTGATTGAAAAGAGACATGAAAATTAGCTACAGTGTGATACTATCCAGCATTGTTAGTTGTGAAAGGTACTATTAGCGCCCATACCATCACCCCCCCCCATCCAGGACCCCGCAGATTATCCCTTGTTGTTCTACCCAGGCTTTCAGCCACTCCCCACACCTCCCGATAACCTGCATATAGTCCCTGGATGTCGTATAACTTTGGGTTTAAACTCTATGGGTTACCTGTTTATTTTTTTGAAACATTTACTCAATAAAAAAACTTTAAATTTGCTCATGTTAGCTTATTTGTTATGTAAATTAGCAGTATAAATCTCTTCCAGGCTTTTAAAATTTTGTTTCTTTTGCAGATATTTGAGTTGTAAATTAATACAGGGAGATGCTAATAGCATAACTAGGAAAACAGCAAAATCTGGTCAGCACAGCTGGGCCTGAGGGAGATCATTTTTCCTGTAGGAGTGATGAGTTTTGTTGTTGTTGATTGTAGTGTGTATATATGGTCCATAGAGCAGTTTTTGTTGTACGCTCTGAATATGGAAACTAAAAATGTGCCAAGTTATCTATAATACTGGATTGCGAAGTACATGGAGAAATAAAATTAATGTACTCACAAATGTCCCCAAACTAATCAGAATTCTCAGAACAAGTTTAACTGGTTGGTGTTGCTGTGAGTACACTGAAGCTTTTTTATGAATTTTGCAAGCAAGTATTGTGGACAGCTTGGCCCATTTTATCTTCCATACTTACTTTTCAGTATAAGATTTTTCTACAGCAATGAATATGTATTGTAGGTGTTTACTTGAAATCACTGTTTAAGATATGGGAGTTATTTTATTCTCTCATTTTATTTAAACTTTTGAAAATGCTTCAAATTGAGATGAACTATAGTCAGAGAAATGGGACACTGGTAAACACTATTGCTTTTTGTACAGCAGCAGATTGGTTAATAGATTCATGCTGTTCCTGCAAAGGAGCCTGGCCAGAACAGGAGGCCCACTGTTCCTGTGTGTTCTGGGATGTGGACTTATTCCTAGTTAGTTGGAATCTCTCTCTGGGGACAGTTGGCCAACCCATAGTTGTTTTTTGTTTTGTTTCTTTTTGCTACTTTTGTTTTGGCAGTGCAAACTGTAATATTGATGAGTGATTTAAAGCACTTTTAAAAACAAGCACTGAGCTGATGTAAAACCATTCTGCAATGTCTGAAAGAAAACTTGGTTGCATTCCTGTTTTTTCTTTCCTCTTTCACAATGACTCTTATTGTTTTGTTGTTAGGATTCTTGATAAGGGCTGCTTGACTGACTTAATATTAAGTCTGCCTAAGCTAACACCTCTCACAAGTAAGACTTATAACAAAAATATAGGGATAAACAAATCAATGCAAGCAAGAGAGTCCACCATCAAAAAGTAATACATGGGCTGGCAAGAGTTAACCAGAATTTCAAGCAGAACCGTAACTTGCCAGATTTCTTCCAAGAGTCCTCAATTACAAAAAAAAAAAAAGACATATCCTGTAGGCTAATAATGTTAGTATATACTGGACTATTGATGTGTTCTTTAAAATAAATTCTAGTTATGCAAACTTTGAAAATATTTGGAGCACCATAGTTGGAAAAAAAGTTGAAACATTGGTGTGCAATTGGGGTGAGCCTGAGCTGGGGGTTTCCTTCCAAAAGCTTTTCACTTGGCTTATTCAGAACACCTTGTTCAGTTCTGGAGGAACACTTCATACAGTTCTCTGGGATCCAAAAAACTCAGTTCAACTCCAGCTCGTCATTTAGGTCCCTTTATTAGGCATGTAACAGCTCTTTTTCATGCTGGCCAGGCCCAGGCCCAGGTAGTTTAAGTACAGGGTGACACCACAATTAAAATTCATGTCACACACTACACAATTTATATACATCTTTCCTACTAACATCTATACTTCTTGCAGCTTGCATAAGGCAAATTTATCAGTTCAGGGTGTTTCTGCCTACTCTTTTTACTATAAATATTCACAATAGTTAGTTGTTTCAGCAATTACTTGTTCATGCTTGTTCAGCAGTTACTTGTTCAGGCTTGTCTTGTCTTAACTTGGGTCTGCTCAGGTCAGCTAAATTATCCATACAGCCTGTTAAAATAAACGCACAGAAACAAAAACACCCCAACCCACAAAAACATTTTCCCACCTCTTTTTCCACCCATAATAAATAAGACTCCTAGCCACCAATGGACACTGGGTTTTCTACGACTGAAGATTTTCAGGATGACTAGAGGGGAAGATTCTTTGAGGCATGTGAAAATTTAACTGATATAATTTATTTGAATTGGAGGGGAAATGGGTGAATTTACAGTCCATAATCAGTCTCCTGCTGCAAGGTTATTTGGGCAATTGTCTCATTATATTACTCATGTAAATATTATTTTAGTATCTGTGCCTGGCACAACCAGCTGGGGTGTACTTTGCCTGCAACAGATGACTGATTATGGCCTGAATGTTCTTCCCCAAATCTTCATTTGTAACTGATTCCATAGGAAGATTGGAAAGAGTAAAACATTGTTTCCAAGGCTCACCCTAAAAACCTAGATAGATATTGCTTTTTGTTGGTTCCATACCCTGAGTGTTACATTCCTGGAGCTTCAAAAGTAAGTTGCTGTAGTAATGCTTTAGCAGAGCTTTCCACTGTTTTGTTTTTTTTCTAAAAACTGTGTATAGAGCAGCATATATAAAATCAAAAAAGTGAATTGTGAGGAGGTAGAGATCAACTGTTACAGATTAGTTTAGATCTTTAGTATGTGGCTGGTCAGGGAGGTCTTTTTAATCACCTGCTTTATTGGATATGAGGCAACTTGAAAAAAGTCAGTGTGGTCTTTCTCCTGCTCCATGTTAATATTAGTACATTTCTTCTAAGGTTTTTGTAGTCAGGACTGGATTCTTGTGAATTTCTGGCACGGTTAGCAAAGGATTAGTGTATATCTCAGCAAAAGGTGATTGTGGGGTGCCTAGATCCTATGGGATTCTGATATTTAATATGCTTTACAGACTGGTTCCTGCTTTGAGAAGCTTAAATCTAATGTAGATTATAACCCAGAAAGACACTGAGTGTCCTCCTTCTTCCACTTCATCTTCTGATCCATTTTAAATTAAGTTGATGGTAAATCCAAGATGGTTGTGTTGAAAAGGAATAGAGAATTATAGAGTCTGTATCAACTTTTGGCTTGAGATTGTATGAAATTTACAATTTTTGCATTTGATTTACAATTTTGAGTTGAATATTGAATATTTGAAACTTAATTGGAAGTTAATAATCTAGTACACTTTATGTAAAAAATGAATGTCCAAACATGTATTGCTAGAGTGTTACAAAGTGAAGAAATGGATCAGAACTGCTGATCTAACAGATTTGTGGTATTCTGGGATTCTGATCTCTGCATTTGCCAAGTCTCCTGTGAGTGTGGCCTTAGATCTGGTATTTTGGGGAGAGAACGACTGAAGTAAACCCTACTATCCCTCACAAAAATAAATAAATAAATAAAAATAAAAAATCCCCAACTCATTTCCTTCATTTGAAAGAATATTGGAAAGGAGGTTTTCCTGTTATCATTCAAAATACCAATGATAGCAGTTTTTTTCTTTTGTCTAACATAAGTGTATTTTTAAGTATATAAATAAACAAATTTATTTAGTGCTGCTGGATGTGTCCATTGTTTCAAATTTTTAAAGCATGTATTTACTATAGTTTCCTGAAATGCATAATCTGGCATGAAGAATAGCTTCTACAAGCTATCACATATTGCAAACTCCTTTTCTGGCTGTTAACACCAACTGAAAAGCAAGGCAACACAACTGTGTAATCATTTTTGCCTCTCAAAGGGATTTTTATGGTAATATTTGTCACTAAACTCTTTAAAGATATCGGTACAAAATGGCTATTATACTTAGTTTGAAGGTCACTAAAACATTGCTACTGTACAATAAGGGAGCCTTTTCTCTCTTTAGTGTACATATGAACATAAGTAGAAGTAACATGCATATATTGAGCAAAAATTATAGCAAATGTTCTCAAACATTTTCATTGTATTTTTTATTTTAATGTAGATTTTCATAGTTGTTCTCACACTCCATTTTTTGAGCATCCACACCTCTGCTGTCTGTCATGATGACTGTTTGGCATCTTGTTCATGATCACACATAGTCCTTGTGGCAACTATCCCAATTGCTTAAATGAAAAAAGGAAAGTGATTATGTATTTTAGTTGTCTTTTAATACAATTAAGCCACTAGAAACAAGGAGAACTGGCACCATGTGAACAGCCATCTTTCTGTGGACCTTGGTTTGAGAACCATTCAAATGTTATGTTCTCTCTTTCCTTACTGTGTGTCACCCTCGCTTATTGCAGTATGTCTCAATTTTTATTGGAAACAATTTGGATGAGGAGCATGTCTTCGTATTTCTTCTGTGAAGAATCTAGCATACCTTTTGGGTGCTAGAAAATTATGTATTAATTTATAAAATACACCAGAAACCTCCCAGTCACTACACTCTGACTTCTATTCATATATATTCATATTGCTTCAGTGTTTCTAATGTAAATCCCCATTTAGGGGTGTTAAATTCATTCAACTTATTTCCGATGATTTAAAAACAGCTTTGTTTTTCAACTTACGTTTTAGAATATTTATTGAGGTATTCAAGTATTATTGTAGCACTTCCAGGTCACAATTGGAATTTGGGGCTCCATTGTACTGGGTGCTGAACAAAACAAAAGCAAAATGGGAGAGACAGAAAGAGAGACAATTGCTGCCCGGGAGCGTGTACAATCTAAATGCACAAACAGATGGTTAGAGTTTGAGGCTAAGGCATACCAGTGAATGAGTGTGGTAAAGAACTGGATTCTATGAAGATTTCTTATACCTATCCACACTTGCATAGGCACACTTCAGACTGGTCTTTCTACTCAGCTATGCATGTACCAGTTAGCCTATATCATTGGTTCTTTTTCAAGTGGTGGCCCCTATGTGGATTCCAGATGTGTGCATGTGCGCCGTGTGCCGGAGCCGGAACTGTTTCTAGTAGTCTCTGTCAACCCGAGCACTATGCATGGTCTATGTGGTTGCGTCCGAGGTTTTATGAGTCTGTGCAAGTCGACATCCCCCTCCAGTTTCCTCTTACTGCCCCATGGCCAGAATCAGAAGACAGCCTTTGAAACTGTGTAGCTAGAAAGGGGGAAAAAAAGTAAGTTAGTTAGAAGTTACTGTGTATATACTTTGTTGTGCTGTTGCTCTAGGAAATTCATAGTCTAATTGGTTGATGTAGCTGGGAGTCTCACTCATTCTGGGGGACTAAGCCATGACAGGTTGGGTTCAAGAACTGTGTGTCTTGCCTGCACTCCTTTTCGGTCAGCGACAAACATCAACACTGCCTCTACTGTGGGGTGAAGCAGATGTTGTTACAAGGTGCTCATCTGCCAGTCATTCTCAACGCGGAACTGTGAAGCTAGGGAATTGAGCCCCGGAAACACCTCATGGAAGAGGCAGTGTGTCGACGTGTGTGCTCCAGAATGGCACTCACGGACCCACCAGAATGTCTGAGAATGGCGGTGCATTCGTCCCTCTCCGGTATGTCACTGGCAGTACCGATGACGAAAACCACAAGGCCCATAAAAAGCATGGCCATGGGCATAAGAGAGGCTCCCAGAGCCAGTAGGCCCTCAAGCGCAGCGTTCCCTCCCTGAGCCGGGATAAGCCGGGTGAGAAGTCGCATGCTGACCCTGAAGCATCTGATCCGAAAAGATCCAAGGCGGAGTAGAAGACCATGCACTTGGACAGGCCACATTGGCGACCACCTCAACCATGTGCCACCAGTTACTTTGGCCCTGTCCACTCCGTCGAGTCCCTTGGGCCCATTCCGGCCTGTGCCGAGCACATTCCCGATGCCCTGCACACCGGGCAGACTGTCATCACTGACACCTTCAGCAGAATTGCTTCGACTGCTGGATAGCTCCCTGCAATAGTATGGAGTGCTGGAGAGTACGCAGCCTCCTTCTCCAGTGGATGAACCATTGCTCCTATATGCACTGCAGACAAGACTGAGAGAACTACTGCAGATGGTTTCAGCACCTCTGACTCCAAGGGTCCCGACGGCTCCACCCTTTCTGGAGCAACACTCAGACTCGGAGTGGTCATCAGATTTGCGATTATTTTTTTTCACCTGTGCACAGCCCATAGTACCATCACCAACCATATCAGCCATCATATGGCCCTCCAACAGGGCAATGGTTTCGGTACTCATCCCCCACGACAGAGCAAATATGCCTGGCACTACTGGGACCCATACTGTGGCCGACGAGCATCACCATCTCAGTATACCCTCCCACCCCCCCTCAGAATTCACTCTCTTGGTCTATGATGACCCACATGGGACTGATATGCTGACAGAACCACCAGTACAGACTGAAGCATCGTAACCCTGGATGAAGTGCTCATTCCTCTTGCCCTTTCTCCACCAGATGATCACAGGCAATACCAAAACCTGCTGCAGTGCATGGTGATGGCCCTCAACCTCACAGCAGAAGCTGTCAGTGATCCCTGGATACCATACAGCCTAAAGGACCAGCACAGATCATGCTCCCTATTCACAAGACGAGTCTACAGACAGCTCAAACAATATGGCACGCGGCAGCATCCTGCGCCCCAACACCAAAAGCATGCAGAGCAGTGCTACTTCATCCCAGGTAAGGACACGGATTTCCTTTTTATCCACCCACAACCTAACTGCTTGGTGATACAGGCAGCTATGAACAAAGCCAGACAGCAGCACTTCTGATCCACTCCCCCGGATTGAGCAGCAAAAAAACTGGACCTCATTGGGAGGAAAGTTTATTCCTCTGCAGGCTTGCAGTTTCGTATAGCCAGTTATCAGGCCATTCTGGCAAAGTATGACTTTAGTTTGTAAACAAAGCTGGTGGCGTTCCAAGCCTTTTTACCATAGGATAAACAAATACAGTTCCAAGCCCTCATCGATGAGGGCAGCCTGGTAGCCAAGGTTGCACTCCAGGCAGCAGTGGACACAGCAATGAAGGCCTTTGCCTCAGGAGTCGTGCTTAGAAAGGAATCATGGCTTCAAACCTTGGGATTCCCTGTGGAGGTCCAAACCACCCTGGAAGACCTCCCATTCGATAATCAGAAGCTGTTCAGTGACAAGACTTATGAGAGTCTGCTGCACTCCCTCAAGGACTCCCAGGCAACCCTGAGATCCCTGGGCCTCTACACTGTTGTCCCATCCCGCTATCAAAACAGGCCACCTTTCAGGCCATGCTACCCCACTTGACCTACTTCCAACCTTACCCCACTGCCCCAGCAAAAACCAGCCACATCACTATCAGCGATCCCAATGGACCAGATTCTCTGCTGCCTCCACCTCTCAACAGCACCCTCCAGACGTCCCTTTAGACTCCTCCATAGAAAACCACGCAGCTAGCCGCACCCACTCCCCTGCTAGTCTTTGGGGGTCGTTTTGTTCTCTTCATCTACAACTGGAGCAAGATCATCACCGATTGATGGGTACTAGGTGTTATACACAGCGGATATCTGATAGAATTCCACACTTTCCCCCCACGCAACCATCCAATGGGCAAACGGGTACCCTTGGCACAATCAAACCTCCTCTAATACGAGGCCCTCACACTTGTAGACAAAGGAGCTATAGAGTGGGTCCCACACTGATATCAGAGCCATGGCTTCTATTCTCCCTATTTCCTCATACCAAAAAGGGAGGAGACTTTTGCCCCATTCTGGATATGTGGGCGTTGAACAGATTTATTCGGAAATTCTGATTCCTCATGGTTACCCTTCCCCAAATTATTCCCTCTTTTCCTCAGAACATTGTTCACGGCTCTCCATATGAAGGATGCATACTTCCACATGGACATCCATCCTGCCAACTGCAAATTTTTCCATTTTATGGTGGAACAGTCCCATTACTAGTTCCGATTACTCCCCTTCAGAATTACCACTGCCCCTTGAGTGTTTACGAAGATCTTCACAGTGGTGGCAGGACAAATGAGATGCGGGGACATTCCCTTTTTTCTTATCTGGACGACTAGCTCCTGGTGACTGTCATATCACTGTCTCCTCAACACTATCTGCATTCCGCATGTTGGGCACCCCATCCAGTTTCCTCCCCCCATACCATACTCTGACCATGGATGCCTCTCTTGTAAGGCTGGGGTGCTCACATACAGGGCCACACAGCACAGGGTCTCTGGTCCCCCAGAGAAGTGCGGATGGACATCAACCTTTTAGAACATTGTGCAGTCCAACGCGCCTGCCAGGCTCTTCTGTCCTTTGTAAAATTCAGACACATACAATTGCTCTTGGACAACATGACTGGTCATTTACATCAATAAACAAGGAGGCACCAGATCATCCACACTCTGTCAAGAGGTCATGCAACTATGGAATTGGTGCCTATGACACCATGTCACACTTCATCCGACACACTTACCAGGGGCAGCCAATGACCTTGCGGACATCCTCAGCCTCTCCTTTCACTGCAAACATGAGTGGGAACTCCACAACCCCACTCTCAGATACATCTTCTGGCTTTGGGGCATGCCACGATGGGATCAGTTCATGACGACCACAAACTCCCTCTCTTCTGCTCCAGTGGTGCCATCGGACAGAGCTTGCAAGGGAATGCTATCCTTCTGCCCCAGACAATGGAGCTATGTTATGCTTTCCATCCCATGCCATTCCTACTTCAGGTACTCCGCAAAGTGAAGCAAGACTGGGCAACTCTCATACTCATAGCCTCTTTCTGGACCCGCCATCCTGGTTCACAGAGCTTTTTCACCTGTCGATCTGCCACCAATAAGTCTTCCACCTTTCTCAAACCTCCTCACCTAGCAGGGTGAAATCTGCCACTCCAACCTGACCCCTCTTCACCTCACAGACTGGTATTTAGATGGGGCTTGCAAGTAGACAACGTGTGCTCTACATCAGTAAGGGACATACTTACCCACAGTTGATGCCCCTCTACCAGGGCATGTTACCACACCGGGTGGTGATGTTTCATGGAGTGGGCAGTGCATAACCAACACTCCCTAAATACAGTCTCTATACTGCCGATCCTTGACTATCTACTTGCACTTTGCTGTTTGGGACTCTCCCACTCCTCCGTTTACGTACACCTGGTGGCGATCAGCACTTTCCTCCCACCTGTGGACTGTGTCCCAGTCTTCAGTCACCCAGCTACGGTCCTCTTCCTCTGTGGCCTCCTGGATATCTTTCCCTCGATCAGAAAACCTACTCTGCCGTAGGACCTTAACTTTGTCCATCCTTCGAGCATCTAGTCACTTGTTCAATCACCCACCTATCATCGATGGTGATTTTCTTCACTGAAGGTGATTTTCTCAGTGGCCATCACTTCCACCTGGTGAGTCCGTAAATTGGCAGCCATGATGACAGAATCACCATTCATGATATTCCATAAGGACAAAGTCTCTACGCCTCTACCCCAAGTGTCTTCCCAAGGTGGCTTTGCCATTCCACCTCAACCAGGTCATTCATCTCTCAACCTTTTACTCTAAACCAGACACTTCTTACCAGAGCACGTACCGTACATTCCCTTGATGTCCACTGTGCACTAGCCTTCTACCTCAAATGCATCCATGCTTTCCAGACCATGCCCAGACTCTTTATCGCTATAGCGGAAAATTGGAAGGGCCGCGCTCTCTTAGTGCATCTCTAACTGGATCTCCTGCTGCATTAAAGAGTGCTGCTCCCTTTCAGGAGTCTCTCCCCCACCAGGCATCACTGCTAACTTCACAAGGGCACAGGCTACCACAATGGCCCTATTCGCAGATGTCCTATGTACAGCAACATGGTCCCCCATCCGCACTTTCACTACTCATTACGCCTTCCCCCACTTGGCAGCGGTGGATATGGCAATTGGCTGAGCAGTACTACAAACTCTCACCTCTTCGGAGCCTTCGCTCCCACCTCCAAACTGAATACTGCTTGCTACGCTCTACCCGCATCTGGAATTCACATAAGGACCAGCACTCGAAGAAGAAAGGGAGGTTACGTATTGTAATTAATGGTTCTTCGAGAGGTGTGGTTCCTATTGGGATTCAAATCCTGCTCCCCTCTGCTGTGGGCTCTGAGCCTGTTCATAAGAGGGAACTGAGGGGACATCAACCCACACAGCTTCATAAGACCTTGGATGCAACCATGTGACCGAGCATGGCATGTGGGTCGATGGAGACTACTACAAACAGTTCCTGCTCCAGCGCATGGTGCACATGCACATGTCTGGAATCTACATAGAAACCCCACTTCTCGAAAAACCATCAATTACAGTAAGTTATCTCCTTTTCTCAAACTGGGGGTCGCGACCACTTAGGGAATTGTGATGTGGTTATGTGGGGGTCGCAAAGTATGAGCCAGCTCAGCAAGGCATGGGATTGTGAGCCTCTCTGCTTTCTCCTGGTGGAGGGGAATGGGGGTGTGTGAGTGGTGACACGCACAGATACTACTCTCACCCCCCAATATTCCTCCGCACCCCCTAGGGAGCTGTGGGGGGAAGCAAAGAGCAACACCAGGGCTCCTTTCATCCAGGTCACTTTCCCCATCTGGGCTGTGCTGTGAGGTGAACATCAGGAGCTGTTGCTCTTTGCCTTCCCTTAAATAGCCCAGGTGGGGAAAGTACCTGGATGCAGGGAGCTCTGACATTGCTCCCTCCCTCCCTTCAGTCCCCTAGGGGTGTGCGGAGGAGCAGCGTTCAAGGGGGGTGTGAGCAGCAATACCAGCTGCTCTGTGCATGAAGGTCAGTTTCCCCAGGTGAGGCAAAAGGGGGGAATGAAGGAGTTAAAGGGGAAGGGAGAATGGGGAGCCCTGAGGGGCCAAAGGGTGGGGAGTCCACAGGAGCCCAAGGGTTGCATTCAGAGGCTTACTGTGGGAAAGGGGTCACAATACAAAAGAACCACTGGTCTAATGCATGCTGACATCATACCTTAAATTCTAGTGAAGACCAGGCCAGGATGTAAAAAAGGACATGTAGGAATTTACATCAGTCAAACAAATCAATATTTACCTCTGTTCGAACACTATACCACAAATTAAACATAAAACCATTATTATCAAGTACCAACCATTTTGTCACAACACACAATCTTAACTCTGACTTGGACTTATTTGTTACTAATCAATATATAATGCATATATCAAACTAATGTGCATATAATACACATATATTTAAAAATTTGTGATGCATGTATATTTACGTGTATGGTGTGTGTGTGTGTGTGTGTATGTATACACATGCATTCCTCTTTTGTATATAGTCATCTGAATTTTGGTATTTGTGATAACACTGACATATCTAAAGGCTTACTAACTGAAACTACTTTAAAAATTCAAGGCACAATTATTTGTTAAGCACTGCAGAAGAAGTGAAGTTTGAATTTCCAGAGATAAGATGAACTCAAAACACATGCAATTTATTTAAAATTTTCTGGTCTTTCTCTTTTCAAAAAATTGTATCTTTCAAATTACTTGTTTAATGTGTCCCAATCTTTCCAGAATTCTACCCCAGGAATCTGACGTGGCATGTGAACTTTAAGGCAGATTTGTTTGGTTTTAGTGTAGTTGGGGGAAGGGTTTGAAAAGTGAGATTAATAAAGGGGAAGCTAGCTTTAACCTTAGATATGCAGTGTCCCGCTATAATATATATTGCAATATACTGCATTTCTATTCTTGTCACTTGTTCACCTGGAACATTTTTCCTTTTTTGTTAGTTTATAATTTAAAATAAATTACTAGAAGATGTATAAGAAAACGTTTTACTTTGTTCCATTTGTTGATGTACAATAAAATTTTGTGTTACGATCAGATTATTGTGTTCTAGCTTCACCTCTGAAAACAGTGTTTTTCAAACCAGCTGACTACAATGGATGATAATCATTTGTAATGGCATCTGGTTTGCTAATCCTTTGATTGAAGTATTAGTTTGTTTCAGAGATCCTGAAAGCTGTCTGATCCTGTAAATTTCTGTGGTGAATGAATATTGTAGCATAAATTAGCACAGTTAAATTAAGATACTCTAAAATGCATATTCAGATTAGGACAGTAGCGTCTTTTCTTTGTGCTAATAAACTATTGTGTAACTACATCTGTAACCAAAAAAAAAAAACCCCAAAAAAACCCAAGACCCCAAAAACCCACACGCATGTCTGAGCTCAAACTGCTGAATTTAAAAAAAACAACAACCCCCTAAATTCGCTTGCCACTGGATGGATTTGTAGGTTAATCACTAGAAATTGTTCTTGTCAGGTTTATTACCATGTCAGATAATTCAGTCTCAGAACAGGATCTGTCATTAAGAGATTTACCACGAACAGGATTTTTATTATACAAATCTATCAAAAACAGTAGAGAATAACTACTATGTCTGCATGTAAGACTATCCAGTGAAATGTACATTTATAGCAATAAAGTTTGACAAAGCAACAGTTAAAAAATACATATTTGCATTATATATCTGTGCTATATTAATGTGCATTTGCATAAATTAGAACTTTGGAAATTAGAATTAGAAATTTGTTTTGAAACTAGTTTACTGGGGAAAAAAAGAATTCTTTAAAAAAAGATTAATCAGTAATCTGTGGTTTTAAAGTAGTAATTTTTCTTTTAATTTGCTATTTTGAAAGTGATAAAATTTTAATACAATATTGGAGCGATAGAAAACATTTAAATATTACGCCTTCTGAAACCTGAATATTGATTAAGCCAGCGGTTCTCAACCGGTGGTACGCGTCCCACCGGTGGTACTTACGAAAAGGCTGTGTGGTACGCGAGCCGTACCGGGCCACCGAATCCGCCGCCGGAAGTGCCCTCCCGCCCGCCCTTGCGAAACTTTGCCGCGGAAAATGGGCAAACGGCGGAAGGGTTTCGGCGGCGGGTATTGTTTCCCCCATGTCCCTCCCCGCCGCCGCGAAACCCCGCCGCTGCCGCACGTCCCCTCCCTTTTTTTCCCGAGTGGTACTCGGGTCGGGTACGGTCAGGTCAAGTGGTACTTGGGAAAAAAAGGTTGAGAACCGCTGGATTAAGCTAAAGAAGTACAATAAGTCATAATAGTTAAATCTTGAAAATTTGTAGCTGTCTCACTGGAAAAACTATGAACAAGAATCCAAGTTCTAGTGACATCTGAAATGAGATACGTGATTGTTATTCAGTGTTCTTGTAGCAAAATACATTCTCTTTCAGAGGTTTTTTTTTTGGTTGACTTTAGGGTAATTTCTGGTTTGCTAATCAGCTCTATCTCCTCATTTTATGCTTTTAAATGATTCAGTAAAGATAGAGAAGTTCAGAGCAAAAAGCTCTTATTGGGAGTAAGTCTTTTGAGTTTTTCTCATTATCCATATTAACTGTCAGCCTCAATTACTTGGTATGCTGTGGTCTGATACATTAACTTTAGTTTTGTTGTTAATTCTTCATACTGGTGTGTACACTACCTTTATATGTAGTACACTGTTGTTTTATGGCACTACAGCTGACTTCAACCACTAGTAGATCACAAACCATTCTGGAGGAATCTCTGTGGGCAGAATCACTTTTCTTTTTATTATTCTTCTATACCTGCCCAGTGTAAAGGTGTAATTCTTCCTTACTGTTAGATCAAGACTACAATAGCCAGATTTTCTTGAGTAACGTATTTTCCCCCTGAGTATAATGAATTACTGGTCATGTTTCCCGGATGTGTTTATTTTTATGAGGTAGATTACATATTGGCCCCATATTTTCTGATACTGCAGGTTGGAATCTGTGAGGAAATCAATCCTTGTAGCAGGAGTGTGTTTATGGATGTAAAGAAAATCTGTAAAGAGTGTAAATAATGCAGGGTTGTCTTCATAAGTCTGCAGACAGACTGAAACCATAACTCCAGGAAACATGAAAACAGTACCAGTCAGCTCATTGAGTCATTAATTCTTCATCCTAACGAACTTAAATGGCAACACTAATTTTTTGCTGTTGACCTTTTTAACAAACATCTAATAAATATTCTTAGCCTACAATCTATCGCCTTCCATACCTTCTCTACTTTATTCAGATTTTTGTACCTCCCCCATCGGTGTAGTGTCTGAATACTTTCTTGTAATGCATGAAGCAACTCTCATGAATCCTTCTTCATTCCTCTCCTGTGGGTGGGAGAGCAATTATTGATGGGTTTTTTCCAGAGCTGTGTGTTCTTATTAGTGAAAGCTTTTTTCACTCACAACACAAAGTATTAAGGGTTGAGGTGTAGTTCTAAGTTTCTGCAGTAATGGATTCCACAGTCCCTGCGCCCTACATAGTGAGCTTTTTACCTGGCAGTGGATAATTTTTGATTGACCACAGTTTTGATCCTAGACTATGATAATTTAGGTTTCCTAGGACAAAATCATTGAATGCCTTGAAGATAAGTACTGAGACCTTGAACTTGACCCAGGAGTCCCTGGGGAGTTGAGAGGACAGGTTTGATGTGCTTGCAGTATTTCACGTTGCTGAGAGACAGGCCACTGCTATCGGCTCGACTTGCAATTATCTCAGGGCTGAGGGTTTCAAGTCCAAGTAGATAACATTGCTATAGTCTAGACAAGAGGATAAAAAAAAAAGTGTGTACTGTTAAGGCTAGGATATTGTCCACTAGAAAGGCTAGAATTTCCTCATTAGTCATGATGGTATAACATGTTTGTCAGTTGACAAAAGTTTCAACGCAGTTACTAAGACCTCTGACTTCCCTCTGGCAGCTTCCTAAAAGATTCCCCAGAAGTAAGTGTGTGTGTGTGTGTGTGTGTGTGTGTGTGTGTGTGTGTGTGTGTGTGTGTGTGTGTAAAATACTTTATCCTGCCTTTGACTGAGTGAAAGGTTTTGAAGAAGCTTTCAGGAAAAAGACTTGGTAATAGTCTGGTGGGACTGTCTTTGGAAAAATAAATCTATGTATATTTTATAACACATTTCCCATAACTAACCCTTCCATTGATATCTTTATATATACTGAAATCATAATTGAGATTCTACAGGAAGCTTGTCACATCTGTGTTCTGCGACAGATACAACTGCTTTGCTTTACTTTTGTCCATTGCTGCAAGGCTTCCTGTGTTGTTCCTTGCAGATACTTCACTATGACAGCTCAGATAAACAGAAGCCAGGCAATCATATCCAGAAAAAGTCCTTGAATTCCAGTCCAGGGCAAAGATAAGGAATTCAGTCTTTTCCAGCTCTGATGAATGTACAACAGCCACTGGAAAAAGATTGTGACACTCAGATTCTAATTACTTCTAGTTTGGCATAATTACAAAACAATAGTATTTTTATATATATAATTTTTTTCTAGGATTGTAGGCATATTCACGTGAGAAATAAAACAATGATTTTTAAAAAAAAATTACTTTAAAAAAAGTTGATACAGCACCATCTTGGTTCAACTCAGGCAGAAATTGTTTAATGACATCCATGGACTACATTTAGGTTAGGTTCAAAAGGGCCTATGGGAGTTAAATCTCCACATCCTATTGAGAACTTGTGGCAATTGGGCCCTAATCCCTTAGACTCTTCTGAATCTAACTCCCTTAGACTCTTAGGTGCATTAAGCATGTTGTTTCACAGTAACTAATTGTATAATATGGATTGTGTATATATTAACATGAATTCTAAATCGTGTTTTTCTCAAAGATTTTTATTAGAAACATTTCTAATTTTCAAAACGTCTACCTACCCAAGTATGTAAACTCTCATTGGTTTTTGCTTTATTATCAAATATCATAGTAAGGAGTGGGTGAGTAGATTTTGTGTTTGCACTGGTACATTTTAGTTTTTCAAGGCTAATATAAGTGTTTCTGTATACACACATCCACATTCTTAAAGAGCAAAACAGTGGAGATCATTTTTGTGCACCTTGACTGAAACAGGTAATATTTTGACTTAAAATATAAGGGTTTTAGAATCAACAGATATTTAACCTACCTTGCTGTGCATCCATGTTTTACCTGGAATCATGAAAAAAACAGAATATAAGAGATGTTTCTTTTGGAACTGTATTCTTCTCAGTTAATAATAATTTCTACTTGTTAATCATGGAAGCTGTTTGCCTTACCACATTTAACTTTATGTAAGGGTTGGTTTGGAATTACCATCAACTTGACAAAGCCTAAACAGGGGTTGCCTTGATGCTTGTCATTCTGGAGAGCCCAGAAGAATTACATTCACTAGGATAAATTTTGCAGTTTTCACTTAATTATTCAGATAAAACTCCCATTGAAGTAAATGTAAATTTTTTCTGGGTAATGAGTGAACTGGAAATATTGCATTTGCCTGCTCCAGATTTAAGACTAGATACGGTAGATTCTCCTATTTAGTTTTAATGGGAAACAGGACTTAAGGTTAAATATAAAACAAATTAAGACTCAAAAGAATTAATTATGCTTGCATCATTTTACTCCTTTATATACATATGAAATGATATTGTGCAACATTCTATTTAGTAAAATTGTCATTTTCTCCTAGTACAAAGAAAAAAGAACAGTTATTTCCAGAGCTTATAGGCAACATGGTTTCTCTCACTCAGACTGTCTCAAATACAATTATTTTATTTTATTTATTTAGGACCATATCCTGTATACTATTTTATCCTGGCTGTTTGGTAAGAGTTGGAAATGCTTTGCTGTATTTGTCACATTGTCTGAGATTGAGAAAGAGACAAACTAAACTTTTCCATAAGTAGTTTATCATGTGTAGCCGGTCCCACATGTAGAAGTGAAAACTGAATTTCAAGCTGGGGTTTGAATGGCCTTCTGGCAGCACCACCAGTTAGGGTTAAGTGTCTGAACTGGAAAACTGAATGGCATACTACACCTCATCTTAAATTAATAATGATCATCATTTCAGGGTTTTTGATCTATGCAGATTGCTTTGTCTGAAAGCAGCAAATAAATCCAAAATGTCTGACTTTAATTATTAAATGGGACACTTCTAAGTATGTTAATTTCAAATTTTTAAGATGCATAAATATTGGAACTATAACTTCAATTCATTATTTGTATTGTGACTTACCTGTTTTATGTTTTATTTCTTGCTTAAAAGAAATCACAGTGGAATAAAAAATATTCATAACACTTTCCTTGATGTCTCTCTCAAGGGTTGACTGAAGTTTGCACCTAAGCTGCTTCACTCTTTGCAGTACTAGGATTCATAAATCCAGAAATGTAGTTAAAATGGGTATCTTACTTTAAGTATTCTGCATTATGACAAAAGGGGGTGCTCTGAAATGGCCCTCAGTCTCAAGCTTATTTAAAATGTCTTGAGAATAATTATGTACCAGAAATACCTTTTTCAGATTTATCTCTGTTAGTAAAATGTAAATTAAAATTTCTTGATTAGTTAGCTTTTGTATAAGAAAATGAGATTTTGGGGTAAAATTTTCAAAATTCCCATTTTCAAAGGTGATTTAGGCACTTAAGAGCCTATATCTCACTGACTTTCAATGAGAATGAGGCTTCTAAGTGCATAGGTCAGTTTTGAAAAAAATGGGACCTAGGTTCCTAAGTCACTTAGGCACTCATGAAAATTTTATCCTTGCTATCAATGCTATATGAATGCAACACTATACCAAAATATGTGCAATTTGGGGCATGAAAAATCTGGTGTTAGTGTGATTTCTCCCCAACCCCGTTGCTGATTTCTCCCAAACCCTGTTTTGAATATCAAGACTAATCTGAGCTTTTATTTTAAAAAATGTTATAGCTCTTTTTTCTGTGAACATATTTTTTAAATGTAAACTGATAATTAGTGTTGAAGATTCCAATGGTGGTTTTTCTTAAAGATGTTGTGTTGTTATAGCTGCTCAGGGCTGGCCTCCTGGATTTTAAAAACCCATACACATAGCGCTCTTGATTTTTAGGAGGCCCAGACCAGTTCACAGCTATGGGTGGTGCCACATGAGCTGTCACCATGATTGCCTCAAGCTCTCTGACAGTTAGCTCCTGCATTTGAGTAGCTGACAAGGCCTCTGGCCATAAATTGGAGTGGTGAAAAGTGCAGAGGAATGAGAGGCAGCCTAGTCTACTGGACTCTAACCACAGGATTAAGGTCAAGGGAGACGCATGCATTCTGATCCTTGCATGAATTTTGACAGTCTGTAGCCTTAGGGAAGCCGTTTAACCTTTGTTTATTTCTCCATCTAGAAAAAGGAAATAACCCTTACTTCACAGGGATAGCGTGGTGATCAGTGTGTAAAGTTCCATGTGTACCTGATTACCCTCTAACAAGTTTCTTCTGATTCTCACTAATGTGAGAGGAGAATCAGATTCGGTAGGTGCTAGCATTCACCAGAATGGACACACATCTCTCCTGTAGCTGTGGTTTTAAGCTATGTCTAGTTTCTTATTTGCAGAGTTGTTGAAAAATGTTGTTGTTTTAATGTTGGTAACGATGCATGGATCCTAGAGCAAGTAGCTGACTTCCATTTCTACATTAGGACCCAAGGACTTTCCTTCCTCCACTCTATTTTTAATATAAAAATAATCAGTTAAATTTGGGAGGGAGATGGGCAAAAAGAATTCCAAACACTCAATTCCTCCATATCAGATCTTTGTGCATAGAATATGGACAGGACTGGACAGGAATTGATTAAATTTGAGAAAGTAAGGGCTTGTCTAGACAAACAATTGATGTGCTGCAATCTGTGGTGTAAATCTACAGCACACTAGTGTGCCAGATGCTAGCTGTCCATACAGATCTTGCTACTGCACACTAAAAGTTTTCTAGTGCACTTTAATCTACTCCTGTTTCAAAGCAGAGTAGACTAAACTGCACAAGGGAACTTTTAATGTACAATAGCAGAGTCCATATGGAGAGTTTGTGTGGCACACTAGTGTGCTGTAGATGTATACCTCAGCAGGACGTGCACTCATTAGTCTCTAGACAAGCCCTAGGTGGTGATGAGGTGTGTGTCCTTTTCCCTTCCATCCAACCAAAGATACCAAGTCCAGATTCAATGCACTATAAAACAACTGCAAAACATTGGCTGTAGACTAAAGGGAAAAGAGAGCATTTTATTTTACTTAGTTTAAGCACAATCTAAGTTTAAGTTTAGTTTGTCTGTTCTTATGATATGTGCACATAACTCAGGGCTGGCCAAAGTATTTTGCCTGCCAGGCCAGAAAAGGTTTTCAGACCCCTGCCACAACCCCCCCGTCCCATCAGCAGCTGAGAAAAAAACAAAAAACATCTGCATGGAATAGCAGTGGGATGCCCCCCTGGAAGTTGGCGGTAACCACCATGCTCACCTGCCCCTAAAAACATCCCTGACATAACTCCTGCTACTCTTCGTTGATTTAACAATGCAGGAGCATAGTACAAAGATACTTGATCATCTATCAGCTCTGGTATTCAGAACAAGGAGAGATCCTGAACACAACATTACAAGGACATCAGTTGATAAGCATACAAAAAGGATATCAACAATCAGCCAAACATACAACCCTGATAAACCAGCTGATGAAAAGTAAGTTAAATAGCAATGTTGCATTGAAAATAGTAGAAAAAGTTAAGTTATATTATACAAGTAGGTTACAGTTGGTTCAGAACTGGTAAATAAGGCCACAGATACCTAGGAAAATGAAATATTCAAGGCTTTTACAGCTTTGGTTGGAAGCCAGGTGTATTATTTATTGATTCCAACATACATTTGCCTTAAGTCCATAATATAGAGTCCTAAATTATTAATTTACCAGATTTTACAGAGGGAATTCAGTATTATTGGAGTATTTAGTGTTGCAAGTTTTAAAACAGTTGTTAACAGCTATATTGAAGTACCGTGGATTTACAATGAATTGAACAGACCCACACACAAATGCGTTTGTGAAGATGAACACTGAAATAGAACACAGGAAGTGTGGAAAAAGGAAGTAATAGACTTCTATGTCAACTCGACAACAAACATTTAAGTTGTGTAGGAAAAATAAAGTAAAATGGAAGCAATAGTGTTAAGGAAAAAATAAGAAGCAATTTGGGGTAGTGAGATAATGCCAAAGCTAGCAATTTGAAGTTGGGAATCACAGAAAATACAGACAAAAGTGCTTTTTAAAATTTGATAACCAATAAATTGTACATTCTGTAGGAAAATTTGAGTTGGGTGGCTGGTCAGGAGGTATGGGCTACAATTTGAGTTAGTACAATTTGTCAGCTGCTAACACAAGAACTTTGTACAGAAATTCAGTAACTCTGTGCAGCTCAAGTGGTGTTTGTGACCATTCTTGCTTGAGGTAGGCTAACTTGAGAGAAGTTAGCTCAGGTGTGTGTAGATAACTTGAGTTAACTCTGCAGTGAAGACCTAGCCCAAGATACTACTTTTTACTTCTTGTCAAATTCATATGCACCATTTAGCTGTTCTTCACCTGAAAGTAGTTGATTATTGATACTTCAAAAAGCAGCTGATACCAGTGCACAGAAATCCTATTTTTCAAAAAAGCTAGCATTTCTATCAGTGCTGATATTGTAGCGTGCAGACTGCACTGCCTTAGAGAGGGGTAGAACACAAATTTCTAACTAATCACTTTTTGGGTATGAGAGTGTAAAGGACTAAAATGTATCCAGATACAGAAAACAACAGAGGCATGTGTTTCTGGTGTTTGATGCTATTTTAGTTCGGCAGCATCTTGTAATGAAGTTAAAGGATTTAAAGCTGTCTGCATTCTCAGTCAATTCATCATTTTGAAATAGAGATTGGTACTGCCAATCATTGCAGTCTTGGCACTAATACAGATTCATAAGTTGGCTTTGTGTAATTGCCAAGTATTTGAAACTACTACTTTGCAAATTGAAAGCAGAGTAAATCCAAATAACTTTCATTAATATGAATTGTAGTGTTTGGGACATGAAATAATGTGAATGAAATATTCCCAGTGACCTTCACATTAAATATGAACTCTCACATTTCTGGTATATTGCAATATGCAAGCCATATAAAAATATAAAGCAGTAAAATATAAATAAGAACTCAAACAACTCTCACATTTGTTTCTCCCCTTCTATTAAAAGGCAGGAAAGGTTTACAACTTTCTAAACGCTTTCATCTCCACTCCTCTGACCCCTTGGAGTCTCCTGTTTGTTTAATCTTTTTAACTCCAATACCATTCCACAATAGGATTCTTATATACTTGGCTGTTTTTCTGGTAAAGCAGGGTTAGCTTCCTTTGGTGTCCTCCTGCAATGCTCCTAAAATTGCCAAGTGCTATCCTACTTCTGGAAGCTGGACTAAAAGTGAGGACTGACAAAGTTCTAATTTTTGGGCTCTTTCCCATGCTCCATATCACATTGTGCTGTTGATGTCATTCTGCTAGGCAAGTTTTTTGTGCAATTTAAAGTGCAACAACCTTGAGGATCACCAGTAATTTAAGTTTTTTTCACCATAAATCAATGTTTCAGATAGTCTTTGTCTAAAATGGCTAGATCATCGGACTCAACAGCTAGTGATCAATGGCTCCATGTCTAGCTGGCAGCCGGTCACAAGCGGAGTGCCCCAGGGGTCGGTCCCGGGGCCGGTTTTGTTCAACATCTTCATTAATGATCTGGAGGATGGGGTGGATTTCACCCTCAGCAAGTTTGCAGATGACACTAAACTAGGGGGAGTGGTAGATACCTTGGAAGGTAGGGATAGGATACAGAGTGACCTAGACAAATTGGAGGATTGGGCCAAAAGAAATCCGACGAGGTTCAACAAGGACAAGTGCAGAGTCCTCCACTTAGGACGGAAGAATCCAATGAACAGCTACAGACTGGGAACTGACGGGCTAGGCAGCAATTCTGCAGAAAAGGACCTGGGAGTTACAGTGGATAAGAAGCTGGATATGAGTCAGCAGCATGCCCTGGTTGCCAAGAAGGCTAATAGCATATTGGGCTGCATTAGTAGGAGCATTGCCAACAGATCGAGGGAAGTGATTATACCTCTCTATTCAGCATGGTGTGGCTGCATTTGGAGTATTGTGTCCAGTTTTGGGCTGGACACATCCCCACTACAAAAAGGATGTGGATAAGTTGGAGAGAGTCCAGCGGAGGGCAACAAAAATGATTAGGGGGCTGGAGCACAAGACTTATGAGGAGAGGCTGAGGGAACTAGGCTTGTTTAGTCTGCAAAAGAGAAGAATGAGGGGGGATTTGATAGCAGCCTTTAACTACCTGAAATGGGGGTTCCAGGGAGGATGGAGCTAGGCTTTTCTCAATGGTATTAGATGACAGAACAAGAAACAATGGTCTCAAGTTGCGGTGGGAGGGGTCTAGGTTGGATATTAGGAAAAAGTTTTTCACTAGGAGGGTGGTGAAGCACTGGAATGGGTTACCTAGGGAGGTGGTGGAATCTCCATCTTTAGAGGTTTTTAAGCTGCAGCTTGACAAAGCCCTGGCTGGGATGATTTATCTGAGCTTAGTCCTGCTTTGAGCAGGTGGTTGGACTAGATGACCTCCTGAGGTCCCTTTCAACTCTAATCTTCTATGATTCTAAAATCTTATTTCTTGCTGGAGACAATACTTTTTTCAGTGAAGATCAGCCTATAATAAGAATCCTGATAAATGTATATTTTGTGCTAACACAATGAAACCTGCAAGCGTGTGAAGGAAAAGTGCATTCTTTTCTGTTAAGCGATAAAATACATCATGTAGCAGCACAGGATTCTGCTAAGTGATGATTCTTGAAATAATTTTTGTTTTGTACATCAAATGTCAAAATAATATCAACATTTTAATGAGTAAAATGCCTTTAGGTGTGTACTAATATGTGTTACTTTAGTCACATATGCCCCTTTAACCACTAGTGGTACGAAGATGCATGCTGCTACCTGGTACTTCCACTGAGGTGAATTGTCTTCATACTGTTCCGAAAACAGGTTCATGCCTTAATGATCCAACTGGGGTTTGGATTCTGTTATTGACTTCTCTACAGGAACTTTGATAGTAGTTAACACACACTGACCACACAGCTTCTTCAAACAGTATTGTTTCATATTAACCACAGGAACACAGCATTCAGAGACATGCAATAAAAATAACACAAAAAGAGGTCTGGATCTTATCTGGCTTTTCAGCTGCTCCCAGCTTAGATGCATAGGCCCTGCTTAGAGACATCCTGCCTTCTTTACAGGTCCTATTTCTCTCTGTTTCTGTATTAGCCTTTCTGTATGCTGAACACTTGTTCCTGGTAGGAAGGGAAAGGGGAGACCTTTTAATCGGTCAGGATCATTTGGTCTTAGCATCTCCTAGTGATAATCCCCAAGGGTTCTCTTAGTTGCTTTGAAGGTGTGTACCTGTGACAGTTATATCTTAGTCCTAGCTTAATTTCCTGCCTCTTCCAACCCTGAGCACCAGTCTGATTTAACTCTTTGAGTTCAAGGAGGCAGCAATACAAAATTGAAGAGGGAATCCAAGTCGCACATAATATTAATAAGACCAGTACAGATACCTCCCAGTTCATCATACCTAGTCAAAATAGGCATTCGTTCCTTTACCACTAATTTTTGGTATTGCCAGTGCTTGTAGCTGCTTTTTATTGCTCAGAATGCTATTTGTATAGGGGAATATATTTAAATTTTAGAAAGAAAGCTCTTTGGTGCAGGGATTGTCATGTACTATGGGCAAATCTTCACTATCGCTCTAAATTGATCTAAGTTATGCTAGTTAAGCTACATAAGTAATATAGCTTAAGTTGATGTACCTTAAATCGACTTGCAGCGGTGTCCATACTATGCTTATATTGAGGGGAGGTGCTCTCCCTTTGACATAGCTTTTGCCCCTTGTTGACGTGGATTACAGACGTCAGTGGGAGAGCACTGTCCCATCAATTTAGCATGTCTTCATGAGACCCACTAAATTTCTGCCGATGCATGGATGGCAGCAGTGCCAATTTAACTCTGTAGTGAAGACATGCCCTATGTTTGTACAGTGCCAAGCACAATGGAGACCCCAACCTACCTGAGACTAGATACTACCACAATACAAATAAAAATATTATTTAAACTTCTGAAAAGAAAGCAAAAATAATAGCCTTTCAATCATTTAAACCACTCCAGTGTTTTTTTTCTGGATTTACTTCATAGGTCCTTAAACTAGCCACAATTAATTTTTTTATAAGGAAACAAAGTCTGGGTGGCTTCATTGTCAGTCCCATATTTTAAACTTTTGCACAGAAAAGGCTAATTATGAAAAGTCCCATGCAGAAGCAACTTGGGAAGGTAGCAAAACTTTTTTCTCACGTGATCCTAGTCATATTCAGCTGACACCTGGAACACATGGAACTAATTTTAAAGCCTGCAGGGTTTCCCTAGGAGCAGATAACTCATTTCTCAAGGATGCATGATTCTTTCCCCTTCCTTCTTGAAAATCACGTGTTTCTGTGATAATTCTCTGATTTTACTGTTCAACAAGGCAATTAACTCCAGTTTGGGTATGATAGTACTATACCATCTTGTCATACATTTATTTCCTTGGCCAGTTCCATGTCGTGGAGCAGAGAATGCAGGACAGCTGAGTATTCCAGGAACGAAGCATCTGTTCCTGTGATTAAAACTATTGCATGTGACTGGCAAGTACTTCTCAGGACAGCATATGCAATTCAATAATATATGACCTTTTTATCTTTAGCAATTCGACTAACTATCCTCATTTGAAAAGAAAAGGACATATATAAAATAGCCAACTGAAGTTTCAGGCTCGCACTACTGCCTGGGATATTCACATTACAGTAAACTCCACTTCAAGTGTGGTATGGCCCTTGTAGAGCTTTAATTAGCGACTTGTTGTGTAGTTAAACGCTGTATTACAGGTGAGGCTGGTAGGACTGCCAGTTAGTCAGGTTATCCAACATTTCCCATTATGAGACCCTATTTTCAGTTGCTTCTAACTTTGCCAAACTTAAACTATTTGGGCTAAAATTTTCCGTGCCGCTTGTCTGCCTCAGGCTGGATTTAAAAAAAACCCTGGACATGTAAGTCAAACAGTTCAGCTGTTTCTGAGAATGAAGCTATTGAAAATAACTTGTTTTGCCCATATTAAAAAAATACTATAGAAGTTCTAACAGCCCCATTCTTCAGAGCAGGGACTAGACATTTGGCAGAGGGGTGGCCTTTGTGTAAGGGATGTAACATTTGCTTTCCCTGTGAAGATCAGCTCAAATTTGGCCAACTTCTAAACTTTTGCGGTTCACACGTTCAGTGGAGACTTATAACATATTAGCAGCTAAAGTCTCTGAAGATTCCATCCACACTGTGTACACTCCAGCCCAAGACTGAGTAGGACTTTCCCTGCAGTTGTAGCTCTGGGCTGCTCTGAGCAGTCCAGGTCTCTGTACTGAGGGCAGGCAGCCTGTCTCTCCTGTGCTCTTAATGACCACCCCCCCCTTCCACCCACTTGCCCAAGCTCCATGGAGGAGGAAGCTGTCTAATTCAAACACAGACAGGACAAGAACCGGACCTACAAGGACACAGTGGTGAGTAGATTGAGACAGGGAGATGGGAAGGGGAGACTGGAATTGGCTGGGCAATGGGAGGGATTTGAGAACTCAAGGGAGGAGATGGAGACTAGGAACCAGTATGTGAGGGGGGAGACTTAGATTGGATGAGGAGCCAAAGGCTGGTTGGGCAAGAGTTTTGAAACTGGGAGCCAGGGGCAGAGACTGGGACTGGTTGGGCATGGAAGCTGGAGGATGAGACTGGAACTAGCTGAGCCACGAGACAGGCATCTGGAAGAAGGAGACTGGGTTTGTCTGGGCAAAGAGACTGGAACTGGTGTTGGGTGGGGGACTGAGATTGGATGAGGAGTTGGAGGGAGATTAGGACTGGCTGGCTAAGGAGACTGGAACTGAGAACCAGTGGAGTAGAGGAAAAGAGATGAGGTGGGAAAGCCTGGAGACACCTGACAAGGAGCTGGGGCATGGGGGAGAACTGGAACAAGGAGCTATAGAAGGATCACAGAGAGTGGCCAATGAGCCGGGGAAGGCAGTAGGTGTAAGGAACATGGGTGAGGCGGAGAGCCAGGAGCCAGGAAGGGAGGAACTGAGACTGGCTTGGCAAGAAGACTGGAATGGGGAGTCTGAAGGGGTGAGATTAAGATTGGGAAGGGGAGTTGGGAGGGATGAGACTAAAGGCACAGATGCAGCTGCACCACTGCAACGTATCTGGTGAAGACGCTTTGTGTCGATGGGAGAGAGCTCTCCCTTGGCATAATAAAACCACCTCCACAAGCGGCAGGTACTATGCCAGCAGGAGAAGCTCTCCCACCAGTGTAGCGCTATACACACCAGCCCTTTATGCCGGTGTAATTTATGTTGCTCAGGAGGTGGTTTATTCACATCCCTGAGTGGCATAAATTCTGCCAACATAAATTGTAGTGTAGACATAGCCTAAGACTTGCTGAGCAAGGAAACTGGAACTGGGATGAGAAACTTGAGGAGTGGAGACCAGGTCTTGCTAAGTGTGGAGAATGGGACTGGGATGAGTTTTACCATTATGCTGTTGTCAGCAGATATCTGTGAAGCCTACTGGCAGAGTATCCTATCCCCTTCTGCTGCTGGTCCACATAGAGGATGACAGCTTACTGCTGCTCTCAGTTACTCAGCTTAAGTCTGTGTGGTGGGTCTAAAGGTTCTCACCCTGCTGATCCCTGTGTGGTTGTCAGTATGATGTGATGGATTTTCTATATTTTCAATTTGTTTTTTTAAAAACCTAGAAAATTATACTGAAAAATAACTTGATGTTAAAATAACATTATTAAGAGTCCTAAGTCAAGCATTGAAATTATGAAATGCCAAAATTTAAGATTGCCTGTGCAACATTAATTTGGCCCCTTTGTGTGTATGCATTATGATACAGTCTATAATTCTATGTTCACATACTACTTTTTCCACAGGACCCTTTCCCATTCAGTGCACAGGGTGGACTCGCTCTTGGGATGAGTCAGGGTCTTGTAGGTAGTCACTAGTTGTGTGCTCCTCATTTTCTGGTGTTTGACTTGAGACCTAGGGGTCTGATTTGCAGATGTGTGGAATAGTCCTAGGTGCAGCTGACATCAATGGGAACTGCTTTGAACACAGATAGTGCTATATAACGTAAGTTCTCTGAAAATCTAGTCCAGGGCGTTTCAAATTGAACACCCAAAATTAGTGGGTACTTCTGACCCTAATATCTCTGTGCTTCAGTTCCCCATCTGTAAAATGGGGATAATACCTCACCTCACAGGGTGCTGTGAAAATAAATAAATTCATGTTTGTGAAGCACTCTGGTACTATAGTGATGAGTACCATAAGAAAGCCTGTGAGGAAAATAATAGTGTCTTCATAGCAGGATTTGAATAGTGTGCAATAAATAAGATCTGGGGGTCACACATTGAACAATGAGCAGAAAACAAAAATGCTGCCCCTTAAGTGAGCATTGTCCATCCTGAGCACTGAATGAGGGCAAGGGTTCTGTTTAAATAGTAGTATGTTGTTTTGTAATTAAAGATTGCATGATTATATATATGTAGAGGGGGGTTGAATTAAGGTTGGACAGATAGCCTTAACACAGGCATTTCGTAACTTCTGAGTGCTTGATTTTGCAACCTTAATATTGATGTTGCAACCTTAATGTAGTCCTTTTGTGTAATGTGATATTTAAAGACACGACATAGTGCTGCTGGGATTATTATTTACAGGCTAGTTTGCTTACCCATATAAAAGGTGGACTGCTATCTCAGGATCAAGAAAATCTTGTTTTTGATCCCTTAGTGCCTATTTATGGTTTTATTATTAAGAGTAGTTTACTTTCAGTTTTGGAATTTTTACTTAAACTTATTGCTACCAAACAGTTATAAACACTTTTTGGTTGGTTATAACATGGGAATGTTATTGCAATATTCATCAAATTCTTGAGACGTGTCTTTGTGGACCAGAAAAATAAATGCATTTAATAATTTACAATTTTATGTTCTACCATTTAATGATTTTTTTTTTTTTTTTTTTTTTAAAGTTCAGAGTTAATTATCCCAAAAGGTCACTTGTCTCTTAAACATTGCATCCTGTTAGTAGTAATCATTTCCTGGAATTGAAGGAACCAAGATTGCAGCTGCTTACATATAGATACGTAGAGCAAATTCTTAATGGGAAATTATCTTTGCTAAGAAGTACGATGTATACCATTATCATCTTAGTGTGCTTGAATTTATGCGTCTACGTTCTTATACATCAGCTTTAGTGAACCCTTTTCACAAAATCGCTTTCAAAGAAAAATTATGTTGGTGTTGTAAAAAGTATTTTCATTGTGAAAAATGGAGCTAATTTAGATATTTTGCATGAATGAAAATGCCTTGATGATGATGTAATCAGAAAAAAAGTACAAAAAACGTGGATAAAACCTTTGAATTCCTAGATATTCAAATATTTTGAGGTTTGTTGATATTTTAATATTAAAGCTAAAGGGAATATGTATACTCAGAGAAAGCTAATGATGTGAATTATCTAAGATTATGAGATAATTTGGCATAGGATCATAGGTATTCATTTTCACCCTCTTACTGAATTTTTAAAATTTTCCTACTGTGAATCCCACAGAGGAGAATTGTGTATGTGCTGCTGCTCCTGTCAGCGTTCAGTGTTTTCCCAGCAGCATTGGGCAAGATCATATTACTTTCACTCTCCTGCTAATGCCCTTTCTGACACACTTTGCTAACTGTGGTGTGCAGAGGCAGAAATCAGTGTGATTCTGGGGGAGAAGAAAGAGGTTTAAATGGAATAGATTTGTGGAAGAGCAGAGACAAAAATAAAATGGAATGGGTGATGTACACACAATATTGCACTGGACTGATAGTCTAATGGGAGCCCATCAGTGTTCAACTTGATTTAGCTCCAGATGCCAAAAGGATTTGGAAGTAATTAAATAATATACTGAGCCCTGGTGAAAGGATGTGTACCACATCACTATCTAGCAATCACATCAGGTGGGCTGGAGAAGCCTTACAACTGATGCACATGGTGCATTGAAGTAATTTATATTCTGTACCTGAAAAGTTTCATAAATCTACATTATTTTAATGCACTTAGTAATGGTTTTTCTTCTATTAACATCATGTTAACCTTGGAGTAGACCTTATCTTTGTGACTGTGGGATTACAGGTTAAAGGATGGATGTTTATATGCCCAGAACAAAATACTCTTGAATGTTGACTTGTGAAAGATCTAAATCAGCCTTTCTATGCTAGACCTAGTGGGCTGTCTACACATATATGCAGATGTTTTTAGGAAAAATTGGTTACAATCAAAAAATGGATTTTCTTGTTTTCTTGTCTTCTCAAGCTACCCAGAGTGAGGAGCGGTTGTGTGCATTTAAGGACCCTTATCAGCAGGACCATGGGATCAGTGAGAGTCGAATCTCTCAAGAGAATGGCACAATTTTGTGTATGAAAGGCAGCATTTGCTATGGACTTTGGGAAAAAACACGAGAAGGAGACATACATCTTGTAAAACAAGGTAAATAACAGTTTAGCTTCCCTAATCCTTTTATTTAGAAGTAACCTGTTGCTATGAAGGCTTTAAGTTGTGTTGCTAGGCATTTTTGCTTGCTAAACAATTAGATAAATCTTGTTTTTCTTTTGAAACTTACTGTATAGCAGTTCATTAGATGTGAACAGAAAGTTCCTTTTGGGAAAAAAAAGTGCTTTGAAAGACTAATGGATACATTTTCAGTGGATAGTTCAAGGCAAATTAGCCACAAAGCACCTTATTACCTCGCATGTCAAGGTGAGAGCTGCTTTCCTGGGTGTATTGTAGTACATTTACTAAGTTGACAATAAGTCTGATAGAGAATAAACGTCTCATTAATCAGAGATGTGCATTTTACATTGACTGTAAGTGTTTGATTATGAAAGATTCTATATATGTATATAATAAATGTCAGAAAATTGTAATTTTCTCAAAATTATTTCCACTAATCAATTAATCTTGCTCACTAGAGAATTGGTATTTCGTGATAAAGAATATTAAGAGATTCATAGCAACAGTAAAAGTCAGATTTGCTCTGATCAAATGCCGTTTAATCGAGGTGTAGAACTTTTAGTTAACTTCTGAGTCATTTTTCAGCAGAGACGGATAATCACATCAGATGATCACACTGGTAATTTAGTGAACTGTGTATAAATATAATTGGAAACTAGGTAAAAACACCACATATGTTTTTCTTGTAACCTAACTCAAGCTGTATTCCCAATCTCCAGAGTTGAAAGGCTAGACCATTAATGTAGTGCATCACTTAGATCGTAGTTTCTCAACCTGTGGTACGTGAGACACAGGCAGGGGGTACGCGGTGAAAAACCCGGTGAAGGGAGGTGAGTGGCAGCTGCCGACTTCTGGAGAAGCCAGGTGACAGCTGCCTGCTTCCCGCCCGGTCCCACCTCCTAGCTGGGAGGTAGACGGCAGTCGCCCCAGTCCTGGGAAGCTGGGCGGCAGCCACCGGCTTTTTGGGAAGCTGGGCGGCAGCTGCCCGCATCCCGCCCAGTCCCAGCTCCCAGGTGGGAGTCCGGAGGCAGCCTCCTGTGCCCTGCGAGCTGGGTTCTCAGCTGGGTGGCTGCCACCTGGGCCCTGCCTCTGAGCCAAGACAGCCTTCTTCACCCGGGCTTGGAGACGGGCAGCAGCTGCCTGCCACCTGTCCACATCCCTCGGTCCCAGCCTGTGCGGAAGCCTACTTCGCCCCAGCTCGGAGCAGGTGGCAGTCGCTTACCTCCCAAGCTGGCAGCCAGATGGCAGCCGCCTGCAACTTGCCCAGGTGGCAGCTCTCCTCCCCGCTCAAAGCCCAGTGCCCAGAAAACCAGGCAGAGAGCCCAGCAACTTGCCCAGTCCTGAAGCTGGGCTCTACCCGCAGGCTTACTTGTCAGTTTCACTGCTCTAGCTGAGCAGTGAAATTGACAACTATGACAGCCCCAAATTTTACCAGTATAAAAATGTTGAGGGGCCCAGACAGTGTGATTTGCCCCAGGCTTGCACCCCCCTAAGGACAGCCATGGGGAGCGCTGCTATCCACTTTGGTGGGCTGCTAATGCCTGCTTATACCTCACAAGTTCCCACCTGTGTGAGGAGAACACCACCTGACCCCACCATCAGGCCATAGTGATTGGCTGGCATTGATCTTTGCTCCTATATGGAGGAAGGGGAGAAGGAAGGAGGGGAGAAACAGCAGAGGGTTTTGTGATCTGCCACAGCCACACAGCACTGCAGAACTCTCCTGCTTTACGAGAAATACAGTCGTCCAGCGGTAAAAGGGAAAAATATTGTATTTCTCAGAGTGGAAAATTGAGTGTTGGGGTACTTATTAAAATTTTCAGAAGTTAGGGAGTACTTGCTACTTAAAAGGTTGAGAAACACTGACTTAGATTGTCTCTGTTTCTCTGTAATCAGTAGTTAGAGGTATTGAATGGTACTTATAATTTTCTATATCCAGAATAAATTACTTTTTCACAAAAATTTTAATAACCTATCTAGAAAAAAATAATTGGGGCTTGATTCACTGCCACTGTCAACATAGTTGGAGAATACAATCATTTGCTCTGACAGGGCAGCTATGCTCTGGGGTTTTTACCTCAAGGATATTTGCATTTTTGCCCTCCTGTAGAGTTTCTACCAGGTAGAACAGCTTTAAATTGTGGCCGGTGTACCTTCTGGGCAGCACTGGGTTACTGCAGTGATGAATGTGGGGGTGATGATTGTGGGTGGCTTATGCTATTGAATGGCCTGCTCCAGGGAGATTTTCCACTGCAAGGGGCTCTGTGCACTGGGTTACTCCAGTCAAAGTTAGCATAAGAGGGGCTGACTTGAACACTTCATATTTAAAGACACAGTGTCCCGTGTCCCACTCAATTAATATTATTATTTTAATCATGGGTTGTTGTGTGTTTTAATTTTTTTTTTTTTTTTTTTTTTATGTATTTTGCGGGGGGTTATTAGGAGGCATTTGGAGATGAAGGGAGGAAGAGAGGCTAGGTGATTAGTTTTAAGAGTGAGGGAAAGTCAAGGTGTTTGTTTTAAGATGGGTGAGACTAAAGTAGGTTTATACTGGAGCAAAAGAAGCCTGATGGGAGTGAGAGGTTGAGGAGAAAAAATAGTTCATTCATTATATTTATTAATTATATTTAATATATAAAATGTAAACATTGGTAGCAAAACTGATTTTCACTTCCTTCCTTTTGCAGGATGCTGGTCTCACATAGGAGACCCACAGGAGTGTCACTATGAGGAGTGTATAGTAACAACTACCCCTTCCTTGATTCAGAATGGAACATATCGTTTCTGCTGCTGCAGCACTGACTTGTGTAATGTCAACTTCACGGAAAACTTTCCTCCTCCAGACCCAACTGACACAACACTTTTCAGTAAGTTAAAACTCCTAGACCTGCGTGATTTCATGGTTTAAGTATAACTTGTTTGAGAAAAACCTCTCTTTCATGCAACTGTGGAATATTGATAGAAACCTAAAGCTATACTGTGCTTTTTGTTGTTGTTAAATTAAAGTGCATTGGCACTTCACTACTGTTTTCATTCTTTCCCAGAGGTCATATCTTATCTTGCTTTGTACTCTCAAATCATTTGAGTCCTGTCCACACTGGGATTGGAACTATGCAAGCTCTATAATAGCATTCAAATATGGCTTTGCTAGAAGAATTCTAACAGTTTTTCTGTCTCATGTGGACAGGAATTATTTTCCCTAAGGTGTTTGCTAGCCAAATGGAACTTTAGAGTATCCTCTTGGGTTGTCTGTCACAGTGTTCTTTGTCAAACAGATGCTGTCCATTCTGATCAGGGAAACCATGCTAGAACCCAGTTAGCAAAAATTGTGTATACTTATGTTTATAACGAGCACCCTTCTGATTCCATTGTGGAAAGGACAGTGTTGATTCTGTATGCAGTGTATTATAAAGTTGTACACAGTAGTGCCGAAACACTTACAGCACGGTATGAGTATATGGGACCAAAAGGTGTTACTTTGATCATGCTACAGTCTTGGATTTTGTAGTACAGTTCAGGAACATGGTTAAAATACATTCAATTCAATCTACATAACAATACTGGACCACCTTGGTAAACATATTGGGGCACTACAATGTTGTAAACAGATTGCCCAGCATAGTAATTTTGCACTGTAAAGAGACCATACCTTGTAGCATAAGTGATATTAGGAAGATGCAACTACAACTAAAAGAGATGCTACTTTGATTAAGATTTAGGTAACGGTAATTTCTGCCAATAATCTCCAGAAATCTGAACTGATGAATTTTCATTGCCTTCACTTTGACAGAAAAGAGTGAGAATTAAAATAAGAGAAAAGACTTCTGTGCTAGCTGAGTTTCCTCATTGGAATTTTCACAAGCTATTGTAATCTATTTTGCTTTTTAATTGTGTAATTTGTGTCTATCGGCAGCTCTTGCCTGCAATGCATTTTTCACAGCACCCCACTTCATAGTGTCAGAGAACAGAAAAGAAAGAGGGGTGTAAGAGAGCAATTTGTGATAATCCATGTCATGATTGCTATGCCAGGATCTTTTTGTCCTGTCAGCAGATTGAAATAGAAGAGTCTTTAGATGTCTAGTGTCAGTCATTCCCAGGAACCTGACCTGACAGCACATCTGGAACTAATTTTGTTGAATCATTCTTCAGCAAAAAGAGGTAGAAACTTCCTGCAGTTTTCATGGCTTACTCTATACTTCAGTACAGCCTTCTTCCCTGACCGTATAATGCTCTTGTAAATAAGATATTTGGTAAATGTGGAGATTTGGATTATTCATAGCTACATAAAATTAATGGTCTACCTCTGGAAAAATGCTCCTTTTTTATAAGACTGTTTCTTCATTCACATTTGGTTCTTCATTTAGCCTTGAACCTCCCTGTATTGCATTGAAATTCTGTTAGGAACTCTACAGGGATTTGACATAATTAGATTGCAATATTTAGGCTTTACAAAGAGGCTTACATGTTTATCAGACCCACAGGTAATTCTTCATCATTTGATTTATGTAATACAGGTAAGGTGATCCAACCCCATTTTCCTTGGATGTTGCTAAAATCAGAAATGTAATTTTTTTTCACTTCTCAATACACAATAAATTAGGATATTACCAGAGCATAGCTTAGAAAGAAGCCAAATTTTCAAAATATCCACTCCTGAAATTAATCCTTATCCAAATTCTTTTAGCTCTAATGTAAAACACACCAATATGTAAAAAATTAATAGATGCGCTTGCAAAGCGTAAGCAGTGTGAATGATGGAGATTCATTTTGGAAACCTCAGACCACCACTGCAAAATAAGTCTTTATTTCTTAAAGACCTACCTGTTCTCATTTAAAATAGCTAATGCATGAAGGCTTCATATGAAACTTAGTTTACTACATAGAGTTATTCTCTTTCTTATGGCTTTTTTTCTCCCTACATCAGTGTGATTTTATTTCTAACAGGTACAATAGTGACAGTCTCTGTGGTACAAGATCAAGCATGCAATAATTCAGTTATGCCAGAGCTGGGTGGGGAACAATTTTCCTGCCTTGAGAAATTTTTTTGAAATTCAAAAAGTTTTCCCATCCCAAATTTGGAGACCCAATCAAAATCTCAAAATTTTTCATGAATAGGAAAAAAAAAAAAAAAAAGTTCTGGTAAATAAAAACATTTTGTTTTGATAATTAAAAAAATTTTTTTTGTTTCAATCTAATTTTTTCTACTACAATTAACTTACATTTTAAAATTAGTCATTTCCAACTATAAAATAATTTTTTTGTTTTGAAAAGGGTCATTTTGAGAATTTTGAAACTTTTTTCCCAAAAAAATTTAAAAATGAGAAATTTGTCTAAACTGAATCTTTCCTGGTTTAGACAATTGGCATTTTGGAAAGATGTTTAGTTGAAAAACTCCCAACTAGCTCTTCTTACACTCTGATCCAGTAAAGCATTTAATGATGTGCTTAACTTTAAGTGTGTAAATAGTCCCACTGACGTCATAAACATGCTTAATTTTCTCTACAGAATGGGGCTTTACATACATTTATAACGTTCCGTTCAGGGCATCAGGAAGTAACCATAGATTTTCTTTTGGTTTAACTTTTCCTTTTATGTACAACAGAATGTAAATTAATAAAATATGACATTTTTCAAACTCACGGTATTCCAAGGAATTAGACAAAGAATGAGTTAGGCAATAAAAATAGTGTCTGTGTAGGTAATCATTAAGTGCATGGTATATCCAAGTTTTCAAAATTGACTTCTAATTCCTGGAATACCAAATATAAACTTGAAAAGTAGGTTGATTATTAATTAACAGAACCTGAAAACATTGGAGACACAATTAATTTAAAAACTAGTCAATTTAAAAACATGAGTTGTTAATGCTTACAGGTACCATAGTACCTATGAATGAGTTCAACCCTTTTTATGATTTAACAATTGTGTGTTTTGCTTTAAAAAACATTTTTTATTTCCCCTGTAGCTGTGTGTGAAACACATGTACTAACTGACTATAGGCTAGTCCAACTACACAAAGGAAAAATCAGAAAAAAACATTTCTCTATTTTTTCAGATCTTTTCAATTATAGTGATTTTTGGCATTACAAAGAAACAATAGTAGGTCAAAAAATTCAACAAAAGGGGTTCTTTATATTTAAGTTTTTAATTAAAAACTATTACAAGTTTTAAAAAGTAGTTTAAGATTTTACATGCATAAAAGTTAGATATTCAAAGTTATTGTTCTCAAATAAACTAACAAATTGCCCTTGGTAAGTGTAATATTTTGTTTTACTTTATATTATGTATATGCCTCTGTTAAAACAAAATTTTAATTTTTTTCACAGAGATAGTTTAAAATGTCATTTTTTCATCAAAGTTAGACTATATATTTGGACTGAGAATGAGCACAACAAATTTCAGCCCTATCGTTTTTTGAAAGAAATTTTTATAAAGAATGAAAAATGAGATGTAGAATAGAATGGCTCCTGAAATCTGAAACTACAGAGTAACTATTGTAGTACAGTAACTTCTTACTATGCAATGTGAGCAAATTAGAGTTGATACAGGAGCCATTCCATTCAGTTTTCTGAGCATCATATATATAAAATCTCTGCTAACACACTTTGCCTTTTTTTAAATAACCTAACAAGAAAAATAAGGTTCTCGTATGTTTTGTGGAATCAAAGAATTAATCATAGAATTGATTATAGAAGGCCTGGCCTGAAACTGGGTAGCCTGGCCTGGCCTGAAACTGGGTAGCCTGAACTGTGATGGAAGCCCTCAGGTTAAATCACTGACAGGATGCCCAGTTTCAGGCCAGGCCTTCTATAATCAATTCTATGATTAATTCTTTGATTCCACAGTTTATTTAACAGTTGAATCACTCATATAAATAACCCCACTTTTGACTAGCCTCAGTACCCACCCCATTACTTTTAAGATAGTATGGGAAAGACCAAACTATTTTTGCTTGGTAGCTAGCATTTTCAATTCAAATTTCGTATAATCTGTGGGATGTAGTGTACTATGTATTGCAGTAGTCTGCCAGTATAAAGAATCGAAAATTTTGAGTGTTTGAGTCCTTTGGATACTAACGGTGCAAGAAGAGTTAGGAATGACATTTATGCCAAGACTGAAGACTTATATTTATATTCTTGAGAGTTACAGAAGTGCATAAAATCTTTTTTTTTAAATCTACACTTTTTTTTGAAAACTTTTTTTTCACATGCTAAGTCAAACTTGATAAGATAAATTTTCTTTACATTTTACATATCTGAATCACTCATATACTATGATGTTTGAGTGCATATAAGTACCTGACTAGCAAGAAAAAGATTGTATCCTTGATCATACATATAGTATCACTAAAATGTTAAAATTACTAAAGCAGTGAAATTCAATATTAAGATTGCCTTTTTGTAACACATTCTATTGGGTATATAATGTATTACTAGTGTAGGAAAAATGTGTTGATTTTTTTTTTTTTTTTTTGTTCTTTTCATAGTGAATGGTGACTTCAATTATTAGAGGATTTGGAAGGTTATTTAAAACAATAGCATAGGGTGTTGTTTATGTAAAGGTACTGACTGAGTCCCACAGCAGAACAAGTAGGTGGTGTTCTTCGAGTGCTTACTCATTTCCATTCCATGCTAGGTGTGTGTGCATGCCATGTGCACTAGTGCTGGAGATTTTTCCTTCCCTGGTATCCATAGATCCGGCTCTAGTGCCCTCTGCAGTGGTGGGCATATGCATTGGTGTATAGGACGTTGATGGCCCCCCATCCTCTTAGTTCCTTCTTACTGCCTATGATGATGCTGGAACACCCTTGCTTTGGCAAGCACTTCAGTGGTTTTGTTTACATTAGTGTCTATAGTTTCAACAAGTTCAATTAGTTGGTTACAGTAGTTTTTAGTAGTTTTAGTAGTTTCTAGTGATTGTGTCCCCACTTCAAGCCATGTGCATCTTAGGCCTGTGAACGATCCTCACCAGAACTGCCTGAAGTGTCTGGGTGAAGCTCATATTCGGGACAAGTTGAAGGATCTGCAGCAATTTTAGACCCCACACAAAGAGAGACTGTGACATCAGGTTGAAAGCGCTCCTGATGGAATTGGCCCTCAGACCAGTGTTCGATCCGGTCGATTGGGTTCACCGCCTAGTATGTTGGCATCAACCCAAAGCACTATCCCGGCACTGAGCTTGTCCCCGCACCGCTCACCATTGCCAGTGCCAAAGAAGCAGCATAAGAAGACTCATGTTGACAGAGGGTGCTCCCCATCTAAGCAGAGCAAGTTGGGAGTGGGGGACAAGTCAAGACCTGTGCCAGGCTGTTCATCTCCCCCAGAACTCGGATTGGCTGTGGCCTCACCCCCTAAAGTTCCCAGCCTACCTCGGGGACCCACCTCTGAGACCCAGAAGTGGCAGAGGCCCTCAGCACCTGGCAGTGCTTTCTGCCCCTGAGGCCTTCCAAGTTTCTGCGGACATACTTTCACTTCCAATTCTGCCCTCCCCCTCTTATGACAGACCCGCATGCTGGGTCACTGCACTGGGTCTATCGGCCAAGAGTGGGTCAGGAGGCAAGCCCATTATGGGGGCTCCACTCAGATGGCTGGTATTTTGGTGCTGTTCACTGTCCTCACGGTGCCCTCTGATGCCTCAACAATGGTCGCTGATACCTCCTCGGTCTCCGAGCTGCAGTAGTCACCAACTAGGCTTGAAGTGCTACATGCTGGACCCTCGGTCCCGGTCACCAGAACCTTGGTACAGAGCAGTGAGGCCCTGGCCCCAATCCCCAGACTCGAGGCATTCACCGTAGCGCTCCTACCGGTTGCCAGAACATCAGCACCCTATGGAAGCCCAACACCAATCATTGGAACCTTGGCACCGTTCCCCGGCGCTGAAGCACTGCACCCAGTGCTCCAGGAAATTAGAGGCAAGATCAGCGCCGCCGTGGTCCTCTGATCCCTCCTGTAAAGACCATAAATATCCAGCCCCGGCCAATGGGTTTCCCACTGCCCTACTACCAGGTTCTTGGCCACCAACAGAATAGGCTGGGCTTTGGCAGTTCTGGAACCCTTAGGCATTTCCTTTGGTCCCGGGATCTCAGCATCGGTCCATCTCACGGACATTAGAAAGACTCTCAACAACAGTGTCATGACCACCCCTGGATTCAGGTGATGAACCAGCTTAGGCAGAGGAGACGCCAGTGACCCACTGGAAGGAGGAGACCCTGGTGGTAGGGGAGCAGGCACCTACTCCTCCCCTACTGGCATCCTCATCTTCATCACCTGATGAGGCGATAACAGAACCTTCCAACACAGTCCCCCAGGATAACTTTAGGACTCATCAAGAGCTACTCCGACAAGAAGCAGCCAGTCTTGGCTTGGAGGTGGAGGAGCTAAAGGAGCTGGCTGACTTGCTTTTTGACATCCTGGCAGTAGCAGCTTCCTCTAGAGTGGCCCTTCCCATCCATGAAGGGATCATCAAGTTGGTGAAGGCCCTATGGCAAAACCCATCCTCCTTGTCCCAGAGATCCAAACTGGTGGAGGGAAAAAAAACTACATGCCCGCTAAGGGCTTTGAGTATCTATATTCTGAGCTATTCCCGAGATAGTTGGTAGTGTCAGCGGCCAACGAGGGATAGACAGGGACAGTCAAATTCAACCCGTAAAAAGAAAGAGGCAAAAAAATTGGATCTCTTTGGGCAGAAAGTATATTTGGCTGCAAACCTTCAATTTCGCATATCGAACCATCAAGCATTACCGGGGAGATATGATTTTAACATTTGGCACTCGATGGCCAAGTTTGCGGACTCCCTGCCCCAGGAGTCTAAGCAAGAGTTCCTAGCCATCCTGGAAGAGGGCAAAACGGTAGCACTGGCTTCTCTCCAGGCAGCCTCCAACGCTGTGGACTCAGCGGCTAGAACCATGGCATCGGCTGTGTCAGTCAGGAGGCCCTCATGGCTGTGATCCTCTGGCCTGTCAGCGGAGCTCCAGCAATCCATCCAGGATCTCACTTTCGATGGCGCAGCCCTCTTCTCTGACCAGACAGATGTCAGGCTGCACAGCCTTAAGGACTTCATGGCCACACTTCGCTCCTTGGGGTTGTGCAGTCCTCCGGCATTGATGAAACACTTTAGGCCTCAACAACAATGGCAGTTTGTGAGCCAGTCTAGAAGTGAGCCCTACAGGAAGCAAAACAAAAACTGTAAATGCTGTCAGAGCCAATCTTTCTCTGTGCCCCAGTCAAGTTCAGGCTGCTACTCATCAGGTGATAGACAGAAGTTTTGAGGGTGTACCTGGAGGCCACTTAGCAGTCTCAGACCAGGATCCATCCCTGTCTTTCTTTTTGAATCGCCTTTCCTCCCTCCTTCCCACATGGTCAGCTATAACATCAGACAAGTGGATCCTAAACACCATCACAGCAGGATACGCTCTCCAGTTTATTTCCATCCTTTCCTCCCACCCCCATTCCTGTCCCTCTTTAGGGACCCTTCTCACGAGCAACTTCTCGCCCAGGAGGTACAAGCCTTCCTGTGGGCAAGGGCTGTAGAGGAAATTCTCTTACGACTGTGGGGGAAGGGGTTTTACTCCTGATCCTGAAAGCTAAAGGAGGCCTGCAACCCATACTAGACTTGCTCAACAAATATCTCAAGAAACTGTACACAATACTCCAAATGTAGCCTCACCAGTGCTGAATAGAGAGGAAAAATCACTTCCCTCGATCTGCTGGCAATGTTCCTATTAATGCAGCCAAATATGCCGTTAGCCTTCTTGGTAATAAAGGCACACTGTTGACTCATATCCAGCTTCTTGTCCACCACCCCAGCAAGGGTTTGTCTCAGATTACTGGGCCACATGGCAGAATGTACCTACGCGGTACAATGTGTGAAACTCCATCTCAGGCCCCTTCAAATGTGGCTTGCATTGGTCTACTTTCCAGCGAGGTACAGCCTGGACATAGTCCTCATGATCCCACCCCATGTACTTACCTCTCTGGCTTGATGGACAACTCCTGCACACACGACAGAAGTGATTCCATTCAGAGCCCCATGCCCATCACTTATCTTGGTGTCAGATTCCTTGGACTTAGACTGAGAAGCCCACGTTGGCCCACCCAAGACACAGGGCCTCTGGTCTTCAGAGGAGCTGAGGTTGTATATAAACATCAGGGAGCTCAGGGCAATCTGCCTGGCCTGGAAATTGTTCCTGCCCCAAATGTCGGGAAAGGTAGTGCGAGTGCTGCTAGACCAAATGGCAGTAATGCACTTTATCAACAAGGAAGGAGGAGCAAGATCCTCAGCCCTATGTTTGGAGGCACTCAGACTGTGGGACTTCTGTGTGGGGCACGCGATCAACCTCAAAGCTTCTGACCTCCCGGAAGTCAAGAACAAGTTAGCAGATCACTTCAGCAAGTCTTTCTCGTCTCGCCACGAGTGGTCCCTGCACCCGGAGGTGACAAGAACTACCTTCCAGAAGTGGGGGATTCCCCCAGGTGGACCTGTTCACAGCCAAACAGAACAGGAAATGTCATCAGCTCTGTTCCCTGAGAGGCCACAACAGCAACTCCCTGCCTGAAGTCTTTCTCCTTTGGTGGCCAGGAGACATCTTTTATGCTTTCCCTCTGATTCCTGTGGTCCACAGGGTCATCATAAAAATCAAGAGACAAAATGACTGTTATAATGATCGTACCAGGATGGCCCCACCAATGCTGGTTCAGCATGCTCCTGGACCTAGTGGTGAAAGCCCATTGGACACTGCCGGCCCATCTAGATTTGATCTTATGGGATCGCAGTTGGTTGTTGCACCTGAACCTAGTTTACTTGCACCTGACGGCATGGATGCTGCATGGTTAAGCCAGGAGGATCCAGCTTGTTCCACCCAGGTCCAGAGAAACTTACAGGAGAGCAGGAAACCTTCCACTTGGATCACTTACCTGGCAAAATGGAAATACTTCTCCTGCTGGGCAAAGGAGCATGAACTTTCCCTGTTCGAGTACCTCTACCTGAAGCAGCAGGGCCTAGCAATGTCGTCAATTAGGGTATACCTACTGGCAATCTCAGGTTTTCATCCACAGATCCAGGCAGTTTGATCTTCTCCCACGAAATGAATGTCAGATTCCTAATGAGCCCGGAAAAGCTCTTCCCACATGTTAGAGATCCAGTCCCTCCATGAGACCTCAACTTGGTCCTCACTGTGCCCCCCTTTGAGCCTATGACATCCTGCTGTATTTGTCCTGAAAGGTCGCCTTTCTGGTGATTACATCAGTGAGGCGTGTCTCAGAAATCAAGGCCCTAACCTGAGAGCCTCCCAGTACTGTATCCTACAAAGATAAGGTCCAGTTGTGACCGCACCCTGCGTTCCTGCCAAAGGTAGTGTCACATTTTCATTTCAACCAGGACATCTTTCTGTCAGTGTTCTTTGCCAAGCCACGCAGCTCTAATGAGGAAAGATGTCTACATTCATTAGACATCAGGCGAGCATTGGCTTTCTATATAGAAGGAACTAAACCCCTCCGGAAGTCCACACAGATCTTCATAGTGGTGGCCAAACGCATGAAAGGCCGACCAGTTTCATCCCAAAGAATTTCCTCTTGGATCATCTCCTGCATTTATGCATGCTATGAGAAGGCGAAGGCCACACCCCAGCTGCTCTGACAGCCCACTTACAAGAGCGAAGGCCTCCCTGTGGCTTTCTTGGCCCAAGTACCGATTCATGACATTTGCAGGGCTGCAACTTGGTCCTTGATGCACACCTTTACGTACCATTATGCAATCATACAGCAAGCCCAGGATGATGTGGGCTTTGGCAGGGCAGTTTTGCAAATGGCACGTCCATGAATTCCTGGCCCAACTCCAGAGGTACTTATTGTCAGTCACCTAGCACGGAATTCATATGAGCAAGCACTTGAAGAAAAGACGATTACTAATCTTCTGTAACTGTTGTTCTTTGAGATGTATTGCTCAAGTCCATTCCATGACCCCCACCTTCCTTCCCTCTGTCAGAGTTCTGGCAAGAAGGAACCGAGAGGGAGAGGGGCTGGCAGTGTCCTATATACTGAAGCATATGTGCACCACTGCAGAGGGTGCTAGAGCCAGCCCTACAGATACCACTGGGTGAAAAATCTCCAGCACTGGTGCATGTGGTACACACACACACCTAGCATATAACTGTCTTTTTCTCTGTTTTGGACTGCTGATTTAATGGTTTAACATTCCAGAGTTGCATCATGAGCTTCCTTTACTTAGTGTTCTTACCATTAAAGTAAAACATGATATCTGTGTAAGAATGCATAAAAGTTTGTGAGAACTTTCTTGAGAAAGGTACACTTCTTTATGTTTAATTTTATAAAGTGAGTAGCTGGAACAGGTTAGCAAAGGTGGTATCCTGATGCTGCTCCTATTGTATGCAGTGTAGTTATAGTTGTGTTGGTCCCAGGATATTAGATAAAACAAGGTGGGTGAGGTAATATCTTTTATTGGACCAACTTTTGTTGGCGATAGAGACAAGCTTTCAAGATTTCAAGAAGAGCTCTGTGTGGCTTGAAAGCTTGTCTCTCACTAAGAGAAGTTGATTCAATAAAAGATATCTTTGCTTCTATTGAAAGTTTAGAATTAGAATTAAACTATTTAATTGGTGTTCTATAAAGTCCTAATCCTGCTCACTCTCGCTTCTTATCTTGATCTGTTTTTCTTGAGAGAAGCATTTGAATTGAAACTCCTTTTTATTTCAGCTTTTTGGCTGTGCGTCTGCAGAGCCTGAGCAATTACGTTCTCGGGTGATGCTAGTTTTACACAGTTTAAGCACTTTTCTCCATTTTGGCGTTGTTCGGTCTACTCAAAGACAGTGGTCTGTCAATAAATGTGCTTCCTTATTTGAATTTTTACCTTGTCCATCCTCACATGATATATAGTATTTTTAGGTTACTGGGGCTTGATTCAAAGTAAAGCTTACAGACTGCTGAAAACTGATCACTCTCTTTTAGAGGAGAGAAATAAAAGCAAGGTCCACGTGGCATTCCGTCCTTGATCTCTTACAGTGTGTGAGGAGCATCAGGCTGAGTAAGATCTGTGCTTCAGCATGTGTGTAGAGTGGGCCAAAGTCACAGGCTTATTTAATCTTCTCTGGGTTATGAGTGTCAGGATGAGAAAGTGCCAACCTGCTGCTGTTGCTCCTGATTGTCATTTTAGGTAAGGAACAGTCTAGAGAACACTACCCATCCTGATTCTCCTCTTCACTGGATGTGGGGAGGATCTGACCAGTGGAAGCCACCCCATCCCATTTTGCTTCTTCAGAGGTGGTTGGAGAAAGGATTAAGTCATGGAAAAACTTCCACTTCTCCTTGTGCACTTGAGACAGAAAGAGAGAGATTAGGCTGCTGGATACCACACCTGTTTTTCTGGTCAGTGAAAGGATGGGACAGAAAGGGTTGTCATCCTTTCCTCAGTGTCTTGCAAGGAAGTGGCAGGTAGTAGTAGGGGTAATCTTGAAGCAGTACTTACTGGGGATGCTGAATGTCTTAGGAAAAGGGAGTTTGCCTGGAGAAGGCTAGGTGTTTCACATGAAGAGACCATACCTTTCCCAGAGTGAGAGGCCTCATGTCTGTGTATCGTGCACAACAAAGATGAATATCTTAGAGGGTGGATACAGGTGTGTGCACATGGGTTTGGTTTATGCCTTTGTTCAAGGAAAGCATGCAGAGGGCAGTGCATGGGAACACAGCATAAGAAGGAGATATCTATGGGGTGATTGAGGGATACTCCCTTTAGAGTGTAAAATAATTTTTAAAATTGGTTTTAATTCTTTCTCAGTTATTGACAAATGACTTTACAACGTTTTTATACTTGCTCCTTAATCTTTTAACTGACTTTCCAATTCCTCTTCTTATTTTTGTCTGAAAATTGAAAAATGGTTTAAAAATCTACAGAAGGTAGACTTGTTGCCATGCTTATTTAATTGTAGGAAGTAAATTAACAATAGGCTTTTTGTTGATTTAACATGAGATGCAGACTGAGTGCATTGATCAGAGTGTGACCATGTTTTGGATGCACAAAATCAGGACATTGCTTGTGAGTAGAAAGGTTTCAGAATGTGGGATTAAGGGCATGTCTACTCTACAATATTAAGTAGACCTATGTTAGGTCAATCATTGCGGTGGCTGATGTCAAAACTACCCTCCTTCTGTTGGTGGTGCACAATCTCATCAGGAGCATTTTCACTGGCTGAAGGGGAAGTGTGGGGGGATGAGAGGCAGCACTCTCAGCTCCACACTGCTCCCCACCAGGAGCCAGTGGCTACCCCAGAGCTTCTCACCTTCCCATTCCCAGTCCGGGGCAGTGGGGGAAGCCACCTTCCCACTCCCAGACAGAAGCCAGGGGGAAACCGCCCAGGGCGTCTTGCCTCTGACAGGGAGCTCTGCACCTGGAGTTTGGTCAGCTGCTGTGCTCCTGGCAGGGAGTGGGGAGCTGGGATCCCAGAGGGCAACAGGGGTCCCAATGGGGACCCCAGGTGGCAGCCTGGTTTGGATCGAAGACCTGACAGCTGCCTGGCTGGGGAGCTAGGAACTGTGAAATTGCCTTTGGCTGTCTTGTCAATGTAAAGAACGCAGTGTCTACAAAGACACTGCATCTCCCTAACTACACTGACATAAGCCCTATGCCTCTCCTAGAGGTGGAAGCAAGGCTGTAGTAGACACTGACGTGCATCGACATAAGCTGCCTTAGGTCAACCCAACTCTGTAGTGTAGACAAAGCCATAAAGAGGAAGGGTACAAATGGAAGAGGTGAAAATGCTGGCAGGGAGCCAGGTTAAGGCAGTTCAGTATCCATCTAGATGTTCGTATTGAGATTGGGGAAAAAATCCAGCTTCTGAAGACACTTCAGAAAAGACACTTCAAACTGTTTCTCAGAACCAGGATATCTGGTCACATGAGTTGGGTAACTTCAATTTAATGATAGAAGTGGATCTATCTAAAGCTGAATATCTCTTAAAGATTGAGTTTAGTAGCATTTAATGTTTTAAGCATATAAGAACATCAGTCTCACAACATCAAACATAGCTTTACTGAATTTAAAATAGAAGATTTATGTTTAATTGTAGTCTGAACATTTGAAATGTTGTAAGCTGTGAAGACAGAACCTCCTGTAGAAAGAAAAACTAAGGTCAGTGTAAAGCAGTCGTTCCCACTCTGTGGCCCATGGGGTCTTTCAAAGTGGCCTGCAGCTCCCCTCCCCCTGGCTGCAGAAGGGAGCTGCTGCCTAAGGACCCAGGCGGAGCACGTTGCTGTGGAGCTACAAGACTGGTGCACTGCAGCCAAGGGGATGGGAGATCAACACTCCCCTCCCTCTGGCTGTAGCAGGGAGCAGGGCAAAGCGTTCTGCTTGTGTCCCTAGGTGCTGTGGTCCCTGCTGGAGCCAGAGAGAGGGGAGCACTGATCTCCCATCCCCCTAGCTGCAGAAGGGATCCACTGCCTAGGAAGCCAAGTGGCGCGCACGGGGTTACAGGACAGGTGCTGTTTCCCTGCTGAAGCCGGGAGACAGGAGTTCAGGGAGGAGGCAGCCTGCTTGCTTGCTGAACTCCTTCTGTCTGGCTGCAGTGGGGGGAGAGGGCTACTGGCAGAGACTGGTGGCCCTTTAAGGTTGTAAAAATGATATCTGTGGCCCTTGAACCAAAAAGATTGGGAACCCCTGTTGTAAAGGAGTGTTGTTACACATCTTCTATATGCATTAAAGATCAAAATGTTAATAACAGACACAATATATTAATCTCAGTTTTGGTTTGTAAAAGTGGGAACATTTCAAAGAAATGTTTCCTAAAGGCATTTCAGTTTGTGAATAAATTCCTTATTTATTGCTCTATCAGTCTGCTGCTTTCATTGCATTTGATAAATGAAAGCAGCACAATGTGTTTTTTAATCAGGGCTGTATCAGCGGAAATCAGTAGTATCGTATAATCCTGAGTTCAAAGAAGAAGGACCTTACCAGTGTTCTTCAGAAAATATATTGGAAACTGAAAGAGCTTTGGGAATAGAAAATATGGTTTGACAGTTCCTTTGATATAATTTGCCTTGATATAACCTTGATTTGTGTGTGTCTGCTGGTAGAGGTGGAGTCAGATTTTTTTTTTTCAAGTGTGTGTGTGGGGGGGGGGGGCGGCATTTTTCTTTGTTTCAGTTCTGATTTCATGTTTAGAACCTGATCCTACAAGCACACGAGTGCTTAACTTTTTGCACATAAGTAGTCTCTTTGACATCACTGTGTTAAATTGTATGTTTTTTGGGGTCAGGGACCAAGTTCTCTTGTGTCTCTCTAAAGTGCTACACATTACTCTAGTACTGTACATACACATCTCCACTGCTACAATTATCAACACCCCCCACAACACACCTTTCAAGATTCATGGGTCCTACACATGCCTGTTAAAACATGTGGTGTGCCTCATCCAGTGCATCAATGCCCCAACAACAACTTATATGGGTGAAACCAGACATTCACTACACTCTCTCAAACAAACTCACACAGAAAAGTGATGAGACAAAAACACTATCATCTGTGCCCAAATACTTTTCACAAAGTGATCACTCTGTATTTGACCTGTTGGTACTTGTCTTCAAAGAAAACCTGCACAGCATCTTCAAAGGGCAAGCCTGGGAACTTAAATTCATAACTGTGCTAGATACTAAAAACCATGGACTTAATAGGGCACTCTGATTTTATGACTCCTTACAACAATTTGTAACGAACCACACTGCCTGCCAACTCTTAAATGCCCACTGCATTTTAAATGGTCTCCCACAACGTGTTTGCCCCGTTTGCTTAACAGTCTGCCCATCTTTTATTTAGCTCAGCCATTCTGGTTTCCTTCCCCGGACCTGAAGAAGAGCTCTATAAAGCTCGAAAGCTTGTACCTTCTACCAACAGAAGTTGACAAAATAAAAGATATTCCCTCCCCTATCTTGTCTCTCAAATATCCTGAAACCCACATGGCTACACCACCACTGAAAACAATCTGAATACAATGTAATAATAATCAGATGTCCATTTCTGCTATACGTCCTGCATCTTTGATGTGAATGCCTCCTCAAAAGGAAGCCGAAGGCAAACAGAGTATGAGAATGAAAATTCTTTGTCTATGTTTTAGTGGAAAATTGGAGTATAAATCAAAAAGGCAGAAGTTGGAGATGGAATACTATATTATATTATCTCTTCTCTTTTTATGGCAAACAGGGAACAGGCAAGGATGATCTACTCCTCCAATTTTTAATCCAGTTGCTATGATGAGAACTTGTTGATATATGCATTTTAGAGACATTTTGCCGTGCTATTTAACAGGCTTAGATTGAAGAGTAACTTTCAGGGCTTCCTGTGACTTGAGAAGTAATGTGTTTGGGGCTTTTCTGAAATGAGGTGAAAGATGTCCAATACATTTTCTTGAGACACTCCATATTGACCAACTTATAATACTGTTACTGGTAGCAAATTCTAAGGAAGCTAAAAACCTGACCTTCTGTCTCAAGGGTTGGTGTCATAAATCTGATGTTCTAGAATGGTGTGTTGTAGTTGTGTTGGTCCCAGGATATTAGAGACAAGGTGGATGAGGTAATATCTTTTATTGAAAATTGATCCAGTAAAAGATGTTACCTCACCCATCTTGTCCCTCTAGAATGGGGAACAAGACCAACATGACAAGACTATTTCTCATTTTGTTCATAGTCCTGAGATCCTCCCTGCTATGTCTGCAGTTGGTTAATTTTGCTCAGGATACTTGGTTGCTGCTTCATAGACGCAATAAACAAGTCCTATGAATTCTGTCACAGATCGACAAGATTGGTGCTATGCCCTCAGCTTTAGAATAGTCTATAGGCAGAACTCCAGTGTGCCAGATCCCTAAGAGGTCTCACTCTTTCTGCACAGAGTAGGCACATAGCCTCACCTCCTTAGATTGAACCTCTGGGGCTCTCACACTCCTGTTTCACATTGTAAGTGCTGTTCAGTGAATCCAACTGAGATGATCTCCTGATAGACTTGTACCCTCTTCATTACTTGCACTTCACTAAGTATTTGCAGTGATGCTCAAACTCAACTGCTTTGACAACATTGTTTATTATTCAACTGGAACACAGCATAGGAAGTTCTTAGGTTAGCATAGAGAACTAAAGGTTAAAGCATAGACTTTTCTGGTTAGCCCAAAGCCCAGCCAGTTGAATCCATTGTTCAGGCTCTGTCTCTCTCTCTGTGTTCTTCTTGGTCACGTCCCAAGTGGGAGCGAAGACTCCTTCCAGCAGCCAACTCTTATCCCCCACCTCACACCTTCCCTGTCCTTTGTTCTTGAGCTGGGGAATTTTGCCCAGCTTCCCTGCTGCGAGATGGGGAAATCCATCTCCCTCTGGGTCATTGGTTGCTAGATGTTAATGTCCTGGTGACTGGATTTGGCATCAGATTCTCCATTTATATGGGGCCAGTATTTTAATGACTTCTTCAGACTCAGACAGCTAAGTGTCATTCATACCTATGTCTCTTAGTCTGCCCTGAGAGCAAACAAGTCATTTCTTTCTCTCTCTCCCTCGCCCCTCTCCCCCTCCCCCGGGTAAGCAGGCAAAATATAGAGGAAACTGAGGCACATGAAGGATTCATAAAAATATTACAGAAAATTCCCTCTTTGTCACCTCTACAACTACTCATAATAAAATAAGAGGGCGGGAAGATGCCTATGTATTCTACTTCCACATGGGTAAAAACTGAATTCTAAACATTCACTTGGTTCTTCTTTCTTGAGTTGGCAGGGCCTGGGACTGCTCTCAGAACAATATATTCTGAGGAGCAAGGAACTGCCTAATATGATTAACATACTGCTTGTAAATATTAAATACCCAGTCTTCCCTCCCCTCATTTTCTCCATATTTTCCAAATTAGACATTTGTCTTCTATGAAGTACAGACCCTGCGGGAAAAGATGTTGCTTTCCTTTCAGAAGCCGATCAAACTTAGAATCATAGAAATGTAGAGTTGGAAGGGACCTTAAGAGGTCATCTAGTCCATTCCCCCACATTAAGGCAGGACCAAGTACATCTAGACCCTCCCTGACAGGTGTTTCTCTAACCTGTTCTTAAAAATTTCCAAGAATGGGGATTTCACAGTCTCCCTAGGTAACCTGTACCAATGCTTAAATTCTTTTTATAGTTAGTTAGTTTTTTCCTAATATCTAACATAAATCTTCCTTGCTGCAAAATAATCTGATTACTTCTTGTCCTATCCTTGGTGGACATTGAGAACAGTTGATTGCCATCTTATTTATAGCAACTTTTATATATTTGAACACTTTTGTTATATCCCTCCTGCCTTCTATTTTCTAGTCTAAACATACCCAGTTGTTTCAGCCTTTCCTCATAGGTCATGTTTTCTAATCCTCTTATCATATTTGTTTCTCACCTTTGGACTCTCTCCAGTTTTTGTCTTTCTTAAAGCATAGTGCCCAAAACTGGACATAATTCTCCAGCTGAAGCCCCTCCTGTCTTTCATATGACAGTCCTATTAATACATTCCAGAATGACATTTGTCTTTTTCACAGTAGCATCACATTTTTCATTCAATTTTTGATCCATTATAACCCCAGCTCCTTCTCAACAGTACCACTGACTAGTCAATTATTCCCCATTTTGTATCTGTGTATTTAATTTTTCATTTCTAAGTGTAGTACTTTGCAGTTGTCTTTATTGAATTTTATCTTAATGATTTCAGACCAATTTTCATAATCTGGAAATATTAGCATTGCTGAAAGTATTATAATTTATAAATCCATCTTTCTCCTATTCTACTTTGCTGTTACCATTCCTCTTACTTGATCTTGTCATGGGTACATATTTACCATGTTTTTTTTTTTAATTGTTTGGTTGAATGGAGGCATTAAGATTAAAAAGAACAAGGGATAACCTTTAAACTTTAGTTTTAAAGCATTCTTAGGTGACATTGCTAATACGTTTGACATTTATTCCCACAGTTTTTCTAACCTGAATGTGGCAATTGTGAGGCACGTCTTAGTGCATAGAAAGTTTTCAATAAAAAGAGGCAGATAGAACATCTAAGTAGTCATGAGCACAAAACTGAATGCCAATGATCTAGAATAGGTCTGTTCTAGATCAATAGATTAAGTATGAATAACCCTATTCTGCAGAATGCAGAATTATTACTTGAAAAATCTCTCAAGGGAGTTTTCTCTTTCCTGTTTTCTTAATTAGGTATTTTCTACAAGAACCACTTGCTTCTGTCCAGCAATGTGGTAAGTTTACAGACTGAAATTTGATGCTATAACAAAACTTTGTCTAACACTGACACAACATTTAAAAAAAATGAACCTTTTTTATCTTGATTGAACTGATCAAAGTTTTCTCTCAAGCTTTAAGTTTATAAGTGTTTAAATAAAATCAAGTTGTGCTCTGAGTTGCTGTTCAATTGTATCTATGGAAATTAGACACATGCCATGTGCAGGTTACTTAACAATCCCATAATATGCATAGTAGCTCACACTGCTCTCATATAGCTTGTGCTTTCAAGAAGAAATAGGAAATCCAAACAGATGATTATGAAGAACTTGGTTGTTTTGTATATGGAGTTGGACATATCTAGGACCTAAAGCTGTAAGACTCTGAGCTTCTCTCAGCCTCTCCTAAACTCAGTCAGAATTCCTCTTTATTCAACTCCAGTGTATTCATAATCAAAATACTGTGAGAACAAATACATAATTGAAAATTATTTCTCAGCCACAAATTTGGATGTAATAGCATATGATGGATTTTCAGAGCTCAGATCCCTTGGAAGTAAGACATTGGCTATATTTCAGCATGGAGACATTGGTAAAGCCTTTAGTTTGTAATAAAATGGTAAACCCTTGGGAAGGATGTTGGACTTCCTTTTAGAGGAAGTGCTTAAAATAGTTTGGGCTGTGCCAATTAAGTAATAGCTGACTGAAGTGCCAGATAGGTAGAGCTCTGTGCGGATACAAATATGTGGTTCCGCACCTGCTGGGATAAACTTTTACCCGACCCGCAATCCACCCTCCTTCTTTTAGATTTAACCGCATCTGCATCTGCACATCAGCTGTTCTGGAGCCAGTAGCCCTCCATCAGCTGTTGAGCCCCTGCTACCCCAAACAGCTGATGAGCCCGCCTGCCTAACAGCTGCTGAGCTGTTGAGCCCTGCTGGCCACCTAACAACTGATTTGCCCTGCTCCCGCCTAACAACTGATGAACTGTTGAGCCCTGCCAGCAGTCTAACAGCTGATCAGCAGTTTGCTGCACCCCTGGCTGGCAGCTGCTCCAACCCTGCCCTAGAAGTCACAGAGGTCCTGACCTCTGTGACCATCTGACCCATGATCCAAAAGAAATGGTTTGCAGGTTTGAAGGGCTCTACAAATAGGTTTTTCAAGCCAAATAGCTAATGAATGCTGAGACCACTGCTGAACAGTGCATGAACAGAGGTGGCTGCGTTCCTCGAATTTGGCCCTCTGATGGTGTATTCTAGCATGTGCATCCAGTCTAAGAAGTCACTATCCTCTATTGCATTGTGATTCTTTTGTGGGATCTGAGTGTCTTCCAGAAGTGGGAATTAATAAAAGACATACCAATTTTGGTAAATCCGAATCCTACTGCCTTATTAGAGGAAAACTGCATATGTAGTACGTGCATGAGTGTAGTTTTTCTTTTTCTTTTTCTTTTTTTCCTTTAAGTTCATGTCCTTTATAATGTTCAAAGGGAAGGCAAGTTCATAGTGCACTATTTATTTGGACTGGAATGTAGCAAGTTTTATGATAAGCCTTATTTCTGGTTGGAAAGAGTGTTATGGTTTGGGGCCAGCCTCTGAGAAAGACCTTCTGCTTCTTCGAGTGCTTGCTCATATTGATTCCATGCTAGGTGTGTGCATGCCCATGTGCACAGTTACCAGAAATCTTTTGCCTTAGCAGTATCCATAGGGCCGGCTCCGGTGCCTTCTGGAGCCACATGCTTATGCGTTGGTATATGAGGCACTGCCAGCCCTGCGCCCTCTTAGCTTCTTCTCACCCATGATGGTTATTGGAACTCCTTCTCTCTCTTTGTTGGTCCAGTTGCCCACGTCAGGGCAGCAAGAACCAGCTTCTCCGTCTGAGGCCCCAAGCCTAATGAGGGATCCACCCCAAACTCCTGGGGGCAGAAGGGGGACCCTCCAGCTTGTGATGCTGTAGACACTGGAGGCATTTCAGGTGCCCAGAGACCTGACGGCCCTACTATTATCTCCCACTCCTAAGCATCCCCCAGCACCAGAGTCAGCACAGACATCCAGGGGAAATGGACCTTTTTGTGTCCAAACAGAACAAGAAGTGCCACCAGTTGTGCTCGATCCGCAGACTCAACGAGGGCTCCCTGTCCAATGCCTTCCTTCTTCTGTGGGCAGGAGTGCTCATGTATGCCTTCCTGCCAATACCACTGATCCATAAGGCCCTGATAAAGATAAAATGCAACAAGGCAAATGTGATCCTAATCATTGTGGCTGAGACAACACTGGTTCAGCACACTACTGGAGTTATCAATTGCACCTCTACTGGAACTGCCACAATGGCCCAATCTCCTTTCCCAGAACCATGGCCAACTTCTACACCCAGGCCTAGCGTCCCTGCACCTGATGGCATGGTGGCTGAATGGCTAAATGCCGACAAGCAGGCTTGCTCAACTCAGGTCCAACAGGTCCTGATGGGCAGTAGAAAGCCCTCCACCAAAGCAACATATCTGGCCAAATGGAAAAGATTCTCCTCTTGGACTTTGAGCCAGAAAATCTCACCTTACTAGTCTTCAATTCAGTCTACATTAGACTACTTGTTGCATCTTAAACATCAAGGTCTAACCCTCTCATCGTTGAAGGTTCACCTGGAAGCTCTCTTGACCTTTCGCCCTCTGTCACATTGTGGGATCTACCTTGGATCAATCAGGTTCCTTAAAAGCCTGGAGAGACTTTACCCTCAAGTCAGGGATCCTGTACCTCCATGGGACCTGCATTTAGTCCTATTAAGGCCCCTTTGACCCTTAGCTACCTGCTCTCTATTGCTCCTTTCCTGGAAGGTAACCTTTTTTTTTAGTCGCAATTACCTTGGCATGAAGGGTCTCTGAGATCAGAGCACTCACTTTGGAACCACCACATACAGTGTTTTATAAAGACAAGGTCCAGCTGTGACCCCACCCAGCCGCCTTATTGAAGGTGGTGTCACAGTTTCACAATAACCAGGACATATTCCTTCCAGTGTTCTTCCTGAAACCACACAGATCTAGTGAGTGCATAGATGGCACTCCCTTGATGTTAGATGGCCTTGGCCTTCTACACTGAAAGGACTAAATCCTTCTGCAAGGCCACACAGCTATTTGTTGTAGTGGTGGAAAGGATAACAGGTCTGCTGGTTTCCTCCCAAAGGATCTCCTCGTGATTAACCTCCTGCATCAAGTTCTGTTATGAGCAGGCAAAGGTGCCTCTGCCTGAGATCGTTACAGCCTATTCTACCAGCGTGAAAGCCTCATCAGCAGCATTCCTGGCACAGGTGCTAATCCAAGATATCTGTAAAGCTGCTACCTGGTCCTTGGTCAATACCTTCGTCCCATTACGCCATCATCCTGCAGGCCCGGGATGATGCTAGCTTCGGCTGAGCAGTGCTGCAGACAACAAGTCCATGACCTAAACAAACTGGAGGATTGGGCCAAAAGAAATCTAATGAGGTTCAACAAGGACAAGTGCAGAGTCCTCCACTTAGGAAGGAAGAATCCCATGCACAGCTATAGACTGGGGACCGACGAGCTGGTCAGCAGCTCTGCAGAAAAGGACCTGGGGGTAACGGTGGATAAAAAGCTGGATATGAGTCAGCAGTGTGCCCTGGTTGTCAAGAAGGCTAATGGAATATTGGGCTGCATTAGGAGGGGCATTGCCAGCAGGTCACGGGAAGTGATTATTCCCCTCTATTCGGCATTGGTGAGGCCGCATTTAGAATACTGTGTCCAGTTTTGGGCCCCCCACTACAAAAAAGATGTGGACAATTTGGAGAGAGTGCAGCGGAGGCAACCAAAATGATTAGGGGGCTGGAGCACAGGACTTATGAGGAGAGGCTGAGGGAACTGGGCTTGTTTAGTCTGCAAAAGAGAAGAGTGAGGGGGGATTTGATAGCGGCTTTTAACTACCTGAAAGGGGGTTCCAGGGAGGATGGGGCTAGGCTGTTCTCGGTGGTGGCAGATGACAGAACAAGGAGCAACGGTCTCAAGTTGCAGGGGGAGGTCTAGGTTGGACATTAGGAAAAAGTTTTTTACTAGGAGGGTGGTGAAGCATTGGAATGGGTTACCTAGGGAGGTGGTGGAATCTCCATCCTTAGAGGTTTTTAAGGTGAGGCTTGACAAAGCCCTGGTTGGGATGATATAGCTGAGGTTAGTCCTGCTTTGAGCAGGGGTTGGACTAGATGACCTCCTGAGGTCCCTTCCAACTCTAATATTCTATGATTCTATGATTCTAACTCCAAGCCCGTTCCCAGAGACGCTGCTTGTCCATCACCTAGCATGGAATTGACATGAGCAAGCACTCGAAGAAGAAATGGTTGCTGACCTTCCATAACTGTTGTTCTCTTAGATGTGTTGCTCACATCTATTCCATGACCCGCCCTCCATCCCTGCCATCAGAGTGGACAGCAAGAAGGAACTAAGGGGGCGCAGGGCTGGTGGTGCCTCATATACCAGCGTATGAGCACGGGGCTCCAAAGGGTGCCAGAGCTGGCTCTACGGATACTGTTAAGGCAAAGAGATTTATGGTACCCATGCAGTTACAGATGGTCAGTAACCATTTCTTCCCATGCAAACAAGCATTACCCTTGTGTTAGAAAATTCCATTGGTTCTGAGGAGCTGACCTGTCAAGTGTAGTCAGGTCCAGAAGGTGAGGCAATCTTCTAGGTATGCTGGGCTAAGGCCATTTAGTGCTTTGAAAAAAAGGACTGATTTAATAAATTTACACTTAACAAAATGTTCTGTGGACAGCCAGCAAAGACAGTAGAGAGCACCAGCGCAGTGTACTTTGGTAATGTGTATTGCTGATTAGGAGTGCTACTGCATTCTGTACCGATTGTAGTTTTTCTTAAGGCTGCTGCTTTCAAGCCCCCAAATAAATTGTTTTTGTAATCGAGACAGGAGGTGATGAAGGCACTCACTAAAAGCTTCACCAGTGACCTTGTGCACAATATTACGCTATTAAAATTCCTGCTGGCAAAAAAAGAGATTCAAGAAAGATCAAGAAAAAAAATGTACTTGTGTTTTTTGTTTGGCAGGGTATATATACAGCTGTTATATTTCAATTGTTTAAAAAGCAATTTTTAATAGTGTTCTGAATAGCAGTGCCAAGGTGAGTGAAGAGAAGAGCAGGATTCTTAATTCCATAAACTCGCATGAAGGATTGGATGCAACATGCCAAAATTAGAATGTTTATGTGCAGTTATTAAGAACTGTGCCCATGCTACCTCGCCACCTCTGCAGCTTGTGCAGCAGTAGCACTCATTGCACAGGAAACTGCGGAGTGAATGCCATTTAGGAACGATTGGAGCAGCTGTAGTGATACAGGGTAAGAGAGCAGAGCTGTGTTATGCCTGACAGATGGCCCCAGCATCCATTCCCCCCCACCTAGAGGCACCATGGGGGACAGGCAGTCCCCCAACTCCCAGGGAGGAGGGGCAGAGCCAGTCTGGGGTCTCCCATTCCCCAGTAAACTTTATGGCCTCAGCAGCCCATTCCCTCTACTTCTATGGCACTATATGGAGAAAGAGTCCTTCACCTTTTTGGGGGGTGGTGTTTAGAAAAGAGAGTGCCAGCTGGGTACCTCTACCCACATCTCTGAACTCTGTACATGGTGCCAGAGGACCGTTCCCCATTCTGGGTTAAGAGCCATCACCTACTGCCATGTAATGTAGGGAGTCCTCTAGCTCATTCGGTAAAGTCCCTTCTGCGTTGTTGAAGGTTCAGAGTTCAAACGCAACTGTTGCATAATAGTGGGTTATTACAGTTGTGCATAACAGAATTTGTTTTAATCTTTAAAAAATGTAGGGGTGTGAAATCAAGCACTCGAAAATCAGGAAATCTTATATTTAAGATTGCCTATGCAGCCTTAGTTCTGTGCTCTGATGTGTAGGCATTACAATACCTTTTTAATTACATGATCACCTACTCGTTTTTTCCCAAATAATCCGTACCTCATTCAGTGCAGCAGATAGGCTCACAGGGAGGCAGAATTGTTTCATGGGCAACTGTAAATCAGGCATTTTCTAACTTTTGAGTGCTTGATGTTGTTACCTAAATGGACTTTAACCTAACTTTTTTTTTGTATATAATAGGCATAGATATCAACCTACTAAGGTTTGATTTTTATATGAAAACTTTTTAACTTGTTTACTAACTTGCTCAGTTTTAATACCCAATGTAATGATCAATGAATAACACATATTTGAAAGGAGTACTATGCTATTGCTTATGGAAATACTTCAGAAGGGAATATTTTTGGTGTTCTTCTGCTATAATCACAACTGAATGTTGACTTTGTACAATATTCCTGGTTTGAAGGGTTGGTTGCCGTGATGCTGGGGGCTGAGAGGGGGAATGATCTGACAGTCTTCTCTACAGAAGAGACCCTTCGAAGGAGAGCAGTGGGATCACTTTATCTGGCAAGGCAATTGCTTTATGCAGAGTGGCCAAAATAAGACAACTGAGCAGTGTCTGTGTTACCAAAAGTGGAATAAAACTCAGTTCTCTGTGATAATGGACTTTCCTGTCCTCAGAAACTCTTAACTTGGTGAGATGGATCATAGGCTGGAACATTCCAGTAGTGTGTTACCAAGGGTAATTTTGTTTCTTGGGTCTTCCTAGATGTAATACCCAGATGCCCTTCAAAGTGTCTTTTGAGGATTAAGAATGTCCATAATCTCAGCAAGTAGCCAAATTAGAGATAACTATTGGTGCTATGTGATTGGTATTCCAAGCTCCCTAATATTTTGATTAGGGATTGCTTATATGTTGTTGACTTCTGGAGGGATGCGTGTACCAGAATAAATTTTATTTTGAATACCTTTAGTGACCTAAAGCAGGAAATCTTTATCTTGGAACTCTTAAATGTGACGGTAGGTCTTAACAGTTCTCAGAGGGTTGGGTTACTCTCCACTGCTCTTGTTGCCAAATGGCTAATTGTATAAAACATAGACATGTCAGCATTTAGACCTGAGGACTAACAAATCTGCTTATCCAAACTCGCTATTCTAGTCAGAGATTGTTGTTCAGGAAACAAGAAAAATTTGATGGATTCAGAGAAATATGGTATTTAATTATGATAGTGACAGTCTGACATACATTTAAATATGTATGAAGTATACACTATCTGTGTTGCCAGGTAATGAGATTCTCTAGATTAGTTTTTATACAAAGGTTGCATATTCTTCTATTTACTTGTATTGCTTCTTTCCTTGTTCTCCTTTCTTCTTTTCCTGTACTTCAGCCAGATATTATTCTTCCCTGTCATCTTGCTTCTTTCTGTTCTCTTCTTTTGGAAGGCTTAGGAATATTGTTTTACTTATTCATTGAAATTTGCATTTGTTGGTATGCATCATTCTTTGTTTATTTTGGTGGTTCTGTATTTATAAATTCATAAATAAAAATAACAAAGCTCTGTTGCTATAGAAACTAAAATCCAATCATTTTAGTAAAATGTGAGAGAGAGACTTGCCCTTTTTGCAGTTCCCATTAGTACTGGCTTAGGAATGGGAAGTCTGATTTTTAATCCAGGCTGTTAGAAACCTAGGCCTGGTCTATACTTACGGGGAAATTTGGCGGCAGTCGATGGGAGTTACGCAAGCTATGCAGAGTAGCTTGTGTAACTTATGTCAACTTCCTAAATCCTCTTCTGTGTGCCTTCTCCACTACGCTGCACTGATGGAAAATGTGTACCCATCGACTCAGCGCTATGCTTTTTGGGGAGGTGGCTTTATTGAATTGACTTCCGGATTGATTGAGCAGGTCTTCACGTCCGCTCAATCAATCTGGATAAATCGATCTGACGGCAGCGAATTTGCCACTGTCAGTGAAGACATACCCCTCCCTAGTGAGCATTTTCCTAGCTGTGACGCTTGTCACTATCAGAATGGATAAAGATCTTTCTAGATACATTTGTTCTAGTACATATTTGTTTAGCATGCTCTTAAATGTATTTTTAAGAAATCTTGGTTGATTACACCAGTTCATTAAAGGACATTGCAGTGTTTGTTCAAGATTTTATTATTTTTAAGAAACATATAAAGCATATATCTTAAAATCTAAGCTATAAAAGAATAAATGACTGTCTTGTGGCCTATTTGTATAATGCATATTGTGATATATCAAGGGCAGAGGGCGGCAGGAGAGTCTACGAAGGGAGGTATATCAGCCCCAGGATGATCAGGGCTTTATTCTCTGCAGCCTAACTGGAGTCATGAGGGGCCAATTAGGAGCCAGCTGAGGCCAATTAGGGATCAGCCAGGTGCTCCATAAAAGGGCTTCGCCCCAAACACACAGTGCATAAGCTGGAGGAAGCAGAGGTGCTGTGCTGTGCTGAGCGAAGTAGCGGACCAGAGCAGCAAGGTGGGGAAGAGCGGAGGAACCCCAACAGAGGTACTAAGCCCAGCAAGGGGCAAACTGGACACAGGGCCTGAGAGGCCAGCAGGACTGAGGGGGGGAAAGTAGCCCAGGGGAAGAGGCGGCGGCTCCAAAAATACAGCCAGCAGTCTGCAGCTGCTTTTCATAGGGCCCCTGGGCTGGGACCCGGAGGAGCGGGTGGGCCCGGGTCCCTACCCGCCTCCCCCAGGGAAGACGGGGTGACGGGCACCTTCCTGGCCCCCAACAGGAGCGAAGCACGAGATCTACTAGAGGGAAGCCGGCCATCTGCCACAATATCCATACAAATATAGGACCCTATCTTTTAAGATCCTAATTCTTTAGATAACTTGAGCAGCATGAGATGCATGTCTAAACAGGATAAATTAAATTCAACCCCGAGCATGTGTAGAAACTGAAAGAGGAAAAGTATAGGAGAAAGAAGAGACCCTTTCAAATGTGTTACTAAGGATTTATATGCCTCATTTAAAAAAAAAAAAAAAAAGAACCCTCTATTGTAACCATGGTCAACATGACTCATACTCCTCGTCCAATCCACATTTATTTCCCACCTTACCTTTTTCATGTGTTAATTTGAAGATATAGAGGTTGGGATTTTCAAAAGAGCCTAAGGGAATTAGGTGCCCAGATCCCATTGAGTCTGAATAGGATGTGGCCACTTAATTCCTTTAAGCTCCTTTGAAAAGCCCAATCAGACTGATTGGTAGCCTGGAAATATTTAATCTACCCCCCACCCTCACCTCCCAGTTAGCAACCCAGTGGAGGCATTTACCTCCCATTAATTTGCATAGAAATTGAGGACACTCAGCATCTCAAAAGATTGGTTCCAATCCTGCTCCTATCGAAGCCAAAGGCAGAACACTCATTTCCAAACCACTTCTTCACTGGTAAGACACCTTCTGTCCATATATAAAACTTCTTACAATGGTGCACATATGTCCCACCACTTTGAAGTTACACTTGGTCCCACCACCTTGAAGTTATACTTGATCTGAGCAAAGCTCAAACACCCTTGCATACTGTATCAGGTATCTGCAACATTGTAACGGTTGGACAAAAGATACAAGTGTTGGAACTGCAGTAGTAAAGCTACTTCTAACAGTGTAGCCAGACAATGTTCCTGCTTACTTTGGTGGTGGCTCAGAGCTCTGGCTTTGCCAACTGTCAATCTATTCATCAACTGGATGTACACAGGCACAGATGTTGGAACTAGGCTGCGGGAGGTGCTGCCGCACCCCTGACTTGAATTAGTTTCCATTATATACAGGCTTTACAGTTTGGTTTAATGACTCTCATCACCACCTCTATAAAATTGTTCCAGGATCCTTGTAAACAGCTGAGTCAATATTCAGCCAATCTGTGCTGTGTCCAACCCTACTTTTCATTTGAAGCAAATTAAGACATTCTTTCTTGGTCTTGGCTCTCTCGTAACTCACTCACCCCAAGTGTAACAGAGGGATGCAGAAATAGATTTGTTAAGTACAACTTTATATTTTGTAAAACAGATATTCTCTGTTTAAAACATATTTTTTATCCCATGGCGTTTCAGATGGAAAACTGAGAGCAAAATTCCCAGGTTAATGGGCAGACTGAGATGAACAAACACATGTTCAGACTCACCCATTCTCCTGCTCTTCCTAATGTGGGTACTTTACTGAAGTGAGGGTAGTTGCCACAGAAGTTTCTGTGCTGCTTTAGTAGCATCTCCTACATACCTGAGATCTGAAAGAAAGAACACAGTTAAAGGTTGTGTAGCAATGCTACTCCTCACACGCATTCCTTATACCCAAAGTGCATCCATTTTCCTCCTACCTCCCATCTTCCCCAAAATGACACATTCCTAGGGACTTCATTGTACTAGCTGACAGAGCAAGCCACAATGGAGAGACAGGAAGGAATGTCTTCCCTAGAGACTCAAGTCCTGATACTGCTTTCTCTGGAGCCTAGTGGAAAATGAGAGAGAAAATAGTTAGTACAACTGAAAAACAAAGCCCAAAAAGCCCAACCACAATTAAATAAAAAATAGAAAGCTATTTGAAAATATCAAATAAACAAACTAGAAAAATAGAATCAAGCTTCTTTGCCTTTCTGAGCACTGCTAGCAGACCCATGATAAGTCTTATCAGCAGCTGTGATGTGGAGGAAGTGAGACTTTTGAAGGTGCACCAGAGAGCAGCCTACCAGACTCCAGTCAGGATCCACGTTTCCAATTATTTTCTTTCCGCCTAGCACCTTTCCTCCCTGCTTGGATGTCCATAACTACAGACTTTTGGGTGCTTAACACAGTGGCTTTTGGCTATACCCTCCAGTTTCTTTCATTCCCATCCTCCCTCCCTGTTTCTCTTCAGGGATCTCTCTCATGAGCAACTCTTCATTCAGGAGGTGCAGGCCCTGCTGCGTGTGGGAGCAGTGAAAGAGGTCCCTCAAGCATTGAAAGGAAGGGGCTTTTTACTCCTGTTACTTTCTGATTCCAAAAGCCAAAGGAGGGCTGAGACCCATTCTAGACCTATGTGCTTTAAACAAATTCCTCAAAAAACTGAAATTCCGCATTGTCATTCTGGCAGCTATCATTCCCTCCCTGGCCTGCAAGATATCCCTCCCCTGGCCTGCAAGATATTTCTACCACACCTCTCCAACAAAGTGGTGAGAGTGCTGACGGACTACACAGCTACCATGTATTATATCAACAGGCAAGGGGGGGCCAGATCTTCAATGCTCTTTCGTGAGGCCTTGTGTCTCCGGGAGTTCTGCCTGATCCACAACATCCATCTAGAAGTGGTGCACCTACCTGGTCTGAAAAATACTTTGGCAGATCATCTGAGCAGGACCTTTTGCTCTCACCATGAGTGGTCCCTCCACCAGGAGATAGCCAACAGCATTTTCCAGAGGTGGGGAACTCCCCAAATAGACCTATTTGCCACCAGGGAAAACAGGAAGTGTGGTCAATACCGCTCCCTCCTGGGATTGGAGGATGCTTCCCTGTCGGACGCTTTTTTCCTGTCATGGATGAGGGATCTATTGTACGCAGGTCATCCTGGTAGCCCCGGCATAGAATATTAGAGTTGGAAGGGACCTCAAGAGGTCATCTAGTCCAACCCCCTGCTCAAAGAAGGACTAACCTCAGCTAATCATCCCAGCCAGGGCTTTGTCAAGCCGCATCTTAAAAACGTCTAAAGATGGAGATTCCACCACCTCCCTAGGTAACCCATTCCAGTGCTTCACCACCCACCTAGTGAAAAACTTTTTCCTAATGTCCAATCTAGACCTCCCCAACTGCAACTTGAGACCGTTGCTCCTTGTTCTGTCATCTACTACCATTGAAAACAGCCTAGCTCCATCCTCCCTGGAACCCCCTTTCAGGTAGTTAAAGGCTGGTATCAAATCCCCCCTCATTCTTCTCTTCTGTAGACTAAACAAGCCTAGTTCCCTCAGCCTCTCCTCCTAAGTCTTGTGCTCCAGCCCCCTAATCATTTTGTTGCCCTCTGCTGGACTCTCTCCAACTTGTCCACATTCTTTTTGTAGTGGGGGGCCCAAAACTAGACATACAACTCCAAATGTGGCCTTACCAGTGCTGAATACAGGGGAATAATCACTTCCCTCGATCTGCTGGCAATGCTCCTAGTAATGCAGCCCAATTTGCTATTAGCCTTCTTGGCAACCAGGGCACACTGCTGACTCATATCCCGCTTCTTATCCCCCAGGTCCTTTTCTGCAGAATTGCTGCCTAGCTTGTTGGTCCCCAGTCTGTTGCTGTGCATGGGATTTTTCTGTCCTAAGAGGAGGACTTTGCACTTGTCCTTGTTGAACCTCATCAGATTTCTTTTGGTCCAATCCTCCAATTTGGCCCAGGCAGCGTTGATTTGGGATGCTGTCAGCACTCTCGATAGCCAGGCCATGGTCAATCTTGCTGAGATCAGACCTCCTCTTTCAAGACCAAACTCTGCTGCTGCTCCTGGATCTGACCACTCTGCGCCTGATGGTATGGATGCTGCTTGAGCAAGGATGAGCGCCACTGCTCGGCCCAAGTTCAGAGGATCCTGTTAGAGAGCAGGAAGCCGTCCACGAGGTCACCTTATTTAGCCAAATGGAAACGCTTTACCTGCTGGGTGACGGCTCAAAACACCTCACCAACAAAATCCACTATTCAGATTATCCTGGACTATCTGCTTCATCTGAAGGGGGAGGGCTTGGCCTTCTCATCTATCAGGGTGCACCTGGCAGCGATTTCGGCCTTTCAGCCTCCGATCCAAGACATGTTGGTTTTCTCCCACGGGATGGCATCCAGATTCCTCAAGGGCCTGGAGAGACGTTTTCTGCTGATACGAGACCCCAGTCCCTCAGTGGGATCTAACCCTCGTTCTCTCAAGACTTATAGCACCGCCATTTGAGCCATTGGTTTCTTGTTCCCTCATGCATCTATCCTGGAAAGTAGCATTCCTGGTGGCAATCGCCTCGGCATGGAGGATCTCTGAGCTAAAAGCCCTGACCTCAAAACCACCATACAGTTTTTTTGTTTTTTTTTTTTCCCCAAGGACAAGGTCCAGCTTCGTCCTTATCTATCCTTTCTGCCGAAGGTCGTTTCCCACTTTCATGTCAATCAGGACATATTCCTGCTAGTGTGCTTTCCGAAGCCCCACAAATTCAATGAGGAGATGTGTCTTCACTCTTTTGAGGTGAAGAGGGCATTGGCTTTTTATATTTACAGGACCAGGTCCTTCCGCCGCTCCACGCAACTCTTCATTGCGATCGCCGATCAGATGAAGGGACGTCTGGTGTCGTCTCAGCGGATTTCCTCCTGGATTATGGCCTGTATTTGGACCTGCTATGAACAAGCAGGAGTCATGTCCCCGGCTTCCCTGTTTGCCCACTTCACAAGGGCACAGGTGTCTGCAGCAGCCTTCCTGGCACGTGTGCCCATTCACGTAGAGTTGTTGCATGGTCCTCGATACACATGTTTACGTCCCACTATGCCATCAGACAGCAAGTGCAGGATGACATTGGGTTTGGCAGAGTGGTACTGCAATCATCACGTCTATAAACTCCTGCCTGCCTCCAGAGGCACTGCTGGTAGGTCACCTAATTCTGAATGGACATGAGCAAGCACTCGAAGAAGAAAGAACGGTTACTTACCTCATAACTGTTGTTCTTCGAGATGTGTTGCTCATGTCCATTCACAACCCACTCTCCTTCCCGTCTGTTGGAGTTCTGGTAAGAAGGAACTGAGAGGGAGGGGGGCCGGCAGTACCCTATATACGAGCGCATATGTGCGCCACTGCAGCGGGCTCTAGAGCCAGCCCTATGGATACCACTAAGGGGAAAAATTTCCAGCACAGGTGCATGCAGTGTGCACACACCTAATTCTGAATGGACATGAGCAACACATCTTGAAGAACAACAGTTATGAGATAAGTAACCATTCTTTTACAAAGTAATGAGTAAGATGAGGGTAGAGAGTAGCTGAGTCCAGCATGAAGGAGAGCACAACTGGGTGGCCACTATATTATTCTCACCAAGTAGAAGTATTACCTAAGATAGGGGGAGTGCAGGGCTAAGTACTTAATTAGCATAGTGAGGATCACACATTATTCCCATCTCTCTAGATAAACCCATTTTCTACCCAGGCTCTGCCTCTTACAGACTTTGTGTTTGCAAAAGGACAAAGTGGACAGGCAGTGTGGATGAGGTTTGAGACTTATTAACAGTCAGCATCAAGAATTCAGATCATCACTTGATTTTATTTTCAGCCATTTACAGCCTCCATTTATGCTAGAACTGAAGTACCTCAACCTTGCATATTTTATAAGGACATGTAGAATCAGTCAAAATAGTACAAAAAGCTGATATCAAACATGCTCAATTCAATGATAAATTCTTGATAAATGATTCAGTGATAAATCTTCATTGTGTGTTTGAAATCATAGCTATTGCATTGATGTACTGGCTGCTTATGAGTTATGATGCCTGTCGAAGTGAAGTGTTTTGTTCACTTATTGAGGCACCGTTACACTGTCAGCAGAGGAATGTTTTTGTCTTATAATGTAGCCATTGAAATAAGAATAGAAATCTATCCTACTGATTTTAATATTAATTAAATGAAATAGAGAGAGTTATTTTTAAGGTGTACTGGAATAGTTAACTGGCTGTCATCACTCTTGAGGAGCACATATGTACACTTGCAAATAACATTTTCAAAGCTAAATATCTGTTTCTTGCTGTAATCAATCCAGATGTTTACTGTTCCAGAGGAAAGGCATGTGGTTGCTGTCAATCATCACCTATATCTCATGCTATGGCTACATTACAGGTTAAGTCAATATACGTTATATCACTCTGATGTGTGAATTTGTCCCGTTCCCCCAGAATGACATAACTTATACTGACTTAATTGCTGGTGTGGACAGTACTCTGTTAGCAGGATAGCTTTTCCCACCAACATAGCTACCACTGCTAGTGTGGACCTATGGGTCTCCCATCAGCATGGGCGACTACACAGAAATTTTGCAGTGGGACAGCTGCAGACTAGTTTGAGTGAACCAGACCCATGTAGACTTGCCAGCTTTTGATAGCTATATATTAGGCACACGTAGGGAGAAAAATAGGAACAAGTTATTTAAATTTCATTGAAATACAATGAACTCTGAGTGCTTTTTTGGAGGGACAGACTGGAAAAACAGTAATTATTTTTCTAATAAACAATAGGGACTGTTCCTCCTAAACAGTAACAATTGTCTTGTGTACCTGCAGATAGCTAAAAAGCGCTGGCAAGTAAAACAAAATATCAGTGCAGGAAAAAAGTATCAGTCAGTTTAATTCCATTTGTCCCTTGGACTGGTATTTACAAAACTGAATATCTGTCCTGATTATATATGAAGTGCCTGCTCAAATACATGGCCTTCATTATTCCCTGATCTGATTTCCTTTGATACTGGGACATATGGGCCAAAAGTCTCAAAAGTGACTGGTGATTTGGTGTGTAACCATTTTTGTGTGCCCAGCTAGAGAGGCATTAAAAGGAAGCTGTTCTTCAAATGGTGAATCTGCAGCACTTTCTGAAAATCCCTTTAAGGTATTGCGAATTGGGAATCCAGAATAACTAGTTACTTGAAAATCTTGGCTGTGATATCTGACATGCCATGATATGGTAAAGTAGGAACTCTTGGTAGGAAGGTGTCTTTCAGGAGTCTCATAATGATATTTTGTTCTTTGGCACAAAGGATTTCTATCCATTTAACAAGTCTACTTTTTTGCTATTTGTTTAACTGAATTTCATGGTACATTCAGGATTTGAGTAAATCAGCATTCAGTACATTTGTCAGAAATAAATCTTCATTGAATGTTAGCATTTTTTAAAAAATGGTTGGCTTTCCAATTTCTAATCAGATTACTACAGAGTTTTCCAGCAAGTATTTATGTAAACAATTGTCTTATGAAGTGATTGTCTGTGGTAATAAACCATCTAATTGTATTATGTGTTCTTGAAAGGGTCAAAGAAGGGACATACTGAGGTGCAAGGCAGGCAAACAGAACATTTTGGAATTGACTCAGTAGTGTTTGTATTTTAATAGGTTGCAAATAGCATACCCGGAATAGAAATGTTAAAGGCACATACAGTAGTTACATATTTCAATGTGCAAAATGTTTGACTGAAACCATAAATGTACTCTGAAATCAGCCTTGATTTGAGTTCACCCTACTTTTGAATACCTTAGGTGACTTAGGTACATCGAAGCCTTAGATGTGGCTGTGGAAAAGGCTGTGAAAAAGGCTAACGACTGTGATTGTAAGGTATTATTTTCCCCATTATACAGATGGCTTAAGTAAGCACAGAGAGGTGAAGTGACCTCCCTAGGGTCACACAGTGAGTCAGTAGCAGAGTCAGAACACAGAATTCTCATCTTCTGGTTTTATATAGAAAAACAGCATTGGTTGTCTGAATAGGGACTCTTCAGACAAACTTAGTGAGCACTGTACACTTTGTATTCTGTGTTGTTGTTGAAATCAATATATTTGAAAATGTAGAAAACATCCAAAAATATTTAAATAAAGAGTATTCTGTTTTTGTTTAACAATGCGATTAAAACTGTGATTACTTTTTAATCATTTGACAGCCCTAAAATAAATATTATACCGTACAGTATGTCCACTACATCAGTTCAGTTCTCATAACATATTAAGATTTGACTTAAAAGTAGACTGAATCCTGAACCAGAAGGCATATGGCTTTGTTAAAAGTACATTAATCCTTAATTTATCTTTCTGAACAGGATTGTAAAAGGATTAGGGAATCTGGCCTGGTGCATTGTATTTAAACCACCCTCTGCTGCTAGCACAGCAATGTTGTTCTTTCTTTGACACAGACCCAGACAGAGGCTGAGTGTAGCAAGGAAGCAGACAGCATGCTGACGCCTCCAGTCAGTGCCCGGGTCTGGCTCCAGGATTTGTAAACAGAAACTTCCTAGGCTCCAATAAGCCAGACAGTGGCTCTACTTCTGATCTGCATGCCGGAAGTGCCTGCTTGTACAAGCCCAGCTATTGCACATAAGCACATATAACTCTGTGTTTAAGTTTGGCTGAACCTTTTTACTGCAAAAATTATTAGAGAGGGGAGGGAATATGTGTTTACTGAAGCTAGGGGAACATGACAATTTCATTGAGTTTTGTAACAGCAAAAGGTATTTAAAAAAAGAAAAGCAGTAACATTAAAGTTACAGAATACTTTCCATTTAATAAAGGCCTGATTTTCAGACTGCACACATCTGTGAAAGTATACATTTACGGATGACAGAGTTGGAATGTATTGTCAGTATGGAGGAGGACCAGAATATAATACAAGATTTCTATGACCTTGAAAACTGAAGTAATAGAAATAGATGAAATTTAATAGTGCAAAGTAAAAGGTCACTTAAGGACTAACAAGCATTTTTGCTATAAACTGGGTACATATCAATTGGAAACGACAGAGGAGAAAGACCTGGGTGTAATTGATCAGTCACAGAATGACTATGGTCCACCACCGTGATGTGACTGTGAAAAAGTCTAATGCAATCGTAGGATGCATTAGATGAGGTATTTCCAGTAGAGATAGGGAAATGTTAATACCACTATACAAGGCCCTGGTGAGACTTCATCTGAAATACTACGTGTAATTCTGGTCTCCTATGTTTAAGAAAGATGAATTCAAATTGGAACAGGTGCAGAGAAGGTCTACAAGGATGATCAGAGCAATGGAGAGTCTACCTAATGAGAGGAGACTTAAGGAGCGTGGCTTGTTTAGCCTAACCAACAAAGGCTGAGTGGAGATACGGTTGCTCTTTATAAATATGTCAGAGGGATAAACAGCAGGGAGGAGGAGAGGAGTTATTTAAATTAAGGGCCAATGTTGGCACAGGAACAGATGGATAAAAATGAGGCATTAACAAGTCAAGGCTTGAAATAAGATGAAAGTTTCTAACCATCAGAGGAGTGAAGTTCTGGAGGGTGAAGCCTCCCAAAGGGAGCAATGGTGGCAAAAAAACTAACTGGTTCCAAGACTGAGCTTGATAAATTTATGGAGGGGATGATATGGTGAGATTGCCTGTGAGGGCATGTGGCCAATCTGCAATTGCTAGTAGCAGATATTTCCAATGACTGGAGATGGGACATTAGATGGGGAGGGCTCTGAGTTACTTCAATGTAGTTTTTCTCAGGTGTCTGGTTGGTGGGTTTCACTGACATGCTCAGGGTCAACTGATTGCCATATTTGGGGTTGGGAAGGAATTTTCCTCCAGGTCAGATTGGCAAAGACATTGGAGTTTTTTCACCTTGCTCTGCAGCATGGGGCACGAGTCACTTGCTGGTTTAAACTAGAGTAAATGGTGGATTCTCTTTAATTTGAAGTATTTAAATCACAATTTGAAGACTTAAGTAACTCAGCCAGAGGTTAGGGGTCTATTACAGGAGTGAGTGCGTGAGATTGTTACCTGCAAAGAGGTCAGATGATCATTATTGTTCCTTCTGACCTTAAGGTCTATGAGTCTATGTAAATATTTTTCCTGGCAGTTTTTATGCAATTTTTAATATTTTTTTGATCTGAGAGTTATGTCCAAGAATGTTGGAATATTTAATTGTGAAATATTTATTATTGAGTCTATTGCAATTAAAGTAGTTTAACCTGCCTTTGTTAAGTAGGCTCGCTTTCTGTGTTCCGGTACATGCATTCTTTTGTGGCCCAACATTTTTATAGATGCTGAGTAAGTGACTTCCCTCAATTTAAAACTACTGCTATTTTTTGATTTATTGTCAGAAATGAAGACCAAGGGGTTCAACATCAATGTAAGGGGATATTTTATCTTGCTGTGAAGCTTTTTTCTTTTATTTATTAAAGAACATTTTTCTATGTATTTTAAAATTTTCAAATAAAATGTTCTTGAGGTACTGCTGTTCTAATTGCAAACTAGATGTATATGATTTATCTTCCAGCAGCTAAATGCTGATCTTGAAACCAAGATGCAGCATATTTTATTCATTTTGCTTTTGGAGGTGAGACCTGCTCTCATTTTACTTTGTCAGTAGCCAAGAATCCATCTCTTTACTTTTTTAAAATGCAGTTTTTTGTGTAGCCTACATTCAGGTTTAATTTCACATTAGCAACGAACGTCAGATATATCAAGACTATAATTAGAAACAGTATTTTAGATATAGTAGTTTTCACACTGTACTATTAGAAACTAACCCACAGATGTCTCTGGACTCAGAGTAATGAAACCAGAGAGAAAAATTGAGTTGGGCTTTTAAGGATTTTGAAATTAATTTTAAATGTCACAGTTCAATGCTGCCTTCTTTTTTAAAAGAACAAGAAAATGACTAATTTTACACGTAAGACTTGAGTTTAGATTCAACCCTCCCATGTTAAATCCAGAGGCTCTAGACTAGGAGGTCTCAGTGAGGACTCCGTTGTGTAGATATCCCCTATGTTATCTCATCAGCGGTGGTGGGGGAGCAGGTTTTGCCTACATGTTTGCAAAAACCCCAAAGACTCAAACCTCAACTATAGATTCAGGTGGATTTGCATGGAGGCAGAGAGATCTGCATGGAGCCCACTGGAGCCACACTACCATGATCTTCCTCTGATCATGCTTCCTCAAGGATCCCTCTGGGGATTCTGCTGAAAAGATATTACTGCCCCAGCTGTATTATCTTTCTGTGCATTCTTTGTGGAACTGGAGGAGTAGGAGTGTTGCCATCTCCCATTACTTTATTGCAAGGCTGGTGATATTTGGTGTTTTTGTTAAAGCCTGACATCCTAGAGTCAAGTGATTACATGGAAATCTCAGCTTTTGGATTTAAAAAAAAAACAAAAAACCCTGGCCTGAATGGTTGTGGAGAAAAGCATGAAAATGTTACCTAAGCGTACCCTATGCGCTCAAAAATCAGAAGGCAATAAAAATACTTCCAAATGTATTATCTAAAAGTCTGAGTTCTTAAGGCCTAGTTCATGAATTTTGAACACTTGGAGTTTGGCAATACTGACGATGTGAAAAACACATGGTGTCTCTGGCCTGCCCTCTCCCACTCCCAGTCTGCTCACTCCATCTACTCCTCTCTCCGTGAGGTCCAGAGGAGTCCTCTGACTGAGCTATGAGGGAACACTGACCTCCATTCCACCTGGTAATGGGGACATCTCCACACACAGAGACCCCCTCCATGAGCAGATCTCAGGGCTACCATCTGGGCCTTGGATTTAAAAACAAACAAAACAAAATCTAAATCCAGGTACTCTTCATAGAGTTAATATTATATATATTACTCATAAGAGTAGAAAGAGTTCCTTATAACTTTTAAAGAACTGAAAAGTTTGTTTCTATTTTTTAATGAAAATATCTAAGATTTCTGTATATTATAATACATTGGAATAAAACTACTCATTTTAAAAAAAACATTTGAATTTATTTATGTTACAAGGTAAAGTTAAGGTACAGTTAAACTTTGTTTTCCATTGCATACAATAGTTAATTACATCATTATCATCAGAAACTCAGCTGTACAGGGATGAGGTTGAAGCAACATTAATAACCTGCAGATTCCCCTCTATAGTACATAGTATGTATTGATTGGAGGAGAGCCAACAGTCTGGATCTACATTTTTAGAAGATCCATTCATTTAAGGGTAAAATGTGGTAAACCTTGCTCTTCCACTCCTTGTACACAGAACAATGAGCAGGAAACTCTGAGTTGAACCTGGTGGCGTTTTCTACCTTCAACTAAGGGGAAAATGTGTAAGGGAGTACGATGGGTTGTACTGGCCCTGCACTGAACAAGAAGGGGTTAACACCATACGCTGGGCAAAGGAGGTCATGCCTCCTCGCCACTGCTAGGCATGCTCCAACTGGAGCCTCAGTATAAAAGGGAGCAACCCATCTCAGTTGGGGCTGACCACTGAGGAGAGAGGATGCATACTTTGAGCTCCCTCCCAGGAGCTGCTGGAGTGCCAGGCCCTAGAGGTGAGGCGTGCCGAGACTGAGGCAGATACCTGGCTACCTGCAGAAGCCCAAGAGGGGACGGAGCTGTTGGGAGCTTTGCCGGCTGATGACCCCTGAGACCAGACGACTCACTGACTATGGCACTGGAAGACAGGGTAGGAAGTAGCCCAGGGGAACTAGACGTTGATCTGGTTGTGAAGCCAGGATAAGGGCAGCATGTTTCACACGGATCACCACTGACCTAGTGGCAAATCCACTTGCTGCTACCAGAGCCCTAGGCTGGGACCTGTTGGAGTAGGGAGGGCCTGGGTTCCCCTACCTCGGCCAACACCCACCTCTGGGTGGCAGCAAAACCCTCACTCTGGCTCTTAGGCCACTCAATCCCACTAGAAGGGACAGTGATATTTACTCTGGCCATTAGGTCACGCAACCCAGCTAGAGAGGGCAGCCATATTGACTCTGACCATTAGGCCACACAGTCCCACACACTGGGGCCACTGTAGTACGGTGACCAGATGTCCCAATTTTATAGGGACAGTCCTGATAGTCATGACTTTTTTTATATATGAGTGCCTGTTACTGCCCACCGCTGTCCTGATTTTTCATACTTACTAACTGATTACTCTACACCATAGTGACCAGACCATTAGGTCATCCTGCCCTAAGGCTAAGGGCAGACGTTAAAACTCAACTGCAGGGCTATAACAGCCTTTTCCTCTCCCCTAAGGGAGATTGGGTATGCCAGCCCCACAATAGGGAGAAAATGGCCATTTGAGAAGAAATAGCACATTACAGGTCTCTTTCATCCACCAGTGATTGGCAAATTCAATAATAGCAAATTTCTCAGCACATCATTGCTTTTGGAAGTGTAGTGTGCTTGAAAAAGTTTTCTGTTACTTTCAACCTAAAGATTAAGGAAATGGCCTTTTTTATGTCTTACCCTTAGAGAAGTTTTTGATACTTTTTATGAAGGATATTTTTTAGAAAGTAAATTGCATCATAGTGGCATAAGTACTGGAAAACTTAAGCATGCAAGGGCGCTTTCTGAGGAGTCATCCTCTGGGAGTCTGGGCAGATGGCAGCTTTGCTTTGTTTGGAAAGATTGAGTGGAAACAGTTTTATTCCTCAGACACAGATTTTCAGAATTTTCTTTTTGTGGGAGATTTTGAAAACTTTACCTTTTCATTCTGAATTGCAACAAAACTTTTTCATGATGTCAGAATTTCCCACAGAATGAAAATTCTGAGATTGTCAGGTATATTACAATGTAACATTCAGGATATAATAAAAAATGTACTGTTATCACAATACACCACTCCTGGTGGTGGAGTGGTAAGGAAGGGGCAATTTCCCGCAAGCCTTCATTTGAGAGGGCCCCCCAAACCTGAGTGGCGCTGTGACCCTGCCTCCCGGTTGCAACACCTGGAGCACGAAGCTGGGCCCAGCCCCATGGGACAGGAGCCACTGCTATGGGGTGAGTACAGGACGGATTCAGTTTCCAACACTCCCTTTTCCCCCACCTGGTCTCCCCTTAGTAGTATCTTTTTTTGGAAGTAATGGGGGCTTCAGTTTCAGATTTTGCCCTGGGCCCTCTAAAGCATCTGTGAGGTTCTGACTGGTATTTTGTGGATAATTCCTGTAAATCTCTTGCTCAGCTAAATTGATTATTAAAATAGTTTTGGTCTACTCATCACTTATATGCTATACATAAAGTTAATATTATTCTGGGGTGCATTAACAGGAGCATCATATATAAGATACAGGAGGTAATTGTTCCACTCGACTCAGCACTGGTGAGGGCTCAGCTGGAATATTGTGTTTAAGAAAGATGTGAAGAAATTGAAGAGAGTCCAGAGGAGAGCAACAAATATGATAAAAGGTTTAGAAAACCTTACCTATGAGGTAAGGTTAAAAAAACTGGGCATGTTTAGTCTTGAGAAAAGAAGACTGAGGGAGGCAGCTGCTAAGTCTTCAGTTACATTAAGGGCAGTTTATAAAGAGGATAGTGATCAGTTGATTTTCATGTCTATTGAAGGTAGAACTAGAAGTAATGGGCTTAATCTATAGCAAGAGATATTTAGACTAGATGTTAGGGAAAAAAACTTTCTAACTGTAAGGATAGTTGAGCCCTGGAATAGGTTACCAAAGGAGATTGTGGAATCCACATCACTAGAGGATTTTAAGAACAGTTAGACAAACGCCTGTCCAGAATGGTCTAGTTATACTTGGTCCTGCCTTAGTGCAGGGGGGTGGATTAGCTGACCTCTCGAGGTCCCTTCCAGCCCTACATTTCTATGATTCTATAACACTTGCTGAATTCATTCTTTTTTTGTGCTTATACTTTGGTGTGATTTCCTGAGGGGCCAAGGGGATCAAAATAGTTTAAAATATTTTGAAGTATAAATAATAAATGTTTTAACTGCCATTTTTAATGAGGAGGCTGATACTGGAAATTAGATCAAATTAGAACCAATCAGTGTGAGATTAAAATTTAGAATGACAACTCAAATACTTGAGCTCTTGGAAACAGTTGATAATATTATGTATCTGTTCAAGAGGAATGGAAGCCCAACACTGTATCATAAAAGTCCTGCAGGGCCATTGTGAAAGGAAATAATTTTAGAAGCAGCTAGAATTAATTATACTTATAAGATCCTTTTTGCCTACTTATAAAAGCTACATCTTTGCAGCACTGTGTTCAGTTCTCCACAGCTGAAGGCCACATTGCACACACATTCTGTAGCTCTGTCTTGTATTAAGTTTATATTTTGAACTTCAGGATCTTTGCCATACTTGTGTGATCTCATCTTCAGTGTCATTCAGATTCCTTACTTAAAAACACCAAAACAAAAACCGTACAATAACAGTTTTGCGATTGAATATTTTAAACCTATCACAACAGAGAAACTGCACTGAGAGCTGTAAGTATGATTATATGGAATACGATTATATGGCAAGGAGTCCATTTCACCAGATATTGCAAACATAAAATCATGGATTACATAGGCCCTTGGTTAAGGCTATACATACAGCTTTATGTGAACTCCTGCCCCCTTGTGTTTATTCATTACAATACGGTCTTGAGAAATTGTGATTATTTAAATAAATACATTATCATACAGTGTATCTACAACCTATATACATATATGTAGTATTTTCTAGCACTATCTCATACTCTCTCTGTGCAAGAAAAGCATAGTCAGTCAGTCAGTCATTTAAGGTATGTGAAAAGTACATAACAGACCATACATGCACAAGAGCACTTGAGCTTTAATGAACGACATAGAGGGCTAGTGGAAAGTTGTTTAATGCATTACAATATACATTACAACTTCTGAAATATACTGATATATAATACATGCCTAAATCTGTACAACTATTCTACATTGTCTACTCCTGTGTTTCTCAACCTTTTAAGTAGCAAGTACCCCCTAACTTCTGAAAATTTTAATAAGTACCCCAACACTCAATTTTCCACTCTGAGAAATACAATATTTTTCCCCTTTACCATTGGATGACTATTTCTCATAAAGCAGGAGAGTTCTGAGTTCTGCAGTGCTGTGTGGCTGTGGCAGATCACAAAATCCCCTGCTGTTTCTCCTCTCCTTCCTTCTCCCCTTCCTCCATATAGGAGCAAAGATCAATGCCAGCCAATCACTATGGCCTGATGGTGGGGTCATGTGGTGTTCTCCTCACACAAGTGGGAACTTGTGAGGTATAAGCAGGCACTAGCAGCCCACCAGAGTGGATAGCAGCACTCCCCATGGCCGTCCCTAGGGGGGTGCGGATCTGGGGCAAATCACACTGTGTGGGCCCTTCTTAACATTTTTATACTGGTAAAATCTGGGGCTGTCATAGTTGTCAATTTCACTGTTCAACTAAAGCAGTGAAATTGACAAGTAAGCCTGTTGGTAGAGCCCAGCTCCAGGACTGGGCAAGCCGTTGGGCTCTCCACCTGGCTTTCTGGGCACCAGGCTTTCAGCCGAGGAGGGGAGCTGCCCCCTGGGCAAGTTGTAGTCAGCTGCCATCTGGCTGCCAGCTCGGGAGGTGGGCGACTGCCACCTGCTCCAAGCTTGGGCAGAGGAGGCTTCCACGCAGGCTGGGACTCGGGGATGTGGGCAGGCAGCAGGCAACTGCTGCCAGTCTTCATACAGGGCACGGGAGGCTGTCTCTCAGCTCAGAGCCGGGGCGTGGGTGGCAGCCATCCATCTGCGAGCCCAGCTTGCAAAGCACAGAGACTGCCACTGGGCTCCCACCTGGGAGTTGGGAGTTGGGAACAGGCAGGACCAGGCTGCTGCCACCTGGCTTTCGAAAAAGCCAGTGGCTGCTGCCCAAGCCTCCGGCTGCCACCTGGCATCCCAAAAAGCCGGCAGCTACCACTCAGCTTCTCAGGACTGGGGTGGCTGCCATCTACCTCCCAGCTGGGACTGGATGGGAAGCAGGTGGCTGCAACCTGACTTCCCCAGAAGTCGGCGACTGCCACTCACCTCCCTTCACTGGATTTTTTGCCGTGTATTCCCTGCCTGTGTCTAGCGTACCCCTAGGTGTACGCGTACCACAGGTTGAGAAATTATGCTCCATAGCATTCTTTAGGCTGAGGTCAAAGTCTTTCCGACCCAGTCCATTGCTTGTGTTCTGAAACATGGAGCCTTCTTTTCCTTTTCTTCTCTGACCTTGGCCAGTCTGTACCCTCCCTTCCTTCCGCCCAAGTTTCCGGTGCCTCTCCCTGTGAGGCCTCTTTAAATCCCTGATTTGTCACATCTGTCTTATCTAGGAATTTTCCTTTTTCCCAACACCAGCCCCTACAGGGGGAAGGTTGGAGAGAACTGGTTTCCTCTAGGATGCAGATACTCTTTAGCATAACTATTGTGTGGTCAAAGCACAGTTATTAATATTAAGTACTCTCCGTTATCCTCAGTCTGGTGCTGCAGGTCCTGTCTGCACTGATGGATTCCACATGTCCATAGGGCATTCAGTGATACAGCAATTTTCATAGCAACTTAATAATAGCTTCATAATATCAACCAGGATTCATAAGTTGGACAGACAGATTTTCCATATCATCACACCTTACAGTGTTGGCCTTAACAATAAAGGGGTTATGGCTTTTACACACTCCTTTGCTCTCAACTACCAATTTTTAGAATAGCTCCCCATCCACCATGCCAAGCACTGCATACTCACTTTGAATAACATGAGAATAGCTTCATCTGAAACAGTAACATTTACAACTGTTTAGAAGTATATAGACTATTGTGTCATGTGTGGAGACTGACAGCATTCTTTCTATAGTGTTTCTTGTCACTTTTGGCTGATAGTCACTTGCAAGCCACATGGTAGTGCAAAATGCCATTTTCTAAGCCAGCCTAACAGACCAAAAGCATTTAATCTGTGTTTACCAAATGTAGATAATTTGCATATGTAAATACAATCTTGTGTGTCTAGTGTGACTGGTTATATAACTTTCCTCCCACCACTTCCTGCTGTTGTCTACCCACCCTCCTCCTTCCCAAGTAGTCATAAGCCATGTTTACCCACAGTTTTATAGGGCCTTGAAAACGGTGATATACACACACATTAAATATCATTTCCAAGGCCAACAACCATTAAGGTCTCCTGTGACATCTTCTTTGCTGGGTTTTCCAGTGCCTGTAGCTGGTCCCATTCAGAGTTTCTTCCCACAAACTTTCATTATTTCCTTTCTTTGTGCCAGTGTTTCCAAGATGATGAGTTGGGTCGCAAGAAGGTCCTAGATAAGTCATGGGCCTTGTGTGGAAGGGAGACCCTGTGGGTGGGATGGTTGGAGAGTGAGCTCTCCTTACATCCCACAGTGGCAGCTCCTGTCCCATGGGGATGGGCCTTTCTCCCAGGTCTTGGCATTGTGATCTGGTGTGCTAGGTCGCAGCACCACAGAGGGTCAACTGGGCCAAGTTTTAGTGAGTGGCAGGCCAAACCTGAGTAACCCTAGTGCCGGGTTGCAATACCACTGACTCAAGTTTGACTCAGCAGCACTGCTGATATGCAGAGTATGGTAGCCCAAGGCCTGATCTATGAGTTGGAAAACAGCGAAACTCTGCCTCTGGATAGGTAAAAGCGTGAGGCTTGACATCTGAGTGGGTGCATTTAGAGAGGCCAGAGAGGAGACAGGTGCAGTTAGCCCTGTAACTATGGCAAGAGGTCACCTTTTAAAAAGTAATGTGTGTCCTCAGATAATTCAGTTGAGTAATTGGTGGGTATATAGTGGTGATTACTGTATGTATATAACTGAGACCGATGAAAATACAAGAAATTGCTACATTGTAGCTGCATCATCAGATAGTTTAAAGTGCAACAAATACACAGTTAATTATGTAAAATATCTACATAGCTTACTACATGCCAGACATCATATTGAACATGAATGACAGAATAAACATAATATACATTTTAAAATGTATTTCAATAAAAAGATAGATTGAGATTTCATTTACAAAAGTCAGAAAATCCAAAGTGATTCTTACTCAAGCTGTTAATCTTTATTCCTGCACTTCTGTAGTATTTTATATTTTATATAACTGTATGTGATTTAATTTTAATACCTTAATATTTATTTGAAATGTAATTTTAGTTACAATCTATATGACAATCATGACTTTGCATTTCTTGACTTTTTAATGAATGAAATCACAAATATCCTCCCTAGAATATATTGCTGTGTTGCGATGAGGTTTTTTTCATCAAATTTCCTTTACAATCAAGAGAAGTGATGGTGCCTTTCATTTAACTGTTGAGCAACCTCTTTGATTTTTGATATTTATAACGTAGAACCTTTTTTCGCATATCTACTACAGCCCATATGTTATCTTTTACAGATAATTTTTCACATGTACTTACTACTTTTCACAGCTGTAACCAGCTTTTTTATTTTGTATTTCCAGCTATTTTTTATTTTTTCTCTCATATCACTACAAGAAGCTGTGTTCTCTCTAATTTGCTTTCTTTTCTTGTTTGATTCATTTCGGTCCTGTCCACACTGGGAATTGGAGTGAATGAACCATGTTTAAATGGGCTTTAAATATAGCTCCAGCTTAATCAGTTTGTAACATTTGATTCCACCAATATGGATAAATTGTGGGTTAAACTTTATTAGAATCTTGTTTAAAAAATATGCTCCATGTCTAGGCCTAGAATACATTTTAAAACATTCTTAGGCTCCATCTGCAGTTCCCTATCATGTAGGGAACAATTTTAGTTGTAACAATGCTTAAAGCAAGATAGATCCCAAACTCAGATTAAAAGCCAGTGTAAATGCAATCTTATAATACTACATACAATGGTTCTGACATCCGAAGAGTATCTGTGGTAATACATTAATGTTAAATATAATGGATTGTGATATGCAGTCGAGACTGTAGAATTGTGGTTACTCAGGACCCAATTTAGGAAAGTACTGAAGTATATGCCTATGTTAAGCATGTGTTTAAGTCCCATTGAGCTAAAGTTGAGCATGTGCTTGGGTGATTTCTGGAACAGGGATGCTCTCTTGAATCAGATCCTTAAAAAGAAAAGCATTTCTATTTACAGTACATGGTACAGATTCACCCCAACTTACCACAACTTCTGTGAGCCTAACCCAGGGCATAATAAAAAGTCTGTCAGTGGAGAAGTTGCAGTGATATTGCAACCTCCTCTTCACCAAGATGTAGATAATGAATTTTCATTTAACATTAATAGAAAATTGGCCACACAAATTAGAGAAATATAATACAGAATGTGAAAATGGGTAGGTTGAAAAGCTGAGAGATCTTCATGGGTCTAACGGTGTAGAATACCAGGCTGTGCTGAGAGCAGAATGAAAGAGAACAGAAAAAAGTTTGTCACAAGTGAGAAGTAATGGATCTTTTAAGAAGTGCACCTTAGCACTAACTCTTCTATGTCATGGTTATTGCAGTAGAAGTACAGTGCAAGTAAGATTGTTTTGTAATCCTAAATTGCAAACTAAGAAAATATTCAAAAGTGTGTCAAAGAAGACATGGTCAAGTAAAGCTATAATCAAAAGAATTCTTCATTAATCAGTTCAGGGTTTTGGGAGATACCATCAGCCTATGTCTAACTTATTTTAATTTCAGCTACCAATTGATTTCCTAGATTTCATGCTGTAATGCATTTCTGAAGGATTATCATCATTAAAGAAAAATAAAGATTTTAACTATTAAAATATCTTGATTTCAGATATAGTCTTCATACAGTTTATGGGTTTCAAAACCTAGAGGAATGAGAGGAAAACAGATGAGTTAGAAGTAGAAAATCTTATGGGGATTGAGGAACCTTCTGGTGAATTTTTATGCCAAGTTCATTAAAAAAACATAACTGAATGTCCCTTCTAGAAGAAGTTCTGAATATTATACTACTATAATTCTTTCCAGCTAGTAGTATAATGGACTTGTTACAACTTCTGTAATTCATAACACTGTTAAAAATACAAATTGGAGAGCTGGGCCAATCAACCTTGTGTGGTTGTGCTGTACATTGCCATATGGAAGACCATAATTCAATTTCCAGTTTTGGTGTCTCATTCTCCATGCAGACAAGAAAGGGCCTGGAGAAGCTGCAAAAGTAATGTATTCAGCTATGTTGAGCTAGTCAGCTGTTCTCTCCTTAAATTTAAGGGTAAAATAAATTAGGGACATATAGTGTATTTGTTTCTTGTTTCTGTTACTTTGTCTGTTTTATGGTCCTGAATTTTTCCAATGTACATTTAAAAAATAAAAATAAAGCTGACGTACTCAATCTTATTTCTTTCAGATTCATCTCATTCTTTTCACCGAGATGAGACTATCGTTATTGCCTTGGCCTCAGTCTCTGTATTAGCTGTTTTGATTGCTGCTCTGTTCTTTGGATATAGGATGCTTGCAGGTAGAATTTGATGAGCTTTTCTTTTTTCATATTATTCTTTTGACTGTTCTTCACAATTATAATTTCCTTATCTCCCTCATCCCCTCTCCCTTTTTGTACATTTCTTAATGGCCCATAGAAATTTCTAAGGACTCCCCAGGTTTTTAATCTAGGTTCCATTTTTCTTCCATGAATCCTCTGTTCAACAAATAATTGGAATGGAGCCATCAGTCTTCTCTAAGGCCAACACCAATGGCATTCTGTGTCACACATGAAAGAACAGTTGTATAGCAAATAGCTATCACCTTCCCAATCCCTACTCTTCTCATGTTAGCTTTACTAGCTCAGGGGAAAAGGATTTGCAAGGTTACTCCTGGCTTGGCATATCCTTCACCATAATGTCCACTGTTGCTGTCAAGTCCCAAGATAGTTCTGTAACTATTCTCATATGCAATTTTGCATAAAACTTAACTATCAGAACTTCTGGTTCCTGTATCTACAGGGGACCGTAAGCAAGGTCTGCACAGTATGAACATGATGGAGGCAGCAGCATCAGAGCCTTCATTAGACCTGGATAATCTGAAATTGTTAGAGGTAAGTATGCCACTCAGAATTTCTGTATCTTTATTTACTCTTCATTGTTTGCCCTACCTGTGATCAAATTATCTGCCAGATATTGTAATATTTAAAAAACAGGCATATGTAATAAATACGCTATATTTTCCCACTTCTGTATTGTTCTGGTTGTGTCTATTGTGAACTGCAGTAAAAACCATAAACAAAACCACAAAACAAATAGAGGTAACCTCAGAAATGCCAGAAGCCAAAGACATTATTTTATCTTCTCTCTTTACTCACCAGAATCATTTATATTAGCCAGAATATGCTCTCCTTTTAGAAGAGCATTAACCATAGAAAAGCAGTAACGGGTACTTACACATATTGTATTTCAACGTCACATCAAAAATGTTTTTTCTATTTGACATTGATGACCATGTTAAAAATAATTAGAAGTACAATACCTTACAGTAATAGTCTGAAACATTGTAGTAACATTGCCATAAGTATAGAATTTACTGTGGATTTCAGTAGTATATTTCAATAATGGTGGGATGCTGTTTGTTTTGTCAATCTTCTCTGTCAAATATTCTGGAGGCAGTCCAGATCTTTTCTGTGGGCCTGGACATAGGATTTAGCAATAATTGTCCAGAATTCTCTGCCTTTGTTACACAAACTGCAGACTTCACGTTTCCCTTTGTATCAGAACTTTCAGAGGATTTGTAAAAGATTAACAGTGTCTGTTTCTTCACTGACTTAGAGCTTTTTTCTCCTCAAAACTGCTAAACTTAAAACATTTGGCACTGAGGAGGATTTGAAGGACATCGTTTTTTCCCCCCCCCTTCCCGAAATGGCAGAGAATGACAGCAGGCCATAGAGAATTGAGCTTCCATGTCCATGTTGAGACCTGCAGTTGGCTGCAGAGAAATCTGGCTCCTGATGGCATGTAGGCAAGATCATCTCCAAGGCAGTTGAGCAGGCCATAGTGAAACTAACTCCAAGGTGGAGTTTGGGCAAGGTCTGTGCTGAGAGAGTCAAACTGACTTTATGGAAGCTCCCTTCACTAAGATCAGGCCAGAATCAGTGACAGGTTTTCAGATTTCATAGGCTTCTCCCTTAGTCATGGGACTCCTATTCCTACAGTTTGCAAAGCAAACAAGGAAGTTTCACTGGAGCCTCCTATATCTCATAGGAAGTCAAGGTCAGTGGGAACCAGGAGGGAAGAAATTCCTGCTGCTAGCCATCATGTAGGCAAGGTCAGTGCTGAGGTGGCTGAGAAGGTTGCAAAGCATTCTCCCTTCCCACAAGGCTGCATTTTACCTGCAAGGCTTCAGCTGCACTAAAGGTGCCTGCATCTGGGAGTGAACCACCTCAGAAAATGAGTGCTTGGGATAATTGCAGAAGGATATTTGATAGAACTCACTCATTGTCCCACAGATAAGTTTATCCTTTCTTGAAAGCAAATTAAAATAAACCAACACTATCAACAAGACACTTCATAGTTGACGAATGGGATTAGGAATTTTGCTGTCAGTTTTTTCTCAGATCTGTATGCCACAGAGCCTGTGTATCCATTTGAGATTTAGCGACTCCTTGAGGATCTTCCTAGGATCTCAACATTGGATGTGGACATTCTTGAACATGACCTGACACTCAGAATTGACTTCTACCCTAAATGACTTTGCTCCAAGGAAGATACCTGGCATTGATGATTTTAAGGCCTTTTGGACCCTTCTTGAGCCTGACTTGCTTCAGGTTTTTCAGGGGGCCATCAGAGAGAACAGATTGCCACTCAGTTGTCATGGAGCACTTCTTCCTGTTGTGTTGGAAGAGGGACCTTCGGGAAGTGAAGATTTGGAGACTTGTGTCTGTGTCCCTACTTTGTGCCAACTATAATCTTTTTTCAAAGGCCTTGGCAAATACACTGAACACTGATTGGTTCAGTCGTGCATCCTGATCAGACCTATTGCATCCCCACAGATCCATTTTTTTATAACCTTTTCCTATTGTGGGATGTAATTTCAGCCTCAGAAATGTTTGATTTGCATGTTGGGTTGATTTCCCTTGACCAAGAGAAGCCCTTTGATCATGTAAATTATAGATATTTGTTTCTCATCCTTTGTGCTTTTGGTTTTGAGCCCGTCTGTCGGAAAATCAGACAGGTTTGTATGCTCTTTCTATCAAGCTTCCGTTATGCATGTTGCAAAAGCACCTTTCTGGTCTCCATCTCCTTGTTCAAACTTGTACTTCAGGGAAAGTCTCCACATAAGTTGATGAGGTGATTCTGTTTATTACTCATGATTGTGATGTTCAGATTTTGAATGAATATCAGCACTCTATTGGTCAGGCTTCATCAGCTCTCATAAATTGGGGGAAGAGTGACACACTCCTGCTGGGGCTTGGGTGATCTCCTGCCCCCTGATTTTGCCAAGGGGCTATTGTGGAGCTGATTTTGCCACGGGGCTATTAAGACACTGGGAATTAGCTAGGACAGGATGGTATTTTGGGTCAGAACTGGGAGGAGTTATGGAAAAGCTGGAGGGGGAGGCTACCAAGGTGGAAGTGGTGTTTACCTCATCTCTCCTGTGGGTGTGTGGTAATTGTTATTAATTTTAATTAATTCCATCTATGTTGTGGCATAAGTGTATTGTTCTACTTCGACTGATTGCTCATATCCATTCCAATATAGGTGAGTGCGCGCCCCGTGCACTGGTTCCCGGAACTTTTTCCCCCTTAGCAAGCCCCGTAGGGCCGGCTCAGGCACCCCCTGGAGTGCTGCGCTCATGCCGCAGTATATGAGGCGCCGCCGGCCCTGTGGGCCCTCAGTTCCTTCTTTCCGCCCGTTGACGGTTACTGGAACGTTTGCCTCTTGCTGACAACAAGTAGCTTCCCTGTTGTTTCATTGTTAATTAGTAAATAGTTAAGTATAGCAGTTTAGTTTGAATAGTTAAGTAGTATAGTTAGAACAATATATAGATAGCCCTCAGGGGCTTAAGGTTGGGCTATGCCTGGCTCAACCGGTTTCAAGTCCTGTGCCGCTTGTGGCAAGGTTTTCCTAGTGAGCAACCCTCACGACCGCTGCCTCCGTTGCCTCAGGGAGCAGCACCGTAAGGACAAGTGCAAAATTTGCAAGGCCTTCAAGCCGCGGACCCAGAAGGGGAGAGACGCAGGCTTGAAGGTCATCTTCATGGAGTCTGCATTCCGGCCGGACTCTGAACCAGCGCGATCCCCTACAGCACCCAGCATCTCCTTGGTGCAGAGCGCCCCACCAGCACTGGAGTCATCCCGTCAGCAACCTTCAGTGCCACGAAAGAAGAAGCAGCAGGAAGCCGCCCACAAGGACTCCCCCACGCTGCCAGTTGGGCCGGAGGCCAGTCAGGAGATGCCCCAGCTACGTGCCGTGGAGAGTACTCCAGCACTGGCATCACCTCGCAGGGAGCCTCCCCCGACTCCTGGGGGTGGGGAGCGCCCCTGCAAGGGCCGTCGACGCCGGAGGCATTCGTTGCGGCACGTGGCCTCATGGGCATGTCCACGCCTCCGTCCCCCCCTCGGCCGAGGACACAGGACCGGTGTCTCGGGGTAAACCCACGCTGAGTGGCCCCGGTGGGTGGTCGAGACAGGAGTCCAGGTCTCCCCCCAGATGGTAGCGAAGGGTAGAGAGTGCGGATTCCCCTCACAGCTCCGACTCTGAGTCGTCGAGCTCCTCGACACGAGGGCGGTCTAGAGGCTCACGCGCAAAGCGACGCCGCTATAGTTCCGCCTCTCATGGGGATCGCAGTTCGGGATCTTGTACCCCAGCACCGACTCCAGTGTGGCACCGGTCCCGATCCCCAGCACGCAGCCCGGCACGGATCCCGGCGCCTGACCAGACCTGACACACTCGACACTGGTCCTGATCCCCGGCATGCAGCTCGGCGCGGATCCCAGTACCAAAAGACTCAGCACCGATGGCGCCTCCGGCACCGCGCCACCAGTCAAGATCCTCGGAGTCAGAGCTGGGGCGGAGAAGTCACAGCTGGCACCGCTCCCGATCTGCTAGGGGAAAGCGCCTTCACAAGACCTCGGCAACAAGGAGGAGATCATATTCCAGTTCCTCCAGCCGCTCACCCCCTCGTTGGCACCGCAGGCATCAGCACCGACGGTACTCCTTGTGTTCTCGGAGCAGGTGGTCGACGAGGACTGGCCGGGACCGCAAACGTCGTAGACACCGCTCCAGCAGTTCGGGGTCCCATGCCCATCAGGAAGCTTCCCAGTCGGCACCGTTGCCGGCACCGGCGTGGCCACAAGGGCCCTGGCAGTGGCCCTACTGGGAATCTTGGGGGGGGCCCAGTTGGGCCAGGGTACGGTCTCGGTCCAGTCCTCAGTGGCCTAGCCCCCACTGAGCCAGCCAGACAAGGGCCATTCCTCGGAGGAGGAATCGGACTCTCAGGAGGGTCCCTCTACGGGGCCCCTCCCACAATTCTCTTCGTCTTCCCCTGATGATGCGGCTGCCAGGGACCATGGGGCACCCCTGCCTGACTTTAAGGCACACCAAGAACTGCTTAAGAGGGTGGCCAGCAACTTGAACCTGGAGCTCAAAGAGCTGTCTCAGGAGGAGGGCCCCCTCTTTGGTGTGTCAGGGTCAGCAGGGCCATCCAGAGTTGCCCTGCCAGTGCATGAGAGGGTTTTGAAGCTGGCCAAGGCCCTCTGGCAAACCCCTGTCTTGGTTGCCCCTACGTCCAAGGGCGCCAAAAAGAAATATTATGTCTCTATAACCACCCTGCTCTGGGGACTCTTGTGGTTGATGCCGCCAACCAACGAGATAGGCAGGGGGCCCAGGACAATACCCCCAAGAATGATAATAAAAAGCTAGACCTTTACGGCCACAAGATCTATTCTACGGGGGCCTGCAGCTGAGGATCGCCAACCACCAGGCGCTCCTCGGCCATTACAACCTGAACCTCTGGTCCTCCTTACAGAGGTTTGTGCAGGGATTGCCACAGGACCAAGCAGCGGACTTCGCCACTGTCACGGAGGAAGGTGCAGCAGTGGCAGAGGCGGCCTTACAAATGGCCAGCGATGCAGCAGACACCTCTAGCAGAGCCATGGCTTCGGGCATTGTGATGCGGCGGAGTTCCTAGCTACAGTCATTGGGGCTGTCTCAAGAGGTCCAGTAGTCCATTCAGGACCTGCCTTTCAATGGCGCTGGCCTCTTCTCTGAAAAGACAGATGACAAACCGCACGCCTTAAAGGACTCCAGGGCTACATTAAGATCATTAGGGCTCTACACTCCTCAGGCCTCGAGGCATCAGTCACGGCCGTAAGCCCAACACCAGCCCAACACCAGCCCCAACCTGCCCCTAGGCCGCCTCCCAGACCCGCTCAACCCAGGAGGGGTCGGGACAGATATAGACCGCCTAACCGGCGTGACTGCCAGGGGTCCTTGGCGGGCTCCCAACAAGGCCAGCCAAGGGGCATAACAACAAGCGCCAATTTTGATTGTGCGTCCAAGGGTGGCACTCTCACTGTCTCTTTGGATCTGACCCTACCATTCACTTACAGACTCAGGCCGTACTACACCGAGTGGCAGAACATCACCTCAGATCGCTGGGTCCTCGGTGTAGTCTGCAGGGGCTACGCCCTGCAACTCACTGCCTTCCCCCTGGACTCTCCCCCTACCCCATCTCTCGTCAGGGACCCGTCTCACGAGCAACTCCTCATACAGGAGGTGAACTCTCTCCTCCTCCTCGGAGCTGTGGAAGAGGTTCCTCCACAGGAAAGAGGAAAGGGGTTCTACTCACGATATTTCCTCATTCCCAAGGCAAAGGGGGGCCTGAGGCCCATATTAGACCTCCGCCGTCTGAACAAATTCATCAGACACCTCAGGTTCTGTATGGTTTCCCTAGCCTCCATCATTCCTGCTCTAGATCTAGGGGACTGGTATGCTGTCCTCAACTTAAAGGATGCTTATTTTCATATTACTATCCTTCCCGGTCACAGACGGTTCCTCCAATTTGTGGTAGCTGGCTCCCACTACCAGTTCTTGGCCCTGCCCTTTAGCCTCTTGTCCGCCCCCAGGGTGTTCATAAAATGCATGGTGGTGGTGGCGGCACACCTGCGCCACAGAGGTGTTCAGATCTTCCCCTACATGGACAATTGGCTGATCCGGAGCAGGTCCAGGGGCCACGTGAGGAACAGCCTGGCACTCACCTGTGCGACATGCACCAGATGGGGGCTGCTCATAAACGAGCAGAAATCCACTCTCACCCCGGTGCAGCGTATAGACTTTATTGGGGCCACCCTGGACACCACCCAGGCCAGAGCCTTCTTCCCACGACCTCGCTTCGAGGCGATGGCTGCCATAATCGACAATCTCCAGGTCCCCCACGACGACAGCCAGACATTGCCTGCAGCTGTTGGGTCACATGGCGGCCTGTACGTGTATGGTGAGGCTGGCTCGCCTCAAACTCAGGCCTCTCCAGACATGGCTGGCCTTGGTGTATGCGCCAGCCAGGCACTCGCTGAACAGAGTGGTCACCATTCCCACTCAGGTACTGACCTCCCTGGATTGGTGGAGGGACCCAGGGGAGGTACTGAGGGGTGTTCTCTTCAGAAACGGCACCATCAATAACTTTTATCACGGATGCCTCGGATGTGGGCTGGCGGGCCCACATCAGCAGTGACCTTCAGCACCCAGGGGCTCTGGTCGGCACAGGAGAGGTATCTCCACATCAACGTCCGGGAGCTCAGGGCAGTCCGCCTGGCCTGCAAGGTATTCCTCAGATTCGTGAGGGGCAGAATGGTGCAGGTCCTCATGGACAACACAGCGGCCATGTTTTACATGAACAGGCAGGGAGGGGCGCGCTATTCGGCCCTTTGCCAGGAGGCCATTCGACTTTGGGACTTTGCGGTAAGGCACGACTTCCACATATCTGCCTCCCACCTCCGGGCGGTCAGGAACGATGAGGCAGACCGCCTCAGCAGGTCGTTTCTACGCTGCCACGACTGGTCACTGCACCCGGAGGTGGTCACTTCCATTTTCTACAAGTGGGGTGTTCCCCAACTGGACCTGTTCGCGTTGTCCTGGAACAGGAAGTGCCCGAGGTTCTGCTTAATCCGGGGTCACAAGCCGGACTCCATCTCCAATGCGTTCCTTATAGATTGGGTGGGGACCCTTATGTATGCATTTCCCCCCATTCCGCTACTGCCCAAAGCCCTCTTGAAGATCAAGAGGGACAAAGTGGACATCATTCTGATCGCCCCGGCCTGGCCGAGACAGCACTGGTTCAGCAAGTTGCTGAACCTGTCCATCGCCACGCCGATGCCGCTCCCAAGGCGTTACAACCTGCTCTCCCAGGACCAGGGTCGCCTGCTGCACCCGGACCTGGGCTCCCTCCACCTGACGGCATGGAGACTCTGTGGCTGACGGAGGGGGAGAGAGCCTGCTCTGTGCAGGTCCAACAGGTTCTGCTGGGTAGCAGAAAACCTTCCACTGGGGTGGTGTACCGGGCCAAGTGGAAGCGCTTTACCTTTTGAGCGGAATCCCGGGGTATCCCACCGAGCTATTCCCCCGTACAGGCGATTTTGGAATACCTGCTGCACCTGAAGCTGCAGGGTCTAGCTCTGGCCTCCCTGAAGGTGCACCTGGCGGTCATCTCGGCCTTCCACTAGGCGATGGAGGTAGGTCACTATTCTCACACCCCATGTGAGTCAGGTTCCTTAAAGGGGCGGAGAGGCTGTATCTGCAGGTCCGTGACCCAGTGCCTCCCTGGGATTTGAACCTGGTCCTTGCTGCTCTGACAGGACCTCCCTTTGAGCCCATGGCTACGTGCCCGCTGCTTGTTCTCTCTTAGAAGGTAGCCTTCCTGGTGGCCATTACATCGACTAGGAGGATCTCTGAGATAAGGGCTTAGACCTCGGAGCCCCCCTACACTGTCTTTTATAAAGACAAGGTGCAACTGAGAACCCACCCGGCCTTCCTGCCTAAGGTGGTGTCCCAGTTTCATTACAACCAGGATATCTTCCTCCCCGTGTTCTTTCCCAAACCGCATGGGTCGGAGGAGGAGGGAGCGGAGATGGCACTCACTGGACGTCAGACATGCTCTGGCCTATTACATCGACTGGACGAGGCCATTCTGGAAATCAACGCAGGTCTTCGTGGCAGTGGCGGACCGGATGAAGGGCTCACTTGTCTCCACCCAGCGCATCTCCGCCTGGATCACCGCCTGCATCAGGACCTGCTATGAGCGGGCGAAGGTGCCACTTCCAGGAGCTGTGTCGGTACACTCAACCAGAGCCCAGGCCTCAGCGGCGGCCTTCCTGGAGAGGGTGCCCCTGCAGGACATCTGCAAGGCAGCGACCTGGTCATCGGTCCACACCTTCACGTCCCACTACACCATCGTGCAGCAGGCGAGAGGACACGGCCTTCGGCAGGGCCGTGCTCATGAGAGTAGCTTGATGTTGACTCCTACCCACCTCCAAGGTATGGCTATTTAATCACCTATATTGGAATGGATATGAGCAATCACTCGAAGATTGCTGCTGTTGTTCTTCGAGATGTGTTGCTCATATCCATTCCACATCCACCCTCCGTCACCGCTGTCGGAGTCAGCAGAAAGAAGGGACTGAGGGCCCACAGGGCCGGCGCCACCTCATATACCACGGCATGAGCGCGGCATTCCAGGGGGTGCCTGAGCCGGTCCTACGGGGCTTGCTAAGGGGAAAAAAGTTCCGGGAACCAGTGCACGGGGCACGCACTCACCTATAATGGAATGGATATGAGCAACACATCTCAAAGAACAACAGTTACTGGTAAGTAACCCTATTTTTTGGATCGCCCTCCCACTCTTTTTAGAAGGTTCTTATGGACTTTTTCTGTGATGGGCTGAGTCAGAGTATTTTGTAGCTACCCGTTGTGGAAGGGGGTCAAGACCTCATTGATCTTTTTTTAGCTGAGTTGCTATTTTTCTGTTACATTCTCTGCAGCAGCTGTTGTTTGTGGATGAGCCTGTTCCTTTATTTTTCTTTGGTAAGTAGGGGGTTTGAGCTGTGACCGGGAATTTTTTTTTGTTGGACTTTGATGTCTCAGTTTTGAGCTCTTGCCCATTTTTTTAATCAAAGCTTGATTAATATTTGGAGAGTTTTTTAAGCAGAGGCTGCAGGATAGGTGGCTCGAGTTCTTTAGAGTTGCTTACTGAATCTCTTGTTTATAACCCTGCACTGAGGATTCATAGTCTTATTTCTAGGAGTCTTTTATCTTTTCCCTTATTTCATCAGGTGTAACAAAACCAGTTAATTTAATTGATTTTTACCAATTTTACATGGGTCTCAGTGGATAGCTATCTATCAAGCTTCATTTGCATTCTATTCGCTGGGTTTCTTGGTTTTTATCAGCATTGGAGTCAGCCTTTCCTAGGAACAGCATTGCCAGGCTAGACAGTCACCTCCTTGAGCGAGCCATTCCTGATTATACCAATGTTTCTATTGTCTTGCCTATTGCTCCTTCTGTGGATTGGGATGTTGACAAGCCTGGCATCTTGCTTGTTCCTGGTTATGAAGAGGATGGATGATCTCCAGTGGAGAACTCTTCATGAAGCTATTGCCACAAATATGTTTTGTGCATCATTTCACTCTAGACGTGTCTTTGTCATGTCCTTTTTGTGACACAGAGGAGACTGTTTTCCATATGTTTCTTACTTGTTCCAGGTCATAGCTGCTATTTGTTTTACTTCATAATATTTTTGGTTATTGTCCCTTGATTTTTCTCCTACTGTATTTATTTTATACTTTTTCTGTTAAGTATAGGTTTACAAGTAGATCTGTGATGACTTGCAAACTTTACTTTGGGTAAAGCAAAGATGGCCATTTAAAAAAAAGTAGTATTCAATATAAATTATTTGGTACTTGGGGTTGCCCAGGTTCTTCGGGTTTTTTAGATTTTTAATGGATTTAGGCCTTCATTTATAAGCAATTTGGATACATTTATTCAGTGGCAGGCAATTGGAAATGCACTTTGCACTGTTTAGGATGAGCAATTTTTGAATTTATAATTTATTTTCTTGTTTTTACTGTTTCTGTACTGATTTATTAGAAGTGTTTTAAAATTCAAAAGTCTCTCTTTAAAGCCCCCCATTCAGTGTCTCTTTCTCCTTAGGTAGGGAGTCCCCAGCCCTCCTTCTCAGAACTGGGTCCCACTTCAGTCACCACTCTAATCTTTATCTAGCTGTAGGTTAGCATTCAGACTCTGATTTCCAGACTTCCCTGGTGTCAGGGTCTTCCTCCTGCCTTACCAGCTACTCCTGGTTCTTTTAGCTGGGCAGTTCCTCTGGTCTCAGGGTCTTCCGTGCAGGAGACCTTTTTTCAGTCTCTTCTATGGCTTCGTGAGCTTCCCTTTTCACTCCAGGTTCCTGCTACCCTTTTTAGTTGAATCAGCTGTCGTCCATCAGTTCCCAGCAAGGATGAAATTGTGGCACAGGTGGCTCTTGAGCAATTGGGTTGCTGGTTCCAGGTCTCCAGCCCTTAAGGGGCAAACCACCCTGTTACAGTAGGGCTCAAGGCCAGCACTTTTTTGGAAAGACAAGTCAGCAACCACAGCATATTGCACTGTAAGAAATCCATGAGAATCTCATATCACAGTCACTTTACAGATTCCTGAGGACCACCACTCTTTTATCAGTCCCGTGGCAATATGCAGATTCCTGTAATGATCTTGATCTGTGTGCTTCAAATCCTAGTAAAACTGGCTTTCAGCTTCACAGATGATAGCTTCAATGAGAAGAGAAAAGCACCTTTCTTGCCTACTCACCACTCCTTGTACAAGATGGTTTCAAAACTTGGCATGCTTTCAGTGAAAACACTGTTGCATTACACATGGTAGTCCATTACACATGGAACTAAATGAGCCTTTATCCCTAAGGTCATTACAAGCTTTGTCATATAATAGAAAGTGGTATTGTTGCCCTTTTAATTGAATCCAAACATTCAAAGGAAGTAGAAATGCATAAGTTAGATATGAACAGAGCCTATGGAGGAATAAAGGTGCATATAACAGGCATTCAAATCCTCAGATGCAACTCCTCTCATTATGCACTCTGAAAATACCTTACGAGGAGGCCTTTAAGGCTGTAGCAGGGTTTTCCGTACACACTTTCTCAAACACTATAGAATTGACATCCTCACACCTGCTGATGCTGCATTTGGTAGAAATGTGTTGTGGAACAGGGTACCCTAATAACCCTTAAATTCCTTTTCTTGTATACATGGGTAAATTGAATCCTTCTTCCCTCCTTAGAGATGATTTACTGCTTTGTACACCCTGCTGTGAAGATTGTATGATATGGAGGATACTGAGAAAGGGAAAAAAATTTTTTACCTGTGAATTTTCATTCTAGGACCCTCTATGTCAGACAATCTGACTCTCCTTTGGAAGACTGTATTATGTCCACTTTTTTTCTGGCTATTGGTTTCTTGTTAAGTAGTTTGGAATGAAAGAGGCTGTTCCTCCAGAAAATCTCTACTTTTCATGTCAAGGCTCTGCAACAAATGTTTTGAATTGAACTGCACTTTAAAATTTGTATATAGTTAGTTTCCAAATCTGAAAAATACTATTGTTCTGGAAAGTTCTTCCTGGAGGGTGGGCCTAAGTCCAGGCCCAGAGCAAAGATGTGGTCTGTCTGAAGTAGCCATGGAGATAGGAAACACTCTATTGTGTAGGTCATCTGACATGGAGGTTTCTAGAGTAAAAATTCACAGGTAAGACACGTTTTTCTTTCTCTGTTAAAAGCTGTTTAGATTTCCTTGAATTTCTGCAGTAGATTATAACAGTTTTTTAAATTAGGGCAAATTTAGAACCTAAACACGATGAAAGTATATTTGTCTTTAAGGATGATATGCAAACAACTAAAAGCAAAGGAGAGTGTTAAGGTTGAGACAACATCCTTAACGTATTGCTTTTGTTCTTTGGGTTTGCAATATATGTAGCGATTAAGATTACTTAATGCTTATAAACTCACTGAAAGAGGATACATACTACGGTTAACTGTGAACAATGAGGTTAATTGGTCATTATGAGCTAAAAAAACATTTCCTTTGCAAAATATTAGATGGTAAAACAATAAGTTAGCAGTACAGAAAAAATATGGGTTTTATCTGTGCTGTGTTTTTTAAAAATACACTGAATAAATTGGAGAAATGGAATAAGTCTAGTTTTGCCTATGGTTGTCTGAAATGCGATAAAGACTTTTGGACAATATTCCAATATTGTTATACAATACAAAATATTCACTGGGGCGTGTCAGTGTGCTTGTGCAGTAGAAACACTTTCATGATGCATTGCAGTGTAGGATCTGCAACTCCTTCTGGGCCTCCTATACAAAAACTATGAAATGCCAGCAGACTGTCTTGAAGCCACCTTTTTTGATTTATTCCTTTTGAAAGTCAAGTCCCAGTGGCAGTTTTAAAAGCTCTACTTGGGATTAAAAAACAGTTTCAAATATGAAAATGTTTTTAATTGCTTGGTTTTAAAGCAAAAATGTTAAATAACAATTTTAAAGTATAGTTCTACCCTAAAAGGTGAATCTTTATTTTTACTAGTGCCGTATATTTGTTGTCTCACTAATTTCATATCAAGATTGTTCAATTTAGAAATAAAAAGATTTTTTTTTAACTGCCAGATGCAAACTCTCCTTGGGCTCTGAGACCAGCCCTGCTTCTTTTCTTCTCATGCATCTTAATAAACATATTGCAGTGCTAATTATGCCCTCAGTTACACCTGTGCAACTCTGGCTGAAGGCTTATGAGACTGCACAAGCATGACAGACAACATCATTTAAAAATAATGAAATGCTCCGGTGTAATGGAGGGCATAATTTGTGTTGCAACATTGTGGTGGTGATGTGGGAAAAGGAAGGAACCCGGCTTGACTCAGGCTGAGTTGGCAGCTGGCATTTGGAAAAACATGATTTTATTTTTCATTTCCAAACCTAGCAAGTTTTCTGTGAATACAAGTGAGACATAATAAACATGGAATTCCACAATGCTATTTTTACAATATAATTTCTCAAAGCCACCATGTTGTCCCCCTCAGCCTCAGCAAATGAGAGCTTTGTTGCTGCTAAGCTATGCGTTAGCTCCCTGACACACCAGCTTGTCTGCCTTGTCAGCAAACACTTCAAGACTTCGCCAATTCAAAACTTGCTTAGCCGGTTATAATCAGTGAACTCCAGTTCCCAAGTTCCCCGAGACATCTTTTTCTCCAGTGCACAGCCACTCTTACTGTAGGACCTACAAAATATTACCAAGTTTGCTGCTCCTTTAAAGACACAGTACACAGTGGCTTATTAATTTAACTATAGGGTTAACACCCCCTTCCCTTCCATCAAAGCACTGAGGTGGTAAAAGTAAAACCAGTTTATTAACAAAAGGACATATGATACCAAGTATAAGGAATAAGGATAGAAATGGTTATAAACAAACAAAAGTAAAAACATGCGTTCAAGACTAAAACTCAACTTCAAACCAGTCTTTTGTTCAAAGAAGTTTTTTCTCACCACAGTCATTCTTCCAGCATAGCAAGCCCATTCTTTAGCCAGAGCTCAAAGCATTTGGTTTCTTTGACTTCTCAGGTGAAGGATAATTTTAGGGGTTCACTCCCTCCCTTTATAGTCCATCAACCTTTGAAATGCATTTTTCTGAAGAGTATCCCCTAATAAAGTTCCTTTCCCCTACTGAGTGCAAATGTCACATTGTCTGGTGTAAATTCCATGCTGGTTTCTCCCCCATTTGTGATTTTTTTTTTTTAACAATTCAAATGAGCTTCCTGCAATCTCCTATACCCATTCTTTTTTCGCCACACCTGGCTTGAATAACATGGGAGATAAACTCAGGCAGGCAGAAACACATTCCTTTGGCTAGAAAAAAATCTGTTTTGCCTCCTTGATCTGTTTACAGACTCCAAAAGATAATATAGAGTAATTTTACATATGGTGTTAACGTATACATTTATTAATCTCCAGTGTGTCACCTATTTGCATATTATACCTTACACTGCACCTTTTAGATACAGATTATGGCAACAGTAAGTTGAGGTACTGGGCTGGTCAAGCCATCTGAAACTCACTGCTAGATACTAGAGTGTCCCTTGCCTTCTGGGTTTGGGACATTCTTATGGTCACATAAATGCAGCTGTAAGGTCTACCTTCTTTGAGAACCAAATTCAATAAAGTGTTCAAAATTTCACACTTTATTTGGGACCCTGCTTTTTGCCCCCTGGGGTGCAACAATTTTAAAAACAAACTTTTAAAACTGGAGTCCAAATGGTGCACCAAAAATGTGCATATGTATATTTATTTGCATGTACATGATGAGTAATTCCTTGTGGAAATATAGTGCCATGCCATTATCCAATTTTAGCACAAGTGTTGTATGCATTTATTCCATGCAAATCTGAACCTCAATTTTATGAAATTTATTTTCATGAATGATGACACTGTATTTGGTAATACATTTTGAGTATATGACAGTGAAATTTAAAATTTAGCACATAGCTATACATATCCAGGCTACTTTGCAATGTGAAACCTCTTTTGTTTATTACTGTTTTAATCAATGTAATGACTTTAAACTTGTTACAGCTAATTGGCCGTGGGCGATATGGAGCAGTATATAAAGGTTCCCTTGATGAGCGTCCAGTGGCTGTAAAAGTATTTTCCTTTGCCAACCGCCAGAACTTTATCAACGAGAGGAACATTTATAGAGTCCCATTGATGGAGCATGACAATATTGCCCGCTTCATTGTGGGAGATGAGCGATTCACTGCAGATGGACGTATGGAATATTTGTTGGTGATGGAATATTATCCCAATGTAAGTACTTGGTAGAAAAGAAATTGGTTTGTTTTGTATACCTAAGAATAATAAAATAGAGAGGATTTATTTTAATGTATTTTATACCTTATCAGTGTTTTTCGTTAGTTCTTCTTGCAAAATAACCCACCTAACCTAGACTAATGTAAAAATATTACATAGAAATCAGTATTTTCATAAATCATAATATTATCTACTGTATTACTAGATTTTCCCAGGTGATTCTATTATGTATAGTTTTACCAGTTTTGTATGACTGCATGTATGGATCTTGGAAGAAACGCTGTGCTGTTAGTTATGGTACAGTTCTTTTTTAGAAGCTGTGGCATCAACAAGTATAGAATTTGTTTGTGGACTGTGTGTCTGATTGAAATGTTAATTATTACATTTAATTGTAACCTAATGGATTAAAAATATTTTTGTCAGATAAATTCACGATACTATAAATAATGCTACTCTTTTAGTATTATCTTCCCTAAACCTTTCTATGTTCTAGCCTATTTTATTTTTCTATAATTCAGGAATTTTATGTTTAAATATAGAGAAGATATGTTAATTGAGACAGTTTGAGCATCAAAGTTGACTTTTCAGAACCATAGGTTCAGGTCTCATCAGAGTCAGCTCAGCTCTTACATAATGGGATGTATAAACCCCACTCTGCCACAGCCACTAAGGAGTAGCCTACCCTAGAAACACTACTGCTTAGAGTGAGATGACCCTGTGGGTGCTCCACTGAAGGTGCGGCAGCGCCCCCTGCGCCTGGGATGAGAGATTTTCAACAGCAGTGCTCGTTGCATCGCAAATGTGCATTGGTAAACCCCCTCTCATGTTGTGCGCAGGATGTATACATAGTGCTGTGCGGTCCGAACGCCCTCTGTTCCTTCTCTACTGCCTTTGGTCTAGGATGGAAACTGTTAGTAGAGCCCGTTTTTCTTATTACCTCATGGATAGTGCCTTGCCTGTTAGTGTATAGTGTAGTTGTCTTCTCCTTTCTCCTTCTACCTAAAAAAAAAATTACAATTTTATTTTTTTAACTTTGTCTTTACAGTTCATAGCATAATTTTAGGTTTTTATTTTTCCCATTTCCCACCCTTCCCACCTGGGAAGCTTTTCCCTTCACCCTTATGTCCGGCTCTCCCAGGTTTAAGAGGCGCGTCTCATGCAAGGCCGTCTTCTCAATAACGGACAGTCACCTGCAGTGTATCCACTGTCTGGGAGAAGAACACCTCCCCCCAGAATGCTCCCATTGCCTTGGCCTAAAACCAAGAGCTAGAAAAAACAGGATTATCAGATTAAAACTCTTCCTCATGGAGAATTCTCTTAATCTCACATTGGACTCAGGCTCATGTTCATCCCCTAAAAGGCCATCATGTTCAGTGAAGTCATCTGCCCACCCTCACTCTCCATGCCCAGTGAAGAGAGAGTCATCTTCTGAGTGAGTGGAGGACAAGAAGCAAGCTGCCGCCTCCTTGCACTCTGAGGTGCAGCCCACCAGAACGCCTTCCCCAGCTAGATCAGTGGCTTCAACCTCCATACCAACACACTACTCCTGGCCCCAAGCCTGGCAAGGACCACTATGGATGCAACCACATGTGCCACTTCCACCAAACTGATCATATTGAAACCCTTAGTTCATGTACAGGGCCCAGACAGCAAACCCGGAGACCTAGACTCTTCCCTTCTCCATTGGCTTCTCAACTTCAGGAAATTGAGGAGGAATCAATTGAGGAGGCAGAACAGGACAAAGAGGAGGCTCCTCCTGCTTGACATTTTTCCTCCTCATCAGATGAGTCAATTATGCCTCCACTCCCCACAGCTGACTACGACTTCAGGCATTTCCAGGAGCTATTCCATAGGATTGTGGACTCCCTATGGATCCCAATGGAGGAAGTCAAAGATAGTCTCCACACATCATCATCATCAACGATCACACTGCTGATCAATGGGGTGCTTCTAGAACCTGCGGACATTCTATGGCAGACCCTGGCTTTGATCCCCCTGACCTACAAATACATCAACAAAAAAATACTATGTTCCAGCAAAAATGCTGAATTTTTGTTCTCGTACCCTACCCCGAATTCTTTGGTGGTCAATGCGGTGCAGGAGAGAGGCTGTCCGTACCAATCTTGAGCGAACGATCCAGACAGAGATTGGAAATGAATGGATCTATTTGGTTACAAGACATATTCGTCAGCCATGCTACAATTAGGATCTCCAATTACGAGGCTCTCATGGCCAAATACAACTATCTCAATTACTCAAAATTGGAGGAACTTCTGCCAGGATTTACCAGAGGCTAAAAAAGAACAATTCCAGCCCCTGATATTGGAGGGACACCTCATAGCCTGGACGGCCCTACAAGCATCATTAGACTCTGCAGATACCACTGCTCAATCCATCGCGACTGATGGTGGTTATGAGACGTGCATCATGGCTACATTTTCTAAAGAGATACAAACCACAGTCAAGGACCTACCATTTGAGGGCTAGAAATTATTCTCAGAGCACGCAGATAGCTTGTTGCACTCCCTTGTGGACTCCTGAGCTGCACTTCGCTCCTTTGAGAGAGACACTTCAGCACCCAAGAAGCAATTGGGCAAATGCCAACTCCCCCCATGATCCTGAACACAGCAATACTCCCCTCAGCAGCATTATGACACCCAACGCTGTTGTCAAAGGCCCCCAAATAGGCGAAGATAGTCCACTCTGCAAGGGGCTACATCTCACACACCGTCAACAAAACAGTTTTGAAAGTGTGGCTGAGGCCCTGAGAAGCTTCCACCTGTTCCAATTATCCACACCATCTGTCACGTTTGGTGACTGACTAGCTCCATTTTTCTCATTTTGGACATTTGTCAGCTTGTACAAGTGAGTTCTAGAGATAGTTAAGGATACTCCATCCTCTTCCTATCTATTCTGCCCTGCATCTCTTCCCCCCCCCCCTCCCCCCCCCCCCCCGTCACTCTTCAGGGACCCTTCTCACGAGTCAGTCCTGTGCGGAGAAGTAAATAATCTTTTGCAACTGGGAGCCATAGAACAGGTTCTTCCCCAACACTGGGGACATAGTTTCTACTCCCACTATTTTCTGATTCAGAAGAGGTCTGGCGGCTGGCATTGCATCCTAGACCTTTGCAATCTAAATAAATTAGTCAAACTGCAACATTTCAAGATGGTTACCATCCCCACTATTATCCTGGCACTGGAACAGGGGAACTGGTTCTCGGCCCTCGACGTCCAAGATGCATATTTTCATATTACAATACACCCTGCCCACAGGCAATTTCTCCAGTTCGTCATGGGCAACGATCACGATCAGTACAAGGTACTACATTTTGGACTGTCCACAGCATCTTGGGTTTTCTCCAAGGTCCTAGAAGTAGTCACTGCCTACCTAAGAAAACAAGGCGTCATCATCTTTCCATACTTCGACAAATGTCTCCTCAAGGCCCCATCTGAAGCCAACGCTCACTGAGCTGTTCATATTACAATGGCTCTGTTCACGAAGCTGGCCTCCTCATGAACCTAGAAAAGTTCACATTAAGTCTAGTACAACAACTGGAATTCATTGATGCACAATTGGACGCCATACAACCCAGAGCTTTCCTATCACCATACAGAGTTTTGGTTATAATTGATCTGGTATCTGTCTCACAGGCCAGTCTCCAAATCACCACACAAACATGTCGCCAACTTCTAGGCCACATGGCTGTAGCCACATTTGTGCTCAGGCATGCAATGCTATACATGCAAAGTCTTCAAGGCTGGCTCTGTACCGTATACCTCTCCCACAAACACAGCATTCACAAACTTTTATCCATGCTGAACCAAGTCAAGGATTCAGTACTGTGGTGGACATGCCCCACCAGCATTTCTTTAGGAGTTCCTTTCCTACAGCCATCACCACTGTGATCCTTACCACTTATGCCTCCATCATCGGCTAAGGAGTGCACCTATACAAACACACGATACAGGGCAATGGTCACCCACCAGATCCACCTTACACAATAATGTACTAGAACTATGAGCGATCCACAATGCCTGCCGACATTTCTTGCCCCTTCTGAAACATCATACCATAAGAGTAACAGACAATCTCACCTGCATGTATTACATCAACAGGCAAGGCAGAATGAGATCCCATTCCCTGTGCTTGGAGGTGATCAAAATGTGGAACTGGTGCATCCAGAACAACATCTCCATTTCAGCCGCGTACCTCACGGGACACCAGAACACTACTGCAGATGTACTGAGCAGGACTTTCTCGCACGATCACGGGTGGGAACTGGACATACAAGCTCTTCTATTCATATTCAACCAATAGAGCCATCCCACCATAGGTTTCTTTGCCACTCAACACAACACTCGGTGCCATCAGTTCTGTTTTAGAGTGGGATTGGGCCGTGAATCACTGGGCGATGTGTTCCTCATAACCAGGGACGCATCACTCCTTTATGCCTCCCCTCTCTTGCCCTTCCTGTTCTGAGTGCTTTGAAAAATACAGGAGGACCAAGCTCAGATCATACTAATAGCTCCAACATGGCCACGACAAGTCTGGTATACTTACCTTTTACGCATGATCGTATACTGATGGATCCATCTCCACCCAGCATTGTGGCTCCTCTCACAGGACACAGGATGGATTCTCCATCCCAATCCACAGATGCTCCACCTCAAGGCCTGGCTCCTTCATGATTCTGGGGTCCGGAAATAATCTGCTCAGATGTAGTTAAACAGATACTCTTGAATAGCAGACGTGACATGACCAGATGTAGTTACACCCATAAATGAATGAGATTTCATTGCTGGTGCACCTCACAGTAGGGCGACACAACACATGCTCTGCTGTCACTTATACTTGACTACATTCTACAATTTAAACAGTCGGGATTAGCCTATAGCTCTATTGGAGTACATCTGATGGCAATTACTACTTTTCCTTGCCCGTTGACAGCCACTTTGTCTTTGCACAGCTGTTTATGAAGCATTTATTGAGAGGTATTCAAAATCTCTATTCACATATATGGGACCCTATCCTGTCCTAGCCCTATGTTCTCTGATGAGACCCCCTTTGAACCAATGGCAACCTGTTCACACCTATATCTAGCAATGAAAACTGAATTTCTTGTTGCCATCACCTCTGCTCGATGAGTGGGAGAAATTGCGGCCCTCATGGCATATCCACAATATACAGTGCTTTACAAGGACAAAGTTACACTACGTCCACATCCAAGATTCTTTCTTAAAGTCCTTACATCTTTTCATATCAACTGACCAATACACCTCCCTTGCTTCTTTCCGAAGCCTCTCAATAACCGACAAGATGCAGCTCTATGCACCCTAGACGTGAGGCGTGCATTAGCCTTCTATTTAGACAGGACTAGACTGTTCTGGAAATCACCATGATTATTCCTCTCCTCCACTGAAAGATCCAGAGGCACTGCTATATCTAAGCAACGCCTCTCTAAGTGGATCTCACAGTGTATATGATTATCTTACGACTTCATGATAGATAGACAGCTGCTTACCTCAGTCAGAACACGTTCCACATGATGATTATCTACCTCAGTTGCCTTCTTGAGTAGTGTCCCCATTGATGACATCTGTAAGGCTGCCACATGGATATCATCAGACACTTGCACCTGGCACTGCACTATCACACATGAGTCCACTACGGACAGTCTCCTAGGACATGCTGTCCTATCCTCAGCAGTACATGTTGCTCTGAAGTCCCAGCCTTAGAACTAGGGGCACTGCTTTACAGTCGCCTACAGTGGAGCACCCATAGGGACATCATTCGAAGAAAAGAAGGTTACTCAGCCTGTGGAATAACTGAGGTTCTTCGCTATGTGTCCCCTTATGGGTGCTCCACTACCTGCGCTCCTCTTCTCTGCTTCAGAGTGGCACATATAAGCTCTGCAGTAGAGAAGGAACTGAGGGCGGTCAAATCACACAGCGCTAAATATATGTCCCGTGTAGAATGCGAAAGGGGGGCGGTGCGCATGTGCAGTCCAACAGGCACTGCTGTTGAAGATCTCCAATCCCAGGTGCAGAGGGTGCTGCCATACCTACAGTGGTGTATCTGTAGGGACACACATCTCGAAGAATCTCAGTTACTGCACAAAGTGAGTAACCTCATCAGCACAGCTGCACCGATGCAGATGTGCCACTCTAGCACATGTGGTGAAGATGCTTTATGCCGATGGGGGAGAGCTCTCTCATCAGCATGAAAAATCCACCTCCACAAGAGGCAGTAGCTATGTCAATGGGAGAAGCTCTCCTGCAGACATAGCACTGTCCACACTGACACTTAGGTCAGTGTAACTTGGATGTCTTATTCACACCCCAAGCGACCTAAATTATACCGAAGTAAGTCGTAGACCTGGCCTAAGGAATTAAGTGGTGAGTAGCTACCTCCTCAGCTGTGGCTAACTGGTTGACCAGCAATAGCTGACATAAAAGACTACAGCCCAGGCAGATGAGGACAGATGATGAGCAGAGATGTCTGACAGAGAGGCTGAGAGCCACTCCGCACCAGCAGCTGACTGGCAGAAAGTTATCCAAGGAACCAGATCAGAAATCCCTGAGGACAGGTATTAGGGGAGAGCACAGAGGCCCTAAGCAGGTATCACTTCTTCTATACTCTCTGTGTTAGAGGAGATCTGAACTCCCTATGGTCCTGCTACCAAGCCCAGGAGGAATATGACATAAAGATTTGAGAACAGCTGGAGTTGAACCAGAAGACAAGAAGAGCAAAGTCATAAAGGGCCGGTGTACTTCCTAGGGGCCTAAGGCCAGGCAAGGGGGACTGACCCTCCCCCACCACCTTTATTCTCCCAAGGCAGATAAATTGAGTTCCAAGCAACTTAAGGTGTGTGTGTTGTGGGGATGGGAGGTGGAGAATGACCTTTCACATGAGATCTTAAAAACTAAGGACCAACCTTGTTGCTTTGTGTGGACATTAAAGACTCAGTGGTATCTTTGTTTAAAAAAAATGGGCGGGAAGTCAGACTGCTGGGGATAATTTCCTCCATACCCTTTGCCAAGATTTCCTCTCCTACTAATGTTGTGTGGTGTGCTTTGTTCTGGCTGATTTGCTGACCTCATACCAGAGCTGGCTGAATTTCATCATTGTGGGTGTGTGTACAGCATTACTGTAATAAATATCATTACATATATTGATGATGAAATAATTATTATAAAATTGAATATATGTGAAATATATGTAACAAACACAAGCATTAATTTTTATTTCAGAACTATTTAACTGTTTCTTATGGTTTTAATATATAAAATAGCTAATAGGCCATTAGATAACTTTTAAAAAATAAGATTTGTCCTTGTGTAATTGAGCTACTAATACCATATTTATTACTGTGCAGGAGGATGTTGACTGTGGGATGAGTCCTTGGGGTGAAAATGCGTAGGGAGCATCTGTGGTCAAACAGGAATGGAATATCCAAAGGCAGTTATTTTTAATCAATAGTAATATATATTTCTTCGTATATAAATGCTCCCCACTCAAGCTATTTATGTTACTATATATATACTATAAGGGAGAATTAAAAATGAATACAATAATATAAAAGCTATATAAAATATTTTAAAAGCCAAACAATGTGGCATAGCTTATAAAGTGCCCTACATCCTAGTGATTAAAATTGAATACTATGAAGAATATCTTAGTTGACAGTGATTAAAACTGAAAATGCCTCTGAAAAAACTGTACCAGTGATAGACAGACAGATGTGTAAGCAGAAAGAGCTCTACAAACTAAGAGCCTCCAGGAAAAGCTCAGTCATATGCAGACCTCAAGTGCAGTGGTTGAACATGTAGGCCCTGTCTACACAAGCAAAAAAAAGTATTGTGATTATATATCAGAGATATTCTGAAATGTGTGATTTAAAAGGTTACAGAGTATTGTCAGGTAGAGAGGTATTAGCCTTTTTGTTACAATGAAAGAGAGAAAAAAGCTGTGGAAAGATTAGTTCATCATTAAATAATAGAATTTGAGAGGATGCTGAATTTTGGATTAACAGCAAGGTTACATAAAAATAAGCACTGGTATTTGTTGAGAGTGAAATATGAAGGAAAATAGTTTGTACAAAAACCTACACTGATGGGAGAGCTACCAGCCCTGACTATAATAAAATGCCTATAGTTAAGGTTGCTTAAACGTATTCATTCTAAAGAACCTCTCTGTTGCAAATCACTTTCCCAAACTTAACTTTCTGGTTGAAATTTTCCACATCTGTTCTCAACCCAAGAGAGAGAAAACGTTGTTTTTGAAAGATCAGATAAAACAAGTTCAGCTAATTTTCAAATATAAAGAGAATGGAAAAAATACACTTTTGCCATTGTGCTATTTATATAGCTGAGTATGAAATGAGACAGGTCTCCACTGGCAAACATAGTATGTAATCATGCCAATAAACACTATATTGGAATACATACACAGAAGGGCAGAGTTAAGGTTACAACCTTAACCTTCTTTGAGCATAGTTTTTCTGCGGAAGTTTAATGGACTGTAATGTCAGTGAGACTACTTACATAAAGGAATGCTTGTGGGAGTAAAGATTGGCAGGATCTGGCCCTTAATTTAATGGAAATCTTGCATCTTCCAGGTAAAAGAGACTGGAGTTTCTCCTCTGGATACTTTTTGAAAATAAGAGCTGTCTAGAATCTTTTCAATTCCCAAAATGACAGCATTCAGTTTTTCCTTTGATGGGTTCCTCCACACCTTTGTCAGGAGCCTATTTCCCTGTTTAACTTATCTCAGTGGGAGATGAAACGTGATGTTCCTCTGTCTACCCCTTCAATGTTTGTTGACTGACTGAGGGCTTGTCTACACATACAGCGCTTAGTGAAGACACTGCCTATGTTGGCATAGATACTCCACCTGCGGAGTAACTATATTGATGGGATAAGCCCTTCTGTCTACTGTCTACACCGGGAGTTTGATAGGTATAAATGCATTGTTCAGGGAATCCACATCCTCAACGACATAGTTATATCAACATAATTTGGTAGTGTAGACCAAGCCTAAATCTGCTGGAACTGGGGAAATACCAAGGAAATAAACCTCTTATCATGGCTAAAAATCCTGCTGCTGTTGAAAGTCCACAATTTTATACTGCACATAATTGTTTCTTCAATTACCCTTCTTCCAGCACTGTTCATCAGGAATTTTGGAATATTATAACAGCTGCAAAAGAATAAATGCAATCTCTTGGTTTATCTACTTTCTCTTTCTGACTATGATTATTCATTTTTCTTTAGCACCCTGAAGAAGACCTCAGAGGAGTTTACTTTTTATTTTTACATAATATTTATTAAGTTTTAAAGTTTTTCTATGCTACACATTTTTTAGATAAAACCAACAGCAGCAACAAACACTGATAAAGGTAAACTTGCATCCTGATGCTACAACTGATAGCAGGCAGGTAGACCCATGAGCATGTTCAGGATCAGGGTCTTAGGAAACACTGGGTGTGATATAGATATTTAAAGGGTTTTGACTTGATTGTTCAACTTCATAAAATTTCAGTCCACTGTTTTTATTTTTTCTCTAGGGTTCTTTGTGCAAGTATTTGAGTCTCCACACCAGTGATTGGGTGAGCGCCTGTCGTTTGGCACATTCGGTAACCAAGGGCCTGGCATACCTTCACACAGAGTTACCTCGAGGAGGTAGGTCAGAAAGGGACCTGTTGATAGCAGAATAACTGGGGATGGTATCAGGTAGTAGTTGGGTTTTTGTTGTTGTTTTGTTTTTAATGTTAGTATCGAAGAAAAAATGTATGGATGGAAAATTAATGTGAACAGATAATGACTCAAAATACAGACCACACAGAGCTTCCTATAGTACATTCTGATCTGCTGAGTACTCAGTACCATGATGTAGATCTGTATACAATTTTATGAAAATGCGGAATAAGAGACTACAGAATCCTATAAATAGGCAAGCAAGAAGCAGAGTTGCACAATGCTGTTGTGTCATAGCGACAGATTACTAAAGAACCAAAGAATTTGATGTACAGTATCTAAATGAAAGGAAATGGATGAAGTGTTGTGCAGTTCAGGTATAGCTCACTGAATCAGTGCCTGGTTTAAAAAAGAGTGTGTATTATGTATATGGAAGGAAAATATTTAAATCTTCTGTTTTATTGTAGTTTTACTTTTCATACCATTTCATTTTTTATTTCAGGGCAGAGATCATATCTTATCTCTGTATAAATAATACCACCTAAATACTTTAATGCTTTATTACAGCACTAGATGGGACAACAACTGATACAAGCCTTTTTCTTCTCTGCTTGCATGCTTCATTTAACATTTTGAGACCTAAAGTATTGTGATTATATAACAGATATTCTTCGAGTGCTTGCTCATGTCCATTCCATATTAGGTAGAATGCACCATATGCACTGGTGCTGGAGATTTTTCCCTCAGGGGTATCTGTAGGGCCGGCTCTAGCACCCTGTGCAGTGACACGCGTATATGCCGGTATATAGGGTGCTGCCGGCCCCCTTACCTCTCAGTTCCTCCTTACTGCCTGTGATGGTGCTGGAGCATCCTTGCCTCGGCAAGCAACTCCCCAGTGTTTTTTTCTACCTTTGCATTGTATATAGTTATATTGTTGAATTGAGGTTAATTAGTAGTTTGTGACGTTTAGTAGTTTTAAGGAACATCTATCTCCAGTTCCTGGGATAGTCAGGGGGTCGGGACATGCCCTGCTTCAAGCCTTGTGCAACCTGCAAGAAACCCGATGCCTGTGAACAACCCTCACCAGAGCTATCTCAAGTGTCTGGACGAGGCGCATATAAAAGACAAATGCAGGATCTGTAGGAATTTCAGACCTCGCACAAAAAAGGACTGCGATATTAGATAGGGGGCGCTCCTAATGGAATCGGCACTTAGACCGATGTCTGACCCCAGTTGATCAGACTCTGCGCTGATTACAGTGGCGTTGATGAGACGCGTTCCCCCGGCACCTGTCAGCACTGGGCTCATCCTAGCGCCAGTCTCCGTCACCAGTGCCAAAGAAGCGGCACAGGAAGACCCACACTGATAGAGGACACTCTCCACCTCAGTGGAGCAAGTCGGGAGTGGGCAACGAGCTGAGAACCACGCCAGGCTGCTCTTCCTCACTGGAAACTGGGGCTGTGGGGCTTCACTCCATAGAGCTCCCAGTCCTCCTCAGATCCCTTCACCAATGCCCAGTAGCAGCAGAGACCCTCGACACCTGGCAGTTCCATCCACCCCCGAGGCCTTTCAGGAAGCCACAGACTTGCTGTCTCTCCCAGTGCTGCCCACCCCCTGAGATGACAGACCTGATTGCCGGGAAACTGCACGGGGCTAGTCGGCAAGAGGCAGTTCAAGGGGCAACACTTTGATAGGGGCTCCGCTTAAGTCGCTAATGCTGCTTCACCGCTTGCTGTCATCGTAGTGCCCGCCAACACCTCAGCACCAGTCGCCAATGGCACTGTGGTCTCCAAGGCGCAGTAGCTGTCAGAGTTCTAGGAGCCACACACCAGTTCCACGGCGCTGGTCACCGGAGCACTGGCACGGGGCATTGAGGTCCTGTTACTGATCCCGAACTCAAGATCGCGCTGGGGGGATCGCAGGTATAGGTCCCCGCAGTATCGGCCCCTGGAGATTCTCATCCTCGATTGCCTGAATCTCAGTACTGCTCCCCGGCACCGGAGCATCACGCCCAGCGCCGTAAGGAGCCAGAGGTGAGAACAGCATTGCTGTGGTCGTCCGCCTCAGCTTGGAGCCAGAAGAAAGCCCTTCCCACAGAAGTCGCGGTTGTTCCTCTGCAGCCATGGGCTTCCCTTCCTCCATTTCACCATGTCCCTATCCACCTACACACTGGGCTGTCCCTTGGCAATTTTGAAACCTGTTGGTGTTTCCTGCAGCCCCTGGGTCTCATCACCAGTCTGTCTCAGGGACTTTGGAACGTCGTTCCACCACAGTATCGTGGCCTCCCCCGGAATCTGATGATGAGCCAAGTCAGGCTGAAGGGATGCCAAGGTCCTTCCAAGGGAAGAGATACAGATCACAGAGGAACATTCGCATATTCCTCTGCAGCCAGTATCCTCCTCCACATCACCAGATGAGGCAGTGACAGGCCCCCCTATTATAGTTCCACAGGATGATTTCAGGGCCCACCAGGAACTCCTTAAACAGCCAACCTGGGTTTGGAGGTGGAAGAAATGAAGGACCCAGCCGATTTGCTATTGGACATACTGGCAACAGCAGCCACCCCTAGGGTGGGCCTCCCGGTTCATGAAGGGGTCGTAAAGCTAGTGTAGGCCCTGTGGCAAAACCCATCCTCTCTGCCCCCAACCTCCAAATGGGCAGAGAAAAAGTATTATATCCTGGCAAAAGGGTTTGAATACTTATACTCCCACCCTTCTCCAGGATCATTGGTAGTATCAGCAGCCAACGACCGGGACAGGCGGGGCAGTCAAGCTTGACCCCAAAGAATAAAGAGAAAAAGAAACTGGACCTCTTTGGGTGCAAGACTTATTCCTTGGCATGCCTATAACTTTGCATTTCAAACCAACAGGCATTGTTGAGACATATGCTTTCAATGTCTGGCATTCCATGTCCAAATTTGTCAACTCCCTGCCCCTGGAGTCAAAACCAGAATTCCAGGCGATTCTGGAGGAAAGAGAGACAATAGCAAGGGCCTCTCTCTAGGTGGCCTCTGACGCCGCGGATTCAGTGGCCAGAACCATGGCATCAGCAGCATCAATGAGGAGACCTTCGTGGCTATAATCATCTGGTCTGTTGACAGAGATCCAGCAGTCCATCCAGGACCTCCTCTTCAACAGTACTGCCCTTTTCTCTGACTAGACAAACGCCAAGCTGCATGGGCTCAAAGACTCGAGGGCTACACTACATTCCATGAAGTTATACACTCCACAGGCATCCAGAAGGCATCCCTCCTCCTCTCCCCCCCCCCCCCCCCCCCCCCCCCCCCCCCGCACCAGCATCGGTTTGTGAGCCATTCCAGGAGTGAACCCTATAGAAAGAGGAACAAGAGTTGTAGACACCGACAAGGCCAGTTTTCCTCGACAACTCAGCCGTCCTCGAGCCACTACCCATCAGGTATCAGATAGAACTTTTGAGGGTATGTCTGGGGGCGATGCGGCAGTCTCAGAATAGGATCCATCCTCGCTTCTTTTCTCAAACCACCTTTCTTCCTTCCTCCCTGCAAGGTCAGCGATAACATCAGACAAATAGGTCCTGAGTACTGTCGCAGCAGGATACACACACTAATTTACCTCTATCCCACCTTCCCATCCCTGTCCCTCTTCAGGGGCCCTTCTCACAAGCAACTTCTCATCCAGGAGGTACGAGGCCTCGTGTGAGTAGGGGCAGTAGAGGAAGTTCCCCTCCATTTAAGAGGGAAGAGGTTCCACTCCCATTACTTTCTGATCCCAAAAACCAAAGGAGGCTTGAGATCCATACTCGACTTATGATGCCTCAACAAGTATCTCTAGAAACTGAAATTCTGTATGGTTTCCCTGGCCTCCATCTTTCCCTCTCTGGATCCAGGAGACTGGTATGTCGCCCTCGACCTAAAGAATGCGTACTTCCATATTTCTGTCTCTCCCGCTACGAACCGCAGGAAGCGTCAGTGGCCCTGAAACAGCTATTACCAATTTGCAGCCCTCCCCTTTGGACTTTCAGCTGCTCCAAGAGTGTTTACAAAGTGCATGGTTGTGGTGACAACTGACCTCTAGCATCAGGGAATCCATACCTCGATGACTGGCTCATCAAAGGTCGGTTGGAGGGCCAGGTCTGGCATGATGTTGCAGAGTTGCGTGCGACCTGATGGAACCTGGGCCTATTAGTAAACAAACAGAAGTGTGCGTTAGTGCCTGTACAGAGAATATAGATCATTGGAGTTCTCCTCAACTCCACAAGAGCCAAAGCATTTCTGCTTCAAACCAGATTCCAGGCCTTATCAGACTTGATATGCCAGATCACTACCCACCCCCTCACCAGTGTGGGTGTGCCTCAGACAGTTGGGCCACATGTTGGCGTGCACTTGTGTGGTGCAGCATGCTCAGCTCTGCCTCAGGCCCCTCCAAATTTGGCTGGCATCAGTCTATTTCCCCTTGAGACACAACATAGACATGGTCCTCACAGTCTCACCCTGGACGCTTACCTCCTAATCTGGTGGATGATCCTGGCGAATGTGACAGAAGGGGTTCCCTTCGCAGCACCGTGCCCTTCACTTTTACCTTGGTATCAGATGGCTCGAACCTGGGCTGGGGAGCCCACTTTGGCCATCGCAGGACACAGGGCCTCTGGTCTGTGGAGGAACTGACACTACATATAAACGTCAGGGAGCTCAGAGCGATTTGCCTCGCCTGCAAGCTGTTTCTTCCCCAGATGGCAGGAAGGGTAGTGCGTGTGCTGACGGACAACACAGCAGCAGTGTACTACATCAACAGGCAAGGAGGTGCTCGATCTTTAGCTCTGTGTCAGGAAGCACTCAGCCTCTTGGCCTTCTTTGTGGGGCAAGTGATCACCCTGGAAGCCGCTCATCTACCAGGGGTCAAGAACTCACTGGTGGATCACCTCAGCAGGTGGTTCTTCTCTCACCATGAGGGTCCCTGTACCCAGAGGTTGCAAGAGCTATTTTCCAGAAGTGGAGAACTCCCCGAGTGGACTTGTTCATGACCAGTCAGAACAGGAGGTGCCAGCAGTTCTGCTCCTTGGGGGCACATGACAGCGACTCCCTGTCCGATGCTTTCCTTCTGTGAGGGACCTCTTGTATGCTTTTCCTCCATTTCCTCTTATCCATTGGATCCTCATAAAGATCGAGAGACAGAGCATGGTTATAATGATCATGCCAGCGAGGCCACATCAGCACTGGTTTGGCACACTTTTGGACCTAGCAGTGATCTCTCCTGGGACATTCCTGGCCCGTCCAGACTTAATCTCTCAGAACCACGGTCAGCTGCTCTACCTGATCTTGGACTCCCTGTACCTGATGGCATGGATGCGGCATGGTTGAACCAGGAGGAACGATCTTGTTTGACTCAAGTCCAGAGTCCTGTTGGAGAGCAGAAAACTTTCTACTAGGCCTCTTACTTGGCAAAATGGAGATGTTTTTCCAGCTGGGCGCGGGAACATGAGCTCTCCCTGTCTCAAGCACTGTTACCATCTGTCCTGGATTACTTACTCTGTCTAAAGCAGCAAAGCCTGGCATTGTCATCTCTCAGGATGCACTTAGCAGCGATTTTGGCGTTTCACAAGCAGGCTCAAGGCAGTTCGGTCTTCACTCATGAAATGACAGTTAGATTCCTTAAGGGCCTAGAAAAGCTCTTCCCACACATCAGGGACCTAAGCCCCCCATGGCACCTTAACTAGGTCCTCTCCAGGCTTATGGGGCTGCCATTCGAGCCTGTGGCCTCCTGCTCCCTCCTTCACTTGTCCTGGAAGGTCGTGTTCCTGGTGGCAATTACATCAGTGAGACAGGCCTTGGAGATCAAAGACCTGACTTCAGAGCCCCCCTACACAGTATTTTACAAAGATAAGGTCCAGTTGAGACCCCTTTCAGCATCCCTGCCTAAGGTTGTATCGCAGTTTCATGTCAATCAAGACGTTCTCCTACCAGTGTTCTTTCCCAAGCCTCATGCCTTTCAGGAGGAGCGACATCTTCACACTCTTGACGTCAGACAGGCATTGGCTTTTTTATTTAGAAAGGACTAAATCTTTCAGGAGGTCAACTCAACTCTTTGTAGCAGTGGCTGATTGCATGAAAGGCCAACCAGTGTCATCTCAAAGAATTTCCTCTTAGATTACCTCCTGCATACATGCTTGCTATGAGCGGGTTAAGGTCACACCTCCAACTTCTCTGACAGCTCATTCGATGAGAGCTCAGGCTTCCTCAATGGCTTTCTGGGCCCAATTGCCAATACAGGATATCTGTTATACTGCAACTTGGCCCTTCATGCATACTTTCGCGTCCCATTATGCTATTGTACAGCAGGCACGAGACAATACGAGCTTTGGCAGAGCAGTTTTGCAAATGGCATGTCCATGAATTCCTGGCCCATCTCCAGAAGTACTGCTAATTAGTCACCTAACATGGAATGGACATGAGCAAGCATTCGAAGAAGAAAACAAGGTTATTACCAGTAACTGATGTTCTTCGAAATGTGTTGCTCATGTCCATTGCACAACCCATCCTCCTTTTCCTCTGTAGGAGTTCCGGCAAGAAGGAACTGAGAGAGAAGAGGCCCGGCAGCACCCTATATTACCGGTGCATATGCGCACCGCTGCGGAGGACATTAGAACCAGCCCTACGGATACCACTGAGGGAAAAATCTCTGGCACTGGTGCATGTGGCGTGCACACACATCTAGCATGGAATGGACATGAGCAACACATCTCGAAGAACAACAGTTACAGATGGTTAGTAACCATCTTTTCTGAGATGTGTGATGTAAAAGGTTACAAAGGATTGTCAGGCAGTGAGGTATTAACCTTTTGTTACAAATGGAAAAGATAAAAAGCTGTGGAATGATTAGTTCACCAGTAAATAGCAGAATTTGAGAGGGTGCTGAATTTTGGATTAAAAGCAATGTTACATAAAAGTAAGCATTGATATTTGCTGAGAGTGAAAAATAAAGGAAAATAGCTGTACAAAGGCCAGACTGTTGTTACTCTACTTGGTATTCATGTATGTTAGTGAAACTAGAGCCACCACCTTAATCTAATAATTTTGAAATGTACATCCAGGTCTCTCCGTAAGCAGCTACAATTGTATAAGCCTGGCACCACCATAGAGAAAGATAGATTGATTTGTAAAAGCCAGAGAGGAGCTGATGGTATATAAGAAACTCCTGGGGTTCTATGAACATCAGACCATAACAAACCCCTCTGTAGTCTTGGCTGTTGTAGTAAACAAGTCTCAAGTCAAATATTGGATATAAACTGTTCCACTGGCTAGCAGTAATAACTTGAGAATTCTTGTTAAGATTATATTCACAATATTTTATGATAAGAGCATTGCCACGCCTCTGTAACAAACCTCTGCAGAAAGGTTTGTATTTAATTTGTTTAGCCATATTACACATTTACAGTGAAATCCACAAAAATTTGTTAAAAATGGGTAAGGCAGCCAACATTTGAGTGTTCTAAATCTAATACATCTTTTTGATATTTTGTGATCTAATTTAACACCTGTTACTTGCATAGGTCAACAGTTCATTCCTGGTGCCAAGCAGTGACTTACCAAAATCAGCTGTTCAAGTTCAGTCATACAGGGCATTAACAAAAATGTTTTTTAAGACCCAGGCTAGGCAGTTGGGAACAATGGGTATGTCTAAACCGCAATTAGAAAGCCACTGCTGGTAGATGTTCAGGCTCAGACTGGAGCCCAGACTCTAGGACCCTGCAAAGTGGGAGAGTCCCAGAACTTGGGCTGCAGCCTGAGCCAAGACCTCTATACCACAATTAAATAGCTCCTTAGTCAACGAGCTCCTTAGTTCCATGAGCCCGAGTCAACTGGCACAGGCCAGCTCTGGGTGCCTAACTGCAGTGTAGACATACCCAGTGTGTTCAATTGTCCAACTGGAGTGGTAAATTTAAGAGCAATCTGAGGTTCTTCCGTGGGGCAACTGAGATCCATTGCAGGATTAGTGCATTGAAGCATTGGAATAAGTGTGAGACATACTGGTATAAATGACCCCCTCTATCCAATTTCTGCAAAGATACCAAGCTAATTATAGTGAATTGTTGGTGCTTTCTTTTAAATGAGGACTCTATGAATATGAGGATCTCATTTGGGCTGGCCATTAGATCAGTGACAGTGGATCCATGCTTAATTACACTATGGCTACGCTGCCAAAAAATGCTGAAATATCTATTGGAATCAAAAGAATTCAATTGACAATTGTTGACAATTAGGAGATCTATGCATAGCAATTATATAATAATACATTGTATATAAATAGCAAAGTATTACGAACACCAGTTAGTCTTTGAATAGTTAATAGAGCATGTTGCAGTGGTCACTATAAACAGGGAAAATTGTTAGCAATCTTTTTAAAAAAAAAAAAAAAAAAAAAAAAAAAAAGTGCTATAATAAACAAGAAGATACAATTTGGTTCTTCTTTTGCCAAGTAGTAGACCTACTCAAGTAATAATGAACACTTCCATATATCCAAATAGACCATTACAAACCTGCAATTTCCCATCGTGACTTGAACAGCCGTAATGTACTGGTGAAGAATGATGGAACATGTGTAATTAGTGATTTTGGATTATCCATGAGATTAACTGGAAATCGACTGGTACGTCCAGGCGAGGAGGACAATGCAGCCATTAGCGAGGTGAGCATGAATTCAGAAAACACGTTTGGCATTTGTAAATGGTACCTAGCAAGAGAAAAATGAATTTGAAAGCAATCTTGAAATACTTGCTCCTCAAGTCAAAAGGTAAATGTAGTTGCTGCACAATTCCTATGAGGAGGAGATATTGTATGTGAGGAAAAGAGTGGGTTGTAACCTTGGGATGATGAGGTTCTTTGACTTTTAATAAAACTTTTAAAAACAAATGTGGTGCTTTTGAAAGGTGACAGATTGACAGCCCTGGAGACGGAAGTCCTCTTTTAATAGAACAGGTCTGACAGGTCAGCAGCAGTGCACGTGTTCCCACCAAAGCCCCTCGATCCAAACTTGGAGAGACCACTGCTAGGTTCCAGAGGGTAGTTGACTCTCCATATTCATTCAGTTCTTTGCCCCTCTGCTGAGATCTGTAAACATAGGTGCAATTGCAATAGTGTTTTTTTTGTGGTGTGGATACACGTTCTTTAGGTCTTGTATCAAGATTGCCAGTTCATTTCATACAGGCCTCAAACACTCTTCAAATGATGATGATTTTTTGTCATGACCAACCCTGAACTGGATTTGAAGCAATGACCTAGAAGTAAATTCTCCATATCCCACTTCCGGCTTTCTACAAGCCATTTATACCCTTCCATCATTCCCTGACCTTCATTATATGGTCAAATTGTGGAGAGTGAAGGGTGAAGGCCCATGCAACAATGCTTAAGAACCTGCTTCTTTCTTTAATTTGTAGAAGCATGAATACAGTGAAATTCGAATGTAGGAAACTCAATTATAGTGAAGCACTGCTTTAAATTAAGAAGAGTGAACGTCCCAAAATGCATCAGTCCATTTCAGTGGACTTTCAGTTCCCTTACAGCGAAATCTCACTTCTCAATGTCCAGCTATAACAATAATAATAATAAATAATAATAAAAATAATATAATTAATAATGGTTAGTGCTTAGGTGTTAATTTTCTAGCAATACAGAACTCAATACCTGACTGAAGAAAGAAGAGGTGAGAAAATAAGTTATCACTATTTAAAGGGCAAGAGTAAGGAACAGTCGCAGGCACCTAACATTATCCAGTGGGTAAGGAAGAAGGACTGATCTGAGCTTGCTACCTATTCCACAGTGAGAGTAAATATATGCCTGCTCAAGTCTCTATCTCCACACGCAGTTGTCAGTGTTCCCTGAATCTGTAGGAAAATAAGGGGAGGCCCTGCCAAAGTTTCTAGGGTGAAGAAGATGAATTATTTTTCCCAGTAGGGCTCTCCTATTACCATGAAATATTATGCTATATATTGAAGTTATTTGTGATATTATCATTCCTCTATCAAAGGTCTTTCCACTGTGTCCTGCTGAATATAAGGACACAATACAAGGGACATAATAATGTATTTGGTAAGTATAACAAAAGCAACATAGCACAGGAAAGGTTTTATTATGACTAGACTGGTTAGGAGAGGCTAGAGTCCAAGGATATACATAATGGAAATAACTGCATTTTCTGCTAAATGATAGAAGTAAAAACAAGGTAGGGTAAGAATAATAAATTGGGTCTGTAATAAACTGAGTCAAATGTAGGCTTTACCTTGTGAGTTAAAAATGCAACTTTTTGTTTCTATAGGTTGGTACAATCCGCTATATGGCCCCTGAAGTGCTAGAAGGAGCAGTGAACTTGAGGGACTGTGAATCTGCCCTGAAACAAGTAGATATGTATGCACTCGGCCTTATCTACTGGGAGATTTTCATGAGATGCACAGACCTCTTCCCAGGTAACTAAAGAATTGACTGAAATAATGAAGTTAATAAAAAGTATGAATCAGAAACCAAATTTGTGTTCTTCCCACATCTTAAAAATACAATCTATTACCCTTATGTCACCGAATAGATTTTTTCTTAACTGTTTTTCACCATTATCTCAGTGCCATCTAGTGTTAAGGATTTTATTGATATTAGTACAGTGTACTCAGTTGTAATACAATGGACAGGGATGAAACATGTTCTTGGTATAGTTCATTTGGCCTGTTAACCATCTTACAAGCCTAGTGGCAGTGCAACTTGTATGGACCCTAGCACTGTCATGAGTTGTAAGACCATTATAGATTAGGATCACTGTGCAGTCAGAACATTCAGCCCCTTGGATTGATGTAGCATCCCATGTTTCTCTCAAACAACCCTTTCTAGTGGATGTGTGCATGGGACATTGTCATGATTCAAAGTGGATCTTCACAGCTTCCTTTAGTGTTTTATGCTAAACTTTTTCTATACCATTGTCCCCTGAAAACTCACTCAGTGCCTGTAATATGGTGGAAGGGGAAATGGGCAGGTAAAGTGTAACTTATGGGAATGCAGCTCACAGCCACCCTTGTATTTATTACTGAGATGCAGCCTGTGGAGTTAACTGCTGGCATGCAATATTCCATTTATAGCCGAACAACTGTACATTATATGCTGAGATCTATAGTCCTCCCTTCTATATTAAATTCAGTCTGTTTTGTTTCATAAGAATTAGATGTGTCCCTCAGGTTCCTGGTCAGTTGCTAATGCACCCCTCTATTGGGCAAAGTTTAAGTGCCACCCAAGGCAGTTCTAAACAACGCTTTATTAATATTAAATTACCAAGATGTAGTTGAGTTAGTTAAAAATTTGTTTTAAGGGAAGGAAATTTTAAAACTTCATAGGAAGCAACCTCCATGCCACCTCCTCCCATTTAAAAGCCCTTGATCCACAGTTCTTGTTTTATAGCTGTGATTTCATTAAGGGGTTTTTGCGTTGGTTTGTTTTTTCTCCAACAGGAGAGTCAGTGCCAGAGTACCAGATGGCGTTCCAGGCAGAAGTTGGAAACCATCCCACTTTTGAAGATATGCAAGTCCTGGTATCTAGGGAGAAACAACGACCAAAATTCCCAGAAGCTTGGAAAGAGAACAGCCTGGTGAGATAGAAAGTTAGAAAAAAGCATTTGCTTGAGCGAGCTATGTCATGCTCTCACTTTTCAGAGCCAAATGTTGAATGCATTTTCTTTCTAAGTGACATTAATATTTAAAGTTCTAGAGCTGCTCCAAGCTGCACTATTTAAAATACTGAATTCAGTTTAAAAGAATTAATTACTATAAAAATGTTCAGAATAAAGCTAGAGGTTTTAAAAGAAAAATACTATAATCACTACTGGATTTTTAGGTATTATAGATGCAAAAGCATATTATATTTATTAACATTATTACATGTCAAGTGCCCAAATTTAGCATGAACGGGACAGAAATATTAAGACATTCCATATCTGGAGATTTTATAAGCTAAGAATGCCCCAAAATTGCAGCTAGTAAAAATTACATTTAAAAAATTACATTACGATTATATTTGCTACTGAAGCTAAGCAACATAAATATTGTATAGCTTAGTACTTTCTGAAATTATATCTTCATTTGCCAAGATATATATTCTTCAGCATTTGCAAAGCTACAGCTTTCACCGCTCATTTAATAATATTACCAAATTTTAGAAATAATATTATTATTCTTATAAATTTGATATTCATCTGAAAATTGTATATTCTCAAAAAATATAAATAAAAGTATTCTGGTTAGGAGATTAGAAAAAATTCCCAACTTTTGCCTATTCCATTGGTTCTCAAACTGTGGGTTGGGACCCCTTAAAAGGCTGTGATGTGGTTATGTGGGGTCATGAGCTGTGAGCCCTGACCGAGGCCAGAAGCAGAACTGAGCCTCTGTGCTTCCTCCTGGCAGAGAAACATGGGGTAGAGGGGGAGCAAGCAGTGCCACACAGATACTGCTTATCCTCCCCAATGTTCCAGCCGCTCTGTGCGTGCAGGTCAGTTTCCCCAGGTGGGCACAGGAGGGGGGGGGGGGATTCAGGGGTTGGGGCGAAGAGGGCACACGCAGGGTTGGGGCAACGGGGGAGTGAGGAGCCCGCAGGGATTAAAGGCGAAGGGGGAGTGGGAAGCCTGCAGTGGCCGGAGGGTGAAGGAGGGGCAGGAAGCCCATAGGGGCCCAGGCAATGGGGGGATGCCCACAGGGAGCCAGGAGGTCTCATTCAGAGGCTTGCTTTATGAAAGGGGTCACCAATGCAAAAAGTTTGAGAACCACTGGTCTATTCCACTGAGCCTGCTCAGCACTGAGGATCTCTTTTGGACACTGCTCCTTACTTAATAATTGGGTTAAAATAATCTCTGTAAATTATGGGTGATCTTTAGGTTGTTTGTTAAAGGTAGAAAATGCAAAGTATGCCAATTTACAAGTTTATTTTATAAGAAGTAAAAAATAGTCAAATAAGTGGGAGAAATTGTGATTAAAAGAAAAACAGACTAAATATTTGACTTTTAGTAAAAGTGATTTTCTATTTGTATTGTTTCAGTGGCTGAAATTGTCGTCTTTAAACCATTTGGTAGTCTTTGGTAAACTTTGGTAATCAGTGTGTAACAATCTGCACTCTGCAGGTGACAGCGAACCAAAGGCCATATCTGCTCTAGCATGTGTAAACGCGACCTAAACCATTTCAGATACAGGCATAGTTTATAGTACTAATGTTATTGCAAGAAGTTGTGACTTTTTTGAAAAAGTGAAACTACGTAGAAACTGTTTCTTCCATGTTGTTCAAGAAAATCATGCTGCAACTATTCTCACTATAGCACTGCTGTTATATTGCTGTTAAGTACAGCTCTGGAAGCATCAAGTTTGGCACAGTTGTAGCTAGTCCACTTCACAATGTTGATTGGGCTCTTCAGGTATGTCTGCACTGCAGTAAAATACCGGTGATTGGCCCTTGTCAACTGTCAGGCTTGCAGGGCTCGGGCTGTAAGGCTATAAAATTGCCGGATAGCTGTTTTGGTTTCAGGCTAGAAGAGCTCTGGGACCCCATGATTCGGGGAGGGAGGGTCTCAGAGCGTGGGTTCTAGCCCAAGCCCACAAGACCAAGTCAGCTGACATGGGGTCAGCCATGGGGGTGTTGTTGCAATGCAGACATACCCCTAGTGATACTCAGGTTAGGCTGGGTTATTTTACAGAACTGTATTTTAGATGCTAATTATGTTGAACCTATTGAACTATTAGAATATAGAATTATGGGGTGGATTAGTAGTGATCCCTATATTTAGGCTGACTAATATTTTTCTTGTCACCAAAATTTTAGCAACATTCTAAAATAATGAATTAAAACTGACAGTCTAATTTAAGGCTGGCCAGTGCTGCTAATAAAATAATCAACAGTAGCGGTACACACACTTCATTGGGAGCACTAGGAAGAGACAACGTCTCTTGGAGAGATGTGGGAGAGAGCTGAGCTAGGCTTTTTCTAGTAATTTCCCCCATCTCCTCCAGATCCAGGACATGGTCCAGTGGCCCATTTCCCTACTCTAAGGGCACCACTTGGGGAAAGAGCTCTCCCCACCTTCTGGGAGGAATAGAAAGAGAGGGGCCGGGCTCTCCTTGACCACTTCTGGAACCGCTGGGGACATATGTGGGGTCCATCTTTACCACCCCACCCCATGGGAATAACAGCCTTGTGTTCTGTAACTCAGTCTATGCAAAAGTTTCTGGGTTGAAACCCTGCCAGTGATGCATGATGGTTGATAGTTACAGTTGAACATAATGCATTTTTTGGCAAATTTACTATTTGCTGAAACTTTTTTGTTGAGTTTGAATTATGAGGCTACCTCTAATTACATGATCACATACTATTTTTTCCATAGGACCCCTGTCTCATTTGGTGCATAGGATGACTGGTGCTCTGGGGAATAATCAGGGTTGTGTAGTTAATTAAACACTTTGTAGATTCCATGCTTCATTTGCTCTAGACGTGTGTAATGGCTCAGGGAGGGACGTACAAGAAGAGAATGGATGGTCTTGTGGTTAAAGCAGTTTACTGTCACACAGTAGAGTTCAGTTCTAACTCTGCCACTGTTTTTGTGTATGACGCTGAACATGAAATTTAGATTACAATTTTCAAAAACACGTAAATCCCGTTTTCAAAACAGGCTCTAAAATACTGAGGTCATTTTTGAAAATGGGTCTTAGGCTCCTAAAAACATAGGTTATTTTGAAAATGTAAGGCTTAAATCAAAATGCTACCAGATAGCCATTAACTGTGTTCTCATTTTCCCTTTGCCCCACTTAAGACACCTGGGGAAGTAAAAGTGTGGCGCACTCATAATTGCAGTTGTGCATTTTCCACATCTCTGGCAGTATGGCAGCATAGTCTGGAGGAATATTCACTGGTTCTCAGGAGCCTCTGCCACTGACTTATGGTATTGCCTCAGGAAAGTGTTTGTCTCCATTTCCCCATCTGTAAAATGGGGATAATACCACTCTCTTATCTCTCAGTGGAGAGAAATTAATTAGTGTTTCTGAGGTACTCAGATCCTGCAATGATGAGCAGTCTGAAAGAGACCATGAGGAAATAGGTAATCTTGCATTAATTGTATGTGTTCAGTAAAATAAGGCAGGAACCACCAATTGAATGATGAGGATAAAAATGATGGTATTCCTGAGTACCATCCTTTCTGTAGACTGAATGAGGCAGGGCCTCAGTTGAAGAAAAAAATTGTGTGATCATGTAATTAAAGACTACCATAATGCATATGTGCCAGAGCCAAAATGAAGGTTGCATAGGCAACCATAATTCTGGCATTTCTTGACTTTTGAATGCTTGACTATAGATTCTTTTTTAATGTAATATATTATAAAGGTTATTAGGATGTAAATCAGGTTATTAGGATGTAAATTCTCACTCTTTTGTGTAAACTAGCTTTAAATGAACAGATTTATGCATTTTTACTTTCATTCTCTCTTTAACACACACAACACCAGTATATGGCTAAAAGTCAGTATTTCCGTGTATTCAGATCACTATAAATCATAAGGAACTAAATCAGAAACACAACATAAAAAGGGGAATAATTTGACACAAGGTTTCTTTTGCAGGCTGTGAGGTCATTGAAAGAGACAATCGAAGATTGTTGGGACCAAGATGCTGAAGCTCGACTGACGGCCCAGTGTGCTGAGGAAAGGATGGCTGAACTCATGATGATTTGGGAGAGGAACAAATCTGTCAGCCCAACAGTCAATCCTATGTCTACTGCCATGCAGAATGAGCGGTAAGAAGTGAAGTAGTTTGGTGTTAGTCAGCTATCCTCAGTACACAGGTCGCTCTGGGAGTGAAGTTAGAATGTTAATAGTTGCTGAGTATTCTTGGGAACTGGCATATTTATATGAACATGTGTGAGCTAGTGTGTTTATGGACTTTGAATAGTTTTGTGCGGGTTGTTCATTTACTTACTATATGAATCCACAAATAAATGATTCTTTGTAGCTTTGGGTCCCCGAATTCCCCAAACACGCACAAATTCAATACACCTATGATGTAAACAACTGTGTTTTGGAGAGAGATCATACTTTCTGACCGAGTTATATAGCTACCCAAAAAATAGACTTGTACTTTCACAGTCATGATAAAGAAGTGATTATGAAATGTCTTCAAAAACGCTTGCTAAATGATGTATGAAATTTCTGTTTAAAATGTTTCTGCTAAAAGCGGTGTATGTTCACTGCCAGCTGAGAGACATGAGTTCAGGAAATAATTCAGAGTCCCAGTCCTGCAGTTTTCAATTAAGGAACCACAAGGTCAGCACTGACTTTATAATTATTCTGACCTGCAGAAAGAGAGACTATGTATTTCCCTTTTCTGTCTGTAAATGATCCTAAAGTAAGGAGAGTCAGCTGAGCTGACATTAATGCTTTGTGTATACTAGAGATCAAGTTTGGGCATACTCTTGATACCCAGGTCAGCGTTTCTTGTCATGTTAAACTTGTGTTTAAAATTGTATATAATTTATAACAAACTTGTTAGAATCATGGATTTTTAGCAAAATTTTCAACTCCATGATTTTTCCTACATCATTTCCTCCATTCTCTTTGCAGGGTACTCTTCACTTCCCTTTAAAAACAATTAAGAGGCTTAGTTACATAAGTAACATTCATGATAAAACCTGCTGCCCTATTAGTACAATTTCATGGCAGCCAGAATTTTTCATGGAAGCTATGTGTTATCAGAACTCCTTAAGTAATTGGTCTGTGGATTATACATTAAGGGAAACAAAAAGACATTCTGCTTTCCAAAATTAGAGACCTTTAATGGTGAGAAACATTTGTTTAATGTCAGACTTTTTCTTTCCTTTTTTTAAAAGCAACCTGTCACATCACAGGCGTGTGCCAAAGATCAGGCCATATCCAGATTACTCTTCTTCCTCCTATATTGAAGACTCAATCCACCACACTGACAGTATAGTGAAGAACATTTCCTCTGAGCATTCAGTGTCCACTACACCACTGACTTCAGGGGAGAAGAACAGAAACTCCATTAACTATGAACGTCAGCAAGCACAGGCTCGCATCCCTAGCCCTGAGACTAGTGTCACCAGCTTGTCCACCAACACAACTACCACCAACACAACTGGCCTCACTCCTAGTTCTGGCATGACTACCATATCTGAGATGCCTTACTCAGATGAAACAAACCTACATGCTACAAATGTCATGAAGCCTATTGGACCAACTCCTGTTTGTCTGCAGCTAACAGAGGAGGACTTAGAAACCAACAAGCTAGATCCAAAAGAAGTAGATAAGAACCTAAAGGAGAGCTCTGATGAGAATCTGATGGAGCATTCCCTTAAACAGTTCAGTGGACCAGATCCACTCAGCAGCACCAGCTCCAGCTTGCTTTACCCACTGATAAAACTTGCAGCAGAGGTGACAGGACAGCAGGACTTCACACAAGCTGGGAATGGTCAAGCATGTTTGATTCCAGATGTCCCATCTACTCAGGTCTACCCTCTACCCAAGCAGCAGAACCTTCCGAAGAGGCCTACTAGTCTACCTTTAAACACCAAAAATTCAACAAAAGAGCCAAGACTGAAATTTGGTGGCAAGCACAAATCAAACTTGAAGCAAGTGGAAACTGGAGTTGCCAAGATGAACACTATCAATGCTGCAGAACCTCATGTGGTAACAGTTACCATGAATGGAGTGGCCGGAAGGAGCCACAGCATAAACTCGCATGCTGTAACAACCCAGTATGCCAATGGTGCAGTGCCATCTGTCCAGACAACCAGTTCAGTGGCACACAGGGCCCAGGAAATGCTGCAGAACCAGTTCAGTGGAGAGGACAGTCGGCTAAATATTAACTCAAGCCCTGATGAGCATGAACCCTTACTGAGACGGGAGCAGCAAGTTGGTCAAGATGAAGGTGTTCTGGATCGTCTAGTGGACAGGAGAGAGCGACCGCTCGATAATGGCCGACCAAACACCAATAACAACAATAGTAATCCATGTTCAGTGCAAGACATTACTACACTTGGCATCCAGAGAATGGTGGCAAATCCTGGGCAGACCCAGACTAGAAGAGCACAGAGGCCTAATTCGTTGGATCTATCGGCCACAAATACTTTGGACAGCAGTAGTTTGCAGTGTAAGTGCTGGATGGACTCGAAAAATTTCCCAAACTCTTTTTTACCTGAGAATTAAGCGTATGTGCCTGGATGAAAATACTTGTATTGTCTCACAGCCCAAATAGCCAATCCCCATAAATCGAATGCATATTTGATTTCTATTGGTATAATGTCACACCTCCCATTAAATTCATGTTGTGGCCCCAAAATTATCAGTTCTTTCTCTCTTCCCCCATACCTGGAATAAGTTAGTTCCCTTTCTAATCAATTCTGCTTTTGCTCCCCAAATCTAATCACTTCTACACCTCTTCTTCTTTTCAGAGCTCCTGTTGCTACTGCTGTCCCTTTTTGTCTCCTGGGTATATTGGAGACCCTAAGCCTCCCATTTTCTGCTCCTGCACCTGGGCCCTCTGCTCCTCACTCCTCCTCCTCTTTGTCCTCTAAAAAGAGCAGCGGCTTTGAAATCACTGTCCCTTCTCTTCCTCAAAAAGAGCTAGTGGTGCTTTGGCCACTCTGCTCCTTTCCTACTCCCCAGCCCTACAGAGTAACCAGCAGCTCTGCAGCCCAGGCAATATTTCCACTTTGCCTGAGCAAGCAGTAATTAGGTTTTTCAAGCCCTGAATGCAGAATTGTCTGATATTTCAGGGTTGTTAAAATAATTACAATAACTAGTTACATATTCCATTATTCTATATTATTATTAGCATCTCAGAAAAAGTACATCTGATTTTATTGTGGTAAGTAACAACAATTCCAGTTACTTTTAACTTGAAAACATTCAGTCCTGTGAACTAATGTCTTGGTACCATATGCAGATCTCCTGTATGATTAGTATTCGATACCAGAGCTGAGACCTGAAAGATCTGTACGTCCTATTAGGGAGTTCAGACTAGATGGCAAAACTAGAGACTGCTCCAAACTTTTGTCTGAATCCCAGTGTAATAGTTCCAGAGGGATAGCCATGTTAGTTTGTATACAGCAAAAACAGCGAGAGTCCTGTAGTATCTTTAAAAACTAACAAATTGCTGCAGGCATAAGCTTTCATGGGCTTGCAACCCACTTCATCAGATGCATGAAATGGAAACCACAGATAGGAGGTACATATATACATCCAAGGGTAAGAAACATAACAATGGGGAGGGCAACTTGTAGCATAAAGCAACAGTATAAAGCAGCAGCAGTATAAAGCAACATATTTTTAGATATAAAGAATTTTAATAGACAGCTTCTTCAGAATAACTGTAATCACCCTTTGGCTATCAACAGCAAAGAACACAAGAAGCCACAATAGCCTCTTTGTCTTTTCCCTGCAAGGCAAAAGTAATCATAGGGTTATAGCTAAACTCTCCATTAGTTACAAACTCTGATGATTCCGTGTTCTGTTCAGTTTCAAAGGGGCTATTGGAAAGGCCTGTTTGTCTTTCTTTTTAAAAAAAAAAAAAAATTTCCAGAATACTCTGTGTTCTTGGAAGGAGCCAAGGTAACTGTGATTGGAAGCCTTTGAATGTGATTGGAAGCCTTTGAATGTGCTTAGGCAGACAGAGAATATAATAATAGCAAAGATATTTGGATGAGGGGGCTTTTGTAGCAGAAACTCAGGGGAGACACATGTTTAAGTTAGCGATATAAAACACTGGAACTGTTGTTACTTACCAAAAGAGAGGTGACTAGCATTTATGTACAGTGGGTGCCATTAAAACACAGGGCCAGATTCTGCTCTCCACTGCTCTCTCACTGGAGTTACCCTACACACACACTGACTGGTATAAGAGAGCAGAATCTAGCCCTCAGCATTTACCATTAATGTCACTTTTGTAACCATGCTATTTTTCCATTCTTGGAATGGGAGACAGCAGTACTACAATATTACAGGGCAGTGAATGCCAAGTTTTTAAATGGTATCATTACATCATTTACCTTTAAAATTCCATTTTATCTGGGAAATAGATTCTTACATACAGGAGCACAGACAAAACCTAGCCTTTCATTTTGAAGCCAAATAGACTGTTCTCTGATTTTCCTGAACCAGGACTTGAGTCTAAAATGGTGAAACCTCCAAGACAGCTGCTTGTCACATTTTCCATGATTAAATATCAGCAATTGAGATTTGATTGTAAAAAAAACAAACAGAACTACTTCCTCTTTATTAAATCTGAAAAAGGATGAGGTGAGAGAAGGTACTGCAATAAAAACAAACAAACAAAAAACCCTAATTTAATTCATTTTATTAAATTAGAACAAACTGAAGATCACATTTAAACAGAAACAGGAAAAACATTCCACCAGTGAATATTCAGCTGTATTTCATGAGTGCACTGTTGCAAGTTTGCACACATCCATTTAAAAACTTGGCATGCGAAAGATAACTTCAGTGACTCCACTGGAGTTGCTACTGATTTACACTGTAATAATGGAGAGTAGAAACTGGCCCTGTGTTTTAATGGCACTTGCTGTACATAAATACAAGTCACCTCACTGTTGTTAGTTTAGACAGGATTCGGTTTTTTCAGCCTACATATACATATAACCACCTTGAACTCTCAAGCTTGCTCTTCTTGTAACAGTTTGTTTCCTACTTTTATTTTCAGTAGGTGACTCATCACAGGATGGTAAACCGGGCTCAGGAGAAAAGATCAAGAAACGTGTGAAAACCCCATATTCACTTAAGCGGTGGCGCCCTTCAACATGGGTCATCTCCACTGAACCATTGGACTGTGAGGTCAACAACAATGGCAGTGACAGAGCAGTCCACTCTAAATCTAACACTGCTGTTTACCTTGCAGAAGGAGGTACTGCCACAACAATGGTGTCTAAGGATGCAGGAGTGAACTGCCTGTGAAATATTTTAAAAACCGACAAAATGACATTTTTGCATTATTCGAAACAAACATGCAGAAGACATTTTTAAAAACTGCTTTCTCCTCCTGTCAGCATCCCCTGCCAAGAACTTGCTTTAAATAGATTTCAGCTATGCAGAAATTTTTTAGCTTATGCTTCCATATTTTTTAATTTTGTTTCGTTTTTTGAACGTTTTTGCACTTTTATTTAGTATCGCTAAAGTTAAGTCTGTCTGTTTTTGACCACAGAATTATATATATGTGTATCAAAAATGTGGTCTCAAAATATTTTTTTAAAAAAAGTAACAAAAATAATGTATTGCTGATAATCAGTTTGGACCAGTTCCTAAAGGTCACTAAAAACATAAGACTATAAGACAGGTTTGACTGCAGTGGTGTCTTGTATCCATGTTTTGATTTCTGTGCACAAGTTAATTAGTATGTTTCTATGTTACAGAGTATTATCTTTTTAACGCCCTACTTTTCTTGTGTTATGTTGAAATGTGCAATAGTCTATAGTTCACAGTAGGCTTTATTGGAAAGTGTTTATAAAACTGCCACACATTCTCTCCTTCTTTGTGAGTATTTGTTAAAAATTTTTTCCTGACAATTTGGCAGTCGTCATGACAGTGAACTTTGCACACCGTAGGCAGCTTGAAGCAGCTAGCTGTATCTATCATTGAGCTCTAAGATTATAATGGAAAACGTAGGAATCTTCCTCACCTTGAAAGGACTTTTAAAAGGAACAAACAAAATATGATTTCAGATGCCTTTCTTTTCAACCTTCCGTATCTTAACCAGTTTCCTTCATAGGAGACATGATTGATACTGGAAGGGGACGCTCTAAGCAAGACAGTGTTGAACAAAATGTAAGGAAACAAAGTAAGTCTGCCATTTTTCCATTTGATTTTTGCTACAGTTTCACAGTTGGTATTTATGTACATTTTTTTATTGATTGCTATTAATGTGTATTTATCAGAAATCCTAATGAACAGTCATACTAAGATCTTGAGTATAAGTAGATTGCTAAGACATTTTGTTACTTACGAGAGAAAAACCTGACTTATGATTGACACAAAACAGTCATGTGATGAGCAGCTAAGCTTCTGTTAAATACCTCCATAGAGAGGTAAATATTGAGGTCTGGATGGAGCCATGTCCATCAGATTACATATGCAAGTATGTTTCTCCTAATTGGCTGTAGCTGAATTAAGTGAAAACTAGTTTTCTTAGAGTTTTTTCTAGACCGTCTCATTCATCTTGCTATTAGACTTTTAAACCTACACTTTTATAATTTGTGGCCATGAGGGAGAGATTTCAATTTTTTATGGTGAAAACATTCAGAATGTATGTAATACTGCTTACATTGACTTCATGTATTCATGACCATTAATCACTTGAGGTAAGTGACCATAACCTCTTCCCAGGGTAATAGAACTTGCTGCCCATTTAAACAGAAGTAACTACTTTCTTACTGGCCATTGCCCCAACATGAGACCTTTGGCTCAAGAGTGATTATTTACCTTGCTGAAATAAATTTAATAAGAAGTAATTAGCTAATAAATTGTATCTAGCATGATGGTGTATGAGTTAAGCTTTGTAGCTGTATTTGAAAAATGCTCATGTCCCAACACCTAACAATCTATGGAAAAATTATTCAATCAGCATGCCAAATCCCTACGGCAGGATGTTGGCAGTCAAATTTGCCAGCAGACTTGCTTTTATTCAGCTGACTGAATCTAATTTTCTGTCCTTTCAAGATAATTCATTTCCTTGATGATATTCTTGTACAATCTTTCCCCACAAGGTAACTTTTTCTAACTCTCTTCTTGAGCTTCTGATGATTACCTGCCATACTAATGTATGCCCTTCCACATCTGACTTGCTGTTTCCCAAGCTTCGTTTGCATTCCTGTCTTTGTGGCATCATAAATCATGCTTCTTAAATGCTGTAGGCCAGATTCTACTGTCAGATCCAGAGTTGCTTGATGCTTTGACTTCAGTAGAGTTACTCTGCAATTATACTGGTGTAACTGAGATTAGGCTCTGGCCCTGTGTAATTGCAGGAGTGTAAATCAGGGCAGAATTTGGCCTCCATCTTCACCCTTTAAGCACTGTCCAGGCCTTCCACCAAAATAAGACCCCTGCTTTTCTCTTAGGCACAACTTTGTTAGCCTAATGTATATAGTTACTTCTCTTTATGTTGCTAAAAGACTTTCTCCATTTTATTTTAAATTATTTCTCCTGCTTGCCATCTGCTGCAATCTCACATCCCAGATATTGAAAACTTGCCACTTGGTCAGTTGGCTTGCATTACACACTGATCTGAATTCTTGGCACTATGGTCATATTATTGCCTGTGCTTCTTGTTTCTTTTGGGGTTTACCTTAACTTGAAATTCTTCACACTTCTTTGATTCTGTGCATGAATTTCTGGAGTATAGTACTTTATTTTTTTGCAACAATCATTATATCATGTGCATAATGAAGATTGCTCATATCTCTTCCAGTGACTTTTTGTTTTGCCTTAAGTGTAATATTTATCATTTCAGAGTGCTAGTTTAAAAAACATCCGTAAAACACTCTGTGACAGTTCGCGGGGCACACAGGACTGTGAGTCATCTTAGTTACCCCCTACCTCTAGTGAGATGGAGTCTTTCTTGTGGTAGCTGGGTGTCAGCTCCCTGATACGATGAGCCTTTCAGCCACTCAAGTACTCTTCTCTGAGCTATGCCAGATCTAACTTTACTTTGCAGGTTGATAGTTGCACCCCAATCTCTGAGTCCCTTTGAATTATTCCCCTGTGATATCCAGCCCCTAACACTAGCTACTTAGAGAAATTCCAGATCCACCCAGTTTTATCTTAAATCACGACTCCTGTAAACCATGCAGCACTTGTGAGCACTTATAATAAAAGAAAAGTAGGTTTATTTAAGAAAGAATAAGGATTTAACTAGAAATGAGAGAAAATGATAGAAACAAACTTGTGACAACGCGAAACAAAATTATAAAACAAAACCTGGGTCTACATTTATCAATGGTTACCTTTCCCATATAATAAGTAGGCTTTCCCCCCAATGTTCAGTCAATTGCTGAGCTGGCTTGTATCACAAGAATCAGGATCCAAATGTTCATGAAAGTCCCCTGCTCCTTAAGTTGTTTCTCAATGAATGGATCAAGAATGTGTTTTGCTACACTGTATTGTACTGAATCAGTCTTTTGTCTTTATTCACATCCCAGGTGATATCCTGTCTGCTGTAATATTCCTTTTCACCGCCAAGTGGTTTCAATCACTGAAATTGTCTTTGATGGTTTTCCATTGACTGTTCTGGGATGTGGCCAGGGTAGACAATATAACCCTGCATTGCCTCACCAGCTGGGGAAGGGTGACAACTCCCTCTTGCTTGAATGAGTCATCATCGAAACACATTGTCCCAGTGACTAGTTTTTACTCCAAATCCATAAAGCAAACTTTCAGTATAAATATATTATTCATTAAATATCCATATGTACATCTCACAATGAGTTTTGACAGATTATGAGCTTTCTGTAGATACCTTTCATGTTACTCTTTATGGATAAATATCCTGTAAGAGGTGTTTGGTGTAGTGAGTTTGTCAGCTCTCAGGTGAGAGATGTTTGCAAAGAACACGGGACCTTTGCCAAGGAGCCTCTATATCAGATGCTAACACTTTTACCTAACTTGAAACATGCTAGGGAAAGAAAAGTTATTTGCTCTAAATATTGCTGCTTTCTGCCAAGGCTGATTATACCAGTCTTCTAAACTTTTTTTTAGCCCAGTCCTTTGTAAGAATTCAAACATTTTTATGATTGATGCAGTCAAAAGGTTTAATAAAATCAATATCCCAGATGGAAAGGTCCTTCTGCCATTCTGCAATTTTCCCTAAGCATCCTCAAAGCAAATATAACTTTCACATTTCTCCTATCTTTCTCTAACATTTTGTTGAAAACCTTTGGGGTAAATCATAATTGTTAGAAAGTATCTGTTGTATAGTATATCATGGCTAAATATCCTTTGTAACATAGCAGAAATATGTACACCTTATCCAATATGAATTCTGGATCAAATTCTAGATCAAAAGAAGCAACTTTATTACTTCTAAACATCAACCCAAATAAATGTTAGATATATATTAAAATGCTCAAATTTTGCAGTTAGATGACATGGGACTAAATATGGCTCAATTCTGATGTATAATTAGCAAAGCCTTTGTTTGCTCACAGTAGGTAATCTTATCTTTTCCACAGAACACAATCCTTGTAATTAAATTACATCAAATTGTAGCTCACAAAAAGTACCTTGGGGACTTGTACTTAAGGGAATCAAATACTACAATTCAAACCTATAGGGATGGTTAACTAATGTACAGTAAATCAGTTTTGGAAAGTCCAGTTTATTTCTTTGTTTTTTAAAAAAATACATCAATGAATAATGATGAAAGTTGGTAAATTACCATTTTTCTAAATGCATATTGCAGACAAGATAAATATCTCAAAATAACAATAGACTGATAATGTAAATAGCAATGGATTGTGCCAGTGTCAAATAAGCAATGGTAGAATGTTTGATATCTTCACTTAATATAGAATTCAAGTAAAACATTACAACAAACATTTATTACCTATCTATGTATAGGCCACTCAGAACCCTTACTGGTTTTAGAAAATCTCCCACATATAAAATCTGAAGGACTTGTCCAGGCAAATATGTTATCTGCTCTTACATTTCCTATTCCTATGAAGTTATTTACCAACATTACAGTTAGTTTTGAGAATAAGAATTCTAGCCATATGTGTAGACATGCCTATATGGTGACAGATTTATTTTCTTTTTTTAAAAAAACAGATATTTACAAGAAGATTATGAGCAAATTCAGTGTTTCTCAACCTTTTAAGTAGCAAGTACCCCCTAACTTCTGAAAATTTTAATAAGTACCCCAACACTCAATTTTCCACTCTGAGAAATACAATATTTTTCCCCTTTACTGCTGGACGACTGTATTTCTTGTAAAGCAGGAAAGTTCTAAGTTCTGCAGTGCTATGTGGCTGTGGCAGATCAAAAATCCCCTGCTGTTTCTCCCCTCCTTCCTTCTTCCCTTCCTCCATATAGGAGCAAAGATCAATGCCAGCCAATCACTATGGCCTAATGGCGGGGTCATGTGTTCTCCTCACACAGGTGAGAACTTGTGAGGTATGAGCAGGCACTAACAGCCCACCAGAGTGGATAGCAGCACTCCCCAAGGCCATCCCTAGGGGGGTATGGGCCTGGAGCAAATCACACTGTGTGGGCCCCTCTTAACATTTTTATACCGGTAAAATCTGGGGCTGTCAGTTGTCAATTTCACTGTTCAACTAGAGCAATGAAATTGACAAGTAAGCTTGTTGGTAGAACCCAGCTCCAGGACTGGGCAAGCCGTTGGGCTCTCCACCTGGCTTTCTGGGCACCGGGCTTTCAGACGAGGAGGGGAGCTGCCCCCTGGGCAAGTTGTAGTCGGCTGTTGTCTGGCTGCCAGTTCAGGAGTGGGTGACTACCACCTGCTCCAAGCTGGCGCAGAGGAGGCTTCTACGCAGGCTGGGACCCAGGGATGTGGGCAGGCAGCTGCTGCCTGTCTTCAAACTGGGGCACGGGAGGCTGTCTCTCAGCTCAGAGCTGGGGCACGGGTGGCAGCCACCCATCTGCGAGCCCAGTTCGCAAGGCACAGGAGGCTACCACTGGGCTCCCACCTGGGAGCTGGGACCAGGCAGGACCAGGCGGCTGCTGCCTGGCTTTCCAAAAAGCCAGTGGCTGCTGCCCAAGCCTCCGGCTGCCACCTGGCATCCCAAAAAGCCAACGGCTGCTGCTCAGCTTCCCAGGACTGGGGCGGCTGCTGTCTACCTCCCAGCTGGGACTGGGTGGGGAGCAGGCAGCTGCAACCTGACTTCCCCAGAAGTCAACGACTGCCACACCTCCCTTCACTGGATTTTTCACCACGTACCCCCAGGGGTACACGCACCACAGGTTGAGAGACTATGAGCTAATTCAGGAGGAATGTTCCAGATAGTGTTCCACAAATGCATATATGCACACACAAGAATTAAAAATAATTAAAAGTTAATTCCACTTCTGCTATTCCCAGGCGTATTTAAATTGCAGAACTAAAAGTAAAAAAGTACTTAATTTAAATGAAAACCAGGATGCAATATGATAATATTTTCGAAAACAAGGAACACTTCATTGTAAAAAACCCAAATTTTGCCTGTATTATGTTTTGTTAATATTATAGTTCAATTCACATTCTCTTCTGCTGTTCATTCACATCTATAAATTACCTAGTTTCAGTGGCAACACAGTTTTGTTATTTTGTCAAAGCCTATTTTGGCAGAAACGAAAGTGAGAGGAATGTTGGCAGGTTTCAGGGATAAACTGAAAAATATTTTATATGGAGTTATTTAGAAAGTAAACATTCTCTGACCCATCAGCTTACTCCAGAAAAGCTCTTTAATCTTGAATGCTACAGGAAAAAATATATATAAAGACCTGAATGTAGACATGTATGGAAGAGATTTATCAAACAAAATTTGATAAGTAATATATTCTTACTCAGCAGATACATCTTATGTACATAATATAAACACTGCATAGTTTCAGGGCCAGGCTGCTTGCTGGACCCTTCCACGTGTTCTAATGATATCCCTAAAGTACTTCTGAGAGAGAAATTTTTAAAATATACATATTACACTAGCATAACACTCATGGAAATGTATTCAGATAGTCATTTTCTAATGCGATAAAAAATGAAAACGTAACAGCTGTTTTGTCCTTAAACATGATCTGTACAACATAAGCTTTCTGGAAATAGTATATATGCTGTGTGTTTATTGCCAAAACATGTCAGAACAATGTAGTTCTATATGTTTATATCTTTTACATTATTTGATTTTTGAATATAGATTTACATTCACACCTTCCAGATCCTGATCTATAAAAACTATAGTTACAAGTGCTCAGCACCTGTCAGGATTTGGCCCATTGGTCAAAACGATATTTGCTCCCCAGCTTTTTTGGTACATATAAAAAGAGTTCATAAATCCTGGGCCTTCTATAAACAAGTTGCAACCTGAACAGGGTTACCTACCATCTGTCATGAGTAAAATTCATACGCATGAGTCAATACAGGAAAAGTGTTTTACATTATGCTGTGATTTATATGTGCACCAAAATAATTCCTTATTGAAATAACAGAGAAAGTGATAAAGGAAAAAACAACACTAAAATAATCAGTGCCTACTAGAGTAATGAGTAGATCTGTAGGCTGTGTCCTTATCCAGATGTCAGAACTCATTTGTAACAATCTAACAAAATATTCATCCTCAGATGGACATCCGATTAGTTTATGAAAACTGAGCTGTGGATCATTCAGCTAAATCACAATCTAAATTTAGATTGTGGAATTTGCACTCAGGTCCCCAGCACATCAGTTAGGTAGATGTATATTTCTCAGTTGCTGATCACATTTTGCATGCATTATTTGTAACCCTTACTGCAAAAGCTATACATACTGTAATGGAGCCATAAAATATTTTTGTATTTAAAATTTTATGTATGTAATTAGGTGCATATGTCATATATAAATTCCATTTTAAAATACTATGAATTAGGTATGAAATAAGCATGTATAATATAATGATTAAATGTAGTTTTTCATAGGCCATTTTTAAGTTGCATCTTCTACATGTTACAATAGAAATTAGATTATGACTATGAAACTAATATAATTCCAGCTAAATGCTTAATATCCCTCAGAAAAGAACCTGATCATTGACTGTGTCTGGCCTGTATGGATTTACTTTGAAGAGAGATAAAAAGTGGGGAATGCAGTCAATACAAAATTAATTTGAATAATTTAAGGTGGTTGGGGGGCTTAAGTTATATTCAGAACGTTAAAATTAAGTCTGAAATAAATCTAAGATATTTAAAGAGTGATATTTGACATTTTCTTTTACAAGACCTCTGTAACATTATAGCTAAGATTATGTGTACAGTTCCAATATAAACCCATTTTTTCACGGGGCCTTAAATCTACTGAAAAAAATTCTCTTCTGGGCTTAAAAGTTATATAACGCTTCAAGTCAGGAATATGTCTGTCTGTTTCTGGTTTTGTGTTTTAATTTTTAAAATGTAGTTTAGTTTTGGTGTAAAATAATAATTAAGCAGATGTAACATTTTGGGCTTTCTTCTGCTCCCACTGAAATAAATGACAATACTTCCAACGACTTTAGGCAGGAACAAGCTTTTGGCACTCCTGGGAATCAAAATGGGAATTCTATTTGGTATCACTTTGTCTAAGAAATAGTTTGTATCTAATCAGTTAGGACTTGATCCAACTTTCATTAAAGTCAGTGGGAGTTCTGCCATTGATTTCAGTGGAAGCAAGAGCCGGCCCCTGGCCTTCTCTCCAATAGATTTTCCCCCCTTTAATAATTTCTCATCGTTATCACTGGTGTAGCTTCCATAGTGGGAGGGCTAATATATACAAGCCACTTCTGGGTGCTGGCATTTTGAGCAGGGTTAGATGACATTGTGACTAAAGCTGCAGTAGCAAGTCTACACTAGTCCAGCCATGACAGTGGAGCTGCACCAGTGGTAGCACTGGCAGGAAATTTTAAGATAAAGGGCCTGTTTCTCATTGACTGTAAGGTTCCTTTATAATGCTCTGGGCTCTGAGGTAGTCACAGCCATTGTCCAGAATTCACATTTAAACATTGTTTACTGCACATGCCCAGGCCATTTTAATGATCTTACTATGTAGCTTTAATGGTTTAATTTACATAACTGCAAAATAAAATAGAACCCAATGAACTGCTGACCTGTAATTATTTAAATTGAGAATGATTCCAAAGGTGCCATTTTAGTTAATTTCAATACATAATCCATGTTTCAACAAATTCAGTAATTGACATAGGTTTGGAAAAGTTCCTTCAAATCTCTTCCAAGTTTCTTGGTAAATGAATCCATGAGTTTGGGGGTGGGAGTTGTAGGGGTGGTTAACTGGGTATTACACGATTTACCCTGAGAGGTTGTGGCCATTCCCATTCTTTCACCATTTTGTTAAAGATCGAAACTAGCTCCTTTCTTTATAGTTTAGTAGTGCAGGAGGTTTCCAAAAGTTAACTTTTCCTAGCCAATTCACTTACTTATTTTTCAGGCAGAGTAATCATTTGCAAGATTTCTTTCTGGAGCGCTGGATTCAATCTTGTGGGCTCAGAACATGATGATATAGTCTGCCGCCTAATTGTAATATGTCTCAGGCTAACCACACACATGCTTTGTTCACCACTGAAAGGAAAGGAAATAGTTAATGGGATGCAGTAACATTAAGGTTATCATGAAAAAAGTCAAGCCAAGTTAATACTGACTTCATTCATCACTTTGATTTTCCTGGTTTGTGGCTTTTATTTCTCTCTCTCTCAATGTTGAAATATATTTTAAAAGATTTTTGTACAAATTGTTTCTTGTCCACTTTTTGTCCCTAAAAGAAAACACGCTGTATTCACATTTATATATGCTGGAATCATGCCTTACAACTGTTGATTCCCCTCCTCTCCTTCCCCTCTTCTCTTCTCTCTCCTCCTCCAAGTACAATATACAAGGACAGTGGTCAAACACTGATTTGTGGGGTTTGATGTTTTGCAGAAGCTAAAATGTGGAGATGTGAAACTGCTGTTCTCCTTATGAAAGAAAGGAAAATTATAAGCTAGAAAGCATTAATAAATGAGTGAGCTTTTCTGGAGGGAAATAAGCCTAAAAATAATAATTTTGGAGTCTCATAAGAACCCTTTTGCTAACGGGTATTGTTCGGTTTTCTTCTCTCAAATTACAGATGAAATATCATGTATGAATTTATAAATAGTTATTTTCAGTTATTTTCTTGTTGTATAAGCTGCCCAATACCTCGCTATGCTCTATAAATTGTGTTTTATGGAACAGTGTAAGTATGAAATGAAAAAAGCTAATACTTTTCTTTTTTTAATCATCTCTGGATGCCACTATGAAAGCTGACATTGTTAAGCCACTACAGAGTTTTCTATGAATACTTGTAAGAAAATGCTTTGTTATATATGAACCTAAATAAAGAGATTGTATTGATACAGACACATCAGATAAGAACATTTAAAGACTATTCTTTAGGTTTAAAAGAAAAGGCTTGCTGTAAAATGGTGCATTATTCCATTTATTAAAAATCATATTCATGACAAAAAGTGTGGACTTTTGTGAGTTCATGACAGTTCCATTAATTCAGAGTAGGATGTTCCTAGGTACAAGAGCAATGGAGAAGGGAGTTAGGTAAAATTGTATTGGCTAAAGCATGAGATCTTTGTAGACTTTTTGGACTTGATCCTGCCCAGAGGAAGTGTGCAGTGTTGCACGTATAAGCACTAACCAAACAAAAATGAACAAAATGGGTTCATATGATTTCAGATTAAAACTAGAACCTTTTCCCATCACCCAGAAATAGAATGTTCATAATTTATCAGTTGAGTTTGGCCAAAAGGTTTTACACTCTCTGAACTTGGACTGAATGCATGATTCATGACCTGGTTTTGAATGTATTCATTTTGATTAGAACTGAGAAATTATGCCAGATTTTGAGGAATTTCCTTCCGTTGTTCTGTCAGGCCCACATAATGAGCCATGATGTCTGCTCCCAAGTACAACTCCCTGATCCTCGGTTCCACAGAGGGTCAGGAGTATCCATGTGGCTCCCCACCAGCTCTAGAATTCCACACCCCAGCTTTGCTGGAGTTGTCGTATTAGGGACTCCGTCTGGATGATGTTTCTTCTGGGATCACTCTTAAAGAGTGTTTGTCCCACAGAGAGGGTCTGCAAGAAAGATAATGCAGCCCCAGTCTTTTCCCAGGTAATCTCTGCTGGGACAGCGTTTGTCTTTGTGATGCTACCACCACCCAATACTGAATTTCCCCTTCATATTCCCTGTGCAGTTTCCAACCCCATGGAATACTCTCCAAAGGAACAGAAAGAAAAGAGGAGAGCAGTGCACTGGAAACCATTGTGACTCTCCTCGCCACCCGTGGGAGAGTTCTCTTCACATATAGATTATGGCTGCATGATCTGGAAAACAAAATACCTACAATATTTGTAGTGAAGGGAAAAGAAATCTGATCTTTTAGCTCCAAATTCTAACCCCAAAGCTGATACAAAAATCAGTTGTAGTTGGGAGCTTTTCCTATACCATGTACAATTAAACTTTGAGGAAATTAAGAATGGTCCAGTAGCTAGGGCACTAGCCTAGGACTTCTGAGACCTGTGTTCAAGTCCTTGTTCTGCCACAGACTGCCTGTGTGACCTTGGACCAGTCACTTGTCCTCAGGTGCCCCATTTCCAAAAAGGAGATAATCACCCCTTACCTCACAGAGGTATTGAGAGCTAAATACATTAAAGACTGTGAGGTGCTCAGATTGATGGAAATGGAAGCCATATACATACCTAAAAGAGAGGTTCTCATTACTTCCCGCATAAAGCAATGATTCTCCTTATGGCCCATGCTCTGTCTGCCTTTGCAGGAATAGGTTACTGTAGAAAGTGAAGCTGTAACCCCTTTTCTGCCTCAGAACACCTTGCATAGGACGCGGACACAATTCTCCAGGCAGCGCACATTGCATGCCATAGGGGGAGAGCCAAAAAGCCCAGCACACCCAGGAGAGTTGACCATGTTGATTCTTGGCATAATCTCTTAATCTGCCAAAGTCCAAATGGGAGAACCAACATGAAGGATGCAAAAATGTTACTCCTGCAGGAGCACAGGGGCTGCAATGTAGGGCTGTCCATCTAGTGCAGTGTCCTGTGTCCAATGGTGGCTAGTGCATACTACTTCAGAGGAAGAAATCCTGCAATAAGGAGTTATGGGATAACCTGCACCCAGGGGAAAGTGTGCTCCCAACCTCTAGTAAAGGTGACCATGTGTCTGAAGACTGATGGTTTAAATCCTTCTGAAGCTCTTGTTTAGTTTATTATTATTTCCTAGTATAACTTTAGCTATTCCTGTTAGTCACATACATCTAATCCTACATAGAATCCTGGGAAGCCTTCACATAAAAGGGACATGGAAAACAGCAAGCTGGACATTAAAATCATTACTGATCTGGGAGAAGCCTGGAAATTTACTTCTAACTCACATTGCCATGAAGCATAAAACAAAGCCTACTGTCTTACTACTCTGCTTTTGTTACTTTGACTGAGTCTAATCTACACATTGAAACGACAAAGGCTACTGTGCTTTGCTCATCTTAAGAGTGTGGGGAGGGAAGGGGGGTTGTTACAATTTTTGCTTTGGGCTGTATGAGAATAGTTATTGCAGACCATTTACCTTTATTTCATAGTTGCTTCTCTACAATTGTGTACTTTGCTCTGTTTTCTACCCTCAAATAAAAATGTATGTATATTTTTAAAAGGTACTTTGACTCTAGACTTTTTTATTTCACAGTCAAGATAACATCAAAGAATGAGTCAAAGTCTCCATGAATGAGAGAGAGTGAGCACAGTGCTGTGTACCCAGCCTGAAAAAGTCAGGGAGACACCTTACATTTATAGATGCAGAACATCTCCCTGACATTTACACCACAGAAGAGCAGTGGAGGCTGAGGACAATGTATAAGACCCAAGCTAGATTTTCTGGAGCTATGTCTATCTCTTCTTTGATTGTTCCAGATTTCTGGCCAAAAATTTAGAGGGGGGGGGGGGGTCATCCCTAGGATGTCACAATGAGACTGAGTTATTGCCCAGGCAAATCTTGATGCCCATACTCACTCTGGCTCTGTTGTGTTAGGTTCATTCTTCTTTTTATCCCTTGAATGGTCTCTGGGGATGTAGTATTACCATGGAAGATGAGGCTACTTGTCCTTCCCTTCTTTCTCCATGCTGAAGATAGCTTGTTTGGCATTTCTTGCTCTTCCATACCTGCCAGGGTAACAATGTGATATGGTTCAACAATGCACCATTAAGACCATACCAACGTGAGACCTTGTCCTCTAGCCACCTATTACTTATTTAAATCAAGATGTGGTAGTGGGGAGTGTACACATAGTACCAGTGGCTGCCAGACTGCTATTAACCTGTATTTACTGGGTTTCCAAACCCAGGTAGGGATCCGAAACAGCAGGGTCTTTCCTGAAGGATTGAGGGCAATAATCATTGGCTCAATATAGCTGAACAGTGGAATGTAGCCATGAGATGATCTTCACTGTGCAGGAACAAGGGGTCTACCATTAGAGGGAGATGTTGTGAGAGAAACAGCCTTAGTGTCTTTATAGAGCAGACACCCTCATTGCTGCACTCGCTCTGCTCTAGTCAGGCCAAGGACTCCACAAACTGCATCCTGTGGGGCTCCAGAATGGACTGTAGATGAGGGAGCTTTCAACAGCACCTAAACTCAGCTACTGTCATGCAATCTGAGTTATAAACACTGGGATGAGGAGGGGGCCTTGGAGACATTGCCAGTGATCTTTCTCCAATCCAAGGACAGTCAGGAGCCCGAGTTCAACAGAAATCACAGCAAGAGCAGGACGAATAATGTGATTTTTTGGTTCATTGTGTAATTGAATCCAGTCATGGCTAGGTGCCTTCTCATGGCGAGGTGTGCCGCACAGCTCCCATGTTTGACTAGCCAGTTCTGTGGGGGTTTCTCTGCTTGGTAACTTGGCCCTTCAGCCAGGTCATGTCTGTAGGGTAACCCCTTCTGGGGTCCCAACTGGCTAAACTAAAAGTCCAAAAATATATTTAGCAGAAACAAAAATCCTTCCATCCTCTCTGGGGCTCTTCCTCAGCCACTCTTCAGCTCAATCTGCTTGCCCCATTGCTAAGCTCACCAATCCTTACAATGGGCTTGTCTACCCCCTTCCTTGGGGCAGGAAGGAGAATGCATTTCCACCTGCTACTCTGAGTTCTGCCCAAGACCTCTTAGTCTTTGTCCTCCAAAAAAAAAAAACCTGCACGATGTCTTCAAAAGACAAGTCTGGGAGCTTAAATGCATAACTTTGCTATACATTAAAAATCCTGAACTCAAAAAAGAAATAATTAATCTAGACATCACCAAGCAAACCAAATAGCTTTACAAAAGTCACCGTGCATGGCAGAAGAGTCTCCCAACCTGGATCCTCTGGTCTCCACAGGGATTTCTGCCTAAAGAAAAGTGCAAGCAAGAAATGAGGGGAAGGCTTTCACTGTACAGGCCTCTGGAACAATTATAGTACCAGATCTTTTCACAGTGATGTATATACTGCTGTGCAGGGAGCAAGACAGAGTTAAATCACTCTCATTACATGGAAAGAGTGACCTAGGGCTTGATCCTACAAAGGTCCAAGTACCTTTAGTGACATTAGTGGGAGCTGAAAAGAGTGCTGCATCTGGAACTATTACCAGACTTGAGAGAGCAGCAAGTGTTTAGCACTGAATGTTATTGAATCCTTAGAATTGGAGGCTGAAAAATAGTATGGGTCAGATGTGGATTCCCTCATGTAAACACTGAAGACTGTAGCTTCAATGTTGGTAATATCGGCACCTGAGTATGGAAGGGGCAATATGATCAAATGTGTCCAAACCCTGACCAGTGAGATCCACCTCATCACTCCATCTTGGCCCTACTCAGAACCACAGCCTTCTACGGCCCTAAAATCTGCTTTGGACACAGCTCTAGTAATAAGAGTGTCTCCATTAGCATTAATCTTCACCACTGAGGATGTGAGGGAGATTCTAAAACCTGAGCCATTCTTTTTAGGTGACATCTGAGGAACTGTCCCAGATTGAGGTGTCATTAGAGGAGGCTTTGGAACAAATCAATAAATTAAACAGTAATAAGTCACCAGACACAGATGATATCCCCCAACAGTTCTGAAGGAACTCAAATGTGAAATTGCAGAACTAACTGTGGTATGTAATCTATCATTTAAATCAGCTATTGTACCACATGACTGGAGGATAGCTAATGTGATGCCAATTTTTTAAAAAGGCTCCAGAGGCAATTCCAGCAATTAGAGGCTGGTAAGCCTAACTTCAGTACCAGGCAAATCGGTTGAATCTATAGTAAAGAACAGAATAATCAGACACATAGATGAAATACAATTTGTTGGGAAAGAGTCAATATGTTATTTGTTAAGGGAAATCATGCCTCACCAATCTACTAATTCTTTGAGGGGGGTCAACAAACATGTAGACAAGGGTGATCCAGTGGATATAGTGTGTACTTTGATTGTCAGAAAGCCTTTGACAATGTCCCTCACCAGACTTATAAGCAAAGTAAGTGTTCATGAGATAAGAGGAAAGGTCCTCTCCTGGATCAATAATTGGTTAAAAGATAGAAAATGAAGGGTAGGAATAAATGGTCAGTTTTCAGAATGGAGAGAGATAAACAGTGGTGTCCTCCTGGGGGTCTGTACTGGGACCAGTACTGTTCAACATATTTATAAATGATCTGGAAAAAGAGGTAAACAGTGAGGTGGCAAAATTTGCAGATGATACAAAGCTACTCAATATAGTTAAGTCCAAAGCAGACTGCAAAGAGTTACAAGGGATCTCACAGAACTGGGTGACTGGATAACAAAATGGCAGATGAAATTCAGTGTTGATAAGTGCAAAGTAATGCACATTAGAAAACAATCCCAACTATACATATAAAATGACAGGGTCAAAATTAATTGCTACTACTCAAGAAAGAGAACTTGGAGTCATTGTGGATAGTTCTCTGAAAACATCCACTCAATGTGCAGCAGCAGTCAAAAAAGCTAACAGAATGTTGGGAATTATCAGGAAAGGGATAAATAATAAGTCAGAAAATATTGTATTGCCTCTTTATAAATCCATGGTATTCCCACATCTTGAATACTGCATGCAGATCTGGTCACCCGATCTCAAAAAAGATATATTGGAATTGGAAAAGGTACAGAAAAGGGCAACTAAAATGGTTAGCAGTATGGAAAAGCTTCCATATGAGGAGGGATTAATAAGATTGGGACTTTTCAGTTTGGCAAAGAGACGACTAAGTGGGGCTATGATGGAAGTCTCTAAAATCATGACTGTTGTGGAGAAAGTAAATAAGGAAGTGTTATTTACTTCTCATAACACAAAAAAACTAGGAGTCACCAAATGAAATTAATAGACAGCAGGTTTAAAATGAACAAAAGGAAGTATTTCTTCACACAACGCACAGTCAACCTACGGAACTCCTTGCTAGAGTAAGTTGTGAAGGCCAAGACTAATGGGGTTCAAAAAAGAATTAGATAAGTTCATAGAGGATAGGTCCATCAATGGCTGTTAGCCAGAATAGGAAAGGATTGCTGTTTGCCAGAGGCTGGGAATGGCCAATACGATGAATCACTTGATGATTACCTGTTCTATTCATTCCCTCTGAAATACCTGGCACTGGTCACTGTCAGAAGACAGAATACAGCGCTAGTTGGTCCATTGGTCTGACCCAGCATGGCTATTCTTACGTTCTTATGATGGAGCTCAGCACTTCTGCAACCTCTGCAGAGAAGCAGCAGAAGAAGACCATCTTAATGCTACAAGAAGCAGGCCTCTCAAGCAGCTCTTGGTAACATGCACAGGCATTTATATTTTTCTCCTTCTTACTTAGTACAATATTTGATTAGGAGTATGTTATTTTAGCTAACATACCCAAGGCTTCTAGCTTTCTTAATTGGAATGCCAGCAACCATATTCATAATAAAATTACTTAATGAATCTGGATTGTCTGTCAATTTTTCCATTTTCCAATTTAATGAGGAGTCACATTGATTTCTAGATATTTTTTATGTTCTGTAGCACGTCATTACTGCTTGTTAATTTATATTTTTGCACACTCAAGTTGATTAAATATTTCTATTGTTTGTCACAAAGGCAATGTCTGAAAAGCACCTTGTAGCACCTCTAGATCACCAATGTTTTTTACAAACCAGGTCAGATATGGTCATAAATAATTGTTTGGTTGTTGGCTTGTTTGAAATGATCTCCATCCTGTTCACGGGGCAGATGCCCCATCACCAAATCCACTATCTCAGTTTGCAGTCTTAGCAGAGACGCCAAGATGTAGAGGCTTGAATTCTCAGTTACACTAAGACCTCCTGTAAATAATAACAAGAATTTCTGCTATAAGCTGGGGGCACATCAGTTGGAAAGGACAGAGGAAAAAGACCTGGGTGTGTTAGCTGATCACAGGATGACTGTGAGCAATCAATGTGATGGAGCCAGGAATATGGCAAACGTGGTCCTAGCAGGTATCAGGTGAGGTATTTCCAGTAGAAATAGAGAAGTATTAATGACATTGTACAGGTAAGACCTCATCTGGAATATTGTGTACATTTCTGGTCACCATGTTCAATAAATATGAATTCAAACTGGAACAGGTGCAGAAAAGGGCTACTAGAATGATCAGGGGATTGGAGAACCTATATTATGAGAGGCAACTAAAAGAGCTTGACTTGTTTAGCCCAACAAAATGAAGACTGCGAGGGGATAAGATTGCTCTTCATAAATACATCAGGCAGGTAGACAACGGAATGGAGAATAGCTATTTAAAGTATAGGACAATGTTGATACAAGAAAATATGTGTACAAATGGCCATGAGTAAATTTAGGTTGGAAATTAGAATAATGTTTCTAACAATCAGAAGAAAGAGGTTCTGAAACAGCCTTCCAGTAGAAGTAGTGGGAGAAAGAAACCAAATGGGATTTTAAAATGGAATTTGATAAATTTATGAAAGGGATTATATGATGTGGTTGCCTGCAGTAGATGAGGATTGGGCTTAATGACCCAGGAGGTCTCGTCCAGTTCTGTGTTCTCATGTCCTTAAATGTCCTTTCTGGTCCAGGTCTAGGGTATATTGGAAAGGTCTTGGAGGAAAGCTTGTATTGCTGCTGTCTATGCAACATTTGTTTTGAGGTATCACAGGTTGACTGTCCCCTTTAAGAGGTAATAGGTCTAGCCCAATTTGTGATTCATTTAGCTCTCCTCCCCAGGAAAATTATCATAACCACATGATAGGAAGGTCATCTGGCTAAGTCAGTCTAGCTTTAGTGCTAACGAGCAGCCTTCAGAAGGTAGGGGTTGGCAACTGTAAAAAGTTTGGCACTGCTTGACTGAGGCCATGGTAGAAAAGGACAGAGAAAGTTGACAGAGCTGCAGCTGGCCTGAATTATCCCACCCAGACCCCAGAAGAAGGGATCTGGGACTCCTGGTCCAAGGACAGGAAACCTTTCTGACTGAGTTTTTGAGCCTTTAGGCTACACTTGAGTCACATTTTAAAGTTTTGTATCTGCAATGATGAGGGTAGAAACTACCTGCTTTTAAAATGAAAGCTGAGATTCTGCCTAATCACCTGAATCCATGAGCTGGGACTATATGTAAAACATTAAATATTGCAAGGGTTAGCAACACTAGAAGAGCTCATTGTGGGGAAATTGCATGAGTAGGTAGTTTAATAAAGAATCTGCTGGCTCATTACTGGGCCTTGTGTAAACCCCTACTGCAACATCCATCCAGTAGCCTGTTGCTGGCAAGGGGGGCAACAATAGCTATGACAGATGGGTACTTGGGAGCAGCCCGCAGCCAAAGGGGCAGTGTAGGTGGGTCCATACAGGCTGAACAAAATAACTGAACTCTAGCTGGTTGTGTGTGGTAGGATTTGTAAGCCAGACTGTGATTGACTTGTGGTATTGAGAAGTCCCAGCTTCATACTTTGTAGGGGACTGCCATTAGGGGCTGGATTGGGAACTGCTGTGTGCTGGGTTTCACTCTTTTAATTTGAAAGCAACTGGTCATAGGGTAATTGCACTGTTTATTTCTGATAGCCCTGTACACTATCCATTGCTATTCCTCAGATTCTGTGAGTGTTTATGAGAACCCCATAAAGGCTACAGCCTGCAGGGCCTACTGCTTGGAGCACCTGCAGCAATTGCCCCCAAGCCTATGGACCTCCAACATGTTATCAGACATGTAGGGGACTGGTGTACCACAGCACTCACAGTGGCTCCCTGCAGTGGGGTCAGTTACAGTATTTTATGGAAGGAGCACAAATGATGGGGCTGGATTTTGAGTCACTGTAAATGTGGGGCTGGCATTGCAGAGGTGAGGCGGGAGTGTGCTTGAGGAAGCATACAGGTCAGATGTCTCTGAGGAAGCAGCGCATGTAGAAGGGTAGGAGGAAGTGGCCTGCCATGAGCTTCTCCACTTCTGCATGGAACCTACTGTCGTGGGGCAAGTGGGCAGGAAGAGAGTGGTCCCTTCCTAAAGATCCCTGATGCAGTAGATCCTATCATTTATTTTTATTTTAACTGAACAGTTTATGCTCCTAAAATTACCAGGAAAATGTATCTAATCCATAATAAAATGTGAGTAACTACACTGTTACCCACTTTTAACCACTAGATGTCTCTGCTTCCATATGCCAAGTAAAGGGTAGACTTCCTCTCCCTTTACAATCTCTCTTAAATGCCAGGACCCACCTCCTCAAAAGTATTTAGGTGCCTACTCCCAGTGATTTTACAAGATAAATCCTCAAAGTGTATTTAAATTCTTGGGCCTAAGATGCCTATATCTTCTAGTTTTTTAGCTTCTAGTAACATGAACAAACTAACATGAATAACTTTCCAGCAGCAGAATTTTCTTTTCTGTTTATGAGATGAGTCCTGTAGTTGTCCATCTCTGTTGCAGCAGTGGTATGTCATGATAAAGGAGAATTACATAGCAGGGAAGAGCACATGAGATGCCACATCTGAATAGTGTATGGCATGTTAAAAGTAGTGGAAGTGAAGTTTCTAAATCCTCCTAGACTATGTGGGAAACTCTCAAAAGATCAAACTGTCATCCTCCAAGATGAATCTACAGGGGATTTTTGGCAACAAATGTAGACAACATGCTAATGCAGTTCAAAATTAATAGGCTTCTACTCACACAAGTGCAAGATGGTGGAAAGGAAACTATACAAATTGAGGCAAACCCTATGTCAGGCTGAGACTTCACCAACTTACATAAATTCACCACTATAGCTTTCAGTTTGATCTCTACCAGGTTTGTGCCTTTCTAAGCAGATCTTTTTCCCAGAGACAAGAGCTCCAACTCCTCCTGCTCAAATGGAGCTAATTTGTTTGTCTAACTAGGGGATTAGTATGTGTAGAAACAAAACCTATTTCAAAATCTCTTCCTTTATAATGTGTGAAAAGGCCATATTGATTTGGGTTTCATATTTAATGTTATTTAAAACAAACAAAGCAAGATTGTAAGCTCTTGAAGGCAAGGACCATGTGTTTTCTATGCATTATCTAAAGCACAAGTATATGTATAGCCATTTATCAGTCATTTATAAGGAATTTATCATCATAGTATTTAAACACAAATATACATTATTTGTCATTAAAATGTCATCATGTATACAGTTACCATACTGTGGTATCTGAGATGTCATGGTTATTTCCTATTCTAAATATACTCATGGTGTAGTAAATGTGGATGACTTTTAATAGTACCCACTGTAAGTCTTACTAATAAAGAGTTCTTTCCTATTATTCAAATGGTGTCTTCTGCCTTGAGATTGGAATTAGAGAAGCACACTTTACATAGAATCATAGAATATTAGAGTTGGAAGGGACCTCAGGAGGTCATCTAGTCCAACCCCCTGCTCAAAGCAGGACTAACCTCAGCTATATCATCCCAACCAGGGCTTTGTCAAGCCTCAGCTTAAAAACCTCTAAGGATGGAGATTCCACCACCTCCCTAGGTAAACCATTCCAGTGCTTCACCACCCTCCTAGTAAAAAACTTTTTCCTAATGTCCAACCTAGACCTCCCGCCCTGCAACTTGAGACCGTTGCTCCTCTGTCATCTGCCACCACCAAGAACAGCCTAGCCCCCTCCTCCCTGGAACCCCCTTTCAGGTAGTTAAAGGCCACTATCAAATCCCCCCTCACTCTTCTCTTTTGCAGACTAAACAAGCCCAGTTCCCTCAGCCTCTCCTCATAAGTCCTGTGCTCCAGCCCCCTAATCATTTTTGTTGCCCTCCGCTGCACTCTCTCCAACTTGTCCACATCCTTTTTGTAGTGGGGGGCCCAAAACTGGACACAATATTCTAAATGCGGCCTCACCAATGCCGAATAGAGGGGAATAATCACTTCCTGTGACCTGCTGGCAATGCCCCTCCTAATGCAGCCCAATATGCCATTAGCCTTCTTGACAACCAGGGCACACTGCTGACTCATATCCAGCTTTTTATCCACTGTTACCCCCAGGTCCTTTTCTGCAGAACTGCTGCCTAGCTAGTCAGTCCCCAGTCTGTAGCTGTGCATGGGATTCTTCTGTCCTAAGTGGAGGACTCTGCACTTGTCCTTGTTGAACCTCATTAGATTTCTTTTGGCCCAATCCTCCAGTTTGTTTAGGTCACTCTGTATCCTATCCCTACCCTCCAGGGTATCTACCACTCCCCCAGCTTAGTGTCGTCCACAAACTTGCTGAGGGTGCAATCTACCCCATCCTCCAGATCATTAATAAAGATGTTGAACAAAACCGGCCCCAGGACCGACCCCTGGGGAACTCCGCTTGTGACCGGTTGCCAGCTAGACATGGAGCCATTGATCACTACTCGTTGAGCTCTATGCTCTAGCCAGTTCTCTATCCATTTTATAGTCCATTCATCCAACCCATACTTCTTTAACTTGCTGATAAGAATACTGTGTGAGACAGTATCAAAAGCTTTGCTAAAGTCAAGGTATATCACATCCACTGCCTTCCCTACATCCACAGAGCCAGTCACCTCATCATAGAAAGCAATCAGGTTAGTCAGGCATGACTTTCCCTTAGTGAATCCGTGTTGACTGTTCCTGATCACCTTCCTCTCTTCCAAGTGCCTTAAAATGGATTCCTTAAGGACCTGCTCCATGATTTTTCCAGGGATTGGGGTGAGGCTGACCGGTCTGTAGTTCCCTGGATCCTCTTTCCTCCCTTTTTGAAGATGGGCACTATATTTGCTTTTTTCCAGTCCTCAGGGACCTCCCCCTGTTCCCACGAGCTTTCAAAGATAATAGCCAATGGCTCTGAAATCACCTCAGCCAACTCCCTCAGTACCCTCGGGTGCATTGCATCCGGCCCCATGGACTTGTGAATGTCCAATCCTTCTAAATAGTCTTGGACCCGTTCCTTCAGCACTGCGGGATGTTCGCCTCCTTCCCATTCTGTGCCACCCAGTGCAGCAGTCTGAGAGCTGATCTTGTCTGTGAAGACAGAGGCAAAAAAGACATTGAGTACCTCAGCTTTCTCCACATCCTCCATCACTAGGACGCCTCCCTCATTCTCTAAGGGGCCCACACTTTCTCTAATCTTCCTCTTGTTGGCAACATGCCTATAGAAACCCTTCTTGTTCCCCTTCACGTCCCTTGCTAGCTGCAACTCCAATTGTGCTTTGGCCTTCCTGATTTCATTCCTGCACGTTCGAGCAGTGTTTATATAATCCTCCCTAGTCATCTGACCAAGCTTCCACTTCTTGAAGCTTCTTTTTTGCGTTTAAGTTCGCCAAGCTGGACGCCTACCATATTTGCTATTCTTTCTGCACATCGGGATGGTTTACTCTTGTGCCCTCAATCAGGTCTCTTTAAAAAACAGCCAGCTCTCTTGGGTTCCTTTCCCCCTCATATTAGCCTCCCAGGGAATCCTGCCCATCAGTTCCCTGAGGGAGTCAAAGTCCGCTTTTCTGAAGTCCATGGTCCGTATCCTGCTGCTCTCCTTTCTTCCTTTTGTCAGGATCCTGAACTCGACCATCTCATGGTCACTGCATATAAATATGAATCCCACCTCAATTGTGCTGCTATCATAAGCTCATGGCTAGGCTTTAAAAATCCTTACTTCTCCCAAACACACTTAAGGGAAAATAGTTTGCTTGTTCACAGCCAGGCCCCATGTTTAATGTTCATTCAGTACATTGTCTGCAACAGATAGATTTACATATTTTATTTTCTTGAGGTTTGCTTAAATGGAAGAGAGACTAATTGTCTGACTCCAAACCCACAAGCCAGTGTGCCTCAAAAATCCTGTGGATCACATGTCTTTATTGCTGTTGAACCTCTCCCCAACAGAAGTCCATAACAGGTTTCAGTCACTTAATTCTAGTTAAGACAAAATGGACAACATTCCTTTCAAATGGTTTCTAGGCTGCTCCTTATCAACCAGAGGGATCAGTTTTGAATAACCCAAGTCCCTCATTCTCCTCAATAGCTGAATATTGCCCACAACGAGGTTGTTTTTAATGCTGTCTCTTAAATCATGAATTCATTATGTATTCTATACTTATGTAAATACATGTAGTGAGGTGTAAATACATGTAGTGTGTTGACTCTTAAAGAAATTAGCCTAGTATCTCTCCCTAAGTAATTACATTGTTATGAGCTTGGTGAAACCTTATTATGGGTTGAGTTAAACCTCACTGAAATTGATAGGTGTGAACTTACTCTTCAATTAACAAAACTGTAAGGCTAAGCCACCTATGAGACAAAGTATTATTTTGGGTAGAGGTGTCTGTGTGGGGAACAGAGGAAAAGCAGAACAGACAAGCCGGGAGAGAGACAGACAGCTGGAAGGAACAGCTTAAAGCACCGTCTGACCCTGGAAGAAACCTGGGGAGAGGTTTCTGGGTCAGGGTGCAGGCTGAAAAGTGTGTTCTTGGTGCAGTGAGCAAAAAAGGCTGTTTCCTGCTATTTGATTCCATCTGCATTCAGAGACACAGGATTTTCTACATTCTTTATAGATAAACAAAACTGCATCAAAGAAATACATGATTATCACCAATTTCTGCTCCCAACTGGAACATCCCCAGGGCCCCAAACTTTGAGTACTTACTTATGTAAAAAGGAGGCAATAATATGTTGCATGTGGTGGGCTTTCATATGGAAATACCTTCTGCTTTTGTAACACTGTTACATTGGAGAACGTTTGCCAGACAAACATGTATTATTTTCATGGAGGTGAGTGGATCGAAGCCTTGGGATATTGTTTTATAGGAAAAACTTTTTAAAAGACTGATCATGTAAATGTAGTGGTGCTTTCTTTTTTAAATTTGTAACAAGATTTTATTTATCATATCTATTTTCATTTATATTCAAGCAAACATCCATTGCTCTGGTTGCCTTTCTGTAAGTTAAACCACACAGTATCAAAATATCTTTTAAAATATCTTTTCAAAATATCTATTAAAAGTAGAATTTCCTAGGTCAAGACAAGAGGAATTGTACATAGGGTTAATGTAACTTCATGCTTTTAGAAGTGAGAGAAATCTTGATGCATTGGAATTACTAGATATAAGCTTAAAGTAGATTTAAGTACTATGGGCCTGATCATCATCTCCTACAGAAAAATCCTGTGAGTGAGGAAAAGTTTGTGGAAACCCTGCAACATTCCCTTGATGGAATTTTCTTCCTATTCCTCTCTCAAAGCAGAGAAGTGTCTAGCACTGCACTGGGGAAACAGGTGCATAAACTTCAGTTGTACAATAGACACAACATACAATCAACAATAACATGAACTCGTGCATCATTTCGGAGGTTTATCGCATGTAGAATCTTTTAAGTTATTTTATGATTTGTCACATACTTAAATCTTAATTAAAAATTACAACCAAAAATGCCTTAAATAAACTAGTTTCCATTGCACAACTCAGATCTCTCACAGCAGCAACAGCGTGGTAACCTCAGCTTGTCTCTGGATGGGGAAGAATGATCATGTTCATACTCACTGGTCCATAAGTAGCAGTATATATACAGCAATATATATAAAGCCCAACTCCTTGGAGAAGGAGTGAGTTGAATATAAGGGTTGCTGACTAACTCATCTTAAACTTAAATGAAAAATTAGAAAATGGGATTTTTTTCCTATAAAATATGTTTGAAGAAGATAAAAAAACATGTTTATTAAATGTGTGTATGCTCGCATTAATTTGGTATTTTCACTATCATAATTGCACTCCTTTGTGACTGAGCCAATGCAAACTGTTGCAGAGACCTCTTCCTGTTGTTCATTGACTCTCATCTTAGATGGGCTATGAGACTCATAGCCACCTAGAGGCAATGGAAGTTTGTTTTTTCACAGAATGGAGCTGTTCCCCAAAGTCTTTAATTATATGGCTTCCATTTTCCTGATATAAGAAGTGCTATATCAGTCCAAATCCTATTTATCATTTTCTTCCTTGAACTAATGTAACTGAGAGCAGAATTTAGCCCAATAGCTTAACTGTGGAAGGAGAGCAAGAGTTGGCCTTTCATGTTAAGGCGATTAAAAATATTTTAAGTATCACTACTGACCTCAGGATCATGTGTATCATAAACCCACAAATCCAACTCCTGAAAAAATGAAAAGAGCTAATTTACTCTGCAAAGTCCTTTGCCATTCCATTCTTAGGCTATGTCTACACTGCAGCACTAATCTGAATTAGCTTAATTCAAATTACAGAAAGCACTTTATAGAAAATGCTGCAGACTGTCCACACTACAGTGTTTGTGCTGGTTTCTTGTGTCCACACTGGCCAGCCTTAATTCAAATTAGAAAGCAGTGCAATGTGGGAAGCTATCCCACAGTGCAACTAACCATAGAGGCTGTTGTGACGAGTGTCATCATCCCAGGATGCAGCGCTGCTTCCCCCACTCTCTTCCCTCCCATCCCCCAAACAAACAGGAAAAGGATTTTCATGCTGTTTTTTTACTCCCCCCTATAGCCATTGCTGCAGGCACATGGAGCCAGCTGAATTATACTCTCATTTTGCCCTTGACAAATACATTGCAGCTTATCCTGGATTATTTTAGAACTGTATGTTGTTTGCCTTTTATGCTCCCCCCTACCACTCCCTGTATATTGCTTGCCTTTGATTTTGATTCTACAGGTGTCTGTAGAATCTAAGATAAATAACAACAGAGTCAGTTAGTATATTAATACAGTGATACAAATGTTTCAATTTCACTGATGGAAAGCATGATATAATGTATCCACATGTAGCACTGTGAATAAACTCTTAAGAAAGTATCAATTTCCATGATTGGCCACTGAAACAATGTAGCAAAGAATTTCCTCTCACTGCTGGCATTTAAAATGCATTCACCACACACACGGAGGAGGGTGGGTGGTGAAATCTTTCAAAGGGACAAACTGCAAAGGGCTTGCTGGTCAGTTAAAACACATTCACCATGCGGGGAGGAGGGTGAAATCTTTCAAAGGGACAAACTTTTAAAGGGACAAACTGCAAAGGGCTTGCTGGGCAGTTAAAACGCATTCACCACACGGAGAGGGGTCTGTGTGAAATTTTCAAACCCTTAAAGGGACAAACTGCAAAGGGCTTGTTGTTGTGTGTGTGTGTGGGGGAGGGGGTGATCGCAGCTTGGATTTTAAACCCATTCACTGCGGGAAATAAAGATTTAAATCTTCCCAGGGCTGCTTTGGGTGAGGGTATGAAATGGGGCATCATGGGATACAGTCTGGAGGCCAATTAATTTGAATTAAGTCCCATTGCGTTCACACTCACACTAATGCGAATTAATTGATGCGCTTCAGGCGCTAATCCACTTGCAGACGTGGTTTTATTAATTTGATTTTAAAGGCTCCTTAATTCAAATTAACAATGCGCAAGTGTAGACGCAGGAGTAATTAATTTGAATTAAGGGACTTTAATTCGAATTAAGCCACCAGTGGAGACGGGGCCTTACAAGAAATTCCTTCAACTCCAGGAAGTGGATCTGATTATGTAGCCTCTTTCTCTAGCATTAGACCATGTATTCATGTACAACAAAAGGTCATCTTACTTGCCTGGTGATGGAGGCAACTTTTTTTTTTTTTTTTTTTTTGCATTTTAGGCCTTGAATGACTAATGTCCCTTAGTAATATTCTCTCCATTGGTGTTGGGACCAGCACAGTGACCTTCCTCCAACTGTTTATATGGTGGTTCTCTTTCTTTTCTGTCTTCACCACATTCAACCTTTGGAGGTATCACCATGTATGTTTGTGCATTTTTTTCTCAACTCTTCCTTGCATAAACATGAGGTGTTATCAGACAGGATCCTTTTTCATATTTGTATCTACTTGCTTCTTGGCTGGGTTGTGCTTTCCTGTTACCTTATTCTGCTATGTGGTTATGGTGCATTACACATGTAATTATGCCTTGATCTTATTAGGTAGAATGTAGGTGACCCTTCTTCTCAACTTCTTTCTATTATATATGAAATCAGTGGTAACATTCCCAGAGAACGCAAACATTCATGGACAGCCTTAAAACTGAGCACCCTCAAACATACAGTAGATACACCAAGACATCTAGCAGATGACTGGTATTTGGAACACTAAGCAGAAGGAAATCAAGTAGCAGTAGCAATGTCCAAAAAAGGATGGCTAGTCACATGTCAGTAGTTTATATCAGGGCATATATACTGAAAGTTGAGCAACAACTGCCAAGAAAAGGACAGACAGACAGCTTTGTGATTGTTTCTTTACATATACACAAGTGTATACACAATCTACATATAGTACTATATAATCAAAATAGAGCCTTTAATGTGTATAAAACTATATGAAGTTGATATTTGATGAGGTGGAGATTGAGGTGAGCACTCAAGATTAATACAAACATAATAATGTATACTAATTAAATACAGCAGGGCTAAGCACAGTAACAATATGCTACTAATCATTTATGGGGTACAATTTAACATTTATAATCTCACATTTTCAAGTAAATAGGTAATCACACTGATAATATTCAATAGCAACATCTAGTTTGGAGCTGTTACTGAAGCGAATTTCTGGTGTGGAAAATCCTTTTCGGTAACCAAGGAGGAAGACTAAATTGCCAGTTGTGGTACGGAGATATGGTAAGAGGTTAATTTATCAATTTCTTCATGTTATAAAGCTGTTGGGGGGCTTTTCCTTGTATCCCAAATAATCTGAATATATGAACTATAAGGCGTTTAATAAGTTATTTTTACAGGTTACATTGCAGGGATATGAAATAGGAATCCAGCAGATAATTTTAAACTTTACAGCAATTAGGGGTGTAGCGAGGAGGCGTGCCCTCCCTCAGAGATTGACCAGGAGGGTCCATGCCCATCCTGCTGGAAGCAGAGGGGCAGGACAGCAACCAAAAGTACAATAGCTGGGCCCTGCAACTCACTTGTGGTGGAGCTACTGAAGGAAACAGATGCATTCTGCTTGCTACTGGACCCTGAAGAGGACCCTGGTTGTATTGAGAATTTGCCAGAGCCACTAGCCAGTCAAGACACCAAGGAGCTGCTGCTGGCCACCTACCTTGGAGTAATGGAGGACACCCACAGAATGGAGGTACCAAACCAAGGAGACATAGGAGGTAGCCCAGGGGAACTAGACTACAGGTTGGTTGGGTATTGGCCTGAATCTAGGTCAGTGTGTTTTGGGCAGATCCCTGCTGACCTAGTGGCAGAACATTCTGTCACTGTGAGAGCCCTAGCCTGGGACCTGATGGAATATGGTGGGTCTGGGTCCCTCTACCCTATTACCCCACCCCTGGGGTAATACCCTCCCTACCTGAAGCCAAGAGGTCTGAGTTTGTCTGCGGTCTGCCTAAGCTGGGATGTCCGGCGATAGACTCCTTACTGCTCCGCCCTGATTGCGGGCCAGAGCCCCTGGAACTGTTTGCTGCTTGCCCTGCCTGAGAGCTTGGGGCCCATAGACTCTTTACTGCAGTGGTGTACTAAGGGTCTCCAATGCCTGGGGGCCAACCCTACGTTTGTGACCCCCACCAGGCCTCATGCCCCCCCATGCAGGGCAGGAGAGGTCCTGGCACTGCCCCCCCCCAGCTGCCGCAGGGAGGGGCGGGTCTGTACCTGCACAGGGAGAGGGAGGTGAGGCTTGGAGGGGCACAAATGCAGGCTTGGCTTTGACACCTGTCCCCTCCCTGCACTTACCCACCATGCAGCGTCTGGCTTTCCTGCTGCAGCCCAGTGCTGGCTCGGACAGGGTGGCCACACCCATTGGCCTGGGACGGCCCTTCACGATGCGTGGAGGGAGGAGGCGCTGAGGGGTGCCCCTCAGAGCCTCCTGCACCCCCCACCCGTCGTGAAGGGCCAGCCCTCTACTCCAGCCTGGTGCCGGCTGGGACGGGGCAGCCTCACCACCCCAGCCTTTCACGATGTGTATGCAGGGGGAGGCGCTGAGGGGCGTCTCTCAGAGCCTCCTGAGTACCCTGCCTCCTGAAGGGCCGGCCCAGCACCCCGCATAGGCCGGTGCCCTGGCCCATCCCCGCACCCCACTCAGTACACCACTGCTTTACTGCTCAGCCCAATGCAAAGGGGACTGAGTTCCTAGGACAACTAATTCCTCCCTTGATAGTTCACCATTCTATGGGTGTGACAGTGAGGAGGCATGGCCTCCTTCTGAGACTGACAAGGAGGGACGGCCACACACACTTACATGGCAAAAAGTATTAACTATCTCAAAGTCTCCCAGATTACTGATGATACCAGCTAAGAAAACCAGACTGAGTGAGTGATCATCTAAACTGGTATTGAGTTCCTGTGCTTTCATTACAGGCTTACTGTATTTAGGACTAACAAATGGGCAGTCCCACACCTAATGGAAGACACTTAGGACACCTTGATGACAATTCTTGGAAACCCAGGTTCAATTCCACGTTTAGCTTCAGACTTCCTTTGTGACCTAGGACATGTCACTTAATCTCTCTGTGGTCTACTTTCCCATCTGTAAAATAAGGATTATAATATTTCCTGGCCTGGAGTCGGAGGACTTTAAGTAGAAATACATTAAGACAGTCTTTCTCAATGGTGGGCCTATGTGCCACTCCCTGAGATTTCCTGGACAGTGTTTAGAAGATAGCAAACCCCGTCCCTGGTATAAAAAAGAGCGAGACACTGCCCTGAAGAATGTGAGCCATTGTGGTGATAGGGGCCACATATATATATCTTGGCTAGAATTTTTGACAGATTTTGTTTGTTAGAAGGGGTGAGTTGTATAACTGATGCAAAAAATAGTATTACATGTGAAGATATGTGGTCTATATCAAAAGTCTGTTCCAAGAGTGGTATTCCATAGCACTGCTTGGATTCAACCCCCTACATTGCTTTGCCAGGCCAATTTTGTACTTTCTAGCTTTAAAATTGCTTGGGCTAGAAACTCCCAACTTGTTGCGGTAGCTGAGAAATGCCTTTTAGGTAACTGTGTGTGGAACTAGTCAAGGGCTGTGGGTGGGTATGTGAGTGTACAACGAGCACTGGTGGAGGACGGGGATTATAACCATCACCTACCAGGCCACCTGCTGCTGGCACCTGCTGGGCTGAGGTGAGGGGCATGTAGGCAGGAACAGAAGGTCCTGGCCCCCCGAAACAGACAAGAGGCAGAGTGAGGTGCCGCGTGACGCAGTTTGGGACTGGGGCCCTGGCGTGTTACGGGATGGCGGGTGCCAATACCTAACAGCCCCTGACACAGGGAGGGGGTGTCGGCACGCACATACGGTAAGTGCCTCTTTAAGAGCGCGCCCCGTGGCCACTCAGGAGCGCGCCCCGTAGCCAATCAGGGCGCTGTAGCGGCGCGAACGGGGCTGAGGCGCGTCCAATGGCAGGCGGCGGAGGGCGGTGCGGGCGTCCGGGGCACTATTGTTGATGAGGCACAGGGAACAGGCGGCTCGGAATCGGCAGTTGGCGGCGTGAGGGGGCCTTGCGCTCGAGACGGCGGGGGCGCGTGAGGGGCCTTGCGCTCGAGACGGGGGGGGAAGGAGGCGCGAGGTGTTTACATCCCCTCGCGGACTTGTTCGCGGTCTCTCCCGACGCCCTGCTTCCCGGAGCTGGGCACGTAATGTCCCACCAGCGCGTGAGGCGCAATGGCTCCCCCACCCCTGCTACCTCCTTGGGTGGCGGGGGAGCGGCCGTGGCGGCAGGCGGGGGAGCAAGCAGCCGCCTGCAGCCCATGCGAGCCACGGTGCCCTTCCAGCTCAAGCAGCAGCAGCAACATGGCAGCCCCACGAGGAGCGGCGGCGGCGCGAGTGCTTCTTCGGGCGGGGGTCTCTCACGCGCGGCGCCTGCCCCGCGTAGTACCAGTCCCACGCGCGCAGCGCCCCCCCACGGCGGCTGCAGTGCTCGCGCCAGCCCCGCGGTGGCCACGCAGACGCCGGGGGGAGGGGGCGGCACTGTCGCCTCTGCCTCCTCGCGCGGTAGCCCCACGCGCCCGCATCAGCTACCGCCCCCTCCACCCTCTCCTCCGCCAAGCTCTGTCCTCTCTCCCTGCGCTTCCCCCGTCCCGCCCTTGCCGGAGGGCAGTGCCACTCCTTCGGCTGATAGGGTACGGCATCGTCAGCGGCGGCGGTCCCCGGAGCATGGCAGGAGCTCCCCGGAGAGGAAGAGCCCCAGTTCTCCCGTCTGCAAAGGTTAGAGAGAGAGTGTGTGTGGTGGGGGGAGAGCAATGGAGAGCCCAGTGAGGAGACCTTGGGGGTAGCCTTTCCTCTCATGGTAGTCTTGCGGGGCGAGCTGATGGTGCGACGCTGGGACCAGGCGTTGCATGTCGGGGTGGTGCTATGGGGCTGGGGGTGCGCACGTGTGGTAGCAAGGGATATGGGAATGGTGGCTGGGGACCCTGTGTGGCTCAGAAATGTGGTTGGCATGGGGCAGTGGAAAAGTGGGTCATGATGGTTTAAAGCTTGCGTGGGTAGGGTGGGCAGGAGATGCAGCCTCCGTGATGGCAGCACAGGGCCCCATATGGCTGGGTTGAGCGTTGAGTGACAGTGCATCCAAGGTGGTAGTGAAAACTTTTTATGTCAGGGTATGTTTACATTGCAATTAAAAAACGTGCAGCTGGCTGGTGCCAACTAACTCAGCCTGGCAGGGCTCAGGATAAGAAGGTGGTGTTTAATTGTGGTGTAGAGGTTTGGGCTCAAGCTGGAGTCCAAGACCTGAGACCCTAGGGGAGTCAGATGGCATGGGCTAGCCATGGATTTTTAATTGCTGTGTAGACATAGCCTCACAGTAATAGAAGTTCCAATGCCTCAGTGTATCACTTGCTGCAGAGGAAAGTATTGTTTGAAGTATTGTTTGGGCTTGAAAGTCTGGACATTCTGTGTTCTATGCCTGGTTCCTCTACTGACTTGAGTGTCTTTGAGAAAGTCACTGGAGAATCAGACCAAGTGATGTTTCTCCATAACTTGGAAATAATTGTTTTGCTTTGGTGGCAGAGGACATGATTATGTATCTAAATTGCTGATCAAAAAGTTAAAGTGCTTTGTAAGCATAAGTATTTCTGGATGGCAGAGAAGGTTTGTGAGGGTGAGGAAAAGATGGGGTTGCGCTTTGACTTGTCTGACCTTTTCTTCAGGACCAGTTTAATATCACTGGCTTGCTGCAATGTTTATGTAGTGAATGATTGATGGCACTATTACTCTTTTCACTTTCCAGTTCCATTTTCTTTCTGTTACAGAATGGCAGTATTGAATTATTTTTTTGCACTAGCCTTAGTATTTACAAATCTGAAAACAAAAAGCATGGTGGAAGAAGAAAATGAGATGAAATATTCTGCAGAAGGGCTGAGTACTAGTCCTGCTTCAGTCCTATGATCTGTATGATACTTGAAAATTCTTGCCTAGATTCTAAGGTTGTTCCCTTTATATAGTCTCAGTGCAATGAGAACTCCTTGGTTTACATCATAGTGCTGCTCATGCATCTGTGATCAGGAGGAGATAATTGACCTTTTAATTTTAGGGTACTCAAGATTTTTTTTAAATGTATGTACAGTGCCTCTCTCAGTAACTACAACCAATATCAGTCCTGCAGAATACTGTGTAGGCAGGGGAGTGATGACAAACTTTCCCTATAATGAAGATGGTAAGCATTTTGGGAACAGCACATGCTACTATTAGTAAATTGTGTGGATAATTAAAATACATTTACTAAGAAACAAAAACTTAAGGGATACGTAGAAGCTGAAGAAGGTACTAGATGCTTGCATATCCAGTTTTGTTTTGCCTTAAATAATGTGTGCGTGGGGGCATTCCTCAACTTTAGTTTGTGTAGGCTGAGTTTATTGTCCATACCAGGGGCTCCTTGCATCGCCACATTTCCCCCCACAAGCTCCTGTATGTCACCCTTCAATCTTCCCTTTTCCCCCCTCCAGGGACTCCTTGCAATTCCCCCATCTCCTTGTGGGGGGAGATTGAGGGACATAAAGTCCTTGCCATCGAGGGCATGGAGGGAAGTGGGAATGGCAGTGCACCCAGAGGTTCTGGTATGGGGGGTAGGAGGGGAAGAATCAGGGACCCTGGTATGGGAATGGGGGGGCACACACAATTCCTAGCAGGGGGAGATAGTGGGGAGTGGCAATGATTCCCTGAAATAGTGTGTGTTGGGGAGGGGAGAATGGCATACCAGAAACTTAAGGAGAGGACGGATGTGATGTGTACAGTAAGGTTGGCTGACACAAGCTACAAAATGTATGACTCCCTAGTTCAAGGTGTCAGTGTTTTAAACTCTGTTGGGAGGATACGCGGAGCTAAGGTAAGAGTATTTGTTTCTTTTGGGCATAATTGCACCTTGTTATGCTGAGAAACAATGGGTGCCATCAATACAGTTTTGATCTATGCACAGTTGCAAAGGCTGTGGCTATATTAACAAGCCATCAGGGGCTTCATGCGTCAACATCTGCACCTCCCCTCCCCCCAAAATTTGTGGGGTTCTAGCTATTGATGCCTAGAACATTCCCTGGGATCTTAACTTTTGAACACCACATCCAGTCAATTTAATCACATTACAGATGCAGATAAATGTTATTGAGTTGAATGTAAGGCCTTTGCGCTCTTGGTCAAAAAACTTAACTTGAAAAAGTGAGAAGGGAGTATTTACAATTTTTTTTCTATAAGATTCTGAAACATGAGACAACAAAGTTATGGCTACTGAGATTGTTACTGTCTCATGAAGTTGCCTGTGCTGATCCATGCTATAGGATTTGTGTCTGAATAGTTGTAATTTCAATTTTCTTCTCTCCCAGAATGAAAGCCTCATTTTGGTCAATGTTTCTGTCTCATCTGTCCAGGGGAGACATACAAGATTGCTTCTGAATCTTGGTTTCAAATGGCAGTTTGCAGTCCTTTGTTAGACCATCAGACAGGAGCACAGTCCTGTCTCCACAGGCGTCAGTTCTCTCTAGAAAGCATATAGTAGGTTTGTCAGTTATCTATCAGGCTAATTATTTTGATAAGAATCAAGGTCTGGAAAAAAACCAATTATACATATTTATGCAAACGTATCTTAAATATATAAAGAAACTACCTGTTCTCTGTCAGGTATGTGGAAACACTTTGTAGCATATAACGTTCATTTAACTAGTAGCTAAACAGCAGCTTTTGTGCTGACCTAGAATTATGGAACAAAGCAAGCTTGTTTTATTTTATGGTTATTACTATTTACAGTGAGTGGTCCATTACTTTATATATCATTGGTAGTTAGAATGGATTGACTATCCAGTGGAGGAGAAATTGGAGTATTAACTGGTTTTTGCTAACAAAATTAGAACTTAGGACCTGCAAACTACTTCATGTTACTGTTTACATAACCTACTGCTCAATAGTAATTTCATCTTTCGGAACCAGGTAATAATGCTTAAACTATTGCACCTATGATTATAACCACAAATTTTGGAAATTAGAAAGGGCCTTGGGGTTAGCCAAAATGACATGTCTGCTTCTAAATTTAGATACTGCTTCAAAACCTTTGTGCAGCCTTATACTAAAAGATTTAATCTTTCCAGCAAGTGGCTTAGGAGAAATTTTGACTGGAATAGGAGTTTTGATTCAACCTCCTTGACTCCTTGTTTGATAAGGACTGATACTCAGAAATACGATTAGTTGTCTTTTGATTTTTAGCTTAGTGATTTTGAACTGTTGTGACTTTGATTACTGTTTGCTTTTTTTTTTTTTTCTTGGTTACCTCTGTCTAATTCTTTCTATGCATCTGACTTGTAAACTCAGAAGAAGTTTAATTGTTACTGAGGTCCATCAACCTTTGCTCTCTTCTTGGTGTTAAGCTTTTATCTGTGCTCCAGTTTGATTGCAGGCTAAGTATTGGCAACGCTCTTTGGAAAAACCCTTCACATACTGATCACCAGCTTTGATTAAATTAGTAGTACCCAAACTTTTCCTGTCATGCCCTTGTCCTCCCCTTACCGGTAATAGAATCTGTCTACGGTCCCCCCCCTCCATTATTGCACAGTTGGCTCAGCAGAGGAGCTTGGGCTGAAGGTGGAGCTGGGGGGGGGGGGGGGGCAAAACGGGGCTGGGTGAGGCTCCCTCCCTACTCCCCATGGGGGCTGGCATGGACCTCGCTGTGCACCCCCCCGGACATTCTGCTGTGCCCCCCAGTTTGGGACCACTGTATTAAATGCTTCATCTAATATGTGTTCAGAGGTCAGAAATGTGTTTTTTCCTTCTAGTGGGAGTGGCACACTATAATTATGTCAACTAATAGTTTAGTTTAGTAGATTATATATAATACAATTTTTTTGTTTAGCCACATGTGGTTAGTTTCTTGATTCTCATGTTTGTTTTGGTGAGACTGCAGTAGATCTTGCTCCAGAATTCTTTTTCTTGAATAGTGTACACAAAGTACCAGTTCACCAACAAAGATTTTTGTTGCCTTAATGGTGAATTAACCACAACAGGATGTACTTTTTCATATTGTTTTGCTGGCACTGAAGACAAGAAATGTCTTTCTCCAGCTCCATTAGTCTAGATACTGATGAGTTTATTCACTTTATTCCCACACTCTGAGATGGTGCCAAGAGAGCCCTTTTTAAAAAATTTTTATGATCGCCAGTTCTAGCTCCCTTTGGCTGTCAGGACCATATTATATTATTCATAGTAACTTTGTATTATAGTACAATCACTGACCCCTCACCAAGGAACATGTTTCTGTTGTGCTAACCACTGTAAAAACAAATAACAGGGAAGACAGTCTCTGTTACAGAAAGCTCATAAATTAGGTGGATGAAATAAACAAAGAGAAAGAGGAGCGGACTGAAAGTTGGGCGAAGAAGGTGTAACAAAATATGGCCAAGTTTAGTAGAGTTAGCAGGAGATAGTTTTTTCCAGTGGCCTAGCCATTGTCCTAGGCCACTTTTGAGAAGACAGCGGTTTCTCCCAGAGCTTTTATCAGTGCCTTCTGTTCAGTTTTTTCCTTCATCTTCCACTCCTCTCTGCTTAGCAGCAGTCTGGTTAGGGGAAAGAGTTCTTTTCTGGGACAGCAGAGGAAGGCTATGGATGCTTTTAAAGCAGGAGTGGTTTTCACAATATTTCTGAGCAATTGCAGTGGTGTAGCCAGACCTAGCAGAGAGCTCAATGGGCTGCACTGTCAACAAGTAGCATTCTCATTTGGGGCCAAATTAATGATTTGGGAGCAAGTCCTGGCTGTTTAGTATTCTAGTAACTCATCTCTCCCTGTTCATTCATTGCCCCTAAAATTATACTTTATAACTGATTTGGCTGCTGTTACTAGATGCGAGGAGAAAATGTACATTATTGGGGAACCCCAGCTTCCAAACTGTTGTGAGAATAAAATATCCTTTTGTCAAAAATGTCCCAGAGAGGACCCAGGTCTGAGAATATAACCTCTTTTTTTGCCTGCCATCCACATCTTTGAATATCTCCAACAGGGACTCCTAGTTTAAAACCACTCAGCTTCTCCCTCAGCGTTCAGACTGAGTACCTCAGCTTTAAACTATTTTTGAACAGCCTGTTTGAGCAGAAAAGTCTTCCTATTTTTCCCTTCCTTTTCCAATATCAAACTTTGCACGTGTCCCAGTCATGCATTTTAATCACCTTTTGGATTAGTTTTTCTTCAAGCCCTATTTGCAAGATAACTTGAGGATGCAGCTCATTAATCTTGGAAATAGCTTGTTCGTAGGTGGATGTGTGCATGTGTGTGTTCCATCAACCTAAAAGAAGCCTACTGCATGTTCTAACATGTTCACACAACTAATGCTACTTGTGGTTTGCAAGCCGAGACAAACACTGCCAATTGCAAACAGTGCCTTTTGGACTGGTGTTTGCTTCTTGGGTGAAGGGGAACAGTCTCCTTAGACTACGTTCTCTTCTGGTCAGAACAGTGACCAGCCATACAACCTAGTGGTTCAGGTCCGGTGGGCTGTAGGTAGTCTCTAGTGACTCAGGTAGGGGGGTTTGCAGTATGGGAATCTGGGCCCTCCTGCTCCTCTGGGTTCCAGCTTGGGCCCTGGGGCAAGCAGTTCAGATGTGTGACCTGGGCTAGGGTATCACCCAGCTTACTTTCTGGGTTACTTTCTACTATATCCTGGCTTCTCCAGAGGCACAATGGAAGCCTGGCTTATGGCCTGCCCAGTGCCCTCTTCCCCACTTATGAGCAGCTACTCCACTGTTGCGTCTGTGGTGACTAGCAGCTCTGAGTTGAGAGTGGCAATGTGGGACTCCTGCTAGATGCCTGCAAGAGCTCCCAGTGCAAGTGCTTCCTAGCACTAACTACCATGACTGAGTTGTGCTGTGCCCTCTGAAACTACACCTCTGATGAGAGCATGCCCAGCAAGACATGGCTGGGTGGACCCTCCTGTGACCAGAGCTGCCCTTAATCCCTTGTTCTCCAGTGTGGGATTTGTACACCCCATCACAGGTGTTTATGAAGATTATGGTCACTTGATAGCCAGCCAGAGAAAGTAAAGCATCTGGGTATACTACTATCTAATGACCTTTTAGTGAAAGCTTACTTTTTACAGGGTTGTAGCAGTTCTTATGTGCAGTGACTGGTACTATATCTTCATGGTTTCATCATGTATGGTCAGAGTTCCTGGATTCCATGTCACAAACTTCTTTCTTTAAGAGCACTCTTGAACCAACCTCAGTCTTGTTTCACTTCTCCAAGAAAAAGTTGTTGAAATAAGCCTCTTCAGATTGCTGAGGAGTCGGTTGCAAGTAAGTTTAACAATGTCTCCCGCTGTTAGGGATTATGGTAGCAGAAGTAGACTTATGGTCTCTTTGTGCAATACACCACCTTCACAACTTCAACAGGAAGATTACAAGAAGTGTGTCACTTGCAGGAGCAACCCAGGTTTGGCAGACCAATTTGTTCGCTTTCCTTCTGCTCGCTTGGTAATATTCTTATAGTTTAAACAATTACACTATTTTGAAAGATTAATGCATACACTTCTCTGGTTACACTAGCTGCTATAAACAGTCTTCATGACACCAGTGTATTTGAAAGATACTTATCTCCATCTCCCAATTTGACAGTCTCACAGATGATTCCTATACTTTGCCATTATAGGTCCTTGCCCTGAAATTTAGCAAAAGCATCACAAGTATGTATGAAAGTGTTAATAGCTGCTTTCAAACTGAAGGGGCGGGAGGCATGTCTGCCTCTTTATCTGAGCCTCATCCAGTGTCAGGATTGTAGACTGCACCATCCAGTTAAGGAGCTGCAGAGCCACAGTTTTGTGAAAAATAGGGAATGTCCATTACAACCATCTCAGCGGATTCCCCATCTTGGAGTGGAGATGTGCTTTGTCCTCCACAAAGTTTCGTATTGTAGCACAGACAGGAGAGCAGCTGAGAAATCTTATCAAAACATTTGCTTCTCAAATGAAGTTCTGATTCATATGCTTCTGTCAATTGTGGGATCAGTGGTCTTCTGTGTGCATATATTCTTCGTGGGCCTGTACACGCCTGAGAGGCCAAGATAGAGCTTTCTCTTATCCCTCCCTTCACCTATCTTTTTATCAATCCCTCACTGAAAGTGTATCTCCTCAGGAAGATTTTCAGGTAGTTCAGTATTGATGGATGAATCTGAGCAGATTCAAGTCAGGCTTCGCAATAGGTGAACCAGTCAGGACAGTTGTCACAGATGCAAGTGTGGAGGAATGGGTTGTTTGTGTGAGGCCAAAGACTGTTCATGGGATTCTGGTCTAAACAAGAGAGCTAGCACAGTATAACTATGAAGAACTCAGAGCAATCCAGTATGGTCTCCAGTATTTGTGACAAATGCCTTGGCCAGGTCACGTATTGAAAGGCAAAGGGGAACATGGTCTACAGTCGTTCTAAAGTATGCTTACATCCTGATGGAGGAGTGTCTGCAGTCAACCTGCTCCCTTCGCATTTAAGGGAAAATGAACATTATGGATGATTAGCTCAGCAGGCAAAAATTAGATCATTCAGAAGGGGAAATACATCCAGAGTTTAATACCCTAGTAAAGGAATTTGGTCTCTGTGCCTAGCTGCTGGGCTCTTGAATGGGGCCCGTTAAGCTGAAGAGGTTATTCAGAAGAGGTACTATCCATGCTTTCAGAAAGAAATGGGGTAGCTCTCAGGGACCTGGCTGAGTTACCCATTGGTGTCAGGACCAGGGTCTCACCCCTGTACCTGTGTTGGTACCACAGATACTTGAATTTCTTCAGGATGTACTCAGGCCTGGCAGTTCAGACACTCAAAGGTCAGCTTGCTGCTTAGTTTAGCATCCTGTAGTGTAGCAGGCAAGTAGTGGGTTCATTTTACCTGGCTATGCAGTGGGTTTCTTTGTGTGTTTGGGAAGATGTAGAAGAGGTGCTGCTCTTGAAAAGGCACTGAGTTATTTTGTGGTATTTTAACCTAGTTCTTCATGCCATTATAGACCCTTCATTTGAACCATCCATAACAGTGTCTCTTTACTTTCTAACCATTACAGTGGCCTTTAATTTTTATAGTGGATTTTTTCATAAAGAAACAATAAGAAGTACAAAAAGATAAACTACTTGCAGCTTGTATATGTTCCCAAATACCACATGATTCAACTGAATTATGTAATCTTACAACTCATTAAAGCTGCAATATCAGACCATACTTGTTAAGGTGGGTGTTAGATGTTGCACCCAGGAACTAAACAGATATCCAAATCCATATTTGTAGGTGGTATAAAACATATCTCCAGGTCATCCCATCAATAGTCTTTTCAGTATCTGAGGCTATCATGGCTCTTGGTTCAGTGTCGTCCTGTTTCATTGCCATAATATCAAATAGTTGTTTTTAAGGTTATCAGTCACAACTGTCTCTTTCCATCCCCCTCTCCAGAGACCTCCTTTCTTCTCTTTCCCACCCTTTCCCACCTTCCTTTACAGCTGTAATATTCAGGAAGACTTCACCCTACATGACTGATTTGCCTCAAGCTACTGCAGGTCACTGCAACTGATGGTGCGCTCCCTATGCCCCTCCCCCCCCAGGTCTCCTGCACATCTATCCTGTCCCCTGGAGGTCTAGCAATTAGCAGTGATCTGGCAAGGTGGTTTAAAAAAAAAAAAAAAAAAAAAAACCCTGGAATTCTCATCTGATGCGTCGACACCCTCTCCCCTCCATGGAATTCAGTGTGGGGAATAGGCTGTGATGCATTAGAGCAGATGAGACAAACCTTCTATCATGCTCATTGGTAAGACCCCACATGACAAAAATAAAGGGGCGTCTGGGTAAAAACGAGGGAGTGGCAATGGGGCAGAAGAAGGTAAGGCAGGTGGGGAAAGGGAGAATAGGAGCAGAGTGAGATGGAGGAAGTAGAAGATAATAGCGTGGACAGAAATCACCTGTTCACAGAGCTCTGCACACTGGCTTGGTCTTAGCTTGTTGTCCACTGGCTTATAGATGGTACAATTACCTCACTCAGCTCCTGTACACCTTTCCAAGACCTCTCTCCTCCACCCTGCAAGTCTCCAATATGTGGAATGTCAAGCTCCTGAGTTTTGAGGACCCCGCTACTGTTGCCAATTTTAAAACATGCAGTTAGTGCCCTCAAGTTGCTACAGCACAATGGGTGGGGGAGGGGGTTGCACTGCCCCCCATATGATTTCTTTGGTGTACTTTGGTGCTGTGCTAACACTTACCTTGTATAATCCACAAAACAAAGGATTGTATTGATAGGTTCAGTTAGGGATGTTGTCAAATATTTCATTAACTCGAACACAAATAGAGAAGCAAAGGTATTTAATATTGCTGATACTGTTTAAATAAATCCTTTCCATCGATAGTTCACTCCCATGAGATAAATTTGGAATCAGATGTTTCTTTATCTCCCCTACTAGGGCACTTACATTCAGCCTTATAATAAACACTGATATTCATATTAAAGTTAATAAAGCATAAGATGAAGCAGAAAAATAGTCTTGATGAATAGTCACAGTCACTGGATATGTTCATATAAGATAGATGTAATTGGGAACTAAACTTGGTGTAAAACAGAACAGGTACTCAGTTCACTTCTATTTATCTTTCAGTGGCTTTCGACTTTTGAAGTGCATCCTGTTCCTCACCAACCTTGAAAGAGAACTGGGCTGGAATCTTGATTAAAATATATTTTGAGCCCTTCTTGCTTGACAGACTAGCTTGGGCCAGAATCCAATCCCAACCCACTCCACCCCAATCTCTCAGGAAATTTAGTGAAGCTAATTTCATTTTCGTTTATAATTTCATTATCAGGTTCCATGCTACAGAGTTCAAGGTAATGCTTAAAATCTTTTTAAAATTGGTATTCAAACAAAAAAATCTGATTTCCTCTGTATTTGTAAAACTTGAGTTCCCCAGAGTGTAAATTTTAGGCATACTTCTACCAGAGGACAGAATTTTGGACTATTAGGAGAAAAAAAACCAAATGATCCTCACCTAAATGTTTCTTCTACACTACACAATTGGTTAAAGATATTTACATGCAAAATAAAGAATCCTATATATTTATATTTATATTTATATTTTTTTTTTTCCTCATGGGGTCTATTACATTCGAGAGAATCAGAATCTAAGATCTCCCTTTTATACTCTTATTTTTCTTTGAAACTACTCTGATTTGAATTATATTTAAATATATACTGAAAACAATTCAAGATCAATCTTCAAACTACTTTCATGTTTACAATAATATATATTTTTGTTTAAATGTTCCCTCTATTTCCCCTACCAATATTGTGTATTTAAAGTTTCAGTTTTGCTTCAACTTTCCTATAGGAAGGAAACCTTCCCTCTTGTTTTCTCCGTTCTTTCCTAGGAGACCGCTTGAATTAGGCTGATTATGGTAGTCATTGTCATTCTAGACAAAATATAATGTTGATTCTTTTATGTGAGTATTTAACGAAATCTTTTGTTTGTGGTAATGGGTCTAATTTATAGAACTCAAAGTATTTTAATTTAAAAATGATTTTACTGTCTGAAGTAGTTTTGTCACATTATCTTTGTTCTGTTAAGTTACAATTGTTAGGCTCCTTACCTGCCTCAAAATATGTATGTACAAGTAATGAAAGAGTACTTGCATTTTCGTATAGACTTACACGACATCCTGTGTGCTCTGTTGATAAAATTCTTTGCTTCTCTTAATTGAAAGCTAGATGCAGGAACCCTTTTCTTGGAATATAGATGCTGAGTTGTGGGGGGTGGAAGGGTTGATAATTAGGCTAATTAAAACAGACCTAATATTTTAAGACTCTTGTTTGTTGAAACAGCTCTATTGTTTTTCATCAGCACAGCTGTTGTAATTGTTGTCTTGATGGAAGCAGATCTCTTGTTATGTAGGTCACATCAAGGGAAACTAGCAGATGAGCACTTGGCACAAGTAATGTAGCATGAGAACAGTAGAGGAAAATAACACCATGAGAACACCACAAATAGCTTAAAGAAATGGAGATTATTTGCATTTTGAAACAACCAGAGGGGTTAAATGGTAAACGTGGCTAATTGTATTAAAGCAGGATTTAATAATTTGCTGATGATGGAGTGTCTTCTCTCCTCTTAAGAATAGATTTCTGAGTGATTATTAAAAATGTATTTCAGTGTCAACTCCATTCCACCCCACCTAAATAACAATTTAATAAAATTCAACATTATGGTATGTTTGGGGGAATAGGAGGTCTAGAGAAATATTCACACAAACATTTTTAGGATCTGATATGCATCTCTAATAAAATTAGACTACTGCTTAGCTTGGATTTAAATAACAATTCTTTTAATTTAGTCTGTTATACTGTTGGGGGGTGGAAAAGGGTGGCAGTGATTGTTTCCAGTACTTTATTTTGAAGCAGTTACTGCTTTTACTAGTGAGGTAACTGACCAATCTTGGATTCCTGATTTTTATTTATTTTTTAATAGCTCTCTTTGGCTTTCTCCTCTACAGCAAGAAAGGACCTTCTTGAAGAGCAAGAAAAATTTAACAAATATTTAGATCTTTATGTAGATATGAATCTGATAGCCATTTCTCAGATAAAAATGACATTTCTGATATCACTTCAGGAACAAGTATAACCTTTCTAAAGAGTTTTACATGTATGTATATTCTAGTACACTTTTTGACCAAAGATGAGGTTTTTTTTAACCTTGTGCCAAAATGTTAAATCTAACTGACCAGTTTGATAGTACTGAGTAGCCAGGTTGAGTGAACAACTATTACACTTGGAGAATCACCTAATATAGGCTGGAATGCAGAAAGTGATTCAGACTAGCCCCCTCAGCAGTGATGTGCAGTGGGGGATGGTAATAGGAGTATTGGGGCCAAATATGCCAGCAATTTAATTTTGGTTTTATTTATTTTATTTTATTTTAGTCCAATCTGGCCCTAAAATGGCGCACAGTGACACCATGGAGACTGATGTTGTGGATGTGCCCAACAAGGTTTAAGTCTTGTCTAAATGGTGGTTGGCGTAAATGTATGCAATTGGGAGTGATTTGTGTGTGACCATGTGCTAGTCTGACCACTTGTTGAGTTAACATGCCAATTCTCTGTAGTATGGGAAAAGCTACAGACTGTGGAGAGTACTGGAAAGAATCTGTTTGATTCAGCTTCTCTACTAGAGTACAGAAACAGCAAAACACTGTAGTGTGGTGCATAGTAATTATTTAGTGAATTTGTTTGATTAAAAAACTCTTCAGACCCTTACATCTTGTTTTTTTTAAGGCAATTTGTCTTTAGGACACATTCAGGACAGACCTTCTCTAGGCTTTATTGCATGTCATTAAGGGTATGTACAGACTGACTGCGGCAAATTCACCGCCATTAGATCGATCTGGATTGATTGAGCGAGTCATTGCCACTCAATCAATCCGGAAATTGATTAAATTAAACCACCTCCTCAAAAGACGTAGCTCTTCGTCGACAGGAACACATTTCCTGTCAGCATAGCAAAGAGGACACCATGCGCTACAGGGAAGTTAGGAAGTAGACGGGGGTTATGCAAGCTACACAGAGTAACGTGTAAATTCCGTCGTCTGCCGCTGAATTTCCCGGTAAGAGTATACTAAACCTAAGACTAAACTAGTGGTCGAGTTGGAGGTCCTGAACTGATCTGTGGACCCTAGTCGGTCCATGGAGAGCAGGTTAGTCACATAAAGCTAGTTTTCATTTCCAATTGCTAAATTATAGCATTTTTAGCTGTTTTTAGTGCAAACACATTCCTGATATTTTCCATATAAACAATTTTTGTACTAACCACACAATATTATCTGATTGCAATTTGGCAGGAGACGTAGTCCATGAGACAGTGTTTCTACTAAAATGTGGTCCATGCTACAGAAAACTTTGAGAACACGAGCTGTCCTAGATATTTCTGATTTTCAAACAATTAACTTTGTTGAGTAAACAAGAAAAAAATGTTTAAGAGCTTCAGAATAGCATAGGTCTGTTCTGTAGCAATTTATGTATGTCAAACTGACTAGTGGACTAGGCCCATGACTGCATGTTGCTTAAGTTGTATAGATTTTATTTCCCTCAAGTATTGAAAGTCTTTTATTCAGTAATCCAGTTTGTAAACAATTTATAATAAATTTCTTCCCCTAGCCCAAAAAGTCTGCTATACCAATGGTTCTAATCCTCAGCATTTCAAAATATAGATTTGTCAGGTTTAAAACTCTAAAATTTATAAGAATAAAAGCAAAACTGTTTTATTATTCTGAAGATTCTTTTATATTGCTGCTGTACAATAAGGATGGTATTAACTTGGCCATGTTGGGCATCCATTGAATTTCTATTTTTTCATTTATTAAATGTAACTCTTTAACATGGTACACTTAAAATATATAATTTTTTTTGTAAGAGGCCAAGTTGAAGTTGCTTTGCTTTTTGGAATTTCTTGAGTGCTTATTCTTGCAACATTAATTTTGCATTAACACACATTTTTTGCATTTAATACTAAGTACATGTGCATGTATGTGAAACAGAATGGTATAAAAGTATAATTTTGAGTAAGAATTCATTTGAAAACATTACAGGTTACTTACAGAGGTTGTGGAATCCCTGTCATTGGGGGTTTTTAAGACCAAGGTTAGTCAAAGGTCTCTCATGGATGGTCTAGGTATACTTAATCCTGCCTCTGCATGGAGGGATGGGCTAGAGGACCTCTTGAAGTCCCTTCCAGCCCTGGATTTCTATGATTATTGTTTACTTGGAAAGTCCTACACAAGAGACTGGAAAACTTGGTCTCTTGCACTAAAGAGACTATATTTTGAAAACTAGAGATCAGACAAGAATACCTTGAGAGATCAAATGATAGTTCAAAGTTAGTTGTGTTTTTGTTTTATAAATTGGGATGGTTATGGCCTCTTTAAAAGGGATTAATGTTTGTAGGCCTCACAAGTTGATTTTGCAGAGGGATTTGAAGAAAGAGAGTGGGAGCATGTCTCTGTAGGATGGGGTAGTACGTATAGTACAGTAGACAAAGAAAAATCATGTTTGACTATATAGTTTTGTAAGAATTTTTAAATTGTGCTTGTGGAACTGAAACAGCCAGCTGTGGATTTCAGAAATGATGATGGTCAGTTTTTTCATTTGAAGTGTTCAGAAGCTAAATTGAGATATTACTGCTATTAATAAACCACTCATTTTTTCTTGTCAGACTCTTTCATAGAAATACATTTAGGATTAATAACAAATATAATTAAACTAATATGTTTGTTCCAATGCTATATTTTAAAAGAGAAATTCCAAACTTGTCTTTTTTTTTTTTTTTTTTTTTTTTTTTTAAGTATAGGAAGGATAGCTGTACTTTGAAGGCTTCTCCTTCTTTTTTCTGTTAAGAAGAATTTCAAATTGAAATGTCAGTATCCAAGTTTACATTGAAATTTTTTTGCACATTTTTAGTGTCTATGCAGTTAGCCAGGACAGTGGCTAATTAACAAAGTACAAAAATGACAAATCCCACTCTCCTTATTGTATGTATTTCTTTGTTAGAGATAGTCAGCTACAGTACTGTTAGATACTTGAAAATAAGGAATTTCTTACTAATCTTTTCCATCAGCATTTTTACAAGACTGACTTGATACTGTGTTGCGTTTAAGGGTATGTCTACACAGCAGTTAGGAGGCTCAGTTGCAGCATGTGTAGGCACACCTGAACTATATTTGATTTATCTAGCTTGCTAAAAAACTACTGTAGCCATATTCAAGAACAGTTCTGCCTGCTACTCTAGGTATGTGTTTGGGTGGCTAGCGTGTGCTGCTGCTTAAGCTGCTGCAGCGATGCTGTTAATTTTAGCAAGCTAGCCCAATTAAAACCTAGCTTGAGTAGACCTACATGTGTTGTCCTGATTGCAATGAATACACACCCTCAAAGTGCAGATTTTAGGGTTCATCTTCTCAGCATCTTAAGTCAATATTCATCAATAACTACAGTTATTTTATAAATTTGTATGAAGAATATTGCTACCTTTTTCCATACATTCAGGAAGAATCTCTAGAGCAGGACTCCTCTGTATAGCTCTGTTCTGCCTCCATCTTGTCTCTTCTCCTGTTTGCACCTTACTTTGTCCCCTGTGTTCTAGTCATTCACGTTGCCCTTTGTGTTCTCTTGCAGATAGGCTTAATGCAGGAATTATTGGACAAAATTTTATGGCCTTTGTTACACAGACTCAACTCCATGTTGTAGGGTGACCTTTCTACTTTAATCTTGTGTTTTCTTACATGCTGCAGCCTATCTTGGAACAACCTCCTTCTTTCTGTCTTGAAGACTTCCTCATTTTTCCTTCCTCTTCATTCAGACCCTTTCTCAAAACCCCTTTCTCTTGCCTTGCTTTCTGACAACTTCAATTCATGTGGTACCTATTGCTTCATTCCCACTGTCACATTAAGCAAAACACTTCTTAAAGTACAGAATTTGTATGAATCACTGTACACCTACAGTTATTTTTGATTTAACCCATACTCCTACTTTGTTACTTTCATGTTCTACGTTAGTCTAATTTAAATCTTTTGGCTTGTTGGGGTTGTCTTTCTTTAGTCTCTAGAATGGTGTTGGAAGTTCTCTCTACACAAATGTTTACTAAAAATAACCAGTTTGAAAAGAAAAGATCTTGGTAAATTTCGCACAAACTGCATATCATGGCAGGGCTGTAGTCTAGAAGGGGAAAAGGTTACTTTTTAAAAATTCTTTTTGAAATGTAAATCAACTTTTTCTTTCTAAAATTAGACATACTATCATATGTCCCTTTTCAGATTTCTCCTGTACCATATCTTGCTGTGAGACTAAATTGGGTAGCTACTGAATCCTTTCAATTTATGTAACGTGTTCTTAAGATAAAAGTAGGTGAGAGAAATAAGTTGTCAGACTTATTTTTTTGTTTATAATTAAAAAACCAAAAAACTGAGAGGTAGGGGAATGCTTGTGAAAATACTCAAAATTTACACTCAAATCTATGCTGCTAGATTTTGATTCTCTACTTCATTCATAGAATCAAGATGCTAAATTAGTGACACGTTGTCCTGCACTCAGATTATTCCTTTTGAGGTTTCCAACAAGTTTTACTGATGTAAATCTCCCCGAGTAACTTCTATAGACTGTTTTGGTGTGTTCTGAGCATACTTTTGAACTATAGCTTTTAATATGTATCAAGTCACAAGGGTGTTACGGGGTTTTCAATTTTGAAGAGCCATGTTTTTGAGATGTTAAACATAAATGCAGGCCACCTACAACACTTAAAGATTATAATGTACTTCTCTCAGTATGAATAAAACTTTCAGGTGTATAGCATTTTTCATCTGAGAATCTCAAAACATTTTAGCAACATTAAGCTTTTCAATAGCTTTGGGAGATCAATAACTGTTGTATTTAATTTTACAGATGGGTAATATGAGATAAAGTGACTTTGGTTAAGGCAAGACAGCAAGCTCATGGCTAACTGGGTCTAGAACCCGACAGTCCTGATTCCCAGCGTGGTCTGTCTTTAGTCATGTCACAGTTTCCTTTTTCATAAAGTCCTGCCACTTCAATTCTGCAGAAGTCTTGTCCAATTTTCAGTTAATGTAATTACTGCCTACTGACTATGATGTTTAACAGTTCCTGTTCTAAACAGAATGTTGCTGTTTGTAGCCAGGCAGCTACTGCACTCCATTCCAGAGGTGGCTGCATTTCATTAGAAGACAAAGGAAGTCCTTAGCATACATAGTTTGTAATGTGTTTTTTGAAATCCTTCAGGATTACCTATATAATTGTAACACTAATATGGCTTTTGTATGCCAGTAAAAGTTGAGAAAAAGTTAGTAATCCAATCACACTAAAATCTATTTGCATTGTATTTAAAATAAGTTATACACTTTAAACAATACAGGATATTTGCGTAGATGGAAACATACAAAGCAAAAGACTACTTAAATTATTGTTCAGTCATCTATAGGACTACATAGTTGCTTTTTAGAATATATAAAATTTAGTTAAGTGGACACTGATCGTTTCATATATGTATAGTGTTGCCTTTTGTTTTAGCCTTCTAGAAAGCTATTGAAATCTTGTTTTGGTTTTCCTTTTCCTGGATCCTTTTTATCTGAAATGGACAAGGTTTTTTATATATGCTCTCGAAAAATGTACAAAAATCCTGTATCAAGGACAACTCTAAAGTAGCTTGTTTTTCAATGGCCTCTGTGCATTTACACTTGTCGTGGCACTCCTGATATTAAAGTGCAGAAGTATTTTGAAAAGTTGTGGCCATTGGTTGAGGGGAGGCGGTGCTTTAAGGGTTCTTGCGTAAGAGTGATGGCTCTATTTTGCATAAGGGAGTGCATCCCTAACTGCCTAAGTTACTCTGTCACCAATGAGAACTTTCACCTTTGTGTCCTGTGGACTAGAGTGTCCCTCAGCCTAGCTCAAGTCCTTATTGTAAATACCCTACACTATTCTAAACTAGCTATCTTCAATATAAACATCCCCCTTCTCCAAGTAATGTCTCTGTGGGTGCTCCACTCTAGGCATCTGAATCCCTGTGCTGCTGATTGGAGAACTTTGGTAGCAGTCCTGTCCCGCCAACACATGGGCTGCTCCCTGCTTGCCATGAAGCTAGCCAGTCTGCATGGGCAATTCCTCCTCAGTTTCTTCTCAACCGTTCTTGGTTAGAGATGGACATTTGTGGATTAACTCTTAGAATTGCTAATTTTAGCTTTTTTTTGAAGCCCCCTTTTCATTTCTTTGTTTCATTTGCTTTTTATTTTGGCCATTGCTTTTTTTTTTTTTTTTTTTTTTAAAGGGGGGTTGGGAGGCGGGAGTAAAGGACTTTGTCTTCCATCAACCCCGTGTGTGAGGAGAGAGGAGGGGAGAACCATGCCTGGACAAGGGTATGCCCAACTTAAAAAGTGCCTCAGTTGCAAGGAATTGATCCGAGTGACTGATGGACAGTTGCGCCTCATTTGCTGCCTGGGAGAGAAGCACATTCCACAGAAGCATGGCTTGTATCAGCAACTGAAGCCCAGATACAGGAAAGACAGACCTGAGGCTCAAATGCCTACTTGTGGAGTCTGCCCTTCAACCTTCGGAATCCCGTCAGGAGCCTCACCGCATCCCTTCACTTCAAAGGTGGGTGAGCTCAGAGAAATGCCTATGAGCCATTCACATAAAGCCTCTAAGAAAAGGCCAGTGAGTTGCCATATTGAGCTCTGATTGAGCCAAAAATAATTCCTGGCTCAGTCAGTATTATTGGTACTGAGAGCACAGAAGCCATCTAAATCTGGTATGCAGGGCACATGTGGTATTGAACTGACAGGGCAAGTTGGAGTGCCTAAAGACCCAGTGGGCACAGGCAAAGAAGCATTGGTACTGTGGGATCATGAGAAACATAGAAGATCCACCCTGGGGAAGCCTTCTTTAGCACGGTCATCAATACTGGTACTGCTGACAATACGCCAGGCACCAATGGACACTGCTATCTGGTTCGCATCTCTGCCAAAGGTCCCAATACAGCCACTGTGGTACGAAAAGGCCTGGTGGTTGGTACCATGGTCGCCCAAACCAGGAAGGCTGTGGGTCAGAGGGATGGTATGCCTGGTGTGGATGAAGAGAGTGTTGGGAAACTAGGTCCTCTTGCTCACATTCTGATTCTGACAACAAAAAGGTTGGTGTGTAGTAGGAGGTCACCGGTGTGCCAAGGCCTCTAAGTGAACTCTGTACCGGAGCCCCAGTACTGTGCAGAGGAGAGTCCGGTGAATCAGACACTGAAAGATATGGCATGCACCAGAAATCTGTTGGAGAGGAGGACGTCAGTACAGGCGGAGGCTGTCGGCACCAAGAAGCTTGTCCTGAAAGTGACAGCCCAAAGGCAACAGGCTTGTAAGAGGCTGGACAAGAAATATATGCCCAGCAAAGGGTACGGAATTCTTGTTCTCACACATTCCTCCCAATTCAATCATTGTGGACAAAGTTAACTCTGAAGGCCGCCAACATCATTCTAAGTCCACCCTATATGGCTTGGACTGGAAGCACCTGATCCTGTATGGCAGGAAGGCCTACTCATCGGCCACCCTCCAAAACAGAGTGGCGAACTATCAAGACTTGTGGGCTAACTATGACTATCAGAACTATGTGAAACTTCTTTTATTGAACAGCTCCCAGATTCTCACAAGGATCAATTTAAAGCCTTTATGAACAAAGGCCAACTGGTGGCAAAAACTTCTCTCCAGTCTGTATTTGATGTAGCTGACACAGCGGCACGTTCTATTTTGATTGTCATTGTGATGAGACTGGCCTTATGGCTTCATCCCTCTGGCTTCTCCAAGAAGGTGCAAATGATAGTGGAGGACCTCCCCTTTGAGGGTATGAAATTATTGCTGAAAAGACTGATGCCTGTCTCCACACATTAAAGATTTGAGGGTGATTCTTTAATCCCTCAGGATCTAGATACCTATATTTAAAAAAGAAATAAATTTAAAAAATGCAGCCCTCAGCCACCATTGAAACCTTGCTCACAACACTCACCCCAGTACTCCTCCCAATATCCATCTCAGTAGGCATAGAGATCATATGAACCCCAGAGGAAGAAACCGAGGTTCCCCAGATGGAAGGCATCTGGATCTCGGCAAACTTCATCTCAGCCCTCCACCTCCAAAGAAGCAGTTTTGATGGGTTGGTCAAGGTGCTCATAGAACACCTTCCTCACTTCATGCTGGAGCACCCCACCCATCCTTTTGGAGACAATCTTGTCCTGTTCTGCAGCACCTGGGAAGGGATGAGCTCTGACAAATGGGTGCTGGCAATCATCCAACATGGATATTCTATCCATTTCTCCTTCCTGCCTCCTCCCAAACATCTTTCCCAGTCTCTCTCTCTTTAGGGACCCTTCTCACGAGAGCCTGTTACATCAGGAGATAAACCACCTCCTCAGTGTAGGAGCCAGTGGCCACACATCTAAAGGGCAGAGGCTTCTACTTAAGTTACTTCCCTGGTAACAAAGAAAAAAGGGGATTGGAGACCCGTACTGGATCTCAGTGCACTCAACAATTTTTTTTGTCAAGGCTCAGAAATTCAAGATGGTCATGTTATCAACTGTTATTCCCGTGTTAGAAGGAGGAGACTGGTTCTCAGCCCTCAAACTTCAAGATGCATATTTTCACATCTCAGTCATACCAAGTCATAGACGTTGCCTCAGGTTCACGCAAGAACAAGACCACTAACAATACCGAGTACTCCCTTTTGACCTGCTGTTGGATTCTAAAGTATTCTCCAAGATCCTCTCAATAGTGGTGTTCTCAAGGCATCATGATGCCTTATCCTTACCTGAACAACTACCTTCTCAGGGCATGGTCCTTCAGAGGTCCAATGCGTCACTAAGATCTCACTGGACCTGTTTCAGAATCTGGGCCTAGAGATCAGCAAACACAAGGGTACTTTTAACACTTTAACAGAGGCTAGAATTCATAGGAGCTGACCTCGACTCCATCCAGGCGAAGGCATTCCTCCCACAGCACATTTCTCTCTCTTCTTGTTGATAGATGGTATAGTCCAACCCCCAAATTTCAGCCAAGCATTTCCTCCAGTTCCAGGGTCACATGGCTGCTGGCACATTGGTTATTGCTTATGCTAGACTATGCATGAGATGCCTCCAAGCATTGTTTGATTTGGTTTACAGGCTGAACATAACATAGTCCCAAAATGGAACCGGATTATTGGCACATAAAACAAAAACTGCTCTATGACCTTTTTAAAAACTAAGCGCTGGGGGAAAGCAGACAGGTGGAGGAGTATGTGGTTCAGACAGAGACATTGTTTAGAGGAGAATCTATTAATGGAGATTCTCTATATCCTGGTAAGGAGGAGAGGATGGAAGAGGATAAAGTACAGGTAGGATCTGATGAGAAACAATCAAATGAAAGAGTTCCATTACATCACACAATGGCAGACAACTTAAAAAGTGACAGTTTTTTAAAGTGCATATATACAAATGCTGAAGTATAAATACTAAGATGGGTGAACTTGTTTTTTCTGTGAGTGTTTTGTATTTAATGAGGATATTGATAGGATAGATATCACAGAAGCTTGGTGGAATGAGGCTAATCAATTGTACACAGTAATACCAGGGTACAAAATATATGAGAAGGACAGAATAGGTTGTACTGGCAGGGGAGTGGCACTATATGTGAAAGAAAGCAGAGTCAAATGAAGTAAAAATTTTAAATGACTCAAACTCTACCATAGAATCTATATAGGTAGTAATTTCATGCTTGAATAATAAGAATATAGCAGTAGGGATATACTTCTGACCAGGATGGTGATAGTGACTGTGAAATGCTCAGGGAGATTCGAGAGGCTATAAAAAAAATTAAAAACTCAATAATAATGGGGGATTCAACTATCCCCATATTGACTGGGTAAATCGCTTCAGAATGGGATACAAAGATAAAGTTTTTCTTGACCCCTTAAATGACTGCTTCTTGGGACATCTAGTCCTGGAACCCCCTGAGAGGAGATGTAATTTGTGATTTTAGTCCAAAGTGGAGCACAAGATCTGGTCCAAGAGGTGAATATAGCTAAACCACTTGGTAATAGTGACCATATCATAATAAAATTCCACATCCCTGTGGGGTGGAACACAAAGCAGCCCACCACGGTAGCATTTAATTTCAGAAAGAGGAATTACATAAAAATGAAGTTAGTTAAACAGAAATTAAAAGGTACAGTGCCAAAAGTGAAATCCCTGAAAGCTGCATGGAAGCTTTTTAAAGTATAACCCAAATAAAAAATAAGAGGATCAAAAAAGTGCAACTGTGGCTAAACAACAAAGTGAAAGAAGCAGTAAGAGGCAAAAAGGGATCCTTGAAAAAGTGGAAGTTAAATCCTATGGAGGAGAATAGAAAAGAACACACAGTCTGGCAAACTGATAAATTAAACAATAGTAAGTCACAAGGACCAGAGGATATCCATCCAAGTGTTCTGAAGGAACTCAAATGTGAAAATGCAGAACTACTAACTATGGTAGGTAACCTATCATTTAAATCAGATTCTGTGCCAATGTGACACTTTTTTTTCAATAAATGCTCCCGAGGCGATTCCAGCAATTACAGGCCAGTAAGCCTAACTTCAGTACCAGGCAAATTGGTTGAAACTATAGTAAAGAACAGAATTATAAGACAGATGAATGATTTGTTGCGGAAGAGTCAACATGGTTTTTTTTTTTTGTTTGTTTTTGAAGGGAAATCATGCCTCACTAATCTATTTGAATTCTTTGAGGGGGTCAACAAGCATGAGGACAGGTGATCAAGTGGATATAGTGTGTACTTAGATTTTCAGAAAGGTCCCTCACCAAAGGTTCTTAAGCAAAGTAAGCGTTCAAGGGATAAAAGGGAAGGTTCTCATAGATTAGTAACTGGAACCAAAGATAGGAAACACAGGATAGGAATAAATGGTCAGTTTTCAGAATGGGGAGAGGTAAACAGTGGTGTCCCCTGTGGTCTTACTGGGACCACTACTGTTCAATATATTCATAAATGATCTGGAAAAGGGGTACTCAAGAGATTAAGGTCAAAGCAGACCGCAAAGAGTTACAAAGGGATCTCACAAACTGGACAACAAAATGGCAGATGAAATTCAGTGTTGGTAAATACCAAGTAATGCACATTGGAAAATGTAGTCCCAACTATACACGTAAATTAGCCGTTCCATTCAAGAAAGATCTTGGAGTCATTGTGGATAGTTCTCTGAAAACATCCATTCAGTGTGCAACTGCAGTCAAAAAAGCTACAGAATGTTAGGACACCATTAGGAAAGGGATAGGTAATAAGACAGAAAATATCATATTGCCTCTATATAAATCTATGATATGCCCACATCTTGACTACTGAATGCAAATCTAGTCACTCCATCTCAAAAAAGATATATTGGAATTGGAAAAGGTACAGAAAAGGGTAACAAAAATGATTAGGGGTGTGGTACAGCTTCTATGTGAGGAGAGATTAATAAGACTGGGACTTTTCAGCTTGGAAAAGAGGCGACTACTAAGGGGGGATATGATGGAGGTCTATAAAATCATGACTGGTGTGGAGAAAGTAAATAAGGAAGTGGTATTTACTCCTCAAACACAAGAACTAGGAGTCACCAAATGAAATTAATAGGCAGCAGGTTTAAAACCAACAAAAGGAAGTTTTTCTTCACCCAATGCACAGTCAGTTTGTGAACTCTGTCAGAGGATGTTGTGAAGGCCAAGACTGTAACAGGGTTTAAAAACAAACAACTGGCTAAGTTCATGGAGGATAGTTCCGTCAATGGTTATTAGTCAGGAGGGGCAGGGGTGCAAAATGATTTTCTGTAGTGTCCCTAGCCTCTGTTTGCTAGAAGCTGGTAATGCGCAACAGGGGATGGATCACTTGATTACCTGTTCTGTTCATTCCCCCTGAGGGACCTGGCATTGACCACTGTTGGAAGACTGGATACTGGGCTCGATAGACCATTGGTCTGATCCAGCATGGCCATTCTTATGACCCATTTCAAGAGTGTCCTATTAGAGGAAGTGGATTTTCTCCTCAGGAAGTGAGTCATAGAGGAGATTCAACAGGAATACAGAAGGAAATTATTTTATTTCTACTGTTCCTTGAATCTGGATAAGAGGAACAGTCTGAGGGCCATCCTGGACCTTAGAAACCTCAACAGGTACATACTATTAAAGTTCAGGATGACCACTATCCAGACCATTATCCCTTCGTTATCCAAGGGAGATTGGTATGCAGCTCTGATCTTAAAGGACATCTGTTTTCACGTGACAAACACTCACTCTCCTCGAGTATCAGGTTCTGTGACCTAAATCTTGTCTTAACAAAAATGGATAGGGGTGGAAGGGCTTCCTTAAGAGCCTCTTGCTAAAGTTTCTCTCTCAAGCATTTTATTTATCAAAATTGCCTTCTGGATAGCAATTCCATTTTCTAGGAGGTTGAGTGAGCTTAGTGCTTTGGTGGCCACGCCGCTTTTATAGCGTGGTCCACAAAGACAAAGTTACCATGAGGCCCCATCCTGGTTTCATAGTCTGAGGTGGTCTCAGATTCCCACCTGTCTCAGTGTATTTTTCTCCTTTTTATTTTTCCACAGACCCTATTCCCACCCAGAGAAATGCCTGTCCATGCCTTAGATCAGTGATACTCCTCAATGGTTCAGGAGCCAAATTAGTGATCTCCATTACCCGAAAGAGCCACAGTAGTGTAAATTCATTGTTTCATTTACTATAGTACTGTATATTCAATCACACAATGTTTTAATATGTGCTGCAAAGAGTCATGGGTAATGCATTAAAGAGCCACTTGTGGCTCGAGAGCCTCAGTCTGAGATCAATGCCTTTAGATCAGGGGTGGGGAACCTTTTTTATGTCAAGGGCCTGATGCTGGCCCTGGCGGCGGGGGAGAATTCGGCGGCGGCGTGGTTCCGCGGGGGGCAGTGCCCGCCGCCGAAAAGGGACAAACGGCGGCAGGGTTTTGGGGGCGGGCACTGCTCCCCGCCCTCCACGGAACCCCGCCGCCGCCATGAAACCGCGCCACCGCTGAATTCCCCCCCCCCCGCCGCCAGGTCCAGAACAAATGATTTCGCGGGACGGACCAAATCAATACGGCCCGCCGCAGGCCGGACGTTCCCCACCCCTGCTTTAGATGTTAAAAAGACTTGGGTTTTTACCCGGAAAATACAAAAGCATATAGAAAATCAAATAGGTTATTCAAAGCGGGAGGGGTGATATCAGGGAGAACAAGAGCCACCATAGCATCTGTGGTATGCCTTAAATATGTTCCCAAGTAGCAACTTGGAGTATAGTGGACACTTTCATCACCCACTACACTTTGGACTTAAATTGTGCAGGAAAGCAGTATTATACTGTATGTTTAGTTAAATATTCTTCTTCCACCATTCACCTGATAGAGCACTGCTTGCTAATCTCCCACAAGTGGGAATGCATAGAGGCCCTTAAAGGAAAAAAAAGATTACTTACCAGTAACTACTGTTTTTTGAGAATTGCTTCTGTGTAGTCATACTATCCACACTCCTATCTCCCCCTAGGATTTCTATATAGCGTCAGGTCTCTGTCCTTTGAGAGAAGGTGAGAGAACTGAGGTGTTTGGGGGGGTGCACTACTTTATGCAGAGTGGGGTGAGGACTTTACTTAATCATTAGAATGCTCATGCGTGTGCACACACACCCTTTTCCCTGATACTGCTTTTCAGTCCTGTTCCACAGCTTGACTCTGAATTCCACAAGTCAGAATGCACAGTGGTGTCTCTCTTAAGGACAAGTTTTTTTTTTTTTTTTGAGACTACCCCATTTATCCTCAGTATGGAGGGCAAGTATTCCATGCATCATTTTAAAAACTTGATAAAGGTAAGATCACATTGTGAGTCTAAATTACTTGTTCTTTCAATATTAGTAAAATGAATCTAAATATTTTGCACATTGAAATGTCTAGTTGCTAAAATATTAACTCTTTATCTTTACATCTATGAAGTGTCTCTGCATTCCATATGTGTTTTTTGTGCTAGGTTACCATTCATGTAATTCCAAGTCATAAGCTACCTCATGCATAGCTGTCCACCAGGATGGCTGCTCTCTACTTAGTAGCATAAAGCTTAGTTTTGTTGATCGCTGTGGAAATAAATTCTGCAGTGGTTGGCATATGTATTAAGAACCTGGGCTTTAAAAATAAATCCAATATTAAGTTGGGCATACTTTTTTGTAGTACTTAAGTCACAGCAAAAAACAAACAAACAATGACACCCCGTCCTAATGTTATTGGTAATTACTTGGTTCTGAGCTTTTATAGGGAAACTCTGAAAACACATTTCATGAGAGTAATCTACTCATGGGGAAAACTTTAAAAAAACAAAACAAAAGCCAACTCTGAACTTAATTTCCAAGTGGTCACTTGTAGCTCTTAAGATATTACATTTTTCAGTGCTCTGGACTGTTTCCTAAATTGAAAATAACAAGTGTGCTTTATTAAGTTGTACTTGTTTCTGATACACAAACTTTGCTCATGAAATCTTTTTTTAAATCTAGCTGACAAATCACGACCGCCATCATCAAGCCCTTCCAGTATAATTCGCCGCACTTCCTCACTGGATACACTTGCTGCTCCCTACCTTGCTGGACAATGGCCTCGTGATAATCATGGACAAGCTGCTCCTTGTATGAGGGACAAAGCCACGCAGGTAAGATACATTTAAATACACACCCACAAAGCTAAGAGGCTTTTTTGTGTGTGTACATGCACTTCCAAGCTCACTTCTTTGGAATTTTCCTTCCTTTCCCAGATTCCTGAAGCATGTTTGTTTTTCTGCTTATTCCCAAATTCTTTGTACCACCCCTGCTATCCCCGGGGCAGAAGTTACAAGATCTGCCTCTCACTCACTCGTTTAAAGTCAGAAGGGCACTAGCATCTCATGCATCTAAACTTTTTTTTATTGCTCAAACTTCATGTGCATATTAGAGGACCAAATTGGTAATATTACATGGTAATATTTATTAGTAATAATATTACATGACACTTTCTTTGTATAGCTCCTTAATTATGTCAGGAACTGGTAGTGATTCCTATATGTAGGTTGCCCAACACCTTCCATTATCAGACATTCTTGTGACCTTGCCTTTTGAGAAGTATTAACTCCTTTATGATTGGCAGCAGCCTTTGATTTTCAGCAAGGAGAAACTTCTCAGCTTATAGAAGTGCCTTTTCTTTGTCCTGTGAAATTCTATTCAGATTTATCTGATTTATAAAGTATTTAAAATCCCTATTTCCCTTCTTTTACCTGCCAAAATCACTGACCATCCTAAGGAGTCTGCTGCTTCCATGAGCCATGCTGCTTCCAAAAGGAGCAGATGCCTTACTGAGAAACCTAAAAGGTGCTAAAACAGCCATGGTTGGGGGAACTGGGCTTCCCCTGATGATTCTTTCTCCTTCAGACCTGACACATGGCCCTGGCTTTCCATTCTCCCTGCCCTAGGGGCACCATATGAGGGCAAGAGTTCTCTAGCTCCTGTGGTTGGGGAGTGAGAGAGAACCAAGCTGGGTTGTCTCATGAAATACATGCACACTGGTTCCAGCCTTCAGGAGGAGGATGAGATGCTGGGTTTGAACTTGGATAGGAGCTTTCTCAACTCCTGGGGAGAAGGAAAGAGCTAAGCCGTGCTCCAGACCCCTGCACATAGTCCCAGCTGCAGGCCCCCTTGCCCACTCTGAGAATAGCTTTCGCCTGCATCCAGGTCATGTCCAATAGCTCAGTGATAGAAGTCTGTGCTGAAGGCTTAGGGTTCAAACGCTGAAGATGCAAGAAAGGGAGATGGTCACCTTTGTACATAATAGATTTTTTTTAACCTTTGTCAATTTAAACATTACCTAGGAAACTGCATGTAAAATACTGTTAAAAGGATGTTTTTAGGCTTCAGAATCAAGCATTTAAGTTAGGAATTGCTCAATTTACAGTTGCACAAGTTGGCAGAGAGAGTTATGGTTGTGTGGTTATATCCACTATGATCTCTAATTACATAGTCACTTATTTTTTTTCCCCACAAGGATCCCTGCCTTATTTATTGCATTGATTGGATGCCAAGAGGGCTGAAGTAAAGTGGTGTGGACAACCATAAATTTAGCATTTGTTAACCCTGGAGCAATTGATTTTTGCAATCTAAATAACTTTCTTTTAACATAGCTTTTTGTATGCCCTACTAAAACTTGTGGGAAAGGTCCCAGGTATGCTATCCCTATCTCTTCACCTTTCTTGTTTGTTATCCTTTGAAATACACCAAACGGTGTACACATTATTCTTCAACATAACCATATCAACAATACTAAAACACTGGCCTTCAGTCTCCTTATAGCATTTTGGGGAAGAGTTAGACCTGCCCACTGAAAAGCCCATGACTTGCTCTGCCTAGAACTACGAGTGCTCAAGAGTTCGGCCTATATGTTGCCTTAGAGCTTTGCTATTTAAGAACTTGTGAAATTACTCACTAAAAAAATATTCTTGCTCTTAAAATAATATGAAATCACCTGGATTTTTGGAGAAATCATTATACATCTTCAGAAAGAAATTGTGTGTTTCTCTGCAGCCTTAGTGCTATAGATAAATATATGTGCAAAAAAAGCTTCAAGAAAAACTGCTCCTTTTCTCCCTTACAGGACATGGTCAGAATCATGCTTTTCCTGCTTCCAGATGAGCCACTTTATGTTAGCTCAGGCTGGGAAAGGTTCACCTTTGTCACACATGCCCTCTCTCCCCTACCCAATTCAACCAAATGTGCAGAAGTGACAGCCAGTCTCTGTAGTGCAAGTGCTAGAAGAGTCCTGTAACCAGCGTGTAAAGGAGCTCTTCCATGCTCGATCTGAGTGACCTTATCTCCTTCCAATTGAGACTCCAGCTGCTAGTAGCCACATCAGGGACTCTGTTAAGCCACTTACAGCCACCTTAGCAACTACTACTTGATTTGTCAGTTTTCTAAATGGCATTTGAAGTATTTGAACACTTGCTTGTGTGGGAATAAGTGCCTGAGGTACCCTATGAAACAAGAAATCTGCAGAGAGCATCAGAATCCCTCACTGCTCTGAGAATAATCACTTCTGTTTGTCTGGTAAGGGAGAAAGCAATCTTTTTTAGATTATTTGGAGCGTGACATGGAATTAGAATTATTTTTCCTGTCTTTTCCTTCAGGGTTGGTAGTGATTTGTATACCAAACAACTTAAAAAAACCAAAACCACATGTAATAAAATGTAAAAACTTGATCTAGTCTTTTGCTATTGACTTCCAGCACTGGCTAGTTCAGCCGAACCTGTGAAAGTTGACTGTCAACTTCTGCACTGAACAGAGCATTCAAAAACATTTGCATTTAGAAATAGAGTTGCTTAATCTTAGAAATATATGCCAAAATGTTAACAATTAAAGGTAGGTTCTTTATAGCGAAAAATGGAAAGCTGCATCCGCTGATCAATATACATAAAGGTGACTAGCAACTTTTTAAAAAACCTCCTTCCCCCACCCCTGCAATTGTGGAAGAATATATGGAATTGTCATCCCTCCCTTCTTTTTTACACACCCCTTCTCCTGTCCAAATCTAGATAAGAAAGAAAATTAGAACATTTCTAAGGTATGTCTACACTGCAGAGTGAAGTCAATTCACTTTAAATTGACTTTCACCTGTTGAATTTTAGAAGTTGCAGGCGCGTGATCACACCTTGCCCATTGCGCTGGGCTTGTACGTCCCCACTTGCCACGCTTGGGTTGACATTCAAAGCAGTGCACTCTGGGTAACTATCCCACAGTACAGCTAGCGCCGGAGGCTGTTGGGAAGATTCTCGTCGTCCCTTGATTCAATGCTTCTTCCCCCTCCCTTCCTGCCCCAAACAAACAGGAAACGGGTTTTCGCGCCGTTTGTGTATGCCGCATATTGCTGCAGAGACATGGAGCCTGCTCAGCTCTGCACTATCATTGTGAGCTTCACAAATACCTTGTGGCTTATCCTGGAGTATTTTCAAAGGTGAGAGAGACGCCGAAGCACAGAAAACCTCAGTCACTGAGGCTGCCCTGCTACAAGCCATAGAGCAGCACAATTCCCGATTGCTGTGGGCTTTCACACATCATCTGCAGTTGGAGCGCTGGTTCTGGTCCCGGGAAACAAGCACAGACTGGTGGGATTGAATCATTATGAAGATGTGGGATGATGACCAGTTGCTGCAGAACTTTCGTATGCGAAAGGCCACTTTCTTTGAGCTTTGTGCGGAGCTATCCCCAGCCCTGAAGCGTGTGAATACTCGCATGAGACCAGCTCTGACAGTGGAAGAGCGAGTTGTCATCGCTCTGTGAAAGCTGATAACTCCTGACTGCTACTGGTCAGTTGGGAATCATTCAGAGTCGGTAAATCTACAGTGGGAGCTGCTGTGATGCAAGTGTGTAGGGCTATCAATAGGCTTCTGCTATGAAGGGTAGTGATTTTGGGAAACGTGCAGGAGCGTTTTAATAACAGGCTTAGCACTTGCAAAATGATGGTGGAATGTGCATTTGGCCGTTTAAAGGCCAGATGGAGATGTCTCCTTACTAGGCTAGACATCCGTGAGAAGAACATCCCATCAGTTATCTGTATGCTGCGTTCTTCATAATGTGTGTGAAGCGAAGGGGGAAAGGTTCCCCTAGGGGTGGGCTGTGGCGGCTGAAAGGCTGGCTGCAAATTTTGAGCAGCTAGATGCCAGCAATACACTCAGAACCAACTGCAGAGTGCTTTGCCTTCAGGAAGCTTTGAAAAACCGGTTCTGCAGTGACCTGCAGTAATGTCTGTATGTTTTGTGCTTTTCTTTCCCATCCCCCCCACCATTAATATCAGTACCCTCTACTTCTCTCCCCACCCAAGCTATAAATTAGAGACCTGTTTTTTAACGCTCAAAAGTTTTATTTATGAACATTGCTGTGGGAGGGAAATGTGGGTAAAATCACAGTTTCAAGTCGCATGTAAGCAAGTGTGGTTGCTTGCACTTTTTTAACGGAGTCGCCGCATGCTTCTTCTTGCCTCAATCGGGGTGGAGTGCACCACGTACTGCAGTCTGCTCAGTCTCCTCCTAGACCCTTGGGGGTGGGGGAGGGCAACAAAGCGTTAGGGGGGACTCTGTCGTGCTGCCGCTCTTCCTGGAGCTCCACAAGACGCCTGAGCATGTCCGACTGATCCCTCATTATACACAACATCTCCTGCTGTGTACTGTGCTCCTGCTTCTGCGCAGATTTTCTATGCTCCTTGTCTAGTTTCTATGACAAGCACATCCTCCATGCTCTGAGATCTGTCTCAGAGGCCGCGGAGGCGTTCATGAGCTCACCAAACATGTCGTCCTGCGATTTCCCTCCCCCTCCCCCCCCCTTCTGATGTGGGAAAGTCTTTCAGCGGCAGTTCTGGTGGGGGGGGAGGGGGCGAGGCTGAGGTGTCTACAGAAAGACAATAAAACCACAATGTAGCAGATCCAAAGAACAGAAGCAAGTGCTACAATGTAAAAAATACTCCCCTTTATGTGCACAAAGCTAAGCCACACCCACATTCCATTCTGTACATCTCAGAAGGGTCGGTTGGACTGCCATTATGGATATAAGCCAGAGGCCCTTTTCTCTGTTAGAAAGAGGCTTAATTAGCGGTAAAAACCACAGTCCAAAATTAATCTATGAAAGGGGATCACGGTGCTTCCCAGTTACATGCAGAAGAACAGTTTGGGAGGAGGTGGGCAGAGATGATCAGAGGACACCGCTGTGGGTGAATCGTAGCGTCAGAAACCATAGGACAACTATTGACCTGACACACTATGCCCATAGGAAGGGGACTAGAGGATTAAAGGGGAGAGACTGTATAGCTCAGGTACTTTAAATGTGTGCCGTCTTCCTGAGGATAATGCAGGAGGAAAGGGAAGAGTTACTGCAAGCATCGGGGTACAGGCCTGGCCCTTATGCTGCTATGCATGTTCCGCCAGGATTCCAGCTCATTACATTGCGGCATGGTGCGGAAGAGTGATCCCCGGGGATCACAATCATTACTGCTGTCCTGTGTGTTGCTGGACTGCTCTAGGGTCAGGAATAGGTTCTGGCTCTGAGAGAATGGACACCCCGCTCTCATGCACCCTGCCTCCTCATCCTCCTTCGTCCACAGAGTCCTCATCATTCTCCCTGCACTGGGATTCAGCAGAGGTATCGATGGCGTGTGGCATCACTGTGGTGGGGTCACCGCCAAGAATTGCATGTAGCTCCTCATAGAATCAGCATGTTTTGGGTGAGGAGCCAGAATGGCTGTTAGCTTCTCTAGCTTTCTGATATGCCTGATGTAGCTCTTTGATCGTCAGGCTGCTCTGCTTTGCATCCCTGTTGTGCCCCTTCTCCAACATGCCCTGGGATATCTTCCTGTATATATCTAAATGTTGTTTGCTGGCTCTGAGCTGAGTCAGAATGGACTCTTCGCCCCGCAGACCAATGAGATCCAAGACCTCTGGTCGACTCCATGCTGGAGCGCGTTTGGGCCGTGCGGTAGCCATGATGAGTTCATCTACTAAGCTCTCTCCATGCTGGCTACACAGGAAATGAAAATTCAAAATTTCCTGGGGATTGAGGGGAGGAGCTATTTCCTGTTTCCATGACCACGTAGCAGCAGCTCGTGAATGTCCAGAGCAGTCGCAATGAGCTATTATGGGATAGCTCCTGGAGGCTAGTAACGTCGATTTAAGTTACGCTCTGCTTACACTGATGCAAATTCGACCCATGAAATTCGATTTACACCCTACACCACTTGCGGAGGTGGTTTTATTAGGCCAACTTTTACCGCGCTGTGAATCAATGGAAATAACATGCCAGTGTAGACACATACTTTAGGTGTTCAACGTAAGCGACATTATGTCGACCTCCATTGCCAGTGTAGAGCAGGCCTAAGTTTAAATGTACTATTTTGACGGTTTCCAAATTTAACATCCCTTTACAATTTCTTTACATATCTGCCCCCTTGAAAATACTACTGTGGGTTGCCTCCACTCTGTTTTTGGCTTTGGTGGTGGACATAATTGAGTAGGAGTTGGTGTCTAGGTGTCAGTCTTGATAAAAGAGAAGTGTAATTTTGGAAAGCTCGTCATTTGAGTGCATCCAGCTCACTTCTCCCTTGCAACAGAGATGTAGGGGGTTTTGTTTTAATGTAGAACATGAAACTGTTCTGGAGTTGATCAGATATAAATCACATTTTTATTTCATCTAGCCAGTTATGCTTGCTCTAAGCGTGAGGCCATCTTGATTGTGCTTTCCTTGAATACTTCCTTCAATGCACTTGGTACAATAAGTCTTCCAGACCATGCTGAGTAAATTTTGGTTTGCCAAGACACACAGAATAGATGTATTCTGCTCTCTGTATATAGTACTTAATTATTAGTAAAAACCTAGAGTCCTTATTGATTAGTGCATTTAGCAGAACATGTAAGCAATATCATTGAGACAGCTAGTCAAGTGTTGGTGTTGATTTTGACCTCTAAAATCCTTATGACTTAGGATCTGCCTACTTGCCTCCCTCTGAATGCAGAAATACTACATCTGCAGTTAGCTGTATATGGAGTGCCCTTGGTACAAAAAAGAGGAAGATGTTCTTCTTTGAATGGCTCTTTTCCCTCTATGGATATTGTGCTGGTGCTTACCTGTAGAATCTCTTCCAAGCAGTGTCTGTGAGAGAACTCACATGCCCCCTATTACGGTGCTCCTCAGTGTCACTGAATGTTCTGAGGACAAGGCTGTATAAGGGGACACAGTGCCCTCTATCAATCAGCTTCTTCCAACCACGTTGCTAGATGAAAGTGAACTGATCTGTTCAGATCTGAGGTTTTTCTCCATTCTTTGTTGTTAATATGGTTATAGTTTAGTGCTAAGTATGAACAGTTAACCTGGAACAGAGGTACTAATTAATTTTTGATGAAACCAAAGAAAAAGAAGAAATCGGGATTAAAGAGATGTGCTTTGTCTTCCCAGCATTGGATGACCATGTTCGGTCCCTGAAGTGCTTGAGAGAGGGCCACTCGTCTTCTGAGTGTTCTGTCAGCCAAATTTTCACACCCAGAGCTTGGAAAGAGAGCCAGAGCATGTTGCAAATGCTTCTGCTTAAGGAGGCCCTTGAGTCTTAAACCCTCTGGATTCAGGCACTCATTGGATCCAGGTTCTAAGAGGCCAGTTTTGACTCCTGTGACTTCCTCCAGCAAGCCGAAGCACCTTAAAGGTTCTAGGAAATCAGAACCCTCCTCAGATCCAGCTCTAGTTCCTGCTGTCAAGCAGTCAGGTCTTTGAATCCTGGCAGCTGATGGCTGTATCCTGGCAACTGATGGCTAGAACTGTCCCCTGCAAGGAGCCTGCTGGAGGTGGTGGAGAACAAAGCAAGAGGGGGAGAGGCCAGGTGACCTGTTTGCCAAGGCAAGAAACAAAGGATAGAGGAGGGGCATCAGGGTGTGATTTGAGGCTGGGCAGCTGGAAGTGAGTCAATTTCCTGATTGGGGCTCTAGGGGGGAGAGCCCAGGGATTCTAGAGGGGAGGGGCTCTTGGCTCTAAATTCCCACCAAGATGGACTTTGCTGAATGGTCCTGATTTCTGGGCTAACACACTCTGTTCTACGCTGTGTTCCTGATGACTAATAAACCCTTCTGTTTTCCAAGCTGGCTAAGAGTAATTTCTGACTGAGAGATGGGGTGCCTGGCTCCTTTCGGGGCATGTAAGTCTTCCCCAGGTGTCCCATCCAGGTGGACCTACTGCAGAGAGTTCACTGTGTGAAGAGGGGTGCTGATCGCTCTGATGTTAGACCCAGGATGTGGTGCAGCCAAGGAGCTTGCTTGCCCTGGTCACAGTGTGCCCGGCGGGGAGAATGCTACATTAGAGTCCTGATTGACATCATTTAGAGTAGTTCCAGAACACTGAGCTTGTGACTACTGAGAAGCTCAGTAATCTCTGTTACGGAGAGAAGCTGGCACAGCAGCATTTTGGAGTTGAGCCATTCATCTAGCTCTCAGATCATTCCTTCCTCCCATACTACTTGAACAACCCTCCTCTGTTACAGACTGTGTCTGTTCTGTATTATATTAAAAGATGGGGGTGCTCGCTCAGTTATATTCAGAGGCAATCAGATTATGGGACTGATGCATTCTCTAAGACTCTAACATCCTTCAAGACTTTGGAATTAGTAGATCTCATCCTCTCAGACCTATCTTTCATTCTTAAATTGAAAGAGGAGGAAAAATGCTTTCCTGTTTTTGTTTTTTTGGGTTTTTTTTTTTCCAATTTCCGAGTCGGCTGCTTTGCTTTAAACAAACTGGTCATTGAACTAAACTAGTTAAATGAATAAACTGAAGTGAAGGAAATACTCTCTCTGAATCTGAGAAGAGCTTACTGCTATCAAAAGCTGCTTTAGCGCTTCAATGCACTCTGGTTTCAGGTGCTTAGCCATTGACTTTCACTGGTTAAATGCTTTGACTTTATTTAAAATTTCAGCAGCAATTGTACTGCTTAATATTTTTTTCATATAATTTAAATGGTTTATAGAGGTTATAGTAAATTTTTAGGCCTTAACATAGGTTATTGTTTAAAATTAAATTTGTAACTTTTATTTTTAAAAAGGAAAATGTATTAATTTAAATTTTAAAAATTGTGTTTTATTCACCCAGGAGTTTACCAAGTCTCTTTCAGCGCAGTCACTGTCGTGCTTCCATCTTTCAGCTGGCACAGCCACAGCCACAAACTTTACTGTCCATGCAGACATCTGCAGTGCAACCTTCCCTGTAGGAATTGCCCGTATCTAATGAGTGGTGAATCCTTCATTGATGAATATACTGATTAAAACCCTACCTCACTTTCTTATACAGTTGTTACCTCAGGATCAGATTGCCCTCTTAATGGTTTCTCCCTTTGATGAACACACACCATTCCAAGATCTTTTATGGCATATGGCTAACTCCTCCAACTTCAAATGGGTGTTTCTGGACTGGAGTCTTTTGATTCCCTTGTTAGACATTTTGCAAATTCAGACCAAGGACAAATTGGCTGTTCCTATTAATCCAGGTTTCTTAATCCATCTGAAGATATTTGGTTCTCTCCAGCTTTTTTTCCACCAGTTTGCAAGAGAGCTAATAGGATATGCCTAGTACCTACTGAAAGCCATCAATGTATGTGTCAGCACTGTGTGGCAAATTAAATGTAGAATTCCAGCACAGGAAGTTCTCAGATAATCAGGCATCTCCACCCCCTCACAGGAAAGGTTGTAAACTGGACACTTGTCACAGTAAAATATATTCCTCTTGCTCATTGAGCTATATCAGGGCATTATGTCCATGTAGTACTATTCTCTGGGATTCCAGGAACCCTATTTTGGACTCCTTCCCAAAATAATAGAGGGGTGGTGTTAAGAGTGATTACCAAGGATTGACTACTCATGAAACGTTTTTGAGAGTAGTCATAATGCCTTGTACATGAGCTATGGCTACAGGTATATCCCTAAGATACTTTCTTTTAAGGGCCTCTGGCCTCACTCTTGAGTCGCAAGGCAACGGTGAACACCTTCCTTTCAATATCATGGGCCTTTTTCATGATAGAACTGATGAAAATTTAGAAAAGAGGAAAACTACTGAGGTCAGTGCCCCATATTTAGGGTTTACTTAATCTACATATTTTTTGAGAAGGAGACCTTCCTATCCAACATTTTTCACTTCCAAAGGTAAATCTCCCATTTTGCAGCAACAGGCAATATAGGCTCATGCATGGCATGTGATCTTTGTTTAAAACTGCTTCTGATGTAAGAAGGCGGAGACCTGACTGTATTAGTTGATCACAGGATGACTATGAGCCGTCAATGTGATGTGGCCATGAAAAAGGATAATGCAGTCATAGGATGCATCAGGTGCAGTATTTCCAGTAGAGAAAGGGAAGTGTTAGTACCATTATACAAGGCATTGGTGAGACCTCACCTGGAGTACTGTGTATAGTTCTGGGCTCCCATGTTCAAGAAAAATGAATTCAAACTAGAACAGATGCAGGCAAGGGCTACTAGGATTATCAGAGAAATGGAAAAACTATCTTCTGTGAGGGGACTCAAAGACCTTGGCTTGTTTAGCCTAACCAAAAGAGGGCTGAGGGGAGATATGATTTCTCTCTATACATAAATACATCTGAGGGATGAATATGAGGGAGGGCAAGGAGTTATTTTAAGTTAAATGGAAATGTGGACAGAAGAACAAATGGATATAAACTGGCCATCAGCAAGTAGAGGCTCGAAATTAGGTGATGATTTCTAACCATCGGAGGAGTGAAGTTCTGGAACAGCTTTCAACGGGAGCTGTAGGGGCAAACCTAACTGGCTTTAAGACTGAGCTTGATAAGTTTATGGAGGGTATGTTATGATGGGATTGTCTACAATGGCATAAGGCCCATCAGTGACTGCCAGTAACAAAACTCCCCAGAGACGGGATGCTAGATGGGGAGGGTTCTGAGTTACTCTGAATTCTTTCCCGGGTATCTGCCTAGTGGGATACATGCTCAGGGTCTAACTTATTGCCATAGTTGGGGTTAGGAAGGAACTTTCCCCTGGGTCAGATAGGCAGAGACCCTGGGAGTTTTTTTGCCTTCCTCTGCAAGATGGGTCTGGGTCACTTGCAGCTTTAAATTAGTGTAAATGGTGAATTCTCTGTAACTTGAAGTCTTTAACCATGATGTCAGGACTTTGGTAACTCATCCAAAGGTTAGGGGTCTATTACAGGAGAGAATGGGTGAGGTTCTGTGGCCTGCAGTGGGCAGAATGTCAGACAAGATGATCACAATAGTCTCTTTTGACATTAAAGTCTGTGAGTATACTCACTGCTTATGCTTATCAACCCACAGCATTTGCTTCTAAGCAGCAGTTTTGATGGCAGCAGTGAGAGCCATGCTGCTTTGCCTCTGTCCTTTTGGATCTTGTCTCTCCTCTTGTAGTGCTTGGTGCAGGATTACTTCCAAGTGTTAGCTACTGAACACAATCCATGACAGTTACTCTATCCAGTTCTGCACTAGGTCACATCATTATTTTCCTCCCCCTTTTCCTTCAGGGACCAATCTCACAAGAGAGTCCTATTAAAGGAAGTTGATTCTCTCCTACAAATGACATCCATAGAGGAATTTCTGCAGGAACATGAAGGAAAGGGGTTCTGTTTCTGCTGTTTCCTAATCTTCAAGAAGAGTGACAGGCTGAGACCCATCCTGGTCCAAATTCATTCAGCATTAGGATGCTTATAGTAGAGTCCATCAGTTCGCTCTTCTCCTAGGGAGATTAGCATGTGGCTTTTGATTTAAAGGATGCCTGTTTTGATACGTCAAACAAACTAACACATAAAATACCCTAGGTTGTGTGTAGGGATAAGACAGTATCAGAGTCCTTCGTTTGGCTTGGCTGCAGCACCGAGTCTTTACAAAGTGTCTCTGGATGATAGCTTTACACCTCAGACACCATGGCATGTTTGTTCATTCATACCTTGATAATTGGCTTTTAAGAGCAGTCTCTCAGGGGCATTTTTCACTTGCAGTGCATTTCATATATAAAATGCAATTTCCAGCATTCTCTGGGATTGTTAATCAGCTGGAAGAAATCCTGTTTCCACCTGGCACAGAGGACCACTTTCATCAGACTGATCCTAGACTCCCCTCAAGCCATGGCCTTTTTCCTAGAGGAAAGATTCTTAAAAATATGGGACTTTCCAATAATCCTCAGGCAATAACCACTATAAACAATTTAATTTCTTAAAACCCCTAGGCCTGCTGGCTTCATAGACCTATGTCACACCTTTCACTCACCTGCAGATGCGACCCCTCCAATACTTTGCTCCGCCGAGACGGAGGGTTCGTAATTTGAGATCTCGGTAGTGAGAAAAGAGCAGCCGGATGAGGAAGTGCCCACGCAAGCAGTTTATTCAAGCAGCATTTTAAGCTATGAGAGTTACAAATCTTAGATTATTGCAAGCTGTTAACAAGTGGGAGTCAAGCGCTTACCAGCATAAGGGTGAGGATGTTAGAAGCTCCGAGTGACAAGAGATCACTTCAGAGAGCAGGTACCCCTTCCACCATGCGATATGGTGTCCCTCGCGAGCTAGTTAAAACTATGGACACAGGTATTTTCCAAAACAGATAACAAATTTATTGGGGGGAGGTAAACAGGGTCACAATAAGAGGTTGGGTTGTACCCAAGGTCCCAGATATATGTTCCCAGGCCACCCAAGTGTCTCTGGTCTTGAACAGTCTCACGCTCTTTTCTTCACCAAGTGGTGTTGTCGTCTACGGTCAGTCACGTCTGCTTCTCGTCCTGGTCCGCAGCCCGTCTGCTTCTCGTCCTGGTCCGCAGCTCGTCTGCTTCTCGTCCTCGTTCTAACCCTACCCTTCCTACAACCAGATCTTTTCTTACCCTCTCTCCCTCGCGTTCGCACTGCAGAGCGGCAGCAACCAACTGTCGTCAGACACGATGTTATATAGGCTGCTTGGAACCCCTGCGGACCAATCCGATTACAGGGATTTCCCGCTCTAGCTGTGGGTCTGCACACGGCACCAAAGGCCTTTGCACACGACCCTTGGGTTGTGCACACGGCACACAGCCTTTGCGCACGTCCCTTAAGAGACATGTGCTACTCTCCTATTGGTCACTTAACTCTATCTATGTAAATAACTACCGGGTATGATCTAACCTACTACTATGAACTATTGACCCCTCCAAGGTGACTGACAGGGGCTTGCCCAGTCAGGGGAGTCTCTATTGTCTAATATGAAACGAGGCGACTTAACTATGTACAAGGGGAGAGGGGCAGTATAAGGGCTATGACACACGGGTTACAATTCCCCTCCTTGATGGGGTGACTCGATTAGAATAGAGGGATCCCCATCATTTCTGAACCTTACGAACGTGGGTCTAGCCCAAGTCGCAACTCTCAATTTTCTAACTGAAATATACAAATTAAACAGAAACAGAAACACAATTAACTGAACTATGCATAGCAACACAACAGGTGTGAAAAGTATTTTCCATGTTGAATAGTGACTCTCGGGCGGTGAGAACAGCCGAGTCCACCAACTATTGGCGCTCGCCTTCTTCACCCTGTCAAGTACATTCTCAATTTGATTGGCCGAATGATGGACCGCCAGATCAATTTCATGTCCTTCTTCTTTGAGTAGTTTTAGTTTTATCAGCATTTCCGGATGTTCTATTAATTGTTTTATGAGGGAGAGATTTGTGCCTAATTGCACTGGTGTTACGTTTTGATACAATTGATAGTGTGTATGGATATCGACTAGTGACACCTGCTGCTGTATAAATTTGATATCACAACCTGACACGCTGTACACGTTGCACATACAGAGGTTTTCGTATTGAGGTACACTTATATTGAACTTAACATTGACCATTAAGTATTTACAAAAAGTTCTTACGCAAACACAGGAAACGTTAACGGATACAATCATTGAAACATTAGGGGACTTCATCAACTTATAATGACATTTTCCAATTTGTTTAAAACATAATTCATCGGGATTTATATATTGCCGTTCACATGTATACCCCAATCCTTTCTCGCCTGTGCAAGCTTGGAGGTCTGTGGCCTGCCATTGGTCATCATGAAACACCGCCCACCGAGGCAAATCCTCTGGCCATAACATTGAATTATTGGATAAAATACCCATGGGGATAACAGGGTATATCCAATCTTCCTTCGCTTTCTTAATTGTTAGGATGTGTGTGTCAATTTGTGTATCTATTAGTTCAAAATGGACCATCTTCTACCATTCTGAATGGGAAGCCTCAAAATCACTTAATCCGTACTGTTCCATGATTTTTCTTAGTTCAGGGGCAATTATCCCCTCTAGACCGTCTCGTATAATGCTCTGTGCCGTAACTTGCGTCCAGGTTTGCGCTTGTGAGCAAGCTAAAGCTAAAGAAATATTACCTTGTACAGTGCCCACCGCCTTTAGTATGGTTTCTAGGTCTTGCTGGCGTGTACGAAACCATGTGGGCAGGAGATCGGTCACTTTATGCTGGATACTGGAAAGTTCAGTAAGGGATGTACCTAAAGGATGGTTTAAGGTATTGAGTTCGGTTCCCATTCTCCCAATCTTAGAAGCCAGGACTTCTACATTGATGGTGTTAATGGCTCCCAGGCCAGTTCCTAAGCCTCCTAAAACACTGCTGATAAGATCTCTTTTCCCCCTACGGAGGGTTGCGTCCACATTCTTAATCCATTCATCCCAACCACTTCTTAAGGTTTTAATGTAGGTATTACAGATAGGAAGCACCTTATCGAACCTTATGTCCACATTCACTTGTAGATGGATAAGGGCATACTGTGGTCCCACTAAAATTTTTCGTTTTAGTTGTCTTCCCATGACTATTGGTCCTCCCTTAGACACAATGGGGATTCCCACGATCACATGGTCCTGATACCATCGAAGGTCGTCAGGACCATATACACTCCACTCTCCTGTATCTGCTGGTGTAACATCTACCGTTATGTTCTTTAAACAAGCCCATTTATAATTGATTTCAATATCCCTGCAATATGGGTTCATGCGTCCGAATCCCTCCTTTTTATGTAAAATATTTCGACAGGGAGCTTGTGCATATAAGGTTTGTGCACCTGTGCTTATGATTACTGGGATTGCTTTTGTTGTATTAACCACATATATTTCTAAAAGATATGTGTGTGTTCCTTCAATCATGATTCTTGGGGAAAACCATCTGATTTCCGCGCATTTTTGTGGCTCCATATTTACTGGTAAGCAGGTTATTGATCTGTTAAACATACTTTCAAATGGTGTGTACCAAACACAACTATCACGTACCCTTTTGTCTTGGAACATTTGTCCCATGATGGTTGCTTGTCTAATGCTTTTACTATGTATTGTGGTGTTATTTACATCAGGTATTTTAGCCATGGATTGACTCCAGTATATATGACAGGTTCTATCTTCCCTACCAGTAAAGATTTCTACTATTCTCTCTTTCGAGGGTAAGGGTTGTGTACCGTGGTATGACAAATTTCTCTCTCTTGGGGAAGGGTTCTTATTTGTACATCGGTATACCTGGTTTGGGAGAATGGTTATCCCAATTACATTTACCTTGTACCAAATCATCCACATTATTATTACAATCGAGGTTTGCATAACACCACTGCTACTAAAACCAAACATACTGTTATCGCAAAAATTAATTGACCCTGGGCCGTATCGAAATTATAATAATTTTCCCACACTCTCCACTCGCTGAATGATTCCGTGTGATTGGATACGACCATGAGTCCCCTCCTAGAATAAGTAAGAGACACAAGATGGATTATTACTTATTCTAAGCTTCAGAGGCACACTGTTTGTTATTAGTGCCCTTCCATTGTTTCAATTGGCTAGAGTGGAACCATTTTACCCAACTATTACCCTTATGATCTTTAATTTCCACCTGGTATACGGTGGGTCCCGCTTTGTTTACAATCGGGTATGGTCCTACCCATCGTGGGCTCAGAACATGACCGGTGTCAGAAAACCACTTATACAGCACCCTGGTGCCTATTTCCCATTCTATGTCTTTAAATGTATTATCTAATTTCTTATTCATGTTTTTGATATTAGCTCCAAGTTGGTGCGCTACTTTAATTTGCATTTCAGTGATGAGCTCCAATTGTTGTTGCACCCAATTTGTCATTTTAACGTTACCTTGAAATTCGTCTGGTGCCACCCCTCCTTGGATCCACCAAGCCTCTGGTGTCCTCATTCTCCTACCTGTAACTATCTCGTGGGGTGTGAAACCATGAGAGGCAATTGTACTTCGGATCGCCATTAGGATTAAGGGGAGATGTATATCCCAATTTCTCCCTGAGCTATTCACCAATTTTCTCATCGCTGCCTTGAGCGTGCGATTGGTGCGCTCAACCAACCCCGATGACTGAGAATGGCCTGCAATATGCAGCTTCCAATTAATCCCCAGCGCTGTACTTAAGTGTTTAATGGTCTCGCCAATGAAATGGGGACCTTGATCCGAGTCAATAACGTCTGGTATGCCAAATCGTGCTATGGTTTCATTGAGGAGCTTTTTAGCGGTAGTTATTGCTGTGTTATTCCTTGTGGGGTAGGCTTCAACCCACTTCGAAAAGCTGTCTACTATAACCAACACATACTTGAAGCCACGCGCTGTTGGAGGCAGCGGTCCGATATAGTCCATTTGTATTCTTTTCCAGGGTCCTACTACTTCCTGGTGCATTAGTGGACCTTTAATTATTTTGGCATCCGCATTGTTAGCGGCACATTGGAGACAATTGTTAATGGTCTCGGAGATGTCATGATTTATTGTGGGCCACCAAGCAACATTCAATATCCTTGATTTTACTTTGTCTATGCCGAAATGGCCTTGTTGATGTGCCAACCGGACTAATTCGTTCCTCAATAGCGTAGGCATGACTACCACAGGAAGCTCTTGGTCCTTATGTTTCACTAACACAAAATCATTCTTTCCCTTATATATATTCCATGATTTAAAGTGACCTTTTACTAATAACTGTTGTATTTCCTCGTCCATTGATTGTAACGTTACCATATCTGGAGTGTATGGTTCTTTGTTTTCCATTCTAGCCTTGCTTCTAGTCGTGATGCACTGCGGGATCTTGTTCATATACGGTCTCTCCCAGAGTGTATCTTCTGTGAATGTCACGGCTTCCTTTGCTAAAAGGTCGGCTTTCCTATTTAGATCATGGAGTTCAGTTTTTGCCTTTGAATGGGCCTTGATTTTACACAATTGCACATTACCCTTTAAATTTATGGCCATATCCCATATATATTGGAAGTGAATAGCGTGTTTGACTAGCTTCCCATCTCCTGATTTCATTTCGTTTTGTAACCACACCGGTAGCCAATCCGTTAAGGCTCGAAGCACCCAGTCTGAGTCCGTGATGATAATTGCTGTGGTATTTGGCTCCAATGTCTCCATCACGGCTGCTACTGCGATTATTTCCGCCAGTTGTGCAGATGGTGGCTTGACTCTGCCTTGTATCGTATCTTCAGATCTAATCCTGATTGCTCCATATCCTGCCTGTGGAGTTCCATTTATGTAATAAGAACTTCCGTCTGTGGCCCAAATAATTTCTTCTTCCAAATTTATGTTCTTATCTTTGATTACAGTGAACGGTGATGTAATACCAGTCGTTATTTGGGACGGAATCGGACATTGGTGATCGGTTCCTTGTATGAGCAACGCATATGGTGCCAATACATTATTGCTAGGTTCGGTCGTGGAAATATCTCTGTTAATCAGGGCTTACGTCCATCCTGCCAGTCTAGGGCTACTTATCCTGCCACTGTTGATTTTCCCAGTTAGCACGTACTTGGTGGGAGTGTGTCTTGTTTTGAGTATTATCGGCGAGAGTCCTATTAGATATTCCCAATGGGCTAAGGCCCACACTAATGCTAGAACCTCCCTTTCACATGCCGAAAACTGCTCTTCAACGCTGTTTAAGTTGCGTGAAGCATATGCGATGACTCTTTCAATTTCGTTTTGATTCTGTGCAAGGATGGCACTCTGTTGCTCCTAGCTGCAATATAAAAGGTTTGGACGGATCCGGATAGGCCAGGGCTGGTGCCCTCATCAATGCCTGCTTCAGATTTGTAAACGCATTCTGGTGATCCTCACTCCATTCCCAATCCGCGTCCTTTTTTAATAATTTGTACAGTGGTCTCGCCAAGGTGGAGTATTGGTGTATGAAGTCTCTCGAAAAGCCAGTTAGGCCAAGGAAGGATCGCAAAGCGCTGACATCTGTGGGCACGGGTAGTCTGGCGATCAGTTCAACCCGCTGCGCATCCGGGCTTCTACCCTCGATACCTAGGGTCACCCCCAGGTACGTCACTTGCGTAGACACCAACTGCGCCTTCTCCGGGTTTATAATGAAACCCGTTTCGTGGATCTTCTTTAGTACATTATCCAATACTCTCAGGTTGTCAGCTTTAGTCTTGGTCATTATAAGGATGTCATCTACATACGATATTACATGATCTCTGTCTTTGAATTCTTTCCACATTCCCGCTACGTTTTTGTGGCATATTGTGGGACTGTTGTGATATCCCTGTGGGAGCCTAGTAAATGTAAATTGCTCCTCATTGAAAGTAAATGCAAATTTATGCCAGCAATCTGGATGTAGTGGAATGCTGAAGAAAGCATTGCCTAAGTCAAGGACCGAAAACCATTTGTTACCTTCACTAATCTTGGACATTATATAGGGGAACTTGGCTACTACCGGTGTCATCTTAGGAGTGATTTTATTAAGAGCCCGGTAGTCTACAGTCATCCTCCAAGACGTACCGTCGGCCTTTTTAACCGGCCATAACGGGGCGTTACAAGGGCTACTGATGGGCACTACTACTCCTTGGTCTGCTAAAGTTTTTATGGTATGATGGAGGCTTGCTTGCGCCTGCAGTGGATATTGGTACTGCCGTTGGGGTTTCGGGTCGGGACCTGTCACCATTATTGTTTCATTAATTTTCCCACATTGTAGTTTATGTAAGGAAAATGCCTTAATCCATTTTTGTGTTACACATTCGATATCCTTCTCCCAAGTGGGCAGTTTCAATTCTCCTGGACCTTTGATGGCGCTGATCCTACAGGTGTTAGATATATGATATGGGATCAAATCCCCTCCTCGACTCCATAAACATCTATTTGGAATATCGATGATGATACCTAATTTGGTAAGTATGTCGTTTCCTAGGATGCCAATTTCACCTATGTCTTTTATCCCAAAGGATGCGTAACCAATTGTATTCCCAATAGTGTATTTTAGTTTTTTAGTGAAAGGAACTAACGATGTCCCACCATTAAAGCCTTCTAGTTGTTTCCATTGCTGTATAGGCCATTGATGCGGCTTTGTTTTACCTTTATCAGTGATTATTGAAGCTGCTGCTCCCGTGTCGACCAGCATTTTCGTTTTATGATTACCGAAATCCCCCTGTATGATGGTCTTGATTACTGGTCGCCCCCACTGGTCTTCTTCCAATTCGGTGATCTCTTTGATGGGCGCCAGAGGGACTCGGCTCCTTCATTGGAGATTAGGTCTGGATCTTTTATCATTGGAACTGGAGCCTTGTCCGTTTTCATGTTTAGTGAGGAGGTAAATCAATTCCTGTATTGGCAAGCCATCAATCTTGTCAAACTCTTCATACTTGAGCAGGCGCTGGAAGATTGCCCTCCTTAATGCTGCCTTTTCCTCCCAATTGTTTCCACCAGATCGTTGATTAGTTGTTCCATCATTACTTCTCCTCATGTTCTTGTTATCCAAAGATGAGCTCCTGCGAGGGCTGCTATCGTGCATCTTCTGGTTACCGTATTTTCCCTTGGTGACTGCTGGTGTATTCACCTGGTTTATTTTGATGTTGCCCTTGCGCCGATAGGTGTCGACAAAGGTTCGGTCATTCTTGCTATCTGGAGATGTTCCCATATTTTTGTTGCCTCTTGCATTTGGTGCATTACGGTACGGCACTCGTCTCCCGTACGCTTCATCATGCAAGTTATGCACTGTCCTCACCTTTTCTTCTATCTCCTGGAGTGTCAGTTCAGTTGGGTCTATGGCACTAAGTGCCAGCTTCATGGCTGGTGCCAAACCCCGCACAAGCTCCTCACGGAAACCTGGGGTATCCATGAAATTGGCCCCTGATAATTTATACAACAGCTTTTTCCTTAAAATGTATTGTTCCGGTCTTTCATGATTTTGTTGCCGCTCATTATAAAAAAGACCTATAATGCTGTAGCCAGGCTTATAAAATTGTAAGATTCTTATTAAAAATTCATTCATGTTTGGCAGAGCTCCTAACTGAACGTCGGCAGGGAGGCTGGCAAATTCCTCCTGAGCCATGCATTCTCGGGTCAAGGCCACCGCGTCATCCACCTGGAGGTACAGGGTTTCCCCCACCCTCGCAAGCCAATTGATGACCGTGTCCCGGCACAAAGGGCCCAAGGTCTTACCCATCGCTCTGGCCTGTTCTGGGGAATAGCTCTTCACTTCTTGACGAGTGATATCGTCTTTCCCCGGTCTTTTGACAATGGTAGTTGTTAATGGGTTAATCGGTATTTCATCAGTTTGATCACTGGGAGCTGAGGGATTTACTTTATCCCAGAAGTTAGGACAGTAATCGGAATCATAGTCCTCAGACTCCAGTGATTCATTTGAACTATACTGCTCATTTTTAAATGTCACCTTTCGGATAGGGGTTGCAGCGGGTTTGCTATTAAGCAATCCCCTGGCTTCCCTTAATTGTTCTTGTAGCTGCGCCATTTGTTTTTGGCACTGTCTGTGGCTCTCCTGATTCACCGAGGTAGAAGCCTCCTTTAACTCAATTAATAATCGCTTAACCGCAGCCTGAGAATCTTTCAGATTTTCGGTTAATTTTGTTAACTGTTTTTCTTTTGATTTTAGATCTTTAATAGTGGCGGCTTCCCTAGCCTCCAACCTTTCTATGTGTTTACTTTGAGTTAGTTCTCTTACTGCAGCCCCCTCCTCGTTACGGCGGCGGTCTGCATTACCGTCTTCAATGGATTTTTCCAAGCCGCGCACTCGCGTTTCACTAGCAGCGAGTGCTGTGGTTTTTTCACTTAATTTTTCCTCCAAATTACCCTTAGCAGTTTCCAATGCTCTAATTACTTTTACCAATCCATAAAACATTGATCTCTTTTTCAATTTCTTACTAGGTTTCGGTTTTTGCGTTACAAAGTCCTCCCATCTACTAATCAATTCTTGCATAGGGGCTGATTCCCCGAAATTAATACCTTCCCACATATTGCAACTTTTGGCGAAATCAATGAAGTCACGCTCAAACTTTGTTTTATTATGCAGCTCCCTCCTGCTTGCTTCCTTAGATGATTTTGCTTTCAGGTCCATGTTACTTTTGCAGTGCCCGTCTATTAAGCACTACCACCTACGTTACTTTTTTCTAATAGCCACTCGAGAATCTACTTTTAACCCTTTTCTACTCGAGTGTGCTGCTCAACGGTTTGAACGGCAGCTGTGCCAATTCAAAGATGGTGGCTTTCGCCCCACAAACGGTTTTTCTTGTGGAGAGGGGTTAAATCCTCCACAACAATCAAAGATGGCGTTTCCCGCCTTACCAACGGTTTCACTCAGTGATGAGGGGATGCCCTCAGCACTGTCCCACCAACGGCGATCGCTCACCGCGATGCCTTTTCCAAGGGCGGATTTTCGGTCCGGACTCCCTTGTTCAACTGGCGGTTTACTGCTAAGAGGTTTTCGGCCTCTTGCTACGCCTATGCGGCTCGAGTCACCACGCTCGTTCCACCGCTGGATGCCGGGCCTACGGGTATCTGTGTCCCGAACCAGACTTACTCCGTTCTGGTTCCCTGAGGTTTTCGGCCTCTCCCCAGTTTCCTCCCGCCAGATCCTGGAGGCTTTCGGCCTCTCCCCGAACGGTTCAATCGGCCGGGCAGTCTCTCCCGCCGATCCCCAGCTCTGTTGGCCTTTTTGGGCTCGCAACAGGCTCAAGGCGCGATGCCTTTCAATGGTTCCCAATGCCAGTTTAATAGGGTCTTTGCCCTCTTCCCGGGGTAACGAATCACGCAGCCGGGGGTTTTCGGCCACACCGACTACGGGCTTTCACAATTACAGTGCAGATGTTGTACGCGGAGGGAAACACAGATTTAGGCGTCCCCAAATCAGTGCTCCTTATGGGATTGTAGAGGTTCGTGGAGTTGCAGGGGCAGACGGCGCTGACGCGGGATGGGGCGGTCTCCCAAAGGGGGTGATCAGATCCCTCTGTGAGCGCCGAGGGTCCCTCCCGCGCAGTGTGGACTGCTTGTGACCGGCTGTTTTAAAACAATAAATCCCAGGGAATCCGAATTCAATTGGTGATCAGAGGATCCAGCCTCTAACCACTTATAATTTTAACTAGAAAAGTCCTGCCGTGGTTGCCAATTTGTTAGAAGCTCCGAGTGACAAGAGATCACTTCAGAGAGCAGGTACCCCTTCCACCATGCGATATGGTGTCCCTCGCGGGCTAGTTAAAACTATGGACACAGGTATTTTCCAAAACAGATAACAAATTTATTGGGGGGAGGTAAACAGGGTCACAATAAGAGGTTGGGTTGTACCCAAGGTCCCAGATATATGTTCCCAGGCCACCCAAGTGTCTCTGGTCTTGAACAGTCTCACGCTCTTTTCTTCACCAAGTGGTGTTGTCGTCTACGGTCAGTCACATCTGCTTCTCCTCCTGGTCCGCAGCCCGTCTGCTTCTCGTCCTGGTCCGCAGCTCGTCTGCTTCTCGTCCTCGTTCTAACCCTACCCTTCCTACAACCAGATCTTTTCTTACCCTCTCTCCCTCGCGTTCGCACTGCAGAGCGGCAGCAACCAACTGTCGTCAGACACGATGTTATATAGGCTGCTTGGAACCCCTGAGGACCAATCCGATTACAGGGATTTCCCGCTCTAGCTGTGGGTCTGCACACGGCACCAAAGGCCTTTGCGCACGACCCTTGGGTTGTGCACACGGCACACAGCCTTTGCGCACGTCCCTTAAGAGACATGTGCTACTCTCCTATTGGTCACTTAACTCTATCTATGTAAATAACTACCGGGTATGATCTAACCTACTACTATGAACTATTGACCCCTTCAAGGTGACTGACAGGGGCTTGCCCAGTCAGGGGAGTCTCTATTGTCTAATATGAAATGAGGGGACTTAACTATGTACAAGGGGAGAGGGGCAGTATAAGGGCTATGACACACGGGTTACAAGGAGGCCCATTGCTCACCCTATGAAGCGAGTTGCAACCAGGGAACCAACCTGCCTGGGGCATCCGCTAGCGCCTCGACGGATCCACGGAGAGCCTCGACAGGGCAGTGCCCAGGGGTCCCTAATATATCCCTTTTCCCCTAAACCCTGCAATAAGCTTCACCTAACAATAGGTGATGTGTATCTCAATCCACTGAAGGATTGAGCCTTAAGACTTGTTTTCTGTTAGTCTATTGGCAGTTAGCTAGGGACCACCCCAATAAGCTGACGTTAGTTGTTTAATGCTATAGCTAGCCCTTAGCTGGTTTAAACTGGTTCTGCGATCAACCTACTTCTGCTTTCCTCCCGAGGTTATGTCTAGGTCATTTTGGGCCTACCTATTATTACTTATGCTAACTCAGGCCTAGTCTTGCCACTCATGCTACCCTCGTGTTACAATATTCTTCCGCTCCTTACAAATACTGAGTAGAATCTCACCATGCACTAATGTTTAATTTCCAGAGATACTCCAGCAACTTACCTGGTGAGAGAACAGCAACAGTGCCCTCAGAGAGGTCCTTTGTCCCTCCCTCCCCCACTATTAGTCACTACCTATGCCTTCCATCAGGGTTGGTCATTGTCAGGACCTCAGGGTACATAGCCAGTAGAACACCTGGGTGTCCAGATGCCATATCCGTGTACTGGCACTCAGGGCGGTGCAGTGGGCCCACTGATGTATTGGCCATGCCTGTGCCATTGTATTGTATAATACAGGTGCACACAAACACCACCACTGCAATGTACTGCATCAACAAACAAGGGGGAGTGCATTCCCAGATCCTATACACAGAATCAAAAAACTCAGGCTTTGGTGCATTCACTATCACATCCACCCAGTAGCTGTATACCTAGCGGTGGAGGAGAATGTACAAGCACCCTCATTCAGCAGAAAGTCTCAGGACCAACATGGATGGCCACTGAAACAAACAGTAGCTTCATCACTTATTCACAAGTGGGGCCCAATCATTGATCAACCACTTGGAATCCAGACAGAACGCGTAACATAAGAGCACGCAGACAAAAGATCTCTTGCTGATGCATTCCTCCTGAACTGAAGCAGTCATCCGTAATTTCTCCTATCCCCTTCCCTTTTTTACCAGGGTCATGAAGTTCAAATCAGATAAAGCCAACATCATATTAATAGAACCAATGTGGCCTTGCCGATACAAGAAGCCAGATCTCCTGCAGGTTACCAGAAAACCAGCACTTTGGCTTTATCTGTCTCCACACCGTTGCTCAACAAAACAGGATTCTGCATCTCAATCCAGAGATACTCCATCAAGCAGCATGGAGGATAACCTACTGAGTAGTGTGAATCATTTCTGTTCTCAGAGGGTTCAAGCTGCTGTCTTTCAAATCCAGAAAGAATTGTACCCTGACATGTTATAAACAGAAATTAAAACAATTCACCATTTGGGCCAATAGTAAAGGAGTAATTCTATCTCAAGATGGAATATCTGCAGTGTGTGGCCTGCTCTATACTGCCTCCAGCAGTTGACGAGAGCTGTAAGATAGCTTGCATATCTTCCATTGATGTACTTACATTCACGTAGTATGGTGTTTTCATGGTGCTACGTTGACGGGAGATTTCCTCCCGTCAACGCAGCCTTACTCCTTTCGGGGAGGTGGATTACCAGCATTGACCAGAGAGCTCATTTGGGATTGATTTGAGTGGGTCTCCACAACCCGCTCAATTGATCTCGCTGCATTGATCGTCACAGAGCTGGCAGTGTAGACATACCGTTAGACTACTCTCTACATTTAAAGCCTCAGGGCTTAGTCTACTCATCCCCGAAGGTTCTTTTCGCGCTATATTTGCCCACCACAGTTTAAGGACAAATCTCTCTTTTTTCACTCCATTCATGAGGTTCTTTCAGGATATATTAGTAAATGCCCCCCTTTTTCCTCCCCCATTTGAGAGCCTCTATCCTCTTGGGATTTAAATCTTGTACTAACGGAGTTAATGGGTCAGTCCTAAGAACCTCTCATCTATAGAGCATCTGTCTAATGAAATTGTCTTCCTACTAGCTGTTGTACGTGCTAGGAGGCTGAGTGAGCTCAGGACTGTGATTGCCACTCCACCTTAGAAAGCAGTGCACAACGTCAAGGTCATAATGAGACTTCATCCTATCTTTATGTGCAAAATAGTCTTGGATTTTAATTACTGAGTACATCATCTTCCTAGTAGTCTATCCTAATCCCTATGTCCTCCCAAAGGAATCTTGTCTACTCACTTTAAAAGTAAAGAGAGCACTCTTTTTCTACCCAGAAAAGACTACATTCTTCAGAAAAATCAAACTGATTATTTATTGCTTACAAGGAGAGATGTAGGTGGGAACCTGTTAATAAGCAGACTTTCAGTGCATGGGAATGTATAGAACACTTGCTTTTTAGCCAGAAATCCAGCACTTCCTGGCTTAAAGACACGCTCCACAAGAGCCACAACAGCTGCAATTTCATGCCTTAAGCAAGTACCTCTGGTAGAGAGTTGCAGAACAGTAACTTGGAGTCCTGTTCACACCTTTACCAAGCATTACTTCTTGGAATTAACAATTAGTTTTGATGCCCAGTTTGGGAGAGCAGTGCTACATTCCATATTTAACTAGAACTAGTTGTTTACCTTTCTCTGCTGGGATACTGCTTGCTAATCTCTCGCAAGTGGAAGTGCACAAAAGTCCTTGATGAAAGAGGGGTTACTTCAAGGAATGGTTGTTCTGTGAGAGTTGCCTCTTTGCAGTCATACTACTGGCCTAATTTTCTCTCTGCCTCAGATTTCTGTTCTGCCTCAGGATTTGGGTCTGAGAGAAGGAGCTGAGGCAGTTATGGGAGAGGGTACATTCCGTTATATATTATAGGGCAATGAGGTCTCTTTCATGCATATCCCCTCCCCAATGAGCAGTTTTTTCAAGCCGTTTTACAGGTGTTCTGTATCACAGAAGTGTAAATGCAGAGGTAATTAAAGAACTAGAATTACTGGTATAAGTAAATGTCATAGTTAATTAACTGCACTTGTATCCCTTCTTCATGTGGGGCAAGGACATCCACTTTTCAGCTCCTCAGCTGTCACGTCTTGAGCAGAAAACCCAATCTCTCCTGATCAGCAGTTTTCCCAGGCTGCAGGCTGCACAGTTCCCTGTCTACATTGTGTGAATTCCCTAGCACAGTGTTTCTCAAATGGGGTTCTGCGGAACCCCAGGGTTCTGTGGGCTGAGTTGAAGGGTTCCATGAAGAAGCGGAACCGCGCCGCCGAAAGTAACAAAAATTGGGTGCCGCCAAACAGCTGTTCGCGTGCCGCCGAAAAGAGGAAGATTTCCTTGACTTTTCGGTGGAGGGTATGGCATGGGCGCGCAAGGGTTCCGGGGGGAAATAAAATTGAGAAACACTGCCCTAGCAAGTCAGACTGCCCAAGTATGTCTGTTTTGCTTTCTGATCAAGACTGAATTGCCCACAGTTAAGTTATCATACACAGCTTTTTCTAAGCAAGCATATTTATTCTTAAGGTAAAAGCATTACAGAGAAAACATTAGAATAAAAATCTACATACATGCTGATAAGCTTACGAGAGATCACACACAACTCCAACAAGGGCTGTAGCAGGTAGGTGCTCAGTATTTCAAACTCCACCCAGGATAGGGTTTTTCTGTAGTCACAAGTTCCTGGGAGCTTTTATTCAGAAAAAGCACACCCACGAATCTGAATCACTCATTTACACAGTTTGGGTCTTTGATTTTTGTGATTCTAGGAACAGGTAATCGCCAGACAAAGGCTGTCTCCTCTAGGCAAAATTTCAGAAAGCTGATATTTTGCATAACTGGAGGGTGTAGATTTGCATATACCTCTCCCAAGAAATTTCTTGGGAAACCCACCTAACTTTTCATCCCATAAATTCATTCTTCTCTGGTACAATGTTTCAAGTAGTCCTTTGAAGCTCATAACTCCCCCTATAGAAATTACATAGAATTCCACAATACATGAACTTTGCAACTTAATACAATGGACTCCAAAGCTACTTAAAGATAATTCTGTAAAGTTTTTCAAGGATGTTGCAGGATTTGAATACTGTACAGTAAATAATGCCTACACCACATATTGAATAAGGAAGATAAAATAAACCATTGGCAGTAAGCACCATCCATTCTGGGTGCTGGATGAGGCATGAAACCTATGGAAAAATAGTATGTGATCATGTAATCAAAAACTGTATCATAATGCATACGTGCCAATGGGTCAAATTAAGGTTGCACAGGCAATTTAATTCTAGTATTCTCTAACTTTAGAGAGCTCGACTATAGATTATGTATAGCTGCTTGTGATAATATTTCAATAATTAAATGTGCAATATTGCTTTTAGAGTAGAACGTTTGCTTAATCACATACTTGAGCAGTACTAGAAATCTCTTAATTCATAGGATCAAATTAATCCCTGCTCTGAGCACTAAAGTAATTGGGACTTGTACCCACTTTAAACCTAATGGGCCAAATTCTTTCCATGTCTTAAGTGAAACTAAATTAGAATTAATACTTTTGTTATAGTTGGGTGTAAAGGATCCCCTGTAAGGGGCGGTGCCAGTGGCTCTCCCTCGGTGTCAATCTCTGAGGGAGGCCACACCTCCTGGCGCCTACGCCCTTCAGAGAGTCCAAATTAAAGGGGCTGCCTCCGGCCCTTAGTAGGGTTAACCTTGGGTTTGGGTTACCCCTTAGGGTTAATTGTCTCTAGCCCTTCAATAGGACAAGCAAACAGTCTGTGGCCCGGCCCTCGGCAAGGTGGGCAGGCAGCAGGGAACAGCCTTCAGCCGGTCAAGGCAATAGTCTCGGGCCCAGCTCTCTGGCGGGGCAGGCCGGCAATGTGGGAGGACAGTCTATAGTCCCCCAGAGGGGCGAGGAAACAGTTTCAGGCCTAGCTCTTAGGTAGGACAGGCCGACAATGGGGGACACAGTCTTGAGCCCTTTCCAGGGTAAGTAAATAGTCTATAGCCTGAGAGGGCGAGGAAATGGTCCAAGGCCCTGGCCCTTGGGCAGGGCAGGCAGAAGGGAAGCAGTCTGTAGCCCTCAGCAGGATGAATAGCTAGTCCACACCCAGCCCTTCAGCAGAACATGGCAGGCAGACAGGGACAGGCTCTGGCCCTCAACAGGTGTTCACCCCTTGGTCAGGGTAGAAAGGGGGTAGGGAGACACAGGCCCACCTGTCTCCACTGCATCCCAGCCCAGGGCCCTGTCAGTGACTGGGTGTCCCATCACTGGGTCAGCAGGGCTCTGGCCAAAACACGCTGACTCAGAGCGAGTGCAAGCTCAGCCGGACCATAGTTGGCTTCCCTGGGCTTCTTCTAGAGTACTCCTAGAGTACTTGGTCTACTGAGCTGTACCCTGGTTCCTTGTCGCTTGAAGGCAGATTCGGGAACTGTTCAGAGTCCTCTGCAGAAGACAGTTCCTCTAGATCCCAGGGTCCGTGTGTCTCTTCTGGCTCACCAGGGGATGGCAGCTCAGGTATCTCCTCCAGGTCCTCAGGGCCCCAGGCAGCTCCGGTAGCCTCTCCTCTAAGTCGTAGGATCCGGGGGTCTCCTTCGGCTCGTGCGGTTCAGGCAGCTCCTCCAGATCCTCAGGGCCTCACGCCATGGGTAGCTCTGGCAGCCTCTCCTCCCAGTAGTGGTCAGGTGCGGCCATAGGCTCAGGCACCATGGCAGAGGCGTCCTTCTCCTTCAACTGCTCATCTCTGACTGAGCAGGCAGGCCTGGGTTTTATAGGCCTAGCCCCGCCTACCTGCTTCCGGTCAGGTGTTGTATTCCTGGGTTCCACCCCCTGGGGGAGTGTCTATCTGAGGGAGGCCACACCTCCCGGCTACATTGGGGTAATAAGTGTTCCTATGAAGTAGAGGAGAGACCTACTATGAACACTCTAGATAAGGTTAAGATTTTTTCATAGTTATTTTTAGTAAAAGTCATGGACAGGTCCTGAGCAATAAACAAATATTCATGGAGCCTGTGACCTGTCTGTGGCTTTATTAAAAATAACAAGGGGGCGAGGGGGGGGGGAGGTTGTCAGGGTTGGAAGGAAAGATTGACAGCTGGAGCCTCATGGTGGGGCTGGCTGCCCAACAAGTGTTGGGCAGGGGTGTGCAGGCTGGCCCCAGATCAGCTGTTCAGGGAGGGCCCTCCCAGGATGGCCCCGAATCAGCTGTGGGGTGTGGGGCCCAGGCTGGCCCCAGGTAGGGTGACCAGATAGCAAGTGTGAAAAATCAGGACAGCGTGGAGGATAATAAGTGGCTAAATAAGAAGAAGCTCTGAATATCGGGACTGTCCCTATAAAATCAGGGCATCTGGTCACCCTAGTCCCAGATCAGCTGTTCAGGATGCCTGGAGCAATTGTTGGGTGGTGGCTTGGGGCTGGCTTCCCTTCAGCTGTTAGGCAATTTCGGCAGCAGCCCTGCCCCAGAATAAGTCACAGACGTCCCAGAAAGTCATGGAATCCATGATTTCTGTGACCTCCGTGACAGAATCATATCCTGAACTATAGGAGTGGCTAAGGCTACATCTTCCTACTAATTATCAGAGTTGCCATATAGGGCTTTCATTCAGTGACTTGTGCTTGCCAGCAGTGTCTGAATCCGGAAAATCATAATTGCGTGCTCTTCTTTTAACTTACTCGCCTCTAATTTCTTTTCTTTTTTGACAAGAATAAGTATACCCTTTTAAAATCAATCCTTTAATCTTTTCATTACAGACAGAGAGTGCCTGGGCTGAAGAATATTTAGAAAAGAAGAAAGGATCTCACAAGCGTTCAGCATCTTGGGGCAGCACAGACCAACTCAAGGAGGTCAGAAAAGCTATTGTTTGAAATAAAGTTGGGTGAGGATTATTGCCCGCATATCTCATTGTCATGAGCTTTGCAGAAGGTGCAAAAGTATTTGTTCAGTCTTGCCATTTAAAAATTGGAGGTGGAGAAAATAGAAATATAGACTTGCTAATCTGTTATAAAACAGAGAAACAAAAAAATCGTTGGCCATCAATTTTTTAAACGGATAGGATCACAGTGCTGCAAGAAACCAGTATTTAAAGAAGTGGGGGAGGGAAAGCAGCAAGAAATCAAGGCAGTATCTGTTAACTGAGAAAGGAATTCAAATGGTAATATAATTTCCATCAAATTTAAATTTTCAGGTACTGTCATGTTGGTATGTGAGAACTTGGAATATATGCAGGTCTTCTTAGAAAAATGAAAGCTAATATTTTAGTATATTTCGTGTTTTATCTGTAGGGTAGCTGACTTAACATATCAAGTAGATTCTCATAATTAGTAATGTTTCAGCTGTTATTTTTTTGGTAGTAGTTTGTATAGTAAACTTGATGTGTAGTAATTGACATCTGAATATGCTAAGGGAAATCTGAGACTCTTATTCTTTTCCTTGTCAGATTGCAAAATTGCGTCAACAGTTACAGAGAAGCAAACACAGCAGCAGGCATCATCGGGATAAAGAAAGACAGTCTCCATTCCATGGTAACCATGCAGCCATTAATCAGTGCCAGGTAAGACTAGGGCATTTGTCAGCACATTATGGAAGTTAACATAATGTTAATTCCTCTGTGTTCCAGGTAGTGAATTTAAAGGAAAAAACCCACCATATGTTTGAAATATTCAATTACTGCTGAATGAGGTATAGCTGTGAAATGTACAGAGTCTTTTTCTTGTGATATAAAACTGATTTTCTTTAGCGTGCTGAAGTGGTGCGTATGTGTGGGTTTTTCTCTAAAACTTAATTTTTTTCAAGGAAGCTTGGTGAAGAATATACTAATTTACAACATAGTAATTTGTAAAGGACTCTGATGCAGATGGGATATAGTTCAGTTCACTGAATTAGACATCAGTGTGGATCATTTCATCCAATCCTATGAAATTATCTTTCAAGTAAAGTGATGTTACGAATGTTACGAAGGTTATGAATTTGCATATAGGAAACTGCATAGAACCAGCCTGGTGGTATAAATGGTAGTGTCTTGAGAGTGAAGTTTAGTTTCTTCTTGACTCTTAGTCACTGGTCAATCCTTGGCTGAGTGCTGTGGAGGGATCCAAGTTATCCGTCAGGTAGAAGAGAAGAGGTTAGGTGTTAACACTGATGTCCTCTGAAAGGAGTCCCATTCAGTTACCTTTAGATGGAAAGATGGTAGCTTGTGAATGATGAAGGAAAGAATAGTGAATCCCCAGGTACAAACTGCAGAAAAAGGATGATAAGAATATATTTACAAAGTAAGTATATAATTTTACCTCTAGATGCGTGTTTCTCAATTATATTTCGCCTCAGCACCCTTGCACGGCCATGCGATACCCTCTGCTGACAAGTCCAGGAAATCTTCCCCTTTTCGGCAGCGCGGTGTAGGCTGGTTTCGGCGGCGCGCTCTGTAAGCAGTTTTCTGCGGCGCGATCAGCTGTTCGGCGGCGCCATCTGCTGTTCGGCGGCGCGCTCACGGCTTTTTGGCGGCGCCATCAGCTGTTCGGCAGCGCGCTCACAGCTGTTCGGCGGCGCACGATTTGTGTTGATTTTGGCGGTGTGGTTCCGCTTTTTCGCGGACCCCTTCAACTCAGCCTGCAGAACCCCAGAGAAACACTGCTCTAGATCAACAGTAGAGGGTATGAAAATATCCATTCACAAAGTTCTTTACTATTGCTTTGTCACTAAATTCATCCTGTGTTTAGGATGAGGGCAGTAGGGTAGTTGTCTTCCAGTACATGCATGTTCTTGCTGTTGTCTCATCACACCCTTCTGAATTCCTATCTGATTGCTCAAAAAGCTTCCAGATATTTTCTTGTTAGTTTCAGACATATTCAACTAGCTCAAGAAGTTGTTGGAGTTTGCACAGTTTGGATTTTCAAATGGGTTCTGTTTTGTGTCTCTTTGAATTTGACAAAAACAAGTTCTCTCTCCTGGCCCTGTTAATTGTTCCTAATAGAGAATTTCCTTTCTAATCTGAAAGAACCGGAGGTAGGACCAGCCATGCCAATCATCAAGGATAGGACTCTGGTGCCTTCTCTTGGAGCGCCTTCCCTTAAATGCCTAAGAATTTTGCTGTAGTGCTTGAAGGATTCTATGCATTTGGGTTGTTAGATAAATTAACAGATCTTTGATTTTTTTTTTTTAAGAGACTCTTAGTATACTACTCTTGAGTCCCTACTCATTGTTCTGCTAAGAATACTCACTGATTGATTAATACTTTAAATTTGAAAGAATCAGTGGAGGACTGTGAGCTAATGATTTGCAATTGCACAGAAAATAACAGTTCTAGTTGTACCATCTCCATCTGCTGGAATGGAGGAACAACACCAGTGTATCTGAATATATATGCAAGGAACTTTAAAACAAAACTACAAAAACAAAACAAAAAAAATGTATCCACCTTAAGATTTTTAGGGGACAAGGACTCCTTTTTGGTATATTCTACCCATTATAAAGTGCTGGTACTTCTATTGGACACTGAATATTCCCAGACAAAAAGCAATATTAAGACAGAGGAAAGGTTGAGATCAAATAGTAATTTATAAGGTGTAAAATATGTTACAGAATATTGTAATTTATCCTAAAACCAACCCAGGAGATTTAAGGTTATGCTTAAAGAAAATCTAAACATGTTAAGGTATGGAAATGCATCCGAACAACTTTAACTTTGTCCTACAGGGCCCCCACGTGGCGGCGGGGGGGGGATACACTATACAGGGTCTCGGAAGCTCTGGGAGGCCCAGCCCAGGCTGCAACCCCCATTACCATGAGGAAAAAATTGAGGCTAAATTGCAAATCATGCCTGAGGATATTTATAGAAACATTTCCCTATATCTATGTATCTATCGTCCAGATCTTGTGAGATTTGCTGGAGCCAACCAGAAGCAGTGTTAGAGCAGTCTCAAGCAACATTCTGAACAGTGAGTTGTTGGGCTTGCTAACTCAGCTCAGGCCCTTCTCTAGAATAGAGAGTGTGTTCTCATGCAGTTAAACTAGGACTTGTGGTTTGAGACTGAGACACAGAGAGATTTGTGCTCCTCTCTGTGACATGGTGTATCATATCAAGATCAAGAACTACTAGTCCGAGTTCCTTGTGCATAGGCCGGAGGGAGGGACAGCTGGTGGGAGGGTCAAAGCACCATAAAACAGTTGGAGCCAGTGCTGCTGCTGCTTCCGGTAGGATTTGCCGACCCAAAATATAAGTGAGTAAGTATCTAATTCACTCAGTCACACACATACACACCCTCCATACTGCCATGTTTGGTGGTGGCTATAAATACAAATCAGGCAGCCAGAAATGTAAGGAGGTTAAAAAAAGAAAAAGGAACTAAAATAAGCTAAAGGGCACCAATCTATTCTCCAGTTTTTCAAATCAGACAAGGCCTTTCTGCAGTCAGGCAATATACTAACAAGGGAAGCAGATGAACAAATATCAAGACATTAACAGGATATAATACTTTTATAATGACAAAAAGTTACAAAATAGTCAGCAGACGTTTAGGACTCAGGCTGGGTGTTCTGTTGAACAAAAATAGTGGGGGGGCATCTTTCAGAAATGTAGAATATGTAAGTAATTTCAAAAGTCAAACTTTTTTCATGGCGCATTAGATTGTATGTATGGGATGAGGGATTGTGGTATATGTGTGTGGGGGGTGGGGGTGGGGGCCTGAAAAAATTATGCCTGGGCCCTGCTACCCTATAGTGACACCATGTAATAATCATATGATTATGACCTGAGACATTTTATAGTTAGTGTTGCCAGATTAGATAAAACTGATTTTTTTGAAGACACATACCATTTATTCTTTATTTCCCATTCTCACCCCAGTAGTGTTTCTCCTCCAACCCAAAGTTACCATGTATTATTCTGAAGTATTCAGAAAACTCCATCCTCCAGTATCTATTGATGTAATTGGAAATGTGAATGAGGGAACCTGCTGCACCATCTTCAAGGCATTTTGTTTCCAGCCCTCAAGGATTGTGAAGTGTATTTTAAAAAAAAAATTATAGTACAATTTCTGATCCATTCAGCTCCATGGCCCTGAGCATGGCCTTTAGCATGCCATAGTTTAGGAAACCTCCACTGGTTATAATGGTAGTGGTGTTCTCTTCTTGTATTGTTCCAGTGTATCTTCACGTCAGTTAGTATTCTGATACTTTTGAAATGATCAGGTAAGTAAAAGCAGTAGCAGTGCTATTTATTAAACAGCTGACCATTCTGAAAGCCTACTTAGCAGTATTTACTTGGCAGGGCAAGTATATTTCATTAAAGCAGTTTAGCACAATGGCAGGTAAAATAATATACATCACCAAGTAGATTTGTTCCTGGATTATTTAAGGACAACAGTTTATCTGAGGCAGGGCTCTGCTTGTTTTAGGAAAGCAAGAGTAATAGTGTAGTTAGTATATTAGAAAATGTTACCACATATATAAAAGAGAAACCTGACACACTATGTGGCAATTTCTGCTCAGGAAATGATTGTGGCTCACTGTTCGGGTCAACAACAAAAATTCGGCATCCCCAGAACCACCAAACTTGGAAAAGACTTTCAACAGTACTTGGGCTTCAGCAGAACATGGGAGAAGTGTGTGTGTGGTGGTGAGAAGTTTATGCAAAGAAAGTAAACATAATCCAGCAGGAAAATGTGAAAAGTCACTGAGGAAGCAGCCCTCCCAATTCTGACCAGAGAGAGTGTGGCAGAATTAACAAGTTTATATATAATATAAAAGCTGTTACCAGAACAGATGTTAGTGCTGTTTTTTTCCACCATAACTTCAATGCTCAAATAGCCTTGTATTATTACTATTTATATCAACAAGGACAATGACAAAGAGAACTGCTAACACCAGAAAGACTTTATTTAAAAAAAAAACCACCCATGACCATGCTGGTCTTCTGAAGGGAATAATTTATTCTCTTGTATTTTGATCAGCTGTAACTGGAACACTGGGCATGGGGGTTGTCCTTCAAGAGTTCAGCACGCAGCTAATCACAACTCTGTGAAGAAGCTTAACTATTATGTTGATTTTTTTTCTTAAAAAATTACCCATTTAAACCCCTTGACATTGGAGGAAGACCTGCTAGTCGTGTTGTGAAGAGACTTTTTCCAATCATGGAGAGCCAAATCTAATGTACCTAAACCCTTGAAAGTGCCTCACGCTTCAACTCAGTCACTGGCAAGAACTCAGTGGGAGGGAACGCTCAGGAAGAACATCAGGCAATTCCCAAAGCAGCACCAACAGTAAAAAGTTGAATGAATACCATGAAGGAGCAGTTTGATTGATTGTATGTACCACTCTCTGTTTAAAACAAACAATTACGAACAGAAGAAAGCTGAAAATATTGGGAAGTGTCAGAACAAAAATAGTGGAAGTCTTGAATTTAAAAAAAAAAAAAATAATAAAGCCCAAAAGATAGATTATATAAAACAACCAAATAAGTATTTGTAATTTGTAATATACTAAACCTTGAAATGCAAGGAGATGAAGAGATCAACAGTAATGAAATATGCATGTCTCAGTTTAGGCAGTTCTCTAATCAGCCTATGACTAAAGCTGCATCTGAGCAAAGACCAGTATTGAGCATTGCAGTACCAGTACCATGCCTTTTCTTGCTATTAGGGAAGGTACTGCTGAGGACTGTCCCTAAAGCTCCCACTGATGCAAGAAAAGGTCCTTCAAAATGCCATACCATGCCTCATCTGCAGTTACTTTAAAAACTGCAATTTGAATATGTTACAATGTTTCTAACCCAGTGTAGGAATTCTGCAGAAACTTTTTGGAAAACTGTGAATCTCCATTCTTCAGGTGGAATCCCTTATGAGCTGCTGGTTCAAGGAAAATTATCTAGACTTAACTGCAAGAAAGCATATGTACTTCTTGTGGAAAATTTCCAATGCCGCTAGTGACTCATTTATTTTTTCCTTAGTGCCAACTGTGAGAGAGCAAAACAAAGAGTAGAAGCATACATTTCCACAAAGTATTAGATACAGTGCATGCCTCTTAAATTGCTGTCCCTCCTCTGCCTCACACTCTGATTTCCCTAGAAGTTGAGTTGCAGTGCATTGAAACAACTGGGACTTTCATTCTACTTCATTGTGAGCCAAATCTTGAGTTCCTTATTCCGGCAAATTCCTGTAGACTAAATGATAGTTTAGTGAGGGGGAAAACAAAAAGAATTTTGCCCTGTACATGGAATTTCACTGTAAATTAACTATGCTGTTGGTTGATTCCATTGAATTCTATATGGTTACTTTGGATGTTTACTGTTCTTAACTGTTTCAAGTATAATAATTTACTTTGTTTTAAAACTCGGATAATTATTAGCACAGTGTAGAAAATCTAAATAAACATTTCCAATGGCGTAAAGTGAACTAATAAAGTTTTGAAAACTAATAGTTGGCTCAAAAAAGCCATTTAGTACATTGGAAATTCATAAGTGGGCTTGTGAGAGGATGTAGGTAAGAGTTCAAGGACGTTTAAATTAAAATAAAAATACTATTAATATGATGAATGCTGATATATATAAATAAGGTGTCCTTAATTCTTAAGCTTGATTTGATTTCAGTGGAATTAAATAAGCCAGTCTTTGATAAATATGAAGGATTTAAAAATCCCTCATTAGCAGAGTATTTTGTAAAGTTGTTTCATGATCAGTGTGTGTTAACTTTTTTCCTTGACTCTTTTGATAAGAGTTGTTGCTTCACCTCCCTTCTTTGCTGTTTTTAAAAACCTCGAACAGGATTTAAAAACAGAGTTACAATGTACAGTAGATACTGTATAGTTACAGAAGAAAATGACAGATCCTAAATTTATAAAGTTGGACTTTGACCTGAGTTAATATAAATGACAACTCTAAGAATAAATTACATTTCAGTACATACACCTTAGGTATATCTACACTGCACACTAAGCATGGGCTATAACTCTGTTTTGAGCCCAAGCCGCCCTTCTGTCCACACAAAAAATCAGTCTGACTCAAGTCAGCAAGCACCAGGACTTGGGTCTTAGAATCCTGCTGAGCGGTCAGAGCCAGAGTCCTGCTGTGGCTAGGGTCTAAGCCATGTGATTTTGCATTGTGGATGCAGATCAGACCACATTCCTGAGTCTCCCTTCAAACCAGTCGGCACCCTTCAAACCACAATTTTGAAGTTTTGGTCGAAGACTTGCATGACTTCCCTCACCATCCAATGCCAATAATGATGACTACAGCCACCCTGTTCAAATTCCAACTGCGCCCCTTCTACCACAACTGGTGATCATTACAACAGACAAATGGGTTTTAGAAATTGTTCAATCGGGATATTTCATCCCCTTTACAACCATCCCCATTACCTTAACCCCCTTCCTCGTCCTTCTTCAGGGACCTGTTTCACGAGTACCTATTACAAGAGGTACAACATCTCCTATGCTTACATGTCATAGAGCACGTTCCTCATCAACACAGAGGAAGAGGATTCTACTCCCACTACTTCTTAACCCAAAAGAAAACTGGAGGATGGAGACCCATCTTAGACCTCAGAAGACTGAACAAGTTCATAAAGGTACAAAAGTTTAGGATGATAACACTGTCTACAATAATGCCGGCACTGGAACAGTGGGACTGGTTTTCAGCCCTCGACCTTCAAGATGCATAATTTCACAATCACTATCAATACATGGTATTACCCTTTGGCCTTTCTACTGCACCAAGGGTTTTTTCCAAAATGCTGGCCATAGTAGCAGCACATCTACATAGGGAAGGGATCATGACATTCATCTACCTGGACGACTGCTTGATAAAGGTGCACGGTCATCTGCAAGCCGTTCAAGCCATTCGACAAAAAGGTCACTTTTTTAACAGCTGGGACTAATGATAAACAATAAGAAGTCCACTTTCAAGCCAGTACAGCAACTAAAATGCATAGGTGTTCACCTGGATTCACTAACAGCCAGGGTATCGCTACCAAATGCCAGGTTTACTACCATAGTAAATCTGGAATCCACAATAAGCGAAAGCCTGACATTGAATGCGCGCACATGCCTACAAATGCTGAGACATATGGCGGCTGCCACCACCTTTGTAATGCAGCATGCACAATTACACATACATGCTGTACAGCTTTCGCTGTCAACAGTTTACAGACCACACAAGCATTCCCTAAAGAAAACATTGGTGATGTCAATCAATCATTAATATGGTGGACTCGACCCAACAACATGATCACAGGGATGCCATTCACATGGGAAACACCCTCAATCATGATTACTACAGATGCATCCCTGATAAATTGGGGAGCACACCTACAGAAACACACTGTACAAGGAAGGTTGTGGAAAATTAAACATTCACACCTGTTAGAGCTACACACAGTCCACAATGCATGTATCCACTTTCTAGCACTTATAGCAGGCAAAACAATAAAGATAATGACAGACAACATTGCATGCATGTTTTATATCAATCAACAAAGAGGAGCAAGATCCAACTCACTGTGTACAGAAGCAATAAAACTGGAACTGGTGCATCCATTACAACATCAAAATATCAGCCGAATGCTTACCTGGGAGTCAGAACACCACTGCAGATATTCTCAGCAGACACTTCGCTCACAATCACAAATGGGAGTTGAACAACAGGATCCTGCAGAATATTTTCCTACAAAGGGTTCACCCTGCTATCGACTTCTTTGCTACAGCACAGAATTGCAAATGCCCTCACTCTTGTTTGCGAGCAGGGCTGGGAGCGGGATCAATAAGGGATGCATTCCTCATCAACTGGAATGTAGATCCAGTTCTGACTGTGCATATGATCTTCCAGGGCATCAGTCATTATGCCCTCCAAGTAAATGTTAAACAGTGTGGGCGAAAGAAGGCAACCTTCCCAGACGCTAACAGTGGTGTAAAACCACTCTCCTATTGTGCCATTGACAAGAACTACACTGTTGGCCTAGGCATACAGTTGTGTAATGATAAATCTGTTCTATGGTACTTCTTCCAGCACAAAAGCCAACCTGTTCTTCAGCGATGATATTTTCTGCTTGTGGCTTCGATCTGTTCAATATAACTTTCACCATCACTTTGTTGGGATGGCTAATTAAACTTATAGTCCGATAGTTTTGACACAGTTGCAGGTTGCCTTTCTTTGAGAGAGTAATGATTAATGACTTTGTCAACATGGAGGGCCACTCACTGGTCGTCAGATCTTGTTGCAGATCTTGGTGAGTACATCTATTACTCCCCTGAATTTCATCAGTTCATAACTCTGGTGTTTGTAACTCTGCGGTTCTACTGTAATTTAATTTTAGTAAGGCTATGAATATACAGTAAGTGAAATGAAGATGGAAGTGGAATTGAGTTGTATCATGTATTTTAAATTATATTAAAAAAATATGGTTACGTTTCCAAAGTTGAGCATTCATAAATCCAGGAAATCCCAGGTAGAGAACAGGAAGGTATATCTGAGATAAATTTACTTTTCCAAATGGAAAAGTTTCTCAATATGGGTTGCAGTTGTGTTTTTTGGTTTTTTTAATGACAAAAGGTTTTTCTTCTTTAATAACAATAAGCATTCAAAGTTAGCTTTCCTATGTTGCAGAGCAATATGGGAGCTGGAGGCAGACTAGGTAGTGGTCAGGGAAGGATTTCTGAGATTAGGTGGCTGTTTAGAAGTTGTCTAGTTGTAATAGTTTTTCTCCTGTTGCATATAAACTTGTAAAATCATCTCAGAAATCTGTTTTCATCTAAAGGCCTCCACCTTCACACAAGTATTTTTTAAAAGTTTGTTCTTTGTTTTTTTAGAAATTCTTTCAGTAGAAAACTATATTCTTTAATTTTTTTAAGCTTTTTAAAATAAGTGTAGATCTACAATATTTATTTACTCATCTCCCCTTTGTTTTTCCAGGCTCCTCTCCCCAAAAGTGTAATTGTTCCTGTTATACCCATAACTAAATCAACAGGATCACGTTTCCGGAACAGCATAGAGGGGCTGAATCAGGAGATTGAGATAATAATTAAGGAGACAGGAGGCAAGGAAGAACAGCTGATTGTGAGTATCTACTGCCCCAAAAAATTATTTTCAAAATAAGCTCATTTTAGATGACTTACTGTACAAAATTGGTAACGTAAATTTGTACTTGATTAACTTGTCTTCCACTAAAATAGAATAAAAAATGTCCTAATGATTAACTGTTTTCCACCACCACAGGAGAAGGAAATAACTTAATTTTAAAATTTTGCTGTTTGCTTCATATTTAGGAAGTTTACATTGAAGCATTTATGCCATAAATAATAACAGAAAAAGGAAAAATTCTCTAACGCTCATTTTGGAGAGAGTTGCTTTAGTCGTTTTTATAGATTTTACTCTCTTCCTCTTCCCAAAAAAACTATTAGGAAAAATCTTGCTTAATTGCATCAGAATTCATGGTTTTCCTTTTTTATAAGTGACTTTCAGAAGTAAGTATTTATCTCTCTCTCTCTCTCTCTCTCTCTCTCTCACACACACACACACTCTCTCTCTCTCTCTCTCTCTCTCTCTCTCTCTCTCACACGAACCACTGGTGTTTCTATATCACTGTAGATTGTTAATCTTCATTGATTGCCTAGCTATGTTGTCATATGACTGTTTAGTTGTCTTTTGGAAAACACTGTCCTCATGGCTTCCTTTAAGTGTATTGTTCTTCAAGGAATTTCCTACTCAACTGAAGTCTGACCTATCATAATCATCTATTGGAGTCTGTGTAGTAGAATAACTTATCCTCAGAACAGGTTTCTGTTATGTGGTAGACTTAGGTATAAGAAACTGTTTATGCTGTAAAGTAATTTCTTTCCTGATGAGATGGGTAGCCTCACACATATGAAGAAGTATGATTTTTTTTTTTTTTTGGTAACAGCCACAAGATATTCCAGATGGGCACCGTGCTCCCCCTCCACTGGTGCAGCGCAGTAGCAGTACTCGTAACATGGATACTCAAACACCTGGTGGAGCAGACAGAGGCAGTAACAACAGCAGCCGTTCCCAGTCTGTGTCCCCCACCTCATTTCTTACCATCTCAAATGAGGGCAGTGAGGAGAGCCCTTGCTCTGCTGATGATCTTGCTGAATCCAGAGATAAAGGTACTACATAAAAAGGCTCTACTGTTATGCAGTTGCACTATTCAGCACTTGGTCTTGGTATTTATTTCACTTTTTTTTAATAGAGGTAGCCACCCATATTCAAATGATGGCTTTTCCTCATTTCCTGCCCTATGATGATACTAGGAGAGGGTGTTTTCACCTCCCCAGTACAATGACTGGATGGAAAGTTAGTTTTTCTTGTTCTAGGTAATCCTATTCTCCCAATTCCTCCATGCATGAAGATATTTTGTGTGTATGCGTGCACACCTATATACCTTTCAGTGTTTTGCCATTGAGAGGGGAGAAATTTTGATCAGAAACTGCTGCTTTCTTTTTAGAGAATGCAAGAACAATGCATAGTGTATTTCCCTTTTCCCTCTTTGAGACTGTGAGCTCCAACTCTGCAGACCGTGAGGTGCGTGTTGCCATAGTTGCTACCAAATAAGCTGTAAGGGTAATTTGCTGAAGGCTTTTTGGTGCATGCGTGTGCATGTTGTCTTGGGTTTTTTTTGTTTTTTAAAAGGGACCCATACACTTTCTTACAAATATATTTTTGGACATATGTAACGTACTATTTGGAGCATAGGGTTGATCAAACATACACTGAAGTCAACAAAAAGACTCCTGCTGACTTCAATGTATGTTGGATCAGACTCATTGTATAGTTACTTAGTTATAGGTTTCCGATTATTGGAACCCAAAGTTATTACACACAATACATAATTGACTTATGAAACTCATTTTTATGGAACATTGTGATGGCCAAAATAAAACTGGGTTAAAAAAAAAGCTAGATAAGTTTATGGAAGAGAGGTTTATCAATGGCTGTTAGCAAGATGGTCAGGGATGTAACCCCATGCTTGGGGTGACCCTAAATTTCTGACTGCCGGGAACCAGGAGGGGAATTCAGGTGGAAATCTCCAAAATTGCTCTGTTCTGTACACTCTCCCTGAAGTTCTGGTACTGGCCACTGTCTCAGACAGGTTACTGAGCTAGATGGATCATTGGTCTGACCTAGTATGGCTGTTCTTATGTACTATACAAAAATTTTTGAAAAACTGCCTGAGATCTGGGATGATGAAGGAAACACTGCCTGTGCACACCAATGAAAAACACTGACCAAACTCCTCTAAAAGTTTTTAATAAATCAGTGACTGATAAACATCAAGACAGAAGTAGTATAAATGGAACTTGCTATGGCATCTGTCAGTTTACCGGCTTTTTGGAAATTAGATAACTTTTTATATAGGGTTCCTTTTTTCTCCAAATGGCAACATCATGACAAATATTTTCACAGATTCTGTAGTAGTTTTAGCTGACTTACATTTTGATAATGTTTTTATCTGAGCCTGAAAATGAACTCGTACAAAAACCTTATCTAAATTAACTCACTGGTAAGAGTATTTATTAGCCCATTCCTTTTTGCTTGTGTTTCATAGACTGAGAGTAAAAGCATAGGGTTCATTTACATATAAGGAAAATGTCATCTTAATATGGGAGTTTGTCTCTGTTCTAGTTGTAACTTAAAATAAAATAAATTCTGGGAAAACATGCTATTAATAGCCATTTAATCATATCCTTTCATATAAAACATGACCTTTAATGGGAGAATTGCACATGATTGAATATTCTGTATGTTGAACCTCCAATTAGAAAGTAGCTAATGCTTAATAGAAAAGCACACTTTCCTGTTACATGCGCCCCCTAACATTCTGTGCATCCTATTTTTCTGTATTTAATTTCTCTTTGATTACTAGGAACATTTAGTAACAGTAAAGGGATTTTTGTTTAATAGGAGTTCATCTTTTGCTGCTTCTTAGTCTTCACTTGAAGACTCCATTTGTATGACAGTAATTTCAGACAGACCTGCTACATCAGCCAACACATGCAAACTCCTATTGATTTTGCAAGATGATTAAAACAGCATACTTGAACTCTTAATAAGCAAAGGTCTTGTTTTTATATAAATGTTGCTAGTAATAAAAAAATATAAAGCATACTACCTAGAATATTTTCATAATTTTTTCAAAGGTTATTGGATTTTTAATATTGTGTTTATTAAAGTATCTTATCATTAGCTAAAGGTTTGCTACTCGTAGGCTTATGAATGGCAGATTTTATTTAGTAGAATTGAGTTCTGCTTTTAATAAAATAAAAGATAAATTTTTAAAAAGGGAGGAAAATTACTCTGAAGACAATGTTTCTTCCCTTTTTATTTGTAAAATCCCTGGCAAGGGATTCTGGTAACTAAGTGCTATATAATCATTATGCTAACTAAAATTAGGTGTCTGGTAAGCCATCTTAACAGATACTATTGACCTGAACTTTCAAAAGTGACTAGTGATTTTAGGGTACACCAATTTTAGGTTTCCCAACTTGAAACACCTATGAGTGATCTCCTTTTTCCCCCTCAAAGGGTGGGTGCTTAGCACTTTCTGAAAAGCAGACTCCTTTAAAGTGGCTCATGCTGGGCACCCATAAATTGAGGCATCCCAAATCAAGTCACTCTTAGAAAGTGTAGGCCTGTAAAAACGGCCACTCTTCCAAAACTGAGCCGTTATACATTATCTTGCTTACTCAGCAACAGGAAGTAGGTGAGGCAGTGTAGTGCAGTAGATGTGTTGTTAGAGCAATCAGAAGACCGGAGTTCTCTTACTGGCTCTACCATTGACTCATTGTGTGATGTTGGACAAGTCACTTAACCTGTTTTCTAATCTGTAAAAATGGGGCTGCTAACAATTACCTAGCTTTGAAAAACTGAGATCTGTGGATGAAAAATGTGATTAAAGACAGCACAGCCCTGAAAAATCTGAGTCGGCTGGGGACAGTTTCCTAGAACTGCTTGACTAAAGGAGGACTGGATGAAAGGCATGAATCCACATACTCCCTCCCTATCCTCTCTCATCTTCCCCCATCATTGTTCTTCTTGCCTTTGATTTCCTTAATCTTATTTCCTTTCATTTTTTATTGGTTTTTATATGTGCCATAAAAATCTGTATGTTGGGAATATTGCAGTTAACATATGGCAATGCAAAAGTTGTGCAAATATTTTGGTCTTGTTTTGGATCTATAGTACTTGTTCTATGACTTGTTGTACCCTACAAACTTATTTAACTTCAGCAGCTGGATGTGGACCTTAATTTAAGGCGACAATCTAGAATTTGTTTTGTTAAAGAGAAAAGATTGAAAAAATGGTATAAATAGTGTTAAAAAAGAAAAATGTGATTCAAAAAATTCTGACACAATTCAGCAACAACCTATCCTGATTTAAGGTGCATTGCTGACAGACCTCAAATGAGACCTGTTCAGTCATTTTGGCTGGAGAGTTTGTGATTAAGATTCAGATGTGGGATTATAAAATTGGGGTTGGGACTGTGGAGCATGTGCAGGGGTCTCAAAAGAATATAGAGGAGTTGAGGGAGGGAGAAGGGTCAAAGTTGTGATATATGAAGAAGTTCATCTAGAGGTGGAGGAGAAAATTGTTCCATAAAACATAAGTAAGGGGGGAATGGGAAAATTCTTCATTTAACTTAGTTGTTAATGTTGGTAATGAAGTCAGTTTGGATTTGCTTCTCTTTCTTGTAAAATAAGTGGGTTCATTTATAATTTATATATTTTGGCATCTTTGAGTAACTTGATTTATTTTTCCCACAGAGAATGGGAACAATTCTCCCCTGCCCAAATATGCTACCTCACCAAAACCCAACAACAGCTACATGTTCAAGCGTGAACCTCCTGAGGGGTGTGAGAAGGTGAAAGTCTTTGAGGAAAGTTTGTAAGTAGTTTTTCTGTTCATAAGAAATATAAAGTTTATCATTCAGGCTGATCTGACATCAGTTAATTTAGTGTCTGTACAGAAACTGCTGCTCACAACAGTCTCTTAACTGTTAAATCTACTACTACATTTTCACTACTATTAACATTACTACTTCTACAAGGGCCTCTTTGTATTCCCATTTGTAGAACATGGTGCTCGTGGCATCAAGCTATGGAATTGCCTTGAAAGGCTGTGTGCATTGGGGGTGATGCACTCATGAAGAGATCATCCTACTCTAGATAAGGGAGTGCTCCCCCAATCCACCTCACTTCCTTCGCTGCAAATGGAACTTGCTGTTGTGGATTGTCCCTTAGTCTAGCTGCTTATTTTCTTATAGTAGATTAGTATAGAGTAGCACAGAATAGTTCTGCATACATTGTCTCCTCTTATCGAGGGAGTCTGTTGGCTGTCATTGAGACCATGCTAGGTCCTTAGCCCTCTAAGGACTTCAAGAGTTGCCCCCTCCTGCCACTCAATCATACCAGACATTGATCTCCATATTCAGTGCATTTTGTGTCTGATGGAGACCCACTCTGTATGCTGGTGTGAGATTTGCTATGGCTTCACAACCTGCGCTAGAAGGGAGAGACACTTGAGGATCCAAATTCATATGGCTTCTCATTGCCTAAAGCATATACCTAAAGGGGGTCCATCAGGGGTACTGAGACAAGCCTCAGTGCTTAGGTCCCCTTACACGGATCGCAAGATGTACAATACTGCTTCAGTCTCAGCATTGCCTTCTTCTATGGGCTCAAGATTGGGATTTCCTTGTCCTTATACTGATGAGAAACCCTTACCCAACACTCCTTGGCACTAGCTAAATAAAAAGTGGCACTAAAGGCCAAACTGCTACTGCTTACTAAGTCCTCAGTAGCCTTGACGATGATGCAGGAAGCGCTCAGTTTGGAATCTACTCTTCATTTCGCCCCATTTACCTTCAGCACAAACTCTGGACCTATTCTCCAGTGCTGATACCTATCTCAGAACCACAAGTCCGTGCCAAATGCCCATCAGGGTAAAGGGGAGAAGAAGAGGAAATGCTGTCCCCACAAGAAGAGCTCAAGACAGGGCAGTATACTCTCAAGGCCTTTTGCCCATCCCTATAGCATTGTTATACATATGCTTATGACAACACCACAGGTGTACTACATCAGCAACCAAGGAGCGTGTGCCTGTGGAGGCAAGAAAACTGACTGTGCTGCATCCAAAACCCAATCCACCCAGTAGCGCGTCACTTTGCAGGGAGAAGAATAAGAAGGTAGATTTGCTGAACAGGAAGTCTCCCTTGCCTTCTTTAGTCATGTGTATATACAGGAGAACCTCAGAGTTATGAACTGACCAGTCAACCACATGCCCCATTTGGAACCAGAAGTACACAATCAGGCAGCCACAGAGAGAAAAAAAAGCAAGTACAGTACAGTACTGTGTTAAACGTAAACTACTAAAAAAAATAAAGGGAAAGCAGCATTTTTCTTCTGCATAGTAGTGTTTCAAGCTGTATTAAGTTATTATTAGTTCAGTTGTAAATTTTTGAAAGAACAACTATAACGTTTTGTTCAGAGTTACAACATTTCAGAGTTACGAACAATCCCCATTTCCAAGGTGTCTGTAATTCTGAGGTTCTGCTGTACAAAGAAAGTCTGCAGAGTGGATTGTTTATAAACAGTCTTTCAAGGCTACCATATTTAATTTTTGAAACCCATACTATTTTTCCTCATTGTTACACATTTAGGCTTATCTCAAGGGAAATGGTCAGTGTATGCTAATGTATACATTATATTAGAACCTTAGACTTACGAACACTTGGGGGAATGGAGGTTGTTTGTAATTCTGAAATGTTCATAACGCTGAACAGAATGTTATGGTCCTTCAAAAGTTTATAACTGAACATTGACTTAGTACAGCTCTGAAACTTTACTATGCTGGGGAAAAATGCCACTTTCCCTTTATTTTTAGTAGTTTCCATTTAACACAGTACTGTACTATATTTGCCCTTTTTTTTGGTTTTTGGTCTCTGCTGCTGCTTGATTGCGTGCTTCCAGTTCCAAATGAGATGTGTGGTTGACAGGTCAGTTCGTAACTCTGAGGTTCTACTGTAGTGTTCCCTCTTCTAACATCTGAATTCCAAGACACTCACATCTGCCATTTAAGGGTTCCAACTTACAGAGTTCTCACACACACTTGTCTTCATGTACTATAATGTCATAAACCACCAGGCTGTCCTAAGGATAAATTCTGATAATCATTTAGGATCACTGTAGATAGAAATGGTATATTAGCTCATAAAGGCCATCTTCATGCAAGTGCTTGATGTACTCCCATCTTCATTTTATACCTTATCAGCTTTACATCAATATATTTGATAATGCTACAAAGGGACTGAAAGGATGAGCCTTTCCATTACCAAAATAACTGATATGAATGAGACATTGCAAATATCCTATTTAGATGTGGTGATACCATCCAATCCAGTGTTCATTAAATCTTAAATATGTTCCACTGAGAGACTACATTTAGAGAGAGAAGTACAGTAATATTAAATGGCTAGCAGACATAGAGGGGAAGACAATCCTGAGGACTGAGCATTATTTTGTTTTTTATGCCAATAAATTAGACCCCGGGAGAAAGGGCTTTATTGGACAAAAAAGCCTGTGTGGTGTTTAGTTCAGGAGCCTTTAGAAGGGGAAAAAGAAGGAAGGGGCTGCTGCAAACCCATACTGGTCACCAGGAGCACTACAGGGCTGGGGTGCCCTATGACAATTGCTTTATATATGGAGTGTGAAATTCTTTCCTGACATTGCTTCATTGATTTCAGTGACGTTACACTGGAGATGAATTTGGGCCACTTTTTTTTTTTTTTTTTTTTTTTTTTTTTTTTTCTTTTCTTTTTTTAATGTAGTTTCCTTAGCTGTGATCAATTGACACCTGATTATAAAATGTCTTTTCATTAGGTACTTTCCTGTAACCTGCAAGCTTCTTGCGTTTCGGAAGGAAATATGCAGAGAGACTGTGCAGCTGCCATATTTTAGTTTCACCGAGAGTTTTAGAAATTATTTGGCTATCAATCCTTGAGTGCTAGCAGTCTTCGTGTCCCACTGCCATCCATGGAGTGCATGCTGGGAAATCCATATTCTTCAAATAGTTGCTGCTATTATTCCACTTAAGTGTGTGTGCACTCAGCACAATGAAGCTTGAGAAATTTGCCTAGCAGTACCCATAGAGGGGCAGGACTTGTGGCTGTAGCCTCTCTCCTGGCTACATGAGGGAGTGCTGCCCCGACCCTCCCTCAGTTCTTTCTTACCACTCATGGCTGGAGTCGGAGCTCTGTGTGGTCTCAACCTGACAACCTTTCAACTAATTTAGTTTTTTCTCTTGTTATATATACTTAGTAGTATTCTTAGTGTTAGTTGTAGTAGTTTTTTTCCTTGGGGATGCCCTCACTGGGGTTGAAACATTGTCATTTGTGTGTGGGGGGGTGATGCACACACATGATGCTTGCTCTGTCTCAGCAAGCCCCACATCAAAGAGTGTTATGTGATCTGTAGGTCATTTAAGAAATGGACTCAAGTGGCTCAGGACATTCACTTGAAGCAGCCCCTGCTAGAACAGGCCATGTGGCCTGCTTCAGTATTGAGGCCCACCTCAGGTCGGAGATCACCCGCTGGCTCTGAGAGTGCTGCTGCTTTACATTTTGGAGCAGAGACCTCCAATGAGGGAGATGCTGGCACCAGCAGTTTCCACATCAGCAGCGTACCAGGTAGCTACAGACCTCCTCTGCCTTTTGGTCCCAACCTCTTCTTTGGTTTAGGACTTTGCCAGGGCTGCATCAATAGAACGAGCCACTGAACCCTCAGGTCTGTGGCACCACACCCCAATGACTGGGATTGGTACAAGAGGGACCTTGGTACCAGTAACATTCACTTCAGTTGGCATCACAAATGCTTTTGTGACAGCTTTCATCACCCTTGATGTTGGTACTTTCAGATACCCTGGTACTGCTGTTCAATTCGGGACTGACACCACTTCTGACACCAGCATGCTCGATACTGCATCTATCAGCACTACCGCTTCCTGCTTTGTTTTTGGTGACTGACAAGTCAAACTAGCTGCTCACTCCCTCTGGTCTCGCTCTGCCCTTATCATCAGGATCTGAAGGCTCCTCTTAGTCAGGATGATCCTCCTCCTGCTCTCCACTGCTTGACTAGCATTATAGGGCTTTGATGGACCATTATGGTTACCAGGATTGGAATGCATCTTGTGATTGGGACAAAGGTTCTATCTTTGAGTGATTGCTCATATGTATTCCAATATAGGTGTGTGCGTGCTCCGTGCACAGATTCCCGGAACTTTTTCCTTAGCAAGCCCTGCAGGGCCAGCCCAGGAGCCTCCTGGAGTGCCGCGCTCATATCGCGGTATAAAGGGCGCTGCTGGCCCCGCGGGCCCCCAGTTCCTTCTTTCCGCCTGTGACAGTTGCTGGAACTACTGCCTCTTGCTGTCTGCAAGTAGCATTCGTACCCTAGCTTGTTTGTTGAACTCTTCTTTGAAGTTCTAGTGTTAAGTAGTTGTTAATAGTTAGTTAAGTAGATTAGAGTAAGTATCCTTAGGGGTTCCTGCTGAGCCATGCCTGGCTCTGCGGGCTTTAAAAGCTGTGATCCTCATGACCGCTGCCTCCGATGTCTCGGAGAGCAGCATAGAAGAGACAAGTGCCGGATCTGTAAGGCCTTCAAGCCCCGGATGCAAAAAGAGAGGGACGCCAGGCTGAAGGCCATCTCGATGGAGTCTGTGCTCCGGCCAGCGTCTGAACCATCGCGGTCCCCGCGGTCCCCCGAGGCTGAAGGTGCCCAAGAAGAAAACGCAGCCCGAGGCCGCATCTATGGACTCCTCCCTGTGACTGGGACAGCAGGGAGAGATCAAGAAGACGCCCCAGCCACGTGCCATGGAGATCACTCCGGCACTGGCGTCTCCACGCAGGGAGCCTCCCCCGACTCCTGGGGGTGGGGGAGTGCCCCTGCAAGGGCCATCGACGCCAGAGGCGTTCACTGCAGCACGCGCCCTCATGGCCATGCCCACGTCTCCGTCCCCCCCCCAGGCCGAGGGCTCAGGGACCTGCGTCTCGGGGCAAACCCACGCTGGGTGGCCCCGGTGGGTGGAGATGTCCGCAATCTAAGTCTCCTCCCAGACGGTCACGGAGGGTGGAGAGCGTTGGCTCCCCTCCGAGCTCCAACTCTAGGTCGTTGAGCACTTCGGCACTGTGGACGGTTGCGAGGCTGGCACCGGGGTCGTCAGAGATCCAGCTCCGACCCTGGCAAGGACCACAGTTTGGGCTCGCAAACTCCGGTGCAGAGCCCGCTGTGGCACCGTTCCAGATCCCTGTCCTGCAGCCGCAGCCGATCCAGGGACAGCAGTCCACTCTCGCCGGTCCGGGCATCATCGACGGCAACGAGGATCCGGGTACCGGCCTCCGCACCGGTCCCAGACTTTACGGCACCGCCGTCCTTCGTGGTCCCGCCGCCTGTGCTGGCACTGACAGCCCCAGCACCGACAGCTGTGCGGTCCAGATCTGCTCCACGCAGCCATCACCGATGCCAGTCCCGCTCTCGAGGGGGCAAGTGGCGTCACAAGACATCTCGGCGCAGGGGCAGGTCCTTGACCTCTTCTTCTTTGGCTTCGTCCTCCCGCCGGCATCGAAGGCGTCTGCACCAGTCAACATCCTCGTCGCAGAGCCGTTCTCCATACTGTGGTGGCAAGCGATGCTCTGCTGGCTTAGGTGGCTGGCACACTACAGCACACAAGCCACAACCCATACCGGTACTGGGATGGGGCCAAGGGCCGTGGCAATGGCCTTATTGGGGCCCATGGAGCGCACAAGTGGCCCAGGGCACCGTGTCGCTGCATTCCTCTGCAGCCCCGCCAGCACCCCTGCTAGTTAAGCCAACCCAGGGGCATGATACAGAGGGAGACTCAGACCCTGAGGAAGGCCCCTCTACAGGGCCCCTTCCTCAATCCTCCTCCTCGTTTCCGGACAATGTAGCGGCCAGGGATCACAGGGCTCCCCTGTTTGGCTTCCGGGCCCATCAGGACCTTCTAAAAAGGGCCGCTGAGAACTTGGGCATGGAGTTTAAGATAATGTCCGAGGAAGAGGACCCCCTCTTTGGGCCATCAGGGTCTGCGGGCCCTTCAAGAGCGGCCCTCCCTGTACACAACAGGGTTATGAAAATTTCCAAAAACCTCTGGTAAACCCTGTCCTCTGTACCTCCTATGTCCAAAGGGATAGAAAGGAAATATTACGTCCCCAAGGAGCCCTTTGAGTTCCTCTATAATCATCCGACGCCTGGGTCTCCAGTGGTTGACGCAGCCAATCAGAGAGACCGCCAGAGGAACCAAGGGAATGCTCCCAAAGATAAGGATAGGAGGAAACTAGACCTCTTTGGGAGAAAGATCTACTCTACTGCAGCGTTGCAGTTCAGAGTAGCAAATCACCAGACTCTGTTGGGGAAATATAATCTCAACCTCTGGTCATCGCTACAGAGATTTGCATCAGCGTTACCACCTGACCAAGCGGCGGATTTTGCCATGGTGACCCAAGAGGGAGAAGCTGTGGTGAATGCGGCCCTGCAGTCCGCCAGTGACGCAGCAGACACAGCTAGCAGGGCCATGGCATTGGCTGTCGTCATGCGTCGTTGCTCCAGGCGTCGGGCCTGTCACAAGAGGTCCAGCAGGCCATACAGGACCTCGCTTTCGATGGCACCGGGCTATTCTCGGAAAAGACGGACGAGAAATTGCATGTCTTAAAACACTCCCGGGCTACCCTGAAGTCCCTAGGGCTGTATACTCCCCAGGCCTCGAGACGCCAGTCCCGGCCTCAGGCCCAGAGGCAGCTGCCCAGCCAAGGAGAGGTCGGGATCGTTACCGGGGGCCAAACAGGGGAGGCCAGCAGGGGTCCTCTGCTGGGGCCCAGCAAGGGCCTCCTAAAGGGGGTAATCCCAATAAACAATTTTGATAGTGTGCACGAGGGTGGCACTCTTCCTTTTCTCCTGGATCTTACCCGACCATTTGTGGAAAGGCTTCGACCATTCTATGCAGAGTGGGAAGCCATTACTATGGACTGTTGGGTCCTGGAGGTAGTTCTCAAGGGCTATGCCCTTCAACTCACGGCCTTTTCCTCTGATACCCCCCCCCCCCAGGTTATTCTCCCTCGGGGACCCTGCCCATGAGCAACTCCTCCTCAGGTTATTTCCCTCCTAGCACTCGGGGCGGTGGAAGAAGTCCCAGTGACTGAGAGGGGGAGGGGATTCTATTCCAGGTATTTCCTGATTCCCAAAGCCGAGGGGGGGCTTAGACCCATCTTAGACCTACGCCGTCTGAACAAGTATATCAGACGCATCAGGTTCCGCATGGTCTCCCTCGCCTCCATCATTCCTGTCCTAGATCCAGGGGACTGGTACGCTGCCCTCGATCTAAAAGATGCATTCTTTCATATCTCTATGTTACCTGCCCACAGGAGGTTCCTAAGGTTTGTGGTAGCAGGGCGCCACTACCAGTTTGGGGCCCTGCCCTGTGGTCTTTCCTCAGCACCCAGGGTCTTTACAAAATGCATGGCGGTGGTGGCGGCCCACCTGTGCCACAGAGGGGTACAAATTTTCCCCTACCTGGACGACTGGCTGATCTGGGGCAAGTCCAGGGCCCATGTGAGGAACAGCCTGGGGCTTACTTGCGCAACATGCACCAGACTGGGGCTGCTCATCAACGAGCAGAAGTCCACGCTTACCCTGGTGCAGCGTATAGATTTTATTGGGGCCACACTGGACGCTATACAGGCCAGAGCCTTCCTCCCACAGCTTCGATTCGAGGCAATGGCGACCATAATAGCTGATCTCCACAGGTCCCCCACAACTACGGCCAGACACTGTCTGCAACTGTTGGGACACATGGCAGCTTCTGCATATGTGGTGAGGCTGGCTCGCCTCAGGCGTAGGCCTCTCCAGGCGTAGTTGGCCTCAGTGTATGTGCCAAACAGACATTCACTGACTAGAGTGGTCATGGTTCCCCCACAGGTGCTGTCATCCCTCAATTGGTGGAGGGACCCAAGGGAAGTGATGAAGGGAGTCCCGTTCAGAGACTTGGCCTCCTCAGTGACTCTCATCACAGATGCATCCGATGTGGGATACGGAGCCCACATCATCTGCGACCTGGGCACCCAAGGGCTATGGTCACCCGAAGAGAGAGCTCTGCACATCAACATACGCGAGCTCAGAGCAGTCCAGTTGGCCTGCAAGGCCTTCCTCAGATTCCTGAGGGGCAGGTTGGTCCATGTCCTCACGGACAATACGGCGGTCATGTTTTATGTGAACAGCAGGGGCGAGTGCGCTCCTCGGCTCTTTGCCAGGAGGCTATCCGACTCTGGGACTTTGTAGTGAGGCACGATTTTCATTTATCGGCCTCTCACCTCCCCGGGGTCAGGAACGATGAGGCGGACCGCCTCAGCAGGTCGTTTCTACCCCGGCACGTTTGGTCACTGCACCCGGAGGTAGTGACTTCCATCTTCCACAGGTGGGGTGTTCCCCAACTAGACCTGTTCGCGTTGTCCTGGAACAGGAAGTGCCCGAGGTTCTGCTCGCTCCGGGGTCGTGAGCCGGGCTCCCTGTCCGACGCATTCCTTATAGACTGGACGGGGGGCCTGAGGTATGCATTTCCCCCCATCCCACTCCTGCCCCAAGTCCTTCTCAAAATCAAGAGAGACAGAGCGGACATCATTCTGATCACCGCAGCGTGACCGAGGCAGCATTGGTACAGCATGCTGCTCGACCTCTCCATCACTACGCCAATTCTGCTACCCAGGCGCTATGACTTGCTCTCTTAGGACCAGGGGCGCCTGCTGCACCCGGACCTGGACTCCCTCCACCTGACAGCATGGAGACTCTGTGGCTGACGGAAGGAGAGAGAGCCTGCTCCCTACAGGTCCAACAGGTTTTGCTGGATAGCAGGAAATCGTCCACACAGATTACGTACAGGGCCAAGTGGAGGCGGTTTTCCTGTTGGGCGGAGTCTAGGGGTATACCGCCAAGTTTCTCGCCTATACAGGCAATCTTGGAATACCTGCTGCACCTTAAGCTTCAGGGCCTAGCTCTGGCTTCCCTGAAGGTGCACTTGATGGCCATCTCGGCCTTCCACCAGCCGATGGAGGGGCGGTTCCTGTTTTCACACCCCATGTCAATTAGGTTCCTTAAGGGGGTGGAGAGGACTTTCCCTCAGGTCCGGGACCCGGTGCCACCCTGGGATCTCAACCTGGTCCTTACCATGTTGATGAGACACCCCTTTGAGCCCATGGCCACATGCTTCCTACTCTTCCTGTCTTGGAAGGTAGCCTTCCTGGTGGCCATTACATCGGCTAGGAGGGTCTCCGAGATAAGAGCTTTGACCTTGGAGCCCCCCTACACGGTTTTCTATAAGGATACGGTTCGGCTGAGGCCCCACCCGGCCTTCCTGCCTAAGGTGGTATCTCAGTTCCATTGTAATCAACATATCTTCCTCCCCGTGTTTTTCCCTAAACCACACAGTTCGGAGGAGGAGTGGAGGTGGCATTCGCTGGATGTCAGATGAGCCTTGGCCTATTACATCGAGCGGACCAAGCCCTTCCGAAAGTCATCGCAGCTGTTTGTAGCAGTGGCTGACCGGATGAAAGGCTCGCCGGTCTCCACCCAGCGAATCTCCAACTGGATTACCGCCTGCATCAGAGCCTGCTACGAGCAGGCGGGGGTGCCCCTTCTGGGTGCTGTGAAGGCGCACTCAACCAGAGCCCAGGCCTCATCCACAGCCTTCCTGGAGCGAGTGCCCCTGCAGGACATCTGCAGAGCAGTGACCTGGTTGTCGGTCCACACCGTCCCGTCGCACTATGCCATCGTGGAGCAGGCGAGAGAAGACGCGGATCCAGCAAGGCAGGTTTAAGTCCACCTTCAATGATAAGGTTTCGAAACAATTGGACCTCCTGGGTAGGAATTTTTACACCTCCTGTTTCTTACAGATGCAATTTGCTAACCAGCAACTTTCTATCTAAGCACAGTTTTGTTAACTGGACAGCTATATCAATATTCACAGACCAACCTTCCAAGGCCTCGAAAGAGGAATTTTGGGCATTTGTCACTTAGGATTGCATGGTGGCTAAGACATCCTTGCATTCTACACTAGACATCATGGACACCTCAACCAGGGTAACGACCTCCGTGGTCACCATGAGGAGGTCTTTCTGGCTGCAGAATTCAAGTATTACACCGATGTAAAGCAACACATTGAGGATTTGTCCTTTGGCCAAATGCTGTTCTTGGGCAAAACTGATGAAACACTGCACTCCTTCAAGGACTCCAGGGCTACCCTGTGGTCCTTGAGGGTGTACACGTCGGCAGTGCACAGGCACCACTACGGCATTCAGCAGCAGCATTCTCGCTGCAGAGAATGTTTGGACAGCCTTTCCCTCCTCCAAGGCAACAAGAATACCGCAGAAATAGGGCTAGATCCCACAGGAGAAAACAGTTGGGCTCAGGATTTGGCCAGTCTGTACAGCTTCCCCCTGTGCCCTTCAAGCACCCATTTTGATTCCTTGGTACAGAGCACTGTTCCAGTCATTCCTTGTCCCACCTCATCTCCCCACTTCGGGGACAGGCTAGCCCACGTCCACTGTGCTCGGGGCTCTATCACCACTGACAGCTAGGTTCTAAGCACTATCAGATCAGGTTATGCCATCCAATTCTTCTCCACACCACCTCCCTGCCCCCCTCCCCATCCCTCGTCAGGGACCCCCTCTGTCCTCGAGCAGGTCCATTTTCTGCTGGCTTTGGAGCAGTGGAGGAGGTTCCACCAAAACACTGGTGTCATAGCGTCTACTCCCAGTACTTTCTGGTACTCAAATCCAAGGAGGGGTAAGACCCATCCTCTACCTTTTTTGGCCTCAACAAATATATCTAGTACATGAGGTTCCGAATGGTCACTCTATCAACTCCTCCCCACGTTGTCTCTGAATGACAGGTTTGCTGCTCTGGATCTTCAGGATGCCTGCTTTCATGTGATGACTTTGCCAAGCCACAGAAAGTTCCTTTGGTTTGTTGTGGTGGAACACCACTTTGAGTACACAGTGCTTCCATTCATCCTCACTTCTGTCCCCAGGTTTTAACGGATACATGGTCGGTGCTACGGTGTATCCCATCAAGAAGAGAGTTCACATAGTCTCATATTTGGATGACTGGTTACTAAGGGGAGATCCAGAGAGGAAATTCTTACTCACTTTGACACTATCCTGTGCTTGTTCGACTGTCTGGATCTCATCCTACACACCAGAAAGTTAACCTCGGCTCCCACTCAAAAAATTGAGTTAATTGCAGCCATGTTAGATTCCACGATGTCAAGAGCATTTCTGCTCATAGACTGTTTTCGGACAGTTTACTGTATTTGCCTTAGTTTGCAGTCTCAGCCTTCCATGACAGTTTGAATGTGTCTGAGGATCTTGGGCCACATGTGTGCTTGCATGCAAGTGGTCCAGTTTGCAAAGTTGTGTCTTTGCCCCCTTCAAATGTGGCCTACGACAGATTACTGTCTTGCTCTTCAACCTCTAGACAGATTGGTTCATCTTCTTCCGGTAGTCCTGGACTCCTTACAGTGGTGGATGTGCTCACAGAATGTTTGCCAAGGCGTTCTCTTTGTTTGGCCCTCACCAACCAAGTCAGTTGTTACCAGTGCCTCCCTGTGGGGCTGGTGGGTACATCTGGGATTGTTGAAAGTACATGGACTGTGGTCAGTACAGGAGGTCTTACTTCATATCAACTTTCTGGAGCTTCAGCCCATCTACAGTGCATGTCATGCTTTTTGGCACTGTATCAGAGACTTAGCCATTCTCATACTTACTGACAATACCACTGTTAATGTGAACAAACAAGGTTGCTCTGCCTAGGGTGATCTCGATGCAGAACTGGCACAGCCTGAAGGACATTACTCTGATAGCTGTTCACTTGTCTGGGGTTCAGAATAATCTTGTGGACCATCTCAGCAGCTATATTTCCCTAAAGTCATGAATGGTCCCTAAAGACAAGCGTCTTCCCAGGGCATCTTGACAGCTTGGGGCATCCTGGTGATTGACCTGTTTACTACAAGGGACAGCAGGAAATGTTGTCTGTTCAGGAGGCCTCATTCCAGGCTCTGTTTCCGACGCTTTCCACCTCAACTGGCAGTCAGTTCTTCAGTATGCCTTTCCCTTAATAGTCCCTCAGGTCATCCTCAAGCACAAGGTAAATCAGGCCAAGCTCTTTCTTGTTGCCTTTGTGTGGCCAACATAAGGCTGGTTCTCCAATCTTCTCACACTCTCTATTCAGCCTCCCATATCGCTTCCTCAGAATCCCAATCTACTCACTCAGAATCATGGCCACACCTCTCATCCTGCACTCAGCTCCCTGTATCTCACTCTGTGGCTGCTACATGGCTGAATTGAGTGGTAGGAAGAGTGGTTTTCAGAGGCTCTCCAACAAGTCTTGCTCAACACTAGAAAGTCATCTACCAGAATGGCTTTTTCAGTGAAATGGAAGCGGTTTTCGTGTGTGGTCATCCAGGTTCTATCCAGGACATCTTGGAGTGCCTGCTACATCTTCAGTCATTGGGGCTTGTGCTTAATTCATTGAAAGTGCACCTGTCAGTTGTATTGACATTTCATCTTCCCTGTTAAGGGATGATCAGTCTTCTCTACTGCCATGGTAACAAGATTCTTAAAAGGGTTTCTTCATCTGCATCTTCTGGTCTGAGAGCCAGTTCCCCTTTGGGACCTAAACATGGTCCTAGCAGTTCTGATGGGTCCTCCATTCAAGCCCCTAGCATCTTGTCCCTTTCCTCTCTTATGTCCGAAAGCTGCTTTCCTGGTAGCGGTAATGTCCACAAGGAGTGTGTCTGAGTTGCGGGCTTTGATGATAGAGCCTGCTTATACACAACTCTCCAAAGACAAAGTGACTACAACCACACTCCCAAATTTTTGTCTACAGTGGTCTCTGTTTCATTTGAATCAGGTGGTAAATTTTCCTGTGTTTTTTTTCCTAAGCCCCATTCATCTCCGGAGGAGCAGCATCTCCATACCTTAGATGTCAGGTGATGCCTAGCTTTTTATCTTGGCAGGATTAAACCATTTCATGCTTTGCCTTGTTTCTTCTTCTTTGGGTATCTTCTTCACAGATGATACCCAAATGGATAGCATCCTGCTTCAAGATGGCATATGAGATAATTTTGGCTATGCCCGTTCAGTGGGTGTGAGCTCATTCAATGAGGGCGCAAGCAATGTCTCTAGCATTCCTCAGTGATATTTCCATATTGGATATATGCAGGGCTGCTCTATGATCATTGACACATACATTCACAATCCATTACGCCATAACCGCATCTTGGATGCAAACTTTGGTAGGGCAGTCCTTGTTTAGGTAAACACCAAGCCCTGCCTTCTGAGTGCTAGGGGTACTGCTTATCAGTCACATAAGTGGAATAAACTACTTGAAAGTTTTGATTGAGTGGAAGAAATTGCAATAGGTGCTTTGACACAGATATTGTGTATTCTTCATATTGGCTTAAGACGCGCCTCTTCCAAACTGAAATTAGGTATATTGGGACAGTGAGACTTTTGTGCCCTGGTTCTAGCAGCACTAGAAGCTCAACATTCACTTGTACTTGGGTAAATAAAACAGATGGTGCTGTGATGGCTGTCTGCTCCGTTCCTAGGAGGAGAGAGAGTCCCCTGCTGTTTTTTGGCAGCCTTTCTGGTTGAACAGTACTGATAAGCTCTGAAGAGAATATGTTCATCTCTCATCTATTAGAGAAAAGATCACTGCAAAGTTAGGCCTTTTGAGCGGGGAAGAAGTTAAGGGGAAAAAATGACCAGATGCTTGCGGTTCAGGGCTGGGGAGGTAATGTAGGAGCCTGTCTTTTCTAAAGCTTATTCTGCTTTAATGCCTACAGTTTTGATGACCTGAGTCAGTAGAAAAATGCAGTAGTTAAACTGGAAGAAAACATCAAGAGCCAAAGTGTTTTAGAATGGTGGTGAGGTCCATTTGCAATACGTGGGGGAGGCGGAAAATACATACACATGAAAGAATCTACAGTTTGTCATGGAAACAAATGTTGTACATACAAATGGGGTAACAGCACACACTCACATATAAGTGCATGGACAAATAATACTCAGTTGACTTTTGTATACTAATATGCATGTACACAGTTTTTGCATGTGGACCTCCATCTCACTTCTTTGAAGTCTTGGCAACTTGTTTAACAAGCTGACCTCAGTTTGAGAGGGTGAGTAGTGTATGTTTGTGTGCATGTGAATTGTTATTTAGTATTTTACTAATGCTTGAAATAATTGGGGAAATAATATGTAAAACAGTTGGAACAATCTAGAAAGATATGTTAATAAAAAAAAAAACAACCTCCTTCATGCCAGCAATCATTCTTCCCATCAGAAAATGTTACCCAATAATAACATTGTGTAAAAGATTACGTGTAGCACTAGAAGGTTAGTAAAACTGGTTATAAGTACTTTATTTCTGATGAAAAATAGTGAAAATCTAGCATAGGATAATCTATGGAGATGGATATTTACTCTCATGTAAATGTTCATAATTTATGCAAATAATACACCTTTTTCTGGAGGCTTACAAGACCTTTGTAACAGGCAAAAGTGTGCAGTAGTCAATAATTTATGTGTAGAGTACAGCAATATTGCCAAATTAGTTACAGAATGATGAGAATATTTTAAATAGGTGTAAATCGGCAGCTAAATAGGGTGGGTATAAATTGGTTTGATTTATTTTATATATGCCACCTTGGCTATGATCTCATTAGCTATCATAGACTACGTATAATTAAACTCAGTCAGCACATGGAGTTGTTCTGTCCAAGAAAAATGTATGTGCTACAGGAAAAGGAGTAAAAGCCTTATTCAGAGCCCACTGAAGTCAATGAATGTCTTTTTTTCCACTGACTTCAATAGACTTTGGATTGGTCCCTTGGTGAGTTGGTGGGTGGCACTCTCTACTTAGACATTGACCGAAGTGGAGGGATGATGTGGATCCATTGCCCTAAGGGGAAGGCCTGAAGGAAATCTCCAGGGAGACATGATCCCTCCCTGAGCTCACTGGTGTGTACGCTGGGAAGAAGGAGAGACTTATGGGCAACACAGTCTATTACACTAGTGCTACTTGCTCTCCCTGGTGTGTCTGATTCCTTTCATGGGCCAATGCAGAGCCAGTGGGGCAGTGATTCTGCTTCTCTCCACTCCTGTGCGGTGTCATACCTCACATGAAAGACAAGGAAGGGGAGCAGTCCCTGCGCTGCTTTGAGAACAAGGAGTGGAATTGTGACGGGCTATTACAAAAGATATGCAGATGAGTGAGGTGACGTTTTGTGTCCTCTACAACCCCAAGTACCTACATAAGGAAGTCATATTTTGGCTCTGAGTTGGCACTGAACTAGTGCATCTGTTTACTGTTAGGGGGCATTAGCGGCTGGAGTTGCCATCTTTTAGATGAAACAAAACCAAACCCCTGACCACATGTAGTCATTAAAGTTCCTGTGGCACATTTTACAAGCTGGTTTAACGCCCATCAACATTCCAACTCATGTGACTTCCTGCCCCCTCTTTTTGTATTTGTAATTTGTAAAATCAGTAAAAATTGTTTTCTGTTTGTTGCAAAGAAAAGAATAGTCTCAGAAAAAAGAATTGCTCCTACAACAGGCACCTGTAGACGTAGTTTCCATATGAAAGCTTCTTTTAGAAAAGTTTGACTCCCCCAAAAAATAAGGCTTAATTGAAAATGCTGTAATAAACTTGTAACTTTGCCAAAAGTTCTGACTACTAGTTAAAATTATTTAAGATGTAGGAAGACACATAACAGATTGTAAGAGTAATATTGAAATAATGCTGCTTTTTATTTTCAACATGAAGAGGAAGAAAGGTCTTTAGGGACTGAGCATGTCATCGCCTCAGAACTCCTAATCAGTTATCAGTTGTTTCAAAAACTCTGTAGCTTTTCAAGGGGCTCGTACTCAAAAAGAAATTATACTTGGAGAATAAAACACTAGAGACTGCAAAATACTGGATTGAGGATTACATCCATGTTCTTTCTCTGTTACCAAGGGCAAGTCTAATGGATGGATGGAAGCCCCTAAAGAGAAATACTCCAAAGGTATCAAATGAAATCATTAACATAAATGTTTGACTTTCAGAGATACTGGGCATCAATAGTTTCCACTGAAGTCAATGGGAGCTGTGAATGTTCAGCATTCTGAAAATTAAGCCAATGGTACATAACACCCATTTCAGAAAGTAAAACACAAAGTGCGTGACACTCATTTTAGAAAGGCTTCCTCCTTTGTCTTCTGTGATGCTGATACATTAGGCCAGCTTTTGTCAAACAAAAAATATAATGACAAATTGTGGAAATCTTCCTAAGAAGGTTAGATTAATGCCTCCATGCTTTGACATGCAGTGAATCACATCATTGCCAGGCTTAATTCCCAGACTTTTTCTCAACCAATAAATTTTGTCTCCATTGATTGCCCACCATCTCATCTTTAAAATATAATCTGTTTTTAAAATGTCTGACTTGTAAATCAGCTAATTATCCATCTACAAATTGCTGACTCAAAAATACACATGGGCTTACTTTGTAATGATGTGTTTAGCCCCATTAATGTCAAGTTAAGCTGGTATGTAAATCTTTACAGGATTGGATTCTTGGGGTACACAGTAGTTGAAGTAAGTAACACAAGGTGTGCAGTTACACAGCTAAACTGCATTCCTCTATGGTGCTACAGTATAAGGCACAATATAAAAAGTGGAGTGCCTGAAATCCACTAAACTGATTTTTTTTCAGGGCTGTCTGTATCCTTGATGGACACCAGTATTTTGTTCTAGTTCTTGCAGCCCTCTGCAGACGGGTGACCTGAGGTCACTGCTGGGCAGTTATGCCAGTGAATCTGACAGAAGGCTGACGTGAACAGGGACACAGTGGAAGGTTTCGCCAGTCAAGCGGATTCCACTTTATTATAATATCCATTTTATAGAGAGTAGTAGAGCAGAGAAAAGAGATCTCTAGGGAGAAAAATCTTCCTTAGAGATGGATGTATGATCTAGGGATGGTTTGTCTAAATATGAATATCTGGCAGTGTCTGAAGAGGCAGGAAAGGGTAGCAGTTGGTAAATAACTTGGTGATGAGTTTAGTACACTAATGTATTAGTTCTGCTCTGAAAAGTGACTATAAAAATAGCATAATTGGTTCCATGTTTGTCTGTCAGTGATTTCAGGATCATATTTGCTTATTTTATAGGTATAAAGATCTGTTTAATGGCTAGCCCTGCAAACTCAGCATGGGTTCTGAACATAAAGCTTTGTCTTTTCTGTGTTCTGCAGTATCACCACTAGTGAAGACTCTGCAGACTAAATTCTATCCTAAGTTACCCCTGTTCAGTCCTATTCTATCTATTGATGTTTCAAAAGGTAACTGAGGATAGGATCTGGTCTTGTATTTTTGGGAGTTAGATTGGTATTTTCAAAAGAACCTAAGGGATTTAGGGGCTTGAGTCCTACTGACTTTAATTTGGATTTATGCTCCTAAGTCACTTAGATGCTTTAGAAAATGCCACCACTAGTTAATAGCTCTACCTTAGGATGCAAGAACCAGAATAAAATCCAACTCATTCTCCTGTATCTGTGTTAACTCTGCAGTGCTATCTAGAATAAGAAGTAGTAAAAACTTGTTTGTGTCACTTAATTACTTGAATAAGAAGTTTTGGCAGTCATTTTCCAGTGCAGAAGAAAAGTACTTCAAAGTCTCCAGTCTGAACATATTTGTTGTATATGGGACAGTGTGTTAGAGAAGAGACTAGCTTCTGTCACAGGAGTATTCTGAAAGAAATATGTACAGAAGTCTATTTATATTTCACTCTTATTGAGAGGTATGGCGTTACACATATTATCATTTTTGACACACCATCAGGTGCATGATATCTTGGACCATTTTTCCATGTCTTCTGTATTCAGCTGTAATAATGCTGCATCAGCCATTATTGTGCTATGGAGTATGCTTCTAGTTTGGGCTTTCCTTCTCTTGCATTGGGGTTGCCAAAGAAAATAAATGCTTGTTTAGGTAGCCTCATATCGGACATTTTTAAAAGGCGTCCCAAAAATGTCTGTCGTCTTCTATGCTACTTGTATTATTTTAAGTAGATGTGCCCATTTTAGGACCTCTTCAATACTTATTTTACCAGTTTATTTTACTTTGGTTATTCTATGCAGACATCTGCATTGAAAGTTGTTTGCAGTGGATGGACTTACTATTTTTCCAGGACTCTGCTCCATGTAGGAGGACACTTTATACATAGGTTTAAAATATATTATAGTGCAGTGTAGGCTGCATATAGCCTCCAAATTATAGAGTTATTCAGAAAGGAGGATTTGAAGCTTTAAACACTCCTACTTCTGGAACTGTATGCCATTGTGAAACTCTGACATGTCACTACATGCAGAAATCACCAACCCAGAATCTCCCTTTCCAATGATGGCCTTTACACCTTTTTAAGATGACCTGGAAATAAATTTAATTATGTAATTAATATCTTGAATAGCAAGAGTAAGAGGTGTATTCTGCATATAATATAGGACCATATTGTACCCTTCTGCAGTCAAACACATAGAAGGATGACTGGTGGGGGGTCCAGAAAACTTTGATTCACCTTAGTTTCCTTCTAGCGCTACCCTCAGTTGCAGAAGGAGGAGAGCGTAAAGGAGGCAGAGGGCTTGACCCACAGAGTCCAGGGATCTATGGGGAACTTTTATCAGCTTTGCACATCAAGACACTCCTTGAGGAAGGCAGGCCTCTTGTGATATTACCTTCCACCAACAACATTTACACCCAATAGCATGACTCCTCAGGGACTGTACTGCCACTGGATACCTTCCTTTAGGTTGTGTACTAGAAGCTGGCCTATACGACAAATGTACCATAATGTGTATATTTAACAACACTGTATGGTTTTGTAAAAACTAAATTAGACTTAGTTTGCATCATATGCATAGGCACAACCATTGATGGGGATAAAAGGGACACAATTTCCTTCCTCATGCGCGCGCACACACATTTTCCTTCCCATTAGTGCTTTTCTGTGCACATGCATATACAACTCTGCTGGTACACTGCAGGGGAAACAAAAATGAAATTCCTTTTCTCCTCCTTGTTATAGATCCCTCCCAGCTGCTGCTTTTCTCCGTCTACCACAACCACACCACACCCTTTGCCAGCCAAATTCTGGTAAACACAAGTGTTGACAAATCAGGTATCAGGTAAAAGAAGCACCAACAACTGCAGTGCTTGGTCTTTCTTTTTCCCTCCAGGTGATGCTTTAGCAGCCACCACTTCCATCTCATCACTTCCCTTCCTCCTTTATTATCCACATTGGAATAAAGAAACAGTATACTGGAAGGGAAAAAAGGATGAGAATTGTGGAAGCAGCAGGAATGGGAAGTGGTGGGAGTGGAAATGGGTATGTTTATAGTAGAAGATGCTAATTCCTCTGCACACCCTTCCCTCCAGCTCCCAGATTGGGGGGGACGACACAAAAACCTAAAAAACAAACAAAAAACCCCAGTTATACATATTGCCCCTTTCATATGTTGCAAACTTTGTTCCAAACTTGGTTTTGCTCTGGAAAGTTACCATGTTAAATGGGCACCTTCTTATCAACACCATTTCTCCATGTAGTCAGAGTTCTATCTGCTAACTTCAGTGTCAAAAATATAAGCTTTGATGACTTTTTACTTCTGCAGAACCAAGACAACATAAGGAGGAGTGAATTGTGCTCTGCTCTGGTTCCTACATCAGCAAGAATTGTTAACTCGTTTCGGAGCCATGCTTTACTTTTCATTACAAATGTGTAACCATGGGGTTGCAGAAGCTCAATTGAGTTTGCTTGTAGAATCTGTAGTAATGGTGATGCAAAAGTCAGAATGCAGCTTGATTTTTATTTCAATACCTAGGAGAAGTTTGCAGGGCTAGCAGTTAGAAAAATCTATTTCTAAATAAGGCAGAGTTGATTTGACATTGGAGAAACAAGAAATATGGAAACACACAATGTCTTTTGAACAGTTACATTTCAGAGTAGACCCACACTTAAAAAGCCTGACTGATGCAGTCTGTAGCAGACTTCCATAGTTGTACCATATTGAATCATGGTAAGCCAGGCGACAGTTGGTCTGCAACTTGGAACTTAAGTGTTTGATTGTCTGTTCTTCTCCAAGTCACAAATGCTGTCAGTTACATGATGATGCCCTGTTACTCTTCTTGTATGGGATGCTGCAAATTATTCTAAATATAGTGAATTTTTTTCTGTCTGTGCAGGTCACCTTTTAAAGATAGACTTTGCATTCTACCAAAGAGTGAATCTGATTTTTCTGTGCTGGCTTTAAACCATTTTGTTTTGTGTTTTATTTGTAGGCCAAAGCCATTGCATGAAATTCCTGCCTTCTACTGTCCTGATAAGAACAAAGTGAATTTCATTCCTAAAAGTGGCTCTGCTTTCTGCCTTGTCAGTATTCTCAAGCCACTTCTTCCCACCCAGGATCTTACACTCAAAGGCGCTACTCATAGCCTAACTGTTTCCTCTGGCATGACACCGAGTTTGCTACAGCCCATTGCTATGGCCTCTCTGTCTGCAAATACAGAGCAAGACCGGATCTCTCGTGGAACAAGTACAGTAATACCGCACACCTCTCTACTCCAGCAATCAGGACACATTGAAGATGCTGAGGGATAAGTCTCTGGAAAGACTGCAAGGAAAATCTTGTTGAAACTAGTTGTAACTGGTCACACCTATTTGCTCATTTTAACAGCTCATGACGTTGTCATAATCAAACTGTATTATTCTCCTGATCTCCATGACTATATTGGTAGCATGCTGAGCAATCTAGGAGGAAGCAGCAGATGAAGCAGTGCTGTATTCTGCTTGTGAAGAGTCAAGTTCACTTTCTCATCTGCATTTTTTTTTTTCAAGCACTGGTAAAACGGACTGTCAATAATTATTTGCCATTGGAAGGATCAGTTATCGTGATACTTTGTGTCCTTGTTAGACTTTTTTCAACAACAACAAAAATCTTGAGAGCCAGCTGATGCCACCAACCACTCTAACTTGCAAAAGTAACCATATGGCACTGCAAGACCCATCTTTTGTATGATAATGAATATTTTATAACAAGTTTGCATTTTCTGATACATAGCAGGATGTTCAAAAGATACCTTCCTAGCCACTGTTTTCCCTTGTTTGAGTGGTACGTTTTTCACAGCTGTTTTCCAGCTGCTGGGACCAAAGGATTGTTGAAATACTTTAGCAGTGTCAATCATGTGACCTTGTTCAACAGTTCCCACTCCCCAATAAAAATAATTAAATTTAATGTATCAAAAATTTTAAAACAAAAGGAAAGAGAAAACAATATTAGTATGTTATGTGCATTTGTTTTTTATATCAGGGTTTTGTGCTTTGGTAAACCACATTGTTCTTGAAACTTCTGCTGCCTATATAGAATTCCTATGTACATTTAATTACATGGGTGGAAGATAGCATTTTTAGAGCACTTGTCCCAGTAGTGTAATCAGTTTTCCATATAATTTTTGTTTGAGTTAAAAAATGAATACTATCCCCTCTCTTCCCTCCCTCCAAAAAAGAACAAAAAACAAAAACAAAACCTACCACTTGCCTCTTGGGAGCTCCCTTGGTTACTTGTGTAATTCAGTCTGAATCAGTTTTGGGCATAAAATTCACTCTGTTGTGCTCATCACTGTACTGTAGACCCTAGCCACGTGATACTGAAATGACTGTGCATGGTTCCTCCTCCGTGTCATAATGCTGTTTTGTGGGTGTGTTGAGGGTAGTAGTTTGTTAGGCATGGTATTTGTTACACAGCAGTCAACAACAGATATGTTCTCTCTTTTTGACTAGCAACATTGTCGAGTGTTTCAAAGAGAGGATTTGTTGATACCTGGTTCTGGTCTGCAGCTGTTATCAGTTTCTTTTATGCCTCTGTGGTTGTTTGACAGTTGATATAAAAAATGAAAATGGGGAGGGTGTTTCAAATTGAGCTTGTTCAGGGACTGCAGTGAGGTTTCTCCCAGAGTACTAAAATACATTTCTTGTCTTTAGATAAAAATCATAGTCCAAACATCTGCAACTGCTCTAATACCAAAGTAACTTCAAGTTACAAAAATCAGTTGACAGGAGCCCTATTTTGGGGACGTGGCTTCAGTCACTTCAGTGTGGTGTCATAATATATAGTCTTTGGGTCTGAATAGTCATCCACTGTGTATGTGCAGCTCTCATTAACTTACATACAAACAATTCCTATGGATCAGCTGCATAATCTCATGCCTGTTTGTAATTATATATTTTTAAGAACCATATCACAAGTGTAATAGCTTTGTTCTTTGTATAATGCACTCAGAATTGAGTTTCAGAGACCTGAGCCAGGAAAAATACTTATGTATCTTAGCAGCTAATAGTTTCTGTGTACTTATGATGCACATTGGATAGTTCCTGTATATCCCACATAATAACATATAGCAATAAGTCTACTAAAAGAATAAGTGTAAAATGCACCAGCCTACACAAGTGCTATATTCATGGTATAATGAGCACCCCTTTTTAAAGTTACCTGATAACCAAATTTCACCACTTAAGTGCATTGGTTATTTATAGGGTTATTAGATCTGCTAAATTAATTAACAAATTGAGGACCAAATCCTGCTCACTTTACTCATTCCGACTGAAATCAGTCCTCAAGTGAGTAAAAGGACTTCATCATGAATGAACATATTTGGTCCACATCAATAAATTGGGGGGAGGAAGGGGGCCGAAGGAAATTTGATAATAGTGGCTAGTATATCAAAGCTACATTATACAAATTATCATCTTACTAGTAATGTCCAATTATTGCTAACTTCTGTGGACATCTAAGAGAGTCTTCTATCTAAAACATTTTAAAATCATGGTGGAAAATAAAATCCAAGATAGCTTATTTAGACAGCATTAGGGTTTGGACAAAACCTGATATGATTTTTGGCTTTGTGAAGATGGGAATGCTTACACAAGCCCTTTTTGTATGGCATCCAAACTAATTTCTACTTCATAGTAACAGGTAAAGTGCTTTTGCCATTAATGCCAAACAAGCATGGTGCTTATCAGGAGATCTTAACTAGATAGTTAAGTACCAAAGGGCTAAAGTCAGCATGCAAGACTTTTATTAGTATTGGGGTTATTAACTGTCCTCCATCCAACTGCATCCTAATGTCTTTGTTCAACACTGAGTGAATATTATAAAATAGGAAATGGGGTCTCCTATCTTAGATTTTTCTATAGTACCCATTATTGTAATAGTTGAGCATTACTCCCTCCTGTAGATAATTCACATAGATGTGCATTATGAGACAATGTACTATATAAAAGTGGGCTACTCCACTAGGAACCAAATGGAAATTATAGGGTTTTTTTAATACAAGTTAAAAAACATCAAAACTGAATTAGAGACTTTTTTTAATGTTAGATTTTTTTTTAACATGCCACAGCAATGACTCATAATTAAGGTGATAAGATGGCTTCTGTTTGAAGATCAACTTTTGCAAAAATTTTCTTTAGCCTTAAATTTTTCATGCTTTTTCTTGTTCCAGAACGGAGGTATTTGGTAAAGTTTTATAGGTCATTTTCAAGACATGGATCTTAAAATGGTGTTGTATGGGTTTTTAACTTCTTGAAAATCGTGTGGTGGGGGGTTGTTCCATACATATCTCAAAAGATGGTATGACATAAAGACTTCAAATTAGTTGTGACATATCTATCCCCAGTCAAAACTAGTGTACAAGACTAGCTACCTTTTTGAATTCTCTATTAATATTAGTCAAAAATTGTCCAGTGACCATTTACATGGGTGCATAACTTGACACATCTACTACTTGATATGCTGAGGTGTTGAGTGTTCCCAACCATAGTTCAAAGCAGTGGGTGGCTGAGCGCTTACCATCGCTGAAAATCAGGCACTCAGTATCCTAAACTGGACATCCCAAAAGCAAGGCATCCAAAGTTAGTGGACACTTGAAAATTTTGGCCTTATTGTCAACAAACATTAAAAAGTTAGTCCAGTGGCCATGGAGTTCACAAGCTCTGTAGAGTATAAAAGGCTGATTGTAATAGTTGTAATTCAGCTCTAAATTGGCAACTGCAACTATTAGAATATTTTTCTTACTTCTTTACTTGAGGCACAGGAAAACAGTCTTATTAAACTTCCATTTGCTTCTGCTGCTTATTCCTCACCTGATGGCATAATCCTGTGTGTGGCATCCCAGTAAATTACTGTGATGTCACAGAAAAAAGAATTACACCCTAGGAGTATTAACTTTTAAGAGAAGTCCTGTTTTCATGCATGTGTCCCCAGTACAGAAGAAAGGATAGAAAATATTGAAGCCAAACTCTTGCTGACTTTTTAAAAGATTTCCATAAAGCAACAGGAGCTCATTAAGAACATATTTACCCTCAAGACTATTCTTTTTCTTTATTTTAAAGTATGATTTACTAGATCTCAAAATTTGAAATTATTAGAGCATACTAAATTTGATCCTATTGGGGAAAATAGGAGCCTTTATAGTTAGGCACTTACATAGCCTCCATCATTGTAGTATCTGGGGAAGTTATTAAGATATTGTGAACATTTATGCACTTGTTAGAAAATGCATGAAAAAAACTCAGTCCTGGTGAATTTTAGGCCAAAGGCAAGTATAGCATTTCTTGGTGCTTATGTTCCAACTTTGATTCCTGTTCCCAGTGGGTTAAATTGCCAAGAAAACTTTTCAAGCAAAGAACTTTGGATAATTAAAAAAAGAAATAAACTTTTGGTACTCAGGGAAAAATTTAACAGCTGGGTCATTCATGATTTATCCATTATCCTTTGCCCAGACTCAGGACTTCTTATTTAGCTTTGTTATTGGTGTCATCAGTAGCAAATAGTAAAGCAAAATCCCCTTATAAGAGTGCACTCTCTTTCTCCCCCTCCCCCCCCCCACCATCTCTGAAATAATGTAGTGTGACTTCGGCACATCACTTCAATGCCAGTGGTATCAAAAAGGTTTTTCCCTTTCAGGTTTATTTTCTCTATTGCTGAAGGCCAGTCATTTTCTCCATGAAAATTTTAGGGGGAAAAATCTGATTTGGTAAACCGCATGAAAATAAAATATGTAACTTGCAGTTGCAAAGACCAATAATGTTTGGGTACTCACAGGTATTTTGATCCACCTCTCTGTCTCCTAATGCACATATTAGTCTTGTTTGGGGCCTTTTTCCCTTCTATTTTTATAGATTGATGTGAGACCTATGTCTGCAAAAAATTTCTTCTTGAATAAATGTTCAGACTTGTCCTACCCACCCAGACTTGATTCACACATTTTCAATAAATATGTCCAAAACAGGGTTTGTGTGTTGTTTCCATTTATTCTTGGTTTTCATTTAATTATTGCCTTCTCAAAAAAAATGCATGACCAAAAATAAAGGGCCTGGCTAGACTCCCAAAGTGAATATTGTTAGAGGACCAGGGACTTTTCATCCAGTCCTGAAGTCAAGGTGCTGAATGCCCCCTTCACTCCCATTGTAGTCAACAGGAGTTGAGAGCTCTCAGGACCAAAGCTGTTTTTCTCTGACAAAGTTCAACAAGTTAATAAAGGGATCATCCATCATAATCAAAAGGGATGAAAAAACACTATGTAAGAGCTAAATTTCATTACTATTAAAGCACTTGAGATTGTGGTCACAATTTTCAAAACTGGGTACATAGGCACTTAAAATCAGGGCACTTTTAAAATAAGTGCAGGGTCCCGCAGTCTCTATTGATTTAGAGGGGATGTGTGGGTGCTTAGCTCCTCAGAAAATCAAACTTCCATGGGCAACCATTTGCCCTGAATTTTGTGGTTGTTTAGGTGAGCTCAATGTTGGGGGGGGGGGGGCGTGCATGAATGGGATCCCTGCACACAATCCTTCAGTCTTTCCACCATTGTAGAGAATCTTTGACGGTGGAGGGCATTGACAAGGGTTTGTTTAGTCTGTCCTTGTTTGGCATATATACAGATGTGAGCCTTGCTTGTAGACACCTAATGCATAGCTCTTGCATGAGATTATGAATGTGCATACCGCCATGTGTCTGAGAAGCTGAAGGCAATTTCTGGCTGACATTTGCAGGCTGGCCTGAACTGTATTAAGGTGATCAGTGTTAAATCTCTGTAGCAGGTGAAATACTTTCACCTGCACTTTGTCAAGAAAAGCCCCTATAAACACCAAGCATTGTACGGGGTCAAGGTCTTTCAAGTGGCATATAATCTAGGAACGAGCCTTGAGAATGCAATTGTCCAAATAAGGGTAAATCATAATGTACATGGATGAGCTGCTACCACAGAGAGAACCTTGGAGAATACTCTAGGTGCGGAGAAGAGGCTGTGGCAGTAGTCCTGGCCAATGGCAAATCTGAGGAATCTTCTGTATGATGGTTAGATCAATATGTGGAAATAGGCATTTTGGAGGTCAAGGGCCAAGAACCAGTCTCCCTACTCTAAAGAGGGAATAATTGCTGCTAGAGTGATCATTTTGGATTTTTGTGCATTGATGTATTTGTTCAGTGCTCTTAGGTTTAAAATGGGTCTCTACCTCCCTTTTTCCTGGGGATCAGGAAATAATTGGAATAAAAACCTTTCCCTTGATTGGGAACTGGTTCTCTAGTCCCAGGTTTAATAGGTGATCTATTTCCTGATGTAACAGTCTCTTGTGAGAAAGGTCCCTGAAGAGTGATGGGGAGGGAACATGGGTAGGAGGGAGGGAGATGAAGTGGAAGAGTACCTTTGGAAATGATCTCCAAGACCCATTGATCTGAAGTTGTGTTCCCAGTTCTGTTTGAAAAGAGCAAGGTGATTTCTGAATGGATGTGGGACAGTTGTATGCTGCAGCAAGTGATGTTGGGATAGATTGCTTGGGGCCTTGACCAGTGTATCAAAACTGGTGTTTGGCAGTTAAGGGCTGTGATGTTGAGATCTCTGGAGCTGGAGGTCTCCTTTTTTCAGGTTCTTAGTCTCTTGTGTTGAGGCTCATTGGGCCAGGTGGGATCTATGTATGATTACATACTAAATTTCCTTTTCTGCACTGGCTTGTAGATCCCCAAAGAGCGCAACGTGGCCCTTGAATCTTTGAGAGTGTGAGGCAAGGCATCAGTCTTGTTGGTGAAGAGCTTGGAACCCTAAAAAGAGAGATCTTTGACTGTTGTCTGCACTTCCTGTGGGAGTCCCGATAGGTATAGCCAGGAATTACCACCGCTGTTGATACTGAGCGGGCCGCTATGCACACATCATCTAGAGCAGTCTGTAGTGCCATCCAAGTGATCAACTGATCCTCATTGAGGATAGCTTGAAATTGTTCCTTTTGTTCATTTGGGAGGTGTTCAATAAAAGCGCTAAGTTTACTATAATTCATATGGTCATACTTTTTGGGGCCTGGTAAGTCACAATCCAGAATTATAAGGTTGCAGAGGAATACGTTTTTCTCCCAAACAGATCCAGCCTCTTTCACTTTTTGTTGTCGGGGGTAGATTTAATACAGTAGGTACTGCTTTCCAGAAGCATTCACAGCATCTACAATTATGGGAATTCGGTGAGGGGTACAAAAAGAGAAAATTTGCCTTCTTGGAGGGCACATACTATATTTTTATTGGTTCTCTTGTAAGTAGGTGTTTGTTTGCCAAATAATTTTGGCAGGACCTAGAAGCGCCTCGAATGGGAAGGCAATGCATGATGAGGCTGTATGTAGTATATCTAGTAACTTATGGTGCAACTCCCTTACCTCTTCAAGAGGGATTTTGAGTACATTAGCGACTCTGAGTGAGGTCTTGGAAGAGTTTGAAATCACCCGCCACTGATGGTGGGGGAGGCATCACAGCTTCATCCAGTGAGGATGAGGAGATGTTTGCTGGTGTGGGATAACATCCCTGTTAATGTAGTCTCCTGCTCTTCAGAAGTTTGCTCTTGATGACCAGGGCTCTGGAGAGAGAGGCCAAGGGAGATCTCCTGGTTGTCCCTCTATAGGGAATACTGGAGGCTCTAGATGGGTGATATCTGTAGGCAGCCCACAGATCACAGTACTGTCACTGGGATGGAGGAAACAGCATGGGTCCTGGCATGCACAAGTATCCATACCAGGCAAGCTGAAACTGTGGATGTGAGTGAACTGTGGATGCTCTCAGGCGTTGCACGGGTGAACTGTAATGTGAGGCTAAGGATAGGTTGTCTTCCTCCTCACTGGAGAATGGTTAGGCAGACAGGGAAGCTAGTGGTGAATGTCTCAGTGCTGAGATTGAGCCCAGGAATCGGGATGTAGATGGAAGTGGAGCACAGGTACTGAGCAGTGGGGATTCCAGAGTCTCAGTTATCAGCAAGGCCTTGGAAAAGTAAAATTTCTGCGGTACTGCCGATCACCAGTGCCATCAGGGTTTGCTGCTGCTGGCTTGTTGATACTGAGGGAGTTGATGGAGTAGGTTGAGATCTATCACGCAATGATTGGACAGAAGAGGCCCTCTGGAGGCATTCAGTACCAATGTGTGCTGCGGCAGTGCCAATTTTGTAGAGACAGTGCAGACTCTGTCAGCAGCTTTTTCCAGTGGTGCCAACGGTTTCAAGATAGTGCCCGATAGCCATTTTGGCTTAATGGTGGTACCTGCATCTGAGGAACTGGGAGTCTTCTGTGTGCGGTGCCACAATATCGACAGTGTGGAAGTAATGGATCTTGTTGGGAATGTCCATTGGACGGACAAGTGTTCAGATCGGGGGCTTGTAGCCCTTTTCTTATAAGCCTTCCAGGGGGGAATCAGTGGATTTTCTGTAAGTTTCCCCTTCCTTGGAGGTTTATGGTCACTGTAGTAATGGTTGTGCAGGAGGAGTCCCAGAGCTAGGATTGGAGGCCAGTCTGAGGGAAGTCTCCCTCAGTAAGAGTTTGTTTCAATTCACGTTTTTTTCTGGATCTGGCCTTGAGTTTCTGGCAAAAGGTACACTTTTGCAGGATGTAAGCTTCTCCTAGGCACCGAATGTCCATTATTCCTCAGTATTGCCTCTTTACATGAGAGGCAGGATTTGAATCTGGAGGAACCAGGCACATCCCTTGATAGGGGAAGATTTGCAGTGTGGGGGAGAAAAATACCCGTCAACAATGACGGAGAAAAGGAAGATATACAAATTTAAAAGAGGAGGGTTTTTTTGTTTTGTTTTGAGATGTGCATAAGGGGAACAATGGAAACTCCACAAAATAGTATAAAGAATGGAAACTCTACTGTCAGCTATCAAAAAATAAGGCAAATAGAAATTTGATTGACTGCTAATCACTCCGTCTTGGGCTAAGGGCAGTTGAGAAGGAATTGACAGTGGTTTGCCCGTGCAGTACTAGATAGCCGTAAGGCAAGGCAAGAGAAAGGGAGAGTGCATGTGCAGGCCGAATGGACGCTATCTAAAACCTCTGATCAGAGGTGCCAGGGATGCAGACACATCTACAGTGGAGCATCCGTAGGGACACTACTCGAAGAAGGAAAGAGATTTTAATCGCCACTCTACCCTCCACTGGCTGTCCACATAGAGTAAAATCAAGGTGAGTTTCCAGGTGTATTAAACGTCTTTTAAAAAATTAAGTGAATAGACTGAACATAAAAATAACTAGGTTGTTAATCAGAAATTCAGAATAATAAAAGAAATGTTGGAGGCTCAGTACAATTTGAGTTGTTTGACCACTGTCCTGCAGGCCTAGCATACATTCAGTTGCTTGCTTGGCTGTTCTGACCCCTCTAGCATGACATCTTCAGTTGGCAGAGATTAATAGGACTACTAAGTAATCTTGCAGATGTCTGTTTCTGCATACCACAGCACATAAGACAAAATACACAACCTATATGCTTGCAGCTGGCACATAGATAATGGTGATGGGAACAACAAGTTATCCTTGAACATCTGGGGGTACACTTTTTCATTGCTAAGGGGCATATTTTTACACCGCCCCTCCTAGCACCAGATGTTGTTTTGACAACCCCAATTATTTGGTGAGAATGGAATGTAGTTAAGGATGAAAACCCAATGTAGGTAATTAGCATATATGATAATAAGTAGAGAGGTAATTAGATAAAAGTTGTTTACCTGACTCTGTAGGAGGTGCTGCCGGTTGGACCAGAGGCCACTGACTCCCTGCGGGGCCCCTGAAGAAAGCAGTTCCTGTATACAGCCTTCTGAGTAACTGCTTAGCTCTCCAGGCTTGGTGAGTATACTATATTGTAGTTAATTTTAGGTTTTATCTTCGAGTGATTGCTCATATCCATTCCAATATAGGTGAGTGCATGTCACACTGCACGGTTCCCGGAACTTTTTTCCCCTTAGTAGACCCCGTAGGGCCGGCTCTGGTGCCCCCTGGAGTGCCCTGTGCATACCGCAGCACATGAGGCACTGCCGGCCCCACATCCCCTCAGTCCCTTCTTTCTGCCCATGATGGTCGGATGGAACTAGCACTTGCTCTCTGCAAGTGCCATTCCCCTTCTTTTATCTCTTTGTTAATCTAAGTACCTAGTTAGTTTAAGTAGTTGTTAAGTGCTGTAGTTTAGGAAGAAGTCCCTGACGGACTTAAGGTGGCCAGGCTATGTCCCAGCCACCTGGGTTTAACTCCCCCTTAAGTGCCTGGGGGGACAGCAGACAAGAGTAAGATAGTCAATGCTTTTAACGGTGAGCCAGAGGCAGAGAGATCAGGTTTAAAGCCTTGTTCTTATCGCAGCGCTCCTCTCTGTGTCCGGGTCGTCCTGCTCCCTCTCGGTGCGGAGCGCATTGCCGGCACCGTTGGCACTGGATTCCATCCCGGCGGTGCCGGAGGTCCCGGCGGTAGTGGGGCTCTCCCGGCACTGCAGCTCCACGCGGCACCGCGGCTCTGGTGGTAGCGGGGCTCTCGCGGCACCGCAGCTCTGGTGGTAGCGGGGCTGTCAGCGGCGCTGGGGCTGCACACAGTACCGCGGCTCCACGCAGTGCCATAGTTCTCCGCGGTGCCGAGGGCTCATCAGAGCTGCCCCTCGGCGGATCCCCTTTCCTCCCCATACCGACACAGGCGGTCCTCATTGTCCTCTATGGCGGAGGCAGTGAAAACACAGTCCCCAGCGTGGGCACAACACCCAGGACCAAGCACTGCTGCCTGTGTAGCGGCTCCAGTCCCACGAGGGGGACAGTAGTCGGGACAGCCGATGCCCCCATAAGGTGTCCAAGCAGGTGGCACAGTCAGCCCCAGCTGCGTCCTGGGGTCAAGGACCTTACTGGGCCCCATGAGACACCCAGATGGGACCAGAGCCCCAATCCACTCTGTTAGCAGGGGTACAGTCCGTGCCCTGGCACAGTCTAAGGGCCATAAACACCGCTCCTCAGCCGAGGAGTCAGACGCTGTGGAGAGACCCGCTACGGATGCATCCCTTCGGCAAGGGGAGCACCCACAAGACTTGCCTCGGCAGTCCTCTTCCTCCTCCCTGGACAAAGCAGTCTCCAGGGATCACATGGCACCACTGGAAGATTTCAGGGCGCACCAGGAGCCGCTCAAGAGGGGGGCCCCTACCTTGAGGTTGGATTCCGCCATCCTGCATGGAAGAATCATGGTGGATAGGACAGCGCTCCTAACGTGCAATGACACTGCTGCCACGGCGGGTAGGGCCATAGCCCTTGCCAGTTCCATGAGGATGTACTCATGGCTGCTACCCTCAGGCCTGTCCAGGAGGTGCAGCAATTAATCCAGGACCTTCCCTTTCATAGGTCAGCCCTCTTCTCCAACCGGACCAATGTGGAACTGTGTGGTCCGAAGGTCTCCAGGGCCACACTTCGCTCCCTGGGCCTGTACACGCCCCAGGCTCCCAAGCAGCAGTCGCGGCCCAGGCGCAGCAGCGACCAGGACCTCCGCATAGGCGCTTTGGGATGATGGCCTCTATCATCTCCCAGCTGCACCGAGGCCCCACAACAACAGCCAGGCACTGCCTACTGCTGTCAGGCCACGTGGCGGCCTGCACGTGCATAGTGAGGCTACCTCGCCTGAGGCACAGGCCGCTTCGGGCATGGTTGGCCTCGATATATATGTGCTGAGCAAACACCCACTGAATTGGGTGGTCCAGTTCCCCCACCCGCCCTAGCTTCCCTAGACTGGTGGACATTCTGATGGACTGATGGGCAGTAGGGAAGGGCGTTCCGTTCACGGAACTGGTCCTGTCAGTCACTTTAGTCTCCAACGGCTCGTATGTGGGATGGGAGCCCACATCAGTGCCAACCTGAGCACTCGGGGGCTCTGGTCGGGGGAGGAGAGGTGCTGGCAGGTCACCGTGGAGGAGTTCAGTGCCATTTGCCTAGCGTGCAGACTGTTTCTCTGATTCCTGACAGACAGAGTGGTGCAGGCGCTGCCGGACAACACCACACCCATTTTTACATAAAGAGGCAGAGAGGGGCATGCTCCTCTGCTCTCTGCGAGGAAGCTACCCGTCCGTGGGGCTTTGCCGTAAGGAACGACTCCGCTGGACTGCATCTCACCTCATGGGGGTGAGGAGCAACAAGGCGGATCGCCTCAACAGGTCATTTCTACCCCACCACGACTGGTCGCTGCACTCAGGGGTAGTGACTGCGATCCTCCAGAAGTGGGCTGTCCCCCAATTGGATCTGTTCATGTCGGTTTGGAATGTGCAGTGCCAAGGCTCGGCTTGCGCCGGGGTCATGAGACTGGGTTGGTTTCCGATACGTTCCGCAGTAACGGGACGGGGACCTTCAGGTATGCGTTCCCGCCCACTCCACTCCTGCCAAAGGTCTTACTGAACATAAACAGGGCAGGGCGGATGTCATATTCACTGCTCAGGCCTGACCGAGCCAGTGCTGGCTCAGCATGCTGTTGGACCTTTTGTTCGCCCCGCCCATGGGGCTCCCGAGGCGGCACGACCATATCTTCCAGAACCACGGTCGCCTGTTGCCCCCGGTCCTGGATTCCCTGCAGCTCACAGCCTGGAGGCTCTGTGGCTGACAGAGGTAGTGGGAGCCTGCTCGGTGCAGGTCCCACAACTCCTGCTGGGCAGCAAGGACCCTTCTACACAGGTCGTGTATCAGGCTAAGTGGACATGGTTTATCTCTTGGGTGGAGTCCCGGGGCATTCCGCCAGCCTCTTGCCTCCTCAGGTGACCCTGGAGTACTCCGGGGTCTGGTGCTGGCCTAGTTGACAGCTATTTTGGCCTTCCATCACCCGCTAGCGGGGAGATCCCCGTTCTCCCATCCCACGTTGGTCAGAGTGCTCAAGGGAGTGGAGAGGCGGTATCTCTAGATCCGCAACCCGGTCCCTCCCTGGGATATCAGCCTGGTCCTCTCGAGACTCATAGGGCCCTCCCCCTTGGAACCCATGGCTTCACGCCCTCTGCCGCACTTCGTGGACAGTAGCCTTCCGGGCAGCCATTACCTCAGCTTGGGGGGGTCTCCAAAATTAGGGCCTTGACCTCGGAGCCCCCTTATACACTATTCTATACAGATAAGGTGCAGTTGAGGCCTCGCCCAGCCTCCCAGCCTGGGTTGGTTTCCCAATCTCATTGTAACCACGATTGATCTCTCCCTGTGTTTTTCCCAAACCGCGCGGTTTGGGTTTGGAGATGGCATTCGCTAGACGCGAGACGAGCCCTGGCCTGCTACATTGAAGACATGGCCGTTCCAGAAATCGGCGCAGCTCCTCACCACGGGGGGGGACCGGATGAAAGGATCACTGGTCTCCACCCAGCACATCTCCGCGTGGATCACATCCTTCATCAAGTGCTGCTAGGAGCAGGCGAATGTACTGCAGCCAGTTGTCATCACAGCGCATTCACCCAGAGCTAAGGCCTCGTCTGCGGCTTTTCTGGAGTGAGTGCCCCCGCAGGACATCTGCAAAGCAGACGCCTGGTTGTTGGTCCACACCTTCACGTCCCACTACGCCATCGTTCAGCAGGAGAGAGAGGACATAGATTCGGCAGAGCCGTGCTGAGGGCAGCTCACCGGTAACTCCTACCCACCTCCGAGGTATGGCTATTTAATCGCCTATATTGGAATGGATATGAGCAATCACTCAAAGAGAGAAAACAGGGTTACTTACCAGTAACTGTTGTTCTTCGAGACGTGTTGCTCATATCCATTCACACCCACCCCCCGTCGCCGCTGTCGGAGTTGGCAGAAAGAAGGGACTGAGGGGGCATGGGGCCGGCAGTGCCTCGTGTTGCGGCATGCGCAGGGCACTCCATGGGGGAACCAGAGCCGGCCCTACGGGGTCTGCTAAGGGGAAAAAAGTTCCGGGAACCGTGCACTGTGGTGTGCACACACCTATATTGGAATGGATATGAGCAACACATCTCGAAGAACAACAGGTACTGGTAAGTAACCCTGTTTTTTGTATTCAATTAGTATATCTATAGGAAACCTTGCACATTAAACCGTATTGTTCTGCAAATCAGGTGTACCATGTCTCACTGGTATTCACACTGATCACTAAGTGTCCAGTATCGACAATTAGCATCCCTGGGTGGGCTTGATCAGCTGTGAGTGAGACGATTTTTGAGGTGTATGGTGCAAGGGTTTTTCTTACTGCGTGTCAGCAGGGTAGCAACCTGTCTGGCACGGTTCTCTGTGAAGCTGTATCTGTATTTGGCTTCTGGAGGAGGGCATTACGTCCTCTACAGGAATGTGTTGTGAGTCAGGCGGTCGAGGGGTTGCCACTCCCGCCCTCCTTTCACTAGAACAAGTCTCAGATATGGAAGTTTTTATGGATGACCTGGGAAAAGGACCCATCGTCTGGAGGAGCATTTAAGGGTAAAATGGCATATGCAGACTTGATGCTACAGTGGGAACAATTCATAGAGATAAAGCCTGATCCTAAGAAAAAGCACTTGGCTGCTTTACATGGGCTCGTTTTAGTATCTAAAACCCTTACTGAAGAGTCAGGCAAGTTAGCCAAAGAAAACAAGGAGCTGCATGAACAATTGATAGCATGCCAAGGTCAAGTACAGAAACTGAAAATAGAGTATGAATCTTCAGTATCCCATTGTCTCACTCAAGCTAATTTGCTCTCTAACTGTCAGTGTGATGCAGAGGGGTACAAAGAGGAAGCTAAACAGTGGGAGGAAACAGCTCATATCTGGGAAGCGAAATGTAAGGACACGCAAGCTGCGGTACGCGTTGTCCTGGAGGAGAAAAAGAGGGAAACTGAGGGCCAGTCCCATGCAGTTTGTTGACAGCAGTTGTCTCTGCACAAATCAATTGGCTGCTGCTCAGGGAATTATTGCTGCCATGCAGGTAGACGGAGATTGTGATGGTGCACAGAGTGTTGGTATGCAGGATTTTGATCTATCAGCCCTCTGTTATGCAAAGGCTGTGTGGGATAAGAACCAGTCAGATCAGAGCATAGAATATCCTTCCCCTTATGTTCCTGTCAGGAAGATAGTAAAACAGCTGGCTGAGGGGGATATGCCGCAGGCTACTGCACCCATGGTTCCTGTGCTTGTGGAGACCAGGAAAGAGATTATTGGAGAGGGGGAGGAGGAAACCACCACCCACACTACCACTAAAATGAATAAGATACTGAGACCTGAGCAAGTGCAGACACTGAAAAAAGCTTTAGAAAACATCACCCCTGACAATGTGGTTGCCTGGTTTGCACAGCTTACCACAGTTCCTCAGTTAAATTATAGTGATTATGCCTTGCTCTTAAGGGAATGTCTCCCATTAGACACTGTTTTGGGACTTCATGTAGATATGCAGAGAGGAGAGAGAGCACAGAAGGGTACCCTTATGAGGGATGTTTTTGAGGTATAGATCCTGGCAAGCACATTGAGGTGCATTTTTATCTGAAGCAGCAAGGCCTAGGGGAATGCCCTGATGCTTACTTGCAATGTAAAAAGATCTTATGGCAAGCTATGGGGCATGAGAAGGAAGGTCAAGACCTTATGGACGCAGGCTTTCCAACTCGTTTCGTAGAAGGGTACGTCCGCGTGTAAAAGTTGCTTTGGGTACTCTGAATTTAACAGCTATGACGTGGGAGACTCTGTTACAGGGAGTTCAGCAAGCTCATTTACTAGTGAGCCAAGCCTTCCCTGATAAGCACAAAGGGAAAGCTGACTGCTCAGATTACCTTTCAGAATCAATGGAGCAAGGAAGGTGATTTAATCCCTGAGGGAGTTAACAGAGGGTGTGGCCGAGGGCGAGGCTGTGGGAGGATCGATCCCCTGCACTTGATACTGTGGAATCAAGCTCTCCAATATGCCCCTAAAGCGCTAATTGATGGCAAATCAAATAATCAGCTTGCTGACCTGATTTGTCAGAAGGAAAAGGAGTCTCTCACTTCAGAGAAATGTGCTGATGAGGGTCAATGGCTGACCCCACCTCCTGAGGAGAAGCACTCAGAGGCATGGGGGAGGGATGGCATCCCCGAGTCCCTGATATATGCGGCACCTTTAACATTTCTATTTTTCCCTGCCAGGTATACAGGTGTCCCAGTATACTTACAATCAAGGATGTGTTATTTTCCTCCATTAAATAATCATAATTGATTGATTGTGAAAATGGTGAAGAAAAACCTGGGGCAGAATAATGTCAGCTATCAGGAAACTTCTCAGGCCCTTCAGTTTCTTATTGTAGCTGTATTTGCCTACAAGTCCATTACCAGGCCAATAGTGTAGCCATAAGGGGTTTCTCCTTCCTCCATGCAGTTCTTCTACAACCTTCTGAAGTGTGGTTCATCAAATGCAAAGCATGTTACAGTTACATGATCTTGGACTCACTTTGTTTCAGAAACTGTTATAGATGTTCTTTTACATTTCTTTTCATGTAAAACTTGTGAAAACTAAACATCTGTGTTACTACAATGCTTCTAACCAATAGTACCGTAAGGCATTTAGCCGCTTGATGCAATTGAATTGAGTATCTGCATTATGACTTCATTTCTTTCTTCACATTTTGAGTTTATCATCTGGGTTCAGGTAGCCATGTTTCTTCAATCCCCATTGCCAGGGAACATTTGCAATGTAGCATTTAAATGCTCTTGAATATTTCTATTGTAACAGCAATGATGTTTAGTCCTCATTTATATCTCTTGAATATTGTTGATGTAAGATACAATCCTACTGAAATGTTTTTTCATTCATGTTTGTTTTTAAGATGGGATTTCCGATTTGTTTTGCTTTTCTTGGATATGCATTAGCGTTTTGGTTCCATGTGGTGCTTATGCTTATTAGATTACTGACTTGCTGATCCTTTCTTTTGCATTCTTATTATAGTCAAACCAGGTGCTATGTATTGACAGTTCTCAGCTTCTACGTATCAGAGTTAATATTCAAATAATATGTGTGACCAATTTTTGCTTTAGCTTTTCTTCATATTTTATGTCTGAATGACATTTCTATTTAGCAATACAGCATAGATTTCCATGCTGCAGCAGTGAGTGGCTATTTGAACAATGTGGTAAATGGGCTTGTAGGGAGGTTTCTTCTACCTGTGCAGCAGGCTAGTTGCGGTGTCCTTCTGATCCAGAGTTGAGAGGGCCATGATTTGCTAGAATTTAGGGGATTGTGGGCATCCGTCACACAGGCACTAGAAATCCCTTCTCTTGCAGTGAGAAGAGAACTAAGACCACCATTGTGGCTTGCAGTGAGTCTTGAGGGATATATCTAATGAACAGCCCCATCTGACTGGGGATAGTCTGACCCCACACCAGGTGCCTGGCTTTAGTTATGACTTACCATTGCCAAACACTCATGCACCTGAATCACACATTATTCGCTCTCCTAATTATAACAAGATATACATCATATCATAATTCTGCTATTAAAATTCCTCGTTAAGAAATGTGTTGAATTACAGCAAACAGCTCCCAGCAACCTGAAAAGTATGCAAACAGCCTGAAGGTAAAAAGATACACACTTGTCCAACAAGATTTAACTTATAATTCACAATAAAAAAAATTAGAAAAAGTGACTTTATGTGTCAGGAAATGAGTTGTTCCACATGCTGCAAGTGATCATATAATGAGGTGCTGTATCTCTCACACTCACAAAAGGATCAATACATACACGTGAGCTGCACTTGTTCCCTTTTTAACAAAATACTTATTCTATTTAACAACAAAATGAAAAGAAAAATTCTATCTCTACAGAGGATTAGCTGATTATTCTCCTGCATCTTTACCTAGTTTATAGTTCTACAGCTTCTGTAACGAAGAATAAAATGACTTCTTGTTAGAGAATGGCTACTCTAATGGCATAGACTGTGAGCCAAGTTCAGCCCTGACTTATCACCTTTGGAATCTCCTCTAAAGTACCTGCATTTGCAAATAAAAGCAGAATTTGACTTATGCTTTCTTGTGTAAGGCTAATTGAATGAGAAGAGTACGTCCCGCCCTTGATATTTTGTGCTGCTCAGGCAGTGCAAAATGGCTGCAAAGCCACTTGAATCAACTACCTAGGGATCTTCCAGCTCTCACACAGCTAGTGTAGTGGCTCTATGCCTTTCCCAGCCTAGCAGACCTGTAGTAACTGGATGTGGCTGGAGTTTTCCTGTGGTCTGGCCCTTTGGAGCCACAGGCAGCTTAATGCAATTTAGAGCAGCCCTGAGGCTGTTCAAAGTTGAAATGGAAGCCCAATAGGCCCATGCCTTGCCCCAGGACCAGGATGTCAAAAAGATAATGTAAAACCACCTCTGCCCACTCCCCATTAGTCCTACCCCATGCACAAATTGGCCAGATTAGAGTCTGGCCCCAGATGTGCAATCTTCCTGAAGATTAATGAGGGTCCTGTGCAAGAGCCAAGATACTATGCGGATTATATTCTTGAAATTAACATCTTCACATTGATGTAAGAGAAATCATTTGGGGAGGGAAGGGAGCACGCAGAAACATAACTAGTTTGATCTAGCTTTGCTTGTCTTGTAATTTTGTCTTGCTTAACTCAGCCTTTTCAGTGCTGATCCAGAACAGCTCTCCACATTTTCACATAACATTGAAAATAGTCACAAAACCAAGACATCAAAGATAAAGTGACTTTCCTCTAATGCTCTCAACAGCACCCTTAACACTTTCTCTGTAGTTTGGGACTTAACTATAATCATACTGTCAGACAGTATCGATGTTGTGTGTCTGGACTAGAATCCGAAATCCTCTCTAGAAAGGCAAGGGGAAGTAAGGTTCTATATTTAAGGCCAATGTAGTGAGATATAAGAGTTTGTCCATTGGGTAACTGGAATCAAGCATTAAGAAGTTCATCATCTGAGCGCCCAATGGCATCTGGATTTGAAAGGGGATCCAGATCTGCAAACAGACTGAACCAGGTTGACATATCTTGATTACCGCTCTCCACAGCTAGGAAAAAAAATCAAATGAAATTGTTATTTGTTGAACTGCTCTTAGATCCAACCAGATCTTTTAAGTAATAAAATATTTAAGTTGGTCTTATCCAATTCATTTGACTAAATACATGTGATAATTGCTATATGTTCTCTTTAATCAAAGACAATAGATATTGGACTAAATTATTAGCTCAATTAGCACATGAGAACGACTCATTAAGATAATGAAGATACATTATAAGCTTAACTTGCATGCACCCTGTGGAATAGCACCTAATTTTTAAAAAAATGCACTGTAAAAGTTTGATATCTTAGTGAAACAGAAAAATTAATTAGTATCCTCCACAAAAAACCTTTCATAATGCAAAGTTGAAAATTTAGATACAATCCACTCCAACCTTTTCTCTGCCCCTTAAGCATACGCAGTACATTACTGGAGTGTGTCACTGTGGCAAATGTCAAATACTATATTCCAAGAGTCTTCATGTTATTGTCGTTTCTTGAAATATAAAAAAATTATATGTCCAGTTTTGTGTCTCTGCCAAGTGATTCTTAGTGGTCTGTCCTGCTACCCAACACTAGGGTATCTCATTAGCTCTTTTGGATGTAGAGAGTGGGGGAGAGAAAATAGATTTGTGATGTTTTTGGCATCTTCTGAGGTACAAAGAAGGTCTGAAAGACTTTTTTGAGTTTTTGGGTCATCCCCCCCGACCCCCACCCCATTACTTATTTTTTACAAGAGAAATTCAGGTCTTTTCTACCCTATTTTTCCTGGAAGACTTCATGGGTAATTGAAGAACCAGTAGGATAATGACAACACAGGGAACTGAGCAATTGGAAGGATTTTATCAGACAGCTTAAAGTATTGCTGGTTTTGCTGGTGTTTTTTGTTAATGGATAATATCTTATTCATACAGTTGAGAGAAAAGCTCTCTCTGCTAAAGATTCAGCACTCCTTTTTCTTCAGTTAAGGGTAAAGAAAGCTCCCCGTCCATTTCTCAGGTCTTCCAAGGAGACACTTCATGGAGGATAGACTTGCTAATTCTGAAGTTAAAAAATAGGAGGAAAGAAATGGACCTTTCCTATGGATCAAAAGGAAGCAAAGAAGGGTACAAGCTTCTTGTGGTGGCATGCCTGCCCCACACTGGCCAGGAAAGAGTTAAAAGGGCTCTTGGGGAGGCTGAATGAAAGGTAGTCAATAGGAAGGGGCTACGTGGCAGGCCACTAAGGCCCCAGGAGGCTGGTAAAAAAGGGAGCTGCAGAGCAATAAGAATGATTCCCAGGCACTCAAAGAGGGAGGACTGTCGGCACCCTGGACAAAACAGGGGCTGGATGCTGGGACTCAGCATAGCTAAACATCCTGAAGGTACTGGGATTCCGGGGAAGTGGCCCAGGGAAATCCACGGAGGAGTTGGGGGAAGATGCAGCAGAAGGCTGCCACATGCACAGGGTCCCTGGGCCGGGACCTGGAGTAGTGGGGGGCCCGGGTTCCCCCTGCCCCACAGTTGCCATTTGGGTGGTGGCAGGACTGCAGTAGCCACAGTGGGAAGTGGCTAGAATAGACTGCAGAATCCCCCAGAAGAGGGGAACACAGATTGTGACTCAGCCAGAGGGCCAAGTCACGAGAAGGAGGGTCCAGCGGAGAAAAGTTGAAGGTCAAGACACTGCAGAGAGGGGCATCTGCCCAGCTGACAGCTGATACCCCAAATAGTGAGCAGGAGGCGCCAAGGCGGTGAGTCAAACCATGTTACACTCCTGTGCTTCTTATTTGGGTATTTCCCGCTAATCTGGCTCCTGTCCGCACATGAAAGCATCTCATCTAAGTGTGGTGTTGCTTTAACCCAGGCTGGTTGAACCATCCTTCAGTATACTCTAAAGTTCGAGTGCTGCTTCCAATGTGAATGCAAGCTCAACCACTCAGATGCTTGTATTTCTCCAATGCTCTCCCACAATTTCCCCCCATATACCCAGAAGGATGGACAGTCTTAGTCTCTCACCTGAATGAGCACAGTACCAGTGTGCACACAGTCAAGCAGACACACATGCATAAGGCTTTGCAGTGTGGCCACTCAGAGCTGGGATAGGCCAACCAGGGTGCTCACACCTGGTTGCCACCTGAATTACTTCTGCAATGAAGACATACCTTTAGTCAGCAGTCTTGTTGATGCACATTGAGTAGAATCCAGCTCCCTCTCAAATTGTATTACATTGAAAGGCAAACTTCATTTGCATATAAATGCAACCATGGAAATTTTATATATTTTTTTTATCAAATCTATATAGATTTGATAAATCTAGTGAGACACTGGAACATTAAATACATTGTATATAATGTAACTTCATTTTTAAAAGATAAACACTGGTTCTTCTTCGAGTGCTTGCTCATGTCGATTCCAAGTAGGTGTGTGTGCGCCACATGCACAGTCTGCCGGAAAGTTTTCCCCCAGAGTACACATAGGGTTGGCTGTGGAGCCCCCTGGAGTTGCGCCTCCATGGCACTCTATACAGGGCTCCACCGACCCTTCCCTCCTCAGCTCCTTCTTCCCACCTGTGACGGTCGCTGGAACAACTGGTTTCTCTTGCTTCGCAAGTGATTCCCGCTTTTATTGTTCTCTCTGTTAAGTACCTGTAAATAGTTAAAGTAGTTAAGATTTAGTCGTTGTTAGTATAGCTTAGGATAGTACTCCCAATTAGCAGGTAGTTCCAGTTCTCCCCGCCCCGGGATTGGGGCATGCCTGGCTTCAAGCCGTGCGGGTCCTGCAAGAAGCCTATGCCCAGGGATGACCTGCACTCCTCCTGCCTTAAGTGCCTGGGAGAATCGTACCTGTGGGAGGGTTGTAAAATTTGTAGGAGCTTTCGTCCAAGGATCCACAAGGAAAGAAGCCAAAGACTTAAATTCCTAATGATGGAAGAGGCTCTTCGTCCTACGGATGCTTCAGTGGCGCAAGGTCCCAGCAAATATACCTTGGTGCAGAGTGCTCTGGCATCGGAGAGAGAAAGGACCACATACTAAGGACTCTACTAAGGAGCCACAGCACCAACATACCTTCCTTGCACCAAAGGCCTCGATACATGGGACACAGCGGCATCGTTCCCATTCCCTAGTGCCCCACAAAAAGAAGAGGTCAGAAAGGGGGTGCTCACCGACAGCAAGATCGTTGGGAAGAGAAGTGGGCAAAGTGAGACCCGTGCGGGGCCACTTAAGCCCTGACTCACAAGGCGTGGCACCACTGACTCCGGCCCTGGGAAGGGGTTCGTTGAGTTTGGCGCCTGTGGTGTCTTTGCTGAGGGAGATACTGGCGGAGGATTTGTAACTCCCCTCCACTCCTGAGACTTTTTGAGGCGGCGAGGGAGCTGATAGAAGAGACAGCCCTGCCAGCCCAGCCTAGGCAAGAGCGGGTGCAAGCCCCGGCATCAAAGAAGACCGGTGCCATCCAAGGGCAAACCAGTGCTGATGGCCAGGTCCCGCTCCCCTCAACACCACTCCATAGCACCGTCCAGCACCATGCCACCATGGTCCCTGCACAGTAAGAGGCTCTCCTGGGACTTGGAGGCAGAGTCCGTTACATCTAGGAGAAGACGGCACCAGAGCAGGCAAAAGGCGGAGGGACTGCCCCTCCCCTCAACACAGTGGCTGCCCCAATGGCGATGCTGTCACAGTGGCCATTCTGGACCCCCCTGGGCGTACCACCAGGCCCAAGGGTCCCAGTCACACAGGTTCCTTTGCTTCATAATCCAGACCCTGGCCTTCCCATTCAACTAGTACCCCATCGGATGCTGGAGATGTCTTGGACCTGGGCACCAAGTTGGACGAGCCCTAGGAGCCCGGCACCGCGGGGAGTGAGGTGGCACTGCATGACCTGGTGCTGAGGGGCAGGAATCTGCAGTACCTCTGAGGGAGTCCTCTTCCTCGTTCCCTGATGAGGCTGTAGCGGGAGCTACCCCAACTTCCATCCCGGATGACAGCAGGGCACACCAAGAGCTACTGTGCAGGATAACTCAAAACATGGGCCTCCAAGCTGAGGAGGTGATGGAGGACATGGACCCCATGGTGGACATATTGCTTCTGGAGGGCCCTTCCAGGGTCGCCTTTCCACTGATTAAAACCATTAGGGAGACCACAAAGACCTTGTGGCAGACCTCTGCCTCTCTACCCCGTACTGCTAAGAAGGTGGACAGGAAATACTTTCTGCCATCTAAGGGACATGAGCATTTTTATACCCATCCCACACCAGGGTCATTGGTGATGGCTGTTGCTAACAAAAAAGAGCGGCAAGGACAGCAAGGGCCCATGCCAAAGGCCAACGATGCAAAAAAGTTGGAGCTCTTCAGGTGGAAGGTATATTCCACTGGGGGGGGCTCCAACTTAGGATCGCGAATGAACGGGCAATCCTAAGTAGGTATGCCTACAACTCCTGGGTGTCAATGGATAAGCTCAAGGACTCAGTGCAGCCGGATTCCAAGTCCGAATTCACAGCCATGGTTAAAGAAGGCATGGCAGTCTCCCGGACTCTGCTCCAGTCTGCTTTGGACGCAGCGGATGCGCTGGCCTGTGCTATGTCTTCAGGGATGGCCATGAGGAGAAGCTCTTGGCTGCAGACCTCAGGCCTCCAACAGGACAACTATCCAGGATCTCCCATTTGAAGGACCGGCTCTTATTTTTGTCCCAGATGGACTCTTAACTACAGAGCCTGAAGGACTAAAGAGCCATCCTGAAATCTGCATATGCCGGCACCACAAAGGAAGCCGTTCAAGCTGCAGCTCATGCCCCACTTCTACCAGAGAAGACAGGACTACAGCCGTAGAAGGGGAAGAAATGGCAGGAGGAATACCCACTATGCCTCCAGCCAGAATGAGGGCCAGTAGCAGCAGTCCTTGGCCCAAAGAAAAACTTTTGAGGGTGCGCCCAAGGACGGCACACCAGTCTCAGGCCCAGATCCAATCCGTCCCTTGTTCCTAAACCATTTATCCCAATTTTACCATGCATGGTCCCAGATCACGTCTGACCAGTGGGTCTTGCGCACAGTAAAATTGGGATTCTCGCTCCAGTTTTCTTCGCTGCCTCCTTCCCACCCATCCCCATCCCTCTTCAGGGACCCCTCTCACGAGCATCTGCTTCTTCAAGAAGTGCAGTTGCTTCTAAGGTTAGGGGCAGCAGAGGAGGTCCCTCACAATCTGAGGGAAAAGGGGTTTCTTCGCTTTGTAGTCAATCAGATGCATCTACAGTTCACGGTCCTGCCCTTCGGTCTGTCGGCGGCACTCTGGGTGTTCATCAAATGCCTTTTGGTAGTAGCAGCCTTCTTGAGGAGGCAGAGGATTCAGATGTTTCTCTACCTTGATGTTGGCTGGTCAAGGGACACACCAGGGCCCAGGTGGAGGCGCACCTCGTGGTGATAAGGGCCATCTTGGACAGGCTGGGTCTTATGATCAATGAGCAGAAATCAACGCTGGTTCCCATGCAGAGAATAGAATTCATTGGAGTGGCGCTGGACTTGGGACAGGTCAGGGTGTCCCTTCCTCAAGCTCGGTTTCTGGCTCTAAGAGACATGATACAAGACTTGAAAAAGTATCCCCTCACCACAGCTCAGAACTGCTTAAAACTGCTTGGACATATGGCGGCGTGCACTTGTGGTCCAGCATGCGAGGCTATGACTGAGGCCACTGCAGGCCTGGTTAGCCATGGCATATCACCCAGCACATAATGCCATAGACAAGGTAGTGTCTCTGCCTCCCAGAGTTCTAGTTTCTCTGGACTGTTGGTGCAAGCCTCAATGGGTATGTGCCGGATTCCCTTTCCTGTCACCCCAGCCATCTTTGTGTTTGGTGACAGATGCGTCAGACATGGGTTGGATGGCCCATCTGGGCAATCAAGTCACAGGGCCTATGGACCCAGTCAGACCTGCTGCTCCATATCAATGTGAGGGAGCTAAGAGCTGTACGTCTGGCATGCCAAGCTTTTCAGGACTATCTAATGGCAAGGTAATATCGGTTCTGATGGACAATGTGACAGCAATGTTTTATATAAACAAACAGGGCGCACTTTCCCCTGTGCCAGGAAGCCCTCAGTCTGTGGGAATTCTGCATCGCTCGTTTGATTCACCTTGTGGCATCATATCTTCTGGGGTGCCAGAATGCATTGGCAGACAACCTCAGCAGGTCCTTCCTCACTCACGCGTGGCTGATTCGACCGGATGTGTTGGCCAATGTTTTCCAGAGGTAGGGCATTCCTCAGGTGGACCTATTCGTCACAGAACTCAACAAGAAGTGCAGGAACTTTTGTTCTTTTCAGAAGCACAGCCCCAGGTCCCTTGCAGATGCATTTCTCATTCCGTGGACAGACCAGCTATTCTATACCTTTCCACTGACCCCTCTTATCCACAGGGTGCTGGTGAAGATCCAGCAGGACAGGGCCATGGTAATTCTAATAGCCCTGGGTTGGCCCCGTCAGCACTGGTTTACAATGCTGCTCGATCTTTCAGTGGAAACGCCGATCACTCTGCCTCTTCCCCAGACCTGCTCACTCAGGACCAGGGCACGCTGAGGCACCCCCAACCTCAAGGTGCTGCACCTCATGGCGTGGAACCTCCGTGGTTGAACCCTAGGAAACTAGTGTGTTTAGAGCAGGTCAGGGAGGTTCTCCTTAGTAGTAGGAAACCCTTCGCTAGGGCTACCTACCTAGCAAAGTGGAAGTGGTTTTCGATGTGGGCAGCAGCAAAGAGTATCCTGCTTTTGAAAGTGCCAGTTCCGACGATATTGGACTATTTGCTCCATCTGAAGCAGCAAGGCTTATTGGGGTCTTCAGTTAAGGTCCATTTGGCAGCCATTTTGGCATTCCACTCTGGGGAGGCAGGTTGCTTGTTTTTCACTAACCCCCTGATTAAGCAGTTCTTGAAAGGGTTGGACAGACTATACCCACCAACATGATCGTCAGTGGCCCAATGGGACCTCAACCATGTCCTCTCGAGGCTAACAGACCCCCCCGGTTTGAACCTCTTGTGTCTTGTTTGCTCCTCTATTTATCCTGGAAGGTGGCCTTTTTGGTAGCCATAATATTGGTCAGAAGGGTATCCGAACTCAAAACACTGACTTCAGAGCCTCCGTACATGGTTTTCTTCAAGGATAAGATCCAGCTTCACCCTCAGGCAGCTTGTCTGACAAAGGTGGTCTCTCATTTCCATGCTAATCAGGACATTTTCCTCTTGGTTTTCTTCCCGAAGCCACATGCTAATAGTAGGGAACGTAGGCTGCACTCTCTTGATGTCAGAAGGGCTTTAGCCCTCTACATTGACAGGACCAAGCCTTTCAGGAAGACATCTCAGCTGTTTGTAGCAGCAGCTGATAGAATGAAGGGGAAACCCATTTAGTCTCAATACATCTCATCTTGGACCACTTCATGTATCAGGGAGCATTATGATCTGGTGAAAGTGCCAGCACTGGCATTAACGGCCCATTCCACAAGAGCCCAAGCATCTTCTGCAGCATTTCTGGTGCAGGTGACAATTCAGGACATTTGCAAGTTGGCAACGTGGTCCTCGATTCACACCTTCACAATGCACTATGCTATTACTCAGCAGGCAAGGAATGATGCCACTTCAGAAGAGCAGTTCTGCAGTCTGTGGGAGTTTGAGTTCCAATCCCTCCCCCTGTGGTATGGCTTGGGAGTCACCTACTTGGAATCGACATGAGTAAGCACTCGAAGAAGAAAAAAATGTTACTAACCTTCTGTAACTGTTGTTCCTTGAGATGTGTTGCTCATGCCCATTCCAAAACCTGCCCACCGACCCCACAGTCAGAACTATCCAGTAAGAAGGAACCGAGAAGGGTCGGGTCAGCGAAGCCCTATATAGAGCACAAGGGAAGCGCAACTACAGGGGGCTCCATAGCCAACCCTACGGGGGAAAACTTTCCGGAGGACTGTGCAAGCAGCACGAGCACCTACTTGGAATGGACGAGGAACACATCTCAAAGAACAACCGTTACAGAAGGTTAGTAACCGTTTTTTATATAATTTCAAATAAAACGCTAGTAAAATAATATCATTCCTTTCTCTATTGAAGAAAGTTCCCTTCTTGCTCTCTGGCTGGATTAAATCTTCTCACTATATACAGCATGTTGATTCTCTAGGCCAAGTGAAACATGCAGACACATGAAATTGAAACGTATTTGGAATACACCAGCACATGCACTGCAGTTGCTGTATAAACTCACAGGTCTCCAAGTTACTTTGGACTCTACATCTGCTGACAGTGAAACACTGGTTGATAAAGCCAGTAAACTACTGAAAATGTGACCAATAAGGTATAGTACTTGTTTTACAAGTCAGTCCCCCAAATTCCAATTCTACTTTGAAAGCGTTTACAATAGTTACTGGTACTACCATATACGAGCTGGTATTGATACGTTGCTAAGATACTAGCATCAAACCTTGAAATAAAATGCAGTATAGTGTTCACAGATCCATGTGCTAAAATAATTTTCCTGTTTCTATTTTAAGTGCTCAGTGGTGAGAGATGTGGATAAACACATCGCTACTTTCAGAGTTATCTTGTCTCTCACCAGCAAAATATCGATTGAAATAATAAGCCAAAAATGTTAGCATGAAACATTGCTTATGAAGAAGCCTACCTACTACAAAGATACAGAAATAACTTACACATTGGTGATATCTTTGGAGTGCTGTGTGAAGGGAATGGCTGATTACCAGGCAGTGAGTGAGTAAGAGACCACACAGATTCTGACTGAGATGTCCAGCCTTAAAGGAAAAAGTAATGGATTACAGAGCAACAACCGCATACTGAAGATAGAGTAAAACATCATTTGAGTGCAACATACAGAACTGACGCAGTACACTGGTTATTTTGTGGTAAATGCAATTAACTATGAACTTCCACTAGTGCTGATAGGAGTCAGACTTTTTGCCTTGGATAGCCTAAGAAAATATTAATCACCTACAAAATGTTAACTGTATCAATAGTAATCCCTCCCACTCTTTAGGATGGTTCTTGATGTCCCACAATTGCAAACATGCTACAATTTGATCCTTAATATTGCCTAAGTGTATATATAATCCTGTTATTTCTGTTCTTGGTTACATGGGTCTAAACAGAGATAAACTGAAAGCATTCCAGATTTATACTTATGTACATAAGAATGGCCATACTGGATCAGACCAATGATCCATCTAGCCCAATCCTGTCTTCCAAAAATGGCCAATGCCAGGTGTTTCAGAGGGAATGAACAGAACAGGTAATCATCAAGTGATCCATCCCGTTATCCATTCCAAGCTTCTGGCAAACAGCAATCCCTGCCATTCCTGGCTAATAGGCATTGATGGACCTATCCTCTATGAACTTATCTACTTCTTTTTTTAACTTCTGTAGTCAGCTAACTGGCTAATAGCCATTGATGGACCTATCCTCTATGAACTTATCTATTTTTTTTTCTTTTTTTTAACTTCTGTAGTCAGCTAACTGACTACAGAATTTGGCTCAATATATTAATGGAATTTTCTAGATTTATTGGAAATTCTAGGGTAACTCAGATTCAGCAATTCAGTTCAAAGTCCGTATCTGATTTTTTCACTATATTATAAACGCCTAAAAATAAAACCCAGAAAATATAAATATTTAAGATGTCTAAACTGCGTATTTTATAGATAGAATGTCTGGTCACCAAAAACAAGGACAGTAGAGATTTTCTTGCCACATATGTCATCAAATTAGCAGATTTTTTTCTCATTTTTTTGGCTTCAAAAACACTATTGTATATGTGACAAAAATTCAGGACTTAATTGTGCAAATCTTACTCTCATAAATAATCCTTATTCATGCAAGCTGTCCCATTGACATAATGAGGGCTACTCACATAAGGTTGGAAGATCAAGTCCTAATTCAATTAATTACAGAGTTACGTTTCCAACTCTGAATTAATAGATATTGATTATGTCTATAAACTGCCTGAAGGCAAGCACACTATGGCTACGTTTACACTGACGGCAGTAAAATCGCCACCGCCAGATCGATCTTTCAGGATCGATTGAGTAGTCAGTGAGACCCGCTCAATCGATCAGGAAGTCGACTGAGTAAGTCCACCCCCTCAAGTAGCGTTGCGCTGAGTCGACGGGAACAGCAGTGTGAACAGTGCACAGAAGGGAAGCTCAGCAGTCGACATCAGTTACACAAACTACTCTGCGTAGTTTGCGTAACTCCCGTCGACTGCCGCTGAATCGCGCGGTCAGTGTGAACCAGCCCTGTGTTTGGAAGGAAGCAAAAGTCTGTTATTGGAAAGGGTGATAATTTACAGATTTCCTGACTGAACTAGTTGATATTCTGAGATTCGTGACAGCAGTATTTGCCCAACTTGTACTGCAGTAGCATTATTGCAAGACAGTTCTTTTTAGTCCCTAATACCTTTGCACCCAATCATTCTATAGAAGTTTTGCCATTAATGTCAAGTGGAAGCAGCATCTGGCCTTTTGTATAAAGATTTTAAAAAATCTGTAGTTTGAGTACTTCACAAATGCTTACTACTGAAGTTTCCAGTAGCATGAAGGCCAAGGTCAAGGAGCTGTGAAGGTAGGAATCCAGATGAACGAGCCAGAGGTTCTAACTCTGTCGCAGGATTCTGTGAAGGGAGACTGGTATGAGGATGCCCAAACACATTTTGACATTCCTGGATGATCTCTCCAGCACTTGAAGAAAAGGGACTCAGCACGTTATCCAGGAATGAGAGCTCTTTCTCAAAATCTCCTTCCAAAGAATCTGCTGCTAGATTGCTTGAAACTGAAGGAGGAAAAAAAAAACAAGTTGGAAGAGCATTTTTTGAGAAAATAATAGCACAGACTGTAATCCATATGACTACTAAATTCCTGCTATTTTTTTTTAATATCAAATGAAGGATCACATTCTGTGCTGTAACCCATAAGTTCACTCTGACTTACATTCTTGTTATTGAAAGCAGGATTTGGCCCAAAATATCAGTTCATATTGCCTAGAAGACAAGATAACGTGTACCTTATTTAGGCCTCAGTCCTGCAAAGAGACCCTCATATCTGCATGTAGTCTTACTCAAGTTAGCAGGTCACCACAAGGTCAGCCCATGTGGATCAGATTGCAGAACTGGTGTTTAATTTTATAGGAAACTGATTTGCAATCACAAGATGCAAATATAGCTTTATTTTAAGTCAAATTTTCATATTGGGTAATCTTGAAAATTGATGTAAATCCTAAAAATGTGTAGTAGAAGACAATGTTGGTTATTTTAAAACAGGAGTTTATTGTAAGAGAAAGTTACTCACCTTGTGCAGTAACAATGGTTCTTTGAGATGTGTGTCCCTATAGGAGCTCCATTGTAGATGAACTTGTGTCCCCATGCAGCTGATTGGAGAACTTTGGTTGCAGTGTCTGTTCAGCCCCCACATGCACTGTCCCGCCTCATGCTGTGCCACAAGGCTAACCAATGTTGTGTGGGTGAACTCTCCTCACTTTCTTCTCTACTGCAGAGTCTCTAACAAGAACTCCAAAGTAGAGGGGAGGAGGGTGGGTCGTGCCGCACTCATAAGAGAACCCATCTCGAAGAACCATCGTTATTACACAAGGTAACTTTCTCTTCTTCAAGTAGTGTCCATATGAGTGCTCCACTGTAGGTGACTCCTGAGCAGTATCCTGAACAGGAAGCTGGGGCTTTAGAGTGGAGTCTGGTACAGATGATAATGCTATGGAGCCGAAGATGGCATCAGAAGCAGATTCCCCAGTGATCGCATAGTGTTTTGCAAAGGTATGCACAGATGCCCAGGTTACTGCCCTGCAAATTTCTGAGATAGGGACATTCTTGAGGAAGGTGAGAGAGGAGGAAACTGACCTTGTGCAGTGCATGTGGATACCGGATGGAGGTACTATGCTGCAAACCTGATAGCACTGTTTGATAAAGTTTGCGATCCATTTGGAAAGTCTCTGAGCCGATATCGCTGGGCTTTTAGACCTTTCCGCAATGTAGAGGAAAAGCTTCAGATTTCCTAAAGACCTTTATCCTGTCCAACTAAAGGTCAGGGCTCTCCTAACATCCGGTGTGTGCAGTATAGCCTCACTGTGATAACAGTGTAAAAGGTCGGGAGGTGAATCAGTTGGTTTAGGTGAAAAAACAAGGTCACCTTGGGGATGAACTTCAGGTGCAGTCTGAGAGTAACCTTGTCCGGAAAGAATACTGTACAAAGTGGGATTTGCCATTAGTGCCGCTATCTCCCTTGTTCTCCTCATCAAGGTGATTGCCACTAGGAACGCTGTCTTCATAGACAGGTGTGAGATTGAACAAGTGGCAATGAGTTCAAAAGGCAGCAGCCAGGCTCTTTAGTACTAAATTTAGGTCCTATGATGGGGCAGTAAATCTGAATTGGGGAAAAAGGTTCACTCGAGGAATTGCTTTACAGTGGGGGGTGAGAGTATTGAGTATCCCTCCATTTGTTTACGGAAGGCTGCTAGGGCCGCTAGGTGAAACTTGAGTGAACTAAGGAATAGTCCTGACTTACTGAGAGTTGGTATATATCCTAGGACCATTGAGAGAGAACCAGATGTTGGAGACATTTGCTTGGAATTGCACCAAACATGAAACCTAGTCCACTTTGCACATAAGTATGAGAGGTAGCCAATTTCCTACTGTGTAGTAACACTTCCCATACCTCATCAAAGCAGGATCTTTCTATGTGTTGGAACCATGAAAGAGCCATGCCCTGAGTCAGAGCCTCCATGGTTTGGGGTGGAGAGTGCGGCCTTCAATCTGTAAGGGAAGATATGGAGTGGGATGAAGAGGGATCGATGGACATATCACCAGCTGTGACAGGTAAGGGGACCATGTCTGTCTTGGCCAGGTGGGAGCAATCAGTATAACATATGCTCTCTCTCTTTCTTTTTGAACAGGACTTTCAACAATAGAGGAAATGGGGGAAAGGCGTATAGAAGGCCCTTGTCCCATGAGAGAAGGAGTGTGCCCCCTCAAAAGTGCTATCAGAGGCCTACCCTGTAGCAGTAGCGCAGGCATTTCTTGTTCAGGTAAATGGCGAACAAATCTATTGCCGATGTTCCCCACTGTCTGAATATGTTGTGGAGTATGGCAGAGTTCATCTCCCATTTGTAGTCTTGTGGAAACTTGTGTCTGAGACTGTCAGCTGTCATGTTCTGCACTCCTGGTACATAGTCTGCTGATATCGTAATGTGGGAAATGCACCAGTTCCATAGCTTCAGTGCTTCCGCACAAAGAGAGGGTATCTGGCGCCAACCTGGCTATTTATGTAATACAGTGGGATGTCTGTCATGACTCTTGTGTGTGTACCTCTGATCAGTGGAAGGAAGTGAGCACACGCGTTCCTGAGTTTGAAGAGGTTGATATGAAGACACACCTCCATGGGTGACCACTTGCTTTGTGTTGTGACATTGTTGAGATGTGCTTCCCATCTTATGAGGGATGTGTCTGGGGTGATGAGCAGTGACTGAGAGGGCTGTGTGAATGGGATCCCCGTGCAGATATTTGCTGGCTCCTTCCACCAGATCAATGATTCTTTGACCTTGGTGGGTAACAATAGGGGCTTGTCTAAGCAGTCTCTGTCCTGTCAACCGAGCTGACTCATGACTAGAGACACCTCATGTGAAGTTTGGCATGAGCTATCACAGATGTGCCCACAGTCATGCGCCCTAGCAGTTGAAGGCAGTGTCTGACTGATATTTAAGGACTGGTTTGCACTGCCTTTCTCAGCATGGATAGATTGAGGAATCTGTGTTATGGGACGAACGCTATCACTCAGAGTTGAAATTGGCTCCTATGAACTCTAATCTCTGTACTTGAGTTAATATCAATTTTTAGATTTTTTTTTTAGGCCCAGGCTCCTGAATAAATCCGTAGTCATGTGGATAATCTGTAGAGCTTCGTCAAAGAAATGAGCCCTGAGGAAGCAGTCATCCAGATAGGGGTAGATCATAATCCCCTGGGAACGAAGCTGAACTGCCACTGCAGAGAGGATCTTGGAGAATATTCTGGGAGCTGATTATAGCCTGAAGGGGAGTATTCTGTACTGATAGTGGTCCTGTCCTAGAGTAAATCTGAGGAACCCTCTGTGGGAAGTAAGATTGTAATTTGGAAATAAGCATCCTGAAGGTCAAGGGCCGAAAATCAGTTTCCCTTTTCCAAGCTGGCATACTTGCTGCTAGAGTGACCATCTTTAATTTTTGAGGCTTGACGAACTTGTGAGTGCTCTGAGGTCCAGTATGGGTCTCAGTCCTCCTTTTTCTTGGGTATTAGGAAGTAATGGGAGTAAAAACCTGTGCCTTGTACTTGCTGGGGTACTGGTTCTATGGCTCCAACATGTAGGAGGTGATCTATCTCTTGTAACAACAGACTTTCGTGAGAAGGGTACCTGAAGAGGAACAGGGAAGGATGTTGGAGGGGCAGGGAGGTAAAATGGATGGGATACCCATTGCAGATGATTTCTAGCACCCATTTGTTGGATGTTATCTGTTCCCAGGTGCTGTGGAACCGAGCAAGACAGCATCCAAACGGATGCAAAGGATTGGTCAGCGTCAGGTGGCATTGGAGGGAGGGGTCTGTTGGCACCCCAACCAATCTGTCACAATTGATGTTTTGAAGTAGAAGGTTGTGGGGCCAACAGTTTGTGCTTTGATCATCTGGATTTTTTTCTTTTGTGGCTCATAAAAGCATTGGGATTGATAGTGAGCAGTATGTGATTTAAGTCAGGGTTGAGGACTGTATTTTCTCTTCTGGCCAGGTGTATAAATTCCCAGTGACTGAAGGGTAGCCCTGGAATCTTTGACCATGTGAACAATTTGGTGCCTTCGAAGGGAAGGTCCTCCATAGTTGTCTGTACTTCCTTAGGGAAGCCAGATAAATGTACCCAAGAGGCTCGTTGCATCATGATTGTTGAGGAGATAAATCGTGCCATGGTATCAGCTGCATCGAGCACTGATTTAAGTGCTGTCTTGGCCACCAGTTGCCCTTTATTGATAATACCCCTAAATGAATCTTTGTGATTCCAGAAGCTGATCAATAAACAAATTGAGTTTGGAATAATTAAAGTAGTCTTATTTTGCTGTTAGCACTTGGTAATTTGCGATGCAGAATTACAGTGTGGATGAAGAATAAGCCTTTCTTCCAAATAGGTCAAGGCATTTCCAATCCCTATTGTAAGGGGTTGACTTCACCTGGTGCTCATGACCTCTGGAGTTCACCGCATCCACAACGATTAAATTAGGGAGAAAAGAAATTCTGTATTTTTGGCTGGGATATAGTATTTCTTATCAGCTCACTTACAGGTTCAGGTGCCTGATGCCAGGGTCTGCCATAAAAGCTTGGCTGTATCCAAAAAAGCCTCGTTGATGGGCAGGGCTACTCTGGATGAAAAAGAGGAGTGCAAAATGTCTATCAGTTTAGGGTGTGATTCTTTTACCTCCTGTAGGGGTAATTGAAGAGTGTCTGCCACCCTCTTTGCTGGGTCTTGAAAGAGTTTAAAGTCATCTGCTAGAGATCGTGGAGGGGGGCATCACTGCCTTATCTGGTGAAGAGGACGAGATATTGGTTAATGGTGTGCCTGCTTCATTGAGGTCAGCCTCCTGTTCCTCCCTAATCTCTTTGGGAGGTTCAGAGGATCTGGATGCAGAAGCTGATGATAGACACCTCACTGATTCATGGTGGGTCACGCTAGGTGTTTGGGAGGCATGATGTTTATAAGCCTCCAATGAGTCCCAGTAAGGCCACTGGGATGGCAGAAAGGGTCCCAGTGACTGGCATCATGGTTGTTTGTACTAGGTGGTTGAGGGTCTGGTGGTCGGTACGACTATGAAGGCCCAGAGTGGTAATGGGCACTATAAGGTGCATGAAAGGAGCGATGGGAGGCAACCTCATTCTGCTCACTATCTGATTCTCCACTGGAGAATGGAGGTGCATGGCATGATACTGGTAGATACTCCTGAGTTTGGGATAGAGTTGGTACTGGAGCCCCAGTACTGAGTAGTGGAGACTTAGGTACATCAGATACCATAAGGTCTCTTGAGTATCTGAACTCCTGGTAGCTGCTGGTACCGAGAAGATGGTACTGATTGGGTTGGTGATGTGGGCCAGGTTAAATGCTTTGACATTGTTTGGCATATCGTTGATGGTACCAAGACTGTTGCCTGTGCCAAGGGAGTCTCCCCCAAAGCATGGTCTCTGTCCTTATCTCTCCCCATTTGGTACCGTTGCTTCAGTGCCTGTGCCCATCAGGTGTTTAGGCATATCAACATGTTCCATTGGGACCAGAGATGGATTTTCAGTTAGGCACAATAGGCACGTGCCTAGGGGCACCAGTATTCTAGGAGCACCTGAACAATGGCTGATTACCGCATGGGCTAATGGGGTCTGTGCCCAGGGGCCCTGGCCAATTTGGGGAGGCCCCGCACGAGTGCTGGAACTCTGGCTCTGCCCCCTGCTTCTCCTTTTCCCCCTGAGCCCTGCCCTGTGGCCAGGCCAGAAGCCAGAGCCCAAGTGTGAGCATATTCCCCCCCATCCAGAGCTGGCTGAATAGTTGCCCCAGTTCCTCCCCCTTCCTAGAGCTGGTCCGGCCAGCCCCTCTCTCCCCTGTCTCCCTTCCCAGCATGGAAAACATGAAGGTCAGTTGTAGGCCGGGGGTGGGGGGTCCTGAAGATGCTGAGCCTAGGAGTGCATAAGGTGTAAATCTGGCCTTGGCTGGGATGGTACTGTGTGAGCTCTGGGTACCGCATTTGGATGGTTTAATTGCTGTCGATACAGAACATGCCAGAGATCTTTTCTGGCTAGTTTGGGGCTTGCTCTGGGGACTCTCAGCTCTCTTTTTTGAAGGCTTATGTGAGTGTCTCATGGCTTTAGGTTCACCACCTTTGGTTATGGAGGGCTGTGGTAAAGATTCCCATCTTCTGGGTGAATCTTGGTGCAGATCTGAAGGAGATTGGAGAGCTGCCTCCATTAGAAGACGTTTAAGTCTAAGCTCTCTGTCCTTTTGAGATTGTTAATTCAGCTGCTGACAAAAATTACACTTCTGAGGAAAGTGGTTTTCTCCGAGGCAATGGACACAACAAGAATGTCTGTCCGCTACAGGGATGGCCTCTGTATAGGAGAGGCACCCCCCATACCAAGGTAGTCCTTGGAGATAGGGGAAGGATTAGATAAAAATTTTCTTTTTTAAGAAAATCAAAGGAAACTTTAAACTAACAAAGAGAGATTAGTAATTATTTAAGTTTGAATAATAGAGTTAACAATCTGACAAACTGACAGCTAATAGCTCTGTCTCAAGCCAGGGGTGAATGAGAAGGAACTAAGGGAGGATTTGCCCATGCAATGCTGGCTAGCCCTCGTGGCAGAGCATGAGGAGGGACAGTGCACATGTGGGCTGAATGGACACTGCTACCAAAGTTCTCTGATCAGCAGCACAGGCACACCTACAGTGGAGCACCCATGGGGACGCTAAGCGAAAAAGAAACATGAGCAGCTGAATCACTATACAACCCAATTTCCCTAATGAAAGGATGTAATACTTCTCTGAGAGGTAGAAATATAGGATGCAGAAGAAGGAGGCAAAACAACTACACCTACTACTCAAAAGCATGTAAAATGCAGGTAGTCTCCTAAGAAAGTTGTCACTGCTAGGCTCCCCAAATGATTTCTGCAGAATGTGTGTTTACTTTGTATTATAAACTTGTTTGAATAAGCAGCCTGAAGAATTGTGGGCCTTTAGGAAGAGATTTAGAGAGTCTTGGTTTTAAAATAAATATTCAAGCCTTCTTTTCCAAAAACTTTTTTTTCTGTATCAGAAAGGGTATTCTGTGTGCATAAGAACTTTGAAATTTGGCTTGGCCATTTTCCACTGTGCATTCTTTATCTATGCTGAATTTTTCTGCCACAGTGTTGCCCAGTTAACTAACTTTATTAGGTCCCTCTAAAATTCCTGAGTCCTTCTTGTTTTGATTAACCTACATAATTGTCCTCTGCAATTGTTGACCTTCACTCTCTATTCCCTTTTCCAGATTATAAGTAAATATATTTAACACTATATTTAACCATAAGGAACCCTTGAGTTATTAACCTACTATTAACCACTATTAACCTACTTTCATGTTGAGAATTTACCATTCATTCCTATTTAATTTTCTATTTCTTAGTTTCTAATCCATGACAGAACTTTACTTTTCTCCCTATGACTATTTAGTTGCCTTAATTGTCTCTCTTGAGAAACTTTAAAGTGAATGCAGTAGGTCAGTGGAAAGTAGCTTCTTTATTTGGCTGAAAAAGCAGGAACTTCCTAAGCCTCTTTCTACACTCCAGAATTGACCTGATTCAACAAACTGTGTAAATACAGTGATGTTGACCCAATTCTCTGAGCAGTTTTCCAGCACGTGCATACAAAGACAAGCTCAAGTTTGCACCCATTGTACAAATCAGGGGTGGTGTAAACCATGATTAGCAAAATCCATCCTAAGGCTGGTTTGCCCTTGCCTACACTTAGGAGTCACCTCGCTGGTGCAGCTCCAGAGATAGCTAAATTGGGGCTGTTTCATGTGTAGACAATGCTTCAGAGACAGTAGGGCTGGGCCTTTTAAAACAGCTTCACTAAATGCAGAGGAGGTTTGCAAGGGCTAGAGATTAGGTCAGACTTGCTGCTATATGTACCCTTACCTGCCAGTCTTGGGCCCATATACTGCTTGGAAAAAATCCTATTCACATTTAATATGCTTGTTTACATCTTCATAGTATTCCTTAAAAAGGACATTGACAGATTTGATTTTTAGGCTCCACTGTTTGCAATATCCTCTGTACCCATCAGTTTTGTTCTTTTTTTAAATATTAGGCAAACATAGATATTTTTCCTCTATTCACCCCTCACCCTACACCAAGGTGTATTTCACTCTTTGGAAAAGAGAGTGTTCACCTCTTTAAGAAGCACCTTATATTTATTTTAAAAATAAACAAAAACCAATTATTATGGGGGGGGAGGGGAAGGAGGTTTGCAGGTAGTTCCATACTTCTCATTGTAAGATTGTTTTCAATTGCTTATAATTTTGCAAAACGTTATCTTTCCAGACTGAAATTTCCCTGGTCGGATGTCTACCTCGGCTTGAGTGTTTTGGGAAAGTTTCAGCAAATATAGTTCAGCCCTTTCCAGGAATGAGATTAGGGAAAACACGTTGTTTTGCCTATTTTTCCAGGGTCCTTACTGTGTATCCTCTCTGTCCATGGCCTTTCCCGACAGCTCTACCCAGAGGCCCATGTAATACAATGGGTGTTGTATTACTCCTCTATTCCTCCACACCTTTATCCCCCAAAGTGGATTTCATTTTTGGAGTAAAGCGTGCACCCCTTATATTTATTTTAAAACAAATGTTTTAAAAGGAAATGTTTGAGTGGAGTGAAAAACATTGTTTTTGTTGCTTGCAAAAGTAGTAGTTTTCCCTCCAGTAAGAGTGGCAGCTTTATTTTTAAAGATGGAGTACCAATATGTAATCTACACAGCTATTTAACAGAAACAATTTAGATTGATCTACAGAAGCTATTAGTTTAGGGCCTTCTGGTACAGTTTTAGAAAGAGCTCTATATAAAGATTTATACGACATATGTGGTTTATAAAAACCATGTATCTACAATCATAGTTTTTATTCCATGGTTACAGTTTATTCTATCTGTTTAGCGCTTTTGGCTTCCATAATTTCCTTCTAATCCATCTCCAGTGGGACTACTACTAACATTCCAATCCTCTGAGCATCTTTTCATCAGCCACTGTTAAAATAAGAATGGAAACAGAAGTGTTTTTTCAGTCTTCACCCCAAATGTCAATCAGGCAAAAAGAGAGAGCCATATTCTTCTCTTTACTAGTTCTACTCCACTATATCTCCGCTATCTTTAAGGAGTTGCTCCTGATTTACTGCAGTGTAAGAAAAGGATCAGACATAGAGACTTAAAATTACACTGGTCCAAGATTGGCAATAGTCAGTGTTGGATACATGAGTTTTAAGGTCTGAAATTATGAGCTTCCATAGCTAGAACTACATGAGTTATACCACTGGGCAGGTGGTTAGTGATATACAACATCCATCCATAACCATAGCAGGGCATGATATTAGACCTTTAATTTGTAATATCCTGACTTATAGAAAAGCTATTTTAGCTAACTTTAAAGGATTTAAAAATGTAATATTACTAACTCTTCTCCTACCCTGCAATCTCTGTACATGATAATTAAGGCAACCAAGCAGAAGCATATGGAAGAGCATCAACAAACATTTTAAAACTGCATACTTTCTAAAAATTTATTTTAAAAGATGGTAAATATAATCACGATGAGGCAAAGTGGCATAAAGAATTTATTGGCAATAAGTATCATTATTCCTCCACAGCAGTTTCTGGTCACTAGATCTGCATTGTCACAGATACAATAGTCCCTCCTCCAGCCCAACCACCACCACTTTTGCAAGGCCTGCTTGAGGCCAGCACTGACCCTCATCCAGAGGGCGCAGAGTCTTCCCTGTGTATCCTCTCTGTCCACTGCCAGCAGTTCTACTCAGAGACCTACGAAATATAAGGGGCTTGGTGTTGCTTCTCTATTCTCCCCCACACTGACTAAGCTGGATTTCACCCTTTGGAATAGAGAGCGTGCCCCTCTTTAAGATGCACCTTACATTTATGTAAAAAAACAAAAACAAAAAAACAATTATGGGGGGCAGTTGCAGGTGGCTCAACATTATATGACTGTTTTCAGTTGCTTATAACTTTGCCAAACTTTAACATGTTGGATATGCCTGCCTCAGGCAGAGTGTTTTGGGAAAGTTTCAGCAAAAATAGTTCAGCACTTTCCAAGAATGATTAGGGAAAAATACATTGTTTTGCCTATGTTAATTTTTTTTAAAAGTTGTTTTGTTCAGAAGCTTTTAGTGCCCACATGCTTTCAAATGAGGGCTTGAAAATGGGCCAGTGCTTACCCTGGGATCAAAGATGTGCCTTTAGCTGTTTGCATGAAAGAATATACAAATGCGGCCTTTGAAAAATATTTGCATATGATTAGTAGAAACTTATTAGAGTTTGGCAGATAAATGCTCAGAAGATTTCATTTGCACTGAGCATCTTCCAGTCCATCACTACAAGGAATGAGCAGGACTTTCCCTGAAATTGCTATTGTGGCATTGGGCATAGGGACTTAGAGCAGGGTGATTGTCTTTTCTGGACTCTCTGTGCTCATCAGGCAATGTGGAGGAGGAAGCTGCCTGTGTTGAATGCAGAGAGGACAAGAGACTTAGCAGCCTAAGTGGGGAGACTGGGACAGGAAACTGATGGGGAAGATGGGATTGAATAGGTAAGGCGACTGAGAGCCAGTATGGATGGAAGGAAAGGAAAGACTAGGAAAGATGGACAAGGAGACTGGGAGCCATCAGGAGGCAGGGAAAGAGGGCAGGGGGCGTGGGACCTTAAAATGGAATAAGGAGTTGGGGAGACTGGGACTGGCTGAGCCAGGAGCCTGGGAGTCTGAGCCTGGGGTAGGGTGAAGATGGGTTGACTAGGCAAAGAGACTGAAATTGAAATGAAGAGCCAGAGAAGAGACAGCAGTGAGACAAGCTCAGGGTGAAGGTGATGGGGCAGAAGGGGTCAGGCTTGGGAGGAATAGGTAGAAGGATCTGTGACCACTAGACATACTCCCATTCAAACCTGAAATGGTTGAGGAATAGACCCAAAGATTCTGAAATCTCAACTTTCCTCTGCTGTTAGCAAATACCCGTGAAACACCTTGTTTAAGTTTGTGTCTCATTCCCCCTCTAGTGATTGGTTCACATAGAGGATGGCAATCTACTACTGCTATCAGTCAGCTTAAGCAGCAAAGGTACGTTCTGTGGATCAAAAAGTTCAAATCCTATGGGTGTTGCTATGATCGCACATGACGGAATGTCTGGGTTTTGAGCTTGCTATAAACATAGGGAACTCATTCCCAGAGCACAATCCATCCTATGTACTGAAGGAGACTTGGGTCTTGTGGAAACAATAGTATCATAACGTATATGCACAAAGATGCTGAATTAAGGTTGTACAGGCAACTTTAATTCTGGCATTTCCTAATTTCAGTGTTAATGTTCTTTTAATATAGTTTGCATGTGTGTGAGTTTAAATATATAGCATGTGAAATCAGGACTATAAAATACACAACGATGTGTGGCAAGTTAATGGTTTTATAAACATGAGTTTGGAGTGACTTTGTTACTTGTCACCCAATGAAATTACCTGAAACCCAAAATCTATATATATTCAATACCTTACCTGCTTCATTTTCCAAACTGATATGAGTTTCCTCATCCAACAAAACTAACCTGATTGAAAAACCAAGGAGAGTTGGTCAGATTGAGCACTCTGATGCAAAATGTGTTGAAATGTTAGTAGCTCAATGCTAAATAGAGAATTAAAGCCTACTTTTCCTCTCGCTAATGTTGGTTTTACATTTAAGTAACTCCAAGAATTTCAGTAGGGTAATTCTGGTTTTACACTGATATAAGTGAGAGGAAAATTTAGCCCCTTAATCTCAAAATTTTCAGGGCTAAAGCCAGATCTTAATTGCCCTCTAAATTCCCAATATATCATCAACACTTCGGTAAACTAGCCCATTTATTTTGGGGCCAACTATTGATTTAGAAGCCTAACATCAGGCAGTCATTTTCAGACCATCCTGACCTGTGTTCATTTTGTATTTTTACTTTTTAAATTAACTTCTCTGTGCTTGGTGAACTTAAGTTAATGGAAACTGATCCAGACAAATAATAAAGTGAGAAAATGGTATTGACAGATATACAGAGAGTAACTCATGTGCTAATATCTATGTACTATATCTGTTTCGCTTTTTTAAGATGGCAATAGGTTGTAAAACACATCACAGATTGACACATTTCTTATAAACAATCGTGTAACTTTTTGCAAACTTTATGTAACATTTTTTGTTTAACATATATAAATCAATAAACAAATTATCAATCAAAGAAGGTCTAATATGACTAGAAACACTGACTACAAACAATTATTTTAATCTAACAAGATGAAGATTTTTTTTTTGGTAGAGGAAAAAACAAATAAATAAATAAATAAAATCAAGAAAATGCCAAAGTGGAAAAAGAGTAAAAAGGATTTTAAATAGGGCTGTCAATTAATCTCAGATAAAACATGCAATTAATGCAAAACAAATAAATTAGATTTAAAAAGTCGCAATTAATTGCAAATTTAATCGCACTGTTAAACAATAATAGAATACCAATTTAACTGTATTATAAATATTTTGGATGTTTTCTACATTTTCAAATATATTGATTTCAATTACAACACAGAATAACAACTGTACAACAACAAGATGTACAGTGCTCCCTTTATATTATTATTTGTATTACAAATATTTGCACTGTAAAAAAGATAAACAAAAGAAATAGTATTTTTCAGTGAACCTCATACAAGTTCACTCAGTCCTACTTCTTGTTCAGCCAATCACTAAGACAAACAAGTTTATTTACATTTACAGGAGATAATGCTGCCCACTTCTTATTTACAATGTCACCTGAAAGTGAGAATAGGCGTTCTCATGGCACTGTTGTAGCTGGCATTGCAAGGTATTATGTGCCTAATATGCTAAACGCTTGTATGTCCCTTCATGCTTCAACTTGTAGTCTCTAAAGTTTTACATTTTTTTTGGTTTTGAGTGCAGTTATGTAAAGAAAACCAAAACCCCCAAAACTACATTTATAAGTTGCACTTTCATGATAGAGACTGCACTACAGTACTTCTGTGAGGTGAATTGAAAAATACTATTTCTTTTGTTTATCTTTTTTACAGTGCAAATATTTTTAATAAAAAAATAATATAAAATAAGCACTGTACATTTTGGATTCTGTGTCATAATTGAAATCAATATATTTGAAAATGTAGAAAACATCCAAAATATTTATAATAAATTAAAATTGGCATTCTATTATTGTTTAACAGTGAGATTAAAACTTTGATTAATGGTGACTATTTTTTTTAATTTCACAATTAATTATGATTAATTTTTTAATTGTTTGACAGCTCTAGTTTTAAAATGCATGTGTGAAAAGACACTTATATAATATTATTTAAGAATCCTAGGAAGCAGAGACCCTCTCCCTAACACACACACACAAATATGTTCAATGTGTGTTTTTTAATTCTCTGCAATCTCACATAATTTTTCTTCCTGCTTACTTATCAAGATTTGCACGGTTGGTGTCTTTCTCTATCTTCTCTTTAAGTTCTTCAGTGGGATTGTTTAGGGAAGGCTCCTGTAGCTGCTGAGAAGTGGAAAATTTATTTTAAAAGAGGGAACAGATGACATCTATAATTTCACCTCTCCAGTCTAATGATTTCAACACTGTAATCTATACAGCAGTAACCTCTCTCAATTACCTGCTTGTAACAACCTTTTTTTGTAATTAAGAAATTCTGGTTACATTTTATAATACTGTGACTGCAATTACAATGATGCATTAAAGTTTTGGTCATACTTTATATAAAGATTCCATTTATAAATGATTTATATGAAGATTAATAGATATTATAAGCATGTTACAGACATGAGTAGCATGTGTTATAGAAGATGGTTATGAGCACATCATTAGAAGGAGTTGTAAATCATGGATCACAAATAAGCAATCTGTTGGGTTCTATAATACTCTAACAATTGATTAACCATTTATTAAAATATCACTTATTTATTAACCCTTTTAAAAAAAAATAAATGGAACCTTAATATAAAGTGTGACCAAAGGGTTTTTTTGTTTTGCTTTTTAAATAAGAAGCAGATAAACTTATTTATCCATTTGACAAACTCGTACAATGAGCATGTGGAATGGACTAATTTGTCCCAGACTTGTCAGTAGTTTTATTCTATACAAATAAATTACAATGATTATGTGAATTTGAAATTTGCTTCTCCAGAAAAATAGTTCTTTCATTTCAAGAATCATGTATCTTACAGAAATAACATGAAAACTCACCACAGGTGCAACAGAGTGATATGGGTGCACACCTATGAACTCCTCATGGATTCTGGACATCAGTCCTGCTGTCTTCTTGCAGAAGTGCAGAAGGGTTATCTGAGAAGGACAAAGTCACAGGAGATATTACACAGACTTACCTCTGACAGCTATTTATATCATTACTTCCCTGTCTCCTTTGACATAAGCAATTTCTAAACAAATTGGGAGTTCTTCCCAATCCCGTATGTCTCATTTCAGTAAGAAGGATGTGTTAGGGATATTTCAAGATGGAATTGTGTAACTCTATCCTCCCAGCCATCTGTCCATAGGACTTTGTATGTTCCACAGAGGGAAGAATTGCTACTGCAACTACAGTCTTTTCTTTCATATATGGCTATGCAGAGGACAGGACAGAGAGAAAATAGAAAAGTTCACTAGGGCAAAGGAGCATATAAACTTCTGTTGACAGAAAGCTTCGGCAGAGAGTAATCCTCCTTTCCAATCTATCTTTTGGAAAGATTTTGCAAAACGCTTTCTGCAATTTTTAAATTTCAACAAGGATGAAAACATACAAAAATATGGACATTTTCCTCTTAATAAGAAGCCCAAAAATGTGCAAGAATCTCCATTCTGAGGGTTCCTCCCAGAAGGACACTTACTTGTGAAACGATATAGTGCCAACAAATTTGCAGTGAGCAGCACATATGAAGGACTCCAGACTCACTGATTTTTCAGTCTGTGGAGTTAGGGAGAGTGTAGCAGTGAAAAGGATTAGTATTGGATTGGAGAGGATTTATCCAAATCAGGAAAAAAATTATTTGGGTTCAGTTCATTTCAGGGATTAGGTTCGTTCTTATTGCTTGTGCTGATTTTCTTGTCCATGGGCCAACATATTCCATCCAGAAGGCTTTAAAAGCTGCTTACATAACAAATGATGAGCAAAGCCCTTTGGATGCACTTCAGGTAGGCAGGCAGGATGGAGAACAGGCTTGGGAGTTCTGAGACTGTCAGCAGCACTGCAGGTGGCAGAAAATAAACACAGCTGAGCAACAGAAAAAGGGAATTTACTTCTACTAAGATGGGCTTTTCATGGAAGCCAACATGCTTTTTGGTTAGTGGCTCTGTTTTGATAGCTGAATGTGTGGAGACTATTTGTGTTACAGTAACTTTAGGGACAAAGTGAGAAAATGGCTATGCAACATCAATGGCAATATCTGCCTTCAAAAAATGTACTGTTAATTAGAACTAAGACTCCCATCTTTATATAGCATATATCTGTTCCCACCTAACTGCCTTTCTTCAATACATTTCTAGTTTTCATTCCCTTTTCTCTTATTTCCTGCTCACTAAGGTGTTTTCTCCAGATGTTTCTTTAAAAAAAAAAAAAAAAGGCCCTGAGGTGAAGAAAATGGACATTGGTAGGTTGGGATGAATCACAGACTTATTGGGCCTGGTCCATCCCAGCATTGTTTCATCTTCATGTCAATGTAACTGCATGCATTTACTCTCTATAAACTGAGGTACAAAGCCTCTTACACAAAGACATTCTTCCAATAAATCCCAAAGGAAGATGCTAACACATTGTCTGTATGAGTCTACTCTGTATTTCAAAATGTAATCACAGTATTTATAAATTAATCAGTTTGTGTATTCAAATGCTTCCTTCACAGTGGAGGTATTGGCCATCAACTATTTCCTGTAAATATCAGAAGAAAAGATGCTACCACCAATGCATTGCTGCTTATAAGATCTTGTTTACTTTTGTGCTCTTCATTCTCCCACAATATATCAAAGGAAAAGTTAGTTTCCCTTCTAGTGTCCAGTATAAGGCATTCTGCAAAGTTAAAGTGGATACCTGATAGACAGCAAGGGAATGCGACAACAAATTGCAGCGACTAGCTCCAAGTAGATCCACCTTCTGACATACATCCATTTTCAACTTATCAAACTGGGCTTTGGTATTTTTCACTTGCGTCTGCACCTAGAACCATGAACGTGGAAATATACAATAGCAAAGGAGATCATAGATCTGTGTCTGTTCCGCACAAAAGAACTCCTGAAAATGTTTCACTGTCCTAGTATGTAGTGCAGGGTCTATGTGATAGTCTCTTCCTGGAGAATCTATAAAGTCTATAGGAATAATCTTTAGGCCCCATTTTTATAAATATTGCATACATAATGTAGCAATTGTCCCTGCCCCAAAGAGTTTATAATCAAATGTCAAAAAAAACAAGAAACTAGCTGCTATTTATGGTCTCTTCACTGCGAAAAGGTAAAAATATCATGTTTATATGCAAGAAAATAATGTTAAGGCTGACATAATATGCAGATAAACACTCAGGAAATTCAGAATTACAGTTTCCACAGCACTTTTAATTGGCCACTTGCAGGAATACACTACAATCTGGTTTTGTGACAGCATACAGGGGCAATACCTGGTTTATGGTAATTAAGGAGTCTGACTTCCCTTCACTCTTCCCTTTGGTCAGGGAAAGTGCCAGAAGAATAGTTGCAGGGAAGCTAGAATGAGGAAGGCAAGGTGCTACACCCGAGTTGGGAAATCTTTGTTATGTATATTTTTTTGGTTATGATAACTTGTTCTGATTTTTGTTGATAAGCACATTCTTCTGCTTCAATAATCAAATTTTTATTTTTTTTCAGTTTTATCTTTTCTGACTTACCTCAACGGCTTACATGTAGTGTCAGGGATTTTAAAGCCAGAGGGAAAATACGTGTACACTCACAACGTGAAGCAGAAGAATCTGATAAAGTGGTAAGTGGAGCAACAGCAGAAACAACAAGATAAGCAACATCAGCTCCAGTATCTTATGCAGCTGCAGTGGTACCACCACCACCAACAGGAACTGGTGGTGATGATGAGGCAAGCTGCTTTGCTGATAAAGGAAGGTGATCTGTCTTCTGTTACCCTTATGGGAGGAGGGTTCTTAACCAAAATGGAACCTCTGTATTATAGTGAAGATCATACAGTAATTTGTTCTGTGCAGCAATACAAAATGTTATTTACATTACTGACAATTATAATAAGTACGATTTTTCAATTATCCCGTATTTTATAATTAGTAAGTCACATTGCCTTGTGTTGTGTGACCACATAATGACTTACTGTCATGCAAATACTCAAGACATGTCTGTACTAAGAAAACTTAAGAAATCCTACAGGTACATCATAGTATAGACAAGGCTGTGGTGGCCAAACACACCATATCAGTTGAACCTACTGTCAGCAAAACAATGGTAGCACCATTGGGAAAATTTACAAAAATATCTCCACCTTAGGCAAGTCTTTAGAAACTACAGCATCAGGAGAGCCCTGGGCACACCATGCCCTGGGAGGCCCTCATAGCTCTGTCCTTGTGCCATTTCCCTGCCCCACATCTGTAATGGCACTGATAGAAGGACCCTTCTCTCCCAGAGAAACTGGATTAGCAGCATGTGGGCCTTCTTCAGTTTCCAAGGAGCAGCAGCAGGGCATCCCTCCTCCTGGGTTCCCTTCTCCCACCCCAACATGAGAGGCAAAGGTGTCAGTACTGAGGGTTCCCAGCAGCTGGGTTGTATCTGCTTGCATGGATAGGACAGGCTTGCTGCACACTTCCCTTCTTGTCACATATAAAGTCTTCTGCTGGCATGATGTTGGCAGAGCAAATAAGAACAATGGTTCATGGCGTTACCACCCCATTGAGATACATGGGGAGTTCACAACTCTCAGAACTATTGTTTCAAGCTCTGTGTAGACTCAGGCAGATGTCACTGCATCAGTTACACATAGTTCACCTTTTCAAGCTTTTCTTCATAGCTTGGAAGAGGAGTGAGTTTTTTAAATTAAATCTCAGATTTCTATGGAATTGATTTACTCCAAAAGCAAGGGCCCTTGGCATGGGCCTGTAGTACCTATGCCTTAATTCTGCCCTGAGTATACTGTCTTCATCTAGAGACAGTGGATTAAATAACTGACTAAATCTGACTTATCTACTACTCTCTACTACTTTCCCTCCTTAAACCCTTTCTCTCTCCTCTCAAGAACTGTCCCACCTCAGTATGTATGTGTGTCTCCACAAAAATCACCTATTGCTGACAACAGGTATCAGCAACAAGTACAGCTGAAATGGTACTGAATGTGGTCTGTCCTTGTCTACATTTGTAACTAAACTACTTTCAACTGCACACATTGTTGGCAACAAATAGGAAATAAATACTTTTCTAAACTTCTCCATTTGCTTGCAGGTGTCAGGATCCAGTTCTTGGGACACATCCTTCATCCACAGCAAGGCCCCTCTGTATTCTATGCGGGCCTGTTCCATATGATTGATTGTTAACAAAGTATCAGACACAGCCCTGTGACTGAATGTTTCCAGTTCCTGCCCAAGGCGAGACAAGGGGGTACAAAGAGCTACCCTGAAGGTAAAAGAAGGAATAAACAGAATGGGTTATAAGCCAAACGCAAACACAAATTAGGTTGGGTGGAGAGCTGGGAGGAAACAAACAGATTAGTAAATTCCAGTAGGATACAATCTACAATTTTTGTGTATATGTTGTGATGAATGCTTTCTCTGATATAGGAAACTCCTCAAAGGGCCTGACTCTGAAAGGTGCTGACTACCTGATGCTAGATGCCCTCGCAAGTGAATGGAGCTTGCTGCTTTGCAGGATAAGTCCTTGGGTAAATCCACACTGCAGCCACAAATATAATTTGCAGCTCCTATAGATGTACCCATGCTAGCCATGGACTAACTGTACAAGTCTGCCTGATTCCCTTGAGACTGAACATACCCCCATGTGCAGCCTGTGCTGAAGCCCATGCTGCTGCATCATCAGTTCTATTTTTAGTGAGTTAGATAGAATAAGCTAGCATGAATACTTCTACATGAAGTGCCATTCAACACCTGTGGCTACAGTGTAGACATACCCCGAAGTGGCCAGTTGCTACAAACGCCTACATTCAGAAAAGAGAATGGTCATAATTAAATTAAAAGAAATGTAGCAAGCTGCCAGGACTAGAAAGGATGCATTCATATAATATTCATTTGGAATTCCCAGGTTTCAGAGCACAAATAGAATTAAAGTATTATACAATAGTAATGAGTGTTGTGCTTTTTGGCATCACATATCAGACAAGCAGGTGAAATTTCTGGTCCTCATAGCATGGGTGCATGTTTCTACACACTAGCAGCAGTAGCATTAAAAACCTCTTCAACCTTCAGCTGGCTGAAAGTGGCCATTTATAACTTGACTGCATAACAACCATTAAGGTTAAACACTGGCTAAGCAACTCTGTTCTAAAGGCCCCTTTTCAGCTGTTTATAACTTTGCCAAACTTTCAGCAGTCAGGCTGAAACTTGTTAGATTTGGTCTCTGCCTGTGGGTGGACTTTTTTTGGAAAGTTTGAGCAAAACAGTTGAACCATTTTTTGAGAGAAGAGTATGGGGAAAAAATACACCTTTGGCATAAAACATGTGTGACACACCCACCTATTATCAAGGCTGCCCCATGCTTCTCATTATAAGACACCATATTCAGTTGCTTAAAAATGTCACACTTTAACCATTCAAATTTCCCATGCCAAGTGTCTGCCTCAAGATGAATTTTTGAGGAAAGTTTCAGCCAAAACAGTTCAGCCATTTCTGAGTATGAAGCAAGGGAAAAATAAGTTGTTTTGCCCATATTAAAAAAAATTCTGGTGACCTGCATAAGAATGGCCATGCTGAATCAAACTTATGGTCCATCTAATCCAGTATCCTGTCTTTCAACAGCAGCCAGTACAACATGCTTTAAAAAGAGTGAACAGAACAAGGCAATTTGAGTGAGCCATCCCTTGTCATCCAGTCACCATTTCTAGCAATCAGAGTTTTAGGGACATCCAGAGCGTGGAGCTGTGTTCCTGACCATCTTGGCTAATAGCCACTGATGGACCTAGCCTCCATTAACTTATCTCATTCTTTTTTAACTCAGTTATACTTTTGGCCTTCACAACATCTCCGGCAACAAATTCTACAGGTTGACTGTGTGTTGTGTTAAGAAGTACTTCCTTATGTTTGTTTTAAACCTGCTCACCACTAATTTCACTGAGTGATCCCCAGTTTGCATGTTATGTAAAGAGGTAAACAACACTTCCTTTCTCCATATCATTCATGATTTTGTAGACCTCCTAACATATCCTGCCTCAGCTATCTCTATAAACTGAACTTTCACCAGTCTTTTTAATCTCTCCTCATATAGAAGCTGTTCCATACCCCTAATTATTTTTATCACTCTTCTCTGTACCTTTTCCAATTCTAATATATATCTTTTTTGATACGGGACAACCAGAACTGTATGCAGTATTCAACGTGTGGAGTACAATGAATTCATGCAGTGCCATTACATTTTCTGTCTTATTATCTATCCCTTTCCTAATGATTCGCAACATTCTGTTAGCTTTTTTGGCTGCTGCTGCACATTGATTGGATGTTTCAGAGAACTATCCATTATGACGCCAAGATCTCTTTCTTGAGTGGTAACAGCTAATTTAGATCCCATCATTTTTATGTATAGTTGGGATTGTTTTCCAATGTGCATTACTTTGCTTTTATCAACATTGAAATTCATCTGCCGGTTTCTTGCCCATTGACCCAGTTTCGTGAGACCCTTCTGTAACTTTTCACTATCTCCTTTGGACTTAACCCTCTTGAGTAAATTAGTATTGTCTGTACACTTTGACACCTCATTGTTTATCCCTTTTTCCAGATCATTTATGAATATGTTGACCTGCACTGGTCCCAGTATAGATCCTTAGGGGACCCCTGTATTTATCTCTTTCCATTCTGAAAACTGACCATTTATTCCTACCCTTTTGTTTCCTGTCTTTTAACCAGTTACTGATCCATGAGAGGACCTTCCTTCTTACTCATGACTGTCTGCTTTGCTTCAGAGCCTTTGGTGAGGGAACATGTCAAGTGCTTTCTGAAAGATTAAGTACATTTTATCCACTGAATCACCCTTGTCCACATGTTTGCTGACACCCTCAAAGAATTCTAATAGATTAGTGAGGCATGGTTTCTTTTTACAAAAGCCATGTTTACTCTACCCCCAACATATCATGTTCATTTATGTGTCTGATAATTCAGTTCCTTACTATTGTTTCAACCAATTTGCCTGGTACTGAAGTCAGGCTTACTGGCCTGTAGTTGCCAGGATCGCCTCGGGAGCCTTTTTAAAAAATTGGAGTCACATAAGCTATCCATCAGTCATCTGGTAGTGAAACTGATTTAAGTGAGAGGTTACATATCACAGTTAGTTGTTCTGAAATTTCATATCTGAGTTCCTTCAGCACTTTTGAGTGAATACCATCTGGTCCTGGTGACTTTTTATTGTTTAATTTATCAAAACCTCCTCTATTGACACCTCAATATGGGACAGTTCCTCAGATTTGTCACCTTAAAAGAATGGCTCCAGTGTGGGAATCTCCCTCACATCCTCTGCAGTGAAGACTGATGCAAAGAATTCATTTAGTTTCTCTGAAATGGCCTTGTGTTTCTTGAGTGCTCCTTTAGCACCTCAGTTGGACTGTGACCCTATTGACTGTTTGGCAAGTTTTCCGCTTCTGATGTACATAAACAAATTTTTTGCTGTTACTTTTTTTTTTTTTTTTTTTTGCTAGTTGCTCTTAAAATTCTTTTTTTATCCGCCTAATTATACTTTTACACTTGACTTGCCAGAGTTTGTTCCTTGCTATTTTCCTCTATAAAATTTGACTTCCAATTTTTAAAGAATATCTTTTTGTCTCTAACTGCCTCTTTTACTCCGTTGTATATCCATTGTGGCATTCTTTTCCCCCTTACTGTTTTTTTAGTAGGGGTACATACATAGTTTGAACCCTTTTATGGTGCTGGTAAAGTTTCCAGGCAGCTTGGAGGCATTTCACTCATGACTGTTCCTTTTAATTTCCATTTAACTCATCTCCTCATTTTTGTGGACATACCCTTTTTGAAGTGAAATGCTACTGTGGTGGGTTTCTTTGGTATTTCTCCCCCCTGCAAGGATGTTAAATTTAATTACATTATGGTCACTATTGCTAAGAGGTTCTGCTATGTTAACCTCTTGGACCAGATCCTATATGCCACTTAGGACTAAATCAAGAATTGGCTCTCCCCTTGTGGGTTCTAGGACTACCTGCTCCAAGAAGCAGTCATTAATGGTGTCTAGAAATTTTATCTCTGCATCCCATCCTGAAGTGATATGTTCCAAGTGAATATGGGAATATTTGAAATCCGTCATTATTACTGGGTTTTCTGTTTTTGTAGCCTCTGTAATCTCCCTGAGCATTTCACAGTCACCATCACTAACCTTGTCAGGTGGTTGGTAGTATATTCCTACGGCTATACTCCTATTATTCAAGCATGGAAATTCTATCCATAGAAATAGTTTGGTTCCTTTAAGATTTTTACTATATTTGAGTTTATGCTTTCTCTCACATATAGAGCCACGCCCCCACCAGCACAACCTACTCTGTCATTCCTATATATTTTGTAACCTGCTATTACCATATCTCATTGATTATCATAGTTCCACCAAGTTTCCACCTTTTCTTTGAAAAGCTCTGCCGCCTCCATGCTTTGGAGCTAGAATTTGAAATGTGGTCGGGGGAAGGGTGGCCTTTGTGTCAGGGATGCTGCCCTTTTGCTATCCTAAAGAAAATCTGTCCAAATTTAACAAAGTAAAAAAACCCCTCAAAAGTGCCTTTGAAAAATCTGTTTGCACATGCTCAGTAACCTTGTGCAGTAACTGAGGTTCTTCGAGATGTGTGTCCCTATGGGTATTCCACTTTAGGTGATCATGCATCTCTGCACTTGTATTTGGAGATTTGTAGTACCAGTGCCCCAGTTGGGTTGCATATGCATGGTCCCCATCTCGCACTGCTTCAGACGGTTATCTGGAACTGTGTGACCACCCCCCACTCTGTTCCTTCTCTAGTGCAAAGTTATCAGTTGCAAAAACTCCGAAGCAGAGGGAAGGAGGGAGGTGGTGGAGCACCCACATGGACACACAGCTCGAAGCACCTCAGTTACTGCATAACATGAGTTAACCCTCTCTTCTTCTTTGAGTGATGTCCCTGTGGGTGGCTCCACTTCAGATTAGTGCCCTCCAGTGGACGGATGGGACTTTGGAGTTGAAGTCGTGGCAGATGATAATATAGTGAGTTTTAATAGTGCACCAGAACTTGCATGTTGTTCTAGTGCGTAGTGTTGTGCAAATGTATGGACTGAAGCCCAATTTGCAGCTTTGCAAATATCCTCAATGGGGATGTTGTTGAAAAATGCTATTGAGATTGCTACTGCCCTGGTGGGATATAGATGAACCCCTTCAGTAGGTTGTAGATTGTGTTGATGATAGCACAACTTGATGCCGTCGGACATCCATTTGGAAAGTCTGTTTGGATACGGTGTCTCCTTTTGAGCAATCAGCGATTCATATGATTAATTTTCTATATTTGCAGAATTATTTTGTTCTGTCTATATAGAAGGCCAGTGTCCTGCAGACATCTCAGGTATGAAGTATCGATTAATGTTTGTTTTCATGTGGTTTCGGTTAGAATGTTAGTAAATGGATGTGTTGGTTATGGTGAAATGAGGAGGCAGTCTTAGGTAGAAATTTGGGATGTAGTCATACAGTAACTTTATCTTTGAGGATGAGTGTGTAGGGTGGGTCAGCCAATTCTCAACGCATCTGGCTGAAGTGATTGCAATGAGAAAGGATACTTTATTGAAATGTGGAGAAGAGAGCAAGTCGCCAAAGATTCGAACGGAGGTGCCGTGATACACTGAAGAGGTTGAGGTCTATGATAGGGTGGGATTTCTTATCTCTGGGTAAGTGCTGTTGAGACCTTTAAGAAATCTTTTGGTGATTGGGAGTGTGAAAACTGATAGGTTGTCCATGTTGTGGTGAAATGTATCAATAGTGGAAAGTTGTACCCAGATAGAACTCATGGAGGGGCCTGATTTCTTAAGCTTAAGTAAGTATTCTACTATCAGAGATAAGGGTGCAGAAACTGATGTGACCTGTTTGTTTTGGCACCATTTATGAAATCGTTTCCATTTGTACTGATGTGTTTGTTGGGTAGTTGATTTACGACTGTTTAATAAGACATTCTGCACTTCCTCTGAGCAGGTTATTTTGTGTCCTCATAGCCATGGAGCAGCCACGCCTTGAGATGATTGTTTCTAGGTTCAGGTGCAGAACTTGACCTGTGTCTAGGGAAAGGAGACAAGGGAGAAGAGGAAGGGTGGGCATGTGGTCGACACATGGACATTTTGAGAAGGTAAGGGGACCACGTTTATTGAGGCCACGTGGGAGCAATCAGGATTACTTGGGCCTGTTCTAGTCTGATTTTGTGAAGCACTCACACTAGGAAGGGGATGGGAGGGAAGGCGTATAAGATGGGAGCATTCCATTTGATTAGGCAGGCATCACCCAAGGAATGGCAATCCAGTCCAGCTCTGGAGCAAAATTGGGGACATCTGGCATTATATGCAGTCACAAATAAGTCTGTGTTTGGAAACCTCATTGTTTGAATATGTTGTGCAGTATTTGTGTGTCCAATACCCACTCGTGATCTAGAGAAAAGTTCCTTCTCAGTGCATCTGCTGTGATGTTTTGACTTCCAGGTAAGTATGATGTCGTGATATGGATGTTGTGTGCGATGCACCAATTCCATAGCCGTACGGCTTCCGTACACAGGGAGTGTGAACGTGCACCTCTTGTCTATTTATGTAGAATATGCATGCTACATTGTCTGTGAGGATTTGTATGGTTTTGTTCTTGATTATAAGAAGGAAGTGGGAGGAAGCGTTGGGAACCACTCGTAATTCTAGTAGATTTATGTGAAGTGGTGATTCTGTTGGTGATCAGTGGCCTTGAGTCAAGTGTGTGTTTAGATGTGCTCCCCAACCTAGAAGGAATGTGTCCGTTGTGATGGTCATTGTTACAAAAGGCACCCCAAGGCAGACATTGTCTGGTTTTGTCCACCAAAATAATGACCGTTTTACCTTGTTTGGCATTGTAAAATGTTTGTTCATGCTGTACCTTTGTGGATGGTGGGTTGAATGGAGCAGCCGCTTGTAAATTCCTGATGTGGAGCCTTGTATGTTTGACAACGAAGGTTGTCGCAGTCATGTGGCCTAGTAGTTGAAGACAAGGCCTGGCTGTTATCTGTGGACTTTTTGTTGTTGTGGAGATGAGGTTATTCAAGGTTAGGAATTGATGTTGTGGTAAGGATTCTGTTGTCTCAGGTGAGTTGAGGAGAGGCACCTATGAATTCCAGTTCTTGTACTGGTGTTAGCATTGATTTTTGTATATTTATTTGGAGGCCTAATCATGCAAAAAGTGCTACTGTTTCTTTGGTTGTGTCTAATGTTCCCTGTCAAATTGATGCTTTTAGTAAGCATTCATCTAAGTATGGGAATATTATTATTACATTTTTGCATAGGTGGGCAGCAACTACAGCTAGGACTTTCGAGAATACTCAAGGGGCAGTGGATAGGCCAAACGGTAGGACCTTGTATTGGAAGTGGTCCAGGCCCAGAGTAAGGAATATGCAATGTGACAGATGAATTGTTACATGAAAATATGCGTCCTGTAGGTTGAAGACTGAGAAGCAGTCCCCGCTTTCTAGTGCTGGAATGATGGTGGCTAGTGTGACCATTTTGAAGTATTGAGTTTTCACAAACTTGTTGAGTCTTCGGAGATCAAGAATGGGTCTCCACCCTCCTGTTTTCTTCTGTGTGAGGAAATAATGTGAGTAGAAGCCCTTCCCTCTGTATTTTGTTGGTACTAGCTCTACTACTCCCAAATGTGGTTTATTTCTTGGCTCAGTAGCTGCTTGTTAGGGGGGTCCCTGAAGAGGGATGGCTTGTGGGAAGGGTGGAAGTAAAAGGGATGGAGTATCCATTCTCAATTATCTCTAATACTCATTTGTCTGTTGTGATGGTTTGCCAGACTAGGCAGAAGGGAGTCAGGTGATCTCCAAATGGTCAGGAGTGGTATCAAGAGTCTGCAAGTGAGGCAGCATCTGAATCCTGGGCAGCTGGGCATGCCCCTGAGGTGATTGTTTTTCTCCCTCCTCTGAGGGGAAATAAGGGTCTATTCTAACTGTTTCAATGGAAACTTAGATTCTATCATTGAGGAAACAAATTTTTGTGTTTGTTTTTTAAATAAAAATTAGTGGGGATAAATGAAGTAATTATCTACTAAGTCTAAATACTGAATCTACACTAACTAGATTAGGCAAAGAGGCACTGCTAGAGCTCTGACTTGAGCCAAAGGTGGTTAGAAAGAAACTGAGGGGTGGGGGCTGGTCGCACAGCACCAGCTAACCACCTGAAGTGGCATGAGATGGGTACTGTGCATGAGAGACCCAACTGGGGCATTGCTATTACAATCTTAGATTACGAGCTCAGAGGTGCACAATCACCTAAAGTGGAGCACCCACAGGGCGATCACGTGAAGAAGAATTACTGGTTCACCAAAGATTCTGTCTGCACGGGGCATGCTCCAGCAATTGCTGCTCTAGGGTGCTGTGCGCTAGACTGGGACCAGACACTGGACTGAGATCAGGGAGCCTGTTACTCCTGTGGTCTCAACGAATCCAGAGGGGGGATCTGTCTGATTTGAATGCAGTGACAAGACTGGGGACAAGGAGCCAGGAGTGTGTGGGGGAGAAATTGGGAATGGCAGGGTAAGGAGTCTGGGACTGGGATGAGAAGCCTAAAGACAGGAGATTGGGAATGGCTAGGTGAGGAGAATGGGATTAGGACAAGGAGATAAAGGTGTGGATGATACAGGACTGGGACAGAGACTGGGCAGAAGGGTTCAAGCTTGGGGTAATTGGGCAGAAGAGTCATTGCCCATTAGTTCCAAAAGGGTAGCCGTGTTAGTCTGTATACAGCAAAAACAACAGGAGTCTTGTAGCACCTTAAAGACTAACAAATTTCTGTGGGCATAAGCTTTTGTGGGCTGCAACCCATCTGACGAAGTTGGGTTGCAGCCCATGAAAGCTTATGCCCATAGAAATTTGTTAGTCTTTAAGGTGCTACAGGACTCTTGTTGTTATTGCCCACTAGAGAACACTCCCCTGAAAAGCCTGGAAAGGAACACACAATTTGTGAATCTCACCATTCCTGTACTGTCAGTAAATATTTGTGAAACCCACTGGCAAAGTGTCCCAACCCTCTCTAGTCCTGGTTCATATAGAGGATGACAACCTCCTTTAACTATAAGTTACTCTATTAGCTCAACTGGCAGAGGTCTGTGTGGAGAATTTAAATTTTCCAACTCTGCAAATGACCCATGTGGATGCCACAACGATGCTATATGATGGAATTTCTATTTTTTCAGTTCACTTTTTTAAAAACCTAAGAAATTAAACACAAGTTACTCTGGGCCCCCTTGTGCATATGTATTATGATACAGTCTTTAATTACATGATCACATACTATTTTTTCCACAGGACTGCTTGATTCATTGCACAGGATGGACTTGCTCCAGTGATGAATCAGGGTTGTGTAGTGAAGGAGGCTGTTGTCTGTATGATCCCTGCTTCATTTGTTATAGGAGTTTGAAAATGTATAGTAAATGAGGCAGGAGATTGCAGGAAGAGAAGAATGGTTTCATGGTTAAGGCAGCTGATGCTGCCTTGCAGAACTGGATTCTATTCCAGCCTCTGCCACAGTGTTTGTATGTGATGTTAGGTGAGTCAGTAAAACCAGTTTTTTATAGGTGGTCACCAGTTGAGACCCTGTCTATACTTACCTCCGAGATTCAGTGGCAGTCGATGGGAGTTATGCAAGCTACGCAAAAAAATTGCGTAACTCCCGTCGACTTCTCTGCTTCTTTTCTGCGCGCCTTCTTCACTGCATTGCGCCAACGGGAACCGTGTTCCCATCGACACAGCACTACGCCACTTGCGAAGGTGGTCTTAGTACATTGATTTCTGGATCGACTGAGCGGGTCTTCACTGACCGCTCAGTCGATCCAGGGAAATCGATCTGATGGTGGTGACTTTGCCGCCATCAGTGTAGCCATAGCCTGTGTGTTGCTGGGTTTGAAATGCACAAGTGCTAAGCATTCACAGCTGCAATTGAAGTCAATGGGAAATATGCTTCGATCACAGAAAATACTGTATAATGCTATGTACTCTGAAACAGCAGGTCCCAGGTGTCACAGATTGGCCACCTAAAATTAGTGGCTACTTTTGACTTTAATCTCTCTGTGCCTCAGTTCCCCACCTGTAAAATGAGTGCAATACCCATTCATCACACAGGGGACTTGTGAAAACAAATTAATTGATATTTGTGAAGCACTCAGTAATGAGTGCCATAGAGAAGCCCATGAGGAAAAATAATTCTGTCTTCAGAGCAAGGTTTGAATAGTGTGGAGTAAATAAAGCCTAAGGCCACACATTGAACAATGAAGATAAAATAAAATATTGAATAGCTACTCATTAAGTGAGCACTATCTATTTTCCGTACTAGATGAAGCAGGGGTCCAGTAGAAAAAAGAGATGTTACCCTGTACTTAAAGAACATATCATAATGCCTACATGCAAGAAGGCAATCTTAATTCTGGCATTTCTTAATTTTTTACTGGTTGACTTTGCAACCTTGATAATGGTTTTTTTACACAGCCTTTTTTGTGTAATATACACATACACATATTTCAGTCTCACTTTAGCAGGAGGCAATTAAAAACTTAAAATCTGGTACAGAGGTAATCCCTAATTGGATTTTTTTGGTGGTCCAATAAAAAAAATTTGGCATACTCTACAGGTTTAAAAATCTATCATAAAGGTGCTCTAATTTTAAAATTAGAGTAGGAGGTGCTTATTAATGATATCCCAACATTCTATTAGCACTACACATGTTTGCACAAAAGGACAGAGTAAAATTTTAAATTAACATACTAAAAATTTGAGGAAAATTGTCTCTTCCAATGCACAAGTGTGTAATCATTGAGGCAAGCTTAATGAGGATTCATGTCTTATTCCATACAGTATTTGAAGGGCTGCAGCCTTGCCTCATAACACTTTCTGGCAAATAGTTCTACAATTTTGAAAATGAATTATCATTTCATTTTTAAAAAACCCTAGGAAATTTCAAGAAAGGAACTATATTAAAAGAAATGGAGAAAGACCATGATCTTGATTAATCTTCTGCATGCAAAGTTCAACGTGAGTACTCCTGTGCATAAAGTTAAGCACCTGCACAAGTGTCTGCAGTATCAGGACTTAAGGCTGAAAGGTGAAGTACTCAAAAAATTAACTAACTTTGCTCCACATTCATATGACTTATGATAGTCTCACACAATCACATGCTATTATTTCTAGATCTGGTTGGAAATTTTCCAATAGAATATTTGTTTGTTGGAAAATGCCAATTTGTGAAAAGCAAAATGTTCTGCAGGTTTCAAAGGAAACTGGCCAGGGCCTTCCAGGATCAACTAATCTCTCAAAGGAAATTAACCAGGGCTTTCCGGGCTCTCAAACTCATCATCAACCTGCTCAGTGGCTGCCGAGGCACCTCAAGAGCCTGAAAGCTCCCAGGCCAAATTTCCAGGCACCCAGATTCTTGACAGCTTTCCTGGGATGGGGACAGTCATGAAGCAATGGCTGCCAGAGCTTTCAGGCACCACAATCTTTGACAGCCCCAGAAGCATATTTCATTTCAGATGCAAAATATTCCAGAATACAACTTCCACAAGAAATTGAGGTTTTGGTTTGTCTCAATTTGAGCTGAATTTTCCCCAAAAACCTCAAGTAGTTTTTTTTGTTTTGTTTTTGAAGAGGTGAAACTCACTTTCTTTGTCAGCTATATTTATTTCGACAGATCCCCTGCTTCATTTGATGTGAATTGATGGGTGGTGAATAGTGAAAGAGGCTGTCTTAGGTAGTCAATGAGACAGATCCTGGGGGCCAAATTATTTGCATACCATTCATTTCACACTTGTGTAACTGAGGCATTGTCTAGATGAGAACTGAAGGTGTGATGTTAGCCTGTGTTAGTTGGCATATGTAACACACTTTAAATCTACTATAGATAAGGCACACTGCCTTTAATATGTGCTAAACTGGTCAAGTTAATCCAGAGGTTTCAATTTGAGCGGTTGATCATGTGATGAAGGCAGTTTGCCTCGTCTACACTAGACTGCTAAAATGTGTTAGCATATGTTAGCTAATGTGTGCTGAAATTGTATCTTAAATCCTAATCTAGATAAAGACTGAGAGCATATCTGGGATTTTGGTGGATAGGGTAGCCTTTATATAGTAAATGAAGCATAATTACAAATACATATTGAAAAGCTCTTTCATTCACTGTGCTTCATCCAATCGTGCTCTAAATTAATCATATTTATAGTGGAAATAACAATATGTGATCATTAACTAACTAAAGAATGTATTATGATGCAAAGACAAAAGTGGCACAGTTAAGGTTGTCTGGGTAACCTTAACTTTTGGATTTCCTAACTTTTGGTATACTTTACTTTGCAATCTTTTTTCTTTAAACATAGGTTAAAATTTAGAACTGATATTTAACTTTTCAGTGCATTTTAGAGGAGGGTAACTATCATCATCTCCATTTTACACATGGAGAAAACTGATGCATATACATTAAGTAATTTCCCCAAGATTACTCAGTGGATCATTGGCAGACCTGGGATTGGAATCCATGTCTCCTGACTCTAGGTCACATGTCCATATACAGATTCTGCAGAATCCTTTCAAATTGAAAATAGCTTTTGATGTATCGGTGTGTCATGCTCTATTTAATTAAAATGCTAATTAAAATGCTCTGTGACACTCCTATCTTTACTTCAAACAGCAGTGAAACCCATTACGAATGGCCTTATTAAAGAACCTCTTTTCAATAACCAAAGTACCATTTTCAAGGCAGAGTTAGTGAAAAAATCAATATTTAAGAGAAATATTACTTCTTTCTATAAATCAGATTGGTTTTTTCTTTGTGATCTTGAATATATTGGGTCAAGTGCAGTCAAATGCAGTCATGGTGTAAATAAATGCTAGCTAACTTCTATGATGTAAATGATGTATGTTAATCGGAAAACTGGTGTAAATGATATGGTAGTCTAATTTGTAAGAGAAGTCATCAGGCCTGATTCTGCCACCCTTACTCACAATAGGCCCATTAATTTCAATGGGACTGCTTACATAGTAAGGTACTACCTGACATGAATGAGAATGGCAGAATATACAGAAGCTCTCAAGAGGGATTAAAATGAGGAATTTACAGACCAAAGGCACAACAAGGGAATATAGCAGAAATACAGCTAACAGGATGATGTAGTGGCATAGGGGAGATGCTGCTCTGTTCCCTGCTGCCCCTTTCCAGTGTTACACTTGTTTGATATATTAGTGCAAGCTATACTACTTTATCATTTGCACCCACTTATAACTTTTTTTGATCAATGTAGTCACGACATTTAATTTACACCATAGTGTTGACTTGCAGAATTTGTCCCATTCACTGCAGCAGTATGTTTTATTTGTAAGCTCAGTTCAATTCTATATTTGTACTTGTAATTTAAATTACACTTATCTTACTGTTTATACTTCTTGATTATTTGTATTTTCTGTATATATTTCTTTCATTATGATCTGTTCGTTTTACATCAAAATGTATTTACTTTCCAAGTATTTAACCTCAAAATATTAAAGCACCATATAGGTGCATTATTTCATGAACATAACTTGTACATGATAGCACCAAATGTAACCTGAAGGAAGATTACATAAAAAAATTGAAAACCTTTGGTGAGCAGAAGAACAGAGGATCTTTCCAGTAACTTCCATCATTTTGCCAGCTTTAGTAGCATCCAGCTCTCCTTGAACCTTTAAAACGAGCCCTAGCTCATTTTCTTCCTCAGACATAACTATAAAGGAAATAATTGCACAATGTAAATAAATAAATTAACACTTTCAAGATATTTAATCATATTAAAAGTCGTACCCAGAGGGTGAGAAAACAAGCACATTATTTTTCAAAGTCATAAGATGCATAAAAAGACCTTTAGGTTTTGACAGCATTTACAGTTGGATATGGTATGTATTGGGGAGAGAGGAGGGAAAGAAGGAATATATTTTAAAATAAAACACAAATGTCCAAGTCAGAGTTCTCAAATATATTTTTCATGTGCAATAGTTGTGCATTTGAGGCTATGTCTTTGGTAGGAGACACAGATAAAGAATATAGAAGCATGCTACACAAGAGACTTAGGAGTGTGAAACTTTAGTCATTAGTATCTTATTTATGGTAGTTTATTACTAAATTTAAAAATGCTTTTAATTAAACTCTGGTTCATAAAGGATGTATCTTAAGCAGTGATCCTTGTATGCTAAAGGTCTAACACTTACTTGTACTATCCTTTGTTACTTATACATGTACAATCTGTAGAACTTTATAGAGATATTACTACACCACAGTTTAAGTTGGAAAAACTCCAATTTTATTTAAAATAATTTACTACCATAAACAGGGAGGAGCTTTTCTGAAAATTTAGGGAAACTGGAAAGACAATAGATCACATCAAATTAAGTTTTATATAAACCACTGGTCATGTTTTCTAACAGTTGTAATGTGCTTCCTTCAGTTCAATGACAGCTTCAGGAATTAGGGCTGGGAGGACTAGTTACATTAGCTATATAATGGAGTTTTCTGCCATTAGTACAAATGTAGGTAGCATTAATGAATTCTATCAAGAAATCCCAAATCTTGGCACTGAGGGTTTACGCTAACATAGTTAAATTCTCCAGAAATTAAAAAGTTTAAAATATGCCAATGAATTGTTTTGGGTTAGACAGTTATCTGGTTTTAACAATGGAATTAAATTCACAATATTAAAAAAAGGAATGATGATTATTATACCAAATTAAAATATATTTGTCATTGCATACCATTGAGTTTCTGCTGGTATTTCACAATAGTCTTTAGAAGATCTGTACAAGTTGCCTGAATGGAGTGAAAAACCTTGGAAAAGAAGGGGTTAGTACATTAGTTTATGGAAACAGTAATGTGAATATAAATAAGAAAATGTCTGCTTGGTATACAACATTCTATAGCCTAGGATTGAGCAAGTTTACCAGTAAAAGAAATTAAAAAGCTAGAGAAGTTCTTTTGAAATCCCTTGTCTATTTCAATAGAGATCATCATATAGAAGACTTCCATTGGTAAATGTTCTTCTAGACCAGTGTTTCTCAATTGGTGTTCCGTGAAACCCTGGGCTTCCGCGGGAACACTGTTAGGGTTCCGTGAGAAAGTGACATTGCGCCGCCGAGAGCAGCTGTTCTCTGCGCCGCCGAAAAAGGGAAGATGTCCCGGATTTTTCAGTGGAGGGTATCGAGTATGAATGTAATTTAATTGAGAAACGCTGGTATATAATTTGCTTATTTCGACATTTTTTTTGGCCCCATATGTAAAAATACTGTTAAGAGTTTGGGGGGTTCCGCAATTATTTATAAAGTTCAAAAGGGTTCCGTGACCAAATTTAATTGAGAAACACTGTTCTAGACAGAATCTGTGCAAAGCCTATGAACAAAATTCAGCTCTAGCATAAGCAGATACAATTTCTATTTGAAGTCAAATGGGGGTGCACCTGGCTACAGAGGAGCTGAATTTGATCTGCAAACAAAATTACCCAATATAATCAGGATAGACAAGAAATGAAGGTTACTTACACAGGGTATGTCTCCACTTCAAGCTGGAAGTGGAATTTCCAGCTCAAGGAGATATACCTGCACTAGCTCTGCTCATGCTACCATGTAACCACAGCAGTGGGAGGAGCTTGATACCCCACGTACTTTGTACCACCTCAAACAGATAAGTACTTGGGCAACAAAATATGGATTCCATCCATGGCTATTTCCATGCTGTGGACTACATGGAGATCCTCTGGTTGTTGAAAACCAACACATTTACAGCTAATACTACTACTGACCACTAAAGCATCATATGTATTTTCTTTCCAGTCACCACCCATTCTCCAGATATTTAGTAATTCTTCTGACAATGGAAAAAATCAGTAGCAGGGACATCTGCAGGATGAGTGCAAGTGTGAATGGATGTGTGTCAAAGGCAAGTGCCACTGCTCAAAGTAGTAGCCCTAATGCCCACAGTAAACAATTTCTGTTAATATATGTCGAAATTGGAATACAGAGGTGATAAGTTGTTGCTGCTACCCATGATAGGTGGTGAGGATTTAGAGAAGAAGCTTGAACTGACGGCCAGTTGCCCATGAGATGTTAGAGAGACAGGGCAAAATTTGTTTCTTTTTAGACATTTTAGATATTTTCCTTGTGAGGAAAGAGGGTAGCAAATACTCAAGCTAAATGACAAGAAGGTACTACTGCAGCAATGAGTAAAATGTTTCTGTAATAAAGTGACCTGCCCCTTTTAAGGGCAAGAGGCCTTGGGACAATCAGCCTTGTTCAATTAGCCCCACCCTGCTACACCTGAGCAGGGTTGGATTTAAGAGGAAGGAAGCCTAGCAGTGGGGGAAATAGAGGAGACAGACTGTCCTTTGGTGGGGAAGGAACCTAGCTGAAGACAGGAGCCAGTCAGGGATTACAGCCTGTCTGAAAACCTGGGTAAAGGGAGAGTGTGCCAGCCTCTAGGTGGTAAGGTTGAAGCCTAGGAACTGGGGTTGAGACAGTTTATTGCAGCTGGGGTTAACCTGCAAAGGAAGAGGCTAATAGCCAAGCCTGGTTGGCCTGAAGATTTGGGTGTTTTGCTATGTCCAGTTGACTTTAAGTGAAAGACTCTGAGGCCCCAAAAAGCTTGGACTTTGTTATGTGGCTTGGCCGGACAACCAGAATGAGTCAGAGAAAATACTGGGTAAATTGAGGTAGAGCTGCTGCAATACCACTTCCAGCCATCAGTGATAGTTTCAATTCCCGCCCCTCCCCCACCCCCCAAACTCTCTACAATAGACCTAAAAGAGCAATATCAAAAGCTTGTAAAAAGAGATCAGAGAATAAGGAAATGTAGAGGGTGATGCTTAAACTAGCTAAATAAATTGAGTAGCTTCAAGTGCCAAGATGTCTTAAATGCTACTTCACAAATGTCTGAAAATTGTTGTTTTTTCCAGTTTGTTACATTATCATGCTGCATGCTTGAAAGAATAAACAGTGATAAAAATAGAAGTATTTTTCTTAGGTTATGTATGAAGGAGATCTGTTTTAACCACAGATTATCCTTCATGAGAGAGCCTAGGTAGTAAAGGAAATGTTATTCAAATGATGTGGAGAAAAAGTTAAGGAATATAATGTGAAACTCACTTTATTGAAATAGTTCATATTACAGTCAAATAGCTTACAACAGTAACATTTGTGATATGAATCTTACATCTAAGCAGAGGTCTGGAGGTGCTCCAAAGATTCAGAGGAGTGGATAGTAGGGAAATGCCTGGGTTGTAAGAAGCTTATCTTGCAAAAATCATTGCCTCCATTTAGCACACACAAAAAACAGGATTTGGACATATAATTCCTAGCGAATTAAAGATTGCTTAAAACAGAAATGGAGACTTTGTATTCTTTTACATTGCTCATCATGATCTGTGAATTCATCCCAGATTCTCTGGCTGGCATCTACATCTCAGACTATTTTTCCTATCAAGACATCTATTGCTTTGATTCTCTTGTATGGATAGACTGGATTAGATGAGTATAAACCATAATTCTATAATTACTATAGAGAAATCATTTTGAAATTATTTTCCTCCAAGAGAGATTTTTTTTAACACTCAACACCTGATTTTTCAATGGGGTTCTAAGTCTTACCAATTTTAAACTAGATTGATTAAGACTGTAGAAGGTCAAATTAATTACCTCAAGTCGTACAGTCAGTGGGCCAGATCTATATTTCAATTACTGCCATGATTTTGCTACAGCTGACTGAATGGCACCATTGTTTTTAATGGAATTACTCTGGATTTACAATGGTCTAAATGCAATCAGAACCTGGCTCAGTGGAGATTAGATCAAGGTTTCCTTCTGATTTTCTCATCCTTTTACTCTATTGTAACCTTGTTAAAAATAATACTAATTAATAAAGAAAACTGTCCAGTGCTGGAGGTAGGTTACTTGTTTTACTTTGTTCCTAATCAGCAAGAGGGCAATTATTTAATTTGCTTATAAATCTTGTAGCTACATCAAGAGGACCACTGATTTCTTGATATAAGGAAGAGGGAAAATGTTTTGTGTGGAACAAAGACAGACCACACTCTGTTTCAGTCTGAAGTATAAAAGTAGGCAGCCAGCGTATTCTCAAATCACTAAACACATTGATGTCTGTCCAAAAAGAATAAAATAAGATTGTGGTACCTGCTGAAATGTACAAGTGATACTTGAAAATATTGTTATGCTGAGAGGTACTGGAGACTGCCTGGATCACAAACCTCTTTTAAACTGGGTGTGAAGGCATCCTTCAGTTAACATAACTGTCAGAATAAGTTAATCACAAGTGCCCCACCTGAGACAAAAGAGTGTTGTGAACCCGCTCAGGAATTTTGGACTGAGTGGGTGGAGGGATTTTGCTAAATTGAAGAGGTGTGGAGGAAGGCAGAATACATAGAAACTAAACAGACAAGAACAGAGAGAGGCAGAGACAAAATGGAAAAAGGCCAAGCAGCAGGTGGTACACACAATGTGATCCTGGAAAAAGCTAGAGAGAGAGAGCTTTTAGGACTGTTGGCTAAAGAGGCTTGGGGCTGTAAGCTAAGAAACTGCTCCTTTTGTTCTTGGATCCTCCTGCATTAGGAGAAGCAGGACTTCATACATTCCTTGTAAATAAACAAGATTTCATCAAAGAAAATTTCAGACTCCATCAGTTTTTACTTCCAACTGGAACATCCCCAGGGCCCCAAATTTTGACTCACTGCTCGGGTCAAAATGGCGCAACAATGTGATATTTAAAGAGGTAAAAAGAGTGGAAGAAAGAGAGTATGCAATGTTATTGTAGCCATGTTGTCCGTAGGATATTACAGAGACAAGGTGGGTGAGGTAATATCTTTCATTGGACAAAGTTTTGTTGGTGAGAGAGAGAAGTTTTCAGACACTCCAGAAACCAACTAAAGAAGATCCAGACTGAAGATTATGAACAATTCAGGAATAGCCCAGGGTTTGGGAATGAGGCAGAAAGATGTGCCTTTTAAATTGGAGGCCAACCCACTGTATGTGTAGCACATATTAAGAATATAGGAGAAAGTCTATTGTGAATCAAAAATGTATCTTATTACACATAAAGCTACATTACACAGTGCACCCCCTATCCCTGCACCCCAAGCCTCAGACATTTGTTCAGATCACACATTGCCAAGAGATGACTTCAGACATCCATATACATTAGTTCATGGGCAGTGTGCCTTCAGTTATCAAACCAGACAAATGGAGGAGTTGTTATCACCCAGTAGCCTTTAATGCTGCATCTATTCAAAACTGAACAGAAGGACATATTCCAAAATTCTTCCAAAAATAAATCCTTAATGATAGAGAGTCATCAATCTAGCTGGCAGAACCTACAAGTTGCCCTTAAGTTAATGCAGAAAACTGCAAACAGCTGAACTAGCCCACTATAGTTTGTTAAAAATATGCAGTGATTTATGTGCAGACATACTAATGATATTACAGTTAACTATAACATATTTTATTGTAATGACTCCTTTTGCTTTTGAAAAAAATAACTGGTAAGAAATGAATACCACTCTTACATTAGATATCAGTCAGATATCCACTCCACTCCAAGCAAATAGTACTTGTCAATAGGCTGTTATGTCACTGGTAGCAAATGCTAAGAAAATGTACTTTATTCACTAGATTTCTGCATTGTGCTATACTCATACTTCTGCTTGTACTTTTTCCACTGCTTTACCTGACACCAATTCTATTGCCTCAACAGGCACAGGTCTGGTCTACACTAAAGTTAGATCAACTTATATTGCCTGCTGTCAACCTACTTGTGCATGTGTCTATGCTCAGATTTCTCTCTGGCTAAAGTAAGTGCTCCATTACCACAACACAGTAAAATCACCTCCCCAAATGGCATGGAGCTATGGCTGACTTACTTAGGTCGATGTTGTGCAAGTTTAGACACTGCATGACCTCTGTCAACCCTAACAGTTCTTCAGAAGTTGTCCCACAATGCCCTATTCTCTGCAACAAAGACTGCTCTGGTCACAATTGCAAACGTCACTGCCCAGGCATCACAGAAACCAGAAGACATTCCCCACCCTTTAAAGCTCCTCACATATTTTTAAATGCTTTTTCCTGATTGTCCACCTTGATGAGTAAACCTAGCAGCCCTCCCTTGTTGTGCACAACTGTCCAACTAACCATGCCGGCTCCATGGAGTAGACCGGAAATATTGGATCTCCTGGGCCTATTGAGAGAAGAGGCTATGCAAGCATAGCTATGGACCAGCAGTAGAAACATGGACAGCTGCAAAACAGAATGCATGGGAGATGCAGGCAAAGGGGAACAACAGGGAACAGTAGCAGTGCCAAATGGAAACAAAGGGAACTGCGCCAGGTATACCACAAGGCTGGGGAGTGCAACAATCAACCTGGTGCTGAGCCACAGATTTGGTGCTTTTACAAAGGCCTATATACCATACTTGGTGGAGACCCCACTAGTACCCTACAGGATACCTCAGAGAAACCTGAACAGAAAGCCCTGCCGTGAACAGCAAGGAAGAGAACGACAAGGACAGAGGAGAGATGCAGTAGAAGGGGTCCAGCTGTGCCATGAATGGGGACCTATTTGAGACTCCACCACAGTCTATCCAGTCCTGGCAGCTGAGCACAGACAAGCCCAATGAAGGGGAAGAGACCTTGGATAAATGTGTGCATTCATTTTTCCTTACAATGTTTATATTTTAAAATACTGCCCAGTCCAAACCCAAGTTAACAAGATACAGGTCTTGACTTTTCATCGTTTTACTCATAAGAGAAGAGACAGCAGTACAATAAACACAGGTAATTTGGCATCTGCTTTTCATTCCATTGTTGAGTTAGGTGGCAGGTGGAAAAGATGGAATGCCATGTGGAGCAGTATATACATAGGGAGATGTCCCTTGTATCATCCAGAGAGATTTTGATGAAACTTTCATGGAAATACTCTGCAATAATCTCCCAAAAGTTGATAAGGATGGATGCCTTATTTCTTCCTTCTCAGTAGGATGCTTTCTCACCCCTCTCTGTGATGTTTGGCTAGCACTGTTGCAGTAAACAGGCTAGAGGTATATGGGCCTAAATGGTTTCAGGACACCAGTAGCAGCTGTGCTTTGTGTACCTTTGTTGTTCTCAGGAATGAGATAAAATCACCACCACCTATGAAAAATAGTGCCAATATACAGTACCATTGCCTTATACTCATACCCATGGAATAGGAACTGAAATTTCATACAACTGAAATTCCTTCCGCGGCTACTCACCCCAGTGGGCCATAGCCATTATGGCTGAGGTTGGGGAATGGTGCTGTGCAGAGGTGCTCCACAGCCAAAGTGTCAATAAGAATGTCTTATTAAAAGTTTTAATAAGAGAATAAGGGATGTTTTTATCAGCAGCTGCTGCCATTTCAGCTTTGAGGGATGCCTCTTCCACACCCGCAATATGTTGACCCTGATAAGGAGATTGTGCAAGCCAGTGCTGTTCTGGACCACAAACACCAGACATGGCAGACAGCATGCAGGAGGAAAGAGGGGACAGGAGAAAGGCCCATGAATCCCAGCAGGAAAAGGAGAGGGAGATCCATTAGGACATCATAGGTCAGGTAGCAAACCCAAACACTGCAGATCCTGATTGACCTACATGTCCAAAAATCCTCAACACCCCACTCTTTGCAGTCCTTGGAGACTTCCATGGTAGCAGCTCTCTATGCCCCCCGACATTCCATGTTGCATCACGGGCCACATCCTTAGCCCTACCATTCCACACCGGGAGACAGCTAGGAAAACCACAGGTTCACATACAGTGACCTCTGAGAATCACAGCTAATGTATGTGTCACCACAATGGACTGCATTTGTGCAATGACAGAAATGTTTGCTGCCTCTCCAATTTCAAAGTCCCATTTCCAGGCCCAGAAAACAATCCATCACAGAATACTACTATGGCTGACTGTTAAAGTGCTCTGTCAAAGCCTCCTTCAACCACATAGGTATACTTTGGGCTCTTGTAATAGCCGCAGTGTCTGGCTGTTCAAAGTCAGCAGACCGCTGCTCCACCTCCACCCCAATGGCAGCTTTTCCCCACTGAGATCCAAACTAATGAATAAGCACCACCAGCATCCCTTCAATCTACTAAGCACATTCAACAGTCATTCTACCCTTGCTGAGTCAGTTGCTGAATTTTTCCTTGATGCTATTGAGGCTTGGGGCGTGTGTATAGCTTCATGTGCAAGGGGTAGACTAGGGCCCTCAGAATCATTATTGACATTTTAATATCCCCAAAGATAATCCACTCGTTGGGAAACAACTTGCCTATTTGCAGCTTTCTCAACAGTTCTGTGTTCTTGAAGATGTAAGTGTCATTCACCTTCCCTGACCAGCCCATATCAATATCAGTGAAGTGTCCCTAGTGATCCACCAGCACTTGGGTAACTACAGAAAAGTAGCCCTTTCTGTTGATGAATTCTGTGGCAAGGTGGGATGGTGCCAAAATAGCAATGTGCATGCCATCTATTGCCCCAGTGCAATTCAGGAACTTCACTGCTACAAATCCATCCACTATGTCCTGAACATTGCAGATAGGCACAGTCCTGCATAGCAGGAGATGATTAATAGTCCTACACACTTGCATGACCACAGCTCCCATTGTAGATTTTCCAATTCCAAAATGATTTCCCACTGACTGGCAGCAATCCTGTGTTGCAGATTCCCAAAGTGTGATTGTCACTTACTTCTCCACTATCAATGCAATTCTGGTGTCCCTGCACAAGAGGATTGAGGTGAGTGCAGACATAGATCCAGGAATATGGCCGTCCACATCCAAAAAATCTGCAGCCATTGCTCTTTGTCCCAAGCCTGCATTATGATGCACTCCCACTAGTCAGTGCTGAATTTGTGGGCCCAGAAGCAGCACTCTACTGTCTGCAGTTGCTCCATAAATGCCACCAACCACCTTGAATTGTTTTCTGCGATGTCCCTCAGCAAAACATCCAAGAAGAAATTGTCATATCCCCTGTGTTCTTGTGGTATTTCCTGGGGGTCTACAAATACAGGGAATCACACATCCTGCATTTGCAATATTGATCAGAATAGTGCAGAGCTCTGTGGATTCCATGCTTCTGTCAGAGATTGTGGAAACCAAAAAGTGCTGATTATTTTTTTTTAGAAGGCGCAAAAATTATGTGATGGAGTAAATTGCATTTTGGGAACCTGACCCCTAGCTCCTGAAGATTTCTGGTCAAGTCATTTCTATCCCAGAACACATTGCAAAAAGTTCCCAAAAAACATCATGCCAAACAGCAGCATGTGGCATGCTGAGATACCTACCCAGGATGCATTGCACTTTTCATCAACACTGTCACATCTAGTGACTATGCGCAGTTTTGCAGCAAGCAGCCAAGTATGCATGCACATGACCAATACACAAACTTTGGTGGCTATACACCAATGTAACTTGCATCAACCAAAGTTTGTAGTATAGATATGGTCACGTAATCCTTATGTTTACCTCTAGTTTGGCATCCAGCTCTGCATCAGATGCAACCACATGCTCATCTTCTTTCTTTCCTGTAACTTTGATTAGGACTTGCTTTGTCTTCCAGTATTTCTTCTGCATTCTGCTGACTACGGACTGGTCTTCTGATCTATTTTGCCCATATGTATCCATGGAGTGACTATGAGAAAGAGAGAAGTAAACAGATCAAAGTATTGTTTCAACAATTTGCTATATATACAACAAAATACAAAATTAATAAGCTATTACCAATGCAAAACAGTTTAGTCAATCAATGCTGACACAGTACTTTCTGAAGTCTCTTTGAAATCTATTTGTGCATTATATCCAGTTGCTATGAAAGCCCTATAGTCCATCACAATGATGTCTGAATTGGTACTTGCATATTTTTAATCACTAGGAGGATTTTACTACAGCTCAGCTTGAAAGTGCTTAGTACAATTAGAGCTAAACTGAAAAAAATAATGTTGATATTTCAGTATGTTTTAGTTCCAAACTGGGATGGGTACTCAAATTTTCACAGAACAAAAAGGTCTGAAAAACTTCAACATTTTCAAATTGACATTTTAACAATGTTATTTTGTCAAATATTATTTTCAGAATTTTATTTTTAAGAAATAATTATTTTAATTATTTTAAAAGGATTGTCAAAATATTAATTTGAAATAATACTCTTTACTAAATAGATGGTTCAAAACTACTTTCCTTTTTGAGTTAACATATCGCTTTTCTCAAAATAAAAGGTTTTGATTTATGACAGAAAGGAAAAAAATTGCAGAAATCAACTTTCCCAGAGAGAAGTTCAATTTTGACAAACCCATCTTTTCCAATGGGAACAAGTTTAATTAAAAAAAATTTCAACCAGCTCAACAATGTTTCAGATACCTGTAAACTTCCAATTTTGTATCTCACACATAGCTACTTCACAGACGTGGTGCTTCTGCTTATGGCCACTGACTAAACAAAGCTCAGAATTACTAGCTACTTTAAAATGTGTAGAATATAGGCACTGGAAAATCTGAATAAGGGACCTTATTGGCTCAACAGCTCAGATTATTGATTTTCATTCTATAAAAATTATATCAGTATTTTGTCTATATAGCTGTTAGATATATTGAATGTTAGCATGCTTTTAACAGTTTAAAAGTGATATACAATAGACTCAACAAAAAACACATCTGTTCATGAAATATATGCTGAATGACCCAAATAACAAAGTCAAAGGAACATCACTTGCCTCAAAATTTTTATCTTTCAGATTCTCCAAAGTCACACCAGTTCAGATCCCATGTGAAGACCTGACAAGTATTGGTTGACATTCACTGGAGGGTCCATTGGAAGACATTTTACAGGTTTTCAATGTTTACGTGTTTTAATTTTGTATAAAAATAATCTAATTGCCAAACTGATACAATATACACACAAAAAGAACGAAACTTTTCATAGTTTATGATTTCTCAGCATTCTTTAATATATATCTCTTAATTGGGACAACCTGGTTGGTTCCAATTCATCCTGATTAAGCATCTGTCTCATTTTAAACAAATTTAATCTAACTTTACAATTTTGTAACTGCATACAGCTGCACCTCTCTTTCTAATTCACAGGACAATTAAGGCTTGTCTTCACCATAGAATTAGAGAAGTTAGAATTATACCTGGAGTGGTGCCCCTAACTCAAGTCCCATACACGTACAAAAACCCTTAATTTGAATGTGGGGTGCTTGTTAACTGGAGTTAGCTGACCTGTCGGGGTACAGGCTACAGCTCCTGTGAGTACAACCTGTCAGCTGCTAACATGAGCACTCTGCAGCTCATGTGTTATTTCACAGTGCAGCCACTCACTCAGTGTAGGCTAACTTGAGAAAGGTTAACTCGAGGATAGATAACCTGATTAACTCTACAGTGGAGACATATCCTTAGACCAAAATTAATCCCAGCTAGGCAACTGGAACAATTGTGATCATCCTATTCAAACAACAAAACATTCAAACAGTCCAAACAAAACTGTTTCGTCAGGGATAGGGGAAAGAAATCTGACTAGTTAATTTCTATTCTGCAAAAGGGGGTGTTCATTATTCCTTACTATGATTATGCATTCTCCACAGCAGCATAGAAGTAGTTGTACGGAGGTACAATGGAGATAGTGTAATGGAAAGGCCCCCTACTCTAGAGGCCATCACAATTATGTATTTGTGACAGTATGCAGAACCCCTGGGGTACTGCCTGATAGCTGGGATACCACTGAGCCCTCTGTCTGACCAGCTTGGGCTCCCTCTCAAACTGTAATGCTGTGACAGGCCACAAACACCTGGCAGGTTTTGCACTTACACAGCCCTCCACAGGCAGGGACCACACCCATCTTAGTTCAATTAATGCTTTCCAGCCACTCACTAACCAACAAAAAAATCCAGCTGGCTCCTCAGATCAGGACCACACAGTCTACCCTGGTCAAAAAACCTGACCAGCAGAGATTATTATCCAGTCCACCCTTTCCTCAAGGTAACATGCAACAGCTTTTGTTACTGAGCAATTTGTCTAAACACTTCACTCAAAGACACATTGATTAAGATAAAACATTAAACATATTTATTAACTATAGAAAAATTGTTTTTAAGTGATTATAAGCGGCAAATGTAAAGAGATTAAAAGAAGTTACCAAATGAAATAAACATAAGATTGTAGTCTAAGCTGGTCTACACTAGAGAGTTTTGTCAACAAAAGTAAGTTTTTGTCGACAGGCTTAAATGCTCCTTCCACCAATGTAACCCTCCTGCTATGCCAACATAATAAAACCAACTCAACAAGAGGTCTAGGGCTTATGTAGGCTTAGTTAGGGCGATGCAGTGTCAATGTAGACACTGAATCCCTCACATCAGCTGTGGGGCTGTCATTCTTGTCAAAAGCCCCTTGGAGAGTTAAGTAGCTGGTCTCTTTGGCTATGTTAGGTCAGTTTATTTTTCTAGTGTAGGCAAGGCCTAAATTCTACACACTAACAAGCTTAACAATGTCTCACTCTTGTTAGCTGGTACAAGCAGTTTCTTAAACACCTCTCTGGTACTCCCTCCCCCCTTTCAAAGTCCCTTTGTCTTCCAGGGGACCCTTCAAGTGTTCAGTTTAATGGGAGTGGAGCCAAGTAGTGATGTCACACTCATCCTGTTATAGTCTGCATGTCCATGTGGCACCTGCTTCACATTGATCAAGCAACCCCAGTTAGTGGAATCTATTCTTGAATGGGTGAGAGACAACCGTTAACGTTGTCTGGCCACTCCACTGTTGTACCTTAAAGGCTGTGTGGGAGTTTCCCACCTTGCCTCATGTTCTAGTAGCATTTATGACAATATTTTATAACTTCACATACTATGGTAGCACATACAATCCAATAGGATATTAATGTTCAGCAGATCAAGACTTTTAAAATAATACCAAACAAGGCATACTTTGTACAGAACATATCATAATTATATGACATTGATGAAGATGGGGTTTCTGGAGTGTTATTTTCAGACACAGAGTGTCACAGTACTCCAAGGCTGTAATAACTAACAACTACATATTTTATATAAACTCTAATAAGTTTATTTTTGTAAAGGCTTAAATGAAATGGCATAGTAAATCATAAAATAAACTATACTATAGATCCCTCGACTCCTGTATTGTGAAGAGAGCATCAGATTGGCAGGCATGTCCTTTCAAAGAACAGAACAGAAATACTGAGCACCAAATTTTCACTCTGTCAGACATTTCCACCTCTTGGCTTGTTTAAATATTTATGTGACAGAGCCCCTATTATCTTAAACCACATCTAGAACATGCCAGGATAGATAGGGAACTCTAACAAGAGTGGGGCTAAACAAAAAGCTATAACAGGATTATTAAACTTGCATAGAATAGTCCCAGATATCTTACAACTATTTAGATATATGGACAGTTCACTGTACTGTTTGGAACTGGTAACAACAACAAATGCTAAACATGTCTATATAATAAAGAAGATATTGTCATTTTTAATGAAGAAATTAAAGCTTGTGGACATGCACGTATGTTAGGTGGCTCTAAAGGATCACGATTACGCACAACCATCTGTCATTGCTATATCATTTTTCAGTATATTTATCTTAAATAAAGACGAGTGAGTCTAAATAGCTTCACGACTTTAAGATCCTGTCAGATATTGTATTAGAAGAAATAGTCGGTTATTTGAAACCGGCAATTCTAGAAGCCTTGTGAAATGATTCCAGACAAAACATCTCCATTTGATACATCCAAACTTGATTTAGAAACCAGATCAGATGTGCTTTGCATTGCAGGTTAGCATTACTGGATACTATGGCTCGTGAGGTCTGATTCTGCAGGTTATTAGATGTGACTGATTTGGAACAGCTCTGTAATTTATGAATACTGCATGTTGATTTGGTTATTGGGATGTTTACTGTCTGAGTATAGTGATTTAGTTTTAATAGGATGCTGTTGAGAAAAACAAGCAGGACAGGAAAGAATGACTCAAAATCACTTCTCAGCAAACACTTGAGTTAAGCAACAAAGCCCGGACAGGAAAAAGCCTGGGAACACATGAGATCAAAAGAGATGTGGCAGGTTTAAACAAGGCTGCTCTTTCAAGAGAAGGGAAGGCAAGTTGTTTAGGGGAACCAGACTGAGACACAGGGACCTACTGAGCCTGTTGAAAGAAGTCAAGTTAGGCCTGCCTAGTTTACTATCAGGTGATAAGTCTTTAAAACAGTCTGCACATGTGTGTCATAGCTAAAGTTCTTTTTCTCTAAATGCTTTGTTCCTACTGTTAAAATAAACAATACTTGTTTTAAGATGACAGTTTTATCGCTGTCTGCCATTGGTCAGACTCCCAAAGGGAAGAACTGCAGGTGTTTGAACTCAATTGTCTGCCATTGGTCAGACTCCCAAAGGGAAGAACTGCAGGTGTTTGAACTCAATTGGTCCTGCAGAGTAAGAATAGTTGATACACAAGAGTAGTGTAGCCAATATCTCAGTCTATTTGTGAGAAATTTGTGGAATTCCATCCCAGGATAATTTTGCCTGACACTTTGAAAAACAAGGTGAAGTTTTTCTCTTTTCCACATGGTTGGTTTTCAGGTCATACTGTGGAGGAGGAATCACCAAGAAAACAAGTTCAAAGTGTAGGACAGGAGGTAAAGAGGGATAGTAGGAAAATAAATTACTCAAATGAAACATTTTTTAAAAGATTATTTTGTTTCTTATAACATTATAAATCATGTGCAGCGTTTTTACAGCCTTTTTTCCCCAGGAAGGATAAAGATAAATTTTTTAAACAGGCTTTCTTCAGCAATATTTTTCTTCTGGGTATTATATATTGCTATAAAATAATATACTGCTGACTCACCTAGGATGGTTATCCATTCTGCTGTGGCTCTTGTTACACCTATGGAAATATCAAACCAATTTTTTTTCCTCTTTCCACTTCCATATTATTCCAGAAAAAACATATTTAATATAGAGAGAGAACAGCAACCGAAAACAGAATCTTAAAAGAGCAATAAAAACAAATTTCTTATATGTTAGGCAGGATACCGTGGTCAGGGGAAAACTTTTAACAAGGTTACAGGAGAGAAGAAGGGAACTTGACCTAGAATAATGTTTCTGAAGACACAAAAAATCTCACACTTATCTAAAGTGTCTGAGAACTTATAGAAAATCAAGCTTCAGGGTCGTGGGAGTACGTAATTAAACTAGTGTTGGCTGGGAATTTTTCTACAAAGTGTTTTTTCATTGGTAAATACCAATTCATCAAAACCAAAACTGTTAACAGGAAAGGGTTAGTTTCAATGAATTTCCCAGGTCGAAAGAATTTCAAGTCCCTTTTCAACATTTTCTAAAAGAAAAATTTCTTCTATTTTTTTGTTTGTTTTTGTTTGAAACAACTTTCTGTTTCAAAATGTAAGTTAACTTATGGGGGATGGGGGAAGGACAAAATGATACATTTCAATTGACCCAATCCAAATTTTTTTTTTTGGATTATTGCTTCACAAATATTTGCGATTTTGACTTTTTGTCCCAATTTTGGATGGGAAATTTTTTGAAATCTCAAATTCTCTTCAGTTGGGAAACTAGTTTCCTACTTAGCTGTAATGTAAACAAAACCTACTTTTTCAATCCCCAAAAAAGCTCGGGCATTAATATCCGTTTCCCACTCCTTATCTTCTGAATTTTGGGGTGACTCCTGTGAATCACACTTTTAAAAAAGAAATGTGGAACGAGCTCTCTTATTTCCTACTAAAATGAGAGTTTGTTACTTTGACCAAACATCTACTGCAAAAACTTAAGCTCTGTTCCTGCAACCTGATCCAAATGGACCCCTTTCCTCATCAGAATCCCAATGAGGTCAACGGGTACATCTGCACTGCACACTAAGCTGAGACTCTGACTCAGATTTGAGCCAAAGACCCCCTTCCATCTCACACAAATCAGTCTGACATGGTGCCTATTTCTGGTCTCATTTCCGATCTTGTCTCCGGGCAGAGTTCCTCTGGGTGGTGTCCATGTCTCCCTAGATGCCTTTGAGGAGCAGCTGGCACTGTTGGGGATTCTCTCCTGAGTGTCCCTTTCTGGATTCTTATTCTTCACCTGTGAGCTCCTGCTCCTGTTTTTTCATTTGTTGTCTCCTGTACTCGGTTAATGCCTGGGTCCAGTTATTCCTTCCCCTTAAGGGTTTTCAGTTTTTGGTGGGCCTAGCCTATATCCACCCATCCTCAGAGCTTCAAATGTACAAATCAACCTGACTTGTGTCCTAGGACACTGCTATGGGTGTGTGTCAGAATCCAAGTCCCACTGTGACTCAGGTCCAAGCCCTGCCATTTTGCAGGATGGATGCAAGTCAAGCTGTGGACCTGAGTCAGGTGGTCTGCGTAGTGCAGTATGGACATGTTAACATGGCTGTGAGATCTGGGTCCAGCAATTGTAAACCCAGGTTTACAATGCAGTGTGGATGCTCAAGGCTAGGAAACATCAAGTCCACAAGCCTGGATCTCACAGACTTGGGTTTAGTGTGCACTGTTGATATACTCAAGGAGGCTCTGCATGGGTGCAGGATCCACTTGCACTGATCCAATTACAAGATAATGGACCAGGGATGGGACCCCCTGAAAGTATACAGGCTCCTAAGTCCTGTTTTTAAGTGCCACTGCGATCTACAAAACTCCCGCTCAGCTGTTGCCTAACCTTGTAGGCACCTAAACTCGCTCTGTGCCTAAATTTTTACTCTGGCCATGTGCGCTACAGCCTCACTCTGAGTGCCTATCTCCTGCCTGAGTGTGCATACTACTGCCTGATGATAGGTGACCAGGGACCTGTCTCCCATTAAAGCCCCAGAGCAATTAACAAACCAGAAAATATGGGTATTAGGCTGCCTAAGTCACAAACAGGGAACCTGATATGGTAGGCAGCCCCCTCAGGCAAATTCACGCAGAACAGCTGGGGGAAGGGGAGAAAGGACCTAACCACTAGGCTACAGAGCCATTTTAACTTTATCTTGCCTAAGTAATATTTAAATATTCCAGTGTTTAATTAAAGTTAAACAAGTTCAACAGGAGAAATTGAGGGAGACCCACATCATAATATTTCATTGCCTAGGGATTAGGTCACTCACCTGAGAGGTGGCCGCTCCCTGTGCAAATCCCTCCCTCTGAGAAGGAGGGAGACTTGAACTAGTCTCCCAAATCCTGGGTGACTATCTTATCTACTAAGCTAAAGATTACCAGGGAGGTCCTCTTCCCTCTCCCTGGGCTGTTTTATTTCAAGTCCCACACTCACTTTAAGTGGCCAAGCATCTATCTTCTGTCAGTTCATGGAGTACTAGCAAAGCTACGTGCCTCCCTGCAGCCCAAACGTAAGTGCCTATTTCTGAGACAGGAGCAGGGCTTAGCACAAACCCCTCTGGCCAGCATCTCCACTGGCAGCTCCTTGCCTAACACACCTAACATACTAGTTCTGTGGATTGCATTCTAAAGCACCTCTCTCTCCCCATTCATTGTATCGGGAGCCTCGGCACATAACTCAGCTCTGTGGATTGCAGTGTTGTTCCTGTGATTTTCTAGGAATCTAAATGTAAGGCGCACTGACGCTCAGCATTGCAATGCTTAGTCCATCTTAAGATCGCACCCTATTTGACTGATGTGTGGAGGCTGGACATAGGGAAGACTGACAGGGTCCAGTGAGAACAAGACTCTGGAAATATATCAAAAAGTTCATCAATGGTACTTGGTTCTCTTCTACGTATGTAGTATTCTGAGGCATAAGAGATCCCACAGAGGCTTTGGCAATGAACAGGTTAAAATTCCTCTCCAAACAGCCTATGCACACTACTAACAGGAATAGGTGGATTAGCAGGTGCTTCATAAAGGAATGATAATGATTCTGAGGCAAGAGGCAACTGATTAACAAATGGGTGGGCAATATAAGAGAGCAAAGAACTTGCTCCCAGAGAATTAAAAAAAAAAAAGGAGAATGAGGGGGCTGGTGTGTTGTTGTTTTTTCTACTTCATGATGGCTAAAACAAACTATATTTTATACTGTATACTTGGCAGAAGCAAACATATCCTTACATTTTTATTTGCACTATGGCTGAGTGAAATCCTGTCTTTGTATCTAGGTTGATATTTTCAAACAGCCTAGGGTTTTTAACACCTTTCCCATCAAAATTAATGGAAGATATGTGTCTAATTCCTATGCTACTTTGATCAACTCTGATGCTTTAAATGGGAAGAGTGTTTGTTGCTATTGATTGGTCTTTTAAATAAACAGTACCTCAGAGGTGCTCAAATTCTAATATAGATGTGCATAGTTTCTTGGTCAACCTACCACTGGTTCTGACCAGCCTGTCATAATTCTTGACTTCTGTAGATATTAACTTTAATGTATGCCATGTGGCTGAATTATAAGTAATGTGACAATCAGACTGACTATCCCCTGGTATGATTAAAGTCCACATAATGTTACAATAAGTCTTTTGCCTTTAGCTTTTTTTTTAATTGTTTATAAAATTTATAGAACAGCTGGTTATCAGAGGTGTTTTAAATACTCAAAAAAACCCAACCTAGTATCTTGTTTTACACACATTAAAAGTTAGTCTAAGAAGAAAAGAGAGAATTAAGTATAATCCATTCCCTTTTTTTCTCCCATGGAATGAAAACTGTAGCAGCCCCATTCCTAACCATTTACTTGAGTGTCTTGCTTGTTTCTAATCTGTGTTAACCATATATTAGCTTTCTGTTATTTGGTTTGGATTGAAGACTTAATGAAGCATCTTTGGAATTCTTTTGCTATCTGTTTTCCAGATGCATGGAACCCTTTTTTTATTTCTGTATCTCCTCTTATTCTGGTAAATTCTAAGGGAAACTAATAGAACTACTATAGTTAGTCCTAACATATTCAATAAAATACATGGTCAAACAGCATGGAAAAAGTATTCAAATGTATTTGTATTTCACCAATAGATATTTGATATTTGCCAAATATTCAGCCAGCTATAGCACAGGTTGAATACAGTAAATAAATGATTTAATGAAAAACAGTGAAATTTGTTCAATACCAATGCTTGTCAGATGCCAAATACAATTCAACCTGCTCTATATAAAGGGACTCTAATCCACTACTTCCCAGTATAATCCTGTGCAATGATAATCCTTACTAGATCATCTTGGAGTCCTCCTTCCTTGTATTTAGTTGGGAGGCAGAATCCTTATTTTAGAAGATGTTTTCCCTTGAAGTATTGCTTCCTTGGTTACATTATTAATGCTACCATTTCTCTTTCTCAAATTCTTTCCTAAATGATAAATTTGTTTCTTTTGAATATAAACATTGTCAGAGGGAAAATTCATGATGCGTAATTCCAGTTTTCTTTTCTCACAGTATCGATTTTTTCTTCGATGTCAAAAAATGAAACCAACATGACACTGCTTATGGGGTTAGCTCCAACTCTCCGTGTGAGTAGCCAGAAACATCATCCAAGTTAACAGATTGTCTGGTCAATTTTAAAAAAAAGTTAATCATCTATCTGGTTTATTGATCATCATCATCATCATCTCTACTGTTCCTGGACTTATCTACATCTAGTTTTCTAGTTTGTGTAGGAAGTGGTTGATTTAAAAGCTTTAAGTCCAGCATTATGACACCCCAAGGTTCATAATTTGCCACTTCTAACCTATATTCATTTTTTCTTATCAATTTTTTCAAGTTGTTTACTTGCCAATGTCTTCAATCTTTTCTGCAGTTGTTTTTGATCAGCTGAGTCAAGTTTCTTGTTGCACAAAAATAAATGTCTTATTCTTCATGGTACAGAGTTAATACCAAATAGGTGATGCCCCCTAATGTACAGGCACTTAAACCCATTTAAATCTTGTTTAGCATGTACTAGTAAATTATTAAATAAAACTAAACTGATTTAAGTGAGGGTTAAACAGGTTTAAGTGCATCTACATTAAGTAAGAAGTACCATCACCATTAATATCCAAAAATATAGTTTAAAAAAGTTCCTATAACTTAATTAAAAGCCCATCCCACCTCTTTTCTATGTGTTATTAGATACGGTACAGAATATATTACAAATAGTACAGAAATGTGAGTCTTTTCTTGGATTGAGGGTGAATGAAAAATTCCATAAATTTAGAAAAGGAAACTTTCAGCTTACAAAACAGAATGCCTTGCTAAAACATAATATCCCAAGATAGTGCCAAAGAAACTTGGTAGCACACATAATTTCACTATAAAATGCAGCAACTCATTTGCCAGGCTGCTGCTACTTAGTAACTCAGCCCATTTTCCATAGTCCTAATCACTTGGTCTCCATTTTAGAATCTCTCTAAATTTGGTACAAATGTTCTGGCTTCTGGCATATTCTGCACTGTAAGATTTGTTTTGTAGAAATTACATCTTTTTAACTGTCTAAATAGTTCCTTGAAAAGCTGGCAAGTGATTTTTGGTTGTTTAAGAAAATATTGTATTTTAAATCAAATTTATTTTAAAAATTGTCACAAGATTAAGCATCTCAGAATATTGTTTGAATAGAAATGTATTAATCTACACTCTTGATAACTCACAAAAAAGTAGCTTTGCCCTACTTCCCAAAAAATGTGATAGCATTATAGTGCTATAATAGGGTCTTCAGTGAATAAAAATATTATGCAGGAATATTACCAGTACATTACACAGTACTAATTAAACTATAACTAACAAAACAGATGATGCATCACAAATGTGTTTATTTTTTGTTCACTTGATAGACTGCAAAATTCAGTAACTTGCAAAAGGTCTCTTTGTCATTGGTACAGTTTTTAACAAAGTTCAAGCAGCTGCCAAAAATGTGCAATAATGTTATAATCAAGTTTTAAAATCCAGTTGACAGATTTCAGTGTCATAGCTTGAAACAGTTAATTACAAATTATGAGCTCATATGCATATACAGACCCTATGTAAAATGTTATATTGTAAATGGGTTTCATATTAATGAGCTTTAAAGTAACTTTGCTTTTAAAAGATAAAGATTTTAGAAGATAAATTGTCTGAGCTATAGCCCTGTTCCAAAATAGGATTGGCACCATAATTGCCTTGATTAAATTTATCATAAATATGGATTATTTTTCATTTGTTGATGGATGAATTAATATTTAAGCAACTGGCTTTGTTGTACCAGGGTTTTTCCCATTAGTTATTTTTATGAGAGTTTTATATTGAATTTTCTGTAAACTGGTGACATATCTTTTTAAGACATTTGATTTTGATAAGATCATGTCAGCTTCCTCAAAAGTGGGTTTTATGCATCTGGATTTTTCACATTTTGGGAGGGTTACAGATCAGTAGTTACTGTGATACTGAAGTTACCAAATATTTTTAAAATTGCTGGTTTAAAAAGCACTTTTCCAAGTTGACACTTGCTGACAATGGCCTAATTCAAACTTAATTAGACAGAGTTGTATGGCTCTATGATAGGCCTTGCACCTGATCTGTCCAAAGACCTGGGAGACAGGAGTTGCCACACAGAGCTAATGAAACTCATAAATCATAAGAATCAGGATAAGGCTGAGAAAACTCACCTTTCAAGCTATTTGAGGGAAGACTGATGTTCCAGAATCTCCAAGACTGATCACCTTGGGGAGAGGAAGTCACAATATCTACAAACAGGATATGCCAACCTTTGACCAGTCTTTCTGTGCCCCCAAACAAGGCCTGCTAACAAAAAGCACTGTGCCAGCAGAACATAACAGTCTAGCTCCCTGACTGCAGTTCCAGATCCTACTCCATCAGAGACCACAAGACCGTGAGAATGGAAGAATTTGTGAACTCCTAAAATGTTAAGTATCTTATTTTTCCACTTTCTATTTTTCATTATTTGGGAGATGTATCAGCATTCTTATTTTCTTTAATTTTAGGGTGTGAAGGTGATTGTTTGCATGCATGTGTGCGAAAATACGCACAAAGCTCACATAGGAAGTGCACCAGAAAGAAAAGTTCCCCAGTTTTTAACAACCCCAAATATTGTCTCAAAGATAATCAAAATGTGTTCTGTGCTTAAAAGTCTTGGGAAATTTGAGATTACTATCTATAACATCTGGTAAACTTCTGTCTTAATAGAGTTCTGTTAAACTTTAAATTATATCTCTGTTGGGGCGAGAGGAGAGTGAGCTACCACATAAGAACTGAAGTTTGAAAAGAAGCTTTATTATTGCATTTAGATGTTAAATAAAGTGGTTTTGGTTAAGTAGTTTTATACTAAACTCACATATATAGATTTCATTGACTTTGGTGAAATTCTTTAGTTGGGACTCATAATCAAATGGGCAGCCACCTTTTTAGAATTTATATGAGGATTTTTTTTATTAATTTGAGGATTTAACTCCAGTACACTACTGAAACTAACTTGATTTGATGCTTTGATGCAATGTTTTATTTTTCATCTAGTATTATTATTAATAGCTTAGCTCTAATGATAAGTTTTCTTGATTTTATTTTACTTTGTTTCAGAAACAAATAGAAACTGATACTGAGTCACATTTCTTTCAATAAGCAATGTGGGCAGAGAACCTGTTAGGACCTGTAGTGGATGCTGATTAAACTAAAAGCTTGATCAGCTCCCTTAATAAGGCTGTGGTTCTCACAAAAACACTTTTTGAAATCTGTATCTTTTTAACAAGTAGTATTAGATATTTTTATCCTAAAATTCTTTTTAAAAACAAATGAGAAAAAGCTTTTTATGTGGTGAAATTTGTGAATATATGCATTAGTGCTATGCTGTAGGCAACTTGGTGTCCTTTTCAATTTTCTGATTAAGGGTAACTTTATTTTCTACAATACAAAGCCTACTCCTATTATACTAAAACTGCATAGCCACATAGAAACCTTTTTTCTCCTTCCACGCCCAGAAATCAGGTTCATAGAACCTAGAGGTCTGTAAGCTAGTGTACTAACTTTCCTACTTGCTGCCTCTTTAAATGTGACTAAGCACCACAGGTGGTTGTATAAATGAGAATTTAGTGCTCCTGAGCTGCAGTTAACATCACTACCCTACAGGATTTAATGAAACGAAACACCTATCCCAGCATCTTTTCCACAACACATCATTCCTCTTCTAATCCTAAAATCCTCATATGGGACAAAGATAGAAATAGATTCAGACAGAGGAGTAGGAGACACTTTGCTTCTCATGTTGGCTCTAACAGACTTCCTCTGTGCCTTGAGCAAGTAACTGAACATCAGTTTCCTTACCTATGAAATTGGGATAATGCTGCAGGAGCTAACTTGCCTACATGGAGGAAACAGAAAGCCTGAGTTCGTCTTCTCTTTAATCTCATCTTCTGCCCCAACCCCAGGTTTCTCTTTGCCATTTAAAAATGACTAACACCAAATTTAACGTTATAAATTAAGCTGGACAATAGCAGGAAGCAAGAACTGTCTTGTCACAGCATTTCCACTAATCATGATATTTTGGAGCAGACCTTAGAAAGCCCCTCCTACCCAATCTGAGACCAGTCTAAAAGCCTATTGGGCAGGTATGTTTCTGAGCTGGGCTAATTAGATTGTAAAGTCTGGAGTAGAGGGACAGGGTATGTCTACCGAGCAGTGTAAAGCCAGGATTAGTAGAACTCGAGTTAGCAGGCCCTAGGTTTCTTAACCTAGGGCTTGAGCATCTACACTCATGTGTAGCCCCAAGTTAGGAATAGTTGAATGCTCTGTCCCAGCCTGGGGTTTTAGAGTCTTCGCTGCATTATGCAAGGCTGAGTCCAACCACCCATATCTCAGACTTCCTAGTGCTCTCCCAAAATGTGGCTGCTCTAGCCCTGGTTTAGGTGATTTGTGTGTAGATGAAGGGGGAAGGGGGGGAGAAGTTAGGCTTGAGTCTGAGTTCAAACCCTGGGCTTACATTGCACTGTAGACACACCCAGTGTCTTCACAGCTGTTAGTAAAGACCTCAGCAAAATGGGGCTCCAGACTGATTGGAATCTGTAGGTGCTGTAGAAATACTAGTAGCAGTAGCTGATGTCTGATCAGTAGTTTGAATTGTTAAATGTCATTCAAATGAGAGGGATGCCAAGCAGCTATAGCCTGAGATCTTTCAATCTCCCTTACAACAGCACATCAAAGCATGTGCTTCAGCTGTCCCCAGGAGTCAATGGAAATGAAATCCTATGTTAAGCCCTGCAGCTAAAGGGGCCCATGGAAATTTGGAGTGGAAGGGACCTAGAACCCAGGAAAAGAAGAAAAAAAGTTACTGAGAATATTAAGAAGTATGCCTGGCAGTATATGGCAGTGATGGGGTGGATTGGTGGAGCAATAACTGGCAGTGATAGGAAGCCAGGGTTGTGAGGGGGACACTAACTGGCATTCAGGGGGCAGGCTGGCGGGGGGAGAGGCATGAACAGGGTGTTGAGGTGGGGGGCAGTAACTTGCCTGGAGAAGGTACACTGTATGGGGTGCCCTAAGATTTTGTGAGGAGCAGTAAGTGTCAGGGAGGGGGTGGGCAAGGATTAACTGCCATGGATGGGGCATGCGGTGGGTGGGAGCACGAACTGGGAGCGAGGGGCCATGCCTGTTGTGTGGTGGGCGCGGTTTGTGTGGTGGCGGGGGAAGCGGTAATGGGCAGCGAGTGGTGAGCGCTGTGGGGGGGGAGGGGAGGAGACGGTAACGGGCAGCGAGTGGTGCGCGCTGTGGGGGGGAGGGGGTAACGGGCAGCGAGGGGGGCGCGCTGTGGGGGGGGAGGGGAGGCGGTAACGGGCAGCGAGGGGGGCGCGCTGTGTGTGTGTGTGTGGGGGTGGGGGAACAGGCAGCGCGGGAGCGCGCGCTGTGGGGCGGGGGTGGCGGGGACAGAGCCCTGCAGAGGGGCAATAGGTTTACGGGCGGGTGTAGTGAGCCGTCTCCATCTCCTCACTCTGGTGTACGGCCACGGACAGTCACTCACCGCCATGCTGCCTGTGGGGGCCGCTGACAGGAATCCCCGCGGCGATACCCGAAGCAGCCCGGGCCCCTGGCAGTTCTGCCCCGTTGGACCCCGCGCAGTGGGGAGACGCGGGGCGCCCTGGGCCGGCTGAGGAGCCGCCTCTGGTGCTACAAGAGCCGCCCCGCCTCCGAGCGCTCGAGACAGGTGTGTGCTGTCACTGCGGGAGCGGGTCAGATGGCGGAGGCATTCAACCCCCGCCTCAGTTGCCTGACTGACACAAGGCTGGGGAGTCACCCGGTAACCACCCCGGGCAGGTGGGGCACCGGGGGCATCCGTGACCACAACGTGCAGAGCACCTGGTCCCGCCCGCCTGGGCCAGCAGGTCCCACATCCCAGCTTCTGCAGATCCCTGGGCACTTCCACTACCAGGTAGGGTCTTCCTCCCTACCACCCCACATATTCCCCTCCTTGTGCTGTGTCTGGCTGCTGCCCTGCCATCCACAGGTGGCTGCACTTCAGTGGTACCCCCATTATATATATAATGGGTATGAGACCTGCTGTGGGGTGAAAGGACACCTGTCCACAACTATTTAATCCATCCTGAGGTGAAGGCAACCTTGACGTGGTCTCTCCTGCTGATTTACCTAAGGGTGCAGGGGGCTTTACAGGCAAGTAAGAAGACAAGGTCTCTGCCCTTTGAAGCTTCCACTTTAAACTAGACAGGGCATTGCCTAATAGTGACAACCAGCCCTAAAAATGGGGAAGGATAGGATACAGGTTCTCTCTCTCTGTCTCTTTCACACAGACACAGAGAGAGCTGACAGCACGTGCCAGAGCAGAGGTGCCTGATAAAAAGATAACCTGGAATTAATTTTGTTTTGAGACAGGATTTAGAATGACAGTGGATTGGATTATGGATACTTTATAGTCCTGCTTAATTCTGAAGATGGTGACCAGATTTGAAGAGGATAGCTGTATTAGTAATACATGCATGTGCAGATTTTGCTGTGTATTCCAGTGACATTTAAAATTTCACATTTCCCCCAGATATTTAATTGTGTTCCAGTGGAGAGACGTTTAAACAGGAAAAAAAAAATTCTGCTGACTGTTCTCTTAGCATTCAACAAAAATCATCCAGAGAGAAAGATGGAAGTCTCAGAGATAAAAAGAGAAATGGGGACATTCAAGTGAAAAGAGGAACAGAAAACGAAAGTATTGCTATATGCCAAAAAGTAGGTAGTCTTTAAATTACCGCTTTAAAATATCCCCCTGTATCTTCCAGTACAATATTGTTTGATCTATACTAAGAGAGAGCTGCTAGCAATCCTTTGCTAACTGCTTAAAGTTTTCAATGTAACTAAAGATACAAGAAAAAATGAAAAACAATCAAAGTCTTTTCAGTTAATTAAGAGATTGACCAACACTGTGATTCTAAGAACAAGACAGGTGAAAGAATAGTGCGCTATACAATTCTACCCTCACAACAGTGAAACATAGTTGAATCTTTGTGGAACTGTCATAAATCCAGTCCAGTATTCTAAAACTATGATTTGTTCCACACTACAGCCCCAGTCCTGCAAATTTCCATGGCCAGACCCCTGTGCTCATACACAATAACTTGCAGAATCAGGGCTTAAAAGGAAACCAGCACTAGAATTATTTTTGGATGCCAGCTTCAAAAAAGAAACCTATAACCAAGCTATTGATTAGACTAGCTGTAGAAAATAGGAAATTATTTTTAACTTAAACAGGAACAAAGTAAAAATCTGACAGGACACCTTTCCCATCCAAAAGTTAAAAGGCACTGAAAATAAAACAGAGGGGTTAGACCCTCACTTCCAAGAGCAAATCCTAGTCCTCAGGCAAAAATTAGTAAATACTGCAATATGATCACTTGTGATTCATGTTGTTAAAGAAACAAACTATTTCTGTCTATTTGTATAGTTCCTTGGTCTGTGGGTATAGTTAGGGTATATAAAATTGCACAAGAAAAATATGCAAAAATATATTTGTAAGAAGTAGAATCATCTTCATCTGGTATACTCAAGCATTTTTGGTTCCAGAGAATTTTCACTGTTCCAAGAATTCATTCACCATTTGTCCCTTATTTTAATATCAGCTTATACTGATCATTCAAATTGGTATGGTGAGGGAGGTGCAAACACATATTGTTAGGTAAAAAAAAACCTTAATAAAGATCTTTGTAAATTAGAGTGCAGGAACTGAAAAGAATCTAGAAAGCATTTTCAAGGCCAATTAAACAATTTTCCTTACTCTCTTTGTAGACTCTGAATGTAAGTTGAGTAGAGAGCAGTGGAAATACCAGATGTAAGATACAAGATTACATCAGTATTTTATAACATTGGGCACATTATAGAACTTTTCTAAATTTAAAACAATTTTTAAAATAAATTTAAAAAAACTCTGAACTACAACCTATGTGTAATCTACATTTATTACTGGAAATCACATTTTTACTGTCAGAAGATGACCACTACACTAAATAAAATAGATCAGATACTGTCATCTCAATTGGGCCATCTTTGATTAGTACAATATTTGACAGACCACTTAAACTTCAGCTGATCACTCCAGTAATCCAATGGTAGCAGACACAAAATTTGGACTCATTGCCTGAAGCATGTTACAATTCTCTTATGCTGGAAGAATGCAGAGCTTGCAACTATAGCTACAATACTACCACTGCTGCTGTTGGATTTCTTTTAGTTTGTTTCTTTAAACATCAGCATTGACACCTGGCTCCCAGGAAAATTTGTAGGCCAAAGAGTTCTGAAGATGCATTTATAGTAGCCTCATACTGTTCTAAACAGAGGACAAGTTTGGCAACAGTGGTAACTGGAAAAGGATACAGAAGTGGCATATCAGCAGCTTGCAATGATTTCTGGCATTAAAGGAGAAATCCAACAGCAGAAACAACTTAATGTGAATTTAACATGTCTTAGATGCCCAGGCCCATGAGATCTAGTATTAAAATGTGAGTTCTCTCTTTTGGGGGGAGAGGGGCAAACTAAATTATTAATTTATGTGCATCCATTAATCTTAAAAGAACAACCTATGTGTACAACCTGTACTTACTCAGGGACTGATGTACCCCTTTTTTAAAAATTGGCTGCTGGTGGGAAACATAGCTAAGCAACAACATCTTTGATTAAAGCATAGTAACATCGCAAATGGCTGTCTGCATGAGGTTTTTTTTCTTGACAATCAAAATGTATATTTTACCTTTGGAACATTATTTACTTCTAATCATAGCTAAATGCAAAGGTTAGATGTCCTTGTCACTATACATTCAAACCCTGCACCTTTTTTCTTCCACGTTAAAAAATAAAAATCAGAAAATAGAATTATTCCTTCAGTTACTTTTATAAAGACTAGCTAAGAATGTAAATTACAAACCTAGAAATAGTCTTTGGGTACCCTAACACAGCAGTTAAACCTTTTTGAGTATGCGGACCCCTTTTTAACCTCCAAACATTTTGCTGACCACCACGCTACTAGTTTTATTTGAAATTTTACATTTCTTTGGAGAGGATGTTGTTATTTTTCTTTTCCGCGGACCCCCTGTAGTAGCCTTGCAGACCACCAGGGGTCCGTGGAACACAGATTGGGAACTGCTGCCCTAGAAGGATAAAGAAAGCAAACTGATCTCTAACCTCCTCCATCCACTGAAAGGCCATTTTGTCAGTCTTTATTCAGTCAAGACCCCACATTCAAGTCAGTCTTGCCTGACTAAGGATTACAGGTCCAAGCACAAAAATACCACATTTTTACATTTAAAATAATAATTTAAATAAAGAGCTAAAATTCTATCCACTTTCACCCCTTTTTGCAATGCATACATGTTTTTTGCTTAAATTACTTTGTATTTAATTACTGTCAGAGAATCTTGAAACAAATTAAAAATCTTTCTTTACATGGGTACCAGATCTCACTAGAAGACAGCAGTATTTTTTTGTGTGGAGAAAAGTTAATAAGGAGGAATGTCATTGTTTACTGAATTAATACCATTAAAAAAGCAGACAGATTAAAAGAAGTGAATCACATCTTGATTGCTAATTACATTTGTTACCATCAATAAGAGGAAAGGAAATACTAGGGTTTATCCCAGTTGCAGAGCCAACCACAGGTCAGCTAGCCTTCCTCCACTCCTTGCTGCCTTCTTCTCAGATTTGTTGTGTGTTGACATCATCTGTCTCATTCACTGGCTTTAACTTAAGGGCACTCTGTTCCACACCTCAGACCTGAAGCACAAGCAAAGTCTGAGATTTTGCAGTCTTCAATGAAGAATGATATAGGGACCTCTATTCTTAGCCTTTGACTTAACTATGTTGTACAAATATTAAACTTATTGAAAACCAAACCTATATATATATATATATATATATATATATATATATATTTTAAATGCACAAAATCTCGGGCTTTAGATATTTGGGGTTTATTTATATAAGAATGTATAATTCAGGAATGATTAGTTCCTTTGATATCCTAAACTATTTGTATACTATTTAATGGGGCAGAGCTCTTCTGCTAGAGCTTGTAATGAAAACAAGACCAACAGGGGAGAAAGTGAACCCATGCAGATTTCTAATTAGTTTGTTACAAGATTGAAGCTTTATGAACACTTTGAACTCTTATTATATGATAGGAAATATTACTGAAGACATTGGATTGTAGATCAAGCTGATTTACTAGCTTCATGTGTAGGAAGGCAAGAGGAAAAAAAATCATATATACAACTCCTTAGTGCATCCAGCTAAGAATAGACACATACAATAAATGGATCTGACAAACCATTCCTTTCTCTGCAGTCTTTTTGTCAATTGGTACTTAGTTTCAGTTTGGATGGGGACCCCATATTGTATAAGAAGGGTTTCCTTAGCAGTCAGATATTCCATTAATGTATTACTGTATAGTATGTTAATCTGGCTAATAACCTCAGCACTTTTTTTCAATGTCAGTTTTTTTAAAGTGTACCACCTTGATTTATGAATTACAGAAACCCGACTATTCCATTTTCCAATAAATTAGTAGAGAGTACCTGGAAAGTATAACAGTGACATCATTTGCATCACAATTAGGACCTCATCCTAATTTCATTTATTTCAGTGGAAGCAGCATCAGACATTGCTCAAGGGTGAAGAGCAAATCTTGAGCTTGTAAGCAACTCCAGCTCCCATTGAAGCAAATGGGAGTTGTGGAACTCAAGTACCTACTGGAGTGCAGACTGTTATATAATGAAGTTTAGATAAAATCTTTATAAAAAGGAAAATGTGAATTCATAAAAAATAAGTCTAGTAATTTGTTTAACAATCTCAGTAACACTTCACTTTTAATAAACTCCACTGTTCTTTATATATAGTGCTTATGAGAGAAAAGGGGACAAATGTTTGATTTCAATATCAGACCAAATTAACTGTGAGGTTGCTTGGTGGTTCTTTTTTTCTGTTATAAATACATATACACATTGCTAGAATACAAAACATAGAAATTGCTGCTCTCTGTTACAAAATAGAAGCAGAAAGTTTTTCTAGGAGGCAACTTTTTTCAGATACTGATCTGTAGGTTATCTAGAAACTTCCAATATATTAGGGCTACTGGAGAGTAACCTCTAAAATCTTGCCAGCCCTTTTCATGCTCCAACATCAGAGGTTGTTGCTGAATATCTGTAGGAATATAGCTTGTTGTCGGCCCCTCCACTTAACAGCAGCTGTAGTGGAGAAAAACAACAAGTTGTGCCCATTGTCAAACCAAGTAAATATCCACACTATTTTTGTTCCTGGACAATACATATGAACTGAATAAATATTTAAATTATTCCTAAGCAGCCTGATTCTGTTCTTCCTCAGAAGAATTAAATACCAGGAGTAACAAACAATGACGATGTGAACCCCATAGTCAGTTTTAAGTGGCTCAAAATCAGAAACAATAAAAACCTATATTTTACCCTCTCAAATTAAGGGAAGGTAAAGCTTATGTGAAAATGTCAAAAGCTTTCACTGGTCTACCACATCTTAGTCAAAGAGATAGGAAGACTGGGACTGTGGAGTTGGGGGTCTCCAAAACCTATGTTGTGCTTAGATACATACAGCTCTGCTCCAAGGAAAATATCCCTTCCACTTTCCTGCCAGTGCTACAAAGAAATGGCAGCACACCTTGGCCAGCTCCATCTGTCTGTGCCTGCTCCCTCCAGAGTTTTAATGCCACATAGGAGAAAATAAGAAAATGCTGCTTAAAGAGGCACAAGACTAATTATCATCATAAGTTCCCACGCCCAGAGAGAGAAACATGCCACCATGAGTGGCTGTTCTGACTTCTACCCTTCCTTCCTTTTGTCCCCCTAATGCTATGGGGAACAGCTTCCACATAATCTCCATGGAGCGGAGGGTGGTGGCCATCAGGTAATGAGGCTGAATAACCACTTTTCCCTACTGAGAGTTGACCCTAACCCATCACTCTCTAATTAAGGCCTTCTGGTCAACTCCATGCCACATAAGCAAAAAGGAGAATATGATCCACACACACCAATAGGAGATATATTCCAACAGTAAAAAGTACATTGTTGTTGTCTAGTTTAGAATTAAACAATCATACCATCATTGGCCCCTTTTCCACCCAAAACACACACATTTAAGGAATTAAAAACCTGTTCCTCAAGTTCTTACCCCTGCTTCTGTCCATTCCACACACAAAACCTTGTCTTCGTGAGCAGCCAAATCATAGAGAGGAGCCTTGCAACTGATAACATAGACATTCAGAGTCATAAAACTTTAGGTAAAAATTTATTATATACAAAGTTTTTGCTCTTAGAAAATTTTGAGTTTGATCAAACTATAATTTTGTAACCTTTAGAAATCATACTTCTACCACCATACTTCTAAGGGGGAGATCAGAATTAAGCCATATGAAGGTTTTCCCAACCACTGATTTCAGGTAACAGCTGTTCCTACTCTAGCATGTATTTCTGTAAGATTGTGTCTATACTAGGTAAGTGGATCGTTGGTAAATAGACCAGTATGATAGCATCAGCTGTGCAGGATGTCTACACAAGCCAAGCACTTTTGCCATGCTTGCAGCACTACATTACACTATTAGAAAGTTGCACTGTCTTTTGGGTACTCTAAAGCAGTGGCTTGTGAGAAATTTTGAAGGGCCTTCTGGGAGCCCAGCAGAATTGTGGAATAAGAAGTCAAGTTCCCATAAGGCTTTGGGTAGTGGTGCAATTGCCTACTCCTTTTCTCAAAATGGAAACCAGGGGTGAATATTTAGCTTTCATTTCTTACTCAATAAGAAAGGATTCTGATGAGGCTATTAAAGAGCAATCACAAAGTATCTGAGACAAGGTTGTGGAGGATGCTCTGAGAGCACCTGCAGAGCAACAGAATCAGAGCTCAGTAGCTATTGACAAAATCTTTGGTGCCCCCATGCTGGAATAGCTAGCCTTTATGCAGCATCTGAGGATTATATTCACTCAGGGGAATGTAATTTTTTGATCCTGACTATGGCCATATGGCCTGGCTATGGCGAGAGAGAATTGTTCAGGATGTGGGATCAGGAGCAATAGCTGCATAACTCAGAATGGAGGAAATAATTCTCTGCACCTCTGTAGTGAACTCACCTCAACAGTGCAGCTCCAAATCAAAAGGATGAAAGCTCTGATCAGTGTGGAAAAGAGTGGTGATTCCTCTGGGGCAGCTGACTACTCCAGACAGTTACAGGTGAGTAGGGCACCGTTTTGTGTTCGGGAAGTTTTGTGGGAACTATTGTTGTGGGAACTATTGTTGTATTATGGTTAATACAAAAAAGACATCCACAGGTCTATGAAGCCCAAGATACCTCCCCAAACAGCTCACATGAGTTTTGATCTCTGCTCACCCCATGTTCACCATATGGAAAATCAAAAACAGTTTTTCACCTGCCTACGAACTTGTTTAATGAGATTACTAGGTATACAGCTTATTATAGAAGTCTTGATTATGCGATCAAATTATAGACCAACTGGTCTCCCCTAGCACTATCCCTTTCAAATCACATGTTGTTTGACCTAGACTTCTCACTTTTGCAACTGTTTCAGATACAAACTACTCCTCTCCTTGCAGCTGCATATTATGAAATGGCACAATGAAGAGCAAACCAAACTACACACATTAGGCTCCTTCCGGAAGACAGATACAGTATGCTCTACTCCTAAAAATCTTGCTAACTTAAAAATTTTTTTAAAAAGTTTTTAAACCCACCAGCAATATTATTAATGAAACCTCTTTTTCACATTATCTCATTCAATGCAGTATTGCCACAGAAATCCTGGATGGGGAGGTCAATGCAGCTGATTTCAATGTCAAGCCCAAGAGCTACTGGCAGAAGACGAGCATTTCTTGCTCTTCCATTATGTCTCTAATTCCATAGATTCCAGAAAATCATCTGGAGTCTCCATTTAGGTTCCCCATATGCTTTTGTTGTGTCACTAGGCTACATGAACCGCTAAGCTCTACCAGTCAATATTAAAGATTGGTATTTACCTCCTTGTGTCCCAAATCTTGACAATGTTGTCTAAAGAACCTGAGATTAACTGTTGCTCATGTGTGGGGGACCACTTCACAGATGTCACCCAGCCAGTGTGAGAGGTCAAAGAGAGGAGCACCAAGGAACCATCTGGACAGAGAAAATGAAAACCAACCACCCCAATTTACAGAAATCTATACAAGTCAGTTTAAGATATTTATAAAATCCACCAGTATATGAGAGGCAGACAAGATTAATGTATGTAGGGACAAGGTAATGCTTTCTGCTTATCATATCATAATATTGTTTCAGACAGCACAAGAGGTTAAACACACATGAATGCACAAGGTCCTGTAGAAAGGACAAAAATCTAACCTCTTACTGTTACCAAAGAGACACGTTTTTTATTGTTTCAAGAGTTTCATTGATGAAGAGGACTGAATGGCTCTAAGGATCACTAATGGAATATGGAACCTTTTATCTCTAGATTATTGGTTCAAATCTGCTCTGGTTTATAGAGGCTAAGAAGATATTCCTCTTTGTCTTATGACATGTGTGATAGTCTCAGTCTCTATCATGAACTGCAATGATTAGCAGCCATGTCAGAGTTGCAAGGAGTTCAAAGATTGATCAGACATATAATCAGCTACTTTTTAACGTCTAATGATGGTCTCTCTTATTCATGGTTTAGCTACTCTGGCAAGACAGTGGCATTTAACCCACTGATATATAGTGACTTTAGATTTCAAAGCTGTTAACTGGGAAGCTTTCAAAATTCACACACGCACGGAAAGTCTTTAAGAGAGAAGAATTAGATTTGTTTTCCAAGTTACTGTCTAAGAAATGAAAATTATTAAGAATGAAAAAGTTATGCCCCAAAAGACAAAAAGCAATAGTAATTACAATAGCCAATTAAACGAGCTACTGCTGTGGTCAGTTGAAACAAGGCCCACCCAGAGAGTAGGGAGGGAATGTGGGTAGCTTCCCACCACTTTACCCAGTCATGGGAGCATGTTTGCAATGGAATGTGGAAAGGATCCAGGTCCATACAGATTTCTCTGCCCCCCACTACTCTTAATACTTTTGACTAAAATGGTGTAGCATTCCAGGTTAGGAACACGGTTACAGACCAACACCAAGGCTTGTGTGTGCATCTTATGAAATGTGTTAAGATGTACCCCCTTCTCTCAATGCACATTATGAATTTGAAAAATCAGTGTTACCTACACATTCACTTTTGCTCACCTTTAGTGCGAGGATCCCATAATCTAATGTGTCTGTCAGTGCTCCCAGATGCTAGACGCCGACACAGTGGTGAGTAGGAGATAGAGTTAAAAACTTTGTTTCCAGTCTGCATAAGAAAATAAGTCATAAGATAGTAGCTACTCTTAACTCTTGTACAAATTCTAAATTCAAACTGAACTGAAGTTTTACCACTGAGGAATTTGGCCAAGTTTTAATGTATAATATGTAAAGAAATCTTACCAAAGCTGATTTGAGACCTCCTGTCTCAACATCCCATATTTTAATTGTGTGATCCCATGATGCACTACAAATTTCTTCACTATCTGACCACAACACAGAGGAGATGGCTTCTGTATGGCCAGAAAGAGTTGTAATGGGAATCTAGTAATTAAATAAAATATTAAGATGAGAAAAATACTGGATTAGTTATTGTAGAAAAAAGCATTATTTCACCAAATCAACATGTATGTAGATTAATTTTCAGATATTTCATCAGAAATTTTCCCCTAGTCATATTTATCAAAAAGGGAAAACATTCTCCATTACCATACTTTTTAGTTGAGGTTCTACACAAATCCTGACTGTTTCTTACCCTAGTTAGTCCGAGCTGTTCAGTTTTCTGCTTCTTCCTTGGTCTGTTTGCTGCTTCTTCCATTTCATCCTCTTCATCTGTAGGCACTATGATGGAAAGAAAGTCAAGCTTCATTTAGAAAGGTCTGGGATGCGTTTCCAGATAAGTATTTACATGGGCCCCCCTTCACCCATAGTATCTAATCACCTGCCAAACAAATGTAATCCTCAACACTTCTGTCAGTTAGATCTGTATTATAATTCCCATTTTTCAGATGAGGAATTTAGGCACAGAGAAATTAACTCACATCTCCCCATCCCAGATTAATTCCTCAACTATAAGACCATCCTTCCTTCATGGACAAACACACAATAAATCCAACCTATATTTTATACATAGTCCCTCTATATTTTAATTTACTCAAACATTTATTTATATATAAATATAAAATATTATGAAAGGTGTCATCTAACAGGATCAGTTTAGTCAATTTATTGTCCTTCAAATCACAATGCCAATGAAAGACAATTAGAAAAAAAGAGTCCACAAATTCTTAGAGTGTCCATAGTAAAGACTATCAAATACTAAAATCTGTAGATGGTATTTGGAAAAAGATGTTTAGTTGGCAACCATACATAAAATCTAAATGTTTAAGTCACTGTTTTAGTTAGACAATTTAGGCCATGACCCCATAATGATATCTGTGCAGAGGTCTGCCACATGAAGTCATTGCAGATTTGGGGGCTTCAAATCAGTTCTAAGTAACACAGTGTCCATTATAGCAGAAAAATGTTCAGTTAAAATCGATAAAACTGAACTCCAACACAACCTTGGTGCAGTTACCGCTGCACCATAATAAGTGACAAAGAATAATAACGTATGCACATGCTTAACTTTACTACCATGAACACCCCATGGATTTCAATGAGACCACTCATACTCATGATAATAAAGTTATACATTTGTTTAAGTGTTTGCCATAGCTTTTATATAGGGCTATTGACCTTCAAAGCACTTTACAGATACTAATTAATCCTCACCACAATTCAGAGACAACTAAATTTAAGGAAAAAACTGCAAGAACGTGCATTTTATTCTCAAAAATGGAAAATTAATATAAAAGCAGTAATACTTCAAAATAAGTTTCTGGTGTAACTGAATAACAAATACATATAAACTTCAAAAGTGAAAAATTAAGACATAATACTCATTTAAAATGGTTAAAATAAAATCTATTCAGAAGTTTGTCATTCCAGATAATTAAATTTTAAAACTCTAAATTAGAGCCAAAAATCCCAGGCAAAGTTAATAAAATATTCATCTTACCTGCAGACCAGATCTTTAACATCTTATCCCAAGATCCACTGCAGAACTAGATAAACAGAAACTTTTAATTAAAAATATTATGTAAAATCCAGCTAGTTCAAATAAACCACAGAGAGTCCTCTTTCTGCTCAAAATGTTGCCTAAAACTAACTATATCTTCTTCAGCTGTGTGTGCAATATTAAGGGTTTTATGCATCTTTTCTTTTCAGTACAGCACATTACTTCTACTGCATCAAATGCAAGGCTATCATCAATTTATAAATGTCTTGGTATCCCCAATTAATGCATAGGTTTATACATTATACAGGTTTATATATATTGTATGCGCTTCCAGTTCTTGACAACTTCTGACCAATTCACATGCGGGGAACAAAAATGTGATTTTTACACAAACAAGAAATACAGAATCCACAAATCACTGGCTCAACACAGACCTCCTTCTGCAAGACACTCACCTTAGTTCTTGTGCAGTCAACCGCGATAGTGTCCACACTTCCAGCATGTCCTCTACAGCAGTGAAGGGCTTTCACTTTGTTCTTCTCTATGTTCCACTCCCACAGCAGGATAGTCTGATCCAGAGAGGCACTGAGTAGCAGGCATGACAAACTATCTAAGGAAGGAAGAAAGTAAGTGCCCACATACAAATCCACTTAAGTAAGTTTTCCTAAAAATCCTTTTATAGGAAGCAGGATTAAGATATTAAAAATGTACAGTGAGCCAATACAAATTAAGAGATTCATGTAAATATCACAAATTTAAGTTTACATCATAACTATACAAATCACAAATACAAATGAAGATTAACTTAAAATATTTAAATAGTTAGAAAATACTATAGTTAGTTTTTAAAAAGCATTTATCGTGAAGGATTTTACGAAGCATTCAATTATTTCATTTCTAATATATGACAGGTTAATAGCTGTAATAATAGCTATAACATTTGGGTTGGCAACTGAACCTGTATGATTTTCAGTAAATTGCTCTAGCCCCACCCCTCACCTGTATAAGGTATACTGACCTTTTTTCACCCATGTCACATCTTTTACCACCTCTGTGTGCCCAGCAATCGTCATGATGGATTTTCCTTCTAAAGACCAGATTCGAGAAGTCTGATCATAAGAGCCAGTCAAGATCCTATGGGATACAGACATTGAAACTCTTTAAAGACAATGGTGCATCATGGGACATCTTTTCAATGAGGAACTTAGAGAATATTAGCATGATAACTAGTGGAGAGACATGAATAAAGAAAAAAAATCACTTACGTAAATCTTAATCCTCTTTGAAATAAAAAAATTAACATTTAAATTTAACTTGTTTGAAAAAATTTATCAAATTTATAGGTTCAAAACAAATTTTCTTATTAAGAATTGAATTAGCTGTGGAATTCTAGGTGAGATGAACAGGAGAAAGAAAGATGAAGTAAAAATATTGATCATTCTAGTAGATTATATCTGGAAGTTTCATGCATAATTTAAGACCAACCAAAGGAAATTTATCATTATTAATAAATACTTTGCACTTATCATCTAGTCATCAGAGGATAGCAAAGCATTTTCAAGCCATTAATAAATGTGGGAGTCTCAGTATGATCAAGGTAAGCAACCCTGGAAATAGCTAGTAGAAAAGAAAAGTAGTGTGGTCAACATTTCTTTAAAGCACTCCAGACAAGGGGTTTGCAACTATAGTTATACCTCAGAATTCATATTTGAAATATAAATGGTTTTAATTAATCTGAAAATGTTGAAATGTTAGAAATAAATGTAAAAAGATAGCAAGAGTTTGTTTTATTAAAGGAGACAGAATTGATGAGTAGTGCTGACAATATTAACTCATACCATAAACAAATCTCATCCTCTTATGCATGGTAGCCTTCCTACTTAGTTAAAGTTACTGTCAAGGTAGCATGGAGGAGCTCAAACTTCAACTACTTTCCCAGGCATACAGCCTGCATATAAATAATTGATTAAAAAGATAGAAAAATCATTTAAAAGAAAAGACAAATATGGAATGGGAAGAAAAGTACATTAAAGAGTGTTAAGAAAAGTACCAATAGAGAACTATGGAATCAACTACAGACAGTAGTTAGACAGACAGGAGAAAACACTGGAAACTTAAGACTGGCTTATTGGGTCTGCGATACCATTCTTCTGTTGCTTCAATAGAACTGATCCAGTCATCATGGAACATGCATTCTTCAGGTTGAGGTGCTGTGTACTTCTCCACATATTCTATTTCCACCACTTCCTCCTAAACTCTCAAAAGACAAGAAGCTGGTCAGTGTGCTTTTTTCTTTTTTTAAATCAACAACCACAATGATCTAGTATGGTAGTTCCCATTCCCAACCACTCTGAGCAGTGGTATCAATTTGTGAGACAAAGATATCAACTGTACAAGCCAGAGCCCCCTAGCTTCCATGCAACTGTGTGCACTCTACTCTGCCTTGGAGCCTGAACAGCTACTGCAAATGCACAATGGGATTCAGGTATCCCTAACTCCTTGACACACAAGCATATGCATAACTGAACAGAGGGCACACAGCAGCAATGCATCAGGACCCAGAACAAAGATTCATAATTAAAGGCCCAATCCTGCAACCACTTAAGAATGTGTGTAATTTTACTTAGGTGAGCAATCCCATTGACGTCAATGGGCCTATTCACATGATTAAAATTACACACATGCTTACGTGGTTGCAAGATTGGGCCCTTAGAGAATGAGAAATACTTTAAGTACAAGTACCGGACTACTGATCAACACTACCTATTGGCTTATCAAATTACTACTAATACAATGTTTAAAATCACTGCAAATGATTTCCACAGTAAGACTATTTTCTTTTCTAGGTTTTCCCCACTATGCCTATCCTGCTAGTATTGGAGCATGTATAATACCGCTTGTCATCTGACCCACATGGTGCCACTGACTACAGACTAGAAGAGCAGGAGGCAAAAGCACATTGATGGTGACCAAAATGGGAGTAGTTTCCCTTCAGAACTGTATGAAGCCAGACAACAGGAGAAGGAAGTGCCTCAGATTGCTCAATAACAAACTCTAGTCATTAGGAACACTGTCAGGCTCCAAAGAATGTCTTGGTGAGTCTTCCATAGACAAAAGAATAATGCAGGATCTTCAGAGGATTTTACAAAGAGGAAAATAAGGGAAATTATCAGGGCTTCATCAGAAAGGTAAAGGAATACGAAGGAAGAAAAATACATGGAACATTCATAATATGGAGAACTTTCCTAATCAGAACTGTAAACCAGATCAAACTTAAAATTTAAAATCTTACTCTGATAAATTAAATAGTCTAGGATCTTTAAATCCCATCATCCTACAGTGTGGTCCACAGAAAGTGAGTAAAACTTACTGTTGAGATGTTTTCCATTTCCATGTGTTTGACCAGTGCCATACGCAAGAACTGACCCTTGACAAGGAAATCAAACTCCACATATTTGTGGTCCTCTAAGACAAACAAGAAACAATGTTTAAATTTGAAGACTTAATTTATACAATCCAGAAAAGAATAGTCTTCCAGATCAATTTTTAGGGAATGAAACAAAATTTAGTTCAAGAAGGTTCAAGGGCTACCTTCTTCTCCCAGCTACAACTGTGCAACCCCATGATCTTGAAGGGATTACACAGGTTTAACTGAGGACAGATTTTGACCCAAAAGATGCCATGGGGAAAACAGCACCTGAGTTTCTATTAATAGCATCTCTGAAGCTAGGGACTCCAGGCTTCCAAGGTGCTCTCATTTCAATTTTGGTTGCAATTTGAGGAGTTAAGAATAACTTGTAAAGCCTCATATGGGCTGAGACCCAATTATTCCTCCATCTCTGTCTGCTGGAACATCTATGTTATTGTTACCTGGACTTTGGTTAGCCAACCTTTGGAACCTGCCTCCCCTGACTGTTCACCAGGGCTAGAGTCTGGTGAGTTTGAGATCACATTGCAAGGTTTTATTGTTTAATCAGTCAACTGTATGAAAATTTTGTTTCTATTTCTCACCTTTTTTTGTTCCTTTCACTTTAGTTGGACAATCTAGACAAGATTATTTGTATTGTTAGCATTGCAATAGTGCCCACAGGATCCAATCAGGGATCAGGATTCCAATATGATAGGTACTGTATTATATATAATGGGTGGGAAGGAAAACAGTCCCTTCCCAAAAAAGCTTACAATCTATGGCCTGGTCTACACTAGAGAGTTTTATCTACAAAAAAGTCAGCCTTTGTTGACAAAACAGTTCTGGTGTAACTTTGCAATCACACCCCCACCCCTACCCACAAAAGTGCCCTGTTTTTATGACAAAATACATTAGAGCTTTCATCAGCATGGCTAGGGTGACACAATGTCAATGTAGACACTGCACCCCTTCAATTGGTGGTGGGGCTGTCATTCTGGTTCCAGCTCCTGGCTGGGAGCGGGGCGAGAAGTCCGGGCTGCTGCAAGCCTGGGTGGCTAGAGCCCAGCTCCTAGCTGTGAGCTGGGACTGGGCAAGCTGCGGGCTGCTGCAAGCTTGGTTCCTGGTTGCGAACTAGGACAACAGGCAGCTGGAGCGCTGTTGGGACTGGGGAGTTGGGGGGCAGGCCACAGGGAGCCTGGGAGCCTGTAGGCTCCCAGAAGAGAGATGAGAGACTGGGCGCTCAGCTCCCCACACTGCCCCATAGGTTGATGGAAATGCTCCTGCTGAGGATGAACTCCATCAACCCAAAGGAGGCAGTGTGGACATCAGCCACTGCTGTCATTACAGCAGTGGATGGCTGTAAGTCGACCTATATTAAGTTGACTTATTTTTAAGTATAGACAAGGCCTAAGTATGTAGTGAGACAAAGGGTAGATAAGAGAGACAAAATGAGAACAAAGAAAAAGTGAGATTGACACAAAGGCAGGACTGCTTATGTGTTTTAACTCTTGATTTCCTCCAATCCTGTGTGCAATCAGTCCTGTGCAAGTGGACCCATATGTGTGTGTGGCTCCACTGACTTCAATCAAACTCTGGTTTGGCCTATACTTACATAATATAAGCATAGCTAGGTTGGTCAGTAGTGTGAAAAAACCAACATGCAGAAGGGTGCTTCTGTCAATGTAGCTAACATCATTTGGGGAGAGGATGTTCTTACACTGGCATAAAACTCTCTCTTGGTGTAGGCTATGTCTATACTAAGGGACTATGTCAGCATCGCTTTGCCAATATAGGTGCCATACTTTACACATGTACAGTACATATTTGTGGGCATATGGGTCTATCTGCATGGATCTGAGTGCAGAATTGAGGGCTATATTTTTAATATAAAAACTGTTAAAAATACTATAAAGACAAGTAATAAATAATAATGGAGATTAGATCCTCCATGAAAATTTGAAAGGAGAATTTTGCCCAACTGTGACAAAATTATTGTTTTTCCAAGCAAGGGATCTTGGTGAGTCATATATATGCTTCGCTGTGCTCATGTACATAAGTATTTGCACTAGTGAGACCTTTGTATTTAAGACCCTATAGTTTACACACTTATGAAGAGATTCTAAATACTTTAGTATGTTTCTGTTTTTAAAAAAGTACTTTTTTTCAAAAGAGGTAAATCACCTTCCAAACTCTTATCATGTTTAGCTTCCAGCAATTTATTGATGAGGTTACTAAGGTCAGCAATTTCAGATACCGCTGGGATAGAGAATGGAACATCATCTACTGCATACCTAGAGGGGGTGGGGGAGAAGAAAAAGGAATTGACTTATTCAGAAGTGCTGAAACTCACAGCTCAACAGGTACAAAATAAGCATATTAATTAAAAATCTGTGGCACAGCTCTTTTTGCAAGTGAGTAGATTAAACACGTTGGAGTTTGAATGGAACACTTGAACCAAATGGACGCATTTTATTCACAATTATTTCAGGAATCCTGCCCCTCCTGACCTCATTGTACTGCATAGTTGGGGCTCCTTGTGGTAAGTTTTTCTAAGTTCAAGTCAGGTGTAGCCAAGCAAGTACATTTTTTTCACTCTTTCTGCAACCTGCTATCTAACATTCACAAACGGTAGCTTCCCATAGCTATTGTAATATATCCTATAGTATCTCCACTATAATCTATAAACTCCAAGTGAGCTCTGGCTGTAGAGAAGCCAGTGCCAATGGGAAAATACAGAAAAGAAATGAATATTAAAAGGGTTGATAAAGCCCTACCCCATACATTGGCCCAAGATTTGATTATGACCCTGATCGTCTTCCCTCTAAAATCAGAGAGGATGCTTCTGATTTCAGTGGAAGCAAAATTAGACCCACTGGGTAAATCTTTGTTAGATTTTGAGAGAACTTAGATATATTTCCAATTAACTTGTAGAGTCTATGGAGTTTTGTTGGAAAATACTGTTTGCCAGGAAAAATGAAGTAAATAAAATGATCCTCCCCACGCCCCAACCACCCAACAATACAAAAACACCCCCCTCCCACCAAGTAAGGTTTGACCCTGTAGCAGTAGCCTCAATTTCCTAGGTCCTTTTCCTAGCTGCTGTCTCTTTTCCCTCCCTCCCCCCCAACGATGGCGGCCTGCACAGAGAGACCGACCGGTCAGCAGTACATCAACTCAGTGCCATGCATCGCTCATCAGTATCATTCCCGTCAGCGTTGTCCCTGCTTCCCCAGCAGCGAGGCCAACCCAGACTCACTTGCGGTTGTCTGTGAAGAACCGAGCCTGGAGCTGGGCCATGGGGGCGGAGAGGGCAAGGATCGAGGGCTCTGTGTCTGTGCGCAGCAGAGACACGGGGGAGGCACAGAAGACTGAGGTGCTGCTACTGAACCTAGCTGGCCTGCGCTCCCTCAGGCTGCCGCAGTCAGAGAGCACGTGTCTCGGAGGGAGCCGCAGTCAGGCTAGAGCAGCTGCACACAGAGACGGTTCCGTCAGCGATTAGTAGGGTCCGCTCTTAAAGGCACCGAGCCGCTCTGGCTCTCTTAGCCGAGCTGGCTCAGTAGATGGCTGGGTGAGAAATATGATCACGCACCCACGCTGCAGCCTGTGAGGCAAATGCTGAAACTAGATCCCAACCTTTATTACGGACAGCTCTATGGAAATTACCAGTCCCAGCATGCAACGCGGCCACGGGGGTGTCAAGGAAGCCAAGGTGTCCTGAGCTCACAAATCCCAGCATGCACAGCGCGGGAGACCACAATTCCCAACATACCATGCGCCGCCTCAGAGATGGGTTATAGCGATTTCTTCCCTGTGCTCCCTGTTTGCCAGTACTCTTTCTGCCAGCTTCAATAAGGAGATTTGGGTATCAGTATTTCCGGGTTGCACGGTGGCCCGCAGGGGCCAAACCGCACAGCAGGGAGCGCGTTTTCTGCGCCTGCGCACTGCACGGCTGTTTCCATGGTGGTGCCTGCGAGAGCCAAGACGAGGTTGAGTAGACTCGTTCTGAATTTTCTCTCCGCTTCCCTGACTCCCCTGCAGGGTTCGCGGCAGCTGAGGCGGGAGGAGCCGCGCCCAGACTGCTCTCCCCCCCTCCTGTCCCCTCCCCTCCCCGCGCGTGCGGGAGTCCTGGCTCCTGGACCTGCTCAGGGGCTGGGGCGGCGCCGCGGAGAAGGGGGGCAGCCCCCTGGGGCTATTGTTCTGCGGGCCAACATGGCGGGGGCCCGGCTCTGCCTCCAGGAGGTCCTGGCAGGACGGCCGCCCGCCCGCCCGCCCGGTGTGAGGAGAGGCAGAGCCGATGCCCTGCCTCGCCTCCGTACTGGGGGGGGGGGATGGACAGAAGAGCCCTGGCTGGACCCGGCTCGCGGCGCTGCCCCGCACGCCTCAGTGTGGGAGGGTGGTGGGGAGAGGATCTGCTGCCCCTCAGTGTGGGGAGGGAAGTCAGGACATGGACTTGCTTCCCTCCCCCTTCCCGAAGTCAGGATCTGACCTATTTACCCCTTTGGATGGGGATGGTAGAGTGGGCCTCACTCACTCTGCCCCTTGTAGGGGTAACAGATAGAGGCTCAGGTGAAGACTTACTGGGGAGATAGAAGAGTGTGAGTATCAAGCCTACATCCCACTGCCTTCTTCCTCTTGAGGTGCAGGAATGACTTTTGCTGGTATTGCAATGAGACATTTACAGACCCATCCATCATTTGAAATTTCTCTTTTCAAATTGTGCTGGTGTGATACAGTTCCTGGGATAAGTGTGCCTATAAACATGTATACACACATCCTGTGCAATTCTCTAGATGATACTGAGTTACTGATGTATAAGATTTGGGTAAGTTTCATGTACTTGTTCATTGTTGATGATTTACTGATGTGATTTGGTGCACATTTATGTTCATGTAACATAACATCTAAAATAAAGCTTTTATTAAAAACAAATTTGGTGGATTTTAAAAAAGGTATTGTACTTGTAAGTGAATTCAGTATTTTGGAAAAAGATGTTTGGCTGGATACCTTGCATTTGTTTGATTCCTTTTGCGTCTTATTAACTGGTAGTTATCACCTCAGTGTAAGTGAGTAGCTGTATCTGTCTTCATTGTGTGGTGGTGGTGAGTAACCTGATGGAGGAGAAAGGGTTTGTCTTGATATTTTAAACAAGTAAGATTTATATGCTTTCTTCAGAAATACAAATTTAAAAAGTCAACATGACTTGTAAGTGTAATTGATGTGTTTTTTGTTACCATTTTATATCTGTAACATTACAGTTCCTTAATGAATGCAGAAAGACACTAAGCAATAGCTTTCCCACAATTTTATTAAAAGCCTACTGAATAATTGCTAAGTTTATAGAAATAACATGAAAGGCACTACATATGTGGGTCAGCATTCTTTGAGTCTTTCCTAGCTCCCCCATAACAGAGATTAACAAAATTTCATTTATATGTTACAAATATATGTATGGCCAATGTAACGCATTTTCATTCACGCTCTCATGATATTGGATATGCTCCTCAATTATGTTTTACATTTTACTATTACATGTGCCCATTATTAATGATTTGTGTGATGTAGAAATGTCTCGTAAAACACCCTTCTTTTGAAGGGGCATTTAATTGCATCAAGGCAATGTGACTGTCTCAAACTGTTTCTCCTACCTCAGCGCTATTTTCATGGAAAATTGGTGACAACATTGCCATTGATTCCTTGAGTATGACAGAAAAAAATGTGTTTTAAAGAAATTAGTTATATCAGAAGATGTAAGTAAGACCAGTCGTAGGATATTTACTCATCACAACTTCTCTTATTGGTACCAGAAAATATTACACACATCAAATTTGATTGTACTTTGTATGACTCCAAGGTTCAGACTTCAAGAAGTGTCTTTGTATATTTTCAAATTCTCTTCTGTTTTTTCAGTGTGTGCTTCTTATGTAAAACATGCTTATCTGCCAGAATAGTGGAATAATCTGTCCGTTTGCAACTTAGTTTTCTTCTATAACTAAAATACTGTATTGCTGACTAGATCAGCACTAGAATTATTAGCAGTTCAATTCAAAATCTTGGTGCCCTCATCAGTGTTTAGGGACCAGTCCTTCACTGCTTTCAGTTGGAGGCCTCACAACAATAAATCTATGGAAAACAGGAGCAAGGATTGGTAAGAGAACTAAAGTGACTTTAATCTGGAACTGCCACTCTTTGGGAACAACTGCTTGTTATTTCCTGGTTACTATTTCTATTAATTGATACCTAAAAGTGTCGTGATAAATTTCTAAAGTATTGGAAAAAAGAAAATACATAAAATAAATTATAAAATATTCCGGTTTGGAAAAAAAAGTAATAAATTCCTTATAAAATTTTAGCAAATGATGCTCTGGCTACAGAAAGAGCTTCTTACAAAAATAGATATTGGATAGAGTTTTCTGGTCATAGTACTGGTCTCAAAGCTAAAGGCCATGGGCCATTGGTTTGGTGAGAAGATTGTAACTGGGGTGTAAAGAGTTAAAATATTACCTCTACATTGCTGGTTCTGCCCTCTCAAGAGTTGGGAATGAGGGCTCTTTGGTGTCCTATGCAAAATAAATTACCTGATCTCAAAGCAGTTGGCAAGAACATACAGCATATCTCTAAAAGCGCTACCACTATTGGCGACGATAGACATAGATGCCAGTCAACACCTTGCCTATGGCTATATCAAACCAGTGTTTGTATCTGTAGAGCTAAACCAATGGTAGCAACAGTGGTACATTTTAAAATTTCTTACTGTAGACATAGCCATTTGGTGTAAACTATCCTTTTATCTCTACAAGATGGAGCTGAGGCATATTGGCAGGGTACTGCAGCTGTTTATGCTGTACTTATTTGATGCACATGCAGATGGCACTGCTTTCAACCCAGCACTACATAAACACTACATTTATTCATACACGCAAATTAAAAAGACGAATACAGCAACCAATACGAAAGTAGAACTTCATTCTCAACATTCTGTAAAATTTATAGTCTAAAATAAACGTTTCTATTAAATAATCCAGATATATTTGATAGCTTTACTCAAGATTTGTAAACATTACATCAAAGGGAGAGGGAGTTATTTGCGTATAGTATTTGGCCCAGACAAAATCTTCAGTGTAAGTACAATTGAACTATCTGATTTGGAGAACATAATAGCAACTATTATTTTGTAATTATTAAATATCGAGAGTCCTGTGGTATTTTAAAGACTAACAAATTTAATTTCTGCAGGCATAAGCTTTCGTGAGCTGCAACCCACTTCATCAGATGGGGCTGCAACCCACAAAAGCTTATGCCTGCAGAAATTAAATTTGTGGAAGTGCTACGGGACTCCTTGTTTTTGCTGTATACAGACTAACATGGCTACCCCTCTGGAATGATTAAATATGCAATCCTAAATGCAATATTAAAATTACATTTGTGGAAAGCCTTTTTGCAGATTGTACACTTAATTTTTCTCAAAAGGCTAAATTCTGTTGCTTAGATTAAAAAAGCTTATTTTACTATTTTTATTAGATTATTGGTAGTGAAAGTTAAATTCCAGTTCCAATCAATATTTTCAGTTGCTCTCCATATCCTTAAACAAAGTATCTGTGGCTGAAACTTTCCATATTTGGTCTCAGCTCCAAAAGTGAATTTATTTTGAAAGTTTAAGCAGTGTTAAAATATTTGGAGGTAGAGGAGTGTTGAGGAAAAAAATATGCTTTCCCTCTGTAAACATGGCAGACACTAGAAATTAGAAACCTGACATTTTGTATAGTAATTGAGAATTTTGAAAAATCCAAGTTAGATGAAAATGGGTTAAATAAATTTAAAGTCATGAGTGTTTGAAGTTGGAAATGTTAATATGCATTGGGAGAATTTTTTCTGTGAAGGATGCTTCACTTAGCTCCAAAAGCCAAATAAGTCAGACTTCCCTTTTCCATCCATCCCGTGTGGCTTAGCCAGTCGAGTTTGTGTGCTCCACAGGCTGAATATTTCTGTTCAAATAATTTACCAGCTAACCTGCTGGAACTTGAAAGCTTTGATGGTAGAGGAAATAGAGGCTGGAAAGCAAAGCCAAATAGGTCCTGTTAAAGGAATTTATCAGCTCCACTGGTGAAACTGATGGAATGTATAAAGTATAAATATGCAAGCTAAATAACAGTGGAATACTTTTATTTTTAAAAGAAAATTATCTGAGGAAAAAACCGTGAAAAATCAGTATACCAAAATTTAAATTTCTTCTACAAAGATGACCTTGCTATGCCATGTCTATTTCATGGTATGCAGTACACTTTAACATAAGTAATAAATTGACTCCCATGGTATTCTGTGTATCATTGCATAAGATAAAAAGTGCTCAACCTGGTGATATCCAGGCAAAACTTAGGTCCTGCAGAAAATAGTGGTGGTTCAGTAGGTATCACTTCTCTTTGTATGTTTGAATGTTGTGTTCCGGGGAAACTGCTGTTCGGTGTGCCTTCTGTGGAATGAGAGGTACAACTGAAGATCTAAGAACCTCTGTCACTTTTTCTGTTCATCCCATGGTCCTGGTCAAATTCCAGTTCGGGTAACTGCCAAAAATGCCCCTCATAAATTAATAGATGCTTGCCTTCATTCTGACACTATTGTTAAGTATAACTCTAAAATATTTGTCGCATTTCACTCCAGAGTTAGCTGCATGTCTGAGATGGGTGAAGCATTCTTGTGTGTTTATTGTAAAAATCCATTAGTACAATTTTTATAAGGCTTTTGTGATCCCTCTGGATGAAAGTCGTTAATTATATAAATGTATACAGTTACTAGTTTATATACAACTACATATTTGTATGCATAAACACAAGAGATCAAAATCTGGCAGTCCTCTAAGGCAAACTTTTTGCAGTAAGAACCTATCCATGATCCTGTAGAAATCAACTGAAATTTTTCTTGCGTGAGAAATAAATAAAGAGGTCAGGTTTTGTCACCTTATGAAGTAAGGGCTATATCCCAGTCCTGTGGAAGTCAATGGAGGTTTTGCCGTTGACTTCAAATGGGACCAGGCTTAGCCTAAGTTCATAAGATCTACATTTAAAAATAATAATAAAAAAAATGCACTGACATCTAGGATGATGTAAAAGTGCATCCTGGATCGGAGGCTGAATTAAAGTACTGTGACTTTTCCAGGCTGTCCTGTAATGGAAGAAAATGGAGTTGACCATGACGTCAGCATGGAGAGATCCAATGACTTGTTGGTAGTCAACTGTAATAGTACAGAAGATTCAGAAACAGATGACCAAGTTTTCCAGGTGAGAGATTAGTTGGGACATCACTGTTTGAAGCTGGTTTCTTTCCACCCTCTGTGAAGAGTCTGCAACATAATGATAACCTATTTACCCTGTACATCAATAAAAAATCTATTTTTCTCTTGTTATTTTACAGTGACTTTACACGACATATAATACTGCCTTTACATTGATTTCTAATATAGAGTAATTTGGAATGAATATCTGGGTGATATACTCATCAGTTTGCATTCCGATAACAAAACTAGTAAATCACAAAAAGTGCTTAATGTCTTTCAATGGCTGTATTTGTATGAACTTTTTTTAAAAAAAGTTTTATTGAAAGATTTTCCTTCACTGAAATTTGTGAATTAAAAAAAAATTGTGAAATTTGTGGGGAAAATAACCAACCATTGAAGTGAGTGGGAGCTGCAGGTGTTTAGCACTTAACGAAAATCAGGCCACATATATTTGTCTACATTTTGATTTAGGACCCTAACTTTAGGTACTGATATGTGAGAATTTTGGCTGTAGTTATTTATTTCCAATCAAAATGTCTTTAATCAGTTGTAATTCCAGACAACATGTCTTAGTGTTCCTTTGTTAATTCTGCCATTTCAGATAATTTTTTTGGCCAATGTGATCATGTATCCTGTGCTTGTATGACATATCTTAAATAATTCCATGCATTCATTACCATTACTTTAATTTAGTTGGAGGCTCCAAGCCATAAGTCTTTTGTCTACTGAAAGTACAACAATGGGTACTAGATTTTTCACTGTATGTGGCCAGTTTCTGACCTGCATAAAGGGCTTAGAAACATTTTTCTAGTTAGTAGAATTAGTGATTAAGTAACTTTCTGTTGTACTAGTGATTAGGTCATAAAGGTCCAGAAAATAATAAATGAATATGTGAATACTGGAAGAAGTTAAGCAAATTCCATTCTTCATTTTAGGTTGTTCAGATGATATTAAAACACTCCATCATATGAGTTTCTTACAAGAGAGCTGTCTACCTTTCAGTTCTTTGACATTTTTCCTTTCAGTCTAGTATTGTTTCTGAATGTACCCAGATTGCTAATAGTGCACAAGTTTCCCAGCTTCAGCTGATAGCTGCCAAATGAAAATGGAATGTGCTATAACGAGACCAAGTTTTACAGGTTTGATGAGATCATAAATACAGATTTTAAGGGACATTTACACAGCCCATTGCTTCTCAGTCTTGCCCTATCGAGCTTTTGCATTGTATTGCTTTTTTGTACTACCACCATGCTACATATTCTTGTATAAAATTTGACAAAGATACTGTATCAGTTTCTAGGTTGTGATTCTATTCACAGCCAAAAATTAAAAAGTATTGATTTGAAACTCAAGTGGCATATTTACAGCTTTTTTAAAAACTTGAACTAAAAATTACTTTTGGAGATATTGGCTAACTACTCTACTCCCTTTCCTTTTAAACCTTTGTCCCTCCTACCTGGTTTTAAGTCTTCTAGGTGGATCCAGGAATTTTATTTTGAAACATAGCCATTTTTGGCAGCAAGTCTCAGGTACAAGGGGTTTTGCTTCAACGTATCAGAGGCTGATTGTTAGGAGGTGGAAAGTAATGTCATTTTCATCATGGAAGCAAGAACAGAAAATAAAATCATTAGCCAATAGACACTTGAACACTTAGGGGAAAAGTTCCCTATGAGAATGAAACACAGCAAGTAATGTATAACATATATTTAAATTATTTTTAAAAATAGAAATACGTTGATACTAGGATTAAAATATATTTTACTATTTTTTCCCCTGTAAAAGCATCTAACCTGCATGGATTCCAGGGATCCATCATTTGCACAGAATGACTCTCCAGCAGTCTTGCCCATCACAGTGCATGTTTCAGACAATTCATCTGTGTCATCGAATACACCAGTTCAGCTATCCCAGGCTCAACCTCTTTCCACAGAAGAGTTCCATCTGGTAGACCAAAATGGCCATCCTCTATATGAACTACAGTCACTAGGGGGTTCCAGTACACAGATGGTGAGTACATCTAAAACCACACAGGTGCTGAGCTCACAAAAGAGGAACAATGTTTAAGGACAATTGTCCTGAAGTGGTTTAGAGTTTTTATATAAAAACGTTTCAGGCTATATCTCTGGGAACAAGGTGATGCTTTTCAGAGTGGTTTATTTAGTTCTCCAATTGCTTCTGCTCAGGTCTCCAAATCCTGATCTAAGCTGTTACTGACTTTATTAATAAAAATCTAATGTGCTTCCATCGTATTCTCAAACAATACAGAAGACCATCTCACAGTGGGAACAGTCCACGATGCTCCCATTCTTCTTTCTCTCCTTTACTGCTTACTCTTTCCTCCTCTTCTCTCTACTGCTATCCTATGAGCCACTTTTGCTGAGTGTTGGGAATTATGACATCAGTGGTAAGTCAGCCAATAATATAATTCCTCCTCCTTTCTCCCTCTGATTAATTTGCATATAACAATGCCTCACAAGTTTTACATTTTATTTCTTTTTTAATATAAAAAAATCATTGACCTGAAGTTTTTTGCTGGCATATACTGTACATCTACAGAACATTACAATTAAAAAGACACCTCATCCATCCAAATTGTGGGGCAGGAGGGGGAAGAAGCCTACACACCAACAAAAAAAAAAGAAACACAGAAGATGAATATTGATTAGGTAGGGCTTACCTTTTTTCATAAGCTAAAACTATAACCTCAGAGAATACCCACAATAAAGACAATAATGTGGTTTGCCAAGTGTCCTGAAGAATGTCCTAGCATTAAAACTTGTCTAGAAAATGAAAACTTTTTTAATTCCAGCTCTTCCATAATATATCATATCAGTATATAGCAATTTTACAAGACTATAGATTTGAGAAAATTGATATGTTTTGTACTTGTTGTTATGTGTGATTATAAGTTTTTAATTTAGAGAAACAGCAATGATTTTCTATTTCAGATAGTGAATACACTCTTTAAAGTTGTTTTCAGTAGAGTTGGTAGCAATGTTCAATGTTTCAAACAAGGCTGTTTGGATGACAGAATAAAATCACAATTGCTTCTCTTATTTTTAGCTTAATAAATGATAAGTTTTTAAAAGGTTTTGAGCAGTTAGAAATCAATGACACTTAATCTACTTTAGCATTCTATAATATCTTCCATCATAAACCCTTGGATTTCTCATACAGTAAAATCAGATAACTCGCAAATATAAAACATTTTCAGAGGTGGTTGTTATTCTGGTAGTAACCAAAACATGCTAATGCCACTGCAACCCAATTAACCAGATCATGCTATATTGTTACTATAACAATATTTTTTCACTGCTTACTTTAATAGATGATTGTTGCCAGCCAGTCAGAACACGGACAAGTGCTACATGTAATTCCTTCTACCCAACCAGGAATGGCACAAGTGATTATTCCTCAAGGGCAACTTCTGGATGTCACCAGCACACAGGGTAAGTTTTACATATGGGACTTGAGGGTTGTCCGTTCTTGTGGCCAATCACACACAGAATTATGAATTTTTTATTTCCCTCTTCTTTCCATTAATATTGTAGATATAATACTAAATATTTGCATTTGCAGCACCATTCATCTGAAGATCTCCATGCACTGTACAAATGTTATTTAAGTTGGAACAAGATCTTTGTGGAATAAGTATTACATATTATGCCCATTTGAGATGTAGTATGGGTAAATAGAGGTACTTAGGGTGAAATTCTGTCTAATTTATATCCTGTGCTATCCCATTAACTTCAGTGCGGATTCACAGAGTATTTGGCCAACAGACAGTAAGTGACTTATTCAGATTTAAACAGTCAGTCATACAGTATAAATAAAACCCGAGTTCCTCACTTGCAGTCTCTGATCTAATTGATAAATAACAGATTAAGTAGAGAACACAGTCTTGCACCTAGCATTCTGGATGGAATAGATTCCATGTTTATCTTTCACTTTCCTTGGGTACATTGCACGTCACCGTGTTTGCGTATTCCTAGGTATCTGTGCAGCTAAGGCAGTGGTCCCAAACTTTTTACCCCACGCTCCCCCTTACCACTGTCTGCTGGGGCTGGGAATGTAGCCGTGGCCATGGTCATGGCTGGGAGTGGGGCCACGGTCGGGGGGCTGCAGTCATGGCTGGAGGCCAAGCCTGAGAGCAGGGCTGCAGCATCTGGGGGCCCCAACGGCCAACGCCATAGCCAGGCACCATGACCGGAGGCCGAGGCGGTGGCTGGGCACCAAGGCCACACACTGCGACTGGGGGTCGAGGCCGAGCCAGAGCCCTGGCACCAAGTCCGCAGCTGAGCCAGGGTGGAGGTTGCGGCTCAGCGTGGAGCAGAGCTTGGGGCTGGGTGGTGCTCCCTCCCCACTCTTCTGGGAGGCTGGCGGGGGCCTGGCCATGCCCTCCTGAACGTTCCTCTGTTCCCGCCCTAGAGGGGTGCGCCCCACAGTTTGTGGACCTCGGAGTTAGGGGCTTCTGCTCCTTCTCCAAAGGAACAAGTATCTGTGGTCCACATGTGAGGCCTGCTCCAAAGCCCACTTTAATAAGTGGAAAGCCTCCTTTAACTTCAAAAGCTTTGGGTCAGTCCCATAATTCTAAATAATGTGTGAAAAATTCATGAGAATCCCCAGCCCTAATAAAAATAAAATCTCCATAGGCAACTTCAGCATCATCTCTGCAAGAATAAGCAGGTGAAGTAATACACAGTAAAACCAGGGTACAAAATATATCAGACAGAATAGGTCATACTGGGGGGGAGTGGCACTGTATGTGAAAGAAAGCACAGAATCAAATGAAGTAAAAATCTGAAAAGAACCAAACTGTACCATGAAAGCTCTCTGGATAGTAATTCCATGCTTGAATAAGAATTTAGGAGTAGGGATATACCTGATCAGGATGGTGATAGTGGCTGTGAAATTAGAGAGGCTATAAAAATAAAAAAACAGTAATAATGGGGGATTTTAACTATCCCCATATTGACTGAGTACATGTCACCTCAGTCTGAGATACAGAGATAAAATTTCTTGACACTTAAATGACTGCTTGGAGCAGCAAATATGTGGACGTGGGTGATCCAATGGATATAGTGTGTACTTAGATTTTCAGAAAGCCTTTGACAAGGTCCCTCCTCTCAAAGGCTCTTCAGCAAAGTAAGTGGTCATGGGATAAGAGGGAAGGGCTTCTCATACATCAGTAACTACTAAAAGATAGGCAACAAAGGGTAGGAATAAATTATCAGTTTTCAGAATGGAGAGAAGTAAATAGTGGTGTCCCCTTTGAGTCTGTACTGGGACCAGTACTGTTAAATATATTCATAAATGATCTGGAAAAGAGGGTAAATGGTGAGGTGGCAACATTTGCAGATGATACAAAACTACTAAAAATAGTTAAGTCCAAAGCAGACTGCGAAGAGTTACAAAGAGATCTCACAAAAGTGGATGACTGGACAACAAAATGGCAGATGAAATTCAGTGTAGATAAATGCAAAATATTGCACATTGGAAAACATAATCCCAACTATACATATAAAATGATAGGGTCAAAATTAATTGCTACTACTCAAGAAAGAGATCTTGGAGTCATTGTGGATAGTTCTCTGAAAACATCTACTCAATGTGAATTGGTAGTCAAAAAAGCTAGCAGAATGTTGTGAATCATTAGGAAAGGGATAGATAATAAGACAAAAAATATTATATTGCCTCTATATAAATCCATGGTATGCCCACGTCTTGAATACTGCATGCAGATCTGGTCACTCCATCTAAAAAAAAGATGTATTGGAAATGGAAAAGGTACAGAAAAGGGCAAAGAGTATGGAAAAAATTCCATATGAGGCAAGATTAATAAGACTGGGACTTTTCAGGTTGGTAAACAGATGAGTAAGGCAGAATATGATAACGAATATGATCAAGATCTATAAAATCATGATTGGTGTGGAGAAAGTAAATAAGGAAGTATTATTTACTCCGCATAACACAAGAATTAGGGGTCACCAAATGAAATTAATGCACAACAGGTTTAAAACAAACAAAAGGAAGTATTTCTTTACACAACGCAGTCAACCTGTGGAACTCTTTGCCAGAGGATGTTATGAAGGCCAAGATTATTACAGAGTTAAAAAAAGAACTAGATAAGTTCATGGAGGATAGGAGTATCAATGGCTATGAGCCAGGATGGGCAGGGATGCAAAACAACGCTCTGAAGTGTCCCTAGCCTCTATTTGCCAGAACCTGGGAATGGGTGACAGAGGATAGCTCACATGATTATTATCTGTTCTGCCCATTCCATCTGTAGCACCTGATAATGGCCACCAGTGGGTACTGAGGGGGGGGGCAGGCCCCCGGGCACCGGCCTGCAATGGGGCATTGGGCTGCTCCTTCACCACGCTCAGGAGGCGGGGGGAGCAGGAGGCTCTGGGGGGCACAGAGCCTCCTGCATCCCCCGCCCTCCGTGAAGGGCTGTTCCAGAGTGCACTTACCCGCTGATCCAGCCCGGCACTGGCTCAGATGGGGCAGCCTCACCCCTTGGCCTGGGAGGAAGGGGGCCGAGCAGGCTCTTCACAATGCGTGCGGGGGAGGGGGCGGTGGTGCGGTGGAGGTGTGGGAGTGGCCGTCCCTCAGCCTCCTGTGCCTTCTGCCCCTTGTGAAGGGCCAACCCTGCGGCCCCTGCCCCCCCCTTGGGGGGGTGAGGCCGATCCTGTCTGAGACGGTGCCAGGCTGCGAGCCTATTCCCACTTCTGCCCCCCCCGCCCGCATGCATTGTGAAGGGCCGGCCTGGCCCGCCCCAGGCAGGGGGAGTGGGGGTGGGGGTGGTGAGGCGACCCCATCCGAGTCAGCGCCAGGCTGCGGGCCTGGAGCGGCAGATAAGTTGGGGGGGCCCTCAGGCCAGCCCTTCGTGACAGGTGGGGAGCACAGGAGGCTCTGAGGGACACCTCTCAGTGCCTACCCCCTGCGTTTTGTGAAGCCTCCCTCCCCAGGCCAGGGGTAAGGCCGCCCCATCCAAGCTGGCGCCGGGCTGCTGCTGCAGCAGGAGAGGCGGATGCCGCGCAGCAGGTAAGTAAGTGCAGGGAGGAGAGAGGGGTGGCGGAGCCAAACCTACATATGCACCCACCCCCCATGTGCTTCACGCCCCCCCCACAAGTACAGACTCCCCCTACCCAGGGCCGTTGGGAGGCAGTGGCGGGCCCCTTCCTGTCCTGCGCGGGGACTGGGGTGCGAGCTAATGTAGGCTTGGCCCCCGGACCCTGGAGACTCTCGGTACACCACTGTTGGCCACTGTCTGAAGTTAATGGGCTAAATGCACCTTTGGTCTGACTAGATGTTCTGATATTATAGGGACAATCCTGATATTGAGGGCTTTTTCTTATGTAGGTCCCCCCCATTATTCTCCCCCCACCCCCGTTCTGATTTTTCACTCTTGCTATCTGGTCACCCTAAGTCTGACTCAGTATGGCCATTCTTATGTTCTTGTTCTTAAATTGCCAACAGTGAATAATAGTTTGGGACATAATGACTTTTAAAATCAAGGTTTTGGAATGTTATTTCCTGTGCATTCTATTCTCTTGACAATGCTATTTGGAGCAGATATCCACTGCCAATGAGTCTGTCTTGATAGCCATGGATATGAAATTATCTGTATTTTACTATTTTTTGTAATCTTGTAATTAATAATGCCGTGCTTTTCATAAGTATATCTCAAAGCATTTTACAAAAACCCAAGGAGTTAGAGCATTGCTATTATCTCCATTTCACAGAGGAGGAACACAGAGCACTGAGAGGACAAATGAGTTGCCCAGTGTCTCACAGAAAGTCTATGGTGGAGCAGAGAATTGAACACATATCTCCCAAGTTCCAGGATAATGCCCTAACCACTGGATCAGCCTCCTTCTGTGTATGCAAATACTCAGAGGGTATGTCTTCACTGATGGTGGCAAATTTGCCATCGTTAGATTGATTTATCTAGATAGATCGAGTGGAAGTGAAAACCCACTGAATCAATCAGGAAGTCAATTACTAAAACCACCTCCCCAAAAAGTGTAGCACTGTGTCGATGGGTATTCATTTCCCATCGGCACAGCATAGTGAAAACAATGTGCGGAAGAGGATTTAGGAAGTTGACGTAAGTTACGCAAGCTACTCTGCATAGCTGAGTCTGTAGCTAGGCTGAGAACAAAACATTTCAGTTACAGTATATAGCATTGTTTCTGACTTTTTTAAAAATAGTCCTACATTTGAAAAGTGACTTACACTGGAGTCTCAACTTCCAATAAATTTTCCTGTGGCAGACTGGCAGACCTTTTAGTTTTCACCAGCCTACCCCTCAGCCATCATTTTAAAAATAAAGAAACTTTCAGAAGCTGAATTCCTTCCTGCTGTGAATAAAATCCTCAGTATATTGGGATGTGGTGTGCTTTTTATTTTTTGTTTTTTGCAACATAGTCTGCTAGAACAGGAAAAAGAAACAAATAATTACGTTTTGGGGGGTTTAAAAATGCAGTATATTTTTGAATTTTAAAAGGATTTTATTATGTTTCCAAATTGAGAATTTTGGGATGTTACACTTAAAAATGTGTAACACCTACTTTAATAATTTCTACTGGGAAAAAAGTATTAATGTTTGTGCTGAGTCAGATAAATCTAATTTCTTGGTCTGTTAGCAGGTACTGCCAGTTTGAAGTTATGTTGTTTAAAATTATAAATGTGAGGTAACTCATTTCAAAGCAGTAAATAATTCATAAAGTGGTGCTCATACACTATGGGCCTGATTCGAAGACCAATGAAGACAATGAAAATTAAAAAAAATCTACTCTGAAGCTACATATACTGAGTATTTAGAGTACTTATTGAAGAAAAATTAGTGTTTTGTCACTGATTTCATTGGGGCCAGGATTTCACCCTTGATATATTAAGAATACATTTTAAGCACTCAGTAAGGCGCAATGAAGCATGCCATTGCATGTGCAAATAAGCTTGGTGTTTTCTTAAAAACAATAAAGGCACCTAGTGGAATTTCAAAATTTTGACTTCAATTGTAAGTTTAGCTGAACATGAGGCTTTGTGTTCATTTGCACTCACAAAATAAGTTTATCCCAAAGTTCAGACCCAAGTTCAGGTGCTCAGAATTTCATAAAGAGATACAACCCCTTGCTCATCACATCCCCAGGCCTTTCTGTGTGAATGATTTCTGCACCACATAACTTCGACCAACAATTTTATTTTTCTTCATTCTCAGGCAAACACTGGCTTAATTGCATTCACATTTTCTTCATATTTTCCTTTAACTGCAAAAAAGTTGGAATTAGTGTTTCAATCAAAGAATATTTGTTATCTGAACAAACTGCTGTTAATAGATCAAACATAGATAGAACATTTATCATTACATTTTTCAGTAAAAAAAAAAAAAAAAAGACTAGGAATCAAATTCTTGAAGTATAATCCAAATTTAGACACTGATTCTCTGTGTGATATTGGGGTAATACCTTTGCTGTTTCAATTTCCTGAGCTATATGACATGGATAGTAAAAAAAACTTACCCCATCGGGGATGTAAGGATTAATTCATGGTAATGTGTTATTTTGAAGGCGAAAAGAGCTGAATAGGTAATAAGTATGATGATGGACACAGTTTGGGAGAGAACAGGAGGAGCATTGCCCCCCAAACTGCAAGCCTTGGGCAGGTGCAGAATTTGTCCCACCAGGCACATTTCCATTGGCCTGACTAGAACTGGCCCCCAAATATAGATGTCACACTACAGCTATGATTATGATCGCTTTCACATACAAATATATCAGTTAAGATTAGAGAAGCAAAGTGGGTGAGGTAATATCTTTCATTGGACCAACTTCTGTTGGTGTCTCTTTCACCAACAGAAGTTGTTCCAATAAAAGATATTACCTCACCCACCTTTTCTCTCTAATATCCTGGAACTGACGCAGCTACACCTACAACTACAGTGTGTACATCAATTAGGATTAGTCATTTACTGTATGTTTGAAGCTGTCCTTGCATGCTTAGATGGAGTGACCAGGGGCATAGGCCTACGCATTTGTTTGCTCTTGATTAGGTACAAAACAGATTTTAGTGTCTTAAACCTCCCTTGTTGAAAATATTAAAGCAAATAGATGTGTAATTTGTAACTGTTTGTAATTACTGTTCGTAATTTGTTAGGTTTGCAACTCTGATATGTTTTTGAAAATGTAGGACAGATTATTTTACAAGTTGTAATTATTTCTTTAATCACGTAGGGATTTATCTGCTATAGTGGGGTTATAAAGGTGCAACAGTATAACATCAAAGATATATTTTCTTGCATATTCCTAGATTTTATAGATCGTCACTATTCATTCCTAATTATTTAATTTCTCTCTAATCTGCCACACACTATATTCCTTTATTATGTTATGTGCAAAAATGCTTGCTTTTCCAATAGATCATGATAAATCATAGCTTGTCATTTCCCCATTCTTTGTGCTGTTATTAAACAGGAGGGTGGGTTTTTTTCTTTTTGCAAAGATGTTTCAGAAGAGAAACGCAGTGATGGGAGCTTGCAGACAGTAGCAGTGGCTGCTATCGCAGACAGCACAAGCAGTTACATACTTCATCCCCAAGCATCTCTCACCGTGTCCAAAAAGACAACAACCAGGTAGGTGAGAAGGTAAAGTGCAGATCAAATATCAATTCACACCATAGACACATACAATTAGTCATATAGTCAATTTCAGTTCATTTTTTAAATTGAGTTGTTATGAAATTACCACACAGAACAATCCACAGGTGATTACAGTCTGTAAATACTATTGAATGGCATTTGTAGGCTGCAATATATCATGCAGGGAACATCTGTAGATGTATCAGAGCAGGAGAAAGAGGGGTAAAATATCTAAATTCCAGAGAAAGTGGAATGTATTCTGATTTCATATTGGTGTACATTTAGAATAATTCTGTTTAATTAATTGAAGTTACTCCAGATTAATACTGGTGTAAGTGAGATCTGAAAATGACTCTGTGACTGAACATAGCGAAATTGTAGAGTTTCTTATATTTGCACTCTGGAGGGGGTCAGAGCTGAATCTTAAAATAGAATTTGAAAGAACTCAGAGTCAATTAGGTACAGAGAGGCTGTTGGTGTTAATGGGAAGGCCCTATTTCAGCTGATGTTCATGGGGAAATCCCTTGAGCTTCTTCTGAGAACTCTATGTAGAAATCTTTGCTAACAGTGTTTTCCTATAGGTGACTTTTGAAAAGTATATTAATGCAGCACAATTTCTAAATTTAGAAGTAAGCTAGTTTCTCACTTTTTTCTTATCCTTTTTGGTTCCAGTACAGTGATACATTATGTCTCTAGTGCTTTTAGATGAGGATAAATTAGGATTCCTCTTCATTAATTTTTATTTGAAAAAGAAAAAATCTCCACAAATTGTAATTTTGACCTTTTCTTTTGTGTGTGCCCTCTTTGGTGAGCCTGCCTTCTTACATCAGGATTTGGTGGGAAAGAAAACATGTTAGGTGATTCTTATAGTGAAGCATGATGTTGTTTTGCAAATTGAATATATAGAAGTTTTCTCTAAAATGTAGTAAAAATGTTGTGTGAATAGACATTTGAATGTAAGGGAGGTCAATTTAATTTAAATCAACTTTCACCCGCCAAGCTGCAGAATTCAGAGGAGCATGATCACACCATGCTTATTGCGTTGAGGGATTGTAGTCCCACCATCTGCGTTACATTGGCAATCAAAACAGTGCACTGTGGGTAATTATCCCACAGTGCAACTACCCACAGCGGCATTTGGGAAGGTTTTTATCCTCCCATGATGCAACGTTCTCCCTCCCATCCACTTCTTGTTCCAGTCCAAACAAACAGAGGATCGCCTTTTTGCGCCATTTTCTCAAACCCTTCACTCTCTGCCGCGTGCACACCATTGCGTGAGAGGAATGGAGCCTGCTCAGCTCTGCACAATTATTGTGAACATCACAAACACCTCATGACTTATTCTGCAGTATTTTCAGGGGCGAGACGAGCCGCAGAGCTGAAAATTGTGATGCTCCTGGGGCTGCATTGCTACAAGCCATAGAAAGAAACAATTCCCTTTTGCTGCAGGCTGTCACGCATCATCTGCAGTTGGTGGAGTGCTGCTTCTGGTCCCAGGAAACAAGCAGTGACTGGTGGGATTGCATAGTTATGAAGGTGGGGGATGATGAGCAGTGGCTGCAGAACTTTCGTATGTGAAAGGCCACTTTTTTGGAACTTAGCAGAGAGCTCTCCCCTGCCCTGAAACTCATGAATACTCGCTTGAGACCTGCTCTGACAGTGGAGAAGAGAGTGGCCATTGCTCTGTGGAAGCTAGCAACACCAGACTGCTACTCGTCAGTTGGGAATCAATTAGGAGTTGGTAAATCCACTGTGGGAGCAGCTGTGATACAAGTATGCCGGGGACATTAATAGACTTCTGCTAAGAAGAGTAGTGACTTTGGGAAATGTGGAGGACATAGTGGAAGGCTTTTCCACAGTGGGTTTCCCTAACTGGGGTGGGGGCAATAGATGGCACGCACATCCCTATCTTAGCACTGGACCACCTTGCCACAAAGTACATAAATTTAAAGGGCTACTTCTCAGTGGTGTTGCAGGCCCTTGTGGATTGCAGGGGACATTTCACTGCCATCCATATGGGGTGGTCTGGAAAGGTGCATGACGTACATTTTTAGGAACTCAAGTCTGTTAAAAAAGATGCAGGTGGGCACTTTCTTCCCTGACCAAAAAATAAATATTGGTGATGTTGAAATGCCAGTACTGATCCTGGGGGATCCTGCCTACTCCTTGTTCCCCTGGCTAGTGAAGCCATACACTGGGCACCTGGACAGTGAGGAGCGTTTCAATAATAGGCTCAACAAATGCAAAATGGTGGTGGAATGTGCAGTTGAATGTTTAAAGGCACAACGGTGCAGTTTGTTCACTAGGTTAGACCTCAGTGAAAGAAACATCCCGATAGTTATCTCTGCCTGCTGTGTGCTCCATAATGTATGTGAGATAAAGGGGGAGAAGTTTCCATTGGGTTGGGTTGTGGAGGCAGTTAGGCTGGCTGCCAATTTTGAGCAGCCAGATGCTACTGCAACGCTGAGAGCCAATCGTGGAGTGCTGTGTCTCAGGGAAGTTTTGAAAAACCACTTTTGCAATGAGACACAACAGTAATGTGTGTTGCTTATCTGCTTTCACTTCACATCCCCTACTCATTCCCCACCAATACAGTTCCCCCCACCCTTCCCCGCTCTTTATTTCCTTCTCATCAATAAATAAACAGTAATGAATTATAAAGCAGTACTTTTTTATTGGTGATCCTTCACGGTGGGGGGCGGGAGGAAAGGAAGATAATTTAATGTTCCGCATGCATCGTCTGGGGGTTGAAAAGGGGTACAGAGCCCAATTTGGCTGCACACATAGGAAAGAATCACACATTCCCACTCCTTAAAGGGGATGTCGCCTCTTTCTGCTCCCCTCAACCGGCGACGAGTGGAGCACGTGCTCCTAGACCACTTGGGGGTCGGCTAGGAAAATGCATTAGCTCAGAATTTTGCAGGGGCTGCAGAGGAAGTCTCTTCTACCACTGAGTTTCCTGAAGCTCAACCAGACGCCTCAACATGTCTGACTGACCACGCATTATACACAGCATCTCATCTTGTGTTGGATGCTCATACTCCTGTGGTGCCTTCCTATTGTCCATGTCCCATTTGTCTGCTAATGAAATCCTCCACACTCTTAGCTCTGTGTCAGCAGCCATGGAGGTGTTCATTATCTGATTGAATATGTCATTCTGAGGGATTTTTTTCACCTTCTTATCTGCAACAAGCGCTCTGCAGGAGTATGAGACGATGTGTTGGAAGGCCACATTGTCTACTGTAAGGAAAGCAAAGCACAAGATACCCATTGTTAACTCATCCCCATGGACAGAAAGCAATGTTACAATGTAAAAATAACTCCCCTGAACATTCCCAAGGGAAAGCTACAACCGCATACCATTGTCTAACCATTGCAGGGGTTAGAGTGCCGTGCCGGACCAGCTATGGTAAGTAAGGGGCTAGTGCATCTATTTTAGGGAAATCCCCGGTGCCCATGTTGCACGAGTCCATGTTTCCCAGAGCAGCATGGATGTTGGGCTCCCATTGCCTTCCCTAAATCAGGCTTTTAAGTGGTGTTGGAAAGTGTCTGAGGTGGGTAGGGCTTACCCATCCTTTGAAGAAAAAAAGGGGCACTCGTTTGCAGATGCCCGAGGCTCATAGCAAAAGCGTCCTGCTTAGGGACTTGCGGTGTGCTGAACCAAGAAACCATCCCTGGCTGAAGAATAACACATGTTCCAAAAAACTTTCTTGAGCAGGTAATGTAAACGTGCGCCATCTTCCCTAGGTAAGCATGAGTGATATCGGTCTGCTGAGAGTCACACAGGCAGAAAGGCAGAATTTGCTGTAAGCATCTAGCTACAGGTCCGGCCCTTATGCTGCTATGCTGTGTTCCACAATGATGCCTGCACAATTAATAACAGAGTGGCGGGGGAAAGTGTCCTATTGCAGTGGAAGAAATAAGACTGCCCTCCCAAGAAACCTTCTGCAAAGAAATGCAGAGTACCAACGTGAAAGCTTCCTAGAGATATCCACGGAGGATTCTTGGAACATCCCTGTGCACATAAATAATCTTTTCCTAAGTGAACCTAATTCTTAAGCACACCAACTACGAGGAAACACAGCCCCATCACCGCACACACCACTTTTTTCTGCTGGTACAAGATTCTGGACTGGGGATATAATCAAAGAAATGCAACTTGCAGTACATGCTTACCAGATGTGCCTTCCCCAGCATCCCAGTCAGTCACGGTTTCCTGCGTCCGGCTGGGCTGCTCCTGTGTAGCAAACAGCTCCTGGCTTTCAGGGAGAAGGAATGCCCCACTAGCCTGCACTCTGTTCTCCTCCTCATTCTCTTCCTCCTTGTCCACAGACTCATCTTCAGCCATCCTGGCCTCGGATTCCCCCGAGGTATCTATGCTGCATGGTGGCATAATGGTTGGGTTTCCGCCAAGAATCGCATACAGCTTCTCGTAAAAGCGGCATGTTTTTGGTGACAAACCAGGACGACTGTTAGCTTCCCTAGTTTTCTGATAAGCCTGCCTCAGCTCTTTAATCTTAACGCGGCACTGCTGCACATCCCTGTTGTGCCCCTTCTCCAATGTGCCACAAGGTATCTTCTTGTAGATATCCACATTTCTTTTGCTGGCTCAGAGCTGAGCCAGAACAGACTCTTTGCTCCACAGACTGATGAGATCCAAGACCTCAGGTTGGCTCCAGGCTGGAGTACGTTTGGGGTGTGCAATTTCCATGATTAGTTGTGCGGGCAAGCTCTCTCCATGCTGACCTAAAAGGAAATGGGAATTCAAAATGAGCTGTTTCCTGTTTACATGGCCACGGTACAGCTGAGTGTGAATGTCCAGAGCAGTCAAAACAGAGCATTATGGGATACCTCCTGGAGGCCAATGACATCGATTTATGTTGCGCTCTGCCTACACTGATGCTCATTCGACCCATACAATTTGACTTCAGCGCCACACCACTTGTGGTGGTGGTTTTATTAAGTCGAATTTTACCGCAGAACTGACATGCCAGTTTACAGTTTACTTTATGTGGTCGACAAACGCCGCATTCCGTCACCCTACATTATCAGTGTAAACCAGGCCTGAGTTAAGTTTTTGGAGATGTTATAAAGGAAAATAAATGTCCTGAGAGTCAAACATATTTGTGGCTGGATTTTAGAGCTCTTTGTATTGGTAATAGGTGATTTACTTGAGTCATGGAATGGTAGACTGGTCCTGATGGATTTAGGGAGTTAGAAACAAACAGTATCTGACTCTTCAGCAGGGGAAAAAACCCCATGATGCTCACATGAAACACTACTTGGAAGCTGTTTTCCAATAATTTAAGAATTGATATATTTGAAAACAAGTAACATTTAACATGTATTTGATGTTGGTGTAGTCTCCAGAATTCTACCATAGACTTCCTTGTACAGTGAAATCTTTAACAAACTTTACCAGTCTGTTTTAACAGTGTTCTGGCTGAGATTTTTACCAGGAAGCTATATGGCTTATATTTTAAGTATGTGCTTAAGAGCTTTGGGGGACAAGGTGGGTGAGGTAATATCTTTTATTGAACCAGCTTCTGTTGGTAAGAGAGACAAGCTTAGGAGCCCCACAGAGCTCTTCATCAGGTCTCTTCTTAAGTGCTCAGGTTTCTTCTTAAGTGCTTTGCTGAATTAGGTGCCTGAATTAAGTAGGAGAATACAGAAGCCTGAGAGTAGTGTTTAAAATATGGTATTATGGGTAGTTTTAACTGTGAGTTATGATGAGAATGAATCTTTTCATAGGTTTCTAAAGATAATTATCAGTATCAGGAATTGCTAACATATCTACAGTTTGGCAATAAAAGTTATCTGCAGTCATAATACAAGGATATTATCAAAGGGAATCATGTATTGTCTTTAGTTTTGATTTTATGTCACTCTCTTGATTATCTGTCTATCTGTTTATTGCATTATTTTTTAGGGTAGTGGAAGATCTTTTTCCTGTCCCTCTCCAGCCGCTGCCCGCAAACACTCCTACGTGGGCCCGCCGTCTCAGGAACTGCGAGGTGGGCTTCAAATAATCCTAATTTTACTCAGTTTGTCTAGATTAAGAAACTCTCAGAATAAAATTTTTTTGTTATGTACATTATTTGCATTTTAAATTGCACAGTGCTATTTAAAAAAAAAAAGTCTACCACTTTTAAAAAGAGGAAGTACTTCATAGCCATTCTTGGGTATTGTGCAAAACCCAGTAGTTTGTACTAAGACACTGCTTCCTTTGCTTGCATTTAACAATCCATTGATTGGAGAATTTCTTCGTTGAGGCCCAAGCCTGCAACCATATGCATGTAACTTTACTCTCATAAGTAGTCCTATAGGAAGTAAAATCAGTGGGATTATTAGTGAGAGTAAAGGTCCATGCATGGTTGCAGGATCAGACCCTTAGTCTACAAGAGTAAAGGAACCATAATGTCAACAATTTTGCTTAATAATCTTCCATCCCAGATACCACAGTATGTACTTGTTTTTCTTATTCATCAAAGGACTTTTCTCATATTATCAATGATTTTTCTTCCTCAAAGTGAATGTATTTTTCTTTAGCTTTGCCGTGTGCAGCTAATTTTGTTTTAGAAAATTCGTTAGATTTATAAATGAGACTGGTCCCCTTCCTACGCATAGTTTAAAAAATAAAAAAAATCTATTTAATGATTTTATTTCCATTTATATAGTGCAAGCATTGCAGCAGGATTACAGAATCCATATAGTGGGTTTAAATTAATCTTTCCACCTGCCATTGCCATTTGAACTAAATCAGGAGTCTGCAACATTTAAATCTGGAAGTACATTTCCTTAAGGTGTCATATGTGTGATTGTAGAAATGTCACCTTGTGGCTAAATGTGATTCTGCTGATGCCTGTAGTGCATCAGTTGATTTTAAATTCCTTTGCAATTTAAAATTCTTCTCTATTTGAAGGTGTGCATAATTTGTAAACTAATTAAAAACACAGATAACACCTGATTTATCACATGCAAATGTTAATATAGTATTAAGCATATTGATATACACACCAAAAGTCAAGAAATTGGTAACATTAACTTTACCATACTGAACGTTGATTTTGATTACTAGTTTGCCTGTTAAAAATATATGCAGTGTGTGCAACTTGGGTGAGTTAATCTTGGTATGAGATGGTTAACTTTTCAGTATCCCTCACGTTTGGGGGTAGGATTTTTGGTCATACTTCATATTAAGGTTCCATTCATATATAGTTTATAACTGGTTAATAAATTATTAATTATTTTAAATACATGGTTAATCAGTTGTTAGAGTCCAATAGGTCAATAACTTGCAGATAATCATCTATCACCTCTTCTATTTTGCTTATAGCCATCTATAACATATGCTATGCATAACTGTAATATGCATATAATATCTGTTAATCATTTATTCAGTTCTTTATTTTGTATAAAACTTTATTTGAATGTCAATGGGAGTTAGGTCCCTGACTCCTTTGGGCCCCTTCCAAAATTCCACCTACTGTGTTTAAATTCATAACCTTAAGATCTACATTTTTATACCATTTAATGTCCTTATATTGTAAGAAAAAGGAAAAATACTGCCTCTGCTTAGAGAGGTAGTTCTACTCTGAATAGTGAAAATGTAAAATCTGCACTCTGCTGCTCCACAGGACTGTTCTATATATGCATTCAGAGTCACTTTGTTCCTTTTAGTAACAAAAATAAGTTTTACTGTTTTAATGCTTTTTATTCCTGTTAGTACTGCAGAGCCAACACAGCTAAGCAGGAATGAGCTGAATTCCATTCCTCCTTGTGTATCATCAGCAGAATTGTTATTACTAAGTTCCAGTCAGTTATACTGTGCAAGCCCATTGAAGGCAAATGGATTGCACAGTTGTCACTGAGGACATAGTCTGGAGATTGGGCGGTTTCCAGATGTAACTTAACTGAGCTTTTCCTGAAGAATCTTTTATTGCTGGTGATATGTTAGAAGGAAAGAACCCAAGCTAAGTTTGCTAGGCTGGCAACTAAAAAAACACCTCTGAGCACACTTGATGCAGAAATCCTTGAGGCAATAAACATGGTACCCCAGAATTCCACTTTTTCAGTCACTTTTCAGGATAAACCAAACATTAACAATGTTAGGGCTTGCATGGGTGCTGTGGGGAAAAAAGAGCATATGGAGACGTTACCTGTTACGCTTGTGCAGGAGCTGGGTGCAGTACAGAATTGTTGTTCTCTTGATCAGTAGGCTCAAGACCCCGTAGCATTCCACAGCTCAATAAGGTGAGGCATCCAATGCCTCAGCTCCTATGCATAAGTGCATGACTCAACTTCCTGGAGGTCTTCGTGCCTTGGACATCATTGATAAGAACACTGTGGCTTGGCTTGACTTGACCTGATTGCATACACCAAATAAAGAATACTGCAAGACTGATATCTGGCAACAAGCACAAGCAGCAAAAGCTGCACCTTTCCAAAGTTAGCATTAAAGGCTATTGCTGACCAAGCTCCTCCTGTGCCTAGCTGAGCCATTCTCCTTAGATCTGTTCTGCTAAAGCAACTTCCTGCACACATCACATTTATAAACTACAAGCTTGTCTGTGCATTTAAACGTCCTAGAAAAGCTTTGGAGCTCATTAAGGTGAATGGGATAGGAAAGGGCAGGAGCTGACGTTTTGCTGTTGCTTAGTTTTTAAGTGGAGTATAATTTACAGGAAAGGATTTCTGATCACATTTTGAAGATCTTTGATGGGCTGAATTAATGAAGTGCCTTTTCAGCTGTGTGACAGGATGTTGAACACTTCACAGCATTCCTAGAAGCCGGATTTATTGGTCAGTTGTGCAAGCTTTTGTTGACTTACTTGTGGACTGTGACTGGAACAGATAGATTCACGCTTCCTGTTCCATTATTTCCTCTCAGAAAGATTCCAGAGATTGATATTAGACAATTGATCATCCATCTAAAGGCCCTTTTTTGAGGAAAATACTCTGTTCTGTGTGTAAGTGAAGCCACAGTGGGAGACTGATTTTACTGGGGCTACAGGGCCATCAAAATACAGCTCTACTTCTCTCTTATCTCACTATGATGGTATAGTTCCTTTATTGTCCTAGTACCTGGCAGATGTGGGCTTGAATGAGAGTAAACTGGGTTGCTGGTTAGAGAAGCATCTGTAAGGTGTGGTGGTGATGTGTTTTTGCTCCCATTATTGAAGGCATGTTCCTGCCTTTTGTAAAGAAGGTGTGTAATCTGATGCCCTTCTGGGTAACCTCATTGTACCTGGCTTCCCAGATAGCGTAACTGGCCCAAAAGACCAATTATTTATCATCTGTGTTTGGCTAGGCAATTGCAAACCTTTACTGTAAAGTTACTGTATTTATCACTAGACATCCTTCTACTAAGTAGCCTCATAGCTTTGTGACTTTCAGATTGGATTGCTACCACGTGCTGTAGGTGGAACTACTCATGAAGGCTCAGAAGCTTCAGCTTTTGCAGAATACGGCCCTTTACTTATATAATAGTCCTGGCTGCAGGGAGTACGTTGCACCTTTCTCTGCCATTATGATGGGCTTCCAGTTCACTTCTAGGTGCAATTCAAGATGTTTATTATGATCAGAAGAACCTTATGTGGTCTGGATCCAGGCAGGCTACCTGAGACTTCCTCTTTCTCTATGTAACATTATGATGGTTTGAGCTCAGCCTGGGCTCAAACCTGAACTCTGAGCTAAGAAACCCCTGAGATTTGAACATAGGGGAGGGCTAGAGGCAGGGAATGCTCAATGAAGGTTCTTTTTCTCTGGAAGATTGTTCTCTCACTGGTCTCACAAAGCCCAAATTTGCCCAAAATGGTGCAGCAGTTGTTATTTTTTCAGGCATTTGCCTGATGATAATGGTTGTGGAGCATGTTTTTAATACACCATTGTTTCAGCTTGTTCTGTATTTTATTTTCTAATGTAGTCTGGGATGTTGACTGAGAACTATGCAAAATAAACATACAAATGAAAGGCATTCCATCAGGCAAACCAACTCAGAGCCAGAGCAGGTTTTCATGGCCTTTTGGTAAAAATGTCTAAACACCTATACTGTTGTGGTGGAGGCGTACCATTGAGGGAACATGAGTACAAAATTTTCCTGTGTTGATACACCCAATCTATATTATAAGTTTAATAATAAATATTAGAAGGGGTATAATGCTGATATCAGCCAGCTTTTTAATACTGTGTGAAACTTTTTTTAACTTAGCCTGACCAAATAATAAATTGTCTCAAGTAACACTTTAAAAAAATAAAAAGGCCCCCCGAATAAACAACAGTTAAATGAAGTAATTGAAAAAAAATTACAGCAAGTCCAAACCTGCCACTTGTTAAATGATGATGTCCTCAAAATCACAATCCATTGTGTAATTCTCTATCATTATTATCTTGATCAGGTGTGTGGTGGAACAAATATTCCAAAATATAAGTGTCTTTTTATTATATGTAACCATTATTTTCACTGGAGAGAATAGAGTGAATGTATTTTCTCTGGTGTAGTTTATTCAGTCATTTTTTCTCTAGAGATAATTGAATGTTTTCTGTGGTTTAATGCTGTCAGGCCTGTACTCTGAGTTAACTTCCTGCACAGAGCAGATTTTTTTTTTTAACTTCTGGCAGGTGCTAAAATCCCTTCTGTCCTTGCAGCTAGAAATAGCAATGAGCATTTTGCCTCCCCATCCTCTGAGTTGGAGCTCCTCCAATAGCTAAAGACCCAGTACATTCTCTGTACAGACCAGCAGAGAGTAACTCTCTTAAACTTAATGAGAAGTGTTGCAGAGAAGAAATTTTACCTAGTATTTCTATCTGGGTCTTCAACCACCTCAGGAACTCTCAGAACATGTTTTTTTTAGCACAAATCAGACTTTCAAGGCTATTACTTTTATGCTTTTGAGGGTCAGTGATTTATCCATCTTCAAATCCAATTCAGCTGCTTTACTTCCCTACTTCTCTGCTGTCATGGTTAATTCAGCCCATCCTATTCTTCACTCTATCAACCCTGCTTTTTTTTAAATTTTGTGTTTTTAATTTTAAAGATGATAAAAGTTTGTTATAAAGACCATTATTCTCCTTCTGCAAGCATGAGTATTCACACACAATCTTAATGATATTTTTTTTGGGCCAAATTCAGCTACATTGTAAGTATTCACAACTCCATTGTCTTCAGTGGAATTGCACCCACTCTTGCCAGGATTGAATATGGCTCAAAAAAATAGAACCATTGACTTGGATAGAAGTAGATCCTTACTGTTTGAGAAGCCAGAGAGGCATCGGGGAAGGAAGATGTCAGGGAAACACTGTGTTTTGGTTTTTCTTAAGTCCAATAGCTCTCTTGCTGTCTCTGTCTCCCTTATCAGTCACATACTATGCTTCCATCACTGGGTTTACTATTGTACTATTTTACTACATTGGGCCCTTTTCAGCTTTCATCTTCAAAATCTTTGATATCTACTTTTCTAAGAGTCTGGCTGCATCTTTCCACTCTGAATCATTTCTTTTATGAGGTTTTCAATGTGCTCAAGTTCTGTGAAAAGTATCTGGTACTATAGCTTTTCTAGCCCATATATCTTCCAGGTCTTATAGTGCTGCAGCCCCTCTTGTTTAGCTTGCAGTCCAAAGAGGCTACTGCAGCCTGTGTACTGTATTTGTTTTCAAGTTGCTCTAGAATGGTTTGCAGAGAAACTGTAGCATCCCAGAGGGTGGAGTGGGGCAGGTGGTGGCTATGTTCTGCATGGCACTTGTTTTTTCTGTTCTATGGTTTTCTCATCTGTTTCCTGGTTGGGGTATAGATGAAGCCCATTGATGACCATCTGCAGAGCCTGGATGCTATGTGAGGTGCTGAGATATGAGGTGGCCTATGAATTCTCCTGTTTTAAGTTAATACATTTAGCAGATAGCCAACAACAAAGGTCAAGTGGAGTTAGTGTGAGGAATTTTTAGCCCTGAGCCTGCAGAGATGCTTTATTGTCATTTGGAGATGTGATGTAAGATGGCATGCAAATGGCTGACTGTGACTGGAGGATATGGAAAAAAACTGTGCTTGAATTATTTGTTCCTCCTCTTAGATGTGACCAGCAGGTCACCAAAAATAATTTCTAAAATATAATGATATTTAATAAATATTTATTTTAGTTGAAAAGTCTGAAATGAAGGGAATGGTCCAGGACAGTGGGTTTCAACCTGTTAACCATTGTGGGCCACATGTGCAGCTCTCTATGTATAATGTAAGCTGCATCCACACACTATATATATATATACACACACACGCACACGCGCGCGCGCTACCTGTATATCCATAAAGATGTCACATGGGCTGCAGCTGTGTGCTTATTGGGCTGCAAGCGGCCCACAGGCCATGGGTTGAGAACCACTGGTCCAGGTAGGGAACTAATTGGGTTCTGTGTTTTGGTACTGGAGAATAACCCTATTTATCAAAAGACTAGTTAATGGAAGGTCAGTTACAACTCCTGATGGCATGTCTTGCTCCCTCATCTACCCAAAATATATTTGTGTTTGGTAGGTTTGGATATCTCCAATTTTTTTAGAATTGAAGTTATACTGTAGATAATTGTGTTGTAATAACTGACCAAGGCTCAGACATTCAGAGTACTTTATCTACTATCTCAGATTGCTGACAAACACTCACTGAAGGCTGGTCTTGTGTTAGATCCTATGGTAAATCTGGTTGTGATGCAACCAGTGCACAAAACATTTCAGAGAGTGTCCTCGCCTACCACCATGCCAGAGTCCCTGACTGCATTCATTTTCTTGGGTACTGAACTGCAGTCAGATTGGTGAATAATCCTATTATTTCACCTCCTTTCCATGCAGAAAATTGGGGACTCGTACCGCGGCTATTGTGTGAGCGAGACAGAATTAGAGAGTGTTCTAACGCTACACAAGCAGCAAACACAAAGTGTGTGGGGGACGCGCCAGTCTCCAAGCCCAGCCAAACCTGCCACACGGTTGATGTGGAAATCTCAGTATGTCCCATATGATGGGATCCCTTTTGTCAATGCAGGTAACTAACTTTTTTTTAAAAAATAATTATTTTCAACGTTTCAACATCACTAGTTAGTTGGCCAAAAGAAGGACCGTAATGAAACTATACCTCAGTATTCTGGCAGAATGTTACTAGGTATTGGTAAAATCAAGGTACAAACTTGGGAAAGGATGGCTTAGTGGTCTAAGCTCAAGTTTGAAACATCTAGGTTCCTTGGAACTTAGGTTCATGGTCAAATGTAAGTGATTCAAGCCCTTTAGAGTTAGGTTAATTAAGCATCATGTGGGGGTCTTTTGAATGAGGCCTTAAAGAGAAGATCCTATCTGCTCTCCATTGACAGTGAAGTTTTCATGAGGGTGGTAACGGCTTGATCCATCAGCCTTTCTGACTTTTCTGGGGATCCTGCTGAAAACCTCAGGTAGCAGGAACTTATAAGGTATTTAAAATCACTCTAAAATAACCTTTCATAAAACTTAACCAGAGAGATGAATCTTCTAAATAAATGTGCAGACTTTCAAAAAATATGAAATCACAAACCAGTAGTCATAGAGCGAGTATTGTATGAGCGTGAGTGTGAATTTTAGATGTGAAACTGAAACTTTTAGATGTGAAACTGATCAACTCTCTTCTTGTTTAAATGGAACCTATGGGATATGATGCATTGTTGAATGCATTTGTCTGAGCTGAAAGTAACTGAAAAAGTGAAATGTCATCACCCATTTTAAAGCTAAGGCCATTCAACTATGAAGAGGATCAAGAATATTAAAGGGCAAATCCAGAAAAACAAGTTGTTTTTTCCAAGAGACACTTCAGATGGTTGTAGCAACTTGTGAGATTAGCTTAACAAATGGTTCCCCCAGAGAGAGTAAGGGGGAAAAAAGTGCTCAATTAGTATTTTATTTTGTTTTAAAAACGTGGATTAATTTAGTCTTTGTGAAGGTAAGGAGATAATATTGCCTGCTTTGGCCAGACAGAGAGTAAGGAGGCACTGTGTATACTTCCTATACACTACTCTACTAATGCATTTTACTTCTAGTCTACAACATGCCTGCTTTTAAAATCCTAGACTTCTTTTGAACAGAGGCTGCAAGTTAAAATGGAACCCTGATTTACCAAACTCCAGTTAACTGAACTTCCTAATTAATAGCTCTTCGGTCACACTTACTGAGATTCTACAGAAGTAGAGTTTTAGGCCTGCATAGGTCCTGAACTGTGTAGGACTGAAGTGCTGTTCTTGTGGAGCTCCTAACCTCTGCATAAGTGGAGTTATTCTTCATTCCCTGGCCTGCCTCTGCTTCTGCTGACTCAGTTAAGTTTGAAGAAGCTGGCCAACTTTCTGTATTGTAAAACAAAGCATCAATTACCCAAAACCTGATTTTACTAAGATTTTGGACACTTGAGACCTTGATAAAATTAGGGTCCCATCAAATTATTTTTGTCACGCATGAAAGCAAGGATGAAGTTGAAACTACCAAATTCTTTTTCATTAGTGACCTAAGCCAATATTTGATCCCAGATTTCTAGTGAGAAAAGTCAGTGCACTAGTCAACTATATCACCTCGTTCCTCTTTTGAATAGCATTTCTGTTTGTCTTGTTTTTTTTAGTATCACATGCTCATGCAGAGCAATATTGATCATCATTTAGAATCACTTCAGAAGTGTGACACATGAAAGATATCCCCTATTTCAAAGCTAGCAACTGGTATATAAAAATCAGGATGCTGGAGTATTTGGATTATGAACGGGAGGTGTTGGGGAACAGAATTCAACATTGTTCAGAACAAAAAAAGGTTCCCTTCCCAGCTCTGTGGCTACATCCATTACTTTACTCCTCTTTGTCATAAAGTCTGAATAAAAGAAACAAATTACTGTAATGAAGTTCCATAAATTTTGTGGAAATCTATCTTTCTTGAACAGTAACATTTATTTTGGGTACCATGTTGATGTAAAATTGGTTAACAGAAGAAATTGGAGTCAAACTCACAAACCTTAATGACCTGTAAGAAATCAATTGGCAGCATGGCTAAAAGACTGAATATGGCACAGGAAGTCAGGAATGCCCAACTTCTGATTTCAACTGAGCCTGAGATTTGCTGTATAATTTAGGACCAGATTTTGTCATCCCCTACTCATGTTCAGTACAAGCACTTACTCAATAAGTAGCCCACAAGACTACTCATTGTGTAACTAGTGCTAAAAATGACTAAAGGTGGCAGAATTTGCCTTTAAAACTGTCTGTGTTTCAATTTTCACCCCTGTGAAATGGTTATGATAATATTTAATTACCTACCTCCCAGGAGTTTTGTGAGGATTATCTAGTTTGGAAAGTGTTTTGAAAATGCGATGTGTTCCCTAAATGCTGAGTATTATTCTGGGAAAAACAGCCACTCTGTAACTCAGGACTCTACAACCCTGAACATGTGTTCTTTCAAGAAAGGTATGAAAATAAGTGCTTCAAATCTCTTCCCTCCTTGGAAACCTTTTGTGTTGTCATCTGCTGGCTGGAACCAATGGATGTTTGAATGAATAACAGAGCCAGTTGCTTTCTGTCCGCAGGAAGCAGAGCCATTGTGATGGAGTGCCAGTATGGGCCAAGGAGGAAAGGTTTCCAGCCCAAAAAAACTGGCGAGCTGGAAAACGCCACCTGCCAGTTGTACAAAGCTACTTGTCCAGCGCGGTAAGCATTAGCTACACAGCTGAAAATGGCAAGGCTGCCAGGTTTGGAGAAGCTGGTAACTGATAAATGAGAGCTTGCATCTCAAGAAACCTAATTGATAACTATGTGGTATTATAGTGATGTAGGTTTATAAAGATATTTTGTTTTGTCTCCCATACAATTAAGAGTTGATGCCCATTTAGAGGGAAGAAGGGATAAGTTCCCATGAAAATGGATGTGGCTAGAATCTGATAGGTCCTTTGAATCTGTTATTTTAGGGTCAATCCCACTTACCAGTGGTCCTGACAGTCTCTTAATCCACTTTGCTTGCAGGTTATAATTAAGCTGTAAACATTCATTCTGGGTTTAAATTTGATAGCATGTAAACTCCCAATCTGACAGCAAATATTTCAGTTTAGTTTAAGAGGAAAAACCCATTGTAATGTTTGGTTTACATGTAAGTCTTAACTCTAGTTATTGGAATACAGAATAGTTTTCAAACTAAAAGTTGGCAGGACACTAGTCCATAACGTCCATAATGTCCATTCCTTATTTGATGGGTGGGGGGAAGAGAGGACAAATAATCAAGTGACCAAGATTATCAATAACACGATCACTATTTTTTAAACAAAAATTTCATATAGATTTGTAGTGTTTGTATAGTACTTTGTGTACACATACAGCAGCTAGAATGATACAGTAGACCTGATCTGCAGCAAATTGGATCAATAATCAAAAAGCTAGAGTAGATTGAGAGAGATGGCAGTGATTCAGATAAATTAAATCAATAATATTTAAACCATTTGCAGCATATTGGACCGCATTGACAACAGATTTTGAGGACAAGACTTGCAAAAGTATTTTTGCCTCAAACTGCAGGCTCAAATAATCTCACACACAGTTTTACATCCACAGCTTCTTACTGATCACCTAATTAATTTCATTTGTACATTTTCAAACCTGATTGTGCCCCCAAATGTGGGGCTTAGCTGTCTAAATGGTATTAATTGTGCTATAATTTTAGGTGCAAAAATGGGGGCCCAATAAAGGCTGACTTGCCCTTAAAGCTCTATCCTCTTGGTTTCTTTTCACAGACTTAGTCATACTAGCATGACCCACACGATCTAATTTTAACAGATGTTCTATTTATCCAGGAATGTATAGTTCTTGCCGTTTACCAAAGATCTCTTCCTATCCAACTCCGGTGGCATCTTTTCTATCCTCATTCCCGTCTTGAGCTTTCTGCTGTCAACTTCCTGGGTTGCAGGAATGCCTCTGTACTCTTCTAGTTCACCTCTTATCTTACTAATCAATCCTCCAGAGTACTTCTGGGACTTCTCCATCCTTTGAACCTCTCTGCTTGTGTCTCCTGCAGTTTCTCTATGATAAAAACAATCTGAAATAAAATAGCTGATGTTTCTGCCTTTCCTGGAGGGAGAAGTATAAGGAAACTGGATTTTTTGTTTTGTTTTGTTTTTTCTTGGAAGGATCTATATTAAAAAGGTTCAAAAGTTTCCTGAGTATAGAGTTCCCACTGACCCCAAAATTGACAAGAAAATCATAAGAATGGAGCAAGAGAAAGCTTTCAACATGCTGAAGAAGAACTTGATAGATGCTGGAGGTGTCCTCAGGTGAAATTTCCACTTGTTTCTTTATCTTGACAAATAGAGGGAAAAAAGTTGTTTGTTTGACTTGTTTTAAAAGGCACTTCATTAAAATCTCTTGTAAAAGGTAGAAAACCATTCAAAAGGGAACTCCTAAGTGTTTTTATTAGTTGGTTTGCTAAATGTGTAACATGCTTTACTGTGGAAGTTATGTAAAAGATGCTTAACAATACAGACAGAAGTGCTTATAAAATTGTGGGCGTTACCAACAAAGAGCCAGACCTCTCCTATTCTGGATAGCTTTGTGCCCCAAAGGCAGCTGACAATAGGAGGATCACTCCCAGTATGGGACGATCCTTAGATGCTGTAAATTGGTGTAATGGCTTCTCCTTCACAACCTGCCTTCCCATGGCTGAGAGAAAAAGAAGGTGAGGCCAGAGCAGTCCTCTATTCTTGAGGCTGTTGGCACCCAGCACAAGGTAGCGGAGCTTCAGATCAGTTGCTCTTCTTTATGCTAGGGGACCAGAGTAGCGGCAGGAACGAAGGAACACAAGATGACTTTAAATCATCTTTGCACGCATACACGCACACACTCCCCTCTTCCCCCAGCTTCTGCCCCCCAGGTTGAATTGTGCTGAACATTCCTGATCCACAGCCAAGGATCTGAACCAGAATTTTTAAAATGTGAATAAACAAGTCATAGTTGTGACTTCTTTTTCGAGTGCTTGCTCTTGTCCTTTCCAATGTAGGTGTGCGCGCACCGTGTGCACCGTCGCTGAAAGCTTATTCCTAGTGGTACATGCTGGATTGTTTCTGGTGCCCCCTGGACTGGCGCCCTCATGGCATGGTATATAGGCAGCTGCCGACCTGCTGCCTCCCCACCTCAGTGACAGTTGCTGGAACGCTGTTGTTCTCTTCCTCTGCAAGTGATACACCTCAGTGGTTGTGCCTGTAATTAGATGGCTTAGGTATACTAATGAACCAATTCAAGCCTTACTTCTATAAGTTGGTAACCAAAAAGTGATCCGTCGTAGGAGATTTACAAGGATTTACCAAGGGTTTCCATTTAAATCATTGGAGAACTCCCTAGACCTGCCTGCATCTGTTTACCCTTGAGAGGACACAGATATAACCCTCCGCTCAAAGGATTGACAGTATAAGACAGTAATTTCTTCGAAAACAAAATGTCTCTTTATTAAATACTAATTTTAATACACTTGGATTTTTAAATTAAAAATCAACACAAAAGTAACATATGAAATAAGCCACTTAAGACAACCAGACCCGATACTGAGCACCTCCTCAGTTAGGAGCACACCGACTTCCATCAGAGAACCACAAAGAGTCGGGTATTCCTGGAACCTAGACCATCCAGCACCGTGACACTTCCCCAGTGGCCAGAAAGTCGGCACTGTTCCCCATCACCAGTGCCAAAGAAGAATTAAAAGAAATCTGAACGGGAACACTCCCCAACAAGAAAGAACTTGGAGAGAGTGAGATCTGTGACGGACCACTCTCGACAGCTGTCAGCCAGCCATCACCGTTGACTCTGGCCCCAGAAGAGGACCTGTTCAGTCCAGTGCCCATGAACTCCCTGCTGAGGATGAGCCATGAAGGAAATTCAGCCCTGGCAGCACCATCAACTCCAGAAGCATACAAGGCAGTGAGGAGTCTCTTGACCCTCCAAGCACTTACATCTCCTTCGAGCCGTGGCCCACAAATGACACCTCTGACACAAGAGGCCGCCTCAATCTTGGGGGCAAGCTGGCAATGATGGTGATGCACCGACCCTCATCTCACTTAATCTCATGAGTCTCGATGCCGCAGCAGCTAATGGTACAGCGCGGGTCTCAACACTGCTCCAGGTCACAGCATCACTCAGCATTGCGGCACCAATACACTGCACCAAGGGACACGGCGCCTCCCTGATCACACAGAAGTGTCTCCTCTGGTTTGGTATCCCAGGCAGAATCGGATGGGTCATGATGGCACATGTACTGAGCAGGCCAGAGATATGCAGCAACATCCCAGGGACCTGTCCCGCCATATGACTCCCCACCCAGTGGCAGATGCCTCCTCAGTGGCCAGTGTGGGCATGGTGGACAACCCAGGCCTTTCAAGGCTCCCACACAGCTCGTTTGCATTCAGTATCCTCTGAGGCAAGAGCATCCCTTCCACCCTCATCAGAGAGGAGCCAGTGCCAGAAGCGGAGGTGATGGAGATCTGTGGTACCCCTGTGGGGGACCCGCCACCACTGGAGGAGGTCCAGGACCCCAGAGCTATCCTGACCACCCTGTCCTCCTCCCTGGATGAAGCAATTGCTTATATATCCATAGTTTCAATGCCGGACCATTACAAAGCCCACCAGGAACTCTTAAAGAGAATGGCCCAAAATCTGGGCCTGAAGATGGAGGAGACTGATGACTCTGTTCTGGTCTTGGTGGACATATTGATATCCCCAATAAGGGTCATGTGGCAAATTCCCACTTCCCTTAAGCCCACAGCTAAGCAGGTCGAGAGGAAGTTCTTTGTACCACCGAAAGGGTATCGGTATTTGTACACACACCCTCCCCCAGGTTCCCTGGTCATGGCCACAGCCAACGATTGAGAAAGGCAAAGGCAGCAGGGTCTGTCTCGAAAAGCTAAGGAAGTTGGACCTGGTAGGAAGGAAGATCTATTCCACTGGAGGTTTCCAGTTGAGGATATCAAACCAGCAGGCCCTTGTAAGTCGCTACAACTTTAATTCCTTGACAGCCACGTCTAAGTTTAAAGACCTCCTAACATCAGAGTCCAGGACCGAGTTCACGGCTTTGGTGGAGGAAGATAGGACTGTAACCAAGGCATCCCTCCAGGCTGCTTTGGATGCTGCGGAGCCATGGCCACAGCAATGGTGATGAGCCGCAGCTCCTGGCTCCAGTCATCAGGCCTGCCCTACAAAGTACAGCTGACAGTGCCGCATCTGCTGTTCGAAGGTAACTCCCTCTTCTCCGAACAGATGGATGCACAACTTTATAGTCTGAAGGACTCTTGTGCCACTCTAAAGTCTCTGGGCCTCCACACATCGGCCCCTTCCCAAAGGCACTGTAAGCCCCCATCTTTGGGCCATTTACATCCGCCACAACAAAGGCAGGACTTCAGGCGACAGCAAAACAATGGCTTTAGGAGGAGGCACCGTCATCATTCCATATCGGCTCCCGTTGCTACAGCCACAAGGCAACCTTTGGGCCCTAGGAAGAACTTTTAAAAGTGTAATTGGATGCGACACACCAGTCCAGAACCTGGATTTTACTCCTATTTTTGGAAACCATATATCTCACTTTTACTGGGCATGAGTCAACATCACCTTGGATTGCTAGGTGCTCTGTACGGTAGAAGTGGGATACACCCTTCATTTCTTGTCTACCCCTCCTTCCTACCTTCCCTTCCTGTCCCTCTTCAGGGACCTTTCTCACGAGAGACTTCTAACCCAGGAGCTGCTGTCCCTCCTAAAGGTGGGAGTGGTGAAGGAGGTTCCTACTGAGTTAAGAGGCATTGCAGACAGCAATTCTGGGCCTCAGGGCAGAACAGTCAATGGCTCCCACCACCTTAGAAAGGGAGGGCTGAGGTATACGACCATGGGCAGTGGATGAAGCTTTCCCTTGATAGGCTAGCTCTCCATCCTACGGCCCCATCCACACTCCATTCCACTCCATCCCAGATCCACTCACCACCCCATCCATTGCCTCCCTTTCTGCCCCCTCTTGGTGGTCCTCTTCTTACTCGTTTACACCTACTCGACCCCCCAGCAGTGAGCAACAGCGGAAGGAGGGGAGGATGGATGCAGTGAACAGCGGTGGGGGAGGAAAGGAGAGATGCATGCAGCAAGTGACAGTAAAGGGGCTGAACGGAGAGGAGAGATGCAGTTCCAGCAAGGCCAAGTGGGGAAGGGAGTGTGTAGAAGGGGGTGGGAGGGGCTGAGCAGGGACCAAGGGGGACTTGGCGATGAGAGGGAGTAGGACCAGGTCCCAGGTTGGAGTGGGCCTGAGGCGGAGCGGGGGTGGACTGTGGGTGAGGCCACGGGTGGAAGAGGCAGGACAGGGAGCTAAACTCCCTGAGAGGGAGCTTCACCCACCGCCCATGGCCTGGGCTCTTTTAAAATTTCCAGACCCCTGGGCAATTGCCCCCTTTGCCACCCTTTCCTACCTCCCCCTCAGTGTGCCTGACCAAACCATTTTGGAATACCACTCAACTCTTCATGGGAATTGTGGAAAGAATGAAAGGGGATTCAGTCTCAGCTCAGAGAATCTATTCATGGATTACAACATGCGTACACACATGCTGTGATCTGGCAAAGGTTTTGCCTCCTCACCTAACAGTGCATTCCATGCGGTCACAAGCTTTGTCAGCAACCTTTGTGGCACATGTCCCGGTCCTGGACATCTGCAAGGCAGCGACCTGGTCATCCATCCATCCATCCATCCACCTGCTCTCTATACATTATGCCATCATGCAACAGGCAATGAGTGACTCTGCCTTTAGAAAAGCAGTCCTACAGTCCGTATCAATGCGGAACTGCCATCCCACGGCTAACTCACTGCTTAGGAATCACCTATATTGGAATGGAATGAGTAAGCACTCAAAGAAGAAAAAACGGTTACAAACCTTTCTGTAACTGTTGGTCTTTAAGTTATGTTGCTCATGTCCATTCCAAAATGCACCCATCTGCCCCTCTATCGGACTAGCAAGCAAGAAGGAACTGAAGGGATGGTGGGGCAGCAGCTGCCTATATACTGCGCCAAGGGTGCTACTCCAGGGAGCACCAGAGCCAACCTAGCTCATACCACTAGGAAAAAGTTTCCAGTGACTGTCGATGCGGCATGTACACATCTACATTGGAATGCACATGAGCAACGTATCTCGAAGAACAACAATTACAGAAAGGTTAGTAACCGTTTTTTCTGTGAACAGTCTGATAGAGAGACCAAAAGACCGGGTTTTTTTCCTACAAATCCTTATTCATGTGGGTAGAACATATGTGCATAGATCTATTGATGGATTATTCATGAGTAAAGGGTTGCACTACTAGACCCATTTACATTATTTGCATGTGACCATAGTGAATGGGGAAAAAAGGGAACATTAATAATTTTTGGTGAAAGGTAATGTCAATTTCAAGAACCAAATTAAAACTTTCATATACTGAAAACAGTCAGGCAATCTGGATTAGGGCTGATGCTCATAATGGTCAAGTGTAGCTGGGATCTTCATAAAGGGCTTGATCTTCCACACTTGATTCACCTCTGTGAGCAAAATCCAGGCCATAGTCATGCAGTGACAGAATGTCTGCACAGGAATGGTCATAGGTTGTGGAAATTTTACAACGTTATACTCAGTTAGGGGACTGAAACAAGCTGCTATTTTCCAGGGAGAAAGCAGGGTTAGAGAACCCAAGAGATGTGATAAATCAGCACATCTCCTTGGCAGGCTCTGTGTAGCCCTGTTGGAGCCCTAACTGCATGTAAAAGCAGCTCCCTCTGGTGAAGGGCAGCAGCAGTACCACTGTTTGCCCTTGCTGAGGAAGGAATGTGTATTATACCCCCCGCCCTCGCTTGCAGAGGTGAATCAAGCCCCTATATATGCTTATAATACTTCAACAATGTCTACACTTGTCACCAAATTCAGTGGCAGTCGATGGGAGATACGCAAGCTACTCTATGTAGAATAGCTTGCCTATCTTCTGTTGACTTCCTAACTTCTACTTACTGTAGTGTCTTCAGTTCGCTGTGCTGATGGGAAATGCGCTCCCATCGCCGTAGCATTACTCCACCTGGCAGAGATGGATTAGTAACATCAGTTTCTGCCCAGTCTTTCTGTAATGATTATACCACATTCACTATAAACTGTCCCACCGTTTTCCAAAAAGAAAAGCATACCTGGACCCTCCATGTTTGGGATACACTGTCCATTGTATCAACTATATTTATCTATTTCATCTGCATATTGGTCAGAAAGCATGTGCTGTCAAAGCATTGATTAAAATGCCTCCCTTATGGACTGATTCAGCACCCTGTGCATGTCTGCATTGCCATTTGGAGATCTGCGTTTGATTCCCAGTTGATTCTCTCCATCACTGGGCCATCTGCATTGGGGAGTACTACAGAGCAATATGTGGAGCTGGTGGAGTGGGAGCGGAAGAAAATCTCATCTAGATCAATAGCCACTTTACTTGTCAATTGAAGAGAGTCGCTGACAAAAGGAGAAAGGATGGTACTGCTGGTGCAGTACAGAGATACAGTTAGAGGGGGTGGCTCAATGAAAATTCCATTCAGAGCCCAAGCCAAAACTGCTGTACTGCAGTATTATACACTTTCATGGAAGCTTTGGGGCATAGATTTAAAGCTTCTTGAAATAACATTGTAATCTGGGGGAGTTTTTTTGTTTTAGGTTTGTACTCAAAACAACTGTAAAAGCTGGTTGTTACTTTAACTATGTAGGTGTTTGATGACATACAAGGCAGAAATAGTCACTGTCTGTATCTGGGGGAGGGAGAAAGCTGTGTATGCTAGTAATGAATGCTGCCAGTTGTATATATACAAGTCCTTTTGATGGCCTGGTTAGAGGATCTTCATTCAATAGCATTATTCCCATCCTGGGGAAGGATTTAAATAAGTGATTTTGTTTTACTCTCTTTGCTTTGGAATTGTACCTGGAAACTCTCCTCCTTGTCAGATGGTATGTGCAGTTACCCACCCAGCAAGCCCACCAGTATCATGAAATGGAGACCTCCTGCCTCCCTCCTTCACCATCCGCTTTCCCCATATTATCTCCTGAGGAAGAGGAAGATGCAGTAAGAGATGAGAACTGTACATTACCCTCCCGACTTCACCCACAAGTAGCGGATAAGATCCGAGAACTGGTGTCTCAGGGAATAGAACAAGTCTATGCAGTGAGGAAACAACTAAGGTATAGCATAATCTATTCTGCTAACTGTACTGCCTTTTTTCCATAGCACTATATCAACTATGCATTCAGTTAATTGGACTTGCCGCTATGAGACAATTCTGATTTTTCATGAATTTATCCCAACATATAGCATTAGCTGAATTTATCCCCACATGTGACATTAGCATCTCAATTTTTACTGGTCTTTACCTTAGATGTAACTATCTGGTATTTCAGCTCCTCCCACTGCTTCAGACCAAATCACCACTTAGTGCTGCTTTTCTTCATAGTATTGAAAATGTACATTTTACTGGGTTAGCTCTGTAAAATTTCCAGGACAGAGGAGCCAGGTCATGGGATCTACTAAGTTGTTCTTATCTTATAATTCTTAACATGTTTGGAACATATTTGAGGGCAGAGACGGGTGGCTATAGAAGAAAGAGAAAAACCTAGTATTGTAAGTGTGTTTTAACTTTTGAAACCCCCTTTTATGCCCCTCCCATTTCCAATACTCGACAGAAAGTTTGTGGAACGAGAATTATTCAAGCCTGATGAGGTGCCAGAGAGGCATAACTTGTCCTTCTTCCCAACTGTGAATGACATCAAGAACCACATCCATGAGGTGCAGAAGTCCCTGGGAAACGGGGAGATGGTGTATAACTCAGAAAGCATCCCAGCAACGGTATTATTGGAGCTTTGCTCTCTCTTCTCCTTCTTTCTTTCTGAATCTCTGAGATGAATCCCTGAAGCCCTTACTTAGGTTTTACTGCTTGGCCCTTACTCAGCCAAAGCTCCCACTGACTTTGTATTCCTACTAGTTAAAGTTTCAAAGGAAGTTATGCCTGAGTAAAGATAGATTAAATTTAGGCCTTTAGTAGTCACATATTATCAATATATTGCTAACTGTTGATAATTTGTGCACTACTGAGGCACATAATGAAGACGTGAATTTAAGGCAGTGTAGTGAAAGAAATGAGGATAGCATTCAGAGGTCCTGAGTTTCAATCCTTGGTCTACCACCATAAGTGCTGGAACTAAGGGTGCTAGGGGTTCTGCCACACCCCCTGACTTGCAGTGGTTTCCATCATGTATAGTTTGGTTCACTGGCTCTCAGCACCCCTACTATAAAAATTGTTTCAGCACCCCTGTGTACCACAGTGTGGCCTTACGGAAGTCACTTCACAAGTCTGTCTCGCTTTCCCCATCTGTAAAATGGGGATGAAACTTACCTGTCTACTTCATGTGGAGTAGTTAATGTCTGTACAGTGTTTTGAATGTGTAAAGTGCTATATTAATGCTAAGTACTATTACTCTACTATATAGTAAATGTGTCTAAAAGTAAATACAAAATATAAATCTTTACAAGTGCACAGTACCTCAAATGTATGTTGCCCCTTAATTTTCTTCTCGTCAAGGGAGTAATTTAGGGTAAGTATTGACAATGATTTCTCCAATTGTAAGACAGGATTTTTTTTATTAGCTATGAAGGTCTTGCCAAGGCACTGGAAAACTCAGTTCTGCCAGAGAGCAATGTGGACAAGATTTTATGCTGTTTGATATAGGCTGTTGTGATAGACAGGCCCTCCTCTTCCGCCCTCAAGTGCATTTGGTCCTGGAAATTGGATGCATGTTTAATATTTAGTCTAGAGGTTAACATTAAAGAGCCAAAGATCAGACAAAAACACTTTGGGAAGACATAGAAGGATGACGCGCACCAAGAGACCTGTGTTGGTGAAGATGTTATATTGACATGGGTTAGCATTTGTAGGCCTCGTAAGAGAAGTAGGTTTTTAACTGGAATTGGAATGAAGGATGGATGCCTGGCACACTGGAATGGGACATCTCTTTCACATGTATGGGGTAGCATGGAAGAAGGTATGGAGACAAGAAGGAAAGTAAGGGACTGGCATCCCTTAAGGTGGGACATAGTAATAAATAAGAGTTGAGATGAAAGCAGGTGCAGGACCTTGAAGACAGCAATGTGAATTCTAAACTTGACTCTCTGGATGAGGGGCAGCTAGTAGAGGTATCTGAAGAGTGGAGTGATGTGGTCTGGGTAGTGAGTGAGGACAAAAATATTGGCTGCTGCATTCAGAATGGACTGGAGGGGAATGAGTTGAGGAGACTAGAGAGAATGAGGTTGCAGCAATGCAGCTGAGAGAGAACTATTGATAAGGGATGGATGGATGGATTATTTGTTTGTGTAAGTTGTAGAGAAAGTGGCATCAAGATTTGGTGACTCCCATTGGGTCTTTGGCTGACTCAAACCCAGACAGCCACTAGGTGATGCCTCATTCAAAGCTAATACATGCACAGCTAAGTGAGGTTTCAAGAGCCTCGAGTTGTGTATCGCTGATCTGGTAGTGCTTTAATTTCATAGCATTTCAAAGTGAATTGAAATGTTTGGTTTAAAAAATAAGTAAATAACATATTGAGTTTAAGAACTTAATTCAGACATATATTTTACATAAAAGCTGAAAAGTTTGTTTTTTTAATATCTGCCAGGACTGGTTCTCCTGCAATAGCTGATGATTCTGTCTAAAGCAGGGCAGGGCACAGAATTCCTTTACCCTTCTTAGGAGTTTCTGATGTTGTCTGCTTTTTGCAGGAGACATGCAGGACCTTAGATTCAAGTTTGTACAAGTTTCTCTTGTAAATGAAAGAGAAAATTATTTTCAAATAGTTTGTGTTTAAAATGTATTTATTTTCAGTTTTAAAGTCAGTTATCCTACCAGACAGAAAGTGTTTTACAATCCTTTTAAAAGCACAGTGCTTCACCTTTAAGAGTTTTAAAAAGTAATACAAATACTGAGAAAACATACAGTATAAAGAAATAAGACAATGACATTTTGGACACTGGTTTTCACAGTGCTTTGAACCTGTACCAGTATTGTAGGAAATCCTGCTCAGCATACTTCCCATTTCTGAGAACTGAGGTCTTTTTCTTTTCAGCTCCAGTGGACCACAGATGGTGGGAATGTTCTCACAGAAACTGTGACTGTTACATTTGCCTCACCACCTACAGAGGGTAGGAGCATATTGATATCTTACTTGTGTTCAATTTTTCGTTTTGTCACATGCATTACAAAAGTGCAGATATCCTGCCTGATCTTTAGAGATCTTGCCATTATTTTCCCTTATTTGAACACACCAAGAAGTGACCATTCTGATTCTCTCCCGCCCACCTCCTTATCACATGTCTGAGGAACTTGTTTCAATTCCTGATATAGCAGGTAGCAGTGATGAAAACTGCAGACTTTGCCTTTTATGACATCCTCTTACATGTGAAGATTTGGGTTTCGTTAGACTTAGTGAAGAGCAGAAAAATTTGGGTTGGGAGGAAATGTTTAGAACAGGGGTAGTCAATAGGCAGACCATGGGCCAAATCTGAACTGCCAGATGCTTTTGAAAGGACCCCAAAATCTTTTTATTTACTTATTGTTATTGTTTTTTTTTATTATTTTCTCTGGAGTCTAGACCTTGACTATACCTTGACCAAGAAATTTGGACCTTGACAAAAATAATTGATTGCCCCTGACTTAGAACATCTGTGTAGATAATCTTTTAGCACTTGCTTAATGGAATGGTGCAGAAGGAGATGATCAGTAAGGCCCCAATTCAGCAAGCTACTTGAGCACATGCCTAACTTTATGCATGTGAGTGTTGGGAGTTATCATGTGCTTGAAGTTAAGCACATCATAAATAAAGTACCTTGCTGAATCAGGGCCCATGTGCCTGCTTCTAGTAAAAGCAGTGACAAAACACCTATTGATTTCATCTGTGCAGGATCAGGCATTAAATCTTAGATTTTGATTCTGTCATCAGGACTTTCTCAAATCATTTTCTTCACCTTTATTGGTATATTTTTAAGTGAGATATTCATTTTAACTTTTATTATAAAAATACAGATTTTAGCTGACAACAGGGCAGTGAGACATTTTTCTTGTACTCTTTCTTCAATGATATTCTTGTGAAGTAGCATTTTTTTTGGTGAATGCATAAGCAGAGGGCAGTATCTCTTCACAGCAGTTACTGTATCATTTAACAAGGAAGTGAAGAAAAGCCAGAATGTGGATTTCTGAAGGAAGTTGCCCTGTCAAAATGGATTCTGCTCCACGATCTATTGTTGGGAGAGGTGCATTGGACTGTCGCGTCTTTGCCATAAATAGGTTTCTACTGTTACTATTTCAGATGAAAACATATCTAGTAAACCAAAATTCTAAAGCTTGTGACTTACACTTACTGACTACTCGCATACTTTAAGCTATCCATAGGCTTATGTGCTTTGCTGGATCAGGGTCCTCATTAGTAAATTTAAAACAAATTATTCCCCCCTCCCACCCACACACGCTTTTAATGGGGCAACTAATAATCTCTCAATTTCAAGAATACTTGATCTAGACAGTTCCTTCAACTGGGTAAACATGTGACACAGAAGAAAGTTCTTTCCTGGTCTTTCTCCTGTTTATGTTTAACATGATTGAGGTGAATCTGGCAGTTTTAGCAGGGGAGCAATAGCAGCCCTGTGAAAGACCCTGATTGTCTTCTTGCAAGATGTTTAAATAACACTGTAGAGATCTGTGCTTTAGTTAATTCAATAGAGCTAATCAAGTTGGCTATCTTGTATCTTTGTCTCCTCGGCACAGGGACTGCACATGGAATAGTGGACAGAGGATTGTGTTATAGCATATGAAAGGGGCACTATCAAGGTTGTTATGCTTAAAGATTTACCTGCACAGGTGGTTATCCTGTGTTGCAGTTCTTGCCTGAAGGATTCCTGGCATGTAGCCCCCACCCCACATTACACACACACACACAACTGGTTCTTACCCTTGTTGTAGCAGGAAAAATATAAAAACAAATGTTTGGCTTAATGTGTGAATCTTCTTAAATAACCTGGTGCACCTGATTCATGATGAGAGCCTCTATTTACACCAGTGTATTTACAGTGAGTTGCACACTAAGCTGGGCCTTTGTTTTTAACTTTTATTTTAGCTGGTGTTGCTGCAATGGATCAGTTTGAACTGAAAAACACCCCCTATGCTTGGAACTCTTAAGGTAAGAATTTCAATCTGGGCAACTGTCAGAGTACAGGAGGTCAATTTTTAGGCTTAATAATTGAATAGTGTCCCTTTTTTGAGGAAGACTCTCATGTTAGAGAAAGGGGGATCTTACAGAACCACCAGATACATAGCATTCACTTTTATCCTAAAAATAAGTCATGACTGGAGGTATTTGTGTATTTTGGATGGGCACAGGGTATTTGTGGCTCCAGAAGCCATTTAGAAATAGGTCTCAATCATGTGAGAGTGGGCAGGCTTATAGTATTTGGTTCCTGAATGCTGGCAGTAATGAAGGAAAATCAAATCTTGTTTTATTTTGGCCCCACAGATGGCTCCAAAAGACAAATGAGCCCATGAAACATGTAAGCATCCAGTGAGATACTGTCAGCCAGATACCTGAATTCAGAGAGATGTGGGTTTATTCAGCTTTCTGCAGAACCTGAATGCATGGCTCTATTGGGTAGAATTAAAATGCTCTTCTTTGCAGCCTGTTTTGTCTTCTATTTGATCATGTAGGGGTGTATTAATCATAGAAATGTAGGGCTGGAAGGGACCTTGAGAAGTCACTAAGTCCAGCCCCCTGTGCTGTGGCAGGACTAAGTAAATTTAGACCATCCTTGACAGGTGCTTGTCCATCTTGTTTTTAAAAGCTTCCAATGATGGGGACTCTATGACCTTCTTTCAAAGCCTATTCCAGATCTTAACTACCCTTACAGTTAGAAAGTTTTCCCTAATATCTAGGAATCTCCCTTGCTGCAGATTAAACCCATTATTTCTTGTCCTACCTTCAGAGGACAGAGAGAACAATTGATCACCATCCTTTTTATAATAAGCCTTAACATACTGTATTGGAAAACTGTTATAAATTCCTCCTTCAGTCAACTTTTCTCAAGACTAAACATGCTCAGTTTTGTTATCTTTTCCTCATAGGTCAGGCTTTTTTAAACCTTTCATCATTTTTGTTGCTCTCCTCAAGACTCTTCCCATCTTTTCTAAATTGTGGTGCCCAGAACTGGACATAGCACTCCAGCTGGGGCCTCACCAGTGTCAAGTGTAGTGGGAGAATTACCTCCCATGTCATACATACAATATTCTTGTTAATACACTCCAGAATCTCATTAGCCTTTTTTGTAGCTGCAGCAACTCTTATGTAGCGACTCATATTTAGTTTGAGTTCCACTATAACCCCCAGATCCTTTTCAGCATTACTACCATGAAGCCAGTTATTTCCCATTGTGTAGTTGTACATTTGATTTTTCCTTCCTAAGTGAAGTACTTTGTACTTGTCTTTGTTGAATTTCATCTTGTTGAATTCAGACTAATTCTCTAATTTGTCAAGGTCATTTTGAATTTTAAACTTGTCCTCCAAAATGACTGCAATCCCTCCCATTTCAGGATGATCTGTAGATTTTATCAGCATACTTTCAACTCCATTATCCAAGTCATTTAATGAAAATATTGAATAGTACTGGACCCAGGATTGATCCTGTGCGGAACCCCACTAGATATGCCCTACCTATTTGATAGCAAGCGATTGATAACTACTCTTTCAAAATGGTCTTTCAACCATTTGTGCACTCACCTTATAGTAATTTCGTCTAGACCACATTTTCCTAGTTTGCATATGAGAATGTCATGCAGAATTGTGTCAAAAGCCTTACTAAAATCAAGGTATTTTATGGCTACTGCTTCCCCTAGCCACTACATCAGTAATCCTATCAAAGTAAGAAATTAAGTTGATTTGGCATGATTTGTTCTTGACAAATCCACACTGACTATTCTTTATAACCTTATTATCCTCCAGGTACTTACAAATTGTTTAATAATTTGCTCCAGTATCTTTCCAGATATTGAAGTCTATAATTCTCCAGGTCCTCCTTGCTCCCCTTTTTAAAGATAGGTACTATGTTTGCCCTTCTTTAGTCTCCTGGGACCCCTCCTGTCCTCCAGAAGTTCACCAAGATAATTGCTAATGACTCCAAGATTGCTTCAGCTAGTTCCTTAAGTACCCTAGGATAAATTTCATCAGGTCCTGCTGACTTGAATACCTCACATTTTTCTAAATAATGTTTGACCTGTTTTTTTCCTATTTTGGCTTGCATTCCTTCCCCTACTTGTTAATATTAATTGTGCTGAGTATGTGGTCATCATTAACTTTTTAGTGTTGTAGACTGAAGTAAAATAGGCATTAAGCACCTCAGCTTTCTTGATGTCAGCAGTTATTAGCTCTTCTTATCCTGCTAAGTAGAGGATCTACACTTCCCTTTGTCTTTCTCTTGCTCCAAGGGACATGTCTACACTACAAAGTAAAGTCAATTTAATTTAAGTCAACATCCAATTGCTGCAGTAATTAAGTCAGTTGGGCATATTCACACCATGCTCATGGTCTCAGTGGTGTGCATCCTCACTAGCAGCTCTTGCATCGATGCGGAGAGCAATGCAACATGGGTAGCTATCCCACAGTGCAACCAGCCGCAAGGGGTTTTGGAAGAGTTTGCAATGCCTCATGGGACCAAAACATTGTCACAGGGTGGAATGGGAACATGGCTTTGACTTCCCATGATACAGTTTCCTCCCTTCCTACCCTGATATCAAAGACAAACCACCCATACTTTTTCACACCATTTTTCAAAAACCTGGTTTAGCTGCACATATGCCATAGCCCAAGAAGCATGGAGCCCGCCCAACTCTACACTCTTGCCATGAGCATCACAAACACCTTGCACCTTATCCTGCAGTATTTCCAGAACTGAGACAGGAGCTGCCATGCAGAACATTGTGATGTCAGTCAAGCAACCCTGCTGCAAGCCAGAGAATCAAACAATTCCTGGTTACTGCTGGAAGTCATGCAGCACCTGAACATGGTAGCACGCCATTTCTGGTCCCAGGGAACAAGCACTGACTTGTGAGATTTCATTGTTATGCACTTATGGGATGATGAGCAGTGGCTGCAGAACTTTTGAATGTGGAAGCCACTTTCAAAGAACTTTGTGCAGAGCTTTCCCCAGCCCTGAAGCGTAGCAACACTATAATGAGACCTGCTTTCACAGTGGAGAAGTGAGTGGTGATCACTATGTGGAAGCTTGCAACGTCAGACTGTTACCAGTCAGTGGGGAATCAATTTGGAGTTGGTAAATCCACCATGAAAGCTGTTGTGATCCAAATATGCAAGGCTATTAATCGACTTCTGCTAAGCAGGGTAGTGACTATGGGCAATGTGCAGGGCATAGTAGATAGTTTGGCCGCAATGGGGTTCCCTAACTGCAGTGGGGTGATAAATGGCACGCGTATCCCTATCTTGGCAGCACGCCATCTTGCCAAAGAGTACATAAACTGAAAGGGATACTTTTCAATGGTGTTGCAAGCAGTGGGCAATCACAGGTTTTGTTTTACCGACGTCAGCATGGGATGGTCAGGAAAGGTGCAAGACGCACGCATCTGTAAGAACACAGGTCTGTTCGGAAAGCTGCAATTAGGGACTCTTTCTGGATCGCAAAATAATCCATTGATGATGTTGAATAGTGATCCAGCCAATAGTGATCCTGGGAGACTCAGCCTACCCCTTACTCCCATGGCTCATGAAGCTGTACACTGGCCACCTGGAGCTGTTCAACAATAGGCTGAGCATGTGCAGAATGGTGGTGGAATGTGCCTTTGGACATTTAAAGTGTCGCTGGCGCAGTTTGCTTACTAGGTTAGACCTCAGTGAAAGCAATGTCCCCATTGCTATCGCTGCCTGCTGTGTACTCCATAATGTCTGTGAGGCAAAGGGAGAGAAGTTTCCGCAGGGGTGGACTGTGGAGGCTGAAAGGTTGGCAGCTCATTTTGAGCAGCCAGATACCAAGGCAATAAGAAGAGCTCAGTGAGGAGCTCTGCATCTCTGGGAGGCTTTGAAAAACTCATTTTAGTAATGAGGCACGGTAATATGTGCCGCTTATCTGCGTTCTGTCTTCCCATACCATCCCCTCTGTTACGTCATTTTCTCTGCACCTCTCTTCCCTCCTCCCTTGCCCCCAACTTCCATGCTTGGAATAAAGAGTATTTCATTTGCAAAACATTGATTTTTATTGCACAAATATAAAGAAACTGAAAGAGCAAGAAAGTAATTGAACCTTGAGCAAATGGTGTGATAAAATTGGAAAGGGAGAAACCAAGTCAGCTTGTCTGTGAAAGCACAGAAGTCTTGTCCATCAAAGGTCTTTGAATGATCGTCTTTTGTTCTTAGAACCCTCTCCTGATGTTGAGTGGCAGGGATATTGCACTTTCCTTCTCTCCCCTCCACCCTTGCCTCCTGGGAATGTTTGGGGAAGGGGGATTGGGAATAGGGTGATATTTTCAGGCTGTTCTGCAGGGGCTATAGAGGGAATCTAGCCTCAAGCTGCTTTTCTTGAAGCTCAACCACACACCTCAACAGGTCTGATTGGTCCTTCATAATCCACAGCATCTCATCCTGCATGGCATGCTCATGCTTCTGGGATGGTGTCCTGCTCTCCGTGTCTATATCCAGTTTTTCAGACAATGAAGTCGCCTAGACTCTAAGCTCCATGTCAGCTGTCCCAGAGGCATTCATTATGTTGTTGACCATGTCATTGTGCATTTTCTTTTTCCTTCTAATCTGCAAAAGCCTCTCTGCCAGTATGGAGGATGTGCTGAAGGCCAAGCTTTCCACTGTAAGGCATGCAAAGCACAAGGCAACCATTGGCAGTTCATGCCCTGAGTCAGATTCTAAGTTGCTATTTAAAAATCACTCCCCTTATTACATTGAAGTGCAAGCAAGAATATAATCAGTATCCCTAGATATACAATGAACTGATTTGCTGTTCCAGCCATGGTGAGTATGGGCCAGCAACATGGCCAACAGGACTTGTGCTGTAACTTGTGGGCAACCTGCGTCGGGAGCACAGAGGGGGCAGGTGGATCATGCCCCCTTCCCTTAGCAACATGGATGGTGCTTGGAGAACGGGGACCAGCTTTAAGCCTCCCAAAGTGTGGTCTTTGTCTGAGGCAGCTCCAGAGGGTGGGTGGGGGATGTGAGAACACAGGAACCTTTCCGTCCCTTCCCTTAATGCTGCTAATAGTAGTTGCCCTGGGCTTGCAGATTCTGAGGTCAGAGCTGATCCTTTCCATTTAAAGCTCCAGCATATTAGGGAAACCACAGTTGCAGGACCCAGAAATCACCATGTGTGGGGAATCACATGCTCTATTGTTTGTGGTACAAGCACTTGTACTGAAAACTTCCACCATCTCCCTTAGGTGGACCTATGTGATATCAGTCTCCTGAGGGTAACAGAGGCGGCAAGAGAGCACATGCTGCAAGCATCTGAGTACAGACAGGGTCCTTTATGCTGCTATGCTGTGTACCGCAATGATGCCAGCAGAATTAATACTGGAGTGGCATAGGGAAGTGTTCTGCCATAGTGGAAGAAATAAGGGAGCCCTCCCCAGAAACCTTCTGCAAATGGTTGCAGAGTACCTCCAGGAAAGTTTCCTGGAGATCTCCATGGAGGATTCACAGGCTATCCCTGTGCACATAAACAGTCTTTTCTGGGGGCTGCCCTCGACGTGGCTGGAGCAGCTATTGGGAAGCAGATACTCACTGCACCTAACTTTTTTTTCATATTAAACATAAAACAAGAGAATATAAGCCCTACAGTTTGATTGGAATTGCCTACTCACCAGAGTAGATGCTCACCATATGCTAGGTGCCTTCCCCAGCATCACGCTCAGCCACAATGCCATCCTGCAACTGGCCGGACTGCTCCGGGGTTAAAAATAGTTCTTGGAGAGAATGGATCCCCCCATGCCTTTCTCCTATTCTCATAGTCCTCCTCTTCCTTCTCCAAAATGTTGTCCTAGTTGTTGCCTGAGGTGGCCCAGGACTGAGACTCCGAAGAGGTATCCACACTGCATACTGGTAGTGGTAGGGTTGCTGCTGAGAATTGCAGGCAGCTCATTGTAAAAGTGGCATATCTGTGGTGCAGAACAAGAATGACTGTTCACCTCCCTTGTCTTTTGGTACGCCTGTCGAAGTTCTTTGGTTTTCATGTGGCACTGCTGTGTGTCCCAGTGTAGCCCTTCTCCCCCATGCTCCACACAATCTTTTCACAGATGTCTGTGTTTCTACAGCTGGATTAGCCCTGTGCCTGCACAGACTCTTCTCCCCAGAGACCAATAAGATCCACCACCTCCTGTGTACTCCAGGCTGGAGCACATTTGGGGCATTGAGTCACCATGATCAGCTAGGCTGGTGAACTCTCCATGCTGATCAAACAGGAAATGGGAATTCAAAAGTTCCTGGGGCTTTAACAGGGGAAGGGCTGTTTCCTGTGTATCTGGCTGCTGTGCAGTGGAATTGAAAACAATCTCCAGAGTGGTCACAGTGGAGCATTGTAGGACAACTCCTGGAGGACAATTCAGTCAACTTACACAACACTACATCTACACTGCCTTTCTGTCAACCCATCAACATCGAATTAAGCGTTATGCCTCCTGTGAAGGTGGAGTAATTAAGTCGACATAACAGGGAAGTTAGATCGGCAGAAGGGACCTGGTAGTATAGACGCATGCATTATTAGGTCAACATAAGGCAGCTTCCATCGACCTAAGTTTGTGGTGTAGACCAGGCCTAGTGTATCTGAAGAACTTCCTCTTATTGCCTTTCATGTCTCTTGCCAGGTGTAACTCATTTTGTGCCTAAGCCTTTCTGATTTTGTCCCTACATACTTAGCAGTTCTTTTGTACTCCTTCTTATCAATTTGACTATGTTTCCACTTTTTGTAGGATTCCTTTTTGATTTTCAGGTAATTAAAGAGCTCCTGATAAAGCTGTATTGGCCTCTTCCTATTCTTCCTGTCTCCTTTGCATCAGAACAGTTTGTAGTTGTGCCTTTAAAGTTGTCTCCTTGAGAAACTGCCAGCTCCTCTGAAATCCTTTTTCCCTTAGATTGTCGTCTAATGGAACCTTACCAACCAATTCTCTGAGTTTTTTAAAGTCTGCTTTTTTAAGTCCATTATCTTTATTCTGTTGCTCTCACTCCTTCCTTTCCTTAGAATCATGAAATCTCTCATTTCATGATCACTGTCATCCGAATTACCTTTCATCTTCAGATTTGCTACCAATTCCTCCCTTCTAGTCATAATCAAGTCTAAAATCACTGTCCTCCAGTTTCTTCTTCCAATGTCTGGAACAAAACATTGTCCTTGATACATTCTAAGAACTCATTGGAAATGTTGTGTTTTGCCATATTGCTTTCCTAATTAAAGTCCCCCATTACTACCTGCTCCTGTGTTTTGGATATTTCTGTTACTTGTTTTAGAAATGCCTCATCCACCTCCTCCTCTCTGATTTGGTGGTCTGTAGTAGACCCCCACCATGACATCATCCCTGTTTTTTAACCCTTTTATCTTTACCTAGAAAGTCTCAGTTGGTCTGCCTCCCACTTCCTTTAAGATCTCAAAACAAGTGTGTATATTCTTTATGTACAAGATAACCCCTACTTCTCTTTTTCCCTGTCTGTCCTTTCTGAACAAGCTTCTATATTAATAGTCCAGTCGTGAGACTTATCCCACCAATTCTCTGTGATGCCAATTAAGTAATAATTTAGCTTATGTACTAGTTCTTCCAGCTCTTCCTGTTTATTCCCCATACTCTTTTTATTTGTGTACAGACATCTAAAATGTTGATTAGATTCCCCCACTGATTTCCTTCTTGTTGCTTTTTTGACCCTTTTGTAGTTTTCCATGCCCTCCCCTCAATAATGTCATCTTTTTTAATACATATCTGTGGGCTTTCTGTCACCTGCCATCACTGAACCTAGTTTAAAGTCCTCCTCACTAGGTTGGTGAGTCAGTGCATGAAGATGCTCTTCCCTTTCTTGGTCAGGTGGACCTCATCTCTTCCCAGCAGACCACCTTCCTGGAACAGCATCCCATGGTCGAAGAAGCTGAAGCTTTTCTGTCAACATCTGTGCAGGATGCGCATGTTGCTGCCTAGGCACTAACCCTTAACTGGAAGGATAGATGAGAACTTAACCCGTGCCCCTGTCCCTATCACTCTTGCTCCCAGACCCCTGTAGTCACTGCTGATCTGCTCGAAGTCAGGCCTGGCAAAATCATTATTACCCACATGGATGAGCATCATAGGATAGTGATCAGAGAGACGGATGAGCATCAGCAACCTTTCCATAATGTCTCAGACTTGGGCTCCAGGTAGATGGCACATCCCTCGGGACATTGTGTCAGGTCAACAGATGGATGCCTCCGTTCCTCTCAAAAGGGAGTCCCTGACTACCAACACTCTCTGTCTCCTTCTCTCAGGTGCAATGGCAGTGAGCCTCCCAGGCTTGGCGAGTGAATTGCTCCTCCTCCTCAGCCATGGTGATCTGCTCCTCACCTTCTGTTGTCAGTACAGCATACCGGTTCTTGACCTTGATGGATGGGGGACCATGGTGGGGGGTGGGTGTTTTACTTATAAAATAAACAGCAGGATCTTATTCAGTGGGACAAGGCAATACGCCACGTTTATTGTGAATACTAAAGTTCTGTACAACAAAAACAATTTGAAATACATTTCTTCTAATACAGTCTCTCACACACACACAAATTTCTACAGAAATGGAGTATAGTTACCAGCCTCAGTTGCTCATGTTAGTCCACTGGCCAGGTGGCTAAGACACAAGGGAGGGAGTAGGGGTCTGCCGGTGCACACTGATGCTCCTGGAGGATGATTGTAGAACCAAATCCAAAGTCCTGATCTTTTTACCCCAACTTTATAGTGATCCATCCCCATTCGGGTCTATGGATCTTGCTGTGTCATGTTGCTTTCTCATATCACTCATAATGTTGCATACATGACAGCTTCCTGTTATCTCCTGATTCCTGTTTCGCACTTTGTCATGTTCCTGTACTTGGGGGGGTCGACTCCTTTGGACCCAGGGTTACCTTGATCTCGCGTTCTTCGTCCATCTGGATCATAAAAGTCATTACAATGAAGTCTTGCTTCACTCCCTTCCTGTTATCAGGGAGACTTAGAGTTGCTGCCTTTTACCTCATTATCACACACACACCATTTATTCCTCAGTCACACTAACGTTTACTTCAAAAAAAACCCAAAAGCTTAAAACAAAAATTATAACTTTCAATTAAAGCTGCATTCCCCCTAAATAATATATATATGTTTTTACAAAAAAGGGGAGTACAAGTTATTCTAATACTAGAAATGCTAGGGTGGAATTAGCCATCAATATGGATCATTCTACTGACATAAAATAACAAAGCACATTCACAGTAACTGTTCTCAGATATGAGCAAGACAGTTGCTTGTGTAACAAAAGGTCTCAAAACATTTCTAAGCAACAAATTGAACTGAGATGTTACAAACAAAATGCACACAGAACTGCAAGATATTCCAAGCACAGTGTTTCCAAACACCTGTAAACATGATTACAGCAATAGAGTCTAGGATGTCACAATTGCTTCTGCCTCCTGAACACTGATAAAATACTTGCTCTCGGCCTACATGGAGCACTGTCTACTGACCGAGGTGGCCAGCAGCCAGTCTCCTCCTCACTGAACAGCCACTACTCCCATCTTCTCTGGTGTTGCTGCAGTTGTCTGTAGTCAGCTAGCATCCTCCAGCCCAGATGTATTCGGCACTTTGACATCACATTCATTTCTGCAGAAACTGAGTATGATGTCACAAACATAGGATAATAACTTCACTGCAAGATTAAGAAAAAGAGAAGATGGACCTTTAAGCACAAGTATCTGAAACAATAGCAAGGGTGAAAGAGAAGTTGACTGTTCTAGTAGTCTGCTTTATGTATAAGTTTTGTTTTATTCAGGTTGTGCCAATATGGAATTGTTCTTTCAAAGGATCAAGCAACAACATGGGGAAAGCTGTATTGCTTGCTTACTGTGGAGAAATCCATTTCTCTTTCAATATATATCTCCTTCAGCATATGGTGCCATTTCTCCTATCCTCTCCTAAGCATAGAATCCCTGTCATTATCTAGCTTTATAAGTTTTTATTTGTTCCCTTGATTCTTTTTCACATCTGTTGTGATATATGTTCCATATACATATGGAATTAATAAACAGCTACAGAACATTCATGTGATGTATTTAATACACAGACTAGAAAATGGAACAATCTTACATGTGCTGCGATAGTATGGGACATCAAGCAATAGTCCCTCCCCTGACACATAAAAGATTAATTGTATAGTACTAAAAAGACCCACAGCATTACTGTACCAACTGCAGTATACTAAGATGATTGTACTGAAAGAGAGTCAGGGATTATCTCATAAACAGCTAGAGTTTGTGACTGAGTTTATGCTGAAGGACTTTTCCTCCACTCCTCATGCTGCTGGAAATCCTATGTGATTTTTTGCTGAAAAAAATCACCTGCTAATTTCAAAGGTAAAACTGCAAGATAGCAAGGAGGAGACTGGGTCAATGCAACTGCATATCTGTCTAAGACTTGAGTCATTAATTAAATTGCAAATATTTTGGGTCTCATAGAGACTGAATATATGATGATCCAATGGAGGATTTTGCGGGGAACCATCTAGGCAAATCTTGATTTTACAAATGTCTCGGCGGCAACCAAACTTCCATAAAATAGGGATATTCATGGGAAAATACAATAGTCTGGGAGCCAGAAGGGCTTCTGGATAAAAGGCTTTGTAAAATAGTTATCTTTGTTGCAGTTACCCCACTTGCACAAAAACAGTGGTGGGAAACTTACAGGATTTCTTGCATAAGGCTTTATTGAAGAACCATATACTTCAGTTAATTTTGTCTTTCTCAGTCTTCTCTCCTATTCTCTGTGCTTTTATCTAGGGTGTGTGTATGTATGTTCAAACAATTTGTTGCTGCTTTGATGGAAATTGTTTTGCTTTTAGATTCCTATGAATTTATAACTTAGAATTTAACAGGAAAGTATAGGGAGCAATTGTTTCAGTTCCCTTAGTAGTTTATTTAAATTCTAACTTTGTGCACCCTTGTATTTACTTTTTCCCACATCCAACCTGTTCTCCTTCCCTTGGTATCTAAGTTTTTCTACAGAAATAACAGACTATCAATTATGTAAATATAAATGCTTTTATATGTTTCAGTGTTGTGATATCATGCATTCAAGCTTTTGTTCATCAGGTAGAGGTAGATATTAAGAGCTCTGTAAACTAACAGAATCTTTGTTTTAATCTCTGTTCATTTGGTCTCTGTGGTGCTGCAGGGAGTTCACCAGGAGAATCAATCATCACCAAAGTGGAATCCAGTCAGACTGGGGAGAACTTGCCTCCAGAGACAGCTCAGCTGTTGTCGTCACTCTCTTCACTCCAGCCCAAGATATTTGCACAGCTTCAGGTACAGTCAAATTCTCTAACACCTTCAACCAGATTGCCAGAATTTCAACCTGTGCTGTTCTGGGAATCCTGATGGCGAGGTTGAGGACTATAAGCTTCCTCTCTGTTAATTATCCCATATACTCACTCCATTAATTTTTGCTAAGGGAAGCCAGATCTGAAGTACCTGTCAGCCCCCTTTCTGGCAATGTCCTTGTATTTTTACGCATTTTGGCTTTTACTTAGAGTGTAAGTGATCTATAGCTATCCTGTGAACACTGTTAAATCCAGGGTTTCTCATACAGATGAGCTAGGATAGATACAGTCAGTGAGCCAACCCCACATCCACTCCTCTTACACTAGTGATGTCCAACCATTTTCCTGAGGTCCAAAAATGTTATTTTATAATGGGGAAAGGCCACAATGTGAGGGAAAGGCAGTTTGAAGCTGCCATTTTATTTCCCTTTTCTCTGTTCTTAAACTGTTTTGAGAACCAAAAAGCAGCTCCCAACTCAGGCCCAGAAACTGTAGTTTTCCTTCCCTAGAAACTGCAACCTTATCCTACTCCAACCAGCCCCCAGGAACTCAACTCATTGCTCCCTCCACAAACACTCAAAACTGCAAATTTTTTCCTCCTTCCCTCAGTCCATCTTCCTCAGGCATATCCTCTCCCCCACCCCAATAATTTATCTTTTTTGGCTTATTTCCTCTTATCTGCCCAAAACCAATTCTCTCCTCCCCCAAATCAATTAAAGTCGATTATTGAGGGCCCATGATGTTCCTAAATGGTATTACAGTAGGAGCATGACACCCTTAAAATCAGTTGCTGCTGACCCCTACCTGTTTTTGTGGGACCTTGTTGACCTTGTTATCACTGCCTCTCTTCCCTCTGCTCTTGCTCCTAGATACTTCACCTTCTTCAGCACTGCACTTTGCTTGCTTGCTCCCAACCTCCTCCTGTGAAGACCACATGGTACCTGCCTTCTGCTCTCTCACTGCCTGCTCTCTCCTTTTAAAGAAGCAGCTGCTCAGAGGCAAACTGCTTTGCTTTGCTTTTCAGACCCACTCTCCTCACAGGAAAAAGCACTGTTTGGGAACACAGCCTTCATTCTTAATCAAATGCAAATTTCTTTTTGATGTAGTCACCCCAAGGGCCCCAATTAAGATCCCTGAGGGTCACAGACTCTTCACACTATGGTATTGATTGATATAGAAACACTGTGCTATTGACTTACTGTCTTCTGTTTCACAGGGATTACAGCTGCAGCCAACATTCACCTCCATGGATGGAACAACAGCCCTGATAGCAGTAAATAACCATTCTCCTCCCAACCCTGCAAGTCTTCTGGATTCTATAGGGAGTGTGATAACCAACCACTCTCTAGTACTCAGTCAGGGACACAATCTTCATACAGGTGCCAGTGTAACCCAGAGCAACAGTACTGCCTCTGCTCTTGGAAATCTGCCTGTACCAGATCAAAATCTGGTCACTATGGGCCAACTGGTAACTGTTGGAGGTGTAGAGGATACAGGAAGCCTGGAGGGAGGGATTCATCAGTTTCTTTTGGGAGATGTCCAGACCATTCCAATACGGATTGTAGACAACCATCCAGCTCTTAGTAAGTTTAAATCTGCCAGTGGTATTTAAATGCATACATTGAGAATTAATTTTCTTAGCCATGTGTGTTCTGGGATGCCATGGGGAATCTATGATCACCAGGATACTCCTTCAAATAACTGAATGAGCAGATCCCACTTAGTTTCTAAAACAGCTAGTTGAAATTTTTTAAAGTGTTTTTTTTACTGAAAATAGCCTTTTTTTGAAAACTTGTTGGGTCAAAAACTTGACCTTTAAAAAATTTCAGTTTGTGGAGTTTTTCATGACTTTTTACTCAAACTTCATCAATTTTTTTCATTTACTGAAAACTGCTTTTTACTAAACAAAAATATTTAGTTTACTAAAAATCAGTTTTTAGTGAATAAAATATTTTTGTTTAACAAAAGCCCTGGATGTTTTGGTAAACTGAGTTTCAACAACAACATTTTGTTAGAGTTTTTTGTTTGTTTTTTTAAATGCATTTAAACTCTGCAAAACATAAGCAACTTGAAAATGTTGTGTGACTTCCCCCGCGCATCTCCTCCCTCCTCCTCTCCCTCCCTCCTCCTCCCCCCCCCCCCCCCCCCCCCGTCTCTAAGAACTCCCTCAAACTGTCTTCTGGGAGGTGCTCATTTCTCCCAGTGGAGTGTAGGGATGATCAGTTGTAACTTTTTTAATTATATAATTTCTTGGGGTTTTAAACACTTCTCAGAAAATACATAAAAAAAAAATCACAGCAAAGCCAAACAAAAGTGTTCTCCTTTCATAGAATAAGGAGCCCCGGAAAGCCCGTGTCATCAAGGTCTTGTATTTTGTGAAACCTCTGCCATAGAATTTGGTATAGAACACTACTTCTTCTGACAAATTGTGCTCCAGAAGCTAAGCTTTCATTTAAAAAACCATAAAGCTTTGAACCCTAAAGGTTGTGAAGTAAACCCTCCAAACATGGACCACATGTAAACTGAAGCAATCTTGTCTTCTTGAGTCTGCAGACAGCTGAAAATGATAACTGCAAATAGCCCCATTTTTCTTGGTATTTGAGAATTCTGAATTGTAACGTCTGAGCAATTTAGCAGAAATATCCAGCTAATAATGTGCTTATCCTACAATTCCAAATTGCCTCCCACATCTTTGCAAATGCCAAAAGTCACAACTCTCTCCTAACCAGCCGCCAAGCCCCCTCCAGCTTCCTCACTGACAACTTTTGCAGTGCATCTATGTTTTTTCAGTACTAAATTCTGCATACTTTGAAAATTGAAAATATAGGGAAAGCATTAAATAGACTGAAATTAACATCAAAATTATGCAAGGAGGCATAATACTGATTGTATCATCTATTTCTAATTTAAGTCAACCAAAATCTCAATGTTTAAATGTATCTAGTATTGCCTTGGACTTTCCAGTCTGTTGCACTGGAATGCTGTTTTTGAAGCTATTCCAAATTCTTAAAATTGACCTTGACTGTTGTCCTCAAAAATTAAGTTTTTATTGTTGGTACAAGAATTCCAAAAAGGTCATAAAAAATGTCTCCACTGTTCTCTAGACCATCAGCCATTCTGGCTATCCTTTAAAGATAGATGGTGCTATCTCTCTAAAATACGTAAAACCAAAATATTGGTAGAAAGTTGTGAGTGAATTTTTAAAGAAATATTTTATACATAACAGAAAGAAAACAAAGGAATAAAATTGAAGAAATGAGACAATTTAACAACAAAATGTAGCTCTTCTCTTTTATATTTTTCTGGAGGCCTTTCCATATTCCTTATGGATACCTCATTTATTTGTGCTGTATAACCCCATCACTTCATAGTCACCATCTATCTTGGCCTGGAAAGTGTGCGGGACTCCTTTCAGAACATATCAGTGCCACTTATTAATTGTCTGGAGGAGATATTTCTAAACACCACCACATACTTTGTCGTCTTAAGGAGCCAAGTAATCCTGTTAAAGAATCCTAGAGAGTGAAAGGCCAGGAGACAATCTAGAGCTAGATCCAGAATTTTTTCCCCAACTAGTCCAATACAATTAGGCAGGTCCAAACTCAGACCATTTACAGGAACAAATCAACTTTTCTGTGTTGGACTTTGAGCATTCTGAGATACTGGTCCCAAATACACAATCAGGGCAAGTCATTTAATATCATCCCTTACAATCCAGCTTCTCTCTCTTATCTGACTGGTAGTTAAATACTAAAGTATCTTGGCTGATGAAAATAGGTAACCTGTTCACCATGGTTATTTCTATGTACTGGGGATGAAGTTTTAATCTATTTTTTAAAACAACTTTTCTAGAGTAATCTGTCTCTTTCATACGCACAACTGGTCATTGACATTGTCTTCCCAAAAAGTACTTGTTTAAGATGACAAGTTTGTGTGTGTAAATGGATTGACCAAGTTCAGTCCTGGCATATTTGCATACAACTCCAGTGTCTTCAATATGATAGTACTTACTTTCATCATGTCTGAATTTGGCCCAATATGTTGATCAGAGACATTTAAGATTTATTCATGTAGAATGGACTCCTCATATTGTTTTAAAAAAAGAATTCCATAGAGAAAGTAACTTTATAGATTCTGGTCCATTTGTTCTTTTTCATGCATAAAACTGTCAGATTTTTGTTCAGAAGTTTATTATTTAAGCAAATTCAATTCAGCTTGCTTCATCTTTTAACACAGCAAGTGGTGTGACTTTGTTAAACTACTATAATGTTGATCTCTCAAATGCCCCGTGTGTTAGTCTAAGTCATCATTTTCCCAAACTACAATCATTTTTTGCTTCTAATTGTATGCAGTTCTTAAGAGCTAAGTGTTATCAATGGAGTTTTGACCTTAATGTTTTGTTTTGTGTTTTGCTTTTAAAGTTGAAGAAAATCCAGAGGGTACCATTTGTGTGGGCCAAGTTAAACAAGAACCCAGAGAACAAGCATTGTCTGTGGAGGCAGATAGAATCAGAGACTGCCAGAGTTCTGCCACTATTTAAATCCATGAAGGCATTAAGGATTTGCAACTCAGAGGACTCTAAATGCCTTGGAAAAGAAAGCGGATATTCTCCAAACAATGCCATTCTTCAAAATGGCATTGTGACAGTCAGTGTAGGCACCGTACCCTAGTTCTGACAGACAGCTGCTTTGATTTACAGCTGATACGGTTCACTGCCAATTCCAGGTCATTCAGTTCCCATGTGGAACACCTCCCCCTTCTTCCTTTCCAAGTTTTGAGTAATTCAAATACTATCCAGATGGTCTATTTTGCTCAGTATTTCAATAGGTCTTCCAAAATTAAATCCCTGAGTTTTATAATATGGATCAAAATCGTATTCTCACTAATCTCTTTGAAACCTTCACCTATCCTGGTACTCCAAAGACAACAGAATCTGCCCTTAAATGCATCAACAATAGCAATCATTTTGAGAGAAAAATAAAGTCTTTTGAATCAAGATGCAGAATTTTAAAAGTGCCAAGGGCAATGGCTACCTGAAAAATGTGGGCTGCATCTGATAGAAATGCTAGTAATGAAAAGATGAAATTGCCAAGTGAAAATAAAACTGGGTGATGAACAGTAGATGGATTGCAGAGCAGAAGAGGATTATGTTTTGATGCATTTAACATTCTGGCTTTATCATGGGGTTTATTTTCTCAGCCTGCATCCTTTATTCTGAAAGGGCAGCAGCCAACTGGTCATAATGACTAAAAGCAACAGTTGCATCCCCTGTGGCAAGATTGGTGGTACTGTTTCAGTTTACTTTCCTCTTATTTTGTACACGTACACTTTACATTCAGATAGGCATATGATTTAATATGCCAATGGTCATGGCATAGGTTTTAGTGATTCCATGATTAAAAACAGTATTCCAAATCTGTAAGCCATCTATAGTGCTGAGATAAGTAGTAGAAAAACAAACCATATACAGAAGTGCTGTCTTTGTGGTGGACAGAGAATAAATGGATTTCAAGTTTTGCCTGAGACAGCTATTAGGACTGAAAAAGGGTCTCTATTATAGTTTCTGATCAATTGCATTTAAGGAGCTAATGGAATTAATGTCAGAGGAATATTTTTTTCTTTATCTTCCTCAAAGTCAAGTCCATAACAAGCAGCAAGAACTGAGTTATATTTGTATGTGCCAAGCAGAATTTGTAATGAATGACTCATACAAATATCTTAGAATCAGTTTTAAGCAATAAATGAAATAAAACTGATACAACACAGCAAATTAAATAACATAGTTTGTTGGCTTCAGATGTTGTTTATAAAGCAGCATTCAGAACCACTCAGCTCTACCAGCACTTCCATTATTAACTCCCTATCTCCAGGAATTGATAACTCAGCCATAACAACTCTCTCTTGTTTGTATAACCTGCAAGATCAGTTGGGCTATTGTTTTACTTACAGATTTGCAAAGGAAAAAGGATTACAAGTATTATTTGTGCATATAGAGGATAAAAACTGTTCAGATTGATATTGTTGTTAATGTGCGTTCAGAGTATGCACAAACGTCTTTATATATTAGAAATCTGAAATAATCTTGAATGTCCTTACTTTTGATCATTTAAAAGATCTTTGAAATCTCCCATTATGCTAAGGCACTCCAAATATCTTTACATGCTGCATCAGTTAAGGTCCAAAAATCTTTACTCCAGTGAGTATCACTAAAACTACTAACATTGTTTAAATCTAATTTTTGTGGTTTCAGTTAGAACATTCCAACAGGGACTGTGCTCTTTTTTAAGTAAGAGCCAACGTTACATCACATGTGTAGTTACAGAATCTCCAGTTGTATGGAGTCTCATAGATTACATTTAAACTCATTTATTTTGTGGTATGCCTTATTCATTTCTTTATGGGTAAATCCAGTGATATTTTGCTATGCATTTCATATTTCTGTTAAAGTTGTGACATCTTGTCTAGAATGAATGTTCTGTCCTGATTCATGTATAGCCCTGGAGTACAACGCATACAGGATTATCTTCTTTAAAATTCTGTCAGCAATATGTTAGAAATTGATACTTCTTCTCACTCAACTACTATTGAATATCGAGTACCTTTTCCTGCTTCTTTTACAATTTCAATTGGTACTTTCCAGGATAAATTACCCTCCTCAGTATTCTGTGATACTGACATTGAAATCTTTACTCAGAACAGCATATCAATATTAAAAATTAAAAGTGACAGGTTTAAAAAAAATTCTAGATTCATAACTAATGTAAAAATCTAAAGCAAAAATGTCACATCCAGGAAAGACTGATTAAATTCCCATCAATAGTTGCTTATTTCTCCAATGACAATGCTGAGGAAGAGCTATTTTTTGCCAGTTACTATTCCTCCTAATATGACACATGATCTGATTCTACACTAAGTGGGAGAAATTTCAAAGGAAATAGAATTTCTTGGTGAATACAGGCTGTTAAAGGAAATATTCCTTTAGGCCATTTTGAATAGCAGACTAAGGAGTGACTTTTCCCAATCTTGCTTGAATTGCTCAGTACCCTGAAAAGAATAGAACCAGAAGTTTTTGCCAAGAGGGTGCAGATAGAGATACATTTAAAGGGGGGCAGTTATGGAGTGAAATAAATTTAAAATAAATATAAAAAATTTAATCCCTGGCTTTTGCAGTCACATTTTTCCTATTTTATTTGTAGAACATTGTAAAATAATTTGTTTTATTTTAAACCTTTCTGTGGCTGATATTCAAATTACAGTTTCAAAATAAACTTCAAATTCTTTAAATTCCAATTCTTTTTCCTCCAAATGTATATTCCAGTTATGTCAGTGTTGTCTTTTGAGAGAGTGTAGTCTTTCCTCTTACAAAGTTATGTTTACATTACTTGTGTTATGTTTCACACAGGCTGAAGTGGACTGGCCTGATAGGCCTACTCATTGTACTCAAATCAGTATTTTGGTTCACTAGGTTCCAGTTGAAGGTTACAGATAAAAGGCCTGATTCTCCTCTCGTGCACATGTGTAAAGTACATTGATTTCATTGTAGTTACATCAGTGTTAAACTAGTGTGAGTGAAAGAAGAATCGAGGCCGGTGCTGTTCTGAGTATGTTGCATAGTTATTGAGTTTACATGCAAAGCATTTGGCTATGAGCTCACAATAGGAATTTGAAATATTTCTAAAGTTAACTCTGTCATAATCAAAACACTTGTTGTACAAGCCTACTAATTCTGAGCTTCCACATGGTTGTAAATGAACTAATTCTTCACCAATCTTTCCTCCTTATGTCAGTTGATCATGAAGAGCGAGTGGTCAGCTTTATAATAAGGCATGTTTGCATGCAGAAACTCTTGGATAAAATGAAGAAAATCACCTAAAAGACATGAGTCCATGGTTCTTGTTCAAGGCTGAAAATCAGCAAGGTTGACATGTGTTCTTTTCCTTTTTGTGCTGTCAAGACATAAGCTTGATCGTGTGGATCTGAAGAATGTTTGTTTGTATAAAGTTTAAGGAGAGACAAATCTATATATATTGTAACTTAATGTATAATGTTCCTTGTTGAAATGTAAACTTTTTTTTTTTAAAGAAAAAGCCTGAATTGTGTGATGATTGAGTCTTGGTTATGTTTTTCCTGTAGGTTGAGGTGCTGTTTGTGTTAATGCTAAAATAACTGCTTTTGATACAGGTATATTAATATTGACTCCTGAAAGTGTCCATAAACACTGAAACTTTGAAAATACTAAGACTTAGATTTAAAAAAAACCTTAGCGTTAACTGACCATTCTCAATGTGACAAAAGTTTTGCTTTTTTAAAAGGAAAACTTCCATGGATGCTTTTTCTCAAACAAAAAATGTATGGCATTTTGTATTTCCTAGCCAGAATCCCACCCAGGTTTATGCTGTATGTTTCCCCACTGCAATAAGCAAAGGTTCTTCAAGTGCTTGCTCATGTCCATTCCCAATTTAGGTGGGTTTGACCACCACATGCACCGGTGCCAGAAAACATTTTCCCTTAATGGTACCTGTACAAGCCAGCTCTAGCGTCCCCTGCAGTGGTACGTACATGCGCTCGCATATAGCCACTGCCGGCTCCCCCTCCCCCTCAGTTCCTTCATGTCACCAGTGATGGTGCTGGAACATCTCTTGCCTTCACAAGTTCTCTCACTACACCTAGTGGTTTGTTCATTGTTGTTGTGTATATAGTTAATTGTTTTGTAATAGTTAGTCCTAGTACTTTAGTTGTTAGAGCCCCAGGGTCGGGGCATGCCCTGTTCCCCGGGATTTAAACCCTGCGCTTCATGTAAGAAACCTATGCCGAGGAGCAACCCACATCAAAGTTGCCTAAAGTGTCTGGGGGAAGCGCATGTCTATGAGGTACAAAATCTGTAAAAATTTTCACCCATGGACTAAGAAAGACCAAGATATTCATCTCAAGGCTATCCTGATGGAATCAATGCTAAGACCGGTGTTAGAGCCCGGCAGATCAGACTCGGAACCAGGCATGACGATCTTGGTGCACAGTGCCCCTCCGGTGCCGCCTTCATCTTTCTGGCACCAGTCACCATCCCTGGTAACCAAGAAGAGGCCTAAGATGACACGCTGAGTGGGGGCACTTGCCAGTGGAGAAGACTAACATGTGAGACCCACATTGGGCCACCAATCTTCCCTGCCTCAGAAGGGTCCCTCGCCGCTGTGAGCATCGACCCCGGCACCGGGGCCCCCACTGATTCTGAGTAGCGGTCGAGGCCCTCACCACATAGTGGTGCCATCAACCCCAGAGGCTTTTCAGGCAATGAAGGTCCTCCTGGCAATGCCTGTGCCGCCTATGCCGAGGGCCGGCAGGCCGCTGCACCGAGATTCAGCACTGGTACCAGCAGGCAACCTATCGAAGGGCAAACCGACTAACAAATCTGCTTGGCAGTCCATGTCTTACAGGCATCATTCACCGGTGCGCAGGCGGTCCCTGGAGTTAAGACCACAATCTCTGGGTCAGGACAACGATGGACTGAGCTCCCGCCGCCGGTCCCCGGAGAACCGGCACCAAGCAGAGCACCACTATGGGGCCATGGAGCAACACACATCACTGAACTCGCAGCACTTTTCCCCAGCGCCTCAACCCCGCTCTCCTAGTCTGTACAAGAAGCCTAAAGACAAAAGTTGTCCCTTCTTACCCATCATTTGGGCTTTCTGTGCCGCTCACCGGTGCCAGTCCATCGCCATGCTTCACACAGCTCCGTGAGATATTCTGAGTAGGCACCACCCTGGCCATCGGATAGCGGCACCTCATTCTCGGACAGGGAGGAGGTTAGTCAAACAAGGCAAGCCACGGCCCTAATGCCCGGCTTAACTACAGTGTCGCCAATGGGGGCATGGCCACAGGGACAGTGGCCTGGACCATGGTCTTACTGGTGGGGGTTCCCCTACAGGATTCCGCAGGCCGGTTCCATGAGGGGAGCATCAGTACCACAGTCCTCCATCCCTCAGAGTTCGGTGCTGCACCTGGACACAGATTCTAACCACGAAGGCTCGAGTCTGGGGGGAACCACCCCACGCAGAGTAAAGGCCCCTCCCCCACCTCAGCTGCTGGCCTCTTCCTCCTTGTCGCTGGATGAGGCAGTGGCGGGACCTTCTTCGGTGGTGCTGCTGGATTATTTCAGGGCACACCAAGATCTGCTGAAAAGGGTCACCTCTAACCTGGGCCTCAAAATAGAGGAATTGGAAGAGCCAGTGGATGAACTCTTTGGGATACTGACTTTGATAGCTCCCAGTAGAGTGGCCCTCCTGGTCCATGAATGGTTTGGTTAAACTGACCAAAGCACTGTGGCAAACCCCGGGCTCTTGTTCCCCAGGTCAGAGAGAGGAAATATTACGTACCAGCAAAAGGGTTTGAATACCTTTACACCCACCCTGCACTGGGATTCCTGGTGGTCCCTGCCATGAATGAAAGGGACAGACAGGGAAAAATAAGCTGAACCCCCAACAATAAGGATGCAAAAAAGCTAGACTTGTTTGGTCGGAAAATTTATTACACAGCTAGCCTACAGGTATAAGTGGCAAACCAACAAGCGCTGCTGGGAAGATATAATTTCAATATCTGGCAGTCACTAGAAAAGTTTGCTGACTCATTATCCCCCTCCTCTAAACAGGAGTTTGAGGCCATCTTAAAAGAGGGGAGACTGATAGCCAGGGCGTCCTTGCAAGCGGCTTCCGATGCAATGGACTCTGCAGCCAGGACAATGGCCGTGGCGGTGTCCATGAAACGGGCTTCATGGCTGCAGTCCTCAGGTCTCCTGCCGGACGTCCAGCAATCGATCCAGGACCTCCCCTTTGATGGCATGGCCCTCTTCGCTGAGCAGACAGGGACTCTAGGCTGTATGGCATGAAGGACTCCAGGGCATCACTGCAGTCCCTCACCTGTATACTCCATCTTCATCTAGGAGGCACTTCAAGCCCCAGCATCAACAGCAGTTTGTGGCTCACTCCCATAGGGACTTCTATAAGAGGAAGAACAAAGGGTACAAAAGGCACCAAGGTCGTTCATCACCTGCCGGTCCTCAACTAGGTTCTAGCCACCATAATCAGGGTGGAAAGCAGATCTTTTGAAGGTGCGCCCGAGAGCGACCTCCCAGTTCTACCTGTGGATTCAATCTCCCTTTTGTTTTCTTCTCATCTAACCCATTTTCTCCCAGCCTGGGCTACTGTAACTTCGGACTGATGGGTGCTCAGTATATTGGCTATTGGTTATACCCTCCAGTTTGCCTCACTCACTTTGCCTCATCAAGGGCAGGTCAAGATCTCAAGTACAGGCCAGCATCATGATTATCTGGAACGTTTGCCAACCTCTAGGCCTCCTAATAAACGAGCAAAAATTGACATTAGTCCCCGTACAGAAGATAGAGTTTATTGGGAGATGCTGGGCTCTACCAAAGCCAGAGCATTCCTTCCAGAAGAAAGGTTCCTGGCAATGACAGAGATTATAACTCGTATTTCAACCCACCCCATCACGACAGCAAGGGTATGCCTCAGCCTCCTAGGCCACATGGTGGCCTTCACCTATGTGGTTTCCTATGCCAGACTGCACCTCAGACCCCTCCAGATGTGGTTGGCATCGGTGTACTCCCCAGTCAGGCACCACCTGGACAGGATACTTATGGTTCCTCAGGAAATACTTACCTCCCTAACGTGGTGGACGGAACCACATCAGGTGCTCTCGGGAATGCCCTTTGAGGCACCCCAGCCGTCAATAACGCTGATTTCTGATGTCTCAGACCTGGGATGGGAAGCTCACTTGGATTCCTTAAAAACCCAAGGCACGTGGACCTCAGGGGAACTGGCATTACACATCAATATCAGAGATCAGAGCAATTCATCTAGCCTGTGCAGTTTTCTTACCACATCTTACCAGCAAAGTAGTGCAGATACTCACAGACAATACAGCCTCTGTGTACTATATCAATAGACAGAGTGTGGCCTGTCCCCAGTTCTGTGCAAAGAGGCCATGCATTTATGGGACTTTTGTATCAGTCACAACATTCACCCGATAGCAGTGCATAACCCAGGGATCAACAACTCTTTGGCGGACCATCTCAGCAGGTCCTTCTGCTCTCACCACAAGTGGTCCCTCCATTCGGAGGTGGTGACTCACATTTTCCAAAGGTGGGGCATTCCCCAAGTGGACCTTTTCACCACCAGGGCCAACAGAAAGTGCCATATTTTCTGTTCCCGTCAGGGGCTCAGTGCAGACTCCATCACTGACGCCTTTCTCCTCTCCTTGTCAGGGAGCCTCATGTATGCCTTTCCGCCAGTACCTCTGATCCACAAGGTCCTCCTTGTGAAGGTGAAGAGAGACAAGGCACAGGTTATCCTAGTAGCACCGGCATGGGCCCAACAGCATTGGTTTGGGATGCTTCTAGAGCTGACGGGGTCCAGGCAATAGACCCTTCCGCTGCAACTGGACCTCCTGTCCCAAGATCAAAATCGCCTGGCCTTCCTGCATCTGACGGCATAGATGCTGCATGGCTGAGTCGGGAAGAGCAGGCCTGCTCAACCCAGTCCAACGTGTGCTCTTAGAGGGCAGAAAGCCATCTACCAAATCAGCCTACGGGGCTTAGTAGAAACGCTTCACCTACTGGATGGCCAAGCGTGGTGTTTCCCTGACGGAGGCATCAATCCCAACAATCTTGGAATATCCACTCCACTTGAAACAAGGGGGATTGGCCTTCTCGTCCATTAAGGGTCATGTAGCAGCCATATCTGCTTTCCACCCTTTGGTGGAAGCTAAAACAGTTTTCTCACATGAAATGACGGCCAGGTTTCTTAAGAAATTAGAAAGACTTTTCCTGCCAGTAAGGGACCCTTCTCAGTGGGATTTGAACTTGGTCCTCTCCAGACTCACCGGGGCTCCCTTTGAACCCCTGGCTTTGTGGCCCCTTACGTACCTGTCCGTCCTGGTGGCTATTACATCTTCAAGACGAGTTTTGGAGATCAGGGCATTAACATAGGAACCCCCCTATGCTGTGTTTTATAAGGACAAGGTCCAATTACGCCCGTACTTGGCCTTTTTGCCTAAGGTAGTTACTCACTTTCATCTTAACCAGGAGATTTTCCTGCTGATCTTTTGTCCCAAACCTCACAGCTCTAGTGAAGAGAGGCATCTTCATACTTTCAATGTGAACCAAACCTTTTTGTCGTTCATTGCAACTCTTCATGGTCATTGCGGACCGGATGAAGGGACTGCTGGTTTCCTCGCAGCATATTTCAAAGTGGATCATGGCCTGTATCCAAGCCTGTTATGAGCAGGCCGGAGTTGCGCCTCCAGTGTCCTTGACAGCCCACTCAGTGAGAGCACAGGCATCATCTGCAGCCTTCCAGGCACATGTCCCCATCTAGGACATCTGCAGGGCAGCTACCTGGTCATTGGTACATACTTTCATGTCCAACTATGCTTTGACGCAGCAAGTTTGGGATGATGCTGACTTTGGTCGAGCGGTGCTTCAAGTGTCATGTCCATGAACTCCTAACTGCCACTGGAGACGCTGCTGGTGAGTCACCTAAATTGGGGATGGACATGAGCAAGCACTTGAAGTAGAAAGAACGGTTACTTACCTTGTAGCTATTGTTCTTCAAGATGTGTTTCTCATGTCCATTCCACACCCACCCTCCTTCCCCTAAGTCGGCGTTTCATCAAGAAGAAACAGAGGGAGGGGGAGCCGGCGGTGCCTATATGCAGGCAAATGTGCACACTGCACCACTAGGGGAAAAAGTTTTCTGGCACTGGTGCATGTGGCGTGCACACACACCTAAATTGGGAATGGACATGAGCAACACATTTCAAAGAACAACAGTTACAAGGTAAGTAACTGTTCTTTGAAAGTCCTCAAGTCCAAGTAAGTATCCATTTATTATTTTATACAGCACTACAAGTGTACATATTGATATGTACATATGAAGTGCCTGTCCCATTGGGCTTGAAGTCTAAAGTTAGCTTTAAGACATATTAGCCTAGTTTGTCTTCACCTGTGGAAAAAGTGTGTGTGTGTGTGTGTGTGTGTGTGTGTGTGTAAATCTCCACAAAGATTGAGATTTCCCCTCCCCCATCGTTCCTTCAAGGAACACAGTTTGTCACCAAACAGGCCACTGATGTCAACCCTGAGTCTCGGAGTCCACAGGAGACCAAAGCCATCTGTGCATAAGTCCTTTGCCTCTTCAGTCTGCTGCTGGTGGTTCAACTCATTCCTGGCAGTGTGGCTTCGTTGAAGCTATGCTTACCAAGGACAAGCCCTGGCTGCAGCTGACACTGAGGGTAGGATTGAGATGGCTCAGAAGAAAAGACCATAGAGCCTCATATTGTATTTTCCTGGATTGGGTGGGTTTTGTTTTGGTTTTTTTGGGAGGGAGAGGCAGCCAAGGTGAGTCCCAAAAGAAGCAGCGTTTTGGCTGCTTGAGGGAGGGGTCAGGAAAGTAGTAAGAGACACGGTGGGAAGGAGCATGAAAGCTATTCTGGGAGGGTGGGTTTCCCTGGAGAGGAGTATGTGTATAGGGGGTGTTCATGGGGAGAAACGTGGGAGGTGTTTGAGGACTGGGGTCCCTGGAGAGGAATGAGCTGGTGTAGGGTGTTCCATCTAGTGGTGGATGAGCCACCGTAAGGAGGAGGAGTAAGTTTCCCTGAGTGGGGTGTCAGTGAGGGGTGCATTGGGGTTTCTCCATAGGGTTCCATAGTTCTGTAGGTGGATTCTGAACCTGTCACAAAGGCCTGACATGGCTGCGGAATCTGTGGCTGTAGCAGGCAAGGGTTGCTCTGGGGAGCCGCCACCATGTACAAGACAAGACGCTCTTCATTTCCCACAGACCTGCAGCTCTATTCCTGGTTTGGTCAGTACCAGGGACAAATAAACTCTGTTCCCCAGGCTGATGTGCACCCTCCATCTTGTAGCGTGGGAAAGAAAATCCCTGCTCAAAGCCAATGACCCAGAAGAGAGATGCCTCTTCCCCCCTCAGCTTTATCAGGAAACAACACCTCGTTTCCCAGCCATAATATCTCCCACTAGTCTATAGCTCTGCTTAAAAGCTCCCTAGTCCTACAGCCTCAGCTCTTCCTATCCCAAATGCACATACTCTCCATCCAAGCCCTGCAGGTCCGTGTTCCTTCTGTTTGCCCCCTTATCAGTGCCAAGCCCACCAGTCACACACCTGCCTACCCCAGTTGTTCCCAGTCTGCTGCTGTTGAAATCTGCCCAGTGGGAGGGGTTAGTGGGTGCTGCTCTTGCTAGATCCTGGTAGGGTTGCCTGTGTGTATCGATTTCCATTCATTTTCTTTCCTGGTGTGTTCTTTCTCTCTTTCTCATTTTTTCCTCCCTCCTTCATGGTTGATGGTTTCTTTGCTCAACTTGTGTTTTTCCCCCCGTCTCAGGGACTCCCACCCCACAACAAGGACCATCACAGGCAAAGAGGAATGAAAGGCAGATAACTTGCACGGAGCTACTTGGTCTTACAGCAACATAACACCTTTGCAGTTGTCGGGAGAGAGGGGGCAGCAGTATGGATCTGTCTCAGATTTGGGCAGCTCTCTTCATCCCTCTGCTTCTTTCTTCTGCCCCATGCCTAGAATAGATTAAACTGATGTTCCTCCCGGGCCAGTGACTGGTGGTCTTGGCAATGAATTGAGAAACTGCTCTGTCCCCATATCTTTCATAACCTGCAGCTCTTCACTACACTTGCGTGATAGCTGCCTGCCTTCTTCCCCATCTGCTGCTAAACTATGGCATGCTCCTTCCCCGACACCCATCCAACAGGCAATCTGTTCAGGAGACTAGACAGTCTGTCCACTTCTCTATCATGTAGTGTTGGAATCTGGGGCTGCTCCTGCAACTGCTCTGTTTTTTATAGGCTCTCTGCTAAGGAAACAACTATTTGCCCTCCCACTCTAGTCAAAGCTTCCTGAGCCCAGAATAAACTGCCACAAATATCCCATCAGAAATAATTATCTGTTTACAACAGCACATGTTGAGATCTGATTAAATGAGTGTTAAAGGCATTGTTTTTAAAACAAGCTGCATTATTCCTGATTTGTAGGTTCTGAGCTAGATAGAACTAACCAGCGAAGAAGAATGAAGGTATGATCTTTTCCCCTGCAGAAACTTCAATGTCTTGTCAGCTTTTTTTCTGGAAATATAAACTGTTATTCCTGTTACTTTGTTTTGAGTAAAATAGTTGACTTCGCCTTCAGCACCTTTCTCAGGCAGTATATTCACTCTAAATAAATCAATGGAGATGTGTTTTCCAAGGGCCCCCGAGAAGGATGAACACAAACAGTAATGTTACCTATCCAGAAAGATTAACAGACATTTAACCCTTAGGGCCACATCCTCATCTGCGTCAATGCAAAGGGGACTGAATGCTGCCTTAAGGCAAAAGCTCAGGGCTTTCCTGTCGTAGAGGGGAACTCTCATCCTCTTCCTTTTTTATAATGATTTCTCACTGTGTTCTGTTCAAATGTGCCTGTTACCCAGGCCTCTGTGAGCATTCACCTCAAAGCCTAACCAGTTGCTGGCAGAGTTAGGAACAAACTGGATTAGATCAGTAGTCCATCTAATTTCATATACCACCACCAAAAGTTGGCTATACTAGATGCTTCAGAGGAAAGTGCAAGAATCCCTGCAATAGGCAGTTATGGGATAACCTGCCCCCGGGAAGGTTTCTTCCTAACCCCCAATAACTTAAGGAAAGCTTAAGCCCTGAAGCAGAGGGGATGATATCCCTTCCAAGTTGACAGTTTTGGTTTTATATAAAGACAAGCTGCTGATCCAATACCTCCTCTATCCTGAGCCCTCACTATCTTTGCATCTAGGATCCACTGCTGCTTTTAATTTAAACTTTTATATTAAAAATAACTAGATATTTGGGTTTATGGTATAGGTTGCCTAGCTTTCTAATCAAATTATATTTAGTGAACTTAGGAGAGAGAGAGATAATAGTTGTTTTTTGTGTGTGTTTTGGGAAGCCAGTAGTCAAGATCTATTTTTTCTTTTTAATGAAATGGGTTGGAATTCATGGAAGTGTTTACAGTTCAGATTACTGAGCAATGTCTGTCATATTTCAAATGCGTCTTCCATAAAGTGTCGTTAGTGCTCTGCTTACAAGGTGGTTGTGAACACTCAGCAAGAGTTGGGCTAATCGGGTTTCTCTATGTTCTTGGAATGACTCTTTTCGCTAAGGAGAGTTTAAGGAGACTTTTTGTTCCCAATGGGGTGAGGTGATTGGTTGCTGGTCATCCTCCTACCTTATTGACAGCTAACATAGCACAACCTTCCATTCTGTAACTGTTAAACTACACATTAGTCTAAGCTAATTAAATTTCTCCCTCTCCCCAAGCCCTCTTCTAATGCAGAATGACAAGACTTGCTTGAAGGAGGAGGAAAATCTCTTAGTTGCATTGCGATCACTTAATTTTGAGGTACCGGGTATGAATGCAATGGAGAGTAAAACATACCAATAATGGATCTTCAGATCTAATCTTATAGTCACGATTCCAAAGGCACTGATGGGGTCTGTGTCTTTTACACTATGGCAGTAGTTGCACAGCGTCTCATGCCAATAAAGTACAATTGAACTGGATCTGTAGTTCTGCTCTTGAGGCTATGTCTACGCTTACGGCGGCATATAGAGTAAATAAACTGCATGTCCACCTAGCAAGGGTATAAACAGCACTGTAGAAGGTGAGGCTCCACTTAGCCGAGTAGCGTAACGACAAGCCTGAACCATAGAGTACGTAACCTACATTGCTGTCTACCTGCTTAAGCATTGCCTCCTCCATCTATGCTGCTATTTTTAGCAGTGTTGTGTCCTGCTGCCTCCCTGCTGCCGGAGCCTTTCGCTGCCACAGTGTAAGGCTCTGGCAAGGAGGAGGCAGTGGGGAAAGGCTGTACACTGTGGCAGCAGACACTGCCACCAGTGCAGATAAGGCCTTAGTTAAGTTGAATGATAATGGTTATTATTTGTATTTCAGTGGCACTTCGTGGTTCTAACTCAGATCAGGGCCCCATGGGGCTATGTGCTAGGGACACACATAATGAGAGACGGTGTCTACCCCAAAGAGCTTACAATCTAAATGGGTAAGACAGACAAAAGGTGGGGAGGGGAAACAGAACCACAGAGAAGTGAAGTGTCTTGCCTAAAGTTACAAAACAGGGCAGTGGCAGAGCCGAGAACAGAGCCCAGGTCTTCCAGTGCCCAGTCTAGCACCTAGACCATGCTGCCTTCCATTATAAATAGAAATGATTAAACTTTAATTTGGACTTAATGATTTCCTGTGCTTGTTCTTTTAAGACTTTCTACAGGCTTGCTTTGGATATCATAGTCATGAACAGGGTGTGCAAGATATTCCGGCAGGGACTGATGGGGTTCAGGGGATTTCAGTTCATTGATATGACTGCCCAGGAATCCCTGACCTTTGGTATGGAAGAAGTAAGGGATTTTACAACATAGAATAAAATCATCCTCTTCCTTTTTTATAATGATTTCTCACTGTGTGCTGTTCAAATGTGCCTGTTACCCAGGCCTCTGTGAGCATTAACCTCAAAGCCTAACTAGTTGCCGACACAGAGAAGGCCCAGTTCTAGGGACCAGTGACATTCTTTTGATTCTGCATTGCCCAATATGTATATTTTAATATAAATATTTTTTTTTAGTAAATCTGATGGACTTTTAATTTATATCCTGTCTAGTATTTTTTTTATTGAAGAGGTGAATTAAAGTTAAAATATATTTGTACAATAGTTTTACAGAAGCTTGCCTTGTTATTGAAATGTTTGTGTATTTCACTAGCTCTGTGACATTTCTAATGTAATCAATGCCTCTCCCTTTTCCCTACCCTTCTTTTATTCAGGACAAGAAATATACCAAACTGAAACTGTCCTTCGACCACAATGAGTTCAAGATCAGAAAGGTCTGAGTGCACTTTCTCTTGTTTTACAGCCAGGTCTCCTTCTATCTACAGTGTAAGACCCTGAAATATTTTAAGGGTCCCCATGGGAGTGGAGCAGGAATTTGTGTGTTCCAGTAAACACAATGGGAAACTAACTCCTGTCATGCAAGGGCATTTCAATTGTTCATCTGTTAAACCTGTCATTTGACATGTTGTTCTGAATATTTTCAAAGAAACCATTTCACAACATTTACAGATACGTAGAATTTAAGACTATGACACAAACACAAGCATTTTAATCAGAAACAAACTTTGTTTAGCCAAGAGTAGTAGCTGTAAGGGCAGCGATAGCTTCTCAGCCACTGTAAACTATGGTTTTCCTTTTCTGTGCTTGAACTTTACACTGGAGCACATAAATTGGTTTCTGGACACACATGGCTGAGCCTTCACTGAAATGGAAAACAGACAATTTGGGACTAGTTCAATTACATCTCTGTAAGATGACACTGCTCAGTCTTCTGGGGTGCAAGTTCTTCCCCTTGGTCTTTTTTTCATTTGAGACTCTTAATTTAATGGGTATGTGATGTTTTGTCAGGATCACTTTCCCCTCAGGGCAATCCAGATAACCAAGAAGAAACCAGAATGGAGAACTGAAAAGGAAATGAAACTGTTACAAAGCTGCTTGCAGTTTGTGGAAAGCTACCGAAAATATAGCCTGAATCTGCAGCTACTTCTTGCTAAAGTGATTCGCTTTGAACGGTAAATGATCTTGTGGGGAGTTGTAATGGTTCTTTAAAGCAATTTTTAGAATTGTACATATTTCAAGCTTTTAAATGATAACTTTTAGCCAAAAATTAGAACAATTACACTGATAACTCTCCATCTATTGTGTCTATTGAATGTACATTATCCTGAATTATGCCTTTGTGTTTTTGCTGTCTTTATCTAATTTACTCTGTACAGTCAGTGACATATTGATCTGTCTCTTACACCCTAGAGCAGTGTTTCTCAATTGGTGTTCTGCGGAACCCTAACAGGGTTCCGCGAGCAGCTGTTCTCTGCGCTGCCGCCGAGAGCAGCTGTTCTCCGCGCCGCCGAAAAAGGGAAGATGTCCCGGATTTTTCGGCGGAGGGTATCGAGTGTAAGTGTAATTTAATTTATATTTAAATGAGAAATGCTGAGCTAGTTGTTTGTATATAATTTGCTTATTTCGACATTTTTTTTTGGCCCCATATGTAAAAATACTGTTAAGAGTTTGGGGGGTTCCGCAATTATTTAACAAGTTCAAAAGGGTTCCGTGGCCAAATTTAATTGAGAAACACTGCCCTAGAGTGAGATTTTTCAACACTGCTTAAAGAATTTGGACATTCAATTCTTATAATTATTAGTAGGAATTGGGTATCCAATCCCTTAGGGAACTTTGAAATCTCAACCAAAAATTTCATGTTAGGAGCTTCTCCAGATTAAATTTTCTTATGTCTCCCACTTCTTGCTCTTTGGTCCTTCTTGCCTTTCTCTCTTAAAGGGTCGCATTCAGACTCTGTTCATGTGTGTGGCATTAAAGAGGGTATGTTAATGGTGCAAAAACAGAAGCAGCATTAATGTTGTTCCCTTGTAGAACTACCCTCTCTAACCCGAATTTATTCCTGCCAGGAGTAGAAGAGTGTGATCTCCACAAAGCATGCGGTGTCCAGATCAGGGAGTGCATTGCAACACATACTGAATGTGTTAACGATGTCCCATGACCCTCACTGGAAATCATTCTCTGGGGCTCTTGAGCTAAGTGTGCACTCCATGAGGGTCACTAGCTTTGAGTGGGTGCAACTCTTGAGCCCTGCTTGCCTGCCCCTCTTCCTGTGCACACCTACCTCTGAGCTTGGCCTTTGGTATATATTTGTGGTGGAGGCTTCCCTCTCTGCTAGGTTGTTCCAGATTTTGAGGAGGCAGGAATTCATCCAGGAATCACTCCAATGCACAGATCAATCCCAATGCCTCTGTTAGCATGTAGAAAGCCCCCGTGTCATGCAAAAAGCGCTAGTCCATGGGAGAATGGCACAACTCCAAGATGCCTAAAAGGAGCTCTACCTCAAACAGTCACAAAGAGTCTCAATGGCCCCTCCATTGGGTAGTGGTTGATTCTTATATATGGTGCAGGCTGCTCCTTGGGCCTGATCCTGAGCTTCCACTCCCTTTGGGCTTCCTGCAGTGCAGCAACTGCCCTCTCCTGCAGCTCACCCAGTCCCTTCTTGGATGATGTCCCCCCACCTCTCCAGTTGGAGGAGATTTGGCAGCAGAAATTAGGGGCCAGCTCTCTTGCCAGCAAGGGCTCTTTGGGGCCGAAGAAAGCCATCTTCTCCTGCCTGACCATCCCCTAGCCAGGTAGGGCTTTGGGGCCAAGGACTATCTTCACAGCACAAGTGCTGAGCTGTGGAGTGGGGCACCACGTGTTTTATTTCTGAATGATGTCTTTGAGTGTTGACAGTATTATGATGGCCTTTATTTAAGAATTTAAGGCCAGAAGGGACTGTTATGATGATCTAGTCTGTCCTCTGGAATAACACAGACCACTGAATTTGCCCCAGTGACTCCTGCATCTCACCTTTACCATAGCACTGCAGTGCCTTTCGAAAATATCAGTCTAATGCTTTTTGCTTCTAGCTTCATTTGCTACTTCTCCCTCTTTTGGCCATCACTCTTTTCTCCCACCTAGAAGAACACAGAAGTTTCCTCTGTATAGTGAATTCTTCTATATAGTAATCAGTGTTTCATTGTTAAATAATGAGTTCCCTCACAGTAGGCATCATTGTTACATACATTATGGTGGTTTTATTTCATTGCTAGACTGTGTTATAAAAGTTTTAATTATATATGTTTCTAATAATGGTGTGGTGGTGGAAGGAGTTGGGCTCCACTTCTCTCACAACTCATAAGTTCCAGTTCAGGCCTGTTTCTGCTAGGTGGGAACGGAATCAGTGTTCCTGTTTTCCAGGTTTGGACGCAGGAGAGTCATCATAAAGAAGGGGCACTGTGGCAACAGTTTCTACTTCATCTACTTTGGTACTGTTGCCATTACTGAAGATGAGGATGGGAGTAGTGCCTTTACTGACCCGGATCCAACTTTGCTTCGGAAAGGTGCTGGATTTGGAGTGAGTGGTATTTATAGTAAAACTCCTGTTAGTCCCAGTATGGGAGGGGAGCTGTATGTTTACTAAACAGTAAAATAAATAACCAAGAGTTTTGGAAGGAAGATAAACTCTCATGCTTCAAGCCTTATGCTAAGCTAACTATTGGGGGCTAGGAGGAAACTTTCTCTGGGGGCAGGTTATCCCATAACCACCTTCTACAGGGTGCTAGACTAGATGTCTATATAATGTCCTCCAGTAAGGTCAATATTTGGAGTATAAAGTTGGAAGATGAATTTACAGTACTAACTCAGTTTTTCCTTTTTCTCTGTATTATAGGAAGTTGCTCTTTTAAAGGATAGGCGGCGAATTGCTACAGTTGTCTGTATGGAGGAAACAGAACTATTAGTGGTGGATAAAGAGGACTTTTTTGCTAATAAATTAGATGAGGAGCTTCAGAAAGAATTTCAGTATCGTTTCAGCTTCTTCAAGTAATTTCTTCCACTGAGATCACTCACTCCTGCATCTGCCACTTCTTTTTTACTTGCTGAATTGTTTAGCTGTTTAAGTATAGTATGAGCTATTCTAATTCTACCAATAAGTGCCCAAACAATGTGGTAACCTCTCTAGTAGGCTATATTTTCCTACCCTCACTGAGTATATTACTGAAAATGAAGCAACAGTCCTTCTAGGGGGACATGGATTAATTGATGCTTTTCCTTTGTGGCTGTTACAGTTCTACAGCTTGATCTAATATAGTACAGAGCCTTATATACAGCTGTACTGAAGAAATTTTGTGATATGCACATTTTTCATTATACCTTGAAAGAAATAGGAGGGAGACAGCCACATTCGCATTGTAATGAATGCATAGAGCACTAAAGTCTGCTGAAGTTCATGAACATAAGGATGTTTTTGCTTTTATTCTATTCTAATAAACATAATCCTGCTTTTTATATCCACTCTATAAATAAGCTTAGAATAATCTAAGTCAAGTTACTGGGGCTCCACAGATGCGTGAACGCGCAGGGGTCTGCCTGCCAGGTGTAACTTGCAGAATCAGTACCTAAGCCAGAAAAAGCACCTCCCTCCCATCAATTGCAACCATAAAAAGATCAAATTTTCCTCAGTGAAATAAGTTTTTCCTTGAATCCTCATGTTGGAATTAAGTGGTCATATGAAAAGATGTCTGTATTGTTTCTTTTTCAGAGGTCTAGATCTCTTTGCAACATGGCCTGAGTACTCAGTAGAGAAAGTTGCTAATTACTGCAAAACAGAGAAGTTTCACTATGGACAGGTGATAGTCAGGGACATCACGGAGTCAGCCAGCATAATATTCATTACTAAGGTATGATCCGTCCATCCCACTACAGTTCATCTTGGACCATTAGACTAAAACAGTGACCAGAGGCTAGTAGAGGTAAAAGTGGAGAGTGAAGCACTTCTCCAGATACATCCCCCTGGTGTTTCTTGTTTCTGCTGATTGTATCATGTCTTTATGTAGGGCCAGATTCTGACACCTTTGCTCACACTGTGTAGTACCTTATTTCACCAGTAATCCCACTGATTTTGTGCAGTGTAAGTTACTTTTCGACATGAATAAGGCTGTTGGAATCTGACCTGTCAACCATAAACTCTTCATAGATGGACATAGGGTATGTTTACAGTGCAGTTAGGCCCATTGCAGCTGATTCAGGTTTGCACGGCTTGGGCTAAGGAGCTGTTTAATTGTGGTATAGATGTTCAGGCTCAGGCGGAAGCCTGGGCTCTAGGACCCTGCAAGGTGGGAGGGTCCCAGAGCTCAGCTGCAGACTGAACGTCTGCACCGCATTTAAACAGCGAGAGCTCCATGAGCCTGAGTCACCTGGCACGAGCTAGCTGCGGGTGTCTAATTTCAGTGTAGACATACCCTAAGTCTCCCAGAAGTTCTGTAAAGCACCTAGATCATTTTAAGTGCTAAACAAATATTAATTAATGGTAATTATCAAAACATGATAGAGGAAAGAAAACTATTTTGCCATGAATACTTTACCTGTTCTTGCCTCTTGCCTTTGGAATGGATTAATTTCTGTTGTCTTGATGAAAGCACTTGTATGTACGAATATAGATGTCAACACCTTGGTACCAGAAAATTGGCTGCAATAGAAATACCTGAGATAGGTAAGCAGACAGAAACAAATGTAATTTCAAAGGATGGGGACCATAGTTTCTTAAGGGAACAGGTACTTAAATTACTTATAGTCATACAAAAAGTTCCCTGCTAACTTTCAGGTGTAATAGGATTTATGGAATTTTAATTAAATTCAAATAAATTCTGCCAAGTTGCCTATTAAAAGTGAGTTTAAAACCTAGAGAGATACTGAGGTGCAATGTCATCCATTTAGCATAACCCTTATTTTTTCCTATTTACCTCCCCTTCCTTTTTTGTCACTTTTTGACCCTCATTTGTTGTCATGTCTGAATATATCTTATAAGCTTGTGGGAGAGGGAATTTTTTTAACTTGTTCCTGACTAGTGCCTAGCATGCTTTTAGACTCTGAAATATTTAGTACAGTGGTGCACCAGTTTGATACACCAACTTGATGCCAATAAAATTATGCAGAACAAAGTGATACAGCAGTGGATGTTTTGCTCAAAGTCATTGTGCTCATCCAGAATAAAATATAATAATTGGTATATTTTTAGCATTTACATGCACTAACCATTTTGAGATGGTGAGGTTTGGACACTTGTTTTATATTCAGTGTAAATATATTGTCACTTGGCAACACAAAAATAATTTGGAAGGCCATTCTAGGTCCCAGAGGCCCCGTTGCCCTAATTAAATGTATTACTGCTGAACAGCTGTATTATGAAGGCTTATTTGAAGCCCATTGAAGTTGATGGGAAAATTCCCAGTAATAAAAACCTTCTGACTGCGAGTGTTCTCTACTTACACAAGAGTCCTACTGTCCTCAGTGGAACTGCTTATTTGAATTAGGGTTGTCTGATTGGTTCCTAATTTGCTTAGAGCAGATTTGCTTGCTATATCTGAGATAATTTACAGTATGGACAGAACAATAATCTGTGTAGGAAAAAGACACCTTTCTAGAGATGGGATTATTAAGTACTTCTGAGAGGCATTGTTGTCTGATGGACTGAGTATGGGCTGGGAATTAGGCTCTAATCCTGGTACTGTCAGTGAATTAATAGGTAATTTTTCCAGGGCCACATAGCTTTTCTGTGTCTCAGTTTCTCCATTTGTAAAAGGAGAAAAATACTTACTACTCTACCTACCTCAGTGGATATTGCAAGGATTATTTAATCAATGCTTGCACAGCAGTTTTAAGACCTAAAATTCCACAACTGTTAAGTATTATTACTGAATGGTAGTCTATGGCTAATATAATAATACCTAACTCTTTGTACTCTTCGCTCATGGATCTAAAAGTGCTTTACAAAGTAGATAGCATCATCTTCATTTTACAAGTGGGGAAATCAAGGCACTAGGCAATGGCTTGCCCAAGCCACAGAGCAAGTCAGAGGCAGTGCTGCAGTGTTAACTTTATTCTGCCAATCTGTTTTTATTAGGGGAAATGTGAAGTTTTACGACTGGTTGATCTCACCACTTGCCCATCCTATCACAAGTGGATCAGTCAGCAAATGGATTTTCCCAAACTCAGTCCTTATTACTCTATGGAGACTGGTATGTTACACTGATTTCCAGACATATATAATTTGGAAAACTTCAGCGTTACCAGCTACTGTAGCTTAGTAGTTAGTGACTCATAACTTTGTGTTATTCTTATCTGTATTTTTTGTTATAATTTCATAGATTTTAAAACCAGAAGGGACCATCATTATCTAATCTGACCTCCTGTATATCACGGGCCAAGTTAGACTCAGCAATGGGAAAGGAAGAACGGGGAGTCACAGATGCTCACAAAACAGCATCTAGTCCTAATCTTATGCTTTTCAGGGTTACAGATACTTCCAAGGCACACAACACAATTGATCAAAGCCTTGTTTTCTCACCGCCCATACTGGAATTTCTGTTAGGAAAGAATTGGGTTTGGTTTTTTTTAAAGTTATACCAGTGCCTTTGCTGGGGAGTTGATAATACACTGGTGTCATTGACCTCTAGCCTGGGAGCTCCATCGGTGAGCAGGGTCTTATAATCATTTCATAATTAAATAGCATGCAAGGTCTCAATCCTTCAAAGAGAGCTGCCCATGCTTGTGCCCACACCATGTCCTATTAACTTCAGCAGAACTCCATGCAGGTATAAGGACCTATGCATTAGATCACCTTACAGAATTGGGATCTTAGTAAATAATTTAGCTTTGACTAGTTATAAAGGAGTTTTCGTTTACTTTCTTTGCAGGCATCACAGGCAGAAAAAGATTCAATAATTTTATGTGGAAGTCCTTTCCCGTGCAGGATCTGAGTAATCTGAAATCGATGTATGTCCCACCTTTTAATCATCAGAGGGATGAAAATTTTGAAAGGCATTACCTGCCTTTAAATAGGAAATATAAAAATACACACAGAAAGCTGGAAAAACAGGACAGAGGTGACAGTAAAAGGTAGGATGAGTTACAGGTCCTTCCATAGATTATTGATCCAGGGCAATAACAGTAGATGTCCCAGGCTTGGTTTCTATACCAGGACTCTAAATAAATAAATGAAGGTATGCTTGCCAAAGTATTTCTGAGATCCATATAATGGATATATATGGACCTGCTTCTTCTCTCACTAATGGTTAGAGCTGGCCAAAGGCACTTGAATGACTTTTTTTGGGGGGGGGAGGGAAGGGGGAAATTGTCTTTTTCAAAAGCGTTTTTGTGAAAAATTATGAATGTTGTTGATTTTTTCTTGTTTTTGAATTTTTTGTGCTGTTTTAACTTTGGAAATGTTTATCTAAAAATATTATCAGAATTATTGCAAATGTTTTTGTTTACTGCAACAAAAAGTCAATAATAAAAATGTCATGATAAAAATATTGGGGGAATTGTGAAATGAAAAAAAAGAAAGATGGGTCAATTCTGAACACTGGCAAAGTGAAATCAATTAAAAAAATTATCACAAACATAGGTTTTAATTTTTGATCAGTTCCGCTTATGTTAGTGCAATTCTATTGAAAAGAATGGAATTACATTGATGTAAAATTAGATGAAAATCAGGCCCAATGTTGCATGTACAGAACAGCTTTTACAAAGAAAAAAATGTCACCCACCTCTTATATATAAACTACACTGTGTTTCATTGAGAAGAGACTTGTACAAAAAACTAGAGTTTCAGACATACATGTTGCCTGAGTGTATATGAACTGGCTATGTAGAAAAAAGGAAAAGAGGAATAGTAGTTGTGATGCGGTTGACAGTGACAGAAAAGGGGGGATGGGTTTCAAGTAGCGAATAAGTTTCCTTTCAGACATGTTTAGTGTGGTGGTCAGACATCCAGGAGATAGTTAGGTGGAGATCCTTGACTGTGCTGAAGGGAGAAAGTTGGGAGCAGAGAGGTAGATTAGGGAGCTGTTACCATACAGGTAGCAGTTGAAGCTATGTGACTGAATGAAGTTACCCAGAGAGAGAGTCTAGAATGAGAAGAGGGAATGCAGAGCTCTTGGGGACTCAAACGGAAAAGGGAATACTTGTAAGGATAAGAAGAAAAGCAAGAATGTACCAAGTCACCTTGAAAAAAAGAAGGTATGAAGGAGGAGAGAACTCTCATTTGTGTCAAAGCTAGCAGAGAAATCAAGGAGCAAAGAAGTGGATTTGAATGTATTAAATAACAAAGGTGTTTAATTTCTAATCCTGCTGGCTTGTTAGATGTGAAAAACAATTACATTGCTTGCGATCATGTCACAATAAATTCCTGTAAAGAGTGGTTCAAAATAAGTTAACATTTTTGTAGATATGACGACTTCAGTGATGATGAGAACGAAGTCATTCAGAAAGAAATATCAGGGTTGTTCCGGAAGAAGCTAACTGTTCTCACACCACATGGAGAGATACCTATTGCTGTTGCCACAGCAATTTACACTAGGGTCAATGAAGTGCATGAAGGGGAGCTCTTGGTGAGTACATCCAGAAGGGCAAGTTGCTGTAATAAGTTTGTGACCTATCTAGCAGCAAAAATTCTTCAGACCTCACAGTCACATAAACCCTGAATGACCAATTCCCGTTCCTCCAAATATTATGAAGTAGAACTTGTGCAAATCAGCTCTTTGTGTCCCATGGTCCATATATTTAGTAATCAGTCCTGTAGTGAAGGACTTCTCTGGAGCAAAGGACATGGAATGCTTTGAGAAATTCTGCTACTGCTGAAGGGAACTGATGGCCCCAAAAATCATATGTAGCCTCCAAGTCTGTGGATCACAGAAAACCCTCAATATTTCCATGGCTGGCTGCCATAAAAGCTCTTTCCTGTTAACTCAAGTCCATGCGGGTATTACTTTACATGAGAATTGACATAAAACCAGTGTTGTGGTATTACCTCATACTTATCGTGCAGTATGAAGGATGATGCTAAATGATCCTATGGAGGATAGTTTCTGCATAATCACAAACTCTGGGCTGTTGTGTTCTACTTATTAAGGTAGCCAGGGAGGAGACATGCCCTGACTTAGTGATCTTTGCTTGCCTGGGTTATCTCCCTAAGAATTCTCTGCTGGTGGAGATTCCATGGAGTCCAAGATGAAACTTTCATCTGTTTCCCCTGTGACAGAAACCTTCAAAGAGGGTAGGAAGTGATAATACCCATTGCTCTTCCTCAAGATGAATTTCCTCTAGTATCCAGGTTGGTGCAGGGATGTGTAATTGAGACCTCCCTGACTTGTTTGGTTGACTCTTCTAAACAATGTTTATACAGTTGCAAAATCTCCTTCTACAAAATATCACTAATACCAGGAAAGAGAGTTTCCAAAATGACAAATTCTCAAACTACCTCATAAATTATATTTATTTTTTTTAAAAACCCCAAAACAAAGCCTTAACTGTCAAATTCTGCCCTACTCAATATAAACAACAACAATATTCAGATGCATGTATACCGGTACACCAATCCAGAGTACATGGTGATGTGCAGATAGCTTTTTTTTATTCTTTTGTTTACCCCACAGGGGATAAGCCAGCATCTTCTACCTGAAGATAAGCAAGATAATCGGAGCATGGTTTTGATCAGTCAGGGAGCTGAGGTCATTCGTCTGAAAAAGGAGAAGTTTGAGGAATTAGCAGATCATACAACAATAATGAAATTACACAAATTACAGCCTATTATTCCCAGGTAAGTGAAATTAATATGTCTGGGGACAGAAATGTACCCATGAACTAGTGTTCAAAAAAGTAAAAGAGCTGGTTGGCCATCATTTACCCAAACTCATTTTCACTTAATTGGAATTCAAGGATGAAATTTTGGCTCTGATGAAGTCAATGGTAGTTTTGCCATTGACTTAAATGGATCCAGGCGTTCACCAAGTGTCTTTGATCCTTTTCAGTGATGATGAGCTGTGTCAAAGCTTTCTGGAACAGAACCACTGGAAAATATTCAAGAAAGATCTGGTGAATCTTTTACTGGAGCGGAAACTCATGATGATGGCAAGTCCTCAGCATGTAAAGCCCAAGAAAGATATTTATAGTTCCTGGAGCGTGAATAAAGCAGGTATTTTAGACCTGACCGCGACCCACCGTCATCCTCCAAAAGGCACTCAGCAACAACAGCATAGATTTACCCCTGTCAGCACAGGACAGGGAAAGGATTCTGACGGCCTGCCAAATATTGAGCTAAGATTGATTCATGGCATTGCTGTACCACGGCCCAGTTTGAAAGGATTGTTCTAGTGAGAGAGAGGAAATCAGGCCAGCAAGTTCAACAGCATACATGCAGCTTGAGAAGCCAAAAAGTGAAACAGCAAAATTTTTATTTGAATGTTACAAAAATAAGTGAATTTTTAAAAAAAGTAGCTTTCTCCAATTTCTATTTAACAAGTAAATGTTCCTCCCTGGATTTCTGCTGTGAACTCAAAAGTGATAATCTGCATTTTTATTAGCTTTGAGAAGGAAACCTATTTTCATTGTTTTGTTTTTCTCTGCAAGATGGATATTTTTATACAAAGTTAAGATTTTCTGATATTTATTTTTTATCCTAAGATACTTTCAGATTTTAAACAACATATTTATTACAAATGGAAATAAATTGAACAAAGATTTTAGCACCTCTCTGAGTTCAGATGATCAGGAAGCCATGTGAAATAACTAATGTGACGTTTAAAGTGTTCATTGGCTACTGCTGTAGTCTTTGTTGTTCTTCATTATGTTTGGGAGGTTTATAATATGGCTTAAAATTTAAACTATTGAAATGTGATTCATGCAGCTTTACAAGTTTGAGCTTCCAACACTGGAGATGAAAGTTTATATTAAAGTTTTCAATGAAATACAATTGTGTAAATCTTTGATGTAGTCTTTGGAGTTCTCCACGTTAGCTGACCCAGTTCTGGGCATGAACAATTAATGTATTTCTGACATGCTGTTGTCTGAGGGAAGTTAATTCTGAGAGATATCTACTTAAAAACATCCAGTATAGCACTGAAGTCTCTCACATCTTGAATCACCGTAACAATAAAGAAAATAAAAATGAAGCAACAGAGAATTTGACAGGAGCATATGCATAAAGATGAGATACTGGAAGAAATTGTGGGCTGATTTTCAGAAATGCTGGGCAGTTGTAATGGATGGTTTTGTTTAAAAAAAACCAAAACAAAACCAAAAAACAAAAGAAACTGCACCAAACTTGTCTAACTTATTCATAGTGTGAATCCAGGTGATTCTTTGCTAAATAACTATTGGATCATTTTTATTTTAAAGTACATATGTATTTTCATACTCTGTCTTCTATAGTTAGCAATCAAATATTCTATCAGCTCAATTCCCAATAGTTCAGTTCTCTAGTACAGGTACAGGCCAGGCTACTGGTTCAAATCCAGTTAGTAATAAACCTAAAGTAATTAAAATATGATTTTGTTTGCTCATGTGAAATGAAGTGTCAGTGTCAGGTTAGTCCCTAAAGTACATAGTGCACAGCTCAAAAACAGTCACAAATGAATATTCTTGTTGGCAGTCTCATCAAGTCAGACACAGACTGAGCAGACCTGAATAGTAAATATGTTCTCACTTCTATAGGAAGTCGTCAGAACAGGGTTGAGTCACACTGATAGGAAATGTGAAAATGTATATGCTTCATTTTTCCTTGCTGTATTTGTTTTCTGGATAAATAGCAGATTTCATACTGGATACCTCAGCTGAAAACCTAGCATACAAAGATATATAAAACGATTATTATAGAGAAAGTAAATAGAGCAATCCTGTATGCCATTGTTGACAGCAACAATTTAAGAACTGTACAAAAGAAATACTTTTTGACACAGTGCATAATTAAACTGAGGAACTCCTGGCCCCAAGGTGGTATTGAGGCCAAGAACTTAATAGGATTCAAAATAAGACTAGTCATATGGAGAATTAGAACAATACATAGTAGACATTATCTTTTTTTATATACAAGGGATATAAATCCTCATGCTTCAGGGCATAAACTAACCACTAACTGATGGAGGTTAGGAAGAATTTTGCTTATGGGAAGGTTATTCCATAATTGTTCCTTGGGGTGGGGGAATAGGATTTGCAGTTTAATCCAAAGTGTCTGGTACTGGCAACTATCAAAGACGGTTTGCTGGTCTAGAGGGACCCTTGATCTGATCTGATCCGCTATGATAATTCTTTTGTATGTTCAAGTGCTGCCAATCATGATTACTCAAGCCTCAAGCAACCCATTTCATGCACAAAAACATCAGTTCTTGAACAGCTCCTGCAAAAGCCTCTCTGCAAATATTTTAAAACATTTCTTTCCTTGTTACTATGAAGCTATGAGTAGGAAAACACAGGAATTTTCTTTCTTTTGGATTTATTTGTTCTTGCTGATTATTCACAGCTTGAAATCCTAATTCTTTGTTTGTAACATCATAAGCACTTACACAGCAACCAATCATGTCACAATGGATTATGAGTCCAGGACTGGAATTAGTAGTTAGTGAGGCATCAAAATGCTTAAAGGTTGACTCCAACCACTTACAACACTTTTGTTTGAGTGGCAAATTGGATGAATAACCAGTTTTTAAAGAAATTATATATATATAAATGTGTCTTTGACCCCATTCTTCCCCATGCTTTATGCTCTGCTGAGAGTTTGTTATATCATCACCAGGAAGCAGATACTGCACAAGGGAGCAGCTGTCTGACAAACAATAGCTATGTAAACTATATAGTGTTCGTGGGAGGAGTCCCCACCCCCACGTCTAGCAGGTGCACGACGTCAAGTCCTGAGGGAATGATGGTGGAAGGGAGTTATACAGGCCCTACACTATCTCCTCTCCCTCACCATAGCAGATGAAAGGGCTTCTAGAAGGGCTAGGAGGCACTGTATAAGTAGTAACAAGAGGAAGCGGGGGATCAGTTGGCTGAACTCCCCAGCATAACCCTTCCTCTTCATGCATCCTCTCCTCTCTCCTGCTCAGCCAGCTGCCTTTATTTGTCAGAGCTGCTGCTTGGTTCCTAGGCTACCAGATTTTTAAAGGGTGTGTGTGTATGAAGTTGAGCAGGTGTCCCCTTCCTCAGTGATATTAGTAGCAGTTCTTTTCAAATTGTTTGTGCAAACCTCAGCCAGCTTCTGCTGCCCTCTTCTGATGAGAGAAATAGCAAATCTCAGGAGAAGGCAGAGCCTATGGGAACTTAAAAAATCCTACATTATATATTCTTTAAAAGATCAAAATTAGTCATTTCTCTGTAACACTCATTTTAAACAAGTTAGCACAAAATCATTCCAGTCATTTTGTGAGAAGCAAAGATCTTATTTTCATGTGAATGTCCTTTAAATAAAGAAAAAGGGAAAAGAAACTTGGATACGTACAGCTATGTTAAAAGAAATGGACTTTCTTAGAACTATATATTCTATGAAGCATCACCAACTCAATAGATTATGCAAATAAAGACTTTGTATCATTCAGCATAGCTGTTGGCTCTATCTTATCTTGCTTGTTTTATGTTAAACAGCTAATCATTGAGATCTGCATTGTAAATGAGTCATAAACGTAGTAATACTATAAACTTGTTTCCTTTACTTTAGTCTAGAGAATACCAATTCATGAATTTGGCAGCAGAACTACAGATAATCTCATATATATATATATATATATATATATATATATATATATACACATTTTTCCATATTTTGTTTTCTGATTAAATGTTTTATTAGATTTTAAATAGATATACAATCCAGAGTTAGCTGCAACATACTCTCTAAAGTCCTGACCCTCTCCCATTAAAGTCAGTGAGAGTTTTGCCACTGACTTCACTTAATACAGGATAAGGCCCTAACAGAGGTTCATGAACAGCTGCTGCCTGTGTTGGTTCCTTCTTATTTCTGTTGCTAAACTACAATAAAAGACAGCTTAAAATAAATTAAATATTCCCCTAATATGAACTTTCTATGTAAACAATTGCTTTAGTTTTCACAGAGATGTTCTGATCCTAATTGGGAAGGAAGGTGGTCCCTGCAGTCATAGATTAGAGGAGAAAGAGGTTGTTCAGACGATGTCTGTATTAAAATGTGGTCCATATTATTAGAAAATTTTTGAAAAACCTTGCATCATGTGGTAACAGAAATTATGTATTTGAGAAAGAACAGAAGTAAACATAGTAAAGGTGGAAACCTAATGAAAGAAAAGAAAGAAACATGACATGTACTCCGGATCAAAAAATCCAAACACAGAAACAGTTTGACTTGCCCCAGTGAACTGAAATAAATGTAAGGATTGCCTTAAATATAACAGTGCTTTTTTGGGGGGAAATTAATTGAAATTTTTGCTGGGTTAACTCTGCAACCCTTTGACTGCACTGTCCTTGGGTTTTGTGTGAGGAGAATAGGCAATGCAAGCAAACTGGAAGAAAAAAATTAGATGTGCAGTGATAGTAGATAGTACAAACAAGCTCTCAATTTTCTTATGACAGGAATATAAAATAAGTCTTCCCATTCATTCTGAGATGAGAGTGATTTGAGAAATTCTCTCTCATCTAATGCTATTGTATGCGGTAAATGGTTATAAGGGCTATCTAGCCTTTGTAATATTTGCAAACCACTGAGTTAAAAGTTATACGGTGATAGTGTTACATTTAAAAAGAATTATAAAAATCGTTTTACTTTTATTACTTCTACCAATAAAAATAAATTAAAATGCAAACAAAAAAAAATAAATTCAAAATCTGTAACAATGAATTCAAATTGCAAAATGTAAACAAAGGTGAAGAAATACAAAACGTAAGGTACCCTACGGAATCTTATTGTAGCGTAACAGCCTTTATTTGGCAGACTTATTCTGAAGTGCAAATATTTGATACAAATACTCTTTACTTGAACAATAAGGCTCCTATCCTGCAAAAATGTATGTATCTGTGTAACTTTATACACCCGAACGGACCCACTGAGTAGTCAAGAACATGTTATAATTGTTTGCTGGATTGGTACCTGACTGCTAATCAGTTAGCGGAAATACCATGTAGTGACAGGAAAATTAAACAAGTTACCATACCATATGCTAAAATAACAAGCTATTTCTGTCTTTTAAAGGACAGCATGTCACATGGGCTTTTGCAGTAATACCACTGTTTACATTGAGAAGTTCCAGCGGGGTAGCTGTGTTAGTCTGTATACAGCAAAAACAACGAGAGTTCTGTAGCACTTTAAAGACTAACAAATTTAATTTCTGCAGGCATAAGCTTTCATGGGCTGCAACCTACTTTGGCAGATGTAAGGAACAGAAATCACATAGGAGGCATGTATATACATATCCAAGGGAAGTAACAATAATGGGGAAGGTAGATGAAAGCAAAGTCCATTCAGTTAGTGTAGTTGAGGCCTATTCACAACCATTGATTACGAGGTGAGAATGTGTATTAGTGGCAATTACTTCTTGTAATGAGATAACCATTCCAAGTCCCAATTCAGACCCAGTTTGATTATGTCAAGTTTGCAGATGATTTCAAGCTCAGCAGTTTCTCTTTGAAGTCAGTTTTTGAAGTTTTTTTGTAGGAGTATGGCAACTTTCAAGTCAGTGACAGAGTGTTCTGGGAGACTGAAGTGTTCTCCAACTGATTTATGGATGTTATTATTTTTTATGTCTGATTTGTGTCCATTTATTCTTTTGCGTAGTGACAGTCCAGTTTGGCCAATGTACATGGCAGAGGGGCATTGCTGGTACATGATGAGCCCCTTATGGTGTGGCTGATGTGGTTAGGACCAGTGATGGTGTCACTAGAGTTGATATGTGGGCAGAGCTGGCAACGGGGTTTGTTGCAGGGAAAGGTTCCTGGATTGGCCTTCTTGTAGGGTGTATGGTTGCTGGTATTTGCTTCAGGATGGGGGGCTGTCTGTAAGCAAGGATAGGTCTGCCTCCCACTTCTTGAGTGAGTGAGGGATCATCTGCTAGGATAGGTTGTAGATCCTTAATGATGTGTTGGAGAGATTTTAACTGGGGACTGTAGGTGATGGCCAGTGATGTTCTGTTGTTTTCTTTGTTGGGTCTGTCCTGTAGTAGGTGACTTCTGGGTACCCATCTGGCTCTGTCAATTTGTTTCTTCACCTCTCCAGGTGTGTATTGTAGTTTTAAGAATGTTTTATGGAGATCCTGTATGTGTTTGTCTTTGTCTGAGGGATCGGAGGAAATTTGGTTGTACCTTAAGGCCTGGCTGTAGACAATGGATCATGTAATGTGGCCAGGGTGGAAGCTGGAGGCATGAAGATATGTATTGCGGTCAGTCGGTTTTCGGTATAGGGTGGTATTAATGTGACCATCATTTATTTGTATTGTAGTGTCCAGGAAGTGGATTTCTTGTGTGGACTGGTCCAGGCTGAGGTTGATAGTGGGGTCGAAATTATTGAAATCCCGGTGGAATTCTTCAAGGGACGCTTTCCTATGGGTCCAGATGATGAAAATGTCATCAATGTGGCATAGGTAAAGGAGAGGTGCTTGGTGACGAGTTTTGAGGAAGCGTTGTTCTAGGTCAGCTATAAAAATGTTGGCATACTGTGGGACCATGCAGGTGCCTATAGCTGTGCTACTGACTTGAAGGTATAGATTGGCTCCAAATCTGAAGTAGTTGTGGGTCAGGACAAAGTCACAAAGTTCAGCTACCTCTAACTGAATGGACTTTGCTTTCATCCACCTTCCCCATTCTTGTTACTTCCCTTGGATATGTGTATATATATATATATGCCTCCTATGTGATTTCTATTCCTTACATCTGATGAAGTGAGTTGCAGCCCACGAAAGCTTATGCCTTCAGAAATTAAATTTGTTAATCTTTAAAATGCTACAGAACTCTCGTTGTTTTTACTGTTTACATTGTTATATATCAAATAAACTCTCTAAACAATAGTTGGATAAGAGCAAAGACTGTAAAGAAAAGTCTCTTTCTTTCTGAAACTTGTAGTAGCTCTGCTTTACCATACTTTACCACAAGTCTTTACCACAAGACTGACTGATACTTTGAGAAAAGACATGAGAGAGAGCAAAAGGAAATAAGTGAAAGTCTTGTGGGCTTAAAAAAAACCCAACAAACTATTGCAAGAACCAAAATCCATTCTAATTTTGGTCATATTGGGGGCTAAAATACTCTCAAATTGCAACAGGTTATATGACCTTCAGATGATCAGAGTTTAGAGGTGTTTCTAATAAAAAGGAAAAGTTTAAAATGAAACTAAAAGTAGAAAAAGGAAAGAATATTTAACTGATAATGTCCAACATGGCCCCAAAGCAATCTTTGGAGAGACTGTTTAAGACGTGGAAACATGTTTTGTATTACTGTTGTAGTCCATAAACTGGAATCCTGGTAACCCTACATCGCCATCAGTGCAATGACATGACTTTTGGTTTTTGTATCAGCAGTATTAATTTGTATCAGCACAATTCTGGGAATAAAGTGTTTTTGATAGCTCGCCTCTACAAATGGGCACCAAGCTACATTTTAAAAAATGTTTTAAAATTTGTTTTAAAAAGGGATGCTAATGTATGAAAGCTATCAATGGGACTACACTTTTTAACCTCCCGCTAACCATACTGGAGTGGAGGAGTTGGGGGGAAGGGGGAGAGAGAAGAGTATTATTGTTTTGCCTTTAGGGGACCTGTTCACTCACATTCAGCAGAGGTTAGTAACAATGGCAAAGTGTTCCCATCTTACAGCTAGCCTACGTGAAACAAAATGGGTTTAGACTTCAGTCCAAATCATCAATTGGTTGTGTAATAAAATGACACCTCGCTGCCAGTCTGGAAAACCCAAGGGAAGTCTTATTTTTATGAACCCCTGGCACACCTTCAGCACCCGCTGAGAATTCACTAGGTGATGGCTGGGGAGATTGGTTAACATCGCTGTCCCTTGGCTCCCTTCTCCCTGCAGGCAGCCAGCTTAGGAGGCAGGTCCCTGCTGACCCTGAAGGGACCAGAGACACACCCATGCCAAGGGCCAGTTGAGGCTCGATGGCTGCCTAGAGGAGTGACTGACTCCCAGTGACAGGCCCTTCTCCCTGGGGGACTGGCTCCCACAGAGCGAAGGGGGCGCACGCTCCTGGCGCCGGGGGCAGGGCTGCCCTAGGCCCCTCAAGCCGACGGGGCGCCTACCAGGCCTCAACATGTCCGCATATCCTCGCGTTCGCTCTCCTCTCCGAGGCCGCCGGCGGGGCGGGGCGGGGCGAGGAGCCGGCTGTGCAGGAATGTGGGCGGGGTGGCGTGGCAGGGCCCGGCCTCCTCCCCGCGCCCAGGCCGAGGCGAGCTGTGTCGGGCAGCGGCGTTAGCGGCTGCGCGCTGAGAGGAGCCGCTCCCCGCCCGGCCGCCCCCTCCCTCTGCGCCTGGGGTAAGGAATCGGGGAGGTCCGGCTGAGCCTAAACGTGAGATCCTGGGGAGGGGGCGGCTGCTGGGGTGCACGGGGCAAAGTTGGGGGAGGGGGACAGACTGACAGGGGGGAAGGACCGATGGAAAGAGGAGGCGAGTGTCAGGGAGGGAGGAGGAGGGAGTCCGCTCCTCGCCCCCGGAGATCACTGCCCAGAAAGACGGGGGGAGGCGCGGGGGAAGTAGGGCTAGAGGAGCTGAGCAGCGGGAGGCAGAAGGGGGTCACCAGACATGAGGAGGGGGAGAGCGATAGGGAGGTAGAACTGGGAGAGGACTGGAGGGAGCCAGACCTGCTGACAGAGATCGGAGGGAAGAGGCTGATGGCAAGGGGTGGGAATTGCAGAGGGGACAGAAGCAGAGATTGCTACTTGTGGCAAGGCCTCTGCCAACCTTGTCTCTTATCTGCTTTTACTAATTTGTAATCCTCTGAGGTTTGTTGTTAGCTTTGGGTTGTGAGGGGGAAACTCTTGGGCTGTGTCTACGCTAGGAAGCAGCAGTGCGTTTCGGCCCTGAGACCTGGGCGTTGCAGGTTCCCTTGTTAATTTGTGTCTCTCTCTCACAAGAGAGCCTGGCTTTGGGCATAGGGAGGGTTTTAACTTACTCATGTCCTGCAGTCTGTTTGCTTGTGTGTTTTCGGTTGGTAGGAAAAAACAAAGCAGAAAACCACAGCAATAAACCTAAGTTAATTTTGTAAACTTAGTAGAGAGGTTTAATTTAACTTTTAAGATGATGGGAGAGTTATAAAACAGAGTCTAGAAATAAGATACACTGCATACAGGATTTGTTTGTTTTTTACATAATTTCTTTCTTTTTGTAGGTCAATTATCCACATTAATATTTGGCTTTTTTCTTACACCTCCAAGACCATTGTATTTTTTGCCTTGTGATTTTATCCTGTTTTTTTCTGTTAACTCAGCTGCAAAACACAAGATCATGAAGGCTGTAAACCAAACGGTTCTTTGTTAGAGATAATGTCACTGATAAGAGAAATAGAGATTGTCTCCACATAGTTCCTGAGGTCTCCATTTTAAATATGGATTTCCCTCTCTCATCATAACCCTGAAAGATTTATTTTTACCCTGAGGTTAATACTAAAATGCCATTGCTGAAGAAACTTGACAATAGCCTTTAACTGGTTGAATTGTGCAGCATCGTTTACTCAGGAGATATTTTGAAACCCATTTGTTTTCATCCTTGAAATTTTTTCCCTGGGTTATGGAAGAACATAAAAGCAAAAACATACGAGAGGAACAATTTGGAATATAAACTGAGCATGATAGGATCTTGAACACAAATTGTTGGAAAAGGAGAGAAGAGGAGGTGAAGGAATGGCATCCAGAGAACGGCTGTATGAACTTTGGATGCTTTATTGTAACAAGGTAACTATTTTATGCTTTTTTCTTTTTTATTTAAACTTCTTTTGCACACCTTAATAGCAGGAGATGTTAGTTTGCTTTGTTGTTCCCTGAATGTTTATTTAATAGATTTGTGTGGATTCCAAAGCAGTTACATAATTCACCAAAAATTAAGATCAAATTATTTGTGACTTGATAGTTTCTTTTCTTTTTCTGTTTAATATATACTACACAAAACTCAAACTAAACAAAACCCTACATTAAAAGAACATTAAAGTTGCAAAGTCAAGCACTCAAAAGTTAAGGAATGTTGGAATTAAAGTTACCTGTGCTACCTTAATTAGACTCCATTCTACATATTCATTGTGATAGTTTCTACCATATGATCACATAGTATTTCATTCCCAGGACCCGTCTCATTCTGTGCACAGGATGGATAATTACTACTTACTTAGCAGCTATCCAATATTTTATTTTGTTCTCATTGCTCAACCTGTGGCCTCAGGCCTCATTTTACTTCATATTATTAAAACTCTGATCTGAAGATAGACAAGCCAGTGGTGCTTATCACTACAGTATCTAAGTGCTCACAAACATTAATGAATTTATTTTCAAAGCATCCTTGTGAGATGAAGGGATAGTAGTAATATCCCCATCGTACTTAACGTTATATAGTGCTTCATATGTTCAAAGTACAGCTCCTGTTGACTTCAGTTACCGTTGGGAGTGCACAGCACTTCTGCAAAACAGAAGTTCCCTCACAGGCACATAGAGTAATTTTAAACTGGAAACATCTGAAAACATTAACCATTTTAGAGACCCTGTCTATGAAGTGTGGAGGAATGGAGAGGATGCACGTGGCTCACATTCTGAGGGCCACCACAGACCATAAGATGGTAGGTAATCAAGCTAAATTTCATTGGTGAAGCTTCTATAAAGTTGGCTGTGCTAGAGCACAGGACAAGGCTCATGGCAAAGATTTTAACGGGATATTACCTGACTATGTTTAAGGGCTTTAAAAACCGAGAGGGTCACCTTAAAAATCCATTTGCCATGTTAGAGACAGTTAGTGTAAAGAATGTAATGTGGCAAAATATGGTCACAGCTACACAGCCCAGTGTTCGCCATTCTGCTCTTACGATAACCAGTAGAGAAGTCTTTCCCCTAATTATTTAAGTAATGTAGTTCTGCCCAGTCAGGTTTCACTAATTTGTTTGTTCTGAGCTTTCTCTCGTTTTCTTTTCCTTTGTATAGACTCACATGTTCCCTTAAGCACATCTTTAGCCTGGTAGGTCAGACACTGGCTTGAAAGCAACATTGTTGTCCTGCTACTAGGGGTATGTCTGCACTGCAATCTTGAGGTGTGAATTAAGCTCCGATGGACATACCTGTACTAGCACGGGTAAAAGTAGCAGTGGATGTGGTGACACAGGCTTCAGTGTGGGCAATACAAGCATGCCGGACAGATATTGGGTACATATTTGCTGAAGCCTGTGCTGCTGTGTCAACACTGTTGTTTTTAGCAATGGTAGAACTGGTAAAGCTAGTGTCTACCTGAGCTGCAATCACACCTAGGATTGCGGTGTAGAAATACCCTGGTTTATGTGAAAAATATCCATTTTCCAAGAGACTGAATGCACTGTATTATTTCCATCTACAGTGACCCTGAATATTGAGAATCTTAAGGCCATCCTAAAATTCTGATTTTCAGGTGAGACAACCAGAGTGCTGCACCTGTTGGGCTTTTCCTTAAGAAAAGTTGTGCATAAATAGTCATTTTAAAATAAACCACGTGGTTTTGAGCACTGGATTTCTACTTTATTTCTATAGAGTTCATCTGCCTCACAATAACAGTGCTAGTATACAGTGTTCTCTCTGTATTGGTTAGGGATGTCTGTGCTGTATCATGTTTTTTTCTATTATTGTTATAGTGTGTGGAAAGGGAATTGTGGTTCTAAAACTTTATTGGGGTTTAAGCCTAGGGTCTGGACTGAGTGGTGTGGACTGATGACTGTTAATAAATAGTGAATTAGTTTAAAAAAAGGCTAAAACACCATTATTTAGAAGTTATTTTTCTCTGTGTTGGAGGAATCCCCAACAAGGGGGAGAGACTGTGCAAAAGGGCCAGAAATTTCCTCTAAAGGAACAAGGGAGTGGATTTGGATAAGAAAATATGGCCCTAAGTGCCTGTAGGGGCCACCAGTTCAACTATTCTCTACATAATAGTTATTAGACCTCTGCCCCGCAGTTTAGGTATAGACACTCAAATGCTGCATGTTGAGATTCATGTGAAAACAATTTATACGGTGTACTTGGTTTCTTTTAGTTGTCTCCAAATAAATGTTCTTTGGTCCTCAGAGTAGTCCCTATGATAAGATAGTCATATTAATTAACTTTATCTGCTTGTGGAGAAATAAAGAACTTGAGTATTCAGAGCTGGCAGTTTTCACAAAGACTAAATAATTAATTTGAACAATCCTCTGTGGCCAGTGCTATACCAAATTCTTTGTAGAGTGAGTCCAGGTTAGACGCCGCATTTGTAAACAAGCACTTTTCATTCATTGACATTGTTTTTGTCTCGTAATCCTTATTGTTATGGGAAATTAAAATAAATTTGACCTTGATGATGGAGTAGCCCAACATGTCTTCTGCTTTTTTCTTGAATATTTTCAATGAAGGTTCCCTTGGGAAGATAATACAGGTGTTATCTACTTTATTTATGGCCAAATATAATTACTTCTATCTGTTGCTGTAAATTGATTCAGAGTAAACTTTTCATGCCACTTTTACCTGCTTACTTTCAGAAGTCACTATCTTCCATTGGATGTTTTAAAACTTAATCTGCTGTGTCAGTCATCTGTGCCAAAAGAGGGTGGAACTTACTATAATGGGCTTCCATGTGAGATTGTAGCAATACAAATGTGAGAGTTAATGTACCTAACTCTCAGAAAACTAACTCTGATCGTTAAACTTATAAACCCTTCTTTAAATAAAATGATGCTAAAATTGTTTCCTGTATGGTCTTGTATATGTATGTCTGTGTAAAATATAGTATTTATAACAGAATAAGTGGATTTGTGATTGGACCAGCCTTTTGTATTGTAAGGCAGATTGAACCATATAATTGAAACTGATTCATTCAGACAAATGATAATGTAGTTGCATTTCAAAACCAATCTTGGCTCTTGCAAAATTATATTGTTTAATTGTGGTGAGAAGTATGTAATTTAACCAGAATATAACCTTTTTTGACATTAAACCTTGTGAAACGCATTCCCACTCTCCAATGATGTCATCCTGACTTAAACTTGCACAGGTCCTCCTTGTTGAATAATTGCTGATTTGTCCAAGTGATTCATGTCACAATATACTACGTAGTGTTATTGCTCTTTTATATCAAATAAACAAGCATGCTACATACAGTCAGAATATGTTTATAGTGGCAAAAACAAAATATTTGAATGCTTGTAATAGTTATACATAAGACTAGACTTTCTTGCCTCTATCTATATTCTTGGAGGATTTTGATTTATTTAAAGCAATAGAAGTATAAATGAACTATTTAAAAAAAATCAGTTTTCTCCCAGTTAATTTAATTAGAGATGATATATCATAGACCTTAGGGCCATAGGGACCCATCATGATTATCTAGTCTAACCTCCTGCACATCATAGGCCAAAGAACCTCACCCACTCACTCCTTTAATATGCCTATAACCTCTGGCTGAATTACTGAAGTCCTCAAATATTAATTTAAAGACTTCAAGTTATAGAGAATCCACCATTTACTCTGGTTCAAACCAGCAAGTGACCACACTGCAGAGAGAGAAAATCCTCCAGGGTCTGAGCTAATCTTACCTGGGGAAAAATTCCTTCCCAACCTCAAATAGGGCAGCCGGGTAGACCCCTGAGTATGTGTCCATGACCCACCAACCGGACACCTGGGAAAGAATTCTCTGTAGGAACTCAGAGCTCTCACCAACTAGCGTCCCATCTCCAACTGTTGGAGATATTTGCTAATAACACTTGTAGATTGGCCATATGCTATTGTAAGCAATCTCAACATACCATCCCTTCCATAAACTTAACAAGCTCAGTCGTAAAACCAGCTAGGTGTTTTGCCCTCACTGCTCCTCTTGAGAGACTATTCTAGAACTTCACTGCGCTGATGGTTAGAGACTTTAATCTAATTTCAAGCCTAAACTTGTTTGATTGCCAGTTTATATGCATTTGTTCTTGTGCCAACATTGGCCCTTAATTTAAATAATTCCTCTCTCTCCTTGGTGTTTATCTCTCTCATGTATTTATAGAGAGCAGTCATATCTCCCCTCAGCCTTCATTTGGTTAGGCTAAACAAGCCAAGTTTCTTCAGTGTCCTCTTGTAAGATACATTCTACATGATCATGCGTGTAGCCTTTCTCTGCACATGTTCCAGTTTGAATTAAGTTTTCTTAAATCTGGGAGACCAGAATTGCACACAGTATTCCAGATGAGGTCTCACTAGGGCCTTGTATAATGGTAATAGCACTTTCCTATCTCTACTGAATAAGCTCTCTGTCAGGCTGAGAGAGTGAGAGAGTTGTGAACACTTTCTTTTAAAGTTATCTGTGCCCATGAGTGGGTGAAACTTGCCTTATTCTTCCCTAGCTACAGTTTTTATCTAATGAAACATTACAACAAAAATTTTGCTTGTTATAGAGATTTCTTGGTGTCTAATCATCATTCATGCAGTGGTAATTTGAATAAATATAAAATTATTATATTGTAATGAGCAGGCTAATGTGTTTTGTGCCACTTCCCTCTACTATGTAGAATCTGAGCCATTTCATTATGTTATAGTAGTCCCAATTGCTAAATTAATGGCAGGTTTCTTTGTCAGGTGGCAGAGGCCTTTGCTTTTGAAAAGAAGGAGCTGAAGTCTATCCCAATTGTTAATATCAAGTTCCAAGTGTCCTTACTGTGCAATATAATGACGATGTTATGAAGTTCCTAGATAGCCACAGATTCGGTATGGCCTTATTAATTGATAACAATATTGTTCTTTACAAGTTAATAAGGAACATACAACTCAAAATACAAAAAAATTAAACTGTTAAATTATTTAGAATCAAATGCTGAAGAAACTAAGAGAATAAACAGTGAATCTTAAAAGGCATCACATACCATGATTTGGGATCACATGTGCAAAAGCTCAAGAGTATAAGAATAACTGGGACAAATGCATAAAGATTGGGTTTATGTATGATGAAACTCTTGATCCTCCACATAAAAACTAGTTAGTGCAGTTGCCTGAATAAAGGAGTACTACAAGACTGACTCAAATAACAAGAATGACAAATGAAATAGCCCAATGAATTTTGTAAACAAAAATTGCAAACAAAAAATGGTATTGCAAGGAATACTAGCCAACAGTCCATTAATCTGCAGTGTTGCTTCATGTGTGAACTAAAATGTCAGTAGGCATTGTTAAAATGGTTATGAATTTCAGAAAGGCTGAACACCTGCCATATACAGGCTAACAGCCACTTTTAGGTAGTGAGCTGTTCCTGACACAGGAAACAGGACACTAAGGGAAAGATGTTATCCCTTTGTAAACAAAACAAACCAAAAAAACCTATTAATGACAAAGATGAAAAGCTGCCAAAAAGGTCCAATCAATAAAACTTTGTAGTCAACCTTTAAAAAAAAAAAAAAAAAAATTAAAGTAGCAAACATCCAACAGTGTGGGGAAGGAAATCTCAACTTGACTTCCATGCTCATACAAACAATATTCAATTGTAGCTTCTCAGTATGGGTTGAGACTTCTTAGTGCCACTACAATATAAACCTATAATAATGTATTATTCTCACTCAGTGTCTAAAAAAGATATTTTGAAAAATGCCTATCTGATTTATAACATGAATCCTGTAGCACTTTAAAGACAACACATTTAATTTCTGCAGGCATAAGCTTTCGTGGGCTGTAACCCACTTTGTCAGATTTATCTGATTTATGAGCCTAAATCCTATTGGGTTCAGGAGCTTTTGAAAACTTTACCCAAAGAACAATTGGAGAGAGATGAACAAAACCACTCCAGTGTAGATTCCTGACAAATAAATATGACCAGCTTATGAATAAATATCCTATGGCTAACACTATTTTTCTTGTACAGCAGTGAGAACTAATACAATTAAGGCAGTTGATAAGCCAATAATTAGCTATGAAAAGGTAAATAATATAATTTCAGGTAGCTAATCTGTCTAAAAACAGACTATTTAGGACTTAATCAGAAGGTTGAAAAAAGAACAAAATCTTTTTGAGGACATCATGTTCAAGAAGTTTGGACAGAAACAATCAATGGATGAGTTTGATTTAATTATCAGAGAAATGAGATATTATTTTAAAACAGTGTTCACAAGAACAAGCATGTGGAAGTATCCCATAAAACATTTTAAAACTAGCAATGGGAAATGAAAGGGTGGGGAATTGAAAAGGAGGCGGGCAGATAGATACACAGCTAATCTGACCTTGGCAATAAGGGCAGAAACATCTATAGAAACTGAAGAGAAAATTAAGGATTCATAGCTTGACTCTCCTTTAGAATTATCACAAGCTAGGATGTGATATTTGTCATCCCCATAGAAAAAAGCTTTAAATTTGAGTGAAAGTTGGTGGGAAGACTATAAAGTGAGACTAGGAATAAAAAGAAATAATAATAACAGAAGAATTATTTTGTCCAGAAGCATCAGTCAAAAATTAAAGAGAGAGATTCTGGGTTCTGTGAAAGAGTAATTGAAAGTTTATGCTGACAAGACTACATGTCTTGCCTAGACTTTTTCCAGTGACCACAACTCCAAAAATAGTAATGTTCTGGAGTACAACTCTTAACACATCTGATTACTGTAGGTGCAGACTTATTATAGGCGGTGTTGGTAGCACCATCTGTAGTTAAGCTTGCCCAATGTTTTCAATTATAAGTCTCAGCTTTCTGTTGATTATAACTTTGCCAAACTTTAACTGTTCGGGCTGAAACTTTCCACTTGGGAGCCTGCCTCAGGCTGAACTTGGTTGGAAAGTTTCAGCTGAAATGATTCAGTAACTTGGAAGAATAACATTGGGAAAAAGTATATTTTGCTCTTGCTCAAAATTCGTGTAGTCGTTTACACTGAGAAGTGCTAGTGCCTGCATGCACGGGAACAAGGACTTGAAATTTGACAGGCGGATCCCCTGGCCTGCTATCAGGAAAGTGCCTTTGGCTGTCCCTGTGAAAATTCACCCTAATGCAGTGAAGTTATAGGCCTCTGAAGAATTGCATATCGCTTAATAGGACGTACACAATTGATTGCATACTATTTTTTTTCCACATGAGTCCTGCTTCCATCAGTTTACAGGATGGACAGTGCTCTGGGAGTGAATCAGGGCTGTGTAATGATTGGGGCTAATGTCTGTAGGATTTCTGCCGCCTTGTTACATGTGATCATGTAGTTAGAAACTACCATAATACACAGAGGAGGGCCGATTTCTGGCATTTCCTAATTTTTGAATGCTAGATTTTGCAACTTTAATGTTCTTCTGATGTAGTTTTTAATGTAATTGAGTATAAAGTATATGGAATAATTTGCAATACAATATAACCCAAGATCTGGTCAAGCAGCCAGAAAACAAGCTATTAAATTCATGTTTATACAAATCATAATCAACACTCAGGAAAGTCCAAATCTGATGGGTAATAATAAAAATAGGTGTCACTTTGAAATTAAATAACGGATAAAAGAAATGATGTTGTTCCTTTATATAATACCTTTTGTCAAAGCGATTCAAATTTCTTTGCAAGCATTTGTGAATTGAGTCTCAATACTCTTCTAAGATAATATTTATCTTCATTTTGCAATTGTGGAAGCTGAGGCACAGAAAGGTTAAGTGATGGGATCCCACAGGGATCCTGTGGTAAAACAAAAACTAGAACTGATGTCTTCTGGTTCTAATTGCTTCAGCATCCTTTTTTCCAAATAAGCTCTTAAAGCAACCAGGTAAATTTGATAAATGAGCAGTTGGCTAAAAAAAGAGAAAAAGTATGTTTAGTAATGTGCAGACAGTTGCCAAATAAGTGTGTTCTTTAATGACTTATTGCCTCAAAATCAGACCCACTCTTAGCTTTAAAACAAATAGGAATCTAATGAAAAGTCCAGGTGGTAGTAGCAGATACGTCCCTAAGACACTCCTTAAATTCTAACAGGAATTATTTCTTGTTAAACTGTTATCCTTATGGAAAGAGAAGTGAACTATTGTGTTATTTAAGCAAAGTTAGAAGTGGAGTAAGTATGAGGCTCTAAGGTTCCAATTTCAAGCCCAGCACCAATGGTAGACCTCACTTTACCTCTACCAATAGTTACAGAGAATGGGGAAAAATACTAGTTAACAAGTCTCTGGTAATACAGAGTGATATTCCGATAAATTACAATATTGTAGACAGTGTAGTGGTAGCCATGTTGGTCCCAGGATATTAGAGACAGCTCAAAAGCTTGTCTTTTTTGCCAACAGAAGTTGATCCAATAAAAGATATTACTTCACCCACCTTGTTTCTCTAATATTGTGGACAATCAGATTAAATTTTTAGTTTAATTTAAACCACTGAAATTTTTACTTTCTATTTGAAATGTGTGAAACTATTAATATATTAGAATTGATGTCTTTCTATCATCAATTACTTAATTTGATGTCTAGAAATTAATTTATAGAATAAGCTAGGTAGTGTGATATGGTTTATAGGCAGGGCCGGATTAATGCAGGGGTTTTAGGGGCTGCAGCGCAGGGCCTCAGGCTAAGGTAGGGGGCCCCGCAAAAATAATTCCATAATTATCTGTGCAGGGGAGCTGAAGGATGCCCCATGTGGGGATGACGAGCCTGTAGAGAGCTCCAGGCTCGGTGACAAATGATCAGTCACATGAGGCTTGGGGTTGGGAGTGAGGGATGTGCATGCTGCAATTGGAGTCACCCCGAGGCCATGTGACCTCCATGCCCCCCTCCCTGGCCACGCCACTTAGGCTGAGCGGTGGCGCCACAGTGAGCTGGCGTTCCCAGGATTGCCACAGCACTCGGTGGCGGTGCGGGGCAGGGGGAGTATTGCTGGCCCCCAGCCCGTGAGGCAGGATGGCTGGAGCGCTCCTGCCTTGAAGGGCTGCGGGCAGCATGGTGCTGAGCCAGCATGTGGAGCGGGTAGGCCTGGAGCCGGCTTCCTCCCTGGACCTGGCGAATGCTGAAAAAAATGTTCCTGCGCCTCTGGCTTCCCTTGTTCCCCGGCAGCTGGAGGGGAAGCGGGGCACCCGCACGTGGGTACAGAGCCTGGGCTGGGGAGTGGTGACCACCCGAGTGCGCCCTGGCCCCTGTAGTCCCAATGGGACCAGCACCGGGGGTTCCTCTCTGTGAGCCTTCGCTGGCCGCCTGCTCCCACAGTGCTCTCCTCTCCCCATGGCGCTCCACCGATTGGGGCCACAGGCTGGCAGAGCCCGGACGTACAATGCTCTGCGGGCCTCTTGCCTTCCCGGCCGGCTGAAAAGGAGCGAACCTCACAGAAGGTCTGAAAAGGAAGAGAGGAAAGTTGGGCAGTTGATCCGGTCTGGGGAATGAGCAAAATGCCCGGGCAGGGGCTGGGGGAGAAACCCCCTGCTGGGTCTGTGCAGTAAAGTCTCGGGAAAGGTGACAGAGCAGGGCTGATCATATCTCTTCTTCTGGGAAAGCTCCTGTCCAGCCCTGGAGGGGGAAGACACAAATAAAGAGTGGGGGCGAGGAGAGAAAAGGCTTGTATACAGGGGCCCCACAAAATCTAATAGCACACAGGAGAGTTAATCCGGCTCTGCTCATAGTTGCACATTCTTCTGATGGAAATAACACTGGGAAAGTCAGGTAAGGCATAGCAATTGCCAGTCTTCTACAGAAATACAGTGAGGATAGTTTTTTTGATTAATCAGAGCATGAAGTAAACTCTCAAAGTAAAAAATGAGAACTTAAGTTTATTGTTTGGCTATAATATATGCTTCAGGGTGAAACTTGGCTTGTATTTGTTTATTATATTTGGATAAAACTTAAGTGGATATTTAAAAAAAAATCTAATTTAAAAAAAAATCTAAGCTTAGGGATGAGTCCTGCTCCCATTTCAATCAGTGCCAAAACTACTGTTGATTTTGGTGGGAACAGGATTTTTATCATAAAATTTACTTTAAGCTAGTGATCATAATTTCCGTTTACCCATGGTCATTGACCGGTGACTTTGGATTGCTACTCCAGACACATTTGTTCTAGTGTGCTTGGGAATTGCTTGGGATGCTCTGTTTCTCCTAATTGTTACATATGTCTTTCGTCTTTTACTAGTTCTACTCTGTTGGGTCAACTCCATTGACAGCAAAGTGAAAGTTATAAGATTCAATATGTCACAGTATTGTAAATCCTGTATTTTTTTTGCCCCTTCCTGTTTCCAAGTTTATTGAGCAGTTGACTCTGGCTGAGCAGAATTCTACATATCAGCTGTACAGAGCACTTTTCTGGTAGTGCAGGCTGGAGCGGAGAGTTGATGTGGATCATTTGTATTTTACAATAGTAATACCACACACCTCTTAGATAGTGCTTTTCATCAGTGGCTCTCAAAGTGCTTTACAAAGGACGTAAGCATCATTATCCCTGTTTTACAGGTGGGGAAACAGAGGTGCAGGGAAGTGATATGATTTGCCCAGTGTCATCCAACAGGCCAGGGGCTGAGCTGGAAATGGAACCCAGGTCTCCTGGATCCCAGTCCACTGCTCTATCCACTCTGCCACAAGAATGTGACGGTACTGGCATTATTCAGATCTGTGTTTTGATTTTCTGGTTTGGCTCTTTTAGGTGATATCAGAGCCATGCGCCAGCTCTAAGGGTGCACAATGGGATCTCATCACCAGTAAATAAATAGATTTTAAAAAGAGGAGAATCCTCACTTCTACTGTAACAAGATTTTGATTGGTTTTTAAACTGGTCTTGGAGCAATGATTGGCTTGATATGGAAGAGAGTGAGTGAGCTTTTTTTGGTACTGCTGCATTTCTACCTGTCACTTCTTCAAACTTCTCCATTAAGCACTCATACCTTTTGGAACCTCAGAAATCAGACTTAAACATGGCAATTCTATCACAAAAGTAATTGAGTGGGAGTATCAGCTCTTTAGTGATTATCCAATTGCCTATCAAAGGTGATACTGAACGATCGTTTTTCCAGATTAATATGTGGAAAAGAGAAGAAATAATACTGAGTTCATGTCTAATATTTGTAAGTGATATGCTTTGTAGTGGTATTTCTTTTTACTTGCTGCATGGAGATCATTAGATATGGTTCACTGAAATTCCATGTTAATAAAAAAAAATATTAATTCCAAAAGTTGACCAGAATGTTTGTATGAATTTAAAACATGAAAGTCAGTAAATATTAAACCAAAGTGTCTTGACATGTAAGTCAAAAAAGAATTAGTTCAAGATCTGAGCTTAGACTCTCAGGGTTTTTTTTTCTCCTTCAGCTTATATCATCATCAGTAGCCATCTTTAACTGATGTTTATTTCAAACTTGGACAAATATTACGTGTAATACTGTATCATCTAGGAGCCCTAGGAATACTTCAACTGAGACGAAGCATGGAAAGCCTGAGAAATTATTTTGCTAGTTACAACTGATTGAGTGTAAAAGGGTTTATAGAAAAGTCATTTCAGGCCTCTCAGTTTCACAGTGTTTTGAAAAGGTTTTAAAATAAGTTTGTGCCCTCTAATATATGTCAAAATGAAGGCCACAGAGGGGTCTTGTGAGACAGTTCTTTGTCTTTAAAAAAAATAAATAAATAAAATTCTAAAATACCCTCAAAACTCTCCCCATAATAAAACAAAATAGCCTAAACTGTTTTTAAAGAATATCCTAAAATTCTGCTTTCGATAGACTAGTTCAGTCAGAATGAAAGCTATTAGGTTTAGGAGGGGAATTAAGGGCAGAGTTTCACACTTTATTCTTTGTCTATTCATTTTTGTAAATGTAATTCAATCTTAGTACTGTCTGAATTGTGTTTTAATGATTTAAAAATAATACTCAGGAAAAAATAGTCGCCACTATACTATTGATTTAGCGGCACCAATAATGAGATGCAGGGAAGAGCTTGTTGGCTGAATAAGCCGAAGTCAACTTCAGGAGATTGAATGACTAAAAAAAGATGCACATACTGTTTAAATTCACTCAGAGTCGGTGTTTTGTGATGGCAAGCTAAATTTAACGACTTCAGACAACTGTCTTGTCAGATGAGTCTGACATGCATTCTGAATTACAATGCTAGGGATTTTTGCCTTTGGAACATGGAATGTTAACACTGAAAATAGTCCCAGGCAGATCCAGCTTTTGTTTATAACACTCAGTACTTCCTGCACATAACTATAAAAATTATACTGAACTTTGCTCTTCTACTTCTATCTCCAAGTTTAACTAAAACTCAGTGAAACCTCTTCTTTGCTATCCTTGCAAGTTTCATGAGGTGATCACATGTAAGTATGGTTAATAAACCTAAAAGCTATTGATTTATGAATAAATGAAAAACTGGAAGAGTTTTCAAGGAACACTGTCAATCTGAAATCTAGGGTAAAATTTTTAGAGGTCACTAGGTGATTTGAGACCAAGTCCCACTGACTTTCAGTGAGATTTAGGAGCCTTGAAAATGGGACTTAGGGTTCTATGTCACTTAAGTCCTTTACAAAATTTTACATCTAATCAATTAAAAAAAAATCAAAAGAAACTTGATGCTACTTTATTCACAATTTTAAAAATGCCTATTGCTAATGCAAAACTCTCTTTTTCCTGTTGGTCTTCAGCTTAGGTCAGTGCTCTAACACTGGATTACAGTTGGTTTTTTGTATTGTTACTTCTGAAAGTTGCCCTGTCCATAACCTGGTAATTCTAGCTACCTTGTGCTTTGTTTGTGTTTATAAGATTTCATTATTGAAAGCTTACTTTCCTATTACATTACCTTACTGAGTTTAAAGACTGCCCTGCTAGACCTAGAATTTTCCTGCAAATCTAATATAATAGTTAGAATGTATTTACTACTTCTACAGCATTTCCTCACAAAGTATAACTTTATATAATGCAGTTTAACACACTGGCTAACCTGTTTTATTTTGAAGCTGTTTTCTGAAGTAATGGAATGATTGCTGTGGTAAAATACACAGTTGACTTCTAAAGCGACCTGTAAGAATCACTCTACCATATGCTCTGATAACATTTTTTTTAAACTACAGATAACTGTGAATATTATTACTCTATTACGAGAGTATGTTATAAAAATGAAAGCTTAATGTATGCTATTTTGACCCGGGGAAAGGGGGGGGGCGGTATGCAAATATTTGAAAGGAAAGGAAGGGAAATATTTTCATTTCCAAATGATCTGAGCTAAATTTTGCTTTAGAAGACATGCATTTTTTTAAAAATATGAGTACTGTTTCCATAATAGCTCTAAAAGGTTAGTGGCTGAATTCTAATCTTCTTTCTCCCTATGCAAACCCATTTAACTCAAAAGGCTAGAATATGCCCTAAATATTTGTGGTTCGCTTCTTGATCATAATGTAAAGGACTTAGCACATTTTTGAACCCACTTCTGCTCCCACAAAAAGTGAAACATTTTACAATTGTCCTGGTAAAAACTTAGGTCGATCCTCATCCTGTCACTCTTTTCAAGAAAAAATGGATAATTATTTAATTTCCATTTTCTAATCTAACCACTTGGAATTCTGAGCCTTAAAATAATGCTGTAGATGTCTTGAAACTCCTAGCAGATATGGAGATATATATTAAATAACTGTTAGAATTTTTTAAACATATCCTGCAAACTATGTGAGGTAGTGTTCAGGGAGTAAATCAGTTGTTTTGGGCCATGGACTTGTGGATTTGAATGCCAAAGAGCTATGAGAATTTTTTTCATATAAAAATCTATAAAATATTAATCACAAAAAACTTGTTAAATCTCTTATTTTTTTGGAGGGAATAGAAGCTTGTGTTGACCTAATTTCTGTCTCATCAATTGAAAAGTTATAAAAATAATAATAAAAAATAAAATAATTATAGTCTGACCAAGTTACAGCTCCTCCATTCCCCCACTTCAACAGTGCAAATCAAATTCCCTTCTTTCTATTTAATTTAACCATTAAAGTGAGTCTACATTAGGTAAGAAAACTAGTACAGTGACATTGGTTTACACACAGTGATAGGTATTGTTTCTCCTTGGGATGTGTTAGTATATTGCCGCATAGTTTTTTGTCAGGCGAGCATGGTGCATCTCCACATAGCAGCATTGAAGTGATTTATAATGGTTGCCTGAATTACAGATCTAGGCCAACTCCAGATTTCTGTCTGTAAGATGATGTCAGCAAAGTTTAATTATGGAATGAAAGGCAAGTCTTATTCCATGGTTTCCACCACTGTTTCTGTTAGTTGGGTCTTTGGGGTAACTTTCAGTTGTGAAACACTATATTATGGGAGGGCTGAACCAGTGCAATGCAATATTTTGTTTTCTTGTTTGTAGCGGAAGGGGAATGGCTAACCATTTGACTATATTGAATTAATTAGACTTGAGCCAAAGATCTTGTCCCAAGTGGCTAAAGCGGTTGGTACAGTCAACCTTTAGTAAAACACTTAGGACCTGGGAGTTTGTGTGAATGCAAGCCACTGTCCATCTGATATGAACCCAAAGTGTCCCAATTCTAGGCTCCTTTATAGTCTTTATCTTAACATGTGAAAACTTCAAACTGTCTTGTCTTCACTAGGATTTTACCTCATGTTGGTTACCGTGTGTTTGTTAACACAAGATAAGAATGTGCCTTTTTTTCCACGTGAAGATGCATCCTAAGGGGCCTGCCCTCAACCCATTCATGGGGCTGGGATTGAATAGTCAGAAATGTCACCACAGGGCGACCTGTTGATCAGTTACTTAGTGCTGGAAAAGAGCAGGAACACATACGTTTTTGTGACTGCTTGATCACTACCAACACACCCTAGTGTGAGTTTACTCCCTTAGGACTGCTCAGATGTATATGACTGGCTGCTAAGAACAAGTGTCCATGATGGATGTTGCTGGAGCTGGGCTTATCGTGGTTTAACTTCAAGTGTGAAAAAGGACAAACCTTGACCAGATATGAAATTTAAAATCTAGCTTGAACTTCTGTTTCTAATGTGGAAAATAGTTTCTTTGCCTACACTTTATCCTCCCTTCTTGCCTTGACTCAAGTTGGTTTGTGCTGTCACTGGGATGAAAATCTATAGTTATCTTGGCTAAAGGAATGTGTCAATACGTATGTACCAAGGAAGATTTATTTACACCAGTGTTCTGACATATGAGCTCATTATTCTAGTGACTGAGAATAATAATTTGACTGGAGGGTGAGGAGGGAGAGAGTTGAATTAAAAAAAGTGACCTACATGTAGTAGTCAGATAATGTTGTTGTTGCTTTTACTAAAGATATAGATATAGATATATATGTTTAGGAAATAAGTGCCTACTGCATTGTTAACTGTAGGGGCATTTCACTGGCAAAGTTGAATTTAATTCTGTGCATTATAAATATGAGAATATTTAAATCTTGGCCTATTTTCTTTTGTGGCCTACATCATCATTTATTTCTTGCATATCTCATGTTTGCAATGTTCTCTTTTACTGTTGGTCTGCACTGTTAGTCTTGTAAAGGCATTACAGGTTAAGGATAAGGAGTTTTACTTGAATGTTAAGATTGAAGTAGATGTAGATTAAAACAATATAATTAAAAAGGAGCAGAACAGGCATTTCACCTATTTTTTTTCTGACTTCCTTCCCCCACTATCTTTCGATAAACCAAATATGAAGTCTGACATTGGAGTTGGTTGCATTACTTGCTAACAGTGTCACAGAAGTGTACTCTCAATTAAAGATGGAGCTCAGCTGTGTCAACAAATAATTGTATTTGAAAATAATATTGCTTTGGTAATTTGACGTTTAAAAAAGAACTTATTAATTCCAAGGAAAACAGCAGTTCCTTTAGTAGGAAAGTAAATAGATCCAGTTTCTGTGCTACCAGTGAGCATTATTATAGTTGTCAGCTAAGCAGATTAAAGAAAACATTTTCAGCCACAAACATATGGATTTCCATTTGTAAAATATCACTTGGTCCCTCATAACCAAGAAAATACTCTAGTAATTACTGAAATAATGGCTCCCTTTTCCCCTCTTCTCTATTTGTTGAATTCTTTACATGCCTTTGACTATTGATTGGTGTATTTGCTTAAAATTTGCTGTAGGGTTATTAGAGAATAAATGACTGAAGCTTTTAGCTTTTGAAAATTTTGAAACCACATCAAGAAACAGAAATCTGATATTTCTGTAAATGGTTTAATTCAAAGCCAGCAGCATTTTAAAAACATTTTATACTACTTTTACACAATTCTATTTGGATGTTGGTATGTCTGAGTTCCTGGCCATCGTTTATTTTTGGTTGTCTGTGGTTCTCAAGTCTGTAGTTGGCTGCCTTACCCTTACCCCCATCTAGGAGAAATGGATACTAAGTTATGTTGATTTAAATAATCAATCTTAATCATCATTTAAATCAGAAAGCAAGGGATAAACCTCGATTTAAATAATGGTTTTTAATTTTGTTTTGCATTTGTACTTTTTAGTTATTTTTCTAAAGAGAGGTTCATTCTTGTTGGTATAATCATTTAAAACATGTAGATTTGCAAAGAAATATAAGCTTTACACTAAATTTCGTAGTTTTTGCTAATCCGGAGGATACTCTATATTTATATACATGTATCTAAGCAATTATATAGCTTAATTTACATTTATTCAGATTAATTTTTACTCTCATGTTAGAAAATGGTGAATGAGGCATTTATTTATTCCCCCCTCCCCCCTCATTTGTGTCAACTGCATTTGGATGGAAATTGGAATTCAATTAATGCATAAAAACAGCATTTAAAATTTAATTATTAGATAAATGAAACTACCTTAAATGTGCTAAGGGAAAAATGTTTATCAAAACATGCTTTGCATTTAAAACTGACTTATTTATTAAATGAAGGAATTACTAACACTGCTAAATTTTGCTGATTGTGTCTGGTCACCACATCCTTTAAGTTTTTAGGACTAGTAGATCTCATTCCTTCCTACCCATGTACTGGAAAAAAGACAGCAAGCTTTCCTTTTTCAATTTCAAGTCAGTTTCTCAACTTTAAAGGATCTAGTCCAAATGAATTTTTTCCCCTGTATCTGCAGAAAAGACTACTGCCATCGAAATGTGGTTTACCACTTCAGCAAACTCTGGATTCAGGTGCTTAGCCAGTGACTTCGACCATTTCGGTGGCTTGACTTTCTTTAAAACTTTGGTAGCAAACATATATTACTTAAATGGTTCATCTCCAGCCCTGAAACTTATTGTGGTTGACATGACTGACAGATTGCTAGCAGTGTCTGCCTGAGTACTTTGTATTGAGAATATTGGCAAGAAAATGAGGTGGAATAAGTGAATGATCCATCTGCTTCTTCACTGCCTGCAATTTAACTTCATCGTTGGGTATTTCTTTCTACTGTGTTTCTTGAAATTTTTTCCAAATTTCAACAGCATCATAATAGCGCAGCTATCTTTTTGTAATTTGTCCAAAGTAATGGAAATAGATTTCAGTATATCAAGATAGCTTGACCATCTTAGACTGTATTAAAGTATACATAGCCTCATCTACACTAGACTATTAGAACATAACTAATCCTTCTAAAATACTTTTTAAGTAATACTTTAGAGAAAGCTTGGGAGGAGCATAGGAAAGGGAATAGTGAGTATTTTTCAGACAGGAATAGGAATGGAAAGAAAGGGTAAAGGAACTGAAAGAGCTGAGTGAAAAAGGGAGAGCTTAAGAGTGATCAGCTGGAAAAGAGATAGTGAAATTGTGAGTGAGGAAGGAGAAGGTGGATAAGAAGAGCCAAAGAGATTTGAAAGGCTTAGATGGGAAGGAGGAAGAAAATGCAATGTAAGGCAGGAGCAGAAGGAATGGGAAGGGAAGAATGAAGAACAGACGTGGGAAGAAAAAAAGGAAAAAATCTAGCTATATATCACAGCTCTGCACCTTAAATCACATTGTGGCCTCCTTAAGGACCCCACTGAGGTCTCAGGACTCTAATCATCAGCTGTCTCGGAGTGGGACCCTGTGTTTCTTTCCCTGCAGGCCTGGGAATTTAGGCTTCAATTCCTTCTGCAATTCACTGTGATCATCTTAGCAAGTCTGAATTTAGTTCATGACTTGCCATCCTATTCTCTGCCAGGGACAATGATGGGTTCAGGGCTTTTGAGCCCTGGCACTTCTAGGCATGGCAGTTCATAGCCCCGGTTCCTATGGGCTTGCTGATTCAGTTACCAATGTAAAAAAAATTGCTTGAGCCCCGACACTTAATTGCTTGAGCCATGGCACCTCTTTCATTACAAATTAAGCACTGGACAGGTTAACCAGTAACCAGCCAGCCTTCATAATGCTTTTGTTCTGAATAAATACTTTGAGTTATAGAGAAAACGTATCATAAAAACACATAACAGCTTATGTGCCTGCCTGTTACTTATGGAGAAAAGGCTTTCTCAACGAGGAAGGTTTTGCAGCATTTCCTACAGATGGTCAGACTGGATTTGCCCGACCGCCTCTGGAAGATTGTTCCATAGCTGGATCCTCTTGTTTTGTCTTGAGTTGCATTCTTTACCCTGAGTATTTTGATCTGCGTTGTCTCAGAGAAGTGCAACCATCACAAAAATGGAATAGAGTATGGGAAAAGGGAAAAAGAGGACAGTACAAAAATAAGTTGAATGCCGAAATTTTATGATAAATAATTTGTGACTCTTTAAATTTACACTGTGTATATCTAGATATTGCCAAAGCATCTCTGCCAGGGAAGGCTTATCTCTAGTTCACTTCTGAAAATCAAACTTTTTGCCTTTTGAAATGAGTGTATACCAAACGACAGATATTCGGAGAAGCTTTCCCAGGGTAGGCTGCTTCTGACATTTCTGCCAAGGTTACCTCCCTCCCCTCCCTTTGCAAACTACTCTCTTTGACCCTGGAATGTAAGGGAGGAATGTAGAGGGCTAGCAGAATGTAGAGGATGGGGCAGCTTCAGTGACATCGCCCACTGAAATGCCAACAACTATTCATACAGCCCTTAGTGATGCCCTGTGATTGGAATTTGGCCTCTGATCAAAAGATAGTGAATGCCACTATTATGTCACTAATGTGCTCTAACGAGATAAACAAGTTTCTGTTTCTCTCATCGTCCCAGGTCTACTTCTTCGTGTGCAGGTAGTGACTAATTTGTAAACTGCACATGAATGCATACATAAAAAGAAAAACAAGCCAAAGGCTCCTGTTTTTCTGGGAGTGAGACACAATCCAATATTAGAAGATAGTGTGGTATTTTTACTTTAGACTACGCTACCAGTGTGTCTTTAATGCCTTTACACAAAAAACTTTGTCCACAAGACACTGAAACAGGGATGCCTTTCCAAGCTCATCTGGGTTCACTGAGCCCCTAGTGCGCACATCCTTTAACCATGTGGGCTGAGAGAGAAATAGCAGGCTCCTGGGAGGCCAGCACTTGCCCAGTGCACAAAGATGCATTCCAAGGTGGGAATTGGGAGCAGTGGCAGCAGCAGCTGGGCTTGAGTGAGAGACGTCTTCAGAACCCCTGGTCATCTCTCTGTGGTACAGGTGATGATTGGCTGGTGTCATGTTTGTTCTGATTTACTAACATGACATCAATCAATCATCCCTGTCATCACTTGGCCTTTCCCCTCATCCTTTGTCTTGTCTATTTAGATTGTAAGGTCTTTGGAGCAGGGACCATTTTAGTATTTGTATAGCACCCAGCACAATGGGTGTTAATCCTGACTATAGTCTTTTGGGTGCTATCATAATTTAAAGAACAAAAAATAATTCATGTTCAGCCTGGCCCCCTTACGTTACAAGGAGATAAAGTACAACTATGAAAAATATGGAAAAGTATACTTTTAATAGAGATCACTAGGTGGTGTTCGTGGTATGAAGTCGTATAAAATGCAAATATTACATTTTTTAAATTCCATGTATTATCCTTTGCATGGTTATTGTTGGAATACAGGACAAATTGAATCCTATATTGAGTTGATATAGATAGAAAGCAGGATATGGGGCAAAAAATAAGTTACATTCCTTAAAATAAGAATGGTGGTCATCTTAGTTAACTCTACTGCAAAATACAGAGCATTTTATCTAAATTTCTTTAGTAAGGATATGCTGATTTTTAAAAAAAAAAAGTTAGCATCTTTTAGGAAGCTGGAAACCACTGGAGAGTATTTGATGTTTGCAATAGCATATCTAAAATATTTTGGTTGGAATTGATAGCAGGAAACAGAGAAGTACTAAGGTGGATGTGAACACAATTGCCAAGAGCTCAACTTGGTTGAGAATTTCTGGTGACAGTCACTTGGTTTAGGACTAAAATTAAATTTTCCCCTTCAAAGCTTTTTTAAATAACATTTTTAAATGAGTATTTTTTTCTTTTTTGTCATGTAGACAGTACCCTTTCTCATAAAATTATGTTTACTGAAGATCTACAGAACAAGTTTTCTTAATGTGTTCATTTCACTTTACAGAAAGATCCAGATTATTTGCAGCTGTGGCTGGACAGTTTTGTTTCTAGCTATGAACAGTTTCTGGATGTGGACTTTGAGAAGCTTCCCACTAGGTATGTAGAAATACAGATCTGCTCATCTTCTGTTTGATGTCTAGAGAGAATCTTGCTGGGCTCCAAGTCTGTTTAAAATATATATAATAACATTAATTGGTCCACTCCCATATTTCTTGACTGGCATGCTTGGTCCCATTCTTTAAAGGTCAAATTTGGGTTGGTAATGTTGAAACTAGATAAACAGTGGTATTTGCATCAAACTCGGAAATGACATCAACATACATTTGTTTTTGTTAGCAGAAATTTACTTATTACAGCTCTTTGTATGTTGGTGAAGTAAATATTCTGCAGTAAACCTGAAGTGTGAAATAATATATAGGTGGTTTAAAAGAAATGTGAATATATAGGGGAAAGATCTGGGATTGTAGATATAGTTCTGCAATTTAATTTCTTGGATTGCTTTAATATTAAGGATGAACTAAGATTGTGTTCAACTATTTAAGATTCTTTTCATTAAGTAAATATATCTGTAGAACTAAATTTGACTAATACACTTGAGAAAATGTGAAAAGAAGCTGCTTCTTTACTTGACTGCTGAGATCTTAATTCAGGCTTTTGTATGTTGTGCTGCAATGCAGTGTTGCCAGCCCAAGCATTGAAAAATCATGAGATTGACTTAAAGCATGAGATTTTAAAATATAATTGGTTCTTTTTTGCCTTCTGGTTTTTGGACCGTCAGGGTTCATGTTCTCATGCTTTTCTTCGCAACCCTGAGAGGTAGAAACTCTTTTTTTATGGAAGCACAATCACATGGCTTTAGGAAGTAGGACTTTAAGCAAAGCCAAATACTGTGAGACTCAGAGAAAAAATCATGAGAGTTGGCCACAGTACTACAACTGATATTACACTGTTTTAGGTGGTGATAATGAATGCAGAGAATGAAGCTCCCTGCACTGTGGCTCTGGTCCTAAACCCATTACAATCAATGGAAATTCCCCCATGGCTTCCATAGGTTTTGGATCAGGTTTTACTTAAAGAACTACCAATGTCCACAACTGTTGCAAGGAAACATTGAACCTAGCAGCTAAAAGTGTACTTTTCTTGGCTATGTGTAATACTTTTCTCAGTGAGTATAATATATTAATATAGAAATAATATTTAATATAATTATATGCAATTTATAACAAAAACTAAAAATGTTTTGTTTTGTATCACAGTCTGTCAGTTTTGCTTTGCTGAGGCAAAAATGTGTCCTCATAGGGTTATATTTTTTGCCTAGAAAGTGTCAAAATTGTCAGTCCACCACATGTAGTTTAGTATGAGAAATGTTAACAGTGGAATAAAAGGATTAAATTAGAAGTGTTTGTCAACAACATAATTGTTTTTATTTTTTCAATAGCAACTTGGGAAAAGATTAAAAGGAAAAAACCATAAACCTAAAGCTATGCTGTGCAAAAACAATGACAGTGTCTTCATTGTGCAGAGTGAGTTTCTAGAGCTCAATGTAAAATCCAATGTTTTACTGAGATTAATAACAGGATTAGTGTTGTGACCTAAAAGAGTAGAACTGTATAGGATTGGACTCATTTTGTAACAGATGCAGAGTGAAAATGTCTAGGCAACATAAGGGTGAGGTCAGGTGACTACTGTGTGTTTTAATGGCTGGAAATAAATATCCTACTATGAGAGGGCGTATATTCATTTTAACAATAAATCCTTGTTTCTGGTCCCTGATTGTGTTTAGATATAATCAAACACATGGTGACATTCTTCTGGGTTTATTTTTTCATACATTATAAAATGTAACTTTTATGGTGCAGTGTTTGAAAGAGAAGAAATATGAAAGAATCAGCAATAAATAATTCAAAGTAAATATGGAGATATTTTATAATCTGCACATGAAGCTATCACATTCGTTTGTACCAAAGCTAATCTCTAATTTGTGTCCCAAAGTTGCTTCCCCTTTATACGTTTTAATCAAAAGCTAATTCTTTCTTTGATCCTGGAAGTGATTGTGTTCTGCATGCTGAAATGAGGAATTGTTGAGGGAGAGAAAGACACTATGTATACTTTCATTTTACAGGATCTCAAAATGCTTTACAGCTACTGTACATGCATGCAGCACTTCAGATAGACACTTCCGAGGCAGAGGTGATTGAATGTTGCAAAATAGGGCAGGGAGAGGAAATTTTGAACAAAGGCACCCCACTTTTATGAAAAGTGCCATGGGATCTTGATGTCCATGAAGAGAATATGGGACTTCATTTTTCTTAATCAGCCAAAAAACCAAAACACAGCAGACTTCATGGAACTCTAATTAATTTGTCTCTGAGGCATGAAGGACTGAGTTGGCTCCACTGAGATTTGAATCTAAGTGGGTAATACCACAGTGGTCTAATTGATTATAAGAATATCTTTTTCTGCACATAAAATATGTATTTCCTTTTAATCTAGCATGCCAAGTTTGGGAACCTGAAAAATATTTTGTATAATACAGATCTCAAAAAGCTCTAAATTCATTTGTTTGTTCTGGAAGTGTGGATAAAACGTATATAGCAAGGTATTATTGTAGGCCAGAGAGGAAACTATGGGTTGTAGAGTAGATCTTCTGTTGCAACCGCATATTTTACAGCACAATTTCTCTCTCTAGTTTTTTATAATGTTTTTATCTAGTTTAGATTTAAGTGTCTCAAGCAATGGAGTTTATATCACTTCCATAGTATAATAGATTTGTGCACATTGAACATGAGAGAGTGTCACTCCACTGTTTTGCATTTCTCAAAGCATCTATGGCATCTTACTATATTTACAATTGAAAGTGTAAAGCCTTCCTTACCAGCTAGTTAGAGGTTATTTTCCTTGCTGAATGGGGAAGAAATTTTCACTCTGTTTTGTATCTGTAATAACTGCAAAGGCAATTTGAGTATGTTATCAGTCTTCCTTTTGTTTTTGGCTCAAATACTGTTAAATTTACAAAGAAGAAGCTTGAAGGAAGTTGTTGCAAAATGAATCAAACAACATATATTTTTCATATACTTTTATGGTGGAGTTCAAACCCACATAAAATGATTTAGGACTTATTAAAGTCACATAAATTACACATTTACAGTGAAGTCCTGATTTTGTGCAGCTTTTGTATTTTTAAGTATGTACTTCCTTTTGTAAAAATGCTAATGTATGTGTGTTAAATTGCAGCACGATGAACAAAATTTGGAGACTGGTTTGTCCTCCATTCACCCAGTTAGTGTGGACGATTAAAGCTGTTCATCCATGTTAATGCAAAGACTGAGAAAATGAGAGAACTACTTTAGGTCTAAGGATCCATCATATTTCTTTCACTTCCAGGTTTTGATGCTTTGCTGATAGTTTGACATTAAAGACACAGCTACCAGGTGAATTGCACATCTGACCCCTTCTGCTCTCTCCCAGTGTAGCCCCCTTCATGTCTCTGCCATCATGTGGGTCCAGGTGATTCTCCTAGTGTATATCTAAACTGCATTGTAAACTAGGGTCTGTAGGACCCAGGTTTCTGGATTCGGTGTTTCCAAGCCAGCACTTGGGCGTCCACACAGCATTGTAAACCTGGGTTTACAATTGCTGAGCTAAGTCTCTCAGCCATGCTAACGTATCGTACTGCATTATGCAGATCTTCTGACTCAGGTGTGCGGTTTGAGCTGTGTCCATATTGCAAAATGACAGAGCTTGGACATGAATTACAAGAGGAATTGGGCTCTGACCCCACTCCTAGCAGGATCTTAGGACCCAGGTCTTGAGTGCGATGGATTTGTGTGTGGACAGAGAAGGTGTGCTTGGGCTCAAACCTGAGTCAGAGCCTGGGCTTAGAGTGCAGTGTAGAGCATACCCCTACTTGCAGCCTGGCCCTGTATTGCAGTCCCCTGATATTAACTATGATTTTCTCAACAGGTCTGACTTAAGCTCATACCCTGCATTTCTGGAGAAGGAAATGAGATGGCTAGTGAATCAGTACACGTTAGAATTTTATCTTGGCTTGTGGATGAACTTCTGACCCATGTCTTTAAAAGAAAAAAGACCTACAAAAAACCAAACTTTGGTTAATAGCAGATTTTCAAAAGATTTTCCAATTCCTCTTTGAAATAATCTTGTTTATACAGCCAGATATACTGGAAAAAGCAGATAACATGCTTCATGCACTCCCCCACAAATCTGACTGATTTGCTGCTGTGATATGCTAATATCTTGCTCCCTGAAGGATAAGAAATCCTGCTTGTTTGTAATAGTATATTTTCAGTCTGAGCAGCTCTGCAAAAATGGGCATTTTTTACTCTGCACACAATCTCTTGTTATAATTTTTTTCCCAGTGGCTTGTGCAGTAGTACAGAAAATGTGGAATTGGCAGTAATTTAGTCTTGCTCCCTGAGGCTGTTTTTTCTCTATCTTATGGCCTGACTTGGAGTTGCTGCTTTACTGTACAGCATTTAAACCTTCTTGCTGAGAAACTACAGTTGGCCTTTTTGGAAAATTACTTGTCCAGCCTTCTGGCTGAAAGATTAATTAAACTGAAGTTATCAATGGATAAATTTGTGGCTTGTTAAGGATTCTGTGTTCACTAGCTTATGGTCACACGTGCAAAATGTGGCCATAAACACATTGATATCTAGAAAGAAGAGGCTGCCATCACAGAAAGATGGATTCCTTTTTTGGATGTGGTGTGGAAGGCAGTAGTTACTCTCAGTCTCTGTATGTCTAGTTCATACAGCACTTGTATAGCATTCTAAAGGATCAGGAGAGTGTGCCCCACTGAACTGTATATGAGCATTTTGAGATCAGATAGATGGCACTAATTTTCTGGAAATATACTATGTTTGCATATATACCAGAGGTCCCACTTAGGACAGACAGTCTCTCTGGTTGTTTTAGCAAACTATATCAATTTCCCCTCTTTTTCTCTGTAGAAGTACCTCTCCAGTTTTCACAGATAAAATTATTTTTGCACCAAATAGTGCTATAGTTTGCTTTTAAATATTGGTAGGTATGATCTGAATAGTTTTCCCCCCTCCTCCTAAGGTTCCACTTTTGGAGTTGGACCTGGTTTTGGAGGTTAATGGTTTCTCTCCCTTACTGTATCTGGTTCCTAACTAAAGGCTGTTGCAGGCTGGGTTCTCCAGGTTGTTGCCCAGCTCTTCATTTTCCTGTGACCATATGTTTCCCTGAAGTATCCTCCCTAGGTCAGACAGCTGACACCATAGAGCACCTCTTCATCAGCTGAAAGAGTTAATGAACAGCTCTTGGACTGAAAACTGCGCACTGTGCAACTGAGATATTGCCAAAAGCAGCCTAGTACACATTGCTGCTCCAACCCATCTGAGCATTTCCAGGGTGTTATTGAACAGAATAATCTATATGACAGTATTGTGTGTTCAGGCCTGGCTGCTGTTTTTGTCTATAATTTTCTTCTTCTAATCCTCTCTGATATTTTATACATATCTTTTGACATAGCAAGATCAACTGAGAATGCTTAATGGTTCCCTAGAGTAAAGTCTGGGCATGGCAGGACTCTGATACATTATGGCAACATAACAGTGCTGTGCTTTCTGTTTCTTCGCCTTTTAAAAATAAGTAGAGGAACAAATCTATTTCCTGGCTTGATATGCAAAACTAGTAATGATGAGGCAGCAATTATTAATGAACCAGCTAAGTGCCAGGAATCAGATGGATTTCTGGGGTATTCTGTCCGCTAGGCCCCTAATTTTTCAGTTTTTTCATGTGTAGAGTTTCATGTGAAGTTTCACTGTGGACATTTAGTAATTGAGCTTCAGTAGTTAGTTGTAGTTGATATTATATTTATATGCTTACTTTTGATCTGTGCCAGGGATTCTAAAATGTTTTAATAATGTGGCCCATATCTTTATGTAGCAAATATATTTTAGACCACCTTCTCCTTGATTTGGGGTTGCACAGACCACTTCCCCTCCTTTTCCTTTGCTGACTACGGCAGTTACTTACATGGAAAAGTAATGCTAGGAAAACCATTTAATGTATTTTAGCTGTCTTTCAATGCAACTTAACATCTGAGAAGAAGGAAGAGGAGCCAGTATGACCAGACAGTTTTCTGTGGATCACCAGCAAATGTTTGTGAACCACCAGTAGCCCAGTTTGGGAACTTGTGTTCTATAGCTGCTTGAAAGAATGCACACGGATACAAAAACTATATTAATAAAAATATCCATTTGCATATGTTAATTTTTGTGTATTTTTTAAAGGGTGGATGATGTACCTCCTGGAATATCACTACTTCCTGATAACATTCTCCAGGTCCTGAGGCTTCAGCTGCTACAATGTGTCCAAAAAATGTCAGATGGACTAGAGGAGGAACAACAAGCACTGTCACTTTTGCTTGTCAAATTCTTTATTATCCTTTGCAGGTATTTGTTCAGTCTGCTTCTTTCACCAGAGTATTGTTTTGTTTGGAAACTTGAGTCTCTTACAATGATATAGATAGAGATTCTTAATACATGTACAGTATGATAAACCATTGCCCAGTAGAGAGAGAGACTCCATATTGCAGTAAAAACACATGGTACAGTGAAAGAAAAAAACCCAGACAAAGAAGGCCACACTAAGAAATGGATTGAGTGGAGAAAATGACACCATGTTATTTGTAATTGAACTATGTATATGAAAGTTCAAGTTTGTTACATAACAGAAATGAGAAATGTTTTTTAAAAAAATAGCTGGTTGCTAATACGTTTTTGGCCATGAAATAACTTCAAGGGGAAAAGTCCAGGAAAAGTTGATTCACATTCTTAATATACTTACTTGTCCCTTAAATAGTTTAGGAAAATGATTTTAAAATAGCTGACCTTATTGCTTCCTTGATTTAATTGGCATCTTCTGAAACTTTTATCTTATTTTTTGTGATATTGCTTAACCATATACCAAACAATCATACAAGTAGTTATAAAAAAGTCCATTTCTCCTAAATTTTAAATTGCTCATTACCATAATTTTAGAATCCAACAGTTTTATCTCTAATAATGTCTAATGAGACACAGCTGCTCTAATTTATACTCTGGTTGCAACTGTCCCTTGAGGAATATCTATGAAATTAACATAATGCTCTCACTGGCCATGTCCCCTCCTCACCTCCAACATGAGGGTCTAGAAAGGACCCAGCTCTATTCTGGTCAGAGAAATCTCCTTTTGCAAGGGGGTATTCCTCAGGAACAATTTCCCACCCTGTGGTCCTTCCACCCTTCCAGAACAATGAAAAGTTACTGTAGGGCAAGAGACAATTGTACCCAAATTGTGTTAAAATACTAAGGACAAGTTAAGGAAACAGTAGTAGCTGTAGCTTCATATTTCCATGCTTTGTCAATTTTAGTTAGTCATTCAAAAAATTATTTATCGCTGAAATCCTTATTTTAGTGGCTTGTCCTCAAGAGTTGAGAAATGTATTTGTAACACCTACAATGTGCAATCATGAGTGGTTTGCTGTTGCCTTTATGATTTGTTTAGTGTTCTAAAATGTTCTTCTTTGAGTGCTTGCTCATGTCCATTCCCAGTTTAGGTGTGTGTGTTCACAAGTGCTGGAAAACATTTTCCCTTAGTGGTACCCATACAAGCTGGCTCTGGTGCCCCCTGCAGCGGCGCACACATGCGCTCACATATAGGCGCCACTGGCTCCCTCTCCCTCTGTTTCTTCTTGCCACTAGTGACGGTGCTGGAACACTCTTGCCTTTGCAAGTTTTTTCTTGCCTTCCTAGTGGTTTATTCATCATTTTTAGTGTATATAGTTACTTGTTCAGTTACAGTTAATCCTAGTTTGTTGGTAGTTAGAATCCCAGGGTCGAGGCATGCCCTGTTCACCGGGATTTAAAATCTGTGCTTTGTGTAAGACACCTATGCCAAGGAGTGACCCTGATCAAAGTTGTCTGAAGTGTCTGGGGGAAGCCAACATCTGCGACAGGTGTAAAATCTGTAAGTTTTCACCCGCGGACCAAGAAAAACCGGGATATCCGTCTCTGGGCCATCCTGATGGAGTCAGCTATTAGACCAGCCTCGGGGACCAGCAGATCGGCCTTGGTGCACAGTGCCCCTCAGGTGCCCACTTCATTTGTCCAGCACCGATCTCCCTCCCCGATTCTGAAGAAGAGGTCCAAAAAGATATGCTCAGAATGGGGACGCTCTCCTGTGGAGAAGGCTAAGGGGGACCTGGCGAGATCTGCGTCGGGCCGCCAACCGTCCCTGCCTCAGTGAGGGTCGATCCTGGCACCAGGCCCTCCGACTCCAGGTAGCGGTAGAGGCCCTCATCGTTTAGTCGTGCCGTCAATTCCAGAGGCCTTCCAAGCTATGAAGGACCTCCTGGCGCTCCCGGAACCACAGACACTGAGGGATGGCCAAATGCTGCACCGGGATCTGGCACCAACGTCTCAGGGCAGCTTATCGAGGGACAGATCTGCTCGACAGTCCCCATCACTGAGGCACCGTTTACCGGTGCGCAGATGGTCCCTGGAGTTGAGGCTATGCTCTCCAGGTCAGGACACCACCAGAGTGGGATCCTGCTGCCGTTCTCCAGAGGACCAGCTCTGAGCGTAGCACTGCTATGGAGCAGAGTGACACAGATTGCCAGACTCATGGCGCATTTCCCCAGCACCATGACCCTTTTTGCCTAGCCCATACAGGAAGCCCAAGGACAAGTCCCAGTCCTGGCATATCCAGCGTTCAGGCTTCTCATGCTGCTCACCTGTGCAGGCGCCTCAACAACGCCTCTCGCATGGCACTGTGAGGTATTCAGGGACAGCACCACCATGGTTGTTGGATATCAGCACCTCATCCTCGGACAGCGATGGGGTTGTCCAGACCAAGCAACCCACAGCTCCGGTGCCTAGTTTCCCAACCTTACCACCATTGGCGACATGGCCGCAAGGCCAGTGGCCTGGACCATGGCCGTACTGGTTTCCCTCTGGGATCCCGCAAACTGGTTCTGCGAGAGGAACCTTGGTGCCGCAATCTTCCATCCCTCACAACACGGCATTGCACTTGGACACTGATTCAGACCATGAAAGTTCGTGTGCCTCGGGCCCTGCGGGTTCCAGCCCACCCAGAACAGAGGTCACTTCTGCAATGCAGGTGCCAGCCTCTTCCTCATCGTCACTGGATGAGGCGGTCATGGGACCCTCTTTTGCGGTGCTGTTGGCCTCGTGCTCCCTTACGTACCTGTCCTGGAACATCATCATCCTGGTCACTATCATGTCAGCCATGTGAGTGTCGGAGATCAGGGCATTAACATCGAAACCACCCTATACGGTGTTTTACAAGGACAAGGTCCAGCTATGCCTGCACCTGGCTTCTTTCCTTAAGGTGGTTTCCCACTTTCACCTGAATCAGGAGATTTTCCTACCTGTTTTTTGCCCCAAACCACTCAACTTCCATTCCACACCTGTGAGGAGGACAGTGAGGAGAGGCATATGCACTCTCTTGACATGAGGAGGGCCTTGGCTTTTTACATCGACAGAACTAAGCCCTTCTGTCGCTCTACACAACTCTTCATGGCTGTTGCGGACCGGATGAAAGGCCTACTGGTTTCCTTGCAACATCTTTCTAAGTGGCTCACGGCCTGCATCCCCGGACTTGTTTCAGTAAGTGCGCCTTAAAATCATACAACCTTCGTGTCCCACTATGCCTTGACACAGCAAGCTCAGGACAACGCTGGCTTCGGGAGAGCGGTGCTTCAAGGGTCATGTCCATGAACTCCTGCCCGCCTCTGGAGACACTGCTGGTGTGTCACCTAAATTGGGAATGGACATGTCCTCCTTTCCCTCAGTCGGAGTTCCAGCAAGAAGAAACTGAGAGGGAGGAGGAGCCGGCAGCACCTATATGCGGGTGCATGTGCACATCGCTGCAGGGGGTGCCAGAGCCGGCTTGTATGGGTACCACTAAGGGAAAAAGCTTTCCAGCACCGGTGCATGTGGCGAGCACACACCTAAATTGGGAATGGACGTGAGCAACACATCTCAAAGAAGAACAGTTACAAAGTAAGTAACCATTCTTTCTCACAGATACCTATCTTCTAAAAAAATTAAAACTGATAAGGGGCCTATGAAAAACTCGGTTGTTGGAGTTTTAGAAACTATTTGTGGCTAAGCCACCAGTTTTCTTAGAGCATCTAATGATGTGAGAGGAACAATTGTTTTCTTTGGTATCAGATTCCATTTTTGAGTTCTCTGTTTATTTAGAATGCTCTGTGAATCAATTTAACTTCTAAAATCTGAGAATCCAGATAAAACGGGACATGGCTGGAACTCTGACTGTACTCTAGTTTTCTTCTAGCTGGAAGACGTATGTATAGTATCTTAATGTGAGATGAATAAACATTACAGTAAATGCATTTTTGTGGATATTTTTTAAATATTGAGACCTGTATTGTATGCTAAAAAAAGCTTCAGAGGCCTGTTCAAACAATGTTACAATGTACAGCTGTGGCTCATATTGCTCCTACAGAAATCTATCTAATGTGGAAGAGATTGGGACTTGCTCCTACATTAACCATATCATCACCATGACTACACTCTATATTCAGCAGGTACGTGCAATTAGAACTTTTATACATTACTGCTAGAAATGCAGGAGGAGGATTGAGGGCTTAAGATTGGGAAGGAGGGTGTCTGGTTTGTCTTCCTAACTCTGCCACAAACTTCTTATGTGACTGCAGGCAAGTCACACGTTCTTTCTGTACCTCAGTTTTCCATCTTTAAAATCAGAACAGTAATACCTATGCATCTTACTGCAATGATTTGAGGCTTGTTTTATTCATATATGTAAAGGACTTTAAAATATTTAGTTGAGAATATTCTAGAAGAGCCAAGTATTTAGAATTTATATGCGTTTGGATGAGTATAGAATTTCATGAAAGGCTGTAGAGAAGGCTCAATCATTTTATGTTTGTATGTAGCATTCCTTATTCTTGATCAGTAATGCGTTTTTTTCACTGCTTATTTATAAGGCATCTGAAAAGTCTTAATAGAACAGTTTTAAAATGTGTTCTAATAAATTAAAGGAATTATTTTAGAAGAATTGGTTTCTATAGTTAGGAGGTGATTTCAGTACTTCAGTTTATGCTGCGTGTTGAAATGTCAGTCATACTTAAGAAGTATTTGGGTAAGGAATATTTAAAAGTGTGGAGGTTTGTTTCCCCCTCCTCCCACCGGTGTACATGTGAAATTTCTATTAGTCAATGAATCTGTGATGGGTTTGCACCACTCACCGCCAGACTGGCATCTCCTGCTGGTCGTCTGGGAATTAGCTTCAGGCCGACTCCCATGTCCACGGTCTGCGCACTGTCACTTTTTCTCTCAGTTCTCCTGCAGCTCTTCTTGCAGCTGTCAGGATCCACAGCATTCTCTTCGTGACTTGGTCCTCTGGCCGTGTTCCTGTCCATGTGTTCCTGTCCAGGGGAGGTTTGGCTCCTTAATAGTACAGCCACTTTCCCTAGTGTCTACTGCAGTATCTTGTCTGGCCACTTCCTCAGTTGACACCTGTAGCAATTTTTTCTGCCACTTCCCCAGTGGTGAGTGGGAGGGGAGGGACCCGGGCCCGCCCACTACTCTGGGTTCTGGCCCAGTGACTCTGTGGATAACAGCTTCCTGCTGTGCCTCAAATTCTTCTCCCTGCTGCTGTCTTCTTGGGCAACTTCCCCCCAGCCCTAGCATCTTCTTCGCCCATTCTCAGGGCCTACCACTGTCTATTTTCAGCAGCCAGCCAGGAGCTCCTCTGGCTCCCCCAGTCCCTGCCAGCAGTAGCCCTGTCTTAGGTGCTGCAGGCTTCTCAGCCTGCAAGAGAGACAGCCTCCTTGATCTCCAGGCAGTGACTGCTCTGTTCTGCCCCACAGCTCCTTTTATATGGAACTGCTGGGCCCTGATTGGCTGTTCCTCCCAGCCCCTCTCCTATTGGCTGCTTCTCACACAGCCTTCCTAGGGCTGCTTTTAAGCCCTTTAGTGCCAGTGTGGGGTGGACGCCCCATCACAGAGTGTTATGCATGTGTATTATGGAGATAGTAAAACCTTTTGAGGTGATAATTATTTTGTGTACATTGTATATTACATACCTTAGTAAAGCAGAAAGACTGGAAGCTTGGACTGGGATTTTCAAAAGAGCCTAAGGGAGGTAGGTACCCATATTCCATTGCAAATCAATGAGAATCAGATGCCCAACACTCTTAAGTTCTTTTGAGAATCCTAGCCTTAACTCTGTTGATGGATTTCTTTGTTCACAAAATTTGTGTTACTAGAACCATTCTGATCATAATTGTTTCTTTTCTCTCAGTTAAAAAGTAAAACAAAAGAGAAAGAAGTGGCAGATCAATCACCTATAGAAGAGTTTGTAAGACATGCGTTGGCTTTTTGTGAAAGTCTTTATGATCCGTATCGAAACTGGAGGCAGCAAATTGCAGGGTATGTGTGGATCCTAAGATGGTAAATTCTAATACTGTGATAATTTCTTTACAACATTACTGTAATGATATTTAATGGTTTCAACACCGCCATGATCACCCCACACCAAGCTGAAATGAGATATAATTACACTGACTTGTGCTCTTGCATTTTAGCAGCTACTAGTACTGGTAGCACTGAGGACTAGATTTGATACCAATTTCTGGCTCCTAATTAGCAACTAGGCCCAGTAAAGAGAGAGTTATTAAAACTCTATTCCCTTTACCAAAATTGTTCTGCTAATCCCCAAAGGGTCAGCCACATTACCAGATTAATGTAAATTTGGATCTTACCCAAAATATGTTGCCACCTTCCTGGAATTCAGTGGCTGGTTTGTAACCCTCGACCTCAAAGATGCCTTCTTCCAGATAGCGCTTCATGCTTCTCACAAAAGATTTCTTCATTTCACTTTCAATCACAATCATTACCAGTACTGGGTCCTACCCTTTGGCTTGTCATCCGCCACCATGGTATTTCAAAAATCATGGCGGTCATAGCTGCATACCTCTGTTGTCTAGGAATAACTGTCTTCCCTACACTGATGACTGGCTCATCAGGAGTTGATCATATCAGAAGGTGTGGTCAAGCCATTCAAACAATTTCATTATTGTGAAGTCTGAAGATAAATGTCGAGAAATGGATCTTGACTTCTACACAACGAAATGTCTTTATATGAGTGCTTCAGGATTCGATAATGGGCAGAGTTTATCTCCCACTTAATAGGTTCCTTGCTCTAAAGAACCTTATACGAAGAGCGTATGTAGCTCAGCTCTGAAGTTCCAGCAAGGACATGTCCGCAACTGCATTGACACATTGCAGCTTATATTTTTGTGATACAAAATGACAGGTTGCATCTTTGATATCTCCAGGGTTGACTGAGTAGGGTTTTTGTGTTCAACAAACACGGTCCCTGTTATGCAGAGTCCTCCCAATTCCATTGCTCTTAAATCTCTATCCATTCAGGTCCTACAGTCACTCACTTAATGGCTGAAATTTATCCAGGAATCCTGTTCAGCCAGAATCCCTCTACAGTCTCATTAACATTGGACATTTCCTTTTGGGCTGGGGAACACATTTATACTTTTACACAGTGCAAGATAAGTGGTCATAACAGGAACAGCTCTTCCACATCAATCTGTTGGAATTAACTGTGGTCAGAAATGCTTGCCTCCACTTTCTTCCCTTACTCAAAAACAAGTCCATCAAGGTCATGACAGACAAAATAGAATGTGTGTAGTATATCAATTGTCAGGGTAGAATGCATTCCTTCTCCCTCTGCACCAAAGTGATAAAGCTTTGGAACTGGTGCATAGCCAAGCAGAAGTCATCTTGGCTTCTTAGAAAACACCATGGCAGATGACCTGAGTAGACATTTTTCTATAAATTACAAATTTACTTAGACAATTAAGATAGATTTAAGGGAGTGCCAATCTCCACTCAGAGAATTCTAAATTGATCTCTGGATGTTATTGCTTGTTATGGTTTTGCTGAAGTTACACCTCTCCTAAGAGTGACTTCACACTCTTAGATCACAGTCCACATCTATAATTCTACTCAAAGATTTTCCAGTTGCTGAAATCTGTAGGGCTCCAACATGATCCTTGTTGTATATGTTTTACAACCACCACGCCCTAATTTGTGCTGCAAGATAATATGCGGCAGTAAATAATGCAGTTCTTTCTTCCGTGATGGATTCTGTTCTGAAACTCCCACCTCCTTAAAGGGTTACTGCTAGGGAGCCACCTAAAGTGTAGTACCCATAAGGACACTATTTGAAGGAGAGGTTACTCACCTTGTTCAGTAACTGGAGTTCTTCAAAATGTGTGTCCCTGTGGATGCTCCAGTACCAGCTCTCATAGATTCTTAGATTTAAGGCCAGAAGGGACCATCATGATCACCTAGTCTGGCCTCCTGAATATTGCAGGCCATAGAACCTCGCCTACCCATTCTTGTAATAGATTATCATCTCTGGCTGACATGCTGAAGTCCTCAAATCATGATTTAAACACTTCAAGTTATAGACAATCCTCCATTTACACTAGTTTAAACCTGCAGTGACCCAATCCTCATGCTGCTGAGGAAGGCAAAAAACCCCCAGGGTCTTTGCCAATCTGACATGGGGGGAAATGCCTTCCCAACCCAAATGTGGCGATCAGTTAGACCCAAAGCATGTGGGCAGGACCCAACAGCCAGACACCTGGGAAAGAATTTTCTGTAATAATTCATAGCCCTCCCTATCTAATGTCCCGTCAGTGGTCGTTGGGGATATTTGCACTAGCAGTTGCAGATGGGGTACATGCCATTGTAGGTAGTTTAATGATACCATCCACTCCATAAAGTATCAAGCTCAGTTTTGAGTCCGCTTAGATTCCCTTGGAAGGCTGTTCCAGAGCTTTTCTCCTCTGATGGTTAGAAATCTTTGTCTAATTGCAAGCCTAAATTTGTTGATGGCCAGTTTATAGCCATATGTTCTTATGTCAGTGTTGTCTTTTAACTTAACTTTTCTGCCTCTCTGGTATTTATCCCTCTAATGTATTTATAGAGAACAATCCTATCTCGCCTCAGCCTTTGTTTGGTTAGACTGAACAAGCCAAACTCTTTGAGTCTCCTCTCATAAGATAGGTTTTCCATTCCTCTGATGATCCTTGTAGCCCTTCTCTTCACCTGTTTTAGTTTGAATTCATCTTTCTTAAATATGGGAGACTACAATTGCACACATTATTCCAGATGAGGTCTCACCAGTGCTTCCCTATCTCTGCTGGAAATACCTTGCCTGATGCATCCTAAGATTGCATTCGCCTTTTTCACGGCTGCATTGCATTGGCAGCTGATAGCCATCCTGTGAGCAACAAATACACTCTCCTTCCCTCTGCTTTGGAGCTGCCTCTGTGGGCTTTGTGGTAGAGAACGAACTGAGGGAAGTTCACCGTGCAGCCCTATATACAGGGACCAATGATATGAACGGGCACTGGTACCAAAAATCATTGATCAAAGGCTCGGGCACATGCTCACCTAAAATGGAGCACACGCAGGGACACACATTTAGAAGAGCTTCAGTTACTACAGAAGGTGACTAACCTCTCATTTCTTAGAGAGGAAAGTGTTTTCAAGTTGACAAATGAGTGTTCACTAAATTGTTAGGGAATTGTGCAAATACTCTTCTGACTAAATATGAGAAATGTCCCCCAAACTTAATGCAGAACAAATGAGGACAGTGGTTCATATAAACCTGTTTGACTATGTATTTTGCATGAGGTTATGCCTAATATATTTTGGCTTGTTTGTTGGGAAAACTAAGTTCCTAGAGCAATCATTTGTGGTCATAATTAATCAGTCTGCATCCCAGTCAGTGGGGTTACTTTACATTTGAGTAGAAATACCTAGTGATAGTGTAAAAAACAAAAAGAAAGCACTATATCAGATGCAAAATTTTTATTCTAAGTCTTTTTGAGGACTATGGTAAAACATAAGGCAGATCTAATTAAACTAAGAGTATTAATATAGTTATGTTGAAAGGTGTTAATGACTGCTATCAAGCAGGTCTTTGGTTTGTAGACAGTCACGGACCTTGATAAAGCTCCTAGGTGTGCCAAGCTCTTGCCTTTCAGGCTAAATGGAGTGAGCAATTAAATGCCTCTTAATGTAATACCTGGAAACAATAGGAAACCATTGCCCAAGTCAGTGGGCTACATGCAAGGCCAATCAGAAGTTAAGCTTCGTGGGCTGAGAGGTTTCCGTGGGATTGATTGTCAAACACAGGTGTTATGGGATTGATGGGCTGTAGATATGTGTATGTTTGTAAGAAGCAGAAAGCCAGCAGTCGGTGAGAAAGCAGTTGTGAGGAGTTTCCTGAGAGAGAGCAGAAGGATAATGCTTCTTGGGGCTCAGGATTTGCTAAAGAAGCATGCTTGGAAATTGTGAGCGAGGAGGTTGCCTGATTCTGTTTGTTTCTACTGGGTTCAGGGAAACAGGATTTTGTGTGCATTCTTTGTAAATAAACATGATTGCACCAAAGAAATACCTGACTCGTATCATCAATTTCTCCTCCTGAAAGAAAAAACCCAGGAAGGCCACAAATAGTGGCTAGCCATTATGGCCATAGGGGAAGCAATATAAAGCTAGAGTATGATGTACACTAAATTGTTCATCCTTAATAGTAGTTAATTTTTCTGATGTTTAGTCTACTGTATCTTGCCAACTACTAAAAAACTGCTACCAAAATATAGATTCTTGCCTTAATTTGTATAAGATAAAATTCACTTTGTATGTGTTCCCTGCTTTGTGGGTTATGTAGATTCATTCTATATACTTACTTTATCATTCTTTCCTCCTTCTAATCATTTTGCATTGAATCTCCTTTGAGGATTGACTCAATTAAGCTCTACAGAATGCATCTTTAGCTAATAAGTACACTCAGACTCCCCTTAAAAGCTCTTACATTAATAAGCCTTACGGACAATGTTTGTAGCTTTCTTCTCAAAGTCATGTGTGAGGTTGCGTAAAAAAGAATGAATCTGAAAAATATACTGTCTGAGAACTCCATTTGCACAACTGTCATTTACCTCTTCTATTTCAGGAGAATTAAGCAAGTAAGTAATCCAATGACACATCAATGGAGGAAGGGACAATAGTTTTGGTTGCTATTATTATTATTTGGGAGCCAATTATCTGGTGTGTGTTTAAAGAAATTTGTGGTTCTGAAGTACATGGGAAATTTCTCGCCAATTTTATAATAGCAAATACTTCCATTGTTCATATTCTCAAAATGTAGGGAAGTTCATGTGCTTCCTAAATCTTCTGAATGCCTACTTTCATATTACAAAATTCTGCTGACTTTGCACTGGAGTTCCACCAGGACAAAGCTTTCCTCTCTTAGAGCCTTTATAGTCTGTGTCCTACTTCATGCCTATTAAATGTAGTGTTTCATATCTATCTGTTGGTCTGGAAGTTGTTGGAAAGTCTTATTGCATGCACTGCCCCCCTTTCTTTGATTTTTATCATTTACACAACCTTTTCCACAGTTTCTGCAAGATGAAATTAAAATAGTGCCATATTTGTTCCTATAGTGAATTGAAATATTGTCATGATGGACTGCAAGATGATACTATTTTATTATGCGCAAAGTCAAAAAAGCATACTTCAGAAGCTGTGATTCTTATATTTTTGCAGGAAACAGGAATTCTGGTTTCATAGCCAGGACATTAATTGACACCACTATTGGTGGTCCTCCTCCATGCTACAAAAGTATTTTCAAATTTAACGTGTTTAACACATCTTATTCTCTTGTTTGTGTTTATACATTTTAAATGAGTAGGAGTTTTCACTGTCATAATGTTTTATTTAATTAAGAATATAAGAACATAAGAAAGGCCATAGTGGGTCAGACCAGTGGTCCATCTAGTCCAGTATCCTGTCTTCCATCAGTGGCCAATGCCAGGTGCTTCAGAGGGAATGAATGGAACAGGTAATCATTAAGTGATCCATCCCGTTGGCCATTCCCAGTCTCTGGGAAACAGCAATCCCTGCCTATCCTGGCTAATAGCCATCGATGGACCTATCCTTCATGAATTTATCTGGTTCTTTTTTGAACACTGTTATAGTCTTTGCTTCATGACATCCTCTGGCAAGGAGTTCCACAGGTTGACTGTGCATTGTGTGATGAAATACTTATTTTGGTTGTTTTAAACCTGCTGCTGGTTAATTTCATTTGCTGACCCTCTAGTTTTTGTGTTATGAGAAGTAGTAAATAACACTTCCTTATTTACTTTCTCCACACCAGTCATGATTTTATAGACCTCTATCATATTGCCCTTTAATAATCTCTTTTCCAAGCTGAAAAGACTGAATCTTATTAATCTCTTCTCATCTGAAACCTTTTCCATACCTCTAATTATTTTAATTGTCCTTTTCTGTACCTTTTCCAATTCCAATATGTTGGATTTTTTTGAGATAGTGCGACCAGATCTCCACAGAGTATTTAAGATGTAGGTATACCGTGGATTTATAAAGAGGCAATATGATATTTTTGTCTTATTATCTATCCCTTTCCTAATGATCCCCATCATTCTGTTAGCTTTTTTGACTGCTGCTGCACATTGAATGGATGTTTCAGAGAACTATCCACAATGGCTCCAAGATCTTTTTCTTGAGTGGCAACAGCTAATTTAGACCCCATCGTTTATATGTATAGTTGGGATTATGTTTTCCAATGTGCATTACTTTGCATTTATCGACATTGAATTTCATCTGGTATTTTGTTGCCCAGTCACCCATTTTTGTAAGATCTTTTTGTAACTCTTTGCAGTCTGCTTGGACTTAACTGTCTTGAGTAGTTTTGTATCATCGGCAAATTTTGCCACCTCACTGTTTACCCCTTTTTCCAGATGATTTATGAATATGTTGAACAGCACTGGTCGCAGTACAGACCCCTGGGGGCACCTCTATTTACCTTTCTCCATTCTGAAAACTGACTATTTATTCCTACCCTTTGTTTCCTGTCTTTTAACCAGTTGCATAAAAGAGGATCCAGGAGTGGACGTTCTCTTTTATCTCATGACCGTTTATTTTGCTTAAGAGCTCCCCAGAGACGGAAACAGCTGCCACCCACCTCTTGCAGCAGCAGCAGCAGCAGCAGCAGCCCCCTGCCGCTACCGGGCATGCTCCATGCGCTGCTGCTGCCCGTGCTCGCTGCTCCCTGCGTTGCTGTTGCCCCGCTTCCCGTGCTGTAGGCCCTGTATTTTTCTGAAAGGGAGGATTCAGGGGAAGGGGGTGCAGTATTTAGGGGAGCGCTTTCTGCGCTGTGGTCCCTGTTTATCTCCTGAAAGCGGGGGTTGTTGGGGCCTACAGTGCGGGATGCGTCCCCCTAACAATCACACCCCTCTTCCCCTGAACCTCTCCCTTTCAGGGAAAAAACAGAGCCTACAGTGCAGGAAGTGCCCCTCTTTTTTCTGAAAGGGCCCCCCCTTTCAGAAGGGGGAAAAGAGGTGTGATTAGGGGGAAGGGGGGGTGCGATTGTTAGACAAAAGTCCACAGAGGGGCTCCATTTAAAAAGTTTGAGAACCACTAAACTAGAGTGACTCTAAGTGATCTGCTTCAAGCTCTGTTTCTTTCTCTGTTCTAAAAAGTGAGCTATTTTTCTGAAATGGTGGAAGATGGAAGCCAGAAAGAACAAGAGAGAAGTATGACAGAAGGAGTCATTTTTGTTTCATGAGATTAAAATGCTAATGTAATTATAGCTAAAATAAAAATTTAATAGCAGTATCAGTAAGAGTAATTTTCCTTACAGTTAAATTGTTTTTTCCATAATGAACCCCTAATACAGTTTTACCCATTTTCAAATTGCATGGTGTAGAAGTTTGGCAGTCATGTTGATGGTTTGTTTGCAGTAGTTAAGATCAAACAACAGATTTATTTTTTTAAAAAAACAAAACCGTATGGTAAAACGTTAAGCCATTTTAAGCGTGGAGCGGTACAAAAATGACTTGTGACTCAGTTTTCAGGATGAAACCACTTCTTTGTTTTTGATCTTGTTGGATAAAGATACTGTAGTTTGTTTCTGCAATGTATTTATGACCTATTCACGAATAAACATTGGTGCCATCTTTAACTTTTCTCATGTATCCTTTTTTTATTGTAGGAGAATCCTGAGTAGCGTTGAAAAGAGCAGACTGAAGTATAAACCAGCTTCCCTCACAGTAGAGTTCATCCCTTTCTTTTATCGTAAGTAATATTGCCAGTGTGTTTAATGATCACCTTTCAAGGAACAAACCTCTTGTGCCATTGTTCTAGTCCCACTGTAAACATTTGATAAGTGCTAAAAACCTTCTACTTTCTTTCCAAGGTGAGGGCTTATTGAAGTTTGTTCTACCTCTTTTGTACCTAAGAATTTGATTTTCTTTTAAGTGCCATCATCATGCCATCCTTATCCATGGTATTGTGGACTTTTTCAGTCTGGCTTTTTGAAGCATTTTCATAGTGCAGCATACCACATTTTAACAAATAGTCTCATGGATCACCTGCTGTCTCTTTCACTGTTGTACATGCAACCTGCCTTTCCATTTGTGTTCACAAACATCACTGTGGCAACCGTAGTAGTTAAGGCATGGAAAAGTAATAATAGGAGAGTATTTATGTATTTTCAGTTGTCCTTGATGTGATTTAGTCACTGGAAACAAGAAAAGCCAGAACCTTGTGACCAGCAAATGTTCCTTGGACCATAGTTTGGGAACGTCTGTGTGAAGCTATGTTTCTTCTGGTCAAGTCATTAAATGTAGCTATGACAACTGTGTATTTTAAGAGTTCAGATATTCTTAGCATTACAAATGGCTTAAGGGGAAAACAAAAGGGGAGGACTTCAAGTATTTTGAGACACCATTATAGTCATAGACTATTGTGTTTGGAACTTAAAGTAATTGTAGGAGACTCTTTAAAGTTTTGTCCTATTCTCTAAAGGTAGGAAGTATTATGCAAAGGAGCTTTGTGCATGAATGGTAACAGAATATCCTGAACTCAAAGTTCTGAATTATTAAATACCCTCAGCTACATGTGGCCAAAACATTTGTTGATATAACTGCCAATAACTGCCTCCTCTGTTAACTTGTATTTACTGATAGATGAAACCTCCTGGGTTCTGCTCTTGTAGGAGCTACTTCTTTAGTCATCTCTCAGGCTTTGTCTACTCTAGAAAGTGTTTGCATAGCACAGCTATACCAGCAGGTGCAGGCGCAGCTTGTACTGGTAAAAATAGTTATTTTGCTTGTATAGTTTATACCAGTTCCCCAAACAAAATAAGCTATACTGGCAAAAGGGCACTGCTGCTGGTATATCAGTGTCTACGTCAGCGCTTTTGCTGACATAGCTGTGTCAATTAGGGAGAGTGATTATTTTTCCCCACACTCCTAACCAACATAGCAGTGTAGATCAACTGTCTTCTGCCTTTCTAAAACAGTTTTTCTCAGATTTTTTTCAGATATTGCTGCAAGTTATTAATAGGAAGAACTAAGGTTTTTCTTTTTATGTATAAACAAGAAAATATTGATATGCTGTACATGAAAGTGTTAAAAGAAAAGCTGCATGTGCAATGGATGTAATCTCCCTGTTTTAGGTCCAGATTGAGGAAAGCATCTTTATTCAGGACAGTGCCTGAGTTCCATTGAATCCAGTGGGGCTTAAGCGCATACCTAAGTGCTGTCCTGAACTGACGTCTTAATGAATGCTCCCTTGCACTTCTTTCTGATAACAAAATCAACAAATCCTTGTAAACTAATCTCCATTGTTGCCCGGTTTATTTATCCACACATCAAACTTCCTTGAATAGTTGAAGACGAGTTTTGTGTTTCTTCATTTCTCATAAAAAGGAATTGATGGTAGAGGCGAGGCAGTTACTGCCTATTATGCCTCCCCAGCGGGTAAGAGGAACAACTTGCATATGAGTCATGTTCTAAGGTTGAGGTGTTTCAGCCTAGTAGTCATGGGCACAAACCATGGATTGAAGAGTGCGGATCTAGTATAAATACTACCTTCTGAAAACAGTGGTTGCAGGTAATTCTCGTGTGTGTGTGTGTGTGTGTGTGTTTAAAAATGCACTAGTTTGTAAGAGTCAAAGAGAGTGCTTAGAATGAAATGGGAGAAATAAAAATAGCTACCAACATTTCATCAGGTTGGAGTATTTCTCTATACATTATTAAAGTGGGCTGGTGGTTTTAGTATATGCTTGGCAATAATGTAGTTACAATAAGCTATTTCCTCTTATATAGATGTTTTTTATTTTAGCCTGCATTGTATTATTCTAGTATTTTTCATTTCTGTCCTTTGTCTGACTATTCAAGCTCTTTAAAAGTGACATTTTAACAGTGCTGGCTTGTGACATTATTGGAAATTTCTCACAGGGCTAATTTCACATAAAATAATCCTTTGTGGTTTTGGTTGTGGCTATTCTGTGTGTCTAAGGTTATTGCTATAGCAACAACTTCCAGGTTAACATTTACTGCTCAGAAAAATTCCTAAGGCTATTTGTAAATGGTTTATGTCAGGTTATGGTATGAGCAAAGATGCAGGACAATGGGCCTGTGCATACGGCTATTGCAGTCAGTAGTTTTCCCAATTAATTTTTAACAGGAGCAAGATCAGGCACTGTGGGCCTGATCCTGCTGCATAGAAATTGGTGAGAGCCTTTCCATGTTGGATTTTTGAAAAACCTGTTTATTGCTACTTCACTTTTCTCTTGAGGAGACACTTTAAAAGATATGAAACTCCTTAATTTGGAATACACAAATTACTTTTTCTCTTATTTCAATAGAATGCTTTCAAGAAAGTGAACATCTTAAGGAAAGCATGAAGTGTTGCCTGCTACATCTCTTTGGAGCCATTGTGGCTGGAGGACAGGTGAGGAGAATATTGAAAAATGTTATCAAGTAATCTCAGCTATTACAACCTGTCATTTTCCTTTTCTGTTCATCATGTAAGCTTTATGGTTTATGGTATGTGAACTTTTACATTATATGAGAAGATACTAGTAATCTGCCTAAACAGTATTGAACCATACAGACATAGTCTCATATTGACACATTAACTGCCTGTGTCCAAATATACTTAGCCTACATATATACCTGGATTGAGGGAGCAAATGTGTCAGTAGAAGGCTCTATATGTTAAGAAACTTGTTAGCCCCTTACTTTTTCTCAGAATGTGATAAATCACTAGGCAAAGTCAATAAAATACCACTGTTGGTCTAAGGTCAGGTCTACACTAAAACGTACGTCAGTGTAACTGTGTTGCTCAGGGGTGTGAAAAATCCACACCCTCTGAGCTATGAGTTATACTGACCTAACCCCCGGTGTAGACATCAACATAGCTACTGCCTCTCCCGGAGGTGGATTAAGTACACCAAACTCTCACTTGCGTGTCTTCACGCTGACATACAGCATATTAAGTTTAGATCTGCCCTAAAACTAAACATGTTCTTCTTGCTGGCACAATGAGCATAGTGTACTAAATGAAAGGAGTGTTTGTGTCTGACTCTGTGCCAAGAAATTTAGAAAGGAATACAAGAATAGATTGGAATTGCAGTGTGTCTGCACTAAATCATTTGGTCTGGCATTGCCACGGAAGGCATTTGAAGTATACCTGGGCTTCAATAAAACAGCATTAATGGCACAGAATATATGGGTAAGGAAGGGAAAGGGAAATTAGATCAGATGAGAAGTGGGATTAATCCCTGATTTGTATTTGATTTAAAAGTCAATCTCCTGTTCAGAATTTCTTGGATACTGCTTTGAAAAAATGTTGCTGTCTGATCATCATATGATGCTATAATGTGTCATGCTCACTCTATCAAGTCATGTGATAAGTCAGTGTTCAAAAGCAGCTTGTTCACCAAGACTTGGCATGAATGAGCATCATTTTAATTTTTTTAAATAACTTATAGGAGGGAAGTATGGGAATTTCTCGTTTCTTTGCAAGGGTGGTCCAGTACAATCTGAGTGCAAATTGTAAGAAGACACCACCTATCTTGGCAGAATAAGGCACCTTGGTGCCTACCTAGTTTATCTTGTAATAGGTTAACAGAGAGCACTGTCTCTTTAGAATAGCAATCCAACCTCAAAGAAAAACATCACAGGGACCTCTGGAAGAATGTGCAGAACAGAGGAGGCCTTAAAAAGAAAATGAATTGTCCAGCAGCAAAGAGAATTCACGTGGCCCTCAGGGACCACTATAATACAATATGTACTCCAATCCCAGATAAAGATTTCTCTGGGTAATACAGGAAGGCTAGTGTTTTTAAAATGTTCATCATTAGTTAATTCTTGTTAATTGATCATTAATTGAAATTTTGAACTGAAATTTGTGGGTATGTGAAAACAAGGATCTATATGAAAGTTCAAATTTAAGCTGTACTCAATAGAATATGTATATTATCAGTATCACTTTGAATAATTCAAATGCATGCTAAAATTAAAAGCCTGCAACCAAAATAAGTATCCCATTCACATTGAAATCAATGTACATTAGACATAGGGTTAAAGAGTTTTCATTTAAAAACTGGACCAAAAACACAGAAAACCCAAAACCTTGCTAGTGCACCTTTAAGACTACAGACTTAAACAAGAAATGCAAAAGCTGAAGTTCAGAGATTGCATTTATGTATATACAATATAATATAATATCAGCGGGTTAATAGTACTAGAAAAATAGTTTTGCATTTCTTTCTGAATATTTTAATTAAAATATGTAAACCTAATGTTTCATGAATAGGCTTTTTTTTGTATTTACATGCATGATGTGTTCACGATATATAATGCCAAATCCTGCTTTTTTCCCCCGTAAATATACCCTTTGAAGCCAGTAGGCCTAATGGAGTAAAATGAGCAGGATTTAGCCCCAAACCTAGGTAGATCAACACAGTCATAGTTGACTCTTGAGGAGCTAAATTAACAATACTCTTATTAGTACTGTTTTTATTAGAGTTCAGATTTCGTGCATGATTTACAAATGAAATTTGTTGATTTAAGTATTTGGAAGAGGCTTGATGCCCTCAGATTAATGTACAGTTGTTTTTATCATGGATTTCAGAAAAATGCTCTTCAAGCCATATCTCCTGCCACCATGGAAGTCTTGATGCGTGTTTTGGCAGACTGTGATACCTGGGATGATAGGGATCCTGAGGAAGTGAGCAGGAAGGCAGAGCTGACTCTTAAGTGCCTGACAGAAGTAGTGCATATCCTTCTCACCAGCAGTTCAGATCAGCGGCAAGTAGAGACCAGTACCATACTGGAGAACTACTTCAAGTTGCTTAACTCAGACCATTCAGCGTTGCCTAAGTCCAGGAGATCTAGGCAGTGGGAGAATAGGTTCATTGCACTACAGATCCAAATGCTGAGTGAGTGATACATCCAGACAATTCTAAATCTGTTTTGTTAACATTTTCATAATTTTTAAATGAAGTTATGTAAGTAAGTTTGAAGTATAATTATTGTTCAGGTGTATTTCCGTTGTTATTTAGGTAAAAAAAATGAGTATTTTCTTGTTGAAATTGATTCAAATATGGGCCAATTTGCTTTGAATTCAAAAATGTTCATCAAAATGTACCATCTGGTTACTTTTTGGCTTAAGGATGTCAGCCTACAAACAGTTTAGGGGCAGTGAAGAAAGATTAGAAGATCTAGTACCTGTTTTGGACTGCATTAAAAAGCTATCATTTGGTAACAGCTTTCACACAACGGTGTCTGAGCGATTGCAGTTAACACTTGTATGATAGAAAGGGAATTCCTGTCATATTTGAGCTATCCCAGTGTGGTAGCTATTTGCAATTTTTAGTTGTGGAATTGGAATTATTGCATAGACTCAGAGAAATGTAGGACTGGAAGGGACCTCAATAGGTTATCTAGTCCAGACCCCTGCACTGAAGCAGGACTAAGTATTATCTAGACCAGGGGTGTCAAACTCGCTGATGGTGACGGGCCAAATTCTCGTAACATGCCCTTCACAGGGGCCATGCAATGCCTGCCGCCGAAAAATTCGGGCTATCTTCCATTTTGGGGTCGCGGCATGGGCCCTTTTCGGGGGCGGGATTTAGAGGGGGGACCTGTTGCCGCTTTAAGGGATTTCTGCGGAGGATGGTATTGCTGCTTTAAGACTCTCTTAAAGTGGGCTCTCCGCCGACAAATCTCTTAAAGGGGCAATGCCATGCGCAGAGAAACTTTCGGCGGCAGCACGACTCACTGAAACACTGGCCGAATGCGGGCCAGATCAAAAAGGTTCGCGGGCCATATGTTTGACACCCCTGATCTAGACCATCCCTGACAAGTGCTTGTCAGTCTTGTTCTTAAAAACTTCCAGTGATGGAAATTCCTTAACCTCCATAGATTACATACCTCAAATGAGATAATAGCCTTCAACTATAGGATATAATTCATTGGTTTGCATTCATTTATGATTTGTAGTTTTTAAGTTGATGTAGAGATGTAAATAAAGACACTTCTTGTACGCCAATACTTTCATTTCCTCAACGTTTTGATATCCGTGTGAGAGGGTACTGACTGTTGGCAAACAAAATAAGACTGCCGCACAATGTTGAGAAATAACTGGCTGATGAGGAAGCAAATATTTATACATCCCTTAAATAAGAAGGCTTGCTTCTTATATACTTGCAAATAACAGTGGGTGTAAACAGAACCTCAAAACATTTGAAGATATTCTGTAGCTGAAGTTCCCTCTAGATACTGTAGGTTACATGTTGGTTTCTGCTGCCTTTGAATGTTTTGCTGGAATTCACATCAGTGTTCATCAAAGTGCTCATAATTTGTTCTCAGTGCATAACATTTTCCCATGCAGCCTTCTATGTAGTGTTTCTAAATTTGTCAACAGTATAATGTTTAAAAAAAAATGCTTAAGGATTCGTATAACTATTTATTTTTGTGATTTTTTTTTTTTTTTTTTTTTAAATTTTGGTAGACACTATCACAGCCATGTTAGACTGCACAGATAGGCCTGTTCTGCAGGCCATTTTCCTTAACAGTAACTGCTTTGAGCATCTCATCCGACTGCTGCAGAACTGCAAGGTAAACTTTTCTTTTATTATTAACTTATTTCTGATCTCAACAAAATGTAATTCTTCTTGTAAGAGTTCAGCTGTATGAATCATCTTTGTATCTTGGCTCTAAATTAAATATAATCCTGGTGTGTATAAAGTATTGGACTTGTACCACTGACCTGTTGAATGTTTCAGAAGCTAAGTTTATGTACACCTTGTCTTCCAAATATATTAACAATGCTTGTATTGATGACAACACACTGGATAGTGAATGCTCACAATGTCTTTGAGAAATGCCAGTATATACTCTAATCCATCTCTAAATTTTAATTAGTTTGGTATCAGAATCAATCTTTCCTCATATGAGAAGTCACTTATAACTGTTAGTAGATGGTGGGTTGAATTCTAATTCATGGATGGCATTTCTCCATTTTTTAAAAAAGAAAACCTACTGGGTGTTCAGTTGCAAGGGTTTTAGAATACTTGGTGCTAATTCTTGCATAGCTGAGATTAGGAATGGGTTTAATCTGTTACAAATTGTTCTTCTTGGATGCCTTCTTTTCCTCTTAGAAAGGACATAGTGTTCATATTTCCTACTCTCTGTGATTCCATATTAATCCCAGATGGCCATTAATTGTAAGCCAGTGCCTTTCACTAAAGATGTTATGCTTTTATAAGATACATTTTTCCCAAATAAAAAACTACATAAATATAAATACGCTCTAACTTCCTGGAGTTTATTTCTTTTCTGTTTTGTCTGCACAATGCACGTTGTTGATATGGATGTATTGAGCACTTCTAGATAATGTAATGCTAGCTACAATGTGTGAATTATTGTACAACATTCCATATAGTTAGAAAATATTTGAATGCAACAGTATGTTAAAATACCCAGGTGTAAATTTTGATCCAGTCTTGTTTATATTGATTTAAGTCAGGGACAAAATTCTGATTGACTTCACTGGGAACCATATTGACTGTTTTGGATAGTGTGTGTGTGTTAAACTTTTTTTGAAAGTACATTATTTGGCCTTTCCAAGTTTTTTTTTGTTTGTTTGTTTGTTTTTTTGCATTTCCTTCTGGAATCTGTATCTGTTTCTGTCCTGACCTTAACCTCTTTGCAATGCTGCTATAAAAGAGAGAGTTATGTTTTTTCTAGTATGATTCATACATTATCATGCCATCGTATTATTTAGCTGGTTCATGGGCGCTCTGGGCCTGCTCCTACTCCCATTGACATGCCAGTAGTATCAGGGCCTGTGTTTTAACTATTCTCTCTCTTTGAATTTCACTCTACCTTTTTGTCATCAGAACTCTTCACCCAGTTAACCTCTGTACTGTATATTGGGTTATATATTACTATTATTATTACACTTGGGTTTCTTTGGTGTTGTCAGATTTGTGCAAGATTTTTTGCTTTTTTACACTGTAAATGAGCCCAAGGACAAGATCATGTTTTCCACATACAGTATAACTCTCTTCAAAGGCTGACTGCAAAGATGAAGTCAGTTGTGAGGTTAGTACACTTCTTTTGTCAAATGCCTCCACTAACTAGGTAAAATCTTGCTAAAAATAATTTTTCTTCATTTGTGAAAATCTGTCACACTTCTGGGTTCACTGGTAGCACCCCAATGTATAACACCACAGATAATAGAAGAGTCAGCAGTTGTTCTTGATACACCAGAATGTGTTGTGTGTCTATGAACCTGGAGATTTTCATAGAGGGGAAGGGGTAAAAAGGGAATCAAAACTGATTTCTATTGTGAATGCTCCCAGGAGTCATGTAATAGAGGCATTGGGCACATTGATAGAGGCATTGGGCACACATTTCTGGTCTTATCTCAAAATTGTCTTCAGCTTTGCAGATCCTCTTTAGCTGAAGTTCATCTACTGTCTCTGAAGAATGCAAAGGCTATGGAAGAGAGACATCTTCTCTTTACTCTTCTTTGGGGTAGGGGACCCAGATCATGAGTTTTTTCAAAGCTGTTCTGACAGTTCAGATATTGATCTGAAATCTAGTTTATCTGATCTGAAGCCCAGTTTATTTGGGGCTGTACCCTGAAATGTTGAGGTAACTGAGGTTGTACTTTATAGCTATTGAAGGGGTTTTATTTGTACACTAAGAACATCTAACATTGCTTCTTCATGTATCTTGAACATTTTATATTGTTAGAAAAAACTTTCCTTAAAAATAGATCAGATTTGGAGGATAGCAGTGGTGGTTATGCCCAGCCTTGCATGGGCTGAAGAAAACCTTCTTCTATGAATCTTCTTCTGGCTACAAGAATTAAAGCCAGAGATAGCTATTTGCTTGGCCTTTTAATAAATATATGGTTTTTAAATCTCTAGTTGCTTATATTTCTCTTCTATATATCTGTTACAGGAAAAGAGTTAGAATGAGTTTATTTTTCATATATCTGTTCTTGCCTCCCGTTCATGATTGTATCTTTAGTTGCTAATGCTCTATCCCGTTAAACATACTTATAGCTATTCTGCAGAGTTACCAAAAGTATAATAGCTTTGATCATGACTGATGCCTTTCAAGCTAAGCAACGTTTCTAATGATGTATTTTTTAATACTTCTGCAATGCAGAGTAGTCTCTTTGATTATTGTCCTCTGTTTGCTCTTAATTACAAAGTGAGGTTCCCCATACTGAACTGATATAATCTTCAGTGAGTAAAGCTAAGTGGGTTTAAAAAATACTTTTTCACATACCATGTCATTTTTCTGATAAATATTTTCTTTGAAAGTGTGACAAGCTGTCACCCTCTTCTGATTTCAAGGGGCTTTTTATTTTTTTAAAATTATTCGGTCTGGAAAACTGTTTTTAAAAAAGACTCTTAACTCACAGTCTGAAAGCAGAAGAGGGCAAAGTTTTTGAATAGATCCAGCTTTGTGTGACTGAGCTGAAGTTCTTGTCAAGCTGCCAGCTTGTCAGGATGATTGAAAATTTCCCCCAGTCCTTCCAGTCTTGAAGATTGTACCCCTCACAAAGCTGTTGCCATTGCTATCTTTGGATTCTGAAGTGCTGTACAGCAGGCTTCTCAAGATTGCTAGTGTCACTGCAGCCTTCATACAGGATGAAATATAGTGGAGAAATAAGGGGGCTTTGCTTCTTTCTGCCGTTCGCATTACTGATGTCTTACAGTCTCTCCTTCCCCTCTTTTCCCTGTCTTAAATGTGAATGTTGAAAACCTCCAGTCCTGCCACTTGGTCGTCATGCATCTAAGAATACTGAGCCAGTAACAAAAATAATTTGTAATTAGCACTGTTTCCTTGTCTCAGCAATTACATCTTTTGGTCTATTTCTGGAAAAGAGAACAAGCTAATGAATATTTAACAATAGTTTGGTGTAATATTGGGAAAATTAACAAAAGACTAATACAGTATTTGTTAGGAATTGTGTAACTCACCAGTGTGAGATCATGTATGCTGTATATGAAACATAAATTCATCCCAGCCTTCATGATATTAGCTGCAGGTAATGTTTAATGCACCTCTTTCCATTATTCTTGTCTCTGTTTCTAACAGCTGTTTTTAAATGCTAACAATAAGGTGGCAGACAAGAGTGAAAAAGACCTTGCCAACAAATTACTGACAGAAATGAATGAGGACCAGGTACCTACACAGTTTTGCTTCACTTGAAGCCAAGACGGAGTAGCAGTCAGTGGGAAAAGTGATTCCTGTACTTTACCTTATCCATCCTCCTTAAACTGTTGCAAATGGATGAATTCGGACTCCTGCACAGCCCTATGTTTGTTGTCTTTGGAAAGTAATCTTTTATGATAAGCAAATTACACCTATAACTCCACATATATGGAGATGCTTCAAGTTGTAGATATTTTAAAAATATTCAGTACAAATTGTGCTCCTTTTAATCTGAGGAGGGTGAAGTACAGGAATAGAATCCCAGTATCAATGCTATCAACCTGGTGGTGATTTCGTTTTTTTCTTTTTTGCTGCTTTGTCTCAGCACGGTGGTCTATTGGGTTCTGGGGCTTTGTTTGTGAATCTGTATGGTTGTAGTTGATGTCCTGATTCTTTGCTTGTCATCAACAACAGATGTTCACAATACAATGGACAGGCTGAATGTGGGAGGTGAGAAGAATCTGTTGTCTTGAATTTCCATTAGCATAATGGAAAGCATCATATGCAAATTCTTATTGTACCGCTTCTTATAGGAGTCTGAAGGGTGTTACTGATTTGGTCTCATTAAAATGGATAATGAAGTGCTAAACACATGAAAATATGTAGTCTAGAAATCTTAAAATAGCCAATACTATTGGTACGTCAGTGTGAGGATCTGCATGTAAATATTTATTCACTAACATTGTCTTCTAATTTTGACCTCTCATTGTCGACTATGCGATATAGTATTTCAGAGATTGTCAATTGCAGTCTGTTCATTTGCATAGTTCCACTGGTTAAGTTTACAAAGGGACCTGCTCATATATGGCACATTTTTTGTTCATAAATTATCATGCAAAAATCAGTATTCAGAGGAATTAACTAATAGAAAAAGTAAAAGAGAGAGAATTATTCGACACTTATTTGGTTTGGAAAGTAGAGTGTCATCCTCTGGGGTGGATGTAATAGGTGATGAAGTTAGCGGACAGTACTGGTATAACTAATCACTTCTAATGTATGTGTTGTGCTTTGATGTGTGCAGGAGCCTCCGTTGAGATTAAAACAGTGTTAATCTCCATTTGTTTAAAGAACTGATTGTCAGAAAGCTGTACTGCAGTGCACACATACAGTACAAGGGTTTGTTTACTTTCCTTTCCTCCCTCCCTCTTGAGATTGTCCATTAACAGCATGAGGAAAATGTGTATGTTTGTCTAGCAGAATCTTTTACTGCAGTATGTGTGAATGCTTCTTTCCTCTTGAGCTTGGCTAGTTTTCTGTTGTTTTGTGTCTTCTCTTGTAGGTTGTGGTGTCATGAAATCCATGTTGGTGGGGAGATGATTGTAAAGCATGTTAATTAATTCTGGTTTTCATCCCAACAGAAGTGCACGGAGTACCCTTCAGAGCAGAATTCTATTTAATAAGTTTGTAAATAACACCTGTCTCTGCTGCTTTCAGGTGTTCCAGGGACAACTAGATTGCTTGGCAGTATCCACCATACAAGCCCTTACAGCAGTGTTGCACAAATCTCCAGCTGCAAAGGTAAGTGTGCACACTAGCAGATCTGTTTATGGCAGTCATCTTTCTCATTTCTTGCTAAACATTTTAATGTAAAATCTTGAAGTTATTTATTATTTATTTATTAATGACTACAGGCCCCAACCAGATCAAGAAACCCTTTGTGTTTTTATTCCTCTTGCTTTTCTTATGAACCTCATCATAATTTGAGCTGTACATTAATTACATTTTATGTAAAGTTGGAACATGATTTCTGGGATTACAGCTAATGTGATTAGTTATTGAAAGACAGAAACTTGAAAAAGTGAGTGTCAAGTAATATTTTCGGACTGCCTTTCCTGCAATGAAAATTGCTCTAAGTCCCCTGAATGTTTAAAGGGATACCTGGGAGACTACCACATTTTATGTAATTTTTTCAACAGTGGCTTTTTTTTACCCCTCACTACTTTATTCCAGATGCACTTCACATGAAATCCTGTTTCTTCCAACAAATTCACTCATTTTTAAAAAAAATGTGTTTTCCACCTTAGTACAGATAACAATTGAAAATACCCATTCAAAGAGAAGGGAATTCACTTAACAGGATGTAACTGCTGTTCATTAACTAGTAAATAGATGTATGTAACTGTGTAGGTTTTATTGCTTGAGAGTTGTTTTCCATAAATTCAGTGAAGGGTAACCAGTCTTCAGAATACTTTCCCATTTTTTAATAAAGTTTCTATCTCAAATATTATTAAATCAAGACAATATTTTTCTAGGAGAATATTTCACTTAAAAATAATTTTAGAATACTTCAGCTTGTGAACCTAGACTTGTTTGCTTTCATCTTTTGCTGTAGCTTCAACTCAATAATAAAACAATTGGTGTTTTGTAATAAACTAAAAGAAGACTAACATTTTGAAATATATTACAACAATTATACTGGAGATTTTGTTTATGGTCTATAACAAGTAAAATAAAGCTCTTCTCTGTGCCCGTGCACTTCCATCACAATGTACCAGCTAGAATTAAAACATTTATTAAGCTACAGAAAATATGTTTGCATGACATATTATATGCAGTAGTGTAATAAATCTAACCCAAAACTCATCGATCGAAACACCATCCTTAACTTCTGTAGGCTTTCGATAAGGTTTGTAATATGTTCTCATAAAGGATAACCTAACAATAAAACTGTTTTCGTGTTAGATTGGACCCATTAATGCAGGTAAGTAATTAGCTACTAGAGTTCTCTTTTATTATCACTAACAGAAGTTGGTCCAATAATTACCTCATCCACATTGTGTCTCTAATATCTTGCACTGACATGGCTACAACTGCATTGCTTTATCTTTTATTAATTTTCCCCCCCCTCCTCAGGAGGTGTTTAAAGAGCGGATTGGCTATGCACATATCTATGAGGTACTAAAATCTCTGGGTCAGCCCTCGCGGGAGTTACTAGAAGAACTTATGAATATGGTGAGACACTGGCTTGCTTTGAACATTATCTAAAATTCTGTCCTTATTTCATTATAGTAGGCCAGTAGTTCATCTTGGTGTTCTATGCTCTTTTCCAGGCCGTTGAAGGTGATCACACGTCTGTTGGAATTTTGGGCATTAGTAATGTCCAGCCTTTATTGCTGCTTGTCCAGTGGCTTCCAGAGCTAGAGTCACATGACCTGCAGATCTTCATCTCAAATTGGTTGAAGCGAATCTGCTGTATTAACAGGCAGAGTCGTGCCACATGTGTCAATGCAAACATGGTCATCCGCATTATTGAGACATTAAACTTTTACTCTTCACTCCATCGGACTTGTGCGGAGAACTTGATTGCCCTTCAAGGTTCTTTGGGAAGTCAATCAATGAGCTCTGAAGAACTTCATCAGCTAATACGACTCTTGAGGACTAACAGACCAAAGCAGCCTCACCCTTACGTCATCCCTGTGATGCGTGCAATTCTGGCAATGGCTCGGAAGCAAGGTCTGGACAGTGCCTTGCAATATTTCAACTTGTCCCCCAGCATGACAGGAATTGCTGTGCCACCTATTCACAAATGGCCAGGTTCTGCATTTTCCTTTAATGCTTGGCTATGCCTAGACCAGGACCAAGTTAAACCTGGAATCATCAGCAAGGGAGGCAAGAGGAAGCAACTATACAGGTATGCTTGCTGTATTATTTTGTGTGAAGAAACATCTCTTTGTAATCTGTATCCCATGACATTCTTGATAGTGATGCTTACATTTATATAGCACATTTCATACTAAAATACTTGATAGAATATCGGTTGAATATGTAAACAGGAATGGCTTCATCCACTGCTGAAGACATGACTGTGCTACAGGAATAGCCATGCAAATGCATGATTAAGAGTTTCTGTATTGGAACACTTATACTGCTAGTGTGGATAAGAAGGTGAAATTCTGTAACTGTGTTAAAGTTAAATTATATGTCTAATGCATATTAACATATCATGTTTTCTTATCTATGATGGCAGTAAAAAAAGAGTGCCATATGCTGAACTTCCAAAATCATTGCTTGTATTTTTTAAAAAGGTCTCCTATTCAAATCTGAACCTACACCTGCTTAGTTTCTGAAATCTGATGGGATTATAGTATAAAGAGGGAATGGCTGCAGCTGAATTTGGATTTGATGATGTTAGAATAGTAGTTTGGGTTTTTAATCATTAAGCTGACTTTAGAATATGATGTGTTCTAGGGTGATAGTGGGAGAGGCTATCCTATGTTACACTGCATATTCTAGTTGCTGGATAAGGTTTGGTGTTGGCTATTCAGATGATGTTCTAAGGGCTTGTCTTCACTAAGCTTCTCCGTTGGTCCCACAGCCATCGATGGCAAAAAGCGTAAGCTATATCGATGGGAGAACATCTCCCATAGACATAGCATAGTGAGGACAGCATGGCAAGATACATCGACTTCAGTAATGTTGCTTACATAATGTAAGTTGCTTGCCTTGCATCATTGGAGCTGCGTAGTGAAGACAAGCTGTTCAATGCTTGATTGAAGGGAATATAATGGCAGATAGGAAATAGATAGCAAGAAGAAATGGGTAACTAAAAACACAGGTGTTTACTTTACTTTGTTTCAGTGGGAAATGCTTTTTTTAAATATACAACTGAAAAGACTGAGCTAGCTGCTTTCTCCATGCTTTGTGGTCTCTGCATTATTAGGTGAGTGGCAGACACCACTGATTTGGTTGACTTAATGTACCCTCTGTACACACATGCACTGCATTCATTATTTGAAAACTTATTTTGTCTACTTTAAGCTGAGGTATGATGTGGAGCTGTCAAGTGGTGCCATTACCACTTGAAGTGGGGGCTAAACAATGACACCATCAACACGTTAACATGACCACTTTGAAATATTTACATTTGTTTCTATTAGTTTAATGATTCTATGTATTATTTAAAGATGTAAAATTGGATTTCTTTGTAAAGGACTGGATGGGTCCTCAATAGGTCATCTAGTCCAGTCCCCTGCACTCAAGGCACGACTAAGTAATAACTAGACCATTTCTTATAGGTCTTTTTTCTAACTTGTTCTTAAAAGCCTCCAATGACAGAGATTCCACAACCTCCCCAGGCAATTTGTTCCAGTGCTTAACTATCCTGACAGTTAAGAAGTTTTTCCTAATGTCCAACGTAAGCCTCCTTTGCTGCAATTTAAGCCCGTTGCTTCTTGTCCTATGTTCAGAGATTAAGGAGAACAATTTTCACCCTCTTCCTTGTAACCTTTTACATTCTTGAAAACTGTTATCATGTCATCCCTCGGTCTTCTCTTCTCCAGACTAAACAAACCCAGTCTTTTCAGTCTTTCCTCATAGGTCATGTTTTCTAGACCTTTAATCATTTTTGCTGCTCTTCTTTGGACTCTATCCAATTTGTCCACATCTTTCCTGAAATGTGGTGCCCAAAACTGGATGCAGTTCTCCAGTTGAGACCGAGGCTATGTCTACACTGCAGTGCTAATTCAAATTAGATTAATTCGATTTTCAGAAACCGATTTATAGAAAGTGCTGCAGACTGTCCACAATCTGGAGTTTTTGCTGGTTTTTTGTGTCCCCAATGGCCAGCCTTAATTCGAGTTAGAAAGCAGTGCAATGTGGGAAGCTATCCCGCAGTGCAACTAACCACGGAGGCTGTTGCGACGAGTGTCATCATCCCAGGATGCAGCGCTGCTTCCCCTCCCCCCATCCTCTCCCTCCCCAAACAAACAGGAAAAGGATTTTCGTGCTGTTTTTTTACTCCCCCGATCACCATTGCTGTAGAAACATGGAGCCAGCTGACCTGTGCTCTCATTTTGACTGTGACAAATACATCACGGCTTATCCTGGATTACTTTAGAACTCGAGCAAGAATGCGAAGAAGAGTGATCTATGCCTCCGTGGATGCAGTGATACAAGAGATCCAGCAGAACAATGACCCTGTATGTTGCTTGCCTTTGATTTTTCCCTCCACCAAACCAACCCCCACACCTTTATGTTGTTTGCCTTTTATGCCCCCCCATCCCCTATATATTGCTTGCCTTTGATTTTTCCCTCCACCAACCCACACACTGTATGTTTTGTCTTTAATAATTATCCCACCACCCAAGCCCATTCGATATCTGTGCCTGAGAATTCCCTCCTGATCTACATATATTTAATAAAGAAATGTTGTGGAATGATGCAAACCTTTATTTCTTTACATTCAGGTAATGTGGGAAGGGTTCTTTCACTGTCTCCAGGGGTAGGATGGTAGCTTGCTGGCCAGCACTCAGCGTGGCTGCCGCAGCTTTCTGCTCACATCCGGGGTGGAGGTAAGCATGTAATGCCTCCTGGACAATCTCCTCCGAGACTTATTGGGGGATGGGGAGGGGGAATGTGGCATAGCCATCTGTTGAGGAGCATTATTGAGGGGCTGCAGGGGGACTCTGTCTATGAGATGCCATAGAATGTCTGACTGGTCCCACACGAGTTGCATCATCTCCAGCGTGGTGCTATGATCATTGTCCTGCATTTGTCCCACTGTCTGTGCGGCTGCTGAGGCATTCAGGAGGTCCGCAAACATGTCATCTCTGCTCCCCCCCCCCCCTAATCTGAGAGAGTTTGTCAGCAGCACTTCTTAATGGTGGGTCCACTGCTGAGGTGTCTGTAGAATGAAAGATAAATAACAAGGGAGCCACAGTTAGCATATTAATATAGTGATACACATGTTTCCATTTCACTGATGGAAAGTGTGATATAATGTATCCACATGTAGCACGGTGAATAAACTTAAGAAAGTATCAATTAACCCTTTGTAATTTGACTTAGTTTCCCCCCTTTTTTTTTGTAGGACTCTTTTTTGAGTTTCAGATAATTGAAGATCCCCTGGTTAAGCCAGGATGGTCTTTTGCCATACTTTCTATCTTTCTTACACAGTAGGATAATTTGCTCCTGTGTCTTTAATAATGTCTCTTTGAAAAATTGCCAGCTCTTTTGAGCTGGTTTTTCCCTTAGACTTGTTTCCCATGGGATCTTACTTACCAACTCCCTGAGTTTGCTAAAGTCTGCCTTCTTGAAATGCATTGTCTTTACTCTGTTGTTTTCCCTCCCAGAATCATTTATCATGAGAATCATCATCATTTCATGATCACTTTCACCCAAGCTGCTTGCACTTCCAAATTCTCAACCAGTTCCTCCCCATTTGTCGAAATCAAATCTAGAATAGCCTCTTCCCTAGTTGCTTTCTCTACCTTCTGAAATAAAAATTGTTTCCAGTACCTTCAAATAACTTGTTGGATAATCTGTGCTCTGCTGTATTATTTTCCCAACAAATGTCTGGGTAGTTGAAGTCCCCCATCACCATTTAGTTCTGTGCTTTGGATAGTTTTGTTAGTTGTTCAAAAAAATCCACCTCTTCTTCCTGGTTAGGCGGTTTATAGTATACTCCTACCATGACATCGCCCTTGGGGTTTTTTTGTTTTGTTTTTTACTCCTTTTATCCTAACCCAGAAACTTTCAACAAGTCTGTCTCCTGTTTCCATCTCAACCTCAGTGCAAGTGTATGCATCTTTGCTTTGCAAGGGAACACCTCCCTTTTTTCCCTGCTGGTCATTGCTGAGCAAAATGTATGTACCCTTCTATTCCAATATTCTAGTAATAGGTATCATCCTACCAACTCTTTATGATGCTAACTATGTCATAGTTGTGATTATTCACTGTATTTCTAGTTGTTACTGTTTATTCCCCGTACTTCTTGCATGAATATACAAACATTTAAGATACTGATTTGATTTCCCGTCTATGTTCCCTCTTGTCTCTCCCTTGCCCTAGCTATAATTGCAGATGCTTCCCCCAGATTCTGACCCTTCACCCAGGTCTCCATGTTTTTGACTTACCTGTGGGCTTTTGTCTCCTGCCCCCATCAAACGTACTTTAAAACCTGCATCACTAGGTTAGCTAGTCTGTATCCAAAGATCCTTTTCCCCTTCCTTGATAGATAGACCCCATGTCCACTCAGGAGTCCTTCTTCCAGGAAGAGCATACCGTGGTCAAGGAAGCCGAAGCCCTCCTGGCGACACGCATGCACCTCCAGGATGCATTGGTCTTTGTTTGGGCCCCTCCCCTTTACTGGAAAGATCAGAGAACACCACCTGCACCCCCAGCTTCTTCACCGTTACTCCCAGAGCCCAGCAGTCACTTCTGATGTGCTCAGGGTCATACCTCATATGTAGCATTAGTGCCCACATAAATGAGTAGCATGGGTTTAGCACCAAAGGGCTGGATGGTCCTTGACAATCCCTCCATAACTGGTAATGCAAAAGGGTAAAGCAAAATCTAATAATAAATTTGTATAGGTATAATTGAAATGTAATAGTACTTACTGGTGACATTTCTAGTCAACATCATTATCATCATCTTGTTCATTGTGATATTTGTCAAGAGTGCTGGGTTACCAGTTTTTGTTGCCTTGGCATCTACACAGTTCTGTGCAGGGAAGTTTGTTCTGACTGCAGACGATTGATTGTGCAGTGACCCCTACTGGTACATGAACAAATAAGGTCTTATAGAACAGTGTGTCTCAACCTTTCTAGACTACTGGACACTTTTCAGGAGTCTGATTTGACTTGCGTGCCCTCAAGTTTCATTTCACTTAAAAACTACTTGTTTACACAATTAAACATAAAAATACAAAAGTGTCACAGCACATGGAAAAATTGCTTACTTTCTCATTTTCACCATATAATTATAAAATAAATCAATTGGAATGTAAATATTATACCTGTCCTCAGATTTCAGTGTATAGTGTAGATAGAGCAGTATAAACAAGTCATGGTCTGTATGAAATTTTAGTTTGTACTGACTTTGCTAGTGCTTTTTATGTAGTCTGTTGTAAAATTAGGCAAATATCTGTATGAGTTGTTGTACCCCTGGTTGAGAACCGCTGTTATAGAAGCTCAGATGCCAGAGGGCCCTTGAAGAATACAGGAAGTAGTTCAGCATCCACATTTTTCCATTGATGTTGCGATGGTGAGCTAATATGCGGCTTACCTGTGTGTGAAGACACCCAAATCTTTGTTTGTCAAGATGCTTTTTTGACATGCTCTTCAAAACTGTCCTCATATAGTAGGAGTTTGGCCAGTGGCTTGTCTTTTTTTAATGGCAAATTGAGGTGCAAGCAATTCAGGTCTCTGTGGGTCTCCTTTTCTTTCTTGCTCTATCCTACAACACTGCTGCCAACTTCCTTGCTGCAGAAATTGTGACTTATGCATCACTTTTTCCCAATTTGGCAAGATTTCTTAAGTGGTAAGCTCCCTTTGTTTTGACAACATTAAACATAATTTTTCCCCAATATCAAATAAGGTAATCAGGAGTGAATGCATCACAAATTGCAGGCACTGGTATAAAGCGACACTTATCAGTTGTATTGGTGATGTTGCTTGTTTCAATCCACATGTTATCTGTCTGTTCATTTTTGGAAAGTAGTGAACAGCAATGATGAAAACCTCTTTATCAGGTGACCTAATTACTATGGTTCTTTCGACACCAAGAGACTCAAAAGCCATATTGGGTGCACAGCATGCAGGAGCATCCTTGGGTCCACTTCCTCTGGAGTATTGCACAAATCTTATATAGTGCCCATCTTCAAAAAAATGGAAGAAGGAGGATTCGGGAAACTACAGGCTGATCAGCCTCACTTCAGTCCATGGAAAAATCATGGAGCAGGTCCTCAAGGAATCCATTTTGAGGAACTTGGAAGAGAGGAAGGTGATCGGGAACAGTCAACATGGATTCATCAAGGGCAAGTCATGTCTGACCAACCTGATTGCCTTCTATGTTGAGTTGACAGGCTCTGTGGATGTGGGGAAAGTGGTGGGTGTGATACACCTTAACTTTAGCAAAGCTTTTGATATGGTCTCACACAATATTCTTATCAGCAAGTTAAAGAAGTATGTTTGGATGAATGGATAGAAAGCTGGCTAGATCATCGGGCTCAATAGGTAGCGATCAACGGCTCGATGTCTAGTTGGCAGCCGGTAACAAGCGGAATGCCCCAGGGGTCGATGCTGGGGCCAGTTTTGTTCAACATCTTCATTAATGATCTGGAGGATGGGGTGAATTGTACCCTCAGCAAGTTTGCAGATGACATTAAGCTGTGGAGAGTGGTAGATATGGTGGAGGGCATGCATAGAATACACAGTGACCTAAACAAATTAGAGGATTGGGCCAAAAGACATCTGATGAGGTTTAATAAGGACAAGTGCAGAGTCCTGCAATTAGGACGGAAGAATCTCATGCACTGTTACAGACTGGGAACTGACTGGCTAGGCAGCAGTTCTTCAGAAAAGGACGTGGGGGTTACAGTGGACAAGAAGCTGGATATGAGTCAACAGTGTGCCCTTATTGCCAAGAAGGCTAACAGCATATTGGGCTGCGTTAGTAGGAGCATTGCTAGCAGGTCAAGGGAAGGGATTATTCCCCTCTATTCGGCACTGATGAGGCCTCATTTGCAGTACTGTGTCCAGTTTTGGGCCCCCCACTATAGAAAGGATGTGGAGAAATTGGAAAGAGTCCAGTGGAGGGCAACAAAAATGATTAGGGGGCTGGAGCACGTCTTATGAGGAGATGCTAAAGAGAAGAACAAAGGGGGATTTGATAGCAGCTTTTAACTACCTGAAAGGGGGTTCCAGAGAGGATGGAGTTGGGACAGTGGTTCCCCAACCTTCTTTGCTCGAGGGCCACAAATACAATTTTTACAACCCTGAAGAGCCACCATTCTCCACCAGCAGCCCCCCTCTTGCTTCACTGCAGCTAGAGGGAAGGAGTTCAGCGAGGAGGATCTCTCGTGCCCCTGCCTGCAGCAGGGAATCCATGTGCTCCACCTGGGTCCCTAGGCAGCAGTGCCCTTCTGCAGCCAGGGGGATGGGAAATCAGTGCTCCTCTCCCTCTGGCTCCAGGAGGGACCCAGAGCCTAGGGACCCAGGCGGAGCGCTTTGTCATGCTCCCTGCTACAGCCAGGGGGAAGGGAATGCTGTTCTCCAGTCCCCTTAGCTGCAGCAAGGAGCCTGCACCAACAACATGCTCTATGTGGGTACTTAGGCAGCGGCTCCCTTCTGCAGCCTGCGGGAGGGAAGCCGCGGGTCACTCTGAAAGACCCCGGGGGTCACAGATTGGGAGCCACTGAGCTAGGCTGTTCTCATTGGTAGTAGATGACAGAACTAGAAGCAATGGTCTCAAGTCACAGTGTAGGAGATCTTGGTTGGATATTAGGAAAAGCTTTTTCACTAGGAGGGTGGTGAAGAACTGGAATGGGTTATCTAGGGAGGTGGTGGAGTCTCCATCCTTAGAAGTTTTTAAAGCCCAGCTTGACAAGTCCCTGGCTGGGATGATTTAGTTGGGGTTGGTCCTGCTTTGAGCAAGGGGGTTGGACTAGATGACCTCCTGAGGTCCCTTCCAGCACTAATCTTCTATGATTCTACTGGTTCACAGTCTTCAGTTTGGGATTGAATTGATCAGCAAATTTCAACTGAAAATTATAGATAACTGTTATCACTTCTGAGATACTTTGACAATTTAGAATATGTGATGTCAAAACATTTCATGGTAGTATATTGCATAATGATATTTGTCATTTTTGTCACATTAAACAGCTTTGCCATTTCTGGGGGGAAAATATCTTGCCTATGCAAAACCAATAAAAATATTTCAATACATTATTGTTTGGTAGCGTTGACCAATATGCATCACTTTAAGGTGTTGAAATTAATTTAAACAGTATAAATTGCAAGCATAGTCATATTGCAGTATTTCTGGAACTGTGCAAAAAATGACTCCTATTTACCTCACTAACAGGCTTATGACACTACTTGACCGCTTCTCATCATACCACATATAAACATACATAAAATAAGCTTTCAAATTATATGTGAGGTACATGTGTGTAGGATGGCTACATTAAACTCCAAAAATATGAACCTTTTGGAGAATTGCTGCACGTCTATATAGCTTCACTTACTATAGATGTACCATCTGTTTATTCTGTAAGTGCCATGATTAATAACGTTTGTAGTAAAAATGCTTCTACTCATAACTGTATTTGAGGGAATGTCAAGTAATTGACAATAATTCTTTTTTACATATTATTCATAATGAAGTGTTCAAAGTATGAAAAGAGCCTAAAGTCAAGTCAACACTACAAAAGCTGTCAAGCCCTCCTACTGTAGCTTCTACCAGCAAAGAAGTGTTTTTGTCAATATAGCTCTTATACAAGTTGGGTGAGCAAAATAAGCTATACCAGCAAAGGCTAGTATAACTGCATCTACATTTGGGCTTCTGCCAGTATGTTGCAAAAAAAATTACCTCCCCAGCTCCATGACACTTTATCAGCAAAAATGTCAAGTATACACCTGGCCAAAAAATTACCTGTAACAATAACAAACTTTAATTCATTCCAGTATAGCAGTATAGTTACTTTTGTGTATAAAGTAAATTTAGGAAAATACTTGATTAGAGAAAAATACTTTCTAATTCCTAAAACAGGAGCCTCCAAAATGTCCGAAGTGTAAACAGTATTGGCAAATTGCCAAGAGCCTAAAGTCAGCCCTTGGCCCCTTCTGCCAAAATGGCACAGATTATAGCCTTAGGTTCATCTTTATTTTAGAGGTGTTGCTTGCAAAGAACAAAGACCTTCACATGCAGTGCTTTATATTGTAACCTGTGGATTAATCTGGAGTGTTACATGCTGGAATCAACCTTTGCACCTTCATGTAAAAAGTGAGAATGGCTACACACTTCTTGGAGAACATTGTGGACCACTTCTGTACGGCACGCCATGTTTTAGGCTTCCTTGTACCTACTGTTCCTTGTTTGTTTTTATTAGCTGAAACAGAATGGCACATTGAGGATTCTTTTACTCGTTAGATACATGACTAGTGATGGTGGAATGTTTTCAGCTGTGCTGAACAATTTAAACAGGTTTTGCACTGAATTAATGTACTGCGAGATTTCACTGAAAAGCGTCTCATCGATTTTTCATTCTGTAGCTTTTTTACAGGAAGCGGCATGGGTTTCGAGGCCTTCATTACTTGCTCTGGAGTGCTGGTGGTTGCAGTTTGCACAAAGAGAGAATATGCAACAGTGATGCTCCCAGACCATTGTTTTTGTGATTCTCTCTGGGTAAGATCTGCTACTTACTACTTAAATGTACTTTGTTTAGGACAGAATAGCCTTAGCTAAAGAGAAGCAATTGATGATCTTAACAAGTGATTGAGGCCTGGTCTACACTTACCAGGAAATTTGACGGCAGTCGACAGGAGAGTAGAGTAGAGTAGCTTGCGTATCTCCCGTCGACTCCCTAACTTCTACTTACTGCGACATCTTCACTTCGCTGTGCCAACAGGAAATGTGCTCCCGTCGACACGGCGTTGCTTTTTTGGGGGGGGTTGGATTTATTAAATCGACTTCCAGATCAATTGAGCAGGTCTCCCTTCCGCTCAATTGATCCTGAAGAATCGATCTGACGGCGGTGAATTTGCTGCCGTCAGCGAAGACATACCCTTAGAATGGGACACGTTCTACTTCTAAGTATAAATTCTAATCCTTAAACACGTGAACGGGTCTGATTGTAGACTTATTTGTTTGATAGGGTTTCAAGGGCAGAATGAGGGTTCCTGGGTGTGACTTGATAGTGAGAGGCTTTTAGGGGTTGCTGTTTTTATGTATCGGCTTGCTGAGATAAATTGTCTCCATTTAATTAGGTAATGCTGCTGCGTTTATGGAGTTAATTTATGTGTTCTTTAATATTTATGCTATTGGGTGGTTATTGCACATCTAATCATTGTCAGACTGCTTAGAAGTTTTGAATATGTTTGTTAATGTTAAATCTAAATAAATATAGATGTCTGTGTGGCTACTTAAGCAGCTGGTGAGTACAGGATAGGATCTGTAATCATAGAAATGTAGGGTTGGAAGGGACCTTGAGCAGTCAAGTCACACCCCTGGCACTGAGACAGGACCAAGTAAACCTAGATTATCCCTGACAGGCGTTTGTCAAACCTGGTTTTTAAAAACCTCCAGTGATGGAGATTCTACAACCTCCTTTGGAAGCCTATTCCAGAGCTATAAGGAACCCTTATAGTTAGAAATGTTTTCCTAATATCTAACCTAAATCTCCTTTGCTGCAAATTAAGCCCATTGCTTCTTGTTCTTCCTTCAGTGGACATGGAGAATAATTTATTGCCACCCTCTTCATAATATCCCTTTACATATTTGAGGACTGTTAACAGGTCCTCTCTCTGTCTTCTTCTCAAGACTAAACATGCCTGTTTTTAAACCTTTCTTTATAGGTCTTGTTTTCTAAACCTTTTTATCACTTTTGTTGCTGTCCTCTGGACTCTAATATGTTCATATCTTTCCTAAACTGTGGTACCTAGAATTGGACACAGTACTCCAGCTGAGGCCTCACCAGTGCCGGGAAGAGCAGTATAATTGCCTCCTGGGTCTTATGTATAGTAGTTCTGTTAATACAACCCAGAATATTAGCCTTTTTTGAAACTGCATCACATTGTTGACTCATATTCAATTTTTATTCACTATAACCCCAGATACTTTTCAGCAGTACTATCATCTAGCCCGTGTGGCAAATTTCCAGCTTTCCTGTCGTGGGTCCTGTGCTTTTCCCGCTTATGGTGGGTCCAGGCACTGTCTTTTGCCCCTGGTTCTTGGCAGCGACTACTCCTGTAGCACCCAGTGAAGAGAGGTAGGAAAGGGGAACCCGAGCCCATTGTCTTTAGCTTCTTGGGTTCCCAGCCATTTCTCCCCTTGGCAGGGTCTTTTTCCTCAGGCATCAGTACCTGAGAAGTCCCCCATCCACGCCCTGCTTGAGCAGGCTTTCCCCTCCTTGGTCTCTGTTCTTCTGAGTTAGGGGGCTGGGAGGAAAGCCTCCCTTCCAGTGTTTCTCTCCGCCTGGTTCTCTGGTCTTCCAGTCAGTTACAGCATTCCTTTGACACTACCACCAGCTTTCCTCACTCCCACACCTGTCTGGCTGGAGCAGGGGGTTTTTATTAGGTGCCTGATGTTATAATTGACTTGTAGTAACCTTTCCTTAGTCCACAAGGAATAAGGCTCTGATCATTGTGGAGCTTATATGCTTCCCTTCTGTCACTCTCCTGCTGCCCTCTGACTCTGCTGTATCACACCAGTTATTCCCCATTTTTGTAGTTGTGCATTTGATTTTTTCCTTCTGTGGTAGGGTGGCCTTCGTGCTCCCGTGGGCCGAAAGCTTTTTCAGTGCAGTGGGCATAAAATGGCCGCCCACGGCTCCCACCAGTCTTAAGATGGTGGCCGTCTCGCTTCTGCCCCGTCTTCCTCCAGGCCTTTGCAGGTTGAGCAGTGCCCTCAGGACCTTAGGTTCTAAGGCAGGGGAGAGGGGAAAAAAACCTCTTCTCCAGGATAGGGGGAGGCTATCTGATTGGTCCAGGGGCGCTCGGGGTAGGGGGTGTTCGAGCTCGCCCTCTTCTTCGGACACCAGCCCAGAGACCCTGGCTGTCAGCAGTGGCTGGCTGCTGCTATGAGGCACTATGTAAGTCTTCTCTCTGGGCTGCTTCCCTACCCTGGTTTTCGTCGGGGCTAAGTAGCCACTCCAACAGGCAGCCCCTGCTTTTCTCTGGCTCCTGCCACTCGCAGTTCTCCTTCTCCCGTTCTCGAAACTCTCCAAAACTCCCGACTCCCAGAGCCCCCTGCCTGGGTGACAGGGAGCTTTTATCTGCTCCCAGGCAGCCCTTAATTGGTCTCAGCTGATCCTGGCCTCAGCTGACCCTAATTGGTCTCAGCTGACCCTGGCCTCAGCTGGCCCTAATCAGCCTGAAGGAAACCTTGGGCAGCTGCTAGGGGAACAGGGCCTTGGTCATTCTTAGGCTAACATAGCGTCCTTCTACTACCCTCCGGTAGCCCTTGTCACACTTCCTAAGTACTTTGTTATTAATCTTTGGTCTGAATTCAACAAGATGAAATTCAATAATTCTCCAATTTGTTAGTCTTTTGAATTCTAATTGTATCCTCCAAGGTGTTTGTAACTCCTCCCATATTGGTGTCATCCACAAATTTTATAAGCATCCTAATGATTAGTGGTTACTTTCTCTGCAATCTCTGTAGTGGGGCCAGAAACATAAATGCAGCTGGATCAGTTACCTGGCTCTTGAATGGGTGAAATGTGTTATGGGAACTTCTAATGTTTATAAACTATAGTTTAGTTCAAAGTTGAAGGCTTAGAGAATGCGAATAAGTTACTCTGTTGCCCCATCCCATTCTTAGAGCTATATTTAGGGACTGCATTGAATTATAATGAAGGGCATCACATCTTCTTTTTCCCTAAAAACCTTTTGTAATGTACACTTTTTTAAAGAAAAGAAAGTCATTGACTGATACTTGATCTAATCTTTCAGTATATAAAAGTTTGTTTGTCTTCTGTAATTTCTTCACCCATTTAATGGTGGGAATGTTGGGACATGCAGAATTGTTTTGTTGTATTTTAATAACAATTTAATCAATTGTACTATTATATTGTCTCTTCAGCACAACATAACTATTGTTCATATTCCTGGAAAGAGGCCCTTTGGTCAAAGCTTTGTCTATATCTATGTCAATGGACAGCAGAAGATCTCTGCCCCACTTAGATTTCCTGCTATGAATGAAGTAAGTCTGTTTTTCCCATCATACCACCGTCCTAGTGATTTTCTTTCTGAACAAAGGTTTTTGTAAAATGGTTGTCAGATAAAACTAAGCGGATGGGAGGGGGTGGGAAAGGGAAAATGGGTCATCCATGATTAAAAACATGGTAGAAACTGATTAACAATTGTTTCAGTTTTCAGGATAGTTTAAGCCATCCTCAACATGCCTCTTTGGGCCATCTCAAATTCAAAAGACTAGAAGGGGACTAGATGTTGACCAAGAATTGTCTCCTGATGGTGGTTCAGTGGCCTGTGTAACCTGGAGTGAGCTCCTTTTATGGGAGGTTTTTTTTTTAAACTACTATCCCAATTATCACTAACTGGCTCTCTTGTTCCTTGTTCTTTTATTTATTTTTATTTTTCTTACACCTGCATCTCCAGCCTTTTACTTCTTGCTGCATTGGTTCAGCTGGTCAGAGGACAACCACTCCTCCTCCATCTCAGATTCCAGACCCACCCTTCTCCTCTCCTATTATGCCTCATCGAACGTCTCTAGGTGGGATTCTCTATCCAGCCAGTTGGGGTGGGCTGCTTGGGAAACCAGAGTTGATTACCAAGTTGATCTCCGCGGGTACCCAAGACAGCGAGTGGGGATGTCCAACATCACTGGAGGGTCAGCTTGGATCAGTTATCATCTTCCATGAAGCACTGCAGCCTTCTCAGGTGAAAGCTTTATATTTGGCAGGTAAGTGATGGTGGTGGTGGTGGTGGTTTTGTAGTAATACCTACAAGCCCCAGCTATGGATCAGGAGCCCACTGTGCTACATCCTGAACATATATCAGAACAAAAAGATGATACCTGCCCCAGGGACCTTACAGTCTAAGTATACAGCTTGCATTATGCCAACCTGGGAGATATGGCCTTAAAAATAAACCATGTGTCAGTTTTTTGGGCTGATTCAGATCTTTTTATAACACGACGTTTATTTTATAGTATATTTGCACAGATTCTTCTATTATTATATACCAAATTTACAGACATGCAGTAAAGTCTACAAGAATTTATAGCCACCAATCCTGAAAAGATTGTTTAAAAAAAGAAAAAAAAATTTAGACAGATATCAGCCAGTTGTGGCTCTCATTTACATGGTTGAAATCTGGAGCATTTCCATTGACTTCAATGGAGTTACTCTGGGTTTAAACAAATGAATCTAAAAGCAGAATTTGGCCCGTTAGCTATAATAATTTAAATGTATCAGATTGCTAATTCAAGAAAAAAATTTAATAATCTTTGCTTGGACATTAAGATTAGATAATTAAATTATTCAGTGAAAGACAACAGCTCTCTCCACATTAGTTTTCATCTTTCTTTTGCATGTGTTTTAAAGATAGCCAGCATCCTGTATCTGTTTTATTATTGGTCCATATCCAGTTTCATAACCTCACACACTTGTCCATCTATTAACAATTAATAAAACTTATTTTTAAGTCATACTTCTGTATGATGTTGAAAAGAAACTTAAACATATCTGAAGGATTTTAAAGCCTGAGCCCTTTGAAGTGGGAACCACTTAGATAAACTCTGCAGCTGAGAGTCTCTTTTCACGTTATTTGCCAACATATGGACATATAAGAGAGTATTCAAGTGTATTCCTTTGGTCGATAAGCCACTTAAAAGTCATTGTTCAGCCTTCAGAGATCATCCTTTAGGAATTACATTAGCAATTAACATTTTGATAATATATATAAAATTGTTTTTAAAAAGTTTAGGTGTGTGAGTTACATGATGTCGTATTACTACCAAAAACTGTAAAAAGAATGTATTGTGATAAGTGAACAATCACAGCATTTAAAATAAATATAATCTCATTTTGTTACTATATAAAGCTGTGTTCAAGATCTGATCTTCCTACCTACTGGTGGTCTTTAAGGAGAGATGTCAGTTGAGTGTGAAATGAAATATTTGTAAAGACAAAATACTGATAATTTTTGAAGATACAAATCTAATTTCATATAATTTAATTAGTTTTTTAGCCAAAGGTTTATTTGTAAAGGGTAAAACCTGATGGAATCATGGAGTTATTTTTTAAAATAATCTTTTGGTTAAGGTGATATGTCAAATATTTGGTCAGGATATGTATGGCTCAAGGTGTCCTATTTATATCTCTAACAGAGTGTAGTGTAGTAAAATGTATTTACACAAACATGAAATCTTGCATGTTCTTAAAAATATTTTACAGGCCCAAACTGTTTAACTCCGTGGAAATCCCAAGAGTCTGAAGTGGCAGATCTGCCCAGTAAAGTGCTTCTTCACTATACACCCAAGGTAGTTATCAGCCCGTTTTCCATCTGCTTACGTACTATATAATAGTGCTTCTTCGACTGCTTCCTCATGTCCATTCCAATGTAGGGGTGCACGCCTCTGCCGGAAGCTTTTTCCCCAGTGGCATTATCTGGGTTGGCTCTAGTGCCCTCAGGAGTGGTGCCTCCATGTTGAGGTATATAGGGAACTGCCGCCCCCTCAGTTCCTTCTTTCCGTCTGTGGTGGTTGCTGGAATGCTACTGTCTCCCTATGCTGCGAGTATTCCTCAGTATCTGTAAATAGTTGTAGATAAGGTGTTAATAGTTGTTTTTAGTTAGCCTTTAGTGGTAGTTAGAGAAGTTAATGCCACGACTTGCGGGGCTCTCCCGCTGGGTCCGGGGCATGCCTCAGTCCCAAGGCTTCAGGAAGTGTGCCAACTGCTCAAACAAGATCCCGGTGAGTGACCCACACGAGAAGTGCTTGAAGTGCCTGGGGGAAGGCCACATGCCTACCAAGTGCTGATTTAAAGAACTTTCAGCCAGGACAAAAAAGGAGAGAGAAAAGACTCAAGTTTCTCCTAATGGAAACGGATCTTCACCCAGCGTCAGCATGAACCAGATTCAGCACCGTCTACTTAATTGGCCAGGAATACGCCAGCTTCAATAAGGGAGCCCTAGTGCAGATCAAGGTCCCTGACACTGAGCACTGCTCGGCACCAACATTTCTCCTTGGCACCAAGGAAGGCGGCTTTGGAAGGACGGCACTGCTTACCATCGCTGGTGCTCAGAAGAAGGCAAGGAAATCCAACAGAGGTCCTTCCCTGGTAAAGACCAAACGGGAAGCCCACACTGGACCATCCTCACCCCGAAACATTATGATCGGCACCATTGACTTCGGCACAGAGTGAGGAGTGGTTGAAGCCGATAGGCATGGACTCCCCTAGGATGAGCTGGATGGGAGACTCAGTCCTGCCCCCCTCTTTCCCTGCCCTTTCTATTCCAGGGGTGTTTGAAACCACGAGGAGTTTAACCCTCCCAACATCTCTAACCACCAAGAGCCATGGACTGGGTGGGTTCACCTAGACGCCACAAGACCTGACCTTGTTAAGGCAGGATCCGGGTGGGGGAAAGCTGGCAGCAGTGGCAAGGCGGAGATCCCGCTCCCAGAAAACCTCTAAGAGTACGACACAATGCCTCTCAGTGTCCTGGTCTGGGTACCATTTGCGATTCTGGTGCCGATCACTATCGTGGCACTGCTTGAGATCTTGAAACCGATCCCAACCTCGGCACCGGCTGCACTTCCGGTACCATTCTCAGTCAAGTCACCGAAACAAGTCCGGAGTAGATGATCCTCCTGACTCCAATCGACGTCACAGCACCAAGATGAGACCTGCTGGCATCAGGCCATCACTCGACTTCTCGGCACCGCTCACGTTCTGAGCGCCACTCAACCTCGCAGCACCGAAGCACGGCACCGAAGGGCACGGCGCCCCATGGTTGCCTAGGAGCGAGTCATTGGACTCTGGATCCCCGCCAATATCTTATGCGCCCTGAAGAAGTGGATGACAGGTGGATCATGAGTAAGGACCAGGAGGGAAGCTGACCTTACCACCTTGGTTGCCGCCCCAATGGGAAGTTCCATGCCAGTATTCAGTATGGGCCCCATGGGCAACACAGGCCCTCAGGGGTCATGGACAGGGCAGTCTCACTTAGGGCCATTGGAAAGCATGGCATCTTCCCTCTCCCCTCAGAGAGGGGATTGGTGGTAGGGGTGGAGACTCTGATCCCCCCAGGACACACTGGCAGATGCTGTATCACAACCAGAGAGTCAAGACCGTGAGTCAGCTGGGGCTATGTTGGCCTCTTCCCCAAACGAGGTGGTGGGGGGGACGGCCACAGAACCCATGCAAGATGACCATAAGTCACACCAGGATCTTCTGCAACTTATGGCCCAAAACCTTGGCCTGAAGCTCAAGGAGACAGAGGGAATCAACCCTGGCAGTGGTGGACATCCTGACGCCTTCGGGCCAGGCAAGGATCACACTACCCTCGAATGAGACGATATCACAATCCATCAAGGCATTGTGGCAAACGCCCGCCTCTCTTCAACCCACCGCTAAGTGTGTTGAGAGGAAATAGGGGTATGAACACATATGTGCACCCTCCATCTGGTTCACTAATTGTCGCCGCAGCCAACAAGAGGGAGAGACACGGTCCACAAGGGCCATCACCAAAGGCAAAAGATGCCAAGAAATTGGACTTGCTGGGTAGGAAAATCTACCCTACAGAGGGTCTCCAACTAAGGATTTCAAATCATCAGGCCCTCTTGAGTATATATGACTTTAATTCTGACGTTGTCCAAGTTTAAGGAGTTCCTACTGGAGGAGTGCAGACCAGAGGTTGGAACACTGATCGCTGAGGGCAGAGAGATATCTAAAGTCTCGCTTCAAGCAGCCTATCTAGATGCTGCAGATGCGGCAGCTCGTGCAATGGCGATGGGCGGCAGTAGTTATGTGTCGCAGTTCATGGCTGCAGTCATTGGACTTGCCTCATGAAGTCCAGCAGACTGCAGGACCTTCTGTTTGAAGGGAAGTCGCTCTTGGAACAAATGGATGTATACCTCCATAGTCTGAAGGACTTGCACGCCACTCTAAAATCCTTGTGGCCTCTGATTCCTGCACCTTCCAGGAAACATTTTAAACCCCAACCCTTGGGCCACTTCTGTCTGCCTCAACACCACCACAGGCGGGACTTTAGCAGGCGGCGCAATAGGGGGTTCTGGAGAAGACAGCCCCATACCTCTTCTATGGCTTCTACATCTGTGCCCATGAGATAGGCCCCAAGACAGAGGCAGAACTTTTGAAGATGCGCCCAAGGAGGGAGCACCAGTCAAGACCTGGGATCCTACCTCTATATTTGGGGACCACTTGTCCTACTTTTACCATGCGTGGGCCAGCATCACTTCAGATCAATGGGTACTCCTCATGGTGAAAGCGGAATATAATCTCCAGTTTCTGTCCCTTTCCTCCTCCTAGTCCCCATCTCCGTGCCTCTTCAGGGACCCTTCTCACAAGAGACTTCTGTCACAGGAGGTGTACAGTCCCTCCTAAGAGTAGGAGCCTGGAGGAGGTCCCCGCAAGCTTCAGAGCCACAGGGTTTTACTCCCACTACTTCCTAATCCCAAAGTCAAATGGGGGTCTCAGACCTATTCTGGACCTGCAGAATCTCAACAGGTTCATGAAGAGACTGAAGTTCCAAATGGTCTCGCTGGCTGTGATCATCCCCTCCTTGGATACAGGAGACTGGTATGCCACCCTCGATTTAAAGGATGCATATTTTTACATAGGCATCTTTCAAGACCACAAGAAATACCTGTGCTTTGTAATAAACGACTGCCACTATTACTTCACAGTACTGCCCTTTGGCTTATCAGCAGCCCCAAGGGTCTTCACAAAATGCATGTTGGTGGTGACAGTCTTTCTCGGGAAAATGGGAATCCAGGTTTTCCCACACCTGAACGACTGGCTTATCAAGGGACAGTCCAACCAGCTAATGGAGAAACAAACGGCTTTCATTTGGTCCGTTTTAAAATTCCTGGGTCTCATGGTGAGTGAGCAAAAATTGACCCTTGTACCAACGCAAAGGATGGAGTTTATAGGAGCGGTGCTCGATGCCACTCAATTCAGGGCCTCGCTCTCGGAGAGCCGATTCAAAGCCATAGCCCTTGTTCACAGTCTCAGGGCATGCCCAATGATCATGGCAAGAACCTGTCTCAAACTTCTGGGCCATATGGCTGCTTGTACATATGTGGTACAACATGCCCAACTCATAATGAGACCCATCCAAATGTGGCTGGCACCAATATATGTGCCGAGCAGAGACTCATTGGACTGAATAGTGACTATCCCACCTATGGTTATCCATTCCTGCCTGTTGTCGGCAGACCCTGTCATGGTGTGCGGGGGTGGGGATGCTCCCTTTGAGACCTGGCCTGTCAATGTCTGTGGTGACCGATGCCTCGGACATGGGGTGGTGAACTTATCTGAGATCCCTCAAGACTCAAGAAGCCTTTTACCTATCAGGCTCTCAGAACACCCTGCTGGTTCAGCCTCACCTCAATCCCTGGAAAAATCATGGAACAGGTCCTCAAGGAATCCATTTTAAGGCACTTAGAAGAGAGGAAGGTGATCAGGAACAGTCAACATGAATTCACCAAGGGCAAGTCATGCCTGACCAACCTGATTGCCTTCTATGAAGAGGTGACTGGCTCTGTGGATGTGGGTAAAGTGGTGGACATGATATACCTTGACTTTAGCAAAGCTTTTGATACAGTCTCCCACAGTATTCTTACCAGCAAGTTAAAGAAGTATGGGTTGGATGAATGGACTATAAAATGGATAGAGAGCTGGCTAGATCACTGGGTTCAACGGGTAGTGATCAATGGCTCGATGTCTAGCTGGCAGCCGGTAACAAACGGAGTGCCCCAGGGGTTGGTCCTGGGGCCGGTTTTGTTCAACATTTTCATTAATGATCTGGAGGATGGGGTAGATTGCAAGCTTAGCAAGTTTGCCAATGACACTAAGCTAGGGGGAGTGGTAGATGCCTTGGAAGGTAGGGATAGGATACAGAAGGACCGAAACAAACTGGGGGATTGGGCCAGAAGAAATCTGATGAGGTTCAACAAAGAAAAGTGCAGAGTCCTCCACTTAGGATGGAAGAATCCCATGCACAGCTACCAACTGGGGACTGACGACCTAGGCAGCAGTTCTGCAGAAAAGGACCTGGGGGTTACAGTGGATAAGAAGCTGTATATAAGTCAGCAGTGTGCCCTGGTTGCCAAGAAGGCTAATAGCATATTGGGCTGCATTAGTAGGAGCATTGCCAGCAGATCGAGGGAAGTGATTATTCCGCTCTATTCGGCATTGGTGAGGCCACATTTGGATTATTGTGTCCAGTTTTGGGCCCCCTCACTACAAAAAGGATGTGAACAACTTAGAGTCCAGTGGAGGGCAACAAAAATGATGAGGGGGCTGGAGCACAAGATTTATGAGGAGAGACTGGGTGAACTAGGCTTGTTTAATCTGCAAAAGAGAAGAATGAGGGGGATATGATAGCAGCCTTTAACTACCTGAAAGGAGGTTCCAGGGAAGATGGAGCTAGGGTGTTCTCAATGGTAGTAGATGACAGAACAAGGAGCAATGGTCTCAAGTTGCAGTGGGGAAGGTCCAGGTTGGATATTAGGAAAAAGTTTTTACTAGGAGGGTGGTGAAGCACTGAAATAGGTTACCTAGGGAGGTGGTGGAATCTCCATCTTTAGAGGCTTTTAAGCTGCGGCTTGACAAAGCCCTGGCTGGGATGATTTGGTTGGGCTTGGTCCTGCTTTGAGCAGGGGGTTGGACTAGATGACCTACTGAGGTCCCTTCCAACTCTAATATTCTATGATCTGAGCAGGTCATTTGTCAGCTGCCACGAATGGTCCATTCGACTGAACGTTCTGAATGCTGTTTTCCAGAAGTGGGGATTTCCTCAGGTGGACCTGTTCATGATGAGGATCAACAAAAAATGTGTCCAGTTTTGCTCCTACGTGGGGCACAATCAAGACTCTCTTTTGGACACCTTCCTCCAGCCACAGGAAGGGAAGCTACTATATGCCTTTCCCCCTACAGGGCTAATTGACAAGGTGCTGCTCAAGGCCAAAAGGGACAAGGCCCAGATGATCGTCATAGCTCCATGACTGTGCCAACAGTTGTTCACAATGCTGGTGAACCTCTTGGTGGATGAACCCATCAGCTTACTATTATTTCCAGATCTGATCTCTCAAGATCTTGGATGCTTACTCCACTCAAACCTTGTCCCTCCACCTAATGGTGTGGAAAATGTGGCTGAGCGAGTTTTGTCAAAACTAATGGGACCTGCATTTGAGCCAATGGTGACGTGCTTGCTGCTTCACTTGTCATGAAAGATGGTGGTCTTGGTGGCCATCACTTCGGCCAGGAGGGTCTCAGAGATTTGAGCCCTCATGTACAAACCTCCATATACAGTCTTTTTTAAGGACAAAGTCAGTCTTCGACCACATCAATCTTTCCTCCCAAAGGTGGTCTCACATTTTCACGATACCCAAGACATATTCCTCCCAGTATTTTATCCAAAGTCTCACACTTCCTGAGAAGATCAAGAGACTCCACTCCTTAGCTGTCAGACGAGCACTGGCTTTTTACCTAGAGTAAACCAGCCCCGTTCGGAAGACCACCCAACTTTTCTTGGGCATTGCAAAAAGGATGAAAGCTGAACATTTCTACTCAGAGGATATCCTCATGGATCATGTCCTGCATACGAGAGTGCTACGACCTGGCGAAGGTACCACTCCTGTGGCTAACAGCATCCTCCACGAGGTCGCAAGCTTTCATGGCACTGGTCTCAATTCTGGATATTTGTAAGGTGGCAACCTGGTCATATGTCCATACTTTCTTCTCCCACTATGTGATTTCACAATGACACGGCCTTTCGCCGGACAGTCCTCCAGTCAGGGTTGCAATGAAACTCCAATCCCACCTCCTAGACTTATGGCTTTGGAATCACCTTCTTTGAAATGGATATGAGCAAGCACTCAAAGAAAAAATGGCTACTAACCTTTCCATAACTGTTGTTCTTCGAGATGTGTTGCTCATGTCCATTCCAAAACCCGCCCTCCTTACCTCTCTGTCAGAGTTGCTGGCAAGAAGGATCTGATGGAGCGGTGGGTTGGCAATTCCCTATGTACTTTGACATGGAGGCGCCACTAGCAAGGCCTCGGAGGCCATCCGGTAGGAGATTTTCCTTCCCATACCGGGGATCTCCACTGCCCTTCAGGGGGACCCAATGCGGGTTTCCCCCATGATGCTGTGGAAACCTGACCCTTGTAATGCCAACCATTCTAACCACAGTGCACAATGTGTTAGGTTCCACCGGATCATGGTTTGTATTGCCACCTTCAGTTTAAACTGTCAGATTCAAACCAAGCCGTGCCCCCAATTTATTATATACCTGCCTGATTATATCCATATATTCTTCTTCAAGTGCACGAGTCCATTCTACTATAGGTGTGTGCACGCCTCCATGCACGGTTACCCGGAACTTTTTTCCCCATAGCAGATCCCGTAGGGTCGGCTCCAGCGCCTCCTGGAGTCCTGCGCACATGCCGTGGTATATGAGGCACTGCCGGCCCTATGCCCCCTCAGTTCCTTTTTTCCGCCCTTGACGGTTGCTGGAACTAGCCTTGCTCGCAGCAAGTACTATTCCCCTTGTTTGAACTTGTTATTCTAAGTTAGTTTTAGTTAGTTAAGTAGTTGTTAAGTGTTGTTAAGAGTAGATAGAGATAAGGCAAGTCCCTGTGGGGACTTCAAGCAGCCAGGCTATGCCCCGGTCGCTGGGATTCAAGCTGTGTGTCTCCTGCGGGAAGGCCTTCCCACTCAGAGACTCCCACGACCACTGCCTTAAGTTCTTAGGGAAAGCACACAGAAAAGAAAAGTGTAAGATCTGCAGGGCTTTTAAACGGAGGACTCAAAAGGACCAGGAAATCCGGTTGAAAACCCTACTAATGGAGGCAGTGCTCCGCCCGGCGTCTGAGCCGGCTCGCTCCACCTCAGCATCGAGCGTAACCTCGGCGCAGAGCGCACCGCCAGCACCGGCCTCAACTCGGCACCGCGCAACATCATGGGCACCAAAGAGGAAGAAGCAGCATGCGGAGCGCGGACACTCCCCTGCGCCGTCGGTACGGGCATGGTCTAGTACGGAGATGCACCGGACCTGGCCTGTTGAATCTTCTCTGGTGCCTGCATCTCCGGTCATGGAGTCTCCCCTGATTCCTGGGAGTAGGAGAGTGCCCCTGCCGACAATGGAGGCTTTTCAGGCGGCAAGAGCCTTGTTGGCCTTGACTGCACCACCTCTGCCCCCTCCCCCCCACCAACGGAGATGGGGCCGGTGTCACGGGGGAAACCTGCATTGGGACCCCCTGAAGGGCAGTGGAGATCCCCGGTATGGGAAGGAAGATCTCCTGCCGGACAGCCTCTGAGGGGAGAGCAGAGCCGCTCCCACAGCAATCACTCCAGGTTGGCAGTGTCGAGCTGACCTACTCCGGCACAGGACGTGGAGTCTCCCTCTCTGCGCCGACGTCGATCCCGGCACCAGAGGCAGCACATGCTAGGAGGCGGCACCGGTCAAGGTCTTCCAGGTAGCGCTCAAACAGCTCCCGTTCCAGATCCCTGGCACCGAGGAGTTCGCCTGCACCTAGACAGCGCAGAACCCGTCCTCCAGGTCGGAAGCGTTGAGAGGGTGGTCCCCGGCACAGAAGGGCACCAGGGACCGAGGACATGCACGGCACCACTGGTACAGTGACTGAGTCTCCGAGGTGGGACAGTTGTTGGGAGAATCGACACCCCCACAAGGCATCACAGCCTGTGGTGTAGTCAGCCTCGGGTTAACCCCAGGGTCAATGGCCACAACAATGACCTTATTGGGCCCCATGGGGTATCCAAATGGGGCTGGGGCCCCAGTCTATCATGTCATCAGGGGTACAGTCCATGCCTCCAGCACAGGAGAAGGCCCATAGGCACCACTCCTCGGACGAGGTGTCGGATCCCATGGAGGGACCCTCAGTGGGTTGAACCTTTCGCCAAGAGGGGGTGCACCTGCAGGATGTGCCTCGGCAGTCCTCTTCCTCCTCACCAGATAAGGCAGTCACTCGGCACCACTGCAGGATTTCAGGGCACACCAGGAGCTGCTCAAGAGGGTGGCCTCCAACTTAGGGCTGGAGGTGAAGGATTTAGAAGAGGCCGAAGATAGCCTCTTTAATGTGCTGGTGGCAGCTGCCCCAGTGAGAGTGGCCCACCCAGTCCACGAAATGGTCCTTAAGATTGTAAAGACCCTGTGGCAAACCCCTTTCTCGGTCGCCCCTATGTCAAAGGTGGCCGAGAAAAAGTATTATGTCCTGGCCAAAGGGTTTGAGTATTTTTTCACTCACCCTGCCCCGGGAACCCTAACCAGCAAGACAGGCAAAGTCAGCCAGGGTCCACTTCCAAGAACAAAGACAATAAGAAGCTGAACTTGTTCGGGAGAAAGGTTTATTCCATGGCAAGCCTGAAGTTCAGGATCGCCAACCATCAGGCCTTCCTGGGTAGATATAATTTCAACCTGTGGGACTCCCTCGGGCGGTTCGCTGAAGCCCTGCCCCAGGACCAGGCTGCAGACTTTAGCACCATCATGGAGGAAGGAACCATGGTAGCTAGGGCAGTGCTCCAGACGTCGTGTGACACTGCTGACTTGGAGGGCAGGGCCATAGCACATAGCATATCAATGTGAAGGAGCTGAGGGTCATTCGCCTAGCGTGCAAGGTGTTCCTCTGATTCCTGACAGGCAGAGTGGTGCAGGTGCTGACGGATAACACCGTAGCCATGTTTTACATAAACAGGAAGGGGGGAGCGTGCACCTCAGCCCTCTGCGAGGAAACTATCCATCTGTGGGACTTTGCCGTGAGGCATGATTTCCACTTGACTGCCTCTCACCTCCTGGGAGTGAGGAACGACGAGGCATATCGCTTCAGCAGGTCGTTTCTACCCCGCCATGACTGGTCACTGCACCCAGAGATGGTGGCTATGATCTTCCAAAGGTGAGGCATTCCCCCAGCTGGACCTATTGCGTCAGCCTGGAACATGAAGTGTCCGAGGTTCTGCTCACTGGTTCGTGAGACCAGATCGATTTCCGACGTGTTCCTCATGGACTGGACGGAGGACCCTCATGTACGTGTTTCCGCCCATTCCGCTCCTGCCCAAGGTCCTGCTGAAAATAAAGAGGATCAGGGCAAAGGTTATACTCATCGCTGCAGCCTGGCTGAGACAGCACTGGTTCAGCATGCTGCTGGACCTTTCGATTGCCCCACCCCTGGAGCTCCTGAGGCGGCATGACCGTCTATCCTAGGACCACGGTCGCCTGTTGCACCCCGACCTGGACTCCCTGCACCTCACGGCCTGGAGGCTCTGTGGCTGACAGAGGGAGAGAGAGCCTTCGTGGTGCAGGTCCAACAAGTCCTACTTGGCAGCAGGAAGCCTTCTACACAGGTCGTGTATTGGGCTAAGTGGAAACGGTTTATCTCTTGGGCGGAGTCCCAGGGCATTCTGCCAAGCCTCTTGCATTGTACAGGCAATCCTGTTCCAGCTAAAGCTCCAGGGTCTGGCGCTGGCCTCGTTGAAGGTTCACCTGGTGGCCATTTCAGCCTTCCATCAGCCATTAGAGGGGAGATTGCTGTTCTCCCATCCCATGTCGATCAGGTTCCTCAAGGGGGTGGGGAGGCTTTATCCACAGGTCCGTGACCCGCTGCCTCCCTGGGATCTCAACCTGGTCCTCTCGAAACTCATGGGGCCCCCCTTCGAACCCATGGCTTCATGCCCTGTGCTCATGCTTTCATGAAAGGTAGCCTTCCTGGTGGCCATTACCTCAGCTAGGAGGGTATCTAAGATTAGGGACTTGACTACAGAGCCCCCTTTTACAGTATTCTATAAGGATAAGATGCAGTTGAGGCCGTATCCAGCCTTTCTACCCAAGGTGAGATGAGCCCTGGCCTTCTACATCGAACGTACAAAGCCGTTCCAGAAATCGACACCGCTCTTCGTTGCAGTGGCTGACCGGATGAAAGGCTCACCTGTCTCCACACAGCGTGTCTCCTCGTGGATTACATCATGCATCAAGTTCTGCTACGAGCAGGTCAGGGTGCTGCTTCTGGGAACCATCACAGCACACTCAACCAGAGCTCAAGCCTCATCTACAGCCTTCCTGGAGAGAGTGCCCCTGCAGGACATCTGCAAAGCTGCCACCTGGTCATCGGTGCATACTTTCATGTCCCACTACACCATTGTCCAGCAGGTGAGAGAGGACGTGGGATTCGGCAGAGCGGTGCTGAGGGCAGCTCACCGGTAACTCCAACCCACCTCCAGAGGTATTGCTTGTTAGTTAGTGGAATGGACATGAGCAAGCACTCAAAGAAGAAAACAAGGTTACTTACCAGTAACTGATGTTCTTCGAGATGTGTTGCTCATGTCCATTCCACACCCCACCCCCCGTCCCCGCTGCCGGATTTGGCTGAAAGAAGGGACTGAGGGGGCGTAGGGCCGGCAGTGCCTCATATACCGTGGCATGTGCACGGGACTCCAGGGGGCGCCAGAGCCGGCCCTACAGGATATGCTAAGGGGCAGAAAGTTCCGGGTAACCGTGCACGAAGGTGTGCATACACCTATAGTGGAATGGACATGAGCAACACATCTCGAAGAACATCAGTTACTGGTAAGTAACCTTGTTTTTGAACAGTGCTGGGCTTCTGTCTGCGTAAACTTCTGCAATAACGCCCACATAGATCAGGAAGGTGGTGTCCCAGTTTTCCCATGTTCTAGCCACACTTGGCTGCTTGGGTATCTGATTGCCTTGCTTGCTCTGCTCCGGCTTACTCTCTGTCAGCACCTCCCTGTACAATAGTGATAACATGTCTACATATTCACCTCTCAAAATGTTATCTTTGGTAGTACTGAGAAGGTGAACTCCTGTTGGGTCAGCCACCCAACCATGACTATATTTGCGACTGACCATCGGGGCACCCTCAGTGCCCTATTTCCCCCCAGCTGTCCCTGGGGCAGTAATTCTATCCCATGAATTCACATTCCCTATCAGTGGGTGAGTTGTAGGTCATAAATCACCCCCTACATTAAGGGCTTCCACTCTTGGCGAGGTGTCTGCACCACCTGACTGTCACCTGCCTCCCAAACTTGAGTCCGTGCTGGGTTTCCATATATTACTGTCATGCTGTCTGGAGTTGTTCATGACTGTGAGTGCCAGTGTCAGGGCAGACTCAAAAAGCAGGGCAGACACCCCAATCTGGTTGTATGTTCTGTAATTAAATTTAACCTACCCAATAACAAGTGTGAACTCCTAAAGCACTAGAACAGTCTTACTATGGAGTCATGGTCACCTTGGGCACTCCAGTCTATCTTGCCCCCCAGGCAAGCTGAATTTAGTGATTAGTTGGTTGCCATACACCAAAGATCACAAAAGATTGTTTGCTTCCAGTCCCAAGAGACCAGTCACTTACCCCAGGTCAATTTGTACCTCAGATCTTGCATCAAAGACGATGCTTGTAGCCAGTCCTCTCGTAAACTAAGGATTTATTAACTGGGAAAAAGAAATGAGCTATTTACACATGATAGCAGGCAAACAGATAACGCAAATGAATTACAGCCCATGGTTCTAAAAGGTGACAGAACTGTTGTAATCTGTCAGCACTGAATGTCTTTTAGGGCTAGCCCAAGCTGACCCTGGAGATATCTGCTTCTCTTTTGTAGCTCCAGCCCTGTCAGAGTCCAAACAGCAAAAGAGATGACAAATTTTCATGTCTGGTATCTTTATTTCCTTCTTCCAGAATTCAAGCTGATGAGATCAGCCATTTTGCACAAGGGCAGTTAGCAAAGTCTTTGTGAGGTTCCACAATCACCCATTTAGTTTTGTTAGTTCTTTCTCATGGGCAAGAACTAACACCTTTCACAGGGCTTTAGCACTTGGTAAAGATTTTTCTTGTTTGGTGAGTTGCATAGTTCTGAACAAACATTTTACAGCTATATAGCAGATACTTCAGTATTACCTTATAGCATGGGATACAGACAATGGTAGGATTAATACATGTAGCAATTTACATGTAAGCAATTTCATAAAGTCCAAACACATTGTTATAAGTTCAATACCCTTTTTAACCATACTAACACACAAGTGAGCTGGACTGGTTTTCAGCAATGAATTTGTGAGTGCTCAGCTGAGGCCCAAAGCCTTGGTGACAGCTGACACCAAGTCTGCCAGCACCACGATTACAACTTCCAGGCTCCCACCCATGGAAGTTCCCAGCTGCTGCAACATGTGAAGGTTAACGTGTGACAACTGTGTAATTCCATAGGTTCTGTAGAAGGTACATGTATATCTGACCAAGCTCCTAGGATATCCGATCCCTTCTGTGGTTAGCTTCAATGTCTCCTGCTCTCTGGGGAGGGAGAGAATAAATGACCAACTTCTCCTCCCCCACCTAGGTCCCCTGAGAGGAAAAGTGGGCAAGTTCCCTGATTCCTGCCAACATTCCCCCTATGGACACCCATTGCAGCATTGGACAGAAAGGACTCAATTCACGCCCTGCCACTTCAACATCTGTCTGGTGCTAGTCTCACTCACCCCTGCCAACCATGTCACTCTCCTGTCCTGTAATCTGTTTGTTCAAATGTCCTGTCTCTGGGTGACCCACTACACCTTGTAAACCTTGTAGTGCTACAGAAACAATTTTGGAAGCAACAGCCCAGACGATTTGAATCAATTCTCTGTTGGTTCCTCCACCCCACAAATGCAGCTAGTTCACCACACTAAGTGTTTGCTTCCCCAGGATCTACATTACTTTTCAGCAAAGGGGAATCCACTTGATAGACAGACAGACAGACAGATCACACTGGGATCCACCTATCCCGGTCCTTGCCCATGCAGTGAGGATCCCAGGACCTCTCAAGCCCCTCTTTATGCACCCTGAACTGGGTTTGGAACTTCCACCCCACCGCTCCTCCTCCTGTTCTCACCAGTCTGCTACAGCCTTGCACCAATGAGTTTGAAACTCCTTTCCCTTCCCCTTTTTGCTACAAAACACCTGCTTCTGCTGTTGGGGGCTGAAGGGAGGAGGTGGAGCTCTCCCCTTTGCCTCCCTGTTCTCACCAGTCTGCTACCATGCAGAGCCATGAAAGAGTGAAGTTTGCTGTGCAGCTGTTCCTGCTGCACAGCCTGTTGGTCCAGTTAAGAGGAATTATCCTGCACTGGCCTGGACCTAAATAGTTTCCCCCTCTCTTCTGGTTTCCGGGGGTGGAGGATGGGTCTCTGGTCCCACACTAGCCTGGTCTGAAGCTGCAGCACTCTGCCTGTCTAGCCCTTAAAGTGGCCACACACCTTTTCCTACAAGCCAGATAACGGCCCCCACTGCTTAATATACAGTGAGGTTATTTAACATGATGATGTGGAATAAAACTTGAAGAACCCCAGCCGGATGGCCCTTTTGGGGTGGTATCAGAGTGGGAGTGTTGTGAGCCTATCAGTCTGTCCCTCCTGCTTTTACTGAAGTATGATGTGTTTTGTTTCCCACCCATCTAGGGCTGTTAGCTTTTCCTGTGCTATTATTTTTTTGGTTAGAATAATGCCTGTGTTAATGCCTCACTCTGTTTAGTGGGCATTAGTGTAAAGGGTGAGAATCCGCCCTCTCCCCCGAAGGTCAAATTGATAACCTAGCTAATTTCCATTGGCACAAGCAGTGTGAGTTGCTGGATTAGATCTTAACTAAAGTAAAGATTTGTATATGGACAGTGCATTTTATTTCTCACTTTGTCAAAAGGCCAAGAGTGCTGTAAGTTGTTTAAAAAATGAATAGTGAATCCAAGATACAAGGAAATATATTCTGGATATCCCACATTGTTGAAATCTTGCATTAGTATCACCATAATCATAGAATTATAGAATATTAGGATTGAAAGGAACCTCAAAAGGTCATAATCCAACCGCCCTGCTCAAAGCAGGACCAACCCCAACTAAATCATCCCAGCCAGGGCTTTGTCAAGCTGGGCCTTAAAAACCTGTAAGGATGGAGATTTCACCTCCTCCCTAGGTAACCCATTCCAGTGCTTCACCACCCTCCTAGTGAAAAAGTTTTTCCTAATATCCAACCTAGACCTCCCCCATTGCAACTTGAGACAATTGCACCTTGTTTTGCCACCACTGAGAACAGGCTAGCTCCATCCTCCCTGGAACCCTGCTTCAGGTAGTTGAAGGCCGCTATCAATCCCATCATCATCATCCCCCTCCCCCCCTTCTGCAGAATAAACAAATCTAATTCCTTCAGCCTCTCCTCGTAAATCATGTGCTCTAGCCCGATAATCATTTTCATTGCCTTCCACTGGACTCTCTCCAATTTGTCCACATCCTTTCTGTAGCAGGAGGCCCAAAACTGGACACAGTGCTCCAAATGCGGCCTCACCAATGCCCAATAGAGGGGAATCATCACTTCCCTTGATCTGGTGGCAATGCTCCTACTAATGCAGCCCAATATGCTGTTAACTTTCTTGGCAACAAGGGCACACTGCTGACTTGTATCCAGCTTCTTATCCACTGTAACCCCCAGCCCCTTTTCTGCAGAACTGCTGCTTAACCAGTCAGTCCCCAGCCTGTAGCAGTGCATGAGATCCTTCCATCCTAAGTGCAGGACTCTGCACTTGTCCTTTTTGAACCTCATTGGATTTCTTTTGGCCCAATCCTCCAATTTGTCTAGATCACTCTGAATCCTGTCCCTACCCTCCAGCTTATCTACCACTCCCCCAGCTTAGTGTCATGTGCAAACTTGCTGAGGGTGCACTCTACTCAATCCTTCAAATCGTTAATGAAGATATTGAACAAAACTGGCCCCAGGACCAACCCTTGGGCTCTGCTTGTTACCAGCTGCCAACTAGACGTCAAGCCATTGATCACAACCTGTTGAGTCCAATGATCTAGTCAGCTGTCTATCCCTCTTATAGTCCATTCATCCAATCCATACTTCTTTAACTTGCTGGCAAGAATACTGTGGGAGACTGTATCAAAAGCAGTGATGTACCGATGGGGGTGGGGGTGTCCAGACCCCGAGCACTGGCCTGGGGGCAGGTGCTGGGCCAACCTTTCACAATGCACAGGGGGACGCAGGAGGCTCTGGGGGGCTGCTGGACAAGGAGCCCAGGGGCAGGTGGGTGGGGGAGGGGGCAGGGAGCTGTGGCTGACCAGGAGGAGCTCTCCTTCCCCTTCCGCCCCCCTGGTTACCCATTGGCTGGGGGTTGAGGCTGCCCCACCCGAGCCAGCGTGGGGCTGGAGAGGGAAGGGTGGGTGCCGTGCGGCGGGTAAGTGCGGGGAAGGATGCCCAGTGGATCACCAGAAACTCCCCCGCACAGGAGAAGGTAAGTGGTGTATCTCCCTCTACAGGTACAGACCCTCCCCACATCCCCAGGGCAGTTGGGGGGCGGCGCCATCTGGTGGGAGCCGGGGACCCCTCCTGTTCTGCCCAGCGGGGATATATCACATCCACCGCTTTTCCCACATCCACAGAGCCAGTCATCTCATCATAATGCTGTTTCCTGTCTTACCTCAATATGTCATTCTTATTTAAATTTATAGGTAATTCAGTGACCCTCAGTTTGTTTCAGAGTAATGCTGAAGCTCATGTTTTCCTCCTTTTATAGGCCTGCAGAAACCCAATCTGCCTTGACCTGTCCACAAATCTTTTACATGGAAGACTAACTGGAAACAAAGTAGTGAACTGGGACATTAAGGTAAATTAATATTAAATCACCACAATCTGATATAAATACAAAGTAATTATTATATACTGGACGCTTAATGTGTGCTAGATGTTCCCATTTTGCAGGAGAGTGACACCAGGTATAGCCAGTTTTTCAAGGTGAATTAAGCTAATTGTAGGGTTGTAGCATTGTCAAAGTAAATTTGGGGTCATGCTAACAAAGTCATGGATAATGTTTCATAACAAACTTAAAATTAGAATATTAAAAAGTTTTGAGGTAAACATGCTTCTTGTAGATTCAGCCCATGGCAAGTAATACGTTTTATATTTTGAAAGCACTTTATGACCTCTGTCTTTTTCTCCCTGATAATACTTAGTACTAGTGCTTTACATCTTCAGAGTGTTTGAACAAACATCAATTAATTAATTCATGTAGTCCTCCATGTAGGCCAATGTTTCTCTCATGTTTCCTCTTTCCCAAAAAATACCCTAATGATTTAGTTCTTGCAGATACAAGGCGAGAGGAAGAGATTTATTCAGTGTGCACCATTTTAGTTTGTGTCGTCATTGTTTACATGCTTATTCACTAACTCACCCATCTATCAACTCATTAGACACACTAATCTCAAAAGTCAGAATCAGCCCTATACAGGAGCTATTCCTGGTCTAACTTTGACCCAAAAGTATCTGTTAGGTCAGGGCCTTATTTATTTGGTGTACAAATCAAAGTGAGCCACCAAGCTGGATCCTCAGGTACAAAATATTATTTTGAAGTGGGGCTGACCTGAGTTGTGAGTGTAGGGAATTTGTAGTAGAAGACTATAGCATGGTGTCTTGAGGGCTAATAGATGCCTAAGTAAATGGGAGCGCTCTGAAGTGAACACAAAGTTTAGACTCTTCTGAAAGACTCCCTGTGTCAACAATAGTGTACATATAATGACAGCTATTCTGCACTGATACTCTCACTCTGTCTCTCAGAGAGTGAATGTTGTAGGACAGGGGTTTGCAAACTTTTTTTGCTGGGATCCCATTTGAAAATATTTCAGGCTGTGAAGACCCCTCCCCCCGCCACAAAACAAAAACAAAGTGACCCATCCCATGCTATGCCACCCTTCTGCACAGCTGCTTGGGTTGGTGCTGCCTTCAGAGCACCTGGTCAGTAGCTGCTGTTCTCTGGCCATCCAGTTCTGAAGGGCTCTGGCTGTCAGCCGTGTGCAGAGCTGACAGCTTGCAACCCCCCGTAATAACTTCGTGACCCCTTGAGGGGCCTGACCCCCAGTTTGAGAACCCCTGTTGTAGGAGAATAGGCTTTGTGTGAGTTGACTGGCACTCTTCCAGAAAGTGTAGGAACATTTACTAATTAATTTTGAGTGGTCCAATTCATATGAACAGTTTGAAAATGCCATAATTTTGTTGTTCTTGCCCAGTGGTGTAAGAATGCTGCTTGTACACCACTGGTTCTCTGGGGAGCTATGTTGCGCATAGTTCTGTGGAGAGCTCGTTATGGGAGTGTCAGGAGCCCCTTATTGTGGTCTTTAAAAGCCCCATAATGAAGAGAATGCATAGGTGCTGGTGGGGGCATTGTTTAGGAGTTCTGAAGGGCTAAAGAGAAACTAGAGCTACCAGTCTCAGACTTCAGACAAGTGTTCTGCATATTAATTAGCTGGCTTGTGCCTGTCCCTATACAGAATATCTCTGCACTGCCTCTGAGAGGTGCTTCCTATTTTGTTCCCATAGAGACAGCAAGGGCCTATTGGAGAGAAACATTATGCAGGTGTGAAAAAACTTGACAATGGCCTGCAGGGAAGGGGTTCTGCAGGCTGAAGAGAGAGGTATTGTGAAGAGGTGTGGAAGAAGATAGTAATGAGAGAGATGGGGAGGTAAAGGTTGGAGAAGGAGTGTGGTGTGTCCCCTTTCTAGTACCCAAAAGGAAGAAGCGGGGGCGTACCAACATAGTGTTTGGTTGTTTTTGTTTTGTTTGTTCAGTCCTCAACCTGAAATGTCTGCGTACAAGCAAATGTGGAGGATGCCCTTTACCCAAATGCTTAAAAATAAGAGTATAGACCCTAAATAATCATGACATACTTTTAAAATAATTCTGTTTTTCATTTGTAGCTATAGTATGTGTTGTGAAATATCTCTCTCCAAAATCCCTTTCAGTTGTGACCATTAGTGAACTCTGATACGCTGTAGTTTTCATTGCACTGAGAGCATAATAGGTAGCCCTGGCTAGCTTGCTAACACTTATTGAAATGTCAAATCTCATGCTGCCTCTATTAGTGTACAAAGTATGATGAATTTTAGGAAATAGTAAAGAAGTAGCAATATAGATTTGAGTAACATTACTCAGCAAACCAAATAATTTGCTGATCATTTTATTTGTATTTATTTGTATTTAAACTTTCTGAAGTAAAGAGACACTATTAAACTAAAATTCATATGTATCTAAACTTTTTAATGAACTTTTTTGTGTTAATTGAAAGAAATCAGAGGAAAAAGTACGTTTCTCTCTGGTTCACCAGTATATGTATTTGACAGTACTTTCTGTCATATAGTCTGTTTCACTTAGTCGGTTTCCCATGTTATTTGTGCAGGTTTTTCATGCAGCAACAGAGGAGAGGAAAAAAAATAGAAAAATAATGTTGTAAAACCACAGAAGTTAGCTGGAAGACTTTCAGACAATCGTTGTCTGAAACACCTTTAAAGCTAGTTTTAAAACTGATGTGATGTTGATACTGTTCTTTTTAACCAGTTTTCAAGTGATATGGTATTCTGATTAACTCACAAGTACATAAGTAGCTTTCTTGTTTCTTTTACATTAAAAACAACAAAAACCCTACAAATGTGTGTGCACTCTTTCTCTTTCCGTTTCTCTTCCTAGGATATGATAAATTGTATTGGTGGATTGAATGTGCTGTTTCCATTGCTGGAGCAGATCAGTTTTCTCAGTGGACAGGTGCCTGAGCGGTCTGAAGGGGAAACTATGCCTCAGGAAGTGGTTACTCCAATAGAGGGAGACTGGGTGGTGTTATCATCCACAAAGGCTTCAGGTAGGAACATACTATAGATTTGAGACCATATTAAAGCTAAGGGTTTAATAAAAACAGAGGACTACAAGAGTGGAAAGAATTGGTTTATATGATTACATGTTAACTCTATTATAGTATCCATATACATTTTAATAAACTATTTTTACTCCTGAGCATCTGAGTTGGACATCTAATAAGACAGGATTTCAGTACTGTTCAAAATTAACTTAACACATCCATAGAATGAATTTAATACCAGTATTTTGCTTTACTATACATATTTACTTTATGTACTGAATCAAAATGTGCAGACGTTTTTTCTGAATAAAGTGGATCTTTTGAATATTTAAAAAAAATAATAAAGGGCCTGATCCAAAGCCCACTGAAGTCAATAGGAGACTTTCCCATTGTTTCAGTGGGCCGTGAATCAGGCAGATGCGATACTATTTCATGTTACAAACCAGTAGCCTGCAGAATTGTACTTAAATTATTCAAGCTTTTAGTAATTTATGAAAATACTTTTAAAAACCCATATGAAACGACAGATTTCTTTCTTCAAATTTAAAGAAGAAAACTATTTTTAAATAGCTCTTCAGCAATGTAGAATTTTAGCCTGGAGAGAATTCCTGTAATCCCAGCAGAAGCTTCTTCGAAATCAAGACTTGTAAAGGAATATGATACTACGTTTGATTTTGCTTAATCATTTCCCCCTCCTAATTTAAAGTAGTTCTAGCAGACGTGGGGAAAGAGGAGGAAATTTATATCGAACGCAAGTGCAGAATATGCAAAAGATGATCTAGGTTGTGGTTTAGAGAAGAGTATCTTGTCCGATGCCACAATTGAATGGACAAAGCTGCTGGCATTTGTTGAATGGACAAAGTTGAATGGACAAAGTCATGACTGGCATTTGCTTTGTTCTGGGAATGCATATAATGATTTTTCCTCTGCATCAGAGGATTTAAATGCTGGCTACAGCAAGGTAATAAATATCAGGGAAGAGAGGAGGCTCAGGAAAATAGTGGGGAATAAAAAGATTTGATTTCACTTCTTATTCCTCCTAATTTGGCACAAAAATGCAATGATAAAACAGGGTTTTAGCGGAACGATCTGTTTTGCAGAGGCTCGTCTAGAGAAGAATATTGTTGCAACTTTCATCTTGATGATAAAGCACTTTATTCAAAGACACCCTATTAACCAAGATAATCTCATTCACTCCCATGGAGTTGCTACCTTAGGAACCTTGCTACAGAAGGTGAGTAAACTTATTCCTCATGTAATCAGTGTTATGTGTGATATCCTGACTCCATTGAAATCCATTAGGACATGGTTTCTTCCTAAACATCAAAGGTTTTCTGAGGTCCAGACTATTGTCAAGTGAGTATCTGTGCTTGCTGGTGCAGAGGAACATAGAGTTAGCATAACTAACTTTGTATTTCCCTTTGGTCTTGCATATGTACAGATACAATACATAACTAGTATAATACTGATACCGTCTCACAGATTTCTGAAAACAAGATGTTATGATAAAAGAGTAGTAACTGGAGCTGCTTTATTATGCCTGATAAGTGTATTGTTATACTTTGCCTCCTTAGTTTATGTTTTAAAGATCTGTACTGGGGCCAGTGCTGTTCAACATGTTCATAAATGATTTGGAAAAAGGGGTAAACAATGTCTGCAGACAACACTACATTTTTCAAGATTGTTCAGTCCAAAGCTGACTGCGAAGAGGTACAAAGGGATCTCACAAAACTGGGTGATTGGGCAACAAAATGGCAAATGAAATTCAATGTTGATTCATGCATATTGGAAAACATAATCCGAACTATACATATAAAATGATGGGGTCTAAATTAGCTGTTGCCACTTAAGAAAGAGATCTTGGAGTTACTGTGGATAGTTCTCTGAGAGGACTAAGGCGGGAGAGGGGGATATGATAGAGGTCTGTAAAATCATGAGTGGTGTGGAAAAAGTGAATAGGGAAGTGTTATTTACCCCTTCACATAACACAAGAGCCAGGGGTCACCCAATGAAATTAATAGGCGGCAGGTTTAAAATAAACATAAGGAAGTACTTCTTCACACAGCACACAATCAATCTGTAGAATTAATTGCCAGGGAATGTTGTGAAGGCCAAAAATATAACTGGGTTCAAAAAAGAACTTGATAAGTTCATGGAGGATAGGTCTATCAATGATTATGAGCCGAGATGAGCAGGGATGTGCCCCATGCTCTGGGTCCATAAGCCTTTAACTGCCAGAAGGTGGGACTGGACAACAGAGGATGGATCACTCGATAATGGTCCTATATTCATAGACTTTAAGGCCAGAAGAGACAATCATGATCATCTAGTCTGACCTATGCATTGCGGGCCACAGCACCTCACCCACCCACTCCTGTAATAGACCAGTAACTTCTGGCTGAGTTACTGAAGTCCTCAAATCATGGTTTAAAGACTCATGATTACAGAAAATCCATCATTTATTCTAGTTCAAACCAGCAGGTGACCCATGCTGCAGAGGAAAGGTGAAAACCACCTAGGATCTCTGCTCCTCTGACTTGGGGGAAAATTCCTTCCTGACCCCAAATATTACAATCCGTTAAATCCACCAGCCAGACACGACAATAAATGCTTTCCCAGGTAACTCAGAGCCTTCCCCATCTAGTGTCCTGTCTCCAGCCATTGGGGGTATTTGCTACTAGCAGTCACAGATGGGCTATATGCCATTGTAGGCAATCTCATCATACCATTCCCTCCATAAATTTATCAAGTTTAGTCTTAAAACCAGGTAGGTCAGAGGTGTCAAACTCATTTGCTATGGCAGGCCAGATTCGAATTAAATGTACTTCAGGTGGGCCATACATACCATAAATCGAAATACTAAGCACTTTTGGAGTGCTGTGTGTTGTGCACACACCGCTCCACGCGCTGCCGCCAGAGTACACAGATCTCGTGGCAGCACACGAGATGTCGCGGCATGGTAGCCTCTGGCAGCAGTGCGCGCCGCCACCAGGGGCCGGACCAAAAAGATTGGCGGGCCATATGCGGCCCGCGGGCCAGATGTTTGACACCCCTGCGGTAGGTGTTTTGCCTCTACTGCTCCCCTGGTGAGGCTGTTCCTCTCTTGATTAGAAACTTCATCTAATTTCAAGCCTAAACTTGTTGATGGACATTTTGTATCCATGTGGTCTTCTGCCAGCTTTGGCTCTTAACTGAAATAACTCCTTTCCATCCCTGGTATTTATCCCTCAGATGTATTCATATAAAGCTATCATATCTCCCCTCAGCCTTTGTTTGTTTAGGCTAAATAAGCCAAGAACCTTAAGTCTCCTCTCGTAAGGTAGGTTCTCCATTGCTCTGATCATCCCCGTAGCCCTTCTGTACACTTGTTCCAATTTGAATTCTTCTTAAACATGGGAGACCAAAACTGCACACATTATTCCAGATGAGGTCTCACCAGTGCCTGGATAAGGGTAATAATGCTTCCCTATCTCTACTGGAAATTTCTCATCTGATGTATTCTAGGATTGCATTAGCCTTTTTCATGGTCACATCACATTGGTGGTTCATAGTCATAATGTTCTTTTCGCTTCTTCTGAAGCATCTGGCATGGGCCACTATTGGAAGACAGGATACTGGGCTAGATGGACAATTAGTCTGACTCAGTATGGCCATTCTTATGTTCTTTTGTTTTTATGTTTTGCTGTGTTTGTCATAGATTTCATAATTCAACTGTTTAAACTAGAACACAAATGAGACAAAAATTTCAATCAAAAACCTCTAATCAAATGACGAAGGAATTTTTTAATGATTTCCAGCAGCTGTTTGTTTTAACAGAGTTGTCATAAAGATAGCAAATGTTGTGCAAGATTCAGGAGTTGTTCTGATTTTAAACATCAATTTAATAGAAGATGCATATGCTACACATTAAATAACTTATTATTATATCCCCTATACCTGTCTTTTGAATTTTAGGTGCCAGGCAGCTTGATGGATGTGAATGTACTGATGGCTCTGCAGTTATTGATAGAACAGGTCTCTGTGGAAAAAAATGTGCAACTTTTGCAACAGATGTATCAACACTTACTTTTTGACTTTAATATCTGGAACCGTGGAGATTTCCCATTCCGAATTGGTGAGGTCATACAACTTGAGATAGTTATGCTAAAACACAGTACCTTTGCTCTGTATAAATCCCTGTCTTAAGTTCTAATGGAAAGCTTTGCATTTTAGGACATATACAGTACCTTTCTACAATCATCAAAGACAGCAGGAGGCTCTTTAGAAAGAAGTATGGAGTTCAGTTTCTACTAGACACACTCAGGATTTATTATGGGTATGAGGTTCATGTTCCTTCTTAGTTTGTTGTATACTGTCATTAACTTTCTCACAAAAGACCAGGCAGAAAATATGAATTAAAAGGGCAATCTGGTCAAATTTTTTAGTTTAATTCTCCTTTACCTGAATTACTACTTCCCTTGATCCTTTTGTTACAACTAGACCAGGGGTGGGCAAACATTTTGGCCCGAGGGCCACATCCGGGTATAGAAATTGTATAGCGGGTCATTAATGCTCCGGGAGCAGCTCCAATCAGTGCGCTGCTGGACCCACGTGGTGGGAGAGGGGTGGGGGGGAAGGGGCAGTGCTGTGTGGGAGGAGCGGCTGCAGTGTGGTGCTGCTTGGGGCCAGGAATGGCTCCAGTCAGGGCGCCATTGGGTCCATGTAGTGGGAGAAGGGCAGGCAGGGAAAGGGTGAGGCCAGGAGGGGGGGAGCAGCCGCTGCACTCCAGCCAGGGTGCCACTGGGCCCACATGGTGGGAGAGGGGAGAGGAGGGGAGGGGAGAAAGGGCGGGGCTGGGAGGGGAATGGCTGCTGCCGTGTTGCACAGCTTGTTCCGCAACCTTTCCACGGACCACCTGAATGGAGCTCATGGACCACTGGTTGAGCTGGAGGGCCTGATGAAAAGCTCAGATGGGCCGTATGCATCCTGCGGGCGTAGTTTGCCGACCCCTGAACTAGACTATAGCAAGCTCATACCAGAAGTACTAGAAATATGTAGAAAACTTGCTTGCAGTTTAGAAAGTTGGGAAAGCCTTTTTTCTTATTATTTTTTTGTTAATTAAATCTCAACATCCCAATTATCAAGAAAATACAGGCTGATCACAAGTTTAAAATGGGGGAAAGTGTGTCCCAAAATAAGTTGAGTAACATGACCTTTGGGATCTTCAGGACACGATTTCACCCTTAGTGATAGGTTTATATCTGCTTATAATTTTCAAAGATGTCTTCAAGGAAAAAGGTTAGCAATTTATTTATGAAAGGAAAATTGAAATGCTTTTACATTTCTATTTAGATGGTAAGCTCTGAGAGACAAGGATCATCTACTGTTAGTACAGTGCATATAGCATAATGGGGTGCTATTGGTTGCCTCTTAGGCACTGCCATTATAAACATGCTTAATAATAATAGTAGGTCCCCCAAATCAGGTTTAGGTCCATATCTGTGGGTTAATTAGGCTCCAAAAGTCAAAAGCAGAACTGGCTACTCCCACTTTGTCATCTTGCATGTCACTCCAAGGATAAGGTGGCAAGGTTACTAAAACAAATAGTGGATGTATTAGCAGAGTGATATTCAAGATGACAAGGTAGAAGTAGCCAGAAGCAGAACTGGCTTTTGGAGCTTAATAAACCCACAGATCACAAAGTGTGTAATGTAAGAAAAATTCTTTTTTTTTTTTTTTTATTGTCCTTTTTTTCTTTGTGTTAGTAGTGGCTGTAAAGACAGTGACTTGGCTCCAGATGACCTCAGAACAATACAAACATCCCTATATGGACTGATCAAATATTTCCTAAGCAAAGGTGGGACACATGAAGAAATACAGAGCATTATGGGGTACATTGCCGCAACCAGTGAAGAGGAACAGGTATTTAATATGGCAACAGTGAACATCTGTGGTTGCTTCTTACCTTTCAATGTTTAGGAGATGGCCACAGTTTTGTTGAAAGAAAGTGACCAAAAAAAAAAAAATAGAAGCAAAATCTAATGCAGCATATGTTGCTACTTTGATGTAGTTGTGTCAAACTATAGAATTAAGCCTGTTGTGGAACTGTATAGGGGACTGTGCAACAGACAACACTTTAATTGATGATCCTATTCCTTTTTCTCCAGTAAGCAAGCAAGTTGGGTAAAATGCAGAGTTTTTCAAAATTTTTCTAAGCCTGCATAAAATGAAGAGAATTTTCATTGCTCTGAAGTCATAATGATTTTTTTTCTGTTTATATTCCATTGATATGGTGATTGGTTCTGTCCATTCTCCCTCTGCTCCATTCTTGACTGTCTTGTGTCTCTCTCTCTCTCTCTCATCATGAGGTCTACCCTGGCTCATTTCCACTGTCTGCTTCCTACGATCCATCTTTTGTACTGTGGAGCATTGCTGGCAAAAATCCTGTGACCAGGTTGACTTCTTCCATTACAAATTTGTTTTCTTTTCTTCCATTTCCGCCATCTTCCTAACTAAAGTCCACTTCACCAACTTAAATGAATCTCATACCCACAATCTCAACTGCCTTCTTGCCACCTTTGACTCGCTCAAACCCTTCTCTTTCCTCTTCCTGCCAGCACTTCTCTTTCTATACAGGATTCTTTCAAGAGAAAGTTGACAAAATACAATGGGACCTTCACCCTCCCTTTAACTCATCTTCCCTGCCTTCTTCCCCTCCTTCAACTTTCTTCTCCTTCTCCCTGATCAGTGATGCAGAAGTTTCTCATCTGCTCTCCTCGTCTGACCCCTCTACTTGTCCCAGAGATCCCATCCCCTCATCTCTCTTGTGCCCATTCTCATTCTGTCTTACTCTTCTCCCTAACCTCTCACTCTCCTTTGGCTCTTTCATCTCACAATACAAACATGCTTTAGTCTTTCCCATTATAAAAATCCCACCTTTGACCCTCATTTGCCTCTCCAGCTACCATCCCATCTCTCTTCCGTCTTTCATCTCTAAGCTCATTGATCATGCTGTTTATAATCGCTGTCTGGAGTTTCTCTCTTCTGATTCGATCCTAGATCCTCTCTAATCAGGCTTCTTTCCCTTGCATTCCACCAAACACGTTCTCACCAAAGGCTGTAATGACCTCTTCTTAGCCAAAGCTCAGAACCAGTTCTCCATCTCATCTCTCATGACCTGTCAGCTGCCTTTAACACCATCAACCATGCTCTTATTCTTGAAACTTTGTCCCCTCTCGTCTTCTATGACTCTTTCCCCTCGTGGTTCTCTTCCTACCTCTCTCATCACTCTTCTAGCATATCCTTTGGATGATCCTTCTCATCTGTCCTCCAACTTTGTGGGGGAGGGTGGGTTCCCACAGGGCTCTGTCCTTGGTCCCCTTCCATTCTCTCTCTACACCTTATCTGTATATAAACTTATCCTTGGGCACAAATTCAACTATCATATCTATATTGGTAACTCACAACTCTAGACCTGTCTCCTTCTGTCCAAACTAAATTCTTGGTCTGTTTCTCTGACATCTCCTCATGACTGTCTATCTGCCAGCTGAAGCTCAACATGCTTAAAACAGAGGTCCTAATCTTTCCTGCCATGCCTTCCCCTCTGCCTCCTTTCTTAATCACAGTGGACAATACCACCTGTAACAGGGTCAGACTAGATGGCTACTGGAGAGTGCTAGAAGGCCAATATATCAGCCCCAGGCTCAGCCAAGTCCCTTTTCCCCTGGTAGCTGAGCAGGGGTTACTCCAGGTTAATTAGCACACCTGGAGCCACTCAAAGCCCCTCCCAGGACTTGTTAAAAGCTTTCCCTCCAGAGAAAGGTAGTGGCTGGAGTTGTGAGAGTGAGGTGAGCTATCAGAGAGTGTGTGAGCAGGCAAGATGCTGTCAAAAACCAGGAGAGTTTAGGAGAAGGAGTAGAATAGCTGGCAGAAGAGAACCCTGCAGGTACAAAGACTGGGGGAGGGAAAAACCCTGCGTGAAGAGGGCAAAGGACCTTTCCCAGGCCTGGAGGCCTGAAGGAAAAGACCCTGCCAGAAGGGGAAGATAGAACTAGACATTTGGTTCGGGCTCTCGGAGGTCAAGAATCTCCCCTGGCAAGGAGGCCAGGAAGGGCCTCTGTCTGAGCAGGGTCCAGACATTAAGTCAAGGGGCACTGGGAAGTAACCCAGGGAAGCTAGCAGCTTTCCTGAAGCCACAGCACAAGGCTGCTACTTGTAGGATCTCTAAGTTGGGGCCCCGAGTCGAGGGTTGGACCGGGCCCCCCACCCCCTACCAGCCATTCACTGGAGGGGCAAGAGCCAGAGACAGGACTGGAACCCAGCAGGGAGTGGCCTTCTTACAGAGGCTGTATTACTCTCCCTCACAACTAGAGGGTAGAAGAACACTAAGGGGTGAAGCAGTTCCCTGACCTACTGCTAGAAGGAAGCGCTGGACCCATGGAGGTAGAGGAAGAGCTTTGTCTCACACCATTCTGCCTGTCATTCAGGCCTGTAACCTGGGCGTCAAGTCTGACTCAGACCTCTCTCTGTGTTTTCACATCCAGACTACATCTAAGTCTTGCCAGTTCTTTCTGCATAACAGCTCTAAGAGATGGCTTTTCTTATTCATCCTTTCAGCTAAAACTGTTGTCCAAACTCTTACCTTGCATCTTGATTAATACAACATCCTTCTCTCTGGCCTTGACAAATGCAATCTTGTCCCACTCATATCTGTTCAGAACGCTGCTGCTAAGATTATTTTCCTAGCCCATTGCTTTGACCATGTTACTCTCTCTTTGAATTTCTCCACTGGTTCCCCCTTCTCTATTGTGTCAAACGTAAGCTGCTTATCTTTACTTCCAAGGCCCTCTATGGTCAAACCCCACCTTCTTATAATTTCTAAAATTGTTGATGCTCATCTCTGGACCATGATGCCAGGCTCCACTGCCAACTTGTTAAATCTTCAAACAAACAACTTCATGTTTATACTCTCATGCTTCTCTGCATGTTTGGAAGATGTTTCCTGTAAAAATCTCTATAGCTATCTCATTATCCACCTTCAAATTCTTTCTCAAAACTCTTCTTTGTCATGGTTCCTAAAAAAACTTGGCAACAGTTAGGTTGCTGGGATGCTGAGACCACAGCCTATCATGCTGACCAATATTATCTCATTCTTCTTCGAGTGATGTCTCATGGATGCTCCACTGTAGGTGCGGCCACTCCTTTGCATCTGGAGTCCGAGATCTTCAGTAGCAGTACCTGTCAGACCACACATGCACACCTCCCCTCCCTCACTCAGTGCGTGGGAAATGTATATAGTGCTGTGCAGTTTGACCGCACTCAGTTCCTTCTCTCCTGCTTGTGGTCTGAAATGGAACCCTAAGCAGAGCCCGTTTTTAGTCTTCTCCTTATATACTTCTCTCTAAATTCTCCCTTAGATAGTTAATTCTTTGGGCGGGAGGGGGGTTGTTTTTTTCTTTTCTTTCTCTTCCTCAAAAACACACACTCTTTCATTAGTATTAATTTTTTCCTATTAATTTATTTTATTTCTACAAACTTCAGTATAGTGTAGGTTTATGTTTTCCCACTCTTCCCCTTTAGGAAGATATTACCTCACCCTTATGCCCAATTCTCCCAGGTTTAAGAGGTGCATCTCTTGTGGGGCCGCCTTCCCGATAACGGATGGTCACGCAGAGTGCATTCACTGCCTGAGGGAGGAACATATTCCTCAGAAGTGCACCACTGTCAGGATCTGAAACTTAGAGCAAGGAAGGACAGAGACATCAGACTTAAATTCCTCCTGATAGAGAAGTCCCTTCATTCAGCTTCTGATGCCGGCTCTCCCTCCTCCCTGGAGAGACCATCATGGTCTTCATGATTGATCACTGACCTTCATTCTCCACACTTGGGTAAGAGAAAAACATCTTCTGACCGAGCTGAAGGTAAGAAGAGAACAACCAGAATGCTGTCCCTGACCAGATCTGTGGTGTCAGTGGCTTCCGACAAGGGCCACATCTCCTCAAAGAGACCGAGTTCCACAGCCTCTAAGGCAAAAGACCCTACCAGGGCACACCAACTATCAGCACGACCTTCTGTGTGTGGTGACGAAACGAGCCCTCAACTTCATCTGTGGCTCCGAGACTCTTTGTGGCTCCGAAACCGACGATGGCACCAATATCAGCACCAAAGAAGCCATCGGCTTCGACCAAGACATCCATACCGACCTCATCTGCTACTTTGTCTCCACTTGCTGGCTATACTGAAAAACACATCACCTCATTGTGTACTGCAACGGCACCATTTATGATATATGCACCACAGGAGTTCAGACACCTATCAGAACTAAGAGTAGTATCTTATACTGCAGAATCTCCATTCCTCAAAGGAGACTTACTGCAAGTCCCATAGTCACTTCCATCAAGCTGTGCCTCGCTCTTCCCCATGGGAACAGGGCCCCCCTGTGCCAGTGTTGCAGAGGAAGAAGAAAAGGAATACGCTGACTCTACTGCCCCATCAACAACAGGACAAACGGCTCCTACCTTGCAAACGTACCCTTCAGTGTAGCCCCGAGTACCCAATCCTGGCAAGGCCCCCCTTGGATGTAACCATACATCCTGCTTCCACCTAACTGGCCATACTGGGACCTTTGGGCCATGTATAGGGCTCTATTTGCTAACCCACTGGCACCACAAATACAATGCCTTACCTCTATTCCATCCTCAACAATCTCACGACCTCTTGATGAACTCTCTCCACAAGCACAGCAGCAAGAACTCCAGTGCACGAGTACGAAGAGGAACGTGAGGATGATCAGGAGGAAGAGGCACCACCAGCCTGCATTTTTCATCATCCTCATCTGATGAGGCCATCATGTCACCTCCTCCTACTGTGGCCGATGATTTTCATCACTTTCAGGAGCTGTTCTGCAGAGTGGCAGACAAATTACATATAGAACTGGAGGAGGTTAGGACCAACAATATGAACTGACTGACATTCTTCATGCCTCCTCAGCGGCAAAAATTGTACTACCTATTAATAGACTACCTATTAATTGGCTGATTTGAGTAGTGCACTATCTTTTATGGCAGATCCCATCTTCTATCCTACCTACTTGCAAACACATGGATAGTAAATATTATGTACCAGCGGAAATGCTGAGTTCCTATTCTCACACCCAGCCACGAACTCTTGTTAATGCAGTGCAGGAGAGAAACTGACCCTGTCAATCCCGATCTGCCCATCCTGACCGCGACTGTAAATTCTTAGGAAATCCTACTCCTCTGCCACCCTCCAGTTTAGAATTTCTAACTGTGAGGCGCTCATGGCGAAATACACCTATATTGACTATTCCAAATTAGGGGAGTTATGCCGGGACCTCCCAGAGGCTAAAAAAGAGCAATTCTTACCGTTAATAGCGGAAGGCCAGCTCATAGCCTGCACAGCTCTCCAAGCCTCCCTGGACTCAGCCGATACTGCAGTCTGATCCATTGCCATTGCAGTAGTAATGTGACGGGCATCCTGGTTACACCTTTTAGGATTCCCCATGGAAGTGCAAATGGTGGTCAAAGAACTACCATTTGATGGACAAAAACTTTTCTCAGAGCATACCGACAACTCACTACACTCCCTAAAAGATTCCGGATCTACACTGAGATAACTGGATATATACACCCCATAGCCTAAGAGAAGATCAGGGAAATACCAGCTTCCCCCACAATCCTGGCCTCAGCCTTAGTATCCACAGTGACACTTTGACAACCAACTCTGTCAACACCCTCCTAATAACCACAATAGTCACAGACAGTCCACTGTACAAGGAGCAACGTCTCGTGCACCTTCCAGCAAACAACAGTTTTGAAGGTGTGGTTGAGGGCCCGAGAAAATCCCCTCTGTTCTACTTGTCTCTACCACCTATGACATTACACTATTTCCTGGTTCTGAACAAATCTGGTGGTTGGCGTCCCATTCTGGATCTTCTCAACCTAAACAAGTTTGTCAAACTGCAATTATTCAGGATGGTCACCCTATCCACCATTTATACCAGCACTGGAACAGGGGGACTGGTTCTCTTCCCTCGACCTATAGGATGCATAATTCCACATCACCATGCCAAAATTCCTACGATTCACAGATGCTTCCTACAATTCACTATAGGCGATGACCACCTCCAGTACAAATTACTCCCTCTCGGCCTAGCAACAGCTTTGTGAGTTTTTTCCAAGGTACTCTCAGTCATTACAGCCCACTTATGAAAGGAAGGAATCACAATCTTCCTGTACTTGGATGACTGCCTCCTAAAGCTCCAAACGAACACGAGACGCTCTGAGCAGTCTACAGAACCATGAACGTGTTTGACATCTTAGGCCTCCTTATCAAGCTAGAAGAATCTACCTTGAGACCGGTGTGAACATTGGAATGCATTGGCACTCAGCTCGACTCCATTCAAGCAAGAGCCTTTCTGCCAACCCACAGATACACAGCCATAACAAATCTAATCTCAAGTGTACATGTATGCCCCCAGATTTTAGCACACACATGCCTCCAGCTCCTGGGACATATGGCAGTAGTCACCTTTGTTCTCAGACATGCAAGGTTACACATGTGATGTCTTTAGGGCTGGCTTCACACTGTACCTTCCACACAAAAAAAAACATCCACAAACTATTATCCATGCCGAGAGCGGGTAAGGGCTCTGTGCTCTGGTGGACGCTTCCCAATAATGTCTGTGCTGGGGCTCCCTTCCTCCAACCTTCACCTACCATGATTTTAGCCACTGATGTCTCCCTGATCGGCTGGGGAACGCATTTGCTGAAATACAAGATAAAGGACACCCACCAAATCCACTCTTCACATCAACCTCCTAGAACCAAGAGCGATTTGCAATGCCTGCTGACAGTTCTTACCACTCTTCAAATATCAGATGGTTAGAGTGATGACAGACAATCTCTCCTGTATGTATTATATCAACAGACAGGGAGGAGCAAGATCCCACTCTCTATGCTTGGAAGCAGTCAAATTATGGAACTTCCATATCCAAAACTTCATATCCATATCTTCGTCTTGCCTGCATACCTCCCTGGACATCAAAATATCATGGCAGACACGTGAGCAGGACCTTTTCCTGGGAACATGAATGGGAACTGGACATCAGAATGCTATGACCCATATTCCGTCAATGGGGCCTTCCTGCTGTAGACCTTTTCTCCACCCAAAGGAATACCCGTTGCCCCCAGTTTTGTTCCAGAGTAGGACTGGGACAGAGATCAATGGGGGAGGCTTTTCTCATGACTTGGAACAGACTACTACTATATGCATTCCCCCATTTCCCCTCCTGTTCTGAGTCTTACGCAAGATTCAGGAGAAACACAATCCACATAATAAAATAGTCCCAACTTGGCCTCAACAAGTATGGCACACCTACCTGCTTTACATGTTGCTATGCCGACCCATCAACCTTCCTCCAAAGCTCTGACTCATTTCACAGGCCAGTGGCTGTGTCTGTCACCTCAACCCACGAATACCACCTGAAAGCATGGCTCCTTCCTGGTTCGGGGTCCAGAATGAGGTTGCTTTGACCACTAAAACATATCTTACTACATAGCAAATATGACAGCACTAGACACAGGTACACTCACAAATGGAATAGATTCCAACACTGGTGTGCCCCAAAACATATAGACGCAGCTTATGCCCCATTACAATTCATTCTGGACTGTCTTCTTCAACTCAGATTGGACTAGCTAAGAGCTCGATTAGAGTACATGTGGCTGCTATCACCACATTTCACCACCCTATCGAAGGATGCTCCATATTCACACACCTTCTTGCTAAGCATTTCATGAAGGGCATTCAAAATCTCTACCCACAGATACGAACCCCCACCCCAACCTGGTGCCCAAATCTAGTTCTGTGATCCTTGATGAGACCCCCTTTTGAACTAATGGCAATATACTCACTTCTACATCTAGCTATGAAAACTGCCTTTCTCATTGCCATCACCTCAGCCCAATGGGTGGGAGAAATCTCGGCCCTCGTGGCACACCCACCATATTTTGTTTCATAAGAACAAAGTGACACTTCATCCACTTTCTAAATTTCTATCCAAAGTTATAACTTCTTTTCATTTGAACCAACCCACACACCTCCCTACCTTTTTTCCCAAACCATGTAGCAATCAATGAGATGGAGCTCTCCACACACTTGATGTAAGGCATGCATTAGTTTTCTACCTTGACAGAACAAGTCCATTCAGAAAACCCTCACATCTGTTCATATTCACCACTGAGTGGTCCAAGGGCGACACTATATCGAAACAGAGCATTTCTAAATGGATCTCACAATTCATCCAGCTCTCATATGAACTCCATAACAAACAAGCTCCTACCTCAGTAAAGACACATTTTACATGAGCACTGTATACTTCCATCGCATTCCTCAACAGTGTTCCAATTATTGACATATATAAGGTGGCAACATGGGCATCCTCAGATACTTTTGTCCCACACCATTACCATTATGCAGGACTCCTCTGCAGACACTATCCTTGGACTCACTGTTCTGTCCTCAGCTACACAAGCCTCACCAAAGCCCCAGCCTTCCCACTAGGGACACTGCGTTGTAGTCACCTACAGTGGAGCACCCCTGGGGACATCACTTGAAGAAGAAGAGGTTACTCACCCTGTGTAGTAACTGAAGTTCTTCCAGATGTGTCCTCCCATGGGTGCTCCACTACCTGCCCTCCTCCCCTCTGCTTCAGAGTGTAACATATGGGCACTGCGGCAAAGAAGGAACTGAAGATGGTCAGACCGCACAGCGCTATGTGTATTTCCTGCTCACTGCACAAGACAGGGAAGGTGCTCATGTGCGGTCCGACGGATAGTGCTATTGAAGATCTCTGACTCCAGATGCAAAGGCGCTGCTGCACCTACAGTGGAACACCTATGGGGGGGACATCTCAAAGAAACTCAGTTACTGCACAGGGTGAGTTAACCTCCTGTTTCCTTGTGCCCCCCTGTAATAGAATGGATGCCCATTAAAGGCTAGAGGCTTGGGACCAGCCAACCCTGATTACTAGGAGGCATACCTGAGCGGGGATCAGTTGGTTCCCCTATAAAGAGCAGCAGGAAACTGCAGCATGAGAGTTCTTAGAGGGGCCTCAGAGAGAACTTAGTGGAGTACAGAAGCTGTTTGGAAGGAGTAGGCTCCAGCAAAGAAAGCTGAATAGAGGTTGCTGGGAGTGAGTAGGCTGTAGCAGAGAAACCTGGGATTTGAGGGGAGGGATGATCGGGGGATAGAGAGCTCTCTGGAATGAGGGGCTGTTCCCAACTTAAGGCTGGAGTGAAAGACTTCTTTGTCTCCATTTGTGAACTTCCTGTGAATAAAATGAGACCCGAGGGAATGCTGTTTTCACTGAAAGCCTGCATGGAGTTTATTTAAGAAGCCTCTTGAAGGGGGAAAGTGAGGCCAGTCACCGCATAGTGACCTCAGGCCATGAGGCGCGCTTGGAAGAAGATCACTTATTAACATCCGCCATCTATATATACCCGTGTCTTGTCTTATAGTTAGATTGTAAGTCCCATGGGCAGGGATAGTCTTTTTATTCTATGTTTGTACACCACCTAATACAATTGGCTCTTAGGGTCTCTAGGCTCTACAAGTAATGATAAACCCTTTGGCTCAGTTTAAGCCTCTTTTGTTTACAGTTTGATATAAGTGTACACTCTGTGCGTGTGCGCGCGCATGAGAGAGAGAGAGAAACTAAAGCTAGTTGTAAATGTAATATGGTTGAAAGCGGTATTGAGACTATTCTGAAAATGTGTAGTAAGATGCTATATTTAGAGAAAAAGATGTTTCTCCTTCAGTTGGGCATTATAGTCAAGATTGCATGGATTACGGGTTTTAATTAGGTGTGTGTGTTTATTTTGTAGCTCTGTGGGATTCTTGATGTACTCTTTAGCCTACTTCACACCAGCCCAACCCTGGACCAGCTTTTCTTGTTGCTTTTTGAACCAGGAAATGCTGATATTCTCTATGCTCTGTTACTGAATCAGAGATACTCTGACAGGCTAAGGGAACTTGTATTCAAGGTAATACATTATATTGTAAGCTTTTTAATGTAACTTTGCAAATGTATGCATACTATTTCATTTGAAACAGTTTTGTCAGGTAAATCATGGTTTAAAATAGATACAGATTTATTTAGAACATATTCATTTGGCAGACCTGCTTATAGTTATTTATTATTAATACACTGACTAGAAATGATAAATTCTGCACAGTAGGGATGTAAAAATTAGTTTAATTTAAAATCCGTTTAAACGTTCTAAGAATAGAACGTTTACATGGTTAAACACTGGCAGGGAGGGAACCGTGCTGGGCTTGGCTCCTCACTGCTAAGTGAGAGCTGTCTAGCTGCAGCTCTCCTTCTCCTCCCACCCGGCCGCTGTGGTACCTGGGCAGCTTTCACTGGCGGGGAGCTGAGCTGAGCCCAGCTGTGGTGGGGCAGCTCTTGCTTGCCAGGAGCTAAGCCCAGCTGTGTTGGGGCAGCTCTTGCTTGCCAGGAGCTAAGCCCAGCTGTGGCTACCTCCCACTGGGCTCCGCACTTCGCCACCAGCCAGCTGCCGCTCCCCTCCCCCCAGTTTAAAGGGTAATCTGCTGTTTAAAATGTTTAAACAGCTGATTACCATTTAAACAGTTAGTCTTTTACATTCCTACTGCAAAGTTGTTACTTATTGTACTTATCATAATGGAAGCTGTTGCATTCCAGTGAAGTAGAACATTTGAAGATTTGGGATGTTTAAAGATCCAGAGAGCATCTGCATTTATGTTTGTATTAGTATTTATGTTTTTGGAGCATATTTCTTTTAAATATTTATGCACAGAAAAATTATAATTCAGACTCCATTGATAAAGGTTGCTTGGTATTTGTATATGGAAGGCATATGTAATTTTCTGTATGTATGTGATCTTTGTGCATCTTTCTTTGCAGATTGTAGAGCAGATGCTGAAATGTACTAAAGTCTATGAACGGAGTAAGCAGCGTATGAGACTCAGAGAAGTGGGATACTCTGGGCTGGGGCTGCTTCTGAATGAATCACCAGTTACCGTTTCTCTTATTAAAAACCTTCTTAACCAAGTTTTGTATGCAGGTAATCAGAGAAATGTTGGCAGAGTGCCTACTAGTATTAAATCCCAGCTGGGTTTTTTTTTAAGGCAAACATGTTTGATTATTCCTTATTCCATGTGAAATTATTCCTTAAGGCTCGTCTTCCCACTCTATATAGTGATTATTTGCTGTGATGAAACCCAGCTATTTAGTAATATTATTCTGTTCTATATGTGCTCCAACTTAACACATTTAGGCTGATGGTTTCAATTTACTTAGGCCTGGTCTACACTGCTGCCGGTGGTCGACAGGACATATGCAAGCTACATAAGCTATTTCCTGTCAATGTACTTATGGTCACGTAGCGTGGCATCTTCATGGTGCTGCATGGACGCAAAATGCCCTCCCATCGACACAGCCGTACTCCTTTCGGGGGAGGTGCATTATTGGCGTTGACCAGTGAGCCCGTCTGGGATCAGTTGAGTAGGTTTTTCCGCTCAATCAATCCCGCTGCATCCATCTCCACGGAACCAGCAGTGTAGACATACCCTTAGTGTTTAAGAATAATTCCTTAAAAGTGAGCTGCAAAACAAACTTACATTTGTCTCATTTACTAATCCTTGATGTATAAAAGATGGCCTCAAAGGTTTTTTCAGTTTTTTTTTTTTCTGTTTGTATGATGTCTGTCTGTCTGTATTCCCACCCTGCAGATCCTGTTGTGAATTACAGAGACCTCATAGCTGTGGTGCACCTGTCCCATAGAGCAGATATAAATGTTAGAGTGGCCATCTGCAAAAAGGTTAGTACTCTTCTTAAAAATAGAAGACAGTCTTACCTGTTGGTAATGCAGTGCATATATTAGGGGTATATGAAATTATATTCATTTTAAATTATGGCTTCATGCTAATAATGTGAATCTCTGATTAACCTGACCTGCTGTTTGTACACCACTTTACTGTATTTTCAGTGATTTTTAAACTGTTCTACATTCTGACTGTCAAATGTCATGTATCTTCTACAGGTAGGAAATACAAAACTGTTTTAATGACAGACTTCTCTCAAAGGATGTTCTAAAGGTCATGAGCAGAACTTGCTTTATTTTACTCAGTTATTTTAAGAGAACATTTAAAAAAAAAAATCATTCCTAAAAAGTAGGTTGTGAGTAGAGGGAAGGTGCAAGGCAGAAACTGAGTTTAGTGTGATCCTAACCTACTGTTGTTGGTGAGGTTACTGAAAGATTTTTACGGTGTGGGGTGAGACTAAGAGATAATATATTGTTTGTCATAAGTTGCATCACAGTTTCTCAAGTGAGCTGGAGATTCTGACTGTAGTGTTGGTGCTCAACTGTGTGTGTATACAACACCATTATTTGACCTTTTTATTCTGCTATCTTTGTTGTTTCTAATCCTATATATTTTGCAGTTTGTTATATTTATTTTTTGTAAACCACTGTTCTGAATATGGATATATGTTGTGGTGGTTGTGACTGCTTTTTGTGGAAATAGTTGTAAAACAGTGCCTAAGAGATGTAGTGAGACTATGAAATGTATAATTAAAGGCTAGAATGACTGCAGTTATGTAACACAGGTTAATGTGTACATGGTTGGATATTTAGCTTGACCTCTTGTGCTCTCTACAGGTTTTACAGCTTTTACATTCCCAACCAGATGCAGCACAACAGATTTCTCAACAGCTAGGCTGGCAAGAGACATTGGTTAGACTATTCCTAAAAGAAAACTCCGACATCAGGAATGACATTAAAGAGAGCAGGACTGACTCTACAAAGGAAGATGAAAAAAAAATTCCTGCTGAAGAGTTTCGGAAATGTTATACTGATAAGGCAGAGTGGGGGAAAGCTGGTAGCTTTGCCTCAGTTAATGATTCATATGATCAGTGGAGCTTGGAAGAGAGTAAATCTTTAGATGTCACCACCCATTTTTCTGGTACATTGCTCGAAGGTACTTCTGTGGCAGAGATGTCTTTCAGATCAGAGGATCAGGAAGAGTTATGGCACAGTAATACTTCACATTTGCATTTAGATCTGTCTGGCATGGACTCTTATGAGCTGGCTGATAGTGGGAATCAAATGACAGATAGCTTGCCCAGCACACCATCACCCATTGAAAATTCAAAGCCATTCTCTGGACAGCCTGACAAAGAATCAAGCATCATCAATGATATGGGATTCAGTGTTGATCTTTCATTATTTGAAAACCAAGGAGTAAGTAATCCTCCCCCTCCTATCGAAACATGTATAATTCACAGTATTTTTAATTTGTTTAAAATACCCTTCCCAATTTAGACAGTTACGCTGTTCTCCCGCTAACAGAAGAGCGAATAATACAGCTCATTTGCAATGGATATTAATGCTGCTTGTTGCAGAATAAACATCAAGCTTTCAAGGTTTTTTTTTTTTTTTTAAATTGGCTGGTTGAAACTAATATTTTTTAAATCAAAGCTATATTGGAATGGCCTGTATCATCCTCCTCAAAGAAAAAGTTGTGCTATAACCAAATCAGTAGTACTAAGACTCAAATTCTTGCATTGAAGTTAAAGCAAATATTATTTTAATAATCTGGACTAAAGATCATTGCAGCATTATCTTAGGTTAATATTTTCATTTCGTTAGTAGACAGACTCTTTATTTAGGCTCCTATGTTAAAGATGATGAAACTTTCTGAACATTGCGTACTGTAAGGAAGATGCCTCTTTGAGGCATTCTGAACTATAAAGAGTGTGCATTCTTTGATTGTTTCATAGGGATGTGAAGAGGAACTCATACAGTTGCTCACAGATGTCCTTCTCTGTGTGATGTGGAAAGGTTTAGAAAGGTTTGATGATGCTGTCTGGATTGAGAGGGGACAGGTGTTTTCTGCACTGACCAAACTGGGGATATCCAATGAGTTGCTGCAACCTTCAGATGAAATAAAACTCAGGTGAGTATAACGTAATAGCAGATGTCGTCTTTTCTTTTGGAGGAGAAGAAAAAAGAGATGTAATCAGAGTAACATTAAATCCTGGTGAAAAAGACTGAATTGATTTACCTTGATCCCCTCATTCTCATGCAAGTATGATCAGAAGTGTATGTACACATCTGTGACTATTTATAAATGGAATTGGTTTGATGGAACTTAAAATTGTGTGCCCCTGATTTTTCTGAAGATCACAATCTCCTTAATCTCATTGGTTTACAGAGTAGAAGATAGTTAATGACTACATACACTTAGGCTCAGTTAAATACTTATTTGGATTTTTTTAAAAGCCACTTACTCTCAGAACATATGATAATTACTTTGGGATTTTGTTTTCTAATTCAGCTTGCTAGAGAAGATGCTGGAATGGACAGTCACTGAGAACAGAGACACAAAAGCTCTTCCAACACATGCTGAAAATGCCTTCTGGCTCCTGCTCATTGTACAGGACTTTCTACAGGCAGAAGGGCTAGTTAATCCAAATTTATGGACAGAGAAGGTATAGTAGCTGCCTAATGGAAACTCTCGTAAATTGTATAGGGGCTGAAACATTTATGAAACAGTTGTCAGTTTGAGTAATGTCACTGTTTTCTTCACTCATGTGACATAATTTGTTTTAACTAGAGACTAAGCAGTGTGTGGCACTAATAGTGGAATGGATTTGAGTGCTCCTTTAAATACTGGAATTTTATATGCAAATGCAATAGGGAATACAGTTAATATTGCAAATGTATGCATCCTTAATGATATCCTTGCTTAAAGAGCCTTATCTTTATAGACTACAGAAAAGCTTCATGAACACAAGAACAAATGAAACGGTGCTTACTATTAGCTAAATAGGTGTTGGTCCATTGGTCATACTGTATGTCCTATTTAAAGTGGCAGCCAAGTTCATTGGATTATCAACTCTCTGCTCTTTGTCACAAACTGAAGAATGGCACTTGGGATTTTTAACCCAGATTTTACTTAGAGCATGTTTGTGTGCAGATTTTGGGCCAGAATCAAAAGTGACCTAAATGGATGGGGGAAGTGTGTGGCTGTAAGTTCCAGATTCAGATGGCTGTGTAAGGTCAAGCTGATGCGACTTACATGCCAAGAGGGCCAGAAGGGTAGTAGGTAGTGGAAAAAGCAACCAACAAGAAAGTATAAGTAGGTATAAAATGAAGGCTCCTATCCTTTTGTTGGTTGCGTTTCCTGCTGCAAACCTGGTTTCCTGTCTGCTCCATGTATAAATTATACTGACTTATAGTTTACCCTAATATTGGTATAATCTATTAATAATGATCCCTTATCTTTGCTTCCTCAGTTGTCTGAGTTGTCTAGTCATTTTCCAGGTTTTGGTGAATAATATGGACAGTGTCGTTATATCAAGATAAAATTGTAAAGTACAGAAGTGATAAAAACAGTTCACAGAATAGTGGACAATTACTTGAATTGCCAGTAATGAAGATACTTCTTGAGCTGCTATTACCTTATCTGAGTAAAATAGTTAGTGTTTAAACTATAGATAGGCAAAACTTGGCCTTGTTTTGGTTTTAAAAAACGTCCTTAGTCTGTGTTTTTGCATTTGTGACCCAGATTAGTTAAATCACCAAAATTCAGAGCTATGTGAGTTCTGTTTTTGGCTCACTTCTAACTGCAACATAATTGCTTTTCTATACATGAAGTATAGTTGTAACACTGCATGAAGGAGAGTATGTCATGCTATAGCAGGAATTATTCATATGGTGGTATAACTGAGTGCTGGATAGTTTAATTTATTTAAATAAATTATTTAGGGACAATAAGATTCATTTTGAGTGATTTTAATGCATACTGAATTGGTGCTATTTGCACTATGTTTCTTAGATTATGAAAAGATTAATTTTACTCCTAATATATGATTAATGACATCAACAGAAGCCTGGGAATAAAAAGAAAAAAAATTGAACTGGCCCCAAGTTCTGAGTACCTTAAAGGATCAAACTTGGAGGTTACAAACAGGGCAGGGATCCTATTTTCTTTGTTCTCTCAAAAAGCATTATGCACATCCCTGGAGGTAATTAAATAATAAAATTAGCATTTCATTTAAATTAGATAAAATGCAAAGGAATGGGAAAGGAATGTAAGTTAAATCCACACTGAATTATAATTTATTAGCTTTTGTGGTGTGTGCGCTCTTTAGAGTAGAGCCTCTTTTAAACAATCATACTCTTAACTACTATATTTGTAGATTGACATTTGCTGGAGATGACTTAGTGCAAAAGAGTATTAATTTTATTTTTATGTACACAAATAATTTTTTTGGTCAGGGATAGTTGTTCTTTCAAACTGCACTGCGTAGCTGTTACAGTCCTGAATTTTGTCACAGTTAGTTGTTGAAACTTTGTCCTACAGTATATTTAGTTAATTACTTTGGGTTAAGTTAATGAGTGGGAGACAGCCTGATTTGTTTGTTGTGTTAGGGTATGTCTTTGCAACCTGTGGCAGCGAGCCTTCCTGCTGGGGTTGACAGACTTGGGCTTGCGTTACTGTGCTAAAAATAGTTGTGTAGACATTGCAGCTTGGGCTGGAGCTTGGGCTCTGAAACCCACCCTCTTCTCTAGGCTTCAAAGTCTGAGCTCCAGCCTGAGCCACATTGTCAATACAGCTATTTTTAGCATGGTGGCTCGAACTGAAGTCTGTCGTCCTGGGCTGGGAGGCTTGCTGCCCTGAGCTATGTAAACATACCCTTATAGATCTTATCAGACCTTCAAAATGATTATTTGGTGACTTTACTTGTAGTTGTACTAAGGTCTGAGCACTTCGTATTTTGTTTCTCTTTTATTTCACACAAATATTTCACTTTTACAATAGCTTTTAGAAGAGCTCGTGACACTCATTGACAGCCTGTCAGTCTGGTACTCTGCTGGTCCAGAATGGATCAAGCTCTTCCAAGTTCAGGTCCAGTTGCTCCTTGGATTCATTGGACAAGATAACTTACAGGTTTGTTCTGTATTAATGCGTATAATACTATATGTGACACGTGCTGATTACATATGTAACTATAGAGCTTTCACTGACTGTAGGGGCTGCAGTTCATTTCAGTAAGCTTGCTGATATCATAATCCTCAAACTTGTTACAAATGAGAAGCTTCAGCTGCTGCCACCACATGCAGGCTTGTTACACATTTTTCTCCATCCTCACCTCCTGAAAGTAGGTGGATTTCTAACTGATTAAATTAGATTGTAAATGCTTGGAAGCAGGAGCCATCTCTTCTGGGTGTGTCTGTGTGTACAGTATTTATCACAATGAGACTCTGATCCAGCCAGGGGCATTTGGGCACCACCATGATACAAATAAATTAATAGTGACTAGGAGTATCTAACTTACTGGGAGTTTCACAGTACCTGACAAACAGCTGTAGGATACACACACAACCCTGTGGTGAAATGTAGCATGCGTGCACTAGCCTCACAGGGGTTTGATTTTGTTTTTCTCTGTCCAGGTTTGTGCTATGGCAGCAGCCAAACTAAACACACTTCTTCAGACCAAAGTAATTGAAAGCCAAGCTGAGGCATGCTACCTCTTGGGAAAGTTGGAAGGTATCCTGGGTAGATCGATCAAAGAGAAGACAGAAACATATGCATTCTTGATTCCCCTTGTTCGGACACTGGTATCCAAAGTTTACCAACTTCTCTTCATGAACTTGCACCTTCCCTCGTTGCCTCTCACCAATTGCAGCCCCTCTTTCTTTGAGGACTTCCGGGAGTATTGCAGCTCAGATGAATGGCAAGTTTTTATTGATAAATATGTAAGTAATGACTGCTGCTTGGTTTTTTCTCTTTTCTTCCATTAGGGAGGAGGGAATCTGTTCAGCAATTACCTTGATTTTTTTAAAAAAAAATATTTCTTGTGCACCAGATTATTCCAAATATGAAACAGTATGAAGTCAGTACATTCAGTGATGGCCACGAGCGTATGGCACTTTATTGGAAGGACTGTTATGAGGCATTAATGGTGAATATGCATAAGCGAGACAGAGAACAAGGAGAAAGCAAGCTCAAATTTCAGGTAAAGTCTTTCTTTAGCTCTTCTAAAAACAACTTTTACTGTTTCAGGAACAAGGGTAGAATCAACTGTCAATTGATGGAGGATATTAGTTTCAAACTGATCCTGACCCCAGTGATTGTTGGGGAAAAATATCACTGCCAGTCTGCCAGTGATTATATGTATTGAAAGATCCTGTCCTTAATCATCACCAGACCTCCAGTGCTAACCATTTTGCATGAGGATCATGCAAAATTATTTTACTGACCTAGTATTGATAACCTCTTCCCCACTGATTTAAATCAGTGCTGTTTTTGTCTATTCTCCAGCACTAAACCTTTTGATATTTCACACTTATTTTAAGTGATTTTTGCAAATTTGTTTGACCTAAGGTCGTTTGAAATGATTTCCAGCCCTAATTAGACTCTGTAAATATCATCTTGATGGTGCACTATAAGAAAGACCAGTCAAATACAGTCACCCTGATTTTGTCCGGTGGATCTTTATTCAGACATAAGATAGTAATGTGTCCTTATTCATTGGTTTGAATCTGGTCCTTGTTTGATTCTCTCAAGGCTAGTTTCATGCTCCTATGGATTTTCATGGTAGTTGCAATGTAGCATAAGTAAACACTCACTTGTGTTAGGTCTTTGGTTCCCCAGAGTTGCAGATCACACTAGTTGAAGGTGTAGTGTGACATCCATCACGTACCATGATCCGACTTGACAGGCTCTAGAAATTGCACTGTAGAGTGAAGTTGACCTCTTCAGGTATTGAGTAAATAATGAAAGAGTGAATAGAGCAGGGGGACTGGACCCAGGGTCTCCTACCTCCCAGGTGGATGCCTGAACTACTGGACTGTAGAGTCATTCTCTCTCTCTCTCTTCTTTGGCCCAGTGTGCAATAATACTTAAATAGTTATTCTTTTGTTATTTATGAGAGGAGAGCAGCTTCTACAGGAGAGACTAAGGGAGTCCTACATCAGAATATCCCATAGCACCCGAGGGGTCTCTTCAGAGACCCCTGTTCAAATATTTTCTCCCCCTCTACCTGAGGGGGGAATTGAATCTGGGTCTCCCAAATCCCAGATGTGTGGGCTAATAGTTAGACGGTGGGCACCAACACAGTCCCCTCCAACTCTGGCCATTTTGTGTGGAGCAAGGCAGGTTCCTAACTCATTCTCACAAGAAATGCCTTGTGACTCCATATGGTTGGTACCCGTTCGTGGATTGCTAAGCAGAGCTGGACGTCTCCCTGCATACCTTTCTCCAAGAGAGAAATGGGGCTCTGCACACATCCCTCTCATAAACATCTCCCATTGGCTAGAATAGGGGCTCCCTGCCTACCTTCAGGCTTTGTGCATCACATTCTAAGGCACCTATCTCTTCTCATTCGTTGTATAGGGAGCCGAAGTGCCTAACTCAGACTTTGTGGAGTGCAGTGTTGTTCCTGTGATTTTCATGGGCGCTTAAAAGTTAGGTATTTTGACGCTCAGTATTGCAACACCTTACATTCCTTTTGTGGATCCAGGCCTAGGTGCTTAGGTGCCCTCATTTAATCTGGTTTTGAAGCTATTCAGCATCTCTGAAGTAAGCAGAATTTTTGCAGTTATCTTTAATATTTTTTACTTGCTGGTTAAGGTTTTATCCTTTGCATAAGGCAAAATGGCTTTTACACAAGCCAAGGTCATTACAGAAAACTGCGTAAGAATTATTTACAATGTTGCTTTCAGGAGTGTTTTGTGGAGCCATTTAACCGAAAGGCACGCCAGGAAAACCTGCGTTATAACAGCATGCTAAAACAGCTTAATAGTCAACACACCGCTACTCTGAGACAGTGGCGAGCAGCCCAACTTTATCTGATTTGTGAACAGGGTCCCTGGGCTGAAAGGTAAGAGTGAAATACTTACCCCAACCTCATCTTACGTCTAATAGAAAGTTGTCCAATCAGTTAGCTTTCTGTTTCATATTGTTGTAATTGCAGAAGGTTGTTAAAGTATTATGGTAACCATCCTCAATGTATAAGATTACCATTGAATGTTCTCTTTTTAATGTTTATATGCATTTAATTATCAGAATACTTGTGCCAAAGTTTAATATATAACTGATTTCTTGGCAGTTAGATTTTACTGAAAATTAATGTAAAAATTAGCTATGCATGAAGGAAAGTTAAACTCAAATGAGAGAAACGTAACGTACTAAAGATCAGTGGTTGTGTGATATGTTTCAGAAGAGTGAGATATAATGGATATTTAACACAATGCTGATATTCTGTAATAAACATAAAGGCTAACCTTGATTAAGACAAATTTGAACACGATTACTGTGTTGTGCCTGCCTGAATTTCCCCATCAGTTTCATTTGAATTGTCTGTCCAAAACTGTCAGGTAATCTTTCTGTGAGCTGTTAAACAGCTGTTTCATTTCAGTGGAGGGTGTGGGTAGTATGTTAAGAGCTTTGGGATCCTCAGAGCTGACGTGTACGATACTGTACATTATATATTACTCTCAAGTATATGTAATTTTTTTTACATTGTTTTTAAATACAAACTCTGATAGTTAGAGGCCTGCAAATTTGCGGATATCCGCAGACCATTTTTGCGGATTGAATGTGGATACAAATTTTGTAACTGCACAAACTCTACTGATAGTCAACTCATTCCCTTTAAGTATTTGTTTTTTATATCTTAGTATAAATATTTTTGCTATCTCTAGGAAACAGAATCCCATTCACTGGAAACTTTCAAATGTGGAAAACTACTCACGTATGAGGTTAAAACTTGTACAAAATTACAACTTCAATTCCCATCAGGAGGCCAGTGACCTGAGAGACAATCTAGGTGAGATCCAAATTCAGTGTTGTGTTTCCTCACTGATAATTTAAATCATGGACTATTTATACTCCTAATACCTTACCAAACTTTTGCAAATTTCAAACAGTGTTTTGTAGTTACTTTAAAATGTTTTTTAAAATTTTCTCCTCTAAACAACCCCACATTTCCTTATAATGGAGATATATATTTATATAATGGAGATATATAAATAAAGGCTGTATGGTTGATTCTTACATAAGAACGGCCAGACTGGGTCAGATGAGTGGTCCATCTAGCCACTATACTGTCTTCCGACAGTGGACAATACCAGATGTTTCTGAGGGAATGAACAGAACAGGTGATCCAGTGATCTATCCCAGCGGCCATTCCCAGTCTCTGGCAAACAGCAATCCCTGCCTATCCTGGCTAGGAAACGTTGACTAATATTTTCTTGAAAAATATATTTTAATGGGTTCCTGTCATCTTGCTTAGATCCAAAGTGGAATTTGCCTTCAAAGTAAATCCCATTCAGCATTCCTAGAGAATGCTTTATGTCTGCGTTTTCATAGTGCCAAAAGTGATGTTTAAAACAAAAACAACCTCCTCCCACCACTCTGTTTTTCATATGAGCAAACAAATAGTCTTTTAGGGACATTTATAATATTTTTTTTTCTTTAAGCAAGGTAAACGCTGAGGCCAAAATAAGTTGAAATTATTCCTTTAAATTTGAATCAGGCCTATCTGGCATCATGAAGAATTATAGATGTGATCAGGTATATGACCACAATTATAGCTGGGTAGGCCGAGAGCTTAAGAATTATTGCCTTTTTCATATTTGGAAATAGAAAATCCAAAGTAATTAATATCCCAAATAAAATATGTAGCAATATGAGCATTTCTTTTCAAGCTGTGTGATTAGACTTCTATTTCTGTGGATTCACATTGAGAGAGTTATACTTTGAGTCTCATTATTTAATAAATCCCAGAACTCAACACTAAATAATGAGACTCAAAGTGCAACTTTATCAGTGTGAATCCACAGAAATAAAATCCAAATAAAAATTTGCATGAACTCCTGCATGCCAGAAAAACTGAGTTTTGCAAAATGCTACAACATATTTTTGAGAATGACTAGACTAGAACTATTAATTTTGGGTTTAACTGGTATTTTTTTCCTTCTCTGAAAAGCTACAGTTTGCAATATCTTGATGTAAATTTGGGTGTATTGTAAATTATTCTATGTTCCCCAAAACAATATTTTTTTAAGATTGCAAACCATTCCTTCCCTGGTACTTGTCTTCACATGGACATCCAGGAAAATTAATCCAAATTAACTAAAGGTATGAACTTGAAGTAGATTATTTAAACCACATTAAACTCCTGTGTACATACCTCACTTCAGAATTAAAGTGGCCTTAACTTGGTTTAGGTAATTCACTTCCAAAGCGATTTAACATAAACTGAATTAAGGCCACTTTAATTCTGAAAAACAACATGCATACAGGGATTTAACGTGGTTTAAGTAATCCATTTCAAATCTACACTTTTAGTTAATTTGGATTAATTTTCCTGGATCTCCCTGTGTAGACATACTGTAGGATACTATTCAACACTAGTAATTGTAGCTAACTGCCACAGTTTAGCTTCCAATAATACTATGGTGAAATACAAATCCATAATTTGTTTGAGCTGAAAATATCTTTATTCCAAAAGGGGTGCAGCAGGCACAGCCATCTAGTGAGTCACTGCTTCTGGAGGTGGTGAAGCAGGTGAAAGTTAATGACATGGAGGATGATATACTTGAACTGCCAGAAGAGGACACAGCTGCCGGTGCAAGCATGTATGTACAGCAGTTTGGAGAACCCTGAAATTCAACTTTCTACTAGGCATAAGGAGTGGGAAATACTTCCTGGATTGGGGTAGATGGTGCACAAAACTGTCCTCTTTATTTCCTCTGCTATGACTAAGAGCTAGTCTACCTGGAGACACTCAGGAGAGTTGCACCAAATTAACTAAAGGTGTGAATTAGTTAAACTGTATTAAACCTCTGTGTAGAGATCCTCAGTCAGAATTAAGGTAGCTGGTAGTTTAACTATCCACATTAAATTCACACCCTTGGTTAATTTTGGATTAATTTTCCTGAGTGTTCCCATGTAGACAAACCCTGAGCCAGTCAATCCAGCATTTGTAATATTTCCTTAAATGGTGTTGCCAGCAGAGAAATTGTCATTGGGTTTGCAATAACATAATCTCAGTTTGGCAAGGGGCAGCCCTTCATGGCCAGCTCAGGTTGCAGGGCAGGGATAGCATGACATCTGCTTGACCAGTCTTCCTCACTAAGAGGGTTGCTACTGGATAAATGCAGAATGTCTAACAAACATGGGGATTGGGTAGTGATACAACACTCATAAAAGACAGCACCAGGCAGAAACAGGCTTTCTTCACCTTCCTTGCTAAAATAATAGGCTAGATTTGTAGATGGGGAGTGGGCACATCAGTGATGACCCATTCCTGATTCTCTGTTCAGCCCTGGCCCTGGGCTCAAGTTTGACCAGTGATTCCCAATGTTTTTGGCTTGAGGGCCACAAATATCACTTTTACAACCCTGAAGCGCCACTAATCTATCAACTCATAAAAAATGTATTGACTCTGGCTCCAGCAGGGACCACAGTGCCTATGGACCCAGGCGGAGGGATTTGCCGTACTCCCTGCTACAGCCAGGAGGAGGGCAGTGCTGATCTCTCATCCCCTTGGTTGCAGCAAGGAGCGTGCACTGGTCTTGTAGCCCTGAGGGAACGTGCTCCGCCTGGGTCCTTAGGCAGCGGCTTCCTTCTGCAGCCAGCAGGAGGGTTGTGATGGGCCACTTTGAAAGACCCCATGGGCTACTCTTGGCTCCGGGGCCACAGGTTGGGAACCACTGAGTTAGACTATCCTCATGGCTACTCAACATATAGCAGCTAGCAATGATCCACAAAGGGCCATCTGCAAACTAAGGGTAGCTGGAGCATAGCAAACTTCAGGTCTGCCCCTTCCTCCAGCCCCCCACCGGCCTCTGACATGTCGCCTGCCCCGAAAGAGTGTAGGTGTAGGTGCCAGCTATGCTGGGCTGTATGCTTACTGGATACTCCCCCTACATATGGGGAACCCCCAGCTAGGGGAATGCAGCCAGTCTCTGCTTCCTTTATGCCATCTGAGTGGCTCAAAAGAAATAGAACAGAGATGATGTGCCCCAATAATTGCAGATGCAGAATTACATACATAGTTGTTTATACCCATAAAATTGTAGGCACAAAGAGGAAGCCCTGTTAACAGTGGTCTGTAAAAGTGACCCTAATTATTTTTATTTACATAAGTAATTATATACTGCCTTATATTATAATTTTAAAGTTAAAAAGTCAGTACATGTATTTATTTAAAAACTGAACTTATATACTTTTCCGTAACTTCCATTTGAAATATTGCCACAGTTTGCCATCTCTTGGAAATAGGGGCTAAGAACATTACCCAGATTCAAACTCTTTTACAGATGGAGCTTCTGTGTTGGCTTATTTTTAAGTTTTTGGACATTTTATTAATCCATAGATATGAAAGTTCGCATTACATCTTATGCTGTAACAATAGCAGATCCATCCTGAAAGATCTTATTATACAAAAGAAGTGACTGGAATAGAAAGATTAAAAAGGTGTGCTATGAAATGGACTGTAGTTTGAGGTCTAAAAGTTCAATCAGAGAAGTCATGAACCTACTAATGAAAGTGGAGTGTTTTTATGACATGCTCTTAAGGCAATTTAGATTTGATTCTTTTCAAATTTGTGCTATTTTGTGCCTGGTCGAACTGTTCAGTCTAGAAAAACATATGACACAGGACGGTGATGATGTTGTTTTTGTTGTTGTAGGGATGAGAAGGAGGAGCAGGGTCAGAAAGAAAAATTGGTACTGTCTGAGGAATGCGAACTCGTTACAATAATTAATGTAATACCTGGCCGTCTGGAGGTCACTACCCAGCACATGTGCTTCTATGATGGCAGTATTGAAAAAGAGGAAGGTGAATATCATAGACTCATATAGATTTTAAGATCAGAAGGGACCATTTTGATCATCTAGTCTGACCTGCACAACACAGGCCGCAGAACCTCACCCACCTACTCCTGTAATAGACCCCTAACCTATGACTGACTTACTGAAGTCCTGAAATAATGGTATAGAGCAGGGGTGGGGAACGTCCGGCCCGCAGGCCGTATAAGGCCCGCGGGACCATTTGGTCCGGCCCTGGCGGTGGCGGGGAATGCGGCGGCGACGGCGGGGAATGCGGCGGGGGGGAGTTCGGCGGCGGCACGGTTTCGCGGCGGCGGGGGGGCAGTGCCCGCCGCTGAAACCCTGCCGCTGTTTGCCCCTTTTCGGCGGCGGACACTCAGCCGTCTTCCGCGTACCACCATCAGGCCCTTCGCAGAAAAAAGGTTCCCCACCCCTGGTATAGAGAATCCCATATCAGCAAGTGACTTGAACACAATGGCTCTATTTTCTCATAGTTCAGCATCCTGTTCTTTCAAGCTAAACTTTTCTTTTTGAGAACAAATGTCAATGTGATTAACATCTAGAAACCTGTCTCTTAGCTAATTAACAAAGTTGTACAGAACATTCATTAGGCCAATGACTTCATCTAACTCCTTTCGAGCAAGGGGTCTGTAAATGTAGCCTGTCCACTGAGCCATTTTACTAATACAGTCTTAAATTCCCCTCCCTCTCTCCTAGGTAGTATTAAGGCTGCTAATCAGAGTACTAAAGAACAAAATGTCTGTATATAATGTACGTGGGTAAATGGCTAGTTGCTTATGATTTCTTCCAGACTGTTCACCATTTATGCTAACCATCTGAGCTTTGTCACCAGTATGAATTGATAAGAAAAGTAGTTTGTAAGCATTAATCGGCTATATCTGTTTTTGGTGAACTTATGTAGGAAAGTTAATGTGTTTAGTTTAACTCTGATATCTGAAACTGATCGAGAAAATTAACTGAACTGTTTCACCAAAAGAAATTTGATCAGTAACTGAAGTTGTTCTGTTCCCAGGAGTAGGTTTTGATTTCAAATGGCCCCTTTCTCAAATTCGAGAGATACACTTGCGCCGATACAACTTGAGGCGGTCAGCCTTGGAGATCTTCCTCACTGATCAGACCAACTACTTCCTTAACTTCAATAAGGAGGTAAGAATGATGGGCTCTCAGTATAAGTGGCAAATTCTAGGTTACTGGGATGGCTAATGTGATTTTTGGCCGTTTCCGCAGCATATTGTATCAGGTCAAAACATTTGCTAGATTGAGCTGCTCTGGAGATTAGAATATGGGTCTTTTTATGTTGTTGGAAACCCCCAGTCTGGTTTCCAGTAAAATTGAGTAGTACAAAATAAAACTCTTATTTTTTCATGTGCAACTTCTATCTAATGTCTGCCTCATTAGAAAATATACAATGGGTAATCTCAACTTCTTTATACTATACAAATCATAAAAACTTTGTACAAATGAATTACAAAGCAATGGAGATTACTATCCTATTATAAGAAGGAAATTATTTATATTTTCTCATTCCGAGGGTTTGAAAGTGCTGTGCTAATTCTTTCTCGGATAATCTAAATGATCCCTTGTGTATGGGGCTAAAATGAGTAAATTGAACAGGGCTGGGTTAGCTTCTCTTGAATTGGTAAATGTTATGAATAGCTGTTACATGGTGAATATTTAAAGTGAATAATTCAGTAGCTTGTGTAGAAAAAGACTGATATAATTAAACATGAAAAATACCAGTGTTTTCTCTCATATTTATGTAGGGATAATGTTTAATTTTGCTGGCTTGTGATTCTACAACAGAAGAATTTCAGTTAATCACAAATAATACTCATATTTATTCAGCTGCAGGAGCTAAAAACCTTTTTGGCAGCAAGAAGGCAGCACAGTTCAAAAACATAGTAAATTTTTTCTTCATTAAGAATTTAACGTGTGTAGCAATTGCTTACTGTTTTATTAGCTGCATTTTCCAATGTAAATGTTTTCTTACAGGTGAGAAACAAAGTGTACAGTCGAATATTGTCACTCCGTCCTCCAAATATTTATGGGACCAGATCCCCACAGGAACTATTTAAAGCTTCAGGCTTGATGCAGGTAAGAGGATTTCAGCTGAAATGGTTTAAGGTGTCAGTGCTTCTGAAAGAACTGCTTAAGAACCTATTCTCACCCCCTACTCAATGGTTGCCATTAGGCCTCAAGTACCCGGCTTTCATCCACCTACCCCATTGTTGTCTATGCCTTTGGATATGTATATGTTGCCTCCTATATATGTTACCTATTTGCTGTATCATTTCTACCAACTGCATCTGAGGAAGTGGGCTGAAGTGCACGAAAGCTTATGCCTGCTGAAATTAAATTTGTTAGTCTTTAAAGTGCTACAGAACTCCCGTTTTTTCTTAAAAATAAAGTATTTAAACTAGGGTTTAGAATATATTGCAGTGTTTGTGGACATATATAGCAAATGCAAACTTTTTTCATCTGACATCTAAACTTTTGCATGTGCAATTGAATGTGTGTGCACAATTATTGCATTTTTACCAATTTGTAGATCTATTTGTGTCTGCAGATGTTATATGTACAACAAAAATTAGAGGACATTTTTGAAAATTTGTTTTCGAGCGTCAGCACATGGGATTTGAGTGAAAATTCTCTTGTTCTGTGTCCAAATTATTTGCTTTGCTATCTTATTATGGATGCTTTCAACAAAACCCACTTAAAGATGTAGAGGTTTGGCCATCCTTCCTTGCTTCAGATGCAGTATTATTGGCTTATAAGCAAAGTATTAATTTTCCGAAACAGATAAATTGCCAAAATTTCATTAACTTCACATTGCAGTTTTATTTTTCTGGGTTTTTGTTGTTGTTTGTTTTTTCTGCATCAACAGATGCTATAGTTTTCGGTCAGAAATTGAGGGATTTATGCTCTTAGTAACATTTGAGAATTCTCCAGTTTTTCTCTTTTGTATCTTCACCTTCCTGGCTCTCTCTCTCAGCCAGTTTCCTAGACAAAGCGGAATGAGAAAGATCCTTAGTTGAATGGAAGGTTCAGAGTTACATAAGGCACTCCTTCCTCGTAAGGATATAAAATACTAAATCTGCAGCACTTTCACAAGGCCAATGGGATAGTTCACTGATTCATATACAGTTAAATGCGGAAGATTAGAAGACAACTTTTTGGTTATTGGAACTCTTTATCAAATGCTCCCTTTTTCCAATTCTTATTTATCTCTCTCCTTTACCTCTTCAGCTTTTTTCTTTTGCTTTTTCTCCACCATTGCTCTTTCCCCTTTCTTCTGTCATCTCCTGTTCCTTTTTTAAGTTTAGTTTAAAAAATCTTTTATTGCCAGCCGAGGCCTGCTAGCTGTACCCTGCATTTAACCTGAATTTGACAACCCCTTGCCTCAATCAGGTGTAATTAATCTCATCAAGAGATGGACAGCACAGCCACAGAAGCAGGAGGAATTTAAACTAGCTTATGAAAATTGAAATTTGCAAGTTTATATGGTGCCCCTCACTTTTGAGAAATATAGCCGTGTAGCTAAGCATTGACAACAGTTTCTTCAGTTTAATGATTTCAGTGTTGCCTTTTCTTTTATCCTTCAGAAATGGGTGAACAGAGAAATATCAAACTTTGACTATCTCATTCAGTTGAACACCATGGCAGGACGAACTTACAATGACCTTGCCCAATATCCTGTGGTAAATTGTTTTTGTTAGTTATGACTGGATAAATGTAATTATTTTGTGGAAAGATGGATTTTATATCTGAATTTTGAACTGTGACTTTCTAGTTTCCTTGGGTCCTGCAAGACTATATGTCAGAAGAATTGGACTTGAATAATCCTGCTGTCTTTAGGGATCTATCCAAACCCATTGGGGTAGTAAATGAAAAGAATGCCAAAGCTGTGCAAGAAAAGTAAGTATTTAAATTCCCAGTTATGTTTCTCTCTCCATTTATTTTAGCTTTCTAATGGGAGGTAAGCAAACTAATACTAATTCATTCTGAGAATTCCATAACTATTCATAACTGTGACATTGTTATAAAATTAGCCTGTTTATTTAATAACAAACATACACACACAGCTTGGAACTGGTAGGCAGCTATGGTTTTATATTAACAGCAGTGTATGCAGCATTAAAGAGTCAAGTTTTATTTCTTCTAGCTCTAGGAGGTAAGAAATCTCCAGATTGGTTCATTTCTCAAAGTTAGAGAGAGGAAATGAAGGGTTACAGAGGAACCCAGGGGCACCTGTCTGAAATTGATTGGATCCAGATAATTGAAAAGTGGGTTATCTTGCCCCGTATGCATGTTTCTGGACAGAGGAGTCCCAGATGCAGCTATACTGGTGAATTTGACTAGGAGGAATTTTTGAGGGTCTGGGCTTCCTCCTGTTGTTATGAGCCCAGATTTTATCTTTCAAATAAGCTGTATCTCTCCTCTGGTAGCCTTGTTGTACATAGGAATGACATCTATTTCCAACCACATATGAGTGTAGTGATCCTTGGGTTTTGATGGAGTGGGGAGTGAACACTTTAGCTTATCTTAGTTGTCAAACAGCACTTGTCAAGCTTCTTCCCGAACAAGGTTTATCCTGGGAACTTTTGGGCACAGAGGATTTACTATGAATAATTATCTGATATCCATGGTTATGAGTCAGTGCTGGTTCCTAAGCACTGAGTTTTTCTAAGGCTTTTCCTGCCAGCCACATAGCATTCAGATACATCTGTTATATGGTGCGTCAGCAGGGCAGGAGCTTGCTGACTGTGTCTTTTGGGACCTGAAATGGGAAAAGAATTATTTAAGTCCTATATGCACCTCTTCTTCCTGAAATCAGAGGCACTCAATATATGTTGATGTAATTTTTAACGAAACTGTCATAGCTAGTGAAAAACAGTAATGCATCCATGTTGTGTATTCTCTGTGTACAGTAAATATAATCTGTGTGTATCAGATTTAGTATGCTATAGTTATGATTTTAAAGATCTTGATCTCTCTCTTCTAGATATGAGAATTTTGAGGATCCTCTTGGGATTATTGACAAGTTTCACTATGGTACTCACTACTCAAATGCTGCTGGTGTCATGCATTATCTTATTCGGGTAGAGCCTTTCACCACACTACATATCCAGCTTCAGAGTGGCAGGTAAATTGTGAATGAATAGTAAAATCTGTCTTTCTCCTCCGCTTCAGTGATGGCTTTTTCATGGGAGCTATCAAAATGTAACTTGAGCTTCCAACCTACAGGTTTGACTGTGCAGATCGGCAATTCCATTCCATTCCTGCTACATGGCAAGCCCTTATGGATAACCCAAATGATGTGAAGGAGCTTATTCCAGAGTTCTTCTACTTCCCGGAGTTCTTGGAGAATCAAAATAGTAAACAGACTTTTCAGAATTTATTGATAGAACATGCATCCCACACCGTACTAGAGAGCATTATCATAACTTATTTAAGAACGCTAAGAAAAATGATTCTTGATTAGATTTAATGTGCTGTGAATATTACTTTATGATCATACTATCTTTTAGCCATTTAGTGAGAGGTCAGTTATGTTAAGACACTATTTAACTTTGTAATTTAAAATTCTTACCCAGAATTCTGGGATTGCTAAAAGTATTGATGTTTGGTTTAATCTAAAAGAAGAACAATGGTGGTATTTTTTGTTTGTTTTTTTAAAGTTGACCATTCTAAATTGCATTAATTATGGTTAACTTGCTTTAACTGTTTTGGTTCCTAAATCCACCTCTTACGGGGGAGAGAGGCTAACTTGGAACACCAGTGATCTTTTTTTAATTAGGAGGGCCTGCAGAATCTGGACTCATAATTGGTATTTTTAAATGTGATCTTATATAACTTGAATTTATAGGAGTCTAAAGCTCCAGGATTCTGCAGAAGTAAGAAAGCTGTTGTTAAACAGTATTCATTGAAAGATAACTTTTCCTGAATGTTGACATGAGACATTACTAGTTTTGGCTTCTTACATTTCACTTACTAGATCTACTTGTTCAGTTTCTTAATCTCTGACCTAGTGATCAAGATACTTGAAACATATTGTAATAATGGTAAAAACCAAATTGTCTCAATTATATTCCTTAGAGTTTAACTTGGGTCACTTACAAATCTCCAAAGAGGTAGTGAATGATGTTGTTCTCCCAAAATGGGCCAAGTCACCGGAAGACTTCATTTGTAAACACAGGAAAGCACTGGTAAGACAATGACTACCTTAATTTTTGGATGAAGTAACAAGAAACAGAAATACAGTACATAATTTTATTTTTATTTTTATATATATATAAAAACAAATGGGAGAAATGAAAGGTTGATAGTAATGAATATAAATCAGAAACTAGGAACTAGAAGATTGATAAGAGAAGCAAAAGGATACAAGGAGAAATCTATGGCCAGCAGAATTAAGCACATAATGAGGAATTTTTTAAAGTTTATTGGGAACAAAAAAAAATCCTACCAATTCTACTGGTCTGTTACAGGATGGAAATAATATAATTGTCAATAATACTGCACAAAAGACAGAGCTGTTGAATAACTATTTCTGTTCTATACTTGGGGGAAAAAGCCAGATGATGTCATAGGAGGAGGAGACGGATAATATACTTTCCATTTCAACAGTCGTCATCTTCTTCATATGGCTGATGTAGCTGTAGAGCAACAACTATAATTTTACATTTAGGTGGTTAAGCCAGATAATTGTGTCAGGAGTAGTGGAGTGTATCACTGTGATGTTTCCTTTGTATTTCTGAATCATTAATTGAGTTGTTGTTATGTTCCATGGTCTGTTCTGGGTGACCACAGTTGCACACTGGAGAGATTTTAATTTTCCATTTGTGCATCAGGTATCCACATCTGCCATGGTTTGGGGTTGCCCCGTTTTGCAGAAGATTGAAACCAGGAATAATCTGCATTGGGTCTTTTACAAGTTGTGTATTTGTGACTTCATGTGAACTCCAGCTTTCCAAGCTTCATCAGAGTTGAAGTCACATTGTCAAAAGTTAAGCGCATGGGTCCTGATGGGCTTGCGCAACTTCAAGCAGCAGTGAGGGACATCATTGAGGTCCTGGTGTATGGGGAGATGTTCATTTTCCTTGATTCACGCGACTTCCCAGCGGGTTGCAGCATCGCGATGAATGGATGGGGCAGCGATGTGCAACAGCATGGGCAGTCAGGGTTTTGGAATCAACTTGAGGGTTCTAGTGATGCACTACATTGCAGTGTTCAGCTGGACATCAACAAGTCGAGTGTGGCAACTTTTAGTCCATACTGATGCACAGTACTCAGATATGGAATACACAATGCTTGTAGCACTGATGATCCTGAGCTTCTGCTTGTCAGTTTCTGGATCAGGTTGACCCTTGTCTTCATCTTGGTGGCTACCTTCTTTAGATGGTTACGGAAGGTTAGCATGTGGTCCAAGATCTTCACTCCAAGATAAGTCAGAGTGAGGTCATGTTGCACAGTGTTGCCGCAGAAGGTCACTTTCAGGGTATGATTAGCCTTCCTGTTATCAAGATGGATTGCAGTGACTGTTGCTTTGTGTGGGTTTGGCTTCAGCCTCCATTTCCGGAAATATTCCTCCATGGTGTTTAGGTCCCTGTTCAAGGTGGACTCGATGTCATTAAAGGTGGCTTCTTGTATTGCCGTGGCAAGGTCATCTGCATATGCAAATGTGCGTGACTTTATTGGCGGCATATTATTTGTGTAGACATTTGAGGAGCATCAATATGATTACTGAGCCTTGCGGCAGTCCATTGTTGAGGAACCGGGCTGAGCTGACTTCGTCGCCAAAATGGACACACAGCCTCCTATTTCTCAGCATCATCCATAGCAGACATAGTGTTTTGAGGCAAGGGATGAGCCTTGCAAGCTTCAGCATCAGGTCTTCAAGCCCGATCATGTCATAGGCTGATGACAGGTCTACAAAGGCTGAGCCAATCTTGGATTTCAGTAGTAACTCGGAAGGATGTTAAACAGCAGCTACTAACGTCAGACATTCTTAAATCAGCCGGTCTGATTGAAGAGTGTTTTAAAAGAGTTGGCCAAAGAGCTCTCTGGACCATTAATGTATGATTTTTATTAAGTCTTCGAACACTAAGAAAGCAAGCTATATTGTACCAATATTTTAATAGGGTGACCCAAATAATTATAGGCCTGTCAGATTGACATCAGTCCCAGGCAAAATAACAGACTGGCTGATATAGGAATCAATAAAGAATTGAAGGAGGACAGTATAATTAATGCCAATTAAACATGGGTTTATCCTGTCAAACTAGCTTTTTTTTTTTTGATGTGATTACTATTTTGGTTGATAAAGATAATAGTGCTGATCTAATATACTTCTGTGGGGCATTTGACTTGGTACTACATGATATTAAGAAACTAGAAGGATACAAAATCAACAAGGAACACTTCAAGTATATTTTAAACTGGCTAATTGGTTTGTCTCAATATGTAAATGGGGAATCATCATCAAGAGGGTGTGTTTCTGATGGGGTCCCATGGAGATTAGTTATTGGTCCTATACTATTTAACATTTTTATTAATGATCTGGAAGAAACTAAATCATTACTGATAAAGTTTTCAGATGATGCAATGATTGGGGGAGTGGTAAATGATGAAAAGGACAGGTCATGTAGATAGTGATTTGCATTGCTTGGTAAGCAGGAAGCATACATACTACATTGCATTTTAATATGGCCAAGTGTAAGATCATACATCTAGGAACAAAGAATGTAGGCTGTATTATCAGGATGGGGGACTCTATCCTAGGAAGAGGTGACTCTCTGAAAATGACTTGCTGGTCATAGTGGATAATCAGTTGAACATGAGCTCCCAGTGCAACACTTTGGCCAAAAGGCAATCCTTGTATGTAAATACGGGAATATTGAGTAGGTGTAGGGAGATTGCGACTGCTGCTGGACTACTGTGTGCAAATGTGGTGCCCACAGTGCAAGGAGAATTTTGATAAACTGGAGAGGGTTCAGAAAAGAGCCACAAGAATAATTAATGGTCTGGAAAACATGCCTGACAGTGTAAGACCCAGGAAACTCAATCTTGTCTTAACAAAGAAAAGGCTAAGGAATGACTTGATGACATCGGCTAGTACTTATTCAGAGAACAGAAATTTGATTGTAAAGGGCTCTTCAGTCTAGCAGACAAAGTAATACAAGATCCAATAGTTGGAAGCTGAAGCCAGACAAATTCAGATGTGAAATAAGGTACGGATTGTTAACATTGAAGGTAGTTAACCATTGGAACAATTTAGTAAGGGGTTGCGGTGGATTCTCAATCCCTGGAACTGTAAAAAATCAACACCGGATGTTTTTCTAAAAGATATGCTGTAGTTCAAACAGGAATTAATTCGGGGAGGTCCTATGGATGTCAGACTAGATGATCACAATGTTCCCTTCTGGCCTTCTAATATATGACTAAACATCAGGAAGTTTACTGATGATTTTTTAAATTTTCCTTTTAAAAATTCATACCATTACTCCTAGCTGTAATCCTTTCTTGCAATTATTAAATAATACTTCTTCTTTTTTTCACATTAATGTTCTTAGCACATATGCATATTCTGTGACACATCTATTCAACTGCTGTTGGTGTGCATGCATCTTAGGCAATTTGTGGCACTCTAATTTTTTTGTTTAACCCCGCCAGATGTACACAATGTGTATCTGGAGGAAGGAGTTAGTACTTCTAGCAGCCTATTACTTTGATTACTGATATTAATTCTTTCTGTCTTAGGAGTCTGAGTATGTCTCTGCTCATCTCCATGAGTGGATAGATCTGATTTTTGGCTACAAACAGAGAGGACCAACTGCTGTGGAGGCGCTCAATGTTTTCTATTACTGTACTTATGAAGGTACAAAACAGTGTGCTCTCTTTTTGTCATCACTATCATTTGCGGGGTTTGAGAAATATCTGGAAACTGTTTTCTCATCATGAATGCACTATAGTGGCATATGGTACAGAATTGTAGGTTAAGTATATCTAGGTATTAATTTGCAAGTTGTATCATCAGAGATCTAGAATATTTGATGTTCAGATAAGGAAACGTGAATTTTTATTTTAATAGCTTCATAACCTCTTTAGTCCTTCTTTAGAAACTGTTATGGTTGCTTTTGTTCAATTAACAAACAGTTCTTTAAGATTCCATTGGAAACATATTGGAACTGGTTTTCTAGAGTCTAGTCATACAAACTTACTATAGAACATATTTTAGAAAGTAAACTTTAAAAAGTCTTTAATCAAGAAAGTATATTCTGGGTTACTTTCTGTGCACGTTAAATATAGGAAAGTTATTTTCCCAAAAGCCAGGTGCAGCAACAAAAACACTTATTTACTTCTGCAGGAGAAATTTTGCCGAATGGAACCTTTAGAAGACTCTCTTTATGTAAAATGAAATGATGGTGGTTGATCATTTTTTAGAGTAGAATGGGTAATGGTTTTGCAGTGTGCAATAGCAAGGGCAGAGGGCAGTAGAACAGTGATAGAAGGAAGGTATGTAAGCCCCAGAATGATTGGGGCTTTATTCCCTGTAGACTAGCCAGAGTCATTAGAGGGCAATTAGGAGCAGCTGAGGCCAATTAAGGCCCAGCCAGGTGCCTGATAAAAACCCTCTGCTCCAGGGAGACAGGGCACGAGCTGGAGGAGTGGGTGTGCTGTGCTATGCTAAGGAGCAGACAGGAGTACAGTGGTGCGTGGAAGAGCGGAGGAGTCCTGAGAGAGGTACTGGGCCCAGGAGGGGGGAAACCTGCCCCTGGCAGGACTGAGATACTCCCCCAGGCACAGGGACCTGGGTAAGTAAGCCCAGTCCAGGCAGCAAGAAAGCAGGGCCTGAGAGGCCAGAAGGACCGAGGGGGGAGATTTGCCCAGGGGAAAAGACTGCAGCTGCAAGTATGGTCTCAAAGGGCCCCTGGGCTGGGACCCAGAGGAGTGGGCAGGCCCAGGTCCCTACCCCCTCCCTGGGGAGACGGGGTAACTGGTGACACCCTGGCCCACTACAAGAGGCAGAAGCACGAGACCCACTAGCCGTCTGCCATAGCAGTTAGTGTATATTTTCCTACACGCGTTTAGTATCTTCTTCCTCAGGGAATTATGTGTAGACAATGCTGCTTTTTGTTTTACTGCCCTCCACTACTCTCATTATGATTCCAGGAGCTGTGGATTTAGATGCCTTAACAGATGAGAAAGAAAGGAAAGCTTTAGAAGGGATGATTAACAATTTTGGACAAACACCCTGTCAGCTGCTGAAGGTAAATCTCTTTGCAGCAATAAACACACAAGTTCCATATCAGTCAGTTTTGGGGAGGTATACACTTGACTTGCAGGGGCTTTTGGAAGGATTGTGCACCATTGTGAAGGCCATTGTTCCTTTAAGAGTCTATTCCAGGTATTATAACCTGTACATTTTAGAAAATCTATACGTTTTAGGAAAGTTAACCTTATGTAATGTTATCATTTATAAAGGAGACCTGATATAAAATTTTCAAAAGAGCTTAATTCCCATTTTTACAAGTGACTAAATACTTAGGAGCCTGTGTCCCATTGACTTTCAGTTAGATTTAAGCTCTTAAGGCCTGGTCTACACTAGACTGCTGACTGGGACTGCAGAGTGGGGGACAGCTCACAGGGAGCCTGGGAGCTGAGAGATGGAGCTCCCAGCAAGGAGTTGAGAGACCAGGCTCTCAGCTCCCCGCACTGCCCCTTAGGTTGGTGGAAGTGCTCCTGATGAGGATGCAGTCCACTGACCTACGGAGCGCAGTGTGGACATCAGCCACCACTATAATATTAGCAGTGGCTGTAAGTCGACATACCTTACGTCAATTTATTTTTTTAGTGTAGACAAGGCCTAAGTATTGATGTCACTTTTGAAATGGGAATTAGGCTCCAAAGTCACTTAGGAGCCTTTGAAAATTTCATCTCTGGTATTTCATCTTCTGTGATAACTTAATTAGATGTGGAAACAACTTTCTTCATAATTTTGCCCCTTACTATTTTTGAGCTCTAACTATAGCTCAGAGCAGAGCCCCTCAGATAGACTTGCCATCTACTCAGTTTTTTAATCAGATTATTCATGTGAATTGTTTAGCTTCTGCATGTCTTTATTAATCGTATAGTACTAGGTATTTTGTTAAATATGCTCCTGTAAGATATAAGTACGTTTTTGTTGGTATTTGTCCAGTTCTCCACTTTTCTTCCTTTCTATCCAGGTTTCCATTCCAGTTTTCCCTAGTGTCTAGTCCTAAAGCTGTCTAAATTATGAAATAGATGTGACATTCTATACTATTGTATAGTAACCTTTTAATGCTAGCTTCTAGTGAAAGGAAGGATTAGCAGCATGGCTTATAATTAAATCTAAATGTTCCCTTTTTGGTATAAATGGCAAATATATCTTTCTCTCAAAAATAAAACCAGCTTTAAGAAAAAGCCACCAAATGAATTTAACAAAATCTTTCCCTGTCCCATCCCATATACAGTAAATCTTCCATGTTCTTTATCAACCAAGGTTTCTTTTGTATAGAAACAGTAACTCTGGAGGAATCCTTTCATCTGAATGTAATATATTGAGCTCGAAATACAGTTTAGATTCTCTCTTGACTTTGAATACCTTACATAACTAGACTAGTTCAATGAATGATTGTTTCCAGCTATGTTGAGATTGTATATAATTTTGATAAAAACAAAAAACAAAAAAATCACACTCAATATTGTCTCCTAGGAGCCTCATCCTGCGAGATTATCTGCAGAGGAAGTATTGCAGAGACAGACCAAGAGTGATAGCTCAATGCTGAATCTGTTCCAGAATCTCCCTGAACTTAAGTCATTCTTCGTAGAGGTAGCAACTGATACACATTGCATTGCATGTGTTTTAAGCCTCGTCTGAAACCTGTAATATGTTGGAATAAAAAGTGGTCAGCAGAGTAGAAGTAAACTTGCTTACAGTGTAAAGAAAATTTGTACAAAGCATCTAAACTATTTGTACAAATGGAGCTCTTTCTTTGCAGTGAACTTACAGAAGTTGAGTACCGTAAGTTTACGTACCCTCATCCTGCAGTAATTCTGTAGCGTTTATTTTAACTATCTAAATGTTACATTTTATCCTTTTTCCGTCCTTAGCCTGTTTTCCTACTTTCCAAGTGCCCACGTTCAGAATGGAGAGAGACAGCAAGCATGAAATCCTGGCCACACTGAAGTCAATGGTAAAATTCCCATTGACTTCAAAGTGCTCAAGATTTCACCCCTACTGTTAACAGCCAAACTTAGGTATTTAAGATGTGTGTATCTCTACCTGATAGTACAACATTGTGGGTCTTATTTTAGTTACCTGATAAAGACAGGTATTTGTACCACTTATGCATGTTTGCCAACTGAAAATGTCATTTCTCATAGGGTATCAGTGATGGTGTTCCCATTATCAAGGCTGTTGTTCCCAGGAACCAGTTGCGTTCTTTTATGTCTCAAGGGAGCCCAGAGATCCTGGTGAGTTGGATATGTCAGTACTGCTGTTTGAAACTCTGTGTTACATGTGACTGCACTGTTCCTAATATTAACCTTTATATTGACAAAATGTAGGTGCTAGGAACGGTCATAATGACGTTTGGGGTAGAGATAACATAGAATCATAAGACTGGAAGGGACCTAAAGTGGTCATCTAATCCAGTCCCCTGCACTCATGGCAGGACTAAGTATTATCTACACCATCCCCGACAGGTGTTTGTGTAACCTGCTCTTAAAAATCTCAAATGATGGAGATTCCACAACCTCCCTGGACAATTTATTCCGGTTTAATCACCTAAACGGGAAGGTTTTCCTAATATCCAACCTAAACCTCACTTGCTGCAATTTAAGCCCATTGCTTCTTGTCCTATCCTCAGAGGTTAAGGAAAATAATTTTTCTCCTTCCTCCTTATAACAACTATTTACATACTTGAAAACTGTTATGTCCCCGCTCAGACTTCTCTTCTCCAGACTAAACGCTCATTTTTTTTCAAATCTTCTATGAAGGTCATGTTTAACCTTTAATAATTTTTGTTGCTTTTCTCTGGACTTTCTCCAATTTATCCACATCTTTGCTGAAATATGGCATCCAGAACTGGACACAATACTCCAGTAGAAGCCTAATTAACATGGAGTAAAGGGAAAGAATTACTTCTTGTGTCTTCCTTACAACACTCCTGCTAATACATCCCAGAATGTTTGCTTTTTTTGCAACAGTGTTACACTGTTGACTTGTATTTAGCTTGTGATCCATTATGACCCCCGCCTCCCCAGATCCCTTTCTGCAGTACTCCTTCCTAGGCAGTCATTTCTCATTTTGTACGTGTGCAACTGATTGTTCCTTCCTAAGTGGAGTACTTTGCATTTGTCCTAATTGATTTTCATCCTATTCATAATATGTTACTATCTGTCTGAATCTAGCTTCTTGTAACAGCCACCATCATAACATTCTCTTGGGAAGTGCTCAGATATTGTCTAATTTTCCTCCACTTACATTTGTGTAGGCCAAATTAGGCATAGATATACCACGCCTGTGGCTAGTCAGATTTTGCACACCTGTCTCTAAAGATTTGATTCTATTCCTTTTAAGTCACTGACAAAAATAACACAGTATATTAGAACTAAACAGAATTACTTTCACACTGACTCAGTAACAAAATGACACTCAGTTTTTTTAAACTTGTCATAACTTTAAATGCTAGTTATTACCACTGAGTATTTCAAATAAAATAAAATAATAGAATTAAATAATTATGATGAAATGCATTTGCAAACCATAGGCCTTCTTACCAGCTTGTGTCTCAAGTACCAATTGCTGTTCTATTTAGGTAGCATATGCCATACGTTACTAAGAGTAATAACTCATTATCTTTTTAAAATAATAAGACACAAAACCTCAGACTCTCCGTCCTATCCTCATGTTAGCACTAGCCTCAGCCAGATCAGTTTGGTAAACTTTCCAGAGGCCTGTGTTGGCTGAGATGCAAGCTCTGTTATTGGGAAAGACATGCAAAGAAGAGGGCTTTACACCATTACACAATATCATTGATTTCTATCAAACTTACTTTTTCAGGTGACAGCAAGTCTGAACTGCCTTATAGGAACCCATGGGTGGCTACCATATGATAGAAATTTCTCAAACTATTTTACATTCATCAGAGATCCAACTGTGACAAATCCCAAGTAAGTAACGAGGGGAAAGGTGCAATAGTGAACTCTGTTATAACAAAATACTTTGAGTTAAAGTACTATAGGTACATAGTCTTCTTCTATAGTGATTTGATAGTATTGTTTTAGTTATCTATGACTTTTAATTAAAACATAATATCTATGTAGTGTGCTTTACATTTTTCAAAGCTGTGTACATCCCCAAATATTAATTAAACCACAATTCTTCTCTGAAAAGTGACTAAAAATGCCCTTGCAAGGTTCTGTCTTCATTGTCTGTCCCTGTCTTTCAGACCAATTTACTAAAATGTGCTTTCTGACTGCTAGCCCTGTAAACTCATTCGGAGATCTGAGAGTCAAGCTGGCTTTGTTATGCTCATGGGTCGTCATTCATAATGAATGTTCTGCAGATCTGGCCTCGTTTACACCTATTTCATTTGTGTCTTCCAGCTATGCTTTCAATGACACCTATCCAATTCCCATTGCATTCATTGGGTTTGCAGAAGGGTAACTGATTGGAATTTAACAAACTCTTCTGTTGGTGATGGACTAAGAGGAACAGGGCTCACACCCCTTACATGTGTTTGCTTGACAGTATTAACAGGATTCAAGTAGTTAAAACACTTGTCATCAAAGTAAACTGATCTGACTCTGAGTACATGTGAGGGGTAGATTTCCTGAGTAAGAAACTAGCATTTATAGTTCCTCTTCACAGTAAAACTACACTTTAAATTACAAAATGTATCACTCCTTTTGATTGTTTACAAGAGCTACGTGTGGTGGTCTTTTTACATAATTTTGAAAAGTTTTCTATAAATAATATTTAATGTGAATTTAAGGTAGAATATTGTGTAAAGAACTAGGGTAAAATCCTGATCCCACTGAAGACAATGGGAATTTTCCCATTTCAGAGTTGCCAGGATTTCACCTCTAGTGTTCTTAGGTACATATTCTTTATAGATCATAATATTAATATAGGGCAAATCTTAACTGTAATATTTGTTTGCAGAACCCAACGTAGCTTGAGTGGTCCTTTTGCTCCAGGGCTGGAGATCACCTCTAAATTGTTTGTAATGTCCCATGATGCAAAGTTGCTGTTCAGTGGAGGGCATTGGGACAATAGCGTCAGAGTAACCTCGCTTGCAAAAGGCAAATTAATTGGACAGCATATCAGGCACATGGGTGAGTGAGCTATTTTTGTTCTGAATTATGAAATTAAATGTTTTATATATGGTTTTTGTAACATGTTGATTTGATGCTTTGACTATTGCAAGGCTCAATCTTTTATAAAAGCTAATAGAGTGGTATAGGTGGGGCACAAGCAACTGCAAGATACATGGCAACAAGAGAATAGGCCAGGTTTTCCCATTCTTGCCATCACTCTTGGTAGGTTCAGTTAGGACTAATGAAAACCTATGATCAAGTATTTATATAGTCATTCCAATGATAGTGTAGTGCAGTGGTTCCCAACCTTTTTGAGTGAAAACCCCACTAGTTAACACCAGGAAAAACACACGCCCCACCCTCCCGACCTGCCCCCTCACTGGCCATAAACACATAACCCCTATAAACACACATCATGATGATGATAACACTAAATTACATAAATAATAATTAATAATAAATTACTTTTACCTGAGTGAAAAGCTAAGCCTTCCTGGTGCAGCTGTCACCACATGCCTCGTGTGGCCCTGCCTCTTCCTTTCTCTCATAGACTGAGGGTAATGGAGGGGGGCCCTGGCAGGTTGGCCAGAGCTGTTCCAGGCCCCCACTGGCACGGGACTGCTCCTCTCCGGCCAGGTGCCCAGCCAGTGCGGGGCTGGAGGCATGCTGCTCCTCGGCTCCGGCTGGAGTGGAGCTCGGGGCTGCTGCTCCTTTGGCATGGCTGCTGCTTTGCTCCAGCTGGCGCAGAGCTCGAGGCTGCTGAGCTTGGCACGGAGCTCGGGGAGGAGGGTGCTAAATGACCTCAATATTACTGAAGCCGCATGGATCCCTTGTAATCTTTGGAGCCCCCCCAATGGGGTCCCACTCTCCGGGTTGGGAATCGCTGGTCTAGTGTGTATTAGAAACAATCTTTGATTTATTTTTTTAAGATGTTTGTCCTGCTCTTGGCTAGGGCTTTACTACTACAACTGGAATCTTAGACTCTAATCAGTCTTGAACATGTATACCACATTCATGGTGTAGACTTTTTGTTTGCTTGCAAATGTAACTACATTGCTGGCACACTGTACAGCATCACATTGCCACCAAATGTAAATCAGTTTTAAAGCCAGATAAAATCTTAATCTTAACTTTGCATCTGAACTAACTGTTTTCTTTCCTTTATAGATATTGTGACCTGCTTGGCTATAGATTTCTGTGGAATTCATTTAATTTCAGGTTCCAGAGACACAACCTGTATGATATGGCAAATAGTTCAGCAAGTAAGTAGCTACTGCATATCTTTAGAAGCAGACTTTTTGTAGTGCTTTGCTTATCAGTCTTCCAGTCCAGTATGTTTACAGATATATTAGTGTTTCATTAGCATTGTTGTTCATTAATTTGTTTGTTCTCTCTCGTGTTTGCAAAGGCAAAACAGACTTCTAAAAATTACGTAGAGCTTCAGTATTTCTGTTAGACTGCTCATGGTTTTCGAGTACACTTATTAGCCTCTGCTTCATTTACTATAGTCCCATTAATGATGTTTCTGAGAGCACTTTTATTTGGTTGAGGTGCTTTGCAGACAATATATAACAGCCCTTTGAGGTAGGTAAGTAAATATTATCCCTCTTTTATTGATGGAGAAACTGAAGCAGAGAAGGTGACCTGCCCAGCTTACAGGTGTTTGTGTCAGAACCAGGATTAGAACTCCTGATTTCTAATCTTGTGTACACACTACTAGTCTGCCTCTCCTACTCTGGTGTTCTGTTTAGTGTGAAATGCTGATATGTAAGCCACTGGGTGGCTGACTCTTTAAAGAAAGATGGATCTCAGCTCCGCCTGTCACACAGCCAACGCTCCTCCCCAGGTGGGGGGGGGGGGAAATAAAGGTCATGTGACCAGTGAGTCATATGACTCAGTCAGACCTCTGGGATAGGTAAGGAAGGTCTTGGGTAGTGAGAGACCAGGGAGGTAGGGTATGTCTACGCTGCAGATGAACACTCATGGCTGGCCTGTGTCAGCTGACTTGGGCTCTGGCTACAGGGCTGTTTAATTGCGGTGTAGCTGTTCAGACTAGAGCCCCTCCTCGTGGGGTCCTGGAGCCTGGGCTCCAGCCTGAGCCTGAACATCTATGCCGCAGTTAAACAGCCCTGTAGCCCAAGATAGCCATGGGCATTTATTACATTCTAGGGTGCAATCCACACTAGTGAGGGACTGTCACCACCTGCCCTGCAACCATGGGTGCCTCATAATGCTTTGCTGCTGTAGCTCATAAGGAGCCAAACAGCATGCATGTCACAGCCTGAGTGCCTGTGTATAGCTGCAGTCTGCCAGCTACACACCAGCCACACTTTGGGTTCCAGCAGCCTTGGTTCCTGCTTGCAGCATGACCCCAACACTTTCCCTGTTCTGAATTTTCCGCAAAACATGTGTTCTGAACTGTTCAGCCCTCTCCTAGACAGTTTAGATATTAGAGGTCCGTAGTCCCTGTTAGGGGTCAATGTATAACTGCTACTTTAATTGGAGTTACCAAACAATTCAGTTTAAACACAACACTGAATTAGTTTTGATTAAAGAATAAAACAAGTTTATTTAACTACAAAGAGAGAGATTTTAAGTTGGTGCAAGTATAAGGTATTAAAGTCAGAAATCGTTCCAAGAGAAATAAAGATAAAACACTTTCTAGTGACTAAAACTTAACCAGCGAGACTTGGTTCAAGGTAAAATTTTTACCACATTTCCCAGCAACAGGGCTGACCAAATTTTCAGGTCAGAACCACTCCCAATATCTAAATGCTGGTTCCTTTGTTGTTTTAGATGTGTGAGAGAGAATACCTGGGGTGTTTTTTGCTCCTCCCTTTTATAGTCCAGTCCCACTTTGAAGTGGATTCTTCTGAGGATTTACCTCTTAATGCAAAGTGTCCTGCCTATCTGACATGAAATCAGGATCTTAGAAATATTTAATATCTGACTTGTGATTTCACAAATTGAAAAGAGAGAGAATTTTTTTAGTGTGCTAATTTAAGCACTAAAATATGAAGTGGTCTTTACCAATGCTAAATATAGCAAAAGATGGCAGGGTCTAAATAAAAGAAGACACCAAGATGATGCTAGTGGAAAGATACTTTTAGCATAAGTTTTCATTCTTTTTTATAAAAGGCAACTTTTCAACTAGGAAACATCCTGGCTTACACTTTTGAAAGCCTATTGATAAAAATAAGAGAGGGAGGGAGGAAAGTGGACTGCATATACACAAACAAATTAACTTGGTAGTGATGCCTTTTGGCATCCATTGTCCTTATCCTGATGTACCAGCAGGCTATTTTCTGAGTTTATAAAACTTATCCCAGCTGTACCCTACCCCTTAATTATATTGGTTTATAAGATGTTCTCTGCAGACCTCTGCTCCTCAATCTGCAAGTTGCATTTATTAAAACTATTAGGGAAAATGGAAGTATTACAAGCTACAGTTACTGCTGTGCCTTATGGACAATATGCCTGATTTTATCTTCTTGTGTTTTGAATAAGAGTCATTTAGGGCTAAATCCAGCTAGCATGCTGTAATGTCAGCTCATTGGCACATAATGAGATGCTCTGACAGATGTATGCAGTGAACGAGAAATCCTGCTGTCACTTAGCAGGATATCATGGGTTTAACATGCGCTATACACTGAGAGCCTTTACAGCTGCTTTCAGGAAGAAAGTAGTTGGCATAAATGGAGACAATCCCAGAAAGGTGAGAGTAAAGGTAGAACTCTATTTTGTTGAAGCTGTATGGCTAGAGCTAAGTGAAATTTGGAATTTCCATCTCCTAGGAAATTCTGATATTTTAACATTGGTTTTTGTGCCGAATTGGGACTAAAAGTATACATTTTTAAATTTTTTGGCAGTACAGAAATTATGAAAAAATGTTATTAGGAAATGTCAAGATTTTGACATTTTTGATTGAAATTAAGCATTTCAACATTCCTGAAATCAAAATGTTTCATTTTGGTTTATTGAACTGAGTCAGTCTTATATCATACTGCATTTTCCCATAGTGGTGTAGTGCCTTATAGGAGTTGTAGTTCAGGAGACTGATGCCCCCGTTCTTCCCTACGGGTCATGATCCCTGGCTGGATTACATCTCCTATAATGCACCCAGTCATGTGACTCCCATGATGCATCATGCAGTTCAGGCAGGGAAATCTGCATTGCATTATGGGAGATGTAGTTTTCAAGGGAGCCTATCTATAGGCGAAAATTGGGGGCCTGAACTACAACACCCATGAGACAGTGTGCTGATGGGGAAATGCTGTTCAAGGTTTTGTTGAATGAATACAGAATTAAATGTTTCTGGTCAACTAAGAAAATCAAAATATTCCAATCTATGTTGAACTAACCTGAAATGAAATATTTCATTGATGTTTTCCTTTTCTTGTGGAAAACTTTTGTTTTTGCAGAAACTGCATTTTCCATTAGAAAATCATTTCAATAGAAAATTCCCAACCAGCTCTACTTATTCATTTTACTTGGTCAGACTAAGGCTCCTGCTAAGGCTGCTTCTTTTGCACTATCCCAACAGTTCAAAGCAGCCTTCAAAGGAATCCTAGAAAGCAATTAAGCCACAATTGTGCTGGAGAGACCTTAGGTGGTTTAAAGCCAGTGTAATTGGCATCCTCCCTGGTAGTGCTCAGTGTAGGGAGCACATTGGGTCATTGTCAGGAAAATAGGGTGTGGCCAATGAGCTGCAATCTTCGCCAGTTCCCTGCGCGCCATAGGCATTTAATTGGGAGGTGGGGACTGGACGAATGCTGATGGACCCATGACTAGGACAATGCAAAGGTGGCTTTCAACAACCTTTTCACTTACTCTTTCGTGGCTGCACTGATGCAGTATGACCCACTCCCAGGACTGGCCCACTGTGTTCAGTGCTAGATATTATGGTGATTAGTGCTCTATAAATACCCATGGCAGACAGATCAGTAATTCTTGCACTTGCTGTGTGTTTGAGTATTAGCACTTCCTGGATTCTGAGCCAACCATGCTACTTTTCACTGAGTCCAATTCCCTGTAGTCATGGTGTGTCCCATTGCATGTATCTGCAAACACTCCTTTATGCTGCAATTTTGTCCCACTGCTTTCACATTGGTGGTGACAATGTTTCTGCCCATTGACATTTGTTCACTCTGTTGCTCTGCATTATGTATCACGATCTTTTCTGGATCCCTATCCACTCATCTTCCAATATTTCTTCTTGCTTCTTAGCACTGTCATGTGTGCCTCATATTTTCAGTGTTTTGGCTGGCATTCACATTTCTATATCATGAGGCAGAAGAGAAATTGTTTTCATATCTTTCTCTTCAGGCTCTATGCACGCCAACAATAGACCTACTTATGTGATTTTGGATATAGTTACTTTATGTTAAAAGTGAAACGGAAGTGTCCAATTGTTTTAGTGTTGGAGTTCCATTAATAAAAGCTGTCCACTTACAGGAAATTGTTTTGTGAAAAGTATTGTAAGAGTTCCATTATATCACTCACAAATAAGAATCAGTCAGATTGGCTGTTTCTTTATATTGTCTCCGGATGACAAAATTGATATAGTTTTAAGCAAAATAGTCTTTGCTTATTTTAACTACGTTATGAAGAAAACAGTGAACTCAAAGATAGATCAAAGGAATTTAATTCATCCTAGTGATTTAATAAACTAAGGCACAAATAGGGATGCTGACTTAGATGGCCATAAATGTGAGCAACAATGGAAGTAAGGTGTGATGTTTGGCTTACATCAAGTTATACCCAGTGCATATGATGTTGAAGATATCTAGTATGTGTCCTTTGACTGTGAGAAAAACTATAAATGTACATTTTATGTTGATATCAGGGAGGAGGTCCTGTAGGCCTGGCACCCAAACCCTTCCAGATTTTGTATGGACATACTGATGAAGTATCCAGTGTTAGCATCAGCACTGAACTGGACATGGTGGTGTCTGGAGCCAGGGTAAGCATCTTCATGATTTTTTTTTTCCAAAGGAGTGATCTTTACTACTGGGGTTAGTGTAGTTGAAAAAAACTTTACCATTTCCTCTTTTACCTTTTGCATAAGGAGAAAGTCTTGCACCATGTCAACACACTCACTGCATAATTCAGTTATTCTCAGACTGTGCTCTCCACAGAGTAGGCCACAGCTCCTAAGATTTGCTCTTTTGCGCAGGTGAATGTCTGAAGAGTTTGAAGAAATCCAGTTTCCTGTGGGAATAGTTATGCTACAGAACTCCTTTTCTGTCTCAGAAAACACAAACTACTTGTCTTTACCTCTGAGGGTCTCCACAGCTTAGCCACAGCCTACCTACTAATTGTACCAAGATGTTGACCTGTTTTCTCTCTGCCAATTATGCCCCACCTTCATTGATAAATAGCCCAATTCTACAACAAGCACCTTTGCAATTTGTCCCATTCCACCCCAGTGCATGGGAGGAGGCTCCCCATAAAAGATCTGCAAAGCCACTACTTTGTCCTCCTTATTTGCTGTTCTGTCATGATGCCTAGAGGACACTTGATAATGGCTAGGCAGTAAGTGTCATGTGACTGCTCCTTTCTGTATGAAATATAATGGTTTCACTGCTAACTTTCCTCCTCCCCCATCCACATTTTCTTGTTTTTTCTCTGTGTTGTCTCCTTGTGTGCTGAGATTGTAACTCTTAAGGGGAAAGGCTCTGCTCTTTTTTCCATTATTTGTTTACAGTGCCTAGCACAGTGGGGTCCTGATTCCCATCTGGTGTCTCTAGTCGCTTCTACAATACTACTACAAGTTAAGATCTTTTAAAATGTTCTTTTCCCATGCTCCAAATAATTACCGTATGTAAATATTACCATAAAGAAATAGTGTTGAGGTTTTTGTCTTTACAGGATAGCACTGTGATTATTCATACTATTCGAAAAGGTCAGTACATGAGGACTTTGCGACCACCTTGTGAGAGTTCCCTTCTGCTGACTGTTCCCAACCTGGCTGTATCCTGGGAAGGACACATAGTTGTCCACACTAGCATAGAAGGAAAGACTACTCTCAAGGTACTTCGCAAGTTTCAACCCAAGATCATAGAATGCTGGGGTGTGTTTTTTGCTGTAGACACTAAACATAGATGTACCTGTTAGTTTGTTTTGATTTGTTTGTTTGCTTGTTTGGGGTTTTTTTTTCACAGTAGAGCTAGTTTTCTAGGAAATTCTGTGTGCAAGCTGCCCCATATAGGTGCACCAATGTTTCTCAAACGTTGAGAGGGACAATCTGACTTAGAGGAACAACCTTGAGGGTTCACAGTGTAATTCATTCTCACTACCTATTCAGTGTAGGATGCCTCATTTGATGATGGCTTGTGTAATTGCGCTAGGAATTGGAAAGCGGCTTATACCTAATGTTAACAGTGTGTGTTTGTTAATTTTCAGGACATGCTACAAGACCCAGCTTTTCTCCTTACCCTGTAGGAATTGGGAGGGTGGGTGAAGCTGGGAAGGGGAGCTCTGGTAGTGTCTTTTTGGAGGGTCTTATTAATTTTTTGTTGTATTCATGTTGCTGCTCAGGTGGTGCTATCTGGGTAATTGCCAGTGGCTGTTTAAGTATGGATGTATTTTTAAGTTTGTCAAGCATGCCCATAGCTCGGAATGATGTTGTATTGCAAAAATATAAAACTTAATTCTATAAACAGCGATCAGATACCAGCAGCTTTAGGTTATTGCCAACCTTGGCTAAATTCCTATTAACAAGCTGAAGGTGTAAGTAATAATTCCTTAATGCATTCAGTCCTCCAGGAGTAATTTCTTTTTAATCTCTTCAGGATAAAAATGCATTACATCTCTATTCTGTGAACGGGAAGTATTTGGGCTCTGAGAGTCTAAAGGAGGAAGTGTCAGACATGTGTGTGACTGGCGAATATATTGTGATGGGCAGCCAACAAGGATTCCTTTCCATACGAGATCTCTACAGGTAACAGACCAGCATCAGTAGATTATCACTGCAGATAAGATGTATCGCACCAGCACGATGGTTTATTTACAAATAAGTATGGGTGGATGATGTGGAGATCATGGAGAGTGTGCCTTTTCATTCTTTTTGAAAAAAGGTCACAGATGGCTATTCTCTCATTGCCCTGTCTCCAGATACTGGAAAATCAATTTGCAAAGGAAATCCAAAGTTACAACCCGGTCCCTTATGCTCCATGCCCCTAGTTGTACTTTTTGGGCACTGAAGGGCACAGGAAAGACCTATTTGTCAGCAGGGAATGCCACTTCTGGTGCTTGACTGCACTGACAGCCCTTATCCTAATACTGGGAATGTCCTTCTCGCTATTTGGGGAGGGACAGAGTTAGACTGCAGGCTTGGGGCTTGATCCAGCAAGGTACTAAGGATCCTTTACTCCTGTCAAAGTGAGTGGGAGCTGAGGGCTCAGCTCCTTGCGGACTCAAGCCCAAGGTGTGCAGGTCTAATTTCAGTTTAAAATCCCCTCTTCCTTCCATTATTCAGATTCATTGGCCATTGCCGCCAGAAGGAAATATACCTGCTACTTGGGCAAGTGCATCACCTAGTCTGCTGTCCTGTCACTCTGCAGGGAGGATTTATTTCTTTACTGGTTCTGTCCCCAGTGCACAACCCTGTTACTAAGGCTGTACCCTGGGGATGGGATTTGAATCTCTGTGTAGAAATTCACGGTAACTGGAATTATAATGTATTTGAAACAGATTGGGACTTACAGTGAAACTCCATTTTATAATGCATCTGAGTGAAGTCACTGAGAGTGGAGCTGTAGTGTGGCTCTGTCCATTATGTATAATGTACAGCAGTTAAATATATAATGCATCTTTGTGTGGTTTTGTTTATTTCAGCCTGAATCTCAGCATCTCCCCCTTAGCCATGCGACTGCCGATTCACTGCATTTCTGTAACCAAAGAATACAGCCACATCCTCGTGGGCTTGGAGGATGGCAAGTTGATTGTCGTTGGTGTTGGCAAGCCAGCTGAGGTAAAACCCACCATCAAGAACATTGTCTACCGAACATTGGGAAATTCACTTATTTCTGCTTTCCAGTTGAGCAAGAGGTCTCCTTTATGGCAGGGCAAACTTAAGAGCAAGTCTGAGTTTTCAGTGGGGAAGAAATAATTTTTGAGATGCCTCTATTTGTAGATATTTCTCTATAAGAAACGAGCATATAGGGAACGCAGAAGGGAAAAAGCAGACTCAGCTGGACTAACCTGCAGACTTTATTACAAATAGTCGAATAAGCAAGGGGTCAGAGTAACTAACATTTTCTGAATGTGCTAGTGTTGTCTGCCACTTCTCAGAAACAAGTTCTGAATAACATGTGATACCTTGGTTATAAGTGATGAAGTAACTTTCCAGAAGAAAATTGGAGTAAAAAAAAATGAACTACTTTCTTCTAAGTTTTGGCTCGTGTCAGATACCCTTTACGATATATATATAAAAAAAAATCACTATTTCTCACATTCAGAATCTCTGATTGTAACTGCACAAAGATACACTGTGTAGCCTCCCTGATGTGCTCTGTGCTCCTTATGGTGGATGTAAATTTGAAGGTACTGCATATGCACTATCAGTTATAAAGCATCCATCTGTAAAATAGCAATACCCACTTTGTCATGTTCAAAACAGGGTTTTCACAGTAAGCACTTCTTGTATCACCTCTGTCAAAGTATTTCACCTATATTATGAATAAAGGCAGGGATAGGTTTTCTGAGTCTCTGGAGTGCTACAGTATATTTTGTGTGACAGTTCCTCCTATGTATGTATTAAAGTAATGTATATTTTATTGATTCTGAAGACATCTGGCAACTTAGAACTAAGTGTCTGAAATTTTTCTAGTTAAGAGAACATACAATTTATTGAAACACATACTGCTTAGAATCTTCACAGAATGAGAGCCTGATCCTGCTTCTATTGAAATCAATGGCAAAAGTTCCATCAATTTCAAGTTAAACATTTTCTATTATAGAATTAATGGATAACTTTTTGTGTTGTAGATTCTTGTGACAGCTATTTAAAAATCACCAGTCTTTTATAAATAGTTTCCAGTCTTAGAAAAAACTCTTTGTTAGGCTAGGATTTGTCATTTGTTATCTGAGACTTAGAAAAGCAAATTTGATTAGGAACAAAGAAATCTGACTTCCCCACTATGCTATGTTCCTAGGATAGGGTTCCTTCTAAGGATATGGAGATTTTTCCACAAGCTTTATCAGTGTTTTCAGTTTATAATTCAGAGCATTTGCAGGTTTAATAGCTATATAAACAGGTTAAAAAACAGTAATAGTAGGGACAATATTTTATCCCATATTTCCCTGCTTCCTCTGATTTGTAAAAATCATTTTATTGTGTTTAAAAGGTAATAACTTTTTTGTCTGACAAGTAAAATATGGAGATAACAAATTAAGGACTTCCAAATTCTTCATACAGAAGGCATGTTACCATTATTATTTGGGCTTCAGTGATACTATATTTAGCCTTAGAACATAAGGAGGTTCTTTCTAAATATTTTATTGAACAGAATAGTAAAGTGCTGTTGAGACGAAGATTGATCTTTTGCCTTTATGCGTTGACAGTATAATCAGAAGTGGAATATGTGAATTTTTGTTCTGGTTTATAAAACTGTTTAGTTTAGAACACTGCAGAAGTCTGCAGGATCGTCCCGTTTCAGCTGACAGCACTGTGTAACTTCTAGGACACTGCTGCTGTGATTGGTTGGCTTCTGTTTAATTGTTCGATATGTAGTTACAAAGCGCCAGACTTACGGTGAGATCATGACAAACTTTCTTAGTTTCTGAAATTATGAGTATCAGAAACTTTCTGGACCCTGTGCCATTAAGGGATGATTTTCTTTAACCATAAGGGATTTTATATTCTGATCTATTGCCAGAATAGGATCACTACTGGTCAATGGTAATTATGAAATTAATTAAAACAGTTTCTTACAGAATACTGTCATATTCAAATATGATACAAATTCACTAGATCCATGATTTAACATTGCCTTTGGTTACTTGTCACTTTGAACAGCTTATTACTTGTCTTTATTATGGAATATTCACTATAGATTACATTTGTTTAATAATTCTTGCCCTACGCACTTCACCCAGGATCAGTAGAAGTCTAGAAATTTGGCACCATGAGAACTCCTCTCTCACTTTCTCTCTCTCATTCTGCCATCACTGCCCTGCAATATTGCATCACTTAAAGGACATTGTCAGATACTCTTTTTAATTATCTTTTATGCTTCATTTCTGGTAATTCCCTCAACATAAAATGCTCTTTCTACTAATTTTGTTCATTTCCATTTGGCAATGATTTTTTCTGTTTACCAAAAATAGCAATTTAGAATCCAGAGCCCACTCCTCAGAAAATCAGAATAAATTTAAAGTAGGAAAATATTAGACCTTACTTGCCTGACAGTGTTCCTTAACTGTCCAAAAGTGAAAAAGATAATGATCAACATTTGTCACCTTGTTATTTTGTGCCAATACAAGAATCATCCCAGAATGTTTACCTTTTGTTTGTTCGTTTGTTTGAAATAATTTCTGTTGCTATAATTTTGTGTTTGTGCAGTACCTTGTATTGTCTGCACTTCTTCAGAATCAGCATCTGAAGTTCCTTTTTTAATTTATCCACCTTATCCCTTCCCCCTCCTTTTGTTTCTCTGGATTACTTTGAACAGATGCGCTCAGGTCAGCTTTCCCGAAAGCTGTGGGGATCAAGCAAACGGCTCAGCCAGATTTCATCGGGAGAAACTGAATATAACACTCAAGATTCCAAGTGATTGCTGCTTCTGGATTCTCTCATGGATTCTAGACATTTGTTTAATCTTTTGGTCACTTTAAACATATCTCTCAACTTTCTGATGAGTAGTTCAGGAACTTATCCTTGAAAGTCAGTTTAAGACCACCATATGATAGCGGTACAGTAATTTACATATGCAAGCACACAAATTAGCCCAGAATTGCTTCTTTCCTAATCACACTGATTTGGTAGCAGTGGAACTCTTTCTAGATTAGTTGCTGGAACTGAGTTTCAGAAAAAGACTAAGTGAATTTAAAACACACATGATATCGTATACAGGTGAATAATGCTAGATGTTCCTCGTTTGCGTGGAAGGTTCAACTCAAATTCAAGGAAAATATCCCGTCTCACCTTGACATCTTTGTAATTCCAGGATAATAAACTTAAAATTCCTTCAATTGCAGATATGCTGATAAAAGTGGGACAGTTGAGAGTTACGACTGCAGATATATTCTTCAGACCAATCAGCTTGCTGTGTATTGCTATAAATTATTAATAATCGTCCATTGTGTGGCTCCTGAGAGAATACCGTTTTTTACTGTTTTGCAGGGAGCACCTCAATTGCACTACTTGATTGTCAGAAATTGTTTAGTTAAAAGTACAAAAATGAATTATAACCTCATAGGAATTGGGGTAGAGGGACTATTTGCTGCAGAATATTCTGTATACTGTTTCGCACAGCAACACATACATATTTAGAAATCCCTTACATATTTTAAAGCCCTGTATTAATACAGAGGGAATGAGAATTACATTGCCATGTCTGTCAAAGATTGAGCTGTTCTGTTTCTTAATAGCATAATTACTGCAAACCAAAATATCTAATTTCAACATTAAGATCATCTGAAAAACTTTGCAGCATAATTTACATTTACAGTACATTGTTTGCTGGCTCGCTATTTGTCAAACAAGTAACCTGGTTTAGTTATAGTCATAGTGCTGGAAAAGTAAGTAGAAAAATCCAGGTACGATACACATTTTTATAGACGTTTTTGATGCACATGTTTAATATATGGGAGAGGAAAACCTCACAGCCCTGTATATATATTGTATACAACAAAAGTAGTACTCAAAAACTATAGTAGTCTTGGGAAAACGTTACCTTCAGGGCAAAGGGTTAATTCTTTTAGGTGGGAAGATGACTATATGTAGATAAGAGGAAAATATTGTTGAAGTGGTAATATTGAAAACAAGATGTCTCTGTAGCCAATGCAGATAAATAATTTGATTTAGTTGTTAATTCTCAGACACCTCTCCCCACTTCTTCCTTATTTTATTACTTAAGGAAGTGAATATGTGTTGTCTCTTCTAAATGTCAGATTTCCCCTAGGATTGGGGAGTTCTTAAACTACCTGAGGAACCCCATACAGTGTAATCTAATTTCATTCACTTTTAGTGCAATATTTGTTGATAGTCTAAAGTAGTAGTAATCACTCTTTCCAAGACACATTTTTCTCCTTAAGATGACTTCCCATTCTTAATTTCATAAAGAAAATAATGATCCTGTATCATGCTTTTATAGGCTGAATATTTTAATGACCTTATTACTAACTAATCTAAAAAGAATTGTGTTGCTTGTTTTAACATTTACTCTCAAATTATATCTGACCAGAGAACAAATTGGACAAGATTATGGAAGCTATAACCTTAACTAATCGCTGTGGCAGATCAACTCATCTGGAAAATTATAGGGAAATGGAAGCATTTCTCTGGCATTTGTCAGTATGGTATTTAACCCCTTTATTTCAGAGTCATTTTAAAGTGGCATGTTTTGCATATGGATTTATTGGAAATAAAGGGGTTAATAGTCTCTCCCAACACACACTTTGAAATGAGTTATGGACATGGGAAGAAAGTCTAAATGAAAAAATATAACAAGAAGTTACTGATACAATAACAATACCAAGGAAACTCGGGGATATGTGAATGTGAAGTAGGTTTGTCTATTGTAATTTCACAAGAAAGGGATTTTGGAAGAGTTAGAGAGACAGAAGTTAAGAAGAATCATAGTTTTGAATGTGTGATTTATTATAGTTAAGTGGGGTTATATTGTATTTTCAAATTAATTTGCTTGGGGGCACCGTGCTGATGGTTTTATAACTGTACATTTAAGAGTTTAAATGTGTATATTTGGAATTTTTTAAAACTCCGAGACTGTTTAGCTGAATCAAAGTGGAGAAATTTAAAGTTAATATTCTGCGTAATGCTTGGCCAGAACGTTAGTCTTTCTGTTGTCATTTGTTCAGAGAGGTTCACGTGAGTTTTTGAAAGCATCTTCATTTGTTTTAGGTATTTTATGCAAATTTTTCATTTTTGAACTGGTGGAAAATGTTAGCATTTTTATCCATGTAAGAAAATCAGGGAAACTGAGTCAGCTTCCACAAAATGTAATGTAGGTTTAGAAATTGGAGAGATGCAGCCATTTGTATAATAATGATCATCTGAATATATAATATTTTAATCCAAGAATTTTGGTGCTTTACAAGCATTAATTAAGCCTCACGAATGTTAGCGACTAGTATAAATTAGAGCTGCCTTCACACTGCTTTGTTTTGGTGTTAGAGGGACCAACCCTCCACAAAGCAGCAGAAAGATCATGGGAGTACAAAGGTGAGTGTTAAGATGCATTTACACATACACTACTTGCACTTTGTGCAGATTGGCCATAGCTGAGCATCTGGTCCCTTGAGAATGAAAGGTGCAACTTAAATTCCAATTTGTCTATTCTTTTCATGCACCAGCAGTAGTCAGATTTCTCAGCTGCTCAACAGGGTCTGTCTGCAGGCAGCACTCTTCATATCTTGAGTGGCCTATACTTTGCTTACCTGTAAAAGGAAGCTGTAAATAAAAGATGTAGTTTGTACGTGAGAGCTATAAATAAGGAAGAGTTTAGCTGGTATTTCACTTGTTTTTGTTTAAATTATTTTCTTGTAATTTTTCTTAAATTAAGTATGAAACTTCTTTGTGGTTGTATGAGTTGCAGTTGGTTTGCAGAGCAGTGGACTCTGAATTAGTGCATTGCACTTTTTCTAAGATTTAAATTTTTACTTTTGATGACTCTTCAAGCTTGTAGAGCTCTTGGATACTATCTCCTCTGCTCGTCTCATAGAGGAAAAATAGTTATCAAAATACAAGTTCTTTTTAGTCTTTTTACACTAAGATTTATTTATTTAACTTTCTTTCTTTTTTAGAAAGTAAAGTTGTGACATGAAATAGTTCTGACTATGAATTCAGATCAGGCTAGGCTGAGGTACACAGCTGCTTTATAACACTAAGAATTTTTCAAGGCCCTTTTCTAGGTATTCTATCTTTTGTTTAACGATTGGAGGCCACAGTGATATCTATGGAAGCTAAAAATATTCCTTACCTGTGAGATGGACTTAAAAGGAAGTTAAGTCAGCACTGTAAGCACATGTATTTTTCTTAAAAAGCTGAAACTTGACTCATCTCCTCCTAGTAATTTATTAACTGGATTCAACAGTTAGCAGGATTCAGTAACTTCTACTTACAGTCAGGGGAAATGCTTAGAACAATTTTGTTTCTAATAAAATTTGTGTTAGATTTACCTTTGATTATCGATTTTATGTTGCAAGCCTCAGTGGTGGTAATTATTTTTGGTTGTCTCATTTTTATGTACTGTGGAAAATGTTATCTAATATCATACTAAGTATTCATTTGGGAAATGCCAGCATTCAAAGAGTTACATGCTCATTGTCCAAGTTAAGGTAAAAAAAAACAAAGTGGGTTATATTGCATCAGTGTATTCTTTATTTTCTGTATTTCATATTCATCTTATGCAGTCTTTGAAACTTTATCCCTTCCATCATCCACCTATCTTCCCACCACCAGCACACACCAAGAAAAAAAACTGTTTAAAGTTTAAACAATCTTTTTCCTCTAATTTAAAATGTTTGTGGGAGGGTGCCTTGATTCAGAAAGCATCCAGTAAGATCTTTGTTTGAATAATGTAGACATTCATCTAAGTAAAGCTTTTCTTCATGACCTGCTTTAACTACATATATTATTACCATTTTTTAAATTTTAAAAGGCATATGAAGTTTTAAGTAGCCTACTGAATGACTATTTTGATAAGGAGCTTCTTTAAGGAAGCTGTGTGTTATGTCTTAAAAACAGAGTTTGCCTGCATTGCAAAGGATTAAAACAAAAACAAAAAAAGGAGGGAGGGGGCAATTCTTTTAATTCCCACAGTCTAGGAAGGAATAGCCAGTGAGTGATCTCCCATTTCTCTGGGTTAAGATGGTTGTGTCGTAATGGAATTCAATGGCTGTTGACCATCTAGCTCCCTCAGGCTCTTATGAAAATCATACCACCCGTTATCTTTAAATGTTCTTGAGATTCCAGATATAGCTATCCACTTGAAAAAGATTTTATGTAAGTTTCTTAGTTTAAGAAGTATGTGTGTGGACTGCAGTACTGTAGAGAGTTTGAGACTAGGGTACATTTTTTCTTTAAGGACTATATTAAAAATTATCTGATCTTTTATTAAGAGAAAATGCTAAGATTATTTTATTAAATATACTGTTGTGAACATAAGGTCTTATCCTGGAAAGTGCTCATGTGCTGTCCTGAATGGGAATGCTTTCCTGAACTAGCCCATTAAGCTTAATACTACTATGACAGCAATGGAGCTACTAACAGTTGTGAGCGTTACATCTGTTAATGTTCAAGGATTGGGCATAGAGATTCTGTAAACATCATATTAAATTCTATAAATCAGGGACCTTGAACAAATATATAACTTCACATTTGATTAACAGAATACACTAGCTATACTCTGAAATTAAGTCATACATAAGCTGAGTATTAAGAAAGTAAAATTAGTAAAAGAGAAGGTTCTTAGATCATTTACACTCCATAATACTGCTATGTAATAATGATGCAAACTGGGCTATTTTTAATCAATTTTCTTGAGTTTGTCATTCTTTTTAGAAATGCAGTCATGGGTCTATGTAACATAATTACGATCCAGAAGTCTAAGATAATACAAGGAGGCTACTAATCAGGTGATCCCATGACAGATTGTAGTGATTTATAGATGTAGTTTTAAAATAATTTCTTCTGCTGAGTCTCAGGAGCTGCATTCAGTATTACAATGTGAGCTTCCTCCCTTGTTTTGGTGGTGGAATTTCCCATTACCCAGCTGTACATGGTCTCTTTCTACACCCAGATCTGAACCAAATGGAGGCAGTATAGGTGGTGAGTTCAGAGGATGCCCTCCAGGCATTCTGAGGAACCAGATTTCACTCTATATTCCTCGCCTCTTCTAATAACCCTTGCTAGCACACTTCTCAAACAGGAGCAGTCCCGTCAGGCTACTGCAAGTCAAACTATGTAGCAGGAGCTGTACAGCTAGTACAATAAGGTTAACCCCTTCTCTTGGAGCCCAAGCATCTTTCCTCCAAAGCACCTTAGCATTACAGTCCTCGGGACTGAGTACAAGAAGGCAAGATAACCTAAAAGGTCTGTTTTGTCCATCCTAATCTGACAGTCCAGAATTGTTCCTTAAACCAAATGTAGAGTGCTTAGTGTAGCTTACTTTTAAATGTGTCAGGTGCCAGGGTTTCCATTTCTACTTTTGGACAACAGTTCTACCACCATGCTTGTGGAATTATTGCTGATATTTAATCTAGACCCTCCTTTGGTCAGTTTCATCTCCCAGCCTGAGCTGGATCCCCTTGGAACAATGGGGGGGTAGGGGGTTGGAGGTTTTCTCTCTCTTTGCTAACTAAGCCCTTTAGATACAATATTTAATTGCCAAATTGTGCATGGATAGTTATTTCAGACTTTCCTTAGAAATCAGTTCCTCAAGCTCTATTCATATGTTGCACATACCTGGATTCTTTAGGCATTTCTAATGCTCAGCTCTGAATGCCTTATGCAGTCTTGCTACTCATGTATAATAATAATAATCCCTCTTGCCCAGAAATCTGAGACTGCGAACTCATGTCTAATCTGCTGTCCACTATTTCTAGCCATCATTCCAAAATGGGGGGCAGGAGAGAGAGGGTCTTCTGGTCCAATATTTCCAAACCATGGGGTGAGCATAGCTATAGAGTTTCCAGTTTTAAATTATTACCTCACCCACACAAGAGTCTGAGATTAAATATCCAATAACATCTACCATGCGGGAGGGAGTAACAGGCCAATTTTTAATATAACTTGAATTTCAAATACCAATAATGAATTTTTATTCCTAAACTGAAACCATAATTTGCCTAAAAATAAACGCTTAAAACCAGAAATGCCATGCGCATCTAACTAGCAGTGTTGTCTTTTGTCATTAACAAGTGAGAGTGGTGTTCAGTGGTATCCAAACTTAAAAGAAGTAATTGAAAGAACTCTAGTGAAAGTTTGCCTCGTGTTTGCTCCTGCAATGAGCTGTGCAGGAGCAGTCTAGGCATCGCTCAGTGCAGGGCTGGGGCCATACTGTCTGTAAACAGTCACCCTCGCTGATCAATGTCTTGGAGATTGTGCTGCTACGCAAAGTTTTCTTAAGGAGCTTTTCGTGTGAAAAGTGAGACTCATTACGATGTGCCTCAGCATAACTTATGATGGAAACAGAACACTAAGCCTTATTTATAGCGTGACAATTAACCATCTCAGTTCTAGTAATTATGATTGTGCAATTATGTGATTACAAAAGGATTTAATGCCAAAAATGCCTTTAAATAAAGTCAAACAAATTTTAGTTATTGTTGAATATATCTAGTTTCAACTAATAGCCTTCTGGCAGTGTAATGAATTTGCTGTTAGTCGTCTGTGCAATACCTTCATTCCTTCTTGGGTGCTTTTAAGGTTAGGTATATATTGTTTGTCTTATTTTAATATTTGTTATGTTCCAAGGGGTAAGTTTTAATATTGTGTATATTGGCTAATATCAGATTTGTTTCTGTACAGCATGATTGAAGGTGTTTTAAAATTTTGCACTTTTTCTAGTATTTGCAAATTTGTAATCTTTAAAATGCACACTTATTTTGTACATAATTATTAAATTTAGGTTTGTATATAACAGCTGGGGCTGGAGCAAATAAATAATCAGATGTGTGATTTCTGTCTGCTTTTTTCCATGGTCTGCTACAGGTATTTAGGGAACTACACCAAGAGGGTTGGTATATTTAAGGCAGGAACTATTACTGCTCTGTTGCACTTTTTATTAAGACAGATAATAGCTTCGGGATGGGGAAAAAACCTAGACTGGGCACCATGACCTGGCCTCTTGACCTGCTAACACTAAGAAAGTTCATTTTTGGGGGGACGTATTCCCCTTGCCTTTAGTGAGGGAGGGAATAGATCTCCCCTTCAGCAAGCAAGTGAATAGGGGGAAGTCTTTGTGCTTCCAGGAAAGGTGCTATCAGGAAAGGCTGGAGAACTAGAAACTCTTCAGATGGATATAGGCTTCTGGTGCTCTTATTTCAGATTCCGGTGCCTGGCAAGTCCTTGTTTCAGCAGCTAATGGGGGAAGGCGGGAGAGGGAAACCACCAAGCATAGCAGAGAAGAGGGAGCAGCTTTCTCTCATGTCCCCCAGTTCACTCCACACACAGTACTATAAACTAGCCTCAGGAGTGTATTCTCCCCTAAAATGCTGCAAGGAAGTGTTTAAGATGAGTCAGTTCCTACAGAAATAAGATGGTGAGTAATGGGTTCTTTAACTCTTGCTTTATTTACAAAATTTAATTTTTCCAGACATGGAAGTTCCTCTTTTCACTATCTTCCTTCAGCACGGTGTGTTTCACTGCAGGAAAGGCTATGGCTTCTGGGAGTTACTGTCCGTCAGGAGGAAACTGACATCTGTTCCAGGCTCATGTTGAGTTGGTTTCTCACCTCTAGAACCAAAACAAGAATTGTTCTCTAAGCTTGGCCGTCAAAGTAGAATGTGAACAGTCTATTTGTGAACAGGGTTAGGGATCCTAGAGTCTTCATTCTTTGAAAGCAATGTGAAGTCCGCTAGTAGGTATTGATCCTTATGGCCTTCAACCATTACTTAGTACAAGCCATAGTTTTCCCTCATGGGACTAAGGACTACAGGTTAGGTTTTTAGGACTCAGTCTGGTACCCATTACTATCCAATAAGTCTCTATGGTTATGTCTACACTGTAGCTGGGAGTGAGTCTCCCAGCCTGGGGAAGACCATCTCATGCTTGCATGCTAAAAATAGCAATGTGAACATTCCAGGCAGGCTTAAGAGCCTGAGCTGAGCTGCAATTTGTGCTGCTATTTTTTAACTCAGAACTCAGCGCCCTAGCTTCAGCCCCATTAGTGCAAGTCTGTCTCCACAGGCTGGGAGGTTTGCTCCCAGTTGCACTGTAACAGACCCTCTGGGATCAGACCCTGAACTAATAAGGCTAATATACCAATACACACAGCTGCAACTCATTTCTGAAAGGGCGCTCTAAAGCCTAGTAAGTATGAGGGTTCCAGTATAAAGGACAAATGCTCTGGTTCCCCTTTATTACAATATCATCCCACCTCAAACCATCCCTGTAAAGCAGGGAAGAACTCCCATTTTACAGGTGGGAAATGGAGGCAAGAAATTAAATGACTCTACTTCTGTAGGTTGACGCAGGAAGAGCCAGCAGATTTGGTAACCGAACAGAGATCTCAGAGTCCCAGTTCAGTGTCTTAACCCCACAATCATCCTTTCTGCTGTTGAAGAAAAACACAACTTTCATTAAAAGCTGCACAGACTTGAATACAACATACCTCAAAAACAGCCGGGCTCCAGTTACTCCTTGCAAGGTGGCCTTGTTTCCTTCCACTAGTAACATTGCTCCTTCATACAAACCCTGAATTACGAGAAATAAAACCCCTGGCTGTCACTTGAGCTCCAAAACAACAGTTCTAAGTTAAATTCCGGATTTGAGCATCACAGCACAAGTTACCTTAAGGGTTGTTTTATTTTAGCTCACTTAAAGCATTTGACTCAGCTCTGGCAGCCTGGTGTTTATTTTAACTAGCACTTCTCACAAGGTGGTGTATGGTCTCAGCTGGGCAATTCCCAAGATACATTATTTGGGCATAGACAGCAAGTACTGCCTATATGCTGACTCCATCACCTGTGCTTAATAAGGATGGCACCTCTTTAGAGATGAAGGCACTAGGGCAATGTAGGTAAGTCAGAGCTAGAGTGAGGAGGAGGCTTTCACTCTTTAAAAATATGAAGAGGGAAGGAAAGCAGTTCCCTGGAATCCTTCATTAGCTTTTACTACTACCATTCTCAGTCTAATTTGTCAATATTGTCATGGAGCAACCAATGGTGTCTGTTAGAAACCCTGAGTACGTATTTCTCACACACCAGGGATTGGGCATGCCCAATTGAAAGGAACTGAAAGCCTCTCAATGCTAGTCTCTCACACAGCAGTGTGATGTCATGATACGTGTTTAGTGATAAAGGTGCTTTGCCAAATTTCAGTATAGATTAAATGTTAAAGAAAAAGATTCAAGGATTGAAGGAGGAAGGAGTAAGATTAAGGGCTAGTCAACAGGAGATTCTACCCATGTCCATCTACTACTCTTTCTACACGTCAACAGTGCTGCATAAATCCAGGGCTCTCAGCCATAGTCCACAAGGCCTTGAATATACAGGATACAGATTAGAGCAAGATGAACAAATTGTGTAGCTGCATGAGGTCCAAGACTGAAGCTAGCAGTGAAGTCTCAGTGGAAGAAGACGGATAGAAAAGCCTTTAGTACAGGGTAAAGGACATGGGAAAGATTTGATATGTGATTGGAGAGGGTGCATTCAAATAAGCATGTGCTGGAGATGAGTTTGATTGGGATGTATTACTCACCAGTACTGGAGGGGTGTTTGGTTCCTCGTGATACTGAAGAATCCTTTTCTCTCGAGTCTCCTGGAATAGGAGGATCTAGTGAGCATAGGTTTAAGTAATTTCTGCTATAGGAGTACTTAGAAATTAGAGCCTTCTAGCTAAATATCACAAAGCACTTCAAGAAATGTTAACCTGATAATGTTTCCCAACACTCCTAGGAGGTAGGCAAGTATTGTTCCCAACCAAAAAATGTCATTTGCCTGAAGTTTATGGATGTAATATTGGCCATACTGAAGTCAATGGCAAGATTCCCATTGACTTCCCTGGGGCCAGGAGTTCACCCTGTATTTCAAATACTAATCTTTGTTAAAATGTTACCAATTAAACAAACAAAATCTAAATTTTGGAAACCAAGAAAAATCTAAGTTGAGGTTCTACTTCAATTTATTTTAAAGTTAAGGAACCGTTCATTTAAATATTGCTCTGTCTCTCATACTGCTGGAGGTAGTGCTGGAAGTTATTTCTGAATGAAGGAGATAGGGGTCCCCAGGGAAACAATGAGGTTTCCACCACTGAACTATCTACATATTTCTGCTTAATAGAAATTACTTTTAAAGCCCTAGTCTGGTTTCCATGGCAGAAAACTCTGCTAGATAACCATGCTGCCTGAGGGTTGTTGCAGAGCTGAGGGGGACAGATGAGCAAGAGCAAAGAAGCGACAGGAGGACACAAAGGGAAAGAAGAAAGCCAGAAGGATTTATGAGGTCAGAGGAACACAAAGGGCAGAGACAAGCATTTATATCTCACATAGCTTTTCCCAGTAGAAGTTGTGCAGGAAATTGAGCAGTTAGAAAGATGCTCTGCAAACTGACTTAAGTATATGTCCACATCTTAAAACAGACCTACGTTTAAAATTTGGGTCCTGGTCCTCCATCTCTCCATGGTTCTAAGATGGAAAGTATCTTATTGTCTCCAAGAAACGTCCTGTTTACTGCCCGATAACATCCTTGTAAATGAAAGGCTGAAGTACTGTGTATCATAGGGACAAACTTCCCAGAAATTGTGCTTTTAGGAGCTAACTACTTGTAAATTATAGATGGTTTGTTCAGTTATCTTTGCTGCTTACTCAGTGGATCTAAATTCACCGCTCGCCACCTTTGTCTATGTATATGGACACTATATTTGATAAAATACTTCCCACTATGAATTCTATTTACAATCTGTGCTCAGTTTAGCTCAAAATTTAAGGTTTATTGGTTAAATGCCATTGCGCAAGTGTAGTAATTTCCATATCCCTTAGAAGATGTTTCCTAAGCCAGGGGTTTTAGATGACTTTCACTCCAGCCTGGTCTGAAAGTCTCAAAAGGAAACTGCAGATGTGTATAAAGCCTCAAGATGTTTTTAGATGGAACATCACAGCAGACCAGCAAATTAGGTAAACTGTAATATTTCTGGAAAACATTCACCATAGCCTGTCTAATGCTGCAGGTATCATTCAGGGGGTTTTTTTGGTTTTTTTTTTTTAAGTTTACCCTTTAGCATTCTCCCTTGCTCACCCAAGCAGTACATTCCAGCAGTAACATTAACAATATTATAGTTGTCCAAAGACCTGAGTTAACCATCAGAATTTGTTCCACCACAGTAATACTGTTGCCAAATAACCTCATTTCCAAGGAAAAACTTCCAAGAGGAAGCTGGCAGTAACAAAGGTGGTTTTGCTTCATTTACATTTCAGACAACTCCAGCAGGCAGCCCCTAGACAGCAGCAAGCTTTACAAGTCACAACACATGCACACTGTAGTCAGCCTTTAGTCTACTAGCTCTGTAGCTGGCTGAGAAGTACTTTACTTACACCCATGTGAGTGCTGTTCACATCTGGATCCAAGTAATGGGGGTTGATGTTAAAAGGAACCAATCCGAGAGCCTGCAGAGAAGGTGGGTTCACGATTGGCATGTCATTGGTTGTGTTGATGCTGATAGTAGCTACATTAGTTCCTGCACTGGACCCCATGTATGGAATTCCATCCTGAAAGATAAAGCAGCACTGTAATAGGAAATGTTATTGCTCCGAGAAACTCCAGTACTTGATGCCAGAGATGAGACAGATACATTGCTCTTTACACAACCCTTCTCTCAGACAGTCTCAAAAGGCAAGAAAAGTAGTGAATTCAACTTGTCCCCCACTCTAATAATATCTTTAATGCTAAAAGGGAAATTGAGGTGAAGTAACTACCTCAAAGTTACATAAGTTGAGGCAGAGCTGAACTGAACTGAACTGAAACTGAATCCAGATCCTGGATGTGTCAAACTCTAGGAAATCTGATAGTGCACATGCACTGTCAGTACTCTGTTGGGAAAACATACATATTTTTGTACAATGTTATGCTTACATTGTTTCAGGGTTATTTACAAGCATGTCCTGGGGTTGTTTCTGTTGACAGTGTAGTGGTGTGTGCCTATTATATTTTTATGGATTCATTTTCATCCTGTTCAAAATAGCATATAGCTCCAATCTAAGCCACCTGTAATCTAGGTGCTACAATCCTAACCATACCATCTGAAGTTTTGAAAAGTTATTATTATAATGCAAGTACAGAATTTGAAATACATTCACTACTGAAGGTTCTTGCTGGAAAAATATTTAATGCTGGTTTGAATTGAGGAAATTTTCAATTGAGAGGCAATTGGCTACTGTGTTTTGGTTTTTAAATCATTACTTTACTTAGGACAAGACCTTTGAAAATATTTAGGCTCCCAGATCAGACAGTTTCAAATGGGAGTTAAGCGCCTCAATACCTTTAAGAATCTGGCCTGTGATTCACAGAGATAGATGTACAAAAGAGATGAGGATTTTCCAGGTTTTCACAACTAAAGCCTGGTTCTCCTTTTGACGGTCAGACGGCTGAGTTCCTGCCTAGAGTATCAGTAAAAAAGTCTTCTCTCAAGGCCACATCTTTCAGTTTCTTTACAGTTCCAGTCAGCTTTGCCACATTGACAGCATCTTGGCTTGGGGTGTTAATTCATCTCTTCCCTTTGGGAGTGTCATCAAGAAAACCGTCCTGCAGCTGGGTCTCATGTTCTCACGGATCCCAATTTTGAGTTTGTGCTGGTTCCCAACTGGCTCCTCATTTCCTCTGGACTCCAGGACAAGAGGAAACAACTCCAAGCCTCCTCTTTACATTTAGAAAGAGCAATATCCAAGTTTTCTTATCAATACTTCTTCTCTGCATAGACAGAATATTTGGATTCCACCCATGAAGGAAAGAGTTTAGTTCATTTGTGCCCAGAGATGTTAGCTAATGTGGGCTAAATGTGCCACCCAAGATGGATTTACCAAAGGTACCAGCAAGGGGAGGATGCCAATAATTCAGGAAAGAGTCAAGCTATCAATTTCACTTGGAAGGTAAAGAGGAACACTTTAAGGGAGCTTATGCCACCAGAGCAATGCAAAGCACAGAACGTTAGACCTTTTACAAAGCTCCTTATTCTAACACAGCTCTGAAGTGAGGTTTCAGGAATTTTCTCAACAGTACAAGCTTGGTGTGGGAAGCATTCTGATCAGGCTATTTGGATCAACCTATCAGGGCTCATACCCGCCATCACCTTGGATCCATCTGTGTGGACTGCAGTAAACCACCCCACACATTGTGGAAATCTGTAGCTTTTTCCTGAAGTGGCTGGAACAAACGTTCTCCCTTTGTGTATCATTTTAGCCGCATGTCTTCAACAGAGATGTCAAGTGTACTAGAAGTGTGCAACATTAGAGATCAATTAACTGATCCAGGTGATTTGCTAGGTAGCTCTTTTTGCTAAGTTGAAAGCAGTTGCTCAATTACTCTCAGCTATATCATTAATATGGACCCAACACTGCAGTATTTGATAAGAGCTCTTTTGATAAAAGCCATTTTTTCAGTGTGGTAGCTCCTTCAGACCTTACCTTCTGTAACATTTATCACCCCTAAGGATAAGATCTTCTGCAGTGCTGTGCGCCACACACAGCTGTGCAATTTGTAGAGAACATATGAGCCAGCTGAAAAGAGATAGCATTGACATTGCCAGCTAATTAGTCGTCATCTTCCCTATAAGTCACAGGACAATATCTAGATTGGTGCAGCAGTTAGATCGCTGAACATCGAAGGTAGCAAAGTGTTGCACTCCACCTTCCAATTCCTAACTGCACGCCTTCACCACATTTGACAGCCTGCATTGTTGCCCTACAGTCACACAGTGAAGACTGGGCTTAACTAAATTTGTGCAGTGTAGCAGTCACTCCAGCCGTTCCCATCAGCAGTCTGTTAAGCTAAAACCAAAATTAGCATTCCAGTTTGCAAACAGGTAGGATGTAGAGGGCAGTTCTACTGATGGCATCCCCCTGGAAGTAGGATAAAGCAAAAGGAAAGTAGGCAAAATGTGGAACGCAGGCATGTTGCCAACCCATGATTCATCTTTCTGAATTGCTCCTTGTGACTCACTAAGTCAGAATGGAGCACCAACAAAGACATTTGCAACAACCCCGAGACAACCCAATATTCTTGCCAATTGTGGCCAACACTCCTGATATTCCAGGAGTTCAGTGACATCTCAGCGTGGGCTATGTACATGGGTAGAATCATAGGACTAGAAGGGACCTTGAGAGGTCTTCTAGTCCAGTCCCCTGTATTCAAGGCAAGACTAAATATTATCTAGACCATTCCTGACAGGTGTTTGTCTAACTCGCTCTTAAAAATCTCCAGTGACGCAGATTCCACAACCTCCCTAGGCAATTTATTCCAGTGCTTACCTATTCTGACAGCTAGGAAGATTTTCTTAATGTCCAACCTAAACTGCCCTTGCTGCAACTTAGGCCCATGTTTCTTGTCCTATCCTCAAAGGTTAACGAGAACAATTTTTCTCCCTCCTCCTTTAACAAGCTTTTATGTACTTGAAAACTGTTATATCCTCCCTCAGTTTTATCATCTCCAGTCTAAAGAACCCCAATTTTTTCAGTCTTCCCTTAGAGGTTCTGGCAACTTGTTGCACACTGACATCCTACATTAGTCTATTATGAGCAACTAGCAGGGTACAACAGGGCCTGCATCAGTGGTGCCACCTGGTGGCTGAAAGGGGCATTTCTCAATTTAAAAATTTGCAGTTGAACAAAATTATGGGTTTTCAGTAGGGCAACCATATTTCCCCAGAGAAAAACAGGATACAATGTGGGGCTTAGCCCTCCCATCCCTTATCCCCCCCAAGCACTGGCTCCCCTGCCCTGGGCCTGGCATCATTGCTTGATCATTGGAGCCCTGCCTGCCCCACCTCCCTCGCACAAGCCCTGCCTCTCCCTCTGCATGGGGCTGGCATTTCTGCTGATTCCCTCTTCCTCATACCCCACTTTTTTTTTTTTTTTTTTTTTTTTGGGGGGGGGGGCGAGGGGAAACACAAGTGGGCATTTATCCCCGTTGCTCTTGCCAATTGATCAAATTGGCAAGAGCGAACAGGACAAATGCCCACTTTTGCCAAAAAAAAGTCAAAACGGCTTAAAAAAAGGGACTATCTTGGAAAAAATGGGATGTATGGTCATCCTAGTTTTGAGTATCTATATACATTTTCACAGTTGCAGGAAACTATGGAGGGTCAGAAAATATTTAATAACAGATGTGAGTCAAAAAGTTAAAACTTTATAACCATTAAACACATAGCGTTATGTCAAAATATGCAAAACAAATGACCTTAAATCACACTAACAAGTTCTCAAATAGCATTTCTTACTTTGCATATCTGTAAATTTTGATTAAGTTTTTTGTTGGTTTGTGTACAATGAATGGATGTTTACCGATAAAAATCTAATCCTTCCAAGGTTAATTATATGTGAAAGGAGTTGGTTGTTTGTCTTGTTCCTAGCATACAAGATAAATACTTAACCTTTGTGTGTGCCTCTCCCCCTACCAGCCCCCTGAGCCTGCCCATCTGTTCTCTCCTCCCACATGACAGTCTCAAAGGAGAGATAATGGTTGATTTAACAGATCTGGAGGTGGTTTATCCTCTGGAGAAACACATGGAAGCTATTACTAGATTACTGCATGAGTTACCAAATTTTTGTCGAAGTGGCCATGAGTCCGCAGTTGAAGACACAGGCATCAATAAAATGTTAAGGCCACAAGGGATCATTATGACCATTAGTCTGACTGCTTCTAGAACACTGGCCATAGCAATTCCTGCATAAAGCCTGCAGGCTTGAACCATAGTATATTAAAATGTAGCAACCACATGTAAGGAATTAAAAAAGCTTGTCCAAATACTAAGGAATTCAAGCCAAACAATACCCATCAATGTCCTTTTTAATTCAGCTTGTGAATCATTTAGGTTACCTCAAGAACTCTTTTCCTGATCTCCTGGAGCAGACTGTTGTCATAAAGAGCTTTCAAGAGCCGAAATGTGTTTCCACCACCTGCAGGAAAAGAGTGTGGTTTATTTGCCTTAATTGAGACCATAAGAATGGCCAGACTGGAAGTCACTAATGGGCCATCTAGATGATGCCCTGCCTTCAGCAGTAGGTAAAGCCAGCTGCTTCAGAGGAATACTGACCTCACCTGGGGATCAGCTTATTCCCTAGACAACCTTTGTCACATTTACCCTAGCTAGTGTAATTGAAGATACCAATTTAATATGCACATGAGTAAAGTTTTTTAAATTATTGGTCTAAACACAATCCTATCAATAACTTTATAATATAGGAATGTGATCTTCCAGTTTTTAGAAAGATTTTGTCTGAGGAAGAATGGATGACTCCAAAGCTCCGATTAATCTTCTGTTTATTCAAACTACAGAAGATAATTCCTTCCTACACAGAGAGAGATTTTAGAAAAGAAAGCAAGAATCAGCTCTAACTGGTAGGGACTTGACACTCTGAAAAGTGTCCTTCTTAAAACCTGGTGGGTTTAGTGGGCTCAGTACTGCAACTACAACTGGATTCCCTGCTAGCAAACTGATTCCAATGCAGCAATTGTGCTTATTACTTATTACTCTTCTTCATTAGAAGTTTATTGATGTCCATACAAGAGGCAGACTAGACCCTCTTGGTCAAGGTTCATGCTTTGACTACGCCTCTCTTATGGAGAGAAGGAACAATTTTTGAAGTGTTATAAATTAGATCTAGTTCTTCAATTGAAATTATGCTCAGCAAGGATTAGTGTAGAGAATGCAATTCAGTCACAATGCCTGAGCTCCAGAAGAATTCAAGTCACGTTGGTGGAGGTAGAAATAACAAATGGGAAACAGCCTGGATTATTTTGGTTTTTTTTTAAGCTGTATTCTGTTACTATTTTTTTTTGGTCTGCCTTTACCTTAAGAGTATTTTTTGCTTAGATGTCCAGTCCAAGCCATAACAGTGCAGTATGTTGCCAGGAAGGCCAATTAGAGTTTAGGCCTAAATTATAGGGATTTCCAAAAATAAGTGATTTTCTTTAAATTGAGAAATCTTGAGACAGACATCTCTTGTAGAATTTTTGTATTCTCACCTTCTCAGCATTGCGCTAGTGTGATAGACCCTGAAACAGACCTGTCAGTTTTCATTATTCATATGCAATAAGATACAAAACAATATAAGCAGTGAAATGTTAAGCCCTGATCTTGCAGTGATGTAGACATGTAGCTCCCACCTCAAAACACACTCCTAATCTTAATTAGAAAGGGAACTCTTAATTGCCACTGAACTAGAAGTGTGTTCTTATTTGAGTTGTTTTCGATGACTAGCCCCCTTAGACAGAATCAGGTCCTTCACTCCCCTTTTTCCTATACAAGTGTTGGATGAGACTGCACTAATTTTTCCATATTATACATATGGGGGAAAAGGTCCAAAAATTAACACTTACCAATAAATATTGCTTCAGATTTCCTTACAGCTTCTTCAGGATCAGAAGATTCATGAATACTGTCTAACCCATAGCCTACAAGAAAACATTTGTTTAATTACCTTTGCCATTTCTATTTAAATAAAGATATGGGATAAGTTTCACCTATTTTCCAAAATCCCTTACAAGAGGCTACTAAGGAAACATAGTAGTCAGGAGCTTCAGATGCAAAGTACTGTCATACACTACAAACTGCCTAGGAGACAGAAGATAGGAGGAAAAGGTACATTTTCAGCCTGGCAAAAGGTTAAGCAGTTTGTGCACCACAAAATTGTTATGGTAATGGTGGTGGTAAATAGATTTACGACAGATCTGGAAAAGGAGATTAAGAGTAAAGTGTTGAAGTTTAAAGATGACCAGGCAAAACTGTTTAGGCTAAGCAGGATGAGGGAGAGCATAGAAGAGACCAGAGGGCCCTAGCAGAAACAGAAGCTTGCCAATACAGTGCAGACCAAGGCAAGGAATAATTTGCACTATCCAAACACACACTAGAATGAGTAAATGAATATTCATATTACATTGTTGAGGTTTCAGTTATCTGGAACCATACAGGAAAGTGGCCTACTCCGTGTCTTTGTGGACAGTTCAAAGTTATCATCGGTTTTAAGCACTTCTGTGCATTGGGCCAAAAAAACAAACAAACAAAAAAAAAAACTAGCAAGTGTGAAGAATGGGTCAAGACAATGAATTATTACAATACTACATTATTTCTGAATGCTAAGTCCTCAGCCTACAGAAGGTTTGGGGTTTTTTTTTTTTTAAACAAAAATAGTTTGAATGAATGAAAACATCCACCACTGGATTGGATGGATAAAGACCACCCCCAAAGGGATTAAGAAACTTCCCCTATGAGCAAGCTATGACAAAACAATCCACTACAGGATTTTTTGTATCTTCCTCTAAAGTATCTAGTACTGGCCGGGAAATAGGATACTGGCCAGACAGACCACTGGTCTGACAATTCCTAAATTTTTATCACTAGCTAGTAGCTGAGCTACAGTGAAATGGAAGTAGTTCAACAGAATTACCAGACAGATTTTTCTTCATGCGAGTCAAAAACCCCACACGCCACTTGCGTGAAGATTATTTTTCATGTGCGGCCAAAACCCCCACACACCAATGGAGTGAAAATTACTACATGGGTCCCTTACAGAAAGCCAGATTAAATGGATCTTGAGGGGTTTTTTGTTTTGTTTATGAAGGGCAGCATTGTTTGACTAGATCTTGTACACAGTTACACAGAAAGAGAATTCATGCCACAGTCTTTGTCCCTGGATACTGGCCACTTGAAAGAGTTAGCATGTCTGTTTAGCAGAACACACCTCCTCCCCTCCTCCAGAACAAAAGCTCGTGTAAAATATTTTAATATAAAATCACCATTGATTTTTTCCCCCCCTCTTACAGACACTCCAGGTCCATAAGTAGGATGCTGTCTTACCTAAACTTTCAAACGTCTCTCTTGCAGTCTTGGCATAGGCATCTCGATCATGAAGAGCATAGGGAATAAACAAAACTCTCTTCACTTTCCTAGGAAAGACAGCCAACATGACCATAACTTGGGCAAATGGTATGGGCTTCACAAGCTTTATGTGGGTTTAATTAGTTGTAACAGCAAACCGAACGTTTAACCTATTTGGTTTATCTCTCTCCCTCACCTGCATTTAAACTATTCTTGTGGCCTAACAAGTTGAGTTAAATGCAGAGACCACAAGTGTTGGTGAAAGCTTCATACTGCATGCGAACAGGTGAAAAGGAAAGGTTGCTTTTCCTAAAATCACCAAGAAGAGGTTTTAAAAAGGCCTGTGACAAAGTATCCCTCCTTTTCCCTTTATTTTAAAAAGAAACTTGTTTGCTTTTCCTGCTCTTCCACCCACTTGTTCCCTAATTTCCAAAGACCTGAATATCACCAAATTATCATCTTCAGTGACAATGCTGATATTTTATTTTTTTAAATAAGTAAAGTTCATGCTGTGACTAACTTATACCCACTGTGTGACACGATTTACACACTTATTTCTAGCAGCCTGTGTTCAGCCCTACGAATTTCTCTGAAAACTAAACACTGCAACATTGTTTCTCAGTGTACCAGGCTCTTGTCCAGTTCCATACAGGCCCCTAGCAGGGTCCCAGTCCCAATGCAACACAGCTGTCTGTATCAGAAATCCAGCTGTGCCTCAGGGCCCAGGCAGCACTTCCAAGCACACTAACCCGCATGCGACAGCAAATTGTTTGATCATCTGTTTAAAATGTAATCCCTATATTCCATCTCTTCACTAGAGTAGCCAAGACTGATTTACACCATTATTAAGTGTGCAGGGCCGCCCGCACACCTCGGCGGTGCTCAGCAGACACGGAGACCAGAGGCTGCCCATAGGGAGTTTACACCCTAGTTCAGGCAGGGACATTTAGGCTGGGATTTTTCAGAACTGCTCAAGGTATCCGGGAAGCCCCGGCTCATTCCCATTATCGGGAACGGGGGACCCAGCATGCTGAGACAGCTCTGAAAAGTGTCGGCCGTGAGCTCTAATGGGAAGGTCCAAGGTCCAGCTACTGCTAGTTTGCTGGGCACAGCAATAAAGAGATGCTAACACTGAAGCCCTTCCCCAGAGGTCGGCAGGCCTCTGGCAGAGAAGGGGCAGGACTCTCTGCTCAACCCCAGGCAGCACTCCTGGGTTCTACATGCTCTGCCACTGACTCGCTGCATAACCGTGGGCACATCACTGTTCTCAGGCCTCTGGCCCAGGCCGCCTTCTTAGTGTTCACACGCGAGCCCCCCTCCGGCTCTAGGCGGGAACCAGCAGTGCCCACGGTGAGAGGCCAGCACGTGGGGAGAGGAGGAGGAGGACCAGCTGCTTCCCAGCAGAGCCCCTGGCACGGCTCACGCCTCAGGCGCTAGCCCGGCGGGGCAGAAGCAGCCTGCGCAGCCCCGGGCAGGGCAGGGCAGGGCCGGGCCCCTCTCGTGCCTAGGGCCCGCGCGACGCCGGCACCTACTGCCCGAAGAAGCTCCTGACTTGTTGCTGACAGTGGCCCAGGTACCCTGCGCCGTGCACGGTGGAGCTGGAGACCAGCAGCAGCCGGCGAGGGGGCCCCATCCAGGCAGGCAGCAGCAGCAGGCGGCGGCAGGTGCAAAAAGCGCCACGGCGCAGAGGCGGAGCCAGCGCGCGGCGAGGCCCCGCCCCTTAGCTCACCCCTGCGCGGGCGGGGCTGCTGGCTCTTCCCTTCCCACTCCCAGCCGAACTCTCTGTGGCGCTCGGAGTCGGCGGAAGAAGGTAGGGCTGGGCCCGGCCCGCGCGGCTGTGGGCGGGGAAGCGCCTTGAGGGAACCCAGAGCGCGCGACCCCAAGCTCGATTGCTCTGGTCTGCCCAGGCAGGCAGCAGAGCTGCCGATCGATCGGCGCGGGGACGTGGAGACTGAGTGGGAAGCAGCACTGCCTTGCTGCGGCGCGCTCAGCTCGGGCCATGCTGGACTTCGCGATCTTCGCCGTCACCTTCCTGCTCATCCTGGTGGGGGCCGTGCTCTACCTGTACCCGGTAACTGCCAACGGGCTGGGGCGGGGCCGTGCTCTACCCGTACCCGGTAACTGCCAACGGGCTGGGGCGGGGCCGTGCTCTACCTGTACCCGGTAACTGCCAACGGGCCAACGGGCTGGGGGGCGGGGCCGTGCTCTACCCGTACCCGGTAACTGCCAACGGGGGGCGGGGCCGTGCTCTACCCGGGTAACTGCCAACGGGCTGGGGGGCGGGGCCGTGCTCTACCCGTACCCGGTAACTGCCAACGGGGGGCGGGGCGGGTACCCGGTAACTGCCAACGGTGGGGCTCTACCCGTACCCGGTAACTGTCAACGGGCTGGGGGGCGGGGCCGTGCTCTACCTGTACCCGGTAACTGCCCCGGGGGGGGCAGTGCTCTACCTGTACCCGCAGCCCCGGGGGCCCGCGCCCGGTAACTGCGCGGAGTGAAGCAGCTGGAAGGCCAACCTTTCCACCCCCCACTGAGATGCACCATCTCCATTCTCCCTGGACTTGTCATCCCTCCCCGTCTCCCCTACAATATTATGTCTGGTCATGGGGGCAGCTGCGCCATGTCTGGGGCTCTCCCAGACTCAATCCTCCCTGCCCGTTGTCAGCAGCCAGGTCCGTGCCAGGGAAATGCCAAGCGGGGCAGGGTCTGTCACACTCTGCAGCTGTAGCTGATGTGCCCCCAGCTGCACCGTTAATCCATTTAGTGAGTTATTGTTGCTGCATTTGCGACCATCCCACCTTTCAAGTGCTGCAGCAAGGAGACAGCCACTGGAACAAACCAGTCAGGGAGGTGGGACAGGCGGAGGCAGATGCTGATCACAGACAGCTCGCTGCTGCCCAGAGCTGTGTCCCTCTGCCTGTTTCCCATAGCACTCATCACCGTAATAACTGAGTGCAATAAAGTCATTTGTGTAAGGAGAGCTGCACTGTATGGAAGTTCCAAGTGCTGTTAAAACAAGACTGAATCATGTCTCCAAATCATGAACTTTGAGAGACTTGAGGCCCCAATCCTGCAAATATTCACACGTGTGAGTAAAGTTTTATGCGTGCTTAAGTATTTACAAGCTGAGGGGCCATAGCATGCCTTGGGGACATGATGAAAACAAGATATGCAAGACTAATCCAGGTTTAAACCATGTTTGTACTATAACAGTTCAACACAGTGGTTTCTACACTGAAGGTGGGATTGAGGAGTGCTGTAACTAGTATGACTTCATGTCCACTGCAATAAATCTTAGCACCTAAGGTCTATGGAAGTTTGAAAATTTAGCATAAGTTAGATGTAATAAAATACTTCTGCAGAATGCTCTTCTTCTTGAGGGTGATTCCCTTCTCCTAGTAAGTGCTTTAGTACCTTACAATGAGCTCTGCATGGGCAGAGCTTTCTGCACATCTCCACTGCAGGATCAAGGCCCTGTGGGTAAAATGTCAACAATAGGACCTTGAGCCTGCAGGTGCTTCTCTTTAAATAGCGATTTAAATCAGTGGGACTACACACATGCTTGTTAAGCACCTGCATAAATTTTTGCAGGCTTGGGCCTATCCCTATATCTTGCCCAGTTTTAGAATTTATTTTTCTTTCAAATCATGCGCTGACACTGACACAATTTAAATAGATGTACTTTTTTACCTCTCCGTTGTTGATATTCAAATAAAATACAGTTTTTCACTACAAATGTGGAATTACTGTTTGACAAGCACTGATTTTTTTCCTCAATTTATTAGCTGGAGATGCATAAGCAAACTGCTGTTTTCTGTTTAGGGCCAGTGTTTTTAGTTTATAACAGAACTGTATCACGGAGGCATTCTTGACGGTATTGAGATTGCACTAGGAATGATCTTTGTTAAAACCTGTTGCAGAGCACAACATAGTGTTTCTGTAGGCTCCATGATACTAGTGGCTATTGTAGACAAAAAACGTTTTCAGTGATGGAAGATATTCTCAAAAAACATTTTTCTGATTTGAAAAAAAAAAAAAAAAGATTCTTTCACACAGATTTTAACAATCGTAAAATTGATTAAAACTGTTCCTAAAAACCTACCATCATTTTGCAGAGTAAGTGACCAGTTGTTGAGTCAACACTCTGGTGTCCATGCTCAAAACATACTATTAGCATTGAGTTAAATATGGTATTCCATTAGCTCACCTTAATAAAAGCTAAATACAGTAATAGACAGGCAGAGCTCAAATCTCTGAAGAATCCCTAATTTCTTTGTGTATGAAACCATTTAGGGGAGGGAGAGCCAGTGAAGGGGAAATAATTTTGTCCTGTTACAAAATTATTTGATATAGCCTTGTAAGCCTGCAGACTGGTCTTTTAAACTGATATGAAAAGCTTGGAGCAACAGATAGATGCTAAATAAATTGGCTCAGGCTGATGCAGAACTTTGAGCATCATTTTTTTTTTTTTCCTCCTTAGGCCTCTAGACAAGCTTCAGGTATCCCAGGGTTGACTCCAACAGATGAAAAGTATGTGGATTCCTACTTCCCATTCATTTTATTTAACCTTCATTGTTGATTGTGTTCATAGAATTGTGTGTTTTATGCCTGTTGCACTTTCCTCAGAGATGGGAACTTGCCAGACATTGTAACCAGTGGTAGCCTGCATGAGTTCCTGGTGAATCTGCATGAGAAGTATGGCCCTGTTGTCTCTTTCTGGTTTGGAAGACGCCTTGTGGTCAGCCTGGGGTCCATTGATCTCCTAAAACAACACATTAACCCCAACAGGACTTGTAAGTTTATTTTGCTTTCTCAGATTAATTTCTGTGTTCACTTTTAGCCCAGATTGAAATCCTGACTCTATTGGAATAAATGGGAGTTTTGCCATTGACTTTGAGGGAGCCAGGATTTCATTCACAATATTTAAAGGACTAAGGTTTAACTTGAAACTGAATTAGTGGTGTGAGCTTGAGTCCCTGCTACTGCTTATAGAGATTGCATTTAAGTGACCAAACGTAACCATCCAGTGGCCTTTATAAAATGAGTTTGGTGATATGTGTCCACTTCCCAATGAGCAGGTGTCCACATCACAAACCACCCCTTTTCCCTCATTAAATAGAAAGGCCAAAACCAGAATGGTCGTGGAGAATGAGCTACTCACCTTCTCACCTCTACAGGTGGTCCCCACAGGGAAAATGTAGGCTGAATATCAGGAAAACCTTCTTGACTGTGAGCTCTTGTATGCTGTCTTCCCAGTGAAAATGGCAGCCCTTCATTTTTGGGTCACTGTAAAATAGATTGGACAAAGTAGTATGGGTTGTACACTAAGGAAGAGAAGAATTCATCACTGGGCGGTATGTAGGCATTCACGTGCTATTGACTTTCAGTGAGATTTAGGCATCTCAAGCTTCCTTAGACTCCTCTGGAAGTCCCACACATAACGCTGCACCCTGAGTGAGAGTCAGGTTCTGTTTCTGCTCCTGGCATTTTGCTGGGGCTGGGAACAAATGACAGGGCTCGTTGTTGAGCTGCTTCCAGCCAACAGTTGATGCACTCTGGCTCCCTTCAGCAAGAGGGTTGGCTGGTGCTGTGGTCCTAGTGCAATAAGCCAGTTGGAGTCTGTATGGGACACAGACAACTGACTCCTTCCCATCTGGAGAAGCATTGACTCCTCATGCTGAGGTTTACAACTCCATGTTGAAGCCTGGTGTAAATTTTTGCAGTTACTGTAGTTTCAAGCAATAGGATTGTTTATAGAGAGCCTCAGAAATCACCCCATCACCACAGCAAGAAACTGCTGAAAGCTCCTGGGACACATGGCATCATGCACCTACATGGTACAGCATGCGAGACTTCTGCTCAGACCTCTCCAGGAATGACTGCCATCTGTATACTCACCGAGCCGACACCACACCACACGCAGTCATAACAGTTTCCTCATCACTGATCACCTCCCCCCACTGGTGGTTGGACCCGCTTGCAGTGTGTGCAGGGGTCTCATTTTCAAGACCCCAACCATTAGTGTCTCTCGTCACAGACGCTTCAGTGATGGACTGGGGGGGCTCACTTGAACTCAGAACTCAGGGCTCCTGGTCTCCAGAAGAGCTCTCACTACACATCAATGGCAAGGAACTCAGGGCCTGCCAGGCATTCCAGCCCCAGATGGTGGGCAAGTACATATCCGTTCTCACAGACAACACAACAGCAATGTTTTAGATCAACAGGCAGGGAGGAGTGCACTCCTCTCACCTGTGCCAGGAAGCACTTCACCTGTGGGAATTCTGTACAGCCCACTTGATACACCTCCAGGCCTCCTATCTGTAGGGGTCACAGAATGAGCTAGCAGATCTTTCTCCAACCACCACAAGTGGTCCAGATGTCATGAAGGCCATTTTCCAAAAGTTCCTAGATAGGTCTCTTCGTGACGAAGCACAAATGAAAATGTCTCTAGTACTGCTCTTTCCAGGGTCACAGCCCAGGATCTCTCGCGGACACCTTCCTCCTCTGTTGGAAAGGTCATCTCTTCTATGCGTTTGCTCTCATTTCTCTCATACACAAGATCCTGCTGAGGATCGGAAGGGACAAAGCATGAGATCCTGATAGCCTTGACCTGGACCCATCAGCACCGGTTCACCATGCAGACCTCTCTATGGAAATGCCAATACATTTACCTCCTGTTCCAGACCTGATCTCCCAGGACCATGGCCGCCTGCATCAACCAAACCTTGAGTCCTTTCACTCACGGCCTGGAAGCTCCATGGCTGAATCCTGCAAAGCTAACATGCTCAGGACCAGTTTGCAAGGTACATCTAGAAATCAGAAAACCATCACTAGAGCCATTTACCTGGCGAAGTGGAAAAGTTCTCAATCTGGTCTACCCAGAAGGGTGTCTCACCTACACAATCAACATACCATTCATTTTAGACTACTTATTCCCATGAAACAAGGGATATCCATGTCATCTATTAGGGTCCATGTGGCTGCAATCTTGGCTTTTCACCCTGTTACTGTAACCCGTCTGTACCCAGGGTAGGCACCTGAAAATGCCAGGGCAGGCTGTAAAAGGAGAGCAGATTCTCTCAACACTGGTGGGTGGCACTGAAGCCAGACTTCCCAACCAGCCACAAACTGCACTTCTGAATCTCCACAGAAGCCAGTACACAAATGCACACAGCCCCCTTTACTGCATTTCAGCTCCTGGCTCCCAAATCAGCACTAGGTCCAGTAAAGAGACCAGTTATTTAAACTCTATGCTCTTTACTAAAAAGATTCCCTCTGACCCCAAGGGGTCAGCCACAGTACCAGTTCAATATAAGTTTGGATCTTACCTAAAATACCATGCTGCCAGCCAATCCTTTAGTAACTAAAACTAAAGGTTTATTGTAAAAAGAAAGAAATAAACCATAAGAGAAATGTTAAAGGGTCAAAGCAAATCAGATACATACAAATGATTGAAAGTCCATATACATCAGGTTTCTAGAAGAAATGTGGAGTTGCAGGCTTGTATAGTCTCCTCTGGTATACATCCAGCACCTGGATGGGTCTAAGTCCTTCGGTTCAGTTGCAAAATGAAATGATCCAGAGGCAGGTGTATGTCAGTAACTGAACAGGAACAAAGGCAAAATGGTTTCTGTGGTTTGATCTTATATACCCTCTGTCTCTGGCCATGCGGTCTGTGGAAACTTACAGGAGCTAAAATGGAGTCCAGAGTCACATGGGCCAATCCTGGTAACTCTTCAGGTATGCCTTTAGTTTCTTCCTGGGCCTTTTGCTTCTGTAAAGGTTTTGATGGGCCATTAAGTGGGCTATTGTCCTGCCGCCTCTCTGTCGGGAGTGTGTCTTATACAGCATAGTTTGAAATACAGGTACATCAAATATGTCCATAACTTTCATTACTGATATAACACATGAACATAAGTATTATCATCTGACTTAGCACATTATAACCTCTCTAACCGTACCTGACATGGCATATCTCACATGAATTATTATGATTTTGACACACTGATGTTAACCAATATGACAGATGCCTCCCCACCCCCTCCCCATCTAACCAATGTGACACACCCATTCTGCATTCTCAAATTTTTCTATCCAAAACTGCATGCCAACAGAGAGGAACTCAGATGTGCACTAGCCTTCTACATAGAAAGGACTAAATCTTTTCGGAAATCTACTCAACTATTTGTGGCCATTACAGCCAGAATGAAAGGTCTTCCAGTCTCAGCCCAGAGAATATAATCATGGATCACCTCCTATATCCATGCATGCGACGATCTGTCAAAGGTTCCTGCCTCTTCTTCCCTTACAGTGCATTCCACAAGGGTCCAAGCATCTTCAGCAGCATTCAGAGCACAAGTTCCGATCCAAGACATTTATAGGGTGGCAAAGTGGTTGTCAGCCCACACTTTCACATCTCACTACGCCATCACCCAACAGGCTAGGAACAATGCGGGATTTGGCCAAGTGGTACTACAATCAGCATGCCAATCAACTCTGAACCTTCACCTACACAACTGCTTGGGAGTCACATTGGAATGGACATGAGCAAGCCCTCAAAGAAGAAAAAACAGTTACTAATCTTTCATGACTGCTGTTTTTTGTGATGTATTGCCCATGTCCATTCCAAAAACCCCTCTTACTCTTCTGTCAGAGATAGCTGGCAAGAGGGAACTGAGGGGTGGTGGGACACTTTATATCGGTGCCATGAGCCAACGCGATGGATACTACTGGAGGAAAAACTTTCTGGTGGCAGTGCTCGGGGCAAGCACACACCTATGTTGGAATGGACATGAGCAACACATCTCAAAGAACAAGAGTTACAGAAGGTTAGTAACTGTTTTTAGTCAATCACCTGTGCTGGGAGGCTCTAATGATGCTATAAACAGATCTGAAAGGTGTCAATATGGAGGGAGTGTGTTTAGTTTTCTCTGTGAAGTTACGGCTAGAAGCAGTGAGTTTAAAGGGCCTGATCCAAAGCCCACTGAAACCAATGAAAAGACTGAAATCCCCTAACTCTAGCAGGACTGTTCTCTCCGGCATAATCTCCAGCACTCCATGCACTTCAGTTTTAAGAAGCTCACTTTACAGGATTTTGTTCATTTCCCCAGGGATCGTTCCACAATCTAAGAGACCTCAGGAAATCTTTGCTTTTATCCCTGCCCAAGTGTCCTTTGCTCATTTTGGGCCTGATTCAAAGGCCATTGAAATTAATGAGTCTTTTCATTGCAGCCTCTAGCTATAATAGTGATGTCCGTGTTTTTCCCCCAAAATACTTACGCATGACAGATCTGCCATGCAGTCTTCACAACCTACTATAAGCCCATGTACCAGCTTCTTGGCTGGTAGTGTGTACCACTTGTTTATATGCACCTTGGCCAGCCAGTAAAGTGACCAGCAGCAATGGCACTCAGCAAAGCACTTTGCAGAGGGAGTCATCACTAGAGGGTAGGATTGCTGAACAGCTTGCTCAACATATAAAGTGCTGCTGCTCTTGAGTGTGGTGCTGCTGTCACTCAATGAATCCATTATTTTTAAAGTGGCCTGTTGAGTGAGATCTACATTTAAAAATATTGCAAGGATGTGTGGGAGCCCAGAGAGAAGAGTCAGCATGGTTCAGTGGATAGGGTACTGAACTAGCACTCAGGAGACTGATTTGATTTCTGGCACTGCCGTTGATCTGGTGTGTGAACTCGACCAAGTCATTTCTCCTCTCTGTGCCTCCATTTCCTGTCCCACCCTTTGTCTGTTGGGGTTGTAACTGCGGCAGAGATGGTCTGTACAGTATCTACCACAATGGGACCCTAATGTTGGTTGGGGCCTCTAGGCACTACTGCCATACAAATGTCTCCATTCCACTCTTGGCATTTCCTTGTGCTATAGGGGCTTTGATGACATTGCTCCCCACCCATCCAGGAGGGATGCTGGCTGTGATAAACAATTAAAATAGATTCTTTGGAACAACCTCAATTATTATTCCAGAATTTTTCCATATCAATTCTACCACCAATAACTGTATGGGGGGGAAAGTTGGTTATGGGCTTTGATTTAATTAATTTTGCATCCATTCCTACTGCACTTTAACAGCATTATGAATTAGAAACTACTAATAGAGAAATCCAGAGTAAGTCTTTAAGTGAAGCCCAGGAGATTGTGTGTGGAAGTAATAAGCTTCTGTATAATTGTGCACTGATGTAAGCTAACTGATTGCAGGAGAAGGTGGAGAGTGAAATTATTAAACTGCATTGAAAAGGTGAAAGGGGGTCTATATAATTTAACAGGACATTGTTTTTCATAAGAGACCTGGCACTCCTCTGCAGATGGGCAAGAAGAGGAAGTGTTAGTAATAGCAGTGCAATAAGAGTTAATTGAGGACTTGTCTGAGATGCAATGTTATAGCCGAAAGCATAAGCATCTGGAATTAGATCTCCCTTTATTGTATTCTGACACGATTGTCACAGGTAGTTCCCAGCCCCTAGCTCATTCACACTGACTGATACATTGTTTGCATGTCTGCAATGCTAGTGATTAAAGCAAGGCCATAGAGCAGGAGAAGAAAGAGAAAGGGCAGCACTGTATCCATGATTCTGTCTGGACCTCCATGCCATGAAATAATTGTATCTAAAATGACCAGTGTTGTATCCAGGAGGTAAGATGTAAACAGAATCAAAGTGAGCGAGGCTGCTAAGTAATTGCATTGTATGGGGGTTGGGTTGGAGTGTCAACCAATGCTGTACCATGCTGATGACATTATCAGCCAGGGACCTTGTAGCAAGTCATTACTGCAGTTCTAATAAAAGTAGTGAGAAGAGCCAGTTGACTGTTTATGTAGCATGACAGCACTGCACTCCAGAGAGACAGCCTAGATATACTAGGAGCAGTGTTCTGTACTGTCACATGGAAGATCCAATTCTGGGTCCCAGATTTCATGGAACAAGAGAGATTTGGAGCTCTGTGGAGACCATTCCTGGAATGAGGAAACCCCATATTGCCGTCAAATTAGGAGCAGCACTGACTGAGTTCAGAGGCAGCTGTGTTCACTATCCTTATCCAGAAGGATAGGTTGCCTTAGTTTTGGGAGCTTTTGAGCTGGGAGGATATAAAGGGCAAAATGAAAGGATCCTAGAGGATGCTCTGCATTTCCCCTTTCTTCCCCCCACAAATCTGTTTTGACTGATGGTTTTTTTTTTTTTGTTGGTTTGTTTCAGCGGATCCCTTTGAAATGATGCTAAAGTCCCTGTTGAGGTACCAGTCTGGTCTCAGTGGAGATGCGGGGGAGAGTCACCTGAGGAAAAAGCTGTATGAAAACGGTGTGACCAAGTCCCTGCAGAGTAACTTTGCTGTCATTCAGAAGGTGAATGATTTGATTTGAAGACTTGAAGTTTCCAGGCCAGTGGGTAACATTTTTCCTGAGAGAACAGCAATCTCTGGCCTTTAGCGGAGAGTTTAATCGGGATGGTGGTTGGGGTGAAGGAATAGAGGGAAGATTGGTGTTGGAACCAGAACCATGTGCAGATTTTGAGAATGTTTTAAAATTTTAGTATTCTAACTTCCTGACCTTTTCTCTTCAGTTATTATTATGAAGAGGTAGTAACTTTCCATTATAAGTCTGATTTTGCTCTCTTTCCCTCAAAGTCCTCAAAAAATTTACAGTTCATATTTTACACACTCCTGGCTGGAGACTGGTAAATTTGAAGTCATTTGCACAAACCAATGTTGAGATATAAGGCTTGGGGGGGAAAAATAGTTATAAATCATCCTTGATTCTAATGCTGCCTTGCCACATTGCATCTAAAATGGCATCTTATCTAGTGTTATTGGCATACTAGCCTCTTTAGGATGTAGTCATCAGTGAGTGACATGATAGCATATACCCTTAAGCAGGTCTCGCATCCCTTCTAGACCAGATCACTGGCACTCATGCACACTGTGAAAGAACAGACGCACGGGTGAGGCACGTTACTGTTTTCTATATTAGGACGGAGGAATCAGTGGAACTGATGTTATATAAATTGCTGTCAGATGCATAAAGTAAACAAACTGAAAGAAATGTTTTTTCCCTCATATTCCAGCTGTGGTTGACTTTGTTACTTGCAACAATATTGGATAACACGTTTCAGAGAGAAGTGTAATATTTGTGGTGGCAGTGTCCATCTGACTATATAAATACAATATGAATATGCTTTTGTTTTCATTAGCTCACTACATTTAGGAGGAAGGACAAGGTTTGGTTACATTTATCTCAAGACAAGAGATACAAATAAAAATGCTGGAGTGTCTGAATTTTAGGTATATCTCCGGAGAGGATTGCAGGGGGCAGGATGCCAGGCATTGAGATTATACACAGATACAGAGCTGTTCTGTTGACTCACCTTGACAGCCAAATACAGTGAGTCCTTTTACCTCCAACCCAAGAGTACTAAAGGGGTTTAAGTACAGAAAGGATGTGGACAAATTGGAAAGAGTCCAGCAGAGGGCAACAAAAATTATTAGGGGACTGGAGCACAAGACTTATGAGGAGAGGCTGAGGGAACTAGGCTTATTTAGTTTGCAGAAGAGAAGAGTGAAGGGGGGATTTGACAGCAGCCTTTAACTACCTGAAGGGGGTTCTAGGAAGGGTAGAACTAGGCTGTTCTCAATGGTGGTAGATGACAGAACAAGGAGCAATGGTCTCAAGTAGCAGTGGGGGAGGTCTAGGTTGGATATTAGGAAAATCTTTTTCACTAGGAGGGTGGTGAAGCACTGGAATGGGTTATCTAGGGAGGTGGTGGAATCTCCATCCTTAGAGGTTTTTAAGGTGTGGCTTGACAATGCCCTGACTGGGATGGTTTAGTTGGGGTTGGTCCTGCTTTGAGCAGGGGTTGGACTAGAAGACCTCTGGAGGTCCCTTCCAACTCTAATCTTCTATGATTCTAAGTATTCCTTTGTGGTAGAGGGAACAAGGAGCAGGGTTCCTATGGAGAAAAATCCTAGGAATTGCCAACCTTAGCAGGAACCTACAGCTGAGATTTATTGTTGAAGTTAATAATAAAAGAAAACTGGAGGAAGGGGTTAGGTTTGAGCCATATCCAGTGTCTGGACTGTTAGGTGCTGGGTGAGAACACTCCCTCTTAAAGTATGTTTCAAAAGAACAATGGGGTGAAGTAGTAGGACACAGATATTAATGTAGCTTTCTGATTTCCTTTCTTTTAGCTGTCTGAAGAATTGCTAGCAAAATGGCTATCCTTTCCTGAGTCTCAACACGTGCCCCTTTGCCAGCACATGCTGGGCTTTGCCATGAAGTCTGTCACACAGACAACAATGGGCAGTAGCTTTGAAGATGACCAAGAAGTCATTCGATTCCGCAGGAACCATGATGCGGTAAGTCTCAGAAAGAACCAGGAATGTTCTCCAAAACCTGTCAATTTTCTAGGTTGATGGCATTAGCCATCTATCACTGCATAGTTTAGCAAGGGGTACAAAATGCTGGAGCAGTGGCCGTCACCTTGGATATTCAGGTTAGTAGGTTCTCAAAGGAGATGATCTCTCCACTATTTTGTCCCAATTACACTTGGTCAACATAAAGAAATAGCTAATAAATATATTGTAATTTTTGTGAGGCTGGGGTTTTCTAAAGTACCTATAGGAACTGGGCGTGCAAATGCCTTTGAACTTCAGTGGCATTTGACTGCTTAACTCAAACTCTTTTGCAAATCCTATCCCAATTCTTTAATCTCTAGTCCCTTCTTAAACCCTCAGTGTTGTGAATAAAGAGAACTTCTGAAGTGACCACAGTTTAGTCTAAGTGGATGTCACTGTCCACACTTACAGAGCCATCATACTACCTACAAGGGTAATTATGCAAGATTGGTACTTTGTGATCTGGAGGCACAATACTGAGCTGAAATTGGGAATGAATGGCAATGCCTTTGTAAAAATGTAAATGGGGCTCAGTGATAAATGCCATTTAGCTCTTAGAAGTAAACAGATGACAGTTACTTTGAATCTTGGATGTTGTGCCATCTCCCTTCCAGCATATCTTGGATTCTTTATGGACTTTTTTTAAGATCAAGAGTAAAAATGTTATGTAACCTATGCTAGATGCTACACTAAGTGAATTTAATTTGTGGCCTTGGTGTTTTTGTGCCTTGGGATGCCATGGTTTGGAAACCTTTGCTAATGGAGATAGGTTCAGCCTCTAGGAAGTAAACATGAGACCTAATTTTCAGAGGTGCTGAGTACCACTGTAGCTGTAATCAGTGGGAGTTGTAAATGCTTGGCAATTCTGTAAATTGAGTCCATAGTTTCACACATTTCACTCAAAAACAATCTCTGAGGCCCATCACCTCAGGGAGATTGGTTCCAGTGAGCCAGAATGCTGATGACTCCAAAGATGAGGATTCAAGATTGGAATGGAAGAAAGAGGAACCCAATGGTTCTGTCAGACAAGAAAAGGACTTCAAAGATTATCAGCAAAGGCTTGTTTTTAAAAATTGGGTTTGTAACCTCTTTTGCCTCTCTATGATGGATAAATGAAGCATACAGAGGATTGTTTTTAATACCTTTATAAATATTAGGAATGTTGAGTCTCATCTTCTCTGATTTTGCTGGAGGAATCCCTGGGGAGTCTCTGACATGTACATTGTGAGTTTTTGCACCTTAACTGAAATGACATGGATGTTGAATCTTTAACAAAGATATCCTTTCTCTAAGACGTTCAGTAGACATTGGAATTAAATGCTTGTTAACAGAACCAGAATTTTACAGTCTGATTAAAAACCTCTTCTCTCACTTGCTTAGTTCTCATTCTCTTGATTGTGTGATGTCATAATTGTACTAATTCTCCAGTCACTTAGACTGGGACTACCAAATGAACCTCACACATCCCAATAAGTGACTTAGAAATGAAGGGCCTTCCTTCTCCCACTCAGGATTTATCTCTCTTTTTTTCTATTTGTAATTAATCCCCATGACTGCATCATCTCAGCTCAGTTCCAACAGTATTTTGCAAACAGTCTCACAAATGCAGCAGCACATGTGATTGTGCCCACATTTAAAACAAGACTTATTTCCTGTTCAGGCCTGTCGTAGGGAAGGGGACATCTTCATTATTTTGTGCATGTGGCAGGATAGAGTTCAGCAGAGCTCCCAGCAACCTGTGACTTGGTGGGTAATGGAATTCATCTGTACTTTCAGATCTGGGCAGAAATTGGAAAGGGTTTCTTGGATGGGTCACTTGACAAAAGTATGACCAGAAAAAAGCTATATGAAGACGGTAAGTTCTCCCACCACCACTCCAACCCCCTCCATCTGCTCATTCACACACCTTTGGTTAGTGTGTTTGAGGTAACTACTATATGAAGGTGTTTGATTTGCCCATGTTTATTTATGTATTGTCTTTTCTGTGGAATTTATCACTATAGTATCTGAGCATCTTGCATACATTATTCAATTTATCCTCCCAATTTTCCTGTGAGGTAGTGAAGTTTTGTCATCTCGGTTTTACAGGTAAGACCCAGAGAGGTTAAATGACTTGCCCAAGGTCACACAGGAAGCTTGTGGCAGAGCTGAGAACTGAACCCAGCTTTCCTGAGTTCCTGTTTAGTGACTTAACTATAAGACCGTTCTTCCTCTTAGTTAGCCATGAAGCACGATGTAGCAGTCCTGAATTGTGGCTTTAACCAATGCCTTTCATTCTGTACCTTGGTATTCCCAGTACAGCTAAGTATTTTCACTTATGCATCTGGTTCTCTCATGTCAACTCTCAATTGCTTCCATATCCAATTATTTTATTTTTGTGCTGTTTTGTCTTCTCTCAATTGTTATTAAAATAAAGTAATATTAAGGACTTAATATAAACCTACAAAAACAGGGTGTTCCCCTTCTTGTACCCATGCTGTGGATTTGAGGACATTATTCTAAATTTTGATCTGTTAAGCTGGTGTATATCCAGAATTGCCTTCATTAGAATTATTCCAGTTTTATAGCAGTATGACACAACAGAGCATGACTCGGTGAATTCTGATCTCCTTTTATTTTGTACATAAGTACTGCTGGGGGTCCCAGACAGAGGTTAAGAGGAAGGAGGTCTTGTCCTGAAGGGACTGCCCTGGGACTTGAAAAATCTAGGTTCAATTCCTGGCTCTGACACAGATTTCCTAAGTGGCCTTGGGCACCTTATTTAATCTCTCTCTGTCTCAGTTCCACATCTGTAAAATGGGGATAATAAATCCTTCCCTTTCCCCATCCTTTGTCTCTTCTATCTGGACAATTTCTTCAGTATGGGAACTATGTGTTTGTACAGTCCCTTGCACAATGGGGTCCTGATGTTGATGAGCTGAAAGGCTGTTTGGGAAGATAGATTCTAGAAGAGTCCTCTGCTGCTCTCGGGGGTGACCAGCTTTTAAAATAATTATTTGTTTGTGTGCATAAAGGTCTGATGGAGATGGAATCCGTTTTAAAGAAAGTCACAAAGGAGCGGCGGGGCAGGAGCTTCAACCGTCACATCTTCATAGACTCCTTACTACAGGGGAACCTGAGTGACAAACAGGTACGTACAGCTGTTGTGTACATACCATTACACTGTAATGTAATTTCACTAGATCGTTAATTACATTTTAGCATTTGATTAATTGATTGTCTTGCATCTCATTCAATCCAGATTCATCACTAGAGTATAGCATGTATTTATTTTTCTCTTCCAGTCTTTAAATGCATTATATTTTTGGTTACTTTCTGTTTTGCTTCTTTGTTGTTCTATGAACTGCAGGTATTTAGTATTAAGAATTTTTCTTTGCTTAAGTCCCCACTGTAGGCCTTGCATTAACTATGAAAAAACCAGAAATAAAGAAACAGAGTTTAACAATGGACAAAGCATGAGGTTAACAATGGACAAAGCATGAATTCACAAGTGGCTTTGTAACATATGTAGCTATTAGATTAAGGAATGATAAGAAGAGTAATGTGTGATAAGATTGCAGCTGCAGCTTTGCTTTGTAGCACATGGACAGCTTATAATTTATACAAAACTAAATTTGGTTTGTAAAATTAGTAAACCAATGAAAGCATGTGATACAATGTAGAATGGAATGCACGTGTTAGATTGTTTTAGAACATGTATATAATCTGTTTTATTATAATGTAGGTTGGAGTTGTGGTGCACTCTAACGAGTCCTCTACAAGTGAGCCTGATCACCTCAGTTACGGCTTTATGAAATGTCAGTAAAGAAACCTCAGTTATGAGTCCAGATTCAAACTGAGATTTTTGGATTCCAGAGGGCTGGATAAAGTGTTCTCCCAGAACTGAGCAAGGTGGAAAGCTGAGTGGAAAAGGTCTTGGAGGGAATCCCAAAACCTTCCTTCCAGTGGAGGCACTATAGAGAGTTTGGTCTTATCCTTCTATACTGGATTTCATGCTGTTTGAGTTAAGGTGATTTAGTGTGGAAGATTAAAGAATGTAATGACGAATCAATGTTTTCTCTGACTCCATACCCCTGAACCAGATTTTGTTTCCTAGATCCTGGAAGACACAATGATATTTTCTCTGGCGGGGTGTGTAATCACAGCTAACTGTAAGTAGAGAACACAGATAACTTTCAACGTTGTAACAGAGCTGAGGGGTCTAAACTATATTAAAAATAGCATGGTGAGATGAGGCTTATTTTCATGGAAAGAAAAAGCAAAACCTCCCTTCCTTTTTCTCTTCTACTAGAAATTTATTTAGGCAGGTATTTCTACAGCAGTGTCAGGGTGCCATAGCAGGGGCACCTTTCTAGTTAGTGGGTTCTAGTGGATTGAAGCTAATCTGTTAGACATCCCTCCATGTCGTGCAGTGAGTCTTAGAATTTCCTGCTTTTGTTCTTCACTTGGACTCTAAGCCCAGCCAGCTGATGCTAAACTAGATGAAATAGTACCAAAGGGAATCAGCCCACAACAATCATCCCTTGAAATAAACTTTATTGCTGTTGGAGGATTTAGAGCTGTCTGATGTTTGACTGGCTGTTTCACGTTTCCCTACAGCGTGTATACTATCAACATTTTTTTAAAAGTTACTTGTATTCATATAAAAATTATGAGAAAAGCAAACAAATACGAACCAAATGGAAACCTTTTGGCTGCGCAAACTGTCATTATGCTTCAGAACTGTTCTAAACTAAGTCTGCAGGATGAACAAGCCCAAAGTCATCCACTTAACTGCAATCCCGAAGGCAACCTCCGAAATATAGCACTAACCCAAGGTATTGAAAGTCAGGTAGCGAAACTCACATAAAGAGAATGTCAGTGATACAGGAGACTCTCTGCCAGTATTCTGGCTGTTTCATTTTCTGACGGGATCGCCTGTACAACCTCAAGAGTAGAAAATGGCAAAATTCCTACTCACTGTTGTTTCCTGCCGTTAGGGAACACCACTTCATATGGACTTATTTCATATTAGAGCTGTCTATCTTTCTGATAATTTTATTGGAGAAGTCTGCCTAGATAGTATTGCTAGATATACAAAGGATCAGATCCAACCAGACTGGCACAGGGAGCTGTTATGCACCCCTTGTGCCACCTGACTCCCGCTTGTGCACACAGAGATTCACCTGAAATGGGGGGGGGGCGCGGTGCAAAGTGATAATATTGCTGCCATCTTTCCCTCAAAGCTTTGCCAGGGGAGTGCAGCTTTAATTTCTGCCTGGGGCAATAAGAGCTCCATTGAGAGGAAGTGCTAAATCAGTGAATCCCTAGCTGCTCAGCCACATCCCTTTCCTGCCAGCATTGTCCACTCTCCTGTGAGCCACCTGCTGGAGGGGAGATTGTCTGCTTTCTCCACATGTGCTGGAGCCTACCTTTTTGTAGTTTTACTCCTCAGGTCCCTTTAGTTAAAACTAGCTGGACTGTCTAAATTCTCTGATTATTCTGAGTGCTGGCCTGTGCACAGGCAATATGGCTGTTGTAGGAGCCATGCTCCTGGAATTAGGGAAAAAGCAGCAGTATGGAGTGGCCGACCCTTTTTAGGATTGTCTGGTCTCTTCTGTGCAGATCATGGAGCTGTGAGGCTGCAGCACCCCAAGCCAATCAAATGACTATTTCCTCCTTCATCCATTTAGTTTGATCAGTTTCCAATATTTCCCAAGTTTCTTGTCACCAGGACAGGAAAAGTAACAGGATTGAAATATCCCTGTCCTATTATTCAGTAAAGAATCAATAAGGTCTGCTGGGTAAATTCTATACAGCTACATTTTATAGTTCATACAGATGTTACCCTTTCACATTTGCATCTCATCTCTCTCCTTTATGCCCCTTCACTGCATTAGAAGAGCAACACTGCAGAGATAGAGAGCAGGAAAATGACTTGATTTGCCTCTCTTAAATCAGGGGATGGATTTTCTGAGCCAGCACTCTCCTTATTCCTCTCTTAGTATGCACCTGGGCAGTCTATTTCCTGACAACATCAGAAGAAGTCCAGCAGAACCTCTACAAGGAGGTGGATCAAGTTCTTGGAAAGGGCCCACTTACACATGAGAAAATTGAGCAGCTCAGGTAGGTTCATGTTAAGAGTGGGAGAAGCACTTGAGCTAAATAAGGTGTCATTGTGATCCTGCATGTTAAAGGCTGAATCCTATCCTTGCTGGTGAAATGAGGGGGAACAGCAACACTGAGCAGTGTGTCCAGTGACTCAGGGATCATGCCCATCAAAAGCACAGGTGGAGTTTGCTTGGAGTCAATGGGAGCAATTTCCCTTGGCTTCATTTGGAGCTGGATTGGGCCCCATGATAAGATGTGCCGTGGTGGACTGGGGAGCTATGCTCTGAACCATATCTTGCCACTCCTTTGAGCAGGAACAAAGGAGGTATCGTTGACTGGTGATTGTTGTTGATGACTTTGGAAAAGTCCAAGAGGACACAATAGGAGAGAGACCTTTTCTGTAGGTGTTAGAACCACCTTATAGAAAGCAAAAGAGAATTATGTTCCTGGTGTAGGGTTCTACCTGATGGTTCAAAAAACTTCTATTAGACTCTATTCAACTAGTTAGATGTTTAGACAATGTCAGGAGTACCATGTTAAATTTCTATAGAACCCTCTTGGTTTCAGCCTTACTAATAGTAATCTAGGGGGTGTTTGTGTTGCAGTAGTGCTGATCAGGCGTGGGCCCTGTTATGTGAGGTGCAGTTCAGATGCAGTCTTTATCCTTATTCAGCACTTAAGTGCTTTACGAGGTCAGGACCAAGATGCAAAGGATTCACAGCATTAGGACCCTCTAAAGTGGTGTGGTTGGGAGCAGTGGGGACATGACCTGAGAGTGATGGTGGTGACAGGGCACAGTGCACTGCACCTTCAACAAGGAAGATTAGGCGTCTCTTGCCAGTGTCCCTAAAGCACATGCCCCAGTTTTTAGATGTTACAGTACTAGATGCCTTAAATTTAGAGAGTCACACCGGCTGCTGATGCAGCACATCTCGGCAGCCACCTGCAGCAACAGTGGTAGGGCCCTGTGGAGCAGTGGAACATTGAGGTACTGTTGCTAGAGAGAGCTTCCTACTCTTTCCTCGATGAAGCTTACTATCTAGTTGCAAGTCCGCTGGCCACCGAACAGAGAATTTTTTATAACCTCCCATAGAAAGCCTCTTGCTTTAGCTGCAAAGGTGCCAGGACTCCTCATAAGTGTCTGAGTGTGTCCTGGAAGCAGCTCTTGGCAAGGAGGTGTAATCCCAAATGAAGAGGGTCAGCAAGTCTAGGCCAGCCTTACACAGAACAGCCATTCCCGATGCCACAGAAACATGTACTTGCTCAGAAAAAAGCTTTATTGGCACAGACTTTTGATTGCAGGTATTGCCGACAGGTCCTATGTGAGACGGTGCGGACGGCAAAGCTTACGCCAATTGCTGCACGGCTGCAAGAGCTTGAGGGAAGAATTGACCAGCATATTATCCCCAAAGAGGTAGGACAGAGCTGGGAGCTCAAATTCACCCTCTCCTCTGTTGTTTTTGTTCCTTTCAATTCTGAAGTTCCCATTACCATGGAGAAGAGGCGCACTGGGCCCAGTTACCGTCAGAGCCAGATTATTTCTCTAGCACAGGTTACCCCAAGCTGACAGTCTGTCTTTGATATTTGTGCAGGTTAGCTTGGAGCCTAAAATGTGCTCTTCCCCTATCCTCTGTGAGGACGTTATTACAGAACCCTGAGTGGATTTGCATTTAGTAGTTTATTATAATGGTCTTCCGTGGACTCCTGCTGGCTTTTGAAGGGATCTCTGTCTCTGGGCTTAGTTGTGCACAGACGATCCTATTTTAAGAACATAAGAATGGCCATATTGAGTCAAATCAATGATCCATCTATCCCAGTATTCTGTCTTCTGACAGTGGCCAGTGCCAGATGCTTCAAAGGAAATGAACAAAACAGAGGAGTCATCAAGTGATCCATTGTCATCCAGTTCCAGCATTTGGCAGTCAGAAGCTTATGGACACCCAGAGCATGAGGTTGCATCCTTGACCATCTTGGCCAATAACCATTGATGGACCTATCCTCTGTTAACTTATCTAGTTAGTTCTCTTTCTAACCCAGTTATACTTTTGGCCTTCACAACATCCCCTGGCAACGATTTCCACAAATTGGCTATGCATTGTGTGAAGAAGTACTTCTTTTGTTTATTTTAAACCTTCTGCCTATTAATTTCATTGGGTGACCCCTGGTTCTTGTGTTATGTGAAAGGGTAAATATTTCCTTTCAGTTTCACTTATTCACTTACTCCACACCATTCGCGGTATTATTGAAATTCATCTGCCATTTTGTTGCCCAGTCACCCAGCTTTGTGAGAACTCTTCATAGTCTGCTTTGGACTTAAATTACCTTGAGTAATTTTGCATCATCCTCACATTGCACCTCATTGTTTACTCCTTTTTCCAGTTCACTTATTAAATGATGAACAGCACTGATCCCAGTACAGATCACTGGAGGACAACACTATTTACATCTCTCCATTCTGAAAATGGACCATTTATTCCTATCCTTTGTTTCTTTCTTTTAACCAGGTAGTGACCCTGGAGAGAATCTTCCCTCTTATCCTATGACTGCTTACTTTGCTTAAGAGTCTTGAGGGACGTTGTCAAAGGCTTTTTGAAAGTCCAAGTACACTATCCCCTGGATCACCTTTATCCACTGTGGCAAATGGCCGGCTTCACCCTAGTGGATCTCGCGCTTTTGCCTCTCGTAGTGGGCCAGGGTGTCAGTTACCCCATCTCCCCAGGGAGGGAGGGAGGTAGGGACCCGGGCCCGCCTGCTCCTGTGGGTTCCAGCCTAGGGGCCCTATGAGCAGCAGCTTTGTGCTGCTGGCACCTATTCACAGCTGTAGTCTTTTCCCCTGGGCTACTTTCCCCCTGCTCCCTTGCTGCCTGGGGCTGGGCTTCTTTACCCAGGCCCCTGTGCCTGCGGGAGTATCACAGTCCTGCTTGGGCAAGCTTCCCCCTCCTGGGCCTAGTACCTTTCTCTGCACGCTTCTCTGCTCACCTACACAATTCTGAACTCCTCCTCCACCACCTTCACACAACTCTGAATTCCTTTCTGCTCCTTCACACAGCACAACACACCTCTAGCTCACACGCTGTCTGTCTGGCACACAGGGCTTTTATTAGGCACCTGGCTGGGCCCTAATTGGCCTCCGCTGGTCCTAATTGCCGTCTAATGACACTGGCTAAGCTGCTGGGAACAGACCCCTGAACTTTCTGGGCCTTCCATACCTCCCTTCCACATTCTCCTCCTGCTGGTGCTGGGGAAGTAACTGCTGGTGCGGAGGAGCTCCTGCTGCTTGGGGGCCCTGCCGGCCTGCTCCCCTCTCGGTTTGGCCAGTCAGGAAGGAAGGAAGGAGGGAGTGGCCTCCGCCACTGCCACCCACCTGTGAGGGGGCCTTTCCTGTCCGGCTGCTTGCTGCCACCGCTGCCTGGGAGTCTGCTGCTGCTGCTTCTGCTGTGAATTGCTGCCTGTGAGAAGGAGGACAAACACCTCCACCACCACCACTGCTGGGGCTTAGCCTCAGGAGGGGGCTAATCTGTTTTGAACTGAGTAACTGCACTATCTCTGCTCTTGTGGTGGTGGGGAAAAGGAAAGGTACTGTTGCTTCTGTGGGGAGAGGGGGAGTGGCGTGGAGCACTCCCCCTGATCCATCTGCTCCCCACCCCACCACTGTCGCCCCCTCCACCACCCCCAGCCACCGCTTGCTTCGCCTCCTCACCCTCAGCCAAGCTGCTCATCCTCTGGACTAACTGGGACTGCTGCAGCAGCAGGGACTTGTTCCACCACCCAGGCCCACCTGGGTGCACGTGCTTCCCCCCTTACCACCCAGACCTGCCCTCCCTTTCCTGGCTATGTCTAGCCGAAGGGCTTTCCCCACCCTCTGCTTTGCCCTCCGGCTGTCCAGGAACAGTTTACTCCCCTTTCCTTCTCTTTGCAGTCTGCTCCGCCCACCCATTTTTATCCCCCCCACCCCCCGCCCTTGGGTTCCCTTAGTTTCCTGGCCCCGAGTGTTTGTTAGCTTGCCTTGCCCTGTCCTGCCCCTGCCCTGCCCCTGCCCTTTAGCATTTGTTGTTTGCCCCTGCCCCGGCCTGTTCCGCTCCCGAGGAGTCCTCTGTTCTTCCCTGCCCTGCCCTTGCCTTGTGCTGACCCTCCTATAGTCCCCCATGCCCTCACTGCTTACCCCTGCCCCCTCCACCCTGTCTCTTCAGTGTGCCCGGGTGCTCTTCGGCACTTGTGAGCCCCCGCAGACCCCCATTTCTTTTCATTGCGCCCCCTGCTTACTGCACCCCCTAATGATATAGTAACCCTCCCTCCCCAGTGCAGCTGGAGGAGTCAGCATCCCCCACATCCTGAATCTGGACCCTGACATCTCTCCTTCCCCCCTTTGCGGCGCTGTCCTCCCCTGCTTGCAGCCTAGCGGGGAGGAGAGGTTAGCCACCCCACCCCTCCCCTTCTCAGCCCCCTCCTCCCCTCAGTGTTTGCCCAAGACCCCTCCCTGCCGGTGCCCTCCTCCCCTGCCTGCAGCCTAGCAGGGAGGAGTGGTCAGCCCTGACCCACCCCTTTGCCCTTGCCCCTCCCCCCCAGGTGCCTGTTCCTGCCTATCCCCCCCAATGAATCAAACGGCCCCTTCGGTCGCCCTGTCCCTTCCCCTCAACCTGCTCCCCCGCCTACCCCTGCGGCGACCGCTGCTGCTGGTCCTACTGCCACCGCTGCCCCCACCGGGGCACCGGCAGTGGCAGCGGCAGGCACTGGGGGGACCTCCACCGCTGCTGCCCGTGCTTTCTCGACCAGCAGGAAGGGCCAGGGCAAGAAAAAGGGCAAGAGCCCCTCCTGGAAGGCAACGCCCCCCGTGGTATGGGCCACCCTCCCTGCCGTGGCCTTGCCATTGGCCACAGCCACCCCCTCCACTGGCTCTGGGGGTGCTTCTGCCTCAACCCCCAGAGTGTATGCTCAGGTAGCTGCCACCTCTCCAGCCACCGCCTTGTCATCTGCCCCCGCTGCCTCCTCCAGTTTCATCTCCAGTGACTGGGGTCCAATGCCTCCTGCTGGCCGCCTCACCCCATGTGGAGACCTATATGCGGGTGTTGGCGCGGGTGGTGGGGCCCTCGGCCTCCAAGATGTACGGCAAGTTCGTCGTCTTTCTGGCACTGAAGGCCACCGCCCAGGAGGCGGTAGAGAAGGGCCTGGCAGTGGGAGGCGTCTACGTCCCCTTAGAGCCCCTGGAGGATCTGCGCATACGGGTGGTGCTCATTTCCTTCCCGCCCTTCCTCCCTAATGCTGCCCTGCTTCCCTTCCTCTCCACCCTGAGGGAAACTTTTTCAGTTCTCACTCCTCTCCCGTTGGGCTGCAAGGACCCACTCTCCGTCACGTTTTGCCTTTCCGCCAGCAGGTCTAACTCCAGCTGCCACTGCTGACAGCACGTGACAGGGCGGCCCTCTTGGGGTCCTTCCTGGTGCCCCCTAAAGGGACCCAGTACCGAATCCATTATTCCATGGAGAAGGCCTGATGCTTCCTCTGCCAGGCGACAGGGCATGTCCGGAGGGACTGTCCCCTGGCCCGGTACAGAGGAGCGCCTGGGTCGCCTGAGGTCCTGGTGGGCACTGGCCCTGCCATCGCCAGCAGCCCCAGCCGCCCGGCCCCCGTGGCTGCTCCTCCTCCGGTGCCCATCTCTGTCTCTGCTCGGGACATGGTGGTGCCCCCCCATCGTGCCCCAGTGAGCGGCCGGGCCCCGTTGCCCCCACAGTGAGTTCTGGGACGGGGCCCGTGGAGGAAAGGGTGCCCAGGTTGGACTCTGGTTTGGGAGACTTCCCATCCCCTTGCCGCCCTGTCCCCATCCCCTCAATCCCCGACACCATCGCCCTTGCCACCTGGCCCCAACCCTGCAGGCTGGCCCCCAGTTAACACATTCGAGGGCTGGGTGCTTGTCGGGGGGCAGCGCGGCAAGTGGAAGAAGGCTCAGAACCTCCCTGCCCACTCGGATGGGAAGGAAGCCCCCTGGACATCTCTGCAGGGGGCCGCCATCGCTGAGCCTTCTGCTGCGCACCCCCGATGAAGCCCAGCAGGTAGCGCTGGTTGAGGAGGATGCTGCAGCAGTGAGGAGGGGTAGCATGCCTCCCTCCATGGAGGCCCTATTGAATTCCCTCCCCAGTGAGGCCTCTGAGGGAGCCGTCCCTGCCACCCTGCCATCTCTGTCCTCTGTTGATGCCAAGACGACTGCCGCCTCGGCTTCTGGCAGGGTGGCACCTGTGGTGGTGGAGGGGGATTTCGGCTCCATTTTTGAAGAGATCGAGTCCTGGGTCTGACCTCGGTCACCCAGGGGGAGGACGACCCTCTGCCATCGGATCTTGATCTGGGCGGCCTTGTGCAGCCCCCTCCCCTTCCTCTCAACTCCCTTCCCCAGACTGCTGTCCCCGCCTTCGAGTCACCTCTGGACGCTCCCATCTGCCCGGCTGTGGATAGCATCACACCTGCAGCCACTGAGCCTCTCGAGGCGACGGCTGGCGCCGAGTCCACCATGGCACCTGGCATCGGCGAGGGCCCTCCCCCCAAACCTACACTCCTGACCCCCATGCCAGGTCAGGTGGAGCTGCACCCCGGTGGCTCAGCCACCGGAACCCCTGATCCCAGCCCCGCCCCTGCCTCTGTTCCTGTCACCGCTCCTGACCCCGCTCCCACCCCCAATACCACTCCTGTCCCTCCCCCATCCACCTCCTGTATTGTTACTGCGCCCAGGGTTGTGTCATTTCCCCCTTACATCTGCCAACTGCCGGGAGGCGGTATTTGAGTTCCACCTCCCACCCGGGGCTGCTGTCTTCCCTCTGCCGCCATCTCTTGTGCCAGGGGTCAAGGCAGGCAGCACGGCACTCATGACATCGGCGCCGCATCGGGGGTTTGTCCCCTGTCTGCCTGTCTCTGTCAGCCATGGGGCTGCCACGGAGTCCTGGCCGGAGGATGGCCCGGGGTCTTCCACCCCAGCCCCCAAGACGCTGCAGGACGAGCTACGGGCTTTCCTGGCCGACTGTCGTGGGGCCAGGAACAGGGTGCAGCTTTCCCTGCAGCGCTGGAGGGATTTCCACCTTGTCCTCCAGGCCATTAGGACTATTCTGAAGGAGGGCAAAGGAGCCAGGAGGCAGGATTCCGTGGACTGCCGATGGACCCTCAGCTTCCATGACTCCCTCCTGGCCTTCAAGGTTGGTCACGGATTGCTGCAGGGCCTGATGGGGGCTGCAAGCGTTCTTGCCCATGAGGATCCTCCCCAGCCCTCCCCATGGCCCCGACCATCTTCGCAACCTTGAATGCCAGGGGCTGTAGGATGGGTCTCCGCAGGAGCCAGGTGTTTTCCTTCCTCCAAGAAGGAGGGTACTCTGTGGTGTTCCTGCAGGAGACCCATATGGATCCAGCTGCCAGGGTTAGGTGGCAGCTGGAGTGGGGGACAGGCTGTTTTTAAGCCACCTCTCTGCCCGTGTGAGTGGAGTTGCCACCCTGTTCTCCCCTGACCTACAGCCCAAGGTGCTGGGAGTTGCCGAGGTCGTGCCAGGTTGCCAGCTGCACCTCTGGGTCCACATGGAGGGGCTAGTGTTGAATCTCATCAATGTCTACACCCCAACATCGGGCCCAGAGAGGGTGTGGTTTTTCCAGCAGGCGTCCGCCTTCCTGAGCACCCTGGATCCTCATGAGTGCCTGGTCCTGGGACCGAGCAGTGCCAGGCCGCCGCGGATGTCCTCTGGGAGATTATAGCCCATCACTCCCTGGTGGATGTCTGGCACGACCACCACCCGGACGACGTCGTCACCTTCACCTTTGTCCGGGTAGGGGAAGACCAGTCGCGCCACTCCCGGTTGGACCGCATTTATTTTTACCGTCACCACCTTTCGCGGGCCCACTCCTCCAGCGTCTGGCCAGCCCCCTTCTCGGATCACCACCTGGTGACGATGACGGTCTCTCTCACCATGGGGAGGCTGGGGCCGGACTACTGGCACTTTAACAATAGCCTGCTGGAGGATGTGGGCTTCGTGGCGTCCTTCCTGGAGTTCTGGCTGGCTTGGAGGGAGCAGAGGTGCATTTGTCCCTCGGCACAGTGCTGGTGGGACGTGGGGAAGGTACACGCTGGGCTCTTCTGCCATGACTACACTCGGGGGGCCAGCTGACAGAGGGATGCGGGGATAGAGCAGCTGGAGCAGGAGGTCTTGAAGCTGGAGAGGCGTCTGGCTGCCAGCCCCGAGGATCCATCCCTCTGCAGAGTGTTCTGGGAGAAGCGGGAGGAGCTCCGGGCCCTCGAAGACCTTCAGGCTCGGGGCACCTTTGTTCGATCCTGCATCCATCTTCTTTGGGAGATGGATCACAGTTCCTGCTTCTTCTACGCCCTGGAGAAAAGGAGGGGGGCCAAGAAGCATGTCACCTGCCTTTTGGTAGATGATGGTGCCCCCTCAAGGATCTGGTGGAGATGTGTGGAAGGGTCAGGGCCTTCTACGCTGACCTCTTCTCCCCGGATCTGACCAAAGCCACCGCCTGCAGGGTGCTATGGAACTAACTTCCCATGGTCAGCACAGGCAACCGGGACGAGCTGGAGCTACCTCTCACTCTGGCTGAGCTCTCTGAAGCCCTTCGTCTTATGCCCACCAATAAATCTCCAGGTATGGACAGGCTGACTGGAGGTCTACCACGTGTTCTGGAACGTCCTCGGCCCAGACCTAGCCGCCATCCGGGCCAAGTCCGAGGCCAGCAGAGAGCTCCCCCTCTCGTGCAGGCAAGCCGTGCTTGCCGTGCTGCCCAAGGAGGGGACCTCCGTGACCTTCAGAATTGGTGTCCCGTCTTGCTCCTCAGCATGGACTATAAAATCATAGCCAAGGCCGTATCGCTGAGGCTGGGGTCCATGCTGCAGGATGTAGTCCATCCTGACCAGACCTACACGGTCCCAGGCTGCACCATCTTTGATAACCTTTATCTGGTCTGGGACCTCTTGGTGCTCAAATATAGGGATGGTCTGTCGTTTGCCCTCCTGTCCCTGGACCAGGAGAAGGCATTCTACTGGATGGACCACAGGTATCTCCTGGGCACCCTGCAGGCGTTCAGCTTCGGGTCCCATTTCGTGGGCTTTCTCCGGGTGCTGTATGCCTCCGCAGAGTGTCTGGTCAGGCTCAACTGGACTCTGACCAAACCGGTCAGCTTTGGGCAAGGAGTGCATCAAGGCTGTCTGGTGTCAGGCCAGCTGTACACTCTGGCCATCAAGCCCTTCCTCTGTCTCCTCTGCCGCAGATTGATGGGGTTGGTGCTCCATGAGCCAGAGCTGAGGCTGGTCCTGTCAGAGTACTCCAACGACATATTCTTTGCGGTCCAGGACCCGGGTGACCTGGTATGGTTGGAGACCTGCCTGGCCGTCTACTCAGCAGCCTCCTCCAACTGGGTCAAGAGCTCTGGCCTGATGGTAGGGTCCGGGTGGTGGGCAAGCTCCCTCCCTCCCACCCACCCGTGCTTCAAGCCCTCCGGTGGAAGTGCGGGTCCGCTGCACTATCTGGGCATTTACCTTTCCGCCACCCATCCCTCACCGGCGGAGAACTGGCAAGATTTGGAGGGCAGAGTGTCTGAGTGGCTGCGGAGATGGGCAGGACTGCTCCGGTGCCTCTCCCTTCGGGGGAGGGCACCGGTCCTCAACCAGCTAGTCCTGTCCATGCTCTGGCACCGGCTCAATACCCTGGTCCCGACCCCAAGCTTCCTGGCCCACCTCCAGGAGACAGTTCTGGAGTTCTTTTGGCCAGGACTGCACTGGGTCACTGCAGGGATCCTGAGTCTTCCCCTGGAGGAGGGCGGGCAGGGCCTGTGCTGTCTCTACAGCCAGGTCCACATCTTCCACCTCCAGGCCCTGCAGAGACTCCTTTATAGTGCAGGTAGTCCGGCGTGGAGCCACTTGGCCCACATCCTCTTCCAAGGGCTCCGATGTGACCGGGCAGCTCTTTTATCTCCATCCCCGAGGTCTTCCGCTAGGCCTCTCCAAGCTGCCGGTCTTCTACCAGGACCTCCTCCGGGCCTGGACCCTGGTCTCGGCCTCTAGGCCCCTTGTGGCCACTGAGGGGGTGGATCTCCTCGCGGAGCCCCTGCTACACAATCCCCATCTTCGTGTGCAGGCGGCGGAGACCCTCTCGGTGCACCGGAGGTTGGTCCTGGCAGGAGTCACCAAGATCGGAGATCTCCTGGACTAGGACCGGGGGACTGGGTGGATCCCCAGGTGCTGGCTCAGCGCATGGGGCGCTCCACCCTTCCGAACCCCCCGGCGTGTACTGCAGGAGGTGAGGGCAGCCTTGGTTTACCTCAACCGGGTCCTGCGAGAGGGCGCTCCCCACCCCCACCTTCAGTCCTAGTCCTCCGGAGCTTTTTATTGGGTCCCAGCCCTGTGAGCCCCACCAGCCAGCCTCTCCCCACACACCGAGTGCTGCACGATTTTCAGCCAGTCCCTCTTCGAACCGTGCCAAGGGACCATCTGTACCTGCTCGTGCTCCACACCCTTCACTTCCTCTCCCTTGTGTCCCTCCCAGACACCAAATGGTGGGACCTACTATCACCTGTGGAGGGCGAGGACCCCAGGTTTGCCAGTATCTATTCCACCATGACCCCGCGGCCCGCCAGGGACATCAGTTGGTAGCTTCTTCACAGAGCCATGAGCACGGGCGTGTACTTGGCATGGTTCACCCCTCGCCCTGACACCTGCCTTTTTTGCGGCGTGAGGGATACCCTGGCGCACATTTATCTGGAGTGCGCCAGGCTGCAGCCCCTGTCTGGCTCCAGTTCTGGCTGCACTTTTCCCCACACTTGTTTTTATATGCACACCCCATCCATGGCCCCACAAAGTCACAGGACCTCCTCGTCAACCTCCTCCTAGCACTGGCCAAAGTGGCCATCTATAACATCAGGGAGTGGAGGTTGGCTGGGGGGGGGCACCCTGTGACTGTGGGGCCTATTTCCACTCCTCCATTCGTTCATACATCCGGGCAGAGTTCCTCTGGGCAGCGTCTGCTGACTCCCTAGACACCTTTTGGGAGCAGTGGGCGCTGTCCAGGGTTCTCTGCTCGGTGTCCCCTTCTGGTACCCTCTTTCACCCTTTTACCCTCATGCTCCTTCCTGTTTTTTCATTAGTTGTCCCAAGCAATCAGTTGTGTCCTGGGCTCAATGACTCCTCCCGTTAGGCTGGGGGAGGGGCCTTTAGCAGTGTAATCCACTCCCCGGATTACAAATAAGACCACTCTCCTACTGCCCTCTGTCTTTACTATATCACACCACGTATTTGCTGACCTCCTTGAAGAATTCTAATAGATTGGTGAGGCATGATTTACCTTTACAAAAGCCGTGTTGAGACTTTCCCAACAAATTGTGTTCATCTACATGTCTGATAATTCTGTTCTTTACTGTAGTTTCAACCAACTTGCCTGGTACTGAAGTTAGGCTTACCAGCCTATAATTGCCAGGATCACCTCTGGAGCCTTTTTAAAAAGTTGGCTATTGCTCCCTTCATCTAGTACAGAGGCTCTTTTAAGCGATAGATTACATACCATAGTTCTGCAATTTCTTATTTGAATTCCTTCAGAACTCTTGGGTGAATACCATCTGATTCTGGTGATTTATTACTGTTTAATTTATCAATTTGTTCCAAAACCTCCTCTACTGACACCTCAGTTTGGGACAGTTCCTCAGATTTGTCACCTAAAAAGAATGGCTCAGGTATGGATATCTCCTTCACATCCTCCGCAATTAACACCTATGCAAAGAATTCATTTAGCTTCTCCACAATGCACCCCTCTTCTTCTAGTGCTCCTTTAGCACTTCTATCATCCAGTGGCCCCACTGATTTGTTTGGCTTCCTGCTTCTGATTTACAGTAGAACCTCAAAGATACGAACACCAGAGTTACAAACTGACCAGTCAACCGAACACCCTGTGGAACCTGAAGTAAGCAATTAGGCAACAATGGGATGTGGGGGGAGGGAGCGAATACTATACTTTGCCTGTATTGCATCTTAAAGGTTGGCACATCTGGGTTTCCTGTTCCCAACTCCGCTTGCCTTGTGAGGGGCAGCCATTTACAGGTAGGAGATGAAGACGCTGAGATTCACAGGCACTGCTGTGAGCCCCTGCTGTCAGCCTAAGGCAGCCTGACTCAGGCATGCAGAGCAGATGCATCCTCCCTTCGTCTCAGGAGAGGGACAAGCTTGCAAGCTCAAGCCCAGGAAAGAGGGACCTGCTGAGAACTGCTGCTGTTGCAGCCAAATCCTGGCCTGGAGTAGGAGCCAGAGTTGGAGCTGCTACCTGAATGCTGCACTATGGAATTTTAAAGGGCCACAGCCTGTACACCAGTGCTGCCCCACCACTGCCCAGGCCTCCACTCCTGGGTCCTGCCAGCACCCCTGGGAATGCAAGGGGCAGGGGACGGAGGGGCACTGGCAGCAGGCTGGTGCCAAGTCCTTTTAAAATGTTTCTTTGCAGGCATTGCATTCTTGTGACTGTTCCTTTTAATTTCTGTTTAACTAGCTTCCTCATTTTTGTGTAGTTCCCCTTTCTGAAGTTAAATACTACTGTGGTGGGCTTTTTTGATATTCCTCCTTTCCATCTCCTCCTCCCCTCTCCTCGATTATGGTTGCTCTTCCCAACCAGTTCAGCTACATTCACCTCTTGGACCAGATCCTGTGCTCCACTTAAGACTAATCAAGAATTGCCTCTCCCCTTTTGGGTTCCAGGACTAGCTGCTCCAGGGAATAATCATTAATGGTGTCCTGAAACGTTATTTCTGAATCCTGTCCTGAGGTGATATGTACCCAGTCAGTATGGGAATAGCTGAAATCACCCATTATCACTAAGTTTTGTATTTTGATAGCCTCTCTAATTTCCCTGTTCATTTCACAGTCACCATCACCATGCTAGTCAGGTGGTCGGTATATATTCTTATTGCTATGCTCTTATTCAAGCATGAAATTTCTATCCATAGACATTCTGTGGTACAGTTTAATTCATTTAAGTTTTTTACTATATTTGACTCTGCTTTCTTTCACATGTAGTGCCACTCCTCCACTAGCATGACCTGTTCTGTCATTCCTGTATATCAGGGGAGGCCAAACTATACCTTGTGAGCCGCATAAGCCCCCATTCTCCGCCTACACGACTGCGGTGGGGAGCTTGGAGCTTCTACCCTGTGGCAGGGTGATGGGGCTAAAGGATTCCGCCCAGCCGGGTGGGGCGGGTCTCTGTAAATTTAGCCATGCATGCTATATATATTGTACCCTGGTATTAGTGTCCCATTGATTATCCTCATTCCACCAAATTTCTGTCGTCATTCCACCAAGCAGGGTCTGATACTGTCACCTTTACAGACACAGAGTAATATCTTCTTCTGCATGCAGTCCACTGATTCCAGTGGGACTTACTTGCAAAGCCCATAGAAGTCAAAACAATGGATCAGGCCCTAAGGTACTACTAACCATGAGCAAGCGTGGCAGAATTGGGCCCTTACATTATATAAAATCTTAATTTACGGGCAAATGCTGCTTGCCTTACTCACTGAGTAGTCCCATTGAAGTCAGTGGGACCAGAACAAAATGTATTGTAATTCCATTTACTTCAGTTGAGTTGCATCAGTTTACATCAGGTTTGAATTTGGTCCAATGGGACTAATTCACATAAAGGAAACAGAACTTGACCTGTAGATTGTAAACTCTTCAGAACAGTGATGTCACAATAGATCTGCTGAAAAATAAAAGTAAAATATGAGATATTTGGAAGCCATACAAGTCTGACATTCATAAGTCAGGCGCTGCTTTTTGAGTGTTTGGATCTCACTAGGTTGGATTGAGCAGAGTTGACATGATGATGCTGGCTCCCTTTTGCTTGCATTAAATTGCTTGCTGACTGACACATATGCTCCTTTTTAATTTCAGTATGGATTTGAGTAGGTTCCTTGCATAAATGGAAGTGATGGTTTGAATTTATACAGGGGATAAGATCAATCCTAATCTTTAATGTACTTTGTATCGTTTGTGCCTGACTTTGTTGTGGGAGGAATGAGGAGATCATGTATGTGAAACAGGTTTTGCTTTTGTGTACTAGAGATGGGACTGAACCAGAACCATGGATCCAACAGCCCCAGAATTTTAGTGATGTTTGATCTGTATCTGAACTTGTGACAGGATCCTATCTCAACATAAGCTAAACTTGAACTTTGGATATGAACACCCTGGAAGTTTGGATCCGGATATGAACTTAGTGGCTTGATTCCCTACCCTTTATAGAAACCAATAGGGTCCTATTAAAGCTGCTCTAAAGACATATGAAATTTAATAGAAAATGATACCTTTGATATAGGAATTATTTTAAGCTATCCTACAGAGATAGGATATGTTGTTAAATGTGATAAGATGGTAAAAGAAAAATACCCAGTTGAATGGTATATCCTTTTCTGTTATGTACTAAAAGACTCTTCCATAAAGGCTGTCTAATGGTTACTGACTAGTGTCTAGAGACAACTTTATCCCTCTTGTGTATTCTAGACTAACTCAGATGTGGTTTTGTTTTCTTTTCTTTTCTTTTCATTTCAGACTCTTGTGCTTTACGCTCTTGGTGTGGTGCTTCAGGACAATTCAGCTTGGGCATCACCCTATAAGTATGGGACACCAGAAACTTTAAGTTTGTTCTTTTTTCTTTTTGGATCTTGCCTCTCAATCTTCAGATGAATATGCTGTCAAACCTTCCTTAAGCAGCCTGTTGTGGAGGGAGGTGGAAGGGACTCCCTGCTAAGATTTGCTGAGGTCTTTTGATAGTTTTCAAGGCCAGCGATTTGGATAACTCCAAATGTGATCTTGCCAGGCTACGTATTCATTATGTGTTAAGGAGTTTGACAACAGATTTTTCTGGCTATTCACAGCCCTCCTGTGGCAAATGCTGTGTGATTATTTTTCAGGTTTGCTGCAAGAAGAAAACAGTGATTAAAATGAATTTGAAATCACTATTCATTACCATAAACAATGGCTCACAGAAGGAAATGTCAATCAGAGATTTTTGTTTTTTAAAGGGAAGGAAACTCTACCTCATTATTTCCACCCATGAAAACAAAAAAGGATCCTGGCCCAAAAATTAGAACTCCAGAGGGTGAAAGGAAATGCTGTAGCTCACTTTGGCCTCCAGATGGCAATTGTTAGCACTGATCTAACATAGCTTAGGCAAGAAAAAATTTGGGTCAGTGATTATTGTCCAAGAGGAAAGACAATGGAGCTCATGGGACAAAAAATTGCTCTAAGGTCTCTATTCTTTCTATTACAGCCATAACCCTGGCTTCAGAGGAAGAGGGAGGGTGCAGAGACCTTTTGCCCTATCAGCATCATGCTAGCCGTTGCCTCCAAGAGCACTAGGGGATCAAACACCAGAATGATAGGTGAACTGTCCTTAGTTTGCAAAGGGAGCACCGGGTCATCTGGTTGGATAGGAACCTGGAGGACAGGGCCATGGCCCACAGTCAGCACAACACACACCCAGTTATTGCCTGCCAGTAGATCAAGTGCTGAGATTGTGGTTGACCTGGGGGAGGTGTGTTTGAGGATTTCTTGTGTGCCCTCCTTTTGCCCACCTGAGCAAGTTTAGCCACAGTGCAGCCCTAAAATAATGTGGGTCAATGTCTGCTTTCAATAGCTTTTCTGAATGACTGTTTTTATTGAATTATTGTTATAGCATCTGTAATTTGCCATTTTTAATTTGGTGTGAGTGTAGATCCCATTCCTACTTCCACTGAAGGTCAATGGGAAATCTCCTTTTGAGTTTAATGGGAATAGGATCAGAATTGTAGTTCAAAGGTTTGAAGTGTAATGGAAAGAATCTAATACCTGGTGAGAGAGAATTTTCTTAGTCATCTCATTGCACATTTTCTATACTATCATGGCTCATGTTTTAAACTGCCTGGCATTTTATTAGTCTCCTGTTTGGTTACTTGATTATGGGAATCTCATTTTAATTAAACCAAGCATTATACAGTAGTTCCCTTAAAGCTTTCATCAACCCAGTACTGAAACAAGTAGTTCTTGTTTTAATGAATCATCAGTTCCCCCCACACTCATGCCAACTGCTTGAAGTGGAGGGTGAGGGGCAAGAAGAATTGAAAATCTTCATGTAAGTGGTGGAGAAGGAAAGGAAAGAGAAATTAGATTGCATGTGCTCTTCGCAATCTATGTGACTTAGGAGGGAGAAGGCATTCGATTGATGCTGATAGAAAAGTAGTGGGATCCTGAGCTGTAGGATTTCATTAGTTTCTGCTCCTTATGGTACACACATGTGCACACACATGCATACCCAGGAAGAATCAGTCCCTGTTTTGTTTTACAGATTTGATCCAGACAGATTCAATGATGAATCCACTATGAAAAACTTTTCCCTACTGGGGTTTTCAGGAAGTCAGGAGTGCCCAGAGTTGAGGTGAGATAAAGAAAAGGCTGTGTATGTGTGGAATGGAAGGGTAGGAAGAAACAGCTTGTTCCTGTTAAATTTGTCAAGTATTGAACACCAGCCCTGACACACTATATCAGTCATGACTGATGAATTTATCTCATTGAATTTTTTTATTACTCCTTCCGCCTAGGTTTGCTTATATGGTGGCTACCGTGCTGCTGAGTGTGTTGGTGAGGAAACTATATCTGCATCCCATGAAAGGACAGGTCATTGAGACCAAACATGAGCTGGTAACCTCGCCAAAGGAAGAAGCATGGATAACTGTATCCAAGAGAAGCTGAATGGACCATGCCCAGAGTGTGAGAGAGAAAGTGCTTCAGAAAGGAACCCTTCTGCATCATGCTGAACTTGTCAAGGGTTTAACATTACAGTTTCATTACCTTCCATGTTCTTAACCCAGCAGCCTCTTGGTATTTTTTCTAACTCAAACTGTTGTCCCATTAAATTAGATTTAATCCTTATGCCTTTTGGATACATTATTTTGACTTCAAGCCTTTGTGTTTTCAATGAAGCAACATAATCTTACAATTTTACTTATAAAAACTGCTATGTTGGAATAGGCCAATGCTCCAGCTACCCTGCTGTTTGCCTGACAGTTGCTAAAGCTGGATGCCTTAGAGGGAACTATAAAGCCCTCTAATGCCAGGCAGTACTATGGGGAAATTTCTTCCTGACCCCAGCTAATGATAAGGCCCTGGAGACATGAAGATGAAGTGCCTTCCCTGTGACTTATAGCTGTATGTGTACCACTGCAATCTTGATAAAATGTGGGGGGGGAGGGGCTGAGTGCATGTAACAAAATGAGATGGGAATTACACACAACTTCTGGGTCCTTAGCTGTGTAATCCTGCTGGCATGGGGGAATTTGTAATAAAACTGACAGTTTTTATTAAACATGTTTATCAGGGTAGTGCATACGGACCAACTAAGAATGGGGCTCCATTGTGCTAGGAACTGTACAAAAACAGTCTTCTGCTTGTCCCTTCCCCGAAGAGCTTACAGTCTAAATAGGCAGGATGCCCACAGGGTAGGGGAACAGATAGAGCACACCAGCAGAGTGAACCATGTGATGGCAGCACATAGCATATTAGTTTCATGATGAACTTGTTTACAGGATTTTAGTTGGGATAAACTACATTAGAAGAAAAGAGAATGGGTGAGGGGATGTTGGAGAGAAGAGGGTTGTGGGGGCAGGGGAGAAGAAAGTAAGAGAGGCAGGTGTGGAGTGAAGCTGAGGTTAAGTGATGATGGGGAGGGGGAGAGTTGGAGCAAACAGCCAATCAGCGCAGGGCATGTACAGCCCACCCAGTCAAAACTATAGGAAATTCTCTGACTGGCCACAGGTGGTCCCTGCTTTGGCTGCTTTTCAGCTGAGTAGCTCCTGCTGACTGGGGTCTCTGGTTGGTTCCTCTCCAGTTTCTCCTCAAGGCCAAATGGTGAGGTGTGGAGAAGAGGTGTGGCATCACCTGGGTGGGTCATAGTTTCCCCAGACTGTGGGGAGGTCCCCTGCACAGTGCTGGGTGGCCCCAGCTGATCACGTGGGTGGGGGAGGGAAACAGTTGTACAACTCCAGACAAAACAGAAGTGGCGGTTTTAAAAAGAACAAGGCAGGGATTTTCTAGCCAGCAGATTTTTAGGCCAGCATCTGATTTAATCAGCATCAGGAATGTTGGCTGAGCATCATTCATCACACAGCATCAGGTCATGCAAGGCTGACAGCAAATGGGGGAAGTGAAAAGGGCTGATTTTATAGGCCTTTGCGTTAATATTGTTCTAATTAATGACTAAAAAGCCTTTTAAAGAATCCTTTTTCTCCTCCCAGCCAAATCAGCACCAAGTACAGTCTCTCTCCTTGCCCTAATGCAGTGGTTCCCAACCTCTCTTTTTTTTTGGAGCCTGTTGGAATAGACAGGCAGGTGCCCTTATGTCCCCCTCCCCTATATCCTGACACACTTGCTGTTCTCTCTCTACTTTATTCTGTCCATTTTTCACTCTTCCTTCTTGTCTTTTCTTTTTGCTCTTTTATATGTGTTTTCCCCACCACCATCTCACTATTCTCACATCTCCTAAACCTTCTTCCTCTGATCCCCTCCCCCTCTCAGCAAAAAGCCACACAGTGCTGGCAGTGCTCATCCGGAGCTTAAATAGAGACACTTGGGCTGGCAGGTGTCTACCTCAGTTTGCGGCTACCTACATGTGAGTTGTTCTCACAACCAGCCACTTTAAGAGCTGCAACAGCAGGAGGGAGGCTTCCAAGGACCTACTTTCTACTTCATCTGCAGAGGGGGCAGCATGTTTCAGGCAGGGAGAAAGATCTGGACAGCTGCTGCTTTCTTCACCTACACTGTGATCCTTTCCTCTAGCACCTCCAGGTTGGGAAATGCTGCTCTTATAAAAGTGTCTTTTTTTTTTTTTCTTTGTTGCTCGCTGCCAGCCTAATCAGTGTCCTAGTGGCTGTGACTGGGTTAACATCTGATGCCACCTTCAGTGGAAATCAAACAAACTCCTGCCTTTAGGTTCACAGCATGAGCTCTGCTTTTGTGGAACTGGGGGATTCAAAACTCCAGAATGCTCCCTTGTCCCATTGATACATGGGGGTGGGTGGGAGGGAAAGATATTTTACTATCTTTGTTTTCTGACTAGAAAAAGAACCTTCACTGTGTGATGGTCTGTTACACCTCATTTTCCCAAAGGTTGCAGATATTTCCAAAACTCTTTGGAAAAATAAGCATAGACAATTTTGTTTTAAAATATTGCTGCTGGATGGAGGAGCTAAAATGGAGGATAACTTATTCTCAGATTGGCAGAATAACACTATCCGTTAAGAACCTTAAGGCCACAATTTGCTTTCTTACTATCACACAGCGGGAACGATGATTCAAACACGAGGCAGCTCTTTCAATAGTAATTATCCAAAAGCATCAAACTTCGGTTTAGCTAGTTCTGTTCCATGTTCACTGAACTGGTATAAGCTGTACTCTTGTGCTGTCCATTAAAGTCCTAGGTACACACAATGCTTATTCACCTCTTGTACTGGTTTAAATTGGGAATAATTCCACAGCAGTCTATGTCTGCATCTTGCACAGTTGGGGGTTACTGGAATACAAACAATACTCAGGTGTAAAATCAGTAAGTGGGAGAAGAATCTGGCCCAGTACACTGTAGAAGACTAACAACTGAAGAATAGCTTGTATTTGCTCTAGTGGTCAGTGCCAATGTAGAAAAATTCACTGCCCCATCAGCTAAAGGAAATGTGCCAAGTGCTGATAGAAATGAGAGGATGTAAAGTGATAAATGCCCAGCATACAAGTATCTCTCTAGCACAGTTACAATAATATTTTGACACTTTTTGGAGTGACATTAAGGTTGTGACTGAATTGTTTGCTTAATACTATAAGCATCCATTCTTCATTGCTTAATATCTGTCATTTCAAATTGGATGAGTTTTTTAAGATTCAATTCATGAGTCATGTTGCAATTTTTTCTTAACAAAATGACTTATTTTACAAAATTTGAATTTTCAGGCAGTTGTTCAAGGGCTGTTGCAATGTGCTTCCTCACTAACTTACTACTTTTCCTTGTTAAAAGCTCAAATTTTTTGGGGTGTCTTTTCCAGTAGGCAATTGTTTTTCCTCCAATGTATGTGGCTTGGGTGGCTGGGGTTTTTTTTTAAGTGAATGTTTAGGTTTGCCATTTTAGCATCTTTGACAAAGCATTCAGACAGAAAGCCTTTCTAGTCATAGAACAGGGTCATTATGTGCAGCTGCAGTACAGCCCTTGTGGAAAAGTCCTCCAAACACCAAACCAATAGAGTAGTGGAGAAAGTGGAGTAGTGGAGTAGTACTTCTATAGGCTTTTTTAATAGTCCTATAGGATTCAGTTCTATAATGGAACTATAATTCTTTTAAATTGGGTAGGAAGGTTCAAAAACCTTACAGAAAGGTTATCATTTTCTGTTAATCTATGGTATTTTATCATGGAAGTAAGCCTTGTGTGAGGTAAATCTGTCTCCATGCCTATTTAGGCTCCTGCAATAAGAACCAAGCAGGTTCTGGAGCCTCTGAGTGGGTGCAGGGGGCTGCCATTTTATTCTTATTGCAGTGAGGAGGCCATGGTATTTTGCAGAGGCTACAAAGGGTGATAAGTGCTATTATGGTGGTAGTTTTGTGATACAGGCACTTGTTGACCAGAACAACCATCTTATTTCAGCCAGGCCTCCAAATAGTCATTAAATGGCATTAGCTCATTATCTTTATTAAACTGGGCTGCATATAAACCAGTTGCCTAGAAGTGGTAATAGCCATAGCCCATTACCTGAAGTTCGAGAAATAACTGACAGTATTGTTGGCATCCATCTCTGGACTGAGTGCTGTACATTTCAGTTTGCATCCTCGAAAGGAAATAACTTTCAGGACCAGCTGACTCTTGCTCTTCCCTGCTGTCTGCAGATCTGAAAGGTCTTTGTTTGGCAATCTATTATTCTACGACTCCTCTGTTAAAACAGCTTGAAAAAGCTTTTTTAGCCTGCCCTTTTATGCTGTGTTGAATAAATTGAACCCCGGTGGTTGACCATGCAAAATGAAAAATCACCTGGATACTACATTCATGGGCAGTTCAGAACTGTCCATTTTAAAGGTCATCTATCACTACACTGTAATGTCTGAGATAGTGGCACATGGTTTTCTACACTGCCAATAGACAATAGCTAGAAGCTCACCTTTGACTATGACCCTGCTTGGCTCTTTCCAAGGCTTTTACCATTACTGCAGAAAGTAGTAAAGTATTAACTGGAATTAGATGCTGGTGTATATAGATACTGGCATCCAGATTGGTGCACTAGAATACACTGGTTATTTGGATCCCTTCTAGATCAAGCTCTTCATTTGGAGCTGGTGCAAAGGGAGCTGACTAGAATCACACTTGAAAGCAGTTTGGGGAAACAGGGCTGCACCCCCCCTTCTTCCCAGATGGGGTGATCTGAGACTGAAAGCAGCCGCTTTTAATGGTTGAGTTAAAGGCAAATCTCCATGGTTAGTAGTTAAGCCTTCAACCACCAGAAGGTGGTGCCATTGCAGCTTTAGGAGCAATTCTTGTTGACCATCTCAATTTAGCCTGAGTTAGGGCTGTTACATGGAAACGAGGGATTTCCCTGCCCTTCAAAGATGAGCATCAACTTGACAGCTGTCTGTTAGGGTTCTCAAGGATCACTTTTCAGTTAGGCAACTGCCACATGACATCTCTTGTGCTGAAGTGCCAGGATTTTGAGACTGGGGGAAGGGTAAGAGGAACCACCATGAAAAGACATAAAATGCTTTACATATGAGTGGGGGGAGAGAAGATAAAGAGTTGCCATGGCAATGTTGCCTGAAGATATGTATTTTTAAATCATTGTGAATTTTAGCATTCAAAACACATTTGCATCTCCTTGAAAGGTTTGGGGTTGAAAAAAAGCATTTTTTCCTACTTTCAGAGATTTTTTCCCCCTGAAGACTAGCCCCAAAGATAAGTAAAATATGTGCTATTGGCCTGATGTTCACACGGTCATAAAGAAAAGTTTTGTTTCCAGAGGGACAGAAGTATCCATCATTTGTCCTATTCCCTTGGCCAAATGGCTGACAAAAGCACTTGATCATCTCTCTGCCACATGATGTTGTTTAGCAAGTACCAGTGCTTGCCATTAAAAAGTCACAAGGACAATTTTTGCTGTGTCCCACCCATATAAATCCAGGGTAACTAATTCTGACTATAGTTAGTGCTTAGATACCAAATGATATAGCACCTACTCTAATGTAACTGAAAATAAAAGGTGGCTGAGAGAAGCTAGGGATTTAGGATTCAAAGAGCAAAGAAAGGTAAGACAGACAAAACTTTGGTCCTGGACAGTGTCCTGAGTGTGGGTTACAGCAGCATGATCTAATGGCTGGAAGTGGAAGCTAAACAAATTCAGACTGGAAATAAGACAAGTGTTAGACAGGGAGGATAATTAACCCTTGGAACAATTTACCAAGGTTCATAGTGGATTCTCCATCAATGACAATTTTTAAATCAAAGTTGGCTGGTTTTCTAGAAGATCTCTCTAGGAATTATTTGGGGGAAGTTCAATGGCTTGAGTTATACAGGCAGTCAGACTAGCTAATTACACTCATCCCTTCTGGCCTTGGAATCATTCTATAAGCACCTCCTGTGAAACACTGCTGCAGTCAATGCAAAGGACCCTCTGGTGACAGCAACATTAAGGGCATCATGTCCCCTCTTTATGTAGGGCATCAGTTCCCTGGTGGCTTTTGGATCTGAGGGTTCTCCTCAGGCCAATAGCACAAGCCTCAGCAAAGATCATATTTGTAATAGCAATACTCAATTGGCATTCTCTGCTCTACCTCCCACTATGGAATCCAAGCAGGTCACTGCTATCAGAAGCCTGGAGATGAGAGATCCGGTTCCTCTCCTCCAAATTTCTAGTCCAATTAAAAAAGGCATTTTTAACAGACATCCAAGTCAATAATGACTCAGCCACTGCAGCAATTGTACTATTGATCATCATACTTGAAAAGCTAGGACTCCTTGGAAACATAGGCTCACATGCTGATAGGATGGACTAAGCCTTCATCCTGCCACCATAAATCAGTAAACTGCAAGGAGCTTAATGTAGCATAGATCTTTTAGACAAGATTTTTTTACAACCATACTCCCAGAGTATGTCACAGAGCACTTCTTCAGCTACCCAGTGAGTAGTGCTGACTCACCTGTTTTTGCAGTCTCTCTGTCACAAACACACCCAGGCTATTTCCCCTTTCACCACATGCACATTTACTCTTTGGTTCCCAAGCAGAACAGAACATGATATAGTTATACAGCAGGAAGAACCTTAACCACAACCTTTTCACCTCTGACCTCTCCTGCTTCCTCTTCCTCCAAATTATATTGCCTCCCAGTTCCTGAGCCAATTGTCTCAGTAGCCCAGTAACTACCACCCACGTGTCACTAACCCCCACCCCCAACAGAAACTGATTAATTGCTTCTAGTTAACCCTATGCTATGCTTTGCTATGCTGCAGCGACTTCAGAGACCAAGCTGCTTTAGCTAGCCCTCTGTTACAATATCAACAATCCCAAGGCACTTTGTTTTGGTAAGTGACAAACTTGGTCCTAGTGCCAGTAGCCAAAATGTCCACTCCCGTATCACTGTAGGGTGCTGTGTGCCAACTACCGGAGTGGCAGCCTTTCTTTGATGGCTGAGGCCATTTCTGCATGTATATGGCATGTAAAGGCCTGTGGGAACTATATAAATGTCAGATATTAGCCTCTTGCTAGTACAAATAGCACGGTTATAGCTGGGACCAAATTATCACAGGCCATTATTCCACAGAAGGAATTCAGTATACCAGAACAGAGGAAAAATAAGTAGCCACTGGATGTTTTGGTCAGAAGATTCTTAAAAATAGAGAGAGAGAGAGTCTGAGTTAGTGGAAATCAGCATTGAAGTCAATAGAGCAAGATCAATTTACACTAGCTGAGCATCTGGCCCAGGAAGAGTCAAGGTCCACCTCCAATTGACCACATTTTATTTCCTCTTCACGGGGATTTTCTTACATCTTTTTAAGACCAGGTTGGAAAACATCTGTCAGAGTCTAGGTTTACTTGGTCCTGCCTTAGCAGGGGGGCTGGCCTAGATGATCTCTCGAGGACCTTCCAGTCCTACATGCCTATTTTCTAGCTTCACTGGTGACAGAGGCAACAGTCATGATGTACAGTTGCAAAATACTATTTTGTGCAGCTTTAAGACACAGTTTCTTTTACTGTTGTGATTCTCTTTGTTGTTGGTTGCTCACGCTAGACACGGATACTTTTTTTTTTAACTGATCCAGAGGGCACAGTGGTGGCACCATGCCACCACTAATATTGAAATGCACTGTACATCCTGGATTTGTAGTTTCTTGAATGGTACATTAAATAATTTGCTTGTGCAGTTTAGTTAGATGTAAGTGACTGATTACATATATCTTGGTAATTCCATCTAATCCTTTAAGACATTTTAGGCCTTTCAGCCCTCATGCTGCACAGTGACTCTCTGGATCTGAAATCTGTATTACGGTTGAACACTTGGAGACGCAGCAATTCTAGGCTATCCAAGCAACAAGCAAAGCAGCAACATCAACTCCTGCTCAGCAGGTTTCAGAACCCAGTGTTGTCAAAGGCTGATTGATATATATCAATCAATCTTTGGGTTGCTTGTGATTGAACATAATGTGCTACGGTTTCAAAACAGTACATGCATCAGAAAGTGGTAACTGGATTACTTCTGCACAAGCATTTGAGAAGCTGCTGGCTTGTGGCAGATTTATTAGCATTCTTATGTAGTTCTAAGCTTTCCACAAATACGATTTCCATTCCAGCAAAGCAACCTTCTGGCAGATTTGCTACCGCCTGCCACCTTCTTACATGCAGAGGAGGGAGATTACACATAATGTTGCAAAACTGCTTGCAAATTTTTCTTTCATGTTTTGCAGGGTTGTTGTCCTGTTTTCACCAATTGCATTCTAAGAACCTTTGCACAGATGAAAAGGCACCTTGGCAGCAATGGGACCATTTGAGTTAGCTCATGCAAAATGAAAGTGATGACTGCAAGAATATACCATGATGTATCCTGGAAATTCAACTAGCACAAGTGGTGAGAATGCAGGTGTCCCACATTCAACGTTGGGCAAAGCATTTTGTTAGAAGGAGAATGTTAGAATCACTTAATCTTCGGTCAACCAGTGGAACAGTTTCTCATTAAATTTGCAAGAGATTATGCCTTGATTCGAAGCTACCATACTTGTAAAAAAATGAAGCAATTTAATTGCTCACTAATTCACCATTCCAATTTACCTCTAGAGTGGACCTAGGCTTGGAAGCCTTATTCATGTGTGGTGTTATTGTAAGTAGTTTCAGTGAAATCAATAGAACTATTCACATACCAGCCTAGCACAATGGAGCTTTAATCTCAGTTAGGACCTCTAGGCATTATGGGACAGCTTTTTAAAGGTATTTAGGTGCCTAAATATTCAGGTAGGTTAGGTGTTGTTGAAGATCCAACTAGATGCCTAAATATCTTTAAAAATCTGCCCCCACCTCAGTAAAATAATTAGTAATAATAAAATAAAGCATTGCTAGATCGGATCTCAGGTTTTTATTGTAGCAGAGATAAGTGGTTAGGGACGATGTCTGTTTATACTGAAGTTGATGGCAAAACGCTCTCTGATAACAAATGGTCTGGAGCAGACACTTGATGGTGAATTTTTCATATTAGGAGGTAAAAATGCTGCAATACTACATCCTGCATTAGCCTTTATGTCTTTTACAGCTGCAATGCTCAAATACAGTAACCCAAACCCAACAATCTAATTTTCTAAATCACCTTTGTGTTGAAAATTCTTCTTGCCTTTACATTTATTTTCCCGCATTGCACAGATATTGAAATCATTGTCACAGCTAAAATCCTCATTCTGTGATAAGATAGGGTTTTTTACAGTGTAGTCTCCTCATAAACGCCACCAAGTCTTTCACTTATGTGACTCATTCAGTTACGCATGTGGGCAGGCATTTAGATAATAAAGGTAGTTAGCAGTGAGAAATACTGCTGATTCCTGAGGAGGAGGAATTCTACTGCTGGTGCTTTATCATAAGTACTGCTAATTCACTGAGCTTCCAGCCATTTTAGAAGCTAAAGATTTCTCCTTTCCTATTTTTTTTTAACAGCTATTTACAAAAATTAGTTTGGCAGTTAAGGAACAAAAAAAAAAAATGCAATACCAAATGCAAGTTTGCTGCTATCCTCTTCTAAGTCATATTTCTTCGTTTCTGGCATTTTAATGACTATAACCAGCCCATGCTCCATACAAGCTCCTTTACCCTAGTTAAGCATATGCTTAAAAAAGCATTAATACACAAAAGGGTGGTTTTCCTGATTCAAGAAATACAGCTAGTGACTGCATAAGTGAGTTGTTTTGTTTGAAAAGCTATATGTACTGCCAAGAAACAGATTATTATAAAAACAAATGATAGGCCTTAGAGATTATGCTTGCTGCAGGTCAGCTAATACAATTAGACTGCAGATTCCAAGGGAACTTTTTATTTAATAAACACTGGAGAAAAATGCACATCTCAAACTCTGTGCAATAGGAATTATTAACTGCTGGTGGAAAATACAGCTTTGATGTGGAAGCCTGCTAATGAACTGAAATTGTATGCATATGATGGCTACAAAGGGGATGCAGACTGAACCAAAAACAGAATTAGTTAAAGCAGACAAATTGATTAGGATTGAGTTCTAGGCCTCTGCACAGTAATGAAAATTATTAACCTCTTGATTGCTGTAGTCCTACTGCAGAAAAGCACTTTTTTGAGGCTGCCAGATGTGGCTGCTCTATAGAAACCAGCTGCTGCAGTATATGCACATTTCAGCAGTACTGAATGGAGACAGGAAATTACAACATTTTCACTTCACACACAGGATGCGGTGTGATGTGAGATCAGTGATTTATTTATAAAATGAAATTCCTAGAGCAGGGAAGCCATGTGCAGGTCGTGAAGCTGTGAACCAAGGTAAAGACGGTGTCATATTATACATAGCAAATCCATGCTATTTATATAGAAGGAGGGAAAATGCATTACTTGGCTGAGAGCATGTAGAACATTTAGAGCCAGGAACAGAAACTTTAGAAAAGATTAATTTCCCTGGCTGCCCCAGTAGCACCCAGAGGTCCTACCCACAAGGAGGGCCCCATTGTGCTAGGTTCTGTACAAACACACAACAAGAGGCAGTCCCAAAGAGCTTTCAGTCTAGGACTGAGGTTTTCAAAGGAGTCTATTAAGTGTCCAATGCCCATTGAAATTCAGGGATTTAGCTGTCGACTCCCTTAGGATCCTTTTTAAAATACCAACCTAAACAGACAAAATAGATAAAGGGATGGGGGGGAATATTATCCCCATTTTACAGATGGAGAATTGAGGCATAGAGAGAGAGGTGACTTAGCTGAGGTCACACAGGAAGGCTGGGACTGACCTAGGAATTGATCCTAAATCTCCTGAGTATAGGGCTAACACTTTAACCAGAGGGGCAACCTTCTGGACAGAAAGTCTACTGGGTCTGGAGTGGCTTGCAGTGCATACAAAGGCTGGGCTGGCACAGTAATCACGCTGACGGGAGGAAATGACATTTTACTGGGTGGATAAACACACTGGTTTTACTAACTAACCTTTCAGTAAAGCTCTATGCCAACATGGACAGATGTAAAATTAAACTGTCATCAAAAAGAGAAAAATCTTCCAAAAAATCTGTCAAATCTGAGCTTTTGTAGCAAAGGGATGAGAGCGGAGCCTTTCTTCCGGATGACTCAAGTGTTTCCATGCTTTTAAAGCCAAAGTAGGATGACACTGAGAGGGGGATGCAAGCTGTCACTGTGCCTTCTTGCGTGCATGAAAAGGAAGATGATCTGCAGGTGTTACCAGGCTAGTGTGAGGGAATTCGAGCAGGCAATGGCATGGTTAATGTACTGTGTCTAGAGGATTGATCAGCATCATTCCGATGAAGAAAATTTTATACAAAGTTCCTGAACATACTGTAGCGAAAGTGATCGCTTCTCAGATGCGGTATTTAAAGGGCCCATAAAAGACTAAGGGTATGTCTAGACTGCAAAAGAGACTTGCCGCAGTGAGGCTCGGTCAGTTGACTTGGGCTCACAGAGCTAGTGTTATGGGACTAAAAAGAACAGTGTAGATGTTGGAGGTCTGAGCTCTAACTGTCTCACTGGGTTTCCAAGCCTGGGCTCCAGCCTAAGCCCAAACAGCTACAGTGCTATTTTTATCCCTGTAGTGCAAAGCCACATGAGTCCCTCCACCCTCCAAAAACTTGCTTCCACAAGTCTTTTTTTTCTGAAGTGTAGACATATCATAGGAGAGGCATGGGGCACAGAGGTTACGATTTGTCCAGCAACCTCGTGCGAAAATTGATACCTGGAATTAGTGACACCAGATGTCCCAATTTTATAGGGATAGTCCTGATATTTGGGGCTTTTTGTTATATAGGAACCTATTACCTCTCACCCCCTGTCCTGATTTTTAACATTTGCTATCTGGTCAACTTACCTGGAGTCAAGACTATAACTCTGACCATCTTCCCCACTCAGAGTTCCCGTAATGCAAAGAAATCTCTGCCTTTGAAACAAATGGGTCTTTTTGACTCCCTCTCAGGGGAAACAATGTGAGAAAGATTGTCTGAATTTGCCACATAAGTATTCGGTTATCTCAGGGTTTCACACTGAGCTAGGTGAAACTGCAGTTTCTGTTAACGCCATTTTCTAGGGAATCATCAGTCTCCTTCTCCAATAACTTAGCGGTGGATCAATGAGATTCATACTTTACCACCACACTAAAACTATTGGAGTGAAGGAAAGTGCGGATGCTCTCCTAACAACTAGCTTTGTTGAAGAAGTATGTATGATAGTGCTGTAAAATATGTATCTTTACAAGGTTCAAGAAATGTTTCTGTGTCCGTTTATTGCTCCTGGTTCAAGCACAGTTACAAGCAAAGCAGGACTACGGCACAGGCACTATAGCCCAGGGATCCCAGCTCCTTGAGTCAAGTGATTATACCACACTCTCAGCTTTCATGAAAAAGTAAGTATCTAGCTCTTATAGTTGTGAAGAAAAGCTTGAAAATGTGAATCACATGTTACCCAGCCAGTAACATCTACCTGGGGCTGCAGAGAGCCTGAAACAATAGTCGTGAGAGAAGTAAATTTCCCCATGATCTCAATGGGGTGTTAACTTCAAGAACCACTGCTTTGATGGCCTTACCAACACTACCCTCGCAGGGGACTCTGTGTAGTAGGAGAAGAGTGCAGTAGGCCAGGGTGCAACAAGCAGAGAAAAGGGGCTAAGGAGCCCAGGCCCCCTGCTTGGCCTGTTCTGAGGCTGCAGGGACCCTGCCTTTCCATGTGGCCATGCCCAAGACAGTATCTGGGGGGCACTGTGGCCCGAGACCTGCCCCCTGCACTGGAGGTAATGGGTTGGGGTGCCCACATCCCCCATTCAGTCAGGGAGCCCCTGCCCAAGTTGTGACATTGTGGGAGGAGAAGCCCTGGTACTTCCCCAAGCCCCCTGTACCAGGCAGGGCAGCAGCAGGGATGGGATCTGCAGCCTGGATGCTGGGGCTTTCCATAGCGAGTGGGGGTGCTGGGGGCCCATAGGACTGCACAGAAACTCCCTCTGCTTTCTCCTGGCAGTGCTCTACCCTGGCACCAGGTGTCCAGACTTGCACATCCCAGTGCTCCCAGTCCTGCCCCTGGCTGCAGCCCCACAAACCTGCCTGTGGCTGGATCTGCCCTTTAGGAGCCAAGTGCCAAGTTGAGCCCACAAGGCACCCTGAGCCCCACCGTCTTTTCCACTCTTGGACAGGTGCCCTATTGGAGAGGGACTGCTGCTGCTCTTGGGGTGAGAGGTTCCCTACTGCCACAGATAGGGAGGAAAAGGGAACCCTTTCCCGATGGCCATCTCTCTGAGAGGGAGTACCCCTGCCATCACTACAGGTTATCCTATGTATTTGTATAGTTGATTAGAAAGTGACCATTGCTGTGACATGTGGGGTTTCTAGATTTAAATTAAAATCAACAAATGTGAGTCATTCAAATAGGGGATTAAGTAAAATTGTGTACAACCCTGCCTTGCTGTGATGGTAAAGAACTAACTATGAGCCTGTGCAAACAGGTGAGCTAGATACTATGGTGATCAGGCTAGTGTGCATCCATAAGATAAGATTTTACATTATACGCTAAAAATAATTAAACATGGCCTCTGGCAGATCATCAGCAGGACCAGGAGCTAGAGACAGGAACTCTATCAGTCTATCTAGATCAGTCCTAGTGCTGAAAGCAAAAGAGCCCAAGCAGATTTTAACTGTGTGCAGATAATGACATCCAAGATAGTAGACCAGGGGTAATCAATAGATGGACCTCAGGCCAAATCTGGACTGCTAGATGCTTTTGAATGGACCCCAAAATCTTTTTATTTTACTCATTATTATCATTATTGTTATTATTTGTGTTAATTATTTTCTGTGGAGACTACACCTTGACCAAGAAATTAGGACCTTAACAAAAAATAATTGACTACCCCTGCAGTAGAGGGCCAATAGTGGTTATCTTTGAGAACTTGTGGAGGACAGGAGAGATCTCAGAGGACTGAAAAAGGGCAAATATAATACCTAGCTATAAAAAGGGAAATAAGGACAACCCAGGGAATTGTAAACCAGTAAGCTTAACTTTGGTATCCAGAAAGATAATAGAGCCAATAAACAATCAGTTGGTTAGCACCTACAAGATAATAAGGTGATAAATAACAGTCAACATGGATTTGTCAAGCACCAATCATGTTAAACCAGCCTAATACCTGTCTTTGACAGGGTAACAAACCTTGTGAATGGGGGAAACAGTAGATGTTCTATTTCATTACTTTAGCAAGGCTTTTGACATTCTCACATGAACGTCTCATAAACAAACTAGAAAAATATAACCTTGACAAACCTACTATAAGGTGGGCTCACATTTGATTGGAAAATCATACTCAGAGAGCAGTTATCAATGGCTCACAATCAAGCTAGAAGGGCATATTGAGTAGGGTCCTTCAGGAATCTGTCCTGGATCTAGTTCTATTCAATATCTTCAGAAATGATTTGGTTAATGGCATTGACTAGAGAGTATACTTATAAAGTTTGCTGGCAATACCAAGTTGGGAGGGGTTGCATGCACTTTGGAGGACAGGACTAGAATTCAAAATGATCTTGACATGGTGGAATGAGCTGAAATAAATAGGATGATCTTGAATAAGAACAAATGCAAAGTACTACACTTAAGAAGGAATAATGAATTGCCCAAATGCAAAATGGGAAATGACTGCCTTGGAAGGAGAGCTGCAGGCTCTGGGATCATAGGGAATCTCAAACTACCTATAAGTCAACAATGTAATACTGTTGCAAAAAAAGTAAACATACTTCTGGGATGTATTAGAAGGTGAGTTGTAAGGAAGACAGGAGAAGTAATTCTTCCATTCTACTCAGCACTGATAAGGTTTCAGCTGGCTACTGTTGTGTCTAGTTCTGGGTGCCACACTTCAAGAAAGATGTGGAAAAACTGGAGAAAGTCTAGAGAGCAACAAAAATGGTTCAAGGTCTAGAAAACATGAGCTATGAAGAAAGATTGAAAAAATTAGCTTTGTTTAGTCTGGAAAAGAGAAGACTGAGGGTGGACATGATAACAGTCTTCAAGTATATAAAAGGTTGTTGTAAAGAGGAGGGTGATAAATCATTCTTCTTATTCACTGAGGAAAGGACAAGAAGTAATGGGATTAAATTGCAGCAAGGGAGATTTAGGTTAGACATTAGGAAAAACGTCCTAACTATAAAGTAATTAAGCACTGGAACAAATTATTTAGGGAGGTTGTGGAATCTCTGTCAATGGAAGGCTTCAAAAACAGGTTAGACAAACAGTTGTCAGTTATGATCTAGTCAGTGGTTCTCAAACTTTATGTATTGGTGATCCCTTTCTCACAGCAAGCCCCTGAGTGTGACCCCTTTGTCCCCATGGGCACCTGTCCTTGGCCCCCATGAGCTCCCCACTTCCCCTTCATTCCTGGCCCTGTGGGTTCCTCACTCCCCTAATCCCTGTAACTCCCTCCTGGACCCACCTGGGGAAACTGACCTGCATGCATGGAGTGGGAGGTATTGCTGCTTGCTCCCACCTCGAAAGCTGCTCCTCCACGTACCCCTAAAGGGCTGTGAGGGGGGCAGTGAGGAGCAATGTCTGGGCTCCAGCATCCAGGTCACTTTCCCCACTTGGGCTGCGAAAGGGGAGGGCAGAGAGCAGCACTTCCTGATGCTCGCCTATCAGCGCTGCCCCTGAGGGATCGCGACCCCCCAGTATGAAAATCTCTCACCAAAAAAATCTTTTGCTACCTAATCCAAATCAAACCTCGTCTTGGAATACTTTCCTTGCCGGACTTGGCAACACATTCATTTTGGAAATAGATAATGTAGGGATTATATGTGGGATGGGTTCTGACTGACTGCTGCCAAAGAAGAGAATGCGTGAAGAGTCCTGATTTTCCAACCACCCATTGGCCAAGGGCATGTGCCAAGAGCCTCTGGAGCTTTTTTATAGGCTTGGAGTGTGTGTAAAGAACACCTGGAATGGCAGAGGTAGACCCAGAGGCAAAGGTAGATGTAGCACAGGGGTGGGAGGCAGAGTTGATGTGGGTCTGAAACAGTTGTATGAGCACAAAATGAATTAATGTGGGGCTGAGAGAGCACAAATTTCATGTGGGCTAGGTGGGTGCATAATTAATTGATATGTGGCTGAAGAATTGGCAGATATGAAGGTGGGGCACAGAATTAATTAATATTTGGGAGGAAGGGAAGTTGGGACAAGCTAGAAGCCCCACATCAGCAGGCAGTACTTCATACACAATTTTGTATTGCAAGCTCATTTGGGTTTTCTAGCCAGAGCTCCTGCAGCAGAGGCCAAAACCTCCTTCTTCTACATTTGTGAAGTTTGGCAAGACTGAAGTCCCAATGCTGTGCTTTAGCCACAAGATAATCCTTCTTCTGTGGTTGTATTGCCCTTTGGATTATAAATGTTTCTCTTTTGATTTTGAAAAGCACCCTAGTTTGTGTCTCAGAATTTATCCTTCCACTTATCCTGTACAATAGCTGCTTTTTATGTGGGATCCCTACAAAAGAAATATTTTGTTCTTCTCCTGCTGATCAGAGCTGAGCAGTAGTTACATAAAAAACACAAGGGCCTGATCCTGGTGCATACCGTAGTCAATGACAAAAGTCCTATTGATAGGAATAGGTGCAGGATTGGACCTCTGTTCCAGAAATGTGCTGTTTGCATGACTCTGACACGCTGCAATTACATAATTTAGAAAGACAGCAGCCCAAAGTCAAAAGTTCATAAAATGGAAATATAGGTCAAAATTATTAGCAGATATAACACTGTTTTCAAGTTCCTCAGAGGACTTAAGTAAAAAACCTGAGGGGAAGAAAAAATAATAAGCCTTAATTCAGCAAAATACTTAAGCATATCCCTAACTTTAAGCATGGGAGTAGTCACATTGACTCTATTCTTAAATACATTACTGAATTATAGCTAAACAAAATGTTTGACATTGGCCTTGAGAAATAATGCCCCTAACTGTGAAATTATTAGGTGTCATCACTGTAGAATAATATCTAGTACTTTTCCTAGAATTTGTCATGGCAAGCCCATGACTTTTCAATGTCAGTGTATAATAAAACACTGTGATTTTAATATTTTTATATTGGCTTAAATGTATTGTTTATATTTGTTTCCTTTTTGGTGTAATTTTATACTTATCAGTCATCTACCTTCAGCAGATGGGCAGTGAATTATACAAAAAAGGTGAGGTGAAAGAAACTATTAGAGTATAGCGTACACAAATTATACCGGTTCCAATGGTTTATTTGTGAAAGTCATAGTCATGGGAATCTTGAACAAGTCTTGAAGTGTTAGACTGAGGAAAATAGGGTATAGTCACAGTATATTTAGTTAACTATGGCCTTCAGTTTAATTAATGTAGTATCAGTTAATATTTGTTACACAGCATCATCTATCCAAAGATTATATCCTAGATTTCCATGGGACTGCACTTGATTTATTATGAACCTGTGGTGGAAACCAAAGAGAAATAGAGAACGAAGGTGTTGGAAACTTATTGAACTTCAAGGGTCAGATTTCTAATCTAGCTTCTGAAAGGATGTATACTAGGACTGTAGACCCATTTCTTGACTCAAACCAACATGTGCACTGGAATAGTAGGGGTCCAGATGTGCAAATGCAAAATGCCTGTTTGATGCAAAGCACCATGTAAGAAAACTATTCTGGAGGCTACAGTTTGAAAGTGCAGCACTTAGAGATAGCAAACAGATGGATACAAGTGGGAAGAGCGAATTTCCTTGGTTTTATCCCTTCCCCCACAACCCATCCTAACAGTCACTGCATAGTCTCCATAAAGTACATCCCTGTACATCCAGATGGTCTCCTTCTGCTCTTCCATCTCCCCTGAATCATCCCTTCTTTAGCTCCCTACCTTCACTCCTCCTAGCCCTTTGCCTCTAAACCCACTACCCCTCCCCTCAGATCTCCCCTGCCCCCCCAAGACCACTGCCCCTCCCCTCAGATCCCTCCGCCCCTCCCCTCAGATCTCCCTAGGCCCACCACCCCTCCCCTCTGGGTCCCCCCGCGGTGGGGGGAGGGGGTTACTGAACACACATCCCCCCCCGCCCCCCGATGACTGGGTGAACCGGAAGTGTGCGGCGTGTGTGAGGGGTGCCGGGGGGATCCTCTGGCCCGGGTTCTGCGCCTGCGCGGTGGCGGCGGGTGCCCGGTTGTTGCGCTGAGCCCGCGCCGCGGTGGTGGGTGTTTCTCTCCGGGCCCCCGGCCGGGTCTCGGCGGCGGCGGGGCGGGGGCGAGGATGTGAAGATGGCGGAGCTGCAGATGCTGCTGGAGGAGGAGATCCCGGGCGGCCGCCGGGCCCTGTTCGACAGCTACACCAACCTGGAGCGGGTGGCCGAGTACTGCGAGACCAACTACATCCAGGTGCCGCCGGGCGCTGCGAGCCCGCCTGGCCGGCGCTGGCGGGCAGCGGCAGCGGGAGCGGTCCCGGGTCGGGGGGCGCCGCAGGCATCTCCGCGGGGGGCTCCGCTGCAGGCGCCGAGCAGCGCGGGGCCGGGCCGGGCCGGGCCGGGCTGGGCGAGGAGGGAGCTGAGCCGCGCCGCGCCGCTTCTCCCCGCGGGCTGCGTGAGGCTGGGGACCCGGCCCCGGCCGGGGGCAACCCCTGGCTGAGGGGGCGCTCAGCCGGGACGGTCTCCTGTTGGCTCCACTGCGGGGAGGAGGAGGGGAAATGCCGGGGGGTGCCTCTGACCAGCCCACCCCGGTTCCCTGCCTGTTGGGGCAGGGCTGGAGCTGGCGGGGTTGGTACCCGGCCGCCGCCGCCTCCAGGGCCAGGTTCACCTCCAGAAAACACTCCCCGGGGGGCGAGACGGCATCGAAACACTTCATCGCTTCCTAGGCTACATCCCTTCCGCCGCGTGCCCACGTAGTGAGTGTATTTCTCTTGGCTCCCTCTCGCTGCTGCCCCGCCGCCCGGGGGGATACAGCGGTGAGACAGGTGGTAAAAGCTGGAGATGTTTTACTCCTAAATTTAGCATTTCTATTGACCAAAACGCAACCAGATCCAGTCAGGTTTGGTTGCAATCTGCCTGCGCACCAGGAGTGATTTTTCCATCAGAGCTGATATGGCCAGCCCAGTTGGGATGGCAGCTGGCTCCTGGTGGGCGCTGGGTGAGCAGAGATGAGGTGGTAGGGGTGATAGCAGACGGGGGAAGGAAGAGAGAAAGCAGGGGTAGTATTATAGGGTTCAGTCTTGCAGTGATATGGGGAGAGGGGCAGAGCAGATGCAGCGACTTTTTATCTAACAATCATGGAGGAAGAAAGAAGTGAGATGTGGTCAGTTAGGTTAGCAAGTTACAGAGGCAGAAGGAGAAGGGTGATGGGCTTGTGGATATTAATGGGGAGTCACATGGGCTGAATGTGTGTGGAAGAAGGAGAATAATTCTGGTGGGAGTTATGGACAGTAGTGGAGCAGGGCAGGGGCGATCAGAATGAGGTAATTATTGGGGGGTGAGGAGTAACAGTAGAAGAGAAGAGATGGGGCCCCCTAAGGATAGCATCAGCATGTGGCCAGTGAAGAGGGGACGGAAGGTGGAATCAACAGCATAGTATTGAGGATTTTACAGAACGCTCATCACCTTAGTACCTTACAAACATTAAAAGACATGCATGGGATCCCAGTTTCATTTTCTCTCTCTCTCCCATATGGAAGCAGTTTTTGTGTGTGTTTATTTCAGGACGGCACAGAAAGATAATAGCTGTGGCTGTTTTGAGATGTTGGCAGGCTTACTGTAGCAGAAAAATGGGAGAGAGATGTGGTGACAAAGAGAGGAATGATATAACCAGTGGGGAAAGAATAGTTAAAATGTCACTATAGATATTATATTGTTTAATTCACAGCATCCACATCATAGAATGACTAGTCTTTTCTTAGGGAAAATTTATCGATATTTCAGGTTATTTACAATAAAACATTTCAATTAGTGTGATGACACACCTAAATACATACTTTGTTACAAAATGAACAGTATTTAATAGCAGATTTCATTACCATTTCCCCTTTTTTCAAATTATTTAATCATAACCATACTGTTACATGCATATTTAAACATTCATATTAACTTTTTAAAATCTGTATTGTGAAGCTGACTGTCTTTTAGGTGATGGGGAAGAGTCTCAGAATATAGAGGAAGCGGGGAGATATAATTCAGTTATTGTCCTCTGTGTATGCCCTTCTTGACTATCAGTTGTCCCTATAAATACAAGATGATTGTGTCCATTTTATTATTTGTATTACCATATAGCACTTGAAGCCCTAGTCATAGACCAGGGCCTTGTTGCACATATTAAAAGATCTCAATTATTTCAATATTTCCTTTGTGTTGTTTTCCTGTGCAAAATGTATCCATTTTTTTTGAGTGTTTATCTGGCACTGTTTTTGCAAAATGTTAAGTCTTCCATTATTAAATATTCTACTAATATGACCACCTTCGTTAAAGGGCTTCTGAATATTTTTGTTACTAGTCTGTCTAGATATCTGTATCCTGGTTATCACTATGGAATCTTGAGTCTCTTACAAAATTATATACATTCACATGTAGTCCACGCTTAGAGCTAAATGCTCATTTCTCCTTTTCAGGAACAACTAGGAGGTTGACTAGCATTGCTCTTCATGCTCTGTCTGTCCTTTTCTAAAAACAAGCAGCATTGTCAGCTATTTTGCTCTTAATTATAGAAAGTCATGTCAAAAAGGTTAGTCTTGCAGTTTGTGCAGAAAGTGGTCAGGATTGTCGTCATTCTCAGCTGTGGTGGAGAAGTAAGCTTCCAAGAGGCCCTGTCTTCAGCATCTACTAGTTCTGCCATAGTTTCTAGAATTTTGATGTGTGTTTTATGACTGCTGCAGTTTCAGGAGGTCTTTGTTGTGGAGACTTTTGGGATATTTTAGGGCACAAGGCACAAGCTAAGATTAAGATTTGAATTTGATCTAATATTGGATGGATAGCTTATACAGTGATTGGAGCATGGAAGTGATGTGTCATATTGACCTGTGTTTGTCAGTTTGGCAGCAGTTTGATGTACCAGTTGGTGCTTTTTAGTGTCAGTGTTTTCCTTCCCAAATACAGAAATTGTTGCAAAAATGGGTGGATGTGTGGATCACTGTGAGAACTCTGACAAGATTAGTCTGTTAATATCATTTGAGAGAATTTGAAGTATACTGTTAATATATATTTGATTTTCTTAGCAACTTCATAGGTGCTTCAAAAATCTTAGGGTATCATCGAGATTTCTTTGCATGGAAATTGGTAGCTGGAGCAACTGCTGCAATTTGATGTTTTTCATGAAACCGGGTGTTCAGCTCTTATATTGGCTAATCAAATATTAATTTGGCTAATCAGTCATACTTGAGATTTGTTTTATGAAAGAAAAGAGTTATTTCAGAACCATTTAAACAAAAACAAACAAACGAGTAAACCTTTCTTATGGTTAGTATTCAACAAATAGGTAACCAGCCTTCACTTGCATGCACTGGTACAACACTCTAACATCTTGTGATAGCAAATGATCAGATAAAACATCAAATGGATAGTAAATGATTTAATTTAATTGCAAAAATAAGAGGAAAAAATGTGAAAGACCAGTGTTTTGGCAGAGAATAGCTTTCTTCATGTATAGCTCTTGAAAAACTTGCTCTTTTTAAATTCTCCCACTGAGTCACTCCTTAGCACACCAGCCAATCAACTAATATGGTGGCATGCTTTTCAGCAGACATTAACCCTGCTGAACAGGAAAATAAATTGATACATGCTAATGGAAAAACTAAATTTGCACACTAAAATAATTCAGACTGTTTTTGTAATATGTGATTTAAAGCAAAAATAGGCATAAGGGTAGGCAGCGCAATAAATCAGTTTCTAAACTTAAATTCATAAACATAGATAAAAAAATAAAGGAGACTTACATAGAAATGGAATAAAAATAAACATTACTCACCAGACAAAACTTATTCCTCCAATAAAAGTAAGTGGGGGGGAGCACATAGTAATGATCTCTGCCTTTCTTTCCAAACAGATATAATACAGCATGTACATGCATTTTTCAAACAACTTGATTTAGAAGGCTCTTTTATCAGAGCTTTATCTTTATGTTAAGGTTTGCTAATTAGAGGCAGGAATCTGATGCTGGTTATTCAAAGCCTCATTTCCTCATGCTCTGCAGATTATACCCAGTTCAGTGCTCAGTCTGCACCATGTTATAAAGTGAACTTTATAGAAGAATATGTAATTGATGACCAATAATTTGATTAACTAATCAGGGTCTCCATTTTCACAGAAAATGTTTGCATAATACAGTGCTTTTTGTATGGGTCTCTTATAAAAAGCAAAGAATGCTTTGAGTGGTCAATAAGACACAATTATATAATTTTGGTGTTCTAGAATTTTCTTTGCTGTTCCAAGAAATGTCACGACATGATGTGAATTGCACATTTTTTCTAATCCCACTTATTTCTACTTCTACTGTATTAAAATAAATCCTAGTATTTATCCACCTTTTGGAGGTTGTACTACAGTTCTCCATGAGAATAATCAACTATTATACTTCGTTCAGACCTTTTTTGGTTTATGCAGTAAAATCACTGCTGCTCTTAAAAAGCCTCTCATTTCATGCAATGTTCTTTTCATTTCTGTTCTGTTCATTTCATGTTCTTCCAAAACTCATGAACTCTCAAATCTTTTGGTGCATTTTGAAAGTGAACTGGAAAAGTTACCAGATATATGCTGGCTAGAGGACTAAACTTACTTGTCACTTGATATAAAAAATCAGACTGGAGAGCTTCCGCCATTGAGGTGTGTGGTCAAGTGAAAAGCCAGCATGTCACATTCAGTTTCTGGGTTAGGTGCTGGGATTTCTACCAGGTGCTGTCCCTGGACCCTTCTGGAAGGCTCTGTCTTTCTTAGCCTTTGAAGAAAAGTGATATTTCACTCATCTCTAGTTGCTGGAAAGGAAGAATGAGCTCTCTCCTCCTACCTCCACTACCCGCCAGCCCTTCAGAGCCTCCAGGCTGCTGTGAGGGGTGTGGGTTTCCAATACTGTACTGGCTTCTCCAGTCTCCTGGCTGTTGTGAGGAGAGGGATGGGCAGTAAGTCTCTACTACTTACTCTCTTTCCTGTAGAGCTGTGGGTCTCAACCCATGGGTCGCTTCTGGCCCATGTGACATCCTCAGGGCCATATAGATCGTATACATATTGTGTGGATGCAGCCCAGATAACACACAGAGAGTTGCATATGCGGCCCACAAAAGTAAATCGGTTGAGAACCACTGCTCTTGAGCCACTACTTTTTGAAGCCCTTGTAAACAACTTCTGTAGCTGCTCTTTCTGCCGGTTCAGGTAGATTTCCTAGACAGCAGGATGGTGAAATCAACATGATTCTTGACAGTTTTATCATAGGATTCTGAGTAGCAGCGTTGACCAGGGTTAACTTCACATTGCTGTTGCTTGCCCAAATTGAATCACAGCTGAAGCATTGAAGCTGTCTATGGATTCTACAAGACAGTACTGCATTTCTTTATATTTGGGAGATTTTTTCCACAAATGTAAGCGAGAGAAACTTAGCTTTCATTTAAAGAAAAAAAAAGTGCATCAATAATAGTAGTCTTCTAGGCTCTTGTATTGAGAAGGGAAAGTTTCCTGCTTGTGGATGGAATTTTCAAGCCAGTTTCAATTGCCTTCCCATTTGTTTCTACCTTATCATACAATTTAAACGAGATTTTACTGTTTGAATAATGGTAATCAGACAGATATTTTACTGCAATATTTGCAAACCAAATATTCTATTCAGATTTTTCTTTTGTCCTGTAGTCATCACTGTAGCATATTGTAACTTGTCAGTACATGAGAAACTGACTATCATTCTATTTTCAGTGTCCAATCTAAGAGAAATGCACAAAGTAAACAAACAGCACAAATAATGAAAAGTAAATAGGATTATTAAACTTCTGTTTTAATATTCAAGTGAGGTGTATAAGTAAATTTGCTTTTAAAATGATTTTTAACCTCAGTGTTCCTTTACTTTTTTATTTTCTTTTTAAACTAGCTTCTAGTGAATTAGTGGTTAAACTTGGATCTTACAAGCGTGCATGGAAGGCTTGTTCTGCAAATATAAAAGAGGCATTGATGAGTTTAAGGCAGGAGTAATCGAGGAGTGCAGAAAGATGTTAATAAATTAAAGCTTCTTAAAAAAATTAGCAAACTGACAAAGCAAATCTGATGGATGTGTGGACATGTCAGTACATAAAATGGTTAGAGACTTTCAGCCTGTTGTTTTTTTCCAATGCACATGCAGTTTTTACCATCCAGACTATTGTGGCATTCCACAAAAAATGTAATTTAAAATTTAAATAACTGTCTAATGGAAGGTCTCAGTACCCTCAATTTATGGTATCTACTTATTTTTTAAAAATACCATTGAATACCAAACGGTATGAAAGCTATATAACTGAACATAATTTGTTAGTAAGGTTGTATGTAGCCACTATTTTGTTGAAATAAAGCAAGAATTTGTTTGACATGTCTCTTTCTTTAGGCTCAAAGTTATCTGCCACAGAATGGGAAATTCTCAGCACTTAGGCCATGTCTGCACTATGGATGCTACAGCTATATCATCATAGTGCTGCAATGTAGGCACTTCCTCCTTCTCTGAGCAGCAGTGGCTATGTTGATGGAAAATTTCTCCCATTGACTTATCTGAGTGTACACTTAAAGTTAGGATGGCTTAACTGTAGTGTGCAGGTATGAATTTTTCACACCCCTGAGTGACATAGCTAGATCAGTCTAAATTTTAAGTGTAGACCAGGCCTAAGTGCTTTTTGTGCTCTTCCCCTCCAGCTCCCCTGTGCAAATTCAGTGAAGAGCTTACAAGTGCTACTAAAAACTCTTTTCCAAAGCTAGAAGTATTTTATAGAGGGGGGGATAACTGAAATATGGAATATTTTGCTATGGGGGTATGATAACAATTGTATTTTCAATTGTTTTTTATTTACTATAACTTGTCTTTTCCTCCTAGGTGCCTAAACTGTTCAGGCTGCCTGTCCATTAGGAGGCTAATGGTTTTGGCTGGTCCTGTTAATTAAATGTGAGGGCTTTTTAGCCTCCATGTCTAAGTAATGGGATAACCAAAATATCTCCTTCCTGTGGAATGGCATCAGTAATGAGGCTCAGGTAGCTAGGAGAAAAATCATACTGATACAGGTATTTAAGACTCTAGAATGAGCACTTTAAAACATGTAAAACATTTTAAATATTCTGTAAATATCTAAAAAGGGCTAATATTTTACCCAGCACTGTGTATGCATGTCTTCAATTGATTTTTCTCAAAACATGACTCTTTAAATTATTTTTTTTAAATACCTGGAATAAAATTTGGTGGTGTGTATTTAGACATTGCAAGCACAGCAGAGTTGTGGACTGCTGTTATTGTGTATTTATCTTGTATTCCAGGTTTCTAGAGTGATCATTAGTGTGTTGATTGAATTGATATTGTGATGATGATCTCTATTGGCCCAGTTTGCCTTTTTTTTTTTTTCCAGTGAGCCAAATAACTGGTAAACATGCATTTATCACTCAACCACCATACTTTTCTTTGTATAACTGCTACTTTTTACAAAGAATTAATTTAAAGCATTTAATACATTCACTGAGTTAAAAATCATGGTTTGTAAAATAATAAGATTGTTTCTTCTGTAAGAGGGTACAGCAATAGCATGAGCCATTAGTTATCAGTATTAATACCTCATGTATAGATGGGAAAACAGAACTTACAAATGCTATAGTTATTATTGAAAAGTAGGCATGTCTATTGTATCTTGAGTACGTTATTTGAGAGTGGCATTCTGGTAACTATCTTTTGCTGTATATCTACTTCCTAATGAGGTAGTCATTGAATAATGTTGATCAAGGATGCTGATTCAGAGCAACAAGTTTATATTCATTGTTATATGTGCATCATAAGCATTTTAAAATCTAAATTCTATTGCTCACATTTTATATGTATTTGCGATCATTAATCTCTATGGCTTAGTGCTATAGGTTTCAGGGCAGGAAGTGGTGCACCACTGTGGTGAATGTCTTTAAAAAAAACAAAAAACCAAAACCTTCACCAAGGAGCATTCAGCTAAGGCCTGATCTACACTGCTGCTGGCAGAGACCATCTGGGATTGATTGAGCGGGTCTCTACAATCCACTCAATCGATCCTGCTGCATTGATAACCAGGGAGCCTGCAGTGTAGACATACCCTCATTTTAACTCCAGTCTGAATGCTAAATTGTGCTGGCCCAGTTTTAGTAGGTGAGGTTTTAAGCCATTCTTTGTTTACTTGTGTATAACTGAAAACAACATCTTGTCTACCAATGCAAATCTTCTAAATTTTGTTGGATATCCTTTCACAAGAACAAGAATCTTCGTTAATGCACTTTTCATAAGTTACGAAGCAAGGTAATACTCCGTTGGATGAGACATGTAATGGGCAACATGATGTATTTAGATAACTTTTTTCTGTTTTCAGGGCTCTGATTAGCTAATTTGGACACTTTTATGGAACTGAATAAACAGTTATGCAGATGAAAATGGATCTTGTGCCTATTTCAGTGAGAATGAATTGGGTTTTTTGCCATCTCAATCTCAGGTTCTTAGTTTAAACATAAGTTAACTAGGTTTTCAGGGAAGGAGATGAATGTGGATTAAAATTACATGGGAGACACCACCCTAAAGTTTGAACATAGAAGGAAACCTTGCTGTTAGACTATCCATAACAACTCTTCCCAAACCCCAGAATGATGTGACTTGAATGTGAAGTATAAACCATTTTTTGTATGGTGGCTTATGTTAGGAAGATTTGAAAATTTCACTTACATACTTGTCAGTGCTGAGGACAAAGCTTTCTTGGATGAGAGTGAGGGCCTAAATAACTGTCTTTTGTAGATTTTAAGCGTTCATTTAAAACAAATTTTTTTTTACTCTTATGATTACAAAGATAACTTTTCAAATGTGAAGTGGTTGTAAACCAATCCAGTGCTTTACAAAATCGGCAGATGAAGACTCTATTGCCTCTTAGGCCTCGTCTTTACTTGAAAAATAAATTGACCTAACATAGATCGATTTACAGCCATCGCAGTAAGGTGGCTGAAGTCTACACTACCTTCCTTGGGTTGGTGGAGTGCTTTCTCATCAGGAGTACTTCCACTGACCTAAGAGGGGCACTGTTGGGAGCTGAGAGACCAGGTTCTCAGCTCCCTACTGGGACCCCCAGAGGCTCCCATGCTCCCAGAGGCCTGTCCTCCTCACAGTCCCCGTTTCCCGCTGGGAGCCAGCCCCAGGCTTCTCCTCTCCCCATTCCCCACCGGGAGCTGGGGGAAGCCATCAGGAGCTCCCCCACTCCCCGTTCCCAAGGGGCAGAAGCTCGAGTCTTCTTGCCCCGAAGGAGTAGGGTCCAATTGCCCCTGCTTCTTACTTCTTTCCACCTGCTTCCTACCGGGACCTGGGTTCCTGTCCCGGCTCGCAGCCAGGAGCTGGGGTCCAGCCGCCCAGATCTTTTTGCCCCACTCCCAGCTGGCTTTCTTGTGAATTTCAGCACTCCGCTGAATGACAAGAATGAGATATAGCTACTGATGTAAAGGAACGCAGTGTGTACATTGACACTGCATTGCCCTATCTATGCCGACATAAACCCTACGCCTCTTTCTTATGGCCTTTTTGGTTTTATTATGTCGGCATATCAAGGGAGTTACATCCATGGGAGGAGTATTTGAATGTTTACACCTCCATTGTTTTGTCGACAAAACTGTCTAGTGTAGACCAACTGTTAGCTTTGCCATGCAAAAGTAGAATGAAATTAACAACTCTGATCAGTTTAATTGTTGCTGTTTAGAATCTTGTGGGTGGCAGTGAAACTGTCAGGAATCATGTGAATTTCATGCTTTTGCTCCTTTGGAAAACTGCACAGCACTGGAGTTATTCCTGGGAGTGGGGGACCCAAGTAGGCTGGGGGACATATATTTTAGAAGTGTAGTAGGCAGGGTCGACTCTAGATAATGTGCTGCATTTGACAGAAAGAAGGCATCAGTTTTGCTACAGCTTCTGTATCCTGTAACTACCCAAATTATAAACTACAGTTAGTGGAACTTTCTTTGTCTGTTAATAATGAATAATAGTCTTTGTTCTGGCATTTTTTAGTCATGGATTAGTATTAAACCTAAATGAAGGACTGCTTTTGTTGCTTTTAAAAAAAGCAGCATCTGTACCTTTGACAGAATGTGTAAGGCTACTTTTTTAATAAATTGTCTAAAATGGAGTCAAGATGGTTGAATTAATGTATCTTGATTTGTTTTAATCGTAATTCCCACATTTCTAAAATTTTCTTATCATGGTTAAATGTTTACTGAAGAAGAATACTGTAATGAATTTTCAAAACAGCTCAGAAATATTTATCAGTTTTTTATTAGTACTGCAGCTGTGAGTGATGCTAATCTCACAGTAAAACTTCTGTTTTATTGATCTTTCCCAGCAGCAGGTTTCCTGATACAGTTTGAGACACAGGAAAAGGGGCTCAAGGTTTAAATGCACAAGAAGGCAGGAGATGTTTGTTCCAGAATATAGGCTTTTGTTCTTTATCTTGGGAATCAGTGTTGGATAAACGAACAAATGTTTATAGATTTGATGAAACTTGTGGGCTGTGTCCACACTAGCCTTTACAAATGTGTTAAGTATCTCAGGTGAATTGGTGACCAATTAACTCAAGGTAAAGTCCAATGAAGGTGATTTTTAAGTATGTAGTGAGTTAAAAAAATAAACAATGTAGGATGTAAAGGGAATGGAATAGAAAACACTGACAATATTACAATGATGTTCTATAAACCAATGGTATGTTACCATTCAGAATTCTATGTTCATTTTTGGTCATCCTATATCAAAAGAATATAGCAGAAATAGAGGGGTTCAGAGATAGGTGACAAGAAACATCAGAGGGATGAAAAGAGAAGAAACAGAAAGGAGTGGAACTGTTTAATTTAGAGAGGAGATGAAAAAGGTGACACAGAGGTATATGATAATGAATGGTGTAGAGAAGGTAAATTGGATACTTCTATTTACCCATGTTCATATTAAAGAACAAGGGTCATTCAGTGAAACAGAAAAATGACTAATTTTAAGTTGATTGGAGAAACTACTTTACACAATGCAATTAATCTGTGGAATTTATTACCGCAGATTACTGAGGCCAAGAGTTTCGCAGGATTCTAAAAGACTAGATATTTTATATGAATAATTGGGAACCACCACAATTACATTTGATAGGATAAACATTTTTCTAATCCGTAGAAATCCTCCTATTTCAAGCATACACAAACAACTAGCTGATGGGAGTTAGGAAGAAATTTCTCTTGTGAGTAGGTTATTCTGCATTTGTCCACTACTGGATTTCATGCACCATCCGTTGAAGCAAATGGTACTACCCACCATCACGATACTGGACTAGATGGAGCATTGGTCTTGTTTAGTGTGGCATTTTCTATCTCCCTACATGTAATATTAAACTCTGTTGACTGTGGAAAAGTATCTAGTGGGATCTGCAGGAATTGGTGTTAGGTCTGGTCTTCATTAATGATTCCTTGGAAAGGGAGAAAACGTGTTAAATTGTAAGGAATTGCCCACACAATGAAGAGGTAAAGATCCAAATAAATTTGATTTGTGGAGAAGGGGAATACAAACCTTTATCTGGGGAAAATGTAATATGAACACTGAAATACTGGTGACTGAAGGTGATGGTAATGTATTTCTGTGGTTATATAGTGGTTCATAAAAAGAGCTGTGGGAAGCCCTAGCCTTAAGTGGAGTTGCAGAGAACCATAAAATAATTGTTGCGGTTCATCTAGGACATTGACATTATAATGCTAAATTTATAAGCAGTGGTGTTGTGTTGTATCTATGGAGGCTTTTCATTTTCTCTATCTAACATCTACTGGATTAACTTTAAAGAGAGGCAGGCCTGTCTATTCTGATGTCCTTCCTTGGGCTTCTTGGTTCCATAGAGTGGTTTCCTTTCCAGAATTGACCAGCTGTTGAATGAGCAGATTATGTGGCATTGTATGAAGCATCAGTATATGCTCAGCTTGCTAGCTGGGACATTGGTGACCCTCAGAATATCAAAGAAGGTTGATTTCAGGAAGTACCCACACAAACATTTAAGACTGTAGCTCTTCTGTGTGAATACATTTCTGTACATAAACCTACAAACTTGAATCCTAGAACGGAGAGAATAATCTGGAGAGTCAGGGTCTCTGATATTACACTAGTTGACAATATTTCACCTTTCTGATGGATCTGCTGTCAACATCTTTGCTTGCAATGCAGTAGCTTGCTTTTCAACAGTTCTTTTCTTTTTTTTTTTTTGGGCTGAGTTCATTATATAAAATGTTCTATCAGTTGATCTGTCTTTTTCCAGATGGAAGAGAACAGTACTCAAGAGCATGTCCAACAAGATACTTTAAGGAATAAATGAACATAACTTTTGTAAACTGTTACTGACCATCTTGTGATCTGTTAGAAATACCAAATTTGGAACTTTTTCAGCATTGTGCAGTCCATAATTAACGTATGCCAAATATCATGAATTAGCCTTAGAGGATCACGTCAGACTATTGAAAGCCAATATGACAAACTGGCCTTTTGGCAACCTTGAAAAAAAGTCAAATTTTGGATATCCCCTCTTGTATTTGGGGGCTTCTAAGATTGTGTACCAAATGTCAAGATTCTAGCTCAATATAAATACGTAAATTATCAGTGAACTAGCTTGTTCCAAGCATTTGTAATATATTAATGCTACTCATTCAGAGACAATTTACAAATGATATATACTATTTTGGACTTATGCTCTTATAAATCACTTCACTTGATTCAGTTAATGCTAAAATGGAACACAAACTGTAATAGTACAACATTTAGGATGGAAAGTGCAGAATACAGGGCTGGGAATGGATGTAAAGGTGAGTTGAAGAGGGGATAGAAAAATTGGGTTGTGTCACTTTTTTCTGTTTTATGATGATCAAAGAAGACTTGCTTTTTTTTTTTTTTTTAACAGATGTGTGGGTTTTTTTGCTTGGGTTTGACCTTAAAAAATATCTGAAGTATGAGGTTTTGTCTTCACTGTTTTTGATGTAGGCTGGATTAGGGATCAGAGAACTGGAGTGAGAGCTTTCTTTGCCCTTATTTGAAAGGTTATGGTGTTACACCTTTAACAAAAATCTTTCTTCCCAGCTGTTTGTCAGTTGTTTTGACTTAAATAGGTGCTAATAAAAACAGTTTTAACATGTCTAATTTAATCCATTCACATGGCAGTTGCTCAGCTTTCACATTCTCAATACATAATGTTGGCCAAGTTCTGCCGTTGACATAGCAACTTCTAGGAATAATAAAGCAAGACCTGAATCCCTAAAGATAAAGGGCAGAAAAATTTTTGGAGGAAAAAGTCCTTTGTCTCTTTTTATAAACCATAAAGAACCAAAAATGAGCACTTTTTTTTTTTTTTTTTTTTGGATGTCACCTTTAAGACAGTACTGTATCATATATGCAACAATAGAGGCTGTGTTGAATCAGCAGTTTTCTACAAGCAGGATGTCCTTTGAGGCTGAGATACATCATTTCATTTGATAAGGAAGAAGGTTGATCTTGTGGTTAAGTACTGGAATGGAACTCAAGATTTTGGCATCAGATCCTGGCTCTATCACAAACTTCCTTTCTGATATTGGGTAAATCACTTAATCTCTCTGTGCTTTGGTTCTTTGGGGATCATGCTACCTTTGTCTGTCTTGTCTATTTAGATTGCGTACTGTTTGGGACAGGGACTGTCTTACTGTGTATTTGTACAGTACTTGGCACAATGAGGCTCTAATACCAGTTAGGGTCTCTAGGCACTATCATAATACAAATAATCAATTCTAATGCAGGGTAGAGATATAAAAATTAGTTTAATCAAAAATCCGTTTAAACGTTCTATTTTTAAATGGCTAAATGCTGGGGGAGGTGTGGGGGGCGGGAGAGGTAGCTGCAGCTGGGCAGCTCTTGCTGGGGGGGAAGTGCAGAGCCCAGCACTGGGGGATAGTCAGATTAATTGTGCAGAAGTTTCATTGACTAGGATGTAAAGAAATGCCCCTTGTTTGTGCAGTAGTAGAACTTGCTGAATATAGATTTATAATACCTATAAGGACAATTAAAAAACAAATGAAATCACTTGAACCATGATTGAATTCAGAGCAAATGAACTTTTGTCAAATGAACAGGAATTAAACATGTTTCAAAAACTTTTTTCTTTAATTTTGACCATTGCATCTTTCCAATGTTTGTGTTCATCCCTCAGATAACCAAAAAACCACCAGCAATTACTGATTTTTCTGTGTATTTTCATTGCTTCTGGAATATATAGCTTGTTAATACATTTGCTGAAGGTTGAAACTGAACTTAGAAGGTACCAATCTAGCAGTGACTTTAATTCAGTCTACCTAAAATGTAACTTTAACTATTGCATTGTATGTTGATTAGTCTTTGAGCAGGGATAATGGGAAGAAGTATTAAGATTGCATTACCATTTCATTCTTCAAAGCCCTGTTTTTCCTATTCCTCCTTTTTAAGACCATTCATCATGACCATATGAGATACTGCTTTCTTCAGTTCCTGTCAGCTAGAGGTGCCATTAAAGTGGTGCAAAAGTGTCTGCTACTGGCATGACTTTTGTAGTGCTCTTAATGTCCTAAGAACGAAGAGAGAAATTAATCTTGAAATATGGACCCATGAATGACTCTGCTTTATTCTTACATGTAGATCGCACCTTAACATTGGAATCCATTTGTTTTCTCCCATATACCTCCTCCCTACCTTAGCGGTCATGCTTAACGTTTCAGTTGCCTTGAATAACTATATAGCAATACAAGTGGGTAATCTTTACATCATACAACACACAGGGAAATGCTTTGGCACTGAGACTCACTAGTGGATTACAGCTTGTTTTTGGAAACCTCTATGTTGTACTGGCGTTCTCTTGTTGATAGCAGTTCTGATAGTAGAAGACTGACTTGCGTCCAAAAATAAAAGTGGAGATACTGAATATGTCCTTATTTATCTCCCAGGGTATCAATATAGGCGATAACAGAAAGGACAAGTCTCCCAATGTCTGCTTCCAACCTCTTGCAATCATCATATGGAAGAAAAAGAGGGAACAAGTAGTACATGTCATCATTTATTGGTTCATAGTATGGTCTAATGGTGTTAGTTATTTTGAAAAGCTGTTTTAAAACTGACAAGTGGCAGTTTTGCTTATGCAGTAGCTTTTTCAGAAAGGCTTTATCTAAAAACACTAAGGACAGCTGCAGTATAATCCTATGCAAAAACAAAACATCCCATCACATTGGAGCAAGGATTCTAAATATCTATCATTTTCATGTGAGAGGCGGTATTAGGGAAGAATGGTATGATTAGAGGAGGATTTTTGCTTTTTCAAATACATACCAGCCTGGAAATGAAAATTAGTTATACTAAACCCTAAACATTAAACAGGGCAGTGCACAGTTATGGTCACCTAAACAACCTTAACTCTGCTTCACCTGTATGTACCTTGTTGATCCTCTCTGCAGTATACGTCCATTGCAGCCTGTGTTAAATCTGTCAAATATCTCTATGCAATGGAAGTTTTGGTAAAGACTTCATGTCCTTTAAAAAGACACCTTCCACTTTATTTGCATAGCTTGCCTGGGTACATGACTTTGGTTTTGTACTTATGTTTAACACATAAATAAAATATACCTGTCGCCCTGTGCCCCAGTTATGAAAACAGTCTAACTTTTGGCCTTGCCCTTAAGATTGTCAGATAATAATAGCTTTATGTCTGAAACTCACATTTGGAACTCCACATACTTCTGAGGAATGTGTTCAAGTTTGCTAAAGAGAAGTAATTAGACCTCTTTGGTAACCATATCTTAAAGAAATCATGAATAGTTTGTAGCAATCTGAAAACACTTTAGTTCAAGTGTTATGTATAGCAAGTATCAGTAAAATAATTCCATTAGATCACTTCTTCATTGCGCTAATGACGATGAACATTAAGATGTAGATTCATTTATGATCAGGCTTTCACTTATTTGGCCAGTGACAATGAGCAGAGTTAAGGTTTAGTATGGACATTTATATTTAAGGTAATCCAGTTGAATATGTGTAGGTCTTTTAATTTTAAACATTGAAATGTTTAGGCTTTTTATTGTATATTTTTGAGAACTATTGTAATCTCTGGATCTTTAACTTGAGTAACAGCTATTTATAACCATAACTCCAGTTTAATTAAAATTTTATTTTTTGGCTTGAGAATGTTCTTGTTTTTAAAATTTAAGATTTGTATCTACTTTGCTTTCATGTATTTAGATTATAAACTCTTCAAGGCAGGGAGTATCTTTGTTGTGTTTCAATAGTTCCTAACATAGTGGATCTGAGGCCCCTAGTTGTTACCACAATATAAATAATTATTACTGTAGTTAGACAGAAATATCTGTGTATTTTATAAGCTCCCTTAGACCACATACCTTATCTGCAGATGGTCCCCTATCTCCTGTTCCTCAGATCGGATCTCTTTGTCTTTGTTTGTGACTCTGTCTCCCATTCCTTGCTCATGAGGTGGGTGGGTGAGTTGAGCCAGGCCGTATAAAATTGATTTTTACTTAAGGTGGAACTCCCTTTTTTCAAGATTGCCTGCCTCCTACCCCCTCCTCAAGCCATTCGCATATGATATACAAGGTTTGCTAAAGCCCCATAGGGTCACAGAAAAGGCTTCCAATAGCAAAAAACTTGAACCCACAACTGTCCCTTCCAGCTCTCTCAAAATAGTCAAAGGCATGAGACCTTGCCAAGACTAATAGATTGAAACTTACATGGAGTTTCTAATCCAAGCAGTTTTGGACTTAAAATAAGCAAGAAAACATTAAAGAAGTGAGATTACATTAACCCTTATTCTTTTTAACCATGAAGCTTCATTAACTTAAGAGAATCGAGCAGTTACCTAGCAGAAGGATTTTATATGTTTGTGTGTACATAATAAATTTCAGGGAGATCACATTGCTGGAGTGGTCTTTGTCCCTTGTGCTCAGCTACCCTTCAAGTGCATATCAAGCCAGCCTTGCCAATACATTGCCATCCTGCTTGGCTGATACAGGAGGCAACCATGAAGGGATCAGTCATAGTTCAGTCATTCTTAAGTTTATTCTATTCTATTATCTTTCCAGAAGTTCTGCCTCCACAGGGTTACTAACAGGCAATTGCAGCGCTCTTCTGTTTTAGCAGAAAATTACCACACACTGATTTAGGGGGAAACAGATATTTTTAACTTTCTAATCTAAGCACTATTTGGATCCACTTTCAGAGTCTTATTTCAGTTAATTGTGAGTCTGCCACCATAAGAGTTCTCCCTGGCCATCAAAAGAGTAGGCAAATTGAAGAAGCAGCAGTAGGCCAAAGGGAGAACTTTGTTTTATATTATGTACTTGCAGTCCTGAACTGAAAGATGCGAGCGTTCAGGCTACCTGTAGACGAAGTACATGTAGTCCATAGGAATAATGTAATGCCAGATTTAACTGATTAGTTTCCTGTGCAGGTCCCCCCTTCTCCCAATTATCACATTGTGATCAGCTGTTAATTTTTGCCTGACAATTATGGTCCTAAAATGGTATCATGTTACTCTTGAACAAATTAATGGGACAAATGAGCTTTTATTGGCTTCCTAGCTTTCTGTTATCTGAATTTTATTATCTGTTTCTAAACACTGATGTGGTGTCACACATATGACTTGGTAAATTGCAGTAGACTAAAAATGTTCTATCTTTTTCTTAAACTGAAGCCATGCTATTTCTAATTTTCAGAGTAATCCCAGTATCCATATGATCTCTTTCTCCTTAGAGATTATATATAATAATCTTCCTTCAACCCTCCAGCACCAGAAAGTTAGGATAATTAGTCAGAGTTCTGCTAGTTCATATGTAATGTTTTGGATTGATTGAAATGTGTCTACTTGCTTTGTTATGTGAAATTTCTGAAATTGCTATAATTGTATTAGACACCTCTAATTGTGGCTGTCTGAAGGGGGAAAAATAGCATAAAATGGTACTACATTTTTATTTCAACTTTTTGAGGATGGTTGTGACAGATGGTATGTAGCCTGTCCAGTGTAAGTGCTGCTAGTTGCATAAATATTGATTTTAAAAAAAAGGTGTTCTTCAATTTTAAAAAAACAGATCTTGAGAAATACCTACCTCTGTTTGGATGGAAATGAAGTGCTGTTACAATGTATTTACAAGTTGTATTGTTTTTAAAAAAGTTGTAAATACAAGTAGTAAATGTAAATTGAAAGTACAAGTTGTATTATTGTTGATTTAAGAAAAGGTGTTCTTCAATTTAAAAAAACAGATCTTGAGAAATACCTACCTCTGTTTGGATGGAAATGAAGTGCTGTTACAATGTGTTTACAAGTTGTATTGTTGAATAGGTTAGTACGTTCATTAGCAGGTCACCTTTCAGAGGGCTTGCTGAAAACAAACTGTACCTGTAATTGGATTTCTGCATATTGGAACAGATGGGATGCACTGTTTTTCTCTGACATGAGGCACTATCACCAATCTCTGCCAATCTTTAGCACCCTTTGGCTATTCTCTTTGGCTGCAATATCTAAGGCATTTGAAAATTTCAAAGTCAAATTCTACAATGTACAGTAGGGATGATCAGACATTAACTTGACTTAGTTCTTTCAAGCTGAGGGTGAGATTTTGGTAAAAATAGGTTTGCCTAATGGGTTTAGTTTAACACTTATTCCTATCAGAGAAAGCTAAAGGCTTTTACAATCAGCAAAAACATAAAAATAATTGGCTGTGGATCAACAGCATCTCAAAGTAAATTGGGCAACCTTTCTATCTTGAGCAGCCATTGCTAAATCAACTAACAGGCTCAGGCAGTCATGGTATACAGTTCTTTCATTTTTTTCCTTAATGAGTTTTCAAATGTACATCAGCTCTTTAGCCTCACCCTGAATGAAGTTCTGCATCTTGGACCCTGTTGCTGAGTAAGAAGATCCCTGATGCACTTAGATTTACATAAAGATCTTGCTGACACTGATTGCATTCCTCTCATTTTCTTTGAAGTTTTGCAGTCTACCAAGTTGCTGAAGATAAATTTTGAATAAGCTTCTGTGTTTCTCAAGAAACAGTCAGAGCATTTGCCCCTTCAGGGACTGTAAGAAATATTGTATATACAGAAAAAAGTTATCAAAACTAAATTAGATTTGTATCTAGCATTCATTCTCAATGTATTTATGATGATGATTGTTATAAACTACATAATATTTACCTTTGTTTGCCTTTCCATGTTCAAATCCAAAGTGAGATTCTGTGACTGTAAAAACGGCACCACCAATAGTGAGCTCCCTGTGTGTGTAGTCAAGTTATATCTCTGTTTACTTTTGTGACAGATTATTTGTTAGACGTAGAGCCAACAAAGGTAAGAGGGAGTGAGCTGGATTCTGTTTTCTTGTGAATCTTGTAAATAGTGACTAAGTTCCACTCATTTGTGCTTTTGCAACCCCACTGAAGGCAATAGGATTGTAGAGGTGACTCTGAGGCCCTAGTGGAGCTTTTAGAACGTTTTGTACAGGTGATGCACAAGAAGGAGTGAGCCCACGTTGAAGTTACAAGGTTGGCAGTCAGGAAAAACACATACACATTTTTATTTGTAAAGTGACCACATTTGATATGGAAATCATTGAGACGGTAAACAGTGAGAACCCTTGATGCTGTTTTTAGAACCACTTTTCATAGTGCAGCATAACTTGGTTTTCTTACTTATCTAACTCTGCTCTAGGCATTCTAATACAATAAATCCTGACACAGGCCATCCTAGCTACTTTTCAGGGCTGCTGTGAGGGTGGATTAATGATTGCAAATCGCATTTTACTTGCTGAAAGCTAAGTATGATTTATTTATTTATGGGAATGTTAAGCTCACTGAATTTCCAACCTTGGATACTAAAACACAATCTGTTTCTGTTTGTCCTAGTGCACTTGTGAAAAACCATTTATTTGTCTCTCTCTTCCTACCCCCTCCCTTAGCTCAAATCTATCTTGGGTACCCATCCTAAAGTAGGCACAATGGCCCCACAATACACTGTTTGGTACAAAAGAAATCCCTAGCCTTGGAGAACTGCAGTCATATAGTAGCCTTTCCAAAATATTCACTACATAATATACTATAAACTGTTTGTACAAGTAGAACACAAGGTTCCTGTTTCACAGAAAGATTGTATTTTGGCTATGCTTTATTATGAATACATTTTATTAATCCTATGGCTAGTAACAGGATACAGTTTTAATTTTCTAAATTACTTTTAAATTAAGAACAACACCACCCACTTTGTATATATGGGGGGAGAAATTGATATAACGTAGTCATCCCCATTTAGTTAAAATAAGTACAATTACATATAATAGCCCAAGTTCATGTTGTTTTGTGCTATAAGCACAATATCTACTCTGTAAATTGTATTAAAAAACCCCACAACTCAAAAATCCAAAATGCATTCCTGGTGTAGCATAGTCTCTTTCAGGGCAAGATATTCTATAATTTGTGTGAAAATAGGTCATACGTAGAAAAACAAATATATGTAAAATATGTATCTTGATTAAAATACTTACAGAAGACATGATGCTGATACGGTAAATTATAAGTTGCAGGTTGTGTATAACAGAACTTCCTACACTTTAACCACATAGCAGCAGATTTCAAATTTTGAAGTAAATGGACCAAAGTTGTTTCACCTGGTAAGAAGTGAGTGACTTTTAATTTTAACATCATTAAAACAAGTATGTTTTACATTTAGATTTATGATAGTTATTTGTTATGCACTTTCTTATGGTTCTATAGTTAAGGTCCATTACAGTGCAGTTGTACTCTGAAAAATACCACTATAAACATGACCTTGTGAGGTTCTATGATTGAGAGTTGATAGCTCCATATAAAATTTGCTCAATTGAAAATTGAAAAGATATTCCAACTGCCAGTCCTACAAACTCAAGCTGGGCTCTGAGAGTCCAGCTGGCCTTCTCTTATGTTTGGTCACCATTGAGAGTTACATGGAACTTCAGTTGATGTTTGAAACTTGGCTAACAATTCTGTTGCTGAGTGAGAGAGACTAGAACACAGCTTGCTCTCCGAGCATGATCTATTGTGCAGTGGTAACAGGAGCAAAAAACTGAAAACATACTGTTGGAAAAGTAACGAGATATAACTCAGAAAACACACAGGAAACGGATCTGTTTAGTGTGAAGATGCTAGTTTATATAGTAACTTTTCAGACCAAACTGGTGTTTCTGTCCTTCCTGCCTTTATTTCACATTTTGTCTTCCTAAAATGGATGTTTTCATATTGCTTTCAGCGTCTATCTCCTGTTCTCTCTATTTTTCTCTCTTTCCATTACATGACATCATCCTAGTTTACGTTTTCTTCTTTCTTCTCTCCCCCAAAATCTCACTCAGTACTGTGCTTGTCCTTTCTAACCTGTTTAATGACTTCCTTTTACTTATTCATAGGTTGGTAAATAAGGTGATAGTTCAGCAAGCACAACACAACTAATACTCTTAGGCTGTGGGAACGAGAGAAAAACTCTCTGATAGGTTCGGTTTGGGATACGGGGGGTTAAGCGAGACAGTGATGATTCTAGGGGTTTGCTTAACCAATAAACCCTTTATTTTATAATAAACAATTCTATCCTTATAATAAACAGTTCTATTTCTATAATAAACAGTTTCACAGCAAGCAATTGCACAGCAAACAGTGATAGCAAAGGGCAGGAGAACTCCGTGCACGAAAAGACAAAATGTGCCACCCAAGACTTTAGCGTTTTGTGATCTCTCCTGGATCACCACATGGCTGCCAGCATGTGACACTAGGGTGCCCAGTTTTGGAGTTCCCCAAAGAAGTTACAAGACAAACACAACAGAAAACAGTTAATCCATACTCACAAACATTATGTACAGGTATACTATGCTGGCCAAATTCAGTTGCCGTTTGCTTAAGATACTGCAGACGGGAGAGAGCCACTGTGAGTGATCAGTTCACAGTGAAGCGGGTTAGTGAAGATGCGTCAGCCCGCCGAGCCGACAAGACCGGGGGATATGCAGGATGCCGGGTGGATTCAATTCCTCTCTGCCTTCTGCCACCTGGGTTTGAACTTTTATAGTTTCCCCTGGTCAGTAGAGGCTAAGCCCCATTGGTTGCTATTTGCTGCATGACCTTCTAAGGTCATGGCTCAGAGTTTAGCCAACCAGGTGCTCCTGATTTCCCGGGCAGGTATGAACCAGCCAATCAGGTGATTACAATTATCCTGGGCAGTTGCTGACCATGCACCAGCAGGTGGGGTCACTTCATTTCCTTATAAGGAGACAGGTACATGCGGCTCGTGCTGCTGAGTCAACCCTCCCTAGGCTGCCTCTTTATCCACGTGGGGGGGGCAGTGCATGTGGTGCTGCAGACGCCACTATGCAATTCAGTCTCCACGGTTTAATGACTTCCTTTTACTTATTCATAGGTTGGTAAATAAGGTGATAGTTCAGCAAGCACAACACAACTAATACTCTTAGGCGAGCATAGTGGCTTTAGAAAGCCACCAGATTCCAGGTTTAGTTTTTAAAATTTAGTCTTGAGTTGGTCATCACCTTGGCTTTATACTTGGTACTTTTGAGACCCTGCATCAATCCTTTGATATTACCTTTCTGTCATCTGCTGAAAGTGGCCGTGTATCTGCATAGAGAAACCACTTTTCTCCTTCTCCAGTGCTCCAGGGCTGATCACACTGTCCCTGCAGTATTCCCAGACTCTGCTAGCTTGAGGGCAAAACTTTGGGTATTGACACTCTGGATCCTACAGGACATCCTGTTAGCTCATAAATGGTTACCTTATGTTTTACGTGTGATATGAAATTTTGGTTTTGACTTGTACTTTTATCAGATTTTTCATAATATACTTTGTTGTAATGCTGTCCTCAAACTTATTTGATCACGCCCCCCTTCTTTCTTTCTGTAGTACTTATACCGATTTTTTAAAAAATCAACATGCAACTCTCACTAAATATTAAAAACAGTAAGGTATTGATTGAAACAGAGCCAACCATCCATTGTAATAAGAGCAAAAGCAAAACTGTGGTTGTGGTCGATGCTTACAATTAAATGTGCACGCCACATCATAGCAAATGGATTAATGTACAGATGGCAATGACTTTGTATAATGCTATGCAAGCTTAACAGAAATCAGTCAAATGCACAGCGTCAACTAGAGTCAAATGCACAATGCCATCTGAGGACCTGATCTGTCTGGAGGAATCAGCGCTTTGCTAGTTGTTCATTGCTGTGGGTAAAATGTGCACAGTAAATTTTTTTCTTAAAGCTTCTCACCCCCCCCCCACCCCCCCCGCTAAATACATTCTGTGCCTCCCAGAGGGGCCAACCCCCCAGTTTGAGAACCTCTGTTCTAATGTGAAATACTTAATAGGTATCTGAAGACATTTTGTTTCCTTAAGTATATCGTATCAGTTCTCTGGCTGCATTAGCAACAACTTCTTAAAGCATTGAAGAATCATAGAATATTAGAGTTGGAAGGGACCTCAGGAGTCCAACCCTCTGCTCAAAGCAGGACTAACCTCAGCTAAATCATCCGAGCCAGGGCTTTGTCAAGCCGCAGCTTAAAAACCTCTAACGATGGAGATTCCACCACCTCCCTAGGTAACCCATTCCAGTGCTTCACCACCCTCCTAGTGAAAAACTTTTTCCTAAAATCCAACCTAGACCTCCCCCATTGCAACTTGAGGCCATTGCTCTTTGTTCTGTCATCTACTACCATTGAGAACAGCATAGCTCCATCCTCCCTGGAACCCCCTTTCAGGTAGTTAAAGGTTGCTATCAAATCCCCCCTCATTCTTCTCTTCTGTAGACTAAACAAGCATAGTTCCCTCAGCCTCTCTTCATAAGTGTGCTCCAGTCCCCTAATAATTTTTGTTGCCCTCTGCTGGACTCTCTCGAACTTGTCCACATCCTTTTTGTTGTGTGGGGGCCAAAACTGGAGACAACACTCCAAATGCGGCCTCACCAATGCCGAATAGAGGGGAATAATCACTTCCCTCGATCTGCTGGCAATGCTCCTGCTAATGCAGTCCAATATGCTATTGCCTTCTTGGCAACCAGGGCACACTGCTGACTCATATCCAGCTTCTTATCCACTGTAACCCCCAGGTTCTTTTCTGCAGAACTGCTGCCTAGCTCGTCGGTCCCCAGTCTGTAGCTGTGCATGGGATTCTTCCATCTTAAGTGCAGGACTCTGCACTTGTCCTTGTTGAACCTCATCAGATTTCTTTTGGCCCAATCCTCCAATTTGTCTAGGTCACTCTGTATCCTATCCCTACTTTCCTGGGTATTTACCACTCCCCCAGCTTAGTGTCATCTGCAAACTTGCTGAGCGTGTAATCTACCCCATCCTCCAGATCATTAATGAAGATGTTGAACAAAACTGGCCCCAGGACTGATCCCTGTTGCACTCCGAAGAATGTCAACTTTAAAGAATTAAACCATGAATTCAGGGATTTGTGTAATTCTAGTATGGTTATTTCCAACTAGTGATGACCCATGGCTTTGCTACTCAAGCTTGTGGTTTTATGTAAGTATGAGTGATTATGAGTAAGTATGGCAGATGAGTGTGTGGTGTACCTGGAAGATTTTATGTTGATTTGTTCAGATAATGAATGAGGAGTGTGTGCTGTGGAGATGTGCGTGCTGGTTGTGTAGCGTGGGTGGTTTTTGAAGAACTGTGGCAGTTGGGCCAAGTAATCCAGCATCTGTGCAGTGTCCCTCATACTACCAGTGAAATTGTTGTATGCATATTATCTGTAGAGTAAGGGTGGTCATTTCTTGAGTTACTCCATATATTGCAGTGATAAAGGACTCTTGGCCTGGTGTAGATACATGCCTTACCTGTAGCTGTACACCATATGGGTGTAATTGCGTTAAGTCAGAATGGCTGAGAACTTAAGAATTTGGATGATAACAGACTGCAAAACCCATTGATGATTCAACCCAGTGATATTCTGAACAAAGAGCTTAAAACCATGCTTGTAGCTGTTTCCATGACTTCATGCTGACTTCACAGACATTCTAGTCTTCAGGTGACAATCCTGGACTCTCATTACCTAGATAAGAGTGGTTATGCAAATACGTGTACTTGAATTGTTATAAAACATCTGTTCTGTCTACTGCACTCAGAACTATGCATCCATATGCGCACAAGCATGACCACTTCAGCGTCTGACACCTCTCCTAACTCAAGATATTGAATATAGTTAATTGAAAATGTAGTTACCTATAGCGAAGAGGGTGATAAGTAAAGATAAGATTGTCATGCAGGTCATGGAAGTCTCGGATTCCCTGACTTCCAGAGACCTCCATGACATTTTCTGCTTTAACCCTGAGGAGGCAAGGCTGGAGCTGTCAGCAGGTGGGGGCCTCTGCAACTCCAAACTGCCAGCCCCAGAGCTTCCAGTCGCTGTGCGTAGGGGACCTGGAGCTCCAAACCACTGGACCTGGAGCACCAACCCATTGCAGTGGCGTGGGAGGACCTAGAGCTCCAGGCCACCATGAGTGGTGGGGGACCGTGGAGCTCCCAGCTGCCACAGGCAGCCCCTGCAGCCCCGAGCTGCTGTCAGCGGGGGATGCACCTGGAGCTCTGAGCCGTCATGAGCGGGGCACCTGGAGCACCAGTCTGCACCTGGAGCCCTGGACCCGGAGCCCTGAGCTGCTGGCAGTGGGGGCCCCAGGACTGTCAGCCGCAGCGGTGTGCTGGATCCTGCCCCGCTGCTCTCATCCCCCCCAGTCAGCCCCATTTTTTCATAGTTATTTTTAATAAAAGTCAGGGATAGGTCATGGGCTTCTGTGAATTTTTGTCTGTCTGTGACCTGTCCCTGAATTTTACTAAAAATAAGTGAGACAACATCTTAATCTTAGTGATAAGATTTCTTTAAGCCCCAAGGCAGAAGGAGAAGGATGGATATTGAAAGGACTTGGGTTGGTTGGATTGACAAAGTGGGAAAGGATTTTGAAGTTGAATTGTCAGTTTGTTTATTGCCTGTTTATTGTCAGTTATATGCATGAGGGCTTTCAAGGCTAGTAAATTCTTTGTGGTAGGACTCTTGTTCTGTGTTTGTATTCTATTCTGTGTACAAACAAGGCAGTGTACAATGTTCTTGGTTGGTCCCTAGGAACTTTTGTAATAAACATGAATAAATGGAGCAGAGGAATTCGTAGTAGTCAGAATATAGAGACAGGTAAGTCATAGAGTATTGAGAAATAACCTTAGTGATTATACAAATCCCTGCACTCTGGCTAATACTTTGGCAAATTTAAATAGATAGTTTAAATCCTTTAAATTGGAATGCTTTGTCAGGTCTCTTAGCAGGGTTGTAAAATCTGCCATGTTCATTCCGTTGTGGAGGTCAGTAAATGTAGTTCTTATGACAGAGTGAATGTAATAAGTGGGTTTTTGATTTGCTTTAACTTAAGTACGTTTCTACTCTGAAAAAATGACTTTAAATCTCTATTTGTGTCAGTGACTTTCAGAAAAAAAATTGAGTTTACTATTGGTGCACTTTATTTCTGTAGTATTGCATCCCCTATCAAATGTTCTTAGTGTACTATAGCTTCTTTCTGAATGTCACCATTGCCTATGACTGCTGTGCTATTTTCTTTGACTTGTGTATCATCGAGTAGGAAATATTCTACAGGTCAGCTTTCATCAAAGGACTTGTCCACATGGCAAGTTACTGTGCTGAAAGTCAGGATGTGAATCTACAGCACCCCAGTTTGCTGAGCAGTAATGCCCCATGTGGACACTGCTTCAGCATAGTGAAAGCATAAAGCATGATTTTCACCTTTTCAGAGAATGAAAACTTGCAGCTTTTGAAAACTAAAGTCTTTAATGTTTTTGTGAATATACCGAAAAAAGTGGTAAGAGTGGACACTGGTGACATCTGAGGGAAATAGACTGCAGACTTACTGCAGCAGCATGAAAACAATAGGGCAGGTGCTTAGATGTCAGTTGAGCTGTGCCAGTGCAGAGTGATCATTTGTTGTTGTTTCTTTGACATGCATTGGATAAATGCTCTTGACATAGACCACTGAGTGTGGTGGTTTGGTATTGGCTTCATAGGTGCTTTTAAAATATTCAGTACCTATTATAGAGGACTGTTAAATCTTTTTCATTGCTTAAAAAAATGACAGAATTAGTATTAGAATATTTTTTACATTATTTTGAAAGCTAGCTTTTTCAGAATTCTAGATATTGGTCTAACCTACATTCCAATTCCAATACTTAGCAAAGATGCGGAAGGCCTCCATGGAATCAGTTGCAACAGGAATAGAAGGGTTTGAGTGGCATTGACAGTGGAGAAGAGTGAATGGCAGTTAAGCTCTGGACGCTTGCAATGCCAGATTTCTAACGGTCAGTGGGCAATCAATTTGGAATTAGAAAATCCATAGTGTAGGGCATTGTGATCCAAGTGTGTAAGGTCATTGATTGCCTCCTAATACACAGGATTGTGTGTCTCGATAGTGTGCAGGAAATACAGGATAGATTTGCAGCAATAGGGTTCCCGAACTTCGATGAACAATGGGTGGTACATACATCCCTATTCTGGCACCAGCTCACCTTGCTACTTAGCATGTCAACAGAAACGGTTACTTTTGAATGGTTATGCAGAGGTTGATGGGTCACTGGGAGTGTATCAGTATGGGCTAGTCAGCGAAGGTGCATGACACCTTTACGTTTAAGAACACGACTTAAAAAAACCTGCAAGTTGGGACATTATGTTAGCAAGGGCAGGGAAAATGTGAGCCTCTTGCTGAATGGGGGAGGCAACATAATGACAGATGATGTGGAAAAAGCTGAAGTACCCAAATGCTTTTTTTGCCTCTGTCTTCACAGGTAAGGTCAGCTCCCAGAATACTGCACTAGGTAGCACAGCATAGGAAGTAGGTGAGCAGCCCTCAGTGGTGAAAGAACAGGTTCGGGACTATTTAGAAAAGCTGGACATGCACGAGTCCGTGGGGCTTGATGCATCTGTGGATGCTGAGGGAGTTGGTTGATGTGATTACAGAGCCATTGGCCATTATCTTTGAAAACCCATGGTGATCGGGGGAGGTCCTGAATGATTGGAAAAAAGCAAATGTACTGCCCATCTTTAAAAAAGGGAAGAAGGAGGATCTGGGGAACTAAAGACCAGTCAGCCTCACCTCAGTCCCTGGAAAAATCATGGAGCAGGTCCTTAAGGAATCCATTTTGAAGCACTTGGAGGAGAGGAAGGGGATCAGGAACAGTCAGCATGGATTCAACAAGGACATGTCATGCCTGACTAACCTGATTGACTTCTATGGTGAGATGACTGTCTCGGTGGATGTGGGGAATGCGGTGGACATGATATACCTTAAGTTTAGCAAGGCTTTTGATACAGTCTCCCACAGTATTCTTGCCAGCCAAGTTAAAGAAATATGGGTTGGATGAATGGACTGTAAGGTGGATAGAAAGCTGGCTGGATCATCGGCCTCAAAGGGTAGTGATCAACGGCTTAATGTCTAGTTGGCAGCCAGTATCAAGTGTAGTGCCCCAGGGGTTGGTCCCAGGGCCAGTTTTGTTCAACATCTTCATTAATGATATGGGCGATGGGGTAGATTGCACCCTCAGCAAGTTCATGATGACACTAATCTGGGGGGAGTGGTAGATATGCTGGAGGAGTCAGAGTGACCTAGACAAATTGGAGGATTGGGTCAAAAGAAATCTCACGAGGTTCAACAAGGACCTGCACTTAGGATGGAAGAATCCCATGTACTGCTACTGGCTGGGGACCAACATCCCCTTGCTCCATTATTTACCAGAGTTTTTTATTAATGTGAGCATTTCCATTGATAGGGCCTTTGTGATCCCCTGTTTTTTTCCTGAACTTCAGCTATTCATCCAACATCATCTTATTTTTTGTTGAGTTAGTGCTGCTGTTCTGAAGTGTAAAACTTAGCACTTTTCTAAATTAAATTACAGTTTTGCAAACTCCTATTCTGGGGCATGGAATGATTTCGGATTGATATTGGATATGTTGTAAACTCCGCAGGCTGGACCAGATCTTAAGGAAATCTTCTGTCATAACTCTCCAGCACAAACTGTGTTCCTCAGTATGGCAGAAAGCTAGTGAGCTGCTGGGCTTGTATCCTAAATAATCACCTTTGCATTTACTACATCTGAGTCCTGTCTCTTCTCTATTATGAGGAACAACATCATGAGGTTGAATAATATAAACTACATTTTCCCCTTGTTTTATAATTTTATCATTTGGCTCTCACCATTCCCAAGGTTTGAGGTAGACTCTGGATTCCTGTTTGATCATATCCATGTGTGAGAGTGGATCCAATGTGTTGAAAACTTCCTTGTATCCTTTCACTAAGATTAAGGTTGAGATTTTGTCATGGTTATTTTTAGTAAAAGTCACAGATAGATCACAGGCAGTAAACAAAAATTTATCTGTCCCTGACTTTTACTAAAAATAACTATGTCAAAATGAGGCTAACGGGGATGAGATCCCAAGCCCTGCAGGAGAGAGTAGAGGGGAATGGGGGTCCAGTACCCCTGCCCTGGAGACTGACAGGGCCCCCACATGAGGTGGAAAAAGGGTACACTTTACCGAGGCCCGGGGGGCTCTGGGGGCCCAGCCCAGGCTGCAACCCCCATTACCACGAGGAAAAAATTGAGACTAAATTGTAGATCATGCCTGAGGATATTTATAGAAACAAAAATAGCAGAGGGGGCATTTTTCAGAAATGTAGAATATGTAACAGTAATTTCAGAATTCAAACTTTTTTCATAGTTCATGAGATTGTATGTATGGGATGAGGGATTGTGGTATATGTGTGGGAGGGGGCCCCTGTTACAAGTTTGTACTGGGCCTGAAAAAATCATGCTTGGGCCCTGGGCTCAGAGCTCCACTGCGAAAGTCACTGCCCCCCATGGCTGCTCAGAGCTGTGGGGGCCCCTGCCTGGAATCTGTGGGGACCAGCTGAGTTCCGGGCTTCCCCCCCCCCACTGACAGGGAGCTGTGTGGCTTGGAGCCCACAGGTCTCCCACCACCCTCCTGGGATGACAGCAGTGGGGTCCCCACAGCCACTGAGAGCTGCCGCCTCTGGGAGCTCTGGGATCACCTGAGAACTCTGCAGCCCTCAGAAGCTGACAGCTTCTGCCCCACTGCCTCAGGTCACAGAACAGAAGCTGAAAAGATTAATTTCACAGAGGTCTCTGAAAGTCACAGAATCTGGGACCTCCATGATAAAGTCTTATCCTTACTAATGATGCCTGAAAGTGAGCCATGATATTACACTGTGTGAAAGAATAGGTAGATGACATCACTGATTCTGCCTGAACCTTAAGATATGCAGTGGCATCTAAATTCATTGAATGCTTTGACTCCTCGGAAAACCACTGAATATGACTTATGTATTCTATCAAGTAAGGCAACTGTAACGGAGCCCCACTCATCACAGTGGCACCTCCTGCTGGTCGTCCTGCAGATTAGATCTGCTGCTCAGTACGCCCTCTCCTCCTGGTGCCTCACCCACTGTCCTGGACCCATGTCACTTCAAGGACTGCGGCATCTTCTTCATGACACAGCCCTTTGACTGTGTCACTATCTGTGCTCCCCCCCTTCTGGGGGCTAGTGTTGCAGTCCAACTGTCCCACCACTTCGCCAGAAGCCCCAGCTACTACTCCGGGTCTTGGCCCAGGGATCCTGTCACGTGCTGCGTCTTCTCCAACTCCACAGTACCTTTCCCTGGTCCACTTCCCCGTGGCTCCACACCTTCTTCATCCTTGCCTCAGGGTGTCAACCTGCAAATGCCAGCAGCTAGCCAGGAATTCTCTCTAGCTCCCCCTCTGCCCTCCCACCCCTGCTAGCAGCATTGCTCTGTCCAGGGTGCTAGCTGCTTCCTCCTGCCTTCCAGGCACCCAGTCCTCCCTCCTTGAGCTTCAGGGAGTAACCGACCCTGCTCTGCCCTGCAGCTCTTCTTATATGGGTCTACCTGGCCCTGATTGCTGCTCCTTTCAGCCCCTCTCTAATTGGCTATCCCTTGTGCAGCCTCCCTAGGGCTCTATTAACCCCGTAGAGGCCAGAGTGGGACCAACACTTCATCACAGCAACAAACAAGATAGACACTAAACACTCCATCTGTGTAGGCTAATTGTCCCATGTAAATTTGTTAATGCGGACAGAGGGAAGATATCAGATAGTCCTAAACTCCACCTTGAGGCTATGAAAATGAGAGGTTTGATAACAAATGAAGTCATGACTACAGGTCTCAGCTGAAAGGATGATATGTACTGTTAAGATGGGCAGAACTATATGGTGTGTCCTCTCAAGAAGAACATTCCTCCTGTCCAGATAGAGGAGCAATCTATAGATCTAGCTGCAAGACTACTTTGCATGCTACTGACTCTCTCAGCATGAAGAAGCCACAAAACGTAAAGTTTCCAGAACATATGTCTGAACAGTTCCAGCATAGCTGAAGAGGGCAAGTACATTACACAGATCAAAATATTTCACATCACCACTGACTGAAATCAATGTTTGCAACATCCCTGTCCAAGTAATGATTAGTTCAAGATGAAAGATTGATTCTGGATGAAAATAAAACATTTGAACTGACAGCCAAATTTTCCAATACAAATCCCTGACACTGTTAAATGTATTGTGAAAGTTGCAAGTTACAGCACCATACAAAGACAGTATTAGTAAAGCAATATGTTACAGTACAAGGCACACATGGATTCTTCAACTGAAGATAGCCTCAAACCTTGGACATGTGTGAGCATAGGTTCACTAAAGATCTCTAGATACATGACACTTAGCACCAACTGCTTTAGCCATACTCAAACCACCTGAAATGGTATTAGGAAACTCTGACTTCCAGCTAAAGCTCCATATTGACACCACTAGTTGCTCAGTGTCATCAGATGATTCCATTTTGCATCTGGAAAAAAATGTGGAACGAGATGATAAAGGAGAAGAGTGATATTGACATTATGGTTTATCACATCATTAAGACAATTAAGAACCAAAGACTAAAGGTCTCTGGCCTGCACCCTATATAAAGAATCACCATTGTACTGGCTTATAATGGAGCCCTGTCCGTATTGCTCCTCACAATTAAAAATATATATCACTTTGTTTTATACTGTGTAGTTTGTCTCCAGTTTGAATCTAATCAGGTCAATGCCTTTGTTAGCAGTCTTGGTAGAGGAGTAAAGTATTTGGGTGAGCATAGAGATTAAATTACCATTTTACCCTTGATTTGGTCCCTCTGGGTCAGGTGTGAAGTAAATTACTGGAGGCTGTGTACTTGACATGTTCTATGGATAAACAGAGGACTTCAAACTTCAGAGTTACCAATCTGGTTTTAGATTTAAAAAAAAAAAAACAACACACCAAAACGATCTGATAACAGTGCCTGTGCTTAAAGTTTGGTTTTGATTGATAACTTAGTAATGTGATTTCAGTATTGGAGTAGTTTCTATAATTATATGTAGGATACCTAAGTAATACTGCAAATTATGAAGGAACATTTGTTATTTAAATCAATTGACAAGTTTAAGCATGGTGGCAACAATTAATACAGTTTTTAAATAGTCAGGTAGGATGTCTGGCGAAGAGAAGACTGAGGGGGGAATGTAACAGTCTTGAAGTACATAAAATGTTGTTATAAAGAAGAGGGTGATAAATTGTTCTCCTTAACCATGGAGGACAGGGCAAGAAGCAATGGGCTTAAATTGCAGCAAGGAAAATTTAAGTTATACATTAGGAAAAACTTCTAATTGTAAGGGTCATTAAGCACTGGAACAAATTACCTAGGGATATTGTGGAATCTCCATCACTGGAGGCTTTAAAGAACAGGTTAGACAAACACTGGAGGTTTTAAAGAACAGGTTAGACAAGGATGGTCTAGAACAGTAGTTTTCAGCCTGGGGTCTGCTGACTATGTCTAAGGGGTCTGAGAAAGGTGGCTGTGAAAATAAAATTTCAGAGCCCAGAAGAGGCATTGTTTTTCTGACGAATCAAAAGTATGTGAATACCCTCACCTACAGGTCAATCTGAAAGTATTGTCATTATCATAGAAACCCACAGTTTAGCGCCCTTTCTCATTCTGTATCAAATACCGTGCTGAGCACGCGCAACATTTATAGTTGAATTCTTTTCAGTCAATTTTCAGTCTAACCCTTCTATGGTAAGGGTCCATGGACCACAGGTTTGAATTTCCAAAGGGTTCTGCTCCTATGTTGGAAAATTTGTAAGAGTCTGAGGATGAAAAAAGGCTGAAAACCACTTGTCTAGATAATACCTAGTGTAGGGGGCTGGACTAGATGACCTAGTGAGGTCATATATCCAGCCCTATGATATAAAGGGAACAGGTTGTATGAAAGTTAGATAGTACCTTTCTTCTCTGGAGACTTGGGTTTAAAGAATATTTTGTTCAAAGTAAAAGATAGGTAGTTTCTGCTCCCCGTTTTCATCATTACAAAATTGAGGTTAGGATGGAGGTGCATTTGTATAGTTGTGTGGGGAAACTTCTGGAGGGCTGATCCACAGTATACTTAGTCCAAGCTATCGCTGCAAGCTTCTAGCACTTTCATGAAACCCAAATTTATCCACAAAATATTAGGGAGATGTAAACTGAATTGTTTTGGAATGTCATCATTAATAGCACTTTTCAGTAAGATGGCTGACAATAGTAAGCTCAAAAGCCAATTTTAATTAACTTTCACATGCAGCACATTTTACAGGTTATACTGTACATGTGAAAACTTTGAGTGTTCAGGTTGCTATGCCAAACAAAATATGTGCAGCTTTCTTTCAAAGAATTCTGACGTCTGAGTAAAACACTGTGATTAACAGATGGCCAGCAAAAATGCATATATTAAAGTTTCTGTGCTTAAACTAATTACAAAAGTGGTTACAAGGTAATGTTAATGTAAAATGTGTAAAAACTTTCTTCATTTGGGAATTGAAGGCTTGTCTTCCCTGAAACATTTTGCTCACTGAGGCTGTGTCGACACATAAAACGCTACAGTGGCAAAGCTGCACCACTGCAGCTCTTCAGTGTACACACTACCTATGTCAACAGGAGGGATTCTTCCATTGGCGTAGGTAATCCATCTTCCCAAAAGGCATTAGCTAGGTCGACGGAAGAATTCTTCCATTGATCTAGCACTGAATACATGGGGACTTATGCTATGTCTACACTACCATTTATGTCAGTATAACATTATACCGACATAAATGGTCAGTCAGTCGGTTAGTCAGGGGTGTGAATAAGCCACCCCCTGGAGCGACAAAAGTTACACCGACCTAAGCGCTGGTGTGGATAGCACTATGTCAGTGGGAGAACTTCTCCCGCTGACATAGCTATTGCCGCTCATTGGGGTGGATTAATTAAGTCCAACGGGAGAACTCTCCCTTGTCCACTTCGAACTGCTACACTGGAGAGCTTACAGTGGCACAGCTGCAAGTTCTCTAGTGTAGGCATAGCCTTAGGTTGGCCTTTCTGCACTTGGGAGATGTAGCTATGCCAATGACCAGCCCTGAGTTACTTCACTTAAGCCTAGTCTACACTAGAAAATTAGGTTGGCATAACTACATCTTTTAGGGGTGTGGAGATGGATTACCTATGCCTATGGGAGAATCCCTCTTGCGGTGTAGGTATTATCTGCACTGAAGCACTACAGCAGCTCAGCTGTGGCAGCGTGGTTGTGCCGCTGTAGCATTTTAAGGGTAGATAGGCCCTCAGTGAGAGTGACCACACTGAAACATCTCAACTGCACAGAGTAATTGAATTAGCAGATGATGACTTTGTTGTAATTTGGTCTGTTGCATCACCACTACATTACTTCAAAGTCACAAGCACTTGAGCTTCAACCCTGACTCCCCCAATGGGCCATCTAGCTTGAGTTTAAAGCACCATTTAATTTGATCTAGAGATTTTTGTGTGTGGAGGGGATTGGGTTAGGGGCAGAACTCAAATTGATACTCAAATTTAATGCTTCAGTGAAGACAAGCCCTGAGAGCCAGTTCCTCAGTTGGTGTAGATTAGCATAGTTCTGGTTTCAATGGAGCTACATCAGCTGAGGACCTGGCTTTGAATGTAAAATAGATTAATATGTTTTTCTTTTAACAACAGCATCATAGCATAGCCTGTGCTATTTTAAAAATGATAAATTGCCTCTCTCTCTTTTTTCCTGCAAAAGTTTGGCTGCTAATGACCGTGAAATGGTTGAAAATCCTTGTTATGTTTGGAGATTTCTGATGTCATCTGGCCAGAATGTACTTTGTGTAGATTCAAATTGGCATTTTTGGGTCTGTTCATAGAATTGCCAAGATGCTGAAGAATAAAAACTAACAGGATTACAGACAGACTTGCTATTGCCGTTCACAAATCTTTTGAGCTGCTTTGAAATTGTCTGGTTGTTTTTCAGTTGTAATGCTTCATGTGCTTGGGAAAACGGAGCTGGAGTTATTCACAGGAAAATGGCGTAGGAAAGAAGGAGGATCTCCACAGAAGCCAAGAGGCTTTGGAGTTGGGAGAGGAGACAGATCTTTCCTTTCCTTTCTCCTTCCCTTCTATTGAGGGGTCTTGCGGTTGGTTGGTGTGGACCTTCAAGTACATCAGACAAGTACAAAAGTTATGAAAAACCCTAAGTAGGGTCCAGAGACCGCATTCTACCCACTTCCCAACAGCTGGTCATAATGGAAGGGAAGTGGGGGGAAGTTGCATTTTTCTGCATGTTGGGGAGGTACCACACCCAGTCTTCATAGTAGTTGTCAAATACATTTGTATATTCCTACCATTGCTGAATGGGCAAAAGACTGACTGGCCAGTGTTTTCTCCTTTTTGATCATGAAGGGGGTTCTCCTCTTCCAGTTCCCTCCACCTTCTGTTCTTAGTATAAGTCTGGGGTGCAGAGGAGGAGTTGAGACACAGCCCCTGGTGTCGTTGAACAGCAGTCGACATTCCTCTTCCTAGGAAGCAGGCTGGATGAAGGAAGGGAACTATGTACTCAACCATTGTTGAGTATGGGAGTGAAGACAAACCTGCTCAGAGTGGGATGGGGCTGTGTTATGTTAATTTTTGGAGGTGGGTGAGTGACATTGAAATATTGTGTATATGTTGACATAGGTATTGTTCCTGAAGACTAGCAAATTTAGTCCTTGGGCAAGTAGGTTTCAGGAAAATTTTTCAAGCCCTGGGAATAATTATTCCTGGAATAGAGAGACAAGGTTTACATGCAGTGTTTCACAAAATATTTGCACTCAAGTAGGTTTTTGGCCAGTTTGGTAGTGTTATAAGAATCTGAATCATTCAGTTAGTATCTCTCTAATAAAGGCACATGTCAAGTTTTTAAGATTATCCTAAGTGAAAAATAGGTAGAGTGAGAAGAGAAACTTCTTTAGATTCTAAATATAGCTTAGTATTGGGGCATGGAGACTATGCAATTTGTAAAACTCTTTAAGGGTGGATGGAAGAAATGAAACACAGAAATGCAATATTCAGTGTTTTGTCTTCTGTGGCAGCAGTCAGTTATTTTAGTATTATTTAATATTTATATCACTGTAGTGTCCAGTGGCTCTGATCAGAATGAGAAGGGTCTTTTGTGCTGGATGCTATAGAAACAAATGTAGACAGTGTCTTGGTTCTCAGCTATTTTATGATATGGATGATATTGATGCACGAACAAAGGGAAGTAACAAAGGGAAATTGTAGAACCAAGGTACCTGCACTGAGAGCTTATTTTGTGGCCATGCTGTGGAAATAAGCGTTGTCTAATCAAAGGCTGTTATCCTTTGTCATATGTTAATGTGACTGACTAGAGTTCAGAATCTCAGATTTGTTTCTCTTGCAACAGTTGACATTTCTCACATCTTAATGAGAATGCTTTTAACTATTCTTTGCGCTAATTTAGGTGTTTGTGATGTCATTGACTGTTCCAGGAGAAAAGCAGAACCTGGAGGGCCTGAACTCTTAGCAAGTTATTAATTCTAAAGCTGTTTAAAAATGTGTGTGTCTGTCTTAAATTTTTGAATGGCAGTCTGCTTGTTTGGTATCCTAAATATTTTTAAAGTTTGTCAAATTTACATATCCACTTGTCTGAAAGTTGAACAAAGTGTGGACTGATTAAAAAGGGAGAGTGAAGAGTACAAGAGTATTCATACTTGTAGGAGAATTAAGCATTTTTAAAAATAAATGTACTAGTAATTTAACCATTTTAAGTGATTTCTCAAGTATGGTGGTAATTTTGCTACCATTTTAGGAAAATAATTACAGTTCATCCATTCTGAAAACTCTCTTCCATTTTTAAAGCCTATTCAAGACAATAATGAGGTCTAAATAATTGGAATTATTGATTATGCTATTTGGCAGTTTATGTCAAACATTTACTACGAGATCTAATTAAAGCACATGAAGTTGAGAGAGGAATATTGGAATTCTCAGTAGAGTTTTGTGTGTTTAAATGAACAATCATTAATTTAAAAATACTGTAGAAATTTTAAGGTTTAAGTACCACTAAGCAATTTGAAATCTACTGATGAAAAGCATTTTAGAAGTAGGCTTGACGGAAGTTGGTTTTTATTTTGTAGCAATTTTGATTATTAATGTTGATTTTTATTTTTAATTTCCCCCCTGATTTTTTTAACAATTTTAATTTTCACAGTTGCAGGAAATTAAGGGTGGTTAGTTAAGGCAGTGATGGCACTGGAGCTGTAGCGGGTTTCCAGCACCGACAGCGGGGTTGCAGAGGGTTCCCTGCGCTGTTGCAGGGCTGATGTCACCTATACCTTTCAGGCACAGGTTGCAGTCCTGTCCATGCAGAGCAAATACCCCAGCTAGGACTGCAAGGAGGATAAGCTCTTACACATGGGGGAGGCTACCCCTGCTGAATGGCTCTATCCTTGAGCAGGAGCCATTCAGCAGCCATTCAGCAGCAGGGTGACCTCCTCTGCAGCCAGGCTCATCCTACTCCTCCTCACAGCCCTGGTTGGGGTCTCCGCTCTGCCTTCCCAGGACTGCAGCCTCCTCTGCTCCTGGGATCTGCAGGGATTCAGTATCATCAGCCCAGTGGCTGTGCAGAGAACCCTCTGCAGCTACACTGTCACAACCCCGCTCACTCACTTCCATGACAGTGGGGCTTCAGAGGGCTTTCTGTGCTGTTTCAAGGCCGATGACACCTGTTCCCTGGAGGCACAAGTTGTGTAGAGGGAAAGGATGGGGGCTTAATTTATGGGACTGTTGCTGATGGATATGCTTTTTGTCAATTTTCAGTGTAGCAGCTGAAATTAACATTTGCCAACATCTATCAATTTAAATCGAATACGGTCAAGCTATAAGAGCTAAGTATTAGTAGTAGCACTAGTGTATTTTTAAAGGCTTCTTTAGACAGGCTTTCATATAACAGCTTTAACATTTTTCCTTTCATTGCAAAAATAAAAAACTCTGTTTGACTAGAACCATTACTTAATCTTTTTTGGGTAATTAAGAATTTTAGGTGAAGGAAAAATAATAATTTTAATATATAACAACTACGAGTTAGACTTTATTTGGTAGCATTGTAGAAATTCTGATCCTTTAGAAAGGTGCAAATGCAATTCACAATGGCAAACCTTCATGTCTGTCAGTTCCTTTAATACACGGATTTTTTTTCTGCTTTTAGTCAGCAGATAAACAGCGAGCCTTAGAAGAAACCAAAGCCTACACAACCCAGTCCTTAGCAAGTGTAGCCTATCTGATCAACACTTTGGCCAACAATGTTCTCCAGATGCTGGACATCCAAGCATCACAGCTTCGGCGCATGGAATCTTCAATCAACCATATTTCACAAGTGAGCATTTTTATTTATATCATCCAGTATGTGGTACTGAAATCATACAGCGAATACAAAGGTTTGGTTTATCTGATGTTATGCTGTGTTGTGTGGATAAGAAAAGACAGTTGGTGTTAAAACAACAGGGCATCTTATTGCACCTGACTCAGATGTTTGACTTAGATATTGCAGTTTATTGGATTTTTTGCCTTTATACTACATGTACATTTTGTTTAATGTTTATTATCTTAAGAAATTTATATAGGATAGCATATTAGATGGCCCATTGGACTGTCTCGATATGCCTGTCTGTTAGGGGTGTCTATTCCATATTTCAGATGAAGGCAAACAATCCCATAAGGGATCTGGCAAAATGGATAATGCTGTGCCTTGGAACATCTCTCTTCAGCCCCTATTTGGTAATAAATTTACATATACCCTGAAGCTTGAGGTTTGATAGTCCTTATAATTTATATTTAGCTAGTGTAAATACAGATGCTATTTTTTCTGTCCTGTTTCGCATCTTGCTGTTTGTAGAAATTGTTTCTACCTGTTAATGAGTAAAGTAGTATTTCCTGTTGTCCATTTTAAACTTACTGCTTTTTAATTTAGTTTTCTCTTGATGTTGATTATGGGATATGGTAAATTTAATTAACTAATTATTTATATAATTAAACTATACAGTAAAATGTAAACCAGGTATTTGAAAAAAATCTATTTACTTACTTATAAAGTGAAGTTCAGGAGTTGATGTTGAAAAGCCCTCAGAATAGAGTATTTTCCTGTGAAATGTGCACAGCTCTAGGTTCCTGATAGTATCAAGTCTTTCAGGTTTCCCTTTTCCCCCTGCAAGTTTACATGTACTTGGCAGTTAGTGTTATTTACAAAAGCAATTCAGGTCAACACTTAATGTTGCAAGGTGATACAAAGATCATGTAACTTTCTGTGGAGAAGGCGGGGGAGGAATCTTGAGACCAGCCTGTTTCCCAGAAGTGTTAAAGCAAGATGTTGCTTGGTCAAGACATCAGTTATAGGAATTTAATTTTAATATTTACATATATTTTAAATAACATTTATGGAATAAACAGTTCCTTCTGGTTTTGAAACATGTGAAAGTAAAGTAGGACTCATAAGTGACATAGGCTTTGTGGTTAAGCAGGGCTTTAGAAAGCCACTAACTAGATCATGAAGCTTTTCCAAGATTGATGATCAGCTTCTACAGATTCTTAATTTTTATTTAAAAGAAATCTTGTGGTTAGCCCTTGTGATTATGAAGATTATCTTACAAATATGCATTACTTTACCCCTCTGTCAAAAAATCTGCAGGTAGCTTTAGAGCCCTTGCCACTGCTTGTAGTTTTGTTGGCAGCAAAGTAAAACCTGCTGCTATTCCGAACCAGTGGGCTACAGTGAAACTGATTAAAAAAAAAAAAAATGCTCCTTCTGCCTTCCAGCCACCAGAATGTGTTGAGTCTGTGCTACTTATTTATCAGAGGCCTGGTGGCTGGTGATGGATAGAAAAGGATATGAAACCCTTAAGCAGGATGTTGGGACAGCACTGTGGCAGGAATTCCAGCACCCTTGCTTTCCCAGTAGCTGGGGGAGAGGGTGGTTTGGCTCCTAGGCATTTTTGACCAATAGGTATAATTCTCTGGCTATGAGGAGTTTGGTAAAATTTCTTGTCCTGGATGTGATGGGATTTGGTGAAGGAGACATTGATGTAAATTAAAATAGACTACTGTGGTATTTAGACAGATTTTTTGACAGGCAAAAGTGGGAGAAGAAAGGAAACAAAGTAGAGATAGGGAAAGAGAGAAGAGGGGATGGATGGAGAGAAGGGAAATCAGAAGTTGACACTGAAGACAGCACAGGAAAATATGTGCCATCATCTGTTATAGGAGAGAAGAGAGAGAGGAGTGAAACCAGGAAAGGAAAGAAAGTGACAAAGGTGAGATATAGTAGCTTCCACTTTCTTCAATGTACTAAATAGAAAGTAGTTCGATATGTTGTCATTAAATAGTGTGCGGAGAATAGTGCTTTAAATTGCAAGAGGTATGGCAGCCAGGTATTTTTCACCTCAGGTAGCCGGTTTAGTCTTCGGTCTAGTAGATGACAAATCTTGAAAGCCCTATGGTTAAGACATAAAAGCTGGGAAAGCTGGGTTATATTTCTTCTACCACAGGCTTCCTGTGGTCTTGGTGCAGTCACTTAATTTGTGACCGTTTCTAAGACCTGGTCTACACTGGTGGCTTAATTCGAATTAATTACTCCCGCGTCTACACTTGTGCATTGTTAATTCAAATTAAGGAGCCTTTAAAATTGAATTAATAAAGCCACCTCTGCAAGTGGATTAGCACCTGAAGCGCATCAGTTAATTCGCATTAGCGTGAGTGTGGATGCAATGGGACTTAATTCAAATTAACTGGCCTCCAAACTGTATCCCATGATGCCCCTTTTCAGTAACCTCCCCCAAAGCAGCCCCGGGAAGATTTAAATCTTCATTTCCTGCGGTGAATGGGTTTAAAATCCAAGCTGCAATCACCCCCCACCCACACACACACACAACAAGCCCTTTGCAGTTTGTCTCTTTAAGGGTTTGAAAGATTTCACTGCCCCCCTCCCAGGGTGGTGAATGCATTTTAACTGCCCAGCAAGCCCTTTGCAGTTTGTCCCTTTGAAAGTTTAGCCCTTTAAAGTTTGTCCCTTTGAAAGATTTCACCACCCACCCTCCTCCCCGCGTGGTGAATGCCTTTTAAATGCCAGCAGTGAGAGGAATTTCTTTGCTACATTGTTTCAGTGGCTAATCATGGCAATTGATACTTTCTTAAGAGTTTATTCACAGTGCTACATGTGGATACATTATATCATGCTTTCCATCAGTGAAATGGAAACATTTGTATCACTGTATTAATATACTAACTGACTCCTTTGTTATTTATCTTACATTCTACAGACACCTGTAGAATCAAAATCAAAGGCAAGCAATATACAGGGAGTGGTAGGGGGAGCCTAAAAGGCAAACAGCATACAGGTGGGGGGTTCATTTGGTGAAGGGAAAAATCAAAGGCAAGCAATATACAGGGGGTGGTGGGGTTGCATAAAAGGCAAACAGCATACAGTTCTAAAGTAATCCAGGATAAGCTGCGATGTATTTGTCACAGTCAAAATGAGAGCATAGTTCAGCTGGCTCCAAGTGCCTGCAACAATGGCGATCGGGGAGTAAAAAAACAGCATGAAAATCCTTTTCCTGTTTGTTTGGGGGTGGGGGAAGCAGCGCTGCATCCTGGGATGATGACACTCGTCACAATAGCCTCTATGGTTAGTTGCACTGTGGGATAGCTTCCCACATTGCACTGCTTTCTAATTTGAATTAAGGCTGGCCAGTGTGGATGCAGTGCTTTCTATCAATTACTTTCTGTAATTCGAATTAAGCTAATTCGAATTAGTGCTGCAGTGTAGACATAGCCTAAATCTGTAAAAATAAATATATTCATTAATATTTGTGAAGCACTTTGAGATCCTTATATACAGCAGGCATTATAGAAATGGAAAGTATTATTTTGTCCAAGCTGCATCAGTTTTGTATGCAGCATGTATAAAAAGCTCATTATATTTTTGTCATGTAGTTTACGTAAAGCAGCTTTTTTAGGAATGCCATCACATTTTCAATTGTCTGTTTCTTTTTGAGAATACATGACATTTATAGTAATTGAAATGTGAGTTTATTTTGTCACCAGTAGTACAAATGCAAAATGCTTCATTATTACAAAGAAGCGTAAAATTACCAGTGCCAAAAGGCTAACGGAAATATATCTGCCAGCATTTTCAGTGTTGTACATGTACAACTAAATGTAGCTAAAAATATTTTTTCAGAGCTTTTGGTGTCTTTTTAAATATCTGCTCCTTTTGTTGAGACTATAGTATTACATGTGAAGGACATTTTTAGTCCTTTATGAGAAACACTGTTATCATAGGAGTGAAGGTTTAACTGGGGAAATTTGCGGCTGGGCTGCTGTCAGTTCATGAGGATATCAGTAGTTCCATCTCTGAAAAAAACAATCCCACCCCCAACTATTAAGGACACAGACATTTTCTGTTTATCTGTCATGCGTACAATAATTTACAGAGCAGGAGGAGTATTTTTAAATTCATTTATATAAAGTTCTCTGGAAAGGCACACAATATATGCAGTGCTTGAATTTCAGCATTCGAAGACAAATTAATCCCATTGTATGAATGGTACAGTATTGTCTTTCAAATATAGTTCAACTTCCATATATGTTTTTAAAAATCAAATTTGGCTTCATTTCATAAACCATATCTGTATGATATCTGTTATTTTGTCAGGTTTAGTAATAAATAATTCTTGGTGTACAAGGCCAGTTCTTCTTCGAGTAGTGTCCCTGTGGGTGCTCCACTTTAGGTGTTGGCATGTCCTTGCATTGTTGATCGGAGATTTTTGCTAGTAGTGTTCTTCCAGGTCGCGCATATGCCATGGCTGTCTCGCGGCACCATTGGCGCTCTTTTCGATGCGCGACCCGACCTCCTCGGTTCCTTTTCAACCGTCCACGGTCCGAGACAGAGACTCTAGCAGTTCCTCATAGCTTGTCAAAATGTCCTTACAGTTTGTTCTTTGTAGATAGTCAGCTTTTTTCTCAGTTTCTGTCATAGTTTAACTTGTTCTTTCCTATTATTAAAAAAAGACTTACCTTAGAATAGTTAGTGTCTTTCCCTCACCAAAGTGGTGACATGCTGGGCTCACCCAGTTTCAAAAGATGCGCTTTCTTCGGAAATGCAGTGCCTGTGTCTGATGGCCTCTCTGTGTGTATCAAGTGCCTTGGTGAGGGACATATAGCCCAAAAATACTCTCACTGTAAAAACTTAAGCTCCAGAGCCAAACGTGACAGAGACCTATGACTTAAACTACTGCTAATGGAAAGGTGTCTCAGACCTGCCTCTGATCTGGGTCCAGAAAAAACGGTTTCTCAAGACAAGACTGCGAGAAAAAGGCACTTGACTCCACCTGATATCGGTCAAAAAAAGAAGAGAGCACCTGCCTCAACAGCTAAACGAATTTGTACCAAAGAGGCTACAGATCGCTTGGGTACATTGTCCGGCACAGGGTCAAAACAGCCTTCTATCTCCGGCATGGAGCAAAAGGAAAAATCGGGACACCCCTATCTGAGCATTATACCGTCAAAGTTAACAGTCCGTAAAACGACAAAAACCGTCATCACACTGGCACCAGTACAAGTCTCAGTGCCGACCATGACCACAGCACCAACAACAGCCGAGCCTCAAACTCTGGCACCGTCAGCACCAGCAGCGCTGTTGGCACAGAAGACTGCCCTGGAACCGACCACCAGCACCAACCTGATCCTGGCGTTGGCACCGGCACAGACTATGGTGCCAGCAACACCGGCGCCGAGAAAGTGTACTGAAAAGCTCAGGCACCAAGAAAGAGAGGAGGAATTTCTAACATCCTCCCCCATTTCTCCATTACATGGCACCGACACATCTCCAGTCCAGTTCTCTCAAGAGGGTTCTATCTCACCTATATCCTTTTCAAGAGGATGACTACAAGGGTGAAGAAGCCACATTTGCTCCCTAACAGCCTTCTCCCAAGGTGCAGGAGCGCAAAACACATCACCATTTTAATATCCCACCTCACCCATGGTTTGGACCATATGCATTAGCCCAGATGGAATACATGGTCCTCCTACTCCGCCCAATTCAGCAGACCAACCACTCCCCAGGCACACAGATCCAAGTCACCTCCTAAATCAACCCCAACAGCTGCAGAGCCTGACACAATTGAGGGCACGGAAGAGAATATGCAGTGGGATACAACATCACCCCCTCATAACTCTTCTTCATCTCCAGGTGGAGATGATTTTAAACAATTCCAGGAACTTTTTAAAAGAGTAGTGGATAACCTGGGGATACCACTGCAGGAAGTAGCAGAATCACAACATAAACTTCTGAAGATTCTGCAAACATCATCTTCCTCAAGAATTGCCCTCCCTATGGATGATGCCCTATTGGAACCCACCAATAACATCTGGCAAACACCCGCCACCATCCCTCCCACCTGTAAGAGGACTGACAAAAAATATCATGCTCCTACCAAGGACTCAGAATACCTTTTTACCCACCCACCACCCAACTCCCTGGTTGTCGAAGTAGCCAACCAGAGGAGCAAACAGCAATATCACAGGTCCACACTTCATGATAAATAGAATAAAAGACTGGATTTGTTGGGCAGAAAGATATATATTTCGGCGACTCTGCAATTAACTGGTGAACTATGCTGCGCTATTAGCAGCTATTATGCTATACTGCGCTATTATGACTACAGTAATTATGCCAAATTATCTGAGTTTATTGAACACATACCAGAAAATAAAAAAGAACAATTTAATCCATCATAAAGGAAGGACAGTTGGTCACTAGAATGGCACTCCAAGCCTCCCTCGAGGGAACCAGTCACTATCACTACACGGTGTTATCTTCGGTCTTTCCACCGCCCCAAGGGTTTTCTTCAAGGTTCTTGCCGTTGTTGCGGCACACCTACGCAGAAAGTGAATCACTATATTCCCATACCTGGACGACTGCTTAATAAAGGCACGCAGCCAATCGGAGGCCAGTCAAACAGTGAGATTCACAACCACGTTATTTGGAAAATGGGGGCTCATGATAAACGTCAAAAAATCTACCCTAGAACTAGTTCAGGAAATAGAGTTCATAGGGGCACACCTAGACTGCTGCACAGCCAGAGCATTCCTACTGAGACACAGGTTCGAGACCATAATAGAATTGCTATCCAGAGCACAGAACAGCCCAACCACAACTGTCCGTACATGCCTCCAGATACTAGGACATACGGCGGCAACCACCTTTGTAGTGTGACATGCACGACTGCACATGTGGGCCCTAGAACTATGGCTCTCGACAGTATACAGGCCTCACAGACACTCACTGCGCAAAATAGTATCAATGCTGAACCGGATCAAACAATCATTGAATTGGTGGACACAGCCCCAAAATCTAATGGCGGATATCCCATTCGCGCAAGAAACACCCTCGATTGTGATGACTACCGATGCGTCCCTCTTAGTTGGGGAGCTCATCTACAGGAGTATACGACCCAAGGGAAATGGTGAGTACACAAAATGACACTGCACATAAATCTATTAGAGCTACTTGCAGTTCGTAATGCCTGTTTACACTTTCAACCTCTCATAGCGAACAAACATCTAAAAATCATGACAGACAACATTGCGTGCATGTTCTACATCAACCATCAGGGAGGAGCGAAATCCAACTCCCTTTGCACGGAAGCCATAAAATTATGGAACTATTGTATATGCCACAATATCAATATCTCAGCGGCCTACATGCCTAGGATCCAAAACACAATGGCAGACTTCCTCAGCAGGGCGTTCACCAATGATCATGAGTGGGAGCTACACTCTGGACTTCTGGAAAACATTTTTCAACAATTAGGTTATCCCACTTTAGATCTCTGCACCACAAGATACAATCGCAAATGTCCTCTTTTTTGCTCAAGAGCGGGTAAAGGCAACTGGTGAAAAGGGGACGCATTCCTCCTCACTTGGAGCTGGAATCTCCTCTACGCATTCCCACCAATCCCTCTAATAAACAAAAACTTGCTCAAAATATGGCAGGACAAAGTGATGGTAATAATGAAAGCTTCAGCGTGGCCCAGACAACTGTGGTTCACTTACCTAACGCAGATGTCAGCTCGAACACTCCCACTCCTAGAAAATCTCCTATCCCAGGACAGGGGACACATCTTTCACCCAGACCCGAGCAAGTTACATCTAACAGCCTGGTTCCTAATTAGTTCGAACAATGGAACCAATCAAACAGGTACTACTAAACAGCAGAAAACCTTCCACAATGTTCAGAACCAGTCAAACAGGTACTACTAAACAGAATCATAATAATTCATGTGAGATATACCATGTCAGGTACCGTTAGAAAGGCTATAATGTGCTAAGTAAGATGCTAATGTTTATGTTCATGTGTTGTGTGTAATGGAAGTTATGGATATGTTTTTATCTGTTTTTCATATTGTACTGTGTTTCTGGGCGACACCGCAGACAGGATGGCTGCAGCACTAGCCTGCTTAATGGCCCATTAAGGAAATTCACAGGTACAATGGGCCCGGGGGAGATACCTGATGAGTCACCAGTCACTCATGTGACCCTGGACTCCATCTTATTCCTGTAAATTTCCACAAACAGCATGGCAAAGGCCAAAGGACATAAAAGGCAGCTGCACCACATCCATTTTGTCTTCAGTCTTCAGCCTACCTCTAGATCAACTCATCTACAACTGAACGGAAGGTGTGAAACAAAGGACTGAGACCCATCCAGGTACTGGATGTACACTAGAGGGACTATACAAGCCTGCAAACTCCAGAATCCTATTAGAAACCTGATATATATGGACTTTCAAATCAATTGTATGTGTCTGATTGCTTTAATTATTTAAAACTTCTCTTATAGTTTGTTTCTTTTTATAATAAACCTTTAGATTTAGTTACTAAAGGATTGGTGTTTTGGGTAAGATCCAAACTTATATTGATCTGGTACTGTGGCTGACCCTTTGGGGTCAGGAGAACCTTTTTGGTAAAGAGCATAGAGTTTTAAATAATTGATCTCTTTACTGGACCTGTGGCTAATTGGAAGCAGAGAATCAAATGCAGTAAAAGGGGCTGTGTATATTTTTATGTAAGCTTCTTGATAACCAGTGTGAGGAATCAGAAGCACTGTTTTGTGCCTGGTTGGGAAGTCTGACTTCAGTGTCACCCACCAGTGCTGGGAGAATCTGCTCTCCTTTTACAGCCTGCCCTGCCCTTGGCATTTTCAGGTGGCTACCCTAGGCATGGCTAGGTCACATATAGACAATGTTTTTACACACCCAACTATGAAACCTTTTATGACAGGTATAGAAAACTTATATCCGGAGATTCGTTCCACTAAACCACCATGGGACCGGAACCATATTCTAAAAACTGTCACCAAACCATCATTTGAACCACTAGCAACTTGCTCCTTAGTGCACATATTTATGAAAGTATCGCTTTTGGTTGCTATAACATCAGCAAGACGTGGGTGAACTCGGAACTCTTATGGCACATCCACCCTACATAATGTTTCACAAGGATAAAGTAACTTTGAGGCCCCACCCCAAATTTATCCCCAAGATCACATTATCCTTCCAATTGAATCAACCTATCCATTTACCTACCTTTTGTCCAAAACCACACACTAATGCAGAGGACGCACTCCTCCGTACCCGGGATGTGAGACATGCTTTAGCTTTTTACCTCGTTAGAACTAAATCATTTAGATAATCTCCTAAACTGTTTGTATTGCGGATAGATGCAAAGGAACGGCCATATCCGCACAAAGGCTCTCAAAGTGGATTTCAGGCCTCATCCATGTATGTTACAATCAGGCATTCCACTTCTGCAGAAGATCAGAACACATTCCACATGAGTGGTATCTACATCCACAGTCTTTCTAAGGAATGTACCGATTACAGAAATCTGCAAGGCAGCTACCTGGACCTTGACCCACACTTTTATCAAACATTATGCCATTGACCAAGCATCGCGGACAGATGCAGCGGTTGGTCTCTCGGTGGTCTGGCAGTGTCTCTCAGTATCTCCTCCATACATTCTGTTAACTCCGAAGTCCCTCCAACCACCTAAGGGTACTGCTTGAGAGTCACCTAAAGTGGAGCACCCACAGGGACATTACTCGAAGAAGAAGAGAGGGTTACTCACCTTGTGCAGTAACTGAGGTTCTTTGAGATGTGTGTCCCTGTGAGTGCTCCACTACCCACCCTCCTCTCCTCTACTTCAGAGTCAAATCCTTAGACTTCACAGTAGAGAAGGAACAGAGGATGTCGGGTTGCGCTGTGCTGAAAAGAGTGCCAGTGGCGCCGCGAGACAGCCACAGTGCATGCGTGACACGGACAAGCACTGCTAGCAAAAATCTCTGATCGACAGCGCAAGCACATACCGACAGCTAAAGTGGAGCACCCATAGGGACACACCACTCAAAGAACCTCAGTTACTGCATAAGGTGAGTAACCCTCTCTTTTTAAACTTCCATTTGTCAACTGTAATGTCGTAAATCAAGATACTCCTGTTGTGTTGTCATAAATTGCTCATACTAGAGACATACTCTGAGAATAATTGCAAGTCCAAGTTAGAATTGTTTGGAATCATACTTTTTTGAGAAATCCAGTTTGGAAGCATTCAGGACTTCTTTTGCAATTTCAGTTCTGAAAGGAATTACTAACTTAATAGTCCTGAGAGACTTCTCTTACAGGATTTTGAGGATATTTCCAATATAAGAGGTGACAGTAAATTGGTGACTGCTCTAAAATTATCTAATGCACTCATTATTTGTGTAATTTCTTTCCAGAACTGACTGGTACAATATTTTGCCAAATTGCATATTGAATATTGGCATTTCAAATTTGCCCAGAGAATTACTGATGAAAGAATAGGTTGGAACGGATACTTAAACTGTCTCAAACGTATTCTTTAGCAAATGCTGATTTCTAAAGCTACTCCAATTTTCTTGGAGGCATTTTGAATTGCCTATCAAAAGATAATAGTAACTGTTCCTAAATCCTGCCCAGATATTTAATATCTGACAATTGAAAGCAGTGGCCAAGGCTAATAGAGCTTTGGAAAGGTTGACAATGTTGACAGTAGCCTGAAATTGCTGAATGGGACAAATTCTCTGGAAACTATAAAAAGACAAAAGTACATTTTCTATCTAGATATCATAAGGAGTTGTTTTGTTAGTCTAGCTTTATCCCCATACACTTTAAAATAAAGATCATAGAAACCCAGAGGTTTTCTGAGGAAAATGTTTTTGATAAGATCAACTTGATAGAAGTTATAAACTATTGAATAAACAGACTGTTAGTGCTCTCCTCTGTTACTGCAGGGATTTATGGCTGTGGTGATGGTAGTCACCTGTGTATTGAGGATCATAGTGCTTCTGTTTTCTTGGTAGCAGGTTAATCTGAATGGTCAGTTTCTCATCTGAATCAACTGCCTCAGTGTTCTTGCTTGATAGTTGTTCTATGGGAATGTTAAGATATGACATCTGCAACAGTCTCTCAACTAAGAAAATTAGTTTCTTGAAAAACTTCTCCAAAATCTTGTAGATAGAATTTTGTGCATATTTACCATAAGTGAGTGCCACTGTTAGATCCTCAGTTCAGTAGTTGTTATATTTAAGAGATAAAGATGCAGTCCTGGGTTGCCATGCAAGTCTATTCCCATTGGATCATCTTCCGTTTTAATAAGTTTTTAAGCATTTCATTATATGATAACTATAGCAGTGCCTCAGCTATCACAATATTCCTTAAGGAAGCTGGATGTATTTTTACTCTTAATAAGATGAAATTTATTTCCATGAATTAAATAGTTACAGTGCCAAGAATGTATCTCTTACAAAAGCTAATAATCTCTGGCCAAGATTATGATTGACGAGGGCAAGAACAAGTAATTTAAAATGCTTCTCCCATTAGAAAAAGGATAGTGTTTACATTTTAATCATCCTTAATACAGAGAAGATTAGTGGAAAGTTCTGCAATGTTTTATTTTTAAATTTATACTTGATCAGTCATTTTATTGGTAATCAGTGAACTAGAAAACTCTCCATTCAATTTTAGTTAATAGTTAGGAACTCTGCAGGGTCTTCTGGTTTTTTTCTGGTGTGGAGGGGAAATAGAAGTGTGACAATGGCATATTTATGTAAATATTCCAATAGAAAGAGAATTTTTGAGCAAAGGAGTTGAAGCCTACATTCTGTACCTGGCAAACTTACATACACACTTTCCATGTAACTATCATGGCTTAACAGTGTCCAAATTACATGATAATGTACAAGACAGAACTTCAAACAAAGCCTTAGTGTTAGTATCGGTGTTATTGTAGTGCCTAGGATCTCTATTTCTGGACCAGGATTCTTTTTTGCTAGGTTGCTGTGCAAAGAGAAGAAAATACTAAGGACTGAAACATAGTTCAGTTTGATCAGTATTTGTGTATTGGTTAAGCTTCATAAGATGTTCTGGTATTTTTTTCTTCACTCTTAAGAGGAAGAAAATTTACTGTGCAATTTAACTTTGTGCAAGAGGTTTTAAGCTTGCAGTTGGTATGGAAGGGATATGGCTGTTGGATCAAATGGATTGGAAAAGGATTTGAAGGAAAACATCCCTTCAAGGAGCTGAATAGGGGAATCTGGGGCCTCTTACATCTGGAACAGCCGGGTGTCGATATCCCCCCCCCTGCAATTTGTTGCTGGGTACTCCCAGATATTTTAAGTGAATAAAGTTGAAGGCTAATTAAACCGCATTCATTGCCTCTTGTCTTTCTTTGACATGGACAGACAAATTATTTGCTGTTTGTGGGTCCAATATTTTCCTTCCCTGTGAACATTGGAGTAGAATTATGGCTCTGAAGAAAGTCTTGCTAAAATTGATTGGAAACTTGTGTATCTGCTCTGAAAAGTCATTATATTAATGGCATTTTGGGGTTCCATAACTATTGTTGCCATTGATGATTTCTTTATCAGATGTGTTCAATTTACAAGTAAAAAGATAATTGCCATGCCTTCAAACCCAGCTTAGATTCTGAGAGTCAAATGGAGTTCTTCCATCTTGCATATCATCAGTAATAAAGGTTATTACATATTGGCAGTCCATTGTCTTCAGAAAATGCCTCTGTTGGGACACCTGGGTAACCCTATTTTCTTGAGTGTTTGCATGCGTGTAATTGATTGGAACTTAATGAAAATGCTTCTGATGCACAAGATGAAATAGAATCTAGTTTACTCTTTATTTTGTTGACGGCAATGAAAACAGGAGTGGAAAGCACTAATAAGTTTTTTTTGTTGCTATGCTATGCAAAGAACAGATCTCTTTCTGCACATGTTCTCTGGCTGAATAGGACTTTGTATAAAGAGGACTTCTCTCCCTCTTGACTATGCAAAGTCAGTCTGTCACCATTCACAAACACTAAATTCATATTTAAAATAATAAGAAAAAAGGAAACACTGTAGAAACCCCAATGAGGATGATTTTGAAGCAATTATTATATATGTCCACATAGTTAAAACTTTGCTCAGTGTTGATTTCTTCATGTGAAATTACCAAATTTGAGGCCAGCAATGGATTTGACCAAAATGTTGGTTTTAAATGTGAAATGTCAAATTTGTTGTGTTGTGGCTCTGAAACTGCGGTCGGCAGAGCTGCCTCTTTTACAGTAAAAAAGCAAGTCTGCTTTCAGGTTACATTGCTTTTTACTAGTTGTGTCCTAGGCCAACACCCTTAGAATTTCCAGAGGATTTGTTGACCAACTAAATAAAAATCCATCAGATACCTCTGATTATCCTGCACAACTATTCTGTTTTGTGCAAGTTCTTTTGGTGTAAATTCAGATGTGACCAATTTTGCACATTTTACCAAAACTGGATCAATAGTAAGCTGAGGAAAACTGTACAGAGAGACATGAGCAATTGGAGCTGCAGGAAATTGGGGGAGGTTTGGTATTAAACATAACAGTGTCAAGAGAGAAGAAATAGAGGAAAAGCACAAAGCAATTTAAAGAATTGTGTTAAAGCAAGTATACTTTAAACTTTTCTTGTACTAACGTTATTTTTGCATAATCCAGAACTTCAGTGGAAGTAAGGAAGATGCAGTCAGGATTGTGGGATGGTCTAAAAATGACTCTTAAACAGCTCACAGTATACGAAAGTTTGAGAACCACTGTGTAGTCTGAGGTCACTGACTGATGTATACAGGGGACCAAATGCTCTGCTAATGTTCATTTACTTCAGAGGCGTTGAAGTAGGGAGAATTTGGCCCACAGTGTCATCTGTAATACTTAGGTACAAAAGGCTAAGTTAAAGATATGGCATCTGACTTCTACTATATAGTTCCTTGCTTTTTTTTTTTGCTTAGTGATACAGCCTTAATAAGTTTTGGATGTTAGTATCTCTGTAACTTTCATGAGACATCTGTTTTGTGGTGATACTTTTTAATTACAACTTTTTTGCATATTCATTGTTTTACTATAATGGCCATTGCTGCACATGTAGAGTGGGATTTTCAAAAGTGCTGAGCTCTGGCCCTAATGCTGCTCCCGTTGAATGGATGTTTTACTATTGACTACAGTGGGAATAGCTAGATAAGTGCTAGGCACTTTCAAAAATCTGACTCTTAATGCAGAGTAAACCACATATAGTAACTGAGAAACCTGTTCTGATTTTTCTGAAAAATACTATCTTTTTTGATACCACTGCTACTATGGATGAATACATTACCATAATGAGACACTACTCCGCAGCCTGACAAAACAAAGTAATTATGTCCAAAGTTTGTATTACAGGACACACACAAAAATTGGGAAAAAGACTGGGAAAATACCTTTGGAGCCTCATCAGAATGAAAGACATTTTGGAGGGTGACTTTATTAAATTATAGATACTCAACATTTCAAATTGCTGTCAAAGTACAGAAATTGCTGAATTAGTGAAACCAAATTAATGATAGTTACTGATAGAGGAGAAATGTTCAGAGGAATTTTGCTTAATTGTAAAGAGTTCAAATGAAATCAGAAGATGGTAACTTCTAACAGCGATTGAACAAAAGGAGAGTAGACAGTGTTTTCTCAGCAAATGTTTGTACTGATATACCTGTCACAGTATAGCAATCTATAAAAGCATGGAGCAAAATCAGATTTTTAATACCAAATGTGCATTTAATACTCAACATTATTCCTAAATGCATTGTTTTGCAGACAGTGGACATTCATAAAGAGAAAGTTGCTAGAAGAGAAATTGGCATTTTGACTACAAACAAAAACACCTCAAGAACTCACAAAATCATTGCACCAGCGAACCTGGAGCGACCAGTTCGCTACATTAGAAAACCTATTGATTACACAATTCTAGATGATATTGGACATGGAGTGAAGGTAGGTGATGTTATAAGAGACTCTTAAATTATTGTATGGTTTCAAAATGTAAAGACTTATAATAGTGACACATTCCTGTCTTCCACGTTGCAGCATGGGATTTCTCAATTTCTATCTAATCCAGATGGATTTAAGAGGAATCCCCCCATCCTGTTTAATCTTGCAGACCATTTTAGCCCTGATTCTGGGTATGCGTATGACTATGGAACTCCTCTGGGACACTGATAAAACCAGCTTACTTGGACAGAGGCTGAGGCCTTTGCCCTTGTTTGAGTCAGTTTTCAGGAGATACCTGAGTAATGAGAGGCTATTAATACTCTGTTTCTTCCCTGCTTGAGTTACTGTCACAAAATGCATTCCTTGACCCAGGTATAATACCATTAGTGCTACTCTGTGGCTCACTGGCAGGAGGTGTTTGTTTAAAAAGTGGCATTTGCCCCCTCTTTGCCCATTTCAGACATAGCTCATTATTTCCATATTTTTGCATGATATGCTTAAGTTTTATGGGTTGTTGAAGAGAATTGTAACATGACTGATACCCAATAATGAGTATTCTGAACCTGAAGATTGCCACCAAATCGTGGGCCAGCCAGTTATGCTTTTTCAGGAATTTTTAAAACACAGATTTGGGATGAATAGTGAAATTTTTAGGGCCTGAGTTGGCATGCAGTTACTAGAATTGTACAAGCTAATTAGGAACAATATGCAAATTTGGCTAGACCCATAACTGGCTGGTTGTGTATGCAGATATCTGGTTGGTGTGTACACTGCTACAATAATGTTATATGCAAATTAGACATGCATTTTTAAAAATCACATCTAATGTAAATAAAATCTTAGCAGATGTGACCTTATAATTTTTGTGCTTCTAGGAAATCATTTGGATATAAAATAGGATTGTCAACATTACATTCTGAAAGAAGAAATGTAAATAACACAAAGCAGTGTCATTTAAAAAACATGTAAATTAACAAATCCACAAAACTTTGAAAGTAGTGGTGCAATAACATGCTGCTTTAAATCAATTGATTGCAAAATTTCTTGTGCTTGACATGAATTTCATTATTTGTCACTCTATCTGAATTACATTTTGTAAAGTTACATGACTAATGCAAGTAGACAGATCAGCCTAGAATTTAGAATTGAAATTCAAAGTGTTTTTCTTTAAAAATATTTTCAGTAAAGTATATTTTATTCAAGAGCTTTTGAACATTGTTTTTATAACAGTCGTTTCTTATTCTTCATTGAAAATGTTTGCTACCTCAATTTGTGTACATATCAAGTAAAAAAAGACAAGTGATGTTTTTCAGCTCATTTTTGCAGAAATATTCTTTACCTGTAAAGCTCTCTAAGAAATCATCTGCCTCGTATTAAAATCTGCTGTATGTTTCTATAAAAGAATTAATGTACATCAGCAGAATTCCTTATGGTGAATCACTGAATATATTAACATGTAGAGCATAAAGGTGAATTATTATTGCTATCGTTTTTATGATAATTTTGATTTAGTGAGATTCTTTCAGGACACATTAAGGAAAAGTTATTTATTTTTGTTACAGCACAATTTAATTTAGACTCATTTATTTACCCATTGTAGTCAGAAATTTCATTGACCTAGTGCAACAAGATCAAGCCCAATGTGATATGATAAACTATGTTCTTGCGAAAGAATCCAACATCAGAGCTGCTCAAATGAATGGGTCATTGTACCACATGTTCAGACCCTGTGACCAGGTTCTGTAACAGATGCTTAAAAGTCAAATTTGCTCCAAAGAAACTCTAAATTGTACTGCATTTTTATTTAGGAAATGAAAAAGTCTGTAAACATGTAGTTTGTCAAATGATAATCAGTGCACCCTGCTACTTGAAATAGTAGTTTCTCTTTTGTCTGTAAGGTTCACAGATTTGTTAACCAATAGGCTCTCATCCTGTATGTAGCTCTGTAGACAGAACCAATCATCTTACGTGGCTAGCTACACTGAAAGTAGAGCCATCTGATCTGTGATCTGCAAAATTTGTCCGTTGATATCCACAATCTACGGATGCGGATATCCATGGCTATAAAGCAGAGATCCACAGATTTGCAGAGCTCTACTAACAACTCCACAGGTCACCGCGCACCAGTGACAAAGGGATGTGCCAAGTCCTCAACTCCCAACCGCCCCCTACTTATTCCCAGAGACCTCCTGACCCGCCGTCTGCTCTGCCCCGGTGTGCCTCCTTTCTCACTCTGGGTAGGGAAGCTACATCCCAAGCCCTCATATGCAGCGCTGCCCTCCCAGTGGGAGGCTTGGACACCGCTGTGCAGCCACGGCAACTCTAACACACGCAGACCTGGCTGGGGAGAGAGCAGTGACAACTACTCTGCTTACAGTGCCCGCCATTGCTGCCCGCTAGTTTAAAGTAAAGACCCCTCTTTCAAAATGGTGCTTGGCTCACTGCACAGGAGCACACGGCCAGGCTCCCTTCTGGGAGTTGTAGTTTACCTCCTCCGTCTGAACAAGCTGGGGACTACAATTCCCATAATGTCCAGCAGGCTATTGCCAGATGTCCGTCCGTCGTCCTCTCTCCCCCTCCCCCCCCCCCCCCCGGCGATTCAGAGAGCTGAGCTGGAGCCTGAAGGTTGGGTGTCAGCCACTCCATTCGGGTGAGTGTGCTGCAGAGCCCTGCGTAGATACAAAATTGGTATCCACGTCCGAGCCGAGATCCGCAAACAAGATACATAGATATGAATTCCATGGAATTGCAGGGCTCTACTGAAGTGCTCACCATTTTATTTTTGGTTCTGCCTCCATAGCTGCAGGAAGGTTTATTGGACTCTCTGCTGCAGAGCAAAAACATTATTTTAAAGAAAAGATTTTGACCATAAACGTGCCTCTCTAACTGTGTTTTGTGCTTTAATACAAGCCAAGCAGCTCATCCCCCTTGATCCTTTTCATTAGAGGACTCAGGAGAAGTTGAGCATAACCCTATCCAGCAACCTGATACCAACTTGTGCGGAGGGTGCCTCAATCTGTGTTCCTAACCTCTACCCATGGGATGGGGATTTCCCCTCCAGCTCTTATTCTTGGGATATACCTTCTTTCTCCAGTGCTAGAGTTTGATTCTTCTGAGAGGTTCAGTCACCAGCAGCTTCAGTTGAGGACAAGGATTGGAGGAGTGTTGAATCCTGGGATTTATCATAATTGACCTGGATCTAGTATAGCAATTTTTCTTCAGTGCTGGTCCCCGCCAACCCCCAGTGCAGACTGTCTAAGCCTCACTCTCATGAGCTGCAGACAAGGGGTTCAGTGCTGGGTCTGATTAAGGTCTTCCCAGTTTTAACTTCAAAATGTTGAGTGGTTGCACAATCTAGCACACAGGCAGGAAGAGGATATCTCATAGTGGGATATCAAATGGTTTCTCAGAGCTACATCTTTACTTCATCTTCCTAAGGTTTATTGAGCATTGCCATGGGACCTCAAGTTAGTCCTTAACATTTTGGCTCTTCGTTTTATTGAGCCCAACAGGAAGATATCCATATATTTCCTCTCCATCAAAGTGGCCATCCTGGTAGCTGTTATTCCCCAGAAGGTGTCGGAGCTTAAGGCCTTATCTATTGAGGGACAATGCTGCATATTCCACAGTGATATATTGGTCCTACGAACAGATACAGCCTTTATCCCAAAAATTAACTCAGTTTTGGACAGAGGCGAGTATGATTTTTTTTGGGTTCTGGGAAAGAAAGAAATTGTGGCATATATTGGATGTTGGTAGAATCTTTGAGATCTACAACTGTCACACACAGGTTTTTTGCAAGCCCAATGCTCCACTGATTCTCTACCATCTGATATATAAAGAAAAGAGAGTATCAAAATCCACTGTTTTAAAATGGTTGAAATGGTGCATCTATGAAGCCTAAAAGTCAGTCTCTTCCCAGCAACAGACAACAAAGTCTATTCACTGAGAGTGGTAGCAGCCAACTCAGCTGAGAAACCCTACATGTGTTAAGAGATCTGCAGGACAGCCACTGGGTTATCCATTCATACTTTCTCAAAATTTTATAAGCAGGACATTCAGGCATCAGTGGATGCTACTTTCATTATGAGAATGTTTCATGCTGTGATCTCCGAGTAGTAGAGAAGCAGTTTAAATTCTTATATGTAGTTAGTTCTGTTTGAACCCTCTCTGAAGGCACACTATAAAAATCCCATTGGTTAATGAATCAATGGACCTTGTAGATGAAAGAGAAGAGGAAATGTTATTCTGATTTGCTGAAAATTTCCTTTCTATGTGTTAGAAGATTCTCAGCTCTGACCCTCTCTTGTTTGGAGTATTTCTGTGACAAGTAGGGGATAAAAAATACTGTTCAGTTGGTTCAAATTGGTTCATAAAGTTATACTGTGCAGTAGGAACTCATAGTATATTACTATAGTGCATATGATATTAAGTTTCAGAGCATATTACCCTTTGACATGGAAACAACCTCAACTGGTGAGTGCTTCAGAGCAGATTGCCATGCCCTCCTCTGGCAGTGACTGAGAAGTCTGGTTCTGGTTCTGTAGCTTCATGAAGCTGACAGCCTATTGCTTGTTAGATCTGTGGGCCTTGTAACTTAAAGAGGAAATTTCCAGTAAATCAGAAACATTTATTATACCTATATAATATAGTGGGGTTTATTTGGGAACAAAACAAAAGATGACCCAAAATATGCTCTGTCTAGATGATTAACAGTTGGTATTCTGAGCTGCTCAGAAGATGTAAGAAAATGCAACATTCTTAAAAATTACTTAGAACTTAAAAAAAAAAAATCAATTGTCAAACCAATGGACTGGTATTTCTGAACACTTTTGGGGCTTGTGAAACTGTATAAGGCATTGTGGCAGCAGACCATATATTCAACTTAACTCTAAAAGCTAGTGTCTAAACTTCCAATTTTACTCAGCTTTTGGAGTGCAAAAAAATTGTGATTCCAAATTATCCATCATAAGAGATCTTTCATGACTTCAGTTTGATTGCTGGCTGACAGGACACTCTTACATTAGGTTAATACTCCAGAATTAATGTGTTTCTGCTTCAGCATATTGGAATTATGGTAATACATGTAAAACAAAATTTACACATGTCCAACTTCTCATCAATGAGGATGCTTTATGGAGCCTAATATAAATTCACTTGTAAAGTTATTCCACTTAGACCCCAATGCTCTCAATGTGGGGAAAATGTTGACCCTTGGAATGGTAGCAGAGGAAGAACTTGAGTGACTGCTCTGCCTCTCATGAATCTCTCCAAACATTTGGGTGTTAGTTACCTATTGATTTTAAGATATATCTGAAGGCCATTTGATTTAAATGTGTCTTTAAAAAGTTTCATCTTGAAAATCTTTTGTTCATGGCACATTCTGCTTTAGCCACTCTCTCTATGATCTACTGATACATTATTTTGTTGATGCTGAATACTTAACTTTTTTCTTTCTTTTTTCCTTTCTCTTCATATCCTGAAGTTCCAACTAACCTTTCAATGCTTTTTTCCCTTACCTCTTTTATTTGCTCCATGTATGCATTAAGTGGTTGCTTAGATTTAAGGTAAGAAACCCCAGGGCTGGATTTCCATTCTTATTCTTTAGAGAATATTACACATGGGGAGAGAGTTGAAATTAGCATGTCATTAATATTTTGTTAAAGAATAAACCATTCCTTCTCCCTCCTTATGTATTCTACCTTCTCAGTGTGATTTCACCATGGATAGACATTTTGCAATATAAATGGATGAACTTAATGTAGCTAATATTTGCTGTTAATTTTAAAAGCTTACAGTGAAATGTTGACTCAGTATAGTTAGTTTTCACCTAACAAGGGAGAAGTAGTATATTTACTTCGAGTAGGAATAAATGGCATATAGGTGAGTAGTTAGCCGAATTTAAACCTCCCCCTGTGTAATACTCTTTTTATCCTATATACGGTGTGATTTATGATTCACTTTGTGACCGATATTTCAGTGTAAAATTACTCAGATAAAGGGACACCACGGCTGTATTGCAAAATCAAAAATGAATTTTTATATTAAATGTTTGCATTTTTTTAAAGTTGCAGTATCAAACATTAATTTCTTTCAATAAATGTCTGAGTTACTCTTTACGTAAAATACTGTTTACATAGGCAAACTTTTACAGATATTTTCTCAGACTTGGTAGTATCACTATGCACAATGTTAAACCACACTTAAAAATATCAGATTGCTTTTAGTATGCCGCTTATTTAGCAGTATTTTGTTAACATCAATGTACTTAGGCCACGATCCTTCAAACTGTCATATGTGAGTACTCCCAGGTGAGCTTAAGTCCTGGTCTACACTACAAACTTAAATCAGTATAATTGTCACTCAGGGGTATGAAAAATCCACAACCCTGAGCGATGCAGTTATATCAACCTTATCTCTGGTGTAGACAGCGCTATGTTGACACACAGCTACCACTCTTGCAAAAGTGGATTAACTACACTGACAGGTGAAGCTCTCCTGTAGGCGTAGTAGCGTCTTCACTAATGCGCTACAGTAGTGCAGCTGCACTGCAGCATCTTAAGCGTAGACCTGCTCTAAGTATTTGCAGGAGCAAGGCCTTAGCTACTTTTTTTTTTTTTTTTTTTTAAAGTATGAAATCAATTAGAAAAGCTGGGGTGAATTAATTTGCTGGAAGTTAATATTCATATATTGGAAGTTTGCAGTATGTGCCATGATATACAAAGTTAAGCTAGGGTGGGCATGGATACTCTGAATTAGTAACAGATGTTGCAATATTTCCTTTCTTTACGTAAAATCCATATTCTGTCTGTTTTAGAGCTAAGATTTTCGTAACAATAAGCCACTCTGTTGAGAGAAACTACCGTGCTGGAAATGAACTCTACACATTAACATCTACTATGAGGGCATTATTTTATTACTTAAAATTTGTGAATTAAGTGTGTAACATTTAACTAGTGCTCAATGGCAGGGAAATGCTGAAACGAATATCTGCAAATTCCTGAAACTGTGTGCTGAAATGTTCCAATTTAAATGTCCTAATGCTGTCCCCATGGAACTGGTCACTCAGTAACTTTAAATGGGTATTTAAATGGCATAGTTTCCAAATGAATAGATTTGGTCTTGATAACTTGAAAAATATAATTATTAACATGAATGGAACTCTCTGCATATGTCATACTTTTTCTTGAGTTTACATGAGTGAAGTAATAGTGACTGTTTCCTAAGTGTACTACTTTGCACTTGTCTCTATTGAATTTAGTCTCTGCTGATTTTAGACTAATTCTCCAAGTTGTCAAGGTCGTTTTGAGTTTTAATCCTGTCCTCCAAAGTGCTTACGACCTCTCCCAGCTTGGTATCATCTGCACATTTTTAAAAGCATACTCTCCACTATATTATCCAAGTCATTAATAAGAATATTGAATAGTACGAGACCCAGGGCAGATCCCTGGAAGACCCACAAGATACATGCTCCCAGTTTGGCAGCAAACCATTGATAACTACTCCGAGTATGGTCTTTCAACTCACGTTATAGTAATTTCATCTAGGCCACATTTCCCTCGTTTGTTTATGACAATGTAATGTGAGACTGTGTCAAAAGACTTACTAAAATCAAGATATCACATCTACAGTTTCCCTCAATCCCCTAAACCAGTAACCTGGTTAAAAGCAGGAAATTAGGTCAGTTGTTCGCATGATTTAATCTTGACAAATCTATGTAGGCTATTACTTATTACCTTATCTTCTAGGTGCTTATAAATTGATTGCTTAATTTGTTGCAGTTTCTATCCAGGTATCAAAGTTAGACTGACAGTACAGCATTTGTAATGCAATAGTAATGCATTTTTAATACTGAATTTCGCACAGAGAGATTCTTTGTTAAAAATCCTATTCTTGGTGTGGTACCTTTGAGTCTTGGAAAAGCAGCTGGCAGATTCTCAAAGTTTTCATTACTCCCCCCAAACTCAAGTTATGCAGAAGTAATGATCATTCTAGAAGTATAGTATGTTCACTTCATTATAGATCAGATCTGCCAGGTCCTCTTCCCCTTTGCAGTGGTAAGAGCCTCTTTTCTGCATTTCAGAGTAAGAAGAATTTCTTTTATATATATATATATATATATATATATATATATATATATATATATAATATAGAACTTGAATGATTCTAGCATATTTTACTTTATATTGTAGGTCAAGTTAGAATTTTCAAGTTACTTGCCAAAGAACATCCTTGATCTCAAGCTTGCTTAGACCAGCTTAGTGTGCCAGACAATCTTTTGTTGCCAGATTTGTGGGTATTTTTTAAAAATAAGGTTGTATTATTTGTTGCTTTTTCAGGGATAAACAGTTCATTTGATCCCATTAGCACTTAAAAATCCTGGCTGCATAGACTGGCACATGACTTGCAGCTGCAAGTGAAAAGTGACCTCCATAGCCATGAATTATCATTGAATTGCATACCATTTTGGGGGAGTTTGCATATATATAATATTACTACTTTGTGTGCTGGTCCCTATGTGGATTCCGTACATGGGTGTGCGTATGTGCCATGCACTGGAGCCAGAACTGTTTGTAATAGTGTCTGTCTGAAACTTAAACTTAGGCTTAACACAAGAAAGTTGTACTGGTTCAAGTAAATTGGATGTTAAACTGATTTAGTTATACCAGTGCAAACCTCTGTTTAGACATTTGTGTAGGTGTGAGTGGCTTGTTTTGCTTAAATTTCAACAGAATTCTAGTCCACTTTAGCTAAACCAAAATAAGGCTGGTTAAAATGAACTGTGTTCATGCAGCTTCTTGCACCAGTCTAACTAAATAAATTAAAAATCTCACATTGTAGCTGCAACTTTTTAGTGTACACAATTCTCCCATTGCTCCATGTTAGGTGGACATGATATGGAGAGGTTTACTCACTTGCCACTGACTCAACATACAAGCCTGGGCAAGTGAGTAAATCCAAAATTAGAACTCGGAAGTTTGTCTCCCAATCACAAGCTCAGTCAGATGACCGCACGTACAATAGATAAGAGCTGAAGTTGGGAAGGTCAGTTTTCTCTTAGCCTGAGGTTGGTTTTGCTGGTGTCAGGTGTAAAATTGCTCCAGCATCTTGGATAGCTATTTGAAATATCAGAAAGTAATTCCTAGAGTATAGTTGAGTGGGGCATTTATTTTATTCTCAGAAGGGATATGGGTATAAAGTGATACTATCTGCCTTATGGAAGAGAGATAGTTCTTGCTTGAACGTCCTAGAAAATCTGAAGGTCTGATTTACCAATGAAGGAACTCTCATAAAAATGTATGAAAACATCTCTTTGGGGATTTTTATTCTGTATAGGTTTCTGTACTGCACTTATCAGCATAGAATCAGAGTGCTTCTAGCAGTGCATTAAGCAATGTGAGTACACATCTGTCCCATTTGTTCTCTCTTCCTCTCCCCAGAGGGAGAAGTGTGTGCAGTGGATTAGGTCTGACTTCTTCCCTGAAGAGTGCCTCCACTTGAGACCTGATCCTGAAAAGTATCCTGTATTTAATAATATTTGAAGAAATGTTCTCTATTGACAAGTTCAGTGGGCTACCTAATTTGCAGCTAAAGGGTCACACTGTCTTTAAGGTGGATCCTGTTGTTAATGCTTCAGATCTATAGACAGTAGTTGCCGACATGCCAGATGAATACATAATACACCTGTGCAAATGTAGGGGCTTGTAGCATATTTGGTGATTAGGTGTTAATAAGGCTATAAGATACAGCTATGTATCTATAATAATTTGTTTATGGGACTACTTTTTTACCCATGAAATCATTCCTGTAGGTTGAATAGTTCAATCAAAGAAATTCTGCAGTTCATTCAAGGCTACTGTCATGTAAAAAAAATATTTACTCTAATTGTAGTAGTTTCATACCAGCTATAAGTCAGTTGCTGCATAATAGATTTACACTGCCACACAGTGAGAGACTGAGGGACTCAATCTGTTTCACTTATCAAAGAGAAGATTGAGATGACTTAATCATGGTCTGTAAAACCAGGGGGGAGATTTCTGATAGCAGAATGCTTTTAATCTATCAAAGACCTAACTAGATCTAGTGGCAGGAAGTTGAGGTTAGGCAACTGGAGATAAGGTACATATTTTTAAGAATGCGAGTCATTAACCATTGGAACAATTTACCAAAGGGTTTCGTGGGTTCTTTCACTTGAAAAGTCTTAAAATTGGATGCTTTGTAAAAGATATAGAGTTAACGTGGAATTGTTCGTTGAGCTTATCTAGTCTCTTTTCTGGTGAAAAAGCTTATGGTGTGGGTGGCATGGTTAAAAATAGAAAAATAGCTGGTTTTGGGGAGGATTGGGAGATCAAAAATAATGGCTGGTAGGCTTGGTAATTTTTTTAGAGATGATCTGCAAAGAAAAAATGAGTGTGCACCTATTATCTTTTTTATAATTCATAAAGAAGTTGGCCTGAACTTATTAAAGAAGGAGTTTTCTGCCTCCTCTCACTTTTTTGCATTAGAAAAGCAGGGGTAAAAATCTTTTCTTAGTCACAAGTAGATGCAGGAATTGAACACCATAGGAGGTATTGTCTTGAACAGTCTGACAGTACTTATATCCATTTATTCATTCCTTAAATAGTCTGGATGGGAAACCTAAATTCACCTTTATAATAGCTGAGCATCAGAGGAAATGAGAAATGTACATATTTATTATTACTGTCATTTCCATCCCACAAGAACAGAGCTGAGAGTAGGCATGACAGGAGTTAAATTTTGCTGATATTATTTGTCAGTATTCTGAAATGAATTGAGAAAATAGCTCTGTGTGGATAGGTAATCAGGTGGGTAGTTGTGTGGTAAAATTTCCTGTAAGTCTTTTGTGGACAGATAATATTTTAGTTAATGAAATATGGCCACTATTCATCATTGGAGGATGGCAGGATAAGAGGAAAGATACAATCGCATGATAACAACGTGGAGATGCTCAATGTCATTTGGAGCATATGGAACGTATTTATTCTTATAACCTAGCAATAGGGTATCCATTGCTAGAATAGAATCCCTCTGTTAGGAATTCAGGACATGTATGACTCTAACTTCCAGTAGCACATAGTAAGGAATGGGTTGAAGGTAAACAAACAAGGATAGGGTGACGTTAGGTTTTAAAGCCGCCTGGAATTTGTTTCTTTGACTTTTGTCCAGAAGAAATAGCTTTGAGAAAGTTGGTAATTTTCAGGTTTTTTTCCTCCTTCAAAATGAAGAAACCCAAACTTTTCCAGCAAGGAACCTAGATTGTTATGAACAGTGGGAGAAAAAGGATTCTAAACCTTCAACTTTACCTAGGGGACTTGACTCCAGTTTTTAAAAAGATACTAGAAAACCAATAAAAAAGAAAGTAACTTTAAATACTATTCGTTGTCCTTTTGAGTTCATATGTGTAATTCTGCCCACACAAGATGCATGACTCCAGAAGTTGATCAGAAAATGCTGCAAAATTTGCCAAATTTCTCTTTATTTTTCCAGTTAAAAACCAAAAATTAAGTATCAAAACTGGAAATTGTTTCCCTTTTTACGTTAAAAAAAAATGTGATAAAGTTTCAGGAAACATGGTTTGGTTTTGTTAATCTTCAAAGTAAACATTGTGGGGCTTTAAAAAATAAAAATCCATAAATGAGAAATACAGAAAATGTGAATTGCTCAGAAAATATGTACTTCTATTATGGTATGTAGGAATGACAGGAACATCCTTAGATTTGGTATGAATGAAGTACTTCTAGCATAGTGTTGCTGAATACTATTGAACCCTTCTAATGTCTACAGAACACTTACAGGGATTGTCCACTTACCAGCTTTTTCCATTGAGGCCCTTACTTTAAAAAAGTATGCATGATCTGGTAGTTAATGCAGAGGACTGGCAGTGGGTTCTACAGTTTTCTCAGCTCTGCCATGCCCAAGTTAGAAATTTGAGCCTTAGCAACTTCCTTAAATTTGAGTGCCTAGTGTCAGGCATCTAAACCATATTTAGGTACCTACATAAATTTCCTAATTTTCAGAGGTGCAGAGCATTGAAGTGTAAAGTGTCCTTTGTAAAGCTTAATTTTAAGAACTTTGTTGTGTTAGGTGCTGTATGAACACATGCAGTGCTATACAAAAATACATAGCCCAGATGAGCTGATCGTCTAAATTGAGATAAATGAGTGAGACAGGGAAGGAAAGGAAAGAGGAAGGACAAGTGCAACTAAGATAATATCTCTCTCCTCTCTCACACAGCCCAGAATGTGAGCACCTCACAATCTTCAATGAATTTAAGCTTTCAGGGCCCTCTGAAGCAGGAGATACTAGTATCCCTGTTTTACAAATGGAGAACTGAGGCACAGGGAGACTAAGGCTATGAATATACTGTGCCACAGGCCAGAGGATGAGGTTGTGAATTTTAGAGTGCATCAAAGTGTTGCACTCTAACTGCTCCGTATGGATGTTGCCAAGGTGAATTAAAAGGTACCTAGTTTGCATTAAAGTAGTACTGTTTGAAAGAGAAATACATACTCCTGGGGGAATTCTGTGCCACTATGCATGCACAGAATTCATGTCCTGCACAGATTTCTTTGCTTCCTGATAGAAAAATGTCTTTTTGACGGAAGCAAAGGGAAGCCACAAAAGCAGTCACACGCCCTCTCCAACTGTGCTGGTGTGCCATTTCTGCCGCATAGAGCAGCTGGTGGAGAGGTCAGTCACCATGGGGTTGGATGTCCCGGGCGGTGGCTCCTATGCCAGGCTCAGCTACCAGTCTCAGCTGGGCTCGAGGTGGGGGACTTGCCCTTGCTCTGCACGGAGCACCTGGGGCCGGCTCAGACCCACCCTCAGAAATCTCCCCTGGCTGCAGGAGGCTCTGCATCCCTCCCCAGCCCCTGCTTTCTGTCCCCATTGCTTCTCAGCAGTGAGGGAGGAAGGGGTTACTGTATAGGGAGCTGCTCCCTTGTTCTTCCAACCCCCTGCATCTGGATACCCGCCCCAACTGCACGTAGACTTCCTGCCGAGCCCCACACCCCTGCACCCAGACCACTTCCTGCTAAGCCCCCCAAACCTAGACTCCCACCCCACCAACTCCCATTCACCCAGCACATGTTCACTGCTTAGCCCCCCACACCCAGACCCTCCCTGTTGAGCTCCAACCACCTTCAACTGGACCCCCCTGTAGAGTTCCATTGCCCTACACTTGGAACCCCCAATAAGCCTGTGCATCTGGATTGCCCCGCACCTTGACACCCTACTGAGCTGCCTGCACCCAGATTGCTCCACACACAACTCTCTCAACTTACACCTGGATCCCCCCCCACTAAGCCCCTCCACACTTGGATCCTGCCGGGCTGAGCCTGCCTGTCCACATCTGGTGTGCCTGGTGCAGAGGGACAGGGCCCTGTGTTGTTTCTGGGGCAGGCCTGGCCCTTTTGCTGTCTGGGTCCTCACTGCTGAGTCTGTGTTCTCTCCCACCTCTTTACAGCCAGTGGCCTGTGCTCCCCACTGCCACTGGAGCCTTCAAATTTATTTATTGATTAATAAAATTCGCAGAATTTTAAAATATTGTGTGCAGAATTTTTTTTGGCACAGGATTCCCTCAGGAGTAAATACATTAACACAAGCTGGGTACCATTTAGTTCATGCCAGCAGCATCCACACGGGGCTGTTAGAGTGCAACAGTTTGGTCTGCTCTTCAAACCCTCCCCAGCCTGCAGTGCGGCCTAAATGACTTACCCAAGGTCTGTCAGAGCTGGAAATTGAACCTGTGTCTCCAGAGACCTTGAGTAGTGCCCTAGCCACTGGACTACCCTTTTTCCTTCTCACGGTTTACTGATAGCTGTTGTACAACTTGAAATTTCCTGATGGTTTCACGTGTTGTTTTTTTAGCTTGAAAACAGATATTCCTAGTTGATCCAAAACCAAATAGCCATTGGTTGGCTGATTACTTTGGGTGTTACTGCAGAACTGATTTAAAGGAGAGATTGAAAGGAGAATAGATGTGTCTCGGCAATGAACATCTTACATTTTAGGAGGAACTTACTCAGGAAATAAAATCAGAACCTCTTAGCAATTATAGCGAGAGTCCTGTGGCACCTTAAAGACAAACACATTTATTTGGGCATAAGCTTTCGTGGGCAGAAACCCACTTCATCAGATGCAATGACGAAGTGGGTTTCTGCCCACGAAAGCTTATGCCCAAATAAATGTGTTAGTCTTTAAGGTGCCACAGGACTCTTGCTGTTTTGCTAAAATCAGACTAATACGGCTACCCCTCTGGAACTTAGCAATTATAGTTATTCAAGAAATTAAGTGTACTGGACAAACTTTTAAAAACCTGGCAGTGAATGCAGGAGTAACTTTCAGTTCTCTTGCTGCTTGTTTTTTTTTAAAAAAAAATCTTTAGGGTCACTCCCTTAAATTTGCAGAGTTGAGGATTAGTGTAGGAAGATCTGTATGTAACATGCATGTGTGTGCGCACAGAGAAAGGGTATGTATACAAAGTGAATCTCACTGCAGATATGTGAACGTTTTCACAGTAAGTGAGGAATGAATATTTCCCCTCTATTTCTGGTACTAGAAATCCTTGCGTAGATTTTGAAGAGGGACTTGAAAATTGCATCTTTCTTGGAGGTGGCGGAATGGACCACTGACTTGCATCTCAGCTAAAGTTACTGGTGCAATTTCCTATTTTATCCTAACTGTCTCTCTCTTTCATTTCTCCTCATCAAAGATAATTGGAAAGGTTTTTCTGTATGTTGTATGGTATTGTTCTAGCAATGTAGGTCAGTCCATGTTAATCAGAACTATTGAAATAGATGTATATTTCTCATTGATTTTTTCATGATGATTTGGCCTTAAGTCAAAGTGGGGACTATTCAGAAAGAGCTGTGTAATTACAATAGCTAAGCTCAAATGAGTCATCCTGTTCAGATTTGTAAAACAGCTCTGTAAACTTTGATTACTTGCTGTCTTTCAACATTACAATTTCAAATCCACATGAGGAGTTTATATTTAATCTGTCTGTATGCATTTTAATGTCTTTTTAAAGAATGTGTCTCCTTTCTTTGTCACTCTGTTTAAATTCTTAGTTAACAAAGAGATTCTTGTACTGGTTTTAGTCACATTTTCTAAAGTTGTTTTTTTCCCCATCTTATGTAAAAGATATTCATTAGTGATGTTGATAAAAGATATTGGCAATCATTGGAGTTCTGCATTGTTTAGGCAAGCAGCAAGCATGACTTCCAATTTTCTGCTGCACTCTATTAGCTTTATCTTATCCTCCATCTACTCCCAACTCAGTGGGGCTGGGACTATAATCTCTGTAAAACTCCTAGTACAATGGGAGCTTAATACATGATTGCAGTTCCTATTACCATTGCAATACTGTTACTAATTACTAATAACAGTAATGTAGTTTCTTCTTTAAACTTTGATACATTAAGATAGATTTAATCATATAGGATAATAATTTAAGTGTAATCCTATAGGTAGTGGTTATAATGTAGTGTATTTATGTCCCCAAGTGATAGACACTTATGGAGAGGTTTGAAATATCCAGGATGGAATTTTTGAAAGTGCTCACACTAGTCTAACTGTGCTCCCATCTGATGGCTTTTGAAAATCCGCATAGAGCTTAATGCCCCACTGAAGTCCTCTGCATAAGAAGTGACCTAGGGGTTAACATTAATAAAGGATGTTTGTTTTAAACTACTCAGACACGTAAATGGGTGATACCAACAAGTTTGATGAAAGATGCTGCAACTTAAAAAAAAAAAAAAAAGGTCCAGTTTTTCAGATGTTTTTCGATGTTCCGTATATAGAATAAAATGCACTTTCCTTTCATTATACACTTTCCCTCTCCTCCCCAAATTGATGTAGTTAAGTGCTTACCTAGCCCCTCAGTTAAAGTAACTTTAGATTTCATGTTGTTTACAGTTGGCTGAAAGGACTTTATGATGCTATTTGCAAGATACGTTTGCAAAACTAATTAGAACATTTGAGACTTTTACTGTTGCAAAAATTCTAAAAGTCTCAATACTAACTTCTTTAAACCCTTTTATACCTGGTAAGCTAAAAGCATTATAGCTTTGAGATTTCCATCTTCTGTTTTCACCTTCGATATATAAAAGAAAAGGGAGTCAAGTTTGTGTCAGGATTCTGCAATATATTAATCTTTACACTAGTAAACAATCTGTGTCATTATTTAAACAGCAACAAAAATAAACACTGCTTGGCTTTTGGAGTGATTATCTTTAAATTAAAAGGGTGTAATTTGCCTTTAAGAATATTTCTAAACATCACTAACAAGTTGGTTACTGAGCCTTTTCTATAAATAGGGGGACTTACTTTCTGGAAATATGTCACCTTATTTGGAAACAATACATGTTGAAAATGATATACATTATACCTATGTACAATAGAGAGGGTGACCAGATAGCAAGTATGAAAAATCAGGACGGGGTGGGAATAATAGGTACCTATAAAAGAAAACGCCCCGAATATTGGGACTGTCCCTATAAAATCGGGACATCTGGTCACCCAAGCAATAGAGCATGGAATGTGTATCAGAAAAGGGGAGTGTAAAGAGTATTTCATAATGGGAAATAACCAACATAAAAACAATTACAAACCTAAATTATTTGGAATGAAACATTTGACATTATTTATACGATGTGGAATAGATTTAGGGCTAATAGATTAAAAAGATATTTTAGAGAACCTCCCTAACAATATGTTTATAAATTCTTTAACTGCTGTGTGTCTAACTTTTGTGTGCAGCCAGAGAGAGCTATTAATTGGCTTGATGAATACATCAAAAACAAAATGTTTTGATGTTTATAATTCATGATGAAGTAGTAATCTTGTCATCAGTCAGCACTTAGATCAGTCAACATTGATGCTGATGACTTAAATAGTGAAATATTGATAACTTGAATTTGTAGTTTCTGATTATCTTGCTATTTTTAAAGAAGAAAACTGGAAAGATTACATCAGTAGTATTCATGATTTCTTTTTCCTATTCCACATACTAGTTTAGCTTAGGCTGTTGTAAGTTTAGTTAAACTACATGTACTAAACAGGTAGCCAATGTTTATTAAATAGTTTTGGTATATTAGTGTGAAAACATTACACTATGTAGCGTTCTTGTTTAAAATATAATTTTGTATTAAATATTAAAATGAGATATCCAGGTTCTACTGGAACATACCTGGAATATAAAAATAACTTTACCTGCTCTTTAGTTATATTAATTTACTGTATTGTGGCCTATTATGTACACCCTATTTAATCCTCTAGTTTTTTTAAAGTCCACTCACAAAAAAAATGGGGAAATTAACATTAAAATGTGCAACCAGAAATAACTGCTTTTATCTTAAACAAACAAACAAAAAAAACAAACAACAAACAAAAAAAAAAGGGCGGGGGGTGGGGGTGGAAGGAAAACTACTTCAAGACATCCAGCTAAAAGGGACTTTTAATTGGATTAGATACAGTATCAGCATCAGGAGAAATTTAATATTTGTGTGATGGCCTAAAGACAAATGCGGTTTCTATATACAAATCTTTGCAAACCTCACACAATGAAGAGTCCTTTGAGTGTAACTATTGACTTTTAGCAGAGTAGAAATTGCATATGAAATGCATGGCCTCTCAATTTTTTACTGTTTAAGCCTTTCCCTGCCTTTTTAGTACTATTGAATGACTTCAAGGAATCTTGCTATCTTATTGCCTAAAATCTGAGTATAGTAAAAGTACTCTTTCTCTCCATTCCTTCATGTAGGTTAGTACACAGAATATGAAGATGGGTGGGCTGCCTCGTACTACTCCACCTACTCAGAAACCACCCAGCCCACCAATGTCAGGAAAAGGAACTATTGGGTGAGTACCGTTACTGTAGACTTAATATTTTGCTAGAGAGTAGACGATGAAGAGATATTCCTAAATGTTTGAACATCTAAATTTCTACCTTGGCAAAAATTCTAATCATCATCCTAATCCTTGCTTCTTGCCCACCATCTAAAGATGGGCATTGAGGCTTGGAGAAGTTTTACCAGCATCCTTTGTACTGACCACATCTTAAACTGAGGTGATGTGTTGCTGCCTGTAGATAATGAAGGTCGTTAGAAGTTTTATTCTGGAAGTCTTTTTTGGTTTCTTTTGGCTTGTATTTAACTCTTGTGGATAGAATTAGTGGTGTGTTTTTTCTGATAGGTTGTACTGTCTATCTGGAGTAGCTAATGTAATATCTAAAATTGACATACTGTGCCATGGGTTGGGAATATGTGCTGGGAATGGTAAAATATGCTTTCCAGTGGCACTATGAACCTGAATTCTACGTTTCCTACACCTGATGGAATCATTACGAATTGTGTCCTGAGGGACAGCAACCTTTCCAGATACACCAACCACATCAATGCAGTATGTGTATGTAGTGGCTGGTCTTGAAACAGAGCTTATTGTGTTAAATTCAAAATAAGATAATTATACGTATGCAAACTACTCTGAACTAGTAATGGAAAGGCAAACTGACACCCCACTGCTCATTCAGATCAGTAAGATACACAAACCAGAAACTTCCTGTATAGTGAAAGGGCTTGGATGAATGTGGAGCATAAAGCCTGTCCTCCACTCGCTGGTCATAAATTGGATATTGCAAACATGGGGAAAAACAATTTTTTGAGACCCTTAGATTTTGCTACACATAACTGTAATTTTACACGAGTGAAAGATCTGTGGCTGCGCTATGCTCTGACTGAATTTGCTTCTGTGCGTATTGCTTTTTTTGTCCAGGCGTCACTCTCCCTATCGCACACTGGAGCCAGTGCGTCCTCCAGTGGTACCAAATGACTATGTACCTAGCCCAACACGTAATATGGCTCCCTCGCAACAGAGCCCTGTTAGAACAGCTTCTGTGAATCAGAGGAATCGTACGTACAGGTATTCAGTCTATTCCTGCACAGAATGTGGTTGGCCTAATACAGTAAGCTATACAAGATACACTGGTGTGATTAAAATCAAACCCAGACCCTATAATAGAAGCTCACTAATTTACATTATTGACTGGGGAACCAATTGTGCACTGAGAAATGGACACAATTAAAACAAGAATATTCCATCACAAAATTTACTTGTTTTTCCCACAGTTAGATTTTAATTTTGTAAGTTATAGTACTTCATAATGTACTAGTAAAATTGTGTAGTAGAAACAGTCTTAGTAACACGGATCTTGCAACATCATTCTATTTAGTCTTTACAAAGATTTGGGGAGATTATTTTTTGTGTGTGAATTATGAGGTGTGCTGATTGGAGGATTACAAATTAGTGAGGTTTGCTTGTGCTTCATAATAAGTGAAGTTTTTGGAAAATAGAAGTTCTTGAGAATTCAGGATGAACAGTACTAAACAGTTCTGTAAAAATGTTATAATCATGACATATAAATGAGGAAACCACTAGCTTTGAACCCAGAGATGGAACAAAGTTATGATGTACTACAGAAGATAGTTACCCTTTCACTGGCCACTAGAAGACTTCATCAGGCCTAGGAATTGTCAGAGGTATAAGATGCCACCTGAGAGCTAAATTTTTCTCTTGAAATGTTCAATTGTTCTTGAAAAACATTTTAAGGAGGCTGGCCAAGTAGTTTTATACCATATCTATTCTAAACACAAGAAAATTTGACTTTTCTGAATTCTGGAAATGTTGATAGATTTCACCGCTCTATCTCCAATGATACTTAATGTAGATGCATATACAGTAGAATCTTGATAAACTGCATGCTTTATATAACGTATACAAAAATGGGCTGTCTCTCTCCACTCAGCAAAGATTTAATAGTATTGTAATGGTCGTGTAAATTAGCTTTTCAAAATGCCATATATGCTTGTTAGATTACTAGTGCCAAATGAATGATCATGGTTGATTAAAACTAAAATCTGATGTGGAAAATTATTCAGTTCTTTGTTTTTCCCAGTCATTAGTGTGAAGTAGCAAGTTACTACTGTAGGGTTTTTATGTATTTTCCCTATGGACCAGAATATTAATGTATTGGTGATTTTGGTTTCTTTAGCAGCAGTGGGAGTAGTGGAGGGAGCCACCCAAGTAGTCGGAGCAGCAGTCGAGAGAACAGTGGAAGTGGAAGTGTGGGTGTACCTATTGCTGTTCCCACTCCATCTCCTCCTAGTGTCTATCCAGGTAAATAGGAATCTCACCTTCCTCTCTTTCTGTCCAAGTCCTAATATTTGAATTTATTTACTATTGAGATAAGGAGTCTGGCAAACACCAGGAGAATTTTTCAAACCAAATTTTCCGGAATCATACAAACTTTGACATTTTTTTGGAGCTAATAATTAAAATGTGGATAAACTGATATCCCCTGAGTGTGGAAATGTTTGTTATACTGGTATTTGCCTGCATGTCAATTGGTTTTATGTCAATTGGTTAATCAAAACTATTGATTCATTTAAACCAGCTGAGACAGGAGCTCTTTGTCTAGACTTTTAGATGGGACTAGATAGGATAAAGTAAGTGTTCCAAGAAAACAGTATCTCTCTTGGTTCTTTTAACCAGATAAATGGTCTTTCATTTGCTTTCTGCTCATGCGGGCATTTAGAAGCTTAGATTTATTTAAAAAAAAAAAAAAAAAAAAAAGGCAAGGACACAGTAAAGTAAATCTTCAGTATACTCATGAAAGCAGAGCAGATTATCATGGAACAGGCAGTCTGTCAAACAAACACTTGGGTTCACAGAAAATAGGAAGTGGTGTTTGTACTACCTCTTCTTTTGCTCATGTAGTGTTGAGGATTTTCTGTATGCTTCTTTCTTTTGTCTTCTCAATGAAATGAAGGAAAAAACTGTATTTGGCATAAATTGTGTTATGAAAAGTTATTTTTCTGTACCAAAAATTGCTATGGGAAACTGATGGTTTCCCTTTGCTATATGTTTAATTTTGTATGAAAGCTACAGCGTGCTATGCTACAGATCGGAGAGTAACTAACAAAGGGGGGAAAGCAGTCTAATTTCTTAAAGTAATGACTTTCATTGAGAAGTACAGAAATTGGTTTCTAAGTCAGATTTTTTCGATCTAGGTATCCTTATTTGCTGCATATATGGGAATGCTCCATTAACATAAGCTTCATTTTTTTCTCATCCCCTCTTTTTGTGCTAGAATGTTTAATGTTTACTGAATATCTAACACTGAATTGTCAGAAGGCTTTTCTAATCCTTGCTAACCTGATCTCCTTATTAACTTCGCCTCTTCCTCCTCTTTTCACATAGCCCCTGCTGGCTCAGCTAGCACTTCTCCCCTTCCTGCTACCTCTGCATCTATCCCTGCCCCTCTTGCTCCTGCTACTGCCCCCTCCGCTGCCCCTGATGCTGCTGCTGCTGCAGGAGCCCAGCCCCTTGCTGATGGCTTCACTTCTCCAACTCCCCCTGCTGTTTCTTCCACTCCCTCTGCAGGTGAGTCTGTGCTCCATTTCATAGACAGGTGAACCAAGAGGTGAACACAATCTGAGGCTTTTCAGAGATCCTTAGGAATCATTGATTTTTATGTTTTTTTCCTCGTTTGGTTTTGTTGTATATGGGTTTTGTCAGGAAACGCCTGTTCTTCCAGAAGATTGAGTACTACTCCTGTAAACAACTACTATGTTGTATGTTTGGGCAGTCTGGATAATGTGAGCTCTCAGAGAAACATGTGTAGGATAAAGGCAGCAATTCTTTTGACCTCTAGTAATTATTTTTCTTCAAATGTTGGATTCAGAATGATGCCTCTAATGAAGTGTGTGATGTGGATGGTTTTGTGTGACCTTACTCCATGAGGTGTTTTGGGCCAATATCTCTCCTTTCCATGAGTTGTTGCAAAAGAGGCATCCGTTTTTGGTTCATTACCTAGAGACATGGACGTTTTAATACACAAATTGATGAGTCACTTTCTGTCAACAGACTTTTTGTTCAATAGGTGATGTACAATGCATATATTCAAGCTTGCTTTCTTAACATTTATAAAGTCTCTCTGCGTTTTTCATTTTTCTTAGTTGGTGAAGTTGCAACATATGGTATTTACTAAATATGTCAGACTATGCCTTTTGTTTGATTGATTTGAATGTTGTATCATTATGTAAAGATCGGTTTCATATATATAAAAATGGCTTACATGTTTTTGCAGTAGCTGATTGTAATGGGTTCTGCTTCTGTTCACAGGGCTGTGTTAGTTTGGATGTTTAATAACTTTGATCTACATTTAGGCTTATTTAGAAATTACATTTGTAAAGTGCCAGAAAATATTCTTTAAGTAGTGTTTAGTTAAAGAATTAAATTAAACATTTATAAATATTTTCTAATCTCATATATAAGAATTCTTGTAATAACTCGAGAGGCACCTGAGCTGTGATGAATCTCAGTGGCAACAAATCCTCATGACGTTTAAAGTAATTGCTCAGTTAGAAGATGAGATTGATCAGCCAGAAGTTGGATTGATTTTCAGGTTTTGATGCTCTGGTGTGTAAAAAATATTACAGGTCTTAAACAACACTGCTTGTGGATTTTTGATAAAACAATCAGAATTAAATAGAAGTGAAAACTGAAGTCCTGTAATAAAAATGTAGATTATCTGATATTTTAAAAGAATTTGTTAAGAAAAATAAGAGGTGCCCATTTTTTCAGTGTGTTAGCCTAGTGTTCAGATGACTTCAGTATTCAGATGACTGAAATAAGATGCATGAGGATAATAGTTTTATGTTTTGCAGGGTTGTGATTTTCCCCAGCCTGAAGAAACCTATTGCTTTTACCATTATAGGGATGAAAAGGCTAGTAGAAAAGCCACTAATTTTATGAAATAAAACCTATTCTATGTGACTGACTTTGAGCATATTTATTCCTTAAATAAAAAAGTTCATTGTTATAAATGTACAATCCTGTAAGTGAAACATGAATCCAATAATTGAATCTCCAGTCTCCCCATTTACTTTACATCTCTTCTGTATTTTCACTTGGATGCAGATAACAGAGTTAGTGTTGATAAAGTAAATAACATGTTGTGACATTTTGACCAAACCAATCCAGATGTGCTAAAAACACACATGGCTGATGCCAAGATAGCCAGACAGAAGGGCAGATTCTTAATGGATAAAATTCAGGCATCCTGTCTTCAATTAATTCCACCTACTAGCAGCATCCCTCTCCAACCACTAGTGACTCCACCCATTCTCTTCCTTTAGGCTTCTGGACAGTTCTGTAAATTACTTATTGTTTCCTAATAGGCTTAACAAGAACCTTTATGGTCTCATCACTTCCCTGTTAACTTAAAGCTTTCATTCTCTGAGTGAAATTGCACCCTAATGTTTCTAATATACAAAAAAGCTTTAAACAAAGAGTTCATCAATCAGAGTGACCGATTCAAAAAAATGAGAGAACACCAATGAGGAGGACAGAAATCCACTGGGCTGAGGTGTTTAGAGGGCAGGCCCTTGGGTTTTTTACAATCATGAGATTCACCTATAATGTTGTGGGGGGAACCATAGAAACTGAAAACTATCTGGTTTACTTCATTGTGCTTCAGAGCTTTATTTATATGTAAACACATGATATCAACATCATGGGTTTATGATTGGTTCAAGTGTGAAGACAATGTGATTCAAGTTAAAGTGCTAGTCTTCAAGTTGTGATTTCTGTAGTGTAGTTTAAGGTAAACACACATTATTTACTAGATGCCTGAATCATTTGATATAGAAATTGTATGTGTTGTAATGTTAACATTGATTGGAATAAAGTGGTAGCTTTTAAGGGGTGAGTCAATTAACAATTTTCTAGAACATTGTGCTGGATTCCCTTTCTTCTGCCCAAGATGTTTGTTCTTTTCCATTCTCCAGAAATAATCCTCCACACATTTCCTGAGAGCTGTGGCTGCAATGCAGCTCATATGCCTCGTTCTTTAGACATAGAATATAATATAACATCTTTGTGGTTCCTCAAAATGACTTCCAATTGAATTAGTGGGTACCTTGTGAATGATTTGGACACTTGGCTAGCTAACAATACAATAAAGCATCTCTACCTGATTTGTGAATGAAATTCTAGTTCAATTTGAAAAAGACCTCCACTCATGAATATACATTTATTATGAAGCATCATATAATCTTACTAACTGGAAACAGTGGCCTCCAATTCTAATATTTTAAAGCTAACATTCTTCATTTTTTTATTTGGTTTTCCTGGTGGTGCTAAATATAGCAGTTGAGCAAGAGTTATTTTTCCTTCTGTCAGTATTATCTGATGTTCAGAGTTTAGTCGATCTGGCAACTGAACTGGCTGAATGCTCTTAAGATGCAGACTTGCTGTTTAAAAAAAAAAAAAAAAAAAAAATTCAATCCTTAGGATAAGTCTTGAAAGTTGGTGTAAAAAGCCAGATTTCCATCTTTTCTCTTTGCTAACACATCTTTCTCTCTAATCCAGGCCACCCTGTTCAGTTCTATAGCATGAACAGACCTGCATCTCGGCATATACCCCCAACGGTAGGGGGTTCTTTGCCATACAGGCGCCCTCCTTCCATCACTTCACAAACGAGCCTTCAGAGCCAGATGAACGGAGGACCTTTTCATAGCCAGAACCCAGGTAAGAGGGTTACTTCAGTATGTCCATTCCAAAATACCAAAGTGTTAGCTCATAACTTCAAAGCTGTGAAGTCTATTTGATATTACACTGTTTCCACAGTAGATTTTGTGTGCTGCCTTAGGTGATTTCTAATACAGTATTGGTAGCCCTAATAAGGCTATTGTCCACATACAGGGTGTTCAGTGTCCATTAATGCAAAGAACCTAGAATAATTTTTTATTTATTTATTTTTAATTGACGTGAGTTTAGGTCTCATAAAAGTGTCTGACTTGACAAGACATTGTGGATAGGCACTACATGCAATCCCTATTACACAGCTTAACCAGTGAATTTCATTCTTGATCTGCAGTACCACTGTTATTCCAACCCTGTTGTGGGTTGAATGTTTGGTTTTTCATGAACTATTTGAACCCTGATTCCCCATTACTACAGCCCAGAGACTTGTATGTTTCTCTCCTGAATAATGGTCAGTCCAGGAGATGAGCTTTCTTATGGGAGTGTATTTTATCAGGGTCAGGATGTCATTGGTCCTAGATGAGGCAGCTAGGAGGAGCTCTGCCAGAAGTCAAGCTTCGTATATGATTTTAGTCTAACTGGTGACCCTTTCTCTAAATGAAGAAGGTTGAATTCTTATCTGCTCAGTTTTGAGCCTTAAGAAAAAAAAGATGTGTTCTGTATCTGAGTAGGAAAGTGCTGACCATTCATATAACCAGACTTCTTGCCCACATTTCTGATTAGAGATGAAAGTGCTGCAACAGTAATGGAGATTAGAGGATGTTTGGTTTCAGAACAGGTTTCCCTTTAGATAGAAGATGTAGAGAGATTCAATAGGAATGTTTGAAGATTCCTGATTTGCAAAGTTCTTATATTGTAAGCTAGATAGAAAGTTAACATGCAAGTGGTGCAATGCTATTGTCTACAGTTTTAAATTGTATACTTGGAATTATGCTCAGATTCCAGCATCTGGTCTAGGGGATTTGTTCAAACTCAAACATATCATTTTATCTCTATCTTCTAGCTAGTCTCAAAGAGACATTTATTTGACTCCAGGAGGAGGAGGAGAGAAGGTGGTGGTGGGTGGGAGGTGAAGAGGCATGACTAAACTATTCTAGCTGCATGAGTTATGGCATTTGTAATGTACTTTTACATGCATGTTGAAGGGTGAAGAGGATATGGGGAGAAGGTATAGGAAATAGTGTCACATACAACTAAAAATAAATGCCTTCAGGATTACCTTTGAAGTAAAGACAATTTTCAGTATATCCAGAGAGTTCTTGACCATTCTTCTGTATTTCTGTTTTTAATGAAAGATCCTTTGGCAGGTCCCACTATCCTGTATCGCAGAAGATGCCAAATATTTTGTAAATAAATTATGTAACCATAATTCAGTCTGTTTACACCCCCCCCGCCCACCAAAAAAAAAAAAAAAAAAAAAAAGAAGAAATGATTAACAGGGTTATTCACTTGAACTGTAAATCACAAAGAAAGTATTTCTGTGGCAGGGACATTTGTCACAGCATAAATAAGGAGCTGTAGCAGAAGACTTCTTTTAAATCAATGTCTTGGCAGAATGTGGAATTTCAGTTCTATTCAGGAAGGAAGAGGGAGGGGGAGATTAAGGCAGGATCTGTAATCTGGACTCCCCAGGAAGGGAAGAGGAATTCTTGGACTCATAAAATTAGAATCCATGAGTGGGGCATATGACGAGTGGGGGCTGTGGTCTCCAGTGGGAGAAGGAGGAAGCATTGGCAGGATGAGGGATCATAGCTACTGCTTGGCCCTGGTGGGGTGGTGGGGGAAAACAGATCTTTAAAGTTTGGGGAACCAGTGGAGGGAGGAGGAGGAAAGGACTCTTGGGGTGGGGAGGTGAAGGAAGGGCCCTTGGGGTTTATCAGGATAAAAGAACCAGGGGAATGCCAATGCAGGTTCATCCCGTTTCATGCGTGGCATTTTTTTTGCAAAGAAACCAGTACTGTTTTTTCTCATATTGTGTGGATTTTTGCAGGGCATATTGATTCATTCTTCCCCTCCTCCCAGCAATGCTTTAGGCATGAATGTTTGTTTTCTTTTTGGATAGCATTGGGGCTATTTAACTTTTATGCTACAGTGGTGAGGCTGTTTTTGGAAGGCTGTGGGGCTGTAAGCATGTCTTTATGCGTTTTATATAAATGTGTCTAAAACTGGGTTTTGAAGAACTACCCATTGCAAATTACTGACTCTCCTTTGACAATTGCCTTGACAATCATCAGTCTTGGGTTGAGTGTACTACAGAATCTTCTAGAAAACAGTGGTTTCAGGCTTGGTAGAACAGTACTGAAGTCCTTGGCTTCATCTCTGTCAATAGTATGTTAAGGTAGATGCCAGCATAGAAGCCCTGCCTAAGCAGCTTTGGGACTCCAGCTCAGCATCAGTTTCTTGGCACTGGAGGTCAAATAAACAGGAGAGGCATGGTGCCGATGGGACCCTGATCCGATTCCTGGTTGGTGAAAATGGGGAGACAGCATGTCCTAATGGGTAGAATATAGGATTGGGTTTCAGGAGACCCAGGTTCTATTTCTGGCCCTGCCACTGCCTGCTGGGTGATCTTGGACAAGTCACTTCCACTTTATGGGCCTCAGTTTTCCCATCTGTCAAATGGGAAATATAACTGTCCACCTTTGTAGAGTAGTTTGAGATGTAATGATGAAAAGTGCTATATAAGAGCTATGTACTATTATAAGGGAGATGTGCGTGGTTCATAACTTGGCATGAATCTTCTTGATGCTGAGGACTGTTGAGATTTCAGCATGGACCTCTGCTATTGCTCCCTTCAACACTGGAAAGAATGGAGATTCAGTGCAAGCTATGCCTTCAACACTAGTGCCACCAGTTCTGTCTGTGATTGATCCTAGCACAGATCCTTTCCTGTTGTGTGGGTGCTATGTAGGTGTATGGGTGCTGGATGATATTGGTGGTCTGTGATATACATGAGGTTAGACTACCTGATCTCGTGGTCTATTCTGCACCTAGTCTATAATTCTGATACCCTGGCTCCCTTAGGCCTTTTTATTATCATCCTAGCTTGACTAGGTCAGAGCACAGCAAGGATCCTTGAGCTGGACCAATATCTACTTCATCTATGCCCTGTTTCTGATGTCTTTCTGACTGATGGAAACCTTTTGGACTACTATCCTCCTTCTGTCACCTTGGCTTCCAAACAAGTGTCAACTCAGTCTGAAGGATTTGTAAGAGAGGTTGTGTGTGATATGACTGATAAGCTACCTCCGTCTTTATCTTATTCTGAGTTGGACATGGACTGTGCATCAGTTGCTTCCTGTCTTTGTGATGTGAAGAGGTTTTTGGGACATCTTGCTGAGGATTTAGACCTAAAACTTACCGTGGTACAAAAGAAAGTCCACAGGATTTAAGATATTCTGCAGCCCAAACAGCCAGGATGTGTGAAGATTCTTATAAGCAAGATTACCTGAAAGTCCAATATGGTACAAAAAGTCTGAAATTCAATTGGAGTTGAATGGCTAAGTCCCTTAGGCTTCTGTGAAAATCCCAGCCTGAATTACTAGCTTTCCCCAATCACCTAAGATGAAGATAGTCTGAACAAAACATATACAAGACTTTTTTTTAGTTGATGGGAGGACAGCAATTCTATTTTGCAGCAGCCTTTGAGGTTCTAAAATATTTCATTTTTCATTCAAACAAAATCAAAATCTTTCACATGTTTTTGTGAAAATGGAATCGGTGGTGGGAGCTTGTGTGTATCACACTCTCTATAGTCTGGTGGTTATGGTAATGGCCTGGAATGTGAGAGTCCCTGTGTCAGGTCCTTATTCTGTGTATTTTAGAGCCAAGTTTTTTATCCCAGATCTTTCCAGGGTTTCATGATTACATGAAAAAAACAGATAAATTATCCTGGTGCAGCATATAAATAAATTAATGAATATTATTCCTATTGATATTAAGCATTTATACAGTATTAGCATATACAGGCTACAACTAGGTTGGGCCGCATTATGCTAAATGCTGTACAAACACAGAATAAATGACTGCTTGTGCCCCAAAGAACTTACAGACTAAAGACAAGATGCAGTAGGTGGATGAGACAAACAAGCAAAGATGTTCTGTTGGTGTCTACATGACCACTTTACTTTTGGTTCTAACTGTCACTGTGCAGTGTAAGCTAAATGTACAGTCACTATCTGTAACCCCCTGGATGACCATGGAGCACCTTTTGACAATAATTTATTTTTTATTAGTGTGTTCCACGTGGACGATCCCAGTTCTTGCCTCCAAAGAATTAAGGTCAAAGTGTGAACAAAGGAAATTAAAAAGATTCTGATTTACTAAAACTGCAGCTGGTCTTTTAAAAGATTGTAATCTACATTAAATATGCTATTGTATGATTACAAACATCAGAAGAAGAAAGCTCAGTTAAAATGTCTATACCCAAAACTTGAACAGCATGGCTAAATAAGACTGGGCATTTCAAAGAAGTCTAAGGAAGTTCTGTTGAATTTCTGTAGGAGTGGGTACCTCACTCCCTTGTCCTTCTTTGAAAATCCCAGCCTAAAACTTTTCTTGATTGCTGCAGTTATAGTGTAAGGGATAAAATCTTCCCTGGTGTTCCTTGGTTTAAGTCAGTGGCATTATAACTAGACTGAATCTGGGTCAATGTATTTATTCTTATAAAGACTATATGAACAATATAATCTATAGTCAAATCCAAAGTGGTTTTATTTTTTTCAGTTTAAGTAGTGAGATAAACTGATAACCTGATTTGTGTGGTAGGTTCTGACAGAAAAAGGAAAGCTGTGTATTGGCATAATTTTTCCACGTAGATCAGGCCTATGATAATGACAGGATAGTAGCGAGACTGACAGAAGAAATGCATGATGCTTCTGAAAACAGTTATAGAAATAGACAATTCAAAGGAAATTCTGCAGCATGAACTTCAAATGCCTTATAGTTCACTTCACTGTTAAAAATGATGCAAATGAATTCTGAGAAATTACTAAATCAGACTTGGCAGAGCAAAAGTATAGTTTGTTACCACCAGTGGGTGTTGCCTGAAGTCTAGTTATCCTCCTACAAGTTCAGCAAACTGCACTGATGTTAAAAATGTACATTTGTTTTCATGCCTTTGGAGATAATTGAATTCTTTTTAATGTTGAGTAATGAGATAATTATTCCAATAAACTTTTACACTTAAATATCAGTGTTTTTTTGCTGTATTAAGGTGACATTAAAACATTGCATAGAAAGAGTCGTCCTCTCTCCTGAATCAAATATAGTTGGAAAAATCTGCCAGCCTGGAATCAAGAATGATACCTGTCTCTTCCCTGTGGAAGACAAATGTTTTGCATAGTGTCTCATTACTCTCCTGATTACTAGTTTCCTAATTATTGCCAAATTCCATCTCTTCAAGAGAAAGACAACAGGCATTTTCCACTATGCAGGTAAGTATTACACAGCACAAACAAGAATATACCTAACTTTATAGAAAACTGGCTGACATTAACATTGTCTAGCTGCAAATTTATCTATTTGTGTAATATAAAGAGAGCTCCAAACACATTGTACTAACAAACCAGCTGTTTTAGGAGTTGCCCTGAAAGAGAGCCAGGGGAGGGAGCCTCCCAACACACCAGGATAAGGTTCTGTTATTTTTATAGCATCAAAAGTGCGCTGTTTGTTTTACAGACCAGATCCTTGATCCAAAGAACTTGTAGTCTAAATAAACAACATATAGGAGAAGGATAAAGCAAATGGTTGATGTTTAACAGACTTCTTGTTAGTTCCACTATTGTTTTAATCACCAATTGGTGATGATGTTGCAGGAGGGCTATGATTCCTAGGCCTTGTGGAGAGGTAGCGTTTTGAGGAGGGGACGGAAGCGTGGTCGGGGAGCCCAGCAGGAGAAGGTGCATAATGAGAGGAAAGCTCAAAAGGAAAGATCATATAGATTGGACAAGACAAAGTGGTATAGGAACAGAGTAGAGAGATAGGGAAGAGAAATAAGCACAGGCCTTTGAAGAAGTGAAGAAACTTAAATTTGATGTGGATAATTTTTGTGGAAGGCATTTTGGACCTGCTAAAGGGTGTTAAGGTGAGCCAGGAAGGCCAAATAGAAGGAGGCTGTATTTTTTGACACGAGAGATGATCAGCTCTTGGACAAGAGGTTTGGTAGCATGCCTGGAGAGGAATAGACTGACTTTGAACATGTTACAGTGATGATAAAGAAGATTTTATGACTCCTTCATTGTGGGAAAGAAGGAAAATTGAGTAAAAGATAGCACCTACTTTACAATCATTTCGCTCATGACTGAAATGCAGCTGGTTCTGGGATTGCAACACTGATGCTTAGTAGAATCACAGAAGATTAGGGTTGAAAGAGACATCAGGAGGTCATGTAGTCCATAATTAACTATGTCATCTTGTTTACCCTTTTAAATAGTGGCATAACATTAGCTTTCTTCCAGTCTTCTGGAATTATCCCAGTGTTCCAAGACTTATTGAAAATCAACATTCATGGTTTGGCAAGCTTCTTGGCTGTCTGTCTTAAAACTCTTGGATGCAAGTTATCTAGATGTATGGATTTTAAAATATGTAACTTTAGTTGTTGCTGTTTAGTATCCTCCTGAGATACTAGTGGAATGGAAAGAGTGTTATCATATGATGGGACTGCGTCATCTGTTTTTTCCCAAATATAGAAAATAAATATGTATTGAAAATTTTGCTACCTTTTCTGCAATATTATTGATAATTCCTACCATTTTTACCTAGTAATGGACTAATACCTCTCTCAGGATTCTTTTTGTTCCTAATGTATTTAAAAAGCCTCCTCCTTACTGGTCATAGAGTTCTCCTTGTGTATCTTTGCTTCCCTTATAAATTTTCTACAGTTCCTAGCTTCTGGTTTTTATTTGTTACTATCAACTGCCCCTTTCTTCTGTTTATTCTCTCCCTCAATTTTTATAGCTGCCTTCACTTCTCCTCTAAACCAGGTTGGTTTTTTAACCAGTATGGTCTTCTTCCTTGATTGTGGCTTTTTGGGCATCTAGTAAAGTGTTCTTGAATGTTTCCCAATTAGCATTCACATTATTTCTTTTTAAATTCTTTCTCTTAGCTGATGTGTATATGCCCAATGGCCTTTGATGGGATGTTAGATAGGGTGGGTTCTGAGTTATAACAGAGAATTCTTTCTGGGTGTCTGGCTGGTGAGTCTTGCCCACACGCTCAGGGTTTAGCTGATTGCTGTGTTTGGAGTCAGAAAGGAATTTTCTCCCAAGGCAGATTGGCATAGGCATAGGCCTTGGGGGGTTTTCGCATGCGGCACGGGTCACTTATTGGTGGATTTTCTGTACCTTAAAGTCTTTGAACCATTATTTGAGGACTTCAGTAACTCAGTCTATTACTCAGCTTATAGGGGTCTATTTATAGGAGTGGATGGGTGAGGTTCTGTGGCCTGCCTTGTGCAGGTCAGACTAGATGATCATAATGGTCCCTTCTGACCTTAAAGTCCATGAGTCTATGATTTGGCAATGATTATTTTTAGCTTTCTGAAATTTTCTCTTTTAAAGGGCCATGTATAGATGTTCCTGGTTTCAACTTCATTCTGTTTGCATATTATAAATGTGGTCAAGTTGTTATAACTGGTACCTAAGCTGTCATTAAAGAGGAGCTGATCACAGAAATAAAAATTGTCAAGATTAGTGTTATGAAGTATCACAAGATCTCTAATGATCACAAATAGCCAGGACCCTTAACATCTCCAGTAAAAGATGTGGATTGACAAGTCATAGCTACCCTTTCAAAATCTTAACGAACTGATTTTAAATAAATGTTTCAGAATAAACGTGTAAACAGCTTATATTAAAGAATAATGCCAAGTTTCTTTACAAAACAATGAAAAATTCTCTTAATACCATCTTACTTTTAAAACTCTACTGTTTCCTGGCCAGGTAATTTGCTTGAGAGACTTTTAAAGTTAGGATCTAGACCCCCTGAATATAAAAGTTTGAGAGAAGTACTGAAGGCTCCTTCATCTTCCAAATGTATGCAGTTTAACACAAGTGAATTGCTTGTTTCCTGAGGTTGTTTGGATAGTATCTAGATAAATCCCTTCTGGTAAAGAATGTATGGGTACAATTCCTTAGGAGCTATTTAAAAAAGTATCTTCATGTTCTCTCTTGTTTTAATTCCCTAAATATTATGTTAGAGATACAAGGTGGGTGAGGTAATGTCTTTTATTGGACCAATTTCCATTGGTGAAAGAGACAGAGCTCTTCTTTAGGTCTTCTTCAACTCTCTGTAAGCTCGGAAGCTTGTCTTTCACCAAGAGAACTAGTTCCAATAGAAGAAAATACCTCACCCACCATGTTTCTCTAATGTCCTCAGACCAACATGGTTACATAGTTATCCCAACACTGTAAATGTTGATCAAAAAGGAAAAACTCTCATGAATTTTGTTAGAGCTGTTCATAAGGTTTTATATTCCACGATAATAAAAATACAGTTTAAAAGAAGTCAGTGTCTTCATGGTATGAGCTCTTAAACTGAGTTTTGGTGTTATGAAAAGGAGCTGGCGTGGGAGTTTTAAAATAGAGCTCTGTGAGAGAACTAAAACTTGCTACAAGTGATATTTATATTCTTAAAGCTGTTCTTAGCTCCCACCCCCTTTTTTTTGGATGTCATCCTTTTTGTCACACCTCCTTTGACAGGTTTGCTGTAGTGCCTGAATGGTGGATATGTGCACTTTCCAGTTTATTTAATTTCTAATTTATTTTTCTTTTTTACTCCTCTGCTGCAGTATCCCTTGCTCCTCCTCCTCCTTCCATTCTACAGGTAACTCCACAGTTACCATTAATGGGATTTGTGGCCAGAGTCCAAGAAAATAGTAAGTTTGCTTCTTCCTTGTGCTATGATTGGGCATTGGGTATGGCCTTTGTTTTGTGTGTGGAAAAACTTCAGCTGTAGGCAGCCAGAATTCTCCTTTCTACTGTTTGGCTTTGTTTGGTGAATTTAAAATAAAACAGGAGAAAACCAAACAAGATGAAAAATATTTGTCAAGGGAATCTGATCCTCTTCCACAACTTAGTGTATCTCTGTTCCTAAATTCTAGTGTTAGGTCCCCATGAAACTAGTTAGGAAGCTTTTGAATAGAGACCATTACTTTAATCTGCTTCTGTAGTTCTAGAAAGAGTTTCATGCTGATCTTGCTGCTTATTTTTAGTTTCAGATACCCCCCCTCCTCCTCCACCTGTAGATGAGCCAGTCTTTGAGGAGTCCCCCCCTCCACCTCCTCCCCCAGAAGATTATGAAGAGGAGGAGGCAGCTGTGGTGGAGTACAGTGATCCTTATGCTGAAGAGGATCCTCCATGGGCACCACGGACCTACTTAGAAAAGGGTAGGTTTAAGAAGAGAGATGGTGGTATCTTCAGTGCTACAGCCAAAAACCCTCACTTCAGAATGTACATGTATTAAATAAGAATCTTTTGATAGATCTGTTGCTTGCTTTGGATAATCAAAATTAATCTGCGATTCCTGAAGAGGTCACTTTGTGACCTTCCTGTCAGTCCAGGTAATTAGCAGTCTTTCTAGAGATTTGCTCTGGCTAGGGAATTGATCCCTTCAGTTGAATCACGTGGTTTTTCATTCAAACACATTCTCTAGGATGCCACAATGTATCTATTAGTAACAGTTATTGCTATGTAGGACAAGTTTCTTGCACATTGTTTTATTAACACAATACTAAATGTTAAGAGTACACTACTGTGTGGTATCTCAGCTGGTTTCTCCCCTCTGCTGATTGTACTGGAGATGGTGCCTGTAAAGTACATTCTGCAAGGTTATCAGAAACATAGGACAGGGAAGGGACTTCCTTGGTCATTAAGTCCTGTCCCCTGCTTTCACGGGCAACCATCATATAATCCTGTTAATAAATTTATCAAGCACATTCTTAAAACTACATTAAGGTTGCCTATACCTATTACTCCATTGTAAGGCTGTTCTAGAATATCACTTCTCATTGTTAGAAACCTTCTTCTAATTTGCAGCCTAAATTTATTCATGGCCAATTATACTCATTTGTTTTTGTACCAACATTGTCCTTTTGCTTAAATAGCTTTTCTTTCTCATTCCTGTCCCTGGACATGTTTGGGTCACAGTAAGATGCTGTAGTTAAGGCTGCAACTGGCTTTCCAGAATAACTCCAGTTTTAACCTCTCTTTGATCCCTTAAAAGAAGAGACCTGTCTGAAATGTTGCATGTTACTTTGACAGAGACATGTTTAGGAAAAGTTTCAGGTTTAAGTAAAGTGTATTTGAGAAGTGGGACTTCGGAAAGCAAGTACCAGCCAAGCTCCTTGTGCTACATAGCTGGCATGAACCCTATACCCAGACTTAGAAGTCTGTCCAGAGCAAGTCCTTTCAAGCTGTGCTGGCTTTGTCAGAGTAGTTGCCTTCTTCCTTGAGATAGCTTCTGTATTTTCCCCCCAAGTAGTATGCAATCCCAACTTTCCTCAGGACTGCTGGATTTCATGAACCTCTAGAAAACTGTGCCCCTCTCTCAGCAACAAATGTTCAGAAATGAGGTTATAAAAGGGTCACCTGGTGTCAGCCAAACAAAGTCCTTCCATTCTTCTTTGAGTACTTGCTCATGTCCATTCCATGCTATGGTATATGTGCGCGCCACATGCACTGGTGTCTGAGATTTTTTTCCTCAGTGGTATCCATAGGGCCAGCTCTAGCACCCTCTGCAGTGGTGTGTGTATGCGTCAGTATAAGGGCACTGCAGGCCCTCTCACCTTCCCAGTTCCTTCTTACCACCAGTGATGGTGCTGGAAGGTCCTTGACTTGGCAAGTCTTTAACCAGTAGTTTTTCATGTAGTAATGTAAAGAGTTGTTACTCAAGTTTATTTAGTTAGAATTAGTAGTTTGTGTGACTTGTTCACGGGGATTTAGCTCCAGGGATGGAGCATGCCTCAGTCCCCAGGCTTTAAACCATGCACGTCTTGTAAAAAGCCCATTCTGGTAAATGACTCTCACCAGAGCTACTTGAAGTGCCTGGGTGAGACCCACATTCAAGACAAATGCAGGACCGCACACAAAAAAGGACTGGGACATCAGGCTAAGAGCACTCCTGATGGAGTCAGCCCTCAGATGGGTTTCTGAGCCAGGCTGCTCGGACTCAGTGCCCAGTACATTGGTGTCTACCTGAAGCACTCCCCCGGCACCAAGTTCATCCCAGCAACGGCCACATTCCCTGGCGCTGAAGAAGTGGCACAAGAAGTTGCATGCTGGGAGAGGGCACCCCCTGGCACCTAAAAAGGACAGATTGGGAGCAGGGGATCTGCTGAGACTGGCGGTGGGCTGCCCAACTTCCCTGGAACTCAGGTTGGCTCACAGCTCCCAGTCTACGTCGGGACCCACCTCTAACTCGGACAGCGGCAAGAGCCCCAGCACTTTACAGTGCTATCCACGCCCAAGGCTTGCAAGTGGCCAAGGACCTGCTTTCGCTCCCAATGCCGCCTACTCCTCAGGAGGATAGATCCTTGGGTCGAGACCCGCTGTTGGGCTGTCCATGATGGGTTCCCTGCACAGGTCCATGGTGCTGTTTACCGATGCCCCGACAGTGGTTGCTAGTCCCGCGCATGTCCCTGGGACATCACTGCCTTCAGCTGAACTCCTGTTACTGCTTTCTGGACCCTCAGTACTGATCACCGGTGCCTTGACATAGAGCACCAGGGTCTTGGCACCAATCCCTAGATTCGAGGCGTCAGCCTCTGGAGCGCTATTCCCAGTCGCCAGAACATCGGCATTTTACTGTCCCAAGGTTGCGCCATCTCCAGTCTGTCTCGGGGACATCTGAGAGACACTCAATGACAGTGTCATGTCCACCCCCAGATTCAGACTCAGAACTAGACTAAGCGGGGGGGGCTTCAGGGATCCCCCCAGATGAAGCTATTTCAGCTACAGGGGAACGGTCAGTCGCCCACTCCTCCTCTACTGGCTTCTTTGTCATCATCACCTGATGAGGCAATAACAGGGCCCGTCTGCCACAGTCCTACAGACAATTATAGGGCACACCGAGAGCTGCTCAAGAGCATAGCAGTGAATCTAGGCTTGGAGGCAGAGTAGCTGAAGGAACCAGCTGACTCGCTCTTTGGTATTCTGGCAGCAGCAGCCCCTTCCAGAGTGGCCCTTCCCGTCCACAAGGGAGTTATCAAGTTGGTCAAGGCCCTATGGCAAAACTCCTCTTCTCTGCTCTCTACATCTAAAGGGGCAGAGAAAAAATACTGTGTGCCTGCTAAGGAGTTTGAGTATCTCTACTCCCACCTGTCTCTGGGGTCGTTGGTTGTGTCAGTAGCCAATGAGAGAGAGAGACAAGAGCAGTGAAGCTCAACCCCTAAAAATAAGGAGGCAAAAAAGATGGACTTTTTGTGTGAAAAATATATTCAACCACGAGTCTCCAACTCCGCATATTGAACCAGCAAGCTTTGCTGGGGACATATGACTTTAATGTTGGCATTCCATGGCCAAATTTGCTGACTCCTTGCCCCAGGAGTCTAAGCAGGTGTTTCTGGCCATTCTGGGGGAGGGCGAATCAGTGGCCTTGGCTTCCCTCCGAGCAGCCTCTGATGCGGCAGACTTGGTGGCCACAACAATGGCATCAGCGGTGTTGATGCGAAGAGCCTCATGGCTGCAGTCATTGGGCCTATCAGCGGAGGGCCAACAGTCCATCCGGGACCTCCCCTTCGATGGCGCATGTCTATTCTCCAACCAACAGACACCAGGCTGCACAGCCTTAAGGACTCTAGAGCCACACTCTGCTCCTTAGGGCTATATACCCCACCGGCTTCCAGAAAGCATTTCAGGCCCCAGCAACAACAGTGGTTTGTGGGCCAGGCTAGGGGTGAGCCCTATAAGAGCCGTCAGGGTTAACCTACCACCGCTTGCCCCAATCAAGCTCAGGCTGTTATCCACCAAGTGGCAGGCAGGCCTTTTGAGGGAGTGCCTGGGGGCGACCTAGCAGTCTTGACCCAGGATCCAACCCCATCTTTCTTTTCAAAACACCTCTTCTCCTTCCTCTCTGCATGGGTGGCTATAACATCAGACAAGTGGGTTCTAAATACAGTCGCAGTGGGGTACACTCTTCAATTCATTGATTCTTCCTTACCAATCCTTATCCGTCTTCTAGGACCCTTCTCATGAACAGCTCTTCGTCCAGGAGGGTCAAGCCCTTCTGTGGGTAGGGGCTGTAAAGGAAGTTCCCCTACACCTGAGAGGAAAAGGGTTTTATTCCCATTAATTTCTAATCCCGAAAGCCAAAGGAGGCCTGCAACCCCATACTGGACTGCGTCGACTCAAAAATATCTGAAGAAACTGAGGTTCTGTGTGGTTTCACTAGTCTCCATCACTCCTTCCCTGGATTTGGGTGACTGGTACTCTGCCCTTGACCTGAAGGACACATACCTCCATATCTCCATATTCCATGATCACAGGTATTTTTTTGTGCTTCATAGTGGGGCACAACCACTACTAATTTATGGCCCTCCCATTTGGCCTATTGACTGCACCAAGGGTATTCACAAAATGCCTGGTGGTGCCCATGGCCCACCTCAGATGTTGAGGGATATAGATCTACTCTTATCTCGTCGACTGACTCAAGGGCTGCTTCGAAGCTCAGGTCCGGCACAATATCACGGTACTACGGGCAACCTGCCAAAATCTGGGCCTGCTGGTAAAGGAGCAGAAATCGACATTAGAACCTGTGCAAAAGAGAGTTTATCGGGGCAGTCCTAGACTCTATCCGGGCCAGAGTGTTCCTACCTCATGTCAGATGTTAAGCCTCGTCAGACCTGATCTTCCAGGTCACTATCCACCTCCTCACTACAGTGAAGGTTTGTCTCAGGTTGCTGGGTCACATGGCAACATGTATCTACGTGGTGCAATATGCAAGACTCTGCCTCAGACCACTTCACATGTGGCTTGCGGCAGTCTACTCCCCCGTGAGAGACAGCCTGGACATGGTCCTCACAATCCCCCCCTGGGTACTTTCCACATTGACTTGGTGGACAATCCCTGCGCACATGACAGTGGGGGTTCCCTTTGCAGCCCAATGCTTTCCTTGGTGTTGGATACACTGGACCTAGGATGGAGGACCACCTTGGCCCACTCAAGATCCAGGGTCTCTTGTCCTTGGAGGATCTAAAGTTGTACATAAACATCAGAGAGTTCAGGGCAATCTGCCTGGCCTACTGGGCCCCTCTTTGAGCCCATGGCATCCTGCTCTCTTCTCCACTTGTCTTGGAAAGTCGCCTTCCTGATGGCAATTACATCAGCGAAGCATGTCTCCAAAATCAAGGCTCTAACATCGGCACCTCCCTATATTGTATTCTTCAAAGTTAAGGTTCAGCTGCGACCTCACCCTGTGTTTCTACCAAAAGTAGTGTCACATTTTCATGTCAAGCAAGACATCTTCCTACCAGTGTTCTTCCTGAAACCCCCAGCTGTAGTGAGGAAAGATGCCTACACACCATGGATGTCAAGTGAGCACTAGTTTTCTATATAGAAATAACTAAGCCCTTCTGCAAATCCACACAACTCTTTATTGCAGTGGCCATGCAAATGTCTACCAGTCTTGTTGCAGAGGATTTCCTCTTGGATCACCTCCTGTATCCGTATTTGCTACAAACAGGCAAAAGTCACATGTCCTGCCTTTCTGATAGCCCACTTGACAAGAGCACAGGCTTCTTCAGTTGCTTTTTCTAGCCCAGGTCCCAATACTGGACATTTGCAGGGCTGCAACCTGGTTTTCGGTTCACACCTTCACATTCTGCTATGCCATCACGCAACAAGCTTGAGACTATATAGGGTTTGGCAAGGTGGTATTGCAATTGGCACGTCTGTGAACTCCTGCCCCATTTCCAGAGGTATTGCTTGTGAGTCACCTAGCATGGAATGGACATGAACAAGCACTCAAAGAAGAAAAGACCATCACTAACCTTCTTTAACTGTTGTTCTTCAAGATGTTTGCTCATGTCCATTCCGTGACCCACCCTCCTTTCCCTCTGTCAAGAAGGAACTGAGGTGGATGGGAGGGGGCTGGCAACACCCTTATACTGACACATACATGTGCACTGCAGAGGATGCTAGAGTCAGGCCTACGGATACCACTGAGGGAAAAATCTCCTGCACTGGTGCATCTGGTGTGCACACACACCCTAGCATGGAATGGACATGAGCAACACATCTCGAAGAGCAACAGTTACAGAAGGTTAGTAGCAGTCTTTTCTTTGTTTAGCTGTATGTATAAGAACTTTCTCTTGATGGCTGTATGGATTTCAGGGGATTTTATCCAGAACTCCCCATATGGTGGTTAGATTGTAGTAAAGTTAGTAAGTGATGGGCAGCTTGTGCTCTTCCACACACAGTTTTTGTCTGCACCATGGAGATTGGATATTTTTGTTGTTGGCTGACCAGACCTCCAAAGACAAGGGCAGATTTAAGTAGTCAGTGCACATTCTGCTTGTTGGTTCTGTCTGGGGGATTTTGCTAAGTGTGAAAGAGCTTAGCTTTTTCCTCTCCTACATTTTCGAGAAGACATCTGCTTCCATGGTTCCTAGTACAGTGTGTGGCACTGCTGTGGGGGCAACAATGACTTACATTAGAATGTCCATGTTAAGTTATTTTGGCTGCTGTCAAAATTTAGGTGATGACAAGCATCAGAAAGGTAATGGTGACTTTCAAATGCTAATATCTCTGCCAAACTTGAATGGAAATTCATGGGACAAAGAAAAGGCACTTCCCTGCACGCAGAGTTTGTTCTTGCTAGATTTTGAAGACCTCCTGGAAGCAATGAACTTAGAGTTTCTCACAAAAATAGTTTTAAGAATCTCATAATGAAAAGGATATGGTTGGTGTGTGTGTATCCTAAATTCTATCTTTATCAGGTGTCTTCTTTGGGAATTTTAATGAGTTATACTAAATTTCTGAAACAGGCTAAAAAATGGTTAATATAGAGTAGGGAAATGTCACTGCAGTGCACGGAAAAGTGAAAATTACTGCAAGTGAAAATGTTTCCTCGAGAAATCTTGATTCCGGTTGTGAAACGGCAGTGTGCCTATAAATAAATAAATTAAAGAATGATATAAAATGTAGCACAGCAAAACAGCAAGGCTTCCCAACTGTGATAGTGAATGTTAGACATTTCAACAGCATTCACACTAAACCAAGAGAAAAAATTCATGCATGCAAGAAAAATAAAATCCAGTACAGTAGCTGGGGAAAAAAAATAAGATTGTGAAGAAGCAACCTCTGTCAGTCCCAGCCAAAAGAAAACAATCATGCCACTCCCAGCGTGTGAAGCAGTGTGCAAAACTGCTGTCTCTCTTCCTACCTAGCTGTCATAAGTGTGTGGTTCATGAAACATCCAGACTTTCCCAGCAGGCTGAGACAACTTGTCAGACAAAATGTCTGATTTATAGGATATTTGCATGCATTGCTACACCTACTGACCTTTCCATGGGTCTAATTGACATTTTTCTATTGATGCACATAGATTCTTTTGTTTGATAAACATTGTTTCAGTTTATTCTTGTCAGGAAGACTTATTTCCATGAGGGAGGGCAGGAAAAAAAAGCCGCTGGTACAAAGCGTTACTATCACAGTGGAGTGTCTGGAGTGTGGATGCTGATTAATGACCTTGGTGCACTTGACATGGAGTGATCAGCTTTTTCTGGAAGGTTGACTCTCTCCACTGCACTTTCTTCTGGGAGATTAGATGGCATGTTTTCTTCTGGCTAGGTCACTTCTATAAGTCTTCACCCTTGCTGACCAGATTATTGCTTCCTTAACATTTGCTTCTTGCTTCATTCCATGGGTAATATTAAGGGCATTCAGCATTCATTCTTTTTTGTTTGTTTGTTTGCTTACATTTCTTATGCTGTGATGCATTTTCTGTTAGGTGAAGCTTACAGCTTTATTACTGTGTTCATCAGGAACAGTGAGTCCCAAGGATTTTCTGAGAAGAGCTTTCCACGTGTGAGACTTCTCACCTTCTTTGGCTGTTATGGTATTTTGTAACTCTTAATAAACTTCTAGAGAGCAATCTCAGTTGGGCAAACCTATTGTTTTCAGTGCGGTTGCCCAGGCTTAACAGGGAGCACTCACTGAATATTTTTGTGATGGATAAACCTACATGAAACCCAACTCAACTTTCACATCCCAGGGTGAGGTCACAGTGCCAGCTTTTAGGGGAGAAAAAGCTTTTTACATATGAATGGAGCAAATTTGATATGGATATCAGTGTAGCAGGTTTGCACAGGGCCCCTTCTTTGCTGCTCAGGTCCTTTGTGCCCACAAACCACTTGCAGACATCAGCTTTGTGCTCCCACCAGCGCGCTTATTTACAGCTATTACCCACAATCATCTATCCATGCACAGTCCGGCCGAACAGCCCCAGGGGCCTCACTGCTCCAGTCACTGATTAAAGGAGCTCACCATCTTCCTGCGGCTTCTCTCTTTGCCGGCTGCTTGCCCCTGTCCCGCATTGTCTTCCTGGGAGCCTTTATGGTGCCTGGCTAACGAGCCTGGCAGCTGCCCCTCATCAGCCCACTCTGTGCAGGGTTTACTCAGCCTGTTCCAATTCCTTCCAGTTAGGACACCAGTGGCAGGGGCTGAATCAGCCTAGTTTCTCCCAGCATCCCGTTACACAGAGTCCTAATGATCATGGCTCCCCGTGATGCCATCTTAGTCATTCATTGTGAACATTTGGGCACCAGCTAGTTAAATATTTGCAAAGCTGAGCAGTTCCTGGTTGAACGACTGATATCCTCAGTTAGGTTGAAAGGATCCATGTAGGCAGCACTAGACAGACAAAAGCTAAAGAAATCAAATGGATAAACTCAAGGTGGCAGCAAGATGACTTAGTTATTCTGGCTGATTAAGTGGTCTAAAACATACTCCCATAACAATCTCATTGCACTATTGATCTCCTCTTGCCAAAGAGCACCAAACTTCAGCAGCCTTCAGAGTGGGTCTTCCAAATCTCCTCTGAAAAGTAATGTCAGGATTATGCACATTCCCGTATGGAACAGGGTAAAGGGGGAACACCTGGTTTGTCAACCATTTCCCTTGTGAAAGGAATTTCTGATTCTTCCCTCCTCCCACTCCTATTAGCTTTTGCAGCAGCTACAGGGAGGTTCAGCTTTCTTTTGCTTCACAATGGCAGCAGCCAGGCGGGCCCTCCAGCACTTATTCTCAGATACCATAGTAGGGGTGGAGTTTCATTTTGATTTGATCACGCGTCTTTTGGGGGATCCCTAACCCCCTCTTCCATCAGTGTTTTTGTTGGGCAAGTTTTTAGAGCGTTCCAACAACCCTTAAACTCTACACTCAGTCTGTGATGCAGTACGAGGAGAGCTTTAGGAGGAGTAGGAGAACTGGAGACTCTGTAACTGACTCTGGCTCTGAATGACCGGGTTGAGGGTGAGGAAGATTGAATTTTGAAGCCTTCCTAGTTTTGAACAGATGAATATGTAAGAGGTGGCTTAGGCTTGTTAGTAAAGAAAAGTTTGGTGCTCTTTGGCAAGAGGAGATCAATAGTGCAATGAGATTGTTATGGGAGTATGTTTTAGACCACTTAATCAGCCAGAATAACTAAACTTGAAATGACTGTAAAGGTGGATCTGGTGTGGAGAGAGGGGGAGTGCCCAAAGGGGCAAAAAATTGTGAATGTCGCCATTTATCTTATAAAGGAGAACCAAATATTGTGATAAATATAAAGCCTTACAGAAAGTGCAGGATTGCAACCCAAAACCTATCCATGTATTACTTTATTGTCTGTTGAAGAATATAATTCAACCAGTTCTCTTCTTCTGCTCACTTCCTTCCTCCCCCGCCCCCTGGCAAAAGGAATGATATTGTTCTGATGTGTTTCCCCCTCAAGCTTTAATGGCCAGAAATGTTCCCTTATCAGCACAGCTGGGCCCAATAACCTCACTAGTTCTCAGATGATGACTGTTATGCATTAAGTTCAGGACAGCCCTTCACCTGCTAGGCAGTGTGCTCAGGTTTTAGGCTAAGCAGCCCATCAGACATTGTGATGCTTCAGACAGCAGTCTTGGATGCACTGTTTTAGCTTCTCGGGGCAGGGAGGAGAAAGCAGTTGAGTGCTGAAAAGAAAAATGTGACTGTCACACAGCAAAGTTGTACAATCAGCATTCAATAGATGCAGCGGTCTGTTTCCTCTGTTCTGAGAGATTTCCGGTTCCAGTGGTGTTCCTCATTTTAAGTATAGGAAATGTGTCTCAAATCAGTTGAATCTTTCAAAATGGCATTAATGTTAAGTGTGACGACTGTACTATTAATAAAGGAAGCTTTCTACCTATGAAATAAACCCCACAAACCAAACTCCAGGAAAATGAGTAACCATTCTTTTTAAATAGGAAGTTTTTCTCTTACTTTACTAAGGGAAAGGGAAGTCTTGATTCATCATTCTTTGAACCCTTAAGCTCCTAATTGTTCCTTGCACATGAAAAATTTCTACTTGTCATAATCATATCCTGATTCCCCTGCTTGCTTGGTTGGAGGCTGCGAGTGGGGAATCTGGAGTTTGGGATGTGTGAAATGCTTATAAGCAGTGATGCAGGTATACACTGGATTGCAGTTGTTAGTAGAGGAAAAGAGGCTGAGATTGGATTTTGTGGTCTGGTAACAGGAGTGTCTTTGATTAAATTGCTTAAAATTTTTACAATTCTTCATGGAAAGCTGCTGGTATCTCATGAAGTGCATAAGACAACTATTGCCATGGAAGTGGTTTTTGCACATATCAGTAGTTTTCATGGCTATAATGCGCTGAATCCTGTTGAAGAATTACTGTGGATCACATCAGTGTGTTGTACTACATATTTATCTATTAGAGGGTGTATATATGGAGACTAATCCATTAAAATTTTGTTTAGAAGATGTTAGCATTCATATGCAGTAACAGATTTCTAAACTTTAAATGGTACAATAACTGCGTTCACAAGACTGCGATGCTTTATCTGTCCTTTATGTCTTGTGTTGATAAGAAAGAGTCTTGAAACTACCAAACTATAGCATTAGCTGTTTTTTTGGAAGGAAATTGTATTCATACTGAAAATGTATCTCGCCAGAAGAAACAAGAATGCTTCAGTCCACTTTTAATCTCTGACTTTTATGGGCCTGTGAACAAGAACGCTTGAAAGCAGCAGCAATACATGTGTAAAGATTCCAGCAGGCAGTACATGTGCAGATTTGGGATTCACAAGGTAAATGATGTTGGGAGAAAAAGGGGTGAGTACTGGAAATATTAAAATAAAAGAGGATGAGGGAAAGAAATGCCATGGTGTTAGTGCATTCTTTTAAGTGCTTATATACAAATGCTAGCAGTCTAAATACTAAAATGGGTGAACTTGAGTGCCTTCTATCAAATGAGGATATTGATACAATAGGTATCACAGAAACTTGATGGAATGAGGATAATCAATGGGACATTGTAATACCAGGGTACAAAATGTATCGGAAGGACAGAATAGGTTGTACTGGTGGGGGAGTGGCACTTTTTGTGAAAGAAAGCATAGAGTCAAATGAAATAAAAATCTTAAATGAACCTAACTGTGCCATAGAATCTCTATGGATAGTAATTCCATGCTTGAATAATAAGAATAAAGCAGTAGGGATATACTAGTGACCACCTGACCAGGATGGTGATAGTGACTGTGAAATGCTCAGGGAGATTAGAGAGGCTATAAAATAAAAAACCTCAATAATAATGGGGGATTTCAACTACTCCCCATATTGACTGGGTGCATGTCACCTCAAGACAGGATGCAGAGAGAAAGTTTCTTGACACCTTAAATGACCACTTCTTGGAGCAGCTAATCCTGGAACCCACAAGAGGAGAGGCAATTCTTGATTTAGTCCTAAGTGGAGCACAGGATTTGGTCCAATGGTGAATATAGCTGAACTGCTTGGTAATAGTGACCATAACATAATAAAATATAATATCCTGGGGTGGGGTGGGGGGGAAGAAACACCAAAGCAGAACAGCATGATAGTATTTAATTTCAGAAAAGGGAACTACACAAAAATGAGGAAGTTAGTTAAGCAGAAATTAAAAGGTACAGTGTCAAAAGTGAAATCCCTGCAAGCTTCATGGAAGCTTTTTAAAATATATCCTCAAATTAAAAAACATAGTAAGAGGACCAAAAAAGTGCCACCATGGCTAAACAAAATAAAAGAAGTAATTAGAGGCAAAAAGGCATCCTTTAAAAATTGGAAGTTAAATCCTATTGAAGAAAATAGACAGGAGCATAAACTCTGGCAAGAAAAGTGTAAAAATATAATTAGGAAGGCCAAAAAAGAATTTGAAGAACATCTAGCCAAAGACTCAAAAAGTAACAGCAAAAAAATTGTTAAGTACATCAGAAGCAGGAAGCCTGCTAAACAAGCAGTGGGGCCACTGGACACATGAGATGCTAAAGGAGCATTCAAGGAAGATAAGGCTATTGCGGAGAAACCGAATGAATTCTTTGCATTGAATTAATTTCACTGCTGAGGATGTGAGGGAGATTCCCAAACCTGATACATTCTTTTTAGGTGACAAATCTGAGGAACTGTCCCAGATTGAGGTGTCATTAGAGGAGGTTTTGGAACAAATTGATAAATTAAACAGTAATAAGTCACCAGGATCAGATGATATCCACCCAAGAGTTCTGAAAGAACTCAAATGTTGAAATTGCAGAACTACTAACTGTGGTATGTAGCCTATCATTTAAATCATGTGCCAGATGAGTGGAGCATAGCTAATATGACGCCAATTTTTAAAAAAGGCTCCAGAGGTGATCCTGGCAATTACAAGCCAGTAAGCCTAATTTCAGTACTAGGCAAATTGGTTGAAACTATAATAAAGAACAGCATTATCAGACACATAGAGTAATATGATTTCTTGGGGAAGAGTCAACATGGCTTTTGTAAAGGGAAATTATACCTCACCAACCTACTAGAATTCTTTGAGGGGGTCCGCAAGCATATGGACAAGGGTGATCCAGTGGATATAGTGTACTTAGATTTTCAGAAAGTCTTTGACAAGGTCCCTCCCCAAAGGCTCTTAAGCAAAGTAAACGGTCATGGGATAAGAGGGAAGGTCCTCTCCTGGATCTATTGGTTGAAAAATAGGAAACAAACGATAGGAATAAATGGTCAGTTTTCAGACTGGAGAGAGAGAAATAATTGTCCCCCAAGGGTCTGTATTGGGACCAGTACTGTTCAGCATACTCATAAATGATCTGGAAAAAGGGGTAAACAGTGAAGTGGCAAAATTTGCAGATGATACAAAACTACTAAAGATAGTCCAAAGATAAGTCCAAAGCAGACTGCAAAGAGTTACAAAGAGTTACAAAAGAATCTCACAAAACCAGGTGACTGGGCAACAGAATGTAGATAAATGCAAAGTAATGCACATTGGAAAACATAATCCCTACTAAAATGATGTGCTCTAAATTAGCTGTTACTACTCAAGAAAGAGATCTTGGAGTCATTGTGGATAGTTCTCTGAAAACATCCACTCAATATGCAGTGTCAGTCAAAAAAGCTAACAATGTTGGGGATCATTAGGAAAGGGATAGATAATAAAAGAGAAAATATCGTATTGCCTCTTTATAAATCCATATCTTGAATACTAAGTGCAGACCTGGTTGCCCCATGTCAGAAAAGATATATTAGAATTGGATAAGATACAGAAAAGGGCAACTAAAATGGCTGAGGTCTATAAAATCATGACTGGTGTGGAGAAAGTAAGGAAGTGTTATTTACTCTCTCTCATGACACAAAAACTAAGAGTCACCAAATGAAATTAATAGGCAGCAGTTTTAAAACAAACAAAAGGAAGTATTTCTTCACACAGTGCACAGTCAACCTGTGGAACTCCTTGCCAGAGGATGTTGTGAAGGCCAAGACTATAATGAGGTTAAAAAAAATAACTAGATAAGTTCTTGAAAGATGGGTCCATCAATGACTATTAGCCAGGATAGGCAGGGATTGCTGTTTGCCAGAGGCTGGGAATGGCTGACGGGTTGGATCACTTGATGATTACCTGTTCTATTATGAAGCACCTGGCATTGGTCACTGTTGGAAGACAGAATACTGGGCTAGATGAACCATTGGTCTGATCCAGTACAGCTGTTCTTATGTTCTTACTTCATAGGAAAGGACTTCTAAGAGACCAAATTACATTAGCTTACGTATGCAGAATTTGATGATGTAGAAGTAGGAAAGCTGTTTAAAGTTGCATGTGGAGTATTGGGAAGTGCCATGAGTATAGACTATGGCTTCTCTAAAGTATGGTTCTACTCTGAAAAGTGACTGGAAATGGCACCATGGGGTTCTATGTCTGATAGTGCACAGCAAATCGTTTGGGATAGGAAGTGGATACCAGATCCAGTTTAAGCCACTGGAGAAATCTGAGTAGTCATGATGCAGTTATTCTGTGGACGTTAAATTTGGCCAAGCACTGTACGATTTTTAACGACCACCAGCAATCAGCTTCAGTTTTCTCTCTTCTGCCTGCTCAGCACCGCAGTGCCTAATCTCATTTTATGCTGGGGTATTGCCACAGAATAAGCCTGTACTAAGGAAGATTCTTAACTAAACAAAGCAAATGGTCAGGAATGGATGTTTAAAAGGGAGAAATCTTCCCCCATACCATAGGAAGGAAATATGATCTTCTCTCTTCGAGTGATTGCTCATATCCATTCCAGTATAGGTGTGTGCGCACCCCATGCACAGATTCCCAGAATTTTTTCCCTTAGCTAGCTCTGTAGGGTCGGCTCAGGAGCCCCCTGCCGTGGTATATAGGGCGCCACCGACCATGCGGCCCCTCAGTTCCTTCTTTCCACCTGTGACGGTTGCTGGAATGTCTGCCTCTTGCATACCGCAAGTAGCATCCCTTAGTACTATAGCTTTGTTATTCAAGTTCTTGTTCATTGTTTTCATAGTGATTTGTAGTAGTTAAGTTGTAAAGATAAGATAGTGCCCTTAGAGCTGAGCCATGCCTGGCTCCACCGGCTTTAAAGCCTGCACTGTGTGTGCAAAATCCTTCCCCGTGAGTGACCCTCATGACCGTTGCCTCCGATGCCTCGGGGAGCAACATAGAAAGGAGAAATGTAGGATCTGTAGATCCTTCAAGCCACGGACCCAGAAGGAGAGGGACACAAGGCTGAAGGTGATCCTAATGGAGTCCGCTCTTCACCCGGACTCCAAGCCATCACGTTCTCCAGCGGCACAGAGTGTCTCGTTGGTGCGGAGCGCTCCACCGGCACCGTTGTCGGCACTGAGAAAGAAGAAGCAGCCGGAGGCCTCACACATGGACTCCCCCCTGCTACCGGGACAGCAGGGGGTACAGCAGGAGATGCCCCAGCCACGTGCCGTGGAGAGTACTCCGGCACCGACTTCTCCTCGCAGGGAGCCTCCCCTGACTCCTCTGCAAGGGCCGTCAACACCGGAGGCTTTCACTATGGCACGTGCCCTCATGGGCCTGCCCACGCCTCCGTCCCCCCCTCGGCCGAGGGTTCTGGGACCGGTGTCTCAGGGTAAACCCGCGTTGGGTTGCCCCAGTGGGTGGAAGAGACGGGAGTCGAAGTCTCCCCCCAGATGGTCAAGGAGGGTTGAGAGTGCGGGCTCCTCTCCCAGGTCCAACTCTGAGTCGTCGATCCCCACGGCACCGAGGGTGGTCGAGAGACAAACACTCGAGGCGAAGACGTTACAGTTCTGCCTCGAGTGGGGACCATAGCTTAGGCTCCGGTACTCCGGTGCGGAGCCCAGCTTGGCATCGATCCCCAATGCTGCCTGCCTCGGCACCGAGCGCCTTGGCACAGCGTGATATGTCACGCTCCCGATCAGCGTCGTGACGACATAGGCGTCACCGCTCCCACTCTAGCTCTGGGAAGCGTCGCCGTAAGTCTTCCAGACGGAGGAGGCGTTCCACCTACAGCTCCTCCAGCAGCTCCTCTTCTCGTCGGCACCGCAGACGCTGGCACCGGAGGTCTTCATCGTCCCGGAGCCGCTCCCCTTCCAGGACCCACAAGCACAGGTCAGGCGGCTCGGGTTCCAAGGGGCGACGCCTGGATATGATCTCCTGCGCCTGCACCTACATGGCCCCAAGGCCCCTGGCTATGGCCGTATTGGGGGCCGTGGGGTACCCAGATGGGTCAAGGGACCGCCTCCGTTAACTCCTCGGTGGCCCAACCAGTACCCCCACTGACCTGTCCACAGGAGGGCCACCCCTCGAAGGAGGGGTCTGACCCAGAGGAAGGCCCTTCTATAAGGGCCCTTCCACAATTCTTCTCCTCCTCTCCGGATGAGGCGGCGGCCAGGGACCATAAGGCCCCCCTCTTTGACTTCCGGGCCCACAAGACCTTCCGAGGAGAGTGGCGGACAATCTCGGTTTAGAGATTAAAGAATTGTCGGAGGAGGAGGACCCCCTCTTCGGGGTTTCTGAGGCAGCAGGCCCATCACGACTGGCCCTTCCTGTCCATGAGAGGGTGATGAAGATAGCCAAGACCCTCTTGCAAACCCCCTCCTCAGTGGCCTCCACTTCGAAGGGTGCTGAGCGCAAATACTATGTACCTAAGGAGGGGTTTGAATTCCTTTATACGCACCCCGCCCCAGGTTCGCTTGTAGTGGACTCAGTGAACCAGGGGTCTGCCAGGGTGGCCAGGGCAACACCCCGAAGGACAAGGATAGCAAGAAGCTGGACCTTTTCGGGCGCAAGATGTATTCTACTGCGGCCCTGCAGCTGAGGGTCGCGAACCATCAGGCCCTCCTGGGGAAATACAATTTAAATCTCTGGTCCTCTCTACAGAGGTTCTCCTCGGGGTTGCCCCCGGACCAGGCTGCAAACTTCGCCACTGTGTCGCAGGAAGGGGTGGCGGTGGCTAAGGTGGCACTTCAGTCGGCTAGTGACGCAGCGGATGCTGCTAGGAGGGCGATCGCTGTGGCCATTGTCGTGCCGCTGCTCTTGGCTCCAAGCTTCCGGCCTGTCCCAGGAGATCCAACAGTCAATTCAGCACCTCCCCTTTGATTACACCGGCCGCTCCTCCGAGAGGACGGACGAAAAGCTCCACGTCCTAAAGGACTCACAAGCCACCTTGAGGTCCCTCGGCTATACACCCCCCAGGTCTCGAGGCGCCAGGCCCGCCCTCAGGCCCAGAGGCAATCGCAGCCTCCACCAAGGCTGCCCCCCAGACCTGCTCAGCCCAGGAGGGGTCGGGATCGGTACCGGGCGCCCAGTCGCCGTGACCGTCAAGGGCCCTCTACGGGGTCTCAGCAAGGCCCAAACAAGGGTAATACAGCCAATAAAAGATTTTGACAGGGTGCGTGAGGGTGGCACTCCTCCTTTCCCACTGGATCGCTCCAAGTTATTTACCCACAGTCTTCAGCCTTACTACGCCGAATGGGAAGCCATTACCACGGACCAATGGGTCCTTGGCATAGTCCTCAAGGGCTATGCCTTACAACTTACAGCCTTCCCCCCCAACTCTTCCCCTACCCAGTCCCTCTTCAGGGACCCCTTTCACGACCAACTCCTCATACAGGAGGTCAACTCCCTCCTCACGCTCGGTGCGGTAGAGGAGGTTCCTCCACAGGAACAAGGAAGGGGATTCTACAGTACTTCCTAATCCCCAAGGCCAAGGGGGGCCTGAGGCCAATTCTGGACCTCAGACGTCTGAACAAGTTTGTCAGGCGCACCAGGTTTCATATGGTTTCCCTAGCCTCCATTATTCCTGCCCTAGATCCAGGGGACTGGTATGCCGCCCTCGGCCTGAAGGATGCATACTTTCATATCACTATCCTTCCAGGTCACAGAAAGTTCTTAAGGTTTATGGTAGCTGGATGCCACTACCAGTTTGCAGCCTTACCCTTTGGCCTTTCGTCCACGCCAAGGGTGTTTACAAAATGCATGGCAGTGGTAGCGGCCCACCTGCGCCGCAGAGGGGTTCAGATATTCCCTTACCTGGATGACTGGCTGATCCGGGGCAAGTCCAGGGCCCATGTGAGGAACAGCCTGGCTCTTACCTGCGCCACATGCACCAGACTGGGGCTGCTCATCAAAGAGCAGAAGTCTACTCTTACCCCGGTGCAGCGCATAGAGTTCATAGGGGCCACATTGGATGCCACCCAGGCCAGACCATAACTGCCATAATCAACGATCTGCACAAGTCCCCCATGATGACAGCCAGGCACTGCCTTCAGCTGTTGGGACACATGGCGGCATGTACTTATATGGTGAGGCTGGCTCGACTCAAGCTCAGGCCTCTCCAAGGGTGGCTGGCCTCAGTCTATGCACCGGCCAGACACCGGCTGAACAAGGTGGTCACAGTTCCCGCCCCGGTACTGTCCTCCCTGGACTGGTGGAGGGACCCCAGGGAGGTTCTGAGGGACATTCCCTTCAGAGACTTGGCCCCTTTAGTGACTCTGATAACGGACGCCTCAAACGAGGATTGGGGGGCCCACATCAGCAAGGACCTGAGCATGCAAGGGCTATGGTCACCAGATGAGAGGGCTCTTCATATAAATGTCAGAGAGCTGAGGGCAGTCCACTTGGCCTGCAAGGTCTTCATCAAATTCCTGAAGGGCAGGATGGTCCAGGTCCTTACAGACAACACGGTGGTCATGTTTTATATAAACAGACAGTGGGGAGCACGCTCCTCGGCTCTTTGCCAGGAGGCTACTCTTCTTTGGGACCTTGCAGTGAGGCACGATTTTCACATATCTGCCTCTCACCTCCCGGGGGTCAGGAACGACGAGGCAGACCGCCTCAGCGGGTCGTTCTTACCCTGCCACGACTGGTCACTACACCTGGAGGTGGTGACTTCAATCTTCCGGAAGTGGGCGGTTCCCCAACTGGACCTGTTCACGTCGTCCTGGAACAGGAACTGCCCGAGGTTCTGCTCGCTCCAAGGTTGTGAGCCAGGCTCCCTCTCCGACGCATTCCTCATAGACTGGATGGGGATCCTTCTATATGCGTTTCCCCCCATTCCGCTCCTGCCCAAGGTCCTTTTGAAAATAAAAAGGGACAGGGCAGACATGATACTGATTGCACCAGCCTGGCCACAGCAGCACTGGTACAGCACGCTGCTCGACCTGTCCATCGACACGCCGATTCCGCTCCGGAGGCATTAGGACCTGCTCTCACAGGACCAGGGTCGCCTGCTGCACCCGGACCTGGACTCCCTCCACCTGACGGCATGGCAACTCTGTGGCTGACGAAGGAAGAGAGAGCCTGCTCGACGCAGGTCCAACAGATTCTGCTGGGCAGCAGAAAACCTTCCATTCAGGTTGTGTACCGGGCCAAGTGGAAGCGTTTTACCTGTTGGGCGGAGTCCTGGGGTATCCCACTGTCCGGATCGCCCATACAGGCGATCTTGGAGTACCTGCTCCACTTGAAGCTCCAGGGTTTAGCACTGGCTTCCCTGAAAGTGCACCTGGCAGCTATCTCGGCTTTTAAAGTTAGTTAGTTGTTAAGCATTAGTTTTCCTTAGACAGACTGTAGGTTTGATGATGCAGCCCAGGACGGGGCATGCCACAATCCCCGGGCTTCAAGCTGTGCACTTCGTGTAAGAAGTCTGTGCCGGTTAACGACCCTCACTAGAGCCTTCTCAAGTGCTTGGCAGAGGCTCACATGCGAGCCTCGCACTAAAAAAAGACCAGGACATCAGGTTGAGAGCAGTCCTAATGGAGTCAGCACTTATGGACTGGCCTTGGAGCTGAGTTGGTCGGATTTGGCCCTGAATACATTGGCATCGGTGCAGAGCCCTTCCCCTCCCTCATCCCTAGTGCCAAAGAAGGAAACCAAGCAGCAGCACAAAAGGAGGCGCTCACCGGTCCTGAGGAGGACTAGAAGAGCGCAGGTAACCAGGTGAGACCCGTGCCGGGCCGCTTATCCCCACTGGGGACACCCCTCTTGGTCCTAAGCTCAACTCTGTACCTGCCATTGACTCCTGGGAGCAGCAAGGGCCCCTGGCCCTTATAGTACTGACCACCCTGGAGGCATTCCAAGCAGCAAAGGGCCTCCTGGCAATTCCCGTGCCTATGACACCTCGGGAAGGGAGGCCCTCACACCAGGACCCGGGACCGGTACCATTGGCTGCATGGCCATCCAGAGGCAAGCCCGCGATGAGGCCCCTGCATGATCCCCAACACCAAAGCAGCAATCTATGACACCAAGGCATCGGTCTCCAGCTATGCATGGGCCACTGACTCCCTGGCAGCAGTCACTGGAGCCCCGGCACCAGTCCCTGAAACAACATAGTAGGTGGTTGGATTTGTGATGTCGATCTCCGGAGCTACGGCACCAGTCCCCAGAACACCACCACTGGCCTCCAGAGTCACGGCACCGGTCCCCAGATTCCTGGCACAGATCTCTGAAATCCTGGCACCAATCATCTTTGAGCCAGTATAGAAAACACAAGGACAAAAGCTGGTCACAGAGCATGCAACACTCAGGGTCCCAGCCTCTCTCTTCGGTACTGGAACACCGTCAACACAGTGATGTTGGCACTGCCATGGTCTCCAAGAGGCAAGTCTCCTTGCAGGTCTCCTCAAACTCAGAAGGGGAGGAGATGTCTGTCTACTGGGCAGAGTCATCTACCTCCATGGCTACGGGCTTCCTCATGGAGGCCCCCACTGTGGGCTTGGCTGCAGGGACAGTTGCTCATTCCATGGCAATTTTGGAACCCATGGGGGTTTCCGCATGCCCCAGGGTCAAATGGGCAGTCATTCTTGGGGGCTTCAGGGAGAAAATCATCAGTGGTCACTCGCCCAGCACCTGACTTGGAAGTTGAGTCACACCAGGAGACTGAGGCCTCTGTGGCCCACCGCAATTTGGGAGGAAGAGCTCACCCCGCCGCCCTTGCCAGTGTCGTCCTCCTCACCAGATGCAGATGTAGCGGGACCCTCCGCCATTGTCCCATATGATGACTTAAGGGCTCACCAAGAGTTGCTCAAACGCGTAGGCTTGAACCTGGGCCTACAGGCGGAGGAATTAAAGGAGCTGGCTGATGAGCTTTCTGACATCCTGGCAACAGCAGCCCCATCCTAAGTGGCCCTCCAAGTCCATGAAGGGGGTGGTGATGCTAGCCCTGTGGCACACCCCAGCCTCTCTGCTCCCTACATCTAAGCAGGCAGAAAGAAAATACTATGTACCTGCAAAGGGATTTGAATATCTATACACCCACCTTTCCCCAGGTTCGTTGGTGGTGACAGTGGCCAATGAAAGGGACAGGCAGGGGCAGGTGAGTTCCGCCGCAAAGAATAAAGAGGTGAAAAAGTTAGACCTTTTTGGAAGGAAGGTTTGTTCAAAAGCAAGCCTGCATCTCTGCATATCAAACCAACAAGTGCTGTTGGGAAGATATGATTTTAATATCTGGCACTCCTTGGCTAAGTTCACGGACTTCCTGCCTCAGGACTCCAGACAAGATTTTGAGGCTATGCTGGAATTGGGAAGTGCCTCCCTCCAAGCAGCCTCTGATGCGGCCGATTCAGCAGCAAGGACAATGGCATCGGCTGTATCGATGAGACAAACCTTGTGGTTCCAGTCATCTGGTCTGTCTTCAGAGGTCCAACAGTTCATTCAAGACCTCCCATTTGACAGTGCAGCCCTGTTTGCAGACCAAACAGACATAAGGCTGCACGGGTTAAAAGACTCCAGAGCCACTGTATGCTCTTTGGGTCTATACACTCCATCATCTGCCAGGAGGCATTTTAGGCCCCAGCAGCCACAGAGATTCGGAGGCCAGTTCAGAAACAAACCCTACAAAAAGAAGAATAGGGGCTATAAAAGACACCAGGGCCAATCTCCTGCTACCATCTCCAGTTGGGCTCAATCCATTACCTCTCTGGAGGCAGACAGGCCTTTCGAAAGTGCTCCTGGGGCAACCTATCAGCCCTTACCCAGGATCCAGTCTCCCTTTTATTTTCACACTGCCTTGCACCTTTCCTCCTGGCTTGAGCTGCTATAACATTGGACCAGTGGGTGCTAAATTCAGTAGCAGCCAGGTACACTCTTCAGTTTATTTTGTTCCCACATTCCTAACTCCATCCCTTCTCACGAGCATCTTCTTATCCAGGAGGTACAAGCCCTCTTGTGGGTTGGCGCCGTAGAGGAAGTTCCTCAAGAATGGGGAGGGGAAGGGTTCTACTCCCTTTACTTTCTGATTCAGAAACCAAAGGGGGTTTACGGCACATCCTGGACCTGCATGGCCTCAATAAGCATCTCAAGAAGTTGAAGTTCTGCATGGTATCCCTGGCCTCCATTATTCCCTCCCTGGATCCTGGTACGCCACCCTCGACTTAAAAGGATGCATATTTCCATATCTCTATCTTTCTGAGGCACAGAAGATTCCTACAGTTATGGTCGGAAAGCAGCACTACTAGTTCCCAGTGCTTTCTTTTGGCCAATCAACAGCACCCCACGTATTCACAAAATGCATGGTGGTACTTGCAGCCTACCTCAGATGGTGGCGTATATAGGTCTTCCCCTATCTGGACAACTAGCTCACCTAGGGCCACTTGAGGGCTCAAGTCCAACACAGCATTGGGGTCATTGGAGCCACCTGTCAAGCACTGGGCCTGTTAATAAAGGAGCAAAAATCAACGCTGGTACCAGTTCAGAGGATAGAGTTAATTGGAGTGGTCCTCAACTCCACCCAAGCCAGAGCGCTCCTACTGGAGGCCAGGCTCCTTGCCGTATTGGAACTTATAGCCCATGTATCAGTTCATCCCCTCACCACAGTGTGAGTATGCCTCAGGCTATAAGGGCACATGGCAGCATTCATCTCCATGGTCTAGCATGCGAGTTTACTCCTCAGACCTTTACAAATATGGCTGGCAACAATTTACTCCCTGATCAGGCACCATCTGGACATGGTCCTCGCGATCCCTCCACCAATACTCGCCTCTTTAGAATGGCGGTCAAAACTGCATCACGTATAAAGAGGGGTCTCCTTTGCAGCCATGCAGCCAACGTTGTCACTGGTGTCAGATGCTTCAGATCTAGGGTGGGGAGCCCACCTTGGCACCCTCAGGACGCCGGGCCTATGGTCCAAGGAGAGATGGCATTACACATACACCGCACAATCCAACTGGTTTGTGAGGTGTTCCTTTCTCAGCTGTCTGGCAAGGTAGTGAAGATATTGACAGACAATACGGCCTCAATCAACAAGCAAGGGGGAGCCCAGTCCCCAGCCCTTTGCCAAGAGGCCCCCCATCCATGGGACTTCTGTGTAGGTAACGCCATCCACATAGAGGCAGTGTACCTCTCAGTGGTCTGGAACACGTTGGCAGATCACCTAAGCAGGTCTTTCTCTTCTTGCTACGAGTGGTCCCTACCAGTGTACAAGCCTATCTTCCAACTGTGGGGTACTCCCTAAGTAGACCTTTTTGCTAGCAGACTGAACAGGAAGTGTCATCGCTTCCATTCCCTACAAGGGTGCAACAGCGGCTCACTTTATGATACCTTTCTCCTCCCATGGTTGGGCGACCTGATGTATGCCTTCTCATTGATTTCCCTCATGTACAAAGTCCTCATAAAGGTCAAGAGGGACAAAGGCAGATAGTCGTCTCACATGAGATGATGACCAGATTCCTCAAGGGCCTAGAGATGCTCTTCCCACCAGCATGCGACCCAGTTCCTTAGTGGTACCTCAGTTTGGTTCTATCAAGTCTTACTGGGGCCCCCTTTGAGCCCATTGCATCTTGCTTTCTTCTACACCTATCCTGGAAGGTCACTTTCTTGGTGGCAATTACTTTGGCAAGACAAGTCTTTGGAGATCAAGGCCATAACTTCTAAACCCCCTTACATGGTGTTCTACAAGGCCAAGGTTCAGCTGTGCCCTCACCTGGCATTCTTGCCAAAGGTGATACCACAATTTCAAGTCAACCAAGCCATTTTCCTGCCAGTCTTCTTTCTGAAGCCTCACAACTCCAGTGAGGAAGGGCGTATCCAAATGCTTGACATCAGGAGAGTTCTAGCATTCTACATTGATAGGATAAGCCTTTCCGCAGATCTATGCAGCTGTTTTTCGCAATTGCCGAGAGGATGAAGAGGCTTCTGGTGTCATCCAAGAGGATAGCATCATGGATCACTGCCTGCATCTGAGCCTGCTACAAGCAGGCAGAGGTCACGCCTCCAGCTTCACTGACGGCTCACTCTACAAGAGGCCAGGCTTCATCTGCAGCTTCCTGGCTCAGGTCCCAATACAGGACATCTGCAGAACTGCGACTTGGTCTTTGGTCCATATCGTCACAGCCCATTACACCATCACTCAACAGGCCTGTGACGATGCAGGTTTTGGCAGAATGGTATTGCAAGCGGCACATCTGTGAATTTCCAGCCCACCTCCAGAGATACTGCTGATGAGTCACCTAATATGGAATAGACATGAGCAAGCACTCAAAGAAGAAAGGAATGCTTACTGAGCTTTGTCATTGTTGTTCTTCAAGATGTGTTGCTCATGTCCATTTCACAACCCACCATCCTTACCCTATGTTGGAGTTCTGGCAAGAAGGAAGTGAGAGGGAGAGAGGCTGGTGGCGGTGTTGCCGCCCTATACGCTGGCGCATACGCAAGTGACCCAGAGGGCGCTAGAGCTGGCCCTATGGATACCACTGATTGAAAAATCTCTGGCACTGGTGCATGTGGTGCCCACACACCTAATATGGAATGGACATGAGCAACACATCTTAAAGAACAACAGTTACGAAGGTCAGTAACCATTCTTTCCTTTTTTTTTTTTTTTTTTTTTTAAAAAGCCTGTGTTTGGACTGCTAACTAGTTTGCATGCTGCTAATCTATAAACATTTGAATTAGTTTAGTAGTACTTGGTAGCTACATTGGTAGCTTTGCATTTAGGGAGTTGTGTCTGCACCAGTGTGTGGATCCAAACCAAACTTTGTCTACTCCTACTATGTTTATCCATCATGTGATTGATCTGAAAGATCAGCACTCAAGAAAGCATTGAGTTTTTATATAAGTGATAAGAGCCAGAGTTAAATCAATAAGGATTAGAAAAAAAACACCATCAGTTTGGAAGGGATTTGGGGTGGGTGGAGAGTGCATTCTGAGATGCTTCAGGTGAATGGGTGAAGTAGTTTTGCGAGGTTGCCTTAAACACAAGAGTGCTGCATGCTGTGACCATTGTAGTTGTATTTTCTTCTTCTCCCCACACCAGTACCTTCCCTTATTCAATGTTGGTTCTCTCTCTCCTTTCCTAGTTGTGGCGATTTATGACTACACAAAAGACAAGGAGGATGAGCTTTCATTTCAGGAAGGCGCCATCATTTACGTCATTAAGAAGAACGATGATGGGTGGTATGAGGGTGTCATGAATGGAGTGACGGGGCTCTTCCCAGGGAACTATGTGGAGTCCATCATGCACTATTCTGAGTGAAGACTACAGGGGTACAGAGCTCCGCCTCACTCCAGAGGAACTGTCAGGGCTCCTCAGATCTCCACCAGTCCTTGGGACCCACCCACGTGAATGGAATGAAGGATAACTGTAATAAAATCACTCTTGTTTTTTGCTTTTTCCATTATACAATAATAGAGATTTGAGTTGTTTGAACAAATGGCTCTTCCAGTTGCCAGCAGTGGCTGTGCCTGACATTGAATAAGCCGACCCGTTCAGCTGTAGATAATGGAGATGTAACGAACTTGTAGAGTAGCTGATACTTACTAAAATTCAGACTGATTCAAGCATGAGCTGGGATCTTTCTCAGGAATACTGTATGGCCCTGTGATGTTAGCACTTGGCACTGGTATAGACTGGATGCCAGTGCAAAGTGGGTTAATGTAACTGGCCAGTGGAAATCCCTCACTTTACTACACTCACATGCAGCTGGAAGGACACTTGTGTGCTAGTTAACATTTGGACTCGTACACAAAGGAGATCCTGTATCTGACTTCAAGATGGTTCATTACATCTTTAACATAAACACTTCTGCAACAGCTCTGCACCAGTAGACTGATGTGGAGGCACAGAGAGCTGGTTCGGGTTCACTTACCTTTCAGTTTAGATAATTAAGATGGGTGCAGCTCAGAAGACCCCAGCATTTCATAATCTTAGTCCTTGGACTGCCACAGGTTAGGTTTGTGTTATGCATTGGTGTAAAATGTTGTCCCCTTTGGCATGAGCTCCCAGCCTGCTGATGTTGAGGGGTTAAGCTGATCACAAATGTAGTTTGTGGTAGAAGGGAAATTAAAGTTTATAGGTTCCTAGGGAGTCTGAGGATAACTCAAGGAGTTAAGGTTGAGGGTCTGAATCTATTCGTGCATGCCCGCACGAGAGAGATTATTCATCCTAAATGTTAGTATTATGCACAGTGTAATTTAAAAAAACCAATCAGGTGTTGTAAATTGGCTCTTTTGTACTTTGGTTCCAGATTTGAGTACATGCTGTGAACGCCCGGTGCAGAGGCAGTACAAAGAGCAGTTGTTGTCTTCAGGTCTATTACCAAAATCTCTTCTCAGTAGAAGTAAAAAGGGCTGCCATATGTATTGGTTTCCCAGGGCAAGCTACGCACTAACCGATAGCTCTTTTCCATGCCCCTTTCAGTGTTTATAAAATAGTAAATACCTTTCATAGCTGTACCTATCTGGGTATGAATCACACTATAAAGGTTTCACTTATGTTTGTAGGTTGCTTTTTAACACAGTTGCAGATGCAAATGCCACTATTTGAGTTGGCTTCACAGAATTCAGTGTAAAGAACTCAGAATAGGCATTTGTGCCAGCCAGTCTTTAAGAACTTTAAACAGTGTTAACGTAATTCATTAAACAGATTAACCTGCTGTTGTAGTTTACCTTCTGGAGGAGAGCAGCCCATGTAAATTTAGTCAGATTTACCAGGGACAAACTGAGCCAGGTTTGTGCCTGAACTATTTTTGTTTGAGCCAGGGCAAAACCTTGCCAGTAACCAACAGTAGCTTATTCAAGTGTAGATAATGCTGCAGCTGTCTGCTGCGACGTGTAAAATGGAATATTGTAGAGAGAACTAACTGCAGATTGGTTTTCCTGCCTTCTTAGTAAAATCAAGCCAGTCTCATAACTCAGTCGCGATTGCAATATCTTGCCAGAGATGTGTGCATAGAGCAAGCAGGGATGCTTGGGCTAGATGGGACCTTTACAAAGATGAGGTTCAGCCTAGAGGTTGTCATCCCCTTGTCAGGAAGCTTCTCCACTCAATTACCCCTTCTGTCTGTCTGTCTGCTGCTGCAAAAATCATTTCTTGAGATGTAGCTTTCAAGCCCTGCCACACTATAGTCTTCCAGGGCTCATCTCATTGCTCCCTCCACCCCTTGCTGCCCTCCTGGAAGGTGACAATTGCATTGTCATTCTTGAGGAATGACATGACACTGACAAAAAATCCTTTGGGTTTTTTGATCTCCTACTAGCAAAATTGGTGAAAACAGACATTGTAAGAAAGTCTGTATGAGACTGATAGCTGGGCTGTTGTCCTACACCAAGCTGGGGCTATTAGTGCCGAAGGCTTGGCTACACAAAGAAGCTATTAAAGTACAAGAACTATTCTGGACCATTTTGTCATGTAAACAAGCCCAAAGGACATGTCTACAGTGCAAGTACAAGGGGAACCCAACTGCTCACAACATGGTTACACGCCAAAATGGTTAAAGGACAGCTGCAGTGTGTCGTGTAAATGAGGACGGTACCCAAGCCTCAGAGTGCTCAGTAGATTGGGGACCCTGTTGTGGGCCCAGCTATACTCCAAAACAACTGTGCTTTTTCTGAGTTGGGGACAGTAAGTGGCTCCCCTGACTTGGCTGTGCTTGTGGCATAGATTGGGCACAGAGTTAATATTCCTTAAATGAGCTGTTTCCCTTGGAAAGCCTTCTGGTGTTGAGCTCACAAAGTCCTGAACCCTCGCCACCAGACAAGATCGTGCAAGCAGCATGCTGCTCTCTGCAAAAGTGGACTTGTGTGTACCCTACTGACACCATGACAGGTTGTCCTGCAGTGCTGCTGTGGCAGATGTGTCTGGGCCACCTCCTGCTGGTTCAATGCTTTATTATGCAGTACTAATGTTGTAAAAACACTGGTTGGGTTTTATGCATATTTTTTATTTTGTACAGTTTTGAATTCTGTAGAGTGTCTAGGGATGATGCTATGGAATGAGCATAGACGAGGCCCAAAGTAATTGGATTTTTTTGTATGTACTGTTAGGTAGACTGCATGCTATTAATGTCAGTGAGGGTTGTGTTTCAAGTTCTCTCATTTGTAATCCCTCTTCCCCCCCCCCCCCAACCCCTAATCTCTCTTTATTTAAATGGTTACTTCAAAAAAAGGGGAAGGGCTTGGACCATTGGCAAAACTTGACATTCAAATAGATGCAGAACTTCTTTGAACCTGCTGTCAAAGCTGAAAGGAAGGTGTTAAGTGTTACAAGCCGTTGAACACTGTTGTTCGGTGTAGGGTGGTTAGGAGACGAGGACACTGCGGCATAGCCCAAAGCATGCCCTGGGGCACAATAGGAATAACCCCACTCTCCTCCCCCCCCCCCCCAAAAAAAACCCACTGCTTTAGTGCCTGGAGCCAACCATTTTCCCACCACACAAACTGGGAAGGTGGCAGAGGGTTAGCACGGATGAGAACAGTGCTTGATAAAGAAATTGTGCTGTGCGAAGAAAAACTGCTATACTCCCCAAACTTTTTTTTTAAGTTTTCCTGGACAAAAACCTTCCTCATCAAGCTACTAGCTTTGCCCACACTCAAAGAAACTGAAGTGCCAGTTGGTGTACTCAACAGGAGGGAGGGTTCTTCTGGTACATGTATTACACCCAGGGGATGGGAGGACTCACTTATGCAGGTGCTAGCAGGAAATTCTGCGGTTGGTTCCAAGCTCCTGAACTACTGTGGTGATGAGTGCAGAACAAGAACGTGCATAGCGTAGCATAGGTTGTGCTGCTTCATGCATGGGGCCTCCTCTTTTCTTTTCCTGCTCCTCCGAGGCAGGGCACAGAGAGGCTAGTCAGTGGTTGACGCTTTGCTGCTGTTTCAGTAAAGCAACCTAGGGAAAATCATTTCCAGCAAGTGGCAGGCGCAATGGGTGGCCAGGTATCTTTGCACATTCTGGAGAATAACAAATTATGAATCTTCATCAGCAGAAGAACCCATCCCACTTGGCATGATGAGAAACAGCGGAGGAGTTGGGGGTAAGTAGCTAAGGATTAATTGGCTAGTGGACCCCACTGGAGGTCTCCATGAACACTCCCTCCTCTCCCCACCAGCTAGGTGTCTAACAGGAGACGCGTGGTTTAGAAGGCTAGATCCTACCTCTAGTGCAGATTTTTGTTTCCTTTCCCTAGAGGGCTATTGCCAGCCTTGTGGCAAATTCAGGGGTGTCTCTACTGTAGTTCTTATGTCCCTCCTCCCCTCTCCAATTGAGTACGGCCCCTGGAAGTGTTCCTCACTCAGGGTGAGTATTGCCAAGCTGAGCTCTGCTCTGCAGTCAGACTTGCAAGTAGCTCAGCCCAAGGAGACTGGGGAGGAGCTGCCAACCAGTCCTGTCTTGGCTGTTCATAGGGGCTCCTTGTAGCAGGAAAAAAAATGTGACAGTGTAGCAAGATGGGGGGGGGGGGGGGGGGGTCTGCCACCCCAACTCCTAGCCTGGGGGGTGAAGCATGCTGAAAATCAGCACTTCCTCGTTATATATATCCTCTTTGTGAAGGTGGGGGAGTAGCACTAGCAGTTCCTCTTTGCAGAACACAATTTCTTTAGTGCTGGCTGTTCCCATCCCCACAAACCCCCTGCAAGCAGCGCACCAGCTTGCCCCTTGGTATGGGGGATGTGAGGTAAAATAAATCCTGCCCTTCAATGCTAAATCCAGCATTTTCACTGTTCCTAACCTGTGCTGGCTGGTATCAAGCTCTGAGCCCACTTTTTACAGGTTTCCTCCTGCCCAGGGACTAGGATGTCGTTCTTTCTAAATTGCATGTTTGTTTTTCTAGTGTAATCCCTCTGCCCTTTAAATCAAAAGCATAACATGGTTTGAGTGTTGCCCTGCTAAACTGGGGCATTATATAAGTTGCCCAGTTCTTTAAAATGACCTATGCCCCGACCCCACGGGGAGTAGAACTGGACATGCTCAGTCAGTGATTGAGTCCTGCTCTCAGGTACTCCTAGTGGGACAGTAGTAGCATGGTTTCCAAATGAAGTTAGAGGTGGATGCAGACTTTGGCCACAGCAGTGTTTGAAAATGAGTCTTAGGACAGGCCAGACCAGGCCTTAGGTAAAGTACCGTGGAAAGCACAGAGAGCTGTTGCATTTGCCAAATAGTAATTTTACGTAATGCCTATCTATTATTTGGGAACAGACCCAACCAAATTTCAGGCGCCTTCACCATGGAGTATTATAGCCCCTATGGAAACAATTTTTTTTTTTTTTTTTTTTTAGCACTTACTATATCATCAATTAAGTTACTAATTTTCCACACCCTAATGCAGTATTAGCTGTAGTCACATTTCTCTATTACACTGTGGAAAAAATAATGCAAGACTTTTCTACTCAGTAGCAAAACTCATTCACTCTGTCCATGGTCCTAATGCTCTGCTTTGAAACTCCAAGAATAGTGGCCCCCAATCTTTGGGAAGATATTTGAAAGCTAAATTGATGCAGGTAGGTTTGAGAACAAGTCATAAACCATGTTCTTCTGCTGCTTTAGTTTGAAATCAATGTGTTACAAGCATCTTCCACTGCCAAAGTGGATTTTTCTGAGGGCACAGTGACCATGCTGATTTTGTTAGCATGTTATATAACAGTGTAAAGGCTGTTGCTGGCAACCTTACAACCCACCTCGCAATGACTTGTGCAGTGCATTCATTTGTTAACCTCTTAAAAGTCTACCAGCGTTGAAAAATGGAAAAACAGAGCTGTGTACGAATGGATTTCTGTTAACCTTGCTAAAGTGCTGACAGCTGAGATTTTTTTGTAAACAAGGAGTGCTTTTCATCTTTGAAATGTCTCTTTTGCAACTTGTATGGACATGTAATTTCTATGAATTCTCTGGAAAAAAAATCAGTGTCAGACATGCTTCATGTACATTTTTCTTCAAAAAAATAAAACACCCAAGGGCGCTCACAATCAACATAAGCAATTCATGCATTTGACTCTGGGATTGCTAATGTACTCTGCTACCGAGGTTGATAAAATGTTACAAAACATGCAGGCCTCAGGGGAGCTGTGGGCTACCAGAAACGGTTAGTGTGTCTGTGCCATTCAAACCACCATCCAGTGAGTGGGGAGCATTAATTTTTAAAATTTTTTAATTGTACTTGGAAGTAACTGTTGCTGTGTACTAAACCCTCTTGTTACAATAAAAAAACAAAGCACACATTCAAGTGTCCTGTGATTCTACCACTTCTGTAACACTTCATGGGTTCATCACAACAGCTCTCTGGCTAATAAGGGGCAGGGCTAGACAAGACTCTGTCACACAGGTATGCAAGTGCCAGGCATATTGTGAGAGACAGCGACAGCAGGTCATCCATGGTAGTTATTACTTGTAGTGTCAATCATTTCTAGTGTTGGACTAATGCTGTTTAATTCTTTTCCCCCAGCCTTGTATTTCAGTGCTTCGCAAGGTGGGGTCAGAGCCACTGCCTGCCTTAGGCCAGGATTCAGCTCAGCCAGCTGCTGCAAGGTGCTCTGCCTGTTTGGTTTTAACCTAGTTCCAGTGAGGGGCGGCTGTATCATTCCAGCTAAGGAACAAGCTGTTACGCTAAGTCACTGCTCTGCCTTTTGGCCTGGATTCCAAGAAACAGTTGGTGATCATGACACTTGCTAGGCACTAAACACTGGATTACACACAGCTATGCTGGCAATAGGAAGTCCCTTAACAGTTACTACCGCCTTCCTGTATTTGGAAGTACATACTACATCTGTTGCTTTTTAAAGATGGCACAAACATCAGGGCCAAGCAATTACAGCGTGTGGCACAGACTAACCTAGTTGTTACAAGCAAACCAAACAGCCTTGCTGCCTCAAAGAATAGACACAGTATATAAAAGAAACCCAAGGGAGTGGGGCTTGAGGTTCTGTAGTTGAAGCAGCAGCAATAGGCCAAGTCTGGGATGTAAAAACTTACCTTTTACTAGCCAGAGAGGAACAGCAGCTTCTCTGTTGAAGTGAGGGGCAGAGCAACTTTTTAAACACCGTTCGTGGAGCAAAGCAGTGCCTCCAGGAGTGACCCCAACCAGAAAGATACCTAATTTGCGTTAGGAATACTCCTCTGTCAGTATGAACTATGCCGCCTTGTTCAAGGCAGATAGAGTGCAACAATTTGGTGCACTCTGCAAGTCACACCAGTCGTGTCATTCAGAGAAGCCCTTCCTCTCTGCAGCCCACCAGAGCATTTCATAACACCTGTGGCCTGCTTCTACACAATATACTAATGGCCATGATTAGTGCTTTGTCATCATGTTTACATCATTTTCATAAGTGTGTACATAGACAATACTTGAAACAACCTCTATAAATACATACGTAACAAGCTGAACTTTGTTAATAAGGTTTAAAGTCACCTGTATTATCTGTTTGGCCCACACAAGGTTGTGCTTAGGTACATGTTGCGCTCCTAGGTAATAAGGTGGGGCCTGTGCTAGAGCAAGGTTTTCCCTTCACATGTTAAAAAGCAAGCCACTGCTTTGAGCAGGTCACAGGTGCAGAATCATGCCTGAAGCAAAACAGATAGAGTGAAAGGTGTAATGCTCAGAGCCTGACATAAATAAGGCTGAGGTTACTTACAATCTGAGCTTCAAAATAAACCCAGCTGCTTTATTAATAGGGGCATTCTACAGAAGGGCAATATTTTTCTGTTAAGGAATGATAAGGCATACATAACATACAATCAATTATAGGAAGGTGACATGAATGAACCTGTTTTAGTAGAGAAAAAAGGCTTTAAATGTATTCTACCAAAACCTGCTAGTCCCTTGAAAGCTTGCTCAGTATGTCTGCCTTCACTCCAGCAAGGCCCATCTCATGAAAAAAATAAATGGCAAGACAGGGAAAATAAAACAGAAAGCATTAAATTTAACTACATCTTTATTGAATTGTGCATATTCTATTGTATAATGAGCTATAGTGGGTACTTTATAATGCAGTATTTCTTTTGTCCTCTCCCATGCTTAAAAAAGTATATTTATACATATATTTATATATATTTATAACATGGCAAAGCTCCCCCACCCTGAAAATGTCAGTTGAAAAGAGCCTTTTAAAATTTTTTTTTGGGGGGGGAGGAATGGGGGAGCAGTCCCATTCAAAGATAAAATGTGCAATTTTCTTTTAAAGCAATAAACATAGGATGGTATTTACAGCACTTTCAGTACAAGCGTGCTCCACAGACAAATTATTGATATTTTCTTACATGTGCATTTCCACTATTATAAAGGACACCATCAGTGGCTGCGAATAGTGTAAGTCAGGAAACAAGCTGTGATGTTCCAGTTAATGCTCGTTCCATGGCAGTTCAGACAGATTTAGTTACAACTTATGAAAAAGCAGACATGAAAACCAGCCCCCTTTTGTTTTCTTTTGAAGTACAAGCTCTATATCACTGCAACATACTGAACTACTCACCACATCAGCAAAAGACACAGCAAATCTGGGAGGAAGCAAATTGCTTAGAGTGTTCTGCTAAATTAGATTATTTTCCCTGATGGGTGAGTTGGGGAACTTAATGTGTCTACATCAGTGGTTTTCAACCTGGGGTCCGCTGACTATATCTATAGGATTGGAGCAAGGTGACAATGCAAATAAAAGTTTCAGATCATGAAAAAGGCATGCTGTTTTTCTGATCAATCAAAAGTATGTGAGTACCCCCAGCTACCGATCAAAACCCAGCAGTGATGTTGTTACTATAGAAGTCCAGTTTAGCACCCTTTCTCACGCTGTGTCAAATGCCCTGCCAAGCATGTGCAATATTAATAGTTCAATTCTGTTCAGTCAGTTTTCAGTCTAAGACTTCTATGATAAGGGTCCACGGACCACAGGTTGAATTTCCAAAGGGATCTGCACCTCTATTCAAAATTTTGAGGGAGTCTGCAAATGAAAAAAGGGTAAAACCACTGATCTAGATAATCATCACACTACAAATATGCAACAGCATCAAATCAAGATGGCCACAAGCCTGACACCTCTTGCAAAACACCTGCTTTAGCTCTTCATGCTGCACATTGACCTCTAATTTAGCTGCACTCCTACTCCTAACTGCTCATGCTCAAGAACCAAGAAAGTAGGTAATGGCTACATCTTTGGTAGACAGCCGTGAAATTACAAAGTAGTGCAGCCAGGGTAGTGGTGGATAAAAGACTCACCCTGATAGAGGAGGTGGTCAGTTCTCATACCTTCTGAAAGTATACATAGGTCTTAAAATACCTGGCAGAAACACTGTTGCATCCACTATGCAGCTGAAATTGTATTCCCGAAGAGGATTTTTAAATGCTGTATCAGGAACACTCTTTACTAGCCATTTATTAGTTATTATGGTACTACACCCCAAGTCAAGAGGGGAATTGTGTGCTTCCTGCTCAACCGCTGCTGCATCTCCTTTCAAGCACCATACACAGGCTGGACACGCACAGCATCCATTCACTTCAACAGGAGTTTAACGTCCTCTCTCTCTCACCTCCCCGACTTAGAATTAGGCCCTAGGTGAATCCAGATGGACCATTACTAGTTCCGTTCTCTGTGGTGACGGTTTTTTTAATTTAAATATACAAGGGATAAATGTATTCTGTATTTACAGTACTTATCTCTCTTTCAAAGCTTAACTAAGATTGTAATTCATGAGATGTAATAAGCAGCAGATCCCTTTGCTCTCAGCACTGAGAACCATGTAAACTTGGTATTGTAATGCTTTGCTGTTTTTTCCCCTCAAATGAAGAGACTTGAAAGAGAAATGGCAAGTCATTTACAACAAAACTGTAGGCATTATAAATAAAAGCTATATAGACAGGAACGTTCAAGACTTAAATATTTCAAAGGAAACAAGTAACATTTCCCCTGAAGTGTTTGCCACACACGTTTTATAGCATCCTACTTATTTAAAAGAACCAGGAAGTGAAACAGAGCTGTAAATGGGACTATTTTCATTGTCCAGGCTGAGGGAAATACTCCCCCCCCACTCCCCAAATATCAAATAAAAAGCTCTGTAAAAGGTAAAAATCCCAAATATTTAAAATCACTTCAGTGTTAATATGCTAGAGTATTAGCAACAGTAGAGGAACACTGTTTAACACGTAGCCTTTAAAGAAGAAAAAAAATTCACAGATTATTTGGGTCTTTATCTCAGGTTATAGCTGGTGTTGAATTACAGTTTGTAGTATCAAAACTTTGAACAGTTGAGATTTCAGCAAATTCAGAGTTCTGGAAAAGGAAAACCTGTATGCTGAGCATTTGTGAAGTGGCAAAAAAGCTTTATACAACCCAAAAGCAATACAAATTTGTAAACTAGTGTTCTGGACTGGAACATGTTATGGCCAATTTTAAGCAGAACTCCAGCTCAAATGGGACTTCAGCTCTATAAAACCAATCCTGCAACCTGATGTACATGCCCAACCGCAGTGACTCAGATTATATAGCCAGAACATACCATTGTGATCATCTAGTCTGACCTCCTGCATACCATGGCCCTAAGACTTCCCTAATTAATGCCTGTTTAAAACATGTTGTGCCAATTACCCCACTGCAAATCCAGAGTAATGGCATTGATTTCACTGGAGTTATTCTGGGTGGAGTAGTTGTATGAAACAACAGTCACTTAGATTCCCATATGTAAGGCTGCATAAAAACAAATTAAGAAGATGGTGCCAGCTTCAGCTGTATGAAAAACAATTTCACCTTGAAACCACCACTAATGTAACAGGGTTTTTTGCAGTTTTCTGTAACAAGTGGAAAAAATCCTTTTTTCCTTCTACTGCTGAACCTGCACTTTCACTTCCATTTTAACCAAAGAAAATAGTTTTGAACCAGACTGAGGCTGACATACTTTATTTCTGAGCTAACTGTTCTCTATCAGAGATGACTATGAGCATTGAGGTAAAAAGATGAAAATAGCTTTTTACTGTGCAATGCTAGAACTTGCAAGCACTAGCCACTAAAGGAATCTCAAAACTACACTTGTGCAACAACTGTTTACATTCTTCTTTCTCAGTTCTGAAACCTAAGTGACTTTAGTTGCTTTTTTCTCTGCTGCACTACAAATAATAATCATTCTCTCTGGGCACATTAAATAGGTGCCCTCTGGCTTTGTGGACTTGCACATATTCAGTGCAGTAAATTGACATATCTGCTACATTCAGAGCTGAAAAGTCCATCAGCGGCAAAACAACACAGTGTTTTGCAAGCAAAGCACTACCAAGGAGACAACGCTTGAGTTTGGATGGCCAGTCAATGTTCTCCACTTTCTTCTTTCATGGTAAAGGGCAACATTCTCCTACTTGCTAGAGGACCTCAGCAAAACACGTCAGCTATTCCTCCAACTGACATGCAATCTCATTCTGCAAAGTGTGCACTTCCACACTAAGCTGTTTTAAAACAACACCTGAATTTCCATCACTAACACAATCATGACTATGCTCTCTATTCAATAATAAAAGTACTTTTTGTTGCTAATTGACATTCTATGAACTTAGGCCTGGTCTTTCTTTCTAAAGTAACAGAGTCCAAGCAAAATACACCACAGGACTAACTCTATGGCTCCTCTGGCAATTAAAACATAGTGGCAGAAATGCCCTTCTAACTGGATGGCCAGAGGTTCTACTGGGAAGGAGGAGCGCCAGGATGGCTCTCTCCCAGGTGAGCACTGGGATGGGCCATATCTGTGTTTTGGAGCCACCGTGATTTACCCTGAAGTGACTCCCTGGCTTCTGGGCCTCCACTGTTTCTATTTCAGTACATGCTTGGCTTTGCTCTTACTTTCTTCTGACTGAAGATGTTTGAGTTGCATGAATTCTGTCCCTTCTACATGGCTGTGACACTTAGTAACTAGTGGTTGCTAATAGCTCTAACATTAGAAGGGTAACCAAACTTGGCTTCAGGTCCTCTTATTTCTTGTTTTACAGAGCTGCTTCCTCATCTTCTCCTCTTTCCCCCACTTACGCTATGACCTCATCAATTGTCACTGTCCTTATTCTGATGCCTCAGACACGCCATCTAGCACTAGAGTTCCACCTTGACCCAAACATAATCTAGAGGGCTGTCACCGTGTTGTGTGTTCGTATCACTCTACCTCCTTCCCTTAGTCATTTCTTCCTGCCTATTCTGTGTTTCTCAGTATTGACATATAGTAGGGGCATCTGTCAACTAACCTACAGCTTCACTGCCTGGCCTTACTGTATTGTCCCACTTGAAAGTGCCTCTGTCCTGTCTTGGCTGGCCTACGTTTAGCAAAGTGCTCTGCAAAACGCACACCAGCTTTTATTCTCACCTCAATTCTAGTCTATCAGGCAGCTGCAACTCCAAGCACCTTGCAGATCCATCAGTGTTTTCTGATTAAAGGTGAAAAAATGTTTGTTTGTTTTTTAAATAAAAAGATCTTATGTACATGCGCTGACTAGAATAGTCACATTTTCCTAAATGGGCATCATTTTCTCTTTTATTTCCATGCTAAGTTCTGTGGCAGGGCTTTTGTTTCTCCTACAAGACTTGTGAAAATATTGTTTTACATATTAAAACATTAATTAGTCCCCACAACACCCCTGGAAGGTAGGGGAAATAGGTATAGAGAACATCACAACAAGTTAAGAAATGCAGCTCTGGAATCAGCTGCTCTTGCAAGAGAAAAAGCAGTCTGAATAGAGGTCCTAGCAAGTGGCCAGTAGCTTTGTTTAAAAGAACAAATTTGTAATTTAAACTATACCTGTATTTTGTTAGTAATTTGGGATCAAACCATCTGTTCCATATGTCTAAAGTATGGCTGTTCAACTCCAATGTGCTATGCTGACTAAATCCAGAAGAATTATGGTCAATATTCTTTGCAGAAACTACATTCTCACTATGTGAGAGCGGGGGAGAGAGAGAGAGACAAGAAACAAAGAGCTTAAAATGGAAGGAAGAAAAGGGCCAATTTCAAAATCAGTGAGTAGGGAGAAAATTACTTGCAAATAAGGCTTATATTTTACTTGTCACTAGAACAGCAAGTAAGTGGGAAAAGCAAGTTACCATCAGGATTCTCAAGGTTTGAAAAGGCAACCAGGTTATTTGATTTTTGCCACCCAAGTTTCAGATGGATGATTTAGTTGGGGTTAGTCTTGCTTTGAGCTAGGGTTGGATTAGATGACCTCTGAGGTCCCTTCCAACCCTAATGTTCTATGACTCATTACTCTTTATTGAGAGATTTGCAGGCAGTTTTTACTACCTAGCTTGTACCAACGCTGGACTGGTGACAGACACATGCAAACACTAGCACTTTGATGCAGGTTTTGCCAAAAAAACAAATGCTGAAAACAAAGCATGGGAAAACCAGAACTCAAGGAGAAGCTTCAAAAAGCCCTGCAGTGACACTACGGTAAAAGAGCATTATACCTTTTGGTTTATATAACTCAATTATCCCTTATACAGATACAGAAATAAAATGCATGGGAACTGTGGAAAATGAAAATTCGCTGCATTAACATTTCTTCAAAGACACAACACGTTGGCAGATTGCCCAAAGCTAATGAACAACAAAAAGATTAATTCCTGTCCTCTTGATGACATTCACTCTTTTTGCTGCAAACATGGAGTTATGTTTTCTGACTTCCAGCAAACTGCTCAGTGGCCTGCATTAGGGAGCATAAATTCATGGTCCCATTGGAAACAAATATTAGACAAATGAACTTGATCACAGGAAAAGGAGAACAATTCTCATCTGCCTTTGAAGAAATTGCATTCAAGACATTCCTTTGCCATAATTCTGAACACGTGCATATCCCAGAGGCACCCACATCAAATGAACAACAGAAAGAATGACAGGGCTGACACACACCAGTGGAGTCATCTGGAAGGAGGAGAGGAAGAGGATGAAGAGAAAAGAATTAATTGACTGATTTAGCTCGCAGAGAACATGGGTGCAGACTGGCAATGATTAGTAGGTAAACCTATCAATAAAAACTATGAGGCTAGAATTCCTATCTGTGCACCTTTCACTCCACTGGAAGGTGTGATACCAAGGGCCAGCATACAGGACAAGCAGCAGAAGGATCAATGTAGACAACTACAGCACCCATGAATTGTAGCATAGTTTAACAATCTTGTTACTAAGACACTAAGCCAGCTAACTGAGCATGCTTAAAAATCAACAATTCCAATGCTTTTAAGGACACTTTATAAGCACAAAAATAGTAGAAACAAAACTTTGTGAACAATTTGAAAGATACAAAAAAGTGCCTTTCCATAGCAGTGCTTTAAAAATGCACACAATGGTATATTCTTATTGCTCAAATAAACTACTCTAAAATATTACAGCAATTTCCAGGAGACGCTGGAGGTGCTGAAGCAGATTCAAAATCATATGAAACAGGTCAGCAGAGACAGCACCACTCTTTCTCTTTTCACAATTAAAACTTATTTGAAACTATACAAGTACAACTGCTTTGTGATATTTTTCCCCCCATTCAAACACTCATTTTCTCATTTGGATTATTATAATATTTTTAAAAACAGGAAATGCTGTAACAATATTTCTCACATCTAAAAACCCAAATGGCAAATATTCTCGCTTACCAAATATTAGTTTCTACTTTATCTACGCATGTGATATATTGGAGCATTGCCTGTAATTTCTGGGCTGCTTTCTTCATTTCTTATTTTAGAAAAAATGAGAACATTTAGAATTTTTGTTTTGAAGAAAAAAGGTAAAAATCTTACCATTCCAATCTTGATAGTGTCCCTTTAGTGATCAGGGAAATTCACACAGACGAGCATGTTAAGGTACAGCGCTAATATTGAAGTTATTTTACAACGTACACTGTACTGCACATGCACGAGACACAAGAGCACTTATACTATCTATACTACCATATCACAATGTCTGATAGCTGGGTAAGACTGCACAATCAAAAACTAGTGGATTACAAGAAAAAAGATTCTATTATTTTGACCTTATAGTTTTAATCAGCAGCAAATAAATAATAAATCAAATAAAATATTCTACTTCCTCCTAATAAGGCCCCTGATGATCTAACTTGATTCCTATCAGATTTTATCAGCTCCCAAATTATATATTTTTTCAATCATTTTTTATGACTGCCAGAAGTGCAATTTGTTAATTAATTATGCATTCGTTGCAGTCTAAGAAGGTCAAAGAAAACAGGTTACCCGTGATTCTTGGACTGAAATTACCACTCCCACCCTTACCTCCCCAAATGAAAGTTTCCACCTAACTGCTGGTGAATTACAAACAACGCTTCCCTCAAGGGTTCTCAGCCATTTGTCATAAAGATAACTCATCTCCTCGGGCACAGATAAGGTGAGCATCTGTATGTGGTGTGTGCATGTGAGAGAGAGTATTAGTGAATACAGAAACATATTTTCAATATTTTCAAACTGTATTTTTCAATAATATGTATACATGTATTCATATATCACATGACATATCATTAAGCCTTTGGTGCTGGGCATGAGAGCCTCCCATTGTGTCAAAGTAAGGAATTGTGTGGCCCAGCAAAGACTATAGGACTTCCAGTCAGCTCGCTAAAGGAGTTAATGTACCATTTCTCCTTATCAGTACAAAGAAGCTACCAGGCCTATTATAAAGGTAGAATGCATATTGGATTGGAATAATATATATGTGTATCTCACTTACTGTACGGACAAAGAACTTGGAGCTGTGAATGGTTTTCAGCTATTCGGAGGGGGGGAGGCTCTTTATAGTATAAATATATTTCACTCCAGCCCATTATATATAACTTTTTTTGCTCAAAATGTATTTATTTTCAGTAGTATTAAGACCAGAATGTTTTGGTATGTTGTGCCTGTATTTTCAATCAATTGACAATGTACAGATACTGACAGAATGCTTCAGTTCTGTACCATTTACCCGTCACAAACTGCCAAAAGATGCTTTTCTAATTTAAAGTGCCCCTACATCTTCATCTTCAGGTAAAGATTTGACTGGTTAGAGTCCAATTCCTGGTAATACATATGTCAGTGGACTGAAACAATAAATACAGATCTACAAAAACATTCTGGTTATCTTCTATAACTGCGATGTAATATATCACAATCTATTATATAACCTACATTTATAATACATGCACAAACATGTCTCACATGGACAGACGCTACAAAAAATTTCTTTTTTTTCTTAAATGCAGAAAAAAGTAAGAAAGGTTTTTGGTCCAATCCATATGAAGGATAAAAGAAATTGCAAGAGAGAGGACAATGACCCTTCACCCCTTTGAAATAACCAAACCCAAACCCTCAAACTTTTTGGAATAGTTCTGAAAAGGAATGCATACAGTTACCCTTAGCAACAATTGGAGACCATGTCTTGAGCCTGTTATCGCACAAGTCACATGTTCTCTCTCTACACAAAATATCAGATTTGCTGATTGTAGGATTGACTGAAAGTCACACAGAATATAAGTTCACCTAACGATTACCAGTCCCTAGACAGCTTGGTGTTCTGATCCCTTTTGGGGGGAGCAGGAGGTGGCCCCCTTCGCAACGTTGCATAGCCTGATATATGACTGCCTCCATAGCTGCCAGTCTTTTGCTGGTCAGCAAGCAGTTCAGGCGGGGGTGGAGGCAATGCCATGTCGTCCATCGTGGCAGTTGGCTCTGTTCTGGACACACGGGAAGAAGAGAGGGAGCCATGCCGAGTGATGGACTTCCGCTGCAGAGTCCTGTTTAGGTCTGCCAGGAAGCCAGGCTGAACACTAAGGCCGGACTTGGGCGAAGTGGGCACTTGTGGACTGACTGTCCCCTGCGACTCCATGATTTCTGCCTGTGTAAGCCGAGTGCTGTCATTCCTCTTGGGACGTGTGGGTGGAGGGGCTTTCTTCACCGATGATTTAGACCAGGGCTGGGGCTGGGGATTAACAACAGCAACTTTTGGAGAGGTGCTATCTGAAAATACAGATGGGATCTCTACTGGTGGTAAAGGAAGATCTATTTCCGGTGGAGGTGGTGGAAAGTCCGAATCAGATGGAGGAGAAGGAAATTCTACAACGGGATCCTTCCCAGACACTCCTACTGCAGGCACCTTTGCTGAAATACCTCCTTGCTGAAGAACTATGGGCAGATTTACCCCAGAAAGATTTAGCTTTCCTGGCTTTGGAGGAGCTGCAGGAGGAGGTGGAGACTCCTTGGAAGGAGATCCTGAAGGCTCTGGTGGGTGTGCAAATTTGCTGACAAGGCTATCCACCGAAGGTCTCTTAGATTCATGATACTCAGCAGAGCTGTTAGATTTGATGCTGGAGTTTCGTTGAGGTGTTGGGGGTGGTTTCTTCCCTCCAGGACTCGAGATCTTGCTGGGCTTTTTGACTGGAGATCCTGCCTTGTCCGGTGTAGGAGAAGGTGCAGAGGTAGCTGGGGAAGGTGGCACAGGAAACACTAGGCTGCTCTCAGGTGGAGGAGGAGGAAAATCAGGCGATGGAGCAGAGGTGGGCTGCCACTTTGGCTTTGCTTTCACTGCTGGGGGAGACTGTGGCGCCCCACTTACTGAGACAGGCTTTAAAGGCTGAGGCTCTGTCGCTGGAGGGGTCGGAGGAAGTGGAAACTGACTGGCTATCTGCTTCACAACAGATGGCACAGGAGATTGAGGGGATGGGGGAGGTTTAACAGAGAAGCTCTGCTGTTTTGGTAAGGTGGGTGGGGGAGCAGGCCCTGGAGGAGCAGGTGGTGGTGGAGGAACTTGGGAAGCTGTGAAATTTGGCTGTTTTTTCATTGCAGGAGGAAGGGGAGTGGGCACGGCTGGTGGGATGTGGGGCACGGGTGATGCAGCCTTTGTGCTTGCCTGCGTGAGGACAGGCAGGAGAGGCTTAGGAGGGGCTGGCGGGGGAGGCGCTGCAGGCACAGGGGAAGGGAGAGGTGGTGGTGGTGACACAGCAGTTGGAGTAACGTTCTGTGGAACCTGATGGATTTTCAGAGGGGGCGGTGGGGGGGTGAATGGTGGCACCGATGGGGTGCAGGGGGCTGGTTTCAGCTGTGCCATAGCTGATCCGGGGGTAGGAGGAGGAGGGGGAGGGGGAGGCGGGGGAGTCACCAGCATGGACAGCTTTCCCAGCGTCGGGGGTGGTGGCATTTGCTGTGTGACTGGGGGAGGTTTAAAGAGAGGCCCAGCATGCTGGGAGGCATTCTGCAGCCTCGTTATAGTGCTGTACTTGACAAACATGGCGGCTGCTGAGCCTGCTGAAGGTGTGGACTGGCTGGGAAGAGGTGGTGGCGGCGGAGGGGGAGGGGGCGGAGGAGGTGGGGGGGGTGGGGGTGGAGGTGGTGGAAGGGGAGGCGATGGCTGGGAAGCTGTATATGGGGTAGCTGCTTTAATTTGGGGGGACACAGCGGGTGCAAGTGAAGTGAAGGGCCGGCTCACAGATTCCATTCTGGCCTAAAAGAAGGGGGTTTAAAAAAGAGAGAGACAGAGAGACATTAAGAGAGGGTATAAAGGTAAGTTCTAAATGTGTTTATCATTGGAAAAGTAAGATGCAGACTACAGCATGCAGCAAACGTAAGCACAACGAAGTAGCGGAAGGAAATTCTGACCACTGACAAGGTGGAGGAACTAGAGTGCGCTCATTGGGTGGGAGGAGATGGGGTATCACAAGGACTGAGTACTAGGCTTACTCAACTATATGCCTGAACAATAGCAGGAGATTGACTGTAACTGAAATTTTCTGATCAGACAGTAGTTCAATGGGCGGGGGTGGGGGTGCAGGTGCAACACTACTGCCACTGTGGTTGGGTGGTTAGCACATACAGAACTGAGGCACGACCCTGCAGAGATCCATGGGGATCTTGTGCTCTTGTGCTCACACAGAATCCCAGTAACATTCACCCATGGAGACCGCTTTTACAGAACTGGGCCCCTAGAGAGGAAGCCATGGGGAGTAGGAGACATGGCAGATGTCTGTCCAGATCTATAAGACTGAAATGGACCAGGCTGAGCCAAGACCTTCAAGAGTACCTGTCATTTCATGATTTCTACCTGCATCAGGGTATGCTGTCATATATGTTAACTGTAGTGATGGGCATTATGCTTCAAATGTTTTGATACATGGAAGCCAGAAAATATTCCGAAAAGAATGCAGTATACTGTAGGAACAAGCTCTACACGCTGGTACATCGCTGGGACACTTTCATCCAACATGCACTGAAGTCCACCAATGCAGAGAGAAAAGGGGAATTGTACAGAAAAATCCTCAAACATTCCGTATAACATAAAAAAATTTAATACACAACAACTGTATTGGTAAAGAACAGCTAGACATGCAATTGAATGTAACAGAGAGAGAGAGCAGGGATGAAAAGAAATGGGTCAAGAGAGGGAGGAGTACTGCATTCTACGAACAATCTAGCCAACTCATTTGGTTTTATTCAATAGCATTGGGGTTAAAGTGTTTTTAAACTATAAACCTAAATTTCTGTTAAAGATTAAAGAATATAATTATATTTACTCCTAAGGATTGTCAACACCCCATCCTCCTTTGAGCCAAGCAGTGAGTTTCATGATGATTGTCATAGAAAGCCTTTTTAGTAACTGATGCCAAAACCAGCTAACTAGCATGGACAGCCACAGTTACTAAACATTTTATCAGAACACATTTTGTCAGTGCTACTATATGATATATGACTAGCTAACTTATATGAAAAGATTTGCATATTGATTTGTTATAAGGGGCAATACATGAATAATACTATATCAGCTCTTCATCTGACTGGGAGAAAACTGAAATATTAACTCCACTGAACTAGACTGATTTATAATGAACATGGCACATGCACTTGTCGAATTAGGCTAGTAAGGCAAGGAATCGGACAAAACCCTGGGCTATTCATCAGGTTCACAAAGAAAGGTTAAGATCTCTTGAAAGGGTTAGTCTGCAAGATTCTGGTTATATCAATCCACCCAGGTTAATGTGCTTTCAAAACAGCCCCTGACCTTAATTCTGCCCTGTATAAGGCATGCCGGGCACGCAGATCTTAGCTGTGCTGGGCTTCGCATTTGACACCTGAGACTGTGAGGCAACAGGAGAAACACGAGGAGCATCAAACACAAAGAGGGTGACAGCATAACAACTGGGCATCAGCGCATGGCAGAGTTCGTGAAGACTGTGACTTAAAGATTCCATGTGAGGTTGTTCTGTGCTCCACTTTATCTTGTACTTTAAAAACCACTTTTATTTTGGCTCTTCTTTTATATCACTATCCTGGCTATATTTAAAATTGGAGAGCTGCTTGTAAGCTGCGGAAATTAAAAAAACCGACCTAAACAACAATGTATTTGGTGTCCTTTTTTGTAATGACTTGAACTGGTTAATAAAATATTGTTTGGCTGATAAACAAGTCTAATTATTCAGAAATACAGAATACATTTGCTCCGACTGTATTGTCAGAGAGCAATTTTTTTATAAGCAATTAGATTGATTACCATATGGTTTTGAATATGCTTTTAAAATTTTAGATACAATTAAGCATGAAGAATTTTGCCTGGCATCTAGGAAGGTGATTTTTACAAAAAGCTAATAAAACACATGTAATATTGAGAAAAGGACAAAGAACAATGATTCTGAACCTTTAAACGTATATGTAATTATTTGCAACAAATTACAAAAGTGCATTCAGTGAAATTTGGTTTATAAAGGCCCTGAAGTTAATTAATTCTCTGTTTCAGATTTTATTTCTCTTCTCTGAGGCAGCTAAAAGTAGTTTTTATTTGCAGGCTATTAATTCACAATGGTGAGGTGTATCTTTAGGAACATTTAGAAACTGCACCAAGGAGAGAGCAGCTACTACAGTTTGTATATGTAATAGCTACACTATTGTTAAAGCATTTTTTTGGTATGCAGAATTACTCTATATGTATGGATCTGGGATCACAGAACACACTGACCAGATACACAAGAACAGCTCCTATTGCTCCATAGAGTGGGCTAATACCTTTATGAATATTTTCCTTTCTGGGACTTCTCCAGGTCTTTTTTTACTTAAAGGGTTCCCATTATTCCTTGCCCCTTTACTATTCACAATCTCAAACTTGCTTTATGATTCTCCTTCTGCTCAATGGCCAGACTCCCTCTGAAGCTCCTCAGTGTTTTGTCTGACTAAACCATTGAAAGGCCTCTTCCCAGCAGAGGACTGGTGATTTAGGAATAAGAGACCGAGCACAAGTCCCACAATGATCCTACTTTAAGCTACAACTAGACACTCAACGCAAGACTCCGTCCTGAACTTTTCCTCGTTTGGTTTCCTTTAAAGCCAGCAAATACACTGCATGGACACGATGACAAACACTCAGAAGGCACTGCTGTAGTCTAGCCTGTCAATGATCTGTCTGTAAAAGAAATGTCTCACTGTGATTGTAACTGTCTCTTCACAGCATTAACATTTCGGTGACAATATTTTCACTCCTCACCCCCAATATAATTCTTATTAATAATCCTATTATTATCTCCTTAATTCCTTGAGCTCTGGTATTACTGAGGTCAGAGACCCAGGCAGGACCAAAATTAGGTCCTATGATGTTTGCAGTAGTGATTGCTGTATTTATGGTTATAGCTCAATCTTTCATTTGTAACGTCTTACACTCATCTTTTTCAAAAGTGTACTTTTGAGATAAAACTTCACATACTTTGCGTTAAGTGCAAAAGTGAACTCTGGAAATTTTTAGGACAATCCATTCACCGGTGTTGGGCAAGTGAGGGAGAATTACAACTTTTCTTGTTTGAAAAAAGTTGCTCCACTTTTTGCTGCACACAAATAACTCAAACTGCCGAATTATAAAACTTCAGTCTTTGTACATGGATAGCCCTCAATAAGGAACAGTCTGAAAAGTGTTTTAAAAATACTTTAATCAGATATAGTACAAATTCTCTTAGGTTTTGAGTTGAGCAATTGCCAGTGGCACTGTGGAGTTGTAAAAATAGAGCATCACAAGTTCACAGTGCTAATCCTTTTCTACTCTGGTAAATTAAAACGCAAAATATTTTGGTGCAGCAGCAAGATTCTTCAGGTTATTTTAAAAAAATCAGGAAAGAACAAAGTTACAATTCTCACAGCAACATCAGCTCGCCCACACTGCATATGCTGTACCAATTCAAATTTTCAAGGGCACATGCACTTTTGCACATGCCTGATGATATTATGTATGTCAGGATCACAAGCATGGACTGGGATATGCACACAAATGATCAGATCTAGTACACTTTTAAAAATTTGGTCCACAGTATGCAGCAGTTTTTATTACTAGACTAAGTACTGAATTATTAGATTTATACAAAAAATAAAGAGGCCCCCCCCATCCAAGACTCCATATGCTCCAACAAATTATGAAACATAAAAGGTATGTGCAACATAGACGAGTTAACACTGCTAAGAGAACCATAACTTGTACATTGCTTAACTTTTGCATGTTTCAATTTGACAACTTATGTTGCATCAACTTATTTTCTATATTTAGTTTTATATGCTGCAACAGCACCTCCACCACTGGAGGACAAAGTGAGAGCTATATGCTTTTTATTTAAGATAATACATGTTTCTATTACAAAACGGCTGTCTTTTCTAAAATGAATTCAGTGTCTATAATAGATGCAAAATTGACTGCACTGAAGGAAGAAGTTCTAAGCATCTCTCTCTCTCACACGAGGCTGGTCTACACTACAGAGTGGAGGTGTATACACACAAAAGCTCCTCCCACCTATCTAATTCCCCTGCTATGCCGACATAATAAACCTCACCGAGAGGTGTAGGGCTTATGTCAGTGTACTTAGGGTGATGCAGTATCAATGTAGACATGGTGTCCCTTGACTATCATTCTTGTCAATTTCACGGCTCCCCTTGAGCTGAGAAACTGACAAGTAAGCTGGGCAGCTAGAGCCAGCTGTACCCCCTGGAGAGCTGAAAGGCTGGACCCTGGAGCAGGGCCAGAAGCCCTGGGTGAATGGATCCTGCTCCTGGCAGGGAATGGGTAGGGGGGTGGTGTGGGGTGAGAAGCCAGGACAGTTGGACCCCACTCCCCAGGGGCAAGAAGCCACAGGTGGCTTCTTCTGGCTCCCAGCAGGGAATGGGAGTGAGGGCAGCCTGCCAGGAGCATGTGGGGCAGCGAGGCTCCCGTGGAACTGAGAGACCAGGCTCTCAACTCCCCACACACCACCGACCCCAGGAAGATAGTGTGGACAGGCACCACCGCAGTAATTAATGTGGTGGCTGTAAGTCAACTTAACATAGGTTGAATTATCTTTTAGTGTAGACAAGGCCATTGTCCTGCCAACGCACCTTAACCCTGGCCTGACAGTGTTAGTTTAGATTCTGTGCCTGTTCCGCACCTGGGCATCTCTGCCAAGACTGCCAACAAAGTCATTTATAGTTGCAATTTTTCTGGTGCATCCTGTTGTTCACAAGGAATTGCATTACTGACTTATTTCACCAGGGATGTGTATGACTTCTGGTTATTACTAACCCACTGCAGACCTGAACCAGGTAATCCTTTATATCCTATTACCAACTACTTGAGATATCCACTCTCCTCTCACTACCCAATTACGTATGTTTCATATTTTGACTACAGCATGTTCAAACTTACTGCTTCAATTCTTATGGAACCCAAATAAAAGCATCTAGGGGAATACCGCTGGAGCAGTTTTCAAAATAGGCTCATGCATCTGTCTGCTCCTAGCTCCACCTCTGTCGTTCATAGCCTTATAATAAAAGGACATGACCAACGTCTTATATACAGAGATCTTCCTGAAAACATTTCAATTCAATTTGTTGGCAGTTAATATTTTTGCTTGGTCTTCTTCAATGCTATTCAGTGGAATTCTGAAGCCACAACTGTCTAACACCCAGTGCTTAATTTGTAATGAAAGAGGTGCTGGGGTTCTAGCAATTAAGTGCTGGGGCTCAAGCAATTTTTTTATTTTCACAACTGATGTGGCAAACCCAGGCATACCGGGGCTATGAACTGCCAAGCCTAGAAGTACCTGGGCTGAGCCCCAGCAAACCCTGCTTATACCTAATAATTGGAAAATGGTGACAAAAACCATCTAGTGTCTATGGGCACATATAAAACCTGACAGAAGGCTCAAGGAGTGACTCCTCATTACCCTGGAGAAAGCTACATCTGAAAAAAATTATAATGCAGTATATTGACAAGGTGGAGTAAAAAGAGAAGAGAATCTCAGTAAAGATACAGATGCAGAAGAGATGTCACTCTGTTTCGTACATTTTGTGGGGGGTTGGTTCTCATGCTAAAGTCTTCTTGTTACCTTGCTGGACTCCTCCAGCTGAGTGCCTCGCTTCCAGGCCTCAGAGAAGATAGAGCTGACAATACTTTGGGAACGGACATGTCCAGTTGGCTGGGTGTCAGAAACTCCACTGTCAGATTGATTAGAGTGATTTGATTGAGACTCTGTTTAAAAAATATGAAACAGGAAAAAGTTCATTTTTATCAAAGTCAGTCAATGTGTTTGTAATGTGACACTGATGAATGACACTAGCTAGGCACAGAGGGGACATGTTAATTTCATGCTCATCAAAGGACACTATTTCCACTAAAATACTGAGCTCATTGTCAGGCACCAGAAAATTGCTGGTCTGAAACACTCCCTCTCACACACCCCCCAAAAAACCCCATGACAGTCACACCTGGAACTTTGTGAAGATGGCAGCATATCAGTTATGCTGTGAAGGCTAACCTCTTCCCCTGCCTTGCCGAAGATTCTGTTCATGCTGCCTCCAAGGGTGCCATGAAGCCACAAGAGTTGTACTTTAGTCCTAGTGAATCAGCAGATATTTTTGCAATGCCCCGTCCACGCAAAGCATAACAGTTCCACAACTAAACTGTTTTCAGTAGAACTATGCTTGACTACCCATTGCTGGCTCAGACCCCGTTCCATAGATAGTTGTAAACTAGTTGTAAACAATGAGGTGGACGTGCAAATTGTTAACCGATTTTTGAATAGCTATTTGCCTTAAAAATGGGCTCGTTGGAGGACTGAGACCAATGTTTTTAAAAGTGTGTGTGTGTGAACAGATTTGTGGAGTTTTTGCCTTTGGGTAGAGACTATTTTTCATGTATTTATTTCACGTATTTTATTCAACTAAAGGATTTTAAAAACTATATATGTCTCTACTCATCACTGAAACACAAGCCTGGGATGTAATTTTTAAATTGGTGAGGACAGGTATGAGCCATTTGAAAGGATGTTTCCTTTTCTCAGTTTCAGATAAATTTTCTTTTGGCTGTGCATGAGAAAAGTACATTATGTTACTGACAGAAAATGCCCAATCACAATTACTAAAGAATACAATACATTTCTTTTTGCGACTAAAGATAGTCTAGAACTACTGGGACTATGTGGAAATAACCAGTCACATTTACTAATCTCTGCTGGAGTCTTCAAATGGTTTCAGAAACAAACAGTATTAACATATTTCCATTATGGGTCAGGCTATTATAGTTACCTGGTAAACTGGAAGAGCTGGATCCTGACTTGATACTGGAGCTGGACAAGGAAGTCCAGTCATATGCTGACTCTGTCCTCTTCAGCGCTTCCTGATAGTTCACATACAGTTGCTTCCCATACTAAACAAAGAGAGGAACATAAAATGTTTAGCTTGTGCCTGTTTCAGCTGGTTGATTTATGTCCCAAGCTTCTTTTGCCCACCATTTCTTTCAGAGATGATAAGCAGCTGGCTCTCTGCTGAGGAACTCAGGCAGAGTAATTATTTTCAAGTGGAGGTTTTGTTTTTCATTTTGTTTAAGAACAGTGGCATTGTCTTTTTTCTCTTTTATTATCTAATTGCTTAGAGAGCTAGAAACAATCTGGCTATCCTAGAGAAGAAAATGTCAAACTACCTGGAAACATGCTAGATAAGTGCAATAAAATCATCTACCTAATTCACTGAGCCAACCTGCTGGTTCTAAGTAATTATTACCTGAACTACTAAGTCACTGTTTTTGATATAGCCACCTTTCCCAAATTCATTTATGAGTTAGCCCAAAATGAGTCAGCATGGCCAAAAGCGAACAGTGATGTCACACATCCATTGGATCTTCACTGTGGGATCGGAAAGCAGGGAGAGAGAAATTCAGGGACAGGAAAATATGTATAGGCACCTGTAGAAGCAATTCTGGTAAAGAAATGTATATAGCAGTGGTCTCAACTCGCCTACCACTGCAGGCTACACAGGAAGCTCTCTGTGTTATGTGGGCTGCATCCACACTATATAAAGCCTGTCTGCTATGGCTGCCCAGTCAGGCACAGTGATCCCATCCACCACGCCATGGGGGACCCTAGCTGGGAAGCTGCACAGGGACAAATTTCTACGCTGCACCAGCTCTCCCGCCAGGGCAGCCTCCTGCTTTGGCTGCGAGCGCTGGGTCTGGACGTGGCCAGCAGGCGACGGGCGGGCGGGTGCTGTCTGCTGCAGGCAGCCCAGGAGCATGCTCCCCTTCCCACTCCTCCAGAAGTGACATGTAGCTGTGGCTAGAGTGGGGCGGGGCACATGCCCCCCATTTCTCCGGATGGCTCTGGGAAGGACACCCAGAAGCGAGGAGGCAGCGCTCCCCCTGGCGATGGCACTCTCAGTCCTTCCCTTTTCTTCCCCCTGCCCCATCCCCCATCTCCTTCCCCTTTTCTCTCCTCACTGTCTCCTACCCCATCCCACTCCCACAGCCCCTTCCCCCTGCCCCATCCCATATTCTTCTCCCTGCCATATCCAATCCCCCTTGCCCTGCCCCATGGCCAGGCACTCACTGGTGTACGAAAACAGGAACAGGACCCATCACACATGGAAGAGGATGATGATGGGCACTAGGAGCCAGCATCTTGGAGCTGCCAGCAAGGGAAGGACAGAGCCTCCCACACAGAAAGGCTGAGCAGAGCAAGCCCTGCTCGGTGCTTGCAGAAATCGAGGCTGGAGGGCCCGGGGAGGGAGGGGGGTAGACTATGCCCCCCAAACTACACCCACAGCTGGTGAGGGTTCATGACCTGGTGCCTCCCCCACCCGTGGTGACCGGATACTGCTACATTCCCCTTTCAACTGGACTTTCTGGTCAAAAACGGGACACCTGTAAACCCTATTATGTCCCAGAAGCACGGGGAGGGAGGAAGCAGCAGGCTGACTGAACTCCTCCTCCACCACAAGGGGCAGGGCTGCTTCGCCTTCCCTGCTGGTGGGAGCGCCTCCAGCAGGGCTCCGTTGCACTGCCTCCCCCACAGTCCCTTCGGGGAGCTGAGAGTGAGGCAATCAGTGCAGCAAACTTTGAATTTGTTTTAGCACATAGCTGGGCTGCAGTTTTGTGCTAATTAGGCCTCAAGCGGCCTACAGGTTGAGAACCACTGGTACATACTGTTGATAGACTTCAAAAAATAATATGTATGAAAACTAATTTCAGACTTTTGTGGAGCTTCAAGGTCAGAATGGCTAAATATAGGGAAGTTTATAAAAAGAGAACATGCTTTGTCTCAATAATTGTTTCAAACAAGTAACGTTTGACCCATAGCTGATTAACTTCTTGGTTAGTTAGTTTTGTGTGTGTCTTCTTGCTCTCCCCTCACTGACACATCATCTGCCTCAGGATAACAACATACAGGTAACTACCTCTACATTGCAAGAATGGAAGAGGAAAATATAATTCAAAGTAGTTACCTTAGCAATACGGATGCCATTTATCCACTGGTGTAAAGTTCTTACATCATCACAGCAGAGATATTTGATATACTGAGACTTCTTCTGGATCTGAGGGTGCTATAGAAAGAATATTTAGTCTATCAATATTTTAATGTAAACAACATTAAGAAGAATTAAAAAAGTAAAAAAACACCAAACTATTTTTTAAGAGTGGGCTTGTTCAAAACACTGTTATTCAATCCCTGACGTTGCTGCTCTCAAATTCAGTGGAAAATTAAAGCAGTAAATGCAAGAAAAACATTCATCTGTCAAGGTACAGATCAGGATTTCCTAAATGATGAAATTGTGAACAGATATATCCAGTTTGTAGGGTAGGCGTTTCAGGGAAAAAAATTACTTTGCAACCAAACTGGCAACATGGGGACTGTCTGGTGAGCACCCATTTCAGGTTTGCAATACCATAAAAGGGCTGTTCTTACAGTATTTTGGTGTAGGAGCTGGTCTGCCCCCCTTGGAATCTTTAGAGGTGGTCATACACTGAGTTCAAATGGTCAGAAGGAAGCTAGAAGCTTCTAGAAGAGGCAGATGGCTACTTCTGATGTGGTGGAAGAGAAAGGGTTAGTCTTTGCCATTTTACCTCTACCAACACCTGCATCACTGAAGGAGATGGGAGAAAGGTGGATTATTAACTTTCTTTCTATACTGCCAAAACCAGGCTTTGGAAAAAACAACCCCCTACTAGTATTTTCCACCTCTAACTTTCTTGAAAGTTGACAAACAGCGTTTAGCCATTGTCCAGCATGATCACTTTTATTAACAGTATAGCCATTGTCGAGCACAGTTGCGTTTATTAACATTTTAAAGCCTGTAATATGAAAACTATGTCTGAAACAGAAATATTAACTAGTCCAACTACTTGCCTTTTTTCTCCCTATAGAAAAGAAATGCAACTCTTCACGGTTTATTTAGAAAATATCCTATTTCAAAATCAGTCTTTGACACACAGGATTCAAATAAGATATGTATATTTGTTTTTTAAATTCTGATGATAGCTGGAATACTTGGTCATTTCCTGTTCATTCTGTAAGAGTTATGTATCTCACAGCTGTCAGTATCCCTATTAATCCCTTCATCAGATTAGAGTTCAGTAATACAAAGGTCTGCTGGAAGATTCAAAATATCCTCTTTTTCTTGAAAGCTCTCTCTTACATACATCCAAGATCTTTTAACTTCTTTTCAGAGCACTTGCTTACACTACATCTTCCAATAACACTGTTTGTGTCTCATTTTGAGTATTTGTGAAATGTGAGACTAAAATAAATAAATAAATATATTACTTCAACTGCAGAATATATAATTGGTCTCATTCTACTATTGAACCATTAAGTATTCTCGTTTTTACTAATCTTTACTATCAACTCCTTTAGTGTATGTATAGTACAGTAAAAAAAACTGTACAACTATGCTCATAACTGAAGCATAGAAAGGTTAAATGACTTGCCCAAGGTTATGTATCAACTCAGAGGAAGACACAAAAATAGAGTGCTGACTCCAGATCTCTGTCCCAACAAACGATGTAAAAAATTCCTGAACTTTTTGTCTCAAATTACACCCTAGCTAAAAAGAAGCTCTTTCTGAAATCTAAACTTCAGGATCAAAGAGTTAACATTATAAATTGGCATACAAAAGCTACAGTCCACATCTGAGGGCAGATTCTGCCACTCCTAGTTGTGCTGAATAGCACTTTACTAAATTACTGAAACTACTTGAGCAGCAAGGTTCAAACATGAGGAAGGGGGCAGAATCCAGACCTTAACAATGATCAGAGTTGAGTACTCCCATTCATCACTTTGATAAAACGTGCAATTTGGGGTTCTCTCTTTTAAACTGCATGAATAGGAGTAGCAAAAAATTGAGTATCTATAAACAAATTATGCTGTACCCTTCAATCTGTAAAAAACCGATTCACATTGCTGGAACATAGAGGAGAGAAAGCGCAACACCAATTAAAATCTCATATTAACTGTCTGGTGATATCCCAACATCATATTTCACTTACACCTCAGAAAATACTATAAAAATTAGACCAACCAACCCCATCACATGCATTTGCTCTAAGATTAATGGGAAATTCTAATAAATAAAGATTTTTCTATGGCTCCATTTACACTCAGTTTTAATAAATCTATTCCAGTAAGACTTGGTCCGGTTTACACTGGCTGGCCAACAAGTTATAGAAAACAGCACAGTGAGAGCCACAACTGAATCAGGTAGATAGGAAATGACACACTGGAAACATAGGCATGATCCATATCTGCTTTTATCTTCTGTATTCGGGAATCAATTTACATCAAATCATAAATATCCACAAGTACTTAAATCTCTGCTTTAAATTGCTCTCAATTATCTGCAGAGGAATCATGTGCCAATGATTAAGAGGACATGGAAAAGAATTTTCAGGTTCAATTTTAACTAATGTTTCTTAATCCACATATTAAGTATTCAATATAGTAGATATGTAAGTATTTTTTCCCTAAACTGTACACAAATATGAGAAACTGTCTCATGGCAGAATTATATCATCTTTTCAAAGAGTTTGTAGACATGAGCAAACAGCAGGCATAGGCATGTCAGTTATTCTAGTGTATCACATATGCAATGAAATGCGAGATGTGACTAATGACAGAAAACAAGTAAACATATTCCTGTTAAAGGTGAACAGTACCTGTTATCCTCATTCAACCACCATATTCAAGTTCATGAAGAAACATTTCTTACCATGAGCACATTGTGTAAAATTGTTTCAAAATAATTTGGAGTCTACCACTGGCAACACCATTTCTAACACAAAATATGAGAGTCAAATGAAATAGATCAGAAGAAATCCTGGTACAACTTAAGATACCTGACAACATTTCAATTGGGCAACTGCTTTAACCACATTTATTTCCTTTACTACTTGCCCCCATTTGCATTCCCCTTTATGAATTTTTCAACTCAGCTCTTTATCTGGCATGCAGTGTTTCTAAAGAACACTTGAATAAATGATTTTTGTGAGTTTTTGTAAAAATGATGTTAGGTTGGAGTATACATTGCAAACTTTACCATTTAGGTTTAAAGTAGTTTCACTGGTGAAAAAGCTTATGATACAACTGAAGGTTTGCAAGAATATGTTTCCCTCCTACAAAAAACCAAGCAAAATAAATTTCACTGCAGTTTCTGAAACAGCCACAGCCTAGACATATTGTCTCCTAGTACATTGGTCCACGGTAGGTGTAAATGAGGTCATCACAATGTGTTTGAAATGAGCCCCAACAACAAGAAAAAGGATAAAACAATGAGAGTCCTGTAGCACCTTGAAGACTAAAAAATTCCTGCAGGCATAAGCTTTCGTGGGCTGCAACCCACTTCGTCAGATGCATGAAATGGAAATCACAGATAGGAGGTATATGTATACATCCAAGGGTAAGGAACAACAATGGGGAGGGCAAGTACTAACAAAGTCAATTAAGTTAGGGTAGATGAGGCCTATTCACAATCGTTGATTAGAAGGTGAGAATGTGTGAACAGTGACAATTACTTCTTGTAATGAGATAACCATTCCAAGTCCCTGTTCAGACCCAGTCTAATTGTGTGAAATTTGCATATGAGTTCCAGATCTGCAGTTTCTCACTGAAGTCTGTTTCTGAAGTTTTTTTGTAGAAGTATGGCAACTTTCAAGTCAACTACAGAGTGTCCTGGAGATTGAAGTACTCTTCGACTGGTTTATGGATGTTACCATTTTTATGTTTTATTTGTGTCCATTTATTCTTTTGCGTAGTGACAGTCCGGTTTGGCCAATGTACAAGGCAGAAGGGCACTGCTGGCACTTGATGGCATATATTACATTAGTAGATGTGCAGGTGAATGAGCTTCTGATGGTGTGGCTGATGTGGATAGGACCTGTGATGGTGTCACCAGAGTCGATGTGTGGGCAGAGTTGGCAACAGGGTTTGTTACAGGGATAGGTTCCTGGGTTAGCGTTCTTGTTGTATGGTGTGCGGTTGCTGGTGAGTATTTGCTTCAGGTTGGGAGGCTGTCTGTAAGCAAGGCTAGGCCTGCCTCCCACGGCTTGAGTGAGTGAGGGATCATCTGCTAGGATAGGTTGTAGATCCTTAATGATGTGTTGGAGAGATTTTAGCTGGGTGCTGTAGGTGATGGCCAGTGGTGTTCTGTTGTTTTCTCTGTTGAGCCTATCCTGTAATAGGTGACTTCTGGGTACCCATCTGGCTCTGTCAATTTGTTTCTTCACCTCCCCACGTGGGTATTGTAGTTTTAAGAATGTTTTATGGAGATCCTGTAGGTGTTTGTCTCTGTCTGAGGGATTGGAGCAAATCCGGTTGTATCTTAAGGCTTGGCTGTAGGCAATAAATTGTGTAATGTGTCCAGGGTGGAAGCTGGAGACATGAAGGTATGTATTGCAGTCAGTTGGTTTTCGGTATAGGATGGTATCAATGTGACCATCCTTTATTTGTATTGTAGTGTCCAGGAAGTGGATTTCTTGTGTGGACTGGTCCAGGCTGAGGTCTTTAAGGTGCTACAGGACTCTTGTTGTTTTCGCTGTATACAGACTAACACGGCTACCCCTCTGGAACTTTTCAAGAGAAAGGATAGGTATTCTTGGGACAAAACGCTCCAGTCTATGTCCCCTCCTGCCTCTTAGCAATCTGGAAAGATTCTCACCCTTTCCCTAAATACATGGCAGCATAGCCAGACTTATAGCCATGATACCCAATTGTCCACCTGACTCATGGTGGCACTGTAATCATGTAACTATTCTGTGTGGGACAGAAGAGAACACATTGTGGGACCTTTTGTTTCAAGAAGTTTGTTGCGGTTTTTTTGCAACTTACACCAAGGCATGCAATTGTCATTGAGAACATACTATTTAATGTAAGGCTTTCTAAGCTCCTTCTTTGAAAGTAGATCATTTATAGAGAGGAATCAGTCAGCTATGTGGGGGTATGGAGTAGAAAGGAACTGTGCAGCCAGTACTCTCTTCTGCATTGCACCACTGTGGCACTTTCTGTGACTTTTTGGGATGCCAGATGGCAGCTGCCCAGTCCTGCTTGGTCCCAGCTCCTAGGTTGGAGCCCAGTGGCAGCCTCTGTGCCTTGCGAGCTGGCTCTGAGCCGAGTGACAGCCTCCTATGTCCCGGTTTGAAGACGGGAAGCAGCTGCCTGCTGCCTGCCCACATCCCCGGGTCCCAGCTTGCGTGGAAGCCTCCTCTGGCCCAGCTAGGAGCAGGTGGCAGTCGCCCACCTCCTGAGCTGCAGCCAGACGGCAGCTGACTACAACTTGCCCAGGGGGCAGCTCCCCTCCTCAGCTGAAAGCCCGGTGCCCAGAAAGCCAGGTGGAGAGCCCAGCAGTTTGCCCAGTCCTGGAGCCAGGCTCTACCAGCAGGCTTACTTGTCAATTTCACTGCTCTAGTTGAACAGTGAAATTGACAACTATGACAGCCTCAGATTTTACCAGTATAAAAATATTAAGAGGGGCCCACACAGTGTGATTTGTCCCAGGCCCGCACCCCCCTAGGGACGGCCATGGGGAGCGCTGCTATCCACTCTGGTAGGCTGCTAGTGTCTGCTCATACCTCACAAGTTCCCACCTGTGTGAGGAGAACACCACGTGACTCCGCCATCAGGCCATAGTGATTGGCTGGCATTGATCTTTGCTACTATATGGAGGAAGGGGAGAAGGAAGGAGGGGAGAAACAGTAGGGGATTTTGTGATCTGCCACAGCCACACAGCACTGCAGAACTCAGAACTCTCATAACTCTCCTGCTTTACGAGAAATACAGTTGTCCAGCGGTAAAGGGGAAAAAGATTGTATTTCTCAGAGTGGAAAATTGAGTGTTGGGATACTTATTAAAATTACAGAAGTTAGGGGGTACTTGCTACTTAAAAGGTTGAGAAACACTGGCATAACACACAATAGAAAATATATTTTTCAGCGTATTTAATGAGAATATCACTTACTCTATGATTTCTAGAAATATGGTGTCTTTAAATAGATTGAATTTTTTCATAATTGAAGTTGTGTTCCTAATTCATACTGAAAATTCATGTGATTAATTTTCCATTAGTTATATCAGTGTGGAAAGCATGATCTTCATTACAATCTGCCTCTGTATCCATTAATTTTCTGTATTAGTTCCTCTTACCTCCTCATAACTAGAACATAGTTAGAAGAACATAGCTGTTAGAAGACTCTAGACAAAAATAGCATGTATTTAAAATTCCTATAGCACCTTTATACTTGCTCTGTTTGGTAAAACACTTAAAAACATTTACAAGTTACCTTCAGCACTAAACAATAGTCTGTAGGTGCTTTGTACTTGTTCCGATAATCCTGTCCATAGTAAACGTTGACATGATCTAGCTGAAGAAAGCACACCAGATCCCGCGAGACCTATTAAATACAAAAATATTCAGTTATGAAAAAATATTAATAAGAAAAATCAGAGCCACAATGAAAAACCTTGATTTAAACACTGCCAGCTCTTCACTCCTATACCTTGTCCACACACAAAATTGTACCAGTTTAACTAGCAATGCAATGTTTCTCCAATTTTGTTAAACTGGGGGCAACCGTGTGTGAGGACACCCTTAAACTGGTTCAGCTTCACAAGCTAAATCATCATAAGTATGTGCCTATATGTAAAGGCTGCTCTGGTTTAACTAAAAATGAATATCACATCTTTAGTTAAACCACTGAATTGTGTAGACAGCCCTGTAGACTGGAACTACCAAGAGTGAAGCACATTAGTATGAGTGGATGCACGAGTTCCAAGAAGCTAAACTAAAAAGCAATTAGAACTGAACAAGAAATTGGTACTATCATAATTCAATGAGAGCTAGCTAATTTTCCAAGGACGAAATTCCTGTATCTGAATTTTAACCAATAAGAAGTCTAAGAAGTGAAGAATTATGTATCACAGATAGAGGAAAATACTACTATTACCTGAAACAACTTGCCAGGGTATTCTGAAATGTTTAAGAAGTTTCTTATTCTGCTCACATAAAAAACAGTATTACTAATTAAAATGGTGAATGTATAATCATTAAGACTAGCAATCAATATGCCGAGTGGAATAGGTCTATACACAAAATTCCTGCATCAGATTTTAGTTTTTGAACAAGGAAATGCTTTTTCAAATCTGTCATTTTTTTGTGCAGTAGTTCAAAACTTGTTATTTTCTTTTGACAGTATTATAATCTAGGCCACTATTGAAACTTAAAATCAGCAGAGGGTCAGTAGGAGAGATCACATTGGGAACTCTTCAGCAGCTGCTGAGAATATAAGCATTCACCTAGATCCACACTGTTTTAAGATTTCACATTAAAAGTACTTCTCAATACAATTTTACTCACAATTTCAGCAATGATTGTAAGGTACACCATTTTTACATAGTATCTTATCATTACCTTGTCTAATTAAATGGAAAGTCTTAAAAGGAGACTAATCTTTGAAATTTACTCAGTTCTATGGGAGCCAATGTAGTGATCAGAACACTGAGTTGGGGTTGATTTGCTTTTGGTGGCCAGTTGTTTAGGAGGTGAGCTGCTGTGTTTTGGACTAGCCATTTCCATATATAGTGAATTTCAGTAAGCCACCCTGGAAGTTACGAATGCAACAATCAGTGTAGCAATTTTCTATTCTTCTTCCAGCGTAATATGACTTCAACACAGAAAACAAAGTTGTAGAAATCATGCAGAAAGGGTATGATCTACATTGATTCCAGAAACTGTGGTTAAAATTAGATTAAAAAGAAACTCTTGAATATGAACTACGAAGAACATTTGGTAGTCTGAATGACTCAAGTGTTTCCTTGGCATATATTAGTCAGGGATACACTAATACTTGTAGGGCCACTTAGTCCTTCATCTGTGAAAAAGTTGTATTGGACAGGCAGGAGAAAAGAAATCAAACTGGCCTGAACCATACATATACACACACTTTTAGGAGAAATATTCTACTCTGAACAAACATATATGCCACATCAAATGCTACTAGAATAAATTATTGTTCATTTATATTTTAATTAAAGGATTATAATGATAATCTGAACAACAGCATTGTGCTGCCAGAATTCTGCAGTAATATTCAAGGCTCCTTCTACACATACACATTTAAATTATGAAGGGGATGTCTTTTTTGCTCGAGTTTTTTGTTCTGAAGGTAGATAGTTATCAGACGGCAAGTTGAAATTAGACAATCACTCTTAAGAGCTATATTTTATAAGAGTAAACAAAGGACAGCACCTTTGCTTTTCCTTTAGGGACATAGTAGATTCCAGAAGCTCGCAAAAGAAAATAACGCTTCTTCCAAGACTTCTTGCCATCATCTTTCAGCCACAGGACCCCCTCAATTTCTGGCACTGTTACAGAACTTCCACAAAAACATTCCTACAGAGAGCCAGTGGGAGTGCAGAAAAAAAGAGAACATATAAAAGCATATTAATATTTTAAAACGATGAAATGGATTGGGTTTAGAGCCCTGGGGGTTGAAGTCCTTTATTTATCTAGAGCAGCCACTTGACCTGACTGTACCTGACCCGAGTACCACTCAGGAAAAAAAGGGGGGAGGGGGGGACTTGCGGCGGCGAGGTTTCGTCGCGGCAGCGGGGAGGGGACGACGACGACGACTTTCGGCGGGTTACATGGGAGGAACAATGCCCTCTGCCGAAACCCTTCCACCGTTTGCCCCTTTTTGGCGGCAGGGTTTGGCAGGGGTGGGAGGGCACTTCCGGCAGCGGATTTGGTGGCGCAGTACGGCTCGCGTACCACCCAGCCTGCTCCAAAGAACCACTGATCTAGAGAATATATATAGCATGATCAGTGACTTCTCCACTGAGTTCTAACATGCAGGGACTACCTGTAGAGGCAAAAGAATAATTATGCATATGTGCCCATTTGATCTTTGCCTCTGATTTAATAGTTCTCCCCTCCGTAGAGAATGTCAATAAAAGTGTTACTTGGTCACTGGTGTGAAGGTTTCTTAACTAATGCTCATCAGTAATGGTCCCAAAAGTGCTCCAATAGCTTTAACCAAACCGAAAGATATGGGCCCACCCATCAGCTATTGGGACATAGTTTCCCAAGTATATACAAAACCTCAGTAATAGTCAGTGGTCCCAACTATGATCCATTTCACGTGTATTTTGCTGCTAGTGCTATCAGCACAAATAAATGTATGTCACACTTTATAGTAAGGTTCCATTTAATAAAGGGTGAATAAAAGCATAAGAGATGTTATAATCATATTCCAGAAAAGAGTAGTATGTGCTACAGAAGGTTATAAGCATAGCACAAGAAAGGGTTATAGAACAGAGGTCAAATGTCATGGCTATAAGCAATTTATTGTTTAGACTCTAACTGTTGGACTCTAACAGTCTATCAAAATGTTTAACCAATCATTTATACATTATTAATAAATATAAAATCATTTAAGTCAATTTTAAATATTCATTTACACAAACATTTACAAATTCATGATTTAATTTTCAAAGTGAAATATAAAACAATCCCATGTTAGATGTAAGAAAGAAAATACTGTATCCTTTTTAATGTGCCATCTAAAGATAACATTTTTAGTATTAGACTGTCACAATAATTTGCATAAAACTATATAGAATTTTAAAGTTATATGTAATGCTTGTGATATTTATGTTTATGCCTATATTTGTTTTTTGGGTGTTTATTGTTCTTTTTAAATTGCTTAAATTCTTCTGATTTTAATTAGATTCCTTTTCCCACAGTTATTTTTCTCCTTTGCTTTTATAATTTCTGTAGTTAGTGGGGTTTTTAAATCTATTAAATCATGATGATGCCATTTATTTCTAAATTAGCTGAGCAGTACAGTTCTGGAGACAGCATATGTTGTCTGTGAACTATATTATGAAATATGCTATAATCTTTGCTGAAGGTAGTCAACAGCAGTTTGCATAGCACCATTTTCTGATAAACATCCCTTCTCTCACTGATCAGAAACTAAGCTAGAGCTCTGCAAGTGACAATTGTTTAAACACAGTTGTAGATAGCATGGTTTTGATCTCATAATGGATGGAGACTTTCCCGCAGTTTTGTCTATTACAAAAGTCAGGAGACATCTTTATTCAGAAAGCTCTATATTCAAGAAGAAGAAGAACCCGCCCCAGCAGTATGTATTCACATTTAACGTATCCTGCTCAACACTTAGCAATAGTTTAAGAGTTTAACAAACTGTAGCCCACAAATCACCATGCTTTTTTTGTTTTGCCAGTCTTACCTCCAGCAGCACTTCTTTATTTCTGTCTGCCATCTCAGAGGTTTCTTTTTTCCCCAGCAAATAGTTCTACAACAACAACAAAAACCCCAAAAGGATGAAAATCTGTTGAAGTTCTGAAGTCAAACCAAGTCCCCTTTTTCACTTCCTCATGTTGATAAGAGTTTAGCTGTTCTAAGACCTGTCCGGTCCTCTCGTAGAGCTAGATATTATTAAAAAAAAACCCATGACTTTGGAGCAAAATTGAGACTCATGTGATAGGCTCGCTAAAGAATAAATGGAACCAAAATATTACATTTTGTATCTTAAAGGGTTGGAAAAAACCCTTTTGTCTTTTCAGGAATACTGACCAGTCCATCTGAAGTTACCTTCAGTAAAAGAATCATAAGCTGCAGTTCTCAGCCTTCTTGGTTAGCCATAAAGCTAATAATTGATTGGTATAATATCAACAGAGATAAGAAAATTAAAAACCCAGCATAAAAATTAGATGACAAAAAATTTGGGCCTTGAGCAGGCTCTACTCCATCCCATCATTTAGTATTTTGGAAGGTGCTCCTTTCCACTCCATCTCTACGATTTTTCTACATAATATTTATTTCTATGAAAAAATGTCATGATTACCAATAGCTATTTTGCATCTTATTTCAAAAGTTATTGTTTATCTGTACTGTATTATCAGCATGATATAATCCTTTTATCTAGTCAGATGATCCTGCACTCCTCCCCACCTAACCTGGAAGGGATTGATACAGTGACAGAGAGCATCTTCCAGACCACTCTATGTTCACTTGCTCTACCTGGAAGCAAATCATTATTCATAGTATTAGATCAGACCAAGGATTTTAATTGAATAAGAAATGCATTCATGCTGAATTTCATCTACTGATGGCTCATTCTTAGTACCAATGACATGTATTGATATCAAACATTTATTAAAAATTACGTTTTTGAAAGTGACTAATATTATGGGTGCCTCATGAGGCCAGATATTCAGTTCTCACTGAAAAATTAGGCTCCTCATAAAAAGTGTCTCAAGTTGCAGCATCCAATGTCACCAGCCTGTTTTGGAAATTTAGGCCCAAGAGCCCAGTATATTAGGTACCTCATAGACTTAAGAACATGGTCCATGCCCCCAATATACAGACTAGAGAGTAAGCAAGTAAGTAATCAAGATGATGTTAAACCTGCTTTTGTTAATTCTTTATTTTTCAAGTGGTCCTTTGTTTTGATTCCTGTTTTTATTTCCACCTCTCTGTCCTCTCACTGCTATGGGCCTCTAGTATGACATCACATTTTTTGTATTAATCAAGAAACCCCAATTACCATCCTTAGGCAGTTTATTGAAAAAGAAAAGTGACTTTTTTGTTGTTAGTTGGTTGATCAGGAAACAGCTGAATGTAGACAGATCCTGGCTTCCTCAGGCATGTGCTCTCCTTGCCTGCCCTTCCCTTCTAGGCAGCTGTCTATCCCAGCGTCTATCCAATTCCCCTCACTCTACCCCTCATGAGTTGGTGTGGAGGGCATTGCCAGCCTCCCCAAAGTGACATGTGTCACAACAAAAGCTTTTCTCCAGACTTTCTAGATGTGAACAGCAGTAAGTATTGGTGACTGGTTACACAGGCTGCTATTAATTCCACTAAATTATTCACACGCTTAGAAAATGGATTGCTTAGATCATCAAGCTTTTCACTTGGGGACTGATCTTGCACTGACCACAGAGTGTATTCTGGAGGTACTGTTAAAAAGCATAGCTATTCTGTATGCGTTTGTACATTTACAAATATCAATATACAAATGTTGACAAAGGCGCTCACTACCAAGTGACATTTATAAGCTGAAAATTATGTGAAAAATCAAACAGAGCTTCAGATTTACCTGGGGATTTTTGAAAAGTGCATATTTTTCTATACGTTCCGCAAATACAAGTTTGTTTTGACTGTCTCTTGTCCAGTTTAGAAGATTTTCAACTAAATTTTCATGGTCCTCAAAGATTCTTTCTGCATAAAAAAGAAAGACCAAATGTAAAAAAATTCTACTCTCTCACATTTTGTAACATGACCTCAAAGCAGGTTCCAGTAGGTGGACAAGACGTGAAGAAAAACAAAAATATAGTTAACAGTTTGTTAAAATGGAAAAAGAGCTTATAAAAAACTAAAAGACGAAATAAGTTTGTTAAACATGGAATATTTGAAAATTTATTCATTGTAAAAGTACTCTAAGATTTGCAGTTTTAAGATAATACAGAGTGCAAACTGCAAATATGCACTTTTTTTGTACTTGTCACAATAACCATGAAATTTCTGGAAGGATCTTATGATGCGACTACCTATTGTAACTGGTGGGTATAGTATTAAATTAATTCTTCATTACATTTACACAACAGGATTTGCAGGAACATTAGTGGAATTTCACTAATACAAATGTAAAAGGTAGACACTTTATAAATACATTGGTCCCTAGAGGCACCATTTACAGTGGGTGGTTTTCAACTGTGACCCTTGATTGTTACCATCCGTACATGTCACACTAGCTCATCCCCAACAGCATCACATCTATTAACACATTATTACTATGGCAAAAACTGAACATTTCTCAAACTTTGAATTCCCATGTTTAGTGGATATAGGAGATGGGACAGGAGCGTGGTCCCATGCAGATGAAAGAGATATGAAGACTGATCATCTCATTTTTAACACACTTGCTCAATGACAAATGTAAAATATAAATAGCTGCTTCAGAGAAAGCTGAATTCCACCTCTTTGGCCACTGCAGAGAAGTGCACTTTGGTCCAAGTACATTGAAGGAAAATGAAGAGTAAACCAAGAAAACTATACTGAAACAGTGAAGTCATACCTGAGGAGTGCTGTCTGGCAAAATGAGTAACTCAAAAGGTATAGATCTTTGGAACATTTTTGGACCAACTTTCTTCTTTTAAAATGCGTTAGGGGAGAATTCTACTCTTCTTGATTTGTACCCACTCCTTACTATAAGAAACACTTGCACTTCAGCAAAAAGATCACTTTCAGAATCAATTAGGGCTTACTTGACTTTCCATTACCAAACTAAAGTAGGATATGATTTACATTTTACTTCACAAATCAATTTCACTGTATCATTACTGAGGGCAGATGGCACTAATCACATATTGAAAATCCAGAGCTACAAGCTATCCTTGTAATGAAGAATGAGCTTGTTGGGATGGTGCTGAGTTATTATATAGCACTGAAAAGTTTGATAAATCTGAGTGCTAGATGATTCTGGGAGCAAGACCTTTTAGCACTAGACAGTGGAAAACCACTGAGAAGGTCAAACTTGTACTTGGCACTGACATGAGCCATGAATGTTTATCCAGGCCCTTTGTGTGTAGCTGTGCTGATGTGGAAGACCGATGGTCATGGTCAGCCAATGGCCAGTTCCACCCAGTGTGTACACATGGAGGTCGGTAATGGTGAATCTGGGACTAACTGACCTGGGTCAACTGACCCTGTAGAACAGCATGACATCAAGTGCCCGGGTGAGTAGTTAATGAGAAAATAAATGTCAGCCAATCCCTGTAATCCTCTTCGAAATTATGAATTAATTATGATATGCTAGATGATATGCTAGCAAAGCATATTTTGAGGACATGTGACTCCTTTGGAAAGAGAGTATAAGTACTGGAAAATATCACGTTATATGAACTCGCACACATATATCTAAAGAGGCTAGTGATACTGTTGGACAGAAGAGGGACTTTGGAACCAGAGGGCCTCGGGGTAGCCAACACCCTGCTTTGAGTGACCCAGAAAAAAGACCAAGTACCTGGAGGGAGAAAGAAGAATAGAAATAGCCTCCGCCTAGAACTGGTATCTATACTGCTTTGTTTGCTAATCAGAATACTGTGTGGGGCCAGCATAGTTACTGAGGATTTACGCTTGGGGAATTGAGGCTTATTAAGGAGAGGCATTGTATATCCTTTGCTGTCTGTCTGTGATGTCTAGCGTCAGATAAATAGCTTTGCATTCAAGAAACTGAATCTGAGTTTTCACTGGCATGGATGCTGTATGTTGTACCCAGCTGTGGGTGTGTGAATTGATCCCGGCTCAGAGGTGCCAGGTGACACCTCAACAACTTCAGTAATTAGGGATACTACGCAAACTGAAAGTAATAAGATGTTGTCTATTAGGTGTCATTATGGTTGGATATGGTAGGGGCATACTATAGGGCATTACTACACAAGAGATCTTAGTAAGACACCTTTAAGAGGCTTTCAGGTTACAACTTATAAATCACCGACTTTGTCAGTAGCACAGTATCATCATCGTCCAACAGCAATACAGATGCTACCTACCAGCACTTTATTCACCAAATATACTGAAATATATGTTTGGCTATAAACAAGAGCTTAAGTCTTACTGCAGAGTGACTGGAGAAATAGAATGGCTCACAAAAAAAATCTGTCAACTTGTACCCTTGTTTCAACAATAATCATTGAACTGAAAGTTTTGAAGCAATATATTCATTGGTTAGATGTTTGTATACTTAGAACATAAAAATAGTACAGTGAAGCCCTGCATATTCTATTTTCAGCTATTTATCATCTCATTTGAAATTTACAGTTCATACATATCCAGTAGATTTTTTTAAAAACAAGAATTATGTAAAATAAAAATGAAAAAACAACTCCTGATGTTCTAACTGAAAAATCATTGTATATGTGTGGTAATTTAGGATCACTGGAAAATTTAGCATACCCTACCTCATTTGATGAAAGTGCAATGAGATAAGAAAGCTCAGGAACTTTGCAGGAGAACAGCTGTACTTCTGCAGAGTCTATTAGCTGAAGGAGCTTATTAAACTTCATTGAAAATTCCGTTCATGAACAGTTTATGAGGCAATGGAATTTAGACCAGTGAATTCACCCTGCTGTGACAACAGGCTCTGTGAAAAAGGCCCTGAAGAGCCCTTGTCTCCTTCACTATACAATTAAGTATGAATTCTCTGACAAGAGCCCTTCCCTCCTTTACATAAAAATTTCTAGGTAAATTGGTAGGATCTCTGAGCCATTGACAACTTTGTGCACAATGGCATGCAGGTTTCTTTTTTAGAATTCCGGCGGCGAACTGCCAAATTGCCTACACAAATAGATTTTTGTGTGTATTTTTTTTCTTCTTTTAACACTCCCATAAGAAATTATACTTAAGAATCTTTAAGACTGTCAAGATTGCAAAGTTACTCTGTCAAGGGTCAGGAAGGCCAAAGGCTTATGCAACTTTAATTCTAACCCCTTGTGTGTATCTTAGATTTTTCTATATGTTTTCTATGTCCCCTGAGTATTTGTGCTTTATTCTAGATTAAATTCTGCAATTGCAATAGTGTAAATCCAGAATAAATTCACAATCTGTATTGGCATTATTACAACAGAGTAAAATTCTGATCCTAACACACAGGTCGACCATGTACAGTGAGTGAGGTAAGGATGCATTTGCTGAACAGAGGAGAGAAATAATTTCTTAACATTGCTTTCAAGTAACTTTTTTAAACAATTGGATTATAAAATAGTTTTAATTAATTTAATTCCCAGATTGTATGCAGCCTACCTCTTCAACTCTGTTTTAATGTTAATTAAAATAGTATTTCCACCACTTTTTCGTTTACTGTAACTGTCCAATCCGCACACTGAATAAGGTAGAGAGGTCTTATGTAAAGTAATGTGCTCATGTAATTAAAGATTATCACAATGCATAGGCAAATTTCCAGACATTTGTGTCCTAAACTTGGCAACCATTTTTCATGTAGTTTTATTTAAAAATGCTCTCGAAGTTTTGTTTCAAAGGTGTTCTTCATTTAATTTGAAAGCTGGAAACATTTCATCTCAAACACTCAGCACATTTAAGGGTTGCAACAATTTCCTCCTCAATCTAACAGTAGGCACTTACCATATCATATTGCGAGAAACAGAAGCCTCTTCCTTCAAACAGAGAGGAAGGATGGCCTTGAGGATTATGATACTGGATTAGAACTCAAAAGATCTGGGTTCAATCCCTGCTCTTCCTCAGATTACCTATATGACTTTGGACAAGTTGCTATTTCTCTGTGACTTAATTCCTCATCTGTGAAGTGTTGGTTCTGGACACTTTGTGATCAGTGTGGATACCAGTAAGACACGGGATGCCCGATTTGCAGATCACTTGTGGGTAGTATGTATGTGCTTCATGTGCCTGAGACCAGATCATTCCTAGCAGTGCCCATCTGTCCGTCCCTGCACTCTTCCTGTCCTCACGCTCCTAACCAAGAGCATAAGGGGCAGTGCAGACTGCCTGCCTACCCAATTCCTCCCCTACCGCAAATCATGTGTAATGGATCCAAATCAGGTACTGGAATACAGGCAGAGACCACACATCCCAAAGAACTACAGTTATTGTAAGCTAAGTGACCACTCTTTCTTCTTCGAGTGCTGGTCCCTATGTGCATTCCACTCTGAGTGACTGGCAAGCAGTACTCCTCAAGAAGAAAGTTATGAGGACATATGTGGTATTGATGACTGAAGGACTGCCGAGCTAAAGGTGGCATGTGGCTTCAAGGAAAAAAACCAGGTAAGTGTATTAACTGGTTTAGATGAAAGTCTGAGATTACAGAGGGGATGAATTTTGGGTGTAGACCCAGTAAAACCTTATTCTTATGGAATATTGTCTATGGTGGATCAGCCATAAGGGCTCCTAGTTCTACTGTTCTAGCCAAAGCGATAGCCACTCAAAAGGCGACCTTCATAGATAAATGGGAGAGCAAGCATGTTGTTAATGGTTCAAATGGTGACTCTGTTCATATTGAGAAGACCAAGGGCCCATGTTGAAGCAGATTTACTTATTGTGGGGAAGATTCTGACTAGACCCTTTATAGAAAACACAGTCACTAGATGGGTGAAAATTGAGTGGCTGTCAATTGGAGGGTGCTAACTACTGCCAACTGTACTTGTTAGGAGTGAAGGGAAAGACCTGAGGTTTTCAAGGTGAGAAGGTAGTCCAGTATAGCAGGAATTTTGATTCTTCTGGGGACTTCTGATGATGCTGAGCCCAAACAGAAAATCCACTTTCTGGTGGATTCCTTTCTGCTATTGTTAAGGATGACGTCCTCGGATACTGAACATGTCTGCTCTAGATGTGATAGTCACCCAAATACAAAGCCATGGGGTGGAGGGAGTCCAGACTGAGATGTCTAATCTTGCCCTCATCCTGTGAAAGACTGAATACTGATGGGTGGGCGAGCTGATAGTTGGAGAAGACTCTGGAAACAAAACTGTCTGGGCCACATAGAAACAATGAGGATGATCACTGCCCCCTCCTGCTGAATCTTCCTGAGAAATTGAGAAAAGACTGGAATGGGGGTGAGGGAAATATGTACCTTAAGTGTCCTGCCCACAGGATTTGAAGGGCCTCTCCCCTGGACTCCTAACTATGCAGCCTTTTGGAGCACTATATATTGCATTTCCTATTTTCTTGGAACATAAACAGGCCCCAAGATGGGGATCCCTACTGCCTGATTATGCTCTTCACCACGGAATCTTATAGCTCCCATTCATGGTCGAGAAATGTCTGCTGAGGCTGTCTGCTAGTTTATTGTGTATTGCAGGGAGGTGTACCGGTGATAGGAGAATACGGTGATGAAAACACCAGTTTCACAGTTTTGCCTCTGTGTGAAGAGAATAAGATTTTGGTCGCCTTGCTTGCTGACATAGAACATGTTATGTTGTCTGACATCACCTAAATATGCAGGAATTGTATGACAGCTCTCTATGCAGGAGTTTAGGTGCTTCCTGGACTCACAAGGAATCCATGTTTCTTGTGCTGTGTCATTGTCCAGATCGGTGCCTCATCCTTCTCTCTGTCTTCTGGGGTGGGGACAGAGTGAAGGGAACTTCCCCCTCCCACATACATACACACCAATTCCCTGCTCTGCCACTGAGCTAGAGAGCCCCACACCCTGGAGGAGATCTGGCTTGGAGGGAGAGAGGTGGGGAGCAGGACTAACTTGTCCACATCAAAGTCTCATGAAAGGTGTCACATAGGTATAGGTATTGGACTCCATTTGACCCATGAGGATAAGAAATGAACAAACCAACATCTGCAGCTTTTTCTGAGCTGACTGATTAAATTGTTCATGGACTGGAATCTATCCAGAGGGAGATTGTCTGCAATGAAACTAAAACAGACAGATGATGAGGTACCGCATAATGACATCTCCCTGTCAACAGTAGTTGTCTAGGAAAGGAAAGACTGTCGAGTTATGGTGGCAGAAGCTTGCTGCCACAAGTGAAAGTACCTTTGTAAATACCCTGAGTGCTGCTGCTAGTCTTAAAGGGAGCATCCTGTGTTGATAATGGTTTGGACCTGTAGTAAACTGCAGGAATCTCCTGTGAGACGGGTGGATGTCTATATGAAAAGAGTCATCTTTCATGTCAAGAGCTGTGAACCTGCCATTCTATGTAGGAATGGGATTATCAATGCCAGGGTGAGTATCCTGAATCTAAATCTGAGAAGACAGACATTGAGTTGCCAGAGGTCTCTAGCCTCCCTTTTCTTTGGGATGAGGAAATATTTGGAATAAAATCCCTCCTAAACTTTCTTCTTGAATGAGTATCCTCTCATGAAAGTGGTCCCTAAAAAGGGATGGGCAAGGTAGTTTTGCGAGGGACACTCTACAATGTAGCCTGCACAGATGATGTAGAGAACCAATTTGTCTGTTACCCGTATGGGAAAACTGGGCTAGGCAGCCACCAAAACTTCATGTTGGGGGCAGAAGGAAACAGCATCTGAGTTGGTTTGCAGCACTTGGAGGTCTCATCAAAAGTATTTCTTGACAGAGGTTGTGGTTGTAAAGAGGTGGTAGTAGGAGCATTGTGTTTGATCCTCTGCCGCTTTGGTTCATATACCTCTGATGGTAGAAGGGCTGTGGTAGTGGTCTAAACTTGTAAGGCTGGCTATGATACTTCTCTGGTGCTGCTGTGTATATATGCCCAGGGAACAGAGGGTTGTCCTTGAGCCTTTAAATGAGCATAATGATCCAATCTTTTCGCTAAATAAATTATTTCCATCAAAGGGCAAGTCCTCCACATTGGATTGAACTATTCTGGGGAATCCTGAGGAGTAAGTCAAAATTCCTGATGCATCATGATAGTCGCCATTACCCTGAGGCTGTCTCAGCTTAATCAACTGCAGTCTATAGGGATGTTCTAGCTACCAATCTATCCTCCTCAATAAGCACTTGAAATTGAATTATCACATCCTGAGGGAGCTTGTCCCTGAATTCCAAAATTTTGGAGAAGTTGATACAAATCATACTTTGACAACAAAGCCTGGTAATTGGCAATTGGAATTGCAGGCTGGCGGATGAAAATACCTTTGTTCTGAGTAGGTCCACATAGCAAGACTCTTTATTTGAAGGAGTGGATGTTGGGTGGCACTGCCTATTCCTTTCAGTGGTCACTTGAACCACCAAAGAATTTGGGACAGGATGAAAGAACAAAAACTCAGTTCCCTTGGCCGAGACAAATAACCTTTTTTCTGTCTTCTGAAGAGTAGGTACACATGCTGCTGGAGAATGGTACGTGACTTTGGTAGGCTGTAGGATGGCCTCATTAACGGGGAGCACTCTACTAGGTCCTACATTCTGTAAAATATCCAGCAGTCTGTAAGGTGTCTTGTGGATTTCCTTCAGAGGGGTAGTGTCAGCACCTACCCTGCAATCTTGGGTGCCTCACAATGCCTTGCTGTTGTAGCTCCTAACCTGGGCTGCTCACAAACGGCATGCACACCAACTGTCTGTGTGTATCTACAGCCTTGGTCCAGCAGCTCTGACCCCATCAGCATGTCAGCAACATATCAGACACACTCTGGCTTCCAGCAGCCTTGGTTGCTACTACACATATCCAGTCCCAATTTTTCCCCCAAAACATATGTTCTGCACTGTCCAGCCCTCGCTTGGATAGTTCAGCTATTAAAGGTCCGTTGCCCCTGTAAAAGGTCAATATACAACAGTTTGCTACTTTAATTGGAGTTACCAAACAATTCAGTTTACACACAACACTGGATTAGTTTTAATTAAAAATAAAACAAGTTCATTTAACTACAAAGAGATTTTAAGGAAGTACAATTACAAGGTATTAATGTCAGAAATGGTTACGAGAGAGATAAAGATCAAGTGCTTTCTAGCAGCTAAAACTTAAACTAGACTTGGTTCAAGGTAAAATCCTTACCAAGTTCCCAGCAACAGGGCTGATCACATTTTCAGATCAGAATCGCTTCTGAAGTCCAAAGGCTGGTTTGTCTTCTTAAGTGAAAGACAAAGAAAGATAACCTGGGGTGGTTTTGCCTCTCACTTTTATAGTCCAGTCACCCTTTGAAATGCATTTTACTGAGGGTTACCCCTAGATAAAGTTCCATCCAGCTGTGAAGATGGAGACATGGAGTCTTGTGGAGAAAGAGGTTCCATGTTGCTTCTTGCTTAAATGCAGATTGATCTGTTCCTGCGCTCTTTCGTTGTCAAAGACTGGCCACTTTGACAGGTGATTGCCAAATAACTTTGATGACACCTGGCTAGAGGCATCAGTTTGCCCTATATCTTTGAGAAACTGGTTTACACTCTCTCTCCCCCGCACAGCCAGACTCGTCTGGTAAACACATTTCAGCCATAATTTCAGCTTATGTTCATAACTTTACATATAATGTTGCTACACACATTTCACCATGATATTATTGACCAGTGAGAGATTAGTTTTCAAACAATACTTCTCAAGGCATATTTTGTACAAAGATTATTACACTAGTGTGTGGGGTGTGAATACAGGAGTGAACACAGAGGTGTCTTGTGGATTTCCTCCAAAAGAATCTGGAGCACATCTACAACTCTCCCTGACACATCTTGACATTGTTTGTGTACATCTGGTGGAGGCAGTGAGGCTGGGGCAACCACTTCATCAAGAGATGATGATGATACTCCTGTTGGAACTGTCTGGATCCAGCTCCTTCTCCTCCTCCATGAGCTCCTGAGGAAGCTCTGGCTTATCTCTTGAAGGGTGAGGAGAGGCGCAGAATGATGCAACTCTTGATGAGACCACACTGATTCAGAATATTGCATGTACAGGTCTCATGGTCTCCAGTAAGGTCAGTGAGAGGGATCCAGCATCAGCTGAAGAGGTTCCCCAGGCATAGGGTACCAAATCTTACAAGGTGGTAGTGATGGAGCCCAGGAGACTCTGAATCCTCTATCTGGGCTCACATCTCTCACTCAAGGAGATGCTGGTCCCTCCCCAACGTCAGGTTCCCCCAAAGAGGAAAATGCAGGATCCAGTTCTAATGGTGATGCCATCAGTATCATCAGTGAAGAAATGCTCTGACTGATATAAGAAATAGGAAGCAACTTCTTTCATGGTGTTAGTGGATCCAGTGTCAGAATCAACCATGTAAGGACTGAGTCCAAGAGGAGGGGAGATTCTGGAACCGGAAGGATGATGATCTCCTCCAGAGTAGTGTATCTATTCTCAGTCTTCAGGCAGTGAAGACTCTTCTCCTTGTGCATCTTCAGAGCCAGTGTAGAAAGTACCTTGGAAGCAGATGTCTCCTTACGTGAGCGCATTAGTACTGGTGGAGCACATTCTTGGTACTTGTCCTTTGTTGGTATCAGTGGTTGTCCAGCATTGGCTCACATCTCTCCTTGCTCAGTACTGACGGTGCCACTCCTTTTGACAGTGCCGATATTGAGGCACTGCTACTCTTTGGAGCTTTGGATTGCTACCATGCCTCTTTATGGGTTCTCAAGTCTCCTGGAACCAGGCATGAGTGTCACCCAATGTGGAAGGTGCCAGGAAAGAAGTCCTCCTCTTAGAGGTGGATCTAAAGGAGGTTTTCTTTATGGCTTTTGAGAAGGTTTCTTACCCTCACGGTGAGACTGGGAAGAGAAGTCTTCAGTTCTACCTTTGCTCGTCCCCGTCTCAGAAGTGGTAGTGATAGGTAGCGTGCTCCTCAACACCTCTGCCTGGTGTACGGAGAGGGGTGGTATGTCTGGCCTGGAATGGACTGATGCATCGTAACACACTCCATGAGATATTTTTGTAAGTCTAAACTTGTACTTGCTGGATTTGAATGGGTAAGGAGTGGCAGATAGCACTCAGCAAAGATATGTGCATCTCCAAGGTAGTGCAGTCACCTCAGATGGTCATAATTGATCAAGAAAGACATGGGGCAAAAGACACAGTTTTTGAAGCCTGGAATCTTGGGCATAATCTGAGCCCTATCCTGGGCAGTGAGGCAGCATAGAGGACATGGGTGGAGGGAGTCCCCGGATTCTTAACTAACTACACTAACTGGTAAAACAAATACTTAACTAACAACAGATATTTATATTTACAATTATTACAGATTGGAAGAGAAAAGATCAGCTCTGTGGACACTGGAAAGTTCTGTCCCAGATCATGAAGCGGTAGAAGGCAACTGTAGAGGTTGTCGATCTGCACTGCCCCTTATACTCTTGGTTTAGAGCACAAGGAAAGGAGAATTACAGGAGAGGACCGATGAACAAAAATCTTCTGGTCTCAGGCACATGGAGCGCATGCATACCCACAGTTGCAGCACCGGGAGGTTCAGACTAGCCACCCAAGCTCTAGCTCATCCTACTCCCAGGTCTGAGTTTGGATAGCTAGCCCAAGCCTCCAGTGGTGCCACAACAGCCACACAGCTATTTTTAGTGTGCAAAGGTGAGCACTGCTAGCACAAGTTTGTGTACCCAGGCTGGGGGGCTCACTCCCAGTGGTAGTACAGACATACCCCTAGGGATCAGCATTCAAAGAAAAACTGTCTCTTAAGATGTGTATGTACAGTTCTGAGCACAATTGAGCACCCATATCTGTTGGAGGTCTCTAGGTGTTACTGTAATAATAATAATAAATTCTTAAAATGATAAAGGATATAAGTGAGAGCTGACCAGTCCCTGATTTTTACCTTGTAATATGACAACCTTTAGGATCAGTACGAGGCACTACACAGACAGCTAGTAGCATTGTATTTTTCTGCTTCCTCACCTCCACTGCCTTCTTAAACATCAGGTAGTAGCATACCAGATTAGTACATCCCTTGAGCGATCCATTATTACAATCTCTATATTCCAAAGATATCACGGCATTTACCTTAGTCATCCTTTTAGTAGTACAGTAAGAAAATTCTGAAGTGTGTTTGAAACACAACACATTGTAATTCTTCAGGCAAAGAAAAAGCAAATTGCAAAACTCTAAACATAATATTTACCAACAAACAAAATCAAAACAATGAAACTTTATTCCAATAGAGATGATGAACACTAATAGTTTTATGGATCAATAATATTTAAATTGGTATGAAGAAGTCCATATGGACAAATGTTAAGTTAACCGATAATACTAAGATAACAAATGGGAATCAACATTATCAACATACTTACCCATTTGTAATTCAGATATGGTTTCTACCAGCGACCAGTCTAAACTGTAGCCACAGTGGGATTTGTCCATCAGATTGTCCAGTACTTGTTTTACTGTCTGTCTCTCATCCACCATCATTGTTTTGGAGCTGTCATCAGACATGTGAACTCTGATCACCAGCTGTGACCAGAAGGGGAAGAGGAATAAAAGGGATTAATTTCCCAAACATATTTCTTATTGAACCTAGATTAAAAAATAAAGTTAACTCAAATTAAACTCATGTTAAGCTCATTTCAAAGCACACCTTATCAAAACTCATTTTTCTTTTGTGAAAGGAAAAAAATCTACAATCATAGAATATTAGAGTTGGAAGGGACCTCAGGAGGTCATCTAGTCCAACCCGCTGCTCAAAGCAGGACTAACCTCAGCTATATCATCCCAGCCAGGGCTTTGTCAAGCCTCAGCTTAAAAACCTCTAAGGATGGAGATTCCACCACCTCCCTAGGTAACCCATTCCAGTGCTTCACCACCCTGCTAGTGAAAAACTTTTTCCTAATGTCCAACCTAGACCTCCCGCCCTGCAACTTGAGACCGTTGCTCCTTGTTCTGTCATCTGCCACCACTGAGAACAGCCTAGCTCCATCCTCCCTGGAACCCCCTTTCAGGTAGTTAAAGGCCACTATCAAATCCCCCCTCATTCTTCTCTTTTGCAGACTAAACAAGCCCAGTTCCCTCAGCCTCTCCTCATAAGTCCTGTGCTCCAGCCCCCTAATCATTTTTGTTGCCCTCCGCTGGACCCTCTCCAACTTGTCCACATCCTTTTTGTAGTGGGGGGCCCAAAACTGGACACAATATTCTAAATGCGGCCTCACCAGTGCCGAATAGAGGGGAATAATCACTTCCCGTGACCTGCTGGCAATGCCCCTCCTAATGCAGCCCAATATGCTATTAGCCTTCTTGACAACCAGGGCACACTGCTGACTCATATCCAGCTTTTTATCCACTGTTACCCCCAGGTCCTTTTCTGCAGAGCTGCTGCCCAGCTCGTTGGTCCCCAGTCTATAGCTGTGCATGGGATTCTTCCTTCCTAATTGGAGGACTCTGCACTTTTCTTTGTTGAACCTCATCAGATTTCTTTTGGCCCAATTCTCCAGTTTGTTTAGGTCACTCTGTATCCTATCCCTACCTTGCAGGGTATCTACCACTCCCCCCAGCTTAGTGTCGTCTGCAAACTTGCTGAGGGTGCAATCTACCCCATCCTCCAGATCATTCATAAAGATGTTGAACAAAACCGGCCCCAGGACCGACCCCTGGGGAACTCCGCTTGTGACCGGTTGCCAGCTAGACATGGAGCCATTGATCACTACTCGTTGAGCCCTATGCTCTAGCCAGTTCTCTATCCATTTTATAGTCCATTCATCCAACCCATACTTCTTTAACTTGCTGTAAAGGTAGTTTTATTTTAGCTATGCATTAAAAAGGAAACAAACCCCTCTTGCCAAAATGGGCGATAAGTGTCTCTATACAAGCTCATCTCAAGCAACTAGATGTAAAATTTGTTTGTATAAATTTATATGAAATTTTATGCATTGCTCTTATAAAAATGGATACAATGATAATTTATTTCTATTGATCCATGAATTTTTGTTCATTACTGCTTTCATTCTCATGAAAAGACAGAAGTATGGAAGGTTAACGTGTCATTATTAACTGAAAATTATATAAAAAGAGTTTTGTGTATTGCTGCTATCGCTCAAATTCTATTTTTCATTTCTGTAGCATCTACAGTTTCCTGACTAACTTTGCCAAAACCAACAAAAAAAATATAGACTCAGACTTTAAGATGGAAGGGACCATTATGATCATCAAGTCTGTCCTCCTGCACATTGCAGGCTACAGAACCTCACTCCTGTAATCGACCCCTAACCTCTGGCTGAGTTACTGAAGTCCTCAAATCATGATTTAAAGACTTCTAAGTTACAGAGAATCCACCATTTACACTAGTTTAAACCTGTAAGTGACCTGTGCCCCATTAAATTAATCATATTACTGGTTGAAGTACATGAATATTTGAACGCTCAACCCTAGAGTACAGTATGTTCAGTTTATTTTAGCATCCCTATTTACTAAAAGCTAAAAAACCCCAATACATTTAAAATATAGCATGAGATCCATACAAGGAATTCAGTTCTTAAATGTATTTAAAAAGAAACAATTATACATATATGAAATACATGAAACACAACACAAATGTCTTTCCAATTATGATTGGTAACACAGACAGCAGATTGCTTTAATTTAAAAATCTGCAAGTGATTAAATTTCTGTCACTTTCTGCCACATTTTTCATAAATATTACTCTTTCACTGATGAGGCAAACAAACAAATAAGTTGTCTCTATTTTAAATTTTCTACTTGGGAGGAGTGTGGGGAAAGCAGCACTATTTTTAAAACTTAACTGCTATTTCCCTGCTACTATTCACTATTACTTTAAAAATAGGACAGTTGTCCACATAAAAATCACACTTCAATCTAATCTATGTTACCTACACTAAGTTAGTAAAACTGAAAAAATGTTAGAATCTTGTTTCCACATTTTACGCTATTTGTTTACTTCTTTGCACCTCATTCATCTGAGAAAGTTAAAAGAAGTTAGTTGATTTGTTCTTAATTCTCATGCTCTAGCACAATATTGTAGCATTTGATATATAAATATTAAATGTGGAATGTTTAAATATAAACAATTTTTAGTGATTTAAATACATTTGACATCATCCTGTTCATATTAAGATATACAGATTTATTTATTAAACACATCTAAATATTGGCCTTAAATTACTTGACAGTGTCCCTAAACTTGGAGGCAACATCTTTAACTCCTTTGACATAGCATCAAATTCTCTCTTTGTCACTACTCTTCTGCCTATTATTATTATTATTAATAATAATTAAAGGAGTTGTATCTTGCAAACTGGAAGTTGGAGAGCTTGACTCAATTGAATGATTCAATTGGATTTGATATTGAATGAGAGTCTATAAGGAGGACAAGAGTTTGAAATGTGAGCTACTAACAGATAAAGACATAATGAAATGGGGCTGGATCTCTGGTTCAGATTCAGATGCACATTGCCAATCTGTATCTGGCTGTAAAATAAACAAGTGCTTACAAAAAATGTGATGCCACCCCAAATAGTGTAAGTCTTGATTAAGCCCTGATTGGATGAGAAAATGGAATAAAATAGTTACTTTAAATTAGAATAACCTAAGTACAGATCAGAAAGCAGTGTCCCTCAAAAGAAAAACTAAATGTAAAAAGTCCTTTTTAATTATTAAAATAGCTTAAAGATAATGTACAGAGATGAGCAGAGTTGAATCCATATTTTCTGAATCAATGGAATAATGTAAAATAATATAAATATAGCTTACCTTTTTCACTTGTGCCTCTTTAATCTTTTCCAAAGCAACCCTGATCTTCTCAGCTTTCAGTTTAGCAGCCTGCTCTTCCTGTGGGGATACACCAGTTAAAGAAATGTCAGTCTGAACTTTGGAATGTCTAATTATGAATTTACCATAGTCTAGAATTTGAGAAGGAATATTAGTTCCCCCGCTGGCAACAGCTACTGTGGAAATTAAAGGAACAATCAGTAATGCTGAAAAAAACTACTATGTTTAAGATGCAAAGACTTCCTGTATCTGTCTTGACATGCACACACAGATCAGATCCTGTTGCTTTGAAGACAGAATACAGTTTTTTTACACTTTGCCAGCCAATATTGCCTTGTTCCTTTGCATTCCACTTCTTTTTCTCTTGCATCTATCAATTACCAAATGCTTTAATTTGCCAAAAATTTATGACAGTCTCAGCTCATACCATATTTGCCAACAGTGTACAACTGAATACATCCGATAGATTTTCAGTTTATCAAAGTTAACATCACAATGAGAAATACCAGATCTTAATGTTAAAGAAACTTCCATTAAATAGCATTCCACGTTATTCCAGTCTGTTTAGGAAGCTTTTAACGTGTTAAACGATAGCTAAATACTTGCATACTACCTTTCATCCATGTTCCATGCTGTGTTTTTCCTCATTTAAAAAAAAGTGTTCAAAATCATCAAACATAAGAAGTTAAACATTCTTCTTCATTGATACTCTTCCATTAAATAATTGAAGTTTGTTACAATTTAAAACATTAAAAATCCAGGAAATTTGAATCTATTCTAGCGCTTAATTTGCTTTTTAAAAAAGACACTGGTATACTGCAACATTACTAATACTTACTTTCAATTTCCAGCAATCAGCCATTAATATTACTATTGCAATACAGCTGAAGTGATCTGCTGAAACAAGAGACCATTTCTGTAGAACCTCTGCATGAAGGTTTCAAATTTCAGAATTCTAAGATCTGGATTACTACAGCCCAAAGAAGCACATAAACCATCTTGTAGAACACTATGGAACTCATAAATAGAAAGCCACGCAATTAAAAACAATACTTCTGTCAGTCCCCTTAAAAATAGATTGCTTTCAGAGCAAAAGTAGCACAGAGCACAGTTCTTCACAATGATGGATGACAGCCTCAACTATAGTGATTAACTCTCCATCATTTGATTCTACAAATATAATCCCTGTGGTTCTTCTCTATTACACTATTTGGATGAAGTTGCCTTTTACTTAATGACAAAGGTTCATCCATCTTCAAATTTGTGCAGAGCTTTAGTAGAAGTTACAGTTTACAGACATTTTTCACTTCTGTGGAGCCATTGTTGTTATTCTCATCCTCTGGAGTGGCTCCTTCCTAGGTCACTTTGTCTTCCTCATACTTAGCTGCTTCTGTCCCCTTATTCTCAGAGTGTACTTCTATACAGTAACACAGTGGAGACAGCAACAGCTGTGGAGGGGGATAGACTTGCTTGTGAGAAACATAATCTTTTTCAATAAGAGGAGCCAATAAACTGACAAAAGCAGCAATAATTGGGGTTTGAAACATTATCTCAAAACTTAATTAGGCAAAGAACAATGTTTTTTATTAGGCTAGTGATAGCTAGGACTCATTTTAATTTATCATAAAGATGGTATCACATAACTAGGAAAGGTTAAACCAGATTAATATATTATTTAGAAAAAAGAAAAAACCCAACAATAAGATAACTGAAAAGATTTTTAACTTTAACCAAACGTATACAATTCCAGAATTTTAGAATATTCATCCTACCTCATAGTTACGGCTGTTTTCATCCACAAAACATTTGTTATCCAAAAGCAAAGAAAAGCTCTATTAAGGTTTGTTTTTTAAAAAAAGAAATGTTTTATTTGGAAAGGTAATGTTCTACAATTAATCATTATATGCTCTGGGCCTGCTCCTGCTCCCACTGAAGTCAATAAGAGGAAGATGGACCCTTTATATATTGTTAAGACCAATTTTGAAAAGCTGTGCAAGTTCTTTCTGGCTTTTAAAATGGTAGCCATGAACTCAATCATAAACCTTTATTTTTCTAAAGGGGCTGGGAGTATGTTCAGCATTGCTATTTACTTAAGGCATGGGGCCCAATTTTCCAGCCCACTGCATGTTGTACATGTGCATGTGAGTATACAACTATAGAAAAAATAGCACTTTACACCCACTTTGCCCATGTGCATGTGACTACATAAAGAGCAAGGATGCGGAGAATCAGGCTTCAGGACTCTAATATACCTGTGTCAATGTACTGTAATTATCTTTTCTGATATTCTAGTCTTAAATGATTCCTTAGCAGAGAACCATGATAAATTGTGTAGTGGTTTTATGATAAACAAGTTTAAGTATGTGCTATTTCTATTACCAAATTAATTTTCATTTGGAACTCTCAGAATTGGCTCCAGAGATGAAACAGTAGCCTAGAATCACAGAAATGTAGGACTGGAAGGGATCTCAATAGGTCATCTAGTCCAGTCTCCTGCCCTGAGGCAGAACTATGTATTTATACACCATCCCTCACAGGTGTTTGTCCAATTTGGTTTTTAAAACCTCCAATGATGGAGATTCCACAACCTCCCTAGGTAATTTGTTCCAGTGCTTAACTTCCCTTCCAGTTAGGAAATTTTTCCTAATGTCTAACCTATATCTCCCTTGCTGCAATTTAAGCCCATTACTTCCTGTCCTCAGTGGTTAAAGAAAACAATTTATCACACTCCGCTTCATAACAACCTTTTACATACTTCAAGACTGTTTCCACAAAGTGATCACTCTATATCTGAGCTACCAATTCTCATCCTCAAAGAAAACCTGCCCAACACTTTCAAAAGAAGAGCCTGGGAGCTTAAATTCATTAGTCTGAAAGACACTAAAAATCAGACTGAACAGAGACACTGGATTTATGGCTTATTACAACAATCTGTAACCCAATAATTCCCTCTTTTTGTCCTATGACTGGAGGGGTGTTAACAGGACACTCTACCTTGAATGGTCCCTTACAATATGTGCTAACTACTTATGCTAAACAGTCTTTCCACCTTGCATTTTGCTGTGGTGCTTTCCCAGATCTGAAGACAAGACAGGGCAGATTCCTGAGGGACTCTACTCAACAAGGTCTTCCAGTTGATTGCAAACCACTGATAACTACTCTTCAGAGTAGGCTTTTCCAACCAGTTGTGCACCCACCTTATAAGTAGGTTCATCTAGGCTATACTTCTCTAGTTTGTTTATGAGAAGGTCATGTACAACAGTATCAACAGACTTACTAAAGTCAAAGTATGTCACATCTACTGCTTCCCCCCATCCACAAGGCTTCTTACACTGTCAAAAAGGATATTAGGTTGGTTTGACATGAGTTCTTCACAAATCCATGTTGATGATCCCTTACTGCAATATTTTTAAACTAATTTTAGACTAAAACTATTAGAAATAATTCTAAAATTATAATTTCCCTAAAAAAGATTTCATTTACTAGCAGCAAATGCTAAAGAAGATTAGAATTCATTCATAAGAAAAATAGAGCAAAGCTAAAAATGTGACTTTTAAAAATAGTTAGAACTGTTTGTTAGTTATTAAATGGAGCTTTTCTTTCAAACTAATAGACATACCAGGAACAGTACAGTAGACTTGGCAGGTAATGTTTCTTGATGCAGGATGGGGAATTATGTACTGTCATGAATTTTTGTTAAAAGTATGACTGGATTATGATTTTTTTTAAAAGTATGATTGGATTAAAGTTGATATTCTTCCAAGTTTGCTACACCCTAATCTATCTGCCTTTGCTCCCCTCCAAGCCAAACAATCCACAAAACAACAACAAACCCTGACACAAGGGACAAAGAGGATTAACAAGAAGCCTATGCAACCAGACAATGTGCTGAGCTAACTACATTTCTCATTCCATGTGAGATTATTTTCATGAGAAGAAAGTCAGGTGACACTAAAATATATTTGAATACTGCTGCAAGCCATGTAACCACAAACTGACAACTGTCATAAACAACAGTCTACATTTCAGAAATATGACATACTAATCAATCTAATCACATTTAGCATAGCAATTCATTTCCCTTGCAATGGTAAACAAACCTAAAATATGAACTTGAAATAGTTTAGAACCCTTTGGAATTGGAAATAGCAGTACAACTTACTAAGGGCCCAGACTCAATGGGACTACTCATGCGAGCATTTGTATGATTGAGGTCTAAAACAAGTTTACTCCAAGCAATAAATCTTATTGAAATTATATCTAATTACAGAAGAATATCACTAATTCTCACATCACAAATACAGAAACCCAATAATTCTCAAAAAAGCTCTATTTCTCAAAGCGGTAATAGCTATAGTGAGATCTTATTAATACAAAATATATTAGCATATTATGAATGGAAATAGATAAAAATTAAGCTACATTGTGATGCAGTGTTCTCAAATAACTAAATTGTTTTGTTAGTTTTCTTGTTTATTTTCTAAACTGGCAACTTGCAGTGATTCTCCCAGTAAGTGAATTTCAACTGCATCTGAACATTACTTTTATTAAAAAAAATTATGTTAATGCCATTTTTTTTAAAGTAGCATAGTTAAAACTGAAAAACCCCCAAGAAATCAAAAATTAAAAGGTTCCTTTCGCAATGGTAACCATGGCCACATTATCCCCATGTAATTCTTTAATTCCTTTTTGAATGTGTAATTAAATACCTTCTGTTCATGTTGTTTTAACACAAAAGATGCAGGCTATGTAATGTGAATGAGTTAATGTTACTCTAAGAACCTTACTTTTTGCATTTCTTGACTTCTTACATTTTATTGTACATTAATGAAGTTTTTTGCAATTGAATTCCTTACATTTGCGGGGACAGCAGGGGTTAAAGAAAAAAATACCTGAATTTAATAAATCTAGCAATTAAGTGGTACTAATTAAGCTATGAAGTTCACACTTCATGTAAGTTAATGGGGTAGACATGATTTCATAAAAAATGAAATGGGATCCAGTAAATGATTTTAGTTTAATATTTGAAAGTTTTTTTTCCAGAAAGTTTCTCTTTACATTTTCTTTAAATGTACAAACAAGAAGGCACCATCAAAAGCAATACTGGGCAATATTAATCTGTGCATAAAAATTTCCCAGCCAAATAAGTTTGCAACGTAGCTTTATGATGATTTTAAATTTATCATTTTATCTAAAACTAGATCACATTATTCAGTGGGATAAAAACTTTTTATGCACATTTTCATTTGATGCCTTGGCAAGAGTGTACACATGAACACCCTTCTATTATACAATCCACTATAAGCAGGAAGGACATGAGGAAAGACATTAAACTGAGGGAGGGAAAAAAAAAAAGACCATTCAAGGTTTCTGTTCATGCCACCACATTTCTTAATTCTCATGCATCCAAACCTGTAATGGTTTAAAAGGTAAAACAGGAGAGGCTTAGAAAAAAGCAGAAAATGACTTTTGTTCTGGGCTGCTGTTAAAGCTCCTTTACTACATAATAACTGGAATAAATATCTTCAGGAAAATAGATAACACTTTTTTTTTTTTTTAACTGTTCAGCAGCTAACACAAGTATAGCTTACTAGAAAAAACAGTAGTTCTAAAGTATAATTGGCAAATACAGCCTCAGTGTATCTATTTATCAAATATGCCCTTGCTGCTTTACTATATTGGCATAATTAAGATAGCCCTTGTCTTCAGATTTGCCCAAGCTTCTCCCTAGAAGTACCTACTTTTTTTTTCCCCCAAAATAATCAAAGAAATGGTATATACGAGGTAGACAATAGTGAAGTTGACTCCTAATCTAATGGATGTGCAAGACTCAACAATAAAAAACTATATATTTTTCCTCATCCCCGCTGGTCATCATCAAATAGAATCACAGTCTGCACCCTTCATCTACTCTGGTATAACAAATCCAAATTACAGGGGGCACAGTAATTATGATTCCCAACCTAACCAACAGTGCCAGAAAGTGGACAGCAATATATTAAAATGCGAGGAGTGCCTCTTGGGTGCTACTGTCTCTTTTCCTATGCTATGGAAATAATTTAGGAATTGTCCATCAGAGACTTCTGAATATGTTGTCTTACTAGGGTGTTTTTTCCCCACATTACACCAAGGAAGAGCACTCAAAATAGTGAATTTGATCCTTTCTTTCAGTATGAAGAAAAACTGTTGCTAGTAATTTTAATTCATTTGAAGGACGTTATTGTTTTCTGGCAGTATGGGAAAAGGCGTCCATGTGTTTCCCACAACTTGATTTTTATACTTGTAAAGGGGAGGTAAACAGAAGAGCTTTTAGATGCCACAGACTTTTGACTTCACTTGACTTTTTTAGCCAAGAAGTTTTACAACAGAATGCTATCATAAATGTTAAATGCTCTCCAAGAATTTGGAATCTTTAATGGATATTTCCAGTGACTCAGAGTATATTTAAAATGGGACTGCCTTTAAAAACAGTCTGACAAGAGGAAAAGTCACTCTAGTAAATGCAACAGGTTTTTTTTGGAGGGGCGAGGGTTGCAGTAGGAAGGGGCGAGTGTCAAGGGTATAAACCCAAAAGTGGGAACTGCATTTTATCCGTAAGGAAAAAGTTACATGCAGGTGGAAAGAAGAAGCATCACCTTGGTCAGCAAATGAGAAGGCTTTCCTGCAATGTTTCTCAGAAGGAGGGATGTTTCCCTGTCCAAATAGGAGTGCTTGTGCAGAAAGAAAGAGAGAAAGAAAATAAGTCAAAGGAAATCAGTGCAGTAATTTTATAGTGTGTTGATTACAATAGACAAGCAGAGTTTTAGCAAACACTTAAAAACATTCCACACTTAACTTCCCCACACAAACTCCTCCCCTCCATAAAACTCTAACGATCTCTAGACAGAGAATTCCAGGAACACTTGACTGAAAGCAAAGGTTTAATAAGCAACTGTACTACTAAAAAGACACCACCTTGTCCGTCACCTGTTTTTCAATGGTATAAAAATGATAAAATACACTTAATGAAAATTTTTTCTTACCTGTTACTGATTTCTTTTCTACAAGATACTGGCTAGCATTTTCAAAAATACTTAAGTGACTTACGAATACAAGTAAATGAGACTTTCATTACTAAGTCACTTAGATACTTTTGAAAATCCTACCCACATCTGGCAAATCCTATACAATTGGGCTTGCTGCTTCTGCTGTGCAGAGATGAAGGCAGTCCAGAATTCTCAATCATGGAAGCAGGACATGCCGTTCAAGCTTTGCACCCTGGCTGCTGTTCCCAAGAAGAGAACTTCCAAAACTGAAGAAAAAACCTTACCATAATGAGAGTAACGGATAATGCTGAACTATAATCAACAAATTCAACTTTTTATGTACAGATATCCTCTTTTCACATATATTCGCTCTCTCTAAAAATACACTCCCCAGAAGGAATCAGATTGCCAAATATCTCTCAGTGAGAAATTCGCAGGTAACCAAGTTCTCTCTCTTACACAAGTTGTCTGACAAGCATCCACATCTGGGAAATGACCAAGCATTAGAATTTCCCAGACAAGACAGCAGATCAAAGACAAAAATATGACTCCCTCCTGAACTGCTTATGCCAGTAAGAAAAATGTAATATGAAATGTAAAATCTGAAGTCCATCCATTCAGGTTTTGGAGTTGGTAAAGCATGGCTTTTCTTCTTGGACAGCTTTTGCTATACTTTTCACAAGCAGCTATTCCACCAGCAAATTGAGCAGAATCCAGATTCTGCCTGAGGTGGGAGTCTTCTTTCCACAGAGATAGCCATAGGTTGGTAAATGGCTACTGCATTGGCCAGAACTTAAATTACAAATAAACTGCATCAGTCACAAAGAAAGACAGGAAGAATTTTTTCTGAGGACTAACTTGATGACCCTCTCTCTCAATTCATTCCTGAGAGATCACTACAAGAGGACATTATTGCTCTGGAATACATGTACGGAAGAAAATGGTCTGGAAATTCTCTGTTTCTCCTTGGGGAGATGTCGGTTTTGCTAATACCAGGGTAAGTAAGGGTAAGAAAGAAATTCCCCTTTGATAATTTGTTTAGACTGGGAAAATGAGTGCTATTTTAATATATATGCTAATTAACATGTTAGCTAATATTTTCAAAACACCACCGAGTATATGCACTGATGTTTAAAAACACACTACTCATGGTCAGCCAAGTCCTTGTCTAGACCAGGATTTAAACATGTGATGTTGGGATGTGTTAGCGAACAAGTTCTAATACATTTGAAAAATCTAGTATAGACACAGCACTCCGTAGCTTAATCCATGCTAAACTGGTTAAGATAAAATCTAAATTCACCTCAAGCTTTAACTTGACCAGCATGGCATATGTTAAGATACACAGCGCCCTGTCTACACTACAATTTTCAAATACATTAGTTAGAAGATGTTGGCTAGCACACCCTACAATCACATCTTTTATGACCATGGTCACCTAATAACTTTTTCAACATCTCAGCCTTTATCTATATGAGATGCTAAGGGATGTTTAAGAAGTGATAACATTTTAAAAACAACTCTTTTTCTCAGTCTAGATAAGCCTGAGTGTGTACACTGTATCCTTGACCAAGGAACAAAACACTTTGTTTAACATGAAAGCATGAGTAAAGTGAAGCTTGCCTGTAAGGATGTTGTAAAATATAAATGAAGACTTGCCTGCAAAGCTTCCTCTCCTTTCTAGGAACTTCCACACTCAGCAAGAACGGCATGTATCATACTGACTCACTGAGAGACTTTACCAAATTCTTTGGGTAATAAATGGGGAAACACTTTCTATTCAGCTTGGCTGTGTCAGAGTGGAGCTCAAGGGTGTCAATAACATTTCTTAACATAAGGAAAAATAATTCTATTTGAATAATCTAATAGTGTTCTTGTTGGATTTAATGTATTCCAGCTCTCCCTTTCTTGTGGGATGCATCATGGCTAGAGAGAGGGCTACTGAAGCATGCTACTTGGGCTTTTTTTCTATGGCTGTAACTCCTTAGCCTTCTTGGATATCAACGACACAACCAGGTGGGAGTTGGGAGCTCAGTCTCTCCCCCAGGAGGTAGTGCTGTTTCTTGGAAAGGCATTTTTGACATAAGGCTGTTAATAGCACCTTACAGAAGACATACCTTCTTCCCCACACTGGTCACCCTGCTTGCTGTCTGTGGGGGGGAAGCACGCTCACAAGAGTAGCAAGACAGTCTCGAGTTGCAGTGGGGGAGGTCTAGGTTGGATATTAGGAAAAAGTATTTCACTAGGAGGGTAGTGAAGAACTGGAATGGGTTACCTAGGGAGGTGGTGGAACCTCCATCTTTAGAGGTTTTTAAGCTGTGGCTTGACAAAGCCCTGGCTGGGATGATTTAGCTGACGTTAGTACTGCCTTGAGCAGGGGGTTGGACTAGATGACCTCCTGAGGTCCCTTCCAACTCTAATATTCTAGGATTCTATGAAAGAGAAGCCCTAATGCCTCAGACCACAGAGGATCAAGAAAAGGAATTTTAACAGAAAACAGTACTGCTGGAGTTCTATGTATTTATTATTTAGCTGAAAATATAACAAGTGGCCTGCAGTAACAGGAGCATGCTCTGAAGCATAATGGTTCCATGTGGTGAACTGTAGCCAGGATGTCTGGCTTGAGGGGTTCCTTGCTTCCATTACTGATTAATTTTGGGGAGAATTGCCAGACATTCTCATAAGAGAAAAGAATATTTTGCTAGTTATATGAGTACAATCAACTATTAATTTCAACAGAGTTGAGGGAACTCAGTGTCTTGCAGGATTGTGCTCCAATAGCACAATTACTCTATAAGCAATCATAGCAGGTATCAGCCATCATAAGTACAGATAGAAACTTTCACAGAGAAGGGGAATTCTATTCTATCCAGAAAAGTGGATGTATCCTATATAGCTTAAAAATCAGCGCTGGTACAGGGAAGTGTAAATTTTGCTCAGGGGGCATTCTCCTCGCTAAAGGGACATATGTATCAGCTTTGTCTTATGGCTGGAATGCCAAAGGGACATCCTCCAGCTAACCTGACCACATCACAGTCAGCACATGCTACCTGGACTGTGTTGGTCTTCTACACAATCACCCACTTTATCTCAAGGGGGGTTGCAGTCACGCTGTACTACTGCAATCTTCTTCCAACCAGTAGGTTTTTCGCCACAGGGGAATAAACTGGCCTAATCCCTACATAAATTTGGCCCTGAATTTGTAACTTTCATCTGTTTGTTCAAACAGAAGGAACAGAAACCTTGGATCAAGTATGATAGTTTAAGGGTTCACTTGGCTGTCAGCATTAGGTATAAGCGCAGTTCTCAAAGAGGGATAGAAATTTGCAACCCTTTGAACCAATGGCTACTGTGTGACAAACCAGAATAATTAAAAATAGGCTTTTACAAAACAGAAGCATTTGCACCACACATGCATGAGCTCCTTTTTACTACAGGATTGATTGTAAGAGCTGGCCCTAGGTATTTTTGAAAGGAAAGAAGTCAGTATTACTGAAGTATCTGTTCAAGCAAAAGCCAAATAAAAAAGAAGACTTAAGGGGATTCACATTGTTCACACTGCTTTCCCGATCTGCAGCAAAAATCAAAATATAGATATTCACTGAAAAGGATTTAATTATAAAGCAGTAATAATGAGATTTGATTAGACTGATTCTGATCAGAAAAATCTGTTAGAAAAGCTATGGCAGTCATACTGCCGTATGAATTTGGGCTGCACTGACATGTCAAAGGGCAAGAAGGTTATAGTCCTTTTTTGCGCATCTCTGGGGTGACCCTGGTTCTGAAACACCATATTTACTTTTGGGCACCTCAATTTCAGAAACATGTAGGGAAGTTAGAGGGAGTATGGATAAGAGCAGCAAAAGTGATTAAAGAGCTGGAAGGATCGATTTATGAGGAAATTTAAAAGAATAAATTATAGCTTGGATATGTGTGGATATAATATTTTTCAAATACCTGAAGTGAGTAAATACCAGAGAGAGGAATAATTTAGGGTGGTCCAATGGAGTACTAGGCATGAGGGGATATAACTAGGAAAAGAATTATTTACATGGTTACTTTTGTTTCATTTTATGGGGCAGAAATACACTCTGTAAACCGAGTCTGCACTTTTAAACTACTTAAAACCTATGTAATACAAAAAAAGCATTTAATTCAAGTATCAGGAAAAGTTTTGAGATTGATATTTCTTAAATTATGGAATAACCACCTGCCAGGAGAAGTCATGGAAACCTCATTACTTGAGGCATTTCAAGATAGACTGGATATAAAGCAAGAAATATTTATAATAGCAACAATCCTGCATTGGGCACTAGGGATGGACCAGATGACTCATTATCCAATTTTCCTCTCTAAATTCTATGATTCTATGCTACAAAAATTTTGACCCTACAAACCCTTGACACACACAGTCTTTTTAAGTGTAATCCTAAATGAATTTATTTTTTATAGGTACAATTTACATCTAAAATTACCAGTGACATAAAATTCAGAAACCCATATAAAAGAGTTTTCACATACAGGTAAAAACAAAATCTGCATTAAAACTTGCTACTCCAAGAGGGATGGGCAAAAATGTTTTGTGGTAACTTTTTCATATTTCACCAATTATTTGGATCATCAGATATTTCTGTCCTTTACCCATTCAACTTTAATTTAATAGGTTAGAATAAGTAGAAGGTAGCCAGTGACAGTAAATTCATTCCTGACTGCTTTTAGAGTCTAAAAATAAATTATATTCAGACAAAATGGGGGGAGGGGGAGGGAGACAAACCAGCCACAATATAATATTTCTTAATGTAGCCATACTTAGTGTTTGCCAGGTGGCCAATAAAATCCTGTGTTCCATTAATTTTTTTTCCTGCTTTGATAGTTGATTCATTGACTCCTAGCATGGACAGCCAATCAGTTTCAAATAACTAAAAGACATTTCCACTGTAGTGCAATAAAAAACATATAGTTCTTTCCTTTACAGGGTAATGTCTGTAATACTGCAATCAGGTAGCATACAATTCGACACTAGGAATTAAAAAGGCTTGAAACAGTCTTTGAGGCAATTGAGAAAAATGTTTAATACAAAGGCAATCCCTCCCCCCATTAAAGGAAGAAGGGCTAAAATAAAGAACAGAGCATGCTTAGGAGAAAAATGCATCTCTAGCAGGGAAGTAAGATAGCTAAAGCACCGCATTAGAAGACATTCTAGTCAGTTTTAGTTATGCCATTTGCACAGCTATATCTAGAATACTCAAATAATTAATGTTTTCCAGTAAGTACACACACCAGGTGTAACATGACATATTCACATACATGTAATCAAGAGCAAGTCAAGCAGAGTGTCTGTAGGAGTTTGCTAAATAGGTAAAATAAAAAATGGCCAAGTATTTCCAGACCAGCTTCATTCACAAAGTATTCATTCAAGCCAAAAACTGTACACACAGTGTACAGATGGCTAGAATCCCTCTACTTGATTTATTTATAGGTAAAAATTTTGAAACACATTCGTTTCTTTAAAGACATATGATCTTGTCTTTAGTTGGGCTGAATTTTCTTTTCCTGATAGCATTCAAACAATTGAATCAAGGGTTTAACAGTGCCTTTCCTAAGTTCTTGTATAAAATGAAGTTATTAAATCCTACATGCAATGCAAAGAGTAGAAAAGTTCTTGAACTTCATCCTGCTGTATGCATTAGATGAAACTTCTTAAAATTGGATATTTGTGAATATTCAAATACTCAATATTTTCCGCTTTCTTTCAGTGAAGCAGTTTTAGAGTCAGCAAACTCTTGTCAATTACTGTACACTGTAATGGTAAGCCGGTGTATTAGCTTCTGTGGAGAATGTGGAAGATTGCTGCATTATTTTTATAAAATGTGTAACTCAGTTTACTTTTTGGGTCTTGTGCTGCTTGCTCCCTGCCCTCAATAGGTGTTGGGAGTGAAAATGGGTGATCAATGGACTAGTGTGCGTCAAGTAGCCATATCTGGGTTGCATGAAAGGACTATCAAGACACAGTGGCATGTGAATAGATCCATCTGGGCAATAAACAGATATGCTAAAGAGGTGGCCAAACCAAGAAGACTGGTTCTACCACATTGGCTGGTAACTAAGCAATGGGTCATCTGATGGAGGACTTTCATCACCTGACGAGGTTGATCAGGAGGTCACCTGACAAAGGGAACTGAAAGTTATAAGAGACAGCATCTCAATAGCTATTTTTGAGATTTGGAGGCAACCTAACGCAGAGGTCAGATAGATTCCATGATCTGGAAGTCATGAACAGAACAGAGAGGAAAGATCCTGGACTCCTTAGAAGACTCTGACCAAATCCCAAAGAACCGTTAAGAGCAGTGAGATGAGGCAGGGAGTGGCATATAGGTGTTTTATTGTTTTGTCTGGATCTGTATATTTCTTGTGCTATCTATACTAATGAATGATTGGTTTTGGAACCGTTTTGCAAAGTCTATTTGCTTCAACTATTCCCTGTCCTTGAAGAGGTAAACTGAAAACCAGAGTGCACACAAAGGCTGGAGTTCTGGATAAGGGATATGCTCAAGCTACTGGGGCATCTGCAGGAGCCAGCACCAGTTTCAAGGCGCAGGCAGTTGAACTGCAGGGTCTCCAAAGTGGGTGCTAGACAGAGGATCTGTATCCTGAGAGTATGTCTAGAGATCTAAAGCCAGAGGCAGTGCTTGGCCTATGTTCAGACTCAAGAAGCTTAAGAATACATGGGTCCAGTGTGGTAGAATCCAAAAAGCAGCCTAGTGAGTGTCCTGCAGGGCAGTGGTTCTCAACCAGGGGTATGCGTACCCCTGGGGGTACGCAGAGGTCTTCCAGATGGTACATCAATTCATCTAGACAGTTGTCTAGTTTTACAACAGGCTACATAAAAAGCATTAGCAAAGTCAATACAAACTAAAATTTCATAGACAGTGACTTGTTTATAATGCTCTACATACTAGACACTGAACTGTAAGTACAATATTTATATTCCAATTGATTTATTTTATAATTACATGGGAAACATGGGAAAGTCAGCAGTTTTTCAGTCAGTGTGCTGTGAGCCTTTTGTATTTTTATGTCTGATTTCATAAACAAGTAATTTTTTAGTGAGGTGAAATTTGGGGTATACGACATCTGACTTCTGAAAGTGGTACATTAATTTGGAAAGTTTTCAGCGCCACTACTGCAGGGGAAGCTTGACGAGGGTTGTGGCAGCTTCTTGCATGGATCTCATTGCCTGATTTCTTCACAGAAAGTATCCAGGTATGGTCTCACCACAATTAATGTAAGCAACATGATGTAGCTTGTTCTGGTCATCAGAGAAAAGGCAAAAACATTTAGTGTAGAATGGAGGAAAAAACTGATTTTACAAATCAGCATTAAATACAATCTTCTTACCAGAAACATTGTCTTTTCAAGGACTATGTTTACAACACACACAAAAGGAACTCACTGTGTTTGAGTGGTTTTGCACAATAAAGAATAAATTGTCAAACTATGTTTAAAATACTTTCCTTTTATAAAATTTATTTTAAAAGGTCAAGGATAGATGTGAAGGGAAACATATGGTGGGAAGAAAACAAATGAATGAAATTAAAACAGAAAAATGCACAAAATGAAGTAAAAATAACAAATAATGTGAAGAGGCAACTCAAGCTGCATGAGATTTTTTAGTAATAGTATTTCAATTTTTGCAAGTTGCACTTAGATACCATAAAATGAACACTATATCAAAAAGGTTTCAGATCAAAACCAAGATTCTCTGATCAAATATTCTCCTCCAATAAAAGATTTATAAAAACCTAATCCATACCCTTGACAGAAGTTCTTAAAATTATAAAAATGAAAAAAATTGCAAGCTATCATATGCATAAAAATCCTTGAATTTAATCCAAATAACTGAAAATCAAATAAATATGAAAATAGAGGGATACCTCTAATAACGCCTCCAAAATTAAACTTTAATCTCAAACACGAGCAGTAAAAAAAGAGATTTAAGTACACAAATATGTTGACACAACACATTCCACCAATCACCAAAGGTTTTATGTCATCAGAAATCATATTACAAGAGCTACGTTTGAACAAAATGGACATTAAGTTCTGTTTAACTTCAATAAATATTTTTAAACTGTAAAATACTTTTCACATACAGTTCATTCAATAAAAAACAGGTTGCCCTGATGTTCATAAAAACTTGGCATATGTCTTTGTTCCAAATTACTTTTAGGACTTCAAAGATTTCTTGCATTCCTTCCTTTCTTCAAAGAAAAGGATACATCCATTATCTTCAAGCCTAAATACCAAGAGAGGTTCATGGACCAGCTGTTGGGTATAGCATTTTACAACATTTACAAAGAGCTCTCTACACAAACACTGGATTGCTTATCCTATTCTAAGAGATTCAATGCAAATAGAGCACAATTCTATCTGCTCCTTTTCACAAATACTGCAAACATATATAACTACAATGCAGTATGACCACGCATGTTTTCAAGCATTTAGAATATAAACTTCTGTACTAAACAATTCCACCCTACTGTTTGTGTACTTGACAGCTAAATAAGATAAAGGTAATATGTACCATTTTACTCAGTGTTTTCTTGTAAGAATGTAACTAAAACTAATGTCCATGTCAAGTAACAATATTAGCAGCATCACAAATCTTTTCCTGTCAATACCAATACACAATTTCTCCTTCCATGGTGACAAAATACTCAGTTACAATTTGGTAGTCTTCATTTATTTGAAAGAAGGGAATGGAGTTGGTCTGCTTAATGTGTTTTTCTTTGCTATAAACAAAGAACATCTCTGAAACCGAGACTGCAAATATTTACATCAATCTCAGGTTTTATAAACAAAAAAAATAAAAGACACCCTCATTTGTCTATATTATACTTCACTCTCAAAGGGATATTTATGAATCATCTAAGGCTTTTGAAGATTCTATTAAGAGTTTTAGCTTTCCCAAAAATAAACATGAGACAAACTTGCAAGGAAGTCTTTGTTAGACAAACTAAAACAGATGGACTCAGAGGACACGCACATAACATGATGATGATCACTGGAAAGTAATCTGTTGAAGTGTATTGAATATCCAGAAACTGTTTTCCGCCCCTTTCACAAAGAATTACAGTTTCTTTTTTTGTAAAATCAATTAATTGTTTTAATTCTTGAGGCTGGTAGGGCTCAAGAGCAGAACAAACTTCAAGTTAAAAAAAAAAAATAGCGCTGTAAAAAATTCCAACAAACACCGAAATGTTTCACACAATAATGGAATGGATTACTTCTTCCCAGTCAAATGTCTAAAACATGCATCTTGGGTTGCAAATTTATATGTAGAGACAAAAACCTGTATGTCAACTTGCTTATTTAGAAACTGGACTCTTTAGAAAAAATTTGCTTTTAAAATATGCAATAAAATACTGCATCTTGCAACTACATAATGATCAGAGTTACTACATGACAAGCCAAACACTTAACATTGGCAGAATTCATTTTTTTTAAATGTCAATAGATATCAATATTTATTTTAAGCATTTTTTCAGTTTTTATTCATTTACATTTTCACATCTGTGCAAAATTATGGGTTGTAAGCTTTTTATCTATTTAAATTTTCAGAATTGTAGGAAACCATTGGAAAATCAGACAACGGGGGGAGGACAGAATTATTTAATGACAGTAGGCACTGAGATTCAAAAAGTTAAATCTTTATAACCGTTAAAACACAAATTGCCAACATCACCTCTCAAAAAGTAAATATCCTTATATCAAATGTTAAAATTCTCAAATTTCAATGATCATCAATGGAGATACTTTTTCATCTCTGGATGTACACAGGGAAATTGACATTTACTGACAAAAAACTAATGCTTCCAAACCTACATACACATATTATTAGACATGAAAACCCAGAAGTTAACTAGGACTTGACTGCATTGCCCAACTTTACTGAATACATGAGAGTTCACATCAGTTCCTTTGTCTTAGGACGTTGGTCCTCTGAAGTTAAGAGACTTGAAGGATACTATATGGAGCAATCTCTTCATTCAGAAATAGGTGGAATATAACTAAAAGAACTTATGTTAAATTATGATCTTTGAGTACATCTGATATATCTAATAATGTATTATTCGAAAAGTGTATCGCCTTTACATTATCCAAATATTAAAATATTGTATTTCTGTAAACAGCTAAGTTTACATGTTCTTTACACTGTCACTACACTGCAAATTTCACAGTTCTTCCACCAAAAAAATCTTCTGAAATTCCTTAAGAACTTACTCCTTAACTTGCTATTCTTAGCTTTCTGTTTCAAAGAAGATTTAATCTATACCCAATCTATACCCGTTACCTAATGTGTAACATTAAGGACTTGCATTTGATCTCACAAACAATAGAACATCTTGCTACATTTCGTATGAAGTCATCTAAATCGTAAATGGATGAGGTCCTCACTGAACTTTCTCCTTTAAAATACAGTCAGTGCTACTCCATTCAAATCTACAGAAAAGTAAGGCTGTTGAAATCTACAAAGTGATCATTTTCAAATACACTATCAAATTTCATAATTTATATATACTATGAAAAAATCATGCAAATTGTTTATGGCTACACACTGCCTGGCCGTTCTGTAAACATACTGCACAGCTAGGACTTGCTCTGTTACTTAGACGGATGGAAAATAACAGCACATCACAGCAAAATATATTTACCAATGACAAAGACTACAAATATTGTAGACAAAACACTTAACTACAATTTAGCATGCATAAACTGCAATATTAAAGCCATTAATCAGATAATGAAAAATAAGAACTAAGTCAATATGCAGATGTAAAAAAAAATGACAATCAAGAACAAAGAAAACAAATGACTAACACAGAAAAGTGTTAGTGTGGTGAGGAGAAATCCCATGCAAGTTTTTCTGTATATTTTCATTCACAGAGTAATTGTTCTATACATGTGGATAGTTTTATTAAAACTAGAGTATTGTATGCAATTATTAAACAGACTGATTAATTCCTTTTATGTAGAAATTCACCTATTACTAGGATATCTGCATTTGCTGTACTCTTGTCTAACTTATCTTCTAAAATGGCTTTAGCAGAAGGAAGAATCCTGAAAAAAGCTTAAGTAAAATACTGGGTTTTGAATAAATGGATTTTCAGCAGAAGTTTTGACAAAGACTAACATGACTGATCAGGTTTGGATTGTTTTTTTGTTTTGTTTTGTTTCTACATTTATGACTTCAGCAGAAAACTAGTTATCAAATCTAAATAATATTCTATTTTCATGAGTTTCTCTTGGCCCTATTAAATATATTAAGACTACTAAATAGTTTGCCTAATTTATCCAGCTGGGGGCATTGTTGTGCAATTTATGTTTTGCAGATTCATTGTAAGATCCTGAAAAATGCTTTACAACTCCATTTTACAATCAGATCTGTTCTCAGAGAAAAAAAACTTAAAAAGGGGATGGTAACAGAAACAGCGACATCTGATAAGAAAAACCCACATTTTGGCACTTTTGAAAATTCTGTGTAAAGGTTACTAATGTAATTGCAAATGGTAATCGTATTTCCTAGTCTTCAGACTCTTATCTTTAAGATTCAAAATGACAGTATTTTTGAAGAAAAAATATGTCTAATTTGAAAGACAGACTTTAAAAAAAAGGAAATAAATTTAACTACCTTAAATTTGGTAGATAAAAGGCTTGCCTACCAAACTGAGTTTTTATACCTTTATTCTATTGTTATAAATAAATACTCAGATTTTATTCCTGGCTCTGCCATTAGCCTGCTGATGACCTTGGGCAAGTCACATCACCTCCATATGCCTCAACAACCCCATCTGTAAAACTGGGATAGTGACATTGACCTTCTTTGTAAAGCTCTAAGATTTATGGAAGAAAAGCACTATATAAGAGCTAGGTGGTATTATTATAAATCACAGAACGCATCTAGTTGAGAAATCTCATATTGGATCCTTCCCTTGGAATAGCTGAAGTTTTGCTATCCGCAATCAGGCTTTACACACTGTTTTAACTAGAGTGTAAATAGTTTATTCAAACTAGCACATTCAGGAATTAATTGCTAGAGGATAATAAGGATCAACTTAAGGAAGTCTGCAAAAAAGTACATGTTATGATACAGGCTTCTCTATAGTCTCTGCTGCTGAGGTGTTAACATATAAGGCTCAAAACACTGATGCAGTTTCTAATTGCAGGGGGCACTGATATAGCCATAGGCAAACAAATAAAAAGGAGAAAGACAGACAGACACGTTATAACTTACAGGAGTCAGCTCAGCCTCCTCTTCTGTGAAGTCAATGTGACGCTTGGACTGCTTGATGGGATGTCCCACAGAAACATTATGCTGTGAAAATGAAGGAATGGGAGAGGAGGAGTGGGAAAATGAAAGAAAAAGAAAGAGGAGGAAAAGGCACCATTTATTATCATGCAGGAAAAGCAGGAAGGAGCAGTGATGTGAACCAGTAAAAGAAAGGGAAGTGAAAATAAACATATCAAGCAACATGCAACATCCTTGCTCCCACCCTGTGGTGCAACAACGATCAATGATTTTTAGGGATAAGACTAGAAGCTTATTTTCCCTTTCTACCTACTCCAACAATCTGGAAGCAATTTATTTGTGTGTTATATTCTAGACTGCAAGGAAAGAAAATAGTAACCAATTTCTGATGAATTATTGTTGTTTATTTTCATGTAAAGAGTGTGTTATCTTTGGCCATTTTTCAGCTACACTGATACTGATTAAGAAGAAACCAGACTCAGATAATACACATTAGTAAATAACTATGGACTTCAAACCTAAAATATATTCTCCCCTCTGCACCTTTCACCCTATCTCCCCCCAAATATCCTAACACAGAAAATAATGCCACTTATTAGCACTACATTTTCTTCCTGTAACTAACTACAAATCCAAACGTAACAGTATGTTAAACTAAAATGGAAGGCTGTTTTCTGTTTTATTCATAACTAGCCAATCACAGGCAATCCTTATCCAACCGGGTAAAAATTAACCAGTATCACGAGCAAGAATGACACAGCAGCAAGACAAGAATAAATGACAGCCTCCAATTGTCAACTGTCCCTTCAGTATGTCTCATTCTATGGAGTCAAGCTCCTTTATAATCCACAAAAATCCTGAGTTTGCATTTCTGTAAATTGCAACAGTGCATTTGATTTATTAAAGAAAACTATAGAAATTCCTTTAACATTTTACACTTTACTGCTCCACTGAATGCTGCTGTGTTCCTAATTTTGGTCAGCTGTTCCAAATGTGTTTTTGGGCCAACTATGGCCAAACGAGTAATTTTGCTAATTTTACAGAAATGTAGTATCTCCCGCCCCACCTTTTCTAGTATGAATCTCTGCACTTCTTCAATATTTGTAATTATCTCGGTATCAAGAGGACAAGAAACTGATTTACAAAAAAGAAAAAAATTCTGTGCTCACATATTATTTACAAGCTCCCTTAGCAAATCATCACACCTTTTAGGGAGAGATTTTCATTGGGAGTTGGGTGCTTTTGACAGAAAACCTTTTAATTATATCACATTGTAATACCATAGCACAATTCCATTTTTCTGTTTCTCAGTTCAGATCCAGTTCCTTGGTGCACACCTGTCTCTTCTGAAGTGTGAGTTGTCCAGATATTCTTGTGAGGAAGTTATTAATTTAGAAGTTTTTAACAAGGTTTATTGATGTTTGAATTCCTGTTCAATTATTTGCTTACGGTTTGTCTAAACAGTGGGGTAATGCACACTACAGGAGTGTGATGTCTGAGTGCACTAAAACATGTTGCACATTAATTGGCCTGTATAGACACCCCCCTGCTGGTGGGCTCTAAATGTTCCCTAGTACTCTTTAATGTAGTGCTGTTTAAAACAGTACCAATTAATGAGCAACAAAAAGCACATCCCCATAGTGCACATTGCCCACCATGTACACACACCCAGTTTATCTGTATGTGTACTGTATTGACGGTACAGTATATATTATGCATCTGTACCTTTTGAGAGAGAGAGTGTCTGTCTCTCTATACACATATGTAGCAGGAAGCCTCTTTTGTATTATTTGAGATGCTTTGTTTTGTTGTGGAATAGATTCCTCACAGTTAGAGGCGTCATGAATCCCTTTCTGCTAAATTATCTGGAACTTCCAGGTGGAACCAATGGGATTTGTAAGGAAAGGGCTATTTATATTTTCCGACTGGAGTGCCCTATTCCAAACAGTCTCCTTCATCAATGGACATTTGAGGATGGGGAAAGAGAAAGTTATTTTTCTAATGGGGACACGTGAAGGAGTGAAGTGTTGAAAGGGTTAGAAATACTTTACTGGGGATAGCTGTGGTATCAACAGTGAACTCTGATTAGTCTATTGTCATCAGCAGCTCTAATAAAAAAAGTACATGCACACTTGGATCCAGGCCCAACTACTTCAAAGAAGTTCCAGTTCAGCTGATTGCTTCTGGCAAGTGTCCATATTCTCTCTATGGATCAGGAGAAAGCCCATCATTTGATCAGCCCAATGAAGGTTGGAGTCTTGAGCTAAGCTTCTTCTTCCTAGAAAAATACAGAGTTGGGCACTGGAACTTCCTATGTGTTTGAAGTCTCCAAAAGAACATTGGGCGGGAGGGGGGGGGGGAGCAGTCCTATTTAAATTCTGGGAGGTGCTAAGACAGTACATTGCTGAGAGTTATATAAGTATCTGGGCGGGCGGACATGTTCACAATATGAATCACCTGCAAGAGGCTGTTGATAAGACTTCTTAAGAAACAGATTTAGATAATAACTTGTGATAGTGGAAAAATTATTTTAAGGTTTTTTTCCTGGCATATAGAAAGTTTTCTCTTCTGTTTTAGTGGAAATGGGTTCTTCTCCTGTTTTCAACCTCCCTAAGTTTTTGGTATACAGTGCAGTACTTTTAAGAATGCCTATCTGTTTATCTCCCTCTCTCCTGCTGCTCCTTGTGTTTGCTTTTTTATACCTTTAAGAAAAATAATTTAAGGTGGGAAAGAAACAGTCTACCATGTTTGAGTTCAAACACACATGACTTTAAAATCACAGGGGGATCAGGGAGACAACACTTAGCCCTAAAACTGAATGCAATGTAAATATGGCTGTAGTGACATCATTACATCATTTATTCTACAAGTCAAATACCAAATTCCTTCATTACTGTCAATTTCACTAGTTAGCTGTGACAATCAAGATGTAAGTTTTTAATTTAACTTGAAAGAGGGCACCTCCATTAGAAGAGTGCACACTAAAACTATGTTTAGGGAATTGGTCCAGTACAGTCTCAGAAGGAAGAATGTCACCTACTGAATCACTAAGAATAGTTTCCAACATCAAGTAGATTTTCCATGGTGGTTTCCAGTCCGAGCACTAACCCAGTCTTAGCTTTACTAGCTTGTATAATCTGAAGACATACAACAAAGTGTCATGGCTGCAGGCATGGAAACCCAATAAAAATAACATGTTAATTTAAAATAATTTAACACTCAGATAATATATTAACCATAAGAAGTGTATTAACTGGAACGTTAAGATATTTCAGCAATTCAGCTAAAAAACTATTCATTAAATGGCTGGAAGTGAGAACGTGTATTTAAGCTTCCAGCACTGTGCACTGAGGTTGACACTATTTTCACAAATATTTGCAATGAACTAACAAGTTACCTAAACAAACGATAAAAAACTGATTTGCAAACGGATTTGGAATTTTAGTTTTCTATGATCTTCTATTCTAAAATTCTTCAAATTCCTCCACACAGGTCTCTCCATAATTATTCTCAACTTTCCTTTTTTGAAAAAAAAACTCAGTAAAAGAAATCAATATTCTCCAAAAAAAGACTTCTATTACGGGCTACCTTATAGATGTAGTACATCATACAAACAGAATGTCATACTGATCTTATACACAAACTACTCATGGGAGTAGCTAATACAACTGAATACTGCAACGCATAAACAAACAAGTTCCTAAAAATTACAAACTGATAAGTTTATCTTTAAGATATTTTGAAATAACCCTGTAAGTTTTGGCAAGTGAAGTCTCATTTTATTTATATTTCAGAAACATTTTAATAAATGGATTGCTGATACTTATGCTGCCAACAAAGCTGAAAGTCAGATAGTGTGTCAAGATGATGGATTCACACAATTTTCCTTTACTGTTGAACTTTTTTTTTAAAAGTCAAAAATATCATTTGTGATGAACTGTTCAAAAAAGAGGAGAAGGGGTAGAAGGAGGAGTTTTGTTAACAACCATGGTTATGTCTCATACTTATTAACTCTTTTAATTTGCTGAACTTTACAGACTAAAGAAAGGGTAATTGGAAGAACCCTAGAATACACAGTCCTTGGTGGCATATGGCCAACAATTGGAATGCCTTAAAAGAATAGGAAAAGAACCGGTTTAATTTAAAACCTTAGAGTTTAAGTCCCCAGTCCCAATTTGGTGCAAGTCAGGACTTCACATAACTACATAAATACAAACATCATCTTACATCCTTGACATATGCTAATCACACACAATTCATAGAACACAAGGAACAGAACACAGGCTCCCAAATACACATACAAAAGCCAATACTCCCCCATGTTAAAACGATGGCCAACCTAAATATAAAATAGGCCAAACTTGTTTTAAATCATCCCAAGAATAAATGAACAGATTCATGGATTATAACACTCAAAGGGACCAACGCAATCATTCAGTCTGATGCAGGCCATAGGACTTCTTTGAATTAATTCCTTTTGAATTAGACCATACATATTAGAAAAAAACTAATAAATGTAATGAAGTTCAGTGATCCAGCTCTAGTTTAAGAGAGTGAATTGCTGACTGTAGGTGGTACACAGTCAACGTTTGTCTTTTTATACATAGTTAAATATATTTATGTACATTATGGTAGTGATCACCATATAAACATATACTATTCTAAGGACTGGAAAGCTTTTGTTATACAGTGTCAGATTAAAGGTGTTAATTTAATTATGGCCAACATGCAAACCCACAAAAAGACCAAGGTATGTAGTTGCTGTGGCAGCCAAACTTTGAATTTCCTTACTTATGACTATTTTAATTCTGAACATTATCATTGCCTTACAGCGTAGTTTTATATTGAATCTGGCCCTGTAAGTTTAACATTGATATTGAATCTGGTGATTTTATTTGGCCCTGTAAGTTTAACATCTCATAGCCTGACTTAAGTTTTGAAACATTCCCCCAAAGTTCCATCAGCTTCCCATCAAAGATGCAAAGATGTACTATTCTGTGTAATTCTGGTGCAGTGCCTATTATTTTCAAATACGTACACAGAGGTTCCTTCCTTGTCCTGATTTCTATAACTTACACCTCTTAGATAATTGTAAATATGAACAAATACAAAACCGCAATTCAGTTAACTGGAATTACCTATTGCTAAGTATGTATTATCATGGTATGGAAGCCAGAATCTCCTCCTGTCATACAAACTGAATTAAGGATGTTAAGAACTGTCACATTAGAAAAAAAATGCAGTATTGTGTCAGAAACCAAATGGCAGACTTCAAAATTATCTGCAACCCCTTCACTGAATATACACAGGACCCAAACAATGACCACCCATGAATGGATCTTTTCACCACACATCAAACACAAAAACTAGCTGAATGGGCATAACTGATGTTCTGTTTCACTCTCCCCACCATTTCCCTCTTTCCCTCTACTGCTGCCCTATAAAGGGTGCACTGCAAGAAATCCTCTCTATGGGGACAGAATTAGTCAAACCATGATCCACTTTCCTTCCCTTTATTAATATGATTATTAAATTAGAAGCTTTACCTATAAGTTATGTTTCTGCATCTCAGAATGTTCAGACTGAATCTTTGGGTCAGTCATTCATTATGTAAGTAAAAGGGAGAACACCAATCAAACTGCAATGTCATCTAAGATGCAAGTATTAACCCACCTAGTGATTTGTGAAATAATGTAACCAAACTGCATTAACCAAACTGCATTATTGCAAATATTTCACCAAGGCTTCCCTTCTCTCTACCAAGAAGTGATTATAACCTACAGAGGGAACCTATGGGCAAACAGAAGTTCCCATTACTCCCAAGCCAAGGTATCCTTAGAGACTTTACCTTTCCTAGGCCTCAAGTGAATAACTGAAAACCCTAATTTCTTTCTAGACATATTTTCAGATTAACCTTCTATAAAGCTATAAAAATGATGGGTGTTTTCATTTAGTTACACCTAGTTTTTTGTCATTAATTTTCATTATTTTTTTGTCTCTGATGATTCCAATAAAACCTGGAGGAGGGGGAAAAAAAGACAGTTCCTTAAATCACTTTGCTGCTGAATTAGACAAGGAAAGATGTCAAAAGGCTGCAGAGCTGCCAAGTCATTGACCCTTCTTGTAGAAACTATTGTAGCAAAGAAAGATTTCAAAAGCCGGCAGTCTTAGGGACGTAGATGGTCAAAAGGGAGAGAAGGCAGAGAGAGTAAAAGACTAAACTCAAGGTTCCATGTAAGGACAACTTGCCTAATACGGATTTGGTAAGGAGGGACCACTTAGGGATGCAAGTCAAAGACTTTGTCCATGGAAATTTTACTTACAGATCTGCACAATTCTCTTAACGATTTGTCATTTTCACTATGAGCAAGAGGGTAGAATACAGCCACAGCACAGAGACACTCAGGGTGTCTACACTGGTGGTGGTGGTCAACAGGAAGTACGCAAGCTATGTAATGAAGCTTTCGTATCTCCTGTCGAGGTACTTACACTGACGTATTGCGGCGCCTTCACGCCACTGCGTCGATGGGAGACGCCCTCCCGTCGATGCAGCTTTACTTTTTTCAGGAAGGTGGACTAATTGAGTCGAATGGAGAGCACTCTCTGATCGACTGAGCAGGTCTACACAGACCCACTCAATTGATGCCACTGCATCCATCTCTGCTGCCACAGCAGTGTAGACATACCCTTAGTCTTTGAAGACAATCTTAAATGCAAGTAAGAGAAGAGAAAGTAACTGCTTTGTGCAGATACCACACGAGAAACCTTTTCCAAATCCTACAGGAGACACCTTTCCCTATTAGTTCAACAAGTTAGAACAGACAATACAGTAGTGGTTGTCTAAAACTGTCTTTTCTGTCAAGAAATCTCTGAAACTGTGTGCTCCAGCCTATTCCCTCAACTGCAACTGAACAAAAGGACAAGATTTGAAGGTTGTTTCTTTCTTTTTCTCCAGTTATTCCTGCCTGGTTTGTAACAGAAGTTCCAAAGTTTTGCTTGGATGTGTAATAGAGCTAGATAGGAGAAAAGGAGTTTAGGCTTTTCATGACTGGCCAAAAAGGCACTCAAGGGTTTACTTTAAAGAGTTCCTCATCTAAGGTCTTTTGACCAACAGCCCACATCGTAATGGCTATAAGCTTTTTTCCTCTTGTTGTCCAGAAGTATAGTATAGCCAGAGTAATCACCTCACTAAAAGAAGCCATAGCAAAGGCTAAGATGGCCTGAGTCATGAAGATAAATGCTAAATCACATTGGTCATACACCTTTTGGAAGGACATAGGCAGTTCTGGTGGAAAGAGCCTGGAACCCTCCCAGTCTTCACTGGATAGTGAGCCACCAAAGAAACAAATAAAAAATGACAAGTTTTGCAGAAGCCTTGCACCATTCTTATTTTGGGGAGGAATCCTGCCTTTCTTTTTTCAGTTGTGAGGATGGATTTAGTCAAGCACAGGTTACTGTGGAGTCTATTTTTGAGGTATCAAAAATAGGAATGTGTGTCAGTGGACGAATGGAGAACCTCATCGTCTCATTTTTCTCTCTCAACAAATAAGGGGAAGTTCCTGTGAGATAATGAATTTAATTCTAAATAGTTAAATGAGTCTTCAAAAATAAGGCAACCTCTCTAACAGAGGAGTCAGGCACTTCCTCAGGGTAGTGAGATTAAACAGATCAGACAAAAAGTGTAGTAAAACAAAGCATCCCTGTTAAATGGATTGGATGTAGCTACCATTAACCCAAAGAAGGGAAACAGGATTTGGCTCACACACTCAACTCAAATGATTAACAGACCCTTGTTACCTTCCTCAAAGAGAGCATTCTTATCAATTTATCTGGCCAGAGAAACAATAGACACATTCTTATGTGAAGCAGACAGTCTCTTTATGTTAAAAAGGGGAGTGGTTTACAAGGCCAGCTCATACTCATGTCTGTGACAGTTTTCAGGTTTCTCAGACTTGCAATCAATGGTTCAGAGTTGCAAAAGCAGTTGAGACTAACAAACCCAGTAATCATGGATTAGAGTAATCTGCCACACACACTTATGCACACAAAAAAGCAATTTCCTCCCCTCCTCTTCTATCTTCTTCTAATCTGCTTTTTTATTTGTTGTGATTAACACATTTTTTTTAAAAAAAGATCTACATTATCAAGGAGCAGTAGACTGCTTTTTACTCACTCCACAGCAAGAACTAGAAAATCCAGGAAAAACAAAAGGCAGGACAATATCTTCTTTGCTCCAAAACCTTTGGAGCAATCTGACTGATGCTTCAGCATATAATTTGCAAGATAAGAGTGACTGAGACAAGAATCTCAAACTACTGAATCAGTTGCAGAAAATACCTTGCACTAAAAAGGTAACATACAAATCCAAGTTTTTTCTATACTATACATATCTACCAAAAAATCAATTTGTGTAACATCTTTGTCTACTCAGACTGAATTAGATCCATAGGTGCTATTTACTGCATAGAGAAAAACACACAGGAAGGAACAGAACAGTTTATACATTTTTAGCCTATTTTAGTGCTTTGGTGGCCATAGGATAACTTACTGTTCATAAGGCAATGCCATGTATTAAACTGATGAATTTTTTGAGTGTTTTGGAAGAAATGGATAAAAGTCTTCAATGAAGATGAACATAAAAATTCAGTACCATTAAAGGTTTTTTGAAGGTCAAACATCAGACTACAAAAATATATTTACTGGATTAATAAATGAACTATCTCATGAGTCAGACTGACAGGATTGTTTGGGTTTTTTTTAACCATAGCTTCAACGATTCAGTACATTATTGGCAACTGTTTCACTTAAAACACTGACCTCAAACTTTGTACATATATACTTCTGAAGCTACACTCATGTACAAGGCAGCTGGGAGAGAACAGGCAATGATAATTACACTCACTTTAATTTCCACGGATAGGGAAATGTCTTCCCAAAGTTTCACCTTTGCTCAAGATGGTATTGGGTTTCTATCCTCCTCCAAAGATCCAAAAAACAAACTAAACAAACCCCATTATACTAAAGAAATACAGAACAAACTAATTGCAAGGATAATAATACATTGAATAAAGGAAGATTGTAGAAGATTGGCTCTGACTTCCAAGTCTGCCTCAATTGGTTTTCAAATGTTTAGAAGAGGATTTAACAAGTGGCAGCAACGGCTCAGGCTGCAAGAAAGACCCTTTGACTTTTTTTTTTTTGTTTAACTTAAAACAGGCACACCTCCAGTTAAGAGAACACTGATGAAGTACCGCTTATGTAAATAAAATCAAAATGAGCTGTTCATGAATTTCTAAACGTTCTACATAAATATTAAATACAAACGTGGCCTTGAGAAGTTCATGATCCGCAGCCCAAGCTATAGCATTCAGTCTTTACAACAGATAAACATATTTCTACCTTATACTTATAGTTGGATGAGTCATTCTTCTCCTTGAGCTGGAGTGAAATATAGCACAGCATTCAAACTGGGTTAATTATTTATAAAAACTAAGCCCCATTTGTTCCTGTTATCTCATTTGAATAGAAAGGAAACTATAAAGTGTGTGTATCAGTACAGCAGACTTCTGAATGACAATTAGGTTATCAGAATTATTTTGTAGAGTCATTAAAGCATCATGTGTAAACCTTTCTTATTGAAGCCCTCTGATTCATTAGTATGTTTTTCCATATCCATGTGTATACCTCCAGTTGCTCCAAATGTGCATCTCAAATTAATTTGGAATTTCCTGAAGAATTTAATTGTTGGTGCTCAAGCAATATTATCTCATCACACAGATGCAACATGCCCAATATGACACCAAAAATCTCAAAAGAACATTTACAATCTGACAGGTCAGAGAGTAGTTGATGGATTTCTTTTTTATGGACTGTTTCAGGACTGTATCATGTTGGTATAAGTATAGCTCTCTCTATTTTGAATATCCAGTCATCATTTCGATTTCTGCAAGTGATGCAGCATTTAAGATTTGTGAAAGAAAAATTCTTCCAAAGGCACAATGGGATATAAATATGAAGTTTCAAAGGCACTCAGTAAGTTGCCACGTATATAATGTATCCTCTTTCTTGTCTATTCTAAAAAAATTTACTTTTTTTTTTTTTTTTTTGCCTGGGAGCTAACAGCAAAATGATTTGTCATAGAAATGAAGAGGATGTCAAACTGGGATACTTTTTGAAGAGAGAGAGAGAATTCAGGCCTGAAGAAAAATAGCCTATATATGAAAAAAGCAAGAACTTCAGGTAATACACCAAATAATCTCTTACTATTGAACGTTTGAGTTTATCATATAATTTGCAATGTACTATATTGTATAATGCTGTAAAATCAATACTAGATTATCTGAATTATGCATGTTATTTCTCTTTCTACATAAAACTAAAATAATTCATAGCATAATATTTATTTTTCCACAATTTTTTGAAATTGAGTTGTAACACAAAGGTGACATCTCTGGACAATGTCATCATCTTAAAGGCTATGCTAATCAGATTAGTTTTAAGTACATTAACATTATCAGCAAAGAAAATGAAAAGGTCCTTTATGAAGTGGATGACCAAATCTATCATAGCCCCCCACACATCAATTTCTCCACAAATACTTTTCAAAAACCATGGTTTAAAATAGTTATAAGTGCCTTTCCAGATTCTAGTACTGGAATTCCTGAACATTTAACCTAGTAATTTTTTTAATATTTAAAATATAGAAAACATTAAAACTGTAAAAGATAGGGTGGTGGGAAGCCCCTCCAAAAATGCCTTACGCCTGCTTGAAAGGAATCTTTTTTTAAAAGAAGCAAGAGAACCAACATCTTCAGTATAGCTAAGAAAAAGCTAACCATCAGTCACCCTTTACCACATTGAATACCACATTTCACAGGAGTGAAATCAGGAAGGCAAAATCATAACTGGAGATTCAGCTAGCAAGGGATGTGAAGGGTAACAAGAAGCGTTTCTACAGGTATGCTAATAACAAGAAGATGGTCAAGGAAAGTGTGGGCCCTTTACTGAATGGGGGAGGCAACCTAGTGACAGATGATCTGGAAAAGCTGAGGTACTCAATGGTTTTTTTGCCTCTGTCTTCACAGACAAGGTCAGTCCCCAGACTACTGAACTGGACAGCACAGAATGGGGAGGAGGTGAGCAGCCCTCACTGCTGAAAGAACAGAGTCAGGACTATTTAGAAAGACTGAATATGCACAAGTCTCTGGGACAGGATACAATGCATCCGAGAGTGCTGAGGGAGTTGGCTAATGTGATTGCAGAGCTATTGGCCATTATCTTTGGAAACTCGTGGCGACTGGGGGAGGTCACAGATGATTGGAAAAAAAAGCAAATATCGTGTCCATCTTCAAAAAAGGGAAGGAGGAGGATCTGGGGAACTACAGATTGGTCAGCCTCACCTCAGTCCCTGGAAAAATCGTGGAGCAGGTCCTTAAGGAATCCATTTTGAGGCACTTGGAAGACAGAAAGGTGATTAGGAACAGTCATGGATTCACTAAGGGCAAGTCAGGTCTGATTAACCTGATTGCCTTCTATGATGAGATGACTGGCTCTGTGGATGTGGGGAAAACTTTAGCAAAGCTTTTGATGTGGTCTCCCACCATATTCTTATCAGCAGTTAAAGTAGTATAGGTTGGATGAATGGACTATAAGATGGATAGAAAGCTGGCTGGATCATTAAGCTCAAAGGGTAGCAATCAACGGCTCAATGTCTAGGTGGCAGCTGGTAACCTGTGGAGTGTCCCAGGGGTTGGTGCTTGGGACGATTTTGTTCAACATCTTCATTAATGAACTAAAGGATAGGATGAATTGCACCCTCAGCAAATTGGCAGATGACACTAGCTGGGGGAAGTGGTAGATACACTGAAGGGCAGGGATAGAATACAGAGTGACTTAGACAAATTAGAGGATTGGGCCAAAAGAAATCTGATGAGGTTCAACAAGGACAAGTGCAAAGTCTTGCACCTAGGACTGAAGAATCCCATGCACTGCTACAAACTAGGGACCGACTGACTATACAACAGTTCTGCAGAAAAGGACCTTGGGGTTACAGTGCACAAGAAGCTGGATATGAGTCCACAGTGTGCCCTTATTGCCAAAACAGCTAACGACGTATTGGGCTGCATTAGTAAGAGTATTGCCAGCAGATGGAGGGAATTGATTATTTCCCTTTATTCAGCATTGGTGAGGCCTCATTTGGAGTACTGTGTCCAGTTTTGGGACCCCCACTACAAAAAGGATGTGAACAAGTTGGAGAGAGTCCAGCGGAGGGCAACAAAAATTATTAGGGGGCTGGAGCACAAGACTTATGAGGAGAGGCTGAGGGGACTAGGCTTGTTTAGTCTGCAAAAGAGAAGAATGAGGGGGGATTTGATAGCATCCTTTAACTACCTGAAAGGGGGTTCCTGGGACGATGGAACTAGGCTGCTGTCAGTGGTAGTAGATGATAGAACTAGGAGGAATGGTCTCAAGTTTCAGTGTGGGAGGTCTAGGTTGGATAGTAGGAAAAGGTTTTCCCCAGGAGGGTGGTGAAGCACTGGAATGGGTTACCTAGGGAGGTGGTGGAATTTCCATCCTTAGAGGTTTTTAAGGTGTGGCTTGACAAAGCCCTGGCTGGAATGGTTTAATTGGGGTCGGTCCTGCTTTGAGCAGGGGGTTGGACTAGATGACCTCCTGAGGTCCCTTTCTAACCCTAATCTTCTATTATTCTATGAATATTCATATGCATAGCCATAAGCACCATTATGGAAGGACTGAAAGAGATGAGTAAAACAAAGTTTTTAAAAAGTTTAAATAGAACCTATACTGAAATAACGATACACTACCTCAGTAATCGGTTGCCCTTGCTGTTTCAAATCCAGTTCCTGAGGTCTTGTCATTTTATCAATATCCAAGGAGTCCATGCTGGATGCTGCAGAGGTTACGCTCGAACGGGATGAGTTGCTAATGGAGCGCACTTCAGCATCACTCACTGTGCCAGCTGATGCTGTCCTCCTGTGCTGAGCAGTAACTACAGGTTTAGCATCTTCCATTACAGATTGCTGGGCAGCTTCATCCATGCTCAAAGAAGCCTTCTCTAATTGGGCAGTGATGTCATCCAAGGAAAAGTTGGCATTTGAAGGCTTAGTTACCCTACCAGATGAAGAGGACGATTCTTTTATACTGCTGTGTTTAGAGGAAATTCGACCAGCAGGTGGTTTCTTGGCTACTTTTGCTTCTGTGGCTAGACGTTTCATTGAAGCACTGTTTGCTGACTGTGACCCAATGCTGCTGAGCTCCTGCTCTATGGAACAAAGATCAGCCATGAGGGCATCCAAATCCACAGTCTCCCCCTGATTCAGGGCTTCTGCAATGAACAATAGGCATTAGTTTGCTTATGATTAACTCATTTCTCAAGCCTGTTCTCCTAGCAGTGCCACTTTGCAATGGACAAAGTAGAAATAATAATTTCACCACTCTGAATCTACAGCATTCAGAATAAAAAGTAGTTTTTAAAATTTAATTTAATTTCAAGTGTCGGTAATGGAAGCCTATAATGTCAGTAATTTTTTTTTTAAATTAACAGAAATGTATAATGAGCTATCATCTGGTTAAAACCCCTGAGTGACATTTTTGAAGCAGTACAGAGGTGTTTGCCACACATTTTTTATTAATTTTATTGGAAGATGTGTGGCAAAATCCCCCTCACTGGTTTGAAAACCTCAACCCATTTTTTTTAAATGCAAGTTTCCTGTACTACTGCCAGAGTCATATAAAGAAAAACTAAGTTTTTTTAATTAGCTTTTTTGTGTTTTTGTTTAACCTAAATATTGCACCTAATTACTACATTTCCCCTCTCACGTGCAACCTTAATTAGCTTTTTTTCCCCATTTCCATCCAACGTGGCTTAAGGAACAAATTTATCAATTTACTCTTTCATTAAAAAGATTATCGGAATAATTGTTCTTTACAAATAAGTAGATTTTGATTCTTAGACATTAGCTACCGAGAGACACCCAGTCTGGGACACTATGGGCTAGTCTACACTTAAAACATACAGCAGCACATTTGTATCGGTACAGCTGTGCCGCTGTAAGAACTTTTGTGTAGCTGCATTATTTCGATGTGAGGGAGCTCTCCTGCCAACATAATAAAACTCCCTAAATGAGCGGCAGTAACTATGTTGGTGGGAAAGCATCTCTCGCCGACATAGGACTGTCCCCACAAGTACTTATTCCAGCAAAATTTACGTCGCTCACGGTTGTACTTTTTTCACACCCCTGACCGACAAAAGTTTGCCAGTAAAAGTGCTATTATAGACAAGGCCTAAGAATTCCGTGTCACAAACAGGATAATACAGTTTCAGCAAACTAGGAAATGATTCCCTAGTATGTCTGGATGCTATGTTTAATCCTGTAGGATTTTAAGATTTTATAAGATCACTGCTTTCTGCTAGAAGAAATATTCATTCAATGTTAGAAATAAATTGAGGGGTTCAGATAATTCTGTTTACCATTCAGATTGTACATAGAAAAACGATAGGAGAAATTGGCAATATTGGTTTCTTGGCGAAGAGGGGATTTCTTTACTGGCTCCACGGGTTTGTCGGTATCCAAACTCTAAAAAAAAAGTACAAAAGAGATAAAAGAAGCTAGAATAAAGTTTGTATTTAATATAACAAGAACAACAATATTACAAACAGGGATGAAAGCTTAATTTCAATGGGAGAAATGTAATCTAAAAAATGAGTTCTCTTTTGTAGGATTTGCTCTAGAACAGAAAAGTATTCAGTTATCATATTACTGAGATTAACGTCAACTGTCCAACTAGAAGAGATGTTAAAATTCATTCTGCTGCTATGGAGCTGAAAGGAGGGAAAGTATATTCTTATACTTATTTTTCAGTATTATTGTTCTACCTTGTCATTCTGAAAGAATTACTTTACTAAGAAGAGTTTCTACAGTTACCTGGATCAGTTTGACTATTAATGTAATTAAAAAAATAGCTAACATATCAGAAGCAAAGACTTTTTAAAGTAAATTTGCCTAAGTTATCAAATGATCTTTACTAATATGGACTATTGTTTTTTAAATATAGTAAAGAAAGTGAGTTTCATTCCAGTTTATGAGAAAGAGTATTTTGGGCATATATTATCTATGATGGCTTTAAGAACAAATACAGATGTGTAACAGAATACTTTAGCAACTGTTATGTGATTAGATATATTAGACAGTATGAATATTTTATCATCATAATAAAAATGCTTAATACATTTAGTTTGTATGTAAATTCATGTTCTGTCATTTTTATAATCATAGAAATGTAGAGCTGGAAGGGACCTCCAGAAAGTCATCAAGTCCAGCCCTCTGTGATAAGGCAGGACCAAATAAACCTAGACCATCCCTGACAGTTGTTTGTCCAACTTGTTTTTAAAAGCTTCCAATGATGGAGACTCCATGACCTCCTTTGGAAGCCTATTCCACAGCTTAACGATATAGTTAGAAAGTTTTTCCTAATATCTAACCTCATCTCCCTTGCTGCAGATTAAGCCCTTTACTTCTTGTCCTACCTCCAGTGGTCATGGAGAACAATTGATCACCATCCTGTTTATAACAGCCCTTAACATACTTGAAGACTTATCAGGTCGCCCTTCAGCCTTCTTTTCTCAAGACTAAACATGCCCAGTTTTTTCAATCTTTCCTCATAGGTCAAGTTTTCTAAACCTTTTATCATTTTTGTTGCTTTCTGCTGGATGCTTTCCAGTTTCTCCACATCATTCCTGAATTGTACTCCTGCCGGGGGGCCTCACCAGTGCTGAGTAGAGCAGGAGATTTATCTCCTGTGTCTTACATACAACGTTCCTGTTAATATACTCCAAAATCATATTAGCCTTTTTTGCAGCTGTAGCACTCTGAGAACTCATATTCAGTTTGTGATCCCCTATAAGCCCCAGATCTTTTTCATAAGTACTACCACCTAGACAGTTATTCCCCATTTTGTAGTTGTGCATTTGATTTTTCCTTCCTAAGTGACATACAGTCCACTTGTCTTTATTTAATTTCTTCTTGTTGAATTCAGACCAATTCTTCAATTTGTCAAGGTCATTCTGAATTTTAAACCTGTCCTCCAATGTGCTTGCAACCTCTCCCAGCTTAGTGTTATATGCACATTTTATGCACACTCTCTACTCCATTATCTAAGTCATTAACGAAAATATTGAATAATCCTGGATCCAGGATTGACCCCTGTGGGACCTCACTATGTACGTTCTCTCAATTTGACAGCAAGTCATTGATAATTACTCTTTGAGTACAGTCTTTCAACCACTTGTGTGCCCACCTTATAGTAACTTCATCTAGATACATTTCCCTACTTTGCTTAGAAGAATGTCATGCAGAACTGTGTCAAAAGTCTTACTAAAATCAAGGTATATCACATCATCTGCTTCCCTTCATCCACTACATTAGTAATCCTATCAAAAAAGGAAATTAAGTTGATTTGGTATAATTTGTTCTAAACAAATCCATGCTGACTATTCTTTATAACCCTATTATTCTTCAGGTACTTATAAATTAATTGTTTAATAATTTGCTCCAGTATCTTTCCAACTATTGAAGTTAGGCTGACTGGTCTATAATTCCCTGGGTCCTCCTTGTTCCCCTTTTTAAAGTCAGGTACATTTGCCCTTCTCCAGTCTTCTGGACCCTCTCCTGTCCTCCATGAGTTCTCAAAGATAATTGCTAACAGCTCCAAGATTGCTTCATCTAATTCATTAAGTACCCTAAGATAAATTTCATCAGGCCCTGCTCACTTGAATATATCTAACTTATCTAAATAATCTTTAACCTGTTCTTTCCCTGTCTTGGCTTGCATTCCTTCCGCTCTAGTTGTCAATGTTAACTGTGTTGAGTATCTGGTCATCATTAACTTTTTTAATGAAGACTGAAGCAAAATTGGCATTGAAGTACCTTGGTTTTCTTGATGTTATCAGTTACTAGCTCTCCTTCCCCACTAAGTAGAGGATTTACACTTTCCTTGTCTTTCTCTTGCTCCTAATATATTTAAAGAACCTCTTATGTGAAATGTGAAAATAGCTATGTGAAATTACTGACAAGGTACTGGGAGCTATCGCTCACCAAGACAAAGGACTTGTCACAAAGGAAAGTTATAATGGTATATGGTAGGGTGCAGTTTAACTCTCTGCGTGAACACTTATCCCAGTGTGCATCTTTCTGACTTAGCTCATGTTACTTCAGAAGCTGTTTAAGCTAAGGAAAAAAAAAAGTCACTCTCTTATTCCAGAACAGAGGCAGCTTTAATGAGGTTTCATGGATTCAATTGCACCCTCAGAAATCATGAAAACAGGGGTGCAAAACAAGGCAATCATACAGCCTGGTGCAAAAGAGAGGTCCCAGAGGTGGGAAGGCTTGGAGAGTGAGCTCACCACCCATACTCACTCCGAAGGATCAGCTCCAGTGCCTGGGCCCATCTCCCCGCTCTGGTTGTTGCGACCTGGTGCATGGGGTTGCAATGCCAAACCCGAGTAGCGCTGAAACACTATGCACCAGGTCCCAACATACATAGCAGGGAGCCAGGCCCAGTACCACAGGACATGAAATGCCACTGCAGGGTTAGTGGTGGAAGTGGGGGAGCTCTCATTCCAGCTGCATTCCTCAAGGGCCACCCCTCTGCACTGGGTCAGGATTAGGATTGCAGAGGTGGGGAAGAAGGCGCTTCTGCAAGTGCTCAGTGTCCCCTTGGCAGTTTAGTATAGTGCACCCATTGAAACAGAAGGCTACATCTGCCAGTTTCAGAATGATGTCTACATGGAGAGTAATAATTATATCACCAAAGGCATATCTGTAGACTAGTATAACTGAAAAAAACTCCAATGTAGACAGGCCCAAGTCGCCTAAAAGAAACTGTTTCATATGAAGAAGTAAGTTTTATGCATTACCAGAGATTTTATTTACATTTTTAATTTTTCCATCCAGAGGTGGGGAGGGGGAGCTAAAAGAAAGAGATTCCCAAACTTTAGGGAAGGAAGATCTAATTCCTGAATGTCTTTCAGCTTCCAAGCTAGCTATGTAGCATTAGTTTGGCAGTTGAACCTCACACATAGAAAAAATAATTTTTCTTCTCTATTTCTTTCTTATCTTTCAACTCCTTTTGAACTATATACTTTTACATCTTTTTTCCTGTTCATCCAACAGCATTAATTCTGTCAGATCTCCTCCTCCCCCAACTCATCTTGTTTCAGTCTTTGCCCTCACTTGAGCTTGAAAAATCCAAGTGACAAAGGTGAATGTGGGGGCTTAACTCATCAATTTCTGCAGGATTTAAGTTCTCTCTTTAGGGAGAAAAATATCATTTCTATTCCTTATAACTGGGAAGACAACTATCTAAATGTAAACAGAATGTAAATCAGTGATTTACCACTGTCTTCCTTAGGCTGCAAACAGATGGCTCTAGTGCCTCTACTGGTTTCCAGGGATTTCCCAACCAGCACCTCAGTGAAAATGTGCCTATTTAGAATCTAACAGGCAACAGTAAAACTGTCAGGAATCATGTGAGTTACAAACTGCTGCTACTGGGTACAGTTGTAACTATTAGTAAAGGTAGGCACTGGAATTATTTGTGGGTGATGAGGACCAATATAGAAACTGAGGAGGGTGTGAGTAGGAGAGGCTTAATTCTTCAGATTGAACGCATAGCCTTTGGCCCTTTTGATAAACTAATCTGTTTAGCAAACAAGTTTTGATGAGGAGTATGTAACATTATGTATAGTGCAGAATTAATGAGTTACCAAATGACTTTGTGCCCCTTGAAAATGTATACAGACAGGTTCTAATGACAGCAATAGAACCAGTTCTAACCTAGACCTTTTGAAGGTGAATTGGTGAGTTTTATACGACTGCTAAAAATGCTGGTTGGCTAGAGCAAATCAAGACAAAATCTTGAATGGAACCAAAACAGAAAATAAGACAGTCCTTAACACCTGGCACTAGAAAGCAGGATATCCTGCTGCTAACCACTAATGCAAAATGCATTAGTGCTAAGTGGCATAAGGTACTGGCCACAAGTGCTACAGGGTTAAGACTATATTTTGTAACACTTTTATTGGGGTGGAGGTTAGGGAGGGCAAAGTGAGTCCAAAAGATCTCATGGGCACCATAAAGCTTAAACATGTCCTTTAAAATATTTTCCATCTGGGAAAGAATCTTACTTTCATACCCAATGAACACCCAGTGAACCTGGGAAAGAAAAATCCAAATTCAAGTTCAGAGAAGACAAACCTGTTTTCCCATTGCTCCAATAGTCCAGCTGGAACAGAGCAATGACTGCGCTAGGAATGTGTGCAGGGATACTCTGGATTTCTTGCAAGTGCTAATTATGCTCATGCAAAACCTTAACTGTGATCTTAGCTATGTTAAGAGACAATAACTTTCCAAGTAAATGGACTGAGAGATATGCAGATATGCCAATCTGTTGCTATAGATATACGGGTGTATGAAATCATTTTAAGGTTTTGCATGAGAGCACAAGTCTGATGAAGCTGTGATAAATATTACTGTTCAGTACCTATTGGAGGTGGAAGTGAAAACCTTATGAAGCAATGGAATGTATTGGCAACAGCATTGTGGGCAATATGAAGGTGGGAAAGCACACAGGACATTTTTCCCTTAACTATTTATTTCCATTTTAAGATTTTGCATGGGTGAGATGGTTTTTGACGCAAACTCAACTATCAGTAAATGTAATTTTTGTCCATTAATAATACACCAATAAGTCCCAACATTAGCAAGCTAACAGTGAACACCTCAAGTGAGATATGGGTTGAACGCCAAAAACCTGTTTTGAGACTATACCTCTTGCAAATGTCTGTGCTGAGGCATGCTATTCTTAATGCAGCCAATGGCTTTGCAAAAGGTTCCTACCTAGTTAACATAACCGAGTAGGGAATTTGTGAACACAGGATTGTGAAATAAATTTGCCACTAAAATTGTTTTCTGTTCTTCTAGGAGTGAAGATTTTTCATGGCTCTTCAGCCACAAGCTCAGTAATAAGGAAAATTATTCTTTAAAACAAAATGATGTAAAATGTAACATTAAATTATTTATTCTATCTACAAGTAATATCTATCCATAAAAATATTATCCCCACTAACAAAGAGATATTAAAGGATGGGTGCACTTGAGCATCATCTAGATAGAAAGAATGGTTATCTCCCCTACAGTAACTGTGGCTCTTTCATATGCTGTAGTCAGTGTGATCCCATTGTAGGTATACATGTGCCTCACAGGTATGAGAATAGAGTCTTTTGAATAGCAATGTCATTCACAGGGCCATGCATACACCCTGAGCCACCTTATGCTCCAATGTGAGGGCATTAAAGACAGAGCAGTTGAGACCTTCTCTTGGTTCCCCTACACCCATGATAGCTCAAGGCTCCAAAAAGCAAGGACAGAGGGCGGGTCATTCGGGCTACACTGACAAGAAAGAACCCCAGTTACTATAAAGGTAAGTAAAAGTTCTTTCTTTGAGTACGTGTCAGCATACATCCCACTGTAGGTTACTGGCAAGCAATATACCCTTGGGATCATGGGATAGAAGGGTTTCAGCTAAATAAGACAGGGATTGAAGAAATGCCCTCCCAAACTTAGCATCAGACTTGGCTGCTAAGTTCAAAGTTTAAAGAGGTCAAAAGTTACTCTGCAGTGCTGCTTTGTACATTTACGGTATCAACACATTCTTAAAGTAGATGGAGGATGCTGTTTGAGATCTGGTTGAGAGATGCACCAGGCAGCTGGTAACACAACAGCACTCTGTTCTCCATTCTGTTATTTTCTGAAGAGATGGCCTGACTTTCAGAATGTCCAATTATAGCCAGAAATAGACAATCTGAACAGTTTCGTCCTGTCATTGTAATGAAGTAAAGTCCTGGACACATCTTGTGCGTGCACAACTTATCTCCCAGTGTAGTGTATGGTTTTGGAAAGAAGACAGGATTGGTTGACTGATTGGCTTGGATTAAATTCTGAGACCACTTTAGAGCTGGATTTCATGCATCACTTTATCCCTATGAAAAGTCATGTAGGGAAGTTCTGACAAACACCTGAAGCTCATTACTCTTCTGCTTGAAGAGATAGCCACTAGAGAAAGATATAAGGAGCATTCCAAAAAAGTTTCAAAGGGAGGCTTCAGGATTCTAAGAAGGACTATGTTGAGATTCGAGGCAGGCGTAGATTCTCTGACTGATGGGAAGGTATGCAATAGTCCCCTGAGAAACTTTGATACCGTCTGGTGAGAAAATAAGAATGTAAGACTGGCCATATTGGATTAGACCAATGGCCCATCTAGCCTAGTATCCTGTCTTCCAACAGTGGCCAGTGCCAGATGCTTCAGAGGAAATTAAAAGAACAAAACAATTACTGAGTCCAGAACATATTTGGTTTCCCAAACAGAGAACATCTTCTATTTAGATGGGTAACACTTTCTGGTCAATGTTGTCTTGGTCCATACCAGGAATTCTTGGACCGGAGGGAGTAGTCTCTGTCCATAGTTCTCAATCTGCTCATAGCCATGCAATCAGGTGCAGAGGCTGAGTCTACATAGAGTATCTGGCCATGGTGCTGTGATATCAATCCAAGCAATCTGAGAGCTGGATAGGCAGTTGAATGGACCTTTTGTAGAAGGCCTGTCACTTAAACTGCCTCTGCCAGCGGGGAGTCATGAGGATGATTATGGCTTTGTCATTTGATTTTGGATATTACCATGAAGATCAGAGGAAGCGAGTGGAATGGCATTAAGAAGGCTTTGGGACCACTACAGAAGGAAGGAATTTGGTGAAAATCTCATGATCACAGCCCTCTGGAACAAAAATTCTGGCACCTGGCATTGCCATTGGTGGCAAACAAGTATCACAGGGGTCTCCCAATGAAGGAATATCTGATCTACAATAGATTTCCACAGTGAGCACTCATGAGCGTTAACACGGTCTTCTCAGATGTTTGCCAGGGTGTTGCTGACTCCTGGCAGATGAAGAGCTAGCAGAGTTAACCTGTGTTGGTGGCACCATATCCAGAGCTTGATTGGCTATAGACAGAAGGGAGAACAGTGTGTACATCTTTGTTTACAAAGCGCAAGGCAGACATATTGTTTGTCAAGATCTGCACTGTGGAGCTTTGAAGAATGGTAGGAAAGCCATGCAGGCTAACATGATGGCTCTGAGCCCCAGGACGCTGACATGCAGCCCCATATCTTCTGGGGATCAGGTCCTTTGCATTTGTTGATGGTCCATGTGGGCTCCCCAACTAATCCCTGATGTATCTGTGATTAAAATCATTGTTGGGGAGGTAGAAGAGAACGATAGCCCTCCAGGCATGGTTTTTTGGTTCTTTCCATCACTTTGTTTCTGCAGCCTTCTTGCTCATAGACCCACCTGACTCAGAGTTAAAACGGCTTCAGATAAAGTCTGGCAAGCAAAATCATGAATGTGCACAATGACATCTAGCCTGGCAGTCCCAGATATGCCCGCAACATTGTTTGGGTTTGATTCTACCCAGATTCATAGCAAATGCATTGACAGGAACCAGTCTTCGGGAAGGTATGCTCATGCTAAACAGGAGCTGTTCATGGCTCCTATGAATTCTATCAGCAGTGATGGAATAAGAGCCTATTTTTTGTAGTTCACCAGGAGGCCCAGCTAAGAAAATAGGGAGAAGGCATATTCCACACTTGCTGACGTCTTCTGATGAGATCTGCCCTTGTTTAGTCAATCGTCCAGGTAGGGATAAACACAAGGCCCTTCCTTCCAAGACATATCACTACTACCTCTAGGCACTTTGTGAAGACACTGAATAATAATGATTGGGCCCCACTGTGAATCTTAGGTACTTCCTGTGGCCGGGAGTATGGCAACGTGGAAGTATACATCCCAAAAGTTCAGAGGCACAAACCAGTCTTGAGTCTCAAGAGATGGGATGATGGAGGCAACCATTATCACCATTCTGAAGCAGCATATGTATTTGTTCAGGCTCCTCGGGTCTGTGATAGGATATAGACCCCCTTTCTTCTTTCTCCACATTTACCTGTTCTATGGCTCCTCAATAAAGTAACAAGGCCACTTCTGTCTGTATCAGGCTCTCATGAAAAGAGTCCCTGAAGAGGGATAAAAAAAGGAGGTGGGGTAGTGTTTAAGGAATGGAAACATATAGTGTAGTCTTGGGCCCTTATGCACATATGTTGGCTGTGACAGCTGCCCAGCCCTGCTGGAAAACTGTTCCCGAAAGTGGGGGTATGCTCCAGATTGGCTCCTGTGACTCCTGACACTCCCATCAAATCTGCTACCTCTGAGAGGGATCTGGATTGTCTGAAGAGGAAGAGAGAAGCATCCCCCGGGCCTCTTTCTTTGTGGGTAGCTCCAGCTGTGAACCCTGGTAACAAATCAGTGTCCTCTGCTAGGACTGGTACTTTTGTGATTTTCTAGAGGAGGGCAGTGTGTAAATTCCTTGGGGCCATAGTGTGGTCCCTGAGGGAATGGGTTGCTTCTTCTGTTCGGGAACACCAATATGAAGATCACAAAGCTGGTTGAAAAACCAGTTTCAAAGTCTTTAAGTAGAATAATGAGTTGAACATTCACCAGGTTCAGTCTGCTGAGGCGGATGGTAAGAGGGAACTAAGGGCAAGTTGCACCACTCTGGCCTTTAAGCCCTCACAGAGGAGCATAAGGAGACTCAGGGCACAAGTGCAGGCCCAACAGATACTGCTTTTCAAAAGACTCCAATCTTGTGCACATGGGGTGCACATACTCCCTACAGTGGGATTCACACTGACACATACTCTAAGAACATATTGAGAAATTAAAAATTAATGTGTAACATTGGTATCGATTACTTATTGAAACATTTGACCTTCGTATTCAAGAAGTGTCCCCAACCTGTGTGAGTCTGTCCAGCTCCCCAAGCCATGCCCCAAACATCTTGTCTAGATCTTGGTCTTCCTTATCACTGTCTTCTTCTGCACCATGATCAAGTTCTTCATCTGATAATTGCTCCATCTGAAACACAAAAGAAATATACCAGTCAAATTACACTGAGCATTTAAAAAGCAATGAAGCAACAAGGTCTCTTTGGAGGATTACATTAACTATCCGGGAACATTCTGCAGGACTGTAGTTTAAGACTCTTATTACTAAATGTCTATCTAAATGACATCACTACACTGGGAAATGCCATCACTGAACAAAATCATGGAAAAATTGTACTACTAAGCAGTCATTTAAATCTCAGATAGTTCTGATAAGCCACTGAAATCTATGCAGAAGGTAAACCTTTTTTGTAAGATAGTATTAAATGTGATAGATTTTCTGCATTAAGTAAATGCAGTTTCTGTTTTTATTCTCACAAGGTTGAAACAGAGACATATTAATATACAGGAAACATGCTTAGATTGGAACCCCATGTAAAATGAACTGGAGTCAAATTTCCATCTTGCTTCAGTACATTTTAGTTGCCACTTCCTTCTCTTAAAACTGACCTTTCTCTCCACCATATTCTGATTCCAGGTGCTACAACTGTAATCAACCCTGCATTTCAAGGGAACCATTATTTTTTATTTGTTAACCACTGAGGTGCTTGAATTTGTAATAGACACAGGGCCAGATTAGCAGCTATGCCAGTTTACACCAGTAGTAGTGAAAGTCCCTGCCTCAAATTACTTGCAATGTAAAAGACAGATAAAGAGAACATAGAACTCACTGAAAAACCAAGCAGGCAGGAATAACTTGGGGGGATAATATTTTTATTATAACTGTTATTCTTAACTTGCTTCTTTTGGACACTGCAAAGTCAATGAGTATTTAAGGAAGATACAAATCAAGAAAGCATGGTAGCACAAAGCATATAAGAGGAGCATGGAAAAAGACAAAGATAGGAGCAGGATGTGAAATCATCACTTCTATTCCTCTCTGCTGTAAATGAGCAAAGGATGAAGTAGCATGGAGCAATTTCTGGTTCTGGTTCTGCTCCCTGATAGAGGTGAAGACATGATCTTTCAGAGAGCTCTTTCACAACTGTTGGTGTCTACTATTCTAAATCATGAATGGAGGTTTGAAAAAAATCTCTGGGGTAAAGATGAGGGGAGCTTTTCCCAATTACGTCTTCTTCCATTATTTATACTAATTTTTTGTTAGTAAAAATCACATCTTCTTGCCATGTCCTCATACTGTTTCCCGCCACATCCATGCACAGGTGATGTCTGATCTTTGGATTCCACCAAGTCACTCGAAGAGCATTTACATTCAAGCAGCTGCCACAGTGAGTGGTACTGGGGCCAGTGATGAAGACCCACTTGGTCATCACATCTTTAGACTGACCAGTTCCAGTTATTGCAGTTAATCCAGTGATTATGGCAGCGCCATATATTCCAGGGTTGATCTGCACCAGGTGGTAGGTGCTTGATTGGTGGGAGCCGGAGTGCACAGGCTATATAGCTGTTCTCTACTTTTGTTTGCTATAATTGAACCTTTGTCTGTTTGGGTGGCAATGTAAGTGATTAAATGATGGCAAGAAAACTTTGGTGTGACTTCAGCTGATTCAGCATTGGTATTATATAGCAGATGCCCTGCATCTGTGCACTGCCTTGTGTGCTCAACTGTACTAGCAACTTCCCAGCATATATCAGGAGGAGCAACACCTGTGAGGATGTAGAGACTACTGATGTGAATAGGCTCCAGACATCCTGTAACAGAGGCCAGCAGTGTTAAATATAGGTGTTAGCTTCTTTGCATGAAGGGATTCTGCCCACACTGCTCAGGTGTATTCAGGTAAGGAGTAGCAAAGTGTCAATGGTATTCATTGCCGAGTGGACGGGTCTGCATCCCATTTTGATGTAACCAGCTTGCCAAGAATGTTGTATCATATGCTAACCTTGGCTTTAGCATTCTCAAGGTAGGCTCTAAAGGAAAGTGTGGTGGAGAGTAACACCAAGGCATAGGGGATTTACGGAATGAGTAAATTTCATCCCAAGCCAGTTCAGTTCACACTTGGCCTCAGTTTCTGAGATTGAATGCACTGAAAAAATCACTGTAAGAGGGTCCAGCATGGTTGCATTTCTCTCTGCTGTTATACAGATTCCAGGGGAAAAAAAACAAAAAAAAAAAACTTAACACAATTAGTACTACAGCATTTGGTCAAAATACTGTTCAAGCTGAGTGATGCTGACTTAAGGCTAAGCCTTGTCCCACTGAAATCAATAGGAATTTAGCTGTTCATTTCAATGGGAACAACATTGACTTGTTATCAATCTCCTCCTCCTCTTACTCCAAGGCTATACCCTAGGTTTTTTGTTGTTTTGTTTTTAAGATTCAAGACAGCTTACATCTCATTTTGGAGAAACTGCTGACATCATTTGCAGGAAGTGCAAGGATCTCTAGATTTTTTTATTTGGCTCAATATTACTGAAATTACTTTTACAACTTGCCGTTTGATGACCTTAGATCATGTTTTTTCATACCACAAAGGCAACCATATGTTACCCAGAAGAAATGGCATGCAGCATCTCAAACAGATGTGCTTCCAAAGCTTTCAAAAAAAGCAAAATCAATACATCATCCAACAGCAAATAGAAAAATAAACACGTATTTTTATATAAGCATATAACAAAACATATATAAATGCATACACAATGTGGAAATAGCATACAAATAATAAAGTTCAACATTCATTATTTGCAAAAACCTGAACAAAAAAATCAAACCCTGAACCCATAAATGTCATGCAGTGCGTTAATTATTAATGTAACTAAAGAGCTAAATAAGTGAGAGCGTAGCCTATGAGTATCGGGGACTAATACACACTAAACTGCAAAGGTATGCAATAGTTACACGTGTGACCACACAGCCTCACATTTTTTCCAAGTGCTTCTATTAGAGTAATTTTTTTCCATTAATGCTGTAACAGAGAGCTCATTCAGTAAGTCTGTGTATGAGGGAGAAACTGCAGATTTCCATTTTCTCAAAATAATTCTTTTGGCCACAATAGTTACTGCAATCCATTCCTTAATGTTAACTGGTAATTCATAAACCTTTTTTAAAAAAGGAAAAGGAACCAGGGGGAGTAATATCAGGCCAAAGCAAAAATTTTAACATGTGGGTCCTTGAAGTTAGGCTCTTAATTCTGTATTTAGGCAATTAAAAACAACAGGCCACTTCTATTTAAATGCACAGAGTAACTCCGGCTGCTACTACATCAGTGGGAGCTCAGCATATTTGAAAATCAGGCCACTTCTTATTAAGGATTCTAAATATAGATTTAGAAATCTAACTTTAGGTATCCAGATCTGAATAATTTTGGACTTCATCAGCCAGTTAGCCTGGGAAGAAGTTTACAAGAACAAAACTTCAGCAGGCAATGACTGTCTCCCTTCTACCTGAGCAAGTGAGAGAGAAAGTATATAGTTTCTGAACCTCCTGGCAGAGGTCCAGATCTTCAAAATGTTATTGTTTATTTATTTTGGCACGTAGACAAATTTTCCCAGGGAAATGCAAGTGAGTGAAGGGAAGTGGTGATTTTTAACAGTTTATAATTCTGCCAAACCTGAATTCAGTTTCATGGGACAAAAGAAAACAGACTTCTTTACTCAGAAGGCTCTCTCCACACCAAATATCAAAGATCTACTGAAACACTAGAAGTTGCACCTTCTTTAAAAAAAAAAAAAAAAAATCACAATCTTTTAGAAAGGAAAATGCCAGGCAACAAATATAGGTTTCACTACAAGCTTCCCCTGTAAAACACACAGCTCGCGACAGTTATTGAATATATATCATAAATGTTTTCTCTGTCTCTCTAATCATTACACCACAAAAAGCTTATAAAATATCAGAAAGGATTCCTATAATTGGGTTTGAAATTAAAAGCAAGTGAAGGGAACGCTCTTGTGTCAGAACATTTCAAAGCTACCAGCACCTAGCACATAGAAAGCATAGTTACAGAACCCAAAAAAGCATGTAGGACCACTATAATTTGCATCCTTATTGGGAGAGGGGACAAAAGCAAGGGATTTTTAAAAATATATATATTTAAGAACCCATTCTTCTAAAGTGACATTGCCCCTGCCATTTACAAAAGCAGTGCAAAACACCAAAAAAAACTAGAGAGCTGACACAAAGTCCACAGAGATGTCTAACATGCAACTTTACATTCTTTCATGCTAACCCTTGAACACATGTTCATTGCCAGCAACAGACTTTGCGCTAAAAGAATTCAACTCTAGTCCAAGGAATTCAGCTGACCACAGTTAAGCAACATCATTCAAACCCACCGGAAATGCCGTTTCACTGCATCACAAATAGCTGACTCTACAAATCTGTAAACAGAAATGCTGCTTAAATAAGCCACATAGAATGCCAGTGATACAATCCATCAGAGTTTAAATATTGGATGCTCTCCAGGTTTTGTTAGTAATGTTATAATACGCTGTATGCTCATTGCACTAAAACAAAAAGCCTCTCCCTGAAAAAGACAGTTACAGCTGTAAGATTTCATTCCCAACGTCTTTTATTAAAGAATCAATGGAGTATGGTGACCATCCAGCAGGAAGGAAGATTTAACCTTATATATATATTCCAAAGATTAGCTATCCATCCATCCATTGAGATTCATTATTATTAAATAGATATTGGCAATTTCTAAATATTCCACCTCCAGGTATCTTGCTCACCTCAATATACTAGCATGGCTCAGTAGGTCTCATGACGCAAATATGTCATTTTAACTTTTATAAGAAGCATCCAAACACAGATAGATTATTTTACATTAAATCACTGCAGCTATATATTTGATCTTGACAACTATGAAAAAGAACAATAAGTCTATTCAGAAAAGGCTGAAGTTTGGTAGATATCTTCAAAAAAAAAATTAAAATAAGATGTAACTTTGGAGGCTAAAGTATTTGGTTCTTTTTATATGGGTACATAATACACAACTCTAAACCAAAAAACATAACCTTGGGAAATTTGACTAATGTGGAGTGAAATACATGGAAATTATTAAATACTGCAGGCAGTACTTAACATTTGCAGAGGTTTTACAAGGCTCGCCTCTTCCTCCCTTAACCTTCTTTCACCACCCACTTATACTGTAACAAACTGTATTTTGCAATTAATTTATTCAGTAGCATTCTTCATAGTTTATTCTGCCACTAGAAGAGAGTATCTGGTTATTATTACTGCATGTTTATGGAGACCTGATCTAAAAGGAAATAGCATCCCCAATGCCTCAAACTGTTCCTCTAATTATTTTAATTTGGCATCAGACACTTTGCCCTAATTCTGTTTACTCAGAAGACAAAATTTAGCAGCCCGAGGAAAGCTTTTATAAGTAATTTACTGTTTTACATCAGGAAGCCTGGTACCAAAATTCTGTACTGTCTGCTAGTTCCTTTGCAGCCTCACCCAAACTATACTAACATCAGCTGTATTTCCTATACGTCAGAGTCTGTTCCTAAAAAGCACACTAAGGCCTGGTCTACACTACAGACTTCTGTTGACCAAAGTCAGCTTTTTGCACCAAAATAGTGGTGGTGTACACACTGCAACCCTCCACCCCATTGAACTAACTCCCCTGATTTTGCGACCAAATTAAACCACCTCAACGAAAGACTTAGAGCTTTTTGAGCCAAAATTTTAGCAACAAATCATCAGTGTGAACACCGCGATTGGTTATGTCGCGGTAAATGGCCTCCAGGAAGTGTCCCACAATGCCCATCCTGACTGCTCTGGCCATCTGTTTGAACTCCACTGCCCTGCAGCCATCCACCCATTCTCCTTCAAAGTCCTGGAAATTTTTGAAATTCCACTTCCTGCTTGATCAAAGTGGATAGCTCAACATCTCATCTTCCCAGCTGATCATGGCAGCTCCATGCACCAAATGCTCTCCTGCTTAGAGCACACTGGAGCTTCTGGATCTGATCAGTATTTGAGGAGAGGAGGCTGCAGTCCCATTTCCGCTCCAGCCAAAGGAACTTCAATACATATGGTCAAATGTCTCATGTAATGGTGGAGAAGAGCTACTAATGGGATACACTGCAGTGCTGTGCAAAAATCAAGGAGCTGTGGCAGGGGTGCTAAAAGGCTAGGGACTCAAACCGTTACTCTGTTGCAGAGCCAAAGACCTGTCACTTCTATAAGGAGCTGGAAGCCATCCTCAGTGGTGACTCCACCTCCAACACCAAGAGACCCATGGAGGGCCCAGAGGGAGTGGACACCAGACTCAACCCCGATGAAGAAATTGTGGACAAGGAGGTCCAGTTGGAGGATGATGTGGAATAGGGGACTGGGTCATTTGATGACATGGAGAGCCAGGATCTTTTCTCAACCCCAGAGGCTTTAAGCCAGTCCCAGGCCTCTAGCTGTAACGTGCAGGATGCAGGAGAGGGGAGCTGGGGTAAATTATTTTTTTGAGCTGATGCTGCTCGGTTACATGAGGTACAGCTGTCCTTTGCTTTGTTGCATTATACAGCTGGTTGAAGGGATAGAAATGCACAAGAATAGCTGTGTTTGCGTGTGCTTCCCATTCCCCTGTTCAGCTAGGCAGTACCGCGGAAAAGTGTGTTAATGTACACCGAGATTTCATGGGAATCCTCCAGAGAGATCTCTAGGAAACTTTCTTGGAGGTACTTGCCAATCCTCTGCCGGAGATTCCTCGGCAGTGCTACATTGTTTCTTCCTCCATTGTAGGAAACTTTCCCGTGCCAATCGGCAATCACTTGTGCAGGGACCAAAGCAGCTCACAGGCGAGCAGCATAGGGACCCAGTTTGAAGCTGTTCGCATAGAGCTGCATTCTAGCATCCCTTCTTACACTCAGGAGTGAGATATCCACTTCTATGGCCCCCACCTGTGGAAAATGGGGACACAATTTGAAATTTTGTCCCTATCTACCTGCATCAATACCCCAATCACCCAGAACCTTTTCCCCAGCTTGATTGCCTCCTCCCCCCAGGCACAACTCACCATGCCCTGGTTGATCATCGAGCTGTGCGCTTGCCAGGGGACAGTGAGAAAGAGGTGTATTTTACAGTAATGAATCAATGCTGTTATTGCACTCACAATAATGCTTCTGTTTGTTATTTATTGTGCTTCTACAGATGTGCCCTAGAGGGGAAACCCCTCCCACATCTGCTGAGCATCTGCAGCTGATAAGAAAACAACCAGAGAAGCAAAGAGGAGCTGTTCCAAGAACTCCTCCAGTCCTCTAAGGCAGAAAAAAGAAAAGAAAAAAGGGCATGGAGACACACTGTATCCAAAAATCAGCAAACAGATAGGCACGACAGGAGGGAAAACCAGGAGCAAGTGATATCAGGTCACGAGCGCATGATAAAAGCCATGGAGGAGCAAACAGAGTGGCTAAAGTCACTAATAATGCTGCAGACTTAATTCATACATGCTCGGCCCTCCCTTGCAACCAATACAGAACTGCTTTCCATGCCCTCCCCATACTCACCCAGACATTCCTACCAAACTCCTGGCCCATCTCAGTACCCCATTCATTCCTCCCCTTCAGACAGCTTCCAAAATGATACCTGGACTTACACCAGCTATCATAGCTCATACTGCCGCTCACTGCTTTCTCCCCTCCAGGCCAGCTTTTTGTGTGTGTTTTGTGAATAATTGTTATTTAATAAAGACATTCTGTGAAAAATAAGCAATCTTTGTCTCTTGCACACGGTGGTTGCAGCTCACATTGATACACAGTGCAAGCTGGGTATCAGTCTCAGCTTGGCACAGTGCTGTTTACAAAAAGACACCTTATTGTTGCTCATTGTCAAAATGGCTCCTCAAGACCTCCCTGATTCAAATAGTCCTCCATTGTGCCCCTCTAATAGCCCTGACATCTGGTTGTTCATAGTCAGCTGCAAGGTGATCTGCCTCTGCGCTCCACCCAGGGGGAATCCTTTCATCCTTAGCTTCACAAATACTATGGAGCAAACAGCAGGCAGCTATAACCATGGGGATATTTTCCTCATTTAGGTTTAACCTGCCATAAAGGCATCGCCAGAGAGCTTTTAATCTGCCAAACGCACATTCAACGGTCATTCGGCACCTGCTCAACTTGTTATTGAAGTACTCTTTGCTGCTATCCAGGTTGCCCGTATAAGGCTTCATGAGCCACGGCAGCAAAGGGTAGGCTGGGTCTCCCAGGATCACTATCAGCATTTCAACATCCCACATCGGAATCTTTTGATCTAGAAAGAAAGTCCATGCCTGCAGCTTTCTGTACAGGCCAGTGTTCCTGAGGATGCGTGCGTCATGCATCTTCCCTGACCAACCCGGTTGATGTCAGTGAAACGCCAGCAGTACCATCGAGAACTATCCCTTTCTATTGAAGTACTCTGTCACAAGATGATCCAAGGCCAAAATTGGGATAGGTGTGTCATCTATCACCCTTCCACAGTTACATTTAAAGCATATATTAAAAATAGTGTCCCTTTCAATATATTATCCCAAACAATGTTAGAAGTGTAGTTCGGCTAAACTATTAAATTTTTAATTATATTAAACTATTATATACAGATAAAATTTTAGTTCTGTTACTTAATTTTAAATGCAGCAGACACAGAAATCCCTAAATGTAGCCTGGTGTTTATGTATTACTTCGCTGTTCCCACAAAGCCCTAAAATTTAGCTAAACAACATATAGAGTACAAAATATACGTAGGTCACAAAATTCCAAATCAAACCACTAGATAAACAAGAACAAAATTTGTTATAACAGTCTCCTGCAAATCCATTACTTCTAGACACAACTTTACAAAGTTATGCTTCAGGCTATATTTTTCCAGGCTTGTTCTCACCAGACCAGATGAAAACTTAAGGGAAGATCGATAAAAATCCTTTATCTGTTTCAGTTATCCAAGTGTGAAAACCAATGGCTGCTTACAAATTGTTAATTATTTTTCCCCCATGTAAGAATTCAAAAAACATAATTTTAATAGCTAAAATACTGCATTTATCAAGTCCACAAAGATAATGTCCATTGCCAAGTTTTTAAAAATAGATTAATAAAGGACTAAAAATGTAATGTGAAACAATAGGACACCATTTTTTAAACCAGTTTTAACATTAACCTAGATTAGAAAACTACAATTGATTAAGTCTACATTTAAAGATGTCTTGCAAAAGGAAGACAAACATTGGGCATACACTGTTTTTTGCTTCATTAGGATGTATAAAGAACCCCTGATTACATTTTAATAATTTTGGGAAAATATAAAAATTATTCCTGCTTATTTTTTATGTTATAAAGTCAAATATTACCTAGCCTGGGCATCTATGACTGGAGAACTATTGAAACGGTGACACAAGGGAGGAGGTAAAAGTTGAACTAGTAATAGGATAAGTTTTTTTCCATCTAAATATTTAAAACCCAATTTTGTTTGGTTTTGATTTAAAGATTCGTATATTCAAAATGTTAATTAATCACTGGAGATTCAACACTATCACCATATCAGTCATGTTAAGATGTCATCATAAACATCCCTTATACTTCTCTTAATTTTCCAATAAAAACTAGGGAATATGAGAGTTTACAGTCCTGATTTTTCTATATTAACAGTAAAAAACTTCAAATCTGCATATAGCACATCTTCTCAGGCCTATACATCAAAGCAGCAAAAAAGACCAATTTTTAAAAAATCCTTTGCGGGTCATATTTAAACAATACTGTAGTGCTTTAGTTCAACACACTATCATTTCAATACATGTGCATATGGGTCATGTATTTTATCTGGAACACATTACAATTCACATACTATGTATTAATTTCATCTGGTGATCACTTAATGTTTCATTTGGCATTGATTTTCTTTTTTAAAAGGATCTAAAATGATGCAAAATTATGATTGACAAATCGAGTGCAAGAAAATCAGGTAACTCAATTTGCAATTCCCATAACAGTGTGAACTGTAATTATGAGGAATGGAGGGGAAGGCACTGCCTCATTCAGTGCACAAGATGGATAATGCTTAGGGAATGAAATCAGGGTTGTATAATGAAGGAGGTGATTTTCCACAGGACTCCTGCTCTCACTTGTTGCAAGGTATGGAAGGTGTATAGTGAATGAGGTAGAGGACTGCAGGAAGAGAAAAGGATGGTCAAATGGTTAAGAATGCTGAATGTCATCGAGGAGAATAGGAGTCTATGCATACTTCTCCCACAGCATTCCTAAATGATGCTGGGTAAATTATATCCCAACCCAAACTATTCATAGACAACCATTAACTATGTGTTCCTCATTTTCCGGATGCCCAGTAAGACACAATTGGGGTCAGATTTCCAAAAGTGCTGAGAACTCAACTCCAAATGGAAGTTGGCTGGAACTGTGATTTAAACACAAAGTGCATTAAAAATGCAAAATACTCTGGAAAAAAATCACACCCTTGATATCTCAAGTTGGGCACTGGAAATGAGTAAATGGTTTTTACTGTAATCTCTGTCTCAGCTTCCCATCTGTAAAATACTAATACTACCATTTGAGACTTATGGGGGTATGATGAATAAATTCATTAATATCTGAGAAGCACTCTGATATTCTGGGCACAGCACCACAGAAACGTCTAAGAGGCAATACATACAATGTTTGACTCAGTGCAGGGTTTGTATTGTGGGTTTTAAATAAGAGTTGGGTGTGACATTGAATCAGGAGGACTGTGCACTCAATGAGACGGGTTCTGTGGAAAAAATAGTATATAATCATGCAATGAAAGACTGTTTAATAATGCATATGCACCAGGAGGCCAAATTAAGGTTGAAGAGACAACTTAACGCAGCCATTTCCTAACTTTTCAGTGATTGACTTTGCAACCTTAAAAGTGTTCTTTTAATACAATGTAGTTTTTTGGGATATAATTTAAATACATTTGGAGAATTCACTTCAAGACAGAGAAACTTACAAAGGTGAATGGAAAAAATTTGCTAGGATTATGTTGCATCTTATGTCTACCAATTGGGTGGCTCCCAGTTTTAAAAAAGCAAACCTTTATAAAAGAGTAAAAAGAGGGATTTGTTTTGCCAAGGGAATGAAATATTTACAAAAGGCATGTCTGATTACAGAGATCTATTTCTTAACTGCTGCAGTGGTTTTAAAATTCGTCAAATTGTGTGGCTAGACAAATGTCCATTAATAGTAACCAGAAGCAACCCAGGATTGATATTAGAGTGTGCCACAACTCCTTAAAAACAGGAATAATTTTTAAGCTTTTAAAGTAGTTGTGAAATCATGTTAACTGGGATGATTTGTCCCCAACTTTCAAATGCTTTTCTTCCTCCTTGTGTTTGAAACACAGCACCATTACTTCATTGTCAAAAGAGATACATTTGACAAAGCATAACTTATAAAATTCTCATTGCTTGACATTTGTAAAGATATCAAATCTCTGTACATTTGGTTTAACCAATATGTTTTTACCTACTACTCAAGTCAATAAAATGCCATATATCACTAAGAAACTGGTATTATACTAGAAATAAGAAGACAGTCAACTATGGACAGATACCCTGACTAAATGCCTGCATGAATATTGATCACTTTTAATTAGCTCCAACAAATGCCTCAAAACTAAAATATCTGTGGCCAAATTTTTCAAAATGTCACCTGCAACTGCCTCAATGGGTGGGACTAGCAGTGAATGGAGACAGTCCCTGCAGTGAGGGAAGCGACACTTGCTGAGGGACACCACGTAGCTCCTCCCCACCAGGAGTCTTTGGCATCAATTGGCCAGCTGGGGGTGGAGAAGCTGATTGGCCAGCATTCCCCAGCTCACATAATTTAACCTGAAGTGGGGGTCATACAGAGCCTCATTCAGCTCAATTCCAGCAGCCACACCCTTCTCACCCTGAACTAGGAATGGGAACGCAGCCTGAAAGATACTGTGAATCTAGCCAATCATCAGTTTGGGGGAATCAAGAAGGAAATTTTTTATCCCATGGGTCAACTGGAGAGGACCATGGAGTCTTCCGCCTTCCTTGCAGCATCTTTTAGGCACAGTGGGTCAAGCAGGAATGCACTTAGTACATAACTGAAGTACTTTGGGTTGAGTTAATTCATTGCAACTTGTGGCTGACTTTCAGTGCAGTTAAAAAGATAAAATGAACAGTTCCCAGAGACCTAGGATTTGCTGATGGGCATTGGGCTTGTGTGATAGGTGATACCTTGTGGCCCTCATGGGCTGAGGTCTCCACCCTGAGGAACCCTCTGTGCTCCTTGGGTACAGGAGGAGGGTGCTAGGACTGAGAGAGAGCTGATTCCTGAGGGGTAGGCTGAGGGGAACCAACCCCAAGTTATGGGTTATATGGTACCGAGCCTGGTAACCTCCGCACTAGAACCAATTAAATGTCTGGTATAGGAGAGTATGGGTGATGGGCAGGTAGTGCTAATTTGCTAAATACTGTGCTAAAGTTTAATAAATGCTGTGGCTTACTGCTTAATTGCATGCACATGTCTGTCCTCATTTCGCCACTGTGTCCGCATGAAAGTTAGCAGCAATTCTTGGTGCTGAACTTCATACTTTTTTTTTTTTTTAATTCAAAAGAGACTGCTGAGCACCCTATCCTCTCAAAATCAGTCAAGTTGGACATCCAAAAAAATCACTAGACACTTTTGAAAACCTTGCTTGAAGCTTCTTCTAGTCACACAAAGATGCTTATGAATAATGAGTTTTACAACTTCTGCAGTGCCTGTAACTCCCACTTACACTGAGTAGTTTGCAATTATATTGGGAGTCTTATTGGAAAGCAAATAAGCATGGAACAAAATGAAGATGAAGAATATGGGACACTACAACAAGAACAGGAAAGAGGAAAAATGACCCATTGAGTGCTGGCCTGAGCCAATGCACATCTTGCACATATGCACAGTGTAACCTCATTTAGCTGAGCAATTTACAAGCTTAGGGCTATAATTGTTTTAAGCCTTACTATCCCTGTGGAAAGTCTGATTTTAAAGGCTCTTAACCTGGCCTACTTAAAATCATTTTCCACCAAGCCGCTCAAGGGTACTTTACAGCAAGGGCAAGATTTTGTCAAGTGTAATCAGTTAACATTCATACATTTTATATAAGATGGTGATTATTTGTTAAATGGAAAAGCTCTTTGTTCTGTTTTAAACTCTCCTTATAACTACCAAACTGTACTACCTTTTGTTCAAAACTTAAAAAGATCACCCTAAAACAGAAGCCAACCTGGAAAATTTCAGAAAGTTGTGAGAATCTGAAAACAAGGACTTGGAATGGAAAAAACTCTGTGTCCTCAGTTATGATGTTTGCTGCCCCTATGACTCCCATTATAATACAAAGGGTATGTCTACACTGCAGAGTGAAGTCGACTTATTTAAAATCAACTTTCACCCCCCGAGTTTTAGAAGTCGCAGGAGCATGTCCACACCACGCTCCTTGCGCTGGGCTTGTGCGTCCACACTTGCCACGCTTGGGTAGACATTCAAAGCAGTGCACTGTGGGTGGCTATCCCACAGTGCAACTAGCCGCGGGGGCTGTTGGGAAGATTTTCATCGTCCCATGATGCAACGCTCCTTCCCCGTTTCTTGCCCCAAACAAACAGGAAACCAGTTTTTGTGCCACTTGTTTATGCCGCATGCTTGCTGCAGACATGGAGCCAGCTCAACTCTACACTATTATTGTGAGCATCACAAATATATCATGCCTTATCCTGGATTATTTTCAAAGGTGAGTGAGAACCTGAAGCACAGACAACAGCGATGTAACCGAGGCTGCCCTGCTACAAGCCATCGAGCAGAACAATTGCAGATTGCTGCAGGCTGTTACACACCACCTGTAGTCAGTGGAGCGCTGGTTCTGGTCCCGGGAAACAAGCACAGACTGGTGGGACCGCATCGTCATGCAGCTGTGGAATGATGACCAGTGGCTGCAGAACTTTTGTATGCGAAAGGTCACTTTCCTTGAACTTTGCGCGGAGCTGTCCCCGACCCTGAAGTGCATGAGTACTCGCTTGAGACAAGTTCTGACGATGGAGAAGCAAGTGGCCATCGCTCTGTGGAAGCTGGTAACCCCCAAATGTTACTGCTCAGCTGGGAATCAGTTTGGAGTCGGTAAATCTACAGTGGGAACTGCCCTGATTCAAGTGTGCAGGGACATCAATAGACTTCTGCTACGAAGTGTAGTGACTTTGGGAAACATGCAGGACATAGTGGATGGGTTTGCCGCAATGGGGTTCCCAAATGGCAGGGGGGCTATTGATGGCGCACACATCCCTATCTTGGTGCCTGCCCACCTTGCAACAGAGTACATAAACTGCAAGGGGTACTTTTCCATGGTGTTGCAGGCCCTTGTGGATCAGAGGTCGTTTCATCGACATCTATGTGGGGTGGTCTGGAAAGGTGCATGACGCACGCATATTTAGGAACTCAGGGCTGTTCTCCAGCATGCAGGTGGGCACTTTCTTCCCAGATCAAAAAATTAACATCAGTGGTGTGAAAATGCCAATAGTGATCCTGGGGGATCCTGCTTACCCCTTGCTTCCTTGGCTAATGAAGCCATACATTGGGCACCTCGACAGCAACAAGGAGCATTTTAACAACAGGCTAAGCACTTGCAGAATGGTGATGGAATGTGCGTTTGGGCATTTAAAGGCCAGATGGAGATATCTCCTTACTAGGCTGGACATGAGTGAAAAATACATCTCATCAGTTATATCTGCATTCTGTGTTCTTCATAATGTGTATGAAGCGAAGGGGGAAAGGTTCCCCCAGGGCTGGGCTGTGGAGGCAGAAAAACTGGCCGCCAACTTTGAGCATCCAGATGGCAGCAATACGCTCAGAGCCAACCGCGGACCGCTTCGCCTTCGGGAAGCATTGAAAAACAGGTTCTGCAATGACACACAGTAACGTTTTCTGTATGTTTTGTGCCTTTCCTTACCATCCCCCCTACCATCGATATCAATAACCTCCAAATCCCTCCCCAAACAAGCTATTAATTAATAAAGAGACATATTGAAATGCTGCAAAGTTTTATTTATGAAAATTCCGGTTGGTGGGGGGAGGAGCGAGTGTTAATTCACAGTTTCAAGGGGTAGTGTGGTTGCTTGCATGGAAGTTCTCAATGGGGCCGCCAAGTCTTTCTGCTTGCCTCCACTGGGGTGGAGTGCACCACGTACTGCAGCCTGGCCAGTCTCCTCCGAGACCGCTTGGGAGTGGGGAAGGGCAGCAAAGCAATAGGCGGAGGAGCGTTCTGGAGGGGCTGCAGAGGGACTCTGTCCAGCCGCCGCTCTTCCTGTAGCTCTACAAGGCGCCTGAGCATGTCTGCCTGATCCCACATGATTCACAGCATCTCCTGCTGCGTACTGCAATTCTGCTCCTGCATTGACCTTCTATTCTCCATGCCCAGTTTCTGGGACAAGGACAACCTCCATGCTTGGAGCTCTGTCTCAGAGGCCGTGAAGGCACTCATGAGCTCACCAAACATGTCATCCCATGATTTTTTTTCCTCTTTCTGATCTGCGATAGTCTTTCTGCAGCACTTCTAGGGGAGGGGGCCAAGGCCGAGGTGTCTGCAGAATGAAAAAGAAATGCACAACGTTGCCATTGTTAGCAGACCCAGAAAACTGAAGCAACTGCAACAATGTAAAAATTACTCCCCTTTAGTGTGCACAAGACTAAGCCAGACCCGCATTCCATTCTGAGCATCTCAGAAGGGTCAGCTTGCTCTGCCGTTACAGAGATGGTAAGCTGGGGCACTTTACTCTGCTATAGAGAGGCTTAATTATCTCTAAAAAGCTCAGTTCAAAAGTCCGGTGTGAGAGGGGTGACGGGCGCCACAGTTTTATTAAGAGGACCATTTTGGGACGAGGTGGGCACACTTGATCTGAGGACACCGCAGGTTAATGGTATCGTCAGATACCTTTGGACAATTATTAAACTGACTCAGTATGACAATAGAAAGGGGACTAGAGAAATACAGGGTATTGGTTGTATACGTTGGGTACTTTAAAAATACACTGTCTTCCCTAGGTGACCATGAGCGATATCAGTCTTCTGAGGGTAACAGAGGAGGAAAGGGAAGATTTGCTGCAAGCAGCAGGGTATAGGCCTGGCCCTTATGCTGCTATGCTGTGTTCCGCCATGATTCCAGCTCACTTGATTGTAGTGTGGCACGGTAAAGTATCCTACTGTGGCGGAAGAAACAAGGCTGCCCTCCCCCAAAACCTTGTGCAAAGGGTAATAAATTACCTACATGAAAGTTTCCTTGAGATATCAATGGATGATTCTTGGTGCATACCTCTGCACATAAATTAATCTGTTCCAGGAGTAACTCTCCAGTAAAGTCCGCTAAGACCCTGAAATCTCCGTCTTCCCCATTAAAAAGGCCATTTCAGACATTGTATCAAGGACATAACTGCTAAGAATAAAAAAAACCCTCACCAGATGTGCCTTCCCCAGGATCATTACTGCTGTCCTGTGTGTTGCTGGAATGCTCTGGGGTCAGGAATAGGTCCTGGCTGTCTGGGAGAATGGACACTCCGCTCTCCGGCACCCTGCTCTCCTCCTCCTAGTCCACAGAGTCCTCATCATACTCCCTGGACTGGGATCCAGCAGAGGTATCGATGCTGCGTGGCGGCACTGTGGGGGGGTTGCTGCCGAGAACTGCATGCAGCTCCTCGTAGAAGCGGCATGTTTTGGGTGAGGAGCCAGAATGGCTGTTAGCTTCCCTAGCTTTTTGATATGCCTGCCGTAGCTCCTTGATCTTCATGCGGCACTGTGTCCCTCTGTTGTGCCCCTTCTCCAACATGCCCTGGGATATCTACCCATAAATGTCCAAATTTCTTTTGCTGACTCTGAGCTGAGCCATAACAGACTTCTTGCCACACAGACCGATGAGATCCAAGACCTCTGGTTGATTCCGTGCTGGAGCGCGTTTGGGCTTTGCAGTCACCATGACGAGTTCAGTTACAAAGCTCTCGCCACGCTGGCTGCACAGGAAATGAACATTCAAATTTTCCCAGAGCTTGAGGGGAGGGGCCATTTCCTGTTTGTGTGGCCACGTAATAGCAGAGCGCAAATGTCCAGAGTTGTCACAATGGGGTATTATGGGATAGTTCCCAGAGGCCATTAATGTCGGATTACCTTACGCTCTGTCTACACTGATGCAAATTTGACCCATGAAATTTGAATTATGCGTTACGCCACTTGCAGAAGTGGGTTTATTAGATCGACTTTTGCTGCGCTTTAAGTCGACAGAACTAATGTGCCGGTGTAGATGCAGGCTTCAGGAGACTGACGTTAGTGACGTTACATCGACCTCCGTCGCCAGGCCAAAGTAAAAAAAAAAGTGTATAAACATAAAAGATAACTCAGCTGCTGACAGTTTTTAAAGTGACAAGGCTTTTAAAATCTTTATCCCTGAAATCTGCTATATGTTTCCAGCTCTTCTCCCCCAGTGTATCACTAAGAAGGCTTCCCTGTTGGGGAAAATTGTTTGTGATTATTTATGCATTGCAAATAGGTTTAAATAGTCCTCTGTTAATGAATAAGAGGGCAACCAGGCCAGACTCCATGTTGGATCTCAAATCCAACATGGAGTCAGACAATAGAGATACTAAGACACTGATGCTTGGCAGGATGCCAGCAAACCAAATCTTCCTGGAAACAGGACAAAAAGGTGGGAAGCCCATGATTTAGAGTGCTGAGTGCAAAGACAGTAGTGCTGTGTGCACAATGGGAGAGCCGTGTGCAAAGGCCCGCAAGGCAGGAAATATCCTAACAGCCAATTGGCCAAGGTCAGTCCCAGCAGAAGTAACTTAAGGCAGTGAGTGCCAGAGCTGGGGGCTGTCCATCTGAGTGACAGTGTGTCAAGGGTACTTTTGGTTTGCACGGGCATCATGATTCAAGGACGAGAAGCAGCTGACTGCGGACCAGGACGAGAAGCCGCCGACTGCGGACCTGGAGCCGAAGCAGACGACTGACCAGATTGGAACCAACGCTCCTGGAAAGGAGCAAAGAACCAATCGTAATTATCAAAGACTTTGGGAATCCAGGGGTTATGCTGTTGGTTGTGGGACCTGGGGTTCACCCCCATTACTTGTATTCTTAACTTCAGTGGTTTTTGTGTTATTAGTTGTCACTCCAATGAATTACCCTTTGATTGGATACCAGCGGTGTGATTTGCAGTCTGTCCCCGGTGATAGATCCGGAAGCCAGGGTAAAGAACTTTCCCAGTAACATCCCTTACAATCAACATATGGTAATTAACATAGTTAAATTGGTCTTCCATGTGAAACCCAACTGTACTCCAACTTCAAAGGAAGCATGGAAGGAATATTACATTAGAAACTTTACTTTAGTTTTCCTCCCCATTCCTTCTTATTACTGTGGTCTTCTAGGTCTTCAGTGTGAACTTTTACATTTTGTTCAAAGTTACAACAGGGCTTTGGACTATAAATATAATTGCTAAATTTTGTCCTTTACAAACAGGAGGTTAAGAGCAGAACTGCCTGCACAGGATTTAATGGCTTAAAGCAGCTGGGAGATGAAGGATGAACACAGAGAAACTTTAAGCAAAAAATAAAAACAAAATAACCCCGCCACCCCCCATGCCATTTCAACATACTTCAAACTGCTGCATATCAGATGAGTGCCCAATCACTCCCTTCAGAAGATAGATCATACTCTCTTGCGGCTATGGAATTCAGCAGGTGTGATGGACATTTCTAGTAGATTAAGCTCCATTTCCAACAGACTAAGCATATGTCCTTTCCTGCTGTTGTTCAGGTGCATTAGGTGTGGCACTGAAGTTTCTCTATACACTTCTTACCTCTGCTGACTCATTCACCAAGCAGGATTTTATCTTTAAAAATAAAAAACCTCAGTGTATGCATACTAAGAGTATTTTGCAATTTCCTTTTACTGCAGCTCCAACCTGTTTAAACCGCATTTTAAAAAATATATATAGCCAGACAAGATAACCAAACACACCTATCATGATTTCTTACACTACCACTGAAATTAAGTACATGTCTATGCATGCCTTTTAAGACAAACTGTCTTAATGCCTTTCCCTTTAGTTGTATGTAGTGTTGTAACTGTGTTGGTCCCAGGATTTTAGTGAGACAAGATGGGTGAGGTAATATTCTGTTGGTAAAAGAGAAACAAGCTGTTGAGCTTACACATAGCTCTTCTCCAGATCTATGAAATGCACTCAGAGAGTCACAGCTAAATACAAGGAGAAACAGAATGTTTACTATAAATAGTTAACACATTTCCCTTTAGTTGTCATTTGATTTAGGCTTAAAACAGACATGATTTTTATTAGGGGTTCTTATAAAAATATAATCATTGTTCTGTAGCTACACAAATCATAAATATCATGAATATTATCTTTTGAACAAGCAACCTATTTTCTTAATGTTTTCTAAAATTTGGATGGCAGTATAATCAGCTATATCTGGATATCCAGTCCAGAATCTGTATAAACTTCTAAACCTCCACATAATTTCTATGTTAATAACCACAACTGGCAATACAGGTCAAATGGTTTACAAATATTTGCTTAGCTACCGAGCACAGGTATGTATCCCCAAAATGCACTGAGTGAGTTGGGAACAAAGACCTGTCTTGCATAAGTTATTGAAGGAGCATTAAGAATAATGGCTATGCAGGAATGATTGGAAATAGCTACCAGAAGAAATTATTTCTCCATATTTGTCTAGGATGTGATGAAAAATAAGGCATTCCTGAGCTGATTTTGAAAAATGCCATTATAGGTAACTGAACTCTTAAGATACAAGGAGGGAAGCATTTTTTGGGAGAACAGGATAACTTTGTAAGAATACCTAGTTTCACTGCCAAACCTGTAACATCATAGGAATAACCTTTAGATCAATTTTTGAGACAAAGGACAATAGCTAGCCTCCACTTCCACAAATGCACAGCCATAGCTTTTGTAAACTGCTGAGGTAAGACAGAGGGCTTCAACACGATATTAGTATGGATGGGAATCTCTAAGTGAGCATTCAGTCGAATGAACACACACAAACAAGAACTTTCCATTTGGTTGGTGGCTACTGGAAAAAGAAGTTATGGTTATTCCTCAAATCCACATCCAGTATCTCAGTTTTTAGACCTCATTTTGATTAATTCCAATAAATCAATGTCTCAATTTTTTAACTAAGATTACCCAAGCACTTCTCAACCGATGGGTCAGTTGTTGGGTTTAGCGTGCAGGTGCTGAATGGCGTTGGTAGCCTGTAATATACAGGAGGTCAGACTAGATGAATGGTTCTCAACCTATTTACCAATGTGGGCCACATATGCAGCTATGTGTTATGTGGGCCGCATACACACAATATATATACTAGCTGTATGGCCCTGAGGATGTCACATGGGCTGCAGCTGTGTGCTGGTTGGGCAGCAAGCAGGTTGAGAACCACTGGACTAGATGATGTTATGGTCCTTTCAGACCTTAAATTCTATGACAAAGAACATAAATATCCAAAAGTCTCTTTAGGAGGTGCTCACTAATACTATTTGGACATCAAGGTGATGATCCATCATAGCCAGGGCCTTTTTTATATTATTTTTGAAAATATGAAAACAAGAGAATGATTAGAAGAACAAAAAGCAGCACACCCTGAATTCTATACAACTAGTTTCTGCTTACAACTAATTATACCCAGAAATTTACTGAAAAGCTGGCTTATGCTCCCCAAAGTTGTCAGAGCCCCATACAGAAGTCAGCCTAAATGAACTGACCACTATTATATCAAAGAAGATTTTAAAGGTCCTGCATCTCTGGAGATTATCTTTAGGAGGCAAGAGAAGAAAGTACATCCAAAAATACTTGGAATTTCGGCAGAAGGAACTAACTATCGCATCTGAAGGAGAAGGCAAAACAGTAAGACCTTTATTCTCTCTAATATCTTTCAATGTCTGATCTAGTGGCTCGCCAAACAGATGCCCTCTTGAAAAGGAAGAGATTTGTCATTCATTATGTTCAATTTCCTGAACCAAGACTTCAGCCAGAGAGACCAACTGGTTGTTAGGCTAATTGTCATAAAATCAGAGCATCTTAGACTGCATCATGACACAGAGGATTTTTTATGAGACAACCTAGAGACTTCTTAAAGCTACTGCTTAGTTAGCAACTCGACAAAAGGAATGATCTCCAAATAAAGTTTTTGCTTAAGAACATTATAGCCAAACAGAAAATAGAAATTCAGATGTGTCCGTTAAACCCAATTTCCCATAAATCCACTCCTCTCACCAGTTGCAGGAGTAGTCGTCTTGCCATTTCTGTAAGCATGAACTGGGGAAAGAATAAACTAGGACAATATGTTCGTAATTCACATTTTTTAAAAATTTAATTATAAAAATTAGTACAGATTTCCCAATATCTTCATTATACAGTGCAAGAGCTTGTATCAGTGAAACACGGATACTATACTTTCCTCCCATCAAATAATGTTGACTTTTTTGACATGTTTGTGTTGTATTCAAACAAACTTGGATAAGAACAGAATATGTATAGAGAAAATTAACCAAAAGATTTTAATTCAAGCAGAAATTACAAACTTGATTCCAAAACAGTTTAAGATTGCTTAATGTAAGTGGAGGTATTTCTATGAATTAAAATTCTGCAAATCACTACTGGGCTATTTTTAAATTAGCAGCAGGAAGTATAGACAGACAGGATGTATATGCAACGAGCACTTAATGATAATTTAAACAAAATACATCTTAATACAGCTGCAACTTTAGCAAAAGAGGGTGTCTGACGTTGTTTGAAAAGGTTTTAGAGTGTCAAGCTCAGTGTTCCTACTTAATTTGTGAGTGAGTTTAGTGTTCATGAAAGTGAAGTACTGGTTACACTGGACTGTAGGCAATATCCATTTAATTTTAGAAATCTACCTTACAGCATTTGAAAGTGGCACGAACACAACCAAGTCACTCTGGCCCACACATTTCTCCATAGCAGGAAACTATACAATCTGCCTCAATCATGACCTGCAACCCTGTTTATTCAGTCATGAACTTTCCTTTAGCAGAGGCTGCTTTTCATGCTGAATTACATCATCCTTAGTTTGGTTTTTCAAGATTCAGAGGGAATTACAGGAAAACTCTAGCTCATTTTCATTTGTAATTATTCATTTGTAATCATACATGTCAACTCCAGGAGGTAAATATATTAATGCACTTTCCACTTCTCTTCTTCAAGCCACTCTGCTGATGTTCGTATGAGCCTCTGCATGTTTCTGAACTGACCAAACACTTCCACCCTAATCTTACTGCTTCTGTGTGTACAATTTACAATGTTTTATTAACACTTTATTACTAACAGTGTGTTTCATCTAAAAAACCCTAAAGTGTTTTAAGAGGTAAATGGACATTAAGACTATTAGTCTCATTTTGCACATAGAGAAACTAAGACAAAGAGAAGTTAAGTGACTTGCCTAAATGTTATGGCAAATATTGTACAGAACAAACTAGAAAGCTGCTTAAATCCATAATCACCTCTTTAACTCCATCGCTACTTGTAACAAACAGAACAAAACGATCTAACAAAGGTGTTATATAAACATAGCATACTTTAAGTAATCACCTTTGAAGATTACATTTTGCATCTAGGATGACACTTCAAAACACATTGCTTCCATCAACACAGATGATGTACCATAGCTGAGCTACCTTGACAAATTCCTCAAATCAAACAATGGTTAATTCTGATAAACAAAGATTTTTTTTTTCCCTGCAGTGCTGCTGATATATATTTTTATTTGATTATGTGGAAGCTGGGCTGGTTCTATCCTATAGGTAGATCATGCCACATCCTAAGCCGTAGCACAGCAGGGTGAGGGAAAGGCAAAAAAACTTCTCTCTCTGTGCTGCAGTACCCGTTCCTGCTTTATATGCTTTCTCCCTCTCAGACACTGTCCAAGCTCACCTAAATTCTCCTCCCTCCACCATCAACAGACACTTCAGCAGAACATCGGCTCAGTTGGTGTTTGGAATGCAGATGGTACTGCCTGGTCTAGAAAGAGAAAGCACAAGGAGCTAAACTCATGTCAGTGCATTCAGCCTGAAGACTTAGCTCAATGCCATTCTGTTGTTGAAAGGAAGGAAGAACCCCTCTCCTTCAGTGAGTGTGAGAAGGGAATTGTATGTCTGTATGTATGTAGTGACAATCTGTCAAGAGTTCTCACAACAAATGAGCAAGTGAGAGTGTCTGTCAGGGGAATGCAAGTATATGAGCAACTTTGTACATAGTGTCCACGCACATACATAGGAAATAGGAAGTCAAATATTTCAGCTGCATCTTAAAAGAAATAAATCAGAGCACTACCATGATACTAGTACTGACCACTGGTAACATATTACCAGCTAAGTGCATGTCCACAGTACTATACACTAGTATTACTTTGGTCAGCTTGTGAATGTGAACCTCAACATACCTTCCAACTTTAGTATACCACTGTGACTAACAAAATTTCCCTTTTACATTAGCTCCAGAGGGGCAAGATTGTTACCTTGAACTATGGCACCAACTTTTTGAATTTTGTTAGCTTTCTTTATTTTCAATATTCCAAAGAGTGGATTTTCCTTTGCATCAACAGGCCAAGGAAGACCTGGATCTGTCTACTGGGGCAAAGAACCTGGCTTTGCCCCTTCCTGGAAAGGTCTTGTGATACTGCATCCAAAGCTGATAAAACAGAATTTTTAAAAATATGATTTATGATATGAGCAATAGATTTTCTATCCCCTAAACAGTTATTCAGCAAAGCACAGAGTATAGAAAAAACAAATGGTCATACAGCAAATTGAATTGTTTCTACCTTACAGAGGGATAAAATGCAAGACTACATATGTCTGAAGAAAAGCAATTAGGGAAGATTTCTTCCCTCTTTTTCATACCCAGTCTCCCCTCTTGAAACAGTGGGATTCAAACAGTAGTGAACACTCTAGGTAGGATTGTGGCACTAAGTATTTATTTAAAAAAAACCTGAGACCTCTAAATCATTAGGCTTAGCAGGGCACACAGCACCAATTCAACAACATGCTTTAAATATGGAAAGAGCACAGTCCTACTAACTTTGCTTAGGTCTGATCTACACAAGTTGTACTGGTGCAATTACTATATGATTTTAAAGAGATTTAATTAAATTGGAGCAATCCTCTGCATGTAGACAAACATTTTACAGTGAATCTTAAATTGGTTTAGATTAAATCAGTTAAGAATCTTTTTAAACAAACCCAATTTAAATGTGTTCGCATTCGGGGGCAATTTCACAAATTTAAACAAGGGCTTATCCACACACAGATTTTGTACCCACTTTATTATAGGATTTAGAAATAGTTAAAGCAGTACCATCTCCTAGTGTGGACACAGACTAGTATAAAAAGGTTCTTACACCCGTATTGTTTATTGCTGTAAATTTAGCAAAATAAACCATAACAATATAAGCACCTTTAAACCAGTCTAACTGCATCTACACTAGGGGGTTGTATTGCTTAAATAAACCCACAACCCAACTAAAATAGTTAAACCGATGCAAAAACTGGGTTTAGACAAGCTTAAATCAGTTACTAAATCGACTTAATTAAATTAGTACCTGTGTGTAGACAAACCGTTTAGGGCTTATTCAGTTGCTTACTTGCTAATTTAGCATTTTCTAACACCAAATAGAGAGAAATACAGAATTCCTTTTTTTGAAGCAGAGGTAAACTTTGTGGTTTCATTCTTTTTGTTCTGTTTTCTTTTTGTACAGGGTTCAGATTGGTTGTCAAGGGCAGTAATTACCTTGCAAGGAGTTCCTGAGTGTTGGAAACTGCCTCTGAAGGTGCCAGGACGCAGAAAACTGGGCATTTCCAGGAGAGTTGGAAATTTGGTCCTACCTCCTTGCTTGCAGAAGCAGAGGAAAAACCACTGTTTAGCATGGCAAGACTGGAGGCTACTGGATGTGACAGTGAATGGTATTATAAAAGTGGCAATTTGTTTAAATAAAAGAAGTGGGGTCTATTCCATTATGGAAAATTCATTTTTTGCGAGTTACAGACTTGTAAAACACAATCATTGAAGTATGGGAGCAAGGAGTCACCATTACAGCCAGTTTCTCCATACATGGGCTTGTACACAGGAAGTGGCATGTGCCAGTTAGCTATTGCTTTAATCCATGGATAGGCTTACCATGCAAAAGTGTGGTAGTACCATGTATCTAACACGATTGTCACAGTACTACTGTGATTTTAGACAATCTGTTTATTAACCAGATACCCACTTACCAAAATCAATCACCTTACAGTGATTACATGAGCCGTCATGGGTAAAGCGGAGTGACAAATCAAAATCAACGAAATTATGCAAACAAAACAGATAATATTTAAAGAGGTAAACTTTTACTATAGAGGTGAGCATGTTGATCATAAAACCTTTGTGAACTAATGGATGAAGTTTGTGTTTCAAAAAACCACATACTAGGAGTCACTATTACAAAACTCTTTTTTGCCAAAGGGATCTTCCATGTGAGGTTACAATAATTATCTCTGCCAATACTCACTTTTGAGATAGCAAGTCTATCATTTCAGACTCTGTGTACACTATACAATAAGACTCAAAAGAAGTCTTATTGTATTGTGTATTCTATAGTCCCCAGGGAGATGGGAGAACACTTTCTGTCTGGCTGCAGCTGGGGGGAGGAGGGGAGGGCCTGATCCTGCGCCACCACATTTTTGCATATTCCCACCACCAGCTCTGTGCCTGTGTCAGCCACCCCCGGCAGGGTGCCCAGCACCCCTCATCCCACCCCACAGGATTGCAGGTCCGGTGACTCTGGCTGGAGCATGCTGCCCGGCACTAGGACCATAGCGGCAGGTGGGCAGGGCGGGTTAGGTAGGAGACCAGCAGGGTATGGGTGTACTGGGGCAATGGGAGGGGTTCAGTGTGCTAGGATGTGGGGAGGGGGCTGCAGCCAGTGCATGGGGGACAGACTCTAGGTGGGAGGACTGGAGGCTGGGGGGAATCCTTGGATACTGGGCTAGAGACTGGAGCACAGTCCCTGAACGGGAGGGTTGAGTTCTGGGGGGCATTCCTTGGGGGTGCTGGGGGTAGTACCTAGGTGGGAGGCTGGGTGAATGGGAGTCCCTGGGGAGCGGGGAGCATCCCGCCCTAGACAGGGCACCCTATCTCTGCAGGGCAGGCACGTATGCCAGCCCAGTGTTGGGGGCGGGGATGGGGGGAGTCTGGATGCTGAGGAGACAGTCCTGGGCTGGGGTGCTGGGTGCCTAGAGGGCAGTTCCTGGCTGGGAGGGTGCCCCACACCGGGCAGGGCTCGCCATCCTTGCAAGCAGGCTCCGCAGCTGTGCTCTTCAGGTGCTCAACCAGCTGTGCTACCAGCAGCAGTGCAGAAGTGAAGGTGGCAATACACCATGTCATGCCACGCCACCCCTACAGTAAATTATTTTTAACAATTAGTGTTCTGACTTATTTTGCTCTTGGTAGACATTTGCCAGTGTTGAAATGAAAGGTATTATATCGATTTGAAACATATTGCTATCATATAACAAATACCAAACCTTTTTTTTTTTTTTTTTTTTTTTTTTTTTTTTGGGGGGGGGGGGGGGAAGGGGGGAGGAGGGGTGGATGAGGGGTTCACATAACATATAGAGACCTGCATACACAGCCCACACTGGTAAATAGGTTGAGATCCACTGTGCTTCGGCTCTTTCTATCAGTTTGAGGTAAAAAAAAAGGTAAGTATAAAACCTGGCTGACAGAAAACTAAAATTATAGCTAACTGAAGACTGCTCTTCAGAATCTGTAATTGAGGAAACATAATAAGACTCAAAATTCATTTTAATGTATAAGGAAATTTTGTATATTTAAGATGCTCCCTGAAGATATGTTTATGCTGAAAAGCCACATTACTTGTTTCCAGGCAAATCCAAGTAGGGAGACTCATTTTATACTGTACTCCCTGCATGAAGCACCTAAGCCAGGTACCAGACTCAATTCATATAGGTTCCTTCTAGGTAAGGGATCAGAGCAACAGGAGACCTACAGAAGCTGGCAAGTCATATGTGTGAAGGAATCTCATCAAGAAAAATCCAACTACAGTGATTAAGACAAAATCTAAGTCCTTTGACAGGTACTCATTTTTTTGGAGCATATATAACCCATCCCTGCAAAGGGAAGGGAGTTAATTAGCTCCAATGGAAAAAGAAGTACAAACCACACCACTGGGGAACTGTGCAAACAGTTTCTACAATTCCTCAGTGGTAAGACGTACTTTTTCCTTCCATGGAGGAAGAAGCTGACAACTGGGCCTTGTTAAGGAAATAGGCCTTTGAACCATGGGGTAGGTCACTGCTCCCATGAGGAGAACTTGTCTGGATCCCAGGCTTAAGAGGATCCTGCCTACACAGCTCAGCACTGAAACACTTGGAAAATAAGTAACTTTACTGTGTGGGGACATTAGTTCTCCAGATAATGCTACAACCACAGGCAGCAATATTTCAGGGTAAGAGGACCCTTCTAGCATTAAAAAAAATTACAGTGGTGATGTTCCTTGGAATTTCAACACCAAAGTCAACTGAAGCCCTGCAATTCCACTAAGATTGTACATTTTTGCACATAAAAGGTTCTCAAATTTACCTTACAAAAGGATTTCTTGGCTACAGCCATCTAGACAGACTTTTTCATTTAACTGCTGCTCCATTGAGTGAGTGAGCACTGGGCACAACTTCAAGCAGGTGTCTTGGGTATATACAGCTTTACATTTTAGCATGTTTGCTAGCTGAGTTTTGTCATTCAATGTTCAATTATTATTTCTGGTTCTTATCTCTAAGTTTAATGTTTTGTTAAAGTTGTTAAACTAAGTTCAACCTCTCAGACTTAACTGCCAGTGAGAAAACTTACACTAGAATGTTATGCACATTTTTTACCTTTGTATTATCTTGTTTTAATAAAAACTTAACATGTTGCCTAAAATCTTTGTACCAGCCACATATAATTCAAATCATACAAGAAAACTAAGGAAATTTGTGGATCAATTAGTAGATATTCTGTATGAAAAACACCTAGTGGCTTCAATGACACAGTTTTACAAAATCATCAGATAAATTCCTTCAAGCAATAGGGCATACTGACAATAGACTTGTAATGGTGAAGTAAATGCTGAATCTCATTTCTACATCTATGGCACATGTGCTTATGGTGTTTCATGGAGAAAGGCCTGAGATCTCATAGGACCCATCAACATTGGGTCACATACTTCCACATTCCAATGGCCTTGGCCTTTCACAAATTCCTGCAGCTCATAACCAGTTAAATATTTCCAATATCAAGTCCTTCTATTTGACCTAATTTAGGCACTATGTATCTTCAAAGGTAAAAGATATATTTTGCCTTATTCCACACAGCTGACTAGCTCATAAAATGAGCTTATGATTGTGTGTGGTCAGGGGACGCTAATGGATATTATTTTCAGTAATTAATGAGCAGTTTATTTTTGATATTGATATTTTTGTGCTTCCTGATATTGTAAAAAAACCAGAGCAATCCAGATGGATTCTTATTTTGTGATTATATAGCAAAAGAAAATACTAAAAACTGGATAAAAAACTAAGCCATTGTTTGCATTTTGTGGCAGGTGTGCTACAAGACTATTGATACTATTGAAAACTGTTCTATTTTATTCATTTATTCATTTTATTATTATTTATTTCAGGCTTCAGAGCAGTGTCAGACTGACATCCCTGGTAACAACTGACATCCCTGGTAACAACAGCACGTTTTCATTGCCTGACAAGAGACGGGAAGGGTGGGAAGCACTGAGAGATCAGAGCTCTGGAGATCGTGAGCTGCTGCTGATGGCCTTCAAGAAAACAGTATAGAAGATTCCCTGTTGCATTCCTTTACAACTATCCAGGTCAAAACTCCAATTCATTGATAAAATTATGGCCCATATAGACCATTAGGTGCTAGTAATTACATCTAAACTTTAATATTTTGTTTGTGTGGGAATATGTGCTAATATTATAGGACAATATTTTCAGAAGTGCCCAAATCCTACTGAAAGCCAGTTTCCTTTATATGAAAGGGAGTGGGACTTCAGAGCCTAAATCATTGATGCTTTTCATAATCCCTAGCGGTAAACATCCAGGATCCCAAAAATAGTGACTAATATTTACAGTGCTAAATAAATAATTTTTAATAACTCAAAAGTAAAATAGGGTTAGCAAAATGTAACCTACTCCCAGTTTATAATTCAGAGTAAAAAAAAACACAAATTCCCTTGGAACGTAACCCTTCTAAAGGTCTTCTGCTAGATCCTTACTTAGGTGAAGAGGCTAACTGTGATGCTCTGTCCTGGATTCAAAATGTGGCTTACCTCAACATACAAACATTTAAAAATAAGGAAGCTTAATTCAAGCTAATGACAAACTTTGATTAAAGAGCTAAAATAAAAAAGATTTAAAAATCTCCCCCTCTTACTTTCTCAAAGCCAGCTGAAGCCTTGTGTCCTGCTGTGCACATCTGAAAAGGAAACTTCTGCTCACTTTCTGTCAGCAGTAGTGGGAAAGATTGCTTCCCATTGTCATTGACCCTCCTATATACATCTTGGGAACATGGGTATTTGAAAGATCCCACTGCCCCCTAAAATCCTCCGACACCCATTGTAATTTGTAAACTTTTGTGTCATTACCTGTTCATCTAACAGCTGTCTTTAGTGGCCACCCCATAAATAAGCCTAGAATTACACTATTACCAAGCAGTTCACCTATATTTGCCTTTTGGACCTGATCCTATGCTCCAGTTAGGATTAAATCAGGAATTACCTCTCCTCTTGTGGGTTCCAGGACTAGCTGCTCCTAAAAGCAGTCTTTTATGGTGTCAAGAAACTTGCTTTCTGTATCCCGTCCTGAGGTGACATGTGCCCAGTCAATATGGGGACAGTTGAAATCCGCCATTATTATTGAGTTTTTTTAATTTGTATAGCCTCTCTAATCTCCCTGAGCATTTCATAGTCACTATTACCATTCTGGTCAGGTGGTCAGAAGTATATCCCTACTGGTATAGTCTTATTATTTAAGCATGGAATTACTATCCATTGAGATTCTACGGCACAGTTTGATTCATTTAAGTCAGAAAGATGAAATAGGTGATTACTATCTCAAATGAACCATCCTCCATAATTACCTAACTAGCTATTGAACAGGAATAATTCTGCATGTATTGAACTGTTGTTTGAGGCAGCAGAGGTAATCTGTAAGAAGAAGATAGCCTCTCAAATCAATCCTTGAATTAAGACACACACACAGGTTGTCAGTTACAGCAGCATTCCTTTTACCATGTCTCCACAAGCTCTCACTTCACATATCTATTGTCCTTTCTTTCCCCGCTTTTTGAATTTGAAAGTTAGAACTGCTAAAAATGTATTTTCACAAAAGTAGATCATTAAACCTTTAAGAAATTATATGTTTTTATATGACTGGAGAAATATGGTATTATTTAGCTCTTGTATTCTGAAAAGTTCTAAACTTTTCATGTAAATTTAATTGAGATTTTATTCCTTCCTTTCTTGAGGGAATCCTTCTTATGAATCTCACAAATGCTGGGACCTGTAAGCAAGGCTTAACAAACAAGATGGTAAAAAAATCCAGAAGAGAACAAGTCTATAACATTTGCTTTCTTCAGAATTTTACTGCCAACAAATGTGTGCATCCCAGCTTTTGGAAATGAAACAGCTCTGTTGTGGGGCTCCAAAGTCATTGCATCAAACTACCTTTGGACAAAAGTATAATAGACACAATATGGGTGTGAGTTAAGAGAAAAGGGCTCTAGAGAACTTTATCAGCAATTCATACAGGAACAAAAAAAAAACCCAAAAAACAAAACCCATTTCTGACACACCATTCAGTTTTAACATCAAACTTCAGCATTAGAAATTTACAAGGTTCTCTTTGACCCTAAGGCAGCTGGGAATGGGAAAAACTGCAGTGGGTTAAATTCTGCACATAACTCTCCATAAGCAGTGCTTGGATATTTGAGTGTAGACATTTTTTTAAATTCTTTCACAACACCTTTCCAAGGCATATGACCTACATACATATTGGTGATTTGCATTTCACAAAATTTTTTAAAGATGTTTAAAAAGCAAGAAAGTTGAAATTAAAGAGGTCCTTTCATAATTATTAAAATAAAGTTTCGTAGTTAAATAGCCTACTATGATCAATCCCTCATTACAACATTAAAAGTAAAAAGATACTATTAGAATTTTTTAAAAATTTTAATGTGTTAACAGGCATTCCAATATTCTATATAAGCACTTGGTTGGCGCCAATCTAAAAGCTCACTCCACCTGATTTACTAAGAGAAGGGAAGCGAGCAATTCCAGGTAGTTTCCAAATGCAACAAAATATCATTAGAAAAGCAGGACTATTCTATGCTTGCTGAACTCAGTCTAAGAACCTTGCCCTTCCTAAGGCAAAAATACCATCTGAATTTAGAGAATCAATACTTACTTATCCACTCTAGCCAAACTTAAGTTTCTTTCTAAAACACTTATGCCTGTGTTCATGAAAAAGATGATCGTCATTTCCTTCAGTATAAACTGGACACTGACAGGAAACACGGCTCATAACTAAAACAGTAACACCTTAAATACATGAAAGCAAGAGGGATAGAATGCACTAGTTACTGTGATTCTGTTTTTAAACACTGGTTAAATACATTCTACTGTATCTTAAAGGTGTGCCTCAAGATTTTTGGGAATTTCAGACAATCAAATAGTCTCAAAGAAAGACTTCTCAGTGAAAGCAGTATAATATTTTTCTTCAGTGCATTGGGACAATTTATAATGGGGTTGAGGGGAAGAGAAGACATCTAGTTCATAAAAATTAGGTTAGATTACGTAAAGCAAAAGTTGGTAAAAATGTATTTTACTGGGACTCCCCCTCAATTAGTAACAGTAATTTGGAAAATATTTATCATAAAATCCTGCACAGAGCTAGAATAAATATAAATGAAGGAGGAAGGAAGTTCTTATTTATGCCCTTAGTCAAACAAAAAGCCATTATGTCATTTTAACAGCTGTGTAACAAATTGGCAGGGCTCAGACTGAAGAGTTTTTCTAAACAACATCCCAAAAGAGCAATTATTTTTGTTTCCTCAAAAATATCTTCTTTGGCATAGAAACCTCTCTATGGAGCAAACCAGATGAATAAACTTCAGAATACATTCTAAAAGTAGAATGAACATTAGGTATCACATTGAGTGTTTTTACTGCTGAGAGCAGCTCTACTAAGCTAACCACATTGTACAAAAGGTGTATTTGTGGGTCACTTGTGACACCGGAAATGGTAATTACTTGGCACGAATTCACATCTTGTTAAGAAAAATAGTTGGCGATAACCAACTGATCTGTATTAATTTTTTGTAGCTGTAATAAAGAAAGAGGCAAAACTTGATGTTTAAAATGCAGATCACACAGTAAATTAAGGAACAGTTTAGACATGACATTTTAAATTATATCTTAATTTACTGTTACTAGCATCCTAAAACTTAAAGTGAAATTGTTTCCAGATCAAATTTGCTGCTTCCACTGTGCACCATATTAATGCTCATTGTTATGTAATTTGCATAACATTCCAATATTTGCAATCTAACATTTACTTTGGATCCGTCTAGTTAACATTGTCTCAATTGTAATATTTCAAAGTGTAAGTCCATGTAGTTGCACACAAAATCTCAGAGTTAAGGTACTTTCATAGAAGAGTCATAAAACTAAATAAAATTACCATTGTTCCTCAAATTTTCCTATTTACATGAAGTGTAAGTTGACAGATAATGCATTGTTATAAAGAACAGACAGTAAAGTACTGAAAAGTGAATAAAGTTTTTCCACTGGCTGTACTGGTTCCCTAGCCCAACTCCATTTCTATAGCCACCAACTAGATTCAAGCTTTCCCAATGCCTCCTCTCTCCCATCTATTGCTCCCAAGGACCAACTAAGGTTTGCCAGTGAGAACCCGCGACAGGCAGGCCTAGTTGTTCCCTCTGACGAAGCCAAGCAGATTCACCAGCCAGAGAAAGTCTCCTTCTTGTGGAGTTACAAATTCCATTTCACAAGGAATTCTTTCTGCACATTTCCTCTGCCTCCTATCACGTCTCAGAAACAGGAGGTAAGCCACGCACACTGCACAAGTCAATTTCTTAAAAGTCAAATCCTATAATAAAAACTCCTGCCTGAAAAAGTTTTAGGTAAGAGTGAGACACTCCAGAAGTAAAAGTATGTCTCGTTGTAATGTCCATCAGTGACTCTGAGCTGGCAAGGGTTAAGCAACCAGCAGACTAAGTAACCTGAAAACAACCTTTAAGGACATCTTAGAAGAGTATTGAAATGGTAAACAGGGCCATTCCTTATAGATAGTTAGCAAAACTATGTTAAATAAACTAGAGTTCTTGAAATGCAGGCCTGTATTGTTACAGGATTAAGAATAGATACCAATTGTATTTGCCTGTGTTTACCTATATCTTATTAAAAGTTAACAATATAACTAGAATATCTTGTGGATGCTAATTCCCTTTCATGTCTTAATTATATTAGGCATGCAAATGGTTCAATTAATCTTAAGATCGAAGATGTAAGATATTGCAGGAAATAATATTACTTACATTGTCTTCAGGTTAAATTGTCTATATGCCATAATGGAAGACCTTGATAGTCTGAATGACTAACTGCCTTATGTTAATTAATACTACTAGTTTATCTGTGTATACATAGGAAATAGAAGTTTAACTTCAAAGCAATAATATATACCACCTATTCATCTAGGAAGGCCCCTGCTGAGATGTCTGCTATCAAGAGGCTATCAGCCTGCTAGAGAACTATAAAGGAAGCTTCAGGCCTAAACCTTACTATCTCATATCTGCTTAAACTTTGTCAGCGAAAGTCTTAAGTCACAAGACTGAGGTCTCCAGGTCTACTCTGGATTACCCCTGCAGATTCTCATGGAAGAATATGAACAAACTCTGCACATGGACAGCCTACTGGACTATAAACTATGGAACTGATTCTAGGAGGACTTTTATAAATCATCAACCTCACCATCTCTGCTACAAAACTGACCTAAGATCTTTATTCATATCTATATGAATATCTTTTAACTACAGTAACTCTTTCATTTCTTTTTTAATAAATCTTTGATTTGGTTAGTAAGAATTGTCTGTAAGCATGTAATTAAGTAAGACCTGAACTGAAATATTCATCGACCTGGTGGCTAGCACTTACTATCTGCAATTTTTCACTCACAGAAAGCAAGAAGGAAAGTATTACAGTATCTTGTTGGTTACAATGTCTTATTTACTTACATCACAAAAGCTGGTCAAGCTAATCATAACTATAAAGTGAGTAGATCAACGTTGCAGAACTGATTTCCTAGACTAAAAAAGCAGCTTTCCTGTTGCATTTATTCATTTGCATGAAATTGACCAGTCCCAAGAAAGCAAATCAGCCTGTAGAATTACAAAGTAGAACTTACAATCTGAAGGTATGTCTACACTGATGGCGACAAAGTCGCCACCATCAGATCGACCTATCTGGATCGACTGAGTGGTAAGTGAAGACCCACTCAGTCAATCCAGAAGTTGACGCAGTAAAACCACCCCCTCAAGTGGCGTAGCGCTGTGTTGACGGGAACGGTTCCCATCAGCGCAGTGCAGTGAAGATGCCGCACAGAAGGGAAGCACAGCAGTCGACGGGAGTTACGCAAGCTACTCTGCATAGCTTGAGTAATTCCCATCGACTGCTGCTGAATCGCCTGGTAAGTGTAGACCAGGGCTCAGTCAGTTTAATATTCAAAGCAAGCCAGAACATATCTCATAACTGTCCCATTGTACATGGACTAATTCTAGTATTCCTGTTTGTGGTATTGTAGCTGTGTTGATCTGAGGATATGAGCGACACAAGGTGGATCAGAATATCTTTTATTGTACCTATTTCTGAGAAAGCACGAAATCTTGTCTCTTTCACTAATGGAAGTTGGTCAAATAAAAGTTATTATCTCACTCACTTAGTCTCTCTAGCATCCCTAGTATTTAAGGCACTATGCTAATAAAAGTAGCAAACATCCTGAAATTATGATATTTGAAATTAAATTATTTAAAGGCATCTAGAATATGGGATGGATGTTTATTAATTTTATTGCACTTTAAGCGTAAATTCTTATATAGCACCTTTGATTTATAGATCCAATCAAGAAATCTACCTGAAGAGACTAGACTGATAAGCACTAACTGCGTGACTAGACTGTGTCAGAGCATTTTGTGGATGTTCGCACATTGCAGCCCAACAAATACAACATGGCTGGTTCTCACCATAATGAGGAAAGTTATCTTGCCAGTCAGTGTAAAAAACATTTGGGGGGGGGGGAGGAGGAGGGAGGAAAGAGGGAGGAGGCGAGGGGAAGGGAAGGGCAGGGCAGCACTCCTGGAGCTCAGACCTGTGGGCCCTTTAAAAAAAAAAGAAAAGGAAAATGTGATTGTGCTTTTAAAAACCACTATTTTCTTTCCCATGTCACAAGCCAGGCTTCTGAATTTCCACAACTGAGTTCCTATACTTGAATGGGAAGGTGGGTAGCTAAAGGATCACCTATTTGTCATTTAAGGAAGAAAGGACTCTAGCCCACTTAAAAACAGATTTTGAAGTAGAGTCCAAGTGACCACAGACCCTTAGAAATCAATTTGAACTGTATATATAAAATTAAGAGCTCAGCAAAACATTAATGGAGATCATTATCTTGGAAGTACAGCTTCAGCAAAATAAAATAATGTCCATAAGGAAATAGGGCCTTTAACAGAAATCAGGTGAATTCAGAAATAAAACATTTCCCCACCTCAATCTTCAATAGTACAACCATTAAATCAGGCCAAAAGAAACACAATCCAAAAAGCATTTAACAGTACCAAAAAAAACCCCCAAGGTCTATAACCATCCAAGAGGGTTTCTAATAAGTACAATATATCAAATAGCAAATACAAAGGAACTCAGAATATAAATAAAAACTTCCAGTTAGTAATACCACGCCTAAGCAATAAATGATATGACATCGAAAGTTAATTTCACATACTGTTCTGCACAAGAATTAAGAAGCAAAAATTAAACTGCTTGGTGAGTATTTAATAGTTCCCAGTTTGTACTAATTCACATTATTAAAAGTAAAAATTTCCTTCTATACATTGGGTTTTTCCATACAAACTCTGATAACCTTTTCAAACACTGAGATGACTAATTCCAAGTACTTTATTATTGACCTAGTGATTTGTCACATGTAGCATCTTCAGGATTAAAGGATGCCGTCAACTTTCTCTATAACCATGAGCTGAAACAAGCCCTTTCAACTCCTCTTTCCTTTTAAAAGACAAGATCAGAAAGCATTCCCTCCTTAAGCTATCTGCAGATCACAGTGGATGTGCTAAGCCACCTGAGCACAAGTAGATGGCAGCCAACACAATCAGTATTAACGAAACCAGTTAGATCCTCAAAATCTAAATTGATAACTTGCATCTCCACAAACTAAACTCAAGCAAATCCAGTCCTCCTTTCTAAAAGGTAGTGATGGCATATCAGTAAGAGAGGAAAACCACATAAAAAAACCCCTAAAACTCAAGCAACTGGACATAAGATTGTCAAGTCCAGGGTATGCTACTCTATGCAGGTATGAATGGCAACGTCACACTTACATTTTAAAGGTGAGTCATAGTTTTATTATTCAAACAAGTTAGAAGTGAAACCCAAAGCATTGTGGTGGTGAGGTGTGGGTTTTGGTTTGGTTTTTTTAGTCAAGAAACTGAGAACCTAGGCGATACCATTTCCCTCTACCCATGAACAGCTGACATCCAGGGGCTACTTGTATTGTGTTGTCACATCTACATTCTCCTTCACCCCCCCACCCCCAAAAAAAAAGACAAAGAGGAAATAGTTAAAAAGTTTTTTTCATCCTTCTATTGCTCTTTATCATCTTGGGGCTTTGTTGCTCTCTTGAAATTTTCTACAATAAAAGAAGAGCTTCTCTTTCAATGGAAAATCCCCTAGCGCTGACTTATCTCCATTTTAAGGGGGTGTTTGGTGTTTATGCATTCTTTCCCATTGTTAGGTCACCAAAGAAGAGGTGCAACGGGTAATGGAGGTAGCTTTGGATAGATTTGTCATCACAGATTTTATTGCAACGCCAAGTTGAGCTTGTCACAAAGAGTAGATAAATGCTTTCAGTTCCCTCTGCAATCTCCGTTAGCTATAACTACTTGAGAGACCATTACATTAGCAACGAAGAAGCTGAATTACAGTTCTTCATTACATTTTACCTTAGGGCTTTGTCTACACTTGTAACTTTTACACAAAAATCTCTGCTAGTGCTACCACCCTTTGGAGACAGAGTGGGTGAAGTCCTGGTGTCTTCCAGCATTTTCACCACTAAGGTTTGGTCTACACTACAGAGTTATGTTGACATAAGGCAGCTTATGTCAACCTAACTATGTCAGTGTCTACACTACAGCCTTGCTATTGCCAATGTAAGTGCCCTACTAAACCAACATAAATAACTCCACCTCCATGAGAGATGTACAGCTTATGTCAGAGTAGTTAGGTCGACACAGTGTCTATGTAGGCACTGCATTTCTTACAGAGGCTGTTGGTTGTCTTGTCAATTTCACAAATTGTGAAATTGACAAGAAAGCCAGCTCCCCAGCCAGGCTGTTGACAGGTCTCTGCTCTCCCTCAGTAGGTCGACTTAAGATTGTAATATAGACAGGCCTTAAATTAATATTAAGCCTGAATACCTTGTATTACAGCTTCTTGATTAATTTATTCCACAGAGCAGAATTAATTCTCCCATTGACTTACTGCTGTCTACACCAGGAGTTAGGTTGGTTTAACTGCTTACTTAGGGGTGTGGAATTTTCACAATCCAAGTGATATAGTTATACTGACCTAATTTCCTAGTATAGACCTGGTCTACAAATGTATTTTCAAAATCTGGTTTAATATTTTCACACAGATTAATATTGATTTGTTGGGGAAGAGTCAACATGGGTTTTTTAAAGGGAAATCATACCTCACCAATCTACTAGAATTCTTTGGTGGAGGGGTCATCAAGCATGTGGACAAGGGGGATCCAGTGGATATAGTGTACTTAGATTTTCAGAAAGCTTTTGAGGCAGTCCCTCACCAAAGGCTCTTAAGCAAAGTAAGTTGTCATGGGACAAGAGGGAAAGTCCTCTCCTGGATCAGTAACCGATTAAATGATACAAAATAAAGGGTAAGAATAAATGGTCAGTTTTCAGAATGGAGAGAGGTAAATAGTGGTGTCCCCAGGGCTCGGTACCATTCAAAATATTAATAAATGACCTGGAAAACGGGTAACCAAGGAGGTGGCAAAGTTTGCAGATGATAGAAAACTACACAAGATAGTTAAGTCAAAAGCAGACTGTGAACTTACAAAAGGATCTCATAAAACTGGGTATCTGGGCAACAAAATGGCAGATGAAATTCAATGTTGATAAATGGAAAGTAATGCACATTGGAAAACATAATGCCAACTATACATATAAAATGACAGTGACTAAATTAGCTGATACCACTCAAGAAAGAGATCCTGCAGTCATTGTGGGCAGTTCTCTGAAAAACGTCCACTCAATGTGCAGCTGCTGTCAGAAAAGCTAACAGAACATTGGGAATCATTAGGAAAGGGATAAATAATAATACAGAAAACATCATATTGCCTCTTTATAAATCCGTGGTACACCCACATCTTGAATACTGAGTGCAGATCTGGTTGTCCCATCTCAAAAAAGATACATTGGAATTTTAAAAAGTGCAGAAAAAGCAACGAAAATGATTAGGGGTATGGAAAAGTTTTCATATGAGGAGAGATTAATAAGACTGGGACTTTTCACTTTGGAAAAAAGACAACTAAGGGGGGATATGATAGATGTCTATAAAATCATGACTGGGCAGAGAAAGTAAATAAGGAAGTGTTATTTGCTCCTTCTCATAACACAAGAACTATGGCTCATTAAATAAAATTCATAGGCAGCACGTTTAAAATGAACAAAAAGAATTATTTCTTCACACAACGCATGATCAACCTGTGGAACTTCTTGCCAGAGGATGTCGTGAAGGCCAGGACTATAACGGGGTTCAAAAAAGAACTAGATAAGTTCATGGAGGATAGGTCCATCAATGGCTATTAACCAGAATAGGCAGGGATTGCTATTTGCCTGAGGTTGGGAAAGGCCAACGGGATGGATCACTTGATGATTGCCTGTTCTATTCATTCCCCCTGAAGCACCTGTCATTGGCCATTGTCAGAAGACAGGATACTGGGCTAGATGGACCATTGGTCTGACCCAGTGTAGTTGTTCTTATGTTCAGTTTGCAAGTCTCCAGTTGACCTCATTACCAAACCTGGTGTATGCCAGCCGCTCCTTAAAAATAACAGTGGATGAAAAAGTGAAGGATTGCCAACCAAGTAATTAATTGCACATATGTCACAACAAGAGACAGGACATATTTCAGGCAGTACTCCAGTATCAGATAGCCTTATACCCTCTATATACAGTGCCTTCACAGAAAGGACACTTTCAATCTAAATGGTGATATACAACCCAAACCTCTGAAAGCTATTACTGCCTCACAAGAAGCTTAGAAGTAGATGCCATCTAAATAGAATGTATTTCTATTAACACATTCTTTACAAAGGTCACTTGCAAGGACACAATGTGTGTCAAAGAGTTCATTCTTAATCCCTATTTTTCATCTGAAGTTAGAACTCTCTTTCTGAGGACAATAACTTCAAAAGTATTAAATTTGTGAAGTCACACACAGGTGTTGGAGTTATATGAGGGGTAAAAAGTAAGTTCACACTTAAACAAAGATCCTGTTTCAATTCCAGAATCTTTGACAATATAAAAAAAAAAGTAAGGAAACTGAATACAGAAAGTAAGATAAGATCCTCAGAACCAACTCCTACTGTTTTGTGCTGCCTAAGGGATTCCCCCGACACAGGGGAATCCACAGGTAGTGCAGAATTACACCACCCAATCCTTCTGCCTCCACATGGGGAGCACGTTGGGGTGCGGAGTGCCAGGGAGTACACAGACTTTTGCCTTATTCTCATCTCGTGCAGCACTCCCTGTGCGACTACTGCAGCCAACGTAGAGATTATAGCAGCCTTTAAACTGCTCTAAATTACATCAGAACAGTTTCAATCCTACATACAGCTTGCAATCAGTGAGCAGCAAAGTTGCCTAAAGTCCCATTTTCTCTGCACCCTCCCAAGCTTTACAGCTGAGGATCTGGCCAATAGTTTATAGAAATTGTTTTAAAACTGAAAAACATTTGTTGTTTTCCCTGGGGCATGTGCACCTCTCTAACCCATCTTCATTATTTACGATTCTCATAGCTTAAATTTCAAAATCAAGTTACCTTTCCAAATAGGCCTAAAATATCCCACTTAATTTCTTTTAAGAAGGAAACAAAAAAAAGAATTTGAATACTTACACTATTTCATTCACTATATACACTATTTCAACTGAGTTTCAAAATGTGAATACTTAGACACCTGGGTTATTTTTTCCAGAAGCACTGCAAAATGTCAACTGGATAGTTTAAGCAACATACCTTCTGCCTTTTTACAATTGTTTTCATACTTACAGTTCTGAATCACTTCCATTTAAGTTAGATCTGTGCAAATAATTGATTTTTTTTTATTTGATGACAATTAAAAAAATATTTTAAAAATAATTTTAGGTTGAACAAAATGTTTTGTTCAACCCAAAATGAAACGTTGTGTCAATTTCTAGTATTTAATTTTCATAAATAATATTGAAGGATGTTTGATATAAAGAAGTCAAAATGTTTAGTTTTAATAATGTTAAAGCATTTCACTTTGACTATTTCGAAATTTTTTTAAATTTTTCCATGAACAATTTGGTGAAACCTATACAAATTCACAAAACATTTTGATGTCACTGATTCTGCATTTTTCACCTAAAAAGTTTCAGCTGAAAAATTTGGTCAGACTCTACTTACAATACCATCTTTACCATGCTGCTGCAACCTATTCTCATGAGCAGCTTTCATTCAGTATTTTCTTCACACTTTAATCCACTATGAATAATGACCAAAAATGGCATTATTTGTCTCAAGTGCTTTATGACCAAATTTCTCAATTTGCAAATAAAAAGGTTATTTTTTCTCATGTCAGCAGTGATAAGTAAACTTGGGATCTGAAAGTCATGCTGATTTCTGATGGTCATCACAGATTGACAATTTCTACATGCCAGGTTATGTCCTCCTATACCTTTTGCAGCCCTACCGCATGCAATTCAAGCCCTCAGTTATAACCCTACTCTACCCAGGTGTGACTGAAAACAGATTTTACTCTGCAAATCAAATTATAATAAATAATTATTTTGATACATATATAGAAATATAATCCATTTAAAATGTTAGCTCTGTTGTACTAAGAGGAGTAAGAAGTAGTAATATTTTGTCACTGAAGCAAGCAGTATGAAGCAAGCAGTATATACAGAGGAGTCATGTGTGCTGTTATGAGGAGTAAATTTTAGCAATTGATTTTAGGGATACAAGTGCAATTTAAGCCAAAAGCATTCCAAAACACCAAGACCAGAAACCATGAATACACTTTGAATGATACCCAGTATATGGACCAAAGATCTACAAATATCACACTCAAGACAATGTTTAACCCACCTTTGAAATAAAGTAAGTTGGGAAACTGCAAAGGAGTAAATAAATAAAACGTAATCAAAGAAGTGACAGCATAATAATGTGGTTGAAAGATGACCATTGCATCATTTAATTAATCCAACATTCATTGTTTCCTGAAGTACTACTTTGTGGCAACCCTCACACTTCCTCTTTTGAAGTGATGTCCTATATCTCAAAACACTATAAATGCATTAGCACTATGAGGACATCAATTGATTATTTTCACAAAATGCAAAGGCATGGACAAAAATGTAGCTCTATGCATAGCAAGTCTCCTCTCTAAAAATAAGGCCTGCAGAATCAGATTTAGACAGATTATTTCCTCAATCATTTACACAAATATATCCAGCACGTCAGCAATAACTTGAAGGTTTGAATACTAAACATTATTTCTCCAAGTATAGTTTAATAAACATCTGGCTGAGTTTGTGATTTATCTGACCAAAAACTAGGAAGCAAGACTATGTGGGTGAGGTAATATCTTTTACTGGACCATCTTCTGCTGGTGAGAGAGAAGCTTTCGAGCCACACTACAAACTAGCAAACTAGGAAGACCATCATCTATGTACACTGTTTAAAGTGTAATTCTATCATGAAAACATTGTTAAAATAGTATTTCATTACTCCACAGATAACTGTATACAAACAGGATCACATATCACCTTACTGCAATGACAAAATGTTTCTACTTCTCATGTTTTAGAAGCAAGTAATACTTCTGCAATTTATCAAGTTACAAAAAAACAAATACTAGGTAAAGCACAGGGTGAAGGGGGAATTCAGAATAAAATGACTACTCGATTTTAACAATTACAAGCAAAATGTAAAAACTACAATGCATTAAGTTAGTCTAAAATGCAGCCTCTCTTTTCACTGCAAAATATATAATGCTTTATGTAGTTAGTCAGCTCATCTGTACATTCCAAGTTCCGTAAGGCAATAAAACACCATCACGCTATAGTCTGAACATTTGCTGTTAGCACTTTATCACATAGTGTTCAAAAGTGCCAATTTTTGACGTCTTAAAATTGTAAAAAACAAGAACAAAATTATGAGTGATGACTTAATATATTATAGTTAAAAAAATCCAGAGTCTAATCAAGAATCCTACTTTTAAATATCTGAAAATTCTGCTTTCCTAACATTGTTTGAATCTTGTTAAAGCACTTTAAAGGACAGGAAAAACAGTACAACCCATTTTAGAAGCGAACAGGCAGCTGCTGAAGTTGTCAACAAGCTACGCCTTTTTCAGCTCCTATAGCATGTCACAACACAGTGAAAGCATGCTCAGTTGTAAAACCAAATATTTAAATCTACACTAGAAGGCTAAAGAATGCAGACAACATAGGGTCAGCTGCAACTTTTAACATTTTTGTAAGAGCACAAATGGTTCTTTATCCTGAACCTCAATTTGTTCAACTAATATTTAGGCAGCTTTAACTGGAATGACAGAATAAATTAAATCTTACGTAAGAAATCAATCTACATATTAAAGCATTCTATCTTCTTTAAATACATTTAAATGTGATTCATGCACAATTTCTTTTAGCACATCTATTCTCAAAATCTCAATCTCTGAATAAGTTTGGTTTTTTTTAATTCCCTACCAATGTTGTTTTAAGATGCATTTGTTCTTATTCAATTTTGTATCACCAGGCCCACCATTTCTACTATGGGTTTTCTGTATACTCTGTGTCTTAGAAGGAAAGTGCATAATTTAAGTCTGATATATTTTAGGAAACTTCCAGATAAAACTTTCAGAGCTATTACACATGTGAACTATAATTTGAAACATACTACACTAAGAGGGAAAGTTACTTACTGTTAATTCTGATTCTCTGAAGATATCATTCCTGCAGGACTTGCACTCTTGCTCCTTAACTTGAAATCAGAGCTCAAAAGAATTTTGAATCCACAGCTGAAAGAATTTTGACCCCAGAGGACAGCAAGAGCAGGGTAGATTAAGCCACATATTGGCCATCATGCACCACACCCTGGAGGATATAAATGCTATCTTGCAAATCTTTCAATTAGTTTTTTCGGTTGTATAGGAAGTGAAGCTTCCAAATTAAGCCTATTTCAAGTGATTACTTAACGTGATTGTGGGGAAAAAGAATTGAGGGAAAAACGCAGCCTTGTCATGATCTTCTAGTTTCAGACTAGATGGGTCTTACCAAAAGGAAATTTACTCAGACGTCCATTTAGACATGGACTTTTTCCATGCATAATCCAGAAAATCAGTATAAAAAGAAACAAAAGTTGGGAAGACTTTAAGCTCTTTAGTCCACTCCAAACTACCTTTTGACACCAAGCACAAGGAGTATGGGCTCCACTGGATGGGCATATAGGTGTGAATGTTGGAAAGGATGTTGACAGGATGAGAGAGTCATTAAGACAGAACTCCAACATCACTCTGGAAAGGAATGTCAGATGAAACTACAGCACCATCTTTATCCTTGCAAAATCTGGTATAAGGTGCATAACCAAGTCCTGAAGCTCTATGAACAATGAAGTCTACGTTCAGGAAAACACAGCCTTCGATATAAGTAACTCACAGTAACCGAACAGTTCAAAAAAACAGTTACCAACCTTTCCGTAACTATTGTTTTTGGTTCTACGTCTTAAATTTCTGCAGATGTGACACTTCTCTGATATGTGCCCCTCGCCCAGGCACTTCAGACAGCTATCGTCTAGGTTGCTCACTGGTATTTTCCATGGGCAGGTTGCACACTTTTTGAAGCCCTGGGAATGCACCATGTCCCAGTGCCCCAAGCAGGCTAACCCCACAGGGTGGGGAATTTAAGCACCAAAGTACCTAATCTTACCTAACTATTGTGACAGGGTCAGACTAGAAGGCTACTGGAGAGTGCTACTATTTGAGTCCAGGATGGGTGAGCGGGCACAAGCCCGCCCACCACTAAAGGCCCCTCCCCCAGCCTAAGGAGAGGAGCCACCGGATCCAGGACTCAACTGAATACGGGGGACAACAAATGAAAAAACAGGAAGGGGTGTGATGGTCAAAGGATCAAACGGAGGGAACCAGAAGGGGACACCGAGCAGAGAGTCCTGGACAGCGCCCACTGCTCCCCGAAGGTGTCAAGGAAGCCAGCAGACGCCGCCCAGAGGAACTCTGCCCGGATGCGGGAGTGCACAAGGAACGGAAGTAGGCCCCAGAGTCGCAGAGCGCCCCCCCTGCCAACCTCCTCTCCCTGGTGTTATAGATGGCCATTTTCGCCAGGGCCAGGAGGAGGTTGACGAGGAGGTCCTGCGACTTCGTGGGGCCACGAATGGGTGCGCGTAAATAAACAGGTGTGGGGAAAAGTGCAGCCAAAACCTCAGCAGGAGGTTCTGGAGGAGCCGGAAGAGGGGCTGCAGCCTGGCGCACTCCAGGTAAGCGTGCGCCAGGGTCTCCCTCATGCCACAAAAGGGGTGGGCCAAGGGCCCATCTTTACACACTCATGCTCCATACCCTTCATTTCCTCGCCCTCGTGTCCCGCCCTGATACCAAGTGGCGGGACCTGATGCCACCTGTGGAGGGAGAGGACCCCCGGTGGGCCAGTCTGCATTCCACCTTGACCCCGCAGCCCGCCGGGGACATCAGTTGGCGGCTCCTCCAGGGAGCCGTGAGCACGGGCGTGTACTGGAGAGTGATAGAAGGCCAATATATCAGGCTCAGCAAGTCCCTTTTCCCTGGTAGCTGAGCAAGGGTTACTCCAGGTTAATTAACACACCTGGAGCCAATTACGGCCCTGCCTTGGACTTGTTAAAAGCCTCCACTCCAGAGAAAGGGTGTGGCTGGTGTTGACAGAGTGAGGCAAGCTACCAGAGTGTGTGAGCAGGCAAGACACTGTCAAGAGCCAGGGGGGTTTAGGAGAAGGAGCAGAAAAAAAGAAGCAGAAGAGAACCCTGCATGTACAAAAACTGGGGGAGGGAAAACCCTGCCTGAAGAGGGCAAAGGACCTTTCCCAAGCTTGGAGACCTAATGGAAGAGATCCTGCCAGAAGGGAAAGATTGAACTGTACATTTGGTTCAGGCACTACCATGCCCAGTGGGGTTGTCAAAAGTCAAGAGCCTTCCTTGGCAAGGAGACCAGGAAGGGCCCCTGTCCAGGCAGGGTACAGACATTAGGTCAAGTGGCACGGGGAAGTAATCCAGGGAAGCCAGCAGCTTTCCTGAAGCCACAGCGTGAGGCTGCTACTTGTAGGGTCCCTAGATTGGGGCCCAGAGTCAAGTGTGGGATCAGACCTCCCTCCCCCCACTTCGTACTGGCCATTCACTGGAGGGGCAAGAGCCCCAGCGAAGAGGAAAGGGCCTGTGAGAACCAGAGACAGACCGGGAGCCAGCAGGGAGCAACCATCTTAGAGAGGCTGTTACACTCTCCCCCATGACTAGAGGGTGGAAGAATACTAAAGGGCGAAGCAGCTCCCTGACCTACTGCTAGAAGAGCTGGACCCACTGAGGTAGAGGAAGAGCTTTGTCAGACTATTTACACTTGAATGTTAACTAGTTACACTTAATTACAGGCATAACCACTGAGAATAGTGGTTCAAGAACAGCATTCCAGCAACCATCACCGACAGAAAGGAGGAACTGAGGGGAGCGGTGAAGCAGCAGTTGCCTATATACCACGCCATGAGGGCATCACTCCAGCAGCATCAGAACCAACCTGACACATACCACTCGGAAAAGGTTCCAGCAACAGTGCATACGACGTGCACACACCTACGTAGGAATGGACACAAGCAAGCACTCGAAGAAGGAGCTTTCATCAGTTTTGTCAGGACATCATCTTACCATGAGTTGGGTGTGGTATATGAAAGTGTTTTGTTTTTGTTTTTGTTTTTTTCAAAAAAGTCATGCCCAAAATGAACCTGACTTACAAGGAGCTATCTTGTCTACATTTAGCTAGCTCATTATAGACCAAATGTCATGCATACCTGAGTGTTAGACTCTCAGTTGAAAAAGGAAGTCGAACAGTGTTTGTGCAGAGCAAGTAAGTGAATTCACTTGGACCTATATGCACTATACTGCACACTTGTCTGGGCCACCAAGACCACTGAGTTCTGCTTGTACTTTTGCTAACAGAGGAACTGGTGGAAGGGTGTACAGAATCCTCCTTCCCCAGTGGAAGAAAAAGGCATCACTTGCAAGTGCTAGATTTCCACAGTGCCATGAGCAAAAAATTGATTTCTTGTACATATGAGTGGAAAAGCACTCTGGTGCTCTCTGCAATGGAAGAAGATCTGATGTGTCTACTCATCACGCTATATCACTGATCAGCTTAGTCTGTGGTCATATTTTCTTTCCCTGCTAGGTATGTGGTGACTAGCAATGCCTTGTGGAACAGATTCCAGTCTCACACCTGCAGGACTTCTGGTGCACCTCCGTCCTTATTTATGTGGAACACTGTGGCCTCAATTTTTGGAATATCAGGTTTCTGAAAGCCCTTATTATGTATGTGGCCACACTAATGTCAAAAACATTTTTGTGCAACTGCTGTTCTTTGAGAGTTCGCTGGCTGCATTGTCCCAATGGGTAGGCTCCCCTTCCTCATTTGGATGCATCTACAATCACTACAGTTTGGTAGGAGGACTCAATCCTAATGGTAAATTTTCCCTGAACTGCCATCAGATTGTCCATTCTTTGGATCCAATATAAGAGTCCCATTCTGAGGCTTGCTTCCACTGGGTTTTCAAGAGTCCATTTATGTGGAAACATGCCTGTCGCATCCATGAATTCCTATATTTGAAGCATAGAGTGAGCTGTTACCTTTGGCTTATTCTTCTCCTTTCAGCCAGACTGATGTCTTGAAACCTGTCCCAAGTCTGGAAGAATTGGAATTGAGCTGTGTCTAGCAGTTTCTATGTACTCCAATTACTGGAGACAAATTAGGACTTTAGGCAGTTTATGATGAACCCTTGCAACTGATCAGTTGACATCCTCCAGTGGTGTGCATGTTCTTGATCAGCTAGCAATCTAACAGGTCTTCCAGCTTGTGCAGGTAGAACACAACTGCCTCCACACACTTCATGAACACCAACTCAAAACGTCAAGAAAGAAAATTGATAGTGCTTCTCCTTTACTAGGAATAATATCTTTCTAGTAGTTGGGAAATATCCCTATATGCAAATAATAACCCACAATGTCTAGAGAACTCTAGAAGAGCAGTAGCCATGTTGGCCCCAGTATATGAGCAAGCAGTTTTTAAAGTCTGGATAAAAAATGATTTCCAGTTTGAAAATCAAATGCAGACAAGAGCAAACCTTCACTCTGCGAAGGATACATAATCGCTAAAAAATAGAGACTTATAATGGAAACAACAACAGAACCCAAAAATTGTCATAGTGTGAACTGTGCTTCTATTAAAGATTACAGCATTAGCCACCTTGAGACTGAAAACCTGCACACAGCATTTCATCAGAATATCTGATATGGAACTGTTCCCAGGAACAGTTCTTGACAGAAATTTCTCACTTTAGGAAGAACTAGTACACACACATTTTATTTAAAAATAAATACAGTTAGATGTGTTTAATGAAATAGGGATTTTAAAAAAACAGGCTCTTTCCTGATTACACAGTGGCTCTTCTGAAAGAGATACCCTTGCCAGACAACTCATGTGCAAGATGCTAATCAGCTTAGCAGCATTTCACCCAAACAAGGCAAATTTGGGAGAAAACATTTTTTATATTTGATTTTACAAACTTGGTTAGACTTTTATAGATATCTATTTTAGATAGATCCTGGGAGAGAGATCTTAGTTGGCTTTAAAATGCTTCACCAGTTCAAATTCACTACCCAGCTCAAGACATCTGTTGAGAAGGTGCATATGCAAGCTCCTAACAGAGTCCTTTGAAATAAAAGAGCATGGCAGATTAAGACTGAGCTGAAGTGGAGATTTCGGTTAAACAAGTTTTTACAAATTATAAGGCCAACGTAACCATATCAAAATTTTAAATTCAACTTTACTTAAAAAAACCAAACAAACCCTTAACCACCATTTCCCTGGTGTTTCAGACTTGCTGCTAGTGAATGATAACCAAGCAGAGAGTGCAACTGAATATAAAGCAAAGTGCTACTAGTTCTGCATTTCACTATTTTTGAATCTTCATGCATATATTGTTGTTTCTTATTGTGTGCATCTCTAACTTTGTAAAACAATACAATGAGAAATGGAGTACCATACAGCTTGATTTGAGAGCTTTATTTAACATTTTTCCCTAACCCCACCCTTCCAGAAAAGCACTTCAGAATCTTACGCCTACCTCTAAACAAGAGTCATTAAGTTTTTTTTCCATCTGAGTAGTCCAGCAACCCTTTTAAACAGTCCTGCCATTTTTTATCACTTTCAGTCAGGCAGATCTATCTATATTTGAACAGTTAGTGAAATCCAAGAATAGAATGATGATTCTTCAGCCAAACCACAAATTTTGTTCAGATGAGAATTCTATAAAAAAGCTATTCCTATACACTAGTCGATGTTAGAATGAAAAGGCAGAGAATAGCAAAGGTATCAGGTTTTCCAGTTCTGTAAATAAATCTCTAGTTTTAAAGTAAGTTTCTGAAGATCTTTACTGTAAAATAACTTAACCAGCAAGAAGTCCAATAAATATATCCATGCTCTGTGGATTTCAGCCTTAAACAAACTACATCTGGATTTTGTGAATGTGGCAACTATAAAACAAATATCCCAAAACAACTTGCAAATATAACTTTGCAGTCCAGTCATAACACTTAAATGCTATGTCAAACTTTACAATACAGTGCAAATTGATTTAAAGTAAATAATTCAAGAAGGAAAGCCAAGGCTCTCAGCTCCATATAGCTCCCCACTGGGAGCCCAGCTGCCACTTGGGCTTCCCACCTCCCCACTCCCAGATGAAAGAGGTTGGGCAGCCACCTGGGGCTTCTCACCTCTGGCGGGGAGATCCGGACCCAGAGTCCAGTCAGCTGTCATGTTCCCAGTGGGAAGCAGGGAGCCAGGATCATGGGGGGCAGCTGGGCTCCTTATGGGGAGCCCAGGTGACAGCCTAAGCTGTGAGCATGGGTGGCAGCCCGGCTTGGAGTGGAGACCCCACAGCAGCCTGGCTGGGGAGCCACTTTCTTGGCAATTTGGAGCCATGAAATTGACAAAACAGCCAACAGCTCATGTAAGGAACGTAGTAGTGTCTACATCATTGTCCTAACTACACTAACATAAGCCCTACACACTTCTCATGGAGGTGGAGTTATGATGTTGGTTAGTAAGGCACTTACATTGGCAGGAGCAAGGCTGTATTGTAGACATGGACATAGGTAGGTCAACGTAAGATGGACAGCAAATCCAAAGGTCTGAATTCTGCTCCTGGCTCATCTACAGACATGTACTGTGACCTAGACAAGCCATTTAACCAATCTGAGCCCCTATATCCCATCTTCAAAATAGAAATAAACACTCATTACATCACAGGAATGTCAGATGATGGTGAGCAGGTGGTGGTTGTAGTTCACGTGGCACCAGTGACACAGGGAAAAAGTAGAAGTGAGGTCCTGGAGACAAAATATAGGCTGCTAGGTAAGAGATTCAAGTGGGAGTCCTTCTTTAGTGGGAGTAATACTAAGCAAACAATATTTAAAAAGAGTTACAAAAGAATCTCACTAAAGTAGGTGACTGAGGAACAAAATGGCAAATGAGAAGTAACACATACTGTAAAAAATAATCCCAACTATACATACAAAATGATAGGATCTAAATTAGCTGTTATCATTCAAAAAAAGAGATCTTGGACTTCTCTGAACTATGACATAAGATGCCTTATGTCGACCTAACTCTGTAGGGTAGACCAAACATTAGATGTTACGAAAAACAACATGGTCTAGTGCTTTACCCACAGGACTGAGAATCCAGAGGTCTGAATTCTGTTCCTAGCAGAGGCAGTCAATAAAGTTAATAGAATGTTAGGAACCATTTGGCATGGGATAGATAAGAAGAAAAATATCACAATGCCACTATATAAATCCATGGTACTCCCACAGCTTAAACACTGCATGGAGTTCTGGTCTCCCCATCTAAAATAAGATGTATTACAATTGGAAAAAGTACAGGGAAGGGCAACAAAAATTATTAGGGGTATGGAACAGTTTCCAGAGGAGGAGAGATTAAAAAGATTGGGACTGTTAATTTTAGAAAAGAGATGTCTAAGGAAGGGGATAAGATAGAATTCTATAAAATCATGATTGGAGTGGAAAAAGTGAATAAGAAAATGTTATATATATTTATTCACTTATGTGAATTCATAAAACACAAGAACCAGGGGTCACTCAATTAAATTAATAGGCAGTAGATTTAAAAACAAACAAAGGAAGTACTTTTTCACACAACGCACAGTCATCCTGTGGAACTCATTGCCAGGGGATGCTGTGAAGGCCAAAAATAAAACTAGGTTCTAAAAAGAATTATATAAATTCATGGAAGACAGGTTCATCAGTGGTTATTAGCCAAGATGGTTAGGGACACAATTCCATGCTCCGGATATTCCTAAACCTCTGACTGCCAGAAGCTCAGACTGGAAAACAGGGGATGGATCACTTGAAACTGCCCTGTTCTGTTCTTTCCCTCTGAAATATCAGGCACTGGAGACTCTCAGAAGGTAGGATACTGGGCTAGATGGACCATTGGTTTGACCTAGTATGGCCATTCTTATGACAACTTGTTCATCATTTGTAAGACTCTTTAAGATGCTCAGATAGAAAGCGCTAAAGACATAGCAAGTAATTTAAATATTCATTGATAAAGTGACATATCTACATAAATAGAATAAAGTAGCATTTCACTAAATCAGGCTTTAGACCAAAAAATGAACAAGCAAAGTTCATTTCAAAATCTTTGTAATGCAACTAACCATAAAATAACTTGTATACTGTAAGCTAAACCAAACTATAATTTTATAAAAAATGTCACATAATAAAATGCTATGTAGTTATTGTATATTACTGTACCGTCAAGAATACTTTAAGCCAGAAGACACTCCAACATAGATGACCATTCAAAAAAGCCTAGTATTGCTTTTGAAAGATCCAGGTTAAAACCTCGTAAGTCATACAGAAAGACTGATCCAACATGATGCATGTGACTTTTCAAAGACATATGATCTGATCTAATCTAACTAACATCTACATGATAGATGTACAAACTAATTAATTACATAACAGTATTAAAGATGATGTGCATATTATCTGAGTGCTTAAAAATGTATTTCTTATTGAAGAGACTTCAGAAGTGAAACCACTTGCTAGTATTCTGAAAGTGCAGAGTATGAATCAGTTTGTTTTGTTTGCTCTGCACTGGACTTTCAACCTCAGTAGCAACACAAGTCCCTCCCAGGAATACTCAGAACTACTAAGTTATCATTAACTTACATTTGTAAGTATGAAGTAGTGATAAGCTATTCTTAAGTTCATTTTTACTTTGCCTTTTCTGGAGTACTTCTTAGACCATGCATTAACTTGTAATATCAGATGCTCCTATCCAGTTGCAATGGATTAGTGTACAGAGAACCACAGGTATGCCACATTTTATTCATTTAGCTCCATTTCTTACAAGAGAAAAAACAATTTTCATAAATAAGTACAGAATCACAATAACTAGAGTTTTATCACTGCTATATTACTAGGCTTGGCAGAATTCAATTTTTTAAAATAATTTGACGAATAATATTGATGTTAAAAATAAACTTTCTTCAATTTTTATCCATTTAAATTCTCACAGTTGCAGGAAATTATGGACGGTCAGAATTATTTAATGACAGTAGATGTTGAGATTCAAAAAGTGAAAGCTTTGTAAAAGTTAAAACACAAATTGTCTCCATTATATGTTAAAATATATAAAGTAAATATCCTTAAATCAAACTGTAGATTCTTAAACAGCATTTTTCTTTTGCTGTCTACCTGTAAAATTTGTCATCATCAATGGAAATATTTTTTCATTGGTTTGTGTGTGAAATCAGTGTTTATTGACATTTATCCATAAAAATGTAATCTTTCCAAGCCTATACATTAGCAAATGTAGTTTAAATAGTACAGAAATGCCCAGTAAACCCAGTTACCCATGTTCCACATTAATAGGTAAGAAAGGAAATGGGTTCCATGGCTCATCTAAGAACTTCACTCATTTTCCTATTATTTCACACCTTCCTCCCTGCCAGCTGCTGGAAGGGAATGGGAGCTTCAAAATTTTCTCCAGAGCCACTCCTTTCCTTAAGCATGGTCTACACTGCCGGCGAAATTTGGCAGCAGTCAACGGGAGTTATGGAAGCTACGCAGAGAGTAGCCTGCGTAATGCCCATCGACTTCGTAAGTTCCATTTAGCGCTACATCTCCTGCACTGCACTTTTTGGGGAGGTGGTTTTATTAAATCGTCTTCCGAATCGATTAAATATGTATTCACTGCCACTCAATCAAACCAGATAAATCAATCTGACGGTGGCAAATTTGCTGCCGTCAGTGTAGACATAGCCTTAGCTGCTGAAACGGAAGCGTCCCATACCTTCCTTGTGGCAAACAGTCTCCAAATTCCCAATCCTTAACAATCACGGATTTTTATTTTTAAATGAAAACAGGAGAAGATCCCACACTACTAGTACCCCCCATTACTGGTTTTCTTCTCCCCTATTGTGTATGTACCACTGTTGCAGCTTAAAGAAGAAAGTAGCTTTTCCGTTTTAAGGAGCTGATCTCAAGGCACCAGCAGAGCCAAGAACTAAGTCGTCTGCTCACAGGTAGGAGTGCACACTTTGACAGAGGGGCAGGAAAGAGTAGGTCTCCTCTTCTGCTTGAAACAGTCCCTCCCACCACTGCTGTCCACAAAGGAGATTTTTGTTTCTGAGAAGTAATATCAGTGAAACTTGCACACATAACTATTGCTCCTGCATTCACCTGTTCTCCAAAAAAGCCTCATATTTACTATTAAGTGTCTTTTAAATCTTGTGTAGAGATATCATTAACTAAAGTTAAATTGCTAGAAATGCCAGTATCTAGGAAATTTTGATAAGCAAAACATAGACATTTTCTAAATACAATAGTTATAAATTAATCTTTTTGGACTAGTCTGTAAATTTTACTTTACCTATCAAACCAAGCTAATCAGAATTATCTGCCCATGTGAAAAGTCATAGTCTTAAGCCATGTGGCATGCATTAATGAGATAGAACACCTCACGGCATTTCTCATTTTCTCCAGGGAAGTAATCATTGAGCTCGTTTGTTTGGGTTTTTAAAATGTTTTTAAAAACATTTTAAAACAACTTAAGGAATAATTTCATTAAGGGAATTTGGTATATATATTTTGACTCAACATATTAGTTTGAAAGGTCCTTAAGGTATCTAATCTCACCTGACAAGAAGAATGGTTGCTGATGTTCAGAAATCCCAAGGGAGACATTTGCCTTAGTTAATATATTTTATGAATATGGAGAATCTAAAAATGGCTAACAATTACGTGATTAAATGGAGAGAACCGCAAATTGCATGGTCAAGAAACTCTTTTGGAGTTCTCATAGTTAAATAGCTGTCAAAAATGCAGTTCAAAAGAATGTACACATTCAATGATTAATATTTATTTAATTAACTGATTACTCCAAATGCTACAGAGAGTCACAGTAACTTTTTCTCTCTCTCTTACTAACACAGTGGTACAGGCAGCAAAATGGTCAAATCAATTAAACTTAAGGGAGAAGCTAAAATAATATTGTTTTAACAGAGACCAAGTAGAGGGACACTCATTTTGGATACCAGAAAATTCAGACAAATGTGATTTAAGTCAGACTTTCCAAAAGCATTTCAAAGGAAAGAGGGAGGAAGAAATCAGAAACCAAAATAAAGAGTCAAGGGTATGTGTTCAACTTGGAAGCAGAACTGACAGAGTAATTGCAAAAAAGAAGTGAATCTCTATCCCAGGGGAGCAGGAGCTTGAAATACATAGAGATAAACAGAATGGACGGTAAACTAAGATGTGTTCCATAGTCATCCAAGCACAAAGAAGATAGTGAAGAAAAGGCACAAAAGCAGGTAAGTATTGCACTAGACTACATGAACAAAAATGTATGATCAGCATGCCTCTCTTGATCTTTCCAATAAGGCAAGTAAAAAAATTCAAGTGATCTACCAAGACATCAGCTTAAGCATATGTGGTCAGTGTTACATGAGTGACCATTACTATTATAACAATATTTAACAGACATTATAAATTCTTGTAATATTTATGTTTTGATAATAGTACTTTAAAGTGTAAGATTTAATTAACCAAATTCCTGATGGCAAAAAAGCACCTTGCAGAGTTGGCAATCTGTTCCGGAAACATGCAAAGCACACGGTGCAAAATCAGGAGCCAAGTAAGAGTGGATAGGATTTGTGACCATGTACATAAGAAACAAGAGGCTTGTTAAATGATTTCTAGGCAGAAATTCTCTTAACCTTTGGGATTTTTTATAGTATATCACAGGTTGGACACTAACCATCAAGAAATATTTGACAGAGAGGAATTACAGAAAACTAAATCACTTAAAACAAACTGGGATTGAAAAATGAGGTGCCTTAATTCTCGCATTCAAGATCAACATAGCTACAAGGCCCCACAGAGATGAGGTTATTAATATATAAAATTAACTTTATTCTGTCGAACCTGTACACAATGAAAAAGTTAACACCTATGCAGGTTCAATAAACTTTTGAAAGAATACATTAAAGGACAGAAAATGGAAAATAACCTATTAATTCAAGAAATCAAAGATCTAGTTTTATCCCACATTGAATGGAACACACGCCAGTATTGTATTGGGATTAGGGAGAGGGCCACTGAACGAAGGAGTAAGACTTGAACAATCCTCATTATCAATATACTAATCAAAAACAGAATGTCAAGATTGGAATGTTAAGTAAAGACCTATACCTTTACTTCAAAAAGTCTTAAAAAATGTGAAAGGGTGGTTATGTATGACACAGATACATAGCCTCATTCAGAGGCCAAGTCTACACTAGAAAAGCATAGTTCAGGACAAACTGGTGTTTAGCTTAATCACAGTTTTCTGAAATGAAAAGCTACTTGAAGAAGTCTTAACTGCAGCTTTCTGAAACAATACTGAACGACTTGTCATAGACTATATTACCGTTATTGCATTGAGAGGAATCAGTACTGGACCCACTGCTGACACCCCTTACTAGGAACAAATATGTTTTCTAGTATAGGCCAGATAACACAGGAGATATGATGGAACAACACATATTTCAGCTCTAGGACCCAAGTTTAATATTAGCTTAAATCTTGCTACAAATTTATACTTTCTGACTACACTAATACCAAAAGATAAATACTGTATGAAGTTATATAGTCTAAGTTTCTGTTTTTAAGACTTTATTAATAATCATAAATACTAGATATCACTTTATAGCATTTTTACCCATAAATTTCATTGTAAGATAATTTTGGTCTTAGATTTCCTTGGGAATGTCACTGTGATTTACTCAAAGACAAAGGAAAGAAACTACACCTGTAGTAAGAGGTAGACGGGGAGTAAGAGCGGACTTAGGGCATTCAGTCAAAGACGTCCCTAGAGATATTGTGAAAACAAGAATAGGAGACCCAAGGTAATAGTGCCACAGCCACAAAATAATTTTATCATCTAACAAGTACAGAACCATTAAAGTATTTATAATTTGAACACCGAAATCAAATAATTTGGACAAATATTAGACAAATTATAGAAAAGAAAATTCTCAATTTCATAAATAGTCTCATTCAATAGTCTTCTTTCTAAGCTGCAAAAGATTAACAACAGCAACAAACAGTGAGCTCAGATCATAAACAAGAAAGCATAGGCTTAATGTAAAGGTTATTATAAGTCTGGAAATACAGAAATTTTGCAAAACTAATGCACTTCCCATGTCAGTGTCATTCTGTTTTGGAACATCATTACTGAGCTACCAAAAAAGCACCCGGTTATGGAAATGATTTTTAAAAAATTATAATCCTTCCTGCTCACCCACAATATAGCTGGATATAAAACATTTCAAAGTCCACTCCTAATTTGACAAAGTCAGGCAACATGAGTCATACCTCAAGCCACACTCACAGAGAAAGAAAGGCTATGATCTGGAAATGAAAATGAATACATTTACCGAAGCTTGGAGGAGTATTATCTACAAGAGGCTTTTTTTAAACTTGAATTATGCCCCTCCTCTTTCTTTTAAACTCCTGTATGTCACTACAAGAAGTTCTGAAAGCATTGGGGTGTTGTTTTTTTTTAAAAACTTTTACACCTTAGAAATAAAAGCAATGCCAACTCTGATCTTGTTGAAGGACAGAAAGCGTGTCTCAGAAGATGTTTGTTATGAACTATCACACCTAAACTGCACAGCAGGGATACTGAATTTTCTCCAAAATATAGTCACTGACCTAGAGGTGTTAAACTTTCAACCAGTCCAAGAAAAAAATCCCCTTCATGATCACAGTTGCTCAGCTTTCAATCTTCTGATGCTGTTATTTCACTAAGGAGAATTTCAAAGGAGAACAGGAGATAAGGCTACCACGTTTGGGCCAACTCCCATAAGCAGGCAGCTGGGCCAGAGAACTATTGAGCAGCTGCACTAGGCATTGCAACCACACCCGCTCTGAGAGGCATGACTGGAAGGAGATCCTGCAGTCAGCATACCTTCTTACTTTATGTAAAGTTGTTGTGAGCATGTTTTGCTGATGATGTCTTCCATGACACTCGTGGTTGAGGTGCAGAAGATAGTGCCTCACCATGAAATAAGAAAAGACTGGGGAACCTGGATGCCAAAAATCACTTCGTCCTGAATAGTTCTTCATTGGCTGAATGAAACTAGAAGAGAGGGATCAACCCAGCATCCATACTGGGGAGCTAACCCGCAGAAGTTCATAAAGCTAAACCTGCCATAAAACTATGACAGAGCAGAAAACCTGTAGAATATATCATTTGTATTGTTTCTTAAATGATGGGAACAAACAAAGCAGGCATATTGGAAGGTGGTCTCCTGTTACAGTGATCTGTCAGACTAGACTAAAGAATTTATCTTGAACAAAAACACACACACACAACACACACAATGCAAGAGACTCAATTTTGTATTTACTTCCAATATATATTGTTTTAACATTCAGAATCTAAGCAAACTATCTTCCCAGATATTGTATTTAAAGATGTTATTTCATTATGAAAATATTTCAGGCATAAATACATTTAAGGACATTTCAGTAGAAGGAGGAAGTACAGCAGCAATAATCCAGATGCCACAAATGCTGTATATCAAGCAAACAACTAAAATAAACAAGACACAAAATGCAGAATGGTCTGCCCAAAAGGTCCATTAACATGTACAATTAAGTTTGCTAAGACACCCAAATCTTAGCTAATACAGGTTGCAATCAAGCACATTATTGGTTGACTAATGAAAGCTGAAAAATCCCTAAGTATTAGCTACTCCTCCCTGGCTCTTTAGACCACGTGACCACCCTCACAATTCATCTCCAGCTCTTTCTGTCATGGGCATATTTTTCCCCATTGATAATAATTCACATTAAAAGCTCTTAGGTATTGTTCATCATTATCCCCCCATCTTCCCTTTGGTCAGTCATCATAAGGAAGCACTTTGATAGTTTGGCTTTTTTTTAAAAAAAAAAACTTCAACGGGTCTTATTTATCAGTTCCTAAAACAACAGTGATGAGGCAAAACAGTGTCGTCGTCACCACTAAGTACCGAAAAGAAGAATTTTACTTCCCAATAAATTTCTAAGAATATTTTTAAAAAGGAAACATCTTATCATTAGAGAGCATGCTGAAACTCCCAAAGGATACAATTCATCAATTGAAGTGGAACGTTGTGCTCAGAATTCAGCATTTTTCATTTTTTCATACAGAGTTAAGAATCACATATTAAGAACTCTACAAAATATTTTTGCACATTAGGACAAGTGCAAAGGTAACATCAATGCAAGAGTTCAGGTTGTTTGAGACTAGATTATTAAAACATTCAAAGTTGTTTTCAGTTCTGTACACATTATGTTAATCAAAATTAATTGTCTGCAAAAAGTTTTTACAAACAGATGGTGACAAATAATTGTTACAGTTTCTCAGTAAGGCTAGTAAATAAGTCTTTGGGACAATTCTAAGATAATTTTTACCATTCTGAAGAGTATAATTGTACTTTAGAGAAGAATATAATATCTTCACAGTGTAATGATTTAGGAATTTACAGTAATCCCTCACCTCCAAGTCATTGGTTCAAATCTGATTCAGAATGGTAGGGACAAAAAGTAGTTACTAGCTAATAATGTTGGTAGAGAGAACAATGACAACATCCACTACTACTGGCACTTTTGTGGGAAGTCTCAGATGCTAAAGACTGAATAGGCATATATACTGAACTATCCTTTCACGCTAGAGTTGGCTGTTCCACATGTGTGTTGAATAACACTGAGGGAGAAGAAAAGACAACAATGTTTAGAAGCTTTCATTGCCAGTGTTTGTACTTTGAATACTACCAATATGGTACCTTTTAAAAATAATGCAAAGATGGTGAACTGATCCAGTGAAAAAAAACAAATGATAACTTTCCAATAAAGATTTGGATTACAGACACTGTTCAGAGAGCAATACAAAAAGCATACTTATTCCATAAGTTAGCAGCTGCCCTGTCCAACACTGAGGTCTTTATTAAAAAGATTCCTTATATCTCAGTTTTTCAAAGACTTTAATGAGGGTTCTCTCTCTCTCTCTCTTTTTTTTTTTTATACTGTAACATGTCGGTATTGCAAATTATTACAAAACATAGTTTCTCAACCTGTGGTATGCGAACCCCTGGGGGTACATGAGACACAGACAGGAGGTACCTGGGGAAAAACAGAGTGAAGTGGAGGCAGGCAGCCCCCGTTTCCCACCCAGTCACAGCTCCCAGCTGGGAGGCAGGCGGCAGCCGCCACAGTCCCAGGAAGCCAGGCTGCAGCTGCCCACTTCCCGCCCTGTCAACTCCCAGCTGGGAGGCAGGCGGTTCCCAGAAAACTGCTCTAGCTGAGCAATGAAATTGACAACTATGACAGCCCCAGATTTTACCAGTTACCCTCTTTTCCTGTCTCTCTCTCACCCTCCTTCCCTGTCTCTCTCTCACCCCTTCCTCCTCTCAAATCTATTGCAAAAAATTTGTTCCCCACCATTGGCATGCCGCTCAAAGTCTCCTAGCTTTGGCCAACATCACCTCTAGCCCAGGTACATATTTGAGTTGTGCACCCCTGGTGTAAAGGTGGTAACCCTACCCACACTAGAGCTGACATCTGTCATATCACGGCCTTATATACTCAGCCCTTCTTCCAACATATGGCTCACTGTCTGTAAACGTAAAATCCTGTGGAAAATTGAGTGTTGCGGTACTTATTAAAATTTTCAGAAGTTAGGGGATACTTGCTACTTAAAAGGTTGAGAAACACTGTTAGAAAACATTTAAACAAATATCCGGACAAAAATGTCACTTATTCACCTGAAGAGATAAGAGGTGAAAGAACAAGTCTTTATAGTGACGAAGTGGGTGAAGTAATATTTTTTATTGGACCAACTTTGTCTCTCTTATACCCAGGGACCTACATGGCTACAACAACACTGCATACAAATCTTGACAGAGACTATCTCCTTAAATATGTCAGTTTCTTACTAGAATAAAATTCAACTGAATTGTGATAGTAGGTTCCATGGCTAATAAGCTTTTAGCTTAGATAACTATTTGGTGGTATGGAATTTTAATTCACATGTTCCTCTTCTCCCTAGTATTCAGTTATGTCAAAACACCTTTGGTGGAAAGAACTCCATTTGTCATCCTTATTTCTTAGTGATTCATCACTAGTTTCACATTCTGATGCACATGCTTTTTGACTTGCTGTTCTTGGTGGGGAAGTTGTCACAAGCGGTAACCATCAGAAAAGGATAGTTCAGGAATTCATTAAAAAGACCTGTAATGAAGTGCAAGTCTAACAAATAATCTATGTAGTCAGCAAGATTATAAAACATCATTTAGTGAATGATTAAAATGTTACATCTTTAAATATAGTCATAGCTCTATTTTTCCTAGTGTATTTATTATTTGAAAAGGCAAAAAAAATGGCAAATGATGCATTAGATCTGCTTTAATTATCAGAATTTTGCTTCTCATATATCATCAACACTTTCTTTCTCTGAATCTAATATTCAAAATTCCCACCTAGAAAAATATTTTAAAAATACTCAGCCATTAAACAATGTTATGTATTGTCCATTGTGTGATAGGAACTATTCCATTCAACATGTCTTATTAGTTTATAATATTAAGCCTTTCGAGATAATATGCCTTTTTCAATGGAAAGAGACTTTAAGGGACTTTAATGCTTGCAGATTAACAACAGTAGAACCTTAAATCCCTTGTCAATCTGAAGACCAATTACAAATCAGGCAATGGTAATGGAAGCTTCCCACCAGTGACCCATAAACTTGTTGCACAAGTATCTAAAGGAGAAAAATCTCATGTCCCTCCAATCCTTGTTCTCTTTGTTGAATTGTACCTACAATTTGACTAAGGTGTGTTCTGGACCATTAAAACAGCTATTTTTATTCAATACTAAATTATGCAATTATTTTTAGTATCAATTTTATTTCATTATTCTCTTTAAAAATCACTGAACTATTGTGTGTAGCCATATTCTGTTGTATATAAATTATACAAAGGTCTGGTATCATTATTCATGTTTCAATATCAAATTTGCTGACTTAATGGTTAAGGAGTTTTAAACAACAATACACAGATCCAGAGAGTCTTTTCATTTCCGGCCTTGTTTTCTGAGGATTCCTAATTCAGCTGTAAAAATTCCCTTGAGTAAAACATCTAAGCCCAAAAGTATTCCACCTCTCCCATCCCCCACAAAAGTTTTAGGGAAAGGGTGTAGAAACATCATGAAGTGATTGTACATATGTGTGGTTTATTGGAACAAGGTACATTTTACATTCCTGTTCAATTAGGAAATAAATCAAGCGTAGCATGCATATCTTATGGGTAATATTTTTGCAGAGACGAATAAAATTAAAGACAGGCATTTAGATTATAAACTCTTTGGGATAGGTACAGTCATTTTCTATGGCCTCACTCCTGTAAAGTCTTACACAAGTGCTCCATTTTACATAATGAGTAGTCCCATGTAAGTCAGTGGGACTACTCCCAGTGCATAAAATAAGGACCAGGGCCTATGTCTTTACAGTAGCTAGCACAATGGTACCCCAGTTAGTATCCTGGCTGAGGCCAATAGGTGCTACTGAAATATAAATAATAGTGAACAAAAATCAGATAAGAACCTCAAAAGTTGAAGTCTGGATCCAGACCCTCTCCACTGGGTAAATAATTGAGTAAAATCAGGTTCATAACAAAAGCAAGGAAATCTGAAGATTAAGGCTAAGTGATCTTCAGCTTACTCCTCTGTATAAGGTTTCAAAATCCATCTCTAAATAATGGGTGATCCTAAATACTTTAAATGAGATTTCTAGCTGTGATGTGGAAAAGCACCGTTTTTGTTTTAAAATTTCCTCTTTTAATATGGTCTAGGTTTGTTAGCAAAGTGCTCAACACATGACAGATGAAAATATCAGTTTTGAGAGTTCGTCCAGTACCCTATTTTATTCCAAATTTTGGTATTCTACTTAACTTGAAAATCCACCTGTAAAGCTACCTGCTATGCTGTTTGCATGGCTATTTTATGTCTTGCACTTTCAGCTAAAATGCAATAAGTTTTTGTTTGTTTGGGGTGTTGTTTTATTTACTGTTTTTGTTTTGATAATAATAATTTAAGAAATATGATCCAAACTGTTTAATGAATGTGATTTTCACCATAATGTGTCTGTCTTAGCATTTGTGAAGACAAGGCTAGTCAGGCTTTCTACTTTGCCGATTTGATGCTTTTTTTCTCGAGTGGCATAAAGTTGCTTTGACATGCCATATTTTTTCTTAAAAGCCGGGGGAGGCGGAATACACTTCCAGTCAGTGCTGGAACAATACCAGATAAAGATGTCTCAATAAAAAGTCCTAAAATAATATAGATTTCCATAAAGGAGAACAAGGTGGCTGATATTTATAAAATGTGTTGATACTCCTTTAAAATATAGTGCTTAAAAAGTTTAGAATGCAAAAAAAGCAATTAAGCCAAAAAACACTAGTTACAATACCAGAAAACCCTGATATTGTACCCTCCATAGGTAATGGATAATCTTGCACACAGTGACCCAAGTTTAAACTAAAAGATTCGATTCTGTACTTATGGTAGTTCAATACATATTATTAAAGCAGCCTGGCTTCTTTTTATTTTTAAACTTTTTTTTTTTTAAACCTCAACATACAGGGAGTTCCTAAACAATTAATCATAATGAACTACTGCCCTGGAAAATCTATTTTAAACAAACTCAAGGTTACAGGTAATGGTCTCAAGACATTATTATGCAATTTTTCAGGGAGGGTAGATTTTATATTACATACAAATATGACTGTGTTCTCCTTCATATGAAAAATCTTGGTATTATGAAATTATCAAAAGGCTAAGATATACAACAGTTGGTAAGACATGCTTCCTTTCTTTGACTGGAGAGTTTTGTTTCTTAGTAATATTGTCTACTTTGCCATCTACTAGTGAATCTAGAAAAAAATGGTTAACAGAACACTTCATCACAAGGTGCTGCTCTAAAAACTAATCACTTTAGGGAATCATCTATCTGGAAACAAATTTTGGGATAGTAGGGGAGAAGCTCCACAGGTCCTTCCTAAATCCATGCTGCAGAAAAAGCTTCACTGCCATGGCCTTTTGTAACAGTATTCCAGTGCCACCCAGAGATATGAAAGCCACGTGCTAACTGAAGCATGAGAAAACAATTAGCTCTATATTCCTCCCGCCCACCTACCATTCAAAAGAGAGACCGAAATATTACACATGGACACAGTCAACTTATTTTGTGGGGGTTTTTTTAAATGAATAATTTAAAATTCTAGTTTCTGTCACAGCATCTTTTAGATGGTATGTCCACAGCGGACTTTTTTTTTTATTGCTTATAAGAATATTGTATACATGATTTTTCTATTCCTCATCTATGTTTATAAGGGGCTTTCAGCAAAAGAGAAGTTGCTGTCCACAAAAAACAGTGAAACTGACTATGCACAAAGTAAAGGAGGAAAGTTGGGTTTTTTTGGCAATTTCTTTGTGTTTTAAACACCTTATGTGTTTCTCGTAACTATAGTAGATACATAATTTTCAGCAGAAGTGTGTTTTCCAAGTTGATATGTCCCTTTAAGAAAAGTTACTCTGGCTTACAACATAGTTTTAAGTTATGGTTCTACAATCACAGACAGCAGTTCTCAATCCTTTCATGACAGAGCACCAACTGACTTTATAGACAATTTAGTACTTTGTTTATAGAAAACAAGTAGGTGTCTCTTTTTCTGTGCATTCTAATATCCTTCTGGGTACATGTAACCAGGTTCAAAATCACTGCTGAAAAAAACTAAATACAAAAATCCAACTAAAACGTACAGGTTTTTATTAGTTACCACACAAGACAATTGTCCAGTAGGAATGAAATCCCTTAAAAAATGAACAGAGAAGTTATCCACTACCTCAAATATTTAGCCATTTTAAAATGGAAAAGGAAAAACTGAATACAGATGTGCAATAAATTAAACTGCTATTCTAACATTCAAAATATATTTCTGTATACAGACCCGCCTCTTTCTCCTCCCACTGGTGATTCTCCCTATGCACTAGAAAAAAACCCTCATCTTCATGAAAACCAGTGCAGACAGCCTTGCCTGGGAGGTTCTTCAAGAATCATTCTGCCCCTCACCAATATGGATGGCAAAATAGCTACAAAAATAGATTTTTTTAAAAAAAGGAATTAAAAATTGCAAATAATCTGCATTCTTCTTTCCCTCCTGCACTAAGGAAAAGGTTTTAATTTATGTTGATTCTTTAAATTATGCCACATATATTTGGTTATGTTTGTGGATGGGACTATGTTGCTTTCAGCTCCACAGGGTGTGGACTCACTAACGCTGACATTGTCTGAATGCCACAAAACAGATTCCTCTCACATCCCTGGTCTACTTTCAATCCTTTTCTTTTCAACAAAATTAATCACATTCCTATTTTTACATTAAAGCTCTGATTTTGTGCCTCAAGCTCAAGAAAAGCGCTGACAGGATTCAAATGGGGTGGGAGGGGGAGGGAGAGAAAGAGACAAACCATAGCACGTTTAAAAAAACCACACACCACAAGACACTGTCTTTCCCGAGCCTGTCCTGAACTGATTTTTAAGGGGGAAGAAAACTGGAGCCATGAACAGTGTAACAGACACACACAGGAGGTGATGCAGTGCTGGGGCAAACCCAATCCTTCCTTTTCTACGCCCTGCCTTGTGTGGTAGCCTTCCTGGCGTGACCCTCTGCAGCAGCGATGTGGTAAAAAAAAAAAAAAAAGGGAGATCCAGCTACTCCTATTCCCATCCTCCCAACTCCAAAATACAAGAGAGCCCCTTTCCCCCACACTCATCCAGTTTTATTACATACACTTCTAGGACACCACAGGATCCGATCTATTATTGTCCCCCGCCGCAATCCACCGCCCCCAGTTGGGATGTGCATGGCCCCCCCATCCCCTAGGCTGTGGGTGGGGAAAAGTGGTGCGTGCCCCCCCACCAGAGCCCCAGGCTGGGGGTGCGGGGGGCGGTGAGTGCCCCCCCACCAGAGCCCCCAGGCTGGGGGGGCGCTCCCCAGACAGGACAATAGGACGAGCCCAGCCTCTCCCCACACACCGTGGCTCGGAAGCAGCCACCACTGGGGGACCCGCTCCCCAGGCCAGGGGAAGGGGTGCGAGCCCGTGGAGCAGGGACGGGACGGAGGAAGCGCTGTGGACACTCACCACGGCGACTGCAGCTCCTCCAGCGGCTCGAGGTCGGCTCACCCAGCTCCTCCTCCCGCCGCCCGGCTAATGGTGGCAGCACGGCGCCGGCGGCTCCCCCGGGCGCTTCCCGGTCCCTTCGCTCAACGCGGAGCCGCCCTCGCCTGGCAACCCGAGCGCGTCCCTGCCTGACCGGAGGCTGCGGGCTGCGCGTCTCCCCCGCCCCAGAGCCTGACTCAGCCGGCACCCGCCCCGCCGCCGCGCCGCGCCGGGCTCTCCCCGGCCGCTCACTTCCGGCGCGCAGGCCCCACCGCAGCCCGCTGGCTCCCCCACTCATTCATCCAGCCCTGCGCCCGCCCGGCCTGCTGTGAAGGAGGGGAGGCGCCTTCCCCTCAGCAACGGTCGCCCGCTGCCTCCTCTCCGCCCTCTCGCTGTGCGGTGAGCCTACGCTGCCATGTGAACCCGGGCCGCCCGCCTTGTGGGCTCCTATTCCCAACCAAATCCTTGGTTGAGCGTCCACACCACACTGCGCTCTGGCCCCGGGGCTCCCAGCCGTGTTACATGGCCACACAGCGCTACGCAGCCCAGGGGGGCCTGCCTCCCTCTCGCCCGCCCTCCAGTGATTTGTCCCTCAGGCAGCCCCCAGTGCCTTACTTTAAGGTGCATTAAAATGGAGAAGCACCATTTTAAATACTAAAGCTTATGCTGTTGTATATTTGAGGGTAGTAGAAATGTACCTGTGAAAGAAAAATACATGGTAGGCTAAGGGAAAGTGTATGTCCCTAAAATGTCCCTTGAATTAAAGCCTTGTTCCTTATTCCTCATGTGGTTCCCCTTTATTTCCATCCCACAAAAGTGGGCACCCTACTTCTCATGTCTCTACTCATGAGCCACTCTACTGACTCATGTCTGTGGCTTCAGCTGCATCCAGATTGCAAAATGACAGAGCTTGGACCACCTGAGTCACAGCAGCACTCAAGCTCTGATCCACCCTCCTCTCCCAGTAAAGTCCTAGGGCCTGAGTACTTACTGACTCACGTCAGAATGGTTTGTGTTTGTACAGAAGGGGATTTTTTGCTCAAACCTGAGTTAAGGCCCAGGCTTAGTGTGCAATGTAAACATACCCAGCCTTCAGTGCTACTGGTTGATTGCTGGTCTAGGGCTGAGCCATGAGTGCCGGAGGAGAGAGATGTACTAGCTACCATACAAGGAGTTATGTGCGCACACAGCACCAGCTCCCTCTTCTCTAAAGCAAAAGGCTTACATTTTCAAAATTGCCTAAGGATTTTGGGTAGTCCACCTGAAGCATCTCAAAAGGTGATCAGGAACAGTCAACACGGATTCACCAAGGGAAAGTCATGCCTGACCAACCTGATTGCTTTCTATGATGAGGTGACTGGCTCTGTGGATGTGGGGAAGGCGGTGGATGTGATATACCTTGACTTTAGCAAAGCTTTTGATACGGTTTCTCACAGTATTCTTATCAGCAAGTTAAAGAAGTATGGGTTGGATGAATGGACTATAAAATGGATAGTGAACTGGCTAGAGCATAGGGCTCAACGAGTAGTGATCAATGGCTCCATGTCTAGCTGGCAACCGGTCACAAGCGGAGTTCCCCAGGGGTCGGTCCTGGGGCCGGTTTTGTTCAACATCTTTATTAATGATCTGGAGGATGGGGTAGATTGCACCCTCAGCAAGTTTGCGGACGACACTAAGCTGGGGGGAGTGGTAGATACCCTGCAAGGTAGGGATAGGATACAGAGTGACCTAAACAAACTGGAGGATTGGGCCAAAAGAAATCTAATGAGGTTCAACAAGGACAAGTGCAGAGTCCTCCACTTAGGAAGGAAGAATCCCATGCACAGCTATAGACTGGGGACCGACGAGCTGGGCAGCAGCTCTGCAGAAAAGGACCTGGGGGTAACGGTGGATAAAAAGCTGGATATGAGTCAGCAGTGTGCCCTGGTTGTCAAGAAGGCTAATGGAATATTGGGCTGCATTAGGAGGGGCATTGCCAGCAGGTCACGGGAAGTGATTATCCCCCTCTATTCGGCATTGGTGAGGCCGCATTTAGAATACTGTGTCCAGTTTTGGGCCCCCCACTACAAAAAAGATGTGGACAATTTGGAGAGAGTGCAGCGGAGGGCAACCAAAATGATTAGGGGGCTGGAGCACAGGACTTATGAGGAGAGGCTGAGGGAACTGGGCTTGTTTAGTCTGCAAAAGAGAAGAGTGAGGGGGGATTTGATAGCGGCTTTTAACTACCTGAAAGGGGGTTCTAGGGAGGATGGGGCTAGGCTGTTCTCGGTGGTGGCAGATGACAGAACAAGGAGCAACGGTCTCAAGTTGCAGGGGGAGGTCTAGGTTGGACATTAGGAAAAAGTTTTTTACTAGGAGGGTGGTGAAGCATTGGAATGGGTTACCTAGGGAGGTGGTGGAATCTCCATCCTTACAGGTTTTTAAGCTGAGGCTTGACAAAGCCCTGGTTGGGATGATATAGCTGAGGTTAGTCCTGCTTTGAGCAGGGGGTTGGACTAGATGACCTCCTGAGGTCCCTTCCAACTCTAATATTCTATGATTCTATGATTCTATGAAAAGGGACCTGACTCTTTCAGAAAGTGCTGAGCCTTTGAAAATCTAATCCCTTTATGCAGTGTCTCATATTGGACACTCCACAAAATTACTGGTCACTTTGAAATCCAGACCAAAATCTTCACAGGTAAATTCTAGTTAACGGAATGTTTCAAGGGACACCCAAAAGCTTTGAATAATTGGAGTTTCATAAGCAAACAGTTCCATTTTTAGTTGAATTTTGGATTCTGCAACTAGAAACTAACTTCAGCTCATTAGAAACTCAGATAGACTTTGGATAACCAGGGTTTCCTCAGCCTTCTAGCTGAAAAATATAAAGGCATTTCACTGGAGGTTAAATGCAAGTCCTCCGTGTGTTCCCTAGGGACCCAGTTTATCCTATAAGAGCCATACTAGGTCAGGCCATTGTCCAGTTTGCCCAATATCCTGTCTCAGACAATGTGCCTGAAGCTCTGGTAAGGGCGAGCGTACAGATTAGGGCAATTATGGAGCGATCCACTGTCTTCCACTCCCAGCTTCTGGTACTCAGAGGTTTAGGGTCACCCCGACCACAGGGTTGCGTCCCTGGCTATCTTGGCTAATAGCCATTCATGGACCTAATCCCCATTAATCCAGTTATACATTTGGCCATCACAACATTCAGTGGCACTGAGTTTCACAGGTTAGTTGTGCGTAAAAAAGTACTTCCTCTTGTTTTTATTAAACCTGCTGCCTATTAATTTATGGGGTGACCCTTGTTTTTTGTATTGTGGGAAATGGTAAATAACATTTCTCTATTCACTTTTTCAACAACCATTCATGATTTTATAGACCTCGATCATAAACCCCTTTAGTCGTCACTTTTGTAAGATGAACACCCTAATCTTTTGAGTATCTCTTCATAGGGAAGCCATTCCATTCCCTTGATCATCTTTGTTGCCCTTCTATGAGTCTTTTCCATTTCTTCTATCTCTATTTTTAGATGGGTCAACGGGAACTGGAAACAGTATTCAAAGTTTGGGCACACCATGGATTTATATAATGTTATGATATTTTCTCTCTCTTTCCTAAGAGTTCCTAACCTACTGTTAGCCTTTTTGACTGCTGGTGCACATTAAGCAGAAGTTTTCAGAGAATTATCCATGATGACATCAATATCTGTTTCTTGGGTGGCAACAGCTAATTTAGAACCTAGCATTGTACATGTATAATTGGGATTTTTTCCAACGTGCACTATTTTGCACTTACCAACACTGAATTTCATCTGCCATTTTGCTGACCAATCACCCAGTTTCGTGAGATTCTTCTGTAACTCGTCACAATCTGCTTTGGAATTAACTGTCTTGAATAATTCTGTATCACCAGTACAAAGTCAGGTAAAATATTGCCAATTTGATTTGGTAGCATTTTGCATGACCTTTGCACTGGTGTAAGTACTGTACAAAGTGCAGGGGAATAGTGAATCAGGGCCTACATGTTCCTCATTGTAGCTTTCATGTAACATGTGAACTTTCACCATACATGTCCCAAGAACAACTTTAGCTGTCACCTACAAAACATAGTTATGAACTCTTCCAACATCTATATCACTCATTCTACACTTTTATTTAGTAGCAGATGTACATGTTAGTGAATTATATGACGAAAGAGTCCAGAAAAATGTGTTCTAAATCAGGCTTAAAATTCTTATTAGAATGACTAAAGTAAATTTTACACACATTTTTGGTAAATGTGAGGTATCCTTTATGTAAATTTCCTTCATTTTGATTTATATAATTTCACAGTATTTTTAAATTGTTTTTGTCTAAAAGTTGGCTTATTTACAAAAGCAACCTTAATTTTCAGTTAATATTCCTCATAAAATAATTTTAAACAGGAAGTATTAAGTGTAAATATTCTTTTCTTCTAAATATTTGTGCTAAAAATAGATTTCAGCATAAAATGTTATACACAGACAGTAGTTTGGGGAAAAAAACAAACTAACCATTAAGTACACAGTTTTCTAGTGTGCCAGTCTCTAAGAGTTTGGATCGACAACTATGTGCTTTTCTGTGGCACAAGCTCCTCTCCTGTACCTCTTCTAAGCATGCAGTAATCAAATTTCTCTTTTACAGACCTTAGGAAGTCAATATTAACCATCCTCTCGTACACGGCTCCTAACATATAGCAACCTATACCAACATATAGCTAATCACCACCATGATTATCACCACTCTTCTTATAGGTTATTCTTATATAGATACGTATAAGACAGATCTTTAGCTGGTGCAATTTACACCAGCTGAGGATCTGGCCCATATGTTGTACTACCATCTGTTTGTCTTTAGGTTGCAAACTTCTCAGGGCAGGGACCATATCTTTTTTTTGTTTGGAGGACATTTTTCACTCCACCTCTGTGATTGTTGGTTGTCAACAATGACAATGCTGCTATAGGGTGTGAAACTGATGTTATCACAGGTTATATTGTGTCTCCAGATTCCATTAAGCCAGTCATGCTTTTTAAATAACTTATAATGACACAATGAGCAACAGTGAAAAAGTGGTAATAAAAATGAATCAAGTGATCACAATGAGTGGGTTGTTGTGAGATGCAACCAGTCCATTCATTCCTAAACTTCATACTCCAGTTTGTACCTGCTTTCAAACTGGCATTAGAACAATACCACCCAATTTTTTCAAACCATAAAGGTTCAGAGCCACACTCAGTCATAACAGTTCTTCAAACTCTACACCTGAGAGCTTGCACTGATAGTGGAAGAAAAAAGTTTGTAGTTAATGATCACATAGCCCATTTTTGGCACATAGAAACTTTAATCCATTATCTCAAAGCTGTTGCACTAACCTACTGTCCCTAAGCAGACAACAAAACAAATTTCATGCAATATGGATCAATTATCTGGATTATCTCAACACTGAGGAATAGACTTGATCTACAACCCCTCTACAGAACCAGGACTATCCAGCATCCAAGGACATAAATGAGTTACAAATATAAAGACATCCCCAAGATCAAACAAGTACTCAACACCTGCAAAAGAGGCTTGGTTGAAATTTTCAAAGTTATGCATTTAAAATTAGCAGCTAACAAAATACAAAAATAGTTAAGTCCTCTTCATGTCTTGAAAATGTCAGTCTGTGTGTATACTCCTTCCAGGTAGGAAAGTATAAACAAGTACATGTATTTAATCAGCTTAACAATTCCATGACTATTAATATCGCCTTCTTGATACTTAAGTGTTTTCTGTCAATCACAAACTGTAATTATTACAAAGCAGCAACGATAACAGATATTTACTTTTTCTTCTTGAAAGTTTTTCCATTATGTGTTTTAGTTGTTCTGAATAAGAAAAATTTAAAAGTTACATAAACACACACACACACACTCTTGAGAGTTAGAGGGGTCTTCTGCAAAGAATGAACAAGGCAAATCAGACACATTTTGGAAATGTGAATTTAAAGAAATCCCTCTCACTTGTTAAACACTTTGTTGGGTTCATCATACAGTGGAACCTCAGAGTTACAAACACCAGAGTTACAAACTGACCGGTGATCCACACCTCATTTGGAACCAGAAGTAAGCAATCAGGCAGCAGCAGAGACCAAAAAAGGAAGGGGGAAAAAAGCAGCAAATACAGTACTGTACTGTGTTAAATGTAAACAACTAAAAAAGGAAAAGTTTAAAAAAAGCTTTGACAAGGTAAGGAAACTATTTTTGTGTTTGTTTCATTTAAATTAAGATGGTTAAAAGCAGCATTTTTCTTCTGTGTAGTAAAATTTCAAAGATGTATTCAGTCAATGTTCAGTTGTAAATTTTTGAAAGAACAACAGCAGCATTTTGTTCACCTTCCTTCCAAAGGTTTTCATAACTCTGATGTTCTACTGTAGCTCAAAAACAAGTTGGCCTACAAACTACAAATTTGTGTCTTCCCTATTTACAGAAATCCTACAGTGCATCAGGGTCAGCAGGACTCATCTTCACACTTCAAAGATATCCACAAATATCTTGCTCAGCCTTAACCATAACAATTATTGCTACTGTACTTGTAATGCCACTTCCAAATGGGAGTTGCTATGAAGTAACTTTAAAATAAACTGTGTTGCATTATTCTGTTAGCAACAGGCAAGCCATCGATATCTATAAATATAAATAATTCAATTAATTCAGCTTAGATTTAAAAATGCGCACACATCCCCATTTTATTTACCATCCACAGTAAACAGGAACTTGCTGAAGAGAAATTGGCCTTGAAGCAACAACTGTAATAAAAACAAAGTAGAGTAACCCATATTTTCTTAGTTAACACAGACTATTGCTATTTAAAATGTGGAAACAAATTAAAAGAAAAGGAGAACCACAAAATTAATGGAACAAAAACACCACACTCTAATTTCATCTCACCATTTATTGAGAAAGTTCTTTTATTATAGGACAAGGAGCACCCCTAATCATATTTCACTATACAACTTGTTATTCTATCTACCTCTGTTATATTCTCTTTTCCTTTCCAGCTAGTAGACCCAGTGTTTGAGTCAGTTCTTTTAATGGAATTGAGGGTGCTCAGCACATCACAGGATTGGGTCCTCTGTAATCTCGGTTACCCCTTCTTCCATGACTCTAAACATTTGTGTTCCACAAGACTTTTCTTACTCCTTCATTTTACATAGATAAGTTTCCTGTTCGTTTTCAAGTCCTGTTTGGAAATTAATGGTTCTTCTGCACATATTTGAGTGTGTAAGTGCATGTATGCTGGCACCGAACCACATATACAAGTTAGCAACCACACACGAAAGGTGGGACTTTCAAAAGTGCTCAGTATTGGCTCAGTTCTATTCTTACTGAAGTCAATGGTTGATTTCAGTGGGAGGAGAGCATTGAGCACTTTTGAAAATCCCACCCACAGGGATCAGTTATACTGAACCTGGTTGGCTCAGGTTTTACTGTAGGGCATTTTAAACTCCATATGGTGGAATATTCCCAATTAATCTTATGTCTTCAAAATGTTATTTTAAAAATAAGACAATTTTTCCTACACGTTAAATCTTATGTATTTATTATTTTTCGAGTATGTAATATTAAAAGAATTTTCTGCTGAGAGATAAATGAGTATCTGTTTTTCAAGCAGCAGCTAGACTTTAAGACCTATCAAGCTTTTTAAGATCTATCAGTCCTTTATCATTTCCTTTCTTTTTTAAATTCTTCTAACTTGATAAGTTCACAGGGAGAAGTTACCTGGCACAGCCACACAATAGAGATTTTTATTATCCTATTGTAAAAGGGAGGATCCCATACTTCTCTCTGTGGCACACCATGTGAAAACAGGAGGAGGAAAAAGTAAGAGTGCAGAAGATGAATGGAAGAAGGACTATTAACAACACAATGAAGAAAGACAACATTAACTGGGATGAGAAACAAACACAAGCTTGGGAACTTTTCAAAATGGGTGATAACATCTAGGATAGTGATGTTGTCATGGTTGTTTTTAGAAGTCACTAGGGGCACAGCATGGGCATTTTTAAAAAGTGTGAAGTTATGGAAAAAGAAGGGCCAATCTTGCCACAATTACACCCTTGAGTAACTTGGCTTATTTGAAAAGTTCCACTGGAAACAATGAGACTGCTCTGGTGTATAAGTGTTTGCAGGATCAGATCCATAGTTTGCTTAAAACATAAGGCATGAGTTTTGGTTTTGTTATCCCAAATAACCTTAATTTTTGCCATCTTTAGTTCAAGTAACACAACAGTTTTCAGTAAAGGAGAAGACCTCAGTGTGTAGCTTCAAGGAGACAGAGGGTTTCATCTCCCACAGTATAATGCTCTCGGCCAGTTGTTCAATTAAAGTAGAGCTGGTGATTTGTTCATGCACATTATTAGGAACGCCATAGAGAAAAGGGTAAAAATATATAAATAGGTTTTGCGGTCACCAACCCATCTCTGTAACAACAACCCAGTTCCATAATAAAATAATAAATAATATTAACTAATAACATAAAATAATAAAAAATAAAATAATAATAATAATAAAAAGGCAGGATGGATTTTAAGTTTTGTTTCCACCTATTACCTATTTATTAACTTCTCTTGAAACTCTATCTTTAGCTTTGTAGTTTTGAGGAAAGTTTGATTGACTGACCTCTCACATAGCTCTTTCTGCTATGATCTCAAAGGCTTAGCAGGCCTGGTTAATACTTGGAATGAAGAAACTTAAGGAAAACCCAGGTGTTGTAGGAAGCACTGCTGGTGATTCAGTAGGTGGCACTCTTCCCTCCAAGTCAGGTAAGAACCAATGTCCCAGGAAAGCATTATGAAGGACCATCTCGACTCAGCGATACCATCTATAGCAGTGTTTCTCAACCTTTTTGATACCCGGGACCAGCTTCCTATACTGTGTCAGGGAGATCTCAGGCTTCCTATACTGTGACAGGGAGATCTCAGGGACCGGTGCTGGTCCATGGACCGCTCGTTGAGAAACACTGATCTATAGGGTGAGATGTCTGAGGCATACATTATACTAATTAAGATTTCAGCTCAGTTATAACCTTCTGTTTTCACTTGCTCAGAACTCTAAATTTCACATTAAGATGAAACTTTTATATTTGGTCTCACCCCAAAGGCAAAGTTTGAACAAAGTCTGGTTAGTCATTTTGAGTTAGGCATTCAGGAAAGAGGTGTACTTCTACCATTGAATATTAAAAAATGGCTGAACTTCAAAACCTTATATGGAGCTAATACTCACAAAGGAATAATTGTCTGGTAAGTTTGATTTCAATAATAACTGAGTTACAAGTGATTTTATATATGTTCAGTAAAATATATTAAGTGTTTCAGTTAAATTACTGTCTGTGATCATATGGAGTTCTGCAACTTCTTAGCACAGCTAGTTTTTGCCTGTATTTATAGGGTGTTATAGTTAAAATCAGTGGGGTTGGAAAAAAATACAAGTGTGCAGTTGCATAACTCCAGAGGTAAGGTTGTCTGCCTCTCCTGTAGCAATGCACTGCAGTTTGTGGAGTTGTGCAAAACAGAGTTGCACATCTTCAGGATGCTGCAGCTATATTTTGTTATAATAGAAGTAGTTATTTTAAAGAAAAAAAGACAAAAAAGTAAATAAAAAAGTTACACTATTGTGATTTTAAGGTTGCAAGTTTAAACAAAACAGTCAGTTACAGTTCTTATAATAAGGCAAAATTCATTTGCACTCAGTGCACATTTTTTAATACTGGTTAGACTGTTTAAATGTTCACATTTACAGGAGTTTTATCCAAGTGCCTTCAAACAGGAGCAAGGCTGAGTACTCTGATCTCAGTGGAAACTGGAGATGCTCATGACCTTGCATGAGATCCTCAGCACTCATAGGATTGGGCCCACGATATCACATGTGCCCTGCGAGTAAGTTACATGAGATTCTTAACTTCTGAATTTTTATTTTAAATTGAGCCCATGAAAGCTATAAAACATTAGAAAAGGCTTAGCCACTTAAATGATTCAGACAAAGAAGATATGTTTGAGGCTAACTCATTCCTAGTCACTTCCGAGAATTTCCATGGATTTATGAGCCTTAAGAAGGGCCAAATTAGGCCAATTGGGTCTTGTCTTGACTTGACTTACTATCTAAAACCCCAGTGTTGCATTTGGATCAACTCAAGTCTTCATGGAGCACCATTTACTTTAAAGAGGATTCCACATGAATGCAGGGATCAGCTGGCATGGATCAAATTGCAAGACTGGGGCCCAAATGGTTAAGCTTTTCCCAATAGGTCTGTCTTTTTTTAACCGTATCAAGTGTTTACACAGCAAAACTATTTGTTGCTAACACAGCTTTTTTGACATATACATTATAAATCATGTACTGGGATTTACTGGATTTCTATCTTGGCCAACTTATGTGACAAGGACTGTATAAGCTGTTATACAGGAAGCACAGTTTCCACTCTTCCGCCCAAGTGGTAGTTTAAATTGGTATAGGAGTTCTTCAGCTAGAAAATGGCCCAAAATAGTTTTAGGAAGTTTCAAATACATTTTTGACAGCTCTGTACAAACAGAGGCATTTTTGAAAAGTAGATTTCTGCCACTTAGTTCTCATCATAGATCAATGCTTTTGCAGTTTATTTTACATTGGAAAAAAACAAAAACAAATAAGCATCTTAACAAGGTATATATGCTATGCCTGAATTTGTAAAGAGAGTGCTCTTCATGATTTCTGGAACATGAGATGAGATGAACAGTTTAGAGCATTTTAATGGCATTTAAAGGATGATGTCAAGACTGTTTTTTCCAAGATTAATGGGCAAAATCAAAGTTGTCTTCATTAGTTGTCCTTTCAAGGAGAGCTTATTTTTGTATTTGGTTTTGATTTGGAATATTTAGACGCATTAGTGTAGGAAAACATAACCCTAAAATATCAATATGTTTTTCTACTAGTCTAACTATAAACAAGTCTATATGTGTGTGATAAAATACCTGTCTAAAATATTGGGAGATTACCTCTATTGTAAGGGAAGTGTAGAAGAAGATGAACAATGGTGCCAATGTGTATCCTACTAGCAGAAGAAGTCTGGAAATGAATTCCACCTCCATTTTGCCATTCTACAGTCAAATAGTTTATTAGAGCATTCCTTCAGACTAGTTGTGGATAGACTTTCAGAGAAAGGAATAGTAGGGGTAGAAAGTTAGTGTAGTGGGATTGGGATAAGCTTTGAGGAAAACATTGCAAAGTGGGTATGAATTAATGATACTGTGGTTTTAGTTGGATCCTTTAAAGCATAAGGCTACAGCAAAAGGACAAATATTGATTTAAAAAAATCTTACACAGTTGCTTTAAACACAGTCACGTCTGCTGTTAGACGTAATAGTAAGTCATTGCATGCTTTCCAGCCTGACAACTGGACCTATAATTAGACAGAACAAAATGGGGCATTTGTACATAGAGGCTGCTAGCACAGTGGAGACTCAAAGAAATATAACATTTGCAGAGGAGACCCACTATAATTCTCCATATCCATACTATGCATGTGTCTGTGTGTCCCCATTCAAACCAATTCATGCTCAGCAACCTCAGTAATTCATATTGGTGTGTAACTCAGAAGTCTACCTTCTCTCTAGGACCATGCATCCACTCTGTATCCAAATCTTGCTTCTTCCTCCAGAATCTCTCTTAGATCTGATATCTTCTGTCTGATCACACAGCAGAGATTCTTGTTCATACCCTCAGTCCTGTCTGGACTACTGCAACCTACTCTGGCCTTCCTGACACCACCAATCTTCTCTCTCAGATCCATTTGATATGTGACAGCTAAGATCACCTTCTTGGCCTTTATATCTGGCCATGTCACCCCTTTGTGAGACTCACTCCATTAGCCATTACTCCTTAATTTTAAAGGCCCTTTACAATTTACCCACTCCCACTTACTTATCTGTTCCTGAGGCTTATCATGTAGCTTCCCACTCCCTCTTCTCTTCCACCTTCAAATGGCCATTTGTCTGCTTTTCCAACACACACACACTTTACACTTTCTTCCCTCAGTCATAAAACAAGTTCCCTAAACAAATCTGTGAAATCACTATCTGATCCTCTTTCAAATCTCTTGAAGATCCGCTGCTACCATGGAGTTTACCATAAATTACCCACTGATTACAGCCAGGACAACAACCAATCAAAATACTGATATAAAACAAAACAAAACAAAACAAAACAAACAAACACCCCCCCCAACCAATCAACCAAAAAACCCAAACAAAAAAACCCCAAACCAATCAAACAAAAAAGGTGACCCAAAACTTGCTAACTGTGCACAATTAGTCTGTGACCTCATTCTCTTATCTTTGTTATTCTCATCCTCCCACCCCGATATTCTTAGTGTATATTATTCTTGCGTTGTGTCAAACTAGCCTGTAAGCTCTACCGTGCAGGGATTGTCTCCTATTATATGTTTGTACTACCTAGCACAATGAAGCCCCAAACTTGACTGGAGCCTTTGGAAGTAGTTATAATACAAACAACAAATACAAATAATCAAATAGAGGCCTATTGTTTCCAGTGATCTGCCTCACCCTGAATACAAGATGCATAGATTGTATGTTCAAGTCTATAATTAATAAACTGAGTAGTGGCTAGGAATAGGTATTACCCCTTTAAATAGTTTGAGAGTCCTCTAGTGGTGCTCACTGTTTTCTGTGTTTTAGAAGTTGTCATAAGCCAGTTAGAACAGTAGAAAGTAGGTCTCTAGCTCTTGCATGTTTATATATGTTTAGTATGCCTGGTTATCTGGGACTAGAGCTAGCTGAAAAATGAAAATTCCTTCCTTCAAAAAAATTAGTGTTTTTGAATAATTTTTCATCCAGAAGCATAAAAAGTGAAAAAAAAGTGAATTTTTTGTGGGAAGGGATTTCAAGAGAAAATATTCAGCTTGAAGGCTCTTGTCAATTTCACCAGGGCCCAGAAGGCTCAGCACAGAGGCTATCTACCTCTGCAGCTCCTGGAAGAGGTCGTAGGGCACTCTGCCTCTCTGACCCTGCCGCAGAAGGACAGGCAGAAAAGCAGAGCCTCAGGGAGCTCAGCCTCCCTAGCTCTCTGGGAAGGCTTTTCTGGATTTCACTGAAGAAATTGACAAAAAGTGAAATTTGACAAGAGCCTTTGGGTGAGTAGCTGGGAGCTGTCATTTTGATGTTCCTGACAGAAAATCAAAAATTTTCAGCAAAATTCTAGGACAATTTCCTAGGGAAAACTTCAATTTTATTAAAAAGGCTTTTTTCATTGGAAAATCGTTCCAATGAATAATTCCCGACCAGCTCTATTTGGGACCCATGTGGGACCATATGGTTCTTCATATTGTTTTTGTTGTGTAAAAAGCAAAAGACACAACATATAACACTACTGTTTAAAACACTGGTTGTGACAGTAACTGAGAAGTCGGACAGCTGAGCTAGAGTTGATGCTTTGTTCTTATCTCACACTGTGGTAAACAAACCAAACCAAAGAGAAATCCCATCTACAGAGACAAGTGGCAGATTGCAGCCAGATCCCCAGCATGCAGAGATCACGCCTCTACTACTGGAAGAGCTTCCACATTTTCTTTTACCAAGTACTTGGCATCACCTGGTGCTGAGGAAAGGGCAACTTGATTGCTATTGTCTGTCTGTAGCTCAGCTGATTCTTTGTGCGGTGCAAAGCAATATTTCAGCTTATTGCTGCTGATTCACAGGGACCTGGAGAATACTGGGCATGGTAGGGGGACGTATAATTTTCCTTTCACCCTTCAGGTCTCATGTGACTCCTGGCCTGATAGGAGGCAGGAATGCATGCAACAATAAACACCATGTGACTGAGTCCAGATCTACACCAGAAGAGGTTTGCTGGTATAAGTATACTGGCAAAACCTTCCAAGCGCAGAGGCGGCTTATAGTAGCAAAACAGTGCTTTTGACAGTATAACTTATAGCAGTTCAGTAAGCAAAATAAGCTATAAATGGCAAAAGTACTTTTATCTGGTGTAACTGTATCTACACTAGGGCTTTCACAAGTCTAAAAATATCACACACACAAAAAGGAGAGTTTAACCAACATTGCTATACTGGCAAAAGTGTTGTGTAGACCTGGCCTTAGTTTTTGACTTTCAGGAAGACTCAGCAGTATGTGCTGCCTGCACAAGTCACATTGTCACCCATGGAGTTTATAGGTGCAAAGAAGGCAACGTGACAAGTGAGCACTCCTGGAGCAATGTAGGGCTTGAGAGCACAAAGCAGACGGCTCTCATAGGACTGTCACAGATGGTCCAGTACTTCACACTAGAGTGGGAGAGAAGGGCTGAGAAGGTCAGAGCAGCAGCTCAACAGCAGCAAAGGTTTAATTTGTGATAATGTTCAGAGAGCAGAAAAAGGAGAGACACACTCCAGAGCAGGGGATATGGTTGTGGGGGGAACAGAAGGGAGGTAGACAAGAAAGTCTGTTGGGACATCAAGGATTGTTGGGTCTAGGGAAGTGAGAAAATCTTTTTGGAGAGCGTATGTGCGTTAAATAAGGAAGGAAGAACGGGAATGGAGATTCTAGAACTGGGAGAAAAGAAAGAAGCATCTATTTGGGAGAAGCAGGTGCGGAGGGGAGGAGGGGGGGAGAGGAGGAGGGACAGGGAGTGGGTGTGGCCTCCCTCTGCAACTGACAGGGAGGGACGGACACCCTCACTACACTGACACAAACTCACAGAATGTTTTAGTGTTACTGAATCTGCATTTTTCACCAAAGAAAAGTTTCAGCTGAAAAATTTTACCCAGCTCTAGTCTCCAGTAACTTCTAGACAAGGAAGTTGTCCTGGGAAGTTCTTTAATTGTCACAAATTTATCGCAAGGCAGATCACTTTCCTGTGATGACAACATTCAGCTCCATTCACACTAGATCCAACCACAGAGCCTTTTTTCAGGCAAAATTGCTTTAATGGGAATTTTACCTGAGCAAGAATTTAATGATTTGGCCCATTAATTCTTAACTATAGCAATAAACAACTATGGAAAGAAAAAATTACAGACAACATATATAAGAAATATTATCCCTTTATAATTAGCTGATTAATTTGAAGCAAGAGCATTCTGGGCTAGATTTACTCAATCTGGAAGACGGTGATTAAAATTACACCTCACTGTACAGCCTCTCCCCTTGTACTCAGGGAGGAGTCACCTGACAGGTGGTCAGGTGCTGTATCTGTCCTGCTCTTTGGATTGCCTTCTTAAGGAGTTGGCCTGGTTTCCCAGGAGCACCTGGCAGAGGCTGCTGACTTGGCATGTCCCCCACCCTTACTGGCCATGTCCCTTTCCCAATTAGTGGCTGCTAGTTTTGGGGTTGTGCTGCCCATCTCCTCAGGAAAATAGAAGGTCAAAGCCACTTTCAGCTGCTACAGTCTCCCCTCTGTCGATTTTCTGTCTTGAGAGTCCTGTGCCTGGGGTAATACCGGCAAAAACCAGTATAACCCAGTGCTAAAACTGTCTTCGTGTTTCTCTTTGTTCAGGTGGTGTAGTAAATGAGCATGGCAGAAGCAACAATGCTACTCTTTTAACCTCAACCGCCACATTTGAGGGTGCATCTTACCAGCATTGCAGGAGAGATTTTAGTGAGTCACTACTTCAAACGTTAACGAGAGCTGCATGAATAGTTCTGGTCACAGCTGCTAGCCCTTATGTGCTTGTGGTAGAATTCTATTCTCTGTCTGGCATCCTGCTCTATCTAAAGTGACTATAATGGATACTATTAACAAAGGCATCAGCAAGTCAGTGAACGATAAGATGCCCTTACATGCAGGGGCTAAGTGGTGGTCCTGTGTTTGCTAGGTTATCAGTAGAGCCAGTTACCAGAATATAACCAGGTTATTTAGCACGGTAGGAAAAATAATGTCCCTTGAACAAAACCCAACTTCTCTCTGGTTTCAAGGAAACTGTTCTCTCTTCAGTCTTAAACCACAATTCAAAGCTTCCAGGTATATAGAGAAGTCATACAAAAAGCATTTCTCACATTTATCTTCCTCTATGCAGAGTTTCTAAAGTGTGGCCAAAGCAGCCTCTCTCCTGTGTATCTGGTGGAATGCTAGTGAAGAAAATAAGTAAGGTATACTCTTTGTGTCTGCATAGTTTGAAACAGGGTTTAAGCACAGACTACACTAGAGATATCATAGAAGTCTTAAGAATTTTTTTCTCCTAAATGCATTTTGAATCAGTGTCATATTCGAAGGTGATAGGTGAAATCCTGACTCCATTGAAGTAAATGGTAAAACTCCATTACCGTCAATAGGGATTTTATCATTTTCTTCAATGAGGCAGGGTTTTCACAAGTTATGTCAACAAACTATCAGAAAGCAGCTGTGTTTTAGATCATTACTTAAATAGCTACAAGTAAGCTATGCTGGAAGGTGGTGGAACACATTCTAATCCAATGCCCACTGAAGTTAAAAGGAAAGACTCCCATTGACTTTAATTGGCTTTAGATCAGACCTAAGAGCCAGCAAAAAACAGTAGAAGAGGCATAACCAGATCGGTGCAGTGTTTTACACTCTCAGAGTTCTCTGCCAATAACCAAGTTATCCTCGTAACATCCTGGTAAGGTAAGTACTATCCCTAATCTACGGACAAGAAAACTGGAAGAGAGATTCAGGGCCTAATTTTCAGAGGAGATCAATACACACAATTCCTATGGAAACTAATGTAATAGAGGGTGCTCATCACCACTGACAATCAGCAACTGATTCCTGTCCACAGTGGGAGTCACTGTCAAGCCAAGGAATTAGGACACAGAAGTTACTGGCTCTTAGACCAAAAAATCGCTGTGTCTGATAGGGTTGCATTATGAAAGCTATTTATTTACTGAAACTACTTACAGACAGGAAGTGTTATCATCTGCGAATAGCATTAATCATCATTACCACATTGTCTGTCATCTGGACTTCTGAGGAGCACAGGACTTATGAGGAGAGGCTAAGGGAACTGGGCTTGTTTAGTTTGAAAAAAAAAGAAGAATGAGGGGGGATTTGATAGCAGCCTTTAACTACCTGAAAGGGGGTTCCAGGGAGGATGGGGCTAGGCTGTTCTCGGTGGTGGCAGATGACAGAACAAGGAGCAATGGTCTCAAGTTGCAGGGGGGGAGGTCTAGGTTGGACATTAGGAAAAAGTTTTTCACTAGGAGGGTGGTGAAGCACTGGAATGGGTTATCTAGGGAGGTGGTGGAATCTCCATCTTTAGATGTTTTTAAGCTGAGGCTTGACAAAGCCCTGGCTGGGATGATATAGCTGAGGTTAGTCCTGCTTTGAGCCGGGGGTTGGACTAGATGACCTCCTGAGGTCCCTTCCAACTCTAGTATTCTATGATTCTATGAATCAGTGGCGTACCGAGGGAGGGGTGGGAGAGCATGCCCCTGGGCGCCGGCCTGGGAGGGGCCCTGGCCAGGCCCTCAGAGGAGGAGCCGCCCCCTGTTGCAGGCAGCAAGGGTGTATTCCCGGCCCCTCCGCCCCTGTGCTGGGTGCAAGGAGGGAGCCGTGGGGACCACATCCTGTCACACCCCCCTCACCCCCCACCACTAGGCAGCCCCTGCCGCCTCCATAGTGGGGGAGAGAGCAAGACACAGGCCTGCAGATACCCCCCACCCCGCAGGGCGCTGCTGCTGCCAACAGGGGGGCGCTAATGTAAGTATGGCCCCCAGGCATCAGACCCACGGTATGCCACTGTACAGAAGAACCGATAATATAGCTTCCTGATATGCAGTAAGCAATTCTATGGATTTTGGAATTTTCTGTGGTAAGGACCAAATCCAAATAAATTGCACACTCAGTGGCATGTTATGAAATTATAGAAAACAACAAAAAGCCTCTATATGAGCCATATTTCATGTATGTATATGGGCAACAAAGCCCCTCTACTCCCCTCTTCCCCCACTGTGCCATACAGAGAGAAACGTGGAAAATGCAGTAGAAAGCGATGGAAAAGATGGCTACACCACACACTGAGCTTTTCCCCACATTAACCCTCTCTGTGCAGCCTGTGAAGGCCAGGAAGAGGAACTGGGCAAATGTTGGGAGGAGCCATGCTAAGCAGCATGCTCTCCTAAAGAAGTTGCACAGGCAGTCCAGTAAGAGTTGCAGGAAGCAGTGGTGTACCCATGGGTCTCTGGCCTGGGAGCCAAGCCTGCATTTGGGCCTCCCACCCAGCCCTCACGTGCCTACCCCCCTCTTCCCGCAGGGCAGGAGGGATCCCCAGCTCCCACAAGACCGTGCTGTCCCCCAGTTGTCCCGGGGAGGCGGGTTCTTTACTTGTGGGGATGGGGAGGAACATACTGCTTACCTCCTCCTGCCTGGGGCGATGCTGCCTCCCCACCACACTTACCCACCTCTCCCGCTCCAGCACCGCAGACTGGCACTGGCTTGGACAGGGCAGCCTCACCCCCCGGACTGCGGGGGACACCCGGCTGGCCCTTCACAACACGCAGGGGGCAGGAGCCTCCCGCATCCCCCACCCTCACTGCACAACATGAAGGGCCGGCCTGGCGTTCCCCCCAGACCGGCGCCCATGGGCCTGGCCTACCCCCTTGGTACACCACTGGCAGGAAGTTATGCTGCTTGAGGCAGCCTTAATTCCCCTGCATGTTCTGTAAATCCCCAACACTTCACTCAGACACACAGTACAGTTATGGGCTGGCTGATCCATGGCAGTCTAGTTATCAGCCCAGTCATGTAGCCAGAGGACAACCGGAGGGGAACACATTGGAGCAGTCTCTCCATGTTGCTGGACAAGCACTGTGGGGCTGGGGACTTGGTATCTTACGGATCCAAAGAACATCTTTCCTGGTCTCGCTAAATGCCATTTAGTTCAAAGACCAATTTATTGCCATTTAACAACTACCACTATAGGCCTATTTGATTTTGATTGCTTAAGTGAAAGTAAGACTGTCAGACATGTCCCTAATTTCCCTTCATATATGTCAGTTTACTTCTTTCCTTGGCAGAGGCTCTCTTGTTGCATTGCTATTTGCATAATAGTTCATACAACTAAAGGATATGCATTCTTTCCCTGGATCCAGCAGGCAATTCACCACTATCTGTGTTGGTGAGATATCAGATGTGTGCTCCATGTTCTAAGATAGATCTGGTCATCTAGTATGCTTCATTCTATTACTGTCGGCCACGGCAGCAAGATAGCGGACACCATCAGTAATAAGATTAAAAGGAGATATAAAGTATAAGCGGCGGACATATCAGTTGGAAGTGACAGAGGAGGAGAAAGGCCTGGGTGTATTGGTTAATCACAGGATGGTCATGAGCTGCCAATGTGATGCGGCTGTGAAAAAAGCTAATGCAGTCCTAGGATGCATCAGGTAAGGTATTTTCAGTACAGATAGAGAAGTGTTAGTACCATTATGCAAGGCTCTGGTGAAACCTCATCTGGAATACCATGTGCAGTTCTGGTCTCCCATGTTTAAGAAAGATGAATTCAAACTGGAACAGGTTCAGAGAAAGGCTATTAGGATGATCCAAGGAATGCAAAACCTACCTTATGAGAGAAGACTCAAAGAGCTGGCTTGTTTAGCTTAACCAAAAGAGGGCTGAGCGGAGATCTGATTGCTTTCTATAAATACATCAGAGGGATAAATACCAGGGAGGGAGATGAATTATTTAAGTAAAGCACCAATGTGGACACAAGAACAAATGGATATAAACTGGCCATTGACAAGTTTAGGCTTGAAATTAGATAAAGGTTTCCAACCATCAGAGGACTGAAGTTCTGGAACAGCCTTCCAAGGGGAGCAGTGGGGGCAAAAAACCTAACTGGCTTCAAGACTTGATATGTTTATGGAGGGGATGATATGATGAGGCTACCTACAAGGGCATGTAGCCGATCTCGAATGAGAGCAGGAAATATTTCCAATGGCTTGAGATGGGACACTCAATGGGGAGGGCTCTGAGCTACTACAGTGAAGACTTTTCCAGGTGTCTGGCTTGTGGGTCTTGCCCACATGCTCAGGGTCTAACTGACTGCTATATTTGGGATTGGGAAGGAATATTCCCCCAGGTCAGATTGGCAGAGACCCTGGGGATTTTTCACCTTCCTCTGCAGCATGGGGCACAGGTCACTTGCAGATTTAACTTAGTGGAAACGATGGATTCTCTGTAACAAAGTCTTTAAATCATGATTTGAGGATTTCAGTGTAACAGCCAAAGGTTAGGGGGTCTATTACAGGAGTGGGTGAATGAAATTCTGTGGTCTGCAATGTGCAGGAGGTCAGACTAGATAATCATGATTGTCCCTTCTGACCTTAAAGTCTAGGTGTCTGAGAAAATTGGTGTCACCAAAAACAAAATAAAGCAGTTAATAAATTATAGAACAAATAAATTCATAACCAAAAGAATACCTATGGTTAGTGGAGCATGTATGATGGGGAAAGGTCAGGATTTGACCTCCTGTTGTTAGATACCAATCTCATTACTACTAGAGGCATCTGGGATAGCTAGAAAATTAAACAAAGTGTTAATTTACTTCATCATTTGTGATTTCCTTGTATGTATCAGATGATCTGCTTTCTATTGCTGCCATATGACTTATCTCCATGGAGATTCTCCATTTCCATTCATCTTCCATTAAAAGAAAGGTTCTTACCCTTTTGGTAGTGAAGAAAGCTCTCAGCCACTAAATCAAAATAGTGCTATCTTGTTTGCAAGCAGCAAGATGGTAACAATACAGCATAGTGCTAACCATGGTGTGAACTCTTTTATTTATCTTAATAGGATGTTTAAAGTCTATTTTTGATCAGTTAAGGGCTTTATCCTTTTAAGATAGCTTGTCTGAAACGAAGAGCAAGATGTGATCACTGAAACATTAAGTATTGGTAAACTACAACACAATGTCCATTCAAAAGATATATTAGTGAATTAATGCAGACAAAGTATTTACTTTTGCACTCTGCCTTTCCCAAAAGATCTCATGGTCCCCATGAATTTCAGTGCAGTTTAGAGCTGTGACACTCTTTTTCTCCTTAAGTGTCTCTATTTATAGCTTTGAAATGTTGGCAGGTATCCCCTTCAAGCAAGATCCCCTTCTATTTCCTGATGGCACAAACAGAGCAGTAGAGCTGCACTGGAAGAGTGGAACAGAATGACGTAAGGAGAACAAAACAACCTGTTATACTCTCTCAAGCACCACATTAGCTAAATGGCTGCCCTGTTCAAGGTAGAACTGTTTAATGCATTAGTTACATGTTCTATTCAAAGTGTGTACTCTGAATCTAAAAACACCCCACCTGGCAGCTCTGCTTCATTTCATCCTCAGCATAACTAATGAAAATAAGCTGTATCTTCTGGACTTCAGTAGATACGACAACTGAAACCATGTCTTAAGACACATCTGGCCTTCTCCATGTTGTATTTTTTCGCATGTTGCCTGAGTCTCTTTTTCCAACTCCATAGTGGCAGCAGGGTGTACAGATCTGTTTTTCTACAGATATCACTGTGTCTTGCTTTCCCAGTCTCTGTCTGTAGTTTGCAGTTTCCTCCACCCTTCTTTGTGTTACTGGAAGTATGGATGCTATCTTGATGCAGAATGAGAAAATGGCTGTAGTCACAAATGTATAAAAGATAACTACCTGGAGGCTTGATCCTAGACACCTTATCTGAAACAAGTATTCCTTATGCACGCTAATGGTTTAATTGATTTCAAAGGGATTGTTTATAGGTATAAGGATATATTTGCAGATTAGACAGCAGAATCAAATCTGGTTTTTAAGCTTTATTTTGTTAGAGTAACTAACTTGAGACTATTAAAGAGAATGATAAAGAATTTGTAAGCAACATAAAAAGCACATGAATAGTTTAATTTTACTGTATGTTGAGATTGTTAGATGAGCATGCTCAACTTTTTACGTGATCTTTTCTTAATGCTTTTGATGGAGCATTTTGGAATTAATCTTACTTGTGGCAACTTTTGGAAATGTACAGTACACTATGTGCATAGTGGAGGCAGTGACATCCAATGATTAGAGCAGGGAACAAGACATCAGGGGCATCACCACTGGGCTTCGTCACTAACACATGGTGATCTTGGGAAAGCCACTTAACTTCTGCGCGCCTCAGTTGCCTCATCAGTAAAGTGGGTGCCGTAATATATACTGCCCTCACCAGCGTATTTTCAGAACTAATATCTGTAAAGGCCTTGAACATCCTTGGATGAAAGTACCATAAAAAGAGCAAAAAACATCTTTCAACAGGAAGATTATCTGGATGCATATACAAGTTTGCCATGTGAATTAAATAGCCTTGTGTAAGAAATACAATGTGCATCTCAGACTGTATAAGATCTGTGACCTTCCATGGGTCAGCATGTGCAGACCCTAATGCTAGGTTACTCATGGAATGCCAGCTGTTTTTGGGATTCCACTTTATAGCCCTTTCACTTGTATGTTATGTTGCATATTTACTGACAACAGAGTTATCAGTTAAACTGCACATCTGGCATTGGGGGGAAACGTCCAGGACCTTTTGCTCCTAAACAAGACCTCTGCAACTTGATCCGTATTTTAAGAGAACAGATCTGGGAGATCCTTTGCATTTACATATCCAAGTCTCAAAGCATTTTACCATATCAATTAATTCTTCCGAACACTTTCCCTGGGAAGTACGAATGCATTATTATCCCCTTTTAATAAAAAGATAGGGAAACTGAGGTACAAAATGTTAAGTAACTTGCCCTAGTTCATACAGAAGATCTGTACAGGGAGTAGAGACCAAGGCCTCCTGACTCACAGTCCTAACTTCAGCTACAGAATCTGCCTTTTTTCCACCAGAGATCTAAATTATACACCAATCTTTGCCACAGACTTGCTGTGTGATCTTGGGAAAACCACTGATCTTCTCTGTGCCTTAGAATCATAGAAGATTAGGGTTGGAAGGGACCTCAGGAGGTCGTCTAGTTCAATCCTCTACTCAAAGCAAGACCAACCCTAACTAAATCATCCTAGCCAGGGACTTTTCAAGCCAGGCCTTAAAAACGTCTAAGGATGGAGATCCCACCACCTCCCTAGGTAACCCATTCCAGTGCTTCACCACCCTCCTAGTGAAAACGTTTTTCCTAATATCCAACCTAGACCTCCCCCACTGCAACTTGAGACCATTGCTCCTAGTTCTGTCCTTTGTTTCTTCCTCTGTGAAATGCGGATAATATCTATTGCACAGAGATGCTATGACAATTTAGTAATGTTGGGAAAGCTCTTGACATTCTTCCAGTGGAAAATATGACATCAGTGCACAGTATAGTATTGTTCTATTGTACCCATGCACTATAGTCCGGGTACTAAAATGGCACATTAAGACCTGCTGCCCCATAACAGCTTTATAAGATGTTAGTGGACTCCAGTGAAGATGCTCAGGAGATTCACTGGCACCTACACATACACAAAGGAAGGGCTCTTTGCAACTGATTGTGTTCACAACCAAACAGAGCTTTATTACAAGACAACTTCCTATTAAAAATGGGTTATACTCTGGAAAACACTGCTGGAGAGATTACACTTGACAAGACAGACAAGGAAGGAACTGAATAGATTGTTAATCTCTTTTCCCTGCAAGGTGATTGCCCATTTTGGAAAGAGTATATTAGTGAAAAATCTGTGGTTACAGAAGCATTGCATCCATCCTTTCGCTAGAATAACTGCTGGCTCCCCAGAATCTTTCATTCAGGTTTTAAAGCCCAATTTTGGCTGTGCACAATAGTCCCCCAGAAAATTCACTGGAGGACTGGTAGAGAGACTGACTCAATTTTTCCTGTTAGTTTACTGCCCTGAAGCAGTTCTCGGCACCTTTGGGACCAGTCATTTACCTTTCCTTACATTTGCTGTGGCAGAAGGCAAATTGATATCAGGCTCATTCCCCCTCCTCAAACTCAGTAAATCCTTGATCTGGTGTCCTCCTATTGGAATGCTGCAAATTACCATGCATCAGGCACAAGTCTTCAGGGTAGGAATCTGACAACTGGTCTCAGATTTACCAAATACTCAGATAGCTCCTTATACTGTTTCCAGTGAAAGCGATCCATCCCTTTGCCCACCCTGCCTCCATGGCTATTCCAACCCCCCAATATCCCCCCACCCCTCTCACATTTAATCTGAAATTTGGACCTTCCATATCAGGTTTAAACCAAACTGCTCAGGGTTACACAGAAATAGCTGACAGACTAAATTGTAGTTATTAATGTGCTGAGTCACCCTAGTAGCATATTATCATCTGCTTATCGTATGACATAGAGACATTCAGTTAATCAAAGATGTAATATGTTTAGTTAAGCTTTTATACAATACTTACTTCAGCAACCATGAGTAGGAGTAACAACAAGATAGCCAGATTACAGGGGGTTTCACTACTGAGGCAGCAATTTAGAGAAATTGCTTTTACATTCTTTTGGTTATCCACATGTTTCAACATATTGGCTAAATATAGAACATCCAAACTATTTACAATGCAAAACAAATGACCAAAGGTGGGGATGAGGGAGAAACCGCCCCTCTCCTCTTCTCCCCCCCCCCCCCAAAAAAAAAAAAAAAATAAAAATAAAAATCAAACAACAAGCCACGAACAGGAAACAATGCTATATGGAACTAATTCAAGTGTAGCTTTTGAAGTTTTCTCAGAAGATCACTGTTATAAAATGAATCATCCCTGGGCTAGAATGTAATTTTGACTCTGATACGTTGACAAGCGGTAGTTGATTTGCGTAGCAATACAGTAAACTATATTTGTCTTTACTGGCATCTACAGAAATACACATCAGTTAGCAATGAAACCAGAGGCTGCAATAGACGAAAGACTTCCCATAGGAGACAGAGGCTCCGATTCTGTCAGGCACCAACTGATGTCAACTTCTAACGGAGTTGAGAACAGTCAGCAGCGCACAGGACTGGGTCCAGAGGAAAGGGAATAAAGGAGGCATCTTATCATTCTGCCAAATTATTATTTCAAATTTTCTGGCATGGTGTAAGAAAAAATGCTGCAAGTTATTCCATCTGCAGGGATTGAACCTAAGCCTTCAGGAATTTAGAGCATGAGCCTCTGCTGCTTGGGACTATGAGAAGGTTTTCAAAGGCACAAATGGTACTGATGTTCATTGGGAGTTAGGTACCTAACTAGCATTCATGTTTCTGAAAATCTACCCTAAGGCCCTTTAGCTCCAAGGCACTAGCAGACTGCTAAAGCTCTGTATAAATCTAGCCACTAGAGGGGAACAGAGAGCCACAGTGAGTTAGCACGGGCTACACATGTTAAGATTTTGTTCTTGACAGAGCAGTCTAGAAAGGTTTATTGAACCAATAGCAGCACTGGCCTACAGAATATATTCAGACACCCAGTGTGGCAAAAAATAGTTTTCATTAATGATCTCATTATTTGTTACTGTGGACTTAGGAAATTATCAATAATGGGGTTTAATATTGAGATTTAAAAAGTGACTAGACTAGAGTTCACTGAAAAATGGGGACATTTTTCATGTTTTCCTAGAAAAATTTCAAAATTTTTCAACCAAAAGACGCAAAAGAAGCAAACCTTCTTCAGCTTTAAATCACTGGGAGCTTAGTGCAAGTAAGGTGAGCAATATTTAATCATTTATGCTCTTTTAAATGAAGATGTTAAATATCTCTAAAGGTCCCAGTTTAGAAAAAGCCCTGAAAGTGGGATTTTCAAAGCCATTTAGGGGCTCTGGATGCCCATGTCCAATTTATTTCCAATAGGGTTTGACAGCACATTCCCATTAGGCAGCTTTGAAAAACATATCCTAAATACACAGGACCTGCACTTCTCCCGAGACCTGCACTGACCTTGAGAAATCCAAAGCAGACTCTAAAGCTTTGCACTGCTCTTTGTTTCCACCACTCAACTCTTTGGCAACGTTGGTCCTGCAAGAGCCATTTCCCTGTGGGCTCCTGCACTGACCTTGGAGGCAGGTTTCCTACAGAGAAATTGGAAAACAAGTAAGATCATGTTATAGGCTTAACATTGTTTTACTCTTGTATTTCCACCACCATGATCTATTAGTTTGGACATCTGACTAGACTGGTAAAAACACTGGAATACATACTCCAGGGAACCATCCCACAACCCAGGTCCAATTTTTATGATTATCATATTTTTAAGGGTTTTGGAATCTCTTTAGTGGTTACTGACACATTCAAATCTCAGTGAAATCAGAGCCCACAAGTTACCTGAGAAACAGTTACATTTTTTCTTTAATATACATGGATTATATCATCCCCCCATCTAATATTCCCAAGTAGGAGCCTGTAAATTCTGCAAATTTACACTCAGTGCATTACATGGCCTGAGTAAGGGTAGCAAAATCTGGCCCTATACCATTATTGTTGTCCAAAAGAAAAAAATATAACAAAAACAAAATCTTGATCCAAGTTCAGAATCGATGTAAATGGTTACAGCTGTTCCATTGTCTTTAGTTACGCACTACTGCAAAATAAATAAGAGTCCCCAGTCAGGGTTTAGTTCCCCCCCCTTGCACTGTATATGTACGTAGCTCCACCCCAGAGACATTACCAGTTACACCTGCTTACACCAAACCTGATTTTGGGCCATAACTACATCCATATTGGGCTCAGTGCTTTATGGATTTGACAGATTTTAAATAGCCAGTGGGTGATTTTCCATGTACTTTCTGCTTTCAAAGGAACATAACTGAAAATGTTTGCTTTGGACAGGGTTCCTCAGTGTGGGCTGATGAGTACCTTCTTGATGTTTTCCTGCCAGTGAGCTTTTTTGGGGAGGTTGGGGGGAGGGGCAAAAGGAGCTCCCTCCCTAGTTGTGAGAACTCTTTATGTGGAATGGGTTTGTGGGATACGAGTATGCTGCATAGCAATTAGGAGTGGCAAGAGGGAACGGAATTTTGGCTCCTCTGAAAACACCCAACTCTGTCACTGGAAAAAAAAAAGCAGATTTAATACTTTGCCATACAGGCTGCATTGCTGATTCAGGCAACATTCATTCACTTCCACAGAAGATCTCCTGTGTGAGGGCGAAGTAAAGATCTAAGGATTTGGCCACTTAGGAGAAGAGAAAACTGGTGTCAGGGGACTGTTGAGCTTATAAAATGCAGCCCCTGCAAAGCTTACGATTCTGTGGGTTCCCCAGGAATTATGTAGTTCTCAAGACAGCATAAAAACATATAAATAAAAACATCCAGTAAAAGTCCAACAGCCCTGCTGTCTGCCCTTGATTCATAAGGCTTTTTTCTTCTCTCTTTTTTTCTCCACGTTACAAAACCAAAAAGGTCAAATTTACAATTTCTAACGAGAATTCCTAGCTTAAATTTAGACCAATAGGAAGTAATACTATGTAAACCTCCAGCATCCGAGCAATTGACTAGATGACAAAATCAGCATGATTTGAGGGTGAGGCAGCACCAACTCTAGCTTTTACAAGTATCCAGCGTTCAAAATAGTACAGTCAATAAATCTACGTAGAATGTTTTGGAGAGAGGGTGAAAGTCTGTTTGCCTTTTGTGAAGACTCACATTGAAGGCAAATTGTGTGAAGCAAGCGGGATTTGGCCTTTAGAGAAACAAAATGGATTTGCTAAGTAAAGGGGATTACTTTTTACGGTATAATGCAGCATTTTAAAAAGACATTTCTTCTTCCTGTATATTGTCATGTTATTGAGTGCAATAGCTAAGCACAACAGCATAGATGGTTAGCAAGGCTCTTCCGCACCCCATTCACTCTAGTTCTAGTTGTGAAATTCTCTGCTTTGTTTCAGTCAGAGCTTTAGTGGTATCTGATTTTTTCATGCATGGAGGAGATCCTGGGCATGACTGTTTCTAGAAGGCAGAACAGTTCTCTCGCTTTGGTATTTATTAAAAAGGATGCACTATTTTGCTTTGGATCTAGACTATTGACTAAGATTTAGATTTGGGGCTATGTAGCACGTTCTGATTCGACAAGGCTGGAATCTTGTGAGCTATTCTGAAGTTTCTGCCATTTGGGGCTGTAATGTCATGAAAATGTCCATTTTCATTAAGTTTGGGATGCACAGGAACCAGAAAATAGGCCTCCTATGGTTACGGGACCAAGGAGGACAGCCCTTGCTATCAATACTCAAGAGCTCCAGATGTTATGATAGCTCTACCCAAGTGGTGACAGCATCTATCAGGAAGAGACATACCAAGGTTCTGGTGTGAGATTTACAAGTACATTAATGCTTTCCATCAATCTGACTCTGTCCTGTGGGCTCCACAGACCCAGGGAATGTCAACTGCCTCAGCTATAAGCCACAAAGTTGGAAGATTTATTATTTCTTTGCTATTTTAATGATGATAACATTTATCTTACCAAGGGGAGGGACATTCAGTGGGAAGTGTAATGTATGTAATATAATTGTGCATGTTCTCGGGCTAGCCACTAGAAGGTATTTGTATTCATCAAGATCCTTAGGAGTGGGCCAGTGGCGAAGCAAGAAGCAACTCAGCAGTTGAACAAACAAGCAAGGTACTCAGTTCTCTGTCTGTGTTTTAATTTTCAAACTCATGGGTCCAGACGTAACAGATCTAACTGTGGTGATGAGAAGGTTGGGCTTACATTGTAGTTGCTGTTTTAACTATCCTCCAGCACTCAGAAGTCCATAAGTCAGTTCAGTCTTGCTGAAGTAGAGGAGCTGAGATGGGCCTGTGCAGCATATGGTTCCCCAGCAGCAAGACTTACCACAAGAAGGAATGGAGCACGCAATATCCCTATAGGTAGACAAGACATGTGAGGTGGCTTCAGCAGCCTCCCTGAGATTTAAAAAGGCATCATAGGTTTAAAAGCTGATTGTGAATACACAGTTTCACTGGCTGTGAGGTCACAGGGACCCAAAAAGAATATATGTACATGTTTGACATCACAGTAGCAGACTGCCTTACTTACACTGAGTGGCTGGAGCAACATTTTGCACTCCATGACACGCAAGATGAGAAGGAAGGGCCTGCATTGCTGAATTATATGGGTGGGAAGACATATTGCCTACTTTGCAGTCTGATGCCTCCAGACGTTTGGTGTATTAGTGACAATATTAAGGAGCATTTTGCACCGAAACCCTTGGAGAGAGCTGAGTGCTTTAAATTCCATAAGCACAATTAGCAGGAAGGTGAAAGCATCACTACTAAGATTAGTAGAACACTGCGTTTTTGGAGATGCCTCAGGGCAAATTGTAGGGTATCTGTTAGTATATGGGATTGGAGATGAAGCAACCCATAAGCATGTGCTGACAATAACTGCCCTTACATTCAAGAGAGGTGTGGAGAAAGTTATCTCTGGGTAGGCTGCCATCTGAGAATCACATGACTTGAATCAATGAACAGTGAAATTATATTACATTCCAACGTGAGAAGACAAGACAGAGACACAGGGATATTACTACCACTGTGGCAAGGGTAGACACAGTGCAACTGATGGCTGTTTCCAGCATAAGGACTGCCGGCACTGTGGCAAAAAGGGGCATATCCAGGCAGTCTGCAGGTCTGCCATAAAGAACAGAATGCCAAGTGAGAAGAAGGAAAAACCAGAAACACACTTCATGCGTTGCAAGCGGAAGCTGATAGCAGCGAGGACAAGTTAGCCAAGTAAAGCATTACATGCCTGGAAGTGGCTTGTGTGCAGGACAATGGCAAAGAAGCCATCTGGGTGACACTCATGATAAATGGGAAACCCCTTAAGGTGGAGCTGCATACAAAAAGAATTTCTGAAAACCATCAGCAACAGAACATTGGAAAGGACCGACATTATGTGGAAGATGTACACAGGAGAGAAAAACCACCCTATCAGGAGTACGCACAGTAAATGTACAGTACAATGATCAGTGCCCTGACTTGTACTGCTCTGTTTTAAAAACAGGAGGATCAGCATTGTTTGGATGAAGTTGGCTGAAGAGCATTTGCTTGGATTGGCAGTCCATCAGAGCGCTAGCTCACAACAGCTGCTAGAAGAAATTCTATCTAGAGTTCCGCCAGTGTTTCAGAAGGACATCGGGCATCTGAAGGGCATCGAAGCCAACATCATTCTGACAGAAGGGGCAAACCCTCAGTCCTTCAAGGCTCGACAAGTATCACTTGCCATCAGACATGTAGTTGACAAGGAACTGGAATGTCTGGAAGGTAAGGGCATACTAACCAGGGTTGACTTGAGTGAATGGGCGATTCCCATTGTTCCTGTCATGAAGAAAAATGGTGCAGTAAGGGTTGTGGTGACTTTAAGGTGACTATTAATTCCATACTCCAAACAGCACAATACCCCTTACCTTGCATTGAAGATATTTTCTTATCGCTGGCCAGAGGAAAGAAATTCAGCAAACTGGACTTTGTCAGGCTTACCTGCAAATGGAAGTAGAGAAAGGATCAAGGAAATCCCTCCCCATCAAACACTGAAAAAGGCTTTTTCCAGTACAACTGACTAGTATTTGGAATGCAATCTACCCCTGCAGTATGGCAGAGGGCAATGGACCAGTTACTCCAAGGAATACCAAGCTGTAGGGGGTACTTAAATGGCAATCTTTGTTACCAGATCTAGTGATGAAGATCATTTGAAGTATCTAGCACAAGATTTCAAAAGGTTGGAAAAATATGAATGATGGGTGAACCAAAATAACAGAGTTCTTCAAGGAAACCTGTGGTCACACCACAGATGTTAAAGGACGGCATAAGTCACCAGAGAAAGCTGAAGCTATTATGAGGACACCTCATCCTGAAGATGTGTCACAGGTTTGTTCATTCATTGGGTTCATTAACTGTTACTATAAATTCTTGCCAAACCTGGCAAAAGTATGTACCCACTGAATCAGTTGCTTCAGAAAGGGAAATGCTGGAAATGGATAAAGCAATGTGAAGAGGCTTTCCATCATGATGATGCCAGCCCATCCATCATGGGCTGCATGCCTCATCCATGATGCCAGGCCAGAGGCAGCAATTTATCACCGCATCATCACACAAGGTGGCACGGGTGGTTATCTGTAAATGGCAGAGGCAAAAAGTGGAGAAGTTGAGGTAGCCAGAAAAGTTACACAGCCAAAAAACTTTTCCATCTTACAGATTTTACACATTGAAAGCAAGGAAATGGCAGCATAGCAGGTTTGGTTCCATGCTTCAGAAACACAAGAAGAGCACTATACATTGGAAAATATTACAGTGTATGTGGGAAAGAACAGTCTGTTACATACTCAGTGCTTTCATAGAAGTGATCATAGAATCATAGGCTCTGTTCCATTGTCCTACTGTTTTTACAGTTGGGAAGTTTTCCTGAGATTCAATCTAAATCTGCTATGCTGTAGTTTTGAACTAAGCACAGCCCACAGATTGGACAAAGTTGTGCTACCGGATAGAAACCCAGGCAGTTCACCGGTGCTGACCATAGTGTTCTAGGCACTGCCTTCTGATGCTCCTGTTTCAAGACCACTAGATTGACTCCTCTGCCTCAGAGTGCTGACACTCTGTTCTGCTTGGGAAGACTCAGAGATTCTCCCCAGTCTCTCCCTGTCAGATCTCAGGATTTCCCCTGTCAGCAGCAGTGCCTGGAGGTTCATAGGTAATGGCAAAACTGCCCTCAGGAATGGCCTCATCCAGATTCAAGGCCAGATGTGCGTGATATTGTCTGGGTATTGCATTACACTGTTTACTTTTCTTTTTCATCTTTAAAAAGACTGTGCCAAGGCATGTTTGAATACAGTGTAGAGCAGATGTCTGTTATTTATGGAATCTGGCAATGTCTTTAGTTCTGTAAGTTACAGGAAGAGTGAGTGATGGAGAAGTGACCATTATTTTGTCAAAGAAAGTGTTCATTATCAGAATGCCAAGCCTCAACTTGACTATTTGACTTGTTCTTCCACTCAGGTCTGAAAAGGGTTGTTCTGAGTCACTGTAAAATGACCCCTGTTGTCAATGATGCAGCGTGGAAGTTTGATCTGTGACATTCTGCACTGGCGATGCTTCTGGGGTGAATCCACCCCTAAGTATTTGGGAACGGGGCTTTTGTAAGTTCACAGCATTTCTTCCATATGGAAATATTTAGAAAGGGAAAGCTGAGAAAATAGGTCAGAATATTTCTAAGTGTTCTTCAAATGTAGCTTTGTTTGTGTAAGCTGCTATTCAGTGCTCAGGAAAGGTATCAAACTCGTAGGACTGAAGACTAATACCTTTTGTACATCCACTGAAGAGATGCAGAATGTGTACTGTCTCTATAAGCTTCTTTACAGCAATAGTTCCATCTTATTCTGGAAGGATCAACTCTAGGGTGCTCTGTAGGGCTAAGAGGGTAGTTTAGACTCCACGTCCATATAGACCTCACTCTCTGGTGAGATTTTGACAGCAAAGATGTCAAGCGTGGGGAATTTCAGATAATTTGTTACCACTTAGTAGATGAACAGTGTTGTAACTGCAAAAATGTTAATAGTGAATATGTCATGCTCTTACTGTTATAACTGTAGACATTGAATTATCTGCTAGTGTCCCAGCAAACAAAAAATTTACAATATCACATCAAATTCACTAATAACAAAATCCTATTAAACCAGTATTTTCTCACCATTGAAATGCTAGTCATGAGATCCTTGGTAACAGGCATCTCATTCTGCAAGGCAGATCCTATTTTACATTCTTGGTGCCAGACCCTCAGCCGATGTTAATTGGGCATAAATCCAAGACAGAGTTATGCTGATTTACCCCAGCTAACAACCTGGCCCTGGATGTTTATTGCAACTTTTGAAATCCTCTGGAATTTCTCTGACCACACATGACAACAAAAAACACGTTTGGGATATAACAAGACAGCAGTGAGATCTGTTGTGGACCCACAGAACAATCCTGGTTGTGATTATGGTTGTGATTTAACAAAGATTTTGTCCCCCACAGAAGACAGCAGAGGTGTTTTTCCAGGGAGCGTTGACTAAAAATGCTTGTGTATGGGAACCAGAAATAAAGCAATGGTATTCAAATACCCCCCCCCCCCCAATTATGACATTTTAAAATCTAGTCTTAAATCAAATGTTTATGTATACACAGTTCATCCTCTTAGTAGCAGATGATTAAGTCATTCTCATTTTGTTTATCATGGTTTATAGGTATGTACCCAGAATGACATCTCTTAATTTATACTTCAGTCTTTCTTTTTGTACACCAATTATTTAAGCAATAAGAAGACATGAAAGGGAGCAGATTTTTGGTGTTATTGGAGCCATGCTGTAATCAGGCGGAAGATAAAGAGTCTTTAATCACTCAAGTGCAATATCCGTTTAGAAGGCTGTGGTCTGATCCTGCATAGGGCTGGAAGGAAATGTGACAGGAAAAGCACTGGCATTGGTGAGGGGGAAAACCAGCCATTCAGTCTAATATGGAGCTACTTCCAATCCTAACATGAGGCTGCAGACTGAGTTGCATGACTTCGTTTATTTTTCCAGTAAAATGACTGATGCATTCCTCATTTCTATAGTAGGGATGAGGACTTGGAACCATTGCTCAAATCATATCAAGCCTGCTCCACACCTTTGGGAGACCTCTGCATGCATGCGAAAGGGATGTGGCATTTCACCGTGCTGAGCATGATGTGTATGTCTCAGCATCCTGCAGGTGTGGCTTGGGCTCCTGTTGAACACGTGCGCGCACCTTAGCAGGGTCCTGATCCAAAGCCCTTTGGAGTCTAGGGGAATCTTTTGCCCTATCATGCAATGAGCTCCTTGTGAGCAGATCCTATGCAATTGGATAATTGATCTGGACCTTTATTTGTCTGCTTTTTGGGGCAGGAACTATGATTTTGCTTTGTTCGGGCCATGCTCCACCACCCTTATTCACACTAACCGAATAATACATTATACTGTGAGTATTTCCACTGAGATCCATTGAACTTCATGTGGAGTAAGGCACTATTTAATGTGAGGAACTGTGGCAGAATCACACATCTCTGAACTGCCTTCCCACCCCCCCCCCCCCCCCCGCAAAAAAAAAAAACCCAAAAAAACCCAACACCCCAAAACTCCCAGACAAGTAGAACTAAGATGCAGCTTGTATAGCAACTGTGTGGATTTCTTCCTATAGTGTCTTACTTTATATTATATAACAAAAATTATTTTGTAAAATATAAGGAAAATAATCAGACTACTTAGTTTATTGGTTCTGATTAATGTAGATACTATAAACAAATATCCATCTGAAAGTTCTATTTGTTCCCAGAATTTTAAGGCCACAGAAGTATTTTTCAAAACACAGAATCTTTCTATATTTTAATACAATTATTAATTTTGCAACCAAATTTAATTTTTCATCCATTTCAAATTTCTTATTAAATCTCTACCAAGAATCATCAGTGAATGAATCTCTCCTACTCTCTTTCCTTCTTCTGTATTTTAATCTTTGTAGACTGCTTCAGGATATAGTGATATGTGAACTTGTAACCACTCATAATTAAAAGAACTGATTTATTACAAAATATACAGCTTAGCTGCAGATCCTTCATCTGAGAGTCATTTTGGGTTCTTTTGAACCTACAGCAGATGAAATAGAATTAGGATCACATACTTATCAGTGGTGTATGGAAGGAATTTATGGGAGACAGTTGGAAGCAGAAATCAGATACGAACAAGGAAACATCTTCCTTTGCCCAAATAAGGTCTTAAGTGAAAAATACATATATTTACTATACGCGTCAAGGAAAAGAATATTGAACATTTCAGCTAAGAAGCAGCATTGTAAAAGTTCATATGACACTGAAAAAGCTTTATACCGCCTCTTAAAGAGACAGTAATAGTTATGCCAAAAATATTGATCTGCAATTTATTTTTGTATATCTGTTTGCAGCATGCACAGAAGTCTTTGTATGGAGTTTTTATTTCTAATCCTAATGCTTCAGCACTCATTTTTAAAATGAAAGTCACAAAAAAAAAAAAAATCAATGCTGTCAGTTCAGCAGTCATGACCAACCCATCGATATCAAAGCAGGATATCCACACAATGACTGCAAACACATTTCAATGAGAAAACAAATTTTAGTTTCAAGCTTCCAAGTAATTTTTACGGGGTTGTGGCAAAAAAAAAAAAAAGAGAAAAATACAAAATTTAAACTACTGTGAAGAGTTTCTTTATAAAGCCGGGGTAGGAATCAAAATCTGTTGTGCCTGTAGATTTAAATGTCTAGACCAGTGTTTCTCAATTGGGGTTCCGCGGAACCCCACTGTTAGGGTTCCGAGAGCAGCTGTTCTCCACGCCGCCGAGAGCAGCTGTTCTCTGCGCCACCGAAAAAGGGAAGATGTCTCGGATTTTCCGGCGGAGGGTATCCAGTGTAAGTGTAATTTAAGTAAGAAATGCTGACCTTTGCTTATTTCAACATTTGAAGACAATTAAGAGTTTGGGGGGTTCCGCAATTATTTATGGAGTTCAAAAGGGTTCCGTGGCCAAATTTAATTGAGAAACACTGGTCTAGACTGACTGAGTCCTCCTCCTGTCTGACACTTGCTCAGACTTGATTAGCCAACACTGTTCACATCTGCTCATAGGTAGCATAACAGAAGACCATGTGATGCAGCTGTTGCTATGGTATCTATGGGGTTTTTAAGGAACAGCAGAAGAAACAGTAGCATGAACATTTGCAGCTGACATCTGACTTAAAGGGACATTGGCAAGGATGACAGACTCAACATTATTAACTTCCCTCATATATTTTTGGTCAGATTTTAAAAGATATTAAAAAATTTGCAGCTCCTAGGGGCTTCAATGGGAGTTCTGTGTGCTTGGAGCCTTTTAAAAAACCAACACCAAATCAAGCCATTTATTTCTAACTGGCTCCCTAATATAGAAAAAAGTATCCATTTTGAAGTAAGGAATATAGCATGTTAAAAACCCAGCTCCTCACCTGGGAGAGAAACCACCATATGAGCCACTGAAACTACAGTGCATGCAATGACACAAATAGCTGGCATATTGCACAGACCCTTCCCTGTCTCATGCAAGTGAGCCCGGAGATAATAGAAATGTACCAAAAAAATCTTGCTCCCAATATGCTTCACAAAGCAGGATTCTGTTCATTTCAATCCTCTGCTGGGCAATGCAAACATGAATACAGCCAGGTAGGAGAGCAGTGTGAAGCAAATGTGCAACTCACAACACATACAGCAATTCCAGAGTTGTGGCTTCAGCCAGCCCAGAGGGGATGGTTGTAACACTGCTGAAGTCCTCATTTTTGGAGCAAAACATTATCATCAGGAAGTGTTTTTTTTTTTTCAGATGGAAGGTTTAAAGGAGCTAGCAGCTAATAAAGGCTCATCCAAACACCATCACCTTATCTGAACTACCCAAACCTTTGAGGGCTGTGAAACCTCAGAAGAACAATGCTGCAGGAGCTTCCCTTTCCCCTGTAGTTGCTTTTCTTGCTGTATATTCATGCTTTTGGCATGATTGGACCCAGTAACTGCTGGGATTTATTAAAATTAAAGCAATGTTACTGTATCTCATAAAGGGTCAAATCTTGCCCTCCACACCACGGGTGCAGGACATACATGCAGTGGAAATGCTGTAGCTCCGCTCTATGGTGGCTGGCAAGCTGTGATGATACAATCATGCTGACTCTGCACATACACTACAAACCATGAAGCAGCATTCTTCAGGAGCTCTCTCCACAGCAGCCTGAAGGTAGACTGGGGAGCAGTTTGAACTAGAAATGTAGCTAGGATTCGCCTGCTAAAACTCCCATACAGTGGAAGGTACAGTGACTGTGGTGCAATTGCACTTGCTCTCCAGAAAATCATTGTGAAGAAACTTGGTCATACCTCTCTCTTCCCTGAGCCGTTGATATCCCCTACACAAGAGGCATTTACCTAAGCAGGGGTCCAGATACCCACGATTTGTGATGAATCGGTTCAGCAGTAACAGGCCAGCAGAGGGCAGTGTGATGAATCTTCAGAAGGGATATTTGCCACCGCTGTTTTCCTCCTGCTCAAGAGAGACTTAAGTCACCACGAGGGGAAGGTTCGGGGCAGTTGGTGAGGTGTCAGTCATAGAGGCAGGGGCAGGGCGGGAGAGTGTGGGAAGGGCATTGTGATTGTAGCCATACACCATGTAGGTGGAATATTATTTCGGACCCACCCTGTGAAGTACCTAAGTGTGGTACTCCTGGATGGCTACCAGTGATTGCCATGACCCTATGAGGGGCTGATGATTACAGCTTGATTCAAGTCTGGGTGTAGGTTCAGGGTAGTTCTTATTTTATCTTGATCACTTCCCCATTCCTACAGTCAGCTTTGATTGTGTCCACTGAAATCTGCTGTCATCTTTTCTATGCAACCATTAAAGTGTGCAGTAGCAAAGAAACTGCAAGAGAGGTGGAGCTAATGATGGCAGAATCTGATCTGTATTGGACAAGAACACAAGGGAATTTGTTGCCTCGCATCCTGAACATTTACGCTTCCCCCTCCCCCCATCAAAACTGTAAGAGAGCTTTTTAAAATTGATTCCTTCTCCCTGCTTACTCTCATTTTGAATTTTAGACATCCAGTGAATTTATCACTGAAATACCTGTTGTTTCAGAGGAAGTATATGATGCTATTTATGTTTGGTAGTAATGCAAAATAGTTTGTACATTTGAGCTATAAAACAAGTATTTCCAAGAGTTGTGTGTGGTTTAATAGTTCACTCACATGAACTGGTGATAAAATATGCATTAGGTTAATGTACAATCCAATATTATAAGGCTTATTTTTTCGTGACAGAGTATTAATAATTTAAAATGACTTTTTTCAGTCACAAGCCTCTTGCAATGGCCTGACCAGTCCTTATTCTAGAGTGAATTACAGCCTGATCCTGCAACCCTTAAATCTGAGTAGTCCTGTTTTACATAAAGAGTCATGTTCAGGAGTGCAAACAAGCAGTCCTATGAAAAAGTTAAGAAATAACAAAATGGGAGTTTGGGAACTGTTATGGAAAGCGTTTCCAGAGTACTAGTACATGGAATAAATACTAAGGATAACATTCTGCAAATTAGTTATGCAGGGCTCTCTAGTTCCTGCATGTCCACTTTCTTTGTTGTGACAAGTATATTTCCATTTTTGCATCAACATTCTTAGATTAAATGTTTCAAAAGAAAAAAGTGAGTTTCTTGGCCAAGAAGAGCATCCCTAAGAAACAGCAATTTCCTCTGTCTCCTATGTTGACTCAGATCCCACACTGGCCTTCACTTCTCCATCAGACTATTTTCTTTCACCACCCCCACAACTCTGCTTTGTGTATGTGTGATGGGATAGTCCACTCACTGCAGGTATGGCACCTCCTTCTGGTCACTCTGGGGATTAGCTCTTAAGGTCAATACCCCTTCCCATGGTTAGACGCCATCACTCTCTCTGGTCTGCAGCCCCTCTCTCGTCCCAGCCCTCTGGCTAGGTCACTCAGCATTTCCCCCCTTCCGGGGTATATCACAGTCTTTCCTTCAGCAGTCCTAGGCAGTCTTCCCATTCACTGCCTCAGGTGCCACTCTTCCAGTGGCTGGTAGGGGAACCTCTACTCTGGGTTCCTGTCGAGGGACCCTCAACACAACAGTTCTGGGCTTTACTCTCCCAACCCTCACTGTTCCTTCCCTGGACTGCTTCCTACCATTCCTGTTCTCCCCCTTTTCTCTGGGAGTATTAGCTCCAAACTCCCCTCCCAGGGAGTGACTGCTTCCCCTGTCTGTTGCCAACTTTCTGGATTTATAGGCCCCACCTCTTTCTTCCAAGTTGAGCCTGCTTGCAATCAATTCCTGCTCTCTGACTCTTCCTCCAGGTGCAGCCTGGGGAGTTAATAGGCCTACCCAGCTACCTTAACCCCTTCCATTCCTGTGTGGAGTGGACTCCCCATCACAGTATACAACTGCCTTGATCCCACTTCTGCTGAAGATCCTCATTCACTTCCTCTTATCTTTACTATTGCAACTCCCTGTTCTATGATTTTCCTGATTGCCAGTCTTCCTTATTCCCATATGTGCAGAAGACTTCTCTTGACCTTCAAATGCGTACAAAGACAGATTAAAAAATCATACTTACCTACACTATTCCTGACTGACTGTGCATCTGCAGAGATTCTGGGCAGTTAGTTATTCCAGCAAGGTTGTGGAATAATATTCTATTCAAGCACTCTACTCCAGCAGCTCCTGTTTCATGTATGAAGAACTAGATGGAGCAAACATGAGAACACAAGAGATAGGTTGCCATTTTGCATGATCTGCAATAATTTCCTGTTTTTAAAAAAATTCTCACTCATTGCAGACATAGAATATTAATTAGGAAGATGCTTGAACTTACTCTCAATATTAAAGATAATCTATTTTGTATGAAGGATTCCCTTGAAATCTCAGGAGGCTAGTGTATATTCCCCAGTTAATATAAATTATAGTTTTAGTTTATCTTTTGTTAAGGTGCCCAGAGACCTAGTGAATGATAGGGGTGCCTAGGAATTAAAGATGAATAATATTACAGTTCTACAGAAGTAAAAGCCTGACACCCCCCCAGACTTCAGAATACAGAATGGGAAGTCACTGCTCTAGAGAATGCTTGCTTTTGTTATGGCAACATGTTCACAGCTGTTACAAAAGAGGCAAAGCTCTGAAAAGTGAAGTCAACTAATTGGACAATAAATCAAGTATGAGAGTCCTGAGTGGTGGGACTACTTCAAAATGCGAAGATTCTTAACTGGGAAATGTATTACAGACATGTAATACATTTTGTTTTAGGAAGATGAGGGGGGACAGATTGTTTTCATCTGCTGAGAAACGGGAGAAGCCCGAACATTGACACTTTGGCAATTTATTATGTGATGACACAGTGGGGGTTAGAAGCAAGCGCATTTCGCAAGAACAAGTCAAATGTGGATAAAAGTCTATCTGAATTACTCATTAGCTCTTAGGAAGAAGAAAAAGGACACAAAGATTTGCAGAGGAAAGAGATAACTGAACTCTTAGAGAACCAGTTTCTTCCCTGTACTGTGTTTTAACCCTTGTAAGGCTCATTGGGTGTTTTGGTGGCCAGACTTAACATTTTGCATACTCTATGAGAAGTGAATAGTTTTTATTTTCAGCAGAGAAAGTAGGTGACATTAAGAAAAGGACTGTGAGAATGGTGGGCTGGAAGGTAAGACTCATGAGTCTTTATGTTGTCTTGCACATATGGGATTCAGAATTAGCCCCAATAAGCAGTTCCTGTGCATGTGTTAATACACCTTAGTATGGAACTTTAATTTGAGTTGATCCTTCGATTTACATTCATTAAGTGGCAAAAATAGACATGACAAAGTGTTGCCCCAGCTCTTCTGTTTATACATGTTCTACGTGTGCTTAGGACCTGATAACCAAAGGTGGTGATTTATTTGAAAAGTAAATGGGCATCTGGATAATTACATCAAAAGCAAGTTATTTCACTGCAGTGCACTAACTACCTCTCAGGGCTGAAGCCACTCATCTTGGAGTAAAGCTGAAATCAATCTTGCTAACAATTTACTAGCTCTTTTGCTGCAAGATATTTGGAATACAGAAAACTAAGTGATAGACATCTATGTTGCAAGCCTGTTGTGAGCAGATGATGAAGGCTTTTCTTGACTTAACTCTAAATTGTGACCTTTTATGTAGCATAACAATTTCCAAACCTCTCTCCAATTCTTTGTGTGTGGTTCTGTTAAAATTGGTGGCTCCTAAACAGAAAGCTAACTGAAGTCTCAAACCTTTGTATTCAAGTGCTGTGGAATACTGAGAAGGGGTTATGTTGGCTAGAAGATTTTTTATTAGAAGATTTTAATGGTATATTACATGCTGTAGCACAAATTACTTATTTTATAGTGTTCAAAATTTACCAGGTGGTTCAGCTGATAACCAAAACACCGTGGCTCCTGTCCTTAAGAACTTACAGTCTAAGGAGGCTCAAGACCTAACAAGAAAAGTGACAAGTTAAAAGAAGAGGGAAATAGAGGATAAGATAATGACCTCTGTAACTTATTACCTTCTTTTATATTTTCCATGGACTAATATAGAAAGTAAAATAAAGTATAAATAATAGAAAACATGAAGATTTGTAGGTTGTGTTACAGCTTCTCTGTTTTAACCCAACCTATTTTGGGGGCAAGGGTGTCCTCCATCAAAAAAGTAGGACATTGGAAGATCAAGCCTAAAATAGGGCTGCCAGTACATGGGATTGTCCTGATTAGTGACTGTTCCATAAATATTAGCATGAGTGACACCACCACCTAGCTTGCTCTTTAGAGTCCAGCAAAATCCCCGAGCAAAGGCTGTCATTGTCCCTTTAGATTTTGGGGGGGGATTACATATACTTGGCACTGTGGGCAGGATTGATCTCTGGAAAAAGTTATTGAAACACGATTTGTCTTCTGGAAAGAAAGAGATGAACTGCAAAAATCCAGAGAGAAGAAAGAAGGTATACTAAAAAAAGTGAGGAAAATGACAGATGCTTTAATGCCATTTTCCTCTTCCTAGAGTATTCTTTGTTACTAAACCAGTTTGGAATAAAAACCACTAGTGTCAAACACAGACATACTAATTTAAAGTTTAGGTCGTAGGACTGATTTCAGCTAACAGATGTTTCTGAATGTAAAACAACATTATTGTCTGTAAGGCTCCCATAGTCCAATGGCATCCAGTCATTACAAATCAAATTATAGAATCACGAAGAACCAGAATTCATGTAGCAGGAAGAGACCATCATCTTCAGATCCATATATAGCCACTGTGCTACTGTTAAGTGCTAGATCATGTTTCTCTAAAGATTTCTGTAGAAGATCCAAACAAAACATGGAACCAAACAAAAATAAAGGAAAAATGAGTCAATGGTGTTCCCAGCAATTGTGATTCTTTATGACTGTCATGCTGTCTGTACAAACACTCAATTTTTTAAGTCAAAACCTAAATCAGAATCAACCAGAAGGTGGCCTAATCAGATCAGTTTTCAATCAAGGTAATGCCACTTAGAGTCATTAATACACTGTAAGTTACATAGTCTCCTCATAAAATAGTTTTACAAAGTTTAATGAATAGGAGGAGGGAAAGTTGAGTGGATGTGACTACTAAAATGCAAGCCATCAGAACAGAACACAATATAGTTTCTCAAGGTTTCTCAAGGTGCTTTACAAAACAATGAGTTAGCTATTAGTAGGGAGGTGATTGTTTAGGCAAATGCTGCAGTGAGTGTGATCGGCACTAGCTTGTATAAAATTTTAGACATTAAAACCTTTCAGAAAAGGAAAGTTAGGCAGCACACACAAGTTATCATATACTTTTAATACTTAGCAACAGAACCTTAAGGGTATTTACTGAAACTCCACATAGGGAAGGAGACACTGGTCACACACATATTCCTGTCGAATTGCTTGTTTCTTTGCGAAAGTTACAATGTGGAATGCTATTAGAGGGCTGTAGTGAAGCTTTTTCCACAGCTGGTATCCCCGAGGAGAAGCCACTAGATGCAATGGCATAGGAACACCGATCTGTTTGTCAATGGGTACATAGCAACCATGATTTGTTCACAACTGGCTGATGATTTTGGAAGCCCAACCTGAGACACCTTAGATGGGTTCAAATTTCAGAGGGCAGGTACTTAGCATTTTTTGAAAGTTAGGCTTTTAAAGATGTGCTTAGTTTGGCACCCAAAAATGAAGTGATTTTTGAAAAATCTTGGCCAAGAGGTTTATTCAAAAAGAACAAACACAAGACATGCTGTCAGAAATCCGACACCTGGAAAGGCATAGCAGCAGTATATTGATATATAGATAGCCGTTTTATCTGTTCAGAAGGTTAAACTCAGAATAACTGAGGAGCTGTTTGTGGGAAGGACAGATGGACATAGATTTAGGAGTGTCACTGGATGCACATGGAGAAAGACTTTCATTGTCATTTCAATGAATATGTGTTTTTGATTAAAAAGGTAATTAGAGCCATAGAACCGTGAGTTAAGATTTCCCATACAAGATATTGTTACATATATTAAGATGACGTTATCAGTGCAGTCCAAAATAGGGGAATTATTTTAAGGTTCAGAAGAATTGTGTGATCCTGAGGTGCCTTGAGCCATACTGCTTTAGGTTTTGGAAAATAACTAAAATCTGTTTTTCGAGACACAAGGTGGATGAGAATATTTTTTCTTGGACCAGGCTTTGTTGGTGAGAGAGACAAGCTTTTGAGGTTACACAAGCTCTTTTCTTCAGGTGTGCAGTTTGGGAACGGCTCAGTTTGATGCCAGGAAATAATTCATCTGATACTGGAAAAGGGTTTAATAAATAAGATTACTCTGCTTCCTTGGAATATTGATTATCATAGATTTGATCACGAGGGCCCAAGCCTTATCATCTGACCAGTGGAGCACCTTGGGGAGGCAATGAGCAAGATAAGCAGAATGTAGCTTGGGGTGGGACTAGGCATCTGCTCCATGGCCAGGCCCCTTTCCAGTGAACTATGCAATCTGGTTTTTAAAAGAAAAAAATTAAAAATTGGTTCTTTTGATTGGATTTTACTATAGTTCTCTGTTTTCTTTAGGGTTTTCACTGCCCTACAATATGCAGTTTTTGAAACAAACAGAAAGCCACAGAGTTCACTTAAGGCATTAGACAGTGCAAAAGAGTTGCCATGACAACAGGAATTCTAAAGTGATGCCATCAGATCCCTAAAATATTTAATCAACTTACATTACAGAACAAACATTAAATCGAATATTCACCATGACAAGTTGTGTTAACATTTATCATGTCAAAATTGAAAAGCCATTTAAGGGAACAAAAGCAAGTAGAGGTGAGATATATTTTAGATATATTTGAATGAGAAATTTACATGCACAATGACATATGTGTCTACAGCCAGTATCATATGGAGAAACAAATATAGGTACATCAGTGAATTCCACCTACTTCCTTGACTGCAATGGCACCTTGCATCTCTTATAATGGGGGAGAACAGGTTTCTGCTGGATCCACACCATTATCAAGGTTAAACTGCTTTTTGGTTCTGTCCCTCCATATCCTTTTGGGTTACCCCCTAACTTTATAAAGTCAGTGTAGTAGGTCAGTGACACACACACGCTAGCACATATACCTTCTGAAATTACACTGAATTGGGATTCCAAACATGCACAGGCTGAATTCCCACTAACCTAGTTTTATTGATTTCACTTCTTGAATCTAGAGGGCTGTAACAGACAGCAGTAAATGTCAATCATTTGGTTGTATTTTTGTTTGATTGTAAACTCATATCCATTAACTAAAGGTACCCATTTTGTGGAACAAAATGTATCATTTGCACAGGGTACTTTAAGGAGGACAGAGTTCCAGACATAGGGGCATCTCCAAAATACAAAACTGTTTCCAAACAGTTGGTTCTAGTATTGCTTCAGATAGTCTGTTTTAAATTGGGTCCAGCACTTGAGGATAGAACTAGCATGACAACTTTAATCACATGCCATAGCTCCTCTCCTGTCCTCTCCTTTCTTTCACTCCTACTCCTTGCTGCTCCATTCTTCTGTTTTCTTTTTCTTCTCTCTCATCTATACCTTCTCTTCATCCCCTCTCCTCCTCCACAGCATACTAAAGAATGCCAAGAAAATACCAAGAGGGCAGAGAAAAGGGAACAGAGTAGATGAAAAGGAGGAAGGAAAAACTCCAGATTTCTTAACCAGAACTCCCACTGACTTTCAGTGGGAATTTTGTCCAAGTGAGGAGGCATGGAGGAGGACAGGAAATGGCCCATTGAAATCAGTTGTTGTTCGTTAACTCAGATCAAGTTGTCATATGTACCCTGCGACAGCTCATGGTAATGAAAAGAATGTACTGTAGATGTAGGAGGGAGACATACTTCTCTCAGTATCAGTGCTTTCCCATAGCTCTCCTGAGCATTATTCCCTTTCTATCAATGTAAAAGCCACATGTTTTTACCCTCAGGAGAGCACCGACTGGAATCTGAAAAGGCTCTGCATGAGATTATTTATGGCAGGCCAAATACTATGAATTTATCAATTTGGCCTTGTAAGAAATCCTCAAATGATTGGTGCAACTTCCTAAAGTTACTGATAAAGTAACTCCATGATTCCTGCAACCAGTGCATGAACAGAGGTCTGCAGTTCAGTATGTTAATAATATATCCTCAGCATTCAAGATAGGAATGCCTTGCTTTTTTTTGAAAATCTAAGCTAATCACTAATTAAGAAAGAAAAGGAAGAGATACACAGTAAGTAAAAGTTTCCCCTAACTGAAACAAGTTACAGCCAACATCATCACTGGTGCAGGGGGAATGATGGGTTTTTAACTTGTTTTCCTTTAGGGCACTGAAAAATCCCTGCAAATCTACAGTCAATCTTCTGCATTTATACTGTATCATGGCTAAAAAGAACACCTGGGTGGTTCCCAGGCTTTTTGATGCATCATTTCCCTCTCCTGCAGCTCTGATAACTCTTCTATGGCTTCCCCTCGCTTTCTGTATCCACTTCAAGCTACTCAACCTCACTTTCAGGACCCTGAATATTTCTAATCCTGTTTACAATTCATCCTTCATTATGCACTGCTTAGGCTGCTCCTGATCTTTCCTTGGATACCACTAGAAATTCACATCTAGACATAATAATAAGCCCTACTCACATTTCCATGCCATAGTTTCCTCACCACTTTGGAGCATTCTTTGGGTCAGGGTCAGGGACATCTAAGGTATCCACAGAAGTGGATATCAGTCATTCTGGTACTTCCAGGAATGGCATAGGCCCATTCCTGCCAGCATGACCCTGTTCCTCCTAGTGTGATCGCAGACACACAGCGAGTGTGATGCCACGTCACACAGGGGATGCCATTTTGAGGAGCATGCTGTCCTGCACCTGCCAGAGTGACCTCTCATGCACTGTGCATGCAAGGTCAGGCTGGTGACCTCCTCAAAATTGTGTCTCCCATCCAATACTGAACAAAACCAAGTTCCATTTTGTCTCAGTACTGGGCAGGGAACAAACTACCCAAACATAGGGGTGTCTGGTTCAAAATTGGATAAGTGGTCTCCCTAGGTATCTGGGATCCTTCTCCTGAAGCTCATGGCTTGTCATTTGAATCATGGAGTCTCTCTCTCTTTCTGTTCCAGGTCAGCTTGCTTTGACCTCGAATGGTCCCATATTTAAGACATTCCCACCCCATGCCCTGCTTTAAAAGCATCTCCTCTCTTCCTGCCCTCCACACCTCACGTGTGGCTCTCTGAGTCTTCCCCCTAAGCCACCCAGCCAGCAGCCACAGGTAACACTCCCTCTGCCCTCCTCCTGCACTGCCCATGGCTTCCTTGGTGCTTACAGCACCTCCTGGAATAGAAAGGCATGGTGAACACTGAATCAGAGAGATGACAGATGGGTCTAGGGGTTAGCATGGGTTCTGGGAGCCAGGACTCCTGGGTTCTATCTCTGGCTCTGGGAGGAGTGTGGGACCTAGTAGGTTGGCTAGCAGCCCCAACTTGGTTTGTGTGTGCTGTGTTTGGGGAGGTAGGAGAAAACTGGTTCTCCTCATTCTCAGCTGACCCATTGTCCCAAGATCCTTCCATTAGAATAGGCAGCCATTAAGTTCTAACAATCACCCATTGTGCCTGTTCTGGGAGGGATGTGATGCAGCCCTTGTCACCAAATGGTGGACTCCACATTCACACAGAGGCATTCCCTGATGCAACAATTTTATCACAACTTCATAACATCAGCCAGAATTCATACATTTTACAGACAGATTCCCCAAATCTTCACACCCTCCCCGACTGGATCCTCATATGCTGGAGCTATGAAAGGAGAGTGTAGGAGCAGCTCTATGCTACCAAAGCCCCTTACATCTAGGGTATTGCCAGCAAGTTTTTCCATTGGATTTACAACCCCTCTAATTTGTTGGAGCCAGCATGCAGGGGCCACACAACTCAGAATCCGGGCTCATGATAGTCATCCAAATGTATACGTGTCTGAACTATGCCTGATTCAAAATTGCAAGTGCCTTTGAGCATGGTCTGTGTCATCCTTTCTGTTTGTACAGAGCACAGCACACTGATAGCACCAAGTAAATAAATAATAAATAATAAAAACTTCAGTGAGTTAGCAGGAGTAGACAATACATCCAACATAAGGCACCCTCCACTTCTCCAAAAATCAAATACTCCAATTATTGTATTACAATGACTCAAAAATGAATAGCTCAGACACTCATGTCCGCTTGGGTCAAGCTATATGTGCCCCTCCTTGCCCCACCGCCTCAGTAATAAAAAGACAATAACCCCCACTCCCTGAGAGGTTAGCCTTTGAAAATGTAGTTGATTTGAATTAAGTCAAGGACTGGTCATTTCCCTGAAACATTCACATTTTAAAAAATGTTTGTGGAAATCAAATATATAAGATATATCATATGCATGCTGAACTGACTATCCTGCCTGCTGGACAGAGGCAGAACACTGCAACTTATGCACACAAACTTATGCTCTGAAATAATCCTCCTGAATAAACTATGGGATGGAATCCAGTAGATTAGATGGCATTTTAACAATACATGTAGGAGGGCCAAGTAGATTTTTCATTATTAGGATGACATTTAAAAAGATTATTATGGTTTGGGTAGGCTACATTTTTAGCCTGTCAACCCAGCCACTATTACAACTGAGACAGCACTTTGTATTTTTATAGTGCCTTCTATCTGAGGATCTTAAGACACTTAACAAGTCATCATGAATTAAGCCTCGCAACACCATCATGCATTAGATAACTATTATCCTTGAAGAGGTCACACAGTGAGCTCAGGAACTTACAGGTAGCCCGTGGTAGAGCTAGAAATAGACTCCAGGCTTCTTGACTCCTAGTCCCCTGCTTTAATCACAAGCCCATCCTTCTTCCCTTAAATATTTAAAAATATGAAACAACCACTAATTAAAGATCTGAGCTGCATTTGTGTTGGTCTTTGTAAGAGGCACTTAAAATAGTAACTCACAGATATGAAAAGATAAATTATCCTGAGCTGTGGCACTATATGCTACACAGAGTATACTTCTTGATAAGTTAATTTTCCATCTCAAAAAGCTGTAGTGGGACTTCCTGAGCTCACTACCGTTCATTTTGTTTTAAGTTCTGTAGGCTGAATGTATCAGAGGAAGTGAAGTTACAGGAGGATGTCATTAATGCATGTTGGGTAACCTGCAGTCTCCTGACTTCAATCAGTTAGATTTCTGGAGGAGAGACAATAAATATGTATGAGTACTTTACTGTATAATAGCAGCAAACAAAGAGACTAGAAGGAGAATGGCTATGGTAAGGAAGAATTTATTTGTCTGTATACAGTCATATTTTTGCAGGGCTTAATAAAAATATGTTAATTTATTGCAGAAAAACATCAGAAAGATCAACATTTATCATTATGTGTGAAGATACCTACGGTAACAAAGGTTACCTTTTTTGAGACCTAATTGCACAATGATCTGTATTAAGAGCTACCCCAAAGGTCTCGGTTTCTAACCTAAAAAGGAAACTTGTACTATTTCACTGGGTAAGTTCTTTAAAATAAAACCTGTTTTCCAGGTTTAAGTTGCCAACCTGGAGAATCAGTCATATGAAGGAGGCAGTTTTAAACAAGTCTAACCTCCTTGCCCAACCAAGGAAAAAACCATTCCATTTGCATTGTTCTTTGTATTAAATAAATGTACTTCTTTGTGTGACTCTGGTTATTTACTAGTGCTGTGAAACTGTCTCAGGATCAAGGGCAGACAGAAAACACATGCCTCTAATGGGTTGCCAGTTTAGGGCGAAGATCATTAAAAAGGAAAAAATAAGTGTATATCTTTTTGCTTTTTCACTTTATCCTTGTTACAGTCTGGTATTGTTTTTTATAGCTTGTTCACTGAGACATAGAAACAAACCTGTGTGGAATCCTTCTTACGACTAATACCTGTCTTTTTTTTTTTTAAATATATGTTTACACTGCACATAATACAATCCTTCTAAATACTGAGATATCCTTGCGGATGGCCTTTTGTCCCCATTGGCAGGAATGCCAGATTAAACAGAAGATAGTTTTAATAGAAATGCTGCTGTCCAGAGAGGTGTGGACAGGTCCATGGAGGTGGAGGAAGCGCTTGGTACTGTGATGGAGCACTGAGCCTGCTGTTTGCCTAGTACTAAAGGTAGGGGCAGCTGTGATACATCTGGCATGGGGGCCCTTTCTGAGCACATTTCTGGATGGCAGTTTGCTGCTTCCACACACACACAGTGGTGAAGCAATTCATTTATTTGTTGTATGTAGCAGAATCACAGGAAGGATTGAAAGATGATTTGGTGGAACAGTCACAGAACACCAGTAAAGCATCCTCATTACCATCCCCATTACACAGCAGCCATTACTCTTAATTGGTTCCCTGGGATTTTCTAGGTGGGCAGAGACCCATCATCTAAGGGAATTGTAGAGATCGTTAAGTGATATTTTAAAAAAGGAGCTAATAAATGCTAGGTGGACAGGCAGTTGGGGGCCAGTTTATATAACCCCAGCAAGCTATATAAAAGTAGCAGCCAGTGAGCCTGAGGTCAAGTTTTCTGGGGAGAGAGAGCGGGAACAGGGAATTTTTAAAGTGATAATAAAAAAAATTAAGTGATGTGGAACCATTAAGCTGTACATGTTGTAAGGCTATATAACCACATGATCTCATTACTTCTGCCCTGCTCCTTACGTCTCCTCTGTTATTTTGTTATTTATAATGGTCAATGCATACTGTCCTATATGAGACTGGCAGACCAGGGGTTAACTCTTACCAAGGCTTTAGGTGTCAGCTGAGCACTGACAAGTTCATAACTGGAAACCAGACCAGCTCAGTTGTATGTTAGTATTGTTCAACTAAGTTAGGTGTTAGACTTATAAGAATGTGTTTAGACTGTCTGGAATGCTTGTAAGTTGCTGCATGTATTAATCTCACTTGTAATGTCTGTATCCCAGGCTGCAAGGTGATAGTAAGTTTTGCTTTATAACTGTAAAAATGCCTGCTCTGAACTCATGAACCCACCCAGCAAGAATGACTGTCAAAACTAAATGGTTCATTGTGGAACATCACAATACAAAGTCTTGGTTAATGGCCCTCTCATACCCATCAAGGTGCTACATGCAAGAAAGCCCATCCCATCAGCTTGAAGGCTGGAAGAAAGTGATAAAACAGGGACACAAGAAAAATTTCTCTCTCTCTTTTGTTGTTTGGACTCTCACAAGGCTAAAATTAAGAAACAAAAGCAGAGTTCCCTAGGGTCAACCTGTGTTAGCTCTAAAAGACATTTAGTGCTGACAGATTACTAGAATTCTGTCACTTTCTGTAACTCACTTTTGTATATATGTTGCCTGCTTTAGCCTGTAAATAACTCTCTCATTTCTTTTTCTTAGCTAATAAAACCTTAGTAAGTTTACTATAGGTTTGGGTACAAGCATTGTCTTTGGTGTGGGATCTGAGATATAAATTAATCTGGGGTAAGTGACTGGTCTCTTGGGACTGGAAGCAACCTGACTCTTTTATGAATGTTGGTGAATGGCGACCATCAGCAAGTCCAGCTTGCCTGGGTGGCAAGATAGACTGGAGTGCCCAAGGGGATGGTCTGTGATTTCATGGTAAGACTTATAGTGCTTCAGGAGTTCACATTCATTACTGGGTGGGTGAAATCTAATTATAGAACATACAACCAGTTGGGGTGTCTATCCTGCTTTTTGACAGTCTGCCCTGATGCTGGCACTCACAGTTGTGAACTACTCCAGACAGCGTGACATCCTAAATTACATTTTGGACCAGCTGGGGCAGGGATGCAGTCATTTTGTGTGTTTGTACAACACCTTGCACAATGGGGCCCCCATCTTAGTTGCTGCTCTTGGATGCTACTGTAGAAAATAATAATATAAATTCAGTGGAACTTGCCATATATCTCAGTTCCTAAGTGACTTGCCTCTTTAAACACAAACTGACTCACTGAAAATGTCCACTCATAGTAAGGAACTCAATCCACCTCAAGAAAGAATTTCTTCAGGACAAATTCCCCAAGACCTGCTACATATGATCAGGCTGGCATCACTTGCCAAGACCAGCATTTCAGTCTCCACAGATTGATATCTATCAAACATTAGCTTCTATGTGGGGTCATTGGACACAAAGAAAACCCACCATCACCAGTATATTTTATTTAGGAGCTCCTTCCCTGTCTTTCTATTTTCTGAACATATAAAATACTTTAGGGAGCTGTTCGGGCAATGCTTGTGGCTCGTGGTATTTGGTAAGTGATTTCTGGTGTCTTCCAAACCATGAATGAAAGGGCCTTGTAATACCACAGGCAAAACAACCCTTCTGAGTATATTGAAATACCACTATCACTGACTTTATGGGGGTTTTTTAAATTTAGAATTCAGAATGCCACAACACCAAATAGTGACAAATAAGCAGTGTGTTGGATTTTTCATTCAACAATGACAGCTCATATACAAGTCTGAATATTCAGCTAATCAAGGAGGATTGACTGGGCAGTTTAAGGTGTTTGGTAACCTCGTGAGTATAGAGATGGCTGTTGTATCTTTGGACCAGTGAGGAAAGTTGTTCCAGTCACAGCTTGGTCAAAGCACAAGCTCAAAGGCAAACTCTAAGATTCCATGATCCAGAACGGTCTTCTGCAGGTGTTATCTTTTCTCTAGTAAGCCCCAAAACTGAAATGGTGAAAAGAACAAAAAGGCCCTCACTGTAGCTGGTTTAATGGTTTAGTCCCTATAGCTTCCACAGCCTCAGTCTGTGATCCAATGAGATTTCTAGATTTTTTTTCTTTCCAAAGATTGTAACAGTGTAGTGGCCAACCTGGGGAAGAGTTGGGGCTTCTGAATTGGTGTTGAAGTTTTGGGATAGAAGGAGTACAGGGCTGAGTGTGACACTGAATATCAGGGAGGAGAAATCTCCTTGGGAGGGAGCAGACAGGAAAAGCCTTGAAATCATTCAAGTTAGGTAAGATGAAAGGTTTGGAGGATCATTCACAGTGGGGATGCTTACCTGAACTTTCCAGTCCCCTTGGGCCTACACAACTGGAATGAGACTCCCATAATACCTTCACTCCAGCAATAACCAGCATGTTATGTGTTCAATTGGGTCACAAATTTCTTTTGAATATTCTTATTCTATTTTGGCATTTCCCCCATATGTCCTGGCGAGAACTAGAATTTATTTTATTTAGGCTATAGAACACTTTCCTAGAGAAATGTGAATAAAATGTCACGTCTTAAAGGACTTACAATATTATGGCTTCTAAAGCTCTATATGGAATTGTGATTTGCTTTAAAATTGGGTCATAAAGGTTCTTATCGTTTGGATTCTGCAAAATAGGAGGAAATAAATAGCGAATGGCCTCTTTTTTGTGAAATGATGAGTACCTCCTGCAAGGTGTTGAGCTCCCTCAACCCCTGTTGTCTTCACCTAGAAGAATTTGGTAAGTACCTTGCAGGACCAACTCCCAACTGTGGCCTAATCTCTATTTTGCCCATTGTGATCTTTTTAGGAGCCTGAGGAAAAATAATTGCATCACTGGCTCCTCAAGTTTTGACCCTTTTCCAAAACTCAGATCTTACATTATACTCTGTATTGTTCAAGGGTCATAGATCAACTGCCCTTATTATACAGTCCGTAGATTAGAAAAAAACCTTTTTTCTTACTGCATAAGCTAATTCATACCTTGGAGTGTTGGGTTATTATAGTTGTGCAGACAGATACATGCTGAAGCCGGGGTCCACTTCTGCATAATGGCAACATGAGTTACTGCATTTAGTGAGATTTCTGCAGCAAGTTACTGTGGGTTGTTTGTCAGGATGAGGGAATTAGTCTGCTTAAAATTAAAACAGAACTTAGCCTTTGCCCGAAATACACAGTAAACCTTGTGTGAACATGTATTTGCTTTTAATTTAAAACATTTCCCTGCCATTTTTCCAACTTCTAATAATGGCACATGCTTGTGTCTTCATATTGTTAGTAAGAATGTGTACCATAAAATTAGGCCAGGATCTAACATACCCAGACAGAGCACAATGAAGAAAAAAAAAAAAGCTAAAGAAATAAAGAATGGTCCCAGAATTACAGCAGTTGAAAGCATCAAGGGACAGGCCTTTCTCTGTGCCGGGAACTGAGTCACTGATGTGCCAAACACTCCAGTGCTGCCTTGGGTTGTACTTTCACAGTGGAAACTGATGGCATCTCTAAGTGACAGTAAGGTTTGTCAGGGTCAATATACAGCTGTGAGTAAAGGTCGCACTGTATCTGATTGAAAGCATGGGTGGAAAACAATACCAACAGGAGCCCCATTGTACTTAATGGAACTGGGTTAAGCGGGTAGGTGGAAGGGACGAAAACTCCTGACTTCAGCAGTTCACAGTCAGACACAAAGACCTGTTAATTTTTTTGTCACTGTCTAGCATTCCAGTAGAAAAGCATCAAGCGCTATGGACAAATTCACATGGAAATCTTCTCTATCCCTCATAACCTAGTCCCAGTCTTTGAAAAAGGATTTGGTCAGTGAACCTGGTTAGTAGTGCAGGACAGAGGTGAAAACCAGTAAATCAGAAGACTTTGTTTATTCATTGATATTACAGCTCTAGAAACAATTCTTACAATACTAGTCACCTTTTACAGTTGAAAAATCTCTCCATGGCCATGGGCTCCATGAGATAATTATTTCTAGAGATTTTCCCAGAAATAGAATAACTAAGCAAAAACTACTAACTCCTGTTAATCTGATGGTCCTTATTATTTGTATTACAATAGCGTATATGATCCTATTGCAATCAGGGCCCCTTTGTTCTGGTCACTGTAAGAGGTGGTCTCTGTCCCGAAGAGTTTAGAATTTAAATAGAGAAGCTAGAAAGGAGGTATTATCCCCATTTTACAGAGAAGCAAGTGAGGCACAGAGAGATTTAAGTGATTTGCCCAAGGTCACACAGGAAGTGGTGGAGTCAGGCACTGAATGTAGAATCCCAGTCCAATGTCTTAACCACATGACCAGCCTCTCTCTCCAAGCTCCTTCTGACACCCGTTCACCTACCACAAAGTGATGCTGTAGTGTTTTCTTCAGTTACCATGGTTTCTAGTGAGTTACTACAACACACTGTAAATTAAATTGCAATGGGTGAATCTCAAAAGGCTTGGCAGTTTGGATAAACATCTGCAGGGAGGTGGCTGGATACATGACTGTCTTTGTTCCAGCTGTTTTTCTAGGACACCCAGCTCTTTCGTGTAAAATAAACCACAAATGCAGCTGGAAACAAAGGCTTCTTCTAGGGGCTGCTGGTAACATCCAAGGGAGATGGGAATGAGGCAGCTGGGAAGTATTTCCAGAGACAGCAGGGAGACAAGAGGACTGGGTGGCTGGGCAACATGTCCAGAAGAGAAGGGAAGCATATGCAAAGGAGAGGAGAAGGGGACAGGAAACACTCAGGTGTGGTAAAGGGAGCTGGTGGGGGCAGAGAGGAACAGAGGAAATCCGAGGGAGGGGTGTAGTCTCTTTCAAAAAGGACAAGATGCTTATCTCATTATCCACAAGTAAAGCTGTGTACATTGCAGTACCTGTTGTTGCCACATGGGTAATGTGCAAATATGCATCAAAGGGAAGCATCCAGGACTCTACTAAGAAGTGTCCCACACGGTGAAGGAGTTTGAGAACCTCAGGGCTATAGTATCGGACATCAGCACATTCTCCTTAAGGAAAAAACACTATTGCTGAAGAGAGGGGCACTCTCTGCAACAAGTAATCCTCACTGATAACCATGGGAGTGAGGTCTGAAGGATTTGGCCCTGAGCATATAGGTAGAGAGCTGGAGTCTTTACACTTAGGGCAAAATGTAAGACCCCCAAAAGTGAATTGATGAGTAAGTGGAAGGAAGGTGCAGTATGCGCCATGTTAGACCAATTAAACTCTGTTCATTCTGCTTCCCTGAGTGCTTCTTTTGTTTCTCTTCTTGATATTTCCCATCATATATCATGCCGCGTGTACCAAGGTCAGCCCCACATCCTGAAGATGAGTTTGTGGAGCTTTGTTTTTCTGATTGAGCACTACATACATCAATGATTATGTTGCTTCAGTAAAGGCCTGCCTCTTTAACAATAAGTGCTGTTCGAAAGGGGCATCTGCTTTCCTTGGAGATGGCAGGACAATGGGTCAAACTCACCCCTAGTGTAACTATACCGAATTCAGTATATAGTGTCATCATGCCCCTTATCTGTATATTCTCATTTCTGTGCTCTTCTGCACACTTCCTGATTTCAGCCTGAGCTGCAAGCAGAAATACCAAAACACCACAAGCACAGCTGTACTGACTGACTTTAGGCCACTAAAACAAAAATGTACTGGAAATCACAGAACAAAGCCTGTACCCATAAGACTTCCAGATGAAAGCTCCTTATGTATATTTAAATAAATAGCATCAAACTATTTAGTCAAACCTTTTGATGTTGGCCCATTACTATTTAAATTTACAGTAAGTATGTAGTAACTGACCGAATACCATAATAACTAATGAGAACACTAGTGCATCACTTTGTGGTCAGGCTCTCAATAATTTCATGGAGAAGCAGTAATTATCTTCTTTCACCACTGACTCAGCACATTTAATAACTTCCCTTCCTCTGTGTTTTGTGATGATTGACCCACACCTTCTCACCACCAGACATTTGACATTTTTAATGGATTGTATCAAACTCAGAGAAAAACAGCAAGTAACTTCCAGTGTGTCTAGGACATCTTATTCCTGAACACCCCCACCCAAGATCTATACAGTACCATTGCTTTTTGCATATATGCATTACAAGCACATCTTTCTGAAAATTTAGTCTATTTGAGCATAGTTGGTGCTTACTAGCAAAGGAAGCATTCAAAACCTAAATAACAGAGCCTGGGATGTGAGTTTGTGTGTGTATGCAAAAAAACCAAGGGTGAACCAGTTTGGAAAGAATAAGAAGTCACCAGTTTCTAAAACCAAACCCAGTCCTTTTTTAAGGTTCTGAATTGTTTGGATTAGAAATTGATCACACTTTGCAGCTGATTTCTACCTTCATAATAGGTCAAACCCTGGAAGTTATCAAAATACAGTCAGTAAATCATGTGTTAATTTAACTACAATGCCGAATGGAATAACCACAAGTAAACAAGTACCAACAAAATAATCATCTACAACTACATCCTTCCAGCATCACTTCCTAAAACGTGCTGCTGTAACTGCTCACACTCACCACCATTCTCAAATTGGCATGCACTGCACTGGACATGTACACCCACAAACTTTAGAGAAGTTTAGATCCAAATCTAAAACGCTGTAGCTCAGATTTATCTTTGTCATCAATATGTTTATTATTTTGCTTCCATTTTCTATCTAGGCCTGGAACCAAGATTAGCTAGCTGCCATGAGGAAAGATGACTTTATAATTTTTTTGGCCAGGATTGGATATGGCAGGGAAGGTAATTTCAAGAGAGATTTTTCTAATATGATTTCCAGAGTAATGTGTTATAGAGGTCGATGCTCTTCTGAATTCCTGACTGTAATTCTCAGTAAGCAAGAAATAAACTACATACATTCACTGATGAGAAAATAGATCCCTAGTTCGTTTAGTAAGATGGTGTAGGTCTCTTTGCACTATCGTTTACCAGACCCTAAATAAACCTGGCCCTCAGTGTTTGAACACCAAACTGTTTGCACACTTCCACCAATAGCCAAGTGCTATTTAACCAATATAGACATGCGCCTATGGCAAAAACCTGGATCTAAACTCACCCCCGGTATGGACCTGACCTGGATCTAGATTGAATAATTCTAATTCTTTTTATGTACTTGAAATGTTATTTCTTGAGAAACCTTTAGTATTTTTTAAATCCAGACACTTTTTACCTTCTGATTTTAATTCTTCAAACTGCCCCACCCTGTTCTGCACTCTGAAGTCTTGCTTCATGCACAAAGATTATTATTCTTTATGCTTCCTGGCCCAGCTATGCTTATTGCTATGTGGCAGAAAGAATTCATGCACACCTATCCCATTTCCTTCAATTGGCAAGTTAATGGGCTTCTATTTCTCCAATCTTGATGCTGGACCTTTCTCCCTGACATTAGGTTTGGCTCAATGACAGTTTTAAAGAAAATAAATTTGGAAACATAAGAAAACCAAAATGCAACCAATGTTCAGGGCTAAAAAGAAAAGCCAAGAGCAGAAGTTAAAATATCAAAGAAAAAGACACCAGTTAAAAACTCTTTACAAAACAGAGTCAACTGAAAATATTAGAAGAGAAGGATTATACTTTCACTTGATACAGGTCAAGGAAAGAGCTAAATACTTATTTCCCTTTCTTTTAGTGCAGAACTACTAGAGGTCTTGTTTTACCAAATAGCTGTCACAGACAGACTCAAAGATATCTGAATTATTGATCCAGGGTTGCCCTCTTCTCTTCTCTTGCTATTGAGAAGAAGAGGGATATGTTATGATCCTCTTTGTAGTGGACTACATTTTCTCTATATACCTCTGTTTGCCTGAGTTTGTTGAATTATTCAATGATCTGATTAATTTATCTAATTTTTTCTACTCATGTATTGATCATAAACTCATCCTGATTTCTATAAGTTAATTGTGAGAATTCACCAAACAGCTTATACACATACAGTTCAACTGATGGGTCGTTTTTGTCTTTGCAAATACCCGTATTTGTTTATTTTCCCTAATGGTGTGTAGCTGGTCACCTAATTCACATGCTATTGCTTTTGCTGTCTGATTGAATGGCTGAAAATTTTAAAACAGGAGGATAATGAATGAAGCATATCAGCTAAGGAGCAGCTGATAATGAGTTCCCAGATGAATAATAATTTGTTTTAAATTTACAAGACATTTAGAATTCATAAATATACTGGCATTCAAAATCCTCAAATAAACATGACCCTGGAACACCGGCAGAGAGTTCTAATCATGAATATAGTCATGAATCACTTGCTTCTATTATTAAACCAGCTCTGCTGCTTACTAATCTGTCTCATCTCTGCTGGGTTACTTTGAAAAAATATTAAAATTTTAATTGAATATAGCAACAACACAAACCCCATAAGCAACTAACCCTGGACATTTGACTAAAACTTAGTATGAGAATTTGACTCAACAAGAGCAAAAACTACAGATTAGCTTGTGTTTAGAAACAGGATACTTGATTTTTTTTACATTATCAGGAGTTAGCATGGTCTAGAATGGAAGACTGAGGCTTGTCTACACTTACAGCACTGCTGTGGCGTAGCTGCCCTGGTGCTGCTGTCCTGCTGTAGTGCTTAGTGAAGATGCTACCTACACCGATGGGAGAGCTTCCCTGAGAAGTGGTAGCAGTGTCAGCAGGAGAAGCTCTCCCGTTGACATAGTACTGTTTACACTGTGGGTTAGATCGATATAACTACGTTGTTTAGGGGTGTGAATTTCCATACCCTCTGAGAGGCGTAGTTATACCGTCATAAGTTGGTAGTGTAGACTAAGCCTGGGAGTCAGGAGACCTGGGTTTCTCATCCTAACAAGGTCTTGCCACTTCTCAGAGGTGTTGTGAACTTACCTGTCTGTCTTGGTATTTCTATTATGTACATTCCCAAGGCATCTGGGTATCAACTAATGCATGTAAAGTGCTCTGAGCTTGTTGAAAGGAAGGTACTTTAAAATGGTATGTGTGATGCTTTTTTAAAAACCAGTATGGATTCCCAGTCCCAAAACCATCCAGATTTCTCAGCGTAAGGTTTATTTTTGTACTCTCACCTCTAAGGAATATTTTGAAAGAAATGTTTACATGGTGAGTTAAGGCAGGATTTGTTTTTCTAAGAAGTGTCCAGTTTAAAATTAAGAAGTACTTCCCAGAATTTTGGTCACTGGCTTCTGACTGGAAATATTTGAAGCCGTTGCTAGCGTATTTATGGTGTTTAATATTCCATCCCAGAAAACATTTCTAATTTACTATGACTCAGTATTTTTTTGCAACAGAAATACAGTGAAACTTCTGTTTCTCATAGAATTTTGGCAGAGAATGATTCTGCAGGCTGGCTTTGGCAGAACCACAGTCTAAGAAAAGGGCACTCTTTTGGCAGAAAGTTGTTGAATTTGGACATCATCTAGGTTTGCCCAGGCCTATGGAAGCCACTGTCTTCAGGAGAAGAAATCATGTGAACACGCTTTTTCTACAAGTTACTCTTTATTAATGTCAACCAATATAATTATTTCCTGTGAGAGTTACTGAGAATGAGGTAATCCCAAGGACTATGTTCCACTTAATTATGAGGCTAGGCTGTTTAGCAGCTCTACAGATATTTCTTTAAAGGGGTGGTAATTGTATTGCACAACAAATTCTGATTTCATTTCTTCATAAACAAGAATGTTTGCTCCTGCGTTTGTAAATAGGGGGGAGAGCTGTGTAAGGAAGGTATGTCAGACTGGGTCTTACACATATAAAAAAATAAAAATAAAACAACCAGGAAATGCAAGAAGGAAGAAGGCATACATTTAACAGATTAATAACCAAAACACTGTGGGGGCAAACCCTCAGCTGATGTACACTGTCTAATTTCCACTGAAACCAAAGGAGCTATGACAATTCACACCAGCTGAGGCTCTGCCCCTGTATACATGAAGTGTGGCTCATTCAGGACTACGATAAAATCCTTAATTGGACATACCCTGAAAAAGGTCAGATTTTCAAAAGTGCCTAAGTGACTCAGGAGCCTCCGGTCAATTTTCAAAAGTAACAGGAATTTAGGAGCCTACATTTCATTGCAAGTCAGTGGGATTAAGGCTCAAGAATGCTTACATTGCATCTGAAAATTTTACCTTTGATTTCAATAGGGGTTGGACTGCTAAATTCCCTTAAGGAGCTGGGCCATTGGTGCTTTTGAAAATGTTATTCTGTCTTTAAATTTATTGTTGCCGTAGCATTTTTTAAATTCTTTGTTTTTATAAGGATAAAAGGGGGAAGGAAGAAATACTACCTGAGCTTTATAATGGGGTTTCCTTAGGCCAACTGTACTCTGGAGCATTTCTAATCTTTGGTACAGTACCTCTCAATTGCCATCTCCCTGTTGTTTAGACAGAGCTTTGTTCTCAGCTGTTCTCCTTTATCTTATATCAAGAAAAGCAGGTAATCAGCTATCTCAAGAATTACTGGAGTGTCATTATTTTGTAGAAATTGAAAGGCTAACTCAGGTTTCTCCAACCAACACTGAACGTCATCAGCACCAAAACAGAAGCAGCTTCCATCTTGAGGAGACGAGCAGAGGATTCTTATGAAAACTGTCTTCACTCAGTAGATGCTAAGGCCAGATCTTCAGCTAATGTAAATTGGCTTAGCTCTTTTGATATCAATGGAGCTATGCAGGTTTGTTATGGCTGAGAATCTGGCTCTGGTTCACCTTTTCTACTGAAGTGAAATAAGGCCCTGGTAGCACTGTTAACAGACAACATTCTGATGACTGTCGAAAAAAGAAACTAAGCTGCCCTCACCTTCCCCTTAAACTGAAACACTTTGTATCTTGGAACATTTAGAAAAGAGTATACATTTAATTTCAGGTGTCTTTATACATACACATTGCTCACAGGGAAGTGATAGCCATAATGATAAATTACAATTCAGCGACCAATTCCGTTAATCATGCACCTTTGAATCACCTGTTCTCTGCCCACTAATCCATCTGCTTTGTGATGTGTTCTAACATTCCAAACCTGTAACAAGTACAGGTTAGCACTTTGAAGCTCTGGAGCATTGAAATTATGATGAAGTTCTTAATAATAATAATAAAAAAAGAGCCAGGAATTATTCTGTTTTTTTTGTTTTTTTCTCCCAACCAACTCTGAGCAGGTTCCAGCCACTGCCATTTAAGGTTAATCAGCCTGCAAGAGAAATGTTTCTTTCCCCAGATGTGGAATTCTTCTTCAAACTCGCCCTCAGAATTACACTGGTTTGAGGGTAGCATTTAAGTCCTGGACAGTGACAGATTTAAGGACTGATAGCATGAGGGCTAGAAACAGGAACTTTTTTAAAAAGGGAAAAATCCCTTTCCATTGGCACATATAGTACTTGCATCTAGCCCTACCTATCAGACTTATGTTGCACCATTTTCACATATGGCAACGCTATTTCAGAGGTGTTTTATATTCAAATGTGTTTTAATATATTTCTATTTTTCCTCTCTTTGAAAGCTCTGTACAGATAGGATTCAAAAACAACTCCAGTACATGTAAGGACTTTGAAACATTTAGTAAAATATTTTTTTTCTGTAAAATATGTGCATGCACAATATATTTATAGCGGTGCACAAGAACGCTTTTATTGGAAGCTAGTGTAGCACATGGAGTGGACAGTGGGCTAGACCCCAGAAGATCAGGGTTCTATTCTTAGTTCTGGTACTCAGGAGATGACTTGTCCATGGTCACTCTGTACCTGTTTCCCACTCTGTAAAATGGAATAATTGGATGTACTCTTCTTTGTAAAATGCTTCTGAGATCAACAGATGAAAAGTGATACATCAGAGCAAGCTCGCATATTGATGGGATATTTTGTGGGATGACCTGCATAGTTTTCATAGTGCCTCATGAACAATATGACCATTCATCAAACCTGTTGTACCCACACCATATTATTATGTATTTTTTCTCTCTCTCTCTCTCAGAAATGCATGGTTACATTCACATATTCCTACTGAGGATTTTTAGGCAAAAGAAAGGTACAATACTAACAAGTGCACTCTAACACTATTCACAACAAATAGTTGTTTACAGTTGCTTAGAAATAATGAAATTGTTCTGAGCTCTTTAAGTGTCATAATTAGCATATCTACTTGATCAGTTGAGCACTATACAACTAAACAAAATAAATCGAACAAGATCCACACAAACTACAGCTCAGATACATATGATTAGGGGGACCAGATGTCCAGATTTTATAGGGACAGTCCCAATATTCGGAGCTTTTTCCTATATAGGTGCCTATTACCCCCCACCCCATCCCAATTTTTCACACTTGCTATCTGGTCACCCTGCATATGATCCATATTATGATACTGGGGGTAGAGGTGGATTCCATAAAACAGTATTAAATATGTCCTTTGCATAGTATTATAGTTTAGTTCTGTAACTGAAAAGTTGATGATTTCACAGCATATGCACAGAAATTATGTGGGAATCTTGATGACTGCTGTTTTTCCATTGGATAGACCTGCATAGGACAAGCTAATGGTAATATAATGTCACAACTAGGAAGCCCCTGTGTTTTTATAGGTCTGAAAACAGAGCATGTAGATGCATATGTTGAGAACTGCTAGGGTGCAGTGCGACTCCCACTGGAGTCAAGGGGAACTTTTCCAGTTACTGTAATGCTGGATTCTAAACCGATTAGGCTGCTAGTGTGTTCTCTCAATTTTTGGAGTTTGTTTTCTCTGCTTTACAGAAGTTGAACATTTGATTAAGGAGACCCCATATCAGTGCTTCCTGATTCTTCGTCACACAATGGGCAAAGTGATCATCTGGTTAGGATTTCTTGGGATTGTTTAAAAGGTACCTGGTTTACTCTCAGAGGAATCACAATAGATCACAACCATAAGAGAAGTAAATCAGCAAGTTGCCAAAAAATCCCATCACAGCCATTATTGGTGTAGCAGGGAACTTTTTTGATGAAAATTAAGAGCATTTTTAGCTTTGTGCTGAACATCTGGAGTGATAGTTTACGTCTCATGGAATTACTAAAAGAAAAAGACATAGGATGAAATTGGGCCTGCTGAAGTCAATAGCAAAATTCCCATTTAATTCAGTGGGGCCAGGACTTCATATTGCAGTGGACAGGAAACATCCATCTCCCCCAGTACAGGACCAAATGATGCTCTGAGTTCCACCAGTGCAAATGTGGAGTAGTCCCACTGAGACTAGCAAAATTATTCCAGATTTGCACCAATGTGATTGCAAACAGAGTCCAGATGGCTGAGTCAGATGGAAATCTGTGTTAAATATGGGTTAAAGACATAAAGGGCATGTTATGTCCCCAAATTAACTTTATTGCAGAATGTTACATGCTATGCCTTTGCTTAGCAAGGGGAACACTGTCTGAATACCTGGCAAAATTAAAGAAAGATAAAGAGACTTGTAATTTTGGGCCATTTCTAGATGTTCTCTGACAGGTTTTTTATGGGATTTGTCTGGAGCTACAAGACTACTTTGTGCAATCTCTTGTACAACCTTTGCCCCTTCAGAGGAGCCTTGGCTGTGGAGAAGGACCATAGAGCAGAAGTGACAAAGAGAAATTTCTAAAGTGTTTAGAAGTAAACAATTAAAAAACCACTAATTAGAACAGCATGATCCAGTTTGGAGTAGAAAGGGAGCCGGGTCCAAGATGCTTGGAAACAGAACAATGATTTTTGTAAAAGGCAAGATGGGTTGGAAATGCAGACACTGAAGCTTCCTGAACAGTGTGCCCTTTACACTGGACTCCACTGCAGAGATCAAAGAGAAAGCCATTGGGCAGCACTAAGTACATCACTGAAGAACATGGGGAATGGAAAAGGCAGCACAAGAATTACTGGTCAACACAGAGAAAACAATCCATTGGGCAGTTAAAATGGGCCTGCACATGATGGGTGCAGGTTCTCAAATCACATACGGATTGCCTCAAACACAATATGGTAAGGCTACTTAGAGCCAACACTACAGGTCAGATTGGCCCTGTCTCTTCTGAGTGCTATTGGAGGTGTTATGTGGAAAGAAGGGAAGGAGCGGAAGGTGGGGATGGAAAGTGGAGAATGGGATAAGGAGCTGCACTCCCCCATCTGTTACCTTTCCCCCTTCTCTCCATAAAGGGCCAGGGGCAACTACAGTCCCAGGCTCAGGACTGTTCAAGGTCTGTTCCCCATGCTCTCACCACCCCAGAGTCCTAATGGACACAAAAAAAAAAAGACAGCAGGTAGGTGCAGGGCCATGGCTGAACCCCAGCCAACAGCACATAGTGTAGTTGTGCATTCCCACTGCACACCAGGGAAGGGATTGCAGTTTTTAAAGCACAAGCCTGTCCTGCACTTGCACAGGGGTCTACCAACACTCCTGTACTTAGGGACGTGCCTAAATAGCACCATTTTTCCTAGTGTGCACAAAAGAAAGACTTGAGCTTTGGTGAAAATTAAGGTAAAAGCAGAATGTGGTGTTAAACAATATAATCCAAATCTTATTTTGACAATAGGCCAGTTTCATCATTGTTGGGCCATTATAAGTTAAATCACCTGTCTTCACTGGATTCCGAATATAGAAAGTATCCAACATCCAGGAAACCTCATGTTTACAGTATGTTGATATGTTTGGGCCTGGACTGGGTTTGATAAAAGGTATGCAGGCTGATGTGCCTGTGCCAGTGATAGGATGGCACACTTTTGCAAAGCCAGACCAATATCGATTAAAGCACTTAGGGAAACCAAGAAGTCAGTTATATGTGCAGTGGTGTTAGTAAATTCTGAGCTCAAGTTACAATTCCTGTTAGTCTACAACACAGAGTCAACAGGCACTGGTGCAGTCATCTCACCTAAAAAACCCATCACTTGTGTTTTTAACTTTTTCCTAGAAAACAGAAACTCTGTCTGGGCTCAGACAGAAAAGTCTGGGCTTAGTATCATGAAATTCCATGAGTTTTTACAGACCACAAGCCTCTTGTTAAAAGTCTTGAACTGGAGGTACTAGCTGAACTAGCTACCAGATTACAGAGCTAAGCTCTGAGTGAAGAAAGATTTTGGGTGCATGCTACCTATAAAACAAAGAAGTGCTGCTGAACAATCATCTGCAGTGGCTATCAAAAGTGAAAAATCCACAATCCAATTTTTCAGAAAATCCTTGCTGGAAACCACTCCCTCAATGAAATAAGTGTCAGTAGATTGTATACTGTGGGGTATCCTTATGGCTATATAAATATCCTTATAAGCCTGATTTCTGCCAAAATGACATGAAAGCCACACTGAAAAAGTCATGTGCATCACAACATGTGTGCAATGAAATGCCTGCCATTTTATCTAGCCATCCAGGGAACCCAGGGAGAGGATTCCAATCTAATTTGCAGAGAAAAATGAGCAAGTGTTAATCATAACAGCTGACGATAATGGCTCTAAATATTATGATCTCTAGTGAAAGCAGTCACGGAGAAATTTGTTTTCTGCATGCAGAATATCTTCAGATGTCAGATCAGACATCAGTTTCCAAATTCACACCTTAGAAATTTCAGACATTCTTTATGAGGAAGGTAAAACACATACTAGGTCAGCCGCTTAATGTAATGTTTAATATAAACACAGGAATCAGTTTGATTAAGAGAAAAGGCACATCACTATATTACATTTTGCCAAAATATGATCACTCTCTCGCTTGGAATCCATTCTGATGGTTTTTTGAGAGGGAATTCAAGGCACTGTAGGCCAAATTCACAGATGTTCACCTCCCATAGATGTCATTGAGAGCCATACACATTCATCCACAGTAGATTTTGGCCCTGTCATTTGTTCCTTTTGAGTGCAGGAAGTAGTTTAGTTGTAAAGATCTCAAGCAGCCTAACCATGCTACTATTATGTTGGAAGGTATTAATAGCTGCCATCAAGCAGGTCTTTGATCTATAGACAATCACAGACCCTTCTTTCAGGTTAAATGGAAGGAACAGTTAAATACTCCTTTATGTCATGATAACTGGAAACAATAGGAGGATACTGTCAAAGTCACTGGGCCACCGAGCAAAGCCTGAGCCAGGCTCAACTGTAAGGGGTTTCCTTTTGGACTGGTTGCAAACACAGATACTAGGGCATTGTTGGCAAGCGGTGTGTGTGTTAGAGGCAGAAAGCCAGCAGACACCAAGAGAAACAGTTGTGAGTGTGGTCTTGAAAGGGGGCAGAGGGACAGAGCTTTTTGGATGCACAACTGACCACAAGGACAGACTTGGGAATAGTAAGCAAGGAAATGCCCTGCTGCTTGTTTCTACTGTGTTCAGGGAGGCAGGACTTTGTGTACAGTCTTTATAAATGAACTTTAGGATTGCGCCTAACAGTATATACCTGACTTGTCTCATCCATTTCTGCTCATAGGGAAAACAGGTTTGCAAGCCCTCACCCAAACATTGGCTAGCCAAAGGCGCACACTACTGAATGTTGTAAGGTGGGCTTTCATTTCCTTAGCACAATGCAGTTTTACCAAGGACAAACGTTCCTTTTAAACAACAGAGAAGAGACTTCCTAAAGATAAAAAGCTGAAGTCATCAAACAACTTAACTTCCGGTTTGAAATGTTGCCATCACAGTGGTTTCAGTCAGCATGTACATCAAGTGCTACTGAGAGGGAAAGGAAAAGAGAGAGAGAGGGAGAGAGAGAGAGAGAATGTGTGAGTGACTGAACAGTCTAGCCCCACCAAGTTGGCTTGTAGTTCAGTCTTCAGATTTCTTTGTGGGGGTGGGGTCTAAATTTGCAGCCCACCATTATCATCATGATATTCTGGATACTCGCTGCTCTCAGCTTCATTCAAGCTGCTGAAGTAACAGGTAAGCCATTTTGATCCTTTCCATTTACTTTTCCAGACCTTCATTAAGATGTGGGAGAATGTATTTTGATGTAGGTGACCAGTTACTGCAGGCTGATAAAACTGGATATGAATACATGGGCTTGTTTTTTTTAAAAAAAATCACAATCTTCTCCAAATTTGGGCCTCAGAGCTTTTTTATTTGACCTCTCTTTAGATATGCTTGGGAGTCATGTTACATACGCTACATATACCAGCAGGGATTTGCTCCCTGGCATTTATCAGTTTTGAACATACAATTGCTGCCTTGGTATGTTCTCTTTATTATGGGGTTTAAATGGTTTTTATTATTCCAATTCTCTCAGTATATATATTTCTGTAACCTCCAGAGTGTCCAGCCCTATACCGTTGGGAGTTCACCCTGTTTAATGGGCTACAGGACTGAGCCCTCAGTACACTTACTGAGAATTAACAAATATGTAGAATGGATAAAACAGAGGTTTGGGGTTTTTTTTAGGACAATCAATTGGTTGTTGATTGTTGGGTGTTTTTGTTTTAAATAATCTATTGATACCTACTGAATAATCAATTTCCCTCTGGGAAAAAAAAACAAAACGTTTATTTGGGAATCCTAAGATGTTACTGAATATTTTAAATCTTCAGTTGTTCTTGTTTAGCTTACGTTATGTCTTGGTATCACCTCTCCAGTGCAGTTTTAGTAGCTTCATAATTGTGCCACATCTTTTGAGTGAACACATTATAATGCAAAGCAAGGCAGCGGATGATAGTTTTTGCTAGGATAATCTCAAGTCAAAGTATTGCTGGAATCGTTGGCCTGTGAATTCATGTTATCAGCTCTTCTCTAAATGTCAACATTCTGTATATGTACAGGAAAAGAGAAGAACAAAAATCTGTACTCCTAACAGAACTAGTCACATGTAACTCATTCTTAAATTGCTACTGCTGCCTAACAGAAGACTTAGAAAAAAGAACCTAGAAACTGTTCTAATATACAACTTATTTTTCTTCACTTCTCTTCCATGGATAAGGATATTGTAATTTGCATGAAATCAAAGTCTATATTGCTTCAGAGTTCATCAGCTTCTGTTCCTTATTCCTCCCCTGAAGTTATAATTCTCTATTTGTAACATCATAATTATTTCCATGGCAGGCAATGGGTTTTCACAAACAGATGATTATTATTCTAGGACCAGGGATAAGCAGCAGGAATAGGTGGACAGTGGGGGGAGGGGGATGGAGAAAATCAGTGAGGAGCCAGCAGCTTTTAAGTGTTTTGAACTTTTGAACTGTTGGCCCAGATCCTGCAGACACTTACATAGTTGCTTAATTTTAAATACGTGAGCAGTCCTGTTGGTTCAGTGGGACTACTCAAATGCGTAAAGTTAAGCATTTATGTATGCACTTGCCGGATTAGATCCTAAATGAGCATTTGCCATGTTTCTTCTCCACCTTGTCTTTACATTTAGATTCTCAGTTGAGAGATGCTTAATAAGTGGAAATTATTATTGTTGGGCCAAATGCTGCAGTCCTTATATAATTCAACTGCCTATTAATGTCAATGAGAACATTGCCTGAATAAGGACTACAAGACTATCCCATTACAATTATCTTATTATAATACTACCTCAGAGAATGCTGTATGTTGACCTGAACCATAAACTTTGCATTAGTATTGTCAAAAAGGTACTTTTTTCTTATTTGTCTTTCTGGCTGAATAATTATTTTACTGGAACCTAAGAGACAGCTAGATTATTCTGTCTAAACTGTGTGTTTCGTAACCAGTACAGGTGGGTTCTCCCCCATAGCGTTGTAAATGACCCCACCCTTGTACTACAGGGAACTGCTGGCTCATGGTCTTTCTGAGTTAAAAATCGACCGCCAACCCCACCCAGATTACTGGTATGTAGAATGATATCTGGTATGTATGAAAGGTGAGTGAGTGGTGGTTTACCAGACACTAGGATGACATCAACACATTTCCTCTTCTTCAAACTAGTTAAACAGACACCTGGGCCTTGCAAATTAAGTTAAATTGCTTAACTAAACCAGTAGTCTATTTCCTTGCATTTATTATCTTTCTTCATACAGTAGTTAATGTAGGGGAGGGAAGATTAACATGGGAAAGAGTCTTTAATGATCAGGAGAAGTGGATCCGCGTAGGATGTTTAATTTCAGGGGAAGCTGCATATCATAGACAGCTGGTTGAATTAGCCAATAAAAAACAAAGGTAACAGAGAAAAGACTCTTCCAAGCATTTTGAAAAAGATTGGAAGTAGCTGAACAGCACAAATAGGTAGCCTTAAGTCAGAATTGTTGTTTGTACCATATCCATATATTTTTCTGTTTTCAGGTTTTTTAACCCTCTTTAGTTTTTCCCCTTTCCCAAGGCATTCAAATGGGCCTTTTCTTTATTATGTTTATGCAGAACAAGAGTTTAGCTGTTCAAAACCTCATCCTATAATCCTAACAAAGGCAAAACAACTATTGTATGGGTGAAAAGAGGGAATAGACCTCTTTTTTCTCTAGTCTACCAGGCAAGCATAGGATGTTATTAATCGCTTGCTGGTGATGAATGGAAAATTTTGGAAAAACAATTCTCCCAAACTTTTATGTTTTCTCAGTTTCTCTTTCTTGGTCACAATGACTTCAATGGAGTTTTACTTGTGTAAGGTGTATGAGATCAGAATGTCAGTGTTTTATAGTTATTAAGTACGTTAAAGATTTTTTCATGATGAAAAGTCCTAAATTCTATTATAATACAAATCTAATATGAAGAATATGGTATTAAATACTTTACGACAAGGAGATCTTACACAGACTATATACAGCAGTTGCTTATAAAACCGAAGGCCCCAATTCTGGAAACACTTATGCATGTATTTAACTTGTTACAGAGAGTGGTTCCATTGACTTCACTGATTCCACTCCAGGCTTGAAAGCTTTTTGAAATTAGAGATAGTGATTTCTCGTAACTGTTGCTTTCTGGGCTGGGTAAGGCCAGGTACAGTCATGGCTCTGTATAGATGTTTATTAAGATGTAGCACTTGCAACTGAGCACAGCCTTTGGAAACAGCAATCATAGCCCTCTTTATGGGAAAATATAAACAAATGGAAATATCTACTTCATGTTTCAGCGTTTCATCATTTTAACAGAGCCCAAGTGACATTTACAAGAAAAGCGTTTTCATGAATGCAAAATAAACTTGAACTATGCTTGCGCACTGTGTTAGTACACCAGCCTCTTACAGTCCTAGGTTCAAGTCCTATTTACTCCCTCAGATTCAAATCCTGTTGAGGATTTATTCAAATCCTGTTGAGGTCACAGGTGACTTGAGATATTGCTGGCCTAATCTTATTCTCTTGTGAACCTAATATACATGTTGGCGTGACTGACTTTTTCCACAGACAGAACCACAAGAGAGGAATAACAGGACTAACTGCAGACCAGGACTCGTAGGCTTTGGTAGAGCTGCATGCTGAGGTCACACAACACTTGCTTGTATTAGGCCCCCACCAATGCACATAGCTTTCATAAACCATAATTTATTCCACATAATGAAAAACAAAGCAGCTCAATCTGTTTAGATGATGGTGTGATTTAATATAGTGGAGCCACCTTACAAAGCTAACCCTGTTCTCAGCTTGAACAAACCATTTGTAAACAGTTCTCATCTACTGACCCATGAAATTCATTTTGTTAACGCTATTAAGGCAGCTTATATTTCATTTGCTCGGCTAACGAAGAACAAGAATACATGCTAATAACATCTAGTTTGCACTGGAGGGTTGGCAGATTTGGCTGCATGATCAAGAAGCAGGCAATAATTCTAAGGAACATATTTTGGGTAGAAAGACCAACGGATTTTTATCTCAGATTGTCAGCAACACATCACTGCGGGTGCAAAAAAGATCCGATACTGCAATTGAGTAGGGGAGTTCAAGGTACTTGGTGCTACATACCGTACATCTGAGATTAGAAATCAGCCTATGGCAGCAAAGTACTGTGGAAGGTTACTGGGCTCACTAAAAGAGTCTAAACCATGCCTTGAGAGGTTTGCCTGAGTGATGAGACTTCAGAGGGTTCCCCTTTGCTTCTAAATAGGGCTAGCCAAAAGGATCGGTTTTCTCTTCATAAGTGCTTGTGATAGCTTTGCAAGTGTTTCTCTAATTTGCTGATGTTTTTGGAAGTTTCTGCTCAAGGACACTTACTAAGAGAGGGAGCTCTTTGGGGCAGGGAACAGTTCTTTGTTATACATGTGTACAGCACCTAGCACAATGTGGCCCTAGCCTATAGGCACTTCTGTAGTTCTGCCACCAATAAGAACAAATTTTACCCGCAGCTCTTCTTTCTTGAGTTATCTAAAATCCAGGCAATACTCACTGCCAGTAGGACTCGTAGGCCACAAACGTGATAGATATAAAACAGTTCTGCTAGTGGCTTGCACCCTGCAGCCCAGATCATGTATTGATTTTCTTGTTAGGTTAAACCACATCCAGCTACCATGTTTTGAAAAGGTGTTAAACCCAGCTACTGCAGGTGCTAGAACATTTTAAAACAGCACTCAATTAAAATGGATTAGCAAACAAATTTCAAAATCACGCAAACAAACCAAACATCTTTTTCTCCCAGTTTAGCCAAGGCTTTAGATAGCCAAATACTGCTCTCAGATGTTTTAGCACAAATGGATGGAAACCAAAATATGGACAACTTTCTGCCACTGTGCTCTCCTTAGGGCAGGGCCTCCTGGGTTTTGCAGGCACAGGAAAGTAGGCAACTGGTTTGTGGCAATATAAACAAGTTTGTCTCCCCCTCACTAGTATGCACAGCGCTAGTCAAGCTGAAGCAAGGGGCCTCAGGAGAAGTGACTGGAATCTTCCTCTTCCTTGCATTCTTCCCTTGCTAGAGAGGGAGCTCTGCAGAGCTGGTATGCAGCTTCTGCTGTCTTTCTCCTTCCCCAGAGAACACAAAGTACCAGAGGCTGGCAAGCAGTTCCTGGAGTTGGGAGAGTGGCCAGCTTCAACAGTAGTGAGTTAAGCTGGCAATTGAAGAACTAATGTTGACCATCTTACATATGTTCAAGACTCCAGTTGGTGGGATGTCTCTGTTGCCCCCACACAAGATCAGCTACTGGCCAACATGCTCTTTCCGTTACCTGATTCCTCTCCTTATGTTTCCCTCCTGTCCAAGTCCTCCAAGTTTGCTCTACCTCCCCATGTTTCCTCCCCACCACCAGCTGCTCCCCATATCCGTTTCAACGGATGCTTTCCAATTGCTCCTAGGCCAGTGAATAGAGAGTTCCTGAGTGCGGTTTCTGAACCCCTTCTCTTGCTAAGCCTCTGGTGGTTGATGAAGGAAGCCCCACCCACTTTTATTCTTCCAATTAGTCAGAAAACTGAGGAGGGGGCAAGGTCTTCTAGACTCCCACTAGCTTAGAGAGGACTTCTGCCCCACTCCATTCATCCCTTAGCGCTTTTAAGAGGCTGAGGAGAAGGATAGTTGGTTCTGCAGCAGAACATTTGAGGAGGACATAAGCAGGGGCAGGAACAGCTGTCCCCCTCAGCATCCCCTGTGACTGTGCCCATGGCTCGGCAGATAGAGCCCACAAAGGCTTAGTGTAAATTCTATCCAGATGGTAAAGAATTGCACAAAGATTTGCGGGGTCACATATTTACAAAAAGGGAGTGTTGTGAAAGTTCTACAGCTGGTGAGATTCATTCCCCCCCTCACTTCTTTTCTCTGCTCTCCATAAAAGAGTAAGGTCTCACTTGGGAAGGGCTACTCTTCTTAGAAGAAGCAGCCTTCTATGCAGCCCACTTCAGTGATTCAACTACTTTTGGTACATGGTAATACAGAGAGACCCCAGTGATGTAGGGAACAGAAAACGCTTCCTTTTTATGTACCAGGCCAGTCAGATCAAGTGGGATTCTGCCTTCATAGGAAGTATATCTACAGGCCATTAGTGTGCTAAATGCCACAGATCCAAGTTTTGGTCACTATCTTATGGTTGGTCCACATAAGAGATTCTGAAGTTACTACAGCAGCTAGTTAGAGGAATTACTTTTTTAGCTCAAGTTGTCGAGGTTCATGCCCTGCTAAAGGTACCAGGGTCAAATCCCAATGAAAGCCCATCTAGGGTCAGTTACACTACCAAGCTATTAGGCTTTTAGTAAGGTTGTTCTTGGAACAGAAAGCATATGTATAAAGGTGGACCTCTTTTTTTTTTATTGGTAAGCTAGATATTAAATACATGATATTTAACTGAGTGCTATCTGCAAGGAAACTCTATGCTAAGGAATGAATACACTGATGGGAGTTAGAGCTTCAATGTTAAATGTCACACTTGTAATCCAACTCAGAATGAACATACCCTTGATCACACTGGTAGATACACAGTCTCAGAGAGTACAGGTGTGTTGACCCTTGTACCAGCAGAACAAGTGTTTTTTTTTTAAAGTCATATAATGTATTTTATTTCCATCCTCCTCCCCAGAAAACAAGATTTTAGTGGAACAGCATCCTCTGCTCATAACATATAATGAAAATGCTACCTTGGCCTGCAAATATGCCTATAATGGAACTGGGAACGAATTCAGAGCGTCACTAAATAAAGGAGCAGACAGAGCGGTTGAAGTCTGCTCTGTTTCCTGGAATGGTTCCTTCCACAACCATAATTCAAATAAAGATTTCAACTGCATTGTTGCAGCTGATAGCAATATAAAGCAAGTAAATTTCAATCTTTGGAATCTGAAGGCCAACCAAACAGATATTTACTTCTGCAAAATTGAGGTCATGTTTCCACCTCCTTACATCTACAACGACAAGAGCAATGGGACTGTCATTCATGTGAAAGGTAAGACACAAAATCATAATTGTTCAATATTCTTTCCCTTATATGCGCACCTTACTGCTAGAGCTCACAGAATTGAGGGTCCCTCTCAGGTACATAATGACTATTTCTCAGCAAAAGGCAAAATTCCTCTTTCCCCTAATTCCTTTTCCCTGCGGCCATAGAATTTACACAAGAGTGTTGGAGCAAGGTGTCAATAAACGGAAATTAAGGTTGTTGCTTTTATATTCTCTGAAGTTTTTTCTATTCTGTTTCTTTAAGAGATGCTCCCCCAATTACCAGAATCTCAACCTACAAGACTCCTTTGGGCTCTGGTGGTGACTCTTGGCATTCTGGCTTTCTACAGTATTCTAATAACTGCAACCTTTGTTGTCTGCTGGGTAAGAAATTAATTTTTTCCCTTGCTTTTTGTGCCTCAGGTACACATTCACCCTCCCACTCACCAGCTTTCAACAGGCTTATACAGTCACCTTGCAAAGTTATTGGCATCTCCAGTTAAGAACAGCAATGGTTCCTCACTCTGGTGCTCATCCATGCACAAACCCCACTTCACAGGAAACAAAAAATGACTGCCCTCTACACTCTCATATCAGTAGTCAGGAAGGGAGTCAAGCTCCAGACCAGAGTCCTAACATAGGCAGAACTCTCTTTGGCTTTAATAGGAGATTTGACTATGTCTCTCACACTCCAGCCTCTCACACTGGCCGCACATTAGTAACACTGGGTTGGATTGTCCCATCTTATAATAAAATCAACAGGAGAGAGGAGACAGGGGCAGGAAAACAGCAATAGTCCTCTCTAAATGACTTCCTAGATTATTCTCTAGAAAGATGGAACAGACCATGGAGCTCACCTACAATATGCACAGGTCCTGGGGATCTGCAGTTAGTCAAGCCCTTCCATAGAGCTTCATTCTGCCTCCTCGGCAACTCTCCCTCTTTCTCACTCTCCTGGATAGCCTGACTCCACTGGTCATCCTCTGGCCACCACTCCTGGTGTAAATCGCTCTAAAGCAGGACGTATCTCCACCATGGAGTGGGCTGCATAGGAAAGATAATGCAGTCTCAGGATCCTTTCTTTAAAAATATCTATGGAGCAAAAGGGGGGGACCCCTGGCACACCCTGGTCCTGTCCTCTTCTGCCTGATTGGGTACACAGAGCTGCAGGGCCTGGGAGAAAAGAGATGGAAATGCTGATGTGGAGGCAGCAGATGTCCCCTTCTGTGCATGGATGTAGGTGCTATGATCCCCCATATTGTATAGATTACAGCTAGATTATTTAACTCATGTCAGGCTTGAATGATGAACATATAGGGGAACTCTCCTCCTTCCAGTCTGTCTTTCCCTGTCTCTCTCTATCTTAAAATATGTATTTTCAACTAATTACAAGGTAATCTGGCTGCAATTCCCCTGACCCCTCCTTCAGATTAAACCCTACATTTGAGTACATAAACCCAATCCCATTGCCAGTCAAGGTCTCTAAATTGCATTATCATTGTCATACAGATGCATAAAGTTCATTGCAATGAGAATTCCTGATGATATGCAAGCTGGATCAGGAATTGCCATAAGCAAACGTAAAGCCAGTACATACTCTCTTCTCCCCACCCCCATGATAGAGATTTGCTCTGATTTTGTCATAGGAAAGTTTAAATGGTTATAGCCAATAGCTGAAATGCTATGCATTTGATGAAATGCTGTAGTTTCAGATCCCTAATTTAGAGTCTGAACAGTTTTTCTCTCTACTGTTTGGATTTTCTCTCTATCGTGTCTGAGATACAGATGACACACACTCCTAAGCAGAATGGCAGTGTAGCATTCCAGCGCTGTGCTATGCTTGATTCATCCATTTTTACCTGCTGCTGGGATCCTCTGAATAATATGTATTTGGAGTGCTGATGTACTTACAGTGCTGTTGGATGTAAATAGAGTTGGCTAATAAAGATTATGGATACAAAAAAGCTGCGCACAATGATAGTATCAGCCAGGCCAAACCCTTAATTCATTCTGTGTTCTCACAGAGTTTTTGACCTCTGTAGAGAAAAAGTGCTTTGCTTTCCAAAACTATCAGTTCTACATCTTCATCTTTGTACAGTCAGGCATTTACTCATGCTTGTTAGATGTTTCTATAAGCCAAAAATAACTCTTTGACTTAGCTAGAGGATTTTAAAATTGTATATTTGTCTATATATATACTCATGTGTATCTATTTTATACATTATACATATACACACATATGTATGTATTTAATGCTGTATAATTTATATGTAATATAATTTACTTTTGCAAACTTGAATGAATGAAACATTACGATTACCATTTTAAAATCAGGAAATATCAAAGTTGTCATAGTAACCTTCACTTCCCCATGTTGCAGCTATCTAACACAATTTTGCCCCTCCAGGGACCTCTATACAACTCCCATCCAGTTAGATTAACGCATGCATATCTGAGGTAGAATTGCACTCACTGTATTCTAAAATACTATTTAACAGTAAAACTAGTAATCCAAAATATTCCATCTGTGCCTGTCACTATGTGAAATTTAACTTTTCTTTGCTTCAAAGAGGTGAAAATAATCTCCTGAACATTACATTTATATAAGGGTGGGGTTTTTTTTAAATAAAAAAGAAGGTTAGAATGCTGAAATCCCAATCTTCCTACTGGTTTCCCTACGCACTTCAGTGACTGCAGAGTCATGTGTACACAATTGTGGAACTCCACAGTGAAATACCAGCACAAAATATGTAACTAGCCTTTATATATTCCTGTTATTTCATAGCACTGACATTTACTGCTCAGTCGAGTTGCTTGTAACCCCAGATTTAAAGCCTCTCTCATATGTGTATATATAAATAGGCATACATACACACCTTGCATGCTTTTGTGGCAAGCTGTTCTATAAACAAGTCTTTGGCGAGGACTAGCCATTTGCAAATCTGAGCAGATTGAATTGTGTGTGTGTATGTATGCGTATGCACACACATAAGAAGATTCACAAGTAATTTCAGAAAAAGTATATTTTTAGTCCTTGCAGAAGTAAAAAATATAGACTTTGCTCAGGCTTTTGAAATTATTTCAAACGCAAGAGATTTCAGCAAAAAGAGGAGATGTTTTTAGGAAGTTATAACCATAGAGCTGTGGCAAGGAGAGGCCCACTCCACAGTCCCTAATTAACAAGGCATTAACCTAGGTAGGAATGATGGTCTACTCTAGAGGATAGGACCCTGAGATAAACTGCAGAAGCCCTGGGTTCAGCTGCTTGCTCAGCCATAGACTTCCTCTACAACTTCAGCCAAGTCACTTAATTCTGTGCCTCAGTTTGCTATCTGCAAAATGTGGATATTGCTTTCCTACCACACAGGGTTGCTGTGAGACAAAAGTCCAATAATGAGTGTGAGGTCGTCAGGGTCAGACAGATGAGAATTAACTCAGCTCTGTCTCCTTCACCCCTCAAACAGCAGGCTGGAAATCATTTGGGAGATGGAGGATAGGGCTGCACAATTATGTACAGGCAGGAGGAGTTTTCTGTCACTCTTATTTTGCTTACACTAGCTATTTTTTTATTTCTAGTTAGAAGCTAGGAAAACCCCTTGCTAACTGCACTTGCTTTACTTCTGCTGAGTCATTCCTCCAGCTAAGAAGGTGATTAGAAGAGAAGTTAGAACACAATCTTCACTACCAGGAGATCTCTCTAATACTATAGCTCTCTCTGCAGGTGGGCTGTTGGGATACTTACACTAGCGGAGGGCAAATATCGCAGAACATTTTATGTGACTACTCATGCTGGTTTTAGATGAATTTTATTTAACTTTAACTGAAAAAGCCTTGGGGAATCATTCTGTGTGGGGAATATGCTCGATATTTGATATTTATTACCTGCTTGGACAATTCATTAATGCGAAAGGAGGAAAAACGAATTAAATCCGTTATTCATTATGAGCCAGGCTTTAGCAAACACTCTGAACTCTTTGAATGAAGGCTTTTAAAAAATTATTCATCCTATGGAGGAAAAACTAATTGCAGAAATGTTTTCACATTTTCCCTGGTAGTGGAAAAACAAGAGGAACAGAATCCTGACGAGTGACTACATGAACATGACTCCACGCCATCCTCCTGGCACAAAGAACAAGCATTACCAACCCTATGCACCAACTCGAATACACACTGAATACCGCTCTTGGGAACCATGACTATCTGCTTATGAAGCTGCTAATATCCATGGTGTGCTTTTACTCTGTCATGTGCACTTGGACATGAAAGGACAGCCTGCCATTAGTTTGTCATGTCTGTTATATTTGGTGGCATATCTACATCATAGCAATTACCGTTCAAACGTTAAATGATGCTGTGTAAAAGTAGATTGTTTATATGATGGCTGAAAACTAGCTACAACTCATGTTCAAGCTTGATGATGGGTGAGGGGGAAAGATAACACTGGATCCAGTACTGGGTTTATTGTTAACCGTTGCAACTGCTTATCTTTCCCAATTACTTTTGCCTTATATTGAACATTTATTTCTAGTTAGAAGTATTTTAACTTGAAGAATTATAAGTCTCTGAAATACAGCCCTAATTGGTTACCATTAAATATGGCACCAAGCAAAATGTTGATGCAAAAATTAGTCCTCTCTTACTTCAAAGAGGAGAACCCAGTTTCAAGTTCCAATCATATGCTTAAAAGAATAGGAGAGGCTTCCAGCTGTCAGGAAAAGTCAGCTGCAAGCTATGTGGACCATTAGACTATATGATAGAGATGGGCTGTAATGACAGATCAAGCGCACTCAAAAACCACTATACATTAAACGTGTGATTCTTAAGTTCTTAAATTGGTAGCTTTGTAATATTTGTAGGGGGTTTTGACTGGGGAAAGGACCCCATATGAAACAATTCCCTACAGTGAGAAAGTAATCAATCTGCAAGGCAGGTGCAGAATAACAGGAGAGGAAGAAAGATCTGCTGCCATCACGAAAAGAACCTTTTTGAATTATGTTGGCCTACAACAAGGAAACACGAGGACTTGGCCAAAGTCATAGGAGAAGCAGGTGAGAAAATTCTCATTAGAGCTTACTGAAGGCAGATTTTCAAAAGCTGGCCAGATTTTTTAAGCGCTCAGCACATACAATTGGGGCCAGATTTTCAGCTGATCTGAATAACCAGTGTGCACCCAACATGCTGAGCTCTCATGAAAACCTGTCCAAGTATTCTAGTGCATAAATAGCAGATGAGTTTTTTTTTTTTTTTTTTTTAAATCTGGCCCCAAAGTTAAGTGAGAAGATCATTTGAAAATTTGCTCATAAACACTCTATCCTTTGAGGGGCTGAGTGACCTCAGCTCCCTTTGCAGTCAATAGGACCTGAAAGCTCAGCACTTTGCAGGATCTATTGAATATTTAGACGGATCAGGCTCTAATTGGGGATTACTGTTCTTAGGTAGACTTTTATCTGGGCATGTTCCATGTAGGAGTAAAACAAGGGCTAGAATAAAACTCGTGCAGTGATTTTCATACAACATGTTTCCATTAATGATCCTTCCAAAACTGCAGCAGAGTCAGCTCAGCACAAAAGCTTCTCCCCACCTTAGAAGAAGAGGTTCCTTTACCTGTTCCCTCTGTTTCTGTCCTGTGGGAAATTCTGATAATTCTACATTTGTTTTCAGCTTGAATCAGGACAAAAAGTTCAAATACCGAAATTTTACAGGGAAGAGATAGTCTGAAAAATTTTGATTCAGAAATGGTGAAACAGTCCAATTCCACATTTTCTATAGATATGCAATGCTAGGAGGTTCCTGAATTAAAGTGTTTCATTTAATTTTGTTGAACTGACTGGAAATGCATAGTTTTAAATCAGTTCAACATTAAACTGCATTTCCTTATGGTGCCACATTGCCTCATGGGAATTGTAGTTTGGGAACCAGATGTCCTTGTTCTCTCCTGTGGACTAGGCTCCTTGGCTGGACTACATCTCCCATGATATCACTACAGTATGAGAGTCCCACTATGGACTTCTCATCTTGGTCATAAAGGAGACAGTGTTGCATTATGGAAAGTGTTGTCAGGTGAGGAAGTCCAATCCACAGGGGGGACAGGGGCCAAGCTGAGTCCTATAAGGCAATGCAGCAAAATAGGGAAATTCAGTTTAGTGTTGAATGACTCTAAATTAAACATTTCTGGTCAGTTTAATAAACTGAAATATTCTGATTTAGGTCGAACCAAGCCTATACTAAATACTTTGATTTGGGTTTCCCAATGGAAGGAAAAAAATCAGAACTTTGGAAAAAATTGAAATTTTCCTACAAAAAATTATTTTTCCCCAGAAACTGCATTTCCTGACGAAAAATCATTCTGACAGAAGATTCCTGATCAGCTTTAATTCCATCCTGTCTAATTTAAATCTATACAGGGTTAGGTGCTTGAATATGCCCCAGGGGATAATCTTGTGTGAGCAAGAGAGTGCATGGGGCTTTTCCTTCTTCCCTTTCTGGGCTGGATTGTATCTATGGCAGGAAGCACATAATTCCATTGTCCCAGGAGCAAGATAGGAACCATGTTTTGGTTCTGAGAGTCACAGTTTGGTCCCTGCTTCCTCCTTGCTCCATGGGAGAACTGAGCTGTGCCACTACTTTAGCTGCTGCAGCCGACTTTCTCTCTTTGAATTCTCTCCAGTGCTGGCTGGTACCCCTGCCTCTGCCTTCACACTCCATGCCCACCTGCAGGGGTGGGGGAATGGCAGCCCAGTGACAGTCACTCTCCCCACCATGTAGGGTCTAGCAATGTGGGTGGCCTATGCAGAGGAGTACGGGGATTCCTTACTCCCCTGCACCAGCTTGCAGCAGAGCTCATGAGTGAGTCCTCCATGATCATTTTATGGATATTAGCATATAATCACTGACTGCACCATCTTACTGGCCTTCTGAGCCACAAATTACTGTCAAGTCCTTCATCCTGTAATTTAACACAACAAGTGCTGCAATTAGAATATACTGTGAAAATAACATCTTATACACTAGCACAAGTATAAGATGAGCAGACAAATATGTACAGAAAGCAATAATACAACAGGGGCAAAATTTCTGGTTTAAAATGGCATATGCATTTCCAGACTTGAGAAGCGTGTATATTTCATTGTGTCCACATGCCTTGGAGTTTTATTGTACTTTTATACCCTTCTTTTTAAAACTGTTAAATAGATGCTGTAAATTAAATTTTGAATAATCTGTAAGGCTGGATAGTAAAAGATTAGTATTACTTTTTAATGTAATTGTTAGGGGAGAGAAATCAAATAATATTAACACTTTGTTCGGTTTCAGTTTACATGTACCAACAGTAGCAGTGTAGTATTATAATGGACAGTGGTCTGTCATTCATGTATTCAGTAAGCATTTGATAAACAACTGAACACATCTCCAATATGTAAGCACTGGAACACTAGGGGTCAGTTTCCAAATAATTGTTAATTCATGTGGGTGACCAAAAAGAGGGCACAAATAACGAACACACAACAAAAATATACATGTTTGGGGAGGATCAGGGAGGAAAGTGCATGAGCCCTGATGCTGTGTTGAAAAGAATATCAACACAATAGTAAAGTATTGTGGGGACATAAATTACAGGCTGTTGGAGATGCATTTGGTGTGGCTGAAATACCAGTTTTACCCACCACTGGGGACGTGCAGGGGACTCAAGGGACATTGTATGTGAAGTAGGCATGTTAAACCCACCAACTGAACATTCCATTTTATGTTTTTCTGTATAAACCATTGATGTGTCATTGGTTTTGTAGCAAAGACAGTCCTGTGTCTAATGGTTCTCTCCAGTTTTAGCCATTGAAGACTGAAGCCTTGCAGAAGTTTGAGATTAATTTGTTTTAGGTTTGAAAATTTCAGGTTTTTTCCCCCATCCCTCTGCTAACCTGTACTTTTTCTGATTTTGAGTCTCCCTAACCTACTGATCCCCTCTGCATGGCTTCCCCTGTTGTGTTTCATTTGTTTACTTTTCACTTCATACAAACTATAGATTTTGGAGCATTGCACAATTGCTAAGTCTGTACACATTAACCCCTGCAACTGGAGCTACTGTGAGTAGCAGGTTTGTTATTGACAATTGTCAGTAAGAAAGGGGAGTATGAGGAAACACAAAAATCTACTTCAAAGCTAAAGATCAAATCTTTCCACTTTTGCAAGGTTTTTGCTGCGCTACTGGAAAAAGTTTATTCAAGATGAATCACTGATAGAGGTGCGATTTTGTTAGTTACTCACTCTAACCAGAAACTAGGCTATGGTAAGAAGTACAATACTAAGCTATTATTCTTCTCTATCAGTGACCAGAAATGAATTTGAAAAACATCTGAAAACAATACAGAAAAGCAACTTGCAAGCCATATTTAGAGTCTATGAGTTACCAGGAGAGGGAAATATTGATAGCTGCATATCTGGATGCAAGTGGATTGATTTTCACAATTAGGCACTTTGTGCTAGAACATCACATTATAGTGTGTTATTATGCCAGCCTCAAGGGTGCGCATATAGTCTGATGTGGCCAATTTGGCTGATGAAGTATTAGGAGGCTGCCAATTTCATGTAAGCCCATTTTCAGAGGGATAAAAAAGTCTAATGGTGACATTCACATTTTTACATGCATTGCAAGATCATGGCAGTAGTACTTTCTTACTAACTTTTTTTTTTTTTTTTAATTAAAGATGAAACACGGCTTTCCTTCCAGGGTTCATTAGCCTACAAATAATAGCTCAGTACTTGGAGGGGAGAGGAGAGGAGGCTGACAGTTTTCAAAGGCATCTGTTTTCCTAGTTATTATATCGCTATGTGGCTTTTTTCCTATTTGGCTTTTGTTTCTAAAAACATCTATTTTGGATCAGGTTGATACATTCTCACAGGTTGGGATGCTCACACAATCTTATTTTTCATGCATATTTCATAACCAAAACCATCATTGCATATGCTTCTGGGCAGGCAGTTTTGCATGGCCCCTAATATAATATGGCCTCTGGATGATACCAGAATACAAAAACAAGGAAGCAGACAAACAATTGGCAACAATACAACAGCTTGTGGAAGTTCACATATTGATCTCAGTGTTAGAGGCAAAGTAAATAGAAGTTGCTTGAACTTTTCCTTTAAAATAACAAAGCCCTAGGAAATTATATTAAAAATATGTTAAAGAACATTTATAGTTGCAGAGACAAGAACTAAAATTTAGGAAATGCCAAGTTTACAGTTGCCTGGGCAACCTTCATCCTGCACTCTTGTGCTTATGATTAGGGTAGTCTTTAATTATATGATCATATGCTATTTTTTTCACAGGACTGCTGCTCATTTAGTGTACAGGATGGGTGCACAAGGGGGCAGAATGAAGGTTGCATGGACAACTGTAAATCTGGCACGTCCTTAACTTTGCAACCTAAATAAAAAGTTATTTTTATGTGATTTTTGTATCTATCTAATTAGATATACACTAACCTACTCATATACAAGGGGAAGGGATGCCTGAAATATAACAGAAGGTCTGTTTCAAACAGCTAGTTTGATGTATAAACTGAAAATGCAGCTCAGATATTAATAACAGTCCCCATTCTGAATGAGATATCAGCATCTCATAACAAGAGCTGCAACAAGGATAAATCCCCATTCTTGATGAATAACCCGCCCTGGATGAAGCCAGCAGCCAGGTGAATACATATTGAACCATCCCTCTCTCTTATGGGGCTGTTTTAAATTTCATTAATTTGCTGATGTACAAAAATGGAGGGGGCAGTGTAGGGGATGGGGCACAGCCTGCCAAGAAAAAGAAAGATAATAGGTCTGAGTTTAAACCCAACAGCTTTGCCAGCACCCCATTAAATTAGCTCTCTGTTGTGAGTCAAAATAAACTGGTGTTTCTACTATGCTTGCTGTCCATGACAACCTTTGGACTACGTTAATCTCCAGCACCAATGGTCAGACTCAGAGCAGAGGTTTTGCTCACGAAAGTGATAAAGTATATTGTTGAAATTAAACTGAACTGTCCTTGGTCTTAGCCTTCTCCGGTCATGTGAAAATTGGCTGCAGAGAAGAAATTTGTTTCTTTACTTGAATAGTTCATTGGCTCCTGTTGCACAGAGACATGGGCTGAAGTTCAGGGCAGAATGTTGATTTTAGGAGCATTTACCCTGTTTGCTCTTTCCTCATTAACAGGGTGCTGAAGTAATGCCAAAAAGAGACATTATGAAGATACTAGTTTAGACAGCTTGGAAGGGGGAAAAAAAGTGCTTTGTAGCTGACCTTATTTTTTGAGTCCAGCGTATGTTTTTATGAGGGTGCAATCCATTACTATGGATGGGAGACCAAATGGGAGGGAAGAGCTAGTAAATGTTTAATGCAGAAAGGCATCCTAATATTAAAAACACTTCACTGAAACCTTATCACAATCCCTCAGGGGACAAAGAACTAATCAGCTGCAGGGTGCACACTACAAGCAGGCTTCTTTCTTTCTCCAGCCACTACGCTTCAAAAAAAGAAACAGAACCTTCTTACCTCAATGAGCACATTTACCTCTGTGGGGCTCCATACACCTATAAGAAACCAACTGTATTTGTTGGAGGAAGCCATCTTAGATCACCTATTAGAGGTTGGGAGTACTGCTGATTTGCAATGAGAGCCCTCCACAGCACCACATGTGGCAGGAATGCAGAATGGCAGCTTCCCATTAAGACGGGGGTAGATGCGCCATGTTTGGTTGTGTGGGGTTTTCTTTGGTTTGCTTGTTACCTTTGTCTTCCAAGGGTGGCTGGTGTCGGTGGCCACTTCCTTCCGGTGAGGTAAGGCCAAGACAGAAAATTGTTTTTAACGGTGAAAACAAGCAAGCAAACAAAAATAAGATTTATATAAAAGTTAAAAAAACCCTATCCTGCCTGGAGAGGTGGATGGAGCTGACTGGCTGAAACCAAAAGAGGTGGAGCTAAAGAACTATAAAGCTGCTTTCAAACAGCTGGGCAAATCAATTACACAGGGCTTCAGGTCAAGTGAGCATTGCCTAGTAAAACTAGACCTTTAGAAGGGAAGGGCCACAGTTATATAGGTATTTAAACATCTCAAGATGCAGATAGGTGTCCAGTGGGATTTTCAGAAGTGCCTTATTTCCTAACTCCCATAGGAATAAATAGAAGTTAGATTGTCCAGGCACTTCTGAAAATCTAGTGAGGCACCTATCTGCATTGTCAGGCACCTAAATACCTCTAAAACTCTGGCTGGATCTCTCCTGAATGTTTGCAAATCAAAATAATCCACACATATACAGACTTAAAATTTCTGCCCTTTCTTACTGAATGAAATGGATTTACAATCCATGATTCTCACATTACATTAATGTGACTGGTTTTTTTGGTTTCATTTATACCAGACTATTCCTTTTTAAAATGAAGTTTTTAATTAATCACTTTCTGTTGTAATTCTGTAGACTGACTTTAAACCATTGAGATAAAAAAGCAAAATAAGGACAGAGAATATAAATAGAGGCTGAGTCTGCAGTAGCATCATCATCATTATAGAGCTGTATTTCTGAATCTACAAACTGTAAAAAAGGCAGACAAACCACTCACAAAAATAAGTTCAAAGAGTCCATAGGTTACACAAAACACACGGTCTGTGGGGAAATGTCAGTTAGAAACGAGCAGCAGCAAGCAGCTTTGTTTTCCTATTGTGGTTTTGTATGGTGACGATGACACAAAAAGATTAAGCGAAGCAGCATGAGCTCCATTGGTTTATCGCTGTTATTGTCATCATTGGTAATGAAAGGAGATGTGTGGGTGTCACCTGCAAAAAGGAGGTTCTGTTTCCAAAAGAAAAGTATCAGTCTCAAAGATCACTTGAAGATTAAATGGTCTTGTTTAATTCATGCATATCCAATTTCCTTCCCTTTGCTGATCTACGGTACTGAATTTAGTCTCTGGATTTCCTTAGCTTTACCCTACTAGGAGAGGGAAAGAGACTTGAGCAACATCAAGTGCCTAGGATGACTGCAGATTGTCAAGGTCATTTGTAAATCTCCAGAATGGAATTTGACATGGAATTTGATTTTTCTTCCCCTTTCTCCCCCATCAGCCCTGCTGACCTCTGGAGATTTTCAGCAAGAAAAGCTATCTCCTGTGCAATCAATTTATAGAAAAACATTCTGTTCAGACTGTTATGCAGAGATATTTAGTAGAGACTGGAAGCAATGGGTCAATGCACTACAACACAAAGCCTTAATGACTGGTTATGAATGCTCAGAAAGTTATTTCTTGTGTGGGAGGAAGTGTTTATATATGTACATAAACTTAAAATTTGTCTTCTGCATAAATGTGACAAGAAACAAAGACTTCTATAAATATTTTAAGAAGTATTTTTTTAAAAAAAAAGATGTTTACTATGTAGGAAATAATTCTCTTTTTACCTTTTCAGGTCTCAGGCACCTTTCCATATATATTTAATTTTTATAATATATTTTTAATTAATTAGGACTAGCGGCCTGGACCTAAATGAAGCCCAAATGTTTGCTGTTCGAGAACCAGATTTGAATAGTATGGATGCATATGGATCTCCAAATTCAGAGTAGGAACCTGTCACATTTGGGAGACTTCAGGAATAACATTTGCCTACTCTGAGCATTGATGATGGGTTCTTTACTTACTTATCCGTGTGTGTGTGCTCACACTTGAGTTGCGGGCCTTTTCTCTTCCATCCCCAGTATTAGCATGTATGTATGAGGGAGAAGAGAAGCCCTTGTTAATGCAGGATCTTGGATTCCAAACATCAGCCATGATATATGCATTTGGTCTCAAATGTCACAAAATTCATGACGTTTGACTTACCTTTACTGCTTATTGACTGGAGAAATAACAGATGATGGAAAAACAGTGAATTTATAGTGTCAGTATTTTAAAAGAGGATTCCTCCTACCCCCCAAATTTGCTGAACTCTCTGTACCCCTGTTTTGAGGCATATTAATAACAGTCTCCCTTTTATTCTTAGCAAAATGGAAATGTTGGTGTCGATTTCTTTTTGATTGCAGTTCAAGGGGAGGAATTTCCTGTGGTTCAGCTAGAACCATCAAATGATTCATCCTCATCAAGAAACAAGGACACCCCAGCAAACATAGTGCCTCAATAATCCCTTTAACCCAAGCAGAGTATATAGATTCCACCTTCCAGGTGATGAAGTTTCCTTCAAAAATAACCACTACTACCACCACTTTTCATTGGTAGCTGCACATAACAGACTCTTGTTCAATATTCACTAAGAACCTGCTCCTGCAAAGATTTACTTTACTGATGGGAGGAATCCCATTGAAGTCAGTGGGATTACTCGCAGGAGAAAAATTACACGTGTGTAAATCTTTGCAGGATTCAGGGCTATGTTTCTATAGAGTGTTTTCTCCTTCACGTAAAAGTTGTGTTGCTGATCTAGGTCAACAAGCTGACAATCAGCACTTTCATCTAGCAATAGGCACAAATCAAAATGTCAGAGCCAAACACCCACAAATGGTGGCATGTTTATCAATCCAGATCTGGATTGCATGGTTTGAGCATCTATCTGCTTAAATCCTTGGTAACATTGTCATATTAGAGCCTTATGGTTAGACCTACGCCAGGACTGGCTATGTGTCCTTCCTGGAAACCAAACGACTCCTTTCTTGTGTTAGTATCTGGATTGCAAATAATGCAACTGCAAAAACTAGGTAGGCACAAGAGAGAGAGGAGGGAAGCAGAGGGACCTCCGGCCTAACTCTCTGGAAGGAGACTGCAATTTGGAATTGGAGGAGCAGGGAGGTTGCAAGAAGAGGGGGTCCAAGGAGCTGCCTGGGTTAACAATATGAACCCTGTTTTGGGTGACAACTTTTAAATTATCCTTCCTCTTTCCCCTCAGATCAGTGAGACAATTGCAGACTGGTCAGATTGGACACTTCATTAATTATTTGTATTAGAGTATCATCTAAAACGTGCTTCAGCCTAGCTCAGCACCATGTTGTGCTAGGTGCTGTACATACACATAGTAAGTCTGTCTCTATCCTTGTCTCAAAGAGCTTATTGCATACATAGACAAGAGAGACGAAGGGTGGCAGGGGAAAGAGAGGGAAAATAACTCCCCAAGGTCACAGAGCAGGACAATGGGAGGGAATAGAACCCAGACCTCTCAAGACCCACTCCAGTGACCCATCTACTAGCTCACACTACTTCAATGCTACTCAGGTGTGACCTATCAGCCTCAAAGAAAAGGATCAGATCTGTGGCCTGGTCCTGAGAAACCCACTTTGATGTCTAGTGCTATTTTCCTTCCTTTACCATTGCTCACAACTTCAGGATGGCCTTCCCCAGTGCCCCCTACAGAACTCCAGGGATGCCTTCCTGCTGTGTGTGTTCCTCACTTCACCCCATGCACAGAATTACCACCTGGATTTTTGCAGCGATTGGGGTTTTTTCCCTTTTAAATGAATTTTTGTGGCAGTCACGAAGGCACCCATGATGAACTTGGCATCGTTCATGGGTTCTTGTGACGAGGGAGGATCCTTGGAAGATGAGGCATGGATAGCTGTTCAAAGCTTGGAGCAATGTAATCCCTGGCTGGGATGATTTAGCTGAGGTTAATCCTGCTTTGAGCAGGGGGTTGGACTAGATGACCTCCTGAGGTCCCTTCCAACTCTAATCTTCTATGATTCTATGTTAACATATGTGCAAATTATAGTAGGTAACATAGGTGGCAGTGGGGGGCCACCAAAGAAAATCATTTTCCCTTTGACTCCTCAGAATAATTCATAACAGGATTCATTTATGTTCCTGGGGATATGTCTTGTGATAGTATTCATTGCACATGCTCCACAGAGGTACAGTTCTCTCTCTCAGTCATTAGACAACTCTGGGTTGTCATAAGAGGTACTCTAGCAGCTGTCTGAATTTATAAATGGGACTACACACGTCTGCTCCAGTGGGAGTGACAAAGTTAGTGGGCTATTAAGTGACCATTGTGATATACTGTGTTCTGGGAGAGTGGTAAAGTGTAGGCAATGAAAATTCAAAGGCCTGAGTCAGAACGTGTCTGTGCCTGAGGGCCTGGAATGCACCAAGACTCACTGTCCCTAGTACCTGTTTGGGAAGGATCAAGAATATGCTTCAGGAAAAAGACCATGAAAGGTGGGAATAGAGATGTGTCTGGCTTGGGAGCTGAAGAACTGAATATATTAACTCGTTTTATTCCTTGTGTGCATTGCATGTGTGCACTGCGTGTGTGCACACAGGTGAACAGTGAGTATGTCCCTGTGTGTATGCTCACTGTGTGTGTCCTGGGGAATTCAGCCTGGAAGCATTTGCATATCAAAAATAATGCCATGGTTGAGTGAAATTTTCAAAATAGTCCCTGATTTCTTGCAAATACACACAATAGATATTAACCAACATACCCAGAAGATCCCAGTGGCACAATCTAGAATGAGCATTTCCCCCTCTGTTGCTGTATACACACAGTCATTATTCTAACCTAGTGGCCCTATGCAACTTGCATCATTTGGTAGTTTTTTCATTACCAGTCTGATCCAAAAGCCTATTAAAGTTAATGGAAAGGACTTATCAGAGTTTATAGTGGACAGGGCACTGGACTGAAAATCAGCAAACCTGGGTTTTATTCCCAGCTCTGCCACTGAACTTCTGTCTAACCTTGGGTAAGTCCCTTCACCTCTCTGTTTCACTTCCCATCTGTTTCATTTATTTAGAATGTCAGGTCTTTGGGGCAGGAACTGTCTCTTACTCTGTGTTTATAAAGCACTTAGCACAGTGGGGCCCCAGCTGTGGTTGGGGCCTTTACGAACTACTATCTTATAAATAATAATAATTGAATTGGCTTTGGATCAGGATATCTCTCCTTTTCTAAATTAGCTTCAGTTTTAATCCTGCACTGAGAACCATGCAATGAAAATGCATGGTCCAAACACGCACTGTGGTCCTGAATCTCTCCAGCAACCACGACCATATACTTATCCATTTCTGCATTGTTGTTGTAGAAGATATGACGGAAACACAAAAATCTTGGAGCGTCTCTCTGAGCTATTTTTACTTCACTTTTGGTGGGCCTCTTATTTACCACTTAAAACACATCTGGCCTTAACTGCTTTAGTCTCACTGCAACTTATTTTTACTTCATTATTTGTATTGCTATACTAGTCAGCCTCAAAGGAAAGCCAAAAGAGCAATGTGAGCAGAGCGTTACCTCACTTCACACCCCAGAAACCACAAGTTTCCCCTCTCACTGAATATCCCCTCTCACTGAATTCATCCAGTGCAGCAGCATCCTAGGCTGCCTCTGACAAAGGGGCAAAGTTCACCAAAGCCTTTGCCCAGAGCACATTTGCAGCATCAGGGTTTGGTTTTTTTTTTTTTTTTGGGGGGGGGGGGGGGCAGGGGGGTGTTAAGGGGTGATTTAATGATCCAAACATATGCAACATTCAACAGTCAAATGTATCTTCAAAGCAAGAGGGAACAGTGCTATTGATCCATCATCAGTACTTTGCCTGCTGCAGAATAAAGGGGAAATCCTGATCTCCACTATGTGGGCTTATAGCCCTGAAAAGCAGCAGAAGCACATTGGCTCCTCCGAGGCAATCCATGGAGGAACGGCACACTAGAAGATGATCTCTCGGCATGCAACAGGAATAGCTGTATTTACCTATTCTCAGTCAGTAGTGCCCCCGCTGCCTCATGGAATTGGCCGGAAAGAGGCACAGCATGTCCAGAGTGGCCCCATACATAATTCATATATATGGATCATATAAAAAACCAGACCTATGTTCTCACTTTAAATGATCCCCAAATCTTTCCCCATTTACTTTTTAAGATACAATAGACAGTCAATCATCAGAGTCTATGGGGATGTTAGTCACAACAGTATGTTTTTCCCATTTCTCTTGGCTTTTCTGAATGCAAGGGCTCCATCCTGAACAAAGAATAAATGCTGTTCTCAGCAACTGCTGAACTCCCCATTTTCTGATCGGTACAAGCCTAGCCATGTCTATTGGAACAATCATGCATGAAAGGACATGTTATTCAAATGTTTCAGTTAGTCCTTTTGCAAATACTTCTCATTCCCCGTCACTGTCTTCACCAGTCTCAATCTTGGAGGCCCACAACCTTGAGGTTTTTCACATAAAGCCAGAGACTGACATAACTGCACTGATCAATGATCCATCTGGAATAGTATCCTGTTTCCTGGATGCTTCACAGGAAGGCATAAAACCTCCACAATGCATTTATGCACTTATGCAGTACTTCATAATGGAGGAAATGCTTTTCTCCCCTCAGCTAGTGATCATCTTTTACTTTGAATCAGGGGGTGTGCCATATAGCTCTTAGAATAATCGTAATGGCAGTGTCTAATTTTAACCAAATAAGTTATCATTGGCAGTAAACATTTATATTATGGTAGCACCCAACAGACCAAGGGAGATTGGGGCCTGTTGTGCCATGAAAAAGTGACAATCCCTGTCCTGAAGGGCTTTCCATCTAAAAGGTGAGCAGACAAAGGGTAGGGGATGGGGAAATAACATCAAAGGTGAAGAACTGGCATAGCTTTGACTTAAGCCAATAGGAGCAGAAGCAGCCAAAGTAGGGACTGCTGCATGTGGGACGGGAGAAAATGAGGGCATCCAGGGGACTTCTACCCCTCTTCCCAGTGCCCCCTGGATGCAGAGCTGCTCAGGGGAGACCCACCCACACTCTGGGGTCACTAGGATCCATGTGGTGCTTTCCCTTCCCACCCCATGTGGCCTTGGGGGGGATGCTACAGAGAGGAGTCAGCCAGAGTCCAGCCGGTGGGAGCAGAAGCAGCCAAAGTGGGGACCTGTGGCCAGTCAGAGAACTTTCCACAGCTTTGATTGGACTTTCTTTGGCCTGTGCCGACTGGTTGTTTGCTCCAACTCTCCCCCTCACCCCCGCCACAGTCACTTCGCCTCAGCTTCACTCCACACCTGCCCCTCTTACTTTCTGGACCCACACCCTCTGTCCTTCCCTTTTCTTTTCATTTAGCTGATCCCTTCCTAAGTATCCTCCCCCCGGAAAAAAAGTGTGGAATTAGAATGCTATTTGCTGCCACCCGTTGTTCACTCTGCTGGTGTGTTCTACCTCTTCTCCCCACCCTGGGGACATCTTGTCTATTTAGACTATAAACACTTCGGGGCAGGGATTGTCACTATTCTGTGTTTATACAGTGCCTAGGACAATGGGACCTCGTTCTTGGTTGGCTGTTAGACACAACTGTAATAAACATGGTTAATAATAATTGCATGTATCGTTGGATTGTTTTTCAAATTTGTGGTAGAGAATAAGAAAGTAGGAATGAATATGTAAAGAAAACTTCTAATCACTTATGGATTCTCACTGAACTCACCGATTTTTCAGCTAAGTTAAAGTTTAATTTAAAAGCCGTAGGAAGGAGGGGCCCAATCCTTCTCTCAGCATACGTCTACCGTGCAAGCTCTATAGAGGTAAAGCTGCAGCCATGCCATTGTAGGGTAGTCACTAAAGCGATGGAAGGGTTTTTCCATCATTATAATAAATCCATCCCCTCGAGAGGCGCTAGCTACGTCAACAGAAGAATTCTTCCCTCAACCTAGCTGCGTCTTCAGTGGGGTCAATCTAATTATGTCACACAATATGAAATTTTTCACAGCCCTGAGCAATGTAGCTAGCCTGACCTACCTTTTAGGTGTCGACCAGGCCTCAGTTACATCACTGGAAAACCGGAGTAACTCCCAACATCAGTAGAGCTATTTAGGATTTATATTGATGTAATTGAGCACAAAATTTAGACTTTAGGGTATATGTTTTTCCATAGGAGTGATTTTTTTCTCCCTTTTTAGTGTTCTGTAGAAGAATTCCTCAAGTTTCTGGTTAATTGGTTAGACAGTCTCTCATTGGTGCTTCCATTAACTTCTTCACTGCTTCATTGTTTCACTTCTGGATTTGTTTTTCATATTGAGCTGTCATCTGTGAGCAAGGAAGGTAGACCTGTACTTAAAGATGAAAATAGTTTCTGGGCTGCTGTGAGATTTTCAGGAAAGTCATCTGTGGTTTGGAGACTGTTAAACTAGTTTCTAGGCTTAATGTAAAAACTCCAGGATTAAACTGTTGGTTGATACAGCAAGTGCCAGGAAATCTGAAGGCAAACATTTGGAAAAGAATCAAAGCAGCTCAAACCTCAAAGCTTTCTGCTCCTCAGCTAAATTATATGTAGAGGTAAATAGATAACTGTTCATAGATCAGCACCACTGTCACAGAAGGGGAAAGTTGATCGAATCTTCCTAAGGCATGCTGAAATTCCAAAGAACTGCAGGGGTGTGACTGAAGGGCAGTAAATGGGTCTGTGTTTCCATCATGCCCTACAAGGAACTTAATTTTAGTATTGTATTGACTTCATTCAGCAGTGCCAATGGCCTATCTGTTGGTCATAATAAGTGATTCTTCTTAATAGAGTGTTCTGATAGCAACAATCCCCTTTGTTGCAGGCAGTACTGGGGAATAATGAATCTTAATGGCATTATGTTCTGCAGTCTCTAACTCACGTTGTTATCCATTGTCTCTAACAGAGCCCATCTGTAGAAGAGGCTGCTGCTTAATTAACTTCTTTCAGTGATAGGGAATCTTGGCAATAGGCTCTTTTTAATGCAGTATCAGATATGTTGTCTCAGTGATGCTCAGTTACTCAAAAATCATTTCTTTCAAATGACTCCCCCTTTTTTGGAGCAACCACTATGAGGAACACATCTTTCTTCTAGCACATAAGTATCAACACACACTGTGCTCTCAAATGTCTTTCAACAGTATAAAGAGATCAGCTGCTGTGACACCAAATTAAAACAGAAAGTACAATGCCTTGTTCTCTACATTTGCGAGTGTTGATATTGAAGGAAGAAGAGTCTGACAAATACCAAGTAGCAGTACCCTGAAATCTATTTTGTTCTATGCAGGTTCTTATATCATTTTCATTACCATAGTGCTGAGTGGTAATTCCATTTGGTTTACACCATGATGAAAGTAATGTGATCTCACTAATTGGGTTATAAAACAAAAATCACAGAGCCTGACAAACGATTCCCTTCCTCTCCAATCCAAATTCTTTACTAATAAAGTGAGCAATCCACTTGATGTAGAGCAGTGATTTTCAAACATTTTAGGCTGTGTACCCCTTTCCCAGTGCTTAATTTGTAATGAAAGACGTGCCGGGGTTCAAGCAATTTAGGTGCTGGGGCTCAGTCCCTGGAAAAAAACTAAACACTGCCCTTTCCAAATAATGTAGTCTACCCCATGATTAGATTGCCAGATCTTACTAAATAAAATGCATTCTCCGCCATTACAAGATTTTCCTTGCGTATCCCCTGACGAGAGCTTGTGTACCCCTAGAGGTACGCATACCTCAGTTTGAAAACCACTGATGTACAGCACTATTTGGTAAGTACTGCATATACAAGTGAAGATGAGGTCCACACTAACTACTGAGTAAAATAAACCACATGGCCCATCAGCACCCATTTGGCTACTGTATGAGCCCTGAAAACCTGCTAACAGAGAGTGGAAAGATACACACATACAGTGCCATCTGTGTCTGAAGAATAAACCTCATTCACAACAGAAGCAGAGAGAAAAAATACACTCTTCAAGGGATCAGATACTATGAAGCAACAAACCATGAATCAATATGGATTTCTGATTCCCAACAGAGAAGCAACTGAAAGTGATTTAAATAAGACAGGCACTTCAGAGACACCAAGCTTACCAACAGAAATCATTGCACCATACAAGGAGCTAAAAGAACAGATCTAGACATAGCACCTAAATAATTAATTAAGTCGTCAGGACATTGACTCTGTTAAGAGCTGGTGAGTATCCTTATGTATCTTGAGAAAGGCCCAGCTGGGGCTTAAATGTTGGATCATCTTGTGTTTCCCGGCTGAATAGAGAAAATCATTTTGCAAAGTGTTTGCGGATGCTCTTATTTAAGAAGCCTTTAAGGGCACAGCTTGAAATCGCTTCATTTTAGTAGAGGGTCTGACTCTGGACCTCCATTCACATGAAAATGAGAAGGGAAAGAAAGAAGGGACGTAACTTTTGATAGAAGGCAAATGGAAGTTTCTGCATTATTTTAAACTAAAGAGGAAACCCATACGCATATGAGGACTGTCTGAATTTTTTAGTGTATTACTGTAGCTTATGAATTATGATGAGTTAACCCAGCAATTCCAGGCAGTTCCAATGCTGCAGAACATCACTACAGAGTCTGTTAGTAGTGTATGGTAAAACATTAAATCTCCAATGTTTAGTGATTATTTAAACAAGGGCCTTTTTTTAAAAGAAAAAGAGTAATAGAGAATGAGGCACAGATTTTTGCCCTGGGCCTCACATTGGATATTGGGGGGGGTTCCTCTTCTGACAATTTTGTTTCTTGGAAAGTGCATGTGCACTTATCTCTGTCCTCTGGTGAACATGCTGAGGAAATCAGAGATCTGCTGTGGCAAAAATGATGAATTATTATAATTTATTTGTATTACCATAGCACCTAGGTGCCCTATCATGGACCTGGGCCCAATGGCAAAGAGCTCTCAATGAAAATACAAAGGCTCAGTTCCTCAAAAGTTTTTAGGCAACTAATTCCTTTTGAAATCAATGGCAGTTAGGGGCCTAAATAGCTTTGAGGATCTAGGCTAAAAAGGCTAAAGAAAACATTGTGGGACACTGCACGTTCTCTGGGCTCTCCCATTTCCCGATGTAATAATTCTCTTCTAAAGCTGGGTCTCTTGTTCCTATAAACTTTTTGTCCCCAAACCATCACTGCACTTAGTTGCTGCTTTGTCCAACCCACTATCAACCTGCACTCCCTTGTTGGCTTAGTGGTTGGCTATTCAGGAATCCACAGTGCTTTTGTTCTCAAAGGCTGATCCTGTATCTCACCAGCAACCACAACCATACACCTATTCACTTCTATGTTGTCCTGTTCACATTGTTTATTCACCCAAGGTGTGTCTGCTGCTGTAGGATTTTAATTGGCATAAACATTAAGACATGTTTCAGCATATAGGACTCGCTTTTGAAAATATCTGTAATTAAGCAGGTCATGCTATCTCTATTTATGATTTACATTTGATCAGGTGACTGAGGTACCACACTAACAGGCACACGACAGATATGGAAAGCTGCCTGAGGAAGAAGAGTTTATTGAACCAAACTTCTCCATGTCACCTTATGCTTGATTCATCCCTCCATCTCTCCTGCTAGGGCCGAGTGGTCCATATGATATTAGTCTACAACTCCTGGGGCTGCAAACCCACTTCATGGCCACCACTGGCCTCGTCTCTAACGTTGGGCTGAAAAACAAAAATATCTTGGACATGGACAAGAGAAACATCACTGCTGACCCCATGCTGTAAAGGGGCAGGGTTTCTTTGTTAGCTAGAGAACGGTGCCTAGAAGTCCCTTCCCTCAGCAACCAGCATGGTGACTGGAGAGCTCCTGCCCCCAGTAATCAGAGTGGTGAAGGAGCCTTTTCCCCCTCACCAGCGTGTCTCTGAGAGGAAGCGCCTTTCGACTGTCATGCAGAATTCTCAGTTTTGGAATTTAGCTATCCGGACAAGGGCCCATCACAGTTGCAAGATTTTGGTTGACTTGCAGAGAGCCAGAATGGCGGAGATGATAATAAGGCTGGATGGAGCAGGCATGACCTAGGGGAAAGGGCAGATTAGGGAAGCTACCTACTCACAAGGGGGTAAGTACTGCTCCTTTCCAAACAAGTCATTCCCTCTGCCACAGGATAGCACTCAAAGTTATCATCCAGGTAGGTGACTTTTTTCCTTGGTAAATTCATCCTGTCTCCATGATATCAAAAGAAAGAATATATTTTTAACAACAAAAATGACTTGCCACCTTACTGACCAATTACATTTATTGTCATTTAAATTGTTTTTATCTAGAAGTTGATTTTTAAAAGTGTCTGAACCTGGATAGAAACTATTTTGGATGTTCTAATGCCAAAATAACAAGCGGCGAAGAGCTTAACATTTGATTGTAACATCAAAAAGCACCTGAATGTGTAACTTGCACCGTGCAGCCAAGATGTATTTTGGAACGGGTTGGGCTAGTCAGTCCCCAGAATAAGATTTTTATAATGGAAATGCCAGCTGACTCGTAACCATAGCAGCACATCTACTCTGTTATAATATTCTTGTAATTATTGAATGCAGTTTTTAATTCCACCTATCAACCAGTGCTGTGTGCACTTTCACTGCATAAAACTATGCAATTATCCAAACAGAGCAAAATGCTAATGACCATTCTTGAAGGGCAGATACAGCCCTCGTATGCACGACATGATCCCTTTAAAACACCTGCCACAAACCAGCTTAAAAGGGGAGGGGCAGATCCTGTTATGGTGTAAATCAGAATAGCTCCTCAGACAAAATGAAGCTGCTCCCTGATTTACATCACTGACATCAAGGGAACTGCGTTGATGTACTCCATGGAACTGTGCTGATTTACAACAGCTGAAGATCTGCTCCATAATATTTAGAAGATTTTCTTCCTGGCCCAAAAAGGAACACCTCCCAGCACCAGCCCCAAGTCCCAGTGAAGCCTAAACATCTTCCCCAATCAACTCAGAAAAAGCCTGGGAGAATATGTGGCTCTTGCAGTCTGCCCTGAAAGCCATCAGTGCTGGGCTCCGGCAAACCAAGGCAGAAAGCAAGTCTAATAGCTAAGGGTCCACAGGAAGAATGCCCTGTCACTACCCCTCTCCCACAGGCTGGGGTGGTTGGACTCAAGCACTTAGACAGTCTACGGTCATTACCCAAACAGAGATGTATCTGTCAAATAGCCAGAACGCAAACCATTTAGGACCTGATTCAAGCCCACTGAAGTGTTCAGTGGGTTTTGGATCAAGCCCTTAGTGTTTTATAGGACAAAACCAACATCTCAGACTACCCAGAAAATAGCTGACAGTGCAACGCTTGAAGCTCCAGTGTCATGTCATCTCCGTGGGAAACATTGCTCATCTGGTGTTAACCATTCTGCATTCTAACTACAATACAAATATGAGTTTAAGGTGTTGGCCCAGTAATCTAGTCTCAGAGTGGGAAGGACACAGATAAAACTTGAATTTACTCCCTTGACTCTTAGTTGATAGATTATAAATGCAACATTTGTATTGCAAAGGGAACTAAGTAAGGTTTTGACTATCACTTAATCATTTTGGGGTAGAAATGGTATCTACGCAAAAATTGAGCTCCAGAGTTTGAACCCATCCAAAATCTTGACGTTGTATGGCTCCATGGTTTTGGTTGGTCTCATTATAGACATAGGGGGTCCACTGGAAAATTTGATTGATGCCTCTGCTTTGTTTAGAGTGGGGGTTCTGGTCTGGTCAGTTGCTAATTTTGGTAGTGCAGAAATGTTTCGAGAAAAAAAAAAAAAAAAAAAAAAAAAGGTCAAAATAGACCAGTTTTTGCTCTGGTGACCTTTTAAATACAAAAATAAAAGGTTCAGACAACATGCATTTGGTTGAAAGGCAGAAACTGTTGTGTTACTGATGTATTTTTGGATATGAAATGTTAAAAGAAAAAAAAAACTTAGAATTATAAAACAAACTGAGCTTCTGAACATGGGTAGCATGTGCAATGTCAAGTAATTGAGAAAAAAAAAGCTCCAAGAGTTAAGAGTGGATTTTATTAAGCATACAGAAAATGCAAATATCCAAAAGATTCTCCTGAATTTTAATCATTCTCTAATGCTGCTATGGAGACCTCACATTGCTTTCAGAATGAAATGAGCACCACCATCTTTTTAAATTGCTCACTGCATGCACCAACGTCCATGTTCTTTTGACTTCTTCAGTAATTGTAAGTCATTCTGCACAAAGCAGGTTGGTTTAAGATGAAGGAAGTGGGTTTTTTTTTAAATTTCCCAAATCAATTTTTTTCTTGGCGTCTCATATTCTTCTGCAGTATAATTGGACAAAAGCTTTAGGGTGTGTTCTTGAACAGAAACATTAAACTAGTGGAAATTAAACAAGAAATGTTCATTTGTGGTCAAGGAGATGAAGTTTTCCCCTCAAAGATTCCAGTTTGGTAAAAACAATATACTTCAGAAAACTCTGGATATATTTAGGGCTCATAGGAAGAAAAACACTGGACTTTCGTGAAATTCCTTGACAGTCTAAAACTGGTATAAAGGCATTACACATAATTTCCACTTTCTGTCCTTTTATTGAGTGGTGGTGAGCCATTGACCACCAGCCCATCCTAGCATCCGGGTGGCATGGTCTCACCACATCTGGCAACTCTAGTTCTTCTCTCCTTTTCTCCAAGCTGTGATGATTTGGGGAGACCTCTGAATGCTGTGTGAGATTGTGAATCCTACGTATTTATATCAGGCTGCAAACTCCATTGTGAATGTGCAGCCTTTTGCCGTCTCTGTGGTCTGTCTACTTGCTTCTGTATTGGCTTGAGTGTTCACAGAGTGGTGGCAAAACATAACAAGAGAGTTGTGGAAGTTCAGTGCTTTCACTACTGAAATGTAATTGCTCTAGACAAAGGATGGGCTCCCTACCCTGGGGAACTGGTTTAGCATGGGGAAGCCACCTTGGCAACAAAGAGTTTGCATTCATGTGGGAAAGCTAGCACGGGCATCAACTGATGCACGGGGCCCAAGGTTTTAAAAGGGCAAAAGTGGGTCTGTTCAGGAGCCATTTTTTCCAGTCCGTGCGGGAGAGACCACACAGTATGTGATAGTCTGCATGAGGCAGGGGACACTGATGGTCTCGACTCCCTAAGGATTCCCAAGGGAAGGGTAAGATCAAAAGGGATGTGTGTGGCATTTATTGTTTTGTATGATCTGTGCTCTCTTGTGCTTTATTGATTAAGTATAAAAGAGCATAAAGGTGTTAGACTGTGAGAAGTGTGTGCATTGACTGCTTTACAACTACTGTGTGTTCCTGAGAGAGGTAAACTGTAACCAGAAGCTTCAAACCTTTGGGGTGGAGTTAAAGGAAAGGGTGTGTTTAACTACCTGGGAAAAAGAAAGGTCAGTGCTGCACTCAGAGGGCCTAGGTGGCTGGATAGCAGGTTCTCACATTCGGAGGGGATGCCAGATAGGAGGTCTGCACCCTGAGGTGTTTTTAGGGCCCCAAGATTGGGGCAGTGCCTCCATTCAGACTCCAGGGGTCTGGAAAACCTGGGGATATAGAGAAGAGGCTTGGATTCCCCTTATAGCAGTCCTAGTGGGTGGCCAGAGGGGGCTCACTAGGCTCTGTGACACAAGCCACTGAACATATTTCCAAATATTAGTTTCTTAACTGAAATGTTAATGAAGGGAGAGGAAGAATGTTCTTGTGGTTAAATCCTAGAACAGTGAGACAAGAGATTTGCCTTCCGGTCCCTTCTCTGCCACAGACTTTTTGAATGCCCTTGGACACTTCCCTTAATCTGTGGGTCTCCAGTCCTCATGAGTTAAAGGGGATACCACCAAACTCATGGAGATGGTATGTGGCTTAATTAATTAATATATGTGAAATCCTTGGATGGAAGATGCTACCTTATATTAGTGCCAAGAAAAATATGTATTGTATAAAATATGTTGTAACTACATAAGGGATCTCTGCAAATACAAGTATGGACAGTAATAGGATTTTATATTGTATTTCACTGACATTTGTGTGTAACACTAGCTGCACTTTACCAGTATATGTTTCCTTTATAGTCCCATGCTGATTAACACATTTATTTACAGCCACCTTGCACCATCTGTTGGTCGTAGTTGTGCTCTACATTTTGACAAGTGAGGGCTAACTGATTGGAAAAGTAGAGTATTAGAGATTTTGCCACTGACGGTATATCTAGTCTGCAATCAGAGTTGTGATTTCATCATGTGTAGCCATAGCCGTTTTAATCTTACACCAGGTTTCACATATACCAGTGCAGCTCCTATGGCTTCAGTAGATTTACTTCTAATTTACAACAGGGTGACAGATGACTCAGACCGCCCAAGGGGCATGATGAATGAGCTCATTTCTCAGGACAATAAATCTTTCCCGTCTTCCACTTCAGTTCAAACATCGCTGATCACCTCTTCAGTCCCTCTGACAGCTGTGCTAGGTGTCACCTCTTCAGTGAGCCCCAGTAACATGACCCACACAGTAATTAGAAAAATTACACTTCTTTAAGGGGTTGGGATTGACTATCTTCTAGGAGAAGCAGGTCATGTCCAAATAGGGCCTTATGAGCAATCCTGTATTTGCTTGCACGAGTCAATCCTATCTGACAAGTCATCTTTGGAAGGAGATGAGTTCAGTTTGACATATTAGAGTCTCCGGGCCAGAATCTGTTGTGTTACCTCAGTGTAAATCTGGAGTAACACCATTGATTTTTACACTGAAATTGCCGTAGGGCAACAGAGAAGTTGGCTCACCAACACTGTAGCTGTATGAATAGAGTTGCACTATTTCACACACTTATCTAATTATGCAGTGAAGAATGAAATTGAAGGACTGGACTTATACACATCCAACAGAGTGAGTCTTGTGGTCCCAGTTCTGGGTTACATGAATATTTCAAATCAGAGCTCAGTGAAAACGAGACGATCATCTACATGTGTGCATTGACATTTCAGCTGGGCGTGACCTGCCCTGGAAGTAAATAATATGGAACAGAAAATGTATGATGTATTGTGTACATCTTGACAATGTTTGCGAGAGAACTAGCTGTAGTAGAGAGAAATTCAGCAGTAGAATTATGAAGCATTAATGCTATGTGGGTTTTCTGTTTGCTTTTGTTTCATGGTTGCACTTAGAAATTGTCATCTTCATGCTACGGGGTAAGGTTGGCAAATGGTAGTTAATAATATGATTCACAATATGAAATTTGATTGTACTGGGATTTTTAAAATCATGGGGCAAAATCTTACTCCATACTGCATGATATGATGGGTCGGGGAAGGCGGCTCAGGGAGCCTTTTCCCCAGCACTAGAAGAGCAGCTGAATAATTCAAAGTGTGCAAGGTGCGAGGAGACCAGATACTACCCTGACCAGTTCATCACAGCTGCAAGTGGGATGGGCTGATGGCTTAGAGGTGTAGCCAAGTCACTGGTTCTTTTACTACATCAGCTGTGGTTGGCAGTAGGGGCTGTGTTGATTGCCTTATTAAGGCACAGAAGGCTTATATTTAACCCATTATTTTAATTTATATTCTACACAACCTTAGCACAACTGCACCCAGAGTTGACTGTTGACTGCAGTCGCAGCTCCCTGCCATCCAGAGCCCCACTTTCCAAAATGGAGTATGAACTTTGGCCCCTCAGCAACACCCCACATCCTTACTGACAGCTACTCCACACAAATATGGGGTGGAGGGAGTGCCTGGGAGAAATACACTCATCCTTTATAAAGGAGCAGGAAGGTGATTCCTCAGCATGTTCATCTGGCTGCCTTGAACCATCCTGTATTATGCTGGCACAATGGCTTTGGAATCCTCTGCATGATTGCATCCACCCCCTCCATCACCCTTGTATTGTTGCAAATAGATCCAGCAGCATTCAGCCTATGGTGTCAACTGTGTAATCATGGGCAGTGGGTATCGTAGGGTTTCTCCTCCCCACCGCCCATGCTCCACACTGAGGCCCCTGCTTCCTCCAACTTTGTCCTGCTCTTCCCCCGTGGCCCCACCCAGGTGCTGCTCCTCTTCCCGCTCTTGTTCAGCCTCTTCCCTGAAGTGAGCAGGGGCTGGGACCAGCACTTGGGCCACCTGGCGCTCTGTGGCTGGAGACGCCCGGCCAGCCTGGCATTCAGGGTTGGGGTGAGCCAGCTGACCTGGGGCTAGGGCCGCTTGGGGCTGGGACTGCCTGGGGCTGGAGATGCCTGGAGCTGGGGCAGGATTGGGCTGGCGGACGCTCTGGGTCTGGGATGCCCGGCTGGCCCAGGGTTGGGGCCACCTGGGCTGGGGTGGGCTGGGGCCAGTGGTTTGGACTAGCTGGCAGGCCAGGACTTGGGCCAGCTGGGGTGGGGCTCCTCCAACCGTGGTAGGGGGCTGTGGTGGAGGAGGGGATGGAAGGGATATGGCCTTAGGAAGAAGGGATGAGACCAGGGGCTAGCCCTCTCCCGAACGAGGGGCTCAAGCACTGCCCATGTGTGTAATGCTGTATATATACAAACTGGTCATGTACAGTTATCTTGACCAGCCTCTGGAAGATGTTCCCGTCCCAAGCTCTGCATTACTATTACTTATTACAGAATCACAGGATCATAGAAATGGAGGGCTGGAAGGGACCTCAAGAGGTCATCAAATCCAGCCCTCTGCAATGAGACAGGACCAAGTAAACCCATACCATCCCAAGGTAGGTTGTAGAATCCCTGTCACTGGAGGTTTTTAAGAACAGGTTGGACAACTATCAGTCAGGGATAGCAGCAAGGGAGATTTAGGTTAGCTATTAGGAAAAACTTTCTAAATATAAGAATAGTTAAATCTCCCTTGCTGCAGATTAAGCCCATTACACCTTGTGCTACATTCAGTGGACATGAAGAACAACTGATCACTGTCTTCTTCTTATCTGTCCTTAATATATTTGAAGATTGTGGCAGGTTCCCTCTCAGACTTCTTTGCTCAGGACTAAACATGGCCAGGATTTATCCTTTCCTAATAGGTCAGGTTTTCTAAACCTTTTATCATTTTTGTTACTGTCCTCTGGACTCTTTTCAATTTATCCACATCTTTCCTGAAATGTGGCACCACTTCTGAGTTCAATTACCTCCCCTCTCTTATATAAGATAAAGTTAATACACCGTAGAATGATATTAGCCTTTTTCACAATTGCATCATACTGTTGACTCACGTTAAATTTGTGATCTACTATAACCTTCAGATCCTGTTAAGCAGTACTACCATACAGCCAGTTAGTCCTCATTTTGCATTTGATTTTTTCTTCTTACATGAAGTAGTTTGCACTTGTCTTTATTGAATTTCATCTTGTTGAATTTAGAACATTTCTCCAATTTGTCAAGGTTGTTTTGAATTCTAAACCTGTCCTCCAAAGTGCCTGCAACCCCTCCCAGCTTAATGTCAACTGGAGATTTTATAAGCATACACTCCACTTTATTATCCAGGTCATTAATGAAAAGATTGAATAATACTAGACCCAAGACTGACCCCTGCAAAACCCCACTTGATACGCCCTCTTATTTTGACAGTGAACCATTGATAACTACCTTTTAGGTACCGTCTACTACCTCGTGAGTAATTTCATCTAGACCACATTTCTCTAGTTTGCTTATGCGAATGTCATGTGGGACTGTGTCAAAACCTTACTAAAATCAAGATATATACTTCACAGTGCTTGCCAAATTGGCCCTGTCTTCATCTTTCTGCTGTCAAAGTGAATGCGCATTTTTCTATACTTAAATACTGGAATAATTACTTGGGGTCGCTGAGGTCACAGCGCAGTAAATCTTCAGTGCCCAGCCATGCAATATTGAGAAATAAATTTCAATTTCAAAGGTTCATTCCATTGATTTATCTCTGGAGCCATCTCAGTTTCCTCAGCTCAGCCATATCATAGATCAGATATTTAGTATTAAATTACATGCACAATATATTAAAAATATATACTGTGTACAGAAGAGCCAAACCCTGAAAGACTTAAGAAAATAAGAACGGCTATACTGGGTCAGACCAATGGTCCATCAAGCCCAGTATCCTGTCTTCTGACAGTGGCTAATGCCGGGTGCTTCAGAGGGAATGAATAGAACAGGTAATCACCTAGTGATTATCCCATCAGCCATTCCCAGCCTCTTGCAAACAGCAATCCCTGCCTATCCATTGGTGAACCTCTCCTCCATGAATTTATCTACTTCTTTTTTGAATCCATTAGAGTCTTAGCCTTCACAACATCCTCTAGCAAGAGATTCCACAGATTGACTGTGCACTGTGTGAAGAAATACTTCCTTTTGTTTGTTATAAACCTGCTGTCTATTAATTTAATTTGTTGACCCCTAGTTCTTGTGTTATGAGGAGTAAGTAACACTTCCTTATTTCCTTTCTCATCAGTCATGATTTTATAGACCTCCATCATATGCCCCCTTAGTCATCTCTTTTTCAAGCTGAAAAGTCCCAGTTTTATTAATCTCGTCTCATATGGAAGTTTTTCCATACTGCTAATCATTTTAGTTGCCCTTTTCTGTACCTTTTCCAATTCCGATATATCTTTCTTGAGATCTGCACGCAGTATTCAAGAGGTGGATTTATAAAGAGACAATATGATATTTTCTGTCTTATTATCTATCCCTTTCCTAATGACGTCCTAACATTCTGTCAGTCATTGACTGCTGCTGCACACGGAGTGGATGTTTTCAGAGAACTATCCACAATGACGCCACAATCTCTTTCTTGAGTGGTAACAGGCAGGGGTGTTGCTATTAAATAAAAACAAAATGTGGATGACTAAAGCAATAGCTCAAGGCATCTTTTAATCCGGTCTGATTGTCTTGTTTTTCACATACAATATGCTATGCAGATGACAGACAGGATTCTTTTCCTCTGTGTAGTCATAATACAGGGTCTTTTCTCTGTTCTTGGTATCATCACAAAGCTCAGACATTTTACAGCTTCTCTTATCTGTGATCACACATTAATAAATACAGCAATAGCCAGACATTTAATGAGATAAAAGTATGATTAAGAGATAACATCAATGTAACGTGCCACGATAATCATGTTCTGTTGCTTGATAAATGTTGAGATAAAGATGTTGCAGTCTTTTTTATCTGACGGATACTGAGGAAGTCTTGACAGTTGCACACTATGCGTAATAACAGGTTGGACACAGGGGGTGAGATCTTCTGCTGTGCTGTGGATGTTCAGTGCCACACCATCAGCAGATTCTGGTTGTAAATCTGGTGTATCAACCCTTGGAGGACCACTCTGGTACAGTGGGATTCTTCTGGTGACATGCAACCAACACAGCAATCCCTATCCCTTCCCCTGCTGCTAGAACACAGGTGTGGCCAGGATGACACTATACAGCTCTGCTCAGATGCAGTTTTAGTCCTTTGGGTCTATTGGCAGCTAGTGTAAGAGCTGTCCTCAATCTGCTGTAAACTATATCTGGGGATCAGGCCTGTAGAGTACAAAGGGGAGTGTTATACCACATGAGGAGTCCTTCCCCACCCAGATATGGGCTGAGTACAGTTCAGCTGCACCCCAAGATAGGACTCTGTTTGTCTAAAGCTGTATGCAGATTGAGCTTCGCAAAGTGCCTGAAGTGAAAAAAATGGCCTAGGTGGGAAGATGCTGTTATTGTCTTATTGCATGATTCCAGCAATACTTCATGTTAATTGGACCAGGGATCAGATTTGTCCTGTCCTCTAGCAAACCAGAAACCACTGCAGCTTTGTAGAAGTACATTGGAATCAGCTATCCATTTTCTTGACTGGGTGCCAGTTATTTCATTTGGTAGAATGCTCTTATACAAAACTTGAAGTTATAAATAAGAAGAAAACACGTAACAATTGTTGAAGGAATTGTTGCATGTAAGTAGCATGGTTCTACCTATAAAAGAGTTAATACAGGTCAACTCCTGTGCTACACAATATTTTCCATAAAACAAGTTTATTGTGGCAAAAATCTGTAAGGGACTCCAATGAACGTGGCACTTGAACAATCACAAATGATGGATTCAAGGAAACAATGTATGCACTTAGCTAGAAAAGTGTTCAGCTACGTGAAGGGGCATAGTAATCCAGACAAGCCAACTATCAATATGTGCAATGTCCTTCATTTCCAACAAAGGGAAAAAAAAGGTAAACACTGGATCGACATGAAGAACACCCATTATTGTGTAGGGCTTTGTGACTGATATGAGTACAGAAGATAGACCTGCCCGTTATAGCCTACAAGCTGGTCATATAGGCACTACAGAAATGCAGACAAGGAGATAGACAGAGAGCTTTGGAGCTCCAAATGGAAGTGGAGAGTATAAATACTGCAAGCAAGAGGCAGGAGTGTTACTCTTTAAGATCAGCTGAAGGGTCTAATAAATTGCTGCTGGATGTTGGGAGGATGCTACTGGGTGGGCTCTGGAGAGTTTCCTCCTGTTCTCCAACCACACTGTGATCCGCCTCAGGCACGTGTCACTTGAACATGGCAAGGGGATGGCAGTGGCTTTGAACAGCCAGTTCCCCCTGCCCTTCCATGACATTGACTATGGTGTGGTCATGGGGGTGAGCTCATGAGTGAAATAAGGAGCAGCAGTAAGGATGTAGGAGGTAGGAGGACAGCATCAAGAGGAAAAGTGAGCAGAGCTTCTTCATCCCTCCCAGTAGCTTGTACCACTGGATTTTAGCAGCTGCTGGGGTATTTTTTTTTTTTTTATTATTACTGTTTTAATAACAATTCCCCAGTCACCCACTGGTAACCCACCTGGAATCCCAACCTCCCCGAGACTCCCTCCTCTGCAGTACTTAATATATGTACATGTAAAACTAAGGAGCAAAACTAACGTATTAGGACAAACAGAGGCCTGGTCTTAGCAGGTGCTGCTCATTTGACTTCAACCAAACCCCAGGCCTCAGTTTGGCTCATTTAATTGCACTCTGCACCCTCTACTGCTTAAAAGTGTGCTCCATGTGGCTCATTGATTTGTCCTCAGCAGAAAGCAATTATTGCTGCTGTTCACATTCTGCAGCAATTAGGGGGTTTGCTGGCTCATCACTTTTTTTGCTGACAGAATAATTGTCAGAGCTTTGTGTGCTGAGCAGTGCCAGTAATTCTGGTCATGAGCAAGCACATTTAACCATGTCGATCTTCCTAGTTGATCTCGCCACACAGGATGGCACAATTTGATTCTACCACATGAGAAACTGATATTTCTGAAGATAAAGAGCATTTAGAATGAATAAAGGAAAATGCAGACGAGAGAAAACTGGGGGAGAGAAGAGGGAATGCTTTTAAAGAATACATCTAGAAAATGTTTAAATAGTCAAATGAGTGTGGATGGTTTAGTTTGTACGTGGAGCTGCTCTGAGTCACTGCAGGCATGTACTGTAAAATGCTCTACACCCCATTTCCCAGAAAGCGACCACTTTGCACAGCCTCATTAACTTTCTGAAGGATCATTCAGTATGGAAGCAACATTTCCTGAGTCCTTAACCACCATATTTAAACAGCCAGCTCCACAGTATCTCATTAACTCAACAAGACGAACTGTATTGGTTCCCATTCTCGTTCACACTAAGGTCATTTTACACCATTCTGGCAGTGTAAGGTTGCCCTAAAGTTCGTGTCAATTACATTTGGATTCACTTTAAGGTTCCTTTACTCTACCAGAGCAGTGTGGCCTAAGTCCTGATCTCACCTACTGATATAACTGACTTAGACCAGTGCTGTTATTTTCCTTCACATCTGAGAATAGCTATAGGGTATAAAGCACATTTATACCAGCCTAATTATGTCTACACACTGGGGATTGTACTGCTTTAACTCTACTGGGATAGCTAAAGCGGTACAGCTATCATGTGGAAAAGAACTTAGTGTCAATGAGAATCAGGCCTTTTATTTCTGTATTTTTACAAAACAACTTCATTGTTGTAATTTGAAAATCATAAAAAGGGGCTAATATCATGGCCATTTAAAAGTGCAGACAAATGGAAAAATCTTAAGGGGTGAAAACCATAGTAAGAAAGATGTCTATCTAGTTGCAGTTTCTTCTACTACAAATGCTGCCTTAACATTTTTCACGAAGGCTTAGCAATACATTGCTGAAGTAGTCATTTAGATAAAGTATGAGATGCTTTGTTGTTTTTTCTAAACAATTGATATTTTAAAAATTAAAATGCAGGTACTTGGGGCTGACACTGGGTGAAAACATTGGAAAAAATCTCCCCCTGCTTTTCATTCAACATTTCATCAAAATGACAAAATTCAAAAGATTTCCACCAGCTTTGCTTAGGATCTGATTTTAATTGGGCTCCGCCAGTACAACTATTTTCATAATCAGTGATATATAATCTTGCTCCTGTTTGCAAGAAAAACCAGTTTTTCAACCATACCGGGTGCTACTCACAAGCCTAACCTTCCTTTCTCCCCACCTCATGGTTTAGTAGTCCTGCTTGACAATCTTTTTCTCCCTAAATATTCAACATCCTTAAAAAAAATCTCTTTGCTTCTTTTACGCATGCCTGTAAGCCTAAGCAGGTATCAGTTACAATACCCTACTAGCTTACTGCCGGATATCAATTACCCTTTGGTCAAGGATCTGTGCAGTCTCTGGCAGCCAGGATCTAAATTCCAAGCCAATTGTTTTCCCACCTGAGGAAAAGTGGGAGGCTGTTTGGGATTGTGGGATAAACATGAGTTGGATGTTTCTGCTAAAACAATCAGTAGAGAAAGTTAACCATTGGACATTTTAGGTGTCAGATTTATCCCTGTGGGATGAATGGGTTGATTCACACCTCTCCGAGCTATTATTTCAAGCCCTTTGTAGCCTCAGGCAGAGAAGTTAGACCACACTGTGTCAGTTTACATATTCAAGTTGTTCTTCACAATTGCAAAAGCTAGTTTTGTTTTGTTTGATTTATTAATGTTTAGATTCCAGAGCAGTTAGGTGGCAAACAGTGGATTCGGCTGTGTTATGGTGTCCACTCACTGCTGATGGTGTCTCCTCCTGGTGGTCTTGGGGATTTGCTCTGCCAGGTGCTGCCCTCCTCTGGTGGTGTCCCTATCTGTCATGCTTTCTCACCCCATGGACTCCAGGACCTGCAGCTTCATCTTTATGACTTAGCCCTCCGGCCAGGTCACTATGTGGTTCCTCGTTCCAGGGTGGAGTGGGGGTATGCAACAAAGTCTCCCAGAACAAGTCAGGCAATCCACTGTCCTCTCCTGGCTATTTCCATATCCCCAGTGGCTGGTGGGGGAACCCAGGCCCATCCTCTACTCCAAGGGGGCAAAATTAAGGTTGGGGTGGGTGGGATAAGTCAGGCAGGATGTCAGTGAGGATGATTCCATGGCAGCAGGGAACTGTCTGCGTCACTTAAATAGTTTATTTCCAGACTTTTAAACCTCCTTATTTTTAAAATGTAGTTTTATAGAAAACGAGTGTAATTTTGGGGTAGCAGGACAGAGTATAGGCGGACTCAATTGAAACATGCTTTATTCAGGGATTTTTTTGTTTGGGAATGTATGTTTAAATTCATATTATGATTCTGAGTACATTAAAAGGGGAGATAAGTTCCTTCCCTGATCCAGCCACACATATTTTCCCCTACCCATCCCTCCCTATCCACTTGCTAGTCACATTTTCCTTACTCTCCACGCTGTCATTTTTATTATCCCTTCAACCTCAAAAGCCCTCAGAAGTCCCCACTCCTAATATATAAGGGAAGTTTTCCTACATTCCCAAAATCTTTCAGTACATACTTCTGCCTCACTATGTCCAAACAATCCCCAAAGACAACCTCAAGGAAAGCAACACAGTTGCATAGGTGCTGGAATTAGGGGTGTTGCCACACCCTCTGGCTTGCAATGGTTTCCATCATACACAGGAATTACAGTTTGGTTCAATGGCTCTCAGCACCCCCGTTATACAAATTGTTCCAGTGCCACTGCCCGGTTGTGTTGTTCTGAAATCTAATAACCATACATGCAGTTAGATGCTGGGTGTATGTAGTCAAATGCAACTGACCATAAGAACGGCCATAATGGGTCAGATCAATGGTCCATCTAGCCCAGTATCTTGTCTTCCAATAGTGGCCAATGCTAAGTGTGTCAGAAGGAATGAACAGAGTAGGTAATCAAGTGATCCATCCCCTGTCACCCATTCCCAGCTTTAGAGCATGGTTTTGCATCCCAGCCCATCCTGGCTAACAGCCATTGATGGACCTATCCTCCATGAACTTATCTAGTTCTTTTTTGAACGCTGTTATAGTCTTGGACTTCACAATATCCTCTGGCAAAGCGTTCCACAGGTTGACAGCTAAAACTCTCGTCCAGACTCTCATCTCCTATCTCACTTACTGCAACTGCCTCTGCTGGCCTTGGCAAATGCAATCTTGCCCCACTCATATACATTCAGAATGCCACTGCACAGATCATTTTCCTAGCTCTGTTGCTGCTCTCTTTGCATCCCTCCACTGGCTTCCCTGTCTCCATTGCATCAAAAACACTTTCAAGGTTCTTCCTAGCCTACCTACCATCCCTCATTCACTACTGCGTTGTCAACTCCTACCTCCGATCAGCCCATGATGCCAGCCTTCATCAATCACTTATTACGTTTTTAAACAAGCGCCTTTGTGCTTTCTCCCATACTGTCCCTCATTCTTGAAAGGAGCTCCTTGTAAACATCTGCAAAGCCACCTCATTTTCCTCCTTTAAATCTCTCTTTAAAACTCTCCTTCGCCAAGATGCCTACAAAAACACTTGACAACAGTTGACTGCTGGTGTGCTGAGAGCACGGCCTATCATACTGACCAATACTGTCTCATTGTTTCTTTGTGCTCCCTTGTCCATCTGTTTTCACCTGCTGTTTCTTGTCTTATATTTAGGGCCTGCACTAATACGTTAGGTCTACCCAGCTACATTGCTCGGGGGTGTGAAATATCCACCTCCCTGAGCAACGCAGTTAAGCGATCTAATCCATGGTGTAGACAGTGCTATGTCAACAAAAGAATTCTTCCATTGATCTAGCTACTGCCTCTTGGGGAGATGGATTAACTACAGCAATGGGAGAACCTGTAGTTAGTATATACATTGAAGAGTTACAGTGTCACAGCTGCAGCTTTGCTGCAATAGCAGTTTAAGTGTAGACATAGCTTTAGGCTTGGTCTACAATACCAACTTATGTCAGTACAATTACATTGCTCAATTTCATACCTGAGCAACGTAGTTATACGGACCAAACCCGCAGTGTAGAGAGTGCTACGTTGATGGGAGGACTTCTGTTGACATAGTTAGTGCTTCTCATGGAGGTGGAGTACCTTCATCGATAGGAGAAGCTCTCCCATCAGCATACGTAGCATCTTCACTAAGTGCCACAGCTGCACCACTGCAGTACTGTCAGTGTAGACAAGCTCTTATATTGTAAGATTTTTGAGGCAGGGACTGTTTTTTATTGTTCTGTGCTTTGTAGAGCGCCTAGCACAGAGGGGCCCTGGTTCATGAATACAGCTGTTAGCCACTTCTGCAATACAAATAATAAATGATGATGATATCTAGCTGCAAGGTAGAATTTATGTTCTGTTGTGCACCTTCAGTACTAACTTTGATCTGCTGTCTTTAGGGTTAAGAGATGATCATTCTCCATGTTAGCTTAGCCATGGATACCTCAGAGTCCTAGTAGAGAGTGGCAAATGCCATTAATCATGCAGAATTATGGAGTCAACATCAGTGGTGGATCCAAAGGGTGGGATGAATAAAAGGGATGAGGTCTAAAGAAGGAGTTACCAACAACTGCAGGGTAAAGAAAATATTGATTCATATCCACTGAATTTTATCCATCTATCTATGCCTATGCAAGCCACTGGCCAATATTCCACCATTGCAATACATGAGAAGTGCAGTCCAGAACCTATTTACAAATATTCAGAAAAAGGATTCTAGTTAGTTGTATCATCTACATTGCCAAACAAAAGCATTTATTTATCGAGAAACCCCATTCAGTTCATTTTAAACTGGTAAACAGCTGGGATACATTTTGTTATTTTCACATTAAAGGCTGACAGAAAGTCCAGAATTCTGAAACATCCGGTTTTAAGTGGTTTTTGTGATGTGAATTCTACCCATATCAGTCCAACAAACTTGGCCATATATAGGGCTGCACACTGCAATCAAATTTTAGTCCTTTAATGGTAATGAATCAATTAATTTTCCAGCCACTGTGCAACTTCCTTTCTTCTTTACTTACTGTTTTTAGCAAGATATTTTTTTTCTTCAGTCTTTTCATTTAGATGTCTGATTTTTTTTTTAAAATGACAGTACATTTCAAAACCTTCATAGCTTTGTGGTGAACCAACATGCTTAAAAACGTGAACAGTTTAACAGAGAGATGATCTCACATTCTGAACTTAACAAGCTATCTTGAAACCAGATGCTATGCAAATGTTAAACTTTTCTTCTCCCCATTACATCTGAAGCTATTCACCAACCTAATGGTTTTTTTAGTTCCTGTCGATGCAGAAGAAAAACAATTAGGAAGGAGTAAGATGTTTTTAAAAGTGTGAAATTGTGAATAATTAATAGTTTGTAATGGGAATTTTGACTGAATGGAAACTGCGGAATTTGCCTTCACTAATTATTAAATAAAAAAAGCAGGTCAAATAACTTTAAAGTGTCAGGCATCAACCCAAAATGACACAGAACTTTTTAATTAATTGAGAAACTTAGCTACCTAACTCATCCTAATATGCCTAATTATAGCAGTGTTGCACATTGTTCAATCTGAGTTGTGAATCCTTCTCTGTGCTTGAGTCTGCAAAAGCTCGGAGTCTGATTCTTTAGCTCAAGCTGTTGAGACACTTAGCTCTGGAAGGCATCAGTTCAATTCCCAGTGAAGACCATGATGTTGGTACTCATAGTTGCATGTGTGGAGTAGAAAGATCACCTGTTACTTGGTGAGTTATGTGGCCCCTGAGGACAAAGGAAAGAATACTATTATTTATATTCTGGGTTCTATAGCAGGCCAGGTACTTTAAAACAAATAAAACCTAGCCGTTTGCCCCAAAGACTTTACGTTTTAATTATAGACATGACAGGCTCTGGGAATACCACCAATGAAGGAACTCTGAAACTTGAAGTCATTACAAGCAAAGTCAGCAGCTTGACCCCTCTCTGAGCCCCTGGGACAGGGAAGAGTTGGAAGGGAGATGTCTGAGACGAGGGAGGGGAGAGGGCTGGAGCGCACTGGGCATTGGGACTCATAGGAAGCAGAGCTTAACTTAGAGCAGACCTATGGCTGCTCTACTCAAAACCATGGTCAGGCAGAGTCCTTGCTGCATCAGAATGCAATGTGGAAACACAAAAGGGACTTAAAGCTACCTTCACTACCTCTTCCACCCCCACTCTCACCCCCATGCCTGTGCAGGAACAGGTCAACTAAGAATCGGCCTGTAGGTGAGAGAATATAAAAATGCTGACAGGGAAAGGAAGAATATGGGCTACAGTAATACGATCATGCAGCTACTCTGCTAAGCTATACAGTCCCATTAAATGTCCAGAAGCAGTTTCTTAGTTTTATTTCCTCCCCTCCCTTTTATGGACTGTGTGTGGGGGAGTGGTACTGAGGGATGAGAGAGAGGAGAGATTGCAGGGGGGCAAGAGTTGGGGAGTTCAGAGGGAGGGATGGATAAGGGAGGCAGCAGGGGGCTTGAGGATAGCAGAAGTTGGAGGGTGGGAATGGGCAGGGAGATGGGAAGGAGTGGTGGGGTGGGAACAGGTATGGGAGAGAGGAGGGGAAGGACAAAGACTAGGTGATGGTGCAAGTGGTGTGGTGAAGTGGGGAGAAAACAAATGGTGGCCATAAAAATATGTGGCAATAAAGAGATAATATTGGAGGAAACTGTGGTGCTAGGATATGTGGGGTTGATGGATTCGTACAACCTGGATCAGGGGGCTCAGTGTAGCCCACAAGGAGTTTCTGTGGTACAAAGGGGGTGGATGGACCAGCCCTAGACCCTTAGGGTGTGTCTACACTGTAATAAAACACCTACAGCTGGCCTGTGTCAGCTGACTTGGGGATGGGCTGCAGGGCTATAAAACTGCACTGTAGATATCTGGGCTCGGGCTGGAGCCGGGACACTGGGATCATCCCCCACCGCTGGGTCTCAGAGCCTGGGCTCCAGCCCATTCCCCACTGCTGGGTCCCAGAGCCCAGGCTCCAGCCTGAGCCCAGATTTATACACAGCAATTTTATAGCCTCGCAGCCTGAGCCATGTGAATCCAAGTCAGCTGACATGGGCCAGGCACGGGTGTTTTATTGCTGTGTAGATATGCCATTGGTCTGTGGGAGGCTCATCAGCTCAGATTAACCGGCCCATCAGTCTAACAACAGCAGCCTGTCACTCAGGGCCCAACTGGACCTTCAACCCTTCTTTTCCAGGCTGGCAAAGGCAGGCAGTGTGGTGGAGTAAGCACTCTCCAGCTCTTTAGAGGGACGTTTTATGCTACCCTTAATCAGCTCCTGCCCGTGGAAAGAGGGGCAGCATTGGCAGTCTCCACAGGGAGCTGTGTGAAGCCTTACTTAGATGGAACAACAGTCATCACAGCATAAGGCTTTTGAGGCGAGAACAGAGAAGATTGTGTGTTCTTGTTCCAAAAAGACACCCTCGGAAAAGGAACAGTGTGATAGCAGAGCTGGTATCAATAAACAGAATATTTACCAGAGTGACGACAGTACTATGGCATCTCCCATCCTAAGGTACCAAGTGACAACAGGTACCTAGGGCAATGAGCACTGCGTTTTGTAATGAATTTCCCCAGAATGCTTCTCAGTAATAGCATACTCAATATGCAGTCCCAATCAGCAACCAACAGATTAAATTATGGTTGATGAAGGCTAAAAGGCAACATTCACTTAACTGCATGCAACATCCAAGCTACAAATGTTATTCGTAACTCTGTCTTTTCGCTAGATATGTCAATGTCAAAAATAGGTCGGTAATTCACCTCTAAAAGCTCATTTATACCATGGTATATGATGATATGACAGAATTTATTTGTGAATTGATTTTAATTTGTCCAACCATCAATATGATATTGGCACAGCCAGTTATTTTCAGACAATTTTTGAGTTACTATTGAGTTAATTTTTGAGCTGACTATTTTTATTTTCCATTCTAAACATTGGGTAGGAGCAAATTCTGGCTACCTTCATGCTATCGTTATTGCTTAATGGGTGTGCCATCTAACTGATACAGTAGTAAATGCTGTCCATTGTGTAACGATGCCTATATATATATATATTAAAATAAAATATTTACCGAACTGTGAGCACTTCCTTAGAGTTGCTGTCGTCTACCATCTTAATAAAAAATTACTGTATTTGTCGTCAGTTTTTATAGTTCATAGACCAGTCCATGGGTCTTTTGAATATGTGCCATTCATATACCTTTAGGTACATTATATCAGAGCTTAGGAAAAAGAACAATTAATGACCTATTATGTAGACACATATTTATAGTACTTTAAAACCTCTTTAGCCAGTGATATACAATGACTTTTCCATTGATCTGACAGATTCTCACATAAAAACACAAGATTATTTTCAAAGAGTACACAAACTTAAACAGATAGATAGATAGATACCCTGAAAAGGTATTGCCTTGAAAAGTATTTTTCCTTAAAAGGAAATACTTGGTGATTTCAGGAACTTCGAACACTTCAACTCTGCAATGCCAAAGGGGCTGAACTATTCTTTCATTATCTTTCCTCCCCCAATTCTTAAAGTAGAACGCATGACAGATTTCGGATTGAATACATTTTCCATTTGCTGAATCGTTGTTTTGTTCATAGCTGTTTGAGGTTAACTCTGCACGTATTAATCAAACCCACTACTTCCCTTCTTGTAAAACCAAAACAAAGTCTCATGCACTTTTGGGTACAGTATGTGTATGTGTGCGCATATCTGGGATCAAAGGTATATATATATACTCTGAATCTGTGTGGGTTCAAACATTTCAAGATTCAGAATCCTGAAAGGTTTTGCCCTTTTTCCTGCTGTTCTGATTATAAATTTGATTTAATTCCACCTGGACCTGGAAGGCAACAGGCAACTTCAACTTTCTAACATCTACCTCTTCGCTGGAATGCTCTCACTGCTGATCACCATTGGCTTTCTCAGCACAGCCTCTGGCATCGCCAAAGGTGGGTAGATCAAGGAGACCAAAGGTGTGTCTGGGTGTGTTTATATTTTCTCAGTTTCACCCCTTTGCAGGACAGTGATTCAGTATAGCAAGGAGAGGATATATTTGAAGTTAGGTCTCTGAATAACGCAGACTGGGTAAGTCTAGGGATTCTAGGTGGACAAGTCCAATATAATGCACTGCAACTCTTTTGGGAAAACAGGCAAAGATTCCAGAGCAGTAGAGTTACTAGAGCTGCTAGGAAAGATTCCTGTATAGAGCAGGAATATACAAAAAGTTGGGTTTTAAAATCAGATCCTCTGCATGAAACTGTTACTGTAGAGATAGAAGTTGAGTGGACAAAGAGGGAATAATACAAACTTGAATCCAGCTCATGGTAGCAGGTTGGTCCCTGCAGTTCTTACTCATGCAAAATCCATTGACTTCCATGTAAAAAGTGAAAACCACAGAGCTATGAATAGCAGTGGTACTTTGCAACCAGTACAGCCATAAATGCTTGTAGCAGATTTTTTTAACTTGTGATTTTTATTTAAAATGTTTGCTGTGTTTTATGAGCATTTGCTCTATGTAACTCCAGTGGCTTAGAATCAATCAATGCAGGGCATGTAGAGTTGGTTAAAAAGTTTCAAAGAAAAGAAATGTGGGCAACAACTCCTCCCCTGCCCTGAATAAAAAATTTGGAAAACGTTTGCAAAACGTTTTCTGACCAGCTCTATTGTTAACCCTAATGATCAAGTGTGTTCCTCATTGAAATTTATCAGTTTAGGAGTTTATTTCTACTTTTTAGAAAATTTGGTTTAAATTTCCACAATCCCCAATCAATTACTTACAATGGAAAAAATTTTAGTATTTGGAGTCCCTTTTGTGCAAGCTTATATATTTAAAATGCTTTATTTAAAGAAGGAAACTGCAGTATTGACAGTCCATTATGTGAGTCCATATCAAACGCTATTTAAAGAATGAGAAACAGCTGAGATTTCCAAATCAGCTATCACAATGGCCTTTTAGAAACTGCACAATTTTTTCTTCAGGATTTTTAGTGTATTAGAAAGCATATAAGCAATGAAAAAAAAAAAGCCTACAAACTGAGGGTGAAAGGAAATCTCTTATCTGTTTCAAAAGGATCCAGCACAGTTTGTTTCCAGGGATGAAGGATCTTCAGGGTGGAATCTGTTTCTTTGATTTTATAGGTTTTAAATAAGAGCTTACATATTGTAGCACATTTCTTTAATGTGTTAATTTATCATCATTCTCTGCCTTTGATCACAGCTATGGAAGTGACCCAGCCAGCCGTGGTGTTGGCCAACAGGGAAGGAGTTGCCAGCCTGGTGTGTGAATATAAGCACATTGGGAATGCGGAGGAAATCCGAGTGACCCTGCTTAAACAGATGGGCAAGCAGTACACTGAGATCTGTGCTTCAACCTACACAACTGAATATGAGATGTTCAGCATGGAAGAGGTCATTAAGTGTCATGTGAGCCCCAGCCAAAACAATGTGACCCTCACTCTCATGGGGCTGCAGGCCACTGATGCTGGTCTATACATCTGCAAGATGGAGCGACTGTACCCACCACCCTATATTATGAACACGGGCAAGGGGACACAGCTCTTTGTCATTGGTGAGCAAAGCAGCCTGACTATACTACATTATTCTCTGATATATGGTTTAATGAGCTGCTATTTTGTATGAATAGAAGCCATGTAAGGGTCAGTGTTAAAACAGTTTAAAACTTTGAGATCCATTATTTATTCTTATCTCTTTAAGGACTGCTTGTGAACACTGGGCTGTAAGAGCAATGCCCCATATTGTACTTGTGTGTGTAGACAGATGTGTGCATATAAATACATAACTAGAGAAGGCCAAACCATGCAGTCATTACCCAGGTAAAACACCCTTAAGGTCAATGGGATTTTTTGAGAAGGTATGGACTGTAGGATTTGGCCCTGTTAATATTTTAGTGAATTTTATTATGGAGAAGTGTAGTGCCCCAAAAAGTTAATGAATTGTGACAGATTCCTTACCAATGTAATGTTTAACTGATGTATTTCAGATCCGGAGCCCTGTCCAGACACTGACCTGTATCTCTGGTTATTAGGAGCAGCTGCTTCAGGATTGTTTATTTATAGTATCGTCATCACAGCCTTTGTCTTGAGCAAAGTGGTAAGTGCCAAAGCTAGAGCACCATACAATTGACACTTAATTGCATGAATATGGCGGAATGAGAGTTATGATTATAGAAAAAAAAACCCCATAGGGTCAGCTTCAATGGAATTCTCTGGATCCTTTTTGTTGTTCTAGTGTGGAAAAGCAGCCTCAGACCTTGCTTTTAAGCTGGTTTATGGCTGCTTTGTGTTGCTAGAGTGGCAGAAAGCAGCTAGATCATATCAGTGAATCTGACCTGTTGTTCAGATTAGTTTCTGCACTAACCTGACTGCACTGGAATCCTGAGCAGAAGGCACCAACCATTACTGGGATCTAACACAATATCAGTCTTCACATGTACTCTGTTCCACACCGCTGGCTCAGACAGAGACGTGAGCCTGACGCTCTGTCCTCCTTCCCCTCTGTACAAAGTGAATGTAAAACGCTACCAGGAGTGAGAGTAGAGAACTCGGACTTGGCAGCAAGTAGCGCCCACTTTTCCCAGGTGCAAATGGTGACATGAACTGAAGACAATGAAGGGACAAAGCCCTGGCCTGCCTCTCTCTCAGATGGTGAGAGGGGTGTGTATTGTCTGTTAGAAATGGGCTGGAACCCAAACCTCAGATCCAAATACACCAAACTACTGGGCACTCAGACCCAGATCCATTCTTTTCAACTAGTTCCTGTCTCTTTGAGCCACATCAAACACCCACAATATTGGTACAGAACTGAACTTTGCAGTCTGAACCCCTCTCTAGTGTTAATTCAGGGCAGGCTTGGCTATCTTTACCAAATGCTCCTCTATCACAGATGCTCTTGCTTCCACTGACAAGTTCATAATCATCTCATCCTACTAGAGAAATAGAGGCAAGGGAAGGTGACTAGAACATATTCCCCCCAACAATGTAGACAAGCCAACAAATTTTGCTTATCACTCTCCTTCAAAACACCACAGTCACTGATTAAGAGTCTGTCTGCTTTGTCGAGTGAGACATAGGATTTATCTTATTTTCTTCACGTTTTATAGATTCGGAAGAGGAAATATCTCACTACGGGACTGTATGTGAAAATGACTTTGGAGGAACAGGAGAAGGAAGTTAAGCCATATCACATCGTCATCCGCTGAGGCACAAGAAAATAGCAGTGGGCTATTTTCTAGTTGTGATGGAGATTCTACTTATTTGACTTTCTAATTTAAACAAATAAAATCAAATTTCCTAATATAAAGGGGGAGGGGGAGAAAAGAAAATACCTTGTAATTTCTACAGAATGTATACAGTCCGGAGTAGAATAGATGAATGAGAAGGTTATGCATTAATATTTCAAGGATAGTCCTGTCAACAAAAATGGCTACATTCTGGCCATTGATTCTGTGAGTTGTATTGTACCACCATGTAGCCTATATATAGCATTAAGAGCTATTACTGTTGCAGTCAAATGTCTTACTGTCAAACTTCAGCATATGTGTTGGCCAATTGAAATCAAACACTATTAAGTCAGAGGCTTGTGCGTCATCGCAAAGCTAAACATGGGTGTTTGTGAGACTGAGGAAGCACAGTACACTAATGCATAAAGGAGTGCTGCTGTGTTTCAAGGCAGTGCTGTGCATTTGGTGCCATTTCTTGTGTTAGTGCTTAGCATTCCCACCAGTCTAGGCTGGTGTTGATGACGCTGCTGCTGTGAAAGCCTGATCTCAGCTCCTTTTGCTGGCATTGTCACAACAGTGCCGTGCAGGAGTTAACATTGGTGGCATTTGAGCTAGCACTGGCAGCACTGTTAGAAAGAAAGGTCTCACTGTAGGAGTCCTATTAGCCTATTGCTGTGAAAACACTCCAGCTCTGTTGGAGTTTTGCTTTTTACAAATGCTAAATTAGCATCAATCCAAACGGCAGAAAGTCTGGCGCTGTGTTTAAAGAGACTATTTTCCATGAAAATGAAGAAAGTGTATAAGTTGGTTTATTAGTTATGTATAGTTCAATAAAAAACCCTAAAGCTTTTCCTGAAGTCAAGTTAATTTGTCATTCACCATTCTCAGAAGAAATAGGAAGTGGCTACATGCTAGAATGCAGTAATGTCAAAGGAACCTATCACCTTCTAACTCTGAGTTGTTTTCATTCCGGTGCCCACACCTGGGCATTGCCCACACTCTCACAAACACATCTCGTTTCAGCTTTCCTCCTTCAAGTATTCAGTATTCACCATTACAATATGTCCAATGATGCTTTTGTCTAATTAAGGTTACCATGGCATTACTTAGAGTTACAGGCAGTCTTCAGTACATTACATTCAGAAGGTGACTGTAAGGATTTTAATGGCATGTTCTGTAGATCTTTACACAAAAAGCTGGTTCCAGTTCCAGAACCTATTTTATTTTTCCATCTCCGAAAGAAACTCTTTCTCAATAAATAGAAACCAACTTCAGAAGCTGTTGGAGATCAGAACAATCCAAATACTGTCAGCTACGCTCTCCCATTTTGACTCTCTGCTTCTCATGCAGCCTTGCAAATTTAAAGCAAATGCTTCCGTCTCTCTCAGCTCTGCTGTTGACATTCTCTCAGCCTCTTTCCCTTGAACTCTAACGCCTGTGTGGTTCTTATGTCACTTCAGCGCTCTCAGCTTCCTGGGTGAAGTCCCAGGGAGCTCCTCTGGCTCCTTTCAGCTACTTCCCTCAGGCTAGCCCTGTGCTGTTCCATTCTTCAGTCACTTTGATAGGCGCCTCATGGATTTCCTCTGAGCTATCTATTTGAGGGGTTTTATACTCCCACTCATCACCATAGTATCTCGGCCTCTACCAAGTAATAAGCAACAGAAAAGTGCCTAGCAGACTAAATCCCCAACTCTCCCATCTTTCCTCACCCTCCCCAGTGCGTTACTAATGTGATTCTCCATTCTCCCTCTCAGACACTCTGTTCTTATAATGCCTGGGCCAGAGGAAGGGTCGCAACGCCCCAGCCGGACCATGCCACTGGCTTACTCTGAGCATTCCATCAGAGATCTCAAGGGTTCTTACCAATACCCAGGAATTACGACCCACAAAACCGTTTCTGTAAACTGAGGCAAGGAAAGGTCAAGGGCAAGTTTTCAAAAGTGGCCAGTGTCACACACTGAGGGCCTGGGCACACTCAGCTCCCATTGCTGCACAAGCTGTGGGTGCTCAGCCCCTCTGAATATCAGGTTTACGGCATTGCATATTGAACATCAAGAATTTGAAGCACACAGAGTCAGTGACTATTTTTAAAAGTTTGGGCCTAAGCAACTTGCCCAGAGGAAATCTATGGCAGAGCTGGGAATAGTCTTCTGGTCTCCTGAGTCCCAAGTCTAATTCCTAACCTTGAGTCTATACTTCCTTCTTTTTCTTCCGTCTCCCTTGCCCTTCCTCTTACCCTCTATGCAAGATTTTCTTGTCCCTAGTTAATCCTTTAGGCTCTAAACTATGCACTTTTCTTAGTTTGAAAATACTCAATGAGCATCAGATACAAATAAAATGGGCTTTATGGGGATGAGTTGGCTGTCACTCTAGCCTATGGCCTGGAATGGCAGCCGAAGCCCCTTAGTGCATCTTGCCCATGGCGTTAGGGCTAGCAGATCTGTGTAGCTACAGATCGCATGGATCCCATAGCTTGCCTGCATGTTTGGCATGGAGACCCCCCTCTGTGAGCCTTGGGGTGCAGCCCCATTCCAGGGCTAAAGTGGGGGTGGCGGAGCTGGCTTGGTCTTCCTCTGTCTGATTGAACCATTAGTTATTTTTATGCTAAGAATAATGCTCCAAGACACACTGCAGATAATGACCCTATACGTGTCACTACTTCTACACAGGAATCTCCCCTTGACTTCAGTGATCATCTGTAAAGAGTCCTACTATTAGAGTTTATGTTAAAATTATCTAAAACATGGGGTTAATGAAAAAGTTTCTACTGATCTGAGTATAATGCTTAAATTATCCAAAAGTAACAAGTTTGGTTTAAAAAGCCACAAAAAGCATATAGTACATAATCTGCAATATCCCAAATTAGGGTTAATACATTTAACAGTACAATTTAAATATCAGTATTCAAATACTGAGGTACATCACTCATGGGAAGTTATACTAAGGGCAGCTTGCAGAAAATAAATACAGTAATGAGTGTAGATTGTCCCTCAGTAGTTGAGAATTTAGTATAGTTGTCCCTAAATAAATACAGTCTATTAGAGAAGTATTTTGACCACTTTCCTGTCTTTGTTTCTCATTGGAACAGTAGCTCATTTCTTCTGGTGTTGCCGATGTCCAGTGATATGTTCTAAATAAATGTCCCTTGACTATCTATTCATATCTAACACCATGAGTCATTGCATCAGCCAGGTATAGCACGGACTGAGGCCTGGTCTATACTGCCGGTGAAATTCGGGGGCAGTCAATGGGAGTTACGCAAGCTATGCAGAGTAACTTGTGCAACTCCTGTCAACTTCATAACTTCTGTTTAGTGCGCCGTCTCCACTGTGCTGCACCGACGGGAAATGCGTACCCATTGATGCAGCGCTACACTATTTTTGGAGGTGGTTTTAATAGATCGACTTCCAGATTGATTGAGCAGGTCTTCTCTTCTGCTCAGTCAATCCACATAGATCGATCTGACGGTGGCGATTTTGCTGCCATCAGTGTAGACATACCCTGATTCTGCATTCCCGTAGCACTTGCTCATTACTGGAATCTCATGTGCCCAGGGCTCCAATGGTCAGCATGTGTGTTTGAACCTTGTAATCCCAGCTCTCAAGACATCAGCCAGGGAGGCATATTTCTCCATCTTTTGAGCCTGGGCATCACGGAAGGCTGTGGATCTGGTCTCAGAATGAACTGTGATGTCCAACATGAGGATCCTCTTCTGTTCCTCGTTAGTAAAGATGATGTCCGGTCGCAGTTGACCATCAGTTCCAGAGATGGTGGAGTTCATGGCAACATTCCCTACAGGTGGTGGGATGGCCTGGATTAGGTGGACTCGGATGGCATTGCAGCGCAGCTGCCAGGCTTTGGAGTGGGGCTTGCAGCTGCACAAGATGTGGGGTAGCATCTTGTTGGCATAGCTGCACTTTCTACATCGCTTATCCTGATTCCCCATTCAGTGAAATGCAATTGAGCCCGGCCCTGTGGATGAATCTTCAGTTGGAAAATTGGAGGAAGCTGCCCCTGGAGAGGAAGCGGCTGCTGGAGTCCCACATGCATGTCACTTTGAAGGCCTCACCCCGGCTCAGCTTCTGTTTCAGGTTTTCCACGTACTGCCAATGGATGGCATCCTTCAGGATCCTCTCCAGCTTAGTCCTTGTTCTCGGAGTGATGATTGTGTGCTCCATGTTCTTCACCTGTGGCACCAGGATTCCTAGTTCCTGACATTCTTCACACCACATCCAGTGACAGCTGATACACTTCTCCAGATGTTGTGCTGCGGGCATGAGTCCAAATTCAAACAACATCCTCACATCTCTTCCAAATTTGCCTTCCAGGGAGCCACTCAAATACGTGGCAACATCTGGACGGGAAGGGGCCCTGGTGATTAACTTCCTGATGACGTCATTCACAGCACTCGCCACGATGCACTTACCAGCACTTTGCACTTGCAATGGCAGGGCACTTCAGGCTGAAAGATCTTCATTGTGAGACTTTTCTTTAAAAGCTGATTGCTGTTGGCCTTTAGGCACATAGTAAAGCTCTCTCCATTTATATGGGCACTGGAGAAGGCTGGGGTGTGTGTGAGATGGAGATGTTGGAGATGTTTGGTTAGATTTTCGATAGGCTGCTTTTTAAGTTAGATGAGACTATCTGCTCATCTAAGACTGTTGCTTTTAATCCTGGATTGTGTTCTTAACTATTTGTCAGGACCCCTGGATTCTGCCATTGGCACCTCTCTCTTGTTTAAAGTGAAATAAACACAATAAAATGTCCACTTAATTATAAGTCTCTACTCTAATGACAAAAATACTTTTAGTGTGAGTTATGGAAACAAACAAAATGTATTTGTAAAATATAGAGGGGTTTTTTTTTTTTTTTTTTGGTTTAAAACTACATTTGATCAGAGAGATTTGAAATAAACTGTACAAAAATTACAGATAACATTGGGGAGAAAAAAACTTAAAAGGTCCACATCTGAAGCTGTCCGAATTTGGTATTGTAGCAGCACTTTATCAAGATAGGAAAGAAAAACAATTCATTTATGTATAAGTTATCAAATCCTTCTGGTAAGTGACACTCTGGAAACATTCAATAGCTTCGTAACCTGCTGATTTCACATTTTGCATTCAGGAAAGCTGTCTACATCAGCCCTTCTCATCAGAATAAGCTGGTTTCATAAAGAAGCTTTGGGTAGGTGTTATAAATGGCTACCCACAGGGTACAAGAGAGTTCTGTCTCTTTATTCTGTTGAAAAGATGACTCTCCGCTCTATGAACTAATAATATTTTCCTTTCCTTTACAACACTTTCAAATGAATTCATCATAGCACATTCTATGATTAGTTTCCTTTTCTTTGAAGTACTGGTTTATTCAGGTGGAATATTTTGGGGCTATTCTCGCTCTTAATCTCTCTAATATAATATCAACTAATTAAATTTAGAAGTGGATAAATTTTACCCAAAGGGTCTAATCTGATGTCACAACACCAGTCCTGGAATTGTGGGGCTCTCTTCCTCCTCACCCCACTTTCAAAATCCTTCATGTTCATGGGATCATTTATATTGTAATTTTCAGCTTCGCTTCCATCCAGTTTATTCTCTCTTTTCCATGTAATGTCTGATGATGAATTAAGATCAGGCATCCATGCTGCTATTATTAAATGTAATCAACAGCTTTGCTGCCATTGATCATCAGGCATTGTGGACTTGCCTCTGGCTCCTGAAGTGAGTAAACAAAGCTGCTTCATTCTTGTCTGTCAGATGCCCTACTTCAGAAAAGCATTTGCTTAATGCTTTCCTGAACTGGGATCAGAAATTACACTGGATAGTAGTGGGTAACTGCTTCTCTCCCACAGATCACATGTGGGAGGTGCCCCAGAGTGGCATTCTGTCTCCCTTTCTGTCTAACTTGTATATGGGACTGTCAGGAGCAGAGCTGGGTGGACAACAGTTTTCCTGTCCTGCAAAATTTTTTGAGATTTCAAAAATGTGTCCGTTTTGCACTGGATGAAACCAAGACCTTTCAAAGCTTTCATCAACAAACAAACAAAAAATCAGAATCAGGGTCTCGAACCTGGGTCTCCCGTCTACCAAGGGAGTACCCTAGCAACAAGTCAATTTAAGGGGTCTCTTGTGCTCAGCAATTCCATGCTGGGCCTGAGAAAATTTTCCTGACTAAAGTTTAATCACAATGGGTTTGTTCCCACAAAATGTTTTGGTCACAGCAAACAGATGTTTTTGGATTAAAATCTGTTTACTCAAAAATTGCCCTAGCAGTTTGAGTTTGGGAGGGAGGGGAGAGAGGGAATCTTTGAAGAAGATATTCTGGGGATGAGGTTATTGCTTTGATGTATGGCTAATTTAGCTATTTTTTCTTGTAGGTGATTCTTTTTATGCTGCTAGGTCTCCATTATGTGACAGTAAATCTAATCTAATTCAGTCTTAGGTGTCCAGAGCTTTTTGGTATGGGTGTTGCTGATCACAGTTAAATGGAGTCTCTTTTTCTCAATATCTGTCATTTGACTGCAGCCCAGTATATGGATTACAGTGTCAAACATTGTCTGATGATGCAGTTGAATACCGTGACCCATACCAAAAATCAGTTTTGTCACATGAGGCCCCTGAATAAATCACAAAATTTCACCCATTACATGAACAGGCGGGACTTAATTTCCACAGAGTATGAGGCTCTCTATTGCTTTAGTATTTTGTCGAAAGTTATCCCAGCAGCTACATGAGAGAAACAGCAGCAGAAACCACATTTCTGGGTGGGAAGCAAGGGAAGTAGATAGTGCTAGGAGATTGGATTCAAGTTGATTATATACCATGAAAAATAGCTCTATCTTCAAAATGCAGCCTTGTATTGAGTGGTTTTGCTAAGTACACAAGCTACTCAATCTCTGAGCCCATGTTTTATTGCAGGTACATCTCCAGAAACTCTTGTTAGAATTATAGCTCCATAAATCAGTTCCCTCTTAAATATATTGTATTTCATTTGTCTTGAAATAGGAACTGCAAGTTGACTGATAAATGAAATGCTGTCTGGTTTCACCCTAGTTGCTATAAAAGTCTCTATTCTTTGCTGAAATGTTATTTTCAGGTGTTACAATTGAGATGTAAAATTGATGTCTTGATCTTCTGTGGCCATTAAAGATACCAAGGCACTTTTCATAATAGCAGGGTGTTAAACTAACTGTCCTGGCTGAATTTCAAACCTAGACATGTTGCTCATCAACTATAGGTTTCCCCAAGGTTTCAACTGGACATGGTATTCTTCAATTCCTGTCCTAACTCGTTTAGTGTTGCTGTGCACTATTAAACAGCTACTACTTTTCAGTGATGGGTGACATGATCCCTATATTAGTGACTTGCCCACATCACAACAATGGTATGAGTTTTAATTCTTTTAATGCACTTTGAGATTCCCAGATGGGTCTTCTGTTGGCGAGACTGTGCTGTTAAGCATAGACCTATGTTGATGGTTCGCTGAGTTATATATCTATTTATCTATCTTGAAACGTCAATAAGATGAACTGTTTGTCAAACATCCTGAAACATTGACAAGACACCTCCCTTATGCAGTAGTTCTTTTAGAAGAGGACAGACGGACTATACAGGATTCAGGAAAGTTAAATACTGCTCTGTTTATAAGTGGGTTGACTAACCTGAGTTTTAGGAAGGCAGAATCTGAATGTTTGTATTTTAAAAGCACAGCACTGACAAACAACAAAAGAGTCATGGAAATTTTGGTTTGCATTATGTTTCTACAAAGAAGAAAGATCTTTCCTCTGAAAAAGGCTTATGCAACTGGTATCTATCATATGGGGGCTCATATTACTAGAGGCAGATGAATTTCTTTTGTATCACACCAGTGGGAACTTCACCTTTGACTATAATAGTGTTCAGTCTTTTCCTCACTGTTCAGTTGGTAACGTCTAAGTCACAAGTATGTTGTTTGTAGCTATTAAGCTGTAAGGCTTTTTTGAAAGCCATGCTTACACAGTTTGGTGCTCTGTCCCCTTCTCGTGGCTGGGCCTGCTGAGCCTGCTAATGGCTTTGAGCTAATCCACTGGGTGGTTGAGGCTCATGCTTTTAGATTCAGAGTTCTGGGATTTGATCCCCACTGATGACAACTCATCCAGGGAAGTGAGACCCATACTGAGATTGGGGAGTATATACATGTACATAGACATATTCTGTGGCCAAGTATTTCTGGATTAGTGGTTTTGGGCACCTATCTTGAGACACCTTAAAGGGAATTAATTTTCAGAAAATATCAGTCAAGGATTGGGGGCTCTGTTGTGCTAGGGACTGTAGAAGCAAGTAATAAGAAAACAGTCCCTGCCTCAGAGAATTCACAGTCTAGGTTTGCGACAAAATGCAGCAGAAGGAAGAAACATATGAATGGGGTGAAAGAATGAAGTAATAGTAAAACAAACGACCACTGTGACAGCTTTTAGCACAGCAGGTGCAGCAGAGAGGCCCTTCCCCCATGGGGACTGTGTTGTGGAGCTCATGTTTTCTTTGGTGCACCTGACCAGAATGTTTGAGCTCAGAAACTCAGGCTACCCCCTACAAAGGCACAGAGGATGTTTTTGTGGAGTTCTCACCCTGCACCCTTTCCCCTCACGTGTGTAGCCAGTCAAGTCTGGCCAGGATCCAGCCCTCCTTTTACATGTATGTCGAAATAACTAAGAAATGCTTCATACAATGGGCAACACTGGGTTTATACAAGGAATTGTGCAGCATTCGCTGCACCTATTGCAGTAAGGCTGCAATTCCACTCAGTGGCTATCCTGTCTTTGTTGAAACTTCTGCATTTAAAAAGTATCTACAGTCCCAAGATTCATATATGGTACTTTAGGGAATAATCTTGATGCAAACATCCATTTTTCTGAAGAGTTACAGGCTAAAATATATATAATGGTATCCTAACCCATACTGAATAAGACATCCTTGCTGTGTACTCAACCAACAAACAACATATTAGGAGATAATACAACATTACCTACCATAAATACCACGGGCTACAGTCTGCTCACTGAGCTGCATGACAGTTCTTTTCAAGGTTAGCTTTGCTTTCTCTTTGTATACAGAACCCGCTTTTACTGAGAATGCTGCTGCCGAGGTTGTGCTACATAGGGAGAGCTGACTAGATAGCAAGAGATGTGCCATGTGCATCAAAAAGGAGAGTTCATATTCCCCCTCCTGTGCTGGCCACCAAAAGGCAGGGAGAGTACTATTCCTCACAAATACTGATTAACTTGTGGCACTTTACAACCCCAGACGCTCCAAGTGGAGCTGAGAATGCTGCATTTTAAAAGCTTTAACAAAATTGATCAAATAAAATTACAATCTGCTTCCAAAGTCAATTTCAGTGAATATTAGCTATTTTGTATTATAGCAGAGGTGGGAGAACTTTGGAAAACTCAAAGGGCTATTGACTAGCCACTTCTTTTTTTAAAAAAAAGTTCTCTAAGGTCCCTGTTTTTTTCAGACATTATTAAAAACAAAAGGAGACAAAAGAAAGTATCAAACAAAACCAAACCCAGATATCATGGAGATGAGCATGGGATAAATACCTAGATAGAGGGAAGTTCTTTGTACTCAACAAAATGTGGAAAAAAATCTCAGTGAAGAGAGAGACATTGCCATTCTTTTATATCCAGTTCTATTTAACACGTCAAGCTAATATACTGAACCATTCCAATTATAAGAATGTCAAGTAGAGAGTAAGATGTAAATGGCCAAATGAATCCCCCTCATCAGCACCCCGCAACTACTGCTTTCTTCTTCAAGGCAGGAGAGGCCCCAAAATCAGAATGTCAAGCAAACATTAGTGAGCCACCACTAATGTCACTAGAAAACATTACAATTCCTACAGGAAATAAATAAGATATCTAACAGACTGGAGTGACTCGCCTTCTTTTGTGTTTGTGCAACAGTCACCATCTCAGCCAACACTCAGGAGACTGAACTGGGGACCTGCAGAGCTAGAAGTCTGAGTTGCTACAGTTTGAACAAATGAGCCAAGATTCCCTACCTGGAGCTGTAACAGACTCATATCCTCTGAGAGTAGGCACGGAATGGGACCAGTAACATACACTAACCCGTGGATTACATTTGTACAGCACCTAGCACATTGTGGGGACTACCAAAACTAACAATCCTACCAACTATTAATTATTCCTGGGATGGAAGAGGTACCAGGATGTCAGGCCCAGAGACTATCGTCTATCTGTACTCAGAAGTATGACACAGAAAGCTTCCTCAGAGTACACTGCCAGCATGCCTCACTCTTGACCCAAAGGGACTTCCTCTGCTGATGAGAGGGTACTTGAGTCTGAAATAGCAAATTTCAGTTCTGAGGCTGTTGTTTGAGATATGGACGCCTGTTCTCTAGAGAATGGTGAGGCTAGTGAACTGAGACCATCAACAGTCTTCTGATGGCAATATCTTGCAGTTGTTACATAGGTTGGTGCTAAACCAGTGTCAGAAGTAAAAGGCTCCACATTTCATTCCTCCCAGATCTGTTCAGTCTCCTGTGTGCTGACAAGATTTAAAGTAAAAATATTGCAAATGAATATCTGCCAATAACTTTAGAGGGAAAGCTGATAACTCAATACAAAGAGTTGACTCTGAGATAAAAATAAAATAAGTGTGTGAACATTTTTGTCAGTAGCTTGGGTCTGTTAAAGCTAATTGAATGACCAGCTACCATTTAAACTTTGCTACCTCCAAGATAATATTCAGGTATATCCATTATCCATTTTCTGGGAATGCCTGTAAGTAAAAGATAGCTCGGAAGTAAACCCATGTCTGGAATGGTGGCATCCCAAAGTCTTCAAGATGGCCCAGTCAAAATGGAGCTTCCATACAAAAGACTGAAGTTAGCATCATGAACAGCACAATGGGGACCCGTGGTTGGCCTCTAGTCATTAATACAATATAAATGTTAAAGTGAAACAACAACCACCACCACCACGGAAGAATCAGCCTTTAGGCTTTCTGTGAGAAGATGAAAAATGCTAATACTTGAGATCTATCCAACAAGACACAGACAATTTGAGACAATGCATACATTCCCCTGTCTTCTTGGTCCATTTTCATGCTAAAAGAAAGTCTCTGCTCACACTGAAGAGATCATTAAGACCTGATCCTGAGCAATTTAGAGCTTTTGATTTCCTACTGAACTTCATTTCAGAAACAGGTGCTTACTAGCAAAGAGAAAGAAGCAAGCTTGTTACATTCTGCAAAACCAGGGTTACAAATGATATAGCAAGGAGAAACATACTGTCCTTCTCCAGAACACAGAATATGTGAGGAAATTGTTAGAAATCCCCAGAGATCATCAGCAAAACAGCCCAGAAACCAAAGAAGAAGCCAGTTAAATAAAATAATCTAGGATGATTTGTAATGGTTCAAAATGTTATCCATGTAGTTAAAGTAATCGTTTGTAGTAGTCATTTCAAATATATGCGCTCTAGAGAACATATGCTACCGATTTCTGTTTAGTTCATTATCACTCTAATTAATATGCTAAATTCACTTTATTGCTTACAAAGGGGGAAAATTCACCATTCACGTCTGTATAGCAGAATCTCTACTTTGGCTTCCTGTGATTCTATAGAACTCTTTAACAGAGACTTTGGCTTTTGGGCTATAATGATAGGATTGAATTATTCTACCTTGATGAGACATTACATGCAATCCTTTTCACATTTTTCATTTTCTCAATTCTTCACTTCCTCTTTTCCAACTTGGCCTGTGGACAGGCCAATACTACTTACTTGCTTAAACGCTTATCTTGCTTTGTATTTGTTTCCAGTCCCTACATCACCTTAGAAATAATACTGACAATGGAAAGACAAGCATGTGTTCTAGCACCTGTTGAATACCAACCAGTTAACTATCATGTTCCCAGTTGATAAATCAATAAATAAAAAAAAAAAAGAAAAGCTTTAGAAGGCCAGTATTCATTCCCAGTATTGATTGTGGGCTACCAATTTATCCTGAAAGGTCTCTATTCTGTGTTGGTGAACATTGCCCTATTTCCATTGTGATTCTGATTTCACTAATAGTTTAATCAGATCTGAGTTTTGCATCACCGTTTTAAGCAATTCCCTTCCAGGAGGGAAAAAGTTACAGTCAGAATGAAACCATAGTGATGTAATGTCATCAAATGACATCAAATTACTTTCATTTCAGCTATGTTGTTATCTCTTGGTCTTTCCCAGTTTCATAGCATGATTTGAATCAAATGTTTTTAACAAACTTGTATTTTGTCATCAAACTAATGGGCTCAGTATAATGTAAATGCCTGGGTAGAAGAAGGAGCCTTATGCTCTGTGGTGAGGCTTTGCAAACTTTTCTGAGTATGGTGAACAGTTCTCTACCCTCCATTCTAGAAACAAAAATAGTGAGCTTGGAGCCGGACAACCAAAGCATTTCACTGGTATCTCCAGAGAAGGCTTCAAATTCCATCACCGAGGCAAAGATTTTTCTTTCAATTTGTACACTAAGATTATTTAAACTCAGACAGAATCTTGGGAAATAACAAGCAAAAAAATCAGACTTTGCAGTCTATAAAATCTACAGTCAGATTCTGATGCTGATTATACCAGTTACCTTCTGTAGTAACCCCACTAAAGGTCATGAGTTATGCTTGGTTTACACTGGTGTAAATGAAATGGGAATCTGGTCACCAACTTAGCCGTCCCAATGTTACAGTAGCTAACTTAGACTGGGCAATGCACCCTGCCATCGCTCATCAAATAGTTAAACTTCCCCTTCTCACAACCAAAAATATAGAACCAATGAAGTATTGTTTCTTATAGGAAGGTTGTCTTGCAATACAACTAGATGGATCAGAAGATGTAAATTGTTAATCACAGAAGTAACAACAGCCACCTGTAACATTATCTGCATTATCTATGCATGACACTGGGATTTCTTTTGACTCTTCTTGTTTTAAAAAGTTTTTACTGGAGACATTTCTCAGAATGTGGATGCCATCAGTGGTGAAAGAAAGGAACCAGTTTCCTGCTGAGCTTTCTAACTAAGAGAAAAAATATAGATCAGCAGCACCACAATGTGGCAGTTCTTAGTAATTGCTTGATGTCATTTGTTATGTGTTTGGGAGAAAAGAAAGGGTGAGAATAGTAAGACCAGACCTTGTAAAACCTAAGGGGAATCCTTTGAGATTACAGCAATCAGTGGATGCAAAGTTGTTAGTACCTAAAGAGGTTTGATCACAAATTAGGATGAATATATTTGCAGTTTGATGTGTGGTATTCCAGAGGAAAGTGAGTGGACCACATGTGAAGGGCCCTTAAATAAAGAAGTATCTGAACAGAGCAGGACAGTGTGCAACAAAAAAGTCTCATTGCAGGTTCTGCAGTGCTGGGACCTTCTGGTCTTCTGAAGTACTTTTACTTTGTACTGCCCAGATTGTGAACTGTCCCAGAGGCAGAGAGACCATAAAAAATGGATTTTTCAAAAAATCATCTCCCATCATTCATCTTTGTTTCCCTTGCTGTCTGAACAGTTTCAGTAGCAAAACTTCTTAGTTTAACTATTCATCTGAGCCTAGTTCCCATTATAATCAAAATCAGAAACACAGGCTTGTACATAACTTACTACATACTGGTGAGAAAGAAAACATAAACCCTAGTGTTATAAAGGGCTTACCATCAATCAAAAGGCCCCACCCCTTGACCTCCCAGGCCTGCCAACTTGTTAGGTTGATTCCATCCCATGACCCCTCAGGCCCTGCCCACCTGTCAGGTTGGCCCTGCTTCTCAGGCCCTGCCCACTCATCACCACAAGACGCATCCCCTGGGTTAAGATGGACACATGATCAGAAGCAAGGGAGTGGCATGTGACCCCTCTAAGAATTCCTCCCACTGCCCTCTACCAATCTGGGTGGGTTTCATTCCTGTAGAATCACCCACAGAGCAGATCTGATCAACTGGGAGAAGTTCCAGGGTCATACGACCCCTCTAAGAACTCCTCCCACTGCCCTCCACCAATTGGGATGGGTTTCATCCCTGTAGGACCTCCCTGAGGGTGGATTTGACCAATCAGGGGCAGGATCCAGGGCACTTTATATTGGCCATCTGGTCCACACAAAAATTTACAGAACCCTGCTTAGGAAAAAGGCTATATGTAAAAAATCTGTAAGAAATCTAAAAGGATTAAGTTAGAGAATGGTGAGGGGACAAACATGTGATATAAAACTTGATAGTTGTAAATAAAAATCTCTATTAAAAAGGGCTTTGTGACTATCTGTGCTTTTGTTAGAAGCTCTGTGTGGCCCTTAAATAAGATAAAAGTTTTGATGGAACATCTTGATTTGCTTTCAAGGGGCTATATGTCTTCTAAATAAAAACAGTTTGTGAGAACCCAACTATTGTGCCTTTGTGTAAAGAACTATTTACAGCAGAAAGTTGAAATGTGTGTATTAGAATTCTGTGGAAAACAAAAACAACAAAAATCTGTTCAATATAAAGCAAAAAAACTCCTATATTCTGTATAAAGCAGGGATGTTTAAGACGTGTTTGAATAAAATAGAATTGACTCATCCTATTGAACTGATGGTTTAACCACACCCTCACTGAAATAGCAGGGGTGACTATTGCCTTCAGTGAGTCTCTAGGTCTAGGTCTAGATGTGATTATCCACCAGGGTGTCCCATTTTCTAATTCATGAAAACTGGACACGAGTGCAGGAACCTCCCTCTTCCCCCTGCTCTGCCTCTTTCCCCGAGGCCCTGCCCCTGCCCCACCCCTTTCCCCGAGGCCACATCCCTGCTCCTCTTCCCCCCACCATCACTCTCTGCTCTCTCCATCTCCCTCTCCCTGCCAGTTAAGCAGGGCTCTAAAGGTGTGTGTGGAGTGACTGGGGTAGAGCAGGGGGAGGGGAAAGTCATGCTCCGGGGGAGGGGAGTGACTGGGGAAGAAGGGGAGAGGGAAAGCTGCGCACCATGTGCGGAGGGGTGACTGGGGCAAGACAGGGAAGGTGACCCATGACTGGGGCAGGACGGGGGAGCTGCCAGTACCTCTCTCCACTGGAGCCGTTCCTGAGTGCTTCTCCAGTCTCCAGCAGCAGCTGCTGCTCTTTCCGCCCTATTATCCACCCTTGTTTCCATCAAGGTTAAAGGTTTTAGTGACCAATAATTAAGTTTGATGGGTGTACACCACAGTAGGGGAGCTCTAATTAATATTAAATGAAATAAAACTCCAGGAGTTTGTTGAAAGCTATGGGTCAGTCTTTCTAGCAACTCAAAGTCATTAACAGTTTAAAATAATATATTTATAAAAATAAAGAAGGATCTAATTCAAAACTGAAATGTTTCAAGGGTTCACAAACCTGCACCATGCTTTGATGAAATAAGAATTTGCCGCAAGAACAATCAAACATTTAAAAGCTATGGATATTTGCAGGGTGTTTACTATGGTTGTGCTACATCCATTTTATTTAAAAAAACTTTAAGCATGAAAGAAACATGTTTAAAATAAAAAAACTCACGAAGATATTAATTGATATCTGCAAGGTCACACTCCCCTTCCCCCCGTCAGGAGAAGTTACAGTAACTTTAAGGATTGTTGTGTATGGTGATTTACTGTTTAATACTGTAGAAGGCCCTACAGTGCTCTGTTTTTTCATTGAAACAGGAAAATGTATTTTAACTAAAAATTAGCCAAAAACATCCCAGTTGTGCATAGAATTTAGTTTTCACCTTCTCAGATTACAAGAGGTACATTTGGGAGGGGTGCCTCCATTTCTTATGTACCCATTAATAAAGAATTGTAGTGATCAAATAAACCTGCTAACTAGAAACTTTGAAGTTTGTTTGAAACTATGGAATGGTATAAAAATCTCAGCTTTTTGGGGACTGTCCTCTTATAACAGAAACTATCTTGAACAGAATAGCTGCTGGACTGCAAGATGAGTTATGTTGCTTGTTTTTTAACTCTGAAAATATATATTATATAATGTTACTCTTTTCTCCATGCTGTCCTTACTAATAATGATGCATGTCTTTTTTACAGTGTGATCTGTTTAGCATGGAAACAGCAACGTCAAGCTGTATTTCACCGGGGTGCATTTTTAACTATGGTTGTCTTAATACTGTTTAATAAAAGTTAAAATAAATAAATAAAACAGGTATTAAACAGAGGTTTTAATGTTTAAATTGTTTAGAGGTTTGATGCATGTGAGGAATAATACTAACTAAAATTTTGCTTGTTCTTTAGCCCAAAGGCCCAGATACACATGGGGGAAAACAGAATAATCATCTACCAGCAGCATTTCTTTACCCTGTAGTGGAAGGCAAATTTCTGCAATTGGCTTTTGAATGCATGTGTCTTTTAAAATGGTTAAAAAGTTGGCTTTAATGTTTAAATTGTGAGTTAGAGGCCTATGCAAGATATAGGTGTGGTTTTACTGAAAAGTATTTTGTTACAAACTGTTGGTTTGCTGTGTTTAGAAAGACTGGGTTTTTTATTCTGTGCAAAATGTGTTTTAAAATGATTTAAAAAAAAGTTGGTTTTAATGTTTAAATTGTTGTTGGTGAGTTGGGGGTCTTTGCAGGACATAGTTGTAGTGGTGGGATTTAAAAAGTCTTTTGTTGCACGCTTTGTTTTTAGATGCGTGGTGGAAATGTATGCTTGCATTAAAAATGTCTAGGTTTTGGATAAACATTAGTGATAGAAATAAATCAAACCTTATGGTTTTTGTACAGCCTGAAATTGATTTTTTTTTAAAGCTATGACTTTTTAAATAGTGAGTGTTTTGTTTTTAAAAGGTTACAAGACTGTTTCATGCGTTTGGTAATGTTGTCTGCTTCACAGTATGGTCAGAACATGAAAGACTCTAAGACCAGAGGGTAAATAAGTTCAAAAGAAAAATGAAAGAGACAGCTGAGAAGGAAAATTCACAAGTGTCAACAGCTGACGGATGAAGCCCAGTAAATATATTTTGCTTATTTGTCTGGTTGTTTATGTGGTTTTGTATTTTAAGCAAATACATAGTGTGAGTAAGAGAGATTGTAGAGTTAAGTTTTGTGGTTCACCTTGTCTGCCAGTGACTTCCACAAGCTGTGGTCTCCTTCCTGCATGTGGGCAGACAATGAGAGGCCATCATGCTCGTCCATCTTCCTCACAAGCACTTGGGTTGCAGGGCTGGGTTCCAGTGTATCCCTCAACGGCTGAGCCAAAGGGCTCCCCTTGGCTGCTCCCTCCTTCTTGAAACTGTCGCTGATGTAGCACTTTCTCTGCAGGCAGCAGAAGGTCCTCAGAGCTAAAGCAAATTCTGAAGGTCTCAGGGGGGTGGTGAAGGAGTCCAGGTTTCCTCTCAGTGTTTCGATGATTTTTAAAACATGCATTCTTGAAATGAGATGGCCTCTTCCATGTGGCACTGGGACTTCCAGGGGCAGTGCTGCTGGCCAGCCAACTGTCGAGCTCCAGAGACTGAGGGGTTCTGGCCTAGACCCACGTGCTACACCTATTCCTATTGGTTCACGTTTCCCTTCTGGAATGGCCTAAGGGGAGGGCTGAAGCCCACCCCAATTAGTAGAGGGCGGTGGGAGAAGTTCTTAGAGGTGTCACATGGCCCTCTTCTGGGTGGGTCACTTCATCCTGGCACGTGCCCTTTTTGGTCAAATCCCCTCTTGTGGCGGTCCTATGGGTCTGAAAACTACTCTGATGGGGAAGCATTCTCAGAGGGGAGGGGGGTCACATTACCCTCTTTCAGGTGGGTCACCTGCCCTGGAACCTGCCCCCAATTGATAAAATCCACTCTTGGGGAGATCCTATGGGGATGAAACCCACCTTGATTGGTGGAAGATGGTAGGAGGAATTCTTATAGTGGTCACATGACCCATTTCCAGATGGGTCACCCGCTCCAGAACTTCTCCCAATTGATCAAATCTGCTGTTGGGGCAGAGCTATGTGGGTGAAACCAATCTGGATTGGTAGAGGGCTGTGGGAGGAATTCTTAGAGGGGTCACATGCCACTCCCTTGCTTCTGGTCATATATCCATCTTGACTCTGGAAGTAATACTCCAGGTGGGTAGTGCGAGGGGCCTGATAGGTGGGAACAACTTGACAGGTGGGCTGGTCCTGAGGGATCAAGGGGTGGAGTCTGCCCATCACCTGGGTGTGGGCCTTGTCTAGAACCAGGCTTTACTTGTCCAATAAAGTCAAAATCACTGATAGTTATTGCAGTCCATATGACAATGCAGAGAATTTTCTGAGACCCCACTGGACAGGCTGTGAAGCAATGTGGCTTATTCTTATTATTCTCATTAGTTGTATATAGCTACACTTCTCTCTCTCTCTTTCACCTCATCCATTGTAAAAATAACTTCCCTGGACTCTACATTAATGTCCCAAAGCTCTGCAGTAGTCTTACTGCAAGATGTGTGCATGAGTCTGTTAACATACAAGGTGGATCTGAGACATTTTTACTAAGCGATGAATAGCTCAACTATGTCAGCTCTGTCTCAAGAGAAGGCCCCCCTCCCTGCCTCTTTTGCTCACCCAGGGGATGGAGAAGGGGAACAGGCCCTGAACACTAAGAAGCATGTAGTTTTCAATTTTCTCTGACCTGCAGGCAGGAAGTAGTGCTTGGTACAGCTCCTTGTGGCCTCTACCTACCCTTTGCACATGTGAGAGCACAAATAGATCAAATAGTTCTGCACAGAATGTATGCAAAGCACAGTAATCTTGCTTTCATTTTTATATAAGATGAGATTTCTCTCTTCTAGGTTTATATGCCACTCCCACCAAAGCAGTGTTTGTTCGAGCCTATCTATAATGGGAACTGCTTAGCAAAGCTCCGTGTAGTCTACTCAGAAAGAACCCCCCAAATTCTAGACTTTTAAGATGTGATTTTGAAAAGTGCCTAAGTCAATTGGGGAAGTCAGCACCACGTGTGCTTCTAAATCACTCAGGTGCTTTTGAAAATCCAACCCTTTTGTTTCATGTCAGATTTCAATTTGATCGGTCTTATATCGAGATGAACAGCTCATTAACTTGTTTTTCAATGGAACTTACACCTGTCAGAGACTCTATTTTGAAACATGGTCTATGCAGTTGCAACCAATGCTTACCTTTAAACAGTAAACAGTAACACTGCTGAGATAAAGCCATACCACAAAACCCAATCACCACGGCAAAAGGCTCTTTCAATCCCAAGTGCTGTTGACCAAATAACCACAGGTGGGCGTTCCCACCCTACTGACAGACATCAAATAATTCTGGTGGTGTTGTGGTGTTTAGTATAGTGTCATAGTGTCACTGTGCTTGAGAGAATTAAATCCAAAATCCAGAAGGGAGTTAGATTTTATATTGCACAATTCATCTGTCATGCTCCATTCTCTATACAGAAGGCCAAATAAAGGTGAACTGGATCCCCAGGTATATCCCTGCAGGGTGGCTTCAGACAGTCTCCATTCAAGCTGAGGCTGGACTGGTGGCTTGTCCTCTCCCACTCCAGCAGTGGCAGGGCTCTGAATGGTTACAGGTCAGCCTTCTCAGAGCTGTGGCAGCACCAGGGAGTCCTTCCAGAGCTACAGGAGGCAGGGGCAGGCAGCTTCCTCCACCATTATGATGGCTACAGCTCTTCCCTTTCCTGGAGGCTGTCTGCAGACTCAGGCAGGAGTCACTGCAGCAGGACACATTTTCAAGTTTTTCTTCCCAAAAATGAAGGGAAGAAAGATGATTTATTTATTTATTTTTTAAAAAAGGAAAGCTTAGATTTGGATATCACGTGACTCTGGGAGGCAGATCCTTAGGCATGTAGCAACTGTGCTTTAATCCAGCCTGTCTATACATTAACTACTTAGTGTAGGATATGGACCAAGCTTTTCCTTCCTTGGGTCTGTGTCAGACATCAGTGACTGAAATATTCTGAAGGAGTTAATCTGACACTTTTGAGTGACTGATTCATAGGGCATCTGAGCTAGATAGAATTTACTGAGAAGAAAAGCCACACACATCCCTCCACCAAACCAACTCATCGTATCTGTTCTGCAGACAAGTGTTTGCCCTGCTGCTGAGCTGAGCTGAGCCCTGATTGCTTCCATTACCCTTGTGATGGCGAGAGAACTGCAGTGTCCCACAGAGCTGGAAGAAAAATCAGAGTAATAACAAGAAAGCAAGACACCAAACGAACAAATGAGCTGCATTTCAGGCCAGAAGCTCTGTCTCCTTTCCTGATTGTTTACATGCTCAATGGGGAGGAGAGGAGAAGAGAGAAGTGTTGAAAGCCACAACAAAACATTAAAAATAGCACAGAAGTCATTCCCCTGCACCGTTAGTTAAAGAAGAAAAAAAAAAAAGGCAGCAGAGAGGAGATTTTGTGCTCCAACCCTAAGGGGGTGGCAGAGAGGCTCCAGAATACAGGCCAATTATTGAAGCAGAGAATGAGGAGCAGCAGGAGAAAATAGGATATAAATTACATAGACAGATACTGGTATCTCCACACAAAGGATCACAAAATGCTTCACGTGAGAGAAGATTTTACACAGCTGTGGGCAGTTGTCCATTTAAAGGCAGAAGCAGAGAACTGGGACGTGAGGTTCAGGTAAAAAGAACAGAATGCTGAAATGTAAATATTTATAACTTGGTTAAAAGATGAATAAAGGGTATATGATAGATAACTTGCTGCTAGTAGGGAGAGGAACTGTTTAGGGTAGTAACATAGCTATAAAAGGAATGATGCAATTTAACTGAGAGAAGAATATAAGCTGAATATCAGAAGCAAAATCCTTACAGTGAGTTCTGTTAGGTTGTGCTACCACCATTTGAGTCATTTGAAATTAGACAGGACAAAACATAGGAGAAAACCCTATAAAGAACAATCTTGTATTAGAAGAGGAATGGATGAGATAATTTCCCAGTTGAGCTGTGTGTGTCATATTCTATTATTTAGAAGCAGTGAAGTTGCAAGTAAGGATTTTCCAGATTATTTATAACTGGGGAGAATGGAAAGATGCAGTAATGGGGAAGGGACAAATGGGGTTTAAATCAATGGTACGGTTATGTTTTAAGGTAAGATTTGAAGACAGGATGTGACTTAGTAGTTCAGAAGAAGTGGAAAATTTCCAATGAGATGAGTCAATGCACCGGAAAGAGGGTACCTATGGTGTGTGGAGAAGCACAAGAGGAAGCCAAGATGGGAGAGATGGACTGGAACAAGCTGTTGGAGTAATACATGGATAGATGAATGGAATGTGTCCCTGAAGAATTAAAAAAAAAAAAATGACAGGGGAATGAGCTGCTGGGCCTGATGTAAGATGGAAAAAGGAAACACGTGTACGTGACCAAAAATAGCTATAGAAATAGAAAACGTGCTGTGGAAACAAATTGCTTTTACCAGATGTCAGCTGGAACCAGCATTAGCTTTTCTGAGTAAAACTCAGAATTCTAATCCAAATACTCCATGAAGTGGGTAAGTATTAGGCCCATTTTACAGAGGAAGAAAAAAAAGGCAGGAAGGTTAAAGGCAATAAGAGAGTTTGTACAGGATTGGATTAGAATATAGGAGCCCCTTGCTTTCAGTCCTGTGCTTTGCTACTGAGACTAGGCTGCCTCTGATGTTAGCAAGCTATACCACTGGTGGTCAGAGGCTGCACTGACTCCTCATCACAGGAGCTGGCTCAACTACCATTAACCAGTGTCCCTCTAAAAGGTGCCTGGTAATGGTGCTAGGAGAAAAAAGCACTTTTTGAGAAAGGAGGGGAGTAAATTATCGGTTAAAGAGTATTCACCCAATACAACATGTGATGAATTTTGGCTTTGCAAAGTACATACAAGCCAGTCCTGTTTATAAATTATTTGGTATTTGGTAACATTCAAAGAGCATTCCAAGAGAACCAAGGTCAGTCGATGGAATATCTGCACAGTGTCTGAATTGGTCACCCAAGTATGTCAATGGGTAGAGTACACTAACTCCATTAGTTTGTAAATTCAGGAATGATAACTATTTTTTAAATCCCGCTCCCATCCCACCCCGCAATACACTCTGCCACCTGCTCCCAAGTTGTTTCTTGCATTTTTATCCTGCTACCACCCGCAAAATCCTTTGATACCGCAAATCCCTCACAAGTGAGATTCCCCCACCCTACTTAAGAAAGTAAGTTAATATATATATATATTCATATAAACTGAATTCAGACATAATTTTTGCCACAAAAAGAATAAAACAAATTTTGCTTAAACTATTTAATGATTTAGTGTTTTCCCACAAATTATCACAGTCTGGTTTTTTGTTTTTTTTTGCCCACCCAATCCTGCCTGCAACAAAGTACATTTTACTTACTCCTGCTATTAGGGCAGCGGGTCCTGTGGGACCCTCAGGATCTCAGTGCTGTTGTAGGGCTCTGCTAACAGGCTCAAATACAGCTGAAATTAACCAAATCTCCTACATTCTTAAATTGTTTTCCCAATTTCAACCAGCTGTAATAATAAAAATATATATTTATAAATAATCATTTGGACTGGATACCAAAGGATCCTAAAGCATTTCCCAACTATTGATGTGCAGCCACCTCTGGAATAAAGAACAGCAGCACACAGTACAGCAACACAAAAGCAGACACACACAATTCTGGCTGCGGACGCTGCCTCAAGCCCCCTATTTTTACAGAGAGGCCATAAGATCTTTATTGTCCATGCAGATCGAACAGGAACTAGGGTTTGAAGGTCTCATCTGAATGAGCTCCCAGAATGATAGAGGGCTGAGCTTATCTTTCTGGGATTTGATTTTGTGTTTGCATTGAATTCCAGGTGATCCACTGAAAATGCGGAGACCATTAAGCGGTTTCCTCAGGTTTAACAGCTATAAAACAAAGACAGCAACAAGTTATTTAAGAGAAACTGATAGCGGAGAGTGGCTTGTGAGAAAGCAATCTGACAAATTTCTTTTGGTTCTTCATCTATGTCATAACAGGTTTGCTGGCCACTGGTTATTTGCAAGACACCTACTACAGGGGATGGTGGTGCATACAAGAGATGAGTTAAGCTGGAAGTAGTCACCCGTGTAAGTGAACATGGAAGATGGCCTATATTCTGTGAGGTAAGCTAATGACACACATACTTTCATCTTCCCAGCATCAACAGCAAGACATGAGCTAGGGGAAAACAAAACTAAAAACACCGCCCCCCTCACAGATGCATACATTAGCAAAACCCATGCTGACATAGCTATAATGTTGCCGTTGGTTAACTGAAATAAAAGAGCTCTTTTAGTTATTATATATTTCCACTCATTGCTCACAAAACCACTTCCTTTCCTGTGAAAGAGACAACAATGACAAAAATGTGACTTCTTCAGCTTTGAAAACTTCAGACACAAGGCTGGGACTGGTGTTTGTGTCAGACAACTATGAAGTCAGGGATTTTAACGTTCTGTCTCTTCTGCTTTCTTTTGGAAGACCTCTGTGGTAAGTCGCATCTGGGGTTTTGCTTCTTACAATCATCATCTATATGGCATTTAAAATATGCAGGGAACAGAGTGCATAAATGATAGTCATGAATGATAGTCATGATGGTTTTGGGGAAACAGGGACAATTAAGAAAAATAGTTGCCAAGAAGACAGATGTCTCTGTCAGCCTCACTACCACCACCACCACAGAGATTCAATTTGTGCCAGGGCAGAACATTTGTACTGTCTGAGAGACAACAAACACGCAGTTTGCATTCTTCACTCATCTGCTTGGCATTACCTTTCAGCTGTAGCTACTGTAGTGCGGTAGCCAGCTTCCCTTAAGGAACACAATATATTAGAAATGTAAAAGTACAAGAAGTGTCAGTATAAGGAGATCCATACTGAGCTATTGATTTCAAGTAGGATTCATGTTTGGGAGGGAAATTCTCTTAACTTAGAAAACATATATCGTCTGGAGGAGTGGATTAGGTAATTTACATTGTGACTTACAAGGAGCCATAGCATTTTATCGCCATCATTTAAAAGGGTGATGCCATTGATCTGAATATGACAAGAACACCGATGAGGCACATTATGGGATTCAGCACCCTATCACAGCATTGTAGTATGCAAAGTATAGTACTATAACTCACTTTTTTTTAACTTCTCTGAACCTACTTTCTATTACATACTAATCCAGGGCAGAAATTCAGTCAATATTTGATTAAAATAAGAAATCTAATTAATCTACATATTGTTCTAGGATTTAGTGTGATTTGTCATAAATAACAATACTCTGAAGTTTGGGATTTGGTGGTATTACTACTAAGCCTCATTTAAATTTGTTCCTTTGAAGGTCATGCCTAGGGCCACTGGAAATATGTGCTACTGACATTCCAATGATATAAAGTAGGTTTAAAGTCTCTGTGGAATTTTAGAACTTCCAGGGTTTTATGCAGAAATTAAGCTTTTATTTAAGCAAAAATGAGTTTCTAGCCCTTCTGACTGTCAAGATATGCTTCAGAATGTTAGCTAATGTAGTGCTGGCATCCTGAGCCTTCAAAAAGGCAGATCAAAAGAATGGGTGAAATCCGGGCCTTATTGAACACACAATGTGAAAACTCACATTGACTTCAGTGGAGTCAGGATTTCACCCAATATCTCTAAGTAGTGTGTGAGCTGGCCCTTGTTTCAATGAGGAGTTAACTCAAAAACCTGCTGATGAAAACCAAACATCAATACTAATTACTTCTCTGCTGATCATTTTTGGCAGAAACATTCAGTTAACATGCTTTATCCAGTGTAGGAGGGCTCATTGGAAAGGACATTCCATACAAGAAGAATGAGGCTGCAAATGCTTGTTCTCTCAAACACTGGCATGTTTTTGGCCCTCAAGCTGGTAATCAGGGGGAAAGGAGGAGAAAAGAGGATGATCTCAAAAGCTCCTCCGAGGGAAAATACAAAAGCTCTCAGGAAATGTTTTTCTACACTGCTTTCAACATATAAAGTGATAATTATTTACTTTTATCATTATATTAAAATAGACAAGATGGGGTGAGATAAGGGGCTGTTTGATTTAGAATATGTCAACATGGATGCAAAGAATTTATGGAGCATATTACCCTATAAAATGCTATTTTCAAGCATTTTAGCAGAATTTAAGTAGGAAAAAGGTAGCAGCATTTTAACAAAAATGCCTACAAATTTGCAGGCCCTAACTATAATCCATGGATATATTTCCTATTGGAAACTAAGCCATGTAAATTGAAGTTTGTTTTAGTCTTTGCAACTTTGTGGCACAATCTCGATAAAGAAATCATTTATGAGATTGGAGCCTCCTGCTCTAGTCCCTTCACAGAGAAGACTGCTTTTGACTTCATGTAAATGTAATTTCATTCTGTATAAGGCATGCAAGACCAGGGACTAAATGGGGGAAAACAAACATCAGGACTTCAATCCGACATAAGTTTTTTGTATTCATTCTATTTACCTTGGTGGGACTTTACATTGTTACATTTTGAATTTCCCCCTCAAACAAATTTCCCTAGCACATTTCTTCACAAAATCCCCACAAGATTCTATATTCATTATTGACCTGCCTAAAATTCATGGTAACACTGTTTTGCACAGGGCTGCATATCAGACAGCAGCGGGGTTCTGGCTGTGGAAAGTTGTCTAGTCTATATTTTTCATGTAGCCATTAACATTTGCCAACTGTAAACATGGCTTACAACAGAGACCTCCTATTGTCAGTGTAGGGAGACCATGCTCATCTCAGATACTACGGTGAGGTACTGAATGGCAAGTGCTGACATTTTAATAGGGACCACCATAATATAGGTCCAATACTTAAAATTTATGCTATAGCATAGGGTTTTATAGTGTAGACAGGCCAGTAGTACATCTGTGGCAACCACCTTTTTTCCTGTAGGATAGCTCTGCTCTTTGAGTCTGGGCCCTGATTCTGCAAAGACTTATGCACACACTAAACTTCAAACATGTGAGTAGTTTAATTGAGTTGATATTATATTTGTGACTTTCATGAATCTGTTCTGAGGGTTAAACCACAAAATAAAAACAAAATCCTGACCCAACTGTCCAAGACTATTTCCATCCAGTCCTCCTATCCTCACCTCCAAATTTCAAAATGAGGCTTAAACTTAATTTTATTTTAATTTTTTAAAATCTGTTATGCCCAGCTGCAATTTTACAAGGGCTGTTTGCAAATGGCATTGAGCCACTGACCAGTGTGAAATCCAGTAGCAGCTGATAGCCAGCGGGCAAATAAAACACCTTCAAATCATCCAACCGCCATGGTGCAGAAATGCTTGAGTCCCCACTAAAGTCCTCACTGACTCCACTGAAGATGCTCAGCAAGCATGTTGGCCAGACTCAGATAGAAACATCTCTCTTATGGAAGCTAACATAGTTTGTGTGCACGCATGCAAGTACCAATCAGCCCCACATTGCAACCAAAAATATAAGTAGCTGGAGTCTCCTTTTCCTTACGCCAGGGTAAACCAAAAGTAACTCTGCTGAAGTCCACAGTTACACCTGCTTGTGTAAGATTTTAACCCCTGCCAGAAGCCTCTTATTGCTATTGCATTGCTTCAGCCTGATTTTAATGAAAAAATACAACCTTAAAGTCAGATGACTCCATTCCAAATGCTTTAATACAGAGTAAGGAGAGGCTCTTTTGCACGCTGTATAAAAATAAATCTTTACAGCAAGCAGCATGACCTCCACTTCTGTTTGCTTCTTTTCCATATTCGTGGAGCTGTGTTGCGAGTAAACCCCTCCAAACATGTCAGTAGCCAAGAGTCAGTGTTTTTACACTCCACCCATCACCACATCTAACCTACGTGCTTTTCAGGGAGTGACATCACAAATGTATCTAGTTAGATAGTTATTACCTAAGGTGGATGGGGTCCTAGAAGTAACATCCAACCTTGGTAAAAGGCAAGGAAAATTTATCCGTGTGGCCACAAAATCTACTTGTCTATTTCACTCCACAATGACTGATGTTAATGAAAAACCTAATGACGATTTGCTGTCCTGTCAGAAACGTTACCCACTCCAAGTGACTAGCTGAATAAGATTTTGCAAACGTATCACCTGTTAAAGTTGTACATTTGGGACAGTGAAGATAGCAGAAACAACTAGTAGTTGGCAGGAATGCTAAAGGTTCAGAAGTTCCCACAGTCTGGCAATTTATTTCCAACCAATACTATCTACTAATTAGAAAACAGTATTCACTATAATTTCTATATTAATTATCTTGCAAATTTCAGACACGTTTTTGCAACACTTCATGACAGTCTCTGTTTTGGCAAGGCAAAAGAGCTTTTACTGGCAAAGCAAATTTGGGCTCATGAAGTATGCTTGTGATCTTTTGTTTTTCTCTTACACAATATTAACATCTCATTCAGAGAAGTTGCTTTTTTTATGCTCTGGTAATCACAGAATCACTAAGATAAGGTTGGAAGGGACCTCGAGAGGTCATCTACTCCATGCTGCTGTGCTGAAGCAGGACCATGCCTGCTAGACAGATACCGGCCAGCAATGGTCTAACTTGTTCTTAAAACTCCCTCAATGAGACAGATTCCACATTCCAATACCTAACTATCCTTACAGCTAGAAAGGTTTTCCTATTATCTAACCTAAGTCTTCCTTGCTGCAGATTCAGCCTGTTACTTCTTGTCCTACCTACAGTAGATAGCGAGCATACAGTAGGGCTCTCCCACTAGTCTTTTTTCCTCAAAACTAAATCTGCTCAGTGTTTTAGTCTTTCCTCATAGGTCAGGCAGGTTTTCTAAACATTTTTTTGCCTTCTTCTGAACTCTCAAATTTGTACATGTTTCTTAAAGTGTGGCATCCAAAACTGGGCACAATATTCCAGCTGAGTCCTCAGAAGTGCTGAGCAGAGCAGAACAATTACTTCTCATGTCTTAGGACACTCCTCTTACTACATCCCAGAATATTAGTTATTTTTGCAACAGCATCACATTGTTGACCCATTCAATTTACGATCCACTTTAGCTCCCGGACTCTTTTTCACGGCACTATAGCCTGGCCAGTTACTACCCATTTTGTCACATTTTCACCTCTTACTCCACAGAGACTGATTATTGCATCATATTTACCAAAATGTTTACTAAATGAAGTGATCTCAACAGTCCTCAGTCTTCCTGCAGGTTGGTGGTTACGATACCATCCTTCAGTTGGCCACAGTCTCACATGAGTTGTATGCTTAATGACCCCCTCCTCCACCCCACTTTATATTGCTGGTCATCAGCAAGAATGACAACTATGCAGCACAAAAGACAGATCTCCACCCCTTGAACAAAAAGAATAACTATTAGCTTGCAGCAAAAATAGCTTGCTATCCTCTATGTGGGCCAGCCAGTGTGCTAAATGGTCTTTTAGGATGAAATTCACTGCTGTGTAAAGCTTGTGGCCCACTTAAGCATTCATAATCACACAGTCCCACTGACTTCAGTGGGGATATTTGTGGAGTGAGATGCTATTCAGCATTAGTAAGTATATCAGAATTTGGCCCTATTTAATCAAACCAGTTGAACCACAAATCTAAAGGGTCCCAGACTACTTCTGAATACTTCTAAAAAATGAGATAAGATTTAAAATATTAGGTGAACATTATAGGCATCTCTCCTGTTACACTGATACATTTTCATATTTCTTCTTCCTTCAATCCTTCTTCCTTGTCAATGTGGTGCCTAATTTAAAAATTAACTATCAAACTACAGCCCATAAAATTAGAAGATATTTACAAAATCTTTACTTAAAGTGATTAACACAATAGCACAGCAACGTTTCCCCCCCATCAAACTTTACTTGGAATATGCAAAGCAACAAGAATTATTCTAATGTTCATTCTTTGTCTTGGTGCTGGCACTTTCTGTATTTGTTACTTTATTGTACAAGTTGTGGTCTGCAGTGAGTATCCTGGAGGTGACATCTACACTCCAGCAGGATGTTTTACCCATCTGACCTATCTCCACACTAGTGGGAATGGGACACCAACAACTCGACTGTCAGCACACGTGGAAGCAATAGCTCTGAAAGTGGTAAAGACTATTAGAACTATCATAGCATCAGAGAAGGGTAACTGACTGTGCACAGTAGACCAGAGGTAGTGTGTTAACAGAGGATGACTCAGTCATACAGGGGTGACAACAACATTTAGTTTCTGTAGAAACTTCCAACTGAACACCTCGGAGTATTTTACAAATATTCAGCAATGTTAGTATCCTGGGGTGCCTGTGAGGGATATACATATTATTACATGCTATGAGGAAACGGAGGAATGTAGGGACTTGCCCAATGTCTGAGGAAGAACCGGGCATAGAATTCAGATCTCCCTAGTGCCTTGCATTCGCTAGACTAGAGTACACTCTCTCTCTCTCCAGGATACATTCAGATCTAATGAAAAGTAAGGTGGGGATAAGCTTGCTGCCATTTGCTTCTTTAAGTTCTACCTCATCCCCCCTCCCCACACTTAATTTTCACTACTGGGAAAGAAGTTAGTTGTCAAAATATAACCATTTTTATAATACTGTATAATAGACATGACAAAAACTAATGTTTTCAAGGATTGTTTCGTTTAAAAATCACTCACTGGGTGAACAAGACTTCAAAGAAGTACAAAGCATGAATATGAAAAACCACTTGAGTCCAGAAACAGAGCATACTGGGCCAGATCCTGTAAAGATTTAAGCATATAATTATCTAAACCTGTGTGTTTGTAGGATCAGGACAAGATTGCAAGCTCTTTGGTGCATGACTGTATTTTAGAATATCTTTGTTTGTATAGCACCTAACACAATAGGGGCTGTGTCTGACTGGGGCCTCTAGACAATACTGTAAATATAAAAATATAAACAAAATAAAGTCGCTTGTAGTGAGTCTTTCAAGCCAAGTGACTTTTGAAAGCCTTACTGAAAATACTGTCAGAAGTGGAGAGCCAGACTTTTCTATCCGGCCAACTGTGACATCCTGCTGATCTTAGGAGTCCTGAAAAAAGATAAGATCTTGACTGTCATCCGAGGACAGGATCCAATAACTTCGGAGTTTGAATCCTATCTAACACAGATTCCCTCTATAATTTTGGGCAAATTACTTAACTTTCAGCTTCGGTTTTTACTTGCAAAATATACATAATACTTTGCATGGGTGTTGCGTGAATTAACGAATGCTACATAAGTGACTGATCTTAATACTGGATCAATTAATGCTTGTTAGCTTTTGATTTTAAATGTTTTTCAGTTATTTTATTGAATTGTATAATTTTATTGTTTAGCACTTAGTGTTTTTATTGGGAGCCCATCAAAGAACACCTAGAAAAATAATGTTGCCATCTTAACATCATATTTTGACTCCTTAGTTATTTTAAAAAGCAAATTACATTTTATTTTGCAGAATCTGATTCCTGTTTGTCACGTCAACTATGCAAAAATATAGGTAAGAGCCATTTTAAAAATAATGTTTAATTATATTTCCAGCAATTGTCTTAAGAGGACTGAAAATATTTCTGTATCACAATACACTGTTCTTGAAATAGAAACATGTCCTTCTTTACAATGGACATTGCAATTCATGCATCTTCCCAAAGGGTTTCCCAGTTCTGTTAGCCGCTGATTCCTATAAAAGCCAAATTGTGAGGTATCAGGAGGTCCTCAGTCAGGTGTTTTAAATGACTTCTCAAAAAAAAAAAAAAAAGAAGAAGAATTTCAGCTGTATATGAGGTGATGGCTTCACTTCAAAGGGATTTTTGTGAACACTAGGGGCCCGAGTGGATTTTGGATGGTGCAAGTGGGCATGGGTGACATTCCTTTCCCCTACCTCAGCAAGCTTCAAATGATAAGACGTGATAGAAATAGAGTCCTGTGCGGATACAAAAAAATGGATCTGCATCCGACACACCATCCACAAGAATCAATGTATATCCGACCTGCCACCTGCAAGCCCTCTTTTATATGTATCCGCATCCACAGAAAAACTCCTCTCCCCACCAGCCGCAAGCTGTTTGGGGTCCACAGGGCTGGCAGTGGTGGAGGCCAGGGGGCATGTCCACTGATCAGCTAGATTGGCAGTAGCCTGGGGGCTGGCCTCAGAACAGCTCATAGGATACTCACACTTCTGTAGATTTCAGTGCTATAGTTACTTTTACCTGCTTTGATGTTTTCTTGGAGTTTTTCCTGCATGGTATGTACATTGTTCTATTTTCTTCCCTCTGCAGAACAATCTCCTGTCTCTGACCCCCAGGTGAAGGTTGAATTTCACAGTGGAATCTTCAAATTCAACTTCAGCTACCCTAAAAATGTTACTGGATTCAGCATGACACTGCTGAAAGGGCAGGAGAGGCAGAAAATCTGTGCACTCCACATGGAAAATGGGGAGCCAACATCTGAATCTAATGAGAGCTATTGTCAGCCAGAACACTCTGGGGACAGCATGTCCTTCATTCTCAAAGATTTGGAAAGCAAGCACACCGGCATTTATATCTGCTGCCTGGAAATCCTTATGCCTGCTCCCTACATAGACTGTAGGGTAAATGAAACCTATTTATACATCTATGGTAAGTTTGCAGCCCCCCCACCCTCCACCCCTCTACTCTGGCTTTAGAGATAGGGAAACACTGTCATTTATATAAGATACCAAAGGCAAACCTTGAAATAATTCTAGATGAGCACAAAACCCATTCTGAGATTTACCTGTGAGTGTCACAGGCAAAGTTTTAGTGATCAGTATCTGTACCAGAAACAATACATAAATCTAACTTATGACTGGATCTAGAGATGCTGAGTGCTCACAACTCCCGCTGCCTCTAATGGGAATGTGCTGCTCACCTCTTTGAATCAGGCTCAGGGTCTGTTAATTCACTTAGGACAATCTATCAAAACCTAACGGACATTATGCTGTCTACCTGAAGGTGGCTGTGAGTGCACCCCAATGGGTGCTGAACTAACATCAGTCATATCTGAGTTGCCATTCATTGTGTCTCTGACATCTCATCTTGGCTGGCTTGCAAGTGTCTCTACTCTAGTTGAACAAGTTTATAATCTGTCAGCCCAAGCCCTTGCTTTTATTCTCTGTTAGGATGGATAAGAAAACCATCCTCCCAGTTGTCCTCTTTTCTCCTTCTGTCCTTTCCCTCCCACAACAGCTGGGCAATACAAGGCTAACCATGAAATTCAATGGCCCATGTAATGTCAGACCTGGTGATCTAATGGTTCCTTCTGACCTTAAAATATATTAATCTATGATCCAAATCCTGTCACTTCTCCTGCATAACATTTCCAAATGATATCCCTTCCTTTATGCCTGGGTGGCCAGATTGCTCAGCCACAGCCTAATCAAGTCAGGCCTTGACTACTGCACTCTCCTCTCCTCGGGGCTTTAATCTTGCCTTCCTCCATTCCATCCAAAATGTTGCTTCCAAATTTCTCTCTCACCAGTTCTTTTGATCATTTTACCCTCTAAGTCACACAGTGTGATCATTAAATTCAAACTCAGTCTGCTTTGGGCCTTCAAGACCCACCATGGTGCAGCACTGAGCAACATCCTTCACCTAGTCTACTTTCATATTGTCCTTTGCCCCCTCCACTCTGTCAACCCCAGTAGCCTCAATGCCTCTTTCATCTCTTCCTCTCACAAACTCCTCTGGACCATTGCTGTGTTCTGCCCCATGCCCAGAATCCATTCACCAGGCCAACTAATCACATCATTTAGATCCCTCTCAAACACTAAATTCTGCCATTTCCCCCATTGCTTGAAATGTGTGGGGTTGCAAACCTGAAAATAAATAATACGACTGTTCCCCCTCCTTCCTTTTTTCAGACTACTCTAGGCACTGATCTCACCTACACACAGTGAGAGGAGATAATTTACGCTGATAATCTACACTGCTAATCCTCTTTTTTTTTTTTAAACTATGTCCAAGACTCAGAAGCCTGCTTTGTATCAGAAATGATGTCATGGATGCTTATTGGGATCACTGTATTTTCCATGGTTTCCTGTATCTGCTGCATAATAGCCTGTTGCTTAACAAAGAAGGTAAGGCTGGGTATTTAAAATTGCTTAGGTCCAAAGCTGATACATAGGGGGCTTGATTTAGAGAGATTTAGAGTGTGTCACAGACATGCACAGCATGTGCTAAGTTTTTCAATGAAGAAATTGAACCTTTTATGTACCACTGGAATTCAGTCATCAGTGACAGCCACTAAGTTTAATTTTTCTAAATCAGAATAGCCTATTGATTTAAAGACTTGGAGCCACAGGAAGGAAGAACTCTGCCCAGGTCAGCAAAAATACCTTGGGAAGCAATTCACCTGTTTGTTTTCTTCAAGAGGGGAAACACATTGGATGGGTGATTCTAGCTCCATTCTGGAGCAAAACCACTAAAAAACAAAGGGCATAGCCATAGAAGAAGAGCATTTTGTTGGACAGAGTCTGCTTTTCATTTCCAGCTCAGATTTTGTCCTCTTCCAACTTGTGAGTCTTGGAGGTGAACACCAGCTGCGCTGACTTTATTTTCCCATTGAAAGCAGAGTGAAATTAACCACCCTATTAAAAGGACAAAGGCAAGAATCGATGGGTGTTAGAGATTATCAACTAAATTCAGGCATTTTCTTTGTTTGCAGACAAGGCAAGGTGAATCCAAATCCCATGAATACAACAGTGAATACATGCCCATGGCAGCAGTGAATGCAGCTAGAAAACCAGCATTCTAAGGTTATACTACATCTTTTTACTCAATGATTTGTACATCCTCAGTAACAGGCTTTCTGTATGAGGAAGGGTTGGCCTGATCTGCCTCCAACTGACTTTAGGAGGGCTAAGTTATTATGATAGTAAGTTGTTATAATTTATATGGGTATATGGTGCCATCCAACAGGAATAGCAAACTAAAAGCAAAATCCCCAAAGAGTTTACAAATCAGAAAAATGGGCCAGTCCCCAGCAATGTTAGTGCTTCATAACGTGCAGTGTAATAACTTCAAGAATGACAAACTGCTGTGAAGTTTCAGTTGATTCAGACTCATGTGATTAACACATCTTTCCCAAAATGACCCTGGGGAAGTGACTCTAGTTCAGCTCTGAGTATACTTGTTTATCAGACTTTGGATAATTATAATAAAGACCAGACAGTGGCTGTTAGCTCAGCTGTGGGAGGGTGTCAGGAGTTTTCTCCCCACTTGGGCTCCTATATAGAAACCAGCCACAATTTAGAAGTGGAGCAGAGCTAGAAGCTGGAGTGATTCAGGCTTGTTTACAACCAATTCTTAATTTCTGTTCCAGGTGCGAACTTGCAAGTAGGTCACTTGTGGCACAGGAAGTTTCCTGGAACCTTCAGCCACTGGTCACTTGAAATGTCAGTTTCACAACTAAAGCGATCCCCAGACTGATTTCACACAATGCTGATCTGCTATGATGAGACATTTGCTCTAGAGCTATTTCAAGTCATGTTTTGCTCTAGATATTCTGTGTTAACTTGGGCACGGCCAAATCCATTGACTCCATATAGAGTGTGAAAACATAAAAAAATCTTGTAGATGAAAAATGTAGAATGTTTCCTTGCTAAGGATATTGTTGCAGTGCTGCACAGAGTGATTATATTATACCTTCTGCAGAAGGTTTCTTCTATGATACCTCCCACTGGAAAAAAAAAATTGAACTACCTCCACAGCCAACTCCAGCAGCATGGCATCAACAGCAGCCATTTTATTGCATATATTACTGCTTTGTTATGGCCATTTTAGCCTGGTGCTACCAATTTATTCTCAGATTCGTCTTCAAACTTCTTGACAGCAACTCACTAGGATACTGTAGCACATATACATATTCTGTGGCTTGGATAGGGACTCCAGACAATAGGGAGACAGTGAAATGAGAATATTATATATGTTTAGTGTCGTCTAGAATCTCAGTTATTGTGTTTAGTTTTTTGGATTCTCACTACATCTTCACAACCCACACTGCCAGGATCCTCTTTTCCATGTAGAGCTGGTATAATTACATACATTCTTTTGAGAAGAACAACATTCTTCTAATATAGATTTTATATATTAAAGTCCCAAGACTGCAGTTTTTACTAACATAAGCAAGGGCTGCAGGATCAGTCTCTAAATGAGAAAGCAAGATACAGATACATAAAAGGATGGGGTAAGGCGGTTGTATTACAGCACAGTACCAAATACCAGGATCTCTAGATCCAGAGAAAGATCTTAGCTTAGCACTAGCTTGCTTCTGTGGCTTTGCATCAGACCTTTATCTCTTCCCCAAAGAGGTTGGAGGTTATGTCACATTCAAAGCAGTTCAAAGCCTTGATCACCTTCACAGTCTGTGTATACTGTGCCTTAAATGGCCTGCTGGAAATCAAACCTGAATTCCTGCCAGACAGTGCACAGCACATTACTGTTCAGCTACTCTAAAACTAGAGCATCCTATTAAAAACAAAGTCTCTGTAATTGATATTTCATATACAGAGCAGAAATACTGGTAAGAGGGAATTATGTAGTAAAATACTTCCTGTCTGTCAGAGTAAGGTGGCAACTGTGCCAGGGACAGTTAACCTTAGAAGGAGGGCAGTTAGCATCTCAGAAGGGCTTCTCCACAACAACAGACCCAGAATGAGGAGGTTTTGCAGACAAGGACTGACAGTCACCAGCCGAAATGACTTACGTTCAGACAAGCATATGGAGGCAATGAATAAATAATAATGAATTAATAATAAATTGCAAGCCAGAATGTCTGTGGCTAGACCTTCACAATTCAGGAGCCCTGGGTTCTAGTGTTGGCTCTGCTCCTGGGTGATCTTGGGATTTCCCTTTTCTGTATAATGGAGATAATGACACTGACCTCCTTGGTAACCACTTGAAGATCTACTGATGAAAGATGCTAGATAATAATCCCTAGCTTTTATATATCTGTGAGACATGATGGATATGAGAGCCCTGTATAACACCTATGAGTCCAAAGGAATCTATTACCAGACTGAGAAGGAATCTCATGAAACAGCAAGTTCCCAAAGAAAAGGTACAGATACCTAAGGTTGTCTCTGAGATGCTTTCTGATAATAGACATGGTGCAAGTCTGCCCAAGTGGATCAGGGGGAAAATATTTTGTCCCAGAAATGCCACATTTTCATAAACTGTTGCAGAGACAAGCCTATCTAGATGAGCTTTGCAAAGTTTTAGGGTAGACCATTTCTTTTGTTTGTATGAGATCTCTCTATTCTTAATAAATCTGTTTTTTATTATACCACACAGTTCTCAGACTGCTTGGGAAACTTCATGCGCACCATCCTGAAGAAACAAGCCCCCCTCATATACACCGTTAAGGGGAGATAGAAAAAGGGAAGAGGGTGTTTGCAATTTATCCCTGTGATTAATTAAGAGATATCTGCTTTATTGTTATGAACATTATATGTGACTCTGTTTGCCTTTTCAATTTTGTATTGCTGCCTACTTGAACACAAAGGTATTGAGAGATAAAACAACCACAGGTATACACTTTTAAAGCAGTGATGAGAACAATGGGGCTATCACTGGGAGGTGTTACTTCCTGGCGCTAGCAACATTAAAAGGACTTGTTATCTCAAGTCTGAGACACTAAAGATGAAGACTGATTAAAAGGCACCCTTGGCAGAAAGGGTAAGGGCAAGGGGCCAGGCAAGGGGCATGCTGCGAGCTGATACACAAACTGGGGGAGAAGTACAAGCTGCAGGCCATATCTTTCTAAGCAGTGCCTAGGTATCTAGGCCAGGAGCAGCTGCGCTGCTGTAGCACTTAGTGAAGATACTCCTAGGCCTAGTTAATCCACCTCCCTGAAAGGCAGTAGCTGTCAATGGGAGAGCTAGCTGTCTTACATGGGGGTTTAGGTCAGTATAACTATGTGCTCAGGGACATAGGAGGCAAGTATAACAGACCAGGGAAGGCTAAACCTCCTTGTGCAGCCACCGCTGACCTGCCACTGGAGGCCTGGGCCTTGGTGGCCTCGCCTCTTCCCCTCCCACGTCTCTGAATCCTGTATTCCTGAAGTTAGTATTAAACAGTACTGTATGAGAAAGCTGGGTGGTTACTGTATTAACTACTATCACAGCCTCTGGAGAGAAGTCAAGAGCAGAGACCTACCTGCAGAAGTAGCCTTGACTGTACTCAGAGGCTGGTCTCAGAGGTGGTGAATTGCCGAAGTACCAAGAGAAGTTAATGACTGAGGCCTGACATGCGGGAATGCAATTGATGAGACCCCATGGTCCCAGTGGTGTAGCTTGCCCAATAACCATGTGTAAGAGGTTGGGGTTGACCCTTGTTCTGCTTCACTACACAGCCACTCAGAGGTCTATATGCCCAGGCCCTCAGTCAGGGCAGGGCAACAAACGGTCTAGAGCCCCGGGCCCTCAGGGAGGGTGGGTCAAGTAAGCAGTCTGGAGCCCAGTAAGACTTCACAAGCCATGGTGAGGCTGTCACCCCAGGCTTAGGGTGACAAGGGGGGAGGGGGATGTGGGCTCTCCTGACTCCACTGCTTCCTAGCCCAGGGCCCCAACAGTGGCAGAGCGTCCCACCACAGGGTTTGTGGGGCTCCGGCCGAAACTCACTGAGTAGTGCTCAGGCTCGAGTACAGCTGGACTGAGGTTGGCTATCCCTGGGCTACTTACCGCACCTGTGCCCATGTACCTGCGTCCTCGGGATAAACCGCAAAGGGCAGCCCCAGCAGGCATGACAGTGACAATCCCCTCACAGGATCTCAGTCAAAAAGTCCATGGACTAAGGAGTAGAGCTGGTCAAAATATGATGAGAGATTACAAAAGTGTTTCAAAATTTTGAAGGTGTTTCTATTTCATTGAGTTTGAAAAGGAACAATTTGTTATTTTGAAGTTTGTTCATGTAATATTTTTGGAAATGTTTTAGTTTGTTGGTTCCCTTCTATGCCCCCACCCCAATCTTCTTCCTTTTCCCCCGTGTGTGTACAATAAAATGAAACAGGGCCATTTTTCCTTCTGTCACTAACTTTTCCACAGCTGAAGAAGCTTTGAAAAGTTAAAGTGGCAAGAGGGAAAGATGAAAAAAAATAATCCCGTAGACACTGATTCTATTATACTCAGTGACAAGAAGGAATCAAAGTAAAATGAAAGAAAAGAAGACAAAAGAGGAAAAAAACCTGAAAATTATACAGGTCAAAAATTTTGGTTTCTCCAAATTTTTCTGTTTTTCATAAAAAGCCTTTCCATGAAAGTTTCCAGTTTTTGAAAAGATGCTGTTTTTCATTGAAAAAAGTTTTGTATGAAAAATTTCAACCAGCTCTACTCTGGAATCATCATCCAGGACAGACAACTGAATGCGTAATGCCTAAGTAGCAGCCAGGAGAACAGCATTTGAGAGACTGAAGACAGCTAGTCTGAAATTCTAGTAGGATCAAGCTAAATTTTCCATATGTAGCTAGTGATATAATCACTATTACATTAGAAATACAGCAGAATGTACACATCATCTGAGCATCTAGACAGCCATCATTATTTGTGTTCCATATTTCTTGACTTCCGCTGTTCAACTGTAAATATGTTTGGAAAGGTATTTTGTTGACGTAATTGCCTCACTGACTTAAGCACTGGTAAAAAAACAAGTCATTTTATTTTACATGATGACAGAAGAACTAAAGGAGCCAGGTCAGAAAGAAGCATTTATTCTTCCTTGCTTTTTATTGAGAATCCGCAACCCCAATTTATTTATATTCAACATTGGCACAGGCGGTGCTCTTTACATATTCCCCTAGATACCTTTAGCTAAGTATTCCCCGGGTATTCATGCCAAATAATTTCCTCTGTCTAGCTGTAAGTAAATGCTTGAAATGGAAATTTAGAATTAGCTGCAAGCAAACTAGGATGAACTCTATCTTACTAAACAGGTAGTGTTATATAACCCTTCTGCCAGGTAGAGTCAGCAGGAACAAGGACCGGGTTCAACATCCAGAGGTTCCTCTTAACAATATAACACAGAATCAGCTCAAGCCCCCATCCAGTAATCTGGAAAAATTAACACCTCCCCCCGGGCTCCTCAAGAAGGCAATACTTCCCTTCTTGCAAGCACGGAGTCTGTGTATAGCAGAGAAAATGTCTAATAAGAAGAGGAAAAGAAACTGGCCTTAATTAGCAAAACTCCAACCATGATTTGAATACATCTGTCCATGAGCAAAACTCCCGCTCTCGAGTACATTGGGCAGTGTCCTTTGCCTCTTTCTCTCACCTGTGGCATGAAAATCCAACAAATAAATGTCCCTTTAACATGCCAATCCCCGCTCCCTCCATCGCACTCCATTCACAGCTGTTCTCCTTGGTTGGTGGAGACCCGGAGTTCAGAGGTGCATTCATGAGAGTTCATCTCCCACTTGCATGTAGGACAGGGAACACCAAGCAATGCTTTCGCTGCTGCTGCTGCCACAACTGGCTCACAGTTGTCCCCATTCACCCTGCATTGCTGCCTTGCTGCCACCATTGTGCCATCTTTCACTCTGCTGATGTCATTCATCGTGCCAGCATTCACTCCACCAGGCTGTTGTATGCTCCGTTGTCAATGGCCCTGAGCCATCACCTTCTGCCACCACCTGCCTCTCTACTGTGACCTCTGCGAGTTTGTCTCTTCAGGTTCCACCCAGCTTTCAGTGATTTCAGCTCTCAGTGGGGGAAACTAATGCAAGCCAGTGCAAGCTGGGCAGCCTCTTCTACAGAAATGCTGTCCTGCAGCAGGTCTAAGCACTTAGATCTGATTATACTGATTTCCACTCCAGTGGTCACTTAACTAAATAAAAGATTCTCAGGGGAGCCTAATCAGCTCCATCTTTAAACAGGGGAGAGGGGCAGGTCGAATGGTGCCTACGACTCTTAGGCTATGTCCACACTACGGATTTTACGGCGGCACGGCTTATCATTGCAGCTGTGCCACTGTAAGATCTCCCTTGTAGACACTTTATGCCGATGGGGAGAGCTCTCCAGCTAGCATAATTCAACCACCCCCAACGAGCGGCTGTAGCTATGTTGGCGGGAAAGTGCCCCCCACTGATATAGTGCTGTCCACCCTGGTGCTTCTGTCAGTGAAATGTATGTCGGTCAGGGGTATGTTCTTTTCAAAAATGTTACTGACAAAAGTGCTAGTGTACCACACCACCAGCAGAAACACCTGTCCCCACACTCCCTCCCTCTCTCTCTCTACTGGGATCTGGCAGCCTAACCTCCCGCTCAGCAAGTTCAGTTCAGTTGAGGGTGACCCCCTCAGTCTGGACAGGCTAAGCACAGTTCTCCTGCCCTTTACTCACACAATAAGGAGAACAACATTTCATTATCCCTGCATTCAATTTAAAAATTTTATTAAAGATAATGTTTAAAAAATGGTCAGGTATAGAATTTAAACGGAAGAGTTCCTGGACATCCAGGCATAATGTACAGATTATCAGCAGGTACAGAGTTTGGTTGGGAGTCATGGAGTACAATGAAAGCATAATCTGTGGTATCCTGGGTGGGGAGTAACAGGTTTGACGGTTAACGGTACACGTGATCATTAATTCGGGAACGTCACTTATTGCAGGGGTTACATAGGATGCGGTTAATGGGGACTAGATATGTCCATAATAGTGGATTGTCCCTCACTGAGTCACTTATGTGGTGTACATAGTCCTTTAATCTATAAATTCCTCGCAGTGGTGCTCCGGCTTACTCGTCCCGGTACTGTCTGTGCCTGGTGATGTGCTCGATGTAAATGTCTCTCGACCACCGGATGGTGTCAGACACCATGAGGCGCCACATCAGCCGGGCGTCGTGCCGACCAACATCGCAGGCTCACAGCACACACTCGTTGCAGGGATCCCAAGTGCCCAGGGTTCCAATGATCAGGGCATGGGTCTGAACCTCGTAGCCCTTTGCTCTCAGGATATCGGCCAGGGCGTACTTCTCCTCCTTACAAGCTCAGGCTGCGTGAAAGGCCGGGGTCCTGTTTTTGAATGGGACTGTGACTTCCACCATAACGATCTTCTTCTTGTCCTCGTTGGTGATGACGATGTCTGGCCTCGGCAGGCTGTTGGATCCAGGGACGGCGAAGTTCATGGTGACCTTTCCCAAGTGAGGCAGGATGGCTTTCACGAGCTGGCTCTGGACCATGATTTGTAACCCAACACCAGCCAAAATTGATCACTTGGGCAACACAGCTGCTCGATACAGAGGCAGAATAGGTGTGTTCATGTAGCCTGAAGCCTTTCCCCCCCGGCTCATCACTGGTATCGGGGGAGAGCTCATTCAGCACTTTCTTACAGTTCTATGAAGCAAACACTGGAAAGATTTTAAGGCTGGCCACTGTAATTGTGTAGCTGATTTGGTAAAATGTTTAACAATATATATATATATATATATATATATATATATATACACACACACACATTCATATAAAAGGATGCATTTTATAAAGGTACTAAGCCTCTCCGCATGCCACCCACACCTTAAACACCTGCATATTTCAAAAGGGCTTGAAACCCAACCCTGGATCTGAATTTTACAAGATTTAGATTATGTAATGCTTTGTCATGCTGAGATTCAGGATCTAAATTTTGCAGCTAATCGATAATAGAGATGAAGCATCATGATGAAATGCTGAGTGTCATGTTTCCTTAGCACAGGCTTTTCATTAACTTCAAAGTTTGAGTCATTATACATTTCCTCAGGTTTCCTATCCTTAGAGGTATTGCAGTGTATATTTAAAAGTAGGGGAAAGCAGACTGCAGTTAGACTAAAACAAACAAAGGAATCAAGACTGGGATCTGTACCAAAAGTATTATCACATAGTTATTTGCGATCAGATTTATACAGAGAGATTTCAGTGTGCGTGTGTTTATGTAACTTGTTAAGGAACAGTTTGGAGCTGCTTCAGTTTCCCCACTCATGCTTGCCAGTACCCCCCACAATCCTCCATAAGCCACCCACTCACTCTGACAGTGCCCCCACACATCCCAGCAGTCCTGACATACGTCTCTACCAACTATAGCCCCCAACACCCACACTTACTCCCAACGTCCTGGCCCCTACCACCTACAATATCCACCATTCCCTTCACATCCCCCCCAACTTTCCCCACCCCATAATATCCCCCACTCATCTCCAACCCCGCACTCCATAGCCCACCCAACACTCCCCACTCACCCCACAGCCTACCAACAACTCATCCACAGCTCCTCACCCATCACCCCCAGGACCTTCCTGGCCACTCACTAGTGCCGTCCCTGGCTCAGCACTCCACTCCACATCCAGGCCAAATCTGAGTAAGTGGCATTGCAACCTAGCACATGGGCTTGCAGTGCCACTCTGACAAAAAAAACCCCAAACCAAACCAAAAACACCACAGCAGCAAGTCTCAGAGTCCAGGTTAACAGACTCAGGCTTGTGCTGTGGGGTTAAAAATAGCAGTGTAGACATTCCCACTCATGCTGGAGCTTGGGATTTGAAACCTGGCAAAGGGAGAGGATGCTCCTTTGACCAGGAGGTCGACAACCAACATTCAGTTGCTGGTTTGATGGCGTTAGTCTTTGATTTTTTCTTAGCTTGGTGGGCTGCATAAAGGTGTCATCTATGGTTCCAAACAAGCAAATTGTTAATGGCCTGACAAGTCACCCTCTCAGTTTTGACCTGCCACGCAGACTTTGGATCACACTGAGCTGCCTCCAAACAAACCATAGAAGATGCGGTTATTTGATCCACAAGTGGAAAATCAAAGACTCCCCTTTGTGCAACTGTGGTGAGTACATCCAAACCAGCGAACACATAACATGATCCCCCAAATATGGATTTAACGGTGAATTGAATGGTAGCCACTGTCACAGAGGAATCCTTGAAACAGCTTGTGGACATACAACTGCATCTATAGAATGTTGCTCTGCAGATGCCATACGTGTGAGAGACAGCATGCCCTGTAGTGTGAGCCCCGCAAGCTGTTGACCTGAGCTCTGAGATTCACTGTTGCACATTTTCCCCATTGTAGACATACCCTCAGTTTTAGTTTTTGGTTTTTTCCTAGTGGTCGAGGGTCCCCAGAGATGGGAGCCCTGTGCAAGTGCACACTGGTTAATCTGGGCCTGCTTAGAGGGCCATCCCACCCGGTAATACTCCCATCTTCCACAACCAGTTTGTGACAGCTGGGTGACAGTATCTGGGCAATAGAGGTGCTGCTGATTAACATGTTGCCACCGGTAACTCCTTTCCCAGCCAAAGAGTCAGCTTTTCTAAGCAAGCTTTGTTTCTCTTTCATGAGGCCAAAATGAAGAATAGCATTGAACACTTCCTACCGCAAGCTTCAAAAAGCTCAAAGAAACTATATTTCCACCAGGACTCTGACACAAATGAAGCAAACTACAGTCGTCGTCCCCCCCCATTTTTAAAAGAAAAATACATTCTTTACTGGCAAACATAGGTGTATCTGAAAAATCCACTTTGACTATGACTCATGAGTCATAGTTTCCACTGAGGACTTATAGTAGAAGAAAACAGCCTATCTATCCTCCACCGAAAGTAATGATATCACATTCTTAATTTTGTCTGAAACAGAGGCCTCTCCCCCACTCTAAAATGGCATCTGTCACTGAGCACAATTCCTTTTGGTTTAGTGAAAAAGGAACTCAATTACATTTGAAGCACCTGCTAAAATGAACATGGCAGATTGGATGCATGTCTTCTTATCAGAATAAGACCAACAAGGCCATTTGCAGACCTGAGCTATGTTCCCATAATAATAGCCCATTTCCCCTTCCAACTCAACATAGCTCAGTCAGTGAGTGGTAATAAGAGCTAATATTAAGAAAAATATGCAAAGATTTTATATTTAGAAATTGAGTCATGTTGATGTAGTCATTAGGCATAACACCACACTCCAAGGCCATGAGACCATTTTGAACCTTTTTTTTAGTAAGCATTTCCTCTGTTTTCTCTTCTCCTACTAGCTGGAGACAGGCACCAAGTTTCTAGACCATCTAGGATTCAAGGAATGCTTTGCCTTTTCCTTTACTGCAGAAACCTCACAGACAGTCCTTGACCAAATCCCCACTTACATGAAACTCCACTGATTAGGGATTTGTTACAAACCTGAGATTCAGATCACAGTTACTGAAGATGTCTTTAAAGTATGTGAACCTTTTGAGCAAGCCTGGCTAAGTTCTGACGTAACATCAAAATGTCATGGTTCCAATGTTTTGCTTTTCCTTTGGACACAGCACCTGCTGATGCACTGTATGTGGTTTTTACTATCTTGGTTTAGAGACCCAGGATTGGTTCTAACCCTCATGTTACAGGGGATGTCTCCACTGCAGAGTTAGCATAAGTTCTTACTCAGATGTTGCCCCCGACCTCCTTCATATCCACATAAAAAATCATCTCATGTGAGATTAGTGGTGCTTTCAGTCTAGGATAGGTGGCACAGCTTTGGGCGTGGGTAAGAACCAAGCTTCCACTTTTGTTTGGGCTGTTACCCTGCTCACCTTGCAGTGTGGACATAGGGTAAGCCACTTGAGTGCAGATAGTCCTCCAAAGCCTTCCCACAGGTTTCCCCAGGTGCCTAGAAGGGTAGATGAATTCTTGCACAATTCCCTGGGAAAAATCAGAGTGGTTTAGCTTATTGTAACACAGAACCATGAGATATACACCTCAAAGTCCTAACACCACACACGAAAGCATAGCAACTGTGAGGACACAATAACCCAGATGGGGCTTTGCAGGGTGGCTGCTCACTTCCAGGATAGACTGACTTGGGTACTGATCACCTGGGCTAACTCTGCAGTGAAGACAAACCCAAAGTGAAACTCAGGGGAGCAAACTTATTGGACTGAACCCAGACAAAAGAGAGAGTCAAGATGGGATCCTTTTGATTCCTACACTATCACCAGTAGAAGATTCTGCAGACTGAATCGTGCACTCAGAGTAAAACTCCCACAGAAGTCTCCATGTATAGTCCCATCAACTGGGGCTGGTGAACTCCACCTCTCATTGTGACAGACCCAAGTGATCTGAGAGGAAGCACTGTGTTTCAGCAATGTCCCACTCCCCCCATTAGCACCCTGGCCATACAGTTCCATCAGAGCTCCAGCTGCCTCCAGGACTATCTGGTGGTGGGTCGTTTCAGTGAGAAAAAAAATGTAGCCCTAGTTTATTTTTATGGGGATTTGCCATGGAACTAAAGATAGGGAACAACATTCATCTGCCCTACCCTCACTCCATCCAGTCACCATTGTCCCTAGCACAAACCCTGGACCCACAAATTCTTCTGCCAAGTCCACATTAGGAGGAGAAACACTGCCAAGTGCCTGAGAAGCAGACAATCTCTGATTTCACTTGTGCACCTGTGGATCTGGGCCTACAATTGGAACTTAGGGCACAATTCTGCTGACATTAACACAGGTAAATAACTTCACTCAGAGGATTAGTCCCGTTGAGTTTATGTGGATCAATGAGTGGGGTCCCTACGCACTACCACAAAGCAAATAGCAAATAATGATAATTAGAGCTATGCAGAAACCAGAATTTCCATCTTGCAGAAAATTCTGCAATTTCAGGTTTTGTTTTAAATCTGGAGCCAAAGAAAATTGAAAAAAATGTTTGAAATTCCTTGCAAAAACAAATTTTGAAAGTGTTATTTGTTTTGGGTCAAAGTAGTTTGTTTGATTTTAACAAGGGTTTAATTAAAATTTTTGTTCTGATTTCAGCCTTTTTATTTTACATAAGTATATAATAAAAAAAGATCAAAAATTGAAAAAAAAATTGTTTTCAAATGAAAAATTTAGATTTTTTTGTTCTAAAAACATGAAATGAGATTTCATTGGAATTGATGGGTTCCCAGGGAAAGTTTTGGTTTCATCAAAATGGGCATTTTCTAATAGAAAAACATTTCTCCCAGGAAATTTTTGGACAGCTTTGCAAGAATAATATGAGTAAGTGTTTGCAGTGTCAGGCTCTTGACTAACAATTCTTCTGACAGAGACAGAAAAAAAAAATTCAGCTTATTCTGCCATTGGCTCTGCCATGCAAATGTCCAATAAGTTCTTAGAATGTATTGGGGACAATTTTTTATAACCCGAGGGACAGCTATTTTAGACTTGATTCTGACCAAGGGAGAGGAATCTGAAGGTAGAAGTCAATTTGGGTGAAAGTGATCATGAAGTGATAGATTTTGTGATTCTAAGGAAAGGAAAGCATGAGAAGAGGAGGATAAAGACTATGGACTTCTGAAAAAGCAGACTAACAAACTCAGAGAACTAATAGGTAAGCTCCCAATGGGAAGAGAATCTAAGGAATAAAGGTGTTCAGGAGAGCTGGCAGTTTCTCAAGATGACAATATTAAAGGCACAACTGTCAACTACCCCAATGAGAAGGAAAGACAGGCAGAATAGTAAGAGGCCATTATGGCTCCATCAGCTTTTTAGTGACTGGGAAATCAAAAAGGAATCTGTCACAGGGTGTTCCCCTGTGAGTGTCTCTCACCTTAGATACAGATGAGACTCACTCTAAGCCATCTTCACCACCAACATGCTTTATTATAGCATTCTGTCAGGCTCCCGCCTATAGTACTATATAAGTCCCAGTCAGCTACCCTCTTACTTCTGGAGTGAAAGGAGGGAGCGCGGGGGGTGGGCAGGGAGAGGAGGAGGAGCAGTGCCAACCAGCCAGCCAGCTAGCTAGATCTGTCTTTCTTTAGGCTCTGCATCCCCTTTCCAGGCCCGGCTTCCTCTCTATTTATCTGCTCCAAACTGCTGGTGGTGCTTCGCCCTCTAATTACCCTTCAGCTGTGCCCCTACTGGTGAGTTGGTCCTCCACTTAGATCCCAATTAACCTATATTGGTGGGAATTTGGAAGACAGGTTACAGAGTCAGCTTCTGACTCAGAACCAGTGTCACAGATTCTTACAAAAGGTAGAAACATGGATGAATTGCTAAGGAGGAGTACAGAAGAACAACAAGCATATAGGGACAAAAATCAGAAAAGCTAAGACACAAAATGACTTACACCCATAAAAGGCAATTAGAAGTGTTCATTAAACATTAGAAGCAACAGAAAGATGAAGGAACGTGTAGATCCTTAGTGGGGAAGGAGAGCTAATAACTGATGACATCAGGAAGGCTGAGATGTTTAATGCCTAGTTTGCTTCAATCTTCACTAAAATGGCTAATGGTGACCAGATATTCAACACAATTAATATTAACAATGAAGAAGGAACCTAAGACAATATAGGAAAATAATAGGATAAAGAATATTTAAACAAGTTACAGATATACAAGTCAGCAAGACCTGATGAATTTCATCCTAAAGTACTTAAGGAACTAGCTAAAGAAATCTCAGAATCATTAGCAATTATCTTCAAAAACTAATGGAGAGTGGGTGAGGGTCCAGAGGACTAGAGAAGGACAAACATAGTACTTATTTTTAAGAGATGGAGCAAGGAGGACCTGAAGAATTATAGACCATCTAGCCTAACTTCAATACCCTGTAAAGATACTGTAATAAAATATTAAACAATCCATTTGTAAGCACCTAAAGGAGAATAGGCTTATAAAGAAATAGCCTTTATGGAATGGATTTCTCAAGAACAAATCATGCAAACTAGCCTAATTTCCTTCTTTGACAGGGTTACTGGCCGAGTGGATAAGGAGGAAGTAGTAGACGTGATAAATCTTGATTTTAGTGAGGCTTTTGAGATAGTCCCACATAACATTCTCATAAGCAAAGTAGGGAAAAGCAGTCTAGATGAAATTACTATAAGGTGAGTGCGTTGGCCAAAATCTTGTTTTTGAAATATATGTAAGAACAGAGCCACAAACACCACCCTTCCTACCAAAAGGCACATCAGTCTGAATCAAAAGCTAAAACCTCAAACTGACTCTTACTGTTCTACCCTTTTAAATGTTAATTCAAGTCTGTCTGTACTCTGTATAATTTTAAGATTGTTTGTACTATGTCCACTGGCCAGTTTATCTGTTAATTTTACATGCTTCCAATATATTTGTAAAAATCCTATTCTAAGTACAAAAGCCACACTGTGCAATGTAATGTATCTATCTAATTGTGAAAGACACTGTCAAAAATGAAATAAGGTTTGCTCTAAAAATAATATGTAAGTTCTTCAGCTAGGAGTTGGCCTGAGTGATTGAAGTGTGAATGGCTGAGCAATTGAGTTGGGTGTAGACAAAAAGAGTGATTGAACAATTGGTCTGAGTAAGGGATATCAAAACAGACATGAAGAAAACACCAGCCTCACCAAAAACGAATGAGGGAAGAAGAAAGAAGCAAAGATGATCAAATGGCCGAAGAGGAGCCCACCCTGATGACTTTGGAGCCAGCCCATTTCAAAGGACAAAATCTGATCAGGCTTGCAACAGTGTGGGTGATTGAGGATCACACCAAGAATGCAGTTGCAGCATGACAATGCAAAACCCATAGACTTACATGGGGTCCTTTCCCTATAAAACGGGACAAGATGATGAAGGCTGGAGGTTCGGGTCTACAACATCACATCAGCCAGGAGTACCGATGCGCATCGGCAGAACCTTGCTCCTCATCCTCATGCTCTAGTCACCTGGCCAGTGACTATCATGAGCACCAAGAAGCTGGTAACTATGACATCTGGAAGATCCCTATGTATGTTTGTCTGTCTCTATCTGTGTGTGCCTGTCAGTGTGTGTGAATGTGAATGAAAGCATCAATTGAAACGTGTCTCTGTAATTTGTAGTATTGATATAATGTTAATACTGTTTTCCTAGTGTTTACATTATTATTAATGCTATTTCACTAAGTAGAGCACAATATTAATGTTATTACAGTGTTGATACTTTTCTTTTCTTTGATACTATCTACAAAAGTTTCTGTGTTCACAATAAATGCAGCTTGTTGCCTTATCCCCTAATAAGATCCTGTAATATTTGTTATTTGGGTAACAAGTGTACAAATGGTTTAAAGACCGTACTCAAAAGAGTAGTTATCAATGGTTGACTATCAAACTTGGAAGGCATATTTAGTGGGACCTCACAGGGGTCAGTCCTGGATCTGGTAATATTCAATATTTTCATTCATGACTTGGATAATGGAGTGGAAAGTATGCTTTATAAAATTTACAGACACCACCACACAAAGAGGCGTTGCAAACACTTTGGAGGACAGGATCAGAATTCAAAATGATCTTGACAAATTGGAGAATTGGTCTAAAATCAATAAGATGAAATTCAATAAAGACAAGTGCAAACTACTACACCTAGGAGGGAAAAAATTAAATGTACATATGCAAAATGGGGAATTGGCTGTACTGCCAGCTGGCCAGTTAAGAGGATCTGAAAGTTTTAGTGGGTCGCAAATTCAATATGAGTAAAAATGTGATGCAATGTAATAAAAGCTAGTAGCATTCAGGGTGTATTAAGAGGTGTGTTGTATTTAGGACAGAGAGGTGATTATCCCGCTCCAGCTGGCACTAATGAGGCCTCAGCAGGAGTATAGTGTCTTGTTTTGGGGGCCACATTTTGGGGAAATTGTGGACAAATTGGAGAGAGTCCAGAAGAGAGTAACAGAAATAATAAAAGGTTTAGAAAACATGACCTATGGGGAAAGGTTAAAAACTGGTCATGTTTAGTTTTGAGCAAAGAAAGGTGGGGGACCTGATCAGTCTTCAAATATGTTAAGGGCTCTTATTAAGAGGATGGTGATCAATTATTCTCCATGTCCAATGAAGATAGGACAAATAGTAATGGGCTTACTCTGCAGCAAAGGAGATTTAGGTTAAATGTTAGGAAAAACTTGTAAACTACAATAATAAGCTTCCAAAGGAGGTTGTAGAATCCTTGTTATGGGAGATTTTTAAAAACAGGCTGGACAAACACCTGTCAGGGATGGTCTAGGTTTACTTGGTCCTGCCTCAGCACAGGGTGCTGGACTTGATGGCCTCTCAATGTCCCTTCCATGTCTGACTCTGTGCCAATGGCATAAGAAACAAAGGAAGTACATTTGTCTACACTGCAAAGAAAAACCTGCTGCTCTGAGTCTCAGAACCCAGGTCAATTGACTTGGGATTGTGGGGTTCAAAATAGAAGTGTAGATATTCCTGCTAGGGCTGCAGGCCAGGGTCTGAGACCATCAATAGATTAAACAGTATGAGAACAAATGTCCACATTGTTATTTTTAGCTCTGCAGCCCAAGCCTGACTCAAGTGAACCAGGTTCTGAGACTCGGTGCTACAGATTTTTCTTTCCAGTGTAGACACATTTTAAGTGGCTATAACTTTCAGCACACACTGAGACAAGATCTTTTAAGAAAGAGACATCACCCTATGAACATTCAAAGCAGTCAGTCACTTTCACCAGCATTCTCTTTCTCAAAAAATCCAGACAACTCTTCATGACAACTCAAGATCAAAATTAACAGCATCAGCAAGTCCCATTTTCATGGAAGCAATTAGGTCAGAATCTTTTATCATGAAAGGCTAGCTATATACTGAGGGCATTAATTTCCGTACTAGCAACATAAAATTAGCAATATTGAAATGAGTGATTAACCACACAGCTTCCAGGAACTGAAACTGTAGAAACTAAGTTGCCTTTTTTTAAAAATACTCTTTTGAAAGGAAGATTTTATGTAAGCATATGGAGCCTTTGATCTGCACAGAATGAATCTAAGATCTAGAAGTGTTCATTAGGAGAGTAAATAGCAGAATTGTTGCAGTCTCTCCTAGAAGGGATATGTTGAAAAATAAATAAGAATTATTGAATTAAATATATGCAATAAGGAGTTAACATAACATTTGCCCTCCCGTCATCCTAATCACTCTACTTAGATTTCATCCTTTCCCCTACCCTCTTGTCTTTTCTGCCTGTAAGCTCTTCAGGGTAGGGACTGTGTTTTATTATATGTTTGTACAATGCCTAGCACAGCTTTGAGGCTTTAGGCCTTTAGGTGTTATTAGAATACAATAATAAAATTACCCCATACCAGTGGCTCTTTTGGTCCCAGAGTCAGGAAGAGGAAGAAGATAACGGGTAAGCCATGGTTATAATGGAGGGAGTGCTCTGTGATGGAAGATTGTATCTGGGAAGGGCCAACGGCTGTTGGACTCCAGCTTTCTCAGGCCCTGCAACTTGGGACAAGCCCACATCCCACTGACAGCAAGACTAAAGAGCATTCTGATCTCAGGCAGTGCCAACTAGGCACATCTGCAGAACATGCTGGACACGGAGAAGGGGAGCTTAAAAATGTGATGCTGGCCATACAGCAGGGGAGGGAAGTTTGCCCAAGAGGAGAGGAGTGGTCACTAGGGGAGCTTGTCCAGTAGCTAGGTGAGCCAGCCAGCCAGACGCAGTGACTAGCCTTCTGAGGGGGGCTCTGGATGTTTTTTCTCCATCAGCGCCCTGTACCTGCATCTGAGGAGTAGTGCCAGGGACTGGAGGTAATTAGACCCAGAAAGGACCTCTGGAGTGAGGCCTCCCACAGGGGATCCTGGGGCAAGAGACTGAATAGACTACGGCTGAGCCCAGGCTGAGGGTTGGATGACTACATAGGGCTACATAAGCCCTCCAAGACTTTCCTTGTACAACCAACTGTAAATTTTTCCTAGCCTCAGTAGATATTAGAGTCATGCTGACTCTCCAGATGACCTCCCTAAGTCATCTTCCCCCTTGGCTTTCATACCCTGATTTTTTCAGTCAGTCCCAGGTTTGCCTCCCAGTGGACTTTTGAAAGCCTACAGGAGTCACAGCAGATCGTGGATTCCTCATCTGGCTCTTTGGTTTCTAAATTAAGTTACTAAAGACTTCGGACCCTGTGGACAATAGAAGCCAGAGAAAACTGGTAAGGAGAGCAGGAATCAAGTTCTGGTGCCTGGGGGGAAGGTGAGAAGAAGGCATAGTTGGCAGAGAAACAAAGATCATGCAGAACGTCTAAACTCCTCAGGTTTCCCTGCTTCCTATCTTCTCTTGGCTATGAGCTCCTGCAGAGCTCTGTGGTTGCCCCCGTTCTTAGTGCTAAGAGGAGCTGAAGGACTGAGTAAAAGATCCTATTCTCTGCCTCCCAGTGTGCGTCAGACATTTGAAAACAAATCTTTGTCAAGCTAGAGTTAAGGCTGGGAACGGATATCAGTAATGTATGGATAAAAAAAAAATCTTACAAACACTTTCTACTGATAAAAGTAGTCAGTAGACCTGCAAGAAATTTAATTTGAAGGCTAAAAATTAAAGAACCCTAATAATTTGAAAGCTTAGTAGTGTCTACACTGCATTGTAAACATGGGTTCAGAGTCAGGTTTGAGCCCAACTCTCCCTACAGTCCACACACAAATCTGTCTGACTCAGCACCTGGGGACAGCCCCTGTCATTTTGCAGCGTGGATGCAATCCAAGCCCTAGGCATGAATCTGCTTAGTTCAGTTTGGATGTATTACCATGGCTGTGAGACCTGGGTCCAGCAATTGTAAATCCAGTCCACAATGCACTGTGGACACTCAAGCATGGACTTTGAAACACTGAGTCCACAAACCTGGGTCCCACATACTCTGATTTACAATGCAATGTAAACGTAACCAAGCCTCTAATGGTAACCATGAACTATGTCAATCCTCTGAGAAAAGCCATAAACCAAGATAACATTGCCCACAAACACATTAGCCTTCTCACGGACCATGAAACTGCAACACAATACTCTGACAGTTCTTGTGCTGGCATATCCATTTTCCAGTCCCCTCGGAAAGATGTATATTACAAATCCCTGATTCGACAAATGGCATCATTCCCCATCCTTTATCAATGTGTTCTGACAACCTCACAAGTGTAATTAGACATAAAGCTAATAGATCTACATGTGCAAACCACTCGCATAATATAATATAGATTATAAGAGGCCAAAGGCTAGTGGCAAAGTCACATATCAAATATTGGAGATATGAGACCAATTATGACACCAGCATGCGGAGGTGCACAATATACCCCCAGTCCACAGGCTATACAAGCATATCATTTTCCCCACCTTTAAAGCCTGTACATACATTTCAGTTTTCTTAAAACCCTTATGGAAAAATCTGAATGGAAGATGGGGGAGTAACACAAGGAAGATTTGGCCCATACTACCTAACCATTTTCCTCTTAGTGTCTTGTCAGAATCATTAAGCTCCTTCAAAAGAAGACTATATTTGTTTCAATTTAAAAACAATCCCTAATGTTCACGTGAGGCTGGGCATTAGAAGAGGGAATTTTCTAGCTCCAAGTCACTACTTTAGATGGAGCATAGTATGGGGGTGATGATTTTGTAACTTTTTTACCAGGTGCCATTAGCAGGAGTAAGAGCCAAGATCAAATTTTATCATTTAAAAAATTCAATGACTGGGTCAAGCACCCCCACCGCATGGTTACAGTAAATGTTAGTTAGTGATGCTCTTGCACATGCACTTGGGAGGTGAGGAGGGTGGCCAGACTCCAGTTATGCTCCCTCTGAATGTTATCCAACTGCTGTTCCATGCACACGGGGGACAGAGGGTTACACAGCACATGGTTGCTACTTGTGTCCAGGCAGGTGGGTGTAGGCTGGGAAGAGCCTTGGCTTTGCCCTCAGCACATTAGCTAGCACAGTAACCAGTGCCTGGTAGAGGGTTGGTGTAGATTACTTCCCACTGTGAAGCAAGGGAAGGAATTGTGAAAATCTATGACTAAGTGAAGCTATGCAGCACCCCATACACAGGTGAGACAAAGTCTCAGTCTTGCCTCAGGATGGCTCTTCATTTGCTTTCATCAGACGACGCACTCAAGCCTGTTCAAGGGGGCAAGCCACCATGTTGCAGAAAGCCAAAGTTAAAACTGGCTTTCACTGGGACACACATGGGCCATTTCAGCAGAGCTGCCATGGGTATACAGACTGAGCCACGCTCTAGAAGTGGTTTCTCCAGCCCATAGTTCAGGCACACAAAAGGAACTGTGTGAAGGAGCTAGTGTTGTCACTGCCTTTTCCAGACTAGTGGACTTTGGTTTCTAGTCATCAGTAGTATTGCCAAAGCTGAAAGCCTTTACAAATGGGAAGGGTAGTCCAGTGGTCAGGGCACATGTCTGGAACCCAGGAGACCCACTCCGCCACAAACTTCCTGTGTGATCGTGGGAAAGTCACCTAGTTTCTCTGTGCCTCAGCACAGAGAAATTAAAGAAAAATTCACTGAAACACTGACAAGAGGGTGCTGGGAACAGATAAGAACCAAAGCAGATTGTTGTGAATATTGTTTACCAATTAAGCAGGACAGGAGTCCTATGAGAATGCGTGTGAAGACAAGCAGTATCATTTTTGGAGAACGTGAGGGTCTTCTTCCTCCAAGCCCTTCCCTACCCTGCTGCTGTCATCTGAATTCAGGGCACAGCAGTTAGAATGGATCGCTCACTCTGTGTGCTAGATTACTTAAAACAAATGCAGCAAACTTACATTTTGTTTCCTTTTGAGCTGGTTAAACTTTTAGATCATGTCACCCTGAAATGATGTTTGTGCAACAGGAAAATGCGGTATCAAGATTATCAGAACAAGGTAATAGTACCTTTTCCTGTGAATTGATTGCAAAAGATGACAAGGGAACCACAGGTCACTGGTGCGAATGCAATGGCACAAGGCTAGTAACCAAGCATTATGTGCAGGGTAAGTGTTTTATATAAATTTGAATAAGATTCAAGTAAGAGAAAAAATAGGTTCAAATGTTTCTAGGTCAACTCATTTCTTTTTGGCATTGCACACTGACATTACAAAATGAATTGCTGAACAGCTGTGTCCACTCAATTCTCCAATCTGGGGTGCCTTTTACACTGCTTTGCTGTGGGAGCAGCCACTCCTGGTCTGCTCACACACAGCCTCCAGCACGTAGATTACTCCCAGCTGTATTATATGAATGCTGTAGCCAGCAACTCCTGAATTACATTACAGAGCAACACCAACAAATTCCCACTCCCAGACTTGCCCCAGAAATGTGCATCCTGTACTGCCCAATATCCTCCTGGACAATATAAGTTCATAGAAAGTCCGTCATTTTATTAATAGAAAATGATATGCACAAACCCTGTTATCTCAAATGGAGTTTCCCAAACACTTCAGTCCAAACACACTGGTTTAGATAAAACAATAAAACAAGTTTATTAACTGCAGAAAGACAGATTTAAGTGATTACAAGTAAGGAGGCATAAAAATCAGAATTTGGCTACTAGAAAATAAAAGGTAAAACCCAACTAACATCTAACGACCTAACAAGCTAAATGAATTTAAAGCAAAGGTTTTTCTCACCACAAGATTTGGCAGTCTTACTGGCTGGATGACTTTCAGCCTGTCCAGTCTCAGTCCAATGCTCCTTTCCTTGTCCTTCAGGTGTTGTGGATGTCAGGGGCAGAGAGAAAAAGAGGAGAGATAATTTGTGTCCTCTGTTCTCACTTCTTATAGTTAGTTTCCTCTTTGAAAATCATCTCCAGCTGAGGTTCAGGAGACAAAGTCTTTTTGCCTGGGACCCCACACCTGTTCCTTTGCCAAGATATAAATTGCTCACTCACACCCTTCTTCCTGCCAAAGAATGGCCACTTAACCAGGTGATAATCCATTTGATTATGTTGAGACCTGACTGAGGCATCAATTTGCCTTTTGTCTCCGAGGAACTGGTTTGTGCTGCTTTTCTAAACCTGGAACATGTCTCAGCAATGTTATACAGTAGAATCTTATAATTTTACATATAATGTTGTCATACATATTTTACCAGGACAATAATAATCAACAACTTATGAGTTTTCACATGATATCTCACAAGCCATACTTTGTGCAAAATTTATCATCATCGTATAGTAAAAGTGGTAAACATAAGGGTACAGACTGTCACACACACCTTGTGACTATGAATATATCTCAGGAGGAACCCAAACGTAATGAGATAGGGAACAATTGCTTTAGGGGGCTGCCAGTAGGAGTTAAACCCAGGTTTGAAAAGACATGGAAAGTTAACAGCTCTTGTCTCTCCAGAATTAGAGATGAGGACTGGCTGGGGAAGATTGTATTGCCACTGCCTTTACCATACATTCAATGAGAAGGTGTTTGCCAGGCTGGCTTGTCTGAGAAGGTGCTGCAAAAAATGAGAAGGTGCTGCAAATATGCCACCAACACCTTCTCAGACAAAACCCAGAACACATCCCCTGCAGCCTTTGTGAACCTCTCACCCCACAATTGCCCTTTCCTTCTCACTCCAACCTGCTGTTGTCTCCCACACATTTCAGAAGCTGCTCCTTTTCATCCCACACCTCCACAGATCAGTGTAATCTATCTTCTTGATTTCCATTCCTACCCACTACACCAGTACACCCCCATCCCAGCAGTTGGGAGAAGGTGGCCTGGTACAGAGACCTTAAAACTCATTCTTCAGAGGTTTGTAGGAAGTAAGGCCTGGATCACAAAGCAACTTAGGCACTTAGAAAATCACAGAAACAACCCTGTGATGGCACCTAGACTCCCCATACAATAAATGGGGAGGGAGAGAGAGACCTTAAAAAGTCAGCGCACTGGGCAGGGAGCCTCCTAAGACAGCCAGCTAGAGATCCTGAGAGCAGGGACATGTCCTAAGCCCTGCCCCTCTCTTGGAGATAGGCGTCTAAGCCTGGGCTGTAGGGAGGAACCTGTCTCTGCTAGCGACCCATCAGCTGGGGCAGGTAGGCATTCAGCCACACATGTCACGTGTGGGGCTTGATCCAATAGGCATGCTCAGAGGCCACCTAACGCCACACAAAACAACTGGAGTCGGAGCAGCAGCTCCTGTTATGCTTATAAAATAAACAGCAGCATCTTATTCAGAGGGATAAGGTAATACACCACGTTTATTGTTAATACAAAGATTTCAAAAAGCTCTCAAAAAAGCTCTCAAAAAAGCTAAAAAAAAAAAGCTCTCAAAAAAAGCTCAAAAAAACTCTCAAAAAGCTCTTATGCCACTCTATGGTTTTGCTTTGTCATGCTGCATCTGCATCGTAGTGTAATTATTAATCACCCATATTTTGCAAGCATGACCAATGTTATTATTTATTACAGTCCATTTTGTTTTAGTTTTTCGAGGTGGATTCCAGGGTCATCAGGGTGGGCAGTCTTTGGCCATCTGGGTCGTAAAAGTTGTTATTTTCACTCCCTTGAACATCCGAGGCTGGCGCCTTTTCCTGTCACTCCCTGGTCTCACATACACACATCACTCATTCATTTATTTACACCTTAATCTCTTAACATTTACTTAAAACTTGTAACTGGAAGATACAAGTGTCCTTCAGAAACAATAACATTTCTTTTCATTTAAAACATTTACTACTATTACAAAACATCCTCATTTAACACTGAATCTTTCTGTTTTAGAACATTTGCTGATGTTACTTTAAGCAGTGATCTTAAAACACATGTACTTCAACAATAGCAAGAGTTTCCCAGGATGAACTTTGGTAACTTTACAAACAGGATAATCAATGACCAGATGTTTAGTTTCAAATAAACCGATGGTGGTTTTATACAAACTAGTGAACAGCACCCAGGTCTCTCCCAATCCATAGCAACCCAACAAGAGTCACTAAAAAAAAGCTCTCCCACCCAGCAACGCTTCATCCCATGTCTCCTCTACTTAACCCTGCTGCATCAGCTCTCCCCAACCCCTCCTGCCACCAGTTCCAAAGGCTACAGAGAATAAGGTTCTTGCCTCCCCCTTCTATCTGCTCCCATTATTCAGCAGAAGACTCAGTAACTTATCACCAGTGAGAAATGCCATACATGGGTAAGAATAATCTAGACACCAGGCTGCTATAGCCAGAGCATGAACTCACATTCACATTACTTCCGCAGCATTAAGTAGAGAAGTGATGCACGTTAAAGAGAAGCCAACAGCTTGAATTTTCAGAAACTAATTAGTTTTTGAAATATCCAGTTTCTGACTGAGCACCCTTTAAAATAATCTGACCAGAATTTTATATATGGATAAATAATTCAAAGTATTTTTATTCCCCTATTGATGGTTAACGGCCTTTTCAAAAAGGGGGAAAAATTAGACTACAGTATGCAGGAGAAACAATGAAAATAATCTTTACAAAGAAAGGTTTTTCTCCTCTGACTTTCAATGATAGCTTCCCTAATGGCCAGTTTCTGCTAGCCCTAATACTGATGAGCATAGTATTGCTGAAGTTAATAGGACTGCTAGGAGTTTATGGTACATGACTAAGGTTTGCAGAACCTGGTCTTATATTTAAAATGACAGTATGTTTTTGTTTTACCCATACAGTCCCAGATTTTCATGTGGTGGTGTCTAGCTCAAGAACTTTCCAAGACAACAGAAGTGTCCAAGTTTATTAATCAAAACCTTTTAATAACAGATAGTTCAAGATATTTCTATGTTAAGTAGAATTTGTTCTGTCTTTACAGAGGAAGAGACTCATGGCACACTAGTGGAACAAATATTCAGTATGGCAAACAGTATTTGGAGTGAAGAGAAAAGTCAAATGAGTACAGACACTATTAAAGTTGTTCAAAATGAACGTTAATGACATTATTCAGTGTTGCATGATAAACTCATTCAGACACTAAGTTACTGGAAAAAAATGCTTCACTCTAGGAATTGCGTGTGTCACTGTGTCAGAAGTTGGCAGAAGCATAACCAGCACAAAAAAGTATACCTTTACCTTTTGTGTGAGTATTTTGCAATCCAAGCAAGTGTTATCACACAAAAGTGTCTCAGTTATGATTTTGAAAGTGTGGTCACCTTTCATATTAGGTAATGTGATTTTCAAGTTGAACATATCTCTTTAAATTTTATAGTTCCAGAATTTGGCCATGTGTGGTTAAGTAATTAACTACTGTAGTTAAGTAATAAAGACACTTTAGATACCCTTTTTAAGGTAACTTGTTTGATTTGTGGGGAAACTTGAATTTCCAAAGAATGGACAGAGTGATAACGTATTCAAACGCATTTTGGGACTCAGGTAACATTTCTCTCCAACAGCCCTCATTTCAGGACATCACTCATTCTAGTCCAAAGTTTACTTTCCACACAAATTTGTCTCCTCACTTTATTGTTGAAAATTATTTACAGTGGAAATAATCTTGCGCTGAGGTTATAGAAAATTACTTACACTAAAGGAATTAATCCCACAACATGTTACATTTTCTGCTTGAAAAAAATCTTGCTTCTCTCTCTTTTGAGGTCTTTGTCACACATTCTGACCCCTATTTGGGCCTTGACAGATTGAGAGGTTTTATATATTCATAGAGATTAAGGCCAGAAGGCCTATTAGATCATCTAGTCTGACCACCTGTATGACACAGGCCATAGACTGTCAGCCAGTCACCCCTCTACTGAGCCCAGTAACTTGTGGTTGACTGAAGCTTATCTTCCACAAAGGCATCCTGTCTTGATCTGAAGACATTGAGAATACATCACCTCCCTTGACAGTTTGTTCCAAAGGGTAATCGCTCACACCGTTAAAAATGTGTACCATATTTATGTGGGTAAATCATCCTGCAAGCTCACCGTCAGTATAATTTAATTCAGCTATAATTGATGTGAAGGCTTTTATATTGCTTTCCTGGGTTTTAATTTTGTGTGAGTGTTTAATTATTTGTATTACCTTAGCTCCTGGAGACTCCAACTGGGATTGGAACTGTATGAGCATGGTAACGCCATCTTTGCTCTAGTACTAAATAGACATGACAGACAAGAAGGAGGGAGAAAATTCTATCCTCATTTTACAGATGAGGAACAGAGGGGGTATGTCTACACTTAAAACGCTACACAGCACAACTATAGCACTTCAGTGTAGAAGCTACCTACGCTGATGGCATAGTAATCTACCTCCACCTCTTTCATCAACCTAGCACTGTCTACACTGGGGGTTAGGTCATTTTAACTATTATCTCTGTGGCTTTTTCACACCCCTAAACTACATAGTTAAACTGACTTAATTTTCTAGTGTAGACCAGGCCTTGGACACTGAAGATGTGATTTTGATCTCACTTAAGGTATGTTTGCATCAGTGCAATTCTACTGACCAGAACAGAATTACTCCTGATTTACACCAGTATAAGTGAAGATCAGAATCAGGCCTGACCTGTTCAAGTGACTTCCCTAAAATGACACAGGAAGTCTGTGGCAGGGCTGGAAATTAAATCGAGAGCAGAGAACACGTGTGCATTTATCTACCTACGCTAACAAAAAAATCCCTGTATAGATAATACACTAGAACGCCTGGTCTGATTGTGTTTTCAGATACACAAGTGCTTACTGCCACATATCCTGTAAACTCAGCCCTGAGCGAGGTATGCAGCGATACAAACCCACATATCCGGAACCAGACTGATACCATTCTGTCTGTCGTGGTTTGAGTTAGCCAATACCTTTCTGGAAGATTTTAGTCAGCAGATAACCTGATAATTTCACTGTCATTAATGGACATGTGCCTCCTAACATGTTTTCTTGCTTTGCCAGTAAAAGTTTTCCTGTGACTAATGCAGAATCTCAGTGATTAGAGGGTGCACAAAGACAGCCTTCCTCAGCCACTTCACTGGCTTTCTGTGTGTCACAGATTGACTTTAGAACTTCGGTTGGAAGTTTTAGGTCCATTAATAGACTGGATCCCAGATCCTTTTCTGAGCTTCAGGTTTACTCTAACAGCCTCTGTCTCAGGGCACGCAGCTGTTGGTTTGTCAAATGGCTGTTAGGTTGTCTAGGAAGCTCTGGGGTTATGGAATATCCTCTTCATTAATCTAAGTTGGACTGTGGAACTAGCCACTTTGAAAGCAGACTTACAATTTTGACACATTATTAGCTGGAACTGTCAATTTTTTGGTGTCTTTCTAAACTGTATGTTTCATTGTAAAATGCTCAGGGTATTTCCTTGGAGAGTCACTATTCTGGTCAAGAAATAAGAGGTCTGTTTTTCTCCTGTTGTGGGGTGAATTTGTGTACATAACTCTTATCCACTCTAATGGAAGTTACATGTGTCAAATCCCTAGTGTCAGATTGTGATAAGGCAAATTTGATACACATCACTCAAGTGTGAAACCCCTGCAAATAAGGAAGCTACCAGACTTCGACATTTGTGCTGAAATGCTATAAGGGAGCTGAGCGTGAAATTGGTAATGGAATACAGATGGTTTAAACAAATTACATTACAAGAAGGTGACCAATCTTAGAGCCAGGCAGCCAAGGTCCTTGGTGGGAGCTGTCCCACAAGAAAGGACAGAGACAGGAACTTGTCAGTTTTTGTTCCTCCTCCCTTAATTGAGAGTCAGTTCCAATGGAAGTCGAAAGGGAAAAAACAAAACAATGCCTAGTTTGAAGATTGGACTTCAGCGGAAGTTTGGCTTTCCCCTTCTCCCTCTTCCCTTGAGCTTAGCAGACATATTTGACTATTTGAATAGAGCTGATCAGGAATTTATTGAAACGTTATTTTTGTCAGAAAATGCAGATTAGCTGAAATTGTCTCCGAGGTCCACGACGGCATTTCTGTGGGGCAGAGGAAGAGAGAGAGACGAAAACCCACAGCTCTGGGGTGGGTCTTTCACTCAAGGTCTTTTCACAGATTTTGTAAAGGTCTTGTTTTCGTTCTGATGCAGAATGAAAACAAATTTCAAACCTTTGAAATCGTTCATGAAACAGTTCTTATTTTTTGGCCAACCCTATATTTGAGTATATTAAAAAGGCTCCCTTTTGCCCACCGCAAGATTAGCATCTACCTGCAGACTTGGAAAGAAAACCAGCTATTCCCCCTTCTCAGTGTGACAGAGACCTTTAACTGTCTCTCTTTAAAAAAAAAAAAAGAAAAAAAAATGTAACCTTTTAGTCCCTGCTACTGGAAAGCAGGCTTTAGGGCTCTGCACAGAAAGGTAGGCTTTTCTGTTGAGTTCACCTGATGTCAAAAGCTTTAAAGCTGCATAGAGGTATAGCATTATCAGTCAAATCAAGTGGCTGTGAGTGCTAATCCAGAATATATGAAAAGTCTGAATGACCCTCTCAAAGGCAGAGGGAACTTGAGGGTGGGACAGAGGGGCCCTACAAGGAAATCCTAGGAAACGCCAAGCTTAGATACGTATAGCTTTAAGCTGAGGTTTATCCACTGTAAATTAACTTTGAGGTGGCAAGTGTGGACTGGGTACTCTAGGGTGCAAACTACACCTACTTTTCCATTTTTAAAGGAGATGGAATCAAATGTCCCGCTCCTTTACAAAGACATGGCTGTCTTTCTCCATAAACAAAGCTCAGAGATATCCTTTGCAATAGAAGGGTTTCAGCACCCACAGGCATTTATTCGATTAACTAAAAAAAAGCAGCACTGTTCAACTACACAGACTGAGTGAATTTAGAGACGTCTCACATATCTGGTGAGATGATATCTGACTAATATGCAAAGAGAGCAGGAAAGTATCTGAAAACTCAGTATCTCAAATGCAGAACTCATAGACCATACGGTCAGAAGGGGCCATTATAATTATCTAGTCTGACCGCCTGAACAACGCAGGCCACAGAACCTCACTCACCCACTCCAGTAATAAACCTCTAACCTATGACTGAGTTACTGAAGTCCTCAAATCATGGATTAAAGACTTCAAGGTACAGAGAATCCACCAGCAAGTGACCCATGCCCCAGTTAGGATTTTTGCCCTACTGCTTCCCTTGGAAAGCTGTTTCAGAACTTCACTTCTTTGATGATTAGAAACCTTTGTCTAATTTCAAGTCCAACCTTCCTGATAGCCAGTTTATATCCATTTGTTCTTGTGTCCACATTGGCACTGAACTCACTGTTTTAATGTAAATTATGGAGATTATATGTCCATATTTTTATAAAAAAAGACAATGGTATCAGCAAAATATGTGAATACAAAGGAACTGCCGACTGAAAAAACAGAACTCTGAAAAAGTCCCTCAGTACATTAATCTAAAACATAGCAAGAAAGACCCCTGGAGTTGTTTTCTATGGAAGTTGGTTTTCACGGCCAACAGGGATCTTTAAAAGCCTGGGTAAAGGTTAACATTAGAAACCATGAATGAGAATTATGGCTAATAAAAACTCCATTCTAGATCTACAGTACTCAGGACAAAGATGAAATGTGTTAGCTAATGAAATAGGCAAAAGAGTACCATTCCAATCTATACAATCACTTGGAGTCTAATTTAGTCAGCACCTTTCACATGCAAGTCAGAAGTAAGTCCTCAAACTGCATTTTTGCTTAGCTAAAATAATTTCTCACTCCACATGCTTTCCCCAGAAGAGGGCAGCAATGTTGCATCATTTGTATAGTTTATTTCATATTTAAACATGGCCTCACAGGAAAACCTAGTAAATGAGAGAGGAGCTGAAGCAGAAAGTTTCAGAGCTAGATCTAAACTTCCCCAAAGATTTAGAGTGTTCAGATCTTGGGTCTTCTTCAGTACTACTTCCAGTGACAAACAAACAAGGGCTGTGATAAGAGCTTGTAGTTTACTTAAAGGCACATAACACTGAAAAAACAAGGGAGATCATAAAAACAGGGCACATTGTGAGCTGGAAAAAAATCCTGGATCCTGAGCCAAACCACAGAGAGAGTTGAGAAATACTGAACACAGAACATCTCTACAAAGAAAACACACAGAAGAGAGCTTATGGCCAATTCTTACTGACAAATTGGAGGGAGGTAAGTGATGAGTGACAAAATGGCCAGGAGGCTGTGGAAATCAATTTATGAGGAAAGATTACAAAAAGAACCAAACTATACATATTAAGCTAAGTGATGTCTAAGGGTGGGACATGGTAATAGTATATAAATATGCAAAGGATTTTAATACCAAGGAAGGAAAAGGAGTTACTAAGAGCTGGTCTACATAGGGATGCCATTGTGAAATAGCTTCCACTTTGGAAGTGGATTAAGCTAAACCATACAAAAGCATTCTTAGTGCAGAATAAGAGTGTCCACATGGGAGTGTCGTCTGGAGTGGCTATTTTCCCATAGCAGATAAGCCCTTCATGTGGTATAAGGAGCTATGGCTCAGAATACAGAGATAACACTGAGAAGGAGAAAATTGAGGCTGAATACCAAGAAAAATTTCCTGAATGAGATGTATTCAGTTTGTGATTCCATCCCCGATCTTCTCTTGGAGCCAAGTAACACACTGCTTTAAACCACTGATGTGATTCCTTACGCCTGGGGCAACCATGTGCTGGGCCAGTCCTATGCTATAAGATAAAGCAATCCTCAAGCTGCCTTAACTTATACAGGCTGCCAATGGTCATAAGGGGCTATTACAACAACTGGGGATCAGTGGGGTATAATGAAGCCACAGCGATGCTCTCTTTCCCTACGCCTATCCCTATAACTCCCAGTTGACATAGGATGTGTGCCACTGGAAGATCTATCTACACTAGAATAATCAGCCAGGGGCTGGATATTCCATTTTAAGGCAGCTTTGGTGCCACACAAAGTGGCCAAAACACAGCCCAGGATCTGCACCAGTCTCCCAAGGGAAGTGTCAGAAACCTACATTGCTTGGGGCTGCTGGGACCAGATTATTAAGTGACCAGCACCAACAACTGGGGCCCCATTTTCTGAAGAGCTCAGTTCTCAGTTAGGCACCCAAAGAAGTGACCAGATTTTCAAAAATGTGCAGCACCCACCAGCTCCCATTATGATTTGTGGCCAGAATTTCAAACAACTTCCAATGAACTGAGGTGTTTTTTTTTTTTTTTTTTTTTTTAAATCTGGCCCCAATTGTGGGCACTGAGCTCTTACTAAAATCTATACTATTAACTATACTGGGCAAGACAGGGAACATGAGATAGCAGCTACTTGGCTTTCACACTAACCTGCTTCTTTTAATGATCAGTAATATCCAGAAATGCACAGTAATGTGAATTGGGAGTAAGACACTTAGACTATAGACACCCTACGCTACAGCATATAATGCCTTGGTAGTTTAACTTGAAGTTTAAAGATTTAAATAAATTATATTTGTTTATTTCACAATGAAATTTTTACCTTCTGGACAATTAGTCATAGCCATACTTTTTAAGGCCAGAAGGAACCATTGGATCATCTAATCTGACCTCCTGTGTATCACAGGCCACCACCCAGCACCTGCACACCAACTGAAATTACACCAAAGGTGTTACAGACACAGGCAGAAAATAGGAGGGACTGAGCTGCACCAGTGCCTGAGGCCCCTGCAATGGCAAGGAAATGATTAAGTGAGATATACCCAGATGATCCTAGCAAGCACCCTGCACCTATTCTGCAGAGGAAGGTAATAAAACCCAAACTCACTTCCGATTGCTCCTGTGGAAAATTCCTTCTGGACCCCACACAGGGTGATCACTTAGACTCTGTGCACTGAACAAGAACCAGTGAGCCAAGCACCAGTTATCTGGCATTTCCTTGGTATTTATGTGAGGACATGAGAAATTCTTTAAAAATGGAAATGGGAGGTGGGGGAAGATAGTACAGCAACACTAAAGCGCTTAAATGCTACATATGTTAGCAGTGCAAATAGTGCAGAAGTAAAATGGGCTAGTGGACTGAACATGGACTCACTGCCAGGAATCTTGGAGTTCTGACCATCTCTCCAGATGAGTCAGTACTAGAAATAGATTTACAAGATTCCCTAAATTATCCCAGTAATCACACTTTACTACCTGAAAGCATCTATAAACTAAAACTGTATTTCAGAAGTTCTTTCACAATTGATTCACAGTTTAACGACTATTATTTTCTTAATGGCTTCCTAGGCCATAATTCTTACAACTTAAGCCTGTTCAAAATGTAAAAGCCCATTTCCCAATCCTTAGTTAAAAGCATGGATTCACAGATTCCAAGGCCAGAAGGGACCATTAAGATCACCTAATCTGACTTCCTGTATCACACAGGCCATAGAACTTCCTCAAAATAATTCCTAGAGCAAATCTTTGATAAAAAAACCCAATCTTGTTTTAAAAATTAGCAGTGGTAGAAAATTCACCACAACACTTGGCAAATTGTTCCAATGATTAAATACTCTCACTGTTAAATATATACTCCTTATTTATCAATATACCGGGTGTTCATGGTGGACAAAACATCTAATAACTTTAAGGCACATTTTAGCTGTCTAAGGATCATTAGCTGTATCCTCAAAAGTACTGTATAAAATCCTGTTAGGGTACAGCATACAATCTCCCACCTAATCACATTACGAGATTTTTTTTTTTTTTTTAATTAAAAAAGGAAGTGGGATAATGTTAGAAAGAGATCACAGATCAAAAGCCCCAATGTCCACCCTGTTACACTCCAATGCCATGTCAAGCAACACTCCACTCCTCTCCCCTCCCAGGTATGACTGTTAGCCCTTATTCTAATAAAGTAACTGAATCCTGCTCCCAACTTCCCTGTGCTCAGTCATCCCCCCTCAGAGACAATGCCCAGCTGTTGGCATTTGAACCCCAACTGGAATAGGGGAGGCAGAGCAATTAGTTTGATACATCTAGAGAGCATGAGTTACCCCTTTTCTGGTGATGATCCTGGTGCTGAGCATCCTCAACTCCCTACAACTGAAGGCGTCATAGAATAAGCTATCTACATTTGAAACTGAAGAAATGGATAAATGGGAGCACTGATAAGAAGGCATGACAATAAGATTTAAAGTTAATAAAATATAATAAGGAATGCTAAGAAATTATAGGAGCTGCTGAAACATGGTAACTAAAGATAAAATTAGTAAGGACTGATATAGGTGAGGACTGAAGGAAGGAGGAAGATAATAAAGATTGATAAAGAGTAATGCTAAATGACAAGACATCAGACGTGGTAATAAATTTGCTGCTAGAATGCTGGCCCATCACCAGAGATGAAGCTGCCCTGGATGACTTTGTGGAATCACAAAAGAAGGGGAAATGGTAGGTTTAGAATAGTGTATTACCCGCTGCTCTCAGGAGCTGGGCAAGGACCTGTCATCACCTGTAGTGGCTCATCAGGATAGAAGTAGAAGGGTAGTCAGTCAGCTATCTTCCCTTTACAGCGCTTGCCCCTGGGTCCCCTCCAGAATCCCCACTCCTGGGCAAGCTCAATGATCCTTGCAGAAGTTCCCAGGATCTTTTTGGGGTCTAATTATCTCCAGTCCTTGGTCCTGCTTCTCAGGTCAAGCTGCAGGGTACCAACAGAAAGCAGACATCCAGAGCCCCTCTCAGAGCTGCAGTGCTGTGTCTTGAATAAAGGAGAGGGGGAAAGGGAAGGCTAATCACTGCCTTGGTCTGGGTTCCCTTTAAGCAAACTTCCACCCTGCTCTGTGGCCAGCTTCACCTTTTAAAACTACCCTTCTGCAAGTACCACATGCTCTGCAGGTGCCTGAGTGTAGGATGCTCGTTAAGCTTACTGTCCGTGGAATGTGGTCTTGTAGGCTAGCGGAGGGCAGCAGAAGAGATTTTTAAAGAAAAGCCTTGACCAGTTTCGATTTACCTCAGGGAGAACTGCATTGTTTGACCACTTAGTGAGTAGGAAAGATTGTCTGCAAAATGCAGGCTATGATCTTACCCATGTGGGGTTCCTAGTAGAACCCTTCATTATTTCTGAACTTGGAAGGGATGTTCTTTCCATGACAGGGCTGCCAGATCTCTGAATATGCTTCTTCCCTTTTAATTCCTGCCCTATCCCTGGCTCTCCAGAGCTGATCCCTAAAGTGCCGATTTTCTTCTGGTCCTATTGCCTATGAGACTGGCTGTGGCCTTTTACTCCCTCGATACCCTCCTGCTTAATGGCAAATGCATTACTGAGAAACCCAACTGGGTTCTATTTTGATCAGAGAAAACAAATCTTACTCCAACAGATAAAGGGTTTAAAAAAACAACAGAATGTAAGGAAAAGGCACTCAGGCATTTCAGAACAGAGTAAAATTCCACATATAGTGAAGTCTCCAGGCAGTTGTTGAACAAAAGCTGCACATACTACATATTTTATCTGGTAGGAAAAATGAAAACAGGCTGGTACTAAACTTTTAACTAAAAGACTAAATATGTTGTGTTCTCTATCTCCTTCCCAAGAAGCTGGAATGCATTAATAGTCCCGTTTAAAAGGAGGTGACTGTTTTCCTTTCAGAGCCAATCTTCAATCCATCTTCACTTCCCTTCATGTCAATGTTTTGAGAAATGGCTCTCACCAGAGACATGTTCCCCCAACCCACTCTTGGTTTCTTAGAGCAGTCATTTTGGCACTAGGTCAGGCTTCAGTTATTTGCGTTGTGGGACTTGCTTGCAGTCTTTTAACTACCCTGCTGGGTAAATTCTGACTCCAGCTATAAACCAGGCACTAGATTCATTCTTAGCATTCATGGAAAATTGTTTTTTAAAGAATAACTTTGGAAGATGGCGCTGGCAATCTTTGCTTTGTGTTCTGATGTATTTTAAGAAGATATTTTGGAGCTTTAAAAAAGGAAGCTGGAGCCCCTGTATGTGGCATTGCTATGAGATGCTCTTCCAATTAATAGAACACCTGCTTGTATTTAGATGCACTGGAATCTCAGCGTTTGTGGGCATAACTTCACAGCCCTGAATTATAATCCTGGCTCAGCGGGGGGCTGAGCTGCCACAGTAGGATCTGAGAGCCAGCCCAGTAGTGAAAAGGGGCGAAGGGTCACAGTGAGTACCTGAAAAGACTATAGTCCCCAAAATCACTTTCTGGAATTACAACCTCATAGCTGAGATAGCTGCTTACTACCTATGGACTCCGAGTAAGGGGCAGCAAGTCATTGCCTGCCCTGAAAGCAGCTCAGTAGGGAGATTGTGACTCTTATAGTCACAATTTGCCTCCTGGTTCTCCTACTGCTCTAGAGAGGGAGTAAATTGCACCGGGTCTATCCCTGGGCAGTATATTTCACCCAGCACACTGATGCTGCCCACCATGCTGGAGTGGCAGAGCCACGGAGTCACCCATTCCCTGCTCTTTCCCTCCTATGTGCCGGGGGAGAAAATGTAGTAGCTCCGCAGAGTCTGCTGCTTCCCCTCCTGCACTGAGAGCAGCAAGAAGAGTAGCAGCCAGCACCAGGGTGGAAAGGGGCATTATTGCAAATGTGGTTACAATGAAATTTTACGGATAACGAAAAGGTGCGAAAGATAGCAAAGGCTACATGGAAAGTACAACTCATTTCCCACAAGCAGTTTGTCCCCGAGGCTATGAGTACACTCATATTTTGGGGGCAGTCTCCCACCACTGCAGCCATAGTGTAGACAGAGCACAGAGGCGTTTACCACTGAGCTGTCTAACGTTGCCCAGAGCTGATCCAGACAGCACAGTGGAAAGAATGCCCAGGCCCTCTCTAAACTACACAGCTTCTGCTGAAATAGTGGGAAATCTTCCCCACATGCACCTCCCACACTGCAGAGGTTCTCAAAGCCCAGCAGTGGCTGCACTCCAGCTGGCTCCATGCAATCCATCAGAAATCCCCACCTCACTTCAGCATGCATTCTCTGGTATTTTAAATCATATACACATTATGGTAGCTAGTGCATATATAGCCATATTTAGAGGCCACCAGCAGCTCTGGGCCTCAGTAGATATAGCTGAGTCTTTAGGACTATAAGACAGGCAGAAGATGGGTGATTGCTAGGAATCAAGGGGTTATACAAAGCTGCAGAGAGTAGTCAAGGAGAGTATGGATCCTGTGGTTGGTATCAATGTCCAACAGGCTGATTATACTGAAAGTGGGATATATATTTTGTTTCAATATTGCTACCAGGATGGCTGGTCTGCAAAATTGGGACAATCCATGCAAATTTGCACCTTTGATGACCCCATGTGCCATTTAAATAATATTTTTCAAATAAAAGCACACAGGCAGATTACAATATTGCAACACGCTGCAACAGGGGCCCAAAATCAGGCCAAATTACATGAAGGCTTAGGCCAACACAACAGAGGATAGGGTATTGTGTTTAAATGTAGATGGGGCCTAAAGGGCAGCCATGCTGGAGGGAATATAATCATTTACAACTGTCCCTGATTCCTCAGAAATAGCAATAGATTGATACAAATGTTTAAAAAAATATTTGTATGAGATTCTTGTTTATTCAGAGGTTTCTAAATTTCAAAGAATAATCGCTGAATATAATTGTGTCATGCGTAGAGTTTGGACTGACATCTCATTTCCTCTCCCTTCTTTTCTGGTGAAGGTATAATCAGGGCTTATTACAAAGTCATCCTTCCTGTGGTAACAGACGGAAGTAACAAAAACAGCACAAATAAAGGATTATTAACATCTATAGCAAGCTCCTCAGTACTCAGGCCATTAATTTTGAGCACTGCAAGCTGGCACACGTCTAAGTGAACCCAATATTAAAAGCAGGCAAAATAAATAACGTGAAGAAGTGACATATGTTTGATAGAATATTGATGCAGAAAGAGGCATAACATTTGAAAATGTAAATAGCAATAAAAATGTTATTAGAAATAATAAAGTAAAAATAAGACTGACATTAAAATGGTTCATTTTACATTCAAGTGCATGATTTTAACTACATTTTGGTTCCAGCTGTAAAAGACATAGGTTCTAGCTGAACAATGGGTTATTACAGTAACTGTGGCCTCCTGCAGATAAAGGCTGAAAGGCTGCTTTAGTATACAAAAGAAGAATTTGATGATACTAGTCTTGTCCCCCATTTGTGAAGCTTCTAAAACACACTTACAAACCAGCTGTCCCATCTCACAACAAGCCCAGCAGGGTCAGTAGGGTTCCAGACTGAGGTGTATTGGCCTACAAGACAAAGCTTATACAGTGCATACACTGTGTCTCATTCATGCCAGAGCAATAAACCATTCACATTCATGAGTATTAAATGCACTCATAATTAAAATTAAAAAGTGTAAAGTCCATACCATTTTTTTCAACTCTCAATTATGAGTAATAAGATTTAAGTTTAAGTTTATTTTATCTGTTAATTGAGGGTAAAAAGCAGTTATAAATCAGTCAAAGAGGAATGGCTATTGAAGAACTATTACTGTAGAACTGCTAAAACTAATTAATATCTGTCACTCAAAATGGTAACTACAGAAAGAGTTCCCTGTTCAACTACTAAAGCACCAGCTCTTACATCATCGAAAGGAAGGTGAAAAAGAACACACCGTCTCTTTTTGACAATGGCTTTTGTCAACTGCACTGCTGAAATTCTGGAGTCCTTTTATGAAAACTGATTGGCCAGAACCTCTAGTCCGGCTACCCAATCAACTTCCAGCATAACTGACTGCCTGATTACTGAATCACATTGTCAAGCAAGCCAGCCTTCACTGATAATTTGACACCGATAGAACACAGGTAAAGCCTTTGAAAAGTTGTCACTGTAAAAGTTTATGGACTAGTTCCTCCGATGTGGCTGGCAGCACAGCTGTGATGGCTGGGGAGGGAGAGAAGGTCCAAACCACCTTTGTGACTCCCTCATCATGGAACCACCTGAGGCCAGGTTGGCCCCTGACATAATTTAGTGTGGCCTAAAGACTGCTTTAAATTCTGCCCAAATACCCATGACCCCAAGGAGCTGTTCGGGCAACGAAGGAAGGCTGGAGCACAGTGGCATTCTAGCCACATCCCTTTTCCCAGGAATGTCTTCTATACTGGGAGCCACAAGAGTCTACAGTGCATAAAGAAGCTATAGCCCTTCCATTTCCCTGTGTTGGGGGAATCTTCATGGGGTCAGATCTGCCAGAGTTCTGGTTGCTTTGGGCCATCAGAATGGTGTGCAACAGCCAGAATGAGAACAAGATTCAGGACGTATATATACCCAATAATCTCTGTCCCTGGTGATTTGTGTCTATGCTGGAGAAGGCACTTAGGCTGGTAGCTATAGAACGGTGCATGAACAACAGCAAGGACTTGTGGTCAACGCCTAGTTACTATTGTGACAGGTGATATAGAAATGCACATAGAAAGATTTTTAAAACTGGTTTTATGTGCTGTCTGATGCAGTATTACTGAGTCACTCCCAATTTTGGGACAGCTCTTTAAATCAAGACTCCTTAAATCAAGGTTAGTGGAGTACATAGACTGTGAGCTTGGCTGGTTACATCTGCACAGAGCAGTGATTGTTCTGTCCCAGCATGCACTTGAGTTCATTGTAAAACTGGGATGGATGGGCTCTTTGGTTGATCCTTTAGAAAGGATGTTTTAAAGTGTGGCCACATGTTTCCACAAACCTCATGCATGGACTTCCATTGCATATGCATAACATAAGATTTCAAATATTTAAAACCAGGATCAGGTCCTAATTATACATTTAAATTTTAAAAATATAGCTTCCTTCTTCTGAGTGTACCATTCCCATGTTAGCCACCCCTCAATATCTTATGTAAAAACTTTTCTTATGATTTTAATTCTGTATCATACATTCCAACTAGTTTTCTATCATAAACAAGCAATTAACACAATTAAGACGTCATCTCGGTTCACCACAGTACACCCCCAATGGAAATTCTGTCTCTCTATTACTGTCTCTTTGGCTTTATAACAATCATGTTTTCCATACACAGAATCACCCTATCACAGTCCTTCTCTGTAAGATACCAATGAGAGAAGCAGCCATTATTCTGTGTTCTGTTCTGGGTACTTGAATACCAGACAGATGTCAACAAATTGGAGGGAATTCAAAGAACAGCAACAAAAGTGATTAATGAACTGGAGAGATTGATTTATGAGGAGAGATTAAAAGACCTCAGGATGAAAAGTTTAGCTAAATGGTGACAAAGGGGAGGGAATGTTTAACCATGACAAGGCTGTTTTTTTAAGGATGTAGGGATGAAAGTAGCAGAGTGTCCAAGTAAGTAAAGACCAAAGAAATGGCTCAAAGTGGTCCAAAGGGTTATAAATGGAATTGAGAAAAAGAAAAAAAAAATAAGGGCAGAGTTTCAACTGGTGTAAATTGGTGTCATTCAATTGATTTTAATGGAGATACACTGCTTTACACCAGCGGGTGATCTGTCCCTAGGTGATAATTAGGATAAATGCTTAAGCAAGGAGATCTGTTAGACTGGTCTACCCTGCACTACTCCTCCACTGAGCCTCAAACCTGACTTGGAGGGGTCACCTTTAGAGCAGACAGAGTAGTTCAACCTCCTTGTCCCTTCGCTCTTTGACCTCTCTTCTGAATCTTCCCACTGAGGGCAACAGTTAGGGCTGTTTGTAGTGATGATTTTATGATAACAGCCGGCTCCTCCAATAGAAGCTGGACTAAGGGCACCTAGGTGATTACCAGGATCAGTGCCTTAGCAAGGAGATCTGTTACACTGCGCAATACTCTCCCTAGGGAAGTGGTGAAAGCCCCATCATTTGAACCGTTAAACTGAACTGGACACAGCACTGGAGAATATTTTGTAGAAAACAATGCAGCACTGGCTCCCAAAGAGCTGAACTACCTGTCCTAATTTTTATTGATAATTTCTTTTATTTCCCACATCCCAGGCCAATGCCACCATCCCTAATCTCAGAATAATAATAAACAACCCACTGATGAAAAATATTAAAATCCTTCCACTCCTCTGCCATTTTGGCTGCCTCTCCCTCATATTAAATTCATTTTTCTGTTTAGACACCGGCTCCCGCTTGCTGAGAGCCATATGGTGCAGATTGCCACTCCTTTGCCCTGAGTCAACGACAAACAAATGATAAAGTGCTTAGATTTGTTCGACAGTCTTGGAAAAAGAAAATTGGTCAGGGAAGCAAGGGCTGAGAGAGACTATTTTTATTGAGTGTAAAAACTGTCCGCTACAACTGAGGGTGTTAAGTGGAAGTGAGAAGAGAGCTTTCTTCTATTAGTGAGTTTAGTGCTGGGAACCGGTGCCAGGAGATGGACATTCACTCCGTATACACGGAATAGGTACTGCATAGGCAATTTTTCTACACTGCCCTTCCTCAGCACTTCAAATCTGACTTGGAGGGATCACGTTCAGTGATGGCAGAGTCCTTCAGTCTCCATGTCCATTCACTCTTTGACCTCTCTGTTGAATCCTCCCTGTAAGGGGAACAGTTATTGTCAATTGTAGTAGTGGTTGTATAATAGCCAGCTGTCCATTAGAAGGCAGACTGTGCTATCTTGTAAAATAGACCATCTCTACGAGTTCTATTGTGTACAAAGCCATGCCCCATACTAGAGATGAATTGCTGCACTATGAATGATTAGTTAGTCCAGTGTTTTGGAGGAATGTTCCTAAATGCTTTATAATAGAAAACAGAACATTTTATTTTTTTAGTTTTTAATACAGGAAGGGAAAATGCTGTACTGTTAGCAGTAACTATGTAACTATTAGCTATTTATTTTAAAAGGGAAAATGCTCATTTTCTCTTTCTTTTCCCAATTTAGTTGTGTTTTCTTAATTTAAAATCCTATATTACACATAAACAGTCACAGAAGACCACTGTGATGGCCAGCTCAATGACCTAACAGGATGTGGGGGTGAACCCAAAAGCAAAAAAACCTCTTCATGAAAGCACTACCTGTGTCTAGTTCAAGCAGGAATTGTTCCAAGGATGTTCTGTGGCCTGTATCATCCAGAAGGTCAGATGAGATGATTTAGGCGTACTTAGGGGGTTGCTATGTGCAACACTGCAAGGCCTAACCGATTTAGGAGCTTGAATGTCATTTTCAAAAGTGAATTAGGCACTTAGACGCTAAAATCCCATTGATCTTTAAAAATCTGGGCCCAGATGATTATTATTGTCTCTTCTGGCCTTAAAATCTGTGAGTCTATGAAATTGCACCTCAAGAAAATCATTTGATTGTAACAGATTTACAGATTCCATGGCCAGCGGGGACCATTGTGATAATCTCATCTGACCTCTGCCATAACACAGGCCATACAATTTCAACCAGAATACAAGATCCCTCCAATTTTATTGCTTTATATTGAATAATACCAATCCGTTTTACTATGAGAACATTTGGTAGCCATTAGCAGTCTAAATGAAGTATCAGAGACAGCCAGTGACAACAGGAGCAGAAGAGGCCAAAACGTGACTCAAGATAAAGGAAAGATATAGTGTAAAGTCTTAGTTAAAAGAACTATCTGGCAAGCATCTTCAAGATATAATACACGGGGAAAAATAGAAACAAGTTCATGAAAGTTCAATATTTGTTCCTGGAAACCCGACTAAGATTACACAGCTTGTTCTTATCTTTGTATGTTTCCAATTTGATGCTCCAATCCTATTCATAAAAACATTTCTGTTTTAATAAATCAGACCATTTTAGGAAGTGCTGAGTGAAAACATTTTGGCTTTATCAACAGTACTTTAACAATGACTTGGAAATAAACTTCACAGGAAAACATGGGGTGTTCAATTATTTTTAAATGTTTTAGGGTAGAAATGGAGATAATGAAATTATAAGAATAATAGCGGTTTAATGTTTTTGGCTCACAGGAGATTTATGGGCTCCAGTATAACCTCAAGCTATACATATGGCATTTAAAGAGAGAGAGAGAGAAAAGAACAGATTCAAGGCTGGAGAAACAGCATATGAGGGATATGAATGTACAAAAAACGGCCTGAGTGCTTTGTCTGGATGGAGTGACTAAGAAGTGTTGCTCTTTCAGATGTCATCCCTATCTTTGTGCACCCCTGAAAAACCATGAACAATGTTAAATGACTAGCATCTAATAGACTAGGACTAATTTCACAAGACTCGTTTCCTTTCTATGTAAATTATGCTTAGAGGGAATACTGTGCAAACCGCAAATTTGAAAAAGCCTGTGAAAATGTCTGGCTCCCTCCCAAATTGTATGCACCTTAAAAGAGGAGTTTAGTTTTTGTTGTACAAATTCTGGGTGTCAGGAGGAAAAGGGGGGAGGAGGGTACTGAGAGTCAGCACATGCTGTGGGATTTGGAGCTTTGCTGGTCCAGTCTAGCAGTTAACAGTGGCTGTTTTTCCTTCTCATTCTCTGGCTGCAATTCAGTCATGCATTTTTTCCTTGAGGAGAGGGGCCCTGTTCTTGGTGCACTCCCAGAATCTCACAGGAATGCTCCTCTGAGATCTCTTGGGCAGACTGGAAGGCTAGCTAAATTGTGATGAAACACTGGAATATTTTGAGATTAAAATTGGGATGTCTTGCCTAAGCAGGACTCAGCAGGAAAAAAACCACAGGAGGAGAGATGCAGGAGATTTTGTGTCTGAATACTTTGTGGGAGGAGGATGGACTCAGAGGAGCCCTGCTATGCTAACTGGACATATTACTTTGCTATTCCATCCTAAAAATGACTCCAGTTCTGGGCTAGGCAGAATCCACATCATGGAGTCCAAGGGGTGGGCAGCAGCATAGACTGCCAGAGCCTCAAGTTTACAAAGGCTTTCAGAGATCACTAGGGAGAACCTGCCTGCATCTTACATTCCCAGCTTAGCTCTTCCTCCTTCCCAGGGGCAGAGCCTGAGAGGCCAGCAGGGGAACTGCATTAAGGCACTGGGGATGATGTCAGGGGAGACCCGAAGCACACTCAGTGGATCTTCAAGCTCGCAGCTCCAAAATGGACAGAAAGGATGGGGCCCTACTAAACTGAAGAAACCTCAAATAGACATCCATCTTGTGGCTAAGGCACTGGAGTGGGTGTCAGGAGATGTAGGTTTCATTCCCAGCTCTGCTGCAGGCTTCTTGTGTGACCTTGATCAAATCACTTTTCTTTGTACATTTCAGTTTCCCATCTGTAAGATGGGCATAATACTACTTCCTTTCTCCCACCCTTTGCTTATCCTGTCTATTTAGTCTGTAAGCTTTCCAGGGAAGGGATTTTCTCTTAATATGTGTTTATACAGGGGCCAGCTCACTGAGCCCCTGATTTTGATTTGGGCTTGTGGACACCAAAATAAAATGAATACTAATAATTTAGCTCACTAGTTCAGATTCAGCCATGTCAGCGGTAAACAGTGACAGATGAACCTCAGGGCTTGTCTACACTCAGGAAAGTTAGGCTTAATTAACTAAAGGTGGGAAGTTAAAGTGCATTAGTTAAAGCTCATTAAATCCCTGTATGGATGCTCCTGTTCAGAAGTAAATTGGCCCCACTTTGCTTTATCTTAATCCCCTTCACAGAGAATTTTGCTGTTTCTATCACTGGTCCTTGCTAAAACCAAAAAGTACAGATGGATGAAAAAAAATTAATTAAATAAACATTTTCAAGCCCCACTGATAAAGAAGTTTTGATTTTGTTCACTACATTCTAGTTAAAAAATTTGGGCCAGTTCGTATTTTATATATGGTGGTTTGTCTCTCTTCTGAACTGGGAATCATTATTCGCTGATCAGCTGTTTGATAGTCCATGTGAGATGAACTCTAGTTAAGTTCTAAGTGTTCACATCTACCACCCTAACTAGCATCTTTATAAACACCCATAAAAATTGGCATCCTTTATGATAATTCTCAGCTGATTTTGACATTATGGGAATGAGCTATATTCCAGATCAGGAGCAGATTTTTCTTCTGATAGTACATGGCTGTTAGAGCCAGTCAGAAAGTGATTGCACTTTATATTTGAAAATAATAGCACGACCCGTACATTTTAGTAGCTTTATCACTTATACATGAAGAGCACTCAGATGAAAATAATGTTATCCCGCAACTAATTTCAGTGCAGATATCATCATTCCTGTCTTCTGAAGCATACTCGTTGTCTGGGAAATTATAGGGAAGTGACCGCTCTTAAATCCATCTGCATTCCTACAGAAGATACTCTATGCTTGGAATAATAGGAATAATGGACTAACCATATTGCTGGTGCATAGGAGCTATTTCACTGGATCAAATCATGATGACCTGAAGTTTAGGAAATACTTTTGGAGGGCATATTCATTATATTGGATGCTACTATAAATGGCCAAGTAGCAGACAAGGGGCCTCCCCGCTCTGACTTAGGGGAACAAGTGAGGGATAGGAGAGTCTCAGATTTCGTTATAAAAAGAGAGCGGCCATAGTGCTGCAATGGGCTCTGAGTGGACAGATGCGTTTACCTACTCAGAGCCCCAGTGATTCTATTTGAGAAGATTCTGGCATCTACATCGAGCTTATTGCAGCACTGGGGCATAAACCTCTAGCCTGGGATGATAGCCTTGAAGACCAATCTCCAGCTTTGAGAAATTGCTATTGATTTTTCCTTAAAACCATGGGTTATTTACAGGTTCCATCCCTAGCTCCATGCTGGATGTGCAATATCCTTTTGCTGTTTTATTACACCCATTCCCTGTAACTAAACCACTGAACACATTGTCAATGATTAACCATCACCAAAAATAAGAGTGTGACAAAGTTCGGGCTTCATCCAATGACAGTGAATTGAGAGAGAGAGACTGTGTATCTGTATTCTCTGGTGCATAAGCAATACTAGGGAAGGCTAATATTTTTTCAGGCTTATGAGTTAAAAATCAATAAAGTTTTGGAAAGATTGAAATTGTGAGGTTTTAAATGATCTAAACTCTGTTTGTTATGAAAAATGCATGCTTGATATTTGGCAGCGACCAAATAGCACTGCCGTGTGGAAGCTGTTAGTAATATTGACATTGTGATGTTCTCCCCCTCCGAGATCATTTGAATTCCCAGGGGGTGCAGCTGTATTCTTGTGAATTTCATTTTGTAGGTTACAATATGTTGGTCAGATGCCAGAGCAGGCACAAGTTTGACAGTCACCATTTTGGCTGACACAATGGGGACTGAACCAGGGAACCTCCAAAGCTAAAAGTGTCTTACAGCCTGAGTTAAAGAGCTGAAGCTGTAGCCTGCAACAGACTCACATCCTCTGTGGAGCAGGCATAGTGTAGGGACACACAATACACACTTGCACAAGCACACCCGGAAACCTGCTAGCAGCAATTTATAGTCCACTGACGACAAACTCACAAGAACACACCCTTTGTTTTTATTCCAGTCAATCTGATTCTCCTCTCCACCCGTGTAACCCCACTGACCTCTGCAGAAATGCTTCCAATTTACACTAGCGTAAGTAACCGAAGAATCATACCCAAACAATGGAAGAGTCATAAACAAATAGAGGCCTGATTCTAATCAGAATCCAATATAAATCAGGTGCAATGGTGTAAATCTGGTATAAAAATGACACTATAGGTAGGCCCAACATCTTCCCAGTTTATAAGTGATGTGAAAATTCAGTAAATGAACAGAAGAAATCTTGGAAAGAAGGGGCCAAATCCAGCCCTGGTATAAACAGGTGCAAGCCTACTGACTTCAGTGGGGTTGCACCTGTTTGTACTAGGTTTGAATTTAGCCCAAGGAGTCAAACAGTGACCAGGAGGAAAGGACAACTAGGGAAACAATGTGGAAACGACACACTGTATGAAAACAATGCTCTTCAATCATAGATACAGGTGGATATATAAACTATCTACTGTCTTATGGAAAACAATCCATTTCTATAAGAGGATGTGCAAGAAGTCAAAATAGGAAAGATTCCAGACAAGGAAATCCTATGTTCCTCCCATATTATTGAATGCAATTTGCTCAATGTATCAAGGAGGTTCGGTTGGGAGAGTGAGCTGTTAATACAAATAAGGAGAAAATTAAACCTCTCACAGCAGTGGATGGTCTGGCATTCATTAGACAAGACCCAGCATAGGTTTAGGAATGATCACAGTATGAGAGGTAAGCTACCAATGATACCAGCAGCACAAAAGCAGAGCAGGGACAGCTGTAGATGCATGCCTCATACTTCGAACTTCTTGTATTGTTATGGTTTTGAAAGGTGTCCTATGGAGGCACAGCAGGCTAATTATGGAGCATCTTCTGATGAATGAGTTTCAGGTTCCCCCCATCCCTTACAAAATAAGGAGTTTTAGAACTTAATGGGATCCTACTGCTCTTTCCTCACATTGTCAGCTTCACTTAATTTCCTGCTTGCCATTAACGTGTCTAATGCATATGTCAAAGGAAGCCCGACTCACTAGTGGCAAACAGAATGTTGTATGAAGGCGGCAATGTGTTAAAACAATTGAGCAAGCAAGTACTAAAGTTTGCTGCCCTGGCCATATGGTATAATGTTCAATTTCCCGTAGTGGAAGAATGTGGCTGTCATAGAAAAAGATGATGAATAAATTTACTTGGGGCAACTTATTATAATGAAGAACTACGTTCCAGAGGAAGCCAACAGAGGAATTTAGACTCTGATGAGGAGCATATGGGAGGCATTAAGATATATGCAAGAGTAGCAGGGCTGAGTGCTTTAAAAATGATAGACATTCTATCGATGCTTGTTGCTGGTGTTGACATATGCAAGTGAGAAATGGATTTTGATTTGGAAGACAGGAAGAAGGTTAAGAGTAGTAGAGCTGGCTGTGGAGTGATTGATACTTGGCATAACTAAGGCTGAAAGAGAGAGAGCACCTGTTGCAGTCAGGCAACACACTCAGGAGAACAATATGAGTCAGACAATAAAGAACATGAAATGATTGTGGGCAGGTCACCTGGCTACAAGGAGAGCTGACAAGCCAAACAAACAATGATCAAGTGCTAGCTAGAAGAGAGGTTTTGAGAGAAACGCAGGCAGAAGGAAGGGAGCTGACAATGTTTTAAGCTTCATCTAACAGAGGGTCCTATGGCTAGAGAGCGACAGAAGGAGATGGGGTGGAGGAAATGGTGTCAAACAATGAATCAAAAGCATCTGCCGCTATTGCTGCTCTGTGTGCATGTGTGGGTTTATAGGGTATGGGTGGGAGGAAGCTGTATTGTTCAGCTTGTTCTATGTATGACCTAATACATTTTCAGTGAAAGTAATTGGTATTTTCTTTTTCCTAACCTGAAGGACAGACACTGCAACTGCTGGAGAGAAGCTTTTCTGCTCATAAAAATCTCACAGCTTGTGTCTTTATAGAAAAAACAATAAAGGCAAGACTGTGCCCAGGCCTGTGCAGATGTGAAGTGGCAGGTGGGAGAGAGATTGCCTGGGCCCTGCCCCCTGGTGTTTTTGCACATGTATCTGGCACAACCAGAATCAGTCCTTATGCTCTCCAAGTGGCAGGACTATAGAGGGGCTAAGGCCCACAGTGGTGTTAAGCTCTCCAAACGGAATGGGAAAGCAGAGCTAGTCTGTGCACCTGGGTGCACACTGCGTCCAGTCAAAGGGTGAGGAAGGGTCCCCACTCAGACACAGGGCCTCAAGGAGTTTCCACCAGGTGGCGGAACTTTGTATCACCTCTTCCCAAGGGCTGCACCAGGAAGGCCCAATTTCAGTCCACAATACTGTATTTGGAGTTCCTGGAGGTCAGTCAGGCCCTGATATTATAGGCTTGATAAAAGCAGCATTGTGCAAGCTGCAACACCTGCAAGAACTTACCAATTCTTTTCAGCTGTGTCTCCCCTACTAAAGCAGACTGCCAATTGCCAGAAGGTGTGTGCAGAACTCCAAAGGGGGGTGTGTGAAGTTAAATTACGTTTCCCACCCTTCACCCCCATGGATTTCTATTAAACCCAGGCTCCCAGAGGTGGAAGGCGAATTCACGAGCTGACATATGATTTACCATCTCATTCTGATTGTTTCTGTCACTTTCTCTACATGACAGTCATCATTCTTATTCATTATTTGTAAAGCACTGACAAGGTGTTTAGATAATGAACAATACATACTATAAATACATGCCTAATTGAATCAATGGGACAGATGACACACATGCAGCAGAGAAATACTGGGCCTGATGATCACTTACACTAAGATCCCTTAATGCTAACATAGGAGCATAAAGGGGCCACATATGGTCTCTTGAGAATACCAGCCTTTCCCTTTCTGATATATGGGCTCTAAGCCACCCTGCTCCCAGCCTCCAGCATAGTGACTATGCCAGTAGTGAAACGGACACATGGCCCCAATGCACTGGCCTATGGATACCCTCTGTTTGCCAGTACCGACAGAAAGCTAGGGGAGGCAGAGTATAAATTAGGCCAGCCCAGACTTACACCTCAGGCCACGTAGAGCTCTGAACAGCCCCAGAACATGGGCAGTGCAAAAGTGACGGAGAACCACCTAATGTCCTCCATTCTTGCCCCATGCACGGAAGTAGAGTGACTGAGAATCCAGGCCACTGTCTGCACAAAATAGCTCCTTATAATAGAAAAAAGGAAACGGATTTACTCATGAGTCAACCCAGCCTGCAGGCCTCTGGAGACATATAGTCCACGCAGGGAGGTGCCACGGGGCAAAGGCTGCCCTCACCCCCTACTCCACCTGGGGGTGGAGGGCAGAAACTGCATGGAGCTGACTAGGGATAGGGTGAAACCAGGCTGGCTGGGAAATGTACTGATTCAACACTTCTCCAAGGCAGCTCCTATAGTGGGGCTCCTATGGTGGCCAGATGGAATTCTGAAACTGCCCTCCCCTGGCAGAGCCGCTGGGGCAATGTCCCCTGCCCCCCGGCACAGCGGTAGGCATGTCATTCCCCTCATCTCCACCATGCTCACAACAATAAAGCTGGGCTTGGAATTTGATTAAATATTTAATGAGCTGAGCAGAAAGAGAGAGGAAATATTGTATTTAATTTTGAAATAGTACATTTACTTATTAGACTTTTAAAATACTGATTTGGTGCTAGAAAGGTAATATTCCTTTAATTTCTCATGAAAACCAGAACTTAATTAAAAAAGCTATTTTAAGACTCGAATGAGAGCTCTTACATAAAGGAGCTAAGAAATCACACAAAGCCATCCTCATGCAAGGCCGAACGAGGTGAATGCTAGAAGAAACAGAGGGTTTTAACTCTGTCACATTCTGCCCGATGACAGGATAGGGACAGGCCAAGCTGATTTGATAAATTCTGTGCTTTGCCAAATATAGGCCACTCATGCACAATACCTACTAGGGAATTGTGAGGATATGTGGTGGGTGAACATCGTAGTGTTTGAATGTTCAAATATGCGCGAAGGAGAGAGACATGATGAGAAGAGAAAGGGAGAGACAGGGCCAGAGTCTCACCTGGGATAAATGGGGACAGTTCCATTGAACTGAAGTCAATTTAATTTTACAGCTCTAATGCGTAAACTGAACTGAAATCAATGGAACCACACGGATTGATACAAGTTAAGGATCTGGCCAAAAAACCCCAATTGAAAGGCCTGGCTGACAAATTCGATTGTGTGTGGTCAGAGTGAGTAACCGACACAGACCGTGTCTGAAAAACAAGCCAAGAAGAGGGAAAAAGAAAAAAAATACTACAAAATAGTGGTCCAAATCTTCAGCTGCTGCAAATCCATGTCACTCCTTTGATGTCACTGGAACTTAGTTAATTTATTCCAGGTGAGAATCTGGCCCTGCATACACTTCTGGCATCCACTTCTGCCAACCATGCCTTTTGGGAGTATATCTTCTATTCCCTGGTTTGTAATCATGGAGATGTGTTTCTAACTCAAATCATCTTTGAACAAAGCTCAACAGCATGAGGCTAATTACAGAAAGAGTGGTATGCAGCATTGTTGTAGCTGTGTTCATCCCAGGATATTAGAGAGAGTTAGTATCTTTTATTGGACCAACTTGTGTTGGTGAGAGAAGTTCACAAACTCTTTATGCAAAGCTAAACAACAGTTCAAGAAGTTCATAAAGCATTGAACTGCACAAAGTTTGCACTTTCCTAGAAAGGAGAGGTAAGTTGTACAGACTAGTTAGTGGCTAGGCCGCTGGGACTGGGATACAGAAGAATGGGATTCAAATCCTGGCTCAACCATAGACTTCTACTGATAGGTCATTTAATTTATCTAGTGCCTCAGTTCACCATTTGTTAATAAATATAGGGATAATACTGCCTCTGCAAGGATAAAATCTATAAATGATCGTGAGGTGCTCAGTCACTGCGTGATATGGGTCACCCAAGTGTCTTGGACAGTAGGAAGTATATGATTCATTCACATCCTAGCTTGCTACTGATATATTTGAGTGTCTTGGATCAGTTGTCCTCAATGTTTCCAGACTACTGTACCCCTTTCAGGAATCTGATTTGTCTTGCATATCCCAAGTTTCACCTCACTTTAAAAACTACTTGCTTACAAAATCAGACATAAAAATATAAAAGTGTCACAGCACACTATTACTGAAAAACTGCTTACTTTCTCATTTTGTCTATATGAAATTTTAGTTTGTACTGACTTTGCTAGTGCTTTTTATGTTGCCTGTTGTAAAAACTAAGCAAATATCTAGATGAGTTGATGAAGACCTCTGTGCATCCCCATGGGTACATGTACCCCTGATTGAAAACCACTGGTTTAGATTAATCATCTGAGTATAAAATCAACACAGCGTTCCAATGAAATTAATTAGTGAGTGATCTTTACTGAATTTTGAAGAGGGCCAGCTCATTTATACACTCCTACAATGTCCACTATGCTATATCTTTGCCCTGCCACCTCAGACCCCCCCTTGATAACTGTACAATTGCATGTCAGGATGAAGCAATTATGGACCCAGAGCTGTGATCACACCACTCACAATCACATTTTCACCTGTATATGTGCTGTGGCCCTGTGACTCGTTGCCGTGAAGTGGCGCGGACTGTATGAGAACAAAACCTTAAAAGATCTTGAGCCAGAAGCGTGCTCTTTATAAAGCAGGAGATAGAGTAATACACTGTAACAGTTATAAGGAAACAATTATAAGATTATAGCAAGGCAATGCAAATTGCGTGTATATACGTTACGTAACTTAGTGTTCAGGTATGGGTAAGGGAGTCAGAAAGACTTACTATGCAGTCACAGACTCCATTGTTTCATAGGTTAAATAGCACTCAGGGTATGTCTACACTGCAGTTAAATACCCAGAGCTGGTCCGTGCCAGCTGACTCAGGCTCACAGGTCTCAGGCTGCAGAGCTGTTTAATTGCAGTGTAGACACCCAGGCTTGCGCTGGAGCCTGGGCTCTAGGCCCTGGGAAGTGGCACAAGTCAGCTGGCATGGGCCAGCCCCGGGTGTCTATTGCAGTATAGACATATCCTCAGAGGCTAAATTCTTCAGTCTAACTAAATGTGTGCAATTACTTTCTAAACCTGAATGGGATTCCCTTTATCCAAATTTAAGATGTGCCTTCAAGTCCTGTGATGCTATCAACTCCTGATTTTGAACTTTAAAAGCTGGGAAAATGAATATTAATGGTTTGTAGATTCTGACTGTGGATTTTTAAAGCATCGCGTTTTGAGGCTTTGAAGAAGGAGAGAGAGATTTGAAAGAACCTGATATATTTTCTAGCCAAAGAAGGCATGTGGCTACTACAGTGAACTGACAGGAATTCCACATACACTTCTGGGAAATCATCATGCTCCAGTTTCCTTCCCAGATTAGTTGCTGAACTTCTCAATAAACTCGCCAAAATCTCACTCCTTTGCCTTACTAGACTGAACTGTAGAAAACCCTGAAGTGAATACCTTCTCTAGGGCCAATCCAGCTCCCATTTGAAATCAGCGGCAGTTGGATCAGCCCCAGGTACTCCAGGAATAGTCACACACAACTACTAACTCCAGCTACTAACCCAAAACAATTGGAAGATGGGCAGCAGAGAAGACCAAAGAAATTTTAGCTCACACTGTATGTGCATAAAATCAAAGTGAGTGAAATTTACTTGATTGTAGATACCCTATGTCTGACTTTAGTCCCACTTAAAATGTATTAGCTTTGAATGTCCAAAACCAGACCATTTCACATGACACAATAAGTGGTAAATGTCTGAGAGGGACCATTGGGCAGTCAATACAAAAGGATGAGAAGGGAATGTAATTCAGAATATCTTGCCTAGACTTGTATGAGGAGACAGTTGACTTATGCACTTCCATGAGGGGAAGTGGACCAATATGTGAAAGCTCCAACCTAGGGAGATGGAAAAAAACCAAAAAAAACAAGCAAAAGGAATGTAACCTCAGTAGCCAGGTACTGCAAAATCCTGGGAACATTAATATAGAGGTATCAAATGTAAGTCACAGGAAATTATTATAGCATTGGTTAAGTACTTGGGAGGCTACATTTGGAATTCTCAATGCAGTCCTGGTCACGTATAAAAGATGATACCATGGAACTAGAGACAGAACCAGAGGTCAATAAAAATGACTCAGACATTCATCAGTTTTTAGAAAGGTTAGGTAAACCAAATCTGTATTCTTTACAAGAATAGGAGATTAAGACCTTATTAAGGTATAATGCAGCTTTTGAGAGAGGAAACGAAGCTGCTGTAACCCACTTGAGCTAGGGCTCATGAATGTCATCAACAAGGAACAGACAAACTACAAGGATTTAGGAAGCATTTCAAGGAATAAATTAGCAGGAGCAGAAAAGGGAGCTGCTAAATAAAAAGTTGAAACAACGTGAAGATGAGCAAATTATTTAGGGTGAGGAAAAAATACTGTGTGACAGGATAAGACAGCTCTGTGTCATTCTTTTAAAATGAGAAATAGAATATTATTCTAGTGGGTTTTCTGTGTGTGGTGGAATGGAGGGAAAGCCCACTTGGGTGGATGTGTCAAACAGCTTGTGCATGTATGAGTCAATGATGCAAGTAACCTTAAACCCTGCATTACAATCAATTGATCAAAAGGTGGATCAGTCTAAAGATCATAAGGTCAGATCATGCCATCAGCAGGAAAAACCTGTGAGAAGGTCCGGAAACTCCATGAATTTCCTGTTTCCTCTGAATTAGACATTCAGTCCCACGGAGCAGGAAGAGGTACTAGCCCTCCAAATCCATGAATATGCCAATATGTGTGGGGGAATCACATGCATGTCAGAGCATGAGGGCATTAACTTGGTGGCCTAGTGCATCTGTGCTACCATCCTAGAGCAGCATTGGCCTCTGAGGAGTTACACTCCCATTGGTTCGCTGGGCGTTATGAAATGAGATTCCTCATAAGATAACACCCCAGGAAAATCCATGCAGGTCTAAAGGGGGATGGTGCCATTAAGAATGTCTTCCCCCAGGTTCATCTGCCTCCCAGCCACGCACCCACCAAAACCACACAGAGAGCAGAGCAGAGGTCAGGGCTTGTGTGGAGTCAGATGTGGAAGAGAATGCCAAATTGGCTCCCTTCCAGAGAAAGCTGGATGATTTCACCGGTTTCCAGGCCCTCTGTAGGAAATTATTGAAGGGAAGAACTGGCCCTAAGTGCCTTGATTCGAGTCTGCTGATAGCTGGGGCCAGGAACAGAATACATGAGGTACAGGTACAGGGCCAGTTCCCGAGCTGTGGCCGAGGAATGCCCAGTGCAGCTGAGAAGCAGGGGATGCAAAGGTGGCTTTAAATCACTTTAGTGCTCCACTGATCCTGGAGCTGTATGCATGTCAGTCTCTTTGCCCTGGGCTCAGCAGCAACAGCTGATGCAAAATTTGAATTTAAAAGAGTTAGGTCTGTTCAAATCAAAAGAACATTTATTGCAACCTCACCAGACCCTTCCTCCAGTGACAGAATTTGGAGAGGCCCTTTTGACCTTCTTGGAGGCTCAGTGAAATCAGTGGGAGTGGGATGCATTCATCTATGTGCCGAGACTGGCTTTTTAATCTACGAGCCATAGCATGAGGAACTCAGTCGCTTAGATTCATGAAGCAGCAATGACTTTACAACATTACAAGGGCAAAGGACCGGGAATATACTCGCTAATGGCGGTATCTGAGCTGGCAATAATCAATTTGGAAACTTCTGAACTTCTCTTATTACTCTCCCAGGGCTTGTATTCTTTGACGTGCTCAAATATACCATGTGTTCCTCCACACTCTAATAACATTAGTATGAAGTCCCTTGCTCATTGCAAGGGCCAGTTTCATGATGACATGATCAAAAATGGTGGAAGAACCTAAGGCTAGGAATAGTTATTTACATCACACTGGATAAAGAGCCTCCAGGGAGCAATCTCAGAAGCACAGCTTGTGACACTGGAACAAGCAGAAGCTGACGAGCCGCAGGAGGTGTTGAGCTACTTGGACGGTGTTCATTTTTAAAGCAGATCTTGAAAATTGTCGCTGCTTTAGGAAGAACATAACTAAAAATGGCTGGGAGGCAAACATATTTGAGTTTAAACAATATGAATTTAAAATACGAATAACCATCTTGGTGGATTAATCAATTCAGTTTTTTTCCTCTCTGCAGCTGTATCTTGCTAAGTAACACATTCTATTTCAAGGCTGTTAATGCTGGAGCAGCTGCAACACACTCTGGGAATTTTTTTAAATCATGATGAAATTAAAGGCAGAGACATAAAAACAAATTCTTCACAGCTACCCTGGTTGATGCCATTATAACAGTAACGGTCTTTAAAGTACATCATATATTCGGATAGTGCTACTTTTAACTAGTATATGTCATATAACGCTGTGTGTTGATAACACTTTCCCTCCAGCAAACTAAAGGTAATTTAAAAATATTAAGGAATTAAGCCTCATGGCACCCCTGTTTTACAGATGAGAAAACTGAGTCACAAAGGTTTTTTTTTCAAGTGCCAGGGTTCCAAAACTGTTCGTACATAGTTGTATTGATACCACAGGTGTGATTGCAAGCACAAATTAGATGTTTGCATACAAAAATGGACAGATGATGATGAGACTGGTCATTTGTTCTCGGAAACCTGATTGAGTCTGTGATTTAGGCACATAATAAAAGAACATAAGAATGGCCATACTGTGTCAGACCAATAGTCCATCTAGCCCAGTATCCTATCTTCCAACAGTGGCGGGTGCCAGATGCTTCAAAGGGAATGAACAGAACAGAGCAATTATCAAGTGATCCATCCTCCATCATCCAGTCCCAGCTTCTAGCAGTCAGAGGCTTAGGGACGCCCATAGCTCCCTGCCCACCTTGGCTAATAGCCATTGATGAACCTATCCTTCATGCCTGCCCACACCTTTTTGCTCACATGGAGTTTTGAAGATCAGGCCTTAAGTGACTTGCTCAAAGTCACCCAGAAAGTCTGTGGCAAGACTTGGGAACAGAACTAAGGTCTCCGAACTCCCATCACTGTCTTCTGTATCACAATATTGACCCTCCTCCCTACAACAGCTCCAATAAACTCCAATCAACTCTGAAGTCATAGGGTTGATTGCTTCAAGAGTTCTTTGAATGGAATTTAAGCCCCTTCCAAAATGGCATGTCACATCTACCCAGAGAGGAGAAGGAAGAAGAGAATATCTTCTCTCCAGTGCCAAAAGCCTCACCTGACTTCCAGGGTGCCAAAAGCCCCAACTGTCCCCTTGCCCATTTCCACAATACCCAGCTCTCAATTTTTCAGCTCAGTATGGCATTTGTGAGAGGCAAATGGAACATCCAACTTTTGGAGGAGCCGAATATATTCAGTTCAACTGCCCATAACAGAAGAAGGATGCTATCCTGGACGCTCTAGTCATTTTCAAAGCTAAGTTGATAAGACCTCCGTTTCCATTAATTCACTTGAAGGTGCCTCGGAATATGGATGACCTTGTCATGCTGTTTAGGTCCAGTTTACCACAGAGTACACAGAGCCTTGCCCAGAGCACCCTGGGTTAATGCAGAACCACCAGGCAAGGTATGGCCAGATGCAAAGGGTTCCCTGAGTTTGGGGGAGTTTCCCTGCTCCTAGGGAGAGGACTAAGAGGGCCTGCTCAGGCTTTCCCCTTAAGTCAGTGGTCTTTGGTTAGCATAGCACTGAAAGAGAGTGCAGCCGGACCAGGAAGAGTATTTTCCCCGTCCAATGGCTGCCAGACAGCAGATTCCTGGGTAGATTTACTGCCTGCCATCAGAATAGCTTCCTATGGATGGTGGAGGCTGTGGGCCTCTTTGCCAGCCTCCTTAAAGACAGAAGCCAGGAAAGGGGAATGCTCCCAGCAGACAAGGGAGGGAATAGGTTGTCGATACTCTCTCCCAGAATACATCAGTGGTGAAAGCCTGGCACTAGATGGTGGGGCAAAAGAGAGTTGGAGAGAGGAGAACCAGAAGCTCAGAAGTTCAGTGGACACTAGATCTCTTCTTTCCTACTAGAATCATCCTTCGCTGGTAGGAGAAGACGTGGGCAGGTGTGTGCTCTCCAATATGGTGGAGGGCAGTGCTCATCTGTGCTCCTACGTCATGGCGCTGGTTTTAGGTCTGATCCAGCCAGGAGCTGAGCTCCTCGGAGGGTAGGGAGTCTGTGGGCCCTGTTCTCCCTTTGAAATCAGTATGAGTGGCAGGTGCTGCACACCTTGCTGCGTCTGGCCAGCAGGCAGGCCCTAATTAAAAAATGTTGGGCCCTGTAAACTATGAGAATTGCACCCCACACCTTCCTTAAACTAGACAGAGCATGGGATATACAAAACAATCTGCCACCCTAGTTACAGCCTCAGTGTGCTGCCTTCCTCCTACCAGCCAGGATAGAGGTCCTCAACCAGGGGCGAAGGGGGACGCACCTCTTGGGGGAAGTATCAGACTTTTGGGGGCAGGCGTGGTGAGCCATCTGATGGTTTGGTGGTTATGGTAAAAGTCGGGGCGCCAAGCACCAATCATACACTCAGGTTTGACCCGGCCACCCCCCACCATAACAGAGGACTGGCCAGCCAAACATGAGTGGTGCAGTGACCTGGCATGCCAGGTTGCAGGGCACTCAGGGTTTTGTTTGTTTGTTTGTTTGTTTGTTTTTCTGGTGACTGGGGGCACGTGCACACCCATGAGATGGGGCACATTGGTTAATCCAGGCCTCCCAGCAGGCAGACAGGCACTGGTAAATATCCATCTCCCAACAAAATGTTAGCCTCAGACAGTCTGAGCTCTCTGTCTAATCTCAAACCCACAATGTGAGTGTACAGACAAAACCTCTTGACTCGTCTCTATAGTCCATGAATCCATTTTGCTACAATGGGGATACTCTCAAACTGCACCCACATTGGAATGTGATGCAACCACTAAAAACTGTTCCTAAAGCCCGGAAAGAAATAAAAAGCCAGCTGATTTCAAGAATTCATCTCATCTTTTGCAAAATGCATTTTAGCTATTTCCCCGCAAATGGTTTTCAGCTCTTGCCTTCAAACACTCAAATGCTGATGACAAAGGAGAAAGTGTGCTGACCAAAAACCAGCCCAATCAAAGAATGGTAACGTTCTTGCAGCCTACCTTTATCACACGTCTAAGCTGTGTCAACCACCTGAAATTTATGCAAGTGGCCACACTAAAAATAGACAGAACAATTGCTGCTCGTTGGTTTGATTTGAAGGGATTTTTTTTATTACAAATGAAGTTGGCTTTGTGTTTAATATATGTTGGAGAGTTTCTTAGATGGTTGGAAGCATTGAGGCCTTGCCTTGCCTTGCATGTGTTAATGCACACCCTGTTGTAGCTTATTGCTTACCCATCTTTCTGCAGTTCTGCAACTAGATCCATGGGGATGGATTCCTGCCCCTTTGCAGACTTCAGTACCTGGACAGATCCAAGTTGCTGGACTGGAGTCTAAAGATGTCTCATTAAAGTCACGTCCCCTGCACTCTAAATGAGAGCAGGGGTCAGGCCCCTAATCTATCAGTGAACTAAATGACTTCTGACCTGGGCTGTTAAACTCTCAACATGACTAGTAACCAGTCAGATCACTCAGTTTGCCAACCCATTTTATGTCAGTGGCGTATGCTGGCTGAGAAATGGTAGAATGGGTTAATAAAAGGTAAAGGATTTTGATTAAATAAATGTGCTTGAAAAAAATCAGTGACTGCTTAAGTCCATGCCCCACGGGACTCAGAAGTCCTGACTATATCTACCATCCAGCTGGAGAGTGCTGAGTGAATGCTTACTCCCTTCATCAGATCTTCCCACGCATATAACAATTCACTGTCCTCAGCTATCACTGGCAAGGTTTTGTAAGATGAAACATGTCAGGTAATCCTAAACCTTAGTTCTTCAAGAAAAATCAGCTATCAAGGACCACTTCCTTTGTTTCACCCAATCCTCCCATCTAATTGCACCCTACACAGATTTCTTCTGCTCCCATCATTGTGCTATCTCTTATGCCTTAACTCATCTTGTATGTCCAATGAGCACCTTCATCATTCAAATCACACAATTCTTCTGTCAAGCCAACACAGAAGCAATAATCCACTATAAAAACAAATCCTAAAAAGCCCTACAGCATCTTCGACCAACTGGCATATTTATGTCTCTGCTGTGATCTCTCAGTAAGCTCTTTGGAGCAATTGTGGAGAACCAAGCACACTCTTGGTGCTCAATACATACTAAATATTATCTAATAATGCTGACACCTACCTCCTTTCACCTCTGCTGAAGTGCTAGCCCATACATTTTGTGATGCTGGCAGTGTCTCTAAAATTATAGGTACACACACACACACACACACACACACAATGCCTGCTTCTCTGTTTCACCCTGCTAAAGGCCTCAGCCCTTATTTATTGCTGGGTGACCACTCTAGCTTTGATTAATCATTCTCTGAGTTAATATCAAACAGCCTTTGGCTTCTTCAAACAGATTACAGTTTCTGTCAAATTATCCCCCATCAAATACAGAAAATGGATGAATGATAACCACTCAGTCCAATGGGAATGAAGCAGATGTATTTTAATTATGGCTTTGAAAAAACCCACAAGTGAGTTTGTTTTTTATATGAACTTGAAATGACTTGTGAAGTAGAGGATCAAGAACAGTAAAGGCTGAGATTTATATTTTCTGCTGCTAAAAACAAAACAAGAAAATGGTTATTTCTGTTGTTGTTATTACCTTTTATGTAGCTTCAGAAACATGGGGCTGAATTTCTTGAAAAGTAAAGAAGCATGTGATAGAGATGTTAACCCATTGTAATTTTTGAGGTGGAAAGAAGATCTGTTTTTATAGAATGAATACAATTTTATCTTATAAGCAACTTGCTGCAGGAGGTTAAGTAAAATATTAGCACTTTGTATTTCCATGATACCTTTTATTCAAAGATCTCAAAGCATTTTGTATACATTAAGGAATCAATTAACTCTCACAACTACACAAGAGATGGGTAAATTTTATTATCCCCACTGCAATGTCTGATAAACTAGTTCTAAATTGGCTAAGGGCCATAATTTTGAACCCTTTACGCATACAGATTATTGATATGGGTGGGCCACTGATTTCAATGGGTCTCCTTAAGTTATAGCTGCTCTGCAATAAGCGTATGAGAAACGGATGGAGCTGGTAACAGAAACTGGGAGTCCTGACTGCCAGTTCCTTAATCTATCAGTAATAGCTCACTTCATCCAATAATATATCACCTATTTCTGGTCTGCTAACCTGCAATATTATATGAGTTGAGGAAACAGAATGGCAACAAAGATCTTAAAAACGTTTTAGTGGGTTTCATATGTAGCATTTTAAACTTTCACATTCTCCTGTTTATGAACCGGAGACAAAGGTGTTTGAATGGCACTATGCAAGCTGGAGTCCTTTGTCTAACAGATTTGCAAGAGAATGCAGTTATTGCCAAGCTCCTAAATTATTACCTTAGTGTTCTACCTGCTTATGAGATAACTGGCTCACTGCATCCAATAAGCACTGGACACAGCTGAGTGGGGGCAGTAATCACAGAGGAGTTGGTTGAGGCTTGTTGATTCTGGGGCCAGTCCTACACCAGCACGGGCATCTAGGGCTAGATGAAAATTGTCCATCTTTTTTTTTCTTTTAGTGTAAAGTTGTGTTTTCAATTAAACTAGCTTTTATGTGGAAATTGTCGGTTTTTCTCATCAACAACAAAATTATTTTTCAATCAGAAAATTGAACGCCTGAAAACCTAAACGTTTTGACCAAATTTCAGCTAAAAGTTTTTGAGAGTTTTTGGCAGAAGACTACCAAAAATGTTTGGTTTGGAGGCGGGCTTTTTGTTTTCTAATGAAAAATCATTTTTTTCTATGGGAGGAGAAAAAATTCTGATCAGCTGTACTTGTCCCAGTGTTTTGGTTTTTTTTTTAACAGACATCTCAGCTCTAAACTACTTCAGATGTCCATGGACCCAAAAGGCTGGTTTGGAGGCTGGAGATAACTGGAATGGAGCAGTGCTTTGGCTATACCAGGCATACATGCCAATGCTGGAAGTATTTGTGACATAGGAGCTGGGTGCACAGCTCCACACCACATAAGGATTCCCTCATGCCAGGGAAATTTAAAGTGTCTTGAGAGACATAGTCTACTAATCTGGGTGCAGTCCAGGAATTCACAAACTCTAAAATCAAAACTTACTTTTAATACCCCATTCTGCCACTCATGGCCTCTGTAGGTATAAGGCTTACCTATCTCACAGCAGTATTGTGAGGATTAAGCAGTTAATGTCAGTAAAGTGCTTTGAACGTGAAAAGCAAGGGCTAAGAATTGGTCAAATAAGCAAATATTTCTTGCTTCAGTTTAAAGAGCTATTTGTTACAGTACTGTATACTACAGTCACACTGGGAGACCCAAACCAAAGCTGGGGTCCCACTGTGTTTGGTGCTGCACATTCACACAGTGGGAGAGAGTTCCTGTCCCAAAGAGCTTACAGTCTAACGGGATAAAAGGTGGAGGAAGAAGGGAAGTACAATGATTCCCATTTACAGATGGGAAACTGAGGCACAAAGAGATTAAATGTCTTGCCAAGCTTAAACAGGGACTATATGGCAGAGCCAGGAACTGGATCCAAATCTTCCAAGTCATAGTCCAGTGCCCAAACCACCCTTCCTCAACAGCACCGAACATAAGAAATGTGCAGCAAAACAAGACATATGGGGTGCTCTTTTGGGGCCTGGATTGGCTTTCAATGAAGTCTATGGGGCTTTTGCCATTGACTTCAATGGAAGCAGGATCAGACTTATATTAATATTCCAAATTCTCCTAGTTCACAGCAGTCCTGCTGTCTGAATGGTGCACATAGATTAGAAGATGTGGGGAGGTTTGTGTGCGCACTGGGCTGTTTCCACAGCATAAAAGGCTTTGCCCTCCAGATCTTTTCAGTAATGTACACTCAGACACGTCCTCCTATAATTTAAATAACTCAATAAAACAAACTGAGAAACTTCTTTGATGTGGTCCAGGATCTGTAAACCCTCCATAAATATTGCACAGAGAGCTGCCTATTCAACAAAAGATTACACAATCAAAAATAATTATAAGGAACCAGTTGTGGTCTCCCCAAGTTGTTTTAAACCTAACCGATCCAAATAATTCTGTCTGAAAAGTGAAGGTTCACAGCGCAGATTGTATCAGTCTGAAATGCTAGCATGAGTTTATTTTGATTTCTGAAAGCACTTTGCTTTAAGCTTTGTATAGACTTAGGGAGTCACTGATTGAGGTTTACGTTCTGCCCCCAGATGCACAAAGCCACAGGAAACTCCCATTGGCTTCTAGTATTGTCTTGGAATCAATGGAAGCTGCTGGCACACAATAGATTGCAGAATTTGGCCCTTAGCCAGTAGACAAGTGTGAAAGGCAACAAATAACTGTACAAACAAAAGGACCCAATGCAATCTAGCAGCAACTTATAAAGCACATTGTCATGCAAATAACCCAGAATGCCTTATCAAAAAAACAAAAATGGTGGGGGGAGTGCGCGGGGGGAGTGAGGAGGGGGGAGGAACCCAGCTGTGGAATATTGCTCTGCTCTTGGCTGAATCTTGTTTAAAAAACCCCAATCTCTAGACTCAGTGACAATAAGATTAGTAAAGGCCAATGGGTTTGGGTAAAATAAGAAGCAACCAGAGTCAAAACTTCCTCTGAGATTCAGAATTAGCAACTACTGGTCCTAGAAATCCAGTGAGAAAGCACACTCCTGAGTGTGTGCTGCTACTCAGTTTTGCCTGCACAAGAGGTTTGGATCATTTGGATAAAGTTCAGATAAGCTGAATTACTGGGTGCTCTTCCAATCTGAATCGCTTTAGAGATTCATCCATGGCTAATTAAGACATCTGTGCTATAAACCTGTCAACCAAATAGAAAGAAGTTTGGTGCTCAGGGCCTCATTTAAGGACTTTTTCCCCCAGAACCATTAAACTACTGTATACATGCTGTGTAGTGGGTGAGGGAGGGAGAAATGAAGGCGACGGAAGAGAAGAGGTTTGCTGTGGGTGAAGCTTCCTTAAAATCTAGAACGCAGGGCAAGGTATCAAGTATAGGTATATGAGTGGAATTTTCAAAAGCATCTAGGTGACTAGTCACATTGACTTGACACTTGGGCAGTTTTGAAAATTCCCTCAATTCCCCTCTCTCTCTTTTGGCTGGAATTTTCAAATGAGTCTAAGGAAGTTAGCTGTTATTGAAATTCCACGGAAATTGGCCACCTAACTCCCTTGGCTCCTTGACAAATCAAGTATGCTCAGGAGCTTCTCCCTAAGCAATAAATCACAAAAAGTAAAAATATTTTAGATGTGGAACTAAACAAAACATTTATATACAGTAGTGTAGCCAAATAGATTTTGAATATGTGGGGTTTTTTTTAAATGCATTGAAACCCAAACCAAAAACCTTATAACATAACTGAGCCACAGATACAGGCTGAGATTTTCAGATGTGAGTGCCTAAAGATGAGCTTCTAAATTCATATTTAAACACCTAAATAATTGGTCTCATTTTCAATTATGCTGAGTAAGGAGAATCTGCCATGGTAATTTCAGAGTAAACTGTTCTGGGCACTTTCAAAATTCAGGCCAGCTGCTTAGGTGCTTAAATATGGACTTAGCTCCTAAGTTTAAGCACCTTTTTGATCACACAGTGTATAAGCAACCCAAAGTGAGCATTCAGCAAACAGCTACAACTCAGTTCTCTTTTGTACACCACTGATAGTTAAATAAAAACATAGTGCAAATAAAATCAGAACAAAAAAGTGTTTAAATCAGGAATTGCATGTAATTAATAATACTTTTATGATTTTCCTCTCAAAGGACTGCTAATTATCGTTGACAACTTTATTTTGTGGCCAAGACCATATTCAGTCAATTACAAAGTGGGCTTGATTTACTAAAATGTGTGCATGCAATTATGCATTTTCACCTCTAAAATGAATGTATGATTGTTATATTTGGGCATGCAAACTGGGAAACTGCACATGCAAATGAGAGGTTTGATGCTGTTTGCATGTACAGTCATGGCTGTTCGGGTGAATTAGGCATTCAGTTACATATGTATTTGCATACCTGCAATGACACACAGACACATAATAAAATGTCACCCTAGATGACCCAACACTGCAAGGTCCATTTGTTTTTCCTGGCTACTAGGGACTGGGAGAGTCTGTGTGGTCCAATGCATAAGGCATTGGACTAGGACTTGAGAGAGCTGAGTTCTGGCACCTGGATCTGCTGAGTGATGCAAGGAAGTCACTTCACCTCTCTGTACTGCTATGTCCCCTCCCTCCCTTTGTGTGTCTTGTCTATTTACATTGTAAACTCTTCAGTGCAGGAACTCTCTTGTATTAATTGCCTAGCACAATGGTACCCCAATGTCATTTAGGTGCTATTTAAGGCCCTAGTTGAGTTGCGGGATGATTGTCAAAAAACTGTGGCTGAGTTGCGGACAAGCCACGGAAAATTGCAGAAAAGTAAGCATGGACTTTATTGTTTGCAGTTGTAGTCCATTATTATTATTATTATTTTTTTTTTTTTGCGATTTTCCGTGCCAGCCATCCAGGGCTGAGGGAAGGGGCTCCCGCTTTTTGCTGCCTGGGACTGAGATCGGCTGCCTGATGCTGACAGCAGGGGCTCTCATTCTGAGCCTTGGGGCGGCTGGGACTCCCACTGGCAGCCTCATGCATGGTGGGGCTCCTGCTGCTAAAATTGCAGAGGAAGCCAGTGGCGTACTGAGGGGGCCATGCCCCTGGGCACTGGCCTGTGGAAGGGCACCAGCCAGGCCCACGGAGGAGGAGCTGTGCCCTGTTGCAGGCAGCCAGGGCATACTCCTGCCCCCCATACCCACTGGGTGCAAGGAAGGAGCCACAGGGACCAGAGCCCATCACATCCCCCTGCCGCCGGGCAGCCCCCACAGCAGGTGGAGAGCAGGAAACGGGCCTGTAGACTCCCTCCGCAGAGTGCTGTTGCCACTGCCACCGGGGGATGGTTAGGGGAGAGTGGGACACGCCGCTGCTGCCGCCTGGGGTGGGGGGAGTGAGGGCTGGCGGAAAACGGGCCCACAGACCGCCCCCCCCCCCACAGGCCGCTGCCACCAATGGGGGGGGGTGCCAATGTAAGTATGGCCCCGGGGCACCGGAAACCCACAGTACACCACTGGTGGAAGCCTAATATTGTGGAATCCGCAATAACGTAAGTTGAGTAGGGCCTTAGTGTTATCATAATAAAACTAAATAATATTAAGGGTGGGAGAAAAGAAAGTTTAAATATGCTTTTAGGAGCAAGGTTGTTGTATACATTAATTATTGGTCAAAGAGGATTAACTGGAGTGGTTTATTTACATAATTGTATTTGTAAAGTGTACCAAGGAAAGGTACAGCAAAGGAAAGGTACTTCTTTTTACTGGATCAGTGTAGAAATAAAAATAAACAAAACAAAATTCAGGTTAGACCCAGATCTCTCGTTTTTCAAAAGATGTGCAGTCTTTTTTCTTTACCTCTTTCTGGGGCAAAAATATTTTGACAAAACATTTTTCCCCAGAAAAAGTGTCAGCTTTCCATGGAAAACTCTTGGACTTCTTGTCAAAAAACTAAAGCCTAGAAACTTTTCTGTCAAAAAACAAAGACTTGATTCTAGTTGAAAATTTTCAGTTTCTCAATTAAAAGAATCACAACTTTCTGACCAGCTCCCCTGCTTACCTCTGCTTGTATTTGTTGGCTGGACTGGATATGCCAGAGGATAAGGATAAGGACCAGGGCACGATTGGTATTTCCCTCATCTCCCCCTTCCAGAATTCCAGGGAAGCCACTACCACAGGGAATGACTAAAGTTCAAATGCTAACACTGCAGAATGGGGAAAAAAAATCCCAGCAGGCAAAACCCATCCTTAATGTAACTCTGCTGAAGTCAACAGAGTTACACCAGGGGTGGATTTGGCCCAATAATCCCATCACTCTCCTCCAGATGTCAGCACAGGACTATATAATATCTTCCCCTCCCCCAGCAGCCATTCATAAAGTGGAAACTGATTTGTGGCCTCTCTGTAGATTGTGAGGAAGAGGAGGCATCTTTGCATGTCTCCCTACTAGATTTGTTTTTCTAATTTCTTTTTACTTGAAGGTTTACCAGCTGCTTTATTACCAGACTGAGCTTTCCTTGCAGTCTCTCTCCCTTTCCCCCTTTTTGTTCCTAGACACAATCACTGTCTCTGGTCCCAGCTGCCACTGCTGATTTTTCATTACAGTTTAATTTAAAACTGGGATTGGAATGGAAATGTCTTTTTGCCATTTGGGGTTTGTGAGGCCTGTGGTTTTATTGCCAAAGGCACAAATGTTAGTTACTACTGTTTTTCCAGTGTATAAGTGTTAGGGGCCTGTGGAGAGGTGTGTGTGTGTGTGTGTGTGTGTGTGTGTGTGTGTGAGAGAGAGAAAGTGCGATGCTTGTGGGGAGCAGGGGAAAAGAAATAAATCCACCTCACATAGAGAAGATAACCCAGTTCTGTGCCTCGTTTGTGTATTTATGCTGGTGTACAGGTTGGCATGTTCATGGGGGGCTAGGGGGTAGGTAATACCATGTCCCAGGGCAGCAGGTCTATGCAGGTCACTCATCAGGCAGATGTAAAGATACACAAGATACTTCCCTTCTTCTGAAAAAACTAGCTTTCATTTAATACCTACAACATCTCTTGCGCCACACTGTAAATAGAACTTTAATGGGAGCCAAACAGCGCTTCTGAACCCCTGCTTGATAATAGCGCTTCAGGGGAGACAAACAAAGCAATTGCAAAGCTTGTCTTTGAGAGAGAGGAGACTCCATAATCGGCCCTCCTGTCTCTCTTTTGTGTCTGCCCCAGTGTGTGAGAGGATTAAGAAGAGCCCACCAGGCATGCCCTATAGTGCAACGATGAACCCCCAAGAAGGGCAAATGAGTGAACTTTCCACAGGCGTTCATTGCCTGCCGTGCCTCTGAACACTCCATATGGGAGGGAGGGGTTTTAAGCCAGCCTATGTAGAAATGAACAGATGAAGAAGCAAAAGTGTCAGTGTATACATCTCTAAGTTCAAAATTAAATTAAACTGAGAGGAAATTCAGCCCTTCCCCCGGAGGGATGGACAGCGAAGAGAGGTTGGACAGTTACATTCTTCAATTTCAATATTTAGCATCGGCACAGGAAGCTACTGTTTCCAGCATGGCAGATCACAGAAGGGAGGCCTAACCTCTTATCTGTTATGCTAAAAACAATTAGTCTCCCCTCCCAGCCAGACCCTTATCTTTTCCTGGCTACATCGTTTCAGATGTCAGAGGGAATTCTTCATTATTTCCTTGGATCACGCTGACTCTTCACACGTCCTCCATGTCAACCTCCTCCTCAACTGGCCTCAGGCTGCTCCGGAACTTGAGCTTGACTGGTAGAGATACAATGATTCATTGTCAGTGTGCCAGAGGAGAGCACACGGGGCTTTGTTTTGAATAGAGCAGATTTTCTCAATTTCTCAAGCATCTCCACTGTTAAATAGACTCTCAGTTACATGCGCGCGACACCACTGACTTCAGTGGGACTGCATAGCTCTGACTCAGTGGGGTTTTGCCTGTATTCCTAATTCCTATCTAGACAATGCAAGATGCTGAGCACTTTCTTCAAAGCCCTGACATTCATAGAATCATAGAAGATTAGAGTTGGAAGGGACCTCAGGAGGTCATCTAGTCCAACCTCCTGTTCAAAGCAGGACCAACCCCAACTAAATCATCCCAGCCAGGGCTTTGTCAAGCCACACCTTAAAAACCTAAGAACGGAGATTCCACCACCTCCCTAGGTAACCCATTCCAGTGCTTCACCACCCTCCTAGTGAAAAACCTTTTCCTAATATCCAGCCTAGACCTCCCCCACTGCACCATTGCAGACCATCGCTCCTTGTTCTGTCATCTACCACCATTGAGAACAGCCTATCTCCATCCTCCCTGGAACCCTCTTTCAGGTAGTTAAAGGCTGCTATCAAATCCCCCCTCATTCTTCTCTTTTGCAGACTAAATTCCTCAACTTCCATTGCACCAAATGGGAGTTGAGGCTCCTCAGCACCTTGAAGAATTGAGACTTTTTAAATTAGCTATAATTATACAGTTCCAAGTGTAGGTATTTATACCATGCTTGACATCATGCTAGCTGAGCTCAGATGTAGACTGGGGCAGGGTTGCATAGAGCCTTGAAGAGGATGGTGACAATTTTGAATTTGATGCAGAAGGAAGCAATGAAGGCTTTTGAGAAAGCAGGAGAGATTGTTAGACTCAGCGAGGATGGAAGATGTTGGCTGCAGTGTTCTGGATAGACTAGAAAGGAGAGGCCAGAAAGCAGTGTGGTACTGAAGGGAAGAGATCTACAGAGGTGATGGAACCTACAATAGGAGAAAGATGAAGAGTAAGTTGACCGAGCCATGAACCAGGACTTCAGCAGTCAGGAAAGGACATATTTAGAGTTACTGTAAATGAGGAGGCAACAAATTTGGCAAGAGTGTAATTTTAGTAAAAATAGAATAAAAAAGGGTCAAAGATTGACAGTTGTAGCCTCTCTTTTAGGGTATTTAGATGTCCCAGTTTACTGGCACTGTTCTCTTAGAAGTGATGATCCTTGTGTATTGGCCAATTATTGGGTAACAACATGCCTAACCAGTCTGGCTCTGGGCCCGTTGAGTGCCTGTTTTTCTGTCAATATTACACCACAGTTTCCCTCTCTCCACTCAGTCACTGGCATCCAGTGCTCTGGGTCACTGAGGTGACTTAGTCCTCTGGCCAAGTCCCAAAAAGTCCCCCCCTTCCAGAGTACAAACCAAATCCAAACAAAAGCACAAGGTGATTTTTTTCCCCAGGGCTCTGTCTTTTCTTCCACAATACACTCTTCCAAGACTGCCCCTCTTCTGGGCTCTAGTCAACGCTTTCACCTCCCCTAGTTCATAGGGGTTGCTGTATCACAGGGGTCCCCAAACTTTCAGACGTGAGGGCCACACCACTCAGTCTTGCTCTTATGGTGGGATGGAGCGGGTGGGCCCATGTTGCAGGGGACAGGAGGTGGAAGGGGCAGGGTTAGGTGGGGGGAGTGGCCGCCACCCTGTGCTGCTTGTGGCCAGGAATGGCGTGGCTCTGGCCAGGGCACCACTAGGTCCACATGGGAGATGGGCGGGGCTGGGAGTGGGGAGCGGCCACCATGCGGCGCTACTTGGGATCAGAAGCGGCACACTGGGCCCACATGGGAGAAGGGCATGGCCGGGAGGGGGGAGCAGGCCAGTCAAAATGTGTCAGCGGGCCGGACGCAGCCCACGGGCCGTAGTTTGGGGACCCCTGCTGTATCACTTCACTACCTGGTGGCGTAAACAATCTTTCTGTCCTCCCCTTCACAGCAGAGCTGCAGGTGTTGCTGCACTCCTCAGTATTATGGCAATGTCAGGGGTCTCACACCCATCTTCTTCACTAGTTTCCAGCCCTTAAAGCCCCAAGCTTTCTCTCCTCCCTCTTCCTCCCCCCCATTCTCCCTTCCTCTCATAGCCTCAACCTGCCCTGCTTCTTCCCAGGGCTCTTCCTATACTCCCAGCCCTCCTGGCTGCCCAGATCTCCTCTCCCTGAAGTCTTCCACCAGCCTCGCAGGTCTTCCCTTTCTCCTAGAAGTCCTCTGTCTCTGTTCATCTCCCCCTTACTGAATTACAGACTGCTCTGATTCTTCTAGCAGGCCTGCTCTTAATCATCTGACCCTTTGTCGCTCCTCTCCTACACCTGGAGAGGCAGGCTAAGCACTTGTCTTCATGAACACTTAGTTCATGGCAGCTGCAGCATGCCTCTACCCCTCACTAGCCAGCCCGCATGGATCCTGCTGACATTTGCACTTTCATCTACTTCCCTTTCAAAAAGGCCTCGATCAAAGCACATTAATGAACTATTAATGTGTGTCAGCAGGATCACCGCAGACAGTCCACAGTACTAGTGCTGGTTAGATTCACATCTCAGTTTGCTGCAAACTAACTGTTTGTGTAGATAACCCCATAGTTTGGCACAGAGACAGCTGAACTCAACCCTCCTAAAGGGATAGCTCACCCAGTGACACAGAGAAGGAGATTTTGTCCATTTCAGCATAATTGGCTAAACAGTTTGACAGTGTCATTCTGTTTCCCACATGTGCACCTGCAATGCTTTGTCCACCCACCTTCCTCTGCTGCTTACCCAATTCCCATCCTCTCCATTGTCCTCCTTTTCAGCAATATTAATGATACATTGCACTTCTAGAGAACCTTCCAAGTGAAGAGCACAAAGTGCATTTTAAAAAAATGAATTGAGCCTCCCAGTGTCCCTGTGAGATGGGGGAAATGGAGGTAGTATGACTAAGTGACAAATTATCTATTGGTATTTCCACGGAACCTATCCCTTGTAGGAACTGGGTGCCACGAAAAGGTTAAAGACGACAGTGGGCTGTGTCCCAAAAGGACAGCAATTATCTATCCTGCTCTCTGATTTCATTGTTGGGTCCTACACTGGGGCGCACTGCTGGATTTTCTTTGGGAATGTTTTATTGACGACACGAGTTTTGCAATGAGATCTGAAGGTGGTCAGAGCAGGTCCCTTCCTAATGTCCTTTGGGACGGTGATCTCATTAGTGGGTCCAACACTCTAATGAGACAACTCTGTACTCCAGCTCCCTTGAGTTCCATTAGTGGAAGCTGTTCCATGGATTCTGAAAGAGAGGTGGCCCTTCAGAGAGCATGACTGTATGCCACTGAATTCTCTATACAGCATGTCCTGGGACACAAGATCCAACTCAAATTCTCTAAATACTATCCCCACAAGAGTAAGGGCCCCTTATCCCTTCTATCCAAGCTAGCAAAACCCTCCTGTGCATCACCACCCTAGACAACCTCTATGAAATGCATCCTTGGGTTTTGTTCTTTTTTGTTGTTTTTCTCCCCAAAAATCTGGTGATCCTTCTCCCAAGCAATGCTAACAAGCATTCCAGTGGTTTGATCTTTCTCACAGAAGTGATGCCAGAATATGAAAATAGTGATGTTTCTTGTCTCTGCTGTTCAGAATGCAGTTACAAAGAAAAAACAGCTCTCTTCACTCTACGTTTGTGGTTAGATGGTCAGATATCATGCTTATCCACTGCCAGGAACTATTTTGAAATCCTGGTGCAGTGGTGATACTGGAATGTCTGGTGAATGCATCACCAACCAAGTTCATTTAGTTGATCTGAACTCTTGATGTGCTGGAAAAAAGGTATGAGATATTATATGAAATGGCACAGTGTTTCTGGAATCGGCAAATATTTAACAGACAGTGAACATTTAGACCACTCTCCAAGATGCACTTACAGTTAAATAGTGTCTAAAGTCCTGGCCTAATTTTTCTCAGAGGAAACTGTTTAAATCTTTAAATATATTATTGCTTGGGGGCAGTAAATGTTACGGTCTACTCTTTACAGAGTGGGAATCATATCCAAGTTTTTCTCCAGTGTTTACAGATGTAAATATAGGAGAAAATGTGACCTGAATGTTAGTTGCCCTGTTTGACAGGAAAATGGGATTTTGATCTCATTTGCTGCTACAGAAATCTTTCAGGAATCTCTTGGAAAAATCTCATAAAACCCAGGTTAGCTGCCACATATGGGACCTATTAATTCTTCATTTCTGCTGGTTCTTAGCAAATTTTTGTCTGGTGACAACACATGAACTTTTGTGTGTTTTTGTTTTGCTTCATGCTGCAGAGAAACTGGTGGACTCGTGGTTTTGGAAATCACTTACTGTAAAGCACAGCCCTGACATATCCAACGAATCAGTTAGTTCTGTTAAATCATGTGGAACCACATTCAGGCTCTTTGGCACAAACTGCAACTTGGCCTGCTTTCCCTTTCTCGAGTTTCTAGAGCAGCAGTGAAGCCCTAGATAGAGCAATGCAGAAGCACATCTGAGACATGTGCTCACTGGACACAAATCTTATGACATATTCCAGGAGAGAATGGGAGAAATTAATTCAACAAAACGTCATTAACAAACTAAGGGAAAACATTAGAAGCCTCACACAGAACAAGCATCCGGGCATTTCAAATATGGCCTCTGAAATGGGAACATGACTTGTGCGCGTGTGTTGAGTGGGGAAACCCACTGTCCTGCATCATTAAAAATATTAATATACTGGCCCAAATCCTCAGCTGGTGTAAACTCATTGACTTTGATAGTTTATTGACACCAGCTGAGGAGCCGGCCACTGTCTTGATAAAAAGATACCACCAGACACTGCACAGACTGCATCTCTCAGCATCTAAAACCCAGAACTTCTGGGGGCCATGCAGTTCACAGATCTGACTTCATGCCTGGAGTCATCTTTCTTGTTTTCAACTGTGCCTACTTTCATCTCTAGAAACCTGAATCCAAATCCTGCCTGGATTACCAGAAGAGCTGATTTGTTAGCTTCAACCTAGCAACTAGTGGACATTTTTCCACATCATAAACACTCACCTTCCCACCTTATCAAGCCCATCGTACATTGTGTTGCAAGCCTCTGCTCAGGAGAGGACCAGCACTGGAATAGCAGGCATGTTGTAAAAATGGACTGAGGGGCCTTAACTAAGCAAAATAGGGAAGTTTGCACAGCTCTTGGTAGCAGTGAACTTATTTCTAGCTGGTGTTTCACTTCACTTGCTTCATCCATTTTTCAAAAATGTGGCTTATAAGAGTTTTGTGCCTACGGCTGATGGAAAGAGTTGGTGGATTGAACGTGCTTAGCATGCAGGTCTATAACCTTGTACACATGTTTATGATTCAGGTATGTTCAGCCTTCTACAGTTAGAAAAAGGGGTTTTGTACTTAGCCTCACTCCCAAGAAACTGAACAGACAACTGGAAGACAAGGCAAAAACTGCCAGATATTGAAGGCCTCTCCATATAAACTCAGGGCTATTTTTAGTTTTCTAATGTAAAAGTCAGTGAGATGAAGAGTGAAGTGATCCATTTTCAGCAGAAAAACTAGCTGAATCTTCATTAATAATTCCTTATAGAAAGCTGTGTGCCTTTATCTGACAGGCTGACAAGCCATACTAAACAACAGTTACTGCAGAGATGCAAGAGATATAATCTCAACATCAAGCCTTATGGAGGTGCCATTGTCATGTTACATTAAGACTAGAAAAGCCTCCCTCTTAGTAGAGAGATGTTGCAACAGGGTTATTTTATCAGGATGCTAGGAAAATGTGACTGACATTTAACTTTGGTATTTTAACTTGGAGATGCATTGGGAATTAGATCTGATAACCGGTGTTTCCATTAGCAGTGTGATGGGAAGAAAGAAGAAGAAAACAAACAAACAAAAAAAACAACCCAAAACAAAACCAAAAAAACCATGATCTTTCCCCAGATCTGCTAGTCATTGATAATTAGAAATAGCCCCCATCAAAATCCTAACTGTGAACAGCTCAGAACTGTGGAGAAGTTAAGGTGCCCAGTTGAATGTCCTGGGTGACTTCTCTGAGGCAATGTGGTCTGGTGGATGGGTCACTGGACTGGCAATCGGGTAACAGGGGTTCCCATTCCTGACTTTGCTACTGATCTATTGTATAATATGTGGCAAGTCACTTCTCCCTTCTGTGCTTCAGTTTGGCCATCTATAAAATGATTAAGATGCTGTGAGATCTATGGATGGAAAGAGCTTGGTATTATTATTTTCTGTAATGTGCTGAATCCAAACACCCCTCACCTTTGACAAATTCAGATGTGGATCCTAACTTAAGGGCTTGGGGTCCATGTCAGTAGACCCAGTGCTCATTTTGTGGATGTGACAATGGAGGGAAAGGGCAATTTTTAAAGCTGTGTATCTGGGCCAGTTTCAAAATGGTCCATACGCCCTAAGCTACTGGCTTGTTTGCTTTTTCTCCCTCTTCCTGATCTTATCAGTATTTCCCAAACCCTGCCTGTCATGTGTGCCTTTGTTAATAACCGGCCAGTCCTCCCAGAGCAAAGGTTGCCCAGCAGCTTTCTCTTCTTCCTGTTGCCTGTCAAAAGAGGAAACACAACTTTCAGGAGAATCTGAGGGACACAGAGGGAACTGGATAACACACCGGGGTCAAGGGTAAGAATGTACGAAGAAGTGAGAAGCACAGACACTGCAGCCGGTGCTGCACAGGAAAGGCCCTGCATCTGCTTTTCCTTGTTTACTACCTTGGGATGTTTCAGGAAGAAATACAGCAGGTTTTATATCTGATCCACACGGCAAAGCACAAATAACTGCAGATTAACAATTCAGCACTACAGACGGAATTGACTCCTAATAAACTTGGTCTATGAAAAAGCCTCTGAAATGGCTACAGGCTTTCCTCTCAGACAGAAACAAGAGAGCATTATGGACAACTGTGCCTGCATTTACCGGATCAGTTCTCTCCCCTCCTCTTCCCACATTTATATGGAGACATTGGAAGCTCTGGTGAGACAGCAAGAGCTGAAGTACCAGCAGTAGGCAGATGACACTCAGCTCTACATCTACTTTTCAACATATGATAAAAGCATCATTTCACAGCTTCCCTAATGCCTGCAGCCTAGCTGAGATCCGTGCCTGATAAAGCTGAACCTGGACAAGACTGAAGTGATACTGGTAGAAAGAGAAAAGTGTTTTGAACAAATCTCCTCCCTAAAAACCCCATCTATTAGCAAGATCTGCCCTCAGAATGTCAAATTAGTCAGAAGACTTTGGGTCCTCTTAGACTCTGCAGTGGACACAGACAAATGTGCTTTAGTAGCAAAAAGAAAATGTCCATTCCCATCTGTGACTGGCTAGAAGATAGCATTCTGAGTCAGCACTAGGCATAAGCAGACTAAGCAATTGCTTAGGGCCCCAAGTAGCTCAAGGGGGCCCCCAATTAATTATTAGTATGCGTTGTGTGGGCGGGAGGGGGCACATATATTCCTACTTAAGGCCCCCCATAGGCTAGCTCTGGCACTGATTGCACTCAAACCTCTTGGATGCAGATCTGGTCATGAAGGTCCATGCATGTGTAACATCTAGGCTTGGCTCCTGCACTTCTCTACATATATCTAGAAATGCCTTGAAAAGGCTCCAGCTAGTTCAGAATGCAGCAGCCCAGCAACACAGGTCACAGAGAACACGTCACCCCGATTCACTCCTCCCTGTATTATCAAGCACAGAGAGTTCAAGGTCTCTGTCCTGATTTTCAAAGATCTGCATGGAATTTGACCTAACTACTGGAGAGAACCACTCCACTATGATCATGACTCTCCCCTACCAGCTTTGTTCCACCAGAACAATGACAAAGTGGGACACTGGAGGTGGTGAGGAATTTGTGGGAGACAGAATATTCACAAGGGCTGGAGCCAAACAAAGTCAGAGTGACCATTAGCCTCATAGAAAGTTTTGAGTTATTGGTTTTCTGAGGAAAAATCAAAAAATTTTAAGCAAAGCCACTTTCCTTGAAAATAGCTATTTAGTTGAAAAGCCAATTTTTCATGGATAAAGTTTATGGCCCCTTAAAATTTTCAAACAGCCCTACAAACCACAAAACCTTCCAACTGTCACTAGGGAACAAACAAATAAACTTTAAACAAATTAACAATGTAAAATAGTCTTTATAGTTTGTGTAGAATTCTACAAACACTGGAATGTAACCCACTCAGCATAATGATTAATAACAAATACCACCACCACCACCACCCCCCAGCTCTCATATAATGCCTTTTTTTTTTTAAATCAGTAGCTCTATGAGAGACTTTCAAAGGAGGTAAGTACCACTTTGCAGCTCGGGAAACTGAGGCATCATTTGCTGAAATGATGTGTCACCCAACAGGCCAATGGAAGAGCTAGGAATAAAAGCTAAACATCCTGAGTATCAATTCATTGCTCTATCAACTAGGCCACAGTGCCTGCAAGTCAAATACAGAGCCACGGATATGTGACAATGAAAAGAGAGACTTGAAAGAATATGTGGCGTGTAGGAGGCAAATCCCATTTTTTAAGTACATTATTTCAAGAGAGTAAAATTTTATGTCATCTTGATTTTGGAGTTATATGTCTGTTGTTATGGCAAAAACAGGCCTTTGTGGGACAGAGGAAAATTAAAATCCAGAAAAAAGGGACCAGTGGGAGCAGCCAAATGCCAAACAGAACCACTCTGGGATTCTGAAAGTAGTGAGAAATTTTTCTATTTCCCTGTTAATTGTTTCATATTTGTTTTTCAGATCATACAGAGGAGCCAAGTCAATACCCTGGGCTGTGGCTGGCAGCCATTCACAGATCTGTCTGGAATATGAGACAGTGTTTTGCACAAATGTCCAGGAAAAAGGAAAAGAAGGCTTCGTGGGGAAAGGCCTATAGAGAAGCAAGCAATAAAACAATACAAAACAAAACAAAACAAAACACCAGAAGCACACTGAAAGACATACAGAGCATGTCTTCCAAGAACCATCCATAAAACCTTTCCTTAACTGCTGCACTCATCTTCCCCATTCAAGATGACTACTTCTAATAGAAGCCTGGTGGAAAAGCTGCCAGTTACACAAACCAAGACAATGCTATGAAGATGCATGAGCAGATATCTACAGATCAAGACAAATATAAACAGTGCTTGAAAACTAATTAGAAATCTACATGGATAATCACAATGGGAAATGCAAGCCAAAAAAGCCATCAAGAGAGAGAAACAAATAAACATGTGCAACTCCCTTCAAGACGACGTGAATGGCATGCAAAAAAGCAATTGACAGGGGCAGGAGAAAGATTTTCAGAATTATCTTCAAATTGCAGTGATTTCAGGGAAATACTTTTCTAGAAGTAGGCTGTTTGGATTGGAAAATTGTATTATGTTACAACTTAAGATGCTGAACTCAAGGAGAGAGTAAAATATTAGTATACCAGCACATAATCCAGAGTTAAAGCTGACATGGTAAATAATAAAATACTAAACTGCTACTGAAGTTAACAGCAAAACTCCTGCTGATTGCAATGAGGCAGCATTGAGCCCCATAAGAGATTATTTCCCTGTAACTCATGGATCCTAAAGTGCTCACTTACGTGTCTGTGCAGGGGAGCAAGGACACGTGAGGGTCTGGGGTTGGGACAAGTGCCCAGGTGAGTTACACTGAGAGCTTTCTTTCACAGGGCATTGAGAATCAGGGCCATAAATCTTCATTTGCCCAATGATGAAGATATTTACGTGAATCAGTTGGGGAGGAAGGAGAGAAAAGCTGATCAGATGGGTAGGCCTGAACAGATAGATCTAGCTAGACCAAAGGAGAGGAATTTCCAGGGCTCTTTTTCCTCCAGAACTGTACAGGTCTAGCTATGGAAACGTTACTTTAACCACACATCTTTCCCCAAGTCTTAGAGGGAGTGAACAAATGCAACCATTGTGTATTATGAAGTTTACTGAAATATCAAAAACTGCTTCACGTTTGTTGTTGCAATTTCTAAGCCCTTTGATGGGTTGATTTGTAGGTGGATTTCTACAGACCGGCTTCTATACAATACATGTCTGGTATGGTGATTTCAACATAGCTAAATTTATTAGCAGCTTCAAATCAACGATTTTAATTTTGTGTGAAGTACTTGCAGCGAGCGATTTATTTGATGAATTTAGTCCCTTTTCTTATTTGGGAATGACTGTGCAGATTTAGACTCTATTAATATGTTTGAAATTCTTTACCAAATTGGTTATGCAAACATATTTCAGCCCATGTGTTGCTTGCAAATTGTTTGCCACAGCTAGTGCTTAAAACATTCATTATCCCTGCTGTGTGATTGGTCACTGATGTCAGATGGCATTTTTTCTTCCTTACTAGCTAGCCCCCAAATCCACAATGTTGGCCACTAAAGAACTTTCTGTATGAATACATAATCGGCTAAATGGTCATGTCATCTCCACTTTGCATGGACATTCTTGCAAACAAAAATTTCCTCAGGCATGCATTAGTGGAAAGTGAATAATAAGAGCAACAAATACCTGCACAGTGAATGGACTGAGTTTTGTTCAGATGAATAATTGCTAGCACTTTTGAGCAATATTCAGCCATCTATTGCCACAGTATTCACAGAGACATCAATGAGGATGGGCACACCACTTCTGGCAAAAGAACTATTCTGAATCTTCACCCATGCCCACACTGAGCCTCTCTTCAGGTTCAGCTGCTCACTCACCTCCAGAGGAAGCTGGCAGATCCTGATGGTTGCCTTCTTTCCTTTCACCGAACTTCTGGCTGCGGGTCTTGTTTTCAGAGGAAGCTTGGCAGCCCCACACTCCTCCAGTTGCAGGTCTTATTCTGGGGTCAGGGAGGGGAAGGCTGGGTGGACTGCTTGTCCTATCATCTCCAGCAGCGATAGTGTCTTGCATCATTATTATTATCACTATTTGTATTATGATAACACCTACAGACCCCATGTGAGATCTGGAACCCCATTGTGCTAGTTGCTATACATGTATATAACAACAGATACTCCCAGGCTCAAAGAGCTACCAGTCAAAACAGACAAGGAGTGGGAGAAAGGAAGGATTATTATCTCCATTTCACAGAGGGGGAACTGAGGCACAGAGTGGCATAACGACCTGCCCAAGGTCACACAGGAAGTCTGTGGTACAGCCAAGAATTTAACCCAGATCTCTTACTCCCCATTCTCTAAGCACCACTGAAGAATCTCTGCCAAAATTTAGATACACTCTAGGACTTTCCTACAAGTTGTGCACTAGAATGCATGACAGCTTCTGAAATGCTAATATTCTTTTAGTTCCCACACTGCAAACTTTCAGGCTGATTTCCTTTCCTTGCAGGAGCACCCAGAGGAAGAGGTCATGTGCTAGTACTGTACGTACACCCACCCACCCACGCAGAGCAAAAGTCAGGCCCGCTCTAAAGACCTTACAATTTAAATTAAGCCAAAACAACTAATTGGTGTAACAAACTAGATAGGGGAGGAGGGATGAGTGTAACAGTGACAGGAAGGTGTGGTTATGCAGACTGGCTACATTCACAGTTTGCAGGTTGGAAGAATTATGATGCCAAGATATAAATAAACAAGAGACACAATGATGCCTCAAGTCCCTGCTGCCTACCTATTTAGCTATTTCTGGGGCAAAAATTCAAGAGAAGCCCCAAAATTCCAGCTGATGTATAGGTAAGTGTAGCAGAAGGGCTTCACAGGTGGAGGTATTGGGTTCTGCTGGCAGTGGAAAAGACCACACAATCTATCCACAACCCAAGAACCAGAGGGGAGAGAGAACTGTGTCACCTACATCTGCATGATGGGAAAGGATTGCTAGCCTCCCTTGAGAACAGAAGGGAGAGCTATTGCAGGGGTAGGTTGTGCAGGGATTCAGGGAGGTGATGAGACAAGGCAGCATCTGTACTTTCTCTGAAGGATTTGAGAGCCTGGATGCTTTACTGCATGTATATTACCTAGCGGCAGCAGCCCCCACCCTTGTTCTATCTGCCACATAGAGCCCGGCCAATCACACTCCAAGTAAGAGGGAAGTACAAATTCTTCTTTTGGCTGGACTCTCTCCATCACCCTCTAAGGTGCACCAAGGTTGTCTCTGAGCTTATCTTATTCAAAAGATTCCTGTACAATACACTGGCTGAAGAGGTTAAGTTAACTGGCTGGGGTGGCAAATCACAGATCCCCTGTTCTAGCCTTTAGCCATAACCCTTAGCATAGGTGGTCTTGCACAGGGCTAGGTGCAAACTGGTGCTCCAATATGAAAGAATCAAAGAGACCCATGGCTGCATGGGCTTCCCTTCCCCAGTGATGGAAATAGCCCACCCCCAGAACAGAAGACAAAAGGGCCTACAACCTTCCTGGGTCCAAATAAGTGTCCCTGGCTTTCTGTAATACAAGCATATTTCAAAATAAAAGTGCTGTCTGCTGTGCATGCCAACAAAGTACCTTCCTGCATTGCATGCAGCCTTTCCCCTAATAGCCCACAGCTGGCCTCTTCCTCTTTTTATACAAGCCAGCTGGGACTCATAGGTTAACAACTCCAGCTGTATCCAGTCCCCAGACACTTAACCCTTTGCTGTCTGCTTCCAAGCCTGGCAGACCTGGGGTTTGGCCTTGGCCAGATACCATGGTGCTAAGGGCCACATAAGTATTTTATTGAAATAGACTATAGTGGATCAGTGGTTTTCAACCTTTCCCATACTGTGGCCTCATGTTACTAAAGATAAAAACAGGACCTCTCTCCTCTCTAACCCTAGATAAAGAGAGTATGGTCAAGGCCCCCTGAAACCTGGTCACAACCAACACAGGGATGGGATCTCCAGGTTGAGAATTGAAGGATTAGATACATATTTGGATAGCCTGGCTACAAACTAGCTGCCCCAAGGCCTCTTGGGATCCTGCAAGTATTATATCTATACGTACCCAAGAGCATGGCTCTGTGTGTGTTTTTTCTGGGGTACATAGATAGAAGTGACTGTTGAGATAGGATCCTATTCAGTTTATTCCCCAAGAGGAGGCACTGAGAGAGTCATTTTAACGACCTGTGATTCCCCCCTTTGGAACTGCCCCTTAGGAAGCAAAACATGTCCAGGCTGCAGTAGCAGGTATCATACGATCTCATCATGTACGCATATATCCAAATCACTTAAGAATGGCACTGAATTCTGCTTTTTTTCTGAAGTGGTGAATGACATTTGTGGACAGATGAAAGCAGAGAAAAGCATGAAACACTCTGATTTCAAACACTCTCCCCTCCCCCTTGTCTTAGAAAAAAATGCACATCAGTGGGTAGTTTTTGTGATGCCCTCATCAACGGGAATGAAAAAAGCATTTGTCATTCTTTGGTCTGATGGAAAACCAGAGTTTAAGGAACACAGCCCCCGCTGACCATGTTTTTCATGCTACATAAGCTGTCAGGTAAAGCACATAGATCAGCACGGCACACAGCCTGAAGTTCTGCAGAAACTTTCCTGTAAGTTCTCCTATATGTCTCAGGGAGCACTTTGACTGTGTAACTTAGGATGTGTGTCATGTTCTCATGCAGATGGATGCAAATATGTCATTTAAATCCACAACTAGGATAATGAAAACTGATAAATGTGTAACTGTGTCTGTGTGGCCCTGAACTGACTCAAAACAAAATGCATTTTCAGCCTAATCATACTAAATGAATCCCCTGAAAAGTGTGATACAGATTGCAATGGAAGAGTAGCACTGTTTTCACATTTACTAACATGAGAGGGGCATTTTATATAGCCATTAAGGATGATTGAAAAAATTTAATTTACTGCCAGCTTTTGCTAAAGTTTCACCCTTTCTCTGCTGGTTGAGAGACTGCGTCTGTTCCGGTAACGTGTTTCCCCATGGAAAGGTGGGAACATCATAGCATGTTGAGCAGTATGTAGGTGAGTGTCTGTCAACCATGCCTAATGCTGTATGTTAATCTGTTAAAGCAAAACTGCTGTACATCACTAGGAGATTTTTTTTACCTTATCTTATGACTCTAAAGCAATAATTATTGAAAACTGAAGTTGTGACTTAATACTTAGTGAAGGTTTTAGATTATTATTTAAAATTAACTCTTGAACAATGCAATCTTACTTCTTTTACCTTAAAAAGGTAATTAATTTAGCCTTTGCCAAACCTCTGAGCCATCCAGCCTCTTTGCCATAGTTTCTGACCAAGAGACTGATGTACAGCGGTTTTGTGATTTTTGACATTACTCTGAACTATTTATTATTTTCACTATTTCCCATGAATTGTCTATACACAATGGAGTAAAGAGGCTCAGGGAATGGACTCTACATTCTAGAAATGCAAAGGTTTTCCTTCCTCCAATGTGAGCCTCCACCCTGAGATTTGCAAAGTATTCAGACAAGGTATGTTATGCAAGCAATCTTTGTAATTGCCATCTACTTTTGGCCTCCTAAGATTTCTAAGCAGCCCAGCGGTGATCTGAGATTTATAAAAACAACAAAGTTAAGGCCAACAAGACAGTTTTATTCCAAAGGCTAACATATAGCATCTTGAAACTTAACTGTGGCCCAATGGGCTCCACTTCAGGCACTTTTCAGACTATTAGTATCTGTCTCACTTAGACATGGATTTAAGCCACACAGTTTGGAAGCAGTTTGTGAACCCCAAAGCTTTCGAACTGGAATCTTGGTTTGGCCTATGATAAAGTTAGGGGCAATTTGCAAATTACAGATCCAGTTTTGGAATTTTGTTGCATCTAAAATAGGGAGATGTTTGAATCTGGGGTTCTGCTGAAGGTCCAACTTTAATACTCCTTCCTAAGTATAGAGGCAGCCTCTTCTTTTTTTTTTGGTAGCCATTGCTTCTCTAAGATTTGTTGGTGAGGTCTCTGCTTTGTCCCAGCTTCTACCTTCCTGGCACTTTCCTTGGGGAAGTTAACCATTATGATAATCCCTTCTTTTAACCTGAAAGTTAATAGCTATTTTCTTAGTAATGGAGAAACTGTGTTGCCATTTTTTTTGTGTGCTAATCCTAAATGTGATAAAGGGATGAGTTTTCAAACACTAGATTTCCAAAGGACTTTGAAGATTTAACATCACAGAACAAGTAATTTTAGAGCTTCTGACAGACTGGGTTTATGCGGTCCAAGGAAGAAAGGGCAGAAAGAAGGCAGCAAAGGGTAGAGTAGCTAGATGGATATCCAGCTGTGTTGATGAAGTATATAAAGTGAGGGCGGGGGTGGGGGGGAAGCTGTCTGTCAGGGTTAAGGCTAATTCAGCAAGAACGGATCGACACTGTGGGCAGAATGCCAAGAGGAAGAATAAAGGATATATGTTTGGCTGCAAATGGAGCTCAGTAAATACATTTTCTAAGCGTTATCAAGTAGTTGTTTGTTCATCAAGGGATGCTATGTCAAAAGATACTACCTTTGGTCACAGTTTTAAAAGTGGTAGTAACTGAGGAATGTGCAGAGTCAACATTTCACTACCTCTTCCTGCAGTTATCGCACACCCTATACTTTTAGTCCAGTGAAAGGTTTAAAAAGTAACAATCATTGCAAGAGCAGGCCATGGTGGGTAAAATGAGGAGTGGGACATAGTTTGTGCATTTATTATACATCCTGAACATCCTGTCCTTATGTGACAGACCTGCCTCATAGTGAAGATGCAATCTGGATTGTTCAAACAAGTCTAAAGACAGAGAGCACTTTGTACTTCGAAAGAGGGTGTGAGCAGCAAAATGTGAATCTGGGGTTAAAGACACAACTCCCAAGTTCAGGGTTTTGGCATCTAGATGTTTGATTCAGCCCATTCTAAAGAAATGGAGAAGCCACGAAATCCAGAGCTGGGTTTGGACTCCAAACACATCCCAAGTTCAGTCAGGTTTGAGCCACCATATAAATTGTTATTAAAATGTTTGCTTTGATCTTAAGAAAATGCAGTTTACTGTATTTGTGTTACTTAAGCTTTCAGGTTTTTATTCAAACAAAGGCGTTCTCCCACACACACTCCACTCCAAATTTTCCCTTAATTCAAGCCATGCGGGTAACCATACACAAAGGACATACACATTGGTAGAGAACACGCAGTGCTTTCCACAAACAACACTGATGCATAAGCAATCACTGCTGCTGCTCCTGCTCCTGCTGTGTTATTCCCTAGAATATTGTCTCTGAGAGGCAGCTCTTCTGGGAGTAATGTAAGAAGATGTTCCTCTCTCCTGCACCAGATGAGGTCATTCCTAAGCAGGACAGTGGTGCAAGGAAGAATTGCAGACGGCTAAACATGGTTGGAGACACTACTATTCTTTAAAGGAAAAAAGCCATATTGGGCTGCTACCTTCCTTAGGATAGTCCCAGTTGTGAGAGGACAATCCGTGCCAGCTATTAGGAGCATTAAGGGATCCAAAATATATGGATGACAACAGTGCACAATGACACAAATATTGTGATGATCAAGTATTGCATCAGATGATTATATGATGTGTTCCCTATTAGGAGAATATATCCAGAATTTTCAGACCTAACTGTAACTGTACCAACCCGTCATTATAACTGTGCTGTATTGATTTTTTTTTGGACGTTTTATCACTTTCCCCCAATGCCATCTGACTCTCCACTGATGGCAAAGAGCAAATGTTTAGTCATTCTGAAAATCCAGCTTTAAATTACACTGGAAAGCAAAATTAAATATTACGTTCTTGTTCACCATGGTGCACTCAATGATTAAACCAGCTGGAGGGTGGGGGGTAGAAAAGGGCTGAAGGATGCAGACAGAACACTTTTCCCCTTTCAAAAATGAAGTAATTAGTTTAGTAAAAATAGAGAGAGAAAGGGGAGATCCTTTTGTTAGGCGTTTATAATGTGATCCTCGCTCCTGTCAGACATACTGACAAGATGGTACCAGATTGCATGCTCTGTTGAAAGCAGGGAGTCGGGCAACACTAAATTACTTTCAAAGACATCCATATGGGGAATCTTAATTTTTGAAAGCAGGCAATGTTTCCATTGTGTGCACAATGCTTTTGCTAGCATCATACCACATGCTTATTGGGGACCATTGGAGATAATGGACATGAACAGATTCCCCACAGCAAATGTGTTTTTCCTCTGGTTTCAGGTTTCGGATGGAAACTTTGGTTATAATGGACAGTTTCCCAGATATTAATGGACATTATGACAAGGGAGAGGGAGCTGTGTTGGGCAGCTGGCAAGAATTGGAATGAACTGAAAAAGCTACAGAGATTTAATTTTCTACAAAATAATTCTTTGCAAGTTGGATAATCTTTAGTTAAACAAATCCTCTATAAAAAAAAAGATTTTACATATTCCGTGAAATACTTAGAATAATAATTGCCTGTGTTCTTACTGTCCAGGAGCATAAACAAAAAACAAACAGCTGATTTACATCTCCCTTATTACCTTCAGAAGAAACTTATTCTAAAACAAAATCTCCCAATCCCTGATTGCAGACTGAATTTAAATATATAGGAGAGAGACAGACAGACAGACAGACCGACCATAGAAAAGGGGAAATGAATTTTGAGTAACTATTTTATAAGCTCCTGTCCTTTGAACCTTGGCTCACACACCATTCACAAATCATATGCCCCTGTCCTTCCTTGTCTGAATATAATGGGCAGAAGTTGGATGCACAGCTCAGTTCACTGTAAGCAGTGTAAACCTTCCAGATAATTGAAATAATACATATTGCAGGAGTTGTTTGAATAAAAGAATACCAGGGAGAAAAGAGCCAGCAAAAAGAAACTACTCTGGTATCAAGGGTGAGTTTGTTGTCATGAAGCCTTGAGATCTGAAAGGAGAAGAGATTCAGTTGGATGGGAAATTTAAAAACCTTTTGGGAAACTGTCTGACTGGTCCAACAACAGCAAGTTGGAAGAGGTTGGGAAGCTAAACACAAGACCTGTTAAGTCTAATGTAGATGCACAGAGGTACCAGGAAACATTTAAGCCAAAGACAGATTTTTGCAGTGGGAGGAAGGCTGAGAGGGAAAACAGGGAGCAAACAAGGTATTATTTCTGGGAAGGGAAAGGACAGGAACACAAGTGAGTTCTGGTGAGTATGGCAGGGTAGGGGAGTATAAAAGCAAGGAGGAGAAAGAGGCCAGCTTCTGGGAGGACAGGGGCTTCATGTGTCCTGTTGACCTTCCCATCAGTCTCCTTCCGTTCCTACAACTCTCTCCTCTCTCTCCCCTGTCACAGATGCTGATCCCTTCCTGAATTCTTCTCTTCAACCTCTCACTCTCATCTTGCTCTGCTCCTTCACATTAAAAACATGTTGTAATCAATCCCATTCTAAAAAAATCCACCCTTGATCCCACTTGCCTCTCCAAATGCTGCCCCATCTTCCTTCTCTCTCTCATCTCTAAACTCATTACACATGCTCTTTACAGCTGCTGTCTGGAGTTCCTCTCCTCCAGTTTCATCCTGGACTTTTTCCAATCTGGCTTCCACCCCTGGAACTCCCTGAAACCACTCTCTCCAAAGGGTCTCAGGACCTCTTCCTGGACAAAGCTCAAAAGCAGTATTTCATTCTCATCCTCCTTGACCTGTCAGCTGCCTTTGACACCATCAACCATGCTCTTCTTCTTGAAATCTTGGCTTCCATAATTCTGTCCTCTTTTGGTTCTCCTCCTACCCCTATACTGTCTCCTTTAGTGGGTCCTTTGGAGCAGTGGTTCTCAACCAGGAGTACGTGTACCCCTGAGAAGACACAAAAGTCTTCCAGGGAGTACATCAACTCAAAAATTTTCGAAAAAGGCCCTTTCCAGTCTATCTCCATCTACCTATCATCTTTCAGTCACTGCCAAAATGTCACCTCCTATCTCTGATTGACCCATGATGACCATCCATAGCCCATTTGTTACAGTTTCCAGAAAGTTCTTTCATACTTTCTCCTCCCTCCTCACATCCACAAACCTAACTTATTCAAAACCCTCTTTAAAACTCTCCTTTCCATTATGTCTACAAAATACTTGACAACAGTTAGGCTGCTGGTGTGCTGCCTGTTATGCTGACCAATATCGTCTCATTGTTTCGTAGTACTCCCCCCATCCATCTGTAGCCATCTGTTGTCTCTTTTCTTATACATAGATTGAAAGCTCTTTAGGGCAAGGACTGTTTTTGTTCTGTGTTTGTACAGTGCCTAGCACGACAGGGTCCTCGGTCCATGGCTAGGTCTCCTAGGCACTACAGTAATACAAATAAATAGATGGTAATAATAATAATTTCCTGGAGCACAAGGTTTTCACTTCTGAACTGTAATGTAACCAGCCATCTTCTGTTCTTTATATTCTGGGCAGAGACGATGGGGGAGAGGCTTGTCTTAGATCGTATTGCCACTTGATGCCCATGAGCCTGGGAAAATACATGCTTTAGTGAAAAAGATCAAAAGATAGGTGAAAAAGCTCCAGGTTAGAACCAGAATGGTTCCTCACTCAATTCTCCATTAGGTTCCTCATTTACTCTAGATATATAAACACAGAGTTATACTCAGTTTACTCATGATGAAATTATCTAATATGACAAGATTTGCACTTCTTGATGTTAAATCTTTGCTTCCCTACATCTTGTTATGGCAGTATTTGGTATAAGCAAATAGGTGGGCACAATGTCTTATGTGTAAACGATCGAATATGAAAAACACAGATATTTGGCTGTACAAAGTTCTAATTACCCTGACTCACTGAGCTGTCTATTAGAGACGGGCTTGTATCAAAATCCTGCATGCAAACAACTTTGAATTCTGGATCCAAATTTTGCCTCTTGTCTGAATGTCATGCATATAGGCTACCCAATGACAAGCAGAATTTATCTCCATTTTGCACTTCACTTTCATGAACATGCACCCATGCAATTACGCTCTTTCAGGAGGAAGTTAGTGATTTGCCTCTAGGTTAAGTTTACATGTTCAATGAACTTTAAATCAATTAAACATTTTCATTTCCCTTTAAAAGCATGGTGAAGATATTTTTGCCATTTTGATTTTGGAGGTCAGCTGATCACACATTTACTTAATCAAAAATATATTGCATGTCTCCAGGTCAATGGCTTTCACATGATACCAACACATAAAACTCATGCAGGCTTTCTGGGAAATTAATGCATCCAGACAGACTTGGAAAATAATGATATAGATTTAATTTTAAAAGTACATTAAGTGTTCACGAAAGCTGCTGGGTTGACAGCCCTGGAGACAGACGTTCTCCATCCTCAGCATAGGTACAGTATCCAAAGTGGCAGGGCAAGACTCCTGACATAGCCCTGTTAATATGCTTCAATCTTTATAGGGCCCACTTCTTAGGGTGCCTGGGTAACTCCATCTCCAACCCTATTCAGGGCTTGATCTTACAACATGCTGATCATTCTGATCCCAATGTAGCAATGCCCTCAAATGTGTTTAACTTTATGCATGTGAGTAGTTCCATTGAAGTCAAAAGCATGTGCTAAAGTGTTTTTATGGATCGGGACTGGAAGAGCCAGCATCTAGTCCAATCAAGCCCTTAGCCTCTCTGCTGAGGCTATCTGCTGATGATATTTGGCATAGGGATATTAGGATATGGACCAAACCCACTGTAACCTGTCTGTGTCTAGGGCAGCCACCTGAAAATGCCAAGGTTACGGCAGGCTGTAAAAGGAGAGCACATTCTCCCAGCACTGGTGGGTGACATTGAAGTCAGACTTCCCAACCAGCCACAAACAGTGCTTCTGATTCCCCACACTGGTTATCAAGAAGCCAAAATAAAAATACACACAGCCCCCTTTACTGCATTTCAGTCTCTGGCTCCCAATCAGCCACTAGGTCCAGTAAAGTGATCAGTTATTTAAAACTCTATGCTCTTTACCAAAAAGGTTTCTCCTGATCCCAAAGGGTCAGCCACAGTACCAGATCAATATAAGTTTGGATTTTACCCAAAATACCACGCTGCCAGCCAATCCTTTAGTAAATAAAACTGAAGGTTTATTTAAAAAAAAAAAGAAACAAACTATAAGAGAAATGTTAAAGGATTAAAGCAATCAGACAAATACAATTGATTTGAAAGTCCATATATATCAGGTTTCTAATAGAATTGTGGAGTTTGCAGGCTGGTATAGTCCCTCTGGTATACATCCAGTACCTGGATGGGTCTCAGTCCTTTGTTTTACAGCTTCAGTTCAGTTGTAGATGAGTTGACCCAGAGGTAGGCTGAAGACAGAAGACAAAATGGATGTGGTGCAGCTGCCTTTATGTCCTTTGGCCTTTGCCATGCTGCTTGTGGAAATTTACAGTAATAAGATGGAGTCCAGGGTCACATGAGTGATTGGTGACTCATCAGGTATATCCCTGGCTTCTCCCCCTGGCACATTGTACCTGTGAGTTTCCTTAATGGGCCATTAAGCAGGATCTTATGCTGAAGCCATCAAGTCTGGGGTGTCGCCCAGAAACATGGTACAATATAAAATACAGATATCCATAACTTCCATTACACACATAACACATGAACATAAACATTATCATCTTACTTAGCACATTATAGCCTTTCTAACAATACCTGATGCAGCATATCTTATATGAATTATTATGATTTTGACATACTGATGTTAAATAATATAATAAAAGACACTCCCCCCTCAATCCAGCCAGCGTGACACCCACCATAAGCTTCGAAACTGCCTTCTTGTGGTAATAATTACTTGGTTGCAACAAGAGGTGTGACGTTCCCTATTATGTTTCTAATTCCTTCAACCACTCCGTATCCTCATGCTCCCTTTTCTCCTGACATCCCTCAGCTTATATGAGTAACTACCTCCCAGGCACTCTTCCCTGGTAGGGTAATGGCTAAACATCATTCCCTATGCTTTGGAGTGATTCCTACAAACTTTTGTTGCCCCACGTCCACATGGCATCCTTCACTGTTGCTGCTCTCCCTTCCCATGGCTTAACTCTCAAGCTGTTAATAATGCACTGTCGGGTGCCCTTGTGTAGTTCTGGGAAGCCGAGCACAATGTCTTTAGAGCCTCAGCTAAATATTTTATGGGTTCCACTGCAATCTCTTCTTGAAACACTGCTTCACAAAGTCCTTTGGACTGCAGCTGAGTCTCTGGTGGTGTTTTTAATGGCAAAACCCTTTAAGATTGCTATTTATGTCACACGCTGCTTAAAAATAAATTCTGCTGCTGTGCTGTCTGCTTCACATAACAGAAGTGACAAGCCTTCCCGTTAGCAGCGAGTAGATAATCACACTTCGTGCATTTGGTTTGAGCTCTAATGATTTCTTAAACATTTTCAAATGATCTAAATGAGAGTATTTGGGCATATTGACAGCCTGGTAATACTGTTTGTTCTCAATACATCACTGCTCACTGGTACCTACAGGCCTAGGCTTCCATTGTAATTATAGTCTATATAAGGCTATAATTGTCCAACAAAGAGAATTCATTCAGGTCAAAACAGTATTTGGAAACCATTAAGGCTCTGCCGGTCTGCTCGGGGGTGCTGCAGCAGCTCACTGCTGTGTTAATTGGTAGTCACAGATGTGGGCACAGAAAAAGCAGCAAGTGGAGGCTGGGTGAAAGACAAGCTGGCATAATTAGTGTGAGTTGGTGGAGAGATGGACACAGCCTCCCATGCAAAAGAAACTGCTTGGTGCCAGCTAAAAAGCATCACTGTTTCTGGCTGCAGGGGCCAGATACTGCGTCCCGCTTCCATCTGGTTGGAGGATGGAACTCCGAGGTGGCAGACCAAATCCCCAGCTCAGACAAAACACATCTTCTGTAGCACAAAAGGGAAGTGCTTAACAAACAGGGGAGAAAAATCACTGTGAAATCAAACCTAACCGAGCACAAACGCTTCATCCAGGAGAGCCCTCTTAATTGGGGCACCCCTGTGGACAGCTTGTTAAAGTGACTTCGCTGATTAAGAGAAGAGCCCATTCACTGTCATCAAGCTAAATCTGTTCCCTGGGAGGCATCCCAGTAAAGCTCCATCTCTATAGTCCTTTCAGGCAGCCTGGATAACTGGGCTTCTCTGCATGTTAACCGCAGTGGTGACCAGATCAAGTTCTGAGGTGCCATGGCTAGCCAGTGCGGATGGATCACTCCCTCTCATGGGAAAACCCACAGCAGGGCATTTCCTCACAGAGATTCCCACCCATTGCGTCACCAGGGGTGCTGGAGTCTGTTCCTCTGCAGAGCAGGCTACAGAATCTTTCTAGAACCCCTGGAGTATCAGAGGGAACTCCTGGGAGGATCCTATTCCTTTGCACTGGCTCTGGCCTCCAGAGACCTCCTTCCTCCTTTCAATGGAGCGAGGCTACTTGCAATTCCCCTAGATGTCCCCGCCCCTTAAAGAGAACTTTGCAGAAAAGGTTATAGACCCAGGCTAGATTATTTTTACTTTGGCGGCTTTGTGGTGCTGTGTTCCCTCCACTGAACCTGTCCATTTCTCCTGAGCCTGCTCAGTGCTTGCCGCCTACCTCACTAGGGTGGATCATCACAGCCCAGGATAGGCCTTAGCTGGATTCAGGGAAGGTGCTGCAAGGTAACTGATCCCTCTATTTCTGCACAGGACAGAGAGATCCATGCACCAGAAGGCCCCTCCACGTGTGGATCCAGGAAGTGCCAGGACACCAAAGTGAGAGCTAGGGATGGTTGACCTTGTGGTGTTTGAGGGTTTCTGAACCTCTCTGCCTAACGGTCAAGACAAAATGTTTGCTAAACTAACTGGAGTTTGTCCAATTTTATAATCTGTCTTTAAGCAATATGGTTCTTTTCAGTCAGATTCAATTTAAAAACAACTCCATCTTGTTAGTTTGAAGGAAGCCCTTATAATTCCTCAAGAGTAGAGTGGCCCAATTGAGTGCTCTCTATTCAGCATACAAACACATCATTTTTCATTGAGTCTCTCTCTCCCAGCTTCTCAGAGCTCCATTTTCACCCTAGTGATTTTTTCTCTCTTCTTTTGCCAGTCTCTCCCAAGAGAAGAGTAAACCCAATAACAGAATCTGAGTCAAGTTGAGTGGGTGCACAATTAGACAAAATAAGTTATTATTATTTACATGGCAGAAGAGCCTAGGAGATCTAGTCATGGACCAGGATCCCACTGTGCTAGATGCTGTAGAAACACAGAACAAAGAATGATCCTTACCCAAAGAACTTACAAGCAAGGTAACCACCCCTAGCTGCAATCATATTTCCCTCCCCCAGCTACCCCCACACCTTCTTCTATGCTAGAAATCTTTAACACAGACCTGAATCAAAGCCTGACCCTGGAATGAATCCCATGGGCATGAACCTGGTTTCTCATACTGAGTTCCATTGACTTGGAAGGGGCCCAGCCTGCCAAACAATGACAGAATCTCATTTGGCCCCATCTGAATTCAGCAGAGGTGTCAAATTTAATTAAAGTCCAGTATCAACAGATCCAGGAACATTCTTCTCAGTTTAGTGAAATATACTCACTATATAAAATGTGGTCATTCTGAATGCTGAATTACATAAACTCCTCTTAAACTATTAGGAGTTGAAAATTGCCATGTGATATGTCACTGGAAAAGTATATTTCCCTTTATTTTACAGTATAGTGAGGTCTTGGATTTCATCTGTGACCTGGATATCATAAAGAACTAATGATCTCCATACAGATAACATACAGACAAATAATTTATGTTGTGCATTTTGGTACATTTTTTCAATTTGCTGCAATCAAATTAATTAGCTGAATTAATTAATTCCTGTTAATTTATTTACACTGCACAGAAACATTCCTTGGATGGATAGCTCTGCTATTCTGTTTTAAAAATGTGCCAAAGAGGCAATGTTCAGATTCAGATCATGTTTAGGCCAGGATCTGAGGCCAAATCAGGGCTGGCCAGCACAGAAATCTCGGGAGCTGCAACCTTGTAAGTGAGCTGCTCTCACAAGATTTCCGCCATTGCAAGCAAATTGCTCTGATTGAGATATCTTGCCAAAATCAGACTTGAACAGGAAAACAGGCCCCCTTCGCTTTTTTGATCCAGCTTGGAACCCAAATGGTAGGAGCAGATTCAGATCTGGCGATTCTAACCTATCCCTTGAAATCTGAAGGAGAAATTATGGGTCTTAATTTTGGCTCCTTTCCAATTAATTTATTTATAATTGGCTCCCACCTAGTATGGTCCAGCAAACCAAATCCATGAAATAAACACTTTTACCAGCCCCAGACTGACAGGCTAGTTTTCCTTTTAACTGTAAGGGTCACAGAATGCCTCCACCAATAAAGGGAAAATGGCTGAAAAACATCAGGCTTGGTTTTATAAAAATGCTTCCCTCCCCTCCTCTTATTTTCTTTGAGTGCTTCATGGAACCTTTTATAAATAACGAGGAATATTCATTCTAACAAGCATTTTGGCCAGTTAGTTCATTTCTGTATAACCCCTTGCAGTGCTATTCAATAAAACACAAGTAATTACCATAGCAACTGCAGCATGTGATACATATGGTGCCTCTGAAAAACAAAGGATTTTTTTCTTTTTTTTTTTTTTGTTAAAAAAGCCACATACATTAGTTTGTAATTATGAAATGATCTCTTGCAGTGCTTATAAGAGGGGAAAATTTTTTTTCAAGTGAAGAGCCATCTCTCTCTCTCTCTTTCTATTTTGAAGCTCGGACACTCAATTTTTTCTATATCAGCATCCATTCTCTTATTTCCTCACATGTGTTTATTTATTACCAACGTGCACATTTCTGTACAATGAAAATAATAGATATGAGAGGTTTTATAGAGGACAGGAAGGTGCTAAGTGACACTGTACACTCTGCAAGTCAGCTGATTCTTTCTGTTTTGCTATTATTGGCTTGCAATTAAAATCTACAAACTGGGGCTATTCTCGAAAATTGACATGATGGGGTTATGAAGGCATACCACCAGGACGAATGTATAAAACACTGGTTTAATGCTCAGGCTCATGTCATCCTCTAGTAAGTGGGCCCTAGCAACTATAATTGCCAGTTTCTTACAGCTAGTTTTGCAGGTTCAAACCTTGCTGACGACCTATGATTTCTGTAAGTATATAACTACAGAGTGTTACACCGGTCTGCAGTTATGCAGGAGTTTTAAATGATGGGGAGTCCTGTAGAGATAAGACAAACCAGAGCAATTGTGTGCACTACGGCTCAAAAGGTGGAGATAGAATTGTGTTTTGAGGTTTGGAACTCACGGAAGGAGCTTTGTAGTAGAGTGAAGTTCTAGTTTTCATCCATCTGAAAGAAGGAAAGTTGAAGAAGGGGAGAGGGCAAGCACTTAATGCTGACTCGGTATGGAGGAAGTGAAGACTTAATCTCTGCTCAAGCAGTTACTTAGACAACTTTAGAAATGAAGTCACATTTTCATAGAATATCGGTGATTATTATTTCAAATATACATACATTGTTTCTTGTTTTCCTATGGAAATAGTGTTTGCAAACTTATAATTGTTTTCCCTTTTTCCTTAGCTTGAGTATATAAATTGTTTCACCAGACCCTGGTGACAGGTCACATTTAGTTATAATGAGATGACACAAAAGGGACCAAACAACCTAACTTTGATCTGTCCTCAAAATGGTGGGACACTGAAAGGATCTATGAGAAATCAAGGTGTTTCCACTCTGCCCTGAGCAGCTTCACCCCTAACAGTGTAATCTGCTATGATAGCCCTCCTAGGAATCCCCTTGGTACGTACAGAGGACTAAATTCTGCTCTCAGCTATGAGCATTGTGACCCCATTGACTTCACTGGGGCTGAAGGACTTCACCCTATATCAAGAAGACACTGCAAACCAGATCATCCTCCATTCAGCAAAATCCCAGGGGAGGGAGGTTTTGGGGATCCTCTTGCCCAGATCACAATATATGGTCCTATATGGGGTTGTCTCCTCCCACCCACAAAGAGGTCATGGGGCCCACCCCCAAGCCTGACAGATCCGAGGCGATTTGCAGAATGCTAGGGCCATCCATGTGAAAGACTTTTGCTTCTACATCAGTTCTGTCCCCCAAAACTCCTCATCCCCCACTCCTCCATGTCTCTGGTAGTACAGGGAGTTCTCCTGCTCCCCCCACCCCCGGCGCTACACTGTCCCTCAGGACCAATGTGTGAGGAGGGGTTTCTACAGAAAAAGATAACATAGCCCCACCAGATTGTAGTCAGCCTCTTTACGCTAAACTCTGTAGATTGAAAAGAGGACAAAGTGCATCCCACTCTGGCTTTACTCTAGCCTGTTTACTCCTTCCCCCACCAGGGTTTCCTTCTCCTTGCCCAGCACAAGCCCTGGGCCTGCAGGGAGGCTTTCACTGGGCCTGACAGAGGATGTCAGGGACCAGGCTGAGTGCACTTTCTGTGGTAGAGGAGGGAGAACAATACAGAAACCATACCCTTGCCCTCTCCCCCGCCATGCTCAGATAGTGTCTCATGACATTTACTATTAGATAACTCCAAGGATTAAAAAAAATGAATCAATTTTTACAGTATTCACAGAAAGATCCTCATAAACCTGCACTGAATTATGGGCATGTTCATTGACAAATTCTGGCACACACAATACATTGGCTTACATTGATGTGTGTGCTCATGTGTGTGTGTACATGTTAATACAAACAGAGAAACATGGACATGTGGTGCTTGATTGTAGAGCATGTTTACTGGTTTACTTCAGGCAGAATAGCTCCGTGCTTTGTTTTTGTTCATTATTCAATTTCAGTTGTTAAAGATCTAGTAGGCAACTGGCGATACAAATTAATTCTGCAATCTTCAAATCATCAAGCCCTGCTGAAGAAAATGGGGCTGTAAAAGAACTGATGCTGCTACGTGTTTATTTGAATCACTTGCTGCAAGCAGAAGATGAAATTAATATAACATTACCGTTAGAAATGGAATTAGTGGTTAGCACTTTATCCCTGATGAAATACAGCTGTAAATAAATGACAAACGTGAGTTCATATTTTAAGGTTAAAAATGTATTAAATAAATAGGCAAGATATTTAGCACCTGAGTCTCCTTTTACTTAGATCAGTGTAAATCAGGAGAACTCCATTCATCTGAATGGTATTACACCAATGTCAAACTGATGTGCCAGATGAGTCAGGCTCCGCGTTTTCTTCACAACACATTATTTTGCCTTTTACACAAAAATAAATCTAGGACTGAGGTAATATGACCAATCTGAACATGTCTTCCCTTCAAAACACTCCACTCCCCGTTTCCATGTATCCATTTCTAGCTGTTCCTCCCACCGCCCCAGCAGTTCTTTTGCAGCTCATAGCCACTAGATAGCGCCTTATCCACAGCGATAAGGCAAGTGCTATAAACCTGTTTGTGTGAGAGAATATTTTGCTGAGAAGCAGGGAATTCAGTGACACAGAGAATTATTATGCACCATTCATTTCCTGGTAATTTAACTCTCCCTGTAACAAAAGCATAATGTATAGTCTGGTTTACTGGGCTGATTTACAACAGTTTAGGCAAAAAGACGATTTCCTTCTCTTCCTTCAGTGCTGACATCAGCAGGTAAGAATTGTGTATCTCATCTAATGTGACATCACTGTCAACAGAGCAATGCAGAATAAAATGCTAAGAGGTCTGCAACAAACAGCAGCACCAAGAGAACGGGCAAACTAGGGAAGAGGTGGATGCAGCGGAGTCAGCCATGCCCAGGGTTTTCATTGCCCACCACACCAGTAAAAAAGCAGAGTGGCCTTTAGCAGCTCCTCAGTGGGAGAAGCAGGGAACCCATGCTGTGGTGTTTGGCATCTTTCCACACGGGTTGGTATCTGCAGCTCTGTGGCCAGCATGTGTGAGCACATCCCAGTTACCTGCTGAAACACTCTGCTCGGGTTTTTTTCTTGTGACATTTTTGACCCACTTAGTGCTTGAAAACTCATGGGGAAGCTGCTTTTCTATTCTGGGCAGGAAAGGGAGGACTGAGAAGTACTTGTTTTGGTGGCAGGGATCCTGCAACTGGAGGTGCTGGGCTAATCTTGTGGTTGAATTCATGGTACCTTATGGCCCTCTTAGGCCAGCTGTGCACAAAGGAGCCATCAAGGACTCTCTAGAGAATTCCCCCTGGCATACAGCCTCCCTCCAGCAGGTGCACAGTTGGCAAAACCAGCTCTTTGCCAATGCTTACAGGAGCACCAGCGCAAGAGGCAAACTGGGGACATGCCAGGGCTGACTCCTGAGTTCTGGAATAGACTAAAAGGGCCATGGGCACTCCATGTTGCCCCAGGTCCCAACTGGCCCCCGCAGCCCCTCCAGTGTTGCACCAAACACCAGTGAATTGGCCCTATCTATATAAGTGGGAAAGAAAAATCCGTATCACTGTGTCTATCTACACTTCAAGACCTGTGTTCTTACCCAGCTTAGGGGCAAAAGGGGCTTAATACCATTTTTTTCTTGCCATTCTGGAGAGAAGAACATGGTACCTAGCTCAGAGGATTCTCTTTCCTGCCTGCAGATGGAAAGCTGAAAGGTACACACAGCTGCAAACGGAGCTTGCAGTCTCATGAGAATGAGTTCTCTCTCTCTCTCTCTCCGGACTTTTGAGCATCCTATGGTTTTAGCCAAGTCAAAAATTCTGCAAGGAACATACCACAAGACCAGCGTTTCTCACAGCATCTCAGAGCCAGGCTGCTCCATAACTACTGCAAACGTACACACTGATGACAAAGCAATGTGTTCTAACATAAATACTTCAACTCTGGCCAAGAACCGTGAGCTAGGGCTTGGGTGTGTTTTGTACCATAGATGGGCCATTAGATGGAAATAGAACCAGTCTGTCATTTTCATTTGAGAGATACAGGCAGAGTAAGAGCGATAAAAGGAGACGGAACAGTTTGCTTAAAGGACAGCAGGCATCAAATCCTGCTGGAGGGGGAGAGATCACTGCTTATGCCCCAAAGGCAGCCACTTATTGATTAGCTGGGGCTGTCTGACGGGCATGGGAGCAGACAGTATCAGGCAGAACTCAGTTTCTGAGCCAGTTCCGTTCAGAGCAATAAACATGATTCTGGCAGAGGTGGAGTGCCTATTGGCATTTGCCAGGTGTCCACTGCCTTGCAGTGTGGGAGTGAAGAACGAAACACTGGTGACACTGTGAAATGCCACAGACTGGCCTGGCAAATAGAAGCAGTGATAGCACTTAGAGTAGGGACCCTAAAAGAGGCAAAATAAGCGTACCATGTCACATGGTGAAATTCCCTCAGCTTGTTCTGGTGCAAGCACCTGCTCTACTTCTGCTTGCCTCCTATCCACCTACAAAACCAAACTCCTCCCCAGTCTCCACAGAAGCAGCAGTCTTTCCCTGAAGGAGGCAGTCTCAGGCACTGGGCCAATTTATCTCCTGGAGTTTGTTCACTGCAAAAGATACACAAATCCTGAAGGGAAAGAGGGCAATGCTGGGCAGTGCAAAGCTCTGAGGAGATACCGTCAGCACTCACATCCAGCCCAAACACTGGGTTCTGCTTCTTTACAAGCAATGCATGCAGCACCAGCTGATTAACAGAAAGAGGGCTGGCTTCTGCTTTGCTTCTGGCAGCAACATCTATCTCTGCTATACCAGTGGTATCAGCATGCTGAGCCATGTCATTCCTTCTTTGACAGGAACATGCACAGTCATTGAACAGAGACATGGCCCTGCCACTGAGCAGAGATGGGAGGGGAAGCAATACACTTTAACCATTTCCAAGGCATCCTCACTTACTGGCAATAGCTAGGCTGTTCAGTAAGGCTCAATAGGATGATGGGGCAGCCATGAGCTTTCAAAATGGCATCCTTCCCTGCTGGGTAACCAGAAATACACTAGGAAAGAAAAGAGACAGAAGAAAACTAGAATGGAGCCAGCTCTTGAGGAGATTTAGGTTTGATGCCATCCTCTGATTGGCCAACTGCGAGCCAGCCAATGCTTTTTATAGGGTTATAAATAACAGCTGGTTAGAGTGCAGGCTAAGCAAGCTGAGGGAGGTGGTTAAAAGATATCCTAAATTGAGGGCCAAATATTAAAAGGAATCTCTAGCAAGAACCTGTGTCTGTCTGTACATGGTGCACCAATAAATGTTGTGAACAAATCAGTATGCTTCCAAGGCTATTAAACCCAGGCTCCAGAGCCTGCCGCCACCTCCTCCTAAGCGGGACTCTCAGCTCCGTCATCACCACCTTGTGTTTATCAAACACGTTGGTGATGAGCTAAAAAAATGCTGAGAAGAAATGTATCAGACTTACAGCTGACTGGTGGGTAAGCAGCCAAATGGAAACAGTCTTTCTCTAAGGGTGCACTGGGCCAGTCTGAAACCCGTGGGAGAGATCGCTTTTAGCAGAGCTCCTGCACCTGGTTTCAGCATTTGTGGCACCACTGCCTGGGTGACTAGGCAAAGCTGTGGAAGCAGCACATTATAGAACATGGCTGTGTTTCAGATTAACCCATTTACCTTAAATGCACATTACTGAGGCCATTCAAAAGCAGCTGGAATATCTGGCTCATGTTACGATCACCTCATTGGGCCCCCCATGCAGCTTCTTCATTGCAGAGAAGGGTAGCAACATAAGGGATTCCAGGTTTGCTAACATCTGCTTCTATAATCATGGGGTCAGATTCAGATCTGGTGTAAGCAAGTGTGAACTTCATTGAAGCCAGTATTTTGTATACAAGAGCCAAAAAGAAGCTTCTTCACTGTGCTTTGCTGATGCTTTCGGTATTGCTCTATTTAGGTTTTTATACTGTGCAAATCACTATTGTACAGGAACACCTATCAGTTTATCTGAACCAGGGGAAATCTCTGAGTCTTTTTAAAATCCTGATACTTGATAGACAATTAATTACTTCCATGAGGGCCATGCCAGGATAACTCCAAACTGCTATGAGCCCACTGGGCTAGGCTGATGGAACATAGGACTACATTGAACAGACTGTGGGTTTCACTGCAGTTATCTCCACAGTTTATGCTTTTGATACTCATAACTTCACTGAAGCCCCAGTAGTATTCTGCTAGCACTGAAGAGAGCACATAATTCCCCTGAGAGCCACATTTGAGACTTCGTGGAAGTTATAAACTCTCCCAGCATCACTGGTGAAATATCTCTTTACTAAAGATAAAAAATTGCAGAATTTATTTTGATTCTAAGAGTTAGGATCATGAACAAAATATTACCACCCTAGCAAACAGCAAGTTTAATTAATTCCCATTTGAAAAACATGATTAAGACAGAGTTGAGGTTGAGACTTGTTTTCCTTCAAAACAACATTACTACTATATGTGGTACTAATGTTCTAGTGAAAAGAAAACCCAATCAAACCAAAACCCAAACCTTATGTATGCAAGAAATTCCAGCACCATTTTACATTGTTGTTGCAAGCATTTATTTGGCAATCATGATAGTCTGTAGATATGTTTTGGATAGTTTAAATTGGGTCTTTAACATCCCAATTAAAATCCACATGATAGTGGTGAGTTACATAAATCATGTTGTTGTATCTCAAATCCCTGACTGAGTGACTTATGAAACTAACACCTACTGCACAAATTGCAAATATTAAAATGGAGTCTACAATTCAATGTGGTTAATACTTAGTTAGTTAGTTGTTACAGTTGTTACTTAAGTTATATCAGTTAGTTACTTATTTTACAATGTGCATTGTAGTTGTAATATTCACAGCTCAAACAATCTGAAGTCTAAGGATTATCCCATGAACTAATTCAAAAGTAATTTTAATAATAAATCAATGTGAGAATTTTGTGGTTATTTGTGATCAGAAACAAGGCAAAATTTGAATAAAACACTTGTTGAGCTCTATTTACTTTTTTCCCCAAAAAATCATACTTATGGGATTGTATTCAGCAGGGAAGACTCTGAAAAGTGTTTGTAAAAAATGCAACGTGGAATTCTGTGTTTATTTTTTAGCAATCCCAATCTGGTTAGGTGATAAGTAAAGAGATTATTGTGTTCTTAACTACCAGCCTTGCAAATTTAACCTGAGATCTAAGAATCATGGCTGGGTTCTTTCCTATCTGCTCAACGTCATTAAAAGTAATAAAGGTTCTACATCCTAAATTATGGTCTCAATAACATGTGGATAGCTGGATATTGGGTTCGTACAAGAGCAAATGACTCAAAATCCACAAAATATTCAGTTGGTGATGCAGGAGAAGCAACAAAATCTCCAACTCACTTTCCCATAGCTGTTCTGGCTCCCCCTTGCTAATCGGGATACTAAGCAGTAAAATGTGTTCACTACTAATGACAGAAGATACACACAAGGAACTGATCTACATAGAAAGACTTCAGATTCACCAAAATACTTTTCAGAGTAGGACCACATTTTAAGTTTCATGAGACATTTGGCAAGTTTAATCAATTTCATGTTTTTAGAGTTTTTTAAATTATATATTTCTAACAACATTTAATTAAAAGACAATATAGAAAAGATTGCCTGGGAATCATTTGAAATGCTGCTAGATAGAAGAATTCAAGTTTTACTTTATTTGTGACATACTAAGAATTTCTTCAGTAAGTGACAACTTTAATGTCCCTGCAGAATGAAATTTATACCATGCAAATCTGTGGCTAGATTTGCAATGTTTTTAAGGCACTATAATATCTATTTACCCAGGATTTTTTTTGAAAGGGTAGACTGAATAGGGAGAATCTTAGCACTTGCAGGTTTTAGATTCAATTTTGTCATCTGTGTTCAATATTGATTGTTCATGCACCTAGAATTTTTTATAGGTATATTGTGTAAATTGAAAAATAAATAAGTAAATAGGTCTGAGTAGGTATTAGAGTTAAACACAAGGATCAGAAATTTGTGGGTGAACCACAATTCAATGCTAAGGATATTTAGTGGATAAATAACTCCTCCCCCATAGTGGTCTTTACCCTTACTCTGCTCTGTCAAAGATTTTCTTATAACACTGTTTAGAGAAGAAATGGGCAGAACAGAACCAGCAGACTGGATTATTGTTCCATGTACTATGAGTGGTCTCTCTGTTTATGTTCTTATACTATTCCTATGAGCTTTACTTCAGCTAAAAAGAATTGGAGTGGGATAGGAGGGGGGGAAAACACAGGAGTGAATTAAAACAATCCTCCAGAATTCATGAATGGTATTGGTTGTACACATCCCTCTCTTAGGGCTTGTCTACACTTACCTCCGAGATTCAGCGGCAGTCGACCGGACTTACGCAAGCTACACAAAAAACTTGCGTCACTCCCATAGACTTCTCTGCTTCTGTTCTGCACACTGTCTTCACTGCACTGCGCCGACGGGAACCGTCGATGCAACGCTACGCCACTTGAGAAGATGGTCTTAATACGTCGATTTCTGGATCGACTGAGCGGGTCTTCACTGACCACTCAGTCGATCCAGGGAAATCAATCTGATGGCGGCGAATTTGCCGCCGTCAATGAAGACGTAGCCTTAGTATTATCTTGGAGACGTTTGCCACCAAACTCTTTGTTCCCAGGTTTTTTCCTACTTGTGTGTTTCAACACCAGTGTCCCAGAGTGTCCACCATCTTTTCCACCACAGGCACTTGTGTGCTGGACCATTTCTACTATCTTCCATACATCTGCTGAATCAATGCTAAAAATGGATAAAAACAGCTGACTTGAGTGCTGGCTAGCTTAGTGGTGGGGTCAGGACAGGCTGGGGACTGTGCCAGCACTTTAAACTTTTAGTCAAATGCTGATTTATATGCTTTTCCCCTACCTCCATCACCCACTTCATTAGAGGTGACAGTTTTTACTGGGACTGCCATAAGTTACATACACTTGTTGCTTATGACATTGTGGTTGCCACAGAATGAAGAAACACCCAAAACTAGAAACCACTGGAAACATGAAAACTTCTGAGTTTAGGGATGAGTGAATTACAGTGCAAGTCCAATATGATATCCCCTACCCTAACCTCACCCCAAATTTTCAGAATGTCAGTCTGAATTGAACCGTTGGAGGTTCACATTTTCTCACTGGATTTTGTTTGTGCACTGCTCTGTACTTCATGGTTCTGTCAAGTACTTGAACAGAAAGTACTCCTCCTCCTCAAAAGCCATTTCCATGAGTATTCAGGTGCGGTTTTACAGATCCCAGAGGTTCAGATAGTTCAGGTGGGTTTTGGATAAGCACCCAAGCTTTTGCAATGTTTTACTGAAGCCAAACTTTTGAAGCTCATCTATTATCATCAAACTTGGTACTTATATAGCACTTTACATATAGAACTCATTTTATTATTATTTAATTAATCCTCCCCTCAGCCTGTTTTATACAAGGGGAAACTGAGGCAATGAAGTTACTTGTCTGACCATACATGGATCTGACTCTTGTGTCCTTTACATCACTTTTGCATTCCCCAGATACTTGGCCCACAGAAAGACTTAGACCATGCCTCAGGGCCGCTTTAAGTTGTACCCAGCTGCCCAGAACTCCAAGATGCTGGAAATAGCTGATGCATAGTGGGGTCTGGCTACATCCTCCCCACATTAGAACTATATAGGGCGATGGCACAGGAATCTATGGGAGGCCAATCAAGCCAGCCTCTTTGTGCCAGTGGAGAGTAAAGCAAACTGCCACAGCCAGAATTAGACGTCAGCTCTTCCTGATCTCTAGTCCCATTCTTATACCACTGGCCAACTATTCATTTATTTCTTTTTGGTGGAGGTAGCAGTTTTACGGTGCATTTAAATAAAATGTATGCACAGAAAAATGTTAGCAATCCTGTTTCTTCTTTGTTTTCAGAATACATGATTTTTCTATCATGACTTTCTAATAACAGTGCACAAATGCCACTGGGTTCTGATAACATCAGGCTAAAGACAAGAACAGAGCATGACTGATGTGTGACATCATGAAAACCAAGATGTTTCAATAGCCCTCTGCACGGTTTTCCTGTGTTGTTTTATAGGTTGCATAGATTATGCAAGATTCTGGACACAAACAGTTTTCAAAGCTGAAACCTGCTGTTTTGGTTTATAAATTTCATGTAATGGCATAAGCATTTATTTCCTAATGCAAGCGCTTAAAGATGCTTTTTTCTAATAAACATAACAAATAAGTTAAAACCCAGCCCTCCCCACCAACGCTCAAATTCAAATTCCAAACTATCATTACCCTGGTGCATTCACAGAACACATCACCGCCCCATTCCTAAAGGTCACAATACCCACCACATAACCACCACCTTTGTCAGTGAGGTCACAGTTTGGAAGGGCAGAATCACACCTACGGATAGTCCCTCCAGTGCCGGGCAGATATTATGTGGAAAGAAGGATGATGATCTTGTAGTTCAGGCACTGGATTAGGACTCCACAAATATGGGTTCGCTGCTCCGCTCGGCCACACATTTCTCATGAGACCTTGAGCAAATCAATTAATCTTTCTCTTCTTCATTTCCCTATCTATAAAATTGGAAAGACAGCTCTGTTTTTTCCCCCACCCTTTGTCTGTTTTATCCATTTGGATCCTGATTCTGGAAGGTACATAAGTATGACTGTAAGTTTAAGCATGGGAGTAGTCTACATGAGAGACTTTGTATGTGCTTTGTACTCAAGTGCTTAAGGAAACAGGGCTTCGGCTGTCAGCTCTTTTGGGCAGGGACCATCTCTCACTGTGAGAATGCAGAATACCTGAGACCAAGGTAAGTGCTACAGTAATAACAACAACAATAGTGTGGAGAAGCTTGGGCTGGCTGTTATATGGATAAACTCTTTGCCATGCTGCAGTCTGGCAACATACATGATCACTAAACAATTAAAAAAAAAACAAAGAAAGATTACTCAAGCTGAATTCAGCTCAATAAGACTGGGCTGGACTAATTCCACTGACTTCAGTGGAGTCATCTCAACGTCCTACTGGTTTAACAGAGAGAATTTGGCCTAGAACCTCCTGAAAAGTGATCCCTTTCTACTTAAAAGAACGAAAAATATTTAGGGTTTTTCTTTCAAAAAGTAAGTAAACAAAAAGGAGATGAGAACATTCAGGGAAAAGGATGAAAGAAAATGGAGGCTTTTGAAAAGACTTCCAACTAGATTAAAATGATGATAAATGGAGGTGCAGCACAAGGGTCAGGCTCCTCTCGATAACAGGATCTGAGGGTTTTCAAACAGTTGGTGTCTGTCAGTTATGTGGGAGCCCCTTTGGTCTCTTGTGACTAGGGTTTTTCATCGTGGCTTTCTGACAGGATAAAGCAGAGCAGCTAAACAGGATAATTCCCACATTCTGCCGGGTGAGTCATTTCCCTCGTGCTTTTGAAAACCTTGCGGGCGAAGAGGAGCCGTGCTGACAAAGCAGAGGAAGTGCACATTTTCGGATTTCACAGGGCGCCTGGTTCAAACATGTGTCACTGTTACAGAGAACACCTGCAGCACAGTTCAGCAGCAGTCTGGCAAACACAGCCAACTGGCTCAGCTGGCCTCTGCACAACATGTTGGCTATAGGGATTTCTGACTGTCTGGGCAGTGTGATGAAACCTTTGACTGCCTCCCAGACTGGTGCATTCTTCTCTCTCTTATTATACAGCAAGAAATGATGATTGAATTAATGAAGCTGTTAAATTCAGCAAAAGTCTACATGGTAAAGAGCCCTTTAATGTGAAGGGGAAGAGATACAGAATAATACTTCTGATTAAAGCTTAGCTGAGCTGATGCAGTAGCTGGTGGCTGCAACGTTAATGCTCCTCAATGCCAGCCTATCATTCCTGCTGGAAACGGCATTAAAAGAGCAACCCGAGTGGCTGGTGAGGATTCTGAGCCTTGTGACTCGGAGACTTAAATCCCTGCAGGTCACAACTTAATTCAGCATTACAATAGTCATTTACAAGCGTGCTGTGTCATTCTCACGTGTACGGTGAGAACAGGACTGGGCTATTTGGTTCTTGGCTGTTCTGGGTTCTCTGCCCCATAGTGGTCCCCTATTTCAAAGGGTGAAGCTGGGGTTAAAGTGAATCTGGGGTGGGTTCCACCAAGGCACAGACCCTTTGAGCTGTTGAGTATCTGGCCCACAATTTAGTTTATCCATACAACAGGCTCTAAACCCTGCTTCCCTCTGATATCTCCTCCTAACAAAAACCCTCCCCTGATGGCCCCTTCTAGCCACCAAACCTTCCCACATACCCCAGTGACAAGTGACCCCAAATAGCTGCCCCACTGGCTGAACTTCCCTGCCCTCATGACAAATGTCTCTTTACTTTGGCTGCCACCCTTCTTAGTGCAAAACAGTCCTCAGGACCCCATGTTGATCACTGTATCACATAGCACCAAAAGCAGCTGTATTGGAGTGGTCCTGAACTCACATACTGCCCAAAGCGAGCTCAAGTATATCTGCCCTTCATACAAAGCTGCCTGGCGTAAAGCCAGCTAATGACACCAAACCCCGAAGATAACAGAACGCCAAGTAATGTTAAAACAAATACCCCAAACACTGCCCTGACCAAACAGCAACCTCACTGAACGTCGCCATGCTCAGGCACTGACAGACGCACAGGAGCTCCAAAGGGGGGGCCTTCAAATGAGTGTCCTATGCTAATCCATGGACAGCCAAAGCACCTCAACAGCCCTCAGCTGCCATGGAGGGAAGGAGACTGTGGCAGGCGACCTATCCTACTTACTTAGCAACTCATATCACCGAGCCATCGACTCCTGCTTCCACTCTGCCCACAAAGCCAGCCTTTGTTGCCCTATAGTCCAACTTCTCCTCAAACACCTTTGTGCTTTCACCAGGCTGCCCCTGTGCTTGGGAAGAGCTCCCTGTAAAAATCAGCTGAGCCAAATGTTGTCCTTTTTCAAATCCCTCTTAAAAACTCACCTTTGCCAGGGTGCTGCTGACACATCATTTGATAACAGCCAGGCAATGGGTGTGCTGACGTTTCTAGCTGTTAAGTTAATAAGCAACGTACTTTGCAATCCTTCCCATTAATTTGTCTTACCCACCTGTTGTCTCATCATATACATAGACAGTGAGCTCTTTGGGGCAGGGACTGTCTTTATTGTGTGTGTACCATGCTTAACACAACAGATCCTGGTCCTGGAATGGGGCTTCTAGGCACTCCTATAATAATACATGGTGCTGCAAAGGGAAGGATGCTGTCTTTTAAATAACTTGGCACTATCCTGTAGTGGGGTTTACAGATGGTTGCTATGCTAACTCCTTGAATTGCCTGACGAGCTGAAGACTCAGCCAATGCAGTAGAGGGGGAAGAGGTGAGGTACAGGTATTATGCCATTGCCTTTTGCTCCAGCTGAAGCTTCCCTGTCTTCCCCAGGTTTGCATGAAGTAAGCCAGCCTGGAGATGACAGAAGGGTCACATCTCACAGGGACATGCTCCAGTCTGCTGGTTAGTAGTGGACAGAAACAAGCACTATGAACCACTGGTGTTATCTGCATGTCCAAAGGCAGGTAAGCATTTAAGAGGATGCACATTGAAAACTGAGAAAGAACGAGAGAAGAGCTATTTCATCTCACTCAACTATTAATGAGTAGCCCAGGGTTACATAATACCATCCCCCAACTAAATCTGGAATCCCTCAGAATCCATCAACCTGTGCGGGTGGATCATCAGAACAGGTCCATCTCTGCAAAAGGAGTGCGGATAGGTTCTGAGGTCACGCCAAAGGAGTTAATAATCTGACCGGGGCAATTTAATTTTTAGTTCCTCAATCTCTAGGCTCATTCCAAAGATACGAACCAGAATGTGCCTTTCTGAATGAGCTGAATCTGAAAATCCCTGGGATAATCCCATGATTACCATGAATGTCATAAAATTGAACCAGTTTATTTTTGGCATAAAGTGTGAAGCTCTTCAGGTCAATGAGCCTTGAGGAGGGAGACCATTGCACAGGCCAACGCTATCTCAGACAGGTTAGGCAAGAATCCAGTGGAGGTAGCAAAGTGAGCTGTAAACTATAAAGATTCCCATAGCACTTCTTATCCCAAGATTAAAATATTGAATGATTTTTTCATTTTTGGAAAAGAAATCTTCCTGATCTTGAGGTCAGATGCAAATTGCACAGCTTGATCTCTTCAACTTGTGCCTAACAGAATACTGGACAAATGCTGAGCAGAACTGGACCAGCTGCATCACAGAAGCAGTTCTCAGTAGCACACGTGTGCTTGTGCCTTCTAAGCCATAAAACAAGGAACAAGGCACCATGTGTAGCCTTCCCCTTTTTCTTGAAGACAGCAAAGTGGATGTAAAATAAGATCATTCTGTTGTGCTGGCATTTTACACCCACTTTGTCCAGGTGTAAACAACCACACAAGGCAGTGGAGTGTCATCAGTCTTGTATATGGCCTAGCCATGCATTGAACAGCAAGAGATGTTCCAGCATTAGAATTTTGCTTCAGACACTGCTTTTTAGCTCTGGTTTCTCCTGAGGCAGAGGGGGAGGGGGTGCATATCTGTACAGCTAAACTGCATTCCCTTTCCTGTACTATTGCCTACATATAATCTTTTTACATTCTTCTGGTGGCTGCAGTTCTAAGTCACTACTGATAGGTACAGGATAGAAACCTGACCTGTGATGTATGAGCGGAGTGCTAAGTATGACTTACATAGCAGTACACTTGTTTTTTTCCTGGAGCCATTTCATCTCAAGATGTGATCTTGTCAGATCTTAAGAGTAAAGTAGGGTTCAGCTTGGTTAGTACTCACATAGCAGACTTTAAAAGAAAACCCAGGGGATGCAGCAAGTGGTTCTGGAGATTCACAGAATCAAATTCCCAGCATGGTGATACAGGTCTCTGTGAAACAGAAAAAGCCATTTTTTTCCTCTGAAATATATGCCTGACTAGAGCTGGTTAGAATGGTTTCCTGACAAAAAATGCAGTTTCTGCAAAATTTTCTGTGGGAAATTTGCAATTTTGAATTTCCATTGGGAAAATCTAAATAAAATATTTTGTTTTAGCTTGGTTTGACCCAAATCAGAATATTTCATTTTGCTGAGCTGACTCAAAAATTTAGCATCAAATCAATTCAACAAAACAAGAAAGTATTAAACTGTATTCCCCTATCAGCACATTGCTTTATGGGAGCTGCAGGTTGGGCCCCTATATTTTTGTATGTGCTGGGCTCCCTGGAGGACTACCTCTTCCATTATGCAATGCGGATACCTGTCTGACCAAGCTCTGCAGTGCATTATGGGAATCACACATCTCTGAGTGCACCCTGGGAAATGTAGTTTTGCCAGACAGCCTAGTCCATAGGAGAGAATGGGGCATCAGGACTGTACTGTCTGTCCCTTTCAAGTTGTATACACTTTGTGACCATTCTTTCAAGGCCAGTCACTATATGAGCTCTGTGTGTGAGAGGGAGAGAAAGAAAGAGAGGCATCAGAAATTCCATACAGAAAAGGCAGCAAAGAAGCCCTATGAAAGACATCCAGAGAGGAACTTGTAGTGTGACCCTGAGAAAAAGCTAAGATTTAGTGCCTTTGGGTAGAGTGCTGGTAGTAAAGAGGCTTGGGACTATGATCAACGAAATTGTTGTCTCCTCTTTGCTTTATACTGTGATCAGGGAAACAGGGCTTTAAATGAACATTCTTGCAACAGAGAAATACCTGACTCCATCATCAAGTTGTCCTCCTAACAGAAACATCCCACAAGACCCCAAATTTGGGCTAACTGCTGATGTCAAAAGGGGTAAGAGTAACAAAGGTGGAACCCCAGAATAGTTGAGAGCCATGTGACCTAAAAGACCTGTCAGGAAACTAGTGGACAAGTCAATCATATAAACAAGGTAGCAGAAGGCTTCATAAGCAATAGCCACATCATTCAGATCCAGGTTCAAATGAATGGATTTTCAGCATCCCCAACCTTAAGGATTGTTTGGGTTTGAGGTTCCAGTCTGGGCCCTTCTCTTCTTAAGAAGATGATAATTATTATTGCCATGAATAAATATCACATACCGCGCACTTAGAGGGAGCATGCACTTTCTGATGGCTCAGCAAACAAACATACTCTGAATCTCTCAAAGCCTAACACCACAGATGGATGGAGATATGTATCAAGCTATTTATATGGAAGTGACTACGCAAATAAGGCCGTGCAATGTTGGGATGGGGATGGCTATGCTAATAGCTAGGTTAAGTCCCCCAGTTTCATCTCATGGGAACTAGATGTTTTGAGAAGCCTACGTGGACTCAGGCTGAGCCGAGTGCTTGCGCAGTTACTAAAGCGCCGTGCCTTCTCTCTTGACAAACCTGGCTCCTGAGTGCTTATGGAACATTACAGCTACGCTGCAATACAAGTCATTACAAGACAAGCAAGTGCCAAATAGGCATTCGCAGAGGAGTATGTGGTCATTGTAGCTGGAATGCTTCCCAGACTAGGTAGGTTTTCAGGAGCTTCTTAAATGAGGAGAGAAAGGGGGCTCCTCAGGTAAGGCTCAGAATTTTATTATTGATGCACTGATGAACTGGGAGTCAGTCCAGAGAACATAGCATAGGAGTCTAATTGATTTAATCATCACAGCAGGAAGTCTGGCTGAAGCATTTTGGTTCTGCTGATGGGGAGGCAGAGCATTTGCAGAAACAGCATTGCAATAATCAAGCCTGCTTGTGATAAATGCATGAATAAGGGTGGCAGCATCAGCAGCATTCTAGTTAAGGGAACACCTCATTCTGGCAATATTTTTAAGGTCCTAAAAAGCTGGTGGAGTAATAGCTGCAATATAATGGGATATGGGCTCAGGTTCAAGCATAGCCCTGAGATACTTTCCAGATGCATCCCACTGACCAGGAAACTTGTAAAGCTCAACTAACTCATTCTGTACTTAGGGTGGGCTCACAAATGCATCACTGTAATTATATACTCTGCTGCATTAAGACTAACACTGCAGAGAGGAGGGGAAGGTGTGATGCTTTGTATGGCTGCAAAGGAGGGCTAGCTTCAACAGCAAGCTGAGCACTCCAGCTGTGGAAGGAGAATTGTGGTGCAAAGGTGAAGCACTCAGCCCCCAGAATGGGGGGGGGGGGATATCAGCTGAACTACAGCAGCAGCTTTCTAGCCAGCTCATTCTGCCCTCTTATTGAAATGCAAAGTTGGCCTGGGGAGGAGAAGAGTGGTTAGAAGAAGTGTGTGGAGTGCATAATAACAACCAAAATCCCCACTGTGAGCCTTCGTTCCTGCGGAGGGGGAGACCTGGCTGACTGCTCCCACTGCAGAGGATGGAAAGGGATGGCAAGAAATCCATGCCAAGCTACAGAGAATACTAATAAAGTTATACAACGGGCTCAGAGAAACTTCTCTCCATTGCAGCAGACTCCAGTGTTTGCAAAGAGTTAAAGTTCATCACAGCCCATACTTGCCTTGACAGAAGTTATTTATCAAATCAGAATATCTAAACCAAGCCCTGGAGATACTTTTTTTTGTAAAGCATGTTGATGAAGAAATTATTTGAAAGAATCCTGACCTTTTATAGGTCACTTTTTTCTAGCCAATCAGATTCCATTGTTCCCTGAGGTTCTAATCAATTATCAGCCCATTTATTTCGTCTGATATGAAGACAGTGCCCAATTAATTCAAAGATGCATTAAAGTTTTACAACTGAAATGAACGTATTTTACTTTCTGCCATGTCTGGGTCTGGGAAATTAAGTTTGAATAAATGTTAACGGAATTGTCAATAACGCATTGCATAAAGGTCAGAATGGTCAGGCTTTAATAAAAGGGATGTTTTTACTTCTTTATTATTAGAATGTGTTTTCTTCTTTTGTCTTGTGAAAAAAGATCAGAGCAGTTTTCTCTCATTTAGCATGTCTGTGGCACTGGCTCAAGAGATACGTCATTGCATTGTATCAAGCTTTGATACCTTCTCGGCCAAGACTGGGGTTTGATTTTCTGTCCCCAATTTGTGATCATAATTAATGTAAAGTCAAATAGTCTCTCCATCTGACATTACGTCAGATAGGCCAAACTTTGCAGTGATGTAATAGCTCATTAGAATGATTTGACTATACAGAGCTGAGAATTCTGATCCTACAACAAAAGTCTTTACCAATTAGAAAGTTGAATTGTTTCTAGGGGATTATACTCCAAACCCCTAATAAAAATACCATATCGTTTAAAGATAAACAGGTTTTGAAACTTATCTAATAGGCAGTTCTCTTGCTGTGCTTTGCACTGATCCAGTCTAGAAGGGATTGTACTCCTGTACATGGAGATTAGATTACAAAAGCACTCTGTATTGTCTCACTGTGTTCCCAATGACTGAAGTCACAGGTAAGAATGCCTGTGCTCAGTGCCTTTGTGAATCCCATCCTGGATTGCAGAATATCTTTTAAAATGACAACAACCTGTCAACTGCGCCCACTTTACTTATTGTGAATTTTCCTCAATAGATTCAACTTTGTAGTGTATTCTTCACTCCCACCTTGGGCACGTTGTGGTATGTTCTTGAAAAGTTGCAGCACTTACCCTACTTGTGAATGAATCATACAGAAGCCCCAATTCCAGAGATGGATATGCATGGGCCCAGAGCTCTGCCCATTTAGATCCAATTGCAGAATTATGCAGTAGATTGTAAAGCACTTTGGCAATCATCTAGATTAAAGATACTATAATAGTTTAAGAGCATTATTATTTCTACTATGTATATTAATCCAGGCTGGATTTGCAAAAGCACTGAGCACTAATCTAACTCTGCTCCCAGTGATGTTCAATATGCGTTTCACAAACCATTAATTGTTAAATACCATGGTATTTTTATTCTTCCACCTGAGTGGCAGACACGACCGTACAGGTCAGTCCAATGAAGCCCTCCTAAATATGCTAGCTCTGTCAAAGAAATCAGCTCTCTTGCACTGTAGCTCCAATAGCTCTCAGATTCCATGTGCAGCAACAAGACTGTGGGACTAGTTCATTTAGGATGTGCTGGTTTGTGTGTGAAAGGATTGTGTCTGGTGTGATAGAAGCCCTGCTGCAAACGAGTAGACGGGACTAGCTGCGTGAATGCCAATGGTGTGTGCTGGAGTGGCACTTTGTAAGAGCACCATTGCTGCCGACATAGTTACCACTGCTCACAGTGTTAGTTTTATTATGCTGATAGGAGATCTCTCTCCCATAGGCATAGAGCATCGGTGTGACTGCAGTGCTGTACGTGTAGACAAGCCCTATGTTTCGGCAGGTCTCTCACAACAGCAGACACTGAGCCCTGCCACATGACATTGGCCAATTCCGTATCTAGTTGGTGCATGTTGACCAAGAAGGGTTGGAAGGACACGACGAGATGCTATATTCTTTGGCAGAGCTAACATATTTAGAAGGGCTTTACTGAGCAGAACTGGATTGTATTAACATTTCACAATAACATTCCCTGCTGAACAATATACAGTCAGAGAAAGCATAGTTACAAGGCGGGGAGGGTTTGAAAAAAACTTGATTAAAATTAGTTCTACACACAGGCAAGATACATGCTTTTTGTGTGAACTGCCATCCCCTGAAGAAAGGCTGAAAGTTTGTGTATTCAAAATTTGCTTTTTGAGCCAATAGAAAGCATCATGTTCTTTACCTTGATAGCTCAGTACAGGCTTACTGTCAACAAATGGGCCAGCCAACTGCACAGTAAGATGACTTCATGTAGAATTGTCTTCTCCAGAGTTATATGTTCATGTTTTACAATGTGGCTGCAATTATGGACTTCTCATTGTCCCAACACAATGCCTAGAATAAGAGTCCCATCCAGTTTCAAAGAGTATGGGGCCTGAAGACCCATTTCTTAAAGGTTCAGTGTGTGGGTACAGAAAAGTTTTGAACTGCAGCTGCGTAAGGAGAAACTCTGATGCAGTTTAGTTTCCTTTTCATATTTTAGTGGTAGCATTGTCCAAACTATAAAATCATTGATGTGGAAAATGGGCTGCTGAAGTCACAAATGTCAGCAGTAGTGTGTTATCCAGTATGAAAAATGTTCTTAATCATGGTCCCACTGAAATTGGTGAGAAAATTCTCATTGACTGTATTGGGACCATGAATTGGCTATGAGACAATAAACTAGCATTTCCCTAAGTGTGGGGCATGTTCCTTTAAGTGGGGTATGAAGGGCTCACCAGGCCTGTCATAAGCTGATATGCCTCATCACAGGCATCAGGTGACATGGGCATTTCCCTATCTTCTTAGCTGTCAAGTCGGGGTCAACAGAGCAGTGCTCCCCTCTGGGGTGACGTGGCCGATTAACCAGAGTCAGTAAAGCAGCCCGCTAGTTGGGGCAGCGGGGTGCCTTCTGGGAGGGATGCAGCACCAAGGATAGAGAGGCTTGAGCCCTCACTGCTCCTTCAAGCCCGAGCCCAGTGCTCTGTCAGGGGGGAGGGAAGGTACACTCCACAAATCAGCAGCGGTCCTCCCAACACACTGAATGGTACCCTGATTTGCCCATCATCTCACTGATTAAGTCCCCTGGGCTACTTCCTACTCTGCTTTCAGTGGTGATGTTCCACAATTTCTCGGGGCTTCTGGAGTCCCCAGCCAGCATGGCTCACAGCAGCTCGGTCCCCTCTCAGAGTTTGTCTGGTGGCCTAGGATCTGTCTGGGACTTGGTGTGGCTTGGCTCGGTGTTTGAAGCAACTCCCTGGACAGAGCCAACAGTCTGCATCCTTCCCCTTCAGCAGTCCACTCTGACTGAGCTGTGTTGCTCCCTTTTATATCTGCCTTCTAGGCTGCGCATGCTCAGCAGAGGCAGGGGGCATGGCCTCTTCAGCCTACAGTGCATCCTTAACCCTTTCTAGGCCAAAGCTGGGCTGGTATGGCCCCATCACAAGGCCTCTCAAATGTTCTCCAGAACTTCAGCTTCCATTCTTTTTTAAAATAACTCTCTAGCTGGTATATTTGTGGAAAAAACTTTGAAATCTTGCCCTGAGTGTAACCAGTGCATCATCTGACTGAGCTTGCAGAGAGCCTCAAACAATAGCTCTGAGGTGTGAACTGCCCCATTCATTTTAATAGAACTCAGATTCCTAAAATGATACTTTAAATGCCAACATTGTTAACTTTCTCACAGCTCACTGAACCATATGAGAGAGGAGAGGAAGGGCTGTATTATGAAGATCTAAAATACAGATAAACCCTTAATTGCATATGGCAAAGTTGAAGCAGCGATGTGATAGGTTTTCCTGAACTGGGGGAGGGGCTCAGATTTCAAAAGTTTGGGAAATATTGCTATAAGGTACTGAGTCTCTCAATCCCCTTGAGCTCTGAGTAATCAGATAATGAAGGCTATTTTGAATCTTTATCTTGCATACTTCTTGAGGCTCCAGCCAGAATACATCGTCACCCATTCCAAGCTGCTTCCCACCCTTGCAGTACTTTGAAGCTGAATCAGCATTTATAAGTAAACCTGCCTCAAGCTTGTAACACCATGGCTAGTATCACAAGCCAGGAACAAGAGCTGTAGGTTTGTAAGGATTTATTTGTAAGTATAGATAAAACTAGATCCATTTGCTAAAGCCATCTGTATGCAAAAATTACTTACTACTCTAAATACATTTCTTTTGAAAAAAATCAAATAAAAATACTGGAAGTTTGTGGAAATATGGTTTCAATCAACAATCCTTGGCTATTTTTTCCTGCTTCAGTTATGAAAGGAGATGAGGTGTTTCAATTACTAACTTTCACATGTGGAAGGAATAAGCCTGAAGGAAATAGCACAGGATTCTTTCCAAGTTTGAATTACAAATTATTCCAGGACCCAGCAGAGGAGCAGGACAGAAAGCAAGATTTCAGGAGATTCTTTGTCAAGTCAATCTCTCAATCAGAGGACCCGATTTCTTCCTTATGTTGCATTTACCAACCAGCAAAAGCTGAAGGACTCCAGTTGATACCAGTCTGGCTGACTGCTTATATGATGTACTGAAGTATTTATCTGGTAATAATGCATGTTAATGTCAACTTTGTAAGAAAAATGAACTAACAGATTAACTATTTCCCCTGAAGATCTTACTCATTCACATGAGCCCTGCAGATATATAGTACGTACTACTCACCTGCAGGCCCACAGGGATGCTTTACAAATCCTGATAAGTTTGATGTGTGGGTATTACTGATCAAATATCCAATCTATAGGAATTCACAGCTTTCTTATTTCAATCCCTTTCTGTAAAGCAAGAACAATCTCTCTCTCTTCTTATTCTTCTGATCTGAATTTTCATCCCTAATTCTGAAATCAAAGCAACTTGATACACAGGTAGATCTCTCAGGTATTTGAGTTACTCTTGTTACTGCTGTTAGCAGTGGTACCACTACTGGCCATGTTCCAAGAGGTGGGCATTGGCCCTTCTCTGAACACCTGCACAGCTGGAGAACAATCTCTGCCCAGAGATTACTTTTCCTCTGGCATCAAGATAGTTTCTCTCTGGTGCAATGCAGTTTCCATGTCAATCCGTGCCAAGAGCAATCTGCAGAGAAACAGCAGTAAAAGGAAAACCAGTGGCCAAGTTACTGTATCATTTTTTTTTCTTTTTACTAATTGACCTTGTCAGGATAATTACTGCAGATTGTGAGACACTGTCTCTGGCAGGTTGGATGGAAAACTTAACAGTTCTAGTGAAAATTACAAAAGGGTTTGCTGCACACACTGGAAAGCAATTTCAGGCCGACTTTAAAGACAAATACTTCCTTTTCTGAGGGGTAAAAATCCAGTGCTTGCTTTGTAGAGGCTGCTGGATGAAATTAACAAGAGTAGACTTTTCTAGGATATTATCGCTCTGCAGCAGACTCTTTCATTGACACTGACAAGCACAGGATGATAGCACCCTGCATTATTTAGTATACCATCTGTATTGTCTTAATCATGGAGGTTAGTTCCAGTTGTCTGGTTTTCTCCTGCTTTCCAGGTGGTTTGTTTACATTCTGCTCTCTTCAATCCCACCCAGCTTCTCCCTCCCAAATGCTCTCTAGTGACAGTGAACGGCATCATCTCTGCAAGGCATTCAGCAGCGGCCTGTTGCAAATTCAAGCCATTAACACGACAGCACATCTGATCTCAACAGCACAAAACTGTTGCTGTCCGCCACTACCTCATTCCCACATGGGAACAGCCGCTTTTAAATGGCAACTACCAATGCCTTGGGCATGGAGATGCAAAAGCTCAGCGAGCCGTGCTCTGTGCAGTGGTTACTGAAATTTAAACTGCCACTTCATGAGGAAAACACTGATGCACTATTTAGCTCCCTTTCTTATTCTAGTGGCAGCACTGACCAAACTATAAAACCCTTAATATTGAATAGGAGCTGCTGAAGTCACCAGTTTAAAGGGGAAGCAGCAGTGTTTTATCCAATATGAAAGAAGCCCTAAATCATGGTCTCACTAAATCAATGTGAAAAAAATTCTTATTGATCGAATAAGATCACAAATTGGCTATAGAACACTAAACCAGCATTTTCCAAAGCGTGGGCGTATTCTCTGGGGTGAGATATGAAGAACTAATGTTCAAATATTCTCCGGTTTCTGCTTCCATTTAAAAAATAAAATAAAATAAAATAAAATAAATAAACCTCTAGCTGTTATGATTGTGAAGAGAACTTTGAAAATATATGACTTTAAGCTCCCACTCTAGTCTTCTGGAGGTTTTGTGCAGGTTTCCTTTGAGGACAAGGACTCAGAGGTCAGATATGGGGTGACTGCTTTGTGAAAAGTGTTTGCCCACAGGTGAGAAGATGTTTTGGTCTTTATCATTTTTCTGTGAGGGACAATTACGCAGTTAATGTTGACATTTAAAGCCATTGATCGCTCAAAGTTTGTAAGAAAGGAGAGGAAGCATCATATTATGAAGATATATGTAGGCCCAAAGCTTGATTCTGTTATATTGATTCTAGGTGAAATACCCTTAGTCTTTTGGTATATGACAAACCACCACAGCAGTCTCTGTGAGGCTTTGCATTTTGGGCATATGGGGTGATCTGTTCACTATTGATGAGGTTGTTTTGAAACCACCACCCCTTGTCCAAAACTAACATCTGGTGATTGATTATCCTGTTTGTAAAGTTACCAAAAATCATTCTGTGAAACTCTTGCTATTGTTGAAGTACATGTGTTTTAAGCTCACTGCTTACAGTAATATCAGCAAATGTTCTGCATGTGTACTTGTACTTTAAATCACCTTTTATTTTGGGTAAGCCACTAACACCACATGCTGGGGTTGGAAGATGGGAGAGGTCAGGATGTTTTCATTTGGGGGGGGGTCAGTTTTCAAATATTAGGGAAACACTGCACTAAACAAACAAGCCATGTCTTTACAATGCAGCTGGGAGGTGTAATTTCTAGCTCAGATAAAGCTGTGCAAGCTTTGATTGAGCTAGCATGGTAAAAATAGCAATGTAGCCGTGGTGGTAAAGGCTAATCACCTGAGTACTTACCTAGGGCCTTGGGCAGGAGCATACTTGGGTGACTAGTCCATGCTGATGCTGCTAAATTGCTATGTTTAGCACACTAGCTCCATCAGAGCTAGCACGTGTACCTCTGTCTGAGCTGGAAATTACTCTGCCAGCTGTACGCAGATGTACCCAAGATTGGCTGCTAGCATGGGCCACAGCTGGGACCTATCCGTCCTTAGAGTGATAGAAGCAACAAGTTGGGTAGGGATGTGAGAGATGGGAAGGATGGAGGAACAAATTGTTCCCTACACATTGCTTGTGGACTACATCATCCATGCATTCTCCCAGCAGGTGGCACACACAGTAGATTAAGACCGGCCTTTGACAGTTTAGAGTTGACCGCTCTGGTGATTGTCACACGTGAAGTTGCTGAGGTAGAGGGAAAATTTGTCCATTCATAATAAAAAGGTGGGGTAACAATACCACAGCTCTGCTAGGACTGATTTAACATCACCAGACACAAGAAAAGCCCCTTTTGTCAAGATGCTGTAGATCACATTAAAGATCATACTGAAAGTGTGATCACTCCTCTAAAAGAGTGAAGAAGAGTTCCAATGCTGGCATGATTTCAGCTATTCTGTATGTTCTATATTCCTTCTGTGCACTCCTCTGACATCGCATCCTAGCTTCTGCTGATATGCTGTATGCCAGAGATTACTGGTGGCTGGTAAACTCTTCTGTTGGATAGTGATGCTTTACTGGCGCACAGCACATTGAAGCTTTTTCATGCCTGTAATGAAGTTCTTCAGAACCCAAATTTGGTTGCGGGTGGAACGGGAATTGGTCTGTGCTGAGTCTCAATTATAATTTCAGATTTATAGCACACTGAAAATTGCTGCAAGATGTTCCCAGCAGGAGTTAGTGACCAGAAATGATCAAGCAGCAGTGACTGCCTTATTTGAGAAGCTATATAAATACAGAAGCACCACTTAACACTGAAAAAAAACGTGCTTTACTCCTGCCTACCTTGCCTTTGCTTTTCACATAAGCACTCAGCATTAAAAGGAAGGCTCTTTACGGAGCTCTCATTCCTCTCTTTTGGAAGCACTGAATGAGAGATCAAGGCTAACATGACTGGAGACCAGCCTTGGTGACAAGTGCAGATGTTGAAACAGTAGGCACTTCACGCTCAAGAGTGTGTTCATTGTTCAGGCAGAAAGACGTCTAGTAGGCAAGGAGCCAGGCCAGAGGCTAGAGATATACATGCTACTGCAGAAGTGCAGCTCAGTTTCACATTCATTGTCCACAGCTCCTCACTTGGAGTTTTTAGGGATAAAACCCTAGCTACAGCCTTTTATTTCTGCTGGTCTTTTATATTCCATGTGCACAAAGATTTATCTAGGTCTTTTGTACTGGAAGGTGAGGAGTGGGGCGGGAGAGGGGGAGTGTTCAATGGGAAGTTTCCACCTGCTGTCTGTTCAGGATTTGTTTCCCTGTTAAAATAAAACACTTAGGTTGTAAATTGTCCAGGGCCAGGACTCTAGTTTCCTGTGTATTTGTACAGTGCCTAATCATGATTAAGGCTTTTGGGCACTACCAATAACTTACACTGAGGAGCCAAGAATATTCATGTGCTTTAAAATGAGTTCATTTTAGCCCCCTCTGAGATAGAGAAGTGTCATTGTTCCTATTGTTCAGGAGAGGAAACTTGGGCTGGCAAACGTTAACTGAGTTTGCCTAAAGTCACACAGCAAGTCTGGAGCAGAGGTGAGAATAGAACCCTGCCTCCCAGCCTTGTTCTTTTACCACCAGAGCAGCATTCCTTCCTTGAAATGTACTGGAGAGAACGTGATGTCACAGAACTCTTGAATTGGCTGTCTATTTATGGGCAACAGATTATTGGAAGAATCTGCCTGATGGCTGATAGGCCAAACTGGCAGCTAATTTGAAATCAGACCTTCACCTGGGAAAGGAATGAGATGTCATCAGCAACATTACTCCAAACTTTAGGAGAGGCTAGTTGATAGCATATCTTTCCCAGCCATGCAACGACCTAGGTGCAGCAGAAGGGTGTCAGTCCCCTTTTCTACACCAGGATGTCCCTAGTGACAGATTCGTTCCAGAGAGGGATGCTCCATGTATTGGATTGCTTGGTAACAAAAGTGGAATTCCAGTAGCAAAACACCAGGTCTGCTGCTGTAATAAAAATGCATCAGACAGCTATATTAGTAAGCATGGGAAACCCATAAGTGCCATTTTATTGTGACACAGATGATGAAATAATATATTTGCTAGGGAAGGGAGAGGAAATGTCCCCCATTATTACCTTTGATTTATTTCTCCAGTCTGCTGTTTCACTGAAAGTAAGCTTCTTCCTTGAGATGCAGGTTCATCTGTAGCCCCAGACAGCTTGATGTGGGTTTTCCTTCCCTCCTGGAAAGCATCCAGCCCTCCTTGTCTCTAAGGAAAGGGCAATCCCCCACAAGAGCAGAGAGCTGGAAACCTGCCATGGATGACTGTCGCATCAGTTTAATTTTACCGGTAACAGTAAAAAGGGTCAGCACCTAATTCTAAGACAGTGGTGTGCATGCTGAAACTGCTAATTTCCCATCCCCCCCTCCCTCTAGTGAACAGCTGAAGCAGTGTAACCCTCTGCAATATATTTGCAGTCAGCTGCTTGCCAAATGACAGACAAGCCCATCACTTGGAATGGCTCAAGTCTTACAGCCTCTGGCTAGTTAGACTTGCGATGGGAAATAAGAGTAAGAAGCAAAAACAATGAGAGTCCTGTAGCACCTTCAAGACTAGCAAATTCCTGTGGGCATAAACTTTTGTGGGCTGAAACCCACTTTGTCAGATGCATCTGACGAAGTGGGTTTCAGCCCACAAAAGCTTACGTCTATTGGAGTAGAAAAGCTGCTGGAAAGAGAAGGACTCATTTATATATGCTCCTTCTGTCATACTTTCATGATGGCCATTTCCCTCCTTGATCAAGCAACCCACAGGAATTACAAATGCCTTAGGGCTGGAGGTATTAATTCCCTTTGCATTTATCTCGAACAGGGGAGATAACCTGGCTATAGCCCTGGCCTCCAACCAGCCACGTGAACATTATTTTTAATGTTAGTTACACAATGGAAAGAATCATTTGAACTATTCATTCACATTTTGATTTTGTCACATTTGGGCTTTGGCAGATTGACCGTATTACTAGATTAACTATAACCAATGAGGGAAAAGACAGGTATCCTTCAGGAGGTCTCACTAGAAAATATTTGGTCAAAAAAGCAAACTCAATTAATAGATGATGGATAGGATAGAAAACATTGATAGTGTTATAGTGTCACTATGTAAATAATTGGCACATTCCCTCTCAGCATCCTGTGTTCACTTCTCACCACCCCACCTCAAAGAGATATCACATAAATAGATGGCTCCAGAGAGACACACACACCTTCCACTGAGCATTCCCTTGTGTTTGTCAACACTGAAGTTCATCTGCCATCACATGGCTCATTCTTTTACCTTGGTTAGACTCTTATGAAGTCTCATGCAGCCCATCCCTTAGGGTCTTTTTGACTAGTTCCTTCATTTCATTACAATCCCCCTTTCTAACATGTAACGTCATTGTGCTAGTTTTTGGTACCCCAGTGACCTGAACAAAATTACATTGGGGCACTATTACATAATGGCTTAAGTAACATTATAATTGAACCAACCCGTTGCAGCTCTTTAGGATTAATTTAAATTGCCTCACCTCCTGGGTGCTCTAGAACCAGTTGTTCTGAAAAGAAATTGTTTAATTTATTGAGAAATTCGTACTCTAGACCATGTCCCTTTGCAATACTTGAGCAGTTTATGAGGTTAGTTGTAATCCCCCATTATTACTATTTTATTAGATTTCGTTCCCTGTGATTTCCCTTAATAATGTGCATATATAAAACTGGTAACAATCCTGCTAGTATATTTAAGAATTTTGGATTTGTATCCATATAGACTCGGTTGTGTGATCTTCTCTACTTATATTTTATCTTATTAGATTCTATGGAGTCTAACAGGTGTACTGCTACTTTCCACAGCTATGACCTAAGCTGTCCTTTGGGTACAGTTTGTAGCCAAGAATTACAGTATGTTATTGATTTTTGTCATTCCACCATGCTTCAGTAATGCCTATTATACAAGGTCTTCTTCCCCTGCTAGGCAGGAGTTTCTAGGGCTGTTGGTCTGATTGCCATTCATGAGCACTAAATCCACACACAAAAGTATTAGAACAAAAGACACCTGACATGAAAAGCTGTAATTTGAAGATATTAAAGAAGGGTGCTTTCGTCAAATGGGACTCGTTTGGAATGTGTCATGTAACATGACCCAAACTGTTTGACAAAAATAAATTACTACAGCACCCCCACCCCCTTCAAAATAAACCAAGCCCTTTTCAGTGTACACAAATAAATCCCAGCTGAAGAAGAGGAACAGAGGCACTGTATTACAGGAAATAATGTTTAATGGATAACAGTGGTGAATTCTAAAAAAAAAAAAAGAGATGGAGTGAATCAGCTAATCAATAATTTATCAACTGCTCTTTATTTTTTCATAAAGGAGGAATTTTTTTAAGACTTGATTTAAAATCAGCCTGAAGGGTAGATTCTGTAATTCCACAGGGCTTATCCCATATATAACAAACCAGAGGCAGAACAGCTAAAAAACTCTGGCACCAACAAAATGTAGATTAACTGCAGGAACAGACAAAAGGCCGCAGTAGCAGATCAAAGAGAGAGCAGCTTGGCTAAGTATGATGGAGAATTACCATAATGAATGTTGTGAGTAAGCAACATACTTTAAAGTAATTCCGTTTGATCTCTTAAGAAGGCATTTACTATAATCAAAAAAGGAGTTTACTTAGCCAAAAATAAAATTAGAAGAGACTATGTTTGGCTTAATTTTAACCCATTTTCACCACCTCCCCAATAATTCTCATAGATTTTAAGACCAGAAGAGACCATTATGAGCATCTGATCTCACCTCCTGCACAACAGACCAAAGAACGTCAGTCAACAATTCCTGCATTGGACCCTCCAACAGTAATTTCTGCTGTATCTTTGTCCACTTTAAGGAACTGGGCAACATCCTGTTAAACTAGGTACTCAGCTGAAACCATCCTTTCCAGAATAATTATATACCAATCCAGGCAAAAATCGATCAAATGGAGTTCTGAACATCATGAGATCCAATGTCATAAAGATTTTGAGCGGGGTGCTGGTGGGGTTATTTGGTATGGGAATCTCTTGTTTTCAGAAGCTTTTGGGGCTCTGTTTATACATCCAGAAATGAGGTCAAAGGGTATGTCTACACTGCAATTAGAAACCTGTGGCTGGCTTGTGCCAGCTGACTTAGGCTTGCAGCGCTTCAGCTAAGGAGATGTTTAGGTGCAGTGTTGACCTTCGGGCTTGAGCTCAGGCCCAGACGCTAGAACCCTGCACAGTGGGAGGGTCCCAGAGCCCAAGCTGTAGCTCAAGCCCAGATGTCTACACTATAATTAGATAGCCTCTTAGCCCAAGCTTGAGTCGCTGGCACAGGCCAGCCACAAGTGTTTAACTGCAGTGTAGATATACCCTGAGATGCTCAGGGCTGCTAACAATTATTCTCTGTGCTATTCTAGCTGCCTCCTTTCCCACTCTGCCCATTCGTGATTCTGCACCTGAGCAGGCAATGCATGGCTGGCTGAGTGCTCGGTGGGGTTAGGAGCTATTATGCCCTATTAAGTTTGAGTGACTAAACCTTTTGTGTGTTAGCTGAATATAATTAAAACGCACTTCCATTGCTAGACTGTTAGGAGACAGGTAGGGGAAAAAAACCAACATGATTGCAGCTGCTAAAAGTAGCAAGTTTAGGGATGTGAAATTGATCCAATAACTGGCAGTTGTCCACAAATGGCACAGAACAACAGCTGCACATTATTCAATGCAACTGGGCATCCCGTGCAAGAGACAGAATGGATGGAACAAGCAACAGAGAGCAAACTGACTCTCTTCTCACAAAAAGAACAGACTTTCTTGATGTGTGGAGGCAGCCGTGCAGACAAGCTCAGGCGATACGCTCTTTCACGCATGACTTTGAAAGACTCCATTTTCGAGCCCTGCCCTGAGCTTCAGAAACCGCCTGAGTCCTCCCAAATTGTTTAAAAGAGGCTTCAACAAGCTGGAAATCCCTTCCATCCCATGGGAATTCCTGCAAGGAACTGAGCAGACTGAAATAAGCCAAAAAACCAATGTTTGGCATGAGCAAGTGATTGTGGCTGCTGCTGCAGTAATTTAAGACAGGCAGCAGCTGGGAAAGGCCATTTCTCATGGTAACCTTTTCCATGTGTGTCCTCCACCCAGATGCAAAGTCAAAGACTCTCCTCTCAAAGGAGCTGCTTTGAAGTTCTTAAGTGATATTTAACCCCTACAACTCAACCCCTTTTCTTGTTATAAAGCAACCAGTAAAATAAAACACCTTGTAGTCTCCAGGACTTTGAAGAGGAAGGGAAGGAAAGGGATGCAACCTTGTCTTGCTCAGGAATCTTAAGAATTGTGCTACTTTTTAATAGCATTGTTTTAAGACAAAAAATGCCAAGCCATTCAATAAGATTTTTTATCTCTTAAATTAAAAAAACAGTAGTAATACAGCTCTGCCCCATGAGCCAGCCTGTGACCTGAGTTTTGGCTGCTTCTCTGAGATACAGTTTGGATTCATATGGTTTTAATTTTTGAAAGAAAGAGTGTTTGGGAAAGAAAGCGGGTATAAAATACATATATACCTCTATCCTAGGAGCAAAATTGAAGAGAAGGGCACTGTATGATTTTTACTTAGTCTACTCTTAGGTCAGACTTAAGAACTTTCAGGTTGCAGTGAAAAAGGCATCTCCCATAGGCTCATTTTATGGTTTTCATCAATGATAAATTGTGACTACATAGCATTCTTTAGAATGCTTTTGCTATGAGTGTCAGGTTTAATATTTACTTTAACTACTTGAACAGCATATTTGGTAAGTATCACAATTACCTTGGTTTCCAATGCCTTGTACTCTTTAGTAGGGCATGCTGTATCCCTGTACTTCATAAGAAGATTTGGGCCATGAAAAAAGATTTGCTCCAACAAAATTTGAAGAGCAACTAGCCAAAGACTCAAACTAACAGTACAAAATTTTAAGTACATCAGAAACAGGAAGCCTGCCAAACAATCAGTGAGTGGGACCACTGGACGGTCGAGGTGCTACAGGAGCATTCAAGAAAATAAGGGCATTGCAGTGAAACTAAATTAATTCTTTGCATCAGTCCTCACTGCAGAAGATTTGAGGGAGTTTCCAACACCTGAGCCATTCTTTTTAGTTGACAAATCTGAGGAACTGTCCCAGACTGAGGTGTTAATAGAGACGATTTTGGAACAAATTGATAAAGTGAACAGTAATAGGTCACCAGGACCAGATGGTATCCACCCAAAAGTTCTGCAATTTCATATGAGTTCCTTCAGAACTACTAATTATGGTATGTAACATATCATTAAATCAGCTTCTGTACCAGGTGACTGGAGGATAGGTAATGTGACACCAATTGAAAAAAAGTCTCCAGAGGTGATCCTGGCAATTACAGGCCAGCAAGCCTAACTTTAGTAACAGGCAAATATGTTGAAACTATAGTAAAGAACAGCATTATCAGACACATAGATGAACAGGACATGTTGGGGAAGAGTCAACAAGGCTTTTGTAAAAGGAAATCATGCCTCACCAATCTACTAGAATTCATTGAAGGGGTCAACAAGCATATGGACAAGGGTGATCCAGTGGATATAATGTACTTAGACTTTCAGAAAGCCTCTGACAAGGTTCCTTTCCAACAGCTCTTAAGCAAAGTAAGCAGTCATGGGATAAGAAGGAAGATTCTTTCATGGATCAGTACCTGGTTAGAAGACAGGAAATAAAAGATAGGAATAAATGGTCAGTTTTCAGAATGGAGAGAGGTAAATAGTGGTGCCCCCCACGGGTCTATACTCGACCAGCACTATTCGACATATTCATAAATGATCTGGAAAAAGGGATAAACGGTGAGGTGGCAAAATCTGCAGACGATACAAAATTATTCAAGGTGGTAAAGTCCAAGCAGACTGCAAAGAGTTAAAAAGGGATCTCACAAAACTGCATGAGTGGGCAACAAAATGGCAGATGAAATTCAATATAGACAAATGCAAAGTAATGCACATCGGAAAACATAATCCCACCTATACATCCGAAATGATAGGCTCTAATTTAGCTGTTGCCATTCAAGAAAGATCTTGGAATCGTTGTGGATAGTTCTCTGAAAATATCTGCTCAATGTGCAGCGACAGTCAAAAAAGCAAACAATATTAGGAACCATTAGGATTACATAGACAAGACAGTAAATGTGCCATTAAATAAATCTATGGTACACCCACACTTTGAATACTGCGTGCAGTTCTGGTCACCCCATCTCAGAAGAGATGGATTCGAACTGGAAAAGGTACCAAAAAGGGCAACAAAAATTATTAGGGGTATGAAATAACTTCCATATGAGGAGAGATTAAAAAGACTAGGACTTTTCAGCTTGGAAAACAGACGGCTAAGAGGGGAAATGATAGAGGTTTATAAAATCTTGACTGGTGTGGAGAAAGTGAATAAGGAAGTGTTATTTACTCTTTCACAGAACACAAGAGCTAGGGGTTACCCAATGAAATTAACAAACAGCAGCTTTAAAAACAAACAAAAGGAAGTACTTCTTCACACTATGCACAGTCAAACTATGGAACTCGTTGCCAGAGAATGTTTTGAAAGCCAAAACTATAACAGGGTTCAAACAAAAATTAGGTAAGTTAATAGAGGATAGATTCATCAATGGCTATTAGCTAAGATGGTCAGAGATGCAACCCCACTCTCTGAATATTCATAGCCTCTGTTTGCCTGAAACTGGGAGTGGACAACAGAGGACAGATCACTTGATGATTGTTGTTCTGTTCATTTTTCTCTGAAGCAGCTGACATTAGCCACTGTCGGAAGACAGGATAATGGACTAGATGGACCATTGGTCTGACCCAGTATGGCCATGCTTATGTTCTAAAAGTGGATTTGTTTTGATAGTGGGAGGTTGTTCTCTTTCAGTCACTTTCTGCAAACTCTCATATGAATTCATTTTTATCATGAAACAGAAAATGTTGCAAATACTCATGCAAATATAGAGCCGCAGAAGTATTTTTATAGAAGTGTTCATGTTGCTATCTCGGAATTCATCCATTCGGGGTTCAGCAATGTGACTCCGGTGATCAATTACAGCACAAATAGCAAATTAAAACAGTTAATATTCAAAATAGAAAGTAGTAGCTAATAATTAATGAGAAATCCATAGACTGATAGACTCACATAAACCATTCACTGAAATATTTCAGATATATTTGTAAAAGTCTATGTATGTTCAAGGACAGTTCACAAACAGAATAGGAAGCTAAACTGGTGAAATAAATGGACTATTTTAAATAGTTTACCCACTTCTCATAAATCACGCTATGGAACATCATCCCTAACTTTGAAAGTACATCTCATATCATACCATCCACTCAAGTTTTTTTGTTTACTACAGATTGCACATACTATTTTATGTAAATTGCAACAGCATCAATACTTTTAATGGTCTCTTCTCTCATCAATTTTTGAAGGATTTACAACATTAAAAAGGGAGCCTTCCATCTGAATCCCCAGAAAAATCAATGAGCAAAAAGACACTCCCTTACTGACATGGTTTATGTAAAAGATTTTATTTCTTTAAACCAGCCCTCTCCCTCACCTCAAAAAAACAAAAACAAAACCAACGACAAAGGTCTGTGTGAATTTAGGACTCATGAAAGATGCCAGACTGACTGCCCTGTAAAGTGAAGCTCTCTCTTTATAGTCCATGCTCTGTTATTCTACAGTGCCACAGCCACTGCTTAATTTCTGCTTTCTGCATTCCACTTGACAGGGATGGCCAGGTTTGCCAGAAGCCACTTGCCTGTAAAAACAGCACTGTACACCCATGGAGTTCATTTGGTGTGCTATTTTCCCACCTTTTTCAGCAGTAAATGCATCCTGCATCGTTCACTTGCATGTCTTCCTGGGCCTGGAGACTGTCCTGTGAGCGTGCTGGCAGATGGTCTGAGGCCAACACACAGACAGTGGTGGCCATCTGGGGAGATGAGGAGGTTCAAGTATAGGAGAGGTCAGGAGGGCGTTGCCTCCCCCAAACTGCAAGCCTCAGGAAGGCGTGAAACTTGTCCTCCCTCCTACACACAGCCCCATTGGCCTGACTGGAGCTGATCAACAAAATATAGAAGTCAAACTATACCTATGGGTCCAAGGCCAGCTGAAAGCCATCACCCTGTGTCCCTGTGAGATGGGCACCACTGGGAGCAGTAACCAGCATCAGGAAGAGATAAAGTGGCATAAAGTCCTATGAAGCAAGGTCTGGGATAATAGGTGGATCTGGTTCAAGGTGGAAACTTGCCCATTCTATGATGAGCTGAGCTGAAGCCTCAATACTCACCCAGCCAGCCAGCTAAACATGATGTGGGATGGCAGGAAATTTCATGGTAAAGCAGCAGTGACTGGAAGCTGGAATGCCACTTTCATGCGGTGGGTGGGGACCAGAGGGATGAGGAGCTACACTGTGAGACTCTGGCAGCATCTCTGGATCTGTACAGAAAAGATCCAGAAAAGACAGCTGAGATGATAGATGATGGCATATTGAAAGCTGTGTTAAAATGACATGCTATCACTTTAAGTGTAAGACTTTTCCCCCAGTCCTACCTGCAGACCAGGGAGCTCTGTAGGGAATTGTGTGATCTGGGTCTTCAGTCAGTCTGCAGAGAGCCAACTTAGAGCAAGGTGATTTGAGCAGTTTCCCGCTGCCTTACGGAGCAGCCTGCTTAATCTCTCTGGTTTTGGTTCTTATGTGTTAGGGTTCTGGATTTGAAGAAAGGAAGCAGTGTTACATTGCAACTTTGCAGAAAGAGTATTTTATTTAGGTTTTTATCTAACATCTACTTGTATGCTGTGAACGTAACACAGACAAGCAGATTCATCAGGGGTAAGAGGAATCGCGTCCCATGAGGACCTCTGTGTGAAGCTTGATGGCATGCCATAAGATGTACCGGTGGGTGACGGCTTCGTAGGCTTGGAAGCCCGTGAGTGCGAGTTTCCTGGCTTATAAAGAACATGACCATTATAGTTTGCAAAAGAGACAATTTAGCTTGTTAGAAGTGCAGAAGTGTCTTCCTCTCCCTTATCCACCACACGACTATAATAATGGGCTTCATGGAAAACCCTAAGCTGGGCAGAAAGACTAGGGGCTATGCTAATACATAAGGAATAGCTCCAGAAGCAATGGCCTGTCTGTGTCTGTGCATAGGTTGTTGCAAGCCCTGCTGCCTTCTCATTACACTGTGCACTGAAGAGATCACCTTTTGCTTTTTCATATATTATGCAGGACACTGCAGACAGATATTATAATAGCTAAATCATTGATCTGCCATGGCAGGGGGGCTGGAGAAAGGCCTGGGCCAATCACCAACTTTGTATCCAGAGACGTTCTGGCCCCAGTCCCTGGACCCTGTGCCATGGGAGGCAGCTCTAATGTGGGAAGGCGGAATTTGCAATACGAGAGATACTGCAGGATAGACAACCAGGCTGCATTACTGATCCTGGGCAATCTCCATAGAATGCAGGGGGTGACAATATGTTTCCCCCAATCCAGCCCTGATCCCTCTGCAATCCCTGATCCCTTCCTAGATCTCTTCACTGGTGGTGAGGCCTCTCCAAGTCCAGGACACATGACACTGCAGAGGTAGCTGACCCCACCTTCCATGCAGGGGGGTGCTCTTATAAGCATGGATCTGGGAGGGGTATGATTTAGTATTTTTAATACTAAGGTAGAGTTGTGAGAAGTCCAATTAGAGGATTGTCATTGCTACTTGCAGTAGTAAGCATTATACACAGCAGTGAGTGTTTGCAGAAGTGGACCCTATGCCTTTGCCTTATTCCACTAGATTGAGTTCCAGACAGAGAGTGCAGACTGTGCGATCGCAGAGTGCAGAGTGCAATCGCAGAACTGAAAGTCCTTTGTGTTGTCAGCTCAAGCCAAACACTGATTATGTTTTCTGTGTAGTATTTTAAAAACATAAAACTGATGTAATATTAATACCAGCAGCTTTTGGCAAGAACATTGTACTTCAGTTATAATAAAAACTATTCCTATTTATTAAATAAATTATTAAAGACAAATCAACCAATAAGTTTATATCTGTACACACACACATGCACATACATACACAGCCTGATTTTTAAATGATGCTGAGCACCTGCTATACTGTACAAGAAAAGAGTAGTATTTCTTTAAACAGTTTGTGAGCTTTCAAGTGGTGCTCACTGGGTTCTATAATTTAGAAGTCACTAGATACCAGCCAGATCAGCAGTATTTATGTAGCTAGGCTTTGCATGTTTGTGTATAGTTAATGAACAGTTATTTGGGACCCAACTGTACTTGTGTGGTTTCTTCATATTATTTTTGTTGTGACAAGAGTAAAATCACAAGAGCCACCATCTAAAAAATCAGGCCTCTTTAAGATGTCTTAGGTTGGGAACCCGAAAATAGAGACACTGAAAAAAAATCAATAGTCACTTTTGAAAATCTTGGCCTAGCTGTGTTAATCTTTCATATCTCCAATCACGTCTCTCTTCACTGAACTCTCCTAAAAGCAGTCAACCTCTGTGTGGCACTGAGGTGATAGGAACTGAATCCTCAGCACTAAAAATGGATTCCTGCAAGAGTGGGATGGCTATTTTGCATTGCAAGGATCAACTGTGTTGGCTGACAAATGCAAAATGCAAAGTAATGCACATTGGAAAACATAATCCAACCATCCATACAAAATGATGGGGTCTAATTTAGCTGTTACCACTCAAGAAAGATCTTGGAGTCATTGTGGATAGTTTTCTGAAAACATCTGCTCAATGTGCAGCAGCAGACAAAAAAGCTACAGAATGTTAGGACACCATTAGGAAAGGGATAGATAATAAAACATAAAGCCACCATATAAATCCATAGTATACTCATACTTTGAATACTCCGTGCAGTTCTGGTCACCACATCTCAAAGATATATTAGAATTGGAAAAGGTACAGAGAAGGGTAACAAAAATGATTAACGGTATGGAATAGCTTCCATATGAGGAGAGTTTAAAAAGACGGACTGTTCGGCTTGGAAAAGAGACAATAAAAAGAGGTTATGATAGAGGTCTATAAAATCATGAATGGTATGGAGAAAGTGAATAGGGAAGCACTGTTTACCCCTTCACGTAACACAAGAACCAGGGGCTACCCAATGAAATTAATAGGCAGCAAGTTTAAGACAAACCAAAGGAAGTACTTGTTTACACATCTCACAGTCAAGCTGTGGAACTCGTTACTGGGATGTTGGGAAGGCCAAAAGTATAACCGGGTTTCAAAAAGAATTAGGTAAGTTCATGAAGGATAGGTTCAGCAATGGCTGTTAGCCAAGATGGTCAGGGAGACAACACCATGCTCTGGATGTCCCTGAGCCTCTCACTGCCAGGTGTCCAGACTGGATAACGGGATGGAACACTCAGTAATTGCCCTGTTTTGTTCATTCCCTCTGAGGCATCTGACATCAGCCACTGTCAGAAGAGAGGATACTGGGTTAGATGGACCATTGGTTTCACCCAGTATGGCCATTCTTAAGTGTCATGAGCACTATAGGAACAAGAAGTTTTAAGAGAAAGACATTTAGCTGGATTCTGCTGCAATCTGCATGGTTTATCTATCATTTTTCATTCTTATTTCTTTAAAACCTATTTGTGATAAAGCTATTGCCTTGGAGTGGAAGAGCTCACCTTCACTGCAAAGCTTCTTTGCAAGGCAGCAAATTGCACAGTATCAAAGTTATCTAAGATTCATGGAATGGATTATACATATTGCATTGCTTTAAAAATGAAAGCTGGTGAAGAATTACTGTAATTTAAAAATATAAGTGGGTTTGTACAGTGGAGGAGATTTAAAATTTAAACCTGTTTAAATATTGAACTGATTGGAGGAAAAAAATGTTTTTAGGAAATGGAATTCAATAGAAAATTCTCTATTCAGAGTAACAATACTCCTCCAAACCAGTTTTGCCTTAGGAACAAGCCATAAAATAAGGTATTTGCTAGTCTAACGTCAGCAGGGAAAACATCAAATCATGCTCACCTAAATGTGTTAATGCCCCATGGCAGGAATTTGCTCCGAATTAGGAATCCATAGGAATTTAAGGCTATTTTTGACGTAGGACAGTAGCTGAGGCATTGCAGGCACTATGTAGTGTGGTAACTACTTGTTTTGTGTGTCTACTATGGGCACGTATCAAGTACCAGATAAGGAGTTTGGTTTTTTTTAAGAACAGAACCAAAACATCACTTAGCACTCAGCCCCAGATTCTGATACCTTTACTCAGAATGAGCAGTAGCATACCCTGTGACCTTACCTATTGAAAATCATTATTACAGATTGCAGAGGAAGGTACTACACCAGAGTATCTGGATCTGTCCCTGATCCGCTAATTAGCTGGTCAGATCTGGGATCATACCTGTGAGCTATTTCATCTCATTTACCATGGGAGTCTCATTTCACCTCCTTAACCCTATGTGAACATTCTGGGGTTTTACTGGCACCATTTCCCTGCTTGATAATGACTGAGTACACTCTTGCTATCCAAATGCCAAGCTCACTTGGTTCTTAGATAAACATTCCAGCAGGATACATTTGCCGATGGAACTGGAATATTTGCCTGACCCTGAGTGCAGAAATTCACATGTATTTGTGAGGTCTGTTTGAAAGCTACCTGAGATCAGCCATTGGTTTTTGTCTCAGTCTTACACAAAAGGCTTCTTACACGGAGTGCTTTGGAAATACGTAATAAGACAGCCTGGCAAAATTAGCCAGACAGATGGCTGAAATCACACCTATGAGATGTATTGGTACATGGATAGGTAAGGGGGATAGATGGGTGTTTCAAAAGGCAGAGGAAACAATAGTTGATTACAAGTAAAATGGAGGGTATTATTTTAAAAAAAAAAGGGATAATATAAACAAAGCCCCTAATCCAGTTGACTGTAAATCCCTTTTCCTTAATTGGTTTAGAAACTGTGGGCTGTAATGTGAGACAGAGGGCTCTCAGCTGCTTTTCTTCTTTGCTGCCTGGAATCACATTAAGTAGAAAACAATAGCAGAGCTGACAGCTCCCTGTCTGTAGGGGCACTTAAAACTAATCTGCTATTGAGACTAATACAATTATATGGAATTATAGGATTGCCACTGATACATAGATTAAGGAACTCCCAGAGGAGGAGAGGGAAGGTTGGGGTTTTGCAAATGGGGGAAGTATACAAGGGTCCAGTTATTAAAAAACAAAACAAAAAAAACCATGGACATTCAAATTCTATCTCAATGTAAAAAACCAAACTCAAAACCCAACCTCCTTCCTACCCCCCCACCCCTTTCCCAACCCCACATTCAGGTAGCACGGAGGAAATAAGGTGAGATTCTTGCAGTGACTTGAATATTACTTTGCCTATTCCATGCACAAAGTTCTGACCTAATGGAGGTCACAAAACAAAATGCTCATTTCAAGTTGCTCTCCCAAGGGGCTACTATTTCAATGCACTACTTTGAGATTGAGGTGAAACCTAGACCTACATTTCATATAGCAGCTAACTGGCCTTACTTTTCCCCAGCACTAGCACGCACATCACACAAGCATACCAAGCCTTTAATGGACAGGGGGGAGAGAAGGAGATTCAGTTTTGAATGCCAATAATTTCCATGGTTTCAAATACTGATTTTTTTTATAACATATGTACACACACAAGGCTGGCTCTGTACTCCAAGAAGAATTAATGCAAAAGTATGTTAACTCATGCAGATTACAGAGCTCATTGTGGACATATCTATTGTGGGTACTAATATGGCTCCCTTTCCCAGAGTAGCACCTCACAGTTTTTAGTGATTAATCCTCACAACACCCCTATGATGTAAGGAAGTGCATTTTACAGATGACTAAGTGACTTGACCAAGTTCATACAGAAAGTCCAAGGCAGAGCAGGAATTGAACTCAGGTCTCCTAATCCCTGACTAGCACTATAACTAATGAACCATCCTTTCTCTCCACATACCTAGTGCTCTTCTAGCTAACCTATTTCATTTTTTTCCACTTGGCAGTGAAGTGGAGGTATTGTATCCTCATCAGTCCTATTCCAAACCCCAGTTCAAATCCTTCTAATTAGTATTCTGGGAGTGACTAGGGGCCCCACTATGCTAGGCACTGTATATGCACATAGGGAGAACCAGTCCATGTTCTAAAGGCAAAGGGCAGGAGTGGAACCAGAAGTACAGAGATTGTGTGGCTTGCCCAAGGGCTCAGGGCATTGGGCCATGCTGTCTCAGTTCAGAACTGCTATTCTACTGATTTGTGGATAATGAGCAGTGTTGGTTTCCTTCTTTAAACCTGAAATGATTTTCTAACAAAGTGGTCATTGGCAGGGTTTATGAATCGAGTACTAGACCTCATTATATTAGCCAGTGAATTTTTCCCCTTCTGATTCAGACTGTGTGTTTATTATAATGGAGAATCCATTAGTCATAATATAACATGTTAAGGGCCCATTCTTCCACACCCAGATTCATATAACTATTGATTTCAACAGGTCTAGCTGTTGGAATAAGAATTACTCATAGGAGTACGGGTTCATAGGATCTGGCTCTCTCATTCTCAGTTTGAAACTGAGGCGAAACTACACTTACATTTCATATACAAGTAATATCATTCTATCCAGGGTGCAAATTAGAGTCTTCAGTCTGCTCTAACTTGTAGCAGGCCTCATTCTAGTCCTCAGCTGGCCAAAAGATCAGGGAAGCATAAAGTTTGCTTAAAACCACCTTTGACCCCAGAACTATCCTGGTCTTACACAAACACAGCTTGCCTGGCCCAGGGAAGCCTGTCCTACAAAAGCAGTTAGCGCTTGGCAGGTAAGTTTCTAGAGGGTGGCCTCCCTTTGGCTGGTGCAATACACTCACAACTAGGGAGAGGTTGGGCTGGCTGACAACATATCCCTTAAAGCACAGGGAAAAAATTAAAGGAAAAGTTGGCCTGGCCTTTAGAAATATTAGCACATTTGGCCAAATTCTACTTTCATTTATACCCAGGCTATTCCACAAGTGAAGACAATGGGCTAACAAAAGTGTAACTGAGAGCAGACCTTCATCCTCATTTATCTCTACCAACTTACCGAAAAACTGAATGCCCAGGGATCTGACACCCCTACAACACGGAAGCACAAGAGCATGAATTAACTGAGTGACAGATTTGAATTTTCTTATTCGTTAGAATGTTTTGCTTCACAGACTTAACACTATGCTGAGAAAGAACCCAGCTACAGCAAGCATATGGGAATTCGTGTTGGAGACTGCACAGCAGTCTGCACAGCAGTCCAGGCCATCCCCACAGAGAAGGTGAAGTTGGAGAGAATGTGAAGTGAATGAGAGAATGAGAAGGTGAAGTTGGAGAGAATGCTGATGGCTGTTTGAGGAGGATCCTCAGAAGGATTTTGCTTAGGGAAAAAGGTGCAAAACACATTCTGTGGAATGGGTTGAATTCCATTTCTAATTCTGGTCCTTGGGTTGGTGTAGAAATTCAAGACTATCCACTCCGTCAGAACTCACTCTGGATCTTCCACTGATGTCAATAGGAGGTTTGCACAAATATCAAGAGTAGAATCTGGCCTTTCTGTAATAATCAAACTTTGTGATTTATAGAGCAAGTATCTTATTGTTGCATTCAACATCACAGTCAGAAAATTATCTTGTAGGACCATCGTCCTGTGGTCTGGCACTATTTTGACCTGTGTTTTTCCTCCTTCCCCCATCCTCCTTTCTCTGTTACTTTCCCTCTTGCCCATTTTTGCATGAGCTTTCTCACCCTGCATTTCCTTCCTTGCGGCAGGTCCCAATTCCCAACCATTTCATGCACTAAAGTAACCAGCAACTAAGTAGTTAGGCCAGGATTTAAAAAGGTATGTAGACATTGCTGTGCTCAGCATTGCAACACCTAACTGATTTAGGAGCCCAAATCTCATTTTCAAAAGGGATTTAGGCATTTAGGAGCCTAAATTCCAGTGGGGCTAGAGGAAGTGGAAATGAATATGTCTTCATACTTGACTTTTAGAATTTTTTCTTTTTAAAGAGTGAATTAAAAAAAAAAAGAGGTGAGAAATGGAGACCATGAGGCTGGAACAGCTTGCTGGGGGGTCTAATTCTATGGTAGATAAGTGAAGATGAGCATGATGGAATTGACCGAGGGTGTGTTCAGAATCTAATGTGTGTCATGGATATAGTTTACCATCTGGTGAGGGAGAGGTTCAGGTGTGACTCAGCATATAAAAGGCAGTTAACAGACAGAATGGATTAGGATTGAGAGTGCTGCAGAATACATTTGCAAGTGGGACAAGTGATAAAGTGATTCCTTTTAGTAGGTGGAAAGTATTGTATTAGGGATGAAGTAGGTAATGAGAGAATGGAGCTCACTGAAAAACTAAGTGAGGGAGATGAAAGTTGTCATCTGGAGAAAGGACAGGATTTGGGATGAGTGGGCAAGAAGCAATCCAGAGAAACCAAAGTACTTATTGAGGAAACAGGACTATAACGGGGAAAGAATGTGGCAGCAGACTCTGGGAAGGCCATGGCCCAGCAACAGAGGATGGACTTTCAAAACTCTTTATATCACTATCATTCTCAAGACAAGCTGCTGCATCAATTACAGCCAATGGCAAAGCCCCCAGTGACTGAAAAGAGAAAAGGATCAGACCTTATGTGAATTATTTGTCAATGCCACAAGCATACTAACCTAAAGCTCTGCGATCTGCACTAGCTCCCTGTGGATTTCTAGGTAAAGTTTAGGATGTTGGCCTTTAAAGCCCTATAGACATTAAGGCCTACTTATCTGACAGACTGTCTCTCTCACAGTGCTGGGTTTGAGGTTGGCAGAGGCTCTCAGGCTGGAGCCCCATTGGTATAAATGAGAGAGGAATACTGGCAGGCGAGCGTTCTCTGTGAGGGCCTCCCAGCACTGGAATTCACTCCTCATTCAGTCTGAAATAGCTCAAATCCAATGACCTGGAGCCACAGCTCGTCGAACATTTTTCAACAGAACAGTTTTCCATCAAAAAATGCAGTTTTGTCAAAAACAAAATGCTTCCTGTTGAAATCTACGCCCTATCATGAAAAATGCAAAATAAACCATTTTGACTCATTTCATTATCAAAATATTTCATTTCAATAAAGTTGAAATTAAATTCAGCTTATTTTGATTAATATATAAGTCAAAACTAAATTAAGATATCAATATTATATCGTATATTTTACATAATATTAATGCAATATATTTTATTAAATATCATATTATAGGATCAAAATGGTTTGATAATTCCAAAGAGAAATTTTTCAAAGTTTTCATTTCATGGGATATTTAAAAATTTTGGCTTTTCATTCTGATTTGAAATGTTGGAAATTCCAGCAAAATGGAAATTCTGGTTTTCAGCCAGCTCTACTTTCTGGGACACCAAATCCTTTCCCCCCAGATATCTGAAAACATGGTGGGGAGAAAATTGCAGTTGCAGAGATGGGACTTTATTCAAGAGGGATGGGGATTTGTGATTGGTTATCATCAATTGCTGCACATGTGTTTTTAAGTTATGCCAAGAGTGACTAGAGCATGTGGGTGGACATTGGCACGTCTATTCATCACATCAGTAAATAAATAATTAAAAATATACAGGTGTCAATACAAAGCAGCAGGATTCACAGTGGAGTAGAATACAGCTATGTGTGTGAGATCCAGAAAAGAAGTGATGAGTTATAAGTAGCAGTGGACCATCTGGATTAATTATATAGCTAAGCAAGAGACCACAAATGTAGCACAGGATACAAAGGAGGGAAGTTAGCTTGGTGGCAAAGTGATATATTATAGAACTTCTAACACCATTGCATGTGAAACACATTTACCTTTAACACTAGAAGGAAGCAGCAGCTAAATTCATATACTATATAGTTTTCTGTTTTTAAGTATGATTAATAGTTAGAAAAGGATTTCTCATGGCCTTGTTTTGTGTATTTATATGTGGGAGCTTCAAAAATCTGTGGGGATGTAAAGAGCAAAACTGATGAATTATTATTGTTCAGTAATTAGTAAGGAAATACAGTTAAAATCCAAGAATGGAAAGAAATACAGTTTTGGAGCCAGATTTATATACAGAACTTTAATCTTGGTTATATATGGAGTGGCTGAGCATGTTTATGGTTATAAAACCAAGGGACTACAAATCTGAAGAGCAGAAGAGAAGATGTATAAAGGGAATGTAATTCAAATGAGTATGAAGGGACAGAATTAAAGAAGGATGGAGAACAGACAAATTGATTTAATTTAGACAGTATTATGGGCTAGATATTACATGTCCAAAGTGTGACTAAATATTGGCTTGTAGGCATGCAAGATTGTTTTCCAGCTATCACAGAATGATGAAGATATGCACAAAACAACACTGTTAATATTCCAGAGACCAGAATTTCAGAAGTGCTTAGTCATATTGAGGTGCCCCAGTATTTGGGTGCCCCACTTGAGATGCCTTCAAGGGCTTGATTTTCGGAAAGTTCTGAGCACCCGCTCTCTTCTTAAGCGCCTCAAAAGTTGGGCATTCAAAAACTGAGGGACTCAGAATAGCAAGTCATGTTTGAAAGTCTTGTCCTGCAACTCTACAGTGCATTTATCATTTTGTAAAATGCTTTGGGATCACTTTTCATCCTCAGAGATTCCAAAGCATTTTACAAAATGATATGTCTGCCTGGAATTGCAAATACAGTTTTGAAGGCAGCACTCAGCAGCTGTGTAGAAGTGTACTGCAATGCTACATATCAGTGTAGGACAGGAAGTGAAGAATATTGTAACCAAGCCAACATGCATTGGGAACTGGGGACACGGAATTTAACTTCCCAAAGAGGAATTTCATTAGAACAAACTCTGGTTACATGCAAAAAAAGTGCGACAGGATTTGTATTGACCATAAATGGGCTGGATTTTATGACTCACTTGAAAAATGGCATCTTCAGCAGCACAACACACGCTTAACACCACATTGAGGCATATGGGAATGTTCATGAAGTGTCATCTGTATGAACTGTCAGACTGGTACCTTGTCAAAGAGGTGTGAACTGGAGAGTGGGTAGAACTACAATTCTAGGCAGAAAAGTCAAAAATTTATCCTGGCAAGAGTCATTGCAGGAAGGCACTTTGGCATAAATTCCTGTAGCAGATAACATTAGCTGGAACAACATGATTCACTGATGTAACACCTCTACAGGCTTGGATTGGAAGATGCGATAGCTGAAGAACTCAGGGGGGGGGAAGATCTCAAAGGGGAGACTAGATCACAGGCACACAGTTGTTTTGGACACTGCAGAGAAAGAAATGTATGACACAAAATTCATTTTGGACCTCAGAGAGCAGAACTCAAACACACAGGAGCCAAACTTTCCATCTGTACTGGGAAAAATAAATCAAAACAAAGTGTACTTTTCAAGCAAAAGTCTTATTGAATGCAAACACATATCAAACCCCTTTCACTAATTAACTGTTCTCCTCGGTTGGTTAGCTGAATGGGGCTGCATACTCTTAAATGCATATCTGTTCCTAGCTAAGGTTGGAGGAATTAGTTTGATTAAAGTGAGACTTTCCTCAGATTTGCCCCAATACCAAAATGAATTTTGTTGATGTTTTGGCAGTGTTCCTTTAGATCCTGCCCCATAACTCAGAAAGAAGGAGATGGAGTGGTCCTAGCATGCCCCCCTCATCATCCAATAACCTGCTAAGAGGGCCAATACTATCCTCTCTCTCTTCTCTGTCAACTTCTCATCCCACTTTAACTTGAGGAAGTTTCATAGTTGGACTCTTGGCCTCCAAAAACTTCTCTGTCGGTCTCCAGCAGTGCAGAGCACCAATAAATCCAACTAAAGTGAGTGGACGCTGCAGGTGCTCTGCACCTCTGAAAGTTAAGCTATAAGCACAATTTGACTCACATCTTGTATGCTCAGGATGCACAATATTTAGGGCCTAGCAGCAAGGATCCAGAGATACTAGGCCTTAGTGTTGCCACTACAATGGGGAGTAGAAAGGTCTCAGGCCTCTATCAAAAGCAAATCACACATCCAAAATAGAGGGTGGAGTTTATATTGGAAAGTCATACTCTAGGCCCTGGCTAGGTCATGGGCAGTCTGTGTCTTGCTGACCATCATCCCTGACCATAATAGTCCTGGAGGTGACAGTCCAAGAGTAAGACTCATTGAAGCAAAGGAATGAGCTCTCACCAACTCACGCAGATGTCCCACCACCACACATCAGAATAAGGACACATCTCACCATGTTCAGAGTAAGATGCAAGGCCATTTCTTTTACAACACCTTTCCACCCCCAACACTGGTCTGAAGAGAGAAGAAAAGACCAGGAGACCTTACAGACCTTGCACACCCTACAGACAATGAGAGGATGAGGTGGACTGTTTATCACCTTTATCTAGGCTAGGCCACAGTTAGGGAACCCCACTGCAGCAAAACCATCCACTATGTCCTGCACGTTGCCCAGCATCACCACCCTTTTTAGCAGAAGTCAATTAATGGCCCCGTATACTTGGAACACAACGGATCCCACGGTGGATTTACAGATTCCAAATTGATTCCTCACTGACTGGTAGCAATCTGGCGTTGCTAGCTTCCACAGAGTAATCACCACTCACTTCTCCACTGTCAGAGCAGGTCCCATTTTAGTGTTGCTGCACTTCATGGCTGGGGAAAGCTCTGTACAAAGTTCCCTGAAAATGGCCTTCCACAGTTCTGCAGCCATTGCTCTTCATCCCACACCTGCATAACGATGTGATCCCACTAATCAGTGCTTGTTTCCTGGGACCAGAAATGGCACTTTACTGTGTTCTGCTGCTACACGACTGCCAGCAACAACTGAGAATTGTTTCATTCTATGGCTTGCAACAGTGCTGCTTGACCAATATCGCGTGTCGGCTCCGGTCTCAACTCTGGAAATATTGCAGGGTAAGGCATGAGGTGTTTGTAAACCTCACAATAAGAGTATAAGAGTGCACAGCTGAGCGGGGTCCATGCTTCTCGGGCTATGGCATATGCACAGCTAAGACAGGCTTTCGATAAAGTATGGGTTGTTTGCTATGAATAACAGGGCAGGGAGGGAGGAAGCTGCATCATGGAAAGCCGAAGCCATGTTCTCATTCCCCCTGCGACAATAATTTTGGTCCCATGAGGTTTTGCAAGCCCTTCCCAAAACCCCCTGTGCCTAGCTGTACTGTGGGATAGCTACCTACAGTGCACTGCTCTGTGCATCGATGCAAATCTACTAGTGAGGATGCATTCCACTGCCACGAGTGTGGTGTGGACATGACTGACTGACTTAATTACTGTGGCAGCTGCATGTCGATTTAAATTAAGTCAACTTAAACTTGTAGTCGAGATATGCCTTAAGTCATGTAGTCCTCCCACAGAAAGCTACTCACAGACATGATATATCACAACAGATTTATATTCCTTCTACTCAATCTGGAATGCTATTGACTAGGGTTTTTTTTTGGTGTGTGTGCGCTTGTTACAACCTTAGCATGAAGACTTAAGCATTGGCACAACATAGTATAATGTTTCATTTGGAGCAATTTCAATTACTCAATGTAAATGGCATATAGTATTCCAGATTTTGAGGAGTAAAAATATTATGTGCACTGCATCTGTTTTGTTTAAAGTGGTTTTCTAATGAAGGCTGAACTTTGCTGAAGTGTGAAGAGGGAGCTTGATCCAGTGGTGAGAATACGGGTCGGAATGTATTAATTCTTTGCTCCCAAGCCCAGCTCTGCCATTGCAACTTACTGTGTGACAGACATTTAACCCATCTGTAAATGGTTATGTATTACAAAGGGCTTTGAGACTCTTTGAATGGAGGTGTAATTGGAACAAGTGTTAGTATTCTCTCACTAGATTGACTGATGAGCACCCAGGAACTCCTAGCTACAAAACTGGAAGCTGCTAGGTGCCACACACATTTGACAATGTGGCCACTTTCTTTAGGTACTGAGTTCTTTTTCAACCCCGATTTTAAATTGTGGGGCAGGGACAATGTCCTACTTCTCTGTAAATCACCAGACCCACACATGGTGTTATATAAATAAATACATTATGTACATTTATATGTGCTCTGTATGTGCCAGGTACAGACCTACAATCTAACTTGTTTTTGTATAGGTTACACCAATAATCCCTATTAGGCCTAGATTCAATTCCACCATCAGCTAGCCTATTTTCACTCTTAAGTTTTTTGCTATTGCAATATAGATATTTATAGTTTTCATTCTTGGCAGTGTGCCTAATTTAAGTTATTCTTTTATCTGAAACCTTTCTACCTTTTTGGATTGAACCTTCATGACTTAACCTGTCTTTTTTCCAATGCAGAAATTAATTCTGCCCCCATCTTCTAACGATTATACAGTTCTCTGTCATGTTACTGACACTTCTAGCAGATATCAGTGTCTGAGGAGAGGGCTCCTCAGACCCTTTTGATTTTTCCTTACCTCCTATTTTAAATATTCCCCCAGAAATCTTTCCTAGAAGTCTGGTTCTCCTTTGGTTAAGGAGGACACCAACCCTTCTGAATAGGCAGTGTTCTCCAATAGGTTTCTTAGGGCCAAGTACACTTAAACACCACCTCTCTGATCCATTTTCTCATCCATACATTAAAATCCTCTAATTTCCCTAACAGGCCTATATGAAGAAGAGAGTCTAGAGTTGCATCACAGTCACTTAAAACTTCTTCCTACATTCATTTAAATATAGCTCCCACAACATCTCATACTTCTTTACATCACTGGTATGGATCACAACTGCAGGCTCCACCCTGCACTTATCTAGACAAACTTCTAATGTCTCACTAGATATGCCACATTTGCACCTGGCATGCAATCCACCAAACAAGTTCTAATGGTTACCACACACCCAGCTATCAGCATGTATAGAGACAGAACCCCTTGGCATCATAGTTTGGCTGCTTCTCATAGTGTAACCCAGTCACCTGAAAGGACCTCTTCAATACATTGGCAATGACCAGCTTCATTTTACTTCTATCAGAAGACAGTTCAGACTGATGCCAGTACTGTTCAATCTACCTCCCGTCCACAAGATATTTATTAGTGAATTCTGGCATGGTGCAGAGGCCAACACAGAAACCAGTATTCAGGGAGTTAATGCCCTGCTAATCCTCTTTTCTGCCACACTTGAGTATGTAGGAGTGCTTATAGATCTCCTTCAATCAGGAGCCCTAATTAATTAAGCCCAGGGAAGGACCCTTCTCAATCCTAAGAGCCTGAGCCCAATCAGTCAGAGAGAGAGCCTTGATGGCAAGAATGCTTCAAATCAAAGGTCAAATTCTTACAACAACATAAATCCAAAGGATGAGAGTCCAGCGAAGTCCATGGAGTAAATGGATTTACACCAGTTCAATAGAGAGCAGAATTTAGTCTCAAATGTGTGACATTGTTCTCATTTAGCCCACCTGAGCCTCTCAAACTCAGTTATAAGGCAGGAAGGGGAGGCAATTGGGGAACGGGGGTTATAGCCCTGTTAGAATAAATCAAAGCCACACAGTCAGCTGTACCATTTTATGCAGAGTCAGTGTGGCAGACTTCTTTAATTCATAAGTGATGCAACTACTGTTCATTTTCCGTTCCCCTTCCCTTTCATTCTTTATGGAAAATGTGTTCCCAAGATACCCTGGGCATTGTGATCCTCAGCAATATTTCTGATAACAGACAAAAACAAACGGTGAAGAAAAGTCTTGTTTATCCTTATATCTAAAAGCACTCCTCCTGAAAGACCTGGTTACTCTTCGGAGACTGGAAAGTCCTAACTTGAATACATTTGAGAGTACTAGATGTACAAAGAGAGAGAGCACATGGAGAGTCTGAAAAGGGTCAATGTTCCCAAGCAGGATTTTCTTAAGGCAGAAATTAATAAAAAAACAAAGTGTTTCTGTTTGCTGCTTTCAGCCTAAGTAATCCTAGTCTTATTACCCTCATCTGGCATGGAATCCCTCCTTCCCCCACTCTATGCATTTAATAATTTCCTTTGCTCTTCTCTGGATCTCTATTTGTGATGCCCATTTAGAAATGAAGCAATCAGAAATGAACTCAGTACTTAAGCTGAAAATGTAACCAGCTGATGTAATCCTATTTTACTACATTCCCTATTATTCTCTCTGTCCTTCTTCAATACAGACTAACATCTTATTTGCTTTTTTTGATCAATGCTTCACATTGGGTTGACATCTTCATTGAAATCTATTTTCCAGGGAAGTTACAACTCAATCAAAACCCATCAGCATGAGAGAAGTTTAAGATGGTCCTTCCAACGTGCACTTTGCACTTGTCAATGCAGAATTTCATCTGCCATCATATTGCCCAATGTGTTTGCTTTGGGAGATCCTTCTTGAGTTCCTTGCCATCTTTTTTTATTCTGTCCATTTCTTCTTCTTCTTCTTTTCAATACTTGACATCACTAGATGTCTCTATAAGAGGTTTTTTCTCCTAAAGCTTCCCCAGCTGCAGTAGCAGAGCATCAGGGATTACAGGTCTTGAACCCTGTCCACAGGGCTCTTAAAAGCTAGGCAGTCCCAACCTACCACCCACTGACATGAACTGTAATAGAGGACACCACTCCTCACATATGATTGATGGAACCCTGGGGGTTCTGCTTGGTCCCCAGGCTCTATTTAACCCCAAGCACCAGAACAGGAAGTTGTCCATGCAACTGGATTTTGCCTGCTCAGGACTGTTGCCCCTGCAATACTTGCTCCTACTGCCAGTTGATGATCTCCTGGCAACCTGACCCTGCCTGCTTCCTGACACTCGATTAACCCTCTGGCCCGTCTTGGACTCTGACCCCCAGGTATCTGACCCCGCCTGACTCTCATCTCCAGCTCTGAACACTAGGTCAGACTGGCCACATCATGTTATGACACAAGGATATGAGCTCTAGTGTAGACAGGGCTCCATGCAGTTTAGGCACTGTTATCTAACCCCACTCAGAGCGGACCTGGACGATGCAGTGCTCAAAATGCCACCAGTTGTCTTGGGACCTATCTGCACTAGGGTATCAACTACTGCTGAAGCAAAACCAGGGGCAGCAACTATGGGAAAAGTTAAAGGAAAAATCCTAGTATAGATACAGCCACTATGTCTATCATTAACCACTGTTAGACACACTTAATAAGCAATTAGAAAAGGATATAACCATGTCTCCAACTCTACTGAAGGTCCTGCTCCCCCACTAGCTGGTTAATAACAATGGAGACATTCAACTAGTAGTGATATTGCAGTGGTGGAAAGCCTCTCCAAAACCTGCTAACAGCAGACTAAGCCTGTTTCATGGCCCCAATGCCACCAACACCTGTGTTGTGCACAGGTGCTGTGCCAACGAGGCCAGAATGAAAAGCAGCAGAAAAGTTGTTAAAGAAAAAAAGTGTCTCAGCTCAAAAGCTTTATAAGATCCATTACACCTCTGAACTGTTAATAAGAGGATTGTAGACCCTGATTACAGTCCCCGCTTATGGACCCAGTGATAGCTTCTTGCTGAAAGGTGAGAAAACAGCTATAATGGAACAAAGGAAGTGTGCAATCCCCCATGCAAAGATTCTGTTCTAATAATTCAAATCTTACTGCACAGTTCTAACAAAATCCCATTAATTCGGAAGGTCTGGAGGTGCTGGCTGTAAAATACTCTAACAAGAAAAATAAAACTACCTATACAGTGTTTTTCAGGTGTTAGTGGATTAGGATGTGTGTATGTGCTTTTTCTCGGACAGACTGTAAACTGGCAAAACTGCCCCATAATTCGAGATTTTGCTTCATGCCTCACCAAAGTTATCACACTGAGAGATGACCTGTTTAATGAGTAAGAAGCAATTCCTGTATTGCTGGATGCAATAAAAACAAACATGGCTTCTGCAGTGTGAAAACTCTGCAGATTTTTCAGGGCTTCCCTGGTGGACAAACCAAATACATTTTGTATAGTAGAAAGCCTATAGCTCATCTTTGCCATTTTGCTCATTATGGAGGCCACGTGATGGTTATTCAAAGTGCTCCTCCAAAATACTCTTTGGTATGTGATGATATACTCAATGGAAGGAGGGCAGTTTCCATATAGGATAAATAGGTCAGTTTTGACTGTGGAAGTTAAACTCTAGTGCTTAATCCACCCACACTGGCTTTGAGATCCTGGGAAACTGGACACGGCTTACAAAGAAATTCACTTTAAAAGCAGCGGTCCTCAATCTGGCAGAGCTAGGAGCTGCTTCAGAGAACTAGACTCCCAGAGAGCCAGTCTGACATGTTGATGCAACACCACAATCCAAATATTGTATTGCAACATGCCACGCTTGTTTGAGGTGCTGAGAATCCATTTGACCCAATGCATCCACCATTTCATTCTTTCTGGGAGACAATATGGGTGTTTCACATCTCTTCTCTGCTACTTGGACAAATATGGATGGCAAGCCTGGTACATTACACTACACAGCAGCCACAGTTGCTGCCCTCAAAAGCCACTATTATTTTTAGCTTTACTATTTTTTGGGAGTATTTATATTGCAGTAGATGAGATGGAGGCTTCTGGCATCAAGCACAGTACAAGCATGCGTTCAGACAGAGTCCTTGCCCCCCAGGGACCTGAGGCTGCTGACTGCAGTTGCTTGCATATGCTATAGAGATCATGAATTTCTCCTCCAGCACTGCTGTGAGATAGGGAAGTATTAGTTCCATTTTTCAGATGGAGAAACTGACAAAGGGAGTTTTCAGAGGGTCTGAGTACCCAAGCCCAGAATGATTGCAGTTGAAACTCTGGGTATTTATCCCTTCTTAAGCAATCAGTCCTTAAGTTGCTCCAGGTCACACCAGATGATGTGTGGGGATTGAACCCTGGTTTCCTGTATTCCGTTCTAGGACCTTAACCACCTTTGAGGAAGAGATTATATGAATAAGTGGTAATGATTTGTGCATGCAAACCTACCACTCAACATCACCAGTCTGAAAAATTTCTTGATAGCAGATCTAACGTGATAGCGGGAGAATCAGTAAGGCAGCCGCAAGATTGCTGGAGCTGTAATGATAAAGGCTTCCTCCTTGACATGATATACCACCCTTTCATAGAGGGTCACCTAAATAGCAGCTTACATTATAGACCTCACAAGGCACACGGATCGCAACTCTGCCAGGAGTAACCAACTCCCCATCTACAAGGGGTTAAAAGTCATAGTATTAAAGTGAACAAAGTCAGTGTTAATTAACAGTTTAACTAATCACAGGGTAAGTGCTTCCAGCCTCAGGCACTGTACACCACCATCTTAATTTACCATCGATACAGCTCACAGTTACTATGACAGTAATTTAAAAAATATATATGGTGAACTAAAGGTTAAACTTTGAGAAAGGCCAAATTTCACAAGTGGCCTCTGATTTTGGATGCTCAGTTTAACTTGATTTAACAGACTTAGGTCTGATTTTCACCGGAGATGAGCAGCTGAAGCTCTGATTGACTTGAGCTGCAGTTTCAAGTGCGTGACCTCTGTGAAAGTGTGGCTCAAGGTTGGCACACAAAATCAGTGACCACTTGTCACTTGTGAAAGTATTGGCACAGTGTTTAGAGTATACTCTATCCATCACGCCCATTCTTTTCCTTTTAGTGTTCTGATGCACAGCTGGCAGGACCTGCACGGCTCTAGGAGTTGTAGAAGCTTGTTGGGATAAAAATCCAAGGAGGACACACAACCTTGTGGAAAAAATTAAGATCTTCAGCCTCCAAATAGCAAGCAGCTCCTTTGATTTCAGTATCTCCTGCTTCTGATCTGACAAGTATTAAAAATGCCAAGCCTACACCTTCTCCATCAGTGATTAATGTGCTACGGTCTTTCTGAAAGCTTAAAGAGCTCTCCCTCCAGGCCACAACATTTGATAAAGAAATGAATCTTTGCGATTAATAATTCCCTGGGCTGAGTTTTTGTTTAATAACTGTTCTGTCAGTGATAGATCTGAAGGGCTAGGTTGTGTGTATGTGCGTACATATGGGGGAAGTAATTTGATTGTGGCCAGGAGATTTGGCAGGCTGGCGTTACAAAGCAGCTCTTTAGCAATGGCTGGAAAACCAACGAGACAAATAGCTCCCTTCTTTACTTCCCGCATCCCCTCTTCACAACAGAGCTATCTGATTAGGCTCAAACCAGCCAATCAGAGAATATGATTTGGGAAATATTTCCTCTTTGACATTCAAGAGAACAATTCCTTACCCAGGGAAAATTACATTTAAAAATAAATGGAAAAGCATCAATCAGCTAGGAAAATATATTCAGGTTTTTGGATCTCTTGAGGCAAAGTGATTTTTTAAAATTATTTTTATTTAAATAAGATTGAAGGCTATGGTTTGATTTTTTTTCCTGAGATACTCAAAAGATAGCACTGTAACATTTGCATATAAACCATTACCTTTCCTCTCTATAGAGACAGTATTTTTCATTAAAGCCAAACCTTGAATATTTACAGACACATTGAGATGCACTGGCAGATATCTGTTAGTGGAGACAGATACACCAATAGTAACAGAAATTACAAGGTCTGTTCTGGGGTGATTTGTACATATCTATCTATATATATATAAAACATATACAAAGTCAGTTTAATTTCCAGCTGAGTTTTTTTAAAGCTAAGAAGCTTCCTCAAATGTTAAGAAAGTTACACATTAAGCTATCTTTTAAAAAAGTTCTCTTTTTTGCACTGCACCGTATTTATTCTCTTACTTGCTTAGTTCAGAGTTATAAGGAGAATTCGCAAACACAGGGTAATTTTTTTCTACCAAATAGTTGTAAACATGGTCTGTAGGCAGAGGTGGGGCTAGCCCATTGGAGACTCTTAGCAGGGATATCTTTGCCCCCCTCCTTTACTCCTGACTCACCCCTTAAAAATAGTAATTGCATTAGTTCCACAAACCAAAAAAATATATCAGTACAACACATACTTATACACTTGTTAGAAAGACAATGCTAAATCAGGTGAACGGTATTTGGGAGGAAATACTAAAATGGGCCCCCCTGAACCTCATGGGGCCCTAAGAAATTGTTTTGTCTGCTTATGCCTAGCATCGTCACTACTTATAGGATTCACCTTGTTTGCAACATACCGAACAACATGCAGAGTGGTCATGAAGTGACTCCATTAGAGACAGTTATGTTACTGTAGCATCTATAGGCCGTGACTGAGCTCAGGGCCCCAATCTGCTGGGTAAGAGATAATCCCTACTCTGAAGCACTGACAAATCTAAATAGACAAAAGTGGGGGAAGAAAGACTTGCCCAAACTCATACAGTAGAGCCAGGAAGAAACCCAGCTTACCTGACTCCTAGTCTAGTGCCCTGTCCACTAGACCAGACTGCCTTTGCAGAGCTGAAATAATGCTGTGACAAAGACCCATTAGGCAAAACATTTAAATGAAATCCCCACAAACTGATTTCAAAGATGCTTTCATATTCTTCAGCGGACCATGAATCCAAAACAGGGGTAAATAACTTACTGAATGAAATGTGCTATTTCTAGAATAAAACAGAATTCCTTATAGCACCTTTTCCTAATGGGACATCATAGTGTTTTATTTCTGCACAATGCTGCTGCAGTCCTACAAACTCTACTGTGCCCTGCCCTATAATTCACTGCTGAGTGCTAGAATTCAGCCTTTGCCATATAATTATATGAAGATAAAGTACAGGAGCTGCTCTGAATTACATTTCTCTTCATTTTACTGGGTTTTTTTAAGTATTTGCTTCCCATACAGAAATTGTTGCTATTGTATAAAGATTCACCAATGCACCTTGCTGACAATTTTCCCTTTTTTCCTCATTTCTCTGAATTAATAACAAAATGCAAATCAGTGACAGTGTTTTTTCCTCCACTTAACGCAATACTTGAATAGCAGAACATTTAAAGATATACAGTACATATTAATGGATCTTAAGCACCCTTTTGAGTAAATAGGTGTTTGCTTTCCCCCTGTTCACACCCTATCTATGCTTTTTCCTGCTTTAATACCATATGATCCACCTCACACTTTAAAGAAGGCCATCTCATTACAATTTTTCCCTCCCTCTTCCTTTTGTCTTTGATGGGCAACAAAACCTATTCCACAACAGGAAGAAAAATGACCAGCCATTCCTTTCCCAACCCGCATGTATAAAGACTCACAGCTCAATACATCTGATTGCCTCAATAAATCCAGGTGCTATTGTCAAGGCTGAATGTCAAGTCACAGTAACAAAGGCAATGGTTCTATTACATTCTCCAGCCAACAAGACACACTTATGTAGCAGCTTTAGCCCATATAGCTTCTATCAACAAGTGACCATTGCTTATTAAGTCAGTATTAAAAGTGATTTTCAAGAGCATGCTAATTTTTCCTAGTTTGCCTAACTAAAGCTATTATCTACTACTGGATTTTTCTCTCTTTTGATCTTTGGTTAAATGACAGTTAAGCTTTGTTAAAAAAAAAAAAAAAAAAATCAAGATGGTCTGGACTTTGAAAAGAAGAAAAGCAAACATCTTTCTCTCTTCGGCACTTTTAGTCTTTTAGTCATAGGGAGGGTAGTTTTGTGGAACTGGAAGCTATTGGGGTCCTGAGATGAAAAATGATTGTCTGAGCCACTAAAACATTCCTGCTGCTCCCAGGGATGTCTGAAACCCACAGGCACACTACTTCAGAAGTTGCTTTCCCAAGCAATTGCTCCTACTTGCTCCTTACCTTTTGGATCCAAACATGTTTGTGGTAACTGGTAGGCCACGGGGGGAGAGGGAGGAAGAGAGCTTTGAAATCTCTCCATTGATACCTTCTTGCTCCTGGGGAAGACTGTTGTCTGCGGTTTATCATCATCATCCCTGCCTGGCCCCAGAAGCATTTCTCATTAGAGGACATTCAGATCCTCTAGTTCTGTAGTTTGAGAACTGTTGCTAATTTCAGCAGCACTTTGTGATTGTACTTGATTTGGGTCCATTGAAAAGTTCCTCCAGCTGTGAGACTGGGGAAGCTCTGATCATTGTTGGGGTGTCCCAGGAACACCAGATAATAAGTAATAGCTTTTCTTTCTTGCTCAGGATATGCAAAAATAGAAGCCAGTGTAGAATCTTCAGGACTGAATACTCCTAAGCTGGTTGAATACTCAATTTCCTGTTTGAGTCCAAAGTACCCAGCAGGAAAGAAATAGCAACAGAGTGAGACATTCTTCCTCAAATACACCCCATTTTAAAACATGTTAACTTTAGGCAGGGTCTGAATCCCTTGTCCAGTAATTAGGGAAGGAATACTGCTCCAGGAAATACTGGTTACAGCATTGCCATGTAAAGCTGCCAAGATACATCATACTAGTACGTGGGAGTGCCAAAAGCTGTCACTGGGTGGCAGGCTAGCACAGTTCAAGAAGTGGATTGTATCCCTGGCTCTTAACTTGCTCCCTTCTCATCCCAGGCTTGTCTATTTACTAGCAAGTAAATACCATGGAAACTTCAGGGTTTTCTTCCTCATTTGGTGAGGCATGAGGGCAAGCCCCAAGATCCCATCCACTGGGTGTCACCATGCAGCCTCAGGGGAACATAAAAACAATCGTGCACTGACTGGTCACATCTCCACTGCAGCACACAGGAGAGGTGCCAGGTCACTTCTTTTTTTGTTTAAGACTAAAGTAAAAACAAAAAACCCCTGAAGAGAAAAAGCATGAATGGAATATTTCCAGGCAGCTAGTCCTGTGTGTAATTTTAGAACAGCGCAGACTGTTATGCTAACACATTGGCAGGCACATCTTGCACCGACTCTCCGTACAGCAACATGAAAACAACTATGGAGTTGGGAGTCCTTCTACCCTTGAAAACAACAGCAAAGCTCCCACCAGCAAGAGAGGATCAGCCCACAGCCCTAAATGCAGAGCATCCACCCCCTTGCCCCCCTCAATTCCATCCCCCCTCAACAAAAAAATTCATCATTCCATCTTATGTGTAAATGTTTGTGACACAAAGGAGGCTGATGGGGAAGCGGTGTCCCTCTTCCCCGATGCTGCTAATACTCTTGCCCTTCTTTAACCAGATGCAGTGCCGCAGTGCCCTTCTCTGCCCACAGTGATTCATACCAAGTGCCTGCAGACCATACAAAGGCCACAGTTTGTCTGAATGCATGAAATCCTAATCTCATTAGCTTTCTCATTTGCAGTGTAATACTGTCACAGTGCTATGCACCACTGCCACAGATTAGCGGGTTTGCCAGAACACTGCTCCACTAATGAGTTAATCCAAATAACGTTCAAATCCCAAATCAGATTTAAAACAATCTAGACGGAGGCCCCACCAAGGATGGGGGAAGAGGGGTGGGGCTGTTCTGACTAAAGTAGCTGTCAATTAAGTGTGGGGGAAGGGGTTATTAAGAAGGCTCAATCACATATTTCCTTTGTTTCTCAATAGGACTGGCTCACTTAAACTCCAAGTTTTTCCTGTTTCCATGTGTGGCCCATATCCCTCATGGCACATTTGGGAATAATATGCAACAACATATACATCTGTATATAGTGTCAGCCTTTGCCTTATGAGAAAACCCTTCCTGTAGCTATAATCAGCAGCTATTACTGCTTCTGTCTCTGTCATTTAATCTTCAGTGTTCAGAGGGTCTCAGCACTTCACAGCTCTGAACCGGATTCCATTGAGGAATCTGGAGATGACAGTATGACTGTGGTTTGTCAGTTTGCCTCCGATTCAACATGCTAAAAAGAGGCGTGAACGCTTGGTTTGCTGGGAGGAAAAAAGCAGTGTTTATGATTAGGACTACAGAGAAGAGTGACCTGTATTTTATTCCACTTCATGCATAGTCAACAAATTTGCCAATCAGCTAAGTTTTAGTTCCTAAATTTTTCCTGTTGATGGATGAAGCAGAAAGAAGAGTTTGATTTTCAGATACTGGATTCAGCTATGCAGCACTGCTGTCAGAATCTGATTGTGACTTGCACACTGAGCCAATCTGATACAGAAATCACCATGGGGAAAACATCTCTGGAATAAGAAGGGTCCTGTTTGCAGAAGTGTTTCTGATACTTTGCTTTGGCTTCTCACTCACTCCTTGGCCTTCTGACTGTGACCAAGTGTGTTATCAACCGAATATCTGATCCTGTAGGTCTGCCAGGGGACTAAAGGCCTGAGCCAAAGCTGAGCAAAGTCACTGGGGTGGTATTACCATAGATTTGAATCAGGCCCTAAACACTGTCCTTGCAGAGATGGATTAGGTCTTTCTCCAGCTGTATGGTCCAAAGCAAACCTCTTAACAAATAGTAATAAGCAATATGCAGAGTGTCAGAACTCAGAAGCTTCACATTTGTTTACTGCATTTTTGACTCAGTTAACTTGTCTTGGTGCAATTTTTCTTTAAAGGAAACTAATATGCTGTCATTTTCTGCATACTGAATAATCCTTCTAGTACACTCGCTCTTTTCTACAGATAACAAATGAAGCCCAACCTAGGGAGACCAGAACATTAAACTTCCTTCCTTACCAACTTTCTAAATCGACATTTGCCAGTTAGCCCACAATATGTTTTTGAACAACCCTCCACCCTCCCTCAGAGACAGCCATGGTCAGCATTCTCTCTCCTCTGCACTAACAAAGTACTAATAACAATAGTAATCACAGTCTGCCTACTCAGCCCACTCCAGGAGCATGGCGGCAAAGGGATGATCATTTCTCATTGTGAATTATGACAGAGGCACATCACCTCACCCCTGGAATAAAGTAGCACCTGCCAATCCTGTTAAAATGGCAAGGAGAGAAATGAAAGCCCTGCTGTAGCTGATCCGATTCCCTGCTGACTCTAATTACCCAGACGGGGAATTTTACAATTGCTTCCCCCACCAATTCCTGTCTAACGACTGCTCTGCAGTCTGCAGACTTCGGCTGGTTCTTTCTTTGTGTGCCTACTGCCACTGAGTGGATTGGCTTCCTAATGAGTCCTGACACTAATGGTACAGCAAGACAGTGCAATTACATATCCCCTCCCATTCGGACGAAACCTGGCAGGAAGTGACCCGAGACCTCACACCCTTCCAGCCAAAAGAATTCAGTTATAGTGCTTCACCAGCAGGGCCAGCTGGTGCACTATTCCCCCTCCCATTCCCATTTCACTTCCCCTTTCCCTTGTGCAGGTGGCTGGAAATAAATCTTTATGGCCTGGCCCAGGACTGGTTGATTGAGGATATTACCTTTCCACTTGAATCCAGAGGAGTCTGGGCCCACCGTGAGGCTTTGGAAATGTGAACTGGTACCTATCAAAAAGACATTTTAATTCCTACATTTCAGGGTTCTAATACACAGTTGTTTTCTATTAGGTGCTTAACAATGTGTGTAACTGAAGCTGCTTTAAGGGGGAAAACCATGTGCTTCTGTAATTTCCATGTTGATTATAGTACAGGTGTAAGAGACTAGAGCTACCTATTGAACTGTGAGTTAATTGTAGTAAGAAACAGATGTAGTCTGTTAATGAGGAGGTGGCATCTTTGTTAGTGAGGAGAAATTTGTGCCCTTTATTTCCTGAGATAGATGGCTTACAAAAGATGTGCTCGCAACTCTGGCCCCTACTGCGGCAGCATCTGAGCATTAGTGAATTTGCCTTCACAAGACCCCTGTGAAATAGGGAAGTATTAGCCCCATTTTACAGATGGAGAACAGAGGCACAGGCAGATGAAGTGACCTGCCCAAGGTCACATGGGGATTTGGTAGCAGAGCTGGGAAATTGACCTACATCTCCTGATTACAGTCCAGTACCTTAACCACAAGACTATTCTTGAGCCGATGCTGGTGGCCAGGGGTGCTGGAACAATTTGTATAGTGGAGGTGTTGAGAGCCACGGAATCAAACTAAAACAATGAGAGTCCTGTAGCACCTTAAAGACTAACAAATTTCTGCGGGCATAAGCTTTCATGGACTGCATCCCACTTCAAACTGTAAACTGTAAATCAAACTGTAAACTCTGCATATAATGGAAACCACTTCAAATGAGGGGCATCCTTAGTTCTAGCACCTATGCTGGTGCTCAGAACCTAGCCTCTCACATACCATTTAATCTCTCACTTCTTTACTATAGCGTGATAGGTAGAATCTCCTGGTTCTATTAACCTTACTGTTCCTTCTCTTTACCCACAAGAGTTCCTTCCGTCTCCTACCTCATAGCTGTTTGTCATTAGGCTAGCAGTTTCGTCCTCTCCCTTTCCCTTCCCTCCTCTTCTCTCTCTCCAGATAAGAAATCCCTGTTGCTCCCAGCTGTTTATCAGGTAGAATACCCCAGCCTCCTTTGCCCAAGTTCTGTGATTCTCTCCAGGACAGCATTGTCTGTGTGCTACTTTGGGGGTGCACGGTGCACTCTAATTGGAGTGTTTATGGATTATAAAGTTACAAGGGCTGTTCACACTTTTTAAAAAAAGGTTAAGTTGCTCCCTGGTGCAAGTAGTGGAATTACAATAGAAATAATTTCAGTCCATTTTGTCCTATTTTCCTTCTAAGTATGGTTAAAAAAACCACAAAGGGTTTAAATTGAAATCAAGGTTTTTTTAAAATGAAATTCATCATTCTTTTTACTTGTTTACCAAGAGCTCAGATCCACATTACACACCTCGTGGCATTTTTAGAGACAAAGAAGCCTTAAAAAGCATCACAAAATAAACAGATGTTCCCATTCTATGCCCAACAGCACAAAATGTACAATTCTGGACAAAAAAAAATAGTAATTTAAAGTGGCTCAGGGCACTTCTAGCTGGTGTTCTAGCCATTTTTTTTTTAAGCTTATAAAGTATTATTTGCTGTGGTATTCAATTAAGAACAAGAGCTTGCTATAGCAACCATAGCAATAAGAGGTACCATTCACACACTGCCTCTGAAAGACAGGCTTTAAAGCACCTGTTCAAAAACACTTGTTGATAAACCTGTGGCACGTGAGCATTTTATCTGGATTGTAAGGAGAAAGTTGTGCACTAAATAAATTCCACATCACTTGTATTGCTTGGCGTCTTTTCCCCAGCTTAATTTTTCAAAATTAGCACATTTTCATTGGAAAGCACAAGAATCAAGGCAACATCTTTGGCCAAGGACTACAAGAGAGAACATAAAATGTGCAACTTCTCCTTTCTGCCACCATGTGGCAGCAAACGTTTCTCTCCTCACTGCATCAATATCTTCATAGAGATTCCAGCTGTGACTTGGCGATTAGTCATTCCGGAGACCCTCTCTCATTCTACATCTGCCAGCTGTCAATAAGGGACTCCAGGGAGAATTACAAACTATTTCTGTAAAACTACAAGGGGCAGCAGAAGGGAGGATTTGATTAGTTTTTCCTTTCCTTTTTCTAGAGGAGTTATGGGTGCCAGCTATTTGCCTGCTCCCTGGCTTCTCTTTCTCCATTCTCCTTTGGCCTCCCAAAATCCCTAGTTTCCTTGTCTTCTACTTTCTCTTTCATTCCATTCCCTTTCTCATAGCTACCGAACAATGGCATTTTTCAAGAGGAATAGTTTTTCTTTTTCTTAATAATTGTTGCTCCAGAACTTGTTGCTTAATTCACAAACACGGGATAGGGGCAAGAGGAGGAAGGTAAAGAAAATCATTTCCATCTTGAGGTAGAGACAGGTGTAATTTTAGGCCCATATGGGTGAGTCTCCTGCACCTTTTCGTTAGGCCATACAGTCTTCCTCCGCACATTCCAACTTTTCTTCCCCATGCAACTCTTACAGCTATGTTATAATAATATCAGGGTGGAGTCTTCTAGGACCTTGTGCTGCTCTGAAAGGATGTTTCTGAACTAGGAAAACTCTAGAACTAGTAGCTCGGATTAACCACAATCAGCTAACACAGAATTAAACATTCTTGGTTTTGTTTAGACTAAGCTAAATGGTGAGAAAAACAAGGTTACTTACCAGTAACTGATGTTCTTCGAGATGTGCTGCTCATGTCCATTCCACTATAGGTATGTGCATGCCACTGTGCACGGTTACCCAGAACATTTTTTCCCTTTAGCAGCTCCCGTAGGGCTGGCTCCGGCACCCCCTGGAGCCCCATGCACATGCCGCGGTATATGAGGCGCTGCCGACCCTACGCCCCCTCAGTCCCTTCTTTCTGCCAACTCCGGCAGCAAGGACAGGGGATGGGTTGTGGAATGGACATGAGCAACACATCTCGAAGAACATCATTTACTGGTAAGTAACCTTGTCTTCTTCTTCGAGTGCTTGCTCATGTCCATTCCACTATAGGTGACTAACAAGCAATACTTTGGAGGTGGGTCAGAGTTATCGGTGAGCTGCCCTCAGCACCACTCTGCCGAATCCCGCATCCTCTCTCACCTGCTGGACAATGGCATAGTGGGACGTGAAGATATGCACTGACGACCAGGTGGCAGCTTTGCAGATGTCCTGCAGGGGCACTCTCTCCAGGAAGGCTGTAGATGAGGCTTGAGCTCTGGTTGAGCATGCTGTGATGGTTCCCGGAAGCGGCACCCTCACCTGCTCGTAGCAGAACTTGATGCATGATGTAATTCACATGGAGATGCGTTGGGTGGAGACAGGTGAGCCTTTCATCCAGCCACTGCGACAAAGAGCTGCGTCGGTTTCTGGAGCGGCTTTGTACGCTCGATGTAGAAGGCCAGGGCTCGTCTCACATCCAGCGAGTGCCATCTCCTCTCCTCCTTCAAACCATGAGATTTGGGAAAAAACATGGGGAGAAAAATGTCTTGATTACAATGAAATTGGGAAACCACCTTGGGAAGTAAGGCTGGATGCAGCCTTAACTGCACCTTATCCTTATAGAACACTGTATAAGGGGGCTCTGAGGTCAAAGCCCTAATCTCGGAGACCCTCCTAGCTGAGGTAATGGCCACCAGGAAGGCTTCCATGAAAGCGTGAGCAGAGGTCATGAAGCTATGGGTTCAAAGGGGAGCCCCGTGACTCTCGAGAGGACCAGGTTGAGATCCCAGGGAGGCACCGGGTCATGGACCTGCGGATAAAGCCTCTCCATCCGCTTGAGGAACCTGACCGACATGGGATGGGAGAACAGCGATCTCCCCTCTAGTGGCTGATGGAAGGCCGAAATGGCTGCCAGGTGAACCTTCAACAAGGTCAGCGCCAGACCCTGAAGCTTTAGCTGGAGCAGGTACTCCAGGATCACCTGTATAGGCGAGAGGCTGGGTGGAATACCCCCGGACTCTGCCCAACATGTAAACCACCTCCACTTAGCCCGATACACGACCTGTGTAGAAGGCTTCCTGCTGCCAAGCAGGACTTGCTGGACCTGCACTGAGCAGGCTTTTTCTCCCTCCATCAACCACAGAGCCTCCAGGCCATGAGATGCAGGGAGTCCAGGTCCGGATGCAACAGGTGACCGTGGTCCTGGGATAGAAGATCATGCCATCTTGGGAGCTCCAGGGGTAGGGCGATCAAAAGGTCCAGCAGCATGCTGAACCAGTGCTGTGTCGTCCAGGCTGGAGCGATGAGTATAATGTTCGCCCTGTCCCTCTTTATTTTCAGCAAGACCCTGGGCAGGAGCAGAATGGGCAGGAACACGTACATAAGGGTCCCCTTCCAGTCCATGAGGAACGTGTCGGAAATTGACCCAGTCCCACAACCCCAGAGGGAGCAGAACCTCGGACACTTCGTGTTCCAGGTCGACATGAATAGGTCCAGTTGGGGAACGCTCCACTTCTGGAAGATCATAGCCACCACCTCTGGGTGCAACGACCAGTCGTGGTGGGTAGAGATGACCTGCTGAGGCGATCTGCCTCATCGTTCCTCACTCCCCGGAAGGTGAGAGGCAGTCAAGTAGAAATCGTGCCTCACGGCAAAGTCCCACAAATGGATAGCTTCCTCACAGAGGGCTGAGGAGCACACTCCCCACTGCCTGTTTATGTAAAACATGGCTGCGGTTTTGTCTGTCAGCACCTGCACCGCTCTGCCTATCAGGAATCGGAGGAATATCTTGCACACTAGCAAATGGCCCTCAGCTCCTTCACGTTGATGTGCAGTGCCTCTCCTCCCCCGACCAGAGCCCCTGAATGCCTAGGCTGTCACTGATGTGGGCTCCCCATCCTACATTCAAAGTGTCAGAAATTAGGGTGACCAACGGGACCAGTTCCCTGAATGGAACGCCCTTCATCACTGCCCTGGGAGTCTGCCATCAGTTTAGGGAGGCTAAGATGGCCAGTGGGAACTGTGACTACCCAGTCCAATGGGTGTCTGCTCGGAACATATACCAAGGCCAACCATGCCTGAAGCGGTCTCAACCTCAGGCAAGCTAGTCTCACTACATACGTGCAGGCCTCCATGGCTGTTGTCTTGGGGCATCAGTGCAGTTGGGAGATGATAGAGACCATTGCCTCGAAACATGGCTGAGCCAGGAAGGCTCTGGCATGGAAAGCATCCAAGGTAGCCCCAATGAACTCTATTCGTTGCACTGGGGTTAGTGTGGATTTCTGTTTGTTTATGGAGCAAGTCACGCTTTCCTGCACTTGGGACCTGGACCTGCCCCTGATCAGCCAATCGTCTAGGTAAGGAAAAATTTGCACACCCTTTCATCTCAGGTGGGCAGCCACCACCGCCATGCACTTGGTAAACACCCTTGGAGCCAAAGATAGGCCGAAGGGCAGGGCTGTAAACTGGTAGTGGGAGCCAGCAACCGTGAAACGGAGGAAACGCCTGTGGCTGGGGAGGACAGACACATGAAAGCACGCGTCCTTGAGATCAAGGGTGGCATACCAGTCTCCTGGATCCAGGGAAGGGATTTTGGAGGCTAGGGAGACCATGAGAAACCTGAGTCGTTTGACATATTTGTTTAGATGACACAGGTCTAATATGGGTCTCAGACCCCCCCTTTGCCTTGGGGATGAGGAAATACCTCAAATAGACACCTTCCCCCTTCTGCCTTGAGGGACCATTTCCACCGCTCCCAGGTTGAGGAGGGTGTACACTTCCTGTAAGAGTTGCTCGTGAGAGGGATCCCTGAAGAGGGATGGAGGGAGAGGGTTGTTGGGAGGGATAGATGTAAACTGCAGGGCATAGCCCCCTGAGACTATCCCAAGCACCCAACGGTCCAAAATGATTTTTGCCCATTTGGGATAGAAGGGTCTTAACCTGTTTAGGAAGGGATGGGGTAGATCCAGGAGAGCAGTCGGGGCGCCACCCTCGGGCGCACCATCAAAATTGTCTCCTTTGGTTGCCCGACCTCCTGGGGGGCCCTTGCTGGGGAGCTGAGGACAAGCTAGGGGACTGATTTATTCTTCTAAATCCCCTATTTCTGTCCCTATTCCTATAGGGTTGGAAAGGCCTGGGTGGAAGCCTTGGTTGCTGCTGCGCCTGGGGCCGTGACTGACGCTTGGAAGACTGGGGCATGTAAAGGCCCAGGGAGTGAAGCGTGGCCCTGGAGTCCTTCAGACCATGCAACTTTGCAACGGTCTGGTCTGAGAATAGGGCCGACCCATCAAAGGGGAGGAATAGCCCCGAGGATTGCAGCCACGAGCACCTTCTCATACAGATGGTGGAGGCTATGGCCCTGCCTGCCGAGTCAGCAGCATCACAGGACATCTGGAGTGCTGCCCTAGCTATCGCGGTTCCTTCCTCCACGATAGTGTTAAAGTCTGCGGCCTGGTCCTGGGGCTGGGCCTCAACGAACCGCCTGAGGGAGTCCCACATGTTGAAATTATATCTGCCCAGGAGGGCCTGATGGTTGGCAATCCTGAACTGCAGGCTTGCCGTGGAATAAATCTGTCTCTCAAACAAGTCCAACTCCTTATTGTCCTTGTTCTTGGGAGTCGATCCTGGCTGACCTTGCCTGTCTCGCTGGTCAGCCGCATCGACTACCAGGGTTTCCAGGACGGGGTGTGTGAACAAATACTCAACCCTCAGCCGGGATGTAGTATTTCGTCTTGGCCACCTTTGACGTAGGGGCGACCGAGGAAGGGGTTTGCCACAGGGCATTTACAATCTTAAGAACCCATTCATGGACTGGGAGGCCACTTTCACTGGGGCAGCCGCCGCCAGCACATTGAAGAGGCTATCTGTGGCCTCTTTTAACTCCTTCACCTCCAGCCCCAAGTTGGAGGCCACCCTCTTGAGCAGCTCCTGATGCACCCTGAAATCCTCCAGTGGCGCAGAGTGGTCCAGGGAGACTGCCTCGTCAGGTGAGGAGGAAGACAACTGCAGAGGTGCAGCCTGCAGGTGCGCCCCTTCCTGGCGAAGGGTTGTACCCATTGAGGTTCCCTCCAGGGGGTCCGATTCTTCATCCAAGGAGTGGTGCCTATGGGCCTTCTCCTGTGCCGGAGGCTTAATGGATTGGGGCCCTGGCCCCACCTGGATCCCCCATGAGGCCTAATAAGGCCATTGTTGCAGCCATTGTCCCTGGGGCCAACCCGGGGCTGACTGCACCACAGGATCTGATGCTTTGTGAGGGCATTTGTTTGCCCGAGGACTGTCCCCCCAGGGAGACCCCGAGTCATCGTCATAGTCAGAGGCCCTGGACCTGCGGTGCTGTGTTTGTCCTCTGTCCTGGGCACCCTTCCATGGCGGGGACCGCCCTCTCGACACCTCCGACCTGCAGGACGACGAGGACTGCCTCCATTGCTGTTAGCAGTGCTGAAGAGCGGGGTTGCCCTCCGAAGAGCTAGAGGTACCAGAGCATCATCTCGGAACCGATGATTTCTGCTGCCGCTTGCCTTGCGGCTCTGCAGACACCTTCAATGACTGAGGTCGGCGCCGTCCCAAGCTCCTCGGTACTGAGCTGGACTCCGGCAACCGGGTTCTGCGCTATGAACTCTGCGGTGCCGGGTCTTCCTCCAGTGACAAGGTTCCACGCCACCTCAGTGCGGGCAAACTCATTGGTGCTGGGTCCTCCGACGGTGACCAGGTTCTGCACTGTCTAGGTATGGGTGAACTCCTCGGTGCTGGGAATCTGGAACAGGAGTGGTCCAAGTGCCACCTGGCAGACCTCAACCACAGCCACCTCCTGGCATGCGCTGCCTCCAGTGCCGGGGAGCGACGTCGGCGCCGAGAGGGAGACTCCATGTCCCATGCCAAGCAGGTCGGCTCGACAACGCTGACCTAGAGCAAGTACTAGGGGACTGGCTCTGCTCTACCCTAGGAGACCATCCAGTGGGAGATCTTCCTCCCCGTACTGGGGATCTCCACCACCATTCAAGGGGACCCAACGCGGGTTTCCCCCGTGACACCGGCCTCTTCTCCCTTGGCAGAAGGCAGGGCGGAGGTGGCGTAGGCAAGGCCAACAAGGCTCTTGCTGCCTGAAAAGCCTCCGGTGTCGACGGCATCGACAGGGGCACTCTCCCACCCCCAGAGTTCAGGGGAGGCTCCCTGACCAGAGATGCAGGCACTGGAGAAAGAATCTCGATGGGCCAGGTCCGGTGCATCTCCGTACTCAACCTGCCCGTACCGACGGTGCAGGGGAGTGTCCATGCTCTGCTTCTTTCTCTTCGGTGCCAGCAATGTTGCACGGTGCCAAGTTGAGGGCAGCACCGACGGTGCGCTCTGTACCAAAGTCACACTCGGTGCTGAGGTGGAGCGGGTCGGCTCGGACACCAGGAGGAGCGCTGCCTCCATCAGCAGTGCTTTCAACTGGATTTCTCGGTCCTTCTGAGTCCTCAGTTTGAAAGCCCTGAAGATCTTGCACTTGTCTTTTCTGTGGGCTTCCCCAAAGCACTTAGGGCAGCATTCACGGGGGTCGCTGAGCGGGAAAGCCTTCCTGCAGGAGGCACACAGCTTGAAGCCCAGCGACCAGGGCATGGCTCAGCTGCTCGAAGTCCCCGCAGGAACTTTCCTTATCTCTAACTACTCTTAACACTAAACTACTTAACAAAACAGAATTAACTTAGAATATCAAACAAGTCCAAACAAGAGGAATATTATTTGCTGAGAGCAAGGCTAGTCCCAGCAACCATCACAGGCAGAAAGAAGGAACTGAGGGGCGTAGGGCTGGCAGCACCTCATATACCGCGGCATGCACATGGGGCTCCATGGCATGCTGGAGCCGGCCCGACGGGATCTGCTAAGGGGAAAAATGTTCTGGGTAACTGTACATGGAGGCGTGCACACAACTATAGTGGAATGGACATAAGCAAGCACTCGAAGAAGAACATGTATTAATTAAAAGATGTTATCTAACATTTCCAAATGCTCATTTTAGACAAACCCACTAGAAGGCTTACGAATGGCCATTTCCCCATCTACTTCCCCTAGTGGTGGAGTGCATCACCTCAATTGTATATTTGGCCTCTGCTAATCTGATATCTGTTCCTCAGTCTTTCATCTACAGTGTAGTCACTAAGGCCAGGTCTACACTTACCATGAAATTCGGCGGCAGTCGACGGGAGATACACAAGCTATGTAGAGTAGCTTGCATATCTCCTGTTGACTTCCTAAATTCTAAATAGCGTGGCGTCCCCACTATGCTGCACCAACAGGAAATGCCTTCCCATCAACGCAGCATTACTCTTTTTCCGGAGGGGTATTTATTTGGTCAACTTCCAGATCGATTGAGCGAGTCTCCACTTCCGTTCAATCGATCCCGAAGAATCAATCAGATGGCGGCGAATTTGCCGCCGTCAGTGAAGACATACCTGAATTCAAATTGGCAGAGTTCCACACTGGAGGATCAGAAATGGTGGTCATTTCATCCTGATTACTTAGATCCTTCACTTGCAGTGTTCCTCACTTCCTGTGTCAAATTGTGTTGCTATATGCTGTCAGATAACAATAGCATCGCCCTGCAGAGGTGGTTGCATTTCAGTGCTGGATGTCCTTTGTATATGCAGTTTGTAAATTGCTTCGGAATTAAAGGTGCTATATAAGCATATGATATCATTGCTGTCTCCATAAGGCTATCTGCAAACAAACTAAATTGCACATAAGTTTAGGAGGGTAGACGCAGAGCAATGCTTTAGTTTTAGATCTGTGCAAGATGTGCTTTTTGCTAGGAGATCTAGTTCTTATCAAAACCTTCTGCCATCATGGCCCATGTTATCTTTAACAACAAGAGAGTCTGTTCTATTATAATAGATTGTTGTCGTTTTAAGCTATCATTTTGGGAAACACCAACATACATATACATACCTCTAAATGAGATAAAATAGACTGGCAAATCTCACCAATTAAAGATTAATTAATAGGGAGCATTGACTGGACCTCTGTCCAGTCACTGACTTCAGCAACCAGTCGTAATGCCCAGAATAAGCAAATTCACGGCCCTCATCCCACTTCCCATGTGCTGCCACTGACTACACACGACTCTCATTCTGCTTGTAGAGCTCAAACAACAGTCCTGATTAGACTGATTTCAATCTTCTTTAAAAAGCCATGGATGATTCTAAGTGAAATGATGTTGCACCAATTGTTTTAATTAAAAGAACCCCATTTTCTCCTTGAGTAGAATTACACTCCAGGTAGCCATAACACCAGCTTTCAGTGCTGACAAGTAAACCAACAGGTAGCCTATTTGCCAATTACCTGAGTATCATATCCAGCTTATTCAGCACATTTTCACCTGGAGTCTGTTGCATTCAGCCAGGCATTTATAGCCCAATTTATTAATGATTCTCTTAATGCAATAGCTACAAATTTCACTATATCACTTCAAAAGATGTTAAATTATTTGTTTTGGCAGAATAATCTCCTTCCTCCCCACAATGCAATGTACGGCTCATCAATTAGAAGAAAAAGTGGTTTCATTTAGCTCCAAGATGTGCATTGGTTTCCTATGAGGGCAACTCCTGCAGCTTTGCACTGCATATTTTAAAGCTTATATTTTAAAAAGCCTCACGTTGCTACATATTTTAAATATTTTGTCCCAATATGGTCTGATTATTGTTAATCAGGGAATTGTTGCGAGTAAAGTTCCTACACACTGTATTTCATCTTGGCAAAGGTCTGGAGGATGAACAGAGAAAAAGACTTCTGCTGTTCCGACTCACAACTAAGAAATCACAAAGTCACAGTGTCAGTGCACGAAGCTCCTTTCTAGTCATCTGTCTAAAAGGTCCCTATTTGGCAGGCATTTAGGGCCTTGTTTCTGAGCAGGAGAACCTGAAGCTCCCATTGACTTCAGCGACTAATGAGTTCTCAGTCCCTGTGAAAGATAGGCCCTTATTTTCTGTAGGAGTTGGCTATTAAAATCTGCAGGATTCTCTGAGCTTGGAACCCATGATGAGAAATACTAATTCCCATTTGCTCCTCATCAGATCTTTTTTCTTTACTGTGAAGTGCTGTGGACTATGAAGGCACCTCCCACCCACATGCTCAAGTCTGGAAGGTAGCTCTGGTAGAGGATGTACCAATATCTGAGCTGCATATTCCTGGATATATGTATACTATCAAAAGCTGACTGATGACTGCCCATCTGACTCCTCTGCCTATCAGTTCTCAGCTGTTTGAGCTCTGAGAACAAAATAGTCCAGGCTCATCAGAATATTCTAAACACTGAGCTAAGAGACAAACATGCCCTGAGACATGACTGCTACTCATCTCAGTTATCTGTTACCTACCCCACTAACACTGCTCAGAACAGCTCTCTAGGGCTGAATATATGCAAGGTAGAGGGAAAACTCTATGACTACTACAGGGCCAACAAAGATGTGACACTGAAGGCTATCTATAAAGAAGGTGAAAAGGAGTGGTCACCAAAATTAGTGGGAAGGGCCACAAGCTTTTGAGTCCTAAGCACTTTTATTCAATATTTTAATCTTTATCCCACAACAGACTCAGTAGCATAACAAATCAGCCAAGCGTGAATGAAAGTGGAAGTTCAAGACTGATCTTGGAGGCTAGATGGATAAATCTCAGGGATTGGTACTGCCTAACCTAGAGACAGCAGCAGGCAGAGCTAAGTGCCCCCTCTCCCCCCTTTAAAACAAGTATGCTCAGGCCAGAGCAGGACCACCAGATGAAGTAACCATTGGGTGGCCGGAGGACACTTAAAGAAGCACAAGCTGCTTCCTCAAAGAAGTTCTGTTTGAAGTTTTAACCAGGCTCAGTCTGGGCGTGTTAGAGGCAGCAGATCTCACCCATTGATCCTCTGGCTTTGGGAAGAAGCTTTTGCTGGTGAAGTGTCTGGATAAAAGGCAAGATATCTATTTCACCAGTTTAACTTTGCCCATCTCTAACTATGATGCTCCTTGCATCCCCAAGCATTCATTTTTGGTGTCCAGTAATCCTGATCCTTTCCCCTCCACCCTAGCCCTCCACAGTGGCATTTTGTACCATAGCTTCTCCTCCTGTAAGTCTTCCTGGGGAAAGCCAGCTCTAATGCTAGGTTTAGAGACAATGCTATGCCTCTATGGATTGTAATGTTCTGCAGCAAAGCAAACTTTGCCTTCAACAGCCACAACAAAACAACAAATCCACCCCTTAATTTTCTACACTCTATTTTCCTAATTAGGTGGGTGGAAGAACAAATGTCCACATGCAGAAAGTAGGTGGGCACATGCTAGATAAATCCCATACTCTCAATACTTGGCATTGAAACGTGCAACCATTATGTCTTCTAAATGTCAGGGAACTAGCTCCAATTCTGAGAGGTGCCAGACACCTGCTCCCATTTCTCCCAGATTCGCCTTATGCTGTTGCATCTTTCACTCAGAGGCCTGGCTGTAATTCCATTCTGCACAATTGGAGCCTTAAATTGAGGGTTCTGAGTGGTATTCAGACCCCTCCTCCTGTCTTCTGTGATTTATGAAAGACAAACACAAACTGTGTAGTGGCAGAACCCAAGTTCTGAAGGCCACCATGGGTATTTTAGTGCCCAGGATGGCATAAACACCTCTCAGTATTCACTCCACATACCAATAAGCAGCATGGTTTAAGATATGGAGGATCTGAAAAGCCTTAGCTATAGTGAACAGCATAAGCAACTAAATCTTAAATGGAAGTGACACTGGTAAACCAAATGCCAGCACTACTGAATCGGCTACTCCAGATGCCATTTGGTTTCCTGCATAGGAGAGGCACACATTCTCCTGCCCACCCCAAAGGACTCTCTGCATACAGACACACAATGGTGCTCGTGCAAAGGCAGAGCCAGCAGACCTACCACTCATGGCTCCCCATGAAATGGGGCAGCAGGAGCCATGAAGCTGGTTTCATAGCACTGCTGCTGCTCCTCCACAGCCTGTGAGGAGAGGGCTCCTGTCCTTTTTCCGCCGGCAGCCCCTGAACACAACCCAAATATTTGTGCTGTGCATTAGGAAAAGGATTTGCCCCAAAGTGCAGAAGTGTGTCACAATCCACCATCACCTTCCCATCCCAGCACAACAGTAAAACCATAGACTATCTCATTTGGCAAGAGAGGAAGCTGGGGCTGGTCATTGCTGCAGTTCAGATATGGTCCGGTGAGTCCACCACATACAACCCCCCCACTGAGCCAATATTTCCACCAGGGCTGCTTTTCCTCAGTGTCCTTCAGCTCTGCACATTACCACTACCTGCATTCAGGTGGCATGGTTCTTTGTATGCTGGTTATAAATAATCTGCCATTGTGGGAACCTTGGGTAGTAGTGCACCTTGGTCCCTTCTATTCTCTGCCTGTGGCACATAAAACCTTGGTCTCATTTCATTTACTGAGTTTAGCGTGCGGGTTCTGGGTGGCATCAGTGGGTTTTGATATACAGGAGGTCAGACTACATGAGCTGGTGATCCCTTCTGGTCTTCAATTCTATGGCTCTATGGCTTGCCTTCGCACAGTTTCAAAACCCACATTACTTCAGGTTTCAGGTCCCATGGCAGCCTCAGCTGATCACTTTTCTGTGAGCTGGTCTCTAGAACATCTGACTCTGTCACTTTCTTGTAAGCTGAGGCGAGATGACTGATTGCTGTTAGCTTCAGAGCACATTCCAGCTTTCTAGCTGAACTGCTAGTACAACCCTTTAGTACATGCTACAGCTAGTATGGTCTAGTATCACTGAAGACAAACTCTTTCATACATTCACTACGAAGTACATTATGATTTTTATTCAGTATATAGAAACACAAAAGAGATTAAGTGATACTAGATGGACAAAAGGAGAGGGAGACCTGAATAGCCAGATGTGTATAGGCCAGATTTGCTCTCGGTTAACCCAGGATAAATCAGGAATAAATCGAAAACATCGGGTTAAATGATATCAGAATCTGGCCCACATGTCTAAAAACACACACCAAACATTTTCAGAATCTTTTAGTCTGTCTGCTAGGAAGCTCAGACCCTTGTATTCTGGGGACGGAGCCATGTGGATTTCCACTTCTGGAGTATTAACTTCTTTTCAACCAGTGCAATCCACAGGAGCTGTGTGTGTCTTGGAATCAGAAAAAGCTAGCTGTCTACTTCACCCGGTGTGAATAAGGGCAGATTTACACTTTCAAACAGAACTGTAAAGAATATCTGTTGCCTGATGCCAGAAACAACCATGCCTCCCCTTGATATCAACAGGCAGTCTATAGATTTACTTTCTTTTGAAAATGCCAGCAGTCTAAAACTTGAGGGCCCTTTAGAGATCAACCGTCAAAAGAAGCAAAAGGCAGTGTGATTCTGTTAGAGACTTGCAAAGAGATTCAAGATTATGATTGCATAACATGTGGTCTTGGAGAGCTGCCCGATCTCAGCTTATACAGGAAACATTAGCACAGCCAATTGTGCTATAAGCAACAGAAACAAAACAAGATCCTTCCTGAGTCTGTTGAACAATATCTAGTTTCAGGGGGAGGGGAAGAAAAGGGAAGTCAGGATAATGGAGAAGGAAGGGGAAGAACCAGTGAGTAATAATGGAAGGAAAGGAGATGAGTGCTTGGGATTCCAGGGATGATGTAAAACTGAAATGAGAGCATCTAGATTCCATTAATCTTATCTATTTCCTCTTCCCACAGGTGCAGCCAGTCCAGCATCCTGAAATTCACAAAGCTAGCAGGTCCATCTTACTTGGAGTGTATGCACAAAAGAAACATCTGCTTTTGTTATAGCAGAAGAAAAACAAATATATGATGGCAGGGGAGGAAGAATGCAGCATATTTTAGATAGCTTTACCCTGTGACTGAATGCAGTCCAAAGCTTAAAGAGAATGTCAACATAGGTTCGTTGTCCTTAATACTGCTAGAATACAGATAAGCCAAAAACACAGCCACAAACCCCAACCCATTTAAATGTCATGGAAGGGGAAAAGATTAAGGGCGGGGAGGAAATGTGTTTGGATTTGAGTCCCTAGATATTAATCCAATTTTGGATCTGGGTTGGATACAAAACTGAAAAAGGTCTAGTTTTCTGGTCCCAACAAAGAGAGCCAGAATCTTTAAACAGACTTTCATGGGAGATTTCAGGTAAGATTTCCACCATTCAGGATGGCAGAAGTCTCATGAAATCAGCTGATCATGAAATCTTCATGTGACTCTGGTGCTGTCAAATGCAAACCCAAACCACAGCCATGATTTGGCTTTGAACCCACACAACTGAAAATATGGATTCACATCCAAACACAGAATTCCTGTAGATGAGACTCCATGTTTTCAATCCCAATTTTCAAAGGACTCAGACTAGTCTCTCTGACTATTTCACAGGTCACATAATTTTTTCTCACTCCCTTTGATAAAAGTGTAGCATTTCTGTATTATTATTTTTGGTTTTGTTTGGACTAATTTCACTGTTATAAAGATGCTCTCTCTTCATTATCAGACTTTTTATATAATAGCATCTCTTCTCTCTAATGTATGTATCTTAATACTTCACTCAATCACCACATACTTACTCATTTTCCTTTCAACCAGCAGTGCAGTCACACTAGTGTAATTCGGCAGATGAGAGAGCTGTGAAAACCAGATTAACTGTAAATTTAAGTGCTCCAACTATACCAGAAGTTTTTCCATTATGATTCAGCTATATTTTGTCTAGAGTATTTAATCTGTACTTTTTTTCAGAGTATTTTCTCTTAGGAGAGCTGGCTGAAATCTTTCAAGTTTCAAAATTGCAACAAAATTTCAAATTTAAAAGATATATGGGAAAAATCTTGACAAAGTTGTCATGAATTTTCAAGATGCTGCATATGTGTATTACACCTCTTGGAGGGGGAAACTGGGTTATATTTTATTGTGATATTTGAGAAAGCATGTAATCCGTGTAGTTATCACAAAGCAGGTCTCTGGCTGATAACTTCTCTCAAATGTGAGACGTCTCACCCTGCTTGACACTGCTGATTAAAGAGCTCCTAAAGTGAGTACAGAAAGGCAACCATTTCATGTGGCAGCCACATTGCTACCTCATCTTGTACTACAAAAAAACCCCATGTATTCTAAGAGAGAACAAACAGGTTCATTGAACTCCAATGATTGCTCCTGTCTTTCCAGCAGAGATCCATAGGTACAATGGGCCCTGGCATCTGGGGAATCTAACCACTAGCTTGTGGAAAAACAGTCAGCCATGCTTAACTCAGTTTGAGCCTTCTACACAAATTCTTTTATTCTTCTGCCACACAAATGCAAAAAATATGAAAAAGTAACAAAAGCGATAGTCCTGCCCTGACACTTCCTCAAGAGTCACAGCACTCCCTCTGCCTCAATGGGACTACAGGGCCAGCCACTACTGAGGGAAGCATTTGCCTTTGCACAGGCCCTACTTTGGGGCCTCTTCTATTTTCCAGCTGTGGTTCAGAGCCAATCATTAGTTGCTGCTTAGCTGGATCAGCTGTCTCCCAACACCTGCCCGCTGCTTGTTGCTCTATGGCTCCACAGGCCCTTAAAGCAGCAAAAACGGCACAATTCTGTCTCAGCGCAAGTCCATTGAAATCATGTTATGCTGAAGTCAATGGAGTTATATCTGCTTACACCATGACTAAATTTGGCTCACTAGGTATGATATTTTAGCTACTATCCCATCTCAACCAGTGGACAACATCATGTGCATAAGAAGGTTCCCTGACAGCTATACTGCCTGGAATGACACTGCAGGGCTGGACAATGTTGATAATTCCTGGAAGACCAAATCATAGAAATGATATATGTTCAGCAATAATATAAACATGGTAGTTTGGTGGGCAGGGGTGTGTACTCAGAGGACAACCCATATTCACCTGAGACAGGGATGCAAGGTTGTGAAATGAGGAAGAAGAACTTCAAAAGCACTGAGAGACATGTTTGTGGTGATATTCTGCATGAACCTAACTTTTCCTTGGCAGCATGGAAGAAGATTGCAAAAGAGACCAACTGAAACCATGCCATAGAAATTGCACAGAAAGTTCTGAAGCAAGGGAAGGTGTGCCCCTCGGTTTAGGTACCCCACATTAGAAAGGATTATTTGCAGAGTTGGTGAAACTATGTTGATCCCAGGATATTAGAGAGACAAGTGGCGTGAGGTAATATCTTTAATGAAACCAGCTTCTGTTGGTGAAAGACACACAGAGCGAGCTCCTCTTCTTCAGGCTTGGAAAAGTGTCACAGCTAAATACAAGGGGGAACAGAAAACAATTTGGTCCCCTTTGTATTTAGCTGTGACACTTTGAGTACCTTTCCCAGACCTGAAGTAGAGCTCTGTGCAGTTCAAAAACTTGTTTCTCTCCCCATCAGAAGTTGGTCCAATAAAATATATTACTTCACCCATCTTCTCTCTTTAGAAGGGTGATTTCCATCCTTAAATCCTTTTACTTGATACATAAAAAGCTTTAGGCACATGTATCTCTAGTAAGAGAGCATGTGGTCTAATTTGGCACTTTGTCCACCAGCAGGAGGCTCTGCTGCCAGCTATTCTCAATCCAATTTAGGTTGGCATCTATGCGACTGGTTGAAACTGACATACTGTGCCACATTATAAGTGGGAACAATACCATCCTAACAGATTAGCAGGAAAGATGGTATGTCAGATTATCAGTATCTGGATAAAGTTTAAGTGTTAAGGGTGGGATCCCTGTCCAAAAATGTTGAAACGACAGTCTGTCTCCAGCCTGCCCAACAACAGCTAGGAAATTACGTCATACAGTGCGCCAGCTGGGCTTTGTAAACCCCAAAGTCGCTTCCAGAGCCATATGGAAGTGGAGTTTTGCTCCAGGGAATCAGGTTCCACAAAGAATAGGAGAAGTATAAGCAGATCTCCATGGGAAACCCTCATAAATCTCAGTGAATTGGTGAATTTTGTGTCTTCGCTGTTTTTCTTGCTGAATGTCTTGTTTAGTTGGAAAGCCAAATCTGAGCCCTTCTGTGGCTTCTGTTCCACAGAAAATGTTGACTGCTTACTGTATGCTGAATTTTGTAATGGAAAAAGGTAGGATCAGATTGTGACTGACCCTGTGCAGATGCACAAAAGGATGGGGGAAAGAGACCCCACAGCTATTCCACACTGACTAATGAGGTGGGGCTGGCTTGGAAGGATAACGCACAGCACGGTGCACACTATATTGTGTTAAAGGATGTGCCAGCCCCCCCCACTTCCCATACAGACACTATTACTGGGTCAGCCAGAATGCCTTCCTGGATTCCACAGGCTACAGAGCTCCTCTGCTCACACATCTTCAACAAAGGCTGCAACTTCACAGCCACAGTATAGACCTGACCGTCCTAAAGACCATATGTCTAGCCCTGAGAAATGCTAAGTACTCTCAGATCTCACAAAACAGGGCTCTCAGGTTCCCATAAAAATCAACAGCGGCTCCTGCATCTTTTGCGTGATGCTCATTGCACCCAATAAAGCGGTAATATTTGCAATGCAGCAGGGGGGTCACACTTGTGAGCAGCGCCAGAGCAATTTGATTGGATTCCCATTTAGATCTAATTCTCACTAAATTAGGCTTTTCTTCTTAATTGAAAGATATACCTGACATCTGGCTTGTACAGATGACTTGTGATAAAGTAGTATATTTTTAGTATCCTTTCCAATACTTTTAGTATCCCTAATGAATACTGTTTTGGAAGTGGGGAGGCGTTTAATCTAAATATGCATAGAGTCCATCTTAAGTGTTTTGAGAAATTCTTCAAAGGTACATGTTACACTTTAAAACTTGGAAATATTTTTAAGACAAGATAAGATCTCAAGGAAACATTTACTGGGCCTTTGAAAAAATGTAAATTAAAACTGCAAAAAGTGTGTCACTCATTTTCATTGCAGTTAATATATTTAATCCTAAAGAGAAAGCAAGCACAACTCTTCAAGGGTTTGAATTTCTGCAGTTTAGGTGAGTTTATATATGTATGTTTATATTATATATTTATAGTGTGTAAATGATCCCCCCTTGTGGGCGGCGACGGTGGCTCTCTCTTGCTCTCAATTTCCAAGGGAAGCCACACCTCCTGGCACCTGCGCCCTGCAAGGAGTATAATATAAAATAAAGGGGCCCATCTCCTGTCCTTAGCAGGGGTGAGCCCCAGTTTCAGACCTGGCCCTTAGGAGGGCGAGTCAACCAAACGGGGAAGTAGTCTCTGGCCCTTTAGTAGGGCAGGCACGCTGTTCAAGGCCCCGAAACTTAGGCAGGGTGGGCCAGTAAATGGGGACAGTCTCGAGCCCTTCGTCGGGTGAGGAGCCAGCGCTGAGCCCCAGCCCTTAGGCAGGGTGGGCGAAGCAAACGGGAACAGTCTCGAGCCCTTCGTAGGGCGAATAAGCAGTTCTGAAGCCCTGACCCTTAGGCAGGGTGGGTGTAACCACGGGAACAGTCTCTAGCCCCTCACAGGGTGAGGAAATAGTCTACAGCCCAGCCCTCAACAGGGCGGGCAGGCAGCGGGGAACAGCCTCCAGCCCCAGCAAGGTGAGTCAGTATTCTACGGCCTAGCCCTCTGGCAGGGCAGGCAGGCCATGGGGAAAACAGTCTCTAGCTCCCCCGAGGGGCGAGTAAGCAGTCCCAAAGCCCTGGCCCTTAGACAGGGCAGGGCAGACAGCAGGGAACAGGCTCTGGCCTTCAGCGGGCGATCACCCCATCTCCACTGCATCCCAGCCCAGGCCCTGTCAGTGAAGGGACACCCCATCACTAGGACAGCAGGGCTCCAGCCGAAACACTCTGCCTTAGTGCAAGCGCAAGCTCAGCCGGACTGTAGTCAGCTACCGCTGGGCTACTTCCTCCCACCTTCTCCCTAGAGTACCTGGTCTCTTGGGCCATATCCCAGTTCTCCAGGGCACTCTGCCCGAGGGAAACTCCAGAAGCCCTCAGCCTCGTTGCTTGACATTAGGTCCAGGAACTCTTCAGAGTCATCAGTGGAGGGCAGCTCCTCTAGGTTGCAGGGTCCTGGGGTCTCCTCTGGCTCACCAGGGGTTGGCAGATCGGGTAGCTCCTCCAGGTCCTCAGGCACTGGGAAGCTCCAGCAGCCTTTCCTCAGGGTCATAAGATCCAGGGGTTTCCTCCGGCTCGCTGGGTTCAGGTAGCTCCTCCAGGTCCTCAGGGCCCCATACAGTGGGTAGCTCCAGCAGCCTCTCCTCCGTGGAGCAGTCGGCTGCAACCCTAGGCTCTGGCACCAAGGGAGAGGTGTCCTTCTCCCTCTATCGCCTTTCCTTGACTGAGCGGGCAGGCCTGGCTTTTATACTCCTATTCCCGCCTCCCTGCTTCTGGTCAGGTGGTGTACTCCGGGCTCCAACCCCCAGAGGGGGATTGGCTTTCCCTCACTGCTAATCTCCAAGGGAGGCCATATCTTTCGGCTACATAGTGTTTGGGGAATGACACTCAGATGCAACTTGCTGAATTCTAAGAGTCCTTCAGTAACTGGAACATTGCATTCTAATGCATTCTGATTAATCAAATTACTTATTTATCGCATACGTTGGTAATGCAAGGAAATGTATTCAGCCCAAAATTAATCCAGGCAGCCAGCCATGGTCAGATGAATGAAAGTGACCAAAAGCAGATTGGAACAGAAAGCAATGGGAGGAAAGGACCTTTAAGGCTGTTTAGTCTCCAAAAATATCAGATAAAAGTCTTAAGGGGGCAAAATCAATATTTCCCAATAAAGAATGCAGAAATACTTCTCCTTCTGGTCTTGGGCAGTGATCCTGAGTTGAGAGCCCATTGCATAATTTCCCTTTCTCTATGATTGTATGTTTTACTTCTGTGACCCATTTCTCCTCTACTGACCCAAGGATGGAGGAGAAAAAGCAGCTAGAATGCAAGCTGTTCAACAGAGATTTGAAGAGTCCATGGACTTTCTGTCACAGCCTGTTGGGGATGCTTTTCTTGGAAGGAACAGGAAGGCTGCAAGCATTGCCAATCTTGTGCTGAGCTGCCACTCGCTGGAGCTCAGCAAGGTTGGGAATGCAGAGAGTTACGCCTGGGCTGCTGAGACAGGGTAAGATCAAGTCGAGAATAAGATCACTGGATCATAATCTCATTCTCGGCAAAATCTTCTTGGGGGTATGTGGACATCAGGAGAGCTAATGAACAGCACGTCACCAGCTTAGTTGTGTTGAACCAACTTCACAGCTCATAGAAGGAAAGGATAAAATTCTACAGTGATAGCACAAAACACTGAGAGCCAAAATCCTGACCTTAAGAAAAGGTAAGGATCCCATGTGGCTCTATGTCAGGTAGACCAGGCCCCAGGCAGCCTGGACCAAAGTGTGAAGTGAAAGGAGGGGTAGCTGTACTTGATCCATAGACCAGCGGTGATGGTGGCCAGTGGTAAAATGCTTGGGAGAGGGTGGTTCTTCAATTCGATAGGGGAGAGTTCAGAGCTGTCAATCAGATGGCATTTTTGGCATGGGCACCTGGTTCAGCCTGTCCTCATCCAGAGAAGACATTCACCTGCTGAGACATCGTGGAAGCTGCAGTATCACTGGCACTGCTCCAGTAGAAGCGAGTGAGTGAGACAAGGACTGGGGCCTTTTAAATATTTTCTGGAACACATGTGTCCTTAGGAGCAAACTTTTCCCAACCTCTCCCCACCCGTCATTGCCCTGCTGGGTGTGGATATCTGGCTGTCATCTACGAGATGCCGTCAGGCCACACAATTGACTCAGACTCTCCCTTTTCTGGGATTTAGCCAGGGAGGTGAGCTCTCACCATGTTGGAATAGCAGGGAGCTACTGGGCATGCTCATGATGTTATTCCCAGAGTTCAGCTTCCCTACAGGATAGTCAGGCAAACTCTGGGGGTGCAGACTCTGCATTAGGTTTTATTGTTTTGTTTCAAGGGAATGGTGTCTTCCTCCTCAGAATCAACTTTGGCCTCCCTAGGTGTGCAATACAGCCACAGCTGGGGCCTCATCTGGCTCTTGTAAGGTCTACTTGGGGCTGTTACTATGGAGTGTGGTGGTGTTTTTTTAATAAGGGAAATCAAATATTTCATAATTTAATCACATTTGTTGATTTTATTTCTTTCCTCTGAGGAGGGAAGCTGAAATCCCTGAGGCCAGGAAGGCCTCAAAGGAATTTCAAATCCTAGACTAATACATTCTGGTCTCACTTGTATCATAGTAAATCCAAAATAACTCCACTGACTTCGCTGGAGTTACTCTTAAGTTTACACTGGTGTTTCAGAGATCAGAACTGGAACATGGTATTGTCTGAGATATCCAGCTTTTTTTGTAGAAAGAGTTTTATATAACACAGTCTTTCCACTCTCTCCCTTTATGGCCTCACATACACTTTGAATAGGAAGGATAACAGAATAGAACACTATATTTGAGAGGCCCCTCACAATCATGACAGATTTCATCATCCCAGCATGCTTTCCAACCCTTCATTACAGGACTTCAGTAAAAATAAATATATCCCTCTCTCCCTTTTCATTGTTATAGTAATATTATCAGCAGATAGAGTTCTCTGGGTTGAAATATTATAAGTTTAATTTAGGGACTCTAGTAAAACTCATTTATATCAAATTAAGTGACTCCTAGACAACTCTGCTGTTCATGTCCAGGGCTTTGACAAGGCAGCATGGTGATTCCCCACTTTACACCTACTCAATCAAAGCCTTTCATCACATCCATGACTCTTTTGGACGACTCGATAGAACCCATTTCAGAGTGCATCAATCCCATTCCTTAATTGCCCAGATAGGATGCTTCTGACCATGCATGTCACTCTACTGATTGCCATGTCTCCACAGCTCTACCAGACCACCTGTTAAACAGAAATTTGGTTTGTATAAATTCAGCACGCAGGCTTGTCTCCCCATTCTCTGTGATGTCATAGCAGCCTGTTTCATGGGTGGTCCCGTTGGCCGTCTCTCCCCATACCATTCCTTTAGAGTTACAAACAGCAGACACGAAGTTGGGAAAGGGTTAGTAAAATTAGCTTTGTCTTAGCTCTGACATAGAACTCCAGGATAAGGATGCAGAGAAACCTAGGTGATTTTACACAATAAAATGCATTTTAAAAAGACCAAAAAACACTTTTATAATGAACGCCAGCCAGTCCTTCCTGACACCTATGTCACTTCTCAATGGCAGCCTCTCCCCAAAGCTCACTTCACCCAGCAGACAGCCTCTGGAAAACTGTGGATTTCAAACTTTTAATCCCTTAGGTCTTCTGATGCTGGAGACTGGTGGCCAAGGACTCCAACCTTGGATTAAGCTGTTTAGGAGCCTTCAGATGTTGTCTTTTCCTACCAGCCAGCCTGCAAATGGGTCAATTTCACTATTGGCCTAAGAAGTCTCTGCCCTACTGTCTTCACTGGATTTGCAACCACTTCTACCAGCTAAGACTGTGGTTCAATATGTCTTAGCAACCACAACTCTTTCAATGTGGCTTCCAACTCTAGATTTCCAACCAATCCCCCACTTTTCTTTTGTGGTTTCCAGTTATGGAAATTTCTCCAAGCCATTAAGTTCCAAACAAAGAAGCTTAGCTCATGCATTCCTAGGGTGCCTTAGAGATACTAAGCCAAATTCAGCTGTGGCTGAAGCAGCCCCCTCCTTAGGAAGTCAATGGGAATTGCTTCTGCTTAAGCCAGAGCTGAGTTTGGTTCCCATCATAGAGATTTCTTCATATTATTCTGCAACTAGCAGAACATTCTTACATTCCAGCCTCATTCTGCCCATTTATTTCATAGTTGAAAAACTAATATTCCCCATTTGTAAGCATTTCACAATGAGTTATTTGTTTAGTGGCAAAGGAAAGTGATTAAAATACATAACATAGCTAAAATCATATTCTCATCTTCAGCACTTCTATATAATTCACCATGAGGAACAATGAGATTACAGGTCTGGGACTGTATCCAGAATAAGTTACATTTGTTCTCTTTCCCATTCTTGTTATGATCTTTGTCAAGACAGTTGAATGATATGTCCCATTTGCTTCCCCTCTCACAACATTTGTCAGGTTGGTGCATTAATAGAGTTGCCTGACACCATATACACGATATCAATTATTTTTTAAGATTAGGGAAGGTTTGTTTGCATAGAAAGCATTCTGTTTGACTAATTCAGCCCTTTCCAGTAAATCTGTAAGCAGGTACGGGTCAACATTATTCATTTTCACTGCTGTTAAGATCACATTTTCTGTGAACAGTCTTTTCTTTAGCAGGGGCAGGGGTGGAATGGCAGACACAGTGTATCATTTTGCTAATTGCAAAGAGAGATCCAGGTGTTAATGAAAACCAGAAAGACTAATATAATATCACCAGCCCTAAAGGACAAATAATTACAGCACATAAACAGCACAGTGTTCAATAAACTTGCCATTAAAACAGCCTCCTATCCCCAAGCAGAGCTTTGAGAAAACTTATCTTCTAATGCAAGCACTTGTGTAGGATTGATAGTCATCAACAGCATTTATTTAAGCTTACTTCAAAAGTGGATAAGCTCTGGTAGCTACTGAGTAAATGCAAATAGGGAAAGCAATGGAAAAAATGAATGCATGAAAAATGCTGGCAAGGTTTCAAAATATATGGGAAAGTCAGGGGAGTGGTTATTTACCTGCCTTGCTCTCACCAAGTGGAATCTCTCATGTGAATATTGACGTGGTCAAGTTATTACTAGTAATGGACAAGCCTCAGCAGTTCTGGAGGGTCAGTTTGGAGCTTTATCTCCCTCTCTTTGGTCTGAAATCACGTGAAAGCCTGCTCTCTCATGAGCTCTCTGACACATCTTGAGTCTCATTGGTTCGGAAATTAGATTGGCCTGGACATCCACCCAATGTGGGAAAGCATAGATCCAGATCATTGCTAGCTGTTCTGTTTATATAATTGGCAACCCCAAAGCCTCAAGTCCAAAGGCCCCTGAACCTGGTGAAAGTGGCCAGAAAGAGGCCAGAGCTGCAGTTTGGGCCCACCTGCTGAATATTTCCCTAGGGCCACATCTCTTACACTATTTTGGCATTTGCATTCTTGGTCCCAGCAAAAACAGAGAGGCACCTGAGGGAGGGGAGAAGTTAGCCAATTTTTTTTAACCATCAAATAGTATTACATCACACTGCAGTGACAAAAACTGGAGCCTTCCTCAGATTTTTCTGAATATTGATGAGGTTCTTTTTGGTTGTATTGCACTGACCTTGATACTCCAGACAATCCTAAAGGGATAGATCAAGATGAGAAACCCAGATTTCAGCAAGCCACCAGTGATACTGTGCATGGAGCCAATATAAACAGTTCAGTGTTGTTAGTAGGTGCTATATGACCCCTCTCTCTTCACCCCATAAAGATCCTTACATTTCACCCCCAGCTTACAATACCATCCTATTCTCAGTGCCCTAGATTGAGGACTAGCTTGTAAATGTTTGTCAATGCCATGCAGTAACCACCTGAAAGGGTCATTCTAGGGCCATATGGAACATTTACCTCTAAGCATATGCAGTGAGAAATCAGAGAGCAAGTTCAATATTGGCATAAGCAGTAATAAGTCCTTTGAAGTCAACTGATACTACACTTCCTGGGCATTTATATCACCTGCCAGTCAGTCATCAGACTTAAGGAGCAACGAAACCTAGTCATGTTAGAAGTGACTGAGAGAGCCAGTTTTATTTTTGCCATTGATTTAACAAGCATGTGGTGAAAGGAAAACACTTTTATGCATCCTTGACAGCCAGAGAATCTTTGAAAAATATTAGTGAGATCTTTGTTCTTAGTTATATACTGCATTTACATCAATCATGTACCGTCTCTTATTTGCTTCTTCTTTTTCCCCTTATCTCTTCCACTGGGGTCAGGTGGTGGTGCACACATCAGCCATCTGTCTGTCTGGGGTGGCATTAAAGTCCACCTGCTTCCCATCTTCTTTGATGCAATCCATCCATCACTTCCATGGCTTTTCCTTGGGGTCTCTTTCCTACCATTCTCTCTGCCATGCTATCTTTATCAGGTCTCCTTCCTTCATCCTCTACATGTGCCTAAATTAGTGAAGTTGCACTTCCTGGATTTATCAGCCACATCACAGATTTCCATCCTAATAATTTCATTTTGAGAGCTCTCCATGAAATTCCTCTTACAGGGTGAAGACATCTCATCTCAAACACCTGTAGGCATTGAACCTGCAGTCTTTTTATCATCCATGCTTCTACACCATGCAGCATTACTGTGCACACCACTGTCCTATACAGTTGTGCTTTTAGTCTGAGTGACACCCACTTGTCATACACAACCTCACAAATGTTCTTCCACACTCTTCCGGCACTCTGTATTCAATTTCCCTGGGGCACATTCACCGACCCACATCACCTCAGTTTTAGTCATGCTCATTTTCATCCCAGGTCAGTTTATCTGGTCATATAATTGGTTTACTATTTCTTCTGAGTCTTCTTTTGAGAATGCCCTTATTGCCATGTCATCTGAATATCGCAACTTCTCAGCTTTTATGATTGGGATCTTCCTGATGACACAGTCTATCAACATGATAAACAGCTGCAGACTTAAGGCTGACCCTTGGTGCAATCTAATTTTCACTTCAAAGGGATATGTTCCAAAACATGTTCAGATCACTGGTTTAGGTGATCTACATAGGGCATCACCATAGTTAATAAATCCTTAGTCACTTATTTCCATAGTTGTTATGTTTGTGCAGAAACAAAAAAAGAAAGAACCCTAAAAACAAGTGGATTCCGCAACGTACCACACCTTGCTGCAGGAAAGGAAACAGTTGTAGAATTATTCCAGCATGATATGTTTGTGCATAAAATTAGGCTCTCTCTATAAATACTGGTGGTCAATAAACCCTATAAGTCTATAAAAGATCTGTCCAGAACACATTCAATTTTACCTATCAGTATGATGCCCAAAATCTTGGGAAAAGGTGGAAGACTTTATGCCACATTCAGACTCGACAGACGTAACCTGATGACAGGGAGGAGAGGATCCAAGAAGGGAGCCAAACCCTGGGGGGTGAGGTGGGGGAAAGAAGTGAAGACCTGAGGCAGTGGGAGTTGTTGGTTAGGGTTGACCAATATAATAATTAGTGGACCTTCAGAGCTTCCATTTTGAGAGGTCATACATGGAGGATAGAGCTTCCCTATGAACTAGTAGAAACTGCCAAAGAGGAGGCAACCTTTTAGCTGGGCTAATTGTATAAAGAAATACCAAATAGAGAAACTACTGCACACCTTTACGTAACATGATCTAAAGCACAGCTAGTAGATATTTATAAGTGTGATCACTGTGTTACAGGAGAGGACATATCTGGGTATAAGGGAAATTTAAAATGCTCCATAGCCTTAAAAAATAAAATGACCGTACCATTCAACTGAAAGAGAAGTGGGACATAATGATATGTGTTATGCATTAAAAATCTTACCTTCATATAAATCATTGATTCACTTATATAACCGTGCATTAAGATCCTGTTACTTTTCCTCTGTGTAATGCAACTTGTGCAGTTGGCAGTTTGGGCTTTTTATATCTGGGAAGCTGTTGTGGCCTTTGACCTGAAGCCTATGGCCTCTTGGGAAATGTAATTGAATAACTGTGTGGCCATTTTGTTGTGTAAAAACATGTAATGGTTAGTTATATTTAAATGATCTGATTTTGCTATTGATTCTTTCTTATTAAATGGAGTGTGTGGTGATGAGTTAGTTGGTCTGTTCACAGTATGTGTGATTTAACTGGGAGGTTTGAAGGGTTTTTTAAAGCAAGAGGAAGATTTGAATTAATTGAGTAATGGAATCATGAGCAATTTACTGGAAGCAGGGTAGCAGTATTTGCCTGAAAACCTCACCTTGTTAGCCGATTATAATTAATCTGGAAGCATTACATAGGTTTTGCTGAATCACTGGCATAGCAGGCTCATTACCCCACCTTGATAAATGGGAAGGGGGAGCAGTGCTCACCCAGAGAGTGAGTATGAATTTAAAGAGCCCATGTTCTGAGAGAAGAGATGTTAAAATTCAGCCAAACTGAGGGAGCAACGTTAGACTGAGATACAGCAAATCTAAGGACACAGTATCTTGGGGAAGCTCAGGCTGGGTTTTCACATCCTGTTGTTTTAGAGTTAATAACTTTCATTAATAAATTAATAGTTATTAATTTCATGAATAAATCACAACCCAGACAGAATGACTGGGCATAGTTTTGTTAGGAGTGAGATGTAGACACTGATCAGCCCCTATAAGAGAGGTTGAGTGGCAATCCCTGATTTAGGACCTGCTCTAGTTCAAGTCATTAGGAATTGGATCAGGATCTCAGTGTCCAAAACTCAGCTCCATTTTGGGATATGGCTTTGTTGGTGATGCAGAATCAATAACACAGCATGAACCTCAGTCTTAGTTTCCATGCTGAGCTTAGGTGATTTTAGTCTTTCTCTCCAGAACTGCTTCAGTCCTAATTTTCTTTGGCCCAAAGAAACAATCTGATCCTCTTTATTTACATCCTGATTGGAACTAATGATCCAGCAATAATTTCTCTAAATCTTAATGGAGGATTTTTGCGCCTAAAGTGTCTCAGCAGAAGAACTAGAATGCAGCATTCTTTGGTCATGTCCCATTACCTGTGCAAAGTATTAAGAGTCTTCCAACTTAGTGCAAATAGTGTGAGATTTCAATACCATCAGACCTTAGCCCTGATTGGCCTTGAACTGAAACCCCAAATTTGGGATTAACCTAATCCATATAAAAACATTGCCTCCTTGGCCTAAATCTAGTGCTATTTTGAAAGAGGCTCTTCTTCTGTTGATGATACTCATGTGTGAGAAATAAAAATTCCATAAGTCTAATGGCCATCTTTGCCCTCATCTCTGTGACCAATAGCCACCGATGATGAAACGATTCTTCATGGACATTACGAGCTGGATCCTCTGGTTTAGCTGAGCTGAACTATGGCACATGACCAGGGATGAAGCAAAGACAAAAGGGGCTCCGTCAAATTTGTGGGTCCCTAGTCCTGAGTCAGTTCAGAACCTTGTGAATCACAGCAGCTGGGGAAACTTTTGTCTGCAGCATTCTTTGGCCATGTACAGTTTTCCTGACTGTGCCCCTTACACCAAGGCTCTAGGGTATCATTCATGGGGGTGGTCATCAGGTTGCCAGTCAAAAGGAGGCTCTAGCCTTAGGGGTGAAGCTGCTTTCATGGGAAAAAGTAAGTTTACTGAAATATTAAGTCAGTGTCATCATTCATCTGCATCATCTCTTCTGTCCTGCTACAATAAATCGGTGGACATTAGGGCTGAGATTTTTCAGAGGCCTAAGGAAATCAAGCCAGTGGGAGCCGAGCAACTAACTCCCTTAGACAGCTTTGAAAATCCTGCATGGATCATTTTAGCACACTTTCTGAGCACGTACATATGCTGTAAATTCCCTTTTCGATGATCATCCTTGAGTCATCTAAATAGCAAAGGATTAAAAAGTAAGAGAATTCTTTTCTTAACCAGTGGCAACATTTCTTCCTCTGCCTTTTGAAGGAAGTGACTTTGAACCGGATGGATATTCAATGCTCTGACTCCCCAAAGCTGAATGCATCAGTGATCACTGACCTGGGATGAAGAGGATGTTTGATACCTTGATCCTCTGGTCCCTCTTTTCAAGCATAAATTGTTAGCTCTTTGAGACATGGTCTGTTTCTACAATGCTTAGTACAGTGGGACCCTGATCCTAACTGGGCCTCTGGGCATCACAACAGTATAAAGAATAAATCAGTTAAGATGATTAATTGTTGTGATTGCCTTAATAAGAAATACAACTCTTCCACTTGGACATTCATGTTGGTATCTAAGCACATACCACTTCATGTACCATGTATGTAAATACATGATCTGAGCATCCAAACAGAGAGTTTGGATCTCCTGTTAAAAGGCCTGTGCTTGAAAATTCAGCCCATACTGGCATCTAGCTGTAGGTTCAGCATATGTTGACTGTGGATGTTAGGTCATAAAGCATGGAAAGCTCTCACACCTATGGCAGGGACTGACAGCTTTTGACTAGGAATGGCCTGAAAGAAATTGTACAATTAGCACCTGCAATTTTTCAGTGATGTTCCCACAGCAAACAGACAACTGACTTGTTGAACTGCGGTCAGATGACAACTGTAAAATTAGGGTGGAAGAGGAAAAATGATTCAACCATGCATGGTTTTTAATCTTCAGGCAAAATGGATTTGAGGAAAGGATGTTCATTGAACTAAAGCTGATGTGGACGATTTGGGCTTGGTGAATAAGAGGAAGAGAATGGAAAGATTCCATTGTGTACTGTAACTGGAATATTCCTCTTTGTTCTATAACGAGGCTGAAGAATGCCTTAGACTAGGCATGATTCATGTCTACAATGTTAGACAATTGGGAATTTATGTGCTAAAGTTATTTGCATTTGTTACTGTAAATCTTATACTGATTTTTTTTATTTCTCACTAGCACAAAAGCTGGGCAAATCTACCCAGACAGCCCTCCCAAGAGAAGCTTTCTTGATTTCCTCCTCCCTCAAATGAAACAAACAAACAAAATAAATAATAAATCCCTCAATGTTTTGCAGTGTCTTTCACCCAAGGCCCATTTTCTCCCATAATTTCCTCAATGGTACCTCCCGACAGATGACTATCATCACTCTGACTACTTTAATCTTTCTAAATTCTCAAACTTATGCCACAACATTAAATTTAAACAAACAAACAAACAAGGCAACTACAGGTGGCCTTGACTCTTTCTCTGCAGCATGGCGTCAGTTCAGGGTCAATTATGTAAAACAATAGCACCTCAGCACCATTATCAACAGTCATGTCAAGAGAAGAATTGCACTTACTCAGAGCTGGAAACATCCTGAAGAAATTTAATTATTTTTTCAGTTTCTGGCTTTGAGCGTTCTGCTTACCTTATTTCACTCTAAAGCACCGTGGGGTATTATTCATGTAGAACATATGGAGTGCTATATAAATCCAAGTTGTTGCTGATTTTACTTAAAAGTCAGTTTTTATTTTCTGTTTTACTTCTGCCTGTTTACACTTCCTGAGAAAATCTTTTGCATTGCCACAGATGTCGCCTTCTCAGAGTGCTTTATCTTTTGTACACATTAATCTTGCTTCCTCAGTATATGTGACTTTGCCTCGCACAGTGTTGGAGAGAAATGCAATGCCAAAAACTAATTTTCAAAGAAAATGGCAAAATGATTTAAGTTAATTTCTTTAAATTGAGCATCAATTAAGTTTAACAGTCAACATTCCTTCATCCATTTATGGAATAAGGTAGATCATGATTTGTAAAGGAAGGAGTAACTCCAGGACAGCTTCTTTTTAATTGAGAAAAGGTTTTTTTTTTTTTTTTTACAGATTAATGTTTAACATTACTATACTAAGGAGATAATCTGTAGCCTTTTGTTCTTGTGTGGGATTTTCAGTGATCTTGATCCAAAATTCCAAGTAGACATCAGGTTTCTGCAGGTTCCTATAGCAGCTGCAGACAAAGTATTTTTCCTATACAGCAGTTAGCTGTTAGAGAGAACAGTTTGGGAAAAGTTTATTCTCAGACACTACCGTGATGGACACTGTAGAATATTTTAAGGTAACTAATCATTGGCTTTATTTCCTGGATGCATAGCAAGTAACCAAATAATGACCAAAGCTGTAGTGCTTGTTTGTACAGAGACTACAGTGGTTCCTTATTTCTTACCTGGCACCACACAGCAGGAATGTCTTGCAGATTGTGGCCATCTCTGGAAGGTGTTTTGGTGTGGTCTTTTCTGTGGTCTCAGCATCTCCTAATTGGCCCTCTTAGGTTTGTTTTCAATCAGATCAGATTGTGAATTCTCACTTTAAAACTGAGCCCTTCAGTTGTAGGGCTTGCACTCCTGGTTCCTTTCTCAGAGGTAGTCTGGTATGGGGCTATAGCCCCTTTACTATCTCAGGCCTTTCTGTCTCCCTGGCCTCTCCTTCTGTTCTCTCGCTTCTATAGCAGGAGTTTCTCTGTTCTCACAGCTGTGGATGCCTATCTCCATGGGTACATCTACATGGGAATAAAAAATCCATTGCTGACCTGAGTCAGTTGACTGGGACTTGAGCTCTGAGGCTGAAAAATTGCTAGAGGAGGCTGGGGTGGGGGATTCCAGATCTTGGGGTCCAACCTGAGCCCAAATATTTACACAGTAATTTTTAACCCCGGAGCCTGAGCCCCGCAAGCCCCAGTCAGCTGACCTGGGCCAGCCATGGCCATGCCACAGGCTTTTATCTCCAGATTGACGTACCCCAGGATTGGCAGTTTTGGCAGCTGTGTGCGGGTGTGATCAAGCAGCTTGCCTCTCCCTTCTGCCTATGCTCAGAAAGGGGTTTGTAAACCCCATTTCAAGGCCATTTTTTGTGGAAATAATCTTGACTGACAGAGGGGAGTTTCTCTTTATCACTGCATAATAGTTCACTGTCAAAAACAAGCAACACATTTCTTTGTGTAACCATAAATATTGCATTTTTATGCATATATGGGTTGCTTATGCTTTTTAAATAAACAGTTCTTAAAAAGGAAAGGGCTAGATAACTGTATCATCATTGTGAAAGGGAAATACAGTGTTAACGGTCTTCACACCCCATGGTTCATGGTACAAGAAGATTATATGCAGAGGTGAGGGGAAATATATTTCCTTCATATACAGCACTAGACAACTGGCTCTTCTCCACCTGGTTCTCAATTGTCTCCGATACTGGGCGTTCCTGAAAGCAGGATACTGTGCTGTTTGGTGTTGATCCAATATGCAAATCTTATTATCTTAGCTTTTTAAGATAGTGGCTACAGGTGATCTTATTCCAACTGTTATTTTACGCACAATCCTCCTCTAGTATGAACTGGGAGTCTGGATCCTGGGAATAAAAGCATCCATTTGAATATATTCTGGATCGGCTTGGTTACTGATGCAATCAAATAGCCATAAAACCTGTTTCATTTAAAATGTACATGGCCTGAGTAGGGAAAACTATACTGCATGCCCAGGGAACCTGAAAGTAGAGGCAGTACACTTGCACAATTAATATACAATATTAGCCAACAGCCAGAGTGTCTCTTGGTATTGTAGAAGAGGAAGAATTTATGGAAATACATAAAATTGGAGGTAGGAAATGTGGATTCCATAATTATATATACCTTTCTAGTAAAGTTATCTAACTTTTTTGGGAGGTGAGTGGGAGACGTCTTACTTGGAGGACTTTCATCTTGGTCCTCTTTGGAAGACTCCACCCTCAACCACTCATTGTGGCCCTGCATCTCTGAAACCCTCCTTGGTTATTAAAGCCCTTCCTCTGCTTCAACTTAAGTCAATGGGAACTTTGTCTAAATTGCTTACATAATCAAGCCATGAAAAGCTTATTTGCACTGGGCCAGATTCTCAGCTGGCATCAGACTGCACAGACATCAGTAGAGTTCTACTGATTCACAGCCACTGAGGATCAGGAACATAGTCTGCAGGTCAGGCACAGGGGTTGCTGCAAGGCTACTTGAGGATTTCTAGCCCCCGTTAGCCTGGGGAGCGAGAGATTGGGTCTGGGATTTGATGGGTTTCTCATACAGCAGCGCTGTACTAACGGTAGAACCACAGCTAGCTCTCTTGATATTTCACTTTTGGTAATGAAGAAGAAGTGCACCGTGACTCTCTGGCAGGGAACCACTGCAGATTCAACAAGGTCCTTTATCAATACATTATTAAGTTCAGTGTTACTAGGTGCTGCAGCTGATATATTGTTCACTCCCCGTCCCCATTTCAGGATCTACTGTTCACATTGTTATAAGGGAGCCCATGAGAGCTCCATCAAGGGAAGGACTTGTTTAACTGCCCAGTGAATAGGCTTCCTAAAGCCAATGAATTGCACTAACAGACATTAAGAAAGCTTTGTTGGTTCTGTACAGATGCAGAAGAATTTCACTGGGATCACTGGAGTTCAGCGAATGCAAACTGGAGACTACAGAACGATTAGCTTTTCAAACAGCTAGGGAAAGCATTTCTTTCACTAAATTAAACAAATATCAGCCTGTTTCCAGTAATAACAGTTTGTTGGACACCATGAGTGTGACTGTGCCACTGACTGAGCTATTGCCTTCATTTGCAGCAGTTCAGAGTGGCACCACTCAAGGGGGAACTGTGGGAGGCACAGTGTTTCCAGGAGATCCCCTGCATGCAGTATGCTCTCTGCTAAGCATCTGGATAGTGCATACACCATCTCCTCCCCACACTCATTTGGGTGTCATCTGCACCACAGGGGATGCTAGCAGAGAGTAGTAGAATGAAGGGACTGCACAGAGGGAGAGGGAGGCATACAGGGAGGGAAGGTTTCTTGTACCCTACCTCCAACGCCCTCTTGAATACACACACCCCAGAAGGGCCAGGCATAGTCAGACCACATGTGGGTAAGTTATAGTGATGTTACTCTCCCGTTTTTCCACCAACAAATCCGAGCCCTCTGTCTGATGTTTAAATTGGTCTGAGTTTAGGTGCGCTCTGTATCAGGGGTACAAGGATTGTAACCCTCTGCACTAATAGAAGTCCAAAGACATTGTAGCATTAGGGTCCAATCTGACGCCAACATCAGTGGAAAGACTCCCATTGATTTAATCTGGGGTGAAATCCTGGCCCAATTGAAGTCCATGGCAAAACTCCATTGATTTCAATGGGGCCAGGATTTCACCCTTGATCCAACTCTCTGGGCCTGTATTCTGCAAAAGTCCACTGGGCATTACAGAACTGGAGCCTGCATTTTTCAGAATCTAGAGCTTTCATTTAAAAAAAAAAAGTGTCTAGCATCTGAAAACGAAGACAGCATTGAAAAATCAAACCACGACATGCCTCCCTCCAGCCAGGCAAGACTGAAGCAACAGTATCAAGAACATTATAAACTTCCCCATTCACTTTAAATGAAAGTGCAGTAAATACATGGAGTATAAAAACAGAGAGGCCTCAATGAGTCTTGTGCATTTTGCTTAATGTTAAGCACACGCTCAAGTGCTTTGCTTAATCATGGCCTAAGTAACTTTGCCACAGACTTCCTGTGTGAAGGTGGGTGAGTCAGGAATTGACTACAGATCTCACATCCCAGTCCGGTGCGTTAGCCATAAAACCTATATTTGAAACTCAACGGCAGCAGGCTAGTATAGTTGGGAGAGAAGCCTGCAGAAAAAGAAGGGAACTGGACAGCTTCAAGCAAGAGCGTTTGTCTGCTGTTAAATTAACCAACCCCCCATCTTTTATTAAAAGATAATATACAATAGAACTTACCACACAATAACTTGGAAAATCTGATTTTTCCATCCGTTCCAATAGCAAGAGCCATTTCCTTTGTTTCAATCTACTTCTCAGCAGGAGATCAATGCTGATGAAGTATCATCAAATTGTCAGCTCCTACTGAGAGAGACCAAGCTCTGCTCCCTAATTGGAGAGATGGAAGCAGTGACAGGTGTTTCTAAAAACTGTTGGGTTTTAAAATTAAAAAACAACTTTTTTTTTCCATCTCTCAAAGGATATTTCAGAAATAGAAAAGGTCCCACAGCAAAGAAAATGATGTCAGAAGAGATTAAAGCAAAAATAGGACTATTTAGTAAAGCAAGGAGATGAATGACAAGGGACATGATAGAAGTATACGGGGACAAGAAATGATATAGAGAAAGTCCATCAGGTGCTGCTACTCATTATGCTATTGATAATGCTGGAACGAGAGTTTACACAATAAAATTAAGAGGCTTCAAATTTTAAAATATAGGATAATGCACCCACGATTGACTGAACTCCCCATAAACTCCTAGGTAATAACACAAGGTAATGTCACAAGATACTATTGAGTCAATGACATTAGTGGAATTTTAAAAAGAGTTAGACATGAATAACATAGGTGTCTGTGTTTATGAGAGTTATGACAAAAATGCATATTATCGGAGGGACTACTAGCGCAACCTATCATTAAGGTCACCTGACACTTCCCACTAGAAGGCCTTGTCTTCAGTTGCTTATTACTTTGCCAAACTTTAACTATTTGGGCTGAAATTTTTCATGCTAGCAGATTATTATTAATTATTATTATTATTATTATTTTAATTTCAGCCAACCTGGTTGAGCCATTTCCAAGAACAAAGCTAGAGAAAAATATGTTGTATCATTTGTGTTAAAACAGTGTGTTGACCTTTGCTTTTAACTGCCCTAGTGCCCCCATGTTCTGGAGCAGGAACTTGAAATTTCTTGGGAGAGTGGTCTCTGTACCCAGGATGCGCCTTTTTTCTGTCCCTGTGAAAATCTGACTATATTTTGTCAAAATATAAGCCTTTGAAAAATTGCAGTTTGCACATGCTCAGCAGAGACTTGCTTGAGTGTAGCTTAACTTATCAAAGATTCCAGCCACAGGGAACGTGCTTCAAATCAGGGCCTCTGCCGGATTCCCCTGCAATTGCAAGCCATGCTGGGTCCAAGTCCAGGCACTGGAACTGAAAGCAGGGGGAGTGTCTCTCTTGTCTGCTCAATTCACTATCCCCTGGCTTGATCCAGGCAACAAGAAGGAAGAAGCCAAATACAGAGTGGACAAGAGCTCAAACTGTGGGTTCAGGGGCAGTAAGTGGGAAAAAGAAGCCTGTGATCCAGGAAAGCTTCTCAATGTCAACTGGCAGAGGGCTCCAGGCCATAACTCTCATCAGGCCTGGCACTCATTGTCCCAACTCACTGTTGGCCTAATCAGTATCTAAAAGTGTTAGGTGTCCCAGGCAAGCTGGGAACACACTGGTCATTAATATTATTGCATGATGTATGTATGGGTGATGTATAAAGAATTATAGGTGTATGTTGGAAATATATTCCTAGAATGTGTTTGCCAGGCAGTGCCTGAGCCCAGCCAGTCATAGACAAAGCTGTCGTTTGCACAACTTGAAATAAATAAATTGTGTCTCCAGTGTAAATAAAGCAAGGTGAGACCAAAGACAATGAAAAACACACTTACAGATCAGGTGGTCAAAGCCATCAGGTGAGCAAGTGGGGGACGATGACCACTTAACTATCTCAACAGAAGAGGGCGGCTGCAACCCCAGAAAGCCTTTCTGCCTCTTGAAACAGGGTCAGTGAAGTTTGGGAAGATATAAGCAGAGGCAAAAAGCCATTTTGTCATCCATCACTGGACAGATACAAGGGGCAGAACTCTTGTATTTGGAGAAAGTTAGATCCTTTAACAAAGGGGGTTGAAGTCTCTGAGAATTGACTATAGGTGAGAAACCTGTTTAGACAATGATTGTAACTTGCTGAGGTTAAGTGTTTTGTTTTGCTGTTATCCAAATCTGTGTCTTCTGTTCTTATTTATTATCACTTCAGTGTCTGATCTTTGTTAATAAACTTATTCTTGTTTTATTACAAAACCATCTTTGTCCTGCGTGTTAGACAGAAGAGTAAAATCTTCATCCAAACTAACAGGCTGGAGTGTGTTCTCTCTCTTTGGGGACAGCGAACTTGATAACTTCTGTGAGGGTCCAGTGAGAGAGAGTGGACGCTGCAAGGGAGATGCATTTGGGGAGACTTCAGACTGGAAGGGCTGTTGGCGTCACCCTGCAAAGGAGTAACCAGGCTGGGGGAAGGCAGGGTGAGGCCCTGTGCTGTGAGCAGGCTGCTGGTGTTAGGGCTCTGAGCCTAAGCTGTCCAACACAGAAGCACCCAGTGTTATAGGGCAGGTACTGACCCAACCCCTTACTGGTCTGGGTGAATCAATAAGGCGTCACAGAGACTCACGGGAGAAGACTAGGAGTGGGGGGGTGGGGGGGAGGGAGGTCAGATGAGGAGCCAGGAGCAGGAGACTGGGACTGGCTGAGCAAGCAGAGTAGGACTGAGATGAGAAAGCATAAGAGTGGACACAGAGACTGGCTAGGGGAGAGGAATGAGACTGAGACAAGAGATGGGTGGAAGACACAGGACTGGGACAGGGAAAGAATGGAGGGGATGGGGCAGACAGGGTCAAGCTCGGGGGGAAATAGGCAGAAGAGCCTGTGCCCACTACAGTGTACTCCTCTCCAGATCCTGGAATGGAATCTAAGAGTCCTGAGTCTCACCATGCCAAGGTATCAGCAAATATCTGTGAAACCCTCTGGCAAAGTCTCCAATCCCCCTCTGGTGCTGGTCCACAGAAGGTGACAACCTGCTCCTGCTATCATTGACTCTGTTAGCTCAAGCAACAGAGGTCTGTGAGGTGTATCTAAAGATTTCAACCCTTCTGAAATATAAATCACTCTAGAATTTCAATGGAGAACAATATCCTTTCTATTGTCGTTTTGAACCATCCCACAGGATTCTGTTCCGTAGCAGAGATTTTAATTCTGGCAATTCCATAGGATGGTTCAAAAAGGAATAGAGAGGTTATTATTTCCTATTAAATCCTATGTAAGTGTATAATAGGAGACACCATCACAGAACATGTAAAACAGGCTCCACATGAAGTATGTCATTGTCTCTTTTGTTAGAGGTTTTTATTACTGTATGAATTATTTGTTAATCATTAACACTGTTATATAAAAGCGGGGGCGGGGGGGGAAGGGGAATTGTGCTCATGAATGTGACCAATAGGTGATAAAGGCCATGCAATGATAATTACTGGAGTTTATGAGCTCTCTAAAACCCTGTACAGGTTAAAAAACATGACTTTGTCACTAGCAGAGGGGGAAACATAAGATTCTCTAGAATATTTAATATTTAGTTTTGTAAGCTGCTCAGATACCATGGTGATGAGTGCAGTATAAACATCTAGACAGATGGATGTAGTCCATTTATACACCTTCTGTAACTCTTACCCCATACGCTCATCAAAGGCAAATACAATACTAAAACACAGTACCAATAACACCCTGTACTTATACAGAGGATTCCCCCCACCCCCTCTTACAGCTTAAAGCACTTTACAAAGGTGGAAAAATATAATCATCCCCTTTTACAAATAGGGAAACTGAGGTACAGAGTAGTGACATGACAAGGTCATGGCCCACTCAGTAATGCTGTTACAGAGTGAGGAACAGAACTCAAACATGAACAGAACACTTTGCTGCTTCCTCTGAATAACTGAGCATCATTCTTGTGTTATATATAGCCACATATTCACTTCCATTTTTATGTTCTTTACTGTGCTGCCAGTCATCTATTTTAATATGTCTAAGCCACTACTAAAATACCTAGATATAACTGATCCGGAGGACACCTTGGAATGAATGCATTAGGGATACAGTCCATTCATTACACCCTCATAATTACATTTTGACCTTCTCAGTCAAGTTACCCCTATGCCTTATCACCAGTGCATTTAGCTGCAGACTTGCCCGTTCAAACAGTCTTGGTCTTGGTTCCCCTTATGAAAGCTGCTTTACATTTTTGGCCCACTCTCTGCATGGCTGTTAGATAATTAGTTGCTAAAATTAGTACTTAATATAAATGCAGGAGCAAAACACAGTTCTACAAAGTAGGTGCATTTTGTAGAGCTGTCATTTAGGGCACTGTTTGGCTGATGATTTGAGCGATGCTTGCATACAGATGTTATGGGGGTTTTTCCATAGTCAAAGAGCAAATGTCCTCTCAGCCTTGATGAATTGTTTTTGATTAAACGAAACAGAGATACTCAACTAAAAAAGGGCTTTAATCCTACAATCAGATCTCAGCAAGTTGAGATTGTGGAGAGCCCCATTGACTTCATGGGTACTACATGCAGGGGTCCTCACATGTGAATTGTATTGCATGTTTGGGGACATGGAGAGCAAGATTTGCCACTCCATTACACCAGCTGAGATCAATGGAAATATGCCAGTGTAAAATTGGAGTAATGTGGATGACTTGCTCTGTGACAGCAGCCACCATGGGACTGAGCTCACAGGGAACACCCCTTGCAGACAGGCTACAGGGATCACCTAAGCCTTAAAGGTTCAAGTACAGAGAAAACAACCTTATAGTCACATAGCTGCATATGCCATGAGAAGCTATTTTCTTGTGCCAGTGAACATGGCTACCATCCTTTTACAAGAGGGGGACTGAATGGGCATTAAACCTTAAACCTCCAAAGAAGTTACAGTCAAACAGTACCAAGATTTCTCTCCTCAAACCCCTCCCCTGTTCAGCCACAAGCCCACTAGGTTGACCAATCTCCTTGATTTATTTTTAACTTCTTATTTTATTTAAAGTGTAAGCACATTATCAGATCTAAGTATGTAGTTTTATTTGGTTACCAATTCCCAGCAGCCTCAGCACAACAAACAAACATTGTATGTATTTTCCACAGATCGGCAAACCAGTTCAGAAAAAATGAAGTACAATAAATTTTCTGAACCACTACTAAAAACTCCAACCTCCTTGAGGTTTAAAAAAATCTGGTTGATATTTTTCATTTCCAGGCTCCTTTACACTTTCACAGTCCAGCCAGCATTTATAGATTCATAGAGTCTAAGGAACCATTGTGATCATCTAGTCTGACCACCTGTGTAGCACAGGCCAGAGAACTTCTCTAAAATAATTTCTAAAAGATTTTCTCTAGGAAAACATCCAATCTTGATTCAAAATTGCCAGTGATAGATAATTTACCATGACCCTTGGTAAATTGTTCCAATGGTTAATTACTATCACCATTAAAAATGGACGCCTTATTGCCAGTCTGAATTTGTCTTGCTTGAACTTCCAGCCATTGAATTGTGTTATACCTCTCTCTGCTAGATTGAAGAGCCCATTATTAAATATTTGTTCCCCATGTAGATACTTATAGACTGTGATCACGTCACCTCTTAGCCTTCTCTTAAGCTAAATAGATGAACTCCTTGACTATCACTATAAAGCAGGTTTTCTAATCCTTTAATTATTCTCAGGCTCTTCCCTGAACTCTTTCCAATTTATCAACATCCTTCTTGAATTGTGGACACCAGAACTAGACACAGTATTCCAGCAGCAGTCACACCAGGCCAAAAACAGAGGGGAAATAACCTCTTTACTCCTACCTTGAGATTCCCTTGTTTATGCATCCCAGGATCACATTAGCTCTTTTGGCCACAGCATCACACTAGGAGTTCGTGTTCAAATGATTATCCTCCACGACCTCCAAATCTCTTGCAGCGTCACTATTTCCCAGTATAGGGTCCCTCATCTTGTAAGTATAGCCTAAAAAAGCAGAAAGGAGAAGTGTAGTTTTAGCATTCTCTTTGGTCATGAGCCAGTAAAGAATCCCTATTCAGGAAACTGCTAAAGCATGTACTTAACTTCAAGCATATAGGCATGTTACAATGGGACTTACGAACATGCTTAAATGTAAGCATATGCTTAAGTATTTTAGGCATATGCTTAAATATTTTCCTGAACAGGAATGGACTTAAAAGCATATTCTTAAGTATTTTCCTGAATGGTGTCCTTAGTACTTTAGCCCACTGGAAGCAGGAAGTCTCACAAGAAAACTTGCTCTTATATCAGTCACAATCTAAGTTTTCAGACACAAGAAGACTGAAAAAAAGCTTTTGAGAGCTTAGCTCAACTCAAACTGCAAACATCGCCACCATTGCCAACCCCAAACATTCGAAAATCTATAGTCAGGCCACAACAAATAATGAGATTGGCCTACGTAGCAAGGGGGCGTGGCCTCCCCTGAGACTGACAGGGAGGAATTGCCACTCAACCTCATGGAGGGTGGATCCAGGGAAGCCACACCCACCATGCCGGAAGCAGAGGGGCAGAGCTTGAACAGAAACTGGAAGTATAAAGGGTGGGCCCTACAGCTCAGACAGGGGCCAGCTGTTGGAGAGAGGAGCCAGCGAGGACCCCGGCTGCTTTGAGGACTCACACAACTCACCTGAGCTGTCGGACAGCCGAGATGGCAAGGGCTTGCCTGGACTGCCGCTGGCAATGTACCCCAAGGAGGAGGAGGATGACCCTTGGCCGCAGATACACGGGCACAGAGGTGGAGGAAGTAGTCCAGGGGTAGCCGACTTAGGTCCAGCTGGGCTCGCACTTGAGCATCTGTCAGTGAGTAGCAGCTGGAGCCCCACTGCCCCTACCCAGTGGCAGAATGCTTTGCCACTGACAGGTCCCTGGACTAGGACGTGGTGGAGTTGGGAGGGCCTGCGTCCCTGTCCCCTCTCCCCCATTGCCACCTAACCCTGGGGTGGTAGCTTCATCCCAGTCTGTGAAGCCTTGTAGGGTGACAGTCTGCTTGCCCATCCTGCCTGAGGGCCCGAGGCAACAGACTGCTTACGTTACTTGCCCTGCCCTGCCTGAGAGCTTGAGGCCATAGACTGTGGAGAGCTAATCCTCTGCCTAAAGCTTGCCTACACAGGTGAGGCTGCAAGAGGGCATAGCCTCCCTCCGAGACTGACAGGGAAGGGCAGGCCACCTCCTCTACACTTAAAAATCATAAGATTTTTTTAAAAGATACAACTTTAAGGTTCCTTTTATTTGCCTTCTAGATTTCTTGAGCCTTTTGGGGTCAGTTTTCAAGCTTATCTCCACAATCTCTAGGGCCAGAAACTATTTTTTAATAAATGGCCAAAATTCTCACAGCTCCAGGAGCTGGGGATTTAAGAAAATAATTCACAAAATATGACAAGACCCATGATAAAATCATGAATTGGCAACACTGCAATCACAACAACCAACTACTCTCCTCACAGCTTTCTTACAGCCTTTGTAGCAAAGAAACACAGAGCATGTTCTTACCCACACGCGTGTGACTTTGTGCCTTATAGTCCGGCTTAATTGTCACAGATTTAACACCTGCATCTCCACTGATGTCAATGGGAGATGCAGGTGCTCAGCACCCCTGAAAATCAGATCCTGTGTGCAAATCTTTTTTCACTCCATTCTTACTGCTGACCAGACAGTTTGCTCTTTTCTGATGGGACACATATTATGAGTTCCTCTGTGCAATGAGCAAAAGAGTGGTTAATTGGTTAGGATGCTGGCCGGGAAAGGCATGAGTTCAATGTCCCTATTCCGCCAAAGATTTCCTGTGGGCAAGTTACTTAGTGTCTCTGTGCCTTAGTTTCTCATCTGTAAAATGGGGATAATAGCAATACCCTGCCTACCAGGGGCATTGTGAAGATAAATCCCTTAAACACTGAACTGCTCAGATGCTGTGGTAATAGGGGGCATATAAATACCATAGATAGACGTCAGGGCAATATAACACTTGATCAGGGTGTTACTAAAGGAATTTATACTTCCATATTACTCTCTTATTCCACTCGGGGTGTTTTGTTTTGTTTTAAATATGCCATTCCCTTTCCCCTAAAGATCCTGTTAATAGAAACATTTGATTTTATGACAGACAAAGATAGAGGCCTATTAATACCGTAAGTGAATAAGTACCCAAGCAGATGTTTGACGTGCACCCCCTATACAACTAGCAAATGCTTCATTTCCAATATCCTGTCTCGTTCCTTGATCCCAACTGTCCACCCCTAACTTTCTCACCTTGGCTTCTTGACGGAAGCTCATTGATTGCAATGAAGTCAACGGAAGCAGGGTTTGGCCAACACTAAGTGCTCTTGAGATTCCCACCCTACGTACTGCCCCTGCTCATAAAGTGACTTTGTGAAAGATGGAAGAATAGAATTCAAGAGTCCTGTTTGTCTTGTCAGAACCACCTGACTGCCCCACCTGACATGGACAGAAATATTTCCAGTGAAAAGAAAAAAGAAAAAGAAAATATTAGATAGGATGCAACCTTACCCAACCTCACAAACATCGATATTTGGGTGGTAAAAGCCACATCCTAACAAAGACAAACTTGAAAAGCAAAGTGGCTGGAATGTATTGCAAACATCAAGCAACAGAAACTTCTCTTACCAGTTCTGCAAAGAGGTGTGCTCATTTACAGGGATTACTTTGTACAAGCAAAGGCTGAGGAGAACCAAACAGGTCTCTTTTCAAAAGCCGCCCTCTTCATTTATATTCAGTACTTTCAGAAGTTGCAAACACCTGGGAACTAGCACAAGTTGGAGGGAAACATGGATTTCTCTCCCTGCTGGTTCCGTGTTGATTACAAATTAAAAAGGAAGAACTGAAGGGAAAGTGTATTTGAGTGCATATCCCCCTACAAAGATAAGCTCTTGTTATTTCACACTTTTCCGTAATTTTTCTCTGTTCATTCAAAGCGCAAATTCTATAATTTTGCACAATTATGTGATAGCACCATTCACCCAGGGTAATAAATGTTACATTACATTGGGATGCACAGCTTTTAATTTCAAGTTAATACAGTATAGAGGATTTTATGTCCAACATTTCAAATGCCACAGCATGTTGATGAAAAGAGATTACATTGATGAAACAGTTTGACAGTGATTAATATCATCCACAACTCATAGTCATGTAACAACTTCAGTATTCTCTCCCCCACAAATGGATGTCCAATTCCTTGCTATTGATCAGATATTGCATTGCACTGAATGGAATGCCAGCATCAATTCATTCCATCCCATTGAATTACAGCCAATATCAATGGATAGTTGGCACATGTTTCTCTGAAACATTTGTCTGCCATCAGGGAGCTGATTAACAGGTTGGCAGTTTTTGTTTGTGAAAGGGGTGAGGGGGAGAAAAGAAATGTGCATATTCTGTTTGTGATTTTATTCTTAACTGTCACTGAGAGAATGGGAATGTTTTTCCCCACATCTAAATTTGTTTTATGCAAGCAGCTGTGTACGCCTTGCAGACACATTAACATTCTACACTGCTTTTTACTTATTTTTTATTGATAATCAGGTGAAAAATTAAAGTCCAATAGCTACATGCAAACCATATAAGTCATCTTCTGTACTCAGTCATATGCTCAGTCATAACTTACATTAGAAACTAAGACCTAAAAATCCATGATTCATACCAATGTGTACCACTTCCTCATGCATAGTTCACAACAAGTTAGTGTGCCAGTCAAAGCTCATTCCCACCAAGGGAAATGGAGAAGAGGAACATGGTTTGGCTTTGGACACATGTTTTAACGGATGTGTTATGTGACCAGCTGATGTGTCATTAATGCTGGAATTCCCCTCTCTTTATTTTTATTGATTTCTTTTTCATCCTGCTGTTATTGGTACACTTGTAACTTTTGTTTCATATTTATTTGAAAAAAATATCCTAACTAATAGTGTCCATGCCCATGACCATCTCTTGCAAATGTCATCAGTCATGTGACTGACACATGGAGGATTACTAGACAAAATGTAACAACATCTGCCATACATTCTACAACTTCCCTTCGATTCCTCGCACCTTATTTTCACTTTCAGCTCTGAACAGGAGTGAGATTTGTTCTGCTGTATCTCAGATGCCAGAGTACTGGTAGTATGCCATCCTTCTACAGCAAACTGGGAAGATTAAGAAAACAGCCTAGTTAAAACTGGGCATTACAATAAGAATTGACATGAGCTGTCTACAATGCTTTGCTGCTGACCTATGAGGGCCTGCACTGGGCACATGTTGTCAAAGAGCATATTTTTCACTTCCTTGAGTAATATTGCAGCTGAGAAATTACAAATTTAGGAGCCCCTGTCCAAAAATACTTACACACACTTAACTTTGTGCACTTGAGTCATCCCATGGCAGTACTCACAGATTAAGTATGTGCAAGTCTTTGTAAGATCAGGCCTTATACCTTAGAGACCAGATGATCTCTCTTGAAAAGCTTTGCAAAATATTTTATTTAGAAACAATTCTGTTTATTATCATAATTGCACATTTACTTTGTGATGGACAAAGGTGTCCTTGGCACGATGCAAACATTGAGAAACAGTCCCTTCTTTGAGGAGCTTGCAATGTAACTAAATATAACCACATGGCTAGAAGGTGACTATTTAGCTGATCTTTATTTCTTAAGAGTTCATCTGTTTCCATCTGAAGCCATAATTTTCTGTTTGTGACAACCTAATCATTTCCAAAATAATCAACTGCAATCTCTCAAACAGGAGAAGCATTTATGGTGAGGAAGGCTATTAGTTTCTTAGGGCAGGACCAGCTTGTTTGTTTGATTGAATGCACAACTTTGCTATGAGCAAAATGCAATATAGCACTAGTTTGGAGGGACAAACATTCTCCCTTTCTAACACGGTGGAGAGAAGATTTAAGGAATAATCCCAATGGCATTGGCTGGTTGTTCTATGGACAACATTCTGAGATTGACAAATTCAGCTGGTCCTCACACTTGGATTACATCAACCACATTCCCATAAGGAATAATATTATATCTCACTTTCTAGATCAGATCTTCTACTGTAGCAGGCCCTGCATTGTGATTTTGGGTACCCAATTTGAAAAGTCCTAAACGGGCCTGATTTTCAGAGAGCAAGTGCTCAGCACTTCCTGAAAATCAAACCCTTTAGAATTACCCCCCACCACCACCACCAGTATTGCCAACTCTCGTGATTTTACCATGAGTCTTCAATGTTTGATTTTTTTTTTCTGAAGACTTCCATTTCTGGAGTCATGTGATTAGGTGAGATTCTCCACTTTCAGTTTGTTTTGTTTTGTTTTTTTAAAAAGGTAGTTTTCAGCCCTCATGGTTGTGCAGAAAAGTTTGCAAGACATGAATCCTAGTGGCTGAAAAACTGGACAGCAAATAAAAAGAACCCCAAAATTATTTTTTAAATGTCATGATTTTTGGACATGTGGGGTTGGCAATACTGTGAAAAAAAGATCAAATATGATTACGTGAGGTTTAATAATTCTAAGAAACTTTGTGAACCTATGTGGTCTGTAACAAGAGATAATATTTCTTCTTATTTATTCTCTTTTCTGAATATAAGAATAAAACATTGCATTTATGGATGGACTTCCATGCAGGGATCTCAAAGAGTTTTACAAACCTTAAAGAATTTAGTCTTACAACACTCTGTATGGTAGGAAAATACCATTAACCCCATTGTACAGCTAAGAACACTGATATAAGACAGAAATCAGTGTAGTGTGCAATGCTTTTTGCACCACCTATCCTGTAAGGTCCATGGGGCTTGAATGGTGCAGGGGGGGCTTTGCATGGGCATGAATTTCTCCCAGAGGTCTGAAATAATTTGCATGCAGATCTCCTGATTCTCAGTCTTGTCTTTAACCATAAGACCACCCTTTTTACCCACTTTTCTCAATAAAATTTATTTGGAATCTGTGATGGGAGATGGATGGTGTCTTTGTCTGGTTTGTTTTTGTCCTCTGACGTGTTTGTTAAGAAGCCAGGGGAATAAGTGTTTAGTTTTTGTGCAATGTTTGCATTTATTATGTTATTGATTAATTTGTATAGTATCTGTGGACTTTTTTTTTTTTTTTAAACAAACACTGTCTGCTGCAAACTTCATTAGAGGTAGCGAATGAAGGAAGAGAAAATACAGATACTGAGTTCTATCAGCAGCCTTTTTTTTCCCCAAATGGAAAGTGTTTAAAACAGAGATGAGCCTCAGCCAAAATCCTTGATGCAAATGTCCACTGAACTTTTCACAAATTCAGATCCAGTTCTGGAGCCAAAACACTCTGCAGCTCTGGTCTATCTCCAGCTTAATTTTTCTGCAACAAGTCAATGGCTCTTTAAATGGTCCAAAAAAACCCCAAAAACAAACCAGAAAAAGACAGAGAAATATTCATGCTTTGTGTATTGTATCATATACTTTAACCTCATCCTGAGTTTGCTAAATGTAGGCTCAGATTATGCCACCTACAGCACACACATGGGTCTTCTCCACTTTCTGCAGAAGCAAGGGAACAGTTCTGTCCCACCTGCTCCTCCAGACCTGGCAGAGGACACTCAGTGGGCCACAGTGCCTGTTCAGAATGAAGGGGTGGAGATTGTGTAGGTCCAGAGAACCCATCACTGTAGTGGCAAACCAAAGCCTTTAAAAATCATGAATCAGTTCCCAGAAAATCACAAATGGCTTAAAATAAATAAGACTTTTAAAAATAATAATGTAGGGGTTCTTTTAATGTTTAGGGTCTTCTCAATTCATATGTTCAAACTTTGAACTGCAGCTATGAGGCCTCTCCCGACCCTTGTCCCCTCCTTTTAAGAGAGCTGAGATTCTCATGAAATTTCATCTCCAGGGGCTCGGGATTTAAGAAAAACATGAAATATCACAAGACTTGTGATAAAATCATGAGAGTTGTAACCGCTGATATTGTCATCTCAACAGCTGAGCTGACATAGCCTTAGGTTGCATTAGGGTGTCCATGGAGATGCCACTGAGAGTTCTGGGGAAGCTGCATTCCAAATACCTTGAGGTCTAGTATTTCTCCTTTGCAGTCCAAGCTCTCCCTTATACTAAGAGTCACTTCCCTGGATGTTTTGGTATTCAACACCATTGCAGTTACTCTAGATTGACACTGGAGGGATCTGAGAGGGGATCCTGGTCTTAAATTATAAGTTTATGTGTGTGTGTGGGGGGGGAGGGACAGCTTATTATTCCCGCTGAGATCATACACATTCTGCAGAATTAGGGTTCAGATACAGTATTACTGCAGTATTCAGGTGTAAAAAGAGGGGCCAGGGGAGAATTGAGGAGACAATGTGATTTAGCCAACAGTCCATCCATGGCAAGAAGCTTCACAATTCTAAAAGGCTCTCAAACATATAATAAAAATACAGTAATAGGCTTAAGTGAAGGAGGCAGTGGGATAGGCATCATATGATGCCCATGATAAGAGAGACCTGTAATTGAGCTGGAGCGAAGGCGCAGTCTCTCCCCTCGCATACAGTGATATTACATTTTTTCCACTTGGATGCCTTCTCCAAGCACACTAATCCATGGATCTCAGAAGGGATAATCCACTGACATCCAATTTTCTAGGAGGGTTTTTTTTTTCCTGAATAAGGCATTTTGTTCACTGAGTGCTGAAAGCGTTAACTCTTTCCCAGCTAAATGGGCCTCACAAAGCAAAGATTAGGATGTTCATAGATTAGCGAGCCAGTGCATCCAGTTGCCTCTCTGATGTTGTGAATGTGATGGGCAGCCACATCTTGGTTTGAAAGTACATCCAAGGGAAAACTTTGGAACACCATTGCCAGTAAAATACAGGCAAATCCCCCAGCAGTTTCAGGGTCTCAAAAATTGCAGACACCAAGATTAAGAGGTGGGTTCAAATGGCACAATTTGGATCTCGATCCATGTTCAGCTTTAGATCCCGCTATAGTTTTCTGCTGGTTGGATATGGGAGATGAGTCAAGCCCATTTCTAATACTGATATTTCTCTTCATTGCAGCACTAATGTGTTTCTATTTCCAACACAGGAGGCCTTGAAGCTGAGATAAAGATGTCATTGAATCTGGATAGCACTTGATCCTTCTCCTGTTGAGGAAACTCCCATTGACTTCACTGGAAGAATGATAAGGAGGAACCAATATAGAGCACATCCAGACCAGGGTGTGGTGCTCATATGCCAGCCAAACATTATGAAAGTGGTTTGGATCAAGGCACTACCCTATAATATAACTGGGACATCATACTCAGCAACTGAGAAATTGCTAATTAGATTAAAATACTGTGATAATATTATAGCTAAAGGAGGATGAATGCGCTTAATGCATCTGTACACACAGTGTCCCCACTGGGAAACACTCTGGGACTCTTTCCTTTAAGGTAAAAATATAGTTAGAAGACCTCACAATCTATTTATTGGCGGGCTAGCACATGCAGTCACCATGCATAGTATCAAATGAGAGACTGATGTTCTCTTTGATGACAGGTCACTCAGAGGCAAATGACCTGTCCCCCAGCCAAAAGATCTTTGCTGTTCATAGGCACATATAGGGGCATAAATTAGGAAGCATTCCCACTGCTCTGCCCAATTTGTGGAACGATTTCTCTGACTCAAACTGTGGAAGCCTGGTGTGTTTTGCATGACATCAGTCTACTTACCTGGCTGCTAGAATGTGCATGGGAGGGAGCTGGGGGGCAGTTCCTAATGCTATAAATCCCTTCACAGGAAGAAAGCAAGTTTAAAAAAAGAACCGGGGATGGGAAGAGAGAAAGCTGTCAGAGACTTTCACTACCAATAAAGAGGGCGTCCTTCTGGAAAAAGTTGGCCTGCAGTGCTCCAGCCTCAGGAAATCCTGAGCAAAACTGGATGCAGCAGTCTCCCTGCATGATATAAATTCCTTCCTCAGTGGAGCAGGACCCTTGTGGAGATGATCTCTAAGCTGACCTTTCTTTGTGGTTCTCAGGGGTTAATTTCATTAGGACCTACACTCGCCCATAACCTATTGCTAATTGAAGTCTTATCTAATAAGTTGCTCCCTTAGGAATAAGTAGTATTTTATAACAAAGTCTCTCTCTTTCTTTTACAAACCGCCCTGCCCCCCCACATGCTTCTTTCATTAACTTCTCCCAGAGCATGTTACCCACATACACTGACACTGGAAGATTATAGGGGATGGGAGTAAATGATACTAGGCTCCTCATAGCACAAGACCAGTATTAGTTCACAACAATGTTGTCATGTTAATGTCCCTGTTATGAAGCCACTTTGCACCAGGTTGCTGGTGCAACACAACCCTATTGCTGGAGTAGTTGGCCAGAGGTGGATCAGCCAGCACAGGAGGATCCTCTAGTGTAGGGGTTTTCAAACTGGGGGTCGTGACCTCTTAGGGGGTCACGAGGTTATTATGGAGGGGTTGCGAGCAGTCAGCCCCCAGGCATGCTGATAAGGGTGACGTATGGGGGGGGGTCGTCATCACTCTTCAGGGGGCGGATGATCACAGCCTAAAATATTAGCAAAGGGGGTCTCAGCAAAAAAAGTTTGAGAACCCCTGCTCTAGTGGCATAAATAGTTTAATAGCTCCCCCCACACACACACACATCCTGCTGCCAATGCAGAGAGATTGTGACCAGGAATTCTCTGCACCTAGCTGTTCCGTGGCTGCTAATTCAGCACACACTCCCCAGGTTACAGCGTGCACTCCTCAGCCAGAGTTGGGGACCTGGGCCAACGCTATTGATTAGCTGCTTTCAGTTTAGGATTTGCTGATCTGGTTGCTTTTCCAGCAGAGTGATCTCCCATTTTTTTTCATACTACTTCTACGCTTTTGGCTACAACCCATGCCACCTTCTGGCAGGAGGAATTTGTCGCATTGCTCCTCAAGTTGCAGGAGAGAAGCTGCAGTGGGAGCAGCCCCTCCTCCCTTCTGTATACACTTACTCCCAGAACAGAGCTGGGCAGACACTGCAAAAACATTTCCATGAATAATAATTCACATTTTTCTAAAACAAATTCCCTTTAATTGTGTCGGCCCTTTATCCCAGTACATTTCCTGGCAGCACTATTTGTGGAGTCAGTTAATATTGGAAAATACAGATGGGGTGTTGATTTTTATATTTCCAATCACAACTAGTTGCACTGGCAACCTGGTTCTGCTACTCCATCAGGGACCAGAACCATACCATGCCATCCACAAGCCCAATCCACATTTTCTATCTGGAAAATCAAGTATTTACAGTGAGCTCTTCAGAACTGAGATACAGGTCTCAAATTATTCACAGAAATTATTTGGCCGCTAATATTGGATGACTAATAGATTCAAGAAAACTGTGCCCAGAAAAGAGCAAAAAAATTGTTGAATAATTTATTCACTGCAAATTATGGCATCAGATCCACTTATTCTACAGCACGCCCGGTCTCTGCTGGCATGAGAGCAAAAGGCCAAGGTAGGATTTCAAAGTCTATCATGTGATTTATTGTTACACTAGTTCTAGATGGATGAGCAGCTCACAATTCTTTCAAGTCCAGGAGCTCCTCTGTGCTCCTAGGTCTTTTCTCTTTAAATTAAATGTCTCAATTCCCAATGTGTTTACATGACGGCTTTGCCTCTCATACAGCTTCCAACTCATTCTCCACGTGGAAATACGCATGTTGGTTTGTTTAATGTAAAGCCTGAGCTAGGGAAATTATCAGATCAGACAGACCTATACGAGGAAGTTCCTTCTGGTCCTCGCTTTCTCACTCCCTGTCTGTCTGAGACTGCTTCTAGTCTGTGAGGTCTCAGACAGCTGGCTGATGAAAAGAACGAGACAGAGGGTTGAGGTTTTTTTTATTCCATCAGAGCACAAGACAGAGACGAGCTTGACATGAGATCACCTCCCTTGGGGTGGCCAAGGCCTGGCTGGGCTGTCATTGTCTCACATTCCATAAGGATGCCCATCGCTTTGCCGAGGCAGAGTCCCCAGTGAGCAGAAAAGCAGAGTAGTAATGGGGTTGTTGGTTGTTATAGCAGCTGATGAAGTAATGGCGTTAGCCTGCTGTTTCCTCTCTCATCATTTCCGTACTCATTTGTTCAGGAGGAAGGACATGTCACTTCAGCACAAGTCGACATGGGATTTCTTGTATTCCAGTTGTGGTGATGTCCAGCAGCACCTGGAAGTCCATTGCCGTTATAGCTGTGATTCCTAAATCTTTACATGACAGCAAAACCAGGGAACAAACCTAAGGCAAGATTCTCACATCAGAGACACCACTGTAAATATGGAGTACCTGCGTTGAAATCAATAGTGTTAGCCCACATTTACACAGGTGTATCTGAGATCAGAATACAGACTCTCCTAAGTACAGAATAGCTGACCTTAGTTCTAATAAACCACCCAGATGGTCAAAATGGTATAAGCACACTGTAATCAAAGTGTATCTTAACAGCTCTGATTTTTCCAGCGATCACCTCTAAGGGGCAGTATGTGTGTGTGTTACAAGAAAGGTAGTAGAGCTAACATTCCATTGAGATAACTCTGCAACTTGTTCTCCTGGCTGAGAAATAAGACAATATATAAAGTTGTTTTAAGGACAAGTGTAATAAACATGGCACATAAATAATGTAAGGCAAGATGAAAGTCCAGCATTGTTTAGAATATTTTATGAGAAATTTATTGCAGTTAATTGAAGGGAAGAGATTGATCACCAAGGAATCTAGCTCATTACTTTACAAAACCTGGATAAATGGCATGTCACTTCTCTGTCTGCTTAGCGTTCTCCTTTTAAAACTTTTCTCTTAAAAAATGGATTCCAAACCACATACAGAATGATATCCCAAACCACAGTTCCCCCTTCCCCCCCAACTTAAATACACAGGAAAATAAAAGGAGACAGGCAATACATAATTCCAGCTCATTTCCTTTTTCTCTTACCCTACATTTTTAAATGTCTTTTAGTCCCAGCAGAGTGTAGTAGGAGGGCAGGCCAGACAAAATACCCCTTCATCTTGCCCCTTTTTCCCCTCCCTCAGTGGTTCCTTCAGTTGTGCTTGTACAGTGAATTAGTGATGTCGCGTGCTAACAGGATGGGCTTCAATGCTGCTATAAGCTTCTTTGCAGTGGAACCCTGCCAGCCATTGATCCAACAGTGGGAGTTATCTCAGCAGTGCAACGGCACTCAGGGCCTGATTCTAGCGTGTGGAATATTTCTGATAATAAGAATGTCTAAATGAAGCATCCTTTAAAAGGTCTTCACTGTTAATTTGGCAGGGGGGAAAACACAGCACATTATGCTCGATTTTTCCAAACACTTTGGCTGTACACTCCAGCCTCTGAATATGTCTGTAATTAGATGGCTCAAAACAGAAATATTAACTGACGTAGAATTAGACTAGGCTAACTAGACGTGTAGGGATGCTGATTAGACTCAACCCCCTGCTACCACCCTCCACTGGCTGTGTGAGTATTATACACTTCCCAATTATAAGCCACGGGAAAGGGAAATTAAAGGGCACTAGAAAGAACCTGGCTATTTCACACTAAAGACTGATAGGCCCATTGAGAATTACAGGACCTTGCAGGTTGGTGAGTGAGTGATAAGAAAGCAAGGATGTTCCATCACAAAATGGATTGTCCCTGCTTGGTTTGCCAATAAACTGGACCAACGCAAATGAGAGGGGATCCACCCACCTAGTGCCCAAAGCCTCAAAGATGCACAACATGGGCTGAGGGCTAGAGACACCACCTGATAGAGGCTCTTGGGGAGAGCTCTGCCCCAGTGGCACCGTCACAGCTCTAGACTGCAGTGATATCAGAGGGTACGCTCCCATGAGTGAACAATGACCTCTCTCCTCTCCTGCACCTGCCAGTAGCACAGAAAATCTTCTGGGAGCCAGTAGCCTTTTAGGCAGGTATGCCAGTGGGAAGTAGGATGTGAACAGGTCCATGATCCACCTCCTAGTGTCTGCAGTTCCCAGCAGTCACATCACCTAGTGGTTGCAGAAGGGGGAGAGGAACCTGGATCTCCCCACCCTAGTGGGTTCTGACCCCAGGGCCCTGGGAGGCCCATCCAGCATCTTTCACCCAGAGGTGCCTCAAGACAGCTCCTTGGGCACTTCCTATCCCCCTCTTTCCTACAGCATGCAGTAGTTTGTCCCTGTAAGCACTATCTTCTGGGCTGCCTACCCAGCTCCAGTACGCAAGGACTGCTACTCACCAACATTCCTTTTTCCCACTCTGGAACCAGCTATGTCCTCCTCCAAAGCTCTGAGATCAAGTCCTTCACCCTGCCCTATGCACCCTCAACTGAGCTGGCTGGCTCCCTTTTAAACCTTGCCTCCAATTGGAGCATGCTTAGCAAGGGCAGAGGGGCAGGGTCTCCTGAGCCCAGAAGTGCTCTTTAACCCTTTGCTGTCAATGAGGGGTTTGTACGCCCTGTCACAAAGGGGTTATATAGAGACAGGAGGCTCATCATCTGAGGATGTTGCAGGGGTAGTTTACATTTTGCAAAGAAACTAAGAAAGCTACGTGGAGGGAGCAATGGGGATATGTGGTAGAGAAGGCGGAAACAAATTAATATAACAATAGCAAGCAGGGAGCCCTGGATTGCTTTTTCCAGGTGGGACAAGGGATGTTAAGGGAGCACAAGGGGTTATGATTTCATAGGGATTTTTCAGAATGAAAACTGAAAGATACTTAACAGGTAAGTGACTCTAAACCTTGTTGTGCTTGTTGTGGTCCAAGGTAACAGCATAATATTATTACTGATACCTTCCCCTTCCTTCCCCTCTCTTCTCCTGTTGTGTGTTGTGCTCACTTACTGCAGCTTGTCTTCAGTTAAGCCCTAATCCTGCAAGCTATTGCTATGATTGTTAGCGTGCATTGTAGTGGCACATAGGCGCTCCTATGATAAACCAGGGGCCCATTGTACTCAGCTCTGTGTAAACACAGAACGAAAGAATGGGGCTACACATGGACCCTTGCACCTGCCCATCCCCTCTGGCTTTTGTGGGTCCAAACATGCCAAACAGCTTGCAGGATCAGGCCCTTATATCATAAGACTACTGCACTGGGCAGCACAGAATGGGGAGGAGGTGAACATCCCTCAGTGCTGAAGGAACAGGTTCAGGACTATTTAGAAAGATTGGACATACACAAGTCCATGGGGCCAGATGCAATGCATCTGAGGGTGCTGAAGGAGCTGGCTGATGTGATTTCAGAGCCATTGGCTATTTATTATCTTTGAAAGCTTGTGGCAATTGGGGGAGGTCCCTGATGATTGGAAAAAGGCAAATATAGTGCCCATCTTCAAGAAAGGGAAGAAAGAGATCCAGGGAACTACAGACCGGTCAGCCTCACCTCAATCCCTGGAAAAATCATGGAGCAGGTCCTCAGGGAATCCATTTTAAAGCACTTGGAAGAGAGGAAGGTGATCAGGAACAGTAAACACGGATTCACCAAGGGCAAGACATGCTTGACCAACCTGATTGCCCTTCTATGAAGAGGTGACTGGCTCTGTGGACGTGGGGAAAGTGGTGGACGTGATATACTTTGACTTTAGCAAAGCTTTTGATACAGTCTTCCACAGTATTCTTATCAGCAAGTTAAAGAAGTATGGGTTGGATGAATGGACTATAAAATGGATAGAAAGCTGGCAAGATCATCGGGCTCAATGGGTAGAGATCAATGGCTCGATATCTAGCTGGCAGCTGGTTACAAGCGGAGTGCCCCAGGGGTCGGTCCTTGGGCCCGTTTTGTTCAACATCTTCATTAATGATCTGGAAGATATGGTAGATTGCACCCTCAGCAAGTTTGTAGATGACACTAAGCTAGGGGGAGCGGTATATACCCTGGAAGGTAGGGATAGGCTACAGAGTGACCTAGACAAATTGAAGGATTGGACCAAAAGAAATCTGATGAGGTTCAACAAGGACAAGTGCAGAGTCCTCTACTTAGGATGGAAGAATCTCATGTACAGCTACAGACTGGGGACCGACGAGCTAGGCAGCAGTTTTGCAGAAAAGAACCTGGGGGTTACAGTGGATAAGAAGCTGGATATGAGTCAGCAGTGTGCCCTGGTTGCCAAGAAGGCTAATAATATATTGGGCTGCATTAGCAGGAGCATTGCCAGCAGATCAACGGAAGTGATTATTCCCCTCTATTTGGCATTGGTGAGGCTGCATTTGGAGTATTGTGTCCAGTTTTGGGCCCCCCACTACAGAAAGGATGTGGACAAATTGGAGAGAGTCCAGCGGAGGGCAACAAAAATTACTAGGGGGCAGAAGCACAAGACCTATCAGGAGAGGCTGAGGGACCTAGGCTTGTTTAGTCTGCAAAAGAGAAGAATGAGGGGGCCTTTAACTACCTGAAAGAAGGTTCCAGGGAGGATGGAGCTAGGCTGTTCTCAATGGTGGCAGATGACAGAACAAGGAGCAATGGTCTCAAGTTGCAGTGGGGGAGATCTAGGTCGGATATTAGGAAAAAGTTTTTCACTAGGAGGGTGGTGAAGCACTGGAATGGGTTACCTAGGGAGGTGATGGAATCTCCATCTTTAGAGGTTTTTAAGCTGCGGCTTGACAAAGCCCTGGCTGGGATGATTTAGCTGAGGTTAGTACTGCCTTGAGCAGGGGGTTGGACTAGATGACATCCTGAGGTCCCTTCCAACTCTAATATTCTATGATTCTATAACACCCTTGAGGCAGGGACCATGCAGTAGTCCAATATGGCTCACATCCTGATTAGAACCTTTGGGCATTACCTTAAAAGAAATAATAAATAAATATGCTAGTTTTATGTTATTTATGGTAGTGCTTCATAGAACTAGTACCTTTGTTCTGCAGTCTACTTTATAAACATCATGAAAACTTAGTGAGGAGACCTCATTACAGCATCTGCTTGTTAAAACTGCTGAGAGAGGACTCTGTCAGTGTAGGTTATAAAATGTGCTATTTACATAAGGGCAAATTAGTGAGGTTCTACCTTATTAATTATTACATTATTATTAATTATTATTAAATTAAAATATTCTATAGGGCTTAAATGAAAATAAGGACTGATTAAACTATATTTTTCTTTATGGCTGGGTTATTATAAAATAAATTAGATCAGGCCATTGGTGATACAGATGACTAAGAGGAAACCAAAGACTTTTGGGCCCATACTTTCTACATTAGTCACTGATGTTGCTTCCGCAAAATAGTCACGAGGACCTGTTGCATAAAGAAACCACATGGGTTTGAACATGCAACATTTTAATCTTTTACAATTGTAATATAGGCAGCCACTCTGGAAAATTTTGCTCCTTGCATCTTGAACATTTTCTTGAAGCTCAAGAGTGAAATTGTGGCTGGCCCCATTGAAGTCACTGGGAGTTTTGTCATTGAGCCAAAATTTCACCCCAAGTCTTTCGAACACTTTGAGTAATATAGTTAGGAAGACAATGAGACTAGAAGTCAGGGGATTACACAATGCCTGAGAACTGACAATCCCTGCCCTGCTTCTGGCTCCTCACACCCATGACAGGCTCTCACACGGAGCACGTCCTCTGCTTTCTGATCAGATGGCCAGTGGCTGTAGGAGCCAGCTAGTCTGCTTTACCCTAAATAAGAGCTCCCTCAACATCAGGGAGTTCTCAGCTGGCCAATTCTGCTCACGTGGTACCTTCTGCTTGGCTCACGACAAAAATCAGAAGAGTTGGCAACCCTTATTATATTTAAAATAGAGTTTAGTCAAATAGTCACAAATTATTTGAACTTTTGAAAACAAACTCCCTTTTCCCATATTTTTCCTATTAGCCATGGGTTGAAGAAACTAGATGATTTATGATACAATTTTCTTGTCAGGAGTCACAAACATTAAATGAAGTTGCTTGTGTGTAGTGCCTGCAACTAGGCCAAGGCATTACCATGGAAAATTCAGTTCCATCTCCCTCAGCAAATGCAATACAACAACTCATGAAAGTAGCCTTAATGGTCCAGTTGGTCAGGCTGAAGAACAATGCAGTACCTCTGGGTCAATATGTATTGCCCCATATTTGCAAGACTCCCATGGGTTTATTCATCACATGTCTAGTACTATGGTCCTTTTTTATCCTCTTACAATTGCAGACAGTGACTCGAAGTAAAGACATTCCCTTCATCCACCTCGTGAAGGCTGAAAATGAGAGGCTGATGTATATAGAAGTTTCCAGCTGAGAACTGTGCTGTGTCTCACAAGCAACAGACTGCATGCACTCATGTGCACTCACACACATACTTTTATATAATGGGTTTTCTATCAAGGACACTGTATAACAATAAGTAGAATTGTTCTGTACTTGCAGTGAGTATCTGAGGTACCTGGTGTGCAGGTCCTTGGAGTAATAGTGGGAGATAGACACCTGGGCACACAGAGAAAATGGAGCTTATAAAAAGTTATCTTAATTTGCTCACCCCATCCCACAAGACATTAGACCAAAGTACAATCAGTACTTGATGTAGGTCAGTAGTTCTCAACCCTTTTCATAACAGGGCTACCTCCTCAGGACCACCTTCCCATGGGAGCATCATGCAACTGGGAACCTGCTCCCATTTAGCAATAGGTGGAAGGCAATATGGGACTAATGACCTTAAGGCTGAGAACCCAGGATGAGGCTGCTTTGACCATTTACATTCTACAGCTCAGCCACAGGCTCAAAGGTGGGGCAGATGTGAGCCTAAGAGCTCCAGCAGCCTCACTCTCTAAAGCTAGGAAAGAGAAGAAATCAGTGCCATGTTAACATACACTCCAGTGCTTCTCCAGCATTTCATGACCAAGGCATTGGCTCTAACCAGGACTCTCTAGACTTGAGACCCATTTCTATACATGAAATGTTAGATCCAGATTTTGAGAAATCAAAGGTGTAACAAGCCAAAACTGAAATAACGGGACAGCCACCTCATTATTATGCATATCTCAATTACACTACATCTCAGTCACCCACATATTTCCCTGACTTATAACCAACAGTGAGAATCTTTGAAATATATATATTGATTGGAATCAATATATATATTGCTCAAACATCCATCAACATATAATACCTCTTAGCTCTTATACAGCAGTTTTCATCAGTAGATCTCAAAGCCCTTAACAAAGGAATATTATAATCCCCATTGTACTGATAGGGAAACTGAGGTACAGAGCCATGAAGTGACTTTCCCAAAGTCATTCAGCAGACTAGGAGTAGAACCCAAAGTCCCAGTCCACTGTCCTGCCCACTAGGCCACACTGCCTCCTCTCTTTTATATATGTGACGATCGATATGTCTAAGATCCTTACAGGCATCACACCTTATGATTTTCACACCCCCATCAGCTGTGCTCTCCAAATTCAGCCAGTTTGAGGCCTTGTTTCTGTTATCCTCATTCAAGGTGATTAGCACTAACAATGTGACTAGTCTGACTGTGTCGTGTACTGTGGTTCTATACTGCATGCAGTTTCTCCTTTCCTCTAAATGGAGGGCCTGATTCTCCAATCCTTCTTCCTCGCAGTTAAAGGGGCAAGTAGTCTTGGTGAAGCCAATCTCCTATATTTCCTTCTGGTCTTGACCTGCCATCGATCCAGGGCACATCATGGAGACTGAAAGGAGAATATGGACAGCCACTTGGGCACATGAGGAGCCCATGGGAAAGCAGAATACAGACAGCCACTTGGGCACATGCCCTTGAGGAAGGTCAGAGATTCTAAAAATGTTCAGATTTCTTTTTTAAAACTGCTGCCTTTCTGTTGGTTACACTACTGCCACTCTCAGGGCCTTAGAGCTGGTCTGCACCTGGAAGTTCTTGCAGAATAAGGTAGGGTGTGACTTTAAAGTGGATTAACTATTCCTGATTAACTCCATGTGTAGACAAGCACTTAGGCTTTGTTTATGCTATAAACCCTTTGCTAGCAGAGCTAGCCCGCCAGAACCCCCTGGTGTAGACACACTGAGCGGAGGAGGAGTCTTCTAGGTGCTGGCACATCAGGGTGCCTAATGACATTAGCCATGCCGGCAAAAGTGTTCTTCTCTCTGCATAGTTGCATCCACATGTTGGATTTTGTCGGCTAGAGGGTGTGGGATTTTTTCACTCCTCCCCCCCAACCAACATAGCTGTTGTGTATGTGTATACCTGGCCTTATTCTCATTGACACTAAAGCTATTTTGCACCACTCTGGCAGTGTAAAGAAGCCTCAAAGGGTAATTTACCAGCACAACATAAAGGAAAATCAAGACCCCCGTGCCTCAGCAGCTATTGACTGTGAACCTGATCTTGCTGACCCTTACTCATGCAAGTAGCCCATTGACTGTAATGGGGTTGCTTCCATCTGTGGGAATACGTATGTCATGGGAGCTACTTGCGGGAGCATTAATCACAGGGAGGAGGAACAGTCCCTGCTTTTGAGGAACTGGTTACTAGCCAATTGTTTTCTAACAAATGGACTGACCCTCCCCCTGTCTTTCTGTTATTTTTATTCTTGGGGGCTTCTCTATCTGATTCCGTAGTATTTGCATGCTAAAGGTAACTGGCTCTCATGCAGCAGGCTGTAAACCAGTCATCCCCAACCATTACTGGCAAAGCTATCCTAGTGAACGTTTAGCAGTTGGACACCATCCCCTACACTCTGTGCTATACCCTTCTTATTCATCCATTTTGCCTTCGCCTCTACCCTTTTTATTCTCTCTGTTAAGGTATAAGGAATACCGGTCTCCTGGGGTCAGAGGCCAGCAGCTAACTGGTTGGCTGGCTGATTAGCCCCAGCCACTGCATCTGGGGGAAGGACCTACAACTTAATTGGCTGATCCTTATAAAAGAAGGTAGTAGGAATTGGAGGGAAGGTCCACAATACCAGCCAGAAAGGTAAAGGGCTACTGGCTCTGCACCTGATGGAGTGCAGCTGGAGCAATTGTAGAGGGTAACTGCTTCCAGGCAACAAATGGACTGTGGGAAGTCCTGTTATCACTACAACTCAGAGGTAAGCGTCAGGAAAGTTTGTGGGGATGAACCTAGAGGCATAAGGGACAGACTTGGGGAAGGGACTACTTAAGTGGTACAGATACTGAGGGAAGAGTGTGAAACTTTTGATCTTATTTTGTTAAGGAGGTTTGAAATAAAAGAGAATGACCCACAATAGCTAATCCTAGTGGGACCTGTATTCCCTGGATTCTGTGAGAGGGTGCCAGGCAGAGTTTCCCTAGGTGGGGAGATGGCTCAGAGAGAGCAAACCCAGATCTAGCAGGAGGAGAGCGCTATAAGAGAGGCCCCAATTCTTTATACTCTCCTTTAATTTCAAGTTTCACTGTGACTCCTCTCCTGGGAGTTTCCCTTTACAGGGGAGACAAAAATGTTCAGTTAAATAGCAATTCTGCCCCCACAAAAAGTGCAGTTTTGTAGCAACTGAAACTTTGAGTTTGGGTTGAATTTGGTGGATAGTTTGGGATGAATAAAAACAAGGAGGGTAGATTGGAAAAAAAATAGTCAAAATGGTTCATTTCAACATTGTTTCAGCAAACTGCAGCTTTGACATTTTTGTTTCAAACTGAGCAGTTTCAAAATGACATTCAAAACATGTCATTGGATCCCAAATTATTTTTTTCTGGTGTTTTGGCAAGGAAAAATAGAAAAAAAAATCAGTTTGGGTTTGAAACAAATCCATTTCTTTTCCTTCAGATTGTTTGCAGGTGCTCCAGTGACGGAGCTGAGTGCAGTGGGAACAGAAACAGCTGGGTCTGAGGCTCTGTATGGGTGAGCTGCTTTCGCAGCCAGACCACAAAGAATAAGAGAGAGGGAATGTGGATATTTGTCAAGGAGCCACCTACTACCTCACCTGGAGCCATGGAAATGTGTTTACATGGGGTGATCACTGCAGGGACACTTCTCACATAAGGCCTAATCCAGCTCTTGCTGAAGTTGATGAAAAGACATCTGTTGACCTGAGAATTGGATTAGACCCTGGCATCTTTATTCATTTGGTCCCTGCTTTTGTGCAGACTGAACTAGGGCCTTGCCTAGGTGCATTTAAAGAGAGTTGCACCTTCTGAAGCATCAGGTATTGGCTATCGCTGGAGGAAAGATAATGGACTTGCTGGGGAAGTGATATGGGCTAGCATATCCTCCATCTCATGTCCCACTTACCATTTCAAACTGCTGATGGCATCTTTTGATGAGTCTAAAATGAAATCTGTATGTTAATTTACTTATCTTCTGTTCTCTCACTATGTCCAGGAGAGGCGCATTTGTGTTCCCTCCAGGACTCAGTGGCATTCAGTTACTGATGCTCAGCCAGCAACATCTGGAATGTTGTGATGTTGACTCATCCTTTCAAGAGTCCTTTTTATGTCCAACATTTACCCACTTAACCATGAACAATAATATTTATGGAGAGACCTGGCCATTCATACATAACTATTGCTGGTCATGCTGTCAGTGACAACCACTACCAAGGCAGGCAGTTATTTCTCTCACGGTGTAGGCAATGCATTAAAGCTCACCCAAGGTAATTTATCTCCTGACTTCATATCCACAGAAGAATGCTGTACTGCTAACCCTTCAATGGATGTTGCCACCCTGATTAGCACTCACAGACTATTTGAGGAGGGAGGTACTCCTCAATCTAAGCAAGGATGGCAGAACTGGTGGGGAAAGAGGAGATGTTTCCATTTTTAAATTCTTTTCAAGTTTAGATGTCTCACTATTCATGAATAGTACATCTGTATAGGTAACGACAAGTAAATATGAGAGTGAAGACCCTATGGACTGTGATTAAATGGTGCTAGGCCCAACCTTGCACCCAATACTGCCAGGACTGGACTGGGATTTGGACAACACACTGGTGCATGGGAGTAAGAACCCCATTACACCTCTGCACGCAGACCTTTGGGTCCAGGTACATGCTTTGTGCTGGCTTTCTCATTCCTCCTAGAGCATGTGGGGCAGCAAGGGTGAGAAATGGGCCCATTCTTAGCTCCACCACCACCCTCCACTGTCCAACCAGTGCATCTGAGCTAGCATGGGGTTGTTGTCATTTGGGACTAGAGTAGGACAGCAGCAAATTACAAACCAAAGCAAGGGGCAAAGAATTGTGACTCAGAGGTGTGTATTTGTGAGTCACAAGGCCTCTCAGGACTGCTGCTGGAGTAGTGAAGCTTACATACTGGGTATGTCTTCACTGATGGCGGCAAAGTCATTGCCATCAAATCAATTCTTCTGGATCAATTGAGCTAAAGTGAAGGCTCATTCAGTCGATCTGGAAGTCGATTTAATGAATCCACCCCAGGGGGAAAAGGTAACTGCACCAATGGGAGCACATTTCCTGTTGGTGCAGCAAAGTGAAGATGTCGCGGTAAGTGGAAGTTAGGAAGTCGAGAGGAGATACACAAGCTACATAGTGCCACCAAATTTCCTGGTCAGTGTAGACCAGGCCACTATGAGTTGTTGAAGGCCGTGCCTAGAATCAGAATCCAGCTTCTGTTGACTGCCCAGAGTTTTGGGTGTAAAAGCAAGGCAAGATAGGGCCCTAAAACATTTTACATGGTTAAATTAAAATTTTAAACAATAATAACATTAAAATTAAACTAGCTTGAGATTTTTTTCAAAGAAAAATGTTGCAAAATTTTTAAATTTCGCAGGGGAAAATCACTTCCCATCCAGCTCCAGTTCCATAGAACAGTATCCGAGAAAAGAAAAAACAGACAGCTTAGTTTGTAAGCTTTTTGGGCAGGGACTGTCTTTTTGTTCCGTTTGTTCAGCTCCCAGAACAATGGGGTCCTCTTCCATGACTAGGGCTCCTAGACACTACAGTAACACAAATAATGAATCCTAATAATTGCAAGCGATTTGTATTGGGTGGTCTACCTTTCACCTTATTTTTTTTTTATAGGGCCCCCTATCATTTAGGTATCTAGTTACTATATTGTGATAAGAAAATATGTAAATATCTGATATCTAATCTCTTCTTGCTAAAAGGGCGATTACACAGTTACATTAAGCTTAATTTGTATTCATCTCACCGCACTGTATTTATTGACTGTTGTACTGTTCCATGTTATTATTTAACAGGCTAGAGACAAATGTTTTATATTAATTTCCCTTAAATTGCCTTATTTCGTGCTTTATAACAAATTAATACACTGCATCAAGTGCCCCTCTTTTTGTTGGGCAGCCTGTCTTGTTGGTAGTTCATCATAAGAAATGGAAATGCTTCATTTAACTTCATGATTCTTTCATGCATGCTTGTTGGACAGAGATCTTTTCCTTAGGGCATCAGACAGTAAAGTTGGGATTAGAGCTGGTCAGAAAAATTCAGATGAAATGTATTTTGTCAAGATGTGCTGATTTAGCATAATTAAAGTGTTTCCTGGAGACAATTCAAGTTGGCTGAAGTTCCGATGGAATCCAGGGGCCACAGCTTCCAGGGTCCATGTCTCTGGGACAGCCAGCCAGTTGTGGATGGCAACCCAGGATCTCCTGCATCTGTGACCCTAGGTAGACCAGCAGGGTCCCAATTCTCTTTCATGGAGTCTTTTGAAATGTTTGGTTTTCATTTCTAATCAGCACAAAAAACAAGGTTATTTACCAGTAACTGTTGTTCTTCAAAATGTGTTGCTCATATCCATTCCAATATAGGTGTATGTGCGCCCCGTGCACAGATTCCTGGAACTTTTTTCCCCATTAGCAAGCCCCGTAGGGTCGGCTCAGGCACCCCCTGGAGTACCGCGCTCATGCTTCAGTACATAGGGCGCCGCCGACCCTGCGGACCCTCAGTCCCTTCTTTCTGCCAACTCCAACAGCAGGGACGGAGGGTGGGTGTGGAATGGATATGAGCAACACATCTTGAAGAACAACAGTTACTGGCAAGTAACCTTGTTTTCTCTCTTCGAGTGATTGCTCATATCCATTCCAATATAGGTGATTAAATAGCCATACCTTGGAGGTGGGTAGGAATCAGCTGCTCTCGCCAGCAAGGCTCTGCCGAAGCCTGCATCCTCCCTTGCCTGCTGCACGAGGGCGTAGTGGGACATGAAGGTGTGGACCGACGACCAGGTCGCTGCTCTGCAGACATCGTGCAACGAGGACCACAGGTTGAGGTTATACCTCCCAAGGAGTGCCTGGTGGCTACAAGGCTGCAGTAGAGTAGACCTTTTGGCCAAAAAGGTCTAATTTCTTACTGTCTTTGTCTTTCGGGGTGTTGCCTTGGCCACCCTGGTGGTCCCGCTGGTTAACGGCATCCACCACCAGTGTCCCCGGGGCAGGGTGGGTGTATAAAAAGTCAAACCCGTCCTTTGGGACATAGTATTTACATTTGACACCCTTGGAGGTGGGGGCCACTGAGGACGGGGTTTGCCAGAGGACATTGGCAAGTTTCATGACCCTCTCATGCACGGGGAGGGCGACTCGTGATGGCCCTGCTGACCCCGATACCCCAAAGAGGGGGTCCTCCTCCTCTGACATCTCCCTGAGCTCCATGTTGAGGTTGCTCAGCATCCTCTTGAGGAGGTCCTGGTGAGCACGGAAATCAAATAGGGGAGCCTTATGGTCCCTGGCGGCTGCATCGTCAGGGGAGGAGGAGGACTGTGGAAGGGGCTCCGTGGAGGCACCATCCCTGGGGCCCAACCCCTTGTCAAAGGGATGGCCCTGGTCTGGCTGACTCGGAGGTGGGGGCGCTGGCTGGGCCACCGATGAGTGGATAGAGGTGCTCCCGTGGCCCATCTGGGTACCCCACGGCCCCCAGTACAGCCACTGCCAGGGCCCTTGGGGCCATGCTGGTGCAGGCATGGGTGCCTGTTGGGTCACCTCTGGATGGTGGCCCCATGACCCGGAGCCATTGGATTGACGTTTGCAGCTCCTGGGTGGTGAGCGGCCCCAAGATGACGAGGACGATCGACGGTGCCGACATTTACAGTACTGTCGGGGGGACGAGCTGCTGGAGGAGCTGGGTGTCGAACGCCTCCTCCACCTCGACCTCTTTCGACGACGCTTCTCACCTCGGGACTGGGAGCAGTGTCGCCGATGTGCCGACCCTGAATGCGATTGGCTCTGCGGCACCGGAGCAGGAGGCGCTGGGGCAAGCGGTGCCGAGGCAGGCAGTTCAGCAGCAGTCAGTGCCGAGGCAGTCGGTGCCTGGGCAGGCTGTGGAGTCGGCACCGGGGCAGCCAATGCTGAAGCAGCCGGTGCCTGATAGTGGCGCGGACTGTGTGCCGGGGATCTCGACTGGTGCTGTAGGTGCATCAGGCTGCGCACCAGGATTGGAGATGGGTGCTGAGCAGGGCTCTGTACCGGGGTACGAGAGCACGAGCTGCGACCCCTGCATGAGGCGGAACTGGAGCAGCGTCACCTCGCGCGTTTGCCTCTTAACCGCCCTTGGTGCCACAGTGTCGAGGAGCTCGACGACTCAGAGTCGGAGCTAGGAGGGGAGCCCACACTCGACCCTCCTTGACTGTCTGGGGGGGGTGGGAGGGGGGAGACCTCGACTCCTGTCTCCGCCACCCACCGGGGGCACCCCGCGCGGGTTTTCCCCGAGACACCTGTACCTGCGCCCTCGGCCGAGGGGGGGGGGGGGGGGTGGAGGCGTGGGCATGCCCATGAGGGTGCGTGCCGCCACGAATGCCTCCGGCGTCGATGGCCCTTGCAGAGGCGCTCCCCTACCCCCAGGAATCAGGGGGAGCTCCCTGCGAGGAGATGCCGGTGCCGGAGTATTCTCCACAGCACGTGGCTGGGGCATCTCCTGAGTCACCCCCTGCTGTACCAGTCGCAGGGGGAGTCCATGTGGGCAGCCATGGGTCGCTTCTTTTTCTTTGGCACCGACGACCTTGGTGCCGGTGCTGGTGCCGGCGGGGCGCTCCACACCGAGGAGACACTCGGTGCCACCGGAGATCGAGACAGTTCGGAGTCCGGGGGGAGCGTGGACTCCATCAGAATCGCCTATAGCCGGGCATCCCGCTCTTTCTGGGTCCGTGGCTTGAAGGCCCTACAAATTTTACACTTTTCCTTTCTATGCTGCTCTCCGAGGCATTGGAGGCAGCGATCGTGAGGGTCACTCACGGGAAAAGCCTTAGCACATAGAGTACAGGCTTTAAAGCCAGTAGAGCCTGGCATGGCTCAACCGCGAGCCCCTAAGGTCAACTATTAACAACCACTTAACGAACAATGAATTAACTAGAATGCTAAAGGGTGCTACTTGCAACAGAAAGAGGCAATGTTCCAGCAACCGTCACAGGTGGAAAGAAGGAACTGAGGGCCCACAGGGTCGGCAGCGCCCTATGTACTGCGGCATGAGCGCGGTACTCTAGGGGTCACCTGAGCTGACCCTATGGGGCTTGCTAAGGGGAAAAAAGTTCTGGGAATCTGTGCACGGGGTGCGCACACACCTATATTAGAATGGATATGAGCAATCACTCGAAGAGAGAACTGATCAATATCAAACAATACAAATATCAAAATCCTCCATGAAACAGAATTATCTTTCTCCACCCAGCTCTAGCTGGGCTGCTCAGAAGGGTTATCATTGGCCTAAGTGCTCCCATTGCAATTTGGAAGCTGAATAAGGCTCATGTTGACATTCCCCGCCTACGTTTCTAATACCCAAAGGCCACCTAGAATAATGTGAATGGCAAAAAGGTGAAATCAAAGAATTTATTATGTATTATTTGCATTATAGAAGGGACCAGGCCCTTTTGTGCATACAGATATAGGATGTAATTCTTGTTTTTCTAGGGGAACTTACCTCCTCAGTGTAACTTCTAATGCCTTCTCGCAGCACACATGCTCAGGAGACAGGTATAATATGCACCTTGCACCACCATGAGTGTCAGACTATTGTGCTACAGAGGGAGTGCACCACAAGCCTCAATGGAAATGGAGGGTAGCTAGCTGAGTTGAAGGTCTGGTCAGCTCTCACCCTGCATTCCTGTTGGGCAGCTGGCAGTGGAAAGCGAGCCCCCAGCTCAACTCTAAGGGGGGGCCTGCGGAGCACTCTGCAGCACGCATCCATGAGTACTCCACAGGGGCAGGAGGTTCCAGAGCACTTCCCCTAGGTGCTACAGACACTGCAGAGAGGAAGGGGGAAAGCGATGGGCCACCGCTGTCTAATATGAAAGCTTTGTCTTGCTACTGGCAAGGGAATGTAGCAAATGTGGGTGCTGGGGAAGGGAGTTCCTTCTCTCTGACACCACTTGAATTAATCCCTGACACTACTCCTGCTGCTAAAGGCACCTTCCAAGTCCTAATTTAATTTCTTATACTTTCGAAGTAATGCAGGGGTTGCATTTGCACCATTTTAGACTCACTGATTCTGCTCATTCAAAAGTATTTGCTCAACAGGAAGTAAACACCCCTGGAGCTATAGCCCGCCCTCACTTACTTGGAAAGAGAGACATTCAGAGGCAGAAGATAAATAGCATGTTAACTGTGATTTGGAGGGGCAGCAGCTGAGTAATTCCTGGCTTCCTAGGACTGTCTCCAGCTGTTGTGTCCCACTGCAACTTTGGCAGCTGTGTGCTGCCTCTGCCTAGCTGCTATTTAGTCAGATCAGATCAATACTTCTAAATGCTTGTCTGGTGTAATAATCTTTGGCTAGTCCAGGGATTCGCACTTCTACTCCCATAGATTGGACAGTGTGGCTGATAATGATCTGTCAATCCACCCCTGATCAATCACTTACTAATCTGTAACCAGAAGATCCCTTAGAAAGGAAACACAGAAAAAGAAATGATATGCTGGGAAAAGAATAGGGCCCAATTCAGCAAAGCCCATTAGCACTGAAGTCCCATGGAACCCAGGGTGAAAGTATGTCAGTTCCTTATGTACAGGATCATATGCTTCCATGGCTTGTGCTCCCCAGGGAAGAAAGATATATTAATTTACTAACAATCCAGTCTCCATAGCTCAAGAATTTTGGTTTATTATGATTATTTATATTGTGGTAGCATTTAAAGGTCTCAGCCAGGCCAGGACCCAGTGTGGTAGGCATTGCACAAATGTATAGTGTGCATCAGATGGTCCCTGCCCCAAGAAATCACAATCTAAAAGCACTGGTCAAGATCTCCTAATTGATATGAGGATTGGTGTAGGGCTGGTTAAAGTTTTTCCATGTAAACTGTTTGACAGAAAATTAGGTTTTAGATTAAACAGTTTGGGTGTTTTTTGAAACACATCTGCTTTCTATGGAAAATTTTGATCATCAAAAAAAAAATGAATGAAAAAAACAAAACAATTTTTTTGATTCTAAAATGCTGTTGCAGTGCTTTGTAGGTGTTTGAGTTTGTGTACTTCATGCTTCCATTCTCCTCTATGGGCCGGGATTCCGAGCCAGACTATATCTCTCATGATGCATTATGGCCTCAGGACTGCCATGACATATGGCCTCCCTTCTTCAAAAAAGGAGACTGCAGTGTATCCTAGGGTATGTAGTCCAACCAAGGAGTCCAAGGTATAGAAGAGAGTGGGAGTATGAGGTACCTGAACTATGTGTCCCATGAGGCCCTGAGGAGCATCTCAGAATTGAAATATTTTGTTTTACTCAAACATTCTGATTAAAACAAGAAAGTGGTGTTTTTGGCAATAACCCCATTTTACAACTAGGTTTAATGACTATATTCAATGGCTGAAGTTCAGAGTATGATACCCTGTAAACTAAATACAGATACTACAGAAAATGAAACTGATTAGAACTTGCAATCAATCCTATACTATGTGCATTGCAGCTTTCCAGACAAAGGAACGTCCTCCAACAACAGTGAGTGGGGGTATATATCTGGTGCTTTTTCTTCCCAGGTTGCTATACATGGATTTCAGTTCTGTATGATGTTTTGTGGCTGTTTTCCCTTCAGTTTGCTTCATGTTTTTCCCCACAAATGATTAAAGATTTTGAGGTTGGTTGTGTGTGTTTTTAAAAAAAAAGCTCACTACAGGAGATGTGGCTCTTACATAAGCTCCACAACTACTATAAATAATAGGTTGGCAAGTAAATGTTCAGCATTGAGGGCAAAAAATTCTCCTCTCAGAGCCACACAGCAGATCTCATCAGCTGCAATATTCTGCCCTCCGTACAGGCAGGAAACCTCCATTAACTTCAGCTGAATATTGCACAAGTAGGGAAATCAAAATGCCAGAGCTAAGATCTGCTGGGGGGAGAGGAGAACGTTGCCAAAAATTGGGAAATCTGTTGCTGAGCAGCAGTGAATGAAATATCCAGTTGAGTGGGAGAGCTAAAATGGACCATTACCACAAATCAAATCAGGAAACACAAACCAGCAGCAAAAGGGAAGAATTTTTCTTTTTAAAGATACAAACTTAAATAAAATCTGCTGCTGTCTGGTTGGCAACAAATTTTTGAAGCAGCACTTGAAGTGGAACCACTTGTGCTCAGAGGAGACTCCATTTCATTACAACAAACACTTCCTTCCACAATTGATTTATGGATTGAGTACAGTATATCTCAAGAGCAAAATAGATTAGTTGATCTATATCTGTGAAAGACTGTTTGTGCTTATGCATTCATGCATACTGTATCTGCACTTGTCATCATAATGATTATTAATTTGTTTATTGTATCAACCGCGTGCTGGAAGCTTTACAGACAAGGTATGTCCTCCAAAAAAGCTTACTGTCTAACTGGACAAGGCACAAATGAAGGCTGAGGAATAGGATATTCTGAGAAGCAGTATGATTGAACAGTGAAGTTTTGCATTCATCTAGCTTGTAAGGATTTTTGTTTTAAACACAGATTTTCAGACATGTGACTTAACACTTCTCGGCAGGACAAACTAGGCGCCCTTGGAAAGAAATGTATTTGAAGGTTTAACCTGGAGGACCAGGGAGCTGAGGCATGAATTGGGAAGGGGTCCAGGAGAAGGGGGCAGTCACACAAGAAAGCTTTGAGGCAAAAGTGAAAGGAAAAACATGATGGGGTGAAGGAGGAAACACTGCTGATAAATTTTGCAGATGATTCAAACTGATGGAGTGGTAAATAATGATAAGGACAGATCGATTCTGTGGAGTGATCTGGATTGCTGTGTAAGCTGGGTTTTTCTGAAAAACATGTGTTTTATACAGCCACATCCAAGTTCATATATCCACAAACCAAGAATGGTCACACTTTGAGGATGGAGGCTGAATCCTAGAAGGCGATGATTCTGAAAATGATTTAGAGGGTCTTGGTGGATAACCAACTGAACATGACCTCCCAATGTGATGCTATGCCTAACAAGGCTAATGCAATCCTTGGATCTATAAAGGGATAGAGGAGGAATATAGTAGGAATAATGAGGGCATATTACCTCTGTATGCTCTATTAATGAAAGTTCCCATGTCTACACTTCAAAACAGATGCTAAATTTGGAAAGGACTCAGAAAAATACTAGAAGAATGATTTGGGTTCTGGAAAACCTGCCTTGCAGTGAGACTTAGGAAACTCAGTCCATTTAGCTTATCCAAAGTAAGATGAGTTGATCATGACATGCAAGTGCTGACATGGGGAGACTTCTGATAATAGAGGGCTTGTTAATCTAATGAAGAAAAACATCGTGCGATCCAATGGCTGGATGGGGGAGCTAGACAAATTCAGAATAGAAATAAGATACAATTTTTTTTAACAGTGAATGTAATTAACCATTGGATCAAGCTGTATTCTCCGTCACTTGAAATCTTTTAAATCAAGATTGGATGTCTTTGTAAAATAAATGTGATTGCTCAAACAGAAGTTACAGGCTTGATGCAGAAATTCTTGGGGGAAATTCTATGGTCTGTTGTGCAGAGGTCAGACTAGACAATCCAAATCGTCCCTTCTGGCCTTAAGCTCCATGAATCTGTGAAAAATGAAGAGAATTGAGACATAAACAGGAGCTGGATAGTGCAGGGCCTGGGAAGCATGGACGAGAAGCTGAAATTGGATGCAGAAAGTGCGGAAGCTCATGAAAGGGATTTGAAGAGGAGCTTGTGTTGCAAGGGACACGATTTTTGTTGCAGCATATGGGAGAGATTGACGCGGACAAGGCGAGAGTCTAGGAGGTCCAGAAAGAAGAAGCCTGCTGTAGCTGAGGCAAAGAAATAATCCGTGCCTGTACAAGGGCCTTTTGCAATCGGATCAGAGAAATGTAGTGTACAGATCTTGGGAGAGAAAAATATATCCCCATTGTGGGGAAGTGTCACCAACTGTATAAGGGACAGGGAGGAGAGAGGGATTGCCACTGATGACAGAGAAGGGAGGAAGAATGGAAGGCTTGAATGGGAAGGTGAGTGTTTGAGGTTTTTGCCATGTTAATTTTCAGCTGGGGCTGAGATATCCAGGCAGCAGTGGCACAGAGGGCATGTCTACCCTTCAAGGAGGGAGTTTGATTTCCAGCTCCTGGAGATATATTCCTCCTAGCTCTGATCAAGCTAGCATGCTGAAAATAGAGTAGCTATGGCAGCACAACTGGCAGGAGGGGCTAGTTGCCCTGAATGTGTACCTGCCTGAGGCTTTAAGCACACCCTGGGGGCAGCTCGTCCCTCCCACTGCTCATGCTGCTGTGGCCCCACTCTACTTTTAGTGTGCATGTGTGATCCAAGCTAGAGTACAAGTATTTCTTCTCAAGCTGGGAATCACACTCCCAGCTCAAAGTGCAGGCATACCCAGACACAGTAAGTCTAAAAAGAGAGGGATGGATCAGGCATAGGGAAGGATCTGAGGGTAATTTGCATTGAAGTGATAGTTGAACCATAGCAACATAGAACCTGATTCTGAGCTCACTTGCAATACTTGTACATCAGTGTAAATAAGTGGTCTCCAGTGGCACTACCTGTGATTTACACTAGCATCAGCAGGATTAGAACCTGGTTCCCATGGTATAAAAGCAACAAATTACATTTCAGATGCTCCATGCCCTAAAATAAACGTAGTCATTCCTTTCCAAAATACCAGATTGACGGCAAAATAGTTAGAACTCAGTAAGGTAGGTAACATTGCACTGAATATAAATGAGAGTTATAAGGTAAATGACATTTAGCGACATTAATTAACTGATTAAATTAAACCTGATATTTTAATCAGAATTTGTTTATGCAAAGCTCTGGATAAGAAGTATAGTTTAACCTAGTTACTTTTAAAATTCTTGTTACCATAACAACTTCTTATGGTATCAATTAAAGGTGGTCTTTTCTTTACATTATTTTTAGAACTTTAGTTACCATAACAACAAGATGCCAGGTCAGTTGCAAAGAGTTAAAAATATGTTGTTGTTCTCTGAGAGACAATCAAAATGATAACTGAGATGCCAGGAAATAATACCCCAAAATGGCTGCATGAACACATTTTTTTAAACCCCTCACATGGAAGTTATTTATCAGGTGGGAAGGAGTGGGACTGTCAGACATCAGGGGCATTATGGACCCTGGAGGGAACTACCAGGAGGAATGAGGAAAATGACAGGTCCATTCAGGCTGAGTCTCTTGCACTATCAGGGACCCAATTGGAGAGAGTATCCCAGCAGTGAGATAATGACTGGGATCAGCCCCTCCTAGAGAAATTCCCTGCCACAGAAGGAAAACTCTGAAAGGAGCCCCTCATGCTGTTCCCCAGCCCAGATCATTCTGGTCCCTGGCTTATGAGGCACGGGATAATAAAGTCCTGGCAGCCAGTCCTGCTAAGCAAGCAAGACACATCAGCTGAAACTTCCAGATGCTCCTTGGAGGAAACTATGTAGAGGTGGGTTAAAGTAACCCAATCTGAACATGACGGTGGCTTGGGTGATCAAGGCAAGACCCACAACAGAGAAAAGCCCATAGTCAATGCACCAAGCACAGACAGAAAGGCATTTAAGGGGCAATCAGCAATGCAGAGGCCTCACCTTAAATTCCATACCTGGCTCATGAAGGATGGGCAAGTTGTGGGAGCTGACACCATCCTTACCCCATTCTCTTGATGTTACATCCAGCATTGCTTGCCCCCTATTGGAACTGAGCCTCAGTAAGGTCATTCTCAGTCAAGTTCTTATCCCAGCCTGATAACCTAGGAACGGGGTCATCACATTGTTCTAGGGTGAAGAAGAGACACACTGATCTAAATGTCATTCACTTGCCCATGGCACTTCCAATATTACCTCACTAGATCTGAATGCACAGAACAGTGGAGTAGATGGACCCCTTAACAGGAGAGGGTACTCTAGGGGGATGAGCCATTGTCCAATGTCTCTTTTAAAGGAAGGAATAAAGTTACATAAATGTGATTCTATTCACCTCTGTTACGGTCCCCAGTTGTGTCAACAAATCCTTGTGGTCAATTGTATCAAAGGCTGTTGTTAATTCCAAAAATAAATCAGGCTGAGCGTCTGAACGTATAAACTGCTATGAGATGCATCTATTGATCCTAAGGAAAGACCAAATAGCAGCTTTCACTCTTGTCTAGCAAATGCAGAAAAAAAGAAAGATCCATATTGGATTTCTCTGTTATTGCCCTTTCACAATGAGAGGAGGGTGTGATCCAGATTGCATTACTCTCCTTTGTCCATACAAAGACATGCAGAAAATAGTCTCAAAGTAGGAGGGCCAAGCCTGGATTCCAGGTTTAATGAGGAGGAGGAGGAGGAGGAGGAGAAAGTTATGTGGGTGGCTATGGGGTATTGGTGTGTGCTCATGTGGCTGGGGATTGTTTAATTAAAAAAAAAATGTCAGCTGCTGTCACGTAACAGTCTGGATCCCCCCTCCCTTCCTTGGTTCTTCCTCAACAGCAAACAAATAAAATCAAGAGGAGGGGAGGGGTAGCTGTTGTAAAATGCCAGCTTGTATAACTGCCTACTGTGCTTTCTGTTAGATCTCTTAAGCCAAACACCCCCTTTCCCCACCAAAAAATCAGTGCTGGTTGTTCTGTTGCCACAAATGTCACTAAAAGACAGGATCGGATGTGTCAAACATTCCCCTCCCCCTGACAGCCTTATTCTCCTCCCAGGGAAAGACAAATAGACTGCCTTGAATCTGATCTAGGAATTAGTGTTGATGGAATAATAATGTGTCCCCATTCTCAAGAGGAGACCTTTGAGTTCTTTTTGGATTCCTGGAGATCTCTCCAACTTTAACCCCTCACCTCTTGGCCTTGGCAGTGAATCATGTGCCACCACCTACAATTTTCATTTACTAAGAGAAACTTTAAAAAATCTCACATTAGGTCTTTTATAACTGCTGGGTATCTGTAGCTCTCTGCATCCGCTGGGTGTGCCAGCATTTTGGATGCTGCTTCAGCTACCTTGGAACGGGCTATATTGTCTGTGGGCAATGGATAGGCAGTGGAGAGTTTCAGATAGTGTTCCAGATTGTTAATGACAGCCCTCCCTCGCCCACTGTGCTTCCAGTCATGGAGGCTGAGATAAGACTCCTTTGGAGAGCCAGCAACAGCTCTATTTCACCACTTGTCTGTTACATTCCGCTGTAGTCTCAGAATGCAGCAATGCTCTCATGCAGCAGGTAGATGGGGCCTGATTTTCAAATATGCAAAGTGAAGTCAGTGAGATTTTCATTCGAAATCAGGCTCTAACTGTACTCAGCAAATGCTAAATATCTCATTATTTATCATAACAGCTGGAAGACAGCTACTGTACTGATGATATTATGCAGGTCTCATGGGTTTTATATCCAGTCACTGGAGAAGCCACTTGTTTGGAAGATAGGATTATTTGACTACTATAAAAGGAGAAGAGAGAAATAAATGATTTAACAAGTGAAAAGAATCAACGTTCTGTAGCCTGCATCCTATAGATGTGTCTGACATACCAAATTATGACATAACTGCAGGAGTAATGGCTGCAGCTGTTGCCCTTGTAAAATGATCTACAATACCACATGATAACAAGTAAGACAACACGTCTAAGTCACTTTATACAATACCAGCAGACTAATCCCATGCCACGCAAGCACGGTGCCAAAAGTGGTCATAACACAGCAGTAGGATCAGTCCTGGAATAATCACATCCTTAGGAAAAAATCCTCTGTGTAATATAGTGAAATCCCACTTAAACAAGTCAACCTTGTGAATCTATTAGAGCAAGGTCCCCAGAGAACTGCTACCACAGCTTTCCTATAACACAAAATGGAACATTCATGTGTAAAAATGAATATAGGAGGAGAATATTTACTAGTGTGAAAACAGGCTTCTGGGGGAAATAACAATGGGTAAGATGATAAGAAAAGCTACAATTTCCATGAAATGGATGGTGAAATTTACAAGCATGTGGCTAGAACAAGCTTAGTTTCAGTCCAGCCCTCCAGCCCTCACTTGTGCAAAATTCCTATTGTCTTCAGTAGGAGTCTTGTTTGAGTAAAAAATGCAGGATCACCCCCCTAATCTAAATAAATGGAGACTTTGGATGAGATTTTCTATTATAAATTTGAATGGAAGCTGGGTGTCCAAATTCCTGAGGCAGTTTTGAAAATCTCATCCTTCATACCTACAAAAGCTGAACTGATTTTTTAATTTATTTTGTTTTAATTCCAACACCCTCTTTGAAAAAAATCAATTTGATAATTTGTTTCTAGCATCACCACACATGTAAATCTGAGAAAAAATAAGAAGTGCTTACTCATAGGATAATGGCTAACTCAGCTAATTCAGCTGTGTGGCATGGACCAACCTGATTTGCCTAACACCAGGGAGTTACCATCTAAGTTGCTAACAGCTTTTTCCTTCTCTGCCACACAATAGACAAGAGCATGTGATGGTTGACAGCACCTAAAAGCAACAATCACTTTTATGAGGGATTAGCCATAACATTGATGAGGCCGCAACCAGCTAGGGTATGCTCTGTCATCACTATAGCATTGTTTAACCAAAAAGGAAAGAAGAATCCTTACACAGAGGTAACTGATTTGCTCACTGCCTCACCTTTCATCCTTTTCACCTAAGCACCACTCAAAACTACCATTACAGCTGGTGCAGCTCTCAAAGCTCTTTGTACCCAAAGAAATTCTATTATGCATGTGATACTGCATAGTCCAGGAGTTCCCCAAAATGGCTGGCCTTTGCAGACCAGAAGTTCTATAAATATATTGTAAGTACTGTGACAGGGTCAGACCAGATGGCTATCGGACGGAGAGTGCTACTATTTGAGATCCGGAAAGTGGATGGGCTTATGCTAAAGGCCGCTCCCCCAACCTAAGGGGAGGAGCCACTGGACCCAGGACCCAACTGATTTTGCGGGACAACAAATGAGAAAACAGGAAAGGACATGAGGATCAAAGGGTCAAATGGAGGGAACTGGAAGGGGACATCGAGCAGAGAACCACGGAGAGCGCTCACTGTTCTGGAAGGCGTCTAGGGAGCCAGCGGATGCTGCCCAGATGTGTGAACGGATGGAGGAATGGAAATAGGCCCCATAGTCGCAGAGCACCCCATCAGCCAACCTCCTCTCCTTGGTGTTACAGACAGCCACTTGGACAGCGCTAAGAGGAGGTTGATGAGGAGGTCCCACGGCTTTATGGGGCCCCAGATGGGATGTGCAAGGATGATCAGGTGCAGGGAAAAGTGTAGCCAGAACCTCAGAAGGAGATTCTGGAGGAGCCGGAACAGGAGCTGCAGCCTAGCGCACTTGAGGTAGACATGCGTCAGGGTCTCCCTCATGCTGCAGAAGGGCAGGTGTTTGGGCATGGGTGAACTGTGCCAAGTACACGCTCATGCTCACAGCTCCGTGAAGGAGCCACCAACTGATGTCCCCGGAGGGGCCGCGGGGTCAAGGTGGAATAGAGACTGGCCCACTGGGGGTCCTCGCCCTCCACAGGTGGCATCAGGTCCCGCCATTTGGTGTCTGGGTGGGACACGAGGGTGAAGAAATGAAAGATGTAGAACACGAGTGTGTATAGATGGTCTCTGGACATGGTTCGGAAAAGGACCGGCTGCAAGTTTAGTAGCTAGCTCGGTGCTTGGGGAGAGGGCGGCCAGGGGGGCTCGCAGGGCCGGGGCCCAACAAAAAGCTCCGGAGGGCTTGGACTGAAGGGGGATGGGGAGCGCCCTCTTGCAGGACCTGCTCAAGGTAAACCCAAGCAGCAGGAGGCAAGGCTGACCTCACCTCCTGGAGTACGCGCCAGGAGGTTCGAAGGGTTGAGAGCCCCATGCACCGAGCCAGAGCCTGGGGATCCACCCAGTCCCCTTGGTCATAGTCCAGAGGACTCCGATCCTGGAGATGCCTGCCAGGACTATCCTCTGTTGCATCGACAGGGTTGGGGGCTGTGTAGCAGGGCCTCCACAAAGAGGTCCACCCCCTCAGTGACCGCAATGGACCTAGAAGCCAAGACCAGCCTCCAGGTCTGGAGGAGGTCCTGGTAGAAGACCTGCACCTCGGAGAGGCCTCGCGGAAGACATCTCGGATGGAAATAAAAGAGCTGCCGGTTGTAAAGGAGCCCTAGGAGGTGGCAGAGGAAGGTGTGCGACAAGTGGCTCCACGCCAGACTACCTGCACTATAAAGGAGTATCTGCAGGGCCTGGAGGTGGAAGATGTGGGCCCGGCTGTGGAGGCAGCACAGGCCCTGCCTGCCCTCCTCCAGGGGGAGACTCAGGATCCCTGCAGTGACCCAGTGCAGTCCTGGCCAAAAGAACTCCAGAATTCTCTCCTGAAGGTAGGCCAAGAACCTGGGGGTGGGACTAGGATGTTGAGCCAGTGTCAGAGCATGGACAGGACTAGCTGGTTGAGCACCAGTGCCCTCCCCCAAAGGGAAAGGCACCAGAACAGTCCTGTCCACCTCCACAGCCGCTCAGACACCCTGCCCTCTAGATCGTGCCAGTTCTCTATTGGGGAGGAATGGGTGGAACAAAGGTAAATGCCCAGATAGAGCAGCGGATCCACGCTCCACCAGATGGCTTGAAGCATGGGAGGGAGGGAGCTCACCTGCCACTCGGCCCCTACCATGAGGCCAGAGCTCTTGACCCAGTTGATATGGGCGGAGGAGGCTGCCGAGTAGACGGCCAGGCAGGCCACCAACTGCACCAGGTTGCCCAGGTCCTGGGCCACGAGGAGTACATCGTTGGAGCACACCTGCAACTCTTGCTCACGGAGCACCTACCCCGCCAGTCTCTTGCGGAGGAGATGGAGGAAGGGCTCGATGATCTGACAGTGGACAGCCCTGATGCACCCCAAGCCTGAAGCTGATTGGTGCAGTCAGGGTCCAGTTGAGCCTGACCAGGCACTCTGTGGAGGCATGCGGCACCTGGAGAAAGCCCACGAACCACGGTCCGAAGCCAAACGCCTGCAAAGTGTTCAAGAGATACCCGTGGTCCCCCCTGGCGAATGCCTTCTCCTGATCCAGGGCCAGGAGGGTGAATGACAGACCATCTGTGCACCCGAGCTCAAGGAGGTCCCAAACCAAATAAAGATTGTCAAAGATGGTATGGCCCGGGACAGTGCAGGTCTGGTCGGGATGGACCACGTCCACCAGCATAGACCCTAGCTGCAGCGAGATGGCCTTTGCTATGATCTTATAGTCCATGCTGAGAAGCGAGATGGAATTCTAGTTCCTGAGGTCACGGAGGTCCCTATTCTTGGGCAGCAAGGCCCGCCTTCACGACAGGGGGAGCTCCCCGCTCCCCACGGACTCAGCCCAGACGATGGGGAGGTCTAGGCCAAGGATGTCCCAGAACACGAGTAAAACTCCACAGTCAGCCTGTCCATGCCTGGGGATTTATTGGTGGGTATGAGATGGAGGACTCCCAAGAGGTCGACCAGAATGAGAGGAACCTCCAGCTGGTCCCAGTCGCCCATGCCGACCAACGGCAATTCATCCTAGAGCACCCTGTGGGCATCAGCATCAGTCGGATCCGGGGAGAAAAGGCTGGCATAGAAGGCTCTGACCCTCCCTCCTGCGCATCTCAGATGGATCTGTGAAGGGGGTGCCGTCCTCTGTCAAAAGGCAGGTAACATGCTTCTTGGCCCCCCTCTTTTTCTTCAGGGTGTAGAAGAAGCAGGAGCTGCAGTCCATCTCCTGTAGGAGATGGATGCGGAATTGAACAAAGGCACCCCGAGCCTGATTGTCTTCAAGGGCCCAGAGTTCCTCCTGCGTCTCCCAGCACGCTCTGCAGAGGGATGGATCCTCAGTGCTGGTGGCCAGATGCCTCTCCACCTCTAAGACCTCCCATTCCAGCTGCTCTATCACCACACCCCTCTGCTGGCTGGTCCCCCAAGTGTAGTCACGGCAGAAGAACCAGGTGCGGACCTTCCCCACGTCCTACCACCATCATGCTGAGGGAAAGGCGCGCCTTTGCCCCACAAGGCCAGCCAGAACTCCTGGAAGGACACCGCAAAGCCGACGTCCTCCAGCAAGCTGTTGTTAAACTGCCAATAGGCCGGCCCCAGCCCCTCCAATGTGAGGGAGGCCATCACAGTCACCAGGTGGTGATCCGAGAATGGGGCCAGCCTGACGCCGGAGGAGTGGTACGAGACAGGTAAGTAAGGTCCAACTGGGAGTGGTGCAACCAATCTTCCTCCACCCGGACATAGATGAAAGTGGACACGTCATCCAGTGGTGGTCACGCCAGACGTCCACCAGGGAGTGATGGTCGACGATCTCCCTGAGGATGTCTGCAGCGATCTGGAGCTGCTCGGTTGCCGTGTGGACCCGTTCTTTGAGGGTGGTGTTAAAATCCCCATCCAAGACCAGGAATTCATGAGGATCCAGGGTGCCAAGGAACATGGACGCCTGTTTGAAGAAACACACCCGCTCCGGGCCCAATGTCGGGGCGTAGACGTTGACCAGGTTCAACATCAGCCCCTCCGTGTGGACCCAGAGGTGCAACAGGCAGCCCGGCATGACCTTGGCAACCCCCAGCACCGTGGACTGTGGGTCAGGGAAGAACAGGGTGGCCACTCTAGCCGCATGGGCAGAGAGGTGGCTAAAGAACACGCTGTCTCTCCACTCCAGCCGCCAGGTGGCCTCGGTGGCTAGATCCATATGGGTGTCCTGCAGGAATGCTACCAAGTACCCTCTCTCTCGAAGGAAGGAGAGCACCTGGCACCTGTGGGGACCCCATCCTACATCCCCAGTTGTTCAAGGTGGCGAAGGTGACAGGCATTATGAGGAGGGCTGGGGGGGATCCTCGTGGGCAGAAGTGCTAGCAGCTCCCATTGGGCCCCACAGCAATCCATAGCCAGTCCCGAAGGCCACCAGGGCATCACGGAAGCTGCAGGCCCGCTGGTAGGCCGCAGCATCCTGCCTCCTGGTCCCTTGCCCCACCTTCAGTGCAGCCCTCATGGCCTGGAGGACAGTGTGGAAGTCCCCCCAGTGCTGCAGGGCGAGCTGCACCCAGTTCCGGGCACCAAGTGTGTCCCTGAGAAAGGAGCGCAGCTTGTCCCACAGTGCATTGGGGGGGTTGTCCTCCAGCCTGGCCCCTGCAACGGCCCCGCGGCCTGCTGGGACAGGAACTAGGAGCAGTGGTGGAGGAAAGACAGCAGTCCTGGGTGGGCTGGGAGAGGCAAATACAAAAGTCGCCCCCTTGGAGCCCACAAGGAGAAAGGAGACAACTCCAGAGGCAGCAGAAACACAGGAGGCAGGGAGAGGCGGGGAAGAGTTGGTGATGGGGACAGGAGCTGGAGCGGAATCAGGAGCAGGAAGGGTGGTGGGAGCTGGTGCAGGGGAAGGGTCAGGGCAAAGAGTGGGAGAGAGGTCGGGGTCAGGATTAGGGGTGGGATTCATGTCCCCAGCAACTGGGCCAGTGGGGCGCGGTGCCTTCTGATCAGGGCTGGGAGCTAGATGGGTGGGTAAGGGGAGATGGCCTCCATGAGGCTCGGCTCAGGTGCCTTGGTGGCTTCGGCACCAGCGACCTTGGCCCCGGGTGGAGGGGCAGCTGGATCGGCACCCTCAGGTGGTAGGAGGCGTCTACCCCACGGCAGAGGAAAGGATGCCCGGCGGCTCAGAGCCCAACCCTGGCTGTCACTGCAAGGGGTTCAGCAGCCCCAATGGAGTGGTGCTGTCCGCTGGGCAGGCGGAGGAGCCCAAGGGCACCCCGGGGATTGGAGCCCCAGGGAAGGGATGGAGGGAAGTGGGAGGCTGGGCAAGCCAGGGTCAGACCCAGGGTGTTGATCTCGTCAAAGATGGATGAGAGGTCCCTTCCCACCATCACAAGGTCCTCCCTGTTGGTAGCTGAGGCTGCAATCTCCTCGGCACCAATGAGGGGGTCAGATGACAAGGGGCAGGAGGGCTTCCCGCTAGGGCCTCCTTGGGAAAAGACTCCAGGAGGTAGATTGTATGGACCACGTCTGCCGCCACGGGTGCCTTGGCCAGTGTCTCCTGCTGGACTCCAGCAGGGGGCCCGGCAGAAGGCCCGGTTCCAACAGCCCCCTTCGTGGTCTTACAGGGGCTCTCTCCCCTCAGCAGTGAGGTGGGGTGCTGGGCTCCAGCCTTGCGCTTGCTGTGCTTGCCTTGCACGAGCACCCAGTCCTCGAAGGCGGAGGGCTGGTCAGCCGGGGCAGGACCAGGGGGCAAGGGCACAGGGGTTAGGGCTTGGGAAGACAGGGGTGGGACAGTGGGGGAAAGAGAGGCCTCCTCCTGAGGCGAGCCCCTGACGGTGCCCGACAGTGGCAGCCCTGGCTTCCTCTCCTCAACAAGCCCTGCCCAACTGTGCTTGATGTTGGCAGGGCCCGCCCACTCGCCTGGGCATTCCTGGGGGTGTCATCCCCGGGGCCCAAGCAGAGGTGACGTCATGCGATGGAGGAGGACGGGCGGCCACAGGGACTGGACGGCTAGGGTCGCCACCACTAGCCTGACTGGTGCCCTCCTGGGTCTCGGGGGTCCCAGGCGTCCCTCCTTGCCAGGCCAGGGGGCAGTCCCTCCGGATATGCACCATCGCCCATCACAGGTAGCACCGGGCCTCTCTCATGGAGTAATGGACCTGATATCGGGCCCCTTGATGGGGCACCAGGAATGACCCCTCGAGCACCTCCCCGCCACATGCCGCCAGTGGCAACTGGAGCTGCACCTGCCCGCAGAATGAGAGGACATGATGGAGGGAGGGGTTCTTGCAGCCGGGAGAAGTGGGCTGATTGTGGAGAGGGGCTTCCCCAGGGTGGAGAGGAGAGGCAGAAGGGCAGCATTTGGGAGGAGGGGCAGGACAGAGGTGAGCACCACTTGCACGCCCAGGTCCTCCAGAGGCTCCTGAAGGACCTCCTGGGCAGCAGCCTCAGATGCCAAGAAGAAGACCACCTTCCCATACATCTTTGAGGCCGCTACCACGGATGTGGGCCCCACCACCCGTGCCAATACCCACACGTAGGGAGGAGGCAGGAACAGGTTTGGCGGGGGTGGAGGGACGGAGGAGAAAGGGGAGGAGAGGAAAGGGAGGGAGGGCCAACCACTCCTCCCCGCTAGGCTGGAAGCAGGGGGGAGGAAGGTGACAAAACAAGGGAATACAGGTCTGCCAAACTAGGCAGGGAAGCAGGGGCGACATTCACCAGCCCAAAGTAGAACACGGGCTCCCCTGGCCTCATGGGGAAGGCAGGGGATAAACCAACATAGGGGAGTGCAGTGTGCAGGGGGTTCAACTAAAAGGGGATGTCACAAGCGCTGGGAGGGAGGAGGGGCACTGGGGTCAGTGGGGACCGGGCAACGGGGAAGCAGCGGCGGGCAGGGGAAGAGGAGAGGTAGGTGCGGGTCTGGAGTGGGGCTGGGAAAGCTTAGAGGCAAACTGCAAAGGCTGGGGTGGGGCAGGGAACAAACTAAAACCAGGGGCTAGTGTGGGGCCAACGAACTGGTCAGAGTCCTCCTGAAAGCATAAGCAAGAAGGGCACGGCAAACAAACAAACCAACAAACCGTGGGGGAGATACCAAGGGGGGAAAGCGGGGCCATTGGGTGGGGCGGAAGGAGCTCCTGCCGGTCATGGGCAGCTACAAGGAAGGCGGGCAAGGCCAAAGAAGGGGAAGGATGGGTGTACCCACAGGCGCTTGGTCAGAAGGAGAGAGGCAGCAGCAAGGAAGGAGCACTCAGCAGCAGCAGCCAGCAGCAGCGGGAGCCACGAGAGACCCCAAAAGGATGGTGGAAGTGGCAGGGGCTTCTCCATCCCTCCCTGGTTGGAGGGCTAGGGTGGCAGGCCTCCCTAGGCAGCAATTGCTGGGGGGGGACCGCCAGCAAGCGGGGTAGGTACAGGAGGGGGGGCCTGGCTGGGGTGGGGAGGAGGACCTGGCAAAAGAAACTGAAGAGGCAGGAGCAGGAGCAGCAAGACTCGCACACCAGCCTGCCTAACAGCCGCAAGGCAGGGGCCTCACTGCTCCAGTCACGGACCAAGGGAAGCACACCTCCTGTTTCAGCTTCTCCCTTTCAGGCTGGTTGCCTCCCTTGGCTGGAGTTGTGGGAGTGAGGTGAGCTACCAGAGTGTGTGAGCAGGCAAGATGCTATCAAGAGCCAGCAGGGTTTAGGAGAAGGAGCAGAACGCTGGCAGCAGAGAATCCTGCAGGCACAAAAACTGGGGGAGGGAAAAACCCTGCCCAAAGAGGGCAAAGGACCTTTCCCAGGTCTGGAGGCCTGAGGGAAAAGACCCTGCCAGAAGGGGAAGATAGAACTGGACATTTGGTTCAGCACTACCATGCTCATGGGGCTGTCAGAGGTCAAGACCTCCCCTGGCAAGGAGGCCAGGATGGGCTCCTGTCCGAGCAGGATACGGACATTGTCAAGTGGTACGGGAAAGTAACCCAGGGAAGTCAGCAGTTTTCCTGATGCCCCAGCACAAGGCTATTTGTAGGGTCCCTGGAGTCAAGGGTGAGACCTGACGCCTACCAGCCATTCACTGAAGGGGCAAGAGCCCTGGCAAAGAGGTAAGGGCCTGTGAGAACAAGAGACAGAACTGGGAGCCATCTTAGATCAGCTGTATTACCCTCCCCCACCACAAGAGAGTGGAAGAAATACTAAGAGGTGAAGCAGTTCTTTGACCTACCACTAGAAGGAAGCACTGGATCCACCGAGGTTGAGGAAGAGCTTTGTCACAGTACTTTGATTAGTTTTGCATGCAGTAAATAAAATGTATGCAGGATGGAATGTTTTGTTGCTTAGCCATTGAAAGCAGCTTGAAATTATTTACTGAAGATTTTTATTTGGGAGCTAGAACAATGGCTGAAAAAGATACGATAATTTTCTTCAAAGTGTAAATAAAAATCCTATGCTCGTAAGGATTTTCTTTCTCTTTCTTTCTTTCTTTCTTTCCTCCTATATCCCTTACCCTCATTACTTATTTTCCTGTCAATTTGACCGAGTGTCTTGATTTACAATGGTGCTCTCTTAGAAAATTTGCTTTGGGTATGTCAGCTAATTAATTATTGTTTCAACATCATATTTAGTCTAGACCTTTGACCTCTTGGCAGCTCTGCAAAGCACTCTGATGCATTCCACATTTGCTCAGTAAATACTTCTTTCAAACCATTAATTGAGAAACAAGGGAAAGAATGCATTGTCTTGAAAGAGAGCGAGGGAGAAAAAAAGGGAAAGAAAATACAGACTTAACTTACTGATAAGAGACTAAACACAGATCAATGCAGATGACATTAGGTCCTGTGAAAAACGTAGTAGCTGACTGCATATTTATTTGACGGTGTAAATGAACCTGCCAAGTAATATTACTCTTCTACAATTTTTTATAATCCACTTTCTCTCATTGTTTTGATTCCTCAATTCCCTACATAAATACACACTCTATCTCTTGAATGGTAGCATTTATCTTTACCCTGGTGGGTAGGTGATCATTCTTTTCAGAGGCTGACACCAATACCACACTGTGAATTAGTAGCAACTGTTATTCTCAAAGTGATCCATCTGACACTTTCCCTCTAAGATCCTATCAATATTTATTCCACCTTCATTCTCCTCTGCCAGCCTCCAAGACCTGTCCTGAGAGCATGAACCATCTAAGGGCTGGATTCTCTTCTGACATGTATTAGCTAGCAATCACTCTTCTGAAGCCAGTGGAGTAAAACCACTGTAAAATGGGTACAAATGAGAGGAGGTTCTGGTCTCAAGGCTTCTCTGCTCCCTTGTCTGTTACCAAATGGTAACCCACCCCACCCCCCACTCCTGCTGTTTCTCTCTAAGGGCTTTGATCCTGCAAGGAGCTCAGCACAGACTGACCCTGTGTTTTACCAAAGTCAGTGGAGCTCCGGTGTAAGTACATGCTGAGCTCCTTGCAGGATCAAAGTCTAAGGGGGGAAATGTAAGTGACAAAATGTTCAATTTAGTTTGTTTCTCAGTCATGGACAAACCTTTACATTTACAATAGTCACTGTGACCCGTCCGTGCCCAGGGCAGCCACCTGAAAATGCCAAGGTCAGGGCAGGCTGTAAAAGGAGAGCAGATTCTCCCAGCACTGGTGGGTGGCACTGAAACCAGACTTCCCAACCAGCCACAAACTGCACTTCTGAATCCCCACAGAAGCCAGTACACAAATGCACACAGCCCCCTTTACTGCATTTCAGCTCCAGGCTCCCAAATCAGCACTAGGTCCAGTAAAGAGACCAGTTATTTAAACTCTATGCTCTTTACTAAAAAGGTTCCCTCTGACCCCAAGGGGTCAACCACTGTACCAGTTCAATATAAGTTTGGATCTTACCTAAAATACCACGCTGCAAGCCAATCCTTTAGCAACTAAGACTAAAGGTTTATTGTAAAAGGAAAGAAATAAACCATGAGAGAAATGTTAAAGGGTCAAAGCAAATCAGATACATACAAATGATTGACAGTCCATATATATCAGGTTTCTGGAAGAAATCTGGATTTGCAGGCTTGTATAGTTCCCTCTGGTACACATCTAGTATCTGGATGGGTCTAAATCCTTCGGTTCAGTTGCAAGATGAATTGATCCCAAGGTAGGTGTGTATCTGCAGCTGGACAGGAACATAAACAAAATGGATTTTGTGGTTTGATCTTATATACCCTCTGTCCTGGGCCATGCGGCCTGTGGAAAGTCACAAGAACTAAAATGGAGTCCAGAGTCACATGGGCCAATCCTGGTGACTCTTCAGGTATGCCTGGGGTTTCTTCCTGGGCCCCTTGCTTCTGTGAGTGTCTTAATGGGCCATTAAGCAGGCTATTGTCTTGCTGCCTCTCTGTCTGGGGTGTGTCCCAGCCAGCCCAAACTGACAAATCAAATACATCTATAACTTCCATTTCACATATAATACATGAACATAAGTATTATTATCTTACTCAGCACAATATATCCTTTCTAACAGTACCTGACATGGTATATCTTACACGAATTATCATGATTTTGACATATTGATGTCAAACAATATAACAAATGCTCTCCCCCCATCTACCTAGCATGACATCCCCAACACGAGACTGGTGTAGAAAGGATTAATCGGAGCTCCTGAATACACCTTAGGGCCCCCCCTCATTCAGACAGCATGACAGTCACAATAATTAAAACAGCAAGAAATAAATAGGTTGTGAGGAGACTCACAGTTTACCCTGGCATTTTATTTTGATTTCAAACAGCTTTGTTTAAAAGTCAATAAACTTTATGCAATGCACTTTTTCAATATAGTTAAAACTAGACATGGAGCAAAGCTGGAATCTGATTCCAGATCAGAATTTCCCCACACTCTGGTGAGGTTTGGATCCCTGCCCATTACTGGCTGAAATAGGTACCTAGTTCAAATTAATCTGCTGACGTGCATTCAACATTCTTTTTGATAAATAGGAGCCTCTTATTTGTTATGGGGTGAAAAATTATCACAAAAATGCAAAAAAGTTAACAGACTGGGGCCTAAGTAGAAATGATCTTTTGGTTAAAGCACAAGACTGAGAGTTAAGCATTCTGGATTCTTTTGTCAGCTCTGCTACACACTTCCTAAATGACTTTGAGCAAGTCATTTAAGCTGAATTAGGCGTCTGCACCTATAACAACATGAAAATAATGTGCCTGTTTCAGAGATTATGAGAACCCACAGCTCCCTTAAAAGTAAAAAAAAAAAAAAATTGACTTTTAAATATGGATTTAGGTGCTTAACTTTAAGGTGCACAACTCAGAAAATGTTGGCATTTGGCTTTAATCTCTCTGTGCCTCAACTTTCACATCTGTGTAATAGGTATAGTAATTGTTCACTACCTCTTAGGTGCATTGAGAGGGTCAATTTACTAATGTTTGCAAAGTGTTCTGAGATCTTAGATGGAAGGCTTTATATATATGCAAAGTATTATTTTATAAAGATCAGTTAGTAGTACTTCATCAATTCAAATGGCACCAATTATATACAACGTACATTGATATATACTCTCTATTTTCATAAAGTGCTGCTGCATTTGTTCAATCTCATTTGCAGTCTGATGACTATACAGATATTAATAATGCCAGGAAGAAAATAATTTTACATAGCTTATCGTTCAGAAAAGTATCTTTCCAACAATTCTTTTGTATGCACGTTAGGCCAGACTCACTGTTTGAATTGCTCTGGCGATGCAAAGCAGCCATAAACCTTGCATCTGTTTGTGTAATCAGAATGGTGCGAACCAATTGAAATAAATATACCTGTGAAACTTGCCATGTTTCACTCACTGACTTTGGTGCAGACTTTGTGATGGCTTTTAAAATAGACTATGTTCAACTCCTTAAAAAACTACTACAGATGTTCTGTAGATAGATCAAATTAAGATCATACTTGTAATTCCAAATTCATTTTCAGTACACAATAGGATTATTCCTTTTCCAATGTCAAATTTCCAGGGGTTCCATAAAAATTACTTATTTCTAGGGGTCTGTGAGCACTATCGTATTCAAGCCACATACGCAGCATTATTTGAAAAAGTTATAGTATCATACATTTTAAGTCTCCAGATTTGGAAGACTGGAGAATTCATGAAAATGAAATACTGCCCTAATCTGAATGTTCAGTACATATCCATGACCTCATTAAGGTAACCCAATACTTGAATTTTTTGCTCTCCCTCCGTGTCACTCACCTCATTTGCCCCCACAGGTTTTCCTTCTCTTTCCATCCCACTTCTGTGGCTCCCCTCTTCAAATTTCCCCTCCATCCTACATGGCCTAGCTCCCACAGCTGCCAGCTCTTGCGATTTTATTGAGTCTTGTGATATTTGGTATTTTTCTTCAGCCCAAGCTCTGTGAATAGAGGAATTAGGTGAGAATCTCAGCTTTTATTATATGTTTCCAGCCTTCTGGCCACCATGACAGTGGAGAAAAGCTTGAAAATGTGAGACTCGGAAAGCAAGTGAATAAAAATAACCTCACATTTATTATTGTTAAATCTCATGTATTTTTAAGCCAAGCTCATGATTTTGGGGGGCCTGCCATGATTTTTGGATGGTTGGCTCCCCCATTTCTTTCTCTAGCTTCCCACATTACTCTCTTTCATGTTTATCTTCTGGCTTCCTCCTCATCTTGAGTGTGGCCTCAAGCATATCCACAACACTTAAAAACACCTAGACCAGCATTGTATGGGACAGCCAGCTTTGCACTGTGCTTAGGATCACTAACAGCAGCATTCTAGTTGCCTCCTTTGTAGGTGTGCTAAGGGGGTAGGGAGGGGCACCAGAACCCAATTCACTCACAAAGGCACTGCTACAATTTGGCACTGCATATTTGTGCTAGTAGGGTGAGTAAGATAAGATTATTTTCACATACATATCTCCGCTGGATGTCCTTGACTCTGTCTTCATAAAGACACAGAAAGCTAGGCCAAAGGGCAAAACAAAGTGCTAGTACCCTTGTGTTTTGAGTTTGTGGTTCACTTGGACTCTCGTTTTAAAAAGCCTTTAATTTGAATACATAACATATTAGCTCCTTGACTACTTCATATGTAATTTGAAAAAAAATCATTCAGAGTTCTATAACCTCTCCCAGTGGTCCAGACAGTCGGGGAGTGAAAAAACTCCAGCAACTACAAAGAAATTATATCTTCAGATGAATATATTTTAATCAAATCTTCTGGGAGCTGCATTGTTGGTGAGTCTGATCTATTTGAAGACAGATGCATAATTTTAGTTATTGATGAAAACACTTGTAAGATAAAGATTTTGTTTTGCCCATTTTTTCTAACAATATGTTATTTCCTTCATATCTAGCAGAGTGGGTTTAAATATTTTATGGTAAGAAAATGGTTTTGTTGAGCTTATAGGAAATATGAAGAATTTTCTGGGACTGTAGCTACAAATATAATTTCAATGACAGATTCAGAGCAGAAATAACCTTCAGAATGTGGATTGTACATTCAAGCAAAAGATTTGCACCTTAAGGCCAAAATGTTCAAAGCCTAAAATGAGACTCAAATTCATATTCAGGCACCTTAAATAGAATGGCCTGATTTTCAAAGGTGCTGAGTGACTTCAGTGGATTTTGCATATTCACAGCACTTCTGAAAATTTAAACCATCATTATTTAGGTTTCTAGCTATGGAAAGAGGTGGCTAACTTTAAGCACCCAGCTGTGGCATGAAATCCTTTCAATTCCCATGTAGAGGTATCTTTCTATCTAAGGTTTCTATAGTGTTCATCATCAAAGTGTCTTCTAACGACTATAACCCCTCTATAGCTGAATAAATTTAAAACATTTTAGAAGGGCGGAGTGCTATGAAGAGTTCCTACCCTGGACTTTCACCCTTGGTGACTTGAGATGGAACTCTCAGTAGATCATAGCATATGAGGGTTGGAAGGGACCTCAGAAGGTCATCTAGTCCAACCCCCTGCTCAAAGCAAGACCAACTCCAACTAAATCTTCCCAGCCAGAGCTTTGTCAAGCTGCAACTTTAAAACCTCTAAGAATGAAGACTCCACCACCTCCCTAGGTAACCCATTCCAATGTTTCACCACCCTCCTAGTGAATTTTTTTTTCCTAATATCCAACCTAGACCTCACCACTGCAACTTGAGACCATTGCTCCTAGTTCTGCCATCTATTACCACTGAAAACAGCCTAGTTTCATACTTGTAGAAACCTTTCTTGTTACCCTTCATGTTACCCTTCACATCCTTTGCTAGCTGTAACTCCAATTGTGATTTGGCCTTCCTGATTTCACTCCTGCATATTCAATTCAGTATTTTTATACTCCTCCCTGGTCATCTGACCAAGCTTCCACTTCTTGTAGGTTTCCTTTTTGTGTTTAAGCTCACCGAAGACTTATTTGTTAAGCCATACTGGTCGACTGCCATATTTACTATTCTTTCTGAACATCAGGATGGTTTGTTCCTGTGCCCTCAATAAGGTTTCTTTAAAATACAGCCAGCTCTCTTGGACTCCTTCCCCCCTCCTATTAGCCTCTTAGGGGATCCTGCCCATCAGCTCCCTGAGGGAGTCAAAGTCTGCTTTTCTGAAGTCCATGGTCCGTATCCTGCTGTTCTCCTTTCTTCCTTTTGTCAGGATCGTGAACTCGACTATCTCATGGTCACTGCTGCCCAGGTTACCACCCACTTCTACTTCTCCTACCAATTCTTCCCTGTTTGTGAGCAGCAGCCAGTAAGTCAAGAGGAGCACGGCCCCTAGTAGGATTGTTTGTGCTCTGCTGTATTGCTCTCCCAGCAGATGTCAGGATGACTGAAGTCCCCATGAGAACCAGGTTCTGTGATCTGGAAACTTTCACTAGTTGTCTGACGAAAGCTTTGTCTACCTCATCCTCCTGGTCTGATGGTCTATAGCAGACACCCACCACGACATCACCCTTGTTGCTCTCACCTCTAAACTTATCCCAGAAACTCTCAACAGGCTTTTCTCCAGTTTCATACTAGAGATCTGAGCAATCATAGTGCTATCTTACATACAGTGCAACTCTTCCACCTTTTCTTCCCTGCCTGTCCTAATGATAACAAAGATAACTTATCTTAGAGTCTAGGGGACATTTTTCCACAAAAAACAAAACAAATCTGCTATACAGTTGCTTCCTCAGGAGACACCCATATGTGGAATATCAGGAATGTTACAGTGAATAAGTAGAGCTCTGTAACAAATCTTAACCCAGTGTTTGCTTGTCCTATGCCAGGGGTTCCCAAACCTTTTGCCAGCACAAACCCCATTTTAATGAAGTTCTTCCTACTTGGACCCCAGACAGCATGGAAGACACCCTTTTGAAGACCAAAATGACATCCTCCGCACAGCATGACCTCGTACACACTGTACGTGTGAGGTCACACTGTATGGCAGACCCTTTGCTCCACAAAATGTCATCCTCCCCACAATGTGACTTTGCACATATGGTGCATGCAAGGTCATTCTGTGCAGAGGATGGAACAAAAGGATAGAACAAAATGGTGTTTGCCATGCATCATGACCTCACATGCACCATACATATGAGGTCAAGCTGTGAGAAGCAAAATGGTGTCCTCCACACAGAAGGGATCACTGTGACTCCATCTATTGATGGTACAACCCCATTTGAGAGCGTGACCCACAATTTGGGACTCAATGTCTGATGCTTTGATCAAGCCAATGCTATTAGTCTCTCTCTTTTAATGCAGCTACCTTGAAATTCACTATTTGCATAATGTTCCAAAACAAGAGAAAAGCTGGTGCTATGTTTTCTGCAGAGTTATTGGGATTGCCACCATTTTAAGAAGTTAACTTATTTAGTGGGGTAAGACTCAGAAGGTTTGTTACACAAACTTAAGGCAATAATCCCCATAGGAAATGTAGCAGCCATTAGTTATAAAATCCCTCTCCCTCTTGCCATCCCAGTATTGGCTGGTATAATTATGGAAATACATCAGGAGCTGGAATCCTTCTGACTCAGTGGACTTCGATGGATAGAGGATGAAGAATATAAATACAGTCTTTGCGAATCCTAACCTCAGAGCAGGCAAGTATGGCAGCATAGTTAAAATAACTGGTGTTGGACTATGCATAATGAGGAATACGTCAAATGGCTTGATGTACTTAATGAAGGAAATGCCAAAAGATTTATCAGATAAGCTGGACCAGGAATCAAGCATCAAATATTGACAAGTGGTGAAGCCAGGTTACCAGACAAGACGGGCTGGGCTGGCATGGCAAATCCTATGTTTTGATGACTAGCATATGCAGCATTTTTAATCAACAATACAGCCAACCCAACCAGTTATTTTGACTCCTCAACTCAAACTGAAGCTCCTCCTTGCCAGACCTGATGACTGTAAGAGCAGAACGCAGAGGAAACATTCCTCCTATTATATTTAAAGATATCTTAAAACCAGACCTAGAAACAGAATGAATCCTGGGAAATTGTTATGAATATGACTAAGTATTCTAAGACTTTACTTCTTTTGATAATTGCACCTCTTGTGGTTTCCTTTTATTTAAATTCAGATTTTAAGATGTGTTTGGATTCGTTGCATTGTGGAAAAATACTGTGAGATATTCCTGATATTCAGATCTGAACATGGGCTTTCCCACAGGTGTTTTACATTGAATTTTAATGGCAAAGGTGACATATAGGTTATTATACAAAGGGAAAATGGCAAGGCTAACTTTTATCCACAGCTGTGCAAATCATGTGCCTAGATTGACTAACCCTGTCATGCTAAATAGCGAATTAGACAGATTTGGAACATGGAGACAAGCCTACAGGTTGCTGAGAGTCCAGCTATGAGATCAGCAGCTAGTTTAACAAACACTATATGGGAAATTTGCATGGGTAATGGGCATGGATTGAACAATCTCTCAGAAAACAACATTATAAATAATGCCTTTTGAAGACTGCTAACAGAACTGCAATGTGGGTCTAAACTGTCTGAACTCTTGGATGAAATGGAGCTATCATGCTCTGCTCTCTCATGTAAGAGCACAGGGACATGCTCAACACACCAATTACTGCAGAAGATGATGCAGCAACTACCAAATTAATGAAATTAACAAGTCCCCAGAGCCTGGATTTTGATGCTTAATTAGTGGACTTTGTTCTGAGCCTACTTCAGTGGTTCCATGGGATTCTGAACCCAAGAGAGGAGCTGTGCTCCATGAATCTGGTTTCTATATTTCTTTAGTGCTTAAGAAAGCTAAGGGGGCCCCAAGGGGTGGTCTGGACATTAACATTAGGGTAAAGGTACGGAAGGATTGGGCCCAGAATTCTACTACCAAAATCTACTGCAGCTGATCAGTCAGGATACTGGACTTGATCCTGAACAGTGTTGTGTATATAAGTGCAAATTACAATGATGAGCAGGGCAGGGAATGCAGGGAACTACGATCCTGCGTTAATGAAACCACTGCTGCGCAGTTGCACTAACTCTTCCTTACCAGCATTCAGATGAGTTCCTTAGCTATGTATTTCCATATTTGGCTTTCCCCCTGCTGCTATCTCTTCAGATATGTGCATTTATGACCCACACCCCACTATTTTATTAGCATGTGCTCTTGCATGTAAAGGAAGGAGGATGAAATTCACCCCATGCAGAGGGCCAGCACAAGCTCTGCTTGCCACTGGAGTTGCCTGAGGGCTTAAGTAGGACTTCAGTGATTTTAACACACCTTGTTGGGTAGGCCTTCTGCAAAGAAATGAATTTCACCCGAGTGCACAAGGATATGGAGACTTACTTCATTTCAATGTTTGAGGCTATGCTATTGCTTAATCATACTTGCACCCCCGGCTGGGTTCTGTTCACTCTGTTGGCCCTGTATTCATGTATTTTATTCATTGCCATATATTTCCATATGCCCCTCTCTTCTTCTCCAGGTGCAGTACAAAACTGAAAATGAATCAAAGCATGCCAAAATACATGAAACACAGAGGATTCATAAAAAGATTTTTACCCCAAATAATCTCTCAACCACGCAACCAAAATAAACTCCATCTCATCCTTGCACCCACCTCTGAATCAATTCTTCAGCCTATGGAAAACCGGGGAACACAAGTGAGCCTAAGAGAGTGTCCTGTAGGTCACCAAATCCAGGCAGTTGTGGAACACATCAGGGGCTGGGAGGCATGAATTCCAAAGCCAAGGACTCTACCAAGAACACCCTGCCACCAGCCCCTTCCCATTTAATGCTAGCTCAAACACTTCCAATGAGGCATCAAAATAGTCATGGTAACACAAAGGGACAGAGGCGTCTCTCAGATAGAAGGAGCCAAGCCATTTAGGGATTTATAGGACAAAACTTATAGGACAAAACTTCACCATGGAGTCAATTTAGCATCAATATGGTATAGTGGATAGTGCCCTGGATTAGCAGTCACCTGCTGTGGCAAGTCATTGCCTCTCTTTCTGACTTTTTCCTCCCTCCCACCTTTCCTTTGTATGGTCTATTTACATTGTAAGGTCTTTAAGACAAGGACTCTCACTTATTAAGTGTGTACAGTGTTTAGCACAATGGGGACCTGATCTCAGTTGGGTCCTCCAGATGTTACCATAATATTAATAATAATCTATAAAATGTGGACAAGAGTGATCCAGTGGATATAGTGAACCTGGACTTTCAGAAAGCCTTTGACAAGGTCCCTCACCAACAGCTCTTAGGCAAACTAAGCAGTCATGGGATAAGAGGGAAGGTTGTCTCATGGATCAGTAACTGGTTAAAAGATAGGAAACAAAGGGTAGGAATAAATTATCAGTTTTTACAGTGGAGAGAGGTAAATAAAGTATCCCGCAAGGAACCGTACCAGTGCTTTCAACACATTCATAAATGATCTAGGAAAAGGCATAAACAATGAGATGCCAAAATCTGCAGACAATGCAAAATTACTCAAGATAGTTAAGTCCAAAGCTGACTGCAAAGAGATTACAAAGGGATCTCACAAAACTGGGTGACTGGGTGACAAATGAAATTCAGTGTTGATAAATGCAAATTAAAGCACATTGGGAAACACAATCCCAATTATACATACAAAATGATGGGGGTCTAAATTAGCTGTTACTACTCAAGAAAAGAGATATTGGAATCATTGTGGATAGTTCTCTGAAAACATCTGCTCAATGTGCAGCGGCAGTCAAAAAACCTTACAGAATGTTAGGAAACATTATGAAATGGATAAGACAGAAACTATCCTAATGCCACTATATAAATCCACGGTATGCCCACAGCTTGGATACTTCGTGAAGTTCTGGTCTCCCCATCTGAAATAAAAGATATATTAGAATAAGAAAAAGAACAGAGAAGGGCAACAAAAATGAGTAGGAGTATGGAACAGTTTCGTATGAAGAGAGATTTAAAAGATTGGGACTGTTCAGTTTAGAAAAGAGACAACTAAAGGGAGACATGACAGAGGTCTATAAAATCATGATTGGTGTGAAGAAAGTGAATAAGTAAGTGTTATTTATCCCTTAACATCATATAAGAACCTGCCGATCACTCAGTGGAATTAATAGGCAGCAGGTTTAAAACAAACAAAAGAAAGTATTTCTTCAAACAGATAGTCAACCTGTGGAACTCATTGCCAGGGGATTTTGTAAAGGCCAAAAGTACAATTGGGTTAAAAAAAGAATTAGATAAGTCCATGGAGGATAGGTCCATCAATGGCTATTAGCCAGGATAAGCAGTGACATGACCCCATGCTTTGGGTGTCCCTAAACCTCTGCCTGCCAGAAGCTGGGTCTGGATGACAGAGGATGGATCATTCAATAAATTGCCCTGTTCTGTTCATTTGCTCTGAAGCATTTGGCACTGGTCACTGTTGGACGATAGGGCTAGATGCCTCTTTGGTCTGACTGCATATGGCCTTTCTTGTGTTTAAAATTGGTAGCCAGTGCAGAGCACAGGTGTAACATACACGTGACACAAAACTTTACTTAATAAGCAGACTGCCTCATTCTGTCCTGCCTAAAGTGGTCTGAAACATAGCTCCATATAGAATGCCTTGCAGCAATTCTCTCTGAAGGTGACAAAGATACAGACAAATGTGGCGATGTTTACATTCAAAAGGAAGAGAGAGAACTTTTTTTGCCAAGTGTAAATGGTCCAAAGCACTCTTGGCTGCTACTGCTACCTGCATACCCACAAGTAGCTGGGGATCCAGTAAGATGCACAAGTTGCATACCTTAGCAACAAAGAGCAGACAAGCTCCCCCAGAGGCACTGCTACGATTGTCTCCATTTCTTCTTGTTGGTTCCCACCGTCAACAGCAGCATTTCCATCTCAGCCAGGTAGAGGCCCACAATAGCAAGACTGAAAGGGGAGGAAAGAGTAAGATTCAGTCCTTGCCCTGAAGGTATCCTAAGGCCAAATACTTTAACCACAAGACCATCCTTCCACTCTGCTGGTTCCTTTTTTACATAGACACATCAGGCACTATCCCCTTTGCCATACTGATTGAAAATGATATCCCACACTCCACTGAGTTGAACTGGGCTATCTCAAGGTGACTATTATTAACAGGTAGATACTGGTGTCATTCTCACAAAAGAATGGTCACAATTTTAACCAGTAAAGCTACAGAAGGATTTTATTCACAGCCTTGGTTTTTATTCACAAGCCTTGGTTTCTTATTGCTCCAGAAGATAGGGCATGCTATAGGACAATGAAAATGCTCTGATGCCTTCTACACAAACTATACCATGGTTAGTAGAAAATCCTTTGGGTTGGCAACAACGTAGATGTAGAGGGCACTTTGGAATACATGCCATGGATCTGTCCAGCCATAAAAACTGTCTCTTTCCAAACATATTACTCAAAGGTACTTCCATTCTACTGTATCCTATTTCACTGTCCAGAGGAGAGTCATCTCTGCATTCATCTGCTGTCAGAAAAGATTTGTTATATTGCTGATTATTCATTGCACAGCAAGTCAATCTAAGGACCTGGAGGAGAAATAATCCACCCAAAAGTGCAATTGCCTGTTGAAATTTGCAGAACTGAAACAAAGGCCCCTTGCTCAAAACTATTGCTTCAGGATCATCAGAAAGTACAGGGCTTTTCAAAGAAGCTACTGTGTGATGGGATTATGACCTTGAGGGAGGGTGGGAATTTCAAAGGAGTTTAAGGGAGTTAGGAGTCTAACACCCACTGGATTGGGAAGAGGGTGCCTAATTCTGTTAGATCCTTTGCAAAACCCAGCTTGGTCAGAACTAAATAAATAGTTTATTTGTTGCTGCTCTTGACAGGTTTAAGACTCCCCTCCTCTAAACCCCATCAGCTACATTGATGTCTAGGAACCCATGAATCAAGATGCATGAAAGACAGCACATGATATCACTAAATAAAACTCTATTTTTCCTCAAAATAAAAGTCTTGCTTTGTGGAACTGCTCTGCTTCAATCTGCAGGTTTAATGTAAACTATTCTGTAGGGATAATCAGTTGAATGAAATGGGACCAGGATAACACTCTAATGAGGTGGTAGAAGGGCTCTAACAAACAGTGTCAGTTTTCTTTACCCAGCATAGTGGTTTTATCATTTTGTTTCTAACATAAGTCATGAGAGCTCTTTCAAAGCCCATTCCAAGGCGGGCAAGCACAAGAGAAATCTGAAAGGCAATTGCAAGCAATCTTTGAGCCCAAGGCTCAAAATGGATAGATTTACATTCCCAAAACACATAGCGGAAAGAACCTCCAGCATGATTACATGCATGGCAACTGAGAGGGCAACTAGCCCCGGGCTGCGTATATCGAAGATTCTTGTATACACTGTAGAGCATAAATGCCTTCTTTAAAGCTGTCCTCATTTCCTCCGTTGTAGCTTTGTGGGCTAAATTTGGTTTATAAGTTCATGGAACAGACAGATTTTGTGTGTGTAGGGGATGGGTATCATATTAGTGGGCTGAAATTTTTGCACAGAGTTTGAGATTACATATACATAACATATACATAACTTGATTTTCAGAGATGTTGAGCATCAAGAATTCTCACTGACTTCAAGTGGAGATACGGCACTCATCCCTTCTAAAAATCAGGTGCATCCTGTGTGTGTAATAAATATATCTTTTTTATTTACCTCAAAATTAAAGAGGTTTTCATATGACGTTAGCTTTACATCTATTTCAGACAGATAACATCTAGACTATCCTCTGGGTTTGGAATACAATTACATCTTTTCACAATTAACCCTAATGGGACAAGTGTAGCATTTTTCCATGCAGATGCACACAAAGCTGAAAAATACACAGTGTTTAAATAGATCTAATTTTATCAGCTCCCCCAAATCTCTCCTCTTTATATACAGAGGATTAGGCTTCTTTTCACTGTCATGCAACATTAAAATAGGAAGGCATACACAAGGCTGACACAGATTTGACAAAAAATTAATGATTTGTACATCACTTTAATGCTTTAAATCTGCAATTCATGTATGCTAATTAGGTCATAATGGGGCTGTCTGAGAACAGAACTGTCATCAGACTTCTCTGGAGGTTTCTGGAAGCAGAGATACAGCATTGCTTGCCCCTGGTTGGCTCTGGAATCTGTGCTGTAACCTGGCAGATCTATGATACCATTTTTTCCTACACAATTGTTTCCTGGCTGTGGTGCTTTAATCTATCAGAGTTATGATGGCATATCTCAAATAGCTAGCTCCTGGATTCTGTGATACATCCTAGTGGAAACTGTACAGTCACTCTATCTCACTGATTGATTCTTGGATTTTACACTATCATACTGTATCTCCCAGGGCAGCTGTCAGCTTCCTGGATGCATGAAGATGTATTTATGCAGCATGTTATGAAAAAATATATATAACTTTTATTTACAGATAAGTAAGGTTGTAAAACTTAGGAAAAACAAAGGGGAATTCAAAGCAAGGCTGTATTTTATTTTCTTGTTCAAAAGCCTTGCATATCTTTCTGCTGCAGGAAAATAACATTACTCCCTTATTCAGAGATTTCTTCTTTAGTTTTGCACCAGTGGTGTAAAGACAAAAGCTGTCACAACAGAAAGAGAAAGCCACTTCACAAATCAAGCAACAGGAGCAGCGTGTCTTGTTAAATGGTAACATTGCAGAATATCTTGCTATATGATAGCACAAGGCTCTATTTCTGTTCTGTTTTTGGTTTGTTTTTTTTTTTAAAAGCAAAGCCCAAAATTTCTTGAGAGCCTGAATGAGGGCATAAAGCATTGGAGAAGGAAGTGTTGCTTTCCCCTTGGGACTTCTGCATGGGAATAATCCCACGTAGATATCATAGGCCTGATCCAAAGCCCATGGAAATCAGTGAGATCCCTGAACTGCTCATTTAGGGTGACATATGATACTGCCCTATGGAGAAAGACGGTGAGAGACTAATTAACATTACAGATAAACATGTAAGGGATGTTGGTTTTGATAATGGCTGGGAAGAGGCATGGGGAAATGGTATGTATTGTGGTGAGGTAGGCCTGTTTGGCTCCATGGGTCTGCGTTCCCTTCGGCTATGCCAGTGTGGGGCTGGGTGGGAGTGGGGGGGGGGGGGGGGAAGGGGGTGGGGGCCGGGCCTGGTCACGGCTTCTACCCCAGGCCCCGACCCAGGGACCCTGTGAGGAGTAGCCTTAAACAGCTTAGTCCATGGGTTACTACCTTCCCTGGAGAACAGTTCCAGAGGGGTAGCCCTGTTAGTCCGTATACAGCAAAAACAACGAGAGTTCTGTGTCACTTTAAAGACTAACAAATTTAATTTTTGTAGGCATAAGCTTTCATGAGACTCAGCTCATTACAAGAGGTAATTGCTTTGCTCACCCATTCTCACCTCCTACTCAATGACTGTCATTAGCCCTCAAGTACCCAGCTTTCATCCACCTCCCCCATTGTTCTCTATGCACTTGTATATCTATGTTTCCTATTTACTGTATCATTCTACCTCTACATCTGATGAAGTAAGCTCAGTCTCACAAAAGCTTATGCCTACAAAAATTAAAGTTGTTAGTCTTTAAAGAGCCACAGAACTCTCATTTTTACCTTCCCTGGGTCACCTGTCCACAGCCCCCCTGCTTCAGGCTCCTTCAGGCTTTTGGGGCCAGTATCCCCCAACCTTGCCTGGATGGGCTTCTCCTTAACACCCACCCTAGCTCCAAACCTTGTAGCAGCTCAGCTCTGCTCCTCCACTAGCTCCAAGCCTTGTAGCAGCTTTATTCCACTCTGCTCCACTCCGCTCCTCCACTCAACTCCCTCTCAGCTGTCTCTGCCTGCCTGAAACAGAGGCTTTTACCTGCTGTGGCAAGCTCCTTAATTGGCTTCAGGAGACCCAATTAATCTGGAGTAACCCTGGCTGTATTACCCAGGGAACAAGGATTTGGTAAGCCTGAGGCTGATCTATTGGCCTAGCCCTCTCCTACTGCTGCTGGGGAGACTGCTGCCTTGGGGAGCCCCTCCTGCTGCTGCTCCCTTTGCTTTTGGGGGCCCCACTAGCCTTTCTGCCTCCCCTGGCCAGCCAGGGGGGAGTGGGTGTGTGAGGGGCCTCCCTACCACCTCCCCCACGGGCTGCAGTAGGGAACCTTCTCCTGGCTTGCTGTTTCCTCCTGCTGTTGCTGCTGCCGTGAACTCCCCCTCCCTGCTGCCCTCCTACCCTTCTAGCCCCTGTGCTTGGGGGCACCCCTGCCCCTCCTCTTTGCCCCCCCTTCCCTGCAGCACCCCCCCGTTTGTCACCTGCTTTGTTTGTCTGTGTTGATTTGTTTGCCCCATCTTCCTTACTTTAGTCCCCTTCTGGTTTGTTTGTTTGTTTGTTTCCCCAGCCCAGCCCCTGAGTTGCTCTGTCCCTACCCTGCCCCTGAGTTTGGATGTTTGCCCCAGGCCCCCTGCCCCGCGTGGCTTCGGGGGTCTGCCCCTGAGCTTTCCCAGCCCTGCTCCTGCCCCAAGCACCACCCATTCCTCTGCCAGCAGCAGTTTCCCTGTTGCCCCTTCCTCTCTGGCCCTTGTGCTCCTGACCCCCCAGTGCTCATGGCTTCCCTTTCATGACCCCCTCCCTTTTGAGTTGCCCTCCCTGTACACTGCACTCCCCTCCTTTAATTTAATTTAGCCCCTCCCCCCGTGCAGCCAGAGGAGCCAGTTTCCATCTGCGGGTTGGTGAGTGCGTTGCCTCGGTCTCCCCACCTGGCTTAGGCCCCCGGTTCTCCTTTGTGCTAGTGCCCTCCTCCCCTGCTCTCAGCCTAGCAGGGAGGAGCGGTTGCCGTCCCTTCCCCCTCCCTCTCCCCAACCAGTCTCCCCCTCTCCCTTCCCTCTCCACCCCCTTCCTCTTCCACCCCCCCCCCCCAAACGGACTCGTCCCTACCCCCTTCCAAGATGGCAGGTGTGCCGGGGCCGGGGCCGGGGCCCTCTCCCTGGATGCTCCCACCCCTCGTCTCGATGCTCCGTCCCCGTCCGTGGCGACCGGCCTCCCTGCCCCTACTGGGCCAACTGGCATTGGTCCCGCGGCCCTGGCAGTGGCCACCTCAAGGAGGGACTCCAAGGACTCTGTCGCTGCTGCAGCTACCGCCCCCCCCTTCCAGGGGGCACGCCCTCGGCTGGGAAGAAGGGCCACGGGGGGGGGGGGGAGAGCAAGAGTTCATGGTGGCGACGCCACCCGTGGCAGGGACCCCTCCCTCCCTCCCTCCCCTGCTGTCCCTTCCACCAGCTCTGGGGGCGGCTCCACTTCCAGGGCGTACGCCCAGGTGGCCGCGGGTCCCCCACTCGCTGCCTTGTCACCTGCCCCGACCGCCACCTCCAGCACCATCCCTGGGGGCTAGGGCCCCTTTCCCACCCTCACCAGGAGGCACGGGGTCCGGTGCCTCCTGGTGCCCACCTCGCCTCACGTGGAGACCTACGTGTGGGCGCTAGCATGGGTGGTGGGGCCCATGGCCATGGTGGCGGCCTTGAAGATGTACGGGAAGGTGTTCTTCCCGGCATCCAAGGCCACCACTCATGAGGCGGTGGAGACGGGCCTGGCGGTGGGGGGCGTCCACATCCCCATGGAGCCGCTGGAGGACTGGGCGTACGGGTGGTCCTCACCTCCGTCCCGCCCTTCCTCCCCAATGCCGCCCTTCCGCCTTTCCTTTCCACCATGGGGAAGCCCCTCTCCGTCATCAGCCCGCTTCCCCTCAGCTGTAAGGACCCCACCCTCCGCCACATCCTCTCCTTCCGCCGGCAGGTGCAGCTGCCACCAGCGGCACATGGCGGGGAGGCGCTCGCGGGGTCATTTCTGGTGCCCCATCAAGGGACCCAGCATCGGGTCCATTACTCGGTGGGGGAGGCCTGGAGCTTCCTCTGCCGGGTGGCGGGGCACATCTGGAGGGACTGCCCCCTGGCCCGGCAAGGCGGGGAGCCCAGGACCCCCGGGGACCCAGGGAGGTGCCAGCAAGACCAGCGGCGGCGCCCCCCTCAGCCCTGTGGCCGCCCCTTCTCCTCCTCTATCGTCACCTGCCGCCTCCACTCGGGCCCTGGGGCCGTCCCCCCAGTGCGACTGGATAAGCGGGCGGGCCCCGCTGATGCCCGGAGCAGTCCGGCGGGGCCTGCGGAGGAGAGGGAGCCGGGGCCGCCACCCTCGGGCATCAGAGGGGGTTCGCCCTGGGGGAGGCCTCCCCTTCCCCCCCTGCCCCACCCCCACTTCCCCTACACCCGTCCACTGTGCTCTTGCCCCCTGGTCCTGCCCCCCTGCACACCCCTCCATGTCGGAGGGCTGGGTGCTCGTGCAGGGCAAGTGCAAGGCTGGAGGCCAGCGCCCCCTCCCCCTTGTCACTGAGGGGGGCGAGCACCCCTACAAATCCAGAAAGGGGGCTGCTGGAGCCAGGCCTTCCGCCACACCTCCTGCCGCTGCCCAGTGGGTGTCACCGGCCAAGGAAGCCGTGGCAGCGGACGTGAGCTGTGCCATCTCCCTCCTGGAGTCCCTTCTCAAGGGGTCCCTAGCCGACGGCCCCCCTGTCCCTTTGCCTTCTGCACCCTCCACAGGTGCCGAGGTGGCTGTCTCCTCGGCTCCCGCCGGGGAGGACCTTGTGGTGGCTGGGGGGGATTTCTCCTCCCTAATGGAGGAGATTGATTCCCTGGGCCTGACCCCGGCCTGCCCAGGACGGACGACCCTCCCCCCCCCCCCCCGGAGAGCTTTGCTGGGGACAGCCCTCGGCCATCTCCCCCTCTTCCCTCCTCCCTTCCCAAACAGATGACCCCGCTCCCATTCCCCAGGCCCCACTACCGGGCCCCTCTGCTAGGCCAGCCGGTGGCAGTGACCCTGTTGCCTCTGCCGCCACCCCGGGCCACTTCCTGCCAGTGCCTGTCCCACCGGGCCACCACAGGGGCCAGGCCAGAGGACGAGCCCCCCGAGGCGCTGTGCGACGAGCTGCACACCTTTCTCCGGGACATGCCTGGTGCCCGGAACTGGGTGCAGCTCGCGCTGCAGCACTGGGGGGACTTCCACTGAGTCCTCCAGGCCATGAGGGCTGCAATGAAGAAGGGAAAAGGGACCGGGCGGCAGGATGCCGCGGCCTACCAGCGGGCCCGCAGCTTCCGTGATGCCCTGATGGCCTTCGGGACTGGCCATGGGTTGCTGCGGAGCCCGGATGGGACCACTAGCACTCCTGCCAGCGGGGATCTCCCCCCAGCCCTCTTCCTAATGCCTCTCAAGTTTGCCACCTTTAACACCAGGGGCTGCAGGAGGGGTCTCCGAAGGTTCCAGGTGCTCTACTTCCTTCGGGAGGGGGTTATTCCGTGGCATTCCTGCAGGAGACCCATACAGACCCAGCCACCAAGGCCAGCTGGCAGCTGGAGTGGGGGGACGGGGTGCACCTTAGTCACCTGACTGCTCACACGGGGGGAGTGGCCACCCTGTTCTCCCCCAATCTGCATCCCGAGGTGCTGGGGGTCACCGAGGTCGTGCCGGGCCGCCTGCTGCACCTCCGGGTCCGTATGGAGGGGCTGGCGTTGAACCTCGTCAACGTCTATGCCCCAACATCGGGCCCTGAGCAGGTGCGCTTCTACGGTACTTGGTACTTCCTCGGTACTCTGGATCCTCGCAAATGCCTGGTCCTGGGCAGGGACTTTACCACTACCCTCGAGGAGCGGGACCGCACGGGGACTGAGCAGTGCCAGGCCGCCGCAGACGTCCTCTGGGAGATCATAGACCATCACTCCCTGGTGGACATCTGGTGCGACCACCACTTGGACGACATGGTCACCTTCACCTTTGTCCGGGTGGGGGGAGACCGGTCGAGTCACTCCTAGTTAGACGGCATTTACCTTTCTCGTTACTATCTCTCACGGGCCCACTCCTCCAGCATACAGCCGGCCCCATTCTCGGATCACCACCTGGTGACCGTGATGGCCTCTCTCACCACAGAGAGGCCGGGGCCGGCCTACTGGCACTGTAACAACAACCTGCTGGAGGATGTGGGCTTCGTGGAGTCCTTCCGGGAGTTCTGGCTGGCCTGGCGGGAGCAGAGGTGCGCCTTTCCCTCGGCATAGCGCTGGTGGGACGTGGGGAAGGTGTGCACCCAGCTCTTCTGCCGTGACTACACTCGGGGGCCACCTGGCGGATGGATGTGGGGACAGAGCAGCTGGAGCGGGAGGTCTTAGCGCTGGAAAGGTGTCTGGCCGCCAGCCCCGATGATCCGTCCCTCTGCAGAGCGTGCCGAGAGGAGCTCCGGGCCCTCAAAGACCTTCGGGCGTGGGGTGCCTTCGTTCGATCCCACATCCGTCTCCTTCGGGAAATGGATCGCGGCTCCCACTTCTTCTACACCCTGGAGAAAAGGAAGGGGGCCCAGAAGCATGTCACCTGCCTCCAGACGGAGGACGGCATCTCCCTCACAGATCCAGCAGAGATGCGCGGCAGAGCCCGGGCCTTCTACGCCAGTCTTTTTTCCCCGGATCCGACCGATGCCGCTGCCTGCAAGATGCTCTGGACTGAACTTCCCATGGTCGGTGCAGGTGACTGGGACCGGCTAGAGCTACCTCTCATTCTGGCCAAGTTAGCGGAAGCCCTCCGCCTCATGCCCACAAATAAATCCCCAGGCATGGACGGGCTGACCCTGGAGTTCTACCGTGTGTTCTGGGACGTCCTCGGCCCGGACCTCGCCATCGTCTGGGCCGAGTCCGAAGACAGCGGAGCATTCCCCCTCTCGTGCAGGCGAGCCGTGCTCGCCCTGCTGCCCAAGAAGGGCGACCTCCGCGACCTCTGGAACTGGTGTCCCATCTCGCTCCTCTGCACGGACTATAAAATTGTGGCCAAAGCCATCTCGCTGAAGCTGGGGTCCGTGCTGCAGGACGTGGTCCATTCTGACCAGACCTACATCGTCCCGGGCCTCACCATCTTTAATAACCTCTTTCTGGTCCGGGAACTCCCGGAGCTCGGGTGTAGGGATGGTCTGTCATTTGCCCTCCTGGCCCTGGTTCAGGAGAAGGCATTCGTCAGGGTGGACCACGGGTATCTTCTGAACACTCTGCAGGCGTTTGGCTTCGGACCGTGGTTTGTGGGCTTTCTCCAGGTGCCGTATGCCTCCGCAGAGTGCCTGGTCAGGCTCAACTGGACCCTGACTGCAGCAGTCAGCTTCAGGCTTGGGGTGCATCAGGGCTGTCCACTGTCAGATCATCGAGCCCTTCCTCCATAAGAGACTGGCAGGGTTGGTGTTCCGTGATCAAGAGTTGCAGGTGTGCTCCAACGATATACTCCTTGTGGCCCAGGACCTGGGCAACCTGGTGCGGTTGGTGGCCTGCCTGGCCATCTACTCGGCGGCCTCCTCCGCCCATGTCAACTGGGTCAAGAGCTCTGGCCTGATGGTAGGGGCCGGGTGGCGGGTGAGCTCCCTCCCTCCCGTGCTTCAAGCCATCTGGTGGAGCACTGGTCCGCTGCTTTCTCTGGACATTTACCTTTGTTCCACGCATCCCTCCCCGGCAGAGAACTGGCAGGATTTGGAGGACAGGGTGTTTGGGCGGCTGCGGAGATGGACAGGACTGTTCCGGTGCCTCTCCCTTCGGGGGAGGATGCTGGTGCTCAACCAGCTAGTCCTGTCAATGCTCTGACACTGGCTCAACACCCTGGTCCCGACTCCAAGCTTCCTGGCCTACCTCCAGAAGATGGTTCTGGAGTTCTTTTGGCCAGGACTGCACTGGGTCTCTGCAGGGATCCTGAGTCTCCCCCTGGAGGAGGGCAGGCAGGGCCTGTGCTGCATCCGCAGCTAGGTCCACGCCTTCCGCCTCCAGGCCCTACAGAGACTCCTTTATGGTGCAGGTAGTCCAGCATGGAGCCACTTGGCGCACGCCTTCCTCCGCCGCTCCGAGGGCTTCGATACGACCGGCAGCTCTTTTATCTCCATCCGAGGGGTCTTCCGTGAGACCTCTACGAGCTGCCGGTCTTCTACCAGGACCTCCTCCGGACCTGGAGGCTGGTCTCGGCCTCCAGGACCCCGAGGGGGGAGGATCTTCTCACGGATCCCCTGTTACACAACCCCCAACTCGGTGTGCAGGTGGCAGAGGCCCCCTCGGTACAACGGAGGCTGGTCCTGGCAGGAGTCACCAAGATCGGAGACCTCCTGGACTACGACCAGAGGGACTGGGTGGATCCCCAGGTGCTGGCTCGGCGCATGGGGCTCTCCACCCTTGGAACCCCCCAGCACGCACTCCAGGAAGTGAGGGCAGCCTTGTCCCCCGCTGCTCAGGCTTACTTCGAGCGGGTCCTGTGAAAGGGTGCTCCCCACCCACCCCTCATCCCCGGCCCTCCATCACTTTTCATGGGGCCCCGGCCTCGTGAGCCCACCCAGCCACCTCCTCCCCATGCACCGAGCCGGCTGCACAACTTGCAGCTGGTCCCCTTTCAAACCGCACCAAGTGCCCATCTTTACACGCTCGTGCTCCATACCCTTCATTTCCTCGCCCTCATATCCCACCCTGATACCAATTGGCGGGACCTGATGCCATCTGTGGAGGGCGAGGACCCCCGGTGGGCCAGTCTGTATTTCACCTTGACCCCACGGCCCGCTGGGGACATCAGTTGGCGGCTCCTTCATGGAGCCGTGAGCACAGGCATGTACCTGGCACGGTTCACCCCCCACCCTGACACCTGCCCCTTTTGCGGTGTGAGGGAGACCCTGGCGCACGCTTACCTGGAGTGTGCCAGGCTGCAGCTCCTCTTTCGGCTCCTCCAGAACCTCCTGCTGAGGTTCTGGCTGTACTTTTTCCCACACCTGTTTTTATACGTGCACCCCATCCGTGGCCCCACGAAGTCGCGAGACCTCCTCGTCAACCTCCTCCTGGTCCTGGCGAAAATGGCCATCTATAACACCAGGGAGATAAGGTTGGCGGGGAAGGGGGGGGCGTTCTGCGACCATGGGGCCTACTTCCATTCCCTTGTGCACCCCCGCATCTGGGCAGAGTTCCTCTGGGCGGCATCCGCTGGATCCCTTGACACCTTCCAGGAGAGGTGGGTGCTGTCCGGGGCTCTCTGCTCGTTGTCCCCTTCTGGTTCCCTCCGTTTGACCATCACACCCCTTCCTGTTTTTTCATTTGTTGTCCCCCGTATTCAGTTGCGTTCTGGGTCCGCTGGCTCCTCCCCTTAGGCTGGGGGCAGGGCCTTAGGCAGTGGGTGGGCTAGCACCTGCCCACTTCCCAGTTCGCAAATAGTAGCTCCCTCCTATATAGTGGTGGGTGGACCACCCACCCTGGGCTCAAATAGTAGCACCCTCCTACAACCATCAGGGCTTGCCCCAACACAGTATATAAAAACAAACAAAAAGGAATATGGAAGCAACAAGACCACATGGCATTTGTCAACAGGATGGCTTTAGCTGTTGAATCCCTTCCCCCTTAGCATCTCTTTTAGGATAAGTTCTTTAGGAGAAGGACTATATGAGGCCAGAATGTTAGTGCTGTAAATCATTGTGAAATCCAGTGATATCAAGGATGCTATGCTCACTTACATCAGAGGAGGATTTGATCCTAGATCATCATCTGTGCTTATACATCACCTTGCACATTTTGGGCACTGTCACAGTATAAACAATAATATGCACCAGTTGTTTACTAGCAAGCATTTATGAAGATGCAGTCATCAAAGGTAGTTTTCTGTATTCATGCCATGGTCATTCCTAGGAAAGTGAGCCTTCTTTTAATGCTTCATTCAGTGTAGGTAGACTAAAGATCACATACAAGCATATTTCATGCTTGTTTAGAACAATATTTCCAGCACCTTTATAAGGTGTTATGCCATTGCTCTAAACTGCCTTCTGTCTGAATTCAAACTGATGCTTCTGCAGCCCCAGAAAATTGTACAAAGGCAGAAACAATTATTCTTATGAACTTTCCATCTTCTGTTGGCTCTTCATCTGAAGACCATATTCAGCAAGCCAACCCATGCTTTTGTGGCTGGGCCAAGTGAACCAAGAGGAAGTCCAGATACAAAGCACTTGTTAGAAAGAGAGCCCATATTGCCTTTCAAGTGTTTGGCTAACATCCAGGGGGGTGGTGTGTGTTCGTGTGCGCCTTTGATTTAAGCCCTGGTCCTTCGAATCCTTACATTCAAGTAGCCCAAGAATATGGTACTCTCATCCAGAGCAAGAGTAGGTAGAAACTACAAGTAAGTTTAACCACATGCCTAGCTACAATAAAGCAGTACAGCAGCTGTGCCGTGGTAGCACTGTAGTATAGCTGTTTCTTACAACTGATGAAGGATGTTTTCCTTCCCATCATGCGGTTAATCCATCTCCCCAAGAAAGGGTAGCTAGGTTAACAACAGTATTTTTCCATCCACTAACTGCATCTACAGGAGGGGTTAGGTGGACTTAACTACAGCACTCAGGGTGCAAAATGTTTTACAGCCCACTGCAACGTAGAAAGGCCAATCTAATTTTAGAGTGTAGACCAGGCCTATGCCTCCATGGTGAGCAGAACCAAATCTCAAACCTCTTGCACACCCATGCCCCTTTCTCTCAGGAGAGGGGAGTTAATAGGTGGCAAAATGTAGGTGAAGAATAGTCACATCTGAAGGGACATGGGTATAAATGCAACCTCCAACATGCCAACAAGGTGCTTAGCTATTAATTCCCTTCTTTGTCCTTAGGTTCCTCCTGACTAGGAGCAAGAGTATCAGTCAAACCACAATGTGTTAATGCAGGGCTGAATTCCACTGTACTCTGTCCAATCCATCATTCTACATGTTGTGATGCTTCTCAGGGGAACCCAGGGTGGAGAGGCACCTCATGACCACCTGCCCTTAGCATGAGGAAACCTTGTCTGTGCCTGCTGTGGGTCTCCTCCCCAGCTGCACTGGCCACGGGCAATGCAAGCACCCCTCCCCATCCCCAAGCCTCTCACTCACCGCTGTCACTCTACAGGTTAGTGTTAGGCACACCCCAACTGGCAAGCACTCTGAACATCTCCCTGGAGCATCCACAGTCCCTGGTCCACTGGACCCTTGCAGTAGTCACAGATTTGCTGTTTCCACAGAAAACAGTACAGCTCAGCTTATCAGTTCCACCTCACATCACCATTCCACTTCACCTAATATCTGTTTCTAGTGAAAAGTTTATTTAACAAAGCACAGGATTTCAAGTTGTGTAATAGAAGTATTGGAAACAAATGGTAACATATAAAACATCATAACACACTCTAGAGCCTAGACTTCATTAATAAGATAGGCATCTCTTGTAGACTATTGCTCACCTAAAATCCTTGCAGCACTTGATAATCAGGCTGGCTGTGAGCCTCCTTTCATGACAAGTACGCTGTGTCAGCTTGCCCCTCAGCTGAAGGATTCAGTGTGTTTCTTGCCCTCCCTCCCCCAATCCCCTGCCACCCTTCAAGATATACCAGTCCAATCCTTTGTTTTTATTCATCCTTTACTCCCTGCTGTTAGTTTCATCTTGTAGATTTCACTACTGGCTTAGTATCCAAGTTGGCATACAATACACAAATATCCAAATGAGCAGACAGGGAGATGCATCTGTTACCTCCACCCTCAAGGGAACACATCTGAGGTAGGACACCTCCTGGTGCCCTGACTTGACTCCAAGACCTTAAATAGCATAAATTTTCAGTATAAATACATAAAACTTCTTAAATATTATCCGTACATACATTTCACAATGATTGATAACCAGCAGGGTACTGGCTCAGAGTAGGGACCTTACATGCCATCCTTCAGTGAAAGATCTCTGTAAAACCTTGGGCACCTCCTGTGCCCTCTGCCAGCCTGTACCAAGGGGTCCCTAGGTCACACAATGTATACATGTTGAGTTCTAGAATACCCCCTGTCCTGTTTGAACCCTGTTTTGTTTTCAGAAGTGTATCTGACTCCCTAAGGGGAGAACACAGCACTTGAACCCAAAGAATCAGTTGAATCAACTGATGACATGCAATGTTATTGTGTTATAAAAGTATACTGAGTGAAGTCTTTTAAGAAATCTTGTGAAGTTTTAAACTTGATGGTCATCATGAGGTATGAATGTGTATATAGAAAACTGTGCTCATAGTTTGACTGCTGCAGCATTCACCACCTCCCAGCAGGACTGCCTCCCCAACCAGACAAAACTGGCTCCAAGCACCTAGCATTGTACAACCCAGGGAAACACAAAATGGTGGCCCATTACAGTTAATGGGAAGACATTGAGACTTCCTGGCTTCCAAGTGGAGAAGGAATTTCCCCAACTGTGAATAACCATTAGTCACCATAGTCTGAAAAATGAAAAACAAAAACTTGAAAACCCCATTAAAAAGGAAGGGTTTGAAATTAAATCTATCCAGAAACTGAGGGACAGTCACTTGATGGGTGCTGTCTGTGAAATGCTGGACCCCCTCTATGGCAGGAGGTACTCTGGGAAACTGTTCAGAGGCAAAAGATAACTTGTATTAGAAAAGGGAGTTGATCTAATTTGAAAGTGTAAAGACCAAGATTGTGTCTAAGGTTATTTTTGTGTAAAATGGATACGTTTGCTTCCTTGGTTAGTTCATCTTTGAATCTGTGATTTTTCTATTATATAAACTGTTTATTTTTATCTTAAGCAAGTCTCTGGTGTGCAAACCATGTGGAGTGGGTAGGCCAAAGCAAACTAGTGTCTGGGAGTGTTTTCACACCTTGGAGGAGGTGATGAACCAGATGGGAAAAGCCCGGGCGTCTGGTAGTGAAGAACTTGGAGTGGACAGATTTGGGGAGACTCGGGACTGGATGGGGGTTTGGAGTCACCCTGCAAGGAGTAACCAGACTAGTGAAGCTAGGGTGAGCCATTTATGCTTGTAGGGTGGCTACCAGCATCAGGGCTTGGATTCATAGCAGCATAGGATTAACCCAAAGTTACAGAGCAGGCAGTGACTGAACTCTTTATTGGTTTGGGTGGTCCCCAAGACGTAACATAGACTTATTGTTAGTCAATGCAATTCACCTTGCAGGGCAGGAAATTTCTCGCAGAAAAGGTGGTGTGTTAAGGCTTGGGGACAATATCTGTACAAACACTCCTCAGCAAAAATCACCCATATGGGCACAGACAGCAGCATCACATTCTTAACGGCATCATGAAAGGAATGGCTTAAAGCAAAATCTTTCAAATTGGTCCTGGACTTTGGATGTCTCAGGTTATGGATTACCCAACTTGACACATCTTGGACCTGATTTGCATAGGTGTGTTGTTGAGCTGCCATAACCCCAAGTCATTGGAAGCTGCGGGTACTTAGAACCCCTGAAACTTAGGACCAAGGTACATTAGGTTGGGTACACAACAATTCCACCATCCTGACGCAGAAGCTAGCTTTGTAAAACATTGGCCTAAATGCCTGAAATAGCTGAGGGCCAGCTTTGATACCCTTATCATAGCACCTTCCTTGAGTGACCCCACTGATTTTTCAAGTTTCCCTATCACTTTGCTTTCTCCTTCATTTTAGCTGCTTCCCATTTCTCCACCTTTGTCAGCCGGCCTCCTCCATATGCATGTTGCTTGTCATTTTACTTGGAAAACACAACTGTAAAGCATAATTAGTGTTAATGATGTGAAAGATTGAGTTTCTTATTTGTATTAATTGCTGATTAATGCTTTAAATATCTCTAGTACTTACAAGTATTTGGAGTGAGATATATTCCATTCTGTAGTGTCTTCTCTGAGGGGAGGCTCTTACTGACAGGCATTGACTCAACTGGAGCATGCAGTGAAGTTGTTGATATGCTCAGGGTCTGTTACTACAAAAACAAGGAAAACACTGAAGGAGTTCGTGTTAGGGGGAAGAATTACTTCACAGCTAGCACTGAGCAAAGATGTGTGTTTAGATTTTAAATACAACTGCCACTGTTGAGCTGGAGGGGACTTGCAGTGATCATGTGAGAGCCCCTCGTTAGCGTAGAGACTCCTGGGGCCCAGTGGGGGAGGATCTCAGCTTTCAGCTAAAGAACCGCACACATGAGGAAGTCTCTAGCTCTATCTATCTTTGCAAGGATAGCCTGGGAAACAGATATAAACGGATTGCTAGGGCTCAGAGGAATAAGCACAGGGCTCCACTTCTTCAGGAGAGGCCTGGACAATTCCACTAAGGACAATTTTGATGTAGCATGAGTCATTTAAATTTGAGGTGTCATGCATCACACTGATCCTGTCTACACTTACCTCTGGGATTCAGCGGCAGTCGACGGGAGTTACGCAAGCTACACAAAAAACTTGTGTGACCCCCGTCAACGTCTCTGCTCCTCTTCTGCACGCCGTCTTCCCTGCACTGCACTGACAGGAATCGCGTTCCCGTCGACGCAGTGCTACACCACTTGCGAAGGTGGTCTTAGTACGTCAATTTCTGGATCGACCGAGAAGGTCTTCACTGACTGTTCAGTCGATCCAGAGAAGTCAATCTGACCGCGTCAGTGTAGCCATAGCCATAGTATCATCTTACTTACAACACCCCCCAAATTCTCAGTCTAGCTTTAAACAGAGCAGTGCCATTACAGTGGACAGGAGTCAGTGACATGTTGAGGAGCCTGGGAGGAGTGGGAAGAGAAATTGTTACACAGGCCATCTCAAAAATGCCAAGGTCAGCTCTGCTTGTTAACAAGTGTTCCGAGGCCTCATCCACAAACGCAAGTTCTGGGATGGGGAAATAAACTGTACCAGTATCAGACACCAGACATAACTGTACTCATGCCTGGGGTTGTGCTGGTATTGCATTTAAAATACATTATGTCTTCCTCCCTCCCCCAAACTGCCGTAGTTACACTGGTACAAATGCTATATTTGGACCAGGTCTGAGGTTCAGAACACAGTTCAAATCCAACATGAAGTGTGCGCATTTTTTTTTATATATATTGCTGCTTTTAATCATTCTTAAAGTATTAAATCAGTCCCTGTATTCTGGGATTAGTTTGAGGGGGTCACATTAGTGGAGAGAAGAAGAAAGGAGGTTAGAGTGGGAAGGCATGATTGGAAGAAGTTAATCCCTTCTCCAGGCTTAAGGAAGAGAATATTCTCAGGGCTCAGGATAGAGTGAAAGTCTCCTCCCATCCACACAGTACCAAACACAAGTATTTATCACATGCATCCCAAAGGAATGGTTAGAGCCTGCAATAGGGAGCAAATACTGTCTCTTTGCAACCTGAGCAGATGACTGAGGCCAGGTGGACAATGGATCCTAGTGCATGGGGCTGTTGAATGTGGGTGGGGTGACCACCAAGGGGGCTGACAAGACAGGAGCTGTGCAAGTTTCACCTTCCCCAATGAACAGAGGGATTTTTAAAGATTCAGAGATGAGCCATACCTGCCAATAGTGGGGGAGCAGAATGAGGGCAGTAGCTTCAGCATATATTACTGAGCAAGCTCAGTATAAACCATGCAGAAAATGGGGGGGGCGAGGGAGGGAACGTGACCCCGTATGCAAAAAATTTCAGTGGCATACACCATTCCCTATCACCATATAGGCTCCCTCGAGCGGATCCTGCGAGAGGGTGGTCCCCGCACTCCCCTCACTCCTAGCCCTCCGGTGCTTTCCATCGGGCCCCGGCCCCGTGACCCCCCGGCCCCCTCCCCCTACGCCCCGAGCCGGCTGCACGACTTGCAGCCGGTTCTTTTTCAAACCGCGCCGAGGGACCATCTGTACACGCTCGTGCTCCACACCATTCACTTCCTCGCCCTCGTGTCCCGCCCTGACACCAAGTGGCGGGACCTATTACCATCTGCGGAGGGCGAGGACCCCCGGTGGGCCAGTCTGTATTCCACCTTGACTCCGCGGCCCACCGGGGACATCAGTTGGCGGCTCCTTCACGGGGCCGTGAGCACGGGCGTGTACCTGGCGCGGTTTACCCCTGTTCCCGACGCCTGTCCCTACTGCGGCGTGAGGGAGACCCTGGCGCACGTCTACCTCGAGTGCGCCAGGCTGCAGCCCCTGTTCCGGCTCCTCCAGAACCTCCTCCTGAGGTTCTGGCTGCACTTTTCTCCGCACCTGTTCCTTTATGCACTCCCTATCCGTGGCCCCACAAGGTCGCGGGACCTCCTGGTCAACCTCCTCCTCGCCCTGGCCAAACTGGCCATCTATAAGACCAGGGAGGGGAGGTTGGCCGGGGGGGCGCTTGGCGACTGTGGGGCCTACTTCCGTTCCCTCGTCCGCTCACGGATCCGGGCAGAGTTCCTCTGGGCAGCGTCCGCTGGCTCCCTGGATGCTTTCCGGGAACAGTGGGCGCTGTCCGGGGTTCTCTGCTCGGTGCCCCCCTCCGGCTCCCTCTTTTTGGCCCTGTGACCCCCACGTCCCTCCCTGTTTTTCATTAGTTGCCCCCCGATGTCAGTTGTCTCCCGGGTCCAGTGACTCCTCCCCTTAGGCTGGGGGAGGGGCCTTTAGCCTTGCGCCCGCCCACTTTCCCGGGTTTTCAAATAGGACCATATAGGCGGTAATATGTCCTAATGCAGCCTTGTGGCTGGAATTGCTGAGCTCCTACCCTGAGCACTTCATGAAAGCTGGGGAAAGGCAGAGAAATCTCTTGCTATCAGTCCATGCATAGTTTCCCTGCATAAATCCTGTTTGCTCAGGCTCGGTGCAGGCAGGGGGTGAATTTCACTCCAAGAATGTTCAGGTTATAAGACAGTGTCATGGCAGTGACACCTGCTTGCTGTCCAGAACAGCTACCAGCCCACACTGGCAGTGAGGGGCCTCATGAGCTTTCCAATTAAGAGAATTTTATGTTAAAATATCTACCCCCAGGGTTTTATTTTTAAAGTATGAAGTGATCATTGACCAAACATCTGGGGACATCTCAGTCTCCATATCAGAGAGACACTGCTTTCAGGGAAGGTACCAAACTCTGGATTCAATTAATCCAAAGACAAACCCCTTCTCTTCTGTCTGATTGCTGCTCATGCTCATGGAGGCACCCTGACTACCGGAGATGGCTGTGAAGCTAATTTCAGGGGTCCAGATCTGGAAAGGTCTAATTTTGGTTGGGCCACAGCTGAGGAGACCTTCCAAGAACAAGTTCAGGACAAAGAAGACTTTGAATTCAGTTTCTCCCACCCCTTTGCTGGTATCTAGAATCACTTGGTGGGTTACATGGCACCAAAATGAACCGTGCCTCCTCCAGCCATACAGTCCACACCCCCTTGACACGTGACTGTCCTAATGGTATTTTAGTGCTTCTTAGCAAGGAATGGACACATTTTCCTGCCCGATTACCTTTCCTGCCTGATTGAATTTTTGTACATTTGTATTAGGCTCACAAGTTTCAAAGATAAATATATAGATTTCTTTTTAAAAAAATGCTTTTTGATCACCCTGAACAGAGGCCAAAGACCAGGTAATAAGAATGGGCATAAAACAAGTATGGGCAAGACATTCAATACGGATAATAAACAAGATTCTAAGACAAAACTAAGAGCCCAGGGTTCCTTAGCTCAGGCCAGAAAGGTGCCCACATATTCCCGCCAAGCACTAGCACAAGTTATTCTCCCTGATTTGCAGCAATTCTGATACAGAATGGCTACTGAACCCTACACCAGAGATGGCTGCATTTCAGTGGTGGAGGAATGATGGAAAGTCTATAAAGCACTTTGGGAGCTTTCAGGACAACAGGATTATTATATTTAGATTACATATATAAATCTATATTATGGTGCCTTCTATAAACATGCCATAGTAGTTTCTTTTTGCTAGCCCCGAGGCACAGAACTGTGAATACCTCTCTTCTCAATCTAAACCACATTGTGTAGTTAAGTAAGTACAGCCCCGTGTAGGAGAAGTCAAAAAAAAAAAAGAGTCACAGCCCTGCCACCATTCCTTTAAGAGGGTCCCGCATGAACTACCAGTGCAGCTGGCCAGTTCCCCAGGGTGGTGTGAAAAGGATGGGTGGGCTATATAGCCTCCCTTCCTCCATTTCACTTTTGAAGAGGTTAGCACCAGTGAGGCACTAGCCCTGACTCCCTTGGGAGCACTAGGAGGTAGACAATTACTTCACATGGCTGCTACCTGGTCTTTTGTCTTTGACAATCCCTTTCCATTCTTGGTTTGAAAATCCCATTTTCACTTTCTTTTCTCTTCACTACTTAACTCTACTCTCTTTGTAGCCTAACTACATGAATCTTCTCCCCTCACTATCTTAAATTGACTTAATTACTCAGCAGATTGCAGGCATTTGAGTGTGGTCGACTAGCCCCCACTTCTTCCTGGGCCTTCTCCCACTAAAGTATTATTGGAGATAATTCCAGTGTGCTATAAATGTACACAGCAGGTTATGATAAGAGGGCCTTGCAGGCTGGTTCTGGCCCCAGATATGATGCTAGTCTAGAAGGTCCATCTATGCTCATTAGCCTGCTAGCTTCTTATTTTTCCCAGGTAATTTTTAACCCCATCTCTGGCTTAGGCTGTTCCAATATAAAGGTGGTTCAAAGAGACACTTACCTTTCCAGCCTGGCTATTTTGTTTCCTCTTCCCTGCCTCTTTCATAGTAGGTAAGGAGTCAGGTCTCTCACTCCTAATCCTGCAGACAAGCAGGGGAATGAGATTAAGGGCTTGTCTAGAATAGGAAATTAAACCAAATTAAATTGTGTTAATTTAAATTCATTAAACCCGTGTGGAGGTTCCAACTGATAAATAAAGTAGCCTTAAGGTTTGTCTACACAAACAACTAGCCCACACCAAGGTGATGGGTGTATTTACCCCATACTAGCCTACCCTAGTCTATCTGTCTGTGTGGAACTTGATGAGGTGTATTAAATTTGTTAGAACCCTTTGGTCTAGTTCCATTTGAAACTGGACTAGCTCAAACTGCTGTAATGAACTGTTGACACAAGTCAGCAGGATCCCATTAGACCAGGGCAGGTGAGTATGGGGAGTAGATTCACACACACACACCCCACTTTGGTGTAATTGTTCATGTAGACAAGCCCTCAGTTAATGAAGTAATTTAGTGAATTCACTACAGCTAATTAAGATAAGCAAACTGAGGCTATTTTACTTACAAAGAAACCATCCACACAGGGGTTTAATGTGCTTTAACTCAGGCACTTTAAATTTGCACCTTTAGTTAGTTGAGCTTAATTTTCCTTGGTCACCTCTCTGCCCTTAATCCTCCTTCCTCAAACTGTAAGAAAAGAAAATTCACATATCCTCTCTCCTTCTCTCCACAGGCAGGAGTAACTTCAAACAGAACACTTGAGGTGTTACCAATTGGGTGAGCCTTCTTGGTTGCCTCAGGAACTTTCCCTGTATGCACCTAGTCCCAGTGGTAGAGGTATGCAATGTTCTGAGATGTTACTGTGTTCCCTTTCTCTCCACAGTAGCCATCAAAATGCCTACATTCCATGACCTGAAGAAGAGCTCTGTGTAAGCTTGAAGGTATGTCTCTCTCACCAACAGAAGACGTCCAATAAAAGATATTACCTCACCCACCTAGGCTCTTTAATATCCTGGGACTGACACAGCTCCAACAACACTGCATATATTCCAGGTTGTGAGCTCCATACAGTTTCATAAGGGATCAACAGTGTATGTCAGTTTAGATTCTCTTTAAATGCATCTCTGTACACAATATTAGTGAGGGCTAGAGGATTTTAGTGTTGTGGAAAAGGTGAGAAGAAATTTCCATAGCTATAGTGAAGGGAAGTAAATGGAATTGGGACATGAAAGGGTTAGCAACTGAAGTTATTGCAGCCATGCCTATCCCAACAGCAAGAAATGATCTGTAGCGTGTTCCCAAGCAGCCCATGACATCTACTATTGTTATTAAGAATGGGTGCTTTTTTTCTTGCCAGTTCCATGGATTCCTAAACTGTGTTGGTTTTGGGTGGTGTCAGGGCACAAGGTGATTTGAATTTTAAACACAAGGTATTCTTAGTGTGCTTTCAGGAAGAGTTTTTTTTTTTTTAAAAAGAGACTCGGTCTCTTGGGGGAGACAATATAGGACCTTGAGAAGTACACAGAAGAGAGAGAAACCATTGCTGACTGAAGTTGCTCAAGCACAGCTGCTTTTGCCAGAGTTCTCAGAGCAGAGCTGGGCCTGTGAAAATGTGAACTGGGCTGATGCTTTTACTATCAAATTCCCTGTTGAAGAGAAAGTATCGTGTACTGGTATTTTGTTCACAGGTATTCTATGTTCACTCTTTCAACGAAGGAATAGCCTAGGCCTGGAGCTCAATCTTAGCTGCTGAGGAACCATGACAGAAGCCTTAAAGGTAAGGCGACTATTTTCCAATATCAAAACCTAGGATGTTTTGTGGCAACATTTTAGGGCTGTGTAATCCAAATGAAATCAAGATTTGAGATGCAGTGTAAATTTTTTTTTTTTTTTTTTTTTTTTGCATGGTACACAGCAGGGTTTCAGATCTTTATGAAATCTCACAATGAAACCATGCACAATTTGCACATAAAGTCCATATGGCTCTGGTAACCATACAGAAAAAGGAAGTGAGGGTCAAAGGAAACACCACTCCACTTCAGTGGCTAGAGCAGTTTTGCACTGAGTAGACTGATTTTGACTGAGTTATAAAAAGTGAGGGGGAATGTTTCTAGCATCCCAGAACTTCTTGGGACACCAGGACATTGTGTAATAAGTTTGACTATACTAGCACAACCAGGATGTTTACTTAAAGATACACTACAAGGCTTAATATAAATCTGCTGTTCAGGATCCTCAACATATAAACCAATGCACATAGAGGGCCAAAACATGCACGTTAAGGACCGGCAATGTAGCACCTTGCTCCCTCACAAGGAGTACACACAATGGAATTGTGCCTGTGCCTGCATCTTTTTAGGAAGTGCAGGGTATTTTCCTTGTGGCGCAGGGCCACCTCTTTAGGGTAGCTCGTGCACCAAAGGGTAGTAGCATGAATCCAGAGCGAGGAGGGCCTGCAGTTATGGCTAACACCCATGTGAACTGCACAAGAGGGAGAGTTTATCTGGGCCTTTTTCCTCCTTGTGCGTCTGCCCATGAGCCACCCTGCCTCTTATATATGCAGAGAGAGTAGTAGTGTTTGTCCTTCACTTACTTGTCAAGACTCAAATTCAGGGTTTCTCATTTGGTCTGCAAACTTCAGAAGCACATAAAACAGCCCTTCCCATGTGACCGATTGTCCCCTTGAGATTAGTCCTTAGGGGACAAATCCAAGTGTAGATTTCTCCTAGTCACATGGAGTAGGGGTCAGTCACTTCTGTGGAACCAGCCTCTCCCTCTCAGGCCCCTATGTATATCCCCCATACCCTCCACCTCACAGAGGAGACTATGAAGCTTTCCAGAGGCTGGATGAACTTTTCTGTGGCCCTTCAATAAGAAGGAATCCTCCAAAATGGAAGCTTTAAGGGAAGTTATGATAACTTGATAAAGGAGCAGAGTCCTCCATGCATATTGCCCTGGCCTGCTCCTGAACTTTACACTGAAACGCTTGTGTCTTGGAGGAGAAACCCAACCAATTATTTTTTACTCCTCCACAAGAAGAATCTTGAGGGCTTTTCCTCTTCCAGAGTAACCTTCTGAGGTTATAACTTACATGATCATCCCAGCCACCTATTTCATTTCAAGCAGAGCACCCTGCACCTGAGGTCTTGTCTACATGGTGGGGTAATGTGCTCTACAGAGGCATGATTTCTAAAGCACACTAATGTGTTGCACATTAGTTGGTCTGTGAACCTTTAGTGTGCACCAACAGGGGCTACACAGACTAATGTGCAACACGTTAGTGCGCTATAGAAATCATGGCTCTGCAGAGCATGTTGCCCCGCCATGTGTCACACCCAGATTAGGAAGGGGAGAGCAGATGGAACTGTTTTTTCAACTAATTTAACAAACCTGGAGAGCGGGAGAAGGCGTTAAGTGTAGGCAGATATTTTGTAGCCTCCATATAGTTTGGATTTTTAGCTCCTAATTTTTGCTATTTTAGTAAAGCCTTGCGATTTGCCTGTGACATTGTAATGAAGGGGTTTTAGATGGTACCAATTCTCAGTCTCCTCATAACTTGACATAAGAATTTTAATGTTGCTATAAATTCTATGAAAGATGGGAGGGACTATACTGATGACGACCTTTTCACTATTCTGCATTCTCTTTGGTTGCCCATTCCTGCCCTTCCGACAGGTTCAGTGTGATGGCTACAGATGGGGGAGGAGTGGAAATGCCAGTCAATCAACACACAGACTACTAAAAAGGTTAACATAGTAGAACATGCTACTATAATTCACAGAGACGTTAAAAGTCTCATGAATTTAATCTCATGACAAAGATTGTAATGAGAGCCGAAAATGGCACTTTAATTCGTCTTTGTGACAAACACTGTCATGAGAATGGATATGTACAAGCTCCTCATATCCTTGTTACAGATTTTAGATTGTGATCTGCACTCCTTCTACTGTAATGGGGACAAAATCCTCTGTCATTTAGGAAAGGTACAAAGCCAAAACTAGCCTGGACAGCCATGTTATTATATGGTCAAATTCTAGAATAGACAAATGGGTGGTGACATGGCCATTTTAAACACAAAACCTGGGAGGACTGTATAATCATGAATTATATGCATGGCATTTCCATTTTAGCGATATGTGCATGTGCTTGCGTTACTGAGTAGTGGACAATTTTAATTAGTCTTCTGTCCATGACACTTTCACTTGGGAAGTCAGTACCAGGGTTGGGTTGGGTTGTTTTGTTTGTCTGGAGAGCAGTACATCAGGAAAATAACTGGTTTGCAGATGTCCTAGGCATTAGCAGTAGGTCTTACAGGCATCCTTTAATTTCTGGGCACATTTATTCTTAATGCAAACGGAGTGTGTGTGTTGGTCCAGGTATAGTAGTTAAGGAGTTTTCACCTACTTTATGATTTTTCAGTTATCTTCTTCTATGTTTTATCCTAATCCCCTGGCAGTGCTACTTAAGGATGCATTGAAGAGTCAAATATTTGTTTTTGTAAGAGTCACTGCACATTATATGGAATGTGCAGTGATGCCTCTAAGAAGTGACACCTGGAAACTCTGGGATTTGTTAAATAAACAGAGAACATATTCCTAAAAAGTTAACAATATTTTAAAACCTCAGGTTCTCCACTATGCATCATTGCATCTTTTGGCTCCAGTTCAGTAAGGCAATCCACACAGATGAGCCTTTAAAGCCCCCCAGAAATTTCTAAGATTTTCAAAATGACTGATGATTTGGGCATCCAAATGCTGAGGTGTCCTCAAAAAAATAAATAAATAAATAAATAAATAAAAAAAGTCACTTTTGAAAATCTTGGCCAATGGCATGGCTCAGCTAGTAGGATTGGGGTCTTTGTTAGGGCTTATTATTTGAGGCACTTCATCTAACCAGGAATGCTGGACAAGATTTAGAAGTGTTCTGAAAGTGTAATTTCTTTCTGTTTCTTTAGTATCTCATTTCATGGATTCTCATAGAAGCTTTTCTTAGAATGGACCACATCTTAGCAGAGAGACCGTCTTGCTGATCATCCCCCTCTTGCTTGCAATTGCAGAACATCCCTGAGGCAATGAAAGCCATTTACTTAGAAAAGTAATATTAGCAAGTTATTTAATGTATATTTAACAGTGTCATAATACAATTTAGCAGCTGGAGACAAGAAGCAGAGCCAGCACCATGTGACCTGCCAGCTCTCAGTGAGCCACCCCCAAGTGCTCCATGGAGCACAGTTTAAAAGCTATTGTCTTATTTCATTACTTTTAAAAATCCTTATATTAATATAGTACCTTTCAAACCCCTCTTCCCAGTCACATTACAAGCTACGTGTGCCAAAGTCTCATAATCAAACACTGAAATGCAGCTCTGGGAAGGACTACAGCAGATGTTTAAGAGCACACTACATAACGTATCAGGATAGGAAGTGAAGAAGAATGTTGTTCCCCAGCGGCTGGTGATCCCAAGGGGAATTTAGGTAAATTAGAAAGGCATGATCACCTAAAATGGAACTTAATCAGACCACCAGTGCCAACCTTCCTACAACAAGAGTGTCATGGGATCATTAGTGACCATGAGTGATCACATTATTACTGTACATTGTGCTTGGCAACCTACAAACACACCAGAAGCTATGATCCCTGTCTTGCAGAGTCTACAATCCGAGGCCCCAATCCTGCAAGGACACTTAATTTTACAGCACCAGGAGTAATCCCATTGGCTTCAATGAGACTACCCACAGAACACAAAGTTAAGCATACGCATACATTTTTTCAGGATCAGGGCTTAGTTTAAGAAAAGAGTCAACAAATCATGTGAGATAAACAGTAGAAGAGAAGGGGTGGTAGGTGGACAAAGGTAAGTGATAGCATAGTTCTATAGATCTGGTATTGAGCAACTTCATGGTTCCTAGTCATTTGAAAGGTGTTATTCATATGTTTATAAAAGAATGCATGTATAGCAACTGTCCACAATCACCCAAAATAGCTTATATGTGATTCATTCATAACTCAGATTTACATTTCATTTTAAAGGCAGCACCTCCAGCCTGTTAACACTAAATAGCTAATAAAGCCAGAGGTTTTCTCTTTGGAGATCTGCTAACAAGGTCCTGGACAAGCCTGACCCTACCTTGCTTAGCTTACGAGATATGATGATACTGTAGGTCGATGTAATATTGTTTCAAAACACTTGAGTGAAATCCTGGCCTTGTTGAAGTCAATGGCAAAACTCCAGTTGGGCCAGGATTTCACCTTTGGTATGAAAAAAAAGTTAGGTTAGAAATTCCATTACATTTGAACTGCTTACTTTAGAGCAGTATTCTGAACACTCCTCTCATGCTGGAATGTCACTTTAATTGGTTCTTAATAGAGCCATGTGCTTCCAATTTTCTAAATCCAAAAAGAGTATAAAACTGGAAGAGTCTCTTATTTTAAAGCTTATTGGCAGAGATACAGTCTCTAAGGCTTAAATTTTCACAGAAGTAGGAAGCTGTAGCTTTTGCTAAGCTTGACTGAAGGGGATATTTCTTGAGTTGTAATTTTTTTTCCAAAGATAGTTTAACTCCGGTTGTTTTCAGTGCATTTGATCCCAAGGGATAAGAAAATGATTGGACTGCCATGGTTACTTGAATTCTGCACACAGTATCTGGCCACCTGAATATAGTTGCAGGACAATTCTGGGGCAAAAAAAGGACTGTAATATGTGAGGGATGTCCTGATAACAGTCTGGACGATGGCCATACTGATTAAGAATATTCAAGCTACTACCGCAAGGGAAATCTTTAAACTGTAAGTCTTATATTTTCTCATTTGAAATTACGTTTAGTGTAAAATGTCTCAGTCTTACTTAAATCAGTACTGTCTTTCCCTTCTGTTGCTTTAGAACTGTAACAATCTGTGAATATACTTTACTGCTCTTTCTGAGGAAATATTGCTAGGAAATGTATATGATATTATGAATTTATAGAATCTGAAAGAATAAGCTCCTGGCTTCTTTTAAGTCAGTAATAAAGAGAAAAAATTGCTTCTTATACTTCTATTTGGCACTGATTTTGTATCTTCTGCAATTAAAGTAGGGTTATAGTCAAAGTGACTAAAAATTACCCATTTATCCTCTCTCAGTGACTTCTCTATCAAATTTGCTAAGATGATAAATCAAGAGTAGATTTTTCTACCATCAACACTGCAAATTCATACTGGGGTCTTAAACTCTAAGCTGTATTCTTTATGCGTATTACAATATCACTAGTAACAAAGATCCTGCAATCAGAACTTAGTTGAATATGCATGATTCAGACTAGAATCCAGCTCACTTTTCCATAACTTTACTGAGCACTTGGACACATTGACCAGCATAGCTATCGCACAATAAATCACTTTTATTCCAGAATAGGAAATCCACATGGGAGAGTTATACTGAAATAACTATTCCACTACATCTATTGTCACTCAATTTCTCTGGGTAAGGAAACCCTAATTCTTCAGTACAAGCAGTAGCAAAAACTCATTTTGTCAGAAAAATAAGCCATAATGACACAGACACATAGGCAGCAAATATGGTGAATAAGATTTTTGTTTAATAGAGAAAAGCCTGACTTGCTAAATAGAGATCTGGAGCCAACTGCTCAGAAACTGCGGGTGTTCAGGTCCAGGCCCTTCATTTGGGTCTAACTTCTACATAGGTCAAAAAATGACTATTACTATGTTTTAAGTGCCTAATACTTATTTTTATGCAGGTATCTCTTTTAGGGAAAATCCCTTTAAGCTATCTTTAAGTTTGATGGTCTACAGCTAGGGGCAGGTTATCAAATGGCTCTTCAGGAAATACTGTCATCACCAAGGTGAAGTTCAAACAAAGATGTTCTAAGAGACCAATCCACTTGCTTCAGGCTTATTTATCACCAGCCCTAGGTATGGGCGCCCTTTGACAGTAAATCCTACATAACAATTAAGTGTACTGCCACCACATCTTCAAGTTAATTACACTCATTCTCTAAGCGCCTATCCCTCTTGCTAGAACAACAATAGTGCAAGCCTAGCTAGGGAACAAAATACAGCAGAAGAGATTATAACAGTGATGCTGGCAGAGGAGAGAGATGTTAGCCTGCATACAGACTCAATAATAAATGAAGCATTTGAAAGAAGAATGTATTAGCACATTCTTTCATCTTTCTAAGAAATTGACACTGTATTCCACAATCATGAGGTCCGTACAATGACGGTTACAAAGAGGTTTTGTGAACATACTCTTATATCAGCCTGCCATTAATTTCTATATTCCCTTTTCTGGACAGTCCGTATTTAAAAAAAAAAAAAAAGAAAGAAAAAGAAAGAGAGAGAGAAGAAAACAAATCAATAGGGCATTTTTCAAAGTTCTATGGAAATTGTAAGTCTAATTGCGCTTTTCAAAAATAATAAATGGATAAGCCTGACAATGCAAGGTGAGAGCTGCATACTGTCTCTTTTCAACTGGCTCCTGGAGGAATTTGGAGCAAGGGGGAGAATATCTCACTTTGCTTCTCATGAGCACAAATTCTCCTTTGGATACCATATCTCCATGAAAAATCTGACTATCCAATTCCATTTCTTTGGAAACTGGAAACCCCAGATTCACTTCTGTGTTTTATTTCCATATTCATTAGCATTGTGATGCTCTTCTCCTCCCACTCCCAACTGTTTATTTTCAGATGTTCTTTAAGCTATTTATCTCAGATTGCCTCTGTTGTGTGGCAGGTTCTGGGCATCTTCAGAGGGGCTGGTTCATCCCTGAGCTGCCTCTTGCACTTTTGCTGATAATTGTATTTGTATACATAATGATGTAGCGCCATAAAAGAATGCAGAATGAGGCAGCGGACCTACCCAGAAAAGCTTACACTCCAAGTCAGACAAAAGTAAAAAGAGGGCAGTACTTTAAATGTACAACTGGGTGTAGAAAGGACATTGAAGCAGAGATTGATGTCAGAAGGCTTTATGAAACAAGCATCCTATGAAAAAGGCATCTTAAGGAGACAGAAGGTGACTGTTGGAGATGGAAGGTTATTCCAAAAGTGGGTCCTGATTCAGGAAAGCATCCCTGTTCAGATTAGCACGTAAGCATGCGTTTAAGACCCCTGGAATTCAATGGGACTTAGTGAATCAGGGTCATAAATTGTAGATAGAAGCATATACAAAGACATGAAGCTGAGAATGGGGACAGTTTAAAAAAGGGAGGAGAGGATTGGTAGGTGTACAGGGAAAGAATTAGAGGAATGGGACCAGACCTTAAACTTGAAGTAAGAGACAGCAACCCAATAAAGTGATACAAGGAGGGAGTTAAACATGGTTGGACTAGAACTCTATGAAAGGCAGATTACTGAATGCATTTGGAGTCCTTGTCTAGATGAGAAACAAGAAATGCTTTTGTTTTTGGTTTCATCCATTTTTTCTCTCTTAAATAAGTGGGTTCTTGTTTAAGTTCATCTGTAATTTGGATTTGTTTGTTAGTATTGAGGGGAACAATGCTGACAAACTTTCCATTGAGTGTGTCTCTCTAGAGGTGAAATGGCTCACAGCTACAGAAGATCAGAACTGTAGCCTACAGGACAGGCTGCAGTTCCTAGCAATGGAAGTTCCACAGATAGTGAACAAGGCTATGGGCTGGCACGCAGTTAGCCCTCACATGCTAGAGGGGTACAGGCTATGGTCAGCCACTGTTACAGAGAACAGAGGGCAGAAAAAAGACAATTACCTTTAAAAGAGGAGGAATTCAGCATAGAACTTTGCTGAGGCTTTGGAAAAAGCAGCTGCGGAAACAAAGGGAAAGACTGTGGGGGAAGAACCAAGGCTGGGTATTAGGGTGGATAGAGCAGTGAGCATAGGAATGAAGGAGTCAAGGAGAGAAGAGATCTGATTTGCATGCAGCCAGTTTCAGGAAAAGAAGTTAAGAGCGATTTGTCTCTCCTTCAGTATAAAAGTTCAACTTGTTTTATTGAATAGTCAACATCTGTTGTATCCGCATTAGCTAGCTATTAGATTTTTATCTGTATTTTTTCTTATGCTTGGGGTGTTAGTATTTTGAAACCTTCTTTGTTAACTTATGTTTGATTTTTAAGAATCAATAACTTAGAAAACAGAGTAGAGTAGACATTAGAGGCCACTGAGTAGACAGAGACAAAACAAGGACAGGGAGATCCCAAATAATCCTTTAACTTCCCTTTGTAATATAGTGAATATTGTTTAACAATAACTTGTATTGCAGTAATACCTACAGGCCTTATACAGATCAAAACTCCATTATTCTAGACACAAACAAGAAGATGATTCAAAGAGTTTACAGCTTAAATCTAAATATCTCTACATACAAGTTTCCCCATGTGGGAAAATAGGATATACAACCTCCACCAAGCCAAATGCTGTATAGATCAGCCAGATAGGACTTAGAAGTCCTCCCACCACCCCTACCCCTCTATAGCCTACCCATTGCCACACATGAGGTTTCTATGATACAAATGGCCTCCACTAGGCCATAAAAGGACTGCATCTTTGAGTTGTATTATATAGGAAAACACTAGCATGGTCCACTGAATAGATATAAGTGCCCTGGTAAAGGGGACATAGTCTAAAAATCAAGAGTCTAGCTCTTGTGGAAATTTTTCTTTACACCTTTTAAAGAATTTCTCCTGAAAAACGGAAGTTGAGCTAGTAACAATAGGAGGCAAAGCACATGTAACAAAAAGAAAAACCCAAAACATTATAGGTGGGAGTTATCATGTCTTTGCCTGCACTATTTGAATCATTCAGCTTGCTAAAGATAAGATGGCTATTTATTCCAGGCTGCAGCTTTGAGCTACCTTAGGTGTCAGAAGCCATACATAAAAATATCTTTTCTTCCAGAGAGCCATTCATCATTCAACCAGTAAATATTATTCACTCCACAGATTATACTATGATTATATTTTCTCTTTAAATGGCTGTTAGAATTGGGTAAAAAAGAGTCATTTTCTTTTATTATAAGTAGTCTCTCCAACTTTAAATATTTCATTGTTTGAATTAGTTAATGCAGCCGAAATACAAAATGGGGCATCTTTCTTAATGAAGCCCTAGTGTTATATCCATCAGCCTTTCTCTTCCTCCTTTTACAGCCTATACTGACTTTCCACATTTGCTAAACATGTATCATCATCTCTACTCATAGTCATTATATCTCTTTTCTTCCCTTTGGCTGCTTCTTCTCCACTGCAAGAGAATCTTATCTCCTTTATAGTCTTTTTCTTACTCAGCTTCCTGCACCTACGTATAAGGATCAGGTGTCTAATGGAGCATTATCTACCTCTGCCCCGGTGGCAACTTATCAGCCCAGGAGTGTGGAGCATGTCTCTAATGGAGGGTTTTTTATTTGTATTTTTCTCCCCTTCTCTACCAGATGATGGGAAACCCCCCTCAGAACATGTTTATAAAGAGTAGACATCTCCTTTTCCTACATATGCTGATTGACCTTCCAAGTGCATCAGAAGCTGCTGCCTCCCCAAAATGCTCAAATAATAAAGAGCTGCATGAAATACACAAGGAACGTCAAGTCCCCACATACTCACAGTAGGCTTAGATCTGAGATGTTTAAGAACCTGGGCTTATACCTGTAAAAGCCCTATAAACATGGGAAGAGGTTATTCCCACCCCAGGAGAATTGGAAAATCTCCCTGCCCACTACCCAGCCTCTCTTTCTCTCCCTCCAACATTTCCCTCTCTCCCGAGATCCCCTTGAAGACTTATAAGGTATAGACAGTAGCGCTGGAACAATTTGTATAGTTGCAGTGCTGAAAGCCATTGAACAAAACTGTAAACACCATATATGATGGAAACCACATCAAACCAGGGGGTGCTGCCACACTCCCAGTTCCCTTAGTTCCGGCACCCCTGAGTAGAGAAGGAAGTTTAGAGGGCGATGTGAAAGGGCAGCTATAGGGGACTGTAGGGGAACTTGACCTGTGCGGGTAGGGTTGCTTCTAGCCTCCCTGAAGCCTGAATGGCAGGGTTCACCCATGCTCCACTGCAAACTTTGTCACAACCAGCTCTGCGAGTGATCAGTAGTCCCAGGTCACTCCACCCATGCAATATGTCAGGGGTGGGGAACCTTTTCCCTGCCAAGGGCCATTTTGATATTGCTACCTCCATTCGCGGGCCATGTCGCCGATTCCGCCGCCGAATTCCCCCCGCCGCCGCCGAAAAGGTGCAAACGGCGGCAGGGTTTCGGCGGCGGGAACTGCCCGACCCCCCACGGAACCGCGCCGCTGCCTACTCCACCCCCCGCCGCCGAAATGCCGCCGCCGTTTCCGTCTTTTCGGTGGCGCGGTTTTACAGTGTCCGCGGGGTGCCGTGGGCCAGTAACCACCTCCGAGCTCCCGCCGCCGCCGAAAATGGGCAGACGGCGGCAGGGTTTCCGCGGCGCGCACTTCCCGCCGGAGGTTCCCCACCCCTGCAATATGTTGTAGCTTTGCTAACAAGCTGCACTGAACTAGGGGTTTTTAATAGTTTTTCATTGTGGAAAATCATCTACAACATTAAGTGAAATTAATGTGCACTAGCTTCTGTTGTAGAAATGCTAAATTTTGTAGCCCTTAAGAGAAAAGTAAAGCTAGATTTAAAAAAAAAATCAAAGGTACAAGCAAGACATTAGATAATCTCACTGAGGGATATGACGTTATACTGAGATCCATCTATCCATTATCTTCTAATTAGGAACCACCTGCTCTTCAAAACTGTCTGTTTGTATGAATGAGGAACTCTGAGTTTAATTAAATAGCACGTGTGGGTGGAACAGGTTTTCCAGCAGCAGTGAGGTTATTAATGGACGTCTATATTGAAGTTCTTCACATTTCTAAAAGGCTAATTACAATGTAAATTTAGTTTTAAATTATTGCTTTGCTGTGGGATGGGAGTTGTCATTTATTATTAAGTATTTTTTAGATCCAGAGAAAACATTGGTTCGGCTGAATAAACATTCTATATTCCCTTATTTTTCTCTAATTTATACTGTTCACTCATGGCTCAATGAATTATAAAATATGCCTACATCTTTTCCTTCATTATTTTTTTACAGCTCTTCTTAGACTGTTGCAAGGCAGAAACAAAACCCACGTTCTGATTGAACTGAGGCTGAGATTTTAAAAAATGGCCCTCGATGTGACCTGACCTTCAGTAGCAGCTCCAATAAACTTCTCAAGGGATAGGTGTTAACTCACAGACTGGGATCTGCTATTAGTGTGCTCAGGAATTGACACGACTCTCATTCGATAATGACAGAAAGGCTTTAATTACTATACTTATAAACATATAAAATGAGCCCCCAAACCAAAAGTCCAGTATATTTTAGCTGCAAAAGCAATTATCCTCACCAATGCAGGCAAGAGGTGGTGATGGTTTTTAGCAGCTTCCCCCGAGAGCCTGGATCCGTGGCCTCAGAAGGCAGCTGGGCAAGATGGTAGTTCTTCTCAGTTTCTTGTCAAGAGTGATTCTTCTTCTCTTGAAGCTTGCCTGCTTGCTTATTTCCATTGCTTCTCTTCTATATTCTTCAATCCAATGTTTTTCAAAGCATTTTGGTAATTTACATGAGTAAACACAGGAGTTCCAGAAAACAATACAAGAAGGAGAGACCCATGTGCTTTAATTAGTGAAAAGGTGCTAGCCACCTAGGTGTGTTCTTTAGTTTCAGTGTTCCACCCGTCAAACAAAGGGGTATTGGGGTTGTTGTGATTAAATTGAGCAATACCTGGGGTGGCATCCAGCCATGGGCTTTGATCATAAGGTATTTTGAGAGGTCTGGAGCCATGGAGGTCTAGCATGCCCTGCATTTAACACATTTCTGTTTACTGCATAGATGAGTTACTCCCAGAGGATAAATTCATTAGGGAAAATGGTCCAGACAGAGAGGCAATTAATAAACAGTTACCTTAATGAAATACCAGATGTACTTTGAGAATAGAAAGACAGCATGGGTGTGTTGCAATGAGAAACAATCACCCCTTTTCAAAAGGGACTCCAGCCACCATTTCACATATTCTGCAATATGCACTTATTAATTTGGTAGTTTAATTTTATAAGTAGGCCCATCTTAGCTGAAATTTCAAGGTCTACATAAGGGTGACCATTATATTATAACTGGTAGTTAAAACATTACATGTTGTGTATAATTTTAGCACTGTAAGCACAATGCACTGCATGTTAAATCTTACACTGTAATATTAACCTTGAATAATTGAAATCACAGTCCCCCAAATCCTCCAGTCCTTGTTAGTCCACTCATAGTCAGGAAACACTCCCAGTAAGGACTGTATGAGTGTCCTAGGATGCACAAGCCCCACATTGGACCTGAAGGGGTTAAATGAAAGTACTGGACCCAGGTAGCCCTGCCCTGCCTCCAGCCCTCAGGGCATGTTCCAGTTGGAGACAGGGTTGAAAAGGGAGCAATTCAGCCCAGATGTGGGAAGGAAGGTTGGGGAGGACGACAGATCTAACCTGAATGCTTCTGATAAGAGTAGCAGAGAAGCATCCCTGAGGGAATAAGATTGTATGTTGAGGTTGGCTGGGGCTGATGCTTTAGTTGACTTTTCTTTTGCTTTTCTATTGGACTGGAGGCTGTAGGAAGGGGGAGGGGGAGAAAGCTGGTGGTAGGAAATGACTCCGGGAGGGTAAATCAGAGGGCATCTTTGGGGGCCAGACACTATTGACTCTCCTGGGACTCTGGGTTGGATCCCAGTGGAGTGGGTAGCACTGGGCTTCCCTACCAATTGCCACCTACTACAAGAGGGACACAAACCTCTTGTTCACCACACTACAGCTCTGATTAAAAAAGGGACTGGACTGCAAGATCTACCCACAGGCAAGGGGACACTTAGGTTGCTACCATTGGGCCACCTGACCCACCAAGGACTCTATTACAATGAGATACTCACCAAAGCCTGTCTACATTGCTCTGAGTATCAGTTACAGAAGGTGGTTCTAGAGAAAAGCAGAGCCAGTGACCTGTCTTCATGGTGCTCTCAGATAAAGTGAATGGAAACTGAGGGTAATGATCAGACCCTGCAACATGTCATTTGAGCTGAGTCGATCTGTTTCACCAGCAACATAAAGCTGTCTGTCTACACTGCAAAAAAAGACCCACAGCAGCAAGTCTCAGAGTGTGGGTTAGCTGACTCAGGCTCACAGTACAGGGCTAAAAATAGCAGTGTAGACATTGGGGCTGGAGCCTGGGCTCAGAGCCCTAGTGAGGAGGGATGCCTCGGAGCCCAGGCTCGGTTGGAGCTTGCATGTCTATACTGCTATTTTTAGCCCTCTAGCACAACGCTGGGCTCTGAGACTCATTCCGGCAGGTCTCTTTTTTTTTTTTTTTTTTTTTTTCCCCAGGATAGGTGGACCTTTAGATCCAACTGTTTTGTGTGTTCTGGGGCTAGTAGATGAGTTCAGGCTCACAAACAATATACAAAAAAAGCTCGCTCTCTGTCTTCTAGTAGCTAAAGGGGTCATTTTAAGGCTATTGGAATCAAATGTTTCTCTTTTCTGTGCTGATTATATTACAAACTATCTGCTTTGGCACTGATGGATAAACTAACTTTAACTGACAAAAGCAACAAAAAAAGATACAATATCTGGTCACATTGAAAGGTTTACAGACAAGAGTAATCAGTTGTATACAATCACCACTTCACTCACACCCCCATCAGTTTGATTCAATGAGACTTTATTGGCATGTGAAGCTATACAAATGTTGCCAATGTCTAAGAAAAAGTCTGAACCTTTAAGTATCTGTGGGGGATGGGTCTGGCCCACCCAGAACAGGGCTAAACAAGGTTTTGGGGGCTTAATCCCATGTTTCTATTTGTCTTTACTGACCATGCCTGAGTTGGTGGCAAGTTGCTAAGTAGCTTGTTATCTCTGGTGGCTGTTTTATTTTGCAGTCTTTCAGGGTCTGGGTCCATAACATTAAGATTCTCTAGCGGGAACAAGTACTGTATGTGCATTTGCAAGATTGGTTTGGAAAATTGCACTGTTTTCTGTCCTGATCTCTCTGATTGAAGAATAATTCCTTCCACCACAAAAACTGTTGTATCATGCAGAAGGTCAGACTAGATGATCATAGGGGTCCCTTCTCACATTAAACTCTACAAAACTATAATTGCTTGTAAATGGGAAAGCAATAACAATAAAATGGAGGCAGGAGGTTCAAGTATGGTGTTCATAAACAAAGGGTCAAATGCTACATTCCTTTAGCTTTCATCAAAACAAAACTCCCTGTGAAAAGAAGTGAAGGGACATCATGGAGGCCCATGAAAGCAGGCTGTATACCGGGCAGAGAATCTGCCTTATCTTGCTCTAGAAAAACCCTCTCTAGCTGGCACTGAGAATAGGGCATGTGGGGAAATGATTTTCCCATCCCATGACATTTTTCAAGATTTCAAACATTTTCTCATGTCATATTGGCATGAAATCAAGCCCTTCAGAAATGTTTTGCAGAGAGAGACCCCATCCCATCCCAGAATAGCCAATGATTGGGCATTTACCTGTATGTGAAAGACCCAGAGGGGGTGTGTGTGTGTGACAGACAAACACAGAAGTAACGTTTCTACACACCTACTTCCTCCCACTCCCAGCTGGTTTTGAACAGCCATTCTATTCTGGACATGAGAAACCTTCCTGATGAAAGTTTAATCAATATCAACCTTTTCCCATAAAAAGTTTAATGAAAAAAATATTTGGTTGAAAATTTCTCATCCAGCCAGTGGCATAGGTATGAAAGCAGGCCCACCCAATCAGATTTTAAGCAATCTATCCTGCGTTTTTATCAGCCTCTGTTTCGCTTGTGACACAAGGCTTGTACCCACCTGTGTCAACCACAGGCCCTACTAAAAAATCAGTTCTGGCTACACCTCTGCATCCAGCTCCAACTAAGAGCTGTGTTGCTAGACTTTGGAGAGAGATTCAGCCAGCACTCTTTGGCTAGAGGAAGGGTTGCCACAAACTGTACCTCAAAGGTGAGGAGAGAGGAGCAAATGAGACATCCCAAGGAATTCTCCCTCACCCCCAAACTGAAAACCAATTGTTAATGGGTTGATTCTTTGACAGTTTGTTGACAGTTTTTACATGGCCTTTCATCTCTTTTTCAATGTCATCACACCTTTAATGCAATAGAGCTTTTTTAAGCTGGGGAGGACTGAACGTTATATTTAAAAACTGGTTCTTACCATGGATTTTTTTTTACACTGTGTTTGAAGCATGAAGGAGAATGAATATATCGTTCTAGAAGACTGAGGTCAGTATCAGTTGTTTTGGTGGCTCCTTTTGACTTGTTCTTTTTAGTCATGGGTTGAAAAGAAAGGATAGCTCGTGGGTGGAATAAGTGTAATCCAAAAGGAGCAGACCTATTTAGGCATGGAGAAAAAGCAGTACTTAAATGGATATTTGTCATCCTAGTGTACTAAGAAATGTACCGGGACTCAGAAGACCAAGGTTTTTTCCCAATTCTACTACTGGCCTGATGGGTGACCTGGGGCAAGTCACTTCCCCTCAGATATATTGAGGTACACAATCAATAAAATGGAGATTAGGATACTGACCTCCTTTGTAAAAATGCTTTGAGATCTACTGATAAAAGGCACTATATCAGAGATAGGTACTATTATTATTAATAACCAACACTGTGGCAAGAAAAGCCAAACCATTGACACAAATATGCCACGTTTTAATTAAACTTGTGGATTCAGGACCCTCTTTTTCCCCCCCCCCTCCCCCACAAATTAAACAAAACTGCTGACCAGGAGAGAAGAAGATGCATTTGCAGCTGAGGCATTGAATTGAGACAAGAGGAACTGCATTCTATTGTTGGCCCTGCCCCAGGCTGCCTGTATGTATTTAGCCAAGTCTCCTCATCTCTCTGTGCCTGCTGGGGGTAGCAATACTTACCAATCTCCTAGGGTCACAGCGTAACCAGTTAATTCTCTGTAGAGCACTTTGACTTCCTCAGATGAAAGGTGCTATAAAAATACAAAATATGATTATCAGTTTCTTTACTCCCTAGTCCCCAGCTGTGAAATGTCACAGAACAGTGTTAGCTTTTCATTTTGACCATTCCCCTTGTCACCCACCCTCACTTTTAAGTATCTCCTTCTATTTTTTTTATGTACTATAAAGTTTCACTCCTTTCTTCATGGCCACATAGTCATTCCCTTTTATGTTATTAACACTAGGAAGAATGCCTCCAGGTGAAAGGAGACTAATAAGTCTGTTAGATCTTTAATTTCAGGAATGGAGTCTGATTTATGTGTTACAATTTGGGAATGATATTAACACAAATTTTCTTGATAAAATGAGAAAATGCATGTAAATTATAGAAAAATAGCTAGGTTTTTTTTTAAAAAAATCTTACTGCTTTATTTTACCTACCTACACTCTTTGAAAGTGAAATTGCAGTAATATTATTAAAATATCCCAACCCATAAATTAATCATTCTTTCCAAACCTATGTGAGTGGAGTCTGTATATCTTCCTCTAATCCTACACGAACAAGGCAGTGGGCTCATTCTCCATATACTTACCTCAGTTTTCTGCTTGTGTAACTAATCTTATTTCTATGGCACTGCTGCTCAGGAACAACTTGGTAGTTAAGTTTGCAAGCTTTGTTTTTAACTGTGTCAGCTACACCGATGTATGCTCCAGTCAAGAACTCTGTATGTCCTAACCCTGCGGGTCCTGAATCTGGGTCCATGGGGTTCCTCTCTGACAACACCACCCTGCTCCAACTACCAGCTCACTGCTAACCAACTTAGTGGAGACTTAGTGGAGATTCCAACTTAGTGGAGACTAGGAAACCTGAAGCTACACCAGGGAGGGCTTCCCTAAGCCCTGACTGGAGGAACACTGGGAACTCTGGTCAGAGCTTTCTATTTAAACCCAAAGAGAGACACAGGAGGTAGTCCACACAACTGGGATCTGCTTCTCTGCTACATTGGACCCTGCTTCCCTGACTGTTCCTGGTTCCTGCCTTGTTCTTGCCCCCTGGTCTTCAACACCAGTTCCAACCATTGCCTCAACTCCTAACTCTGACTCCAGCTCCATTGCTTGGCTTGATTCCTGTTCAAACCACTACAGCTGGCTGCCTATGTCCTGGCCCTGACAATGTAACATTATTTCAGACCCAGTACAGTAAGAGGTATAATTACAACATTCTGTAGACCCCTCTCTTTCTTTGTATATACACTTTTCTCCAGTTATCTCAGGGTGAAAAAAGTTAATTTTTAAAACAAATAATTAAATGAAGCATGAGCAACAGATTTTAATAGCCCTGCATATATGGATAAAAGGAACTCATTGGATTATGGACCCAAAGTTCCCCAAGCCTGATCATGGCTTTACATTATGTCCCAAATTTCTGGATATTGCATTTGCCTCTCTCCGTTTGGAGAAGGATGTGCAAAAATAGTTTCCTATGAATGTATATCCAAAGAGGCTGTGCATGTGCATGGCTTATTCCCACAAGTCAACTTTTTCAAACTTAAGTTCCTAATTTAAGTAAGGCACTTAAATCTATATTCAGGCACCAAAATAAGTGACCCAAATTTCAGAAGAAGATGTAGGTGCTTGGTGATTCTGTGACCAGAGTGAAAATCAAGATCAGGACACTTATTTAGATGCCTAAATTTGCACATCCATGTTTGAAAATGTTGGCCTTTGGACACAGCTGTGGATTATACCATGCCCAGAAAATTGCTTGTGATATAAGTCTTTCCACTCAACAACCCCCTGGATAATATATGGATTTTTTTTTTAACCAAAACGCACTCCTTTTCTCAACTGTCACTTGGATTTATGTACAATTATCTGTCCTCAAGCACCTTTTGGAAGCCAATCAACAACTACAGCAACATTGTGGCACTGAGGCTACTTTTAGTAGCTTACCCATACATGATGTTTCATTTTGGGGCATGTATTGAAGATCAGAATCAAGCCTTAAAATACTAACATAACAATTGGCACAAGGCCATAAAGAAAGTGTAAATGAGATGAAATAAGACAGGGAAGAATTAGAATCCAGTGATATCACTAATAATGTAATGTACCCTTCTAAAGTAGAAGGCTGTCAGATATAAGATGCAGAAAATAATTCAGCTGAAAGAGTAAATGGAATGCAAAATGTGCAGACCTGATTTTGCATTTATTGTAAGTGACATGGTTAATATTGGGTTTTCCTCATGTTTGTATTTGATGCTTCAGATAATCCTTTACTATGCGGTAATTGCAGAAAAGAAATATATGGATCTGAGAACTTCATGACTGTGAGGAGCATATAGACATGAAAGGAGAAAACTGTGCTGTCACTCCATATGCAGGTGTTGAGGTGCATGATAATTGTGTGACATTCTCCCAGAATGTGACTGAAGACTCTGACAGACGCCAGCCTGCTGTTGCTGAGAGTTTTAATCCTCAATAAAACATTGAATATGTAAGATGTATATTTCAGATGACTAAATGGCCACCAAGAAAATCCATAGATACACTCACAAGTTGTTGACCGAAAATATGTGGCATGCACAAATACCTCATAAGGGCAAAGAAAATAAAACACAAATTATCACGATGTCTTTTGTCCTCATTCAGAAAAGTAACTATTAAATGTGGCCACAATTCAAGAAAGCACTTTAGCCCAGACTTAACTTTAAGCATGTGCTTAAGTCCTTTTGACTTCAGTGAGCCATAAGCATGTGCTTAAACTTAAACATCCTGAGTAGGAATGTTTTCCTGACATCCCATAGCAGGGATGGGCTGAACTGGAGCTATCGAATATGGCACAGAAGCCAACATTGTAAAAAAACTTATGATGCTAAATAATGAGCCAAGGTGCTGAGTGTTCAGCCCTTTTGAAAACCTGGCCAATTATGTAGGCACCTATGTCTATACTTAGGGTCCTAACTTTAAAAAAAAAGCTTGGTCCAAATATCCAGCTATGAAGCCTTCAAGGAAAGAGAAAAAACAAAGCATAGCCCACGGTCAGAAAAGCACTAGGGAATACAAGTATGGCCAGGAATGTCTTCCTCACAGCAACGATTGCCCTGCAAAAGGTCACCTATCATATAAGTAGTCCAAACACAGTCACTTTGTGGTGCTCTTCATGCTACACATTTCACTCCGATATTTTCTCCTTAATAAGCTGGATGAAAAAGAATGAGATACACTAAAGCATTTAAAAGAATAATCACCATGTAAAGAGAATTAGCATCAGTTAAACCAAGGCTCCAGAGATCAAAAGTTCAGCCACTGAAACATATATGCTGAATACCAGTGTTTTTATTATACTGGTGATGCAAAGTCCACACTGAATGTTAGACACATTAAAGAAAACATGAAATCAAAGTTATATAAAAAACGGTATTTACCCAAATGGTTCCACATCACCCTTGAAAATGCCAGGTGTCTAGGACAGTCTGACTCCCTAATAGAAAGACAAGAAAAAAATGCCCACAACTTTCTTTTTAATTGAAGGCAATGGAGGGTGCAGGCTGGGTCATTCAGCTGCTAAAACATTAAAACAGTTGAACACTGGATGTGAGAAATGAAAACCTCCTATAGCAATGTTCACTCTTGCATGGGAGAGGCGATAGCTAGATCCTTCACAGTGCGCGTCATTCTTTTCACATTTATCTGACATGCCCCCTCTCCTCTTGGTCCACCTTCCTCGCTTCAAATAGCACCTTGAAAGCTATCTGAACACTTTAGCCTATGTTTGATATTAAACATTACTTGGTATTAGAGAATTGTTAAGGAGGCAATGTCTAGGTAGAGATTAGGTTCAGAGTTTGGATAAGCGAATGAATCTGGGCTAAGGTTCAAATATGAATCCGATGCTGTCAAAATCTTATGAACAATTCTCATGAGATTTTATCCCACAACAGTGCTGCTTTTACAAGATTTTCTCACAGGCCAATTGTTCTCAATAGATTTCTGCAATCTCAAGTCAACTCATTTGGATCCTGCACTGTAACTGTCTGGAAGAATTTGAATCCAAGGATATGAAATTGACAGGAAAAATGTGCAGGAGTTTGAATATGAGGTTCTGGTATGGGTCGTCCCTCCCACTCAAATAAAAACCAAAAAACCAAAACAACCACGGAAAGTGCTTTAACATTCCATTCCTCACTGATTGTAGCTACTCCTCTATACTCCTTGCTTGCATCCCTACTACTTTTAAATATCAGGTTCTTTTCGTAAAGAGTTATTCCTCTTTTCTGCCTTTCTCAGTCAAGTGTTTTTGTGAAAGTTGTTATGTAAAAAGGTGCTCTAGTTTGTTATAGAACAGTCAAGGTTTTTAACATGTAGCTTAATCAGAGCTTCTCATTCCACACCCATACAAGTGAAAGCCATCACATCTGAGGAAAAACCAGTGGAAGATGAATCATGGAACTCAGAAGAATAAAGATGGCCAAAATCTTGTATTCAGGTTGTGCTCTGCCTTGCATGGTTGTGCAAGGATGTAAGAAGCTTTATGATAATCCCTTCCTCCTTTGCACCAGCGCCCTGGATCATGGGTAGCAGTACAGTAGGGACAGCAGCCTCTGTGGAACTGCTATGTTCCCTTCCCCCTGGAAGAGTGGGCAAGGAGCAACCCAGCTAACATAGCCATGCTAATGTGTAGACATAGCCCAGTGTACATCCTCCTTGGAGCAAGGGGAACTTGGAGCATAAGCTGGGACTCTCAAAATCACAATCTGCCTTCCTGTCTGCTCTAGGGTTAGCACATTGCTCAGAGCTCATAACATTACCATGACTAAGTCCTCAGTTAAAAATCCTATTGACTGCAACAGAAATTGCAACCGAGTATGGACAAAGAACTATTATAAAAGGCACCATTAAACCAGCAGGTAAACTAACTGTCTCTTACAAGTCAGCTTTTTTTAAGTGGCCCTCCGAACTTGTACCCACATCTTAATTGAAAAAGCATTTTCTGCCTACACCTTTAAAGACAGCACAAAAGATTAATGTTTAGAATATTTTCAGTGGCTGAAGATTTTAAAGATAATATCAGAAAAGTAATTCAACATGTTCCTAGCACTCTTAACCACAGTTATGAAATTCTAATCTCTGGTGAAATTCAGGAGTCTCTAGCAGCTTAGAATGAGCAAAGCCCAATGTGAACCCAGTAAAGCATCTCTGCCGTTCTGTGGCCATGGTTTCCCCCCAGAAGAGGGAAATCAGGCACCATACAGAGGAAGTTGAGTCTTGTGGTTAAGACACTAGGCTTTAAAAGGCTAGGGTTTGTTTCTGGCTCTGCCACAGACTTCCTGTGTGATCTTGGGCAAGTCAGTTCTGTTCCCACATCTGTAAAACAGGGAAATATTGATATTTCCTTTGTATGTCTTGGGTATTTAGATTGTAAACTCTTCAGGGTAATCGCTTATCTGTATACAGCATCTAGTAAAATGGGCCCTATGCTCAGCTGGGGCCTTTAGGCTACTGTGAAACAATAATGCACTAAAAAAAAGAATCATCCAAACAGACAGCACGTGGACTGCAGTTTGGACAACAGGGATGTGAATGGCAGTACGCATGGAAGTACTGCGCTGTAACTCCTCTGTGTGGATGTTGTGCATGCAGACTAAAAGGTTTGTGTTAAAGTCCTGTTTGAAAAGGACTACATTATATTAATGCAAAGTAGGAACCTTTTAGTTTAGAGTACACATGGAGGAGTTACAGTGCAGCACTTTGGTACGCGCTGCTATTCATGCTCCTGTAGTACAAACTGTGAGGCAGTGTAGACATGTCCAAAATATGTTTCTTTGTAGGTGTAACCCCTGCCTGCTCAGTGTAGCACTCTGTCCCTCTCTAGTCGTGGCTAGGCTAGCTAGAGATTGATGAGTCTGCTATAGCTTTGACTAAGAGGAAAGTGTCTTTACCTTGGGCAGCAGAGGCTCATGCATTAAGCTCAAGAAGTCCCTGGTTTAATCCCAGCCGACAATGATTGGGGCCTGTTGGCATTACATAGGAAAGGAATGTTGCATATTAGCTTCTTTAAACTGGGAATGCAGTATGGGGAGAAAAAACAGAATTTCACTGATAAGTTTTACATCAATTTCTATGTAGGGACCCAAGCTGAAGAGCCAGAAAAGAATTATGACCTCTCAGACATGAGACAGGTGCACGCTGATCCCAAACATTGATGTAGCAAAACCAGGGGAAAGTACATTGGTCGTATATATTGTGGGCGGCAAAGTACTTTGTTAGGTTTGCTTAACTGTCATCTAGGCATGTAAATGATATCATATAGATTTATGAACCTCCATTTACAAATCACAATAGATCACCTGGCATCTTTGACAATTCCATGTACTGCCAGCCCCAAATGTTAAAAATCATGCATCAGGACCTCAAAGATCATGAGATTTTTAATATATTTTCTGGGTTTTGAGTCTTTATGCATTTGTGTCACAATTTCAAGATTTTCTCAGCAAGTCTAAGGGCCAGAAACGTCCTTTTTTTTTTTTTTTTTTTTTTTTAAATGAAAGCTGAGATTTTCTTGTAATCACTTGAATCTAAGACCTGGAGTTTTAAATAAAACACCAAATACATGATAATCACAATAAAATTGTGAGAACTGGCAACACTGTCAACATGGCAGTATACACTGAGAGAGAGGATTTGCAATAGCTATAAGTTATTATAAAATTGTACATTTGGGGAAAGAAAATAGCCCAACAGACTATATTTCAAGGTACTCATTAGTTCAATAACACCATATACACTATTGATAGCAGAACAATGCTTCATCTTCATAGCTACCCATGTAGTTTTATAAGCTTTAACTTTACCAGAAATGCAAGAAGTAATAAAAGAAGACAAGACTCTAATGCTGTAATAGACCTAATGGGAGCACAGATATGGCAGAAGATTATAGCACTGAATTTCCAGATATGGAAAATGATGTGTCAGAATGGAAAATGAGGTTACTGTTCTTGATATTGCTTTATGCTAATAGATACTAGAATCCTGGTATAGTTCTCCTTAAGAAATAAAATATAATATTTTTGCATGCGTATAGTAGCGGTTTTCATCTGAGGATCTCTGAGCACTTATGCCTGATTTTTCAAAAGCTTTTCCAAGTGCACTTCTTTGCACGCTCCAAATTGATCTCAGCACATGTATTCCAAGGCAGCTTCTTAGTTGCACCCATTTTCCCTGAGCATTTCTGGGTGCTGAGCTCTCCAAGGGGAAAAGTCTGAATCTTTGTTAATAGGCTCTTCCCTCTTAAAGTGTTCCAGCTGTCATTCTGGGAATACAATACAAACAAGAGCAGTCCAATTAAAAACCTATAAATAGTTTGTTTTAATAAATTTCAAAAGTTGGCATTGTACACCCAAACCCAAAACTGGAACATAAGAACTGGTTAACTAAATATTGAAGGATTGATATGTAAACAAAAATGAATCCCACTGGAAATATTTTGTAGGCATCATAATTACTGCAAGTACCTTAATGGTGAGAAAAAGAGGGGGAAAACTGTGTTTTTTCCTCCACCTTGAGCTCATTTAATATCAACAAGACAGAAAAAAAGCCCCTAGATGTTTCATTTTCTGCAGCAAGCACTCAAAACTAAAATAAATACCACGCAGGAATTCTCATCTCAAGCATTTTCCAGCTCCCAAAATGTAAAACACCATTTGTTTTTTATATCACTTCTAAATCTCTAATCACTACATTTTCCCTACTTGTGCGTTTAATCACTGCTCATCAACACTTTTCTTTATAATCTTGCTAAATATGTCTGTTTGCAATTGACCCTCCTGTTCTGTACTTTTCAGTTTCTCATGCCTAACTACCTATGCAGAGTATTAATACACTATTCAGGTAATACAGAGAACACTGTGATACATCAGCGTAATTAAATAATGTCATCAGGCTCTGAAGTATACTCCCTACTGTGGTGCACTGCATGAGAAACCTCCTATTACAACACTTCAGGGTCTCATACACATAACTGACTTAACTATAATGTACTCCATTAGCAGAGCTGAAGTTTAATAGAGAAATCATTGTTTTATTATACTGGGTAACATGTTGCATAACGCCTCCAACCACTGGACCTTTTTCTGCTAAAGAACTGTCTACTATCAGAAATCTTGCCCCCAGGTAGGTACTAATGGACCATGATCAAGTCACCTCATAACATTCTCTTGGATAAACTGAATAGATCAAACTTCTTCAGTCTCTCGCCTATAAGGCATGATTTAGGCATAATTCTTGTAGCTCTTTTCTAAACCCTTTACAAGCTTCCAACATCCTTTTTGAAATCTTGACACTAGAACTGAACACAGTGTTCCGGTAGTGATCTCATTGAATGTTAATTTTAACCCGGCTCCGACATGTTCATCTGATAGGGTTACACCCAATACAGATAAATGTCCAACTGAAGCATTTTTCCCACCACAAACATTTGTCTGTCTTATTGACCAGTCCACACCACAGCTATAAGCATGTTTACAGTAGTACATTTCGGTCAAATCTGAGCAGCTACCCCATTCTACCTTGGCTGGTGGTAGGGCCAGGGGTAGAGGATTGTGGATGGTATTCACAAGGTGTAAAGCACTTAGTAATGTGTCTCCTACTCTTGTCCATCAGCCCATTTACCTACTGGCTCCTGCCTTCTCTGTCTCCCTTCCTAGCCCCTCACATGCTTATATTTCTGCTTCCACTTTCCTCATTTACCACCACTTTCTCTGTCTTTTTAAACTACCTCCTATTTCTTACCTCCCCTTTACTAGCTATCTTTTTACAGTATGCTCATGACTATGGTGTTTGAGCACCAAATTACGTTAAATACTGTCTACCTTCTTGGCTCAATCTGTTTTTTGTTTATATTGGTTGTCTGGTAACAACTGCTATAATCAAAGTTGCAAAACTGTTTCCATTAAAACCCCTTGTTTTCAAACAATCATAACTTTAAAAATAAAATCACCTACTGGGTTGAAGTTTTCCATATTCCAGCTCTGTCCAGAGATGATTTTTATGCATTTATTTATTTTAAATTTGGAAAGTACAAGCATCCTTTTTCAAGTTCTTCAGGGGGTCAGGGGATGAATAATGAAAAAAAATGCTCTTTTGCCCATAGTGGCTTCTTAAAATCTTAACACTGCATCCTTAATGTTGCATTAACAGGAATGCAAAACAACCCAAAAACAACAACAAAAAAACCCAACTCCAAAACAAACGGTATTTGTTGTACAGCATCTTGTTGGAAGGTGGTGCTTTGGCTAAATGGTGCTCACAGTGTCTGTGAAAATGGCAACACAGGATTGTCTCAGTGATTTCCACACTAAAGGGATCAGTTTTGAAGTCAAAAAGATGTTTCTAACTGCCAGCCCTGCAGACTCAGCCTGGGAGCTGAGAATCAAGCTGAGTTCTTTCCATCTCATTTATTATCACTGGGGCTGGCAGGTGGGGGAGAGGGGAATGCCTGCAGCCCCAGTGATAAGTGTGCAGCCCCATTATCACCAAATTCTGCCTTCAGGGATACCTGTGCAGTCTTATAGCCATGAATGAGATTTGCACAGATACACCTGATTTGACTTAGCACACAGTTCTGTGGATGAGAAACAGAATGCAGCTTACTTCATCTTAGCTCTGTTTGATCTGCAAGGCTAATAGGAATAGATAGCAGCAAAAATGCATTTTGGCTCCTACAATAAACAGATATAATTCTGAAGTAAATCCTTTTTTCAGAAACATTCCCACAATAAGAGAAGTTTGCAGAAAGGATGTAAGTGTCAGGGAGAGAAGTACAAAAAGTATGTTGGTTTTTAATGAAAATCAACCCTATAGTCTCCTACTGACACTATTATGCTTTTATTTAGGGTTAGACTGAAATAGATCTAAAACCACCCACACATATTGTACAAAAACTTTAAATGCCCCGTGAAGGCTTGGTCCTCCTGCAAAGTGCTGGGTGATCTCAGCTCCCAGTGATGTCAGTGGGAGTTGATGGTGCTCAGCACCGTGCAGAAAGCATTCAGTACCATGCAGGAATGGACCCTTAAGTGACCATAAAATTAACTTCAGTCTGTGAATTATAGCTTCTGCACTTCATACCACCAAAATAATTTGTGTGGAAACAGATGAAAAACTAATTATTAACCTTACAATGGAAAATCCATACTGTGTAAATCATGGAGAAAGAGAGAGAGATTTCATGCGTTAGTTATCATAAAAATAGCAAATTTTACACTTCATCAAATTAATTGAAAAGCATCTAAAAACACAAATAAAATTACTTCATAATATTAAAAAAATTGTTATTCAATGCTCAAAGTTATTTAATAATGAATACAAATATAAACAATATTAGCAATGACAGGATCAAAATCTGTATTTTAAAATAAAGAAAGTGATGAGATAACCAGCAAAACAAGTAAAAAAATATTTGTTTTTCTTATGTAATTGGTGGATACTTTTTATTCTGTAAGGCCGATGGGAGGGAGAAAGGACATTCTAAAATCCATTTAATGAAGGTTCTGGAAAGGTTAGCAAACTGTTCTTGCAGCCAACGTGAAAACCTCCTTTTTGTGATACAAAAGTAGTCTAGTGAATTGAGCAGAGAACAGGAAATGTGTACTTTTGGGTTCTGCTCATTGGCTTTATGACTATGGACAAGTCACCTCGGGCCACATTTGCAAAAATCTCAAATAATTTAGGGTACCTCTGTTTTGGGAGGGGCCTAATTTTAGATACCTATAGGCTGGCTTTCAGAGGTGTTTAGCACCAAAACTTCATTTAAGGTTGTTGGGGCCCAGCACTTTCGAAAATCAGGCCCTTAACATCTGAAATTGAGCATCCAGAAATTGAGGCACTTAATATTAGTGGGTAACTTCTAAAAATGTTGAACTTTACCTCTGTGTGCCTTAATTTACCTATTTCTAAAATGGGAATAATACTGATTTACCACATAAGGGTGTTGTAAGACTAAATTGTTAATTGTTGCAGTGTGTTCTAGCATCTTGGGATAAGAGACTCAACTATAATTACAAAATAAAATTATTGTATATTGAGTAATTGTCTTACTTAGAAATTAAAGATTACAATCATATGCACTTTTTGCTCTTAATAGACTGTAACTGGTAGTCTTGCAACTGCTTAACATTTCTGTTTACACAGACAGAGTCTTGGCTTATTTTATGCAAATCTGGAGTTTTTCTTTTAGAGAAGCATGACCTCTCCTATTTCCCCCAATGCTAGATTCCACCTTTTCATCCTGTCTGTTTCAATGACATCAGATGTTACATTCACCTTTGCCTTGACCCTAATATCCAATAAAACAGCCAATGGTTTTTGAGGTGGGGGTAGTGTGGAGGTGTTTTTGTTTTATTTGTTTCCCAGTTGTCCTTCCTCTCAATATTGTGTGAAGGAGCCTTAAACTGTCTAGTGTTCTAAGTTTATAGGTTTTTAGAAGCTAGGGGCACGGATGCTAAATTGTTCTAGAAGAGACTGACAGTGAGTCAGCAGTATCACAATGATCTTAAGAAAAGGTTTTGGAAGATTCTATGACATCCCTAGGGCCCTGTTCAACTCCCAATGTAGTTAATGACTTCATTGGGAAAGGGTTCAGGACTCTAGTGAAGGCAAAAGGAACTGGCCATTGGAGCAGACTGAGAAGTGAAGGAAGCTGTTGCCAGAAACTCTTTGGCGTGTTCACCGTATGGAAAAAAGCCACACAGTAAGGGTTTTAACCAGCCCACAATTTTATTGGTCAATTTACGTCCAAGGTTCCTGTCGGAGGACAGCCCAATGCAGTCATTCGCACTTATACTCTGACAATTTTTCAGATGCTCCCACCACAGGAGGAACCAATCATTATACCAGAAAGTTCTCTGAGCACTTCCCCCTGCCCACTAGCAGCTCTCCCCATTTTGGGGCTTGAGACGAAAGGGCACCACCATAGAGCGCATTGGTGAGATGGTCTTCCCAGGGTAGCTTCCTGATCCATAGCTCGCATTTGCTCCCAGGGGGTTAGTCATGTTTTCCCCATCTCACAAGGAGATGCCCTCGGCATGCCCACTATTGTTATCTTTTTGGATCTGGAGTCTAAATCAGCAAGTTCCTGCACTGGGCACACTCCACAAGGAGGTGCCAACATCATCTTAGCTGAGCCAAGGCATAAGAGGAGGCAGCTGCCACCCCAGGAGGCATGCGTGGCTGTGAAGAGCTGCCCAACATTGAGCTTCATGCTTTCCTGTTACAGACTGGGAACTTTGGACAATAGCAACGTGATAGGAAGTGGCCCAGGGAGGACAGCCTTAAGGTGGCTCCTGCGCATCAGACCTTTTTGTTGTCCTCACAACAAAGGCTGGAAAGTAGTGGAATGAGAAGGATTGGGTACCCCTATGAACCCCCTGCCCACTAGTCAATGTTCCCCATGAGCAAAGACCATCACACCAACTCAACACTAATAATTCAGAAACAAATCAGCACCTATATCAGAGAAGTGCAATTCATCTTCTCGGTAAAGCTCAGCTGCACTTTGGGCTATGTGGCCAGATTGGATAACTGAGTCACCTCTGGACTCCAGCCATGTTGATACTTTGTGGTTAGTCTTTTTCTGGGCCCTATCCACCTCTCATATGTGGATTGCAGTCTGCCAAAGTCTGTAGGCTAGTATCTCCAACCATACTGTCCCCACTCCAGGAAACATATCCACCAGTAGTCCAATATCCCACTTAGCCTTCCAAATTAGTTGGAGTCAGGAACATGTCCCCAGGTTGTTCTCCCCTAGGTAGATAACAATGACATCCCTCCAATGATGACCTGCAGTCACCTCATATGTTCTGTGCCCCTCATTCACGTTGGCCTTATGCTCCCCTGCAGGCCTGATCCTGAAGCCACTCAGAGTCCCACCCAATGCTCCTCCCAGAACTACCCATATGAGACCATGCGGCCACACTAGAGGGAGTATGCTGAACCTTGAACACACCTGCCAAGTGGGCCACACCACCGGAGCTTGCTCTGGGCCCTGACCTCCTAGCAGGCTCTAACTGTTTGTGAACTCACCCTGTAGGGACTGGGCTGACTCCTGTTGCACTTGACACTTGTTTCCAGGGCTCCAAGCCAATCTGAAATGGACTGTATCGTCTGCACAAGTTACCGTGGCCACTTAGGGTATGGCTCCCTTCCTGGCCTCTTGCTCTTTTCTCTCCTTCCTGACCTTTCTGGTTGCCTTCTGGTCTGGGATGGGCAACACACGACCCCTTGCATCAAGGGGCTGCAACAGATCTGTTAGCCCATCCTGCTGCCCCACTAGGCTTTGGACCCAGCCCTGCAGCCGGCCAGCCAACATGCCCTGCATAATTGAGTAGGTTTTGGTCATTGCCAGACTGCTTGTCTATGATCCATGTGCTCTGGTCCTCCTTGACTTCTGGAAACTAGCAAACAAGAAGTGGGCCCTGAGCACAGGAATCCTATCATGGCACCAAATCCTGTGAGACCTCCACAGGGAAGTCCCCTAGGAGTTGGAATTCTCATGGGACCCAGCCTGTCCTGTCCCTTTTTGCCCTTTCCCATCACATGAGGCACCAAATTCACTCCTTGCTAGGCTCAGGGCCTTGAGTGTTTTGGACAGAATTACTTACAGCCATGGAGCACGTCATTTGCATGAGATGTTCTTTGCTAGTTCTGATGCTGTGACTGCCCAAGGAGGCCCTGGAGAGTTCAGGGGCAGATGTCAGTCACTGAGGTTACAGGGAGCTGCTGGCTGGTGCTCAATACTTCTGAAAATCAGACCACTGATTTAGGTGCCTAAATATAGCTTCAGAACATAACTTTACTCACTGATTTTTTTCAAAATGTTTTGGCTGAGATGTTTAGCTGTGCAATCTCCTCCGAGCCCTCGGACATAAACATGTTCTTAAGTCCACACTTATTCAGCAAAACAGGTCAGCATGTACTTTAATTTAAGTCAATGGAGCGTGTGCCTAAGTTTTTTTTCTGAATAGCTAAATACTAATGGGTTTCTGAAGCAGGCCAAACTCCTATTACTCAGCAGAAGCAAGTTGGTTGCTGGGCAGCAGCAGTATATTGATGAAGGAGTGAGTTCCCCTGTTAGGTCAGAACTTTTTACTTTGCATTTTTACATGAATAGCCCCTCCTGTCTACTAGTAGCCCAGCATGGGGTTGTTGAAGAGAGGTAAAGTCTGCCTCGTGACTTTTTACACAACTTTGGGAAACTGGGCCTGAGGCTCCTCTGGGCTGTGTGTCAGTGTGTATTCACCTCAAACCAGACCCACTCAGACCAACCACCAGGAACAAGGTTTTATTCTGCAAGAAAACATAGAACTGGATTACAGTCCGTCACCCTCCCCTCTGCTTGTCTGCCACATGTTCCCAGCCTCAGTCAGTGCTGAAACTTCCTGCTGGGAGGGCAGAGGGTACTTTGTATAATGCAATCCCTCCGTACAAACCTGTCTTAACTCCCACAATAACTAAACCCCAAAACAAACAAGCCATTATCCTCTTGCCTCATTTAAACTCCTCACAGGGTGCTCTTTATTGTTTAAGCCCCTTGGTCATAGCTGCAAAGAAACATAGAACAAGATTATAGTCCTTTGGCCTCCCCTCTGCTTGCATGCCTTGCACTCCCAGCTTCAGCGTCCTACTGGGAGGGCAAAGGGTACTTCCTGGCAGGAGTCAGGAAGTTCTCCCAACATGCCGCAGTTTGTAGTCCACAACTTGTAGTTCCCGCTGCTGCTGAAGCACACTGGATCTTGGGCTACACATGTAATATTTTACAAACCAGTCAGTGGTTCCCTTGCATCTGTGCTGCACGTTGGGATCAAGCCCAATGTGTTGCATACCTGTTAAATATCCCACAGATGATGGGAGATTCCTGTTTTGCTGCCTGCAATATCTCCTGCTCCTCCATTCAAGAATTCTCTGATTGTTTTTGATGCTGTTGATCAGTCTGGTTATTTGAATTTCTTCCCATTTTGTACTTTCTACCAGCTTCTGAGAATGTCTCACTGTGAGAGAGGAAGAGTCAGGAGACAATATAAATGAAGACAGAGTGTCTCTCATCTGCACAGTGATCTGAGGCAAAGAAAGCCCATACCTACAGTTAGCATTGTGTTAATGTGGAATGAGAGATCACAGGATGGGAGAAGAAAGATTCGGAAGTAATCTGAAAGAGAGGATCGAGGGTGAAAGTGGGGTTTATAGTGATTGCAATAATAAAAGGGAGAAGTGGAGCAATAATTAGAGGATGGGGATGCTTATAGCCCTTGACATGACACACTAACAGGAGTTTGGAAAATCTCTTCCTGACTTTCACATGCTCAAGCTGCAGAGGTATGAGTGCTGTTGCTACAATTGGCAGAGAAAACACTGATTAGTAAATGTGGAGAGATGCCAAAGCAGCAAGGATGTGATAAAATGACTAAGCAAACACACAGAGCACAAAGGCTAGTTAGGTGTGACCAGAAAGCATATGTTAGTGAGAAACAAGCCAAATTTTCCTCTCTCTTAAACCTTCAAAACCCCACTGAAGTTAAGTATGGGAGAGCTAGAGAGACAGCAATATCTGCAAAACTCTTGTCATTTGTTTATTGTTGTTAGAAAGCTTCCAAAAGATTTCAGGGTGTGATGGGAAACACAGCATGAATATATATCATCAGAGTAAAATCCTTACAGAAGTATATGAAAATAAACCAAGTAAAATTTTATTAAAGCCTGGTGCAATATATTTTTCCACTGCAGGGAAGATGTAAAACTTTTAGCTATTGTTAAAAGAAGAACCTTCAATCCTGAGAGTTGCAATAGAAAAGACAATTTAAAAAAAAAGAGAGAGAGAGAGAAAACTCTAGTACATTTTTATATCTGTTGATGCAAGATGCTATTCATTCTCTTACCAAAGAGAAAAGATCTGAAAGACTGTGCAGTTACTCACAACTCACTTGCAATAATGTGGGCTTACTAACAATGCAATAGCAAGACAGTGCAATACTAAACAATGACACACATTAGTAAAGTACTGCTATTGGTCACCTTTGAATGAGTTAAGAAGAAAGGGGAATTAGATGTGGTGCCATAAGGTAAGAACAAAGTCAAATACATTTTCTCACAACCATCACAGAAGGCAAGACAGATCAGAATGCATGTTTATGTGATCTAGGCCAAATAATGGCCATAGTAAAGATAATGGAAGTTTTACCATTGTCTTTAATGGGATGAGGATTTTGCCTTCTAACACTTCATTTGTCATTCAAAGCACTGGATATCTCTGTGGGAAATGGGCTTTTTTGCATATTTCTTAAATGACTGTACTGTTTCAACTGTGTCCAGAAACAGCACTCAGAACACCAAATATCTTTATGCTATTATTTAATTTTTCACAGAGATCCCAAAAGGGTTCCCACTTAGACTGGGGCCCTGTTGTGTTCTCACTGTGCTCAAAGACTGGTACATCATCAAAAAATTCAATCTGTACTGAAACTGCTGGTTACAGTGACGATGTTTGCATTGGCAAGAGCAAATTCCATAATTTCATTATACTAATATCCTTGTTATTGAATCTGAGCAAGGTTTTCAATACATAGTAATAAAAGGAGCTGAAGTTGGTGTGGAATATGAGTTTCATGTTATGTTGAGGGTTGGGCAATCACACCACTTCATTGAAGCTGTTGAGTGTGATAGCCACCTTCCAGTCAGGCTGACTGAGGGGACAATTAAATGATCCTCTGTTTAGCATCCCAGAAACAATGGAAACCCATTGACTCAGAACTAGACCTTATGCAAGCCTGAGCAACAGCTGTGTTTATATGTGCTTCACATTCCCCTGTGCAGCTAAGCAGTGCAGCAGAACAATGTGTTAATGCACACCGAGATTTCGCGGGAATCCTCCACAGAGATCTCTAGGAATCTTTTCTGGAGGTACCTGCCAATCCTCTGCCGAAGATTCCTTGGCTGCTTTGTTCCTTCCTCCATTGTAGGAAACTTTCTCATGCCAATTGGCAATCACTTGTGCAAGGACTAAAGCGGCACATAGGCGAGCAGCATAGGTATCTGGTCTGAAGCTGCAGACATGCAGGAGATGCACTCTTTGCATCTTTACTTACCCTCAGGGTGAGATATTGGCATCAGTGACCCCCACCTGTGGAAAATGGTAGCAGAATTTACAATTTTGTCTCTAGTTGCTTGCAGTGATCCCCTTAAAAATCCACCTAGATCATGGGCACCGGGTATGTAAGGCTCCGCCCCAAGGTGCTGCTGCTCCCTCTTTCTGTGTCCCACTTGCCTGGGCCCAGCAGCAGCATGGCTGATCATCTCAGCCTGCTGCCTCTCCCTTGAAGCAGGCAGGGGCTGGGGTCCAGGCAGCCACCCAGCCAGAGGGATTTGGGGTGGTTGGGGCCAGCACTCCAGGGCTGGGGCATTGCAGTGTGGGGATGGGCTGGCCCAATCAAGCTCTCTGCGGCTGGCCCAGCCCAGTGCTTGAGCTACCCAGTGCTCTGGTGCTGGGGTGGGCTGGCCAGCCCGGGGCCGGGGTGGGTCGGCGCTGGGGCAGGCTGGACTAGCATTCAGGCAAGGGGAGTAGGGAGGAGCAGGGGCCGTCTGGCGCTCAGGCAGGGCAGCGCTGGGGCGTGGACCAGCCGGTGCTTGGTGCTGGGGCATGGGCCTGCGACACTCTGGGGTCAGGGGCACTCCAGTACTGGGCCTGCTCAGCGGGCCTGGCTCTCGGGCCATTCGTCACTCTGATGCTGCTGTGGACCGACCAGTCTGGGGCCGGGGTGGGTCGGTGCTGGCACTGGGGAAGGCTGGGTCTGCACTCTGGCTGGGGGGTGGGGCAACCAGCCTCGGACTGGAGTAGCTTGTGACAGGGCAGCACTGGGGCATGAGCTTCGGGGGCTACCCGGCCAGGCGCTCTCAGGCTGCCTGGGGCGGGGCTCTGATGGGGGAGGGGACAGAGGAGGTGGGACCTTGGATGGAAGGGGCAGGGGCTAGCCTCCGTGAACAGGTAGTTCACAAGCTGCCCATGACCTAGATCCTTTGCCCCATCTTGAGCACATACACCCCCTTTCCGCCTCCAGACCAAACTCACCATGTTTAGTTTGTTAAATTAGGTACTAGAAAGCATTTTATCTTTATTTTTCTTGTAACCATTTTTTACTTTTATGTCTCAATATTTGTACTCACTTAAATCTATCTTTCTGTAGTTAATAAACTTGTTTTATCTAATCCTGTGTGTTTAAATTAAAGTGCCTGGGTAACTCTATTTAAGGTAATAAGCTGTAGTGTATATTATTCCCTTAAAGGAATAACAGATTTAATATATTTGTACTGTCCAAGAAGGGCTGGGCAGTACTAGACATACATTTCTGGGGGAAAATCCAGGACTGGGAGTGTGTTGGGGTCTCACTGCAGTACAATCAAGGCAGGTGGGAACCAAGGTATGCCTGGCAGGCTGCAGTTACACATCTCGGAGTGACCTGCATACTGACAAACTCTTTGTGAGCAGTCCAGGTTGGGAACTATAACAGTAAGGCATTGCAAGGCACCCCAGGTTAAGGGGTTCTAGATTGTTCCCCGGTACATCACAGGAGGCCAAGAAATTATAGCTGGAATATTTTAGACATGGACAAGAAATGGAGACCATCTGGAAAAAGGATAATGCTTCGGAGTGTACCTGATTAAAGGATGAACCAAAGGCAAAATGTTTAGCATGCCTGTCCCAAATGCTTTTGTGCCTCCTGTCTAAAGAAAAGAGAGGACATTTGGAAGCCCTTTATGGATTACAATTAATAGGCAGTGTTGCTCCTTAGACTGCTTTTAATTCAAATTCCTTTTTGGTGTATGTATGAATTCTGGAATGAGCTGAACTTTTGTGATTTACAAAACTTCCCTTACCATTGATTGCATTTAAGCCTCCATTTAACTGTATTTTTCCCCCACAGCTGTAGTTGATTGTTTGGATTCTTAAATGGCTGGGGTCTGGAGTTGGATTCAGTTGGATTTATCAGGGTAAGAGTTGTAGAGGCTTTTGTCTTCAGCTGCTAAGGACAGTGTAACATTTATCTGATGAAATTCTAGGGAAAAAATCAATAAAAATAAAATATAAGGAAACATTTTAAGGGAAGGCAAAAGAGATCTGAGCTAGCCAACCTTTGGGAATGGCTGAGCAACAGAATAGAGAAAGTGAAATGAACAAATAATCAAAGGCCTTATGCCCCTTTCCATTGGGAGGCATGAAGGTGAGCAAAACACAGTAAATAAGAGGGGAGTGGAGGCAATGCAGCATGCTAACTGTTTCCTTCCTGGAAGCTTCCCTAAACCAATTCTTTATAGCCAGGATTCTATAGTCAGGGGATGGGAACAGCCACTTTATGCCACATGCTCCTTTTAGAAACCGATAGTATTCTCACCAGAAAAAGCAGGAGCAACTTTAATTTCCACTGTGCACTTTCCATTCCCTGCATAGACTGAAGTAGTTTACATTCAGGAGAAGGGAGGCATGCAGATAGAGGAGGAGCTGATTTGTGCTCTTCAGTACTAAAACTTCCTCTCTCTCCCTTTAGTCCCTGGGCTTCAGTAATTTTGGAGTCTATGTTCCTTCCACACATTCTGTACAAATTCTTCCCCCTTGAGGAATGCATCTGGAAGGAACTCTGTTTTATCACCTGTAGATTTTATCATCAGATGGTATCATATAGCCTCAAGAAAAAGGGACAAAAAAAAGTAAACAATTATTTACAAAGAATTTAAACTAGATAAAATAGTTTATTCAAAAATTGCATCCTCAAATATGTTGTTTGGCAACTATTTCACTTTAAAAATAAATATTGTTCATTAAAACAACTACACAGATACACACTGTCCAAGTTACAGCAAATATGTGTTGATGGTACCAGCCAAAAATATGTCTGTAAACTGAACAATTAATGAAACATATAACATTAAATAAAGAAAAATAGTGATAGAAAACTATAAGTAGATAAATATAATCTTGAAATGACATATATCCAGTAGACACAATACAATGGTGGCCTTTAAAAACTAGCTCTTTCCTATAGATAAAAGGCCAGATTGCGCTTTTTGGTACAGCCTTGAGCCAGGGGAGGAAAAATGCATAAATCGGAATCAGCCCCAGACTATAAAGAACAGAGGGTGGGTGTGACATCATAGTTGCTGCAATCAGTGAACAAAAATGTTCTGCTCTATTCTGCACAAGCTGCAAGCAATGGAGGAGCTCTGCTGAGAGCCCTACTGAGAATTACAAGAGTACAGCCTCACAGACATGAAGGCATATGACTGTTGCAAAGCTGTCATGTGACATAAAGGCACCCTGTGGAAATTTTGCAGCTGAAGCCCTTCTCCATGCATGGACTTTTTAACCCTACGTTTAACAGATTGCTTTCAATATCAAGCATGAAGTTGAAAGAGAAACCAAGACAGATCTTAACCTGACTCACTACCTTTTAATTAATCTCCTCACTAAATGGGAACAGGAGGGTGGAAAGAGCAGCACTAGCAATCCCTTCAGCTAGATTTCTGGGCTGAGAATAGGATATTTCCAAGATAACCAAACATTCCAACAGGGCAAAGATCGAATTTGTGCTGTTTGCAGTACAGCACTTATAACACTGCATATCATCAGTTTGCTATACACCTTGCTTGGAAATAATCTTTCCTCCAGACCTCTGATTCACTGAACTACATGGAGATGAGAAAGTGTGTGTGGTGTATTCTATATTGTGTGGTGAGATGCCATGTGGTATATACTGTGGCATGTGTGGTGTATGCACATATTGTGGGGTGTGCAATGCTATAGTTTGTGATGTGAGATGGTGTGGTACGTGTGCTGACGTGTAAGTAGTCTATGCTGTGTGGTGTATAGCTGTGTGAGATGTTTGATCTGTGGTGTTGGGTGTAGCTGTGTGTAATCTATGCTGTGGGATGTAGCTGTGCATAGTGCAGTGGTGGGGTGTATTGTGTGTGATCTGTGTTGTGGGGTGTAGCTGTACATGGTGCAGTGGTGGGGTGTAGTTGTGTGTGTGATCTATGCTGTGGGGTGTAGCTGTGTCTGATCTGTGTTATGGGATGTAGCTCTGTGTGGTGTGGTGATGGGGTGTATCTGTGTGTGATCTGTGGTGTGGGGTGTAGCCGTGTGTGCTCTGTGGTGTGGGGTGTAGCAGTGCATGGTGTAGCGGTGGGGTATAGCCATGTGGGATCTGTGCTGTGAGGTGTAACTGTGTGGGATCTGTGTGTAGCCGTGTGTGATCTGTGCTGTGGGGTGTAGCTGTGCATGATGAAGTAGTGGGGTGAAGCCATGTGTGATCTGTGCTGTGGGGTGTAGCCGTATGTGATCTGTGCTGTGGGGCGTAGCTGTGTGGGATCTGTGTGTAGCCATGTGGGATCTGTGCTGTGGGGTGTAGCTGTGCGTGGTGAAGCGGTGGGGTGTAGCCATGTGTGATCTGTGCTGTGGGGTGTAGGCGTATGTGATCTGTGCTGTGGGGCGTAGCTGTGTGGGATCTGTGTGTAGCCAAGTGGGATCAGTGCTGTGGGGTGTAGCTGTGCGTGGTGAAGCGGTGGGGTGTAGCCATGTGGGATCTGTGCTGTGGGGTGTAGCCATGTGGATCTGTGCTGTGGGGAGTAGCTGTGTGTGATCTGTGCTGCGGGAGTAGCTGTGGGATGTAGCTGTGGGTGGTGAAGCGGTGGGGTGTAGCCATGTGGGATCTGTACTGTGGGGAGTAGCTGTGTGTGATCTGTGCTGTGGGGAGTAGCTGTGGGATGTAGCTGTGGGTGGTGAAGCGGTGGGGTGTAGCCATGTGGGATCTGTGCTGTGGGGTGTAGCTGTGCGTGGTGAAGTGGTGGGGTGTAGACATGTGTGATCTGTGCTGTGGGGAGTAGCTGTGGGGTGTAGCTGTGCATGGTGAAGCGGTGGGGTGTAGCCACGTGGGATCTGTGCTGTGGGGTGTAGCCATGTGGGATCTGTGCTGTGGGGTATAGCTGTGCGTGGTGAAGCGGTGGGGTGTAGCCATGTGTGATCTGTGCTGTGGGGTGTAGCTGTGTGTGATCTGTGCTGTGGGGTGTAGCTGTGTGTGGTGAAGTGGTGGGGTGTAGCCATGTGGGATCTGTGCTGTGGGGTGGGGTGTAGGTGTGTGGGATCTGTGCTGTGGGGTGTAGCTGTGCGTGGTGAAGCGGTGGGGTGTAGCCATGTGGGATCTGTGCTGTGGGGTGTAGCTGTGTGTGATCTGTGCTGTGGGGTGTAGCTGTGCGTGGTGAAGTGGTGGGGTGTAGCCATGTGGGATCTGTGCTGTGGGGTGTAGCGGTGTGTGGTGAAGTGGTGGGGTGTAGCCATGTGGGATCTGTGCTGTGCGGTGTAGCTGTGCTTGGTGAAGTGGTGGGGTGTAGACATGTGTGATCTGTGCTGTGGGGTGTAGGTGTGAGGGATCTGTGCTGTGGGGTGTAGCTGTGCGTGGTGAAGCGGTGGGGTGTAGCCATGTGGGATCTGTGCTGTGGGGTGTAGCTGTGCATGGTGAAGTGGTGGGGTGTAGCCATGTGTGATCTGTGCTGTGGGGTGTAGGTGTGAGGGATCTGTGCTGTGGGGTGTAGCTGTGCGTGGTGAAGCGGTGGGGTGTAGCCATGTGGGATCTGTGCTGTGGGGTGTAGCTGTGTGGGATCTGTGCACAGATCTCACACAGCTACACACAGATCCCACACGGCTACACCCCAAATCAGCTGCCCTGGTGTCGCAGGCCCTGCAGTCAGTGGACCAGGGCGCTGCGGCCCCTTTAAGAGCCGGGCAGGCCAGGCCCGGCTGTGAGCGCAGAAGCCGGCACTGGGGACACAAAGTTTCCCCATCTCGCCCTCGGGGAGCAGCGGTCCGAGCGAACGGGAGGAGTCAGGGCCCGGGGGAGCCGCCGGCCGCACCTAGGAGACGAGCGTTGCCGCCGCCCCCGGCATGAGAAGGAGCCGCGGCCGCTGCGTCCCGCCAGAGCTCGGCTCGGGCTTCCCTTGAGAGCCGGACGGGGGCCGCTTCCCCTGCCCCTGCCCGCCGCCGGGGCGCTGCGGGGAGCGAGCCCGCCTGTGGCCGGCCCCGTATCCCCGGGGGAGGGGCCCGTAAGCTCCTTCGGCCCAGCCCGGCGCTGGCCGGCAGCCGCCTGGGGTCTCCCCCCCCCCCCCCCCCGTGCCCCTCCCCCCTGCCGGTCGCTCTAGTGAGGCGGGGGCGCGGTGAGGGCCCGCTCCCAGCCCTGCGCCGGGGCAGTCGTGCCCCCCCCCCAGCCTGGGGCAGGCACCTGCTAGTGAGCTGACAGCAAGACTCGCCCCCCCGCTCGCGCCGCGCCCAGAGGGCTGGGTTGGGCCGTGGTTTGTCTTGATTTCCTGCCCCACCGGTTCAGGGAAGCAGCTCCCACCTCCGCTCCTGGGCCTGTTCTTTAGCGCCCTGGTTTTAATGACTAGGTGGGGGTGATTGGCTGAGATGAAAGTGACTGTTTCTTTTGGGAAGACGGGGATTGTGGTTCCCTGTAAGGACGGGCGGCTCCGTGTCAGAGACTTGACCCAGCAGGCTCTTCAGAGATACCTCAAAACCAAAGAAAAGGTAAGGAAGACACAACACACCTCTGCCCTCTTCATTACCACACACACCACACAGCAAGCTCACTTAAGAACACTGCACCTTTATACCAGACGAGAGGCCTCTGTGTACCTACAGTGTAGATACTTTTTTAAACAATCTGCCCAAGTATGAGTGGATATTTTTTTAAAGGTGGGCATTTTGCAGTAGGTGACTTTACAGTTGAAATAGTAGTTGGGTATGTTTGGGATGTTGTATCTGCAGGTCCAGCATGAGATGCAGCAGACCCATGTGAAGAGCAGAACTACTCAGTTTTTAAATGGAAATTGGGTTTCAATAGTTATTGTAGTAAATAAGGACTAACCAGAAGTCAGCAGCACCAGCAGAGCTTGGTGGACTAGTGTTATGAACAACACTGCCAAATAGTTGCATGAACAGTTGATATTGACAAGCTAAAATGTGTTCCATTTAGTTACAGTGGCTTAGTCTAAATATTTTTAAAGTTTCTTGAATTTTAGATTTTATGTTGTGCCACAAACATAACTTGTTTATCTACAATATAATATATAAATATGGTAAGACTTTGGCTCAGCTCTCTGGTCCTAGGGATACTGTATGAAGACAGGAGCCACTTTTCAGATGAAAGTTGATTGAGGCTTCTTTTATCTGTGTCTGGTAGTAATTAGATCTGGCCACTGGATAACTCCAGCATGGTACTGACCAAGAGTTTTTATCCAAAAATCTGATTTTTTCAAACACTTATTCTCATGAATAGTTTGTTACTTTGTTGAGACTACTCCCATGACTAAGGCCTGGCAGGAGAGGTTCTTTAGAGAGTGAGGGAGATCTGAATGCAAAAGGGCAATCAGAAACTCATGAGACTTGATTCCCTCTCTGTCACTGATTCCCTTTGTGACTTTGGGCAAATCATCTGACTTCTCTGTCTTTGTTTTTCCTCATGTGTAAAACTGGGATTATAATTATCGTTACTTTACAAGAGTGTTTTGAAGATTAATGTGTAAAATCTTCTACTGAAGTCCTGAATTTATTAATGTACAAATCTGCGCTACCTGTGGTAGAGGTTACAGTGACTTCCATGTTTGCCCACACAAGCACCTGTAGTGCTTTGCCTATCATGTAATATACTTCAGGATTCCTGTGTGAGGTACTGTGTAAAACAGTACCATCTTTCTATTCTTTCTATCCGTATCAAGACACTATGTGTATATAGATATTAATTAGCATTTACTAGAATCTGTTGAGGATTAAAAATTGCCATAATAGTGTTATGGAAATTAGCAATGTTATTTAGGCTATGGGCCATCAGGGTGGCTCAAACTGTCCAAGTATGCATGGATTTTGCATGAATACTGAGGGTTTATAAGAAACACAATGACTTTGGCCTAGGTAAACTTTAAAAAACAAAACAAAACAAAAAAAACCCCCAAAAAACTGAATTTAGCTCGCTTCAGATGGTTCAGCACTTTAATCCATACTTCACCACCACAAGAACAACTCGTGAGGAAAGCTTCAAGGTGACCTGCAAAATTTGGCTTGTACTCTCTTTTTTGTGCTGTTGCTGCTTTGTGGTGTGTAAAGAGGGCCCAAAAAGAAACAAGCAGGAAAAAACCTTACTCTAGAACTGCAGGTCCTGCCTAATCTAAAAGTCTTCCTATGGTGGTTGGAGAATGAATGAAATGATTTCACAAGTGTTCAGAATGAAAGCTGAACAACTGAGAGGGAAAAGGAATTTTTAGCCAGATTGTGAAACTTTTTGTTGTTGTTAATACCTAACTAGTTAATCAAGTGAAACAAGGTGGATGAAGTTCTTTTATTGGACCAACTTCCGTTGGTGAGAATGACAAGCTTTCGAGCTTACCCAGAACACTCTCTCTCTTGTGTATCCTGGGAACAGCATGGCTACAACAGCACTGCATATAGTTAAAGTAATATTTCAAGAAAAAGACATTTTTGTTAAAGATTCATCACATCTGCCCTCTTAAGTTAAGGTGTAAGAACTGACACTATATACCTCTGAAACCTCCAGTGGCTTCTGCAGCCAATCTTGGGAAAATCAGAATTGGCGGTTCTAAGGTAAAACAAAGCAGAATCCCTTCCCACACCTGTAAAACTCTTCAGACCCTCTTTACACATCATAAGAGAACCAAAAGAAGGCACAAGTCCAGTTTATTTGAAAACTCTGCTCACCTTTAATTTGGTAATTTGAAACTACAGTAAATTGACATAAGGGATTAATCAAAAGAAAACTGCATGGAGGCTCAAATAGAACGGAGGAGATTGGATTTAAATCTCTAATTCAGCGGCTGAGGTTTGGTGTGTGTCTTTTCTAGTTCACGGTGGGTTGCACAGTTAAAGTTCTATGCATGTCTTTGAATAGTTGGTTTCTGGCAAATCTCATTGGCTATCTTAGACTTTAATGCCACATTATTTAAATAGGTAACTCAAATAAATAGCTGAAAATCTTGAAGGCACTTTACTTGCTGTAACCTGCTGCATTACATTAACAAACTTGGACTGGTCTCTTGGCAGACTCACTGGCACAAGATTTGACCATAAAGGCTCATTAACAATGACTATTAATAAGCCAGGAATTCTTTTATTTGTCAGCTGAAAAGTCAGACAATAAGACAATTTTTTATTATTGAACTTAAAGGTCAACTGTTGGGAATTCTAGTGCAATTTTAAATGGTCAAATATCTTGCTCTGCATCCTGATTGGCTTATCCAAAGTTAAAAATAACTTTTCTGGATATCTAAATTCCCCATAAAGCACAGGTAAATTCATCCTATTAAAATATCATCAGTTTAAAAAGGCTGTTATGTTTAGGAAATTTATGTTGATAAAGGAGAGAATTCTAGTTATTTTTGAAGAGAAAATTCTCTCTCTCATGCACACAATTATAAGAATTCTAGTACTTGTTTTCTTGAGAATCAAGATTCTTTGTTCTGAGTCCGTATCTATTTTTGCTTCATCTCAGTCAATATTTCCCTCTCAAGTAAACAAATGTTCAGTATAAGTCAATATCTGCTTTTGTTAGTGTTTTGTAGTGTGTGAATTAAGGTTTTCGATACATAAGTAGACTCAGGAGTACTAATAGCTCCACATAATTTTCCTGGCTGCCCCCTTACCATCTTCAGCTTAACTACTCTATTTGTTTAGATATCTCTATTATCTTAAGATATATCTTCATTGCATAGTTAACTGTCTTGCATTAGCCAAGCTTGAGTGAGAGGGATCAGGCTGCAAAATAACTCTTGAGTTGCTGTGTCCATGCTGGTGTTGTGTTTGCTTGTGAGCGAAGCTAAGACTTCTAAAGGTAAATCACAGGGTAAGCAAAAGTGAGTGAGTTTCTTTTTGAAATACATACACTTTTGGCATAAAAAAAATGTATGTTGACTCTGAAACATTTTGCGAATTTCGATCAAATTTGCAGAATTGTTCTAGTCTTTTTTTTAAAAAAGACTAAAAACCCTGCACCTTAAAAACATCTAAACATGTTGTTTTGACACTTTTTAAAAAATGTTCTTAATTCTGATACGAAGTGAATTGTTTCAGGATTTTCATGTTTTTAATAAAATTACTTGAACATCTTAAAATGGTCAAAATCTAAATGAAATGTTTAGTTTGACCCTAAATGATTTCCCTTTCCCTCTCTTCCTCCCTCCCCCCAAAATTGCCAGCAAATGAAAAATCTGTTATTTGCCTAGCTGTAACAGTAACCGGAGTCATTTTCTGAATTATTTCCCAGTGAATTGTGGGAGAATTTGTCTATCTTTTCAGGGCACAGGGGGGGTTATTTAAGGGACTACCAACATTTGAATGCTATTAGCCTGTATCTTGACTGCAGAGTGGTTGTGTTAGCAGCTGATGCGCTGTGCTCACTGAAGTTTTAGCCTGTTCCCCTTCTTGTGCCAGCCTACTTGATTTAAAATCACCAATGCACTTGAATTAGAGGTTTTTCATGTGGAAGGAACTGAAGTTAGGGGCAATGCTTGAATTATGACTTGTGTTAATTTTGCAGTGAAGGCAATCCGTTAGTTAAGGTCGGACATTGAAACTGTAACACTATATTGTTTTTGTCTTAACTTTGTCAGACTTCCAATGTCCTATTAACTTGTGGTATGTCTATGTACAGTGTTGCAGTGGCTCAGCTGGACTGATACAGCAGTGCTACTGCCATGCATTTTGTGAAGACGCTGTATGAGAACTCTCCCACTGGCATAAAAACTCACCTCCATGAGCAGCAGAACCTATGCTGGCGGGAGACATAATGCTGTGCACACAAGTGCTTATGTTGGTGTAACTTATGTTGCTTGGGGATGGAATGCTCACACCAATGAGCAACATAAATTTTGCTGACAGGCTGTAGTATAGACAGACTTAGAAAATGATGAGTTTCTGTTCTCATGTACATTCAGTAGAAAGGAACAGCAGCGAGCTGAGAGAATAAAATATACAACAACCCTTGTTTCAGACAAAGTACTTTATCTCCTTTGGAAACGAAATATACAAGAATCCTGTTTCCTCAAGAAAGATTCCTTTAAACTATCTCACTTTCATAAAAGAACAGGTGACGTATACAATAGGGAAGAGCCTTGCATGTAGACATGATAATATGTTTGAATGGATGTCAGTCCTCCAAGGTAGAAACTATATTCTGTCACCAAAACAAAAATGGATTGTGTCCATAATCCCCTTCTCCAATCTGGGTTCAGTTTAAACCCTTGAGTGCTTCACTTAGCAGGACCACTTCAGAGGGCGACTAACTTGCTGTGTCAACTGAATACTTAACTTCCCTCTGTGGAAAGCCAACAAGAGTGCCAGTTATTATTGTTGTGTGATATAGGTACCCACTAATTAGAAACTATACTGAAAACACCAATTCCTTCCAGAAAGGTGGCGGTAAACTCCTTGACTACCAAACTGAATTTGAATTAGTGACATAGTGGTGAAGGCAATGCAATGGTCACACATCTCTGATTGGATAGGAAATGGTGATTTATTGACTTAGTTTGTATATCAGCAGCACTGTGCTGAAAGGTATTTGGAGGATTATATTGTAGGCTGACTCGGTCATTTTTTTTAAATTTTTTTTTTAAATTAATAAAATATTTCTCTCTGTAATTACACACACCTGTGTGTGCTCTTGCCTACCCCAAACTATGACAATAGCAGCTTTTGGAACAGTATCTAGATGCTGCTAAACAGCCAGCAGGAGTACTAAATGTTCTTTGCAGTTTCTCTAAAAACAGAAGCTTTTTAAAAAAAAAAAAAAAGTTTTGAACCGAAACTCAGTATCTTGACTTGCAAAAAGAGTCCAAGTTTCCAGAAATATTGTGGAAAAGGTCAAAATGTAGAAAATGAACACTGTTCTGCCCACTTTTCTGTTTGTGCCAGTATTGTTTAAATCTGAGCAAAATAGGAGGTGGTTATGTGAAATGTATAATATTAATAGAGGCAGAATATTAATGCTAGTATTTGTACTGCTTGTTTCCCCTTCCAGAAATAGGTTTTAGCTTTTATGGGGCCTTCCATGACTGGGTATATTATGTGCTCTAAAATTGTTCTTTCTTTTTATATTTTAATACTGTTTGTATTTATCTATAATCTGCTTTCTACACTAGGAATAATTTATGTATTTCCAAGATCTGGCTTTAAGTACTTTTACTCTTTTTTTTTTTTTTTTTTTTTGTAAATTTCTCATCCCGTATCTATCTTAACATTCTCTTGTCCTCTTATAAACTACAATTCATTATCAAGTTTCTAGTTTGTCTTTGGGGCTTTTGATGTATGTGAAAATCATAATTAAGCTGTTGAGCATTCCAGTTTGCTCATTATGATAGCACACTAATAAACTGGAGTATAATTTGGTATATCAGGTTTTCCACATTATGGATGATTGCCTGACAAGTATAGGATGAGAAGTCCTCTTTCAGATAAAGTAAGGGGTGCAGAAACCAAATTAGTCCACAAACCTCAATGTTAAACAGGAGTTCATATGGTTGTAACTTGACAATTCTATTACTATTTCCAGTAATAGTAAGGAATATAACCTTCTATGGCTTCTTTTTTGAGTCTTTTTACCACACATGTATTTGTGCCTCACTTCAACTAATTTGAAGATGTATCATGTTGACATTAGCTTTTTCTGTAACAATGGTTTTATTCTTCCCTTTTTTGTTTGAGTGCTGATAAAGATGAACCAACTGATAAGCACAGTAACTGGATCTTCAATACTTTGCTTCATACTCAGGCTAGTATTAAAGTTAAGATAGCAAATCTTTCTTGGCTGTTTTAAAAACACTGGTTTGGTGTTTAAACAGCTCATTTGTGTGGGAATTTCTTTAGATGATGGCTTCATAGGAACAAAGATGTTTTTGATCTCGGGCTAACAGAATCTTTTTTTAATACAATTTTAAAATTGCTTCCATATCCTATTGTATTGCTTTAATTTCCTCATAATTTCATATATTAGCTCTTTGATCAGAAGCTACCAGAACTATTCTTTCTAATGACTCTAGCACTTCATTACAATGTATAATTTTTTTGGGGGAAGGAGAGGAGGTGAGGCAGAGGAGACATTTTAGCTATTAATATCAAAGATGTCCTGTCCTCAGCTTTTCATAAAGTCTTAATTTTGATTAGTCTTCTAACTCTAAGTCTGTTTGCAAAGTTCTAGTTAAAACTTAAACGTTCTTCTGTGCAACATAGTTTATGGCATGTCAATAATGGTCACTGATGCACTTCATCAGTCCCATTAATGTTGATACACTGTTGGGGTCCCCTCCTTTACTTACCTATAATAGGTGTTTATAAATTTGGCTAGAAAAACTGCCTTCATGCTGAAACTTGTCATATGAGATGTTGTCCTGTGAGTTTTTCTTTACTTTAACTTGAAAAATAAAATGTTGTCATGACATTTTTAGCTTTGATCAGTAAAAAGAAAGAATAGGTTATGGGCTTCAGTTAATATTGAGTATCTTGCTTAAAACACACACACATCTGGTAATCTATCAAATAAGTAGAGATGGATGAAATTGATGAAAATGCAGTATGCCTATTCAGAATGACCCACCTTGGAAATACTATAAATGTGTATGCTACATACATGATGATCTAAGTTCTATAAATGAAATCTTGTTTATCAAGTTCAAAATGTTAAAAGATGTCTGAAGTGTCTGAGAGCTAGACTAGAATACTCAGCTTCCTTCTAGAACTCTTATTTTCAATAGCTATCAGAGGGCTTCATGAAGTACTACATACTGATAGGTTGCAATTCACCATTCATTTGGGCAAACAGCAGTAGAAACTAGTCTAGTCTGAATAGATTAGCAGGCAAAATTTCGATTATCCATTCCCTTCTTCCAGATCAATGTGAGCACACTCTCTTTCACTGATGACTTGCTTTTATCATCTTCCAAAAAAGTTTCTGGCAAAGGATAGAATTGAAATAAATTGATCTAAACACTTATTTCCCACAAAAGGGAAATGTGTTAGAAATCATGTTAAACCGACATCCTGCCTATCATTTTAAACTGCTTGTACAAGTATATGTCCTATTGATGTTGCCTTAAATGCCAAACAATCTTCAAAAAGTGGCTAAAGTTATGTGAGAATAATAGTTTTTGTTGTACTTTATATGAAATATACTTCCCGGCCCCCCCCCCATGTTTATTCTGTATGGTGGGTCAGTTGACTTACACCATACTGTGCTGAGCCTTGCATCATGCTGTTAAACCAGCAGACTTCCTCCACCATGGATAACCACTTTCTTGGGGCTTTCCTAATGAGTTTGATGTCATAAGAACTGCAGCTTTCAGTATGAAGACCTGTCTTAGTTAATACTGGGCTGGATGGTATTTCAGATACAATGTATCTTTTACCCTTAAAATAATGGTGCCAAGGGCTATAGCAATTAATAAAATGCAAAAGCTGTCTTGAGCTATATTTTCATACTTTTATTCCTGTCTTTATAAGCAGGAAAATATTATTTAGTCTTTTTATTTCACGGCAACTTTTTGAAATAAAACAAGTATGATGGTTAGACTTGAACATCTCAATGATAAAAAACAAGTTTCTGAATCCAAGTGAGCACTCAGATCCATAAATACACTAAAGAAAGGAAATTCCTCCAGGGAGCAAGTCTTTGTAAGTCCAGTGTGTAAAAGAAGTTGTACAGTACTTATTATCCAGATATGTGTGTCCAAATATTCCAAAAGAAGATCTTTAATTCCTCTTCTCGGGTGTGCACACTTTTCTGGTTACTGTCTGTAGAACATATTTCCAGTAGTGCTGGAACAATTTGTATAGTGGGGGTGCTGAGACTCATTGAAGCAAACTGTAAATCCTGTATAAGATGGAAACCACTTGAAGCCAGGACGTGTGGCAGCACCCCTAGCTCCAGCACCTATATGTTTACCAGTCGGTAACTTTTCATACAGAGTTACTTTTATAACTGTGAGGAAAGGGGGATTTGCGATATAAAAAACCAGTGAGTGTATTCAAAGGGACTTCTGAATCATGCTCCCTACTTTAAGCAAAAAAAAGTTCAAGACTCTTGTTTTCATGTATATAATTTTTCCTTAGATGTCTAGTGATACCTCTACTAGGCAAACTGCTGCAAGGTCTGACCTTATCCAAGTCTGTGTTGTTAGCTAAGATAAAACTATCATTTCTACACCAGTAGTACATACATTCAGAACTGCTGTCTGTTCACGCTGTGGCACTACAAGACCCTCGCTTTCTATTGTGACCTGTGTTGTTCCTGTGCTGTGAAGTCTAAACCAGTTGTTCTTTGGTTTCCCAAGGATAATGGTAGCAGCTGTTGCTGAACAGAGACCTTTATTTTTAATTAATAAAGCAAAATGTCATAAAACTTTTAAGACCAAAAAAATGCAATCTGCTTGAATGCAAATCATATTTACCAGCAACAACAGCCTGGCACCTAGGTTTATCTTTCCTTTGTCCCTTTATGAAAGGTTGTCTTTGCCGGTTACTATAATTTTAAGTGGCTGATTAAGGTAGTCTTCAGGTGAGTCAGCAATTCAGTGGTGGAGTACTTGCTTCAAGTCTGTTGGATTGTAGCCGAAGGGATTTGTTGTTGTGTTGTTTTGAGTAGCTATGCCACTGCTGTTTGTGGATGGTGGTAAACCATTTGTTTCTCTACCATATGAGGTCTTGACTAACAGGACTGTTCAGAGTAATGGGTGTACTGACCAATTCAGAATGTCTACCCTGAAAAAGTTACTCTAAATGAAGGATTTGTCTTCAGGAAACAGACTGAAATCTATATTAATGAAGATGTTTGACATCATGGCTACAGAATTGCAGATAGCAATTGCACCATTTATTTTTATTTCTGCTCCCTATCCCTCAGTGATATGGAGGATGTGCTGAGAGCCTGCCCACCTGGAATTTGGACCCATACTTCTCATTGCTGGCTAATTCTGTGATGAGGCTTTGGATTTTCTATTATAATGAATGTTTCCTTTTGAGGAAAGTAACATTTTTGCTGTTCTTAAACAGGTGGTTAGACACATGCTGAAGATACCATTGCTTGAGACACCATCATGTTTTTGTACCTTCCTTTCTTGGGAAAATTGTGGAGAAAAGGTGGTGGTGGTGGTAAGGCAGCTCCAATCCCAATGCTTTCTTGAATGCTATCAAAAAGATCTAAAACTGAAGCCTAATGAATAACATGAAGAGATGAATACCAGAAAGATGTCCATGCTGATGTATGTTGGGTCTCTCGCCAGCCTCTAATGCCATGGCTTGCTTTGAGGCAATATTGCGTCATCTAAGGTGGAAGGGGTGGCCCTGCAGTGGTTCTGGTGCTTACTTGCTGAAACCTTGTGAAATGGATGGTGCAGATTAGGCATTCTCTCTGAGAATTCCCATGTGTGGGTTACTGCAGTTTGTTCCTGTTGCGCACGGCTCCTGTTCAGTGTGTATGGGGAGATTGTGAGGTGTTTTATGGATTCCAGTGCTACTGTTGTATAGGTGACACTTTATTTCTCTTTGCATCAAATTTGGATTCTGTTGTGTTTTTTGTGAGGGTTTGTTCCTTTTCTTTATTCACCCCTACAGACCCTGCAGAGATTTGGACCTACATGGATGAGGCAAGGGAGTTCAGGAAGAAAGGAAGGAGGATTGTGCCTTCATTTCTGATTGGGGTGTAGTGCTTCTCTTTTCCAGTACGTGTTACTGTGCTGGATGTTCTTTGAGACTTCACTCTTTTTTGAATGCACAGGTAGCAGTGCTTGCTCATAGCATCTCTTTTCATCTCTTGACTGGGGGCTCCAACCTTTCCTATTGGATGCAGACCTCATCAGAGCAGGGCCTGCCCTAGACCAAATGGCACCCCAAGCAAGGAGTGTTTTTGGCACCTCCCCCTTCTTTTGATTACCTTATTTTTTATTGCATTTGTACGCATTTCATAACTTTGATGCACGATTTGAATGCATGATTTATCCCTGTCATGTAAGATGATAAATTTGTGTGCTAGAATCTGTAAATCTGTTTTTATTCATGCCATAAATAACCAAATAAAAAAAATTGTTTCCTTGAAAATTTTTAAAAATAGCTGAAATGTACTAACATCAAGAAATTGAAATGTGCAACACTGGGTGGACCAATATTAAATAGTGTTTCAGTAAGTGACATCTTTAGAATGTTAATCCTAGTCCTTTAAGTCAAAAGGTCGACTTTGCCCCCGTGAACTGAAGCACATCGTCCAAGAGATCCAAAGACTGGCCAGAGGCATTTTAAAGCAATAAAATAGCAAGCAATGCAGCCATTGTTGAGCGAAGATATGTTTTAATGAACTTGAGCTTCAAAAAGCTGTGCTCTCCAATCGCGACAGTGACTGGCAGTGTGAGCAGAATCCTCAAAGCTAGGAAAGTTAGGAAAAGTGTCCTTCAGCTCTGCATCATGAATGAATTGGAGAACTTAGAGCAGAGAGTGCTTACTGAGTGGCAAAATGTGATGGATGTTGTCCCTTTCGACAATGAGGTCTTATCATTAACTCCAGATCATTCTGTAGGTGTCAGCATCTGGTGAAGGTCCGTACAATTGTTTGAGTGTTTTCTTGTCCACCAACAGCTTACTAAGGTCATACAAAATCCCCCAGGTCTTTTCTTGGTGCTTCTTTGTTCTAACCTTACTTCTGTGGATACTCGAGCAATATCAACAAGCAAGCAAAAAAACCTCCCTCTTGAATTTTTCTTCTGAGTCTCCCATCAGTTGATCTCTGCCCTTGTAACTAGCCATGCTCCTTCTATATCTGCGTAGGCATGGCTGATAAGATTCTAGGAAGTTTGAGGAAAATGTAGTTCTCATAAAGTCTGGAACGTTCCATGGGCTTCTATAAAGGTCCAGAACATTCTAGGAGGTTAGTGAAAAATGAATCTACATACGGAATACTTGAAACATTTTACTTCAAACATTCTGTATTAATTTTTGTCGCTAACAACAAAAACAGCACCTGGGTTGTCTGCCTCTAAACCCAGCCCTGCACCAGAGCTATCTCTGCCTCTGTCATCTCCAAGGTGAATTATTTGTGATTTGCATTTGGACCGGAACTTGGTAGTCTGCACTCAACACTTGCAAGGCTGTTCATTCTGCAAATCAAGACTCCAGACAAAGCCACAGGTGCTTTTTGGATTCTGTCAATCGCAGATGTGGTAGCTGCAAATAGATCTCAATCCAGAATTTTGTCTGTTTCATCTCTGAAAGTGATAATCTAGGCCTTAGACCACATACAGTTTTAGTCAAGAAACCATCTCCTTGGTATTTTGGAATTTGCTTGGTCTGTTATCCGGAACTCCTGTTCTGAGGTCAGTTGCAGGATGTTTACTTGAAGGCTTGTACCTTTTTAGAAATTGCTCCCCTGACTGTCTAACTATTCAAGCTTGAATTTAAGGAGCTTTAGATCTTTCTGCAAGGTGCTTTTTTTGTTCAGTCAGGATTTTGACTGCAAGTTTTCTGTGATTTGATAACTATCTCATGTAGGTAATTTTTTGTTATAGGTACTGTCAGAAAATAAATAACCCTAGTTCCAGCAAGTCAGCAGTACTTTTAAATGTAATATGGTGCTCTAGGGATCCTGTGTGATAGGCTACCTCACAACCAATACTGCTAGTTCTAAGTGAAGATACTGACAGATTGCCATGTTAAATCATAAGGAGGCCACTCTGGCAGTTGCCATTTTTAGACTTATAGAATCTAACTTAAAATGTGCCAGAATAAAGAAATATAGTTGAATTCTATGAGGCCTGGTGGTAGGTAGTGGTTGTCTACAACTTGAGAGAGAGAGGGAGAAGCAGTGGAATGTGAGACCCAACTTGTGTGTGCTTTGATGATAACAAACAGCTGCTGCTCGGCTGAATCACCATCCCAAAAGTGGTGAAAACTTAAGCAGTATAAACACCCTTGAGACCCAGGGAGAGAAGACCCTTGATAAAGGAGCAGTTGCTTCAGATTCAGAATGAAAGATGTGTGTATTCTTTCATACTAGAGAGGCACAGACAGTATTTGTTAGTGTTTAGAGAGAGAGAGTGGATAACTTAGCTAGCTAACTCTTTTATCTGCAAAATATGGAACAGCCACTTTACCTATGTGTCCTGCATTCCAGGTGTGTGCCCTAATGCGACTGGGCTATAGTCAGTCTCTCTCTCTCTCTCTCTGACCCAATGAATATTTAATTTATTTATACAGTTCCAACAGGGTAGACTGAGAAAGAGAGCCCGAGACTGACTCTGTGGTCGAGTCTTTTAGGGCAGTCACCTAGGATTCAAATCTCTGCTTCAAATCATGCATAGTAGGGGTTTGAACATATGTCTCCTCCTTCCCATATGAGTACCCTTCCCACTAGATTATTTGCTATTTTGGGGTGAGTCTCTCCCCCTCCTGGACTTGAAAACTCTTTCCTGATGATTTCATTGAAACTGATAAATATAAACAAAAAACTTTAGTTTCAACACAGACATTTTCTGACAGTTCCATCAAAAAATTCCTGATCCATTGTAATATAAATGTCAGAATTTGCTACATTTGTAGACTGAAAATAATGACTTAATGAAATATGTGCCATTGTGGCATATTTGTAAAGCTTGAGTTGATCTCAAGAGTAGATGTTTTCTCCCTGATTCTGTTTTGTAATTTAAAAAAAAAAAAAAAAGGCCTTTTAACATATTAAAATTTGAGAAGCGCTCATTGATGGAGCCAATTTTTGTTTAAGTGGTTTTAATATTATAATAAGTGTAGATATTAACATACGTTAAAATTAAATGTGAAATTATGACAAACATTTATTTAAAAAGAAATTTATTTAAATAAAAATACCTGATTTAAAATTTTTTTTTTTAAATCATCCTTTTTTAAAAAAAAATCTACCCTGCAACTAACACTTCACATTCTGCCTTGAAGACTCATCATCATCTGCAGTAATATATTCCTTTAGGTTAATTACCCTACTGAGCATGACCACAAAAGTAGTGGTAATTTTTGTAGTTTTTTGGGATAGATGATATACTCTGACTGACAATGCTCATCAGCACATTTTCCAAAAGGCAAATACTTAAATGTCCATGTGATGTTTTGATTTTTTTCTCAATAATTGTCCCTTGTATGAAAAAGGACCTTATCACTGGCTGTTGAAAGACATTCAGAAATGTTCATAAACATCAGCCTAAAGAATTTTTTACCCCTGCTGTCATACCCAAAACACAGAAAATTGGAAACCAGATAAGCTACTTTCAGGAAATGGTCTCTTTCAGAAAGGTTACTTCCCATTGGTCTCCTTGTATCTTGTGTGAAGGCAGAAAGAGTGGCAGGGATTTCTTGAAATAGCCTAAAGGAGCTAGGTGTGCAACTCCCATTTAATTATGGCCCTTTGAGAAATCCCAGTTGCTGCCAATTTAATAGTTTTTTTTTTTCTTTGCCCTAATAAGTTTCTGGAGAAATTGCCCAGAATGTGCTCAAATCTCTGTGACATAAAAAGGGAACATTTCCTAAGAGTTGAAGGCCATGTGAAACCAGAATAGTCAATATGTTACAAATCAGCCAATATACTCTGTATAATGAAGTCCTAGTCCATGATATGGCCTTGGTGTTAGAATAATACAAATAATAGTAGAAATGCTCCTTTACGCCAGTGGTTTTCAACCTTTTTTCATTTGTGGATCCCTAAAGAATTTCAAATGGAGGTGCAGACCCCTTTGGAAATCTTGGCCATAACCTATGGACCCCAAGTTGAAAATCACTATTCTATAGTAGTGACAACCTTTCACGGACCCCTTAGACATAGTCTGTGGAGCCCCAGGGGCCTGGGATCCACAGATTTGAAAACCACTGCTCTGCACCATTGCACTAGATGTGGAAAAAACTAACCTTTGTATAAACGTCCCAAAAGTAACATCAGTCACATTTTTCTAAAATTTATTCCCCCCCCCCCCTTTGATTTAAAATTGGTTCTTCTTATTAGGACTGTCCATTCTGTCCAATGTTAACTCTAGTAAGTAGGCAACAAGAGATGAGAGATGTGCTTGTAGGTTTAGAAGAATTCTAGAATTCTAACTGCTGGAAATATCTATTGATGGACAGTGAAAATGATTCCATATTAGGTACATGAAGCAAGCAAAAGGCTTATTTGATTGCAATCCACTTTAAGGTTTTTCTCCATTGACTTTCACAGTAGACAGGAGTTGGTTACCATAACTGAGAGAGAAGGTTACTAACTCTTTCACTTAAGGGTCTCCAAAAAAAGTCGTTGTATTTGGAAATACAGAAGTAAGTCTAAATATTCATTTGAAACACTAAACTCCAAACTGCTTGGAGAAAAATGGATGACTCCTGTACTGGTTGCTTTTCAGTATTATAACTGGAGTACTCTGCTTCAGATTTCTGTTATGCAACTTGCTTCTCTCTTCCAAACTGCCAAGACAATTGATCACCTATAACTTCTGAACAGTCCCCTTTAATATATTTTCACTTGAGGTACAGTGGATCAGATAGGAATCTCCTAGAGCTGACTCCTAATTGTTGAGCAGGAAAAGGGTGTTGGCCTAGTGTGTGTTCCATCCAGTTGGATTTTCTGTGTCTTGGAAGAGTTAAGTAATTGTAAGTCAGAAAGAAACTGAAGAGTGTAGAAGGTTTTCATTTCTGTGTATGCAATATATTTATTTTTATGAAAGCCTTTTATATCATGAGAGAAAGGTGTAGTGCTAAAGGAGGTTGGTGTCTGTCCTTTCTGGCTTCTAACATTTTTCTTGAGCTGCAATAACACAACAGAAAAGTATTGTTTAAAACTGAATATAGGTTGATTGTCTCACACCAATATGAATGTTGTAGTTGCATATGTACATTGGTAAATTACTCTTTCTCCAGAAAAGCAAAATAAACACACTTAATAAATATTGTCTACTTTAGTGTTATACCTGGAGTAGTGTGTTCCTGATTTCTTTGCATATAGCAACTTTGTAAAATAAAAGAAATTTAGATTTAGCCTTCAGATAAATATAGCAAGATACATAATATATGTACATGTTTGTGATAAAGCTATCCCTTAAAATTCAGTGAAGTGGAAGAATCTAATAGTTTATTGTCCTTTTTATTGCACGTCTGACAGAATGTTTATTAAGGACTATGGATTTGAAATGAGCATTTCGCTAAATGGGAGTCTTGGGCCAGTCTCTGACCCTTTGTCTTAAAGGTTTGAGAACAGATAATGTGAAAGAATGTCAGTTTGTTTCCAGATGGCTGCATGCTTGATGCTCCTTTATGATTATCTGTCATTCAGATGTGAATGCTGTGGTGATTATAAGTGTCTTCCATTTTTCTGGATTGAAATGAAACCTTTTGTGCATTGTGTATTATGAGATTAACTGTTTGGTTTATCAATAGGGAGACTAGAACAATAGGAAACAACTAGGTGTTGAAGCAGAAAAATATTCTTCTGCTAGTTGAAAGATTAGGGTTCAATGAGCAGATTTAGGAGCTCTGTTCTTAGGTTTGGGAATTTGGTCCCATTGCAGAAATGAGATAGTTTTTTATCATTGTGTTTTTAAACTGTCTATTGTAGTGCTGTAAATTTTGCCATATTGAGTCATGATGATATCTCATGCTTAATAACAAGTTATACTAGTGCCCTCTTTGGGTGAAAATGTTTCTAGTTAAGTGTCTGTAATGGCAATGTGTGTGTGTTGGAGATGTTAATGTGATCAAAAACCTAAGTTTGTCTTAACGACTGTCTGATGATTTTAACGTATACAAGTAGATTTAAAGAAGTGAAGCAGAAACCTAGATGGAAATCTTGTTGTTCAAATAAAGAAAACCAACTTGTGAATTAGATGATTACTACTGTATCTTGTGCTTTAAAAAAAAATAAATTAAAACCTAGTTCTCCAAAATAGTGTTAGTTAAACTTTTTGGTTAATTTGAAATACTTGGTATCGAATGTTAATATTGTATTTCCAAAGGTTAGTGATAATTCTGTTTACTATTAATGTATTATTGCTTCAGTAATAACCTTACTGTTGAGACATCTTTTCTAGCTGGGCCTATATACTGATCACTGGCTTTTTCCATGGATAGTCTGGAAAATGTGAATATTCCATGTACCTCCCCCGTAATAGGAAAAATGAGAAGCCATTAAACTTCCAGGGCCATGAATCTATGCATATGCCCAAAGGGGTCTAATTAAGGTTCTGTGGACAAGCTTAATTCTGGCCCTGCCTAAATTCTGAGTGCTTGACTTCGCAACTTTTTTGTTAATATAATGTATAAAAGAGGATGGGGGAACCCCAAAAGCCTAAAGAAAGCTTTGTCCAGGCTGCAGATGTTTCTCACTTTTGATTTCCCCTGTACAGCAATGGCGATAGTGGGTAGTGGTGGTGTAAAATATTAATTACAAAAGTGAGGACTAAGTTCTTACCAGGGTTCAGGGTTAAACTATAAAAAATTTGCCAGAACTTCTTGAGAGAGCTGCAAGAGAATAATTTATGCTGCTCAAGAAATGACTGCTGGCATTATTGTACATCAGATAAAGAACAGAATGGTGGGAGGACTTGGTGAAGCAAACACATGAGTTCAGCTGAACATGCAAATGGGAGCTCCCAATTTTTTTTCCGTGTTGAAAGCAGTATTTGTTGTTGTTAATGAATGCAGTGCAGCGTTCTCCTCCCTCCCCCTCCCCCCCCCCCCCCCCCCCCCCCCAAAAAAAAACAAAAAACAAAAAAACACCCCAAAACAAAAAACGTTTATCTGGCCAAAGTGAAGGCAATAACTGAGTATTATGAGTACAATTTTTTGGGACTCTTCACTCTGCTGAGAACCTGTTGGGAGTCTAGAACAAATGTTCTGCAAAAGGGAAAAATGTGCATCATTGTTTTTGATTGTCATGTCTTCCCACACCTGTTCTGAAAAGCTCAACACTCTGGCATAGAATGTAGAGCTTTAGAAGGTGTGTTGTACATGGGGGGTAGGGAACATGTAGTTAGAGAGTAGAAACATGTGGAGAACCTTGACCACATTGGGCCCTGAAGGGCAACAGTGGACTGGAAAGAAGTTCTCTGCCAGTAATATCTGTAGCAAGGAAAACAGTGAAGTTAATATTTATATTCCTTATAAACTTTTTATCTATATGTATTGAACCACTTTTCAAATGAAGGTAAGTATCATTATCCAAAAGAGATAATGATAATCTCAGTTTTGATTCTTTTTTTAAAATTTGCATCTCAAAGGAGGGTGGAATCAGCTACTGCAGTTGCATATTTGAAAGTCCAACTATACTGATGAGTAATTTGCCAGTTAGAAATGCATTTGTTACTTCACTGAAGGCAAGCCCAAAGAGTTATAAATTAGATGACCTCAAATGGCTTCTAAATGCAAGAGTGAGGTGTTGGGTACATGGCTTCTTTGTTGCAGAACTGTAAAGCTTGAAGCCCCGTGTCCTTTTCTGTTTCAGTTTCTCGGTTGTTGTACATCACTGTAGCTCTATTAACTTTAATAGAGTTGTGCAGATTCACTCTTGCCGAAGTACTAGTTCTCCATTCGTATTAACTGTAGTGGAATTAGATTGTCTGGGTACATAGTATTTTTACACTTAGCTGGTGATACTACTGTACACTTGCTGATCATATTTAATCTCAACTGACTCATAAAACCTTCGCAATAAATTAGAGTTTAGGAAGTAGTAGCTTTCTTCATCACTTAACAGTAAAATAATTAAGTATTGATAGATTTAAGGAACAGATCAAGTTTATAATTCCATATAGTCATTATATTAATTTGGAATTTAGGAACTCGATTCCAACTGATTTCAGTAGAATTACCTGATTTTAATTTTTTGATTGTCGTAAAAACGAATAAATGCAGCACTGGTGAAATATTTTTCCAACATATTTACAGCTGCTTAACAAGTTGGTCAATTTGGTGTTCACAGTACCATTAGTGAACATTTTTTTTAAAAACTCATTTGGCATTCAAATCTTAGAACGCAAAGACAACAAAATATTTGGAATATTTTGGAAACCTGTAGAAGGGGTCCTCTTTTGGAATTGTTGCTATGTTAACTTGAAAAATAAGTAACGTGAGACTGTTTCTTTTGGAATATTTACCTTTATATTAATGATATAGTGATATAGTTCAGTGTAAATACTAAATATATATATTGGTCATCGGGTCTTATTTATTTTTTCTTAGATAAGGGTAAGGTTTTTTTGGTAGTATCTTGTACGTTTCTCTCTATAAGATGCTATACAGCTCAATCCTGTTTAAAAAAGATTCTGTTAAAAGGGAGTTTTGTGTTCCCATGGTGAGAATTGCATGCCCAATTCTATTTGAATCTGTATTTGAATAGCCAGTCTCTTTCCAATATTTGATTTTCTTTTAAAACCTCATGTGTTTGGAGAAGAGCAGAAAGACTGGCTATATGATTACTTGGGGCAGGATACTGTTGGTCAGCTACTCTCAGGCAAGTGTGTTTCTCCATTGCTTATCCTCTAGAGAGGATTACATTTTATTCCTCTGTCATGATATGTCGTTATTTAGTGTATGATTTTAATAGAGCATCTCTGTCTTTCAGAACGATTTCAAAGCTGCAACTTGAATAGCAGCTTGCAACTGGTTCTTATTGCATCACAAATCCATAGTTTGACCACTTACCATTTAAAAAAAAAAAAAAAAAACCAAAAAAACAAAAAACCCTGTGCTTGGGAGCTACCTGGTGACCTATTCTTTGACACCTCCCCTCCCCCCAGAGGGGGCCAACTGCTCCTGCCTTGGTCAGTTCCTTGGGCAAGCACAGTCTGCAGGGATCCACAGTCTTGTTATATGTGGTTGCCACAGGAGAACTCTGTGAATTTTTTCAATGAGCACCTGGATATGTTCAGTGGAGGCACATAGGAGAGGCTTTACAGTTGGAGGTAAGGAACAGTAGAGGAAATGTTTGGAGAGGAGAAAGGTTAGGGAAAAATTGTCCTCAGCTGAAATACTGTGTAGTTGTCTTTTTGGGGGGAGGGGGGGGGGGTTTAAAGCAAAGGTGTGGCCATCATGCAGTGGGGGAAGAGGGGAGGAGGCAGGGGTAACTCTGTTGTTCATTTCCAGCTTATACTGCTACTATTTGTCCTGCTTCTGTCCTTTTCCTGCTTGTCTCCCATCTCTTTTTAAAGGTAATGGAGTTGTGGCTCTTGGCATTGGGCTGAAAACTTGTCTAGGCTTGCCTGATCATGTATATATTCAAAGTGTATTAAATGGTCAAAAAATCATTGGATCTGAAGCCTGATTAGAATGAACTATGTTGTGCCATGTTTCTTGAAATGCAAAGATGTTCCGGATAGGTGTCTAACCACCTTCTTGAACATTTAGAATATCTGGCAAGCAGTTGTGTTATCCCTCCTCTTTGCAGACATGGAGAGCAGGTCAGACCTGTTAATTGGTGGTTGTCGCTTAGTCCCTCCTCTGCTGACCAGCTGCTAGAATTGCTCTGATTCTCAAGAGGTAGAAATTTACTCCTTTGTATCTTCTAGAGCATGAGTGGCTAGGACTATCCTCCCACTTTTTTCCAAGATGGCTAAAAATTAGATTAATCATTTGAATTGGATTGAAATTGTAATTGTATTAAACATTTTCCTTTCATATAAGGTTGAGTTACATAAATAGGAGACTTTTGACACCCTTTATAAAGCACCACAGACCTAGCTTCTTTCACTGGCTGAGCCCATCTTTAATGCTCCTGACAAAAGTAAGAAAATTAAGCAATGCTCTGCATAGTGTGTTGTTTGCTTCACTCTCCTGCTGCTGTGCATCAATAGCTCATTCTGCCTTTCTGTGCAGGTATTTATACGCTCGTCTTCATTATCTGTGTCTCAATCATTTAATGAATTTTTCCTCATAACATCTATTTGAAGCTGGAAAATAGAGCTATCCTCCTTTTCACACATAGGAAGCCAAGACAACTGGAGATAAAGCCCTGGTCTCCACTACAAAATTACTTCAGTATAACTGTCACTCAGGGGTGTGAATAATTCACACCCCTGCGTGACGTAGTTATACCAACCTAAGCACTGGGATAGACAGCTTCTGTAGCTACCATGTCTCGTGGACGTGAAGTTAAGCCGACTGGAGACCTCTCTTCCATCGGCTTAGACCATCCTCACCAAAAGCGCTACAGTGATGCAGCTGCACTGATGCAAGTTTCTACTGTAGACAAGCCATAAGACTTTGATCGAGCAAACATTTATACGTGTATTTGATTGCATTCACCTGAGTAGTTCCATTGACTTCAAAGGGAAAACCTGGAAGCATCAGGGAAGAAAAATAGTTTTGTGGTTAAGTTACTAAATTGGGACTCTGGGAATAAGAGTTCAGTCTACCATGATCTCCTTGTGTGATCTTGGACAAGCTGCATAGGCCATGTTGCTGCAGACATCCTTTGCTCTTTCCAATTTGACCCCTGAAGCTGACAAGCCAAAAGGGAGCAGAGGTCAGGTATATCAGAACCTCAGCGTGGTGGAACAAAACTTGTCAACCCCAAATCCTAGCAAATAGAGATTGATAGTATTTTTAACACCTGCTCATTATAGTCTTCTTTTGAGATTTAATTTAGCATCTCCAGAAGGAAGAGTGATCTGTGGCTGGCACTTGAGAGGACTGCTATTCTTTTTACCCCTCCATTTTGACTCCTGAGTTTGCTGACAACTGCGGTGTAAAGACTCGTTCAAAATGTGTGATTCACTGATATTCATAAGAGATCAATGCAGTCATTCTTGTATGAATTCCTAGAGTGCCCAATGCTAGTTTGTGTTCTGTTGAGCTTGAGAATGAGTTCCACTACATTAACTCGATGAGTATGTTAAAGTGGCTTTGTAAAAACTCTGTTTTCCCAGGCATACTTTCATTTTGAGAAATGAAAAGGGATTTTTTTTTCTCACCTCCTTCTCCTCTGTGTCTCTTTATCATGGTAAAAAATTGGGTGAGTAGAATGTTCTGGGGTGGAAAACTTTCATGACAATTTTGTAGTTGTGGTAAAGCCAGTGATTGTATAAAAGTTTTTGGCTTATATGAAGTACATGGTGTAGAAAAACAGGTTATCAACTATATTTTGCTTGCATTGAATATGTCTTGGGTATATTATAAAAACAAATATTCTAAAAATGCAGAAAAAACCTGCTGTTGGTCCTTCTATTGCATTGTAGCATTTTACTTTTGATTCAAATCAGATTTGTTTATGCACTTCCTTTACTAGATATTGTAGGGATTTCCATCTTCTGATTGTCATCTTGCTTCACGAATGAAACTATTTAATTGTTTCTCTAAGAATCAGTATCCAGGTTTTGGCAGCAAACCAAATAGTGCGCACACATACAGACCTCTAGAGAGGTCTTATTTCCCTTGATGTTGCTTATTTCCTAAATTTGATTCCAGACATAGCTTATGTATCATAGGCATGAGCGGATCACATTTTCTAATGTATTCTTTGTAGCCACAAACTCCCTAGCATATATGGCAGATTTCCCCCTCCCAGTGTTTTGGAGACTTACGGGCCTGTAGTTTCTTGTGGATGGTGTAATGGTTAAATCAACATGCCATCCAATGTGCATGAAAAATCCAGTTTTTGTTACTTCTATTCACAATTCACCTCCCCCCCCCCCCCCTTTTTTTTTTTTTTTTAAAACTATGTGAACGTAGGGTTTTTTTCTAGGTTACTTTAGGCTAGTGGTTCCCAACATGTGTCCTGGGGTCCAGAAGTGGCCCATGGGGTCTTTCAAAGTGGCCCTCCTCCCCCCTCCCGCTGGCTGCAGAAGGGAGCTGCTGCCTAAGGACTTAGGTGGAGCACGTTGCCGGGAGGCTATAAGATCGGTGCAGGCTCCTTGTTGCAGCTAAGGGGATGGGAGATTGGCACTGCCCCCCTTGGCTGTATCAGGGAGCACAGCAAAGCGCTCCACCTGGGTCCCTAGGCGCTGGGGTCTCTGGTGGAGCCAGAGGGAGGGGAGCACTGATCTCCCATCTCCCTGGCTGCAGAAGGGAGCCACTGCCAAGGGACCCAGGTGGAGTGAATGGGCTACAGGACGCATGTGGTTTCCCTTCTGCAGCCAGAGGCATGGGAGATCAGTGAGGAGCAGCCTCCTCGCTGAACTCCTTCTGTCTGGCTGCAGAGGGGGGGGGGCGGAGTGGAGAGGGAAAGTGGGACTGCTGGCAGAGCATCCAGGACCCACCATGCTTGAGGAGGGGCAGGACTCTCAAAATCAGTGCCTTCTGCAGGCCACCCACCATGACTTGCTGTGAGTAATTTATAAGTGTAAAATAGTGAATATAAAAATGGGCACAGTAGCAACAATAATTTTACTTTAAATATGTATTGATTTGTAGTCCTTAATGGTGTATACATCGATACATTTTTTTATGAGTTGATAGACTGGCCCTTCAGGGTTGTAAAAATGATATTTTTGGTCCTTGAGCTAAAAAGGTTGGGAACCACTGACCTAGATGAACACGATTTGTTGGGGAAGAGTGAATGTGGTTTTTGTGAAGGGAAATCATGCCTTACTAATTTACTAGAATTCTTTGAGCATGTGAACAAGCATGTGGACAAAGATCCAGTGGATAGCGTATACTAAGACTATCAGAAAGCCTTTGACAAGATCCCTCACCAAAGGCTTTTAAGCAAACTAGGCAGTCATGGGATAAGGGGAAGATCCTCTCATGGATTAGTAACTGGTTAAAAGAGAGGATAAGAATGGGTCAGGTCTGTACTGGGGCCAGTGCTTTCAACATATTCATAAATGATCTGGAAGAAGGGGTAAAGACTGAGATGGCAAAATTTGCAGCAATACAGAATTACTCAAGGTAGTTAAATCCAAAGCATACTGCGAAGAGTAGCCAATGGATCTCACAAAACTGGGTGGGCAACTAAATGGCAGATGAAATTCAATGTTGATAAATGCTAAGTAACTCACATTGGGAAACATAATCCCAACTATATTTCAGAGATCTCGGAGTCATTGTGGATAGTCCTCTGAAAACATCAGCTCAAAGTGCAGCAACCGTCAAAAAAACGAACAATGTTAGGAACCATTAGGAAAGAATAGGAAAAAAGACAGAAAATATTGTAATGCTACTATATAAATTCACGGTAAGCCTCCACCTTAAATACTGTGTGCAATTCTGCTCTCCCCATCTCAAAAAAGATGTATTAGAATTGGAAAAAGTACAGAGAAGGGCAACAAAAATTATTAGGGTTATGGAACCACTTCTGTATGAGGAGAAATTAAAAAGACTAGGACTTTTCATCTTGGAAAAGAGATGAGTAAGGGAAAATATGATAGAGGTATACAAAATCATGAATGGTGTAGAGAAGGTGAATAAGGAAATGTTGTTTATTCCTTCACATAATGCAAGAACCAGGAGGCGCCACCAAATGAAATTAATAGGCAACAGGTTTTAAAAGAAACAAAAGGAAGTACTTTGTTGCACAACACCCAGTCAACCATGGATGTCTTTGCCAAGGGATGTTGTGAAGGCCAAAACTACAACTGGATTCAAAATAGAATTTGATGAGTTAATGGAGTCAATCAGTGGCTATTAGCTAAGATGGTCAGGGATGCAACGCCATGCTTTGGGTGTCCCTAGCCTCTGTTTGCCAGAAGCTTGGACTGGATGATGGGATGGATCACTTGATGATTGTCTGTTCTGTTCATTCTCTCTGAAGCATCTGGCCATTGTCAGAAGACTCCATACTGGGCTAGATGGACCATTGGTCTGACCAGTATGGCTGTTCTTATGTGAGGCCCATCATACAGTTTCAATTCTAGAGTTTGTTGTATTTTTTATCATGAATCTTGTATTACACAGCTATAATGTAATCTGGACTTACTTTAATTCATTTTATTGTTTAATGCAGCAAAGTTCATAAGGCTCTTTTAGCTTATTTTTGAAAATACACCGAAGGCCACCTACTTGTGACAGCTTATACTCGTCTCTCCTTCATACCAATGTTGGCTATCTGAGCTTAGGAAAAAGCCTACAGCCAAGTCTATAACCTGATGGAAATTGCAATGCCCATGTAATTTGTGTATTTAGGCCCTAATACGGTAAAGCTCTTAGACACGTGATTAAGACCCATTGACTGCAATAGGATTTAAACATATGCTTGAATATTTGCTGAACTGGTGCCATAAGTAGTGTCCCTCTCTTACCAGTGGGGAAATTGAGGCTGAGAGAAGTTCTGGTTTGCCCAAGGCAGCAAGGAGAAAAAGTGTTGGAGCTGCAACTAAAACTCTGTTTTTTGCCTCCAGTCCTGTACTCGGTCATGGTTTGTTTTTAATGAGATTTTAAAGATTCTTGCTCACATACACAGATATTTATCTGCTTAAAAGGCATTCTGTCTTTTTCCCCCTACCCCTTCAAACAGCCCCCCATCCCTCCAAACCAAAACCTACATACAGGAAAGGACCTTGGGTTGGAACGCTCTCCTCTGGAGGATAGAGTGGGCACTCATTAGGATTAGGTGGCACACTTCACAACAGCCATCTTCTGTACACTGAAATCACGGGGCCTTAATCTATTCCATTATTTTGTTGAGGGGATTGTGAATGGATGCTTGAGTTCATTGTTTCACCATCCTGAGTAGACTTTAGTGGTTTTTGGTCTGACTTTTAAATGCTAAGCAAGCTTTGGGTTTGGACCCAGACTTGGGCTTGGGTCTCTGTCTATCAAAGTTCTGATTAAATATGAAGTAACATCCACTCATTGCTGGAGATGAGAAGGAGCTTTGCCTCTTTCTTCCTCTCTGTGGCCCAAAGCCTCTTTTCTGCTGTAAGCAGATTTTGAGTGGATGGGGTAGGAGAGAAAAAATTACTCTTATTTTTTTTCATGCAGTGTTGTTGCAGCTCTCTAGGTGCCAGGTTATTAGGGAGAAAATGTCCTAATGGGTGAGGTCATGTCTTTTATTGCACTAACTTCTGTTGGTGAAAAAGACAAGCTTATGCAGAGCTTCTCTTAGTCAGTGTCACAACTAAATACATGGTGGACCAGATTCCTTAGCATAAATTTCAAGGAATTAACTACAACCACAGGAGAGCCCCTCCCAACAGTGTAGATGGTGTCTGACTCTACACTGAAGCAGTGGCAGTTGTGCTGCTGAAGCATTTCAAGTGTAGATATACCCCAACTCCAATACCTGACTGCCAAAAAGCTATAACCTAGAGCATAATTCTCGATGGTGACAGCAGTGCAACCATGGTTCTGAATGCTCAGTTTTGCTGCTGCCAGTCTTGTTAATTTCATGTTGCTGTTGCTTTGCAAAACTATGAAGAGGAATAAATGCTGTATTGATTTAAAATCAGTTCATTTTTGGAAAGTATTTTCAAAAATGAGCTAGAAATTTAGGTTTGTTATCACTCTTTTAAAGATGAAAGCCTCAATTTCTGCAAAAAATTAGGCTAAGCAGGGAAAATTTGCCACTGGCAAATGATTTTTCAAGCCCTAATGTGTAATCAGCAGATGTCATAAAATGACCATGATTGGGTCTGGTCAGCATTTGGATAAGAAACATCCATTTTTTGTGGAATAACTGCAGCTGTTACATCTCGTCTCCTGCAGAAAGAGTTTCTGCAGTTACTTTTTTTTTTTTTTTAAGGTTAGAAATGTATATTTAGAAAAAAACTAGGACTATATTTGAAAATGTGATATTGAATGTCATAACAACCAGATTTAAGATTCCTACAACAATTGCAACTGTACTCCTTTGGGTGTAGACATTATAGTTAGATCTTTGGCATGTGGTCACTCCACAGTGGGCAATTTTAATATTAAACCCTTTTTATGGCATTGTGTAGGCAGGTCAGGGTTCAGGTATACTATCCTGTTACTGATCCACAGCTGTGCGGTCAGATCTTGTTTACAAAAATCTTTTTCCTCTGGCTGAGGGGCTCTAACAATCAGCAGAGTTGTGAAGTGGCTATTTCTCAGCAATATAGTATGCAAATCCCTTGCTCTGATTGCATGCTGATTTCAGAACTCCATATCCATATGCCCCTAACAAAAATCTTCTGTACAATGAGATTTTTTTTTTCCAATAAAATTTCCCACCACTGATAGCAATGGAGTAGTCTGTTGGTATTTGTATCATCATCCCCCCCCCCCCCCCCCCCAATATCTGCTTTAGGCAGGTTTAGGTAACAACATGGTAGTAAAAAAGCAAGAGGCTCTTCCTGCATCAGTATTCCGGCTGGTGGTAGTGTCATGAAACTTTAAAGATGAAGCTCCATGAAGACACAGCCAAACTTGGCTGCTTGAGTTTCTCATTCCTTCCTATGCAATTATTTCTCTTAACACTGCAAAGTTCTGGCTTTTGAAAAAGGCTATCACATTCTTTTTTTTCTCCCAGTAAATTTTTTTTAAATGTGTTTTTGTAGACTACATAGACTTCCACTCTGTAACCTCTTCACCTTTCCTCCAGTCTTTTACCTTTGCATGCTGTGGTTTGTAAGTGTAGTGCTTTAAAATGTTGTGTGGTCCCTGAATACTGATAGATAATGTAGCCTGAGGATGTCATATGTGAGGAGATAATAGATCACATTTTTGCAAAATGTCATCACAGAAAGATTGCATCACTGATTTAGGAAAGACATTATTGAAACATTTGTAAGAAGAAATCTGTCAAGCTGCATCAGTTTGTTTATATGAACATTTTTAGTGTGTGTATTTAAATTGGATAAAAAAATGTATAATGCAAATAGAAAATTATATAACTAGAATTTTATATACTGGAATCTTTAGCTCATGATTTTTTTCCCTTATTTTAGTTTTGTCCTCCGTCATAAACAAAACATAAACATTACACTTCTTTGTCCCTTTTTGAAAAGTTTCTTAGACCTATTAAATGTCAGACATCCAAATGTTGCTGTTTAAATAATGACCTGACAGGTGAAGAGGAGTGGGATGTTACTATTCACTTTGTGCATGCGTGTGTGCGTGCAGAGCTGTAAAGCTATAAAGCAATAAGATGGTTTTTTTTTTTTTTTACATCTATGACAAGCTGCACCTGCTGGACACTTTTAAATTAATCCCAACACTATCCGTGTGCTGTTCACGCCCCTTTGGTCTGGGTAGAGTCTAGGCACTTTTTATCTCTAAGCATACTCCCTGAGCATAGCCTGTTGTCTGGTATACCTTTCAGAAGTGGGACCTTGTGGCCCAGCTGCCGAGGCCCAAGACTCCCCAATAACTTAAGCATACCCTTCCCAGATCTCCACTCTTATGGTTACTCTGGTGTACAGTTTACTCTTTCAGGGATACGTGATACTTGAAGCAAATAATGCACAGACTTTGCAGAAGGACCTGCTGTATCATCCCCACTTCTGAATTTGTCAATGCATCCTGACTTCTGTGTGTCTTCCATTGTACATTGATAAAGGCAAAGACTGTTTGTTGTGTGTTGTATAGTGCAAAACATGGCACTAAACAAATAATAATCCCAAACTGCCAAACGAGTAAACAGCATTATATGTTCTAGAAGAGGACCAGTTTCTGAAACCTATTTAACATTTTAGTAAGGTTCTCCTTACTCATAATGTTAAACTTAATAGCCCTTATTACATAGCTTACTTTGGGTGGCAGAATAGTCAAGTATTTTAAAAAAGTAATGACGCCATTTCGATCTGAATATATTATGCAAACTTGGAACACTTGAGGTCAGGGTGGTGCAGCATGATTTTTTTTTCAAATTTGGTTCAAACCACTGTCCATCAGTGGATCTCAGGCACTTCAAGCTAAAGAATTCCTACAATGAGTGAGTAAACTAACTTGGTACACAGACCAATGCAAATTTAATTTTAAAAAAACAAACAAACCATGTACTTTTACACTATGTCCAGGTACTTGAAACTTGCTTTTCACCAAAATAAATGCAATGTAACAGTCTTATTCTAGATTTGTTAACAACACCTTTGCTGTTTTAAGTTGGTTGTTGCCATATGGAAATATTGTAATTTTAGCAAAAGCCTGAATTTACTGACTGAGTGAAGCAGGTCTTATATGCAATCCAGTGGTATTTCTTTCCCTACTTGGCATTTGTGCATTCATGTGACCTGGCTTTGATTTATCATTAGGTAAATATTTGCATAGTAATTCCTAAAATGCTGTATCTCGCATAAATGAATTGATGAAAAACAGTCTTTAAGTGTTAAACATAAACATGACTTGCAGCCCTAATGCCAAATGTACATGCATGTTAATATAACTGTTCAGTATTCATGTGAGAAATGCTGAGGTGAATTAGACTGAGTAACATCTCAATATTTGTTCTTTAAATTTAAGGATAATGCCTTGAATAAATGTATAGAAATGTAGTATGCCAGGGGATATACACTCACATTCATAGAAGTGGAATTTAAGGAACTATTTAGAAGTGGTGGCTACAAAAGCTTTTCCTAAATGACCCCATTAACACACGAGAGCATTCAGTAACACAAGCATACTGTACGCATTCTTCAGTGGTTGCCCAAAGCGTCTATGTAGCTATTAATATTTTATGTTTTCATGATACTTGTTCTCTTGCACTGTTTAAAAAGAAAACTCTTTAGACTTGCAAACTTCCTGTCAGGAGGACTTAGAAGGAATCATTAGCAGCAGACACTCCTTGGAAGATCATTATCAATGAGAGCTGGATGAAGTAAACAAAAACAAACAACCCCTTCACTTTTTTTTGCAAAATCTTGGCTTTTTCTGTGTGAATGTTTTTTGATGGCTTGATATTTTCTGAGCAGCCTTAGTACTGGTCAAATAAAATGGAGGAAAAATTAACCTAGTGGAAAAGCTTTTATCCTTTTGTCAGTGTTAGAATACTTGAAATTTTCCAGCCAGCTGTATCAACCTAGATAAATTAATACATTTCTAATTATTATTGGATACTGAAACAACTATAAACAGTCCTCATTTGACTTGTTTGGCTTCAGATAAAAACTCACTGAAGTGATACTGGTATGTGCCTTGAATGCTGAAACTCATACCATTTAACAATTGCAACCCAGATGTGTGGGACCACATTCTGAAAGAAATCTTTCTTGGACCCGCTCTTTGAGCCTTCAAACAACCTCTCAGCTTCTCCAGTCTCATCATCAGAAGCAAGCTCACCGCAGATGAGGATACACCAACTCAAAGCATCCGACCCTGTCAAAAGAACAGATGCAAAACCTGTAGCTAAATCTCTACTGCTATAATGATCAATACCCCCTACAACACACCTTTTGAGTGCTTGCTCATGTTCATTCCATTGTAGGTGTGTGTGTGCCTTCATGCACGGTTACTGGAATTTTTTTTCTCTTTATCAGTATCCATAGGGCTGGCTTTGGCACTCCCTGAAGCCCCACGCACATGCCGCGGTATATGAAGCGCTGCTGGCCTACGCCCCCTCAGTTCCTTTTTTCCGCCTGTGACAATTGCTGGAACTGCTTCGTCTTGCATCGTAAGTGGATAGTTGCCTAAAGTGCCTGGGGGAAGTTCATTATAAGAAAAAATAAGATTTGTAAGGTTTTCAGACCTTGGACCCAAAAAGACCGAGAGCTCCTTGAAAGCTTACTGATGGAAGCAGCACTCAGACTGGCCTCCAAACTAACCCGTTCTGCTTCAGTACCAAGCGTGGCATCAGTGCAGAGCGTGCCGTCGGCATTGACCCGCCTCGGCACTGGACGACTTCTAGGAAGAAGCAGTGAAAGCAGTGCACGGAGCAGAGTCACTCCCTTGCACTGTCCAAGAAGCAGGGTTGAGCACATGGCTGCACCGAAGCCAAGCAGTGGAGATTCGCTCACCAGCGCTTATGTGTCCAACCAGAGAGCCACCCCTGACTTCTGGGAGTTGGGGGGAGCGTCTCTTCATCTGTCGGCACCATCGAAAATGGAGGCATTTCAGGTGGCATGGACCTTGTTGGCCTTGCCCACGTCATCCTGCCCCGGCCTCTGCCCATAGAGAAGGGGCTGGTGTCACAGGAGAAGCCTGCATTGGAACCCCTGGTTGGCTCAGGTGATCTCCAGAGCGGGGAGGAAGATCGCCAACAAACTGGTCACCCTGGGTGGAGGAGTTAACGTGGCGCCGCTCCCCCAGAAGTTGCTCTAGGTCACAGTCGCTGGCGCACCCCGTATCGGTGGGACATGGAGTGATGTCACCTTCCCGGCACCTGTCACGATCCCTGGCACCGGGAGAAGTTCGCTCCAGGAGGCGGTGCCTGCCTTGGTTGCCTGCAAGAGGCTGCTCCCCAGAGGGAAGTTGGCACCACTCTTGCTCCACGGCACCGAGGAGTTCGCCCGCACTGGTGCGGCACAGAACCCGGTTGCTGGAGGCTGACGTGGCATTGAAAAGGAAGCAGTGCTCTAAGTCATTGGTGCCCAGGCGCCGCTCTGGGCGATCCAGTTTGCAGTTGGAGCATGGTTCCCCACGTTGGCACCAGTCATGGCACTGGCACCAGGTCTCGTTGTCATCAGGATCGATGATGCTGAGAGGCTGTTCTCCAGAGCGCCGGAGCACTCACAGATCGGGTCATTGCTCCCCTGCCTCTCAGAACCATACAGTGGGACCCTCTGAGGTAGCCCCGCTGTGGTCGTCTGACAGTGAATTGGTGTCCTCTCGAGAGGACAGCCACCGGGCGAGTTGTCACTGCCAGCAAAAGATGGCCATATTAGGGACACTGGGGGTTTCCAGTGGGGCTGGATCCGCAGTTGTTCAGGTTGTCTGGGATGCAGTTCGCACCACCAGTGCCAGAGAAGGGCCATCGTTTGGCCTCCGATGATTTGGACCCCCAGGAAGGGACGTCTGTTGGAGGGCCTCTCATCAGTGGGAAGGGATGCCATCACCCACTGTGTCCCTCCAGTCCTTCTCCCTCTTCCCCAGACAAGGCGGTCACCCAGGGACACTTGGAGCTCCTGGATGATTTCAGGGCACATCAAGAGCTTCTCAAGAGGGTGGCTTCCAACTTGTGGTTGGAGGTGGAGGAGCTGAAGGAGCTGTCAGTCTCTTGAATGTCCTGGCAGTGGGCCCCCCCAGCCCAGGTTGCCCTCCCATGCACGCTCCAGGGCCAGGCGCTAGACTTTAATATCATCTTGGAGGAGAGTATCTTGGTGGCCAGAGCATCACTGCAGGTGTCTTTGGACGCAGCAGACTTGGCGGGCAGAGCCGTGGCCTCCACCATCTGCATGCGTAGGTGCTCATGGCTGTAATCCTTGGGGCTGTCGCAGGAGGTCCGACAGTCCATTCAGGACCTCCCCTTCCGACAGGTCAGCCTTGTTTTCGGACCAGATGGATGCAAAGTTGCATGGTCTGAAAGACTCTAGGGCCATGCTCTGCTCCTTGGATCTTCGTTTGCCCCAGACCTCCTAGATGTCCATTCTGTCCTCAGGGTCAGCAACAGCAGCGGTACCAGCCACAGCGGTTCACGCCCTCAGACAGAGGGACAAATAGGTGGTCTAGGAGACGTCAACCAATGCCAGGGTCCTCCTCAGCCCCCCAGCAAGGGTTGTCTAGGTGATCCGATAATCAAAGGAGACCATTTTAAAGGTGCACCCGAGGGTGGCGTTCCTATTCCCTGGATCCCTCCCGTCCCTTCTCAAGCTGCCCAGTTCCCTTCCTGTCCAAATGGGCCAAGGTCACTTTGGATCTCTGGGTCCTTGGCATAATTTTGGCAGGCTATGCCCCCTCCCAACAACCTTCTCTCCCTGTCCCTCTTCAGGGGCCCCTCTCACAAGCAACTCCTCATGCAAGAGGTAGAGATCTTTCTCAGCCTGAGGGCCATAGAAAGGGTTCCACCTGACAAGAAGGGGAAAGGGTTTTACATGAGGTACTTCTTCCTCTCTTAAGCGAAAGGGGGTCTAAGACCCATACTAGACCTGTGTCATCTCAAAATATCTCAGGAGACTGAAGTTTCACACAGTCTCCTGGACCCAGGGACGGGATTATGGAAACTAGGGAGATGTCCTCGACCTAAAGGACGCATGCTTCCACATTTCTATCTTCCCCAGTCACAGGCATTTCCTCCATTTTGTGGTAGCTGGCTCCCACTACCAGTTTGCAGCACTCCCCTTTGGCCTTTCCTTGGCCCCAAGGGTGTTTACAAAATCTGTGGTGGTGTTGGCGGTGCACCTGAGGCACAAAGGGGTCCAAGTATCCCCTATCTGGACGACTGGCTAATCGGGCAGGTCCAGGGGCCCAGGTCCAGAACAGTGTAGATCTGACATGCACCACCTGCTGCTGGCTGGACCTGCTAATAAACGAACAGAAGTCTACATTAACCCCAGTGCAGCAGCTAGAGTTCATTGGGGCGGTCCTGGATGCTTCCCAAGCCAGTTTTCCGACCCCAGCCATGCTTCAAGGTGATGTCTGCAGTCATCGGTCACCTGCACCTTTGCCTGATGACAACAGCCAGGCACTGTCTGCAGCTGCTAGGCCACATGGCGTCCTGCACTTGCATAGTGAGGCTGTCTCGTCTAAGACTCAGACCACTTCAGTTGTGGCTGCCTCAGTTTATGCCACGAGCAAATATTCTCTGGATGGGGTGGTCACAGTTCCCCCCCAGATCTTGGCCACACTAGTCTGGTGGCAGAGCCCCCAGGCAGTGTTGAGGAGTATGTTGTTCAAAGAGCTAGTCCCCTTGGTCACCCTGATATCGGAGGCCTTGGACTTAGGGTGGGGGGCCCATATCAGCACCAACTTTGGCACATAGGGGATTTGGTCAAGGGAGGAGAGGTGCATGTACATCAACGTGAGAGAGTTACGGGCTATTCGACTAGCATGTGGAGTGTTCCTCCACTTTATTGTGGGCAAGGTGGTGCAGGTACTGACAGATAGTGCAGCAACCATGTATTACATCAACAGGCAGAGGGGAACCTGTTCCTCAGCCCTCTGCAGGGAAGCCATTTGTCTGTGGGAGCTGGTGGTGAGGCACAATTTTGACATAATAGCCTCTCACCTCGTGGGAGTAAGGAACAACGAGGTGGACCGCCTCAGCAGGTCGTTCTTACCCTGCCATGACTGGTTGCTGTATCCAGGTGTGATCTCTATGATTTTCCAACAGTGGGGCTCTCCCCAGGTAGACCTGTTTGCATCAGCATGGAGCAAGAAATGCCTGCAGTTCTGCTCCCTCTGCGGTCTGGAGGCCTGGTTGCTCTCTGACACCTTCCTTCTGCAGTGGTTGGGGAGCTTCATGTATGTGTTTCTATCCATCCCTCTTCTTCACAAAGTCCTGCTGAAAATCAGCATTCGCTGTGTCCCTCTTATCTTAATTGCATTGGCCTGGCTGTGCCAGCACTGATTCAGCATGCTGCTGGACCTATCGATCGCCCCCGACCCCACTGGAGCTTCTGAGATGGCACGATCTCCTGTTCCAGGATCACTTGCTGCAGCCGGACCTGGACTCCCTACACCTCACGGCGTGGAAGGTCTGTGGCTGAGCGCCAACGAGCAAGCCTGTTCAGCACAAGTTCAGCAAATCCTGCTGGGTAGCAGGAAGGCTTCCACGCAGGTCGTGTATCTGGCTAAATGGCAATGATTTACCCTGTTGGGCAGAGTCCCAGGGGATTTCGCCAGGGCTGTCGCTGATACAGGCAATCCTGGAGTATTTGTTGCAATTAAAACTCCAGGGGCTAGCCGTGGCCTCCCTGAAGGTCCACCTAGCAGCTATATCAGCATTCCACCAGCCTTTAGAGGGGAGGTCAGTTTTCTCCCACGCTATGACGATTAGGTTCCTGAAAGGGGTGGAGACACTCTATCTGTAGGTCTGTGATCCGGTGCCTCCCTGGGATCTCAACCTGGTCCTCTCATGGCTCACAGGGACCCCCTTTGAGCCCATGGCTATATGCCCTTTACTGCTGTGGTCTTGGAAGCTGGCCTTCCTGTTGGCCCTTACCTCAGCAAGGAGGGTCTCTGAGATTAGGGCACTGACCTTGGAGCCCCCTTATACTGTGTTCTATAAAGACAAGGTTTAGCTGCGGCCACTCCCGGCCTTCCTGCCTAAGGTGGTTTCCCAATTTCATTATAACCAAGACATTTTTCTCCCCATGTCCCTTCCCACCCCTCCTTCCCCTCTTCCCCCCCCCCCCAAAAAAAAAAAAACCCCGCATGGTTCGGAGGAGGAGGGGAGGTGGCACGTGCTAGATGTTAGACGAGCATTGGCTTTCTACATCGAGCGCACAAGACCGTTCCGGAGATCTACACAACTCTTCATCATGGTGTCTGATTGGATGAAGGGCTTACTTGTTTCCGCCCAGTGCATGTCATTATGGATCACTTCCTGAATCAAGTTCTGCTATGAGCAAATGAAGGTGCCGCTTTCAGGGATAATTACAGCCCACTCAAGCAGAGCTCAAGCTTTGTCTACAGCCTTCCTAGCGAGAGTGCCTGTGCAAGACATCTGCAGGGCTGCCACCTGGTCGTCTGTACACACCTTCACGTCACATTACGCCATCGTCCAGCAGGTGTGGGATGACGCAGTCGTTGGCAGAGTGGCGCTGCAGGCAGCTCATTTGTAATTCATTCCATGACCACACACCCACCCCCCACCCCTCGTCCCTGCTGCTGGAGTTGGTGGAAAGAAGGGACTGAGGGGGGCGTAGGGCTGGCAGCGCCTCATATACTGCGGCATGTGTGCAGGGCTCCAGGGGGTGCTGAAACCGGTCCTCTGGGTACTGCTAAAGGGGAAAAAGTTGGAGTAACTGTGCACGAAGGTGTGCACACACGTACAATGGAATGGACATGAGCAACACATCTCAAAACAACTGTTACAAGGTAAGTAACTGGCTTTTTGAAGATACAAGGGTCCCACACATACCTATCACAATGTGTGATGTACTTCATCCAGGCTCTAAATGACCCAATAAGTATGTGGGTGAAATGAGACAATCACAATGTGTTCAAATGAACTTGCATAGAAAAATGATAAAAGACAAACACCTTGTTGCCTGAGGGTGAACACTTTTCACAAGCAATCACTTTAGCTGCTCTCTCTCTCTCTCTCTCCTTGCTGTATCAGACATTAGGAGCCCTAACCCCATCCACCACCTTCTTTAGGGGATGCCTTCTCCTAATTTTGCTTTCAGTTCTGGTTTATCAAAGGAGAGCCTCACTGAGTGAGTTTCTGCCTTGTACACCGGCCAACAGAAGGTGCCAACAATTACGCTGGATGCCTGCCTGCTCTTCACCTCCAGCTGGGTTTGCAAATAGTTAACTCTCTTTCTGACATCAGTCTGTGTGCACGCGCGTGTGTGTGCGTATCATCAAATATATATAGACATGTAATCACCAATCATCATTGCTTGCGTATGAATTTAGCCCCCTCCAAATTCACACATACTGTGGCTTTCTCAACTTTTAAAGGAATGCCAGGTCCCTCATATACCCTCTGCTACAGCGTACTATTTCACACCAGTTTATGATTGCCCCTGGGAAAAGGTCCTGTATCTACATCTACCCTAAATCTCTTTGCTCTAATGATTAAGGCTATGTCTATATTGCTTCACAGTTTGGAGCACGGGAGTGAATAACAGTTTGTATGGAAGTGCTGCGTTGTAACTTTGCTGTGTGGATGCTATAGACATGAACTAAAAGGTTCCTAATTTGCACTAATATAGTCCTGGTTGAAGAGTACTGAGCAAAAATGGGGTGATGGATGTACCCTGTTAATGTCTCTTATAAAAGATAAGCAAGGATGTGGCAAAATGTTAAACTAACAAATCATTACTTAATAGGATATAGTTTTGTTTTTGAATATGTGGAAAGCAAGCTACTTCAGCTAACAAACTTTATAAATGGTTACAGTCAACCCTTTCTTATGTACAAACTATTTTCCTGTGGTACAGTATATAACTTTTACTACTTAAGTTCTAACTTCCCTACCGCAGTCAGCCCATTATTTCTAAATGAAAATACTCCTATTCTCGTTCTAGTGCATCCTTAAAAAATTGTCTAACTCCAGTAGCACTCTTCTTAAAAGAATTTTTCCATGACATCAGGAAGGTCTTTAAAGTCTAGGGAGACCCAAAGTACTCTTGACACTCATTATAGAGAAGATCTTATGGAACCTGTTGAATCAAAAAGTCGAAATAAAATAAACTTTTTCTAGATTTCATGGTTTATAATTGTCCTTTATGGAAAGTTTTAGATTCTTCAGCTGTTGATCGTGCCATCAGAAAAGTGCTGGAACTTTTCATGCCTGTTCCTATTCAATTTGATCTGTGGCTATGAGGTTTTTTTAATTTTAAGTGGTGTAGGGGAGAATAGTTGTTCTTATAGCATTTTGACTTCACAGCCACTGGAGGTGAATGGCTTGTGCCTAATTGCAACTTTAGAGCTTTGAGTTATTTGGATTTTGAGTGGAAACAGTCTTTTTCCCCTTATGCCATGGTAATGTTTGGAATTTGCTGAGAGAGCAAAATATTCTTCAGACTTTAAGATGTATGTGGAATGGATGAGTGATTTTTTTGTTTGCTGATCTGACAGATTTGTACTTTTGAATGTGAACCCAACAAACTTTCTACAATTAGGCTGTCTGGTACAAGTTTGATAACGTTTTGTAAACCTCAAGTATGAACAACATCTTCTGTTTTCTTATGATAGCTGCTTTCTGGCTTTCCAAGGCTAAAAGTTTTTAGAAACCTCAATGTGAAATTTGGTCTCTTAAAACCAAATGTTGAATGCAGTCTTCTTTTGAGGTTACATTCATCAGAAATGTTCTTAGGATCGTGGTGCTCCACCAGGTGCTTCTCTTCTACTATGCAGAAATGACCAGAAGTGCTAAGCAAAGGAGGGGAAGGTAGCTCCTGCACATATCAAGAAATTTGTAGTTTTTCTGCTAATGGAACAATGTAAATGGATGTTTAGTTCTCAGCTTTGTATTTTAGTGTAAATCTTAACAATTCCTTTCGCTCACATGTGAGTACTGAAGAGTCTATTAAGGTTATTCGTGCATATCTTGGGTTTTTTTTTTTATCTTTTCAATGAGAATGAGAAGTCAAATTTTATATTTGCAATGATTGTCTTAGGATGTTTATAGGGAAGGTTAAACTCTGCTGCATCAGACTGGTGTAGGAATTTGCTTTCCCATACGTATGCCAACCCACAAAAGCATTCTGTTACTGGATTCTTTTTGTGGTCCTAGGTTCTAGAATTATAGAAGATTAATGTTGGAAGGGACCTTAGGAGGTCATCTAGTCCAACCCCCTACTCAAAGCAGAACCAACTCCAACTAAATCATCCCAGCCAGGGCTTTGTCAAACCAGGCCTTAAAAACCTCTAAGGATGGAGATTCCACCACCTCCCTAGGTAACCCATTCCAGTGCTTCACCATCCTTCTAGTGAAAAACTTTTTCCTAATATCCAATCTAGACCTCCCCCACTGCAACTTGAGACCATTGCTCCTTGTTCTGTCATCTGCCACCATTGATAACAGCTTAGCTCCATCCTTTTGGGAAGCCCCCTTCCCGAAGTTGAAGGCTGCTCTCAAATTTCCCCTCATTCTTCTCTTTTGCAGATTAAACAAGCCTAATTCCCTCAGCCTCTCCTCATAAGTCATGTGCTCCAGCCCCCTAATAATTTTGTTGCCCTCCACTGGACTCTCTCCAATTTGTCCACATCCTTTCTATAGTGGGAGGGCCCAAAACTGGGTACAGTACTCCAGGTGTGGCCTCACCAGTGCTGAACAGAGGAGAATAATCCCTTCCCTCAATCTGCTGGCAATACTCCTACTAATGCAGTGTGCCTAGTATGCCATTAGCCTTCTTGGCAACAATGTCATACTGTTGCCTCATATCCAGCTTCTTATCCACTGTAACCCTCAGGTCCTTTTCTGCAGACTGCTGCTTAGCCAGTCAGTTCCTAGTCTGTAGCAGTGGATGGGATTCTTCCATCTACATGCAGGACTCTGCACTTGTCCTTGTTGTACCTCATCAGTTTTTTTGTTTTTGTTTTTGTTTTGTTTTGTTTTGTTTTTTTTTGGCCCAATGCTTCAATTTTGTGTAGGTCACTCTCTGTATTCTATCCCTACCCTCCAGCGTATCTACCACTCCACCAACTTAGTGTCATCCACGAGCTTGCTGAGGGTGCAATCCACCCCATCCTCCAGATCATTAATGAAGATGCTGAACAAAACTGGCCCCAGGACAGACACCCCCGCCCCTCCCCCCGGCACTACACTTGATAACGGCTGCCAAATACACATCGAGCCATTGATAACTACCTGTTGAGCCCGATGATCCAGCAGCTTTCTATCCACCTTATAGTCCATTCATCCAACCCATACTTATTTAACTTGGCTGGCAAGAATACTGTGGGAGACCGTATCAAAAGCTTTGCTAAAGTCAAGGTATATCACATCTACTGCTTTCTCACATCCACAGAGCCAGTCATCTCATCATAGAAGGGAATCAGGCTGGTCAGGCATGACTTGCCCTTAGTGAATCAATGCTGATTATTCCTGATCACCTCCCTCTCCTCCAAGTGCTTCAAAATTGATTCCTTGAGGACCTGGTCCAGGATTTTTTTTCTGGGGACTGAGGTGAGGCTGACTGGTCTGTAGGCCCCCAGATTCTCCATCTTCCCTTTTTAAAAGATGGGTACTGTATTTGCTTTTTTCCAGTTGTCTGGGACCTCACCTGATTGCCATGAGTTTTCAAAGATAATGACCACTGACTCTGCAATGACATTAGCCAACTCCCTCAGCATCCTCGGATGTATTGCAATCGGCTCCATGGACTTGTATGTCCAGCTTTTCTAAATAGTCCAGAACCTGTTCTTTCAGCACTGAGAGCTACTCACCTCTTCCCCAGTGTAGTAGTCTGGGAGCTGACTTTGTGAAGATAGGGGCAAGAAAAGCATTGAGTACTTCAGCTTTTTCCACATCGTCTGTCACTAAGTTGCCTCCCTATTCAGTAAGGGGCCCACACTTTCCCTGTTGACCTTCTTGTTGCTTACATACCTGTAGAAACGCTTCTTGTTACCCTTCACATCCCTTGCTAGCTGCAACTCCAGTTGTGCTTTGGCCTTCCTGATTTCACCCCTGCATTCTTGAGCAATATTTTCATACTTCTTCCTAGTCATCTGTCCAAGCTTCCACTTCTTGTAAGCTTCCTTTTTGTGTTTAAGTTCACCGAAGATTCCTCTTTTAAGCCAAGCTGGTCGCCTGCCACATTTGCTGTTCTTTCTGCACATCGGGATGGCTTTTCCTGTGCCCTTAATAAATTTTCTTTAAAATACAGCTGGCTGTCCTGAACTCCTTCCCCCCTCTCATATTAGCCTTCAGGGAATCCTGCCCATCAATTCCCTGAGGGAATCAAAATCTGCTTTTCTGAAGTCCAGAGTCCGTATTCTGCTGCTCTCCTTTCTTCCTTTCGTCAGGATCCTGAACTTGACCATCTCATGGTACCTGCTGCCCAGGTTGCCATCCACTTCTACTTCCCCTAACAATTCTTCCCTGTTTGTGAGCAGCAGGTCAAGAGAACCACAGCCCCTTATTTAGTTCCTCCAGCACTTGCACTAGGAAGTTGTCCTCAGCATTCTTCAAAAGCTTCCTGGATTGTCTGCGCACTGCTGTATTGTGCTCTCAGCAGATGTCAAGTTGATTGAAGTCCCCTGGGAGAACCAGGGCCTGTGATTTGGAACTTCCTTTAGTTGACCGAAGAAAGCCTCGTCTACTTCCTGGTCTGGTGGTCTATATCAGATGCCCACCACGACATCATCCTTGTTGCTCTCGCCTCTAAAGTTATCCCAGAGACTCTAAACAGGCATTTCTCCAGTTTCATACTGGAGCTCTGAGCAATCATACTACTCTTACATACAGTGCAACTCCCCTGCCTGTCCTTCTTCCTGAATAGTTTATACCCATCCATGATAGTGCTCCAGTGATGTGAGAGACCCCACCAAGTCTCTATTCCATTCATGTCATGGTTCCTTGACTGTGCCAGGACTTCCAATTCCTCCTGTTTGTTTCCCAGGCTTCTTGCATTCATATGCAAGCACCTAAGATAACTAGCCGATTTGTTCTACTTTCTAAGTATGAATCGGGAGCCTTCCTCTGTTGCACCCTCCTCCTTATATTTCCTCCGAGTAGCCCACTTCCCCACTTGCTTCTGGGCTTAGATCTCCATCTCACGGCAAACCTCCTCACTAGGTTAGCAAGTCTGTCTGTGAAGATGCTCTCCTCTCTCTTTGTTAGGTGGAGCCTGTCTCTTCCTGGCAATCCTTCTTCTTGGAACAACATCCGATGGTTAAAGAATCCAAAGCCCTCTCTGTCTCTGACACCACCCATCTAACTGCGTATTTACTTCTGCAATTCAGTGGTCCCTACCTGGGCCTCTTTTCCTTGAACAGGGAGGATGGACAACTACTCCACTTGCCCCTCAAACTCCTTTATTCTTCCCAGAGCCACATAATCTGTAGTGATCCGCTCAAGGTCATTCTTGGCAGTATCATTAGTGCCCCCATGGAAAAGTAGGAAGGGTAGCGGTCCGAGGACTTGATGAATCTCAGCAGGTTCTCCATCATCAGTCACATCCTGAATTCTAGCTCCAAGCAAGCGGCACACTTCTCGGCAGATGGATGACTCTGTCCCCTTTAGGAGAGAGTCCCAGACCACCACCGCCCATCTCTTCCTCGAGGGAGTGGTGGTCATGGAACTCCCATCCCTAGGACAGTACATACCATGCCTTCTGATCGATGGTGTCTCCTTTTGATCACTTTCCTCAGAGGATTCTTCCAAATCATTTTCCACAGTAGTACTTGTGCAGAGAACCTGAAAAAAGTTGCTTATCTCTATCTGCATTGGATTATCCTCTGTCTTCTTCTGGAGGTCACATGCTGCCAATGTTCTTCCTCATTCTTCAATCCCCCCTGCACTGCCCTCTCTAATTCTTCAACATGCTGTGCCTGCAGTACCAAATCTTGACTTCTATCCAGAAAGTCTTCATTTTCTCAGATGCAACCTTTTATAGAAAGGTTAAGACTTTATTATGGCATGCTGGAGTGGCTTTTAGTTAATTTAGGCTGCAAAAAACTCACTGAGGGAAGGGGTTTTTCCTTCAGTGTAGGAATACTACCTCCCTGAGCTACGGTAGCCATGACAACAGAAGCATTCTTCTGTTGACATCTGCATCTACACTGGGGGTTAGGCTGGCATTGCCATAGCACGAGTCAGCTTGCTTGTTCATAAACAGTGTTTTGTGCATTTTGCCTCAGTGAATCCCATTATCAACTCTCTTTTGGGGGAGAAACTTTATTTTTGTAAGCAGGAAATTCTTGATGCATGGTGTGGGGTCGGGGTGTGTGTGTGTGTGTGTGTGTGTGTGTGTGTTGCAAAAATAAACTTCCCTAAATTGTCACAGTAAATTTTCTTTAAATTATAGTGGTGATTTATGATAGAATCATAAAATATTAGAGTTGGAAGGGACCTCAGGAGGTCATCTAGTCCCAACCTCCTGCTCAAAGCAGGACTAACCTCAGGTAAATCATCCCAGCCAGGGCTTTGTCAAGCTGCAGCTTAAAAACCTCTGAAGATGGAGATTCCACCACTTCCCTAGGTAAAATAGTTAGTGTGGTTTCTATAAATTTGTTTCTTGTAATATGTAAAATCCATCTAGAGTTATTTACATTGGGTAAACAAAGATTTAAAATATATAGTAAATCAATACAAATATATATCTTGTTGTGCATCAGCCTATTGGCAGTAATCTGCATAAAAATACATATTTATATCAGTAGATGTATCTTTCAACCAGAAATAATCTGTCCAAAATGGAATATTCTGTAAACATCTTTCGTAAAGAAGGAAGTAAAAATGAATACAAAAATCTCACTGACTTGATAGAGCTAAAAAGTTGAAGTTTGGTTTGATGAAATTTCTTGTTTTTGTTGTTTCACAGGACCCTGCTTACTGGGTGAACATTCACCACCTGGAGTATACTGATGGGGGGATCCTGGACCCAGATGATGTGCTGGCAGATGTTGTGGAGGACAAAGATAAGGTAAATAATTAAAAAAAAAAAAAAAAAAAAAAAGGGGGGGGGGGGGCAGGGCAGCGGTGGTGATGGCAGTGGCAGAGTTTGAACTACAATATTGTATTTGCCTTTCTGTGTACCTTCAATAACCTTATATGGTGTGATATTCAGTACCTTTAATCAAACATACCTACCTAGACACATTGCAGCTATGTTCTTTGTTCACCACTACTGCAAAAGCAAGATGTATGATGGAAACAGCTGAAATATTCACATAAGTTTAGTATTTGATTTAAAACTTAATCCTTTAATTCAGGGAGTTTTATGGTTCTCTTGTAATCTTATGAAACTGGGGTGGTTTTAGGTGAGGTGAGGATATGGAGTTGGATGGGATATTAATTTTATGCCAGTAATGTTTCTAATGTTTTTAATCTCTTTAGAGGAAAGTCTGAGAACCACTCATGATAGGTCATGGGTTATCATGGAGAACTGCAGCAGTTTTATCTTGTAAGTCACATAGAATCCAGGTGCTTCAGAGCAGAACTGAAAGTATGGGCAGGCCACATCAGTACAGTCCTTTTTTATATAGGCCAAAAGGCCATAGCTTACGTGATAATACCAGATATTGCTGCTTAGTGATACTGGCAGACTAGTGTAGTTTAAGTAAATTCATCAATAAATTACTTGCAGTATATAGTATGAAGAGTGTAGTTCAGATGTGAATACCATTTAATTGTGTTTGAATTAAAATCTAAACCTTAAGAGTATTGATGCCAAGAAAAAAAATTAAGGTAGAGATCTAAAAAACTGGCTTCTGGTTGTGTATTTTTGAAAAGGTGAAATTTTGTTTTTCTATCTTGAAGAAAGCCGTATCAGTGTAAGACTTTTTTCTTTTCATAGGGTCATCTTTCCCCTGACACCAATAGTATTGATAATAATTACAGAGTGATTTTATAGGTTACTAAACAATTTGTATCTTGGAGGGTGTGTGTGTGTGTGTGTGTGTGTGTGTGTGTGTGTGTGTGTGTGAGAGAGAGAGAAATGAGATTAGTGCTTATTGAAAGTAGACTGCTTGGCTGGGTAGAGTTGACTTGTGCTTGGAATGATTCTGACTTCAAAACAATAGATTGATTTATAACACTACAAAAAATACTTTAACACAGGATGAATAAAACTACACAATTTTAAAGCCTATTTGATATGGAGTTGGCAGCAAGGTCTTTGAAGCATTTCATGTCACATTAATTGTATTTCACTAAATTAATACAAGAAAAAACAGTTACACTGTATGTAATTAAAGTAGACCTCACTTCTAATACGTTATATAATCTAGCAGTTGTCTCCCTTGAATTGTACACTGTTGTGAGATATCATGAGGTAGCCCATCATGATCTCAGTGGTAATCTTACAGTGAAACCTTGTTTTATTTTGGAACAATAGCTCACATTCAAAAGAATTTCATTTAGATAAGATAATGGTAGGGGTCTGGATAACTCAGGAAATGGTTATGAAATTTAGACCCGTCACCTCTATCACTTTGTTCTTTCTGTATCTGTGGCAGAAATAAGATTCAGAACAGAAAATGTTCTAGTACTTTTTAAGACAATTCAGAGAATAATTAATTATTGTATTTTATGCTCACACAAATCCAAAGAGCAATGCAGCAACTAAATCCTTCAGTTTGTCTTTCTGAATAATCATTGGTAACTTACTTTAAAAATCTGATTTTGCTCAGAAACAACTGGCAGTGTTTTTGAGCCTTGCTTCACAAAATTCCCAGGAATATTTTTGTGTGCCAACCCATGAGCAGCAACTGGACAATGGTGGTATATATAAACTGCCAAGAAGGAACAGAGAGCAATAAATGGGAAGTACAAGGCCACTAGAATCTGTTTATACTTGAAAAAATGGAACCTCCCTACCACAGTTACATGGATGCCAGGCAAAACAGGTTTAAGGTCAAATGGCTAAATTTTCAAATGCTGCCAGCAGGGAACTGGGGAGCTAAACTGGGACATGTTTGATCTTTGTCTGGTATTCTCGCTCATCTAGACTCATTTGTAACTTAGACCAGCAGGCTGCTCTTATTTCCCAAGATTGGAAGTTATACTTACTAAGCGATCGCACTTTCTTTCAAATGTTAAATACTTGACAACCTTTTGGAACTGACAGGAGTTTGGTTTCAGTGTCATCTCCTCCTCCTCCTCCTCCTCCAGGAACTACCAAGAGATCTGGGATAGGGCCCAGAGATGAGGGAGGCTCTGATGCAGTAGGTACCTTTGGCAGCTGATGGACATGCTAATATCAGCAGGGAAAAACCACAGATCATAGTAGAGGGAGGAGTATGGATTTTGGGCAAATAGAGGGGCACAAAAAGGGGGGCTGAGTGAAGTCTGGAGCTGGGTAACCAGGGCTGGCTTTGAACTGTGAATAGACCCATCAAATCATAAGCCCATCATAGCTGCTCCTTGAAATACCACACTCCCAGTAAAGAGCGCTTTAACAATCTTCACATTTTTCTGTGAGGAACATTCTTTTACTGGATCTGGGATGTTATTTTTTGGTTTTTTGATCAGGTACTTCTGCCCCACCTGTTGCTAAGTAATTTGCCCCTAATGCAGCCTCTGCTCTCCACAGCTCAAGAGGACACAAGCTATCTAGTGGCTGTCTAGAGAGCTCCTGCTGAAATGGATCACCTTAATGGTGGTAGCATTGCTTTGCTACTAAGTGCTTCAGGAATTGGCCTCCCCTGTCTTTTTGGAGGGCCTTTTCATTCAACCTGCTGCTTGGGACCATCGCCATTCACTGTGATGTAAGGGAGGATAGAATAGACATGCACATTCCCCTTCCCTGATTAAGTGTTGGGCAGGTCGTTGATCCCATGAGGAAGGTGCTGAGATAGAGATGTTGAGAGAGGCTTAGTCAGTAAGGAGGACAGAAAGATCCCACTCCTGTCTCAGCTTCGCTCTACTTCCTTATGTTGATCTTTTAGAGCCTTTGGGGGGGGAAAGGGAAGATCTGCTTCTTACAGGGCTGAAGAGTTGAGCAGTAAGAATTACAAGGTGCAATTACATTCCCTCCACAAGTATTCTGCAAGTAGAATAGGTCCCATTCTTCCTCTCTGGCCTAGTGCATGAATCACGGTTACAGTAGGACTGTCCCACAAGGAAAAAGCTATTGTGGACTTATTTTGGTGCCTTAACTCTTATCCTCCCTTCTGTGTTCAAGAGGCAAATCTCTCTCCCACTCCCAATGTGAGAACAAGCCAAAGTATTTGCAACTGAAGGCCTTGAATACTTTGTGGAGGCAATGTCCAAAGTTCAGGATTTGTCTGAGGAAGACTCCTACAACAGAGTCATGAGACAGGGTCTTCCATGACTCAGGAGAAACACCAAACCTTATCTTTTCTGGTTATAAATATGAGGATGTGCTGGAAGAAATTGCCACATTTAAGGAACAGGTGGACCAGCGGAGCTGGATGGTATTCATTGAAGTGTTCTGAAAAATTTAAAGATGCAGTGACTGGGGACCAGACTTTTAAATCAATGGGAGTTAGGCAAGTAAAAGCCTCTTAAAATCTGGCCCTAAATGCCTAGCAAATGCAGTCTCATTAAAATTATTATATTCCCAGTCCTTTTATAGAGTATTAGATACTGTCTTTTAGAAAAAAACATTATGGTTATCCTTGGAATTACCAACCAGTAAATTTTTGCATCAGTACCGGCTGGCCTAATTGAAATGCTGCTGCTGTCGCCTTTTTTTTTTTTTTTTTTTTTTTTAAAAAAAAAAAAAAAAAAAAAAAAAAAAAAAATTGTCCTAGATCATTTTATGATTGCAGTAAATGAGCACAGCTTCTGAAAAAGGAAATATGCTCACTGACCAATAAGTCTTATCAAACAAAATAGCGAATAAAGGTAAACTAGCAGATATAACTTATTTGGACTTTCAAAAATCCCCTGTCCAAGTCCTCCACAATGTACTTTGTCTCCTTAGTAGTCTTCTTGGAGGTGAGAGGCCAAGTACTGTCCTAGCTCAGATCATTTGAACTATTCAGACTCGTTGCAAGGCTGTAAATTATCTAGATGCATTTGGTAAAAACAGTGTCTTTGGAAATATTATGGTATTTCATGCTTATTCTGCAGAATCTCACTGAAGTGACTGGTTTTCTCCTTTTACTTGTGGGAAAACAGCTTCAAAAATAACTTTTTTTTTCTTGTGGTTGTGTTGTTTTTTTTTTTTTTTTAATAAAAGGACCACATACAAGGGTACAGAATTTGTATACAGTAAAAATATGGGGAAAATGCATTTTTCCATAGGTTTGTATATATTTTGATTGTATAAACTTTTGCATGTGCTGTACAGATTTCCATCTTGATTTTTAAAAAATGTGGATCTGTGTAAATACTTAAAATACAATCCAGTTCCCATTTGTTAATTGCAAAACTCATGTTAACTTAAATGAAACTAGGAGTGGGTACTTAATGTTCCTAATATGCCATAATTCTGTAAGGAAATCTGAAGTTATGTTTGTTAACATTGCAGGAATAAGGAACACTAGAGCCTATATTTATTTACATTCTGTTTTGCAAATTTAGAATCTCCTAAATGCTTGCAGATTTTAAAAATGCCCTAGTGTGCACACTTGAATCTAGGAGCAAACATTTAATGGATTTTTCTTTGAGGGTTATTTTTTTGCTTAATACTTGAATATTTAATTACTTACTATATTCAGAAGTCTAAAGTTCCAATGATGGAACAAAGGGCTGCACCAGCAAAAATGAGCATTCATCTGATGGTTCCACAAAGAGGTCATTTCAATGACCAAATGGCACTCAAGATGCAGAGACCAAATTTTTCAATGCAAATAACTGTCATGCACAAATGTGTGTGTTTTGCAGTTGCAGTATGTTTTTTGAAATGTTTTTAACTTCCTCTTAAACCTGTTGCATGTTTAACATTATGAACACTTTTCCCCCCTGCCTGAATGTTGTATACAGTTCTTCTGTTCTATCCATGGCTTGGTTTTCCTCTGTGCGGGTAGAGTGAGTGCTTTAAAATGAAAAATTGCATTGGGGTTTCCTGATGAGAAAATATAAATATAACAACTCCATCTAAACATTTACAAGTGTGATTTTTAAACTGAAAAGTCTGCATTCACTGAAAATTTGTCTATGTAAAATAGGCATTTCCTTATTCAGTAGATATGGTTTCTGTGTTTTATTCTAAGTCATGTCTTGTTTCAATGAGAGAAGTTTTTCAACCCCCCCTCCCATTTTCACAATAGTTTCATACAATTAAGAGAGAGATTGTGCAAGATCACTTTGTCTTGTACACGAGCAGAATTGGTTTTTACGTTTCAGTTTTGACCAAATTCAGAATGGTTAAGAGTGAACAGGTGAAACTGGTAGTCGGAATTTGGGTTGTGCTTATTATTACTGATAATGCACAAGTCTGAAAGAACATGGCTTGACCTGAAGATTCCAAGGTGGGCTTGCAGGCTGGTATTTAGAAAAATTATTTTGTAAACTAAGCAAATTTCAACTTAAAGTTTTTAACATAATTAATATAGATCCCAGTACTGTTTTTAGTCTGTTTCAGAGCAGTATTGCATTTTGAGAAAAAAGCCTATAAATGATTTAACGATATCAGACACTAATGTAAATTCTCCATAAACTGTAAAAGAAACTTTTAAGATCAATTAAATAAATTTCATCCTGTTGAACACATAAGAATATTTTTTCTGTGTTATACCTATCCCTTCTTATACAGTAATGACGTATGTTTTTGCCATCAAACTTGACCAAAATTTTTTAAAAAGTGAGACTAAAACTTTCTCAGTGCCCTACTTTTCTATCATAATGGAGCTTGTTTCTCATTCCCATTTTCCTCCTAATATGTATATTTTTTCCTCTCTCCTCATCCACTTGCCTCTCACATCTCTGTATGTGAGAGAGGTGGAACTTAAAAAAAATTGATTTGGGTGAGAGTGACCCAAAGCCTTCACTGGATATATATATATATATATATATATATATATATATATATATATATATATATATATATATATAATTGTTGGCCATATGCGATGCTTGTATTGGAGAAAGAAGTGGGGCTAATAGCCTCCCAGTTTTTATGGGGGTGAGTAAAGGAGTATGACTGGTTGACTAGTTCTCCAGGCAGAACTGTGATAGGCTAGCTTTCATACTGTGGGGTGTGAAGGAATGTTTGTGTGAGGTTTGACAAGACAATCTCAGGATTTGCACAGGATCTCCTTAGGAGGTGGCATGGAAGATGACTATTGGGTAGTTTGTTTTTTTTTTTTTAACAGATGGCAAGGGATTTTAGTAGTTGCTAGGATGGGGCTTGTGAGGAAGCAGTTATGCAGAGGGTGTAATCTGGTCCTGTGAATGTGAAGAAGAAATTAAGCATGTTATATTGAAATGAATGCAGCGTGTAAACATACAGACCTGCAATATCTTAGCAATATTCATATATAGTTAGTAATATTACATGATTGTACATTCACTTTGCTGAGGATATACCAACAGTTCAACTGCATTACATGTAATTCTTAAAGAAGTGGAAAGAAAAGGATGCATGATTCTACTGATGCACTATGCTGATTCACAAGAACCAAAATCTCAATCCTGTCTTAAATATGAACAACAAAATAAAGAGCTTTGTAAGTTGACATTTGACTTTAAAATTTGTTTTAAGTTCTAATTTTAATAGAAACATGTTTTCAAATTGAGTCTCAGAAAAGAGACAGCATACATTTATAGAATTACCGTTAAAGAATATCATAGGAGCTGTAGCCATTAAGATGGTTACCATGAATAAATCAGATGAATGCATTAAACAGGATATAAAGAATGTCAAAATGAACGTTTTTACTGCTTATATATTAATAATTAAATATACTAAATAGCAAAACAATGAATTGCTTCCTATTAAATTCTTCAACAAAAAATACTATGGCTTGTCTGGTGTCTAGAAATGTACTCTGTGCCACCTGGATAATACCCAAATGCTAAAGGACTCCTCAGCTGACCAACGAAACTGACTTTATGGCCCACTCGTGCCACTGTCATAGGGCTGAGTATGTCTCTAAGATTTTTTTGTTTTGTTTTTTGGGTATTTTTGTGGGGGAGGCAGAGGGATTGGGGTAGGCTTTTAAAAGAATACTTCTGAGGGTTCACTTACAAGTGAACTGAGTTTTGATCAGGAATTTAAAGGAGGAAAGTATGCTAGATGTGCAAATGGATTTGGGGAGGGTGTTCCAAACCTAGATGATAGCATGGAAACTGGTGCACAGGCAGGAGTGAAAGAAGGAATCAAATTAAGTGTCAAGGTTGGTTTCACTAGCAAAACTGTAGGGGAAAGGTGTGCAGTAAGGAGGCAAGGTCAGATTCAGACTCGGAATAAAACTGTCGGCTCCATTCTGGACAAATACAAAACTTGTATTAGGGCCATGTAAGGTTCTTTCATTCTTAAACTAGCCTTCAACTGTTAAGGCTTGCCTTCACCACAGGGTTGATCCTAACCCAGTTCCTGTCCACACAGATCTCTAGCGCATGTAAGCGGTGCTTAAAACTCGAGCTAGCTGGCATGTCAGGGAATAAGGGTTGAAGCTTGAATGCTGAGCTAGTAATGCAGTAGGGATGCAACCTCTTTGGGCTGCTAATCCATTCACTTATGCAGTTGGAGTGCATGTTTGTGTTAGAGTGTGAGGAGGCAAGTTGAATGTAGGTAACTTGAGTTAACACTGCAGTGAAGAGAAGTCCTTACAGATGCTGATGACACAAAAACCTAAAATCCTTATGTGCTGACTGAGGTGCTGCTTTCCTATCAACCTTTATGGGCTCATACCTGGAGAACACATGACTGCTTCTGTTTTAGCTTATTCTCATGAGATTGATCAGATGTCTCACAACCCAAAGAAAAAGGGTCTTTTTAAGAGGTTACAGAGCATTTAGCCCAAGTCAGCAATGAGAAAAGCCCACCATATAAGATTGAGTGCATCAGACATGTTGAGGAGCCCCTGTGTCCATGTCAAATGTGCAGTTTGACAGGCAGACAAGGTCAGCAGCCGATTGCTCTTACTGCTCACTTTGAATGGTGAAACTATTAATCACATAGCTTCAAGGGCTCTTTGACCTGAAGCATAAACAAATATATGGTGCCCTCTAAGAAATTCAGGTGGATGGACCATAATCTGGGTATGGTAATTGTACCACAGTTCTCTTTAGTCCCATCTGCAACTCCTGATGCAGAGGAGGCTGTGAAGGCTGAAGTTCTGAATTAGAAAACTGAGGACCAGGCCAATAATATATTTTGAAAGTTCTCTTAAAAATATTAAAACTAGATATGTAGGGATTTTTTTTGTGATTGCTATGAATTTTTTTACCATGAAAGTGTGTACAGTAGTCTTTCTATTTATCCTATTTTATCAGATTTCTTTCCAGTTACCTAAATCTTTCCTTTAGAAGGTACAATATTTCTCTCCCTCCCTCTGTGAAAGGCACTGATGTTGTAAAAGACAGAATGACATGTCAAGCTGTCTGGACTGTTTCAAGAGTATGAGTACCGACCTTAAGGCAGACTGTTAAGAAGCAGGGTACACTCCGCAAACTGGTTGTGAAGTCTATACTTACACTTGATACTTGGTTGGTGAAATCTAAGCTTCTCCGAAACTATACCAGCCTAACCATGGAGTGTCAGAGAGTCCTTTTGGGTACTCCAGTCTATCTTGCCACCTCGGTAAGCTTGCCATTGTGAGAGATAGTCCCTTACATAAAAAATCACTGATATTCAGGTTACTCCCATACCCAAAAGACCAGTCACTCACCCCAGGTCAATTGCACTTTAGATCGTACACTGGAGACAGCGCTTGTAGCCAATGCTACAGTAAACTAACTAAAGATTTATTAGCTGAGAAAAAGATACAAGTTATTTACAAGGTTAAAGCAAGTAAACACATATACGAGTTACAGCCTTAGGTTCCAAAAGGTGGTAGAAGGTGCTGTAATGTGCAAGCTCTATATGTCCTGTAGGGCTAAGCTGCTGGAGATCCTTTGCTTATGCTTGGAAATCTTGCTCTCTCAAAGTCTGAGCAGCATAGAGATCCAGTTTCCTCCTATCTGAGATTTTTATTGCCTTCTTCTCAGTGTTCAGGCTGATGGGATGAGTTCACATGCAGGTCTCCTCTTCATGGGAAGTGGGGACGAATGCATTTAACAAATTCTTTGATGTTTTACAATGGCTCATTTGGTTTCAATGGGTCTTAGTGGGCAAGACCTACTACTTTCTGCAGGAAGTCAGCATTTTACATTTGTTAATGCTGCTTTCCTGTTTGGTGAGTTACAGAGGTTTACAATGCAAGCACTCAATATAACTATAATATGGGATACAGATGTTGTACGTGAGACTAATATAGGCAGCATCCTACACGCATTGCATGAAGTCTAAACACTAAACATATTCTTATAAATGTAACATCTATTTTAACACGGTTAACACACAGCTGAGCCAGACTGGTTTCTAGCTGTGTATTGGTCAGTGTTCATTTGAGGCCTAAGGGCCTCAGCATGAGCTGGCACGAAGTCTGCCAACATCATAACATAAATAAAATAATGCAAAGTACGTTTTTAATAAAAGATTAAAGTAACTGATAAAGTAGGTCTAAATCCTTCACTGTGAAATATATGCATGATAATACAGGCCAATGTATTGTAACACAAACTATTGACTTCAATGAAACTTGCAACTAACAAGACTTTTTTTCTTTATTTAAAAAAAAAAATGCTTTTCCTTATAGATATGGAATGCTGTTCTGGACTGAATTTTTTACACACAATCTTTTATTATTGCTTCCAATTAATTAATACCATAGCAAAAACATTGTTTTAACATATCTGCTTTCCCTGACCATTAAATCTGTTGCTGCAAGCATGCATAGAAAACTGGCATGTGCTTCAAACCTTTTTCAGTTTACTTTGGCTTCTGCCAGTGTCTTAGTTGTAGTTTTGAATGTTTGAATGCCTTGTTTCAGAAAACTGCTCTTCCAAGGGTAGTCAGATCTTATATTTTAGTTTCTTGGTGCCAAAGAGATGATCGAGATTACCAGTTCTAAAGCCAGGGATTTTCTGGATGGAAAAGGGAGGCTGTAGTAGTTGCATAAGAACAACCCATAAAAATCTTTCAAACCAGTTTCAAGTGTTATCTTGAGGCCACAGTTAATACTCCTCCCAAAATATACTTAGATATCAGCTAAAACGACTCCTTGCTGCTCAGTTCTTCAGAGTTTGCACTCCATATTTTGTGTTCATTCAGTAATGATCTAAAGTATAAGGGGGGAAAAGTACACCTTAACATTTGTGTGGTAGAGATTGGTAACTAAAAGTCATTCTTCTCTGCTTTTTTCTATAGGCTTTTGATTAAAAAAAATGTTTATTTCCTAGTAATATGAGGTAGCCAGTAAAAACTGTGTTTTAGCCTTGCTACATTCAGAATACTTAGTGGTTGGCCATTCTACATCTTTATAATGTATGTCTGAGGATATAGTTAGGTTAACAGCAATAATATGTAAGATGACATTGCAACATTTTTTGCCCATGAGTTTAAATGCTGCCTCGTGTTTTGTCACTTACTTAAATTCTTGGGATGAAAATCCATATTAGGAAAATGATGATGATAAATGATATTTACATGATCTTAAGTAATTCTCAGGTAGCAAAATGTAAAAATTGTTTTTGAGAATCATTTGCATATTTTTTTAAAACCTCAAGTAGCAGTTATGTTCAAAACATCCTCCAGTATGAATAAATATTGTACAGTATGTAGTTACCAACTATGTAGCTGTTACTTGGAGGAAAAAAAATTTAAAATAAAAGAATTACCCTTCACCACTTTTTCTGCTTTTAAAAAAAAAAAAAAAAAAAAAAAAATTGCAGGAGCTCTTCTAATAGCTCTTCCCAATATTTCATCAGGGAACTTAAATCTGATCTAGAAAAAGGTTTTGACCTGTTGGAAAATAATAGAGCTGTGTGAATCTCCACACTCTTTCCTTGCAGGGACTCTGATGACCCTTTTCTCTAACTTGATTTGTGTTGTATTGCACGTTCTGAGTTTGTCTGAGTTTTTGTTTAAAAACACAAACTAAAAATCTCTGCTAAAACTACTGGTTTTTATTGGGTTTCATATTGAAACCATGTAAAAACTGCATGAGTTTTGCATGATTTTGATGTGTAAAAATCATTAGGTTCTGGTTTGTTAACCTTTTGAACTAAGACAAAAGGGGTTGGGCTTTTTTTTTTATTCCCCCCTCCCCCTCCCCAGTTAAATAATAATAATAAAACACCATGCCTCGAAAAACACCTGATTTCTTGTTTTATATTTAAAACTAAACAAACAAACCAAGAAACCCCCAAAACACCATTTTTAGGGGGGAAAGAGGTGATGCTATTTAGGGTCAGTTCTGCACATTTAGAGAACAAAATGTCTAGTTCAGAGTTTCTGTGATAGGGTTATGCTATGAACTATTATCATGAATTATAAGTGTATTTCAAATGTAGTTGGTTTGACTGAGATGGGATCTGAACCATGGGGGCTAGAGGGGAAGAATTCAGCAACATTTAGTACTTACTACACTAAATGTTGCTTAGTTATTCATTGTTTCTTGCAGAATATAGATTATGAATTTTTGCATTTTTATGAAATTTGTTTTAATTTCTTGCTGTGGAGGTGCCATGCATTATTCAAAGTTATAAAATGATTTGGATTTCAGGAGCAGTTGGATTTGCTGATGAGGATTTCAAGCTGTGTAATTATGAAACTGTATCCACATAGGCTGGAAGTTCAGAACTCATTAGCCTAATCATTAAAATAAGTGTAATATTACATTCCAGGGTTTGCAATTACAGTATTGTATACTGCTTGGATGCTGGCGGTACTCTTGTATTCGACTTCATGTTTCATAATGTGCTTAATAATGTTCAGGGTCACATGACTGTACACCTGGTCACACATTACTGCTTATAATATTAAAGAAAAATTACTTTTATAAATATAGAGCCATATTGAAATTCTTATTAGAGTAAATTAGATTTTTTTGGGGGCATATTGTAAAGAATGATAGATTATTTCCACCAAACTACTACCAGAAGCAAATGTGATAGGACACTTACTTATGGACTCGAACTTCTTGTTTTTTCTAAAGTAAATGTAATATTTTTGTATTATAAAAATCTTTTTTATCTCAAACTTTCTATGAATTATACTTTTGTTTTATTGGGGTTTTTCTTAAGGGTCAGTTCGAACTGAGAAGGATCAAGTGTGTTTTGTGTAACGTATCATCTTGAATAAAAGCAAATCTTTCAAAGTTCATAAGTAGCAATTTGTAGTTAAGTTTTGATAGTTAGTAAATGTCTGGTAAAAATAGGACCACCATGAAACTTTGATTGGCACTAAGCATCTAATATCAGCCTGCTTAATTAGTCAACATGATTGGAGTGTCACTGCCTGTTTAAATGGTGAAGAATGGGATTTTACATTTAGCATTCTTTCTGTTTAAAATTACACGCAGACCTTAATGGACTCTGAGAAGGTCAAAATATTTTCTTCTAATAATGCTTTGCTAAGTTGATTTTTAAAATAAACAAAAAAAGCGCTGACAGATGTTGACAAAAAGTTACTTTTTGAGTGGGAAGAAGGTTGTGGGGCTGAGTCACTTCACTCTTGGAAAGATTCCAACGGTCAAATATTTATAAAATCCTCAGCTGAAAGGCAGGAACACCAAGAGTTGCAAAGAACTCGGGCAAGTCTTCATGTACTAGTATTTATTGGCATTTCCCAGTTTTAATGGTTTTTTCCAACTATCTGTGTATTAAAGTGTGTGGGGAAAGGGGGCAAGAAAAAAAGCATTGTTAACACAACAGTGTTACATGTTTAGCACCAGTGATGTCTATGTGTATGCTTAAGTGTTTGCAGTGGTACTTAATATAGCAAGACTAGTATACTGTGGCACAGCAACTGCTGCTGTATTCTTAATTAGAAATAAGCATGTATGCTATGTTTTAAGCAATTAGAACATGATTCTGTGATTTGGGCATCTGTTTCACTGCCTACACTATTTTGTATTAGTTTTGGCATTCATATGGCTAAAAATATATTTAGTACATTTGCTCTATTAATTTCCATGGGCCTTTCTGTAGTAAGCAAATATGATGCTAATGAATCTTGTGGCTTTTGAAGTAGGAATACAAATTGCTTTTACACTGCGGCAGGTGTGAAGAGTTAAGGACCTGTGTTTTGTGACTTTTCTCTCTTAATGGAAGTATACTAGTATTGGCCTTGTGTAATTCTTGGTAAGCATTAATACAAGTCAGATGCTTCATGAGAGAAAGCAAAGAACATCAATGATTGAGTTCAGGCTAAGACTACTTAGACTTGAATTGATTTACTAGAATATTACTAGTACTTGACTGCTGTCTACATATTCAAAATGTACAGAGGAAAGAACCATCAGTTGCAAGTGGTTGTCTATAGCTCTTGCCCTTCCCTCTCACCCTGACTCTCTTTGATACCATTAAATATGTTAAATGCTTTAACTTGCACTGTAGCAAAAAAAAAATAAAAAAAAATTGACTTTTATTAGGCAGTTTTTTCCATATTTGCCTATAGAGTATTATAAGATTGGATTTGACCTACGTACTATAACCTACAGACTGTTGGGACCTGTAGGGGCCAGGAGGTGTGGCCTCCCTCAGGGATTGATGGCGAGGGAGGGCCAAACCCTCTTTGGGGGTGGCACCCAGAAGTCCACCCCCACCTGACTGGAAGTGGAGAGGAGGGACAGGAAGAGAAAGTATAAAGGGCGGGCCTTCCAGCTCAGTTGGGAAAAGGCAACTGAGGGAGAAGGATGTCTCTCCCTGGGCGCCAGGGGACTCGGGGGACAAGGTACTCCAGGGAAAGCAGGGGGAGAAAGGAGCCCAGGGAAGCCAGGCACCCGTGTGTGTTACAGCCTATATCTGAGTCAGTGCATTTCAGCTGGACCCCCTGTCACTGCCAGAACCCTGGACTGGGATGCAGTGGAGTCGGGTGGGCCTGCGTCCCCCTCCCTCCTGCCTACCCTGACCTTGGGTGATTGCCCCACCTAGTGCTAGAGACTCGTGGCTCTGCTTGCCCGCCTTGCCTGAGGAGTTGGGCCATGAACTTTGTGCTTGCCCTACCAAGGGCTAGAGACTGCTCCCTTTTGCCTGCCTGGCCCTGTCTGAGGACCTGGGGGGAGAGCTGTTTGCTCGACCTGCAGAAGGCTAGAACCCCAACCTATGGGATTGCCCCGCCTGAGGGTTGGCGGGGGGGTTCAGGATGGTGGGATTGCCCAGAGGTGCTAACTTCCCCCCTTTTTTTGCTAGAACTCCCTACAGGCATTGGGGGCCGGGAGGTGTGGCCTCCCTTGGAGATTGATGAAGGAGGGCAACCACCCCCACCCATGCCAGGGAACGTTTACAGGACCATAGTCTTGAATTTAGGATTTGCAGAGTGAAACCAATGCAATTGTTATGAACCCTGGTATGGTTTATTTCTTTGATTATTTTCAAAATACGCAAGACAATATAAATTGTGTTGCTTTTAATGGCTGAAATGTGCTCAAAATTACATTCTTAACAATCAATAATGGCATATTGAAGAAGATAAACAGCATTTATATACAAAGTAGCCTTAATGAAAATAAGATTGAAGAATCTGGCATACACAAAAATAAAGTAATTCAAAGTTAACTCATACTGTAAATTACTCGTTTTTGTGGCATCATCTTTGGGCTAAACACTGAGTTACATTATCCAGGCCCAGTGGAAGACTCAAAAATGGGTAGAAAGACTTGGCCTTTTTTCCTTGCTTTTCTGGCGTAAATGTTGAATGTTGAGATGTTTAACTTTGTACTAATTTTGCTCCTTATTTAAAAAGAAACCAGGGTTTTTTGTTTTGTTTTTTCTTCCCTTGAACTGAAATCAGGCTTCAGAGGGGGGGAACATGTTTTCCTTTCAATCCTCCTCCATTTCTAGAAAGTTGTTTTGATCCCTGATTTTAACTGTATTTCACTTTACATGTTTTCTGAAGCAGATGCTGTTTTTCTTATCACTGCCACTGTTGAGGAACAAAAAATGTTGGTATTGCCACTGTTGACAGCACTTGATCCACTAAGTAACTGACTTGTACCCTAAACTTCCTTGTGTAACTTATACTTTAATTGCATGACTTCATTTCAGTATAACCATTTGATTTCTCATTTTAATTTTTAATCTTCTGCTAATAAGGCATTAGGGAAAAATTAACTTGAGATAATTTGAAAATTCAGATTTCTCCCTTTTTGATTCTCTCCTCTTCCCTGTACTCGGGAACAAGTGCAACAGTAGCTCCACAATATGGCTATAGTTTCCCATTAACTAACAAAGATAATTGCTATTTTGAGGACCAGCGTTTAATGCTTCTTTTTTCTTGTCAAAGTTCAACTAATTATCCATAAAAATGTTAAATAAAAATCTCTATTGCATATAAAATGTTATATCCTTCTGCATATAAGGAATGTGATATCCAGGAATAAAACACTTCAGCAGCAAAACAAAATCAAAAAGGTTAAAACATTCATAACTGCATGGCATGATAATAGCATAACGCATGCATTACTATTCAAGAAACCTTGATTAGGCCTGTTTCTATCTTTTCTGTTTTGTTTCTCTGATTTAGCTGTGCATTAGAGGTGTACTTTCAATGTAGTATAGCTAGCGCACTCTGATTTGTTTTTTGAATAAAAAAGATATCCCCTTCAGACAGTTGAATTGGAATCTGGTTTAGAGAAAGCTATTAGTCCCCTCTCTTAGGCGTAATCCAGATAATCAAGATATTGTCTAAAAAGGTAGGGGTTGCAGCCAAGGGAGTATAATAGACCATGTAAACAAGAAGATGAGTGGCACAATTACTGTAGGAACATAGGAATTGCTGCAACAGACCAATGGTCGATCTAGTCTGTTACCCAGGCTCTGACAATAGTCGGTAACAGATGCTTCAGAGGAAGATGGTTAAACAATTTTTTTTTTAAATCACGTTAGGTTTTTATCCCACCAGTTTATATAAACATGTAATTATGGGTGTTCTCATTTACCCACTGTAAGATAGCTTCTTCTTAACACACACCTGGGTGTCTCTCTCTCAAATCTTATGTTAACACTTATGTCTGCATCTCTGTACAAAGTTTTACTTTTCTTGAGTGTCGGTGTATGTTAGAAAGGTTGATCCTAACCTAGAACCCTTATCTTGATCAGTCTGGAAGCAACAGTAGCAGGAGTCAAAGCACATGTGTGCTCTAACCTCCTTCCCCATGCTCCCATTGGACCAGGGCTGAATTGCACCTAGAGCACTGCATACCCTCCTCCACTCATGTGGAGCCTCCTTCACTTGGCCAAAGATTGTTTCAGAGCTAGAATGAGAGTGACTCTGTGGCACTGAGTGCTATTATCTAAGGTGCGGACGGAGGATTCGTAGGAGGCGAGACAGGGTTTTCCTTGTCTGAGAGAGAGCGAGGGCTTGGGGGAGCCTAATTACGGTTATATTCTGCATCACAGATGAAAAGATAAATAAATATAATTTTTTCACATTTGAAAGGAGGAGTGGATGAGAGGAGGGAGGCCATAGCATGGAGAATAATGTTGAGACTGCTTGGCTTGGAGCTAGGTGAGGGGAAAATCCTTGGCTTGACAGGAGGGTGCAGGTGTCTGCATCAGGGACAGAAGCAACCTGCCACAGTAGATATCTGGACGGATTGATGGTTGGGACGCTTTTATCCTGTAGCAGAAGTCTTTCTGTTTGTGTTTTGGTTTAGGAGGTGGTGGCATTGGGATATACACTGAAAATAGAACTCTAAGCTGCACTGCTGTCTGATTAAAGTCTTGGGGGAATGTAGATAAATGTGAGCTGGCAGGCTGAATGCAAGTGCTGTGTAGTAGGCAGGTGCAATAGCTGGGAAATGATAGCTATTTCTGAGCTGCTAACCTGTTGCTGCCATCAGCTCTGGAGGAGTGCTAGGTTTGGAGACTCTCCAGGTTGTTCAGTCTAAACTCTGATCTATACTACACACTTACGTGGGTATAACTACATCATTGTGGGGAGTGGAAAATCCACATCCCTGGGTGACGCAGTTATACCAAACAAACTCCCAGTGTAGACAGCATTACATGATGGGAGGGCTTCTCTCATCGACATAGCTACTGCCTCTTGGGGAGGTCAAGCACCTACACTGACAGGAGATGTTTTCTGGTCAGCATAGGTAGCATCTTCATTAAGTGCTACAGTGGCATAGCAGAGCTGGTGCATCTATGCCACTGCAGCGCTGGAAGGTTAGAAAAACACCAAGGGTGGAGGACTCCTTGATGTGTTCCTCACCACCCATGTCTCTGATTTGCTGTCCTAAGGGAAAAGTTAGGGCAAAAAGTTGGAAACGTGTTTTGTAAAGATGGTAGGTAGAAGACAGCTACACTCTAGAATGATCAAAGAGAGGAAAAGAGACTTCAGTGAAGCATGCTCTGGGTGTCAGACAAGAAGCATGTTTGTTAAACATGTTACTGTTACTGTTTTATTACATGTTAACAATTTGGCAGTGGGGTGGGCTGCCTTTTCTGATTATCGTATGTGGGGCTGGGAGGAGTTAGGAGGAGGAAGAAGCAACATGTCAAGTTCTATTGTCCCACTTAGGAAGTTAATTCATATCATCACTATATATATGTGTATGTGTGTATGTACTTGTAACAGGCACCATATTAATTGTTCCTGTTAAAGTATCAACTTGGGGAACAGAAATTTGATAGAGGGCTATTCAGTCTATCAGATTAAGGAATAACAAGATCCAGTGGCTGAAAGCTGAAGCTAGAAAAATTCAGAATAGAACAAGGTGCAAATATTTAACTGTGTCATGGGGTGGTGGTGGATTCTCCATTAGTGGAAATATTTTAATTAAGATGGAATATTTTTCTAAAATACGCATGCTAGTTCAGAGAGACAAGATGGTAGAGGTAATATCTTTTATTGGACCAACTTATGTGAGACACAAGATTTCAAGCCATACAGAGCTCTTCTTCAGGTCTAAGAGTTGCTGTTGGTAACACTCTGTGCATTGATTTTCATTGAATTTTAAAGTTCTAATTCTACCAGTTGTTCCTGTTATCATAGGTTTTATTGTCAAATCTTACAGCATTTTATAACATTGAGTCATTACTGATGGGTGTTTTTAGAATATAGTTTATTTTCTTCACACAATTGAAATTTACATTTGTTTCATATCCATGCTTAAGTCTGTATTGTAAAGACGTGTATGGCAAATGGTGTCTACCTTTATAGTTTAAGGGACCACAATGTTGGTAAAACAAAGAATAGAAAAATGCATTTGTAGAGAATTGATAATAAAGGGTACTTTCTAAACTAAAATTACATATTTCATTTAATATTGTAGGGCCTAAAAGCCCCAGTTAGGTTTTGAAGCTTCATAGTGCTGGTGCTGTTCTTGCCCCAAAGAGTTTACAGACTGATACTTAAGACAAGTATCAGTCAAAATGTATTTGTCAGTTAGTCTGGATATGTGATTTGTAAATGCACAGATGGAGCCAGTTAAGTTGAGAAGGAAGGTGACATTTTATACAATCTCTTCTTCTCCAATAAAGTACTGGAGTAAAGGCAGCTAACTTTCATGCGTTAGCTTTGCAAACACAAATATTTTTTCATATTGTTGTTTGCTTGGCTTCATGCTGCTTTGTTAGAAAATAGTTTTTTTTATCAACACGAGCAAAAACATAAAAGAATAATTATTATAAAATGCCATGGCCTGTATAAAAAGGGGGAAGGGAACTTGAAAGAGGAAATTATCTGCTGAACTAAAGCAGTTCTTTACATAAAACTATTTCAACAAGTTTAAAACATTGTAATTACTGTTTCTTCCTAGGACCATATTTATACTTTCTATCACTAAGTTTTATAATTTTCAAGTGGATAATCAAACCCTTTCTGGTAGACCATGTTGATTCAATCCAGTTGATACCCACTTTCTTGGAAAGCATTTCATTACTCCAGGTGAAGACATGGTCATATTTTGCAGAAGAAACTACTGCTACTGATTTGAGATGCCAGGCTTAAGAAACTGCTGAGGTTAGTTTGATTCAGGTCATTGGCAGCCATGCTTTAAAGTTATGAATGGTTGGCCTCCTGGGACTACACAGATTAGTGACTGGAATCAAAGGAATCAAAGAACTGTATTTCACAGTATTGTACTGAGATTTTCCTGATCTCCATGTTTTTACATGTTAAACTCTAAGGAGGCTTTCATTTGGTGCAAGTGTATTTTTTATTAAATCTTTTTAAAAGAAGGGTACTTGAATTTTCTTTGTTTATGTTCAGCCTTTTAAAGAATGTTTCCAGAATTTCCATTATATCTAATATTATTCTGTGGCAACCACTGTAAGTATGGAAAGGCTTGTATGGTCAGGAAGTCCCTGTAGCCTAATATAGCGTTATGATAATTGGATCAGCAAACAATGAGGGAGCAGGGACCAGATATCTTATGATATATTGCTGTGCCGTTATGAAATTGAAGTTAACTTGCTGGAATTTAGAAAATACAGTATGTGAGCAGTTTTGATCACCATGTAGAGGGCAATGAGTTTCTATATCTGATCTCTATGAAATTAAAATTGCCTGCTGATTTTACTCAAAACCCTTGTGTAAAATTATGTACTTCTTTCAAAACTGACTGAAGTAATTATGATAGTAGTGAATAGATATAGGCACTCCTTTTATTTATTTATTTATTTATTTATTTCTGCTATGCTTCTATTTTACCTTTCTTGTTCTAGAGACCCAACAACTTATTTTCTCAAAATTTATATTACATGTGTCAACCAAATCAAAAGAGAAGTTACATTTTTCAGCTAAAGTGATCTAAAATGAAAACCTGTCTTGATACAATTGTTATTTTGGCAAGAGTGATTATTGTTTGGAGACATAGTGTATAAACCTTCTGCCTACACTTCCCCTTCCTCTGCCTGCAGGAACCTACTGTAGCTTTAATACTATTTTCTCAGCTGTGTAAGTATTATGCATTTATGAACTGTACAAGCAAGTTGAGATATTTTGTAACCAAGTCTTCAGCTTTATTTTTCTTTAAACCAATACTTTGTTGAAGAACTGATACTGTTAATGACTTGAAGGTGAATATTATGGGGGGAGGGGTTTCCAGTCCAAAAATATCAAATTATTTGGTCCTGCTCCTGATCTCTGCAGTATCCACTCCAAACTAATTTCACCACTGAAGGCAGCATATTGTAAGCAATGCTAGTGACAAACTACCATACATCATGGAAATCATCCTATTGGTATCGCACAGATATGCCATCCCATTTTATCAGAGGAAAACATGAAGCATTTACTTTGATTTTCATAAGTATTTACCTTTAGTTGCTTTTGCTTTAGAGTTGTTGGCTAATCTACTATATCATATAGAGATTCCAACACCTTCACATATCAAACCTGAGTTGTTTTTAAAAACTTAAGTCTTGTAATATAATTTTATACCAATACTTTCATAATAATAGCTTTACTCCAGTCATATTTCTTCTAGTTTCCATAGTGGTATTCACAGTGGTTACTTACAGGTGAAGATCACACTATCAATTTCACAGTTCCCCTGCTAGAAAGGTGAGCATTATAAAGGGATGATTTATCACTTCAGATGGTGGCTTAAAAATTGAGTGAGGCACTCTCTCCTTTTTATTTTGTGTTTTTAAAAGGCATCACTTAGAATATTTTTAACCTGGTGTGTTAGCTTTTGAACTACGTTCCTTAATAATAGCAGGAACAGTCTCACTTTGTTTCTTAATGAGTCTGCACTGAGGCATGCAATTTACATTACTTGTTGATGAATTTCAAATAATTGACCAGTTTTTATAGAGTAAGAAAGTGTCACTATTACATGTTGCTTAAAAATTGTTTGACTCAGCAGTCCTGGACTGTCCTAATTTCAGAGTTACAAATGAGAACTTTTAGTCCCTGTTCAGTAAGGAGTTTAAACAGATTGATTTCAGTGGGACTACTCCCACACCTGAAATTAGGGACATATATGACCTGGATTCAGCAAGATACTTAGTGCAGAAAGTCTACATGAGAGATGTTTCCATGATATCTGGCAACCTTGAATTGTCTGTTACCAGTCTTCCCTGAGATATTGGGCCAGGTCCTTGGCTGGTGTAAATCAGTCTTGCTTTGTGGACATTAGCAGAACTGGGCCAATGCATATCAAATGAGGATTGGGCCCATTATACTGTTAATATACTGGCCAGTTATTACAGAAGAGAAGAACTTGGTCTTCAGGTATTCACATGCCATTTCCATTGGAATCTGAGTTGCTTGTGTTTTAATTAAGGACAAAATTTGATCCTTGGATTTTGGGTTCATTAGCAACATGGATTATTGTTTCTTTTGACTTCCAGATCACTTCCAACTTCTTTGTCTAGTGAAACCTTTCCTTTGGATACACTGAAATAAGACAGAAGGACGGTTTGTTTTTATAAGGGTTTTTCTTGAGCCTATTTAAACAGGAAATAATTGAATAGTACTCTTTTGTATAAGTAATAGTAAAATATTTAGTTGCTGATGCAGCAATAAAGAGGCTGCAGAGAATTTCTAGGTGAATCTAATTTGGTTTCCAGTCCATACTGTCAGTGAATGAGCAGCAAGAGAAAATGCTGTACTCTTCCCCTACATGCCTATGAATTTTTTTGTAAGTGCTCTTTATACATTTCAATAAATGTGCAATTGTATATTTAAATTGATTTAACTGCAGGTAATGGGGTAATGTTGTGAAACTGGACCTTTTGGTTATCAAGGGACACAGTAAAGGAGATGCAAAAGAGAGAGAATTAGAAGTGCGGGGCGGGATGGGGGTGAAAAGGCAATATAAAAGTACTAGAAGATTATCACAGCTTGCTGCCTAGATTTGGAATTCTAAATTAATAAATGGAGGAAAAAACCAAACAGCAACATTCTAGCAAATAGGTTTCACTGCATATCCCACCTGTCAATAGAATGGCCCAAATAGCTGACTACAAGTTAAGTTTAATTAGATTTATTGAAACCCTAAAATAGTGTGTTGGGCCTATACCTATAATTTTGTAATAGTTAAACCTTGATAACAGGTGCCTGGGATTAATAATTCAAAATTCCATATTAAATTATTAAAACTTTAAAAAAATCTGTAATACATAACTTCATGCTACAAAATTCCTTCCTCTGTACTATGAAGTTTAGACAGTTCATGAATCTATTAAACATTAAAAATACTATTCATATTCTTTTTTAGTATAGAGTGTTAGTCCAGAAATATTTTTTTTGTTTTTTGTAATATTCTTTTGTATTCCATAATGCAGAGTTAGGTCATCCAAACAACTTTCTCTTGTTTTGTAATGACTCCATGCAACAACCATATGATTATGATAAAGGCATTTAGTCTTTGTGGTCCCAGATGAACTGAAACTGATATAGAAAGATACATTAGATCTCCCCTCCTCTTCCACCACAGCAGGTCAGAACAATGCAGAATTAAGGTTATTTAGGTGTCCTAACTGAGAATTTCCATACCCTAACACTTAATTTTCTGAGTTTATAATGCTTGCTTTTGGGATAATTGCAACATGCGTGTCATGCATTTTTATTCTGGATTACTGACAGGTATGCTCAACTTTAACTCATCTCTAATTCTCCATCAGTATAGCTTCTGCCTCCTGGGGAGGTGGACTACTTGCTCTGACAGGAGACCCTCTCCTGTCAGCGTAGGTAGTGTCTACATTGAAGCACTACAACAGCACAATAGGACCACTGCAGCTGTGTTGCTGTGGCATTTTAAGTATAGATGTATCGTCTTTCAAGATCAATGCCCTCTCCTTGTAGTACAATGGACAAGAGGAATAAAAGCTTAATTTCAAATATTTGTAAGTACTGTTTTCAGTAGACATACTTTATTACTGTAAAGGTGACCTGCAAATGGGGAAAAAATTGAGCTTGTGCATATTTTATGATTGTGTGTATTCTTCCCCTCCCACCCCATTTTTAAAAAATGTTTTGCTCGTGAGGGAGCTGGTCTGAGACAGCATGGCTTTGCTGGTCTCATGCACTGCTCATTGCTCTACTTCCCCTTTCCTCCTATCCTTTAACATCTGTGGATGTCTGTATTTGAACAATGACAAGGAAAGGAGATTACATTGACTAGATGATAGAAAAATCAGATATCCACACAGCAATATCCTGATAGAATCTGCCTTAATGTCTAATGGAGGGGTCCTCACTTTAACCTATTATGTTCTGATTGAAAGATCTTCTTGGAAGTGGACGTGTATGTCTATCTCAGGTTCACTTAAGTTGGGTCTCCTACCCATCTTCTGTTTTGGGACCCAAGCAAGGGATGTCTTTTGTGTTTTCAAGAGTCTAATTGAATTAGATAATAAGATAATGTGACTAGATGAGGTCAGAATTCTCCTTTAGAGATTAGGGCAGATTTTCTCAGGGTGCTGCTGAATGGAAATGTGTGCTTTGATCAATAATTTTATGTTACATCAGATTGGATGTGGCAGCATCTTGGCTGCAGTGTTTGGATGGCGGGTATAACTATCTGCCATTTTTGGGTAGTCTGACCTGTAATTCTTTCTTTGTACTGCTTTGGTACACTGTCCTTGCCAGCTCTGACAATCTAAAGAAGAAGAATTATTACTTGTTAGTGAGGTTTCTGAGAGTCATTCTGCACTACACTAGGTATCCCTTTATCTACATAGCTAAGGATTTTATACTGCTGACCATCACCGTAGTATCTGAGCACCTTATCTTATAGTATACATAGAAATTATTGGCTTAACTCCTTCCTCTCCCCACTCATTCCAACTCCACCATTCTGCTTTCCAGTCAGATTTGTTAAGGTCTGTATAGAGTTTTTGTTGCTGCTTCATCCATGTGCAACCTGGTAGCCTTCTCTACAAGGGCAGTGATATCGCAAAAAAGCTCATCTTGCCACCTTCTGGAAAGAAGGAAATTTTATACTCTGGTCTGGTATAGCATAAAGAGACTCACTGAAACTTAATTAACCATTCTACTGTAAAGTTTAGGAAATTGTACTGAAAACTTGCTCCGGAAATAAAAGCATCTAGAAACCTGGCATTCTATCTTTGAGTGATTGCTCATATCCATTCCAATGTAGGTAAGTAAGCGCCCCGTGCACTGGTTCCTGGAACTTTTTTCCCCTTAGCAAGCCCCGTAGGATCAGCTTAGGCGCCCCCTGGAGTACCGCGTTCATGCCGTGGTACATAGGGCGTCGCCGACCCCACGGGCCCTCAGTGCCTTCTTTCTGCCTGCGACGGTTACTGCAACGTCTGCCTCTTGCTTCAGCAAGTAGCATCCCCTTTGTTTTGCATAGACTGTTGTTGTTAATAGACTGTTAAATAGAGTTAAGTAGTTAGATAGTAGCCCTCAGGGGCTTCAGATTGGGCCATGCCTGACTCAGCCGGCTTCAAAGTTTGCACCATGTGTGCTAAGGCTTTTCCCGTGAGCGACCCTCATGACCACTGCCTCGGAGAGCAGCACCATAGAGACAAATGTCGTATTTGTAAACCTTCAAGCCCCGCACTCAAAAGGAGAGAGATGCGCGCCTGAAGGCTATCCTTATGGAGTCTGCGCTTCGGCCAGACTCGGAACCGGTGCGTTCCCCCACAGCACCGAGCATCTCCTTGGTGCGAAGCGCTCCATCAGCATCGACCTCGATACTCCACGGCCCGGCACCGAAGCGCCGCAAGGGGAAGGATGCCGCACGCCAGGACCCCCCCACACCGCCCATCCAGCCTGGGGGGAGTCAGGAGATGCCCCAGCCATGTACCGTCAAGATTACTCCGGCACCGGAATCTCAATGCAGGGAGCCTCCCCCGACTCCTTGGAGTGGGGGAACGCCCCTGCAGGGACTGTCGACACCGAAAGCGTTTGCCGCGGCACGTGCCCTCATGGGCATGCCCACGCCTTTGTCCCCCCCTCGGCCGAGGGCGCAGGGACTGGCGTCTCAGGGTAAACCTGCAGTGGGTGGCCCTGGTGGGTGGCGGAGACAGGAGTTGAGGTCTCCCCCCAGATGGTCAGAGGGTGCAGAGTGCGGGCTCCCCTCCCAGCTCCGACACAGAATCGTCGAGCTCCCCAACACCGCGGCACCGAGGGCGGTTGAGAGGCTCACGTGCGAGGCGACGCCCCTCCAGTTCCACCTCGTGTAGGGGGTCGCAGCTCCAGCTCTCACTCTTCCATGCACCGTTGATCATCTCTGGAGCGCACCCTGACCAGCACACGGCACCAGTCTTGATCCCCGTTACGCAGCCCGGCGCGGATCCCGGTGCCCGCCCAGACCAGTCGTCGACCACCAGCTACAACGGCTACACCGCAGTCGCAGCAGCAGGCGGCTTCGGCACCGGCAGCTTTAGCGCAGACACAACAGCCCTCGGCATTGGCGGCTTCAGCACTGTGCAGTCGGCACCGCTCCCAGTCCCAAGGTGGGAAGTGTCGCCAGTAGTTCATCCCCACGTCGGCACTGGCGCTTGTCGTCGTCCTCTTCCCAGAGCCGCTCTCCTGTTGGGGCAGTAAACGGAGGTCCAGCGGCTCTGGGTCCCAGTCCCGCCACCAGGTGTCCCAGTCGGCACCAATGCCAGCACCAGCATGGCAGCGGCCATACTGGGGGCCTTGGGGTACCCAATTGGGCCAGGCCACTACCTCGGTCCACTTATCAGTGGTCCAGACATCTTCTCCCCCCGAGCCAGCCGGATAAGGGCCATCCCTCTGAGGAGGGATCGGACCCTGAGGAGGGTCCCTCCACGGGACCCTTCCGCAGTCGTCGTCCTCATCCCCGGATGATGTGGCCGCCAGGGACTATAGGGCACCGCTGCCCGACTTCGGAGCTCACCAGGATCTGCTCAAGAGGGTGGTGAGCAACCTGAACTTGGAGCTCAAGGAGTTGTCGGAGGAGGAAGACCCCCTCTTCGAGGTGTCGGGGGCGGCAGGGCCATCAAGGGTGGCCTTACCTGTACACGAGAGGGTCTTAATGTTTGGGCAAGGCCCTCTGGCAGACCCCTACCTCTAAGGGCGCCAAAAAAAGTACTTATGTGCCTGCTCAGGGGTTCGAGTACTTGTACAATCATCCTGCCCCGTGCTAATTGGTTGTGAATGCTGCCAACCAGCAGGACGGTCAGGGGGCCCAGGGTAACACCCCTAAGAACAAGGATTGCAAAAAGTTAGACCTGTTTGGCCGCAAGATCTATTCGACAGCAGTCCTGCAGCTGAGGATCGCTAACCACCAGGCGCTCCTTGGGAGGTATAATCTTAACCTCTGGTTCTCACTGCAGAGGCTTGCTAAGATTCTGCCTCAGGTGTTACCCCAGGATCAAGCAGCGGACTTCACTACTGTCATCGAGGAAGGCGCTGCAGTGGCAGGAGCGGCCTTACAGACGGCTAGCAATGCGGCGGATTCTGCCAGCAGGGCTATGGCTTCGGTCGTCGGGGCTGTTCCAAGAGCTCCAGCAAGCCGTTCAGGATCTGCCGTTCGATGGCGCTGGCCTCTTCTCGGACAAAACTGACGACAAACTCCATGCCTTTAAGGATTAGAGGGCCATGCTGCGATCCTTAGGGCTCTACACCCTGTAGGCCTCGAGGCGTCAGTCTCGGCCTCAGGCCCAGCGATAGCCTCAGCCTCCCCCGAGGCAGCCCCGCAGACCTGCTCGTCCCAGGAGGGGTCGGGATCGGTTCCAGGCGCCTAACTGCTGCGACTGTTCGGGTTCATCGGCGGGGCCCGAGCAGGGCCCGGGCAAGGGTCAAAATAATAAAAAGCCATTTTGATGATGCACACGAGAGTGGCACTCTTCCTTTTCCCCTGGATCTTGCCCGGCCCTTCGCCCACAGACTCAGGCTGTATTACACCCACTGGCAAAGCATCACCTCGGACCACCGGGTCCTCGATATAGTCCTCGGGCTATGGCCTCCAGCTTATGGCCTTCCCCCCAGACTCCCCCCCCCCTCCTCCCCCCCCCCCCGGGTACCCTGTTCCTCTTCAGGGACCCTTCTCATGAGCAGCTCCTCACACAGGAGGTCTACTCCCTCCTCCAGCTAGGGGCTGTGGAAGAGGTTCCCCCACAAGACAGGGGAAGGGGAATCTTCTTTATGGTACTTCCTAATTCCCAAGGCCAAGGGGGGCCTGAGGCCCATATTAGATCTCTGCCATCTGAACAAGTTTATCAGACGCCTCAGGTTCCGCATGGTTTCCCTAGCCTCCATCATTCCTGCCCTAGATCCAGGGAACTGATGTGCTGCCCTCGATTTAAAGGACGCATATTTTCATATTTCTATCCTCCCCAGTCACAGAAGGTTCCTCCGGTTTGTGGTAGCTGGCTGCCACTACCAGTTCTCGGCCCTCCCCTTTGGCCTTTCGTCCGCCCCTAGGGTTTTTACAGTGTATGGCGGTGGTTGCGGCCCACCTGCACCGCAGGGGGGTCCAGATATTCCCATACCTGGATGACTGGCTGATCCAGGGCAGGTCCAGGGCCCATGTAAGGAACAGCCTGGATATCACTTGCACAACATGCACCAGCCTGGGGCTGCTCATCAACGAGCAGAAATCCGTTCTCACCCCAGTGCAGCGCATAGAGTTCATTGGGGCTACCCTGGATGCCACCCAGGCCAGAGCCTTCCTCCCACTGCCTCGCTTTGAGGTGATGGCTGCCATAATCAACGCTCTCCACAGGTCCCCCACGACAACAGCCAGGCACTGCCTCCAGCTGTTGGGACACATGGCAGCCTGTACGTATGTGGTGAGGCTGGTTCGCCTCAAACTCAGGTCTCTCCAGATGTGGCTGACCTCGATGTTTGCCCCAGCCAGACACCCCTTAAAGAGAGTAGTCACGGTTCCCACGCAGATACTGACTTCTCTAAACTGGTGGAAGGACCCAGGGGAGGTATTGAAGGGAGTTCCCTTCAGAGACTTGACACCATCAGTAACCCTGATTACAGATGCCTCAGATGTGGGGTGGGGAGCCCACATCAGCGGCAACCTGAGCACCCAGGGGCTCTGGTCGCCAGACGAGAGGTGCCCCCACATCAATGTCCGGGAGCTCAGAGCAGTCCGCCTGGCCTGTAGGGTTTTCCTCAGATTTCTGAGGGGCAGAATGGTACAGGTCCTCATGGACAACACAGCGGCCATGTTCTATATGGACAGGCAGGGGGGAGCATGCTCCTCGGCTCTTTGCCAGGAAGCCATTCAACTTTGGGACTTTGCGGTGAGGCACAACTTCCACATATCTGCCTCTCACCTCCCGGGAGTCAGGAATGATGAGGCGGATCGCCTCAGCAGGTCGTTTCTACCCTGACACGACTGGTCACTACACATGGAGGTGATAGCTTTTGTCTTCCGCAAGTGGGGTGTTCCCCAACTGGACCTGTTTGCGTCGTCCTGGAACAGGAAGTGCCTGAGGTTCTGCTTGCTCTGGGGTCGTGAGCCAGGCTCCATCTCCGACGCATTCCTTATAGAATGGATGGGGACCCTGATGTATGCGTTTCCCCCCATTCCGCTGCTGCCCAAAGTACTCTTGAAGATCAAGAGAGACAAGGCGGATGTCATACTGATCGCCCCAGCTTGGCCGAGGCAGCACTGGTTCAGCATGCTGCTGGACCTGTCCATAGCCACTCCACTGCCACTCCCAAGGCGTTATGACCTGCTCTCCCAGAACCAGGGTCGCTTGCTCCACCTGGACCTGGACTCCCTTCACCTGACAGCATGGAGACTCTGTGGCTGACGGAGGGAGAAAGAGCCTGTTCCATGCAAGTCCAGCAGGTTCTGCTCAGCAGCAGAAAAACTTCCACTCAGGTGGTGTATCGGGCCAAGTGGAAGCATTTTACCTGTTGGGCACAGTCCCAGGGTATCCCATCGAGCTGCTCGTCCATACAGGTGATCTTGGAGTACCTCCTCCATTTGAAGCTCCAAGGTTTAGCACTGGCCTCCCTCAGGGTACACCTGGCGGCCATCTCGGCCTTCCATCAGCCGATGGAAGGGAGATCCTTATTTTCACACCCCGTGTCAGTCAGGTTCCTCAAAGGGGTGGAGAGGCTATATCCCCAGGTCCGCAACCCGGTGCCTCCATGGGACTTAAACCTGGTCCTCGCCATGCTGATAGGACCCCCCTTCGAGCCCATGGCTACATGCCCGTTGCTCATCCTCTCTTGGAAGGTAGCCTTCCTGGTGGCCATTACATCGGCTAGGAGGGTCTCCGAGATAAGAGCTTTAACCTCGTAGCCCCCCTACACGGTCTTTTACAAAGATAAGGTGCGCTGAGACCCCACCCGGCTTTCCTGCCTAAGGTGGTGTCTCAGTTTCACTATAACCAGGATATCTTCCTCCCCATGTTCTTTCCTAAACCACACGGTTCGGAGGAGGAGCGGAGATGGCACTCCCTGGATGTCAGACGAGCCCTGGCCTACTACATCGAGCGGACCAGACCGTTCTGGAAGTTAACACAGCTATTTGTAGCAGTGGCAGACTGGATGAAGGGCTCACCTGTCTCCACCCAGCGCATCTCCACCTGGATCACCGCCTGCATCAGGACCTGTTACGAGCGGGGGAAGGTGTCGCTTCCAGGAGCTGTGCCCGTGCACTCAACCAGAGCCCAGGCCTCATCCGTGGCTTTCCTGGGAAGAGTGCCCCTGCAGGACGTCTGCAGAGCAGCGACCTGGTTGTCGGTCCACACCTTCATGTCCCACTACGCCATCGTGCAGCAGGCAAGAGAGGATGCAGGCTTCGGCAGAGCCGTGCTGGCGAGAGCAGCTCAACGCTGACTCCTACCCACCTCCAAGGTATGGCTATTTAATCACCTATATTGGAATGGATACAAGCAATCACTTGAAGATAGAAAACAGGATTACTTACCAGTAACTGTTGTTCTTTGAGATGTGTTGCTCATATCCATTCCACACCCGCGTTCTGTCCCTGCTGCCGGAGTCGGCAGAAAGAAGGGACTAAGGGCCCGCGGGCATGAGCGTGATACTCCAGGGGGTGCCTGAGCTGACCCTATGGGGCTTGCTAAGGGGAAAAAAGTTCCAGAAACCAGTGCACGGGGCGCGCACTCACTTATATTGGAATGGATATGAGCAACACATCTCAAAGAACAGTTACTAGTAAGTAACTCTGTTTTCTTACTTAAAAACCACTGATTGGAGTAGAAGTGATTCCACAATATTACAGGGTAAAACCCACACAAAATGTCAGCAATACCTGGGGATAGAGACTATAGGATCGGGCTGGAAAGAAAACCATCAATGTGAAAATTATCTTGACTGATCATAAGTAATATCTGAGCACTGAAAAAGCAAGAGGATTCCAGATTGTGCAAAGTCCATCTGTGTTTGAAAGCAGGATCTTCTCCCATCCGCTCCAATATTTATGTAATATTATGGCTATAAATGTCTGCTGAGATCTCCTGAAAATTCAAACAAAAATCCTTCTGCTGTCTATTTTCTACTTTTTTTAACCAAGTGGAATTTACAGTTTCTTTTAAACAGCCCAATAGGTCTGTATAGCACGTGAATAAACACTTCCCACAGTTTGCACTTTACAAGCCATTTGATTAGTAACAGTGGCCGCTCTGTGGAGGATGGCTGAGAATATAAACAAACTTTACATCTCTTCTAATTATAAAAGGTAACATTAATGAAAATATCACAAAAATAGTGTATGAAGTATATTTTTAAATTCCTAAGATTTGACTGTTTTTGCAAACAGTAGGTGTTAACTGTGAATTATAATACTTGGAACTTTCCCCAGTGTACTCCATGCTCCAATTTAAAAAACAACCAAAATGAAATTCTGAACATTGACTTGATTGTATTATGAGAATGTTATTTTAAGCATTATCATAGTCACTTGGTATATGTCTTGTACAGTACAATTTCGAATAGCATAAAATAACTGTATCTGTTTTCTGGAATGTACAAATTGTTTACTACAATTTACTGTAGAGAAAATGAAAATATTTAAAGAGAAGGAACTATTGATTTCTAACCTGTTTTGGATGCTCAAACATTTGTAGTGGGTAAAGTAAAAATATTTGACTACGGAAAACGAACAAATGCTTCTTATAGTCCTGTGCCATCTTTATTTGGGGGATAGGCAGCCCTCCTTCTTGTGGTCTTTTGGTTTTCATAATGGCAAGGTTTTTATATCACCTTCAAATGATGGTGAGATCACATGGTGGTTCTTTCAAAGCCTGGCCTTTTGTGCATTAACGTAAATAAGATATTCTTGGTATGTGCCCAGTTTTTTCCAACATTATCAGATCTTTCCCACACAGTTGTAATACTTACCAGTTTTATAGCTTTTTACACCTTCAGAGTATTAACATTATCTAATCATCAATGTACAGATTAGACTATTGATGCAGTCAGTTTTTTTAGACTTTTGTGTAGAATATTCCAAAGTACCTTTTCATTTTAAGGACGTTAACATAGGTAGTTCACAATATATTTTTTGGTAAAATAGTCATCTGTAATTGACAAAGATATTGTTGCTTTCATAAATGTAAATACAGGTGGATAACCTACACATTCTCCTCCTCATGGTGTATGAATGCTTTATTTTAAATAGTTTCAAGGTATTGGTGTGCTGTTGAAGAGATTTTTAACAACTAACTTAATAAACTCAAAAATATTTGGTTACCTGATGTCTTGTCTTAGAAATTAGATTTGTTCCCCAAATAGAGAATTTGTTAAACATACTGTAATTGTGTAGATTTTTATTATACAAAAAAGTCATAGAAGTGCTTACTGTGTTTGTGGCTGCGTCTGTACTGGTTATTGTCTGGTAACTGGTTATTAAGAGTGTTTTGAAGAATAAAAAGGAATAAGTGAATGTAAAAAAAATAAACAAAAAACAACCCTATATCGATGTACGACTACAGTGACTGAATTCCATTTTAGTAATTGCAAAGAATAGTAAAATATTATTATTCAAGTATTAGCTAATAGGTGTCACCTCAATCCCAAACCTGTCATCCGTTCCCATTGGGACATTAAAATATGGTGCCTATAAAAATACCTTTTTGTGGAATTCATTTTTTTCTGTTTTGGTTAGTTTCCATGTTTACAGCTAGAGATATGGACTAAGTTAAGGATCTAGCACATGGTTGGTGATACACAAATATTTAAAAGATTACACTTTGCTTTAGGTGGTTCTGATGAACGAAGTCTAGTTACATTGAGGCCTATGGGAATGTTTCAATTTAGTATAATATGAGCACTCCTCAATATTAATTCATTGCAATAAATATTAAATGTGCTAAATTTAAGGTGTAACACTTGTCCAGTTTCATAATATTTACTTTAAGGATTCCATCAATTTAATACATTTTAAAACAGTTATCACGTAACCTAACTCTTTCCATCTCCACTTTACTTGTGCGATGTATTCTGTCACAGCACACAAATACCAATCTGTCTACCCTAGTTCAGGAGCACCACTCCCGTGGACACACTGAAAACAAAATATCTTTCACATCTGTTGTTCAGCGTGTCGGTAGTGATTGACCCACACTTAATACATAGCTTTGAGGGACCTTTGCCTCTTCTCCTTTATTACTTGGGAATTTGAGAGTATAATTAGGGAAGGAGAATGTACCTTTTCATATACTGAGACTATAATTATTTTTGTTTTTTTAAGTTCACATACTGTAAGAAGTACTTAGTGGGCAAATACATACACAGGGAATTATAAGCCATTTGTAAAACCTAGGAACACAAAGACTGGGACACTTTTTACACTAGTGAGTCTGCTGCATTTTAAAAATAGACATCAATTTGAATAACTCAGTTTTTTTTAAACTTCAAGAGAATTACAGCATAATTAAACATGGCAGTTTTTACCTTTGCAGTGTCTCACTGCTAATTAACTGAGATTCATAGAGAAGCTGACTAACAGCTGTTTGAAATAATAGGAGTGGAAAGTATGTTTGAGGAGATAGAGGTGTATGGGTTTGTGTGTATGTAAGAGAGAGAAAATAAGTGAAAGACTAAACAAAGTTTTGTAAAACTAAACTCTTCAAATGTTGTTTTTTTGCCCATATCCTACAAACTATCCATTTACAGACAGCTGTATGTCTTAATCTGCAACTAAGATGTGGGAAAACTGTCAGTGGTGATTCATGTAACTAGTAATTTGTTTATATAGTTGGCTTTAATGAGGAATGGTGTCTGTCATTTTTTGAAAGGAAGAGAGAGAGAGACTGAATTCCGTACATAGCTTTGCCATTCTTCAGTGGCCATTGTATTTTGTACTTCTGTATTAACTTTCACCAAATAATCTAAAAATGCTTTATGAAGTTGTAATTGATGTCCAGCCTTTCTGTGAGATAGCAAGTTTTATCACTCCTGATTTACATATGGGGATGTATTAAACCAGCTCAATTGCAGTTTATCCAGTAGATTATATGTAGGGAATTGCAAGGAATAGACAGTGTTTGACGATGTCAACAACCACAGGGATTGCCAAACTACTGTACGCAGTTGAGGATTGAAAATGGTCAAATGTCCATTGCTTAGAGTGAGGAGAATATATTTGTATGGTGGGGTTTTTTTATTATTCTCTTCCTTTTCCCTCCTTTCCTTATTCCAGTTTTCTTCAACGTCCTTTGTCTCTTTCAGTGATGCTTATTCCTTCTTTTATCCTTTCTTTATCTTGAAATCTCTTCTCTGTTCCTTTTCCCTGCAATGCTGTACCCTGGTTTCAGCTCCCAGTTTTGCAGCATTCCTGAGCCTCATCTTTTTCAGCCCCATGATTATATAATTGTGGCCAACAGTTTCCTTGTCTTTTGGAACAGAGTCTGAGCCATAGTTCTGTCATCTTCTACTCCATCTTCACGCTACACTTTTTATTCCTTTAATCCAATCTTGATTTCTAGTATTTGCTCCTGCCCTGTTCCTTCATCACAGAGAGTTTAGAACCAGATTTGTTGGCCCCGAACTCTGTGCCTACACAAATATGGCAGTAGTGCTGTGGCTCTCTATTCAGTGAACATTTTACTGCTACAGATAGTGAGCACTTCAGCACTTCATTGTGCACTCACGTTGATTTTGTCAACAAGGCCCTAAGAGAGTTTGAACAGCTGCTGCAATTCCAGCACAGAATATTCTTTTTTTGTGGACTTTGTCAGCTCCTGCTCCCCAAAATTACTGTTAGATTTCTTGATTAGGGATGTTGTGGCCTCAAAAATGTTGTTTTGTTTCTAATCTTAGAAGACTCAGAATTAATTCTTTTAAAATGTATCAGCTTGAGCAGAAAAGAATCAACAGCAAATTTTAACTTCAGATGTTAATGTATTGGACTAAGGAGCCCACTATACGAATGCCTGTTCGTAATAATCGCTATACCAGAAGAAACTGCATTATATTTTTCAGTGGCCTTGAATCTGTGACATGCTGAAGGAAAGAATTCCAGACAAAACAGACTTTGAATTTGAATTTTGCAGTAGAAAGGGAAGCAATAAAGCAGTGGATGCACTAACTTTATTTTGTCATGTTGAAAATGTTAATTTTCTGTTAGTTTACAATTCTATAATGTATGTCTGGGTAAGTGTTGTTTTTATTTGATTTACAGGTGTTGATAGCCCATGTTAGTGAGTCCCAGTCTATGCTTAGACACTTTTGTGTAGAGGAGTTGGGAAGAAGCCATTTACAACTGGTCTGTTAGAAATGGCTTCCTTTTATTTTGTAGAAAAAGCAGCTTTTGTACAATTAGATACTACTCTGCTCTTCCAAATTATTAATTTATACTTACTTTGGCTTTGTTTTATTGCTACATTTGCTCAGTTTCAAATAGACAAAATTTAGATAAATATCCAAACTATAGATGCTTCATTGCATGTTTGTGGGTCTTTTAAAATATAATACAGCTCTGGAAAAATATTTAGTAACCGATGATTCTCTATTTCTCTGCTTTTCCAGGTAGATAAATTTTTGGTAGCATTTTAAAAAAAGACCACTAATTCCTAGTGGATTACAATAGAATTCTTATTTAATTATGTTCACATACTATATCTTCCAAAATAATTTATCAAGATTGAATATTTTGTACAATAACTGAATGGAACTAGTAATAAAAAGCAGTAAGACATTTTAAATTTGCAAATAAGTGGATCATTTAAAATATTTTAAACTGAAACAAGAGTTTTTTTTCTTTTTAAAAGAGGGTATTGTTTAGAAGGATTAAAATTTCTGATCCCTAGACATGATACCATTTACACAGTGTAAATACTGTATGACTTTGGATATTGTTACCAGATCTACTCTCGGCCAATCTCTGGGTTTAGTTTTGGAGAATTAGTTCTGCTGGGCAATGTGCACTTTTTATCCCATTCTCTTCCCGGGCCGCCCCCCCCCCCCCCCCCCTTGGATGTAGCTATTTTTGAGAGACAAGCTTCAGTCTTAAGACCTACTAGTTGAACAGTCAGAAATGGATAGTGTATTCTGATGTCAAAAGTGCTGTTGAAAGAAACAGTACAAAATCTGTTGATTTTAAAAATATATAATAGTTGGCTGTATCATAATTCTATAGGTGAATAGTGAGGTGTTTTGGGGATTTTTGGTACAAGAAAGATGAGCTTGAAAGGCTAACTAGCAGAAATCCAAAAATGTCTTTACTAGTGATGCTGTGAATATATCAAATGTAGGAGTTTGAAGCAAATCTTGTGACATGGTTTTGTTTAATAGAAAAATAAGTACTGTACTATGGGACCAATCTGAAAGAGCCTTCCAAAATGTGCCTACAAATATTGTTCATGCATCTGGTTGCTTGTGAAAAATGGCTAATTGTGCAGATAAGTACCTATTTTTATGTGCAAATAAGTGTATGCACAAATTTGTCTCCTTTGGAAAATTTGGACTTGTGTTTTAAAACAGTTAGCTAATATCCTGGAGGGGTGTACATTTTTTAAAGAGTTACATTTTTTCAGGATCAAAAGGTTTTCTACATCTTCTTCTTGAAGAAATTTGGATTTGTACCTGATCACTGTAAATAACTAGGGCTCTTAGACACTATGGTAATACAAGTAATCAATAATAAATATGTACCCAGTTTATAGTATCTTATATTATAGGTTGCTGAAGTTGCTGTAAGTGTTCCTTACCGATGTTCTGTAAATGTAAATTAAGTGTAGGTAGAGTTGGATGCTATCAAAAGGCAATGTAGAGAAAAGCAGACTAAAACAAGTCTGAACATTTTAACAGTGACATTTCTTGGCCTGTTTTGTGTGCAGTTGGGTTAGCATGCTGGAGGAAGAGGAGGAACCAGGCCTATAAGTCTTCCTCCCCCCTCACTTTTTATCACTTATCCCCATCCTTCATACCTGCCTTCCTGCTCCTTCTGTCACCTTTTTCCAATCCATTTCCATTCAGTTCTTTAGGCATGGAACACCCCTCTCCATTCTGGTATGTGAAGCTGGTACCCACTCCAAGCAAGCTGTGAATTGAAAGTAACTTAGTTTTTGTTGTTGTTTTGTTTTTGAATGTTCTATCCTTCTTTGGGTTTCCCTATACCTGTATCTTCTATGTATGTATTCTATATTAAATTTTTGTGTGGTGAAGAAACTGTCTTTGGCTTGTGTGGTGCCCAGCACACACTCTGATGGCTAACAATAAGAGCCCCTGCAAGACTTCACTGTGTTCGTGAAATAAAACCACATGAACTAACAATGTTGAGAATCTTGTGATTTTTTTTTTGTAGTTGCCTTTAAAAACTGATAAAAACTGGAATAAAAGTGGATTAGAATATAAATGTTAATTTGATTTCTAGTTGATAGCTCTATACTGGACTGCTGCTGGCTCTGATTTCACTTTCTTAAACACTTTTACAGCCTAGTTAAAAATGATTCTCCTACATGTGGGAAATATTGAAGTAATTAAACACATTTGAGTTTTATGCATAAATTTTCTAAAATTAACTTTCTTTTTCACACTAATCTTTCTTGTCTCTAATTGGGTTGAAATGTGTGAAAGAGAAAAAGCTTTGATAGGGAACTATTTTTCAAAGAGTAGTTTAACTACAGTATACATACAGGAGTTATTAGATATGGTTTGAAAAAACTTCTCCTGTTAACAGGAGCATTTGCTTTTGTATTAATATCTGTTGCATAGGTGTGAGTAAAAACCTGTTATTTCCAGATTGCTGTAGCTTTCATTCATGTGAAAAACTTAGACGTCTCATTTGAGGATAAAATACTGCATCATTTCAGGAATGATGGGAAAAATTCAGGTTCTGTACTCGGCATGTCAGATTTTCCTTCCGATATCTTCAGGAAGTTACATCACATTGTTTGGTGCATTTATATTACATTTGGTTAGTTTTTGCCATTTTTTGATTGCACAGCAAAGAGCAGCCTATAGCTGTATTCCCCAACCTTTTCAGCTCTTTAACCTGTCTCTAACAAATGTAACCAATGTATGCCGCACTTACATGATAAACCATACTGAAACATGTCTAATATTAGGCATGGATACAAAATAATAAAGTTGTATCACAATATTATTGTAGTTGAATTATTGCAGTGTAATGAAACAAGTGGTTGAAGTCTTTTGACTATATCATTAGTTTTTCTGATTACAATGTTATTTAAGTGGTGCACACTTGTTTATGGCAGAAACCCTAAGCATCTTCCTGCATGTCAATAGCAACAACTTTTCTTTAGCAGTAAGAGACTGCTGATATTTTTGAATTTGGGATTGCACAGAATAGGAAGCTTCATTGTGTTTCCAGAAACACAGTTTGCCTGGTGAACTTTTGTAATGTAGGCCTAACTAGAGGTGACTTTTCTAGTCAGTCTCTGAGAGGGAATTCCTGACTCTCATCATTTTGGCCCAAAATGTAATTATGCTGAAGTGTCGGCAAGCCTCTTGAAAGTTACTTCCCCACCCTCTGCGCAGGAGCCAAAGGTATTGCATAAAAATTTAAAGGAAAATAGGCTAGATGATTCCCATTGTGCAAATGCTAACTGATAACATTTGAGTTGCACATATTTAATTTCATTCTTTCAGACATTTCATCTAATCTTTAGAAGTTACCCATTGAAAAGAGAAGGTCTGTGTGAGTACTACTTCTACTACTAGAATTCATTTTAGCTGTAGATCTATGACAGAGGTCAACCCCACACCTTCAGATACTTTGGATAAGACGGATGGGTAGCTCTTTAGAGGAATTATGAGTTCTTAGTCTTGCATGGTGCAGTCTATCAACTATGCCTCGCTATAGCTTTTATTGAAAGAGTTGCATTACAGAGAAAACACATTAAAAACAATTAAAAAATGTAAACACCTGCTAATAAACTTACCAGAGATTCTTCCAAAATCCAACAAGGGCTGTGGAAGGTGCCCAGGGTTTTCCAGTGGTTTCAAGTTCCGAACACCCTTTGCTCAGAACAAGAACACTCATGTCATTTATCCTGTTTAGGCCTTTGAAGAGACCTTGAATAGGTAATCAACCAGGCAATGGTTTTCTGTTCAAGGGGCAGCTTCAAAAAGATGGATTTGTAGGTGAGTTACTTGCATCCCCCCTACCCTAAGTATTTGTTAGGAAATTCATTTCGCGTGTTGTCCTAATACTTTCTAGAGATTGCTGCATACTGCACCCTGCAAGCTCATTTACACTTGTTCATCAGTTTATCAAAGAAATTGATGTGCAGCAGCTCTGTCACTCTAAGCGAGGTCTCTGCACACACTGAAGCCACATGCACTGTTTTAGATCAAACAAACTAATAATTACAAATAATTGACTATAGCAAGATTTTAAGTGAATCTAAGTCAGATTATTAAGTCAAGGAGTTACACAATTAACTAAAAGATAACTTGCATCTTAACCTAAGATTAATATGTCAGTCTGTATTCAGCTTACCCTACATGCTGGTTGTGATGCCTTTTGCAACCAGGCCCCCCCTTCTTTGTGGGTAGATTCTCAGTCTTTGGTAAAAACGAGAGTCCTGTAGCACTTTAAAGACTAACAAATTTAATTTTTGTAGGCATAAGCTTTCGTGGGCTGCAACCCACTTCTTCAGATGCAAGAAATAGGAATCAAAAGGCAGGTGTGTGTATGTGTTTATACATATACATATACTTACATCCAACTTTAAGAAACAACAATGGGGAAGTAGTTGAGGTCTATTCACAACCATTGATTAGGAGGTGAGAACTACTTCTTGTAATGAGAGCCATTCCAAATCCCTGTTTAAACCCAGTTTGATAGTGTCAAGTTTGCAGATCAGTTCAAGCTCAGCAGTTTCTCTTTGAAGTCTGTTTTTGAAGTTCTTTTTACCAAAAAAAAAAAAAAAAAAAAAAAAAAAAAAAAAAAAAAAAAATATGGCAACTTTCAAGTCATTTACAGAGTATCCTGGGAGATTGAAGTGTTCTCCGTCTGGTTTATGGATGTTGTTATTTTTTATGTCTGTTTCGTGTCCATTTATTCTTTTGTGTAGTGACAGTCTGGTTTGGCCAATGTACATGGCAGAGGGACATTGCTGGCACATGATGGCATATATTACATTAGTAGATGTGCAGGTAAATGAGTTCCTTATGGTGTGACTGATGTGGTTAGGGCCTGTGATGGTGTCACTGGAGTCAATAAGTGGGCAGAGCTGGCAACGGGGTTTGTTGCAGGGGTATGTACCTCTGGGTTACTGTTCTTCTTGTATGGTGTATGGTTGCTGGTGAGTATTAGTATTCAGTCTTTGGTGTTGCTTAGAAGATGGATTCCAGGGGAGAGACAAGAGACAAAGCCGCCTCAGCTTTTAACAAGTTTCCCCAACACTCCTTGGAGTCAGGTGATTGGCCCTGTCCGGCAACGGCCATGATTTCTTCCATATGGCCAAAGTGCTCACAGGTGCTCAGGCCAGTCCATTGTTCCTGTATGCATGCATGCATGTATGTATGTATGCATGCTCTGCGGGGAATGGAAACACAGCTTTTTGTTCATCTGAATCTATTCAAACCATGTGAGACACCCATTTGGGGGTATGACACAGCAGATTTTCATATCTGTACATATGTATGACATTGCAGGTAACATGCTACCCTAACAATAATGTTCAGTATGCCATGAGCATTTCAAAAACACCTTACATGGCATATTTTGCATCAAACAATACACAGTTACATGGTAAGGGTGAACTTGAATGATATACAAATCACACCATAAAGATGTACATGAGTTACAGTGTGTTACAGGTGTGTATTGGGCTGATTAGTAGATATATATTCTTTATTTCCCACTTATACAGAAAAGTGAAAACAGATGATCTCTTGCTTGAAATGTTTGTTTTGTCCAGTGCATCTTAAACTTTCCCTTGGAAACATTGTGCTGGTGTTGTATATTCAGTTGGATTTTGGAGTACAATATCTGTGCATAGGAGGAGGCAAACAAAGTCTACACCTCCCCTATTTTTCCTAACAGTGAGAAGTCAGGTGGCCAAGCTGCAAGTAATCTTTTCACCTTTCCCCGCTTCCCCCGAGCTGTTGGGCTGCAAAACACTAGTAATTTCAAAATTACAGCAATGACAGATGATCTTTTCCTTTTTGCCTCCCATTGCTGTTGGAAATAAAAGGAATAGGCCTGCAGAAACACTGTGTAGTATTTACTTGTCCAACAGGGAATGGGAGGTGGAACGAACGCTGTTGGCAGTAGTCCTCAGGCAGTAAACTGATAATGGAAGACACAGCTCAGTATCTATAAAACTTGGTCTAAGATGAATACATCTCTGGAGCTGCACAATAGGCATTTTAGTTAGACTGCATTTGACTGGGCCGTTGAAAATCTGTTTTGGTACCGGTTGTGCAAGACCTATGAAACTAGTTGTAATTTAAACAATTTAGAGAAGATTGAATGGTGCTACTATAGTTATAGTTGGTGAATCATGAAGATGTTGTGATTTGTATTACAGTGAACTTGTGTATATATAATACAAAACATAGAAAGGTACATAATATATAGAATGCTGCATTGTAGATAGACCCAGAACTTTCTAGAACACCTAAGGACTTGAAGTCTCCATTCAGAAGAATTTTTAGTATAACCTGGACAAATATAAAAGACCAAGAGTTCAGATATAAGACTGGAGAGACAAAGATGGTGAGAATAAACATTACTGGAATCTTACAATTTTTCCATATTACTTCAGGTAGTAACTATAGACTTTTTTTTCTCCTTCCACACTAGCAAAATAGAAATACTGTATTGAATGACGTTTGAATACTTAATATTTGCTTTATATGTTTCTGTAGACAATAATAAAGGACCAGGCAGGCTTATCTACAAAATGAGCAACTTAACATTAGAAATAGAATGCTATCTAGATCTGTGTATGTGTATAATGTGTTCTTAATATAATCAGACAATATAAGTCTCTGTTTCAAAGCCTCTGTATTTCAACATTTCATATTTTATGTATTTCAACATTTCATTGTCACTGCCTTAGTTTGCTTCGCAAGCTAAGTTATGATACTGATACATTTCTCGGGCCAAATCCCAGTGCCAGCAAGCTTTGTGAAGGATCTCCATAAAACATTCTTAAAACTACAATACCCACCTGGAGAGGTGAAGAAACAAATTGATAGAGCCAGACGGGTACCCAGAAGTCACTTACTACAGGACAGACTCAACAGAGAAAACAACAAAACACCACTGGCCATCACCTACAGCCCCCAACTGAAATTTCTACAACACATCATTAAGGATCTACAATCTATCCTAGCAGATGATCCCTCACTCGCTCAAGCTGTGAGACGCAGACCTACCCTTGCTTACAGACAGCCCCCCAACCTGAAGCAAATACTCACCAGCAACCGTACATCATACAAGATGAACACTAAGCCAGGAACATACCCCTGCAACAAACCCCGTTGCCAGGTCTACCCACACATTGCCTCTAGTGAAACCATCACAGGTCCTAACCACATCAGTCACACCATCAGGAGCTCATTCACCTGCACATCTACTAATGTAATATATGCCATCATTGCCAGCAATGCTCCTCTGCCATGTACATTGACCAAACCAGACTGTCACTATGCAAAAGAATAAATGGACACAAATCAGACATAAAAAATGGTAACATCCATAAACCAGTAGGAGAGCACTTCAATCTCCCAGGACACTCCGTAGCTGACTTGAAAGTTGCTATACTTCTACAAAAAAAACTTCAAAAACAGACTTCAAAGAGAGACTGCAGAACTGGAACTCATCTGCAAACTTGACACAATCAAACTGGGTCTAAATAGGGACTTGGAATGGTTACCTCATTACAAGAAGTAATTGTCACTGTTCACACATTCTCACTTCCTTAATCAATGGTTGTGAATAGGTCTCAACTACTCTAACTGAATGGACTTTGCTTATACCTAACTTCCCCATTGTTGTTGTTTACCCTTAGGTGTGTATATATATATATATACCTCCTATCTGATTTCTGTTCCTTATATCTGATGAAGTGGGTTACAGCCCACGAAAGCTTATGCCTGCAGAAATTAAATTTGTTAGTCTTTAAAGTGCTACAGGACTCTTGTTGTTTTTGCTGTATACAGACTAACACAGCTACTCCTCTGGAACTTTGCTAAGTATATGTTAATTATACAGAACAAACATTAATGTGGGCAAGGTGGGTGAAGTAATATCTATTGGACTAAATTCTGCTGGTGAGAGGGACAGGATTTTGAGCCACATAGAGCTCTTCTTCTAGTCTGGGAAAGGAACTCCCAGCATCACAGCAAAATGAAGGTGAAACAGATTGTTTAGCATAAGTAGCCCACATTGTAAGGGACCAGTTAAGGTAGAGTGGCCCATTAACACCTCTGCAGTCATAGGACAAAAGGAGGCAGTTAGTGGATTACACACTGTTATAGACCATAAATCCAATGTCTCTGTTCAGTCCATAATTTTTGGTGTTCAGCCAAGTAATGAATTTAAGTTTCCAAGCCTGTCTTTTGGAAGTATTGTTCAGGTTTCTTTGAGGATGAGGACTGATAGGTCAGGTATAGAGTGATCGCTTTGTGAAATGGGCATGCATTTGGTTCCATGTACAGATTATTCTTACAAGGGGCAAGAAGAAATCTGGGTGAGAGACTGGTCTTGGGCTTGAACTAAAGCTGCTCCTAGAGGTCATGCACAAAATGATCTCTGCAGCTCTAGCTTCAGAAGACCAAAGAGGCAAATTGTGGGGAAACTCAGAGAGGGTTGCAACAGTTTATGTCCCACTTGGCTGTCTCTCTTCACATATACAGGGAAGAGTAGCTTATATGTGGAGAAAAACTGGTGGCTAAATTTAAAATATGAACTCTCTGAAACCTAGTTTAAATACAACCCTTTATTTTTCTGTTGGAAAGTTGTTTTAACATCCATAAAGTATTAATGTAACTTCCAGTAAGATGCCCCAGGATTTTAGGAAATGGTAGGTAAACTTATGTTGAAGAAGCACGTTTAAAAAAAAAAAAAAAAAAATCTTTACAGTGCTCCTGCTGAGGCGTGTGGTTGCTTTTGTATCTTTTGTTACACAAATCTGTATGATAGTTTTTGTCTCAAATTAACACACTTAATCTGCTATTGAAAAGCATCAATAATGATTTTCCACTTTTTGCACCACGCTATTTTTAAAAACAGTTCCTTTTTTTTAAAAAAAATCTGTTATGCAATTTTGGCAAACAGCATGTGCCCTGCATTTGATAACAAAGAAGTCACAGATTGTAATGTTTTTGTTGGGGGAAGAAAAAAGTGCAATCAAAAAAAGAATTGAAATGATATAAATTAGCTTTATTGTTCAGCAAATTGCTAGAGTTAGGTAGGAATTGTAGATAAGAATAGCCTTAGCCCTCTTAAGGATCACCAGAGACGTATGTGCATGCATAAGAAAACCAAGCCTTTGTTAGTGTCCTTTCTGAAATGGCTATTAAAATAATTACAGTAATTTATAGATTTTTTTTTTCCAGTTTAAAATGAGTTTCATTTTTCTCGTCCTTTGTCTTGATTTCCTGTTCTTGTGGTAGCAGTTGGGTAGCCTTTGAATTATCTGTACCCATTGCGATTAGGTGTGGTATATAAAGAACTATAATGTTTTGTGGAGGTTGGAGAGGTAGTTTCGCCAGCTTTCCTGTCAGGAAGACTTGGTAATAATCATTTTAATGTACAGTATTGAGGTTTAATGGTTAATTGTAGTTTGATGGGACCATTTAAAATTGCTTTTAGATTTAAAAAGACTTCAAATGTCTTTTAAAAAAGCCAGTTCACAGCTATGGATTTTACTATTATCCTTTGTTGCTTTTTATCGATGGTGTTTGTATGGATATGAGAGTAGTGTTACTTAGAGTAAACTTAAAAGCCTCATTATCTAAATTTTATAATAGAACTTTTTAATACAATTTAATATTTTATAATATATAAAATTGCATTAAGGCTGGTTTTTTAATATAATTTTGTAACTAGAATGCTAATCTGAGTGCATGCTGATTGTTTAACAAAAATATCTTAAAGATTCTATCTAAAAGGTTTGAGTTTATCTAAAGAAAAACAGACAGGTTACCAAAGATTTGAACCAGGGAGAAACACTTCTTAAAACATAATATAAAACATCTTTAGAAGAGGTGATAGTATATAGTTATGTAGGCGCATGTGTTGGTTAATAAGTCATTTGCGTTACTGTTTAATATATTCAATGTATTGGACACTTTTTCTATACAGGACAGCAAGTGGCTACAGTGAAAGGGAAAGCTTAGGAAGCAGTAGCAGAGTCTGCTAGGCGTGTGGAAAGGCTGCTGCAGGGAAGACCCAGAGACCAGGGGAATTGCCCCAGGCAGGGAGATGTGGTGAAGACCCTGACCAACGGGGAAGGACTGCAAGGCTCTCTCTAGGCAAGGAGGCCTAGAAAAGACCTTGCCTAAGCAAAGGGGAGGAGGAAGAGAAAATTTGTGTTATATGGAATTAGGGATGGTCTGTGTTTTGGGGTTTTTGAATTTCATTTGCAGTTTATTTTATATTAATAAATCTAGTCACTGGGGTGGGATATTTTTGACCAAGAAAATGCTTGAAGAAATAGAAAATAGAAATCTGTTGAACAGTCCGAGAGGAGAATCTGAGGCAGGCTGCCTGTAGCATGACCTGAGGCCACGAGGGGGTGCACGGGAGGCAGTCCGTCCTGTTACAGCTGGCATAGATGGCAAGATCCTGCGGACCTCCTCCATCAAGGAGGGAAATTAAAAGCGTGGGACATGTCAGATGCAGAGAATGGAGGAAGCTGTTCATTTATTGGATGACAGCAGCAATAGAGAGAGGCAGTTTTTCTGCAGAAGTAGAATGTGCAGTAGGCCATGCAGCAGAAAGCCAAGTCAGTGGGGTTAAGGGGCCCTGAAGAGAAATTGGTAGCAGGGCACCGCACAGAGACCTCTGACCATGAGGGGGTGCTCAGGAGGTGGCAATCCCAGATACACACTATAAGTAACCAGAAAGTTTTTCACTTAGTCCCAGCAGACAAGCATAATTATTAGAGTAGTTCATAGGCAAAGCCCACGTGCTTTTTGATCCCAAAGGGTTAAGTAATGAATTATATTTAACTAACTACTTTGGTTTCAAAGTTAGTGCAGTATTAACATTAATTTATTTCCATTGGCCTCAGTTTCTTGACTGACTCCTATGTTTTTGTTAGGAAGCACGGGGAGTATAGGACTTGATCCAATGCTCAATGAGGTCAATGCAAAATCTCCCACTGACTTCAATATGCTTTTGCATCAAGTACATAGTCCTCTCCACCTGCCAGATATAGAATGTAAGGAAATTGAATATATATTAAAAAGTGGGGTAGGAAATAACACACAAGAATATCTTAGTACACATTCAGCACAATTAGTGTAAACTACTTTAAAAGTTTTCCATTTTAGTAAATGATACTGAACTACATAAAAATAAATATAACAATAGAAACATGATGCAAGAAATGGTTAGGTTTTGCTGTATCTATTTAAATGTTTCTGACAAGTTATTCAACATATACTATGAACCTTTAAAACAGAGATTTTAAAAGCATAGCTTTAATTTTGTGTCTAATATTCTTACACCTATTCTAATTGAAGTGGCCTGCTTCAGTGTTCTCGTTCAATTTCACTTCAGTTTATAAAAGTGTCGTTTTGAAGCTACCTGCGGTATGTTCTGAAAAAGAATGGATTGTTCAGTGTTAATATATTTTTTGTCAACTAGATTACCAAGCTTTACTCTCTCAATCTTTCTTTGTGGCATTATAGCATACTGCATTGTGATACAGTACCTAATATATTGAATTTGAGATTAGGATGGGGTTACATGAAATGTTCTCTTTAACTCCTACTTAAGCATGGATTTTTGTCGTCCTCCCCCTCCAAAACACTATATACAATTTGGAGGAAGCTTTTCTGGTTAGAACTCCTTAAACTGCAGTTGGGTTGTATGTGAAATATATTCTGGATTATCTGGATATACCAAGTGATTGGTAATGCAATATATGGAGACTTTCATCTCTTAAGTCTCACCAGTCCAAATCCAGACCTGGTTTGTAGTGACTAAAAACATTGTAATTACCATTTGATGTTCGTTGGTGCCATTGTGGGAAATAGGTTCTTTGTAGACAGGTATCCATATCACAAATATTTGGCATATTTTTTCTTTTTACATTTTTTTTTTATGTTTTGGTAGATTTGTAGAGAAGGCAAGGGTTGAACTGACACACATACAGGCCAATCCCCTGTCCAGTTTATGGGTGAGGTACATTATATGTGAGGCGTTGTGGAAGTTTTCATTGCCTTGCCTTGCTACGCCTGTCTTCTGGATAAATGGAGGAGGAGGAGGGGTCTTCACTTTCTCATGCTGTCAATCAGGTTACTTTTAAAAGTGCTGAAATCAAAGTAATTTAACCATGATTAAAATGATACATTAATCAAAAAATTTTTTTATGGAAAGTCTTCCTTTCCCTTTCTGCCTGCCTCTCCCCTCCCCCATACTTATGGACTTTGTAGAGTTTCTCCTAGATGCTCTGTGTGATACATGAAGCATGTTTAGATTCCTGTGAGACAAAATGTCTTCTGTCCCTTTTGAGCATCCTTAGAACAGAGTTTTATTGAGTTTTGTTCGCTGGTAAGAACCTCAGGCTGAACCCAGAGCCATTGAGTTAGGTTAGGAGGATTAACAGTGATAATTTAAGGCATTTGGGAGGTCTTGGGAAGGTGTCGATTGTATGCCTATGTAATATGTGGTAAGGCAGATCGAGCTGTTCTGAAATGTTTTATATAACTCTTAAGAGTTCCAACTCAATTTTTTTTCCTTTTGCCAGAGCTTCATTGCTTACTTTTCACTTCTTTACATGTTTTTCCTCTTTGGTGAATATCTGGCACAACTGAGGTAGGAATGTAGTAGTAATCATTTTTAAGTGTTGTGCTTCCTTTTGTGACATATACTTGTATGCAAAATAGAGTGTGTTGAAAATATTGAATGTAGACTATAAATATCAGACATTGAATTAAATGGCATGTGGTATAAAAAGCAATATTCTAAGTCTCAGTAAAGAAAATCATTAGTTGGTGCGAAAAATGTAATTTACTCCATGTGAATAAAACACTAGCGTTTACCCCCAAAGTCTTCGATTCATGTTCACATCTGGAGTATATATTTTTTTTAGCTACAATTTTATATTTTCCATTAGTCAGGTAGTTTTGGTCAGAAAACACCATGTGTTCAGCGCATTTGCTATTTTCTGATTGGAAGTGCCATGAAGAGATGGCATGGAGACTAAAACATCCTTTTAGGCTATGTTTGAGGGGCAGAGGACGGAGAGGCAAAGAGGATGGGACTGAAGTGCCTTTCCAGAACAGGATTGTGGTAATTTGTTGGGCAGTATTGGGAAAAAGGACGTGCTCGGGCTGCCTGCTGAGAACTGTAGTATGCCTGTGCATAATCAGAGACTTTCAATTCCCTATGTTGCTAGAACCCAAAGATACATTTATATTAGTAATTGAGTAGCTTATTTGAAGACCTGTGCTTTGAAATTTAGATGTATCTCTGCCACACCAACCAGTGTTCTGTGCATTGTGGGATTCAGTGCTTTACCTCCTGCTAAGAATTTGACGTCTTAGTCTAATTAATCATTAAATGTTGTCAGTCTATCATGATGTGGTTAATTATGAGAGAGACTGTACGCATTTTAGATAGTCATGACCCTTTCATGAGTAACTATAGAAACCTAAGCAACAGTAGCTATTAGCTAAAATTACAGAATTTTAAAAGCATTTCAGCCTGAGAGTATCAGTGGCTAAAAATTTGGGAGTCTAAAATAATGAAGAAAAGCTTTATAAAAACTGATTCTGGCTCACTTACTACTTAAACAGTGAAGTTGTCAAGAGATGTGTTTCTGTTGTAGTTTAGTATAGCTTTAGCTTTATAAGGTCTCCCCTTCCTGTCGGTCTGAGGAATTTTATAAAATGCTTGTGTGAACTGTTGGGGAACACCAAGCAGCACAAGCTTCAGTAGCAGATTCACAGTTTCTGGAATTACCCAAATAGTATCCGAAAGCCTTTTATAAGTTCCTGAAACAGTGGCTAGGAGGAAACGTACCTTTAAAAAAATGCATTACATAGTAAATACAGTGGCTGGGAACCTTGTAAAAAGCTGTCTTCTCCTGGTGAATATAAAGGTATCTAGCCAGAAGAAATTGGGAGTTCTGTGAGGATCTGGCCTGGCCTCTTGAAACTGCATCTGTCTAAAGAGAGAAGGAGCTGTGGGGGGGCCTAATTGTTTGTTTTCTGCCTGTGAAGCACGGTCAGCAGACTCTTTGGAGAAGAGTTTGACTGTTAGCAGGCTGCCTGCAAACAGAAGCTCTGAGGAAGAACTTAGTCTACAACAGGTGAGGGGTAAGAAGAATGGGAGCTATAGAGTAACCCTAATTTACATAGCAACATGTTATAGCTCCGAGCATAAATGTTTCAGAAAAATAGGTGCTTTACATTTTTGGTATTCCCTCAGCACTGATCGGTGGCATTGGGTTCCAGGAATTTATTTTTGTAATAATAGATTCTCTCTAATTCTTTATAGGCCAGAAACTGTATATTTGATGTGCAATTTGAGCCAAGATTTTTCTTTAGTTTTTCTTTCCTTTTACATGTGATAACTAGCTATCTGTCCACTTACATTCAGGTGAAACATGAAGTGAGAAGTGGAGCATTCTTCTGTGTTCTAATTACAGTAGCATAATACTAGATTGTTGATGACTGTTAATTCTGGTCTCATGACTCACTTCCATTTGCTTGTACCATAGTACACCACAGTAACATACTGTAGGGGTACGATAAAGAAACGAGAACCAATGTAACTTTCGTTTTAAGGATTGTTATAGTCAAAATGTTTGTAAATAACAGTATGGCATTGTCTGTAAATTATTATTTATTCTTTCCCAATGTTTTTGATATATAAATTCTGTTCAGATTATAAACCAAAACATTTGTGTTTTTGTTTTGTTTTTTAACTGCGAATGCCAGGCTCTGATATTATGCTATGTTCTTTCTGCTTCTCACTAGTAATAAAGATTATGGAATTGGAATCCAACCGACAATTTGATTGAGGCAGAATATAATCCTGCCCCCATTTTTTAAAATCTATTGTATCTCTGCAGTACTAGTAGCAGTGCAAATATAAGGAAGCAAGTATGTTGAGTAGTAGGATTCTGTATGAAGTTATTTCCTGTGTTTAAATGTACATTTCTTTTAAAAAGTAATTTGTTTATGTAAGTAGAACTTCTGTGAAATTAGTCTCAGTAGTCACCACGTTAAAAATGTTGAATATTTGTTCTGTTAAACAAAAGCTTGATTTTAGAAAATTATCAAAATTATAGTGACTGTAGACATCAGAAATTTGTGCTTTTAGGAATGTCTATACACTATATGCAATAAAAGATGGGTTTGTTGAGGCTTTTTGTTACTTACATGCAAGTACTGTATTTTCATTACATTATTACAGTAACTCTTGCTTTGTAATTCTTCAGTAATAAGTGATACTGTTTAAGATTACTACATAGATGTGATAACGTAAAATTTGCTTAAATCACAATTACAAATAGTGTTCATATTTTAATATGTAGAATATAATGTGGGACTGGAATGGTGATCAACTTAATTATCTGACAGTCTTGTTGTTCTGTGGCATGCTGTAGCTGTAACTTTCTTTGTGCCTCATTCTGAATTTCATTTACACTATTGTAAACCAAATATTAACACCACTGAGGTCAGTGAGATTGCATCTGTTTAAAGTGAGCGCAGCAATGAATTTATGCATGGCTTTTGAACTTGAGAACACTTTTTCTGATCACTAAATTACTTAAGTTTAGTTTCTGATTAATGGATAATTGTTTTTTTTTCCCCCGCTACATCACACTCATACCTGGAATGCAGCTTATGGAGTAGCTTTAACTTAAAAATGGTTTCCTTGATGAGAAAGGGGGAGAAATTTCAGGATTTAGACGTTGCCTATAAATATGTACTTGAACTGTGGAACTCATTGCCACAGAATGTTGGTAAGGCCAAAAACTGAGCAAGATTAAAAAAGGGGGTTGGATATTTATATGGAAAACAAGTTACAATAGTTAATAACCAATTTTGGAAGAAATATTAAACATCATACTTCATGGTTTAAATGAATCTCTCATTTCTTATACCTGCCTGAGGTCCAAGTCAATTACAGTTCAAAGTCTGATATTTCATGACCCTTACATTGCATTTTATATCTTTGGAATGGGTTGGATCTTTCCCCTTTTTTCATTTAAAGGAGGAAGAAAAAAACCCAAAAAACAAAACAAAAAAAAAACCAAAAAACCCAAAACAAACCCTGCCTCTAGCACCACTAGTCTTTTGATTTTTAGATTTGAAAATGAAAGATTTGTATATACATAAAAGCCATTTTAGGTAATACTTAAGAGGGTTTTTATAGCTATCCCTATACGGTTGGTTTACAAGTTGAAGGATATAGATCATAAAATTTCTATGCAACATGAGCCATATATAGAAATATATGATCATATGATTATTCACATGATGTACATCAATCACGGCTTTGCTACTTGTGAAGAATGCAGATAACCTTTACATACAATGTGTATTTATTTAGTGTGCACGCTCACACACAAAAGCACATATACATAAAATTTTAAGATTCTTTGTATAAAATGTGTGTTTGTGCAATTAGCTTTGAAAGGTTAGATTTTTATCAGTAAATATAGGTAAAAAATTCCACTATACATACATATGCACGTGCATGTGCGCGCGCGCACACACAGACAAAAAAAAATCTTTCCATTGATGCTCAAAATGTACAAATAGGCAAAGTTTAAAAAAAAAAAAAATCAGCCTAAACTTTATTAGTTTGATTTAAGGATATTTACTTTGTGTATTTTGATATGTGATATTGACAACTCTGGGTTTTAATGATATAGCTTTAACTTTTTGAATCTGTCTAGTCATTACATAATTGTGTGACCTTTCATAATTCCTGTGACTGTGAATATTTAAATTGAGAAAAATAAAGTTGAATAAATATTAATATTGTCCATCAAAATGTATAAAAAATGAAATTTGTCAAGCCTATATATTGTGTAGAGACGCATTCAAATTCCTTGTAAAGAAGCAATTTTCTAAGATGTGGGCAATTTAACACACATTAAAATGGCACAGTTTTTCTAAAGCGGAGACCCCTAGCCTGAACACCCATAATAAAATAAATAGGGTTGGCAGAATTCAATTTTTATTTTATTAATTTTGATGGATAATATGTATGTTTATTTTTATCTATTTAAATTTCCATTGTTATAAAAGAAAAATTGGTGTGAGGATCAGACAATTATTTAACAACAATAGACATTGAAATGAAAAAAGTTAGAGCTTTATAGCTGTTAATATAAGTTGTCAAAATACATGTCAAAATACACAAGGTAATATCCTTAAATCAAACTCTAATAAATTCTCAAGCAGCATTTTATTTACTTTGCCTTTGTAAATTTTGATTATTCTCAATGAAAATATTTTTTTCAGCAGATTGTGCATATATTGTGGAATCAACATTTACTGATTTAAAAAAAAAAAAAATCGAATCCTGTCAAGTCTAAAAAAATAAACCAGTCAGCAATCAAATAATGGTATGTAGAAATATTAAAAATCCGTAACAGGTAATTTGTTACTCTCCTCATGCTTGTCTGTGTTTCTCAGACTCATTCATAGGTTTAGAAAGTCTTCTAGGAAGTTTATTTTTGTCTTTGGAGGGTGCGGGGAGGCTTATAATTGGAAAGATACCTGATGATTTCTTCCAGTTCAGGTAAAGTTGTAAGAGATGGATCCTATTTCTCATTTATACTCAGAACTACTTTGTTCTTTTTACAAATAATTGCTTTTGGTAATTTGGCAGAAAATTTTCAGTTCCTTTAGAATTTCTGGCTTGTATTTTGAAGAGTCTCATAGTTTCTTGTTACTATTGCTGGTTTTCATTCTTCCCTTCAGCATTTCTGGAATTGAGGACTGCACTGGAGTTCACAGTGGTATTTGTTTTCCTGGCTCTGTGCATGTTAAATTTTGTCATTGCTCTAACTCTAGTACCTAATTTTTTGTAGAGCTCTTAACATATATTTTATAAATTGAGCAACTTTGACTATCTGATCACCTGTTTTTTCAGTGACTCTTTTTTGTGTCTGTAAAGCTTGCTTCATTTCTCATTCACAAGTTAGTTTTTCTTGCAAGGTATTGCATACAATATGTTTTTATTGTGAGACCAAATACAGTGATATTTGAGCCTAAAAAGGTCATCTACTTTACAGATATGAAGTGATTATGTCCTTGCTCTTTCTAACAAAATTGAAACAAAGGTATATTTAATGTAGAACATGAAAACATTTAATTGCAAATTGATTTTTCCCTCACTCAAAATAGAAACAAAAGGAGTAAAAATATAAGGCAGATTCAACGGCTTAACTTGATAAAGTATCCTGGAGAGCCAAATTTAAGTGCAAATAACAAAAAACCAGGGTGTGGGTGGGGGGAGAAAGGATGTACGAGGTTTGTTTGGATGCAGTACCGAAATGGAAGGTAGTTGTTCAGTTGAAGTGGGCTCGTGCTCCTGGCTACTGCTAATATTTGAAATTTTATCATTGATTTAGGTTTTGCAGTGATGGCAGAATTATCTCTAAAAAGTAGAGGAAAGGATGATTTTTTTAAAAATAAACATTTAATTTTAAAGTGAAAAGGTAGAAAATTGGGGAGTGTTTGAATTCAATGTAAATCGGTCTCTTGAGAGTTGTTTTTAATGTACTATTTAACGGAAAGTTCGAGAGTAATTACTGTATTATGTGGTGTTCTTCAAAATAATTTCATCAGCACATACGTTAATCCTGTTTCAAATGCAGTGCTGAGGAAAAAAATGAGAATATTACTAAAGAATAATTAACAGAATGAAATTGAGTTAATAGGTGCGACATCCAATTATTTTCTGCCCTGGAGATAAATATCAAATGAAGGTTGAATATTACAACCTTGGTTTAGCACCCCTGCTTGTTCAAAGTCAGACTGAAAGGGTAGTAGTCATATTGTGTAAGGAAAGAGAATCTGTCTCCTACCATTACTGTTATCGTGATTTAGACTGCTGCTGTTATGAGGAGATTTTGCTTTGTGTTTTGCAGCTGGCATCATGGTAAGTTAATTTAGATAGTAAGTGTGTGTATGCTATGCAAGAAAATCATACCAGGGACAGTACTTGTACAAAATGGTTGAAGGTTTTCACTATCTGTGTAACAGTTTAGTACATTTGCACAGCAAAGGTGCTTTTGACAGAACTGGTGCATCCCCATGCAGCATCTTAATTCCTGCCATCATTATTAGGAGTGCTGGGTTTTGGCAGTTTCTAAATACAATTGCACTGTACTGTGTAATGGCATTTGGAGGATTGGGCTCAGCCAGTGCAACTCCAATACTTCGGCTTCCTGATCCTAATGATGGGAAAACACTATAGCTTGAGCCAGGTTAGACAGAACTATTATAGGACTCCCCTTCATTGCAACCAAATAGTACAACCATTGCTTATAAGCAATCAGAGATGGCTGTTATGTGTCAATTGCAAGCTTAAGAGGTGCCATCAACAGTTTGTTACTATGCTTTTTAACTTATTATGGACAGGGCCTAAAGCTCCCCATAAACTGAATGAAGTTTTTGATAAACTGTCATGTGAACTACTCAGTGCAATACAACTGCTTTTCATTCCTTTAACAGCTTTAGTCCCTGTTCAGTTATGGAATAGCTCAGTAGTTTATGAATATGTAACTCACAAGGACTGTCACAATTAGCTTCTATTTTTGTATGTTAATTCATAGTGAACACTCCCTGAAAACTCATATTTAGAGGAATAATACATTTCACTACTTTTTTTTTTTAAATAAGGATTAAAAAGTTCCCCAATATAGGTTGTCTAATTAAATTTTTCTTTTTAGTGGAAAATAGAGATAATGGAAGTAACAAAAATACTGTTAGGAATTCTTTCAACCTATGAATGATTCTCAAAAATAGGAACGAGAACTGGAATGTAAGAAAGGGAACACCCATATAAAACAGTCTACTTTAATGCACTTTTCTGCAACATATTTTTCTTAAATAAACAAAAGTTGTAAATTCTTCTCAATAGGGAAGAAAATATATAATGTTGGTGTGTTTGTATATTTTTGTGAGTTTTCTGTGACTAGATCCAAGAGATGGTGTACATGTTCCCCAATATAACTCTATTAGTGGACCTCAGTTCTGACTTCTGATATCACTGCTAATATAGTCTTCGATCTCCTCATCATAGGCTGCCAGATGTCAAATTGTACCACGTTTTATGGAAGTTTTGTAATGCAGACAAGTGTCTACTGGGGATTAGATTTGAGAACTTCAAACTCATTTCACTAGACTTGAGTGTAACATGAAGAATAAGTATATGAACTTAACATATAACTTCTAACACCCAACAATTTAAAATCTTACATAAATGGAAGATGCACTGAGACATTAGTAAGGAGACTGACATCCATCACTCAAATGAATAAAAGTTTCAGGAGTAATGGAAAGAATAACCTTGTCTTTCAAGTGCTTCCTGGAAACTATATAAATGCTTTTGTAAAAATTAACGGTATTAATTTTATTTTCACTTTGCTTAGTTGAAACTTCAATTCCCATACCTTTCAGTTTTTCATGTTATATTTGTAAGGATCATTAACTTTTCTAGTAACTGGCATTAAGTGTTTGTTTGTTTCCTAGGAATAAACACAAGCAAAAAAAAACTGTAGTACTTTGTATAGAAATTTGAATAAAGCAATGATCCATACTCACTGTTCTTGAAATGTTATTGTGTGTAGAACTAATATGAGCAATCCAACGTTAGCTGTGTCTTGCTGCATTATTCCCCTCCTCCCCCCAGATGTTGTAACATTGATGGAATAGGCAGAAAAACCCAGAGTGTTCTAGGGGAATTTACTAAATGTATCCTGTGTTGCACAGGAAACAGTGATGGTAGCGAAGACCTGTTCTTTTGTGGTAATAAAATTCCAATTCCTGTGCTTTCAAATCAGTTTAAAAATGTATGCAGAGTTCCATATAGAATATATAAGTTGGGGAGAATTGACTTCTGAGCTGGAATTTTTGGGAAACAAACCATCCCCTTATAATGTAAAGCTTTAGAACTATTATTTCTCTTGTGAAGACCATGTGCATTCCTGAGCTCTTCATAATAGCAGGTACATGCTATAATGGTAGATAGCTGAATTATATAGTCATACCTCTCAGAACTGAAGAATGAAACTTAGTTTCGTCAGAATGGAGGGGAAGTTAATATAAAACCCACAAACAAATTGAAATCTATTTTGAACAAACGTGAGTTTTTCAGTAAGTAATGAACTTGTTTTCTTGGAATTTCTGGCAACTATTATTTTTCTCTCAATGGTGTATTGATTTGAGAATGTATAGCTTCCCCCCTTAAGATTCAGAATTAAAGTTTGGTGCTTAAATTCACATTTTAAAATGGGTTTGGACACTGAGCCAAATTCTGCTGTCAGTTATAACAGTGTAAACCCGGAGTAGTTATATTTGCTGCCAACATGCAGAAAACTGGAATGGCTGTTTCACTGATCATTTTAGCCTCAGCAGCTGAGAAATTCTTGGCTGTTGCAGCTACAAGAACAATTGTGAGTGTACTGGCCCTGGAGAATGTTGATAAGAACAATGTTCTGCTTTGAGATCTCAAATACACTGATATTCTCTTGTTTGGTGAAATTCTGCAGCTGATGGCTGATCTCCTTTGATAAGAAGCAGCACACATTGGTCCAGTTATGAATCCAGATAAAACTAAGTTGCCTGGCTGTTACCATCAAGTAGTCACCAGCTCCAGATTAAACTCAGCTCAGTATTAACTTGTCTGGTTGGGACATCAAGCTGGTGGCAACTGTCATATACTTAGGTAGTGTCATAGACATTCCTGGAGGAGTCTCGAAAGATTTGGATGCTTGTATAGCAGAACTGCTGCCATGTTGCAGGCCCTTCAGTGGCCTCTTTGGAGATGATGTGATTTGAAGCTTGATACATAGTGGCAGAGCTATAGAACCAGGGTTATACCAACTTTATTTTATAGTAGTGAAACGAGGGCACTGAGGAAGCCTTAAGAGCAGTAGATTGACAGTTTCAGTTGTCTTCATCAGCTTTCCATATTAAGGACAAGATCAGAAATGAGCATATTCATAGTCAAAACCAGCAGCTGCATCAATCAGTGACTTTCGTGGTATGGACATATTATTAGGACTAAAGACCAATGAATTACAAAGCATGTTTATCAAGGAATGCTGCTACATGGCTCGTGATCATATGCCAAAAGCTTTGGTGGCTTAATAAGATGGCCAAGGATGACAAACTGAATCCAGTGGCTGGATAATAACCTAACTAGAGATCAATCCGGGTTGCACTCTACAAGGAGGCTATGTCCCTTTGTGATTTGTGATTATGCCGATGAAGAAGAAGAAGAAACTGGAGTATTCTGGGTTCACTTCAGTGTTTGCGAACAGTTTTTCGGGCCTGTAGGTCTCGGCCAGTCAAGGGGGCCCGGAGGCCCGATCCAGGCCTTAGAGGCGGGCCGCCGGGGTCGCTCCCGGGGCCTCGAGGCTGGGAGGCGGTTGCCTGGCCTGGTTCGAACCTTCGCTGCAGCTGGCGAGATAGCACGTCTGCCTCCGGCGGCAGCCCTCTCCCTTCTGAGCCACAGGGCCTGCTTTTTGTAGCTGCAGTCCTTACTGAGGCTCCACCCCCCTGCTGCCGGGTTGGCTGGCTGGCAGGACCTATCGGTGGCCGGCTGCCCGGTTGCCGGGCAGACTGTGCTGCCGGCCTGTTTAGGGTCTGCTTGTGCCCTTGCGGCCCTTCCTCGGGCCCAGGCTCGGAGGAAGGCCACTGCGCCTTCCTACAGTTGATAATAGTAGCTATCTGTCCCTGACTTCTGCTGGTTTTGGAGCTCTTTCACCCCATTTTATTTAACATGCTCCCAAGCACAGCTCAGAGAGTGTAGAAACCTATAGCTAGAAATTTTTCAAGTATTTGTTTGTTTAAATGTATTTTGTTTTTAATTTAAATCTATCTGTATATCCTGTTAAAGCGATTAAACAGATTTTTAATTTAGTTTTAAAAGCATTTTGGTGAGTTTAAATTCCACTGTGGACACTGATGCCTCTTCAGGAGCTGTTTGTGACCACCCCCCACCCCCATCCACTTAAAATTCTCCTATTCTTTTAAAAAGACACAGTTGAGAGTTGTTAGACACTCACTATAATTTTTGTAATAGAAAATAAAGGCTGTGCCTCCAAATGGCTGCTGAGAGGTCTCTGGTCTCATGGGGATAGAGAGGGAATTGTTGGACACTTCTTATCAAAATATATTTTTAAAAGTGTATTATGCAGGAAAAATATTTAAAAGTATAGAAAGCTTCAGAACGTTTCCGCTGCTCTTGTCATGGCCTGCTATGAATTATTAGTGGAAGTATGAGCAGGTAGCATTCCACCTTTGCCCCAAACAGTCTGCTGTATTGCAAATCCCAGGTGTTTAAAAATTCAGTCAGACGTCTCAAAATAATGAAATTGTCAATTTTAATTTTTAAAACTTAACGATTTTGTAAACATAGGGTTATTTTTGTTCCCTTTCAGGTCCATTCTAATCCTTTAGAGTACACTCAGGTCATCTTTTCAAGCTTTTCTCCACTGTCATGGCGGCTTAAGAGTTACAGCATTAAGGTTAAATTATCGGCCTGCTGTTTTTAAATCCTGTTTTGTTTAGATAAACTAAAAGAGGACTATGGGCCTGATCCTGCAATGGGATCTGCTAGCTTGGATCCAAATGCCTACACTGATTGCATTGGAACCAATGGGGACCCTGTGTGGATGCAGCTGATTTAAGTGCAAGATCAAGCCCTAAATAAATAGTGGGTGGATGGATGGGAGGAGAGAAACTAATCAGTGTGACCCAAGGACCTCTTGATGCCAACTGGCAGAGAGCATAGGGATATAGAAAGGTGGAGGGATCCACCAAAAGTGGTCATGTAAGATCTTTACTGAAAGTCTGTGTCACATTAGTTGTCATAATCATTGCAAGATGAATGTAAGAAAAATGTGAGGAATCGTGTGTATATTCTAAAAATTGTTCGCTAGGTCTGTAGTTAAAAGCAGGTCACTCAAAGGTAGTGTGTCTTGAGACAAACTTTTCCAGATAGCAGGTGGGAGACACTTATCTCCCTGGTCTGTCCTACAATATGGGTCTATTAGCATTCTAAGACAAATACTAACTGAGAGCTGGTGGAGACTGGAGAAGGAAATTAACCGGAAGAGGTAAATTGCAGGGGTGGCAGAGGAAAAAGGAGAACCCTGTTTTCAAGTGAACATCAAAAGTATGTTCGGGTATATTTGGGGGTGCAGACAGACACCCTGGCATTCTTAAGTCTGAGGAAAAGCTGCCAGTGGGCTTGATCTTGTGAAAGAAGGATCACAGCCAAACTGGTTGAAAACTGGGCAAAAGACCTTGGGGTAATCTATTGTGGCGGGGTACGCCTGCTCCGCTCGGTGGATCCTGCGCTTCACCGGCTACGCCAGTGGTGCGGCTGAGAGGGGAGTGCAGGGGGGGGACCCAGTCCCACCCTCTGCCCCGGGCCCCCGACCCAGGGACCCTGTGAGGAGTGGTCTCACCCTGCTCAGTCCCTGAGACCGATTACCTTCCCTGGGTCGCCTGTCCGTGGCCCCCCGGCCTGTAGCCTTCTCCGCCTCAGTGTGGTAGCCGCAGCGGATGATAGCTCCAAGCCCCGCGGCTGTCGCTGCAGCAGGGCAGGGCAGCTCTTCTCCGCTCTGCTTTACTTCGCTTTGCTTTGGTCTGTGCCTCCTCTCCTCTCGCTGTTAACTCCCTTCAGCCCTCCTGGCCTGCCTGAAGTGGAGGCTTTTATCTGCTGGGGCAGCTTCTTTGATAGGCCCCAGGTGGCCTAATTGGCCCAACTGTCTTAAATTAGCCCCAGCTGGGTTACCCAGGGAAGAGGGCTTTATGGAGCCTGGGGCTAATATACATGCCCTCCAGCACTCTTTCGTAGCCGTGCGGTCTGGCCCTGTCACACTATGTTGTGAGATATAGAGCAATGCCTTGTTTAAGTCTAGGCTCTAGAAAGCATGTTATGATTTTGTTTTATATGTAAGTATTTGTTTCCAGTGTTCTCACTCTATCACATGAATATTTGTTCTTTGATTAAAAAAATTATTCTTGTTTTCACTATCTGTCCTCTGTGGGTTAAGCCAAGTGGTGATCCTGATTTGAATCTTAACAACCTGGTGTGTACTGTTCTTCTTCTTCTTCAAGTGCTTGCTCATGTTCATTCCAAGTAGAGTGTGCGTGCGTGCGTGGGCGCGCGCCGCATGCACAGTCCACTGGAAAGTTTTCCCCCAGAGGTACCTGTAGGGACGGTTGTGGAGCTCTCTCTGGAGTCGGGCCTCCATGGTGCCCTATGTAGGGCTCTCCTGACCCTCCACTCCTCAGTTCCTTCTTACCATGACAGTTGCTGGAACAACCGGTTTCTCATGCTTTGCAAGCGATTCCCTCTTGCCTTTAGTGTTGAGTACCTGTAAATAGTTAGAGTAGTTAGCGTAGATTAAGAGAGTACTCCCGATTAGTGGGTAGTTCTCCTTCTCCTCCTCCCTGACTCTGGGGTGAGGCATGCCTGGTTTCAAGCCGTGTGGGTCCTGCAAGAAGCCTATGCCCAGAGACAATCTGCACTCCTCCTGCCTTAAGTGCCTGGGAGAGTCACACCCAGTGGGATTGTTTTAAAATCTTTAGAGGCTTCCATCCAAGGGCCCAGAAGGAGAGGAGCTAAAGACTGAAATTCTTGCTGATGGAAGCAGGTCTTTGGTCTATGGAAGCTCTGGCGGAGCAAGGACCCAGCACTTCTGCCTCGGTCCAGAGTGCTTCAGTGTCGATAAGGGAGGTGCTGCATAGAAAGGACTCTGCTAAGGAGCCACAGCACTGCCACACCTACCTGGTACTGAAGGGCCCAGCATGTGGGGGATAGCGACACTGATCCCATTCCCCGGTGCCATACAAGAAAAAGAGGTTGGATGGAGGTGCTCACCGACAGCAAGATCTTCCACAAGGGATGTAAACAAAGTGCGGGTTGGGCCACTTAAGCCCCAATCCAGAAGGCATGGTGCCGTTGACTTCAGCCCCGGGAAGGGGTTGTTGAGTCTGGCGCCTGTGGCATCTCCACAGAGGTGAGAGATGGGAGGAGGATTTACAACTTCTCTCCACTCCCAAGACTTTTGAGGCGGCAAGGGAGCTGATTGAAGAAATAGCCCCACCGGTCCACCCTTCATGAGTGGGCTCAGGCCCCAGCACCGAAGAAGATCTTGGTGCCCTGCAAGGGTAAACTGGTGGCGATGGCCAGGTCCTGTTCCCCTTGGCACCACTCTCCAGCACCACGCCGCCATGGTCCTCGTGCAGCGAGAGGCTCTCCTCAGACTCTGAGGCAAAGTCCTTTACATTTAGGAGGAGCCAATACCAGGGAAACATCAGAGAGTGAAGGCACCGCATCCCCCTTCGATGCAGTGGCTATTCTGGACCCTGTGTGCATACCACCAGGCCCAGGGGTCCAAGTCGGGCAGGTTGTATTCCTTTGCATCGGAATCCAGATCCCGACCTTCCCACTCGGCAAGTGCCTCACCAGACACTGGAGATGTCTCGGACCCTGGCACCGATCTGGACAAACCCTGGGACCCTGGCACCATGGAGAGCGATGTGGCACCATGCAACCTGGCCAGCGCCAAGGGGCAGGATTCCATACTGCCCATTAGGATGGCCTCTTCGTCTCCTGATGAAGAGGTAGCGGGAGCTACTCCAGCTTCCATACCAGCCGACAGCAGGACACATCAGGAGCTACTGCATAGAGTAGCTCAGAATATTGGCCTCCAAGCGGAGGAGGTGGTGGAAGGGGCTGACCCTATGGTGGACATACTGACCCCAGAGGGCCCTTCCAGGGTGGCCCTCCCACTAGTAAGAACTATTCAGGAGATCACAAGGACCTTGTGGCGGACCCCTGCCTCTCTGCCCCTTAGAGCAAAGAAGATAGAGAAGAAATACTTTATGCCATCTAAGGTTCATGAGCATTTCTATACTCATCCCCCATCAGGGTTGTTGGTGGTGGCAGCCGCAAATGAGATTAAAACAGTACCCTTACACCTCAGCTCAGAACTGTTTAAAGCTGCTGGGTCATATGGCAGTGTGCATGTACGTGGTCCAGCATGCGAGGCTATGCCTGAGACCCCTGCAGGCCCGGTCAGCCATGGTGTTTTGCCCAGCCCACGACATTATAGAGAAGGTAGTCTCTACACCCTCTCTTCGGTCTTAGTATCTCTGGATTGGTGGTGCGATCCTCAATGTGTGTGCACTGGACTTCCCTTTCTGTTGCCCCAACTTTCCTTATGCCTGGTGATGGACACGTCAGACGTGGGCTGGGGGGCTCATCTAAGGTATCTCTGGACCCAGACTGAACTGCTGCTACATATTGACATGAGAGTGGTAAGGGCTGTGCATCTTGCGTGCCAAGCCTTTCAAGGCCAACTAAGGGACATTCCTGGCACAGGTGCTGATTCAGGACCTTTGTAAAGCGGCAATGTGGTCCTCGATTCACACCTTCGCAGCACACTGTGCTATTACTCAGAATGCCAGAAATGATGCTGCTTTCAGCAGAGCAGTTCTGCAGTGTGCAGGTGTTTGAGTTCTGACCTCTTCTTCTATGGCAGTGTTTCTTAACCTGGGGTTTTAGAGGGGTCGCAAGTGCAGAGCTGGTATTGGGGGTGGCAAGAAAGGCAATTGCCTGGAGCCACAGGGGCGCCATGAAACTAAGTTACATGCCTCAGCCCCGTGGGGGTGGGACTCAGGCTTCAGGGGTACAGTAGTTTGGAAAGGTTAAGAACCACTGTTCTATGGTATAGTTTGGGAGTCGCCTACTTGGAATTGACATGTGGAAGCACTTGAAGAAGAAGAAATGGTTTCTAACCTTCCGTGACTGTTGTTCTTCAAGATGTGTTGCTCATGTCAATTCCAAGACCCACCCGCCTACCCTGCTGTTGGAATTAGCCAGCAAGAAGGAACTGAGGAGTGGAGGGTTGGCAGAACCCTATGTAGGGCACCATGGAGGTGCGACTCCAGGGGGCTCCACAGCCAGCCCTACAGGTACCTCTGGGGGAAAGCTTTCCGGTGGACTGTGCACGGGGCATGCATGCACCTACTTGGAATGGACATGAGCAACACCTCTCGAAGAACAACAGTTGTGGAAGGTTAGTAACCATTTATTCCTTTGGGAATAATTAATCTAAGAGTTCTGTGAGTGTTCAGCAGAACAGGAGCTGAGCACTCCAGAGAGATGTCTGAGGACTCTGGGGAGCGGGGGGTCCTATCACTAACTTGTGCAGAGAGAGGGAGGCCTGCAGAGACCTGGAAGATAGTGTGTTGCCAGAAACTGGTGGTTTTATGGAGCTGATCCACAGACAGCACAGACAAGATTTCCTCACATCAGGGGCAGGTGGCAGTCAGGTGCCTCAGAACTTTGGGTACCCCAGGAAGTGCCACAATCAGCTTTATAAGAGGAATGCAAACCTTGCAATATTCTGAAGCTATTTTTTTTTAAAATGGTATCACATTTCATAATTATGGTAGATCTCTACCAATAATAAGAGAGAGACAGTAGGTGAGGTAATCTCTTCTGTTGAATTAATACTCTTGTGGTGGAAGGGATGAGCTATTGAGCATGGAACTTTTTGAGTATGGTGCTAAAAAATAAGGAGCAAGCCAAAATTACAATCCAAACGGTGTGTAAAATTTTATTTCAAATTTCTCTGAAGCATTAAGTAGACCTTAACTCTTGGAAGTATATGTTGAATTTCATACATTTTGCAAGTAAAATAGTAATAACCAACATTTGTAGGAAAGACTATAAATATGTTAATAGTACAACTTCCACTGACTTCAGTGACCAGTGTTGTCTGAGATGAGATGTGTTCAGTCAGGGTCATGCTTACTACACCCTTTAAGAAAATCCACTCTGTGTAAAACCCTCAGAATTTGAAATTCATGCTTGTATAGATGGCTGGCACATTCACATTTATGATCCTCTTAAAACCCAAAATGGGGTTTATGTAGGGTTAAAATGGAAATTTTTAGAGGTATAAAGGGGCATTTGGTGCCCACCTCCCATAAAAAAAATCAGTGGATGCTGGTGTCTAACGCCCTTGAAAATCTCCCCATAAGTGATGCATCAACCTCATCCTGGATTTCTGCATATGACTTGCAAACACCTCCAGTGTGAAGAACAAGAAAACTGAAAATGCTTATAAGGTTTCAAATAACTCTATATTCAAAACTGACTAGTTATATTTCTTCCACAATATCAAGAGACAAGAGTCACGATTTAAAAAAAATAAAATAAAAATGTGAAAATCCTTAAAACATTTTAACAACTGAAAAGCTAAATCTGTAATCATTCATGTAATGAATCATCCAATATTGCATTATTAAGATATCAGAAACAGAGCTTTGATAAGAACTTGTCAGCTTAATTACAATACATTAACTGTTGTTCAGACTATTTAGAATTTTGATCTTAATATTGTTTTTAAGGGTTTTTTTTTGTGAAGAGGTATGAGAGGAGAGATTGAAAACGAACACCTTGAGTCTAGTTTTGGTAATTTTTTTGCCAATCAACTCTACTAAGAATGGATTAAGACTCAAGTTGTTTCATCTCCCTTTTTATATTAAAGTTGCCAATTAATCTGTATAAAATTGTTTCTTGTGTAATTTTAAATATTTACAAGGAGTTGGGGGGAATGTCATCATGTTCTAGAGAATCTTTGCTAAACAAGAGGGACTTCCTTCTTAGCTTTGAGTTGATCCTGAGATATCTGGGAATGTTAACATTATTTTTTTTAAATCCAACAACTTGTCACTTTGTAAAACTAATCTAATTAGCAAGTGTTCAGCATAAGAAAAAAAGAATATTGAGTGCTTCTTACAAGATTCATTGGAACCTCCTAATTTGAGTCATCCTTAATGACTTCTCAGGCTCCTCCTTGGCAGCTGTTTCCATGTTCAATAGCGCTCTGCTAATAGGGAAAACATGTCTCCCTAAAGGGGAGGAATTTTCTTTTTCATGAAAAGTTGTATGAAACTTAATTGCTAAATGTTCTCTGGTTGTCCTCCCCAGTGCATTTTGAGAACTTGGTGTTGCCGTGCCTCTGTTGGTCACAGCTGAGGATGCTAGATTCATGACAGACTGTTGAGAAATAGGGCAGGCTTGCCCCAGACTGGTGGCTAATCTATCCTTAGATTACATCAAGCCAAAAACAAAACTAAATTCCTGTCTAGCTGATTAACAAGAAGTCAAAAATCCATCTCCTTAGTCATCCCAGCCTTTGCTTCACCACCCAGACACTGGACTTTGAGTGGTTACTGAAAACCAATTTTATAGAGTCCTCTAATCCCAAGATATCAGCCACATAAGAGAGGTCAGTATATAATTCACATTTTACCCGATAATTACATGGTTGCCAATCTTTTAGTATCTAATATCTAAAGGTTTGTTTATAAGAGAAATGAAGGAGAGCATTAAAATGGTCAAAGAAGTCCTATATATACAACCATTGTAGAGCTCTTGGATCAAGTTTGTAGCAGTGATGTTAGACTGCTGGCTTGCAGAGTTGCTGGTAACCATAGTCAGTATTCTTCTTTTAGTGTAAATCCATAGTCCCGAGATCAGAGCAGGAAAGAGGCAAAATTGAAATGCTTCCAGGGTCTTTTATAACTTCTCCCATGTGGAGAGAATGCTGCCAGTCTTAGTTTGTGGAAAATTACAGGCACAAGATGGATTCCAGGGTCAAATAAGCAAGTCACATGCCCTTGCATGATTAGATTACTCACAGGAGCAGCCATTACTGATATTCTGGCTAAAGGGGTCGGCAACCTTAAGCAAGGGCTGTGCCAAATCTGCTGCCCCACCCCTCTTCCATTACTGCAATGGCAGTGGTGGAGGGTTCTGCGGCCCTGTTACCGCTGCCACCACTGCCGCTGGGCTGTGTGTGTGTGTGCGCGCATGCGTGTGAGCGTGCGCGGCCCTGTTCCCGGCAGCGGTGGCGGGTCTGTAGGCCCGTTTCTGCAGTGACTGCGCTGCTTCCAGCCAGGGGTGCCGCTTGGCCCAAGTGGAGAAGGGGTGGGGCCACATCGGCGGGGGGCCATGGCGTGGCTCTGGCCAGGATGCCGCATGCTGCTCAAAGTCTGCATGTGTGCCACAGGTTGCTGACAGCTGGGCTAAAGTGTCCACAGGAAGGCTCAACTGGCAGGGACAAGCTTTCTCTATGGCCCATTGAGAGAACTAAGGATTCTTTAATGGGCTAACAACTTGAATGGTCCTTTGACAATGTGCTGGTGAGACTGGCTGTAAATTACCTTGTAAGTGTTACCCAGGAATACAGCATATATATAGGATGCCAGTACATAGGCAATATTTATAACTTTAGATACAAAGATGATGCATACAAACAGGATAATCGTATTTGATTGTAGCTTTTCCATTTGTGGAATCAAAGAATTAATCATAAAATTGATTAATAGAATGCCTGGTCTGAAACTGGTCGTAGAAGGCCTGGCCTGAAGTTGTAGCCTGAAACTGAAATTAGGATAAAGATGTTAAAGTCACACAAGAGGTCTCTGAACCACACCCGAGAGGCAAGTCTCTGTTATGAGCCTTAAGCCTTATTGAAGTCTGAACAGACTTCACCTGTTTTGATAAGTACCAATACCTGCCCCCCTTTGTCTTTCTGGCCCCATAGAGACTTACTCCATACAAATTAGCATTTGAACAAGTATTGTGTCACCACCCATCTTCAGGTGTTAGCCAGGGTCCCTGAAAACCTGATTGTATAATCAAGTGACTCATTGGGCGTTCCTGTGAGGGCATCTGGTGTGCCCCACTGTGCACTGTGATTGTCTTTCTGTTAAGTATAAACTGTTAATCAAATTCACTATACGATCAACATGTAAATGAACCTAAGCAACCCCTATATAAGTCTTTTGTATCTGGTAGCCAGGTGAAGTACATTTGCCCAGCATCCAGACATGCTGCTTGACTTCCCTATAGCCACCTGGGTTTTCCCTATGGCTATAGTATTCCCCATAGCAATGGTTATGTGTTTGTGTGTGTCACAATTAAAGCTGCACCCGATCCTACTCTAAAATGTAGCTGTGTGATTCTTTTCCACGACACATTGATACCTTACATTACATACTTTCTATAAAATTTGTTGTAATTGTCTAACAGTGGCAACATCAATGATATACATTATCATATTTCAATCTTACAGCATCACACTTGGGATTTCCAATATTTTCAAAATTTCCTTTTTAATCAAATGTTTACATGGTCAGTTTCTTTCAGCCATTTTAAAAAAAGGTTCCAGCTTTGTCCTATGCACATCTACAGCCTTCAAGACTGTCTGAAGTGTTCTGGGGTATTACCACACAAACTTCACTTTACTAAACTTTACTAAGTGAAGTTTACTGAATCCTAAACTTTACCAAATCCTTGTTAAAAAGATCTCCTCTTCTTCTGCTTACATACATAAATAAAATAATTAGGAACATATCCTTAATTCTAGAAACTTCATTTGACCACCTGTTTATGCACAGTCTTATGGGGTCAATAAAGGGTTATTGGCCTACATGTCCAGCTGCCATAGTCCTAGCGAGGAAGATTAAATGTGTCTAAGCAGCACAAAAAAATAGTCTTTGGAGCAATCACAAGGCTTTGATGCTGGCAAATTCAAAGGCACTCTGCTTTCTGCACCATACCATTTGGCTACCCCATAGCACTGCAAGTACAGTCTGTTAAAACAAATATTTCTTTTTCAGAGGAAGGAAGTAAAATATCACACTACTACAAAAGAGTTAAAAACACAGTTTAAAGAAACTGAGCAACATAGTTGTTTGTTGACATTTTAATGTTGACATTTGCTTGAATTTACTAAATCCACATCTGAAGTTTTTAATGGGGTACTTGAAACAGGCAAAGATTAAGACAAGTATGTATATATTTTTAATTCTTGGAGCAGCATAGCTTCACATCAATATATGTGAAGTACATAACATATATTTATATATATAATTGAAAACATTCTCATTTGCCCTTTTAATTAACTTGGAGCAATAATAAAATGCCCATAAATATTTCGAAAGTGCATTATGTTGTAGATAATCAAATGATAACCTGCTTACAACTTAACTGGAAAATCCAACATGGTATAGGATTGCAGGAGGAATAATACTTGAAGCTCAGTTCTTCAGAGATTTATTTCTGTTAAATTAGGTTTTCACTTATCTTTAGAGGAGAACTTTAAACAACACTGTTGATTGCCAATTTATACTTAAGTCTACATTACCTTGGCTTCTCACTACATTGGCTTCATTATAATAACATGCACAGTTATTAAGATTGATCTGAGAGATATCTTGTCTTTTATGGATGAAGGGAGCCTGCAGTTCCCTGAGGAATTAGTATGTCTAGTCAGTTTTTTAAAATCTTTTGTTTATAGCTGTCTTTTTTTAAAAAAAATATTTTCTTTTGTGTATTATCAGTTACCAGGATATCACCTTGCTCATTCTCTGACTATGTTTCATGTTGAAAGGCTGTAGGCTCTGCAATGAAGGCATGCTTGTATTAGGTTCAATTTGGAATGGGGGTCTTAGTTTTCAGACACTCTTCATTCTTGAACAGCTTTCTTTTTGTACTGAGATCACCATTAAAAAAGCAAGTTATCACATATCTGAAATAAGTTATTTCCAATACTTAAAACACTTAATCAAAGGTGTGGTAACTATTGATAACTGCATATTTTAATAGTGGCTATCCTTATGGAAAAGTCCTATAGAACTTTTCAAATAGCTTTTCCATGTGTATTTTTACCATTTATTTAATGTAATAATTAATACTTGCTATTAAATGGTACTGATTTTAAATTTTCTGGGCAGGAATCATCTTCTTTACTTGCCTATGCAGTGCCTAACCATGACATTGATCCTTCTATGAGGCTTCTAGCCTGTCACATAATACAAACAATAATATTAGTTTGTGGAGTCATTCTACAGAATTTCTGCCTTTATCTTTGTTAAACTCTATAATATTTTTATATATGGATAAAGTTACAGCTGCAGCCATTCAATGCAAATTTGCATTCACCTTGAGAGTGGAAGATTTGGTATCTTCACTGAGTGTTGATGTGACCCCAAATTTAATTGATAATGTGTGAAAGAACACTGGCATCTGGGAACATCATGAAGTTTAGTACCAGGTTGAGACGAGACCTAAAATTTCTCATCAACTTTCATCTCCCATAGGACAATGCGTAGCACTGCCACTTAAGGGCTAGTCATAACTACATGTTGCTTTGGGGCAAGTTGCTTTGGAGATGGGTGCAAGGAATCCTCTGATGTTGTGCTTGGACACCCAGAACTGTGAGCACTGTTACCATTCTGCCTTCCCAAGAATGGGAGCTTTGCTGCTGCTAAATTGTACGTCAATTCCCTGATGCACTAGCCTGCCTGCTTTGCCAGCAAAAGCTTTAAGGCACTGCCAGTCTAAACCTTACATTGCAGATAACAATCAATGAACCCTGGTGTGACGCTGTCTGGATTAAGGGGACCATTTATCATATCTAACATTAATATTTCAAAATTACAGTAATTCATGAGAGATATGCCATGTCGGGTACCATTAGAAAGGTTATAATTTGCCAAGTATGATATTGTTTATGTATATGTCATATTGTATTGGAAGTTATGGATATGTTTGTTGTATCTGTATTTCAACTTGTGCTGTCTTTCTGTGTGACACCCCAGACAGGATGGCAGCAGCAATAAGATGCTTAATAGCCTATTAAGGGAATGCAAAGGTACAGTAAGCCCAGGGAAAAAACCCAGGGCTACACTTTCTGAGTCACCAGGACTTGCCCAAGTGACCTTGAATGGGGAGGCTAATTGACAGTATGTGTCCTCCCGAAGAAAGAGAACCTATATGCCCACCATGCAAAGAGGTAAGAAATCGTTTTCAGGCTCTCTGCACAGGTACTACGGTGGAGAATGATTTGGGAGACTTATCTGAGGGAATGATTCAGAAGGAGATCCTGTTGATCAGAAGGCATTGGATGCTTTGTTCTAGCGATGGGGGTTCCACGACCACTACTCCTAGGGGGAGAGAAGGGTGGTGGTGGTCGGGGACTCTCTCCTAAGGGGGATGGAGTCATCCATCTGCAGTCTGGACTGGGAAACTAGAGAAGTGTGCTGCTTGCCTGGAGCTAGGATTCAGGATGTGACATAGAGACTGCAGAGACTTATCAAGCCCTCACACCACTACCCGTTCCTACTTCTCCATGTGGGCGCCAGTGACACTGCCAAGAACAACCTTGAGTGGATCACTGTGGACTATGTGGCTCTGGGAAGAAGGAGAAAGGAGTTTGAGGTGCAAGTGGTGTTCTGGTCCATCCTCCCTGTTGAAGGAAAAGGCCCAGGTGTGTAGGGACCATCGCGTTGCGGAAGTAAATGCGTGGTTATGCAGGTGGTGTCAGAGAGAGGACTTTGGATTCTTCGATCATGGGATGTTGTTTCAGGAAGGATTACTAGGAAGAGACAAGATTCACCTAACAAAGAGAAGGCAGAGTATCTTCGCAGACAGGCTGGCTAACCTAGTGAGGAGGGCTTTAAACTAGGTTCGTTGGGGGACAGGGAATCTAAGCCCAGAGGTAAGTGGGGAAGTGGGACATCAAGAGGAAGCAGAAGGAGGAGGGTACAACAGGGGAGGCCTCCTGAATTGCACTGAGAAAGTAAGGCAGTCGGCCAGTTATCTCAAGTGCCTATACACAAACGCAAGAAGCCTGGGAAACAAGCAGGAGAAATTGAAAGTCCTGGCACAGTCAAGAAACTAATATGATTTGGAATAATCGAGACTTGGTGGGGTAACTCACAACTGGAGCACTGTCATGGATGGGTATAAACTATTCAGGAAGGACAGGCAGGGGCGAAAGGGTGGAGGAGTTGCACTGTATGTAAGAGAGCACTATGATTGCTCTGAGCTCCAGTATGAAACTGGAGATAAGCCAGTTGAGAGTCTCTGGGTTAAACTTAGAAGCAAGAACAATAAGGGTGATGTCGTGGTGGGTGTCTGTTATAGACTACCAGACCAGGAGGTAGATGAGGCTTTCTTCAGTCAACTAGGGAAAGTTTCTAGTTCACAGGACCTGATTCTCATGGGGGACTTCAATCACCCTGACATCTACTGGAAGAGCAATACAGCAGAGCACAGACAATCCAGAAAGTTTTTGGAGAGGGTTGTGGACAACTTCCTGGTGCAAGTGCTGGAGCAACCAACTAGGGGCCGTGCTCCTCTTGACCTCCTGCTCACAAACAGGGAAGATTTGGTATGGGATGTAGAAGTGGGTGGCAGCGTAGGCAGTAGTGGCCATGAGATGGTAGAGGTCCGGATCCTGACAAAAGGAAGAAAGGAGAACAGCAGGATGATACAGACCATGGACTTCAGAAAAGCAGACTTTGACTCCCTCAGGGAGCTGATGGGCAGGATCCCCTGGGAGGCTAATATGAGGGGGAAAGGAATCCAAGAGAGCTGGCTGTATTTTAAAGAAACCTTATTGAAGGCGCAGGAACAAACCATCCTGATGTGCGAAAAGAATAGCAAATATGACAGGCGCCCAGCTTGGCTTAACAAAGAAGTCTTTGGTGAGCTTAAACACAAAAAGAAGCTTGCAAGAAGTGGAAGCTTGTTCAGATGACCAGGGAGGATTATAAAAATACTGCTCAAGCATGCAGAAATGAAATCAGGAAGGCCAAAGCAGAACTGGAGTTGCAGCTAGCAAGGGATGCGAAAGGGAACAAGAGAGGTTTCTACAGGTATGTTACCAACAAGAGGAAGATTAAGGAAAATGTCGGCCCCTTACAGAATGGGGGAGGCAACCTAGTGACAGAGGATGTGGAGAAAGCTGAGGTACTCAATGCTTTTTTTGCCTCTGTCTTCACAGACAAGGTCAGCTCCCAGACTACTGCACTGGGTGGCACAGAATGGGGAGGAGGTGAACATCCCTCAGTGCTGAAGGAGCAGGTTCAGGGCTATTTAGAAAGTTTGGACAGACACAAGTCCATGGGGCCAGATGCAATGCATCTGAGGGTGCTGAGGGAGTTGGCTGATGTGATTTCAAAGTCATTGGCTATTATTTTTGAAAGCTCGTGGCAATTGGGGGAGGTCCCTGATGATTGGAAAAAGGCAAATATAGTGCCCATCTTCAAGAAAGGACTGTTACCCATCCAGAGGGGACTATACAAGTCTGTACACCAGAGGGGACTATACAAGTATGCAGACTTCACAGTTCTACTGAAAACCTGATACATATGGACTTTCAAATCATTTATATGTATCTGAGTGCTGTAATCATACAACACCTCTCACTTTGTTTTTCTTTCCTTTTATTGTAAACCTTTAGTTACTAAAGGATTGGCTGGCAGCGTGGTGTTTTGAGTAGGATCTAAACTCTTATTGATCTGGTAATGTGGCGACCCTTTGGGGTCAGGAGAACTTTTTGGTGAAGAGCATAGAGTCTTAAGTAACTTATCTCTTTACTAGACCTTGTTGCTGACTGGGAGCCAGAGACTGAAATGCAATAAAGGGGGCTGTGTGTATTTTGTTTTTGCTTCTTGATAACCAATGTGGGGAATCAGAAGCACTGTTTTGTGGCTGGTTGGGAAATCTAACTTCAGTGTTACCCACCAGTACTGGGAGAATCTGCTCTCCTTTTGCTGCCTGTCCTGATCTTGGCATTTTCAGGTGGGCAACCCTAGGCGCAGATGAGTCACACCCAATTCCTGAGTTCCCCAGAAGCATCTATGTTCAGTGTCCAGGCTCTCTCGTCGGACACTCAGAAATTAAATTTGCTGCCTCCAAAGAGACAGAGCACATGTCAGCCTGTTAGGTTAGCTGAAAATTCACTCTTCTCTTTAATACGCAACACTGAGATGGCTCTGTAATAAAAACAAGAATCAGTTTTTATTAACAAAGAATAAAGATTTAAGTGATACTAAGCAAGGGTAAAAGAGACAGGTATGATTACAAGTAAAACAAAATATGTTTTCTAATGACTAAAACTTCATTTCAGCAAGCTATCTATCTAATTAGTCTCTGACTTGCATCAAGTTTCTAGCAGTTCTTGGCTTTGAGGCCTAGAAGATTCAGCTTTCATAGGCTCAAAAAGTGCTGTATCCTATCATCCCCTTAGTGAGGGATAACTAAAAAGTCTTTTTGCTCCATTTACATTACCCAAAGTTCACTTTCTTTGCCTCAACAGCCAGGAAGGATTCCTCAGGCAAAGAATCTGTCCTTTGATGTGCTCATCAAGCTGCTGCTTGCTTGTTTTGTGTAACTCATTTTTAAATGTACTTTCATTGTCTGGGCCCTGATTGACACAAGTCTACACTCTTTGTACTCCTCATGCAGGGGTCACCTGGAGGAAAGACCTGCATGGAACTTAGACCTACTGTTGGCAGTAATGATCCTAATGGGGTATTACTGTCCTTTGGCCCTTTGACCAGTGAACAGATTTGCTCATCTATAGATGGTAGTGTGTGCATCCATGCTTCCCTTCTGGCACCTGGAAACTCAAGGAGACTGGCCTGCCTGAAACACAATGACATACAGGCATAAGGGTCCTCAGCCACTTGACCCTGTAATATTTTCCTCATTGGCATTAAAAACAGAATGTAATCAGGTTAGAGTTGATTGACAGCTCCTGTGATTTATGTAGTTGATGGCTACTTAACAATATTAAATTTATATGTAGCTGTGTGCTGACCATATGCTACAGAACTAAAGGATGTTGATTATTTTAATGATATATCATAATCACAGCTATATGCATCATCTGTACAGCCATAACATTTGCTGTGGTAGTCTTTGTTGGAAATAGGACATAAAATGAAGAAATCACAAATTCAGTTATCAAGGGGTTAATTATACTTTTTCAAGAAATAAACATTAAATATTTTAATGGGTTTTATTTCAAAATCCATAATGTTTGAGGCAACTGGATTTGCCCTATTTCCAAGTACTATTGCTTTATTTATGCTTTTCCGAAGAGCAAAACATCAGAGGTCATAAATCATCAGAGGTCCTTCATCTGATAGATCCCAACCAGTCATATGGATGTTTATGATTTTAGAGACCGTTGCTCCTTGTTCTGTCATCTGCAAGAATCTGAGGTAGTTAAAAGCTATCAAATCTTTTAGTTAACCAAGATATGCCAGAACTGTAGTATTCCATTAGGCTGACTCATATCCAGCTTTTTACTGATAGATGTCAAATTTTAGCAAGAATCTGAATATGCAAACTGCTTCCATGCTTCCATGCCCACAAAGCTATGATCATTTTTAGCTTATTAGTTGGTAAGTATTGTATTTTTTCTTCCTAAAACTGAAAAGTCATCAAAAGTCTAAACAAATATTTCTTGTTAACAGTAATGCTAACATTTTGCATTTCTCAGTGTCATGTCTCCTGATCTTTAATTTCTTAAGTATTTGACACTGTCCATAGTAACATGACACTTTCTACTTACAACTTCCCCAAACTTGAAGACCAGATACTGGGTTATCTATTGCCAGCAGCATGGTTCAACAGTAAAAGCTCATTCTATTCTAATGTCAGAATAGACAGAATGTCCGATTTCTGTCTGACAAATTTTTTCAGTATTCAGTTAATGCAGATATAGTGGTGTGTGTGTGTGTGTGTGGTTTTTAAAAGGCTCCTCACAAGTATTGAAGGAAGCCATGCAGTCCAACTAGAACGATTTACAAACTTGTCTGTTAGTGTATGTAACTACATGTTGATGAAAACACCTTTGCATAATATTAGCAAACATTCTCAGGTACTGTAAAAAATGGCTTCTGTCTGTGTTACTTTTAATAATAAATGATTTTGACATTTCACCACTGATACTATTTGGTTTTTTTGCTTTTGGATCAGAGTTAGCACTTGCATTGAATTATCTGCCTCAGTGCAAAAGCATGAGTCTAAGACTCAATCAGTGATAAAATTGATTTAGAAAGCAGTACAGTGGTGCTGCAGATAACTAAGACAATTGGATTGGAGTGCTGGGGGGTAAGTCCTTTAGTGTTACGTGAAGGGAGTAAATAAAATGTAATCAAAGACAAACTAGTTTGAGTCCTACTTTAGGTCTGTGCTGTGCTTATCAGCTGAAGTGAGTTTTCTTGCAATATAAAAAAAGACAGACCATTTTATTTGGTATCATTTGGTTAGAACTCATTTTACATCTTTTAAGTTTGGGGGGGAGAGAAGAAAACCACACTGAAAACATAGTGATTGCATTTTATGCAAGTACTACAAAGGGCAAAAAGCTATTTCTCACAATCAATATGAGTTGCTGGATGGTAGGAGGCTTTCTGAATGTGCCTTGAGTACTGCAACCTGCTCCCTGCAGTCTTGACTGCAGCAATATTGTTGTTTTTAGGTTAATTCAAAATGCTGGAGCTAGAGATCACAACTTGATTAAAAAAAAAAAGAAGAAGAAGAAGATAAATATAGCAAAGCTAAATTGTGAGGGTCTAAGAAACCTGTAGATCATAGATTATAAATATGTTGGCAACTCAAGACACTTCATTCTTAAGATCTGAACAAGGAAACCACTTGTTGCTACTTGCGTATTTAGTTATACATTAATTTCATTAAAACAATGAGAGCCCTGTGGCACCTTAAAGATTAACAAATTTATCTGGGCAAAAGCTTTCGTGGGCAGAAACCCACTTTGTCAGATGCACATTAATTTAATTGAGACTACTGAAGACAAAATTCTGATTGCTCTTCAATTTATAAATTTGTTCCGACATTTGTGTCTCTGACAGTGCTTCCCCCTTTATTAAGTGGAAAAACTAGTTTTAGAGTAGAAAAGAAATATTGTTAGTATTGATCTCTCAAAGTTGGTATCATTACTATTTTTCAGAAAATTAAGTCAATTACATATTACTATACCTCTCAGTAGTAGTATGATATATAGTAGCATCATTGTACAAGTGCACATGTGCCTGAACACTAAAACATAGTGTCAGCACTGAGTTTTGGTAACGCAGAACCAGAGTGCTGGAAATACAAGGATTACAGCTCAAATCATGCATCAGGACACCCCATTTGTTTGACTAACTTTGTTCACAAGAGGTATGAATTTCCCTCCCTCCTTCTAATCACAAGAGGCCAACTGTGGGCAACAGGGGTGGGTGAGTGGATGGGTGTGTGGTGAATATATAGAGCATCATCCTTGATTGCTGTGTTACAACCATTCATAGATGTTATCTGCACTCACTTGTCAAACTCATGCCCACTAGCAATTGGATGCTGATTTTTTTCGTGGTGGCTACTTCTGTTGAAAGGACCAAACTTTAGTGTGATCCTATAAATGGTGACCATAAATGGAATGTTGCAGAAAGAAACTTCTTTTCACTTAAATGTGTTTGGTTGCAGTGGAGAACTATTAATACAATTAGGTCTCTTAAAATTAACTTCCTAACGTTGTAAAAAGTTGTAGGAATGTATGAAGCATAGGGGGTGTATGTGGAATTCAAATAATTGAGGTAATAAAACTTAAGTTGGTATTTTTTCCAGTGCTCATGTTAACATCATAGAAAATTTACTGTCAGAATAATTTACTGTTGAAGACAGAAAATAACTTGAAATTATTACTTTAAAGAAGTATTATGTTGTCATGGTTTTGAAGGTATTCTTTGGCTTGATAATTCAGAAATTTAAATATTGCATTTATATTTCTAATGTTCTTTTAAATCAAGCTAATCTCTGTTGTCATAAAGTAGGAGGTATAGAACCCCAGGCAGCTATGAAATTTTAAATGTCTTAGAAGTTTTAGTAGAGAAGGAGATAACTAAAGGATCATATTGGGTTTGTGTTGTGGAATTAAAAATAGACTGGTTGTTTTTCTTTCTGTTCTTAAAAACAAGTAATCTTCTCTCAGATGTACAGAAGTAAATAAAAGAAATGAGGTGGTTTACTCAAATTTTGTGTGGAGGCTTGTAAATTGTATTATGGATTAACAATAGAGGAAGATTAAAAGCAAACGGAAAACCCAGCAAACAAGAGATCCCAAGAAGTTTTGGAAGATAATGATTTATGATGAGTAGGGGAGTAGAATAGATTAAATTATCTACTGCTCATCAAGTTCCTAAATCCTTATTTTCTATATTAGACAATTTTTATTGTTGTGTATTGGATGATTTTGTGAACATACAGTGGTGGAATTTACAAAGGTTACTTATGAGTATAATAAATGAATCACTCTTGGTTTACTGCTGAATTTAGTAGACGTGTCCTGCAGTTTTAGAATTATAAAAAAAAAAAAAAAGAGGTACACAAGGTACCCTCTGTGGTTCTGGAGTTAGGAAAAACACATCCTGGCGACCATATTGTCAGAAAATAAAATAATAATTAATATGCAACGCACCTTTCCTCTGAAGATTTCAAAGCATTTTGCTATGGTGAATAAATATTATTCTTATTTTACAGATGTGGAAAATGAGACAGGGAGGTTGAATGATGTATCTTAGGCCAAATGATGGAGACAGTGGGTGAAGTGCAGTTAGAACCCATTTGTTCCGGGCTTCCATTGCTGTGTTCAAGCTGCTAGACAACTGTCTTTCAAGTTTGGCTTACATTTCAGAACAATATAAATATATTGATGCCTTCATATTGTAAGCATAAAGAAATGCATACATTTGATAACTATAATGAAGCTTGATTAGCTAAAAGACCTTTTATAACAGATCTTAGGCCAATATAATTGAAGCTTACATACCCAGGCATTTAAGCTAGTGTTAACATACCTAATTTGACAGACAAATCTCAAAAGGAATGAGCAGGAATAACTTGCTCCTGAATGGAATTTAAAACCAAGTCAGTATCTGGTTAGTATTTTAAGATTTAACTGATTGTCTTAAAAAGTATATATTTGGAATATAAGGAGACTTTTGTATTCCTAGGCACTAAGGAAGACACCTTCTCAAATTGTATCTGTTAAATATTAATTTTAGAGTTAGGTGGAGAAAGGTATTCTGTTTGTAGGATTCTGATTCGGAACAAAACCCAAAATTTTTAAAATCCTCAGTGAAAGAGGATGGAGGCCTGCTTCAGGGTAATCCACTTGGTAGATAACCCTGGAGTTGTACCATCGGGAAGCTTTTGGGTCTTGGTGCAATCCTCCTGGTATGCTGTCTCAGAGCCAGGCACCCTGGAAGCCTGGAGTTCCTAGCAGCCCTCTAGACAAGCTGACAGGAAACCAGACAGATTTTGAAACCTGCCTAGTTTCCAGAGAGAGGTTATCAAAATGATTTGTAAAATATTCAAAAGCAGTTATTAAAAGCCCTTTATTTTAAGAATCACTGTGCTCCTTTTAATTTGTTAGTTCAAAGTTCTTTTAGTTACTAAAGGAAAGTTGTGGCCAAATCACCCCCTCAAATATATTAAATAGTAAATGTTAGTCTATATATTTATCTTAATGTGTAATGTATGTCTGATATTTCAGCACAAAAGTTTCTTCTGCAGATTAAAAACATCCATTGCCTTGAGGATGGAAAAATCTTAGCTGCCTTCAGGTCATGAAAGAAAAGTCTCCACACAGTTACTAATACCAGTTAAAGTCAACCACTGATCTAGTACAAATGGTCCTTATAAATAGCACAGTTACCAAATAAGCCATTTGAAGCAATGATGATTTAAAAAGACCAAACATTAATGTTTAATTAAAGCAGAATTTTGTTCAGTTAACCTGGAATTCAAGATTTATTTATGAAATTTGTTTGTAATTTCAGTTCACTTGTAGTCTTACAAATATTTACACCTTGATTCCCCTCTTATCTTACATTGGACAGTCATGGCAGAAAGACATACTTCATTAGTATGGTTAAGATTTTGTCATGATTATTTTTTGTAAAAGTCACGAACATGTCACGGATGATATACAAAAATTAATGGAGCCTGTGACCTTTCTGTTACTTTACTAAAAATAACGGGCAGGGTTGAGGGGAAGGAATGACAGCTAGAGCCTTGGGAGAGGCCGGGGGGGCTGGCTACCCAATCAGCTGATAGGCGGCAGCCAGCACCTCCCGCCCACCAAACAGCTGTACGGCAACCCAGGGCAGCCACTTCTCAGGCAGCCCTGGCGACTGACAGCTGCTTCAACCCTGCTCCAGAAAAAGGTCATGGAATCAGTGACCTCTGTGACAGAATCATATTAGGGAGCCTGAATCATTTTTTCTTATCCTGAGATGTGGTTTCCATTGATGTCCATTCATGGGACATTCTGGTTATAAAGTTAATATGCCTGTAATAAGGACAAAAAGTAGAAAATAATAACTTTCAAATTTTTTAACTTCACTGTGTTCTATTGAAATATTTTTTTTTAAAGTCCCTATGACTTCTTCCAGTTTACATCATTGCAGCGAACGTTTTATATTCACAGCTGCTCTGTTCTTAAATTTCACTAAAATCGGGTGATTAAATTTTATGATTTGAATTCTTAGAAGATTCAAGCAGTTCACCTACTATACATACCATGAAAATTACTACTTAGAGCTTGTAGGGTCTGAACTGAAGTGATACAAAATAACCATTTTAAATGTGAAATTGCTGGTACCATAGCAAATTTCTTTAACACTTGCTTTGTTGTTGTTTTTTTTTTTTTTTTTTTAAACAGTGTGTGCATGTATGTAAATATGAGAGAATTAGCTTGTCATTCTCCCCCTCTCACCCTCTTGCCGCCTTTAATACAAGGATGGCATAGATGCAAGTATAGTTAAAGAAAATGCTTTTCAAGCAGAAGAGATTCAAATACAGTGGCAGTTGACTCGACCTAAGTAGAGAATTTTGGTGGATTATTGTATTTCCCAAGTGGCTAAGTAAATTTGCTTTTGGTTTGTGTCTTAATGCACCAGAGACAAGTAGTAATTCTGCAGAAATACAGTGCCCTAGAGTGTCTTATGTCTTAATTGCATAGGAGTTCTAATTGTTCTCTTGTAAGTGCTGACTTATTTAAAGTTCTGCATATAACGTAATTGGAATGTGAACATCCTGTATGAATTCGGGAGAATCAAAGAAGGCTCATAAAAGATGATTTTTTTGTACTAGGGTTGCTACTTTGGTTCCAGCAATGAATTCCAACTTCAGCAGCATCCCCTTGCAGTGTCATTTGAGTACATATTCTATTCATTTCTTGTTCTGTAGTGTTAACTATTAAAACTATGTTGTATTATGTTCTAGTGGTAGCTCTGTTTATGGGGGCAGGTGAAGTGAACCAGATTATGCGCTAGCAGGTGGACAGGAAATTACATAGGGTTCAGGGCTCACTTTGTTCTAAACTCATTTAAATGACAGGTCAGATGGCTTTTATTCTCTCAAATCAAAGAGGTAGCACAGGAGTTGGAGTGTGTCTCTGAGGCAGAAGGAACTAGGACAGAGACAGAGGGGGCTCCTATAAGGAAAACCATAGGAGCAGCCAACTTTAGGAGAAAACTTAAGCCTAGGCCAGGTTTTTGTTTAAGTTAACAACAAATTCAAATCCCAGAAAGGTGCTAAATTCAAGCCATTTTCAGTGTGTATGTACGCTTTGTGGAGCAGAGTAGGAATTCCACTTAATTACAATGCTTTACCTACAGAACCTTAGAAAGGATGGCAAGATACTTAATTAGATACTGTTAATAAAACTGTTGAAATCCTCAAATAAAAGATGCCATTTATAATATATTGTTTTGTTGCTATGTTTTTTAAGAAATAAGAGTTTCTGATCATCTCATGTGGTATTTTGTTTAGTACATTTACTCTTAAGTAACTCAATGAACAGAGAAACAATTAAAAATTAAGTGGCCGAGTTTTTGGGCCTTCGTGCTCTATGGCTTTAGATTGCTGTTCCAAGAAAAAAAAAACTGTTTGGTAGGGAGAATAATAATAATAATAATTGTTTGTTAAGCTTTGTTGTTGCTGTGCAAATTGATTGCTTTTTTAAAGACTGCTCTAGGATTTCTTTCTTGGAAAGTATCCATTGTTTTACATTAATCAAAATAGCGTCCTGAGGTTGTGTAGTGAAGCACAGCAGCAAGGCAGTGTATGCATGCGTGAGAGAGCTCTCAGTGAAATTCTTTTAAGATAGTCATTTCAAGTCCATAATTTTTTGACTCCCTAACCATTTAAATCAGAGAACTAGCTTTCTCTACCTCTCTGGAATGCTTTTTTCTTATAAGAAAGACGGAATCAGTCCATATTCTTGTCTGCTCACTTTCGTCAGTGCCCTTAACTCTGTCTGGGGCTAATGGATAGTAAGTTGTCAGAAATCAGAATCTCTTTGCACTCTATCTTAAGCCAACTAATGGAAAGACTAGATGGATTCCAAAATCTGCTCACAGCGGCAGCAGAGAGAGTAGCAGGTCTGTATCAGGCAATCTGCAACTCCTGGAAAAGTCATCTAATTCCGAGTTTCTCAACCCTTTAAGTAGCAAGTACTCCCTAACTTCTGAAAATTTTAATATGTACCCCAGTGCTCAATTTTCCATGGGATTTTATATTTACAGACTAATGTGAGCCATATGTTGGAAGAAGGGCTGAGTATATAAGGCCGTGATATGACAGATGTCAGATCTAGTGTGGGTAGGGTTGCCACTTTTACACCAGGAGTGCACAACTCAAGTATGTAACTGGGTTACAGGTGATGTTCGCAAAAGCTAACAGGAGGCTTTGAGTGGCATGCCAATGCTGGGAAATAGAAAGTGCTATGCCAAATTTTTTGCCATAGATTTGAGAGGAGGGAGGGGTGAGAGCGCGACAGGGAAGGGGGGTGGGAGAGAGAGAGAGAGAGAGACAGGAAAAAGAGGGTAACTGGTAAAATCTGGGTGTGTCATAGTTATCAATTTCACTGCTCAACTAGAGCAGTGAAATTGACAAGTTTTCTGGGCACTGGGCTTTGAGCCAGGGAGGGGCAAGTTGCAGATAACTGCTGCCTGATTGCCAATCTGGAGGTAGGCGACTGCTACCCAATCTGAGCTGGGGCAGAAGAGGCTTCCGTGCCGGCTGGCACCCAGGGATGTGGGCAGGTGGCTGCTGCCTGTTTTCAAGCTGGCAAGCGGGGGGCTGCTGTCTGCCTCCCCCAAAAGTTGGCAGCTACCACCCACCTCCCAGGTGGGAGCTGGGACTGGGTGGGAAGCAGGCTGCTGCTGCCTGGCTTCCCCAGAAGTCAGCAGGTGCCACCTGCCTCCCCTTTACTTTGTTTTTCCCCAGGTACCCCCTGCCTGTGTCTGGGGGTACGCATACCAGAGGTTGAGAAACTATGATCTAATTACATGACTAACCTTAAGATACTGCAAGTGAAAAGTGTTGATTCAATATGCTGCTCCTGGATCTCCCTAAATGAAGTAAACCTTGGAACAGGGTTTTCCACTAGGCTTTTTCTGAATGGGTCCCAGAACTTAGATTCACCGATATAAGGGTGTAAGTTTTTTTAAAATTGTTGGCTTTTTTTAAAAAGCCCATCAAGTGCCAAATGTACCTATGAGTTGTAGCACCAAACTGTAATTATCCTCCTATGTTAATTTAGAGAAGGACAATCCATGGAAAAGTGACCTTGCTCAAATAGGAAAGAACCACTTGTATACAGCTGGGGAATTTGTTCAGTCCAGCAAGAAAACTACAGATTGGGTTCCTACATGGATTATTTTATATCCAGTGGCACTGAGGATTCTTAAAAGAACATAAACCATTCTCATTAATACTTTTTAATGAAACTCTGAAATATGGAAAGACTCATGAGAAACTTAACAAGTTTTAAGGCACCTTTTTGTTTTAATGCTGATGTGATAATAAAATGGCAGTACAGTTTGTTATATGAAAGATATTTAAATAATTTGTTAGTAGTTATAGGGTATATGTTTAGCTTCAGTGATTATAGGGGACATTTGTAATAATTTTTGACAGCTTGTACGTTTGACAGTCCTGAATGAGCATAGTCTTTGAATTCCATATACTATATTCGATGTATAGTTAATGATACGGGTTCTGTGTTTTGTAGCATTTCCTAAAGGTAGCTGGTCTCTGGATTCAACTAATCTTCTCTGGAAGTTCATTCTGTAGCTGGACTCCCTAGAGGATGACTTGTCCCTAGCTCTCATGTGCTTTTTGTGATCTGCATTGGCCCAGAGGACAATGGCCTAGTCATTCATAGATCAAAATTCAATCTTTAGTCTCTCTGGGGCTAGATTCATTAATTGCTTTGAAGATTAGGACCAAAATCATAAACTGTCATTAGAAGCTGATTGGAAGCCAGTGGGAGGACTTGAGCATGCACCTGATGTTCTCATGCTGGTCTAGACCAGTTGTTCTCAACCTAAGGCCTGCGGGCTACTTGTGGCCCAATCAGCACACAGCTGCGGGCCACATGACATATTCAGAGCCATATACAGTGTATATATATATATTGTGTGGGTGTAGCCCACATAATGGTAAATAAGTCGAGAACCACTGGTCTAGACCATGGAAGAGATGAGCAGTTGCTTCCTGTACCAGCTGGAGCCTACACATTATTTTTTCATTTAGCTTCAGATACAGTGAATTACAGCAATCCAACCTAGACATGACAAATTCAAGGATCACTGTGGCCAGGTTCTCATCTGGGAGGAAGGGAAAAAGTTTCCTAATGAGCTAGAGGTGAAAGGCAGAATTTATAGAAATGGATGCTACCTTTTATCCAAGTTTAGCGGTAAGCTTCTCAACACTTTGAATGGAGGCTATATGCCTTCATTGGAAAGTGTTGACACTGTTATTGCTAGCTTATCAAAATATTTACATTTACCAGTGAGCATCACTTTGTTCTTGCTCAGGTTGAGTTTGAGCTACATAGACCTTTTCTTCGGGTCTGGGAAAGGTACTCAGAGAGTCACAGCTAAATATAAGGTGGAACAGATAGTTTAGCATAAGTAGTTAAAACGTACTCCAAGAGACAAGCTCGCCATGAAACCAGTGATATACCTGAGATACATCAATGATATTTTTGTCCTCGACACAGGAGATTAAACTCACTCATAGATTTCAGCCACAACTTGAACAACCACCCTTGTCCATTAAGCTTTCTCTGGAACACTCCCATACTAGTATCAACTTCTTGGACAACACGATCAGCTTCACTAGTGGAATCTTACGGACAACTATATACAGGAAACCCATGGATCAACACACCTTCCTTCATCGATTCGATAACCACCCCAAACACACCAGGAAATCTGTTATCTACTGCCAGGCACTCAGAAACCACAGAATATGCTCAGGTAAAAAGACTGGGCTATGCTTGTTAATATACTTAAAACCACCTTCACCAAACAAGGACACTGCAGTAGAGAAATAGATCACATCATGGAATGGACCACCCAAATACCCCAAGAGAATCTGCTTCGATTCAGAAATAAAACCCCTTGTAACTGCACACTCCTAATTGTTACCTACCACTTCACACTGGAACCCATATGGGTATCATTAAACAACTACAACCCATATTCGGTGTAGACCCCATCCTGAAACACATCTTTCCTGAACCCCCTCTTCAGGCCTTCAGTCAAAAATCAGAGCCACTGTAGTGCTGGGCTCTTTACTAAATTAGTCATTCTATAGGATTATGGGAAAGATTTAAGGAAATTCATTAAAGAAATAACTATTACATACATGATGCAAACCATAAGACCCCTTTTAGTAGAGCAGTTGATCTTCAAAAAGCACTTGGTAAGGAAAATTGTAACTTAACATTTTCAGAGGGGTAGCCGTGTTAGTCTGTATACAGCAAAAACAGTGAGAGTTCTATAGCACTTTAAAGACTAGAAATTAAATTAGTTAGTCTTTAAAGTGCTACAGAACTCTTGTTGTTTTTAACTTAACATTGTTGCTTCTATGAAAAGAAACTCAAGCCAAAGAAATTTAGTTACAATTTTAAAAATGTCACAAAGAAACCTGTTGCATGGCCCATAAGAGACTGGAAATATTGTCTGGTTTAAAATTATGTTAATGACCTGAATGTCTAACCCACAGTTGTAGAAAATAAAAAATGATTAAAAAAATTAAGTTCTACAAAATTTTTCATTCATTCTTGGAACCTTATACTGCAACACCAAGATGCACATGTGCGTGGGGTTGGAGCGGGAGGGAGTTGAACATAAAAATCCCACAGGTTACCAAATAACTAAATACTACTGATTACTGAAGAACAAAAAAGGTTTTGAAACAGATGTCAATAGATGAAGTCTGCAATTCTATGCAGGATCTTCCAAAAGGTTACTGTGCAGGGCCATAGGCTTTTAGCAGCAAGTTTTACAAATTCTTACAGAAATTCTAATACCTCAGATATTTAAAGATTTTATCACTCCTTTGAACATGGAAAAGAGCCCCCAAATCCTGTTTAGAGTGCCTGTGTAACTGTACTTCTGAAAAAAGGCTGAAAATTTCTTTTTAAAAAGACACTACTTCAGATTAATCAATATAATTAATTTAGACAATAAAATTCTAGCAAAAGTCTTAATAAATGGGCTGTCACTAGCCCCACCATTATAATTCACACAGACCCATCTTCTTTATTCCAAGGGAAGCCACAGATCCTAATACAGTATTCAACAAGCATTGAACCGTTCATCACATTAAATGAGTAGATTAAAACTGTCTTCCATCATTAGATACAGGGAAAACATTCAATAGGGGTTTTTTTAGGACTAATGTTTTGTAGTAGTGAAGAAATTTAATTTTAAACATCAATTTATGTCCTCCATCATACTGTTCTAGAATTTTCCATGTCCATTATTTAATCTGAGCTGGTTCTAGATAAACTTTCTTCTTGGAAAGCAGTACCAGGCAAGGGCATCCTTTTATAACAACTCCTCTTTTCCTCTATTAGTTGAAACTCTTGTAATAGCTATCAAAGTGCCCACTACAAATGTCTCCACAATCCAGTGCTGGCTGAGATGACTGGATGTCTTAAACAAAGATTTGTGGCTATTTGTCTCAATTTCAAGCTATGCAGGCATTTCTCAAGTTATTCCTAATAATGACAGTAACTCCAATGGAAGATACAATTTTCCATGGTGACCTTCTTCAGTAAGTTTCAGGAGATCAAAACGTGACCTCTAACAATTTAAAAAAAAAAAAAACAAAAAAAAACCTACTTAGCCTTAATAAAAGTAGCCCTGTGGACTAATGTGTGAAGCAAATTTGATTCTAGAAGTCACTTTGGACTTTGCAAGGTCATGTCCTAAAAGCACCTTGATTTTTTTGAGTAACTTTAAACTTTCAAGAGCTTTGACCACATAAGAGAAATTTTGGAAAATAAGGAAATAAAGGTAAGTGATTATTGGTACTGTGGGGAAAGCGTGTGTGTGTGGGGGGGGGGGGGGGCCCACAAAAAACCAACCCCTTCACCCCCTCCTTTTGCCCCGTTTCCCTCAGTTGGGAAACTGAGCCATAACCTTAACTATGGAGTCAAAACTGTGGATCCACTGTGATAGACTCTAGTGTGTTTTAAAGGCTTCAGTTATGTTTCTGAATATCTGAACTTAAATATAGAACTGCATCATTTCTCACAAATGAATTTGATGCCTGATAATCAGTTGAAACTTTATTTTTGTGACAAGGAGAGTAAATTTTTCAAGTTTCCAGATTTTACTAAGGCGGTGTTTTTTCTGGGACTTCTGATGAGCATTTCAGAAAACAATTCCTTGAAAGGTTAGCCACTGATGTGCACATTAATTCCTTGTGGCAACAGACCTAGAAAGAAATACTGCAGAGTATAATCCACAGCAAAGCCTAAAACTTTCTTGCTTTAAGGAATTTCCTAGTAGCCTTAGGGAGGATATTAATGGAACTCCGAAGGTTTATCCTTGTAACAAAACTGTTATGTATTGTTGTTCATGCTTTTTAAAATGAGGAATTTTAAGTAGATTAACATGAAAAACAACATGGTACAGCACAAAGTTAGCATGACACTGTTGTTAGTGTCCAGCTGACATTAATTATATGCATACTTGCACTTGTAAAATTATCAAGATCAGTTCCTGAAGCTTATTCATTTTGGTTTAAGGGAAATATTTGACCTTCATTTAAAGGACGTTTCTTAAAGAAAAATAGCAGTATGTATTTATGCTAAATTGTTTGGCATTTTCACTTTAATGATTTTAAATATGAAAGAGGGAGATCAAAATGTATGTAACTTACTCTAAAAGCATAATGTATTTGATTCTAATAGTAAATTATTAACTTAAACAAGAACATTTCAAAATACTGTTTAAAAATTACCAGGAAGTGCATCAAACATTTCTTTGATAGCTGCCCAATTCGTAGGTTATTTCTAGGGGATACTATGTTAAAACTGTTGTAGACTTGTATTTTTATTTAAAGTTAAGTTTAGTGATGTGATATTATACCACTGAAGGTTTGGCTCTGGCAGCTGCAGTCTCAAATTCAACAGAGTTATTTATGCATGTGTTGGCTCTAGAGCTCATAGAAACACATGAAATCCAAGGCACATACAATCACAAAGATAAGGTCTAGTATCTTTTATCCATTTTATTAAAGTTACCAGCATAGTTATGAATACCACAGCATTTACAAATCATAAATATATCCATGCAAATATTATAGCTACAGTCATGCTCACATTCTCCTAGATAATGTTAGGGTCTGATGGGGGTCTCATGGAGTGATTATCAGTAGAGATAGTTCCTGCTGGAGTCCTCCCATAAAAAGCTCGGTTTTCCTGCTCTGAGAACCCCCTTTTTATAATGTGATTCTATTTACATTCTGCATATGTACATGAAAGTGTCTACCTTCTTTTTCCTTATTAGTCTGGTGTCCCCAAAATTTGAGTTACCCCTTTTCTATAGGTTATGTATAGTTCACTCTGTTCTCATTAACATTGATGCACAGCCTGTATCCTGTGTTTGACACATTAGAGACAAATATGCCTCTAAAGAATTTTTTGTGATTTAAAAATTAATCTTCCAGATACTTTTTTGCAGCATTACTCCTTGGAACATCTTTTCCCATCATCTTAGGGCATTGGGTTATTCTTTGGTCACTTACTTATGTCAACATTTCTTATTTTTAAAAGGCTAAAATAGCTAAGCTAAAATCTTCCAGGACTCTGCTATAGGCCTTGTATTTCAGCCTTCCTTACTTAGATACCTAATACATGATTATTCTTTCTAAATGCTGATCAATCTTAAACTTCTATAATCCTACAAATTAACTCCGTTTAACATACAATGATTATGACATGTTAGTTAATTATAAAATCAAAGAGTAAATGAATAATAAACTAAAATAATTGGCTACACTATTAAACATACAAGTGGGATAGTTCACAAGCAGTCTGTCTTTGATAGATTGAAAATCCCATTTTTTATTCCAAGGTGTCTAAGGGAGTTAGGTGCCCAGTACCATTACAAGTCAATGGAAGTTGAGTGCTTAACTCCCTTAGGCTTCTTTGAAAATCCCAGTCCAGATCCAGAACTGTATACTTAATTTGTATTGGTGAAATAAAGGATAAGGGAAAATACTAGTACCAGTAAATCATGCTATTGTGGTTTAAATATTTCCACACACAATTAGTTCCTGGTTTTGTTGTTCCCAATTCAAGAGGATGGCTAACTAGTTATTTAAAAATTTGCTTCTGACCTTGTTCTAGACCCTTAATCTTTTGGTACATTTTCACGTGCTCTACATCACATCCTTTTTACTTACTGAAAGTATATGGTGACTTAATGCAATATTTAAGTACTAATTTATGAGTAATTGTGATTTCTACACATCTGTATAAGTATTCAAATTCAAAACTATTTGTTTTATATCAATTGAACGCAATGTTTATTAAACGTTTTGTAACATTTATTAATAGTTACTACATTTTGGGCATGAATGTATTGAAAGCTGAGTAAATCTAGGTCTCCTTTACATGGGTACTGTTTTTCAAAGAGTATATTCTGAGACTCCATCATTTTTTAAAAACTTGAAGATATTTTAGCAGAGGGTGATGGAGGAAAAGGACTGTAGGTTTAAAAGCAAATCGTAATAGGCTCCACTTTGGCAGAAGCGATACTGAACTACTAAATTCAAAACTGGGAGGTTTTGCTTGGTGAGTCTAATTTAACAAAAGGAGCTAGGGGAGGAGAAAGACATGTTTATGTGTATCAGTTGATCTACTCTATACTTCAGTTATATAAAGCAAGACAAGATAGAAGTGTTTGAAACAAAAGAGGAAGAATCAGAGAACAATTTCTCTACCCAAATGTGAGGAGCAATGAGGTCAAGCAAGAAGAACTGGAAATGACACTAAATGATGGAAGATCTAGAGATAACAGAAATTTGTTTGGGAGGATTGTCATAACGAGTGTTTCACTATAGATTAAGTAATATGAGCTATAAAGAAGAGATGAAGTGAAAAGAGAGGATGTCAAAATTTATTTACAATGCTGTTGAGCTACAATCTGCCAATGACTAAATTCTTTCAGGAAAAATTTGAAGAATGAAAATAAAGAAGTGATTGAGCATCTACTACCAGGACTGAAAGAAAAAAGGGAAGACTTTTCAGTTCTATAGTCAATGTAAAGGTACAGGTAAAACACCATTTTATAGGGGGATTTCAAAAACCGAGCATGTGTTAGACAACAAACAGTTTAACAGATATCATCAAAGAAGTGTTTAAGTTACAAAGAGAGGATCTTTTGATTTGGAAAAATAAAAGTTTCCAACTAGGGGAGACGTCATCCTGCATCACCTGCTTACTGATAGAGAATTTAGGAATCAGTGACCATGAGTTTCTTGATTCAGCATATTAAAGAATGAGTTCATAGTACACTGCTATATAGTTCAAGAAAACAAATTTTGAGTAATTAAGAAAGCTATTGAATAACGTGAAGTAATGCAGAGGAAGTATTAGAATAATCAGTGTTGAAGACTGGAGAATCCTAACACACCTTGGAACTTGAGGCCTGTAGACTACACTTCTTTGGTGGAGGGGAGATAAGAAGTGGTCAGTGTGGCTTCAACGGACTGCTCTTTAATATGTACTGGTGATTTAGTGTACCTAAAATTGAAAAAGGGTTAAACAACAAAATAGGAATATCTAGTCAGTTCAGGCTTGCAAGTTAAAAGTGAGGGCAAAAAACAGATCAAGTTTATGCTAGCTGAATTTAAGGGAAATGAAGGCTTTTACAAACATGAATTTATGCACAATTTTGAAAAACTGAAGAATTAGAGGAAGTTTAGAAAAAAAGTAGTTGCACAGATTCCTAAAATGAGAGAGAATAGTCCTGTTGGTTACCATCTTATGGAACACTTATGAAGAAACAAAAGAGGCACCAAAAGTTTATAAAGAATATATTTGGCTAGACAAATTCTTTTGTTGTTTTAGTAATCCAATTATATTGTAGTTGGAGGGTGGCAGTCTGAAAGTGCCCAAATAGGATTTAAAGGATGTAAACCAAAGATTAAATTATCTTTTTTTAATCCGATATCTACCATCTGGCCTGTGTGATCCATAATAATAAAAACATATTTTCATATAGGCAGCCCATATCATTCCTAATAGGGATTGGTAAATTCCACTTGGAGTCAGTCATCCTCTTGATTTTCCAGATCCCTGCAACTGACTATGGGAACTTTCACTGGAATGAAGATGGGCATATTTATTTATTTTATTGTCATGCTGGAGAAAACTTTATGTAAACTGCAGTGGGTTTGGTTTTCTTTTGCCATTTCTGTTAGATACATGTGTTTGTAAAGATATACCAAAGAGCCTCACAAACTCTCACTTTGCTAATCTGTAAATAATCACAGTAATTATCACAAAGAGCATAGTTTCTACCCTCTAACTGGTGTAGTCTCATCTTATATTACTAAATGTAACATATTGTTACTTAATGTAACTTATGTTACATTATTACTTATGCAAAATATACAGAGCATGCTATGATTTAAAAGCACTGTAAACTACAAGCGTCAATAAATTAATATGGTTAATTTTGTGCTACAGCGTCCCTATGGTTTTTAATATTGCTCGCTTATTGGCTAGTTGGCAAAAGTCTGTAACCCCCAAAGCGTCTCCTAGTCGTAAGTACAAATTAGTGAAATACTACTCTTTTGTTCAGTGAGCTAACGCTGTCTCACCACTTTATCTCAAGTCACATAAGGAATTTGAATCTATAACAGTTCAATCATTCCTGTTGCAAGAAAATATGAAGTAAAAACACAGGATTTTGTCTAACTGAAGAATCTGTCAGACAAAGTTCTCTTAACAGTCCAGCTTAAGCGCCTACTTAAATGAGTATTGTGAAAAATAGAAATTGAGAAAATACTGGTAAAGAATATTTTTTAAATATTCTCTTTTAACTGCTTAAGTTTTGCATACATTTTTACTGACACTACCACTTTCAGATACAACACAGAAGTAGTGGATGAGTCTGGCAGCAGAATGGTTAAGCCAGTAATACAGATGTTTTCATTTTAAAAATTGTTAAAAACTAATGGCAGAGTCTATCTTTGCTGCTGATGTTTAACCCGTGTGATAAAATTACATGCTAAATATTGGAAAATGTGTCCTTGAAATTACATGTGCAACTGGAAACTAACTTGTAAGTTTAGGAGAACTTGGAGTCTCATAGCATTTTGTAGGATGCATATTTCTCTGAAACCTCCATTGAGCTATTGAGAAGTAGTAATCCTGTAGCTCAGATGCATCTAATGCTGCTACATCAATGAGTATTATCTCTAGAAAGGGTTTGATCTTTTGTTGTCTTGAATTAGAGTGTAGATACAATGCATGTGAAACCATGTGTGGTGTTGCACAGCATTATAGGTCAAAAGCAGGTGAGCCCTAATTCCCCGTTTTGTTTTGGCAAATGAAGGATGAATTTTTGTAAATCATGATTGCTACCCAAATGGGAAAAGATCAGAATGGAGAATAGTCATATAAATAAAGGAAATGGTTAGAACCAATTGTTTCATTTAAAAAAAGTAAATTCACAACTATGCTAGTTATACAGTTAGTATTTATACCACATTATGTGCAAATGATGCTGAAATTTTCTGTTTCTGTATTAAGTTATTGCATTGAGTTCTGTTGTTAAGAGCTAGATGGAGCTATAAGATCTTTTGTAGATGAAGAAAAGTCCCTGGTCTTGTATCTAAGTGCATTTGTAGCATCTACCAAATTCCCATTTGAAGAGGTTTCGTACCACCTTTCTCCTAAAAAGGGTGTCAGTGATTCTTGAGAGTTGCAGGAGCATCGTTCAAATAGAAATATGATTCTGAATTTCACTATGGATCATGTGTCTGTGAGAAGTTCCTGAAAAGTAAAAACATGCGCTTAGCCCATAAATGTTCTCTAACTGAAGAGACATCATTTTTCAGATAAAAATATCTGAGTTAGACATTCTCCACTGAGGTAATGCAGACATTATTGAAACTAACAAGAGAGTGAATGTGATGGTAGCATACATAAGGCCTGTCTGAAAAGCATGAGAGTAGAGAAGGCTGGAAGTGTGGACAACTTGGAGAAGCTGATAAACGGCGATTTTTTTTTTTCTTCCCCTAAAAGCATTTGGTTTCTATAGATAATTAACTACTCCATTCTTCATAAGTGTAGAGGTATGATGAGTAGTAGCAGAATGTCATTTGTCAGAACTGTTTTAGTAAACAAGTGCTTTCTGGCTCATCCGCTTCCCCACATTGCGATAGCCATAATTTTGACTTGTACCTCGAAGAGCACCTGAGGCATGTGAGCATTTAGTGTGATGCACTGGCTTTGTCTTATTACTTAAATAGGATTCCTGTGTATTTGTTAAGATGGTAGTTTATTAAAGGTCACCTTCTTCCTTTGATAAGTTAATTGTAACAAATTACTGTGTTGGATGCTATAACTGGATTGTGTCCTTATTCTATTTATGTATTTGGGTAGTTATGCTCATGAGTAGTGCAAATTGTTAATTTTTCAAGCAATATTGGAATCAATTATATAGTTTAATATGTGCTTTAGCTCTCTAAATGTTGGTACATTACTTGTGTCATGCGGGCTGGCTTGAGTGGGGTGGGGGGGGACATTTAGTATATTGTGTGACATCAGCATGGCAGAATCATAATCCTTGTGGGATATGCCATGTCAGGTACTGTTCGGAAGGTTATAATATGCTAAGTAAGATAATAATGTGTGTTCATGTGTAATATGTGAAATGGAAGTTATAGATGTATTTGAGATATCTGTGTTTCAAATTGTGCTGTCTGGGCAACACCCCAGATAGGATGGCCACAGAACAATGGCCTGCATAATGGCCCATTAAGGCATTCCCAGGTGCAAGGGACCCAGAGGGAGAAGCCAGCATCACCAATGAGTCACCAGAACCTGCTTACGTGACTCTGGGCTCCATTTTAGCTCCTGTAAGTTTCACAGGCCACATGGCCAAAAGACAGAGGGTATATAAGATCAAACCACAGAATCCATTTTGTCTATGATCCTGTCCAGCTGCAGACACACACCCACCTCTGGATCTATTCATCTTGCAACTGAACTGAAGGACTTAGACCCATCCAGGTACTGGATGTGTACCAGAGGGAACTATACAAGCCTGCAACTCCACATTTCTTCCAGAAACCTGATGTAAATGGACTTTTAATAATTTGTATATCTGTGATTTACTTTAACCCTTTAACATTTCTCTCATGGTTTATTTCTTTCTTTTTACAATAAACCTTTAGCTTAGATACTAAAGGATTGGCTGGCAGCATGGTATTTTAGGTAAGATTCAAACTTATATTGATCTGGTGCTGTGGCTGACCCCTTGGGGTCAGAGGGAACCTTTTTGGCAAAGAGCAGAGAGTTTAAGTAACTGGTCTCTTTGCTGGACCTAGTGCTGATTTGGGAGCCTGGAGCTGAAATGCAATAAAGGGGGCTGTATGTGTTTGTGTACTGGCTTTTGTGGGGATTCAGAAGTGCAGTTTGTGGCTGGTTGGGAAGCCTGGCCTGAGTGTCACCCACCAGCGTGGGGAGAATCCGCTCTCTTTTTGCAGCCTGCCCTGACCTTGGCATTATCAGTTGGCTACCCTGGGCATGGACGGGTCACAACTTATCTTGAATCTTCCCCCTTTTCATCTGCTGTCAACTTGCCTTCAGCCTGGAGGGTGGACACATGAATGATATCCTATAGATTCTTTGCCAGAGAACAAGGAAAGGGGCATGGAATTTTTACAGAAACATTATTGTGGTGGTTTGGATGTTGTAATGTACTTAATTCTGATGTTGGTATGCTGACAGCCATGGAGACTGAAGTCCTCTATGTACAGAACATGCAGTGACAGTGCGAAGTTCCGTATGCTTTTGTGCTTCAACCCTGGAAGGGCCACTTCTGAGAGAGAGTGTATAGCCCAATCTCCAGTCCTCTGTTGGACTGCCAACAAGTGTTTCATTATTGATGATTGTTTCTTGATGTGCATGCATGTCCACTGGGTATTTGACTGAGGCTCCTCTTTACATGGGGTATAATTGCCACCCTGGATCAGATCCTTTTTGGTTTTGTATTTTTAATTTGCTTTTTGATGGCACTTACACTCTTAGTGTGAACACATTATGTATTTCAATGAATTTGTTCCCACAAGTCTCCCCATGAGCTAGGGAAGTATTATCCATATTTTACAGATGGGGTACTTGGGTACAAAGACATTTTTTAATGTTACACACACAGTATGTAACAGACCCTGGAACAAAACTCAGCTTTCTTGAATTCCAGTCTGGTGCCTTAACCATAAGAGCGTTCTCCTTTTTCAGCAATACAGTGGCTCAACTAGTCTGATAGCTGATCTCTGACTATGGTTACCATGAAAGGTATAAAATTCATATAGTAACAAATATGAAATAACCTTTTGATATTACCATTGATGAATTTCTTTCTAATCCCCTGCAGTTAGTGATCAGCTTATCTATTTTCATCCTTTCTAATGTTACTGTCGATATTCTTATTATCCATATACATAGCTAATCCTTTTTTTGAATTCTCTTAAGCTCTTGGTTTCAGTATTTTATGGTAGTGAATTTCACAGGTTCATTATGTATTGTGTTTTTAAAAAAATGTTTTCTTCAGTTTTATTTTAAGTTTAATTTCATAGAGGGTCATTTTTGCTTTCTGGTTCTAAATGACCCTTTCTGTGCTACCCATAGTTTTTCATAACATAGGGCATCAGTTGACCATTAAAAGTGACAAGTTATTGTCATTCTGATCTCAGGCTGTATTTGAACTGACAACCTGAAAAAAGGTTTCAAATCTCATTACCAATCTCTTGCTTCATCTAATTCTCTGTTTGCATACCTCTTATCTAAATATTACTGTATGACATAGTAATGTTCCAAGCACTATGGATTACTATACTATTGCTTCACTTTGTTTCATTGCTATAGAATACTGCAATATTTTAAGTGGAGGTATAGGCATGTTGGTCCCAGGATATTAGACAGATGTGTTGGGTGAGGTAATATCTTTTATTGGACCAATGTTTGTTGGTGAAAGAGACAAGCTTTTGAGCTACATAGATCTGAAAGCGTGCTGTGTCGCTCGAAATCTTGTCTCTTTCACCAATAGAAATTGCTCCAATAAGATATTACCTCATCATCTTGTTTCTCACAGTATTTTAAGGCGGTAATCCTTTAACATATTCATAAACTTAAGTCAACTCCTGCTTGTTAGTTCATAAATACTTGTTACTGGACCACCACTGCACTACAATTTCATAAATATATATTAAATGTTGCATCAAACACATGCAAAAGCTTTTTGGGGTTTTTGATACTGTTAACATATGATAACAAAGACTATTTAGTTGTAAAATATTTGAATGTGATAGTGTGTCAATTTGTTTTGAAATATTCTAGTTATGTGATAACTAAATATGCAGACATAGCTAAAATTGGCAGAGGCTTCCTCATTTAAGTATTATTTGTTCTTCGGATGCTTGCTCACGTCCATTCAGAATTAGGTGTGTGTATGCTGCGTGCATCAGTGCCGGAAATTTTTCCCATAGTGGTACCTGTAGGATCGGCTCTAGTGGCCTCTGCAGTGGTATGCATATATGTTCGCATATAGGGCACCACCGACCCCCCTCTCTCTAAGTTCCTTGTTACCACCCATGACAGCCCTGGAACACTCTCTTGCTCCTGCAAGCTACAGTATTCCTAGTGGTTCTTTGTTTTTTCTAGTGTATATAGTTGTTGTTTTAGAGTTTGTTAGTTAATAGCTCGTAGTTAGTTGTTTACCCAGGGTCGAGGCATGTCCTGGTCCCCGGGTTCCAAACCCTGCACTTCTTGTAAGAAGCCTATGTCCTTGAGCGAACTGCACCAGAGCTGATTGCCTGGGAGAAGCTCACCTTCGCAAAAAACGTTAAGATCTGTAACGGGTTTTGCCTCAAAACCAAGAAGGACCAGGGCACTAGACTTAAGGTGCTTCTCATGGAAGCAGTTTTCAGACTGGTGTCGGAACCATGGTTGGATTCGGCACCCAGTATGGCGGTGTCAACTAGAAGTGCTATCCCGGTGCCGGTGTCTGTTCGGCAACGGTCTACATCGCCGGCACGGAGGAAAAGAAAGGTGCATGCCAAAAAAGAGCCGAAGTTGGCTAAGAAGGGCTCGGGCACCGCGGGGAAGGCTGGATTTGGCTCTGAGATTGCCTCCACCTGTGAGGGTGTCGAGCCCGATTCTGGTACCACCGCCAACAGGAGTGGCAGGGGTTCGCGCCGCTTACTAGTCCCTTCTTCACCTGAGGCATTCCAGGAGATGAAGAACTTGTTGGCTTTGCCAGTGCCGCCTACACCACAGGAAGGTAGAGTGGGGCACCTAAATTCAGATGCTCAGGTCGGGAGCCAGTCGAAGAGGAAGCCGACACTGATTCTACCACAGCCCCTTCCTTCCACGCTGGTTCTGCAGCAGTCTCCAGAGTCTCAGCACTGATCCCCCAGTACCACGTCAGCACAATTCAGGGTTGAGTCTTCGGTCAGTGGGTGCCAGGCACTGGTCACTAGAACATCGGTACTGGGCTGAAGAATGCTGAAGTTGGTCTCCGCAGATAATCTCCGTAGCCCCGCACCCCGAAAGTCCCTACAAGAAGCCCAAAGACAAGAAGGAGTCAAGGCATGGGTTTTCTGCACCACTCCTCGTCACCGGAGTCTAGGCACTTAAGAAGTGGTGCAGAGAAACATGCAGCGTCAGCACCCCCGTAGTCACCAACACTCAGGTCCTCGGACGCAGGAGAAGATGTAGTCGTCCCCCCTCAAAAGGACAAGCCCCCAAGCAGCCCACTGGGTTCCACATGCTGCTGCAGATGGGAGGGTGGCCGCAAGGTCAATGGCCAGGTCCCTGGCAATTTTGGAATCCTTGGGTGTTCCCTCAGATGTCAATGACGTATGCCCAGTCATCTGCCGGCACTTCGGTACCACAATCTTCCAAGGGCCCGGCTGCAGCACCGGAGGTACATATTGAGTCAGACCGGGAATACTCTTTTTCAGGTAGCCCTTCAATCATCACCCTGACTAGGGAGGAAGAACCGTGCTCCCCCCTCAGATCCCTACCTCCTCATCCTCCGGGCTGTAGTGGGCCCCTCCCATGTCTCATCTCTGGACAATTACAGGGCCCACAAAGACCTGTTGAATTGGGTAATGGCTAACCTGGGCCTCAAAATAGAGGAACTTTCTGAGCCAGTGGAGGAGTTCTTTGGCGTCCTGACATCCGCGACCCTATCCAGAGTGGCTATCCCAGTGCATGATGGGGTGCTGAAACTCTTTAAGGCGCTGTGGCAGACTCCAGCTTCTCTGCTGCCGCCCCCTTCCCCCCCCCCCCATCTAAGCGGGCGGAGAAGAAATATTATGTGCTTGTGAAAGGGTTTGAATACCTATACATGCATCCATCCCTGAGTTCACTAGTTGTGGCGGCAGCCATCGAGCGTGATAGGCAGAGACAAATAAGTTCAACACCCAAAAATAAAGAGGCCAAACAAATTAGATTTATTTGGTCGCAAAGTATACTCAACAGCGAGCCTACAGCTGAGATTATCCAATCAACAGGTGCTTTTGGGTTGTTACCATTTCAGTATCTGGCATTTGCTGAAGAAGTTCGCCGACTCCCTCCTACAGTCCTCCAAGCAGGAGTTTGAAGTAGTGCTGGAGGAAGGGAAAGCAGTGGCCAGAGCCTCCCTGCAAGCGCCATTGGACGCAGCAGACTCCGCAACGCGGGCCATGGCTTCCGCAATGTCAATGAGGAAAGTGTCTTCACTCCAATCATCCGGCCTTTTGACAGAAGTCCAACAATCCACCCAGGACCTTCCATTTGATGTTTCTGCCTCTTCGTGGACCAGATGGATGCCAGGCAGCAAGCGCTCAAAATATCAAGGGCTACTTTGACATCGTAGACATTGGGCCTCTACACCCTGTCTTCATTCAGGAGACACTTCAGGCCCTCTCAGCAGCAGCGATAAGGGGGGTCAGCCACAATCGGAGCCCTATGGGAGGAGGCACAAGAACTGTAAGCGCCATCGGGGCAATTCACCAGCCTTGAGATTGGGACCAAGCTGCCATCCCTCAGGGGTAAAGAGGCTTTTGAAGGTGCGCCCGAGAGCGACCTACCAGTCTTCATTCAGGATCCAAATTCTTGTTTATTTTTTTTCTGCCTAGCATCTTTTCTTGCTGCTTGGAGGGCCATAACAATGGACCACTGGGTTCTAAACACCAGTGGCTTTTGGCTATACCCTCCAGTTTTTCGCTCCTGCTATCCCACCCTCCCTCCCTGATCCTCTTCAGGGACCCCCCTCATGAGCAACTCCTTCTTCAGGAGATGCAGGCCCTGCTGGATGTGGGTGTGGTGGAACAAGTCCATCAAGCATACAGGGGAGAGGGGTTCTATTCCCACTATTTTCTGATTTCCAAAGCCAGAGGCGGGCTGCGGCCCATTCTAGACCTACATGCTCAAAAAGCTTGAGATTCCTCAAAAAGCTAAAATTTTATATGGTCACCCTTGCACCTATCGTCCCCTCCCAGGATCCAGGCGACTGGTACGCCACTCTCGATTTAAAGGATGCCAATTTTTGTATTGTAATCTTCCCAGGCCACAGGAGATTCCTGCAATTTACTATGGGTGCCCAACACTACCAATTTGCGGTCCTATGGCTTGGCAGTAGTGGTGGCCCACCTCAGGCGCAGAGGAGTGTAGGTTTTTCCTTACCTGGATGACTGGCTGATCCAGGGTCATTCTCAGGGGCAGGTCCAATGCATCATTGAGGTCATGAGGGACACTTGCCAGTTACTGGACCTGTTAATGAATGAGCAAAAATCGATATTAACATCAATTCAATTGATAGAGTTCATAGGGGCAGTGCTGGACTCTACTCAGGTCAAAATGCTCTTGCCCAAAGACAGATTCTTGACAGTCAGGGTTCATAGCCCAAATAACGGCCTACTGCCTCACTATAGCAAGAGTGTGCCTCAGTCTCCCAGGCACATGGCAGCGTATACGGACGTGGTCCAGCACAACAGGATATGACTTTGGCCACTCCAGTTGTGGCTTCCTACAGTTTACTCCCCAGCCAGACGTTCCTTGGACAGAGTACTCATAATCTCCACCCCCCATGTATTTACCTCCCTGTCAGGGTAGGTGGAACCTTGACATGTATTGACAGAGGTACCTTTCGTGGCCCCCAGACCAACTCTGTCATTGGTATCAGACACTTTGGATGTGGCCTGGGGTGTCCATTTCTTCAGTGCCCTAAGGACTCAAGGTCTTTGGTCCAGGGAAGAGTTGTCTCTCCACATCAACGTCAAAGAGCTCAGGTCAATTCGCCTGGCCTGCAAGGTATTCCTACCTCACATTTCCAACAAAGAGGTAAGAGTCCTGATGGACAATACTGCTACCATGTATTCATCAACAGACAAGGGGGAGCCAGGTCTTCAGCCCTCTGTCACGAAGCATTGCATCTGTGGGAGTTCTGCGTGAGTCACATTATCTATCTGGAAGCAGACCATCTATCAGGTTTGAGAAATATGCTGGCGGATTGTCTGAGCAGACCTTGTGTTCTCATCACAAGTGGTCCCTCCACCAGGAGGTGGCTGACAGCATTTTCCAGAGGTGGGTAACTCCCCAACTAGACCTCTTTGCTACCAGGGAGAACAAGAAGTGCATCCAGTATGCTCCCTCCTGGGGTCGGAGGATGCCTCCCTGTCGGACACTTTTCTCCTGTCATGGGTGAGGGATCTCTTGTACACTTTTCCCCCCAATATCTCTTATACACAGAGTCCTTGCGAAGATCAAGAGGGACAGAGCATGGGTCATCCCAATAGCCCTGGAGTGGCCCAGACAGCATTGGTTCGGGATGCTGTCAGAACTCTTGATGGCCCGACCATGGTCGCTCCCGCTGAGGCCAGATCTTCACTCTCAAGACTCTGGCCAATTGTTCCACCTGGATCTGGCCACTCTGCAACTGACAGCGTGGCTGCTCCATGGCTGAGCAGGGACGAGTGCCATTGCTCAGCCCAAATCCAGAGGATCCTGTTAGAAAGCAGGAACCCTTCTACAAGGGCATCTTCTTTGGCCAAATGGAAATGCTTCACCTGCTGGGCGTCAGGTCAGAACGTCTCGCCAACTCAATCCCCTATGCAGGTGATCCTGGATTACCTGTTTCATCTGAAGCAGCAGGGCGTGGCTTTCTCATCTATTAAAGTGCTCCTGGCAGTGATTTTGGCCTTTCACCCTCTGATCCAAGGCAGGTCAGTTTTCTTCTACGAAATGGCATCCAGGTTCCTCAAGGGCCTGGAGGGACTTTTACCTCCGATACGGGACCTGGTCCCTCAGTGGGATCTAAGCCTCGTCCTCTCAAGACTTACAGCACTGCCATTTGAGCCATTGGCTTCTTGCACCCTCATGCATCTGTCCTGGAAGGTGGCATTCGTGGTGGCGATCACCTTGGAACAGAGGGTCTCTAAATTAAAAGCCTGACCTCAGAGCTGCCATACACGATTTTCTTCAAGGACAAGGTAGAGCTTCGTCTCCACCCAGCTTTTTTGTTGAAGGTTATTTCCCACTTTCATGTTAACCAGGACATATTCCTGCCAGTGTTTTATCCAAAGCCTCCCAAATCCAGCGAAGAAAGGCGTTTTCTCTCTCTCAACATGAGGAGAGCATTGGCTTTCTACATAGAGAGGACCAGGCCATTCCACGCAGCTCTTTGTTGCGATTGCTGACCAGATGAAGGGTCATGCAGTGTCGTTCCAGTGGATCTCGTTCTGAATTATGGCCTGTATCCAGACCTGCTATGAGCAAGTGGGGGGATCACACTCCCGGCTTCCCTTTCTGCCCACTCCACAAGGGCGCAGGCGTCTTCAGCAGCCTTTCTGGCGTGTACCCATTCAGGACATATGTAGAGCTATGGTCCTTGATACATACGTTTATGTCCCACTATGCTATGAAACAGCACAGTGCAGGTTGACACTGGGTTTGGGAGAGCAGTGCTGCAATCTTCATGTCTATGAACTCCTGCATGCCTCCAGAGGCACTGCTGGTAAATCACCTAATTCTGAATGGACATGACCAAGCACTCGAATAAGAAAGAATGGTTACTCATCTTGTAACTGTTTTTCTTCGAGATGTGTTGCTTACGTCCATTCCACAACCCACCCTCCGTCCCCTCTGTTGGAGTTCCGGCAAGAAGGAACTGAGAGGGAGGGGTGCTGGCAGCACCCTATATGCGAGCATATATGTGCACCGCTGCAGAGGGCACTAGAGCCAGATATCACAAGGGGAAAAGTTTCCGGCACTGGTGCATGTGGCGCGCACACACCTAATTCTAAATGGACATGAGCAACACATCTCGAAGCACAACATTTATGAGGTAAGTAACTGTTCTTTATAGTTCTGTTGTTGGACAAAATTACTTTGATACCTGTCTTGAACTGATTCTGCTTTCACTTAATTATAGACTATACATTTGTCAGAATGCTTACAGTGGTTCTCACGGGAACAAAAGATTGAACACACATTTACCAGGGAAATGCTGGTTTTGTTACCCCATTTTATTTATAACTGAAGGCATGTTAATAGCTAGTTCCTGTATAGTTTAGTTCACAGTGTTTTAAAAGCTTTTTTGGTTTTGAAGTACTCAGAAAAGTGTTTCTACTTTAGGAAAGTAGATTCTTTGTCAGAACTTTAAAACCTGGTTCCGTAAAGTTCAGTGTCTCAATCTATATTTAAGCACCTACATAAGCAGCCTTATCTTTTCAAAGGTGATAAGCACCCACAGATCTCATGGAAGCTAATGTGCTTGGGCATCTCATCCCCCTTTGATAGACACCTATATGAAAGGGGTTTATTAGGGTTGCCAATTTTGTAATACTTAAAAACTGGGCACTCCAGTAGGAGTGCCGGAACCTCCCCTGCCGTACCTCTTCCCCCCGAGGCCCTACCTCCCATTCACTCCTCTTCCCCTGCTTTCTCTGGTGCTCGCTGCTCTTCCCGTCTTCCCCCTCCCTTCCCTCCACCCTGCCCAGGTTGGGAGGGACTCGTCTGCTGAACCATGGTTGGGAGCTGCAGCTGCCCAACACAGGTGTGAAGCGGCCCCCGCTGAGTAGGGGTTGGCGCGGGTGATGACCCAGCACATCCCCACCCGCAGTAACTGGATTTTGGGTGCACAGCCAGTAGATCTGACCGGACACTGTCAGGTCCCCTTTGCAACCGGACTGTATGGTCATAAACCATAAACCTGGCCACCTTACTGTATGTGCATACTTAAGTAGCTACCTTTAACCACTCAGGTACGAAAATTTTGACTGTAGTCCTTAAAAAGGGTTGCGTATTGTTTGCCTTCTGTTCTCTTTTTTCTTGGGTGGAGTCATAACACAATGCAATGGTGTTCTGTTTGTAGAATGAGGGGGGAAAAAGCTGAACTACTTAAAATTTTCCTGTGACAACTTGTGTATTTATCAGTGGTCTTTTTTGCTTTTTTTAAAAAAAAAATTAAAATTATAGTGATACCAAGACTACGCATGCTGTACATCTGCAGTACTTGCTTAGGTTTACAAGAATAACTTTTTTAAAAAGAAGATTCTGCATTCCAAACTAACCTGGAGGTTGTAATTGTCAGGTGCTGTAGTTGCCCTATTATTTGTGCTTCATTTACATCAGCCTATAACAGTGCATGCTATAAATGTTCTCCTATAATTTTCATTGCTGCAGAACATTTCATTTGTACTTAGTTGCCAGGAAAAGAGGTAAGCAAATGGTATCTGGTGGCCAAATAAACTGATGGCTTTTCAATTTCAAAAATTGAATAAATTAGTACATTTCTATATGGTTTGATCATTACATTATTAAAAGAAAGTAAAGTGTAATACAGATATTTTCAGTGTTAGTTTGTCATTAGTATTGGCAGCCATGAAACTACTGTGTAGAGGTTGTGACAGGATTACTACTTAATATATAGTGGGTGTCTGTTTGTGGGTCGTCTTAATGTTTTTTCTTAAAGCTTTTAAACAATAAAAAGATTCTTATATCAAGGGCTTTGGAAGGAAAATGGCAAATTGGTAAAGTTGATGCAATTTGCCATTTCTTTTCCAAGTGCTCTTTACCCTCTCACTCCTCTTCAGTTCCTGTGCTGAGTAGGAAATGGGACCCACAAGACTCCATTCATAGAGAATAGGTCCATCAGTGGCTATCAGGGACTCAACCCCATGCTCCAAGTGTCCCTAAACCTCCAACTGTCAGAAGCATCTGGCATTGGCTAGATGGACCATTGGGCTGACCCACTGTAGCCATTCTTATGTTCTGAAATTCAAATAGCTGTTCCACCTCAGGCGGAGGGGAGATTTGAACCCTAGTCTCCCACATCCTGCGTGAGTGCTCTAATCTCTAGGCTAAATGTTGTAAGGGGACGACTACTGTCATTTGTGTGGGCTTAGGCGTGCTCTCAGCATGCCTATGGATCAGGCCCCAAAGATATTACCATTTGTGAATCTTGCTGGAGCACAGATGTGAGTTAATGCTGGGCTGCTACTTAAGTGGCTGTGTGCAAGCGCTGCCCCTGGAAGTCAGGCACCTCAGGGACTTTAAGGCTATGTCTATACTGCAGCACTAATTTGAATTAGCTTAATTCTACTTTCAGACACTGATTTATAGAAAGTGCTGCAGACTGTCCACACTATGGAGTTTTTGCTGTTTTTTTGTGTCCTTAATTCGAATTAGAAATCAGTGCACTGTGGGAAGCTATTATTTCTGTGGGAACATTTATTTCTTTACATTCAAGTAATGGGGTAAGGGGTTCTTTCACTCTTTCTCCAGGGGTAGCATGGTAGCTTGCTGGCCATTTAGTTGCACTGTGGGAAGCTATCCCACAGTGCAACTAACCACGGAGGAGTGTCATCATCCCAGGATGCAGCGCTACTTCCCCCCCCCTTCCCCACTCCCCCAAATAAACAGGAAAAGGATTTTTATGCTGTTTTTTTACTCCCCCGATTGCCCTTGCTGCAGAAACATGGAGCCAGCTGAACTGTGCTCTCATTTTGACTGTGACAAATACATCATGGCTTATCCTGGATTACTTTAGAACTTGAGCAAGAATGTGAAGAAGAGTGATCTATGCCTCCATGGATGCCGTGCTACAAGAGATCCAGCAGAACAATGACCCTGTATATTGCTTGCCTTTGATTTTTCCCTTCACCAAACCAACCCCCCCACCTGTATGCTGTTTTCCTTTAATGATCATCCCAAAACCCCCTGTATATTGCTTGCCTTTGATTTTTCCCTCCACCAACCCAAGCACTGTATGTTGTTTTTCTTTAATAATCATCCCACCACCCAAGCCCATTCGATATCTGTGCCCGAGAATTCCCTCCTGACCTACATATGATTTAATAAAGAAATGTTGTGGAATGATGCAAACCTTTATTTCTTTACATTCAAGTAATGGGGTAAGGGGTTCTTTCACTCTTTCTCCAGGGGTAGCATGGTAGCTTGCTGGCCAGCTCTCAGTATGGCCGCCGCAGCTTTCTGCTCACATCCGGGGTGGAGGTAAGTACGTAATGCCTCCTGGACAATCTCCTCCGTGACCTATTGGGGGCTGGGGAGGGGGAAGGTGGCATCTGTTGAGGAGCTGCAGGGGGACTCTGTCTACAAGATGCCGTAGAATGTCTGACTGGTCCCACATGAGTTGCAGCATCTCCAGCGTGGTGCTGCGACCATTGTCCTGCATTTGTCCCATGTTATGGGACAGCCACCTCTCTCTTTGCTCTGTTTGTGCGGCTCCTGAGGCGTTCAGGAGGTCTGCAAACATGTCATCTCTACTTTTTTTTTCTTTTTCCTTTTTCTAATCTGAGACAGTTTGTCAGCAGCACTTCTTAATGGTGGGTCCACTGCTGAGGTGTCTGTAGAATGAAAGATAAATAACAAGGGAGCCACAGTTAGCATATTAATACAGTGATACAAATGTTTCCATTTCACTGATGGAAAGCGTGATATAATGTATCCACATGTAGCACTGTAAATAAACTCTTAAGAAAGTATCAATTTCAATGATTGGCCACTGAAAAAATGTAGCAAAAAATTTCCTCTCACTGCTGGCATTTAAAACTCATTCACCACGCGGGGAGGAGGGTGGTGAAATCTTTCAAACCCTTAAAGGGACAAATTGCAAAGGGCTTGCTGGGCATTTAAAACCCATTCACCACTCAGGGAGAGGGGATGGTGAAAACTTTCAAACCCTTAAAGAGACGAACTGCAAAGGGCTTGTTGTGTGTGTGTGCGGGGGGGGGGGGAGTGATTGCAGCTTGGATTTTAAACGTATTCACCATGTGGTGAGTGGGGGAGGGATGCTGGCTGCCTTTCTTGCAGGGAAGAATTCTACAAGGCAGCCCTCCCCTGAACACTTTTTTCAAGTGAGGGAGGGATAACAGATTACATACATTAAATTGTCAATGTGATATCAACAGATGAGAGAGGTAATATTTTTTAACACATAGAAAACAAACATTGAGCCCTGGATAAGCACTCATGGCAGTCAACAAAATGCATGAGATTTCCCCTCCCTGCCTCCAAACAATGTGCAAGGACAGAAATATTAATAAGAAAGAAAACTCACCAGATGTGCCTTCCACGGGATCATTTGTGTTTTCCTGTGTGCTGGTGAACTGCTCAGGGGTCAGGAATAACTCCTAAGACCTCAACTCGACTCCATGCTGGAGCATGTTTGGGCTTTTCAGTAGCCATGATGAGAACAGTGGGAAAGCTCTCTCCACGCTGGCAGCAAACACTGGAAATGAAGATTCAAATTTTCCCAGGGCTGCTTGAGAGAAGGGGATTTTGAAATGGGGCATTATGGGATAGCTTCTGGAGGCCAATTAATTTGAATTAAGACCAATTGTGTCTACACCGACACTAATTTGAATTAACAAATTCGGATTAAGTGCTATGCCACTTGCAGAGATGGTTTTATTAATTTGATTTTAAAGGCTCCTTAATTTGAATTAACAATGCACAAGTGTAGACGCGGGAGTAATTAATTCGAATTAAGCCACCAGTGTATACCAGGCCTAAGTATGGAAACTTAGGTGGGCAGGAATTTTAGGCACTTGAAGCTGCTGCTGAGGGTTTTGTGAATGATAGTGGCATCTAAATGTTTGATTTTGGCAACTATGTCTCCCTTGTGACTCTAACTCTTTTTTTCACCCCTCATCTACCTCCAGCAGCTATGGTTTTAAGAAAAACATCAAATATCATGAGATTCATGTAAAAATGTTGAGAATTGTCAAAATGAAGTAGAAGAAAATCCCTTCATTTCTGTATTTGTGGGCTGTTTTGTGTGTGCGCGCGTGCGTATGCACTAGAAGGCTTCCATCTTTGGTGGCAACAGCTCTTCAGTATCCTATAGCTTCTTTTATGGTACCCTTCTGTAGTTGTCTGAATCCAGTGAGCCCTTTAGGTATCTATGCTTGATACCACTCACCTTTTAATAGGTTTGTGGCTGTTCCTTGACTTGGCATGTGACTAAACTTTTTCCACTTCAATCCATCCTAACCTCCTTAAGAAGTCAGTCAAAAATAAGATGATAAATTCAGCTTCCTTAGGTGTGCTCTTACTTTTAATCCCTGTTAATCCCTGCATGGTGTTAACTCATGATTTTATAGCAAGTCTCACAATATTTGGCGTTTTTCTTTCAGTGTTGGCTCCTGGAGTCAGATGATTATGTGAAACCCCCAGCATACGTCTTTTTTTTTAATGAGTTTCTGTCCTTTGTGTGATTAAAACTTTAAAATGTAGCCTCTCAGGGCTCAAAAGCCAAAAAGCAAATAAAAGTACCAAGTATTTTTATTTTTCTTTAAATCTCATGACTTTTAAAACCAGTTCGATTGTTTGGGCCTGGACCCTCCTGATTTTTTGAATGCTTGGCAATACCAGATCCCTTTTTCATGGCACTGTATTATTGAATATTAACTGTTGTCTCTAGCTTTTAGATTTAATTAAATATATATTTTAATTGTAGAATGTATTACAGGGATGTTTGACTGGGGTGGTGTCTATTCCAGAATCTTGTCAGAAAATTCCTTCTGCTTGAGTGGGGAAGTGGGTCATCTCCAAGAGGTCTTGTCAGAGAAAGCAGATGGGAGAAAGGAATGGAAGAGGGTTCTGAGTCAGTGGATGGGAAGGGGGGGGGGGGGGAATCTGTGTGGGGAATACAAATGCCCAGTGCTGCATTGGTGGCAGGTTTATTTAAGATTTAGATAGACTTCAAATGTTTAAACCTTTATATGCCTAGAAGCTCTGAACAATGAGGTTTGACTATTACAATTTTTAAAGGACTAAAGAATAGAAATTTGTCTGGTGGTTCTGCCTGTAGAGTTCTATGCATGTTGTGATTTTGGAACTCAGGCTGCTGGTCATCTTGCTGGAACTCTGGTTGTGAGTACCAGATTAATTTTGGATGGGACTTTGCCAACTGTATCCAGGGGCCAGGTTGTAGAAAGGCTTAACTGGACATGTACTGATGTCTTGCGGGAATGTTAGTTTGGAGAAGAGTGACATGGTGCCTATGTGTTTAAAATAATTGGTGAAACTGGAATGTTTTCTTAGCCTTAAAAGGAAAAAAATATTGTGATAGTATGGCTGTTCGATGAGTTTCATTTCTTATGTGCAGTGGAAATTCCCAGGTGGAGATAAATTGTATTTTCTATACAGAGGAAAGGTGTGGATCATAACTTTGCTTTACCAAACCACTAGCTGCGAATGGGCTTTTTCTGCTCTGAATCTCTCATTTCTAGACAAGAATATGTCTGATTTTTAATATTTCTTGCTATTTAATGGGGGACTGAAAACATGAAGGCTGATGTTGACATCCTGAGGGAAAGAGCCTAGAGGAGGAGCTAAAGATTTAATGTAACTGTAGGCCTTCAAAGTCATCAGCTCCTCTATATCTCTATCTCTTTTGGCTAGTTGCCTGAATGTTCCCCACTGCATTTTGAAAATACAGTGGAGTGTGTAAAAAGCCTCGTTATCTCTCAGAAACTTACAGCTGATGTGTAGCTGCACACAAATTACTTTCCCATGGACAGGATAGCTAGTTTAAAAAAAAATTGCATAACCCTATAGGGAACAGGGGCTAACTAATGTAATAATTGCTTAGGAGCAGAGCCAGCATCCTGCGATTATTTCAGAGAAAATATGCTGCAGTGTTCTGTTTATTGATGTACTTCTCTTGACATCTTGAATTAATATTTTATAATCTTTCATAAAGAAAATACCCAGTGATAGAGATTTGGGAGCGAGGTGGGTTGTTCCCTTATTTAGCAAGGATGGGCAAATGATTCTTTGAGCCAAATACGAAACATCTTTGCACAAAATAAATTTTATTCCATATATCACTTAAAACAATAGATACATTTGTTTGCTGAGCTGAGAGCAACAGGTTTTATCAGGCTTGTGATTGAGGACAGAATAGAACTGGGTGGAAATTTTTGGTTAGAATTTTTCAAGATTAGGTTCTGACCCTATGAACTCTTGAACATTTACTGTCGCATGCTGAGTTTTTCCCAGCTTCCATTGAAAAGGTTGAAACTCCCATGACTGCCTTTTGAAGTCATTGTGAGTTGAAGACACTCTGAACCTTATGGATAATGCACAAATTTTCTATTCACCGTTTACATTTTTCAAAGTGTGGGATTTATAGTCCAATGTGTTGCATATAACATTGTACATATATAATCTCTAATTTACTCTGTGTGTGTGCGTGTGTGTCTGAGTGAGAGAGTGCGTGCGCTAGTCTCTCATCTATGATTTTTTTTTGAGGTTTCATATTTATTGTAAAGAACAAAACAGGCATTTTAAAAGTGATAAAGTATACATTGAAAAAGTACATTTATATCACAAAACATTGACCACATAATTGCAAATACATTTACTGGAATATGTGCATCTACACTAATATACTAAAAACAAACTAATTTTCATCTGTTTCCCTTTGCACAACTTTCTTTTTCTCATGAAGTGGCTGAAAAGCCACCACATCTTCCAGAGTGGGGATTCCCCAGGATTCTGGGAAGTCCCCAGCTGGTGTAGAGTCAGCACCTCTAGTTCCTCTTGCAGCCCACAATGGTGGGTGACTAGAATGCTATTGTGTTGTAACTATTCTTAGCTAGTATACTGGCCCTTCAGGTCCATGGCTAGAGGGCATAATTTAAAATATCCCCAGGCTGTTTTAAACTATCACATGGCTAGTGTCAGTGTAGAAATGACCTTAGGAGCCACAGCCAGCTTCTTCACCTGCACAAACCTTTCCCGTGCCTTGCATCCAGCAGGGAATCTAGAAGAGAGAGAGTGTGTGTAATATGCACCTGAGAGATGCACTGTAAGTATATACAACTACAGATAACACACGATGATGTGGCTTGTTAGCTCATGGTGTGTGTGTCTATATGTAGTAAGTGTTCATTATTTGTTAGTTCTTAGAACTTTTTTGACTTGTTAGACAAAGAGAAGTCTATAATGAGAGTATGCTGACAACTTTAGTACTGTAGTAGTAGTAATTAATATTTAGCAGAATCTATAGTAATTTTTGGCTTCAGTGCTTCACAAACATTGTCACAGCTCCCCTGTGCCTCTTAGGTAAATGCCTCTTATTTTGCCATTTTATACAGCAGGCTGGCAGCCCTAAGATTTACAGATTTACTGGGTTTGACTTATTGAACTGCTTTTTTTTTTTTAAAGAAAAATTCTTCTGTTAAATCAGAATAATTTGTTGATGCTTGATAAAAATCAAAGTGATTATTGAATTATCATAGCATCAGGTTGTGTAGTTTTGTCTTTCTGTGTGAGAGCCCACAGATGACCAAAAGAAAGCAAAACACAGTTCTAAAGACCGTGATTGTTTTGTTTGCATTTAGACCTCTTGTGGATGCTGAGTCACCGTCCTCAGCTTTTCATTCTTTCTTTGAAAAATATTAACTGAGCACTGCTGAAACTCATATCTTTATTATGATTTGCAGTGGCATTTATTCTCTAATGTGTGGGTATCCCAAAAGTATTCCTCATCTCTATTAAGAACATGAAAATAGCCATACTGGGTCAGACCAATGGTCCATCTACTCCAGTATCCTATCTTCTGACAGTGGCCAATGCTTCAGAGTGCATCAGAGGGAATGAACAGAACAGGCAATCAAGGGATCCATCCTGTCATCCGTTCCCAGCTTCTGGCAAACAAACACTCGGAGCATGGTGTTGCATCCCTGTCCCTCCTGGCTAATAGGCAGTGATGGATCTATATTCCAGGAACTTATCTAGTTCTTTTTTTTAACCCTGTTATAAGTTTGGCCTTCAAAACATCCCCTGGCAAGAAGTTCCACAGGTTGACTGTGTGTTGTGTGAAGTACTTGCTTTTGTTTCTTTTAAACCTGCTGCCTGTTAATTTCATTGTGTGACATCTAGTTCTTGTGTTATGTGTAGGAGTAAATAACATTTCCTTATTCGCTTCCTCCACACCAGTCAAGACTTTATAGACTTCTATCATATGTCCCCTTAGTTGTCTCTTTTCCAAGTTGAAAAGTCCCAGTCTTTTCAATCTCTCCTCTTGTGGAAGTTGTTCCATGCCCCTAATAATTTTTGTTGCCCTTCTCTGTACCTTTTCCAATTCCAACATATCTTTTTTAAGATGAGGCGACCAGATCTGCATGCAGTATTCAAGATGTGAGTGTACCATGGATTTATAAGAGGCATTATATTTTTTGTCTATCTATCCCTTTCCTGTCATTCTGTTAGCTTTTTTGACTGCTGCTGCACATAGAATGGATGTTTTCGGAGAACTATCCACAATGACTCCAAGAACTTTCTTGAGAGGTAACGTACAAAGCTAATTTAGATCCAACATTTTGTATGTATAGTTGGGATTATGTTTACCACGATGCATTACTTTGCATTTATCAACATTGAATTTCATCTGTCATTTTGTTACCCAGTCACCCAGTTTTGAGAGCTCTTTTAACTCTTCGCAGTCTGCTTTGGACTTCATTATCTTGAGTAATTTTGTATCATCTGCAAATTTTGCTACCTCTCTTTTTACCTTCTTTACCAGATCATTTATGAATATTTGAACTGCACTGGTCCCATATAGACCCCCATGGGACACCACTATTTACGTCTTTCCATTCTGAAAACTGACCATTTATTGCTACCCTTTGTTTCCTGTTTTTAACCAGTTACTGATCCATGAGAGGACCTTCCCTCTTATCCCATGACTGCTTACTTTGCTTAATAGCCTTTGGTAAGGGACTTTGTCAAAGTCATTCTGAAAATCTAAGTACACTATATCCATTGGGTCACCCTTATCCACATATTTGTTTACCCCCTCAGAGAATTCGATAGACTGGGGAGGCATGATTTCCCTTCCCAAAACCATGTTTACTCTTCCCTAACAAATCGTATTCATCCATATGTCTGATAATTCTGTTCTTTACTATCGTTTCAACCAATGTGCCTCGCACAGAAGTTAGGCTTACCGACCTGTAATTTTTTTTGCCGTTTCCATGCTGTCTTATTGGTTTTCATGATGCTCTTGCCTACGTTTATAACTACATTTATAATTGTATTGCTCCTCACTGACTTGGGATATGGTCGACTTTCCCTTTCAGGCCACTGTAATTTTTGTGATTTAAGAACTAGGCATTGCTGGAAGTTTGGTGCAACAGTTCAGAGAGTGAGAAACAGGCTGCTAGAATTCTGCTAATAAAACAATATTGAACATATACCATCTTACGGTGGTAAAAATCCAGCCACACACAAATGACATCTCAGTCTTGAATTATATAAATCATGGCATGAAGTCCTTTGTACATATATGTCTGGCTATTATCTGCAATCTTCTGTTGCTCTTCTCTATATAAATCTCAAGCAGAACAGCTCTGATTGAAGACTTCCTGCTACTGTATTGCTTCACTCGAATTCATTTCTAATTAGAGCTGCTGACACCTCATGAAAGCATTTGAAAAACATTTTGCTTACAGGAACAATTCTGCTGACATATTTTCTTTCCTATCTTTTTATTACAAGTAGCATTTGCATGAAAACAGGGTCTCTGTTTATTGAGAGTTCACAGTCCTCAGTTTGACAACATAATCAGATCAGACTTCAACTTTCATAATGGAACTAGATGAAACTCCCCATATATTCTTACTAACCTGAAACTCAGACCCAGTTTAATGAGTTTGACTCAATCTTATAGACACTTACACACGTGAGTAATGGTTTGCAGGATGGACCCTATGACAATAGCAAAAATGTAAACTCTATCCCTTTATCATCTCTTTTATCACAATGACATTTCTAAATGTAATCGACACGAACATTTTCTAGCTTTTTCCTTTCTTTTAAAAGTAAACAGGGAAAACAATTTGCAAAAAGCAGTTGAGATGAAATGTGCCATATAAGAGTAAAGTGTTTAGTAGAAATTAATCCTATAATTAACCTACAATGTTAACTTTCTTAACAGATATACCAGTTGATTTTTCATGAATAGAAGAAAAACTAAATGATTTGTCTAAAAGTGATTTTAAAATAATTTTACGTGGTTCATTTTTACATTATCCAGTGTTGGTAATAGTCTGTTTTGGAACTGTTGAAAATAAATTACCCTAATAATTTTTGCATCCTGTGTTATTACGACAAGATACATTTTTGTTTATTGTTTTAAATAATGGTGCTATGAATGCATGGAAATGCTTTCAACAGTTCTATTTTATATACATATATAATACACTAATGTAACTCCCTTCTTTTTCTGGGTTACTTGGGAGCAGGCAACACTCACCTGTGTGCAAGGGCGCCTAAGGTTGCTGACAACAAAGGGACATCCTGAGTATCCCAGTGATGATATAGGATAGGTGGGAATCCTCTATCCACCCCTCTGCTGCAGTCCCTTTACTCTTAAAGGAATTTAAAATTGGCGGTGCCTCCACCTGGCTGGCCCCTGTACATCTCAATAGTGTGCCTTGGGAGCTTCCAGGATAAACCTAGTCTAATAATAATAATAATCTGAGACATAGGTCTAACTCAACAATTGCAATTATGCAAACTAAACATCCAATATACTTAAGTAAAACTGTGTTAACTCTAATTTAACAAATTAAGGAAATATAAATTAAACATCACTACTATTTTAAATCTACAGGGGCAGTTGAATAAATCAATTAATAAAAATAGTATGCAGTATTAAATGAAACTTGTCTAACTGGCATTTACACTGCCATTATTTACCCCACCTCCAGAGTGTACACTCCCCTAGAGCTCTGAGCCCAAACCCCTTACTTGCATGGGCGCGCTTGAAGATCTGATGGAGACAGCACTCTGTTGGTTCAATCTATCAGTTCAGCCAAGGTATCAAGCTGAAAATTTGGACATGCTTTTTTTTCCTGACTTCTTGGAAGAGGAAGAGTCTCTCTCCTTTTTCCCCAAGGCATCATGGGAGTTGTAGTCTCCCAGAATCTTCCCAACTGTAAACTCCCAATTAAGTCCCAAGGCCCCTGAAGTACAGGATGCCTACACTAAAATATATCAGTATTATATCTGAGCAACAAATGAGATTGAGAACTCCTGAAATGTTGCTTCTACAGATCAGAGGAACTCAAAGATAGTGACTATTTAATGTTAAATTTCTTAACAATGGAGTGGTACAATAGGTGATTATTAGCGAAAAAAACTAGTCTATAAACATTTGTATGATTAGAATGTTTACATAAGAATTTGCAATTATAAATGTTAAGTTTATCCATTTTGTATGCAGAGCTTTTAAAAAAAAAAAGGATCATGCAAGAAGTATTAACCAGTGTCATGCCGTTTCCCTTTGGTTCTATTGGGGTATTCTAAAGTCTATATTCTAACTGCCTTTTGCAAGTGAAGCAGAATGAATAACCTTATTTCCTTTTCAAGTCTGTCTTACACACCAAACTGGATTATATTCCTATTTGATGGCTGCTGACAAAATTGCTGCAGCCCCACTTGTAACATCCATGTCTCGCTGGCAGCTCTGTTAATATCTATGACACAGCTGCTTTCCTTATTTTGAACAGTATTAAATACTTATATAACTGATTCATCTTCCTGGAGCTCCATTTCTTTGATTAGCATTACGATGGCATGACAAGGCAATATATCACTAGTAATCGATCTCATTAGTATGGAGATGATATAAACACAGATTGTATTGATGTTTAATAGCACAAGCACCCAGGTGCTGTAAATATTATAGATTTTTTTATCTGCTGCATGAAAGGTCTCTATAATGAAGAAGCAACCACAGCAGATTTTTGAGCCAGACTCTTTTCTGCCAAATTCCACAATAGGTCTTGGATAGTATATGACTCAGCTGTGTTGGATATGGTGGTCAGATGAGATTGCACAAACTGATTTTAATTGGGTCTCATTTTGGCACACGTTTTCATGAAGCAGGTCTGAATCTTTACTACTTAAATTTATTTACACTATTAACAGTTTATTCCAACACCGTATTAAGTATTGCACTGCAGATGTGAAAACAAATGCCTTTTTTCATAATCGGTTGTTTTTGTATTATATTTCCATTTCAAGATTTAGAAGTGGAAATAGCATCTGTAGAACATTTTTCACATGAGGGGAAACATTCTCTCGCCCCTTTCTTCTTTTCCTCTTCCTTGCCCTCCTCCCCACCCAAGGAAAAAAAGGAGACTGGTAATAAAATGAGATATTCAAGGTAAGATGTAGATAAATAAGACGAGGTCCAATAATAATACAAAATATATATGGTAGCCTATTTTATAATAATCTCAGTGAATAAATAAAAATGACAAGAGATGTGGAAATAGATCTATATGGTAAAATTATGGAATGAAGCAGATATAATTATTTACTTTGAAGGGGAAAAGGATGAATTCAATATTGTATTTACTTATAAGTACCTCACTGGAATAATGTTTTTTTAAAAGAGAAAACTGAGATACAATTTAAATAATGAACAGTAGTCCGAATGCATTGTGGCAACAACATCCTGAACTATTGTGTGGTGGTATCCGCTAATAGCGCATTATAATTCTTATGGTTCAAAGTGAGAGGAAAAAAATCAGTGGTACTCTTCCAAGCTCCTCTCAAACCAATTTCTACCCATCTGAGATACCATTATGAGATGCCTCTCTCAGTGCAAATGTAAAGATTGTCAATTTATGCCCTGCTGGGTTCCTCAAAGTTTGCACCCCTTAGCAGGGCTCATGTGCCCAGCTGAGCTACTCAGGCTTCATTCTGCGTTGGTGGGGAATCATTCAGATGCTGTCCTTGGACTTGGCTCTGTGGAACTGCCCTGCTGGTCTCTGTTGGGATGCTTGATCTTGGCTCCGCTTTGGTGGGTGTAGATGCCTTTCTGTGCTCTGCCAATTCCTTTTGGCTTGTTGCCTTCATGAGTCAGAATGGGGAAAGTGTGTGTGGGTTTCTGTATAACTGTTAGGGCTAGAGATTTTCTTATTTAAATGAAAGATGAAATTCTGAAGTTGAAGATGGAATCCTTTTCCCCCGCAAAAAATATATATATATCCACATAACCGCCACAAACTGGCTCAAATTGAGCTCTGAACATGCTGCAATTGACACTCCAAAAAGCTATCTTCCTCCAGTAGTTCAGCCCTCCCTTCTCCACCCCACTACATGACAAACACAAAAATAATGTATCCAGCCTGCCATTTGTATTCTGTGCACTTGAAATCTTTTTTCATTTCTTCCTATCAAGCTAGATACTTGAGAGGAATTGCAAGGGGTGGTTTTTCCCTTAGTTCTGACAGTGTCTTGGCATGGTTTCTGAAAACTCCAAACAAACAAGCAAATCCAGATTAAAATTTTACTCTTAAAATGTTATTACAGTTCAAATCTTCTTGCTGGGAGGATCAGGTCCCGAGCTGCAGGCTCCAGAAACAGTATTGGTTTGTAAAATTGGAAGTTGTGTGAGAGGTCGAAGTAGAAATGAATACAACACTTGAAGTCCAACATTTATAAAGATCTACGTCCTATGTAAAATTGTTTGAATTTTTTCAAACTTCGCTTTAAAAAAAAAAAAAAGATGTTTCGGATCAGATAAACTAATCTGAACCAGCCATTTGGTAACAAATTTAATTTGGGGGGAAAGGTTGATTTACCCAATTACCTTAATATCATTGAATATATGTCATAATCTCTATTCAGATACAAAATTGTTTGGAAACAGCTCTAAATCAGTATGTGTTTTCTATTTGTATAATTACAAACAAAATAGTGACCGAGCTTTGTAGAAATTGATAGGAACTAACCTTTTTATTTATTTACTTTATTTATTGGTAGAACTTTGATGGATTCCTTAGCTAAAGGAATTTAAGGATAGATGGAATACAAATACTTGTGTAGGTAAGGAGGGAGTGAATCCATATATATTAATGTAAAATATTTGATATAAAATGTAGGTGAGAATTGTTTAGGAAAATTATTCTTTTAAATAGCTGTTTTCCAGTGACTTTTTTGATGAAAGGAATAATATAATCCAAGATACTTTGGGGTCTGAGTGGTTGCATTTACATTGAAGGAAAATAAACATATTACTGTTTTAGAGGGAAAAAGAGTACCCATCAGGTTCTTATAGCCATCCTTTGCATGACATTTTTGAGTCCCTTCTTTAACTTCTAGAAAACTGTAGAGAATAAAACTTCTACTATTAATTTTGATGGAAGGGTAGCAATGTTATAGCTAATTTAATGGCAGTGTTCATTTTAATGGGACAGTTTAAGCCTTTATTTTTAAATGTTGTAAAAGACACAATAAGTGAAACACAAAAATTAGAATTCACGTTGTATTTTAATTTTCCGTTTTGGTTTCATGTGTCTGTTTCATACACACAGAATAACAAGACTTCAAAAATTGCCACTTTAACATTCTTTTTTTAGTGGCATGCCTCCTCATTTTTGTATCCTTCCTGAAAACATCTATAGGGCTCTCACTTTCACATTATACTCTTTCTGTTTGTATAGCATACTGAGAAAGAACAGGAGTGCTAGCTAGAACAAGTACAATTAGAAATAATGCTTTCTATTTACTTTTTCAATTTTAAAAGTTACTGTTAATAAATATTTTGACTTCCCTTTATTAGAGTGATAGTATTTTTAGCAGTTACTACAATAAAGTGTTTCAGCATAGATTTTAAGTCAACACTAGGTGATTCTATGACAGCAATTTACTTAAAATTACATATTGGATGTGATTCCTCTCCACCACCTGATCTAAAACATTTCAGGTATTAGTAGCATCCCTTAATAGGGATAAGGATGTATCAAGGAGGCCTTCTGCTCCCTATTCTGAAAAACAAGGAATGTTGGGAACTGCTTACTTGGTTGTTGGTTTTATGCACAGGAGTGGCCTACTGCACCTCCCCTCCAACCCATATTTTGACTCCTTTCTCCATGATCTTTGCTACTCTGGCAGATTGAGAAGCTTTATTTTGGCTCAAGCTGAAACGTGGTCTGGTGTGCGTGCGTGCGTGCGTGCGTGCGCATGCAGATATGTTTTAGGACTTTTACAAGGATAAATGCTGTTTAATCCTCAAACTTGAAAGCTTGAGGGAGACACTTTACAATGGTATGGATGGTGGACCCAGAAGGAGAGGAAGTAGCGTAGTCAGAGTTGCTGCTGAAGTGCCTGTATACACTCAGTTGATGCAGTCACTCTTCTCCAATTTCCAGAAGTGCATTAGAGTCAGCAGCATGTTCAGGGAAATGAATGATGAGGCACATTCCTTCACAGAGATTCCCTCTTTGCTGCTAAGTATGGTGGGTTGCTCCTGGTGTACATATTTTCAATAACTTTAAATAACTTTTAAACAAGGATAAAATTTTGTAGATACAAAGACTTCCCTGACGCACATTGCAGCCTTTCATGTCCCTCAGAAGGATCAACATATTCAGGAGCAACTTCAGGAGTACAGTTTGTCCTTCTGATTCCCAAGCAGGTGCTATTCTCCTATCACTTTCACATCCCTGTGTCTGGAGGGAGGACAAACCCAAAACACACCAACCACGCGTGTGCTGATAAAATTTTAATCATCTATCCATCCATCCACATGTGTAGAAAATTAACACAAACCATTAAGATTGCATCAGGGCACACCTCCACCCATCCAAAATCTTATAATATGTTGAGGGAAAATGTCTGGCATTCATTGCCATGATCATGTTGTCCATAAAGCTATCAATAATGCACTCCACAAGCCATTCATCTTTAACTCAAATGGATACTGATGTGCCCCACCAAACCTTAATAGTGACTTCACCAATATTAAGGCAGAATAATTTTTCAATGAATGGATTGTGCGATAGTCAGATATGTCAATCTGTTGTTACTGTAGAAGATGAGGTGACTGTTAATGTTTTGTGTGAGAGCATAACTCTTCCAAATTTCCTCCAATGTTCCCCAATGAACTCTGGAAGTCTGATACTGCACCCTGAAGTTGCCCTGTCCTGCCTTGGTCAGAAGTCTGACCAGTAAGTTTGTCACCTGGTTCGCACCTCCCTCAGTATGGAGAAGACTCACCAACTTTTGTTAACTGAATGGGGATTTTTCCAAACATGGCACTGAAACACCCTGTTTTATTTAAGAATATAAAACAGGTTTATTAACAAGTGGTAGGCATAAGAGATTAGAGATAGGTACCAAAGAAAATAAAGATAAACATGCAATCTGAATCTTAAATGTCTAACGTTAGACAGAATCTTGATTAAGCAGTTTTCTTACCCCACTTGGATGTTCCAGTTCTCAGTATACATGTTTCTCTCAAACTTGTGTCTCGTAGTCTTAGTGTTCCAGCATTCCTGCTGGTTTAGCATAGATGGGGGAAGAGAAAGGACCAGGCATGCGGCCTCTGTTGGGTTTTTTTATTATCCTTTTGACCATGTGGCCAGCAGTCTATGCATGTCCAGGTTGGCCCTACTGAGCCACAAGGTTGCTCAATCCCTCCTGTGTGAGTGAGTCATACAGTTGAGCAATCTATTGTGTAGTCTTGTGCAACTGTCATTGTATTGTAAATCCTTTGTTTACGACTCTTTTGTTGGCTGATGGCTGCTGAGCCCCTTCTGGGAGGGGGTGTCTCCTCTGCTGTTAGTAGCAAGTCTGTAACATATTGTAATAACAGCAAAATCTTATAATTTGATACATACTAGCAATGTGCATATTTTGACAGCACAATGCATTTTAGCAGATTATGACTTTCATTAGATATTTTACGTGGCATGCTTAATATGAATTATTACAACTGCACAGAAATGATGAATAAGGGATTTACAGTGTGCTGCTTTGGGGTACAATGTATCACATGAACAAACAGGAAAAAAGTCATTCATGGTGGTGAAGCAAGGGGCTTATTTTCTGCGTTCTTTCTCCTCAGTGACCAACTTTCTGCACAGCCTATCTGTCCCTGTCTCCTTGTATAGGGTTTACTGTAGTCATCCTAGCATAGTTTTGGGGGAAGAGAGAAGGAATAGGTCATGCTGTGGGGAAAAATATGGATAACACTGGTTTGGAAAAGCTCGGGTGATTTAGGATGGGGTGATTTTGCCCTCAGTTCATTTAAACCTATCTTTGATCCCTAAATGACAGCTCTGTCCTGGATCCCAGGTACATTCTGTAAATTATTGGACCCAGTCATTTGTCTCTGCTCTCAGTCCTCTGAGGAAAAACAGCCCACTTGCCCCAGAGGTTTCGGTGGAGCTACTGACTCCTTTGATCACCAGCTGTGCTAGACTGTGTTCCAGGAGAGGGAGGATAGTTTGATAACCATGCTGGGGAGTGTTCTCAACACACAATTCAGTTTTGTCTATATGGAGCATAGACAGACTGCCTTCTTTGCTATGTTGTCGAGGAACCTCTCCTTCAGATTCATGAAGTTTGTTTGCTATTCTTATTAGAAGCAGCAGGTTCCCCTGTACTAATACCCATGAAATTCACTAGTTATCACACACCAGATAGGTGTCAAGGGGTGATTCTGCCCTGAAAAGTGTCTGTAAAAATGGTGTTGTTCAGCTCCATAATCATTGTATACCAATGAATCCAAACGAAATCTACTCAGGTTTAAAATAAATAGGTGTTTACTACACTGCAAATTTGCCTTAAAATCTAACAGTGAAGCTGGATTCTTTTAATCTCACATCATTATCACCAGTAATGAAGGTTCTGCAGGCAAAATTAGGCCCTTGTTGACACCTGTTCAATTCCATTGGGCCTTGAGTCACTGAAGGAAGGTCAGAAGACAACAAGAGTGTAAAGGTGTAGATGAGGGCATATTTTGGCTTTGAGAGGCTGTACTGGTGGTGATGCATGAAGTTGTAACAAACCCACGGTGAGTTAGCAGGTCGAACAAAATATATGTATCACTTATTCTATATTAAAATTGCAAAGTTTGCAAGTTTGTGTGCATGTAAGTATCATTTTTGCAAACTTGATATAGAGTCAGTGAGATACAATGTATATAGAACTCTATAGTACTTTTAACATTTTTTTTTTAGAATGTCACATTTTTAAGGTGTTTTCTTACATTAAATCCTGCATTTGAAGGAGACCGTCACCTTCTATTTCTCTTCAGCTAAAGCAGAAGAGGAGAGAGAGAGAGAAAAGAAGTTGCTTTTATCCCAGGAATCCCAGAATCTTGGTCTTGATTCTGCTATTCTCAGCTATGAGTGAACAGAGACTGATCTGGTGTTAGGGGTGTGTGTTTGGGTGAGTTAAAGATAAGGACTTCCACAGCATCCTCTCATCTATTGCTGCCAAATCTTCCCTGCAGCTGCAGGGAGTAAAGTGACCTTGCCAATGCTTCCTGAGTGAAGGGTAGCAAGAAAATAATTTGTTAGACAGGCCCCAGGGCCATAGTGAGGAAATGCAGAGCCTTAGGAGCACCACAACATGGGATTCCCTGTGGTTCCTCTCATAGCTCCATTTCTGTGCCATGGCCCTAACCTCCACTTGGAGTATTGGTGGCAGAGGGGGCACCTTTCCTCCTAGAGAGAGGCAAAAGCATTGGTGTCGTCCTCCCCCTTTCCTTTTTGGAACAGCAAAAGTTTCTGTTATCCGTTCTAGAGGGAGAAGGGTGACTGCAGAGGGGGCTTCTGGTATTTACTTTAATGGGGCGGGGGGGTATAGCTGTTTGGGTGAATGGGCCAGTCTTCCTGCCATGCACAGAACCTTCTCTTCGGGTTGTGTTGGGATAATGAAAACACATGCACACGCTTATTTGTTCATGCTCTTTGCTGACTCAGAAATCCCTACACCAACCACAATTAATGTGTTCAAGCTTTTGTTCACAACTATAAAACTTAGAAACCTAGTTTTTCTTGTAAATGAAAGTTGAGATTCTGGTATGATCACATGATTCCAGGAGCTGTGGCCCTTAGCACAGACCTGCAGTGCCTATGCCTTAATCTTGTCTTTGCTGGCTTTTTGTTATAGTGAAACTCCATTTATAGTGAAATGTTTTTGATTTTTAATTGCTTTGTGAAATGCAGAATATTGACTGTTACTGTAGCAACTATTTTAGTGTAGAGATCAGTGCTGAAAATGATCAGGAACTTCCACAAACAGCTTCAACACTTGTTTTGCAGCAGAGCTGTATACCAGTGCCTCTCTTGAAATTTTAAAAGAGAATAAAAAGCTCATCATGGTTTCTTGAAACAAGAAACCAATCAGACAAGTACTGAAAGAATTAAATAGATTGAAGGAATAGAAAGAAGGAATAAAGAATGGTTAATTCAAGTCTTACTTTATCTGTTAATTGCCTGCTCCAGCATTACCATATTGCTTATGATCTGCTCCTCAGCTCAGCCCTACGCTATAATGTTACAGGACTTTCTCTCCCACAGAAGTGGAGATGAAAAGGTACTATGAAGATTGTAGGAGAGTAAAGAGTTAAAAGCTGGACAAGTGATCAGGCCTAAATTACAGGGAACAGGGTCAAGGCAAGGGCAAACCTTGTTTCTGTTAATTGGTGTGAATTTTAGTTAGTCTGTTATCTCTCTCCTCCTCCTCCCTTCCTGGCCATCTGCGCTGGGGATGAGTCTATCGCCTGTGCAAGGCCTTTTGATGGGAAGAAAACATTATCTTCCTTCTCCCCCTGGCATGCCTTTACTTCAAAGAATGTTAGTGTAAAATTTATAGGTTTTAAGGTGATGTGCCTGACCTGTGTATGGTAATCCTGTAAACAACAAACAGGGGCGGGTGTAATTATATTAATTATGTAGTTGTTAATATTCATTTTATAGGTGTCAATGTAACCAAATAAGGGTCTATGGGAAATTGCTGAAAATGTATACGTTTACATACTGAATTGTAAAGTAACCTCCTCGTTGCTCACTCTCAGCGTCAAGGTGGAATGAGCAGGCAATAAAGGGTTCTGTCTCCCCAATCCACCCCTAGGACAACCTGTTTGATTATTACTAACAAAAATGTTTTAAAATACAGAATTTTTAAATGAGTATCACATCTTCAAATAAATCAATGCAGCTGGTCATGTTTTTATATTCAGACCAATTGTGAAAAAGTAATTGGGCTATCTGTATAATAATAATAATAAACTTTTCACCTTTTCAAAAATGTAACTGCAACCTTTGTAAATATATATTTTGTTCACAAAACCTATGAGTTGCAACAGCAGTTATCAGTTTAGTGTTCTGTTTTCTTTAATACAATAATTACACATGTAGTTAAAAATACAACCAAAACTGCTATTAAAAGATACTGTACAGCATGTTTCATCCTAGGGCAAATTTTTATGGTGCAGTTGTGAGAAATAATATTATCTTAATTTTAACATTGCAGGTAGTATCAAAATAAATTCACTTATACCACAGGATATGCTCCTAATGTGGTTTTTAAATGACTGTTTAGCAGTGTGAGGTAGGGTATCATTAACAGGAGTTGTATAGCTAAATGTCTGTACTAATACATTTAAGAATTTACTGTTAACTCTTATGGGCCATGTTTTCAGTGAGTTCTATTTTGTGCTTCAATCATGTTTCCATACGAACAAATACCAGTTGGAGCACATAAATGAGTGTGCACAAATTTTGCATTCACACAAGCGAGGGGTCAGGTGCAAATTTGGTACTGAATGTTAATATTTCTGGTAGATGTAATCTTTAAAGATTCTGATATTTTCTGTGGTTTTGTTGTCACTGATGCATATTAACATCATCAAATAAAATGCTTCTCATAATTGCCCATTTCAAAGCATTGTAAAAATATGATATGAAATAATTAAAAAATCATTTGAGGTTTATGGCTGTGAATTTGATTGATTAAAGGTTGAGAGGTCCGTTCATAAATGTTCTTCAATAGACTGAGTTGTTGCTTCCTAAGAATATCACGTCTTCCCCCTCTGGTCATTCTTTGTTATTAAAATGTCAGATTAAGATGTGCCCTCTTATTATCAAAAAATGTTACACTGGGATACATTCAATGAGGTGGAGTTCAAAAAACGAAAACAGGTCCAGAATTGATTGCCAATCTGGGCTACATCCCAGGCAATATCTACCACTAAAACTTTAATCTTTGTAGTTTTGTACAGACCTGCTCCATGCCAACAAAAGAAATCAAGAAAACATTTAATACAGACTGTGTAGCAAATGTCTATGGAGAAGAAATCTTCTCTATAGAATACTTCAGGTTTTTTTATTAATGTATTTATTTATTTGGAAGAAACAAAACAGTTATTTGTGAAAAGTAAGTAACCTATGAAGTATATTTTGAAGTATATATCATAGAGTTGGTCACTAGGCTACATTGCCAATAGGTAGCAAGAGAGAAGATGATCATCCAGTGTCCTTACTGTCATCCGTGCAAAGGAGCTCTCTCATTCATATCTGGCTGCTGATGCTGTACTCTGGGACTATGATTTGGACCTTTAGGCAATTTGTTTCTAGCCAGCTGTCTGTAGGATCTATTCTTTCATATTTGGGAGGTTATCTTCATAACTGTAAGGGCTAGAAGCTTAACTTGGGGAGACAAAAAATTCTGCAGAAATCCCTGGGTAAATCCCCTGCTAACCTTTCTCAAACACTATTTTTATATTATTATATTATTTTTATATTGTCAATATGTTTGAAAGCCTGGTCAGATAATGAATAATTAAACTATGTGAAGGTCAGGATAAAATGGCTAGAGTTCATTGTTTATGGCCTCAATCTTGCATTGTGACATGCAGTCTCCTTACCATGACTACATGGAGACCGACTAAACTCCATCTTCCAAATCACAATGAGGTCAGTGAGTCTCGGTATGGGTACAGTGGTGCACTTGTATGTTATCAGATGCAGAATTGTAGCCTAAATAGCAGCTAAAAATGTAACAATTTGAGGTACTTGTGGAACTCCAGAAACAAAACTTTAATTTAGGAGCAGTGAATTGGTGAGACTGGAGGACCAAGTTAGCTATAGCTGTTTAACTGACTTGGCCAGCAGCTATTATTTTTTGCATACCTATATATGTGCATATAGCTATAGCCACATAAAGATATTATATTTTAACTTTTTAGTCCATCTGTACCTAGAAGATTAATTTCACATTAATTTTTTTATTTTTAAATGTATGTAAGGTACATTTATCTGTATTGCTTTAAAATGACACTGACATTCTTGTAGTCCAGTTCTGCTAGATATTTTAAGGTGTAAAGAGATAACAGCCAATTAGTTTTTCCATTGTGGTTGTCTTTGTCTTCCTTTTTTTTCCTTAAAAGTGTAGGTGTTTCTCAAGGTTTTCTCAGAATAAAGCTGATCTTTTTAGGATTGCTGCATAATGTTTAATATTTAAATTGATAAAATATTGACGTTCACTATTGTATATAATATTTTGATGATAGATAATGTTCATAACTCGAAACAATATAACCCTGCAATAGGGGTACAGACGTTTACAGTATATGTCATATGAAATACTAACAAATGTTTCACTGTCTTTTCTCCTTTTATGGAAGGCAGCACAAAGTGTAACTACCAAGGATCCTGACTAAAGATGAGCTTAATACTTTTTAGGCAACTTTTAAACAGCCATTTTTTCTGCTTTGGCCTTTTTTCATGGTTGTCTGTATGTGAAAAACAGTGATTTAATGTGCATATATGCATCAACTGTGATATTTGTGCTGACATACTTGCATTGCTAGCGCTCTAGATATGGAGAAAAATGTTTTTGTATTTAACACAGTGCCTGGGACTCAGGAGCTCTGGGTTCAGTGGCTGCCTTTGCCAAAGACTTCCTGTGTGGCTTTGAGCAAGTCACTTAATCTGCCTCTATCTCAGTTCCTTATCTATAGAATGCGGATAATCCTTTTCTCCTCCCCTTTGTCAGACTTAAACTGTAAGGTCCTTCAGGCAGGGTCTGTCTCTTAGTATGAGTTTGTGTTTATAAAGCACCTGGCACAGTTGGTCCTGAATCTTGGTTGGAACTTCTAGGGTTTACTGTAATACAAATATCTATTAATAATAATGACATAATATTCTTCCAGTTTTTAAATGTTAGGACCATTCTTCCAGTAGCTCTGGACTATATGTAAAAGAAGTAAAATCCAAATGTTTATGGTCTACAAGATGTCTAGAGAGGGAGGACCATATTGGATCTGATGTGCTTGACCCAGTACATGAAATACCAGAACCTGAAAATCAAGTCACTTTGTTGGATGTTGACAGTCATTCACCGAGGAACCTTCTTTGCTTCCATAGTGTATCTTTTCATCCTGATTGTGCAGTCACCTCAGATTCCTTAGATATGTGGTGGGTTATATTTTCGTTTTCAGCAAGTACAGGTTCCTCTTATTTGGTCTGGCCTCATCTCTTTCCCCTCATAGGCAGTTACTAGACTGTTAGTCATTGCAGCATCCCTCTGAAAGGACAGAGTCTGTGTGACCCAATGCTTAAACAACTTTCATTTGGGCAAAATCATGTAGAGAAGCAAATGGTGCAGTTGCCACATAAATCCTGATGTTCCAGGCCATGGTCTCCTAGTTCCCAAGAAAAGAGTTCTTTGGAACCTTGAAAGACTGACGTATAGCTGGGCAAGGATGCAGCAAACTTGCCCCTCCTAGAAGGGGATTTGCATGCTCAAGTCCATTATCAGGCACATTAGGCCCAGCCACTTCATCAGCATGTTCATGTTCAGATCCTGCTCTTGTGTCGGGATTGAATCCCATGGACACCATTCAATTCTTGTCTTCTTCAATAACTCCTTTAAGCATCCCTTCAATAGACATTTTAATAGCATCTACTGTTTCTTTTATTTGGCTTTCAAATGCTTCATCTCACAACCTTAATGTTACTTTAATACTAACAGAGTATATCTCTAGTGATCACAATAACAATTGTTATAATGCATCCTAGCATTAGCCACTCCTATCAAAGGCTTAGTCCAGTATGGTTTAAAGCAAGAAATTATTTGATTTGATGAAATGCAGAAATCTGTATTTTTCCTCCTCTTATGCTTGCTTGTTTTTTTCCAGCGTGTGTTGTATAGGCTTTTAATTTACGCAGCCAGATTGACAAGATTATAAATGAGAGCTGTGTGTGGAAGCCTCTAATTTTTCATAAGTAAATGAATTAATTTATCATAGCTGTGGTGGTGTTTTATTGCTGTCTCCATGCCAGGCTGGCCAGCTCTTTCATCCCCCCTTTTACCTTCTAAATACTGAATCCATGTCATTGTGTTTGACAGCTTTCTGATTCCCCTGTCAAATGCAATTTGGTGCTAATCACATTTCCTTTGCTTAGTGTCAGTGCTACAGGCCATGCATAATATTCCTGTATGTCCACTTACTTGCAACACAGCTGAAATGTCTTCGGTATTAATCTGATAGTGCCGCTACACTGAAATTCAAAAATGATCATTGGGTAGTAAGATAATGTGGTATGGCAATGTGCAATAGATAAGTGAGCCTAAACTGGTGATCCTTATCAAGCTCTGATGCATTTTATTTATCAGTTTTGGATGCTTTTTTACAAAATGGAGACTATAATCAGTACTGGTTCAATAGATCCACATAATTTATAACCAAATTTCTTCTGTGTTTTCTATCTGAACAATTAATTTTTATTCCTCCTACACTCCCCTCTTCCCTCCCCACACACACTCTTTAAACAGGTTATAGAATTTTTAAAATGCAGAGCAAAATGTTATCGATTGCTGACTAGTCATTATTAGCCATTTGTTTTTTCAGGTTTTGAAATGAATTTTGACTTTAAAATTGAGTATTCTACATTTAAAATGATTTTTAAGAAAGATTTTAAGTTTAATTTTTGCATTATTGCATTATTTGCATTATTATTTGCATTATGTATTGGTAGCATGCAGTAGGTTATGACCGTGGTAGGTACTGTGGGTACTCTTAGTCTGTTGAATTCCTATCAAAGTTAGTTTGCAGCACTTAGCCAAAGCTATGTTTTATAGAATATATTTTCTCCAGTATACTATTTCCATTTTTGCTTTATGGGTAATTTTTCAATGTCTTTCCCTCTTCAAAAGGAAATGGACATTCTTATGGGATGTGAAACAATAGAAGACTTTGAAACGCGTTTCCCTGTGGAGCATAAACATTTTATTTATAAATATAATATATATTTATATGCACATTTATATTTAATTAAATATAAATATAATTAATTAAATATAAATATGTATAAATGAATTTATAAAAAATGTATCCTTGTTGTGGATTATAAACATTTAGATAATTATCAATGAAAAAGTATAATTATTAGTTTCAGCATAATTTATATCTGCCTGGAAATACTGGTACCGATGATACTTCCTTCCAACAGCAGTGACCCCAAATGATGGGGGAACTCAGTAAGGTTATAGCTGTTTTGTGTGGTTACTGACGATTTTCTCTCTTCTTTCTCAAAATGTATTCTTAGTGACAGGGTTAGAGAATGAAAATTCCTTTTTTTTTTTTTTTTTTAAGACATGTATTTTTAGAATATTTTGCATTTGTCAGCTGTGTAGTTAGTTGCTTATTTAAGAAGTTTTCCTCTAACTTTTGGTCTTTTTCCTTCTATCCTATGATGAGCCCCAGTGAGAGGATTTGTTTCTTTGAGGATCTATACTGCTGCCAAAATGAGTACTTCAGCAATATAGTTGATCATATTTAAGTTTCCTGTGCATGTCGCCTCCTTCCTCAGATATTCCAGGTTGAAATAGTGCCCCATGGAGAACAGCACAGTCATCCATGACAAGTAAAACCTGAATGATATGAAATAAATTCCAAGTTCCAAGTATTTTAATAAAATAGTAAGGGATTACACAGCTAGAAGCTCCACAACAGTTCAGTTCCATGCAAAAATTCCCTGGAAGTTTCATAGCAACTCATGAGTAATATTCGTGAAAACTGGTGGTTCATGTGGAAATATTCAGTTAATCCCATTTGATGTTTCTTCTGTCTGTGTGGAAATTGTTCTTCAGAACTTGGAATAAAAATCATAGACCAGTAAAGTTACAGTAATTCTTCCACTGAAAGGAAGTGGATTAAAATATCTAATCACTATCTGAAGCAGTAGTGTTTATATACACTTTGCTGACCTCTAGCCTCTGAGGGTGTGTGACCATTGCAGTTTTGTTGCTAACATGTTTAAAGTGAGCTGTACATTTTTAATCTATTACAAGTCTAAATCCGCATATCTGTTCCGAGCACCGCACACATTTTAGGAATCTTGCCTTTGTGTCTCAGATTGGCAGGTGAGCAAGCCTCTAGTGGATACTGAGAACTCATTCCCCTGTAACCTCAGTCTGTTTCTGCTTACATGTATGAAACCCCCTTTAAAAGTATTTATTTTTGGCATGGGAGTGAGTTCCACGGGAAACTGCAAGATCTGAAAGGCGTAGTGATGGTATCTAGGTGAATAAGCGAGACAAAAGCTAAGGTGTGGAAAGAGTAGTTGGTGCACATAATGGTAAGTGTTTTGGTGAAACGTGGATCAGTTGAAAAGAATTTTTTCCTTAACAGTTTAGCAGGGTTGAAATTTTGAAACCATATTGTTTTATGGTTCATGATGGTATTCAGGTAACAATGTTGAGGTTGTTTCTCTTTGTTAAAAATCTGCTTGGTCCAGCTTCAGAAAGATAAAATGTTCACATTCATGTGCAGTATTGTCATTGTGTTAAGTGTTGCAAAGGGCAAATATGAAAGTCCTGCTTTTTTGCTAATAAAAATTAGTTGCAGAATGTCATGGATCATTAGATTAGCTGAAGCCCCAATTCCAGTGGGAGGAAGGTCAAAGCACTCCAGGCAGCAAGAGCTTTTTAAGAGTCCTCCATCTCAAATCTTACATTTCTGGTGTGAAGACATGCTTTCTTTGAGATTTCAGTAAGTAGTGCACTTGCAATAATTTTCTAACAATAACTATTCTCATCATTAGAATTAATAAAAAACACTGTGCACATATCTGCCTAGAGTAAAATTATCCCTAGCCATAGATAAATAAAACCTAGTGCAGATGAGCGAAGTACTGGAATTGAATAGTTACAGAGTCACAATTAATGTACAGTGGATTTTAATTGATGGGACCCTGTGGTATTTGAGGGTTCTAAATTAAGGAACTAGAATGTAGGCATTTTGAAATATTGGTAAATGGAAATAGAGGTTTAATGAAGTGTGGATTTATTAAACATTTCATCCATTAAGGGAAAAATCTGAGGAATTTCCATAGATGGTTTTCTCTTTGCAGGCTTAAAAAAGGAAAGTATGTGGATGATCTTGCAGGAAGACAACTATTTTTGTTACAGTTTGTATGAAAATTTACATTATTTGCTGTACATTCCGTGGAAAATCAGGAATGTTTTTGCCGTTCTTGTTAGTTTTAATATTTAGTTATATATTTGCAATTTATATTTACTTTTTAGAATATTTTCGGTTGTGTAGTTACTCAGTTTCAAATACCTGGATGAATCCCTCATACTTCAGTAGTTGAAAGACTTATGTTCAATTGTGAATTGCATTATTAGAACCAAAAAATACTTTTGTAGAGTTTAATAAAGTGAGCTCAGATTTATAGGACAGTATATAGAGGTACAAAATTTGAGTGTTGACACTTTTTCATTTTTTTTAAGGTAACCACAATCTTGAGAACTTAATAGTTTTTTATTTTATTTTATATTATATTTTTAGAGTAAATTTAATAATCCTGAAAGTGTCAGATTAACATCACTGTAGACCAGTCTTCTGTTTGGGAAACATTTTTAGAGCTTAAAAAAAGGTAATTCAGTATCCATTCCTGTTCAGTACTTATTCTCTCTGCTGAGACTCCAAGTAGTAGTACATATTTGTAATGTGGATACTTTCCTATGAGAAATTGGACTGAGACTCCCAAATTTTTCATATAGGCCATCACCAGTCAACAATCTTCACGTCCTTACCAATGTGCACCAGAGTTGGATTAGTAACTTAAATAAGACTGCTTAGCTGCTAACAAGTTCATGAGCCAGTTATAGCCCTTGCCCCACTCATGGTTCTACTGCTCAAAGATAATATACATTTGTGTTATATAATGTCAGAAAATTATTACTACAAGGGTGACTAGCCGGGTATCTCAATTACAAGATGTAGCACAGTAATTCAGATGCATATGTGTACACTTCAGTGTACATATCAAGTTTCATTTAATATGTGGGGGAATCCAGTTTTAAGGAATTTTGTAGCCTAAGCAAGATGGTCTCTACAGATCAAAGATCAAATGATGTTTCACTAGAATTCTGGAGAGAGAATATGAGAATGGCATACATATATAAACTGTGAAGGTAGGTGAATTCAATTTATTTAATACTGATCAGGGAATCTTGAACTTGTAGGAGGGGGAGAGTGAGAAACGTAATTAATACTGAAAGGGGTTCATATACAAGAGAAGAGCCATCCATCATCTACTAAAAGCTCAACCTTCATCTAAAAGTGAAGTGTTGTTCCCCCCAAAAATTTCCTGTTTGTCCACATGTTTAATGGGTAGAATTTTACATGGCATCTTCTCTGTTATGTGTGCTGGTGAAATTGTTTGATGGTAACTGGTTGATTTAGCCTCTTTGTACAGAAGATAAGTCTTCAGAATATAATGTGTAGTTTTTAAAGGGACTCTAGAAAGTCCATTTTGTGCTGAAGGATATTTGGTATAATAACCCTATGTTTTGGAAGAATAGCATGTTCATCTTTAAAATAACTTAAAGAAAATGATGTATGAACAGAAAGCTTCTTAGGTGGGCAAGTACAAACAAGAATGTTGAAGAAACTGTTTGTACAACTGAGGTTGGTGCCTTCTTTAGCAAATTCTCATATATCACGTTCATGACAATGAGTTCATCCTGTTTTTGCTGGTGCTTTTCAAAGGGAAAACTTTCTGAGATGGTTAGCTGCATAGTCAAAATGGCAATTGTCACCTTTTTGTTGTTCACTTATTGCAGCCACTATGGCTTTGTTCTTCGTTTTTTGCAAACATGAGTTACTGTTAGAATTAATATCCTGATAATGTGCCTGAAGAACGGCTTTGAATGTTAATACCATTATGTAGGCTTTATCTACCCCTTTCTGTTTGCATTCCAGTAGGATTGGCAAGCATTTTTTTTAGTTTTAATGGCATTTTAGAATTTCTGTGGAGAGATTAAATGTGGGGGTATCCATCAGTGACACATGCTTTTGTGAGAAGCCCAGGTCCCCTCTGTTCTTACCTTGCATGCACACAGATGAACCTGACACTCCTTATTTACTGCAGTGGGAAGAAGGTATTGGGATTTGTTAGTGTTTTGTCCCAGGATCCTGGTTGGTGATAGCAGCTTTTGTAACTGGCTAGTAGGGTGTGAGACAAATTTGAACTTGCACTTCCCTCTGTCTCCTTGCTGTTCTGGGTGTGGATGAGTTTCTCTACCATTCCTGTAGCTCTTATTTCTGTGCCCTTTCAGTGTCTACCTCTGCTGATGTCCAGATTTTCAGTGGTAGCATTGTGAAAATGGCATGATCCTTAAGAGGTTCACTGCTGTCCATCGGGTTCTGAGTAACAGCAGACAAAATTGACCAACTTCACAATGCTGCTGATTGGTAGGGCTTTGAGCAGCAGCTGAGTCATTTGAGGTGTTAGTCTGCAATCTAAGAAAAACAACTCTGTTTTGGTTTACATGTGATTCCCATTTGGAGAGTTCTTTGTGTCCATAAATGGTAGAACCTTTTTTGAAATTTTTTAAAAATTTTGTAGAGATTGATGGTGAAAGTCCTCCATGCTGTTGATGCAAGCTTCCCATTCACCATTGTTGAGTGGATTTTTTAGATGCCGTCTGCCTCTGTAAATCAGAAATGATCTTACTAGGGAGATCTTGCGAAACACCACTATGTAAGCCTACTGAAATACTAATGGCAAGATGTCTATTACATATCAGATCTCCCTCCCTCCCACCATGCGTACCCATTGAATCAGGAGACTACATCCACTATTGCACCTATTTCTTCCATCAACTTGAACTTTCACAGATCTCAGTGTAGTAGAAGAATGCCAACTTATAAGACTTAAAAAAAAGAGTAGTAACACTTTGAGCTTAGATAGGATCAGGACAGCATAAATGACTGATGGTCAAAGGTTTCATGTTTAGCCTGCGTCCTTTGTGTGTGTATGTGTATGTATGTTGTTTGTTTATTTTAAGTTATGCTGAAGCCACAAGACCAATTTTACCACAGTTATAAGTGGGCAAAGCTCTTGTAGTCAATGGGTCTGCACTGGCTTACGTCAGTTCCTTAAGGCTGGTCTGCATTACAAGGTCAGGCAGAGTTATCTGTTTTTCATTCCTGTGTTCAGTTACGTGGGGGTGAGAGGAGGGCAACATAGCCTTGCATCAACTAAGTTGTGCATGTGTCTTCACTTAAATGTGTTTCCCATGATGTAGCACTCCACTATGCCGACATAATCATACCACCTCCACAAGCAGCATTGAGCCGTGATTGATGTGTTGATGTTGATTTAGTGCGAATGTAGACACTGTGTTACCTATGTTGATCCTAATAGTGTTCCAGAAACTTCCCATGATGCCCAACACTGATTGCTGTGGTCACTATTGTGAACTCCACTGCCCAGGGGTCCTGGAAACTGGAAGGCCTCCCCACCTTTTAAAGCCCTGAGAATTTTTTAAATGCCTTTTTCCTAATTGTCCAGTTTGGCAAGCACAACTAGCAGGTCTCCGCTGTTGTGCACAACTGCCCAGCTGACCAGTCTGGCTACACACTCCAGACATGTTCGGCTTGGAGTAGAGAAGAGATATTGGATTTCCTGGGCTTGTAGGGAGAAGAGGCTATGCAAGCACAGCTATGGACCAGTTGTCTACATTTATGAGCAGATTGCATTGGGGATGCAGGAGAACAGGTTTGACAGAGATCACCAGGAGTGCCGAATGAAAGCAAAGGAACTGTGGCAGACATAGAAGGCCAGGAAGTCCAATAGTCTACCCAGTGCCAAGCCACAGACCTGTTGCCTTTACAAAAAACTGTACGTTCTACTTGGTGGAGACACCACCACCATCCCATGTAGATACCTCAGAGAAGCCTGAGTCACAGACCCCTGGCATGAACAGTGAAGACGAGGAAGACTAGAAAGATAGGGGACATGTGACTGAGGGGTGTGTGTGTGTGTAAGTGTGTCCAGCTATGCCATGAGCCAGGACCTATTTGAGACTCCACTGCAGACCAGTCCAGTCAGCCTCAGCAGGACAACACAGGGAAGCCCAATGCAGGGAAAGGAACCTCAGGTAAGTATGTAAATTTATTTCCCATTACAGTGATGGCATCCCAACATGGCAAGACACAGCTGTCAACTTGTCATTAATTTATTTGTAATAGAAGAGATAGCGGTACAAGAGAGGCAGAGTTATCTGTTTTTCATTCCCCTGTTCAGTTACGTGGGGGTGGGAGGAGGACATGCAGAGCAGTTTTTGTATGTACACAGGGATGTCCCTTGAATCCTCGTGAGAGATCTTAGTGCAACTTTCATTGAGGTACTCCACAATCCTCTCCTTAAGGTTTATAGGAATGGCAAATTTATTTCTTCTGGTGCCAAAATAGGGATATGCTTACTGTCTGTTGCTACACTGCAGTTCGGGAACCCTCTTGCTGCAAATCCATCATTGTCCTGCACATTGCTGAGAGTCACAGACCTGTGCTGCAGGAGACTATTAATGGCTGTGCACACTTGCATGATAAAGCTTTCACTGTGGATTTTCTAAATCCAAAATGATTTCCCAGTGACTGGTAGCAATTTGGCATTGCAAGTTTCCACAGTGTGATCGCCACTCACTTCCCCATTGTCAGAGCAGTTCTCATTTTGGTATCTGTGCCCTGGAGGGTTGGGATGAGCTCAGCACGCAGATCCAGGAATGTGACCTTGAACATCTGAAAGTTCTGCAGCTGCTACTCCTCATCCCAAACCTGCATTGTGATGCAATCTTACCAGTCAGTGCTTGTTTCTTGTGTAGTGCCAGGAGTGGCACTACACTGTTTGCAGCTGCTTCATGAACACCACCAACAACTTTGAATTGGTTTTTGCTGTGTAATATGGCAATCTGTCCTCTACAAAATTGTGATGTTCCCTGCAGCTCTTCTTGCGGCTCTGCACAGACTGGAGTATCATGCATCCTGTGCTTTCAGTGCTTATGACAATAGAGTAGAGCTTTCCTGGGTCCATGCTTCTGACACAGATGACAGACTGTGCAGGTTAATGAGATTTTCAAAATAGGTGCAAAAATTATGGGATAGAGATGGCATTATGGGGTGGAGAAAGTTGCATGATGGGAAGTTGATCCTGTGCTCCCAGTCACCTCTGCATGACTTGTTTCTGCCCCACCATGCTTTGCCAAAACTTCCCAAAAGATAGTGTGCTTGAATGGTGGCAAATTGTGCAGTGGGATACCTACCCATGGTGCACCACACTGTGCATGGAAACAAGCACTTCTGGTGAATATGGATATTACCAGTGCAAGGCACCAAGTATGCATGAACATAAGCAACACACTCACTGTCTGTGATGGCTTTATGCTGACATAATTTACCGACAAAACTGTTTGTAGTATAGACATGCCCTTAGTACACTATTTTGTTAACACATAGGCTTCAAATTATCAAATAAATTCTTTCTACATAATGCGTTGGAATATAGTTTTTAAAATATATTCTTTTATCCTTTAAAAATATCATTAGGTTTATTGCTGAATCTCTACCAGTGTAGTATTTTGATCCACTAGACAGAACTATATTAGGTGAACTTGCCATTCTAGGTATCTCCCGTAGCTTCCTATACTTAGAATAGGAGATAATTTAGTGCAATTCACGGTGAAGTGGCAGATCAGTTTTTCTTAGTGCCCTCTTGTACCTTTTGAGAATGGTGTGTCCATAATGAATATACCTGCAATCACTGAAATCTCCTGTCTTGTCTGTTGTTACTATTTATTTTTTTGTACCAGGAATATATGTTATCTTAAATGAAATAAAGATTTTGTAACACATTGAAGTGATGTTAAAGTAGTTAGGGACCTGATTGTGCAACCATTACTCACCTTGAGTAGCACTTATATGAGAAGACCCATTGACTTGAATGGTTTTCAGTAGAACTGTTAGCATGTGTAAATGCTTGTCAGCATGAAGAATATAGACAGAATAGACAGTGGGAGCACTACTTTTAAGTTATAGTGACAATTAAAAAAATTATCAAATACATATACCAGGAAACAGAAAATTCTTCTTCGGCTAAAATGTATCAGTTTATCACCCTTGAGGAGCATGGTAGAGTTTGCTTAAATTTGGAACCACAGAATATTCCAGTCTAGTACATACAGTAGAACCTCAAAGATATGGACACCTTGGGAATGGAGGTTGTTCGTAACTCTGAAATGTTCATAACCTTGAACAAAACATTTTGGTACAGTACCTTGAAGCCAGTGTCTTCCAGCTGAGGCTGGGAGAGATCTCTGCAAAGGTGGCACCTGGCAGCACTGCCTGATTTGCAAGCAGCTCCCTGCCCTATTCCTGTTTCTTGCCTTTGGGATGAACTGGGGGGCCTGCCCTGCACCCTTGGCACTACAAGCCCCAGCCCTTGGCTGCCTTTCCCCAGGGCTCACCCTGCTCAGTGCATTGCTTGCCATGTGCCAGAGGCAGCACATGGCAGGGGGTTGGTGCCAGCCAGCTGCCAGTCCACCTGTCTCCCTTGCCCGTTGGACTCCCAGAGGTGCTGGCAGGATCCAGGAGTGCAGCCATGGGCAAAGCTTGGGCCACACTGGTGCACTGGCTGTGGCCCTTTAAAACTACTACAGAGCACAGCTGATTCCAACTCAAGCTCCAGGCCAGGCTTTGGCTGCAACCTTCAGTTCCTTTCAGCAGAAGCAGGGAGCTTTCTTTCCCAGGCTCCAGAGCAGGGGTGATGATGGTAGTGAAAACAGCTGTCCCCTCCCAATAGGGTGAGATGGGAGGGGGTGAAACAGCGCCCTTGGCTTACAGGAACAGTGCTGACCCTGGACTGTTTCTGCTGTGTATGCCGACCTTGTAATACAGGCATAGTATTTGCTTTCTTTTTTTTTTTTTTTTTAACCCTTCACCTTCCCTGCTGCCTGATTGCTTACTTCCGGTTTCACAGGGTGTTCAGTTGACCGATCAGTTCGTAACTCTGGTGTTTGTATCTTTGAGGTTCTACTGTAATTCATTTTTGTGTGTGGAAATCCTTTTAAAAAAATTTTGTGTCCATGTTTTATGAGTATGTTCTTAAAACAAATGGCCAGCATTTCAAATTTATTTAAACTCCATTTAAAATTTATTATATGTGCTCTGATCTGTGAAATGCCATTGTTCTCATGGTATGTCACTATTTTGCAGAGAATTTGAGTTAATTTGATCAAAAGTAAACTGTTTCCTGAGCATGCAAATTGTTGCAGTGATGAGGGGCTTACTGGTGAGGCAGACTGATATTTTATTAGATAATATTAATCTAGGATTAGAATGATTTTTTTTTTTTTTTTTTTTTGCTTAATGTATTTTTGAACAATTTTATTGCTGAAATATAGGGATTTTAGCTTAATTTAATTAGCAAATGTTCAGTATACTGAATATTGCACAGTATGTTCAGCTTACTGGTAAAAGTGTGCATACAACAGGATTGTTTACCTTTGTTTTGTTGCCTTTCTAGTTTTAACTGGAGGATGTTCTCTAACTTTTTAATGGAGATTTACAGTAAGAATAGTTTTACCATTGTTTGTACTGGAGATGTACAGTTTTACATTGGTCTACATTTTATAACTAAGTGAAACAAAAATGGGTATGAGGCCGAAGTGTTCAACAAAACACATGACGTAAAGGCACTGTGAAACACAGCCTGACATTTAGGAGCAATTCAAGACCCTAGGGGAGAAGGGCAATTCCAGCACAATTTAAGGAAGAAATTCTGTAGTGTTATATTTTGAATTCTGTATTTCATTTAGGATAAAAGTATTCCTAATACTTCAATCTTTTGATTATTCATAATTCATCATACGTACTTTGTTTGGAAAAGAGACATACATGCTCTGAATATGAAGTGCAAGTGCTGTATCACCTGCAGTAAACAGAGGAAGTTGTGCATTCTTGAAGACCTGCTCATTCACAAATATCTGATGTGTGTGTGCATATGCATGTATAGTATGCACACACACTCACCTGTCTCTGACTTTACATATAGTACTCCATCACCAGTTGTATTCTGAATTCATTATGAATTAGAGGATTTTAAAATATTGTATTTAATAGTGTTATGAGTTCTGGATATGATGTCAGTGTTCCAGTTGTTTAGTAAGAAATTGTGAAATTTAACTATGAAATTATACTGTAGGAAGCTAATGCTAGGGAAGAAAACTGACTGAAATTTGCATCATGTAGACCATTCTTTTAAGGACTATAATAAGCAAAGCAGCAGTAGGATGTCTGCTATGAACTGATTGCTAAGTGAGTAATTGTCACTGAAGGGTTTTTTTGTTGTTGTTCCTAGGTCTGTGGACTTTATCTCTAGAAATGTTACTTTTAGTTTCATTGTTTTCACAGTAACACTGCATTAAGATGTCAAGTCAAAATATTTTTTTTTTCAAGTCTCTCTTTTTGATAGCTTGTTTGAAAACAAATATTTCTAAAAATATAGTGTTTAAGATCACAGCTTTTCTCCAAAAAGTTACTAAATGTTACATGAGTTTGCATTTTATTGATCTTCTCCTAAGAGGAGCCTAGCTTGATAGAAATCTTCTTTCTCAGCCATTCTAGGCATATGGATATCTCTTTTTTTTATCTTTGCCTCTAAAAAGGGAAGAGATTATATGTAAACACAATTCAGCTGTATGGGTCAGTAGTTGAATATGCAGTCAATTATTAATTCATGGGGTAATATGAACCTTTTCACAGACCAATTAATTAAATTAGTTCTGAAGATTTTTGTGCAATTCCTGTTCACTTTTTCCTCTTATGAATTTTATCTTTCATGAAGAATGTATTGAAGGAATTGTTAGATTTAGAGGGTTTCTTTCGGGTCTTGCCTGCTTGAGACAAGGTTGCTTTCAGTGCGCTCAGAAGGGATAAGGCTTGAGAATTATTCCTGGTGTGAGGCAAGGTTGCTCACAGTGAATGTAAGACAACAGGCAGTGTTTTTCTTGTTTTGAAAGTGTGTATGGTTTTTATTATAGAATATCTTTTAGTGTTGAAAGGGCCCTTAAAGATTTGTAGCATCATCTTACTATTGGATACAGCCTTTTCCACGTCATAATAACTGTCAGTTCTATATAAACTGTCAGAGGCTGGGCAAATGGTACAGACTTGCGAAACCAGACATCAGTAAGATTAATACTCTTGGCAGTTGTAAATAACGAATGTTTTTCTGCATGGACAAGAATAGTGTTAGAGCTCTGTGATGTGTGGCAGCATCCCAAGATTTATCAAGTCTGCATGCGCTAATGAAAGTTGCCATGCATCTTGTGTTATACTGACGGTTTTACACTTTCTCCTAGGCTTGGCAAATTTAAGTATTCTTTGCATTTCTTTTTTCTTTTCCTTTTCCCCCCTCAAGCCGCCTCATCACCATTTGCCACCCACTAAACCCTGGCATCAGCTGAGGGGGGGAAAAATCTTATTTCAATCAACCTTGGAAATAAAATGAACGTTTGTATTACATACCAAGGAGGACAAATTTGGCTTAAGGACAGATCATATTGTCACACCTGGTGTATACTTTAAGATTCATTTGAGGGGGGGGAAAATATACTTACTTAAATTCCCCCAGGCCACATCAGTCCCTCTTTATTTTAATAGCATCTAGCTTCCATTTAAAGAGATTTTTACTCTGCTTTTATGAACATAATCAACCCAGATTTATGGTTTTACACATTAGGGTGGAAATCTATAAAGAAAATAAAATAGTACAATTATAAAAGCTTAATTGGTTAGTTTACAAAGATTCATAGTCTGCTGTTTTTTGTGTCAGTGAAGACCTGCTCAATCGATCCAGAAGTCGACGCTGGTAAACCACCCCCTCAAGTGGTGTAGCTCTGCATTGACAGGAACGTGGTTCCCGTCGGCACAGTGCAGTGAAGACACCATGCAGAAGAGAAGTGCAGCAGTTAATGGGAGCTACGCAAGCTACTCTGCGTAGCTTGTGTAACTCCCATCGACTGCCGCTGACTCGCCAGGTAAGTGTAGACCAGGGCTAAGTTGGAACAAAGTAGCAACTCAATCCTTTTTTCTAGGGCTCTGCTTTCCTTAATTTTGTATCTTTTTCGGTACATAATGGCGTGAAGGTCATATGTTGGATGAGAGAGAGAGCAAACTGGTATTTCAGTTACAGAAAAACATCTACCACTCTAAGACCAAATTTGAATTTGGCATACAGATTTACTGTAAGAGAGAGCCACCGAGTGCTTACATTTAGCTTGCTGTGGTTTGAAAAATCAGAACCCATACTATAAAAGGCGCGCGCGTGTGTGTGTAATGTCTCTAATGTATTAAAGGAAGTCATGCTCTCTCCAAATACTATTTGGTTTATTTCCTTTAGAATCTGCACTTTTGTGTTTCCACTACTTTGACATTCTATAGTGCATTCCACTGGAGGATCTCTTAACACTGGACGAATGTTTAATTTAGCATCAGAACAATCCTGTGAGGCAGATAAGGCTCTATAGTGACCTCATTTTAAGAAGTTAATATTTGCCAACTGTTAACCCACACCACAGTATTTGAGGATATCTCTGTCCTTTTCTATGTTTAAGAATTCAGGGTTGCCAATTTTGGTTGGACACATTCCTGGAGATTTCATCACATGACATAATCTTTAATTAAAGATTAATCTTTAATTCTTGGAGACTCCAGGACAGTCCTGGAGACTTGGTAACCATAATAAAGAGATTGTTGTATATCAGACATCAGAGTGCAATAAGAGTTGCATATTTTATGGGAATTACTATAGTACTGCTGTCAGTAAACTCATTTGAAAATCCATATATATTATATTGAATATAGTCCTTACAATCTGGTTTTTATGGTTGTATCTCAATTTGACTTTAAATTTGACTTGGTTCTCCAGAACCAGTCAGTCTTCTATAAAATCTTTATAGGTGACAATAATCAGTTTGAAGGTAAAACAGAAAGCATTTAATAGTCCTTCCTCTGTTTTGTTTTTACTGGGACAGATGAAAAATGAAAACAAAGGGCATTTCTTATCGAGCAAAACTCAGAAGCAGTCTCACATGAAAACATAATGAGTATGACAGCCTACAAATAACATCGAATGTGAATTTTCTTACACAAGAAAGGAGAAATGTCCTTTGGTATATTTACTTCAATCAACACTAATAAGGCTTGCTTTATGTATCTGTCATCATAATTATAAATCCTTGACATTTTAGCACGAGCATTTATATATGTCAGGAAAGCAGCCTACAGTCAGCCTTAAAGGAATGGCTGTATTGTTACTATAGATCTCCATAAGTGCATTAAAATACTTGCTAAGTGGCTTAAGAAAATTATAACTCAGTCATGTGTGAAGAGTTCATCAGCTAAATTTTTCCCCAAATCTCAGCATTAACTACTTAATCTACTGTCACGCATGCTAACCAAAGCCAGAATTGGACTGAAATGAATAAGTGCTGTCTAATCAGTCAGTTAGATATGCACAGCTGGCATATAAGATGATGAGTCAGAAGATACAAATTTTGGCCAGATTTGAAGGGAAATGGCACAACAGATTTGAGAGATGAGAATTAGAAACATTAGGTATTTTGCCTATTTTGCAAATTAACTCTTTGTCACATTGTGACAAACTTTAAACTTGGTTTGTGGTGAAGATTCTGCAGCACACTGCCTTTGCCATTTTCAAAAAATGGTGTTATGTATTTAGGAAGTTAAGGGAGTGAATTATACATGTCAGAGTGCATTGTCAATACATGAAGCCCAGCAATGGTCCAGAAGTACTATATGTAACCAAGTGTCAACAAACATAAGGACAAGGGTGATCCTATGGATAGTGTATTTGGACTTTCAGAAAACCGTTGGCAAAGTCCCTCACCAGAGGCTCTTAAGCAAAGGAGGCAGTCATGGGATAAGAGGAAAGTACCTCTGCTGGATCAGTAACTGGTTAAAAGATAGGGAAAAAAGGGTAGCAATAAATGGTCAGCTTTCACAGTGGAGAAAGATAAATATGGGGTCCTCCTAAGGATCTGTACTGGGACCAATGATCCACATATTTATAAATGATCTGGAAAGAGGGGTAAACTGTGAAATGGCAAAGTTTACTGATTGATACAAAATTACTCAAGATAAATGCAAAGAGGCACAAAGGGATTTCACAAAACTGGGTGACTGGGCAACAAAATGACAGATGAAATTCAGTGTTGATAAATGAAAAGTAATGCATATGAGATAACATAATCCCAATTATGCATACAAAATGATGGGGTCTAAATTAGCTGTTACCACTCAAGAATGAGATCTCAGAGTCTTTGTGGATAGTTTTCTGAAAACATACATTCAGTGTGCAGCGACAGTCAAAAAAGCTAGCAGAATGGTAGGAACTATTATGAAAGAGATGGATAAGTCAGAAAATATTGTAATACCACTGTATAAATCCATGGTAGGCCCACGTCTTGAATACCATGTTGCAGTTCTGGTCACCCTATCTCAAAAAAGTGCAGAGAAGGGTAACAAAAAGATTAGAGGTATGAAATAGATTCCATATGAGAAGAGATTAAAAAAAACGGACTGTCCATCTTGGAAAAGAGACGAATAAGGAAGGATATTATAGAGATCTATAAAATTATGAATGGTGTGGAAAAAGTGAATAAGGGCATTTTATTTATCCCTTCACATAACACATGAATCAGGGAGTCACCAAAAGAAATTAATAGGCAGCAGGTTTAAAAGAAACATAAGGAAATACTTCACACAATGCACAGTCAACCTGTGGAACTCGTTGCCAGAGGATGTAGTGAAGGCCAAAAATATAACTGTTTAAAAAAAAAAAAGAATTAGACCTATCCTTCATTAACTTATCGATTAGTGGCTATTCACTAAGATGGTCAGGGACACAATCCCGTGATCTAAGTGTTCCTAAACTTCTGACTGCCAGAAGCTGGGACTGGATAATGGGACGGATCACTCAATAAATTGCCCTGTTCTGTTCACTTTCTCTGAAGCATCTGGCACTGGCTTCTGTTGGAAGTCAGGTTACTGGATTAGATAGACTATTGATCTGACTCAGTGTGGCCATTCATATGTTATGTTCAAACTTGCAAAGAATTTGATGGATTGGCAACTTGGCCAAATAAATGCATATCAGACTTCAGCAGAAGTGCTAAGCCTCAGAAAGGGTGTAGCAGGCATTGTGATCTTGGTAGGACATGTGGCTCCATGTAAACGTTATGGAGCTAAGAGCTATTTCTCTAACCAGCAAATTTTTCTCCTCTTCATGAAATCCAAATCTATGTAACTTGTGCAGGAATGCACTACAGAGACCACCAAAGGGGTTCACTCTAGCCAGCTAAGTTAGGGAAATTTCCTTTTCACAAGTTCAGTATCCCCATTGGCTAGATCAAGCGTTTCATCTACTAAGGAAAGACGATGTATTGACAGACTCTGAGAATAATTTTCACTCAGCTATACATGTGCTGTATCAAGGGCTCCATCGTATATTATCTTGTTCTATAGGTAAATACCACTTAACTCCTCTTCCAACAGGGATAACTTGCTTGTTTTTTATTCTGATCCAAAGACAAGCAAGATCTAACATCAATATTGCACTTCTTTTCTGTACCAAGAACAGGACCTTCTCTACATGTTGCCCTTGGCTCTGTTGAACTAAGAGGGTTTTCAAATACTCATCCATTTGGTACCAAGTTACTGTTAATAGCCATAATTAAAGATTGGTGATTCTGTCATTCAATATGAAATATGGTATTGCCTCTTTAGAGATCCATAGTACGCACACATCTTGAATACTGCATGCGGTCCTGGTTGCACCAGCTCTAAAAAGATGCATTGGAATTGGAAAAGGTGCAGAAAAGGGCAAGTAAAATGATATAGGGGTAGGGAAAAAGCTTCCATATGAGGAGAGATTAATAAGAACTGGGACTTTTCAGCTTGGAAAAGAGATGGCTAAGGGGGGATATGATAGAGGTCTATAAAATTATGACTGGTGTGGGGGAAGTGAATAAGGAAGCGTTGTTTACTCCTTCTCATAACACATGAACTAGGGGTCACCAAATGAAATTAATAGGCAGCAGATTTAAAATGAAGGCTAAGACTATTTCGGGGTTCAAAAAAGAACTAGGTCAGTTCATGGAGGATAGGTCCATTAATGGCTGTTAGCCAGGATAAGCAGGGATTACTGTTTACCAGAGGCTGGGAATGGCCAATGGGATGGATCACTTGATGATTACATGTTCTGTCAATTCCCTCTGAAGCATCTGGCATTGGCCACTGTTGGAAGACAGGATGCTGGGCTAGATGGATCATTGGTCTGACCCAGTATGGCCATTATTATGGGTATAATAATATCCATAAAATTTTGCTTTCCAGACTGCTGGATCTCCTGCCTGTGAAATGAGGGGGGGGATGCTGATTTCAGCGGCAGGAAACTGAGCAGCCTCTACTTGGCATCTTGATTCCATATTTTTGTGATTCTTCATTCTGAGTGTTATGCTGAAGTCTAAAAGATTCTATTAAAAAGGAGGTGTCTTTGATCAGTCAAACCAACTCTATGAGTTGAAAGAGATTCTTCATCTAAGCAGCATCTGAGTGAGTGCATTTGATAAGATCCTCCTTGACTGTTCTAGATTATTATACTTGGGCTAGTTTAAAAAAAAAACACAAAAAATAACCAACGAACCCAAAAGAGACTTCTGCCAAAAGACATTTGGTTTTTTTTCTGTTATAACCACTGATGCAGATAGACAGGCTTTCCTCACCTTGAAATAACCTTATCTATGACAGAGTTGCTCAATATACCCTAAAGCGTTTGGGGTAGTAATTTGCCATGAGAGCTGCAGAAATGTAGACTAACCTTGGCATTGTAATTCTTTGGATATAGTGAAAAATAGGTTAATTTATCTCATCCTGAGAGTGTTTTCTTCTAGCATAAACTCAGGGATTGTAATTTTTATGTTTGTAAAACTCATGGGCTTTCATTTAGACATTGGTCAGATAGTTCTCTGTACCATGTCACCATAAAGCCATTCTTGATTGATCAGAGTGTTATTGAAATAAAAGGATAACATCTTTAGGCTTATAAGTTACATTCTTACTGAACAGATGATCCTGCCTGTGTCTCCTTCCTAAGTATGTTAAATGCCTGGTCTTTCCATCTCTTTTAGACTGCTAGAATGTCTGTGTCTCTTTGCCTCATTTACATTTAGGGAGGCAGGTGTCATATTCTTATGCTCAGAGAATTTTTTTATTATTTATATGTGGCCAAAACTTATACAAGTTCCCCCAAAACCTCAAAGAGATGGAGCTAAAATGAGAGGAGCCAGTCCACCATGGTCCGAAGATTGTCCATGTAAAATGCACTGTTTCACAATTATCATGACCTGACAGAAGTTCCCTCTCATTGAATTGTCAGTCCTTATCTAGGATAGAGGCTGCATCCATGGCATGCCCTCACACCATCTTCAGAGCATGATGGTGCATTAATGATGCAACAGATATACATGTGTGTTTAGTCATTTTTCCTCCTCTCTAAGGCAAGTTTTGGGAGAGTGAGAAGTTTAGTTGCCCCTATTTTCTCTCATGAGCTGGCATCCAAAGCCAATGCTTGTTCTGGGAATTCTGTTATCCTTGTTTACCTAGAGCGGTAGTTCCCAACCTTTTTGAGTGAAAGCCCCCCTCGTTAATACTAGGTAAAACACATGCCCGCCCACTCCCTCCCCAGCCATAAACACATACGATGATGATGATAAATTACATTATTACATTACATTATAAATTACATTATTAATAATAATAATAATTAATAATAAATTACTCTTGAGTAAGAAGCTAAGCATTCCCTCCTAGTGCAGTCACCACCGCATGCCCCATCTGACCCCGCCTTTGCCCATCCCTCATGGACGGAGGGTAATGGAGACAATGGGTTCTGGTGGGCTGGCTGGGGCTGCTCCAGGCGTCCACCGGAGTGGGGCTGCTTGGCTCTGGCCAGGTGCCTGGCTGGCTTCAGGTTGCAGGGGGCTGCTCCTCTGCTCCAGCTAGCTCAGAGCTCGGGACTGCTGCTCCCTAGATAGGGGCTTTGCTCCTCTGCTCTAGCCGGCATGGAGCTCGGGGTCTGAATGACCTCAATATTACTGAAGCCTCACAGACTCCCTGTAATCTTTGGCACTCCCTCCTCAAAGTGGTCACGCATCCCAGGTTGGGAACCATTGGCCTAGAGCTCCTCATGCCATCTTCCTGGGGGTTGTACTGCTTGATAAACTCCCAGAAGTGTGAATATACAGAAACCACTTGAACTATTGAAGGTTACTTAATGTAACTGGGGTCCTTTATGACAAGCCTCTGCATATTCATACTCCCTGCCCACAATCTCCACTTTTTCAGTCTTGGCTTTGGAATTCCTGAATTAGTGGAAGAAACTGAGGGGCAGGTGATGCAACTCCTCCTTTTATATCATGGGAATCCTCCAGGATTTAAGGGGGAGGGAGGGGTAAGTGGCCACCTGGACACTGCTTTTCAGAATGTTCCAGAAGCTCAGAGTGAAGGCACCTTGAATCCACAAGTAGGAATATGCAGAGCATCATTTGAAGAAGTCCAGTTACAGGTAAGTAACTTTTTTTTATTTTTGTGATTAGGCAAGTGACAAAGTTGTATGAGACTGTACTAAACCTCATCTTTTACTGCCATCATTTCTACCTAGGTCACAAAGTTCAATAACAAACTCACTGAATCACTCGTTTGCTATGTACCCACATTTTTTTGTTGAAACAGGAGTGACTCTTGACTGAAAATTCTTTGATGAATTAGAAAATGTGTTTATTGTGAAGTTTAAGATGTTGAGAAATACTATTCCTGAAGGAGCACTGTCAAGCATGACTTGGAAACCTTAATTTTTAACCAAAATATAGGGTTTTTAGAACATTTTATTTCCACCACAGTGTTTGCCGTCACAAACATTAAACATCAGAACTTAAACAAAACTAACTGTAAACAAAGCTGGAACCTGCTAGTCTGCATTCATAGTCCAAACTTAGTGAAGGGCATTTAAAAAAACAAAGCAAAAAACCAAACTGTGATTGGTGAAAATGGGGGAAGGCAGGATATTATCAAAGGCACAAAGGGCAGGTAGTCACCCAACTCTAACTGAAAGTTATGGAAGTGGGGGCACCTAACTCCTATTTGTGCCTTTGAAAAATATCCCCCTGATTCTTAAAAACCCTTCCTTTTAAATCTTCTAATGCGCTACTAACATAGATAAAAACATTTCATTTTAAAATGATTTTTAACCTGTCAGTACTTGAAAGCTGATGAATTTAATTGCATGCAAGTTTTGTTATTTTCCTTGGAGATTTATACCAAAGTGCCTCTATGTATATGAAGAATATTTTGGGTTGGAGAGGAAATAGAAGTATCTCTTTAGTTCCACTTATGTTGGCTGAAATCAATGAAGTCATATGTTTATGCTTGTTTTTGTACCCATGAAGACTCTTATTTAAAAAAAAAAAAAAAAAAAAGATCAACACTAATCTAGTTGTCAAAAGCGTATTTTTTTTAAAAAAAAAAGAGAAATCATTATGTAGTCTTTGTTTAAAATGGTTTATGTAGAATACCAAAAGCCAGTTGCTGTTGAGGTACCAATAGACAAATGCTTTCAAATAAATCTGCAACATTCCATTATTCATTGAAAGGTGATAATTTGTTTTTCTCTCCTTGTGAAATTGTGAAACTTCACAGCATTATTTAGATTGAATTTTACTTGGTTAAAACTTGTAACTAATCACATTTTCATTGGAACATATTATGTAGTTTGCTTCTTTTTTGTGTTGTTGCATGCTAATAAACACAGTATGCATGATTAAACAATTTGTGTACTGTAGGTGTAGCTTTGTATGTATGTGTTTATATATGCAAACACTTTGCAAGTGGGGAGCTGCTGAAGCTTATAGCGTAGGATGTAACATGTTTTGGGAAGACTGACAGCCCTTGGAAAACATGCCATTTTTTATGGGGAGCAGGGATGTTGGCACATATTATCTTTGGATGATTCTTAAATGAAATGTTCGATCAATTTTCTGCATTTTAATGGGCCAATGATTCTCTCAGGTGCCACTCTCTGCTGCCTGTATTCAGTCCTTCTAATTCAATAGCATTATTTCCCTCTCTATTGTTTGCTCTTCTTATATATGAGATTATATCTGTATTTGTTGAATGCATGTTTGTAGCTCTGTGTGTTTGGGTATATATTCTCTAAACTAGTATACACATTTTTGTATTTTTCTGCAAATCATATAATTGGAATAATTATAAAATGTTGATAGTTTTAGTACCTTTTGATATGTCTATATTATAGGACACCCTTACAAAATCAAAATTTGACCTTACTATTGCTTTACAATAAACTTATCGCACTTACTGGCAACTGTAATAACAAAAATATCACCGTTCAATGTTGTGGGTGTTTGAACACAAATAAAGGATAAGTATGCAAAATAACAAATAAAAACATTACAGGTCCGATAATTTATTATTTGTCTTGGTGACTGACAGATTGTTGAAGTCTAACACCCTTTAATACAGCTATACAATGATATGTGGCGCTGAAATTCTAATTATACAAAAATGACTTTTAAAAATACTCGGTGATGACAAATACTTGTACATTCTTTCCTCGAGTCACTTTTTAAAAATGGAAATATTTGAACAAATATAGCAAGTGGACAATTATTATCAATAAAATAATTGGATCACATTCTTCAGATTATTTGTGTATATTGTTAGATCAATCTTTTGATACTGATGTATTTAAAAGAATTAGTATACTGATCCACATAACAGCTTAGTTACTTAATATACTGAACTATTTAAAGAGCAACTTGATAGTATGACCAATTGAAAACATGAGGATATTTTGTAATATATTTTGTCGGATTTTTTTTTTTTTTTTTAAATCTTGCTTGGAGGCCATCATTTCTTTCCTGATGTGAGACGATAACAGTATTCTCTAATTAAAGAATTTTCTGTACTGGAAATGAGCAGTCAATTACTAAAATTATTTTTGAATAGCTAATTTGCATATCCTTAATTGTATTAATTCCTTTTGAAAAGCTGAAGTTGCTATTTATAATGTTTTGATTGATTAGTAATGCATTTGTAATGTTAGTACTGTTAAGAGCTAGGAGCGGCTGTAAATTGAGTCCTGAATAGCTCTCCTGAATAAATGTTTGTAATAAATAAATAATTTTTTTTATTTCATAGATGAAGGAAGATCTTACATTTTTTTAGCTATTAGTATCCTCAGTGCATGAAATATCACCTCTTTTACATGCTGTAAAAGATGGGAATTTAAATCCAGATCAAATAACTTAATTGGTGGTAAAAGTTATAGAAATGCCTATAAACAATTACTGTAATCTGACAAAAAGATGCACAACTAAGAGGACTTCTGGACTCTTCATTTTTACTGGTTACTCAAATAATGACAGTTGTAGGAAATATCTTTACTAATTTAAGATGGCTAGGAGACTACATCCTGCTTTTCCTTGTAGTTTTGGTCAAAATTATCCACTCATTTGTAATCTCCACATTTGATTAGGGGATTAAGACCTGTGTTCTCTTTTCAGTTTTGCCATTGACTGACTGTGTGACTTTGTATCTGGGAAGAGGCAGTTTCAAAGATAGCCAGGGCTTGACTCATAGATAACTTGAACAACCAAGATTAGTGTAATAAACATGATTTGATAAATGGGTAGCCAGTGAGGTGAATGTAGTATGGGAGTTTTTTCATTCTGAGTTTGTCAGCAGGTGGGCTATTGCATGTTATACCACGTGGAATTTCTTCACTACCTGTGGTTTTATTTCTCACTACATTACAATAATATATTATTATGACTACTCCTAATGTTTCATTTCATCTAGCTCTCCATTTTACAGATCTGTAAAATGGGGATAATAATACTTTACTCACCTCCTGTAAAATGCTTAAAAATCTACAAGTGAAAAGTATATACTTACATAGTAGTATTATAAAATACTATTGTAATATGTACACAGTTGCATTGAGATATATTATACTATTGTCATGCATCGGGGAATGAAACCACAGGGAAACTACACCTGGGGCAACACAGAACAGCGTGCCTGTTGATCATCACATCACACTCGTGCTTCATTCACTCCACTATTTACCCATCAAATACCAAATTGAGTTTCAAATCCTCTGTTGATCTTCAAAGCATTCAGTGAGTTGGTCTTGTGCTATCTTGGACTCCCTCTCCCTGAGGAACAACTGCAATCCTTGGGAATGGGAAAGGTGAGACTGGTAAGAGCTGAAGACAAGTCTTCTGGGAAGCTAACCTGCAACCGTGAATTTCCTTATAATGACTAAATTTTATAAATGACTACAATCTTTACAACATTCATGAAAAAAATGACACATTTTTGTCATAGCTTTCACATGACATTAATGTTAATAGTTATTTAACAAACAAGAAAACCAACCGTACTTTTGTCCTGGTCTTGATGTGTATGTCTTGCTCTAATTCCCCTGTTTGGATTTATGTATTTGGGAAGGTGCACAGATACTATGATGATGAGCACCTGGGTAGTCTCCTTGTACTTCACTATGATTTACATTACAAAGAGAGTTGTCTGTTACTAGAATTAGTCTTTTTAAATATATTTAGGATAAATACAAAACAAATTATGTGTGGTAAGAAGTATATGTGTGGTTATGAAAAGAAAGCAGTCTTTCTCTGAAAAGGAAAGCAAGTTTTCTTTCTAATTATTCAGGGTTTTTTGTGTGTTGCTGAAATACGTATTGGTAAACATGAACTGACACATTTCTAGCAACCAAATTATAAATGAGTGGAAGACCCAAAAATGTCAGTTTCTTCCTTAGAAGCACTTCAGTTTTTTCTCTTCTTAATCCCTCCTTTATTTTGTCTCATTCCTTTATTGTGTATACTTCTTTATTCCCTTAGGCAAATAAGTTTCTTTAAATATTTGTCTCTTTGCTTCAGTATTTTATTTATCTCACTCAGTGTGTCTTTTTGATACAAATCTTCAAGGTGACAAGAGATCTGATACCCTAATTTGTATGTACATGTATATATAGTGTATATATACACACACACAATGTATGTAAAAATTAAAAAATTACCCCAATCTTAACGCTTTATTTATGGAGATATCTAGAAAGCATTTTTTGTGTTCTTTTCATATTTAGTATAGACTAAATCAATTTCGTAATAAATCCTATGAATTAAAAAAAATATGTACAAGCCTAAACGGCAAACACTATTTCAGACACTATTCAGTGGACAATGTATGTCTATTTGAAGCATGGAGTGAGAAAGCTGTCTCAATAAAATATACAGATGAATATGAAGTTGTTAATACTGTTGTATTCACAGCCTCAATCTTGATGTCAGTAGATACTCTGAGAATGAATCAAAAGACACATGTGCCTTAAACTTAATTCCCAAAAGCTCTCTGATGTAAATTAAATTGGGATTTTAAAACTGGAAAAAGAGGTTATTAAATGATATTTTGTATTCTTGAACATGCCATCTTGTACGGATATTGTAAGAACACAGCATTAACTCACTGTCTTTTATTTACCAGAAGATGAACCGAAAACAAAGGAAAGTCTTGTATACCTCATTTATATATACCTGTTCATTGTACTTTGAGATCTATTAAAATTTTTATAGATTTTTTTATATTTATATTATATATATGTATGTGTGTGTGTATTTTATTCATTATATTATTTTTACAGGTTTTTTTTTTTTTTTCAATTTTAGTTTTTGAAAGTTTGTTTCCATGCTCTTGTGGGCTGTGCTTCAGTTAAGAGTTTATTTTTTATGGCTAAAATATATGGATTCCTCTAAACAGAGATTTTTGATGAAAATCCTAAGAGAAATTTTCCACTATACTAAGGTGCTAGCTACTGATGACACCGTATTGTGGCCCTGATACAAAAAAGCATCTCGTGTCAGGTCACAACTTGAGAACATGCTTAAGTCCCATTGACATCAGTAGATTTAAGCACATGCTTAGTGCTTTCCTGAATCTGTGCCTCTATCAGCCATTTTCAAATCTGATGGATACTTTTATGCTCCCCTAAAGGCAATATGGAAGGAAATAGGTGTCAGCCATATTTTAAGTATAAACTGTAATATCTCTTGTTTTACAGCTGATTGCTGTGTATGATGAACAAGAAATGCACAATAAGATTGACAGCACCAGTGGCAGTTTGACAGACAGGCACAGCCCAGACCCTTTTGAGACGGAGGTGGCTGCCCAGTTGGCTGCCTTTCAACCAATTGGTGGTGAGATTGAGGTGACTCCTTCTGCACTGAAATTGGGTATGTGCACATTGTCTTTCAATTTTTGAAATGGTTACGGATCATAATCAACTATGAGGATTATGTGCCATAGCCTCTCTACATTGCTGGTCTCTTTCCTCTTCATTTTCGTCCTTCCTGTTGATGTTTATTTTGTTGCCTCTGTCTTCACTGGTGGTAATGTTGTGGTGATGCCACACACAGTTTTTCAGAAACAGATTGTTTATGACTCCCATTGCTGTGTGCCCTCAAAGCAGTGTGCACTGCCTGACCAGTATTCAGCAAATTAATGACACTAAGGGATATTTTCCTGTTTTTTACTAGAGATCACTATTAAAATTTTGAATATAGAGATCTCCATAATAAACCAAGTAGGTGGCTGTGACATGATCCAGGGTACAATCTGGATTGTTGATCCACTATGTCCCTTCAGCTCTCCAACCTGGGGTGCCTGAGAGATCAACCACTCCTGGTCTCCCCACACATAGCTCCAGCATGTAAATCACTCCCAGCTATACTGCAAGAGGGATACAGCCAGCCACCCTGGAACTACACTGAAGAGCAACACCAGCAAATTCCCAGTCCCAGATTTTCCCCCAGAAATGTGTCTTGTGCTGTCCAACCCTCTCCCAGACAACATAAGCTCATATAAAGTCCATCATTTTATTAACAGAAACTTATATGCACAAATCCTGTTATCTCAAATGGAGTTTCCCAAACACTTCAATCCAAGCACACTGGTTTAGATAATAAAACAAGTTTATTAAATACAGAAAATAGATTTTAAGTGATTATAAGTAATGAGGCATAGAAGTCCGAATTGGTTACAAAGAAATAAAAGGTAAAATGCGACTTTGACACTCATCGCCAAATGAGGTTCAGGAGACAGAAGGCCTGGGGGGATGTTAACCTCTAGCTGTTTCTTTGCCAAAATGTAGATTTCTCGCTCCCATCCTTTTTTTCCTGCCAAAGAACAGCCACTTACCTGGTGATAATTAATTTGATTTTGTTGACACCTGTCTGGGGCCACAGTTTGTCTTTTGTCTTTGAGGAACTGGTTTGTGCTGCTTTTCTAAACCAGGAACATGTCTCAGCAATGTCATACAATAGAACCTTATAAATTTACATACAGTGTTGTCGCATACATTTTACCAGGACAATAATCAGCAAATTAAGAGTTTTCAAATGATACCTCACAAAGCATACTTTGTACAAAATTGATCATTAGTCTTTTTTAAAAAGTGTATTAGAGATACAGATTGTGATAGTGGCCAGAAAGTAAGAGATAAGGTTACTGCCCAGCTTTACTTCACCTTATTGTGACTATGTATTATAGGGGTCTTAGAAAAGTGTGTGATAAAATTCCTGAGCACAAGTGGGTAGATTAAGGATAGAATTTCAGTCTTGGGTCTGAAATTTTTGTGCTTTTGTTGGTTTAAAGGTAGGCCACTTATGACTTTTGAAATGGAACGTTTTGCATTCTATTTGCTATGTTCTAATTTCATTTAAAAAAAGGGGGAGGGGGGAAGAAGGATGAAAAGCTTGCACCAAGATTTTATTGGGAACGAAGTTAATGCTGTGAGTAGAATCTTTGCTGTTCTAGTTTGTGCCTGTCAGGGAAAGCATTCAATCTAAGTGAAGTCAATGAAACCTTCCATACTAAGGTTTACATTATAATAGGTCATTCAGAGTATTTGTAATTTTAACCTTTTGCAGGTTTTCTTCAGACCTGTAGGCTTGGGAAATGATATATTCTTTCTGTAACTTCCATATGTTTAAGGTAGTTGCAAACTGTATTCTTGATATGTATGGAAAATTTCATCTGTCTGAAGGACTTGTAATTGAACGAGTTGGCATTCTATGTTGCGCACACACCAGATCAAGCATAAAATGTAAAAGATATATTAACATGTTTTGAAAAATAAATACTGTCCACATAATTCTAATGAAGCATATTTTAATGAACCAGTAATCATGCACTGTCTTAGCTCAATACTGTATTCAAATTTTGGGGAGGGGGAAGGAATCATATTTCATATTTTAGCTTCATACAAAATGTATGTAAAGCAACTACATTGAATTTTTGTTCATAATTTTAGCAGTGCTGGAAGTCACCACTGTCATTTACCAGACAGTTTTATTTTCATAACAGAAATGATGCTAGGTTGTTCTGGAGTATTAAGGAGAATGAAGGTAGTGTAGAAAGATCAGCCAATTATGGTTCCACTTTATTTCTAGAGAAACATTTGTATAGATTGGAAATTAAAGTGAATGTCTCTACAAAGGGACTTTGTAAAAATGAGGATGTTGGGATTCCATGTTTGTTTCAATGATTGCATTTCAAATTGGTTCCAATTACAAGTTAAATGAAGGGTTTTCTTACTGACTCTCCTACAAACTCAATCTGAGTTCTGTAAATCCACCAGTTTTCTTTCTGCCTTTTGTATCTGACTGATGATAAAAATTCTGCAGACCATATTTTGTCCTATATTTTCATCTATGCAAGTTTGAATTCTGTCCTCAGTTTCACTATATCCAAATCCAAACTGAAATAAAAATGCAAATAAAATTTAGTTATCGATGCTATTATTGTTAGTATATATGCAGTAAAAATATTAGAATAAAAATATTAGCATCCAATAGCATTAGCATTATTGAATTAATTCTGCATTGGCTAGCGGAAGTAGAAAGTAGTAAAAGTCTTTTCACTAAAGAAAGGTATGACTGTGAATATATGTAGGGTGCAAATCCTTGGAGTAATAAGAGAACCATTTTTATGTAGTCACTTTTCAGTATAGGAGGGTACTTTTAAGCATGTGCCTGAGTTCTCAAACTTTTAAAGAGTGTCTGAATTTATAAAAGATCTTTGAATGTACTTAAATTTAGATTATATCTATAAGGTTTAAATAAATTGACTAAATATATAGTTACAATGCCATGTGTTGTTAATACTCATTGAAGAACCTATACTTTATAAGGCTGGATCCACCATATTATTGTTCATATGATGGATGTGTTTTTTAATGACGTCCCTAGAAGAAAATCTAGAATTTGGGGCTGAATAAACAGAAGATACTAAAATCTTACTTTTCCAAACATATAAAATGTAAGAAACTATATAATAAATATTGTCTAATCATTCTTTAAACTACCTTATTATGACATATCTAACAAAAATAATCAGACATTTGTCTAGCCTTAATGCCTCTTTTGTTGTTTTTCCTCTCTACTTTGTCTTAATATTACTTATTTCGTATGCCTTTATGATCAGTGCTTTCCAGATATTAACCAATCCTACTAACACTACAATTCTAGTTTCCCCTTTACCAAGTTAGATATTCTGGTTTTTCTGTTAGTAAATCAATTGAAACTTTGAAAATGATCCAATTCTTATTTAAAAAACAACCCTGTATTTGACTTGAAAGCTAAAGGTTCCTCAGGTTCTATATTGTTTCCATAGGTGAGTTAGCAATTAAAAAAAAAAAAAAAAAAGTATTTGGACCTTGTCTGTTATCTAATTGTTTGACTAATATTCAGCAGTTTACAGATAATTATACAGCTACTGAGTATTGTCAAATTTAATATCTTTTTTCTGTTAAGTCGCATCATACTTACTGCATAGAGAAACAGATGGAATTATTTACAAGCACTTTTATGAAGAGCCTAAACCCTTTTTTGATGTTGCCTTTAGGAAAATGAAGGGGAATGTGATGCCTTTAATAGGCCACAACATCTAAGTATCTGCCATGCCTGTAACATGAGGTTAAATATTGGTATCTGATCATAGACAAACATACTTGCACCACACACATAGCAGAACTGAAGCAGAGTATCTGGTATTGCTGCTGACAGTGTCTGAATTCAGACTACAAAGCAAGTAAATATGTATTGATTTCCTGTTGCTAGAAGGGCTTTGCTAAAGTCTTTGGAATTCAGGACTGAAATTACTGAGGGGACTGGGGTCCTTTGTTTCAGTTAGATCCATAAGTCCCAATTTGGTCATAGGGTTTATCTTATTGGTTTCCTGTTGGGCCTTTGTGGTGGTTTAGGGGAACGAACCTCCGGATGTAAGTTTTGTATACCTGTCATAAAATGTTTCACAGTTGGGTGTGTAAAAACATTACCATCTATATGTGACCCGTCTGTGCCTAGGATCGCCCACCTGAAAATGCCAAGATCAGGGCAGGCTGTGAAAGGAGAGCAGATTCTCCCAGCACTTCTGGGTGACACTGAAGTCAGACTTCCCAACTAGCCACAAACAGTGCTTCTGATTCCCCACACTAGTTATCAAGAAGCCAAAATAAAAACTCACACAGCCCCCTTTACTGCATTTCAGTCTCTGGCTCCCAACCAGCCTCTAGGTCCAGTAAAGAGACCAGTTATTTAAAACTCTATGCTCTTTACCAAAAAGGTTCCTCCTGATCCCAAAGGGTCAGCCACAGTACCAGATCAATATAAGTTTGAATCTTACCAAAATACCACGCTGTCAGCCAATCCTTTAGGAACTAAAACTAAAGGTTTATTATAAAAAGAAAGAAACAAACCATAAGAGAAATGTTAAAGGATTAAAGCAATCAGATACGTACAAATGATTTGAAAGTCCATATACATCAGGTTTCTAGAAGAATTGTGGAGTTTGCAGGCTTGTATAGTCTCTCTGGTGCACATCCAGTACCTGGATGGGTCTCAGTCCATTGTTTCATAGCTTCAGTTATAGATGAGTTGATCCAGAGGTAGATAGGTGGCTGAAGGCTGAACAGGATTGAAGACAAAATGGATCCTGAGCACCTGCCTTTTATGTCCTCTGGCCCTTGCCATGCTGCTTGTCGAATTTCACAGGAACCAAAATGGAGTCCAGAGTCACATGAGCAAGTCCTGGTGACTCATCAGGTATATCCCTGGCTTCTCCGCCCCTGGACAAGATCACTACTCATACTTCTGTTTAGGCTGGCAACAGTATCCAGGGTCGTCATGAAGGTTCTCCCAATAGGGGTGGCCCAGATGAGATAAAGAGAGATACTGTCCTAACATACCTAGGTGATTGGCTCCTACTGGGTGGATCCAACCAAGAGGTGCAGTCAGCAACATATCCTTCCTCCATCTTCTGGAATCCATGGGAATTTGTGTAAACAGGGGGAAAAAAAAAACTATTTTGACTACCACAAAAATGTAGATTTTATAGGAGCAGCCCTAGACTCAACCTCAGTAAAGGTGTACCTTCCTTTGAACAGATTCCAGGCAATGAGCAGCATGATAAAACAAGTCTTCCTCTGACCTCCAACCACAGTCAAGGTCTGCCTCTCCCCTGCTAGGTCATATGGCCTTATATACCTGCATATCACTGCTCACCAGACTTCACCTCTGTTGCTTACAGGCCTCAATCCAATACTCTACAGAGACAACATGAATACCAAGGTAATAACTCCTGCCAAGGTCATGGCTTCTCTTGCATGGTGGATGAACCCAGAACAAGTGCATGCAGGAGTCCCTTTCTTTCCACTCCACCAGATGCAACCATAATCACAGATGCAATCCTCGTAGTCAGGGGAGCCACACTGCAGTCACACTGCACCAGGCACATGGACTCCTATCAATTTCCTAGAGTTAAGGGCAATCTGAGTAGCCTGCAATGCCTTTCTCCCACTTATAGGGTCTGATAACGTTAGACAATATGACAACAGTCTTTTATATAAGCAAACACGATGGGACAAAATCACTTCCTCTTTGTATAGAGGCAGTCAGTTTGTGGAACTTGTACAGTACATCAGAAACCAGATCACACTTTTGGCATGCAGAGCTCTCTAGTGGACAGTCTCAGCGGTCACTTCCTCAAAGACCACGAGTGAGAGATGCACAGTTCCATCCTGAACAAAATCTTCCCCCAGTGGGAAACATCATCCTGGGACCTTTTCGCTTCCCAGTTGAACAAGACCTTCAGTCTATACTGCCATGGAGCAGCACTGCGCTGGGACTCCAGGGGCAATGCCCTTCTATTATCCTGGACAGAACACTTGAGGTACATCTTTCCTCCAATCACGCTGCTACCACAGGTCCTTCAAAAGATTCATCATGACATAGCTCAGACCATTCTGATTTCTGGTTTCCTGACCTTTAGTTAATATCAATCTGTTCTCCCATCAGCATGTATCTATTAATTTGGGAGAATGGTGAGATGAAACATCTCAACCTGGATCCTTACTACTTGGTATTAGGAGAGGCATGAAACCTAGTGCATTCATATTCAGACACCGTTCGATCTGTCCTCAATCAAAGCAGAAAAGATTCCACCACAATATGCTATCTAATTAAACAGAGGCATTTGTCTACCTGTACGAAACAGAACCAGTTATCCCCAGAAATAGCGTGTACTCCTGCTATTTTAGACTACATTCTCATCCTCAAGATGTCACGGCATTCTATTTTAATAGATGTGGGTCCATCTAGTTGCAATTAGTGTTTTCCCATCCTCTGCTTGAAGAGTATTTTATTTTTATTTACCCCACAACAGTCAGATTCCTGAAAAGTCTCATTAGGACATTTCCACTGGTGATAAAACAAACACTGCAATTGGATCTGAGTCTTGTGCTCTAACTACTTACCAACCCATCCTTTGAACCACTGGCCACATTTCCCACCTGTCAATAAAGGTTGCCTTCCTTCTTGCCATCATGTCAGCTACAAGGGTGAGCAAATTGAGAGCACTCATGGCTGACTTTTATATACCATATGTCATAAGGAGAAAGTTAAGCTATTTCATTCATTGAATGCAGCAAGTCTTGAACAAAAATAGTGCCGGTAAAACCCTGGACAAATTCACCAGTTCTAACAATTTATTCTACAAAAATTAGCACCATTTTCATTTTGGAGGGGCACTTCTTTGCCTGTAGAAACTACCTTCCTCTTTAAAATGAAGAGAGAATATTGATGCAGAATCACAAAGTATCTGAAACATTTCCCCCCCAATGGTCACCAGAGATGAACATTTTCTCAGAGGTCTTTATTAAAGACTGCTGGAAGTTTGTAAAGCACTTTGACGTTCTTCCCCCCTTGCAGTCTGGACTGGTGTGTAACTGTCACCCCAATTCCTCACTCCTGGGACCTGACTTTCTCCACTTCATGTGAACCACCCACTCCTGGGTCGACCCATGCCCAACCTCTTGCGAGTAGTCAGTCCCTGGCTCAGTGAGGGAGAGCTTCTGGCCAGCTGCTCATGGGATGGACTCCCAGCAAATATTCCCAGCCCCAGATGCAACCCTGGGAACTGTCCTGCAAGCTCATTTACGGTTGTCCGTCAATGTATCAAAGAAATTGATAGGCACCCACTCCGTCACTCCAGGCAAAGTGTTTACACACACTCAATCCACATGCACTGTTTCAGATAAAACAATCAAATAAGTTTATTGACTACAGCAAGATTTTAAGTGAATATAAATCAAATTAATATAAATCAAGAGATTATTAATGCGTCAAGGACTGGGTCACAATCAACAAAAAAGGTAACTCGCATCCTAAACTAAGATTAATATTTCAGTAGGTTTTCAGTCTGTGATATTAGCTAACCCACAGCTAGTTGCAATGCCTCTTGCAACCTTCCCGCACCTCCCCCTGCCCGGGGGTAGTTGTCAGTCCTTTAAATTATTTAGAAGATGGATTCCAAGGGAGAGCCTTAAGACAAAGATGCCTCTTTCTTTTAAAAAGTTTCCTCGCCCTCTGCCCCTAGGGTCAGGTGATCAGTCATGTCCGGCAATGGGCATGATTTCTTCCACTTGAGCCAAAGTCCTCAAAGGTGCTTAGGCCAGTCCATTGTTCCTGTATGCATGCCTCTGCAAGGCGTAGAACCTCAGCTTTGTGTTTTGTCTGCATCTATTCAAGCCATGTGAGAGAGAAATTTGGGGATATGACATAGAGGAGTTTCATATTTGTACATATGCATGACATGCAGGAAACATGCCACCATAACAATAATGTTCAGTATGTCATGAGCATTCCAAAAACACCTTACATGACATACTTTGTATTAGACAATGCACAGTTACACTATTCGGGTGTACGTGGAGTATAGTGTATCTCACACTTTCAAAATGCTTGTTCTTTAAAATGAAACTACTACCATATAAAATAGCCACATTCAGGAGAAGTAACCATTTAAAAAATCTCATACAAAGGCAACCAAGATTGAAAAAAAGGTTGTTTGAAACCTGTGGCATTATGATTATTTCCCCTGTGGCTGAATGCCAAAAAACTTGGCTCAAGTATAAAATAATGTAGTAATGGTTCTGCATCTAGAATATATTTATAATAAATGTATACACTTATGCACAATATGTCACCAACTTTTAGATGAAACAACACATTTTGCAATAGTATGGGTGTCAGTTATAGAGCAAGTGTAACACGGTCCCCTGGGGTGCAACCCATAAACTGTGGGAACGCTGTGCCGTCTTAACTCTGAAGCCTGGTTTGTCCCTCACAATGCCTCATTAGTGACAAGCAACAAACCCCTCCAGGTGCTGTTATCTAGCCCAACTGCATGTGGAGCACCATACCCAGCCTGGGTTGCCTCACTCTGTCAGCAAGTTACATTTACACAGGCATCTACAGGCAGTGACACACCCAACTCTGTTATATGAGTGCTTTGCCTAGCCACTCATGAACCAACAATAGAAAGGCACCAGCCAATTCTACAGCACTGTACCACAGAATTATACTATCTTGCACTGGTCAGAAACCTGGCCAGTGTAAGTTCATTATTCAGTTCGCCACATCCTCAGAGGAAAATGGACATGCACAAGCATTTGTAACTTCAGCAGATTTCCCAATCATTTCAACCAAAAACACAGTTTTAGGAAAAACAAAAAACAGATTTATTAACTACAAAAAGATAGATTTTTAGTGATTATAAGTGGCAAGTGTAAAGAGATTAAAAGAAGTTACCAAAGAAATAAACATAAGATTGCAGTCTAAGATCTACACGCTAACAGGATTTGAATCTAAAAATTATCTCACCCTGAAAGATGGTACATGTGGGCTTTCAATCCTCAGTTCACAGGGGGGTCTGCTTTCCGCGCCTGGGAGCACCTTTCCCTCTGTCCAAAATTCTTTGTCTTCCAGATGCTCCTGCAGGTGTTTGGTTGGGGGGAAGAGAGAACTCAAATGATGTCATGCCCCATTCCCTTTTATAGCTATGTCCAGCTTGCTGCATGCGATGTGGTGGCTGCTTCCCATTGATCAAGCAATCCCCATTGCGAACATGTGTCCTACAGTGATGTCATCACTGTAAGCAATCCCTGGTAATGGAATCTTTCTTTGATGGGCCATTAGCATGTCTGGCTACTCCATTGTTGTATCTGAAAAGCTAGTTTAGGTGGTTTTTCACCTCAAAACATGTTCTAGTGGCATTTACAGAGATATCTTATAACTTCCTATACAATGATAGCACATACAATCCAACAGGATATTAATGTTTAGCAGATCAAGACTTTTAAAATATCGAATAAGGCATATTTTGTACAGAACATATCCTAACTACATGACATTGGCGAATATGAGGTTTCTGGGGTATTATCAGACATGGGGTGTCACAGCGAGCTGTGCTTTTAGACCCCTTTTAGTCCCTGTTGAGTGCATCCATCAGGTAACAGGCTTAGCTTCTTTCACCTCTCTCAAAGGGTAGAACCCTATGGACCAACTGCTATTGGACTGGATCTGTGGGCGGCAGAACCTCTGTTTTTTTAACCATGTTAGCACAACAGACCCAACTGCTTGACAACTAAGCCCCCTCACTTGAGGGACGAGGAAGTTGATTAAAGTGACTCAAAAGCAGCTTCTTCAAAATAAAACATTCTTTATTTTTCCACCCAAGATATATAGCATTCAGAGGGAAGGGTTAAAACAATAAAGATCATATTTCCCTTACGTGATCCTTAATCTTTCCTTGCAAAAACTTTGGTAAGTTGTATTCAGCCCAGTTACCTCCATTTCTGGAATTGGCGAAGCAGACTGCTACTGTAGAGAATGCTATGTCTCTCTATCAGAGACTCACCAGCAGCTGATGGCTGCTCATTCCTCTTCCTACCTAGGCAAGGATTGTGATGCTGGCAGACCAAGTGCCAGCTCATGCCAAAGCCTCAGGCCAATTCACTTGTGTATTAGTATATATTAGAGTGATTGTTAAATGTGTAAAAATGTATTTCATGTTTAAACTTCATGAAAACTAATGAGATGTTGTTTGCATTGTTTGATTTATCTGTATCTTGTTCTAACGGAGTAGCAAACATTTACATTGTGTATACTCCTGTAACTAAATAACCCATCAAAAGAGAAAGAAGCCTTGTAGAATGCAAATGAAGAACTCTAACAGAAAAAAGATAATTTTAAACAATGGAGCCCACTTCCAAGCGACCAGAGGAGCTAGCGAACAGGGGCAGCTAACGGGAGTTTTGCAGAGGTGAAGGAGGAGTGACTGTGACCCTTGGGGTGAGTTTGTTGTCTGTAGTCTGTGTGTTTGTGATGTGCTTGCTGCTTGATTAAAGTATCTCATGTAATCTGTGTGGAGGACTGTGTTTTGATCCTAGCAGCCTGCTAGGCAAGGCTGAAAGCTTCTTAACAAGGCTTTGATCCTCAAGCCCTTTAGCACCCATCAACCCCTTAACTAGGGGATGGGGCTACTCAGAGAGAACCAGGGATTAAAAAGCCCACTCCTAAGTGACCAGAAGAGCTAGTGACTAGGAGCAGCTAACGGGGGAGTTTTATGAGTGAGTTTAGAGGGGGAGTGGGAGAATGGGGCAGTAGTTACACTTAATTAACACACTATTAATTAAAAACATTAACCTTCCTGCCCGATTAAAAAACAACTGCAGGAGAAAGAGAATGCAGGCAGAAGCACAGCAACCGGGGGGGCCCAGGGGTTGCATCTTATTGCACTGAGTGCAACATGTATGATTACCTGCCCTATGAGTGGGTGTCGTGTGTGCATTTGGTGCAAGGAGCTGCTGGCCGTCAGAGACCTCATACGGGCTTTGGAGATCAGGGTGGCTGAACTGGATGAGCTAAGGGAGACAGAGAGGTACATAGATGAGATTTTCCAGGACACAGTAGAATGGTCCTACTCCCCTGTCTGACAGCCTCTGTACTGTTGAGGAGGATGGAAGTCTCAGGGAAGGAAAACATCAAAGTGGAGCAGAGGGAAATGATCCCATAGTTGGGACTCTCCTTCCAGATGATGTCATGGTACCCTCCTGAACTGAGCATACCTTTATGAGGGAAGGAACTCCAGTTATTAGAAAAAGACAGTGACAGTAATGGGGGATTCAGTCATTAGAAACATAGATAGCTGGGTTTGTGATGATCGGGAGAATCGCATGATGACTTGTCTGCCAGTGTGAAGGTTTCAGGTCTCTTGAGACATCTAGACAGACTTATATGTAGTGCTGGGAAGGAGCTGGTGGTTGTGGTACATGTAGGAACCAGTGACATAGGGAGGGATAGGAGAGAGGTCCTGGAGGCCAAATTTAGGCTGCTATATAAGAGATTGAAGTCCAAGTCCTCGTTGGGGTGAATTTTCTGAAATGCTTCCAGTTCCACACCCAGGACCAGTTAGACAGCCAGAACTTCAGGATCTCAATGTGTGGATGAGATGATGGGTTGGGGAGGAGGGGTTTAGATTTATTACGACCTGGGGAACTTTTTGAGAAAGGCGGAACCTATATAGGAAGAATGGACTCCACTTAAACCAAAACGGAACCAGATTGCTAGCATGTAAAATTAAAAATGTCATAGAACAGTTTTTAAACTAACGGCTAGCGAAAAGCTAACAGGTGCAGAGGAGCACGTGCTTTGGACAGAGAAATCCCTTAGGGAAGGATCTATTGATGGAGAGTCTGTATATCCTAGTAAGGAGAAGAGGATGGAAGAGGATAAAATATTGATAGGCTCTGATAAGAAACAGTCAAATGAAAGAGTCTCATTCAATTACGTTATATAATGGCAGGCAGCTAAAAAGTGACAATTTTATTGAGTGCTTATATACAAATGCTAGAAGTCTAAATACTAAGATGGGAGAACTTGAGTACCTTGTCTTAATGGGACACAGTAATAATAGGGTACAAAATATATTAGAAGGACAGAATAGGCCGTACTGGTGGGGGAGTGGCACTATACATGAAAGAGAGCATAGTCAAACGAAATAAAAATCTTAACTTATTCAAACTGTGCCATAGAATCTCTATGGTTAGTAATTCTATGCTTAAATAATAAAAATATGGCAATAGGGATATACTACCGACCACCTGACCAGGATGGTTATAGTGACTGTGAAATGCTCAGGGAGATTAGAGAGGCTATAAAAATAAAAAACTTAATATTGACTCGGTGCATGTCATTTCAGGATGGGATGCAGAGATAAAGTTTCTTGACACCTTAAATGATTGCTTCTTGGAGCAGCTAGTCCTGGAACCCACATGAGGAGAGGCAATTCTTGATTTAGTCCTAAGTGGAGCACGGGATCTGATCCAAGAGGTGAATATAGCTGAAACGCTTGGTAATAGCAGCCATAAGATAATAAAATTTAACAGCTCAGGGGAAGGAAACACACCAAAGCAGCCCACCATGGTAGCATTTAATTTCAGAAAGGGGAACTACACAAAAATGAGGAGGTTAGTTAAACAGAAATCAAAATGTACAGTGCCAAAAGTGAAATCACTGCAAGCTGCATGGAGACTTTTTAAAGGCACAATCTAAATGTATACCCCAAATTAAAAGACATAGTAAGAGGATCAAAAAAGTGCCACAAGTGTCTAAACAAGAAAGTGAAAGAAGTAGTTAAAGGTAAAAATGCATCCTTTAAAAAGTGGAAGCTAAATCCTATTGAGGAAAATAGAAAGGAGCATAAATTCTGGCAAACAAAGTTTAAAAATATAATTAGGAAGGCCAAAAAAGAATTTGAAGAACAGCTAGCCAAAGACTCAAAAAGTAACAGCAAAAAAATTTGTAAGTACATCAGAAGCAGGAAACCTGCTAAATAACCAGTGGGGCCTCTGAATGATCGGGATGCTAAAGGGAGCACTCAAGGAAGATAAGACCGTTGTGGAGAAACTAAATACACTCTTTACATCGGTCTTCATGGCTGTGAGCCTTCATGGCATGTGAGGGAGATTCCCAAATCTGAGCCATTCTTTTTAGATGACAAATCTGAGGAACCGTCCCAGATTGAGGTGTCACTGAAGGAGGTTTTGGAACAAATTGATAAATGAAACAGGACCAGATGGTATCCACCCAAGAGTTCTGAAGGAACTCAAATGTGAAATTGCAGAACTATTAACTGTGGTTTGTAACCTATCATTTAAATCAGCTTCTGTACCAGATGACTGGAGGATAGGTAATGTGACGCCAATTTTTTAAAAAGGCTCCAGAGGCGATCCTGGCAATTATAGGTCAGTAAGCCTAACTTCAGTACCAGGCAAATTGGTTGAAACTATAGTAAAAAAAATAGAATTATCAGACACCTCGATGAATACAATTTGTTGAGGAAAACTCAGCATGGTTTTTGTAAAGCGAAATTATGCCTCACCAATCTACTAGAATTCCTTTAGGGGGTCAACAAGCATGTGGACAAGCGTGGTCTAGTGGATATAGTATACGGAGATTTTTAGAAAGCCTTTGACAAGGTCCCTCACCAAAGGCTCTTAAGCAAAATAAGCAGTCATGGGGTAAGAGGAAAAGTCCTCTTTTGCATCAGTAATTGGTTAAAAGATAGGAAACAAAGGGTAAGAATAAGTGGTCAGGGGTCTCTACTGGGACCAGTGCTGTTCCACATATTTATAAGTGATCTTGAAAAAGGGGTAAACTGTGAGGTGGCAGAGTTTATTGATGATACAAAATTACTCTAGATAGTTAAATCCAAGGCAGACAGCAAAGAGTTACAAAGGGATCTCAAAAACCTGAGTCACTGGACAATAAAATGGGAGATAAAATTAAATGTTGATAAATGCAAAGTAATTCACATTGGAAAACATAATCCCAACTCTCCATAGAAAATGAGGGTCTAAGTTAGCTGTTACCACTCAAGAAAGAGATCCTGGAGTCATTGTACATAGTTCTCTGAAAACATCCATTCAATGTGCAGCGGCAGACAACAAAGCTAACAGAATTTTGGGAATCATTAGGAAAAGTGGAGATAAGACATAAAATATCATGTTGCCTCTTTATAGATCCCTGGTATGCTCACATCTTGAACTGTGTGCAGTTTTTGTCATCCCATCTCAAAAATATATATATTGGAATTGGAAAAGGTGCAGAAAAGGGCAACTAAAATGATTAGGAGTATGGAAAAGCTTCCATATGAAGAGAGATTAAGAAGACTGGGGCTTTTCATCTTGGAAAAGAGACCATTAAGTGGGCATAAGAGAATAGAGGTCTTTAAAATCATGACTGGTGTGGAGAAAGTAAATAAGGAAGTGTTATTTACTCCTTCTCATAACACACAAACTAGGGGTCAACAAATGAAATTAATAGGGAGCAGGTTTAAAATGAACAAAAGGAAGTATTGCTTCACATAACACACAGTCAACCTGTGAAACTCCTTGCCAGAGGATGTTTTGAAGACCAAGACTATACCGGGGTTCAAAAAAGTAGTAGATAAGTTCATGGAGGATAGTACCATTAATGGCTATGAGCCAGGATAGGCTGTTTGCCAGAGGCTGGCAATGGCCGACAGGATGGATCACTTGATGATTACCTGTTCTATTTAACTCTGTGCAGTCAGGCAGATAATGTCAAAAGGTAAATTGAAGTACACATGATATTTATAAACATAATACATGTATTACCCTCATTCTCCAGAACAGATATTAGTTTTGGTGTCTTGGCCAAATTCCTTTTTGGCTGATTAAAAATAAAAGTAGTTAGGCATAATGTAATGTAATGTATATGTATATAATTATATCACACTACATTTTAGTGTGATATAATGCTATACAAGCAGATACACATTATTTCCCTGGTTTATAATGCAAATATTCAACATATTAAACATAGGGGGAATCAGAAAACAACCTATACAAAGCATTGTAAATGAGGAGTGGAATTAATTATGAATTTTATTAGCTCTCTGATTTTTGTGCATTTTTCTTTTTTTTCTTTTTTTTTAGTTAGTTTGATTTTTCAGTTGTCCATGTAGCGATGCTTCTTTTTGGCTAGTGGTGGTTTACATACAGAATTTATAGAAAAGGAACTAAATTCCTTTTGTAGATTTAATTGACTGGTACTCTTCAGTTCTGTTCTAAGCTATTGTTGCAGTGGTGTTACACACTTAAAGTTGCTATGTTTCACCTTTTAAAGGTAGGTTCTCTTGACAAACTATATAGATGTACTTTATCCATTACTTAAGTGCTTTTCTATAGTGCAAGATGAAAAGGGTTACATAAATGTAATAGATACTAAAAATATTAGTCATGTACAGTATTACCTGAGTATTTTTATGCTAATAGATCGAGATATTAAAGCAGATAAGCACTTAATCTCAGTACTATTAAAAATGAACCACTGACACAGTGGGGATAAGATGTCCCCTTGTGAGTAAAGAGGGATCTAATGTGTTATATATAAATTGAGTTGCAGCACCACAAAAATATTGTCAATTCCCTTTCTTTGAGCTGCTTACCGGTGTTGGACCCATACTGAATCGCTTTCTACAAATCTCTTCCAAAAGAAAGGCCACCCACATACAGTACTATGCTCATAATCGTACAGAGTACCCGTGAATTTTTAAACCTATTGCATGTTGCTGCTAATCTAATATCCAGTGAAAATATGCTTAGTAAACACTCCTTCTATACATATGGGGAATGCTTTCAGTGTGATCATCATGCTGCTTCTGCCAGGTGAAGCTTTCTGGTGTTCACAGAATACTGATAAAGTGATTTAAAAATGTTTAGTTTTTTAAACTCGTTAGTGCTACCAGAAACCCCTCAGCACCTAACATTTCACTGTATTTGCAGTTGTCTTCTGCTTTCTAAATATAGTTTTCTAATACTTGAAATATAGTAAGGTTTAGCATTTCTATTTCTAGATGCAGCCACTATTAAACAGAAGTATATCATATAAGTCTGAGAATCTAACATTTGTAATTTATTCTGATCACATAGCATTCCCTTTTCGTTTGTGGGTGCGTGGCAAATACCATCACCATGAACAATCTCCCATGAACAATCTCTTGTAGGTTTTGAGTATTTTTAACTAGCATTTTTTTTCCGTAGAGTGAATATTGGAACTTAAAAAAGTGAATAAAAAGTTTAGCCCCAATTTTACCTGATGTCAATTTGTTTTTTTCCTTTTCAGTCTAGCTGGGCAGAAAAGACAACACTATTATAATTATTTACAGAAGATCCATCTTATGGACATATCACTTTGAGTTGGACGTGCCTTAATGATTGGCTCATGTTTTTCTCATTTGCTTTATCTAATAGATGATGGCCCAGTGCACAAACGTGGTTGTTTCCTTTCTATTTTATTTCTCCTTACCATTAAGAATCATGATTTTGTCCACAGAGAGAGAGTACTAGCTAATACTTGCCACGCCTGCAATATCAGATGTGAAGATTAATGTGTGCTTAAGTACCACCATGAGTATTTCTGTGAATGGGCCTTTCACGTTCTCCTTTCCTCATCTTCCCTTTCTTTGATTATTTGAGGCTCCACAGACCATTAGTTGCATACTATCTAATTTTCTGGAAAATAAATAAAATTGGGTTTTCTCTTACAATAAGTCCTTAGAATATTGTTGAATTTATGTATTTATAAGTGATATTAGTATTTAGCAAAATAGAGACCAGACAGAGGAAGGAGCCACACTAATCTTTTATGAGGCACCAGCAGCTCATGATACCATGAGATTTTGTTGACTTACTGTAGAACCTCAAAGATACGAACACCAGAGTTACAAACTGACCTGTCAACCAAACACCATGTGAAACCAGAAGTAAACAATCAGGCAGCAGGGGAGGAATGGGGTGGAAAAAAAGCAATACATGTACTACACTGTACCTGTATTGTCATCTTAGACATGCGGAACAGAAGCAACCTGGGGTCTGTCAGGAGGGTCAGTCTGGAGTCCGAGAAAGAAGCTGCCACAGGAAGCTACTGATTTGTTTCTGTTGTATCCAAAATCTGGCCTGAAGCTAGAGTGGAGGAGCTGCACTCTGGAGGAATTTTAAAGGGCCACAGGAATAGGGCAGGGAGGTGCTTGCAAACCAGGCAGTGCTGCCAGCTGCCACCTTTGCTGAGATCTCTCCCAGCCTCAGCTAGAAGACACTGGCTGCAAGGTACTATACGTAATGTTTTGTTCAGAGTTACAAACAGCCTCCATTCCCGAGGGGTTTGTATCTTTGAGGTTTTACTGTAATTATTTGGGAGCCTGCACTGGCAAATGAGGTCAAGCTTCTGTAGCTCTTCTCTTTCCTTGTTGAAAGATTCCAGTTTAGTTCTAGAATTGTTCATCTTTCACTGTGCATTCTCTTGCAAGGTCCTACAGAGATTTGTTTTATCAAACAATTCTGTTTGTGAGATGGATTGGGGAGATGGTGAGACGGCTGATTGCACTCTTCTACTCTTAATTCTGGACAGTCAGCCCCTTTTGCTTTTACATTGCTTGGAAAATAGATGGATGAGAGTGAGCTACCTGACACTCAAACCAGAGGAGACAGGGATGATGTGGGTGGATAGCTCATGGAGTACTTGACAAAAGGTGTGTCTCCTATCTCTGTTGTGGAGATGTATTATCTGGGAATACTTGTAAACCCCAGGTTGGTTTAGAATCAGATTATAGCAGCCATGAGCACTTCTTTCTATTTAGTTAGGGGGTTCCAACCTTTCTTTCTGATGCAGGCCTTTCCACTGTAGCCATGTTTCCCCTCCATGCCCCCAAATTTGGAGAGGATTTCTGCAGTGCACTCTATGGAGTTACTCTTGAAAATGATTTAGAGACTTCAGCTGGTTCAGAAATTGTCAGTCTGTTTGCTTAATAATGTAAATTGTAGAGAGAAATACCATATCTGTATTTCATTGATTGAATTGACTTCCTCTTTGCCACATGGTTCAAAGTGTTGGTTTGATCTACAAGGTGTATTGGGTCCTCGGTAGCTCAGATATTCCCCTAATCACCTTTCTAGTCTTCATGATAAAACCAGGCGCTTCTATTGGCAATGCTTAGAGTTGAAACTTGGGGAGTTGAAGGCAGTTTTCAACAGACTTTGACTTTGAAACTTGCTCCAGCTTCAGGTTCCACTTAGCTGAAGTTTGTTGTACCTTCAGGGTACAAAGCACATCTCTTTTGTGAGGCTTTTGAGTTGTGACGGGGAATGTCCTCCTTTTGCTGGGTAAAGCATGAGTGTTGTATATTATTATGGAACCATTATGGGGTATGTTCTAGCCAGTGCAGTTGGTTAACGAACTTCGGAATTTGTGCCCAGAGACTATACAGTAGACTCATTTTCTGTAAACAGAAAAATAAACGTGTTCCCCAGAAGTCTGCTTTTAAAACAAAATCCATGTTTCAGATTTTCCATAACCTTGAAAATAAAAGTGAATGCAGTTTACTGTATAGCATGAACATTGTTTCAGACACACTGGGAAATATCTTGCATGTACGGAAAACTGTCATATTCATCTTTTACTTTGGAACAATCTTTCTCCAATTTTTACTTGCTGCTGGAGTACCGATGATGAACACAATGCAGTGTATGCATGTAGTAACGGCTACTCTTCTGACCCAGGGAAATGAGTACATACACATCCCTTCTTAGAATCCAGTCAATTTTAACACAAATGTATTAGGAAAGCATGGGCTGCCTTTGGTGATTTGAAGAAATATTGTTTACTCTTTCTTTAAGGAAATATTACTTCAATTTATTTCTCTGCCTCTGGAAGATGCTATCTTATTAGTGGTATCTGCCACTTCTTTGCACTGGTTGGTCAGAGGTTTTATGGGGATGACAGGATGCTTGATAGCTCTTCTCCTCTGTGGCATTCAGTTTAATTTGGTTTTAAGTAATTGTGATGATCAGTTAAAGTCTACTAGTGTTTTTTAAAACAAATGGTGCCTGTTCCCTGAGATCTTAAGGTTTGAAGACTCAGTCAGTGGGTAGACATGATGTTCTTTGAACTTGTAACTTAAGGTTGGTATTAATTGCACTTGATTCATGGAGATGAGGTTTGTACTAGCACAGCTGAAGTCTACCCTCTTAATGGAACTGGAATAGTACTGCAGTACTTTTATAAAGATAAAGGAACAAGTAATATGTCTGTCTGCTGGTACGTTAAATAAGGAGTAAATACTTTCTATCCTGACTTATATTTTCTATCCAAAAATGGCTCCATATGTGAAATGTCCCAGGCTTTCATAGCTTGAAGCTATTTTTAAGATAGAATTATTTTTCAGTGGAAACTATAATACATTTTCTAGGCATTAGACTCCTTTTAAACATATGTTTTTAATGCTGATTTTAACCTCACAAAGACTTCCTTTTTAAAACTCACTTTTTAAAACTACAAAAATTGACAACTATTTGTTTTTAAAAAATACAAAGAAAAACTATATTTTTGATTGAGAAATGTAGACATTATATTGATTAATATTAATTTTTGAGCTATTATTCAAATTAGGGCTGTTTTAGCAAAATAAAAAACCCCTAAAGGAGGCCCCCCTCAAAAAAATCCTGGCCTCATGGTAGGACCCCCTTTTTTCATTTTTTTTATTCTAGGAGTCCAAATTATATTTTCATGTATGTATTGGATTTGTATTAACCTATATCTGTTTGCTATAGACATCAACATATCACATTGTACAGTTTGACCAAAAACTTGAATAGCTGGAAATAACCACTAAGGGTTTCAGACAGTTTGCCCACTGCCATATAACCCTTACTCACTTTCTATTACCCATCGTAACTTTAGCACTTTGAGGCCGTCACGTGGTAGTTAATTTTTGTTCGCTATTGACTTTGAACTTTTAGGGGAAGCCTATCCCTTATGTTGGTTTTCAGGACAGACATTTAGAGTCTTAGCCAGAACTGAAGAAAGAATCATTCATGTATTCTATCTTAAAGTACCTGGATTTTTTCCCCCCGTGATTCAGTTCATGGTTTTCCCCTAGACACACTGTGAGCTGACCTTTATTTGTTTTCTTAATAACTCTGTTCCCCTGAGAACTCTGTTTTCAGTAGACATTAAGCAAATGAAAAATGCAACTGCAGGCAAATATGTCTGATTTTCATGCCAAGGAGCTCTCTGCATATGTTTAATGAGATCTGTGACCAGATGAAACCACACAGAATATTTGGATGGGAAGAATAAATGTTCTTATCACCCCTTGAGACTTGTTTGAAAGGAAGTAATGAATCCCTTCCCACACACTCCTTCACCAAAGCCCATTGGTATTGCCAGGAGGAGTTCTGAAACTCCTTGGTTCCCATTGTTGTACTGTTACATAGAGCCTATTACCCTTGTTGTATTACACCTATGTCTAAAACCAGTCCACAGGGTTCAAGTATGCCTATGAGATAACAAAGTGACTAGAGCTGCTCCAATACCAATTTAACCTTCCCCGAGAAATTGGAGATTAGGCGAAGTGTAACAACAAGTGAGGTTAAAAATCAGATGATTCAGGCAGGTGTTTGACCTGTTTAATGGTAACTGGTACCCTGCCTTCACAAAGGGAAGTGATAATTCTTGTCAGTAATGCGCCCAGAACCTCTCCAGCCATGAAAAGGCAAGGGTCTAGTTCAAGCTATGTAGATCAAAACATGATAAAACCCATCTAGAGACAGCAATTTGTTTGACCTAATTATTTGGTTTCATCCAAATAATCTTGGATGTGATCTGTGTTTTCAGCAAAATGGATGGAAAATTCCTTATAAGAAGCTTGATTTTTTATTTTTTTTTTAAAATAAAGTTAAGGCAACTTGATTTCACAACACTGTCCATCAGAAAAGTGACACTGGACAAGAGTTTGGTAACATTAATGCAGATTAAAAAATTATTTCACTACTGTCACTGTCACATAAAAATGTTTAAATTTTCTGTACTCAACTGATATCACTTGGAATGAGGATTTTCACAACTAGCACTCTAGACTCTTTTCTTGCCACTTCATCAACCCATAGGTATTCTATAACTGCTTGCCTACACTTGACATTTACTGCAGGCTAACTTGAATTATGTAATGTTTAAATGCCTTATGTACACAACCACATTTTTTGTTGCAGATCCTTTGGCTTTTCAATGTGGGTTATTAAACCTACCTTGGAAGTGAGGTTATGAGATGCGGGATGAGTTTATCTGCAGCAGAGAAGAGGTGGATGCACCCCCAGTCTGAAACAACTATTGCATATCTGTCAAGTCCTCCCACTGTTATCCCACTCAGCATTTCTGGCTATCTGGGTTGGCCTGTCTGTTTCCCTATGTTGGCTGTACTGCTCCAGGGTCATTCTGACTAGATGTCACCTCTCAATTTAAATGCTTGTGTGCAGCCAAGGGTTGTCCTTTGCAATTCCAGTTGGTGGAGAGTTTAGATATCTATGTGATACTCCTATTTATTGACCAGTCATACCTTGTGCAGAGGTCCTGAACTTCACTGCCCTTTGGCAAGAGGAGCGTGTATAGGCCCATCTAAATTATAGCCACTGGAATGCACAACAATAAAGCAGCTGTCTGAGCAAATGAAGGGACCCAAAACAATGGTTCAGTAAGGGAAAGGTGCTCTGTCTAGGTTATAAGAATGTGAAGTATAATGATAAGGAGAGCTCATAGGGTTTGCAGCTTCTGTGATGAGCTGGTCTTCATATTTTCAAGCGATCTCACTTCTCAACCACTGTATTTTGTGGACACCACCAGTGACACTGCTGCCAATGTCAACCAGGACACAGATCAGTAGGAGATTGAAAATGAAATCCCTAGTTTTGTTACCCTGGTGAACCGAGAGGTAGAAAGTCCTGTGGACCCAGGAGATGACTGAACCCCTGCAATTCAGGTGAATCATCCAGCTGTGAAAGACCCAAACTTTGGAGGGCATCACTTCAAGTAGGTGTTGTATAATGTTTTATAATACAGCTGTACAAGGGGATTTAAACAACTTAGTTCCAGGTACCATCAGGGTGCCACCAGATGGGCCTACCCTCTTTGTGCGTCCTGTCCTTTTAACAGCTGCTATGTTGGTCTAGGCTCATTCCACTTCCTGGGCTTTTAACCCCATTGCTCAAAATGGAAACTGCACTGGAACAGATAGAGAATCTCAGCGCCCCCACCCCTTTTTTTCCCCCCATTTATGCAAATATACAATTACTGCTTAAACTTGCTGTCCCACCCAATCCTGCACTATCACAAATGTTATTGCTCTCCTGCCTGTTCCCCTTCCCATTGACCAAGATAGTGCACTAGGTGGGTTAACACCAATTTGAAATAAAGGGTTAGGGGTTAATGTTGTAGTGGCATATTCAGAAAAAATAAGCATTTGAATAATTTATCTGGCTGAAGGTTTCATTAATGCCCTGTATGTGAAAAAGAGTGTGAGGTAAAATGGAAAAGTCAGTGCTACACAAAAATTTCCAAAAAGAGGAGAGCGTTTGTAAGGCACTGTCAGCATTTCACTCCCCTTTGGACTACTGCAGAATTCTCTGTTTTACAGTGCACTTTGTGCTGAGCTGCAAGTGTTACTACGAAAGAATGTAAGCCAAAGGTAGTGTTCTAATTTGACATGGAGATTGCACAGCAATTCAGATCTCTTGGCAGTACTATATGGCTTGTGGTTTCCTTCCACTCCTGCATCAGCTATGGGGGCACCATCCTGGCAAACAGCAGCACAACATATTTTCCCAGTTTGCCCATTGCCTTTTTAAAAGCACACTTTTCTGTCTTTTTGGGGACATGCTTCAGGATAATATCAACCAAAGTAAGGACAGCCCGCAGAAGCACACATGCAGCATTATCTGCTGTTGGTTTCTTAACCACTATCCTATTGGCAATCTGCAGAAATGCATACACAATTACTCATCTGCCTCTCTTTGCTGCACTTACTTTACATAGCCCCAGCCCTAATGCTCACAGTCCACTTGTATTTATTACTCCTTCTCCCAAATTGGCAGAACAACCACCCCACATCCACTTCCCCACACACTAAGTAGGGTCACTCAAAGACTGGGGAGAGCCTATGGGAATGGAATTCCAGAAGTGAGGAAAAAGCAATATTTTATCACTGTTGGCATGGAGACTAACTTTTGACAATAACTAGTTGTCTTTTTTTTTTTCTCCCCTCCTCCTACCTCTTCTTAGGCAGGTGACTGTTGCTAACATTGAGTGAACTCCTATACAGTCTATGTAGGAGGAAGAGAACATGCATTTGTGACCTTAGAAGCACAAAATTGTTTGCACGATACTCTTTACAACTTTTTAAGGTTTTGTTTTACAATTTGTACATTATGTATGTGTGATAATATTTTTATAATGCTCTCAACATGTAAAATGGTGTATTTATTAAAATTCATTGAAAATGTCTTCTCAGTTATGGTTCTGCATCTAAAACAATTCATGAGTGCCTAACTCCACTGCACTAATTCAGTAAACAATTCATGATACTTGTCATCTTCACATGCACTATAATAATATCCACAAGTGCACTCTGTGATTATCCATGCATATACTAGTATCTGCACATATTGCATAACCAAAGTTTTGCAGGACTGCACATATGCATTGATATGTCTTCAGTAATCCTGATTTAATCCTTACAAGAAAGCATGTACATCGTTCACATGTGAGCCTCTAATCTCAAATTAGGAGCACAGTGCATCCTGACTGTGGCCCTGAGTAGCTGCAACATGTTGTAGATGCATCTTCTCTGGCTGCTGAACACATTTAGCAAGCCTGCCAACCTCAGCCTCATCCTGCCATCCATGTTCAAGGCTCTCTCCTTTTTTTCTCACAAAGGTTGTGTAAAACACAACAAGCAGCTATCGTAGGAGGCAAATATTTTTCATCAGCATCCAGCCTGGACATCAGATGCCTCCATCCACCTTTGAATCTCTCAAATGCACATTCTACTGTCATTCTGCAGCGACTCAGGGTTTATTTAATAGTTCCTTTCTCCCATCCAACTGTCCAGTAAAAGGCTTCATAAGCCAGGGAAGCAGAGGGTAAGATGGGTCTGAAGGAATGGCAATGCCATGAATGTCTATAGAGACAATGGGAAGAGAAATCCCACTTCTATTGACAGAAAACAGTCCAGTTTCTAAAGATCCTGGTCTCATGGACTTTTCCAGACCAACCTGCATTAATATTGGTGAACCTTCTGCAGTGATCAACCAGTTCTTGCAGCGTCATGAAGAAGAGTAACGTTTTCTGTTGAAGAACTCTGAGGCCTGGTGTGGGGGCCAAAGAGTAGGCGTGAGGGTCCCATCAGTGGTCCCGATGTGACTTGGGGACCCTAGCAATACCAAACCATTAATAAATTCCTGTGCCATGCCCAGACTTATGACCCTGTGGGACAGCATCTTCTTGGTAAGAGTGCACTTTTGCACTCTTCCTTGACAACAGCCCCGATGGTTGATCTACTAACACCAAACTAGTTAGCTACTGACTGGTAGTGTTCACTAGGGACAAGCTTCCAGATAACAATGGCCGCTTGCTTCTCCATGCTGAGCAGAGCTCTCATATAGGTATTCTGCTGCTGCAGCTCCAAGACAAGTTCTGCACAGCTTTCTAGGAAACTGTCTTTTGCTATCTTGCAGTTCTGCTGTTACTGCTGGTCATTCCAAGTCTGCATCATTGTCCTGCCCACCACTCGATGCGAGTTGGCCAAGCCCAAAACCAGCATTTCATTAAGTAAACCCACTCCAGAAAAGATCTAAAAGAGATTCTTCAATTTCAGCCTTCTCCTCAGCTGCTTTCATTGCCCTGGTTCTGACGTCATTGCACAACTTTAGATATGCTTGCAGCAGTCTGTTGATATTCATGACTATGAGGATTGCAGCTCTTGCCACTGTAGCATGGGGCACAGATCACTTGCTGGTGGATTCTCTGTACCTTGAAGTCTTTAAACCATTATTTGAGGACTTCAGTAACTCAGTTGTAGGTTAGGGGTCTATTACAGGAGTGGATGGGTGAAGTTCTGTGGCCTGCATTGTGCAGGAGGTCAGACTAGATGATCAGATTGGTTCCTTTTGACCTTAGTCTGAGAGTCTGAGTTTCCTCCATGCTGCTTGATAGTGCTTTAAAAATAGTGCTGGCTGGCAAACTCCAGATGGATGATGGGAAGAAAGGAGAATAATCGGGGAATTATTTAGTTTGAGCTGAAGCCACAGAATTCCATTGCCTACTGGGAGAAATACCACACTGCACAGTGAGAGAACTCCTAGAATATATGATGCACAGTGACAGAGTAATGCAGAATGGAATGTCTGACCAGAATAGTAAGTGCTGATTTTGAACTATCGCTGTGTGGCTGCAATGATATGAGGCAAACATACTTCAGTTGCGAAATAACATAGGAGTGTCTATGCACTGCTCATGCAGCAGATATTGCAGATCACTTAACATGGATACACAAAACAGTAAATTTCAAGGGTAGACAACTCCCTACAGTGATTCAGTGAAGAATTGTCCCTCAGAGGCATTGGAAACCCAGTTCACTCTATACTGTTCCTCAGTGGAGCATTAAAAACAAGTCCTCCATGGTGACAAGAAGTGATCATAGGCCTTGACCTCAGTCTGCATCTGGCAAACGTAGTGATTTAATCAGGATCTATTCAAACTCCAAATTTCTGTCCTGAAGATAAGATCTCTTTTAAGGATGGTTTTTACATTAAGGAGAAAAAGAATGTGTCCAAGAAGCTCAGTTACTGGTAATTCTTCTGTAAATGTGTAATGCCTTAAGATAAGGAGGCATTAACTTCTTTTCATGCTGATGTAATATTTCAGCTCAGAAGTATGAGTCTGGATTAACCGTACTACTGAAAAGTTAATATCTAGGATTCTTGTACTGGTAGGTAAATGTGTGAACCCAAGATGATATATTTTAAAATGCTCAATCCTTTAATAGTTCTATGATGTGCCACTTTAAACAGTGAGAACCCCAAAGAAGATTGGTTCTGGACCTATAAAGCATGGGTGCAATTACTGTGTTTTGTAAAATGTAATTAATGAAAATAACTACATGTTTTGTAATGTGTGCGAAAGGAAAAGGTCATGCTGTTGGAGCTTCTTTCGCCACCCTTAAAAACAAAGAAATAAAAAAGCCTCTTTTTTTGTTAGAGCCTCTTTAAGATTTTACTTGCTCTTACTTTTTCCTCAGATGAAAAAATGTTTCACTTTAAGAGGTAGGTTTACTTTATGAATTAATCCAAGCTGAAGCATATAAAGGTTCATGCTTTAGAAATGGATTTACTTCCATATGGAGGATTGGATTGAATCAACTGCCTAATGGTTTGCCTAGCCCCGGTCTGTTAATTTGATCCTTGTGCATATGAGAATTTAAATACCCTGGTGATAGGCACTCTAAAAATACCTAAAATGGATAGTCAGACATCTTAAGTTATATAGATAGCTGCTATTATGAGTAATTAAAATTGGCCTTAACCATAAAAGTATAGGAGCATTACATAAGAGAAAATGGCATAGCTTTGTAATGAGGGTAGAGTGACTGCCTACTGTGAGCTACATTTTAAGCACGTTAGGACAAATACACATTGCTTCAGGTGATATTAAGAAATGAGACTGAAGGCTGAGTGAATTTAACCATCCTAGTTGTTAATATGCACTGTCTGTCTTAAAATGCACTGACTGACTGGGGTATCTTTGTGGTTATAACATTAATTTTTTGTAGAAAACTAAGGAAAATAGACCTATTTACTGGGTATTCAGGACAGGGGTATAATATCTTATTGATAGTCAAACTGGAGTTCTAATTGTAACTAAAGATGTATCTTATGTTCTTATGATATTGTGTAAATTGTAATAATGCACTTCTCTGTATTTTGGAAAAAAATCTTATTTGTAATACTTGCTTTGTTTATAATGTCTAGGTTGACTCATCATAGAACCAGTTTAAAAGCTAGTGTGACCTCCTGTTGGAATGGTTGTTACTGTCTCTGTTTAGTACGTCAGATATTTTTCAGCCAATAATTATCCAACTGCACTGAGACTGAAATTTCAGACTTATATGTTGTTTTGTATTTTTATGTACATTCCACACTGGATAGAAGTTATGAGGTTAGAGCAAAGGCAGTTGTTCTAAAATTTCTAAGAGTGTGTGAGAGAATTTTTTTGTCTGCTGGAGAATATGTAAAAGCCAATCAAAAGAGTAATTGTTATTGGAATGACCTTTCCAACTGACAACGTGATACACACTTGGACAGCTTTTTCCTATCACAGTCAGCCTTTTTGTGCAGGAAAAAGATTTGAAACTATGACTTCAATTTTGGAGATGATTTATTACGAATCTCCTTCCATGAAGTTTATGGTACTCAATCCAAGCATGTATGCTCACTTCTATAGTCATTCTTCCTTTTTATTTGAACAAACCAAGATGCAATGTATTAGAGAGTTAAGACTTGCTAACAGAATTTAACCATAGTACTGGAATTGTATACATTGACATTACTTCTCTGGGTTGTTTCAGCCCAAACTAGCATTGTGGCCACTTGGTTGTATTCACCATAACCAATGATGATAAAACTCACTTTCAAATTCACCATATATGATTTGGTATTCACATATCCATTACTGTGTTTATGTGGTGTGGTTGGACAAACACCACAGTAGACCAGTACAGGAAGAGGCTAATGGTCTGTTCTGGGGAAGAGGGCTGAAGCTGGCCCTACTTGCAATGTCAAGCCAGGAGGAAATAAAAAGGGAAAACTGTTTCAGAGCTGATGCAGAGAGAAACTATATATTGGACTGGGCAATCCCGAGCCAGGAACTCTAAAAACAGGCAAAGGCTTGGAACAGACTTCGTTGTGTTCTTCTTCGAGTGCTTGGTCATATCCATTCCCAATTTAGGTGTGTGTGTGCGCCCACATATAGGCGCCGCCAGCTCCCCATCCCTCTCAGTTTCTTCTTGCTGCCAGTGACGGTGCTGGAATGCCTCCTGTCTTCGCAAGTTTTCTTCGCTAAACCTAGTGGTTTATTCATTGTTCTAGTGTATATAGTTAATCATTTGGTTACAGTTTGTCCAAGTTTGTTAGTAGTTCGAATCCCAGGGTCGGAGCATGCCCCGTTCCCCGGAGTTTAAACACTGTGCTTTGTGTAAGAAACCTATGTCAAGGAGCAACCCTTATCAAAGTTGTCTAAAGTGTCTGGGGGAAGGTCATGTCCGTGAGAGATGTAAAATCTGTAAAAGTTTTCACCCACGGACTAAGACTTCCAATGGAATCAGCACTTAGACAAGTCTCGGACCCCAGCAGGTTGGACTTGGCATCGAGCACGATGCTCTCCGCGCACAGTGCCACTCTGGTGCCCTCTTCCACCTCTCGGCACCGATATCCTTCCCCAGCTCTGAAGAAGAGGTCAAAGACGACCTGCACGGAATGGGGATGCTCTCCTGTGGAGACGGCTAAGGGGGACCCGGCGAGACCTGTGTTGGGCCACTAACCCTCCCCACTTCAGAAGGGAGCCTTGCCTCTGTGATCATCGACCCCAGCACCAGGTCCTCCACTGACTCAGGGTGGTGGTAGAGGCCCTTATCACCTAGTGGTGCCATTGATTCCGTGGGCCTTCCTGGTGACAGAGGAGCTGCTGGCACTGCTGGTGCCACAAACATCGAGTGACGGCAGGGCGCCGCACCGAGATTTGGCACCGGTGCAAATGGGCAGTCTATTGAGGGACAGATCTGCTCGACAGTCCCCGTCACCAAGGTGCACCATTCACTGGTGCACAAGCAGTCCCCGGAGTCGAGACTGCACTCTCCGGGTCAGGACACCACTAGATTGAGCTTCCGCTGCCGATCTCCGGAGGACCGGCACTGAACGGAGCGCCATTATGGAGCCGTGGAGCAATGCAGGTTGCCGGACTCATGGCGCGTTTCTCTGGCACAGCAACTCCACTTGCCTAGTCCATATAGGAAGCCCAAGGACAAGAGCTGATCCTGTCACACCCATCATTTGAGCTGTCCATGCCACTCACTGGTGCCCAGTGGATCAATGTGTTTCGCACGGCACTGCAAGATATTTGGAGGTGGCAGCACCCTGACTGTCCAGACAGCAGCGTCTCATCCTCAGATAGCGAGGAGGTTGTTCAAACCAGAAAAGCCCTGGCCCCGATGCCCGGTTTTCCTACGGTGCTGCTGAAGGAGGCATGGCCGCAAGGTCAATGGGCTGGGCCGTTGCCGTACTGGTGGAGGGCTTCCTTCTGGGATTCTGCAGGCCGGTTCCATGAGAGGAATGTTGGTACCACAGTCATCCTTCCCTCAGTGAGTGGCACCACACCTGGACATGAACTCTGATCATGAAGGTTCACGTGCATTGGGTCCCGGGGGTTCCACCCCTATCAGCGCAGATGCCCTTCCCCCATCTCAGCTACTGGCCTCTTCCTTGTCATCACCGGACAAGGCGGTCATGGGACCTTCATCTGCGATGCCATTGGTTGACTTTAAGGTGCACCAGGAGCTGGTTAAAAGGGTCACCTCCTACTTGGGCCTCAAAATGGATCTGGACGAGCCAATTGGCGAACTCTTTGGGATATTGACCTCAGTAGCTCCCAGTAGAATGGTCCTCCCAGTCCATGAGGGGGTTGTTAAATTGGCCAAGGCACTATGGCAAACCCCGGCCTCTCTGCCTCCCACGTCTAAGAGGGCGGAAAGGAAATACCATGTACCGGTGAAGGCGGTTGAATACGTCTATGCCCATCCCACTCTGGGTACCCTGGTGGTCACAGCTGCCAATGAAAGGGACAGACAGGGGAAAGTCAGCTCAACCCCTAAGCATAATGATGCAGAAAGACTCAAATTGTTTGGTTGAAAAATGTATTCCCTGGCCAGCCTGCAGCTATGAGTGGCAAACCAGCAGGTGCTGTTTGGAAGATATCACTTTAATATCTGACAATTGCAGGAAAAGTTTGCGGACTCATTGTCCCCCTCCTCGAAACAGGAGTTGGAGGCCATGTTGGAAGAGGGAAGATCCATCACCAGGGCATCACTGCAAGTGCCTTCCAACGCAGCGGAATCTGAAGCCAGGATGATGGCCTTGGCAAGCTCTGTGAGATGGGCATCATGGCTGCAATCCTGCAGTCCCCTGTCAGAGGTCCAGCAGTCTATTCATGATCTCCCCTTGGATGGCACAGCTCTCTTTGCTGAGGAGACAGACTCAAGGCTGCATGGTATGAAGGACTCAGAGCTACACTGAGGTCCCTTGGCCTCTATATACCATCTTCTATGAGGCACTTCAAACCCCAACCTGAATAGCAATTTGAGGATCACCCCTCACAGAGACTCCTATAAAAAGAACAAAGGTTACAAAAGGCACCAGGGCCGTTCGTCATCTGCTGGCCCTCGACTGGGCTCTAGCTGCCATAATCGGGGTGGAAAGCAGGCCTTTTGAAGGTGCACCTGAGAGTGACCTACCATTTCTACCCATAGATCCATCCCCCTCTTCTGTTTTCTTCTCATTTAGCCTATTTTCTCCCAGCCTGGGCTACCATAACATCAGACCGATGGGTGCTCAGCACGGTGGCTATTGGTTACATTCTCCAGTTTGCCTCACTCCCGCCTTCCCACTCACCCTCTCTGTCCCTCTTCAGGGACCCTTCTAACGAGCAACTCCTTGAGCAGAAGGTGTGAGCACTCTTGCAGGTGGGTGCAGTGGAAGAGGTTCCCAAAGACCTACGGGGTCGAGGTTTTTACTCCTGTTATTTCTTGATTCCAAAGGGAGGACTATGGCCTATTCTGGACTCAAGGTGCCTCACAAGTACCTAAAAAAGCTGAAATTTCATATGGTCTCCCTAGCCACCATCATTCCTTCTCTGGATTCCGGCAACTGGTACACCACTCTCAATTTAAAGGACACCTACTTTCGCATTCACATCTTCCCTGATCAGAGGAGGTTCCTGAGTTTATGGTAGGAGACTGCCATTACGAATTTGCGGTGCTCCCTTTTGGCCTCTTGACTGCACCAAGGGTCTTCACCAAGTGTATGTCAGCGGAGGTGGCCTACCTCTGGAGGAGAGAGGTGCAGGTGTTTCCCTACCTGGACAGCTCACTCATCAGGGGCAGGTCAAGGTCTCAGGTTCAGGCCAGCATCACAATTACCCAAAGCGTTTGTCAGGAGCTAGGCCTCCTAATAAATGAACAAAAATCAATATTAGTCCCTGTGCAGAGGATAGAGTTCATAGGGGCGATGCTGGGCTCGTCCATGGCCTGAGCATTTCTTCCAGAGGAAAGGTTCCTGGCAATGATAGATACTATCACCCGCATTTCGACCCACCACCTCACAACAGTGAGGGTATGCCTCGGTCTCTTGGGCCACAAAGCAGCCTGCACCTACGTTGTCCCCCAGACAAGACTGCACCTCAGACCCCTCCAGATGTGGTTGGCATCAGTGTATTCTCCAGTCTGGCACCATCTAGACAGGATATTTACGGTCCCTCCAAAAATACTTACCTCCCTGGTATGGTGGTCGAGTCCGGATCACGTCCTCTCGGGAACGTCCTATGAAGCGCCCCAGCCATTGGTAACACTGATTTCCGATGCCACAAACCTGGGCCTCAGGGGAACTGCGGTTACACATCAATGTCAAGGAGCTCAGGGCAATTTGTCTAGCCTGTGCAGTTTTTCTACCACATCTTGTCAATAAGGTGGTGCAGATCCTCATGAACAATATGATTTCTGTGTTCTGTACCAACAGACGGTGGGGCCTGGTCCCAGTCCTGCACAAAGAGGCCAGACGCTGCTGGGACTTTTGTATGAGTCACAACATTCATCCAATAGCAGTTCATCTTCCAGGGGTCAATAACGCTTTGGCGGACCATCTCAGCAGGTCCTTCTGCTCACACCACGAGTGGTCCCTCCAACTGGAGGTAGCAACTCGCATCTTCCAAAGGTGGGGCAATCACCGAATGGACCTCTTTGCCACCAGGGCCAACAGGAAGTTGTTTTTGTTCCCATCAGGGACTCAGTGCAGGCTCTGTCATAGATGCTTTTCTCCTCTCCTGGTTGGGGAGCCTCTTGTATGTCTTCCTGCCAATACCTCTGATCCACAAGGTCCTCCTGAAAGTGAAGAGAGACAAGGCATGGATCATCCTTGTAGCACCAGCATGGCCCCGATAACATTGCTTTAGGATGCTTTTAAAGCTGGTGGGACCCAGATATTGGACCCTATTGCTGTGATGGGACCACCTGCCTCAAGATCAAGGTTGCCTGCTCCACCTGGAACTGACCTCCCTACATCTAACAGCATTGATGCTCATGGCTGAGTCAGGAGGAGCAAGCCTGCTCAACCCAAATTCAGTGTGTGCTCTTGGAAAGCAGGAAGCAATCGACCAGATCAGCCTATAGGGCTAAGTGGAAGCACTTTACCTGCTGGGTGACCTAACGTGGTGTGTCCCCCATGGAGGCATCAATCCCAACCATTTTGGAGTATCTGCTCTATTTGAAACAAGGGGGATTGGCCTTTTCATCTATCAATGTCTATGTAGCGGCCATATCTGCTTTCCACCCTTTGGTGGAAAGTTGAACAGTCTTTTTGCACGAAATGACGTCCAGCTTCTTTAAGGGATTGGAAAGGCTTTTTCTGCCAATAAGGGAGCCTTCTCCTCATTGGGACTTGAACTTGATCCACTCCAGACTCACTGGACCCTTTGAACCCATGGCCTCGTGCTCCCTTACGTACCTCTCCTGGACGGTTGCCTTCCTATTATGCTATTATGTCTGTCAGGTAAGTTTTGGAGATCAGGGCATTAACATCAGAACTACCCTATATGGTGTTTTATAAGGAGAAGGTCCAACAACACTCACGCCTGACCTTTTTGCCTAAGGTAGTCTCTCATTTTTTATCTTAACCAGAGCATTTTCCTTTTTGACCCAAACCTCACAGTTCCAGTGAAGAGAGATGCCTGCATTCTCTCGATGTGAGATGGCCCCTGCCAGAACCAAACCTTTTCGTCATCAACGCAACTCTTTGTGGCAGTTGCGGACCAGATAAAGGGGCTGCCAGTTTCCTTGAATTGTATCTCCAGGTGGATCATGGCCTGCATCCGAACCTTTTATGAACAGGCCAGAGTCGTGCCTCCGATGTCCTTGACAGCCCTCTCAACGAGAGCACAGGCTTCATCTGCGGTCTTCCAAGCTTGTGTCTGCATCCAGGACATCTGCAGGGCAGCTACCTGGTCATCAATACATACCTTCGCGTTCCACTATGACTTGACGTAGCAAGCTCGAGTTGATGCTGGCTTCAGTAGAGTGGTGCTTCAAGTGTCACGTCCATAAACTCCTATCCGCCACCGGTGAGTCACTTAAATTGGGAATGGACATGAGCAAGCACTCGAAGAAAGAATGGTTATTTACCTTGTTACCTTACAACTGTTGCTCTTTGAGATATGTTGCTCATGTCCATTCCACACACACCCTCCTTCCCCTCAGTTGGAGTTCCAGCAAGAAGGAACTGAGAGGGAGGGGCAGCCGGCAGCGCATGTATGCGAGCGTATGTGTGCACTACTACAGGGGCTGGTAGAGCTGACCTGTGCAGGTACCATTAGGGGGAAAAGTTTTCTGGCACCAGTGCATGTGGTGCGCACACACACACACCTAAATTGGGAATTGATATGAGCAACGCATCTTGAAGAACAACAGTTTACAAGGAAAGTAACCGTTCTTTACTGCTCACTTAGTTTCCCTAAACCCAAACCCCAGGAAAAGTGGTGAGTTTGATCCTACATGGGGCATGTGAACTGTATCCTAGAACAAAGGGGAAAGTAACCTGTTTAGAATATGCATTCATGTCTCATAAATGTATTTGATGAACTTTTTCTAAAATAAAAATAAAGTAGTGCTTAAATAGATTGTATATGGAGATGTTTCCTCTGACATTGTATTTGTCCAAATGTTTCAGTTATTATTTGGCCTAAAAAGCAGAGCTGCTCTCTATTTTTCCTAAGTAATTAATTTAAAATCTAAGTGTAAAAAAGACTGTGGTTTATATGCTTGTTTCAACTATTATTTTGGTTAAAAAAATTTATTTCCAAAACATAAGGGTTAGTGAAAAATGTACTGTGAACAATGAATCTCTGTAGATACTAATCCTTTGGCAGGCTGATGCTAGCTAAATGGAAAATGAGTCATCTCCATGGCTTGAAACTAGGTGATACACAGTTTACTTTAAGGGAGAAACATTGCAGAGTGTTTTCTTATCAGCTTTGTCAAAGTTTAAATAAATAATAATAATGACACCACCATATGCACTTCAGAGTCTTTAATGTCCAATTGGATGCTGAATTTTGGATTGTACATCAAAACTATAGATTAGGGAAAAGGTCCCTGCATTAATTGAGGTTATAAAATGTGGTCACAAAGACGTTTTTACAATTTTAAGAAGGTATTTGAATTTGTCATCTGGGATTTATGTATCTCACACAAGAAGATGAGATAATGCCTTCAGTTCAAGTTCTTTGTCATGTCCATTCTGATCTAGGTGTGTGTGCGCACCACATGCAGCGATGCTGGAAATTTTTTTCCCCTAGTAATATCTGTAGAGCCAGCTCTAGAGCCCTCTGCAGCAGCGTGTGTATGTGCTCATATATGTGGCGCTGCCGGGCCCCCTCCCTCTCAGTTCTTTCTTACCACCCGGGACTGCTGGAACAACTCGCTTGCTCTTGCAAGTCTCTGTTTTTTCCTAGTGGTTTAGCTGTTTTTAGTGTATATAGTTGTTAAAGTAGTTCTTAAAAAGTAGTTTGCTAGTTGTTAGCTCGTTATTTAGCAAGTTCTCAGGGTCAGGGCATACTCCGATCCCCAGGATTTAAGCCCTGCGCTTCGTGCAAGAAGCCTATGCCACTGAGTGACCCACATCAGAGTTGCTTGAAGTGCTTGGGAGAAGCCCATGTCTCCAAGAAGTGTAAGGGCTTTCACTCACAATCTAAGAAGAATCAGGATATTAGGCTTAAGGCCCTTCTGATGGAGGCGGCTCTCCGACCGGTGTCAGAGCCACGATCAGACTTGGGACTGTGTATTGCGGCATCTACAAGAGGTGCCTCTTCGGCATCCGAGTCAACCTGGCACCATTCAGCATCCCTGGTGCCGAAGAAGTGCCATAAAAAAACGCACTTCGGGAAGGAGCGCTCACCTGCACAGAAGTCGGCTAAGAAAAGTTCAGGGATGCCGGAGTCAACTTGGAAGAGGTCTCTGCCTGAGTGGGAGTTGAGCCTGGCACCTGTGCCACCACCAACTCTGGGAAGCAGCAGAGGCCCGAACTGTCTATTGGTCCCCTCCACATCTGAGGCGTTTCAGGCGATGAAGGACCTATTGGCTATGCTGGTGCCGCCTACATCTCATGAGGGTGGGCCTTCGTACCAAGGGACAGACACCCCAGCTGGGGGTCTGTCAAAGGAAAGTCAGCGCAGCACCCCTTGTCAACTGGTCGCCGCTCACCAGCCTCACACTGCTCATCTGGTTCTCAGCACTGGTCTCCAGAACTGCACTGAGAGACGTCGGGCACACTTTGATCTCCAGATGCTACATGCTGGTCCCTGGAGCGTTGGAACTGACCCACCGAGTGTTGGCTTTGGTGTTTGAAGCCCTGTAGGTCTCAGAGCCTGCAGCACCATGAGTCCCCAGCACACAGCAGGTCACTGGAGCCGCAGCACTACTCAAGTCCCTAGAGAAAACCGAAGGACTAGACACGGTCAAGGCATAGCCAATGCTCTGGCTTTTGGCACCACCCTCTGATGCCAGAATCCCAGCACACTGAAGCGGGGAAGCATATGACATCAGCCGCCCCGTCGTCACCGTGGTATACCTCCTCAGAGTCGGGGGAAGAGGTCATTGCCCCCGTGAAAGCATGGGCTACAAAGCCCCCCCCCCGCAGCCTTCCCCATGGCACTGCAGATAGGGGGGGTGGGACCAGGGCCAGTGGTCTGAACCCTGGCAATATTGGAACCCCTGGGGGTTCCCTCATTCTGTGGTGCTGTACCTGATGTCGTCCATGGGAACTTCAGAGCTGCACTCGTCCAAAGACCCAACTGCAGTGCCGGCCCTAGATGTCAACTCAGAGCATGAGGAGTTGTTCTCAGGGAGCCCATCGGTGACCACCCCGACTAGGGAAGAGACTTTAATTACCCCCCAGCTACTGGCCTCCTCCTCTTCCTCACCTGTCGAGGCAGTAGCAGGCCCTTCTTATGCTGCCCCACTGGACGACTGCAGATCACACCAGAAGCTGTTAAAGCATGTAGCAGCTAACCTGGGTCTCAAGAGAGAGGAACTTAAAGAGCTAGTTGATGAACTTTTTGGCATACTGGCTTCTGCAGCACCTTCCAGGGTGGCCCTCCTGGTGCATGAAGGGGTAGTGAAACTGGTTAAGGCTCTATGGTAGACCCCCGCATTGCTGTCCTTCACATCCAAGCAGTACTATGTGTAAAGTACTGTGTGCCCGCTAAGACTTTCGAATACCTGTGTACACACCCCTCCTCGGGTTCACTAGTGGTCACAGCGCCCAACGAGCAGGACAGGCAGGGGAAACTGAGCTTGACAAATAAGAATAAAAAGGCCAAAAAGATGGATTTATTTGGACGAAAGATTTATTCAACAGCCAGCCTGCAGCTGAGGGTGTCTATCCCGCAGGCATTGCTGGGTAGATACCACTTTAACATCTGGCAATTGCTGGGGAAGTTCACTGGCTCTCTCCCACAGTCCTCTAAGCAGGAGTTCAAGGCAGTCCTAGAAGAAGGTAGGACAGTGGCCAGAGCTTCCTTATAGGCGGCCTCAGATGCAGCAGACTCAGCGGCATGAGCAATGTCCTCCACAGTGTCAATGAGGAGAGCCTCATTGCTCCAGTTGTCTGGTCTCTCAACAGAAGTACAACAGTCCATCTAGGATCTTCAGTTTGATGGCAGTGCTCTTTTTGCAGACCAGACCGACTCCAGACTGCATTGGCTAAAAGATTCAAGGGCCACGCTATGCTCTTTGCGTCTTTATGCCCCATCTTTGGCAAAGAAACACTTTAGATCCTCGCAGCAACAATGCTTCAGGGGTGGGTCCAGAGGAGAGCCCCCTAGGAAGAGAAATCAGGGCTACAAGCATCGCCAGGGCAATTCACCAGTTCCGGCTTGGAAGCCAGGGCCCAGCCGTTATTCCCTGGGAAGAAAACAAAACTTTTGAAGGTGTGGCCAGCGGCGATCCAACGGTCAATAACCAAGATCCAGTTTCCTGACTGTTCTCCTCCCACCTTGGACTTAAGGGGCCGAAATAAGATCCTCAAAAAGCTCAATTTTCTTATGGTCTCTCTAGCAGCCATCATCCTCTCCGTTGATCCAGGCGGCTGGTTCGCTAACCTCGACTTAAAGGACGCTTATTTTCATAAAGCTATCTTCCCGGACCAAAGGAGATTCTGCAGTTTACAGTGGGCTCTCGGCATTACCAGTTCACAGTTCTCCCATTCAGCCTTTCCATAGCTCCTTGCGTATTTACCAAATATATTGCGGTAGTAGTAGCCCACCTCAGGCACAGAGGAGTACAGGTGTTTCGTTACCTGGATGACTGGTTTATCAGAGGACACTCAAGAGAGCAGGTCCAATGCGGCATCAGCATCATAAGAGACACGTGTCAGTCACTGGGCCCGCTGATAAATGAACAGAAGTCGATACTTACACCGGTCCAGAGAATAGTGTTTATAGGGGCAGTCCTAGACTTTATTCAAGCCAAAGCACTATTGCCCAGGACCAGACTCCTAGCATTGATGGAGCTCATAGCCAATCTAAGGTCCCGTCCCCTGACCACGGCAAGAATATGCCTCAGCCTTCTGGGACATATGGCGGCTTTTATTTCCATGGTACGGTATGCCAGACTTCATCTTTGACTGCTCCAATTGTGGCTAGCAACAGTTACTCCCCATCCAGGCACTCTCTGGACAGGGTTCTCACGATCCCCCCCCCACATACTCATCTCTCTATCATGGTGGATCAACCCTCAACAGGTGCTAGGAGGGGTGCCCTTCAAAGCCCTGAGATCAATGCTGTCCTTGGTCTCAGATGCCTCGGACGTGGGATGGGGTGCTCAATTTGGCACCCTATCGACTCAGGGCCTTTGGTCCAGAGAGGAGCTAGCTGTTCACATAAATGTCAGGGAGTTCAGGGCCATCTAGCTGGCCTGGGAGGTGTTCCTTCCACATCAATCCGGCAAGGTAGTACAGATCCTCACAGACAACACAGCGACGATGTACTATATCAACAAGCAAGGGAGAGCCAGATTCTCATCTCTCTGCTGAAAAACCTTACGTCTCTGGGACCTCTGTGTGGACCACAACATTCACCTTGAAGTGATCCACCTGCCAGGACTGAAGAACACAGTTAGCATATGGTTTGAGCAGATCCTTTTGCTCTCACCACGAGTGGTCACTACACCAGGAGGTGGCTGACCATGTCCTCCAAAGGTGCAGGTCTCCCCAAGTGGACCTCTGCGACCAAGGAAAACAGCAAATGCTCTCTCCTGGAATCAGAGGACGGCTCTCTGATGGACGCTTTCCTCCTCTCATGGTCTGAAGGTCTCATGTACGCATTTCCCTGATACCTCTCGTACACAGAGTTCTGGTGAAAGTCAAAAGGGACAGGATGTGGATCATCCTGATAGCCCCAGCCTGGCCTCGCCAGCACTGGTTTGGGATGCTGTTGGCATTCTCGGTAGCATGACCTTGCTCTTTACTGTTGCACCCGGACCTCATCTTTGAAGACGGGGTTCGACTGCTTCACTCTGACCTCGCCTCCTTGCATATGACAGTATGGATGCTTCATGGCTGAACAGAGAAGAACGTCACTGTTTGGCCAAGGTCCAGAGAATCCTATTGCAAAGTAGGGAGCCTTCCGTCAGGGCATCCTACTTAGTGAAATGGAGACGGTTCACCATCTGGGCGGCCTGTGAAAATATATTGTCGACAAAGTCTCCTCTACAGGTGATCCTGGACTATGTGTTTCATTTGAAGCAGGAAGTGCTTAGCCTTCTCATGTCTCAAAGTTCACCTAGCAGCGATATCGGCTTTTCACCCACCGATACAAGGCAGATTGGTGTTCTCTCACAAGATGGCGAGTAGATTCCTCAAGGGGCTGGAAAGGCTTTTCCCCCCAATTAGAGAGCCTGTTCCCTATTACGATCTAAACGTTGTCCTGTCCTGCCTCACTGCTCCGCCTTTTGAACCGTTGGTCTCCTGCTCACTCATGCACTTTTCCTGGAAGGTGGCCTTTCTAGTAGCAATCACCTTTGCGTGCAGGATGTCGGAGATTAAGGCCCTGACCTTGGAGCCTCCTTACAGTGTTTTTCAAGAACAAGGTCCAGCTTCACCCTCATCCTGCGTTCCTGCCTAAGGTCGTTTCCCACTTTCACGTTAATCAGGACATCTTCCTGCCAATATTCTGCCCTAAGCCTCAGAGCTCTAATGAAGAGAGATGTCTTCACTCTCTCCGTGTGAGAAGGACACTTGCCTTCTACATTGATAGGACCAGGCTATTTTGCTGCTCCACGCAACTTTTCATGGTGGTTGCTGACAGGATTAAGGGCAAGCCAGTCTCTTTGCAGGATGTGGCAGAGCAATACTGAATTCTCATGGCCATCAACTTCAGGCTGCCCCCAGAGGCACAGCTGGTAAGTCATCTAAATCAGAATGGACATGAGCAAGCATGTTCATTACACAGTCCACCCTCCATTCCCTCTGTCAGAGTTCCGGCAAGAAGGAACTGAGTAGGAGGGGGTTCGGCAGCACCTATATGTAAGCGCATACATGCGACACTGCAGAGGGTACTAGAGATGGCCCTATGGATACCGTTGGGGGGAAACGTTTCCAGAACTGGTGCATGTGGCATGCACACACCTATATCAGAATGGACATGAGCAACACATCTCGAAGAACAACAGTTATTAGGTAAGTAATGGTTCTTTTTTGGGTTTTACAATATCACCAAATACTTTGCCAGTAAACAATAGTGTGTGTGGATAACCTGATTACTTGACTTACTCAGAAAAGGATATGGTGTTTTGGCATTCAAAGAAAAGAACTGCACTGTCACAGCTTAAGTAGAATAACATAGAAACATAAAGTAATAAAAGGAGAGCAAGGTGAGGGGAAACTCCCACCCCCTCCAAAAAAAAAAAAAGCCCCAATAAATAACAAGAGTGCTTTGTTCCCTAACTGAAGTAAGGAAAGAGATGATGAGTGATGCAGGTTTGGAAGAATTAGTTTTTTATTGGTAAATGTCATTAAACGTCTATTTCACCATACACCCACAAACCTATGAAAAAATATTTCCATTAGTAATAATCTAAATTTAAAGATAGGCAAAATAAGAAAAATGCTGCTTGAGAACTTATTAGAATTTGATTTAAGGATATTTACTTTGTATATTTTGACATGATATTGGCAATTTGTTGTAACAGTTATAAAAATTTTTAACTTTTTGAGTCTGAAATATTTTAATAGGAAGAGTTCTCAGAAACAGAGGCTGTGGGTTGAGCAGAGTAGTAAAGACACCACCTTGCATCCGCCAAAAAATTAAGGGAAGGGTAGAATAAGAAACACATGCTGATTCACGTTAGCCAAGATGATCTTGGATAAAAGAGAATTCCCCTTCTCCCAGCATTCTGGGGGGACTGGAGACTTCAGCTATGTCAGTTATTAGTCAGAGCTGATATGGAAGATGGAGCCCCTGAGCAGAGGTCCAGGTATAGCAATCTGCTAGGGATAACAGCATCTTCCACTTCCACTACATTTAAAGGAGACGGTGTTGGCTTCTTTATGTGGGTATTGCTTTTGCACAGTAGGCCAACCCATCTTTTGTGCATGTCTTTTGTCTGTCTTTCTACCTATTAATTTTCAGATAAACTTTCTAAGCCTTGTGTGTGATTAGATAATGGAAGGGGATGGTTGAGATCAGACAGAAAAGCAAGGTATGATTTGAGAGACAGAAGTAGTAACCGAAAACAGCCACTTAAAATATGGAGATAGGAAAGAGCGCACAATATAAGAAAAGACGAAAGAAAATGATGGGATGACAAGAAAAAGAAGAAGCAGTCACAGAAGATGATACAAAAAAGGGAAACATTTTTAAATAGCAGGGTGTGTGGTTTTGGAAGGGGGCATGACCTTGTGGGCTGGTGCTGGTGTTTTTCTCCTACACTAATAGGTGTTTGGGGAAATTCTTCCCTCCCTGCAGATCTTGATTTGTGACCCCGAGAGGAAGGAGGAACAAGCCAGGAATGAGATTGGGACAGTGGCTGCTAAAGTCTAGTTGTGTTGTTAGCTTTCATTTAAAAAAGTAGGAGTTGGACTAAGAATCATTGCGTTTTGGAAGATACTAACAAAAATACCAGTGAGAGAGAGATTATTCTTCTATGGCGTTTGCATTATATGAAAAGGGAATGGGAGATTAGAAGACACCAACTGATTCAAACTGTAATGTCTCAAGAGTTGTTTTGAAATCATTATGAAAGAGGAGAAAAAGGAATCTGTAGATAGCTCTTTTGAAACTGCCTATTTCTACAAGGAAAGAAATCTTTTTAAAGAATAGGTAGCTTATATAAGCAATCAAGGAGCGACTTGGAAAAAACAAGTCTGAGTGCTTTGAAGCTGCTGTTGGCTTGTATATAAAATAAATCTTTCACACGTAATTATATGAAGACCATTAGTCGATCTGTAATTAGGTTTCAGCTGGTTTTTCCATGATAAACCCCACATTTCAGGTTTAATATTTTTGATGTTTTGCCTGTCTTCTGACAAACTATCAGTATACAAATGATCAACCACCATATTTTTATAATTCAGATAATTATCTAGTTTACTACTGTTGTGGTTTTAGAGCTTTAAAATGTGTTTTTGAATCCAGATGCACTATTTTCTTGAGTGAGAGTTAATGCCCCAAAATGAGTGACTAGATGAATGAACCCATGTCCTACAGGATCCCAGAATGCTGACTGGCAGGGCTTGCTCACAATAGTTTCACTTTATGAATAGCTCAATATCAAAGTTACTGGTGCACAGCTGAATAATACTTGTAGAGAGAGTCAGAGAGAAAATGAGGTATAGTAAGGGAAGAAGATAGTTTCAGCTGAGATTTGAAACAAATTGTGTCAATGGGGCAAAGTGACGCAGTAAGGCTAGTCTAGACATTCAAAGCTATTGAGGAAAGTGTTGTATGGTCACAATGATGAGACTGCATGAAGGGACAAAAAGGAAGTGAATGCTGGTACTGAGAGAGACTGGGTCAGCGAGAGAAGCTGTGTTTATGGTGGGCTTTAAAAAAAAAAAAAGAGGGCCAGTTTGAATTGGAAACAGAAAGGAATGGAGAGACAGTGGGGTTATTTGAGAATGGGAGTGATGTAGATGCACATACTTCTTTGCACAGGGAGGAGGCGGGTAACTGCATTCAGTACGTGCTACAGGTCTGCGGTCATTTGGAGAGGCCACAGAAAAGGCACTGTAGTAGATGAAGCGAGAGGAAATTAATACATGAGAGATGTGGGAGACTGAGAGGATATCAATCCAGGATGATTCCATGGTTACAGACTGTGCAGTTAAATGTAAGGTTACAATCAAGGGAAATATGAGAGATGCGATTTTGAGGATGTCTCTTATTGCCAACACAAACTCGTTTATTTTGAGATATTTAGCTAAAGGAAATTGAGATGAAGATGTAGTTTGATTTGTTGAAGGCTGGCAGAGAAAGTAGATGGATTAGAGTTGGAGGTCAACATTTGTACATGTAATATTATTGGTATTAAAATATTAGTTAATGGGAAAAGTAAAGACAGGATGACCAAGAGACAAATGTGCCAGTGGATGAAATAGAGCAGTGTTCTGAACATCGTGGAGTGCAATAGAAGAGGGGTCTTGAAACATACATGGACTTGTCACCGAAGGGAAGTAGGAATGAAACCTTCACAGGAAAGAAACAAACATGGAGTCTGTCCAAAAGGACTGAATTGGCCAATTTCAGTAACTATGCTTAGGTCAAGGTTAGTTGAGGAAGGAAAAGTAACTTTCAGAAGCCAAAAGGTGTATGCCTAATTTTGTGTAATAGAGCGGATTCTATGTTACTGCTAGACTGAAACACAACCTGAATTTGGTCCAGAAAGCTAAGGAAGAGAAGATTTGAAAAATGACAGGTTAAAGAAAAGTAGTAAAGTTACAGGACAAATGTGAACAAGATGTTTGGAATAAGCACTAATCCAGATGGAATTTAATGTCACACAATATCTGTACTGAGAACTGCAAAGGGCTGTGAAACTTTTTGGCAGAGGATTTAGGCATATTCAGTAATGTGGTGCAGATATTGCTACTACTACAATCTGTTTGCTTCTACCTAACACCATCACCTCTGTTTTGTCGGAACTGAGTCTGTCAGCTTCAGGCCCCTTCCTGAGTCAGGCATTGGGAAAGCAGAGAGATGTACCTTTTAAGGGCTAGTCTACACTTAAAACTTGCTGCAGCTCAGCTATATTGGTACAGCTGTGCCGCTGTAGAGTGCTTGTGAGACTGCTTTCCCACTGACATAATAAAATCACCTAAACAAGTGGTGGTAGCTATGCCAGTGGGAGAGCGTCTCCCACAAACATACTGCTCTTTACACAAGAGCTTATGTGGCAAAACTTACGTCACACCCCTGAGTGACAAAAGTTTTGCCAACATAAGTGCTAGTGTAGACAAGAGGCTAGTCTCATGGAAAAAAGACTTAGAACAGTAATATCTCTCTGCTTGTGGCATTGCAACCCAAATAGCTTCACATACATGTTGAATGGGGAACTACAGTCTTTCAGAGCATTGCATAAAAGGCTTGAGACAGATGAATGATTGCCCATACTGCTTTGGGATACGTTTGATGAAAGGAGAGAACTACTGAAATGAGAACCTGAGATCCCATTCTACCAAACTCTAGTGTCTGCAGTAAAACAAAATAAAAGCTGGTCTGAGACATGAAAGGCTGTTGGTACATCTGAAAATGTCAGCATGGACACCTAACCTCTTTGTCACTGGAAACTAACAAAACTAGCAATCTTTGTACCCTCTGTGATTATTCCTTAAAGTGGGCATATGGTTTCCATATTGAAATGTGATTATGCAGGGCCATGGGGCCTGCAGTAGTTATTTTATTGGTTTTGAAAGAATATGTCACTTTCCCCTGTTTGCCAGCAGGTTTTGATTTTTAGTGTACATCTGGTCAATTCAGAGTTGTCATCGTGGAGGCTTGTGCAGTTGGATCTATAGCTTTGTCATTTCTGTATGTGAATGGAAAATAAATGACAGAATGCTGTCAGATCTAATAATTTACAAGCACCTATAGAAATAAAAAACTTGTGTGAAGAAGTAAGCTGTAAGTCTTTTGAATTTAATTGCACAGTAATTGCACAGAGCTTTATCCTGAAGCTCTTTTGACTCTGGCCCTTTTATTTTGTCTTTTAGGCACACCACTGCTAGTGAGGAGGAGCAGTGACCCAGCAGTGGCCCCACCTGCTGGCTTTCACCCTGGTGCCACACACTCCGCTCCCGATAGTCTGAAACCTGTGGTGGCTGTAAGTATCATGTAGCTTATGTTTTTCAGAAGGGTGAAATTGTTTTTGCTTGAATATATCTAGTTTTGTTTTGTGAACTCAATTAATTGGTCTCTGAAATGAGTGTCAAACTCATTCTACGGAGAGGGGCTGAATTCCATTTCTATTTAAACTCTGTTGGATAGAGTATAATTTTTGAATTATATAATATCCTTAATTCACAGTGAGTCTCTTTCCTTATTAATGGGAGATTGAAGTAAAGATTGAGAATAGAATGATTTTTGTGCAGTAACTGAGCTTTAGTAATTATTCTTATTCATTAGTTGTTCAATACCATATAGTCCAATTCAGCATTACTCAGTGGCAAAATATGCTCTTTTTGAGGACCACCACTGTTTGTAGCCTTGGGTTATTTTTTCCTCCTCCTCCTTTCTTTTTTGTGTTTTTTTTCCTCTTTTCTTCACTTGGGCATTTCTTTTCTTCTGCAGCGCCTAGTCACCATTCTCTGAGGCCTTCACTTCCACATACTATCTGATTTTACCGACTACTATTTAATTGTTGATCATTTTAATGTTGATATAGCTATTCTCATTAGACATTAGAGCTAACATACAAATAAGATTAATGGGATGGCCATGGAGTTTGTACCTTATCAGGCCCTTGTTTCAGGCTGTGTGCAGATTCCTGAAAGCAACAGTTTCCGTTACAGTTAGGTCACATTTGGAAGGTTTTATTTGCAAATATAAGGTCAAAGTCTTTTTTAAACATAAGACTAGATTCTGTTGCAGCACATAAATATTTCATGCGGGATGGAGATAGTATGTAGGCCTGGTTTTTGCTTAAAAAGCTCAATGGGCCATATTCTTCACTTTATTACCTCAGTTATATCCTGGTATAACTAATGAGTTACAGCATTATATAACTGAAATAAGAGAGTAGAGAATTAGACCACACATGTAGAAATTATATGTATGCTAGTCTTAATTTTGCAATTGCTACAGACTAGCACTGTATTATCTCTTGTACTGAATTTTGTTTAGCTATCGATTGATTCTGTTCATATGACTAACTCATTTTAAATCATTTTCTCCTTTGCATCATATTTTATAGAATTGTTGTGTTGATCATTTGCAAAGTAGTATGGTTTTAGTGTGACCGTGATCCTCATGTATATTGTGTCTTAGTTCAACACTCTACAAGGCCAGTGTTCTACTTCAGTTGTCAGTTCTTTTTAAGCTGAGAGTTAGATTTTTCATGTCAGATGCCTATTGCCAACAGTAGTGAATTTAAAAAGGTCAAACTTAGTCGACACACAAGAGAATTCTCAGTGCCATAGAACACCTTGTTCTGTTTGAATACTTGAGAGGCCTGCAAATAGACACAATGGTAAATAATACCATCTGCACCATAGATGGTTGTCAGGAGCAAACTGGTAGTTTTGGCAGCTGGTTAAGGCAGTCATGGCTTTTGGCATGTGAGGAGCTATGGGAGACAATTTTAGATTGTGAGGTAAGCACATTTTCTGAATGTTTCTGCTAAAATCCCTATCATTGAAATAGTTCACAAGGTTAGGATTCAAATTGTCATTTTGTAGGTTGAAGATTTAGCACCCCATTGAGATGAATTAAGCAACTCACACCTCTCAGCTCTTCTGTAGACTCAGAAAGAGTTTGACTATACCAGACCTAGCTACATCGCTCACGGCTGTGAAAAATCTCTGTTACGGAGTTAGATTGATCTAACTCCCACTGTAGATGCAGCTAGGTCGATGGAAGAGTTCTTCTGTTGACTTAGCTACTGCTTCTTGAGGGAGTGAGTTTACTATAGCGACAGAAAAACCCTTTCCATTGCTGTAGTAAGTGTCTAGTCTACAGTGGCGTAGCTGGAGCTGTTCTGCTCTAGCATTTGTAGAGTAGACATACCCTCAGTTCACATGTACAGGGTTTTCTTTACAAAAATTAATCTTTCTAGCCCCCATGATTGCAAACTTAAAAATGAGATTCTGGGGTGGAGTTTTGCAGCAAGAGGTGAATTTTATGGCATTAAAGAATACATTGGGACTCCAATTTCCCCACTTTTTATACATGGGAGACACAGAATGATAAAATGATTGGCATCAGGTCACACAAGAAGCCTTTGTGCCTCAAATAAAAGACCATCCCTCCTTCCATTGTGGTAGCAACAGGAAAAAACAAATACCTAATAAGAGTGGGGAAAGGGCCTCAGATTTTTAAATATCATCTAATTATCTTAAAATCTATTCTGATGTCAAGAAGATAGAGAGGTAAAAGTAATGTTTTGTGATATAAAGTGTTCCGATGTAGTACTTAGTGCATCTATTTTTGTTGCAACAGCACTAACGAAGCCCCATCCTAGAACTTGAATAGTTAATTGTGCTGATGCACAGAAAGATGCCATATCAAAAAAGTTATTTAATTAAAATCATTTAGTTAAAGATTTTTTTAGAATGCAGGAAGGAAAAAATGAATGGCAAACTGAAAATGCAGTATCAAAAACTTACTTTGAACCTCTGAAGATCTTTCAGATGTACACTAAATTATTATTTTAACAAAAATTACTTTGTTCTTCTGCTGTTGGAAATTCCAGATTATTCTCTCCCCCTCCCCCCAATGTAACACTTATTTAATTTAAATTACCTTCATGAATGCAGCGCCAAAGATAAGTTGCATCTGATTATCCCTAACAAATGAAGCCAATTTAGAACACAATATATAATACAAATAAGTATACATGTTCATGGCGCAGTTGACTTTCCTTAAAGCATTACATTGAAAATTGTAGTTAACTTTTGTAATTAGCTTAATTTATGACATTTAGACTTAAAGTAGAGAGATATAAAAGTTGGTGTAGAATATATCGTTCAAAAAGTTGTATTCATTTGCTGTATGCGTATGTATTTACTAATGCAGCTTCAGTCTGTCTGTACTGTTATATTGGCGTACAAATATATTTCCAGATCTTGAGAGGTCTACTGATCATCAGAGTCCAATGATTTAGCTTACAAAAAATACAGTACAAACAGATGTGGTAGGATATTGTAGAAAATGAAATAACAAATATGTAGTAATTTAATAAAAGTAAGTTCTGTCTTGGAGTTTTGGTGACAAACCCCATGACCAGCTCTACATTTGTTGTTTATAATGCCTGCAAGACCTAAATGGAAGTAATGTATTACATGGTTGTTTATCTGTAACATATATATAGAAATGAGTAAATCACAATATATGATAACCAAAAGAATATTACAATTCAGTTTCAGCAGAAGTAACCACAATCAAATCTGAAGTATATTTTTCTTGAAATTCACAAGGTTAGAAGCTTCTATGTGATCTCAAATAAATATTATTGCTCTAATGATGTATCATAACTTTCAAAAAGATGCCAACAAATATATGTTAATTTGTATTGTTGAAAGTGGTGGTAAAGGAATGCTGGATACATCTGAGTTTGCAATGAGAATGCCTTAGTGTCGGTGTTGATTAAATTTGGTGCAGCCAGTAGGCTTTACAGTATAAAGAATAAGAATCTGAAATCATTTAAAATATTGATGAATGAAATGTTCCAACCAAAATCTGAATCCAAAATCATGACCTGTTGTATCTGGCACAAGATATCATAGTTTGATAAACCCGCAAACAAGGTTCACTTTGAGAAATACTGGCCCCAATAAAGTTAATGGGAGTTTTTTCCATTGACTTCAGCGAGACCAGGATTTCATCCACAGTGAACTTTTTGGCCTGATTTGGGGGCACATGACTTTCTTTACGTTGTCTTGTTCCCTGAGAAGATATTTAGCTAACCTCTGAGTTAATCAATGGGCTGTTTAAATTGCATTTAATCCATATTTAAACATTAAGGAATCAGATCAATTTAAGAGCTGCTCCCGTGGCTCAACCCTCTCTCAATTTTTTGCTAAATATGTCAAAACTGGTTTCATTTTATGTATTGTGGACATGTACTTTGCAATTTTGGATAATGTTCATGTTTAATCAGAACCTTTTCATGTTTCAAGTCCTTGTTAAAAAGGGTCAAAACCTCCTCTGGTTCTTCCACCGTCAGTTGTGATTTTAAAATATCAGCTTTTGTGATTAAGTGTCTGAAGATTAGTATAATGTGTGTGTGTGCGCGCACGTGTGCAGGCCAACTCAGTTGTTTGTTCCCTTTATATATAATTTTATATAGATGTGTAAACAGAGAGATAAATTAATGATGCAATTCAAAGTTTTTATTTGAGGTAAAGATTTATCAATAGTTTTTTCCAAAATTAAAAAGAGATAAATATTATAAGAAAAAAGGGTCACATACACCTTTATTTAATGTCATTATTTAAAAGCACTGCATGGCAGATAAGGTCTTTTTGATACAGTGATTTTAATAATAGTTGTAGAATTTGTAAATCCAGCTGTTTAAACAGGATTCTGATAAGAGTAGAGCTAGGAAGACTGCATTGCAAGGAGACTTTTTCATGCAGCTTTGTTTTTAAAAGATGAAATCTCTGTCCAATATATTTAGCAAGGCCAAACATTTACTCACTCTGGTCAGCTCAGGCAGTTTTACTTTCTGGTGTCTTTGTACATAATGGGATTTAAAGCTGAAATTTTTCCATGAGTCCAGGAGCTGGGGCTTTAGGAAAGATACTAAATATCATGAGACTTGCAATAAAATTGCAAGAGTTGGCAACACTGGACTCGATTTATCTTGTGAAAGAAGGGAGATAGAGGGTCATTATTTGAGGATTTGCACAATCTACTGTGAGTGACGCATCACTTCAGTCTGACAGATGAGGTGGGCTAAGGACATACTGCCACCCACTTCCCTGTTCTTCCCTGGATCAAGAAGGAGCCTGGCAGAGCCCAGTGGAGCATCTGACCTTGCCCCACCCCTTTTGTCTTACCCTCCCAATAGGGAAACCAAGGTTAAAAAGGCCAGTGGGGCATCTGAGGAAAAGCCAAGCATAGGCAGCCCAGTAGAGTCGTGTGTTGGGTAGACTCTGTCTCCCTCCGTTCATGCATCCTTGTCCTTTTGGAACTCTATCTGCTGATTTGTTTTATCTATCAGCTTTCCCATCAGCTCATCTTGGACTCTTTCTCTTTGCTTGCAGTAGGTGGGTCCACTTCTCCAGGCTCCTAGTGCCATGTGTTTGCCCAGTGGAGGTGGAAGGGCCTGGAAAAGGGGGGGAAAAAGAGCATGTTGTCTGACCGTGATGAAAAATTCCATTTCCCACACTATGAAAGGGACTGCTTTAATTCATGGTCAAAAAATACTTTTTATCAGTGGGCTGTATTTTATTCACACACAAAATGTCATCCTCTTCTCTCTCTCTCGCACGCGCGCACACACACACATACAATATTCAGTTGAAATTATTTCCGTATCCCCAACTTATGAGTGATCTAGTCATTAGCTGTGGTTTTTGAGTCTCCTCCAGTGGGACAAGCTCTGGAGAACATTAATATTCTGGAGTCCCCCAAGTGGCAGCATGTGAACTTCTGTTCCAGGCCAACAGAGGACAGCTTTCTGTGTATGCTAAGGAGATATTTAAGTATCTGTTAACCAATCAGCACATCATGGAATCTAGGGAACGCAAGAGTTACAGAGGGGGCCCTACTAAGTATGTTGTATCCCAGAATATAATCGACCATCTGAAGTGTTTACTCTGTGAGAAGTTTGCTTTCATCATCAGTCAGCAATGGGTGAAGAATCGTGGTAAAATCTAAAAGATTCTGATTTGGCACGGAGACAGTAATTCCTCCTTACAAAAACTCCCGTGTCCATGAACAGACCCAACTCACTGCCAGTCATGGGGATTCTTAAAACAGAGAGACACTGCCGCCCTCTGCTGTAATTTGGATTCACACATTAAAGCCAGCAAAGGATCAAATACACACTCTGGTTTTGTTTTGGACTTGTGACGGCTAAGTTTTTTGGGACTCCATTTACAGGCAGGCTGGGACAGTGCAGGCATGGCTGATTTGTAAGGTGAACTGTATTATATGGGAGGGTTATGGGAAGCTATTCATTGTGGAGCCACATTGTGTATTTAAACTACATTCGTAAGTATATGTATATTCACATTGTGAAAAATGTGTTGTCTATTTTGGATGTATTTATTTCATTAGAATACAGGTAATTTAGACTGAATAAACAGGCGGGGTGCGGGGGGAGGGTGGGATGTGGGGATGGTGTAGATTCTGCCCTGAACAGAAGTACAGCAAAATCACGGCTTGTATTAATAATTTAATAAGCCCATACTCTGGAAATGCCTCCCATCCATATATCAATAAAAACAAACATGGCAGCAAAAACTTACCAGGCTCTGACTCTAGCTCCAGCACTTGTTCTCATACCACTTCTGCAGCAGGCTGCTATCAAGGTCCATCTGCAAATAGCTCTTCTGAGTACAGATCTTGGATGTGCTACAGCTGCCCCGGCAGCATAGCCTCTTCCGTTAAAACCCTTAACCCTAAGGCCACTTCTTGCTTTTCATCTGGTGGCTGGCTCTCTCCCAGTGGTGCCTGTGACAGCGGGTTAGTAGGGTGGCATCCCCACTCAGCAGATTGTCATGCACCACTGTGGGTTCAATGCTTGCTATAGTTTCCAAAACATAGTCAAATTCCTCATAAAACAGGCAGGAAGACAGGAAGTTCCCAACAGTGCTATTAGCATCCTTGACTTTGTGGTACTCTGTCTTCAGCCACTTGATTTGCTCGCTGCATTGTTCTAATCTCTGATCGATTGCCAGTGCCTCCAGCTGCTTGGATATAGTTTTGTAGCTGTGATCATTTCTTGTGCTCTTACAAAAGTTGAATATCTTGCTTGCTTCATGCCAGAGGTTAACCAGAATCTGTCTGTGTTTCTCTGGCCTGCTACCAGTGTGCTTGATTCAAGATTTTTTTATGCTGGCCATAGTTAATAAATGTGAGCATTGACTGAGTTTCCAGTTGAGCAGCCTGAATAGAAAAGAAGGGTTAAATGCCGAGCAGCTGCGTTCCTGGGAAACAAGTGGAAAGTTTTGGGATTGAAGGACTATGGGATAACATTGGTGGATTCTCCATACCTGAGTCTTGTGAGCTGGACTTGAGCTCTGTCCACAGTGAAAAATACCTGGCCTTTGACCTGTGTCACAGCAGGACTCAGTCTCTGACCCACCCTCCAGCAAGGTTCGTGGGCCTGCAAAGGAGTTTCTGACACGAGTCAGACTAATTATGGGGATGAAATGAGTGCTTGGGCTTAAAGCTGAGTCAGACCCCAGATTTAGTGTGCTGTGTAGACATAACTATGTAGTGCTTTTTAAAAAATTTGTTATATGCTCCTATCCCTGACTCTTAAGCACTTCAAATTTTATTTATCTTTGTAGTAACAAGGTGAAATAAAGAGACTATACAAGCCTGGTATTCTAAGGTTTATCTAATACTAGCCAATTTGATTGAACTTATTTTTACATAGGGCTAAATGGAGCTGTTACTGTATTTCAGGGGTTCTCAAACTTTGTTATAGTGAGCTTCCCTGAGCTAAGGAAAAAATTGCACCTTTCCATGGTTTACTAAGACAACACAAAGAACTGAAAATGCTGTACTTTACAAGGATATGACTAATAAAGTAGAAGGGCTTTGATCGATATAGTTATAATGAGAGTATTAGGGTCATAAGCACTAATTTCATTTCATAAAGCACCTTTCGTGTTATCTCTCAGTGCTGTTCAAAAAGAGTACCAATCGCAGTAGCTAAAATAACACTGCACAAACATTTTAAGAAATCATAACTGATTGTGTGATAACTCCCTTTCTTCCCAATTTGCAGGGGCTCTGGGATGAAGAGAACAGGGCTTGCAGGTGCTGGGTTTACAGGTAGGGAGCGAGGTCCCTCTTTAGTGCAGGCAGAGCCCCCATGCAGGCCGCAGACTGGGATAATCAGAGTGCGGCACTCACAGGTCCACCAGCACTTTGAGGTCCATGTGGCTCTGGTGCAGCAGGAAGTCAATGACGATGCTGAGCAGTAGCGTGAGTGAAGGCTGCTGTTATAGTCTCCGCGCTTGGGGGAGACCAGGTCAAGGCAGATCACCCCCAGCAAAGACTGGCTGCTTACTTAGACTCCAGCTGTACCGATGCCATGGGGAAGCAGCACGTCACATGGAGCAAGAACCTGCCACACCTAGAGACCACCACCATGATAGGGGCACTGAAACAGAAATGCCGCTGGCTACTGGCACCACCCTGGCTTCATAGTTTGAGAACCCCTGCTTATTGTATATCTTCTCTTCGGGACAGTTACCTAAGGAGCATGGTAGAATACTTTCTTAGGCAAGGACAGCAAGGTTGGTATGAGTATAGCAGAGGAGAGGCAAGATTGTGGTACACTGTAGTACTGCAGTACCCAGTACTGTCCACAGAGAATGGTAAGGGTATTAGAAGTTTATAAGAAATGAAAAATTTTCAGTATGAATTTTTCCTATTAATAGTCCAGTTTAACTGCTACTCTTGAAACATTTGTCATTGCAGCATACAGAAAGTTTTGGGGAGGTTTAAAATATTTTTCTGTCACTCAGAAGATATTGAATTTCTTGTCTTAACCACTCGTGTTTTAAAATAGGATTCTGATTTAGATGAATCACATTTTTTAAAGTAGTAACTGTGCGTGTGCGGGAGTGTGTGTTTATGCTGTGGAAACATATATAGAATACTTATAATCAGTGTGAGAGCTTGTCAGTGTACTGCTTTTGATGTCTGATTAGATGATCATAGGGACATCTGGAGTGAATTAGTTTTGAAGTTGTTGGTGTGAAGCACTGCAGAAGCCAAAGCTGTCTGGCAGTTTTAAACCACAAAAAATGCTGCTACTTAAGAATCTCTTATAAAGCATAACGTGCGACTAGCTAAGGACTGTCAAGTTAACAAAAGCTGCACTTTCATCCTGATTTTTCTTGTTTCTCAATTCTGTACTAGTTTTCCTTCTACCTTTATTGTGCAGTTTGCTATGGCATGTGCGCCAAAAGGAAAACCAGTATGTACTTCAGAAGAAAGGCTAGGAGATTTAAACCAAATATTTAACATGATTTGAACACATTGAATTGATTAACTGAAAAAGGAGGTTAAAGTGTCCTATGGTGTGTGTGCGCGTGCGTGCTCCAGGATGCTTTTAGTTCTTTGTGATTGCTTGCTATATTTGAACATAAGAGTTTATTATTTTTTCTATGCATTTGAGTACCAACTACTAGGGATTAGTAGAGATAAAAGGTCAAAAATAATACATTTACATACTTTTTCTATTTGAGATGGACAGCTGGATCTTTTTGTGGTATTTAATAAGAGCTGGTAATTAACAGTTGCTATTTTTGCAAAATTATTAGACTAACACTTCAATTTACTGATACTCGAAAGTTTATATCTAGTAGAAGCAATAGGCATTATCCATCATGATCACAAACATGTTACTTTCCATAATTTGAGCGTTTCCAAGGAGAGAAATGTAGATGGTTTTTATGAACATGTATGAACAAAAGTATGTAATACATCAAATTTTCAAAGATGGATGTTTGCTGTGGTGCTGGAGCTGTACTTAGAGTTACTGGCTTTTGTTTTTCTGTTTTAAAATATTCACTGGGCCTTCAAAGAGTCCTAGGTCCTGATTGTTCACCATCTTCCACCTTGTGTGGTTGTTTGATTGTACAAGAAGGCAGTGGAGAATCAGGCTCCATGCAAAAAAGGAGAGAGCATATTTTGCAGAGAGAGGAATAAAAAGGCAGGTCATGGAGGTGAGACATGGCTGACCAAAAGCAAGATTGGCTTTCAGTGGTGTTTACATGTTACATCTCTCCCCACATCTTAGAGGTCCTACCAAATATTATCATTCCATCTGGGAGAGGTTTTTGTAGGCAGTTTAGTTAAGCGTGGGTTTCATAAACTGCATCATCACCAGTTTGTTGCACTGATATTAGAATAAAACTTCAGTAAGTAACTTCACTGACAAGCTTGACAGTGAAATTTAAAAACTGAAGTGGAGAACAACAGTCAAAATGTCACATGCAGTTCTCTCACGTACAAGCTTTAGAAACATTTTGCTAAAATAAAGTGGAATCTTACATGAGTCTAACTTAGTAAAATGTATATTATACAAATAACTTTCCATGCACATAATTGTCCTTCGGATAGTCCACTCTGAGAGTAGTGGCAGAGGTCTTACTGAGTGATTCATTGGTAACCTCTAAGTAATATATGGAATTTAAGAGAAACTGTGCTCAAACATTTTAATATAGCATATTTTAGTGTACTGAAATATGTTGCTAACCTTTCAGATTATAGTTCATGTCTGTATGCCACTGCAAATGAGTTCAGTGGCTTTGTTTCAGTCTCTAATTGACAAAGTGTACAAGTACTCAGTGTTTAATTTGGCTCAATTAGCTCTGTGTATTTGGGAGAGTGAGCATGGATCCTTAATTACTTGTTCCTAGAGATTTTTCAAGACGGGGGTTCAGTGATCATGGGTACCTAATGTCTCCCCTGACCTGTAGTTACATATTTTGAAATTATCATGTTGGCCTGCCACTGCATATACATGAGCCCTGGGAAAATCCTGATTCTTGGCAGTCATAATTTACAGTAAGTTCATAAAACAATTTACTAAACACTGAAATTAGAATATATCCTCCCAAGATTTCAGTTTTTACATGCCCTTTTGATCTCACTTGCATTTGTATTTATATTAGTGACATACCAAAGCCGGAAGTGAAAATTTTAGACATCTTTACATTTGGAAGGCAGTGGTGAGGGAGAGTCAGCAATCATGATTTAAAGCCAAATGTATGGCTTTGGTTGCATGTCAGATCCAAAACAAGGAGGGGCCCATTTTCCAATTCCAGTTTGGGTGCAGTTGAAATCTCACAGGAGAATACAAATTTTGGTCCAGAATAGGATAAATTTTGCAATAACAGCTGATATCGTCATGAGATTTATGCAACTTTGGTTGAAAAATCAATTGGGAATGGCTATGTGATGTTGGTGGTACCAAACAGTTGTTGCCTTGACTCAGCCCTGAAGCCTCAATTTAACCTAGATCTGAATCCAGACACCTTGACCCTCAAGCCCAGATCTCATTTATATTAGTAAAATGTACAGATATGCATGATATTTTTCCTACTTGAATTAGTTACTGGTTACTCGCAGGCATTTGTGAGTAATATTTAAATGCTTAAATTGCAAAGCATAAGGGAATTGGTTGAAGGAGTATCATGAGACCTAAAATAGTTTCATATTACTCTCCCAGCTAGTCAATGATTGTTGTCATCCAATCTATTGTCTATTTAGCAATTGGCTGAGACATGGTGACGTGATCCTGTAACCTACTATAAAAGAACCTCTGCACAAGATAGGTCTGCTACATCTCATCTAGGGCTAAATAATCTCCTATTTGAGGCAATCACACTTATTCTACATTTAATACTGTGGGAGGTAAATTGGGCTCTTTTCCTTCGTCTCCTGCTGCTTTTTCGTGTTAACCACAGTCTATAAAATAGACACTGGAAAAATGACATGAAAATGGCATACATGTCAGCTTTTCTGAAAGAAAGGAAGGTGCTCCATTTCTGCTGGCCTAATCTAAGTCTGGGAAATATGATGATTGCTCTTCCATTTTGGAGTTGGGATTGAGGGGAGAATCTGTGCAAGGCCTGCTGTCCTTCAGACAGCAGAGTAGACATCAAATGAAAAATGCTATTGTGGGGGGAGTGGGCTTCTATGAGCAGCAGTGCTGAGCAAGGGACAGCTGTTCTTCATCCTCCTCATCTTTTGACATTTTCCACAGGAGCCAAAATTAATTATCTGTTTCTGACCCATGAGAGGCATATTCCAAGGGGAATTTTATTAAAGACTTTTAGAAAAGTTGCAAGAACATTGAGGAAAGGGGAGGGTCAGGGAACAAGACAAAGGTTAAATAGATTCTAAAGCCATGAAGGAGACATATTTCCATTTACCAGTAAAAGGAATGATGTTATTCCCTTCTACTTGGTTTGAAAGTCTAACCAAAACTTGGAAGTGCCAGCAACGAAGATTCCAAATAGCTAGTATTCTTAGTAACAAATCTAATTATAGTGGTCTATCAAAACCTGATGCAGTGATAGTCCTCTTCTCGAAAGAATTTTCTGCTCTTCTCATAAATGAGGAGTGAGTTTGTTTGTTCATTTTCAATTCCTGTATTTACCACACAGGCCCATAGACTCTTCGCACAGAATTATGAGATCTCAATCATAGGTGCAAAGGCATCAGCAGTTTCCACATGCTTCCACAACGGCAGTCTTTTCTGGTTTAATGATCTTAGTGAAAACACAAGTACTGAGTCTAAAATAATAATTGGAGGGATTGCCCTATTACTTCCCAGGTGACAGCACCACAGGAGGGAGCTGAAAGAGATGCCAGTGATCAAAAAGGCTATTAGCTGGGCATTAGGCAAACATAACACCTTTCTCCTAGTCTTATAGTTGAAGCAAGAAACTTAATGGGACAGAGGCTTTATAGACTTTATTTTGCTTTGTCAGTGTCCAGTTCAATTGCTATTTTAAAAATAATAGTTTGAGACAAGTGAATGGCAGTATTCCACTAGATAAACCAAACAGGCATTTGTTATTGACAAGTAAGATACATTTCTAATATTAATGGACCTTTGCAAATAAAATAAATGTTGTTTTTGCTTAATGTTCCCTTTGTTTTTTACTGAGATGACATATAAATAGATTAATCCAATTTTTGAGCTTTTACGCTGACTATAATATATATTTAAAAATACAATGTTAATATACAAAGCATTGTAAAATTATAGGTTTCAGGCCTGCTAACACTTATTATCTCTATGGTGCTTGCGGCCACGAGTGATCTCATTTACCTATTTTATGAGTTTCCCAAATATAAGTTTTGCACACAGGTTTTATCTGTAAATGGTTTGTTTTTTTAATACCTTGTTGGTGACATCATGATTCCCATGACAATTGAAACCGTTTGTGGTTATTTCTTTAATTTGTTAATGATTCATTCTGAGTCTGAACTTTCTTGCTACGAGCTCAGCCAGAAGGCTCCATATGTGGGGCTAGTTTGCAACTTTGAGGAAGTATAGGGATAATACCCAAAGAAACAAGGTTAATAAGTGAAAAATAAACCCCAGAAACGATATTTGTTGTTTTAATGTGTACAGTTTACTATTGATTTATTTCGCGTTTTGAAAAAGATGAAATAGTTTAGGCTTTTGGCTGGTGTATATTAACTATCTCAAATATTGTTTCCAAGAGGAAAATTGTTAAATGGTACAATATAGATTAACCAGGAATACAAATCATAGCACTTTATAGCTTCTGGAAGCAAATCAGAGTGTTATCAAAATTAAGAGTAGTTGAGAATGTTCTATTTCAGGCATATCAGGAGCTCTGTATACTGGTGAAGGCATGCTACATCACTGGAAAGTAATTCTATCTAAGTGATGTTGTCCTGTGACTCATATCTATCAAGTGTGCAGTCACATAATATGCTTTACTACCAAGATATATTGTAAAGTCAATTATTTTTTTATCTCTGAGATTTTCTTGTTTGACAAGAGTGGACAAAATTTATGTATTTATTTATATAAAATATAAGAAGATGGCTAGCCAACAGTGTAGGCACCCTAATACCTTTATTAATTATAAAATATAATTATATCCCAGCAGCATTGAAATGATCATTCCAGCAGGAACTCAGCCAGCCAGACACGGTCTGAAACTCTTTTCCACCCCTTCCTCATCTAGGAAGCATTCCTTCAGCCCTCTCCAAATACAGTCTCAGACAAGGGCCTTTTGCAGTGTGCCTGGAAGGTCACTAAATATGGGCTATTTTGGGAGGGGGTCGGGGGGGTAAGTTCCAGACTCCCAGAGCCCACAGAGATCAGTTGGACAGCCGCCTTCTCTCTTATAGTGAGGAGGATCCAGCTTAGGTGCCCCTGCTGACCCACAGGTGTCAGCGCATCAGGGTGCAAAAGGCAATCCCTCAGTTAGACCAGTCACAGGCCATACACTAACACTTTAAACTCCACTCAGAGACCAGTAAAGACCATTAAAAAAACTATAAAGACATTTTATGATGTGGAATAGTTTTGACCTGGATTCAGCAAGGTATTTATGCATATGCCTAACTTTAAGCAAGTGAATAGTCGCATTGGCATGTGCTTAAGAACCTTGCTGAATTGAGATCTGTCATATTTTTTTTGCAGTTTTTTCAGTTAATTTAAGTAAGCAAGGGAGACTAAATTTGCAACTAAACTTTTTTGAGCTCTACTTTTTGGTAATTTTAACCAGAATGAGAAGCGAAAACTTGACATATTCTGCACGAAGCTGGGATTGGGGAACAGAAGATTCTGGCAAAATAAGACAGATAGCACTGAAAGTGTTTAACTTCTATTCTAATATGTTTTTCCCTCTGCAAATGGCACTCTGGGGTTCATTATAGTGTGCTCTCGTAAATCGCCTTTTCTGACTCAAGGCTGTTGTGCCTTGCAATTTAAAGCAGATAGATGCTGGCACATTTTTTCTGTTTAATTTTATGAAGTTGTCAGATACTGAAACTGTTCCTCATACTGGAAGTGCTTTGAAGTGGAGAGATAAACAAAGAGCTAAAATAAAATTAAAAGGAACACAAACAACTTTTCATCTTAGTGTTTTTTGAAATAATCTGAATGGATGCCGTAGCCTTGTGCCACTGTAGTAAGTCTGGCAGACCTTATCCGATCAATCTGAATTGAGTTAGTGTATATGCAGTAAGCAGAAACAGGTGGAAATTAGTTTATCTGTGCCAGACTCTTTCTATTTACTTTGAACAGCACAACATAAACTAGTTTTTAGACCTGATTAGTTTTGTTTATTTTCAGAGCTGGGTGGAGGAAGAACATGTGCTAGGTCTATACTAGCTATTAAGACAAGAAACCATTATAAAGTCCTATATGGCTGCAAGTGTGACCTCTGTAGATAACAGAGGAAAGTCTTAGTATAGCTAAGTTTGAAATGTGGCCACAACCAAGCAGAAATAAAAATAATTATCCCTGGTCCTCTTAAGTCTCATTTTAATAAACAGCTGGATTTCATGGTAACTAACAAAGAGATGAGAATATCCCCCCCCAGGATCTAGAACCACTAAGCTACTGCAGCTTGGAAAAAAGTTAAAATAGCCTCTTGCCGCTTCTGCAGGTTCACTTTTCTCCTCCATCTTCCACAGCAACTGATACAGGAAAGAACATGTTCAGCATAAGCAAATGGTGTTTTAGCAGCAACTCTTGCATATATTTGGCTGTATGATTCCCACTAATTTTTCATCTTAATGGGCATTAGGGATCCAAATACCTTTGACAGCTTTGAAAATCTTAGCCATCCATATATAACTCTCTCCAGCAATAAGAAATACCTACAAGACAGAGGAATACAGACCTCCTAGAAGTGGTGGAGTAGGTTCCCTCCCTGCTACCAGGAACAGTTTCACTTCCTGGGTCTGATAGCTTCACTGCCCGGACTCCAAAAGTAGTAAGTTGCACTTCCCCTTCCCAGCAGGCAGCAAAGCAACTTCTCCTGCTCAGGCAAGAATCAGCACCAGCATAGGACATAGGTTAAGTCTCCTGCTAGTCTGAACCCTAATTCTTTCTCTTCCCTCCTTCTGTTCCCCCCAAAGTACAACTCAATTTCCCACTATCTGGAGGACATTTTTGCCAATGTTCCATTTTCCCAGTACACAGCAGCATCATATCCAGTGTGTCAAGTGCATCAGACATCAACATTTAAATCAGTCATCCTGAGAGACTGAGTAATCGTGCCACTTTTCAGATATCTGAGACATGACAAGATCCGTATCACTTCTAATCAGGCTGACAACTCCCCTTCATTCCTCATCAATACACAGCATATCTGGAAAATGTAAACACTAGCCAGTGCTCGGAAAGAAGATGGCTGGGGAGCATAGTCCAATCCAATGCAAACCACCTCACATGGGTTCAAAACAGGCAAACACTAGGACATTACCCTTGTGTTAGTCTTTGCAGTATCATTGTTTGATAAACCGTATAACATCCACTTGAGCTAGTCTGCATCACAGAAACCACCTCACCTCCTAGTGTGTTTTGGTGTCCACAAGTGCAGACCCAGGGATTTAAAGTCTGGAGGCAGAGTAGCCATTTTTTTCCAGTCAGGACTCGTGTGTATGTGTGTGTAATAGCTTGTTCAAAATAAAATCCTGTAAATGCATCTGCTTAACTTGGAAACCTAGGGACAAGACTGATCTGGGCATCATGCTAATCTGTAAATCACCAGAAACCGAAATCTTCCCAGAGCAGGTGATAGAGATGTTGTCTACACAGAGATAAAATTCATAGGACTCAATGTCTTAGGACACTTCAGTATCCAGGCAGATGTCACCTCTGATGTAACCTATAATCTCTGATCCAAACTATGCACCTCATAGGTAAACTCTGGACTCACGCATGTTGCCAGCTATACCCTGCTCTGGATGTGTTCATAAGAAACTCAAGAACTGCGTCTCCTCCTCTTCTCTCCACCTCTTTCTGATTAGACTAATTCTGCCTTCAGTTGGAAGTAAGAATGCTTCCCATTGCAAGACAAGAAGAAACCACCACTGTGTTCTTCCCCTGGAAAGTCATGGGCTGCATCTACACTGTGCTGCTGTGCGAGTATGAATTGCAGAGCGCACTGAAGTGTTGCACTCTTACTGCCCCATTTGGACACTGCTTGCACAAACTAAAAAGTACCTAGTTTGCATTAATGTAGGTCCTGTTTCAGTTCATGCCAGTGGTGTCCACACATGGCAATTTGAGCACAGAAATTTGGTGCGCTCTGCAATTTACACTCATCAAGTCTGCACTGTGGCTCAGTGTAGACAAGCCCTAGGACTCACTTATAGAACTTTGCCCAGCTTTGAGGCTGAGCAATGGAAGAGTTAGTGAAGCAGTACAGTTTCCAGACTGCCTCCACTCAGCCCCAGAACTCTGCATTTCTCAGAGTGAGGAATTATTTTATTGCACACAGGTTAGATCAATCATATCCAGGATGGCTTAATGGGCCACCAAGAACAACAAGCTGAACATAGGACTAGAAACACCATGTCCTCCTTTCAAGAATTCAACTCACTCCCAGAAATAGTAGAGCACTACTTGAAGCACTAATGGCATTTGGGCTCACCACTGATGACTCGGACCCCTGTTTATCCTGGATAGTAAAAGAGACCAAATAATCTTACTATCTGAGATAGTCGATGCTTCCTTTGACGAAGAGGATCTGCTCCCATCCTAAAATGTGCAATAGACTGAGTATTAATTGCTTGGCACTAATTACTTCACAAACTATTATTTGCTACCAACCTCCTTTTAAAAAGCAAGCTAAGTGAGACTGGTTATGCCAGCTAGCTTCTCATTGATAGCTGGTGAGGGCTTTGGAGGTGGAGGAACAATAGGCCATAATGCTTCTCTAGGTTCAGTCTGATGGGAAGGACCTGATTCACTTCCGGTTATTGGGCTGAAGTTGCAGGTGACACCCAGGTCAACATCTTTCTGTCAAATATAAGCAACAATTATCTCCCAACTTTTTCATTGCCCAGACAAAATCAGCACCTGTAAGGATAGCAGCAAGCTTAAGCTGAACAAGGCAAGACTGAAGTGTTATAGGAGCAAGAGAGAAGAATTTGCTGCCTCTTTATTATCCCTCACTTTCAAAGGCATCTGTGTTCAGGCTTTTAAGTTGGTCCGCAGCGCTGTGGTCTTATTGGACTGCTTGTTGCTGTTGATGTCTGAATTGCCATGATGACTGAAGCATCCGCTTCCTTCTGACTGGATAAGGGATTGTGCCGCTTGATATAGGACTCAGACATAGCCATGATAATCCATGTATTCATGACCTCCAGGCTTGTTTATTACAATTTATATTGGAGAGAAACCACATACCCTGAAAAAGCTCCAGTTGGTACAAAATGCAGCAGTCTGTCTTCTTAGCTGCACAGGTCAGCATGATCACGTTGCCCCAGTTCCCTATCCCCTGTAACAGCTATTCCCCATTGAATACAGAGCACCATACAAAGTAGCTGTGCTGGATTTCAAAGCCCTCCATGGGATTATACCCAATTACTTGAGATTCATGCTTTTCCCGCCCTGACTTCCACAGGATATTACATTGCCCTGGAAACAAGAAACTCCTGCACTCAAAAGCCATTGAAAGACAGATATTAGACAGGATCCTAAGTTAGGGTCCTGGACAATGGACTGAGTAACTTCTATCCCTTGTCCCATTCAGAAGTAAATGCAAAACTAATTTCTTTGACATGGCTGTTGTTCAGTAAGGTGTGTCTACACACACACACAGAGAAACAAAAATAAAGTATTCAAGATATTTCTTCTACTCACTGGGAAGAAAGAAGGAGAGAGAATATTTTTACTTGTATTTTTAAATACATGGAAGGCACTAACATACTACAGTCAGTTTTGTAGGCTATTAAGTATGCAGATAAATAGAAACTACAGTGTTCACTAAAAGCAAAACTGCAAGCAAAGTACAGTAGCTTGAAATCAATTGTTTTACTATTAAAAAGATCTGTGGAAATGCCTTACAATCCCATGAGTCAAGATGGGGAAGCTTTAATGTGTGACCTCAGTACACAAAACATTCTACTAGCTAATTTATTTTTTACCAGCTGTTTGTTTCAATTAGTTTAGCATAGATCTTCTTGTTTTCCAATAGGTGCATAGACATGTTGTTCTTTCAGCAGTTCTGCTTGTGAAGTATTTCTAATTATAATCAGACCTGGATAATTCATGTTTGGTTTACCTGTAAGCAATAATATTTTAAATAATTAAGTGATAAACAAAACTGCACTATATGCTGGGTATAAGCTTATTAAAATGAAGTCTCACACACACACATACACACACTCTTTAACTTCTAGTTAAGGCAACATTAATATTGAAATGAACCTCAATCCATGTTTTGCCTTCTAAGCATCATAAATACTCAGTATCCGATTTCTTGTCACTTCCCGCATCCATACTTCCTATTCCTCCAGCTCAATCATAGACAAAACTTGAACTCTGACTGTGGAACTTTTTAAGGTGGAAATAGATTACTGGCTTCTGAAATAGAAGTTTAGCAGTAACATTTTAAGGAACCCATTTTGCCTATGGGTTGCACATTGGAAGTAAGGAGAGTTTTTTAATGGACTTTAATTTCTATATGAAGACGTGCTCATTATATCATGTCAATTATTACTGCCTCTGTGCAAAACATATCTTTCCATCAACTATATCTTTCCCGGCACACCTGCACTGAGTGACCATACTGAGGTTCTAGTAGCTACTTTTGAACTTTAAGCTGCCATGCCTTCTTTTCTTTTCTGCTATTGCCGGGAATGAACTGATATTAAAAATATAAACAAGCAGACAAATAAACTGTATAAAAAACCCACCTCAGACCAAGGTAGTTTGCAAACTACTTGATATTAACTGCATACCCTACTTCCATTAACTTCAGTAACACTGTGATTGTTGTCTGGCACAGGGAAAGGAAATTATCACTGGACTACAGCATTCAATTTTCCAATCTTGCTGAACACAACCCAACATTTTAGGACCATTCAGTGATGGCCAGAGTTGGAACTTCTCAGGTGCAGCTTAAGAAGCTGACCAAAATATAGCTATCCACATCTAGTTTTTAAAAAAAAAATCATCATGACACTTAATGGAAACTTGAGGGAAAATCACAGACCTGATAACACAAGCCAGCAGCCTTTATATGCTACTCGGATATAAGGTTTTTTATTATTATACATTCAGTGCAGTAGTTAAAATGACCCTAACCTAGAATTTGTCCGACTGCAATGATGTAATTTGTTTTGATTGAGATCTAAGTGTGGAAAGACCAAGTTAATAGGATGATAATTAGTCAACACCCACTAAAAACAGTTGGGGAATTTAGTTAGATTTTGTTATATGGAGCTAAAAGTTTGGCAACAGGCTATACTATGAAGTGTATTGAATGTCTGAGATATGACTATTCCTTATTTGAAGAAAGTAAAGAAAAAAGGGTTATTCTGTCACAGTGAATGTATTTCCCTTGAAATTGCTCAAATATCTCCTACATAGGTGTGGGGAGATGATGGAACTAGTTAATGGTACTGTAGGAGGTAGATTAGATGTCTCCTTTCACTCTGTGTCATAGACATCTGTCCTAAACATGCCTCTGAAGATATCTTGTTTACAGGAAACTACTGCCATAAGTGATACCATTTACTTAAAAAACAGATACTACTGCTGGAAGTCCATTTTATTGCTAACCATTCTTACAGCTCACTTATTTCCCTGTCTGAACAATGGGAGACTAGTGAGCCATCATAGGACTTTCCATGTTTGTTTGGGGAGGTACACAAGAAACAGGAAATGTAATAACCTGCTCTATTGTCTCTTATTGAACAGTACTCATTTGATCGTGTCACTTGTCATGCTTACCTAAGCAGCAACAATCTACTCCCTGACCCTTGCTCTTGCAATTAAGGATGCGGCTTGTTTAGTTTACAACTATAGTGCAATTAAACCCTTCCAGAATCCCAAAGAAGCAATTTCAGTCAATAAACATACCTTTAGTGATATGAAAATGAAGTTAGCGATAGGGATCATGTTGTTTATTTTCCTTGAATTAATTAGAAATCAGGAGTATTAGTAGCAGTTCTTGCAGTATCTGTGATTGGTCCCTTCATATTTATAATCTTTACCAGTAGGAGATATTATGCAAGACACTGCTTGTTATAGTATTTCAAGCCTAATTAATCTATATGGCTTTATTACTGCTGTGCTGGTTTTTCCGAGTGAATTTCCATCTGATGATCCGTCTTTGCTTAAAAAATTTCAATGCAACGTGTTTTCTCTCAATCACATTTTTCATAAAATAATTATTTTGCTTTTTCCATTGCAATTTGTACCACCGTGCTGTCAAATTATTTACTCAACCAAGCTGTTACTTCAAAAAGCAGTTAATAATTAACATAAAACCAAGAGCATTTAACAAAAGGTTATTTTCTAGTGTCTTTTTAAACCCCGAGAGAGGTTGAAAATAATACCTTCATGGATTCAAAAGGATTTGTTAGAAATATTCTCTCAGGTGATCACTCTTTGTGTTTTAAATTACCTTGTGGATTTAAAATAAGCCAGTGGTATTAATGTCTCACTCATGTGAGTCGATTCCGATGGATTTATTAATAATATCTACTCATAAATGCAGGGTAACAGCACAGCTGCAATTTCAGATCCTAAAATGAGGTTTAGAATATTGCACCTTTGTATACAATTGTACAGAATTAAAATGCTAGAGTTGCCTTAATTTCCATGGAGGATTAAGATCAAGATCAAGAGCTCTATCTAGGACAGTATGTTTTCTTATGTTTAAATGGCAATTCCTAATTCTTCAAAGGGATTCAGACTTTCATTTAACCCTTATTATACCTGTTATGTGTTGGTTTTCTTAACTCCACACCCGCATCCCCATGAAGGAGACTGTTTGATTGGGCCTGCGGGGGGCAGAGACCCCCAGTAATCTTGAAAGGAGGGGCAGGCTTGTCAACTCCTGGGCCTCCCCGTCTCCCAGAGTAGCTATAGATCAGTGGTTCCCAACCTGTGGCCCATGGGCCAAGAGTGGCCCACAAGGGCTTTCAAAGTGGCCCACCACTTCCCTCCCACTGGTTTCAGAAGGGAGCCGCTGCCTAAGGACGCAGGCAGAGCATGTTGCCGCAGGTCTAAAAGACCAGTGCAGGCTCCTTGCTGCATCCAAGAGGACAGAAGATCAGCACTCCCTTCTTCTTGGCTCCTTGGGAGCATGGCAAATTGCTTCGCCTGGGTCCCTAGGCACTGGAGTCCCTGCTGGAGGCAGAGGGAGGGGAACACTGATCTCCCGTCCCCCAGCTACAGAAGGGAACCGCTGCCTAGGGACCCAGGTGGAGCATGTGGGGCTACTGGACACGTGTGGTTTCCCTGTACAGCTACAGACTGGGGACCGATGAGCTAGGCAGCAGTTCTACAGAAAAGGACCTGGGAGTTAGTAGATAAGAAGCTGGATATGAGTCAGCAGTGTGCCCTGATTGCCAAGAAGGCTAATAGCATGTTGGGCTGCATTAGTAGGAGCATTGCCAGCATATCGAGGGAAGTGATTATTCCCCTCTATTCGGCATTGGTGAGGCCACATTTGGAGTATTGTGTCCATTTTTCGACCCCCCACTACAAAAAGGATGTGGACAAGTTGGAGAGAGTCCAGTAGAGGGCAACAAAAATGATTAGGGGCTTGGAGCACAAGACTTATGAAGAGAGGCTGAGGGAACTAGGCTTGTTTAGTCTGCACAAGAGAAGACTGAGGGGGGATTTGATAGCGGCCTTTAACTACCTGAAAGGGGGTTCCAGGGAGGATTGTGCTAGGCTGTTCTCAGTGGTAGTAGATGACAGAACAAGTTGCAGTGGGGGAGGTCTAGGTTGGATATTAGGAAAAAGTTTTTCAGTAGGAGGGTGGTGAAGCATTGGAATGGGTGGTGATGGAATCTCCATTTTTAGAAGTTTTTAAGCTGCGACTTGACAAAGCCCTGGCTGGGATGATTTAACCGAGGTTAGTCCTGTTTTGAGCAGTGGGTTGGACTAGATGACCTCCTGAGGTCCATTCCAACTCTAATATTATATGATTCTATGTTTGTTTCCCATACTTTTTCCCCTTCCTGTAAATGAAGCCCTCAAAGCATGCAGCATCCATTCTACTGCAGTTACTAGTTGCTGTCCCACCCTCCCACTCTTATACTGGAGGTGTCTTTTGAACTGATGCTGCAAGTCTGACCGCCAGCTTTTAGGATTGGGAAGGAATTTTTCTCTTGGTGCAGGCTTGGCAAGATGTCCATCCATTGGGCTTTTTGCCTTCCTTGTCACATTGCAGAGGCCCAGATTTAGGCTAATGAAAAGTAAGAATAGGATTTAAAAGTTGTAAATTTGTAAGTGGGTTTGTGATTTAATCCCATCTTACAGCTGGGGTCCTATGTGGGTGAGAGACTAAAAGGGACTGCCTCTCAAAGGTAAGCGTGAGATGCAGGAGATCAACTAGTGGATGTTATTAGTTTGGAGGAAGAGACTAAGTCTTTGCAGATTTATGTACCCTAATTCCACCTTGTAAAATGTGCTGAATGCTCAGAGTTAGGTTGAAGAGAGCTAACCTTGAATTTGTGATTTGGTATGCAGGCCATTTAACACTGTTCTGGACTTAAATTAATGCTTATTGTTTTTATTTATTTATTTATTTATTTGTTTTTTTGTGGAGAAGACACTAGCCTTCCGCTCCTGGAAGGCTAAAAGTTAATTGTGCCCTTCCACTTTAAAATCTATTCCTATGTTTGTCCTGTTCTCCTGCGAGTTTTGCTCAATACCCCATTATCCGTGTGTACAGTAGGCCAGGAAGATCACATTTTGTTAATTTCTTTTTTGAGGAGTTCATGTCTTGGAGGATAGATTCTGCAAATATGAACGTGTTCAGTATATTAGCATTTAACAGGAAATGCTTTATTTTAACAGCCTGTGTACGTCTCTAGAGTTAACAGAGATATTGGGTGGCTTTGCATTTTCCATACTCTGGTGCAGAATAAACAAAAGCTTGGGGCCCTGTGGATTTGTGTACTGTTCTGGGAAATGTTGTGACGCTTTTTATTGTCCGTATGACCAGATATAATTTTGGGGGCTTTTTAGCTCTAGTTTTCTTAATTTCTTATGACACTGAATCCTCATCTGTAATTGGAAAGTAAGGATTAAATTTTAAATGTCTGAAGGGATCATGCTTAGTGTATTACAAATAAGATACTTGCACTGAAATGAACTGATAAGTCTTTCATTAACTCAGTGTCTGAATCTATTGAAGAGCAAATAAGTTTGCAGTCTACACACACAAAAGAAAAGTGAATACTTAACTGTCACCAACAATGAAAATGCTTTTTATTTATCTAATGGTATGTCTACACTGCAAAGTGAAGTCAATTTAATTTCAGTTGACATTCACCCACCGAACTAATGAAGTCGGTCAGACGTGATCACACCATGCTCATTGTGTTGGGGGAATGCGTCCTCACCAGCTGCGCTTATATCAATAAGCAGAGCAGTGCACAGTGGGTATGTATCCCACAGTTCAACTAGCCACAGGGGCTTTTGGGAAGGTCTTTGACCCCCCGTGATGCAATGTCCTCCCTCCAATGTCAACAACAAACAGACTGACACTTTTTCATGCCATTTTTCAAAACCCTGGTTCTGCATACACCATTGTTGGAGAAGCATGGAGCCCGTTCAACTCTGCACTATCTTCATGAACATCACAAATACCTTCTGACTTATCCTGCAGTATATACAAGGCCAAGAGCGGAGCTGCAGCACGGAAAATTGCAATGTTACTCAAGCTGCCCTGCTATAAGCCATAGAACGAAACAGTTCGCGGTTGCTGCTGGCTGTCGTGCAGCAGCTGAACTTGGTGGAGCAGCATTTCTTGTCCTGGGAAACAAGCACTGACTGGTGGGATTGCATCATTATGAAGGTATGGGATGACGAGCAATGGCTGCAGAACTTTCAGATGCTTAAGGCCACTTTTATGGAACTTTGCGCAGAGCTGTCTCCAGCCCTGAAGTGCAGGAATACTCACTTGAGACCTGGTCAGACAGTGAAGAAGTGAGTGGCCATTACTCTGTGGAAGCTAGCAATGCCAGACTGCTACCAGTCAGTTGGGAATCAATTTGGACTCAGTAAATCCACCACGGGAGCAGCTGTGATTCAAGTGTGTAGGGCCATTAATAGACTTCTGCTAAGAAGGGTAGTGAGTTTCGGAAACGTGCAGCACATAGCGGATGGTTTTGCAGTGATGGGGTTCTCTAACTGTGGTGGGGCGATAGATGGCGCACACATCCCTATCTTAGGTCCAGACCACCTGGTCACAGAGCACATAAACTGAAAGGGATACTTTTCCATGGTGTTGCAAGCACTGGTGGATCACAGGGGATGCTTCACCGACATCATTGTGGTGTGGTCTGGAAAGGTGCATGACGCGCATCTTTAGGAACTCAGACTTATTCAAAAAGATGCAAGCAGAGACTTTCTTTCCAGGCCAAAAAATAACTATTGATGATGTGGAAATGCCAATAGTAATCCTGGGAGACCCAGCCTACCCCTTGCTCCTACGGCTCATGAGGTCATACACCGTACACCTGGACAGCGATAAGGAGCGGTTCAATAATAAGTTGAGCAAGTGCAAAATGGTGGTGGAAATGTGCCTTTGGCTGTTTAAAGGCTCGCTGGCGCAGTTTTCTCACTTGGTTAGACCTCAGTTAAATTAATATCCCCATAGTTATATCTGTGTGCCGTGTGCTACATAATGTTTGTGAGACAAAGGGGGAGAAGTTTCCTTTGGGTTGGGTCATGGAGACAGATAGGCTGGCCACAAACTTTGAGCAGCCAGATACCAGTGTATCTGAGAGCCCATTGAGGAGCTCTGCACCTCAGGGAGGCATTGAAAACCCATTTTTGTAATGAGCAACAGTAATGTGCATCAGTTATCTGTGCTGTGCCTTCCCATTCCATCCCTCCCTTGCAGGAGTGTCCCTGCACCTCCTCCTCTCCCACCACCCAACCCATTGTTCATAATAAATAAAGAATACTTAATTACAATGAAGTTCACTTTTATTGCACATCTGTAATAGTGGAGGGAAAGGAAAATAATGTAACTGTTAGCAGCCATTGTCATGGAGCTGGGAGGGGAGAAAAAAAAGTGCTTTTCTGAGCTAACACCAAAGCCTGCACATTAAAAGTTTTTAGAAAGGCCACCCTTTCTTCCTGCTTCCCTCATGGTGTTGAGTGGAGCACATATTGCACCTTGCCCATTCTCCTCCTGTAATGCTTAGGGGTGGGAGCTTGGGAAGAGGGCACTTGTTGCTGGTAGTTGCGCAGGGGCTGCAGAGGCAGTCTATCCTGCTGCTGGTGTTCCTGAAGCTCCACCAGATGCCTCAACATGTCTCATTGATCCCTCATTGTACGCAGCATCTCATCCTGCACAGCATGCTCGTGCTTCTGGGTTGCTTTCCTCCTCTCCATGTCTAGTTTTTTGGACAGCTTCCCCGGAGGCGTTCATTATCTTGTTGAACATATCATCCTGAGTTGTCTTTTTCTGCTTTCTAATCTGTGACAGCCTCTCCGCAGGAGTGGAGGATACTCTGAGGGCCATGCTTTCCACTTGTAAGACACACAAAGCACAAGGCACCCATTGTTAGTTCACACCATGGGTGAAAAGACAAGGTTGCAATGTAAAAATAACTCCTCTTATTCTCAGTTGAATGGTAGCCCTGAATCACAATCACTACCTCTTCCGCAGGTCAGTTTGGTGTGCCAGCCATGGTGAGTACGGGACTTGTGCCTCCAGTTTTGGGAAATCTCTGGAGCACAGAATATGTTGGACAAGGCTCCCCTTCCCCCAGCAATGTGACCAGGAAACATCGTTTAGCCTCCCAAAATTTGTTTTTTGAAGGCGGTAACCCTGAGGGGGTTGGGTGGGGGGAAATCGCCCAGGAGAAAGCACATGACCACCCATTCCACAATCCCTAACACCCAGAACAACCTCATGTCAGAGAACATGCAGTTAAGGGACCCAAGAAACCGTCTCAGATGGGGGATCACATGCACTTTTATTTTCATCATGGGCACAAGTACTGTAAATTTGCACTGTCTCCTCTAGGTGACTCTGTGATATTAGTCTCCTGAGGGTAACAGAGGCAGAAAGGGAGCATTTGCTGCAAGTATCTGGGTACAGGCTTGATCCTTATGGTGCTTATGCTATTTTCCGCAATGATGCCAGTACATTTAATAACAGAGTGGCGTGGGAAAGTGTCCTATCGTGGTGGAAGAAATAAGGCTGCCCTCTCAAGAAACCTTCTGCAAAGGATTGCAGAGTACCTCCATGAAAGTTTCCAGGAGATATCCATGAAGGATTCTCAGGCCATCTCTGTGCACATTAACAGTATTTTCCGGGGGCAACCCTCTGTATAACTGGAGCACCAATGAGGAAGCACAGCTCCACCACACCTAATAATTTTTTTCTTATTAACCTGAATCCAGCAGAGGATGTAACCCCAACACTGTGATTTATATTACATACTCACCAGATATGCCTTCCCTGGCATCTTGGTGGTCAAGATGTTTTCCTGCATCTGGTTGGGTTGCTCCAGGGTTAAAAATAGCTCCTGGATGTTGGGGAAAATAGATACCCCACTCGCCTGCACCCCCGTTCTCCTCCTCTTCCTCATCCACAGTCTCATCATTATTTAGCTGGGACTCAAATTCCACTGAGGTATCAACGCTGCGTCTGGGGGCAGTGGCATGGTCACCGTTGAGAATTGCATGCAACCCCTTGTAGAAGCGACATGTCTTTGGTGATGAGCCAGAATGACTGTTCACCTCCCTTATTTTTTGATACGCCTGCCACAGCTCTTTGATTTTAACATGGCACTACTGTGTGTTCCTGTTGTGCCTCTTCTCCGACATGCCCTGTGATATCTTTTCGTAGATGTCAATGTTTTTTCTGCTGGATGAGAGCTGAGCCTGAACAGACTCTTCTCCCCACAGAACGATGAGATCAGTTGTGCTGATCCATGCTGACCAAACAGGAAATGGGAATTCAAAATTTCCTGGGGCTTGACCAGAGGAGGGACTCTTTCCTGTGTATGTGGCCGTGGTGCAGTAGAGTTAAAAACAATGTCCAGAGAAGTCACAGCAGAATATTGTGGGATACCTTCCAGAGGCCAATGACGTCGATTTATGTAACACTCTGCCTACACTGTCATTCATTCAATCCATCCACTTCGATTTTAATACTACGCCTCTCGCAGAGATGTTTTTATTAATGTCAGTGTTTCCGGCAAGTTAGGTCAGCTTCCTTTGGCCTAACTTTGCAGTGTAGACCAGGCCTAAGTGATGTCATGTTAGTGTACGGTGTTCAGGGGGTGGGGTTCTATATGGGGAAGTTCTAACGTAACCGGAAAGCCTGACTGCAGGCTTATTCTGGAACTTTCTTGGGAGAATATTGGGTAAGTGGCTCTCAATCAAGCTGCTCCCTCTCCCTCTCAGTCCTGATCTTGAGTTACATTGAACTCTAAATACTCATTGGAGAATGATTCTGTAAGTTTCAGGAAGTAGATATGTACTTCTTACCAAATTGTTTTCCAGCAAGGCATTCCTGTATAATCTTTTTTTAATTTCATGCTTCCTCAGTTGGTGTTTGACCTTGTTAAATAGTGTCAAATAAATACTATATCCAGAATACCATTCAACTGCACTATATTTCCAAGAAGTTCATTCTTGTCATATATCTTGACAGCATGTCCATTACTGGCAGATCAGTAAGTCCTCATTAGCCACAGCAAAGGGAAGACATCTTAGATTAATGCCCCAATATCTAATGGGTTGAGGGAGGAGGGGAAATGGTGCTTGCCCTTTTTTAAATACAAGCCATGCCTGAGAGTTTGCACTTCTGTGCTCCAATCATGGGTTTTAGTTAAAGGTTCAGCCTGTAACATAAGGGCAAGCACTGAAGGAATGTGGGCCTCACTCATCTGGCAAAGACATTTTTTAGTTGCTCTCTTTTCTTTTATTACATTTTGTTGAGGAATAGATTGCTGCATATTAAGCAAAATGTACACCTTGATATTCTGCTATTTGCAAGACCCTGATTATCAATGGTTTCTTTAAGTCATTCGTCGTTTTGGTGTGTAGTGGTCTTTGGAGTTTTTCCCTCTAAAGGTTAATTGGAGGCTAGAATATCCTCTTTCAAAATATCCTGAATGGGATGTATTTAAACATGTCCTTTTCTGAGTGGGGCTAGTGAGTATTTTTCCTGGTTTGCCCTGCATCTTGGAATACTTAACTCAGGGCTGACTACCTCAGTTTTAAAGCATTTCTGAGACCAACATAACAGTGAATGCTATTGAACTCTAGCTCCTCTCTAACAGTTTTGTAACTTTATAGTTTCTTCCTTTGAGAAGCCAGTTCCTCCAGAGGGAAAGGAATGTCAACACTCCAAACATCCCAACTCCTGTTTGCTGCATCTGTAAAAATGGAAAATATGACACTTATTATGTCTCATTTCAGCAATAAATTCTATAAGTTGTGCAATCACTGGTGCACAGGGTGGTTCTTGCCATGGCTACTGTCAACAATAAAGTGAGGTATAAGAGTGATCTGTATATTTAATGATGGGTAAGTGAAAGCATAGTGTTAGACAGCATCCTGTTTGTAAGAGTGAAAGGATTATACAAGAAGGTGAAGGATGTTGTAAAATGTAGCAGATGTGGGGTTGTTTTTGGGGAGTAGGTGAAGTTTCAGTGTAGGGCATATAGCAAATGCAGAGCTCCCCTAAATACAAGTTTTGCCTTGGCAAAGAGGCAGCATTACACTCCGTTAAACAATGGTCATGTGCCCTACTCCCGAAGCGTTTTGCACTGTCTGCAAAGGCAGAGGGCGAGTACGTGTGTTATGAGCCTATTGGGGTATAGAGTTAAGGTACATGCCAACTCCACTTTTGAACTATTTCCTGGTTTTCAAAAGTTTGAGTTTTGCTGAACTCAATGTTCTTGAAGGGCACAAGATATCACCAGGCAACCTTAACTCTGCATTAGCAAGATGACAGAAGTAGGAGCAATGGTCTCAAATTGCAATGGGGGAGGTCTAGGTTGGATATTAGGAAAACCTTTTTCACCAGGAGGGTGGTGAAGCACTGGAATGGATTACCTAGGGAGGCGGTGGAATCTCCATCCGTAGAGGTTTTGAAGGTGCAGCTTGACAAATTCCTGTCTGGGATAATTTTGTTGGGGATGGTCCTGCTTTGAGCAGGGGATTGGACTAGATGACCTCCTGAGGTCCCTTCCAACCCTAATCTTCTATGATTCTAACTAAGTTTTGAGGTATTTAATGTTCTTGGTTTTTAAAAAATATTTCTTAGTACCCACATTTACCACAGCCTGGCTCTCTCCTTCAATTGTCTGTGGCTCATTGGCAATGATTACCCCAGCCACAGAATTCACTCATTGCATATTACTTCTTTCACTCCCTCTTCATCTCCTTGTCTCCCCTCCCTCTGCCTGCCCAGACAGCCTGATTCTCCCTCCCCATGGAGAGGCAGGGGTAGGCAGAGAATGTGCAGATTGATGAGGTGGGGGGGGACAAGCATAGAGACAGCTGGGGCATTTTTTGAAGGGGGGGACAGATGTAGGAGTGGGCATTAAAGGAAGGGTTGGGACCTTGAATTTATGAGACTTAGTTTCAATTCCCTGCTCCATGATAGACTTCCTGTGTGGCATTGGGCAATTCACTTAGGCCTGGATCCACAAAACTCTTCCTTTAGTAACGTTTTCAATATTGCTTCCCCAACATGACAATGGATGCCATGCGCTAGCTGAAAGAAATATTGAGTGACTGACATTAGTTGGGGGACAGTCAGACTGATGGTTTGAACCTCAGGTGCGCTCAAAAAAAATTGAGAACTTGTTCTTCGAGTGATGTCTCCATGGTTGCTCCACTGTATATATTTCTGTGTATATATTTCTGTATATATTTCTGTGCGGTCCAGCCGCCGTCAGGCCTGTTTCTACTGCCTGCGGACTGGAATGAACCCTTAGCAGAGCCCGTTTTTTCGTCATCTCCTTAGGTAGTTCTGTAGTAAGCATTCCCTTAGTTAGTTAGTTAGTTCTTAGTTTTTTTGTTTTGTTTTTTTTGAAGGAAGAAAGAGGAAAAAAACAATCATTAGTATTAATGTCTTTAGCATAGTGTAGGTTTCTGTTTTCCTGCTTCTCTCTCTTCCTGGTCCGGATGCAATTATCTCATCCTTATGCCTGGTTCTTCTGGGTTCAAGAGGTGCATCTGTGGAGCCACCTTCTTGACAATGGATGGCCACTCAAAGTGCATTCATTGTTTGGAAGAAGAACACGTTCTTCAGAAGTGTTCCCACTGCCTTGATTTAAAACCTAGAGCAAGAAAGGACGGGACATCAGATTTAAATTGCTCCTGATGGAGAAGTCCCTTCGTCCAGCCTCTGATCCCAGTTCACACACCTCCCAGGAGAGGCCCTCATGATTGTCAAGATCGACTGCCAAACTTCAATTTCCATACCCGAGTCAGAGAAAAACATCCTTTGACTGGGCCCAAGAGTAAGAAGAGAGCGGACCCCTCTTCAACTCCTGTGGCACAAACCCCAAGAATGCCATCCCTGATTAGATCTGTGGCATCAACGTCTTCTGACATGGGGCAGGGCGCTGCAAAGAAACTGAGTTCCTCAGCCCCTAAGACAAAGACAAAAGACCATAATGAGGTACATCACCTGCTGTCGGCACCACCTTTTATTTGCTGTGACTGAAGCGAGTCCTTGACCTCATCTGTGGCTCCGAGACACTTTGTGGCTCTGAAACAGCTGCCAGCACTGATATCGGCAAAGAGGAAGCTGCCTGGCACTGTTGAAGACCTCAGCACTGACCTCAACCACTGTTATGCCATCGGTGTCGAAAAAATCTGACACCATCTGCTGGCCATGCTGAAAAACACACCATAGCTCCGTGTAAAACAGTGGCCCTGTTCACGTCATATGCACCACAGGAGTACAGATACATATCAGACCTGAGAGTATGGGATACTCCAGAGTCTCCACTCCTTAAAGGAGACTTACCACAAATCTCTCATTCACTTGGGTCAAGACATGACTCACTCTTTCCCGAAGCCTAAGAGCCGGGGACGGCCCAAGCGACCAAGCCCCAAGGGTTGGATAGGGCCTCCGGGCCCCCTAGACCGGCCTAGGCCTACTGGGCCAGGCCCTTGGGTCCCAGTAACTGGACCGAGTCCCCTGAGCCTGAGGGCTGGGAGACACCCCCCCATCCCCGAGGCCGGACCTGACCTGGAGGGAGCTGCCTGAGGCCGAGCCATCCCCCGCGACGAGACAGGACCTGGAGGGAGCTGCCTGAGGCCGAGCCATCCCCCGAGCCCTGTGACCTGGAGGAGCTGCCCCTCGCAGAGGAGCTCCCCGCCTTGCTGCCTGTGGATGCAGAGGGACTGGCGAGCCTGCCGCGGTCTGTGTACCCCAGTGACACCGAGGATCCCACTGATACAGGTACCTGGGGATACAGGGAGGAAGTGGCCCAGGGACAGCCATAGCTGTGGCTGAGACAGGGGCGAGAGCCCTGCCGACTCAGTGGCAACATCTTTGCCACTGCTAGGGCCCTGGACTGGGATGCAGTGGAGTCAAGTGGGCCTTTGTCCCTCTCCCCTCCCCCTTGTCCTCGCCACACAGGGTGTGAGTACTATCCCCTGCTCTCCTGACTAGAGGACACTGCTTGCTTGCTTGCTCGCCCGCCCTGCCTGAGGGCCGGGGCAATAGACTACTTGGCAGTCCGCCCTGCCTGAGGGCCAGGGCAATAGACTACTTGGCAGTCCGCCCTGCCTGAGGGCCAGGGCAATAGACTACTTGGCAGTCCGCCCTGCCTGAGGGCCGGGGCAATAGACTACTTGGCAGTCCGCCCTGCCTGAGGGCCCGGACTTCAACATATCCAGACGCTAACGTTCCCCTTTTTGGAAGGTGCAGTGGCCTTCCTCCGAGCCTGGGCCTGAGGAAGGGCCACGATGGGGCCCAACCAGTCCCCGTGTTACAGTGCCATTTAGTGGTGCTTTGTGCTGCTTTTGACAGAAATATGAAGATAAAAATATATCTGAAGTGCAGGAAAGAAAATAAACTCATTGGTTTTTTGGTAAGTCATATTGTATGTATACATATTGTTAATGTAAACCATTCAGTTGCAAATATACTAGTTGTAAATATACTAGATAAATAAAATATAGATTTCCATTGTGACTGTTCTTACAGCATTCATTGCTAAAGTCTTACAAGCAAATTTATTTGCAATTTGTGCAAATACAAATGCTGCAAATGAACTAAGGTTGTCGTAGTGCCATGTTGCAAATAATAATAAAACAAAAGTGGAGGATAAAAACTGCCAAGTTTAGTTCTGTTGTTTAATGGACAGATGTCACAAACTGGAAATAGACCATTCACCCTCTTTAGTTGGCGCATTTCATCTGCAAAAGAGAAGAATGAGGGGGGATTTGATAGCAGCCTTTAACTACCTGAAAGGGGGTTCCAGGGAGGATGGAGCTAGGCTGTTCTCAATAGTAGTAGATGACAGAACAAGGAGCAATGGTCTCAAGTTGCAGTGGGGAAAGTCTAAGTTGGATATTAGGAAAAAGTTTTTCATTAGGAGGGTGGTGAAGCACTGGAATGGGTTACCTAGAGAGGTGGTGGAATCTCCATTTTTAGAGGTTTTTAAGCTGTGGCTTGACAAAGCCCTGGCTGGGATGATTTAACTGAGGTTAGTCCTGTTTTGAGCAGGGGGTTGGACTAGATGACCTCCTGAGGTCCCTTCCAACTCTAATATTCTATGATTCTATGATCCCTAGCTGCATTATACATAGGTTTTCTCAAATAACATGCTCCATTCTATCCCTTTAAATTAAGTCATTCCTTTATAATACAGTGAGGAACAAAGGAAAATGAGCACACGGTATCCAAAACTAATGCAACTGCAGAGCATGACAGAATAATTTCCTGTTTCTCCTCCCCCTTGCAGTCAGGGGGAAAATCTTTCACGTAAAGAGTGTTTGGGGCTCTGGATTTGAGGGGCTTGAAGTTGCATGTCAGGCTGGAGGAGATGACATTAAGTTTTGTTCATTTGCTCTGAAACCAATTGGTGGATTTCCTAGCAGAAATATGTATGAGCTTTAATGCTAATTTTATGGCCCCAAAGATGTTCCCATCCATCTGAGAAAGAGGAGAGTGTTTATTGAGCCAGTGAGTTTATTGAGCCAGATCTGAGTGATCTTTGTTCCTGTGCGAATGCTCCAAAACAACTCTGGTGCAACTTTTAAATGTCCAAAGATTATGGACCATATTTGAACATACACCTTTCATGTCCAAATGCGGGAAGCAATGGGAACAGTAAATTTCAATGCATAATACCTGTTTCTTCTTTGTCTTGCACTGACATTAAGTGTTGGTATATTCTCTGTAAATAAAGTCATGGATTTGCAGGACTGTTAATCTACCATGGTTCCACTAAATCCACTTCAAATTAATTAAAAGACAAAAAGGTAAATAAGGTATTAAAATTAAAAAGTACATTTGCACAGCTGGAATCATCCACAGTGTCTGAGATATCTGGCTGTAAGCTGTGCTTTCAGTGCTTTATTTACAGAAGCTCAAAAATCTACAAAGTAAAATCTGTGTTGCTCAAAGATAGAGCAGTTTTTGTTATCAATAAGGCTTCTGCCTTCCGTCTTGGGTCTTTTATTTATTCTTTCTTGAAGCACTTTAAGTGATGATCGATTATAGGTTTATAAATTTTGAACAATTACTTAATTTTGCTGCTACTCACTTTATTAGTACTTTCAAATGAAAAAAACAAAACAAGAACACAATTCCTTCTGCATTTATTATGTTGATCTGTTATTTAGTATAGGGTAGGCTATAATAGCTTCTAATTGTGGAAAGATAGTTTTATTTTCTAAAAAATTCTGTAGGTCTAATTAAAGAATGTTACATATATAGCTTTTTTCATCCTGAAGGCTCCCAAACGACTTTAAAAATGCATGCATATACGTAGGTGTATACATATACTAGACTGTGCTGTTGATATCCATGTGATGGGTGATAAATGTAGTCATTGCACACTTCTGCTTATTGTTCCAGAGGGGTAGCCGTGTTAGTCTGTATACAGCAAAAACAACGAGAGTTCTGTAGCACCTTAAAGGCTAACAAATTTCTGCGGGCATAAGCTTTCGTGGGCTGCGTCTGACGAAGTGGGTTGCAGCCCCCGAAAGCTTATGCCCACAGAAATTTGTTAGTCTTTAAGGTCCTATAGGACTCTTGTTGTTTTTTCTGCTTATTGGACTCATGATCACATGACTGGCCCATTCATCTATCTTTCCTGGGATTTATTTTAACATTCCAAATCCCTGAGCAACTTCAAACAGCAGCTATGTTCTCCTCTTTCTGGAAATGTTTCCTCCTTTTCTTCCCAAATGTTGAATATCCTCTGCAAAAATGTACTGCTGCCTGAAGCCGAGGGAAGGCAAAATTCAGTCTTAGAGCTTGTCTGCATTTACAGTCCTTCAGCAGCACAGCAGCACCACTGCAACTGTGCCACTGTAGCACTTCAGTGTAGACACTGCCTACACCAAGGGGAGGGGTTCTCCAGTTGGCATCACTCAGGGCTGTGGATTTTTCACACCGCTGAGTGATATAGTTATGCTGACCTAATTTTCTAGTGGAGACCAGGCCTTAGACCAATAATGGCTTTAAATCCCAATATCTTGTATCCTTTGCAAGGATTATAAAAAGGAGCTTTATACCATGCTGGAGAAGAGATTGCTCACGTGTAGCCCTGGAAGCTCTCAGGATATTGGACTTAAGTCATGACATGGTTTATTTGCAGAAGAGTGCTGTGAGGGAACTTGTGAAGATTTTTACTGATATCAGTATTCATTTTTCTCTTCCTTTGAGCTCTGTGCTTAGTTACACTAGGATTTACAATGTTTGTTCTTCCTAGCCTCCTTCCCAAAGCAACTGACTAAAAAAGGTGTAAACTCTAATACTATTACAGCTAATGGAAATTTCCTTTACCTTAAGTGTTAAGAGGCCTTTTATTTTGGACAGCCTGCCTTCTGTTTCGTTGCCCTGGCAGCTTTTATACAGTTTGATGGTAGACCAATACTGTGTGTACTAGTTACCATTCCACAGGCCTGAAATGTTCCCTGCTTTACTTAAATCTGCTTAAATGCATAATTTACTCTTGTATCATAATCCCTTTCCTCTGAAGGAGCTCAAATATTACTATTTCTGCATCATCTCAGAAATTGTATAGCTCTGTACAAAGATCTCTAAGATACACATTATTATACTACATTAAAATGTACATACAACAGTATTTCCTTGGCCTTCAGTACTTTAGGACAAGATACAAGACAGCCTCTATCCAGCTTTTCATGTTATGATTATTTCTGCAAGTGTCATGCAATGCCTGAATTTTCAAATGTTTACACTGGCCATTGTGCAGTATAGCAGGGTAGAGGTTTTTACTGTTTCAGAAACCTTCCAAGGACAGCATGGTTTAATTTTAAAAGATATTTAACATACTGTATGTATGTGAATTTATTAATTTAGAATTTATAACTACTGGCCATAGTGATTAATACTCATAATGGAGAAAACTCATGAAGAATATGTGCAAATTCTCCCTATTCCCTTTTGTCAAGTTTTCCAGTGTTATTTTGATGATGGTACCATAAGAGGTGTTCCTAACCATTAAATCTTTCCTTCCTTTTCCCAGTTCTCATCCTGGCACCAATTCAGCAAGATACTTAAGCACTTGTTTAACTTTAAGCACATGAGTAGTCCCACTGATTATCTAAGTACACGCTTAGGAATTATGTTGTTGAATTGGAGCCTCTAGTTACACATGCAGACATCCAGGAACCCCTTGTGTAGTTGTGAGGGGAAAACTTTGCTGCCACCATTCCTCCACTTATCACGTGTTGCTGGAAGTCAAAATATATATGGCTTTCCTCTACAATAGTTACTAAATATCAGACCACATGCATATTGTGTTAAGAACAGTGAAAATACAATTCTTCTACTTTTTTAAATGAGCCTCTTGCTTAATCAATCTACCAACCTATCTTCATATTATTACTTTCCTAAATCATATCAAGTAGTCCAGTGGAATACATTTCAATTGACAAAACTGAAAGATGCTTTAAGATTCATATTTTCATATTTTGTTGCCTGCCCTAAAATCATCTTCATCAAGTGATTAATTGCATTTGTAGATACTGCACAATTCCATCAATTATCCATTTCAAATTAATTTTATTCTGAATAGTCAAGAGGATGATGTAGTTTAATCAGTAAGTAAATGGAAATATTGCAGGCCATTTAAAAATACGTATCACGTTTTATGGTGGCAGAATGATCTATATTAAGCACATTCCTGGAAACATGGGAAAAGTCTGGTAGAAAATATTGCATTCCTTTTTCCTTCACTTTAGCAGTATTTTATTGGCTGGTGGATACATTAGTTTGGCTTATTTTAAGAGAGTCTGGTTGATGTTCTGATGGTAGTTATGCTATGGGGTTCCACGATGAACGGATGTTATACAATAAGGAAAGTTTCATTCTTTTAAAAAATATATATTTACAGTTATAAAATATTGGTTAATATATGGCAGATTAGATATCCATCAGTCAGCAGCTTCATCTTTGAGATGGACTTTGCAATTAAGAGCATGCTCAGAAATACATTTTTCTATGACAGACTGTTTTTGAAAGGATTAGTTTCATGGCTGAATTTAGTGGAAGAAATAAATAGCAAGGTGTTAAAATGAAGCCAGAATTCTCTTGAAGCCTCTCTTTGCTCTACATATGCAGTGCTAAACATTTTGCTTGCAAACATCTATTTCAGACAGCTTTTTTCTTCTTTTATTGGTTACTGTGTGGGTAGAGACAGACAGAGTGGTGATAGCCTCATGTTGAAAGATTAGTTGAACAGATGAAATGTTGATCTTGACATCAATAATTTTTGTTTCTGATACCTTAATGAGTTTAATCTTTGTCTAGTCCACCAAAAGTATTTAATACACAGCAAGTTTCTGTTTTTTCTTTACTGTTAAAAACGTCTTTTTTAATTGATCTATCCTTTCTCCTGCGAAGATGACAAAGAACAGATTGCTCATAACTGATTGCTTATTTTGTAAGATACATCACTGGTCAATATATTGTCTGGCTTTAAATTATCCTTTCTCTGTCGAAGAAGAAATAGCTAATGGTTAATTTAATTTAAAGTAAATGTCTGTTTAATGTTCAGAGATATTAGCTTTCCCTGTGGTGCTTTCTTAATAACCAGTTAAAATTTACTCAGGCAACTGTAAGCTACTTCTTACAGACTTTTATGTTAAATTATTTGCCTAAATGCTACTGCATTAGAGCTAGACCTAGAAACACAAAATACCACTCGTAGTAAATCTTGCGGTTTATAGAAATAATGCTGCAATATTTAGAAGTGAGCTCAAAATCAGTTATTTAGATTGGCGTCCCGAGTTTAAATACCTTCTCCCAACTGTCTTTCCCACCCTAAAATTGAGAAGTGTTGGCGTCCCAGGTTTTGGTTAGGCCCATTGTAGCATTAGGGACACTGTGTGCAGCAGGACAATGCAGATAAGGTTTGGATTCTGCCCTTTCCAAAATTTTTAGGGTTTTTGGACCAGTAATAATACCTGTAGTAATAATAAAAGACATTGATTATTGTGATTCAACAAAAGCTGTTCATTTTTATATAATATACACATAGACATAAATATTTTGTGTGTGTGTGTGTGTGTGTTTATATGTCAGTAGCCTTTGCTTTGTTTTAACAGAACAAGGTGAAAAAATTGTGACATTTTTCTGAGGAAATGCATTAAATTGTGGAATCATTCTATCAAAAACCTTAAAAGCAGTACAACAGGTGTTTTTTTGTTTGTTTGTTTGGTTGGTTGGTTTTTTTGGGTTTTTTTTAACATTAAAGTAGTTCTCAATTAGTGGGAATGTGTGTCTGTTTGGTTCAACTGATTTTTCTTAAGGGTAAGTTAAAATGTTAAAATTAAACACAGCAAATTTATATTCACCCCTTGGTAGTCGATTGGGCTTGTGCTCGTTTGTCTCCTATATGCAGTATGTAAATTGTTGGGTCTAGTCTTAACTAAATGTAAACACCTTTACTTTCTAGCTACAGCTAATTGGTCTGGGAATATTTATGAAAGTGTTTATTTTTAAAGCTAAAAATAGTGCTGCGTGTTTAAACTCATTCTGGCTGTCAGAAATGCTCCCATGATCCTGAAAGTGTTGCTAAAAATGTTCACTTTTTAAATGTGGCAATTAAACTTGTCTGTTGTGAGAGCAATAGGTGATACATTTCCTGCATTTGTAAACTAAGTATCCCTTTAAGTCCACAAGTTTCCTTGCATAGTTCTGTTTGTTAGGTTGGTAAGATCTGAACTCCTGCTGAACTTTCTTGAAAGGAGGGCTGCTCTTGGCCAAATAAGGAAATAAAGAGCTGTAACCTGTTGCTGCTGCTGCTTTGTGACCTTTTAGGATTAGGATTTTCTGGTACTGCATGTGTTTCCTTTGTTAATAAAAGCTAGTGTCCTCAAGGGATGCAACACTGTAAGCTTGAACTTCAAATAACTATTTTCACTTTTAACTCTTTCAATTAAAATAAAGTTCCAAATCAAGGGGTGTGTGTGTGTGCGTGTGTGCGTGCGCGCGCGCGCGCGCACATAAACTCCCCTAGTCAATGCATATGTTTATTTGTATTCGTCAAATTTATAAAAGATAGTGTTCAGCGCACATCTTATGCTCTGGGTGAAAGGTGTTCCTCCTGCAGGGCTTCCAGTTGGGGTTTTCTTCAGACATTTACACAGCACTACTCTCTCAACTCAGCATCTAATTCTGAAACTTGCTTTGGGAACTATTATCATCCTGGCAAATCCCAAAGGGAAGTGGTGTCCTAGTAGACTGAGCACCTCACAGTTTCTTTTCTAGATAGGTTCTTAAAGTCGTCTGCCTGGATATTCAATCTTATTGCACCATCTAACCTTTTGGCAACACCTGATCACCAGCTGTGTAGCAGCATTCTTTGGTAAACACATGTGGAATTTGTTGGACTTCCATCCTAATACCATGTCCACAGGACCCAAGCATAATTTTTTCAGGCCCAGTACAAACTTGTAACACGGGCCCACTCCCACACACATACCACAATCCCTCATCCCATACATACAATCTCATGAGCCAAGAAGCATTTTCTCCTCATGGTAATGGGGGTTGCAGCCTGGGCTGGAGCCCCCCAGGGCCTCTAGGCCCCGGTAAAGTGTACCCTTTTTCCTCCCCATGTAGTGGCCCTGCCTGTCCATACCAAGAAAGCTGCCTAAACTGAACCAGTGCTCGTGGAGGCAGTTGCAGAGTTAGCTTAGAATATCCTCATTTCTGATCTTGTCTTGACACTTAATGTGGAACAGCTGGTTAAACCAACAAGAATCGAAAATATCAATCCAATGCTCTTCAGTCTTCGTCAGTGCCCATGTTTTGCTGCTATGCAACAGAGTTGGTATAACCATGGTTCTATTGATCTGCAGCTTTGTAGCAAGCTTTGATGTCATGGCAGCCCATAGAGACTGCTGAAGGGCCCAAAATATGACAGCAGCTGCTGCTATACAAGCATCTACCTCTTTTGAGCATCCTTCAGCACTGTCTGTGATGCTTCCCAAGTCTTTAACAGCTGCTACTTTCCTGATGTCCTGCCCAGATAGGTTAATACTGAGTTGGTTGTAATCTGGAGCTGGAGACTGCATGATGGTAATGGCTGGGGCTTTGTTTTATCCAGATTCACAACCGGACCAATGTGTTCTGCTTCTTGACCGACAAGATTGGCCATGAGTGCAAGCGATTCATCAAATTGAGCCAACAAGGCAATGTCATTGACTTATTCAAGATCTCAAAACAGATTAGTGCTCAGCTCCAAGGCACCAACTGCTGCCTCCTCGAGTTTATCCATCACCCAGTCAATGCTAATATTGGGAACAACGGCAGCAGAATTCCTGTGGAGATAGGAAACCATGCAGTGTATCTGCCACTGACTTGAACACAGCTTTCCATTCCATTATAGAGCTCTTCTATCAATGGAGCTATCTTCCTAGAAACACCAAGTTGCCTCATCAGTTATGAATAGCTCTTGTTTAATTAGAATCTCAGTCCGTCTTCCTACTGCTAGCTAGACTGTCACAAGTGGGACTGTGCAGAGGGTGCCTTGAAGAAGAAAATAATAGTTATTTATCATAGCAACTGTGGCTCTTCAGGAGTTTTATATCTGCATTTTCACACTGCCTGCCCATCTTCCACTCTGCCTCTAACTACTAATCTCAGTGGAATCTTGGTTTGCCATGAGGAATTGAGATAGTTGGGGGTCCTTTTATAACCTGAGCACTAAATATTTCGGAAGTTCAGCATTGTTGCGTTAAGGATACATTCCTTTCTAGTGTGACTATGAAGACTCAGTGCTATTGAAGAATCACAGTAAAAGGTAAGTAGCCATTTTATAATGCTAACTCTGTAATTGAACATTTTTACACCCTTTTGCCTGGTTATTTCTAATATCTTTTCAATATTGTGTTTAATGTACAGCAAATATAAACACAAGTATTTTTTTGTTGAGAAGGAAAGATAGTACATGTTCTCAAGGGGGTAAGGCTTTTCTAATATATCTCAGTCAGTGGTTTGCACACTCTCTCTCCCATGCTCATGCAGGCATAGCAATTTCAGAGCTGAAGCAAAAGGAATACAAGAATTTTTCAAGAACGTGGGTTTTATATGTTTGCACAGGACTGGCCGAGAGGATAGGTTTCAAAGTTGACCTTATTACAAAAGGCTCATTTTCTCCCCTCTGGTCCTAATTTGAAAGACATGTTTTTAACAGCATTTTCTTTAAATTTCTTAAATAAGCTGAAAGTAAAAATGTTTTCCCTACTTATAAATATGTGCAATTTCATGACTTTCCTTTCACCACATGATTTAGCATGTTACACTCTTTATTTGCTAAATAAAACCTGTAGCGCTTTATGCTGTCAGTTGAATCTGAGTAAATTATGTGGTGGCACAGTTATTACTTCTGCTGCTGTTGAAAAGTCTAAAATCAGCCCTTGAAGCATTGTTATGGGATTGTTTGTTTTTTATTGATTCTCATATTGCCATAGTTTACTCATGAGTATTCTCACATTTGGGCCAGAAGGTGATGGGCTTAAACCTAGTGCATTTCTACAGGTTCTTTTTTGAATGCTTGCTCATGTTCATTCTCATGTAGGTGTGCGCAAGCCGCGTGCACCGTTGCCAGAAGCTTTTCCTAGTGATATATGCCAGGTTGGGTCTGGTGCCCCTTGGAGTGGCGCCTTCATGGTGCAGTATATAGGCAGCTGCTGCCTCACCGCCTCCTCAGTTCCTTCTTTCCATCAGTGATGGTCACTGGAATGCTGTTCTCCTCTCGCTTTGCCAAGTAACCAGTGGTTGTTCCTGTAATTAATTGTAAATAGTTCGTTATTAAATTGTAAGTAGTTAAGTAGCGTATATTAGATTAGTTATGCACTTAAGTTCCCTGCCCTATGGGGGTTAGCCTGCCCGGGGCACCAGGGCACTCCTCTTTCCCAGGGCTTCAAGCAGTGCAACCTGCCCAAAGAAGATACTGGTGAGCGACCCATACAAGAACTGCCTGAAGTGTCTGGGAGGGACACATCCCAGCGAAGTGCCAAATTTGCAAGAACTTCAGGCCCAGGACCAAAAAGGATAAGGACAATAGATTAAAGTTCCTTTTCCTTGGTGAGGCACACACCAGCCTCGATCAGGGAGCTGCAAAGAAGCTGTGATTTTTCCCTCAACAGCCAGAACATCAGCACCGTCAGCTCAGCACCATTCCACGTGGCCAGGGACAAGGAAGAGGTCGAAAGAATTAGACCATAGATTTTACCCAACAGGAAGGGCATGGAGAGGATGAAGCCATTAATGGGCCCTTCTCAGATGGCAGTTTGCCAGCCAGCACTGTTGACTCCAACCCAACAAGAGGTTCCACCAAGTCCGGCACACATGGACTGCCCACTGAGGGTGAGTCAGGAAGGGGTTTTGACCTTGGCATCACCATCAACGCCAGAGGCTTACAAGGCAGTGAGGAGTCTCTTGAATCTCCCAGCGCCTCCATTTCCCCAGAGTTGGAACCTGCAAGGTGCAATCCCACCGCATGAGACCACCATGCAGAGACCGACCCCCGCTCTGGGCAAATCAACAATGATGGTGAGGCACCATCCCCCATCTTGTCTGGACTCGCGAGCCTTGATGCTGCAACAGCATTTGCTGGCATGGCATAGGTCAAGATCCCGGCACTGACGCAACAGCGGTCTGGGTCACGGTACCGTTCGTGGTCATGATGCCACTCTGGGTTGAGGCATTGCTCACCATCTGAGGGCTAGGCGCCACTCAACATCATGGCATTGCTCAACAGTGCGGCACCGATGCACAGCACTAAGGGTCATGGCACCATCACAGTCGCCCAGAAGTGACTCCCATGGATCAGCATCCCAGGTGGACTCTCAAGGATCACGGTGGAAGGGATACTGGTCAGGCCAGAGATATGAGGCAACATCTCAGGGGCTCGTGCCACCAACATGGACCTCAGGTCAGTGGCAGATGCTCCATGGATGGCCCACACCTTCCAAAGCTTCCACATGGGTTGGTCGTACCTGGCCCCCAGCAACAGCATCTCCTCCTCCCCCCCGTCAGAGGGAAGATCAGTATTGGGAGTGGAGAGTGATGGAGGCCTGTGGGACTCCTGTGTGGGACCTGCTGGCACTGGAGGAGCTCCAAGACCCTGGGATGATCCTGGGCCACGTTGTCATCCTCCTCGGATGAGGTAGTGGCGGGTACATTCATAGCCCTAGTGTAGGACAATTACAAAGCCCACCAGAAACTCTTAAAGAAGATGGCCCAAAACCTCAGTTTGAAGGAGAAGGAAATTAAGGACTCTGCCCTGGCATTGGTGCACATACTGACACTGCCCGGTTCAACGAGGCCTTACCCCTCAATGAGGCCATTTCAAAGTCAATAAAACCACTATGTCAAAGTCCCACATCCCTCCAACCCACAGCAAAAGGGGTTGAAAGGAGGTACTTTGTGCCTCCCAAGGGGTACAAGTACTTATATACACACCCTCCTCTGGAATCCCTAGTGGTGGCCACAGTCAATGAGCGGGAGCAGCAAGGGCAACAGGATCCATCTCCCAAGGCTAAGGAAGCCAGGAAGTTGGACCTCCTAGGGTGAAAGATATATTCCATGGAGTGCCTCCAGTTAAGAATATCGAACCACCAGGCCCTCTTGACTTCAACTCATGGACAGTCATGTCTAAGTTTAAGGAACTCCTTCTGTCAGAGTCTAGGGCAGAGTTCGTGACTTCGGTGGAGGGAGACAGGGCGATAGCCAAGGCATCCCTCCAGGCCTCCTTAGTCATGGTGGATGTGGTAGCACATGCCATGGCCACAGCAGTGGTGCTGAAGCGCAGGTCCTGGCTCCAGTTGCCAGGTCTCCCTTATGAGGTACAGATGATGGTACAGGACCTACCATTTGAAGGAGGCTCCCTCTTCTCCACACGACTGCATAGCCTGAAGGACTCTTGGGCCACCTAAAATCTCTGAGCCTCCACACACCAGCCTCTTCCCAGAAACATTTTAAGCCCCAGTCTCTGGGCCGCTTCCACCCTCCCTCCCCTGCCCCCAGCAAAGGCAGGACTTTGGGAAGCGGTACAACAGGGGCCTCAGAAGAAGGCACACACACCTCTTCTCATCAGCCCTCGTAGCTACATCCATGAGGCTACCGCTGGGCTTAGACAGAACTTTTGAAGATGTGGTCAAGCACAACGCACCAGTTCGGATCCTGGATCTTGCCTCAAGATTTGGAGATCGTTTATCTCACTTTTACCGGGCTTGGGCCATCATCACATCGGACTCCTGAGTACTCCCTCCAGATGGTAGAAGTGGGATACATCCTTCAATTTATATCTCCCTCTCCTTCCCACCTTCCATCCCCAACCCTTCTCATGAGAGACTTCTAACCCAGGAGGTGCATCCCTCTTAAGGGTAGGAGCGGTGGAGGAAGTTCCAGCAGATATAAGGACACAAGGTTTTATTCATGCTACTTCCTGATCCTGAAGTCCAATGGGGATCTCAGACTCATTTTACACCTGCAGAACCTCATCAAATTCATGAAGAAATTGAAGTTCTGCATGGTCTCCCTGTCCTCAGTCATCCCTTCCCTAGGTCCAGGGGCCTACTATGCCACCCTTGACTTAAAGGACATATGCTTTCACATAGCAATATTCCTGGACCACGGTAGATTCATCATAGGCCAAAACCATTATCAATTCACAATACTACCTTTTGGCCTGTCGGCAGCGCCAAGAGTGCTTACAAAGTGCATAGCGGTGGTGGCATCCTTCCTTAGGAAAGCAGGAGTGCAGATTTACCCATACCTGGATGACTGGCTGAACAGGGGCCACTCCAGGGAGTCTGGTAGAAAGTCATGTGAGGCTCCCTCATTCCACTTTTTCAAACCTAGGATCTTTGATAAACCATCAGAATTCAACATTCTCGCCAGGGCAGAGGATAGAATTTATAGGAGCAGTCCTTGATTTGGCCCAGGTCAGAGCCTACTTCCCAGGAGGTCATTTCAGAGCCATCAAAGCCCTCATACGGGGCTTAAGAGCTTTTCCCATCACCATGCGAGGAACTGCATGCAGCTTTTGGGTCACATGGCCTCTTGTACCTACATGGTACAGCGCGTTCATCTCAGACTCAGACCTCTCCAAGCATGGCTGGCATTGGTATACACACCAGCCATCACCCTTTGGACAAGGTGGTCACAGTCCCAATGGCAGTGAACCTCTCCCTGCAATGGTGGCTCGCCCAGGACATGGTGTGCAGTGATGTCCTGTTCTCAAGACCAGTCCCCTTGATGTCGCTGGTCACCGATGCCTCAAATATGGAATGGGGAGCCCACCTGGGGCCACTCAGGGCCTATGGGCATCAGACGAACTGTCCCTTCACATGAATATCAGGGAGCTGAGAGTGGTATGCTTGGCGTGCCAGGTGTTTCAGCCCCACCTGCAGGGCAAATGTATCTCCGTACTCAGACAATACCTACCACAGCAATGTTCTACATAAACAGACAAAGCAGGGCCCGCTCCTCCCCCGCATGTCTGGAGGCAGAGAGTCTGTGGGACTACTGCATAAACCAGTCCATTCACTTCGAGGCCTCTTTATCTGCTGAGTTTGCAGAACAAGCACCTGAGCAGATCCTTCGTCAACCATCAGGAGTGGTCTATTTGCCTGGACGTCCTAAATGCCATTTTCCGGAAGTGGGAATTTCTCTAAGTGGACTTGTTTCTGACCAATCTCGACAGAAAATGTCCCCGGTTCTGCTCATACCTGGGGCAAATCCCGGGATCCCTCTCAGATGTTTTTCTCTTTCCCTTGGGAGGGAGCCTGTTTTACGCCTTCCTACCCATGGCTCTGATCCACAGGGTGTTGGTCAAGGTCAGGAGAGACAAAGCGAGGATGATTCTTATAGCTCCAGCAAGGCCACGACAGCATTGATTCTCTGACCTTCCTGTGCCTGTCAGAGGACAAACCTATCAACCTACCAATGCTCCGAGATCTGATCTCACAGGAACATGGCTTCCTGCTCCACCCAAACTTCATGTCACTGCATCTGACAGCATGGAAGCTGCATGGTTGAGCAAAGTGGAGCAAGGCTGCTCAATTCTCATTCAGATGGTCCTTAAATAACAGGAAGCTGTCAACCAGATTGGCATACCTGGCGAAATGGAAGAGATTCTGGTTTTGGGCATCAAGGAAAGGAGTACTGCCAGATGAGAAACCCCAGTCTGCTATCCTGGACTACTTGCTTTATTTGAAGGAAGAAGGCCTTGTGATGTCATCAGTACAAGTACCTTGGCCGTGATCTTGGCTTTCCATCCACCAATCAATGGCGGAACAGTCTTTGCTAACCTGATTTTCTCCTGTTTTTTGAAAGGGCTGGGGCACTTGTGCTCCCAAGTGTGCCAGCCTCTGCCTCCATGGGAGCTCAATCTGGTGCTGTCGAAGCTCACAGGGCCCCTGTTCTAGCCTATGGCGATGTGTTCCTTTGGCTAGAAGGGTTTCAGAGATCAGGGTATTTATCTCCGAAACACCTTATACTGTCTTCTTTAAGGACAAGGTGCGACTTCGGCCACATTCATCCTTCCTTCCAAAGGTGGTCTTGCACTTTCACAGTAACCAGGACATATTTTTCCTAGTCTTTTACCCAAAGCCATATGCTACATGGAGAAACAAAGGCTTCACTTGCTGGATGTTAGGTGTGCCTTAGCGTTCTACCAGAGCAGACCTGGCACATACCTCTAGGAAAAAGCTTCTGGTGACGGTGCATATGGTACACACATACCTACCTAGGAATGGACATGAGCCATACATCTCAAAGAACAACAGTTACAGAAAAGTTAGTAACCATTTTTTAGCTGGGTATTACATGGAATTCCCTTCTGTCCATTTCTGGTGATTATTGAACTGAAACAAGAGATTCCATGGCTCTTCTCAGATTTTAATTCAGTGTTCTAATCCATCTTCCCTCCCTCAATAAGAGGTTTTAATATCTAAAAAAGTGTGTACTATTTGTCAGCTCCTAATAATGACTGTTGTGATTGAGTGCCTTGTGTCTTTGAATCGAGAGTAAGACTGTATGTCCTTTTGCAAGATGTGCTACAGCTCAAATGGAAGTATTGGGTTTGATGCAGAAATTACAGGAATAGGTTCTAAGGTCTCTGATATGGCAGAAATCAGGTTAGGTGATCAAAAAGGTCCTTTCTGTCTTAAAATCTATGAATATATGTGAGTAAAAGGCACAATATGAGATTAAATTCTGATATTTCTATTTGTTATTATTGCCAGTCCTAGGCAAGACCATCGTCAGCACCAGCATTGTCATGTTATAGGGTTTGCTTTGCTTGTGAGTAGCTAGATCTAGTACCATCCTCTTAATGACATTTGTCTGCTTGTGGATCTTATTATTGTCAAGGCTGGATTTGCCATTAAGTGGAAGTCATCACTTGAGAGACTGTGTCAAATTTTGCATCACTTATCCTTTAAGATTGCATTGTTGATTTCTGAGAAAATACAGAGTAGGGAATTCTTACAGTTTAACAAAGAATAATTGTCCCTTGAAGTGTGTTTCTACTCTGAAAATGTCTGCAAAACATCTGTACATCTGCATCTTCTGTGTACTTAATCTTATCGACTTACTTTAATGACAAAAAATCAGCTTTTGTTCTTGTTAGCTGTATTGGTTTTACTGTCCTAAATCGAAGTGAGCTCGCTTCTTTTCAGATTATATGTTGGATTCCAGTTACAGAATATTGTTTGTGAACAAGAAAAAATCCCAGCTTGATTTACTGATTCCAAGCTTAGTTTGCAAGGCTAGTTGTTAGAAAAATCCATCTTTTTTTTCCCTTGTTACTATAAACTGAACAACTATAGAAATCATCGAGATACCATATATACTGACCCCAACAACATCATTCTTACAAAATTGTATTTCTGTGAGTAATGGAAAGTTATAACGTAGTTTATTCTTAGGCCATAAGCTCTTGTTATTGAGAAGTAGAATAACCAGTCCAGCTGGTGGTGGTGTTTTTAGATTTGGTATGCAACCTTGCCACTCTGGCTATCTGAAGACAATTTAGTAACAGTAAGAACATATACTGGAAGAATGTGTGCCCATTGCAAAAAAAAAAAAAAGATAAACTTTAGTTTTTATCTGGTTAAGATCAAACAATAAATTGAATTCTCTTTGTGTGTCGACATCTGAAGATTTATATCTTCCAGTTCTATTCCTGTTACAGAGCTGGCAGAAGCGACCTCTCCAGAGAAGGTCTTTGTTATGGATTTTGCGCTGTTTACATTATTGCCATGAGGGTCACAGTGAAGTACAGTACATTAAAGCTAATACATCACAAGCTGACAGTGGTCTTATCTCTTTGGTACCTCTTCCCCTCTCTCAATAAGGAAAAAAGGCAAACACAAAGAACTTTAGGTTCTGGAACAGAAAGTTAAATAATAGTTTCCAAAGTGCATTGGTGTTAATGTCAGGTCTCTGTGTGCAACATATTTTGTTTCTGGTCAAATGTGTAATTTCCTTTTCTGTGAAGTTGTTGCAAAAAACTGTTCTTTACCACATAAGTATTCTCCTTGCTATAGTACTATTGTATTGCCAAAGCAGATACTGAAGAATAGGCAAAGATATTGAGTTTCTTCAAAGCCAGCGAGTTCATCATGAGCTGAGGAGGTGGCTCTGGATCGGATGAAGTGAGTTTCTGACCAGCTCTGCATAAGAGAGGGTACCTCTACTACACCTCCATGGAGCTCAGAAGCTCCAGAAAAAATTAGCTTCTAGTACTTTCTTTCTTGTTGAATTAAGGTTATTCTCCACAGCCGTTTCCTTTCAGCCATGCCCCCATAAGCCCTGGCAAATGGCATTGGGAAAGCCAGATGACTTTTTTTTTCCCAAGCAGCTTTCTGAGCATGCAAATCCTAGACTGCAGCTCCTGCACTGTCTCTTGAACTTGGAGAGTGCTATGGGGCCACATGAGCATGTTGTGCCTCTGGCTGATTCATAAGGGTAGAGGAGATCTAGACTTGTGGGGCAAGATGGCCAAGTGAACCGGGGCTCAGCAGAATCAGCTTTCCTCCTCCCTGGTCTCCTTCTACCCTGAACTGGCAGGCACTGAATATATCTAAGTCACCAGTGAACCATGTAAATTTGGGGAGGGAATGAGCCACTAAGGGATGGGGAAGAAAATGAGGAATTGGGAGACAACCACCAGATGAAAGGGGAGGTGCTTCACCAAACCACTCAACAAGCCAAACAAGTTTGAGAAGGGGAAATTGCCACTATGTAACAGAGACCAAATGTATCATATAATGCATGTGACCTTGTTTACTGTACAGTCTGTTAACATTTGAGTTCTTTAAGGTTCTTTCTGAAAGCAAATAATGGTGCTGGACTTCCCGGAGTATGAAGCCAGAAAGTCATTGTAAGCAGCGAAGCATTCTGTTCAGTAAGGAAAACACCTCAGATACCAAGTGCTCTCTGAAACAGCAGAGTGTCTCACATTCTGTATACAAAACAGAACCTCTCATGTCCACGCCCAATTGGAATGCTGAGATACTTCTGTTTGTTCTTGTTTTCCATTTCAAGTGGAGACTCAAATATAATTCAGCTATTGTTTAAAACACATAAAAATATATTTTGTTTCAAAATGTGAAATGTGAATCTCTCAATAGGGTGCAACGCAGTTATCTTTTGAAGATGGAGAAATGGATCTCATTGGGCGCACTGAGCAGCTGACATCTCAGAAGGCCAAGTTCACTTTCAGGTATGAGCACCTTCTATTTAATATTGATTTGTGAATGTGTTTGCCAGGTTGCAGGACAGGAAGACTATTACCTTTTTATTTTAAATACATGTGCTCATCATCGTGTCTTTCCTTTTTTCCTTTCCCACCCTGAAAATTCATTCCACTTGCATACTTACTCACATACATAAAAGTACTTATCATTTACCTTGGATGATGAATGTTTTTGACTTGAATTGTGTGTTCTGACTGGTTGTGGGATGGGAGGAAGGAAGAAATATGCTGTTCTTATGTGTGTTTGTATTTTCCTTTTTAATCAATTTCACAGGTTGCTTAAAGCCTAGGATAGGTGGAGTTTTGATGTTGTGCATGTATTTAAAAGAATAAGCACTTCTCTGATCCATTTTGTCCCACAAAAAGTAGATAATGTTCTTGGTTAAAATGTCATCTCTATTTTTATTATTAAGGTTATTCCTTCAGTTAATTTTTATACTTGTATTATATTTTAGATACACTTTTATAACCTGTAAAATGCTATATCCAGAGCATTCCATTACACAGGATAGGCAAATTTGTGTAAGTGCCTTTTGTGAGCATTGTTTCTCCAGGACAATCAGATGAGTAACTCTTATTTCTCCTTCACCTATACTAGGCGGAAGATAGCTGGTGCAGCAGTCTAACGCTGTTGTTGTTAGTCAGTCTTTCTGGCTACTTGAGAAAGACTGCTGAAAGGGTAAACCTAGGCCAACTTTTGAGTGAAACAAAGATGATTTACAATTTGGGTTGGAAACAATGAAACTTGGGGAAACTAGGTGGTGTTGGCAGTTTCACTCTGAGTTTTTGAGTTTCTTCCAATATGAAATTCTAAGCAAAACTCAGAGTGTGAAACAAAATATAAAATAAACTTTGTGTAATCCCATTGAAACAAAGTCATCAAGTTTCAAGATTCTGCACTGGTATAATTGATGCCGTGCTGAATTTCATTGAGGACTTAGCCTTGTGAGTTCAGAGCATAATGATTCCATGCTAGTGTTCACCTGTCCTAATGCCAAATTACATCTTAATCTTGGTATGGTATTCATATGAATCACACTAGTATGGAAGTCACTTTTTAGAATGTGAAATAAACCCTTCAGATGTCCATTAATATGCTTTGATGTAGAAACCTACTTATGATAGCATGTTGCATAACTGTGAAGTCAAAGGTGTAATTTTGAAAACTAAACATTATAACTAAAATATAATCAAACTAACAACTCAATTTTGGTGAAGGCAAATAATGTATGAAGTAAAAGCCCAAAGCAGTTTGTGAAAAACTCCATCTCCACATTAATCTTTGCTTTCATTTTGTACTTCTCTCTTTTGCTCGTTGTCATCTCACTCATCTTTGTCTTCCTTCATTCGGCTCCTATGCTTGGAATCACCTACTATTTCTGTGTACCCAAGCACCTTCTATTTTCTACTTTTAAATACCTCCTTAAAATCCACTTCTTTCATGTAAGCTTATTACACTGATACTCTGAAATTGTCTCCAAGTTCTTGTGCCTAAACTGTTGTCTTGTGTTTCACACTTTAGCAGAGTTCAATCATAAACTATTAAAATCAGTAACCTTGTTTTCCCCCATGTTTGTTTTATACATCTTCTGTACCATGTATGTCTTACGGTGCTCTAATATTAAATAAAGATTTTCCCATCCCTTTCCTTCCTACAGAGTAGAGGTGTATATATATGTAGAAGACACAGAATGCCACAGGGATATTTAACCACACTTTCAGCCTCTTTTTAGGACCCGTCTGGATATATGGCAGCCTCTACATGGAACACTTTTTCTTCGTTATTGAGCAGTCTTTGTTTTGAAATCTGTTTTCTAATCACAGCATTGTCAACTTTTGTGATTTTTATCCTGTCTAGCGATTTTGCGGTGTTTTTAACCTGTCTCATGAAAATGTGATGAAATTTTCCCTTATTCAAAATAGCCACCATCTCCTATTACTGTCAATGGGGCTGAAGGTAGCAAGATGGCCACCAGTCTCTCATGATTTTTGAGTGTCTGATTCATTATTTTTGGTGTCTTGAAATTGGCCTTACTATGATCAGCACTGTCATGAGTGCTGTCATTTCTTTCTTTTCTTTTCATTTCTTACTTAATTTATCTGTGGTACTTACGTAGTTCCCATCACTGTAGTATCCGAGCTCCTCACGATCTTTAATGTGTTATCCTTACAATTCCTGTGTGAAGTAGGGAAGCTCTATTATCCTCATTTTATGGGTGGGGAACTGAGGCAGAGAGGCTAAGGACTTGCCCAGATCACACACAATCACACAATTCCAGGGAGGGAATTGAACCCAGGCCTCACAAGCCCCAGGCTCAGCTCTAACCACTAGATTATCTTTCCTTCCTGGGCACATCGCCAGTTTCTTTTTCCCTATCAATACAGATGCTTGTTTGTTTCTTTCTCCTTCTTTCTTTTTGTCATTCGCTTTGTGTCTGGCTCGCTCCTCTTTTAAGGAGCATGGGGAAGGCCATGTTCTTCAACCCATCTGATTTATTTTGTTTGTTTGTTTAGCCTCCCTCTTTGGGGCCCTGGTCATCACCTGCATGGTGTGGCATTTCCAGTTTCTTTTTAAATGTTTTCTGACACTAGTGTATTTGTAGAATGGTAACATGGTTGTGAAAAGATATCAAAGTCTTTTTCCAGCTTTTTATGCACCTGCCAGGTCTCCAAGCTATATGCTTGCTGATTAGTGTTCATCAGGCATGTATTGAACATAGTCAGCTTGGTTGCCAATGTTTTTTATGGAATTTAGTTAAAGGCTGCTACAGCCTGTTTCACCTGATGTAATTATTATGCATCGCCAAATCTGTTCACTCATTTATTTCTTTAATGTCTCTTGATCCCATTAATTCGTAATTGGGATTAATCAAGCCCTGCTCATGACATACTCATGATTATTGTGGTCCTTCGGCATGTACCAGTGTGTTTTTGATAATGTAACTTCTTCCCTGATTCATATTGTTCTTGTTATTTGACAACATATTGTTTATCAAGATAACCAAGACCTTGTCTTTACTCAGGATTCTTCATAATTTTGTGCATCTCCAGCTATCAATCACTTCTCTTTTAGTAGTACTAAGGTGCTTCCCAAGTAAATTAGATTTGCAAGATGAGATCTCTAGTTCCTTGAGTCTTCTGCACTTCTCACTTTCCCCATTAAAGGAGGCTATATTGTTTGTTCGCATTTAATCTTTGTATCCTGCACATCATTCTGGTTGTGGTGTGAAGACTTTCAAACATAGCAAGGTAAACTGGAGGTCCCCAGACTGTGGGCTGTGCCCCCGCTAAGGGGGTGTGCAAGAATGTTGGGGGGGGCATGGGCCATCCGCCATGGAGGGGGGGGCCCAGGAAGGAGCGCCACTCAGCCCTGCTCTGCCCTGAACTCTGCTCCGGTTCTGTCCCCTGGCGCCCAGCCGGGCCTTGGCTCCTAGTCCCCTGGCCTCGGCACCCAGCGCTTGTCCGCTTGGCTCCTGGTCCGGCCCCCCCACCACAGCCCCTTGTCTGGCCGCAGCCCCCGCTCCCAGCCACTGGCTTGGCCTCTGGCACCTATCTGTGGCTTCCAGCACCCAGCCCATCTGTGGCACCCATCCTCAACTGCTGGTGCCCAGCCCGGCTGTGGCTCCCACTCTCAGCCTCAACCTCGCTCCCAGCCCCAGCTGGGGGCAGAGAGGAGTGGCGGGCATAGTAAGGGGTAAGGAAGATGAGAAGTAAAAAGTTTGGGGACCACTGCTGTAAACTGATCAAACTCTGAACTAGTCTGGCTTTCTATGGAAGCTCATTTCACGGCCATTGAATGAGACTATTTGATTTCCAGATGTTATATGATTCATTTTGACTTTGTAAACTCTGGCAGTTCAAGGATGGAGGTATGCAAGAGGGGATGTAGCTGGGTCCTGAGCCATTGATGACTTTGAACATTGAAATAAAAGCTTGAACAGGCAGTGGAAGCAGATGAGGGGCCAGAGCATAGGGGTGATATTGTTGTTCCTTGCCCTTGGATGTGTATATATATACCCCCTATCTGATTTCTATTTCTATTGCATTTGATGAAGGTGGTTGCAGCCCACGAAAGCTTATGCGTGCAGAAATTAAATTTGTTAGTGTTTAAAGTGCTACAGGACTCTCGTTTTCTCTCTCTCTCTGTTGTTTCCATTTTCCGTCACAGATACAGTGAGCTTCCATCATCCAGTCTGGGACTGATGAATTCAAGGATCATTGTGGTCGAATTTGAAAGTGGGGAGTAGGAAGTGGAGTTTCTTAATCAGATAAAAAGTTTCTTAATCAGATAAAAAATCAGTTAATAAATCTTCTGACAGAAAATACTTTGTTCACACATATCACAATTTTAAACTTGTTCAGGTGGGAGAGCTTTGACATATTTAAAAACAATATCTTTTTCCCAAATACTAAAATGAGCAGTCCAGAACTCCTTTCCCCATAGTTTGGAACTATGTACTGGGGGTAACTTCTTGCATTTTAGAGGATTTACAAGACAAAGATTTCATCCTGAAAAAAGAAGGGTGTCCTGCTGTTTCTGTGGAATTCAGCCAGCCATAGGTTATAACCTATTAAAAACTCAGAACCATATTTCAGTTCTTAAATTTTAAGGCCTTTGTTTTCATGCATCCTTTCCCTTAGTAAAGAAGGGGAACAGTACCTTAAAATATTTGACTGTCTTTGCTCTCTAAACAACTGACTTCTAAAGAAAACAGTGAGATGTGTACTGAAGATAAACAATCAACCTTACTAATACCTCAATTTGATTGTCTGAATATATTAAAAATATTAGCAATATTTGTAATAATAACAGTTCTTGCCAGAAATTAGCAAAACAGTTCTGTCTTTTATTAAGTTTCAAATTGGATCCTTTTACTATGCTATTTCTGGAACAATTATTTCCTGTATATGCAAGCATTGTTTCTTTCTATATTTAGCGATCTTATCTTTTTTTCCTCCATTTAATTGGGTAAATGTCCAGTGTTTTTCTTGAGGCCTTTCTAAATTTTCAAGACTCTAAATCACTATTGTATGATGAGAATGATGTATCTTGAAATAACATGTTGAAACAAACCCCACACACAGTTGCCAAAACCACCAGTGTCCAAACATCGTTGAATGTTGTTCAGCACATTCAGCAACTGATTTTTTTTCAACTCTGTCAAAATTGTTTCAGTGATTTTTCATACATGCAAATGTAAAAAATAAATAAATAAAAATCTCTATGCATATGTTATGAGTGGAATTTTAACTCAACCAGTTGAAGTTAAAAGCAGCAGACAACTTGTTTTGGATTCTTCTTTGAGGTAGGAAAAACTATTCTATTTGAAGAAAACTTACTGGAAGCTATGAACATTTAAATGCAGCATCTCATGAAAATAACTTAAATGAGATAGAGAGGGTGCTGAGCACTTTCAGGAGGTTTTATATGCCTATGTTGTCCAAGCACTTTCTCTATAAAGGTGCTTTGAAACCCTGTGGAACTTATCCTGCAGAGTTCTGAGAACCTTTGATGGAGAATTGAAGGTGTCCAGCAACTTGCAGGAGGACAACCCGTGTTCTACCACTAACCCTCCCTGGGTTTTGTTTGTTTGGGGTGGGGGTTAGATTTTTTTAACATACAGTATGAAGGGCGGAGTTTGTTCCAATTCATTGTAGGTTTTTTTTTGTTTGTTTGTTTGTTTGTTTTTTGAATATTTGAAAGTGTAATTTTTATTTTGGATCTACTACCAGGATGAAGATGTTCAGGGGAAGCAGGAGGGGTTTTGTTTATACAGGGGGTGTGGGAAAATAATGGTGAAAAGGGAAGGAACAAATTGCATTGTTCAGTAATAAATGCTCCAATAAACACGTATATAACAAAAGAAACATTTATTAAAATAAAATCCATATTTGTCTACTTATAATGCAGATCACAATGTCATGGATTGTTATATAAGAACAATACTATTCTTAGAATAAGAACAATACATTGGGGTAGAAGAAATATGATATTTCTTCTTCGAGTGATGTCCCTGTTGGTGCGTCCCGAATGCCATCAATTGGAGTGTTTTCGGCAGCAATGTCCGTCCAGGTCATGCATGCACGGTGGTTATCTCGCAGCACCATTGGCGCTTCATCACCCGTGTGACACAGCCCCCTTAGTTCCTTCTCAACTGTCCCCAGCCTGAGACAGAGCTCTGCAGCAGTGTCACTAACAGACCTATAAAAATAGTTTAAATAAGTATAACACTAGTAGTTTAGTTAAAATAAGTTAGTTTTCGAATAACATGGTAAGAACTTAGTTGAAAAATATTTTTTTTCCTTTTTTTCTCTCTTTCTAGCTAGTTTCCCTTCTATGATGGAGAACCTATTCAGTAATGACTGGTTCTCCAGGCTTTTAAAAGTTGTTCCTGTTGAGACGTGATACCTGAGAGGCATCTCAGATGGCCGTTCTTTCTGTGTCGGGTGCCTCAGGGAAGGGCACATTTAAAAAAAGTGCATCCACTGCATGAACTTGAAAGCCAGAGATAGGCAAGATAGAGACCTCCACCTTAAACTCATACTGATGGAAAAATTCCTCAGACTGGCCTCCGACCCGGGACAAAAAACCCCAGGAGATTCCATGGGGAAACAGGACAAAGACAAGGCTTAATCCTCCTCAAAAACGAGGAAAAGAGCCCCAACCTCACCAGACAGACACATCTAAAACAAGCAGTCTTCAGCCAGGTTGCTGCCCTCAGTGCCTATGACCTCACAAATGAGCACTGGAAGCAGAGACAGCACTATACAGAGGACAGCACTGTTCCCTCCACACCACACTTGCCATTATTCGGCACCGACGTTTCACTGGAATGCACGGCACTGGAGCTTCCACTATCACCCATCGCTACACCATTCTCAAGCAATGATGAAGATGACCTTCAGGAAGATGCCTTTTCTCTGCACTACTCATCCTGCATCAGATGCGGGTCAACTCCGAGCACAAAATTGAGATCTCAGTACAACTGGTTGATGCAAGAATGGTTCAAACTACCCTGGATGTGCCCACCAATGCCGTTCTGAATACTATGGCCTCGTGGGACATATGGGCTGCATATAGGACTCAGCACAGCCATCCTGTAATGCCACCCGGTGGTGAATTAAGACCACCACCACTATTACCCAGGCTTGAACCATCTGAAGCACAGAAAGAACAAATTGAAGAACCAGTTTAAGAGAGAGAAAAGGACACAATGCCACTTTACAATTCCTCATCATCATCTGATGAGGTTCCTTCTATATCACAGCTGATCACTTCAGGCAATTTCAAGAACTTTTTAAAAGGGTGGCACAAAGCCAAGAGAGACGCCTGGAGGAAGTATCAGAGAATCAGCACAAGCTCCTCTAAATACTACAGACATCCTCCACCACAAAGATAACGTTACCAATAAACGATGTATTAATGGAACCCACTGAGGTCATGTGGCAGACACCAGCCACCACTCTGCCAACCTGTGAGAGGGCGGATAGAAAATACTACATTCCTGCCAAGCACATGGACTTCTTATTTATTCATCCTGCTCCAAACTTCTTTGTGGCTGAAGCTGCGAACCAAAGGAGCAAACAGACACAATACAAATCTACCCCACAGGATAAAGAATGCAGGAGACTTGATTTGTTTGGCTGCAAGGATTATTTGTCTGCAACCTGGCAGTTTAGGGTAGCAAACTACAACATGCTACTAGTGAAATATGGTTATGATGATTACAACAAGTTAAGTGACTTCGCCAATGACATGCCAGAAGACAGACAAGAACAACTCAAGTCTATTATAATCAAGGGACAGCTGGTCGGCCATACTGCACTACAACCATCCCACGACATTGTGGACACAGCAGCACGAACAATGGCAACAGCTGTACTCATGCGTAGGGCATCTTAGCTGCAATTTTCGGGTATCCCAAGGGACTTGCAAGTAAAAGTAGAGATTCTCCCTTTCATAGGGAAAAACTATTTTCTAAAAAAACTGATAAAATACTTCACTCAGTGAAGGACTCCAGGGCGATGCTGAGAACCCTTGGGATCTACACACCTGCTCCCAACAATGCAGGGAATCCTCATTCATTCACCAACACAGACAATTTGACACATACAAACAAAGGCAGAGATCTCCAAGATAGGGGCCAAATAAGACACAGACATCATCTTTGCAACCAGTGCTGACGAAACAGTCATTTTGAATCACAGAAGATTAGGGTTGGAAGGGACATCAGGATGTCATCTAGTCCAACCCCATGCTCAAAGCAGGACCAACCCCAACTAAATCATCTTATTCAGGGCTTTGTCAAGCTGGGCCTTAAAAATCTCTAAGGATGGAGATTCCACCATCTCCTTAGTAACCCAATCCAGTGCTTCACCACCTTCCAAGTGAAAATGTTTTTCCTAATATCCAACCTAGACCTCGTCCACTGCAACTTTAGACCATTGCTCTTTGTTCCGTCATCTGCCACCACTGAGAACATCCTAGTTCCCTGGAACCCCCTTCAGGTAGTTGAAGGCTGCTATCAAATTCCCTCCTCTCTTCTCTTCTACAGACTAAGCCCAATTTCCTCAATCTATCCTCAAAAGTCATGTGTCTAGCCCCCTAATAATTTTTGTTGCCCTCTGCTGCACTCTCTCCAATTTGTCCATATCCTTCCTGTAGTGGGAGGCCCAAAACTGGACACAATACTGCAAATGTGACCTCACCAATGCTGAATAGAGGGGAAATGAAGTCTTGGTCGAGGGTCTGAGAGACTTCCCCACCATTTCAATGCCAATAACCATCAACTCGCAAATCTTTGGATACCAATTACACCCTTTTTACAGCACCTGGATGGCAATTACTACAGACAAATTGGCACTAGAGATCATATGAGAGATCTATTCAATCCCCTTTACATCCATACCACCCAGCCAACCTCCCTCCCCATCCCGCTTCAGTGACCCCACTCACAAACCCTTTCTGCAACAAGAGGTACACCATCTGCTACAGTTAGGTGCAGTGCAACATGTCCTACCACAGTAGAGGGGGAAAATATTCTTTTCCCACTATTTCTTAACACAGGGAAAAAAAGCAGATGTTGGAGGCCCATTCTTGATCTCAGAAAGCTCAACAAGTTCATTCGAGTCCAAAAATTCAAGATGGTCATGTTAGCCACAATAAAAAGGGGACAGGTGTTCAGCCATCAACCTGGAAGACTCAAACTTTCATATTGCAATACACTCAGCTCACAGACAATTCCTTCAATTCACAGTGGGAACAGATCACTATAAATACAGGGTACTACTGTTCGGTCTCTCCACTGCGCCACGGGTTTTCTCCAAAACCCTTGCAGTCGTGGCACCGCATTTATGCGGGCAAATGTTAAGAATGTTCCCATATCTTGACAACTGCCTACTGAGAAGCCCCACATGATCAGAGGCATCACACGATACTCAGAGGACCATCGATCTCTTTCGAAGTCTGGGGTTACAAATAAACAAGCAGAAGTCGACCCTAATTCTGGTACAACAACTGAAGTTCACCTCAACTCCATAGAGGCCAAAGCATCACTACCAATGCAGAGGTTTCACACATTAACAAAACTCATTTTGGTAGCTATATCCAGCCCACGTATCATAACACATACCTGCCTTCAATTGTTAGGACATATGGTGGCCACTACTTTCATAGTACAACATGCACAGCTATATATGCGCTGCCTACAAGAATGGCTGTGTTCAGTCTACACGGCAAACACAGCTTCAACAGACATCTGATAATACCCACCAAAGTCAAGGATTCACTACGCTGGAGGACAAAACCAGAAAACATCTGCATCTGAATACATATCAATAGGAGCAACCATCAGTAAGATCATGACAGACACTTCACTAATCGGATGCGGTGCCTATATGAAACACCACACCATCCAGAGACAATGGCCTCCTACAGAAACTCACCTGCCATCAATCTACTCGTGTTACGGGCAGTTTGTAAGTCATGCTTACACTATCTTCCACAGATATCAAACAGGACAGTACGTGTGATGACCAACAACATTGCTTGCGTGTTTTACATAAATTGACAGCGTGGGGCCCAATCCTACTCCCTACGCATAGAAGAGAAGCCATGAGACTGTGGAACTGGTGCATAGGGCACAACATAAATATCTCTGCTTCATAGGTTCCCGGCTGTGAGAACATGATGGCGGACATACTAAGCAGACAGTTCTTTCACCAATATGAATGGGAATTGAACAACACAGTTCTACAGTCCATATTCCAACAATGGGGAGTCCCATCCATAGTCCTATTCGTAACAACAAAGAACCAAAAATGTTCACACTTTTGCTCAAGAGCAAGGTTAGGATCCCAATCCCTAGGGCATGCCTTCCTCCTTAAATGGGAGGCAACATTTCTCTATGCATTCCCACCAAACCCATTACTATCACAAGCAGTATACAAGATACACCACAATGGAGGCCTCAGCGATACTGATTGCCCCAGCATGGCCTAGACAACCATGGTACTCTTACCTGATGAGAGTGTCAATTTGCACCCCACCACAGTTTCTTTTTCAGAGTGACCTTCTGTCACAAAACAGGAGGGGCAGGACTCTTCATCCTGAACTGGACTGGCTTCACCTGAAGGCTTGGTTCCTATGTGGTTCCATCAAGATGAGCTAAACTGGCTAAACAGGTATTACCTAACAGCAGAAAATCATCCATATGTAAAACCTACCTTCAAAAATGGAAAGAATTCTACCTATGGTGCCAGTCAAAACGCACTAACACGCTTTCAGCACCCCTCCAGCTAGTCCTGGACTACATGCTGGAACTTAAAAACTCTTGAGTCCCCATGAGCTCCATTAAGTACATCTTGCAGTCATCACTGCGTTACACCACAAAATTAAAAGGATGTCATTATTTACACATCCCAATACCAAACGTTTCCTCACTGGTTTACAGAATATATACCCAGAAGTCCATAATCCCACACCAACATGGGAACTAAATTTAGTATTTAAAACTCTCCAAGGACTCCCATTCAAACCATTAGCTACATGCTCATTATTACACTTATCAATGAAAGTAGCGTTCTTAGTCGCTTAGTCAGCTAGACGAGTAGGTGAAATAGGGGTCATCGTGGTTCACCCGCCATATACTGTATTCTTTAGGAATAAAATCACAATGAGACCTCACCCTTCTTCCTTTCACATAAACCAACTGATCCATCTTCCCACATTCTATCCCAAACCACACGGGAACAAACAGGAGGCTTTGTTACATACGCTAGATGTCAGAAGAGCTATGGTATTTTACCTGGATAGAAAGATAGAACTAAACTTTTTTCCATAAATCCTCAAGACTAGTCATCTCAACAATGGAACAGTCCAAAGGATCCACCATCTCTAACACACAGACTTTTTCAAATGGATATCTAGCTGCATCCAGCTGTGATACGAACAGAATAAAATATAACTACCCTTGGGGATCTGAACCCACTCTACTAGATCAATGACTTCAGTCGCTTTTCTCAACAATGTTCCACTGTCAGACATTTGTAGAGCTGCAACTTGGGCTCTGAACACCCATTCACAAAACATTATGCAATCATAGAGAGCTCGGTTACCAACACACTGGGTAGGCTCTACAGTGTTAGCGTCAATCACTCAGACAACTTCAAAGTCCTCCCCCCACATCCACAATGGGTTCTACCGTGAGAAGTAAAAAGGAAGAGTGCAGGGAAGTAGAGCACCCACAGGGACCATCACTCGAAGAAGAAGAGAAGGTTACTCATCCAGTGCAGTAACTGAAGGTCTCTGAGATGTGTGTCCCTGTGGGTGCTCCACTACCCCCACTCTTCTTTTATACTTTGGAATTTGTATCAGGAACTCTACAGTAGAGAAGGAGCTGAGAGGGATGGTTTGCATGCACAATAGATGAAGCACCAATGGTGCCGGGGGACAATCATCATGCATGCACAACCCGGATGAACACTGCTGCCGAAAACTCTCCGATTGATAGTGCCGGGACACATCAACACATGAAGTGGAGCACCAACAGGGACACATATCTCGAAGAACCTCAGTTTCTGCACAGGAGGACTAACTTTTTCTTCTCCTCACTACTATTCCTACCTGAAAGGGGGTTCCAGGGAGGATGGAGCTAGGCTGTTCTCAGTGGTGGCAGATGACAGAACAAGGAGCAATGGTCTCAAATTGCAGTGGAGGAGATCTAGGTTGGACATTAGGAAAAAGTTTTTCACTAGGAGGGTGGTGAAGCACTGGAACGGCTTACCTAGAGAGGTGGTGGGATCTCCATCTTTAGAGGTTTTTAAACTGTGGCTTGACAAAACCCTCGCTGGGATTATTTAGCTGAGGTTAGTCCTGCTTTGAGCAGGGGGTTGGACTAGATGACCTCCTGAGGTCCCTTCCAATTCTATGATTCCTCTTTCTTGACTGGATCTGCTTGAGTGCATGGATTTAAAACTAACAGTAGGATCTCTGGACTCTGCAGTAGTTCAGTAGGAATTTATCAGCAGCCCTGAAATTCCACCCTATGGTGCACCATGTAGAAACAGAAGTGTTGCTTTTGCAGACCTCATTTAAAAAAGATTTTCCATAGTAAAAATAACCCTGTGAATGAAAAATAAACCTTATCTATTTGAAAGTAGATACTTAGTTTATTAACATTGGATTACTTGGAATTCAGAGAATATTTCATGCATAGATAATTCATTAAGTGTTTAATTACACTTGTTCCTCTTGCCTTCAGTTTCTTTTTAGTAGAGGTGAGGTTCACAGTTCCTTTGACCCGCTTGATTTAAACACAGTGAATATATAAATAAAGCTTATTTGTAGCACCTTTCTTCTTCTCTTCTGTTCGCTTTGCTATGTTCTTCTTTGTCTTGCTGCATCCTGACAGCTTAGAAAGCAGAAGTGGAACATTTTGTAAAAACACGGTGCCTGCAAGCTGTATGATTTGTCTCTGCATTTTTAGGCAGTTGATCTAATGTGAATTTAGCAAAAAAACAGGTTTTTAATGGAAAGATTCTTGATTTTGGTTGTCAGTATTTTGAGTTTCTGCTAGATAAATACATTTTAGTTACATGAATGAATGGGGGAAGGTGACGATTTTTTGAGGTTTCTTAAATTCTTTCACATTTAATTTTTTAATTTAATTTAATTTTTCCTATTTTGTGTCAGTTCTTTTGTTGCGTGGGGTGATTGAACCGCTGTTCTCTCTTATAGGAGATAGTCCATGGTCCTCTGTCTGGCTGGAAATCCCATAACATCCCCTTAATGTTCAGCTGCATTCTTCATTACAGTATATTCTCCACTACTTTTTATTGTTGTTAAGATCTTTCCCTTCACCTTCCTCAGCATACTTCCCATCTAGCATCTTCATATACAGTCTCTCCTTTCAGGTCTTAGGTCATTTTGGTTCAATTCTGACCATATCTTGTTAAAAAAGCAAACAAACAATTTGTGTCTTCTGACTGAGTCTGCTGTGCAATCTGCCGTGGAACACGGCTAGAAGCAGATGCTGACATCCTGTGGGTCCTTTACTCTTACACCTAGTGAGTGTCAGCTGGCAGCTTTTAAAAATCCCAGATTGGGTGTAGAAATTTAATTAGCATATGCAAATACATTATTATAAGATGTAAATAAAATAGTGGTTCAGAACCAGGCACATTCCTTACATGGATAAAAATATGTATGCTTCCTCTGACATTCCCATTAGTAATTAGGTGCAGAGCATGTTTTCCCCCTTGAAAATGCACACCCTTGTGCTTACAAAACAAACAGCACAGCCTATGTTTGTTGGTGTTTTACCCTTATGTATGTCTTCCCTAATGGAAAGCTCACAGCAGTTGTTGTGGCTGGATATCCTTGTGTAATACAAACAAGGTATGAAAAGCACAGTTCAATAAGTACATTTAACCTCTGTATTTAGGAGTAAATGTTTCCTTTCCGTCTCTCATTTATCTATGGTCAGTGTAGACTCCACAGGGTGTGATCAGGATTGCAATCTGCATTCCTACTTGCTCTGGAACATTCAATTCCTATAGTAAGAGCCTTCCAGAGGCAGCAGTTTCATAATCTGCATTTTTTCTCTTTCAAATTTTCATGGAATTTAGAGCTATCAACCAAAGAAATGCTGCCTCACCAACTTGGGCCTCTGTTAAGGGTCACTTGGCACACAACCTGGATAGAGTTGTAACAGTAATGGAGCCAAAAGAATAAGTAAATAGCATGGTAGATATTTGTCCTTTAACTTATTTATTCAGTTCGTTGCTGCTGTTGGGTTACACACAATCTCAAATGCAGTTGATAAGACAGATTTTCTCTTGTAGACAGTCTGGAGGGAAGTTTCTTCCAGCTGAGATTGGAGATACTTCTCCAGTATATCCTGAGGCAAACAGCCCAATATGGATCCAATCTGTCATACTCCCCAGGAGAAAGGGAATTCCATCAAGGCAAGGGTCCTCACATTAAGTTTATGAAAGACAAAAAGAACAGCTTCATTAGCTGTCTCTGAACAAATCCCACACAGCAGTCCAGATCAGTTGTCTGTCTTTTTCTAGAAAGCTCGTATAGAATGCCTTGACTTAAGGACACATCAGATTAATTTTCCCATTTTAAATTTCACAAAACATGAATTCCTAATATGGCATTTTGGAAAAAAAAGTCAAGGTATTTGGCTACAAAGGCACTGTAGCTGCACAGTAACTCTGTAGATCAAGCTTAAACACTTGAGACACACCTAACATTAGGAAAATGTTGGCTTTAGTGTTTCAAATTAACTATGGGGCATTTTTGTAAAACAATACTCATCAGCATTTTTAACAATGTGCTTGAAAACCTATCCTGCCAAATGTAATGGACTTGTAAAGGATCTGGCAGAGATCGATAAACATAGAACAATGAAGAATTTAAATAATAAATTATAATAGCTCCTGTGGTCCATGATATGTTAGATTGTGGTCGCAGCTACCGCAGGGTGGTAACATCAGGCAAATATTCTCTTTTTAATATAGACCACTACAGTAGATTTCACACACGAGAGACGCAAGCAGATACTTAAATGGTCCTAAATATGATTATAGAAGTGAGGGACAAACCTTGAAAGGCTGGCCAGTTTGATTCAAATAAATGTCTAAGAAGAGTGCTTGTTTATTTTGAATCTTATGAGAAGTCATCTGTACTTTTTTGTGTAGAAATTGTTTAAAGTATGATAAGGACAGTCTTTTGTGATGTAATGGGACTAATTGGTGCTATGGAACTTAGAATGGCAACACACAAATGCACATTCCTTCATCATTTGTGCATGGACTAAATACTTCCAAATTCCCATTTGTAGCTGGAAGGCAGGTTTGGTGTTTTGGTATTCTGACTTGCTGGGCCAGACCTGCTCTTTCAATGGTAAACATGCTAAAATGCTCAAGATATGGAGGGTGGGTTTAAAACATGGCTAAGGCAAACCAGTCAAACATCACAAACATTTTGTGAGTGTGTGTTGCCCAGGCTCCACTGAGATGGTAGTGCTTGCCTACCCGTTTTCAGAGCCTTCACCCGTCTACATACACTGTATGGTGCAGAGTCTATAAAAACCTCTCCTGTGGGTCCCACTTCTGGGTTCTTGTTTAGATAGGGACTAGTGGTCATTCTTTTTATTTAAAAAAAAAAAAAAGTTTGAAAGTATTTTTTTCTTGTACATATGAAATGTGTAGGCCTGAATTTAGCACACATATAGCTATTAAACCCTTGCTTAAGTGCAGAATAGGGACGTTAATATATAAAAAACCCTATATTTCTATTGATTTGTTTTTATGTTAGACTTAAAAATAAACTTGTATGTTTTCATTGGCCTTGAGTCTACGTTTTTAAATGTAAATAGGTTTTCTGTCACCTTAAATTTATATATCTGTCATGATTTCCCTCAGAATATTCCACTATAATACATAGAAGAAACAAGAAGACAACTCTTAACTCATAGAATATAAACAAAATAGGAGTTACGTGAGGACAGTTGTAATTCTTGCTAATTTTCCCTCTACAAATCAAACAGCAAATTCACTTCTTGTGGTTGTCTTTTTTGGATCTGTAGGAGGCAGCTGCTTAATTGGTACTCTCTGATTCTGAACAGATCCTGAATATCTGAAAAGTTGCCTTCTCATTGTATTTTGGTGCTTCGACTTCTGTCTGAAAGCAGGAATTGGAGGAAGGTCTGAATGGAACTGAAAAATATTAACCTAACTTTTTCTCACACAAGATTTTTATCTGAGTTTCTGACAATAGATTAGACCTTAATTTTTCTAAACAATTTCCTCAAAGAAATGTAATCTATTAATTACCTAGAAATCCTACAGGAGTTTATATGAATACTTTGACAGTCCACCGCTGCCCCTCTGAATCTTGAAGGTGGGGTAAAGAAAAAGAAGGAAAATATGTAGCAAAATAAAGCAGACATTTTGAAAGTCTCTTGCTTCTGACTGCTGTAGGAATAGAATTCCACATAAAGTAAAATAGTTCATAGAAGACATTTATTTTGGGGCTATTGATTTTTTTAAATGCTCACCATTCCATTTTTAGAGAGTATACATTTTTAAAAACAATATATTTTAGCAGTAGCTGTGTTGAAAAATAAAGTTCCCAAAAAATCATGTGACAGGACTACATTAGTTTTTCATTTCCATATCATCTTAAGCAAAACAGCCTATTTTCTAAGGCAAGTTGCTTCCAAGTTACCATTCTGAAATTGAATAAAGACTCTTAACCAGGAAATTTACTTCATTAAGGGAAAATAAATGCCCAAATTTGTCAACGCTCACTTGCAATCAGTGTCCTCTTCCTGGGCAAAGAAGGTGGATGACTCACTCTTGGCAATACATGAAGTGGCCCCCTTGGTTTAGCTTCACGCTTTCTCTAAACACTAGATTAACATCCAGGCATTGGTTAATGTAACTTCTTGTAGTCTGATTAAATTTCAGTCTGTTTGAAGTTGAAGAAACATCCAGCAGACTTTTGTTAGATGGTGAGCCTTCCCTTCTGCTCTTTTCAACACTGTTTTTGGCGGCCCCACGCTCTAGATGGCATAGGGAATTGGAAATCAGACTGGCAAAGAGATTGGGAAATTTTTTCCTACCTGATTATTTTTCTTGAGATTTCATGTCAATCCAAATGTTTTCTTTTTCATATTAGCATCTTTTGATGTATAGTTTACATTACTACCAAGAAGCCATGTGTTTCAATATATTTTGTAGAAGGGTCTTATGTGACCTCATGAATGTAAATGATGGCACAGTGTATAGACCACTTAGTTATGATTATGTTGACTGTTTTTCATATTGGTTTGATACCAATAAAATATGGTATCTATATTTAGGGCTTATCTACATAGGTAAAGTGACTGAAATAGCTATTTGGTCAAAACTAATCTTGAATAGTTCCCTGTGTGGATACTTTATACTGGAATAAAAGTACTTTATTCTGGAACAACAATTATTCTGGAATAAAACCATTTTTATTCCAGAATAGAGCGTTCACATAGCTCATTCTGCAATAGCTGCTTCAATCAATTTCCCCATAAGCACTTAGGTAAGTAACTACTAACATGGTGCCTTCTTTTCTCATTCAAAACATATAATTCTCATCCACAAAGTCAAAGATGTTATGTCAGCTGTTTCAAGTTGCAATATCTGTTATGTACATTATTGAGCCCTGCACTTAAATTCCCTTGACTGCCTTTCTTGTCTATCTTAATGTGTTATATATAAATTTCTCATGTATTCCTTAGTACAACTTCATGTGTGTTTTTGCTCCCTCTTTCTTAGTGATATGACAAGAACAGTAGAGATTTCTGGGGAAGGTGGCCCTTTGGGGATACATGTAGTGCCTTTCTTTTCATCTCTGAGTGGAAGGTAAGATGTTTTCCATATTATAGAGAAGCATGTTAATGAAAAAGGTGTCAGCTGTGTTTCTCATAAAATATCTCTACTGTGAAAGCATGACAGGGAGCTAAACCTGTTTTTTTAACAGTAGATAACCTAACCCAATGTACTGTCTTCCTTCACTGACATCTATGTTGTTCTATGTGTATATTAAGAGAACAAAACCCATTTCTGTTATATGTTCATAATGTTTGTACTTTCAAGTATCTCTGACATTTTTTTCTGAATGAAAACATAACATGGTCTCTAGTTAAGATTATTGTACTTCTTGAGAGGTGATTTTTTGGTCCAATTGGATTTCTCTCCCCAACTCTTATTCCGAAATGACAAAAGAAACACATAAAAGTCAAAATGACTTGCTTGTCTGTTCTTCCTTAATTTTTTGGTCATCTTTCAAATTAGGTTCTTTAACATTTACAAAACGTATACTATACCATGAACTTTTCTTTTGTATAGTAGGATTACTTTAGTTGTAAATGATTTAACATAGTGTATTGAGATCACAAAAGACTACCATAGTGGCAAGTTCATACTGATGTACTGTACTTGAGTGTGTCAGCATTTTCATTATAGCTCTTTTCCAAATTATGTAACTCAGATGTAAAAAGTTTCTCTAGACTGAAATTTGACATATGAGGTCTCTGCCAGAGAGCTAATTTGTAATGCTGGCACTATGAGAGCCCTGTGACAGAGATGGGAAATTGCCAGTATCATAAATGACATCACTTTATAGTAAAATGGCTTCCTCTAGTACTAAGGCCAATTGTAATTGCGATCTTTTTTTTAGTTTGTAGTCTAATCTTAAAGAGAAACGTTTCTTAACTTAATAATTTTCAGAATGTTGAAGTGAAGAGGGAAAAGTTGTATTTTTCCTTTTAAGGTATTGTATTGTTCGTGAATATTTTCTCAGCAGAATCTCAGGCTTTAGATGGACTCAGATTCAACTGGGGTATTTAGTTGCCAAATTGAAAAGAAGGTGACCAAGCAGCTGCTTGAAAAAATGTCACCTTATTTCAGGAGGAAGGATTGAAAGTCAGTAGATCTGAGTTTTGCACTTGGCTCTGTCACAGACTTCCTGTTTCCCCATCTGTAAAATAGAGACGATACTGCCTTCTGGTATAAGGGCATACATAGTGAGGCTTAGTTTGCTATTTTTTCTGGAAGGTACCAGAAAACTACAAAGTATTATCATCAGTAATTTATTATGACTGAAGTACTTCTGATTCTGAATTTCAACTGCTTAAGGTGCATCTTTAAAAGAACTCACTCAATAACCAACATAGCTCTTTGGCCTACTTTCTGTGTGTGTTAATATTCTTGTTTACAAATGCTATGGAGCATGGCTTACAGCAAGCTATTTTTTGACAGACAGGCTGAGTGTTCATCCAGTTGTCTCCAAAAATTCCAGTGACGCTTGGCAGAATTGTAGTGATATCTTTGTAAAATACCAGAATGGTTTAACCACGTATTCCTGTTATTTAATTGAACAGGGACTGGTGTCTAAATTTCATATAATTCATCAAAACACAAGAAAGAATAGAAGAAGCCTTTTCTATTTCTGTTAATGACAGGGCAGAGTTTATCAACAATGCTGGCCATCCACTTTGACTGATATTTTTGAATGAGGATAGTATTCATATTACACTAATACAGGTAGTAATAATCTTCAATGAATAAGATTTAGGGCATTTTAATTGTAATCCTGGTTTTTTTTTTTTCAGAATGAGTTTAAGCAAAATGCTTTGAGCTTAGGCTTTAGTATACAAGTGAACAACAATAACTAGTTGGAATAATTTTTCATTTTCTTTGTGTTTAGACTTACCATAAAAGAAAGGAAATTAAATTTCAAAATCACATTAAATTAATGTTAAAGTTGAGACTTCATACAATAAAAGTAATGAGGTAATGAGGTTAGGCTGTCACAGCATACTTAACTCAACACATGTGTCCAGATACTGCAGCACATATGGGGAATATCAGGCCAGTCTGTGATCTTATAGTACTATGTGGCTGTAGTGTCTGGGCATGGTGAGATTAGTTAAGATCACAGCAACAGACGTAATTTTCAATTTCTTTAATTTCCTTATTTTTACTAGTTTCTTTCTTAATGTAATTATTTTAAATTAAATTTGAACATTTAACTCTTTGGCTGCAGCTAATTGGATGTTTCTATTGGTATTCTTATAAATTGTCAAATTTTGCCTCCTCATCCCCTCCCAAATAAAAAGCTTTCTTTATCACAGTGCAGTGTTACAAGGGGATCTCTAAATAAGATATTTGTTATGCAAAATTCCAATCTAGTAATGCTCATGAGGGGAAAACCCAAACTCTTTAAAAATCACGTTTGTAGATAAATAAAACTCCTATGTTTTTGCCGTTCTATTACTTTGTATATTTAAATATAAATCAAATGCACAGTAACCAAAATGTTACTTAAGAAAACTGTTTATGGTTAATCGTGAGGCAGTCCTCCTGACTATAATGTTGGGTGCAGCCATGAATTGGGAGAGAATAAAGGTTTTTTTTATTTCTAACATGGAGTGGTGGAAAGGAACTGTGAAGTTGAAAATTACATGATGCTGTACTAAGTGAAACCAATGAAAAGGGCCTGTTCTGCTATGTCTATACTGTAGTGTAAGCCTAGGATTAGAGAACCCAGGTCTTAAGCATCTTCACTAATTTTCAACCCTAGATTAAGAATTTTCAAACCCAGGCCTGAACCCTGGGCTCCGGTGTCCACATTGCAGACTCGGATCCAATCAACTATATCCCAAACTTCGTAGTGCCCTCCCGAAATGTCTCCTCTAACACTTGGTTCATGGTGCAGTGTAGAAAAACTTGACTATCCACCAAACTTGATTGTCCAGAGGACAGAGAAAGATGGCCTGTGAGATGCTGGGATCCTTTTGGCAGTTTCCCAGTGCACAAGTCCATTAGGGCTGTACATATACTGCAGAACAATAGGGCTTGGACCGTGGGTCTGGCTTGACTCAGGTTCTGACCCACCACCCCTGTGGAGTCCTGGGACTCTGGATCCAAGCCCTTGGTTATCACAATTTTATGTGTAAATGGAAGAGGGGTTAGTCTTGAGTCTGAGTTTAGCCGAACCCTGGGTTTACATTGTGGTGTAGACATACATTGTGGTGTAGTCATCGTACAGCTTACATTGTGGTGTAGTCATCTATGTTTGATGCTCATATGGCATGGCTGGGTTAATGTATAAAAATGGGATTATAATGGGGGTCTGCACACACACAGTCTTCAGTTATTTGGAATATTAAACTGGTCTCGGTGACACCTCAGGTTTTTAATCCAGTCTCAGGAAAGCACAGTTTTCTATGTGAAATCCTTCCCATTTCCTGATTTAGCGCTTAGCATGCTATGAGGAGAAGGACATCAGTCTCTCTAAGGCAGAAGTCTGACTCTTCTTTATGTAGTTTACTTTGCACTTCTACAACACTTTCTATTTGACCTTCTGAAAGCATTTTACAAATATCAGTGTAGTAAACCTGACAATATCCTTGTGAGGTAGGAAATTAATATTGCTCTTATTTGTTCAGTTGAGGACACTGTGGGTCATGGGGATTTAATTTACTTGAGAAAAGATGTACAGGAAGTCCATAGGCATATAACCCAGATCTCCTGGCTAGAGCTTTGCAAAATTTTGGTAACAAATGCACACTGCCCCTCCACCTGGATCACTGTGGTTTGCAGAGGTTCAAGGAACCTAAGCCTCAATACAGGCAAGGTTAGCCTGATTTCTCAGTTTCTTTGGACTTGGTTGGAAAGAGATTGTTTCTCACGCATGTCATCCTTCCCTCAGCAAAAATGGCCTTCCAAGTCCTTGTAGCAATGCCTATGTATTTTGATCTGGTACAATTTAACTTTAACCTTTTCCTTGTAATGATTCCATCTTATTTGTTAACATGAACATATCCTGCATAAATTCCATCTGAACATTTTGTCTGGGACGATGGGGCTGGTTTTCCCTTTCATTTCTCCAACCCCTGACTAATGGGGCTAGTACTTTCTGAAATGCTAGGCAGTGTTTGTGGTGATCCCAGGCCATGTGATGGTCGTAGTGCCAATGGTGTTGACTACGCCACTCGTTCAGAGAGGAACGAGACTCCTAATCCTTTTCAAATTGCTTTGCAGGTTCGGGGAGGGGTGAAAGGAAAGCGTCTTATGACACAGCACTTTCCAACGCACAGCCTCCCTTTAGGGGATCTTTACATACACTAGTCGTGGTTTTAAAACAATTTTGATTTATTGAGCATTCATAGCATTAACAAGCAACAATAACAAAGCAGCTTTCTGGCACCAATGTGCCTTCCCTGATAATCCTATTTGCCCTTCCCCTAAGGACTCCTATATAGACTGTGTCTCGTATCAGCCCAATCTCCATTGGCGAAGATACAGTTCCCTACTTAGTTCCCTTCTAGTTCCTGAGTACCATCCCTCAGTGGACCTCAATTAGACTCACCCTCCTGTGTAGTCCTCTCTCTCTCTGCGGCGCAAGCATTGGCAGGCAAAGTTTCAAGGCCTGTGTTGTGGAGTCCTGGACCACTCACAGTCACTCCCGACTGGTCTCTGGTGTTCCGAGACAATCACTTCTCTAAGAAGAGAGGTGACCGAGTGGGTCAAGCTGCTGAAATTTCAGGCAGCTTATATTGTCCTGAGCCAGTGCTCATTTGAATATTGGTCTGTTGTTGGCCTGTCTTGGAGTTTACCTGCTATCACCTGCTATTTGCATAATGGTCTATCTGTGGCCTGTCTTGCGGTTCACCTGCTTTACCCTGCTGAAACCTTGGTTTCCCCTTTTTGTTTCTTAACATATTTGCATAATGGTCTAGCTGTGGCCTGTCTTGCTATGTCCTTGCTTTATCCTGTGGACACGTTGGTTTCCTGTTTTTTACATATTGATCCAGCTTTTCTTTAGTCTATTGACACATTGGTTTTTGGATCCCTACTTGCATAAGCATTTTCCGTTACACCACGTTCGCATAGATTCGCACCGAATCTATTGTTCCGCCACCTACATCTTGTTACAATCTAAGCAAGATGGAGTTGAACTGCTCTTTGTAGGTCTGCCATAAAAGGCAGGCCCTACAGTGTTACCAACTGTTTCAGTAGACTAAAACTATACTAGCTGGTTTCATATTCTTTTGTCCTTGTTCATTAATGGAAAATAGATTTTGGAAATCTCTCCTTTAGACTAAGGACTTAATACAGTGTGATTAGTAGACTATAAGAAGATCTTTGTCCCTTCCTCGGTAAAGACCAATATCTATTTATAATTATTATAAATGTCTTGTGTACAAATCTAATAGAGAATAATCATAAGCTTTATTATTGCTTTTCAGGATTCTAGGACTCTTTATCCGTGGTATTGAGGAGGACAGCAGATCTAGGCGTGATGATCTTTTCCATGAAAATGAATGTATTGTGAAAATTAACAATGTGGACCTCGTAGATAAAACCTTTGCACAGTGAGTGCTACTTAATTGATTCTGTTAACCACCAGAATGTTATATAATGCTGTACTTACTGAAGTGATTAATGTAGCATGTTTCAAGTAAAATACCATAAACTATGTATATAGCTGAAACAACATAATTCTCTTTCATGAAACTTCCAAATGTAGTAATATCTAGTTCCACAGTAGACTGAAATCATAGAAATTATATTATTGGAAGAACCTTCACCTGCCAGTGAAGTAGTACTTCCTACTATGTGTTCTAAATTGCTTTGTCCACTCCAGTTTTAAAGAATTCAAACAATGGAAAACTACCTCCCATGAGATCTACTCAGTGTTAGGAAACTTTCTCTTCTATCAGTGCTATTGGATTTCATTACTCCTTATTGCATGCCTTTGGAACATCCTAAATAAATCCACTCCCACCTTAGTGCTTACATTTCATAAAGTTATATGCTGTTAAATTATCACCTACTAGTAGTTGTTTAGCCAAACGATACTGTGCAGATTTAGCTTACATAACTTTTAAAAATAAGTCAGTCCGTTCATCTTTAATTTCCTTCCAATTTTTTGAGATATTTCTCATATTAAGGTACCCAAAACTGAGCCTATAATATTTTTGGTGCTGCCCACAACTTCTGAGAGTGTGATGTTTCTGTAACTAGTTAAGAAGAGAGAGAGATTTCTTGTTTTCTTGTGCTGGAACTATATCTTTTCAGGTGTCTAAAAATCGTTTAAAATGAATGATTTCTAACACTCACAAAGTGTAGAGCAGCTGAACTAAGTTGAAAGGCTAACTTTAAGTTAAAAGCATAGGGTAATAAGTTTTGACTTAAAATCTGTTGACATTGTTATTCATCCCAAATTGGCTTATGTAACAGAGAGTACTTTTGATAATCTGTGAATTCAAAAAGACTTCGTTGCTGGAATGAATAACCTCTTAAATTTCACAGACACAAATGTTTACTTAAAAATTAAATAGTGATTTATTTTTATTTTTAATCTGTTTATTAGATGAATGATATTCATAAAACAGCAAAATCTATTGAGGGCCCAGGGGAGCAGGTGCTTAACATTTTAATCTAAAAGCCAAATGTGCAATGTTTATAGTCTAAAAACAAATATAAAATTTCACTGTAACATATGATTTACAGTGGTTTGATGAAAACAGTGTTGACCTTATGCTTTAGTGGTTGGGGTTTTTTTGTTTTTCCTGGTTATACTTCTAACATGTTCTAAATATCTAATAATAAACCTATTCCATGGTAAAGTGGTACATTTTAGTTTTGGTGATTGGATGGTGTCAGAACCTAACCAATTTTTCTCCCTCTCTAGTGGAAAATAGTGACCACGTCATAACAGAGACCACTGTAGTCTTCCATAGATCTGTGCATTCTAACCAGAGAATACTCCCTGTGATTTTAATGCACTCCAACCTGCAAAATGTTCACAGGTGATGCTAGGAAAAACTGGTCGTCTCAGCTTCAAATCAGCAAAGTGTATGCTTAAGAGAAATCCTTATTCAACATGTGTTTAAGCACATGCTTAGCTTGAAGTATGTACTCAGATGCCATTTAAGTTCATGGAACTTAAGCATGTGCTTAATTTTAGTCACGTTTTAAGTGTTTTGCTGAATAAGTATGGACTGCTGAATCAAGGCATTTGTCCTGTAAAACTGAAGTACTGAAAAAGTTTTAATGCTATATTTGAGTGCCTTCTGCATTTCTAGTCCAACACAGGAAGTTTCTTTGAGAAAAGTGAAATTTTGGCAAGAAAAACAATAGATTTAAATCCGATATGAAAGCTTAAATAAACCAAAACCCTACCAACCTATATTGTTTGTATTTTCGTAGGAATATTTACAGCCAAGTACATAGTTAGGTATATTTGATGTGGTATTCTACAGATAAGAATGCAAGTATACAGATGTTTGTTACAGTATGAATGTAGATGTGGTTTGGCATCATTGTACACAGAGATATATACTGGTATTTGGTGAAGTATTGCTATACACTGGTAGCTTTTTTTATATACAAGTAACATAGGTATTTGTTGCAAAATAGTTTTTGCAAAATCAAGCCCTCTCACTGATTTAGTTATCATTTATACCACAAAATAATTTGATCCCTAAATTGTCAAATGAATTTTAAGTTTTGGGGCTGTAACATAAAGGTCTGTGGTCTCACCTACAGCTAGTTTTTTGTTAAGAAAATGCATCTTTCCCAAGTGATTTTTTACATTGATCAAATTATTTTTGGAAATTTTGAATGACTGTGTAGAAGTTTCCAGTTCCCTTTCTGCCTCCTCTGGAACATACTGTAGATTTTGAATGCCTCTGGGCCTGTAGCAATGTGGAGAATTTCACACTCTGATTTCTCTGCGATGCTGCTTGCTTTCTGGAAGACTTGGAAGCATTACAGCAACTGCCAGTTCTCTGTCAGATTCCCTTTTAAACTGAGAGATTTGGGAGTCTTCACTTGCTCAGTTTTTGCCAAAGATTTAATTTCCTTCTGACACCATGTAACCTACAAGAGTAAGATAATGGTCTTTACTTCCTGGCCCCAGTCACCTGAAATGAATCAGGGTTACAAAAGTTTGATGCTTCTGTCAAATGACAGGGTTCATAGCAACTTGTTCCAATGGCAACTGATACAGAAAGAGTTACCAGTTTGACTGTTGGCCGGAAATTCTGTTTTTAGTGGTTAGATTCCTCCTACTGATTGCAAAGTATCCTTTAATAGTTAGCAAAGGCTATCGTGATTATATTTTCTTTTTCAGTTTTGTTTTGGATGTACATTTTTTAGTACTGCTCTGAAAGATTGCTTCTTCCTTAGCTGAAATACTAACAACCAATTTGTTGTATTTCCATGTTCATAATGGTTTTATACATCTCTACTGTGAGTCTCCTTTTTCATTTAGTGTTAATAAATTCAATTATATTCTGCTGTGTTCTGGAGATTTTAGCACCTCTTTTCATTGAGTCTTTGTCTTTTATTTCTTTACGTATACATTTGGAGAGCTAAGAAATTTGACTTTCTCTGCCCATTACATTTTTCTCTTTCTTTTAAAAGAAGTCCTGGCAGTTATTTTGTACTTAGGTACTGTTCTTAGGTTTCCCACAGATTTAATGTGTGTTCTCACTGTTAGTTTTAGTTTGTGAGAGATTTCCTATATGGTTAAGTCACCATACAGTGTATTGTCAAGTGGCTGTTTGCAATGATATCAGAATGGGGAGTGAGCTGAGATAAATTAAGTGAGGATTTTACATTCTTAAATATCTAATACCTGGTGGTTTAGGGATGAGAAAGAAGTTTGTTTTGAAATAAACAATGTATGGTACGAAAGTAGACATAACTACAACTCTGATATCTGTGCAGGATATGGGCTGTGGGGCATAGTTCTTTCACTACTATAGTTAAAAGCATTTTTGAGCCTTTATGTTGTGTGTGTTCATATAATAGAGTTGGTATAGAATTGGGGCACTATTAAACTCTTCTGCCAAGATTAATCTAAAGGGAGTTTGGTCCTGAGGTCCATTTCACCATGTCTTTGAAAAATTGTGAAGAGATTTTTATTTAGTGAATATGTAAAATATGCACTGGTTGCACTTAAAAACTTTCCCATTCTGCCTTAGACTTCTGACTTTAGTATTTCCTTATTATTCTAGGGTACATTGTAAATACTGAGATATGATTATTTAAGGAAATTAACAAGTTTTTAATCGTGACCACTCTTTTTAATACAGGCAACTTTCTATCATGAGTTTCTCCTCCATACTAGGATTGTTATCTAATTGCAAGTGTTTGGCTTAGAGTGGTATATTTTTATTAATGAGATAGTCTTCTCTTCTTTTCCTGCTTTTACGTTTAGCAAAAGTAGAAAATTTGTTCTGTTCGGTGCCCATTTGAGTTTCTTTTGCATGCCCATGTCCTGATCTGTGCTACTGCTACAGGATTCTGCTCTTCCATATTTGTATTGGAAGCAGCTATACCCACCACATTTCCCACTACAGTTGCTCTCCAGTTGTGCAATAACCATTTTAGTCAGCATTCTCCTCTAGCACCTTGCTTCCTACTCCTCCTCACCAAGAACTGTCTTCCGTGTGTTGATTAGCTTAGGAGTTTGCAAGTGGGCACACTTCATAGTAGCCCAGGGATCTTGCTAGCTTTGCAAATCCCAATTCCTTTTCAAAGCATAGAGAAATGCTGTGGTGTCGCAAATCTTATTGCAGTTTTACTGCTGACTTTTGAAGGAGCACCACTTTACTTTGAAATATATAGTTTTCTGAGTTCTGTAGAATAAATTCATAGCTGATCCTTTGTAAACAGTTTCCAAGTATGCAGAAAGGCATATATGAATTTTGCAGTGTGACCCTAAGCATCCCTGTATTCACACCCTAAACACTATTGTAGTAATCTTTGTACAAAATATAAGTTGAGGTACCATTTGAAAACTAATAACTCACTGATCATTAATACTCTTGTGTGATGTATGTACATGGTGTTTATTAAGAGTTTTGAATATATGCTGGAATTAAAGTGTGTTTTTAAACCATGCATTTCAGGGGAAGTTGGTAAACAGGTCTGCTTTAGACAAAGGAATGTATATTTGATTCTCTGGCCCAACCTGGTTTTCAGGCAAAGACAATGAAGGTCCATTTTTACATATTAGATAAACAGAGTTATTAAGCTAACAAGTAGGGGAAGAAAGAGTGTGGCGCTTCCTTCACCACCAGACTCCATGTCACCTTCCTCACAGCTTGGATAAACTTCACTTTTAGGGGTAACTCTCAGAAGAATCCATTTAAAAGTTTTACTGGTCTATAATGACCGGGTGGCTGAACATCAAGTGGCAAGCAATTGAATCGGCCAATTGTATATAATATTACTTATTGTGTTTTTATTTATCTCAATTAAGTTAATAAGCTGTGATACACTTTTGTATCTTTAGAGGAACAAACATACCTTATTGTTTTTCTGAACTGTCCTTGAGAGGACTGGACATTGCAGAGCACATGGTTTGGGGAAAATTTGAGACTGGGAGTGTGTTGTGCTCACTCTGCAATTAGTAACCAAGGCTATTGGAAGCCAGAATGGGACTGTAGACAGGCTGCTGGAATCAGAGCTGCTGAACCAGGGCTGTCTAGTACACAGCTACTCAGAGTGTGACCTGCATGCTGGTAGGCTGGCTGTGAGTGGCCCAGGCTGGAAGCTGAAGTACTCAGGGTTGCAGGGCAGGCTGTGACTCAACTCTTCATTGGTCTGGATTCCACCCCAAACCTCAGAATGTACAGATTGTCTGGTTTTGATATATCTGTTTTCATGCCTTTCTTTAAAGGGCTCAGGATCTCTTCCGTCAGGCAATGAAATCTCCAAACGTCTTCTTGGAAGTGGTTCCTCCATATAATCGTGAACAATATGAAAAATCTGTCATTGCTCCCCTCTGTTTGCTCAATAATGATGAAGGAGTTCCAAAAGCAAAGGTTCCACCTTCTGTTCTTACAAGAGCAACTGTGAAAACAGTAGATCTATCTGGAATGAACAGCCTGGAGGCAACGCTACAACAAGCTAAGAGCCCCAATCTCCCAAGGTTGGGTAAGAAACCATCTTCGCCATCACTGTCTCCTCTGATGGGCTTCAGCAACAAGAAAAATGCAAAGAGAATAAAAATAGACCTTAAGAAAGGTAAAGGTGTAACAATCAGCAGTTATGTAGTGTAACAACTGCATGTTGTCTCTATTGGTACCTTAACTTTTAACTGAACTGATGACTTGAGGCCAGCTTAGTGTTTAAATAGCATAGTTATTAATACTTTTGTAAAAGATAAACAAAAATGTTCCTAATATGTCCCTGGGAACTCTCGCCAAGCTTATTCTGCTCTGTTTTGTTTTTGTGCCACTGTGACATTGCTGGGGGAGGAAGTTCATATAAGGTGATGCTGTTGCACTCTGCATTTAGGAAAAGGAAGCAGATCAGTAAAATCAAATACAAAATTTCCGTGTCTTTGTAGCTGCAAAGGTCCTGAGGCAACATAATATGAAGGGAAGGAGAAGAATAAAGGGTAGGCAGCAGTGCAGAGAGTGCAAGGGGCATAGTTTAAAAGCACGATAAAATAGAGCAAGCACATGGAGTGCAGCAATTGAACATGAGGATATGCAGTGCAGCCCCACAGATTCATTGGAGGAGCGCTTTAAGGCACTTCCCTGTAATTCATGGATTTTGAAGACAGAAAGGACCATTATGATCATCTGGTCTGACCTCCTGGTAAGTGGTTCATGATACGTAACACATGTCATGGGAATTCCCAGTATAAATGCTTGCATCAAGTCCAGTAGCTAGACCACATCTTCTTTTTTTTAAAAAAATCCAATCTCTGTTTTAAAATTTGCAGTGATGGAGAATCCCCCACAACCCTTGATAAATTGTTTCAATAGTTAATTACCCTCACTGTTAAAATCAGCACGTTATTTCTAGTGTGAATTTGTCTAGCTCCATCTCCCAACCACTGGTTCTTGTTATACCCTGGTCTGTTATGACTCAAGAATCCTTTATTCTCCTGGTGTATATACTTATGGACTGTGATAAGGTCACCGCACAACTTTCTCTTTCATGAGCTTCAGTCTCTCACTATCAGGCAAGTTTTCCAATCCCTCAATCATTCTTTTGATTTTTCTCTGAATCTCCTCCAATTTAACATCCTTCTTGAATTGTGGACATCAGCACTGGACAGAGTGTTCTAGTAGTGGTTGCACTAGTCCCCAATACAGAGGTAATATTACCTCCCTACTCCTATTTGATATTCCTCAGTTTATACATCATAACCCCAAGTCCTTTTCAGAGTCCCTGCTTCCCAGAATAGAGTTCCACATCCTGTAAGTATGGTATGATCTTATATTTGGCTGTATGGAAATTTGCCTTCATCCGCCTTGCTTAAGCAACCCAGATTGATCTGTATCAGCGATCTATCATCTTCATTTTTTACCACTCTCACAATCTCTGAGTCATCTGCAGACTTTATCAGTAATGATTTTGTGTTTTCTTCTTAGCTTGGAGCCAAGAACCCATCCCTGCAGAACTCTATTGGAATGATGATGATTCCCTTTGTACAATTATATTTTGCTTTCAGTATGCGAGTTTTTAATCAATTTAATATGTGCCATGTTATTTTTTGTAATATTCCGGTTTTTAATCAAAATGTCATGTAGTACCAAGTCAAATACCTTATAGAAGTCTGTGTATATATCTATCAAACATGTTATCGCATCAAAAAATGATACCAACTTAGTTTGATGATTTATTTTCCATAAACCCATGTTGATTGGTACTATAAAAACATTAATTCTTTGTAAATCAAGTCCCGAATCAGCAGTTCCATTATTTTCCTGGGTTTAATGTCAGGCTGGCAGGTCTGTTGTTACCTGGATCATCCTGTTTACCCTTTTTAACTTTCTCTTGGTACAATGTTATTTTTTTCTAGTAGAACATCCACTTCCAAGTCTCTAAAAATAAGCAGTTAACAGTCAAGAGAGTTTCTTGGTCAGTTCTTTTAAAACTCTTGGACAGAAGTTAGCTGTACCTTCTGATTTAAAGATGTCTAACTTTAGCTACTGTTTAACATTCTCAGTATCTATTGTTGGAACGGAAAGTATACATCATCTGGCTTTTTCCCAAGTACAGAACAGAAATATTTATTGAACATATCTGCCTTTTCATTATTATTACTGACACTTTTACCATTTTCATCTAGTGTTCAGGTTTCTTTTATTTGTGATATAGTTGTTTTTGTTTTTTTTAAATAAACAACCCTCTTTCTTACTGTGCATACTCTGCTGGCCATATATTTCTACTTGTGTCTTTTTGCCTCCCTTATCAATTTGCCACAATTACTAGCATCTAATGTCTATGTATTGTTATCAGTGTTCCCTTTTTCCATTTATTATAAATATGGGGTTGGTTTTTGTTGTTGTTTATACTGCTGCTTTTTTGCTTCCTTTTTGAACCAGGCTGGTTTTTTAATCATCATAGCCTGCTTTCTTGATTGTGGCTTTTTGGGCATCGAGTAAAATGTTCTTAAGCAGTTCCCAATTATCATTCACATTTTTATTTAAATTCTTTCTCCCAGCTGATTTGGCTCATAATTCTTTTCAGCTTTGCAATGTTGCGTCTTCTAAATTCTGTTTACACATAACAGATGTAGGAAAGTCATGATTACTTGCACTAAGCAACTGCTAATTTTTAGGTCTGTGATAGATTCTTCTTTAGCTGTCAAGATGAGGTTCAGTATAGAATTCCCCTGTTATAGCTGCCACACTTTTTGAGTTAGGCAATAGTGGTATATAATTTTTAGGAATTCCAAGGATGTTATAGTACTGGCAGCATGAGACCTCCAATGTAAGTCACCCAAATTGAAGTCCCTCATGCTAAGTTTTCCCTACACGTTACAGATGGGTGCTTAAGGACTCTGTTGTCTTGTTCTGTCTTGATTTGGTGGCTTCTAGAGAAGACATACATTAGTACCTATCTTGTGCTTTAACTATTAAAACATTGATCCATAAGCATTCAAGATTTTGCTTCCAAAATTTGACCTAAAAATAGGCAATGCCGTGTATGACATAGAGTAACTAGTTTCCATCTTCTTTTGCCTACTTGATCCTTCCTTATGTTGACATTCCAGTCATGCAAATTTTCCTACCATGTTTCAGTAATATCAAAAAGGTTGAATGTATGCTCATAAATGAGCAGTTCTAATTTATCTTGTTTATTACTCACACTCTTAGCATTGGTGTATAGGCAATTAAAGAATTTCTTCTCTTGATGCCTTGATTAATTTTGTTCTTATGTTTTTAAATTTAACTCTTCAGTTATTTTAATTAATATAATGTTCTTGTTAAAATTTACAATGAGCCTTCTCTATCTGCACTCTAGGTCCTGAAGGACTTGGTTTCACTGTGGTTACCAGAGACTCTTCAGTACATGGCCCTGGTCCTATTTTTGTGAAGAATATATTGCCAAAGGGGGCAGCAGTAAAAGATGGTCGTTTGCAATCAGGGGACAGAATACTGGAGGTTAGGAAAACTGGGACTACCAAATATCCTTCCCTTTTTCTCCACTAAGTATTATTTATTGACTTTTTAAATATAAATTTTACATATATTTGTATTTTCTGTAATTACTAGTGACCAAAATAGTATGGCATGTTCCTAATTTAAATCCCATATTTCCTCACATTGTAATTTGTTTGTTTGCTTCTAAAGTACAGTGCTTTCATGCTGCTTGTTGACTTACAGAAACAGGTGCATATGAAAATAGTTTCGCAAGGCATTCAAACAAGCAAGAGTTGATAAAATGGCTGCCTGATTTGGAAAACAGTTACTTGAATTTAAAAAAATCGGTCTCTGAAGTAATATCCAAGAATGTGTGTCCGCTGTGAATGTTTTTTTCCAATGCACATTTTAAATCAGTTGTATTGTGTTTTGTCTGTTTTAAATGTTCAAACGTCTATGACTTGTGAACTCATTATCTATGGGGCTATCTTTATTTGCTAACCTCAAAGAGCTCTTAATGTAAACAATATTTAATGTTTTTCATCTTCAAAGTGCTTTGCCAACTGATTAGTCTTCACAAAACCCCTGCAAGGTAGGTATTATAAACCGCCACTAAGAGATGGTGAAAAGGAGTAAGTGGTCAAATGATTTGTGCGGGGCCTGAGAGGAGAGTCACTGTGGGAACCAAGTTAAGGGCTTGTGTGTGTGGCTCTGCCGTGTGGATTATTAGGGTGTGAATTGCAGCACGCACTGAAGTGTTGATCTGTAACTACCCAATGTAAACCTTGCTAGTATGAACTAACGGATATCATCTAATTTGCAGTAATGTAGTCCCTGAAGACTATGTCAATGAAGTGTAGATACCCTTTAGTTCCTGCTAGTAGGGCCTACACAGGGCAGTCACAGTGCAACACTTTAGATTGCGCTGCAACTCTCACTCCAGTAGTCCATGCTGCAGAACCATGTTAGACAAGCCCTAAAATTCAACGTTTGTTTTGTTCTCGGACCACTGAGGCACACTGCTCCCATTTAGAAAATCAGTCAAAGATGGCACTTGTCAGTAAGAGTTATTGTTTGTTTTCTCCTCCTAATTACATCCATTAGGTGAATGGCAGAGACGTCACTGGCAAGACCCAGGAAGAACTAGTAGCTATGTTGAGAAGCACTAAGCAAGGGGAGACTGTCTCTCTGATCATAGCTCGGCAGGAGGAAACCTTTCTGCCTCGAGAGCTGGTAATGTTTTTTCTGCTATGCTGAATCAGAACAGTTCTCTGTGTTTAGAAATTGACCTAAGAAATACAAGTAAACAGTCACTGGATGAGAAGTCAGTGAAGGGTAATTATTTAAGACTTGTGTTGGAGAAGTATTTATATTTAATTTTACCCATTGTATAATCCAATTCTTTGAAATTTGATTTTAATCCCAGAAGTGATATAATGGGCATAACTCTCAAGGGAATACTGTAATGAATTATGTAACTATAAGACTGAGCATGCCTGAAAATAAAGTACACTTTTTTAGGCTTAGGTTTTTGTTTTAGTGTATATGATGAATTTCATTGCTTGTGAAAGTAATGGACTAATGACACTGGTTGCTGACAGGCTCTGAAGCTTCGCTACACAGCGCTGACAGTGCCTCTAAAATGTGTGTTGTTCAGTACTGGGCATCTTCTAAAGTGGGAATGCCTATTGTGGCAAATTGTGTGACGGTTATGTGAAATGAAGGGAAAATTCCATAGTAATTCTCAAGTATAATAGGGGAGAACCTTGCTTTCCTGGCAAACGTTCTTTGATTTAATAAAACAAGTTCTAATATGTGAGAGCTGTTCTTAAGTGTTTTAATAGATTTCACGTTCATTTACTCAGTGTACTGCTGACAAATAAAGCAATGTTTTGTACAGTGCTTTGGGAAACCTTGAATGTGAAACCATATTATTTTCCACCCTAAAGATACATAGGAGGAGTCCCAAAATGTAGAGGGGGCTATATGATACAAACTTGTGCTTCTCAAAGAAGGCTATCTCTTTTCCCTTATCTTGACTGATGAATATACTTGGCCTTTCAGTGAGAACTCTGCAGGATAAAGGAAGGACAGCACTTCCTGCCTTTGTCTCATTCCTCTATCTCCTTTGAAGAAAACAAATGGCCTTTCTTGTTTTTTTACTTGAAGAACTTGTCTTCTCCCTTTTGTCAAGACTTTGCTTTTCCTTTTGCTTTACCCTCTGTTAGCACCGTATCCCTCTACACTTTTGGTATATTTTCTCTCATAGTTTTCCTCTTGTCTCCTTGTTATCACTTAGTCCTTATTGAGCAAAGTGTGTGTTGCCTGCAGTCCTATCGGAAGCCCTGGAGTAGATTAGTTTCCTTGATGTGACCCTCTGTCTTTCTGCAGCTGCTAGCCACTGTTTCCTGTACATCTTCTCCTGATCCAGAGCCAAACTGAAGTGTGCTGAACTAATCTATTTTTGTTTTCATTTTCCTTTTTGCTTGAGCAATTATTTAAGGGGGGAAATGAGTTATGGAATGCTATCAAACCCATCCCAGGTTAATTAAAGAGATAACATTACATTACATTACATTACTAATTAGTGGTTCTCAGAGTCGTGAACCAAGTTGCTGACCTTGGTGAGGCGCTATTTATAAAGATCCTGAGCTCTAAATTCACTACGTGTATGGCATGAAGGAGAGAGTTTCTAAATAAATGGGCAAACCTGTCCATCATATTTAGGATCAGAACTCAAACTCCTTCTTCCACTCCCCAATATTTTTAAACAAGTTAAAGGAAAAAATCAACTGGTTTTTCTTCAAGTGATTGCTCGTGTTCATTCCACTATAGGTGAGTACACACCACCGTGCACAGTTGCCGGAAATTTTTTGCCCTTAGCAGATCCCATAGGGCCAGCTCTGGTGCCCCCTGGATTCCCGTGCACATGCCGTGGTACATGAGGCACTGCTGGCCCTACGCCCCCTCAGTTCTTTCTCTCCGCCCGTGACTGTTGCTGGAACTAGCCTTGCTCTCTGCAAGTACTATTCCCCTTCTTGAACTCTTTGTTATTTGAAGTACTTTAGTTAGTTGTTAAATAGTGTTAAGTGTAGTTAGATAAGAAGTCCCTGACGGACTTAGAGCGGCCATGCCATGCCCCAATCGCCTGGATTTAAGCTGTGTGCCTCCTACGGGAAGGCTCTCCCGCTCAGCAACCCCCATGATTGATGCCTTAAGGTCTGGAGGAAGAGCACAGGAAAGATAAATGTAAGATCTGCAGGGCTTTTACACCACAGACTCAGAAGGGCCAAGAGATTCGGTTAAAAGCCCTGCTTATGGAGGCAGCACTCCGCCCAGCGTCCAAGCCATCCCGCTCCACCTCAGCACCGAGCGTCACCTCGGTGCAGAGTGCACCGCTGGCACCGGGCTCAACTCGGCACCAAGCGACATCCCCGGAGCCAAAGAAGAAGAGACAGCATGCGGAGCTTGGACACTCCCCTGTGCTGTTGGCACGGGCAGGATTGAATGCAGAGATGCACCCGCCACGGCCTGTTGAGTCTTCTGTGGTGCCTGCATCTTCGAGCAGGGAGCTTTCCCCGACTCCTGGAAGTGGGAGAGTGCCCCTGCCGATGTTGATGACACTGGAGGCTTTTCAGGCGGCAAGAACCTTGTTGGCCTTGCCTACACCACTTCCACCTTTCCGCCGAGGGAGAAGGGGCCGGTGTCCCGGAGCAAGCCCACGTTGGGTCCCCCCAAGGGGCGGTGGAGATCCCTAGAATGGGAAGATCTCTTGCCAGACAGCCACCGGGGTAGAGCGAGGACGCTCCCCCAGCAGTCACTCCAAATCGGCATCGTCAAGCCAGCCTGCTTCGACTCAGGATGCGGAGTCTCCCTCTTGGCGCCGACATCGGTCCCCGGCACCGGAGGCAGCGCAGGCCAAGAGATGGCAATGGTCAAGGTCCACCAGGCGGCGCTCAGACACCTCCTGCTCCAGATCCTCCGCATCGAGGAGTTTGCCCGCACCGAGGCGGCGTAGAACCCAGTCACCATACCAAGACCCCACACTGCTCAGTCCCCGACGCAGAACCTGGTCGCCGGAGTCCAGCTCGGCACCGCAGAGTTCGGAGCAGTGCCAGTCTCGGTCACCAAGGGGCAAGCAGCGCCGCAAGTCCTCGGTATCGAGATGGCACTCCGGTACCGAGAGCTCTTCGGAGCACACCTCCATCTGTCGGCACTGCTCGCAGCAACGGAGTCGGTCCTCATTGTCTTCCACATCGAGAGGACAGTCCCCGTCATGGCACCCAGGACCGAGGACGGCCACGGCACCACCGGTCTAGTGGCTCGGGATCCCACAGGGCGTCACAGCAGGTGTCACAGTCAGCCCTGGTTTGGCTCCAGGGACAATGGCCGCAACAATGGCCTTATTGGGCCCCATGGACAATCCACCCTGTCAGCTTGGGTGCAGTCCGTGCCCCTGGCACAGGAGAAGGCCTATAGACACCGTTCCTCGGACGAGGAGTTGGACCCCATGGAGGGTCCCTCTAGGGGTACATCCCTTTGGCAGGCAGAGGAGCACCCACAGATGTGTCTTGGCAGTCCTCTTCCTCCTGGGACCACATGGCGCCACTGGAGGATTTCAGAGCGCACCAGGAGCTGCTCAAGAGGGTGGCTTCTAACTTGGGGATGGAGGTTAAGGAGTTAGTGGAGGCCGATGATACTCTCTTCAATGTGCTGGCGGCGGCTGCCCCAATGAGAGTGGCCCTACCAGTCCATGATAGGGTCCTCAAAATTGTTAAGGCCCTGAGGCAAACCCCTTCCTCGGTCGCCCCTATGTCAAAGGTGGCTGACAAAAAGTATTATGTCCTGGCCGAAGGGTTCAAGTATCTGTTCACTCACCCGGCCCCGGGAACCCTGGTGGTGGAGACAGGCAAGGTCAGCCTGGTTCCACTCCCAAGAACAAAGACAACAAAAAGTTAGATTTGTTTGGGAGAAAAATTTTTTCCATGGCAGCCCTGCAGTTCAGGATTGCCAACTATCAGGCCCTCCTGGGTAGATATAATTTTAATTTGTGAGACTCCCTCAGGCGGTTTGCTGAGGCCCTGCCCCATGACCAGGCCGCAGACTTCTCCACCATCCTGGATGAAGGAATCACAGTGACTAGGGCAGAGTTCCAAATGTCTAGTGACGCTGCTGACTCGGCAGCTAGGGCCATAGACTCCGCCATTTCCATGAGGAGGTGCTTGTGGCTGCAATCCTCAGGCCTGTCCCAGGAGATGCAGCAATCGATCCAGGACCTCCCCTTCGATAGGTCGGCCCTCTCCTCTGATCAGACCAATGCGAAGCTGCATGGTCTGAAGGACTCCAGGGCCATGCTTCGCTCCCTGGGCCTGTACATGCCCCACGCTTTCAGGTGGCAGCCATGGCCCCAGGCGGAGCAGCAACCAAGGCCTCTGCCTAGGCCCTTTCAACCCTACAGAAGTAGGGACAGAAATAGGGGGTTTAGAAGACAGAATCATCCCCCCCCCCCAGCTCACCCTCAGCCCCCCCCCCCCCCAGCAGGGGGCCCCCAGGGGGTCGGACAATTGTAGGAGACAGTTTTGATGGTGCACCCGAGGGTGGTGCCCCTACTCCTCTCCTGGATCCACCCCGCTCTTTCCTGAACAGGTTAAGGCCCTTCTATTCCGAATGGGCAAAGATTACGTTGGACCGTTGGGTCCTTGGGATAGTCTCTGGGGGCTACGCCATACAGTTTACCTCTATCCCTCCCCTCCAACAACTCCCCCCGTCCCTCTTCAGGGACCCCTGTCATGAGCAACTCCTCTTGCAGGAGGTGGACACCCCCCTCAACATAGGAGCGGTGGTTATGGTTCCTCAAGGCAGAAAGGGTTCTATTCAAGGTAGTTCCTCCTCCCCAAGGCAAAAGGGGGTCTGAGACCCATGTTAGACCTGCATCGTCTAAACAAATATGTCAAACGACTCGCGTTTCGCATGGCTTCCCTAGCCTCCATAATCCCTTCCCTGGATCCAGGAGACTGGTATGCCGCCCTCGACCTCAAGGACGCATACTTCCATGTGTCCATCCTCCCCAGCCACAGGCACTTCCTCTGCGTCATGGTGGCTGGCTCCCACTACCAGTTTACAGCCCTGCCCTTTGGCCTATCTTAGGCTCCAAGGGTGTTCACCAAATGCATGGCGGTAGTGGCGGCCCACCTGAAGCGAAAGGGTGTGCAAATCTTCCCTTACCTGGACTGATCAGAGGCAGGTCCAGGTCCCAAGTGCAGGGGAGCGTGACCCTCACTTGCTTCACGTGCAGCAGGCTGGGACTGCTCATAAACGAGCAGAAGTCCACACTAACCCCAGTGCAACACACAGAATTCATTGGGGCCACCCTGGACATTTTCCAGGCCAGAGCCTTCCTGCCTCAGCCACGTTTCGAGATGATCGTCTCTGTCATCTCCCAGCTGCACTGATGCTCCACGACAACAGCCAGTCACTGCCTACAGCTGTTAGGCCACATGGCAGCCTGCACGTATGTAGTGAGACTAGCTCACCTAAGGCTCAAGCTGTTTCAGTCATGGTTGACCTCGGTATATGTGCCGAGCAGACACCCACTGAATTGGGTGGTCACAGTTCCCCCACCCGTCCTAACCTCCCTAGACTGGTGGAGGTCTCCCATGGCAGTGTTGAAGGGCGTTCCATTCATGGAACTGGTCCCGTTGGCCACCCTAATCTCCGATGTCTTGGATGAGGGATGGGGAGCCCACATCAGCGCCAGCCTAGGCACTCAGGGGCTCTGGTCATGGGAGGAGAGGTGCCTGCGCATCAACGTGAAGGAGCTGAGGGCTATTCGCCTAGCATGCAGGGTGTTCCTCCGATTCCCGACAGGCAGAGTGGTGCAGATGCTGACGGACAACACCGCAGCTATGTTTTATATAAACAGGCAGGGAGGGGCACGTTGCTTGGCTCTCTGCGAGGAAGCTACCTGTCCGTGGGACTTTGCCATGAGGCACGATTTCTACCTGACGGCCTCTCACCTGTCAGGAGTGAAGAAGGATGAGGCAGATCGCCTCAGCAGGTCATGTCTACCCTGCCACGACTGGTCGCTGCACCCAGAGGTAGTGACTATGATCTTACAAAAGTGGGGTGTTCCCCAACTGGACCTATTCACGTTGGCCTGGAACGCAAAGTGCCCGGGGTTCTGTTCACTCGAGGGTCGCGAGACCGGGTTGATTTCTGACGTGTTCCTCATCGACTGGATGGGGGCCCTCATATACGTGTTCCTGCCCATTCTGCTCCTGTCTAAGGTCCTACTAAAAATAAAGAGGGACAGGGCGGACATCATACTCATCGCTCTGGCTTGCGCGAGGCAGCACTGGTTCAGCATGTTGCTGGACCTCTCGATCACCCGGCCATGGAACTCCCGAGGCGGCACGACCTTCTCTCCCAGGACCATGGTCGCCTGTTGCACCTAGACCTGGACTCCCTGCACCTCCTGGCCTGGAGGCTCACGGAAGGAGAGAGAGCCTGCTCGGTGCAGGTCTAACGAGTCCTGCTGGGCAGCAGAAAACCTTCTAGACAGGTCGTGTATCGGGCTAAGTGGAAACGGTTTACCTCTTGGGCGGAGTCCTGGAGCATTCTACCCAGTCTCTCGCCTCTGCAGGCAATCCTGGAGTACCTGCTCCAGCTAAAGCTCCAGGGTCTGGCGCTGGCTTCCTTGAAAGTTCACTTGGCGGCCATTTCAGCCTTCCATCAGCCGCTAGAGGGGAGACCCCTGTTCTCCCATCCCATGTCGGTCAGGTTCCTCAAGGAGATGGAGAGGCTGTATCTGCAGGTCCGCGACCCGGTGCCTCCCTGGGATCTCAGCTTAATCCTCTTGAGATTCACGGGGTCCCCCTTTGAACCCATGGCTTCATGCCCTCTGCTAATGCTTTCATGGAAGGTAGCCTTCTTGGTGGCCATTACCTCAGCTAGGAGGGTCTCCGAAATTAGGGCCTTGACCTTGGAGCTCCTTTATACGCTATTCCATAAGGATAAGGTGCAGTTGAGGCTGCACCCAGTCTTCCTGCCCAAGGTGGTTTCCCAATTTCATTATAACCAAGATATTTTTGTCTCCATGTTTTTTCCCAAATCGCATAGTTTTGAGAAGGAGAGGAGATGGCATTCGCTGGACGTGAGATGAGCCCTGGCCTTCTACATCGAGCCGTTCCGGAAATCAACGCAGCTCTTCGTTACAATGGTGGACTGGATGAAAGGCTCACCTGTCTGAACCCAGCGCATCTCCTCGTGAATTACATCGTGCATCAAGTTCTGCTATGAGCAGGCGAGGGTGCTGCTTCCGGGAACCATCACAGCACATTAAACCAGAGCTCAAGCCTTGCCTACAGCCTTCCTGGAGAGAGTGTCCCTGCAGGACATCTGCAAAGCTGCCACCTGGCCGTCAGTGCATACCTTCACATCCCACTACGCCATCGTCCAGCAGGCAAGAGAGGACGCAGGATTTGGCAGAGCCGTGCTGAGGGCAGCTCACCGGTAACTCCTGCCCACCTCCAAGGTATTGCTTGTTAGTCACCTATAGTGGAATGGACATGAGCAAGCACTCGAAGAAGAAAACAAGGTTCTTACCAGTAACTGCTGTTCTTCAAGATGTGTTGCTCATGTCCATTCCACAATCCACCCCCTGTCCCCCTTGCTGGAGTTGGCAGAAAGAAGGGACTGAGAGGGCTGTCACGTTGCCTGGATTTGGGGGGGGGCAAGGGAGGGATTTAGTATATTGTTTGACATCAGTATGTCAAAATTATAATAATTCATGTAAGGTATGCCATGTCTGGTACTGTTAGAAAGGCTATAATACGTTAAGTAAGATAATAATACTTATGTTCAAGTGTTATATGTGTAGTGGAAGTTAAGGCTGTATTTCATATATCTGCATTTCAAATTGTGCTGCCTGAGACACATCCCAGACAGATTGGCTGCAGAACAGTAGCCTGCTTAATGGCCCATTAAGACATTCCCAGGTGCAAGGGGCCCAGGGGGAGAAGCCAGGGATATACCTGATGAGTCAGCACGACTTGCTCATGTGACTCTGGACTCCATTTTGGTTCCTGTGAAATTCGACAAGCAGCATGGCAACCAGAAGATATATAAGGCAAATCCTGGAATCCATTTTGTCGTCATTCTTGTTCAGCTTTCAGCACCTGTCTACCTCTGGATCAAGCCATCTGCAACTGAGGCTGTGCAACAAAGGATTGAGACCCATCCAATTACTGGATGTATTCCAGAGGGACTATATAAACCTGCAAACTTCACAGTTCTTCTAGAAACTTGATGTATATGGACATTCAAATCATTTGTATGTATCTGATTGCTTTAACATTTCTCTTATGGTTTGTTTCTTTCTTTTTATAATAAACCTTTAGTTTTCGTTACTAAAGGATTGGTTGGCAGCGTGGTATTTTGGGTAAGATCCAAACTTATATTGATTTGTTACTGTGGCTGACCCTTTGGGGTCAGAGGGAGCCTTTTTAGTAAAGAGCATAGAGTTTGAATAACTGGTCTCTTTACTGGACCTAATGGCTGATTGGGAGCCGGAGACTGGAATGCAGTAAAGGGGGCTGTGTGTATTTGTATACTGGCTTCTTGTTAACCAGTGTGGGAAATCAAAAGCACTGTTTGTGGCTGGTTGGGAAGTCTGGCTTCAGTGCCACCCACCAGTGCTGGGAGAATCTGCTCTCCTTTTACAGCCTGCCCTGACCTTGGCATTCTCAGATGGCTGCCCTAGGCACGGAAGGGTCACAGAGGCGTAGGGCCAGCAGTTCTTCATATACCGCAGCATGCGCGTGGGACTCAAGGGGGCACCAGAGCCGGCCCTGTGGTGTCTGCTAAGGGGAAAAACGTTCCAGGAACCGTGCACGGTGGTGTGCACTCACCTATAGTGGAATGGACATGAGAAGCACATCTCAAAGAACTTCAGTTACTGGTAAGTAGCCTTGTTTTTTGTTATGTAAGTTAGATGCCATTGCTTGAGAAGTGTATGGTTCTTTTAAGTGTTGCATACTTTTTTTTTAAACCATTTCTGTATCTGCCTTTCCCACTATTGTTACATTTTCTGCTTTGCTGTTGTATGTCAAATTATCCTGGAAATCACAGCAACCTCTGGTGAGTAAAACAGGCTGTAGACATTTTAAATGTATTTATAAATACATCTGCCCACTTTGCTTTCTTTTAAATTCTAAACCCTAAAGCAAGGATCAGCTATATTTCATGAGTTACTCCTGACTGGGAAGATTGAGATCCAAAAGGTTGCCACATTTATCCTGCTGGTTTGACCTTCACTTAGATTGCTTTCTCTATGAAAGAGTGATACACAGATGGTGACCCTCATAGCAATAATGATAACATGTAAATTCTAATACAGTATCATAAGCCTTGTAAACCCATTCAGCTACCATATAACTTATTTTAGAGACTCACTTTTGTATTGGATGCTTTTAAGGAACATGTCCTTTAATTTAGAAGCCTTTCAGTAATATCTGCGTGGTAGCTCACTGCAGAAACATGGCTTACAATACTGCTGGGCTACCAGGTGTTAAGATTAATGTGATGTTTGATGGAAGTCATGTGTCATCTGAAATTAGTCTCAGCAGATATTTAAAAGAAATCAAAACTAGTTGATTGGGTCTTTTTTGTTGTTTTTACTTTTAAGATTGTATTAGAGTAATCCTCTGCCACCATCAATACATTTTTGATGGAGGAAAAGAAAACACAAACAAACAAAGTAACTTAAAACGTTTGTTTTTACAAGGAAAATAAATGGTTAATCAAATATTTGGTAAGAAGGTCTCAGCCTGTAGCTAAGAACATCATGTACTGCATGTAGAGTTGACCCAAAAGCTGCTGCTTGTTGTGGGGTAACATTAGGGTAAATGCTGCTACACCAAACCTGTTCTTCATTTGAGCAGAGCTCTGAATATCTGAATTGAGTTCAAGTTGTTGCTGGTGATCTTGAAACACCTGAATGGTTTGGCACCTTACTGTTGAAAGATACGGTTCAAGCGTTTCTTGGCAGGGGTTTCTGTGGCAAAGTCTCTGGCTTTGCAATTGGCACTCATGTGCAAAGGTCTTTCACAAGCTCTACAGCATGGTGCAAAACACGTTAATTTTGTTTATCATTCCATTTGAACTTGTTTTGTGTTCTATTCTCTTTAAATAAATGTACTGGCTGCTTCAGCACTAGTCCCAATAAAAATGAGTAGAAACACTGGGTGACATTCTATTGTCTGCCCCCTAACAGTAGGAGAGTTTGGCAGGTAAGGTAATAGGAAGGGTAAAATATAGCCTCTTTTCATGAAAGCTTGCCCTCAAAAACATTTTAATTATGTTTGATTGCACAGGAACTTTGTTTGAGGGTTTTGCCATTCTGATCATACGCTGATAATTTGCTATCAGATATAAAAATTAGATATTGAGAGCTGTAAACCTTTATCCTTAGTGTCTCTTGCTGTTGGTGAGGGGATGTTGTAAAAAGGGGATGTTATTGGATTGCAAAGGATTGGGATTTAGTTATACTAACCCTATCAAAGGTAACATCTGCCATCTGGTTACATTGTTTGCACATTATACGTTAAATAAAACACAAAGCACACTGTTTGAGGTATTGACATTGTCAAAAAGAGGATAAGGGGCTCTTATGAGATTTTCTTATTGAAGCAGATGAGGAAAGTAAAATTGGGACCAACCGCAGACTGTTCAGTTAGCCAAAAAGTGCTAGGACTTGCTGCCAGTTGTTAACAATGTAACAAGCTGAGTAAGGAGCTGGTTACAAAACTCAGGGGATGATCTGGAGTTGCTTAATTACTCAAGACTACAGACTGCTTGTGGTTAGTGCATTCTAAAGGTGCATTTTTCTGTGCAGTATTGTGTACATTTTCTAAAGGATGTTTAAAGATTAGAGGGAAAAAATGACTGACTGATCAGAGTTGGATTTTCCAACTGTTATCAAAATGAATGAAACCCACATCAGACCAAGGCTACTGTTTTATCCTACTCTGAAAATATAAACAGAGTTTTAATCATGTATTTATCCATGTGTGTGTCTTCCTCATTTTCCCCAGGAAAAAATATGTGATCTTAAGCTAGCACTCTCTTTTTAAATGATTTAAAGATAATTCTCCTTTTTCTACATGGTGGTAAAATAAGCAAAGCCACTTAAACAAGAATCATCTAAAACTTAACTCTTCTATGCCATGGCACTGTTCATTCCCTGGGCAGTGGCTTTTAAAGATGTTCTTGTTATTTTTAATGAATGTTCAGGCTACACAGTGTACGCACAGAGGCAGAGAAGTGCCCTTCCACCAAACTGGTCACAAATAATAAAGCATTGAAAAGGTTAATATGTATTTTTCTGTATTTTAAGCTTTGGCATGCGCACACATACTGTAGGCTTTGCATCTCTGTTTTGTTATTTTAAACAGAGTTTTGAATAATCAGTTCTAGTTGTGATAATTATTTGTCTTGTTTCTGCACACATTACCTCATCCCTTGGGGAAAACAAAGCAAAACAAGAAACAAACAAAAAAAACCTCTCAGTGGTGTTTTTATAACAAATGCTATAGAAGAAGAACCTGTGTAATGTAACTGATCTTTAAATCTAGAATTCTCTCTTTTTACATATTTACAGTATGGAAGGAAGCATGGTTAAAGCAAGTTCAGTTATGCTTTTTCTTCTACTCACTCTGTTATGATTAACTTTTATGTTTCAGTTTTTTCCTAATTAATTCTTAGCACTATCCTGGAATTCTTCACCTAAAGGAGGTTTTCTTGCTTGCCTGAAATGTCCTTTTTATTTTAAGTATTCAAAGTTCATTTTCTTTATTGTTTCTTATCTTTTAATCTGCAGGAAAGATAGCACCAAATTTCAAGGCAGCCTTAAACTTTATTGTACCTGCAATTGTTTATACTTACAATTTCAATCACTAATATGTTTAAAATCCCTGATTAGTAGATTAAATCAGGAACTCCTCTCATATGCAAGTGTCCTAAATTATGGTTCAAATGAATTCAGTCACAAAACTACCTCAGCAATTAACTTCTCTCTCAAAAATGAAGTCTAATTTTTGAAAATCTGGCCCATGATACATATCAGATTTTAATGTTTTTAAGAATATATACTAATACAATTTATATACAAATATTTTTGTACTTTATATAAATAAAGGGGAGAAAATCTTAAATGTATATAGTATCTTTCATTCCAAAGTGCTTTATACATACATACTGAAATCACATCTCCCTCAAGAATGTCTTGTACAGAGAGTCTTACTTCTGGGGTTGTGGGCACACTAGTTTGGAACAGTCTCTAAAGTAGTGACAGATGGTCCCATGTGTATACAGTTTTGTAGATTAGAACATTTTGTGTAAGGGTATAGTAGTCAACCCTAAAACTTTGCAGTTTACATGAACTAAATTTGTACCATTACCTCAGTATTTGCAGAATTAGCTTTGCTTACTATAGATAACAGCTCGAGTACTAGGAATACTAACTATACTGAGGCAAAGTTATTTTGTTATCTTGTGCATTATCTAAAGTGACTGTCACATTTTTAAGAGAGACCTCTGTATGAAAGGGACTACAGCATGATGTAACTTCCTTTCCTGCAGCTATGGAGAGCAGGTCATGGTGTTATCTATCTGTTTATATCTGCTGCTTCATTTTTTTTTCCTCATTAGCTCAAAATAGTTTGTTTGAGTTGTTTAGGATTTTGTTAAAAGAAATTTTTCTCTACTAGGTGTTATTTTTGCACCATTTTGTAGCAGCATAGTGAGCTTTTGCCAATGCTATTGTGTACCAGTCTCACTCCCATCAAAACAAAGAATCTTAGTTGGTTCCCAACTTTCCTCAGTGAGGGTCAGCAATATCTGTGTTGAGAGCTCCAAGGGAGCTGACTTTGTCTGGGACTGTCATTGCTTTTTACCCAAATCTCTTAAAGAAGTTTAAGGGTAAATATCTTGGACTTTGAATAGGATAGTCTGTCTGTTTTCAAATACTTACAGTAAAACCCCTTGAAGATCTGCAGATAAGATCAGTGTATTTTACATCATCAGTTTCAATAATGGAGAGCTCAGCAGCCTTAGCTGGTAGCACACTTGAATCCAACAAATTAGAAACCAGAAAAAATTATGAATTGGAATAAAGACACTATAACATCTACAGGGTGTTCTCTTTTCCATCCCTACTTTAAAACTGTAGCTATTAAATCAGCTAGAAAAATTAGTAAGATTTGTATGAGTGGCTGACCATCTATTTAAATATTCCATAGAACCTGGGTAATATTGCCGCACTATGCTAACCTCTTCTTGAAGATAGTGTGCAAATTTGGGTCCTGATTCAGCAAAGTCCTAAAGCACTGCCTGCCTTCAAGTGTGTTAGATGTCAGTGGGATTACTTGCACGATTAAGCACCTGTCTGAAATGGGGCTTTAGTTTTAACTAGTTAATATGCCTCCCAGTCTGCTTCTCAGAGTCTCATATCTTACAAAAGGAAGTGAGGCTGGATAGTTAGGTGTTGAGGGCAGTAAGACATCGAGCTATTACTTATGACAAAACTCTTTCACAAAGGGAAACCATTTTCTCTCCTAAAAATCACCATGAGAGTTTGAATAAGTACACAGAGGAAGCTGAAGGATTTTGTTTTTAAAGTCTCCTCTGACAGAGTCTCGTGGTAAAATCTGAAATGCAATTTATCATCCTTGGAGAGTTGAAGTGCTGAATCTGATTCTGTCAGTATTCAGAGCTGTGGTTTCAAGGGGTCTAGGTATTTCAAACTAAAGCCTTTCTATCCATTGTGACATGAACTTGCAGTTCACTACATTAATGTGAAAAATGTCCAAGCACAATATAACATTCACCTCTGTCCTTTTAACAGGAGTACCATTAGTGACTATTTTTATCACAATATGTTAGGTAGATAAAAAGCTTCTGTAAAAGTGTGGTAAGGGATATATGCAATAGCGACTTCAGTTATTTACCTCATTATGACATTACATCAGCGCATTACCTTGGAGCATTGTTTTCAGAAGCATTACAGTATATCTATCTCAAAATACAGTGTAGATTTTTATGGTAACTCATTAAATAATCTGCCACCAAAATATGTGGCTTGTTTTTTTTTAACTGTGTCTTAAGTTCTTATTGGAAAGAAGGTAAAGTATGTTGTAAACAATAAGGCATGTTATTTTCAAACCTTTCTGTCAAATAATAGCTATGTGGGGCCAAGATTCAGATACTGTTCTTTAACCTATAGGGTTTCTTGCAGAAAATAGTAGTGAAAGCATGTAAATGTCTTATTTCCTTCATAAGCCTTTGAAAATAATCCTCATGGGTACATTGTGTCTCGCTCTCAGCTCTGAATGGCACTCAAGGGAGTTGGCATCTCTTATCAGAACTGAGCAGCCAGGCAAGGGGCAGCCAGCACATTGAGAGGCCATGACAGTGTGCTGGTCAAGGGCATCAGTCAGGTAGTGAAAGGTCTCTTGTTGTGTTAAACAAATGCTATTTCCTTCCTGGCTTCAGTGGGAACTAATTTTTTTTGTAAGCTTCTCTTTTGGCAAACTAACAATAGGGATAAATAAGGCAGCCCTTCCAGTGAGGGAGATGTGCATTAGATTATCATAAATCCACAGATAAAAAATGCAGTGGTCAATGAAAACAGGCGTTCTTAGATTAAATAAGAGGTTTAATTGAAAGTGGTGTTTTGGGAGATGGAAGGTTGAGCATAATATTTAGTAGATACCATGGACCAGATAAAGAAGAAATAAAACAATGAAAAGTGCTTAATTTTAAAAACTTCCAGTTCTATTTCTGTTGTAGATAGAAGACAGTTTCTATTGTAGACAGTGGAGAAGATTGAAGCTGCATTTTGGCTGTGCCCTATATGCGTGGAAAGATATTAGAAGCATATAAGTAGATATTACAATGTTTGAAGGATTACATATAACTTTTTAATTAACAAGTCAGAGATAGGTAACACAGATTCTCTTGTTAAAACTAAGTAAAAACCACTGGTGACACTTAGAGTTAGCTAGCAGTATACCAAGTCTCCTGAAACTCTCAATTCAAGATTTTCCATCTACTGCATTAACCATTGGTTTGCTATAGTTGTAAGTTTTTCTGCTATTATGTCTAACAAGTTTATACTGTACTCTCACTGTTTTTTGAAGTGCAGCCCTTCATGAACTTTTCTGGCTATTTTCTGACTAATTTGACTAATGCATAAGAGTTAGCAGCAGAGGGGGCTTGCGGGTGTTTTTGTTTTGTTGTGTTATCAAATTCCAGTCATCAGTACCAAGTTTGGGAGTAAAAATTCTCATACAAGAGCCTTGCTCTTATTTGTATTTTGAAACCATTGATTCTGTTATTGAGTCTTATCAAACAAATTATAAAATTACTGCAGATCGGCTACGTCCAATATATATTTAATTTTCAGAAGTCTGCAAAAAGATTCAAGAGTGATTTCCTTACAGCAAGTATTTAATTTTGGAAAATTACTATTTTTCACTTATTTCAAATCCTATAGTTGCCAAGTGACACCAGCTGTTATAACAATCTGTGTATGAATATCAGTGCACACCTATCCCCACTGGAAAACTTTTAAAAAAGGATGCTGCAATCACATCTTACTGGAGATCCGAAGGACACTTTCCAGTTTTTTGCGTACACAGGCCAAAAATTCAAAATGGATTAATTTATAGATGGTGGACATATATCTATATGTATTAAGGATGTCTGTCATTTTCCATGGCACACCCCTGTTTTCAGTTGCTTATATGTCTGTTTTCTTATTGGGAGGTTTAGAATCATATGACCTCAAACCAATGGGTCCTGGAAATAATGGACAAACATTCTCTATCCAATTCCAATCCCTCTCTACTCTTTCCCTTTTCTCTTCTGGGACTGTCTCACAAGATACGTCTCAGAAACAAAGTGGACTCCCTTTCTCAGAGCTATGGAAGAAATGTCCATGAAAGTCCAGGGCAGGGGATTTATTCTCATTATTTCCTAGTCCTAAAGAAGAAAAGCAGTTGAAACCACATTTTGGATGTGACAACTCAACAAATTCATCCATTGTTTCCATTTCAGGATGGTGACTCTAGTGTCTATAATTCCTACCTGAGATCATGAAGACTATTCACAGCTCCTGACTTGCAAGATGCCTAGTTTCATATCGTAATTCATACCACGCATAGGAAACACTTCTAGTTTCTTGTGGGAAAGTTTCATTACCAATTCACAGTGGTTCCTTTTGGCTTCTCCACAGCCCTAAGCGTCTTCACCGAGAGCTAGCAATTATCGCTCACATCCGAGAAGGCAGTGGAGCCAAGATTACCATAGCTGATGACTGGCTCACTGAGGGTCACTCACTTCAGCACATGAGCAGCTCATCCAAGCAGTCCTGAATCTTTTTGCTGCTCTCGGCCACAAAGTCAAGATAGCAGAGTCCACTCTCACCCCTACTCAATTGATCCACCTACCAGTTTTTCCCCCCAAATCTCGTACCACTCAGAGGTGGGGAGGCCAAACTTCATACCTTAGATGTTATCAGGTCTGTCTCATACTATCTGCACTGAGTGAAACTATTCAGGAATTTTGTTTCTAGTGTTCGCCAACAGAATGAAGGGTCAACCAGTCTTCACCCAAAGCTTGTTGAAAATGAGTTTGGACTCTATCAGAACATACTATACAGTAGCGTGCTGGACCCACCTCAGTAGCTTAGGAACTATATCTCCAGGGCTCAGGTTGTCTTTATGAGTTATCCCAATCTCAGAAATTTATATAGTAGCTATATGGATTACAGCTCACACCTTTACTCAGCATTATTCCTTAGTAAAAGGCTCAGGGTCAAATGCCTGCTTTGTGAAAGCTACCCTACAGTCAGTATTTCAGTAGACTCTTAAGTACCCACCTCCAGGATACGAGTTACTGCTTGAGTCACCAGAAATGAAATACATGTCGACAATCATTCAAAGAAAGGATGGTTATTTTACTCTACAGTAACTGTGGCTCAATATGTTCACATACATTCCACAACCTCCAATCCTTCTCTGCTATTGTGGAGTCCTTGGATTCTGTTTTAGTTAAGAAACTGGAGAGTGGTTCTGTTTGCCCTGCTGTTTATGCCCTCAGCTACAGGGTGCTGGAGGGCATGCAGGAGGTTGGTGTAGCCCCACAATTACGATTATTCAAAAAGATTCCACTATCATGTGCATGGAGGGCATGTGCACTAGAAGAGGAATACGAGTGGACAATACATCTTGAAGAACCACAATTACTGTAGGCTAAGTAACCATTCTTTACTCAAGAATAACCCTGAAGGTTATTTATTTCCTTTAGGCTTATGAATATATCTAGACAGAGTTAAAAATTTAGCACCTTGATTTCCCATACTTATAATTTAATATGTATAAAGGGTTCCTAGGGATCATCTTGGGACAGATGTGTGATCTCGGGAGCATGAAAATGTCAAAAGACTATTATATTGAGATGTGCCAAATGTCATAGGTCTTGGGAATAGTAATACATTTTTGTATCTATAAATGTTGTGTGTGTCTTTATGAGCTAAGGATTGTATGCTAACTCTATGGGGGAGGGTTACTGAATTTCCCCCAAGAAGTAAAATCATTGGGGGATACTTACTGCAGACCCTAGGACCGGTAAACTACTCCAGAGAAGTACCACCTGTTCAGGTGAAATACGTATACTGGTTCAGTCTGTGTTCAAGAGGCCCACTGACAAAGAGCTTGTAGTATAAAGGCCCAGTCTGAACTGACTCAGAGAGGCTCTCATTTTGATCCAAAAACTGGCATAAAATTGTAATCAAGAGGTTAAAAAGTCTGCTGGAAGGCTTTGAGACTGGAAACCAACTAGTGCTTTCATGTAGAAGATGAGTGATGCTTGGCAAGCTTAGCATGCATATAGAATTTTTTCTTTAATACTTTTGTCCTAAAATGAATATACTGTGCTTTGTGAAAGCTGACTGGTCACTGGTAACCCTGTCATTTCTGAGAGAGCAAACTGCAGATGCTGGACTGAGGTTAGACCTGCTAGGATAGTCACAGTGAATTGCAGGGGGACTGCAACTAAATCCCAGGTCTGGAGGGAGAGGGACACAAGTCCTTGCCCTTAGAGAGGTGATGGCTGGAGGCCCAAGACTTAATGGGTACTCTTGAGAATACTATGGAGAGAGTAGAGATACAGTTAAGCACAGAACTGTGACACATGATGCCATTGAATTGCTCATCTGGCTCTGTAGGGTAATACAGCTTCATTACTACACTTTAAGAGATGCAGATGTATATTATATATACTGTGGAGGAAATTCCAACTGAATTATTGGCTGGAGTAATTCTAAAATTAAGAGAAATCCTAAGGAGATCCAATAGAAACCCAAAATTGTATCATTTTGGACAGTCACTGTGCTTTTCTGGAACTTTATTGGTGTTGCATCACATTTCATTCACACCATCCTCAAGTGAACTAGGATAATAGGAGGATATTGATTTTGATGTAAAGAACTGAGGGCCAAGGTATTTCTAATAGAACTGAAGTCTTAAAGCAACTTCACTCTGTTGTACTACCAGACCATAAGTGTTTCAGTCAAGGATTGCTGCTGTGCTGTAAAATATTGATGCTTTGAGATACTGTTCTAGTAAAGTAAGGGAAATGTAGGCTTTGGGAATTCAGTTCTCAAAGTTTAGTATTCATGCTCCATGAGACTGGTTTCACAAAAAAGGCCGTTTAACTGGCCAGATTCCTTACATCTAAGAAGGTTACAGCTCTGTATGGTCACCAGTAAATGGCCATCTATCATGAAGAATAGAAGGAGTATGAGGATGAGAATTTGAAGGTACTGGTATATGCGGGGAAAACAGACTTTTAGGAAATGTATTTGTATTTCTTCCTCTGCCACAAAAAAATTTCAGTAGGTTTTTCAGTTGTCTCTGGTGAAGTAATTGCTACTTGCTATGCTATGCTCAGCATCCAAGTATTTGCTGTTGGACTCCGTGGAAGAAATAAGGAATGGTATGTCTTAAGTGATGAGATAAGGCTGCCCTAGTTTCATACTGAGCTGTGGAATTGACCATTACATATGATGCAACTTTCCTCTCAGCTATCCTCTGAAGACTGGTTATCAGTGGGATTTCATTCAATTTTATTTTATGACTAGCCAGTGTTTGACATTAGAGTTAAATCAAACTAGGCTTAATTTATTACGTTTATCTGGATCTTAGGGTAAACTTCATTTCTCAACTCCTTTTCCCATTTACATTGGATCAGAGGTGCCCACAATTCTTTACCACTCCTTCCAATCCATCACATGAGTTCATAGATCTTGGAGTTCCATTCCTTTTCTCTTCAAACTTCTCTTAACAGAGTCTTCCCATCATATCCTTGGTCTGCCACATTCTTTCCTCCCATACTTTCATTGCTGGTCATTATCACATGTCCAGCCCATCTCAAACATGTGCTCTCCAATTGGTCTATCTCTAAGGGTATGTCTACACTACAGTTAGACACTTGTGGCTGGCCTGTGTCAGCTAACTCAGACTTGTGGGGCTCAGGCTAAGGAGCTGTTTAATTATGGGGTAGAAATTTGGACTTTGGCTCCAGACCCTCCCCCCTCACTGGGTCCCAGAGCTCAGGATCCAGCCCAACCCCAAACATCTACACCAGAATTAAACAATCCCTTACCCCAAATCAGCTGGCATGGGCCAGCTGTGGGTTTTTAATTGCAGTGTAGACATACCCTAAGAATTCCAAGTTCATCTTCCCCCTGATTTCTTCCATGTGCACTCTAACCTCTGCTTGCCTGCCATTCTCCTCAGTATATTATTTTTAGCTTCCTGTATCTTTTTTTCTTCCCTTTCCGTAAGACTCACCATTTCCAAACCATAGAGCAGGAGGGACAAACACACACAGCATTCACTTTTTCCTTTCAGTTTGTTACTTAATTGCCTGTACTAGAATCATAGAATATTAGAGTTGGAAGGGAACTCAGGAGGCCATCTAATCCAACCCTCTGCTCAAAGCAGGACTAACCTCAGCTATGTCATCCCAGCCAGGGCTTTGTCAAGCCTCAGCTTAAAAACCTCTAAAGATGGAGATTCCACCACCTCCCTAGGTAACCCATTCAAGTGCTTCACCACCCTCCTAGTGAAAAACTTTTTCCTAATGTCCAACCTAGACCTCCCCAACTGCAACTTGAGACCGTTGCTCCTTGTTCTGTCATCTGCCACCACCGAGAAGAGCCTAGCCCCATCCTCCCTGGAACTCCCTTTCAGGTAGTTAAAGGCTGCTATCAAATCCCCCTTCAGTCTTCTCTTTTGCAGACTAAATAAGCCCAGTTTCCTTAGCCTCTCCTCCTAAGTCCTGTGCTCCAGCCCCCTAATCATTTTTGTTGCCCTCCGCTGTACTCTCTCCAACTTGTCCACATCCTTTTTGTAGTGGGGGGCCCAAAACTGGACACAATATTCTAAATGCGGCCTCACCAATGCCGAATAGAGGGGAATAATCACTTCCCGTGACCTGCTGGCAATGCCCCTCCTAATGCAGCCCAATATGCTATTAGCCTTCTTGACAACCAGGGCACACTGCTGACTCATATCCAGCTTTTTATCCACTGTTACCCCCAGTTCCTTTTCTGCAGAACTGCTGCCTAGCTCGTCGGTCCCCAGTCTATAGCTGTGCATGGGATTCTTCCTTCCTAAGTGGAGGACTCTGCACTTTTCTTTGTTGAACCTCATTAGATTTCTTTTGGCCCAATCCTCCAGTTTGTTTCGGTCCTTCTGTATCCTATCCCTACCTTCCAGGGTATCTACCACTCCCCCCAGCTTAGTGTCATCCGCAAACTTGCTGAGGGTGCAATCTACCCCATCTTCCAGATCATTAATGAAGATGTTGAACAAAACCGGCCCCAGGACCGACTCCTGTGGCACTCCGCTTGTGACTGGTTGCCAGCTAGTCGTGGAACCATTGATCACTACTTGTTGAGCCCTATGTTCTAGCCAGTTCTCTATCCATTTTATAGTCCATTCATCCAACCCATACTTCTTTAACTTGCTGATAAGAATACTGTGAGAGACAGTATCAAAAGCTTTGCTAAAGTCAAGGTATATCACATCCACCGCCTTCCCTACATCCACAGAGCCAGTCACCTCATCATAGAAAGCAATCAGTACTCCTGCTACCTTTTTCACTGTTGCCCATGCACACTGGGTTCTTCTTTTCAATTCTTCAGATTTCTCTCCAGTCGCACTAGGTTTACATCTCAATACAAAATTCTTGCTTATGGTTTAGCTTCTCTCCTGAAACTCCTTTCAACAGTCATTTCTCCACCTTCATTACTTGCATACCTTCAGTTTTCTTTACATTTACCTTCAAACACAGATGCCCACTCTTATACCATGTTTACCAATGCTTTGCTTTCAGACAAAAGGGCCAGATAATCAGCATACATTAGCTGGTGTGATGTTCCCCTATTGCAATCTGGACTGGTGAATGGTTGGGTCACCCCAGTCCTCCACTCGTGGAGCTGTCTTACACTGCTTTACTGGGAGAACTCCCACTCCTGAGCGGTTAACGTACAGCCTCCAGCAGACACGTTGCTCCCAATTCAGTGAGTGAGTGCTTCTAGCCAGCCACTTCTTGGATGAAGCAACAGAATGACCCCCAGTTAATATCCCCAATCCCAGATGCAACCTTAGGAACTTACATCTTACAATGTTCAGTACTGCCCACTGAATGTTGTAAGCTCATATGTTCATCAAAGAAATTGTAATGCACCAGCCTTGTTACTTCAAATGGCGTCTCCAACACACCTTAAACCAACCACAGTGCTTTAGGTAAAATAAGCAAATAAATTTTATTAAACTACAGAAGAATTTTAAGTGATTATAAGTCAGAGGAAAGTAAGTCAGATTTGGTCAAAATAAACAAGATCAAAATGCATGCTAAGCTAAGCATAACACTTTCAGCAACCTTACAAACTCAAATGATTCTCACCACAGGCTGGCTGGTTTCCCTTCAGACAGGCTCTTCCCTTTGATCAGCACTTCAGTTGCTTGGTGGTGGTTGTAGATAGAGGTGGGAGAGAGAGAGCATGGTAAAATGTCTCCCCTTTTAAAAATGTTCTTTCTCCCATCTGGGGCTTTGCCTCCTCCCCGCTACCCTTTCAGGGTTAGGTGACAGAGTGTCCTTGTAGGGTTACATCCATGTCCTGAGTCTGTGAGCATTACTTTATTGTGCTTCCTTTGCTGATGCCCAGGCCAGTCCCTTGTTCCTGGAAAGCTCACCTGGATTTGTTCTATATACACCTCAGTGAGGTGCGAATTGCCCCTCTGCTCCTGCAGAGTTTTGTATGGATCTGTTTCAAGCAGTGAGGACACATCTTTGGGAATATTACATAGTGCAGCCTCAGAACCATACACACGACATTGCAACAAACATATTACTATAACAATAATGCTTAGTGCATCATGAGCATTCAAAAAACATCTTACATTACATACTTTGCATTAAATGATACATGATTACATTATAAGGGTGACCATGGGGGTGCAGGGTGTCACAGTTGAGTCTTAGGGTAAAGCTGAATGTAAATATGCACCCAATAAGGGGCAGTTTTTAGACCAATTAAGCTGTACTGGATAAGGAACAGTTGTGAAAGGCAGTAGAGGAGATTGTCTGGAGAGTTCCTTGAGTAATAGGTACAAGCAGCTGTTGTTTAAATTGAACTTTAATTTACTGAGGTTTTCTTATAATAAATTACCTGATTCTTAGAGAGCTGCAGTGAGGTAAATGGTTGTTAAATGTTATGGATTCCAAATTGGGTATTGAAGGAGAGCTGAAAGAAACCTAATACTGAAAAATTTAGTATTTATGTCTCACTGAACACATTTTAAGATCTCATTTGATACAGATAACATGTCTAGGCACTCAGACAATACCCCAGTGGATTAGTAAAAAGCACTAATGCACAGAATACCTTTATTAAATAAATGTAAAAAATGTTATGTAAAACTTGAAGAGTTTGGTTAGTTTTTCACATGTTTGTAGCCGTTTACTTAGACTGGAATCTAGTTTAAAATTGGACTCACTTATATTTAGAAACAAAGTTATAAAGCATCTGTTTGTAACATACCATTATGTATAATATACAAATGTACAGCAATTGCCTATCATTATAATGTTGTCCACTAGAATTAACAATGTTTTGCAGCTTCTGTTATAAAATATTCTGTCTCTTGTCGAGACACGGCAAAAAAACACTTGAGAGAGCTGTTTTAGGGTGAAAAGTCTGTTTTATTCAAGCTGTCTCTCCTGTCATCATTTGAGGACAGTGAGCAATTTTCCAACTTCTTCACTATAAAGATCAGTTTTACAGCCAGGCTTTCTTTCACTCTGCTGAGCGGGCACAAAGGTTTCAGTTTTACTGGCTTGACATGATGGTGGGAAGTTGTTTTACGTTTTGTGTTGTCAGTAACCATTTATTTTGTGATCCAAAGGGATAGTGACAGGAAAGCCTAGAGGATACATATGGGAATGATGTGAGCAAGTGCACAGAATATTCATGATACAAAATTATGTGATTATATGAGGTCTCATGGATATTACCTATCCATTTGCTACACTGGTAGTTGAAAATAAAGCTCATATTTGGTGCAATGAATCAATTTTCTAGCAAGTCGCAGGCAGAAACATAGGTGATCCAGTTAATATATAAAGTTTGGTGTGCTATCATTGCATTAGAAGATATTGAAGATGTTTGGTGTGTTGTGGTATGTATTTCAGTGAGAAGCAGATTTTTTGTTGTTGTTAGTATTTTACTTTGGGTCCAAAATTTTCTGCCATACTCCTCCCCCTCCGTATGAAATGCTATGAATAGAAGATTTGGTAATTTCCCTCTCTAGGTATTTGTATAACCCCTATCTCCATAATGTCTGAGTATTTATGCTAAGACTCATCTTCCCTTGCCACTGAACATGGGATTGTCAGATTTGGGCTGCAGTTTGTTCCCATACCTCAGATTTCTTGTTAGACAAGATGCATCTTAGATGAAAGATTCTCTCATTTGAGCCACATTGTGTGATACATATCTTAGCATCAGATTCTTAGTAGCCTCATTGTGGGGTGATACATTTCAGAACTATAAATCATTAATGAGTAAGATCCAGTCTGATGAACTTCAGCTAGAGAGGAGGCTGAAGTGCTGCCCATGGGCCATATGATTAAGTGAATTGACTGAAGTCATATTATGAGTCATTGACAGAGGTAACAATGCAAATCCAAAGGCCTGACATCCAATCATAGTGTCTTACCAGTCTTACCATTCCTTATTTATTTTAATTCATTGGCTTTGGGAACTTTTAAAGGACTATTCCCTCCATATGTTATAATTTTGTTAATTACTTACCTAAGAAAAAATGCCAGTTTTTCAACAGGAAGTTGTGTACTTTAAGTGAACAAAGGACAGAGCTCAGAAGTGTAGCAAGAGTACTGAAGATAAGCTAATGACATCAAGAGAGTAATTATCTCTGTCAACATTATGCCATTTTTGTATTTTCCAATTAAATTAAATGAATTGACTTTCATGCAGTTAAATTTGAATAAATATTTGTATTTGGTACATATTAGAATTGAGGTTTATAGTTCTAGCTCACTAGATCGTGTGACCCCTCCCTCAGACAGTAGCTACTCTTCATCAGTAATAGTGGCATCTTAGATAAATGTAAGTCAATCATGAATTCAATTGATATTATTTTAGTGATTGACATTCACTTAGTTTTTACCCTTATCGTTTCTGATCACAGCTCTTGCTGCCAATACAGGGTGCTGAATGTATTGCATAGTGGCCCCAGTCCAGGGCCAATTGGACAGAATAATAAACTTTAAGGTCATAAAAGAATCATTATGATTATCCAGAAACCAGCCCTACAGTTGGCACACATTGACTCCTTTGTTGGCAATCTCAGCAGAGATGGTGAAGGAGTGGAGCATGAACTTCATCGTATCCATAGAGGTGGTACCTCCATGATAGGTTTGAGGAACGTTGGCAGGAGAGGGTCGGGAAGCCTCCACTCCGACTTCCTCTGTAGTGCCCATTTTGTGGATTAACAGAGGACTTGAGTCCAGCACCTTTGATAAGTGCTAACTTCACATTCTGCTTTTAAGATGGTATTTTTCTACATATACCATTTTTCTATTAATTTTGTTTCTTACAAGTTTAAAAGATGTCCAAAAGCATGCACCAATTCAACCACTAACGGTTTAGTAATGTTTTAAGGATTTAATATAGTGATATGAAATTTAACCGCACAACTTTTATTAAAATCAGTAAGCACTATATGTAAAGACAGTGAGAATTGTATGGGTAAATTTTTAATGCAGCTGTTTATATATGTTTGAAATGCATTAAATATGCTGCAGCATCAGACTTATAGTAGCTTATGCTGAAGTGTTTCCATTTTCTGTGTAATTATACTGATAAATATTTTTAATAATAAATGTCAAGTCACATAATCCTATGACCAAATCACAGCCAACTGCCATGTCGTGGTACTCAAAAGTTATTGATTAGATAAAGGAACTATGGTGCAAAGCTATCTTGAGTTACATGAATCTGTCCAAAAAACTAGATCTGGGAAATCTAGAATGTATTGTGTGTGTAATATTCTCTTTTTTTCACCACTGTTTTCATCTTCAATTTCTCCAACAGAAAGGAGAGCCCAGCTGCAGTGTTCTTTCACTGGAGACCACAGAACAGCTGACCTTTGAGATACCGCTGAATGATTCAGGTTCTGCTGGACTTGGTGTCAGCTTGAAAGGCAACAAATCTCGGGAGACTGGAGCTGACCTTGGGATTTTCATCAAATCCATTATCCATGGTGGTGCAGCTTTTAAGGTATGGAAGAATTGTATTAGCTCTTGGCTCTGGTAGCATTCAGATGTTCACATGTTCAGTTGTGGTTCTGGCTTGATAATTCTTTTAGAAGATTTTAATAAGGGAGTTCTTGTCTTTTCGCTTCCAAAAAATTACTGGAATGTTCTTTGCAAATAGTGCTAATTCTTTTAGGAAGTATGTACCAACACACCACATAATAGCCTATACACATTAACATATAACACACATATTTACCTAATACACAAATGTTTTCCTCACAGTTAAGATTGCTCAAATGTTGCTTTATTCTAGAAAAGGGATCTTACAAATTTGCATACTTATATTGAAAAAATATATATTATATATTTTTTAAAAAGTGACATCAGCATTAAGGCTGTATATTTGAGTGAACTTCTAAGGAATTGACTGTGTGCATTGTAGTTAGTGTATTTTGGCGTGAAATGGACTTTGGGTAGAATTTCCAGAAGTGCCTCAATTCATTAAGGTTGATATTGATGTTAATTTTGCCTAAACTTGTAATTTTCTTGATTTTTAATTTCCTTCATCACACAGGCATTTTTAAAATTTCTACCCTTTTATCTTAGAGCTCAGAAGTCTGTGATTGTGTTTGGTGGGGGAAGACAAGTGAATTGATGTTAATGTTGCCTAAATTGGTGGTTTCCTTGGTTTTTAATTTGTGCTGATAGAAAATGCACTTGAGCAGCTTAAACTGTAAACTAATGGCATTTTTGGTGTGAGATTTCCTTGGTGTGTTGGTATTTTTGTTTTAACAATTAAAGTTTTAAGTAGGCATGGAGTATAAGTACTGAAAGAGAACAGCTAAGCTCTGATAGATGTCATGAGACACACCATAGCAACGGTGGTTACTGCAATGGGACTCTTCTGCTTGTAGACTTTTGTATATGGGGTGTGTGTATTGAGGGGGATTTATAGCTGTGTGGAATGTGAAGGAAGGAAGATAGTAAGGGCAAGGCCTTTTTCCAAGTTGAAACTGCTAAACTTTACATGCTTAAAATGTCTAACATGGAGAAAGGTGTTTCTCTTTCCCTCTGACTTCTTCTCATTCCATATCCGTCCCTGCCTCTCACAGGTGCCTTCTGTACTGTCTGGAGCTGAGGCTTCCCTCTGAATCATCCATTCCCCTTAGTTTTTTGTAGACATGCTAAAGTTTGTGACAGAAAACCCAGGTCTCACAAACCTAGCAAGGTCTGTCAGAATAAATGCCACTCTGGGAAAATATTCTGGAAGGTGTTTAGACTCCACTTTGCAGGAGAATGGTGCAGTGTAAGAACCTGGATAGAGCTGTCAGATGGGGAGACTGCCTTCCTCATGACCTAGGAATCAAGCGAAGCTGGCTGTGAACATTCAATGCTGTGGTAGCCTCAGCATTGTGGGGTGCAAAAAACCAAAACAAAGTTATAACAGAAAAGCCAAATCACATTCTATATTTTTATTTTTCCTCACAAAAAATAGCTTCATGCTGGGCTTTAATGTAGGTTAAAACACTTATGAAATTGTACAGTTGTGATTTCAGATTGTGAAGACCCAGAAAAAAATAAATCTATGGAAACCTGAAAAGAGCAATTTTAAACCTTTTTGAATTGTACTACAAAGGCTCTTAAAGTGTGAAGTATCATAGAAGATTACAGTTCTTGAAAAAGCCTATATTTGAGAATGATTTCTGTGAATGTCCCTGTTTTAATTAAGGGATTCACACCCTACTTTAGGTAGCGATCTCAAAACAGCTTAACTACTGAGCCATTAGGGCATCTCCATAATAGCATGTAGCATTCTATCTGTGCCGCTCTGTCTTTCCAGAGTTCCTACAGTGGCACAGTGGGACCCATACACCAGTGTAAAGACAGAATAAGTTTGTAATTTCTTAGCGTTTACAATAATAAAAATTCAGCAAGTCTGTGAGATGGAGAATAATGTATTCAATCTGAACTGTCAATGGAAACCTGGTTTGTCATATTCTTTTTACTTGCCAATCAAAATATTGTTAGTATTATGGACAAAATGTGCTTTAGTTGAGGTTAACAACAGTTGCATAGAACTGATGTCTGAGCTGAAACACAAACCGATAAATCACAACATTATGACTTGTTCATCTATCTCAGGACTCTTGTTCACTTTTTTGATTAAAAAAGCACTCGAATCACTTTATAATGTTTAGGAAATTTACTGGCAACAGTTACATCAAATAAAATTTGAGTAGAGAACTTTATTGAAATTAAAAACAAGAGTCTTAAACATTTTGTCATGTAGTAAGTTTAGGTGTTTTGGATCTATAATGTAATATTTTATTTTGTGTTATCTCAGCAGATTCTAACAAATCTGTTTTCTGTAGAAATGTCTTTAATTCAGTTTCTGTAAGTTCCTCTCCTGACACTAGCCTGCTGAGTAAGAAAATTCACAACATTAAAACCTACACAACCACATATTTACAGCTGGTGTTAAATGTATGATGGCATCAATCAAGATGTTAGCCTTTATATGAATGTTTAATACTTAGTTGCCTTTATTTACCTTTCCAAAAAAGGAAGGGGGTGGTTTTTGTGACAGCAAGAAAACTGGTTAACCAAGAAACAAAGTTTATTTCAGTGGGTTTTTATTTGGTCTCAAGCATCAGAATTTTATCTTTATGACCTTACCCTCATTTTAGCAACAATGGGATGAGCATTTTTCCCTATTCTCCAATTCTAGAATTGTGTGAAGATTTAAAACTGTGTTTGTTGTAGTTTTCAGAATGCATGTATATTTAGAAACATACTTAACAGATTTTTAACTCAAATGTTAACAATTAACATGTCCTCCAACCATCCCCCCAACTCTTTCCATGCGGTTGTTTATCACGATACATTTCCCTTTGGGGAGGGTGAAATTATAAAGAATTTACAGTAAAGAATACACATAATTTCTTTCATTCTGAGGTCACTGTTTATGTTTATCTCTCTTTTCCCACATATATATGGTTGCTAATGCAATACTTTGGGGATAGCTAGCTATATCGGAAATGGATCTATGCGGTAGTACTAAATTGTATGTTTAAATCCATGTGATTTTCATAGATTTTAATCTATGATAGTGCAGTCTGACTATGATGCTATTATCCTCATTTTATAGATGGGTCACTGAGCCACACAGTAAGTGGCCAAGGTCACAAAGGGAGTATGTAGCAGGGTGTAGGGAATTAATTCCAGGTCTCCCAAGTATATATGCGTGCACTATTAACTACTGGGCAAAATCTGTTTACATTGCTCTAGGGCAGTGTTTCTCAATTAAATTTGGCCACGGAACCCTTTTGAACTCGATAAATAATTGCGGAACCCCCCAAACTCTTAACAGTATTTTTACATATGGGGCCAAAAAAAATGTTGAAATAAGCAAATTATATACAAACAACTAGCTCAGCATTTCTCAATTAAACATAAATTAAATTACACTTACACTCTATACCCTCCGCCGAAAAATCCGGGACATCTTCCCTTTTTCGGCGGCGCGGAACACCAATTGAGAAACACTGCTCTAGGGAAGGAACCGCCCAAATGACCTGTTAATGAAAGTTCCATTTCACAACTTATGTTAAGAGCAGTACATCCTTAAAAACAGACCAGATACAAATCATCCTTTCAGAAAGAGGAATAACATGCAACAATGGAAGAGGGCAGTCCAAAAAGAGGTTGCTTGTTGTCCACACCTGCTTGGTACTGAATGATAGATGAGTTTGACAAAGCAAACTTGGAAAGATAATGTAAAGCAGCGGTTCTCAACCTTTTTTTCCCCGAGTACCACTCGGGCCAGGTACAGTCGGGTCAAGTACCACTTGACCCGACTGTACCCGACCCGAGTACCACTCGGGGGAAAAAAAGGGAGGGGACTTGCGGCGGGGTTTCGCGGCAGCGGCAGGAGGGACTTGCGGCGGGGTTTCGCGGCGGAAACAATACCCACCGCCGAAACCCTTCCGCCGTTTCCCCATTTTCCGCAGCAGAGTTTCACACGGGCGGGTGGGAGGGCCCTTCCAGCGGTGGCGGATTCGGCGGCGCATGTACCACCCAGCCTTCCGGTAAGTACCACCGGTGGTACGCGTACCACCGGTTGAGAACCGCTGATGTAAAGAGTACCAGAACCCATATATAGCCATTGATATAAGGAACATAGCTTTTGGAGAAACAAAGAAGCCAGGTTTTCCTATAAAGCCTAGGAACTTCATCAGGCAGACACATGCCAGAGGGACAGCTCCTCTCTTTCCTGTTTAGTGCAAAGACTGTGGGAACTTTCTAGTTACTATGAAAATACTGGCACAGATAGCAAGTCCCAAAGTCACTCCTAAGTTTGGATCTTCTTCAGAATAGTCCAATATGATATATTCAAGTCACCACACCAAACTGGTTTGTGTTATGTACATAAAACTACTCTTTCTGTATTTCCAATTCTCTATATTCCTGTGGTTGGTTTTCTTACACAGCACAGTAGTCATGTAAGTGTGAACTACTATAAAATTCCTTGCATCAGTTTCAAAAGGGGGGTGATGGGGAGTGTGTGTGTGTGTGTGTGTGTGTGTGTGTGTGTGTGTGTGTGTGTGTGTGTGTGTGTGTGTGTAAATAAATTAGATCTTATAACATTTATGTTAAAAGCCTTGTGTATTGAGAACATTAAATTCAAAGCTTTTATTTGCACTCATTCTGAGCATTTGCCCCTGCTGTTTATTATACTAGCTTCTAGAACCAAAACTGCTTGGATTTAAGCACAAGTATTGCTTTTCAGTGAACCAAGGTTCTTTTGTGAAATTGTGACTACTGTAAAATCAAGACGTTCATAATCCTTTAGGTATGATGATGACCTCACAGTATCTCACTTTTGTAGCTGAAATTTAAAAACGAATCTGGTCTTTGTTATGTTGTTAGATGTTACAGTTTTGAAAAACAACCTCCTCCCACACAATCACAATTTGTCTTCAGAAGAGAATGAATACAGGATTTGCAGATCAGCTTGAAGTCATCAGATTATTTCTTACCCTTTTACAGATCACACATAACAGCAAGAGACCAACGAATTTGTCTCAGCATTGCAATAGATATAGTACTACAAATTGGATATTTATTCATGGAAAGTGCCTTTTTATGCTGTCCAAATGTCTTTAATGTGTCAGAGTTTAAAGACTCCTTTCACCGATGTCTCTTTTCCAGAATGAAAAGAATGTATTAAGTTATATACAAAATGCAAACAATTTTGTTTGGTTAGATTTCTTATCAGTCTGGACAGAAGGTCTGAAGACAGGCCAACATTTTTCACTGACTTCTGAAATTTTAGCACTGTGATTTAACTCACTTGTTTTAGCAGGCAGTGAAGAAACCCAGTAAAGAATTTGTGAAAAACGTAGGGATAAATTGAGATCTTTCATCTAATTTTTACATAGAAAATTGGAGTGCATGTTATAGATTTTAGAGAATCCCAAATCATCCAGTTTACCTACAAATACAACTATAATACCATTGGATTATTGGATAACTTATTGGGTAACTATAATATTGGATCATTGGATAACTGTAATTGCCCAGGGGCCCGGCGATTTAAAAGAGCATGGGCAGATGGGAAGAAAGATATGTATCCGCCTTTCCTCCACATACCCCCTTTCCCCAAGCCCCCGTCGCTCGCACACTCTGCTCCTGCCCTGAGCCGAGCTTATTTGTTATGTGCCAGGCAGGTTCCCGGGCAGCTGAGGAGGTGGTATCTGCTACTCAGCCTCCTGGGTTCATCAGTAATCTCCCTGAGGAGTCCAAGGGACCCAGGAAACTGAGTAGCTGATACTACCTCCTCAGTCACCCGGAACCTGCATGGCACATAATAAATCAGCAAAAACTTCCGGCGGAAGCCCACTTGGACATCAGCCATCCCTTTCTAGGGGCCATTGACTGTTCTGCCCTCGGGCCTGGAATTGCTGTCAGTGGGCCTAAGTGGGAGGGAGGTCAAAAGTGATCCAGTGGAGTGGCTAGAGTGTGCTTTCGAGGGAACAAACTCCACACAGGAGGATATAGTGACATGGCCACTATTACAGTCAAAATGCTAAGTGTCCTGCGGCCTGCCTACAAATAGAGGTGGCCATAAATTTACCGGTTGCTTTGATTCCCCATATAAATCACATTTACTCACACTATGCAAGGGGACATTAATTTCACTCTTAATGAGCATGGCCCACTTGCAGGTTCAAAGATAGCATGAAAAAATACTAATTTGTTCAAGACTCTAAAAGTTGTTCTGCTGCTCAAAAGGCACAAAGAAACATACCTTTTATAGATAAAAGGAAAAGCACAAATACTGTACAACAGTGCAAACATGTAGCTTGTCTTGAGCCAAGCAGATTATCTTGCAGTACAGTGTACTAACATTAAACCATAACACCAGTGATGTGCAAATCTGAGTTGGAAGATTGTTTAAACATTTTCCCACTCTTCAAAATCACAGAAAGTCTATATGCTAAATAACTCTCTCCTGATCCCCTGAAAAAACAGTATTCAGCTGCCTTCCAACTATTTATTGTCAGTGATGGGATGGTTTAGTAATTGTAAATGGACTGTGTTTTAAAGCATGTAGGACTACTTTGCTTTTGTTCAGTCTATTAGATATGTCATGAGCATTGCATTTAAGCTGACCACATTTAAGAAGGTCAAAAGTACTTTTAAGAACTGACTTTATAAAAGACAGTCAAAATGTACCGAAATACTAAATCTGACACGAAAGAATTGCAAAGCAAAACGAAGAACGTACAGCAGTTTCTAAGTATGTCTATACTGACCGCGGCAAAGTTGACGCCGCCAGATCGATCTTTCTGGATTGATTGAGCGGTCAGTGTAGACCCACTCAATCAATCAGGAAGTCGACTGAGTAAAACCACCCCCTCAAATAATGTAGCGCTGCGTAGTTTGCGTAACTCCAATTGACTGCTGCTGAATCTCCAGGTACGTATAGACCAGGGCTAAGACTGCACTGATTAATTAAAACAGAATTTACTGGTATATTCCCACATGTAGGCTAAAATTTGCAAATGTCTGTTATATACTTGTACATATTTGTACAAGCAGTTTCGACAAATTTTTAAGCAAGAGTGTTTATTTGCAGAAATATCCACGGAATGGGAAAAAGACAGTAGAGAAGAATATGAGGCAGTAAAAATTTTCTTTTAATCTTTAGAGCCTTACAGAAAGAATTTTCTTTCCTTATGCTCCCATTGAAATGAATGGAATTATTCATTTCAGTGAATTTTATTAGAACACAAAGGAATTATAACTGATGTGCAAGTAATAAAATGCCCTGTTCCATAGTGCTAACTCTTTTCTCTCCCTTCACTTTCACATATCCTAAGGCACCATTTTTTGTATGTGGTGGAAGGGTGGGGTTAGCATATTCCTTTGGCTATATGTAAATTTATGTTGGCATAAAACACAAACAATGGAGTGTTTTCCACTATATTTCTCCCAAATGGCACTACTGCATCTGTGCTTCTTTTCTGGCCTCTGTATAGGAAGATTTTAATTTCTCCTTATTTTCTTCTCTCTCTTCATCCTACTTCATTGTTTGACTCATCTTCCAATCCTCTCCTTTCTCTTTTTTCCCTCCCCGTTTATTTTCCTTTTCTGTCTTCTGTTGTTCCTTTTAAATACTATGGCACTGCTTACTAATAGTGCACTGCTCTGGTAACAGTGATTGATTCCCAGTTCTAGCAAAAATAACACTCAAGAAAACTGGGTTTGTCATGACTACTGTCACTCACAAAAAAATCATTTAGTTAGACTTGGCAGCAATGCTACCAGAGTTAATTGAACATCAGAGAGAGAGAGAAAAATAAAAATTGAAAAGTATATATATTTTGGATTACACAGCTATGAGATATATAAACATTATAAACGCATTATGAAGAGCACATGAGCTCATGATTGAATCAAATTCATTTTAAGCAAGCTAATGTTTTTTAACCTACTTCCTTTCCTGCTATTCTTTCGGCCCTTCTCCCCATTCATGCTAGATTTCTTCAGTCTCAACCCCTTTCTCTTCCTTCTTTCAGAGTTCTGACACAAACTTGATAGCAGTGAACTGAGCAAACTCTAAGAGAAACCTTCACTTCTTGATCAGCAGAATTTCTCCTGTATTTTTATTTACTTTTAAAGCAGGTGCATACAGATATGAAAAAATCATTCACAGATATTAATAAAGGTAACAGTAGGCCTATTAAAGTCAGAAAATAGCAGTGTCCATAAATTGGTTATGCCTACATCTGTCAGCAATCTCTGGCATTGAAAGTGAATGGCTTTTTTCAAAAACACAAACTGCTCTGGATGGCACAACCTCAATTTTGTTATTGGCAGCAGGTTTAGCTGTTAAAACACATGAAGAGCTTTTAATTAAAATATGGATGCTTTAGTCTTAGTGACCATTCTGTATGAGAACACTTCCGTAGATGGTGGCATATTAACTGTGGCACAATGAGCACTAGTGAGCATATATGGCAGAGTAATTTGTGGAGCTGTATCATTTCTTAGTAAATCCTGACAACAGATGCACAGAATTTAAAAATAGGCTGTGATGTTCATTCTTGGTTGCACAATACACACTAACAGATGTGGTGTATGTTCTCTAACCCAAAGTCCATATTCCCATTTTCTTCTCTTTAGGACTGGTACAAAGTGCCGTGCACACGAAGAGATGCCTATGTTTTTATAATTTCCTCATGACCTGTACTTCCTAAATTTGGTGAATTGGCCAGATTGCACTACACAGACATTTTAAAGTGACTTGGTGTGTAGCTTCTAAAAAAGAAACACATGACTGTCTATATCTTACTCTCCTGCATAGGTTGTCCCTACACAGTATTATTTTAATATTTGTGTTTGTCATGTAGGATGGCCGCCTGCAAATAAATGATCAGCTGATTGCAGTGAATGGAGAGTCTCTTTTGGGGAAGTCCAACCATGAAGCTATGGAGACACTGAGGCGTTCCATGTCTATGGAAGGGAACATTCGTGGGATGATTCAGTTGGTGGTTCTCAGGAGACTGGATAGACAAATGCAGGTGATGCAAAAAACTTGTTCATGAGTTAGACCCACTTGTGGTAAACAAAGAATTGTATGCACAATTCCATTAATAATAGTTGTCGGGGCAACTGTCCACCCACCATTTTGAAAATATCTTCCTGTTTCTATGGATGTGTTAAAGATACTGGGTGAAATCCTGGCCTCATTGAAGTCAATGGCAAAACCGCTCATTAATTTCAGTGGGGTTACAAATTTCACCCACTGTATCACTTTAACATTTAAAAAAAAAACCCTCCATTTAAATTACAGTTCTGATTCCATAAACATGGTAAATCTCTGCACTGATTCAAAAGAGTAAATTAGTACTTGCATTAAGCAAAGCCAATTTTTTAAAAAGTTACTACAGTTTTGAGTTCTTGAATTTTTTGAACTCTTAACTCTAGGAAATGAAGTAAGCCATCTGTCTGTGTGACTTTACTGTCCATGTAAAGAATTATGCCCATGGCTTCCAGAGATGCTTATCCACCAATTACACTAATTTTAACTTTCACTTTTGAATATCTGTTTTTACTGGATTTTCAACACATACTGTTCATAAGAAACAGATACAACTATGATTAAGAACAACAACAAAAAAGGGCCTATAGTACTCTGGTTGAGGCTATTTTTCTTGGAATAGGCTTGTATGACAGATAAGTTTTGCTTAAAGATAAAATGTTTGAGAATAATATTGTGTGTTTATATATAAAATCTAAGATAGAACGGTTGTTCTGGGGAAGGGAAGCTGTTTTCCCTTAAGATGTGAATTGTTAATTCTATATAGTAGATTTCACTTCACTAGTTATATTTAAATTTGATTTACCACCCACCTGACTTGACATAAAAAACTTGCTACATCTTATACTGTAACTGCACAAGGAAGTTGCTTTTCACAAAGGCTGTCTCGTGTGGGTACACTGTGACATAGCAGAGAGGGAGATGGGGAAAGCAAGTGTGTGCTTTCCTGGGTTATTTACCATGTGCATTTCTGAGATTTTTGGCTAATATTTTCAAATCTTTCCTAGAGGAGACATTTTCAGTTTAATTACCAAAATTAGACAATCAATGGCGATATCACTGTAGAAAGGCTAAAACATATTGTAGGGCTGCTATTGTGAAATTTAAGAAAGCAAATTGATTTACCTGCAATTATCTTTCATGGTCTATACCTTATGTAAAACTAGTATTATGCATTTATATTTACTGTGTATTCTGATGAGGTATGAATGATAACCCACCTACAGTGAAAACTAGAAAGAAAGCTTGTCATTGCTAGCTGCTTTTATTTTGTAAAAAGTCAACTTTGGCAAAAATACTACAACTGAATTATTGATGTAATAAAAATACAAGAAGCTGCTTTCCATAGTCAAAGTATATAGTTTTATACATTACGCAGATGTATGAGACACATAAACAATTCTGACACATGCCCTGTGAAGAATACATAATGAGCTCTTGATTGAATCAAATTCATTTTAAACAGAAATTAATTTTTATAGGATGTGCTCGAGGTTCAATTGTAATTCCATTTGAGGCTGGAGACTATAGCAAAATGGGCCATGACCCATTCTTTCCTTTCCCCAAAACCGTTTCCTGCCTGCTGCATCCCAGCTTGGTATAAGCAGAATATATTTAAAAATCCATTATTTGTTTTATTGGCCAGGACACTAATGGAGGCCTTCCATGACAGCTCTGTTTTACAAGCTGAATACTCTAATTAGGTTGGTTACTGATCAGTTGTTGGGATATCGATTGTGTCGTTTATCAAAGAGCTGGAAAAGCAGATTTTTTTTTTCTTTTTTTTGGTTGTTAATTTAAGGCTGCCTTTTCCACTGGGTACCCGTCTTTAATTTAGTAGTACTAGTAGTTTGTATCAGTGCAGGGCTTGATTTAGCCAGCAATACACTTGCAAAAGATAATAGACGTAGACCTCTTGGCATAAAGAATAAGTGGTAAATCTTCCCTATGTAACTTAAAAAATTCTGGTACACCAAAGGCATATACAGTTGTTTATAATGTGTGTTTCCCATAATAAAGTGACTGAATATGCTATTTGGCTGTGAATAGAGCAATGTAATGAGGAGGAAGGGAAAACATTAGGCAAACGTTATTTGGCCAGTGGCTACTGAAAGAAAAGAAGGAGCTTATGAGACTAGATCTGTAGTTGTCTCTGTGTTGTCACCAGTAGGCTCTCAGAATTGATGAAGTGATCTGAGTTGAGGTGGCCTTTTGCCCAGCCCCTCTTTCTCTGGAAAATCACTAGTCTTGTAAGGCAAAAGTTTGAAAAGCGATTTAACCCAGTCTCTCTTGCTTTGTGCACAACTTTGCAGGCACACTCACTGGCATGCATTTTTCAGTACTCTCAGGATATATCTACACTGCTGGCAACTTGGGGATCGATGCAGCAGGATTGATTGAGTGGGTCATGAAGACCTATTCAATCGATCCTGGACTCCAATTGATGTGATTAAACCATCTCCCTGCATGAAAGGATTAAGCTGTGTCGACCAGAAGCAGCACAGTAAAGACGCTGTGGTATGGCAATGTAAGTAAGTCGACAGGAGATACGCAAGCTACCTTTATGTAGCTTAAACGAGAGTCCTGTAGCACTTTAAAGACTAACAAATTTAATTTCTGCAGGCATAAACTTTTGTGGTCTGCAACCCACTTCATCAGATGCCTACCCCCTGGAACTTATGTAGCTTGTGTATCTCTCGTCGACCACTGGCGGCAGTGTAGACCAGGCCTCAGTTGTGCGCATAGAAGATAAATTAACACATAAAACGTACTATCCATGTGCATAAGTTTAGTACCAAAAAACGGATGCATAAGTGTTGGAGCCTGTGGTACACTCTGAGCACCAGGTGTGCTGTTTAAAACTGGAACATTTTATTAAAGCTTTAGTGAGAATCAGTCAAACACAGATCTTGCAAAAGCTCACTGCAGGAGAGTCTTCCAGGAGTGCTAGATTCTTCTCTAAGTACACCCTGCTCCCTAGAATTGTGTCTCTTTGGCTCCTTCAGCACAGTTTCATTCCTTAAAGGGGCAGGGTGTAGGGAAATATAGCCTTGGCATTCCATCCACTTCTTTCAAAAAAAGTTAAATTGACACTAAAATATTCTAACATTCATGTTCTATTCCTGCAATATGAGCTCGTTGGCCCAATTGAAGGCAACTTCATAAAATGGAGGCCAAGCGAAGGCAACTTTGTCGTTATGTATTGGCTTTTCAAAGAAACTACGATGTTGAGAATATCATTCTTCTTGGTAATAATTAGCCAAATCATTTTATTGTCTATATTAATCATTTTACAACAACTACAGAAGTGCCTTTTTGGGTTTGTCCCAGTTTGATAAGTTGTGCATTTTTTTTTAATAAATTAGGAGCTGGACTATATATGACAGGGGCAAATACTTCAAAAGAAAAACAGACTAGAGGTATGGCAAGAGTTTGTTCAGATGCCAGCTAGAAGACTTGGGTTTAGGGGTTGTACATAGCCACTTAGTTACAAACTGCTTTACTGTGTGATCATCAGAGCATACACACTCAGTCTCTGAGCGAAAGGAACCAGCTGGCTAGCAAAGAAATACCACTGGCATTGCCTGTTCTATCGTGTTGACAATGTCACAAGCTGCCCTCGCAGATGGGAGGAATAACATGAAGCCAGTTTTGGGTCAGAAAAAAAAGTCATTTTCTCTGTTTATCATCCTTAATGATCATTACTAATGCAAGGATAATCTCTTGTTTCATGATTAACAATGATCTGAAGACATCTTTCATGTTTCTTATTGGAGAGGTGGTAATGTGCAATAAACACCTGACAAATAATGTACAAATCCAATTTGATTTAGTGATTATTGTTGCTTGGCTTTGTTGGACATTTATTTTTCACATTAAATATGTGGTTCTGTTTTTTTCTTAGGAACGCTCAGATCATGGGTTTTTTCAAAAACCAGTTCTTGAGGGCAGTCAGATCTTTAGCACTATCTCCAGGCACAATGATACTGTCCTGCAGCAATTTGTAACTTACAGTCCTCAGGAAAGATTAAAAGGTATGTACTGTACATCCTTCTTGCCAAAAAAAAAAAAAAAAAGTGCTCTTTTTGTTTTCAGAAATTCACATCAGTTAAAAAAACCAGTTAATTAGAGTAAGTGCAGGCTCTATTACTTTGAGGCTTGAAGATCCAGGGAGGGTGGAAGAGCTGACTCAGAAGTTGTGAATTAAATTCCTGGCAGGCATTCCAATTTAAGTAACAGTTTCTAGCTCACTGCCCAACACATAAGGATGGATTAAAAAAAATGATTGCTAAATATATATTGTCAAAATGTTTATTTTCTATACATCTTTGACGGATTCAGTGATTACTTCGGTTTGTGTCCCATTTTATAATCCAATAGGAATTTATACTATAACATCATATTAACAAGGTTTGCTATTTTAGTTTATTAAGACTTAAAATATTTCTAAGGTTAGAAACAGACCCTTAATTTACAACAACAGAATTAGAATATCATAGTTATGTTCCACATGCCAGACTTTCAAACTTTATTTTTTAGTAGCTGTAATATTCTTGATCTGTAAATAGTTGAGTACAACACCTAGCTTTAACACTGGCACTTTATTTTCCTATCTCCTCCCCTTGCCAGTGGAAAACCCCCCTGGCTGCTGTGTGGGGTCCTGACACAATGATGTATTTAAGCATATGCCTAACTAAGCATTTGAGAAAACTCATTAGGTATTCTCACTCATTCATTGGGACTATTCGGGTTCCTAATCAGGCACAGTTCTTAAGTACCTAGATAAGGATCAGAATAAAGCCTATCTAGAAAAGCAATACTCTTTGAGGGGTCCTAGCAGCAGATGTTGCCAGTGTGTGTCTTTTTTTTTTTTTGCTCATTCTTCATTTTACATTTTTAAGTTAAAAAATTGAGGGGGTAAAGAAAGGAGACAAACCATCACGTCATGGAGGAGAATGGATGCAAGATGTTGAGAAGATTCCACAAAGGGGAGGGGCAAAGAGAAGAAAGAGAGAGAGAGACCCTTATATGATGGTGGGATGAAAGAGAGAGAGAGAGAGACCATGGCATGGGAAGATATGGGAGGTGTCAGTCAATGGGCTAAGGAGAGAGAGATTTTTAAATAATACTGAGAAACTAAGTGAAGTATCTTTGTATTGTGACTTACGTTTTAAAAAGACTTACTTAGTGAGATCAGACAGAATGCCAGGTGGAGGGATTGGAGGAGAGAGACACATTTGCCTAGAGCAGCAAAATACCTAGTAGAGTGTTCAGAATATCAGAGCTGAAATCCTTCAGGTAGATGTGAGCAGAGAATATGGCCCTAAAATAGTACTGTGCACATCCATGTAACATGGATTTTACTGTAAAAATATTAGGTTAAATGTTCAAAATTCAACAATTTAAACCCACACTCCTTATCAGTGTTCCCCTTTTCTCCACACCCCACCCCCATATCATTCTTTACAAACACTTGCAGCATTTTCTTTTATAGTAGGTTCCAATCCTACAATGGTATCTGCACATGTGAAACCATGCACCTCCACAAGGCCCCAATGAACTCAGTTATGAACCTGAATGTGCTTATGTTTCCTCCCACACTGAAAAAGTTGCATTGGTTACAGGGATTTTCTCCTGCTATATGTTTGCATCGTGCCTTTCCCAGTGCAGTTCTAGTCCTGATCTAGTGCTCTGGGTGCTACCATAATGTAAATAGCAATAAAAGACCACAGAGATGTCAATACAATACCGTAGCTAATACAAAAAATTAGTGGCAGTAGTTGAATTATGTTTAATAAAATGTCACATTCTCAGTTAATGTTTTAAAAAAAGTTTCTTCTAATACCAGTGACTGCTCTACACATACGACTGTTCTAGAAGCTCAACAAAAATAGATTGAAACTTGGCTTACTTATACTAGATTTTTTTTAAAAGGATCTCTTATTATACATGAGCAAGACCAAATGTAATGTCTTGGGAAAAGCTGTTATAGCCAAAACATTACATTTTGTCTTGCCTGTGGACATTTCAGTAAAGAAGGATTTTTTAATCCAATATTGAAATGCGAATGTTCAGTCTATTTTTGCATGAATAATACTTGCCACCCTCAGGTCTCTACTTTTTTTTTCTTGCCAAGTTGTTGTACAGAAATAGCATTTTTAGAACAACCTCTTGGAGAAGCAATGCATCAGTGCCAGCAAACTTCAGATTTCTGGTGCTGAAAGATTACTGGAATCGGCCTCATCACAGGCTCTTTTACATCCAGAAAATTATCAGGGTTGCAAGAGAATTGCTGCCATCTCTCTGGTTAAGAAATACTGTAATGTTAAAGCATCTGCCCTATGAAAGCTTGGCATGTTGAATCTTCATGCATGTGCAAGTATCTACATATGGAAGTGTGACGTGCATGAAAAGATTAATTGATATAGAAAATTACTATTACTATTTTATTTTAAAAATTTTGCATGCTGCAAAACAATACCAGGAACATTCCCCGCTCCAAACAACATAAATCCTAAGGCTCAACTGTCACAGTTACTGGGCTAACTGCGCCATTGACCCCCTTGGTCTCTTAGACCGCTCTTCCCTCATGTCTCTGGCCTCAACCCATCTCTTCTCTCTTGAATTGGAATCACTCAATTCTTCTACTCAGATCAGGGCCTTTAGGGAGGGAATAAAAGTTGTAGATTAGCTTGTGGTATGCAGGCCTGGTCTTAGCAATAGGCAAAGTAGGCAATTGTCTAGGGTGGAAAAACATAAAGGGTGGCTGCTGAGCTACAGCTGCCCGCCTCCCGCCTGTTCCCGGCATGCAGCCAAGATACTGGCGGCAGCTGCCCGTCTCTGCTGGCAGTGGGCAGCAGCTGCGTCCCCTCCCAGAGCCAAGCTCCAGCTGCCCCTGGCTTTCTTGTCAATTTCACTGCTCCAGAGGAGAGGTGTAATTGACAAGAATGATAGTCCCTGCACCTCTGAAAATACTCAAATTTTTTCGCTTGGGGTGAAGGGACACATGTTTTTATTTTGCCTAGGGAGGCAGAATATGTAAACCCACCACTGGTGGTATGGATCAGTTTGGGACAGTAGAAGTAATGCTGGCTAGAAAGGAAAACGTTTTTCTCCAGGTACGTTCAGTAATGTAAGAACAGGAATGGAGGTAGCACATAATGGGAAGGTCAAAGGTGGGGCTTACTTGAGCATTCAGAGGGGAATGAGCAGTTATGGGGAGAGGGACAGAGTTGAAAGTGGCAACCATGAGTTGCTGATCGGAGTTAGTGAAGACAAGGAGAAAAGGTGAGGGCTAGGAGAAAGAGAAGTCATGGATGTTAATAGCGTGGTGATCACAAAAGGAGTAAGTGATAGGAAAGTAGAGAGTAGAAAGAAGGAATAATGATGAAGAGGAACGTGTCATGGTCATAGACTGAGTGTTTGCGGGAGAGGGAAGAATAGTGTTTTTTGGTAAATCCCAAATCAGGATAGTGACTGAAGTTACGAGTTGAGTATCATGGTTCAGGGCTAGCTGCACCTTTCACCTCTGTCAAGTCTCTGAGTGCACCCCTTCAGGTGACAATTCTCTTGCCTTCAACTATCTTGGGTCGAACCCTGTGAATTCTCCCACTCTCAGAGCATGTGCCGAGGATGCAGCACTCTATGTACCAACCATAATTACTCAGCAGACCCAATTGGATTTGGCTACCTGCAAGACTTCCCTTTGGAAGCTGTGACCGGTGTGTGAATACATTGACATAGAACAGCCTTTCCAAAACAAAGAATTGTTTAAACTGAAGGAACAAAGAGCAAAGGGGTTTTAACAGAGCAAACAGTCAGCATATATATCCAAACTAGTTTATGCCAAAGACCCCAGCCTCAGGGACCTCAAGGGGGAACCGGTCAGCACCTCAGCAGTCCCTATATCTCTCCCCGCTCCCATCTTCAGGAGCAGACCTTTCATTAGTCCCTCATCTGTGTCTGCCTGTATTGCTTAAAGCTGGTCATACTACTTTAAGCAGCCCACCAAAGTGGGTCCAGGATAGACTTCCAAGCAATTTGTTGTCTGCATTGTCCTGTAATTATCAAGAACGGGGTGGTTATCAGAAGTTTGTCGATCTGGGTACAAATTAACCCATATATCAAATAACACAGTAACAATCAAACACATATATGTATATGCAATATTACTAAAATATTACAGGCATCTTCCTCATTCTTCACAATGAGTCAAACTGAAGCTCAGAAAGAATGATGCAGTTAGAGAGGTAATCCAAAAACAGTAGAATCAGAGGATCTGTCGGTGTAGAGACTGAAGTAACAGAGTATAATATAGAGTGAAGAGTTGAGAGAAGTTGGTGACTGATATCAGATGAAGAAAGTGAGCCTGTCTTAAGGAGATGAAAAGGACCTCAAGAAGCAAAGGGATAGAAAGTAGAAGGGACGGAACTGGGAGGAGGAAGGTGAGAGGTCGGAGCATATTGAAGTCATGAGATCGGGGCTGCAGTAGGAGAGGCAGCAATACATGATGAACTACAAGGAGAAAGCGAGTTTTCAGTGAATGTGAGGAGGTGCACGGGCATAGGGAATAAAATCATGGATCTAGGTGAGCATGAAACATGGAGAGACTAGAGGGAAGTAGAAGGAGAGAAAATGGGCACTTACTTGGAGACAGTTATAAGTCTGGGAGAATTAGAACTTGATGAGTGAGGGAGAACGTGTAGGAGGAGGAGTGTGAAGAGTGGAAGGAGGAGGTAAAGACACTGAGTGGAGATGAGAAGAGGATGTTTATTAGTAGCAAAGAAGGCGAGAAATGGGGAGGAAGTGACAATGTGGTATGGGAAGAGAAGATAGAAAAGAGGAAAAGAACCAGAAGCAAAATTTGTGAGTAATGGTGAGGGTGTGAATGGTGAGATGGCAGGGGTGAAGTTGAGGTTTATAGCTTCCATGGGGCATAATGAAATGAAGCTGCCAGCAACTAGCAGAAGGCAGTCTGTTTAAGAGAGGGGATAACCTAGTGAAGAGTAAAAAGTAGAGAAGAAAAACAGAGCTTTGACCTTGGAATCTGAAAGTACCACTTGGGCTTCCACTCTTTGCTGCTGCTTAGTATACTGTGCTGTACTACTTCCTAAGTGAAGGGGACATTGACTCAGCCTCCATTATCATGTACTCTATCCACAGCGATTCTATTAAATACGTGTTTGTTGGTTTAGTAGCCCAGCAAACTGTAATAATGGTTCGATCAAGCATTATGACTACTTTGAATTGCCTGTTTTGGGGCCAAACTCATTCCTGGTGTAAATTAATTGCCTTTAATGGCATTATAAGAGGAATTAATACTATGATCCAGGGCTTCCTGCTTAGCCCTCCTGTCATGGAATAGTAGCAGAGAAGGAGAGGGAGGAGATATCTTCAGGGGAGGCACCTTACTACCTATCTGGGAGGTAATAAATGTTGCAAACCAAAAAAATTAAAACAGTTGAACCTATTAGTTATGTTAAAACTGTATGAGGGAAGTCAAAATCTATTAAAATGCATTAAAACAATTCGGGACTTATGCTCCACTTCATTATGTGCAGAGATTCACTGTATTTATCTTTAATTATGCATCAGCAATGCATATCAACTCTTTTGGAATTCCCAAGTGGTGTATTTTCTGCTTATGATTTTAATTCTTGTTTAGTTAGTTTAGGGATTTGTATAATTTGTGGATCACTTCAGGCCTTCCAGTCCAGATATTGAACAGTGAACTGGTGTAATATAATTGCTGCCACTACTTTGTTTAATCCCTTTTAGTTTCAGAGCCGACTATCTCTGATCGTGGTAGTGCTGAGAATGAAGTTCCACCTCCCCTGCCCCCGCACCCCAGTGAGGAGCTGCTTTCTGAAGATTATAATCATAGGTTTGGATGTAGTTTCTATTGCAGCTATTTTTATTATTTATGGCTAGAATGGCTCGGTTGTTCTCACTGATAATTGTGATGTTATTTCTCATTGATTAAAAGCACTGTTGTGGTGTAAATAGATGTGGAATCTGCACCATAATAGTTATGGTCAAGTTGACATTTCTGCAATATAAATCGTGGTTGGTTATTTTGGAATTTAATATCTTGTCTATTTCTGTAGTTTTCAAACAATGGTACATCTAAGAATGGTGATACGTGAGCTATCCTGCACTATTTTTCAAAGAATGCAGTATATCATGCATTTTTTTCTATAACCTTAAATGCATCATACACAGGTAGATTCTTATCATTTTTTTCATTGTTTTACTTAATGTACGTGAATTTCATTGGAGTTTATTTTGTCTTTTCAATATGATGTTCTCTTGTTCTTAAGGTGTATAATACATTCTCAGATACAAACTAACATAAACAAGCAAATGAAAATCCTTTGTAAACCAATCAAAATATAGGCCAAATTATCAGCTCCTTTACACCCAATGAGGATCTGGTCATATATCTCCTACAGACTGGGAAGGAAGGGAGGGAGAGAGATTTACTCTTATTTCTATTTTTAAATACTTGGGATATGCTCATATGACATAGTGATAGATACCTTGTGAGTAGAGCTGGTCAGAAAAACTTGGAACCATTTTCTATCAGAAAATGCAGTTATAACTTAGTTGAAATGCTTTGCAAAATTGTGTCTGTTTTGCTGAAATTCCCTTTTGGAAAAAAATAGGGGGGGAATCAAATTCTTGAAACATCCTTTTTCAACATATTTTGAATGAAACATTTCAATCTGTCATTTTTAAATTACCTTTGTTTGAAATTACTTTATAATTTTGAAATATATGTTGTAATATAAAATCAAAAAGCAGAATTGAAATAGAGTTTTGAGTGAGCTGAAATTAATTTTGAGGGGGGTGGGGAATTTTCTTCATAGAGAATTTTGGAATTTTCACTTTTCATTCCTATTCTAAATTAAACCAAATTTCAAATCTCAGTCCTTTGTGAAACAGAATTTCGATCCTCCACGCAGCTCTGTTTATGAGGAGCTTCAGAGTTATGGGCGGTGGTGTTCTTTGTAAATACCATCATACAAGTAGACTGTTGACATGTCAGAGAGAATGAACCAGGTGCAGTGGCTACATGTTGCTCAATTTATTTGGTAAACAATTCAGACAGGAGGTGGTTAAATAAAGCTCAACAGAAGGGAAAACACGACTGTTGGCACTGGATATTTCCCCTTCTGTTCTGTTAAATAAAATCATATTTAAATATTAAGTGTGTAAAAACAGCAGTTATCTTCATGAATAATCTGTATTTAAATATATATAATTAAATACATGTGAGTACAGGTGCTAAATCTCACAAAAGAAACTTGACAATCAGAGATGGTGTTAAGATGCATGACTGCAAACAACTGAAGGGGGAAATACATTTATATTATGAAAGTTTTAATTACTTCACTGGTTTTGTACTAGTGCCTAAATATTTTGCATGTCTTTTTCCACAGTTCTGTAGTGGATTCAGCAGCATATTTAACAGATCAGAACATCAACTTCAGATCTTTGACACCAGCCAAGCAGCCTGAATCAATTAATCTGAAAGCCTCCAAAAGCATGGATCTTGGTAAGGTGCGGGGGAGGGAACAGGTCATTGTTTTAGCCTTAGCACATCTGCAGTATCTCCTTATTTCCTGCTTTTGTTTCTTAAACACACATATTGGGGAGCATGTTCTGCAGAAGAGCTGGTGTGGTGGAGATAATGTCTGCTTCCTATAACATCTAATTACAATTACCATTTTTATTAAAGTTGAATAAAGGATATTTTTCACCGAAAGTCATTTTGTTGTCATGCATTGTACTGGAATCTCAGCTGAGGGAAAGAGAGAACTTTTGTCAAAATGAGGTAGAAGAATTGCCAGAGTTATGTCTTTAAACAATCCATGCATGTCTAAGTCTATAGCAAAATAATAAACATGTTGTTTTCTGGTAGAATTTAGATGATTGCAAAACTGCATTGGAAACAGCTGACTTTCTTAAGACAAGTTACACATTTCATCATTGACAATAACAAAGTTGAACAATCAAAACATCGCAGTAGATTTTTATAGATGCTTGAATAGTAGTAAGGTTATTGTCCACTACCCATCAGAGCTGTGCAGAAAATTTTGCAGCGTTGGTGAAACTGAGAGGAAAATTATTTTCACAACATTAACAAACCATTTGTGAGGGGGTTTTTTTGTTTTGTTTTTACCCAAATACTTTTATGTGGGAAAAGACCCAAGGTTTTTTTGCAGGTGAAAACTGAGTTGTATTTTAGTAGTAGCAAAAAGAAAAGACTCCTAGCCTTTTAAGCCTCAAAGAATCAGGAACCAAATAAAATCTTTTATATTTCTTTAATTATTCTGTGTGGCACATCTCACTCTTTTTCTGGGTATTTCATATTTAGGTTCTGATCCAGTAAATTTGAGTAGTTCCACTGATGTGGCGCTAAGCATGTGCTTAGGTCTTCTGCTAGATGAGGGCCTTAAATATATCATGAATGGCAAATTATTAATTTCTCCCAGCACTATTGCTCCTGTGACTGAATGTGCTATTCTTTTATAGCCAACACATTAAAGCTGCTCAAATGTTGATCACCTGTATTTCCTTGTGCCATAGTGCAGATTTCTTAGTAGCTTGTGTTCTGATTTTTTTATCCAGAAAATAAGTGCATTTTCATAGTAGGCATAACAAGAATTGAATGAGGTCAATAATACATGGCAAGGTAGATGAAATTAGATCAATTTGCCTTTGGGAGAAGAACTTCTGTTTAGTCTTGAGAAAAGACGGGGGGGGACCTGGTAACAGTCTTCAAATATGTTAAGGGCTTTTATAAAGAGGACTGTGATTAATTGGTTCCCCATGTCCAGTGAAGGTAGGATAAGAAGTAATGGGCATAATCTGCAGCAAGGGCGGTTTGGTTAGATAGTAGGGAAAAAATTCATCTGTAGGGATAGTTAAGTACTGGAATAGGCTTCCAAGGAAGGTTATGGAATCCTCACCATTGGAGGTTTTTAAGAACAGGTTGGACAAACTCCTGTCAGGGATGGTCTAGGTTTACTTGGTCCTGCCATAGTGCAGGAAACTGGACTTAATGATTTTTTGAGATTCCTGTCATCCCTAAATTTCTATGATTTTTTTAATGTTTTCTGGAACATTTCTGAGGAAGCACAAAATATTTTTAATTTTCAGAAGCCGGGCCATGTGATCTAAAATGAAATTCTATCTTCGAGTGATTGCTCATATCTATTCCAATATAGGTGTGTGCACGCCACAGTGCACAGTCCCGGAACGTTTTTCCCCTTAGCAGACCCCGTAGGGCTGGCACTGGTGCCCCCTGGAGTCCCGTGCTCATGCCACAGCACATGACACTGCCGGCCCTACGCCCCCTCAGTCTCTTCTTTCCGCCCGCGACAGTGGGATGGAACTAGCACTTGCTCCCTGCAAGTGCCATTCCCCTTCTTTAATCTCTTTGTTAATCAAAGTACCTAGTTAGTTTAAGTAGTATGATAAGTGCTGTAGTTTAGGAAGAAGTCCCTGATGGACTTAAGGTGGCCGGGCTATGTCCCAGCCGCCTGGGTTTAACTCTCGCCCTGTCCCCCCCCCCCCACTCGATACCTTAAGTGCCTGGAGGGGACAGCAGATGAGTAGGATATGCAAGGTTGTTAAACAGTGAGCAGAGCGGAGAGATCAGGTTTAAAGCCTTGCTCCTAGCGCAGCACTCTGCTCTGTGTCCGGGTCGTCCTGCTCCCCCTCGGTGCGGAGCGCATCGTGGGCACCGGATTCCACTCGGCACAGAGCAGCATCCCCGGTGCCCACGACGAAGAGAGCGCATGGAGCGCGGACACTCCCTTGCGCCGTGGGTATGGGCAGGGTCGAGGAGAGAGATGCACCAGCCATGACCCGTCGAGTCCCCTCCTGGTCTGCATCTCTGAGCAGGGGTCCACCCCTGACTCCTTGGAGTGAGAGAGTGCCCCTGCCAACGCGGGAAGAATTATCAGAACTTTTTTTTATGGAGATCCTTCAGCTACAGAACTGTGGAGTGAGATCAGACATACTGAAGTCTGTGAGGAACCTTTACAAAACATGCCCAGGATGCAATTTTTGCCCTTTTAAACCAGGGGACTCCAATTGTTGTAGTATCACATGGTAGAGAGAGCCAGCATCTTAGGTTTCAAGGTCCAAAACCATTTAGGGCTTTCTGTGTTAACATTTTGAACTCCATATACAACCAGTGGAGAACATAGAGCATTCATGAAATAGTTTCTGGGTAGTCCATATGTGTGGCCAAATGTACAATGTGTTACAATAGCCTAATCTCAAGATGACAAAGGCACATAAAACTCTAGCAATGTCTGCATCAGAAAGATCACCTGGCACAGAGGACATAACTATGCAGGACACATCTGCCACCAGGTATCCTGGAGCAGCCCCAAACAGTGAAATTGTCTGGCACTCCCTAAATCTGCGGTTCCAATACTATCCTCACTGCTTTTCAGTTGCCTCTCCAATCCCTCCAATATTGCATTGCATTGCATTCTTCTGGGTTAAACTCTTTTATCCATGCTCCCATCTCTTAAGAGATTGGGTCATTTGTTCCACTGCACAAGCCAGTTCAAGCATGGAGAACAGTGAGTTGGATGTCATCATCATTTGAGTATGCCACAGCCCATGTCCGTACACTGTCACTCTCTACTAACTTGCATACGTGTTGACTGGGGAGGCTGTCAAAATATATTTCTGAGGTATACTGCATGACAGAGCCCTTAGAGCACAAGAGCAGTTGCCCATATCTACCCACTGGGACATCTCACAAAAATAATAGCAATTCTACTTGCCTTCTTGGGTACTATAGATGAGCCTATAAAATCTGATGATCATAGAATCATAGAATATTAGAGTTGGAAGGGACCTCAGGAGGTCATCTAGTCCAACCCCCTGCTCAAAGCAGGACTAACCTCAGCTATATCATCCCAGCCAAGGCTTTGTCAAGCCTCACCTTAAAAACCTCTAAAGATGGAGATTCCACCACCTCTCTAGGTAACCCATTCCAGTGCTTCACCACCCTCCTAGTGAAAAACTTTTTCCTAATATCCAACTTAGACCTCCCCAACTGCAACTTGAGACCATTGCTCCTTGTTCTGTCATCTGCCACTACCGAGAAGAGCCTAGCCCCATCCTCCCTGGGTAGTTAAAGGCCGCTATCAAATCCCCCCTCATTCTTCTCTTTTGCAGACTAAACAAGCCCAGTTCCCTCAGCCTCTCCTCATAAGTCCTGTGCTCCAGCCCCCTAATCATTTTTGTTGCCCTCCGCTGTACTCTCTCCAACTTGTCCACATCCTTTTTGTAGTGGGGGGCCCAAAACTGGACACAATATTCTAAATGCGGCCTCACCAATGCCGAATAGAGGGGAATAATCACTTCCCGTGACCTGCTGGCAATGCCCCTCCTAATGCAGCCCAATATGCTATTAGCCTTCTTGACAACCAGGGCACACTGCTGACTCATATCCAGCTTTTTATCCACTGTTACCCCCAGGTCCTTTTCTGCAGAGCTGCTGCCTAGCTCGTCGGTCCCCAGTCTATAGCTGTGCATGGGATTCTTCCTTCCTAAGTGGAGGACTCTGCACTTTTCTTTGTTGAACCTCATTAGATTTCTTTTGGCCCAATCCTCCAGTTTGTTTAGGTCACTCTGTATCCTATTCCTACCTTCCAGGGTATCTACCACTCCCCCCAGCTTAGTGTCATCCGCAAATTTGCTGAGGGTGCAGTCTATCCCATCCTCCAGATCATTAATAAAGATGTTGAACAAAACCGGCCCCAGGACCGACCCCTGGGGCACTCCGCTTGTGACCGGCTGCCAGCTAGACATGGAGCCATTGATCACTACTCGTTGAGCCCTATGCTCTATCCAGTTCTCTATCCATTTTATAGTCCATTCATCCAACCCATACTTCTTTAGTTTGCTGATAAGAATACTGTGAGAGACAGTATCAAAAGCTTTGCTAAAGTCAAGGTATATCACATCCACCGCCTTCCCTACATCCACAGAGCCAGTGACCTCATCATAGAAAGCAATCAGGTTGGTCAGGCATGACTTTCCCTTGGTGAATCCGTGTTTACTGTTCCTGATCACCTTCCTCTCTTCCAAGTGCCTTAAAATGGATTCCTTAAGGACCTGCTCCATGATTTTTCCAGGGATTGAAGTGAGGCTGATCGGTCTGTAGTTCCCCGGATCCTCTTTCCTCCCTTTTTTGAAGATGGGCACTAATTTGCTTTTTTCCAGTCCTCAGGGACCTCCCCCTGTTGCCATGAGCTTTCAAAGATAATAGCCAATGGCTCTGAAATCACCTCAGCCAACTCCCTCAGCACCCTCGGGTGCATTGCATCCGGCCCCATGGACTTGTGTATGTCTAATCCTTCTAAATAGTCTTGGACCTGTTTCTTCAGCACTGCGGGATGTTCGCCTCCTTCCCATTCTGTGCCACCCAGTACAGTAGTCTGGGAGCTGATCTTGTCTGTGAAGACAGAGGCAAAAAAGGCATTGAGTACTTCAGCTTTCTCCACATCCTCCATCACTAGGTCGCCTCCCTCATTCTCTAAGGGGCCCACACTTTCCCTAATCTTCCTCTTGTTGGCAACATGCCTGTAGAAACCCTTCTTGTTCCCCTTCACGTCCCTTGCTAGCTTCAACTCCAATTGGCTTTGTCCTTCCTGATTTCATTCCTGCACGTTCGAGCAGTGTTTTTATAATCCTCCCTAGTCCTCTGACCAAGCTTCCACTTCTTGTAAGCTTCTTTTTTGCGATTAAGTTTGCCAAGGACATCTTTGTTAAGCCAAGCTGGATGCCTACCATATTTGCTATTCTTTCTGCACATCGGGATGGTTTGCTCCTGTGCCCTCAATAAGGTCTCTTTAAAATACAGCCAGCTCTCTTGGGTTCCTTTCCCCCTCATATTAACCTCCCAGGGAATCCTGCTCATCAGTTCCCTGAGGGAGCCAAAGTCCGCTTTTCTGAAGTCCATGGTCCGTATCCTGCTGTTCTCCTTTCTTCCTTTTGTCAGGATCCTGAACTCGACCATCTCATGGTCACTGCTGCCTAGGTTGCCACCCACTTCTATTTCCCCTACCAAATCTTCCCTGTTCATGAGCAGCAGGTCAAGAGAAGCACGGCCCCTAGTTGGTTGCTCCAGCACTTGCACCAAGAAATTGTCTGCGACACTCTCCAAAAACTTCCTGGATTGTTTGTGATCTGCTGTATTGCTCTTCCAGCAGATGTCAGAGTAATTGAAGTCTCCCATGATCAGAGGTATCAAAAGCTCCTGACGAACAAAAAACTGGCATGAACACTTGACCTACTAACAATGGATGAAGATCATCAGCCAGTCCTTTTTCAGTCTTGTACCTGGGCCTGAAACCTGTGTGACTTGAAGTCAAGGAAACATGACTGAAAAAGGATCGTAGTTTCCCTCAGAAAAGAGAGATTAGATCCAGATTGATAGCTGTCAAGACTGTTAGTGTCAATAATTGGTTTCCTGAATTAGCCATTTTACAAGAACTTGGTTTAAAAATAAGTCACACCCAGCTCTCTGTTCCATGTTTTCCTCATCCCATAGGGAACATTCTTAGCCAGTGTTGAGCCCAGTCCTTCCCTACTTGCTTTTCTTCACCATCAAGAAGGGTGAGGGTCCAAATCACAGGTTGTAGACTGAAACTGCTCCTAGAATCAAGGTGAGCAGCGCTGACTGACAGTAAAGGGGAAACAGTATTTGTCATCTCAAAAAAACAAACAAACAAACAAAAAAAACTATGTCATCTCCATAGAGGCAGACAGCTCGGTTGTGATCTGACTATTTCTATTTACAAAGCATCATGAAAATTCTTCTGTGAGAAATATTCAATTCTGATAGTGAATACTGTGCAGTTTAAGTAGGCTAATCACCATTCAAAACAGATCTGTTATCTGAGAGTTTGCAGAGCTATGGGCATAGAGACAAAGACCATCTTCTTTGCCTCCTCTACAGCAGTGACAAAGACTTAAAAAATGCTTTGTCATTATCATTCAGACTCATCATTGGATTGCCATAACTGGCATTCTAGCCATCTTCTCACTCATTTCATGTTCCAGATCATTTATGACCAATAGTGGCCTATGAGTGCTGAGCCAGGGAATGGACATTTAGGAGCCACAATATCAAAAGTCAAGGACATACAGTTATAAAATTATAGTAGTGGTTAGTGTGGTCTGTTGGCAAAATAGGAATATGATATGCTCCATCAATCTAGAAGGGCAGACGCTTAGGTCTGTCACCATGATAGAGGAGTCTTACCCTTTATTAAATCACGACCCTCCCAGAGCAGCCTTTTACACAAGTTGGAAGTAAAATTGGATACTCCATTTTTATGTCCCAAGAAAGTCAGACTTTGGTAAATCAGTCTCTTTTGCATATGGGTTATAGACCAAAGTTTCTGTCCTGAGGCAGTCTAAGCTGTCACCTTCAGTAAAGAGACTCATGTTATAGCACCAAAAGGTCTGAAGGCTCATTTTGCCAATGTTATGATAGTACAGCTACTAGGAATTTGGTGCAGTTCTACATGTCATTGCTATTTAGCTGCAGAGACTAGGACAAATGCTTTTTTGTGCAATATGATTAAATGTATTCCTCTGCCCACCTTTGAGAGTTTACACCTTGCTAGTCATCAAGGCTGGAGATCTTGGATACAATTTTTCTGATGCTTTCAAAAGTTTACTAGAGTATGCTTTTAAATGAGGCTGTATCATTTCCTTGTTATGTATCTGTGTTCCATTCATGCAATTTACTTATAGCCAAAGCCAGGTACTACTTAATTGAAATTGCAGAGACAGTAAGACACTGACATTAGTCATCCAGACACTTACTAAAATCAGAAAATCAGTAATAATAACTTGGATTTCTGTGCAGTCATTCAATTGAAATATGTTGTGTACCCACCATTAGCTTTCATTGCACAGCCAGAAGTATCTTTGCAAGATAGGCTTATATGTAGAATATTTCTTGGAAACTGCATCTTCCTTGCAAAAGGGAGACATCTTCCAGATATCAACAATAGTCTACTTCAGCTGTTTTTGTTGTTGTTAGTTAGTTCTTTTGCTTATTCCAGCCACACAGTCTTCACTGCAGTTGCCCAGGTGTCACTGATTAGCCCTGTAATTGGAAATTAGTAAACAATTCTATTGATAACATAAGAAAGAGCAGAGCCCAGCTCACTTCCTCTTATCTGGTTTGCACTGTGGAGCTAACAAGTTTATGAAATAATAAAAAAACCTTTTTCTCTAAAATGAGCTGACATGTACACAAGGAGCAATTCTGTTGAGTAAGAATATGTCATTACTACATACTCACTTTTCGGAGTGGAAAAACACACTTAAAACTATCGTTTTCCCTTCACATCTATTTTTTGTAGGTCTTCAAACCTTTGTGGAAGACTACTCTGTTTTCCAATTGTATTGATACAAATTAAGTTAAATCATTATTAATACCTTTAATGACTGACACTTAATACCAGGAAATAAAAGGGAGTGATCAAATAATATAGAGGACTTAAAATACAGCATCACTTTGTCATTTTCAATATACTCTGCACCATTTGAGGGAGCTGCACATATGAAGGTGAAGATAGATTACTTACCAATAGCTACTTTTTTTTTGGTTGCGGTTGTTGAACTGGAGGATGAAAATTAGTGTGCTTTAAAAGAAAAAGGGGTGTTTTATTATTTGCTTATAAACCTCTTTAATTTCCATAAATCGTTACTTAGGCTTTGCATAAATATACTATAAAAACCACATCCATGGGAACTGTATGCAAAATATGAAAGTGCTGCTTGTTTTAACCTGCAACATGAAATTGAAGAGTATTAGTGTATTGCAATGTTGTTATATATCAATCAAGCAAAATACTCCGTAGACTCAAAATTTAAAGATATCATTTTTATATGCAACACAACACAATACCCATGACCGGTATCCTGTACTGCTGCTCAGAATACCCTTCTACAACAATCCACAGACCTCAGTTGGTTAGGCTGCATGGCCTGGAAAAACAGAGGTGGGTTTTTTTTTACCTGTTTTTAAATGTGAGTGAATAATTAGCTGTTATAATATCATTAGGCAAATTCATGGAGTTCCTTAACCTTGGGGCATGATTAGTGGAGACACCAACCAACTCCATTTATGTATTTAGTGGTAATTATTAAATAGATATGCTAAGACACAGGTATGGGAAGTTCTGCAAGGAGGTATACATTTAGCTAAATAAGCATTTCTTTGACAATAAAGGGTTTTGTAGGTTACAAATCAGACTTTTCACGTCATTTCAAAATTGTAGGAAGCTAGTGTTTTAGAGAGGGGTGTGGGAGATATGATCTTTATTGGTTACCTTACTGGATTGCTCTGAATCAGATGATGCTTTGTGAGACAGAAGTCCAAGATCCAGGAAGTAACCAAGCCAGGGATATCAGGGTGGTAATGGAGATAATTATTTTTCAAATGGAGGGATGTCTTGATTGAAATATGGCTGAAAAGATACTTAGGGCAAAATCGGTGCTGACTTTATGGCATTAGTGGTCAACAAGCTGTTTTGTATCACAAAATATAATGCTAGTTTTGTTAGAGCTTTAACCGATTGATAATCAGTGAGATCAAATGGAAGAAAATGACTCTGTGTTGGTGAGTAAATCATTGCAGAATATAAATCAGTCATGTTTGGGTTGTGAGCAAGTTTTAAACCTGTCAGATTCCTTTCTAATATACTTTCTTAACAAGAAATTTCTTAACAATGTTAATTTACCAAATCCTCCATTGGAGGGAAGGACTTTTTAAAAATAAAAGCATCAGACCCTCCTTTCAGCTAATATCGAGCTAAGCAAAATTATAATATGTAAGCCCTTGGCTGTCTGGGGGACAAAGTATCAGCCACTATCTCAAAACTTATCCAGTTCATATCATAAGTAACTTTCTAATACTGTCAAGTAAGCCAGAATTTTCTGAGGGCAGACTACAGGGTAAATTGTTAGAAATGGATGCTACTGTGTTCTCAAAAATTAGGGAAACATCTGAAGTCCTTAATAGATCTCTAATTGGAGAATGAACCCCAATCTGTTGTAAAAACGTTGGGGTTACTTGATTTAGATAATTGAAATGTTAGAAGAAAATCAACCATATGTATATATTGATGTTATGAACAAGAAGGGACTGGTAATAATGAAGTTTAAATTTTAGATCACCTTTAAGATAATGGCATTTTTAAATCTTATTCCCCATCCAATTCCTCTAATTTATGAATGGCAGATTTGATTATGAACTTTTGGATTAACTATGGGAGCCTAGTAGAGTGATAATGACATAGTGTAGGTGCATAGTGAAGCTAGATCAGTATTAATGTTTTACTGTGTTTCATTAGAAAGAGATTCATCTGCTTGATAGAGGTTAAAGAGAATTAGAAAAGGCAACTAAAACAACGAAAGTCCTGTAGCACCTTATAGACTAACAAATTTCTGCGGGCATAAGCTTTCGTGGGCTACAACCCACTGCAGACTAACATGGTTCCCCTCTGGAACTTTTCAAAAAGGCAACTGTAGCCTTTATAATATTGATGGGTTGATATTACCAATGTTACCTCAAGCCATAATAGCCTGTGCCAAAGGTTTGCACTCCCTAAGAGCTGCAGTTTCAGAATTACCAGGGTGACAACCACTAATAGAAATATCATTAGGTCTGGAGACTGTAGGAGTGCATGAGGAACGATAGCAGTAATCACAAAAACATTCATAAGTTATCAGTCTCCCTTATATTAAAAACCTTACTACACAGATAATCAATGTTTTAGATGCAAAAATGAAGATGGAAGATTAGCATAAAATGTCCATCATCAATCTTGTCAGACTCTCCTCCCCAAGAATACCACTGAGATGGGTGGATCTTTCATCAGGTGATCATCTGTGGAGGGTCTCCTGATGGACTTTTCCTCCCTATTCATGCTGAGGAAACCCTTTTATTCTGTTACACTCACACCCATAACCCATAGGCATATGCATGATGGTTCCCATCCCTTTTCCTTTATCTGGACTTCCACACCCCAAAAATATTGAGGTACCCCACTTTCCATAGCCTATCCTCTTAGTTCCCCTTATCATCATTAACATTTACATCAATAAGTCCACATGGTAACTTGCAGTCATCACAGAATTTTCCACTACATTACAATTGGGCCTCCTGCAGTATTGACGGGCACATTAGTGGCATATTTTCCCAAACATCACCCATTAACAAATATGTTATGATAATCTTGCAACTTTACTCCTGCAGGGTTTACTCCTCGGTCAACGTCTTTGAGACCTATGGCCTGACATGGCTAAGCTGAAATTTCACAGGTCTCACTTTACAGCCTTACCTTACTTGTACACCTATACACTCTTACCAATAATACATGTTTATCACCCCTATATTACCCTATTTATTCCTACACTTTTACCTACAACTTAAATCTATTCATCAGACATTGTTTTCTGTTGTTGGCATTAATTCACATGTAATCAGTTATATGATTATATAAGGTATTTAGCTACACAACAAAGGTGTAAAATAAGGGGTTCTTTGACTGGTGTCCCTGTGGGTGCTCCACTTCAGGTGTCGGTGAGTCCCAGCGCCATTGATCAGAGATTTGTGCGACAGTGCCTGTATGGACCACACATGCAAGGAGGGTGTCTCATTGCTGGTGCCCTAACTGCCATGCGTGTAGCCTAACCCCCTCAGTTCCTTTTCAACCATCCCCAGCCTGAGATGGAGCTCTGCAGCACTACTTTCACGCTAAGATAAAAGTTAAAAAATAGTTAATTTAGGAATAGTTTAGTCATAGATTTTAGTCATAAAATAAGTTAGTTAACCTATATAGTTTTTTTTAAAAAAAAAAAAGCTTTTTTTCTCATGTTAATATACCTAGTTTAATTAGATGTACGAAGTATCATTTCTCTACAAAAAACAAAAACAAAAACAAAACAAAACAGAAATGCTGGGATCACCAGGATTTAAGAGATGTGAATCCTGCAGGGATGCAATCCTGATATTGGATGAGCTCACACTCTGTGTCAGGTGCCTGGGAGAGGGCCATATCCCTGCTAAGTGCACTCACTGTCCCAAGATTAAAGCTAGAACCAGGTGAGACAGAGATCTCTGCCGTAAGCTTATCCTCTTGGAAAAGTCCCTACAGCCTACCTCCGAGTCTGACACAGGAGACAAAGTCAAAACTCTGACTCAATTCTCCAATGTAAAAAGGAAGAGAGCCACGACCTTGCCCGTTAGAGACATGCCCAAACAAAAGCGGAACATCACTTAAAGAGGAAGAGAAAGTTACTCACCCTGTTGCTGTAACTGAGGTTCTTTGAGATGTGTGTCCCTGTGGATGCTCTGTTACCCACCCTCCATCCCACTACTTCGGAGTATCTAGAAGCCTCCACGGTAGAGAAGGAACTGAGGGGGTCAGGCCGTGCGCATGGTGGTTAGGGCGCCAACAATGTCGCGAGACACCCTCCATGCATGTGCGGCCCATACAGGCACTGCTGCACAAATCTCTGATCAATGGTGCCAGGACGCACCGCCACCTGAAGTGGAGCACCTTCACACATCTCGAAGAACCTCGGTTACTGCATGAGATGAGTAACTTGCTCTTATGGCCTCAATTGATAGAGTAATACTGAAGAATGAAGGGTTGATGTGACACTAAAAGTAAGGGAAGAATTTGGCGACTGTGAAATGATACAATGATGCTGTATGCTGCCAAATAAAAAGCTTTAATTTAAAAATAGAAATGTGATCCTATGTACTGCACAGCACTGATTGCATATAGTTGGTTCTTTAGCAGTAATGGTTGATGCAAACAAAGTATGGGATGTATTGAATCTATAATGTCAGGGAAACTCTTGGAATATAACTGAGTTAAGCTGTCAAATTAATTACAATCTTTCTTAAAAGAACAGTTTAGAGCAAACAAGTACAGATGAGAAAATGAACCTGAGAAGTCTTTCAGCCCCTTTAATGCTTTAGGCTCTCAGTAGCTCAGGCTGAGCACCTAAATATTAAGGCACTCTGGTTGCCCTTTGCTACTACTTAAAGGCCATACTCTATCCTCAGTCTTTGTGCAAGCCTCCTATTAGTCTTCATGCTGGGGGGAGTTAGCCAGTGCTCAGCATCTCTCAGAATCAGTCCCATTGTTATCAATGTGAGAGAGTAGCTATGGGTTGTGGATAGTTTCTGGCTCTAACTTTGTAGACCTGGCCTATGATCATAATTTAAAATGTAACATGGCCCTTGCCTGCTTTAGAGTATCACTAGAAACAGTAAATTCTAAAGGAAAAGTGGTATGAAATACAACTGTTTAGAGAACTGGTGTGAGAGTTTTCAGCTTGTATCCTACCATGTAACAGTAAGCCATCCTCCCTAGTACAGAGGGAATAAAAACCCACTGCACTTACAAAGTATAGTAGGAGATTCTGAAAAATAAATGAAACAGGTAGCAAAACATTCAAAGAGCTGGTTGAGTGCCAGAATTTGACACAATCCCTGAGTAATGTACTCCCATATCTAGATTGGGAGTCACTGCACCAAGAAAATAAAAGCTGCAAGAGTGTCATGTCAGTGACACTATCATTGACTAAAATTAATTGATAGTGCTATGTCTTTATTATGCTGAACGGGTTGTGTAAGGATAAAATCCATCTGGAAAGCCAGTGACCAATTTGTTGCCATGTTTTACTGTAATATGTTTAGATCAGAAAAAGTAATTTATTAGATTCTAAAAAGCATGTAAGCAGCATTTGTGTATGTAGCTAGGGAACAGGGTCCTTACTAATTAACTTGCTTATTACAAAAAGTTTTATGGTAGACTTCCTCAAACAGAGAATGTTGTTTGAGGAATTAGTTTTCCAGAAAATTCCATGATGTTCTATTGTTTTAGATTCGCTTTTTATTTTGTAATCAGTAATGTAAAACTGCTCTTAAAAAGCATGTCATTTTGTTCACAAGCATAGTACTGTAACCTTCACATATTTTTAAAAGTTGTTTAAATAGATATTGGTCAATATGCAAAAAGATTAATGTAAATTAAAGAGGCACTGTAAGTTAAAATTGTAATACCCTGCATTTGGTAAAGAAGAGCAACTTGATTTTTTTTGTGCGGAACAATTTTATGTTAGCTTAAAAAGAGAAGTCTATGGGCCCTAAACTGATCCGCAAAAAAGAAGAAACGTTGAACATCATCATTGGTAGATGCATTGATTTTGGTTTTCTAAACAACTGTTGGAAACTCATTTACTGACCATTAAGGAAAATGTTGTTTCATTCAGAAAAACAAAACTCTTATGACTCTATTTAGAATATGCACTGCATGGTGAACCATTGAAAAGAAAGAAGTTGATGTAAAACACATAACTTGGTTATCCTGAGCATGACATGGAGATGCCAGTCAGACTGAGTAAAAGGGAATAGACAAGCATTTTTATCATCATGGTTACTTCTATTGATACTAAGCATTACATCATATTCTAGAGTGCTGCTTTACTTCAAGCATTTCAACATAAAATATTGGAAATCTTAACACATTTGCATACTCATGTTGTAGAGCTTTTCTGCCTCTTGACATAGTGTTGGCTTGAAAAAAGAGTAATGCTAGCTGTGAGTGTTTAACTGGAGAAATTTCTGCTTGTTAGGAATATGCCATCTTCTGTCGTAAGTGGATGATCATGTGGCTCTTGCTAACTCCCTAAATCTATGCATTTCTATTAAGTGGTTGTAGTCCTTAATAGTCACTTACATTTCAATGAGCATTTCAGGTGCTGGCTACGAACAAGTGGCTTGTTTCCCAGTTATAATGCATTTCTTGAGATGTGCAGATAACTTTCAAAAGAATAATGCATATTATGAAAATAATCGTTACATTATATAGATGTATCCCACAATGATCCAAACGTATTTCTCATATTTGTTTTGTTTTTTTAAATTCAAAACCAGCAAGTATCATCTTTAATGTGCATACATCTTTACATTGCTCATTTCCGTTTGTGCCCCATTCCTTACTTCCTGGTCCCAGAAATAAATAGATTTTTTTGTAGTTTATCACATTTAATTTTCCTACATTAAAAAACATATATATATATGTAATTCTCATTAGGGAAAGTTATAATTGAGGTTTTGTACTGTGAAGTCTTTCTGTATGCACTGCTATCTTGAGATGCTCTGAACATTCTCAGGCATTTTTCTCTTGGGCTGAAACTTTCCATGGTTAGTCTCAATGTGATGATTTCACAAGCAATTTCTTCTCTAAAAGTTTCTTCAAAAATAATTCAGCCATTATTGGGTTAGTCATGATTTGGAGAGAGGGTTCCCCCCTATTTAAAAAAAAAAAAAAAGGGGGGGGGATGCCTTTCTGCACAGATAATTCAACAGTAGCTGTACTTTAAAAATAAAACTTTCCTTGTGACTAAGTCTTGTTGAGAAAAAAAGTATAAGATGAATGTTGTCATTACTCAGCTTATTAATATTATTTGATATTACCTAGATGTGAGGCATTGTGATGGAATACCCCCCCCTTTATTCTTACCGTGCGTTCCATTGCAATAATCCTTGTACAAAGTACGCCATGTGAGGTATCATTTGAAAATTCATAACTTGCTGATCAGTAATATCATGGTAAAGTGCCTGTGACAACATTATCTGTAAAGTTATGAACATAAGCTGAAAGCATGACTGAAGTGTGTTTTCCAGTTAAGTCTGGGGAATGATTAAACCAATTTCTCAAAGACAAAAGGCAAGCTGACCTTGTATTTTTGTAAGATTTTTCAGTTTGTAACCATTTCACTCTTCCTTTCCCTCCAATATTAAAATCTAATTTTATGTGTGAAGTCAGTATGTAAGGTATGCTTGAGTCAAATGGATTTATCCCTTTTAATAATATAAAACGCTGTCTCAGGCAAGCCCAATCATCAACAGAGTTTAAAAAAAAATCTATGAATCTTGGTATCTTTTTTTTATGGTTACCATGTACTGTAACAACCTGCTTCAGGTAATTACCATATATTATAGCGGTTGCCATTAGTGACTGCTATAATTAAGGTTGCAAATCAGTTTCCATTATAATCTCTTGTTTTCACACAATCATAACTTGTCAAAACATTAACCTTTGGGATTGGAGATTTCCATGCTTTCGGCTTGAAGGTAGATTTTTTGGGGGCAAAGCTTGAACTATTGAGCAGAAATCTCATTTCCAGTCTTTTTGAGCTTTTTTTTAACCGGGTAATGAAATCTCTCTCTTTCATCTCCTCCGGAGACCACATACCCTAGAAGAATAAACATAGGCCCTGGAGCCCAGACCTCTTTGGTGTTCCATTCCCGCTTCTGCTTGGCCTCAACAATACTTTGAACTCGTACAGCAATTTACAAAGCTTAGTCATTTTTAACAAGACTCTTTCCCTAGAAAGTAAGGCAAATTAAATTGTGTGTGTTCTACTGATGAGGAATATGGATGGTGTGTGTTGAGAGTGTGCGGGACATAGTGGTCTAGTGACTTGATCATGGTCACCTGTATTCTAATACTGAATCTGACGCTGACTTCCAGGTTGACTTTGGACAAGGCACTTCACCAATCTGTTCCTGTTTCCCATCAGTAAAACTATGATGATATTTACCTACCTTTTAGATCTCCTTTGAGATTTAAACATCAAGCCAGATCTGATTGCTACATACAATACTATAATTTATTGTACAGTGATTGATGTTAAATTTCATCATTTACCACACAGTGGTATGTAAGCTTCTACAGTTTTTCCACATAGAGAGAATACGAAGTTTCTCTTGTATCACAGGTATTACTGTGATCTTTCCTGCAAATGGGTAAACATTGACTTTTTAATGGTGGTCACTACAGGGAAGGTTATATAATAAATTCCACTTTGTGTTATATTTTGTATGAATTGACATTCTATTATGCTATAAAGAAGACATAAGCCCAAAGGGGTGGTTAGGCAGGTAGGGTTAAAGATAAGTTAACGGTCTTAATGCTCACTTTCTCTGCTTAATTTATGAGCCTTAACGTTATATTAGCACTTGTTCTTTTGCATTACATTGATTTTAAGAAAAGATTATTGGTTTTTCCCACACAAGTTTCTGGGAGAATGTCCTAATTAGTTTCATGAGATATATGATGATAAACTGACGTATACTTACTATGAAAAATTAGTTTTTTTATGTTTAGAAATAGTTCTCCACTATTTATTCTGTATACAGACTGATATAACTAGATCCATTTTTTGCAAGATGTTGTAGACTGTAAAAATGTGAGTTATAAACCAATGTTTTTCATAAGAATCGTGACAGGTCAGACTAGATGGCTACCAGAGAGTGCTAGAAGGCCAATATATCAGTTCAGCAAGTCCCTTTTCCTCCTGGTAGCTGAGCAGGGGTTACTCCAGGTTAATTAACACACCTGCAGGTAATCAAGGCCCTGCCCAGGACTTGTTAAAAGCCTCCCCTCCAGAGAAAGGGTGGCTAGAGTGTGAGAGTGAGACAGGCTACCAGAGAGTGTGTGAGCAGGCAAGATGCTGTTAGAAACTAGGAGGGTTTAGGAGAAGGAGCAGAATGCTTTCAGAGGAGAACCTTGCAGGCACAAAGACTGGGGAAGGGAAAACCCTGCCTGAAGTGGGCAAAGGACCTTTTCCCAGGCCTCGAGGCCTGAGGGAAAAGTCCCTGCCAGAAGGGGAAGTTAGAACTGGACATTTGGTTTGGCACTACAACACCCAAGGGGCTGTCCGAGGTCAAAAGCCTCCCTCAGCAAGCAGGCACGAAAGGGCCCCTGTCCGAGCAGAATCTAGACGTTAAATCAAGGGACGCAGGGAAGTAACCCAGGGAAGCCATTAGCTTTCCTGAAGCCCTAGCATGAGGCTGCTACTTGTAGGGTCCCTGGGTTGGGGCCCGGAGTCGAGGGTGGGACCGCTGCCGCGCCCCTCCCCCCACACACAGCCATTTCACTGGAGGGCAAGAGCCCCAGCGAAGAGGCAAGGATCTCTGCGAACCAGAGACAGAACCAGGAGCCACCAGGGAGCAGCCATCTTAGAGCAGCTGTATTACCCTCCCTCACAACTAGAGCGTGGAAGAACACTAAGGGGTGAAGCAGTTCCCTGACCTACCGCTAGTAGGAAGCACTGGACCCACCAAGGTGCAGGAAGAGCTTTGTCACACAATATAAAAGTACAGATCCTAAAATGGGATCTGCTTCCAGGAGACCTGATGCCTGCACAGAGTCCATTGACTTCAGTGGGACTTCACGCAAATGTGAGGGTTCCCCACATGTGGATTATTTTCCAGGATTGTGGCTATGGGCCTGATCCATAGCCCATTAAACCATGAAACAGTCATTCCTTTGAATTCAACAGGGTTGGATCAGATGCTAGATCTCTGAGGTATCCCAGGTGGATCAAAGAAAAAAAGCCTTTATACAAACCATTACAAACTAAAAAAATTAATATATCATGTGTCTGAAATGATTTGACGTTATTTCAGAGACTACTGGTTTTAAAAGAATTTCTGATCTTTATCTCTCTATCTCTTTTTGTCTCTTCCAGTGGCAGATGAAAGCCAAGTTAGTTCATTGGCTGGACACAAATTAGGTAAGAACTTTCTTATACCTTATTTCACCTGCCCTTTCCTCAAAAAGCAACCTATGTGTGAGCAACAGCTTGATCTAGCTTATAGCAACTGTGGTGACTGAAAGGTTTGCAAATTAATGCATAACTCCACTTCCACAGTGATAAATTAGGGCTTACTTATTGCTTGGCACTGTATGTAGCTGGATACATAGGCTGGAATCATTTGCAGGAAAAGTAATAATAGTTTCTTTTAAAATGTATCTATTGAAAACTGACCAGACTGTGAGTTAAAATAAGTAAAGGACAAAACCTGTAACCTTTTCTAGTGCCAATGTAGGCACTTAAACTAAACAGTGTAAATTTTGAACAATATAAATGTCTCATTCTCTTCATCCTTCTGGAAGAGTTTCAGTTTTCCGCTTCCACAATCTGAAATACTGAAAATAGATAGCCCTACTGAAGCTTATTTTTCACCATCTAACCCTGAGAAAAGTAGCAAATGAAAATTCAAGGCTGTAAGTGGAAATGTTTTTACAAAATGTCCATCACAGGCCAGCATTTGCTCTACTTATTAAGTGCAATGACAATCCCTATGAAGTTGTGAGCCTGGTTTGTGACTTATTGTCTCTCTCTTATCGGGCCAAGAAATGTGTCACAGATTATTTTGACAGAGTGCCTGTGTTCCATATGTTCTCACGTGTGGACAGCTCCAGCTTTGCTTTCTGATGATTGTCCTCTCTGTTTAGTTCTTCTGTTTTTCTCATGACCAGCCCTTCTCTGTGTGGAACGTCCACTGATTTATGGTCCTTATTCAGTGCTCAGAGTAATGCACTATTTTTTCTTTAAGAGTTTACTGCACAGCTTTTCTTACAGCCACTTTTGCTTCATTAACTGGATTTAAAGACCAGCTAATGACCATATTCCTACCTCTGCAGCCTTATGCGTCTGCTGTAACTTTATTATTATACAGTATCTGATTTAGGCATTCCATACTTGAAGACCCTTTCCTAAATTTAGGGTAAAAGCCCCTTTTAAATTCTTCCTCTGGCTTCTCTCCTAAGTCTATGTACCTCCAAATATTCTCTTTCTGAAACTGGAGGATCAGCTCATGTGTCGTTTCTATAGCTTCTGAGGAGGAACATTTTGTATCAGCTGCCTTTCCTTTGGGTATGAAATACCTTCTAAAATGACTCATCAGATAGAAAGGTCTTTGGATGTGCCCATTTTCTCCATTCAGGAGAAGGTTCACAAATATTGCAACATCATTCAGTTTGCCAAAGAGAAATGGAGGGTCTTCCTATCAACGAATACTGGAACAGAGCCTGTTGAGATCATAACTACTTGGCAGTCAGTTGCCAAAAGATCTTAATAAGATAGAATATAAAGCTCCTTAACAGCACTTCTGATTTTCTTTACATTCCATTCTCCAGAGATGAGCTAATGAATGATGCAGCAGTCACAAGTCTTTTATTGTTTTGGGTTTTTTTTAAAGAGATTTTGTCAAGTTTTAGGGAGACTAGAGCAACTGCTATCATTTGAGTTTACCTGACCTCAACATGGAAGGCAACTCTGTCAGCAGAAAATTGAACTTTTCCCCATAGATACCAGCATCCAGTATTACCTAAGCCACTCTTTAAAAATCCAAACCAAGCAAACAATTTTTAAAAAGCACCAGCCTCCTTTCAGCTTCCTAAACACCTTCCTACATTGTCCCATGCAAATAATCATATTTGAAATTTGCACAGGATCATGGAGTTATTGTCATCCTGTTCCTATTCTCCTGACATATTCTGTCACTTCAGACTCTTGGGTTTTAAAGGTTAAAAGACCAGAGCTAGCTTTTCCTGTTTCATCTTCTTCCATTGCATTCCCTTCCCATTCTCTTTTATGAGAATCTGTTAAGGAACTGTCGCCATTTCTGCTGCTGGGAGAAAAACATCCTGTTGTTTTCTCATACAAAAAGGAGAGATTCCACCCCATCTTACACTTCAGGAAATTAAACATATTTCTCCAGTGAATTAATTATCACATACTAACAATCAATGCAATTATCCCTTCTCTCCTTCAGCATGTCTAGTCCTATGATATGTGTGGTTCAGTAACTCTAAGGAAAAATCCTTCCGGTATCTAGTGAAATCCTTTATTTAGTCTCACCCTTTCATCTGGTTATAGCACAAAGGGTATTTACTAGTTACTGGGCAGAAGTGATCACACATTTTGATTTCCTAGGTCTATCTCTGCCTAGGGAACTGTTTTATCAGAGCTGTGCTCCAAGACAAGGCGTTAGAAGCATATGTAGCTGAAGCCACCTCTTGTAGTCTTTTTTTATTCTCTAATGAAAAGATACGACTTTAGAAACATTCCTGAATTTTCCGAGAACTGAGGCATTCCTACTGGAAGCTAGCCAGAGAACTGTCCCTGCAGGTGCCTGTATTTTTACACACACAAACCCTCTTCCCCACCCCCCGAGTAGGACTATAAATTCTGGTTAGTGTGGCTTTGTGCACCTTCATTGTGTGCGTGCCTTGTCTGAGAATGAGGCTACTGTAAAACCTATCGATGTTCTTAAAATTGCAGATGCGTTCTGCAGAAACTTCTGCTCATTGCAGTGGAAATAGAAGAATCCCTGAATTAGTGTGTTGGCATCTCCCACTTAGTCCTCCCTGAAAAGAATATGGGTCCGCATGGGTGTCATCAAAATTGCTTCGGGAAGGCAGGAAAGTTTCCCTATCTCCACCTCCCTTTGTGCTTAGCATGATAAACTTTTTCATTCTCTATATTTCAGTGATGATAAAGCTGAGGGGAAGAGACAGACAATCAGTTCTTCTTTAAAAATGCGAGATACCCAAAAATACCCATAGTTAAGTTTTGTATGAGCTCTTCCTTAAACTTACATTTTTCATTTTCCTTCACTAGAAGAATTGTAGCAGGAGGAGTAAGAAGATATTATTTACAAGATCCTGTTGACTTAGAAAAAATACTGCCCTTTTTTGATTTTATTAAAAAAACCCAAATCATGTACTGGTACCTTACAGCTATTTGTTTTATTTTCCTTTTTTCCTCACTTTCCTTTCCTATTGTGATTTACTGCTTGAAGCTCTTTTAATATGTATTGACTGTCTGCTGAGGTCCTTGCTGACACAGCTCTTTAAGATGATGCAGTACTGGAGAAAAGCTGATGAGTTTTTCTTTATGAGCTTTGACATATTAATTAGCAAAATGGGCTAAAAAAGCTTTCCTATTTCTGTTTTAATGTCTAATTTTCCAAAACACCTGTCTTTATAGATGTAAAACAGAGAGGCATAAAAGCACCAGTGAGTGAAAGGATAAAGCCACTTGGTAGCAAGTTTATGATGTGTTTTACTTTTGATAGTCCAGGTCACAAGATCATGTTGAATGGGGAAGTTGCAGTCTCTTCTTCTCATAAAGGGTCTCGTTATTTTACAAAGCAAGTGTTCCCTATGACACATGCAACATTTTGGCTGGGATTTTCAAAGGGGCCTAAGGGAACTAGGCACTTGCTCCCATAGAATTTCAATGGGAGTTAGATACCAGAATGCCTGCCACTTGCTACTGGAAGCCCTGCTCTAAAGAGGACTTCATCACCATATGACTGGGGAGGAGTAGTATATAAAGTTTTACCTTTCCTTTTAATTGTAGAGGCTTCATTAAAAAATATAATAAAATAAAAATGTTACCGGGATGGGCCTCTCATTCTTGTTAGTGTGATTGATTCTCTCAAGGTTTGAATCTTTGGACTATGGGGTGATGTTGGATTACTTAATTATTGTGCAAATTTTGGCAGGTAATCTTGATATCTTTTTTCTTTATTCATGATGGGTTTGCCTCTTGACTGACCTTTTTTTTTAAGTTCTGTTAAATGTTGGTTTGGCTTCTCTGGGAATATTGGTGCAAAGAAGAAGTTGTCACCTGAAAATTCACACCATCACATGAAACTGGGAAACCTGAAATAAGAGTAGCAGGACAGAAGTTTCCTTTATGGTTTTCTCCCTTCCAGTTATGTAGATCGTGTCTCCCTGTGGGATTAGAGTAAATAGGTAGGTTGAGAAGTAATCAGGTCAATCTGCAACAAGGGAGATTTAGTTTAGATGTTAGGAAAAACTTTCAGGATAGTTAACCTCTGGAATAGGCTTCCAAGGGAGGTTGTGGAATCCCTGTCACTGGAGGTTTATAAGAACAGATTAGACAAACAGCTGCCAGGGATGGTCTAGATATGCTTGGTCTTGCTTCAGCATAGGGAGTTGGATGACCTTTCAAGTTCTTTCCAGCCCTACATTTCTATGATTCTATGAATAAGGTCTAAATGAGAAGAGTTTAATTAAAAACATTATACAGTTGAATTGGAACTATGGATCAGAAGTTTAATGCTGTTCCACCAAAGGTTAGAAATGCAAAGATTTTGCTGAATATATTGAAAAGTTGCATGTTCAATTTTGAGACCTTGGCTCCCAGCAAAAGATGTATCACTTCAACTATACCAGTATAACTAATGTGGTACAACTCCCCTAATGTGGATGCAGTTATGTTGGAATAATTGTGCATATACCAGTACAGATTGTTTCCCTTCCTGTACAGAAATACATTTGTATTGTAAGGACATTTATACCAGTATAATGGCTTCCATGCTAGCATTTATACTTGTGTACGTCAAATTACCTAGAGTGCCACACGACCATGAATGCCACCCTCAGGACAAACTGTTAAGAAGCAGGCACAAACCCCAAATGGGCTGTGTGCTCTGTATTTAGATTTCACCAACCACGTAACAAGTTTGAACACCTCAAGAACGATAACAACCTTAATATGGAGTCACAAACAATCCCTTTGGGTACTTCAGTCTCTCATGCCACCTAGGCAAGCTTGCCTTGGTGATAGATGGTCTCTTGCATTAAAAATCACAACAGTATTCGGGTTACTCCCAGTCCCAAAGGATAGTCACTTACCTCTGGTCAGTTGTACCTTAGATCTTAAACCAAGGAGAACACTTGTAGCCAATCCTATAATAAACTAATTAAAGATTTATTGAGTAGGAAAAAGAAATGAGACAGACTTATAAGGTAAAGCAGATAAACATACACATACAAATGAGTTAGTTTTAGGTTTCAAAAAGTAATGGAAGCTGCGGTAATGTGCAAGCTCTATATGTTCTTCAGGGCTAACCCACGCTAAACAGCCAGGGATTTCTTGCTCATGTTTAGAAGTCTTGCCCTCTCCCTGAAGATTAAGGAGCTTAAGGATAGTTTCTTCTTGATAGTGATTTTGATTCCTTTCCTCTAGAGCTCAAGCTGTGATGGAATGACTGTTTGTGCAAGTCTCCTCTTCATCCTTGCGGAGAAAGCAATCAACAAAGTCTTTTGTCCACTGATCTTTTGTCCAAAGTCTTTTGTCTTTTGCCTGTCTTTAGTAAGGCTTTTGATACTGCCTCACATGATGTTCTCATAAACAAACTAGGGAAATACAACCTCGATGGAGCTACTGTAAGATGTGTGTATAACTGGCAGGAAAACCATTCCCAGAAAATAGTTACCAGTGGTGCAGAGTCAAGCTGGAAGGGCATATCTGGTGGAGTCCCACAGGAATCAGTTCTGGGTCTGATTCTGTTCAATATAGTCAGTGATTTAGATAAAGGCATCGAAGATACACTTATAAAGTTTATGGCCAATACCGAGCTGGGAGGGGTTGCAAGTGCTTTGGAGGATAGGATTAAAGTTCAAAATGATCTGGGCAAACTGGAGAAATAGTCTGAAGTAAACAGGATGAAATTCAATAAGGACAAATGCAAAGTATTCCACTTAGGAAGGAACAATCAGTTGCACACGTACAAAATGGGAAATGACTCCCTAGGAAGGAGTATGTGGAAAGGGATCTGGGGGTCAGAGTGAATCACAAGCTAAATATTAGGGCTTGTTCACACTTACCCGGAAATTCGGCGGCAGTCGACGGGAGTTACGCAAACTACGCAGAGTGGTTTGCGTAACTCCCGTCGACTGCTTCTGCGCGCTGTTCACATTGCAGTGAGCCAACGGGAAAAGCATTCCCATCAGCTCAGCGCTACGCTAGTTGAGGAGGTGGACTTATTAAGTTGACTCCCTCATCGATTGAGTAGGTCTCACTGACCGCTCAATCGATCATGAAAGATCGAATTGCCGCCGCCACTGTAGACATAGCCTTAGTCAACAGTGTAACATTGTTGCAAAAAAAAGGAAACATCATTCTGGGACGTATTAGCAGGAGTGTTCTAAGCAAGACATGAGATGTAATTCTTCCACTCTATTCTGCGCTGATTAGGCCTCGGCTGGAATATTGTGTCAGATTTTCAGAAAGCCTTTGACAAGGTCCCTCACCAAAGACTCTAACACAAAATAAGCTGTCATGGAGTAAGAAGGAAGGTCCTCTCCTGGATCAGTAACTGGTTAAAAGATAGGAAACAAAGGGTGGGAATTAATGGTCAGTTTTCAGACTGGAGAGAGGTAAATAGTAGTGTCCCCCAGGGATCTGTACTGGAACCAGTGCTGTTTAACATATTCATAAATTATTTGGGAAAAGGGGTAAACACTGAGTTGGCAAAATTTGCAGATGATACAAAACTACTCAGTATACTTAAGTCCAAAGCAGACTGTGAAGAGTTACAAAGGGATCTCACGAAACCGGGTGACTGGGCAACAGAATGGCAGATGAAATTCAATGTTGATAAATACAAAGTAATTCACGTTGGAAAATATAATCCCAACTATACATATAAAATAATGGGGTCTAAATAAGCTGTTACCATTCAAGAAAGAGATCTTCGAGTCATTGTGGATAGTTCTCTGAAAACAGCTGGTCAATGTGAAGCGGCAGTCAAAAAAGCTAACAGAATGTTGGGAATCATTAGGAAAGAGATTTTCTGTCTTATCTATCATATAGCCTCTTTATAAATCCATGGTACGCCCACATCTTGAATACTGTGTACAGAACTGGTCACCTGGTCTCAAAAATATATATATTGGAAAAGGTACAGAAAACGTCAAGAAAAATTATTAGGGGTATGGAACATCTTCCATATGAGAAGAGATTAATAAAACTGGGATTTTTCAGCTTGGAAGAAAGTGGATATAAGAGAGCTCTATTAAATCATGACTGGTGTGGCGAACGTAAATAAGGAAGTGTTATTTACTCCTTGTACCACAAGAACTAGGAGAATTAAAAACAGGAAAATGTTTTGCTAGTATAACATTCAGTAAAACAATGCAGATTTTTAATAGTTGTAATTAATACTTCTGTTTCACATAAGGTCTGCTAGTGTTTAAGAACACCCCCTCTTTTCAGACTGAACATATTGGTTGTCAGATTACAGTGGACTAAAAGGAGGCACACATGCAGCGGTCACAATCTGTTGCAGGCTGAAATACTAAGGGCAATGGTGCAATGTCAGCATGAGTGATTTTCATAAGGTGTTCACCACTTGTATGTTCCAGCTGAAAATCACTGCCCTTTTTCTTATGCCTACCTGCTCTTGTTCCTAACTGGCCATATTTCATGTCCCTCCTGCAGATTTCTGCTTTAAATCAGAGCTTTCTGCTGCAGGTGCTAGTCTATCATTATCAGGCTTGAGGGCAGGAGAACTCTAAAACAAAGAGTGTCTGATTCTCCCTTATTTGTCTTGCACCTTGTTGTTGCAATTTATACTTGTGCCATGTGGGTGCAAAATGCTGCAATTCTGATTTGGTAGCATTTACACCCACTGATGTAAATGAGAAACCAAGTGTGACCTGCCACTAGATCTGCTGGGATTGTGAAGAGGTCAGAGATTTCTCAGAGAGCTGTTCATCTGAACTGTCTTGGGGATGTAAAACTCCACCCACCACAGCAAAGTGAAAGGGACAAAGAGCTTTCTGATCTGCCTTCAAAGCTGCCTGAGTGCTGTGAAGGCTGTGGGGAGGTCTGCACTACTATGCCACACCCATACACATTGCACTACAGCATATTGGCTGATGGGGAGAGGGAGAACAGCTCAATTTTGTGGTCTTCCTTCCCAGTGAATATCTTCAGGCCCACCACTTGCTGCTATCCCTGGTTTTATCAAGCAGCTGCTTGATTCTTGTCAGTTTCACCTCTGCCCAGGAAGTTCTGAGTAGCAACTATCAGGACTAGAAAAAAGTATTTTTAACTTTAAACTTCTGCAGAAATTAATACTTAGGCCCCTGTAGTTTGCCAGAAAAAGTGTCCCATGTGCTGTGAATTAGGTTTTGGGTGTGCTTGGGGGCTCGGTTTGTGGAATATAGGTCATAAACTGATCTGTTTTCATGTATATAGTATGTGCAACGAAGGCATTGGGGGACACTACATAAAATCAAAATAAATATAAATTATCTTGCTGACACTGCATGTACATTTATAGGAATACACCAAACACACAACCAAATTCTAAAATGATTTATGCCTAGTGCAATATCACACTGGAAAGGGGATGTAATAGGATGTAAGTCAACACAGAATACATAAGTATTTAAAACAGCTCTGATGATACTCCAAACCACTCAATCTCTGCTCCTAGCAGTGATGCTGTGAGTGAATAAGATTAAGAAATAGTACCTAGAGTTTTTCCCCAGGTTCTAAATGAGCAGTGATGGTAAAAAAGGTAAATATAACTGAGTCTGCAGTAGCTGTAGCCAGAAGAACAGGTATGATGTTTAGAAGTACTAAACTCTTTCAGTTCCCATTCACTTCTGTTGGAACTGTGGATGCTCAGTGCCCTTTAAAGTTAAACTTCACCTTGGGAGCAGTCAATAAGGTGAATTTAACATTTAAAATCTTGGGGATTTTTGACATTATGTTAATCTCTAAATCAAGGATAGTTTAGCTGCAGGTTGCATCTTTGCATCTGAGTGTAAAGCATATTGCCCAAATGATCTGTGTTTGACTGATAAAACTTAATTTTCTACATGGAGATCCTCTGATCTAAAGAAGACTGTTGAATCCTGCAATGGGTCAGGCATTTTACAGGGCCTTCCAAGGGCTTTTTAAATAGTAGTGTTGATCAGATATGGGACTGATTATAGCAGGCAGACAGTTCATTGCAGAAAGCAAAGGGAGTGGCTTGTGTCAGCCATTAGTGAGAAGAAACTGCTCATGTGATTCTGAAACCAGAGGGCTGCATATTTACAAATGTACAAATTTAGATCTTACTGGTGTACCCTCATCACCAGTCTTTCTTAGCTGCCTCTCACTACTATGTATAGCCCCTCAACTAGTGGGTGTACATTTCTCAAGCCCTGTTCATGACGACGGTCTGCAGATGTTTGGGAAAACCCTTGAGTGTATTAGGGTCTGAAAAGTGGCTGTGATCAGCATTGGCAGTTACTGTGGTTCTTTTAGTTGTTCATCATGACTGAAGAAACCTGCAGCCACTGTTGAGTGCCTCATTTCTTAATCCTTTCCCTCCAGGAGTTAGGTTTTTATGGGCATAACAGCCAGTGCTCCAGTGGGCACACTGAAACCACTGGCGCCAAGGAGTTAATGAATTTGGAAAACTTCCCAGATAATACATCTGCCTCTAACTTACACTTCAGAGGATGAGGCAGTAAAAAAGGACTAGTGGACTACTGTATATCTTCTTTTTCTAGCTATGCAACAGACTTAGGAGGAAGCAAGAATAGGTTATTGCTGACCTGCTGGAAAATACAAAATGAAATAACTCGGAGAATTATCTGGGGTTTTTTCTGCTCTAACTCCACTGCTTACCACATGCATCTTGCTCTACTTTCTGGAGTTTGGGTCGGGAGTGGGGGAGAGTGAGGAATGTATAATCCTCAGCAGAGCTGAGAATGTATTATTATTATTATTTAAATCCTCTCATCTTTCTTTGCTAAGATGTAGGTTTTTAAGGGTAGCAGCAGGTAATTGATATTCCAACTCCAGCTTATTTCTCAAACATTGTTTTATGTAGTATTTACTTTTCATAACATTTGAAATAAGGTTTTATTGTAAGAAATAGGTTGCCAGCACTTATTAATATACATCTTTGCATAGTAAAAACTGTACACAGTAATATTGTGCAGGAAAAAAAATTTGAAGAAAGAATTGTGTAGTTGCTAGTACATCTCTTGGAACAGCATCAATCATTTTAGCTGTTCTCACCATAATAATAATACTTAGCATTTTTCATACAAATTGCTTCATAAAGGTTACTAAAAGACTTTTTACTGTACACAGACAGCATACTAAGGACAGCCAGTCTTAATTAATTGTTTTCCTGTTTCTGCTTTGCATTTGTCTGACCTTTACCATTAATTATGCAGGGTGGTACTGACTGAATTAAATAATAATCCCTTAAAATTAGTTATCGGTTGTTAGTTAGTTCAGTTGTTAGTTAACCAGCAGAATTGAAGATGAAGCCAATGGTAGTTACTGCAGTTAACAATCCGTTCTGGTTTCACGATAATAGTGAACAGTCCATGTGTTCATGCAATAAACTGTTAAGGACAAAGCCGATTGTAGGTTGTTTTGATGATATTTGATTCTGTTAGAGACCAGGAAAGAGTCTTGAAACAAGTTAGAAAACACCAGCCAGGGCAGGTGAAATCATACTCTTCGGCACAGCTCCAATGCTCTTTTCAGGGTTTTTCATTATGAACAAAAGGTCCAAAACAAATCCGTGCATCCCAAAGCAGTCTCACAATCCTACATGGTCTTCCCTTTGCTCTCATCTCCAGGGCTTCCCAGCCCTTTCCATCTGAGCTTCCCAACAACCAGCTCCCTACTAGCATTGCTTTTCATGCCCTTTACCTTACAGGTTTGGAATCAAATTTTCTCTGACCTGGGTATTCCCTTCCTGCTCTTATGCCTCGAAGGCAGGAAGCCTTCCTGTAGGGCAACTTACTAGGAGCAACAGGTGATCTGCAACTACAACTCTCAATTTTAAAGGGCTGAAGAAGATGTATTGAGATATGTGCTGCACCCAAGGCCCAGTGTCCTGTTACAATGTGTCTATATGCATATGTATGTATACAGATAAAAACAACATACAGCACTGCATGTATATTGTAAAATAGAACATTGGAGCCAGATTCTTTGGTTGGGCATAAATTCAGCACAAGTCTGAGGTTAGGGGGTGCAAAGGTAGCTTTAAGACACCTTTTGATTTGAACTTATCCTATAGCTATTCTACTACTAGTCCACTCCCTGATGCACGTTAGAGCTACCGCAGTGCTGCTCCTGTATAGGCTGCCAACAGCCCTAAGTAGCCATTACAAGGATCAACTGGGCCCAAGGATTGTTGACTATGGTCTGATGCTTACACAGAATTCTCATTGAGGCTATTAATACCATATTGACTTCCTATGCATGATCTCTCATTCATACTAAATGCATAATGTCTGTTGTTTTAAGTTTGAAACTCTAGAGAGAATATGAGGGAGTTGTAATTGTGCTTGTTTTTGGAAGGCTTGTTTGGGAGTATGCTTCTCCCCTTGAGTTGCTAGCATAGATACATAGAAGCTAATCCTGCAAAGTACTGAATTTCCTCATCACCCACTGACTTCCAGGAGGTTGAGGTTGCTCAGTGTCTAATAGACACAAGGCCATAATTGTGATACCCCAATGAAGGTTTTCTTAAGGAAGGCCAATTCCTCCAGTTCAACCATGCTGCACTCTATTTTCAGGATCTGCATGGGCATGGAGAGAAATGTGGCTAGTTTGTCCCATGGTGAAAATCTGTTCTGTCATTTCCTAGCTTATAGCAGCCCTTTAGGGGCCATTACACTAGTGAGGATCACAAAAGGAATCCCCCGCTAACCTTCTAGGGCAGTTTTCCTGCCCCTTTGCACTGTAGGAGTAGTGCATAGGGCCCAGAAGAGGAGCTGAACATCTAGGACTGAATTGTTTGGAACGTTGATGTAATTATAAGTACATGTAATTATATGCTAGTTATCAAGCAACAAATATTAAAAAAAGCACATAACTTTCAAAACCTTGAAAAGATTTGGAAAAGTAGCATGTTTGCCACTGACAAAAAACCAATAACACCGGCATCATATCTGGCCTCCTTTATGGAACAGAGCCAAGAAAGCCTACACAAGAATTTGATGAGATCAACTTATTCCAAAATAAATTCTTGCAGAAGATCTTCAAAGTCCATTGGAAAGAGTTTTTTGCAACATCAGACATTCTAAGTAAAGCAAACCAATCTAAAGCATCAAATTGGGTTAAGAATACAATGATGAACATGTTAGGACATGCTTTAAGAATGCTGGCAATACTACTTCTATGGCAAGTATATGGACACCACCTGAAAAGAGAGAGAGAAGATGATCTAGAGAAGCATTACATAGAACAATAGAGAAAGAAGTCAAATCCATCAACGTGTCACTCAGAAGCCTGAACAGACTACTACCGACTGAAATAAATGGTGGAAACTAATGGCTGCTGAATAGGTGCAAGAGGATAAAGAAGAAAGACAATATTTGTTGCCTGTCTGCAGTTGGCATAATTTCCAATAAACAAAAGGTTTCTTTTTTTTAGTTTGCCAGTTTTATTATAGTTGTAATAAACTGAGACATCACAAAGGAGATATTAAATAAAATATGGTTATTCAGATGCCTCTATTTTCATTGCTTTATAATTTGCTCAAATGTTTAAATTCTTAAAATAAAATGGCAAAATCGTTTGAAAAGCCCTGTGGAATTGATATATTATTTTAAAAAACACTTTCTATTTTACAGATATAGAAAATAGTAAAAATTACATGTAGAGCTAAGTGTTTTCAACTATTACATCAAACGAATTGTGGCTTATTTTTTAAACTTACAACACAATACAAATAACTGCAAAGAGTAATCAAAATATCATTTGACTCCTTGACTAGACACTATATCCAAAGTATATTAAATATTGAATAAACCAAGAATATATCATGCATAAGGCTATTTATTAGCGTATTTCTTGTCTGTCTGTCTACCCTTTAGGCAGTAAAGGCAAACTACTAAATTTATTAAATATCAGTTAATCACTGCTCTCAAACCTATCATAACTTGAAAAAAAAAAAAAAGTATTAGCACAGGGTGTCTAATATACAGATTAGTCTCTTCTTTTTAACTACTCAATAACATTTCATGAGCTCTTTTAGAAAATGAGTGAGAAAAATGCAAATATATTGTTTTGTTTTTATGTGGTAGATACAATATTGTAGTGTATTTGTTGACTGGGTGAGGGTCACAACCAAAGCAAATGCTCCTTCTGCCAACAACTTAGACTGAGATCCTGTAAAGACAGAGAGCTCCGCCAGAAGATCATCTTTATGGAGGTGGGCCTCTGATCACAGTCCGCAGATGAGCCTGAGTCTTCCCTGCAACCTTCTACATCTAAGGATAGTGGGTCAAAGAGACGGTCAGAGGACTCCTTTCATAAATTGAGGAAGAGATTCGGGAACCATATTAGCAAGCCCAGGGATAAATGAAAGTGATCTCCATCTCACTTGGTATTCTCAGCACTGCTGGCACTGAAACAATCCAGTTTCCAGGCCTCCCATAGACCATCAGGTACTGCTGATAAACCCAGACTCTTTGGCCATGGGCACCACAGAACAAGGGCAAATGCTCTAAAACACTGCTGGTATGCACTCAGTACTAACACTCAGCCATCAATTTGAAGACTAGATGATGCTAGAGAGCCCTGACTCTCTTCACCGCAGTACTGCAGCTCTAGAACCATGCTGAAGCCAATTAAGGGACAGTTCCCCTCAGCCAAATACTGCCCTGCCCTTATCAAATGAGAGATCAGAGATTGAACCAGATGAGGGTTCTGGGTATTCCTCCCAGGCTCCATATGGGACCCATTAACAACAGGATCCGGGAACGTACCACCATCCTGGTATGGACACCTGTGGGCACCTCCACCAGGCCTTATGCCATAATGGCTTTGGGATTCCTGGGCAACACATTGGCAACCAGCCTCAGGAGCACCAAGTATGACACAGGATTCCCCCAGGCATGCTCACTGGGCTACAGCATCAAGAGCCTCGGTTCAAAAAATCCAGTCAGGAAGGGAAGATGTGGAGGAAGAGGAAGTGCCTAAGGCAATATCTTCCTCGTCCTCCGATGATGCAGTCATGCTGTCACCCTCATCTTTGGCTGATGACTGCAGGCAATTTCAGGAGCTGGTGAAAATGTGGAAGTGGAGGAGGTGCAAGATATCCATCATGAGCTGATAGATATTCTACATGTTTGTCCTGCTGGTCAGTCAGGCCACCCAGGACCAGCCAAGGTTGTATGGCAAACCATGGCTTCAATAGCACTGACTTGCAAGCGGGCAGACAAAAAATACTATGTCCCTGCCAGGAACTCAGAATTCCTCTTTACCCACCCACTGTGCAGATCCATCTTGGTGGACACGGTCAACTCCTGGGGTTGGCAGCACCACTCCAGAAGCACACCATCTGACAGGGACTGGAACCTTGACCAAGACCTTTTCAGCAGGAAGACATACTCATCAGCTTTCCTGCAATTCAGAACTGCCAACTACCAGGCATTTTTAGCCAAATACAATTACTCCAACTCTAATAGACTCAGTGGCTTTATTGAGAAATTACCAGAACCCTCTTGGGATGCTTTCAAGGCCATTGTCCAAAAGGGACAGTTGGTGTCAAAGACAACCCTACAATCGGCCCTATATGTGGCTGATACAGTGGCCAGGACCATTTCTATGTTGGTGGTGATGAGATGGGTGTTGTGGCTCCATCTTTTGGGGTTCCCAAAGGAGGTGCAGACCACAGTTGAAGACTTTCCCTTTGAAGGCATAAATCTCTTTGCAGAGAAAACTAGGCACAAGACCTTGGGGATCCAGTCCTCTACTCAACCATCCACTCAGAAACACTTTTGATGGGCAGGTCAAGGCTCTGCAAGACCACTCTCAATTACCATTTACCCCGTTTGGCCATTGCCTTGTAGCATTTTGCAGTGACTGGGAGCACATAACCATGGACACAAATGAGTTCTGGAAATCGTCAACTTTAGTTATTCCATCTACTTCATCACCCTTCCCCATCCCTCTTCAGGGACACCTCTCACGAGAGTCTGCTACAGCAGGAGATAGACTGTCTCCTTCAGTTAGGAGTCATAGAACCAGTACCTCAACATTTATGGGCAAAGCGTTCTTCTCTTAATATTTCCTAATACCAAAAAAGAAAGGAAGGTTGGAGACCTATCTTAGACCTCAGAACTCTCAACAAGTTTATCAAAGCTCAGAAATTCAAGATGGTTACCTTGTCAATAATCATTCTTTCATTGGAATGGAGAGACTGTTTTCAGCCCTTGACCTAAAGGATGCCTATTTCCACATCGCAATATTGCCAATTCACAGATGCTTCCTAAGGTTCACCCTAGGAAATGATCATTACCAGGACAGAGTCCTAACTTTCAGACTGTTTTCAGGCCTAAGAATGTTCTCCACAGTCCTCTTGGTAGTAGGTGCTTATCTAGGCTCTCAAGGGATTACGACTGCCTCCTCAGGGCAGGAGGTTCATTGAGCCTCTGAGCACACAATATGCTTGTTTGTGGAGCTAGGCCTATAACTCAGTTTCCAAAAGTCAATCCTTACACCTGTTCAACATCTGGAGTTCATAGGGGCCAACCCAGATGCTCTACAGGCCAATGCCTTACTTCCTTAGAACAGGTTCCTATTATTGGTATTGCTAACAAACATAGCTCAATGCAGCCTGCAAGTGTCGACTAGAGTTTGCCTCCAAATTTTGGAGCATGTGGCACCCAGTGCCACAATAATCCTGCATGCCAGGCTTCATATGTGATGCCTCCAGATATGGTTCGGCTTGTTATACAAGCCAAACAGAGACTCCCTACAAAAGCCAGTGTCAGAGTCCAGGGTCAGAGACTCCTTGAACTGGTGGAGGAACCCAGCCAATGTTGGCAAAGGGCTTCCCTTCTTCCAAATGCCACCAGTGGCATTCCTCACGACTGATGCATCCCTTGTGGGATGGGGAGCGCATCTAAATGACCTGAAAATACAAGGAAAATGGTCACTTTCAGAGAGATTCCTACGTGTCAACCTCCTTGAGTTGAGGGCGGTCAGGAATGCCTGCATTCATTTCCTACCACACACAGCAGGTTCTCACATAAAAGTCCTCATGGACAACATAGCCTGCATGTGTTATGTCAACCAGCAAGAGGGAGCCAGACCACCCTCCCTATTCTTGGAAGCGATGAGGCTGTGGAACTTGTGCCTCACTCACGTCACCCTATCTGCAGCTTACCTCCTGGGTGCTCAGAACTCATTAGCAATCAGTCTGAGCCGCAAGTTCCCACACGACCACAATGGCCGATGTTTTGGTCAATAATCCAAGATGTGCTCACATGTTGGGGAACACCATCCATAGACCTGTTCACCACACACCAGAAAAGGAAGTGCAAGCAATACTGCTCCAGAGCAGGGATCAACCAGTGCTGTCTGGGGGATGCTCTTCTATTCCTCTGGGACAAGGATCTTCTTTATACTTTTTCTCTATTTCGTCTTCTACTAAAGGCCCTGTTAAAGAGGAACAGAACTCATGTAATCCTCCATGAGGATGTCTCCATGTGCCAAAGCAAACATGGTATCCTTACCTGATGCAGCTCATTATGTGCCCACCAATTTCCCTTCCAGGCTGCATCTCCTCTCTCAGGACAAAGGACGCAACACGCATCCCAATCTGGGGATCCTCCACCCCAAGGCTTGGGTCCTACGTGGTTCCAACATTTGGAATTAACATATTCAAAAGAGGTACAGGAGATCCTGTAACGTAATAGAAAGCCCTCCACACTTACCAGCAGAAATGGACCAGGTTCCAGGCTTGGTGCTCATCCAGGCAAATCTCTCCAGTTATGGCATCTTTCCCTTATAGTCTCAGTTACACCCTAACTTTTAAGAAATTAGGGTTATCTCTAAACTCCCTCAAGGTTCATCTACCAGCCATCATAGTGTTTCACCAACCTGTAGAAGGACGTTTAATTCTGTTGCACCTGACCACCAAGAGGTTTCTAAAGGGAACTCTTTGTGCAACCTCACCTTCCTACCCTTTTGTGGGACTTAAATCTGGTTCTGAAAGGGCTTTTGAGACCTCTTTTGAGCCACCTATGGCCACTTGCTCACTGTCAAATCTATCAGTGAAAAACAGTCATCTTAATTGCAATTACCTCAGCTAGGTGAATTGGGGAAATAATAGTCCTGATGGCACGTTCCCATATAAGATATTCTTTCCAGATAAGGTCACACTTAGACCTCACCCAAAATTTATTCCTAAAGTTGCCTCATCATTCCACATGAACCACTCCGTTATCTTCCAACCTTTTACCCTAAGCCTCACCGAGACAATATGGAGGCTATTCTGCATATGTAGGATGTTAGGAGAGCCCTGGTATTCTACCTTAATAGGAGAAAACCCTTCAGGAAGTCTCCTAGACTATTCCTTTCCATTGCAGAAAGATTGAAGGGCTCAACTCTATCAGCTCAAAGGCTTCCTAAGTGAGTCTCAAACTGCATCAGGCAGTGCTACCAGATCTCTAATATGACCCCTCCAGACTTGATCCGTACACATTCCACGAAATCGTCGCCTTCCCTAAAGATGTCCCTGTCTCAGACATCTGTAGAGTGGCAACATGGGCGTCAGTCCATACCTTCAGAGAACATTGTGATTACTGATGCCATCTTTGGCTCCACACTATCAATGGTGATTAATCCAATTCTGAAGTCCAAGCCTTCTTAAAGGGGTACTGCTCGGTAGTCATCTACAATGGAGCACCCATAGGGACTCGAAGAAGAGGTTATTCACCCTGTGCAGTAGCAATGTTTCTTCAACACGTGTCCCCCTATGTGTGCTCCACTGTCCGTCCTCCTCCCCTTTACTTTTGCGTTCTTGTTATTACTCTGCAGTAGATAAGGAACTGAGGACGGTTAGCCCACATGCACTTACAAGCCTCGTGATGCAGCATAAAGAGTGATGGCGCATGTGCGGGCACAACAGACACTGCTACCAAAGTTCTCCGATCAGCACGGAAGCAGACACACCTACAGTGGAACACCCATAAGGACACACATCTCAAAGAAACATTATTACTGCACAAGGTGAGTAACTTCTTCATCTGAAGTGACTCCACTTACAATCTAATTTGCATTAGTAGGAAAGTGTCCCATTTTGTGGGTTTTTCAATAAGTGGAAACTATGAGTGGGTTCTCAAGTAAATAGAATCAATAAACAATGAAATTAATAACAATACTGGAATCACTAATGTTGAGATGGGCTTTAACAATTCTGAATGTGTATCCCTAGTGTGTGTTATCTTTGATAGGGAATTATTTTTAACTTCAAATAGAATTTCTCAATGTCTTTATAGAAATCAATAGCCTTAAATTTTCAAGATAGCTAGTTTAATTTCTAAACCAGATTAAGAAAATGTAGTGATTGAAATGCAGTAGTCATATATTATATGGTAACATCAATGTTAGTTATTAATCAAACTAGCTGTTTTCGATTAAACTGGCGAAATACTATCCTTCCAATTCCTTCCGTGTGTTCCACTGAATTTGAACATCATTCAAACCTACCACAGCAGGCAAGAATGCTGACATTGAAGAGTTATATAGTTAAGTATACAAATGTATTAGTGCTGTGCCAAAATGTGAGCTACTGATTACTAGCCTGCCAGTGCTAAAGTAGATTACAGGCTTTTGTGTAGAATTTATGATACGAGGAAAATTTACCTATTTTAGTAAAAATGTACTAGCAGGAAGGGCTAATAAAAGAAGAGCTATTAACACAGATTCAGACTAATCGATTCTCAAAAACAGTTTACATACCAACAGCAGAAAATTCTGTGCTTGACTTCAGGAGCCGAGTTGATTGTATTATTTTTCAGAAGAGATGAACCACTAGTGTCTTCATCTGAAAGATATGAGGAGTTGACACTGACTGAATTACAGGCTGATGCTCAACATTCGTCTGAAATACTATGCTTTTCTGAACAATAATTCAGATTCACTGAACATAAATCTGAGAATTAATTTTACACCAGAACACTTGCTTATTTTCTCCTTAAAGTGGAAAACATCTTATTGTGCTGGAGAAAGAGACCTGGGGCATGTTGGGCAGACGTGTGCATCAAGAGGAGGAATATACTTTACTTTTGCAGCTCATACAGTGCTGAACAATCATCTGCAAGGAAAGTATTACACTGCAAAGACCAAGGAATCTACAGCCTAGCCACTCAAAAGGAACACAATGCATTGAAATTAACCAGGGCTGCAGAAGGGCAAGGAAGCCCTTTTAGATTGTAAACCTGGTCCATCTTGCACACATTCATATACTATTATATATTGGACCTCCAGACTTCTCCCAATGCATCATTTGGCTGCTTTATGCTTTGGTATCTCTGTAATCTTCTTTTGTCAGTATTTTTCCCTTACCTCAGTTTTTTTTCTCTCTGGACACATCCCATGTGTGATGGATCAGTAGAAATGTAGCTAGAAAAAGTTACCACTTTTGTCTTCCCTGTTAATTTTGTATTTTATTTTAGAGAGATAAGCCCTGCCTTTTAACCCATGTCCACCATGCATGCATACACCCTTTCTTGACAGGGATATGATTCAGCGTGCTATAGAAGAGCTATTATATTATTGATCTCATATAAAATTAATCTTTTTGCTCCAAATATCTGAATTTAGCATCCTGGTTTGAGATAAATGCCGTAATATACATACATATCAGTTGTGAATTACTGGACTACTTGTTAAGCATAAGGAGAAAAAGCTATTGAATAACACTGATTAGCCATGCAATGGTGTGCATAGAATTTTGTAAATTTTATAAATATTAAAGTAATTGATCATGAGTTAGTCCCCAATCATAGTACAGGTTGCTATTCCTTATTTTCCTAAAGAATTAGAATAGAATGACTTTCTAAATATCAAAAGCTTCCTCTTATTTCTAGTGCAAATAATATCTTTTATTGGTTTAGAGAGAGAGAGAGAGTGACTGCCAGCCAGTGAAGAGAGCAAAAGTAGTTAAAGAAAAATAGGATGCATGCCAAATAATGGAATACAGGTTCAAGTATTCAGTCTTCAAATACTTACAGAAGAAACAATGGCATAAAATAAAAGAGTTGATATAATTGTATAGGTTACAAAAAGGTTTGATTAAGCTGATCATGGAACACTCTAGAGAAGCTATTTTCCTCCACATTTGGTCAACTTAAAGTGTAATTTAAATTGTAGCAGTAGTCACAGTAACAAAAGGTACAATAAGATGTTCTGACACTGGAAAAGAAGCGTGGTAGAGCTGTTTAATATCTTTGCAATTGTTCAAAATGCTAATGTGCATTGTTCCTAATGGTTCTGAGGGAGGTGTTAACTTTAGTGGAAGCAGAAGCTATAATCTCTGGTATGTTAGTGATATTGTCATTATTTAGTCTTAAAACTCTATTAAAGAGCTAGTAATACAAGTAATGCTATCTAATGTCTATTTCAGACTCTTCTAATATTTAGAAATAAAATTGATGCATCTTACAGTAGCATATTACAACAATAAGTGAAAGTTTGTACTTTTAGGTTGTAAATTAAAAGCATTTGACGATGGAGATGATTCAAATAAACAAAGGAGAGAAAATGTTTTGACAAAAGCCTGTTGAGAATTTGGAAAGGGAAGGCTTTATCTGTGGAAAGGAGCTTATTGAGGAGCCTGAAAACCAGGGCAGTGCAGGGTATCTCATTTTCTGGGGACCCAACTTGGTAGCCTGTGGCCTGATTTACAGAAGTGCTGAGCATTCACATCTGCAACTGAAGTCAACGGGAGCTGTTTTGAACATATAAAGTGCTATATAATGGTAAGCACTCTGAAAAATCAGGTCCTAGATGTCATATTGGGCACCCAAAATTAGTGGAAATTTTTTACCTTAATTTCTGTGTGCCCCAGTTCCCTATCATTAGAATGATAATAATATTACCATCTCATCTCACAAGGATGTTATGAAGATAAATTAATTGTTTATAAAGCACTGGGATACTATAGTGATGAGCACCATAGGAAAGCCCAAGAGGAAATTTATAATTCTCTTTTCAAAGCAGGGTTTCAACAGTGTGCAGTAACTAAGGCCTGGGGGTCACCCATTGAGCAATGAACACCATGCATCCTGTGCACTGAATGAGACAGGGTCCCATGGGAATAACAGCTTGGAATCATATAATTGACTGGGTCATAATGCATACGCAGAAGTGGGCTGGATTAAAGTTTGTTTCATTTTTTAATACAGTTTTTGTATTTATACACACAAGCACACACGTGTGTGTGTGTGTATATGTGGGGGTGCTTGTGTGTGTGTGTATAGTGTGTGTGTTTGGTCAGCAGCTAGAGTTAGACCTTAAAGGCAGCTGATAGAGAATGTTGTGCTGTCACATTAGCACTAAGTAATCAGAATGTAACACACACACACACACACATTACTGGAAGGGGGAGCATTTATTTCCAAGATTGCTTGAGGACCTTAAAAGGGGCATTGTACACTAAAATATCACACTCGTATCTCAAAATTTTATATCTACTAACACTAAAATTACCAGAACAGAAAGAGACATGAGAAAAAATAATTTTTCCTCCTTTGAATCCTGCCATCAGTATTAGAACAATAACTTCGTTCTCATAAAAGTGTTGTGGTTAGAGATCATATACACACTCTTCCCCAGGTTCAAGAGGGTGGTTGCAGGTAATGGCAGCAATAAAGCTGAAACTGAAGAGGCTACCGATACACATTTGCACTGAGAATGGGTGACCCAAAATATGTTTGAAGAATTTGTTACCACACAGGCCTGAAAAAGCCATCTGAGCATCAGCAGAAGAGTAGAGAATCCCTTATTTAATTTTTTTTAAAGGCAGCAAAAATTAGGACATACTATTTAAAAGGTGCTCTTCCCAAAAACATATTTTCCCCCAAATAGTCATTTTTAAGACTTCAAAATGGCAGTGTTGTTTTTATACATTGGAAATATCTTTATAGCAAGAAGAAAAGAATATGCAGAGAAGAACTTGCTGCAAATAGACTCGAAAAAATGAGTAGTTTGGCAAAGTCAGATAGCTAGGCCCCACAAAACAGTGGGGGGAGTAGTAATCAAGCCTGCTCTCATGAAGTGTAGTTTCCAGGAGTGTTCTAGCAAATGAGGGTTGCCCATGGTTATGTAATTTGAAGTATAGGATAATACTTCATGAATCACTAATCATCTGAGAAGGGGTAGCTTATACAGTTTTTTTTAACCTTTATGCTTTTATTTCTTTCCTCATTATGTGAATTTCTTGAATAAATTAATACAGAACTTACAGTAAATATATTTTTGTGGTATTGGAAAAAGAAAAGCCTTGATTCAGTTCTTCTCAGTCATGGTTATGGAGATTACCATAGCTTGACTGAAAATATATTTTCTGGAGAACTAATGTGGATGACTTAATGGATTGTTAAAGCAATGAAAAGCTTTTCACTAAGTCACTAATATGAATCCACCGTAGGCTACAGTTAACACCAGACCTTTGTGCTGTAATTTATGTAAAATGGGTTATACTCCTCTTGACTCCTTGTGGGCAGGTGTCTCCTGACAAAAAGTAACATCAAAATTTGCTGCATGTGTTCCAAGTATAAGCAGAGTCACCAAGGGCTGGATCCTCAACTGGTGTAAAATGATGTAGTTCCATTGCAGCATGTGGATATTTGATTATTTACACTAACTGAGAAGCTGGCCCTTGATCTCCAGCTCTAGACTTGGTCCCTGATGGTCTGGGTTAAGATACATTAGGATAGTATTTGTAGAATGCCATCATCCACACGGTGAGGTATCTGAACTAAGCAAAGATTTCAGTGTTCTCTGCTATTAATCTAGGATTTTCATATGTATCAGCTCACTTCAATGAGAGGAACAAACTTTTCTGGTAGCTGAAAATTATTTTTAAGACCAGACGGGATCATTTAGACTTGCCTAACATGCTTTTTGAAATCTGGACACCAGAAACAAAGACAGTTTTCCAGTAAAAGTCTCATCAAGCCATATATAGAGGGTAATACATAGAGGGTAATCTTCCTATTCCTGCTCAATATTGTTTTACATGTGCAAGGATTGCGTTAGCTCTGCCACAGCATCACACTGAAAGCTTGTGTTCAGTTAGTGAATCCCTAAGTCCTTTTCAGAATCACTGCTTTCCTAATAAGTCCTCTGTCCTGTAGTTATGGGTCTACATTATTTGTTTCTAGATGTCTGAATTTGACCACATTAAAGCACGTTATATGATTGTGCTCAGTTTACCAAGCAGTCCAGATTGCTCTGTAACACTGATTTGTTCTCAATGTTATTTATCATCCCCCCCAATATTAGTGTCCACCTGCAAACTTTGGCTCTGTGTCAGGAAAACACTGTAAATTAAATCAATTCCTTTCCAGTATTTAAGCATGTGTTTTACCAAATAAGGATGCCTTCCTAAATTTGGGGCCTTTATCAGTAATTATTTTATATTTTCTTCCACATCATGAATAAAAGTATTAAATAGTGTTGGGCCAAAAACCAGGTGCTATGTGGCCTCACTAGAAATACCCCATTTGTTGAGGATTCCCTATAAACAATTACATTTAGAGATCACTCTTTGTCTTCCTCTGACCCTACATCTCCTGTAGTCTGATCCAAGGAAGAACCTTTGCAGTCACTCTCCACTTACTGAGCAGATGGATGGAAACACAGTACTTTCATATACACACACAGGGCTAAATGTTCTAAACTTTGCCCAGGTCAAGTGAAGCAGAAAGCCAGGGAGTGACTACATATATTACACGCAGGCATTCATTTGCTTGCAGAAGTAATCTTGCCCACTGTATTTAAACCACATCCATAGGTTTGAACCGTGCCAAAAAAAAAAGGGAGGGGGAATAGGGGAGATTCACTGGTTTGGAGCAACAATCCTACCCACATGTTTATAATTTACCATTAGAACAAGTCTTAGCAACTCAGAACTGTGTATGAATTTGTTAACTGTTTAAACATACAGCTAAGTAATTAGTAGTATGGTAAGGCTTATTTTAGAGTTTTAAAAGACAGACTTAAAAAAATCCACCTAGCAATATTGGGGAAAGGTTGTGGTGGTGGTAGAGACGGAGGAGACTAACAAGAAGAGATTTAGGAAGGCTTAACCTTTCAAGATGATATTTAGGGTTAGAGCATATTTTGTAAATATCTAAGAATGGAGTGGGTTTTTCCAAAAATACAGATTTGAGGAAACCAGTTTTATTTGTTGTCTCATTCTCTCTTGCCAATTTCTTTTTAAAAATAACTTCTTTATTGATTGAACACATCATGACATATACTCCCACAAGGGAGCTACAGACCTCTTGCAAGAAGAATAGTACCAGGTACCCAAATAGATGTAAAACACCAAGTAAAACATCATATAATTAAGCCTCAACCTTAATAACATAGCTAAGGAGGTATTTTTGTTTTATTTTTAACTGAGACTGGGTTTGCAAACCAGTTCCGGATGGTGACCGCTAATCCCAACAAGGTTGACAAATGTCACATATTAGTCCGTGTCTTTGCATATTGTATAATGCTTTTTAAGGCCTTCTGTTGTAGCTGCTTAAAAGAACAATTTTTTGCCAGTTTCTGCCTGTATTGGCCATGTTTTTATAAGGATTCACTTTCATGGAAAAAGTCTTAAAATGTTTTTCATGTTTTAAGGACGTATTAGATGAGTCTGCTCAGCACTAAAGTTTTTCTTAATTTACTTATTCCCGCCCCCACCCATCCTTTTTGCCTTCCAGAGTTTACCACTTGTATCTTATCAAAGTTGTAAATTGAGGAGCATTTGCAAGTATCTCTTTATAGCTGTGGATGGACGGATAATTGCTTGTTAATTGCTCAACTAAGTATTGCTAAAACTAATCTGAAATATGTCTGCATATTCACTTGCCTGTCGTAATGCACATGCATCCCATATTAATGTTCTGTAGGTGCAAGATTATTGCCAAAATTACACAGATCCAAATAAACAGAGAGAAAATAAACCAGACCTGGAAATTAAACTACCATTTTCCCCAAACCCTAGAAAGGAATCCAGTTCTCAGATTATTTACATGCAGAGTTTGGAAGACTTTGGTCATTTTTGAGTTATTGGTGAATGGGAAAAAAAAAGTATTACACATCTGGAAAAATGTTCTTTTTCCACTCCTCAGTATCTCAAACATAGTTGAAGGGAGTTTTACTTATTTTTTCCCCATTTTCCAAAAAAAGAGAACTTCATCTCTGGGCTGGGACCAAGCATGGAAAGTTTCAGGATAATTTAAAGAAAGCTTGGAGCATGTGAAAAATCTAAGGATTATAAAGATGTAACTTCAACTATAGCTTCAGCTATTTAGAAAGATATAATAAAAATGCTTTTTTCAAACTTTTTAAAAATTCAGGCAATCTTTAGAAAACAGAAGGGAATAAAAAGGACCTTCTTTTGATGGAAGGCACTTTTGTTGAAAACCTACATAATCCTTTCCTAGCTCTTTTGGTCTTTTTGAGAGACGGATGTGCAGATAACCCTTTTTCTTAATTAATAATAGGTCTGATAAAATTCTATATTTGCTTTAGTTTAGATTGCAAATCTTTTTCCAAGAAAAATTTTATTTAGGTTTGTAAACAGTGTAATTTTAAATATATGCATGTTTTTTGAAGTAGCTTGTGTATATGGGCCTCAAATGTATCTGTATCTTTTATATAAGTAATTTATAGATATCTTTTGGCAAAATGTGATAATTTCCCAGGCTGAAATTTAACCAGCACAAATCCTCATAAACACACATAGATAAGTACAGAAAAATGGATTTGCATATTACTCTTGAAAATCTAGTCACAAATTGAGCCAAGTTTAAGTTTAGGTTTAAGGGAGATTAAATAGATTCTGTTTTGTTCAATGAAGAATAATGTGCCTAGGTTTCTGTAGTACTGGACATACTAATTATTGCTATAGGTGATTTCGTTTTCACTCAGGGATTACAGTTAAGGGGGTACTTGGTTGAAATGTACTTGGTTCAACTGTGAGTAAGTGCTTGAGAATGAAAATCTCAATGTCCTCTGGAGCTTTTGTACATAAGTATTGCAGGGTTTTCCCAGACCGAGATGTGTTTGTGTTTGTAGTCTGCTAATCTACAAGTGGTTCCCTGATAAAGTTAATGACCAGTTAATTACTCGGAGCCCTGACATACAGTTTAATTGCCACTTGGCCAACAGATGTTTGTTGTTTGCCCTGTGTAGAATTCGAGGGGACCCAGCAATGCAAACTATTGTAGAATTCGAGGGGACCCAGCGATGCAAACTATTAACTGATGAAGGACAAACAAAACTAATATAGTATTTTATGTTCTTTTAATTCAGGTCCAAGTGGATTTGGATTAAGTGTTTATTCAGTTTGCTGGCTGCCTCAGATGCTGTGGCATATTGATTCCTTTTATTACTAGCAGCCATTTAACCTGACCTCTCCCAGATCCAGTATTTTAAAAGCCATAAATTTTAACTTTACTTATGAGCAAAGGCTGAAATGCTGTGAAAGCCTTTCTATTAGCAGAGCTTTCCCTTGCTCCATGTTCATGTGTCACCCATGGCAACAATATTTAGAGCTTCTTAAATTAGAGTGGCTGTTGGGCAGTGCAGGAGAAAGGGGGAGCTGCAATAAAATGAACTCGTAAACATCTCAAGTGTGTAGGATTCACTGATCAGAGAGCAGGCAGGTGTACATAAGAAATACTTTATAAGAAAAGGATTTTTTCCAGTTTTTTTTGTTAGAAATTTAGTTTTCTTGTAGTCTTATAATTTCTGCGGAAGAAAAAATAAAAGGATTATTTTATACGATTTTTTTAATTGCAGGTTAAATTGGTGAAATTGAAATGTTTTTCTTCGCTCTCCTAACCCTGTCTTTTCTTTTATGATGATAATAATCTTCCCATGTTGTTATAATACCATTGATTAATCCCAAAAATGATTCTTGAAGCAATTTTTACCACTCAGCCCTATATGGGGGAGGAGGATGTTTGTAAAAATGAGTCCAGACTGAAACTTGCCGTGGAAAAATTGGCTTGGCACTTCTTAATTTAATCAATTGTAAATAAGATGACTGATTTTAAAAGATTTTTTTTTGCATTCACATGCAAATGATGCAAAAACAGCTTCAATTAGAAAACACTGGAAAGCTAGAAGTGCATAATAAGATTTGTTTATTTTCTGTTTTTAATTTCAATATAGATATTTTTATAAGGTATGTTTTTAAAAAATCTGTTTGCAGGATCAGGGTCTAAAATGATTAAGTGGTCACTATTGTCCTGATTCAGCAAATAGTTTAAATACATCATGCTTAAATCCCTTGGAAGTCAATAGGATTTAAGCACAAGCTTAATTTAAAGCATATGCATAAGTACTTGGCTAGGACTTAAATATGTACCTAAAGTTAAGCATTTGCTGGAATGTTTTACCAAATCAAAGCTATATGGCATAATTTCCATGCGCTTGGAGTCAATTGAATTTTTGCCTTTGACTCTAAAGAAATAGCATCAGACTCTATATTTCCAGTCTTTGGGGCATCAGTTCTTTGTATCACGCACCAGATCACCTCTATCGTGTTGTAAACTGAAATATCTCCATTTGTGGACCTACTAGCCTCTACCATGATTAACATTTTGAAAAGATGTTCCTTTTATTTTGTCTTTGGCATTAATCCAGATCTGGTACAGAAAATTAGGACAGGCTTTTTATGCTGCAGTCATTACCAAAGGGGCAGTATTCCCCAATGTATAGATATCCTAAATTTAAAGGAAAAAGGAACTGTCACACTGGAAAAATATGCCTGTCTTAAAACAAATCCATGTATCTTGTATCTTTTGGGTTAAAAAAACCCCAACCGACCAAACAAACAAAAAACACCTGTCTATTTTGCTTATTATCAGAGCCATGATTGTTTAAGCAACGGTTCTCTTCCTCAGCCTATCAGCTCTTATTGTACTGCACATGGGTACTTCCCAGTGCCCGCTTGGAGCCATGTTGAAGTATCAGAGCTCTGTGCAGATGTAGGAGTCCTCCTGTCCATAATGCATTGCAGAATCAGGGTCTGAATTTGTTTCTGAGACAAAGTCATTATTGTGGATTTTAGATATGTCATTTCCTTAGCAACAGACTGATGGAATAAAAACAGGGTTATTACTTCAGTGCAGAATCAAGCAAGAGAGAAGCTGAGCAGGAAGGCTCAAATGAAAATATTTGCAACTGAAGGAAGGGAAAACGAACCTAGCAAAGTAAATGGCACTTTTTATATGTCCACATTTTTCATGTTTGTCTCAAAGAAATGTGTTGTCTAATTGATTTGCCTTACTTTCTCACATAGCCTCCCTTCTTCCTACAGTCTATGAAGAAGCATCCTACGGGGCTCATGAGTAAAATGTAGCATTCTAGATAGCCGAATGTTCTTACATACTCTCAGAAGTGAAGTTGCATGGGTATTAGCATTGGTCCTCTGATTTAGTGTGCTGCATTGGACTGGGATCAAAAAGGTTGTTTTAAAATATCTGTGCCTTTGTAATCTAGATCAGTTTATCGAAAGCATCACATTCCATGGTCATCTTCAACATGGAACAGATTTATGACTTTATTAGAAGGGGAGAGGCTGGGGATAGGACTGAAGTAATCACAGGGTACTGGAATTCTGACTTCTCAGTTTTGTACTGATCAATTTGCAAAGTGCTGAAACTCTCTGGGAATCATATTTTCTGAAACCTGGAGATTTTGCAGCCTGTTCTGCTTTTCTCATATGCATTTTCCACTAGCAGATTCCAACTGCTAAATCCTAGAATGCATTTTGTAGACATAAGTAATCAGAAGGAGAAATCTCTTGTTTTGAAGAAAGTAAAGTAGCTTACTTTATTCTTAGGGTCACACTAAGCGCAGGCCTCTCATTTGCACCAAATGGGGAAAAAAAAACACAAGCTAGCTTGGGACAAAGACTCAAATTCCTATGAAAATATTCTGTGGCATGTTGTGCTGTGGTATAAAGTAAAAGGTTATGTCAGAGGTTAAACTGTGCAATCAAATAAAGAAAGCTAATTATTTTAATAGGTGGCATCAACTTTTCTGAAGAGACTAGCTTAACTGTATTTTGTCTAAAATTTTCATTACAAAGCTAAACATGTCTGCTTGAATCTAAATTTCTTCTTAATTCGTAGTTTTATTTCTGTGACTGCGTGAAGCTTATTACCATTTTGCAAAGATGTATAGAAAAACTTGTGTTTATTGACAGGCAGTTTTTCTTCTTGAAATATTAGCACATCACCTCACAACTGCAATATCTGTTAGTGGTAGAATGTCAAAAATAGCTAAACCAGTGTTCATTCCCAAGACAGCATATTCCTGCATTTCTAACTAGTACCTAGTGACTGCATTAGTCCATGCATTTCCTCTTCAGTTAACTAACGAACAGCATCCTTTCCTGGCCTGCAAGTTGTAAACTATCATTATTTATAGTTGAAATTGTAGATCATGCAAGTATGAACTAATTTGCAATCATCATATACAGTAAAATAGATTGAAATATCAGTAAATCTTAAGTCTGTAGCAAACTTTTTCAATCAGAGAACTTGTTAAATTCCCCAATATGTTGATTTTTCTTTCTTAGATTTTTCTGTCAGGTGTAACATTATTCAGCACTCGGTATTTCTGCTTCTAATTTAGGATACTTGTCTTAAAGTATAAACCAACTAGCAGATACATGTTATCTCTTTTTTGTGAGTGCAGGAGATTTAGCACATTTTCCTTGCTTTTATCAAGTCTTTCATTATGTCTTCCAATGCTTACTAAATGAACTAGTATTGAAAGGCCCATAGCATCATTAAGGTCTCTACAGAAATACCCTCTGATAGCTACTCACTTGAAATGCACAAAGTAAACAGTGCAATGACTGAAATGCCTCCTTTCCAAATCATTCCCAGTATCTGAGCCATTGATGTTTCAGGAAATGTCTGAGTGTAAAAATGGGAGAGAGAAAAAGAGGAAAACCTTTTCAACCTTTATACATGGTGAACAGAAATATATGAAATCATGTTAAACTAAGACTGTTTCCAAAAAAGTGAACATGAATTAATTGAGTCACGGTATGATCTTATCTGACCCTTGTGGGCAGGGACCATGGCTATCTATCTGTTTTCTGAGGGGCCTAGCACACCATGTTGGATAATAATGACAACAACTTTCTCTTGTGACCTAGTGCTTATTAGAAGGAAAAGTTACAATTTTTCCTTTACACATCAATTTATTTAGAGGGAGATTTTCAAGGCATATAGGAGAATTAGGCAATCTACTTTCCACTGGCTGTCTTACCCCCCTTTTTGCCTTTGGAAATCCTCCCCCTGACCTTTGTTCACCATGTCTGTGTAATTCTTTTTGTACACTGTACTGTAGTTTGAATACTTCTCTGTATGATTTTTGTGATGACCGAAGGCACCATTTTATGAGCTTGATACCAATACCTTAAGATTCTGTTCAGTTGTGACCCTGCCTTACTGTCCTTGACTGAGAGCTACAGTGCTTCTATAATTCTGTTTCCTTTTCTTTTTGACAGATTCACCTCTGCTGTGGCATGTTAAGAATAATTATACATTGATTTACACTAATAAATAGGCAGACATAATCAGTAGACCAAACACATTTTCAGTTTAACATCAGCACACATAGGTATCAGCACAGTCATACAAAATTCAACCTCATACCATCAGTTCCTTTGCATGTAAGCAAAAGATCGAGGCTGTATGCTCAAGTCCTAGCACAGCAACTCAAGTTTGGGGCAGATTGTTCTCTGCCAATGACTCTCTGTAGTAGATTGGTCTGGCTGCTGGGAGTGGCTGTGTTAACTTTCTTCATGTTGTTCCCAGATGCATAAATGATAGGATATCCACTCTCCTTTGGTAAAAATTCTTTTTGCCTGTTCTGCTGTTAAAAACAAAACAAAACACCCTCAGTATGCACCATGAAGCAGAAAGCAGCAATAAGTATTCAGGGTTTCAGTAAATCTAATCCTTGACCATTCATAATCTAATACAACATTGTATTTAATAATTATTCCATTCCCTTTTTCCCTTCAGTTTTTCTTCAAAAATGGTTGTAACCACATTATAGCTCTTAAAATTTACCAAAAAAATTCAACTCATAAAAAATCATTCCTTTAAATACTCTCCCTTAAGCATGTTCTTATTATGAGGAATCACCACATAAAACATAAAATTATAAACATGTATAATTTTCATGAGTTGCAGGCTGTTTTAGGGGCTTTTTCATGAATACTGCCAATACAGGTTGACTCCTCTTCCTGTTCCCCTCTTCTTTCACCTCCCACCACCACCACCTTTCATAAGTCGGGATTTTTCACATATGCTACTTATGCCATAGTCTAATAACAGACCTTTTTTAAACGTAGTGTATTAGGAGTAAATCAGATTTATCAAGGGATATAAGAGATCTGACCATCGGTAAGAGAAATCTAATAATAAAATATGGCATTTTGAGTAAAGATGATCTACAAAGGACTAAAGAGATGGGTTCACCTACGTTTTGGATGCAGTGTTAATTTCAGATCACTCTATCACAAAACAGTTGTGGCATCAACAGAAAGGGTCCCAAGAAAGGCCAAAATTGTCAGAAGAAAGCAAATATATCCATAGAAAAAGAGATTTTAAAAATTGGGAATATGTGTCGTAGAAGTTAAAGATAAAATATAAAATAATGAACAGTTTATAGAAGGTAAATCAGCTGCTCCTATTTACCCTTTCTCGTAAAACTAGAACAAGGGGACATCCAATAAAAAGAAAACACAACAAATTCAAAACTGATAGGAAATATTTTTATACATAATAATGTATTTTGCTTCATTATTTGTGCCCAAAAGCTTAATAGGAATCAGAAAAGGGATCGATATTTACATGAACAGTAAGAATGTATACAGTTATATAGGATGGATTTTGTACAAGAGATATAAACTCTCATGTGTGAGGGCATAAACCAGTCATAAATTGCTGGTGGTGAGGGGATAAGGGAGAAACTTCCACAATGAATAGTCTATTCCATAATTGTTCATTATGGGGTTTCATGCATCTCAAAGAATTTGGTAATGGCTACTGTGTGTGAAAGGACACTAAAGTAGAGGGGTCATTGATCTGCCTATTTGTGGCAGCTCCTCAAATCTCTTAACAGGTAGATTGATTAGTATGATTGTCACAGCCTCACGAAGAAAGATGAAGGAAATAAAAGCTGAAATGGAAAAAGGTGTTAACTGTAAAATTGTCTGAGAGTCAGATCTAACTCTCTTGTTAAAGTAAACACCTTCCCTAAATATTCCCATTTTTAATAAGGGAATAATTTAATTGATAGCACTGTCATCAATAATGAAAAATTTAATCAATGTTCATCTGGATTCAAATATTTATTTTCACTGGCGGGTTTTAATGCTAGAGTTGGAAGTTTCAGTGTTGCCAATGAAATCTCTGGCTAAATGATTATAGCCTGAGGAAAAGGACAACTAAATGCTCAACTATTAATCTATTAGAGAGGGGTCTTGGTAAGCTTTTGAGTAAATGAAGTTACCTTTTAAAATGACAGAATATAGGGAGCTCACAGATGAAATTTCACTTTCATTTCTAGTGAGAGGGAATTGTAGTTAATCTTTGCTATTTCACCACATCTTTTGAAGATAACACAATGTTTTATGTTGGGCCATAAAATGATCATAAGCTATTTGTAGTTTTGCTCTAATGTTAGGGTCATTAGCAAGGATTTCAATTATTTAATAAAGCATTTAAATTTACTAGATAAATAAATAGTGCTCTATTTTTCTTTTTGAACAGCAAATCTAATATATTACATGAAAGTAACTGTTCTCCTTGAAATAAAAAAAAACAGGAATTTCATAGCTATTGCTAAAATTTCCCAGAGGGACTTTCACATTAGGACAAGCTGGCAAAATAAAGAATGCTTGGATAAAATGTAGCATACTTTACCAATAACGTTGTGTTTCCCGTGCAGTTGGTGAAGACAACTCAGTTAGTACTGAATAATATGTGATCATGTAATGAAAGACTGTATCTTAATATGTACTCACAAACTGTTTGACTCAAATGCAGAACGATACGGTGGGATAGGGAAGAGGTGTACAGTAGAATGACAGGCAGGAGCTCAATAAAGTGGGGGATAAAAACATAATCAGATGGGGGGACGGTTAAAAGTGGGGACAGGGGCCAAATTAAGGTTGTACAAGGAACTTTAATTCTGGCATTTCCTAACTTTTGAGTGCTTGACTTTGCAACATGAACAATGTTCTCTCTTCATGTAAGCTACTACATTAAAACAAAACAAAACAAAAACTTTAAAACATCATTTTGTCATGTGGAATTATATTAACCTTCACATCGGTCATCTGTAGAGCTGGAATCTTTAGATCCATGGAACAGTATTGTACCAGTTGAACTAATGGAGCAACTGGTAGCTGTAGAAGGCTTTTACGTTCTGTGTGGAGTGGGATGGAGACACACACTTTGCCAGTTGGTGGGCTTCCCAGCTATTTGCTACACAGCAAAGGAATGTAGAGACTCAGGAATAGTGGGTTCAGTTCCAAGTTCTGTAGGAGACCGCTCTCAAGCGGCTACAGAGTTGTCTTCCTGTGTCCCCCTTCTGCTTCCATCCACCCCCTCCTACCTCTTTCCCCTTTTCTGCTCCTATCCCTCTGGCCCCTGCCCATCCCCTTTGCCCTATTCTTGCTTCTGTCCTTCTCCCAGGCTCCTACCCTATCTTCCCCGTGTTCTGGCCCCTATCGCCCCTTTGTTCCTATCCCCCATCTGCTCCTGTTTTTTAACATCTCTCCCTCCTGAGTTCCTGCCTGTCACCCCATCCTACACTCTTCCCCACCCCAGACCCCATGCCCTACCCTCTGCATTTGAGTCAGACTGTTTCCTCCTCCTCCTCAGTGCCGAGGCACTGTACTGTAGGGTAAGTCTTCTCTAGGGAGTGTTGAGATGCCACACTTCCTGTACACTCTTCATGTAGTCTTTGGTTCCCTGGGATACTTCCTGCTGGTGCAGAAACAAGTCAGCCTAGGTTGCAGCAGTTGCAGGTTGCAGCTACACAGAGCAGTAGGGACTTAGTTACCTCATTGCTGTTCATACGCTCTCTATTATGAATAGGAACTATCTTGACATCCTCTGCTTATCAGTGAGATACAGTGAGGTGCCAGGAGTGGGGCACAGCATGCTGGAAAACCTAGTGAGAGGTAACATTGAAATGGCTATAACAGAGCCTGTGCAACTGCAAGTGACTCCCCACCAGCCCTGTGAATTGGGGGAAATTCTGAATGTGCCTAGAAACAGCTCAAACAGCAATTTGAGATGTATATGAAAGCCACTGGGGCAAATAAACTGGAGAATGACCAAAAGATTGATCTGCTTTTAACAATGGCAGGCGCAGATTATGGTGGGGAAAGAGAGGAAAACTGCAGAAAGAATGACAATGTTTAAGAATTATTTTGTTCCTAGAAAAAAATTACTGGTGAAAGAGATGTCCAGGATGAGTCCACAGAATAAAGGGGAAACAATAGAGGAGTTTGTCATACTTAAAACTAAAAAGTCAGTCCTATGAATATGGAATATTAAAAGACTCCCTTTAAAGACCAGATTGTCCTGGAGTGTAACAATAAAAAAGTCTCTGAATGGTTAAGGGAGATGGATCTGACACTAGAAAGAGCAACATGTACATGCCAAACATTTTAACAAATACAACAACAACAAAGTCTAGAGAAAGGCACACATCACATAACTGTGAGTATCTGAACTTAACCAGCAAGGGAAGGTTCACAAAAAATAAATTGGCCAAGGACGGAAACAATGCCAGTGTTGTGGCAACCAGTATGTGTATAGGAAATGCCCAGCATTCAGGCAAATATGTAGAAATTGTAATAAATCCAACCATTATGCTAAAATGTGCAGATAAAGCAGTAAAGTGCATGTATCAAGGGCAGAAAGGGATTTCTTAAGTGAAGAGAAAAAGCTGTTCTTAAACATAATATTGAATGGCTAATTAAAATGTGCACAAATGGCACTTATGTGAGATACAAGGTAGACACTGAGGCACAAATAAATGTGATAACAGAAAATAAAATTGAGATATAAGGAGCATATGAAAGTGGGAGTTTAAAAAGTGTCTATGAAAGACTACAATGGAGGAACAATTCCAGTGTTGAGAGAGAGTGCACACTGATGCTTAAATACAAAGGAAAAACATAAAACTAGTTTGTGATGATACACAGACACAAGCAACCAGACTTGTGTCTACACACATGAGAGATGCTTGTGAAGTGGATATATACTATAGTCAGAAAGATAACATAGAACTGGATATTCAAGTACTGTATTGCTATCATCGTGTGAAGGTATATTCACAGGAAATGGATGTCTCCCAGTAACATACTAGATACGGTTAAGAGAAAATGCAGAACCTGTGGTGCACGGTATGTGAAAAGCTCACAAACCTTAAAAGAGAGACTAAGAGGAGGAGTTGCAAAATGTGACAAAATAGTATCATTTGGAGAAGAAAAGAGCCAACAAGTTGGGTTTGTGCCTTAATAATTTTAGAGTGGGGAAAAAAAGGCTGTGTGTGGACCCTAAGGAGCTGAACAAAAATATAAAAAGAGAACACTTCCAGTTGCCCACAAAGACGTGAACTGTTGTCTGAAATGTCAGGAGCCAAATTCTTCAGCAAATTAAATGTATCAATGGGATTTTGGCAGATCATCTTGAACACTGAGAGCTCCAAGATCTGCACTTTCAAAACAGAACTTGGCAGATACTGCTTCCTAAGACTGCTTTTTGGAATATGTTTGGCTCAAGAAGTATTTCACCGTACAATAAGCCAATTGCTAGAGGGTCTGGAAGGCGTAAAAGTGTACATTGATGATGTAATAAGTTGGGCCAGTACTGCCATTGAGCATCAGGAATAAGCAGAGTACAATAATTGTCAAAGCTAATAACCAACTGAATAACACCAACTGTCAATTTCAAGCAACAGAAACAATATACTTGGGAGAGATATTGACCTCCCAGAGAATCTTGCCTGATGAATCAGAGTCAAGTAAATCTGAACACGACTTTCATGATTTTCACTATAATTGGAGCTTCAAAGCAGAAACTCTCACAAATGGCACTACACAAAAAAGGGGTTTGGAAAAGCACCACCAAGGATACAGTGGCTGCTTTTGAAAATGAAGTATGATATGAACCTCGAGTTCCAACGTATGCCACTTAGTAAAGGCAGACACACTCCCAAGAGCATAAGCTCCATTTGATAATATATAGCCTGAAACAGACAGTGAACATACTTGAGAAATATTGATATGAATACCTGAAGGGTACCTGGGAATGACCAAATCAAAAAGAAGAGCTAGAGAAGTTGTTTGCTGGTCACAGATCAATAGTGACCTCAAAGTAATGGCAAGCAGGTGTGAAATGTGTCAGAAGTACAGAACTCCTCTGCAACAGATGTATAAATACTCAATTATCAGACAAAAACAAAGGATGACCAAGGCTTTACATTACATTACAGCTTAAGTCAACATAAGTTATGTTGCTCAGGAGTGTGAATTAGTCACCCCCTTGAGTGACATAATTTATGCCAATTTAAGCACTGGTGTGGACAGCGCTATGTCAGCAGGAGAGCTTTTCCCACCGAGATAGGTGCTGCCGGTCATTGGGAATGGGGAGTCCATCAGTTTAGAGTGGCTCTACTTGAGAGCATACAGTGGCATAGCTGCAAGCTCTGTAGTGTAGCCATAGTCTCATAGTGGGGAACGGACTGGGAAAGCACAATGAGACAACATTTTACAATAAAAGAGCAAGATCTCCCACAGTTAAGCAAACAAAGACTCGGTGAGAATTGGGCAAGAAGGGCACTGGCCAGTCAAAGCTACAGTGATGGAAGAGTCACCTCACTTGTACTCAGTGATCTCCAATGAAGGGAAGATCTTACTAAGGAATCATAAGCATCTGCTCTAAAATACCTGACAATTTGGCCCAGACCTGTTTCTGCTCTCACTTGACCTAAGATGAAAACCATTCACAAACTGACCTTGCTAGTGACCATGAGACTGACCAGTCTTTTACAAATAAGGATTTGACAAACAAGGGTTTGCAATAGAGCAGATTGGGAAGACTACTGAAACACCCTAAGAGATTGTTAAGTTTGCGTTTAAGCAATCTGAAGAGTCTAGTCTAGTCAATTATTGGATTTGTAATAGTTTGATAGTTCAGTCAGGAAATTTTAAAAAGGGATCTAAAAAAGGGAAGCTGTGTTAAAAAGTAAGGTCCTCCTGGAAGTGTACAGAGGCCACACTTCCTGTACACTCTAGATATAGTCTTTTTGTTTACTTGAACACACTGTTTGACTGGGGGCAGAAACAAAAAAGACTAGCACAAGGTGATCACAGGCACATCTGCATAGAATAGTAGGAAGTTTCTTACCTCATGTGTACATAGTTTTATTCATAATAAAGAGTTTACCTTGAAACTGGACTGCTCATCAGTGAAGTACTACAGGCACTAGCTACAGGGGTCATTCACAGCACAGGATACATGTCTCTCTGTTCTCAGTTTCAGCACCAGCAGCCCAGCATAATGGGTAGACCAACTGCAGAAAAAGGCCTGTTTGGTCTCTGAAATCTGAAATCGTGTGTGCTCAGTCACTCTGTGGAGATGGCACATGTGCAGTCTGCTCAGTATGTAGAAGTTGCGAGAGGCTAGAGCAGTGGTTCCCAAATTTTTCTCTGCTGTGGCACACCTTGATACCTTTCAGAGAGGTAGCCGTGTTAGTCTGTTTTTAGCAAAACAGCAAGAGTTCTGTGGCACCTTAAAGACTAACAAATGTATTTGGGCATAAGCTTTCATGGGCAGAAACCCACTTAGTCAGATGCATGAAGTGAAAACTTCAGTTTAGTATGTGTATATATACACCTGCAAGGATGGGTGAGTTACATCACAGTGAGGAGGGCGAGTGTTAGCGAGGTTAATACAATCAGGATGGATGAGGCCGTTCACAGCAGTAGATGAAAAGATGTGAACGTCAAAAGAGGTAACATTATTTTTTGTAGTAGGCTAGCCACTCCGAATCTCTATTCAGACCTAGTCTGATAGTGTCAAGTTTGCATATGAGTTCCGGCTCTGCAGTTTTGCGCTGGAGTATGTTTTTGAAGTTTTTTGTTGAAGTATGGCAACTTTCAAGTCTGTTACTGCAAAAACAACGAGAGTCCTGTAACACTTTAAAGACTAACAAATTTAATTTCTGCAGGCATAAGCTTTCCTGGGCTGCAACCCACTTCGTCAGATACAACGAGTCTGTTACTGAGTGTCCAGGGAGATTGAAGTGCTCTCCTACTGGTTTTTTAATGTTACCATTCCTGATGTCTGATTTGTGTTCATTTATTCTTTTGCGTAGAGACAGTCTGGTTTGGCCAATGTACATGTCAGAGGGGCATTGTTGGCAAATAATGGCGTACATCCCATATTAATGATACCACATTAATATCACTCAGTAACAGACTTGAAAGTTGCCATATTTCAACAAAAATACTTCAAAAACAAACTCCAGCACGAAACTGTGGCATGCTGGTTGGGAAACACTGGGCTAGAGCATGCCCAGTACACTTGGAATCTTCAGAGAATTTAGCTGCCAAACTTTAACAAGTCTATATTGAGTATGTGCTAACAAAGATTTTTCAGAGGCTCATAACATGGCCAAATTAGAGCAAATTTTCATGGACATGGAAAAAAGACTCAATTCGGACAGCAGGGCTATTCAAGTCCTCCTGCTCCAAAGCATGGAGACACTAGAGCATCTCAGTTAAACAATTGTAGGAATGTTTTTAACATGGACAAAAATAATACATTTCCCTAACATTATTCTTAAAAATAGCTGAACCATTTTAGTTGAAACTTCCAAAAAAAAAAAAAAAAATCAGCATGAGGCATACAGACAATGGGGGAAATTTCATCCTGAATGGTTATATTAGAGTGTGATATGCTTTAAATTCTCCATTTAAAACCTTCCTTCACTCATAGTGTCTCAGTATAAGTGCAAATGCTGTATAAAAGTTCCTACTTATTTGGAGATCGATATGTACCTCATTGATGAGTTAAGGATAGTCTCCCAGCCTGAATTGCTGGCTTATTTCAATTTAACACAACCTCTTAACAGTATTTAAGCTTGGTTTTTTTATGTATTTAATACTTTTCTTGTGGACGTGGGAATTCTGTGGGTGACCTTCTCCAAACCTACTGTTAATGATTCTCTGTTAATAATCTGCCAGTGATGCAGGCAGCACCTGTTCACCCTGGAATTCAAAGGCATCACCTCTGTAAAAACCTTGCCTACCTTTGTCCAGACAGAAGTCCTAAGCCTACATCTGCTACATGGCATTATTCAGTTCTAGGGTTTTCTTTAGTTTAGCTGATGCAGAGTACCATGCTCTGAGTTACTGAGAACTGTGTAGTGGCTTCCTGTCCCAGTCTAGCAATCAAAGCTGTTTTCTGACTGAAAAGCTCTTTCTCTGCTGATCAGAGAGGTTTCCACTTTGCCCTCTCTTTTTCAGTGATTATGCTTCCCTTGTCTCTTGTTCCTCACTCTCCTCCTGAGACAGGCACCGCAGTGCCTTTTACTGATGCACACGTTTTGAGTGATTTTAAGCACCTTTATGTTGTATGCAAGTCAATGCTCTAAATCCATTTTAGCACTCACTAATTTGGCAATAATGGTAGTCTACAGAATGGCAATTAATGAACAAAAGAAGGTTGCACTTCGTGACCTAGCAACCAGGTTTCCCTTAAACTGGTTTCTGTCTTTTCATTTTTTTCAACCTCATGTCAAAGTCCTTAGGGAATGGCAGTGTAAATTGCTTGGTGTAGATTCTTATGATGATTTGATGTTTGGTGCCAATGTTTAGCTTTTCCCTGTTTCTTTTAAAATTTCACTAATTGTAATTTTTTATTTCTGAACTTTTTTTTAAAATGGACATTTAAAATGACTGAGACTTATTCCAGAACTCTTGAAATCACAGCATCGTATCAATATTTCTGTTTTTTTATGATCCTAAAATCTCTTCAGTAGTGACAGTCAGTGAAATTGTATGCGAAAGTCTCTTGTTCTGATGTCATCCAGCTACTTGTTTGGTAACGCCTATCAACTTTGTTTTCTATATTGTGCCTTTTAGGATGGCTTTCTCCTAAGCCTTGGAGTATATAAGCTGCTTTTATTTTTTGCCTTTATTGGTTCCATTTCCTGGCTTGTTGTATAAAAATTAGGCGAAAACCAAAATACTGTATCAGATTGAATCATATCTATGCATTTCCTACCTTTCTCTCCTGATTAGTGCATCTCAGAACTCTTACTTCCTTTTTAGCTTTCCTCTTGTACAGTACCCTTTCTTTAGATCTTTTTTTGTAAGTGAAAAATCTTAGTAAATTGCAGTGAGACACAACTGATATATTAGCAGTAGCCTCCCCCAAAAAATTCCATCAGCCGTGAGGTATATGTGTTCATAGACAGGTGACATGGGGTACTAGAAATCTAGTTGCTTTCTCCCTTAAAAATAAAATGCTTTCTCCTGACAAGGAAAGAGGCAGTATCACTAGGCAAATAAGTGAAGATTTTGTTTGTTTTGTTGGAAATGTTTATGCTTTGTTCCTGAAAGGCATGCTGAGTGTACTGATAGCATTGCACAGTGTTTAGCTTATGTGACTTGAAGTGAAGGCTTTGGATAAAGACCTTATGGGAGATGTGGAGATATATTCTCACAGGAAATTTGTGTGCAAATATCTACTGTTCATGCAATCTGAGCCATTCCTAAAGCCAGAAATGTGTTTTTCTTAAGTCTTTTTGTGAGCTCTAAGGATACATCATTTCTAACAGGGACTATTCAGCAGTGTCCTGAGTTGGGGTGATTGCTGTCAAAGACACAAGGGATCATTGCAGCCCTCACCTTAAGTTTGATCAGAGGGGAGCTCCAGCACACCAGTGATAAATTGTCTCTTCTGTAAGATTTCCTCAAATCTTAGGCTATGTCTACACTGACGGCAGCAAATTTGCCGCTGTCAGATCGATTTATCCGGTTCAGTTGAGCGGCAGCAAAGATGCATTCAATCGATCTGGAAGTCGATCTATTAAAATCACCTCCAGAAAAAGTGTAGCGCTCTGTCGATAGGTACGCATTTCCTGTTAGCGCAGCATAGTGGAGACTGTGCGTAGAACAGAAGTTAGGAAGTCAACATAATTTATGCAAGCTACTCTATGTAGCTTGCGTAACTCCCGTCGACTGCCGCCGAATTTGCCAGTCAATGTAAACCAGGCCTCTAGCTGGAATCTCTACGAACTTTTGCTGTTTTTAAAAATGAATTAAATTGGTTACATTGTATTTCAAAGCCACTGAGTAATGGATGTGTACAGTTAAACATTAATAATTGTATTAATTTTATTTATATGTACTTTAAGTGTAAACGTTAACTTTTCTTTCTCCAGAGTCTCCTGGCAAAGATTTTGGCCCCGCTCTGGGCTTAAAAAAGTCCAGCTCTCTGGAGAGCCTGCAGACTGCTGTGGCTGAAGTCAGGAAGAATGAGCTTCCTTTCCACAGACCCAGGCCTCACATGGTCCGTGGTCGGGGCTGTAACGAGAGCTTCAGAGCTGCAATTGACAAATCTTATGATGGACCTGAAGATATAGAGAACGGTATGCTGTTTCATGTACTTAATTGGGAAGCTTTGACCTCTTAGTACAGACTAAGGCTCCATTCAGCAAAGCACTAAATCACATGCTGAAGTCCAGTTGAAGGCACTGGGATTTAAGCATGTGCTCAACTGTTTGGGTGAATTAGGGCCAAATTACCATGTATGTGGTCCTGGGGCCTGATCCAACCTTCTGTTGAAGTCGATGGAAAGTCTCTGACTTCTGTGGTGAAGGTGGATCACAACCTGAATCCAGAAAGGTTTGTGTAACAATTTTTTTTTCAGTTTGTTTTAAATAGCATCTGTCTTGATCACTTCTGCTGCCTTTTTTTGTTTGTTTTACAGTGGTGAGTCTCATTCTTTTTCTTTGCAGTTCCCTTTCCCATACTGAGACCTCATCAGAACCTCCTCCTATCTAGCCAAGATCTAGAGCCCTATTTAGCAATATAGGAAGGACAGAGTGATCACTACACCGACACCACTTATTCATGACACCTATGGGGGGTCACAATCCCCAGACTGAGAACCTCTGCTTTACAGCATGAACTGTAGCGTTATATTCAGTTCTCAAGTTCCTCAAGTGAAACTAGGAGCTCTCCTCTAAGCAGTCCAAGTAATTGTCTTGCTGTTTCTTTTACAGACATCAGAAATAGCTTGATGGCAAGGAGTGATTGCATTAGTTTTGTATCGTAGTTAGGATACGCAGGTCCTTAGAACCTCTTGTTGAAATAAGCTCTTGCTATTTGTGTCCCAGCTTGTGGGCTTTCTTGAATCGACAAAGGTTAACAAGCCAGATTTCAAAAAGAATAATAATGATAATGATAATGTTTTACCACATATCAAGGTTTTCATAGCAGAAATAATAACTAGAAAATAAGTAACTATAATAATTCTGTGCTTAATTTACAATAGAGCCCTGCTTGAATTAACTAGTTATATGTTTAGTCTGCTTTTTAAATTATACAATTAAATGAACATGCATTGTGAACTATTGCAGCACTTTATTCTATACTGATTCCATATTGCACGTTTGCATTTTCCTGGTCATAAATGGCCCCTAAATGATTTTACTGATTCTCTTTCTCTCTCTGCAGATGGTCTGTCTGATAAGAGCTCTCTCTCTGCTCAAGAAGCTCAGAACTTTGAATCAGCCCCTCAAGGGAATCCTGAACTAGAAGATGTAGAAACCAAGGCAAAGAAAGACAAAAAAAATAAAGAGAAGGAGAAGAAAAAGGAAAAGAGCAAAGCTAAAGTCAAAGAGAAGAAAAGAAAAGAAGAAATTGAAGATCCAGAGAAGAAAACTAAGAAGAAGGGTTTTGGTGCCATGTTGAGGTATGGTTCTTGTGCTTAAAACATATGCACATGCGTGTGCACAGATTTGCCTGAAGCTCATGAAAATATTCTGTGAAATCACAGATGCTCTCATCAAGCAGACAAAGATGTTTGTCAGTTAAAAAGAAAGCACTATCTATTTTTATACCAAACCATTAGCTAAGGGAAAAGACCTTTAGCAGGCAAAAATTTTTGTGCCGTTGAAATACATTTGTATTTGGCAAGAAAACTGTATGAGGTTTGAGCAAAAAGAAAATATAAGTGGGAAAAAATGCATTTGGGGGAAATGTTTGCTATTTCCAGGTTTTACATTAAACTTTTGGAGGCTACTGGTGTATTCTGGCTTATAGGCCAACCTATTATGGAAGAAAACCTTGGTGCATAGTTCAAATGGAAGATGTGTTTTGCTGTAACCGTAGAAATTCTACTACAAGCGTGCCCCACAGATGATGCTTTTCAACATATAGAGATTGGGACATATGAACTAGAGTTTTTGTTTCTTCTTGGTGTCCTAGACACACAGTATAAGGAATTTCCAAAGTGTTATGTGCAAGGGCTTAGCTGTTTTTCTTCTATGTAATGTCAATAGTAACCTACTAAATCTGCACGCTTTATTTAGAAATTTTCCAGGTGTTTATGGACTGCCAGGGTATGATTATCCAAACTAAACATGCACAAGTGTATACCTGATTTCCACATACAATTACCACAATGATTAATGAGAATAAGATAACTGTTCATAAATGCACAGATATAGGTATATTAGATATAAGGCTAATAGCATATTGGGCTGCATTAGTAAGAGCATTGCCAACAGATCGAGGGAAGTGATTATTCCTCTCTATTTGGCATTGGTGAGGCTGTATTTGGAGTATTGTGTCCCTTCCCCCCACTACAAAAAGGATGTGGACAACAAAAATGATAAGGGGGCTGGAGCACAAGACTTATGAGGAAAGGCTGAGGGAACTAGGCTTGTTTAGGCTGCAAAAGAGAAGAATGAGGCGGGATTTGATAGCAGCCTTTAACTACCTGAAAGGGGGTTCCAGGGAGGATGGAGCTAGGCTGTTCTCAATGGTAGCAGATGACAGAACAAGGAGCAATGGTCTCAAGTTGCAGTGGGGGAGGTCTAGGTTGGATATTAGGAAAACGTTTGTCAGTAGGAGAGTGGTGAAGCACTGGAATGGGTTACCTAGGGAGGTGGTGGAATCTCTATCTTCAGAGGTTTTTAAGCTGCGACTTGACAAAGCCCTGGCTGGGATGATTTAGCTGAGGTTAGTCCTGCTTTGAGCAGGGGGTTGGACTAGATGACCTCCTGAGGTCCCTTCCAACTCTAATCTTCTATGATTCTATGAGATATGCATACCTTTTGTAATACTTATGCATGCTAACTAGGTGTGCAATTTGCACACCCTTTTGTGTTCATACAATTTAAAGAAATCTAGCTTAAAATGCAGCTGTAGTTTAAAAAAAATTAATTAGATTGGTGAGTTCTTCATGTATGTATCTTTATGTATCTATGTATGTATCTTTATGTATCTTTAGTGTCATATCTGCTTTTGTACTCAAGTTAACCCTGCAGAGCTAATAAAGCTGTGGGAATGAAAACTGGATTGCACACTAATCAGGCAAAAATGTAATTATTCTGACTCATGCATCACCGACAGGTCTGATAATTAAGATCCAAATTCAAAATCTTTATTACTGGTGAAGATGTATGAGCCAGAGAGGACATACCTTAATTTCAGATCCAAAATGGAGTTTGTACACTTGGCAGAGTTAGTGATAAACAAGAAACATGGAACCACAGGACTCCAGTTCTACTGATTCACTGGTTAGAGCAGTGTTTCCCAACCGGTGTACTTAAAGAATTCCGAATTGGCTCATGAATATTCATGAGTTCATTTGGAGGCTATATGGTGGTGTGCCTCAAAATAATTAAAAATATCAAGATGTTCCACGGCAGAGAAAAGTTTGGAAACCACTGGGATAAAGTAGAACTTCACTTCAGGCAAAAATAATACTGTTTTTTCTAGAGAGAGAGAACATGAAATCTGTATGTTTTATATTTTGACTACATGCATATATTATTCATCTGAACTTTTCACACAGTTAGATTTAATTTTGATAGGGAGTCTTATTGACTGATATTTTTCATTATTACCATTATTATTTATCCATCTAGCACCACAAATGGACAGGACAAAGATGGAATTCCTGTCCCAAATTGTTTACAGTCTAAGAAACACAAAAAATGGAGGTGACAAGATTAGAGTGGAACAGAAGAAGGGAAGTTTGTAGGCAAGGAGAGAATAATTGAGTGTTTACTTGGAAAGTTTGTAGATGCTTCTAAAGAGTAACTAAGGCGTTTATTTTTCATTTGTCTTGTGTTTTTAAATATGATTATAATTTAATTTATATTTTAATGTTAGGGGCTATAATTTAAAAACTTTCTGGAAGAGTGGATTTAGAGAAGGGGCTTAGAGGAGGAGGGTATGGAGACATGATGGATTGGGTCAGGAAGGGTGTTCCAATCATAGAGGGGAGCATGAAACAAGAGATGAAAGGAGATGAGCAATTTGGACTGAGCACATAAGGCTGGGATTTAGCAAAGCACTGAGGTGACTCAGAGCACGTCTTACTGACTCTCAAATCAAACCTAAATGGGGAGAAGCAAATGCAGACAACTATTGTAAAATACTAATTGTGATTGGCCCTGAAAGCAGGAACAAGTTACTTTGGGCACTAGTGAAGGAATTGTAGAAGGGGGCAGAGTATTGTGATGATAATAGTTACCAGAGGTGATATTCACAGCAAAGTTTTGAATTGATTAGAGTGAGAGTGTCAGCAAGGCTGGAAAGAAAGGGATTGAAGTAATAGAAGTTCAAGAAGTTTTAGCAGCAGGGATGTAAAGACACAGGCAGATTTTTAAGACTTTGCAGAGGTGAAACTGGCATGATTTAGTGGTAGAACGTCTGTGGGGGAAAGAGAGAGAAGCTGAAGATGACATTAAGGTTGTGAGTCTCTGTTAGATGGAGGATGGCTGATAATAGTTGATATTTACAGAGAAAGAAGTGGAGGGAAATATTTGTAAAGAAACAGGAGTTTAATTTTTGAGAACTGTGTTGAATTTCAGCTGTTAGCAGGAAATGCAATAGGAGTTACCAAAAATATGAGTGTGAACAGGGAAGAGAAGGTTGGGTGGAGAAGGAAACCTGAGATTCCCAGTTGTAGAGATGGTAGTTCTAGTTATGAGTTTGCCCAGGAAAAGTGTAGTGTGAAAGGAGGATGAGGGCAAAGGACATAACCCTGTGGTAAACTGACGGAGGGAGGAAGAGCCAACAGAGGAGACACTGAAGAAGCAGCTGGAAGAGGTAGTAAGAGAACCAGCAAAGCAGAGTTGTTGAAACCAGGAGAGGAATAGTTTGAAGAGGAAGGGAGTATTCTGCCATGTTGAAGGCCCCAGATCTAGGAAGTAAAAAATGAAGAAGCAGCCTTGAGATCTGTTCATGAAGAAATCATTGTTAACCATAACACAAGTAGTTTCAGTGGAATGGGAGGAAACTAGACTGTAAAGGGAGAGTTAATGGAGAGCAGTTCAAGGCACCCACTAATCCACTAGTCCCTAGGAAAGTTGCACTAGACTGTGGAGCAGCGGTTCACAATCTTTTTGGCTCAAGGACCACAGATGCCATTTTTACAACCCTGAAGGGCCACCAGTCTCTGCAACTGCAGCCAGCCAGAAGGACGCTGCCTCCCTCCTCGCTGATCTCCCATCCCCCTGGCTGCAGCTGCGAAACCACACCCATCCTGTAGCCCCATGGGCTCCACCTGGCTTCCTAAATAGTGGCTCCCTTCTGCAGTCAGGGAGATGGATGATCATTGTTCCTCTCCCTCTGGCTCCAGCAGGGACCCAGTGCCTAGGGATCCAGGCAGAGCACTTTGCTGTGCTCCCTGCTACAGCCAGGTGGAGGGCAGCGCTTGATCTCCCGTCCCCTTGGCTGCAGCAAAGAGCCTGCACTGGTCTTTTAGCCCCATGGCAACGCGCTCTGCCTGGATCCTTAGGCGGTGGCTCCCTATGCAGCCGGCAGGAGTGGGGTGGCGGGCCGCTTTGAAAGCCCCGCGGACCGCGAGTTGGGAACCACTGCTGTGGAGGATATTTTTGTGCATTATACTCACTGTGCTGTATATAGCAATTGCATATTTTTCATATCTGTAGTATATCCATGCGAGTTTGCTTGTTTGTCTCTTGTCAATAGCAACGCAGTTCAAGGTATTAAAACCAATCCTAACCTTTGTCTTTAGCATGAAAAAAGGAACTGTGTTGCTATAGCCTTTCACAACTGAGATTTTTGAACATATTGGAATCACTGCTGCACACTTTCCTTTCCCCTTTAGCAACAGAAAATACCAAAGCTGTTACCAGTTGCTAACAGATTTCCCTTAGTTCCTCATCTATTGCTCAGCTGCTATTTACTTGTGGGTTGTGGGTTTTTTTAAATTAAAAAAAAATATTGCTTTCCTGTTGTCTCTTATGATATGATTCAGTGAACCTATCAAGCAAACATGCTTTTATTGTTCTTGTTTAAATACTCATTATTGTGTTTTACACAGTTGAACAGGAACTTTCAGATTCCCCTTTTTTTGTGATTTACCCCATTGGGCCAGGTTTGAGATTTCTAAATATAGCTGAAGCTGGTTCTCAGTTTTGTTGGTTTTTTAAAATCCATAATAGTGTTTGACAGTGTTTAGTTGCAGGACTCTTTATTGTATGATGCTTACAATGCTTGGTGTATTACCTTTTGGTAGTAAGCGCTACGTACTATAACTAGAGGTGTATTTATAATCTCCCTAAATATTGGCCCACATATGCACTATCCACAGAACGTCAGTAAAATCTTTGCATTTAGCATTAGCATTTTATATTTTACCATAACGTCAGGAAAAGCCAATGTCTTGCACCAAGCAGTTAGATTCTTTTTGAATATACCAAAATATTCTCATTCAGTTATATTCCAAATGTTTATATATTCCATAGAGACCCACAACAGCAGCAAGACTAGGTAGTATCCCACTACATTCTCAGTTCAGCCCTTTCTTTCTGCACTAACCATTGTTTCAGGCCATGGCAAGGTTTGGAAGGCGTGCTCTTCCTCAGGTCAACTCTCTTCATCTTGAAGGATTCTTCAATTTGCATGAGAAATTGTGTGCTCTAAAGACATACTGTATGCTTTAAATAAGGCCATTGTGTCATTCATTGTTTCAGATTTGCATCTAAGTCCTTTCTAAATTACTCTTTTGGCTATTTTGAAGGATTAATTAACTCCTTGATGCAGGGCATTGGAATTTGCTGATGCTGAGTACTAATGTAAAATGCATTAGCATTTAGCGTTGGGAGCTCTGGACAAATCTAACCAAGAGATCAATCTGAGGAAATATCTTTTTCCAGAGTTTGCTAGGTGATGGATTCTAGATTCTTAATTTGAGGTCATTAGTTATTTAATTGTCCTGCTTTGAAATCTTGTCATCATATACTTTTCCCACAAAGCGAGGCTTTAGCTCAGTTTTTAAATTAAGTTAAAGACTGAACCTTTAAATCACCAAGGGAATGTGACATCAGTCGTACGTTGCTGCTCTGTCCCTGATCCCACCACAGTTGCTAAAGGCCTAAGGTATAGGAAATGTAACACAGCTATGGCCCTGTTATTACTTTTTCCAGATAGTGGTTGTAAAATTTCTGGGTAGCCCTTCAGCTTTTTGGGTACGAAGGTAAGTTAGCTAATGGACTGCAGCCATGCCAGTGACATTTCAATAGCTAGATCCCCATAGGCAGACGCCAACAGGCTGTAGTCATGATGATTTGCTGTAATACCAGATCAACTGTGTACTTGGTGATTCAGAGACAAAAGGATAGCCAAACTGGAATACACAGGAAAGAAGCCTCTCATTCTTTTTTCAGTCTGGGTTCAGAAGCCCACTGAAAATAAGAACTCTTGTCTTAATGTAACACAGCTCCATTTGTACAGTTAGCTTAACTGGACTGGAATCAGTGGGGAAATACTAGATTTGCAGATCAATGGCAACTGCAGTTCATATAAGTGGTTGTGTGTGTGCGCCTGTCTCCGAGTGTAGTGAACAAGAAATGGAAAAGAGAATGTATCTGTGTATTAGTTACTTTTTTCCTCTTTGAAAATGCTACTTTTTCCTCACATAACAATTCATCTTAAATTATTTAATTTCCTTTTCACAATATGAGCCATGAATATTTTATTTTTTGTACTCTTAATTTACCAGTTTCCTTTTGAGCTAAGTGCCCTAGTGATTTTAATTTTTCATTTTACTTGGAAGAGAGAAATGACCCACTCTTCCTTCTAATCTCTTCCCCCCTATTATTACCATTATAGGCCTTGTGCTCAGAATGATACTTTTATGACCAGCACTGTTGATCCTATAATAGTATTGCAGAGTAGATGGCATGATATACAGATATTGACTTCCATTAAGTGTAGCAGTGTGATGTATTAAAAATTTTTCTAGTGTGTGTTGCTCTGCAAAGTTAAGCATTTGTGAGAAAAGTTACCAGTATAATGTAGACAAATAGAGCAAATAATAGCTGTATGCTGCATGGAGAGAGATTTTACATGTATATAGAGAGGGATGGAAATAAATAAGTAGTCATGGGTAAATAAAGAAGAGTCAACTAGATTAAATTACAATCAGATTCATATGAGGTGATTTTTATAGTCATTTGTGGCTCAACTAACAGAGAAATCTGAGACAGATTGTGTCCTTTTGCATTTGGTGGAGAAGACCAGTTGAGGTGACCAGAGTACATAACCTTCTGTTCTGGGAAGCTGTTTAGCTATTATGAGACCTTAATTTCCTTTCATCTGTGAAGCACATCTACTGTACAAATATGTCAGTTAAATAAAACTGTTTATTTTAGTGTGTACAGAAGGAGGAGGGGGTGGATGCATCTAATTAATTTAAAAATGTATTGGTTGGTTGGTTGGTTGGTTGTCAAATCATTTTTTGAAAAAACCTGAATGATGCTCTTCTTCCTCCTCCATAGTATTGATGACTCCTTAGTTATGTTTATAGTTTGTCCAAAGCAGAGACACGAGGATTTTTCTGTACTAAAAATGATCATGCATACTGCCTACTAAAGACTTATTTGTTTAATTAGGGGTCTGTTCTCCTCTTAATATGCATGCATAAATCTCATTAATGTTAATAAGACTTATATAAGTGCACTGAAGAATAGACCCCTTATTCTCATTACTTCACTTGGATAATGAGATAGTTGCTTAACAGATCAGAGCACAAAGTCCAACTTGATTCCTTTTAAAAACTAGAAATCACAAACTTGTATTTTGAGAAGCAAAGTATACTTTTATAAAATACCAGCTTCTCTACTTCAAGTTAAAATACCATTATTTAAACTGTAATTAAATGAATACAATTGAGAGTTGTATCTTTAAGGGACAGTTTGCATGTTCATTTCTATGTGATATCTATTTAAATATACACACACTTAATTTTCATGTTTGTGTATGTAGTGCTTGTTAAAACAAATGGAAACTCCAGTGCTGCTGAAAATATAGGCTCTAATTTAACAGGCAGGTCTTTCCTAGGGATGACCAGCTTTTCATAGATTTCTCTGGACTTCTCTGCACGAGTTCATGCACGACAAGCCAGGATGTTAATCTACAGGACACTAGTTTGCTGTGCACAAACTCGCCATGTTGCTCTGCTACCTCATTCACTATAGAACTCGGTGTACAGTAGCAGGGTCCACACGATGTGTTAATGTGTAGCGGGGCTGGCATGCTGCTAAGTCACACCCTGGTTTGCCACATACAAACCCACCATAAAGACCAGTCCTCAGACTCCAATTTTCTAGTTTTCCAGAATACTCCTCTGCAGGAGAGGCCTAACACAAACTGCAAGATGAATTCTTGAAAGTGTCTCCTCATTGGGTACATTCTAGTATTGTATTGTATTCTTCATTCAATACACTTTTCCATTGCTCATTTTAACAACCTTTATCAACAAGAAATAAATACGGTACAGATAGCAGAATTGAATTCTACCTTTAAACAAAAAAATCAAGTATTTTTTTTCTTGTATTTCAATAATTATTGCTAAATAAATGAAGAAAAATAATTAACAGCAAAGTTATAGAAATAGGGACATATAATGGGAATGCAAACAGATTCCTTAACTGTACAGTGCTGGCAGGTGCCAGTTTAATAGGTATTGCCATTAGCAGCCATCTGTAGAGAAAGTGAAATGTGTTTATCTCACTAAATTATGATTTATGCCAGATAAAGCAGTCAAACTAAAGTAATATTTATTTTATAATACAGAGACATTGATTAAATGCACATGGCAGCTCAAATCCAATTGACATTTTAAGTTGCAGTGATTACAGACATGCAGCCATTTATTTAACTGTTGCTTTAAAAAAATGTGTCTCCTTATTAATAGAAGAAAGTCAGGCCTTGCTAGTATTTCAGTAGGCTGACCTTTTGTTTTGCTGACATGTAAAAGGGAGCAAAGCTGACTTTTGAGATAATCATAATTTTAGAATATATGGAGTTACAGTAGTTTAAGAATACCAGACCCCTTTGAGCCCTACTCCCTTCTCCTCTTTCTCAGTGCAGAATAGTCCAGTGGATAAAATGTAAACATGGGATTTGAGAAACCTAGATTCAGTTCCCTGCTCTGCCACAGTCTGTGTGTCACCTGCAGCCAGATTTTTAAAGGTATTTAGATGCTTAACTCCAACTGATTTTGATGCTTCAGTTCTCCATTTGTGCAATGGGGATAATAGCACTTCCCTACTTCACCATGTTGCTGTGAGGATAAACACATTAAAGATTGTGAGGTGCTCAAATACTACATTAATAGATGTCATATAAGTACCTAAGAGAGTTTTTTTTATTAAAAAACGTATGAAGATCTGGCATGACTTCCCTCAGCCCTTTTTCTTTTGGCTCCCTAGTATACTCTCCTTTCTCACCTGTCACCGAGACTTTCTGCCTGCTGTCTTCCAGCCTTTCATCTCTTTCCAGTTCTTAACCTCCATCACTCTTACTCTCACCTCGCCTCTCAATTCTCTCCTCAGCTTCTCATTCTCAGCATGTTTTTTTCTCTCTCAGTATTAATATGCTTTCTCCTCCCCTATCTTAAAAAATGACCCACCCTCAAACCATTACCCAATCTTTCTCCTCTCTTCTTTGTCTCCACCTCCTTGAACCACGGTCTGAAGCTCCTTGTAGTTTCTTGACCCTTCCTAATCTGGCTTCAGCCCTCTACACTCCATTCAAACTGTGCTTGCCAGAATCTCTAGTGACTTCTTTAGTCAGTTTCTGGGCCTGTATTCTTTATCCTCCTTGACATGTCAGAAGTTTTTGGCACTATCAGTTCTGTCCTTTGTTAGCTTCTGCACAGATCTGTTCCCTCAGGGTTCTCTTACTTATCTGATTGCTTCAGCAGGGTCTTGTTTCTTAATTTTTCTCCTCATTTTCCCCCTCTCTCTGGGCATCTCACAAGGCTCCGTTCGTGGTTCACTCCTCTTCTCCCTCTACATCCTATCTATATGTGCTTTCATCTACAAAAGCATATATTTGATTACCATTATGCCAATGGTACCCACAAGTCTCCTTCTCTGCTGACAAGCTCTCCCCCATCCCCAATCCATCATTGCAGCCTGGCTTTTTGACTTCTTTTCATGGACATCTAATTGTCATCTAAAACTCAACATGGCCAAAATTTAGCTGTTCCAACAACAAGCCCTCCCATCTCCATCTCTTTATCATTGCGAACAGCAGTGCCATCCTTTCACTCACTCAGGCCCATAACTTGAGCATCATCTTTGACTCAGCCCTTTCTGTAGACCCACAAATTCAGGCAGTGTCTAAATCTTGCTAATTCTTCCTACACAACATCTCTAAGATCTCGCTTTTCCTCTCTGACAACACTGCTAAAACTCTTGTCCAAGATCTTATTTCACATCTCAACCATTACAACCTCTTCCTTCCTGACTGTGCAGCTTAGCACCCCTCAAGTCCATTTGAATATCTGTTGTTAAAAGCATCGGCTTGGCTCATCATTCTGACTACAAAGAATACTGTCGCTGCCCCTTTCCCCCCATAAATTTCCTCCACCTCAAACACAAGTTTTTTGTATTTATCTTTTTAAGGCCCTTCTCAATGTAGCCCCACCCCAACATGCTGATTTAGTGACATTCTGCTCCAGCAGCATTCCCAGCCTTTACCACTCACCAGTCACCTTGTCCTTTAAACATCTTTGTGCTTTCTAACCCAGCATGCATGGGAAAAACTGCTTGATACCACATCCCTACCTTTTTCCTCAGTCATATACTTCCTTCAGATTCACCTCTGCTGTGATTCTTCCAACCACATCTGCTGTGATTCTTATGTCTGCTGACCATAGCTAGGCAGGTGATGAGTTCTCTCCTTCACTCTAAGCCCCCCATTCCTTCTTCCTACTTCTGCTCCTCATTAATAAAAAAACAGCAACACATTTCATTGGTGTATGTAACTAACAAAGCTGTGCAGTTCATCATCATGTTCATTTGTTTGTATGTTAAATCTCCATCCTCTCCCAGGCATCTCTTTTGTGTCTTTTAGTTTGCAAATGGGGCAGGGATTGTCTGTAATCCATGATTGTACAGCGCCCAGCACAGTGGGATCACAATACTGATTGCAATACTGGGCACTATCCGAATATAAACATATATTAATCTGCTACAACAAATAACTAATAAAAATACCCTGCACTTCTGTAGCACATTGCATTGAATCTAATGAGCCCAGAGTACTTTACAAATGTTTATTTAGCCATGATAATGTAAGAAAGGTAAGTAGTCATTTATAATGAGGAATCTGAGGCACAGAGCAATTAAGCCAAGGTCAGTTAAGCCAATGTGGCAGCCATTGCTATGTGGAACTCTAGGTAAATGCTGATGTAATATGGATTACTGCTATATATATATATAATTTGTGGTGACATATATATTGCTGCCTATTGCCAGTAGACTAGGAACTTTAAAAGATATGTTTGAGTCTTGAAAGTTGACTCCCAAATTGAATAGTAGTCTGTATGTGTGTATCTACAGTATGTGCTATACAAAGTTCTGAATCTGTACTATAGCTCTTCACTATTTAACTTCAGTGTTAGATTTGAAGTAATGTACTGTATTCTTGTGCCATTTATTGTCCTGTATTTGAAGGTAGTGGATACCTGGCCTTGCACTAACCCCAGATTATCAGATTTATAGGTAATAAAGTGAAAATAGAGATGTAAAAATTATTTTCCAGTGACAGGTGGATGGTAAAATTGTGTATAGATTTTTTTTCTGGTAAGAAAATAATAAGATAAAAAGCAAGCTGTATTTCTTTGTATTCTTTCAACTCCACAACCAGGGGTTTTTTTGTTTTGTGTTTTGTTTTTGTCTATATTTTGTTTTTCCTCATCTGGAAACCTAAATGCATTTGCTGTTGGAATAGTTTAATATAACTGATATACTAATGTTCTGCATTCAATTAAAAACTACATGGATGAAGTAAATTATTCAAAGAAATACACTTTCCTTTATTCTGTTGTTGTGGAGGGTTGTGTCCCTGCAAATGCTGCTGTAAAAGTGCTCAGCCTTTATGACAACCAGTAAGAGGGGACTCTGAGCATTCACTGTGTTAAAATATATTTTGGTTTGTTAGTGATACATGTTAACATTATTGAATTTTTTGTTTTAATGTGACCGACCCTATAAAATATCAATCTAAAGGTGAGAACTTTGTGATCCATTTGACAAAAGGTGGAGATTTTGCAGTACTTACCATTCATGCTCCATAGAAATAATTCATGCTTCATAGAAGATCATTTTTACTAGAACTAGAAAACGTGATATTTCCTTGGGGCTGGATGTAACCGGCTTGACCTAAATTATTCTAAAAGAAATAAGTAATTTTTTCTTTCCTTTAAAAAGTTAAGGTATGATAAGTGTATGTGAAGCAATAAATTAATGCACTAGCCTTTCTCCTCTGAACACATGCATTCAATTTTTTCTTAGTGTCTACCTGTTTAATCTTTTCCTGTTTCTAGTGGACATTTATCACTTCATAAAACTATCCTTCACCTGGGACAGTTGAGTCTGCTAAACAAAGTGTTGCAATAGTAGATCCAGATTGAAACGCTTTGAAAAATTACATGGAGAAATTTTCAAGCATGGTACTCTGTCTGCCTATAGCCATTGCTGTTGAACCCTTTCATCATGTATAATAAATATTTGCTGAATTAATTTAAATTTAAAATTAAAACAGCAATTTAAAATCCTTCAAACCAGAGATGTAATTGTATCTGTGGCATCCTTAATATGAACACCAGTGGTGTTTCGGGAAACCTCCCCATTATGAGACTTGTAATTCTTGCAGAATGGCTTCGTGTAAACTGCCTAATTTGTTGATTTTCATGTGAAGGATGTTGTAACTAGTGAGTGGTGAAAACCAGTTTGGCATGCAGTTCTGAATGGGTAACTGGCTTTAGTCCTTACTGCTGTAATAACCTGGATCTGGTTTTATTGCAGCTATTGTCTGGAAATTACTATTAAAAATCTGTGTCATAGAAATACTTCAGTGTTCTACAAAGACTTGTACATTTCTGGATGTTTGGCGAGAAGAGAGTGGGGAAGCTGTGGTGTAATATGTGATTTATCATCCCAGTTAGAGGTGCATCACATTTTTGACAGTCTGAAATGCACTAAAATATTCCAGTGGATATATATTTATATAGTTCATCCTTAACATTTATTTTAGTTGAAATACTGACTTCCTCTTATCTTGTGGAAATATTTTAACTGAAGTGAAGTTTAATCTTTTCTGGGTTTAGGGCAGCGTTTAAAAAAATTGCAAGGAGATGATCCTGTCATAGTGAAAAAATCCCTACAGACTAGGGCCTACTGTCGAAAACTTATGTCATACTATAAACTGCTGTCCACATACTTGATATCCATTTTCAGCTGGGTACTCAGACAAGTTAATCTTTCATTTGAAGAAGATATTTTTTAAATTACCAAAAAAAAACCCCAAAACCCACAACCCTCAATGGCCCAAGGTTTGAATAATTTAGTAGTTCAAGATTTACCTCTGCAGTTTAGTAACTTAGAGATCTCAGTCCAACACTGAGCAAAGCAACATACAATAAACCACAACTGTACTATCAATATATTATCTTTTTTGGTCTAGATTTTTATTAAAACGCTGTATGATCACACATAGTATAAGTTTACAGAAGAGCTAAAATGAGAACTTTTAACCAACTCTTCTGAAATGTGTGAGTGTGTGTGTGTATATATAATGTATATATACATATATGTAGTGAAAGTCCGTAACTTCAATGTTTTAAATTCCTAGCTATATTCACACACAGACCTGGTGTATTGATACATAAGTCACTTGAAATATCATGAATTTAGTTTCCAGAAGAACACTATACCTCTTTATCTGATAAGTTAGGTATTATTATTGTGTCTCTTAACTCTTATATAGTGTTTTTCATCAGTTGATCTCAAAATGCCTCACAATCCTTCATGTATTTATCCTCGCAACACACTTGTGAGAAAGGGAAATGTTATTAGCTGCATTTTATAGATATGTAACTGAGTCACAGAGAAGCTAAGTAACTCCCCCAAGATCACATGCAAAGTCTTTGGAAAGCAGGGAATTGAATCAGGGCCTCCCAAGTCCTAGAGCAGTGCCCTACCCATCGGCCATTCTTCATATCAGTTTTTGTAAGCCAGGATAACACTTTTGAGTTGTGGGATGTCAGTTTATTTGTTTTGGAATGGGAAGGGTGCTTATTACAGAGAGGGAAAATTAAGAAATAAGAAATCAAGAATAATCTGGAGAAGACTCATTATGAAGTATTTTCTTGTTTGCCCACAGAGATTGATGGACCCAAATCTGTGGAAGACATCTCTAAGGGAGGACATTGTATGGTTAGTGGACCTTTGTATTAGTGGTGATGAGGGATATCCTAGTTGTCAATAAAGTGACTCTTAATTGTCCTTCTCAGATATTTATTTATTGTAATTAGTCATCTCATCAGTCACCTTGATGTACACATGACCTATCATAGAGAGAATTTATTGGGCAGAGTTTAGATCACTCCTGATGGTCCTCTCATTATGAATCTCTTTCTTTGTGGCAGCCATGGTTTCTTTTGACATCTACAGAGCACTTATCACAGTCGTATCAAAGCACCATACAAGAATTCATTCACAGTAAGAAGTTCTAGTGCAGTTGTTCTAGGTGGTGGACAACTTGGTGAATTTGACTGTCGTCATTTGGAAACAGTCAAAAAAAATGTTCATTGTGAAGAGTATTCTGTCTCCTTTTTACAGATCAGATTTAAATTGGATCACTCATTTCTATAAAGATGGGTCCATGCCTAGAAGGGGCAAACATTGCATCATCTCTGGTTGAGCTTAGATGAGTTTCATTCACAAGTTTCTATAAATCTAAATGGAAAAATAACTTAAACAGTTCAAAGGTTAAAGCTTAATGGAGCAGGAGAGGCAGAATATAGACATGAAACAAGCCTTGCAAGTATAAAGGTGTAGTAGAGATGTGTGCCTTAGATATCAGAGACAATTCTAAATCTTAATTTTTAGAATCTAGAAATGACTAGTGCCTGAAATGAATAGCTCACAAGAAGAAGGGGAACAATGATAATCAAATGGGCTGTGTAATGCTATACCAATTTATAAACCAAAAGGAGAATATTAATGAAGACTAGCAAGAAGGCCATGCTTGTGATGAAGCAGAGAAACACTCAAGATTTTAGCCACAGAATCTATCAACCATTCTCCAATTTTGGAAATATTTAGCAAATGCAATCTGCAATTCCTAATTATTTTCCTGAAATTTGAGTTTAAAAAAATCAGAGTATAAAAAAGTACTCCTTATTGTCACAGTCTACAGACTAGTTAAACAGAAGGAAGTGTTTTTTCTCAAAGCAAAAATACCAAAAGTAGAAAACTGGAAAACAGACTGGATAGCTGCAGTTTCCTCTTATTCTTGCCCAATAATAGGGTCAAGCTCTCAGTTGCAAAGATCAGCCAGAAAGAGAGACCTTGTAAGTAGAAGCCTTCAGAAAAAGACCCTCAGAGGGAAACAAACAAAACCCAACACCTAGAAAGAAATGTAAATTGACACATCATCTACATACAAATAATTGAAGAAATGAGATTCAATTAACAGCATCAAGTAACTGTTGCTATCAAAAATAAAGCAGTGGGCCCAGAACAGAATCTCATTGAATATCCACAGGAAATTTTAAAAAGCAAGATAGAGCAATTTTACTACAAGCTACACATAAAAATACATTACATGAGGAAGGACTCTAGCTATAAGAGTGCAAACCCCCTGGATACCAAATGTAGATGATAATATACGTATAAATATCTTATGATCAATTGTATTGAATTGTGCAGACCAGTTACACAGAATCAACAGAAATGGCAATCCACATGAGTGAACAATAGTAAGATCGTTATAGACCTTTAATAAGGCAGTGTTAGTTCAGTATCTGTTCAGTTTTGAAATCCATTTTTTAAATACTCGTGTTGGTTTTTTGAAGAAACAGCAAGATTTGATTCAGGTCAATGCACTTTAGCAATTTTGAGATATAGAGTGAAGAAGATGGGCAAAAATTACTGATAACATGCAGTTTTATATTAGACTTCTTTAACTTGCTGATAAATGTGTAGTGATAGTCTCAGTTCCAACCCATACTTCTTTAGATGAATGGACTATAAAATGGATAGAGAGCTGGCTAGAACATTGGGCTCAACTGGTAGTGATCAATGGCTGAATGTCTAGCTGGCAGCTGGTCACAAGCGGAGTGCCCCAGGGGTCGGTCCTGGGGCCAGTTTTGTTCAACATCTTTATTAATGATCTGGAGAATGGGGTAGATTGCACCCTCAGCAAGTTTACAGATGACACTAAGCTAAGGGGAGTGGTAGATATCCTGGAAGGTAGGGATAGGATACTAAGTGACCTAGACACATTGGAGGATTGGGCCAAAAGAAATCTGATGAGGTTCAACAAGGACAAGTGCAGAGTCCCCCACTTAGGACTGAAGAATCCCAGACACAACTACAGACTGGGGACCGATGGGCTAGGCAGCAGTTCTGCAGAAAAGGACTTGGGGGTTACAGTGGATAAGAAGCTGGATATGAGTCAGCAGTGTGCCCTGGTTGCCAAGGAGGCTAATAGCATATTGGGCTGCATTATTAGGAGCATTGCCAGCAGATCGAGGGAAGTGATTATTCCCCTCAATTCGGCATTGGTGAGGCCGCATTTGGAATATTGTGTCCAGTTTTGGGCCCCCCACTACAAAAAGGATGTGGACAAGTTGGAGAGAGTCCAGTGGAGGGCAACAAAAATTATTAGGGGGCTGGAGCACAAGATTTATGAGGAGAGGCTGAGGGAACTAGGCTTGTTTAGTCTGCAAAAGAGAAGCTGGATGTTAAATAATACCCCTAATCCAGCAGAGGACATCATGAAGCATTTTGACCTTATTAGAGACGAAATTAGCGAACTTGTCAAGCTAATATGCATTGGTGTGAAACCATAAAACCAGAAAAACAGTGCCTTAAACAGTGTTAAAAACCTCCAGGGCCATATTCAAAGCCCATCGAAGTAAATGGGTGTCTCAATTCACTTTAATGGGTATTGGAACAGGCCCCTAAAGTTGCCATGGTTTGTGCTTGTATGATTTAACCAATATAAATCTGTTATTTAGAACTAATGCATTTTCTTTTGGGTTACAGTGGAATGAGTTCTACCTATACTTCATAGTGAAGCTTTTCTCAAACTTCCTAGAAAGAGCTTAGCTAGAGAAAGAGAACTCTCTAAGTGCACTTCTGAATAGTGACTGTAAAAGTGGTTGGTCAAGTTCTGTGTTTCTCTCAATAGCTCCATAACAGATTTCTCAGTTCACAAGTAAGTTTTTACTCTAGCCCTGCAAACTCTCCTTGAGAGTCAAGATGTATTTCTTCCTGTTCAGTCATTATCACCCAAACACAAAGGTTTTTGAGGCTGGGTCATTTGCTTTGTTATAACTGTGCAATCCCATTTTCCTTAGTGGCATTTCACAGATATAATCAGAGCAGAATTTAACTTGTTAATTGGAATGGAATTAACAATCCTTTAGGTAATTCACAAATGGGAATAAAATCCAGTTTTCCTTCTATTAGCTGTATTGGATCTGCTGGGTTAACAGGAGTAAAAAAAATAGCAAAAACTTATTTTATTTCTAAAGTAAACTAATATAACTGAATTCAGAGGAAGCAGTGTGTTATGTAAGAAGGTAACATTTATCTTTTCTAGAGCTGGGCAAGAAACAGTTTTTCCAACCCACAAGAGATTTTGAGATTTCAAAAATTTCCCCATCTTGAAATGAGACAAAAAGTCAATCTTAAAAATTTTCACAAACCAGTACTCTGTGGAAAAAATAAAAATTTAGATGAGGTAAATTGAAATATTTTGTTTTTGATAATTGCAGAACATTTTGTTTCGATTTTAACTTTTAAAGGTATTTCCCCTTTTTAGTGTAAATTAACTGAATTTTCAAAACAAAAAGTCATTTTGAATTGAAAAATGAAATTTTTGTTTTGAAAATGTCCAAACGGGGCATTTTAACAATTTTGGGGCAGGGGAATTCAAATTGGGACCATCGTAGAAACTGAACTTTCCCCACAGTTTCTGTTTCGACAGATTGACGTTGCCCAATGAAAAACATTTCATCTGAAAATTCCCAGCCATTTCACTACACTTTTCAGAGTAAAATTTACTAGCTGAGAAACCAGAGGAGTATTAATATGTTAGGAAAAAAACTGTTGTAATGTTGAACCCAAGAGTTAATATCATAAAATATGTGCAAGATGTGGGGGAGGATGAGGGGAAAGTGTACCAGGTAAAAGTGAAGGATGGTGAATAATAGCAGTTCTCAGCATATGGAGAGAGACTACTAAGCTTGAAACTCAGATACATCTATTTTTATTTTTTGCTTCCTCTCACTTTGTTAAATAGTGATTTGGGGGCTTCCCAATAACAATTTCTGTTATTGGGAAAAGATTCAATGAGCATAGGGCAAGCTCTGCTGGAGGGGAGACAGAGCTCTGCCATTCCCCTTCTCTAGGGCAGCAAATGCCATTGGGCTTGGTTCCCATATATGTGTAAGGGGATTAAAGCTCCTTGCACCTGCTTTCTTTCTGCCTTCTCCTTCCCATGCAGGAACAGACACAAGTCCCAGGATTGGACTTGCACAACTGATCCCTCACTTTATAAAAGGAAAGCAAGGTTATAGTTGGTTGTATTAGCCAATGTAAAGGGCCCATGTTAGCCTTAGAAAAATATCTAAACATTTAGCTAGAGAAAAGGAATAAGTCAACTTCACTGCCTTTGCCTCTTTATATAAAGGACTCCAAGATAATGCATTGAGGTGGGGGAATGGCAAAGTCCTCTAAACATAACTATGGTCAGTCAATACAAAAAAGTCTGCAAGCAAACAGGTGAAATAAAGATAATTGGAGATACAATTCTAGGTAAATTAAGGACAAAATAGTCATAAAAAACAAGATTGCCCTTAATTACTTGAGTAACACTATTTTTTTTTCTGAATTTTAACTTTATGATATGCTTTTCTCTTAGTCCAGGAAAGCGTTCTCTCTACACTGGACCTCCAAGAATCCTGCTATGGGATTTGTCTTAATCACTCATGGTTTTATGCCCAGATACAAACCCCCTCCTCATCTTGTTTCTGCATTGAAAGTGGGCTTGTTGTTCATTTAGACAGAAAGTGAAACAGACTTTGCAAAACCATTTACAGAGGATTTGCTATGGCTCCTGATGTTTTCTGACAGTCTAATTTCGTCCTGTAGGCCACCTTGCCATCCTTCTCTGAACAGCAGAGATGTATGTGGGGGAGGGAACGGATATGAATCTAACTTTTAAGTATTTTTTAATTGACCTTAGGTAGACACTTGGAGCTGATGGAAAGGTTGCAAATGGTCCCTATTAACAAGTCTGTTTATATTAGATGATGATGTGCTCCCAAGCCTGGTGATTGAGTAACCTTTTGTGGAAATGTACATTTACATACAACCCATAAGGTACAATTTCAGTCCCGTTCATTCTTCACTTGTCATTGAGCTAACCTTAAAAGAATATGGTATAGGGTTATCTTAACATAATCCACCCTGTTTGATGAGGGGGCAAGTTTGATGCTGGTTTAATAAAAAATAGCTTTTCATGTAAATGATGCTTAAAATCATAGGTTCTGAAACAAACTATCATTGGCATAAATATGTAATGCTTTCAGAAAGAAAAGCACAAGGAAGTCTGGACAGTCCTGTGAAATTTGGATATTTGTGGCTTTTGGAATAGACAATATGACATGAGACTGTGATTCAAACTAATTTTAAATGTAATTTTATCCAAGAACTCAGTCACAATCTGGTCCATATAATGTAGCAGGATATCAATAATACTGTGAGCTGTCTTGCTCACATTATGACAACACATGATCATTTACCTCCAAAAACCTTCATTTTTACTGGGGTAATCTTTTAATAGTGAGTAGCTGAATTATCTATGTAATTCATTACCCCCTCAGCTGTAGTATGAATGGGATATGTTCTGGGATGTCATTTATTCTCCATGGTGGCATGGAGAATAGACTGGGGATTTAAATTGCCTTCCACTGCATGAGCTAGATACATGCTGATGACTTGCTGTGAAATTGCATTTAGTTTGGGGATCTCTGATGCTTCAGAATATAGTTCAATCAGTTGTACTGATGTACAAAGGCATGTGATTTATATAGGTAGACTAGAGGTAAAATGAAAGAGAACCAGGGGAAAATGAAATTAAAATGTTAGTTGATGTTATTTTAAAAAGTGACTTGTTGAATACAGGGAAAGAATAAAAAATTGTTATAAAGAGGAACATAAGTGTGATAGCAGAAATATGATATAGCTATAGATCTCTCTATATATGTGTATAGATATATAATGTGAGACATAGCATAACCTTAACACTGACATTGTACACTTATGATTTCACTGGCTCATTACACATTGCATCAAGGATCCTAAAGTGTTTATTATGCCATTTGCCAAATGATAGTTATTTCCTGAACAACTGGCCTCTACTGAATGTGCGTGTATTCTGTCCATCTTTAATAATGAAGCCTGCACTTTGGCGCAGAAAAATAATCTGGAAATGATCTGCAGGAAATAAGAGAGAAATTGGTAATATCTTTAGCTCTTCTGTTTCACGTCATTTCATTTGCTTCACCAAGTGTTCATTTAAGGAACTTGGGTATTATGGATCAGGCAGATGAATCCCTTAGTGGATATTTGAAAGCAGGCTAGAAAACAAACAATTCTCAAGTCAATTGCATACATCATTTTTCCCTATCAGATCTAAGATTTACCCTGTCCATCTTGGTCTAGTTATAAAAATAATAAACAACATCTGCATAGCACTTTATAAGCATTAATTAATCATTACAACATCCCAGAGAGAATAATCATTGTTATCACTGTTTTATAAATAAGTTAGGCAGGGCCAGGAGAGGTCAAGTGAGTTGTCAGAAGTTCAGGCACTGGCTTAAGTTCTTAAATTGGTTGTGCTCTTATGAGTTCCTGGCTATATGCTGAATCTTGGATTGTTAGCCGAACAGGTCATGGTTCTGTTATTGTAAGCAGATTTCAGAGATTAGATAGAGAATGTTATACAATTTGTTATTGTTATATCTCTTAAAAGTATTTAAAAAAATAGGTTTTTTAAAATAAATCTATGTACCTTGGTTTCTAAATATAACTTAGATTAACACTGAAAGAACTTTAAAAATCCAGTCCACTTTTCTCCTTCTATGATGTGTTTCATTTTTTCCATTTCACTCATCTGGGACATTGAGAAAAGATGAGTCAGTTTCATTTCCTATTCCTCATGCTTTAACACAATGCCACAATATCTAAGTTGCAAACTCTGGAAGGCTCTTTGGATCTAATAAAAAACTGTTTTTTATTTTATTTTATTTTATTTTAACATTCAGAAAAATGTTTCTCATAAGTTTTGAAAAATTGCTGTAAATAAAACCTTCACTTTAGGAGACTGTTCCTTAAATTAGATATATATAAAACAGCTGCAAAATACCTTCAACTGAAGGCAGTGCATTACAGTGTGATTAGTTAATATTTTTATTTTAATTTAGGATCTTTTGCTTTTAACATTTTTTCAGGAAACTAAAAGTAGATATCTGATTAAATTACCCAGTGAGAATTTTGGGTAAATTTAGTTCACTGAATTGTTGTACATGACATTTTGCAGATAATTCACAATTAAAAGCTGCTTATGATATAGTGTAGTCAGGAAAAAAATGGTTTATTTTTCTTTTAAAAAGAAAAGGTAAAGGACAGCTTTTCTTCGTAAATAGTTAAACACATTGCCTTTTGAGTCCTTTAAAACATACTGAGTGATTACATAAAACTAGTATTCTCAAGCTACCAGCAGTCAGCTCTGAAAGTTAGTTGTTTCTATGTAGGTGGAATACAGCTGGATCCTCTTCACTTCTGAATGTTTTTTCTCTTAGGTCAGTATTTTGTACTCATTGCTGTTGTAATAGAGAGCAGTGGTCTGGTTTCGTTTATTAAAAACTTGGGTTTAAGTTAAAAGTACATCAGAGACAGACATGTGTTGAACATTATTCTGTGTCTGGACTTTGAAGAGCCACCCAGGTATGTTTAGGATTTTGTATGATGAGGAGTTGAATTAGGTTTTCAGGTACTTGCATCCACCCCAATTTTTTTGCCAATCTTTTTCTTTAGCAGAGATTTTTTCCAGCCCCTAAGTCTATGCATCTGCATTTGATAATAAGGCTGACAAATGTCTTTAATTAGACTTTTTGGAATAGCCATTCAGAGGCAACTTCCTCCTGTATTCTGTTGTATCTCATAAAGAAAGATTTTTCACATTAGTAAAGCCCTTGATTACACTGAAGCAACATAGTTGTTTTGTGTTATAAACTTGTTTGAATTTAAAAAGCAAAATATTTTGTTCTGATTTGTTTTTTCCTAGTTCCTTCCTGTCCTGTTCCATCTTTATTGCCCTATTAGAAATTTTGTCATGGTACTTAAAGCACCTAGTAACTTCAAGGCAAGAAGCAAGAGATCAACTTTTCCGAGGCAAGGTTCCATACTTGTACAGTGAATTTAGAATTGCTACAACGGTTAGCTAGAGCTCTAACAACACCTTTTTTCTCCTGAAAAGAGAACTTGACACATCTATTATGTCTGGAAATTTCTGCCTTCATAGAGGAAAATGTGTCACTACTGTGCATGTATCTGACCTGAGATTTGTATTTCTCTTATCTCGTACACTTGTATATAATGAAGGAAGTCCTCGTAGGCATGATCAGCCACAGCGAGTGAGTGAAACATAATGGTTTCAATCAAGGTTTCTGCTAACCCAAGTTGGTTGTTACTCCTTTAGTCAAAGGTGCTGGCATTCACCTTGGAAACTGAAGATAATGATTCTATTCTCAGATATGTTCCTTGGATATTTTACCACTCTGTACAATGGAGCTACTGGTCACAACCTTATACTTAAACTTTCAAGGTATTTTTCATTCTAAATCCTATTTTTCCCCCTTTCTAAAAATAACCTACTTGTGACCTCAATTTGTTCTTCATTTAGGGAATTTCATGATAGCTTCCATTGTGCATAGCTAGACAGGAAAGATTTCCAAATGCTTTGTGTCAATCTGCCTACATTCCAGATGCATATGTGTGTGTTCAGAAGACACAACCAGAGTTAACTGAGAGAAAACAGACTCTTCATACAGCAGATACCTTTCTACAACACTGAAATAGCTGAAGAAAGATTTACAGTGAAAAGTCTTACAGCTGCTGTATGCAGCACTGTTCATTATTGTTACCGTTATCTCTGAGATCCTTCGGGGATGGACGTGTGTGTGTGTGTGTGTGTGTGTGTGTGTGTGTGTGTGTGTAAAAAAGATGGTATTTGTAATTGAACTCAGTATTCTGTGTAGTAGAGTTAGGCGGAGAAAGGTAATTCCAATTTACAGAGGATTTTAATATTTCAGAATTTTGTTCTGATTAGGAACAAACCCCCAAAATTTTGAAATTGTCCACAAAAGGAAATAGAGCCTCAGCTCCTGGGCAGTCCACGTGATGAGCTGCCCCTGGAAGCCCTGGGGTCCCCAGCCATGTGGACTGCCCCTCAGCTGCAGACCAGGCAGGCTGCTGAGGGGATGAGCTGGCCAGAAACCATGCAGTGTTTCATCTGTCTGTGTTCCACTGGAACACTGGTGAAATCAGGCTGTCTCCAGGAAAGGTTTTTGTGTTGCCAAATTAGCAAATTCAGAAGAATCAGTATTTCATCAAAATTTTTCCAACCAGTTCTACTTTGTAGTGGCTGCAAATCATAGAGTCCCTTATAATGACAGCAGAATGCAACAGCAAGCACACACCAAGGACTGAATATTTAAACTGTGTGTGTAAATAGAAAATCACAGCAAAGCTTTTCTTTGCATTGCACAGTGTTATGGATTATCTTTTATATGTTTGTGGTTTCTTTTGTCCTGGATTACAGGGAGCTCCGTAAATAGGTTTCATATGGTTAAGGTAGAAGTCTCTCCTTAAAGGTAATTATTTTCACAGTTTTAGTTTGATCCTTACTACCCACAGAATGAAGTAATTTGTCAAGACTTAACTATGTTGATTCTTTTCATTACTTTTCTCCTGGTTTCCCCGCCAGGAGCCAGGGAAGCCGCCTGGGGTTTGGTCCAGTGGTCAAGGGCTTCTTACCTTGCTCCCAGTCAGGAGCAGTGTCCAGCCACTCAGCTCTCCAGGGAAACGGGGGGCAACTGGGCTCTAGATGCCTGTCTCTGGAGCCGTGAAATTGACAAGAATGACAGCCAACAGCCAATGAAAGGAATGCAGTGTCTTCTGACACTGCGTTACCCTAAGTACACCGACATAAGCCCTACACCTCTCATTGAGGTGGGCTTTTTATGTCAGCATAACAGGGGAGTTACATTGATGGGAGGAGTATTTCAGTGTGTACATCTCCACTGTTTTATCAACAAAAGCCGACTTTTGTAGTGTAGATCGGCCCTCAGTGGGCAAGAGGAAAGTCCAGCTTTCGCAGTTTGGAACACCATTGCAGTAAGCTACGTATATATAAATGCAGCTGTATCATCTTTGTTTTGGCTGACTAAAAGTAATAGTGTTGATGTAATATACTTCTTGTAAGACATTTGACTTGATACCACATGACATTTTGATTGAGAAATTAGAAGGATACAAAATCAACGTGGCACACATTAAATGGATTAAAAATTGATTAACTGATAGATCTCAAAATGTAATTGTAATTGGAGAGTCATATTGATGGGGTGTGTTTTTCAGTGGAGTCCTGAAGGGATTGATTCTTGGCTCCAGGCTATTTAACATTTTATCAATCACCTGGAAGAACACACAAAATTATTACTGATAAAGTTTGCAGATGATACAAAAATGGGGGAGTGGTAAATAATGATTACAGGCCACTAATAAAGAGCGATCTGAATTGTTTGGTAAACTGAATGCTGGAAAAAAATGTGTTTTAACATGGTCAGAGATAATACTTCTAGGAATAAAAAATATAGATCATGCTCTCAGGTTGTGGGACTCTATCTGGGCAAGTAGTGACTCTAAAAAGGACAGTGCAATGCTGTGGCCAAAAGGGCTAAAACTAGTCTTGGTTATATTACCTTTTGGCACTGGTGCAATCTCTACCAGAATGCTGTCCAAAATCGGTATTCATAATTCAAGTAGGATGGTGATAAATGGAAGAGGATTCAGAAAAGGGTTACGAGAATGATTCAAGAAATGGAAAACATACCTTATAGTAACAGATTCAAGGAGCTCCATCTGTTTAGCTTCACAAAGAGAAGGTTAAGAGAAGACTTGATCAGTCTATAAATAACTAAATGGGGAACAGAAATTTGATAATAAAGAGCTCTTCAGTCTAGTAGGTAAAGGTATAACAAGATCCAACGGCTGGAAGTTGAAACTAGACATTTTCAGACTGGAAATAAGGCACAAAATTTTAACAGTGAGGGTCATTTCACTATTGGAACAATTTATCAAGCAGTGGATTTCTAAATCAAAATTAGATATTTTTCTAACATGTATGTTCTAGCTCAAATGGGAAGTAATTCAGGAAAATCTGATTATCTGTGTTATACAGGAATTCAGATCAGATAATCACAATAGTCCCTTCTGATTTATAATCTATGAATCATCAGTTATTGTTAACAAATCCATTTTAACCCTAACTTTATCATATAATACCGTACATGGATGTTTTTCTTAAGTTAGAAAGTGAGTAGTGCTTCCTTATTGCTTTTTAAAAAAAGGATTCACTGTTGCACAAGCCTGTAGCATTGAATTGGTAAAAGACCCTTTTTGTATTCCAAACAAAACGTGAATCTCTTCCATGAAATTAGAAGTTCCTTTCACATCTGCATGTGCCACTGAACTTGCAAAAATCCTTCTTTCTTGTTTGAAGACTGTTAATTTATTTGCTCCTTCTGTGATAAAAAAAGGACTTGAAGTTAAACAGTGTCACTTAGATTTTTTTAAAAATTCAGTGTAGAGCAGTTTCTTCACTAGAAGGGAAAAGATGTTTGGGTGAGAGGCAAAAGTGATAACAATAACTTGTATTTATATACTTAGGAAAAAAGTTTAAATTCTCAACTTTAACTTTTAATGTGAAAATCTCAGCAATGGTTATAATGTAAGTGCTAGTATGTGCTTGATACAGATAAGACTCAGTACCGCTATCAATTGTCTAGAGATGGACTGCAAACCCTTCTACCCTTGATATTCCAAACACAATTTTGTCCCCTCATGCATAGGTACTACAACACTTTTTTTAAAAATAAGCTTTTGATATGACTTCAGCCCATTCCCCTGGCTCATATAAAGAGAGTGGGCAGGTAGAGACATATTGGAATGTATTGGGGACAACTTCTTGTTTTAGTAAGTGGAGGAAGTAACCAGTGGGACAACCATTTTACACTTGATTCTGACTAACAAGAAGGAAATGGTTATGAATCTAATTGTGGAAGGCAACTTGGGTGAAAGTGATCATGAAATGGTGGAGTTCATGATTCTAAGGACAGGCAGGAGTGAGAACAGTGGAATAAGAATAGAGGATTTAAAAAAAACAGACTTGAACTGGCAGGTAAGGTCTCATGGCAAGAAAAGGATAAAGAGGTTCAGGAGAGCTAGCAGTTTCTCAAGAAGGCAATATCTAAGGCACAACTGCAAACTATCACAATGCAAAGGAAAGATAAGAAAAATAGTAAGAACTCTTTAATGCCCTGAAGCCCAAAAAGAAATCCTCAGTGGCATACTGGGGGTCTCCGGTGCCCAGGGCCCAAGCCTACATTTGCACGCCTCCCCCCCCGGCCTCACGACTTCCCCCAGGCAGGACAAGAGGAGTCCTGGTGCCGCCCCCAAATGCCCCAGGGAGCGGGGGTCTTGTACCAAGCTTGGGGAGGGGGGCTGGGCTGGCCTGATATGACACGCAGGGGGGGAGGCGCTCAGGGGCACCTCTCAGAGCCTCCTGTGCCCCCCCACCCATCGTGAAGGGCTGGCCCGGTGCCCCCCATAAACACACTTACCCGCCGCTCCATCCCGTCACCAGCTTGGATGGGGGGTGGCCTCACCTCCCCTGCCTGGGGGGAGAGGGGCACCAGGCCAGCTCTTCACGACAGGTGGGGGGCGAAGGAGGCTGAGGGCGACTGCCTCATGAAGGGCCTGCCCGGTCCTCCCTCCCCCAGGCCAGGGGGTGAGGCCATCCCATCTGAGCTGGTGCCAGGCTGCGGGGCTGCAGTGGTAGGTAAGTGCATTCTGGGCTGGCCCTTTGTGGAGGGTGGGGGCGCAGGAGGCTCTGTGTCCCCCAGAGCCTCCTGCGCCCCCTGCCTCCTGCGCGTGGTGAAGGGCCAGCCCAATGCCCCCTCGCAGGCTGGCACCCAGGAGCCTGGTCCCCACACATCCAGTACACCACTGGAAATCCTACAAAAAGTGGAAATATAGATGAGTTGCTACGGACGTGTACAAAAGAATAACACAAGCACATAGGAACAAAATGAGAAAGGCTAAGGCACAAAATGAGTCACACCTAGCAAGGGATATAAAAGGCAGTTAGAAGAGGTTAATTAAATACATTAGAAGCAAGAAAAAGACGAAGGAAAGTGTAGGTCCTCTACCTCGTATGGATGGAGAGCTATAAATTAAGACATCAAGAAGGCTGAAATGTTAAAAGCCTATTATGCTTCAGTCTTCACTAAAAAGTTTAATGGTGACTAGATACTCAACACAATTAATATTAATAACAGGGTGGAAGGAATGCAAGCCAAATAAGGAAACAATGGTTTAAAGAATATTTAGGTAAAATAGATGTATTCAAGTCGCAGGGCTTGATGAAATTTATCCTAGGATATTTAAGGAACTAGCTAAAGCAATCTCAGAATCATTAACAATAATCTTCAAGAACTCATGGAGAATAGGTGAGATCCCAGAGGACTTGAGAAGGGCAAACTTAGTACCTATCTTTGAAAAGGGGAGCAAAGAGGACCTGTGGAATTATAGACCAATCAGCCTAACTTGGATTCCTATAAAGATACTGGAAGAAATTTTTAAACAATCAATTTGCAAGCACCTAGAAGACAATAGGGTTATTCGGTGTAGTTAGCATGGATTTGTCAAGAACAAATCATGCCAAACCAACCTAATTTCCTTCTTTGACAGGGTTACTGGCCTAGTGGATGGGGGGAAGCAGTAGATATGATGTAATGTGATTTTAGTAAGGCTTTTGACACAGTCCCACATGACATTTTTATACGCAAACTAGGGAAATGTGATCTAAATGAAATTACTATAAGGTGGGTGCACAACACATTGAAAGACTGTATTAAAGAGTAACTATCAATGGTTCACTATCCAACTGGGAGCATACATTTAGTGGAGCAACACAGGGGTCTTTCCTGGTTCCAATACTAGTCAATATTTTCATTAATGACATAAAACTGGGAAGGGTTGCAAGTACTTTACAGGATTAGAATTCAAAATGACCTTGACAACTTAGACGATTGGCCTGAAATCAAGAAAATGAAATTCAATAAAGATAAATGCAAAGTACTATAATTGGGAAGGAAAAATCAAATGAACAGTTGCAAAATGGAGAATAACTGAGTAGGTGGTAGTACTGCTGAAAAGTAACTGGGGGTTATAGTGGATCACAAATTGAACGAGTCAACAATGTGATGTAGTTGCAAAAAAAGGCTAATATCATCCTGAGGTGGATGAACAGGAATGTAAGACACAGGAGGTAATTGTCCAGCTCTGCTTGGCATCGGTGAGGCTTCAACTAGAGTATTGTGTCCAATTCTGGGCAGCACACTTTAGGAAATCTGTGGAGAAGTTGGAAAGAATCCAAAAGAGAGCAACAACTATGATAAAGGTTTAGAAAACCTGACCTATGAAGAAAGGTTTAAAAAAAAAAAAAAGCATGTTTAATCTTGAGGAAAGAAGACTAAGTAGGGACCTGATGAAAGCCTTCAAATATACTGAGGGCTGTTACAAAGAGGGTGATGATTAATTGTTCTCCATGTCCAGTGAAGGTAGGAAAAGAAGTAATGGGCTAAATCTGCAGCAAGGGAAATTCAGGTTATATATTAGGAAACGCTTTCTAACTATAACGGTAGTTAAGTTCTGAAATAGGCTTCCAAGGAAGGTTGTGGAAAACAGGTTGGAAAAATGGATGTCAGTGATGGTTTAGGTTTACTTTGTCCTGCCTCAGTGCATGGGACTAAGACCCTGTCTACACTTACCTCCAGGATTCAGCAGCAGTCGACGGGAGTTACACAAGCTATGCAAAAAACTTGCGTTAACTCGCATCGACTTCTGGGCTCCTCTTCTGCGCGCCGTCTTCACTGCACTGCGCTACTTGTGAAGGTGGTCTTAGTACGTCGATTTCTGGATCGACTGAGCGGGTCTTCACTGACCACTCAGTCGATCCAGAGCAATGGATCTGATGGCAGCAACTTTGCCACCGTCAGTGTAGCTGTAGCCTTAATGATTTTTCAAGGTCCCTTCCAGCCCTATGTTTCTATAATTCTGTGATTCTTATCTCTGATCATGTTAATATGGTGAACTGAGACTTGGGTGATAAATTTACAGGTTGAGAATATGTGTGCAGTGAATTGTAGGCTTAATTGGTAACATTTAAACATCTAGCAGCCTGATAAGCAGCCCAAAGTAGTACTACCAGTTGTGTGTCTAAAATTAAGAGCCATTACTGAAAATTATGACCATTGGAGCAATACATCCGTAACCGCTAGACTAACTGCATAATGAAGTGCTATGAGTTTTTGTACTTATCTAAATTACAAATGTGTGTGGTTAAAAAGTAACACACACTTGTTTTAAGCTCCCTCTACAGCAATATGTGCAGCTCTAATGGCCCAGCATTCCTAGTCCAAGTGTCACATACTGTGTATTGTAATGTGTGACCCCAGAAAGGAAGAGTTTGGTTTTGGGATGATTTTGGCGGTGGCGGTGAGAGGCATTGTGGGCTTAGAGGGCCCATCTAACACCCTTTTGAAGTCAATGGGCAGCTTTCCATTCATTTCAATGGGAACTGGATCAGGCCTGTAATGAGGATCCAGGGAGGTCTCCTGCTTCGGATTCCTATTTAAATATGCACATATTTAAATAAGGAAGGGTTGCAAAATGCCTATATTTACATACCGGCATAATTATATGCATATTCAAATATGTTGATAACCAAGAAGACAAATATTTACATACATACCCACGCAGTGTGCCAACTCCATCCTTGCCTGTGGGATATGGTCCCAGGTGGCTGTCTTGTCTTCACCATTGCCTGCAGTTGGTGGGAAGAAGTGTTCTGTGCCTTTTCAGAGCCAGTGGGTGAGTTGCACCCATGGAGAGAGCCATTGCTCATCTCCAAGTACCTGCTTCTGTATTCTGCATCTGCTACTGTCAATGGAGATTGTAATTTCCATTGGTGTTAACTGACTCATAACCAAACAGTTCAACATTCAAATGGGAATAACTCTTTAATTTATAAATCTAATCTCTTCCATTCTCTCCTGTGTGCTTGAATTTGTGGAGGGCTAAGTACATAAGATGTAAAGGTGATGATTTAAAAGGTAGCCATTATGTTTGTTTCTTTTTGGGATATGAGTTACAACTTTCTATACATTTTCTGAAAACCACATTATACTTTTTAATTTAATTTGGTAAGGAAATTTTTTAAAAATGACTATAAATAGGCTCATGACTGGCCTCAGGATGCCTACATAGGCTCCAGAGCTGACCCCTACTGCTAATGCTAGCAGTAGTAGTTCACCCAGGTCACTCACATGCTTGCTTGCTCGCTCTCTGACAAGCTCACATGGAGAGTGGATTAATTTAAATAATTGATTTCAATTGTGTTTTGCATTTGTACTTTTGCTACTTGCTAATATAGTGCTTCTTTTTGCTAACCAGGAAGACATGCTATATCTATACACATTTATTTAAACAATTATGTAGCTTAATTTATATTTATTCAGATTCTTAATTTTTCCATTTTTTATAATCTTAGAAAGTGGTGAATGATGCATTTCTTATTTACTGGATGATTAATTTTTTACTTGTGATTTGTGTCAAGTTCTATTTGGATGGAAATTCAAAATCAATTAAATATGCACTGAAAGAGCATTTTTTTTGTATTAACTGAAAGTACCTTAAATATGCTGGATACATAAGAAAAAAAGTTTATCAAAACATGTTTTGCATTTAAAATTGACTGCTTTATTAAGCAAAGGAAGTGTTATCTATAGTTAATTAATTGAACTGATTATTTCTGGTCAGTATATCCTTCAGAATTTTAGAACTAGTAGATCTCATCCTCTCCACCTGCTTTTTATTCATAGATTGGAAAAGGAAACCAAGCTTTTCCGCTTTTTCAATTCCCAATTGGTTTCTTAACTTTGAATGAATTTGTCATTGAACTGAATTAATTGAATAAATTGAAATGAAGAAAATATTCTCTTTGCATCTACAGAAAAAGCTACCACTATCAAAAGCTGGTTTGGCATTTCAGCAAATTCTGGTTACAGGTGCTTTAGCCAGGTCAGTAGTGTGACTTTCTTTAAAACTTGGCAGCAAATGTGTACTGCTTAATAGGTATTTTTTGTATTTAATTTAAATTATTTTAATAGATTATAATAAATTAAATCCTTAGCACTGCTTATCAATTTTAAATTTAAATTTAAATAGGTTTAAAAAAAATTAATTTAATTTAAATTTTAAAAAAATCAAATTTTTAAATTAAAAAAATCTTTTTTTCTCCCCACATGTATCCACTATAGTGCCAGCACTGGTGCTTTCAATATTCCTCTTGCTCCTTTATTAGCAGGAGCTTTGCAATAGTAGCTTTAAGTATTTGTCATTCAACTGTTTATTGAGATCATTTGGGAGGTCAAGTTCTGCTTAAGACAAACTTAACCCACTTGCTGCTACTTAACCAGCTATTGCAGTTGGCCCACTGGAAGGAGATGAAATATGAGATGTTGGGAATTATGGCAAGGGGGAATCTGAGTGGTGGGATCCTCCTGTGAGTTGTGGTTCTGGGGGAGCTCTGTGAAACCAGGGCAACAAAGATGACTGAGGCCAGAGGGTAGTGCTTGGGTAAGGACTCCCAATAATGGCCAGCACTACTTCACTTTTGTCTGATTGCTACTAGTTCTGTGGAGCTCCTGATAATTTTACCCCTCCAACAGAGTTAACGTGGAGGGGCAGGAAGGACACTATTAGTAGGGAAACTTGCCCAGCTCCATTGTCCAATCACAATGTCACATGGCTGACTGTCAGGCTCATCTGCAGGCACAGTCATTCTAACATGAAGCACTAGACTGATGGCACCTATCATGGAAACATGCAAATTGAAGAGAGACACAATAGAAGTCAACAGGTGGTGGTCTTGCATCGATGTGAATCTGCAGGTACCTCTCTTGCTATCTGCAGGAATCAGCTAAGGTGCGGACTGGGTCCTGTGGGCATTATTTTATGGAAAAGTTCTGCTGAAAAGGCCTCAGGATTTATGACGGTACAGGTAGCTGGAATGGAAAAGCGGTAGCTGCAGATTTAAATATTTTCATGGTTTCAACTTTGGCATGCACAATTTCCTCACAGTATGAACTAGCTCTACTAGACAATTAATATCAGAACAAAATAGCCTAGTTTTATTCTGATTTTATTTTCCATTGTTCCAGTAGATATTTATTTTTGTTGGTAGAGCTCAAAAATATTTCAACTTCTTATTCATTACATTATACAATACAGCTAATAGCTTGTTAAATAACAGTATATGTAGCCTCTTGAATTCCTGTGTAAAAATTTGCAATTGAGTGAAAGACTTGCTATGAAGTTCCCTTACTCAAACTATTCCAAGTATTTATTCATGTTTGCCAGACTTAGAACAGGATATTGCAAAGATTTTGAAAGTGCCTTGAGTGTCCAGGTTCCACCTTTCTTTTCCTCTTTGTCTTTACTAATGAATTTCACTTCAGTGCAAATTAATTGATTAATATATGATGCTATCAATTCAAAAGTGCCTGAGGCAAAGTGCAGGCTTTTGTAGGATGCTGTGAGAGCTTTGAAATTTTGTCACCCTTTGCCATGGAGGGGCAAATTCTCTCATCAGTTTGTAAAGCTTAAAGAGTATGATTTTCAAAGGCAAAAAGAGGAAGTAGACCCCCAACTTCCACCAATTCGGGGAGACTAAACTTCCCTTTGTGCCTTTGAATATTACACTATTAAAGCAAAATTTAGCATTGGGTAGGGTGGATAGAGCATGTTTCATGCCTATGCAAAAAAGTTTTTAAGTTTCATTTTTCTATTTTTATTTAGCTTAAAGCCTTAAACCTTTAAAAAGTAAGAAAAGTAAAACCAGTGTCTTACTCAGAGGCATTGAAAATGATGGTCACAAAATGGTGTGGTGAGATCATGCTGTTTCCCATGATGGTGAATTCTAGGGCATCTATAGGTCCAATACTTACGAAGTTGGCACAGTAATAAGAGTTCAGCCTGCAGCACTGTCTATCTGTCTTTGATGACCGGCTTTGTATCTGAGAGGGAGGCTGCTTACACTTATGTATTTAGTAATGCTTAAAAGCACTATGGTATGTAGTTATTCTTATAAAAAAATTAGAAACCTATAAAATATAAAACTGCCCATAATCATTAGCATAAGCACTACTGCTGTAATGATAAGGCACATTCTCTTGCCTTTCCCTAACCCATTAGTTTAAAAAAAAAAAAAATCTTGTGCTGTGTAGATCACCTAACTCTGGACCTAGCAAATCTTCAAGAGCAGCAGGTTCCACAGATGCAGGTCCTTAAGTGAGAAAGTTAGTCTCAGAAAATAGAGCATCCCAGCTGGTCTTAATTGTTGTGATGGAATCTAAGGAGAAAAAGCAGATTCTTGGGTTGCCATGGTCCAGACCTACTTAGGACTGTTACCACCAATTTGAATGGCACCCAAAAGTGAGCAGTGAGTCATTGCAGAATCTAGAGCAGATTTGTTATGTGCTCATAGCAGACTCCACCCAAGCCCCAGCAGTCTGTGGCAGCTGACTTCTCACTATGATGAGAAACCTTTGGTGCAGAGTCTCAAAGTCCAGGTCAGCTGGCTTGGGCTGCAGAGCTATTATACTGCAGTGTAGCGATTCCAGCTCAGGCTGCACTACATTTTAGTGCCCTGCAAACCCAAGAGTAAGCTGCAGCCATGCCATGGGGCTTTAATTGCAGTGGACATACCTTTATCCTCTTGAAGGATCCTAGGGCAGACTAGCATGGAGATGACAAAGGTGTGAATGAGTTATGAGGCCCTTATTAGAGAGGAGAGATCCCAGTCTCTTGGCTAGTCACATATGTACAAGGGCACTGTGAGCCACCACTATGCCTGGGGGATCCAGAAGTGGTAATGGATACTTTAGTGCTATAAGGCTTTGAACCATCTTGACAAAATGCAGACAACCCCCCAGTGTAGATAAGTAAACGCTGCCTTTCCCCATTCATCTCAACACTTTCCCTGGCAGACAGTCATCACTTTTGACTTGTCAAGATTAAACTGCAGCCAGTTTGCTTTCAACCAGATCCCTATCTTGGTCAGATACTGGGAAAGTAATGCGGCTGTGTGGTATCTAAGTCTGATGACAGGAGAGACAGAATGAATATTGTTGGTATGATTATTTAACTGCAGGACAAGCATAATATTTGAATTAGTTCTGTGCTGCTGTTCTGTAAAATGGTAAATGCTAGCTGTACTAGGGAAAAATGATGGACTAGAGTGAAAGAGCCCTTTTTGTTCATTTGTCTTTGCTGCAGGGAAATGAAATTCCTCTGAACATGCCATGGCTGGAGCCAAATAGACAGGAAAAGGCTATGCTTAAATGCGTGCTCCCCAACACATGCGCGCACACGTGTGCTCACACAACACAAAACAATGCAACTACCAGAGGATGGGAAAGGGATTTCCCATCAAGTTTATTGTTCAGACTTCATTGCTCATTTCTTTCTAAGTGTATTGATAAATAAAAAATACATTAGTATATACTACTTAGTAAATAAAACAAAATTTAAAATTAATGGTCAAAATATAAATAAATCTGACTTCTCTTCTGGTGCTCAGCAGTTGGTGATTCCTATGTCAGCTTCCTTGAGAATAGTTCAATTTAAGTATTTTCTCCTCCTGTATTTTGTTTAAATTGAAGTAATGTAAATAAGAGACTTGTTCCTCCCTGGTGTACTTTTTTCTTTGTCCCTTATTGTTTAAACCTAAAAAATTACATCGGAGTCCTTTTGTGTTCAGGTGACAAAAAACATGTTTTGCATTTCAATGTAGTTAAATCCTTAGGTTACTTCTTTTCTTAAACTGTCCAAGCATTTAAACTCTCAAACTTTCCATTCTGCCTCCGTGGTATTTCTGAGGAAGAATAGAGCATTGAACTATCTCCACTGCAGAGGCTTCTGAGTGTCAATCTGTTTCTAAATAATTCAAATCATATTACACAAAGGGTGATTTTTCATTGTGACGTATTTCATATGAAGCTACTATGCTTAAAGTGAGGTTCTATCAGCCAAAAGCCAAGCGGAGATGGATCTTTCAAAGGAAATTAAACCAATAGTAAAAGGTTCTTTGGCCATATAAATAAAAAGAAAACAAGGAAAAAAGAAGTGGGGCCACTTAAGCGCTAAGGATGCGGTGGAGATTAAAGATAATCTAGGTATGGCCCAGCAGCTAAACAAATATTTTCCCTCCATTTTTAATAAGAGAAATGAGGAACCTGGGGACAATGGCAAGGTGGCTACTGGGAATGAGGATATGGAAGCAGAAATTACCACATCCAGGCGGAAGCCAAACTCAAATAGCTTAATGGGACCAAATCAGGGGGCCCAGGTCATTTCCACCCAAGAATATTAAAGGAACTGGCGCATGAAATTGCAGGCCCAATAACAAGGATTTCTAATGAATCTGTAAATTCAGGGATGGTACGCTCTGACTAGAGAATTGCAAATACTGTACCTATATTTAAGAAAGAGGAAAAGAGTGATCCAGGAAACTACAGGCCTGTTAGTTTGACCTCAGTGGTATGCAAGGTCTTAGAACAAATTTTGAAAGAGAGAGTCATTAAGGACATAGAGGTAAACAATAATTGGGATAAAATACAACCCAGTTTTACAAAAGGTAGATCTTGGTAGACCAACCTGATCTCTTTCTTTGAGATGGTAGCTGTCTTTCTAGACAAAAGAAATACAGTAGATTTAATCTACTTGAATATCAATAAAGCATTTGATACAGTTCCACATGGGAAATTATTAGTGGAATTGGAGAAATTGGGATTGAATACAAGAGTTGAAAGGTAAGTAAGGAGCAAGTTAAAAGAGAGGCTATAATGAGTCATGCTGAAAGGTGAACCATCCTACTGGAGGGAGATTACTAGTGGAGTTCCTTAGGAATAGGTCTTGGAACCAATATTATTTAACATTTTCATTAATGACCTTGGCACAAAAATTGGGAGTGTGCTAATAAAATTTGTGGATGACCTATATGAAGGAGGATTGGAGTATCACACAAGAAGATCTGCAAAACCTTGAAAACTGGAGTAACAGAAATGGGATGAAATTTAATAGTGCAAAGGACAAGGTGATGCAGTTGGGGACTAAGAACAAGAATTTTTGCTATGAACTGGGGACTTACCAATTGGAAGTGACAGGAGAAGGAGAGAGATCTGGGTGTATTGATCGATGACAGGATGACTGTGATTCACCAATGTGATTTGGCTGTGAAAAAGGCTAATGCAATCCTAGGATCCATCAGGTGAGATATTGCCAGTAGAGTTAGGGAAGTGTGATTATCACTGTACACTGGTGAGACCTCTTCTGGAATACTGTGTGCAATTTTGGTTTCCCATGTTTAAGAAAGATGTTTTAAAACTGGAACTAGTGCAGGAAGTGCTACTAAGCTGATCAGAGGAGTGGAGACCCAGCGTTATGAGAGGAGACTTAAGGAGTTTGGCTTGTTTAGCTTAAGAAAATGAAGGCTGTGTGGGGAGACGTGATTGCTCTTTGTAAATACATCACAGGGATAAACGCCAAGGAGGAAGAGGAGTTATTTAAATTAAGGGCCAATGTTGGCGCAAGAACAAATGGCTATAAACTGGCCATCAACAAGTTTAGGCTTAAAATTACATTAAAGTTTCTAATGATCAGTGAGGTGAAATTCTGGAAAAGCCTTCCAAGGAGAACAGTGGGGACAAAAAACCGAACTAGTTTCAAGACTGGGCTTGATAAATTTATGGAGGGGATGGCATAAGGAGATTTCCTACAGTGACACATGGTCCATCATCAACTGCTATTAGCAAATATCTCCAATGACTGGGGATGGGACATTAGATAAGGAGGGCTCTGAGTTACTACAGAGAATTCTTTCCCAAGTGTCTCTGGCTTGTGGGTCTTACCCACATGCTCAGGGTCTAACTGATGACCATATTTGGGGTAGGAAAGGAATCCCCCCCCCCGCCCCCCCAGGTCAGATTGACAGATATCCTGGGGGTTTTGGCCTTCCTCTGCAGCATGGGGCATGGGCCAGTGCTGGTCTGAAGTAGAGTAAATGGTGGATTTTCTGTAACTTGAAGTCTTTAAAGCAAGATTTAAGAATTTTAGTAACTTTGCCAGAGGTTATGGGCCTATTACAGGAGTAGGTGGGAGAGATTCTGTGGCCTGCAATGTGCAGGAGGTGAGACTAGATGATTATGATGGTCACTCCTGGCCTTAAAGTCTGAGTCTATCTCCACAAAATTCACACAGGATCGAACCAACATGGTAAATAAACTGTTTATCAGCTTTAGTTAAAGCAGTCTAGAAATTGGCTGATTAGAAATAACCCTTATAATGATGGGTAAATTACTTAATTTTATTATTACCTTCATTTTAGAGAAATAAGCTAGGTGTCTATTATAGGAAGAATATCTGGCAGCACAAAAGAAGCATTTGTTAAATTCAGCTGTTGTGGCTGAGTTCAGCTGATTTTATTTCCCAGGTGTGTAACTTTCCAGATATGATAGTTCAGGCCCTTGGATTTGACCATGATTTTTGCTTCATGCTCCTGTATCCTTTTACTCTTCTCCTCCAAAGATCATTAGGCTATGTGTTTCCAAGGATAATCCCCCATCCAGAAGCATCTGCGAAAGATTGAGACCAGACAGCTTTAGTTTGCTTATGTAATACCATTAGATATATATCAATAGTCCTCACCTGGAATACTGTGTTCATGTCGGGTCAGCCTGTTTCAAAGGATATAGCAAAAAATATAGGGGGTCAATAGGATGAAGGAAATTATTAATCATGGGAAAATTTCCATATGAAGAAAGTTTGAAAAGGCTGAACTGTTAAGTTTAGAGTAGAAAAAGAGGAGGGGATATTACAGAGAGATATAAAATAATGAATCATATAGAGAAAGTAAATTAGGCCCTGCTTTTACCCTTTTCATAATACCAGATCAAGGAGTGAAATTGAAAGCAAGTGCTTAAATCTTTTCAGGATCAAGACTCTCATTTGTTCTCCAGCCCACATAGTTTCAAAGAGAGATAATTAATCAACTATGAATGAATACATTACAGCTGGTCAAATAGTGTAAAAGCCGGTTCACAAACATTTGTATGGTTGAATCTTTATTCATACAGTTGTTCTCATGCAACAATTTTTGGGCCCATAGCCAAAATTTGTTCAATCAAGAAATGAAATGTTTAAGGTAATAGTTTCTAAAGATTAGGTCATCCAGTCAGGGAGCAGAAACCATACCATACAACCTATCACAGACGACAAATGGCAAATATCCAAAATGCTCAATGTTATGAATAACCATAATGTGCAATTCATGGATAATCCATAAGCTAACATTTGTTCACACAAATGATTTGATGAACAAACACTGATAACTAACAAATTCAGGAAAATCATGATTGATTCATGGGCAGGCTTGGACAGAAAAAAGTGCTAAATGAATTGATTACATTATTTACAAATAGTTTGCCCAGCTCTGGTATTTATCAATACAATTTCTTGCAATTTTTACAGTAATAATGGATTTTTCCTGTCAGTTATTTTGGCATGCCATGTAACTCATTACAAAATTTGTCTGAACTCCTCTGCCCAGTGTGTTGTAATCTCTATCTTATTAGAGACCTTACTACTTTTTTGCAAGGGTAATTGTGTGCATAACTGGGCATTTTTATGTGCTCATACTGACTGGTCTCTAGATAGAGATAAACACCACTATGTGAGTATCATAGATAGTAAAATGAAATGAACGAATGAAATCTCAGATAATGCAAGGGGGGAAATTGTGAACAGAAATCAAAGGTAGCACTACACCTAAACAAGAAAGCAGCAGAGAGATATTAGAGTTTTCAGTATATTGTCTCATGGAAAACAATGGCAGGGTGTCACTATGAACTTGGCTAACAAATGCAGTAAAATTAGTCTAAACAGATCTGTGTCAAGGAACCAGTGCATGATAGGCAAGAAAATGCTGCGAGAGAAAGGATTCTGGGACCTGGGGTAGCCTAGCCAAAATTAGAATGTTCGTATTGTTTTAAGATACCTTGTTAATAATGTAGTTGGCAATACGAAAGTACTTCATATTTTAAGCTCTGTTCTACAAATTCTCCATGCCCTTATCTATTAAAATGAATTTATCTGACTGTTAGCTCAAAAAGTAGGGCTTCTTTGGTATTAAAGAAATAGAAATGATCATTAAGGTTTTATTGAAACCTTATGTATTTGGTAAGCGATACCTGAAATACACTGTTGAAAATATTGTGCCTAATGGATAGCAGTACTGGATAGTTAATATAATAGTAGTATGGTCATAATGTGTTCAGCCGAGACTGCAGCTTCACTTTGTTCTGAGATTTATTTTTTGTATATAAAGCAGGCACTGAGAAAAGCTTTTAATATGTGTGGCCTAGTTTCTTCAGAGTTTAATGAGAGAACGTATTGTGTATCGCCGATGGACAAGTCCTCCTGTGTCTTGAGCTCTTTAACTGCGATGCCAGAGATGTCTTGTGATTATGCGATAGTCCTGGGCTTTTGCCTTATTGATTAGTCACTTTATGGGCATGAAATTAGCAGCAGAATGACCAAGGGGTTGTATGTCTTGCTGACTTTTTTTGATACACATAGCTTTGGATTATCTACAAGAGAAAATAACTAGTGTCCAAAACTACCATATACCGAGTCCCTCCGTTGAAGGTACTTTGTCATTCTCTCCAAAGCTTAAACACAGCTTTAACTAGCCAATTTGATTTCTAAGAGTTATTTTCAAAGTCCACATAAATTTAGTTGCGAAGAGTTGGGGCAAAGAGAGGTTGAAATATATCTGCTGTCCTTTTCTCTTAATGTCACCATCCTCCCTCTTGCCATTTGACAATTGTCTTTGTGTCAACCATGACAAGAGCTCCCCCTTGAGACTGACAACAGATGTTCTTGTTTAATTAACTAGCAGAGATGCTGCCTGAGAATGACAGACTGTACCTCCCTCAGTCCCCAAAATGAGGTGCAGTTAATCTCCTGCAAAATACATGGGAGCATGTTCTCCTCGATATGTTTGCATAACTCTTAGTAATAATACTAATGATACTTATGTGCTTGTATCAAAGGGCAAATAGCTAACTCTGCTCCAGAATTCTGTCCTAAATTAGGTTCTTCTAGTAAACAGTGTGATTGCATCCTTCAGCTAGCTGCTTTTTGTGTATTATTTTTCAACCATTTAATTATTTCTTCTTCTATTTAGTAACACTGTAACTGTCTAAATGTTTTGCTATGAAGCCAGCTACAGAAATGAGCTAGAGACAGATTTGTCAAGTTGTCTCCTTTAAACTCTTTAAAACAGGAAGCTGTGTGTAAGGCTTTCTGGGAAGAATATCCCAAAAGGAGTTTGAGAAGGCTAGACTCTGATTCTCCAGGACTTAGATTGAAAAATCATAGTGCATTTGTGTCATGTGGACAGTTGTTTCTCCCAAAGCCCCTCTAGCTCAATAGATCACTCCAGACCCATGCATCACTTGAAATCTCTGCTACCACCAAGGTATTTAAAGGAATTGTATTTATAGTTAAAATTGATAGCCCCTGTTTTGACAGGCAAACAGATTCCTCCTCCCAGTGGCTTCTTGTGATTGGCCTCCAGTAGACCTTAACATTAACAGAATGCTACTAAAAAGAGTCTACAGACTAATAATAAATCTCTAGGGAATGATATTAACTACATTCTGCTATGTCTAATTAGAAATGTACAATAGCTCCATGGTTCTGACCATGGAGGGAAGGTATTGTTTATCATGCAGCCTGATTTTGACAGTTAAAAATGCAAAAACATCTATTATTTATTATACTGAAAAACATCTTTCAAATTATTACAACAAATCCTTTTTTTTTTTTTTTTTGCTTTGTTCTGCATTACACCAAAAAATGTCACACGTACAAGAGACTGTGGGGTTGGAATTAGTAATGGTGAAACCTCAAAAATTCACTGTGGATCCTAATGTGAATCTTTTAATGTCTTCTCTTTACCTATACTCCCTCCCTTTGCTGTTTTTCCTGTCTCTCTCTCTCTCCCCCTCTTCCAGACCCATTGCTGGAAAGGGCTCAGGAACTCTGTTTTCCTACTTTCCAAGACTGATACCTTCTTGTGGAGTCCCCAGCAGAAATTTCCAAATGTCAAGAATGTGTATTTCTACAGTATCCTTCACTGGCATGTTTCAGGGCACTATACAATAAACGATGAAAGGGGGAAGGGAATGATAGGGAGAGAGAGAGAGGGAGAGAAGAGGAAGGATAAATGAATGGCTGGTGAGATTTAGAATATGGAAAAATTAATAGTAGGGAAAAGAGGTGGTCAGCAAACTCATAGAAATGAGGAAGGCAGCTACGTAATCAAAAAGTAACCATATCTATTGGATGAAATAGGGAGTGGGAGGCCAGGATCTCTTGAATTCTTTTCCTGGCTATACCATTAAATCTTCATTTGTAAAACGGATATAATAAAATCTGCCTAATGGAAGTTGTGAGGATTGATTGTTTCTGAAGCTTTTCGATAGGTGTGAAGTGTTGTAGACATTAAGATGAACATGTCTATGAGGGAGACTCTGGCGCACATTTATCTGGAGTGCGCCAGGCTGCGGCCCCTGTTCAGGCTTCTCCAGAACCTCCTGCTGAGGTTCTGGCTGCACTTTTCCCCACACTTGTTTTTATATGCGCACCCCGTCTGTGGTCCCACAAAGTCGTGGGACCTCCTCGTCAACCTCCTCCTAGCCCTGGCCAAAATGGCCATCTACAACACCAGGGAGAGGAGGTTGGCTGGGGGGGCACTCTGTGACTGTGGGGTCTATTTCCATACCTCTGTCCATTCACGCATCCGGGCGGAGGCCCTCTGAGCAGCATCTGCTGGCTCCTTTGACACTTTTCGGGAGCAGTGGGCGCTGTCGGGGGTTCTCTGCTCAGTGTCCCCTTCCAGTTCCCTCTGTTTGACCCTTTGACCCTCACACCCCTTCCTGTTTTTTCATTAGTTGTCCCACGAAATCAGTTGAGTCATGGGACCAGTGGCTCCTCCCCTTAGGCTGGGGGAGGGGCCTTTAGCAGTGGGGGGGTTTGTGCCCTCCCACCCACCTGGAATTCAAATAGTAACAGGGAATGTCTTTAGTGTCCCTGCCAAGTTTTACAAAAATCACTGTTTTGTCCTGTCTTTGTTATAACCATGCAGGCCCCAGGGACTTCCTGTGAGCAGCACATTCTGCAGAAGCCCTGCAGCCTGCTCACCCCCAGCCAAATCCACAGGGGTGGCAGAGAAGGGGAAAGAAGCCGTGCGGAGTGCAGTATTACCAACCCCACAATCTGGAACCTCAAAAAATGAGATTGGCTTAAAAACTGAGATTCTTTTAAAAATAAATGTTGGGATCTTTTAATTTATCTTCTGGTTTCTGAGCCTTTAAGGTACACCCACTTCACATTTTCAGGCTGTTCTCCACATCCATGAAGGCTAGAAACTAACTTTCGTTTTAAAAAAGAGTGGTGATTCTTGTGCAGTCTCTTGATTCCAGCAGCTGGGGCTTTAAGAAATGCCATGAGACTTGCCAACACTAAGACAGGAAGAGTCTCCCTTAGCTGCAAAACCCCTTCTGTGTACATCTCACAGATCCCCACCAAAATTATCCACAGTGTATCTGCCATGACCTGTGTCCCAGCTTTCTACTTAGAAATTCTGGTCAGCCCATGTTAGGTAGGAGCAGCAGTACTAATAGTAGAAAGAAAGAGAAGTGAAGTTAAGGAGGGGAAAGAGAACAAAAAACAAGAGAGACATGATAAATTTAAAAAAAAAAATTGTTTTATAAAGTTTGGATCCCTAATGGCTGTCTTATTGTAGCATTCGTATGACAATTCGTATGATTCTTCTCCTTTCCGCACCCTCCAAACTTGTCTGACCAGGATTGTTGTCAGGATGTGCAGGGGGGTGAAGTAAAGCACACCAAGGAAGAGTGTCCTAGTTTAGCCTATGTTAAGTAAAAATTAGGCTTTGTCCTAAGTTAGCCTAAGTGTAGAGGAGTATGGGAAATTGAGTTATAGTGTGTGAAGTTAGAGATAAGTGGGAGACAATAAGATGGGAAAATTGAAGTTAGCAAGGGCATGATCCAGGTTATGTTGCAGCTGTGTTTGATTATAACTGGTTTGAACAAGGTTTTTAATGAGTGCTTTGGAGAATTGTGAAATGTATTGGAATACCTATATTGATAGTACTGGAAGGGCATTGGTGCAGATGTTAATTTAAATAACATGTAATTTAAAGAGGCAGTAAGGAGATAGTGGAAATGTGAATATGGTAACTGGAAGGTTTAATGTTAATTAGTGTTATAATGGATTATAAAAGGGGTAGTTTTTGTTAATTGGAGGAGAACTCCAATTAATATTAAAAGGGTCCTGTTAAGTTCCAGAACTATAAGACTGTATTTCACTGTTGTCAGTGGACTGATCACCCACAGATATGCTATTTCATCTTTGAGTGTAATTGTAGTATTGTTTAAGTGGTGATTGCATGCTTGTTTGCTTAACTAATCCTTTTTCTTTTGAGTAAAGTTTGGTGTTATCATTCAAAGTGTCGCCCATTGGTCCTCTACTAAATACATTTTCTATAACTGACCTAGAGGCTAGAACCCGAAAAATAAGTTGGACTTTATTGCATCCTTATCTTTATCTATTAATTAGGAACATTTCAACATAAAGGTTATAAAAGATTACACCAACTTGGCAGAATCCCCGACCCCAGTACTAGAGGGAGCAGCAGATTTAGCAGGGAGTGCCAGAGAGAATCCTCAACTTGAAACACCAGTTGGTTGCTCTGAGTCTTTCTCTTTACCCTCTAGGCTCTGCCTTATCTCTCCCAAAAGCTAACACTAGGAAGGCAGGTTCCAATTAGAACCTGTATATGTTGTCTTCTCCTCCCTGCATAGAACAGGCCCCAAACTCCACAGAAGGGGGAAAGGTAGGAAGCCATCCTGGTTATCAGCTCTTCCTGTGATGCATCCCTTTCCTGCTGAGGAAAGAGATGAGTGTGAAAGGGGAGGGAAGAAAGTAAAGAACAAGGGAATTAACTGCTGACCTACTTACTGGTCCCCTTTCATCCTCTTTCCCCTTGCTTTGAGCGCGGTCAAGTTCTGCAGCTGATTTCCCCCTAGTCTAGACCTAGTGACTTGCATTTTCCCTTTTCTCCTCCAGACCACCTCTCCTTTTCCTCAACTCTGTCCAAGTTTTGTTATGTCTGTAACAGGCTCCCCTCTACCTTTACTGATACTATGCAGAATCCAGAAGTCTCAGCAGATGTCATACTCTGTTAGGACTGAGCCCAACTGCTAACTTCAAAGCCATGTTATGCTACAAAATTGTGTTGATCTAATTTACCACAGTTATTAAATCACGTGTGTGTGTGTGCGTGTGTGTGTGTGTGCGCGTGCGCGCACACGTGCACTTGGTTCCTAGTGTCGGCACTGAGCATCCTCACCAGGAGCCCTTGTATTGATTCTGTTGTCAGTGTGGGGCATTGTGGGATGGCTCCTAAAGCCAGTAAGAGTTGATGTAAGTAACACTGACACTGCATTAACCTAATTACATTGACCATGACTCTATGCCACGCAGAATGGTGGTGTTACTAATTTGCTGTAGAGAGGCACTTATGTCGGTGGGAGCCAAATTTAAGTGAAGACACTTCCACAGCTAGGGCAACGCAAGGCAGTTTACATCAGCCTAACCATGTAGTGTAGACCGGGCTTAAATCTGCTAAAGCAAGAACAGCTCTCAGTTCTCTCTAATTACTTTATTATTATTTTATTGTTTGTTTTGATTGTAGCAATGATTGGGAATCCATTGTGTTGCCTGCTGTACAAATAGAATGGAAGGCATGGGCTGTGCTCCCAAGATCTGATTTAAATTGGACTCAGTCTGCAACTTTTTTCAGGTTTGGGTTTAGTTTGAGAATTGGGCTATTACTGTTTTGCCAGTTATCTCTGTGATGCAGTGTGTTAGAGTATTTAGCTACTAACTGAAAGGTTGGTGGTTCGAGCCCAGCTTTTGAGACCTGATAACAGTCTTCAAATATGTTATAGGCTCTTATAAACAGAATGTGATCAATTATTTCCCATGTCCTCTGAGGATAGGACAAGAAATAATGGACTTAATCTGCAGCAGGGAAGATTTATGTTAGATTTTAGGAAAAACTTTCTAACTATAAGGATAGTGAAACACTGTAGTAGTCCTCCAGTGGAGGTTGTGGAATCCCCATCACTGGAGTTTTTAAAAAGAGATTGGACAAACACCTGTCATGGATGGTTTAGGTTTACTTGGTCCTGCTCTAGTGCAAGGGGACGGAATTATGACCTCTCGAGGTCCCTTCCACCCATACATTTTTATAATTCTATTTTGATCAGAACTTACTTATCCATCTATACTTTGAAATAACTGTGTTAGAAGTCTGATATCTGAGGATGATGCTTCATTGTTAAAAAGGACAGCTTATTGCAGTTCCATTTACTGGACCATACCACTGACTAAAAATAAATTAATCAAGTTCTATTTACTATAAAACTAGATATAAATATATTAGTAGAAATAAACACAATTGGTATGAGGATGATTGCAAGTACATAAAAGTAAGGGAATGACAGCACTAAATGAGGCCAAATACGTATGAGCAGATGCTTTGCAAGCCTTATTCTCCTGCCTCAACTAGCATGTTTCAGTCCTTACCCACAAGAAGTTTGTGATTCCACCTCTGTGTATTCTGAGCAGAGGTCGCCAGTGGCATTTAAATGTGTCAGATTATATTAACTTTGACATATAACTAAATGTTCATTGAGAACTAGACTTCAAACCTCCAACCTCATTCCTGTTTGTGACTTAATCCAGATAAACCCTAGATATCCAAAAGGGAGAAAAAATAAACACAGCAGCGTATTAACTCACTTTGTTACTTGGCCACTGACCCAATATTAAGCATAAGCAAGGTAAGCAGCTTCTTAGAGTGTCAAAAGATTAAGGAGGGCTTCCTGTGAAATCTGCCTAGCTTTGTGGTGACCTGGCACCACAGTCTCTCAGGAAGATCTTGCTATTGGTCTTCTGATGGGAATAGGAAGGGCTGAGTGATGCCTAATAGGCAATCTAGTTGTCAGCTGTCTTTATTCTGACTCTACCCCCCCTGCCCCACACACAGTCTTGTTAAAATGTACTATATGTCACAACTGACATGTTGCTTTCTGACCACATATTTCAGATTTTTTATATGAGTATAGCAAGGCGTTGTGGCCTTACTTGGAGCCTGGGCCCGAGGAAGGGTCACGACGCCCCTGCTGGACAGAACAAGGCCCTGCAGGCCAAACAACCTGGGAGAAAAGGGGCGGAGCCAGGACAGGAAAGGCCGGTATAAAAGGCTGACCTGGCAGCGCAGCCAGGGAAGCTGCCGCTGGAGACAGACGTGTCTTCCCAGAGGCTGTGGTCTAGGCCTGACCCAGGCCCTGAGGCTGTTCAAAGCAACTGCTCCACCTACTGGAGCCTCCCAAGCCTGCCCAGATTGCCGAGCCCGAGTCACTGGAGAGGGCCGCTGGGCCCGAGTGATTGGGTAGGGCCACCAGACCCTAGTGGCTGGGGAGAGCCACCCGAGACCACTGGGTAGGGAAAACCCCCTGAGGCAGGCCTTACATGGAGGAGCTGGCCTCTGCTGATGACCCTGAGGAGTTTCCGGACCTGCCACCGGTCGATGGTGAGGGACCGGTGGGACTCCCTCTTGCCGCCTCCCCAGCGACCTGGAGGAAGACGACTGGATGCAAGTATCCAGGGACTGGGTGGGAGGAAGTAGCCCAGGGACAGCTGACTAGAGAGTGGCTGAGTCTGTGGTGAAACGAGTCAGCGTGTTGCCTCTGGATCCCCACTGACTCAGTGGCAAACTACTTTGCCACTGATAGAGCCTGGGCTGGGACGCAGTGGAGTCGGGTGGGCCTGCGTCCCCCTCTCCCCTTCCCTAACCACCCTGGGAGTGCTTGGCTTCCTCTGAGTGCCACCAGAGGGTACCGAGCTTTATCAGCCCCGTCTGCCTGAAAGGCTGGGGCTTTGGACTGTTTTGCCGGCCTTGCCTACTTGAGGGCCGAGGGCTATTGACTATCTCACCAGCCTTGCCCGACTTGAGGGCTGGGGGCTGTAAACTGTCTGCCTGCCCCGCCTGTTGGAAGACTGGAGGCTATAGATTGCTTTACCTACCCCGCCCTGCCTGAGGGTCGGGGGCACCAGACTGCTTGCTTGCCCCGCCTGTTGGAAGGCCGGGGGGCTATAGACCACTTTGTCTGCCTCCTCCTGCCTGAGGGCTGGGGGCACCAGACTGCTGAACAGCCCCGCCTGTTGGAAGGCCAGGGCTATAGATTCCTTATCAGCCCTGACGTACGTGAGGGCCCGAGGGCTACAGACTGTGAAAGAAGCCCGCCCAGCCGGGTGCCAGGGCTATAGACTTGTAATCGGCACTGCTTATTCCCCTAGACCAAGGCGCTGTGGCCTTCCTTGGAGCCTGGGCCCAAGGAAGGATCGCGACGCCCCGGCTGGACTGTGCCACCAGCTTACAATGAGGCATTTTTGGATTTAAATTTCATAGCAAAATAAATAGGGAACATTTTCAAAGTGACATAAGTGACTGAGGAGTCTAAATCCCATTTTCAAAAATGACTTTTAGGCACTTAAGAGCCCAAGACTTTTTGAAAGTCAGTGAGACTTACACTCCTAAGTGCCTAAATCATTTTTGACTGTTGGACTTAGGTGCCTTTGAAAATGTTATTCTAGGGCTACCACAGGGATTAAAATTGCAAACTCCATATAGGCTAATATCTAAAACAGCATTCGTTTTCACTTCAGATGTAATTACTTGCCTGTGATATTGAACAGAGGGAAAAAATCAGCCACTGGTATAGGAAAGAAAGAACATATCAGAATATATGGGAGAGTGGTAGTTACACAGTCTAGTGGACAAGCAAATAGAGCTTGGTGCATTGGACAGACTATAAATCAATTTCTGATTCTTCTGGTCAAGTTGTAAATCATAGTTGTGCCACAGTACTGTAGGCTTTTATTTGTTGATGTGCTTGATGTGGGGGTACACACTGCTTAAATTGGGTGCCTTTTGCAAGAAAGAAAAAAAAATTAATTAAAAGATCTGAGCACTAGCTTGTGCTGAACATGGAAATAGAAGCAAGGTCACCATTTAATGTCACAGATTTCCTACAGTTAGTTAATATTACAGGAAAACCCATTTAGTAAAGGCACAATTCCCCCTCACTTCCCCTCATACAATAGGAATACAGTATCTTGCTCCAAAAATAAATACCTTAAAATGTTATCCTTAATAACTGTCCTTTATCCCCAGTATTTACATAGCTAGAGAAAGCTGTTTACATAGAGAAGCTAATGAGAGTTATTCCATGCAATTGATTCAGTAGATTGACTGAGTGCTTTTTTGCAAATGGCCGCTTCTAGCACAGAAGACCTGAGTATGAGTGTGCTATCAGATATCTCTTCCTTTTTGGCTCTGGTGGAACTCATGCGTTGGTTGGCTTTTGGTGGCGTAGGATAGAGCTGCCTTACTAGATAAGCATTTTCTGCCTCCAATTCACAGAATGAGTTACTGTATTCACTGCTAACTAAGTTGAGGGCAAGTTCCACATTTAAAAGGAGGGATTTGAGGCTTACAAAGGTAAGGATAATGACGATGATTCTGGAGAGAAAATTGTGGCAGACCTGTCTAGACCACCTTTAGTCTGCAATATCTGTGCAAAAGAGCTGACTCTCAGAAGAGTAGAGGGGGTGGTGTTCCACATTATTTGTTTATAATTGTTCATTCTCTGATATTGGAGCTTGTATAATGCCCAAAGCACCAAGATCAGGAGACATTTAATCCTAGATTACCATTTTTGTTACTTTTCACATGAATGCTACGTATTAAGCTTCAGTGTGTAATGTAGGCCTTGCGTTTGACATTTAGTTTCTGAATTTGAGCCTCTGCATTTAAGATAGATACATTATTTATTTATCAAGCACTAATCAAGCAGACTTCCTGGAAGATTTGATACTAGGAATTTCTTGACTGACCCTTAAAGGTCACAATTTATTGAGCCAAGCATTTATATAAATACTATTAAATGTCCTCTCTGAACACTGTTTGCTTCATTCTGTTGATGCCTCTGAATTTACATAATCAGCAGTATGTAAACATAAATACTTAAAAATGTGTGTGTTCCAATGGAAAAGTTCTCTGTGTGGCAACTTTTGAGGCAAGAATCTTTTTCTTTCTAGAAGAAAAATAGGAATTTTTCAGTAAGAAAAATATTGCACTATTGGTTTATTTTTTTTAAAAATTCGGAAAGTGGGTAATATGGCATGTAGAAAGTTACATGGAATATAGAGGGTTAATGCTCTATGTTCTTAATTGTAAATTCCAGTAAACATGGTTTCCGCTTTGATCCTATCAGGACTAATTCCTTTGTCACTCTACTAATTAATTCAGCATGCTGGAGAAAAGATGCTAATTTGGACATCAAAGAAGTAGAGGGTGGTTTTTTTTGTTTTTTGTTTTTAATCAGAGTTGTTAAAAAGATAAATTTTACTCCCATTAGACTGAATCTGGAAGCTCAGTCATTTTAGTCTTGTTCCCAATAGTTGAATATAATAAAAAAATATGTTCTTGTTCTCTCAGTATTGGCATAAAAAAACAGCAGCAACCAATATTAGTGTTAATAATGTAGGCTTCTTTAGTGAGATTGCTTCACCCTTAATAAAGAAAGAAAGCTTCTGAATATCAACTTTTTCTGCTTAACCTTTCTTTTTCCTGTTGCCTATAATCAGTTAAACCCCATTGTTGTATTGCTGCAATTGAACTCCAGAATGGATTTGCAGATAGTTAGTATGCACCTACTTTGATTTACCAAAATGTAGCTATGTTTAGAGCTTAATTTAAAAAATTCACATCAGATTTCTAGTTACAGAAAATTTAATAAATTGAACTGGACCACACCTGATTAAATTCATTAGGCAGTGGCCAGATCAGTTTTATCTTTCCACATAGCTTTCTGTGATGGTCTCAGTAGCCTTATGAATGCAAAGTTGGAATGTGTTTACTACAGTACTTAGAACTACTTCCATCTGCAGATAGTTCTGTGCTCAGTCCAGCTATTGAAGTGATCCAAAGCAAATTGAATGGGCTTGAAAATCCCAAGGTCCTTGTGTAACCACTCCCTGCTAGCAAAAGAAACCAAATCTAATTACAGTTCCTCTTGCTCCCGCCTTGCAACCTTTTCTTAGTTTGTGGAAAGGATGGTGCCAGACATGAAAGAAAAGGAAGGCGTGTACCTGCCTTTGCTGAACAGATGCAATTATTCTTTCTAGTGCTTTATTTTAAACTATGACTGACTTGCGCTTTCCAATTGTGTGCACTTGTTCTCCAAGCATGGGGTTCTTCTACTGAGACCTGCTACATATTCTCTAGTTCCTGCAGTACAGTAACTTCAGCAAAGTCTTTACTCCCAATAATAACATACGGCTTGCTTAGCTTCTGTCCATACGTAAACATTAATAACAAACCTTTTAGATATTTAGAAAAACACTAAAAATGTAAAACAAATATTTAATTAACATTGCTGTTAAAATAAACATAAAATGACTTTGGAACAGTAATCACAGGCCATTAATCTGACTCACTAAATTTCTTTACAGCACTGTCTAATACCCTGTAAAAGTGTATGTATGAAAGTAATTAATCAAAGCACAGCATTGCGTCTAGAGAGTATTTCTTCTGCTGTAAAGCTGAGTGATAAAATAACTTAAAACACACGGCAGTAGTGGCAGTCAATAAGCTTTTTATAGTCCCTGTGTGGACTTGAAAATCATACCTTATTAGTATCTTTATCTTTCTTGCTTACCCATTCACTGTTACTTGCATTCAGATTTAATTTTGAGGGTTATTTTTATATTTCTAGTCTTTCATAATGGAGCTGCTTTAATAATCTCAGCATGGGTTTTTTGTTCTTCATTTGCTGTGAAATGGGTGTTTCTGTTATATACACTTTACAAATCACTCTAGGTTTTATTTTCCAAATAATTTCTGGAAATGCCAAGATTTCATGGCATTGTTGAGATATGTGCGTGTTTGTTTGTTTTGTCATGTCTTGGGCCCTGTTGAATTATTTTTCTTTCACCACAGATGTTTGCAATTCCATTCTTTATTAGCTGCAGTGACACCTACCGATAGGGGGAACCTAATTAATGAAAGAATTCCCAATTGCTGAAATTAGCTAGCAAGCTGCTGTAGGACCCTACCCAGCAGATGTTCCTCCTGCTTAGAAGTGTGGGGACTTTATAGACCTCCCTGCTTTTTAATCCTTGAAGCAAATATCAACACATTTGAGGTCTGTTCTGTTCAGCACAGAAATGAAATGTTGCCATGACCACAGCTTTAGGTCTTGCATTTAGGACATTTTTCCCAGGAACAACAGAACAGGCCCATGGAACAGGAGGTTTGCTTTTGTCCTTGAAATCTTGAAATTTAAAAAGGGATGAAGACATGGACAGAATGAACAGTCCTCTAGTGTTTTTTCACAATCTCTTGACATTCACAGTAGAAATATAAACGTTCCCTCTTTTTATACCAGAGTCAATAATATAGTAGTAAATATTCCAGTAAGAAATCTCACATTTGGTATTCAAAGAGTTGATTCAATCAATGTTTCTAATGGAAAATACCTTAGTTATTCTCAGGATGTTGGTGATTTCTTTCAATGGATAAAGCTACTACTAGCAAAGGGAAATCCATCTAAGTAGTACAACACGTTTTCAAGAATAGTACATGGGCTTTCACGTTAGGATGACTCACTCATTTTCATCTTTCTGAGGGCAGGTCACGTAAAGAAAATCCCTCTCTATTTCTGCATGCAGGATTAGTCTGCTCAGAGCATTTGGAATATTGCCCTTGTATAGTGAAAAGCATACTAATGGTTTTATGGCTACAACTGCCTTCATAGGCATTTACACCAGGTAATCACAATATTACATACATTCATAACTTTGCTACTTGTTTTTTTCCCTATATTGTTATTTTAAGTGATTTCATTCCATACAAACCAATCTAGACAGATGCAAGTGGGAGGGTGAACACAATCTATTCATATTTCAGGTCTTCTAATTATATTCGTCCATTTGCTACGTAAATTTTTCAATAAGCAACAGTTCTGTCAGATATTACCTTAAGTGAATTTTGTTATACACAGTGTAGTGAAAAGAGCTTTTAAAGATTAGTGTGCAATAAATTTATTCACTAACCATTTTATTCTTATATCAATCATTTGAATATAAAAGGCATGTTTTACTGTAATCCAGTTATTTGTTGTCTGTAGATTTTGTAAACCTCAAGACTGAAAGCCATTCACTTTTCACAGAATTTTCATCTTAATTTGATTAATTCCACGATGCAGTTATGACAACAGGCTTGTTCCTGTGCCATTAAAGTCAGTGGGAGATTTGTCATTGACTTCACGGAAAAGAATCAGGCCTAATGTGAGGTTAGCAAGGAAAGAATTTGTCCCCTAAACATTAGAGAAATATTTGGCCTGGAGTGCACAAAATTATGCAAAATTACAATAAGTAGAAGTTAATTTCATCAGCCCATGCCCAAGGTAATTTAGAATACATCAGAGAACACAGACCTTTGCAAATATCGTAAATTTCAGGGCATGGTGTATACATACAGTCAAAGAAGATGCTGGATATTTTGTGGTTTTATGCCATACATGTGGTTTTCTAAATTGGTGTTGGATTTTTGCAATTATACACACACACTCTTAATGTCCATGCTTGAATTTTGCTGTACTGCAAAACATCATAAAAATAATTAGGAATAGATTTTGTGTTAGGGTTTAGTAATGAACAGAAGAGGTCAAAATCAGAACATTTTCCCAGCCTTGGACAACATATTGTGTATTTAATATGAAAGGTAAATATTGTAAGCCCACAGGGCTCCAGGGTGAAGCCAAAAATAGCAGGAAAAACTTGTTTTCATCAAGACCAACCCACCATTGCTAGTTTATAATTAGATCTGAACTTACCAATTTGGGGCGACAGCAGTGTTTGTGAAAGAGTTGTCAAATTGGCAGTTATTGCAATCAAAATTGTCCTTTTATTTAAAAAAATATTTCCCTGTGTAAGCAACAGATAATACCCAGACTTGAAAGTCAGAGAGGTTCAGTCTTTTTGTTGCATTTTTTGTTTGCTGCATCTCTAACTTTACCTCCCTGTAACAATACAAAATGCCCAAGAATAATAATCTATAAATACTCATATCAAATACTAGACTCCACAAACCCAGCATTGATACTATGGGGGAACTGTAGGCAGGAAGAATAGAAACAAACTGACAAAGTCAGGTTATGATCAGGACTCAGGAGAAAATGCATCGTCTCTTGAGAATACTGCCATGAGAGATCCTCAGTGAATATGCAGGTGCTAGAAAACAGAATCTTTTCCCATCCAACCTGCAGGTGTTGGACTCAGTTGTTTGGGTGGGGTTATAACATCTGCAAGGTCCCATCCAGCTCTTCTTTCGTGCCTGTGTCTTTTCACCTCCATGTCCATCTCTCTTGCTCAGTCCCACTCGCTCTCTCAATCGCTGTCTCGCATATATGTATACACACTCACCTCTACCTGTCTCTTCCTGACTGCTGTGTTTCCCCCATCAGATTGTGGAAAACTCCCCATCACAGGTATGAGGCTCCGCAGTCACTGGAGACCACAGGAATATAGAAGCTGATAATGGAGCTTTCCACTCATGAAGAACACAGTTCTGTCTGTTGTGATTCTGATAGCACCAGAATGAGATGGGACTATAGAAAAAGAACCAAGAATGGTTGGTTGGTGAGGCACGTGTGTGTTTGGAACAGGGATCCCTGAAAGAGAGGAATGAATCTTATGGAGCAGCAGGCCACTGGTGGTTTAAGTAGGATGTGGGGCTAGGGCTGCTACTGCAAAGATGTGGGAAAGAGTAAGATGAGGTATCTATAGACACCCCCCCCCCATGCCTCCAATATGCCCAGTCTCCCTCCTTATTCCATTGCAAAGAACCATCATGGAGCTCTTGTGCACCATGTGTAAGGGAGGGTCAAGTCCTCCTGCCTGGCACCTCTGCTGCTTTTCCCCCTCTCCTCCATCTTCACCATATCTCTTTCTCTCACCCTGAGAGTGGCTGCTGTCATAATGGAAATGCCTTATTTATCAGCAAAATTGGCCCTTTGGCATCTAATGACTTAATTTTTCTGTGGGCTCAAGCCCATTGATTAAATTCACTGGCAATGTGGATCGTTACTTTAGGAGTCAGAGGCTATGTTTACACTTGGAGCGAGGGGTGCGAGTCCCATCTCGCACATACAGACTCATGCTAGCTCTCATCAAGTTAGCATGGTCAAAATAGCAATGTTGCTGCAACAGCACAGCCTACCACTCCCAGTACAAACCCTCCTGGACCTCATGGATGCAGATTCAGGGCAGCTAATCTGTTCCACTGCTGCCCACTGCATATGATACCATCGCTACACTACCATTTTTAGCCCGCTAACTTGATGAGAGCTAGTGTGAGCATGTCTGCGTGAGCTGGGCATTGCACCCCTAGCTCCAAGCGTAGACATAGTCTGACTGAACATTCGCAGAATTCCAGCTTTGGTCAAAGGAGGTAGATGATTTACAACTTAAGTGTTTGTAGTGTAGTTCAGCTATCGTACTGGAGACAGTTTGGACTGAAATGAAAAATAAGAAGGATAACCAAGGAAATGTTACTAACTTCCATAGAACAGCCTGAAAAGTTGTAAGTGTATTAATGAAGTTAAAATACAGCATGCTCAATGAATCAATAATTTTTGTAAGTCATTAGCCTTAATTTTCATGTAAAGGCACTTGAAAGGTTGGAATATGATAAAAATGACTGCTCATTTTGTGACCTGTGACATTCAGGATTTCAGATTTGGGAGTTGCAGGGGTTAGTATTTGGTAGGCCATAATGCCGTGTGTGTCCAACCTCAAGATCTAACTCAATGAGAAATGAAATGTAGCTTTGGCACATAGTAACCTCTTGCAAGCTCTGTGAAGTAAGGAATATATTTTTACATGTCTTTGTACAGTGCATAATACAATGAAACCCCAGGACTGATTGGGGTCTCTGGGGCACTCTCATAAATGAAATATTAAATAATAATATATTATTAGATAGAAAGTAAAAGCATTTAAAAGGGGACTTTTGTGAACTAGCTATCTCTCTAATCTAGCAATAGAGCAAGATTTGTTTTTCATGCTGATTGCACCTTCCTATGATTTTAAACAAAATTCAACCCTGTATCTTTAAATTAAAGCCATATGTGAACAAGTGACAACTTTTACTGATCGGAGCAGAATATGTGGTCAACTCTGTATGTTGGCACAAAAGATTGCTCTGAAGATTGCTTTCAGAGAGCCTATTTTCTGGTAAGAAGAACCTTCAGCTGCTTTGAAATGCGTGCTGATAATAGCTTAGCATAGCAGTCCCTTTCATTTCAGGTCTTTGGGGGTGGGGCGAGGGAGTAATTTCTCTAACGCACAATGTCTTTAAAATCTCAAGGTTCAAATACATTCATAATCAATTACTGTATAAATGGTCTATAGTCAGAATAATTGGTCATTTATTTTATTATGTTGTGCTTTTGCGATAGGTCCCTTACTTTAGGCAATAGCTCTCTGTTATGGTCGCTTAAATCTCCAGCTTTGTTCTGTGCTCAGTAAACAGTGCATTTTTCCTCCACTAATTTTTTCCTCTTCCCTGACCATTCCCTAATGCCTTACTCAGATTTGGGAAGAAGAAAGAGGAGAAAGATGGGAAAGCTGACCACAAAGGAAATCCAAAACATGGCACTCTGAGAGAAGAAGAACTAGAAAAGATGAAAGATGAGCGTGAGAGGTGAGTAAATCATGTAAACATCTATGTTGATTAAAAGAACAGAAGGCAAGGACCTCCTATGGTAGGAGGGAAAGCCAGGGCAGTTGTTCCAGGCCTGGGTCGGTGATATGCCAGCCCAGCCCACCGGCAGTAGATCTCTGTAATGAATTATAGAATCATAGAAGATTAGGGTTGGAAGGGACCTTTGGAGGTCATCTAGTCCCGCCCTCTGCTCAAAGCATGACCACATCAGCCAGGGCTTTGTCAAACCAGGCCTTAAAAACCTCTAAGGATGGAGATTCCTCCACCTCCCTAGGCAACCCATTCCAGTGCTTAACCACCCTCCTCGTGAAAACTTTTCCCCCCTAATATTCAACCTAGGGACAACAACGTTAGGCCAGTCTTCTGACTTTCCCTTTGTGAGGCTGCTGCTGTGATGGGCTACTGCATAACAGCATCTGTTCTACTTCCTTTGCTTCTCTGACAGGACTTCATGCATTCTCTGCACCGCCTGGTGCAGCAGCTCCTCTTCAGGGCCTATGATACAAAATGCAAGTAAGAGGAGTGTCTCCTGAGGCCAGGCCTCATTTCTCCTCCCTCCCTCTCAGTGCTGTGAGCTGCTACTTCTGGAGCTCCATGCATTGGGCTCCCCATCTCCTCCCTAAGGCAGTCGGAACAGCTTCTTATAATCTCTAGGCTCCCTTTCCTCCTACAACCCCCAAAGTGGTTTCCAGCGCTGCAGGTCTCTTCTGACTTTGGCTGATTCTAGTGCCAGTCAATACGTTTTATGCTTTAAGTGCAGCTTTGGTATATTCATCTTTGTTATTGTCTCCTTTTTTGGGTTGTGTTCACTTAAGGCTGTAGAAGAAATTAAACTCTAGATTCATGTTGTAATAATATTTAGTACAGAAATGCTGAAGAGGCCCAAGGGCAATGGGAATAAAATAGAGCCCAAAAGTTAGGATAGGTTCTGAGAGACTGAAGAACAATTGTAAACCAAAGAGTTTTTATTTTACTTCTGTTTTTTCATCTCTCATAAAATATGCCTGTCCCATCCATAATCTCAACAGCCTGGCTGCCTTTCCAGCCCAATAGAACCAATAGTTTTACTTCTCCCGGCTTCCATCTTCGTTCTTTAAAAGCCTGGAAAAATAGGTAATCCTTACAGTGCTGCCCTGAAGGTGAGCAAACTCTTCTCTCCTCCTCCCCAAACAAGACTAGCCTTCTGGATGTAACCACATTACCGCAAAGTGGGTCTTTGTTCCCTTCAGTAGATGGTGCGCATAAGAGGTTAACGAGTTTGCTACAGTTGCCATCAAGGGGTCATAGTCTCTTAGCTCAAGCAACGCTTTTTGTGTGAGAGGTCCCACACTGCATATTATCTGTGGAGGGAGGCACACTGCTGGGCCCTCCTTCCCTCATTAGAATATTCTGCTCATTGGGATAATGGGGAAAAAATGGGCATCACTGCTTTCTCAGTGTACCTAAGCAGCTGCCTCTTTGCAGAGATGTCATACACACAGGAGCTAAAGGGACAGCTCTACCTTTGTGTTGCTGGTCACTAGCCATTTGAGACATCTACCCTCCCTTAATGTGCTGTGGCCCAGTTGGGGGGCTATTGCACAATGGATTTTAGTCATATGACCTAGTAAACTAATGGGATTTGATTTGGAAAAAAACCCCAAAGGTCACTAATAATATTTATTCCACTCATTTCAGGAGATGGTAGGCTATTTAGTTGCTGCAGTACTGATATTGGATATACTTACCCAATGTTTTAAATAGATAGTTTATCTAAATTAAATAATGTCAGGGTAGGATTTATGCCATTTGCTTTAAAATTGCTGTAGCATGTCCCTGATTTTGCCAGGCAGTGGAGTGCCTTCTTTATTTTAAACTGCTGATTCCCAATTTGGATGCTGGCAATTTGAGAGGTATGTGTCCTTCATTTTAAAGAAGCCAGTGTCTTTTATTAGGATACTGGCAAGCTAAAAAGTATGTATCCCATCTGTGAAAGGGCCAGTGTCATTTACTAAATCGTTGGCAGACAAAAAGGAATGAGCCTTTCTGTCTAAAGGGCTAATGTTCCAATTGCACATGAGATAATTGTTCTTAACATTTCTTTAGTGTTAACAACTTTTTAAAAAATCATAGTCACTGACTGACTGTACATTGGTAAGGATGTATTAGAAAGAGGCAGCCTAATATCTTCATCATTCTGTTTTCTTTTCTTTATAATGATTTAACTTTCTGACCTGGAAGTGTTTGGACTGAAATAGAGAACAGCAGGTGTGTTGAGAACTTAGATGAGAACTTAGAGGAGTTATTTTTAACTCACTTTCTTGATTCTTATTTGATTCTTCTTCCACAATGCAAAAGAATAGAAATATCACCCTCTCTCCTTGAGGTAATTCTGCTTACATGGGTAAATTTTTTTTTTAAATCCTCAATTCCCAAAAGCGGTATAACATATACTGTATATACAAGCAGGTCATGACAGTTCTCTGAATAAAACAAGAATATAGTTCTATGTGTTTGGCAGTTCAAGACTACCTACAGACTGACTTTTGAACCCTATCTTGTATTACTGGTTCCAGGATAGCAAAGATTTTATCAGTGATAAAGGAAAAGTACATGCTGTTGCAGATTTTCTCACAACATATTTCTGTGCAAGAATGATATGAGCGGTTGATTAAGATCAGCCTCAAGATAAGTAACCCAGTTTAAAGGAAATTGAGTACTTTATATTGTTGTTGTCTATTCACCTATGATGATGCTCAGGAAGACAGTAAAGAAGAGTTTTATAGCTGTGTCCCAAGATTCAGTAATCCTATAATGTATAATGTAATTCAAGCCTAAGATTTTAATGCACATATTGGCAAAGAAAACCATGCGGAGAGTACACCCCATAGATCTCTCTGCTACTATGACTTCACTAACTGCAATTCTGCATATGTTGACTCATCTTTAACAAACCAGGCTTCACTAAAGATTTACTAGAATGTAAGCATCATATTTTAAGCTGCACTCTTGTGTGGAGTGAAATGTGTTTATGACAGAACTAACAAGTGCTTAACTGTAGAATGATGGGCTACAGAACTGCAAACAAAATAATCTCATAACTAACCTTCACAAAGTATTAATTACTTTTCTAATTTTGACTTTCATAAGCGATATTAATTACCTATCTAATTTTACCTTTCCATGAATAGTTACTTGAGTCATTTTTATTCAGAAGTCTCAATTCCTAGAATAACAAACTTAGCTTGGCTGCTTGAGGTTGTATTTCAGTTAAATGCTGACTGCCCGGGTTTTTCAAAAGTCTGCCACACTAACCAATACTCCTTCACCACACATGCACATCTGACAAATTTTTTTTCAGACCCTGAGCTGTCTATATCAAGTGTTAGTGGAAGAGGTCAGAGTAGCTGATTTTTGGGATGGGTGGATAGGATTAATGATCAAGGCCATTTCAGCATCCTAGCAGCTGTGGACCTTGCATGATTTTAGGAGGTTGGGTTTGCATGCACTGCACATTTGGCATGCCTCCAAAAGCACAAGATCTCTGTGGAGTGTGTTTTCCAATAGGAAGTGCATTTTCAACTTAGAAGAATAGAATTTTTTTTTGGAGTTTTGTAAGGTGTAATTATTCCACCGCAATAAAATATTTCATAAAGTCCATGGGGCATCAGACTGCACATATGACCCTTAAGAGGGGAAATGTTGTTGCTGTAACCATTTACATCTTATTTCCATTCTATATCTTTCTTCTTTAACTCTTTCTCTTCTGTGTTCTCTTTCCTTGATTCTCTGTACCAGTTTTGTATCATCAACACATCCTACACTAAAATGTGAAGGTAAACATCATTATTATGATTATTATTTACAGTGCTGTCTGGAAAAAAAGAATTCCATTTTGCAAAAATAATTTGATGTTTTGAAATTTATTTTTGTTCCACATCAGAACAAAACTAAGACCTTTCATAATTGTTCATGAAAGAACATGAGAGAGAAATCATTAAATGTTCACTGGGCCAGAGAGAGACTGATTCTATAGCCTAGACACTGGGCACTTACCGGCAATGTGGGGGAGCCAGGTTCAAGTCCCTGTTCCAGTTCAGGCTGAGCCATGACTTAAACCTGAATTTTCCATATCCCAGCCCTAACCACCAGGCTAATGGCTGTTTTGGGGTGAGTTTCTCTGTGATTTTGCTTCCTGAACATGAAAAACTTTCCCAACGAAGACTATACATTCCTGGAAAAAGTTTGTTTCAATAAATTGGCATGTTCCATTGAAAAATTCCTCACCTGTTTTAATTATTTATTGTTTATATTATACTAGTTTCTACAGGTCCCAACCAAGATCAGGTCTTCATTGTGCTTGACACTGTAAAAACACATGCTAAGGCTCAGACCATGCCCAAAGTGCTTACAGGGTAGATAGAAAAGATAAAGGGTTGGAGAAAGAAAATAGTATTATTATCCTTTTTTTACATATGTCAATTCAGTGATTTGTCCAGGGTCACAAAAGGAAGTTTCTATCAGAGCTGGGAACTGAGCCCACATTTCCTGAGTCTCAGTCTACCGCCTCAACTAAAAAACTACCTTTTTTTTCCCTAAAATCTGTATTACATGCTCTGATTGATGTTACTACAGGTTTGAAGTGGTTAATGGAAATTTAGGATATTAGCCTTACTTTCTCAGTTATAGCCTTATCTGTATCTAATTGCATATGAAGTCAGCACCTCCTCTAGATTTCACAGTTTATTCCTTTTTTCCACTCCTTCAGCCTTTCATTGCTCATAGTAGTACATATGACTAAATCCTCACAGAAGAATGTCAGCACTTTATGGCAATATTGTATTAGGAGGTTTTCCTTACCCGGCTATTTGATTCCCTGAGCTGGTAGTTTGTCGTTCCTAATGCAAGTCAAATGGTTCATTGGACTGAGGCCCTATTTTAAATAAACTCATCATTTTGTTCCTGGTTCAGAGGCTTTGGCCATAATTAAACCTCAGCTTCAAAGGGCTAGAATCTGCCTATAAAAGGAATAAATGCAAATACTGTCTCTAAGGCTGATTTTTTTTAAAATGTTGTTCAATCTGAGTCAAATTTATATTTTTAGTATGTTCACAGTCAGTTACTACAAAATTATCATTTTTTTATATTTTGAAAACAAGATGTTGTTTTAGTAAATTATCAGATACTGGAAGAGCTGGTCATTTTATTTATTTAATTTTTTCAACCAAGACTTTTTCCCCTCCATTCCTGTCTAACTCTTGTGGGGCTGCCTTTTAATTTTCTAACATTTGAAAACTATTGTAAAACAAACAAGAAAAATATATTAGGTACTTGAGCTTTATATGTAGTAATTTATTCTCTTTTCAAATGCAAATAAAGTGAATATCAGTTGAAAAAGAACTATTTTTTCCTGTTTGTTTAGGATTATTTTACTGGAGTATCCCTGCTGAGACCAAAGTCTCCTTTCCAGCAGAGTTGAACATCTTACAGACGTTAGAATAAAATTTCACTAAATGAAGTTCCTTATTGACACTGGGATGATTTTAATAAGTAACATATGACTTAGTGAATATAAAGGCACACTCTGTACAGAATAATGTTCTGCACTTGTTCCTTATGAGAGGTAGCAAGTTTATTTTGTTAATTAAACCTTAGTTTTGTGTTTTTCATTGGAATTAATTGAGGAGATTTAAAGTAGCATTAAGTTTTTGTGCAGAACGGTAGGAAAGCAAAGGGAATATCTGGCCCTTATTTTCAACAACTGGCCTGAACAGAATGGTTAGGTCAGAGCAAATCTTAAACTTGGAGAAAGTTAATTGGATTCAATTTCTACATTCAAGATTCTAAGTTTTCTTTATTTTTCAGAATCCTTCCAAAAGTTGCTGAGACCTTCTCCCTTGTCTTATCAGTTGCTGCATTTGTTTTCCATTCCCATAGTTTAAATCAATACATGTGTTTTTTATATTTGGCAAACTGAAATTTAATTTTGTAGCTGCTTGATCTCCGTACAAACGAAATGCATCTTACAGAAATAAAAACATTCAGAGAGAAAAACATTTTGAGAGAATACTAGTGAGTGAAAATCTATTCCTGTTCTACCATCGTTTATTTCATTTTATTTAATTATGGAGGATTTGTGTGTTACTGGAAATCGAAATGAAAACCGGAATAGCCACATGAGCTGCAATCTGATAAACCAGCCAGCTATTGTTTGGAATGAGAAGTGGATGCTTGTGGTGTTCAAAAACAAACCCTTAAAACAGGTTGAACTGTACAGTACATTTGAAAACCTACACACACAGATTGCTAACAAACCCCTGTGGCTTTTGTGTCTGTGCTATAGTCTGCTGAGTCTTGGATTATTATTATTATTTTATTTTAATAAAAATAAAAACCTGAAGATGGTGATATTGATTCTTTGATATAATCTTATTAATTGATTTTATCACAGCTCAACTCTGGGAAGACCAGACCAGTTTGGGATGCCTGTGTTTTTGTATCACTCTTTACTAAGGGTTAATCCAACATGGCATTACTGTTCATTGAATATTCCTGACTTTGCAGCACAGCTAGGTCCTGTGGTTTAGACAAAATAAAATGTTGGATGGGATCCCAGTTTTAATAGTCCCAATTTATTATAACCATTGAACCCTGATCAGATCACGGATTGGATTAGATCCCAGTTTTTTAAATGTTCCAATTTATTGCTGCCTTGGAACCTTGATAACAATACATATTTGATTAAGGCTTCAGTTTTCAAAAAATTCAAGTTAATTACTTGTAGATTCTTATTAGATCATAGTAGTGTAGTATGGTATGTAGGGGCTATGAAAAAATGACTGGCTGATGTTGCGCAGGTCAAGGTCATCGCTTCATTTTGTGCTGACAGTATAAAGTTCTCAGATTTCTGTTTATTACAGTGGCAGCACTTGCACTGGACAGGGGCACAGATGAATCCCGTCCTATTGATTCTAAGTGGTTCTCATTTTAGATCTGCTTCTGCTATACATACCGGAACGTGTAATAAAAGCCTGCCATTGAGTAGGGCAGGACTGATATTTGGCTTTGACTGACCGATGTCAGTAATCATCTCCCACCTTTCATAGGTCACAACATTGCATTTAGAACCCAGTGGCAGATTTTGGGCTTCCAGTTCCAATTTGTTGTTGCTAAAACAGAATTTACTCCGACAGACTCAGCAAACTACATACTGCTACAAAGGAGGACACCTCCAGTACAGTGCTGGTCTGGGACTTGAGCCCAGAATGTTCTGGCTCAGAATAGAACACTGTACTGGCAGTGGGAGCCAGACTGATGCACGGTATGGATTATTTGACAGATGATCTTTTTGTCCAATCACCAGTCTTCTTTCCCAGATGCCATAGTCTGTGGCCATTCAGCACTTTCCAATATGTCGTAGTCCGGCCCCCTAAAAAACCCCAAAATTTCATCTCTGTAGCATAGTCTCACTGGCTTGCCCTTCATTGAGATAATAATTTCACTATGTTCTGGATGCTCTTTTTCGGAGGTGCTGGCTGGCCAACCAAAAAGTGAGAACATTTTGTTGGTAATGGTCTGACCCTCTCTTGAGTAAAATGCCAAGCTGTGATACTTTTTGTTTTGTTTGAAGATACACCTTTAAAATGATGCTGTCAAAGAGAATTATAACTGATTGCATTATTAACTGCTTACAAGCTAAAAGTATACTTCATAGGAAACATGGGATTAAAACAGAACTTGAAAAAGCAACATTTAATAAGAACTATCTAGTTTTGTTACTGCTGCTGGAAAGCTTAGTTGCCGAGAGACAGATTGGGACAGATCCTCGGCTAAGGGTAATTCTCTTTTCCATTGCTCAAGCAATGCAAAGGGCACTTCAAGTTGACTTGACAGGGGAATTTTCAAGTGCCATATGGGCTGGATCGACACATTCTGCTGCACACAGGGAGCATTCAAAGATGGGGGCTCAAGCATGCCACTTTTCTCGTGACCCTGGACTCACAGAATGATTCCTAGGACACAGTATCATCTGGCATAAGTTAGAGAAGCCTGGTGACTGCTCTAACTTACCACTGAAGTTAGTTCAGTTTCTTGCCAAAACCAGTGTCAGAGCAGGCAAAAAAATGGCTAGGAAAGCCACCATTGCCTTCCCCCTCAGTATATACAAGACTATATGACCATCAGCACCTTGCGTCAGCATGTGCTTGGGGCAATACCATAACTACAGACAACTTCTCACTCCCCCTCTCTGCCAAAGAGTCTAAGAAACAAGTTTGTAAGCATGGGCAGTCAATGAGAGAGATTTTGTGTGTGCGCGCGCAGTGCGTGTATTTAAGTTTCCATATCAGATTTAGTACTGGAAAAACTAAAGATCCTAAAAGCCACATCTCTTCATGTTTGTTCATCCCAATTTTAAATCACAGACTATTAACTAAAAAGTCAACCTTTCATTCCCAAACTCAGGGTAGGTAGACTCTGTATATGTGTCTATAAACATAAATTGAATACAATATATAATAAAGAAATTCTTAGGGGAAAGTCATATCACATGAATATCGTTTTGAAACTTCCACTCTTAGAATTTCTTTCAAATGGAGAAAAATAATACTATTTATACTCTCCTAATACTTTGTGCTGTGAGCTCATCAGCTCTTGCTAGCTAAGCAAAGTTGTGACAGGATAGTGTTTGAACAGGAGGCTTTCCAAGAACACCTAGCTGCTACAGGAAATGGTGTTGGTGACTGAGTAGATGTCAGTCTTCCCTCTGAGTAGGTTGTGAACCAACGTTGCAGATAGTGTCTTTGAACGCAATGTCAAATCAAAATCTTTGCATACTGTGATCTGTACAGATCACGTGGCATTTTTCTTAAGAGCAGTGGTATTAACCTTGGTGTTTTTGCCAGATTCCAACTCTGATGCTCACTAAAGCTGAGTGGGTAATGTGCAGCGAATAATTTTCCTCCTATGGTTATTCTGCAATTTCCTCACATTCAATCATTATTCATTTTATCTGGTGGTTTACTTTTGAAATGTTTACTTTATGAGTAGATCATAGATATTCAAAACTTGAGCTGTGTTGTGTAGCTGTGATTGTTTTGTTTCTTTTCCTTGATTGGTTAAGTCGCAAGGGCTTTGGTGAGAATATTTGCATCTGCAAATACTTGCCTTCTGCAATTCTCTTTCTCTGACTGTTTGTTACAGTGAAAGTTGAAACAAACACAGAAGAGAGAAAACCAGAAGTTGATAAAAACCAAAGCAAAATGGCCTGTAGCCACTGGGGGAAGGTCTGCCGCTTGCACTATGGGCTCTTCTCCCACACTGCTGCCAAGCATCATTGACTGACTTTGTCGTGTCCTTTCATCTGTCAAGATGCTCAATGGCCATACCAAAGCAAATTCACTGAAAACAATTGAAATTACATTAGTGGAAAACCTAATATAGCATTCACCCTGCTGGTCAAAAAGTAGTAAATGTTCTAGTAAGTATGTTTTGCGTACCTAAATTTCTCCCGTACTTTAAATTAGATAGTGTTGCTGTACGCTGTTAAACTGCCATGTTTCACCATAGAGGTGGTTGTGCACAGTGGGGGACAAAGTAATCCCTCTAGTATGTCTCTCCTAGCGTCTTTGCAGGGATGTTGCAACTTACAAAATTAGGGTTTGATCCTACATGGCACAGGTTTGGTAGGGGTAGGGATGTGAGCTCAGGGTAAAGAGTGATGAGGAGGTGCAGGAATATGAATCTGCATTAAGGAGTGCACTGCTGCACGACTGCCTGTTTACTCCAGCCTACTAATGTCAAAGAGGAAAGTGGAGTGCACAGTGCAGAGTAGCTAAGTGCAGCACCTCACCATGTCTCCTGAGACACATTTATTCTCTGCCTACAAGCTGTCCCTTAGTTACCTTGCTTTCTTAAGGATAGAAAGTGGGGGTGTGTGCAAGAGGCTTGCGACTAACTTCCACCCAGTGCAGAGGACTGGGCCTACAACATTTTCTTGGTTGGACACCTACAAAGCCTACGCTCATGGCAGCAAAATCCCCAGTGTAGATGCAGCTATGCTGATAGAAGTTTTGCCCTGCATCTTGTTACAGTTGTCTACAGTTATGCAAACTGGGTGCAAAACACTCTATCAGCTTAGAATAGTAGAGTTTTACACTCATGTATATTACTATACAGAGTGCAAGGCAATTGAAAAGAAGTCCTGGGAGTCAAGCTGGTTTCTTTCCTTTTTATACTTGATATCTAGTAATAACAACGCTTCAGATTCACTTACACTGGTCCAATCCAGTGGCCTCCAGATGATACCCTCAGTTACCCATTGTTTTGGGGATTAAAAAATAAAGCACCAAATTATGAGAAATACTTAAACTTCCACTTTAAAATATTGGGCCTGCCCAGAAAATAAGAGATTGACAAAACACACATGAGACTTTTAAAAGTAACAAATACAGGTTATGAATAAGATTTACTAATACTGGTATGAAAAGTTTGTGTGCATGTCAATAATGAAAAATTAAAAAGTTTTAAAAGCATTTGGCCTGATGCTACCCTCAGATATTCACATGAAATACCCATTCACTTTAATGAGTGTTGCATTTGAGGGTCTAAAGGCAGAATTTATTTGGTCCACTTTCATGTAGATGAATGAAAATATGTTTTAGCCACTGAAATATAGGCTAAGTCTACACTGCAGGGTGAAGTCGACTTACCTAACATTGATTTTCAGCCGCCGATTTTTAGAAGTTGCTGGAGCATGTCCACACCATGCTCCTTGCTCCAGGGTGGTGCGTCCACACTCACCATGCTTGTGTCAACAGTCAAAGCACTGCACTGTAGGTTGCTATCCCACAGTGCAACTAGCCATGGGGGCTGTTGGGACGAGTTTCATTGTCCCATGATGCAACACTCCTTCCCCCTCCCTTCTTGCCCCAAACAAACAGGAAACTGGTTTCTCACTGTTTGTTTATGCCCCTGCGCTTGCCATTGCTGCAGAGAAATGGAGCAAGCTCAACTCTGCACTATTATTGTGAGCATCACAAATACATTGCGGTTTATCCTGGAGTATTTTCAAAGGAGAACCCGAAGCACAGGCAACAGCGATGTCCCCAAGGCTGCCCTGCTACAAGCCATCGAGTGGAACAATACCTGATTGCTGCAGGCTGTTATGCATCATCTGCAGTCCATGGAGCACCGGTTCTGGTCCCAGGAAACAAGCACAGACTGGTGGGACCGCATCGTTATGCAGCTGTGGGATCATGACTAGTGGCTGCAGAACTTTCGCATGTAAAATGCCACTTTCCTTGGACTAAGCGGAGCTGGCCCTGTCCCTGAAGCACATGAATACTCGCTTTGAGACAAGCTCTGACAGTGGAGAAGCGAGTGGCCTTCGCTTTCTGGAAGCTGGCAACCCCCGACTGCTACCGTACAACTGGGAATCAGTTTGGAGTTGGTAAATCTACAGTGGGAGCTGCTGTGATTCAAGTGTGCAGGGCCATCAATAGACTTCCGCTATGAAGGGTAGTGACTTTGGGAAATGTGCAGAACATAGTGGACGGGTTTGCCGCAATGGGGTTCCCAAACTGTGGGGGGGCCATCTATGGCGCACACATCCCTATCTTAGCTCCTGCCCACCTAGCAACAGAGTACATTAACCGCAAAGGTTACTTTTCCATGGTGCTGCAGGCCCTTGTAGATCACAGGGGTCGGTTTACTGACATCAATGTGGGGTGGTCTGGAAAGATGCATGACGCGTGCATATTTAGGAACTCGGGGCTGTTCTCTAACATGCAGGCGGGCACTTCCTTCCCAGACCAAAAAAATTCACATCGGGGATGTGGAAATGCCAATAGTGATCCTGGGGGATCCTGCTTAACCCTTGCTCCCTTGGCTAATGAAGCCGTACATCGGGCACCTTGACAGCGACAAGGAGCGTTTTAATAACAGGCTAAGCATTTGCAGAACAGAGGTGGAATGTGCGTTTGGGTGTTTTAAGGCCAGATTGAGAAGTCTCCTTACTAGGCTGGACATGAGTGAAAAGAACATCCCATCAGTTATATCTGTGTGCTGTGTTCTGCATAATGTGTGCAAAGCGAATGGGGAAAGGTTCCCCCAGGGTTGGGCTGTGGAGACAGAAAGACTGGCCGACAATTTTGAGCAACCAGATGGCAGCAATATACTCAGTCAACCGCAGACCGCTTCGCCTTCAGGAAACACTGAAAACCAGGTTCTGCAATGAGATGCAGTAATGTTTTCTGTTGTATGTTTGGTGTCTTTGCTTACCATCCCTCCTACCATCGGTATCAGCATCCTCCAAAGCCCTCCCCAAACAAGCTGTGAATTAATAAAGAGACATTTATGGAAAAGATGCAAACTTTTCTTTAACATTCAAGTCGGTGGAGGTGGGGGACGAATGTTCATTCAGTCTCAAGGGGTAGCGTGGTTGCTTGCAGGACAGTTGTCAGCAGGGCCACCGCAGCTTTCTGCTTGCCTTCACCGGGGTGGAATACACCACATACTGCAGCCTGGCCAGTCTCTTCCGAGACTGTTTGGGGAGACAATGGGGGGAGAGCAGCAAAGCCATAGGTGGAAGAGTGTTCTGGAGGGGCTGCAGCAGGACTCCGTCCGGCCGCCGCTCCTCCTGAAACTCCACAAGCCACCTGAGCATGTCTGCCTGATCCCGCATGAGTCGCAGCATCTCCTGCTGGTTACTGTGATCCTGCTCCTGCATGGCTCTTCAATCCTCCCTGTCCATGTTCTGGGACAAGGTCAAACACCACGCTTGGAGCTCTGTCTCAGCGGCCACAGAGGCATTCATGAGCTTGCCAAACATGTCATCCTGTGATTTTTTTTTTTCTTCTTTCTGATCTGCGATAGTCTTTCTGCAGCACTTCTTGGAGGGGGGACAAGGCCGAGGTGTCTGCAGAATGAAAAGAAATACACAACGTTGCCATTGTTAGCAGACCCAGAAAACTGAAGCAACTGCAACAATGTATAAAATACTCCCCTTAGTGTGCGCAAGGCAAAGCCAGACCCGCATTCCATTACGAGAATCTCGGAAGGGTCGGCTCGCCATGCTGTTACAGAGATGGTAAGCCAGGGGCACTTTACTCTGCTATAGAAAGGATTAATGATCTCTAAAAAGCTCATTTAAAATGTCCTGACTGGGCGCCACGGTTTAATTAAGGTAACCGTTTAGTGATGAGGTAGCCACAGTGGATCTGAGGACAGCGTGAGTGGGTTAATAGTCTCATCAGATACCTTTTGGAAAATAATTTAAGTGTCTCAGTAGGACAATACAAAGAGGACTAGAGAGATAGAGGGTATCGGCTTTATAGCTCGGGTACTTTAAACATGCACCGTCTTCCCTAGGTGACTATGAGCAATATCAGTCCCCTGAGGGTAATGCATGAGGTAACGCATGAGGAAAGGGAAGATTTGCTGCATGTGGGGTGCCGGCCTGGCCCTTATGCTGCTATGCTGTGTTCCGCCATGATTCCAGCTCACTTGATTGCAGCGTGGCGCAGCAAAGTATCCTACTGTGGAGGAAGAAACAAGGCTGCCCTCCCCCGAAACCTTGTGCAAAGGATAACAGATTACCTACATGAAAGCTTCCTTGAGATATCAACGGATGATTCTCGGAGCATACCACTGCACATAAATAATCTGTTCCGGGAGTAACCTCCCAGTAAAGTCCGCTAAACACTTGAAATTCTCTTATCCCCATTTAAAAGGACATAACTGCTAAGCAGAAAAAAATCCTCACCAGATGTGCCTTCCCTGGGATCATTATTGCATTTCTGTGTGTTGCTGGACTGCTCTGGGGTCAGGAATAGGTCCTGACTGTCTGGGAGAACGGACACCCTGCTCTCCTGCACCCAGCTCTCCTCATCGTCCTCCTCCTCCTCAGCCACGGAGTCCTCATCATTGTCACTGGAGTGGGATGCAGCAGAGGTATCAGTGCTGCGTGGCGGCACCGTGGTGAAGTCACTGCCGAGCATTGCAAGCAGCTTCTCATAGAAGCGGTATGTTTTGGGTGAGGAGCCAGAACGGCTGTTTGCTTTCCTTGCTTTTTGATATGCCTGCCGTAGCTCCTTGATCTTTACGCCGCACTGCAGTGCGTCCCTGTTGTGCCCCTTCTCCAACATGCCCTGGGATATTTTCCTGTAAATATCCAAATTTCTTTTGCTGGCTCTTAGTTGAGCCATAACGGACTCCTTGCCCCACAGACCGATGAGATCTAAGACCTCTGATCAACTCCATGCTGGAGCACGTTTGGGCCTTGCAGTAGCCTTGATGAGTACAGCTCTCCACGCTGGCTGCACAGGAAATGAAAATTCAAATTTTCCTGGGCCATGATGGGAGTGTCCATTTCCGTTTTCCATGGCCACGTAACAGCAGAGCGCGAATGTCCAGAGCGGTCACAATAGGGCATAATGGGATACCTCCCGGAGGCCATTAACATTGAATTACGTTACGCTCTGTCTACACTGACGCAAAATTGACCCATGAAATTCGATTTACGCGCTACGCCACTTGAGAAGGTGATTTTATTACGTCAACTTTTGCCGCGCCTTAAGTCGACAGAACTACCCTCCCGGTGTAGACGCAGGCTTTAGGAGATCGACATAAGTGACGTTACGTCGATCTCCGTCGCCAGTGTTGACCAGGCCATATTTTGCTACCAACTAGAAAAGAGAATTAAACATTAAACCCAACTGGGGCAATAGGGTACTTTTCTCCTAGACAATGCTTTTCTCGATATATGTATGAATTAGGGAAATGAGAGACAAAAGCAGAAATGTTATGTAAAATCATAGGTGAGATATTAAGACTCTAAATCAGATGTAAATTGGGTAATCGCTGCAGTTTGGAGATCTCAGGCAGCGTCACGTGAATGGAAATATGCAGTGGCTTTTATTCCACTACACACAAGGAAAGACCAAATGAATGGAAGAATGTTTATTACACCAATTAATCTGATTAAAAGACTTACAGGATTGGGCCTTTTTTGTGCAATTCCAGCTATATCTCAAGCCGCTTGCACAGCCATACCCTTTTCACTATATTAATTGCAAATAGAATACTAATTATCCTAAAAACCTATGCCTCCTGCCTATCTATTCCTGTTGTACACTTCACCTTTGCTTGCTATTGTTCCTTCTCCTATTCTACCTTTTGGGAATTTCCTTCACTGATGCACTGAGTATCTTGCTTGATCAAATCCCTCCTTAAAACACACTTGTTCTGCAAAGCCTATCAAATTTAATCCTCTATACCAAAAAGTGTTGCTGTACTCTATTAAAAATAAAACAACCCTTCCTCCCCTCAACCACTCTTTGTGAAATCCATTGTTTGGTCACCTGGTGTATTTTCTGTTTGATTGTATTGTTTATTTAGATTGGCACCTTGGGGCATGGTGCTAAGTAGATTGTTGTACCACTTGTACATTTTCAGCAGAAAGTTGTTCATGTTGGCTAGAAGAAAATAGTACATTATCTGCCTTTTGGAATCCCTCAAGCAATTTCAGTGTTGTCAGTAGAAGCCTTTCAGCTGTGTCTATATAGCCACAATTGTAATTGGAGCCTTTCTGCAGTAGCTAACAATTTTTGTTCATGGTTTCTTTACAGATGGTAACTGACAATATTTGGTTTGTATGCTGCACATTGTGCTAACCAGTTGTTCATCTCACCTGAGATACAAAACAGAGAATTTGAAGGCTGGAGTGTTCTGCTCCTTCCCACTAAGAAAAGATGTGGTTATTGAACAGAAGTTCCTTAGAGAGTTTATATTGGTGGTACATAAAAAAGGTGCCAGCTATGTAATTTGTGTTAGTAAATCATATTGGAAGGATGTCTAAATTATGGTCCTTCAGATCTGGGGTAAAAAGTTCCTAATGCATGTAATTTCCATTTTTCGGAACTGACCTTGGCACTTAGAAGCCTAAGCCTCGTTGACTTTCACTGAGATTTAGACTCCTTCAATGTCTAAGCTACTTTTGAAAATGGCATTTGTTATTTTGAAAATTGTACCCATCTTTTTATCAGGGTTCTGTAAAAAAGGACTAACTTTTCCCTGATCTGCAATGTGAACATTTGACCTTTGCAGCCCAAAATCACATTGGCTTATTTGTGGCTATGCAAGGTTATGCATGATAGATTCTGGGTCTTGGAAGGTATGGAAACTCTTGAGGCAGGAACTATGTGTTTGGCTTTGGATGACAATTAAAGGGGAGATGGATCACAGGAAGTTAAGAGGGCAGGACATGCTACAGCATTTCTAACATGCCTACGCTCTAGCTACCTAAGTGAGAGGGCTGTGTTTTCACAGACACACAGCTAACGGAAGTTGCTGCAGTTGTCATGCAGTGGTTTCAGATGGCAGAATAGAGTGAGCAGAATTGATATGGGACACAGAAAAGGAAATGTCATTGGCTTCCCTCCATTCTATGTGGTTTATTTCCCATTTCCTCATCAGGAAGTTTATATAAACTTAGTATTAAGCTAAACTGTTCAGATCGTGACCTGTGCTTCTCATCTTTAGTTTCACTGTCGGTGTCATGATGGTGAGTGACATGTTATCTCTTGCTTCCACTTGTTTAACCAGACCCATCCTGTGAAACATGTTGGGCTCTTCTGTATTTGTAGTATTTTCATTATAGTTCCAAAGCTGTTTGCTGTGACAATTCTGTTGATCTGGCAGATTTTTGTGATGGGTGTAAGAGGCAACAAAAGAGAAGTAAGAGTAGAGGAACAGAATGGAACACAGTGCAAATGTGCAACAGATAGCAGGTTTGGAAGACTAGGCAGAATGGTATATGAGAGAGGAAGATAGTAGGGTGAAGCAGGATAAAAGCTTATTAGGCACTCATTGGTATATTTTATAGAAAACAAATGTTCTTACGGGTTGGGTCAGAACACGGTGATACTATGCAATCAGGATATTTAAAGCTTTAGAAAATGGGATAGAAACTACAAGGGCAAGAGGAGTAAGGGAAGGCATAGTAAAATAAGTAGTTACAAAAATGAAATTATACAGCCTGTGTAGTTCAATTCTCATGTCTGGTAGGGCTTGGTTTGAAATGAAAAACAGAAAGTGTAAAAGAGAGATCATTGAGCAGATTTTATAGATTTCCATGGAATAGTGAGAAAGAAACAAGAAATATTAATACAATTATAATAGCCCTGTTGAAATGATGAAACATTGATCATCAAGAAATTCACATAAGCTGGCATTGACTGGTCACTATAATATAGAAAGGAAGTAATTGTTCTTGAGCAGGTACAGCTTACAGCAGTGAAAGTGATTGTAGGCTGCATCCATAAGGAAAATTTGAAGAAGCTGGGCTTTTTTCACAGGAACAAAAGAAAATTGTGGTAACCTAATTCCGGCTTTTGTTGTGCAGAAGGTACTAGTATTGATGGCAGAGCAAATTACTTTCACTGTCAAACATGAAAGCAAGTTGCACATGATGTCACTGTATTGTACTACTCTGCTACCGTCAAGTCTGCAATCTCTAGGGGGTATGGGATGTATCGGTTCAGAGTCCATTTCAGTTCAGCATTGCAATTCCAATGAGTTGCTCCCAAGTCGTCTCCTCTAGAGAATGTGGTGTACTGATGCATTTTCCCTCCCTCAGGAGACCATCCAATGAGATACAACATCCCATCATTAAGGCTAGGAGACCTCTATGTTATCCCACACACACTTGTAGAAATTCCCTGATGTGCAATATAAAGATATTGGGCTAGATCAGTGTTTCTCAACGACCAGTCCATGGACCGGAACTGGTCCCTGAGATTTCCCTGAGACAGTATAGGAAGGCAGTCCCTGGTATCAAAAAGGTTGAGAAACACTGGGATAAATCATTAGCTGGTGTCAATAGGAGTACCTCCACTGAAGTCAATGGAGTTATGCCATTTTACACTAGTTGAGGCTCTAGTCTACTGTCTTCAGTTTCCTGGATATATTTGCAAATGCTCAGCACCCCTCAGGATTTGGCCCAATAGCCAAAAAAAAATCTTAAATTACTATAAAAACGTTTAATGGGCAAAAGGCAGAACTTTCAGAGACAGAGACTATAGAACTAACAAACGTATTGGGTCCAATAGCTATAAGCTATTTCTGTGGGGGGTTTTTAAAGCAAATAGAGTGCTTTCATCCTCACGTTTCTAAACATAACCTCTTGTGGGACATATAATATATTAATCTTTCTGCAAGATGATTTCTTGTGAAGGCACTTTATGTATAAAAGACAGAAAGCAGTGATACAAATCCTCCCCCTCCCCGCTGTATTGATGTCTGTAGCTTTATTGCAAATGGAAATCCATCCCTGTCATCGTAGTGCAGTAAGCACTCCCTGAGAATAGGATCCATACACTGCACTCTCCCTGGATAGATTGTTTTGTTGCAAGAATTGATCAGGTTATAACTGTTTTTCCCAAAATTACCTAACATAAACATTGGTGAATTTGTTCTGTCAGCAGTGACGTGGGCAGGGTGGGTCCCTCCTGCTGTGTAATCTTTCTCTTATTCTTATTTAGGAACCCACAGAGGATGAAGCCTTTTGCATATTTTCATCTACTCATTAATTACTTGTGCTAGGGCTGGTTTGAGATTTGACGCTACAGTATTGGAAGGAAAACAAATAGCTGCTTGTTAGTGTTTGTTTTCATCTGTATTAATTTCAGCATAGACTTTAATTGTATATCTATGCTTGTCTTTTTCTCCACCACAGGGTAGTCATGTGTCCCTGAATAAAGGCATGTCCCTTTTCCTCAATGTCTATTCCAGTGTCCCCGTCAGTTTTATAAAAACAATCTTCTCTCCCACTTTTTGTAAACCTCATCAAACTCTGGCCATCTGAAGGAGCCATAAGCCAACTGAGCCAATGAAATTGCCAGCAGTCTGGCTGAGAGCATGTGTGCCTCACTGACCAGGTCTTGTTATATGTCAACACCATGATATACCCTCCATGAGATCCCCCAGTGAAATCTCCCCTGCAGCATAGTACCAGATCCACGTGGAATCAAAGACTCACTTTGAATCCTGGCAGTGCTATCAGTGGTGAGCCTATAGGTTGGTCAGTCTCCACCATCTACACAAGGCTACTGACCCGGCTGAGTCAGCATGTGAATGAGATACAAAGAATGTGTGTGGTATAGAGAGAAAATGAGGGGATAGAAAAGGACACTGAAGGATTCAGAGAGAGGAGGATTGGGTAGAGGATAGAAACAGGAAAAGGCAAAAGAAAAAAAAACCTTAGAAGGTATCAGAACAGAAAGCCCAAGAGGTTTTAGGAATGTATTAGGATTGAAGAGATAAAAAGGAAATAGAAGAAATACAGTAAGAGCCAGGAAAACAAATAAATAACTGTTGCCTTGTCTTCAGTTACATTACAGAAAATGCAGTAAATGAATTGGGGCTACTTGGAGAAAACAGTGAAGAGGGCACAGACGACTACTGTTCTTTCACTCTCCCTTACTGTAACATGTTAGCTTTTATTCTGAAAGAGGGAGGGTGACATGGGAGGAGGAGGAGTGGAGTGTTATATGGCTGAGGAAGGGGAAGAGGAAAAATTGAACACCCTTTCCTTTTTCCCACCCCTTCTCTGCCAGCTGCCAAAACTTTTGTGTGCTCACCTCACTGACACCACCAAAGCTGTCTGCTGCAACATCCCCCCCACCACAGGATGCATCTTGGTTTTTCACACTGAAAGTCTGGTTATCATATTCATCTCTACCCCATCAACTGATATTGGTTTCTATTAGGGAAAGGCATGTCTTGAAAGGGTGCACTGTACATAGTAACATACTCTAGTATATTTATGAAAGTTTTTGATGTTTTGCCAAAGATAAATAGGATAAGATTACTTACAAGACTGGTTTTTTGTTGGAGAATTACATAGAACACTTTTAAATATATTTTCTAATGAAGCAAAATAAAAATCCTCAAGCACATACTCCAGTTGGTTGCGGATATCTGGAAAGACTGGATCAACTGGATGTACAGCAACTCATTAAGACCTCACTGTGCTTCTGCTGTCTTATTTCCAGGGCTCCATATACTTCAGGCTCCTTCCAAATTTTTTCCAAACCTCTACTTTTTTCATCTCCAGGTCTCTTGACTATTTGTCCTGCACACTCTGTTTGTGTGTGTTCTCCCACAATGGTCATCATTGTTTAACCACATTAAGTATTTTCCTACTTACTGTTCTTTCTATCTACTCACTAAATTTATTAAGTATAGGGAAATGCTGCTGCACTTCAGATACAGTGACGGTGGGTAAATGTAAACTTTTTAATGGCAACCAGTGCAGGTGTGATATGTGTTTCTGCCTTTCATCTATTCCTGCATCACACACTTCCATAAGTACAATTTACTTCAGAATATACTCTATGCTGTGGTTGACATGCTGCTGTAATTCTTCTAGTTGTGTTTAATTATGCCATCTTAAAGACAAGCTGAACATTTAACAGAAGTTGCACATTCATGGAACTTCTTTTTTTTTTTTTTTTTTTTTTTTTATTCCAGAGTAAATGTTGAATCATTGAAGTTCAGCTGGGTTTGAAATTTACCTGAATATGTTTTACCATTCCTATTCCCAACAAATAGTACAATGGCACTGATTAGCAGAAGCGTTTTGTAATACCACTTAAGGCTTTATCACAGTGGAGCACTGCCAGTAATAGTCTTTAATTCACTTATATGTACCAATTCATCTCTGTAAGATTTTTATTAATTTCTTCCCTGTTTTACTCTGTCCCTAGCCCTATGTAATGAGGAATGAGGTTCTCCATTTATGTAACGTGTATATGTGTGTGTGTGTGTGTGTGTGTATATAAAAATATATATAAAATTAAATCTCAAGTAAATTAATTGCTTCTGTTCCTGCTTTGCAGACAACTGTACCATCTTCACAGTTATTTCATAAGTTTAATCCACTTTCTCAAGTTAATTTATTTAGCAGAATATGTGTGGGCCAACAGGCCGAAGAGCCAATAATATTTTTATCGGCTAAGTTAAATGAAAAATGTGAAGATTAGGTTAGATATTTAAGCCTGTGTTGTGGATTTAACACAAACCTCTAGTAGAGAAGTATTTCTAAAACATTAGATCTGTGTGTGATAACTATCAGGAATACTTGTGAAAAACTGGAGCCTACTCTGCAATAGTCTTTGTTGTCAGAGTGCAGAATAACAACATGCCTGGTTACAAAGCTACATGCCAAAGGAACAGAACCCAGAGATTTCTGCTTGCATTAGAGTTCTACTGGCCTGAAATATATAGACAGTTTACATTTACAGAGAGAGATTTTTTAAATTTTTCTTGATGCATCAGTGTTTTGCTGTCATTACTGGAGTGAATCCAAATATGCTGTTTGTTTCTTTCTAACAATTAGGATTGGTACAAAACATCAGGAGTTACGGCAAAAACAGGCAAGAGGGATTGCTGATTACTCCACTAGTCCTGTAGGTTCACCGCCTTATATTGATGACGATGAGATAGATCCGAATTACGCCAGAGTGAATCACTTCAGAGAGGCTTACCCAGCAGCAAATGTCTACAGGCCATCGTCCCCACCTGTAGCAGAAAACTTTAGATACCCACGGGATATCCCTGCAATACCAGGAGAGAGGGAGCATTTGGAAGGACTGTATGCAAAGATAAACAAGCAGCACCATCCACAGACTCCTGCTGACAGGTAATATTGCCCAATGATGGCAGATCACCTGATTTTTCAGTTTCACATGCACTTGTATTTACTGACTAGAGAACAATGGTTTTATTCTTGATTTATATTGTTTTAACCAAGAGCAGCCTTTGCTCCAACTGTACCCCTGAAGTGTCTACATAAAGCAGCAGTCAAATAGAAATCATGATAGAAAGGTCCATATTTCACAAACAGAATGAAGGAACTGCCTCCAATCCAATTTCTATGCTGCTGAGAGACTGGTTTTTTTCTCCTTTACACAGGAAAAGTTCTTATTCTTCAGCAAAACTCTGTTTTAGATCCCTTCTGGTCCTGATGATCACCCAGTGCCCATTCGTAACTGGTTTTTGTATGATCGTGTGATATATTGCATATGTTTACAGGTTACATTTCTCCAGCTGTGTGATATTATGCACTTTCAATTAGGTTGGGGAGAGGACTGGGAATCATGGCATTTTATGCAGACTGTAAAGCGTAGCTTCACAAGACTGATCACCTTTCACGGCATTTCCAATAACCAAGTGAGAAAGAAGGAGCAATTTTTAATCCTTACTGTCAAGCTTCCGGGTTGATAACATTAAAGAAAGATGGTGAAGTTTTTGTTTGAGTTAAAAAGAAAACACAAATCCCTGGGACTCGGATGCAGCCACCACTGTGAGGTTTCTAAAGCTGGTCACTTCTGGAGTTAGGGGGTATAATTAATGTCGTGGTGTTAATAAATGTACATAGGATTTTTCTGGCCAATATGTGACTCTGCAAGCAAGATGGGTGAATGGACAGGAGAGGAATTGGGAATATGGGGTGCGGGAGCAGTTTAAGTGTTAGTGCATTAATCTTGGACTGTGGCTTGTAATGTGGCTCCTTGCTACCTCATTCTGTGCTGATGTGTTTGAGGGGCTGTCTGAGCACAGATGTGGGAGAGTTTTGAGTTTGTAGAAACACAGTACTTTGAAGATGTCTATTGGGTATTGAGATAAAGCTCTCATAGGAAGTTTGACATGAACAGAAATGTAAGTGTTTAGCAGGGGATATGCCAAATTCTCTGTCTCGTTCACCTGAATACAGTACTGGAGAAAGCTCTTCAGATAGTCAAGAAGATGTCTGTCATAAAAAGGAGAGGCAGCTAAGTGGCATCTCTCTTCCATTCCATCAACACTCCATGCATAGGTGCCAGTTATGTCAACTCTGTGTCAAATGCGGAGGATTTGAAATCCAGATCCAAATCCAAATCTGAAATTTCTCACATTTAAACATGCTTAGATTAGGCTCATTATTAAATATGGTTCTAGCTGTTATGTTACAGAGTTCCATTTTAACAGAACCATTTTGTACAATTCCCATCAAAACTGAAGTTGTGGTATTGCTTTTTTTTGGTATTTTTTTATGAAGGTGAAAAGGAATGTACAAGTCTTTCCCATGAACATCTTATTTCCACTATTTTAAGGTTTTGGCTGGACAGAGGACGTCTTACCACTAAATGTAGTCTTTGTTTGCTTTAGAGATAAGACTGAGCAACAAACTCTGATCCAAACCCAGTTCTGGTTGCAGGGTTTAGATCTGGAATTTTAGCATGAATTCATCTCTAATTCCAAGCCACGCAGCATAATTTACAGGAAAACTAAAACCAAAACTTTAACAGGAAAAAGAAAAAAAACCAAAAAGTTGATGATGATGATGAGGTCAGACATGAGGCAGAGGTGGCCCTGGCTGAGCCTGATCTGCCTGGGCAGGTCCATTACCAACCGACTAGCAGGAAAATCTGCTACTCGTTAGTCTTGTTGAATTACTGGGGCTTGTAGAGCCTGTTTGACCACTTTGGAGAAATTGGAGTTGGCAGTGTGGGTTCCTGTTAGGCTGCCTTTGCCAGTTTTAAATCGGTCTTTCTCTCTCTCAAAGACAAAAGTTTGTTTGTATTCACCATTAGAGTTGTGCCAAACCTGAATCAACTGATATGAATTTATACAATGGCATGTGATGTTAGTATTTTCAATAACTGTTGGCTTAGACAACTACAGATAAGGAAATCCTGTGGGCTACTGAGGGGAGATGGAGATGTGGAAAGAAAAACTATGGGTAACACATTAATTACCAAACAAATCTGTCTTAGGTCAGGTGTGAAAACGACCTTGTCTGCATCAGAACGATGGGGATAATGGATGCTTATTAGCCAAACAAAAGTTATTTTGCTTTTATGAGGGTGAACATTTATCAGCAGGTTGGTCATGACATAATTAATGTTTAGCTCGGTTTCTCTCTTTTTCTTTCTTGTGATTTTTGGCTGTTAATTTTTCTTCAGAATACCGGTAGTTTTTTTCTCCCACCTCTGACTCACAGCTTGCAATGTAGTGTGTGGGGACATGGGTAGTGACTAAAGTAAATGAGTTTTAAAGAAAACGTCTTTCTTTTTCGGTTTCAACAAACAGGGCATAGATGATCTCATTTCAGTCTGGGAATTCCAGTTATGTTTCACTGCCATAGAGAATTAAAACTCATCAGTTTAAACAAAAATGCATTATCTTTTTTATGACTTTTAAAATATTATAAGGCCACTTGTAATGAGAGATTCTCTGTGGCCAGATAAGTGCTACTAGTAGCTGGTATATAATTTCTTTCTCTTCCCTTTCCCTTCACCCCATCAAAAAACATGATGATCTCAGTTTATTCTTTTGCTATAGTGTCCCACTCATGGGTTGTCCCTCACCAACCTGGAAACCCTGTACAGTTCAAAAGGCATCAATGCTCTGCACACGTGCTAGGACTATTACTCAGGTGATTATGAAGTACATGATTCACCCCTGCTATATAAATGTATACATCCAGGGCAGGTTCCTGTTGCACTCATTGAAAAGTTAACAACTGTGTCGTGGCCAAATTTCAACTTGGATAGTTACATTCACTAAACCTCCATCTGTAATTTCAGTTCTGTATAGTTTTCTTTTCTTCTTGTTTGAAACTGCTGTGTAGCATTCCAGTGCACGGTTAAAGAGTTTGTTCATTTCTTCTCAGTGATGGCTCATTGAAGTGAAGGTGAAGTAATCCTATGCATATTTTGCCAAGATCTTTAGTATGAAAGGTGCTATAGAAATGTAAGTGGTTTTTCTTCATGAATGTAGCAAAAGCATTAGTGGAATCAGTGTACTCTGTGAATCCTAAGAACCTACATACATTAAAAACAGGGAAAAAATAACTTGAAAAAAATCACACTTTGTCAGTCAAAATATTTTTCTGTTTATTTCTAGTCACCCTCAGTTTTCACTACTGCGTATGACCTCTTGTATGTATCCAGGATTATGCCTTTTAATAGTGCAATATTCTGGGATATCAGTCTTCCTTCAGCAGTCCTAGGCGGTCTTCCCATCCACTGCCTAGGTGTTACTTCCTCAGTGGCTGGCAGCAGAACCTGAGCCCGCCACCTACTCTGGGTTCTGGCTCAGGGAACCTCTAGACAGTAGCCAAGGTCTGTTCCCTTTTAGACCTTACTGCCTTTCTCTGAGCCTTTTCCTTCCCATCTGGCACTCCCTTCCTCTTTGGGTTTGCCAGCTTCACCACTCCCTCCTCCCAGGGAGCAACTGCAGGCTACATGTCTCTGCAGCTTCCAAACACTCTTCCTTTCTCCCAGGTAGTGACTGCAGCCTACTTCCGTTCCCTACTGCCTCTTTCTGCAGCCATTTTCTCCTGCCTTTATAATTCCAGCGCAGCTCATTCCTCCTCAGATGGGCTCTCTCCCTCAGTCAGGGGATTGATTACTCAAGCCGAATGATTCCTGTCAGCTGTGGCCTTTCTGGTTAATTGGCCCCCTTCTTAACCTACATTAACTCTTTCCAGGCAAGTGTGAGATAACACCCCATCACACTGGTATGGCTCCATGCTGTCTTTTCCGCTATTGGTAAGTTTGACAGCGTAAATTATCTCTGCCTGCAACTTCTGATACAAATGAATAGCCCATTGAATTTGGCCACACCTGGTTAGAGGTGTTAGCCTGTTTATCAAATCCCCCTGACATACCTGGTTTAAACACCTTTTAGTCAGTCTGTAAAGCAGAATATCAGTGGGTATCCATAATTCCACACACAATGTTGTCACATACATTTCACAATGATATTATTGACCAATGTGGTGGTAGTTTTCAAATGATACCTCAGAAGGTGTATTTTGTACATTATCGTTGCAGTAGTGTCTAAAGTGTGAATACAGGGGTGTCTCGGGTCGCACACCCACTGACTTTCAGTGAGGCACTCAGACCAAGCCACTTAAGCATTTTAGAAAATTTTACCCATAGTACCTATAGAAGTACACTACAGCTTTGCAACTAAAATCACATATTCCCCTCCTTCTAAACCAAGTCTGATCATGTTGGATATATCTGATCTGCAGTTCTATGAAGAAAAGGAAGAAACTCGTTTTGCTCCAAATGCATGTCTTCACCATAGCAAAACAAAATGTTTCTGCTGATAGACCAAGTTCCCAACACCTAATCTGAGAGATGGTTCAATAATAGATTATTCCTGAAAGTACTGATACAAATGCCACACATCACAAATGTCGAGTCAACAATATGTATGGAAATGAAAGGAAGCCTCTTTCCTGTCAATATCATGGGATAGCTTGAATGGACCATGTGTAGGTTGGGTTGGAGAGTGAACAGAGAATTTCCTCCAATCCCTCTTGTATACCCTGTGTAAGGACCAGCCATAGTTGTATTTATTGCATCGGGAGGAGCACAAGGTCTTCTCCCTTAATGTGTATATAGCATTCATATCACCCTATTAATCTGTGGAACGCTCTTAGCCACCAAGAGGAGAATCAGCTGTATCATCCCAAAGCGTGGTGCAGCCAGGGAACTCAGGAGGGACTGTGCCTGAGACAACTGTGCACTGCCTCAATATGCAATAGTGGCTGCAGTATTTTTGTGGTACATATGTTACTGAAATGAGTAGTAAGTCTCACATCTCTTCACAGTGCTTAGTCATCTAGGGTGAATCGTTGACACTGCTAACTTTTGCCATGGCACAGCCTAGGTGTCACACCATAGACAAAAAGTACATAAGCAACTTTCCTATCCCTTAGATGACATGCATGCTGCACTCCATTTCACATTTTAAAAGAGCAATTTCCTCTTTTTCCTTTCAAACATGGTGATGTAAAAGGTTTATAAGACATTTGAAGTATCTCAGGAATGGTGTTAAAGAAGCACAAATTGCACAACGTGTTTGCTCAGCCCAGTAGTATGAATTTTAAAGTATGATGTCAAATTCATTGCCAAAAATAGTTCTTAACTTTTGTGCTACTTACCTTTGGACATTTCAAAATGCTGGTCTGAGGAAAATGAATACAATTTTCCTTTACATAACAGATATAATTTTGGAACTGCATCTACTACAGATTAAAATTCACTATTATATTTATATAGCAGTAGAGTCTAAAGCCATAGGCAGAACCAGTGTTCCTCTGTGGTAGACACTAAGATGGTCACTGCCTGGAAGAGCTTACAATAATACATAAATTCTTACTGTAAGCCATTCACTGGCTAGCAGACCTAATGTCTATCAGGACTGGTCACAAATCCTCCCAGGGACATCCTGAGTGCTAGGTTTGCATTGGCTCATCTTACTTACTGACAGATGTGTAAAATCTTATATACTGTAATCCAGCAACTCTCTAGGAACTGCTTTGCTGCAGATGCTCATGAACCTAAATTATTGCAGCTGTGATAAGTATTCATGTACATCAGATTTTTTTCCCTCCAGATCCACCTTTTCTTATGTGATACAATACTGCCTGGTATCCTTCTCTGAGAACTCTATTTACTGTTAACCCCACATCTTTTTTTTTTTTTTTTTTTTTTTTGCAGTCCTTTGGACACACATGCCAAAGGCATATGTGTGTCTGAGGATCTGCCCTCGCTTATACTGGACCATAACAGGGGAGGTGTTGTCAGCTTCTTAGGTGTAAGTAAAAGCAAAACTGGAGATCTTCCATATAGTTTGAGTGGTATCATATGGCCCTGCATGTGTCTTTTCCATTGCTGACTTTTCTGGGTGCGGGCAAAAGGTCCCTATTCCTGTCTTGTGCAGGAGGCTGTTTGACCAAAAGCTGGTTTTTGTCCCTTTAACCAGCAGCAGAATAATCTGAGTGTTAACTTTTCTCTGAACATTAATTCTTTTTTTTTAAACTGCCATTTAATTTTAAATGCTAATATGTATGTGGTTAATTAAGAAGCCAAAATTGACTATAAGGTTGGTAAGCTCTAAGAAAGAGAGAGGGAGATCATTACGCTTCTGCTCATGGATAGCTATTTGTGAACCAGCTGATAATGTGCAAAATTAAGATTTCGTAAGTGGCATTTTAAATGAATGGTTAATGGCTGAAGATTAATTAAATAGTCAGAGCTGTTCAAAAGAGAAGCTGTTATAATCTTGTTTATAGGCCAGTCACTTGCATATTGAAAGTGCAAACCTCTAATAGCTTGTGGTATTTCCATTTAGCAGGCAAGCAATTTAACTAAACAGTTCTTCTTGAATGGAAAAAATCTACCTTACTAGACGTGCAGCAAGGAAATACACCGTTTTTTCTCCATTTTTTTTCATAATTAATAGCTGCACAATGGGAGCATGAGCGGAAAAAGGCATAACCTCTGGGATGTTGGTAATCCTAAACAAAAATACCAACCTAATTCTAATTAAAAAGTGGAGAAAATGATTAAAACTGTCATGTGATTTTATTTTCCCACTAGTTTCCAGTAGTCTGTAGCTCTCAGCTAGAGCTAGGCAAGAAATAGTTTTCCTGTCCTGCAAAAATGTTTGAGATTTCAAAAATGTTCTGTTCCACGTCAGGACAAAACCAAGACCTTTTGGAGTTTTTTGGGAAAAATAAGAAAGGGAGAATGAGATCCACCGATGATAACTCCATGGTTCTGGCACTCACTTGGGATGTATGAGACCAAGGTTCAGCTCAGGGCTGATTTGGAGCAGGGACTTTAACTATCGCCCTAGTGACTGCCCTAGCCACCAGGCTATTAGCTATTCTAGTGTGGGTCTCTCTCAATCTCTTGCCTGTTGCAGCTGTTCCACTTTGTATAAAAACTGAATGTTCATTGGGGCAGAGAAAGAGAGAGGGGCTGATTTTAGAGCTCAGTGGTCAGGGTACTCACCTGGGATGTTAGAGACTCAGTGAATATTTAATTATTTATAAGAAAAAAAATTCCAATCGCTCCAACAGGAATGTTATCCACCCCAGAATAACCAGTAGTCTAGTGGCTAGGGCACTTGCCAGGGATGTGGAAGATCAAGATTCAAATCCTTGGTCTGAATCAGGCAGAGCAGGGAGTTGAACCCGGGGCCCCCCACATGATATGTGAGTGCCTGAACCACTGGACAGTTGGCTATTGCAGGGGGTGAGAGGGTTGTGGGTCTCTTTCTCTCACTCTTGTTTTGTTCAGGATGAAATTTCTGGAACTGAGAAACCTTTCCTGATGAAAGTTTCATCAGAAGTGGTACATTCCTGCAAAAATTTTGATTTCAATGAATTGAAAATTCAGTCAGCTCTGTTTTCAACTAATACTGGGTAGGATTCTCACCCCTCTTCTCCACTTGGAGTCAATGGGAGTTGTTTCCCCATTGGCCCAATGAGCTAGCCAATTTGCAGGACGTGCAGGATTGTTTCCATTAGAAGGAGAAATGGATGATACAAGTTACATATATTCTTTGGTGCAATCCTGTTTACTTACAAAGACTATACACAAAGTCTTGTTTCCCTGAACACAATAAAACCAAACAGCAGGCAGTGCCTTACTCAAAATGTCCATGTCTGTCCCTCCAGTCAGTTATGTGCCCATGCATCTCTGTCTGATGGCTTTTCTTGGTTAGATGTGAAGGAATTATTTTGCTGGCCCACCCCAAAATGCTAGCTGGGTTTAAGACAGCAGAAAGATCAAAGCCAATAAATATGGAGAAGTGATTCCTAGACTTGGAAAGGAAGAGTGAATGGACCTGAATGAGGAAGTTGAGGTACCCGGAAAAAAGAGCACAATAATTAAACTACATCTTTAATGCAAAAAATAACGTTTTACCTTCATGCAGTTCTGGATGGGACATTGACTGCAAGGTGTATCTTCCCTTTTAGAGTTGACTCAGGCTCTTACTTGGGTGTTACTCCTAACTTTTCTCCTGTCCACACACAAAAATCTGACTCACGTTTAGTGGTGCTTTCCATCAGAGTTAGCTGGCTTGTCTGAAGTTATAGGCTTAAGCTTGAGTGAGGCTTTTACCTACTTTGTAGTGAGGACACACGCTAAATAACTTGAGTGCCGATAGTCCTCCAATGTTTTCTCACAATTCCCCTCCTCTCCCCCCCGTTTGCCCAGAATAACAGAGAAGTTCTCCCACAGTTCCTTCGGAAAGAATCATAGAACAACTCACCTTACTGGAGCACAATGAACCAAGGAATCTGGCCCCAGAAATCCTAGGAACACACTCGAGTGAAGCACCAGTTTGGAACACAGTGACTCAAATACAGCTTTGCCGTGTGGCTGCTAACCTGGGTGTGCAGACCTGGGTGCCAGTCACCTGAGTCTGTAAGTATGTAGAGTTCTTGCTCAACTCTGAGCAGAATAGAAGGATACTGGATTTACTGTAGTGCAAACTTACCTGCTTCCTGGGGCTTGCATTTATTGTTAACTTAAATAATAACATAACATAAACTTCAGCCTATGTTTTCTCTCCAACTTGGCTGTTCTCTAGGATTTTCCCTGCAGGACCAATCAGTCTCAGCCCATAGTTTCCTCTGTCTCAGAGAATCACTCAAATCCTTTTATATCTTGGGCTAGAACTAATAGGTTCCACCTAATCGGAACTCAGTTTGAGTCAACCAAAATATACTGCATCTTTATGCAGGGTCCAAGTGTGTGACATTAGGAGAGATCAATGGAAAAGCCTTATTATTCCTAGGCAGTGTTCAGGACCCTGATAGTGTCAAGGTGTCATTGATGGAAAGATGAGCAAAGACCGAGTTAGACTGCAGTAGTATTGAGAGCAAATATACAGAGCAGCAAGATCTTGTTTTTAAAATTTAGTCATTACTAAATGTTGCTAACAAAAATATTTGGATGACTGGCGAGATAGGGAAGAACTGACTAAACAGGCAAGATGCAGTATAGAAAGAGAAAAATTGTGCTATGTCCTGGCACTTGTGCAGCGCATGTAATTGATGATAGACTTTGAAATGTTATTTTTCAACCAGTGATCATGATGTCATTGATGCAGCCAGGGTCTAAAGAGTCACAGGAAACTTTAAGAAGCAGTATGGTATCATTCTCTCATTTCTTTATCAGCTCAGGCACACTATTGATGTTACAAGTGGTACATAACCAGCTATACCAAAAAAGACTCTGAACCTCTTCCACTGCCTACATCTACATAGTGAGGCCTGGCACCATATGGCAACCAGTGTAATCGCTGCTGAGGGGCTGGTCTCACTGCCATGGTTTCTCTGCCAGGTGTGACATTCTGCAGCAGGTTGATTTCTGACATTGGTGGTCCAGTAGAGTTTTGGCCATTGTATGGAGATTGATGCTGGGGCTGCCATAGAAAGTGAAATAACTCATTTCTAACCATACTCCGGATTGGAACCCAGAGAAAGCTAAGCCTCCTGTGAACCTACAGAGACAAGGGAAAGTCATATTGCTTCAGCTAACCTTGCAGCAATCACTTTATATCACTACACAGCCTAGATGTTTGGAGACCATTTTTAGAGACTAACAGAGAGCACTCATATGAAATATTTCGTACGGTCAAGTTACTTATGAAACAGGTAGCTGCCTCCATTTGTAAGTCCTTCCAGCTGAGGAAGGAAAAAAAATCAGCAAAGGGAACCAACTTTAGAAACTTCTGAAATGGTTTGAATGGAACTGAAAAAAACGAGCTCTTTCAGTCTTTGAGTCATTTCTTTCCTTCCTCCTATCTCTCCCCTGATCCTCTCTTCTTGTCCCATAGGCCGGCAAGGCTCTTCTCCGCAAAATAGCAGTCAGGTACTGTGTTCACACTGTTTGCTTGCATTGTGCGAATCCATGCTCTTCTTCCCAATTCAGTGTGGAGGGTTCACGACTCTTCTTGACTCGTAAGGAAGGTAGGGATGCTAATGGAGCAAGAAAGAGCCAAACAAATGTTTTAACATTTTAAACAACCTCTTCGTATTCAGTAGTTTGATGGCCCATTTTTATGGTTGATTTTCTTTGTTCATTTAAAATTTCAATTTTAAATTAAAAAGTTCAGTGTAATAATAACTTGAAGGTGTTTCCTATCAATGTGGTATTAACTAAAGTATATCCTTCAGCATCAGAGTTTATCTACCATAAACACTTCTGCCTTGGGCCATAGAGTGTATTCAGCCCAGAAGATGGTTATTACCTCGTAAATGGGAATCAGCCTCAGGTGATCATTATGGTATCTACATAAAATCCATGGAAAACAAATAATAAATCTGAGGACAGTCTAGAAGTTTACTATTCTAGGACACAATTATAGTGTAAGTGTGTAAATAAACTTTAGGGAGTTAAAGAAAATCTTGAAAACAGAATAACCTGGTAATTCTCATGCAGCTTTGTTATTGCACAGCTAGAAAACGTACCGCTTTGATGGACAGGTGAAAGCACATTCTATTTTTTGGGGCTATTTTCTATGTCTGAGTTGCTGTAATGCTCAATAATTGTCTGAAAGGGCTGCTTTTAATTGAGCACTTGTATGCAGTAAGTGTGCTGCTAACCAGGGAACCTGAAGTGCTTCTGCTCTGTTCTCAGGTAATGATAGAGGAGGCTTGTTGCAATGCAAGCCCTTGCTTTACAAATCAGCAGCCACTTTCATAATGTGACAGAGGGGTAGAGGTTAGTGTAGGAAGGCTTGGGGAGCAGCATTAAATCAGCAACGTGCCTGTTCCTAATTGTTATTGATTGTTAAGTACACAAATTACAGGCAAACAGTTTGCAGTCCTGCACCTGAAGAAAGTGTTGTTTTCTTTCTTTGAAATTTTCAATTATTGCTATCCCTGGGTTGAAAGAATACAAGGGACAGTTGTTTTATGTTTTATACAATATTTATGCAGCTGCTGCTTCAGAAAAGAGAGACTAAAGGGTGTGGGTTGATCTTTTCCTTCTTTTCTCTGTAAATGCCACTGTCTGCATCAGTGTTGATGCTTTGACCTCCTTGCTGCATAGCTTGAAAAGTCTCATGCACCTTAGCAACATATTCCAACTCCACAGCTGAACAGGCAGAAATCTAATTTTCATTCCCAGAGCACCACTGCCAGCTTGCCAATTCTTTATCAGTGATGTACAGTATCTGTCTATCCCCACCAAACCCAGTTCATCTAGACTAAATATTCCTGTTTATGCGACGTGTGTCCATGTGACAAGCATATTTATTTTGTATCTTTGATCATCTAACCTGCACTCTGCCCACTAATTCATCTCTGCTAGGACTACTTCTAATATTCCAAACCCCTCCGTACAGTTTCTAACAGCTGTATTTTTTTAAAAAAAGAACTTTACACAAAAATGTATTTTCCTTTCTCCCTTGATGTGAAAAATCTATCCCCTAGCATGGATCCAAGACTAACAGTATTCAGTTCTTGGCTAGTGAAAGGATTGAGGTATCATATCTTCTGAATGCTTTATCCCACTGGAGAGTGTTTGTAGTGACAAGCATTTTAATCTAGTCCTGGGTTTTTTTCCGGAATGTATTATAGTGCATGGCAAAGCCACTATAGTTAAGGTTGTGTCATGAGTTCTGTTTAAATATTGACCTTTCTACGTCCTCTAAAATCAGTATGCTTAGTTAGATTACTTTGAAATTTGGTATACCTCAGGAAAGTGCAGAGTAGAATTAGTGACACAAATTTGGGATCATTTGAACTATGGGTTGCAGAGATATAAGCCCCAGAAAAAACAGCTGTTTTTCAAAATGTTTGTAGCTGGGCTTTTTGGGGTTTTTTGCAGAGCTAGGGACTAAATGATTGATGTCATGCAGGTAAAAATGGTCTCAATCTGTCGAGTTTTAGCCAAAGTAGTGCATGGCACCCACTAAATCTTTGGGTCCCCCAAATTGAGAATGGTATTTAAGAGCATGTTCAGTACTTCGCTTACATAAATGTGTAGTCTGGAAGGATTACAATGTGCAGGCACCAATAAAGACCGTTTCTAGGCAGCCACTTTCTGTTTACTTGGGTAGTTCAAGGGAATGTGCTGAATGCCATTGCCCCGGTGAACACCCCACAACTGATGTTTCTAGTCTGAACCTTTGTATACCTGTGTAGTAAAGATGTATTAAGTAATGTTGCTTGCTACAGATTGTCTCTGTTATAATATGGAAGTTCATAATAGAGGCTCAGACCAAATGTATACCCCAAATCAAAAAGACAGTAGGAAGACCAAAAGAATACCATCATGGCTAAACAGCATAGTAATGGAGGCCATTAGAAGCAAAAAGGCATCCTTGAAAATTTGGAAATCAGATCCTAGTAAGAAAAATAAGAAGGGGTGCAAATCTGGCAAGTAAATTGAAAAGAAATAATTGGAGAAGCCATTTACCAAAGACTCAAGTACATCTGACACAGGAAGTCTGCCAATCAGGTAGTGGGGTCTGTAGATGACAAAGGTGTTAAAGGAGCACTCAAGCAAGATAGAGAAGTTAAATGAATTGTTTGAATTAGTCTTCAGAAGATGTGGGAGAGATATCCACATCAGAGCTATTCTTTTCGGGTGACAAATTTGAAGTACTATCCCCAATTGATTTGTCAGTAGAATTAGAATAAAATGATAAATTAAACAGTAATCAGTCACGAGAAGCAGTGGTATTCACACAAGAGTCCTGAAGAAACTCAAGTATGATGTGGCAAAACTACTAACTGTAGTATGTAACCTATCACTGAAATGGGTGACTAAGCAGCAAAATAGCAGATATATTCAACACTGAGAAGTGCCAAATAATGCACACTGGAAAATATAATCCCGACTGTTCAGATATAATGCTGGGTTCTAAATTAGCTGTTACTGACGAAGAAAGAGATTTTGGAATCACCATGGATTAGTAGTCTGAAAAATCATGCTCAGTGCACAGCAGTGATCAAAAAGGCTAACAGAATATGAGCAACTATTAGAAAAGAGAGAAAATAAGACAGAAAATATCATATGACACTATACAAATCAATAGTATGCACACATAGATGACCGTGATTTGTTGGGGAAGAGTCAGTTTGTAAAAGGAAATCATGCCTCGCCAATCTATTAGAGTTCTTTGAGGGGGATCAACAAAAGTGGACATAGTGTACTTAAACTTTCAGAGAGCCTTTGACAAGGTCCCTCACCAAAAGCTCTTAAGCAAAGTATGCTGTCATGGGATAAGAAGGAAGGTCCTCCCCTGGATTGATAGCTAGTTAAAAGATAAGAAACAAAGGGTAGGAATAAATGGTCAGTTTTCAGAATGGAGAGAGGTAAATAGTGGTGTCCCCAAATAGTCTGGGGGTCCAGTTCTGTTCAACATACTCATAAATGATCCGGAAAAAGGTATAAAGAATGAGGTGGCAAAATTTGCAGATGATATAAAATTACTCAAGATAGTTAAGTCCAAAGCAGACTGCAAAGAGTTGCAAAGGGATCTCACAAAATTGGGTGACTGGATAACAAAATGGCAGATGAAATTCAGTGTTGATAAATGCAAAGTAATGCACATTGGAAAACATAATCACAGCTATCCATACAAAATGATGGGCTCTAAATTAGCTGTTACTACTCAATAAACAGTTCTTGGAGTCATTGTGGATAGTTCTCTGAAAACATCCACTCAATGTGTAGCAGTCAAAAAAGCTTAACAGAATATTAGGAACCATTAGGAAAGGGATAGATAATAAGACGGAAAATATCATAATGCCTCTATTTAAATCCATGGTACGCCATCATCTTGAATACTTCATGCAAATCTGGTTGTCCCATCTCAAAAAAAGATATATTAGAATTGGAAAAAGTATAGAGAAAAGTAACAAAAATCATTAGGGGTATGGAACAGCTTCTATATGAGGAGAGATTAAAAATACTTGGACTTTTTAATCTTGGGAAAGGGATGATTAAGAGGGGATATATTAGGAATCTATAAAATCTTGACTGGTTTGGAGAAAGTGAATAAGGAAATTTTATTTACCCCTTCACAGAACACAAGAATGAAATTAATAGACAGCTGGTTTAAAAAGAAACAAAAGGAAGTACTCCTTCACACAACGCACTGTTAACCTGTGGAACTCAGTGCCACGGAGTGTTGTGAAGGCCAAAACTATAACAGTGTTTAAAAAAGAATTGCATAAATTCATGGAGGATATTTCCATCAATGGCTATTAACCAGGATTGTTAGGGATGCAACCCCATGCTCTGAGTGTCCCTAGCCTCTGTTTGCCAGAAGCTGAGAGTGGATGGCGGGATGGATCGCTCAATGATTGCCTGTTCTGTTCATTCCCTGGGAAGCACCTGGCATTGGCAATTGTTGGGAGACAGGATACTGGGCTCGATGGACCTTTGGTCTGACCCAGTGTGGCCGTTCTTATGTAAACATCTTGAATGCTGTGTCCAGTTCTGCTCTCCACATCTCAAAACAGATCTAATGGAATTTGAAAAGGTTCAGAGGAGGCAACAAAGATGATCAAAGATATGGAACAGCTTCTATATCAGGAGAGACGAAAAAGATTAGGGCCAGTCAGCTCAAAAAGAAACGACTAAGGGAGGATATGATAGAGGTCTATAAAATCATGAAAAGTGTGGGAAAAGTGAACTAAGTGTTTGCCCTTTCTCACAATACAAAACCAGGGGTGACCCAGTGAAATTAATAGGCAACAGGTTTAATACAAACAAGAGAAAGTACTTCTTCACACAAAACAACTAACCTGTGGAACTCATTGCCATGGAATGTTGTGATGGATAAAAGTATAAGTGGGTTCAAAAAAGAACTGGATAAGTTCCTGGAAGATAGGTCCATCAATGGTTGCTGGCCATGTTGATTAGGGATGCAACCCTGTGCTCGGAGCAACCTAAATCTTCAACTGGGCATGGAAAACAGGGCATGGAAGATGGGGTGGATCACACCATAATTGCTCTGTTCTGTGTACTTCCCCTGAAGCTCTGGTACGGGCCTCTATTGGAGACTGGATACTGGGCAAGAGGAACCATGATCTGACCCAATATGGAAGCTCTTATGCTCCTATATTATAATATATTTTTATTTTATGGTGAGGTTTACTGTTAACACAGCAGAATAGTCCAACAGATGGTCTAACAAAATTTTTTGTTACACAGAGTGGGGAAGAGCCAGTGACAGAGGATTTTGGGGGGCGAGCCGGAGGGGCAGGGACATGGAGAGAGGGGTTGCAGCTGCAGAGGATGCAGGTAATAGACGGGACATAGGCAAGCCATAGATTGGTTGTTTTGAGAAAAATCTGAATTTTACTAGCCTGAGGGAAGTGGAGGAAGAGGCTACTTCCTGATCTCAAGGCAGATTAATGTGGTGTTTCCAAAGCCATGCAACACAGAGGTTTGGAACTGACAGTGCAGGTACCTTGGCCACTGACTGAAAAAAAAACATGTGCACTGGGTTACCAACATGTGGGTTCTGGGCAATTCCTGGATCACAAGGTTGCCAAAGGTTTCAGGAGAGTAAAGAGTGTACCATGACATAGGGATTGTGACCTACAGTCTCATTTGGGTGATAAGAGGCAGTTTGCATTTACATGATGTTTTGCCCACTCTGCCAAGTCTAACTGGTCACATAAGAGGTTGTGACCAGTCATTGTGGTGATTCACTCAGGCAGAAATCATCTGGGCCTTATTTATGGTGTACACCTTATACAAAGTATGAGAGCAGATTTGGACCACATCAGGACCCGTGTCCAGAGGCTATGATAGTTTTCTCTGATTTGGCTGAACATCTGAATAATTGCTACAGTGACAATATGAAAGCTATTCATATGTGTTGGAAGAACATTAATCAGGAAATTAGAGAGTTAATGACTGACCAAAAAATATGTCATGTTGTATGACATATAAAAACCTTACAAGATCTGACAGCTCACTGTGTCTCAGAGATGGGGTACATCTATTGGACAGGAGAGTCAGAGTATCCTTCTCTCAAAAGTAAAGCTGTCAGTGTTTTGGAACAGAAAACCTTTCTGTGATTTCTCGCGCTGGCCCTGTCACAAACTCCACCCTTAAACCATGCTGAAACATGACCAGGAGCACCATTCCACTGTAATACAGTTGTCTTTTAGTCCAGGCACAGCATGTAAGCCAGGTTTATTGGGGAGGCAGTAAGGGGAATAGAAGTGTTTGTATACCAGGGTATGAAGACTTAGGGAGATGCATTCCCTGCTTGCGGTTGAGGGGGGGCTCCGGTGGGTACAGTTATGGGTAGGAGGCCAGGTTGTAGGGGGAACACAGTGAATAGGTCAGGGCATAGCTGAAGCAAGGCTGGTGTGGAGTATGGAGATGGCTGGCTTGGCATGCAAATTGCGGGACATGATATGTACAACTGCCTAAATGACTACTAACTCCTACCAACAACATATCTTTTCCAGTTAAAAAAACTAGAAATTCAATGACAAAAACAAAGTTAATGCGGAATTAAGGTTGCTTGGTGATACATCATCCCCTTGCAGAACATTGAGTTGAGCAAAATTCAAACGTCTGAAAACTAGGAAATGTACATTTAAGGTGTCCTGTGCAATCTTAACTATGCCCTCTTTCAGCGATGCCCCAGTACTTTATTTTCCCCCATTTTCTACTTTAATAGTGTTAGATGGAATTCTGCAGATAAGGTGAAGAGCTTGTGCATTTCAGCAACTGTGGGGTCAGCGGAATAAAGGTATGTTTGTTAATCAGGAATATTAATTGGGACATTGCTGAAAGAGGGCTGAGTTAAGGCTGTGTGAGCAACCTTAATGCTGTATTTGCTGGTTTTCAGATGTTTTAAATTTGCTCAATTCAGTGTTCTGCAAGGGAATGACATACCACAAAGCAACCTTAACTCTGTTAATATATTTTTTACAATTGAATTAAAACCTTAAAATAATCCCTATCTGATATATAGTAAAGCTACTTAAAATATTTTCTCTTCCCTCCAAGGTCTAGAAATGGTAGCTAAGGCCATCTCCTCTTTTTACAGGTGGAAAGACACAAAAAACAGTGCCAAGAAAAAATGCTATTACTCAAAAATTTTCAGAATCCATTTTCTGTAAAGTGTGACATAACCAAATACATGATGTATGGGATGACCTAACTCACTTGTAGTTTCACCATTTGTCTAGTAATAATACTTAGTGCTTATGTAGCACTTTACATCTTGAAAGCAATGTACAAACCATTAATTCCCACACAACCTCTGTCTGGTAGGTAAGAAGACAATAGTGTGCCTGATTCAGCAATATGCACTGGTGTAAAACTGGAGTAATGCAGTAGTGAAGCTGGCCTGGTATAATTTGCTTTAATAGACTATTTTTTTAAAATGGTCAGAAAATCAACCTTTTAATTTAAACGCAATATATATGAATACAGGTATACTGGGAAGATATGTGATAACCAAGGGTCTGAATGCAGGTTAAGCATCTTTATAAATTTAGTTAATAAATACTATAGACAGTAAATATGTAATAACAGCAGTGTAAGTTATGCTAAAAGGAATAACCACACTACATAACAGCATACAATAACATGTGAAATCATTATTGATTTCCCACTCTATTCTATCTCATTTCAGCTAAAATAGCATCTTGGTGCTTAAGGATGTGTACCTTTGAAAATCAGCAGGTATGATTTTCCAGAATACACAGAAACGTATATCCAATGTCAGAAGCAAAAATGATCCATTAGATCTGACATTTGAAAAATTGCGAATTGTGTCCTTGTTACCTTTATCTACTCCAGATGTTGTAGATTTCCTGAAATACAAATAATTGTTGCATATGGACTCATGTTGTCTGTTTTGAAGGCTGAATCCTAAAATGGACTCCTGACCTCATTGAAGTAAATAGCAAAACTCCTGTTGATTACAGTGGAAGAATCAGGCTTTCACCCCGAGTCCCTGGGATCTCCCTGTAAAGAATGATGAAGTGGTGTTTTGTTTTCCATTTTATACTCATTAGTTTCACAGCCAGATTACTGTAACCTGAGCTTTTTTTACCATATTGCTGCAGGGCTGTTTTTTGTTAACTGTATTTTTTACCTTTGACCTGTTCTTTTAAAGTCATACTGTTGAGAAAAATGAGTTTCACTTTTCCCCCCCAAAGTTTAGAACTAGTAATACAGAGGAAATTCACAATAAATTGTCTGCAATATTAATTGGACTAGACTATAGCATTTAAAGTAACCTATTCTTTCGTCCATTTACCTCCCATGTGAAATGAAAACTCTATTTTGAGCTGAACTGTCACAGATAATTTCTGCACATAAAACACATCCAGGGACAGCTTTCAAATGGAGTTGTCACTTCTTGTTTAGCAGGCGGGGGACGCTCTGTTGTTGTCAAACCCTTTTTGCAGAAGCATCACTAACACACTGATATGCACAGTTATGTGTAAGAGGGGGAATGGTTGCACAGCCCTTTGAAACGAAAACCTGTATGTATTGGATTCTTCATCACTGTTGTAGATGCTAGTATCCTTCAGTGTTGCACTCATCTACTCCGTAGGGACAAATGCTCTTCACAGGGTTTTACAAAAATGATAGAGAGTAAGAAAATCTAGTTAAGTGTGAGTAGATTAATAGGTCTTTATTCATTAAAATATTTTCCTTGGCAGAGATTTACAGTATGTACAGTATAGTATGCATCAGGGATGTCAGCTTGAAGAATGCACTAATCAAACATAAGAAAGTCAAACAAAACCCTCCCTGGGCAGAGTATGTTTGATTTAGTATGCATCTCTCTTTGTGAATTGTTTTCTTTTCATTAGATGTAATAATAATTAATAGTACTTTGTACTTCTGTATAGAGAGTCTGTCATTTTAGTATCTCAACACAATTAACAAATGTTAAGGTAGTCTCTCAGCTCACCTTTGAGGTAAGTAAATATAATTTTCTGTCCCAATCCATCACTCATGGGCTTTGCCTCCTCTAAGCTGATCTCTGATACAGTCCATAGTCTAGGTGAAAATGCTTCAGTTTCATAGGAGTAAGAGTGTAGTCGGTGCACAGCATTAATCTGGATTTGAGGGATTGTGGAGATGTATTACAAGCTTTAGACAAAGGCCAAGTGAAGGAAGCACATATCACTGATGCACTGCACCTTCCACTGGCTACCCACATATTTCTGGATCTTTTGCAGTGTGTCAGTCCTGATCTTTAAATTTCTTGATGGGGTAGGTCTGTGCTAGCTCAGACCCACCTGTGTGTGTGTGTGTGTCTTTCTCTCTGTTCCTCGGTGTGCCCCATCATGGTAGCTATGATTAACCAAGACTTCGCATCTTACAATCTCCAAGCAAAAATTATCCAATCGGGTAGCAAAGCATTTTAAACAAAAGGCCGTCCTTGGCTATGGAAGTACAACTGGAGATCAGAATGAGTCTTCATATTAAAATGAAATTAATCTCTTTATGTAAGCTTGAAATTCATCTCTTTATGTAAGCTTTCCTGCAATAGCAGATTCAGATAACTTGTTGCTGATCTTTTGGAAAATGAACTACAGCATAAAAAAAACAAAGGGGAGAGTTCAACTAGGTTTGTTCTATTCCAGACATACACTTTATGATCTTAGGGCTTGTCTTCACTACAGCGTTAGCTTGAAGTATAAACACTTGAATTGTTTAAACATATGGTATAACGTATGTTATAATATATATTATTATATAATATATAGATAAATATATATATATAATATATTATAATATATAATAATATATAAACAAAAAGTATAAACAGCTTGAAGTGTTGCCCCTAATCTGACTCCCATACACAGATAAAAATCACTAGCACAAGTGGTGCTTTAAACTCAAGCTAGCTGATGCATCAGGTAGTAGGAGTTGAAGCTCAAGTGCTGCTGATGCTCAAGCTAGTAATGCAGTGAAAGCTCAGCTACTCTGCCATTGTCATTGACTTCCACAGGACCAGTATTTCACCCATAATCTTGTTACAGATTTTTAACAATTCATAAGAAAGCACATTGAGCGCATATCTGAATTATAAAATCTATTATCCAAGCATACATTCCTGCCAAGAAGCAATGAAGAGATACAGATAAGAACTCTCTAGGAAGCTAGTTTCAAAACTGCTATTCTAGTGAGGACCACCATCCTCTGGAACGTTACAGCTATGAAATAACTGAGTAAGCTAATACATGCTTTGGGATATTATTTCCCTTTTAATTAAATGAAAAGTTGAAATGCCATTCTGCAAAGATTCTATTTTTATACCACTTGCAAAGCACTGGAATATGATCTGTTTTCTTAAAGGAAATTTGCCCACTGGTCGAGATTGTAACCATGTGAGTGTATATTGTTGGACTGCTCATTTGAACTGCAATAATAGAGCACCTTTTATTTTATTTTTCTTTGCAGGACAAAGAATTGACTGATCCTGCTCTAGGATTTATGGGTGGAGGGTTTGATTAGTGTGATAAGTGAGCCATAGGCACTTCATCATTGTCTCCATGACTACCATAGGCAGTACTGAACAATGTTGTAATGTTGTGCTCATAGTGGTAAACTTGTAATTGGCACAATTCTCATGGGGCCTGATGTCAATGGAACCTTTCCCATTGTCTTTAGTGGGCACAGGATCGGATCCATATTTTACAGGTGGTCACAATATTGCAAATGTGGAATTTGGTCCTGTGTCTTTGTTTTCTTCACGGGTGTGAATTCGGTAGATGTCTCCTTCATGTCAGTTGATTTGTTTTGTTTCCTATATTAATAATAAAGATACAGCAGAAATGTGGAATAGAAAACAAAACTGACAGTGCAAAGCAGCCTGGGGGACTAGGGAGAGCACATTTTGCAGCCAACCAGGAAACCCAGGATGAAGATCAGATGCTGATACTGCATGCCAGAAGATTCGGGGTATATTCAAGAAGCATATATTCAATATGTCACATGCTCTCCATTGAAGAGGGCCAAGGTGGTGAGGGGGTATCTCTGTTCTTCCTTTTGCCTGTAAATGGAGCTAATTCATGGAACAGCCTTAATGACTATTCCATATGGAGCAGTGTATCAGATGGTAAGCGAAGGAAGGGTAATTTTGCATATTAATAAGATCAGAAATCAATTTGATTATAGAAGAATGGGTTTCAAGGAAGAACAGAAATTTTAAAATGATTGTACTTTAGACAGTGATAATCTGCCTCCTTTTGGGGTTTTAAACCATTGGTCATTACAAAATACATCAGATGGAAACCTGATATCAATTTTTTTCAATCTGGATGCACAGTTTTTTTGGGATCCAGCTTTTTTTTCTTTCCTACAATTAGTGCTTGTGAAGGATAATGGATAAACAGCATTAAACAATGAAGTTCTCTGTCCACTGAATAGATACAGTTCAGTCAGCAGTGCAAACTCTCTCAATCCAGCATGCCAAAGTGCCTCACCCCAACCCTGCAGGAACAGTCTTGATAGGTGATACTCTGGGGTTGGAAGCCATGATCTATTTTTATGCATATTGGGTCTTTGATTTTTCTGCTGATTGCCAATTGTGATATGAGCATGTCCATCATTACTACCTATGCTGGGAAATCAAAATGTCTGAGATTTTACTCTTGGCTGACCCTTACACACCTCCCTTCCATCAATGTTGCTTTTTCCAGTTTGCCAAGAAAATATATCGTCATGTTTTTAAAAAAATCAAGAAAATAATGCACTGTAGACTTTATCTGAGGAGAATCCAGACACTAGTGGGTCTCAGGCTCAAGAACTGTCGTCTTTGCAGCCTGCCTAGGTAAGCCAGATCTCTATTTTTCTCTTCAGCATCACTGTCTCACAGCCTGCTCACCAGTATTATTTCATTGCTACCTTGTGCCCCCCCGCATCTGCTTGTTATATCCATTTGCTCCCTCATCTGCCTGTTGTAGTCCTCTTGTGTCATACTTAGATTGTAAATGCGTTAGGGCAGGGATGGCCTTTTTTGTTCTGTGTTTGTACGGCACCTACCAAAATGGGGCTTTAGGCACTACTGCAATACAAATAATAATCTTTTTTACGTTTTGTACCTCTGAAAGTCCTAAGATTTTGTAGGCAGTCTCACAGGCCTGAGAAATTTCCAAAAGCCTGTGGTTGGGCAAGTATGCTATCCATTAGAAACTGGAGTAAGACCAACAATTCATTTCACATAAATGGCACTGAAAAACCATCTGATGGTAATGAATTTTGGTCACAATTGATCAAATCCAGGTTCAAACTGATGACTAAGAGGGGAGAGGTTATGTATATCTTATTATCCTTGAACTATATATTTCCTGTCATAAACAAGGGGTAATTTTAGTTGATCAAGCCAAATAGAACCAGAGAAGAAGAGAGAAGGTAGGGCTGGGGAGAATGAGTGTGAAGGAAAATAGGAAGAGAATGAAGGGGGGCAATGAAGTTTATGAGAGATATTGGAGAAAAATAGGTGCAAAGAGAGAAAACAGGACAGAAATTAAGAAGAAAGAGGAATCAAAAGTTTTTAAAAATGTGTATGGTGCACTTCTCATCATTGACAGACAGGGATTTTTGCCTAAAGAAAAGTTAATTCAGGTATTGGAAATTGCATGAGCAGTTGGGAAGACCTGAATTACGTGATTAAAGTGAAATCTTGGAACAGAAACAAATGTAAAATACTATGAGGGAAAGAGAGCAAAAGTGGGTATATATCTCTTGCATGTCCAACATTATTACTCCTCCCCATCAGAGCCCTTTTAATAACATTTGTAACTAGCTCAGACACCGTTTTTAAATGTTCATAGATATTAATGTTAAATTGGATTACTCTATTGGAATCTTAAAACATTTTTTAAAATTATAATTATATTTCAGCTTCTGCATTTTTATAGCAACTTCAGTACTCATTATCTGACAGTGCCAACATCCATCACTGCAGTAAGAAATGTAGCATTCAGTAAATGTGTGGCTAGAATTCTCTGGTTAAGACCATTTAAAGGTCTCCCCCAGTAATGCAAAATCCCATTCAAATGAAGGTGGCTGCAAAATCATTCATTTCTACATGTTAGGGTGTGATCTATTGCATTTCAATATTCTGTTTCATGTTATTTTTATTAATTTTATTTATTGCTTGTATTACTATAATCCCTAGGAGCCCTAGTCATAGACCAGAATCCCATTGTGCCGGACAAGTTGACATGAAATAACATGAAATGTTACAAATGAAAAGACAGTTATTTCAATATTCTGCTTCATGTTATTTCATGTTATTTCATGAAAAGACAGCCCCAATACCAAGTTACTTATTCTAGAAACTCAGTGCTGAAACAAACATACATTTAAATACAAAATTCGTACTGAGGGCCATATATGCTGATAAAATAAAAGACATTCCCAGCAATAAGAGAGCACAGCATCCATAACCCAACCCAAACTGTCTCTAAATGTTTAGGGATTAAATTCTGTCTTGATGTACATGCCTTGCAACCCCACTGCAGTCAATTGCATCACAGTTAAGTCGAGGCACTATTTGACCCTTAACCCCTGTGGAAGAAATTATTAAGCTCTAGAAGGAGACTTCACAATGCTGGGTGATGATATAGTTCTGTGTATGCTACATTGCCTCCTAACACTGGAGAAGTGATTGCACATTGCCATTGGTGGCATATCCCATTACTGACAATAAATGAGCAATATCAGCCGCTGGTTTTAAGTGGTTATTTCAGAAATTACCTTGGAATGTGTCTCCCTAATGACCCTTAACATTATCCAAATTTACTTTTCAGTATTTGATTTTATGTATGTTCACTCAGCAGCAAGTGAAGAAGAGCTTTCTTTGTTTTCTGATTCTTTATCTGGAAAAAATGTAACTCAACACTCCATAACTCTTCTTTAAAATTCACTATTCAGCTTCAACTATGTTCCCAAAGACTAATGTTTCCGTCATGTTCTAATAAACAAAGAGATTTATAGGCTTTGTGTCACCACAAACACTTATATTTCAGATTGAGTTGAGCAGCAAAGATCATGGCAACATGATAATCCTGCATAAGAATTAATCTCACTCTTTTCCCCCTCTTTTCCACTTGAATTCTTATATCACCCCCATCATCATGGTATCTGATTGACCAAGCAACTCTGGGGTGCAGATACCTAGAATCCCTCCAAATGTAAATTCATATGGCAAATCACAGTGGCGCATCACTTGTCAAACTATACCATGTTAATTTTGTATCATGTTAATGTGATATTTCTTTCAGCAGTTTTATCAATTTGATTCAAATGGAGGGGTTTAGGAAGAATAATATTCATCAGTTAATGAAAAAAAGAATGTTACACTACCGTCTGAATATTCTTATGACAACACAACATCAATCTGTCATAATCATCATCAAACCTTTTTGCATTTTTATGAACACGTTTCTGTTAAAAAGTTGTGCATATATGCATGCGCACACAGAAATAGATATACACAAAATATTTAAACACTTTGAAAGCCTGCACCTTACTTGCTAGTGTCAGATTCAGTTGATAGACAGCTAAGTCAGCCTCTTTTTATAGTCCATTTCTAAAATGAAACCATAAATTTTGAAGCTGGGCTTCATCATTGCAGAGAAAAAAGCTTTTCCAGCCTATTGATGAAATATAACATTTGATAGGATTTATGAGGCCCAGATTCAGGAAGATCATTTGCAGAGCACTTAAAACTGATTTTCCTGCCCTTTGCCTTCCCTCCTCTCAAATGTACATACCAAAAAGAAGCCATTATTAATGAAAAATTATGAGGAAGATTTTGCTTGATTCCATGCAAATGTCAGTTTAAGAGAGGGGGAAAAAAAGTCACAGGGATTTACAGTAAGGGGTCTGTCAAAAACCAGGCTGACTCTTTGTGAGAGGAATATTAACTTTGCTGCAAAAGAAAACACCGGTATGTTTATTTGTTATAATAAATTCATTTATACAGCACAGGGTTATGAATTTATATTGTGCTCTCACTAACAGACATTTGCAGAATAGCCTCCTAAAGTTAAAAATAAAATAAAATAAATAAAATACCCTGCTTCTGTACCTTGATAATGTTTCCTTCTGGCTAGTTTTACTGGAATGATAATTTCACAGAGGAAAATACATTCTCTGTAACTTGTGATCACAGTATCTGTCAAATGGTAAGAAATGAAGAAAACTGCCAGACAGTGTCAGATTTATTAGCAGCCCTAAGAAGTCCAAAATTAATGCATTTTCTTGTCTTTGATGGGTGAGCTATCCATGTGCTGTACTTATCCTAATGGACAAGTGAAGGAAGTAGCACTCGTCAATTAACTATCTCATTAAGCTGACTGCAGCTTCACATGGAACATATGCAGGAGTGCTACCTACTCATCTAGCCAGCCCTCATATTTGTTGTTATGTAATATTGTTGTAGTGCACAGAGGTCAGAATCAGGTCTCCACTGTGCTAGATAAAACATAAGATGACACTGTTCTTGGTCCAAGAAGCTTACAATCTCAGAAGACAGCTCACATATGAAGAGTGGAGGAAGTATGATACAGTCAAATATATGCGACTATTATAATAAGCAGAACTGGTAGTTACACTTTCCATGTTAAGATCCTATTTTCTGTTGCTTATAACTTTTGCCAAGCTTTAACCATTCGGACTAAAATTTCCCATGTTGGGTGTTTGCCTCAGGCTGAATTATTTTGGAAAGCTAAAATAGTTTTTCTGTTTTCACAGATTCCAAGGCCAGAAGGAATCATTGTGATCATAATATATCATGACTTCCTCTGTAACACAGGCCATAGAACTTCCTCAAAATAATTCCTCAAGTGTATCTTTTAGAAAAGCATCCAGTCTTGATTTAAAAATTGTCAGTGATCGAGAATCCACCACAATCCTTAGTAAATTTGTTCCAATGGTTAATTATGCTCACTGTCAAAAATTTCACCTTATTTCCTGTTTAAATTTGTCTAGCTTCAACTTCCAGCCATTGGATCATGTTATATCTTTGTCTGCCAGATTGAAGAGCCCATTATCAAATATTTGTCTCCCGTGTAGGTACTTACAGATTGCAATCAAGTCACTCCTTAGCCTTCTCTTTGTTAAACTAAATAGATTGAGCTCTTTCAGTCTATCAGTATTTTGACAATGAGATTAGGGAAAAATACGTTGTTTTACCCATAATTAAAAAAAAAATCTTGTTTCATTGAGTAAGGTGTTGTGCCTCTATGCTTTGGAATAGGGACTTGGAATTTGGCAGGGGAGTCAGTCTGGTATCAGCGATGTGCCTTTTGCCCAGGTAAATCCTCCACAATTTGGCCAAGTTATAAACCATATGTGACAGGGTGCTTGACGGAGACTGAGGGTTAAGCCAGCCTCTTGCCACTGGAGCCCTAATTAAAGGGGGAATGGAGCCAGCTGAGTGAGCCTGCAGGGACTGGGTTAACGAGGAGCAGCTTTGAGGCTCCTTAGACAGGGGCTCACAGGAAGGAGCTCAAGGGGCTGACCAGAGGCTCACCAAAGGGAAGTAGTAGGAGCAGTAGTTGGAAGGGGCGAGGGGTCAGCCTGAAAGGGAGAAACCTCAGTTGGAGGTGATCTGCCCTAATCTGGTGGCTGAGACTGTGTGGCCCTGGGCCTGAGACTGTAGCTGTAAATAGTTGGTGGTGAGACGACAAGCCTGTAAATAAAGAGTTAACGAGTGGGAGCACAAAGCTGCATCTGCGTGTGGTTTGTGGGAGAAGATGCCTGGAGCAGCAAGGGGGGAAGCACAGACCCCTTTACACCATGGAAAATCTGCAGTTCTCAATAGACAGACAAGGAAGGAAGGGGAAAATGTATATGTTATTGGACCATCTTTTGTTGGTGAGAGAGACAAACTTTTGCACTTACACAGACTTCTTCAGATCTTGAAGAGTTTTTTCTAACTGTTACGTCTTTGACTTTGCAGTATTAATGTTTATAATGAAGTTACTGTTAATGTACTAAGTACTACATCCATTAGCATTTTAAAACTTTTGAAATAAAGGATGTCTGCTATCCCCACCTGCCCCACAATCTTGCCATTATTAACCAACTGACTGCTTTATGAGTATCTCTGCAGAGATGGGTCTCAAGGATGGATTTGAAGGTGGATAGTCACTTTACCCACTAGAGAAGGCTTTTAAATTTAAAGCCAGCCTAAGGGAAGGGAAAGAGTTGGTGTGAGAAGCTGATAGATGGGACGGATGTCTTGCATCCTAGCCTGCGAAACATCCAGGAGGAGGTGTCAGAAGACTGAAAGGAGAAAGACATACGTCAGGCACAGAAAGATAGATTTGTAAGTCATATCCATAAGAATGGTCACTGAAACTGTGTGATCAGCTGTAATTGGAGAAAAGGAGAGGGTTAAGGACAGAGCTCTGTGGCAGGGGGAGGAAGACCCACTGAAAAATACTCATTAGAGATTGGCCTGAACCAGAACACTGGATCCAACCCTGTTGGGTAAGGTCCAACCCAGAGCCAATATATTTGGCTTGTTCCTTTCTTTACAGTGGGTCATACCAATGCAAACATTTTTAGCTTTGGATTGGGGTCTGAATCCAGAGCCAAACTCCATGGTGGGATCCAGTTGTAGTTTATACATTTTTGAGTGCCTGCTTTAATTTAACATTGTCATCATAACTACATATAAGAACGAAGCCAGAACATCTGCCATGGCAGGTGTGCCATTGGGCAGCTGGAGGAACACACACAAGGAGCCAATCAAAAGAATTCCTCCATCAAACAGTACTTAGAGAGGGAAAACTTTTGGGACTTAGCAACATAGAAGACATGCAAAGAGCAGCCCAGGATAGAGAGGGTTGGACAGCCATTTTCATGCCCTAGGTGACAATTGAGAGCACGGGAAGCTTTCTGATTCAGATAACAACTATACATAAATGATGGGGAAAGGTAGAAGCCAAATTTGCAAACCTTCGGTGGCTATAAAGGCCAGACTACTTGTTTTGCTGCATAACAATGGAATTGCCCATCAAACTTTAAGGCCCCTAGGTTTGAAATATTTGGCTAAAATGCACTTCCAAAAAAAACCTTTTTTAAATTATAACATTTACTATAAAGTGCATTTTGGGAGCTGTATGTTCCCCTGATTTATGCCAGTCTTTTTGTGGATGTGAACCAATATGCTAAATTTAAATTTAAACTAAATTTAACACATGTAACTCCTCTAGGAGGCTAGCAGTGGAAAAACTGGGTGAGTCCCCTCTCCATCTGGAATACAATGTGCACTTCCCTGCTTTATTTGGGATTAACTTGGCCAGTGCATTGTATGAAGGTGGCTTTGTGCTATTACTACAATGTACACATCTCTGTTGTTGCTTTTAGAAAATGTACATATGCATCCTTACACACGAGCTTTTGTGCACATAAGTGACAATATTTAGAACTTACGTGTGTAAAATTTGTTTGTGCCTGAGTTGCAGGCATAGCTTTTTGTCTATCAAATGCACACCTGTGATAATGCATACTTGTGAGCCATAGCTTGAAAAGCATAATTTTGACAGCTAAAATGAATTTGTCTTGATGCACCACCCGTGGCAGAGCTAATGTATTGCAATAGAGATTTTATTCCCTGGAACTGCAGCTTCCTGAGCAAAGCAACTCTTTTAAGTCCCCTTAGAGGTATATGTATTAAGTGTAGTTTTGAACATCTATATTGAAAACCTTCTTGTATCGTTTCAGTGATATATTTAAGATGAGTGAATTTTGGATCATTATATTAGACCTGGAATGTTCCAAAGCTTGTGTATAAGTGATATGCATCTCTAAGAAGAAGCCTCATGTTTCATAAGGGCTATTTTAGCATGCTTGGGTACTGTGCTGTATGCCACACATTGCACTTACAGCTAATGAAATACATTAAAAGCTATTTCATTTGCTATTTACTCTTTGTATTGTAGTTAGAATATTATAGTCTTCCTTGTAAGGTTTACACTTTTCACCTTACACATGCCGGTAGTTTAAGAACATCTGTTGTCTTTCTGTAAAAATGTGATGGTTTTTCTTTTCCCATGTGTTTGATTGTACATAAAAGTAAAATATAGACAAAATTAGATGTATCTAAAGCTGCACATCAAATCGGAAGGAGTAACAAGTAATATCAGCTTTTCTGTAGTTCAGATTGTAAGAGTTCTGAATTGAAAACAAGGCCATGAAGTCTCCAAATAACTTATTTTTATTGACACAGCAAGGTGTATGCTAGTGCAGCCTTAACCTAATTAGCTCTCTGACGTTCTTAGGAGTGGGCAGTATATCCATTGCTGTCTCAATCGTCCAGATTTGTTCTTTCATTATATTTGGCTTGTTTTACAGTGATGCGTAGGAGAGCATTACTCCAGATGTCTTTATTTGTTGGCTCCCTTTACCATTTGTGTTGCTGTCGGCAGCAAAATTCAGTTACAGCTCAACAGTGCAAATTCCCTTTGAATCTTTGGATGCCCTAAGCAGTGCGATGTTGAAATATGTGTAAATGTCTGCCCTGTGTGGTGATTGGAGTGGTTGATGTAAGAGAAGCTAAAAAATGGTTCCAGCTGGGGAACATTCTTGAGGGAAGCAGAAAATTCTCTCCAAAATGTCAGCATGCTGCTCAGTAAAAACATGAGAAATACATAATGTTAGGCTGCTTTGCTTTCTTTAATGCATATACACCAATGCATGTCACTAAAGGAGGCAACTTCAGTTTTCAACAGTTTATATAAAATTGTCCTTTTTTACTTCAATTTTTTTGTGTTTGAATATGTTTATTCCATCTGGTCATGTGTGTAGTCTTAGTGTAGGTATATTTGTATAGATATTTAACACCATATGTGTTTTAATAAGTACTGTGTATTTGTCCATTAATATTTATATGGAAGTGAGAGCTTTGGTTCTTGTGATTTTTAATAAACATTGATGGTGTTACTAGTTTGTACTAAGCATTCAGTATGCTCCATCAAAATGGCAGCTCTAATTAGGTTCCTTGAATTAGCTAATGGATTTTGAGAAAGATAGCTTACAAAGCTCTTACAGCTGTCCAAGATATTTCTGCCATGGCAGAAAGACAAAAGGCCCCTGGAAGCTATAGACTTTAAAGCTCTAGAAATGCAGCTGACAGTTAAAGAGATAAATTACATTTGTATTTTTTTTCCCGTAAAAGTCCTAATACTAGATTAATGTTATCCCAGTAGTGATCATCCATTTAAAAAGCCCACTTTATAATAAAGATACATTTTGACCATATGATCTATCTTTTTCCCCCTGACATTTTGGGCAGGGTATAAATAATTTTTTTAAAGAAGAGAGGAGTAAATTATTTCTTCGACAGAGTTACAAATTCAGTGAATTGTAATTTTATGTTTAGGGAACTTCATTGGTGACATTTTGTGTGTATAGTATTTTCTTCATAGGCCAGGTATTGTAGAAAGAAACCACACAGTGAATTAACTCCTGCTGCTCTACAAGGAGCATGGGTTTGCATGCATATAACATCAGATTGTAGTCCATGGTGTATAACTAGGAGAGGTGCTTTCTTTGACACAATGGATAAAATCAGCCCTGGGTTTGCCATTTTCAGCAAAATATATTTTAGGATGTGGATTGCATTGTCCATTAGGATTGAGTATTCAGATCCTCAATCTCATGCTTCACATGGGAGTTCATAAATTAATACTGCAGTGCACTGTCACCCAATATCCCTTCTGCTTTTGCAGTAAATGGCCTGCAAGGTGGCCTCTTGCATGGTTAATCCCACATAAGTCTCAAAGTGTTTTATTTAATTTTTCTGCCTAAAAAAAAAGAAAAGAAAAGAAAAAGTTAATAAACTCTAGTGCAGAGAAGATGTAGAGTACAAATGAAAAAAAAAAGAACTAGTTGCCAATTGCATACAGGTGTGATAGCAGTATTTACTTGCAGTGAGTTACCAGTCAGCATTTGCTTAGTGGAATTGTTAAAGCATGGGGTAGGAGGGTTGAAAATGTGCACTCTGTGTTGGTGTGATCTATACATTGCAAATATGCCAGCTGCTTTTCTTCAGTAAAATAAAATAAAAGAACAAAACCCTGTTGTAATATAAAGTGCCAAAAAAAGCAATTTAAGTACTTTGCCTTGTAAATCCAAAAGAAATTACCTCAGAGAGAAGGTCCTCAATTAAGCCTACCACATGACTTTATCATGATGGATAAAACACATAATTGATATCATCTTTACTGAAGAAACCAGAAACTGTTGCATTGTCTAGAGGCTACTGAAAATATCAGGAAGTCTGTTTTTCATTATTTTCACTGTGTATTGTTTATGGAGAGTTCAGTTGTTGTCAGCAGCCAAGTCCCTAATCTGTCTGCTCTTCCTAACCCTTCTGAGACACATTCACATCTCAGATCAACAAGACAGAAGTAAACTGTTCTCATGCCAGAAACTCAGACATCGCCATTAACTAGACTGAACTGTAAGCCATCTTTTTTTTAAATTAATTAAAATCTGGAGATTGCTTTCCCCTAACAGGCATATTAAACTGAGCAGAACTAAACAATCACTTTCCATCACAAGGAATACATGCTTGTTATGCACAAGAAATGTCTTTTAAAAAATTTCTTTCCTTCCCATTTGATCACAAATAACCTGTTTTAATTGGAATTGCATCTGACTCTCTCTCTCATACCTGCTGTCATGATGAGGTTAACCCTTTGGAATGTCAATTTTGTTTTTCTAAGGCAAAAGGAGGCTGACTTCCCATTTTCATGCAACACAGTGATAGCCAGCTACAGGTTGTAAAAGGAACAGAAATGGAGACAAAATATGGCCCTGAAATAAGAGATGGTCCTAGCCTGAGTGGCTGGGCCATCTGCCACCACAAATAGGAAAAGGTGCTGTATGTCACAACAGAGAAGGGGAAACTAAATGGATGCTTTGTGTCCAAGCACAGAAAGATGCTTTATAAACAGTTTTGAAAAACTTTAATTGACATAAATCTATCAGTCACAATCTTCAGATAATTCTTTGAGCCTTCTATGAAAACAATGACAGCTGGTTTGGGCAGGAAAAGGTTAATTATACAGCTAATTGCCCTGGTAAGAATAGGAAAGAAAGTGAACTTTAAAAAAAAATAAATCCACAGGAGCCTAAGAATATTATCTGCCTTCTATCCACTAAGCTCCTAATGTCAAAGGGTCAGCAGTGATGTTACAGGGTCAGTAGGGTTCAATTTACATCCAGACAAATGATGCTGCTTTAGGAGTCTTTGACCTTTTGTGCATAAGTGATTGTAGTGCTGTTATGCTAGTCTGCAGAGTTGAAAGGTGACAGCGTATGTTCGGCCAAGCAACTCTTATGACTTCTTTTTTCTTTCAGTATTGTAAAGCAAATTGTGACTCAAGGTTGTTCGTCAGAAATTTTAGTATGTAGATTTAAACTTAGAAATGAAGTTGTAATCTCTAATTGTTTTTCTCTGTCTGTGTATGCATACAGCTTTATATGCATTTGTGCACATTTCTAGATATAGAGAAGTGTGTGTACTTCTGTGTAACTATCTGCTGCATGTCTATCAACCCATCTATGCACACATCTCTCCATGTATCCCCATTCAAATGGCTAGGTGAAATCACAGACTCTGTTCCCAGGATCTGACAAGTATTTCACAGTTCTGATGTGGCCCCTTTTCCACTGGCGAAATCTGTAATTACATACACATGCGGTACCTTTCTGCTCTGAGCAGGAAGATAAGTGCTGTAGAGTCCACCACGCTCATAGAATTTCCATAGCTCGAGAAGCTAAAGATTTTATTTCCTAGATTTGGTTGTCAATGCCCGGTGTATATTCTTAAAACTTCAATTCTCTCTATATGAACCCTCAAGATATTACTTTTATTATCTTGCATTTTTCTGACAATTCTTTTATTGGAATATCATTCATTTACTTAAGTGCAGACGTCAATAACAAACGCTCATTGCTTCCTAAACTATCTTTCTCTTGGTAGCTGACAAAGATGAAAGTTGAAATATTGTAGAATAATGTTCTTACTATGGATTTTCTTTTTATAGGTTTTTTTCAACCATTTTTTCCTCTTCCCTCCTATTATTGAGGTTGCTAAAACATCTTGATAAACAATGTAACATTCAGTGTAGGGAAGTAAATGCTGGCACCATACGAGCATTAGTATTGTATCCTTTGAAATGCTTTGGTCTTGACTTCTTAAATGAGAGGTACCATAGATGAACAATACTAATCTGTAGTATGGTGTGTTGTGTTTTCTTATATTCTATATGCATGCACAAGGCAGTAAATTCTTTCAGTAGCTATAATATAATTAGTTTTGTGTCATAATAGGTGGTGAATGGAAGTTTCAGCTCATTCTTTTGAATAAACATGAGATCAGTTTTGTATTTTATTCATTTGTGAATGAAAGCTTCAGCAAAGTGTTAATTTTTTATAATTGAGGAAAAAAATTAAAATGTAACCACGAGTTGCTTATAGACTGCCACTCAACTGGGTAAAATTAGATCCTGAGGTAAGTGGCTGAAAAGACAAGCTTTGCAATATTAATGCATTTAGGAAACTCACTGGAAACAAAATGTTCATTACCTTTTAGATAGGTATGTATACATCTTTAAATGATTCAACTGAGTCTTTACACGCTACATTTGTATGTAATGTTGCACTGTGTTTAAAGAAGTGCAGTGTCACAAATATCATTGAGCGCCACTTCTTGGTCACTCAAACTGCTGTGAGGGGATCTAGGTGTTTTAGGCCTCTTGAGTCTGAAGAGAGTTCATCCAATGTCCCTATTGTGGGGCCTCTAGGGACACTCTTGAGGTGCAGATCCTCTGTCTAGCATCCTCCCCTAAGAGCTGCGGCCAGTCATGCAGCCCATTGCCCAGCCCTTGGAATCAATACTGAATCTGCAGACTGCCCGCATAGCTTCAACACACCCTGTCCCAGAGCTCCAGCCATGCTGGACCCACAGTTTACCTCTACAGGGCATGTGAATAAGATAACACATAACACACAGACAAACTTTACACAGGATTCTAAAATCATTACTCTGTATTTAATCTGTACTTAATCACATGAGAAATACAGAGATCTATACAAAAATAATAAACTCTATGTTCATTCCCCAGCCTCCGTTTCCTCACCACTCCAGAGCATACTTAAGGCTGAGGTCAGAGTCATCTGGGGCTATCCAAGGTCCTGCTCTTGACCAGTAAGAGTACAGCCATTAAAGTTAAGTACTCTCCATTGCCCTTAGTCTGCTATGTATCATCTACAGATCCTGTCAGCAATGATGCATACACAGACGGGTATTTTGTAATACAGCAATTTCATGACACCAAATTCACAATATCGACCAGAATTCATAAGTTGTACAGATAGAGTCCCCAAATTGTCATGTGCAGTAACACATCATACAATATAAAAATGGCATTCTTCTTCGAGTGCTTGCTCATGTCCAATCTACTATAGGTGTGTACACGCCTCCATGCATGGCTACTAGAACTTTTTTCCCCTTAGCAGATCCTGTAGGGCCAGCTCCAGTGCCCCCTGGAATCCCGCACACATGCTGCAGTGTATGAGACCCTGCCGGTCCTCCGCCCCCCCCCCCCCCAGTCCCTTCTTTCCGCCCGTGACAGTTACTGGAACTGCCTGCGCTTGCATTGCAAGTGCTTAATTCCCCGTGTTTTAAGCTTTAAACAGGATTTTGTGTGTTAGTTAGTTAGATTAATAACTGTTGTAGTGGTAGTTAGAGACTTAGAGATAGTATAGCTCAGACTTTACAGGGAGCAGGTATGCTCTGGTGTCATGGCTTCAAGCTGTGCATTTTCGGCGGGAAGGCTTTCCTGCTAACTGACCCCCACTGCCTGAAGCGTGGGGTGGGGAGGGAAGGAAAGCCCTCTGTGAGAAGAAAAACGCATTCAGACCCCCAGAAAATCCAGCTGGAAGCCTGGCTCATGGAGCCCCGAACCGGCTCTGAGCCATCCCGCTTTGCCGCGGTATCCAGCGTGCCGCCGGTGCAGAGGGCACCGTTGGCACCGACCTGACTTGGCACCGCGAAGACGGAGTGTGGATACTCCCCCGAACCGTCGGAGCAGGCGGGGTGGGGCACCTATCAGCACCGTCGACTTCAGTGGCCAAAGGGTGGCAAGAGTCTTGTTGGCCTTGCATATGCCACTGCCGCCCATACCTCCATGAGAGAGAAGGGGCTGGCATTACGAGGAAGCCCGCATTGGGACCCTCTGAATGGCTCAGAAGATCCCCCTTATGGGGAGGAAGATCTCCTGTAGACCGGTTTCCTAGGGTAGAGCAGGAACGCTCCCCTAGAAGTCATCCCAGATCATAGTCGACGGACCAACCTGCATTGAGGTGGTGAGCGAAGTCGCCTGCCTGGCACCGGTCTCGACCACCCAGCACTGGGTGGCATCCATCCCAAAGGCACCATCAGCACCGACCCGACTCAACTCCGCGAAGACGGAGCGTGGATACTCCCCCGCACTGTCAGAGAAGGCAGGGTGGAGCACCTATCGGCACCATCGACTTTGGTGGCTGAAGGGTGGCAAGAACCTTGTTGGCCTTGCATACGCCACCGCCGCCCATGCCTCCACGAGAGATAAGGGGCTGGCATTCGCTGGGCAGTGCAGAATCCGGATGCCGGAGACGGACTTGGCACCGAGGAGTTCGTCCCCACACTGAGGCAAGCCCGGATGCCAGACACAGCATTGCCCCCACCCTACCCCCCATACCGAGCCTGCGCCAAACTCGGTAGCCGGAGAAAGTCTCGGCACCGAGGAGTTCACCTGGCACCAAGGCCGGGCAGAGTGGGTTGTCGGAGCCTGACTCAGCGCCGAGACGCACAGAGCGCAAAAAGTCCTCGATGCAGAGATGATGCTCAGGTCAGCCCAGCTTACCAGAGTGTTGTCTGTACGCCTGCTCCGGCTGTGGCACCCACGATGAACCTGGTAATCGAGGTCGTCGTTACCGAGGGGTCGCTCTCTGGTGTGACAGTACTGCACAGTAAGAGGCTTTTGGGCATCCCCAGCAGTGGTTTCTCAACAGTGCCTCAGTGTCCCCTTGGGGATGCAGTATCTGGGGGAGCAACCATCAACGAAAGGTGCCAGAGCCCCAGGCGGAAGGCCTCAGAGACAATGGTCACCCCAATGTCTGTCTGGGGGCCTAGTGGGTTTCACGGGGGAGAATGGGACCACGGTCCGTCAACCCCTCAGGGATGCAGTCAGTGCCTCAAGTACAAGGAAAGGGTCACCTTGCACCCTCGGATGACGACTCGGCCCCACAGGCAGGGACTTCTATGGAGACTGCCTTTTGGCGGGATGAGGGGCTGCGGCCTGCATGGAGGCAAAGGAGTAAAAGGGGTGTCAGACAACCTTTAATATGCTCCTGGCCTACAGAGGGGCGCTCAACGTTGTGAGGGTCTCATGGCAAACCCCCTCCTCCGTAGCCTGATGCCTAAATGAGCTGAGAAAAGTATTACACCCAGCCAAGGGGTCTGAATACTGTTCACCACCCTGTCCCAGGTCCCTGATGGTGGTTGCCGCCAACCACAGGGATAGGCAGGGCAGCCGGGCTCTACTCCAGAGAACAAGAGTGACTGCAAGCCAGACTTGGTTGGAGAAAACTTTATTCAATAGCACTACCAGCAAGTGGAAGGTGAGCCCTCGGGGGACTCAGTGAGCCGCTTTGCTGAGGCTCTACCCGGCAGCAGGTGCTGAACCTGTATGCCATTGCAGAAGAGGGTACCATGAGGCTAGAGCAGCACTCCTGGCACCCTCAGTTGTTGCTGATTCGGTGGGCAGAGCCATACCCCCGCCATCGGCATGCCCAGAGGTCAGCGGCTGCAATCCTGGGCTATCCTGAAAAGGTCCAGCAGCCCATCCGGGGCCCTTCCGTGGATGGGCCAGCCTTCTCTTTGGTTCAGATAGAGGCGAAGGTGCATGGTCTCAAGGACTCCTAGACCATGCTCTGTACCCTGGGCTGTTATGCGCCACAGTCAGGCAGGTTTCTAGGGACAGCAGCAGCAGAGGTGCCAGCCACAGCTGTCTCATGACCTACGGGCAATGGGACAGAGTCAGGGGGTCTAGAAGACACCATCCGCCCTGACTGACTCCTTAGGCCCTCAGTAAGGGTCCTCTCAGCAATAGGGCAATTGAAAAAGGCCCTTATGCTGGTGAACACAAGGGCAGTGCCCTAGCCTATACCCTCCTTCAGGCTTGGATGAACCACTGGGTCCTTGAGATAGTTCGGTGAGCTAGGGTCTCGGTCATCTCCCCACTCCCAGCCCCTCGACGCTTCCCCCTTACTCCCTCTCAGTGGCAATTCCACATCCAAGAGGTCGAGGCCGCCTCATCCAGGAGCAGCGGGAGAGGTCACGCAGGCAATGGTGGAAGAGGTCCTACTCGAGGTACTTCCTCGTCCCCTGGAAAAAAAAAAGAAAAAAGGGGGGGAGATTTGAGGACAGTGGCAGACCTATGTTGTCTCACAAATACCAAACAAGGGGCTCAAGTCTTGCATGGTCCCCCCAGCTCCAGTAGTGGAAACGGGAACCTGGTATGCTGCCCTGGATGTCAGAGATGCACATCCTCAAAGGTTCCTTCCCTTCATAGGGGTTGACTCCCTCTAACACTTACGGCTTACCCCATGGTCTGCTACTTGGCCAATGGTGTTTACTGAAGGCCTGGCATGGTAGCTGCGTGCTTGACGGCGCCTGATCCGCCCAGTGAGACCCAGGTCCCAAGTCCAGAGCAGTGTGAGCCAGTCAGGCGTCTTTTGCGGCTGGCAGGTCCTTCTGGTAAATGCACAAAATTCACGTTAACTCAGGTGCAGCCTACGGAATGCATCAGCATGACCGGTTGCTTCCCGGACCAGACTTTCTTGCCCTAGCCATGCTGTGGGACAGAGTCCCTCAGGATCGGCCATATGCATACAGTCCGAGCAGGCAGCTCCTGCACCGGGAGGCTACGATCCCCCCACCCCAACAGCAGCAAGCCCTAGCCTCCCAAGACTGGTTAACGACTCCTCGGGATGTGTGAAGGGACATTCCATTCATGGAACAGGCTTCTTCAGTTACCCTGATAGTGGTCGCCTTGAGCAGAGGGTAAAGTGCCGTATCAGCGCTCACCTCAGCTCACAAGGCATCTGGCCAAGGGAGGAGAGGCGTCAGCACACCGATGGGAAGGCCCGTGAAATGCTCGCAGGGCTTGTGGAATGTCCCTCTGCTTTATCAAAGGCAGGGCCGTATAGGTGCTGACAGACAGTATAGTGACCACGTACTACATCGACAGGCGGCGGGAGCCCATTCGTCAGCCTTATGAAGGGAACCTATCGGTCCTTAGGACGTGGCGGTGATCACCTCTCGGGGGGTGAGGAACGGCGAGGCAGACCGCGTCAAAGGGTCACTCTTCCTCACCATGAAGGGTCGCGGCGCCCACTAAGGGTGTCTACGACCATCTGGAGGAGGGTTTTCCCCAAAGGGAATCTGTCTGTATCGGGCTGCAGCATGAGTGTCCACAGTGCTGCTTTCTCCATGGCCAAGGGGTGGGGACGCTCACCAACGCTATTCGTCTATAGCGGTCAGAGACCTTCATATTCACTTTTCCACCTTTCCCCTCCTACATACAGTCCTGCCCAAAACAAGGAGGGGCTAAACAGATGCCATCTCGATTGTTCTGGCTGGGCCACGCCAGCACGGGTTCAGCATACTGCTGGATTTCTCAATCGCCCACCTCAGGAGCCTCTGAGCCAGCGCGATCCCAGCTCCAAGGATCACGGTCACCTGTGGTGCCCAGACCTGGACCCTCGACACCGCAGGGAGTGATAGATCAGTGGCCGAGAAGTGATGAGCGAGCCGCTCAAAACAAGCCCAGTGAGTACCGCTGGGTAGCACAAAGCACAGGTCGTGTACTGGGTTAAGTGGAAGTGCCTGTTGCCTGCCTGGAGCAGTCCCAGGATACTCTGTCCAGCCTCTCACCAATATAGGCGATCCGGGAAATATTTGCTGCAGCTAAAGCTCCAGGGATTGACTGTAGCCTCCCTGAAGGCCCACCAAGCAGCCATATCAGCCTTCCATCAACTGCTGGAAGGGGGATTGTAGTCCTCCCACCAGATGGCGGTTAGGTCTCTGAAGGGGGTGAGAGACTCTATCCATAGGCCTGCGATCCAGTGCCTCCCTGGGATCTCGACCTGGTCCTTCCCAGCCCACGGCCTCCCTGCCCCCCAAACCCACAACGTCATGCCCTCTACTCTGGCCTTCCAGGAAGGTGGTCTTCCTGGGGGTATTTACCTTGGCAAGGAAGGTCTCCAGGATCAGAGCTCTGACCTCAGAGCTCCTCCCACATTCTGTAGTCTATAAGATAAGGTGGTCGCCCAGTCTCCTTGGACCAATCATATATTCTCCCCAGGTTTCCCCGAACCACATGGTTTGGAGGGGAGGAGAAGGCAGCACTCTCTAAAACACGAGTGGGGCCCTGGCTTCTACATCAGATGTACGAGGCTGTTCTGGAGAGCGACGCAGCTCTTCCTCGCAGCATCCAGCTGGATGAAAGGTTCATCAGTCTCTGCCCGGCACAGTTTCCTTGGGAATAATTTCCTGCATCATGTTCGGCCATGAGCAGGAGAAGGTGCCGCTTCCGGACGCCACAGCTCACCCAACAGAGCTCAAGCTCCATCTACAGCCTCCCTAGCAGAAGTGCTAGGGCAGGGCATCTGCAAAGCAGCTGCCAGGCTGGTGATGCATACCTTCATGTCCCACCATGCCTCTGTCTAAGTCACGGGAAGGAGTGGGCTTCAGCAGGGCTGGGCTACAGGCAGCTCACCACTAACTCCGGCCCACCTCCAAGGAAACTCCTTGTTAGTCCCCTATAGTGGAATGGACATGAGCAAGCACTCGAAGAAGAAAACAAGGTTACTTACCAGTAACTGATGTTCTTTGAGATGTGTTGCTCATGTCCATTCCACAACCCACCCCCCATCCCGGAGTTGGCAGAAAGAAGGGACTGAGGGGGCATAGAGCTGGCAGCGCCTCATATACTGCGGCATGTCCACAGGGGTCCAGGGGGTGCTGGAGCTGGCCCCATGGGAACTGCTAAGGGGAAAAAAGTTCCTGTAGCCATGCCGGGAGGCATGAACACACCTATAGTGGAATGGACATAAGCAACACATCTTGAAGAACATCAGTTACTGGTAAGTAACCTTGTTTTTTGCTGACCTGAATGAGTGATACTGAAATCAGCTATTTGGAAATACAGTACCAGGTAGATCTTTGTGCCAGATCCGAGCCATACAAACACATGTTTGATGCTGATGATGTTGAATTGATGCCACCAAAAAAAAAATCACTTGCATGTGGTCCCACCTGATGAGGAAACACTCAGAGGGACAGGGAGGTGACTCCTGCCATCACCTCCAATCCATTTTGCCCACTGTCACCCACCCCAGCATCAGACCAGCTTTCTAGCACCTGTTGTCTTTCAGGAGCAGCCCATGCTACCTCTCCCAGCCAGCAGCAAGTAACCAGGCAACCAAGCTGCTCTCCAGCAGACTAAAAGCAGCCCAGCTGGCCCTCCTGGTTGGAAGTTGGTTTATAGACCAACAATCTATCCTTATGAAAAAGTTAAGTTACAGAAACACAACAGGTAGCCATTGTGGCAAATAGCATAACTTCTACTTTTGATTTGTGGGCTAGGTTACAGTTTAAAATACAAAATCATCCCAGGGCACCTCATTAGGATCCACATGCACACCCCTTGCATACACTCCACCCATCTATACTGAAACCAGAGCCAGAGCAGATGAGAAATTTTGCAAAATCCACGCGTGGAATTATTCTGTGACTATGAAACACACGCAACAGTTAACAAGCCAAACGTGGTACAAACTTCTTGCTGTTTTCACAGTCTTTGTGGAAAAAAACAAAGTTACATAAAGGAGGTGGGGGAGGCCAGTTTCCTCAGAACACCTCCTCCCTAGCCCCAGCAAATTAAACACAGCCCCACCAACAGCAGTAATATTCAGTGAACATAATGAGTAAAGCAAATGTGGTGTGAAAGAACTGGCTATTTTCATAGTATTCATGCAAAAAAATCCAAAATTATATAAATGGTGATAAAGGTGTGTTTCAACTCCCTCCCCACCCCAGAGGGACCTAATGTACAAAAATCATCTCAGCAGTGTCGTCCCCTTCCCCTCCACCCCCCCATTACTCCTTCCTTGTCTCCACCACTGGCCTCAGGCTTTTCCATTAGGCTGCCACTGATGTCCTCTGGAAGGCAGGGTATTTTCATTCTGAATGAAAGCCTCTACATTCCCTGTACGTACTGTAGTGCCTGCTACACTAAAGAGGCACTGAATAGAAGTGCGATGGCAGGCAGGAGAGCTAGGTGCTGCTTGCTAATCCAGTGCTGGTCACACATCCTTCCTCAGCTGTCAGTAACAAAGGGGGTCTGAGTCAATGGGTACCAGCACTGTATCCTGAAAATCTCTCTCCACCATCTTCTCTGCAACAGCAGCGCACTCCGATTCCTCAGAGTGGGGTGCGGCAGCATGGACCTGTCACAGGGCATGCCTGCCTTGTAACGCGCTCTGCTGGCCAAGCGTGGTGCTGCAGACACTCCCTGTCTCCATTTCCTCCTCAGGGTTTACCAACTCTCCCAGGGGTTCGTGTAACTCAACCCTCCAGTTAGGTCACTCTCACAATACTCTTCCAGGGTAAGAAAAGTCCAAATAACCCCAGTACTATCATTAAGAGAGGAAAGTCAAATGCACAAGCTGGGAAATAACTGGCCAGGTAGTAGTACTGCTGAAAAGGCTCTGGGGGCTAGAGTGGATCAGAAATTGAATATGAGTTGACAACGGGAAGCAGTTGCGAAAAAGGCTAATATCATTCTGGGGTGTGTGTGTAAGACATGGGAGGTAATTGTCCTGCTCCATTTGGCAATGGTGAGGCCTCACCTGGAGTACTGTGTCCAATTCTGGGTGCCACACCTTAGAAAAAATATGGGTAAATTGAAGAGAGTCCAGAGGAGAGCAACAAAAATGTTAAGAGGTTTAGAAAACCTGACCTTTGAGGAAAGGTTAAAAAAAAACTTGGCATGTTTAGTCTTGAGAAAAGAAGACTGAGGGGGGTACCTGTTATGAGTCTTCAAAATGTTAAGGACTATTATAAAAAGGATGGAGATAAATTGTTCTCTGTGTCCACTGGAAGTAGGACAAAAAAACAAGGGTTTAATCTGCAGCAAGGAAGATTTAGGTTAGATATTAAAAAAAACTTTTCAACTATAAGAGTAGTTAAGCTCTGTGTACACTGGTGACCTGCCCAACAGGGGGTGGTGCAACTCTTCCTTAAGCCCAGGCTCTGAAGAAGGCCACAGCACCTTGCTTTAAGGGGAAAAGTTAGTGGGTTATGAGTCTTTAGCCCCCAGCACTTAAACGGGACAGGCACAGCAAAGTGGTCTGTAGCCCTCAGGCAGGGCAGGGCAGGCAAAGTAGTCTATAGCTCCCAGCAGTCAGACAGGCGGGGCTGGTAAAGCTCGGTATCCTCTGGCAGGCAAGTTCAGAGAAGCCAAGTACTTCTGGGGTGGTTAGGGAAGGGGAGAGGGGGACACAGGCCCACGCAGCTCCACTGCATCCCAGCCCAGGACCCTATTAGTGGCAAAACAGTTTGCCACTGAGTCAGCAGGCTTCCAGCTGCAACACACTGACTGGTTCGACCACAGACTCAGCCACTCTGTTCGGCTATCCCTGGGCTACTTTCTCCCACCCAGCACCCAGGTACCTTTAGCCAGGGGTATTCCTCCAAGTCACTGGGGTAGACACGAGCAGGAGTCCCACGAGTCCCTTACTGTCGGCTGGCAGCAGGTCCAGAAACTCCTTGGGGCCGTCCGTGGATGGCAGCTTCTCCAGGTCCCAGGGTGTCCTCCGGTACACCGAGCTCAGGCAGCTCCAGTGGGTCCCCAGCGGTGGGTAGCTCCTCTAGGTCAGGGCCGGCCTTGAGGGGTTTCTCCCAATCAGTGGTCTCGTGTAGCTCTTCCCAGTCACTAGGGCCCAACAGCCCGGGCAGGCCTTGGAGACTCCGGTCGATGTGTTTGTTCCGCACAGCCACGGGGCCTGGGTCAGGCCCACACTGCTACCTCGGGGGAAGGCACATCCTTCTCTGGCAGCAGCTTCCCTCTGACTGAGCTGCTAAGCCAGCCTTTTATGTTTCCCCTTCCTGTCCTGGCTCTGCCCCTCTGCTCCCAGGGTATTTGACCTGCAGGGCCTTGTTCTGCCCAGCAGAGGTGTTACGACCCTTCCTCAGGCCCAGGTTCTGAGGAAGGCCACAGCGCCTTGCTATGCTCTGGAATAGGCTTCGTAGGGAGGTTGTGGAAGCGCCATCGAAAGTTTTTTAAGAACAGGCTGGACAAACATCTGTCAGGGATGGCCTAGGTTTACTTGGTCCTGCCTCAGTGTAAGGGACTGGACTTGATGACCTCTTGAGGCTCCTTCCGAGCCTGCATTTCTATGATTCTGTAATTCTTGCCAATATCAGCCACTTCTGATTCAACTTCATTAAATTAATGAAAATCATTCTGAAATCTGCTACGACGTCTTCAGGCTTTATGTGGAGTGAAACGGTTTACTTGAAATCTTTTCATGACAACTGACAAGTCCATAATCGTCTTAGGTTTTTTGTGTGAATGTGTGTGATCAGGTATATTGTGCAGCTCTGAGTGAAGAACTTATTGTATAAAAAGCTAAGTCAAAGTAATTAGTTTTGCACTAAATTATACAAGTGGAAAACGCTGTGGTCATTTTTAGCTCTTTCAGGAGGTGAGCACCAAAGTGTGGGGTGAGCTCTTGCAATAGTTCTATCTCCTGCACTCACAAACCTCAGTGAGAAGTTCCAGTGGGTTTATTTAATGTAAATTGACTTTGATTGGGGTATTGTTTTTATATTTCTTCTGTAAGGTCAGGCTTTTCAGCATAGACATGCATCCTAAGCGTTTGAATTGTTATTCTTCTACTATTATCCTACTTGAGAACTGCTATCTGATCAAATCCATATTTTTAAATTATGTATTTTTAGGCAGATGGAAGAGTAGTTTACCGGCAATGTGTGATCTTCCCTGCAAATGTTGGAAAATTGTGGATTTTTTTTAATATTGCCTTATCAGTTTCTTCTTTTATTACTGATGACTTCATTCTGTTTGAATTCAATGCTTCAGTTTCTTTGGGGTAAACTAATAGATTATGTATGCGATATTTGCACCGCACTGATTGAATTCATCTGGTGAGTTTGAATGTGGTTCATATATTCACATAATTGTCAGGAACCAAGTTGAAATTCAGAACTGTTGCATGAGCATTGGAGAAAGCATCATATTCATCTCACATTACTCCAGAGTGAGTGAAACTGTTTTATGTTACGCTGGCACAGCCCTAAATTCTCTCCCGATATAAAGAGGGAGACTTGGGCCTTAAAAGGCAATAAGTTTGCTGATAGAAATAGAGAAAAATCAGGGGGATTTTCATCCTCAAAGGCTATGCTTATTGTTTATATGTTCTGGATAAAATAGAGCACATTGCTGAGGTCTGCTTTTATTAAACAATTAACTTTTCTTTCAAAAACACCTTTTACTTATATTTTCTTGTTTAATCTTATTGCTGCAATCTGCAATTGAATTTGGGTTGACTCTGTGTTTTACTTTATATAAAAAAAAAAAAAAGAACCAGCCAAATATAGTCTTTAACAAGCATCGAGGGAAAGGTTCCCTACACTGTCCCCTTGCACATCTGTGCATGAATGGTCCATGTGCTTATGTGATTAGCATCTGTATTGTTTTGCATACATGCACAATGAAAGAGTTAAGGTTTCAGGATAAGAGAATATATGAGTATGTGCCTCAATATTAAGGTTTTGTTAGTATGAGTTTGAGGTGACCACATTAGTGTGAAACCATTAGGCACACATCTCAAATAAGTGCCAATAAAACCTTTATTCTGCCATGTCATCTGCATTTGCCATATATTACATGGTACAAAAAAACGTTTTAAAAGAGTTCCATAGACTCGGGCTAGCAGAGCTCGTGCTGCTGCTTTAGCCAGTGCTTCTTGAGTTCCAAACTTGAAAATGGTGGCATTATTACAGATGGAAAAGTAGTATCCGTTAATTTTAAATGTTTGCAAAATACATTCATCCCTAATCCTGCAAAGACTTAGTCATGTTTTGAACATCACGTACTGTGAGTCACCCTATTGACCTGATTGCGACTACTCCTGGTGCATAAAGTTCAGCACATGCATAAGTCTTTGCAGGATTAGGGCCCAATACATTTTACAAACTTTTAAAATTAACAGATACTACTTTACCATCTGTCGTCATGTCACGATTTTATAGTTGAACTTTTTTTCCTTTTTCTCAGGGCTGAAACCCTAGTTCTTCCTATAATTGAGAGTGGGATTCCTGTCTTTTTTATGGTATAGGATTTTTAGTTTCTAGCCCTGACAGATCATGAAATATCAAACCAAAAAGCTGAAACTGCTCCAGGTCTGAATGCAACCTATCTTTTACCTCAGATAAACTCAATTTCAGGGAAAATTCCCATATTTAGAGTGAAAAAGTAAATATTTCTGTGGCAGATTATTAATTTATTTATTCAAATATGGTAGCCATTTGTCATTCTTCATAGGAATGAATTAATGGGCAGAGTACAGGTGAGAGAGTTAGAGTTGCAGGATATGTTTATTACATTGGTATCAGCACTGTATGTGGGATGGGGAGTGTACATATGTAATGAATTATTTTATTTTCCAGTGGATGTCCAGCTGGTGGGAATGCAGACCGTATCCAGAAGTTACGGAAGGAATACCATCAGGCCAGGCGAGACGGTTTACCGTTCTACGAGGATGATGAAGTGAGAACACGGCCATCTGATTATGATCAGCACTGGGTAGGTTCACAGCAAGATGCTAACCAACAAATCTTTTTGCAGTAGGGAGAGCTTGCAGAAGACACTGGCTAGTTTATTTCTGTTTTCCGGGTACTTTGTCTCTGTCAGTTTAACATGAATATTTAGGTTTTGTAAGTAACTCCAGCTCATCAAACAAATCATTTATATGATTTAAACTCTACTAAAGTGAGTCATTTCAAATGCTGTCATGTCCATCCACTGTTAGACATAGGCGCTGGCCCTGATTCACACCATCTCAGGGGTAGCTCGCAGAAGGCGGGCCCAGCCAGCATGAAACTTTTTGGTACATGAGGTGGCACTAGGTCTCTTAGCAGGGTGCAGTATGGTCTCTCTGCTCATCCTGCCATTTCCCTTTGGGCTGACTAGGAGATTAGGAGAACACAGACTTGAATTGTGCCTGGTTGCTGCATGGGAATGAGGAGATGCAAGTGTGAGGGGCAAGGTTACTTACCCAGGTGTGCAAGGGCCATTAACAGTCTGGGCCTGACGCTTCCCCAGTGAAAAAATTACTCCCTTGCCCTTTTATAGGGCCTTCACTCAGAGGATCTATCTCAAAATGAATTGAATTAAGTCTTATAACACAACTGTCTAGTAGGAAAATACTGTTTTCCCCATGTTACAGCTCAGGATGCTGGGGCGCACCAAAGTACTATGACTAATCCAAGGGCATACAGTGCCAGTGTGTGATAGAGCCAGCAATAGGCTCCAGAGCTCCCAACTCTTCTGATGCCTTCAAATTATGGACTATCTTAATCTCACAGGAGACCATTATGGGGTCAGTCCTGCAACTCTCATTTCTGCCTAAACAAGAATTTCAAGGTTGTGCTTTGTGTCTCTAAAAACAAATAAAGCCAATCAACGTTCAAACATGACAGTTACGTGTAATTTTACACACACGTAATATACACTTGTGATGGTGATAAAACCAAGTTGTTTTTTGGTTTTTATGTACAGAGGGACGCTAACTGAAGATTTCAATTTTCCATTCAAACAGATTGTCTGGCAAGTTTGGGGAATACTGGGGACATTGATGATAATACTTATACAAAATCAGCAATACTTGGGTTTGAAATCTCTGGCATGCTACACTACATGGCACAATTTAAACTAAATTCAAACTTTATTTCTTCTTTGAGTGCTTGGTCATGTCCATTCCACTATAGGTATGTGCACGCCTCCGTGCACGGTTACCCGCAACTTTTTTCCCCTTAGCAGATCCTGTAGGGCCGGCTCCAGTGCCTCCTGGAGCCCCGCGCACATGCCGCGGTATATGAGACGCTGCCAACCCTACACCCCCTCAGTCCCTTCTTTCCGCCCATGATGGTTGCTGGAACTAGCCTTGCTCAGAGCAGGCACTCTTCACCTTCTTTGGACTCGTTTGTTCTGCAGCTTAGTTTTAGTTAGTTAAATAGTTAAGTGTTGTGGGAGATAAGGCAAGTCCCTGCTGTGACTTCGCGCAGCCAGGCCATGCCCCAGTCACCGGGCTTCCTCCTGTGGGAAGGCCTTCCTGCTCAGTGACCCCCTCGACCACTGCCTTAAGTGTCTGAGGGAAGCCCACAGAAAGGACAAGTGCAAGATCTGCAGGGTTTTCAAACCGAGGACTCAAAATGACCGAGAAATCCAGTTGAAAGCCATGTTGATGGAGGCAGCGCTCCGCCTGGCGTCCGAGCTGACCCGCTCTCCCTTGGCACCGAGCGTGATTTCGGTACAGAGCGCACTGTAGGCACCGCCCTCGACTTGGGACCACGCAACATCGCCGGCACCGAAGAAGAAGAAGCAGTGCGCGGAGCGCGGACACGCCCCTGTGCTGTCGGTATGGGCAGGGTCGAGTACAGAGATGCACCGACCTCAGCCTGTCGAGACTCTTCCTCCGGTGCCTGCATCTCCAGTCAGGGATCCTCCCCCAACTCGTGGGGGTGGGAGAGTGCCCCTGCCGACACTGTCAACACCAGAGGCTTTTCAGGTGGCAAGAGCCTTGTTGGCCTTGCCTATGCCACCTCTGCCCCCCCCTTCCACCGAGAGAAGGGGCCGATATCACGGGGGAAACCCGCGTTGGGTCCCCCTGAATGGTGGAGGAGATCCCCAGTATGGGGAGGAAGATCTCCCGCCGGACCGTCACCTAGAGTAGAGCAAAGCCGCTCCTCTAGTAGTAGCTCCAGGTCAGTGTCGTCAAGCCAACCAACTCTGGCACGGGATGTGGAGTCTCCCTCTCGGCGCCAACATCGATCCCTAGCACCAGAGGCAGCGCAAGCCAGGAGGCGGGCGCCAGTCGAGGTCTGTCAGGCGGTGCTTGGACAGCTTCCATTCCCACTGCCCGGCACCAAGGAGTTCACCCACTCCCAGGCGGTGCAGAACCTGGTCGGAGGAGGAGGACCCAGCACCGATGAGTTCGCCCGCATTGAAGCGGCGAGGAACCTGGTCATCACCAGAAGACCCGGCACCACAGAGTTCACAGCGCAGAACCTAGTTGCCGGAGTCTGGCTCGGTACTGAGGAGTTTGGGACAGTGCTGACCTTGGTCACCGAAGGCTTCCACAGAGCTACAAGGCAAGTGGTGTCAGAAATCGTTGGTACCGAGACGACGCTCCAGTACCTTTAGCTCTTCGGAGGACAACCCCGCTCGTCAGCACTGCTCGTGGTGTTGGAGGCAGTCCTCATTGTCCTCCAGGTCGGAGGCATCAAGGGGGCGGTTCTCAGCACAGAAGGGTACACGTGACCTTGGATGAACATAGTACCGTAGGTCCAGAGCCTCTGACTCCAATGATACGTCGGGGTCTTCTGGGGGGACAGTCGTCAGGCCAGTCAATGCCCCCATAAAGTGCCAGAGCCCGTGGCGCAGTTAGCCCCAGGCTAGAACCAGGGACAATGGCTGCAACAATGGCCTTATTGGCCCTATGGGGTCTCCAGGTGGGACCGGGGCCCCAATCCATTAAATCGTCGGGGGTGCAGTCCGTGCCTCCTGTACAGAAGAAGGCCCATCGGCATCACTCCTCGGACGAAGAGTCGGACCCCCAGGAGGGCACCTCAGCGGGTACAACCCTTCGCCAGGAGGGGACACACCCACAGGCTGCACCACTGCAATCCTCCTCCTCCTCACCTGATGAGGCAGTCTCCCAGGACCACTCTGTGCCACTGGATGATTTCAGGGTACACCAGGAGCTGCTCAAGAGGGCTGCCTCCAACTTGGGGCTGGAGGTGGAGGAGCTAAAAGAGGCCGCAGATAGCCTCTATAATGTGCTGGTGGCGGCTGCCCCAGCTCGAGTGGCCCTCCCATTCCATGAAGGGGTCCTTAAGATTGTGAAGGACTTGTGGCAAACCCCTTCCTCGGTCGCCCCGACGTCAAAGGCGGCCGAGAAGAAATATTATGTCCCGGCCAAGGAGTTTGAGTATTTGTTCACACACGCCGCCCCGGGAACTTTGGTAGTAGATGCTGTGAACCAGCGGGATAGGCAAGGTCAGCCAGGATCAACTCCCAAGAACAAGAACAATAAGAAGCTGAACTTGTTTGGGAGAAAGATTTATTCCATGGCAAGCCTTCAGTTTAGGATTGCCAACCAGCAGGCTCCCCTGGGCAGGTATAATTTCAACCTGTGGGACTCTCTCAGATAGTTCGCTGAGGCCCTGCCCCAGGACCAGGCCACAGACTTTAACAGTATCGTGGAAGAGGGAACCGTGGTAGCTAGAGCAGTGCTCCAGATGTCCTGGGAAGCTGCTGACTCAGCGGGCAGGGCTATAGTGTCTGCCATCAGTATGTGAAGGTGCTCGTGGCTGCAGTCCTCAGGCCTGTCCCAAGAGGTGCAGCAGTCTATTCAGGACCTCCCCTTTGATGGGTTGGCCTTTTTCTCGGACCAGACTGATGCGAAGCTGCACGGTCTGAAGGACTCCAGGGCCACGCTTTGCTCCCTGGGCCTTTACATGCCCCGGTTTTCTGGGCGTGAGTCATGGCCCCAGGTGCAGCAGCAACCAAGGCCTTAGCCAAGGCCTTTCCAACCCTATAGACAGAGGGATAGAAATAGGGGGTTTAGAAGAAGAAATCAGCTCCCTAGCTTGTCCTCAGCTCCCCAGCAAGGGCCCCCCAGGAGTTCGGGCAACCAAAGGAGGCAATTTTGATGGTGCGCCTGAGGGTGGTGCCCCGACTGCTCTCCTGGATCTGCCCCGCCCCTTCCTAAACAGGTTAAGGCCCTTTTATCCTGAATGGGCAAAAATCACTTCGGACCACTGGGTCCTTGGGAAAGTCTCAGGGGGCTATGCGCTGCAGTTTACATCTACCCCCTCCCCAACTTTCCCCTCTTCCTTCCCTCTTCAGGGACCCCTCTCACGAGCAGCTCCTCTTACAGGAGGTGGACACCCTCCTCAACACAGGAGCAGTGGAAACAGTCCCTCAAGGCAGAAGGGGGAAAGGGTTCTATTCGAGGTACTATTTCCAAGGCGAAGGGGGGTCTGAGACCCATATTAAACCTGCGTTGTCTAAATAAATATGTCAAACAGCTCAGATTTTGCATGGTCTCCCTAGCTTCCAAAATCCCTTCTCTGGATCCAGGAGACTGGTATGCCGCCCTCAATCTCAAGGATGCATACTTTCATGTGTCTATCCTCCCCAGCCACAGGCACTTTCTTTGCTTCATGGTGGCTGGCTCCCACTACCAGTTTACAGCCCTGCCCTTTGGCCTATCTTTGGATCCCAGGGTGTTTACAAAGTGCATAGCGGTAGTGGCTGCCCACCTGAGACGAAAAGGTGTGCACATTTTTCCTTACCTAAATGATTGGCTGATCAGAGGCAGGTCCAGGTCCCAAGTGCAGGACAGTGTGACCCTCACTTGCTCTCTGTGCCACAGGCTGGGGCTACTCATACACGAACAGAAGTCCACATTAACCCCAGTGCAATGCATAGAATTCATTGGGGCTACCCTGGACGCCTCCAGGCCAGAGCCTTCCTGCCTCAGCCACGTTTCGAGGCAATGGTCTCTATCATCTTCCAGCTGCACCGATGTCCCACAACAACAGCCAGGCACTGCCTACAGCTGTTAGGCCACATGACGGCCTACACATATGTAGTGAGACTAGCTCGCCTGAGGCTCAGACCGCTTCGGTTAGCCTCAGTATATGTTCCGAGCAGACATCCACTAGACTGGGTGGTCACAGGTCCCCCACCTGTCCTAGCCTCCCTAGACTAGTGGCGGACTCCCCGGGCAGTGATGAAGGGCGTTCCATTCGAGGAACTGGTCCCGTCGGTCACCCTAATTTCCAACTCATCAGACGTAGGTTGGAGAGCCCACTCAGGGACTCTGGTTGAGGAAGGAGAGGCACCTACACATCAACATGAAGGAGCTGAGGGCCATTCTCCTAGCGTGCAAGGTGTTCCTCCGATTCCTGACAGGCAGGGTGGTGCAGGTGCTGACGGACGAAACCACAGACATGTTTTATATAAACAGGCAGGGGGGAGCGCACTCCTCAGCCCTCTGCGGGGAAGCTCTCCATCTGTGGGACTTTGCCATGAGGCACAATTTCCACCTGACGGCCTCTCACCTTCCGAGAGTGTGGAACGACGAGGCGGATTGCCTCAGCAGGTCGTTTCTACCCCGCCACAACTGGTCGCTACATCCAGAGCTGGCGGCTATGATCTTCCGGAAGTGGGGCGTTCCCCAACTGGACCTATTTACGTCGGCCTGGAACAAGAAGTGTCCGAGGTTCTGCTTGTTCCAGTGTCATGAGACCGGGTTGATTTCCGACGCGTTCCTCATGGACTGGACGGGGAACCTCATGTACGCATTTCCGCCCATTCCACTCCTCCTCAAGGTCCTGCTGAAAATAAAGAGGGACAGAGCGGACGTTATAGTCATTGCTCCAGCCTGGACAAGACAGCACTGGTTCAGCATGCTGCTGGACCTCTCGATCGCCCCACCCCTGGAGCTTCCGAGGCGGCACGACCTTCTATCCCAGGACCGTGGTCACCTGTTGCACCCGGACCTGGACTTCCTGCACCTCACGGCCTGGAAGCTCTGTGGCTGACGGAGGGAGAGAGAGCCTGCTCAATGTAGGTCCAGCAAGTCCTGCTTGGCAGCAAGAAGACTAGGTCGTGTATTGGGCTAAGTGGAGGCGGTTTACCTGTTGGGCAGAGTCACAAGGTATGCCGCCCAGCCTCTCGTCTATACAGGCGATCCTAGAGTACCTGCTCCAGTTAAAGCTCCAGGGTCTGGCGCTGGCCTCATTGAAGGTTCACCTTCATTTCAGCCATTTCGGCCTTCCATCAGCCGCTAGAGGGGAGATTGTTGTTCTCCCATCCCATGTCGATCAGGTTCCTCAAGGGGGTGGGGAGGCTTTATCCGCAGGTCTGTGACCCGCTGCCTCCCTGGCATCTCAACCTGGTCCTCTAAAGACTCACGGGATCCCCCTTCGAACCCATGGCTTCATGCCCTCTGCTCATGCTTTCATGGAAAGTAGTCTTCTTGGTGGCTGTTACCTCAGCTAGGAGGGTATCCGAGATTAGGGCCTGGACCATGGAGCCCCTTTATACAGTGTTCTTTAAGGACAAGATTCAGTTGAGGCCGCATCCAGCCTTCCTGCCCAACGTGGTTTCCCAATTTCATTGTAATCAGGATATTTTTCTCCCCCTGTTTTTTCCCAAAGCTTATGGTTCAGAGGTGGAAAGGAGATGTCACTCGCTGGACATGAGACAAGCCCTGGCCTTCTACATCAAGTATACAAAGCCGTTCTGGAAATTGATGCAGCTCTTCGTCGCAGTGGCTGACCAGATGAAAGGCTCACCTGTCTCCACCCAATGCATCTCCTTGTGGATTACATCATGCATCAAGTTCTGCTATGAGCAGGCGAGCATGCTGCTTCCAGGAACCATCACAGCACACTCAACCAGAGCTCAAGCCTCGTCCACAGCCTTCCTGGAGAGAATGCCCGTGCAGGACATCTACAAAGCCGCCACCTGGTCATCGGTGCATACCTTCACGTCTCACTACGCCATCACTCAGCAGGCGAGAGGGGGCATGGGATTTGGCAGAGCAGTGCTGAGGGCAGCTCACCGGTAACTCCAAACCAACTCCAAAGGTATTGCTTGTTAGTCACCTATAGTGGAATGGACATGAGCAAGCACTCGAAGAAGAAAACAAGGTTCTTACCAGTAACTGATGTTCTTCGAGATGTGTTGCTCATGTCCATTCCACAACCCATCCCCCAGTCTCCGCTGCTGGAGTTGGCAAAAAGAAAGGACTGAGGGGGCGTAGGACTGGCAGCGCCTCATATACCGCAGCATGTGCGTGGGGTTCCAGGGGGCACCGGAGCCGGCCCTACGGGATCTGCTAAGGGGGAAAAAAGTTCCAGGTAACTGTGCACAGAGGCATGCACACATCTATAGTGGAATGGACATGAGCAACACATCTCAAAGAACATCAGTTACTGGTAAGTAACCTTGTTTTTAAAAACCAAATGTAAGAATTTAAAATCGTTGGAACCCAGATATAACTGAATTTTTATAAGTACTAACATCATCAATGTCTCCAGTATTCCCCAAACTTGCCAGACTATCCGTTTGAATGAAAAACTGAAATCTTCTGTTCGTGTGCTTGTGTTAAAAATAAACAAACAAACAACCCCCAAAACCAAAAATAACCTTGGTTTTATCATAGGCACAAGTGTATATTGCATGTGTGTGAAATTATACAAAACAGTAAATTTTCTGAGTTAATTTAAAAAATATCCCCAGCAAGAGAACTGATCCCTTAAACCAATTATCTTTATTCTCTGGGCTTGAATTTTGTGGACCAAATTTGGGTATTGATTAAATTTCCATTCTTGGTTTTAAAAAAACTTTTTACAAACCAAATTTATAATAAAAAATAAAATGTCTATCTGAGACAGAGGCTAAAGAAATAACATTGTTTTGGCAGATACTCCAGACCTGGCCAATGATGCACCTAAAGCAGACTGAGGATTTCCACTTCCTATCTGAAACTGATAAGGCTTTATTACCCCTCTGAAGAGGTTCAGATTTATGGTCCAATATAATTTCCAAAGATTCACGAAGGTCCCTTATAGGTAATCCCTTTTAAGCCTTTTCTATTAAATGTAATGCCCAAAGATTACCGATTTCCAAAGCTTCATTTTTCCTGTGAGGCAAGATGTCCTTAATCAAAGCACCCGAGAGAACTTTGAAACTCTCAGTCTTAGATTGATTAATATTAGAGGCATCAAGATTGTTTCTGTATCTCCTTCTAAGGCGTGAATTTTTTAACTGTTTTTGTTGAGAGGAAGGGCTGCCATATAGTGTCTGTTCTAAACTCTAACTTTACCTTGATGGCTGAAGTTTGTTGCAACACCTTAGTAGCTCATCTGTTGAAGTCACTTATAAAGGCCTCGAGTGTCTGACCTTGTATAAAAAATACCAACAACTGGGAGGATAAAGGAGTGAAATCTCCTGCCTCCCATAATCTCTTCATCCCCATTTTGGTATTGCACCATATTCTGGTCCAGAAAAAATAGTGGCCACATTACTGTTTCTCCTAACACTTGTTGGTAGTTCAAGAGCAGCCCTATGATTTAGGGCCATTATGTTGCTGGTTTCAGAGATGATCCATACCTGGGGGGATAAAGTGAGGGCAGTGGCTTCAGCAGATGTTATTGAGCATGCCAGTCCATGCAAGCATGCTCAGTACAAGCCAAGTAACAAATCTGGGAGGGCACGTGATCCCGCATGTACTCCTGCCCTCCACACAACACCTCTGGTTGGTTTTAACACTGATCCCTGGCAGCATTATGGTAACACAGCTTGAGCAACAACTTATTTCCCTGACCTCTATTTGCCAGTAAAGAGACAATGTGATGACTAATTGCATCACTGTAAATAAATAAAAACTGACTTTCGTCTCCACTGTGTCACTTCTCTCCCCTAAAGAGGCTGCAGGCAGCTGAGCAGGAGGAAATCCTGCTGGTATGGGCTTTGTGGGCTTTTCTTCTCACAGCTGGAGAAGAAGAGAGGCCTCCTTATGTATTTTTAATACTAGTTAGGTTCTCCCTCTGCTTTTGTCAGTCAGCGTGATATCTAAGCCAGCTTTCCTTTAAGATGTCTTGCTAATGTACAGCAGCTGTTGTAATCACTATACACCATCTAATGAAACATTCAGATAAATTGGAAAAAATATACGAATTTAAGACGACACTATCCACAACAAAGCATTAGGTTCAGAAATGGACATTAGGGCTTGTCCTCCAAAAATAAGTCTGAGAGCTCACGACACACATTTCTATCTTATAAAGCTGACATTGACAAGTGGCCTTTAGCTGACACTATAATGGGACAGAATTTCTGGTGGAAAGGGTATTTCTAACAATCTACTTTTTAAAAAATGGGATAAATCAAGTTAAAGTGCAGAGCCAGCTGAAAAGCCAGCATTGTAAGGGAACATAATCTCATGACAGGCAATTGGGATCCATAAATGTTTTAAAAATAAGGTCAAAAATTCATTTTAAATAAGCCTGCTAGTCTCTCTTCATTCCTTCCCCCTCCCCCATTTTTTTCAATTCTCCTCTGTTCTTCTCATTTGTTCTTGTATATATTTTTGCTGTCTCACTCCCTCGCTCTTTTTCTGCTCTCCCTCCATCTCAGCCTGCTTTTTCTTTTTCTAAGGAACAGCTGAATAATTCAGTTTAGTATGTTTAAATAAAGAGATACATTTATATGGCAAGGATTGTGCTGTCTAGCATAAAACTTCAAAATTCTTTCCAGTTATTCTGTTTTTTTTATTTGTTGTTTGGTTTTGTGTTCTTTAGTCTCTCTCTTTCCCCAGCTTCATAACTGGGAAAAAATTATAAGCCAGATTCACAAGAGTTAGATGGCTTAAAGAGAAACAACTTTACTTCTGTAGGCCCAATTAAGTAGAGCGAGATGTTGACTATAAAGTATAAATATTTTCCAGAAAAAAAAAATCTGTTTTATTTTCATTGAAAAAACTGAAATCCTCTGGCAACAGTGTGGATGTATTATTGGAGTGTTTTGGTTCTCATATCAGTGACTGTGTGCATGCATGCATGTATACGTCTTAATACCCCACCAGTTAAATAATGCATATTTTCATGGAAATACTGCTCTCAGACCCTGATCAAAGCCCATTAGAGATTCCCATTGACTTAAATTGATCAAATCATAAGAGAACTTTGCTAGACATGGGCCATAGGAACTTAACTACTGTCACTTTAGGAGTTGGAGGGAGTTACTGCAGGACCATTTTATGGGTACTGTCCTTCCCATTGCTTTACTGAAACAAGAAAACAAAAAATAAAAATGAGGGGAGGGGAGAAAAATGTTCAATCAAGGCAATAAAGTGTGTGTTTGTATGTGTGTGCATGTGTGTGAGCGCAATTTTAAAAAACAGAATATATAACCTATTTGAGGATTTACTTGAATTGTTTCACAGATCTCATACCAATCCTGTTACTGAAAACCTCTGTCCTGTCCTTCACTGTGACATTAATTTCTTCCTGAAGCCTTATTTTGTTCATGTTCTTTCAAGGACTGCATATAACTTATTACAAACTGAGTAGGTTCTTCACCTGTAGGTAACCACAGCAGCCTGACAATATCCTATACAATACCTTGTATACAGCAGATCTTATAACTTCTTATTTTTCATTTGCAAATTAGATTTATATGTTGACAAAAACTGAAAAGAAAAAAATCCTTTCTTCAGCTATCTGATCTCCACTCATATCTATGCACTAGGCTTAATATACTATCTGTCAACAGGTTTTCATTGAAGCAAATTTGTAGTGTACTGAGTTTTGTCAGTTCCCAATTAAGGTTACGAAAAGAAGAATCATGCCCGTTCATGTTAAAGGCCAAGCAGTTTATTGTGCATCTGGCAAAGGTACAAACCTTAAAATCAAACAGAGAAAAGGAGGGTTGAGAACAGCATTATTTTTCCATAATGTGTCAAAAGGTTCTATAGTACTTTGGAGTGAAAAAGGAGCTCTTTGTGTTTTAATGAGCAATTAATTCCAACTTCAGGATGTTAAGTTTAAAGTAGGTTAGGGTCCCAAAACCCACAAACGTTTGTGTTGGATCATGGTTAAAAACCAAAATTCCAACTTCTAGAATAATAACATTCCTGTCTTCTAGGGGAATGGGAGAAATGACAATTTTATGTACTATGGGAAACCATGGCAGAACTCCTATGAATTCCAGATTTTTCTGAAAGGCTGCTGACTACTGCTCAGTTGGATATGTTTTCTTCTTTTTAGGGGATAAAAAACTCATTTAGAGTAAAGCAACTCTGAAAAGTAGCATTCAGAAATACTTGTGCTGTTACACATTTTAACAGGAGGTTTTAATCTTCACTATTAATATGATGCTTTTGTAAGAACTCTACTTTAGCCAATGGTTCTATTTTGTCTGGCCTGTGAAGAGTTTGGATTGGGATAATTCTGAAACAATGTCACCTGCTCCGACTAAGCAATGAGATTCTGATTTTCGGGTGATGGAGGAGGATTGTCATGGTAAAATCTTAACCAAGCCTCATGTGAAAAATAAACTATTCCAGAAAGGACACAAAGAGATCCAAATTTACTCCTGTTATTAGTGGCGAGCATTAACTTCTTTGGAGTCACTCCTACTTTGCCAAGGTTGAATTAGGCACAGAATGTCTAAACCAGAGCATAATCTGAGATGCTGATGTCTCTTCATTAGCCTTGTCAAAGTACTTTCTTCTCTTTACTAAGGAAAGCAATACTATTGCATACCATCTTAATAAACTCCACTGGATATCATTCATGCCTTAAACATTATGTTGAGTTCTAATAATGCGTCGTGTAGCTTATTCTGAAAAATCAAGATGTTGCTTTTCACAGTATTTAAATGTAGAAGTTGGAGTCTGAGGGGAGCAAATATTAAAGCTTCTCTGTTACATCCTCCAAGTAAATGATGTAAATAAACAAAAGCAAATAATATCCTGTTTCTTTCCTTTGCTTACTGTTGTAAAAGACTACTACTTTGACACATCAGCAATACCTCTCATATATATGGATGAAGTCATCTTTAAAGAGCTCCCAGCACACTCAGGAGAACTTTATATATTAACACACGCTGCAGTGGTCACGTCTCTTGCAGTTAGTGAATGATCATCTTGTCTCTTCCAAACTAAGAATTTGAGCACAGTATCACAAAGAATCATGACAGCTGCTGCTGCATGTGTTGATGTATTATAAAGAACCCTAGAGGTTTTATTTTATAATTTTTAAGTACAAACTAACCCACTTAGCCAAAATGTTTAAGGGACCTCAGAAACAAGCATCTAATTGGTGATTTAGATGATCAGTGGAGTTACTGAATAAGTGATTATGCCATGAGATGTAAGAACAATTACTGCCAGTTGGGTGCTCAAGCAGACATTTGCATGTAATTTGGTGCACGGTTTTCTGCATACAAAAATGGCCCTTCAAAAGTTTGGACCTACATTTATTTATTTGTGGGTTTGTATTTGCTAGTGAGGCAATGTGGTTAATCTGAGTGATAAGGTAGCTGGCTCTTTGAAATTTATTTCCTTTTTTAGTAAACCATCTCTAGTTCAGCTTTTCCAATTTTCTAGCCACCTGCCGGCTTTTCTAAGAATCACTCCATACATGAGTGTCTGTGCACACACTCATAAATATGCCAGGTCTCGGCCTGACCCCATATACGAGAGAGCATGAATCATGGGGAAGGTGAGGGAGGATTGGGGGTTTTAACATGAGCCTTCATGAGAGATTGCCAGAGCTAGAATTTCTCTCTTTGAACCTTCCCTTCCCCGCACAGAAATGTAGTCCTGCATGACAGCTCGGTTCCTGACCTCCAGCAAGTCAGTGCCCCACATAGCATAGGCTCAAATACAGCTGCTCACAATACTGACTACAATGGAGACAAAAAGTCGACTTCCTTTTTAAACTGACCTCTTCTTTCCTCAGGCCACTATTAAGGGGCTTTTTCTGACTTCTAGAATGAGGCCTTGGTCAGCAGAGCACTTAACTTTAAGCACATTAAATCAGTTGGGACTACTCATGTGCTTAAGTGCTTTGTTGGGCTGGGGTTTGATAGACCAAAATCAAGGCTCCAGCTCAGAGCCTCACATGGTAGCAAGCTGCAAAAGGTTTTACTTTTAATATTAAATATCTACTGTATTTAAAAATAAATTATGACATTTTGTCTCCTCACTCTAGCACTGTTGTAAACAAATCTCTCTATATATTGTGTGTCTTGATTTTTTATGTGATACTGTCAAGTTCCTAAGATATCTCACAGAAGATCCAGAAAATTACCTAGCAACTGTAGAATTAGAAGGTAAATGCTGGTCCATATCTCTGCAGTCCTAGCTTAGGAAAACTTCCCACTGAAATCAATAGGCGTTTTGAGTAAGGACTTCAAAAGTCTGTCCATTTAAGATAACAGAAGGCAGCTTTCAGAATAACCTCCATGCAGCAGCCCACAGTGGTTTATACAGAACTCATGGGATAAAGTAGAGGCCAAAATGAGTTGGGTCATGCAGAGCAACAATTTCATTGAGATTGTTCCAAAGTATAGCTTAATTGTAAGAATAACATCGCCATAGTTAAATATGTGACTATTAAAGACATTTTAAAATATATTTTCAAAAACATAAATTTTTTGGACTGACCTTTTTATCTAAATATTTGGGGATTCTTCTTCAAGTGCTTGTTCATGTCGATCCCAAGTAGGTGTGTGTGTGCTGCATGCACAGTAGCTGGAAGGTTTTTTCCCTAGTGGTATCCTTATGGTCAGCTTTGAACCCCCTGGAGTAGCACCTTCAGGGTGCCACATACAGGACCCTGACAACCCCCTGCCTCTTCAGTTCCTTCTTACTTTCTATGATGGTTGCTGGAACATTAATCTTCTCTTACTTTGCAAGCTTCTTCCTAATGGTTGTTTCAACTGATGATACCTGTAAATAGTCAAATAGTTTGTTAATTTGTAGTTACAGATAATTTAGTTAGATAGGACCCCACTGATCAGGGTCACCTCCCCTTCCTTGGGGCTGGGGCATGCCTCATTCCTCTATCTTTAAACCATGCGGGACTTGCAAAAAGCCCATGCCAAGAAGCGATCCCCATACCACTTGTCTAAAGTATCTCGGAGAGACCCATTGGAGGGATCGCTGTAAGCTCTGCAGGGAATTCCGACCTAGGACAAAGAAGGAGAGGAGCCAGAGATTGAAGTTCATCCTAATGGAGACTGCTTTCTGGTCACACTCAGCACCGAGCTGATACCTAGTACATCAGCTTTGATGTGGAGCACACAGGCGTCCATAAGAGAGATGGTGCAGAGGAAGAATTCTGTGTCTAGAGACCCCAAGGACTGTCACGGATCACTGGCAACAAGGGACACCGTACTAGTCGCATTCTCCTTTACCATGTAAGAAGCAGAGGAAGATGGACAGTGGGCACTCACTGATGCCCAAAACAACAGGGCATAAGAGCTCGAGTGGAATGTGACCCGCGTTGGACCACCCAAATGCCGTACCCTCAGCTGTGATACCATTGACTCCAGCCCTGGAAAGGGGTCCATCGAGTCTAGTGCTTTTGGACTCCCTGGCCAGGGAGATCTATGAGGAGAACCTACAGCTTCCCTCCATACTGGAGACCTTTGAAATGGCCAGAGAACTGTAGAGACCATGGCACTGCCGTCCCAGGTGCAAGCGTGCTCCGGACACCAGACCACAAGTGGCAAGAAGCCATCCAGGGAAAAGCCGGCTATGATGCCGTGGTCGCCATCTCCCCGGCACTGCTCTCCAGCCAATGGGAACCACACCACACTGGACCCCACAAAGTAAGTTGTCGGGCTCCGACTCTGAAGCTGAGTCCTACTCCTTTAGGTGACGCCGGCACCAGTCAGAGAGGTGGCACCAGAGGATTGAGACTGGTCACCCGTTCCCCACGCCTTGGCTGCCACAGGGACAAATGCCAGCTTAGTGGCCTTTTTGGACCTTGGGGTGTTCCATCAGGCTCAAGGGTCGCAATCATGATGGTCATTATCACTTGCCTCCGGGAGCAGATATCACCCACCTCAGTCAGAGGATGTGCTACTGTTTGATACCAAAACCAGCTCCAAATATGATGTCGTGTCCAGTACTGAGCACGTTGTCGACCCCGGCACTAAGTTCGATGAACTGACACTGCAGGACCCTTTAGGAGCAGAAGGTCAGGAGGCTGCCCTGGTTACAGTGACATCGTCTTCATCCTCAGACAAAGCAGTTGAGGGGTCCTCAGCAACACCAGTTGCAGATGACAGCAGAGCCCATCAGGAGCTCTTGAGGAGAGTGGTGCAGAATTTGCGGCTCTAAATTGAGGAGGTCTCCGATAACGTAGACCCTATAGTAGACATTCTAGTCTTTGCGGGCCCATCCAGGGTAGCACTGCCACTAATAAAGACGATTCATGACACAACAAAGTCACTATGGCAGGCCCTGGCTTCCCCGCCTCCAACTGCAAAGAGGGAAGAGAGAAAATATTTTTTACTCTCCAAGGACTATGAATACCTCTATACTTATCCCCCACTGGGGTTGCTTGTATTTGCAGAGGCCAATGAGCGTGAGAGGCAAGATCAGCAAGGCCCCACACCAAAGGCAATGGACATGAAAAAATTGGACCTCTTCGGGAGAAAGGTGTGCTCTACTGAGTGGCTCCTACTCCATATTGCGAACCAACAGGTGGTGTTGAGAAGATACAATTTTAACTCTTGGTGGTCTATGTCAAATTTCTTATACCATTAGACTCCAGGGTGGAGTTCACAGCCCTGACAGAAGAAGGCAAAACGGTTGCAAGGGCCTCGCTTCAGACAGCACTGGACGTGAGAGCTGCCATAGCTCGCACCATGTAATTGGCGGTAGCAATGCATCAGAGCTCATGGCTACAAGCCTCGGGCCTCCCACACAAGGTCCAGGAGGTGATCCAAGACCTTCTCTTTGAAGGCCTGGTGCTATTCTCTGAGCAGACAGACTTGAAACTGCACAGCCTTAAGGTCTCTCGGGCTACTTTAAAGTCCTTAGGCCTCTATGCTCCAGTGCTGCACAGGAAGCATTTCAAACCTCATCCCTACCTTGGTTCTATCAATCCCAATCCAGACAGGAGTACAATCATAAAAGGGGCAGGAGTTACAGGAGGAAACCCTCTCAGGCTTCTATCAGCCAAGGCCCTGGACTGGCGAGGCAATCTTTTGGTCCCAAACAGAACTTTTTGAGTGTGTGCCTGAGGATGGCGTACCAATTCAGGACTCGGATCCTTCACCCCTGTTCTTTTCGGATCAGTTATCCCACTTCTACCATGCGTGGGCTGATTATACCCTCAAACACATCAGCCAACTCCCCAATGAAATCTCAACCTTGTATGTCAGGACCTCCATTTGAACTGATAACGATATGCTGACTTCTTTTCCTCGAAGTTAGCCTTTCTAGTGACCATAACTTGAGCCAGGAGAGTCTCAGAACACAAGGCCCTCATATCTGAGGCTCCTTATATAGCTTTCTTCAAAGCTTCGTTCTCACCCAGCTTTCTTCTGTGTCACAATTCCACTCAAAGCCACACAGCCACAAAGCCAAGAGCTGAGGCTGCACTCTCTGGACATTAGATGGGCCGTGGCTTTTATATCAAGAGGATTAACCCTTTAGACAAACAACGCAGCTCTTCATAGCAAGAGCAGACAGGATGAAAGGCTTTCCAGTATCTTCACAAAGAATCTCTTCCTGGATCATGTCATGTATCAGGACGTGTTATGACTTGGTGAAAATACTGACCCCAGCATTGACAGCTCACTCCACTAGGGCACAGGCATCCTCAGCAGCGTTCCTCACTCAGATCCCATAGAACCATGACATGGTCATCTGTTCACACCTTTGCGACACACTATGCTATAACACAGCAAACTAGAGACGATGCTGCATTTGGTAGACCGATACTGTGATCTGCAGGTCATTGAACTCCGACCCATCCCCATATGGATCTGCTTGGGAGTCATCTTCTTGAAATTCAGGAGCAAGCACCCGAAGAAGAAAAAATGGTTATGAAAATTCCGTAAATGTTGTTGTTTGAGATGTGTTGCTTATGTCTATTCCAAGAACCACTTGCCTACCCATCTGTCGGAGCCAGCCAGCAAGAAGGAACTGAAGAGGCAGTGGGTTGGGAGGGCCCTATATACAGCCCCACGAAGGCACGACTCCAGGGGCACCAGAGCTGACCCTACTGATACCACTAGGGGAAAAACCTTCCGGCGACTGTGCATGACACTCAAACACCTACTTGGAATGGACATGAGCAACACATCTTGAACAACAGCAGTTACGGAAAGTTAGTAACTGTGAGGCTTTTTTGTTTGTTTGTTTTTGGTTTTTGGTTTTTTTTTTTTTGTGTTACAGAATAATCTGTAAGATTTATTTCCTTACAGTTCATTGCAAAAGGCATTAGCAGAACTGCTTGATAAATTACATCATAGCCACTACTCGAGTAGCACTGAGCTTTGAAAGTATTATGGCTACGTTGTTGTCAGGCAGTTGAGAACACTAAAGAGTTCAAGATTTCTTCACAGCAAACATGTGAAAAGTAATTAGAATGTATCACTGGATGGTGTATAAGCCATTATCTCTGAATACATAGAGGCTTGATTTTTCTCAATAAATAGGCGACATTGTTATAATTATTTAAAATTAAAAATAAAGTCACTGACTCAGACACCAAGAGATTGGGTGGATAACTTTATTCGTTCCTAATGTAAGGTCTGTAGTGCATATGCTAATCTAATAACAAGACAGCATTAAAATACAGTACAAAATGGGAGAAGAAAACTCCATTTACCAGGTCATGCTGATGCATTACATGACTTTGGCTTTTCTATCCAAGATCTATTCTCTTTTTCAATTTTCAATCCACATATCTGTGATCAACTCTAGTTGTCAATGAGAACTTGGAAAAAAGAGCACTGACCCCTTAATGATGAAAATGTGATTTAATTAAAAGAGAGACAAGGTGGATGAGGTAATATCTTTTATTAGACTAACTTCTGTGAAAGAGACAAACTTTTCAGCTCCACAGAGCTCGTCTTTAGGTTACCGCAGAGCGCTGTGAAGCTCAAAAGTTTCTCTTTCACCAACAGAAGTTGGTCCAATAAAAGGTATTACCTCACCCACTTGGTGTCTCATAGCCTGAGACCAACATGACAACCACAACACTGCAAACATCTAATTAAAAAGGATGCCTAGTGAATGTACTGTGTTAAAGAGCTCTGCAAAGATTCTTAGTCAACTCCTTTTCTGTTTGCATTTCTAATTTTTAAAATATTTTTTAATGTCCATGTATACTTTAGTAAATTGGATTGATTTTTTTTAAAGTCTCTGTGCTTAAGAATTTACCAGTACAAAAAAGGTCTCTATCTGAGTCATGATAATAGACACTTGTTCAGAGTAACCTGATCTGAGGGCTCAACTTTGATGATGAACTGGTTTTTGTCTTTTTATGGTACTTGCTGATCAGCCATATTTTGTTTATTTACTTGGCAATTAGTGTGGCAAATGCCACAGTTTATGTTTTGTTACCTTTTTCTATTCTAGTGATGTAAATAATAATCTAGCTAATCTATTTGTGTCTCACACCCCACTATGGGGTGGACTCATTGCTACTGAATTGCATGTCATAAATACTACACTGGTAACAGCTAATGAAATTCTCCTTTAGCTCATGTGGTAGAAGATTGAATGTTTTGGGGAGCAGAAGGAAATGGGTTCTATACCTACTTACCTCCATTACGTGTTACCAATACAATAGTATATTAGATTCTATATTAATACCACCAGTATCTGCTATTTGTGTGGACTGTGTAAAAGAGAGGATATTCCAGGATTTCTACTGACATTCTGCTTAGTCCAGTTTTGATAGTGAGTACATTGTTCTACTCTTAAATGTTTCAGCTGTATATTTGCTTTGTCAAAAGTAGTGATTGTCACAATTGTTATGCATTGCATTATTGTGTGCAATATAGTTATATGTTAAGCAGGCTATTATTTGTGCCCCCTGGTAGGTTATTGAAAGTATATGTAATTAATCTGAGAGTAGTTAACTTTGGGACATGGAGGCTGTTGATATTTGAGTGGAGTGGATAAATTTTATACATTAAAGTATTCCCAAGAACACAAATCACAGCAGTAGCAGATAAAGATTGGGATGAAATCTTGACTGCGGTGAAGTCAATGGCACAAGTTCCATTTCACCCTAAGTCATTCAAAACAAGGTAAGCAGAGCCTAACCTTGCAGACATTCCACAATATTGCTTCTATTTAATATGGATACCTCTATTTGAATTACATTTAAGGCACAGTAATTTAACAACATATGTTCCAAAAAAAAGTGGGACACATGTATAATTCAAATACATGACCATGTCCTACATATCTGGCCGTTAGCAAAACAGAAATTTTGACAATCTAAATTCCACCTTTCTTGGGGAACAATTACACAGGGAATTAATAAAGTACTGTTTGGTGGCTACCAACTAGCAGATCCATGTTAACATTTCTATTTGCATTAGAAGCTAATTTCAAAGTGTTTTCTGTTAATTTGCCTGGGAGATACCTGTCAAGTTGGCAATTAAACTGTAATTGGTCACCCAGGTGCTTACAGGGATTAATAGATCTCTCGCTTCAACACATGTTCCCAAGTTTGAAATAATAGCTATATTGTATAGTATCATGACCCCACTTGAGTCTAAAAAAAAAATCAAATTCCATCATATTTTAATGCAAATTTTACCTTTGTAAATGATGGCCTGAAAAGAAAGTGTTTCCATGGTAACCTTAGGAAACACATAACCTGTTTATCATAACTTCTGTATGAAACAAATTGGGGGGTGGGGAATATGCTTTGATGTCAGCTATATTTTCCATCAGACATTCTACTGCTGAGTGTATAGATAATTTAACTAAACACGCCTGTATTTTCTTAAGTAAACTTAGAAAAAAATCTTTAAAAATGGTATTGGAAGCAACTGCTATATGCCGCATTCAAAACCACTAACTGATCTTCTTACTTCTGTTTCCAGTTTGACAATTAGGTCAACATCTCAAAAGACCCAAATAAAAAATTAATACTTATAACAGGTCTCTTCCACTTCTTTCTCTTTTTTTCCCCCTCTCTTTGCATTCTTTGTGCTCAGTACTGAGGTATCCCTGATGCTGTTCAGAGGCACTTAAAGTTGTTGTTTTCTTGTTAATCCATTTTGCCACTAAAAATACTGTTTGAAAGCTGCCCTGCTGCATCTCTGAACTTCTATATTGTGGCACTATCACAGAAAAAGAATATATTGATTATACTTCACATTCAGTCCTGACAGTAGCAGTTGAGGTGCCATTCTGGAGCTGCCATCAGCCAGGAGTGAGTTTGATGTCTGCAAGCTGCTGGAAGATTGTATTTTCCTGCAGATGTATTGCAACTCCTGGGTAAAGGAAAGTATGACTATAACATTTTTTTAGGGTCATTAGGAGTAAGGAACAGATGTTGAGATTTTTCAGAGTATTGCTTTGAAGTGCCATTTAGGAGTCAACTAATTGACAAGACTGACCCTATCGGCAGTGATTTTGGGACTAGAACACAGGGAAGGCATTGCCCACAGTACTCCATCTGGTATCCATCTGGTACCAGCAAACAACAGACAGTACCAAATCACAGAGAAGCTATACCAACTGCTCAACTGGTATCAGCAAGGAAGGAAGGTCGCCACCTAACAGCAGTTGCAAGCATGAGAAACAATGTCTGTAGCATTTGCAGACTGGTACCACAGGATCCAAAAGAACCTGATGCCAGAGCATATGGAAAGCAACTGCTCTTGAAACTTGCTCATGCTGATGTAGTTTGCTCAGTATTAATCCAGGGAATTTTTTTTAACCATATTGAATTTACAGTCTGGAGAGCTTTTGTCATAATGCCATTGCGAGAGAGACTCTCTTTAGTCATATCTGTGTTTAACAGGATGAAGGTGAATTTAATACCCTGTGATGCAGACTAACCATTGAAATTCTAAGAGTGTTGTTCCAGTTTGTTGTTAAATCACAATAGAAGGAGTTGGGGTTACATTTTAACAACATGATGATAACTCCATTGACTATTTTCTTTAACATGAGCTGTTTTGGGGCTGATTGTGGAGGGGATTTGTTTTCCACTTTTATCTGATTGCCTGCTTTTTTTCTTTGTTCTGTTTCCCCCCCTCTTCTTCCTTTTCTTCCAGGAGATAGTGCATTGGTTGGTCCAGTAGCTAAGTATTTAGAATGTAATAAAACAAGTGAGAGATTTACTGCCTCCAGGCTCTACCCCTTCTACTCTTGAGGACCTCCAGCAAGGCAAGATTGTATAGACAATGAAAGGCTTTCTTTCCCCTGTGAGTCTGCCTAACTGTAGGAAGCTTTTCACTCTCTATTTCCACCACTTGTTCTGCAATTTTGTTCCATGCCCTGCTATTTTCCTTCCTCTCCAACACACACACACAAACACGCACACCCGCATCCAGCGTCAACACCAGATGCAGGCAGATATGGCAGTATATCAGAGTCAGATTCTGATCATTAAATGTTACAAAAATGGGACTGGAGACTTTAGAATATAAATCTTGGGATGCTATCCTGTTTGCTCCCCAGGTTCTGACATTATAATCCCATTTTCCCTAGTAAAGATAAAAGATTGTACATGTACTGCAAAGAATAGCCCTTGCATATTGGTATTGGGTGCTGAGAACTCTGCTGACTTAGCTGAAGACAGATGCTGAAAGCCCCTGACTTTGAGAAAAAATTCAATTCAATTTACTCCATATAGTGTCTCTCATACAAAATATTTCAAAATGCTTTATATTAAGAGGTAACATAATGAGAAAATGCCTTATAAAACTGGGTATACAGGTAGCAAGGCAAAATGATGCAAGATGATGAACTGGAGTAAAAGAAAAGAATACTGTAATTTAAAAGCGGTAATCATGCGGATAAGTAGTCTTGTAAACTAATTACAGTGAGGGGAAAAGCAAAGAATGCAAGACTGGGGAGGAGCAAAAAGGGACTTAGTCTCAATCATAGGCTAACACAAAGAGTTGGATTTAAGGTAGATTTGAAGAGATGGGAAGAACTGGCTCACAGCATTTTGTAAAAGGGAGATGTCCTGTGACCCTCCCCGCCTGCAAAAAGTCAATCACAAGTTAAATGGCTCCTCTTCTTTGAGGTTTGGGAAGAAACTATGTGAATTGATCTGGTTCCATGTTAAAATAATTGACATGCCCTGACTGGCTTAGGAAGAAACAATGCTGACATGATAGATTTTTGGGTGGGAGGGTGGTGGTAAAGTTCTATTATTAGTTGAATGGCCTCAGTTTGCTTCTCTGTTTTAAACTTGAGTAGTATTGTGAGGGAGGATGTCACCAATCTGGTGGTCATTAAAGACAATTAAGAGGTAGAATTAACAAAAACACATTATAGGATTAATGGAAAGAGAAGCCACCCAGGGAGAAAGTCACGGGCCAGGAAACGATCTCATTTAGCATAGGCAAAGGAAACTGATAGCCCCTCAAGGATCTGGGACCAGGAGAACATTGAGCAGAGGTTCAGAAAATAGAATATCCACTCAGAGTGGCTATGCTCAAAACCTTTTTAGTTATGTCGTAGATCAGTGGTTCTCAACCAAGGATACATGTACCCCTGGGGGTATGCAGAGGTCTTCCAGGGGATACATCAACTCATCTAGATATTTGCCTAGTTTTAGAACAGGCTATATGAAAGCACTAGCAAAGTCCATACAAACTAGAATTTCATACAGATAATGCCTTGTTTTTATTTATACTGCTCTATATACTATACACTGAAATGTAAGTACAATATTTATATTCTAATTGATTTATAAGTATATGGTAAAAATGAGAAAATAAGCAATTTTTCAACAATAGTGTGCTGTGACACTTCTGTCTGATTTTGTAAGCAAGTTTTTAAGTGAGGTGAAACTTGGGGGTATGCAAGACAAATCAGACTAATGACGGGTACAGTAATCTGGAAAGGTTGAGAATTACTGCCTTAGATAACTTCATCTCCCCCTTTGCTGAATTCTCTATACGTAGAGAATGATGAGATCATGGTTTCTCTTTAGCTATAGCAATTGCCATATTTTTAAACATAACCTCTATATGAGAACAGCCTGTTTCCCTTTTAAAGTTCCCATCTGTGTTGGTTGTCCCTCAGTCTATTGCCTTCATAAAGAATTATTCTCTGTATCTAAATCTAAATCATGAGTTCATCTCAATGAATAAGAGCTAGGGCATTACTGAGTAGAAAAAATAAATACTAAGTTAATCAGACCTACTAGTTTCAAGTTTGATGTACAATTGTCATTGAAGCTTCATGGTGGTTTTGGGATAGGGAGGAGGGATACAGACAAACAAACTTATTGTGAATCACCAACACTGCTATCTAAGACCTATTGTTTGTATCTCTTTTTATTTGTTTGTTTGTTTTCCAAAAGAAGAGAGCTCATAAGATTAAGAAACACTTAACCGTCTAGCAAGCTGATTGACAAATTAATGTTCTGACTGCTTCGGCTGATCTTTTAAGCAAAACTGTTCAAAACCACTAACCAGGGAAACCAAGATCATCAGTAACTCTGATGTGTTTGTCTCCGTGCATTTTTTTATGGGAAAGAGGAAGGATGGTGTGATTATTATCTTTTTTCTTTATACAAGGATGTTTTTGTCACCCAAGGGAGATGCATTCTAGCAGCATGAACATAACTATTAATCAACACTTATAGTGATAATCAATGAATGAAAAATGATGACGAGAAACTGAAAATGCAGTAGCATAGCTGCCTTAAAATTCTTCCTTTGAGATCATGTCCATGCATTTTAACATGGATAATTCTTTAAAATGGATAATTCTTACACAATTAATGTTGATATAGTCTGGAATGCAGTGATTTAGAAAACTAGTGCTTATTTTTCACCCTGTGTGGAAAATATATACACACTAAGAATGGGTGGTAGGTAGATTGAGATCATGATAGAAATGTTTTAAAGACATTTCAATATACTTGCTGTCCTGAAAATGTTTGAGCCAGATCATCAACAGGGGTAATCAGCATAGCTCCTGTGGATTACTTTGGACATAGAATGTTAGAATGGTGGTTAAGTGTGTGTGAGAACAAGTATGTGTGTATGTTTCCTGCTTAATTATGAGAGGAGAGATGCAAGTGTATCTCAGTTCTCAGGACTCTTCCAAGAGGAATTTAATACTCTTAAAATTATGACAAACATTATCAAAAAACAGTAGGAGGGGCAAAAGGAGGTATGTAAGCACACGCCTAACTTTTTAAGCATGTGACTAGTCCCATTGTAATCAATTGGACTACAAATTAAAGTTAAGCACATGCTTAAGTACTTTATGGATCAGGTCCAGAATGGTCAGCACCTTATAAGCCAGAGCCCACAGAGCATTAATTTAAAAATAAATGAGGCCTTGACCCTGCATCTGAGGCACTGTGGAGACACAGGGGTTAACCCACACAGGGCCATTTGTTGGATCAGGCTCCTAAAATATTTAGTCAGCATTTTGAGCTGTCAAGGAGATGCTAATGGTAAGAATTAGTAGCCTCCCCAGCCAACATAAAACACTCAGGGTATTATATAAAACTTTAAGAACACAAATATAAAATTACACACACAAAATTGCATCTAAAATAGAAACAAATACAAGAAATTCTTTAGAAGCCATACTGCAGTTCCATGAGCACATGGAAAACATTGATTCCTTCTTCGTTCTCCAAAACAAACCTATGTGTATGTTTAGCATGTAACAGGGAAGTCAAAGTGACCTCGATCAATAGTGGTGATTCTGAGATTTTTCAAATGAACATCATTTGTGTTTCCCATCACAGCCACTTGAAAAAGAAAAGAATATACAATGGAGAAGTATTAAAGGTGCTACCCTATGTCCAAACAATGGCAGAGAGGTATCGATGGGATCCTATAACACTAGCCCCTTCTTTGAGGACTGCTTCTGTCATTAAAATCAATGCAACTTAATTAAAGCAAATTATAGATAGATACATCTATAAATAAGATATTAAAGTGTGCTGCTGAATATGATAATTGCTGCATATTTAGCAATCAGCGTGTGTGTTCTGCTTTTGCCAGGAGGGATTTCTTTCAGTGAAATCAATGGAGCTTTATTAAAAACCATCCAAATTAGAGGGAGAAATGATGAGTGTTATAATAACACAAAATCACTGTTTCAACTTTCATTCCAAACCAGGAAACCAAAATACATCCCTTTTCGTGTATATAGGAAAACATCAGAAATATTCTTTTGAACTATGGACACACTTAGAATTTTAAAATTTAAATGTTTGTCTTTTGATTTAAAAATTAAAAAGAGATGGCTGAAGGAAAACTTGTTTTCTGTGAGAATATTGAAGGTCTTGAAAGGCATAGTAATGAAGGTAGCATAGAATCCAGGAATAGAAACGACCTGTTAGACCACCCAGGCCATTACCCTATATAACCCTTTCTTCCACTTTGACTAGAAAACTAAAATGTATCAAGTCAAAATGGCTGTTTCTTAAAATGTCCAGTCACTAGAACTGTGTGAACGGTTAAAATGCTGAAGATAGCATGGGTGAGGTTTGAATTTTGACCTGTGCACAAAACATCAAGAGGGAGATGGGGCAAATTTATTTTTACCTCTTTCAATTTTTTTCAATTTTCACCTAATAGAAAACAAAAACCAAGTGTGTCTCAGCAGAGAGGAAACCTGCAGGTCAAAGAGCAAATTCCTCTTACCCGTGGCTCTTTTTTGCATGCAGAATTGCAACCCGTGTGATTAGAAGTGCTCATAGATAAAAGCCGAGCTTTGGAGAAGGGAGGTCAGACCAGCCTCTGGACAAGCCCTTTAACAGATAATCACAAGAAATGTACCAAGCAGCAAAGCCTATAGCATGCTGTGCTTATTCTCAGTCTTCTGTCCAAAGAACTCAAGGTGCTCTATAGATATTGGGTGGGATTTTCAAGTGATATAGGAGCACAAGTCTCATTGAAAAGCTAAGAACTCCTGCTCTGGGTCCCACTCATTAAGTTTCAATCACCTTGTGAGCTAGATGTATATAATTATTATTATTGTGCCCTATTTTATAAGGAGTAAACAGACACACAAAGTTAAGTGATTTTCCTGAGACTAGAGTGAGTGAGTAACAAAATTAGGAATACAATCCCAGAATCTTGTTTCCAGGGTCTGCTTGTGATCTCACTTAGACCAGTGTAAATCCAGTAGAACTCAAGTGGAGCCTGTGGAGTTACCTTAGTTACATAGTTGTAAATCCAATGGGTGTCAGGTCAGATGAAGTTACTCTGGCCCCCTAAGCGTTAGGCAATAACTCTTGGTTGTTGTTTATTTTGTATTCTGTATGCACTTTAAAATATTTGTTTTTGCTGGTGGGGAAGATGGCTGATGGAAGGGTGTTTAATTTTTTTTTCTTTTATACATAGTGAATCCCTCTCCAGAAATAAAACAGTGAAAAAGGCCAAAAGGAGAAGTTTGGCATAGGAATGATCCAATAAAAGCGAAACATGAAAAACCCACCAGACAAGACCCCAGTTTGCAATATATTATTAGTTTTTAAAAGATTAACCTATGTGAAACTTCAGACTTTCACTTATTTGAGTGAAATGAGAAACCTTCATCATGTTATGAAGAGACTTGCTTTTTGCAAAAATGGTAAAGAAGTTCCACATGCCACCCTAGACAAAATACACAGTGCACATGCCCTAAAAAACCCAAGATAACAGCCTGCTATGTCCTACATGCTCCTGTCCTACCCCACTCCCAGGTATTGGCTTTGTGTCATTCCCCTCTATGGTGTAGTTGTCCAGTGGAAGTCGGTGTCTTCAGTCAGCATGAGAGTTGTGTTACACGGGATTACAAATCCATTCTGAACAAACCAGAAGATGAAAGGACAGAACAGAGAACTCCTGTAGTTCACCTGGGAATTTATTACCTATAAAATAGGCAAGTTAGAACCCAAGAGAGAAGTAGAATATCATCCTGAATGACATTTCCTGAAAAAGTGAGCATGGGAGTTATGGGAAGAGAATTATTATTATTATTTATATTGTGGTAGTACATTGGGATAGTATCCAAAACATAGCACAGGACGCCTTCATATTAGGCAGTGTACAAACACTTGGACGGTCCTGGCCCTGAGAAGTTTAATGGACTCCTGTGTAAATATATATTTTTAGAGTTTTGTTTGTGTGTCATTTTACTAAAAATGCCCAGCCAACCCCAGAAGTGTTCACTGCCCTTCACATTGGAGCAGCATAGCTCAAATAGTTCCTGGCCAAGTAGATTTCTTAGCTCTAAACTTATGTTGGATTCAGAGAACAGAACTCAAAACAAGTTAAGTGTGGACACGGAGGAATGAAATGAAATCCTTCCTGAGCAAAAGAAGTGAGATTTCAATGCCTTCTGACCCTGTTTTCAAAGTAGTCTCCTCCTCAGCATGAAAGAGATCACTTGTCTACTTTTGGCCATGCTCTTTTTTGGTACCACCACTTATTTGTAGGTAAATACAAGAAAGTATTTCCAGATACCCAATTAACAGTCCATTCTTGACAACACTCACTGGCACATGACTACTTATGCCTTGTCATTTCAGCATAGATGCTCTGCTGATCTATGGTATTTGTTCTCTGGGTTTAGTCTATATGTGCACATTCACATAATTTTGGTTTTTAGGGCAGTTTTCTTCAGGAGAATTGGCAGGTTTGGGAAATTATTTGCCACAAGCCTATCATTTCTTCTTATTAGAAGTCTCAGAAAAAAGTATTATACGGTTATCGTAGTTGACAGGGCCATAGCATACATATACACCTGCACATTTTTTTTCATTACACTCACTTCCTCTCTGTGGATTGAATTATAGAGCATGTAATATGTATCTTTTCACAGTTTTACTCCTCAAATCCAATTCAGATTCCACCTACCCATGGAAATTAAGAAAATACTGTGCTCTACTACAACAGTATCTTTATGTCTCTGTCTATTAGTTCCATGCTAAAGTTTGTGAATTTAAAAGACTGAGTGCCTCCACACATCTCTCCATCTTAATTTTTTTTTTTAAATCTCTTCCTCTAGTAGGTTAGCATTATTTTGATTAAAAGGTGTGGAGGAATTGCAGTGCCTATTCTGAAAGTGGGTTTTTACTACAGAACCCTTGTTTGTGAATGGAAATTATTAGTGGAGGAAAATGATGCTTGAACAACAAGCTTGATACTAATTTTGCAGAAAAGAAGTTGACCTGGTACATGGCATAGGAATGTAGGGAAGCTATGCAGGATCAGACAAGTGGTCTATGTAATCTGGTTTCTTGTCTCCAGTAGTGGCTATTACCAGATGCTTAAGAAAATCAAGTATAAGAAACTCTGAAGTGGGAAATTATGGTATAATCTACTAATATGGGAAGTTTCTTCCTAATCCTTTGAGAGATTGATTGATGGCCTGAAGCATGAAGGTTTATACCCCCTGCAGACTTTGAGATTTTATCATCTTTACTATTGTAACTCTAGATGTTTTCATTATCTATAAAAATTTCAATCCTTTTTTTTTTTTTTTTAAATCTACTAAATTATTGGCCTTGTGGCAATGAGTTCCCTGGGTTAATAATTTATAATTTATTTATTGTTCAAAAAAGTACTTCCTTTTATCTATTTTAAATGTGCTACTCTATCAGTATGATTGAATGTCCCTTTCTTCTTGCATTTTTATTTATTCTCTCAATCTACCTATTGTATACAGTTCATTATTTATCCTTCCCTCTCAAATGCTCATCTTTTGTCTAAACTGAAACGGTTCTAATCTTTTCAATTCTTCATATGCTTCCAGTAATTTTTCACCATTTCTACTATATTCTGTAGGATAACTGGAAGTAAGTACAGTATTCCAGCTATGGCTATGCCATTGATATATTTAATTGCATTATAATAGCTTCTGTATAATTCTCTATCCCATTCCTATTGCATCCTAATATTTTGCTTGATTTTTTGGGACCACTTCTATAAATTGAGCAGAGTCTACAGTGAACTCTCCACAGTGATGACTAAGTCTTTTTTCAGAGTTTATACTGTTAATTATTTTTAGTTAGTTAATACTGAGGCAAGTAGATACTGTTTAAAATTTATTGTGTACCATGCTTGGCTTTGTGGATCAACTTTCTTCTTACTAGTTGGTGCTTGAGCTTGTAAATTAGTCCTTCTAAAGCAAATTATTAGCCTAACTAGTCCTAAAGAGAGTAAAGGCTGATACAGAACAATTGTTGATACTGTTTCTAGAACATAACTAACAATTTAAAGAGGCAGACATTTTCAGTGCAATAACTTTTCCCTTTGTCTTTTCATCAGGTTAGTATGTTCTTTCAGAAACCATTTTACTTTTAATTCAGCAATATATCATCTTTAATGATGTGTAGACAGATGGAAAAAGGAAATGAGAAGGGATGGCTGAATCTTTAATTAAAGACACTGACCGAGTTTGCTCTTTGAGCTTATTGGACAGTTCTATACTGGGTGCAGAGACTCATCAATAGAGCTCTGTGTTTTTCATAAATTTGAAATAAAATGAAATAAAACAGAAAACTAACCCCACAGCAGCAGTTCCTGTGCCATGGGGCTGGGCTCTGCTCCAGGCATTGTAACTTGGCACACGGGGTCACAGTGCCACTCTAAGTTGATCCGGCCGCCCACACCCCAACAGTGATGGAGGGGTTGCTGGCCAAACCTGAGTGCAGTACTGTGATTCATGCCCCAGGTCACAACACCTGTAGTGGGGAACCAGACCTAGCCCCATGGCACAGAAGCCTCCATTGTACAATAAGTGTAGGGCAAGCTCATTCTGCAGTAACACTCCTCCCTTCCGGGGCATCCCACACACACATGACCTGACTTCCCCACCCAGGCCTCCGATGGTAAAACAAAATAAAACAAAATTCCCCGAAAATAAAATGGAAAAATTATAAACAATAAAAAGAATTTCACAGGGCTCCACTCATCAGCTATGTGGAGCCAAATTTCTGAAATTGAATCCTCAATTACAGTTTCTATGGTAACTATATCTCAGAGCACATACACAAACAGAACTGGCAGGAGGCACCTGATTTTATTTTCTCTGTAAGAAACAATCAGAAAATTGATGTTTCAAGTTGTTACAATGTAAGTACTTTTTACTTGCGTAGTGACTACATAAGTTTTTCTTGGTAAACACCCAGTAAATTTCATCATTTCATGTTCACTTTTGTTACACTTAGTAGGCTTAAAAGTAATCACCAGGAAACTTGCTTTCTGGTTTAGAATTTTGAATTAACTACCATGTGTATCATTTATCCTGTCTCCTCTATCATGCATCAAGTAGGTAGACAGTAATTTACATGATTTTTGTGCTCAGCAGAAGAAAGCTTAAATCTGTTTTTTTTTTCTTTGCTTTTCCTTAAAAAAAACGGGGGGGGGGGGGGGGGGGGGGCCAGAAAGTTCTGGGTTTGTCTATCACCAGAGTATCCAGCTATTTAAGGAAAATTACCAAACTGCTCAAATTAGAAGTGTGAGAACAGCTGAAGTGACTGTGAATTTTTGTACTCGCTTTCTACATAAAACGTGTGTCACTTTTACTGGTAGAAAAATGAACAAAATAATCTGTTTAGCCTTCTACCCTCCTTATGAAATCTAGGACTGTGATTTTTTTTTCCCCTAAGTGAGGCACGATTAAAGTAGGGTCATTTCAAATCAGAGATTATTATCTTCTGGTACTCATCAACCCCTTACCATTTTGATTCAAATCAAGAGGAATTAGCCAAGGCCCCCTCCAGAATAAGTTGTTCATTAGGAAAAGGTTGGATTATTACTAATATTAGCTCCAAAATGTTAGGATGCAGACTTGGCATAATGCTACTAGTCTAAAATAATTTATAAAACTCTGTCTAGCAACTTAATCTGGTAATAAATCTGTTTGCATTGGACTTGTTTTTTGTAATGGATTTCTCTAAGAGACATTATACATGAAAATATTATATACAGGTGAATAAGCCTTATTACAACTTACTGCACAAACTTTCTATCACAACAGATTTTAAATCTGTTCAGTGAAACTGACATATTGTGCATAAATTAAAAGACTGACAGAAGGGTTCTCTAACCTGTGGAATATGAAAAATATGTTAATTTTAGTTTGTTTCCTCTTTTTATAATCAGACATTTACAGACAGCCTCGTGTGATTTATTTGTTTCTCCTTAATGAATTGTTAAAAAGTGTTTGAAAAGGCATTAAATCTTCCCTTCTGTCATTAATCTGTAAAGGGGGAAGGGGATTTTAAATGGCATCATAGTATATTGCTTTATAAAATTGCTGATTCTAGTAGTGCCAGAATCGGAATACATACTAATGTAGGAAATACTGAATGCAGTCAGTGAGCCTTCTGCATTTATGGAGGAAAGACTAATAGCTCCATTTTAACAAGGCTCTTAACACTTGGCCCATCAGCAGGCATTGAGTGAGTGAAATTGAGAGAACTCCTGTGAGCTAAAAGCATGTAAGTTCAGCATTCCTTACCCCACTTTGAGTCTTCCTGAAAGGATTTTGTACTTCAGCCACCACGGCTACCATCTTGAAAATAAACCAAGTAGAGAGCTGATGTTTTCACTGAGCACCTTAATGCTTCACTTCCGAAACTACACTAGGGCATGGTAAATGCACTGAAGTCCCTGTTGCACATTCAGCTTTACAACAGTGTTATGGAAAGCTTCTGGATTTGTGTTATGAATGAAAAGGTTTTTTTATATCACATTTTTTACTGTAGCAAAATTGACAACAGATGATAAACAAACCTGGAACTAATATGTAAACTCATTCTTTCCTTTGAATTATGTGTGCATTACTCAGTGATATAAAGAGATGCTTTTATTTAATCAGATTTATCTCCTGATTTTACTGAATTACAAATGGGAGAGTAACCAAAAAAGTTTACAGTATCCCTGCTGGCCTACTGCCAAGGGAATAGCACTGAGGAACATACCTGTTCTAAACAGTCTTTTGATATGGAACCCTTTCTTGTTAGCAGTGATAAGATTAAGTACAGGATTTGTGGATTCTCTAAGCCCCTGCCTTTCTTTTGTTGATTTTGGCACCACTGCAGCATCATTTGTTCTGATTATCATTTTGAGATGCATTGTCAGTAACTGGGGTGTATAATTGATCTTCATCGCTAATTACTCTTCTCTCCACAGGTGTCTGGAAAAGGTCCAGAGGGGAGTTCACACAATCTCTACTTTGAAGGGATGGAAAGGCAATATGCATCCTTACCCAGGTACATCACTGAGGCTTCCTCATGCACTGATTCTCCCTGCAATTTTTAGGGAAATCTGTGTAGAACCGCCGTCTGGCTCTGAAATGTGATATTATGTGGCAGTTTTGTCTCACTGCCTTCTGCTGATGATTTAGTGCCATCTTTATAACTGTATTAATAATTTAGACAGTTGATTTAAAAAAAAATAAAGTCGTTCTCATTGAACATGTCAGCAAGACTCATGATCCACAGGGAAAGAACATGACATTGAGGAAGTTTACTGTGCTAGAGTTATATAGCAGGTCTTAGCAGGGCATAACTGTGACAAAGTTTATAGTGCTAAAATCACAGTTGGCAATGACAGAGCGTTACTGTGAGGAGTTTGCACTGCAGTAGTGACAGCTACTACAGTCCCACCATTGCTGGAAGTAAAATTTGACCTCTTCCAACACAGTAACTATTTACCGTAACTCAACCCCCTTGGAAATGAGAGAATTTGCAGAGGGTTTTTTTTTCTTATTGAATAATGATGAATAATTTTAGTCTGGAATCAGCAGGGCATGACAAAGAGGAAACCTTTCAAAGATTACAATCCAGGTTCTGTGGGAGTTATAATAGCAGAGTGTGAGAATTAGCAAGATAGAAAAAGAAATGAAGAAAGGTTAGAGCAGTGGGGAGAAAACTAAAATAGAGAATATTCACCCTCCAAGCATGCTAAGCAAGAAAGTGGATATCAGGTAGCTATGTGGAGGAGCATGTTTTTCTAAATGAGGATGAAACAATTAACTAGTGCCACATTTCCTGGGGTCCCCAAAGGGCATGGCACATCAACGCTGGTATTTTTAGGAAATAAATGAGTGTGCATTGTAGCTACATCTTTTCATCTATTTTTTCCATTTGAGTATTTGTTTCTAAATGTGTTATTGCAAAGGTTGGATTGACCTAAATGTAATATGGCATACCACTATAAAATAGAATATAGTGAATATCTCATTGCTTGAAAGTAATTAGATCTCTCTAAGAAAAGCTGTTATACAAACTTCAGCATTGTTGGACTTGAGTAAAACTTTTTAATGCATGCTGTGTTGTTTAAACCACAGAATGCATCCGTGGTTCAGTGACTGCCTTTTATCGACATACATTGGTGGTGGTTTGCAATGGTGTTGGTCCCAGGATATTAGACAGACAAGGTGGGTGAAGTAATATCTTTTATTGGACAAACTTCTGTTGGTGGAGGAATGTGCTTTCAAGCTTCACAGAGCCTCAAAGGACCTGAAGACAAGTTTTTTGAAGCTTGAAAGTGTCTTCCGTCAACAGAAACTGGTCAAATAAAAGACTCATGCACTTGTCTCTCTCATATCCTAGGACCAACACTACTACAGCAGTACTGCTTTAATAGAGTGCTATTTGATTCCCAGCAATGTTTTCTATATTTTTCCTGTTCTCATTATCCATATAAATGTCCAATTCTTTTTATTGAATCCTGCTAAGTTCTTGTCCTCTGCTATACCTTTTAGCAACAAGTTTCACAAGTTAAGTATATGTAAAGAAAAAAATAGTATTGCTTTTTATCAGTTTTAGATTTTACTGCCTTTCAATTTTATTGATCATTCACTTGTTCTTGAATTATGAGAAAAACTTGAAAAGCAGTGCCCAATATACCTTCTCTGCACCATTCATTGTTTTTAATTTCTCTTTCATGTCCTCTCTTATTCGTCTTCTCTCCAAACTAAACAATCCTTTTCTTTTCAATCTCTCTTAAAATGGTAGTCTCCCTATGCTGCTAATCACTTTCATTACTCTGAATTCCCTCTGATTCAGCTCTATCTTTGTTTGAGATAAGATGACTAGAATTGAACACAGTGCTGCAGATATGAGCATACCATTCTTTTATATAATATTAGAATGAGTTCAGTGCTATTTTGCATCCTAATGTCTTGTTTGCTTTTGTGACTGCTGCTACATCCTTAGCAGGCCATTTCTATGAGCTATTCACAATGATACCCTGAGGAGTTCTATCTGACTCAACCATTAATTGCCCCAACTTCTTCTCAAAACATCAGTTACTGCTGGTGGAAACTAGACTCCATAACCTAAACCTCAACCGAGCTTTGAGTGCTTAGGAGGATATGACTGGGAATTTAGGAACTTATCAAGACTTTCTGTAGCCTTTGAGGATTAGTGTAAAGAGAGAGTCACTTCTTTTCAGTGCCTACAAAATTAGGCTGTACAGTGAGGCATACTGTACTTAGTTGGGGTGTCAGTACCTCATTGCCTAGCACCCACACTGCCAGGGCTAAGGTAATATCAGTAGTTTGCCTCCATAATGTTTTAATCATGGAGAGAGCAAGGCGTTGGAGTGATGTGCTCTCAACTGCATGTGGTGTTCAGCAGACGGGCTGCTGTGTTCTGAACCAGCTGTAAAGCACTGGTAAGTTCGGTGGTTTCAGAGAAGTATAGTAATCAAGCCCAGGGATCATAAATGAGTGGATCACCATGGCAAAGTCTGAATCCAACAGAAGAGGCTGTAGTCTTCCTGGCAGCCACTAATGGAAATGAGGATTTTTTGCAGAGCTGGCCATTTGAATATCTGGAAGTACAGAGGAGTCCAGGTGAAAACCAAGTCCAAGAACCCTGTTAACAATGTGGGGGCAGATTTGCCAATCTACTTTACATGGAAGGCACTCAGATGCTATGAGGAATGGGCAGTAGTACAAAACCTTAAGATAGATAGATGTCCTTAACAGAGAGTGATGTTTCAAGATGGCATGCATGTTCTTCAATGTTTTTTCCTCTCCCCACCAGTATCACCTCCTTCTTTCATGGGCTCAGCTTTATTCAGCTGCTGTCATCCAGTTGCTGATCTCAGTCAAGCCATAGGATGCCTGTGGGATGGTGCTGTTTCCATCTGATGTGGATGTGACGTATAGCTGAATGTCATCTATGCACTGCTGGCATTTTAGTCTAGGCTGTTCACATTCTGTATTAGAGATCTCTTAATGATTTCAAACATGGCAGGAAGAAGAGATCCCTATGGAACCCCACAGATGAGCACTCTGGAGGCTGGGGAGGCTCAGGTTCCTGTAACTGACTACGGCCTGACTGGCCTGTCCACAGCATTCTGCTGCTTAGCGGCTTGGAATAGGCTAGCGGCTTGGAATAGCTCATCCTGGACAGTGTGATCAAACTGAGCATCTTGAACATTGGGGGACATTTTTAAAAATTTGGCAGTCTGACCTAACAGTTAATTATCAAAACCATTCTCGCCTTCCTTTTATCAGCTAATAAATGCAAAAAGGTGTAATTGAATGTAAACAGCCAGCTTTTAGGACTAGGAAGGGGTTGCAGTGACCATTTCCTAACAAATTAAGCACATTTCTAATCTTACAAAGATTTATAAAACTAGCTCTCTGTCATCAGCATGTGGCCAAGCAGACAAGTAAATTTTAAAAGTCCCAGGGAGGAAGGGAGAATACTTCTGCAACAGGAAGAAAAGCATTCCGGCTTGGGCTGTGGCTGATTTCTCATGGAAAAAAAGAAATCAGCACAGTAGCAGGAATAATTAGATGCCCCTGTAATAAAACTGTTACTGCTACCTGGCAACAAGCAGGAACCATGTTGGAGAGCATGAGAGATTGGAATGAATGAACAAATGAATGAACAGAAGAGCTTTGGCATCCCTCTGAAATGGGCAAGAGGGAACTAGGGTTACCATCACAATATTTTGAAAAATATGCAGTTTGTTCCCAGGTCACCTGTTCAACTCTGAAGGTGTGTGAGGCTATCTACAAGGAAGGTCTGATTGTCATTGGTAGCATTCCCAAGCTCTGATGTTATATCTTTCATTAAAGTTCAAATCCCATCTTTAAAACAACCGTGGCTCTTTGCCCTATTGCCTTATGTTTTCATCTTCCTTCCCTGTGTGTGCTAAGAAGTTTAACCAAAGCACAATGGGCCCGATTCTTAGCTGGTGTAAATCAATGTAGCTTCACAGGCTCATGACCTCTATTTTGTAGCAGAATTAGAAATAATGTGGTTCTGTAAGTGCGCTTGCCTTTTCAACAAAAGCAGCAGAGAATTTAAAATATATGGCTGTAATCCTGCCCCTACTGAGCTCAGTGACAAAACCCCTGCTGACTTTGATGGGAGCAGGATCTGTTCTATGTAAGGTTATTTTTTAATTAAAAGTTGAAATAACTTCTGTCTGTTAAAAAGTAGGCAACAGCCTTAAAGGAAGCTTTAACATGTGACTAGTTTACTCAGTAGCCAACTGAGTTATGTGGTCAAGCTTTTATCTAAGCTAGTACCAGATCATGAGCTTTATTTTAAAACATCTAGAGAGAGGCAAATGTTATCTGCTGAGTTATTGATGTGTTACTGTGGCAGGCCAGTGACAGTCCTCATCTCATGCTGCACTGTGCTATATCATCTCCAGAAGGGAAGCAAGATGGTAAAAGCTTTGCAAGGAAGATACAGTTCTTGGCGCTCAGTAGTTATGTGATGCCCCAGGGTTAAGGCTGAGTAGTGCTGAATAGTATTATTAAGCAATGTTAAATCCTCTCTCTCTTAGAAGGAAAAGGGCTTGATTCTTATGCACCTCAGGGTGCTATTTGGGAAATAGAAGCATGAGGAGTCAGAAAATGTAAGGAGCCAGAAAAATATTTGTTTGTCTTCAATAACCCATCTCTCTCTCTCTTTCACATTTGAAGTATTTATTTGGTGAAATCAGTGGACAAATATGAAATTGAAGTTGTTGTTTTTTACTTTGATTTCATCGCAGTCAGTATTAATATAAGCTATAATTTTGCCCAAGACAACCCCAATTGGAGAAATCTTATGTTCTAAGCATGAAGAGTTATTCCTTTTTACTAATGGATTCGGAAGCAAGCTCTGACTAATAACTGAGCTGTCAGTCACTAAGACAGGCCCAGGGATTGGTGAGTGATGCTGTGATATATATCACAAATCTCAGCCCCCTTCTTAGGAAGAAATGCTGATTATAAAAAAAGTTAATGTTTCAGTTCCTCAAGCTCCAGATCCAAGAACAAGCATTTGTGGCAAAAAGAGTATTAAAAATAACTGTAAAGACTAAAAAGATTAATTCATATTCTATCGATCATTTCTGTGGCCAGGGAGAAGAGGGCTGAGCAAATTGGCGCTTTGTACTTACAAGAGCATTTATGTTCAATATAATATGTACCCTGAAGATGGGAAATCTATAAATGTATTAATTAAAGAATAGGCACCATGGTGGAGTGGCTGCACAATGCATTGCCATATAGGAGGCTCATGTTCAGGATCCACTATGCAACTTGCACTTCCTAGGTAAGTAAATAAAAGTAATATCATCGATTCCAAAGCCAGATGGAGCCATTGTGATAATCTAGCCTGACCTGCTTCATAACACAGGCTCCTAGAACCTTACCCAGTAGTTTCTGCATCAAGCTCATAACTTTTGTTTGAGCTATAGTATATTTTATACAATGATATCTAGTCTTGATTTTAAGATTTCAGTGATGGAGAATCCACCACTTCTCTAGGTCAGTTGTTCCAAAGATTATTCACCTTCTGTGTTAAAAAATTGTGCTTTGTTTCTAGTCTGAATTGGACTAGTTTCTGCTTCCAGTCATTGGATCTTGTTGTGCCTTTTTTGGCTAAATTAAAGAGCTGTCTATTATCAGAAATCTCTGCTCAGGTAGGTACTTGTAGACTATAATCAACTCATCTCTTAACCTTCTCTTGGATAAATTAAAGAGACTGAGCTGCTTAAATTTCTCACTAAAGGCATGAAGACAGCATTGTCAAAGGGGCTGGGACCTTCCCTGCAGGACAGTTTATGAGGTAATCTTGACATTCATTTAGGCAAAAGCCATTTCTTGCCATTCTGTGCAAAAGAAGAGTTTCCATAATAGCTGCTGTCATAAAGGAGAGGCCTTCAAAGAGTCAAACAGGAGGAGCACATCCCTCACCAAGCTCCACTGGCTTCCTCATCAGTCACTCCAGCTGCAGTCCAGCATAGGGGTTGATTCGTGCTGGAAACCCTCTACTGGGCCCTCTACACCAGGGTAAACTCCCTTAGGGGAGAAATAAGCCTTTTGATACTGAAAATATCTAAAATGATGGTTCTTCAGTGTCTGGAGCCTTGAAGCCTTCTGAGTTGACACCAGCTATATGTCAGTTTCCTGACTGTAATATTTTTATGTACTTTCACATTTGCTCCCAAAAGAAGGTTCTTTCATAGCTAGATTGGTGCTTATGAAAGTCTAGATCCCCCTCATTTCTTCTATTATTCTCCCAGACAGCTCTCAATGTTTTTCTTTTTTATTGTCACTCTCCCATCTGCCTCCTACTGCTTATTGCTGTGGGAATGATTGTTGTGGTGAGTTTCTTGACAGTGCTGAAATGTTTTGCTCAATGTGCCACTCTAATTCTGCATACTTCTTTCTTCCGTCCTCATCTTGGCCACATACTGTCAACCATTGTTTCTCAATCACAGAGCTTTTATTCATTGTATTCTATGTGGTGGACTCATGAAGTCACCCTGATGTTACGCTTATCTGATATCCACTCTGCTTACCTCCTTCACTGTTTTCTGCTGCATCATATAGTGGTTTTACACAAAAGAAAAAAAAGGTGGTGGTGATGATGGTTCTGCTTTGAAATTCAAGGAAACGATGCTTCACTGTGCTAATTAAATATGAGTTTACAAAGATAACATTTAATTTTAGATTTAAATATGCCAATTTGGTTCACGGTAATTACAAAACATAGCCACCCATGGTCTTGAAAAGCCAGGAGAAGAAAACACATCAGCTTCAGCAGGAGAAAGGCTGCAACAAGGACTGTAAGGTGCAATAAATTAAAGATATGCTGTCAACTTAATTTAGGCCCAGAATCTAGATCTTGTTTAAAAAAAAATAGTGTAAAAGGGTAAATGAAGAGAAGGGGATTCAAAAACTTACTATGAATAGAAATTTTATTTTACGTGTTTGAATTTAAATATGTCCCCTTCTGTGTTGCAAACCCAAACAAAAGAGGATTGTGTTAGTGTGTTGCATCAGAAATTGAATATAACTAGGATTAACTAGAAACAAAAGTGAACAGCCTAATTTAATTGTCAAAGCCAAATCCAATATCAATAATAAACAAGAAGCATTTACAATGGAACATTTGATTTTTATTTTATTTTATTTTCAGTTTTAATAATCTAAAGGTTAATATTAGTAACTTGGGCAGGGATAATTTTAAATATGATTTTTATCTTGATTTATTGAAAATACAGCAAAATCTTAAAATCTGATATCTTCCCATGCAATGATCTCATTATAAGTGAAATATGTGTAGGGTTTTAGTTGGTTTTAAAGTCCTGACAGGTGCGTTTCAAATCAGTTTTAATGGGAATATTGTCCTATTCAAGGACCTCCAGGAAAAGGGTTGCAATAAAACAGCCAAGATGAAATACACACAGAGAAAAAAAAAAGATCATTCCTCCATGATAGAGCACTAGCTTGGGAACTGAGCTAATGTGCTTGTTTAAAGATTAGCTTAAATCCAAAATCACAATGAAGTCTAACTACCTAACTTACTTTACTTACCACTGTCGGGTAATAAAACTGATTACTACAAAAACTGCCCAAAAGCCAGATCTATCAAGAAAGTTATTATGCTTCTAGGAGGAGCGTCTACATTCTGAATGGAATTTCTCATACCATCCATGCCAATCATACATAGCACAAACATGGAGATATTCTCGTTTCTGCATATTGGTATGTGCAGAATTTTATGGTGAAATTGTGACCCAGTATCACACGTGATGGCTTCAGTCTTATTTTCAAACACAGTGTCAAAATCCAATCCCCAAAAAGTGCACAGAAATCATAAACGTGTATTTATTATCTTAAATAATGAAGGTCTTCAAATCAGGCATAGAAAAGCAGGCAGCAAATAGGGACCGTTGATGTATCTTTTAAAATGGGCTTCCATTTAAGCAGACATGACTTTCTCCAGAACTCCTGTCTAAAAGGAGGAGTTGAAGATTGTAAACAGGATCATAGTTACAAACATCTTATAGTAGGATTTAAAAGTGAAGAGGGTTTGTTTTTAGGAGTAATTTCAGCTTCCTTAAAAATAGTGGAACATTAGTTGAAATTAACAAGATGCTTCCTATCTAAGCCAAATTAGGTCTTTAATACTGAAAGGCATTCTTTAAGAAGGTCAAGGGTCAAGACATCAAGTCATGAAGTGCAGCTGTCAGGCCACTTCTGCAATTTCCATGGGAGTAACTAAAGAAAATTCAGCAAAGAAAATATCTACAACAGCAGGGATATTTCTTACAAAAACTAAAAAACAGATCTCCCAGAAGAATACCTCAGAGGTGGAGAGGGGAGCTGACAGAGGTGGGTTTTGTCAGTTTTTCTAATAAGCCACTCAACTCCTTACAGTGAAGAGTCAGTTGAAGCAATATGGAATGGTTTAAAAGTCAATTAATTTTTTGAAACCGAACAGCTGGCCTAGGTAGCAAGTAGACATTAGTTTGGATAAATAAATATTCTTTAAAGTGTCACATGTACAAAAAGCATGAGTCTTGTTGAGAATTTAGTGTATGTCAAGGCATAAACACCTCCCACTAAATATAAAGGTACTAAATTCTGCTTAAAAAAAACAAAAAGATTTTCTAGAAAAAGGCTATCTCCAAAGAGAGACATTATTATACATAGTGAAATTATGAAGACATGGGCTCATTAACAGAAAAAGCAGTAGTATTAGCCAGTCTTCCAAGGAGTACAAGAACAAAACAAATTTTCAGCAACAAAACATTAATGAAAGAAATAAGTGTCAGTAGAAAGCGTTTTAGGTTGAGATGAAGGATCTGTGGACAAAAGATAAGTGAATGCAAATTAAATAGAGTGAGATCAAATTAAAAAATAAAGAGTATGTCCCACAGGATATATCAACAGAGTGACATGTTGAGTGAAACCTAGGGAATGAGATGTGCTACGAAATGTAAGTGTATCCTCTGCATTATCAACATGGATCTTGAAATCGCCCAGGAGACTAACAGATTGGGAAGCTCAACTGACTGGTTTATAAATAGGAGAGGTGTATGCTTAGGGTGAAAACATAGCAGCTTAAGATGCATTATAAATTAAATCTGATCTAAAAAGTGTAGACTTTGGACTTTTAAAGTGAGAAAATGGATTTTGTTTTGATTGAAGTTCACTTAAAATAAGTTGAGAAAAAGACAACTCTTCCAACCCAATCTCTTGAAATTGACTTTCTCTAGATAAGTAGACCTGGAGGTGAGATTGAGTGACAGGCCTTGTCCAATGGAAAGTGGCAATAATACCCAATAGAAACAACCAGCAGAGGAGAAAGGAGAAGGAGTCCAGTAATACATACCACTGATACACAGAAGGTACAAAAGTCCAACTTTTTAGCTTGCTCCATCAGTATTCTTCAGCAAGCTTCTAGCAGCATTATCCAGGAATGTTTTACCCATTCTATCAAGATTCAGCTAGACTCTAATAAACAAACAGATATCCAACCATCTTATTACTAGTGTCCACCAATAAGGGAGGCTGCTCTCGGTTTTTGTAACCTCAGCCCATCACCTAGCCTTCATCCAATCTTCACAGGAGAGATGTGATAGTTTAATTATAGTAAAAAAGGTGTTATCACAGAGTTATGCTCTCATATTTGCAAGATGCAGCCTCTCATAGCAAGCATCTAAAATGCCCTTAACAACTATGCAACTGCATATATTTATGGAACAGGAAAGAGGAAAATATGATGAGAAAGTAGAAAGATAAGTTTTGTGGGGGCCATCCTTAATTGGACATCTTAAGAAAATTACAGGCCACGTAAACCTCAGCGACTGAAATATTATAGTTCTGGTTCATTAGCAAATATGCAGCACACATACCACAAGCACAAATGTGCTACCACACACTAAAAAAGCAAATAAAATGGAATGCCATGAGGGCTAATCTGAGCCATGCAGAAGCAGACGGGCCAGACCTTTTAACAACACCGAAGTCAGTGGTCACTGCTATTCTCAGTAAAGCCATGGCCACCTTGTGGGGAGAGAGTTTAACAATATTAGTGACTAAAAGGTACCTAATTTGGGATTCAGAGAGATCACTTAAAGAAGTTAATAGTAAAAGCCGTTGGTAGTGCAGCTGTTACCGCACAGCTCATGCAAGTGGCGGCTAGACTGCTTCTGTTGCTTGAGTGAGGGATGTATTTCTCTGTACCGTTTAGATATTGGCCTAATAAAAACATGTCAAGGCAGTTTTCTAAACTTCATTTTTCATCCATCTTTCTCTTCATTAATCCATCCAAGGTTCTTTTATTGCTCCCATCAGCATAGTATCCAAGTGTGGTATTTTCTGATTCTGTCTCATTTACATTGACTAATAGCAAGAAGTAATATTGAAGTCAATATGGGCATGAACCAATGCCAGTTGAAGTCACTGGTAATATTCTCATTGACTTCAGTAGGGGTGTTGGATCAGACCTAAATGCAGTCATGGCTCTCATGGAATAAATTCCTTCATTTCTTCAACCACACAGTAAATTCCCGAGCAGTGTGATAAACTCTGAAGCCATGTAACACCCAGGATTTACACATTTGATTTTCTCATCTGTACTCTGCCCCACAATCCAGGACTACTACTACCATTCCAACCTTTCAAATAGAAACTATTTTGTTTTTTTAAACAAAAGAACCTTCCACAGCATTCTCTCTCTCTTCCCTAAATATGAATCAAGTAAAACCAAGACTGCAAAATAATTGTGGTCCACACTCCATTCAGCATCGGTAATGTTCAGACCAGTCATAACATTGGACCAACAACATTAAGGTCCCATATCTCATGGCAGCTTGGAGCTAATAAGACCTGAAGTGTCCCATTATATCATTAAAGAAATTGAAATCCCTGCTTACCTGTGATATGCAACATTCATTTCTAAACCTGGAAAAAAAATTGTTTCTTGAGTTCTTAAATAAATATATATATATATATTAGGATTCATTCTTCAGTCATTTGAGGCCTGTATAAAAACTATAAAACTATAAATTTTCTTCAAAATGTGGCATAAACAAAATACAAGATGGTGTCAAATGGTATAAAGGTTTTATTGACACTTATTTGGGAGGCTCTGTGGAACTCATTTCTGGCTTCACAAGTAATGTTAATAAGTAATGTGGCTGTGCCATATTCATGCCAATAAAAACTTTATATATGTGTGCATATTAATATATATGTGGACATAAATAACACATATACCATTAGACTGACGTTTTAAATAACTTTGCATTTTGGAAGCAGTAAAATATTAAAAGCTTAACTGAGTCTTTAGGCAGTGATAGTAGTTTGTTGCACTTAAAATCTTAATGTGCCACAGAGCAAAGTTAAAATACAACTTTATCTGGTTAAGTAGGTGTTAACAAAATTCATACTTACTGACTTTAATCTGTATTAATGTGGGCCTCACTTTGCTAGTATAGTGCTCCTTTTTCATGTGTTAAAAGCTGAGCAGGAAGTATCCCATTTTGGTAAATATTACTTTTAAAAGGGTTAATCCACTCTGATAAACCATTTAATGGAAAAAGGGAAAGCTCTGCTTCAAGAAGACTCCAATAGGCATTAATTTAAATGTTTGAGCAATTGATAGAGAGGTGAGAAGTAATGTGAGCTGGGAGCTGTTCCTCTGGTCAGCATCCTCTGTGCCCAGAGTAATTGATATCTCATACTCTTGCAGCAGCTGAAAAAACAAAACAGAGCATGGAAACATGTCCACTACATAACAGCCATAGGGAGTGAGAGAAGGAGGGTGTTACACTTTAATAGAAAGTGAATTACCTACCATTTTTGTTCCACTTCAGATGTAATTCAGCAAGGAGAATGTGAACTGAGTGTTAGGTTCTCTCAGACCAATCTTTGAAAATTGGCAGCCATGCATGGTGGAAGAGAGAAGAACTACCAGTATCAAGTGTGTGTAAAAAGCTCCCATGTTAAGAGTGGACCTTGAGTCAGTGGGAGGTCCTGACATATTTAATAGTAGAAGTCTTTTTTAATTTAAAGAAGAAAAATAGCTTTTGTTGTTGAGGTCAAAGCAGGTACTTTCCAATGCAGTCTCTGTAGGATACAACAAATTCTGGCAAGCAAAAACAATCTGAGGGATTTCACATCTGAAAATCCAAGAGAATGACTTTTTATATGGATCAAGGTATCAGCATACTGTGTTCATATGAATGTATTTCACCCCTTTTGTTGAGACTGATTTGGCATTTTCATTATGAATTTTGACTCCATTTCAGTTAAATAAAACTTTATTGAAAAATAGAGACGCAATATATATAAAAAGAATGGTGTGTGCACTTTTACAAGGATGGTATGAATCTCAGTTGAAAAAAAAGAAAAAGAAAACATCCAACCAGGAGCAAATGTATTGTTATGCTGTACAACCAACAGCAAGTAATAATTAATACTGCAGAAACAGAGCAAAACCAAAATGAAATAGTACAAAATTAACACAAGAAGGTTATAATATAAGAAAAATTATGGTGCCTTTCATCCGATGATCCCAAAGCAGTCTCAACACACTTTACAACTACATATATGAGGAATAAAATGTTCGGCATCACTTATTTGCAGTGTTGTTGTAGCCATGTTGGTCCAGGATATGAGAGAGACAAGACCTGAAGAAGAACTCTGTGTAAGCTTAAACTCAACAAAAGTTGGTCCAATACAAGATATTACTTAACGCACCCTGTTTCTCCAAATCACTTATGTTACTATGGCACTTCTGAAAATTGTACCCAGGGATCACTTTACCTATCAGTATAATGCAGTGGAATGTGAAAGTTATTTAACAGTACAAACCAATACTACCCAACAGTTTGTGGCAGAAAGTGAAGAACAATGGAGGTTATCCAAATGAAACTGCAGGGAACTTTGAGTAGGAATGTAATGACCCATTTGGAATTCGGCTAGGGCTAACAACTAGGATTTTTAAGGCCAGCAAAGTACTTAATTGAGCATATGCTTAACTTTGACTAAAAGTTTGATATTTGGTAGGAATTGGGTGCCTAGATCTCTTAGGTCCTTTGAAAATCCCAGCGTAAATGCACACTTAAGGAAGGCCCTTTGTTTTCAGTTTTTACTGATTTTCACTGGAAAACTCCTGGGTTCTACAAAACTATTATTTGGGGTTTTATTTTTTAACTGATTTTCACCCGAAATTTGGAACACTCAAATATATGAAAATATTAATTTTGTTAAGAAAATGCAATATAATTCATTAGGTAGATCTGTTCGTGTTAATAAGTTAGTCTAAGTGTAAATGCGAGGCCATCTGTTAAAATAAGGCAACGTAGTGGAAGACACGCATGCACATGTGTATGTGTATGTACTGTCATGAAATAAATCATGCTATTGAACTGCATTTACTTTCAGTACTCTTACTTTTTTACTTTGTTGCTTTTTTTCTATCTTCCCATCCTCCAGTATTAACCCTTATATTTACCCAGTAAACTCTGAAGTTAATTTTTTGCCCATTTTTTTAAATTTTTGTAATAAACACTGATACATTTCCAGGAAATTTTAAACAAAATAAAAACTGAAAATGGAGGGCCTTGTATGTACTATAAACACACACAGAAGGTGTGACATGGATGAATTGATGTTACTTGCAGAAATTTAGCTTTTGCATCTCCTAGTTTTTTTGCTATTTGCACTGTGCCTCCTTAACATTGCATTAATGCAGTATTTTCCATTTAACATTGTAAACTATAATTAAACAAATTATTTGCTGAATTCTTTAACTCTTTTTTGCAGCCACTTGTTAGCACTCAGCACACAATTTCTTTGGTATTATTGAAGCGAATATCAACCCTAATGTCATTTTAGCGTAATTCTTTTGTGTGACAAGCTGGCTGCTCTCCCTTCTCTTTTGTTATCAAACATCTAAGGAAAGCTCTGTTAGTGAGAGATTACTCCAGTGGTTCCTTGGTCTTACAGAGATTTCATCAGAAATGTTTCTTCCCTTTTAATGGATAATGAAAAATGTTCAACTGTCCATTATTACACTTCTTTGTACACAGTCTACAAATATAAATGGAAATTATAATTACATCTAGTGTTGGGTCACAATGGAAATCACTTTAATCCCAATGTGAGGGTGGAGGAGGAGAATCAATATTGTGATAAAGTCAGGCCGGAGGGCTACAAAAGTGTACTATTTGGGTTTCGAGAAGTGGGTGGGCACAAGCCTGCCCATGGCTAAAAGCCTGTCCCCCAGCCTAAGGGGAGGAGCTACTGAGCCAGGGACTCAACTGATTACAGGGGACAACAAATGAAAACACAGGAATGGGCGTGAAGGTCAAAGGGCTAAACAAAGGGAACCTGAAGGGGACACGGAGCAGAGAACCCCAGACAGCACCCATTGCTCCTCAAAAGTGGATAAGGACACAGCCCAAAGGAACTCTGCCCGGATACGTGATTGGACAGAGGAACGGAAATAGGCTCCACAGTCACAGAACATCTCCTCAGCCAACATCCTCTTCCTGGTGTTGTAGATGGCCACCTTGGCCAAGATGAAGAGGAGGTTGATGAGCCGGTCCCGTAATTTTGTGGGGCCACAGATGGGGTGTGCGTAGATGAGAAGGTGTGGGGAGAAGTGCAGCCAGAGGGTACTTGAGGGCAGGTATGTCAGCCCTAAAATGTTGAAGGCCCTTTTCCCTGCAGGCACGGTGGGTTACTGCAGGTCAGTTAGAGGCACCTGTGCCCAATTAAAGGCTACTCCAGGCCTACTAAAACCCCGCCTTTGCTAGAGAGAAGATGGGAGAGACACAAGCTGCCAGAAGGCTTGTAGCAGTAGGAGGAAAGACTTCCCCTGTATGGGAGACAGCACTTCTCTCCAGGAGGAGAGCAGCAAAAGGAGAAAAAAACCCAGGCACCAGCTTGGGGGAAGGGCTGATACTGCTCCTCTCCCCGGGGGGGAGGGTTGGAGGGGTCTTCCTCAGGCCCAAACCAAGGCCCACCGCAAACCCTCTAGGACAGAGATGCTGAGGGGAGAGGCAAAAAGACTCATCCAGCATGGGGCAGATTTACCCCAGGCCTGTCGCCAGGGAGACAGCCCTAACACGGCAAGACTGAGGGGGTGCTTTGCCACAATACAAAACCCTTAACCCTGATCTTTTCTTCCTCAGACATTTCAGTTTGAGTTGCATCAGCTTGCACCATAAGTGTTAAAAGTTTAAAAAGACTTCTTCGGTATGCAGAGAGCATGGGCAGTCAGTATAATAGGCGGGGGAAGGCATAGCCTTCCCAAACAGCCAGGCAGGGCCCCACCTCCTCCTCCTGCGTCCGCCAGGCAGACGGGTGCTGCAGCAGCTCTTCCTGCCCTTTTTGTTCAGCCTCTCCCAAAACAGGTGAGGACAGAACTTGGGGCAGCGGGGCCTACCCGGCGCTGGGGCCATGTGCGGCCCGGACTTGGGGCGGCTGCGCAGCCACCTGGTGCTGGGGCTGCCTGTCCGGAACTCAGGGAGGCCAGTGCTCCGGGGCAGCTGGGGCCACCCAGCTGAAACTCAGGCTGGCCGATGCTCTAGACTGCCTGGGGCCACCCAGCGCTGGGGCCACATGCGGCCCGGCCAGAACTTGGGGCGGCTCGGGCCATGTCTGGCCGTGCTCTGGGACCCCCTGGCGCTGGGGCCATTTGGCACTGGGGCTGCCCAGCAGGAACTCAGGGCAGCCGGTGCTCCAGGACGGCTGGGGCCACACCCGACTGGCGCTCCGGGGATGCATGGCACTGGGGCTGCCCGCCGCCTGGCTGGGACTTGGGGCAGCTGGGGCCACATGGTGCTGGGGCATACCCGGTGGGGATTCAGGGTGGCTGGAGCTGTCTGGCTGAGACTCAGGGCAGCTGGGGCCAGCCAATTCTGGAACTGCCCAGCTGGGACTTGGGGCAACTGGGGCCATGCTCACCCAGGGCCTGGGTTGCCTGGAACTCGGGGGACCGGTGGCTCAGGTCAGCTGGAAGGGGCTCTTCCTTCCCACCAGCTGTGGTAGGATGCTCGGCTTGGGGGGAAGACGGGGCGTGGCCTGAGATGGAAGGGGCGGGGCCATGGGCTAGCTTACCCTAGCAGGGGGTTCACCAGCCACCCATGGCAGAGAGCCATTTTGAATCCTCAGAAAAGTAACGTCGTCTTGTCCTATTCCCATGTGGAAAGCAGCAAGAAGATTCTTTTTAAGCATTTGTCAAGTGTTTCATATTATGTGGAATGCTCCACATTTTGATCCTTTGGGCTTTAAAAAAAAAAAAAAAAAAAAAAAAAAAAAAAGTGTTTAAACTTTGTAAAGTTCTATTTTTGAAAAATCATTTTCTACTGAAAATAGCACTTACTGTAGTTGGGTTTGAGTCAAAACCACAGATCTGAGCCCTCCTAAACTTTGGAAAAGTAAAGATCTGGATCTAGATGTTACAGCTGGCACTTATTTCTAGGATGGGCTATACCAATGCCCAAAACTCAAACACCTTTGAACATTGGGGATGGATGCTCAAATCAAGATCTGAATTTTATCTTGTTGGCTTGTCTCAAGATTTTACATTTAGAATCTTTAAAACTGGATTTTGATAACTTCTAATAGCATAGACTCTGCCCTACAGTTATGGCAGCAAGTTTTCTGTGATTCTGCAGCTTTGGATCCACCTCTTACTGCAGAATTGTGCTCTAGAACCTGTGGTTTCATTTTTTAAAGTTGTTTGGGTTTTTAAATATTTTATTTATGCTTTGAGGCATAAGACCACAACTAACTGATGGGGTTTGGAAGAAGCTTCTTTATTTGGTGGGTTATGCCATAATTGTCCATAATGGAATTTCTTGAAACTTTCTAACAGTGGCCAGAATCAGATCTTTCTGAGAGACAACATATTGGAATAGATACCCCACTGTAGGGTGACCAGATGTCCTGATTTTATAGGGACAGTCCTGATATTCAGGGCTTTTTTCTTATATAGGTGCTTATTACCTCCCCACAACCCCGTCCCAATTTTTCACACTTGCTATCTGGTCATCTTAGCTCACTGGGTTGATACCTATGTTCCTAATTAAATTAGATACAACATCCAAGAAATGTAATAGTTAAGATCCATTAAGTACAATGTCCTGTTCCTTCATGATTGCATGCAGGATTTAGAGTTCTCTCTGGACAATAATAATTTATTTAAAAGTAGGAAAATAATTTTACTCCAGTCTTTCTTTTCTTTAAACCCTTAGAAGAAGGGAATGTAACTCATTGTAGAATGGGTTGTTTTAGCAATCCAAATCTAGTACTTTGCGGGGTACACTTTCTCCATTAAGTTGTTGATTTTGAGCCTTAACTACAGTACTTGCTTAGGACTCCCTGGATACAGATATTTCATAAATGTATTTGGTTCTTTTGTTCTTAATATAATTTCCCTTTATAAGGGCCTAATCCAAAATGTATTAACTTCTTTGGATCGGACCCCGGTTAATGTACGCCATCATGTTCCACATTTCACTGCATTACACTCCTTCCTCCCTCTGTAAGAGCTGTTGTATTCAGCCATGGTAAAGCATTCTTTCTACTCTATCTCTCTCTGGAAAGCATCCTGATGCTTTTTATGAACATCCTGCACAAAGATACATTGCACTATATGGTCTAAAAATACATTGCACTGTGTTGTATTGAAGTGACCTTTGTTATTCATTAGTGAATCAGCAGCCTGGGAAACTGTGGCTTTAGATGAGCTATCTTAATAGGTCTTTGTCAGTGATGATTTCCTTGATTTAAATATACTGGAGCAAAGATAATTCTTTGATTGATTCATTATGTAAAAAATTTGTTTCAGTGTTAGAATTTAATTCTTCCATAGTAGTTGGCCAAATTGATAGATTCCTCCTTTAAACCACTCTGAAATATCTTCCAGTTTCTTAACAGTATCAACTGATGAGGTACTGTTTCTTCTTTTTCCTTTACTTCTGGGCAAATCTCGCCACTCCCCTTAACGATTCCAAGGTTCCCATATGCAGTGGTTCAGGGGGTGCACATCTCATAAATGAAATATATATCTATGAGGGTATCTAAGGTGGTCATGCGCTGGAGGACTGGGACCAGTGCATTCACTCCTACACATGTTCAATGGCTAGTATTGTACCATGTGGACTGAAAGGCATGGCCGTCTGCAGGGGAAAATTCCCCCACACGCATACGCACGCCCATGCCCCCTACGAAGATCCCCTGCACATAGATTAGTGCTTAGGAATGTGCATCAAGTTGTGTATTTGTATCTTACCCTTTTAAACAAGGAAATTAAATGGAACAAATGAAAAAGATGTTTCTGCAATGTTAATGTGAGGATTTTAAGCACATAAAAACCAGCAGTTATGGTTTCCACATCTGTGAACAGGCACATTGCTCGTATATATCTAAAAGCATTAAAGTTAATGCCATATATAGTAATAAAAATGATACATATGCACAAAGGACTGAGTTACAGTTGCTTGTGGGAACTATAGCTTGAATTTCCTGAATTTTGTGCATTGAAAGTCTCAGATAAACGTTGGATTGATGATGGTTTTAGATGTTTGCATATACGTGTGTGTCTCACTCACTCTCTCACACGCACACGCGCGTGGAGTTATTACATTGTATGTGTTGAGGTGGCACTTGAAGAATTTAAATGGATTCACAGCTGTTTCTCACTTTTCTCTACAGTATGCTTTCTGCTACCAAAATTAGCTTCACTAAAATCTAATAAAATAAGCAGACCATCCCATGCTGCCATTTTGGAGAATAGCAAAGACTTTGTAAACAAGGAAAACAATTGAATGATAAATTCACACTTCATCACGCTGCTTAACAACCTAATAACAGTTAATTACATACAGTATTTATAAAATGCATGTAAGAGACAGAGAATTCAGACAAAGATGGGGCACAAACACTCATTCCACAAAGGCATGGATTAACCTCTTAGTAGCCATATACCACTACAACAGGATTACAGCCTTCTAGTTCTGAATCCTGTCAGCATTAAATGTTTACTTCTACCTAATTTTCTGCAATATCTGGGCCATATCTTCCTCAACTGCAGTTGTGCTGTGGAAAGGAATGGGGAGACTGCTCAAGTAGTCTGCATCCTCAATGACCTTCAGAGCTCTGCTCTGTGGGAGCTACCTGTATCCCTGGAGGCATGGGAAAGGATAGAGATGTGGAAGAGCTTGGATTCATGACTGTGCAGATCCACTGACCATTTCCCTTCAGCAGAAGATGGTGGTGTTTACACTGGCATTTTTCTTTAAATCATCTTGCATTATTGTACTGTCTTTAGTACAGCTCCCCCAGGGGGAGCACTAGTGTAAGAAGAGAGCTACATTTGGCATGACCAGGATTAAGTAAAATGGTGGTAAAAATCCCAAGCCCTACTCCTGAGTTCTGAGCCAGAAAAGGGACAAGAGACTCCCTGAAATCCACTGGGGAATGCTATTGACTTTGTGGAAGCTGCTCAGCTACTACGGTGATGGGCAGCAATATAAAAAAGGTAATTCTGTAGGCAGTGTAAAACCTTTAATTATAGGGTGTCCAGTCTACAGTTGTTCCCCAGCTGCAACTGCACTTGGGCAAATGTAACTGTGGGAGATTTTAAGAAGAAAGCCAGCCTAAACTCAGCTCAAAAATGTCCAGCTACAAGGGCTATTGCAGCTATAATGTTCTTGTAGTAGCCTCTAGACAACACTACAGCTCCTCTATGCACTATGCAGAGGATTCCTTTCCTCGCATCCCAGGAGATTCCCAGTGCACAGGTGTGCACTGGTTCCAGGACTTGGCCCCTGTAATTTAGAGCCAAACATGAGGAACCCCACAATGTTTGTAACCTCACTTGTGGGTACAAATTGAGTAGTTAAATCAGGTATAATTACCTGATTTGCTTTCACAAATATAAAGATTTACATACCTTGTAAGTGCCTTAACTGCAGCTGTAAAATTATATGTTCAATCACTTATATTATAAACCTTTCTATTTAAATTATTGCATCTGATGTTTCCTGACTGGCAGAGGAAGGGGTGTTAGTGGAGTGTAAATGGAGCACAGCATATTGAGAAATCTATAGTCTACATACCTTTACGTATGCCAGTAGAAGTAAATGTCTAGAATCAAACAAAACACAAATAGGGAAAATAGGATGAATTTACAGTTTTTTGAGTTGTTTAGGAACAAATCAATAAATCAGAGGCTGTGAGACAATGTGAGTTGAAATAATATCTAATGAAGGATAACAAAAGCTTTTATGCAAAAACAGCTGTCAGCTTCCTCAGGACTTTGAGCTTTGGTTTTACTGCAAGCAAGAAAAAACAAAACAGGACATCTAAGTGAGTTTAACTGAATCCCGAAACAAAAAGAAATGAGGGGAAAAATAACTCGCTACCATTAATTCCAACTGTATATCTCCTTTATGTTTTGAAGCATGATTTTACCACCCAGTTTGTACTCCAGGAGGTATAGCTGACAGCAATGCTTCATCATGGCAATGGGAAAAACTGCAAGGAATGTTTTAATTTAGATGAAGGATGACTTTAAACAAAATAAAAGCTTGGTAATAACATTAATAACCCATTCTTACAAGTTTTTACCAGCCTGCTAAAGATCTGACAGTATGTTAAGATCCCAGTGGCTGAATAGTGAAGACCTCAGCCTGGGTTGTTATTACTTAGAAAGACTCTTTTAATGACTTCTATTATTTGTTGAAAATCATTTTAACAACACAGCTGAATAATCACTGTGCTTTAAATTCATTTCATGTGACAAATGGAATGGAATTTGGTTTTAGTGTCTTTCAAAGCACCGTATAAAATGAGTTGGATACTTGTAATTCAGTGAGTGTACCAGCAAATGGGAGATTTTATAATCAGCGATAGCCCTTATGCTGACTTGGACATTACATACAACCTGTGAGCTTTTTTAAGAGAAGAAATTTTGGATGAGGCACAAAAATTACCTTTTAAAACACCATGGGACCCTTAATTTCCACGTTGGCAGCCCCCAGAAAAGCAGCAGTAGTTTACTGGGTAGGATACTGGACTAGCTGTCAGAGACCTGTGCTCTAAACTTGGTTCTTCCAGTGACTTGCTGGGTGACCTTGGTCAAGTCACCTTATCTTTTGTCTGATTCATCTTTTTAGACAGTAATCTCTTTGGGGCAAGGACTGTCTCTTATAGTGCCTAGCACAATGGGGCCCCAATGTCAACAGGAAGCCTCTAGGGGCTCATATAATACAAATATCATCCAGAGAGACTTTGGTGTAACATCGCTCGCAGAAATGGCAGCGTTGCACCTGTTCACTATTTGTCATCCTTGGATATGAGTCTAACTCTAAATGTTGTATTCAGCTGGGTCCTGAGCTTTCTTTTCTTTTGCCAACCTGAGATGTGTGAGTTTGATTTTTTTCTTCTAAATAGTGAGTGACTTGAGCTGATAATACTGAAGATAACCCTCTTATATAGGCTTCATTTGTTTATGGTTTGAAAATACAGGATTCCTCATATAAAATGAATTTAATAGATTTTTTCTACACTTAGAATGTAACTTGATTCTTTTCCTCTGGGGACAAAATCTGCCCTTGGTTCACACCTGCCCACATGTCATAAGACCCCATGTTACAGTAGTTGACAAGTTGCATAGGATTCCCTTTCATACACATCTACCCATTTCTGATTGGTCAGAGAAGTTACTGCAGTGTGATGCAAGACAGTCTTGCAAAAGGCTGAGAACTTTTGTCTCTATAGCGAGCTCTCAGCCCCGGCTGATCTAGGAGACAAAAGGCTAAGGGACCTGAAAATCTAATCCAGGCCTTTCACATGATAGCACATGAAGGTTCCTTCCAGTGCAAGAGACATGATTGCCTAGTATTGAGACTGGATTGCTGATGCCAAGAGGTTAATGACTCACAAGGTATTATGCAGTGTCGAATAATGAGTAACATTTGAAATGACATATGTGGTAATGACTCGCTACTTAAGTTACCAATCTATTTAAGACCCCGGCAAGCTTGAAAAGATCACAGAATAGAAATGTCTTGCTCAATAGTTAATTCTTTATTCCATACACCCCACTAGAGGAGATGTACCACGCTTGAGAGCATATGAACAAAATGAGAGGGAATGAGCTAGGGAAGATTACTAGGGTAGTTGTTTTGTTTTGTATCTGTATCAGCTACTTACTGAATACCAACCACTGTGCTTGGGGTTTTTGGTTTTTAACCTAATTATCATGGCTCCTGATATTTGTCAGCAGGGTTTTTAGTGGGGGTGGCTTTTGCGCAGAAAGTGGAATTTTCAGAAATTGGCCTAACACCTTCCATTGAAATCAATGGGAGTTTCACACTTACATTCAGCAGGAGCAGAGTTTAGCCAGTGATGAGTATTTTGTTAAAATCCCTCCCTAAATTCTGATGCTGGCCAGACTAGTGCACAGTTTGTTCCTATTTTCTACAAGACGCTCAGTTCAATTGCAGTTATGGTAATGCTCATATGTACAAAAGGAATCATTAAGCTCCCTAGAGAAATGTCACATTATGTGTTATGTCACCTCATGTTAGATTTTTAAAACTTTATTTCAGGTTACTAAATTGCATTATTTTATTAATCTGTCTATATCTCTTTTGGCATGTATGGAGAGTTGTCATCAGTAGCTAAGTTCCCTGTTTTGGTCGCAGTTTTAAGAGGCACTTGAGCACCTGATAAATATTTTCAACTTCAAATGAATTCACTGGGAGCTCTGGGTGCCCAGCACCTCTCAAAATGTCTCCCTATGCTGCTGCTTCTGTGGCATTGCCATTACAGATGTTTGCCACTATGGCAGTCCATTCTGTATGATCCTCTTCTAATTTCTTTGTGGATAAATATTCCTTTTAATCCACCCAGGATATCACATTGTCCATCCAAGACCTTATTTTTCCACCTCATGCTCTCCTGCCATCAACTTTCCCTTTCAGTGCCTGTTAACATGCATCCTGCAAACAGAATCTGTGTTTTCAGAAGATCTCTGACTAGCACTTGCTGAGTTCCAGGCATCTCCAGTACTTGTTATTGGTTACAGACTACCCATGATATGCTTGCAAATAGAAAAAGGCCTGATTTTCCAGTCACTTAGGGCTGGTCTACACACAGTTTTTGCCCTGCTATAACTATACCAATATAAGCACACTTACACTAGGCTAACTGCACACATATTTACCACTTTATACTGGTTTCTAAACTATATTAAAAACTTTAACTCTTTTGTTATAGCAGCACAAAAACTGTGCAGACAAGCTCTTATACTAGAGTCAGTCAAGGGTAACTGTCGAAGTTTGAGAAGTTTCCACAGCATAAAACTGCTATGAAAGGAAAATCAGGCCCTAGGTCACTGCTTTGTGTCTGAAATTTATCCCTCCTTGAATTCCCAGCAGACTGTAAGGGACCTGTCCTCTTTGCAATCCAAAGTAAACACAGATAGCAAAAGTAGATTTTTTTCCATTTTTTTCAGTAATATAGGTCATGAAATGATCATTATTTTTATGGGTCTGCAAAGCCTATAGAAGTCAAAGCTATGTAATATACATTGCAAAGTGTTCTGCTAATCCTGTCCAACCGCATTCGTGCCTGCACCAGGGATGAGGGTCTGGTAACTGGAAACCTGACACTGCAGGAATTCCAAACACAGTCCTCCAACTAAAAACAGCTCTCTCTGCATGGCATGTGCTACATGAGACCGTAGGGTTGTATTAGTTTACATTATCTGATTTTTTTAGTCGTGCATTGTTGATAAAAGAACAGGAGGAGAAAGCACCTCTACTAGCGCAGCCCATAAATAATCTGTGTGTGGTGTGTTTGAGGTTAGTATGACATTGCTGGACATCTGCCTTCTGCTGAGAGGTACAACCATCTCTCACTGACAGCAACAACAGAGCAGTGCTGCAGTTTCCTCCCACTACTCAAATACAAAATTTGGTTTCACGCAGCTTTTTAAATGCAAAAAACATTATCTTAATTGATAAATGTTGGTTTGAAATGGAAAAGAACATTTGTTTTAGGGGTAAACAGCCTGCAAATGACAGACTTTAATGAAACTCAGAACCATGCAATGACATTTTTTTAAAACCTGCATTGACTTTTTAGGTATATACACACTGAATATTAAGCTATTGAAGTTCTTGGTGCTACTGCCTAGAACCAGCACTGCTTTCTCTATTATGTGCAATGACTTTAAATATCATCTATATAGAGAGCGAGAGATAGATACAGACTACATAGCCATTGGATCCAGTTTTTTAAACGTATGTTGGAAACAGTTTTATAAGCTCAGCTCTCAGAAGAAACACTTCGTTTGTTGTAAGATTGTTTGTCTCACTTAATTCCTAGACCTGGTCTTGGTTTTTTCCTCCTCCTTTATATCTTTCATATGTAGTTAGGGCCCTTATCATAGATAACAGGCAGCACTCAATTGTGATGCATACAAAGAGGTTTCTTTGCTGAAACCTCCAGACACAGACAGGGCCCTGTTCTCTTTTTGCACTTTAATCATAGCCTTTGTTGCCTCATGTCATCCCCAGGAGCTCTCTAAGTCTTGCATAGACTAAACAGTCATGGAAGAGGATGCGAAAGAGGCTGTAGTCAAATATGAGTTTCCATTAGCTACAAAGCATGAGACTCTTTGAGGTGTATCTCAACAAGTATTTCCCTTCAGAGTAGGAGATTTTTTTCTCTCTCATATAACTGGAGAATTACTGAAGTGGGGACATCATAAGGCACAAGAGAGCGAAAGTTGAGCAACTGGGAGGGGAAATGATTTGTAATCACTTTTTATTAACACCCATTTAACTTTAATCACTAATTAACATTTTGGATAGAGAAAGGCTTCCTTAAAGATTCTACTCCCTTCAATTAAATTGTAAACAACCCTGAGACCTACCTGAGATCTGTAGCAAAGTCAGGGTATATCAAATTTGACATTCTTGATATCTCTAAGGTAAAAAGAAGCAGGAAAAGAAAAACACAGTTAGGCTCTCTTTATCCATCATCAAGAAATGAAAAAGGGCCCAAGCACAATATTTTAAATCACCCTTTGCACGTCCTTGAAAGCAAGGGTTATACTGGGCTCCTAATTACAGAAATGGATCACAATTCCTAACTGATCAGCATTTTGAAGTTCAACTAGCATAGCTCAGAACCAGTAGGTTAAGGTTGAATGAAACTAGTTGGCTGGGAGTGTGGGGAAGTTTGCATTACCTCTGTTGGACCCATATCTTCCCTGTGCCGGAATGGGAGGGGAGAAGTATTTCCCATCATCACAGTACAGTAAACAGGCTTTTTAAAGGCACTTTGCCTACATCATGTCACCATTTGGGGGAGGGTTTTCCTGCTGCTCCAATGGCTTTGAGTGCTCCTGCCTTCTCTCTTTCCACAACTTCCTTAACAAGAAGTATATTAGCTGGTCCTGCATCTTTTGCTCCCAACTCCTTTCCTAGGAAAAGGCACAACTCAGCCAGTCAGTAAAAGGCTTTCTGAGCTACAGGATCAGCACGTCTTGTGCTGTTGTGCATGTTCCCCTTCTGCAGCCACCCATTCAGCCCACTGGCCCCACAGGTCAAACAGTTGGCCAGAAATCTGGCAAACAGCTGACGCTCAGAGAAGCTCATGCTCAGCATGTCCTCTTAAAGGGCACACTCCTAATCAGGCCCTTTGGAGTGGCTGGGCTGCTTGACCCAATTTGTGGGGTTTGGATGGCTCCCGTGGGTCAGTGATTTTCCACTTCAGGTTGTTGGTCTGACCCACAAATGATGGGTCACTGGGGAAGTGTGATCCAGCCTTCTGAACTCTGAACCCCCCAGGAACCAAGAAAAACAGAAGGGGGGAGGGGGAAGAGAAGAATTTCATTAGGGCCTCCTCAGAGTTGGTAATTTCTGCAGAGGGAAAATGCAGAGTTGTTTTGATTCTGCTCAGAAATGAGCACTGTGTCCAAGGGGCTGCAATTGAAAAGGTGGTTTTTTGTTGTTGTTGTTGTTGTTTTTTTAAGAAAAGTAATAACACACAAGTAGACTGTATAAGGTCATATGAAAATTTGAGGAGCTTCAAGGTAGCAATGCATTTGCTCTCAGAAAATCACCATTATTAGAAATTGCCCCTAAATCTCCCAGCCTTTACTCTTGTGATTGCAGCTTTTCATTGTGATAGCATTTCTGATGCTACAGGTTAGCATTTGAGTTTGGGGTTGTAGGTTTTCTTTTGCCTTAGGAATACTGACTTTCTGTCCACTTAAAAAAATAATGAAAGGGACGTTCAGGGTTGGTCAAGCCAGCTATCCTTTCCTTTCCTTTGTCTAGCGGATTCTTAGCTGCTGCTGGCTAAGGTGAGGTAGAGGGTGGGGGCTCCAAAAAGTCCTTTGAACCACTCTCTCACTCCCTTTTAAAATCACTAATGTCAGCAGGCCTGGATTTGTGAGCAACTCACCCATAATAAACCAACAAGCAAGGGGGCAGGGGAGGAAGAGAAAGAGTCATGGAAACATAGAACTTAACATCAGATGATCTAGAACACTAGATGATCTAGAATGAATCATCAGGCAATAGTTCAGTTTCAACATCCAGGGCTTATTGTAAATAGGAACAGTAGCCTGGGCCATCCCCTCCTCTCTTTGCAGAAATACCCTGGGGAAGTGATCTGGGCAAGGGGGACTGAAAGATCCACAAGGAACCCTTTGTGGAGTTTCCCTCAGATCATTCTCCTTGGGGGTTGCCAGTGGAACAGAATTGCCAGGGCTTCCCAGCTTCCCTGTTCACACCGACTTCCTTTAAGTGTTTGTTGCTTTTTATCCCAAGTGTGGAGGAAGCTGCAGAAATATTAATATGCTGGCATTTCCGAAAGGTTCTGTGGGAACCATGCCTAGCCCATCCACTCCTTCCCCAACCTGCCCTTCCTCCAACCACCAATCCCTGACCCCAGGGAGTATGTTGCTATAGCTGGTCCATTTGTATTCAACTCAGAGAACAAGTGAAGAGGCCATCAAATCTGGCTCAATACTTTTAGGGTTGAACCTGGTTTTTTCTCCCGAAATGTTCCTCTGGAGAGTTCCACGTCCCCTGCACACTCTACTCACCTGAAAAGAAGCTATTCATTAACTCTGAAGCCTCCTGTCCCTCCTCCAAGCTGCGTGGACACGTCATTCTTTGCCACATCTAGACCCTGAACAAAGCAGCACGATGGAAGATGCGCTGAGGGTGCAACTGGTGATGCACAGCAGCTTGTTCCAACAGCAACTCTAACTCCAGATTTAATAGAATATGTTTTCCACCAATTAAATTTGAAATATTTTAAAATCTTAAGTTCAGCTTTGCATTAAGGACTTGACTCAAAGCTGCCCAGACTCCCACTGGGCTTTGTCTCTGTCCTAAGCATGTTTGCATTATTTTGTTGTTTTTTTTAACATGGTTAACAAAAATTCTGTCTAATGATAACAACTAGGGAAAATTATATTAAAATGTGAGGATTATCTTGACAAATACCTTTTAAAGCATTGCTATTCTGTTTCTTGAGTCTTGAAAAAGGAAATAATGTCAAGTATGACACATTAACATTTGTTCCCTTTGTTTTATTCCATGACACAGAACTGCTTCAGCTTTTAATATCTCTTGCACATAAACACAAACTTCCAATTGTAATATGTCCCTACAGTGCAAGATATGGTGTGGATGGCTAGTGAACTAGTACCACCTTTGATAGAAATACACGGAGCAACCCTTTGGCCTGCTGTGAAAGTTAGACTTTGCTCCAAGGCCTGTGTGAGACTCGCAGAGATACCAGTTGTCTGAACACATGCAGGTTGAGAGTCCCTTAACCCTTTTAATATCTCAGAGGGTGGCTTCAACCCCTTCAGCACTTTGCCTGGACTGTCTCTTAAAAAAACCCAGAAGTGCCTGTCTTTCATAATGTTCTGTTTTGAAAGCAGAAAGCCTCTGGGGACTGCAGGGTCCTAAAAGTCCAAGGCCTGGAATTCCTCCTCTCTCTCTTTCCATTTTAAACAGGAAACATTTGCAATAAGCGATTCCAGGGGGAGAGTTGTAGGTTCATTTCAAGGCAGATAATGTTTGTTCATTGCCTATGTCTGTGACTTACCCCAGGGGCTTAAGCGAGTGCAGCAGAAAACCACATGTTGTGTTTCACTTCATGCAAAACAATTTTCGATGGCATCTGGGAGGAGAGCACGGGTTAAAAAATGAGAAGCACACTTATAAAATCACTGTGTGAACAAAAGAGAGCTTGGTGGAGGAAATGAAAGTATTCAGCAAATTGGACATCTGATATCTTTTACAATAGAGATTTTTTAAATAAATCCACAAAAATGTATTTAAACAGCTGATGAGTTTAGTCCTGTACCCCTAGAGCAGGTCTGACTGATTTACATTTTCAGTCTTCTCTGTAGGTCAAAATCCTGCAGGCTTCCTTCAGTTTGTAGTCAGGCAAAAAATTCCACTGAAGTCAATGGGAGGTTTTGCCCTAGTGAAGTATAAGAACATTTGCAGTCACAACGGTCAAACTCCTAGTTGTGCTGAACTGTTGTGGATGATGCAGTGACATATCTATGCAAAACAACTAGTTTTGCAATTAAAAAGTATCACATGTTAAACTATATTAAAGAGAAATAGCAATCCCTCATTAGTGTAAATCATGGGATTAAGACACAGAAAGCTACAGAAAGGACTTTATTGTACATCCTCTGGGATTACATGTTCACATGTTGCTTTTCACATGCACCAGAGCTTGCCAAACTCTTATGGATGCAGACAAGTTACAGAACAGTCTTAACATCAGCAGCTTTCCATCTCACTGGGGTTTTTTGAAACCTCATTGGCAACTAGCCCATTAAGCACAGATACGGTATCCTAACATCCCTGTTGTTTCTTCGAGGAGTTCCAAGATTTCCAACTATAGTATTCTCAGAGTTTTACAGTCTGACATGTTAAAAGAAAAAAGTGAGTCAGGGCTGGGAGGTGTGAATATTTGTTCACATAAGACTTATGGGATTTGCAAAGCTGTAGCCCAAACTCATCTGTTTATCCTCAGGCTAGATAAGATGCAGTCAAACGCACTTTGGTTAAAGGATCTTTGTTTCCATTATGGCAAATGGCTCAGGGGGAGGGTGGCTTTGTGAGCTGCAGAGCTCTTCCTTTGTCCCTGGGCTGTGATGTGCACTGGACCTTTGCGGCTAGTGTCCTGTGTGTTAGAAATATTGCATGCAGCTGGGAGGGTTTTTTTACTGTCAAGAAGTTCTGTTTTGACTTAGCGGGTCCAGTCCTGCTGAAGTGGCATTTCCTGTTCCATACTAAATGTAAAACTTAACTACCATGTATTGCTGGCCTAGAACTCTGCTTTATTTATCTAGCTGTATTTTCTTCCTCCCAGGTGTGGACCTGCAGAACCAATGGAATATTTAACAGGGCCACGAGTGATGTACAAAGAGAGAGATCTTCCGTACTACCAAGGAGGGCAGCCTACTGTCCACCCCTCTAAAGGAAACTACTCTCGTGCACAAGACATGAGGTCAGCAGAATTGCGGTACCCTCAGTATTACCCAGCCCAACAACTAACCGCCCAGCACAAGGGACCCCTTCGCCAGGATGTCCCACCTTCACCTCCTCAACCACACAGAGTGCCAGCTTATAATGAAATGGGCCGAACAGGACAGCGTGGGAGCAGCCCGGATCGATATCAGTATAGACAGGATTCCAGACAGAAGAATCCCATGACTGCAGCTGTATAGCCTAAAGCTGGACTTTGCCATCGTGGGCTGGGATGGAGAAGTCCTGACATGACCTTTTTTACAGATGGTCCTAGCAAACTTAACTGCATGTAGGAATGGCACCATAACTGGAATCATTCTTACTGCTAGCCTCCGAACAGGTTTGTAGTTAAAAATAGAAAGTGATGGCTGAAAAGTAAGTGTGTTAGTACAGCTCAGGGCTATTTACCACATCTGGCTACATGCGCACAGGTACACACGCACACACAGCGTGCCCTCAGTAAAGGACCAGTGGTATTATCACAAAAATCCATTTTGGATCAACACCACAGGAGTATTATATCACAGTAGCCTTCTAGTGACATGACACACGTATTCAGTACAGCGCTCCCTTCTTACAAGGCTTTTCTCTGGAGCAGATAACCTTGTGTAATTTAGTGCTGCGTACGATGGTGAGTTTCCAAATGACTTCCGTGCTGCTGGGAGTCATGTTCCCCTCCTGTTTGAACCAGCAGTTTTATATTTGGAAAATGGCATAGTTCCTGATTTTTAATCTTGCCTCTGTCTTCCTCTTTCTGCTTGTTTGCTGTAGCATTCATCTGGTAGTCCTCATTTTTGGTAGTTACACATCAAGATTATCCTCTTTTCATATTGCAAATGCTACAGTTGGACTAAAACTGAACTAAACTTCATCAACTGTACGTGGGCCGTTTGGAAAGTATTCATAGAAGGGTCCCATAGAAGTACAGTCAGGCCACAAGGCAACCATCTGAAAAATGTGCGTCTAACTGTACCCATGTGTCTATATGTTAATTATGGTGCATAGCTCTTAAATGTAAAGCCTAGGGGCCAGGTGCTCAGCAGGTGTCAATGAGTGGAGCTAATCCTATTTATGCCTGCTGAGGATCTGGCCTTAGGTTAAGTACTATTAAAGTTGCTACTCCATCAAATATTCAGATGAATCAGGAAGGGCAGAGCCAGTACTTGCCCCACTCTGGTCAGGTTTGCATAAAGCTGTCTGCTGGCACATCAGTTAATGAATTCTGAGCTTGCAATTGTAAGCGTCTGTCCTATTCTTCTGCTGTCACTGTGCATGGCTCCTGCCGCGTGTGAATTGTCACCTGTTAATGCAGGGCCCACTGCTGATCATTGTCAGGAAGCTCAGCCTCTGGCAGTGCGGGTTCTGTGCTAAGTGCCAAACAATGCCAATTCGCATGGCAGTGATCTGCAAGGCAACTGGAAAAGGGGCGGGGGAAGGAGGTTTTAGGCTTTTAAAACCAACAGGGGATGGAGAAGAGACTGAGGATAACAGGGGAGAAATTGCTTTAGAAATGTTGGGGGCAAAGAGAAAAGGAATGAGGAGAATGGTTTAAACAATTAAGGCTTTTTAAAAGAGTGAGGAGAGGAGAGAAGACAAGGGGAAGGACAACGGGAGGGAGAGAAGGTAGGGGAGGGATTGAGCTTCTTTACCCCAACTTTCCCCAGACATTAGCTCAGTGCTGCTCTGCAGCCTCTGGGGAAGTTTGGGGGTGGCCTTAAGGAAGTAAAGATGCCCTGAGCCAGTTTGAAATGTGCCTCCCAGCCATGGGACTTCTCAACTCCACAGACATTTGCTGCCCAGTCTTACAAGGCTTCAGAGGCTTGGATGCTTATCTCAATGATATGTCGTGCTAAGCATTGCTTAGGGAACCCCAGAGCCTGTAACTAGAAACACATTTTAAGTAGCTTCTGAGTGTTTGTAATTCTTCAAGCTCTGCCTTTGGAAGCATCAGAAGATAGCTTGGGCCCCTCTCCTCTCAGAGACAGGCCTCGGACTTGGCCCTGCTGATGCCCTTCGGTATGCAGCAGATGTATCAGGTTTCATTACATAGGTCACCTCCCAGTTACAGATCACATGAAGGGTTCATTCACCTGGTGCATATCCCTTTATCAGAATGGATTCATTAGATCTCTAGAGACTGGAGCATGGTGAATCGGGATCTCACACAGGTTTGCATTGCTGCATTCCACTGGGCTCTTCCAGACATCAGATGCATTCTCTTTCCACCCAAACATAGGGTATAGCGTACATGCCACACACAGCCTTGTCCTTCTCTGAATGCGCTTTCTACCCTGAGTGTTATACTTGGTTAATAAAGATTTGGCAGCTACAGTGCTACAGTAAAGTGAAAACAAATTAAAATACTACTTTCCTTTTTTGAACTACAGCCCCAGATGCATTTGATCCAGCTGTAAAGAAACTAGTATGTTTGTGTCAGTGGCTTTAACAAGCCAGACCACAATTAAGAACAGCTCTGAAGAGAAGCTACTGCCTTATCATTCATTGCCTATTAACCCTTCACATGCCACCGCAGTACAGCATGGTTTACAGAACTCATTTACGTATTTCATGAGCCAGAGCCATATAAAAACAGGATGGAAACAGCTTCTGGGTTATTTCTGGCCTTTGAAGGGCTTGCTCAATTGTCTCTATGTAACCGGAAACCTCCTGTGAAAGCTCCCATTGACTGCAATGGCACCACTTGGTTAGGGCAGACAGATCAAACGAGCACCTTCCAAGTTGTTAATCTTACGCAACAGGTTATACAGAAGAGACTTAAAATAAAAAAAGAAGTAGATACTAGCATAATATATGGATGCATCATACACTGCTGGAAGCTATGAAGGAGAAAACTTCTGACCTTGCTGGAGGACAGGAGCAAAAAGTATAACAGACCATCTCATTAATCTGCAATGCTGTTCTGGGAGAAAATTGCAATTCTCTGGTTTAATATCTTGTAGAGGTACGGTATTTGCAAAGCATGATATATAACTACTGTATATATAGTCTGCTTCTGTGCAATGTAAAATGTATGATTTTAGCACCATATTGTGGAAAATATGTACCCTGCAAATTTCACGAGGTGCTACAACTGACAGTTGAAAATACACCACTTGCAAAATCCAAAAGAGCCATTAAGTAACAGGTTGCTCTTTTCCCCATATGTCCATATGTTTTGGAGTTTTACATGTCTGAAATGCTCTTGACACATAATTGCCTCATCAAAAACGTGCCAATCCAGCAAAAACCTTCCTGCCGTGATCTGGGTTTGCAAGGATAGTTCAGGTTGCTGCAGGAGCCAGAAAACTGTAAATTTGCACAGTGGCATGAGTCAAGATTAAACAAGAGCAACGTGCTTGCATGCCAGGAGGGATGCTGTGATTTTCCAAGCTCCTGTGCTAACTGAGTTGCAGCATAGGTTTCTGATTCTGGTGAAGGGGCATTTGGACTGTGAAAAGTTTAGAGATACAAATGGAAATTGGTGACTTTCTGAGTGACCAAATACTAGTGATCCACTGACACTGGCCTGTGAGGGAACATTACCACTGTGATACTGCTATTATAAGGAGGCTCTCTGGGCACTCCTGCAAAGATGTCTTTGTGAAAAAGGGAGGGGAACCAAGAATAAAAACAACCCCTCACCCTAAATAATGCATGCAGCCCTTAAGCACCAGCTCATACAAATGTCCATAACTAGAAATAGCTTCACATGCTGCCTAACTTTTTGTATAGAGAGTGAAAGTTCTACCTCCTCTTCGTCATCATAAACATCATCAAAGATTTGGTTTTCAGAGAGCTAGTGTTCTGAGTGAATCCCATCTGATTACTCTTCTGGGGCCTGATCCTGAGGCTTTCCACTGAATTAAGGGTGCTCGTCACCTCCCAGGATGAAGCCCTACCCCTCATTCTTGCTTGCCGTTGTTGGCGAGAGTATTCTAACCTTACGGGCCTGGTCGGGAGTGCTGTTTACTATCAACATATAAACCAGGATGTTTTGTTTATAAGTCACTTTTCCATTAGTTCTTGGCCTTTTTATCATAACTGACTATAGTCGTGCGTGTTGAATAAAAAATAATGTGAAATCATTGGGAGAGGGGAAGATTCAACACCAAATTTGAGCACTGTTTTTGGAACCACCAATGATTTTGAATTTTTTTGTTATATATGACTATATATATTTACCTGTTTTATTCTGCATTAAAATAAAGGCTTTAAGACTATAAACTACCATCTATTTGCATACTGAGTCTCTCACCTCTTCCTCTTCGCACTTCTGAAGCCATCATCTTGGGCTATGATCCTATCAGCTCTGGCGTGGTTGGATTTGTGGGAGAACTTCAAGGAAAACCCGGCATTGCTACAGGAAATGGAAATAATTACTCATTACACTTAACTTTGATTCCTTCAGAGCCAGCTTTGAACCAGTGCCCCAGCATTGTGGTAAGGGCTGCTCTGCTTTTGCAAGTGCCATGTTTCAGATCAGTTGTAAAAAAAGGTCCTGATCGCTTAGCACTTTTCACAGAGACGTTAGCCCCATCACCTGCTGACTGACCCCTGATTACTTGCTGCCCAACTGGGCTTAAGAGAAGGCACCTGGGCCTTGCAAAAGAAGAAGCTGTAGCAGAGGCTGCAGAAAGTAGGAGGTGCCTGAAGGAGACCCTTGACTAGAGGAAAGGTTTGGGGCTGGAAGCCAGCCCCAGAAAGCTGAGCTCCACGTAGGAAGGGCTAGGAGTGGCTGTTTGAACAGCAGGCTGAGACAGAGCAAGAGTTCTGGGTGTGGTAGAAGATTCCAGAGCCAGAGTATGAATTTTGGAGATGTGGTGACAGACTTCATTTTGGAACGTTGAACTGTTCCTGGTATTCAGTCAGCCCCAGGCAGGAGTGATGTCAGCTTCCCCTCCCCCCTCACCCCCCTCAAAAAAAAAAGTCTGTGGTTTTCTTAAGGCCCTGAAGCTGGGAAACTGAGGCAGAGTGCTGCAGAGTCCCCTGGCAACAAGGGGGTGTGTAGGAGGTGGTCAACTCTGTTATAGACATGACCAAATTCCAGTTTGGGTAGCTACATTTTGCCTACCTAAATTCCCCCCATGATTTCAATTTCCTGTTTCCTGTTCTCAACTGCAGTGTAGTGTTGCTGTGCTTTATGTAACAGCTACCCCATTCCACCCCAGCTGAGGCTGCATTTCAGTGAGAAGGGCATAGTGCTTCCTTTACATGCATTTCAGAACCCTTGAAAGTTGTCTGCAGGTGCTTAACTTGAAGTATGAGCCTTGTCCTATTAAAGTCAATGGCCAACTGCTTGCACACTCCAAGTTATGCAGAAGTGGCAGGATCGGGGCCGTAGTCTGCAAGACACTGGGCTCCATTCAGATGTGCTATTTAAATATGTAATATTGTAATTGTCAAAACCAAACATAAAGATGTTCAATGTTTAAGGAGAAAAGTCACTAGAACATGAACTCACTAAAGAAGTATCACTTCTCTGAATAACGTTCTCTGTATTGCCTCTAAAAAACATAATGAATGAAGTCAGCGAACATGAAGATGGAGGGTAAAGGAAGGACTGAAAATAGTAATTGGGTATATCAAAAGCTGTGATTGTTTTTTTATTAAAAACATGCAACACTCAAGAAAATTCAGTACAGGTAAATGCAGATTTTGCCATCTATAGCCAAGTGGATAGGGTGTACACCCAACACAGGCCCTGCATGGGTTAAAGTGGGCCTGAGAGGCCAGTTAGGTTATCTGGCTGCACCTAGAGGGAGAACCGGGTTTAACAGATCCTGAAGCCCAACTGCCAGGAACAGGCTAATTAAGAGAGAGGAAGCTTGTCGCAGATGGACGGGCGCTGCAGGGAGAGAGTCTGCAATCACTCTCTGGGAATAGAGAGGTGATGAGGAGGCAGCCCAGGGGGGAGAATAAGCCCTGGGATCCTACCCTAACTAGTAAACAGCTGGGAAGGCTTGGAGAAGGCCCTCCTGGTGTGCCCTGGAAGAAGGGCAGGATCTGGACTGGGGGATGTTCTAGGGAGAAATAGCGTAAGGGGACCTGAAAAGGTTTAAAAAGGCAAGGCTTGGTAGGAAGGAACCCAGGGAAACAGCAGCAAGGAGTGGGACTTGGCAGCTGGATATAGGTCACTGGGCTGGAACCTGGTATAGTGGAGGGGGGGGCTGGGTTCCTCTTCTTCTGTGGTATGAGTCCAGAGAAGCAAACAAGGATATTGGACAGCCCTGAGGCAAGGGTGTGAGGACCAGGTGCCTGGCTTTGGGGTCAAAGACCTTCTTGTGAGGACATTGGACTATTTTAAATTGGGCTTTCTGTTACCCTGGAAGCGATCAACTAAATCATGATCTGGCCAGAGGACCGAGTTTCAGGAAGAGAAACCACCACACCACCAGAGCAACTGTCAGCCGTGGGCACCATGCAGGGATAGAGCTGCTATACGGCGCCTGGCCACAAGGAGATACTCCAGTGGTGAGTGAAGCCCCTCACACCAACACAGTCAACAGGCAAGACTGAGTCCATTCTAGCACAGGTTAAATTCTAATCCATGTAAACAGCAATTCTGAAAGGTATCTAGTCAAAGAAGTTGTGCTTTTAGCTAAAGCTGGACATGTAGATAAAGTTTTAACGTGCTAATTCCAGAGAGCTAGCTAGATGGTTAGACTGTATATTAAGAGCAGAAAACGCAGTAAGCGTAATTTCAAAAAAGTTACCTTATTTCTCTGGCTAATTGTTTTGCGAGGGTTCCTAACTGCAGCACTGTGCTCACAGTATGTGTCAAGCCTCATTTAGTGTCTGTCCTCCAAACACTGCTGTCTCTTTGCATAAAGACCTATGTAGAGTTTTATTTAGGTGATTCCATCCATGTTGATGAGTCATACAGCTAGAACCTAGCACAGATCTTTATTCTAATACTAATAATAATATTTATGTCGTGCCTTTCAGTGTAGAGGATCCCAAACCAGGGTGGGTTGTGTGTATGTAATATACAAAGGGGATTACTCATACACCACTGAAATGCAGCCACCTCCAGGATGGAACGTGACGACAGCTAACAATGTGCTGCAACGCTGCATTACGTAGTTCAGGTTGCATGTGCTTTATGCTCCTTTGCAATGGTGTGACATCATAAAAGAGAGCATTCCAGGGCAGGAAGAATGTATTGGACTGTGCTAGGGGAAGGGGAAAGTTGCTAGAGAGGGTAAATGTGGCAGAATGGGTTTATCCAAACAGATTACTTGTGGGCAGACAAGAAGCAAGAGAAGAGCTCTCAGGCAATTTGATGTCACTGCCCAGGTAATTTTGGGGTTTGTACCAGAAGTTGCCCGTGGAGCTGTGCAGGCTTGGTACCTTTTTAAAGTACAAAATAACCATTGCCACTGTAAGGTGGAGAGGTTACAGAATGGAGTGGCAGAGCCAAAACCCCACCAGCTAGCACTAAGCAATGGGTAATAAAGGAATTTGGCAGGGAGGGATAGTTCCTGAGCACATTACCAAAACTAAGTGCTTCTCTTCACCACATAATTATGCTGCGTCAGAACACATGCTCAAGGAATGGTGTTAACCAACACAATGTGGACTAGAATTTGGTAGTCATTGTAGACAGAGACTGTTGAATTCAACTTGTGTTAGCTGGTTGCGGGTCAAATTGGAATCAGGAGGCTGACTGTATCTCATAAGATCCTTCTTGTCTACACATGAGTCCATCAGATTTAAGGTGAACCAAAGTTTCATCAACTCCAACCCGTCTCAAAATCCCAAAGCAGCTCCTTGGAACAATGGTGTGATCATAGAATCATAGAGGATTAGAGTTGGAAGGGGCCTCAGGAGGTCATCTAGTACAACCCGCTGCTCAAAGCAGGACTAACCTGAGCTAAATCATCCCAGCCAGGGCTTTGTCAAGCGCTTAAGAGGGGAATAACTTTTCAATGGGCCTGAAAAGATGCTTGGCGAGGCACCCACCCAAAATGTCAATGCTGGTGGTGCTCACTGCAGAAAACCTAGCACAGAGGGGCCATAAGTGGAATCTGCCTTGCATCGCTTTTCCAGAAGAGCATCTGTATCTGAAAGAAAATCATTTCTTGGGAAACATGTACAGTAGAGTAAAACTGCAAAATAAGACATTCAACTGAGAATTCTATAGAAAACCATGCCCTTTGCCTCCAGCAGGTAATGAATAAAAATGCTATAAAGAAGCAATGAACATTCAATGTTTCATATTTAAAATATGTTTTGTGAGGCAAACAATGCACCATAGAAATGGAACTGAAAGATTCTCAGAGCTAATGCAAGATGTTAACTGCATTGTCATATAAGTTTCAAGGTAGGATTTTAATTTTCTCTTATGAATCATAGAAGCAGTAGTGAAAGCTGCCATTAATATTCATTAGAAGAAAAGTAAACTTACATTAAAATCTTCCCCATTCTTCTACAAATTCTTGGTCCTATTAGTATTAGCTGTTGGATCCTCTGCCAAACCATACCTCCACAGTGTGATTTAATCTAGGAAAGGCTCTGCTAAATTGGAGCTTTTCATACATCACATCCTTGAATCCAGGAAAAAACAAAAAAACAAAACAACCACCTGCCTCCCCAAAAAAACCACTTCTCTAAATTGCAGCCTAGATTTCAAAACCAGCAAGCTCATGTTTTAAGAGACTGGTTATGCCAGTGTTTTTCTGTGCATAGAAAAGAACAGCAGGTTTGAAAAGATGGCTTGAAAATAAAAGGGGAAATTTGTCTCTCTGCATATTTGTCCCTGTTGGCCCCAAATCTAATTCTTTTTTTTGTCTAAAATACTCCCAACACTTTTCTCCAAGGCATGATGAACCCAGTTCAAGGATGTAAGATGCATGTCTGGGGGGATCTGGCAAAATGGGGTCTCTTGCACTGATTTGGTATTGAGTGGATGTGATTACACACCCAGTGCATGGGAAGAGGTGCATTTAACAGCAAACACCAACAGGAGGGTATAAAGATGAAGCAGCCTTTGCCCGTGCTCTGCGATCCCCCGCACTTCCACTGGGCACCAAATGGATGTAACTGACACGCATGTTCCACAGGCAGGGCCTGATTCTCTTTGGTGGGGTGGCCCATGTAGACTGCTCAAGTCATGTAAAGGGGCCTCACAGCCAAAAGATCTCACCACTATCCCCTAATTAGGTAGCCTAGGACTGCCAGTAAGACTCTGTGCTTCACCCACTTCCTGGGAAGCATGGATGAGGACGACAGGCGCAAAGCTGGACTGCAGGGCACTCCAGCTAGTCTCACCTGCAGATAGCCCCTGTGGGGCTATTGTAGTCAGTGCAACCCTGAGGCTGCTCTATTATACAGCAGGAACTGAACAGCTCCCTGACTGCCCAGATAATATAGGGAAGATAAAGGTGGCTATATACCTGTATCAGGTGTTTAAATGGAGGTGCAGGTGCATGACCCTGCTCTGTGCTAATCTAGCTGCCGTTTTGTATTTGTTAGGAGGCAGAACGTTGGAGGACGCTTGCGCTGTCGCTCGCTCTCTCCCACAGAGACTTGCTCTTGGTGTTTTCCTTGCTCTGCAGTGAGCCGTCTAGGCTGAAGTGTGTGTGTTTGTTGTTTGGGTATAATAGAGTGATGCTGATAGAGGGAGATATGGGGTCAGATTCCCTGGGCTTTTAAGGGTACTTTTCTCGGCTCTGGTGGCACAAAGCAGCATTAATGCCATTTTAACTGGCTTGTGGCAAACTCACCCTGTGGTATGGAATCCCTCTGGTGGCATAGGGCCCCTGTAGAGTCTCCTAGGCCACCCCACTCCCAGCCCCCAATATAGTGGGTTTATCCAGGAGAAAAGGGGCATGGCCAGAGAATGTCCATGTCCCATCCATCCCAGACTACCAGGCCGGTCTCTAGTGTCCATACACAGTCATTCAAAAAGTAGAGGAGTCTTATATTACATGGGGTGGTTGGACAGTCCTAGGATCAGGGGAAGACAGAGCCTCCCTTGTCTCCCCACCCCATTCTGCCGCAAGAATCATTTCGGCAGGCCAGAGATGGGAACCCCTGTTAAAAAGAAATTATAATTGCTATTATTTATTATTATTCTTGGTATTACAGTGGCACCTAGAGACCTCTGCTTCACTGTGGTAGGTGCTGTACAAATAAATAACAGAGAGAAACTGTCTGCTCTGAGAGCAAAACTATTTTCATGCACAGCCTGTAAAAGAAGGGCACAGTAGGCTTGATTCTGCACTACTGAAATCAATGGGAGTTTGGCTATTGACTTAATGAGATCTGGGTCAGACCTTAGGTGAACTGCAAGAATCGAGCATAGACAATTCTTCTGTCTTCCCTTCCGACAACTGGGTTTGGGAGATACCCCTGCCTTTGGGGCCTAATACACTAGGAGAGGAGAAAGTTGGAAGCAACTCCATTGACATTAGTAGCGTTGTATCAGTGCAAGTGGGCTTAATATTTCTAATCTAGTAATAACTCCACTCTGAGTTGTTTCATATTAGTACTTTGAGCTGTAATAATCATTTTTTAAAAGCGGATGTTGATTGAAATTGCTGCACTATCTTTGGGTTTACATCTCTCTGCCATATTGTGCTAGGTCTAAAGATGAAGCTATAATCTCTCAGGTCACAGCAGTTTTGATTGCACAAGATGGTGGGGGAAATACTGGGGAAAAGTCAACTCCCTGCTGCATTTTTTAAAACAATTTATCTAGGAAGTTTTTAGCACGTTTACCAATCCTTGCCATGTAAATATCAGAACCAAAACCAGAACTGGTGTGTGAATCATTACAATAGTGAGCTTTTGTTCAAAGAGACATTATACAGGAATATAGTCAGCCCCTCTTTCTGTTTAACATGATGTCACCATATTACAGAGTGAGCATCATTACAACACCTATAATATGTCATTTCTAGCGATTTTATTAAATTGACTGAAATATCTGTATACACATACTTAACAGACCAGGTAGGTCTATCAAATTTTAATATTCAAAAAATTGGACAGGGTGTGTTGGTCTTTTTACAGATTAATGTACTTTTTGTGAGTACTGAATGAAAGGTAACCACATATCTAAGTATTTATCTGTCCTCTTCTATTTGCTGGGTACATAACTGGTGTGTGAATTTTTCCATAACCACAACCTCCCATACTTGTTTGAACCATTCCTCAATGTGTAGTTTATTTTTATTTTTCCAGTGACAGGCTACCAAAAGTTGAGCACCCACTAGCAGATGAAAAATTAATTCTTCATTCCCTTTTGTGTGACCATTTCCACGAGGAAGCCCCAGGAGGATTACTAAAGGCTCATTTGGTAATACATATCCAACAATTTGTGATATTTATTTACAGATTGCATCCCAATACTCTCTGATGACTGGACATGTCCATCATGTATGCATCAAATCTCCTCTTTCACACAATATTTGCAACTTTTATACCCAGTCAATCTCTCTCTATTTTTTCTCCTGATGTACCTGAGTTGTGAAGTACCATTAACAGTATCTTAAAGACATTTTCTTTTATTGTGCTGCTAGTTGCTGGTCCTCGTTTCTGGATCAAATCCCATTCTTCTGGGGTAATTTGTTTATCCAAATTCTTTCCCAGCATGTCATATATAGTCATTTTTTTGTTAGAAAAGCTGTCTGCAAAGATTGATATAAATTAGTTATAATTTTTTTGTTTCCTAATTGACCAGATGCCATCGCTTCTATTAACTTAGCTTTCTGTATAAAACAGGTTTTCTAGAAAGTTGAGAAACATAATGCTTGACTTGCAAGTACTTGTATCAGGGGAGAGTGGGCCAATTAAAGTTAGTTAGAAAAGTTGCTTTACTGAATACTTGGCCAACTGTGTGTGTCCATGGCTATCCCAATCTTTGAAGCTCTCTGGTTCATGATTTGGATTAAGATCTGGATTATTTGCAATGGGTGTCATTGGCATAGGCAAAGAACTAATCTTATCTATGGTTCTATCCCAAACTCATAGAGTAGCCTTTACTAAAGGATATGTGTAAATTTCTGGAGGGCGTGATTTTTTTATTAATCTATGGTAGCCTAGCAATGTTTACACTGCTGTAATTTCCTTGTTCAATGAAGAACTGGTGTTTGGTTGGGTAATAGCGCCCCCAATCCATTTCTTCTTTGAGCTGGCTGGCTTGATAGGAATTTTTAATTAGGATAATTAGGAAGGCCTCTGAATAATCATAGAATAATGGATAACTGGTCATGGAGCCAAATCGTGCAGGCCAGTTATTACCTGTGTGCTTTGTGGGTTCAGTACTGTCTATATCCTCCTAATGTATGGGCCCGAATCCCTCTCACCCTGCATCTCATGCAGTCACTGGCATCTGTGTGCAGCAGATGTGAAATGCCACCATTCTGATCTGGTAGCATTTTACACCCAGTGGCACTGGTATAAATGACAACACAAGATGCGGGGTAATTGGGTATCCAGCCCTATGTCTTCAAAGTCGGAGTGATTGCAAGGTGCTGGGCTCCTTCTTTAATAAACCTACCTTTTGTTCTCAGCGCTCCTGTACTTCTCTCTTTGTAAAGCAGACCTGCTAAGTCCAAATAGAAAATGAAGGATTTGCATTTTCATTGCACGTTTTGTTCTGGGATCTGAGTTGCTTTACAGTGCTGATGAATTAGGCCCTGATCCAAAGCCCATGGAAGACAATGGAAGTCTTTCCACTGATTTCAGTGGACTTCGGGTGACCCGCTGGCCAGTGTGTTACGTGACGTCTGCGCTCTGTGCCCAGTCTCCAGGGGATGTGTGTCAGGTACAGCCTCCAGCTTCCGTAGAAACTCATGTTTAGCTGTAGAGGTTCCTAGTGTCACCTATTGAGATGATGGCTGCCATCTTGGCTATCAGGCTTTTAAGCCTCAGAACCCCTGTGAGGGATGGAGATGTCGTGTCCATTTTATAGACAGGGAAATTGGTGGTGCTGAGAGATTAATGCCAACATTTCCCAAAGTGAACTTTGATATTGAGTGCCTCAGTTTTGGGGGGCCTACTTTGAAACAACTTGTGCATGATTTGTCAGAGGTGCTGAGCTCCCATAGCCCGCACTGACTTTGTCCAGAGTTGTGGGTCCTCATCACTTCTGAAAAGCCACGCCCCAGGTGTCACAGGCTGAGCACTCAGCCTCAGAGAAAGCCTGAGGGACTTGCCCATTGACACCAAGGCTGGCCAGTGGCAATGCCAATAATGGAACTGAGGATCCCTTTTTGAGCACTGGGCTCACAGCTCCTGCCTCAGAACAGAAGCACGTCTATTTAAAGGAGGCCAACTTCTGTCATGTTGCAGCTTTGCGGACCGTTAATTGTTAGTATTCGTTTCATGCCCACAGTGTGCCTTGCACTGGGCCGACCGCAGTGAGAATGGGAAATCATGCTGTGTTTGGGTTTGGTGTTTATCCCAGCACTTGTAATGTTACACAGGGGGAGTGTAAACACAGGAAAAGAACAAGACAAAAAAACACCCCAAAAATTTCAGGCTGGTGTTTTACAGCCAGGATATTTCTCTTCCTAACAGGATATGGGAACTCAAGAATATATATGTGCTTGTTCTGTGATTATTATTATTATTATTATTATTTTTTGGAAAGATGATTTAAAAATGTGATGGGGCGAGCTGGAAAAAAAACTCCAGAAAACTGGAGTTTTAAGAAATGAAACTAGCCCATGCAGCATCCGATCTTGGCAGCTGTATGTCTCTGGTTACACAGAGATCTTGTGTGGCTAACCCAGTTCAGAGAAGTAAACACATATTGGGCTAAACAGTGACGCATGTATAGGGTTTCTGAAGATCTCGCCTCATCACCCACATGGACATGCAGAGTCACTCTGGGGCAGCACTGAGTGTATGGCTACTGGCGGGGATGGGTTCTTATACCACCAGGTTAGCTGACCTGGTGGTTAAAAACACCAACAGCCTGCCTAGCGCTCTTGTCACTGCTGTCCCTAGTGGAGCTGCACCAAGTTTGCCAGTGTAGAGTGGGTCCTTGTTTACTACCATAATCTCAGACTGTCCCAGAGCAAATGAAAAATTACCCCTCCCCCCAGTGGCAGTTAAATCCCAGCAGGAAGGATAAGGGAAAACAAGGAAGAGTTTGCAGAAAGGGTCTTTTTTAAAATCAGAGCCAGGGGCTGGCAATGGCTTCCCTGTCATGCGCACACTTCCTTCCCTGGGGTGACAGGGAAGTGTCGTTGCCTTCACCCAGAGGGCAAGAGGGCTGGAACTTGGCAAGTAGCCCGCCCTCCAGGGAGAAGAGCAAGAAGTGGCAATAAGAGCTTCTGAATGGGCCTGACTGGACCTACAGCGCAGCCACTTACTGGTGGAGCAGGGAGAGGTGCCAAACTCATGGTATTTCTGCCCTGATCGGAAGGGGGGAGTCCTGGAACTCAGCCCATTATTGATTTTGCAAAGAGGCTCAGATAGTGTGAGTGGGCTCTGGATAAAAAACAAGTGTCTGATTCCTTGCTGCTGGGTTTCATTGGAGCCTCACCAGTGTGACACTTTGGAGAATCACGCCCTCAGGTGCTCAGCTTGTTAACCAAACTCCTGAGCTGCAGCCAATGCCAGTCTCTCTCTGGCCAGGTTTGTGGATCATCAGTCTGGCTTTCACTGAATGGGATATGCTGAAGAACTCACAGCGCTAGGGACTCTTCTGAGTTTGGTTTGTCCTTTTCCTTCATCTGGGATCAGTTCCAGAGGCCCATCATCTCCACCTCATGCTGAACACTGCTAGGACTCTGCAGTTTGTCCTTATAATGGAAGATGGTGATATATGGAGCCTTCAACCAGCCTTGATTCCCCACTGAAACCCTCCCTGTATGTGCTAAAGCAAAGCACATCTGCTGATCAAGAATGACTGATGCCTGACTCCCCAATTTTGCCTAGAGGTAGAAAAAGCCAACAGGGGGCCAGGTGAGAATGGCGAGAAGGTGACACCATTACCTCCTCCATTCTTGAGAGGGCAAACACCCCCTCAGCTCAGTCACTGTATGTAGGGGAGGTGCCGTTGAAGGAGTGGTGGGTTCCGGTCAGCTGAGCCCAGACAAAGCCAGGAAGCTGATCCCGCTCAGCCAGTTCAGGGAGGGCAAGATTTCCACAACAATAAACACATCTGATTACCAGGAAAACCAGGCCTTTGAGGAGGGCCTTGTACACAAAGGGAGCATAGCTCCTGCTCCCTCTGGATGGGAAATGACCGCTGTGACAGAGCAGGAAAGAGAAGCGCGCTGTCTCTTAGACACTTTGATCAGACACTCTTAATTATGCAGGCTCCGAAAATTGATGGCGACAACAAGATTCCCACTGGGGAGAGTTATAATGTGTCTCTCTCCCACCTACCAGCCTCTCCGCTCTGCCTCTTTGAAATCCCTCACTGCCACTGACCTGGGATTCCAGCAGCTGGCCATTCAGCCTCCCTGTGAAGTTCCTTCCTTCCAGCCCCCTTGCCAGTCTCAGTGAACTCCCTTCTAATCCGCTGCTGCAGGCAAACGCTGTCAGGGTGGGACTCTGTTCTTTGTCACCCCCCGCTCTCCCCTCCATGCACAGGGCATCACAGAGTGCCTTGTGTTTCTGAAGCATATTCATCTGGGTCTCCCTGCAAACAAGCCCTAGCAAAAGAGACCCTTTCATTCGCTCATTATCCTTGTACTAGACCGTCAAACAGAGAGACTTCATAGTGCTGGGTGAAGTTTGATTGTAATTTGTTAACAGACTGCGGATGAGCAAAGGCGGGAGAGGCCAAGTAATGAGAGCATCTTCAAGTTCCACCTCTCGCGGTGCTTCAGTCATCTGTTCATAGTAAGAGAAAGTCTGGTGTTTTCCTTCTTTTTTGGATCTCTCTTCTTATTGTGTCTATTAGAAAAACAAGAGTCCCAGAGAAGGGGTCCCCACAGCTCTATAATATCGGCTCGGTCTGGTGAGAATCCTTTATTTAACAGGACATTTTGAATGACTCCTTTACCTCTTGCAGCGGACTTGCCAATTGTTATCGAGAGGCCTCTGGTGCAGTGCCAGCATTTTAACTGATGAGTATCACTGGCCTCTTTGTTTATAAGGGTGGTAATTATCCTGTGTGAGTGCATCACTGGGAAAGTACACTATTGGACTGTTGCTGATCTCGTTTTGCATCTTTCAGTGGTCTGCAACAGCTAACAACCAAAGCCTTCCTGCTGTAACTGCTTATGCATGAGTAACTTTACATGCGGTAGTAGTTCCATCTTGCCCCAAGAGATTACTGGGGCTCACATATGTATTCCATCGGACTATGCTGCAATAAACTACAAAAGTGACCCTTCGTGTAACTGTAACTGGATCTTAGTATCATCATAGCTGCGTAATAGCAATCCTTGACAGTGCTGCTCATCTGAGGATCTCCAAGAACTTTACAAATGTAAATTAATGAATTAAACCTCACACACTCTTGTAAGAGAAATAAATATTAGAGAATACAAGTGTGCAACCTACATGGGAAAATGTGCTGACACTCCAAGGCAAATTCAGGTAAACCAAAAAAGCTCACTGTTATTCTGAATAAGTGTTCGCATGCAGAGTTATACTGGTATAATTATTCTGGAATAGTAATGCCAGTAAATTTTCCCATGTAGACAAACCTTGAAGTCTTGTCTAGGTTATGTCTCACAGTTTAGATAATTAAATCAGAAAACATTAAAAATCAACTTTACTCTTCACTACTTATGCTGAGTATTTGCTTTCTGAAGAACTCTCAGCTTGGATGAATCACAGAACAGATGCAGCACATACAATTTAACTGAAATGCAGCTTTTTTTGCTCTTGGCTTGGATGAGATGCAGAATAAACCATTACAATGTCATTTTTGTTTGCAATTGCTTTTTAGTCAGTTTCATTTTCTAGTCTGTTGTAAAAGCCCCGTGCTGTGATATTTGGGTTGCCAAGGCTGCCAGAGAATGTTTGCAGCCATTGCTACCTGCACTACCTTGCTGACACACAAGCCGGGAAGAGAAATTATTTCTGACAGTGTTTGGTCTCCCCTCTGGCTGTCAGAAATAATCCAAACTGAACCATTCAGGTGCTGGGGAATGAGGATGCTGCATGTGCTGACGAATGGACAGCAAAGCCTCTTTAGTACTCTGACCACTGATGAGAGGATTTCTCCCATTGGTGTAGGGTAATCCACATCTCCAAGAGGTGGTAGTAAAGTCCCATTGACCTACCACTATCTACACAGGGACTTAAATTGGCTTAACTATGTTACTTAGGAGTGTGGATTTTTCACACCCCTGAGCGGTGGCATTAAACTGACCTAATTTTCTAGTGTAGACCAAGCCTTAGTGACCATTTTCAGTGGACTTGGCACTGTACAGTGGATAAAGCGTGTCCCCACCCAAAGGACTTCACACTCTAAAATGCTCTTCAGTGTGTCTCGTGATTTTTCAAGATGTTTCTTAACTGATGGAGTGGGTGACCCAGGTGGTTGGTGATGGAACAGGGGATCTGGTGAAAACAGGTTTCCTGGGCAAAGATTGAATGATAGGAGAACAGCAGATTTGGCTCCCCTATCTTGGCTTTGACATGTTAAATCAAACAGGTCTATGGTCAATAGTATGACTGAAAACCATTTCTCTAGTCTGATTCTAGTTTGGAGTTATTTACCTAATACTCTGAACCTTGGACAATCCCAGATGAATCGCCAGCTGGGGTGCTGCATCTAGCCACAAAATGGGGGGGAGGGGGGGGGGAGAAGAGAGAGAGAGAAGACGATTTCTCGGTACAGCCTGTCCCTGCTGATGTCATCTCTGTGCATAGAAAAGGAGGTGGCGGGAGCCTGTAGAAATGCTTTTGGCCTAGATCAGCCTACTGCGTTGCTTTCCTAGGTTGCATTCAAGGAATTGTACATTTTCAGTAGGGTTAGTCAGTCAGAATAGTCTAGCACAGCGACACCGGCAGCCATTAATCCTTAACCATTCCCAACAGTGACTGCTGCATAGAGGCCGGGACACTAAAAACATGGTTTCTGCCCCAATTAAAATATTTCCAATGGTTCGTGGGGGAATTGCTTACACTTCATATGGCCTTTATAGGGCTTGGGTCAGTTGTTTACTGTTTATGAAAGCATAACTCCAACAACCAGCTCTGGGAAATCCGCAGTCTAAATTCTCCAAGAACCAGAAAAAATTGAAAAGGGAGTAGGGAGAAAGAGAACTTTGTGTCATCTCCTTCAGCAACTGTAAATTCTGAAAAGAGGAAATACAGAATGAATTGTTTATGCTCAAAAGTAGAGGCCCAGTTCCCTCCTGCCCTGCATCTCTGCTGTCATTTATATGAGTGGAAGGCAGGCAAAAATAAATAAATACCGGATCCAAATTCTCCACTCACCTCAGTAGCAGCATTTTACATCCACTTGGCACAGGTGTAAATGACTTCACGAGATACAAGGCAGTGGGGAATCGGGCACGTAATGTGGAGGCAATAAGACAGGGATTTGGATTTGGCAAAGAAAACTCTGATAGCTCCGACATTATAAAAATCTTACATTTTGCTACTTTAAGGTGCATCTCCAATTTGAGTCTTGAAAAATTGTGGTAGAGAAATCAGAATAACAGCATCTTACATTTATACAGTGCATTTCATTCCAAAGTACTTAACAACTCTAATAAAACTCTAGAGAAGGATTGCTTACTCCACATCTTTACTTAGATTGTAAGATCTTTGTGAGGACATGGACGGTCTCTTTGTTAGATGTTTATACGGTACCTAGCACATTAAGGTTCTGATCCTTGATTGGAGCGCCTAAGTACTACCACAATATAAATGATAATACAGTGCAGCTGCCTCTGGGTGAACCATGGCAGGCATTTAACAGTACATAGCAGCATAATACAATTCAGGACAAGAAGTGAAAAAATACAAGATTCACTTAAAACTGAATGCAATGTGACTCAAGCTGGAATATGGCTAGCACACTGGGACTAACATCCCAGTGCCCTGGGATCTTTAATAACCACAAATAGTCAGAAGTTTAATTTTATGTCTCATTGGACAGATGACATTTCTAGTAGCAAGCGCTCCCTAACACAATGCATTCATTCAGTACAACACCCCATGAAGGGCATACGGCATTATTATCCCTCTCTTTTTGTTGTTGTTTTTGTTTTTTGTTTTTTTGTTTGCAGCTAAGAAAAAGCTTAGAGTCGTGCTTAAAGTCACACAGGCAGTCTGGCCACAGAGTATAAGACTAGGTTAATGTCTCTTTAAATAATTTGTGAGCTCTCAAGTAGCACTCATTGTGTTCTAGGTTTTAGAAGCCACCAGAAAATGGTCCCAATTGTATGTAGGTAGGCCTTGGATGTTTTTGTATATATTTTGTAAACATGGTTATTTGGGGACCAGCTGTTTCTGTGTTGGTTCTTCATATTGTTTTTGTTGAGTAATAAGCAAAACACATCAGTGACTCACAAGCTTGTGCCTTTGGCTTCTCTTTTCCTCAGAGTGGGGGATGTGGACATGGAGTTTACAGGGTGACAACTGACAAGTCTTTCCTTCTCCTTTTTCTCTCTGAAAATCATAGTGGATGGATTTGTACAAAATTAGTTCCAGGATTCATGATGCTAAGTTAGAGGAAGGAATGACAGCAGCAGAATAATGTACAAAAAGGATTTTAAAAAGCAGACTTCTAACAAACTCAGAGAACTGGTAGGTAGGATCCCATGGGAAGAAAATCTAAGAGATAACAGAGTTCAGGAGAGCAGACAGTTTCTCCAGGAGACAAAATTTAAGGTACATCTGCAAGTTATCCAGATGTGAAGGAAAGATGGGAAGAATAGTAAAGGCCAATATGGCTGCATCAGGAGCTCTTTAATGATCTGAAAATCAAAAAGGAATCCTACAAAAAGTGGAAACATGGACCAATGAGGTGTACCAAAGAATGGCACAAGCACGTAGGGACAAAATAAGAAATGCTAAGGCACAAAATAAGTTAGGGCTGGTCTACACAAGAGAGTATTGTCGACAAAAGTCAAAACAGTGGAGGTGTACACACTGAAAGGTGCCTCCCACCGATGTAACTCCCTTGCTATGCCGACATAATGAAACTACCAACGGGGACCAACAGGCTAGGCAGCAGTTCTGCAGAAAAGGACCTGGGGATTACAGTGGACAAGAAGCTGGATATGAGTCAGCAATATGTGCCCTGGTTGCCAAGAAGACTAATAGCATATGGGGCTACATTAGTAGGAGCATTGCCAGCAGATCAAGGGAAGTGATTATTCCCCTCTATTCGACACTGGTGAGGCCGAATTTGGAGTATTGTGTTCAGTTTTGGGGCCCCCACTACAAAAAGGATGTGGACAAGTTGGAGAGAGTCCAGCGGAGGACAACAAAAATGATTAGGGGGCTGGAGCACAAGACTTATGAGGAGAGGCTGAGGGAACTAGGCTTGTTTAGTCTGCAAAAGAGAAGAATGAGGGAGGTGGTGGAATCTCTATCTTTAGAGGTTTTTAAGCTGTGGCTTGACAAAGCCCTGGCTGGGATGATTTAGCTGAGGTTAGTCTTGCTTTGAGCAGGGGTTGGACTAGATGACCTCCTGAGATCCCTTCCAACTCTAAACTTCTATGATTCTACCTTAATGAGCAGTGTAGGGCTTATGTTGGCATAGATAGGGCGACGCAGTGTCAGGGTAGCTATTGTGTTCCTTACATTAGCTGCTGGTTTCTGGAGCCCTGAAATTGACAAGAATGACAGCTGGACCCCGCTCCAGTCTGGGAGCAGGACGAGAATCCCCTGGCGGCTGGATCCCGGCTGGGAGCAGGGAGGGGAGCAGCCGCTGGTGGCTGAACTCTGGTTCTTGGGGGGGAAGTGGGTAGAGTAGCCCGCTGGGATCCTGTGGGGCAGCCTTTCTTAGGTCAGTTAAAGTTCTCTTGGTGAGGACGCACACCACCAACCCAAGGAGGGTAGTGTAGACATGCACCACTGGAGTAATTACTGAGGTGGTTGTAAGTCGACCTAACATAGGTCACCCTACTTTTCTAGTCTAGACAAAGCCTTACACCTAGTAAAAGACATAAAAGACCGTAAGAAGAGGTTTTATAAATACATAAAATGATGAAGAGAAAGATGATGGAAAGTGTGTAGGTTAATGTGGGGCCCAGGACCTTACAGTTAACTACTTGCAGAGAGGGGAAGAAGAGCTAATAACAGATGACACCAAGAAGGCCGGAGGTGGCTTTTAATGCCTATTTTGCTTCAGTCTTCAGGCTTAACACAATTAATATGAACAACAAGGGGGAAGGAACACAAGCCAGAGTAGGGAAAGAACAGGTTAAAGAATATTTAGATATGTTGTTGTATTCAAGTTGGCAGGTCCTGACAAAATTCACCCTAAGGTGCTTAAGGAACAAGCTGAAACAATCTGAGAACGCATGGAGGATGGATGAGGTTCCAGAGCACTGGAGAAGGGCAAACATAGTACTGTGTCTTCAAAAAAGGGAGAAAAGAGGACCTGTGGAATTACAGACCTGTCAGCCTAACTTCAATGCCTGGAAAGATACAGGAACAAATTATTAAACAATCCAATTTGCAAGCACCTAGAGGATAATAAGGTGATAAGTAATAGCCAATATGGATTTGTCAAGAACAAATCATGCTAGACCAACCTAATTTCTTTCTTTGATAGGGTTACTGGCCGAGTGGATGGGGGAGAGCAATAGACATGATATATCTTGATTTTATTTTAAGGCTTTTGGCACAGTTCTGCATGATATTCTCATAAGCAAACTAGGTAAATGGAGTCTAGATGAAATTACTAAAAGGTGGGTGCACAACTGGTTTAAAAGACCATACTCAAGGAGTAGTTATCAATGGTTTGCTGTCAAAATGGGAGGGCATGCCTAGTGAGGTTCCTCAGCAGTCAGTCCCGGGTCCAGTACTAGTCAACATTTTCATTAATGACTTGGGTCATGGCAGAGACGACCCATGCTTGCTGATAGTGGCAGGTAGAGTGAGAGCTGCTGGCTTCAGCAGTGTTACTGAGCATGCTCAGTACAAGCCAAGCAGCAAATCTGGGAAGGGGGGGCACATGACCCCATATGCCCCCTCTCCCCGTCCCCTCTTTCCCCCACACATCGCCTCTGAGTCATGGAGTGGAGACTATGCTTATAAAATTTGCTAGGAGGGGTGACAAGCACTTTGGAGGACAGGATTAGAATTCAAAACAACCTTGACAAACTGGAGAATTGGTCTGAAATCAACTAAATGAAATTCAAGAAAGACAAGTGCAAAGTACTACACTTAGGAAGACCAATTAAAAACACAACTGCAAAATGAGGAATAACTGGTTAGGTGGTAGTACTACTGAAAAGGATCTGAAAGTCACAGTGGCTCAAAATTGAATATGAGCCAACTATGACAGGTAGTTGTGAAAAAGTGTAATATCATCCTGGGGTGTGTTTAACAGAGTGTTGTACAAGACACAGGAGGTAATTGACATACTTTACTAAGCACTGGTGAGACCTCAGCTGGAGTATTGTGTCCAGTTCTGGGCGGCACACTTTAAGAAAGGTGAGGACAAAAACTGGAGAAAATCCAGAGTAGAGCAACAAAAGTGATAAAAGGTTTAGAAAACCGGACCTACGAGAAAAGGTTAAAAAACTGGGTATGTTTAGTCTTGAGAAAAGAACCTGATAGGACCCCTCAAAAATGTTAAGGGCTGTTATAATTATTTTCTGTGTCTTCAGAAGGTAGGACAAGAAGTAATCAGCTTAATCTGCAGTGAGGGAGATTTAGGTTAGATATTACGAAAAAAAATTTACATCTAAGGACAGTTAAGTACCAGAATAGGTTTCCAAGGAAGGTTTTAGATTCTCCATCCTTGAAGGTTTTTATGAACAAGTTAGACAAGCACCTGTCAGAGATGGTATAGGGTTATTTGTTCTTGCCTCAGCACAGTAGCCTGGACTAGATGATCTCTTGTGTTCCCTTCCAGCCCTACATTTCTATGATTCTATGATCTCAGTTCTCTGGAGTGATAAGTCAGCAAGTAGGCATACTGAAGCATTTCTCTGTCTCTGAGAAGCCATTCTTCTTTTTTAGACACTACTGGATTCCAAATAAGACTCCTCTGTCTCCTCTCTCTCTCTGTCTCTGCCCCAGATTCATCCCCACCTTACTCTGCACCCTCCCCCTCCCACACACACCTTGATTTGGACCTGAAATTCTGGCTCCCATTTACATGTTGCACAGAAGTCCAGCCTTCCTGTAATCTCATTTCCCAATGATTGACAGAGATGGGGAGGAGGGAAGGAATCTAAAATCCTGTGTATATGTAACAAAGCAGAGAGCCAGGAAGCAACTGGTTACGCTGATTTTAAGTGAATGTCCAGGTGCAATCTCTCCAGTGTGGATACTGTCTGCCTTTCAACCAGATGTCTTCATGTAAAGCTCCCGCAGGCATCCCATTCCCTTTGTGTATCGGTGCACAGAGAACTAGAATGAGAGACAATATAAATTAATATCCATTGGAAAGACAGCTGCTCGTGTCTCGCAGAAGCTCAGAACACGTGTCCTAGAAGGAGAGTGATTAGCTGTAAAACTGTAGCATTGGATATTTGCGCTTGATCAATTGCAGAAAAGCCATCAATTATGTTCTCACTACCTGGGCAGCGAGGGATGGGGAATATCTTTAGTGGCAGCATTTTCAATAGCCACAAACAATTTGGGACCTGGCTTGCAGAAGGGCAGAGAACCAGCAGCTCCCAGCGAAGTCAGCGATTGCTGGGAAGGCTCAGGACCTCTGAAAATTAGTCCTGGGTTTATTCTACAAGCATCCTAATGCAGCAAAGATGTAGATGGGAATGCCCAAGGCTAGACTTAGCTGATACCTCATAATAACCAAGTAGGTAACGATGCAAAGCATTATGCACTAGTACCTGTATCCATAAGAAGTTGTTTAATTTTGTTTTGTCCCTAATTTTCTTTTTTTCCCCAGTTAAGCAATAAGGTGCTTGTCAGATGAGTGTCCAATTAGTAGCTGTAATGAGTTACAATAATATGACTATGACTTCAATTCCAATTCCTTAGCAACTGTAATTGCAGAAACAGATTGCATTTCTCCCCCAAAAGAAGTAGAGTTACATTTAGCAATATTTCTAATGGAAATACCAATGGGGTGAACAGTAATATTCAGTCAGTCAATAACCCAGCAATTGCATCTGTGCTGGCAACAGAGGACCATCTAAACACTGCTCAGGTAATTCTTCCTCTCATTAGGAGCACAATAATTCATAGGCACAAATCTATGGGCATTTGCTTTATTGTTAAAACATCCATGGAAATAAAAAGAAACACACAAAGCTTTCAAGTGGTACATCATGTGCTAGTGATAAATCAATCCACAAGGGGCCTGGTTCTACTCCCAGTGAAGCCCCTGGGGTTTTTGTCATTGATTTCAGTGGAAGCAGGCTGGGGTTTTAAGTCATTTTTTGGACTTTGGGTCTTTGTTGCTGTGAAAAGCGTTCAGTCCCTGGATATATTTCAGTGCTAGACTTGAACTCCATCGTGTCACCCTTTTGTGTGCTTCCTCATCACTCACCTTCTGCTTCACTCAACAATGTGACCATCAGGCTCCATGTGTGACAGCGCCATTGTCTCTATCACAGGCCATCACAGACGCAGAACTGGGGAGCCAAGCGGAGGAGGATAAATAAGAACATGGAGCCTTCATGGGATGCCAAAAATTTTTGAAGGGAGAAAGCCCCTTCGTCAAACTCAGAGGGATCACAGAAAAAAATGCCTTTAAAGTGAAAAGAGATTAGTGTGAACTAGTGGTGAGGGTGGGAAGGGGGAGGGTGTCAGGAGACCTGTGTTCTGATCCAGGCAGTGCTAATGACTGCCTGCATGGTTCAGGTAAGGATTCTGTGCCTCCGTTTCCCCATCTCTAAAATGGCAGTGTTAATATGACTAGCCCATCTTCCCAAACCACTCTGAGCCCTGCAGATGAAAGATGCAATGGAAGTTCCCACTGTTATTAATTAGTTATGTCCTCATTTTTGTACCAATATTAATTTTTGTTTGCCCCAGGGTGAAGGTCACCTGTCCCACCCTTAGCCACATTTTCTCCTCAGAGCGCATACGGCGGATCAACTCCTTTCCACTGGGGCTCCGGCTTCCCCCTACTTCTGCCGCCTATCACCTCCACCTGCCTTCCTCTCCATGCTGTTCCTGCTCCTGCTTCCCAACCTCTGCTCTGCTACTCCAGCTGCCCACCCCCACCATAACCCTTGTACTGCAGCTCCCCGCTAGACCTCCTTCCCTCAGGGTCCTACTGACGCTCAGGGAAAAGTCTATCTGTTTAATGTGTTGTCTAAGCCCCCCTTTTCATTATTCACCCACAAAACCCTCCTCTGCTCTCACTGCACCCCAGCCGCCCCCTCCCAGCTGCTGCTGATTTACTATACACCCCTCCCTCCACTTCCTAAATTTTCCATCACAACAAAAAACTCAGGAATGAGGCAATTAATATGTATTATTTCAATAGGGGGGTTAAAAACAAAGAGCTTTTGCAACAACTTCTCAGTCAGAACTGCAGAGACTATTGTGAGGCAGAAAACCTAGGAAATGGCAGCTGTAAAATATATTAAAAAGCCTTTATTCACTGCTATCACAATGTGGCAAAAGAGACTAAATACAGCTTTTCATTTGTTTAACTAAAAGCTGCCATTCCTCAGCCTCTCTGATGATAATGATCCCCACGGTTACCATCAAACGCATGCACACCCACAAGACGCTGAGTTTCATACTAACTTTGCTCGGTGTATTCGTGAAAGCGAGGTTCACAGAACCAACTGCTCCAGACGCAGTCAGAGCGACCGAATTCTGAATGCATTGAATCTGTGGCTGATGTCTGGAGCATCTTACCGTGAGAGATGAGGCAAAAAGAAGACACTACAATTGTTATCTGCATTCTGGTAGCACCTGTGCTAGGCACTGTACAGACACAGAATAAAAGACAATCCCTGCCTGCAGGAGCTGCCGGTCTACTAAAGACAGACAAAGGATAAGAGAGGAAAAGTTATTATCCCTAGTGTACAGATGGGGAACTGAGCCACAGACAGATTAAGGGTCCAATCCAGAGCTGATTGATTTCAATTGGCCTGGGCCCCAGGTGACATACCCAGGTCACTCAGGGAGTCTGTGACAGAACTGGCCATTAAACCCAGCTCTCCTGGTTCCCAGCCCAGTGCCTGAACCTTCCTTTCTCTCAGTGCTCTTTCTCTCTTAGTTGTAATTTTATTGTATTTTGTTTACAAATTCCAAGCATTTGCAGGCAACATTTTAAAACTTGGGCACTGAAAGCTAGGCCCCTAAATCCACATTAAGACACCTAAATAAGTGGCCTGAATTTCAGAGGGGCTGCGTCCCTGCAGCTCCCATTGCAGTCAGCTTTAGGCACTGGGATGGGAAAACGTTAGACCTATGATAAAACAGCATTAAAAGGGTGGCCTGCTGGTTCTTTTCTGTGAAGATAGCCAGGCTTGGTTCCCCATCCCAACCCCCAGGAGAACTGTGCATTGAATCAGGCATGACATAGCTCTTGATGCCTGGGAGCCATATCATGCCATTGATTGTTAAGCAGGTTTCACCACTAATCTCCATGAGAATTTCTGCATGCTCACCTCTGGGGATGAAGGAGCCACTCAGCAGTGACTAAGGAGCAGCACTGACTGGGAGCCACATCATGTCCACTTTGACCAGAACGGGGGTTGCAGTCTCAAAGATGGGGGGCAGGTGAGCAGGCAACGTAGGGGGCTGGCCATTAAGTCTCTCTGTGTGGGTGGCGCATAATGTTAGGGGCCTGATTCAAAGGGCTTGCTCTTGTCAGAGAAACTGTTACCTTTACTCTGATACCCCAGAGTTGTCTCATGTCAGACCATAGCATGGCGTCAATGTAACTAGCTATTACGGGTGAAACATACAGGTGCAGGCTGCTGAGGTCAGCCCCAATTATGGGACCAAACTTTCCCAACACCTGAGGGGGAGGAAGAAGGTTGGTGCTGAGGCTTTGGTTCAGGCCCATTCTAGCTGTACCTTAGAATCTAGTTGATGTGCCCTCCTCCCTGCTGCCCACCTCTCCTTTACCAATGGTGCAGAAGGGCCTTTCTTTGGTTTGATGTCAGCTGGCATATGGACAGCTCCATTTGGGATTCACTGGTTTCCTTGTGCCTTTTCAGCTTGTGGCAGCACTTAATGACGAATGACCTTCAGTACAGTGAATGAAAAGCTCTTAAATCTGCTATTGGCAGGCTGGGTGTGGCATGTAGACAGAGGGGAGTGAGGAGGGGAAAGGTTTAGTTTAGAGAAATTAAAAAACACAGATGGAAGGAAAGCAAAACCATTTGCACCTTGATGCCTCCTGTTCTCTGCCTGAGGCACACAGTAGTATAGTCTGTTGAGGGCAGTAATTTTGGTTGTTTGGTTCTCTGTGGGGCTGTCTGGGTGGTGTTTAGTGACCTGTGATATAACATAGGTCAGATTAGATAATCTGATAATCCTATGACTCTGAACTAACAGGTGTTTAGATTATGAACTTTTCAGGGCATGGACCATCCCTCCTAGAGTAGCTAGAAAGTGCCTAATATGCTGTGGGTATTTCTACACAGAGATAAAGACCTGCAGCATTACCACATATGATCCAGGTCAACTGACTGGGGCTCATAGGGATCAGGCTCTGGGGCTGAAAAATCACTGTATAGACATTTGGGCTTGTCTACACAGCGATTCTTTCAGCCTTGCAGCCTGATTCCTGTGAGACCGAGACAGCTGGTTTTTTATCCCTGTGTAGACATATCCTGTGACACAACTATAAACTGATAACTAATAAAATTCTGTACTTTTCCCATTGTTGTTGTTTGTATTGTGGTCTCGGGTGAGATTAAGGCCCATATGTGCTAGGCACTGCACACACATAACAAAAAGATCACCCCTCCCCAGGAGTTTGCAGTCTAAGTAAATGTTACATATAAAATCTACATGCAAGTCACATTTGTTTTGTTTGGCTATTAGTTTTTATCTGGTCTATTTAGACTGTAAACTCTTTGAGATTGTCTTTTATTTGGTGTTTATACAGTGCTTAGCACAATGAAATCCTGATCTTTACTGAGGCACTACTGTAATACAAATAATAATATAGGGAGCTAATAAAATTTTTTTTTTTAAACAGATCATATAAAGAAGCCAAAAACTAAAAGATCCAGAAAAATGCCTTATCTTCTAGAGGGGGGTATATGAATCCTGTTCATGGTTGTGAGAGCTTATGTGAGTGCATCACAAAAAGAATACACTGCAGAATGTGCATGAATATTAGAGCAGAGGAGAGGTCAAAAGCTAAAACATGATAAGAAAAGAAAAAGCATCTTTAAATATACACATGCATTTTCTTGCCAGGATCTATCAAACCAAGTGCCAAAATAATGGTAATGACATTTTGTTTATAAGAAAGAAGAAATTGCTTCTGGCTGAGAATTTGCTTGCCAAGTTTCAGGCAGGAGGGAGCTGAAATGACCCTGTGATGATGCCGTTTAGGAATGCATGTTTTTTAGAGGTGTTATAATGGGATTGCTAACAAAACCCCTGTAACACTGTGCAGTTAGGGACCAGTTCTGCAGGCACTCACTATCCAAGCACAGTGTTTACATCCACAACACAGCCCTGCTGAAGTTAACGGCACTGTTTATAATTAGTAGTATTTATTAATTGTATTATTGTCGTGCCTAGGGGTACCAGTCATGAAATGGTGCACCATTATGCTAGGCACTGTACAAACATGGAACAAAAAGATCATCCTAGCCCCAAAGGGACTTCCAATCTAGGAATAAGAGAAGAGACAACAGATGGAGACAGATGAGGGAACACAAGGAAACAATGAGACAATATTGGTCAACATGATAGCATTGGTCTCTGTGCACCCCCAGGCGAACGCTTACCAAGTTTTTAGTAGGCATCACAGCAAAGATGAGTTTTGAGGATGGATTTGGAGGTGATTAAAGAGGTAGCTTTGCTTACAGTAATCGGTTCTATGTTCTGTAGTGTTTGCAGGTCTGAGCCCCTTGCGTCTGGCCTAAACCTCAGTGACGTCAATAGAGAACCCCCCTCCCCTTGAATTCAATGGGCTTTGGATCAGGCCCTTAGTTTGTGCCTGTAGTTGACTGGGTGCCCAATCCTACTCCTGTTCAATTCACGATGTGGAAGCTTTGCCATTGACACTACTGGGAGCAGAGTCAGGCCCTAGTTGCTCAAAGTCAGGATGGGGTAAGGCAAGGCCCATGGCTCACTGCTATGTGGTTAGTGACCAAACTCCTCATTAAAACAGAGGTACTGTCTGTGAAGACCATGGGTCCAAGCAGGCAATGTGCCATCTTGGATCCAGTCCAAGGCTGGATATGTGGCTCCCAATTCTCCTCTCAGTCATGATGGGGTAATTCTGACTTCAAGAGAATTTGTTCCACCAGAGTCACAGTGGTGTAAGAAAGTCAAGGCCACCAACACTGGGCAGGGGAACTACTTGGGTGTGAGTGAGAGGGGAATCAGCGGTAGTGTCTCTGTAAGTCACCCTTCCCCATCAGTGAGGAGAATCCCTGCTACATACACCATTTCCTGCCAATTTGGCCTCATCCAAAATCTGGTGACATTATTGAGAGCCTTTCATTGATGTCAGTAGGCTTTGGATTAGGCCCTTCATGTGGTCCTTGGGCTTGTGGCAAGTTGCCACTGCAGCCCTTAGTTGGGCAAACTCAGATGTCCCCTCTTTAAAGTAATTGGGGAATTCAGATTCCAGAAGGGGAATCCCACCTTCTGCCCCCCCCGCCCCCTTCATCATCTGCAGAAAACAATCCCCAAGGGATAAACATCACTTCCTGGCACCAGCTTCTGTACAAAGAGGAACTTAAGAAATGCTGTAACCACTGTGACTGTTCATCACAAGGAGATCGGGGGCATCAGGAAAGTTCAGATCCAGCCTCAAACTTCCCTATGGTTTGATCTGAGCTGGGGTTTTGGTTCAGTGACCGCTCTAACCATCAGTGTAGGACCAGGTCCTTGGTGGTTATTACAGTAACTAAGGAGCGCAGCCCCTCCATCCTACTCCCATACAAAACATAAACTTACAATCATCCCATAGGGGGTGGGGGGGGAGAGGGGATTGTTGCTGCCTAATGCACCCACCCAGTGGGGATCCCAGCAAACATTAAAGCAGTGGATGGAGCCTTTAATGACGTTAACCTGCTGAAACCAGGAGAGTGCATTTGGCTGAAGTACACCCGAAAGCCCTGGATTATACTGCAGCTGCTTCAAAGAAATCCATTCCTTTTTTTCACAGCGCTGCTGTATTGAGAAATAATACGGCACCTTTATATTCAGCCTAATTTAGTCAGCTTGCTGAAGTTTGAAAGCTTTTTTTATTAACTCTGAAGATGCAGCTTTTTTCTCGTATCACAAACCCTTCTCATGCACATCAGCTCAGAGCAGGCTTTGAACAGCCTGGCTCAGAGTAGAACCTCAGGGTTTAAACTCCTCTCAGAGAGAGATACATCTCCTAGAGTAAGGATGAATCATTCCCCCTCTCTGCTAATCCGATTACTCTTATTAGTTAGCTTTCTGTATTCTCTTTCCCATTTCTTTTTTATTTGTTCATTTTCCCATTCCCTTGTGGTTTTGACTATTCTATTTTTCTTCATCTCCCGTTTCAGCTTTATTTCATTCTTTTTTCTCTCCTTATATTTTCATTCCTTATTTTCCTCTTTCTTGTCTTTCCTGATTTGCCTCAGTATTTTCTTAATTTCCTCCTTAGTCTCTTCTTTTTCTTTCCCCTTTGTTTTCTCTTTCTGCATTCTTTTTTGGTCACAGCTGCCCCCTGATGGTTCCCAGGTACATTACAGCTCAATGCTAGAAGGAAAAACAGAGCAATGCCTAATATGGGTAATAATGATGAATGTGAGTAGGGTTGGAGAAGGCGTGCATTCAGTTTTATTTTAAACACAATAAAGGAAGGGAAGCAAAGAGTAAAAGTACCCTCTCTGAACAAGTAACTTTGTCAATTACAAAATAAGCACAGGGAGGAGAGGGGGACCCAAACTCAACCACATAAGAGTGAAGTTTGACTGGCATCTTCATAAACTGTGTGGGAGTAAATATTGGAAGGAAGACTGAGAACTAATGACTAAAGTGGGTGTGAGCTGACCCACCATGAAGCATCTTCAGTAGCAAAAGGTCAGCGTCCCCAGCCCTAGATTTCTTTCAATCACCGACTCAAATTAGCAGCTATTGTACTGACAATAGAAGAATAACCAGATTGCCAACTATAGTATGAAAGGTTATCCACTTAGAAAAACTAGTTCACAAATTATATTCAGATTGCTCTCTATCTTATCTTGCTAGGAGTATAACGTCCCAAATGAGATTTTGACCCTATTTAAATTCATACTCATAAGACACTTGAATAATTATTATTTATGGCCATAAATTGAGACTAGTCATGGATCTGATAGACTAATAGTAGTAATAGTAAAAGCACTTGTAGAGCACTGTGTATCTCAAAGTGCTTTACAAAGGTAGGGATGCATTATTTATGACAGGAGATAATTGAGGCACAGACAATTTAAGTTCCTTGCCCACAGTCACTGAGACACATTAAGCAAACTCAGGCCTCCTGACCCAGCCCTGTGCTCTATCTACTAGGCTATGTGGCCCAGAATCTTTGAGTTGTCGCTCTCTTGCTACTGGCACAATTTCTGTTTATATTCTCACGCAGTCCAGGTATCTGTTTTTATTCTCAATTCTAACAGTGTTTCAGCCCTGCCATTTTGTTTCTTTGCTTTGGAATGTTGTCCGGTGTCTGGTGGAAGTGACATGTCCTGACATTATGGTGGAAAGAAGCTATTTTGTCCCCCTGCTCTGGGGCCCTGAGAGTGGTATAAAAATACATGATACATCCTTGATTCACTTTTTAAATAAGTGTGAAGAGAGGTGTTAAGGTAAGGCTGATGTTTTCCTACCTTATTAGCACCTCCTGTTGGTCAATTCCTGGAGTGACATGGCATCAGTCAGAGAGAAAGCTGCTGCACCTATCAAAAAAAAAGTGATTAAATGACTGCTATTGAAAAGATGGGACAATTAGGGGAAAGGGCAAAGATAAAGTGTTCCAGGGAAATCTTATCTATGTTGGCCCTTAGGCCAGGAGCAGAAAAAATGAGGAAGAGCCAATATTTGAGGAGGCCGATGTTCCTAGCTAGGGAGGAGTGGGAGGAGGGGAATTCCATTGCCTCTAAACTGTAACCAACACTTTGTCTGTGAAATTCTTTCAACCAAATCTAATGCAGATGGCGCAATAAATGATATATTGAAGTACAATTAAATTACATATTGTCTCATTCTCAGTGAGGTTTTGTGGATGTTTCTTATATTCAAATACAGGGGGAAAATGTTGCCATCCCCACTGTGTCTGATGAATACTTGCTGAGCCTCGAAACTCCAGGGAAATGGCATCAGGAGTCTGTTCCCGAGAACCTTTTATGAGCAGAGCCCCCATTGAAGTCATGGGGTCTCTACCTGTTGGAGAGCTTGCAAAATCAAGCCTAAATTTTGCACTGAACCACACCTAAATCTACAGTAGAGTAGAAGGTCTGGTAGTCCTTTCTCACCTTAAAATCTACATTAGGACTAAACAGCTTCAGCTCAAAGGAGCTACTTCCACACACTGACAAAGGGCCTGATCCTACATGTGCTGAAATCAGCGGCATAGCTCCCAGTGGCTTTTGGTCCAAAGCCAATATTTGGCCTATCCTGGCTCTAATTCCAAACTGGTAGATGCCACCAACTTGGTTGGTTTCATCTCCTGAAGTCACATGGTGGAAAGTGGTGCTTAAAGGAATTATTATATTGGGCAATGCTGATTGGTATTCTAATTCTGTCTTTAGTGGAAATAGCACATTCTAGAGACAACACTTCCAGGTATGATACTAAACCCATGGCAGCCCCCACTGGTGTGTAGTGTCCATGAAGAGGTACTGAAAAGTGACTGGGAAAAATCTCTAAGGAGCTGCAGGTAACTTGAGTTTTGACAGCTGATATTTTCATTCCTAAGTTTACTGTCTTCTCTTATTCAGTGGCAGAAGAGTGCTGCTACAGCTAAAACTCCTGTTAATGCTCCCTATGCAAATGTAGCTTTCGGTTAGACTGTGAAGAACCCTAGGCAGATAAAAAAGTCAATGGGAATTTTGCTCACATACTGTAAGCTCTGCAAGATCAGGACCAAAGCAAAATCAGCTCTCTCTGTCTGATTAGGGCTTGGTGACCTTTCCTTTTCCTATGCTCTTTTGATACACATCTCAAGAGAGGAATGATTCATTCTGTGGATTTCTGTAACACTCTGATATCTGTATTATGGTTTGTGAGAATTATTTATATGTTAAAAATCACACTTTGCAAGTTTGCTAGTCATCTAACTATTAGCAGGTTGTAAATAATAGTCTCATATTTTCAAACTGAAAATGCAATAAATAAGGGACCCAATTCTGCTCCCACTGAAGTAAGTGGGAATCTTTTCATTGACTTCAATGAGAATTTGATCAGGTCAAAGACGAAGACCCAAAATGAGGTATCAAAATACACAGAAGAAACAAGCACGATGTAGCACTGACGGATGCTGTACCACATGGATCCAATACAGCACCCATTGGCGTCAGTGGAAAGACTCTCAGGCCTGGATTCACAAAGGGACTTAGGCATCTCTCTCTCCCTCTCTGGCCCAGTGACTATTTAAGCATTTATCCAAAGTGTAGCAATCATTGGGCAAGAGAGAGCACAAAAGAAAGACACTTTAGCCCTGTGGTTAGCGTACCCACCTGGGAGGTAGGAGCCCGCACCGGGTCGGGTCTCCCTGTGCCAATCACTCTTATCCACCGTGGAACAGCTTCGACAGGAGAAACTGAGGGAGCCCCACATTATATCCCATAGCTCTGTGGTTAGAGCACCCTCCTGAAGGTGGGAAACACCTGTTCAAATCACTTCTCCTGATCAGGCAGAGGGGGGAACTGAATGTACATCTCCTACTCCCCAGATGAGGACCACCAGGCTAAAGTAATAAGGTGGGTGGTGACAGCAGTTCTTCTTCTGGCAGGATTTCGAAGAGGACCTGACTGAGAGGATGGTCTTTGAGCATGCCTGCCAGATCAGGCCCCACAAGAAAGGTGAGCAAACGCCTATCTTCCCCAGGCCTGTAAATTGCTCCGGAGCTCAGGTGGCAGATAGGTGTCCAGACATCTAGAGGGAGGCAGCAGTACACAAACCCAGACAAGGAACTCTGAGAGAACTTTCACTGCAAGAACATAGGCACAGAGTCAGTTAGGAACCTATAGGCTTTGGCAGTGGAGCCTATAAATGGGACTTAGGCACCTAAACCTGAGAGTTAGGCACCTGACGTTTAGGTACCTTTGTGGATCAGGGCCTCATTGATTTCCAAGGTAACAGATTCAATCCCTATTTGCTTGTGTGCATGCACATGGTGTCAAAGATTTTATTGCCATGAATTGACAAAATTACCCCTAAATTGTAAGTGGTGGGGCTAATTAATGAAGTTAATTATGTTCATCACCCCCAACATATTCCAATTAAACTTTTATACCCTGCACACCATTCTGTATTTTGTTTCTGTTGCCTTTTAGTAACTAACTTTTTTTTAATTGGAGCTTTATTTTTTTTTCAATCCATTTGCCTCAGGTAAACCCAGGTTACATTAAATTACCATATACAAACCTCTGATTGATAGGAAATATAGACTAGGTTGCTTAAATGACTCTACAAATAGCTTTTCTGCAACATCTGAGGGTCATGATTTTAGGGTTTACTTTAACTTTGCACCCTTAGCCTGAAATTCTAGCTCTCAGGGCTTCTATGCACTGCAAATGCACTGGTGCAGCTGCGCCATTGTAGTGCTTAGTGAAGACATAGGCATAGGTAGTGCCACCAGGAGAGTTTCCCATCGGCAAAGATACTCCACCTCCCCAAGAGTAGTAGCTAAGTTGATGGGAGAAGCCCTTCTGTTGACATAGAGGTGTATGCGCAGGGAGTTCAGCTGGTATAACAGCATTGCTCAGAGGTGTGGATTTTCTACACCCCCGAGCAATGTCATTATAGCAACGTACATTTATAGTGTAGACAAGGGGTCAGATAGGATTAAGAAGTTTTTAGCTCCAGTGTCTCGCAAGATACTTGCTCTTAAAACTGCTACTGGCCCAATGCTAAATGTCAGTACTAGCTCTCAGACCAGGTAATTTTGAGGAAGATTCTACACTGGAATTGGGGTGAGACTACGACTTTTGTTGCGTTATTTTTTTTTAAAGATAACTTTGTAAGTTGCTCTGAAGTTTGGAATGTTAAAGTCCTGCTGGAGATTAGTGAGCAGAGTGAAGCGGTCATAGGTGTGAAATAACAGCAGTTTGTCACATGGTTGTAGAATGAATAGGATTTTGATGTAGCTATCATTGCCACCTATGTGATATAAGGTATATGGGATGAGGAAAAGAGTTTTTATTTTCTCAGTATTGTTTAATTTGTATTATATAAGGCTGGCCTTAAGCGTAAGCAAAGGAAACAGTCACATGGAAGCACTGGATTTCCTTCTCCAGCAGCGGATGTAGAGAGGAAGCAATTTGCCCACAGAATTGCCAAGAGCATAGGAAATTCTTGTCCTGATGCTTTCCCATCTGATACTTTTTCAGTGTTTCATTTCTGCATGGAGTCTCACAAAAAGTATGGATAGCCCTGGTGTTGTGTCATTATTTTTATCATTTTGGTTATTGCTGACATTTACAGCCTTTGTGATAATGCAGTAATGAATGTTTATTGAAGTAAGACAGTTTGGAACCCAAAGTGTTTCAAAAACTGTTAATCTGGGGCTCTGTTTAAACATTCTTTTGCATCTTGTTTTAAAAATCGTTGGTTGGCATAAATGGTCTTGATTCTTAGAACATTTGACCACACTATAATCAGAATAAAAGTTGTTTCACTTCCTGTCTTTGTTTCTCTTCTTTTCCAGCTGTCTTCTTTCTGGTTTTTGTTTGTTTCCTTGCACTGACTTTTTCTACCTACCTACAATCCCATAAAATGTTTATAATTCCAAAAAGTATTTACACATCAGCATTATTATGCTTTTTTTTTAAATCTAACCATCAATTAATGCTTTCCTGATCATTCTGAAAAATAAGTATTTTAATTACATGATTATTTAGCAGCCAGTACAATGCTTTTTTCTTTCATAGTATAAGGAAAGGTGTAATTAATTTGAGTGTTTTGGTTTGATTTGAATCAGGTTGTCAGATGAATTCAAGGCTGCACTGTTTCTTTCTTTGGACTTTGACCTAGTCTCATCTGTTCATCTGTTGTAGCACTGCAATGGGTGCCTGCTAACCTAGGGTATAGTTGAGGTAACATCAGAGCAATCACTACATTTTCATATGCCCATATCTTTCTGAAGAATTCTGTTTTGGGAGATAACATTTTCCATGCTTGGTCTCAGCCTGAAGGGTCTGTATTTATTTTGCTGGTGAGTTTAAGCAAAATCCTTTCAGCTATTTGAGGAGTGCAGGATAGGTCCATGAATGGCCAATTGCCAAGATGGTCAGGGACACAACTCCATGCTCTGTGGTCCCTAAGCCTCTCACTGCCAGATGCTGGGGCTGGAAGGCAGGCATGGATCAGTTGATAATTGTTCTGTGTGGTTCATTCCTTCTGGATGCTGGCCTAGATGGACCATTGGTCTGACCCCCGCACGGCGTTTCTGATGGCATAGCTAATGTGTCTCTGTTATTGCTCCTGGGTGGAAGGGGTGCAGTGGGAGCCGAGGCCCCGGGTTCCTGTTGGGTGTTTGGAGGAAGCTGTGATGCCCAATAGCTCCCAGGGACCAAGTCCTGGTTAGCTTCAGACAAAACTTCCCCTGGCTTCAGTGGGGGCTTGGGGTCAGTGAGGGGAACCAGGTGTGGCCCCGGGCCCGTGCAGGTGCCTAACTTGCTCCTGCCCCGTTGGGAGGGGCGGTGCGGTGCGGAGGCGGGCCGGCCGGTTGCAGAGGGTGGTGGTGTCCGAGGCGGGGAGGGGGCCGCGCCGGGCTGTGCTGGGAGGAGGCAGGCGCTGGGCTGCCCGCGCGCTGGGTGCCAGCAGGGGCCGAGCGCGGCTCGGGTGGCCTCTTTAATGGGGAACACAGAAGGGGCGGGCCCTGGGCGAGCGTGTAATCGGATAGCTCTGCCTCTCCGCTCTGACAGGCACACGCGGCCGCCTGAAAAGGCTGCGAGGAGCCAGCCGGGGAGGGAAGCACAGGCAGGCTCCCAGCCCTCCGCGCCTCCGCCACCTCTCCAGAGAGCCGCCGGCGGGAGCAGGGGGACGCGCGCGCGCACGCACACCCCTCTTGGCCCGGCCCGGCCAGCGGCACGTCCGTCACCCTGCGCGGACACTACAGCCTGCCCTGCCCTGCCCAGCTCAGCTCGGCCGCGTGCCACTGCCCGCAGGGAGCCCGGCCGCAGCCACGCCGGCAAGGGAAACCGCGCGCCAGCGGCGGGAGGGACGCGCGGTGCCAGCCTCCAGCCCTGCGCGCTGCGATGCCCAGGCGAGTCCTTGCTGCCGGCGGCTGCTGAGCTCTGCCTCGGGACCCGGGGGTGATGGCGGGCCGCCCGAGGAAATGACACGCTGAGGGACTGCGGAGCTCACACGCACGGAGGGCTGATTTGTTAATCCATTAGATTTGGGGTGTGGTGGGTGCGGGGCGGGAGACGCCGTCGCCAGTTTCCCGGTCTTCTGCATTGAAAGAGTTCCTGCTCTGCTGCTCCTGTGCAAGTGGCTTTACACGCCAGCGGAGGGGGAAGGCAGGACGCCAAGGCACGGAGGAGGAGGAGGAGAAGCGAAAGACAACTAAAAACATTTGCCGAGGAAATTCTAAGGTGGAGGGCGGCTGAATAACAGCAGCGTGACTTCCAGTTTCCGAGGAAAGCCCCTAACAAACCCACCCTGGCAATGGATACGCTACCTCTCGTCTGGGGATTTTTAGCTCTCTACTCGGCTGGATCCGGAGCGCTGGGAGAAGTAGGTAAGACCCGCAAAGTTGATTTCCTCCGCTGTCCAGGACGTGTTAATCATTTGCCTCTGAAAGCAGGCGTGCGGGGACGAGGCGTCTTCCCCTTGCACGATCCACACCGCAGCTTTGCTTAGCAGAGAGCCACGACTCTCTCCTTGCTGAAAACCCAACTTTTCTGTCCCTGGATGTAGTGGGATGGGGTTTGAGTGTCTCTGTTTTGAAACACACTCACACCGAGGCAGGCTTTGGCTGTGCTCAGATATCACATATGGAATAAATCAATGGGTTTAAAAAAACCCAAAAACTACAAAGCCTTTGCGTTACAGTTTTTGGGAGACTTTTTTTTTTTAAATGTTTTGAAGCAGAACATATATCCCCTGAGTTGTTTTTTTTTTCCCAATCCAGCCAGAAAGGCATAAATAATTTATAGCCACTCGCTTGTAGATACAATTAACAAGCCTAATTAAAAAAGGTTTTAATGGGCAAGGGAGGAAAGTAACCTACTTTTGCATCTGAAAAAGTTGTAGGTTTTTAAGGCGAGGGGGCTGTGGTTTAAAAAAAAAAAAACAAAAACCCCACATGGCTGTTGGTAGAGCGTGTTGTGCCTAGTGGTACACATGCAGTGCTTTAGTGTTTGCATTTGCAGGGAAAGGGAAGCTAGTGCATATACATTTTTATTAGATAAAACAAACAGTGCGGACCTCAGAGGTCTAAGGATCTCTCTGAAGTGGTTAGAAACTTTGCTTGATAGAATTCACTTCTAAACAGTAGCCAAAAGAAAAAACGGGGGGCGCAGAGGAGTGGAAGGAGGAAGACAACCCGTGTTGAGATAAGGGAAACAAAAGCGACTCCAATCAAATTCCGAACCACGGTTAATTATTACAGTAAATAAATACATGTGGACTGCGCAAAACAGCCCCGTGTAATGGAAGGGAGTGGACGGAGCGTGGCTAAATCCCTGCTCGCTGGTGAAGGGCACGCTACTAAACCCAGCTTAATTGCTCCGGCTGAGATGTGACAGAGCTCTTTCCAGCTAATTAACCGCTGGCCAGTGAGTGAAACCCTGATAAGACAGATCAGAAGGGGGAAAAAAACCCCTTCACGTGTCCTACCGTTTATCATCGTTAATAGGGAGAAAATAGGCCACTCCTGGAAGCTACTAGCTAACCACCGCGATGAGGGATGTGCCTTGGTTAAACCAGCATCACCCCGGCACCGCAGGGCTCCGCGTTTAGCGCTTATATGGCAATGAACATAATGATTTCATTGAGAGCGGAGCCCGCGTGCCACCATGACAGCGGGATCGTGTCCTTTCGGCTGCGCCCTGGGCGTGTGTCGAGGGAGGCTCCGGTTCAGAAGAGCTGATCGATCCCGGGAACACCCTGGCGCGTTAAGTGGTAGAGTCTCTGGGAGGTGAAATTTTGGGGGGTTTGGTGTAAATTGCAGCTAGGCGCGTGGTCGGGGCCGGGCGCTGGGAAATGCCCAGCAGCACTTGATTGCCCAGGGCTGTCAGCCGCAGAGCTCAAGCGTGCAGAAATGCCGCGTGCCAGGTGCTGTCGTGTGCGGGGCACGCCGACAGACGCCTCAAGTCCAGCCAGGAGAAACGTCTGCGCCTTTCCCCGGGGCCCTGCCCTGAAAGCAAGGGGCAAGTGGGCATCTCCCTCTGCTGGGGCCGGATCCTGCCGCTGCCAGTGAATCCAACGGGAGCAGGATCGGGGCCATAGCGGAGGACGCGTGCCTCTTGCAGACATGCTTGCGCTGACACCTACTATAGACACACTGTGTCCGCCTGCCATGTTCCTCGTTAACCTCCCCCGCCTCAATCCGGATCCAATAGTGTGGCAGGAAAAGATCCAGCGCAGCACAGAGCAGGGGAGAAACTTTTAAGTGAAACCTTTTACTGGGATGTAATTACATTCAAACCAGCTGGGGGGGAGGGAATCCAGCTAAAGCGTGTCCCCTCCCATCATCCGCTATGCAGCAGCCCAGGGACACTGTAGGAACTAACAAGTGCTGGGGTGAGTGACTTGTTGCCAGCAGGGTTAGATCTGCCTCCACTGAGCAACCCCCCCGTGCCCGTGGCTCCTGAACCGCTGCTTGGGGCGGGCCAGCATTTGAAAAAGTGGCCGCTCCACCCGTGCCTGGCACTCCCCTGGCTGGGCTCGGGGAACGGGCTAAGCCAGCCTAGGGACGGTGCCTTGCGAAACTCAGCGGATACGATTCCCCAGAGCAGCCCTGGCTTTTGGCCCTCGTCTCCTCCCCGTCGCGTACGAGTGGCCCCCACCCATTGCTTTCATTCACTGCAATGGGCTCGGCGGTCAGAAATCTGCCTGTGGAGAGGCCTGGGGGACGGGGGGCGTTGGAGAGGAACTGGAAATGCGGTATTGTTCCCTGCGATGGGTCAGGAACACATTGCATCAGATCCAGGCTACTCTCCGCTTGGCCTGCAGCCCGCTGGGGCTGGGAAGGATGCTTAGCGGTTGAGCAACACACCCCGTCTCATTCCTCCAGCAAGACTGGACTTTTTTTCCCCTGGTGCCTGGTGGTGCTAGCATCACCCCTTCCCCTCCACTCCCCGCCTCAAGCTGGCGGTGGCTGCTGCTGCTCTCGTGTGAACCGCCTCGCCCCCGCTTGGCCCCGTGGAGCAGAGCGACAGCCGGGGCAATCCATCCCTACCGATTCGGTTACCAGAACGGTCTCCCGCTCCGAACCGGAGGCGAGACAGAGCAGCCCGAGACTCACTGGAGGGAACCCCTGCTCACTTCGCCAGCCCTTTCTGGGCCGGGCTGTGTGGGCTCAGAGGCTGCCCTGAGTCCGAGGGAAGTGCGGGGGCGGCACTGCTCCGAGGGAGATCCCTGCATTTGGGGGTGCGCATTCGGCCCCCCCGACTCAGAGTGAGGCACTCTCCTTCGCTCCACGAGGAGCAATTTCAGTTGCAAATGAGCCTCGGGGTGTTACCGCTTTTCCCACGTGAGGAGGAAATTCTGACTAATGCTTCATTTCAGCTGATGATTCCTCCCTGAGACCAACACAAATTAATAGGGGAGAGCAGAGCTGTGATTAAGCTACCGTTTGCCTGGGTTGGACTGAACTGCAGCTCTTAGCCAATATTAGAGAGCCGGAACCTAGTTTGGATCAGCACAGCGATGGCTGATATAGGCATGTATTTTGCTAGGAGAAACTAGATCATTTTTACCAAAGGGCTTAGCCTCAGATAATCTCTTTATTTATTTTGCTTTTTAGATTTTTTTCTAGGTGAATTTAGTGCTCATGAAAGGTAGGTACCGGTTTCACAGCCCTGGAAACGAAAATCCTCTCTCTCTCTCTCTCTCTCTTCTCCTCAACAGGTGGTGGTAGCACAGGCTTTTCCATATTGTCCCAGCCTGACCCAGAGAAAACACTTCTAAGGGAGGGTGTGTGGGAATTCAGAGTCCCTGACCATTCAGTCCTTGGCCTTTGTGAAGGGTCTGCCAATTAGTAGGGGTGATGATGTGGACATCTGTTCACTTAGGAACTAGATTGAGACTATAAAGAATATATGTGCTGCAGGGAGCCCGCACAATTACTGAATCGCACACACTTGTGGAGGTGGGACTAGAAAACAGTCCTTCAGCTCCAAAACTGTTAGCTGAAAAGGCTCTATAGCTGACTATAGTAGTAGGTTCTTTCCCTTATCTCTAGACAAGCCCCTAGAGGGCAAACCTACACATACACCCTCCCTACTAGAGGGCATCCCCTCTTCCCCCAACTACAAGACTGTCCAACTCATTCCAAATATGCCACCAAGCAGTCCAAATGATGCCCTGGTGGGGATTTTAGAGGTCTGCCCCGACTGACTGAGTTCATCCCTTTTCTAGACATCCCTGTGAGAGCCAATTTATCCCTAGGGTTCATAACACACTCCTAAAGAAGACATTTATTGCTTGTGTTATGGACCAGATGGCACTAAATGACAGCTGTGTTTTTGTTTTTAAAAGGGTCTTGTGAAGAAATCCACAGGTCCCTCCTCCAAGTTCTCTTGCCCTCTCTCCCCCCCCCCCCCCAAGCCTTGCACTTCACATTACAAAATAGGAAGAGTTTGCTATCTAAGAGATTCAGTACATGTTACTGGAACTAATCCTACTTCACTCTCGCACATGCCAGCACAGGCACCTGTGGGAAAAGGGTCTTGTCACAGTCTGAAAGGGGACGTTGTGGGGGAGTTGCATGTTCACTGAAACAAGTCAACAGATGGTCAGGGCCAAATCTTTCTTGTTTTATTCACATGGGGAGTCCCACTGACTATTGATCCCTGTCATTGCTGGCTGAGATAGATCCATGCTGCTAACCTACAACCTGATTCTGTAATGCATTGAGGAGCCACAACTCTGATCCTGTTAGGTGCTGCGTGCCCTCATGTCTTTGAATGGGTATAGAATCAGGTTCCTAGAAGTGAAGGGCTCTGTATTCCATTACCATTCCCTGGTGCCATCTAGTTTATAAAAAATATTTGTTTGTGTGCCTACCTCCTCCCCTCTCCCCTCCCCCTCACCCGCATCCCCATCCTGCCTCTGGTGCTTTTTGAGTTTGCAATGACATTCTAATCCTGTTTGACATCAGAATTTTTTGTGGTCAAGGAAATGGTTGTGATATCATAAATATTAGACTATGACATCACTGTGTAATCCAGTAAGAGAAGATACACTGTGATAGGGTGCACACTCTGATATAAGTAGCTTTAGTAATTAGCAAACATGGTAAGAAAAACATGTCAGAGATGGATGGATTTATATTGGAAGTCTGGTGTATTTGAAAGCTTTCCCCCATTATGAAAGTCCCTCTTTAAGCTTCCCCAAGGGATGTAAATAGAGAGGGGAGAGATTTTTTATTAGACAATAATATAATAATCCACAAAGAAAAAACCCTCTTGCAGTAATTTTTCCTGTAAGAGATAAACAATGCAGCTGCCAATTTGTTTGTAGTCAAGCAAACTGAGATAACTATTTAGGGAGGGGTGGAAGACCCTGGAAAGATCAATCTGATAGCTGGATGTCTGTGTGTTTTTCATCTTCCCTCAGCGAGTTGCAAAAGCAATCAAATAAGAAAGTAAAGGTTTTGAGTGACCCAAGTACAGAGTGATTCAGATAATGTTTATGCAACTCAGAGCAATGCTCACTTGTAAAGACTTCCAAATATTTTCCTAAAAGCTGATATTTTTAGAAATGACTGCCATAATCTAGCAGAACCAACAACCCACTTGCATACACACATGCTTAGGCGGCACACACACACATTGCTTTGCCTTTTCTAATCCTGTTTTGCTGTTAACTCAAATCTTTGTGGAAGATAAAAAACTTTTAAACTAGGAATCAGGCAGTTGCCAGGAGCTTCATTAAAATGTACAAGTATGTGCTCAGTGAGGGACTATAACCCTCGTTAAGGAGATATTTGTTTTTCTAACTTTTTTTCTGGCACAGAATTATCGTTGTTTGTGGCGTCTGCTGTAACAGGCAGACATGCTTTTCCCCAGAGGGCTCTAGGAGACGCTTCCCATCTCCATCTCCTCGCTTCCCCTCCTCCTATTATTTACTCTATGCTTTTAGGTACATTGTGCCAGGCTAAGGGGGCTGAGATGAGAAAGCAAACTAGTTCAGTTCTGGGAGGCTGTGCTGGAGAAGGCAGTTCTTCTGCACTTCAATAACATGTCACTCTACACAGCCCATTGGATTGGCTTCCTAACTGAATCCAGTGCAGTCGGGTTCCAGGACACAGAGGCCTTGTATCACAGATAGCCTTAGAGGAGAAAGCATCCTTCACAGGGTCTAGGAAGCTGTCAGGTTCAGATAAGGCTGGGATCCTATCCTGTGGGACCCCCAGTTGTATTAATAAGGAAAAATTAATTTTTAAGCTCTGGGATGGCTGCCAAATTATGTGACCTCTGACAGACCAGCTGTGCTATATAAATATATCCTATGTATCTGAAAACCATGATCAGATCTGAAATTGCAGCACCGAAGCAGGCGTTTAGCAGTGATGGTTTGGGATGTTTGCAGCAGTGTGAGAGAGAACTGCAAGCTGCTACGCCCTCTTCCATTGTGATGTGAAGCCACAGAGGCAAGCCTCCCATCTCGGGGTCTCTCCTTTGGGTCTTTAATCCAGAAAACCGGGAAAGATGATTAAATGTACACACTGGGGAGTGGGGGAAGGGGGTCATGAACCACTCCAGTTTTACCTTCACCCTGCAAGAGCCCTTTGACTCATTTCTAATTATAACAAAGGGATAACGAGGTTATTTTCAAAATCCCTCTGTGCACTTTTGTTGAAACTGTGGTAGCAGCATCCACACAGATCAGGGCTGTTGCTAGCACAGTTTTGCAATGGTTTGGGCTACCATAGCATGGTTTTAATCGCAGTCTGAATCAAAAGGTCATCCTCCCAGAAGTCAAAGCCACATCAAAATCTCAAATTCATTTTCACTTTGCTTGTGTTTCTCAGAGGGGTCCCTGAGAACCTAACATTGGCCTGGAACTCTCTCTTCCAGAGTGGGGGAAGGGAGAGAGAGAGACATAAAGAAACATGTTCATGTGCACACCACACCCACCCCTCTCCTTTCCTCCTTCATCCCTGACCACTGAATGCTTGCTCAGCAGGAAACAATGTGTTTAAGGCATTTTCCAGAATGTGTAATAACTTCTGCTCTGGCATTAAAGTTTAGCAGTAGCTGCATTTGAGAGAACCATCAGAAAGACAAAATTGTTAGAAATAACCAAACAGGTGGGCCCTGGGGGCAGATTGTGGAGATGGAACCCTTTATTGCCTGCTCATTCCACCTCGCCGCTGCGAGTGAGCAACAAGGGGGTTACTTTACAATTCTTTTATCCATAACAGTATGTAAATGTATACATTTCCAGCAACTCCCCATAGACCCTTATTTGGTTACATTGACACCTGTATATGAATATTAACAACTACATAATGAATACAATTATACCCACCCCTGTTCGTTGTTTACTGGATTACCATACAGAAGGCAGGCACATCACCTCAAAACCTATTAATTTTACACTAACATTCTTTGAAGTAAAGGCATGCCAGTGGGAAAGGAAGATAATGTTTTCTTCCCACCTTGGCCTTGTGCAGGAGTGGCGATAGTTATTTTTTAGCCTTATCCCCTGTGCAGATGGCCAGGAAGGGAGGAAAATAAGAGAGATAACAGACTAACTAGACTTCATACCAATTAGCAGAAACAAGGTTTGCCCATGCCATGACTCCCGTTCCCTGTGACTTAGGCCTGACTATTTGTCCAGCTTTTAACTCTTTACTCTCCTGCAAAAATAGCTTTTGCCCAGCAAGGCTCTTAAATAATATCATCTCCTCCTGTGTCTCCATAAAAGAACCATGATCTAATCCAGAAGAGTGGGGGAAGATGACAGCAGAGGGATTGTCTTCAGTGTGGTGGTGCATATTGGCATGCCACTCATATAATGCTCAGTGTAAAGCCATTTAACTTGTTCAGTAGCTTCAGGAGGGCCTCTGATTGGGATCCTTCTCCTTGGAGAGCCTGGGTGCTCTTATTCACAGGCCTTGTGAAGGAGAGGAAGGGAACTGTAACTGGCTGGAGTGGGATTGCAACAAAAAGTGTTCAGTACTGAAGGAAATAAGATAGATAACCTTGGAAGGTGTTATGGAGGTGAGGATAAGATGCAGGATCTCCTTCTTGGCATTGTAGTAATAATAATAATGATGATTTCAGATTTATATAAAGCCTTTCATCAGAAAAGATCAAAACTCTTTATACATGTCCTAAGTGAATGCATGGTCCCTTCCTTAATTCACAGAAGTCAATTAATTGCCTCTTAATTTTCTTCCACCATCCCCACCCAAACCAGCCTTTTTGCAGTGGGAGGCTGATCGCATTATTTTGCTTATTATGTGTTCTATCACAGAGACACTGTGGCCCAGTGGACTGGGGGTCTGGGTTCTACTTCTAGCATTACTGTGTGACCTTGGGAAAGTCATTTCACCGTTCTGCGCCTCAGTCTCCCCATTTGTAAAACACAGCTTATGCTCTCTCCTTGGCAAAGCTCTTTGAGATCTACAGATGAAAAGCACTCTGCAGGAGCTAGATATCACTATGAAACAGTAGTAATCTTTTATGCAATTTCAGATGCTAGGAATTATAATACAAAAGCAAATGGAAACAGACGCTATTCCTTGTTGACCTGAAAATTGTAATATTGTTTGTTCTTCCACTCAAATGACTATTGGAGTAGCCATGAATTGTAATTCCAGACCTATCACCAATGGCTCCAGAATTACATTTGCAGTAAGGCCTGGAGAAGAGTGGACATAAATATAAACTAACACTATTAAATCAGTTGCCCTATTGGAATTGTATTTGTTTATGATATCGGATGACAAATAACGAGGTTAGTGCAGGTGGCATTCCATGAAATGGCTAGGATGTGAAATCTCATAAAAGTAACATTTTAAAAAAATTAAATGAGAATTTTTAAAAAATTGGGGTCACATCCTCAGCTGCTGTAAATAAATCTAGCTCCATTGACTTCACACAGTGATGCTGATTTACACCCACTGAGAATCTGGCCCTGTGATTTTCAGGGAAGAGTTTCTGATTGTCTCAGTTTTAGGTTTCTCTTTCAAATTCTTCCCTGGATTAAAATAGCAAGGAAGATGCAGAGATTGGAAATATCTTAGTTTGTCACTTTAAAAAACAAAACAGTTATTATGATTTTTCCATGTAAAAGTTCACAGGGAACAGTTCCGTTTGATCAGATTCCAGGAGTTCACTGTTCACTGCTGTCCCATGCTAGGAAGTCAATATATGGCATCCCTTCCCAGTTGTCTTAGGAAGTGGTCAAACTGCTGCATTCCTAGGTTGATGGATTGGCTCATTGCTCTTTTGCTTAAGCCCAGACAGAGTTTTTATGAGGCTGTCTTGTGACAGGCTGAAGTCACTTTAAATAAAACAAAATCCTAGTTCAGATCACAGAAATAGCTCTTACAATCAACTAAACTCTGGCTCTAGCATGAAATTTAGTTAAAGTCTGTCTGAGTACAGCTTGGAAGGAGTTGGATGGGATGGTATGGCACATGGGGAACTTCCCCTTTTATAAAATCCCCAAAAGTTTGTGTGTGCGCTTAAGCACTTTGTGATTATTTTACAAAAGGTGCTGTATAGCTAAATAAGTGCATTGACATGGACATATATATCTGTACCTATTAAGTCGTTCAGGAAGCCTTTGAAACTTTATCCCACAACAGAAATCAAACCAATATGACGCCTCAGTTAAATATGACCTCTGTTATTGGGGCTAAAATAGCTAACCTTATTAGCTTTCCCCTATGCGGTGTCTTTCCTTGACAGATCATTAAGCAATGTTTCAATCAGAAAGATTCCATTTGTGATGTTTGATCCCTGCACATATTCCTAGATTGGAAGCTTCCTGGGGTGAGGATTTTTGTCATATGGTTTTTAGTTTAGTATACTCTCCTTGTTCTAAAGGGCTCAGATAGCACTGTGATGGGGGACTCTACAAAAACCTAGGTCGATATTCTAAAGTACCGTGGATGGTGTTAATAATAGTGAACCCACCAGGAGGTTAGAACACTCGTTTTTCCTGCCTAGGCACGTACTTAGGTGCTTTACTGAATGAGGATGGTTTGCTGAATTGGGGCTCAGGGTCTGACCCTTGGAGGCGCTGAGCCCCACTCCACTCTCATTCACATCACTGGGAGCTGAGGGCCCTCTGCTCTTCACAAGGACGTTCAGCCGGTGGAAGGATCCCGTGTTTAGTGAGCTATAAGTGGACGTGTGCTGGCGTGAAAGGGTGCCGTTAGGGCATCTCTCGTGCTAAATTCCAAGGAGCAGAGATCTTCTGGGCCTGCGAGGGAGGACAGAGCGTGGAGGGTGGGCTGCAGGGTGCCTGGCATTTACAAAAAAGTACATAAAGAATGCAGCCTGAGGGGATGGAGCCCTGACCACCAATCAGCACAACTCCTCGTCCTCCCCTCCTGTCTCTTTGCTGTCGGACAGAGATTTCACACCCCGCCGCCTCTCCCATCCTTCTTTCTGCCTGGTTGTGGTTTTGGGGAACGCTGACTTTTTGGTCTCTTTTTTCCTAACTCAGACGTACTTGAGCGATACTCCTGACCCAGAAAAAGCTCATTTGTTTTCTGTGGACCAGATGACAGGCATAGTTTGTAGGGACAGGCAGCATGGAAAGTGAGGCTACAGCTCCATGCCTGGGCAGCCCTGATGTTTTGCAGATGCTCCCGGTTTGGCTGAAAGGAGCGCTGACTCTCACTCTCCTAGGAATCTAACATACAACAAACAGACACAAAGGGCCTGTCTGTTGCCCAGCTACTGGAAGTTCCTTAAATCAAGGCATTGGGCCTTGGTAGGGAGGTAGATAGACTTCATAGATCATGTCTGCTCAGTGTGTGTATTCACACGGCTTTGGCTACATCCCCAAAGTCTTGTCCCAGCATGCACTGAGCTCGGCCAAAGGATTCTCTGGAAGGCAGTCTCTTCTTTGGTGGTTTTAAAGTCTTGCCCGTAACTCTCCACAGAGCATTATCCTGCCTGATCGTCGCTCTTCATGCAGGCAAAACTTCCTCTGACTAGCTGGTGCTGGAATGTCTCAACTCCGTCTCCTTCCTTGGATAGGTATGAGAGCAGGAGCTGCTCCTATGTCATGTGCTATTTTTACATGAATGCATCCTAACCAAATATGATCCTGGTGAATCATAAGATTTATTGGTTGTTTCTTGTCAGAAGTCACCAACTCTCAGTGGCGGCAGCATCTGAGTTTTATTTTGAAATGCGTCTCTTGGCTACATTAAGTTTTTTACACTTGGAGTTGGCCTTTGCTTTTTACATCCAAGATCAGAGGATGCATTGAGCCCTGCTCTTCAGGAAAATCTGGTGGGATTTAATTGGCAGAAAACTCAGTGGGAGAACACCCTCTCTCTCAAGATTTCACAGCATTTGAAGGCATCAGGACCATCTCATGTATCTCTTAGACTTAGGGTAATCCACTTGTGTAATGCCAACTTCAAAGGGAGTGATGTGCCCCATGCAGGTGAGGGGCTGAACTTGGCCAGTGCATGTCAACAAGGAGAGGTTTCTCCTAATTGTCCCATTGGGCAAGGAGATGAAAGGAAATATGTTCTGCAGCCTGGAGTGGGCAAGGATCTCAGTTCTCCGAACCCAGTTGTGTGGGGACACCCTGTAGTTCTCAGGGTGCCTTTGGAGGGCTGGAATTTTGGGCCATGCCCAGTGGCTATATGTGATGTCTCAGGCTTTCTGTTCCCCACCACAGCACTGCACGGGATTCAGGAAGCTGTGTTACCATGGCCTTCCCATCAGCCTTGCAGTGGTCATTCCCAGTGCGGCGAGGGAAGGAAGCAGTGTAAGGTCATGCTGGAATAAGCTCACTCCCCTGGAGGATGATGCCTAGGAGAGCAGCTGTCCCTGCCACCTCCCCCCTGACCAGAACAACAGCACTGAAGAGTTGGGTTAGAGGCGTTTTCCTCTTATTGAAGGGAGGGAACGAGCAAGCCAGAGACCTGCTGCTCCCCTTGCTGACCTGCCCTCCTAGATCTAGCTCCCCTCCTCCAACAGGCCTGGGAGGGAGCATCGGGAGAGCTGTTTCCAAACAGCACATTTAGTTGCTGAGTGGCAGAGTGTACCGGCCCCCTGGCAGACCTGGCTAATATTTTAATATTTCATTTTAATTTTATTAAGTGAATTTAAGGCTGGCGAAAGCTGCCAGAACACATTGAAGTCTGACATCTTCTGTTTCATTCCCACATCATACACAGATTGGGCAGCAGCAGTGCTTTCTTCTTCACCCTGCCCAACCCACGTTCCTCAAGTCCTGACCTGTTTGGACAGACTCCAGGACTGGGCGGGTGGCTCGGGCCTTGTTCACACACAAACTTGCACCAGCTTAGTTAAACCAGCTTGAATTGACTCCATGATTTTTGGTTTAAGAGTGTCTTATTTCTGTTTAGCTTAGGCCTGCTCCTAATTGACTAAAGCTAAAATGAAGCAAGCCCGAGTTTGACTGAAATGAGAGCACCCACACAGCCTTTTGCAACAGTTAAGCTAAATTGGCTTAAAATGACACCATGTATGTAAACAAGCCTTCAGTTTTCATACACATCAATGATTAGCCTCTCTGCTGAGGCTGCCAACAAGAGGTGACCATTCTGATGGTGGATTTTTGTGGTGAGGGTATTTGTCCACTAGATGTTGGACTGATACCAGCACCAAGCTGTCTGGACTCCCCCCCCCCCCCCAAGGAGCCATTAGATCAATTGGTCAATCTAGATTGCTTTATGAGGCCTCATCTAATTGATGTAATATCAGCCATCACAGTATCTAAGTGCTGATTATGGACCAGCTGTGGCCGTGATGTGCACTCTTTTGCAACCCTGTTTATTTTAATGGTGTTGCTAAGGGATGACTGCCATAGCAGCATCTGGCCCTGTTAGAGTAGCTGGTGAAATGTTTCTGCAGGTGAAATGCTCTAAGAGTTACAAAGAGAAACACAGTTGTTGATTTCATTAGTATCTATGGGGCTGAGAAATGCAGCCCACCCACCCCATCTGTTTGTTTTGTTCCATTCTGTTCTGTTACATTTTGCCTTTTAGACTGTAATCATAAATGGAATTTAGCTCTAAAATTGTAGGGCCTGCTTCTGATCTCACTTACGTGGTATAACTCAGGAGTATCTCCACTGAAGTCAATGAAAATATTCAGGGGTAAAACTGGTGGCAGATCAGAATCAAGCCCCTGGGATCGGCCTGTCCCACCCTGTCTATCTGGTGTGGGTTTACACAGCAGTATGTGAACCCAAGACCTGGGGTGAAAGTAGATTTCTTCACCTCCTTTTATCCGCCAAGAATGAAAGAAGCTGGGTCAGATTGTAATGTTCACATGGTGGCGCTCCTTAATGCATGAGAGGTCCTATTGACGTTTTTGGGACTGCCCCTGGAATATTCACACTGTTCAGCATAAGTAAGGGGGCTAGAATCCTGGGACTAGTTGGTGGTACCAGTCTAGTGGGTAAGCATGTTTGAGAAAGCTGGGGAGAGGATGATGAGGTGTGAAAGGATTGAATTTGTTTTCATTGCTTCAAGACTTCACCCTTTCCAAGAAAAACAGTCTGCCACTTGAATATTTATCTTTGTGGGAAGAGTATACGCATGTGCAAATGATGTGTGAATTTTTATGAGCGAGTGTGGAAGTGTGTACATGAGTGAAGTGTGACTCCCACATATATACTTCAGTGTCAACAGATACATGAAGTCTCTCAGACGTGTGTGTATGCCTGTGTGTCTCTGTCCTCTTTTGAGGAGGCTTCCTGTCGCTATTGTTCACTGCTGGATCTGTACATGGCACGTGCTTTTTCTTTTTCAAAGGAATTTGCAGGGAGGAGCCAGCCGGTTAAGTTTAAGAACCGTCCTAGCACAGGCATCTGACTGCACGTTTCTCATTGCAGAAAGACTGACCCAGGGCAAGTTGATTACAGGGCTGTGATTTTCCTGCTAAGAGCTGGCAAAGAACATACAGTCTCTGCAGTCTACAGGGCAGCTGCTGCTCCATGTTCCACCTTTAAGGCCAGATCCTCAGCTGGCATAAGTCAGAGTAATTCTATTGGCGTCTATGGAATTAGGCCAGGTTGCACCCGCTAAGGATCTGGGCCTTAAATCATCCCAAAGGATAAGTCTAAATTTCCAGTCACACTGACTAACAAGATGTTACAAAACCTGTACGAGTGCTGAGTTGCGCTGTCCTGTGGTGTATACAGTACACAGAGCACCCAGAGGAATGTAATTTAGTTTGCTTAAAGAGGAGCGGGAGTAACTTTCAGAAGTGGGCTCATTTGTGATGGGCTAATTATCTCTGCCTTTGTGTAAGAGCTGGTGTAATTGTTCATCTGTGCTAGAGATCAGGCTCCCTCCTGTGCTTTGTCAGTGAGTACAAGACTGTGCATCACCATTACAGGAAAAGGCCTGGCTCTGTTTTGTGATCTAATGCAGATTAGCACTTCAGAGCTGGGAGGAGTGGAAGTGGCAAGGCTTTAAAGCCTCACTGTCCGGCTACAGCATGGTGCTGCATGCGTGCCCTTTCTTTCCCCTGTGCATCTTGACAAGCTGTTCTTTTGTCTAAGATAGAAATAGGGCAGACAGCAGTATTGCTAGGGTGGGGAATGGCTGAACTTCACCTGTAGTGAAGAAAGATCCGGTCCTGTTGGGTGGCTGCTGAGAGGTAATCTATAATTCACAAGACCTTGCTGTTTCATGCAGATGGTGATATTGAAGCATGATGACGGATGCCAGCAGCGTAAAATCTCAGAGGCATTTCCTTTTTCTCCCCTTTGTCTTGTTCTTTCCTCCTGGTTCGTGGGTCTCTTAAGTTAAAACCTCCCCAAGCTGAGTGTGTCTGGTGCTGAGGAATTTCAGCCTTTGCTCATATCCCACATTTTCAGTGGCGGGTGATACGCTTCCCAAATATGACTTCAGTGACAATTGAGGTTATTCAGTCCCTTGACAGACTGGGCCTGGCTGGTTTATAACTCAGGAAGGACTGGATACACATGCGCTTGCTTCCATTTCATTGTCCTTGTCCAGGCTGGGTGTGGCTGGGAGGAGGAAGCCTGTCTCTGAACCAGGATCAGGCTACAGGAGTGATTGAACTCTTTTTTTTGTCTGAATAGTGTTTGCATCTGGGAAGGCAACACAAGCGCTTTCCGCAGCCACTTGACATTGTTGACTTAGCACCATCTCATTGGCCGCCCCTGTTGGATTGCTACAGAGCAGCACCATCGGCTGGATGGAGCCAGTTGTGGTACGCAATGGTGGCAGTGACGGCCACTCTGCTGCGATTAGGGGAATAAAGAAATGTAAAATATAGATGCCTATTGGAGAAAGGGACTTTGTTGGGATTCTTAGTATGTTACCAATTGACTCTCTGATGCAGATTTTCCTTCCAGTGAGTAATGAAATAATAAATCAGATTTGTGGTGTTCATAAGATTAAATGTTTTTTTGAAGATGAAATCGCCCTCTAGGGCCTGTTATAACCCAAAGCTGAAAGTGCTTCCTTTGCTCAACATGTAATTGTTACCAGGCCATTTCTGGGCCACAAAACCACCACTGCTGATTATCAGAGTCTGTAATTCCAACTGCGTGGCTGGCTTGAAGTCTTTCAAGAGCAGAGGGATGAAACTGAGAGAAGTGGGGCAGCAAAGGGAGTGGGAAGACTGTCGTGTGGTTTAAAGCATGGTACAAGGAGTCAGGTATTTGTTCCTGGTTCTGCCACATATTTCTTGTGCGAACTTCAACAAGTCACTTAACCCTCCGTGGCTCAGTTCCCTAACCTGCAATGTTGGGATAATGCTGCTTCCCTAAATTGCAGGGGTGTAGTGTGAGTTTTAATCCAGCAATGTTTGTATAGTGCCTTTGTGGTATCTATGGAAGAGTGCCATAGAAAGCTTGTAAAAGAGCCAATAAAGGGGAGAAAATAAAGGCAGCTCCAAATGATCTGATATCTCACTGCCTCTTTTATTATAAATCTGAAATTGCGTAGGCAGGAGCATTTATGGCTCTTTTCTGGTCTGTCTGAAATGTGGTGTGTGGGGGGGGGGGAGAAGGGGGTGAGATTGCTGTATATAATAATCACCTTCACTGTAAGCGCCCAGCGATTAGCTTTGCAGTTGCAGACCGCATTGCTGTAAAAGGCCCGTAAAACATTCTTTATCAGACAACCAAAAGAGTAAATGGTGATGCTTTTGAAGTTCATAACCGATTTCAGCCACCTGTTCTCCTGGTTGTTTTTGCAGTTCAGTCGTGTGGGGGTCGTTTGAATTCGAAGGATGCTGGTTACATCACTTCGCCCGGATACCCACAGGACTACCCCTCCCACCAGAACTGCGAGTGGGTCATTTACGCCCCAGAAGCAAATCAGAAGATTATCCTCAACTTCAACCCTCACTTTGAAATTGAGAAACATGACTGCAAGTAAGAGCCTTCCTCTTCTTCTTTACTGGATAATCTGCTCCTCCTCCTCTTCTTCTTCCTCTCTTAATCTAATAATGTGAGGACCAAGTATTCCCAGAAACAGAAAACTAAGTAGTAGTCCTAGTCTCCAAAGCATACCTCGTTATGTCACCATCCTTCAAAGTAAACGAGAGTCTGGCTTACCTTGTAGCTGGCTGTTGTGTGACTCCTTGACACGCAGAGTGAAAGGAGCTGAATCCCAGCCTCAGGTTTCTGATACGTCGCGGTCCTTGGCACATAGAAGGTGTTAGTTCTTTTCCCTGCACCGGTGCTGATTTTGCTGCATTGTGATTTTGAAGGAGAGACTAAGAAGCTGGATGTCCAGGAAAATCAATTACCAGCTAGTAAATAATTAACAGCATCAATAGGGACTGTTATAGGCAGAATTAATTATGTGGTCTCCGGATTTATAATCCAGTATGTATCCTCCAGAGTCCATGACCAACTGTTGGGATGTCTGAAATATGGAAGATGTTAGGGTCTCCTAAAATGGGCCTGATCCTGCAGTCTTTCTGCACATGGCATTCCCTTTGATTTGTGAAAGCATCCACATTTGAGACTGACTATAGGATCAGACCCACTGACACACAATAATCAGCAATATTTTAGGTGAATTTTTTGAAGGTTAAAAATTATGGTGCCAGAGCCTCAGCAGGTGTAAACCAGCATAGCTCCATTGGCTTTAGTGGAAGCATGCTGCTTTACACCAGTTGAGGATGTGGTCCATTATATGCGCACAGGCCCTGATCCAACCAGTGTTGAAGACAGTGAGTGTTGAGGGAGGTCAGCACTTTGCAGGATCAGGTCCATGAAAAGAGTGGGGGGGAAAGCAGGACCCATGAACATGGACATAGATGAACACAGGTGGTCTGAGCAAAATGATGAGGGACGTGATAATGGTTTTATTGCCATGTGTTTAGGGAAAGCTGCATAAGTTACTTGTGGCTAATGCAGTCACCACATACTCATGGTAATAAACATTTTACAGTTCCACTGGACTCTGGAGATTTGGGTTCTATTCCTGGCTCTGTGACTGGCCCACTGGATGACCTTGGGCAAGTCTTTTTGCTTCTCTGTGCCTCAGTTTCTCTTTTTGTAAAAGGGATACCGACCTCCTTTGTAAAGCACTTTTGAAATCTCCTGATGAAAACCACTATATAAGAGCTTGGTAATGTTAGTTTTTAGTATATAGAGGGGAGTGTGATATGGAAGTAGGTGTTAAGAGTCCTGGTTCTGACACTGACTCATTCTGTTGTCTTGGGCAAGTTAGGGCCAATATTGCATAAGTGCTTAGCACACACAAGCGGCACCAGGTTTTCAAAAGAACTCAGCATAAGAACATAAGAATGGCCAGACTAGGTCAGACCAATAGTCCATCGAGCCCAGTATCCTGTCTTCCAACAGTGGCCAATGCCAGGTGCTTCAGAGGGAATGAGCAAAAACAGTAATCATCAAGTGATCCATCCCGTCACCCATTCCCAGCTTCTGGCAAATAGAGGCTAGGGACACTTCAGAGCATAGTTTTGCATCTCACCCCATCCTGGCTAATAGCCATTGATGGATCTATCCTCCATGAACTTATCTAGTTCTTTTTTGAACCCTGTTATAGTCTTTGCCTTCACAACATCCTCTGGCAAAGAGTTCCACAGGTTGACTGTGCATTGTGTGAAGAAATACTTCCTTTTTTTCATTTTAAACCTGCTGCTATTAATTTCATTTGATGACCCTACTTTTTGTATTACGAAAAGGAGTAAATACCACTTCCTTATTTACTTTCTCCACACCAGTCATGATTTCATAGATCTCTATCATATCCTCCCTTAGTTGTCTCTTTTCCAAGCTGAAAGTCCCAGTCGAATTAATCTCTCCTTATATTGAAGCTGTTCCATACCCCTAATGATTTTTGTTGCCATTTTCTGTACCTTTTCCAATTCTAATGTGTCTTTTTTGAGATGGGGCATCCAGATCTGCATGCAGTATTCAAGATATTGGTGTACTATGGATTTATAAAGAGGCAATATGATATTTTGTGTCCTATTATCTCTTACCTAATGATTCCCAACATTCTGTTAGCTTTTTTTGACTGCCCCTGCACATTGAGTGGATGTTTTCAGAGAACTATCCACAATGACTCCAAGATCTGTTTATTGAGTGGTATCAACTAATTTAGACCCCGTCCTTTTATATGTATAGTTGGGATTATGTTTTCCAATGTGCATTACTTTGCATTTACTAACTTTGAATTTTATTTGCCATTTTGTTGCCCAGTCACCCAGTTTTGTGAGATCCCTTTGTATATCTCCACAGTCTGCTTTGGACTTAACTATCTTGAGTAGTTTTGTATCATCTGCAAATTTTGCCACCTCACTGTTTATCCGTTCTTTCAAGATCATTTATGAATATGTTGAACAGTACTGGTCCCAGTACAGACCCCCAGGGTACACTACTGTTTACCTCTCTCTATTCTGAAAACTGACCATTTATTCCTACCCTTTCATAGAATCATAGAATATTAGAGTTGGAAGGGACCTCAGGAGGTCATCTAGTCTAACCCCCTGCTCAAAGCAGGACTAACCTCAGCTATATCATCCCAGCCAGGGCTTTGTCAAGCCTCAGCTTAAAAACCTCTAAGGATGGAGATTCCACCACCTCCCTAGGTAACCCATTCCAGTGCTTCACCACCCACCTAGTGAAAAACTTTTTCCCAATGTCCAACCTAGACCTCTCCCCCTGTAACTTGAGACCGTTGCTCCTTGTTCTGTCATCTGCCACCACCGAGAACAGCCTAGCCTTTGTGTCCTATCTTATGATTCTGTTACTGATTCAGGAGAGGACCTTCCCTCTTATCCCATGAATGCTTACTTTGCTTAAGAGCTTTTGCAGAGGGACCTTGTCAAAGACTTTCTGAAAATCTAAGTACACACTATATACACTGGCTCACTCTTATCCACATGCTTGTTGACCCCCCCCCCCCCACCAAAGAATTCTAGTAGATTGGTGAGGCGTGATTTCCCCTTACAAATACCACGTTGACTCTTCCCCAACAAATACATCTATGTGTCTAATAATTCTGTTCTTTACTATAGTTTCAAGTTAGCCTTATTGGCCTGTAGTTGCTAGGATTGCCTCTGGAGCCTTTTGAAAAAATTGACATCACATTAGCTATCCTCCAGTCATCTGGTACAGAAGCTGATTTAAACTGTTTGTTGGAAACTGAACACTTTTGAAAATCTGGCCCTTGTTTACGTGTCTATATGAGAGCTAAGCTATTCTTGAAAAGCAGGCTCCAGCTGCAGGTGCTGAAAATTTGAAAATCTTACCCTGAACACTTTTGAAACTGTTGCCTGACGTCTCTTGGTGCCTATTTTCGCATCTATAAAATGGGGATAAGAATGCAGTTGTGGCAGGTGTCACCTGCTCTTGCTGTTACAGATAGTCTGCCAAGTTCTTTTTTTTAATGCGTGAAGAATTTTGTAGCCTTAGAAGAAAGGGTTGTTGGTAATTTTGGTTGCATAAGGGTCTAGGTGGAGGGAGCTCTGTGAGCAGCAAGAGAATTTGCTGTCTGCAGGGGTCTCTGGTTAGAGTCAGTTCTTGAGGTAGAGTTGCTCCCTAGGAACTAGGTATCAGTGCCGAGCTCAGATTGCTGAAATTGGGCATTGTCTGCGTCTCTGGTCTAGAACTGGTGCATGTGTATAAATAATGCAAGTTACACTTTTTGAATGTACGCACGCCACTGATTGCTCCTCCTCCTCCTCTGAGCTGCAAGGGCCTGGACGTCTGCTTCTGCTCAGCGGAGAGGCAAGGCTGGTGTTAGAACAGGATATTGGTGTCAGAGAAGGGGCACTACTACATGTTAATTCCTGGATAAGGCTCAGTCAATGAGCATTCTGAGATCACTGCAAGGAAGTTTTTCTCTCAGTGCTGATTATTTTAATTGTTTTCCTTTTTTTTTTTTTTTTTTTTTTTTTTGTTCAGTCCCAAATTTCTTTCATTCTTTTTTTGGGCTGTGTCCAGTCACATTAGAAAGTAACTGGGCCTTTTCCCCCCATCATGAAAGGAATAATTTGGTGTAATTGAAGGCCTTTCTCTCTTTCTGCTTCATCTCTGCTCCAGAGGAGCTCCTTAGTTTGGAAAGCACTTCAAAACAAAGAAAATTGGCCGTCTTCTGTTATTTTCTCCTCCTGTGTGTTAGTCCCAGCCAGGATCTTAATGCTTGTAGGATGTGTGCTTTCTAAAATAAAGCTCGGAAACCAGGTCATAGTCTGCGCTGCCCTTCAAATGTAATGATGCAGCAGTAAAGCCAGGAGCAAAAGGGGAAAGAGAAAGAGAGAAGCTCTGATTAAGACCAGCCAAACTATTCGGAAATAATTGCAATAGCCCGTCTGCTCGCTATTTCTTCCTCTCAGCACTGCGAGTGCAGCTGCTGGTTTCCTACTGCTGCTCTTCAGCCCCATGCAGTGGGATTGGGTATCTGCTATCTGAACCGGGAAGCGGCATTCAGTTTTAAAAGAGCATGCTGCTTTTTGGAAAGGTTGCCATTCTGTCACATTACATTGTGTATGCCATGCAGCCCTGAACATGCCAAGTTTTATTTCTGATCTCAGGAGAGACTTGAACCAGCTTCCCATAGATGAGAAATGATGACTATCCCCTGTCTCCACAGTCACGTGGCTGTTCTACCCACTCCTCCTTAATTGCCATTTCTCTTTTCAGTCTGCGCTGTTTGCTTGGAAAATCCAACTTAGAAGCCTCAGTGTTGTGTGAATCATTGCATTCTATAGCCACCCTTTCCAGCCATGCATCCCTTCCACAGCTATGTTTCTCTTTGGACCATTAAAAGCCTCTTCCAGAGATCATCTTCTGAAATCTATCATCCACTGCTCTACTGAACTAATGGTGCTGAAGGATTAGACTGGGCAGAGCTGCCTTTGAATTCCCAGTCTTTTCTATATAAACAGGGTGGAAGCAGACTCATTCCACATCATAGTGGAACAGTCTTGCTCCCACTACAAACAAAAGAACCTCTTGCTTGAGTCATAACAGCTTACCCAGGAAAACATTATTTAAAATACACATACATAAAAACCAACCCAGTCTGTTTTTTCCATCAGCTTTTTCTGAACATGAAATACGGTTGAATTATGAATAACTCAGTGGACATGCTGTCTCTGGCTGTAATGATTTCACATGCCGTATTGGCTTCAACAAGAGTACTTGTAGCCCCCTCTGGTGGTATCATGCCAGACGACAAATTATCCCAAGAGAGTTTGGTCCTTGTGAAAGGTGGCTGGCAGAATGAAAACCAGAGATGGGCCTGAGCCACAAAGTTTGGACTTTTCTGAGAATTTGGATCCAAAGGTGTGGTCTCATATTGAATGAAAACTGTTTTCAGAAGAAGGGTATGGTCTAAAGTACTATGGGAAATTCATGCAAATCACCCTGATAGCAGGAGGACAGAACTTAAAGGGACCATGCTTCCAGTCTTGTGCTGAGACCTGCCCATAATTTAACTCACCTTACACATGTCTGATGTTTTGTTTTAAAGCTATTCTACTGATCCTGGAAAATATCAGTTTCCCCAAAGGAGGGTAGCAGCATTGATTGATAGCCCAATTCTCTGCTGCATGAGCAGCTGCTGATTAATTATTTGTATTATAGTAGCACCTAGAGTTCCCAACCAAGAGTGGGACACCATTGTGCTAGACTGTACCAACACACAAAGGGAGACAGTCCCACTCCCCAAGAGTGGACACTAAATAGAAAAGACAAACAGAGTGGGAGAGAAAAGAAGTTAAGTGTCTTGCCCAGGGTCATATAGTCAGTTAGTGAGGGAGCCAGGAGTAGAACCACAGCATGTGATTCCTAGATCAGCCAAAACACAGGTCCCTTGTCACTAGACACTAGTGATAACAACCATGCTGCTGTGCTCCATTGCAGCCATGGATGTTCTGAAGTGGGATGGGACCACGTCAAACACATCAAGCCAGATTCTAGTTAGCCTGCCAGGTCCTGTTTGTGGTTGCATGAGCCTCTCTCAGTAATTCTAGCAAGCTGGACACTGAAACAAGCAAATAAAAATGTTCTTCTTTCTTAGCAAGCAGGCTGAGTCTTCCAGATTTTAATGTCCTGCCTGCTCACAAGAGGAGAGCAGGGCAGAGAGTCAGTGCAATGTGGATGTGAGTGCTCACAAACCAAACCATAACTGGCAGCTATAATTTTAGGCCTAGCACCCTTCAGCAAATCCCTTCACACAAGAATATAACATTACGAGAAGTCTTCTTTCCATCAGCAGAAGTTAAAGAGCAGACAAGACAGCAATTATAGGTGACTAATTAGTAAATGTTTTGAAAAATATGCATAATTAGCTCAATAGTAAACATTTTAGAAACAATGCCACATCTCTCTGAATTGATAAAATCCCCTAGAAAATAGAAATATATGAATAATGTTAGAGAGAGATGTGTTTTGAGGGGACCTAGTGAGGGACCATACTGTATCTTCCGTGAATGAACCAATGGGAAGGGTTCAACTTTAACTGTGAAGGGAAGGGAAATCATAGAGGAAACATTCATGAATCCATTTGGTTACTTATAGGTTTATGGGCTGGAGAGGCAGAAACAGGTGTTTTGAGCTGGAGCTGTTCAGACAACATCAGCACTGTGTACAGTGGAGTCTGTGGTTAAACTGGGGCATACTGGAACCTCACTCTGCCACAATCCCAGTCTTTGTTCATAATCCCGAGATAGGTGGGTGCATGTTGACATTTAAACATTACATTAGTCCTCAGAGTTAACACCCACTGAATTGAATGGGACAGCTCACACGGTTCTTTGAGTTATTGTGTCCTGTTGTCTGTCTACAGAAGCATGCAGCCAGCTCTGACAGGGCCGTATAATCTTTTCCTTAAATGATAGTTTGAATTCTGAATTCTTCAGACACTGGTGGGGCGGAAGAAGTGCTGCTATGGTTTATCTCACCACTCTGCTTTACCTAGCCTGCTGAGCGCAGGAAGGTATTCCTGTTGGAATTTCTTGTATTGTATTCCTGTTGGAACCGTTACAAATTAAGGGCCAGCTTGTGGCTTTAGACACTGCCCCAGAAGCCTGTGGGCCTCAGACACATACTTCTGAGTCACCGTTCTTCTCCAGTTTCATCCTTGCTGCTCATGGTAGTGATTTACTGCTGGCCTATCCCATCTGTAAATCACTGCTCTTCCTGCACTGGTTCAGCTTCTCTAGGTAAAGAGGAAGAGGATGGAGCCAAGGCGCTGTTCACCTATTGCAGGGAGGAAGTAGGCATATGAGTAGCCCTGCTTACTCCTGTGCACCTGGATCCAAAATCCAGACAGCCCACTGGAGGGATAAGAGAGATTCCTGCTGCCTAGCACAGGCATGTACTTCAAGTCACTACGGTATTTCTTCTGTATTTCCTCTTGTGTCTTGTATTGACCACACTTAATGAAAATCCAATGTAAAAGTAATAAAGCAGTCTCATTAAAACAAATGGACAATAACCACAAGTAGTGAAATACTAGTGACTGGGGGGTCAGGATGCCTGGATTCTGTTTGTGGCAGTGTTCCAGTCCAGTGTAACCCTGAGAAAATCACTTGGTCTCTTTTTTTGGTGTCAGTTTCTCCTTTTACAAAACAGGGATGATCATGCTTATGCATCTCCGAGGGTTGTTGTGAGGATTAATGAATTTTGCTTGTAGAGAACTTTGAGACCATATGAAAGGTGCCATATGTATAAAAAATTATTATTCTTTGCAGTAGGCTTTGAATCAGGCCCCTTAATCAGTAGAAGCCTTTCCCCTGACTTATAGGGGCACTGGATCCGTTCTTTAATGAGATTCCAATTACCTTTGCTGCATGTAGTTTCTTAATTTATGTTACTCAGACATTTATTTATGTATGAGAAAAAGGAGGGACTTGCAGTTAACATCCAGGACTGGGAGTTAGAAGACCTGGATTCTATTTCTACCTCTGCCATTAGCTTACTGTGTGACCTTGGGAAAATCACAAGGGCTTCAGTTTCCCTATATGTAAAATAGGATATAATGTTTAACTCATAGCCCACTCCAAGCATAAAAACCTGAGAGATAGAATCCCTGCAGATGAGGGGATTCTGTACAAAGGACACCACGTCATAACATCACAAAGCACTGGGTCAGAATGCTAAGCACAATACACGCTGCTTATCTAAGAACAGAGCCCAAGAAGTCCTCATCTGACCAGCATGAGTTTTGCCATCAAGTGTGAAATCTGCAGTAAACAGAGGCAGCAGAATGCAAAAAAGTTATTGGAACTGCAGGAGATTTCTGATTGGCCTTGGTCCAAGGCTGGCACATATCTATTTGCATTAAATGCAAATTATCTCTTATTAGGAGACTAGCACTCAGATTTATTTGAAATGCAGCTGTTGCACAACACATCAAGTAGCAATGTAATAACACACTGAGTGTAAATCAATTTGCTTGCCATACAATTCCAGATGAGCTAATCACAGATATGGCCTACAGTTCATGACTAGCTTATTTTAGCCACTCTGACATATCAGTTCAAGCATACCATGTCAGGCCTTCACTATGCTGGATTAGTAGAAAAACCATTACAAATAGCAAAGAACTTGATTTTTTTTTCTTTAAAGAGAGTGCTTCATGGGATCACCACATAGTGTTAGACTGTTGCCACTCATTGCTTTTTTGTTTTGTTTTGTTTTTTGTTTTTGTTAGAACAACCAGTTTAGAGATGAAGACTGCCAATATCTAATAAGTTTCTTAAACCAATTAATCTGAAGTAGTGGGGAAACTATCAGATCAAGATCTAGTACCAAAGATGTCAGAGAGTTAGCCCTCTTGCAAGTGGGACAGGATGTGGCTGAGCAGCTAGCCATCTGCACCAGATTGCCCCTGAGGATCAGTCCTCCAGGAGGAACAGAAGACACCAAAATAGAACCAAGGAAGAGAGTGAATCTTTCTTGAGGACCTTCAGAATTCTCTTTTGCCGACACAAGGAACAGGTGCCCACTCAGTTCAGTCACTGATAGTGAGAAACACCACCCACAACAAACACAGGCTGCAGTTCACAGATCCTCCTTAGTGCTCAAACAAGACATTGTAGAAAGAACTTCCGTAGGAACAAGAAGTGGCCAATGCACCAGAAATTCAGTGGAATTCGGAGCTAGTAGTTATTAACAGACATCCAATGAGAGCTAAAATAACCTTATCATCTGTCAGGGGATTCTGGGCATCAGCTCTGACTTCTTTCCTACGATATTTGTTTAATTTGTGCATGTTGATATGTTTTATTTGCATTTTTTATTAAAATAAAAGAGGAAGATATAATAGTAGGCCCAGGAGTAGGGATACTGGCCCTGACATGTGATAACAGTGTTTAATCTTTGGTAGCCCTGACCTGTGGCAGGTGGCTATTGGAAGGAAATAAATCCCGGTCCCTTACCAGCACTCCTGTGTGTCACATGATTATTACTGGGGCAAGAACCCACCAGTATCCTGTGTTTGCTGTAGCCTGCTTAGTTATTTTACTCCCTTTGATTTCTAAAGATTTCCTTTGTGATCATTACATTTTCTCTGATTTTCCTGTCATGCGGCCTCCACTTTCAGGCAGGTGGTCAAGGAGTGAGACATCTTTCTGTCTCTTTAAGAATGGAATCTTGGGATTTCTTCTGATGTCCAACAATTCAATAGAAAGAAACCCTTGCCTTCTCATGCCCCCTCCTTGTTCTCCCTTTCATCTGGAATCTGGAGATGTGAGGGTGATAGTAATAGAGTGTCAGAGGAAGTAATTGATTCCTCACACACACAGAGCATTCTCTTGCCTTTAGTGTCAATGGAGCTGAACCAAAGCCTTGGAGGGTGAGAAAGATGTGTAAACACTCCCTGGCTGAGCTGTCAGGGCAAAACAGACACATGGGGGAGACTGAGTGAGAGAGTGAAACAAAGGATTATTTTAACAGCAAAGGAAAGAAATATCTCTGAACAAAGGAGTTGCAGGGCATTGTTTGTGAGGGCAGTAGAGAGATTTCAGTTGTCTGGGCTGGTAGATTATAGTCACCCGATTTCCAAATCATCCCTCATTAAGAGGAAATAGATCGATCCACTTCACATTCCCATCCACTGCACTTTCTGCTTTTCCCCAAGTTTGTTCCTCTAGGGCCTTGCTTACATTAGACTGTTTTATCACTCATAAAATGCTGGTCTCTGGTCTGCTCTAGTTCTTGGCCCAGTGCTAGTATCTGTGGAGCACTAACCATTGGGAATAGTGGCAAGAACCTTTCTAGTGCAGACACAACTGTTGAAGAAGCTACAGTTTTGGCCACTCAGCTAGGGATGGATTCCCACAGACACAGAGGATGTACTTGCTACTGTAGGACTATCAAGAGGGTACACACTTTTTCCCCATGGCAGGTCTTAACTCCATCCATGCCCTCATCCAGCCTCTTCTCCAGTGATACAGTTCCCCAGTGTTCTCGCCTGCTTTCGGGTGAATGGTCGGTATTTCTAGATGGTGTGCAAAATTAATGTTTGAAAATTGTACTCTGGCTAGGAAAAACTGCAGGCCATTTACCAGACAAGCCAGGATGCTTTTAGTCACACTAGGTTGATCCATCTCTGGACTGCACTATACTTAATTGGCTGGGATGTTCAGGTTTATGTGCAAATTATCAAATACACGATGGTGCTTTAGGATATGGTGGAATACAATAAGTGGCTTTCCTAATGTTTAGGCATTGTCGAATGCACAACCTATCCAACCCCTTAGAAGGAGGGAGGAAAAGTAGATCTTCAGTGGCCACTCCACACCATCATTAAGGACAGGTCTATTAAGGGGAAACAAACTGCTAGGAGGATTAGGGTGGGCTGATCATTTTTGGGTTCCCTTAGTTTTAGGTTAATGTGGCTGGTGTTTGGTGCTATATTTATTCCAGGAGTGAAACAAACAAAAGGCTTTGCAATAAGTAGCAAAGTATGAATGGGTTCTAGGTAGTAGGGGGCCAGAGCTACACACTTCCCCTCTGACACTGACTGTGACTATTCCATATTTCCTAGGTGAGGAATCAGGCCCAGGTCTATGGATGTGACATGACACCAACTCGGTCTGTCACCAAGCTTCTGCCTTGTTCTTTTCTTCAGTGAACGTTCTCCTACTTATTAAATCTCTTATTTATTATATTTCTTCTGCTAGTGAGCAAGAGCCAGTGAGTGGTGACAATAAAATGAAATAGAAAACAAAGTCCAATTTTCTCCACAAATGGATCGTAGCAGAAGCAGGGAGGTGCAAATATAGTTTCTCAAGTGCCTGTGTGAAAAGGATGGGCTGTGAGTTGTTTCAATTCTATTACAATATTAACAAAGTAGAACAATGTGGAAGCTGGGGGTGATCCTTGAAGTATTTAATTCATTTTATTCCTGTTTTCATTCTGATTTTCTTTTTTCTGGAATACTAAAGACTTCTTGGAACAAAAGAGCCCTGAAGCTAAAGATAGAAAGGTAAGGAATTTATAGGGATGGCTGTAGATACAGAAATAAAATTAAACAGCCCATGTGTAACTCTCAAATAACAGCCTGAAGAAAACCCCTAACGTGCACATTAGCACATCTTATTTTCTTATATAATGAACAGTTTTCCAGCTATGCTCCAGATGCGAGCACTTCTTTCCTCCAAACCTCCTCTCAGCTGAGATCTGCCACAGGAATGCAGCCTGAAGCAGGATGGTAAAAAATGTGGGGGAAGTTTTCAGAGTTCATTTTGGTGAGGGGTAGTGAATGGGAGGTAGGGACTAAATGCTCATCTGAATCTAAACTTGTCAAAGAAGCAGTTTTAAAAATCTTTGATTCTCCTCTCTGCAAAGTATATTTGGCTGGATTTCACTTAATGTACAGTAATTGCTGGAAGAATCTCTACATCAGAAGTGCAATCATGGCAATGAAAAACCCAAAGATTATAAATAGATGTTATTGTGGTTTCCATTTTTATGTATTTATTAATTATTGTTGGAGGATTTTTTTTGTCTTTGAGGCATTAGGGAAGAAGTCTACCAATCTGTTTTGGGTTATTCTCTCTCTCTCTTTAGTGCCTGAATGCAATGGCTAGTTCTTCTCTCTTCTCAGAAGTTCTGGTCATTTAGGTTAGGAGGAGTTGAGAGAATAACCCAAAATAGAGTGGAAGAATTGTTTGATCATAAAACTTCACATATCACACACATACACCATATAACTCTAGACCTGATTCCCCTCTCACACCAGTTTTAAACCACTATAAGTCCATTGACACCATTGAATTTACATCTGATTTGCACATGAGATGAGGAACAGGTTCTTTGGGCTTTGATACTCCATTGCCCTGCAATGAGAGCCAAGTGGGCATAAAACACTGCCATTCTGAATTAGTAGTACTCTACTCCCCCTTTGCACTGGTATGAATGAGCTACACAAGCTGCAGACTGGAATCACACCCTTTATGTCTACACATCAATTTATAGATATAAATACCTATAGGTCGGGCCTGGTTCTGCTCTCACACGCATGTAAATTAGGAGTGACTCCACATAAATTCATGAATTACATTTTACATGAGTGTAAGTCAAATCCATTTGCTATATTTATAAATAATGACTATAGACAAAATCCCACTGGCAGCAAATATAAGATCATAGTTCTTTGCTATGATGTCATCAGAAAGATTACTTTCATGCCTCTGACATCATGACCATAAAATAAGTCATTTAAAAATCTTCTATACCTTTTCCAACAGTTTGACTTGTGTTATATTTGTATGCTGCTATTGCTGAAGATTCTGTAAAAGTTACTGGGGACTTTTCTCACATTTCCAAAATGCTCTATTTGATTAGAAGGCAGTTAATAGAAAAACACAGTGTTGGGTGTTGACACGAGAGCAACTGACAGAGCCAACCAGCCTGCATTGACATTAATTCTGTCTGCTGCTAAGGTCAGTGTTAGGTGGAGTGGCTGGTTGACTCGCCCCACCTAATGCTGATCTGTTCGATAACCATCTTTAACAAAACTGTTGATTCTCAGCTGTGACATCATCCCCATGAAATAAGGTATTCTTAAAGCATGTTTAAAAAACACCCACATCTTTCAGAGCATTTTATAAAAGGGATATCATGAAAGAAGCAATTAGATTGGCTGGCAAATGTTCTGGCTAAGCAGTCTTCCAATATGCCTGCACTTGCCGGCAGTATATTAGCCATTTCGATAGAATTTGCACTATAACAATGACTTTCCCCCCAACATTTCTTCCTATTCTGAGCAATTACTGTAGGACAGGACAAACAGGACAAAGGGGTGAATGCAGGGCTAAGAGGCCCAAACCAACACTGAACATTCCCAAATTTGGGAATGTTTGGATCTAATCTAAGTACCTATTTGTCTGTCTTTCTGTTTGCCTGTCTGTGTAGCCTAGACTAGTCTAATATAATATAATCTGTTTAATCAAGTCTGGATCCTATTCCTGGCTCCATTGCAAACTTCCTGTTAGACCTTGGGCAAGTCACCAATCCTCTCTACTTTCCTGCCTCCCAGGGTCTTCTGAGGATACATTCATTAATGTTTGCCAGGTGCTGAGATATTGCAGTCACAAGCACCGTGGAAATGCCTCTACTATAAATAAAACTAATAATAAAATGTTGGGAAAGTTGAGATTATAACTTTGCAGCTCATTCCCATCTCTAGATCACAAGCGTGCGTCATGAGATAGATAAAACTGGCCCTATTTGCAGTCTAATATCTCTCCTTTTTTGAAAGGCAAAAATAAAAAATGTAGAAAAAATACCATCCAAGCAAAAGTCTTGCATGTGACCATTACAGTTGGGAAGCTAGCTAATTTTCAGGCTTTGAGGGTAGGCACTGGGATTGTACTGGGAAATCATGAAGGTCTGTATGCTTTTCTCTATCCTGCTTTTAGCCAGTGACTGCATCCCCTCCTCCTCCTGCTACCACTTGCTTATATGTCCCTGCAATGTTATCATGTTTCGATGATGCGGGCCACAGCAGCTAGGAGGATGTGGTTAACAGTAGGTTTGTTGATCCCTGATCTTGCACTGAGCAACATGAATTTGAGCTCTGCAGGGTAGCTGTAGGGTGGGACTGCTGGAGGGCCCAGAGATCTCTGGTTACATTCTTTCTAGGTGGATACGGATGTTTCTGGACTTTGTAGCTTGCTGGGGCCATGGAATGATGGAGATGTATGTTGGCTCAGATCAATTGTGAGGAGGAGGTATTGATGTAGCCATATCCCAAGGAGCAGCACAGCTGTTTGTCTTTTGGGGGCCAAGCTACAAGAAAGAACTGAGGTGCAAACTTGGGTGGCAGGACTTTGGTTGGTTCATGATAGTCACACACTGGTTCCACTTAGACTACTCCCGTGAGTGAGGCAAGCAGGATTCACTCCAGCATATAAGCTGATTGACAGTGTAACCTTACAATACTACAACACTAATTGCTGCAACCTCAAACCTTACCTTTTGTGTGCTAAGGGCTCACACCAAAGCAACTTACAAACTGGAGAAAATACAGAGCAGCAAGATACAGAGCAATAGACCGGACTGGCCATAAGAAAAAGAAGGGAAGAGAGTGAGTAGTAGAGACATTAAAAGAGCCTTGTACTGAATTATAAAAACTCTCTTCACATCGGTAAATCTGGATCACTTTCTATTAAGAATCTTTAATAAAATGCAGCATTTGTAGACGTTAGATGTTTTCTGGCTCACTTTGTTAAACAATTTCAAGAAGAGTAGCTGTGCATGTATTCCTCTCTCTCTCTGCTCCCTCCCCCCATTGCCTGGGTAGGTAGGAGCACTTCGACTTTCACTCCCTGCTTCATGAACACCCACTGATGTATGTTCAATGCTGAGAAAACTGTTTTTGAGTCTGTTTGAAGCCCAGCTACCTCCCTCCTCCTCAAGCTGATGTTGCAAGTAGTTGTCCCACTGATGTAGACTCCTGGTTGGCATCCATGTACAGAAAACATAGTTAATCCCTTCACCACATATTCTAATAATGGGTACTGATCACTGGGCCAACCATTAGTATCACTGTCTTGTTGGGGAGTGGACTAGGAATTGGCTATGGTATTTGACAGTAGTTTCCTCTGTGCAGATATGACCTAGCAGCTAACCAATATAGCTGTTCCTTGAGTTGGGTTATGTTTATTTAACCAATGGAATTATAGTAAAGCATATGAATGAAACCAACCATCTTGTGATTGGCTGAGGTAGTTCAGATGCTATCATGCCACTGTGCTGCCCCACCCAACAATGAGGTGTTCATAACTGTCTGGAAATGAAACAGTAAGTGCAGAAAACATCCAAAGATTTTTTTCTCCCCCCAACACTGGAAAAGGAACCAAGTCTGGAAATTGTGTTTCGACTCAATATAAACAAAGTTCTAGCAAAACCAGATTTTAACATGGTTTGGCCAGTGACCCAACCATAACAGAACTACACTTAACAGCATGCTTGAGCTTGGGCCAATGTGTGGACAGAACCTATGTGTGAAAGAAAGTGAGCAGTTTACATTGCAGAAGTTAGACTGGAGTCTCAATTTAGTACATGAATTCTTGGAATGAACATTTTTGCTCTTTCACTTTTAAGGCATAAAGCATGAAGTCTAACTAGTAAAGAAAGCAAATGCTCTTACAGTGCATTTTGGCAGAAATAATATCCTGGTCTGAATACTCTCCCACTTTGCAGATCTGTTTATCAGTACTGTAAAAACATAATGAGAATTTTGCCTGAGTAAGGACTACAGGGTTTGGGCCAAGATTTTTAGCTACAACAAAAATCCCTTATGTGTTTATATTAATTCCACACTTGGCAAAAAAAGATCCCTCGACCTCATGCAGACTTATTTAGTTGGTTGTAAGATTTGATTTATTAAGGATTAGTTTCATGAGGAGAGAACTCTTTTTTAGATGCTTGGATGAGGCCAATTGTTTTAACGTAGACAGGAGCAATTATTCCCCAATGAATAAGTCATTATATGAATTTAGCCTTTTTTTTCTATTTGCAAATTGTCTGTGAGCAGATTGCGAAATTCAAGAGTTTTATTTGTTGTTTGAAATTATTCACAAATTCTTGGTCTACAGGATGTTATAGATCTTGTGATTTTATAATGTGTTGGTTGATTTCATAAGTCATGTAGTATTTTTTCTGTATACTGATTGGTTGATTTATGTTATGGAGACAGCATGAACTCGAAAGTCCTGCTGTGCTATTGAGTTATATAAACAAGAGAATAGAAACAATGTGATTTGACTTACGGGTATGTAAACTAACCTATTCAGCACAAATGGCAAATTTTACAATCAAATTTACAATTTGAAATTCACTTTTGATGAATATTCAACTATTCATGCTAGTAACTCAGGAGCACACAGACATTTACTGAACGTGAAAGGTCTGCAAACATGGTTTAAAAAAATGTCTTGCATTAAAGTAGATGTTCACAGGAAAAAATGTCTTCACTGTTTGCTGAGCTCTGGCTGAAACAAACAAAGAAACAAAACCCTACCAAAACAAAGCGCTACTCAGCACACACTATTTTTCCCCTGGGGAGAGGATATGAGAGAGAGAACAAACCACATGTGACAGATGTTAATCACGTTGCTTAATGCACTAATGGAAGCTGCCTAAATACTCCTGTGTGAGGCCAGATCCTCGAGTGGTGTAAATCAGTTCCATACACCAGCTGAGGATCTAGCCTCATGCATCCTCTGGTAGATCATTCTTTTTAAATGAGTTTTTAAATGTGATTTGGTTTCTTTCACACTGGCCAGCCAAATTGTGTTTGTACCAAATTATAGGCTGACTAGTTACAGCTCACTCAGTGCCTGGCCCAGCACAGATAGCACTTTAGCTTCAGGCATTTTTCTGTTGGAGCCCAGCCTGATTAACTCCCTGAAAGGAGTGAGACCTGGCCTATTCGAACTGCCTTCCCTTTTGAGCTGCACATTCAGTTCTTCTCAGTTTGTTTTGGGCTTGTTTCTTGATGAGGTATGCATGTGTTGCAGAACAGTAATTAGTCACATGAGACTTCTTCTGTGGCCAACAGGCTACTTCTTCTTTCAACTCTCAATTTCCAAAGAAAGGATCTTGTGACAAAGTGGAAAGTAAGAATCCTGGCACTGTGTAACATTTCTGAACTCTCCTGTTCCCCTTGAGGACATAGCATGTTGTTTTAACAGGTTGATGCTAAGCAAATAAACAGAAAGAGAGATGGGTGGTTTTCTGTAAATAATGTTATGCTGGTCAGAGACTTAACACAGAAAGGAGAGGGAAAGTGTTAAAGATTACATGATATTCATATAAACCTGTTTATTTGCAACACACAGATACCAGTGCTAGCTCTAAAATAGGCCAAACTAAAACCAGAATTATTGTTTATTTGTAGTGCCTAGGAGCCCTAGTCATGGACCAGGAGCCCACTATGCTGGGCTCCATACAAGCACTGAACAAAGAGATGGTCCCTGCCCCAAAGAGCTTACAGTCTAAGTGTAAGACAAGACAACAGGTGGATACAGAGAGACGGGGGAATGCAAGGAAACAATAAGACAATATTGGTCAGCATGCTAAACAATGTCTTGGCATACCACTACGGATCCAACATCACTAAGCTTTGGATGATTTGAAATCTGGCTGTAGATCTGAATTGAGGGACTTGGACCCATCTCCCTAATAGCCTTGAGAGTTTCATTCTGAGATATAAATATATTTTGCATGGTACTCGCCCAAGTACTGAATACAGAACTGTTCTATAGATAATTAATTAGACCTCTTTATTTGCACTGAATTTTATGTCAATTCACACAACAGCATGTGCACTGACATAACTCCTTGCCTTAGAATCATAGAAGATTAGGGTTGGAAGGGACCTCAGGAGGTCATCTAGTCCAACCCCCTGCTCAAAGTAGGACTAACCTCAACTAAATCATCCCAGCCAGAGCTTTGTCAAGCCACACTTTAAAAACCTCTAAAGATGGAGATTCCACCACCTCCCTAGGTAACCTATTCCAGTGCTTCACCACCCTCTTAGTGAAAAAGTTTTTCCTAATATCCAAGCTAGACCTCCCCCGCTGCAACTTGAGACCATTGCTCCTAGTTCTCTCATCTACTACTATTGAAAACAGCCTAGTTCCATCCTCCCTGGAACCTCCTTTCAGGTAGTTAAAAGCTGCTATCAAATCCTCCCTCATTCTTCTTTTCTGCAGACTAAACAAGCCTAATTCTCTCAGCCTCTCCTCATAAGTCATGTGCTTCAGCCCCCTAACCATTTTCGTTGCCCTCCGCAGGACTCTCCAATTTGTCCACATCCTTTCTATAGTGGGGGGCCCAAAACTGGACACAGTAATCTAAATGAGGCCTCACCAATGCCGAATAGAGGGGAATAATCACTTCCCTCGATCTGCTGGCAATGCTCCTACTAATGCAGCCCAATATGCCTTTAGCCTTCTTGGCAATAAGCGCACACTGTTAACTCATATCCAGCTTCTTGTCCACTGTAACCTCCAGGTCCTTTTCTGCAGAATTGCTGCCTGGCCAGTCGGTCCCCAGTCTGTAACAGTACATGGGATTCTTCTGTCCTAAGTGCAGGATTCTGCACTTGTCCTTGCCGAACCTCATCAGATTTCTTTTGGACCAATCCTCTAATTTGCCTAAGTCACTCTGTATCCTATCCCTGCCCTCCAGTGTATCTACAACTCCCCTTTGAAGTTGGGAGTGCCTTGATGATATAAATTACAGACCGCAGTTTCCAAACTTGGGCACCTACCCTGAGTGCCCCAATGCCTCATTTGGGGCTTACAAAGTATCCAGTTAGGCATGTCAAATGGCATTTGGACACCTATGTGCCAAATGGTGCCAAAATACAGGTTGTAGGTTCTTAATTTAGTCCCAAGTTTGCAATTTCCCCCCAAGTACTTGCATTTAGGGTTTCACCCAGTGCTTTAGGAGGAGTTGGTAGGGTAATAATAATAATAATATCCAGCTCTTATATAGCACTTTTCATCCATAGTCTCAAAGCACTTTACAAAGATAAATAGCATTATCCCTATTTTATAGATGGGGAAACTGAGGTACAGGGCAGAAAAGTCACCCAGCAGGCTAGAGGCAGAGCCAGGAATAGGACCTGGGTCTTCTGAGTCCCAGGACAGTGCTCTGTTCAATAGGCCATGCTGCTGCCATTTGTTATAATGTCACATTTGGTATGAGATGTATATTGAACACCATTGTTACATGATTGAGCATTTACTGCTTGTCTATCTTTTGTTCATGCACAGCCATGTTCTACTTGATGGGAGTGTAATAAATCACCATATAAATAAATATATATATTTCTTTCCAATTAATTCAATCACTGGTTAATTAGATCTTATATTTAAACTGATGAACCCTGAAGAAATAAATAAGCTGTAGTAAAAATTACCAAATTCCACACTTTATTTGGATCAATTTAAGCAGGTAGTGGATTATACAATCAATGGCCATGGGACATTCTGTTTAATTAATACAGGGAGGTTAACATTTTGAATTAAATCAAAGGAGTAGTACCAGGAAATCCCTTCTGATGATAAAAGATGGCCACAATGAAAAGATCTGTTGTCCAGACATTGTTATCCATGTTGTTACAGATGGCCTTGAGCTACTGAATTTAGGGGGGCAGATCCTAAGCTGGTGTAAACTGACATAGATCTATTGACTTCAGTTGAGGATCTGCTCCCAGATGTGGAACCAAATTGCCCGTTATGAGAGTGTTTGGATCTGGAGTTTTGTCTCAGGCCCATCTCTGTGGATTACAGGCACTTCCGTGGACTGAGCTGGTGGTGTGTGTTAACTAATACTTAAATCGCTTTTCATATGAACTTCCTCTGAAGCCAGTGGGGATGTGTGTAAAGACTTCAGGGTTGGGCACAAGATATGATACTTCCACTCCCACTTGCTGGTCATATGGATAATGAGATAAGCCACTTAATTCAATCAAAGTGATAGGTATGGAAGACTGTGTATACAGAGAGTGTTAGAATGGAAACTCTTACCAAGTAGTCTAGAGGAATGAGCATGGACCTGGCACTCAAGAATATTTTATTCCTCTTGCTGCCTTGCTGTGTGCCCTTGGACAAGTCATCTAGGGAGGGAATATCAAACCCTTTGGTATATGTGCTCCTAAATCACTAAGGTGCATCTGAAAATCCCATCTTTACCTGTCTGTGAAATGGGGATAATGATAGCAACGTATCTACTAACATATGTACAAACTATAACAGAGATGGCCTAGGCCCCAAAGTTTAAGATGAAAGACAACAGATGGATACAATAAACAGATAGGGGAGCACAAGGAAGTGGTCAGGCAGTTATGAACAGTGGAATAAGCAGTGATCACAGCACACTAGCTGCCTAAGAATTATCAAGTGTTTTGTAGGCATCATGGCCTAGTGTCTTTTAAGAAGAGATGTTAAGGCAGATAGTTCCCTGGAAGATTTTTATAGGGAGCTTCTCTTTTGTGTAAGCAGTAGCATGGGAGAATGCATGATGACCACTTGTCTGAAAATTTGGCAAATGGGCAGTCAAGGGTGACATGGTTGGCAGAGTGTAGGTGAGAGTTTACATCTGTATAGTGGAATAGAGAGCCGAGATAGTACAGATGTGGGCCTCAAAGGTGAAGACAAGTAGCTTATGCTTACAGCAGTGGAAATGGAGAGATGCAAGCAAGGGGGTGACATGGTTGAAGCAAGCAGCCAGGAAGATGATTCTGTGAAGTATGCATAGGGTGTGAAGAAGGACGCATTGTGTTTGTGCTATATGTTCTGTGACATCACCCTATTGGTCATGTGTCTCTTCTGTCTCCCTTTCCACTCACATGGACAGATATGACTTTATCGAGATACGGGATGGTGACAGCGAGTCTGCAGACCTGCTGGGCAAACACTGTGGGAACATCGCACCTCCAACCATCATTTCCTCAGGCTCCTCTCTCTTCATTAAATTCACCTCAGACTATGCACGTCAAGGTGCCGGCTTCTCCCTGCGCTATGAGATCTACAAGACAGGTCAGTGTCAAAGGCAGACTTTGGACTGGCAGTTCAACAGCACCTATCTTCCAAGCAATTGACATTAGGATCATCACAGAGCAAATCCCGTCAGCCACATTTTCAGTAAGATTTTTAGCACATGCTCAGTACAAAGGGTTTTATGTTTCTTTGGCAAGTCTATTTCATCACATTTCCAAGAAGGTAAAGATTTTAGTGGTACATTATAGTGCTTTTTGATTCATATCTTAGCATGAAAAGCAGGTTTCCTCATTAAATTATCTCTTGCATTCCAGAACTACAAACACTGTGTCTTTTCTTCATGGCAGGTATAGTGCTTGTTAAATCAAGGCTAAGTGAAGATTGTCCCTCCTTTAGAACTGCATAGAGCTCCTGTGGTTATACAATTTAAGCACTGATCAATGACTCTGTTTTCTCTTTCTGGAAGGCAGGGGTTTTGTAATGGGTGTATTGCTGGTTTAAAGGGGCTGCTGCCTGCAGTGTCATCAAGGGAGTGAGACAGGAGGCTGCTGAGTTCAGTATAACAGGAACTATTCATAATTCTGTTCAATACAAAACTATTCTGGAAGAAAGTAAAAGAAGCTCTAAAGCCTTTTTATATCAGCTCTGTCTAAATATTTGTCAGAACTGCCTGCATGAGAACAAGTAGTCTCAAGAAAATAAGAAGTGTGTGTGTGTGTGTGTGTGTGTGAGAGAGAGAGAGAGAGAGAGAGAGAGAGAGAGAGAGGAAGGGGGGGGCACGGGGCTTGTACGCACTACCACATATGTCTATAACTTACATCACCCAAAGGAGTGACGTAAGTTACACCAACCTTAGCACTAGTGTGGACAGCGCTGTCGACGGGAGAGCTTCTTCCACCAACATAGCTACCCAGTGGTGTGCTGAGGGAGGGAGTGGGGCGGGCCATGCCCCTGCACTGGCGTGTGGGGGCACCGGCTGGGCCCTCGTTGGAGCAGCTGCCCCCCTGCTGTCGCAGGTGGCTAGGGGCCGCCAGGCATTAACAACCCTGGTGGTTGTGCAGACCCCAGCACAGGCCTGCTGGTGGCCGAGGGCTCCCATTGCAGGGGGGCAAACATCCTACTAGCCCCTCCAGCCCCATGCTGGGCACAAGGAGGGAGCTGCACGGACCCCGGCCACACAGGGGCCAAGCAGACAAAGGCAGGGCTCTGAGGCAGAGCCCATCACGGGCCCCCCGCCACTAGGCGGCCCAGAGGCATCTGCCGCTGTCACTGCTCCCCTCCCCCCCACACACCTGCTGCCCCCACAGTGGGGGAGAACTGGGGGAGAGCGGGAAACGGGCCCACAGACCCCCATCACGGGGTGCTGCCGCTGATACCACCACTGCCGACGGGGGATGCAGATGTAAGTATTGGCCCCCGGGCACTGGAGGCCCATGGCACACCACTGTAGCTACCACCTCTCCCGGAGGTGGTTTTATTATGCTGACAGGAGAGCTCTCTCCCATAGGCACAGAGCATCTTCACCAGACATGCTACAGCTTCTAGTGCAGACTAGTCCTGAGAGAGAGAGAAAGAGAGAGCTTATACTTACGCTCCTCATGTGCATACATTTTGCACAAGAATATCCAAGACTATTTGTCATAGGACCAGGCTCTGTGCCCACATTCCATTGCTAGAATACTGGAAGAAAACACACAAGTTTCACGTCATCAGTAGAATATGAAACAAACACATGAATATACTTGGGAATCAAAAATAGGCACAGCATTGTTTGTTTCTCTTCCAGAATCTTCAAAGAAGGGCAGAAGCATTAATACAAGCACATCAGTACTTAGTGGTTTTGAGTGTAGTTATATGTTATTTAGAGAGATAGATGCTCATAAGTACAGAGTGACATACGCAGAGTCACACAGACTCGGGTGCAGATGACCGGCTCCATGGGGTTGGGAATACAACTCAAATAGGATTTCCTAACTTTAATTTAGAAGAGGGAGGGGAGTTGGTTAAAAAAAATCTATTAGTGTATCATCTGTCTGTGCTTGGGGTGACTTGTTAAAATGGAGACTTCATGAGCTGGTGGCCATGTAAAGCTTTTTCCATCCAGTAGAGGGCAGTGGCACATGCACGTACACGCACCCACCCACCAGCCAGTTCATTACATTATTGCTTCAGTTAATGGTTAGGACATTGACTAGTCCTGAGGGGGTTTAGTTAACCCAGCAGGACTGGCTGTTTTCGTGGGATCTGCTGAGGGAACAGTGGACGCCACTTGCCTTTGCTGGCAGTCCCAAGTCCCATGCCCTGACTTTTATGTCATGAAGCAGCAGGGGCTGGGAGTAGTCCAGTATGCAGCAGTGGCCAGAGCTGACACAGAGCCAGGGAGTAGCGCTATGCCAGGGAGTAGCGCTATGCCAAGAGGCCAGCTGGCAGGGAGGTACAATGGGCCGGGAGTGAGAAGCACTCTGTCCACTTGAGTACCAGACAGGAAGGGGCTAAAGTCATGGGGAAAAGGGACTGTCAGAGAGAGAGGAAGTAGGGGGTGCATCAGAGAGGCAGAAGGCGTAGAAGGAAAGCAGGAACTGGGTTTTCTCATTTCCTGTCCCTCAGCTTCCCTTCTGGTGCAAGTCCTTGGGACGGGGCTTCATCAAATACAGTCCTTGTTGGTACTCAGTGCAGTTAAAATGTTTGCAGTCCTCTCTGAGAAGGGCTCTTGTCTTGAAACCACTCTAGACAAAATTCAAAATATCCTCATGCCCGGGAGGATAGAATGAACTGAAGCCAGTTGTTTACGCAATCTCAGAGTGCATACAGCCCACCTGGAGAGATCAATGTCCCCTGAAACCATCTTCAGATGTAGGGTAGGAGGGTCTCTCTGGCCCCAGGTCTGTGATGTAAACAAATCTTGCCTTTTGTTTGTAGACAAATAGATAGGACAGATGGATCAGAGGTAAGGTTCAGTCAGAACTGGTGCTTATCCTTGGACGGTCCACTGGCTTTAAAGTGCATCCAATTAAGATACTCCATGTCAGTGAATGAAACATCATGGTTCAACTTACCTCCCTCTTAAAGGTGACCTCTCTCTCTAACACACATGTGCACGCGCACACACACTTATTGTGCAAAATGTGTTAAACTACCCCGCTTACTAGGTTAAGAGAGGCACTTGGCCTATAAACAACTGCTTCCCAGTTGTAAGTCTCCTTATGTTGTATTGGTCAGTTTTGCTGTGATGCTCTAAAAGACATTATCCAGGTCATAATTTTCAAATATGCCTAATGATTTTGAGCACTCAACTCAAGTGATACAGCTTAATAGGGCCTGAATTTCAGAAAATGCTGAGCAATCGTCTCAAGTTTGAGACCCAGAATCATTACACTTTTGAAAATGTTGGTCCCGTGGTACCAAGTAAACCCTGCTGATAGATACAGCCCAGGTAAGTTTTTGTTTTTTTTTACTACCTGGTAGAATTTTCAAAGCTTCTTTTTTAATTAAAAACAGAAGAAGAAGAAGGAGAAATTAAGCCCAATTTGAAAACCATTCCAAGAAAAGAAAAATGACCGACTCCAGTTTATGAAGGAGTTCATGTATAGCCATGATACTGACACCTTCCAGGAGAGATGGGTCCAAACCAAAACCTGTCTCCAAATACCCCTATACTTTGGGAGAGATCAGATCTGAACTTTATGGTGTTAGCCATTTCTGGGGCATTACAGTGAGCAGTTTGGCAGGCCTGTTTTTAAGTGGTTGTCTTTTAGTTATTTATGTGCTGAACTGTTCTATCAGTCTGATCAGTGGGAGCATTTAGCACATATTGCTGAAGTAAACATGATTACCATTTAATATTTGCAGCTTATCTTTAAAGCCAGTCATTGTTTGCTGGTTATAGTTAAACTACTGACAAAGATACTAACTGCTAGAAGAGACCCAAATGAGGAAATCGTTGCTATCTAACAGTATCTCAGTTATGTTTCTGTACAGTCCTCAGAGGACATTTCCTGACAGTCAACATCTGGTTTATTGAATATTTCTGTGCTTTCCTTCTCAGTTTGGAGTATGTATTATTCTCCTCATAAATCTGGCTGCCTTTTTATTTGATCAGGAGTAAATTCATTCTTATTGTCGTTCATTCTATTGTCTTGCAATTTTGTGCTTGGCCTCTGTATTTCCCACTGCATTATCCAGAGAAGCTGGCCATTCTCCTATAGTCAGTCTAGAAGTTTCTCTCAATGTTACTCCACCTACAGATACTACAGTACCAGTGGTCCAGCTGTTACTTCAAGTTGCTCTCCTAACTCACATACGCTAGTGCAGATCTTAATAACAAGGCTCCCATTAGTCCCAAGAAGACTTGCACTGACTGGGTGAGTTGGAGCAACAAGTTTATAGAGGAGAAGCACATCATCCCTATAAAACAAAAGTCAAAACCTTAGTGAATGTTAATCCTGTGTTACAGTCATGGAGTAAAGGGCTCTCTAACACCCCTTTACCCCTCTGATGGCCCACAGGCTAGACATTTCCATTGTCAATTGTCCAGCCTCTAAAGAGCAGTGGTTTTAAAGCAGTCATGGCATGAATAGGACACAATCTCTCCTCCTCTGCCTCTCCCCAATCACCACCCCGAGGCACCTTGGAACTGTAAGAAAAAGGAGGCACTTAGCTGGCTGTGGTACGAGGGAGGCCAGCATCAAGGTCAGCAACAAATAAGTGATGACATTGTCTGTCCTATTGGCAATCAGAAAGTCTTCCTCAAGATTAGAAATAACTAACATTTCTGGTGCAGACAGCTGAATAAGAGAGAAAGGGCTCTCTGTTCCTCCTGTCAAGAGAATCAATCTCTCTCTCACACACACACATGCACGCTCACACACACATGTGCACGTGCGCGCGCGCGCGCACACACACATACCACCCCTCCCCACTCCCGAAATCTTTCAGCGGCCACAGCATAGAAACGTAGTTGACTAGCCATTCGTAAACTCTACAGTCACTAGGGTGCTAGGCTTTGGGTGTTGCAGAGAGGTTGCTCTACTAATTGCCACTCTGATGAAAAGTAATACTTAATATTGATAATTAATCACGGATAATTTGCACTTTGCTAGCAATTGTCCATGTGAGGGTTTCAGAAGCTTTACAAACAGCACTGAAGTGTGCCTCCCAACTCTTTTGTTTCTATGTAAACATTATTATCCCTTCTTTGCTGGTAGGGTAACTGAGGCACAGAAAGGATAAGTGACTTGCCCAAGGCCTTGCAGGACGTCTGTACTGGAGCTAGAAAAAGAACCGATCTCCTGACTCTCATGGGGAAATTTTAGCTCAGATATTGCAGTGATGGGTGCTAATACTAAGTTCTAAAATAGACTTATTGTGGGCAACGATTCCCTCAACTAATTCCCCAAAAATATAACCCTAGAGAGCTGGTTCTTTAATTTGACCATATGGGTGTTTTAGCCCTTGTGCCCATTTCTCCCCCTACCTCCCCACAATATGCTGGGGGAACCAGAATATTACTTATAGTCCGTATTAATTAGGACTGTGTACACTAGCCCCGTTGGAGTGTGCTGAGCTGACCATCAATATGATGAGTCTAGGTCCAGCAGATACATTGTTGGTGAAGGTGTATCATGAGAATGATCTTGATCATAAAAATGATCTTAAGAAAGACTCCATCTTGGAGTCTTCACTTCACAATGCCAGAAAAAACCAGCTCAGAAAAGCCTGTCTCCAACAGTCCATCTGTAGACTTTAGGAATGGGGAGAAAAAGAACAGCAAACTCTTCCTGGTGCCTGACCCACTATTGCTGACCATGCTGGTGCCCAGGAGCATAACCTCTGTACTGTTGGCAAAATGACATTATAACCCTGTGTAGCAACAGGTGTCATCATGTTGCATTGCAGTGCAGCTTGGGCTTCCAACCTTTTGGGTGTGCCCATTTCCTTAATACCATTTTTGGAATATTTGCAGAGGGATTAGCGATTGATTCTGGATGAGGTTTCCAAAGCAGCCTAGACACATGTCTACAATGAATGTCAGATGTGTGTCCAAAACCCTTCAGAATTCTCTAACAATCTCACCCTCTGTCTTTATAAAATTTACAAAGCTCTTGTGTCCCAAGAAGTTTCCAGCAAAAATCCTGATAACCCTTTGGATCCAGAATGAACGTTCCCTAGCACACAAGGTGGCGAGAGTCATCAATGTCAGCCATGTGGTTGTTGTTAGTTACATCTGCTTTTTCTACCACTGCAGGCTCTGAAGACTGTTCTAGAAACTTCACCAGCTCCAATGGCACTATTGAGTCCCCAGGATTCCCTGATAAGTATCCCCACAATTTGGACTGCACTTTCACCATCATGGCCAAGCCAAAGATGGAGATCATTCTTCAGTTTCTGACCTTTGACCTAGAGCATGACCCCTTGCAGGTCGGAGAGGGAGATTGCAAGTATGACTGGCTGGACATCTGGGATGGCATTCCTCAAGGTAAGCACTGGGGTGATGTATCACCAAGGCTTTCCTCCATGTCTGGCTATTCTCCCGTTAACCAACAGTAATGGTGAGCCTGAAGAATTCCATAGAGGGCATGACTCGTCGGTATTCTGCAGCACTGCCAAATACAAAATATTGTTGGCCTTTTCCCAGCAGTTAAATGTGGTGATGATGCCAATCCTATCTGTCCCCAGTACTGAGTTTGTCCCCATGGAGTGTCATCATAGACTTCATATTACTGATAAACTGACGTCTTTAATTTTCTAATTGTATCATTGGATCATTTGAGTTAGAGAGGAAAAAGATGTATTGATCACTGAGTCTATCTCCCTGCAAGTACAGAATAAAGTCTGTCCCAGAGAGGATGTATCAAATGTTATATATAGTACCTAAATAATACAGTGATGGATGTGTTAAAAATGCAGATAGATGGACACACAGATGTGCATTAAACTGATACTACATTTGATCTACCTCTGTTCTCAAAAAAATATAAGTGATAGAAACTAAACAATCAAAAATGCCTTCATTTCATCCTGATTGTATCTGTAGGGTTGATTATTACTCGCTATTCACTACCAATGTATTCTTGCCAAGTAGTTCTGACTTGGTAGCTTGGGTAAAGACTAAAGTCCAACCAAAAGGCTGGCGCTACTTTGTCGCTCTTTCTTTTGCAGTTGGCCCTTTGATAGGCAGATACTGCGGAACCAAGACCCCTTCTGAGATCCACTCAGCTACTGGTATTCTCTCGCTTACCTTCCACACTGATCTTGCAGTTGCTAAAGATGGCTTCTCTGCCCGCTACTACTTGGTACAGCAGGAGATCCCGGAAAGTAAGTTGGAAATTTTACGGTCAGGCCTGTTTGTGAGACTCATACAGTCATGTGAGCTTTTTATCTGAATTTCTGGGAGTGTTTCCATCATTTCGTCTGTCTGTGTATGCAAGCATTTGTATGAGTGAGTCAGGATGAGTGTTTTCAAGAGGTCATTTTCCCAGAGAGTGGAACAGAGAGAAATGAATGTAAGTATATTTTAGCTTCTTTAGTTAAGGATGAATAGCAATTTCCATCTTAATTTTACCTTTTCACTTGCTCATAACATTCTTAAATTCCTTTTGGGTTGAAACTCCATGTCTGGTCTCAATCAAAAGGTTTTTTGGAAAATATGGGCAAAATTGGTACACCCATATTATTGAAGAGTGGGGGGAAAATACACACTTTTCCCAAAATACACTTTCCCAAAGTGCCCATTGGAATTTTACATTTGTCTAATTAAAAAATGCCTGAAGCTAGGAAGTTCAAACCTAATCTTGTTTTATTAGCCCTTGTTAAAGAAGGGGAAAATATTTGGTTTGATTAAAGTAAGTACTGTTCTTTTAAAATTATGAACATTTAAATTCAGCAAGTTAACACAGGCATGTTAGGAAAAAAAAATTTTTTTCATGGCATCCTTCACTTAAGAAAATGGTCATGAGCTTTCTGTTACTGTCACACTGTCATGCCACGTTACAACAGAAAATAGCTTCAGGACACCCTCTCCTAAATTTCAAGCCCTTCCCTCTCCAAAAAAAAAAAAATAATAATAAGGGAGTGTGGCTGTGGCCCCCACATTGAGAACTCATAATCTAGAGCAGTTTAGAATAATGGACATACACATTTAAGGTCTGCTGTGCTAAGGACATTTGCATTATGGCTATCTCTCTTCAGTAGTCTTGCATTAGGTATGTCTCAGTTAGGAATGCCTCAATTAGGGTTGCATGAGTTAAGGATGCCTCAGTTAAGGTTACTTCAGTTTTTCATTTTTACTTCCCCCCCCCCCCTTTTTTTTTACCTATTTTTTCCCCTTTTTATTCTCTTCTTTAAAAACAGGGAAGTTAAATGTAAACGCTAATGGTAATGCACCATAAAGTTTGAAAAATCAAAGGGACTAAAGTCAGAATTAATGCAAAAATGTTAGAGTCAAATCCTGCTCTCATTCACGCTGGTATAAATTGAGACTTTAACGGCACCACTTAGAGCATAATTTGGCCCGTGTTTCTAGTATGGTGTTAAGTCAGCTGTGTTTCACATATGGGACATTAGTAGAGCAACATCAGTTTACACCAATTGAGGGTCTGGCTCATGAAATATTTGCTTCTGATGTTTTCTTTGTGGAATTTATCTTACTGTTTCTTATGAAACATATGCGTAAAATAGATAAGATGTGAAACGTGGCTGAGCTAATGTAGATTTAAAAGTCTTAAAAGAAATTCAAAAAGTTGGGTGCTGGATCTCCCAGTCTTAATGGTAGCAAGCTTTTAAGACAGTGTACCCCATTCAGCTCATAGGACTTCCCAATAGAACAACACATACCCACACATAGACAGCTTTCAAGTCTGAGCACCAGTCTTGATCACTCATATAGTTTCCCATTTGACTCTGGCAATGGTGGCATATGGCAGAGATTGCATTCCTTTGTGCATTCCTTTTCTGCCTTTCCCCACTTTGACTGGGGGCTAGAATTCAGCTCTTGACTTCAGGAGGTTATAAGTTGCCAAGAAGGTTCACAACCAGGTGAGGGGCTTGGCACATCTTGATATGGGGTGGGAGGGGGAGGGATCATGGTTACACAAAGGTAGAATAACCCCATCATAGATGGGAGAGGATCTGGACTGAGCCACATGTGTTAATTTGCTGAGGATCTTGCAAACATAAGGCCAATCCTGTCCTTAATGTTGCCTAGTTTTTTGCATTGGATATATGTGCACAGATATTTCTGTGTAAATCCCATCATCTTGACAGACATATGCGTATGATCTCGGATGCTGGTGAATAATTCATGATTTACTTCCAGTTGGAAGTAAAAGATACAGAATTTGTAAATTTGTCTCTGTGCGTGTTTGTGTGTGTGTGTGTCTGCTCCAGACTTCCAGTGCAACGGTCCTTTGGGGATGGAATCTGGCAGGATCTCCAATGAACAGATCACTGCCTCCTCCACCTACTCGGATGGGAGGTGGACCCCACAGCAGAGCCGACTCAACAGTGATGACAATGGATGGACTCCCAATTTGGATTCCAACAAGGAGTTCCTCCAGGTTCGTACAGATCCCCATGAGAGGAAGAGGAAATGCAGTCCTAAATTATCGAGGATGAACATTATATCTTGATTTTATTAAGGCTTTTGGCACAGTCTCACATTACAAACTAGGGAAATGTAGACTAAATGAAAATACTATAAGGTGGCACAAGTGCTTGAAGAACTGTACTCAAAGAGTAATTATCAATGGTTCTCTGCCAAACTGGGAGGATGTGTCTACTGGGGTTGCACAAGAGTCTGTCCTAGGTCTGGTACTAGTCAACATTTTCATTAATGACTTGGATCATGGAGTGGAGGGTACACTTATGACATTTTCTAGGAGGGGTTGTAAGCACTTTGAAGGACAGGATTAGAATTTAAAATGGCCTTGACAAATTGGAGAATTGATCTGAAATCAACAAGATGAAATTCAATAAAGACAAGTGCAAAGTACTAGACTCGGGAAGGCAAAATCAACTGCACAACTACAAAATGGGGAATAACTGGCTAGACAGTGGTAGTGGTGAAAAGGATCTGGGGTTTGTAATGGATCATAAATCGAATCTGAGTCAACAATATGATGGAGTTGTGAGAAGCGCTAATATCATCCTGAGGTGTCTTAACAGAAGTGTAGTATGTAAGACATGGGAAGTAATTGTTCTGCTTCATTCAGCACTGGCGAAGGCTCAGCTAGCATGCTGGGTGCAGTTTTGGGCTCCACATGTTAAGAACGATGTGAACAAACTGGAGAGAGTCCAGCAGAGAGCAACAAAAATGATAAAAAGTTTAGAAAACCTGACCTGTGAGGAAAGATTAAAAAAATGGATTTGTTTAGTCTTGAGAAAAGAAGTCAGAGGGGGGACCTGATAAGTATTTTCAAATATGTTAAGGGCAGTTACCGAGAGGATGATCAATTGTATTCCATGTCCACAAGAGGTAGGACAAAAAGTCATGGGTTTAATCTGCAGCAAGGGAGATTTAGGTTAGATATTAGGAAAACTTTGTAATGATAAGGTTGGTTAAGAACCAGAATAGGCTTCCTGGGCGGTTGTGGAATCCCCATCATTGGAGGTTTTTAAGAACAGGTTGGACAAACCCATGGCAGGGAGGGTCTGGGTTTACTTGGTTTTACATGGTCCTGCTGCATCACAGGGGGGGATGCACTAGCTGACTTCTAAAGGTCCCTTCCAGCCCCACATGTCTATGATTAATGTGCTGTAGAGATGGAAAATTTGGGCTATAATACTAGGCTTTGCAACAGTTTGTGTTGCCAGACAACTGCTGCAGCGTGCAGTATTGAACTGACCTCTAAATCGCTTTTGTCAAAAGCATGGTATGCTAGAGGCCCAGAATTGTCTTCTGAGCAAGTGCTGAAAGGGCAAGCTGGCATTGGCAGGCACCACTGTGCGAGCCTTGTAGCCAGCATTGGCAGAGCGACGCTGGGAGAAAGCATCTCTGCTGGAGGCAAAGCTGACTTTGGCAAGGCCCCACCAGTGCACTCCAAACCTTCAGCTTTCCTCTCTCCTCTGCTTTGAGCCACGCTGACCATCTTGCGGTTAAACTGACCTGCCTTTGTGACATGCAGAGTCAGCAGTGGGTGAGCTGCTGTTTAGGGAAGTCAGGAAGACTCTGCTTTTGTGAAAGGAGCCTGCTGCTGGCCCATTAACATTCCTGCACAAGTCATGACTTGACCTTATGCCCCCTGAACCTTGATGGACTTTCCAGAGAGCTGAGAGAGAGAGTCCTGCTATTTACCGAGATCATTGACGCTGCAGCCAGCCTGATGGCTGGAGTCTTAGCAAAGTATTGTGAATGTGCAGCTAGAATAATATTTATTCTGCTGAAGATGTAGTAAGCACTGGCAGTGTGGAGTTCTGTTCGGGATTTGACAGAGGAAAGGCTTTCTTTAGGACCTCCTTAGATGCGCACTGTCTGTTCACAAAGGGTTTCTGAGTGGATATAGCATTGTGAGATGTTGCCTGCTAAATGGCAGTAAGAACTGTAGGTACTGAAATGTTATTGCCTGAAGCAGATGTCTAATTCTTCATTCATAGCAGTGCTACTAAGCCAGCTCTCATGACCTTTTTTAACACACATAACTAAAAAGAATTGAAAATTGCTGCTCTTGCTAATGGGACATCATGACTCTATTTTACATTGAAAATCTCTGTCCCATGGCCTCTGTCCCATTTAAAAGCACGTAGGCTTTCAATTTTAGTGACAATACTGTTGTCTGGTCTGAGAGGGGGACTTTGCACTTTCACTTATGGCCAAACTTCAAAGTCCTTAATCAGTTTCACCTAGTCCTCACACTAGCTAAATTCCTGCTGAGGTCAAACCCTGTTTTTTTCCATTGAAATCAATGGGATTTTGCTTAAAGACTGATCACAAATTGAGAGAGGGCATCAGGATTTTGCCCCTTGTGATCAATCACACATTCATACACTGTCACATTGCCTGTTTTGTACTTAAACTATTTCCCCTCCACCAATTGTTGTTGCTTTTGTTTATTATCTGTATCACTGGAGTGCTGAAATGTCCTGATAGAGATCAGGTCCCCACTGTGCTAGGTTCTGTAGAAACAAAGCAAGAAACAGTCCGTGCCCCAAAGAGACTACAAATAGACAAGACAAACAGAGGGGGAGAGGGAACAGAGACACATGGGACACACTTTACTCTTGCTTTCCCCCAAAATTATAAAATTACCACAAAATTGCAGAGCATGAAACATTTTTTCTCTCTGGCATGTTCAGTTAAGTGGTCTGAAAATCAACCCTAGAAAAGGACTGCCAAGTTTCCAAGCCACTGTGACCTGTACACAGAACACTTGAGTGAGGGCAGTGGCAAAAGTGTCAGCTGTGTTTTCATGCTCTAACAAAACTGAATGAGATATTAGGCCAGATCCTCAGTTGGTATAACTCAACAAAGCTCCAGCAGAGCTGCACCAACTGGAGCCATGCTGTTCACCATCTGGCCCTTAGTTTTTAAAAATGTGGGGATGATCCAGCCCGTCATGGGACTGATGGTTGTCACCATCATTTTCTTTGTTCTCCTTTCCCTTCTCTCCCCATCCCCAAACAGGTGGACCTTCGTTTCCTGACTATGTTGACAGCCATTGCTACCCAGGGCGCCATCTCCAAAGAAACACAGAATGGCTACTATATCCGCTCATACAAACTGGAGGTCAGCACCAACGGTGAGGACTGGATGATGTACCGGCATGGTAAAAACCATAAGGTAAATGCATTGTTCCTTAGCAGCTGCACCCATGGGATCCTTGCAGTCAGTGGAGGAGTGGGAGGGAAAAGGCAAGAATACATTTTACAGACTTAGGGATTTTCTTTTTAAGGACCATTTTGCTGACACTGTTTGGTTAGGGCTGAAAAACTACATGGGGAGGCCTTCTCCAGAAATGATCTTTCTCATCTATAGAGCAATCAGGAAACACCATTCCTTGGAAAACCTGGCTGCTGTTGCCTCTTGTTCAGTGGAGAGAGAGAGTCTGCAGTATGTTCTTTGACTGCAAATGAAGGAGAAAATGCTTTTCACAGCCCGTGTTTTGCCTTACAAGATTCATTGAGCATTTATGGCTGAAGCCCCATCCCCATGCTGGGTTAACAATCACAAAACCACATGAAACTGCAATTCAGGAGTTATTGAGGCCTGGAAATGAAAGGGCACAAATCCTAAGAGGGGATCACAGTGTCCTGGAGAATAAAGTGAACAATAAATAACAAGGAGCAATTCCGTTTGTCAGGCATACGGATCTGCAATAGCAATCACAGTTGGCAGTAATGCTTGTGCCTGCTCTAGCCTCAGCTCCTGGAAGCGTGTGGTGGGGTGGGGAGGAGGCTTGTGTGTAATATGAATGTTTGACCCTTGGAGATCTTTGAGCCTCTGGATGCACAGCGAAGGGAACGCTCATGTGGTGCTGTGTATTTGAGAGTGGGTAGGGGAACAGCTGGCTGCACAGAGTGCAGATGTAGATAAAACAGAAGTGGCTGCAGGTAGGTGCGGCATTGTAATTTTCCAAGGCTATACAGGTGTCCTTTAATTAAAGGAACTTATGAAACACCCCTCAGTGCACTGTTCTGGTTGGCATGGAAGTGCTGCTGCGTTAGCATCCCCTACTGGATCATGCACATATCCCCCACACAAGAATTTCCTTGGCACAAGCTGTTCTGTTAAATTAACTGCTGCGGATTGGGCACAAAACTGAGGTGAAGGTGAAGTGATTTCACTGTGACTTTATTTTTTTTTCCATTTTCCTGAGTGAAGCTCTTACCCCTCCATTGGCAGAGCTGCCCTTGGCGTGAAACCCTCTGACTCAGCTTTGCAGCCATTTGTCCAAATATCTTCTTTCCTCTCTGGCCTTGTGAGATTTCATCTACCTCTCAAGTGTCTTTCAGCATGTGTCTCTGGTTCAAACTAACTCCACAGCTAAAAGCAAAAACTGTCTAAGGTGCTTATCTGGTCCCCATTCCAGTTGTATTTGAGCACCTCACACTAACATATGTATCCCAGAACATCCTTGGTGAGGTAAGGCAGTGCTATTACCCTGTCATACAGATGGGGAACTGAGGCTCAGAGGGGCTAAGTGATTTGCCCAATGTCACACCAGAAATCTGTGGCAGAGCAGGGAACTGAATGCAGGGCTCCCAAGTCCTCAGGTAGTGCCCTAACCACTGGACAATCCTTCCTCTCAAAGTTCACTGCAAATCAACTGGCTCCCCTTGGAGTCACACTGAAATCATGAAACTCGACATTTCCTAGAGAAGGGCCTGACCCAAATTCCCAGATCCAAACATGTTTGAGCAGTTTGGATCTGGATCTGCACATGGCAGGTGGGGCCCATCTCTAGAATGTCACCTGACGCCAATAAGAAACTGTTCAGAGACCGTGGCTGCCTCACAGCTGGGGCCCAGTTGTCTCAGAAGGTTGCTAGGCCTTACCCGACCTTTTGAAAAATGTTGGCTGAGTTTCCAGCCTACAACAAAACATGCAAGCAAGGGAGAGGGAGGTTTCATTGGGACCACATTTGCACAACAAACAGGGAATGGGCAAAACCACAGCTAGAAAGGTATGATGTAAAAAAGCTGTTCGGTCAGGCTAGTTTTTAAGTTGCCATTTGCAGGAAACTTGCAAGTCAGTATCAGTTTCAGTGTGAAGCAGATTTAGACAGTGATTTTTGTCATGCCTGACTTTATCCTTCCCTGCCACATGACTCTGTAGACAAGAGACCAGATCCTCAGTTGGTGTCAATCAGGGCAGCTGTGTTGACTTCAACAGAGCTAAGTTATTCTACACCAGCTGGAGATCTAGTCCACAAAGTGTGAGACCCAGATCCTCCGCTAGCGTCACTCTGCGTAAATGCGCAGCAGTCAGTGGAGCTTTGCCCATTGACACCAGCTGAGGATCTGTATTTAAAAAGGCAATTGAGCTACACAACCTCCTTCAAGCCCATTCTCTGCCTTAATTTTTAAATATAAATCTCTCCCTCTTTACTCCTTTATGTTCATTCCAGCCTCTCTCCCTTATGCTGGACTCGATTTAGCAGATGCCCCCTGAGGCGGGTTGGAGAAGTAATTGCTTTTTGGTGACTTGCCTACCCCAAAATCAGGGTGATTGATTCCCCTTCCCTTTAAATGTTCAGCCTCCAGCAGCTGAGCAATAGCAGGATGAGTCCTGAACCTCTTGACTCAATGGTACATCCCCAAGCCCCGTCGCACAGCTCAGCCCATTGAGCACTGGAGAGCTGGCCGTGCCTCTCCTTTAACGTTAATCTCTGCTGTGCTTTCATTAGGAAATCTCCCAGATGTCTGTATTTAATGTGCAGATTCTGCACTGTTCACGGTGCGTCAGAGCAGCTCTCCGCACAGTTCAAAGTGAAATAGTTGAGTAAACCGTGCCAAATAGATTTGTCAAGTCTGCCGCAGCTTGATTTGATGCCACGAGGAGTAGGGAGGGGTAGGGGACTCTGTATTCCTATGTATTCACGTCTAGATGGATCAGCCCATTAGAGGCTGCGCTGAATCTCTCCCTCTTGCCTGTGTAAGGTGGGCTGAGAGCCATGCGTAACAGGCGCTACCAGCGGGTCAGCTAACATCTACATCCGAGAGCTAAAGAGAGAGAAAAAAGAGGGAAAGGAATGAGCACAGGAGAGGTATGGAGCAGGTCTGACCTCCCCTCCAGTGCTTGTGGTGCTGAGGAAAAGGGGGGGAATGTGGTGTTTACTGCAGAATTTGAAGGCTAGACTTCAATTCCCCAACTGCTGTCAGCATTGATACAGTGTACCAAAGGGAAGGGAAGAGGAAAAAGGAGAATGAAGTGGAGGAAAACAAGATCAATGAGAGCTCAAGGCAGGGGGGGACGACTGTGCTGTTTTCTTGCAAAGCGCTATTACGTTTAGGGGAGGGGGAAGGGGAAAGGAGGGTAGCGAAATTACAGACATGCTGCCCGAATGAGATCAGGACTAATCATAGTCTTTCTGTTTCTGCTCCTGTCCACCAACCTGCCTCCTCAGCTCAGCTGCTCCCATTCAACAGGTGAGGAGGCTGTGCTTTGCAGAGAGGAAAGTGATTACAGCTTAGTTTGGGGCATTGCAGACGAGCTTCTCTCCACATATAGCCTAGAAAATTGTGCTCATATGCAATACGTACACATTCATATACATCAATGTGGAATAGATGTGCCTATTATACATTACTCCATTAGTGTCCGTCTGTCTCTATCTCTTTCTCACACAATCACTCTCTCTCTCTGTCTCACTCACACACACACACACACAACATGGGTGTAGGGTGCAAAATATGGATGCAAATTTCAAACACTCCAAAATATGTGGGGGCTTCTCTTCTGTTGTGCATGTGCACACTGTTTATAATTACACCACAAAACAGAGAATCGATGGACCCAATAGGTTATATTTCCAAGCACAATATAGTGTCCATTTATATCGCATCTGTTACTCATCAGGCATTTTTGTAAAAATGTAACGAAAAGTACTTGATCTCTCACTTTGGTTGTATACAAGAACATCTGTGTTCAATGATCTGGGTGAAAACTCACTCCTGTGGCTTCTTTATCTAGTGAGCTCAAGGGAAGATCTAGCCCTCGGTCCACACAATCTCTTCTGCACTAAAGTACTGCGCTGCAGATGTTTAACCCAAGTCTCCCAAATCCTGACGTGCTTTCACTATTTGTGCAAATGAAACAGGGATTATTTAGGATTTGTCCATATCTGGAAAATTAGGGCCCATAATTCACCCCTGGAGCTGCGCCTGTGGAGAATTCCCTAGCCTACCTGCAGCCCGACACTTCTTGGGCTTGATTCATGCTTTGTGGCAGACCAATCGCTCCCATTGCCCTTGGGTGCCAGCTGACTCCTTGATCTAGGACTTGTCCTAAATATATAGGATCCTATATTATATCTTTAATGGGAATAAGTTTTGATCCAGTAAAGGGCACTCTCAGATGCAGAGATTCCACCATAGAGATGGTTCTCTGCCCAGTTACACAGGGCCCAGTCCTGCATGCATATCTCAGACAATGCTCCCATGCCAGGCAGTGGGAGTAAGAGGTGGAAGCTGAGATGCACTGCTTTCTGTTTGGCTGCACGATCAACTTCCCCCCGCCCCCTTCCTGGATTTAATAAATGCAGGACAATCCATCTCCTCTTCTCCAGAATCCTCACGCCACCAAGCTGCCCTGCTCCCAGTTTTAGGTCCTCCTTATTTGACAAGAAAAATAATCTCCCCTACTTCTCTTCTTCATGCTTCTCTGTCTGAAATTCTGAAACCCTAATCCTGTTAACGTGCTCTGTTCCAGGCCTCTGTCTCCATAGGGTAACCTAATCCTGCAGTAAATCTAGTCCATGCGGAGAAAGAGAGACACACACAGATGGGGGAAGAGTGGCTGCTCTCCCTGCCCCTAACCCAGAAAACACAAAACCTCTCCCTTTAATGTCCAAAAAAATTGCATGATGACAAAAACAGCCCTATAAATAAATAAGGCGAGAGGTTGTACCCAACCATAAACTGCTTTTCGGATTTAATGGTGCTTTTCTTGCCTTTGCTTCACTTCTGACTCGGCAGCTGGCAGGATTTCCACACCTGCTGGAACTAATGCAGCTTAAAAAAATCCCCTAGCTGACAAGGGAAAGTTTTAAAGTGAAGGGTGTCCTGAGTATGATTTACAAGTGGAGGTAGGGGTGAGAGGGAAACCCACCCTAGCATCATCTAGCCCCAGCATCTTCCCCCTTCCCTGAATTTCTAAAGCAAATTAGCTGTAAGCAAGCAAGTCAGCGTTCATTGATTATCAATTTAATTTTACATGTAAACCTGCCAACTGGACTAAAATGGAAGTAAATATAAAAGTGTAGGGAGGGGACGTGTAGATCTTTAATGCTGCAGTGAAAATGAAAAGCCTTGGCTGTTGCTTAGAAGATGCTTTTAATTTGTTAATGGTTTTCATAGTTGTTTTCCAACTCTGCCACCCTTGTGTGTGTGTGTGTGTGTTTTCTATCTTTCATATATATACATATATGTATATATCCAGCCAGATCCTGGGATTGTGTAAATCATTGTAGATCCATTTAAGACTTAAGTCAAGGAATCTACCTTGATTTATCCAGCTGTGGAGCCGATGCATCATATCGAGTGGGTTACAATGTACGGAGGTGGGGAGAAAATGTGATGTTCTCTTTGTGTAAGAAAACATCTCTGCTTCCTTGGAGCTCTGGATTTCACAAGTTTTCTTGCTGATTCTTCCTGTGCTATGAAAGTTAACTCCAGGCACAATTCAAAGCCTACTGAAAGCAATGGGAATCTTTCCATGGATCTCAAGGGGCTTTGGATCAGACTTTTAGTTGAAAACAAATTAGATCAACAAATGATTTCTCATCAACAGGTCAGCACCCAGCAACTCAAAAGAACCAAGGGGGCCAACGTTTTCAGAAGTGATCAGTGATGTTTGGTATCTCAATTATGGGGGAGAGGGTACTCAACTTGAGAGACTTTATGGGGCCTGATTTTCTGAAGGTGCTGAGCACCCACCCTCCAAAAATCCCACGCCCTAAAGGTGTGCCATGCCAGACACCAGATAGTATCACCCCCAAATTAGTAGTTGCTCTTCTAAATGTAGGCCACATGCAGGTCTGAGGCTGATCCTGTTAGTGCAGATGATAGGAAAACTGGAGGTAAGGTGTAGCAATGCAACCAGCTTCAAGAGAGATTGAATGTTTAGGGGACTGGCAAAACCATCTAATAGAGTAATGCAAAATAAGTAATCTTGGAGCAAGCACCACAGTTAAGGGGTCTGATGAGGACAAAGATTTGGGGCTTATTGTGGAAAAAACTATTAAAACTGTCAGCCCCAAGCAGAGGTGCAGTAACAAAGGCACGAGAGATGCTAAGGTCACAGCTACACTACAGGGGCTATAGCAGTATAGTTCTGGCACCATAGCTGTGCTGGCATATCCCCATAACACATTAGACACAGCCTACACCGACAGAAGGGATTTTTCCATCCCTGTTGGGATTTCACTCCCTGAACAATGATAGCTAAGGTGATGGAGTTGCATCTACACCAGGAGTTAGGTCAGCATAGCTGTGGTGCTCAGGAGTGTGCATTTTTCAGTGGGTTGACCTCTGTTTTAAGTGTAGACCAGGCCTTGGTCCCATAGTCTACAAAATGTGACATTGTTACTGTGTAAAGCTCTTAAAAGATATGCCACAAGTGCTTCCTCCCACCTGCTCTGTTCAATATTAATCTCTGTGTGGTGCCAAAGGGAGGATATTACCACGTAGGGGAGGATGCAGCAAGGGCAACAGAGATGTCAGTGGGTCTTAAAAAAAACAAATTGGGGCCACTTCTGCTTGCACATCCTTACCAGCAGCACCTATTGATAGGAGCTGCCCATGACTCATAACCAAAGCCCTGATTCAGCACAGTTCTTAAGCACGTGCCTAACGTGAAACACATGCTGGAGTGTTTTACTGAATCAGGTTCTGTCTGAGGAAGGAACCTGGCCCTAAGTTCTGAAGTAAAATGTAAGGTCAAAGAACTCGTCTCATAAGAAACAGGAGGGTTGGGGGCAACCTAAGAGATGTTTTCAGCATTACAAAAGAGATTGATGAAGTTGTAAGGCCCAGTATCAGCCTTTATTCCATGGGTCTAAATCAGGAGTCACTCTGCTGAAGTCAATGACAACTATTCCAGTGTCAATTCAGAATTAGGCCCATATTTTTTCATACTGCGAAGGGAGTTAAAAAATTAGGTAATATAAACTAGGAAACAAGTCAGAATGGGAATAATCAGCAAATGGACTAGAATAGGATAATTCCCATATGGAATAAATTATCAGAAAAGGTGCCAGAAATAAGAAGGATAAATACATTTAAGAAACGCATAGACCTCTGTTTAGAAAAGGAAGGGACTGATGCACAGGATGAAAAAGCAGGAAACTGAGAATACATTAAACCAAAAAAAGGTTGATTGCATAGAGCTGGAAAACATTTTCTGTTCTCCTATCTTCTGTTCGGTGATGTGGTGCATATCAGCTTTTCAGGGGACATAAAGCGGGAGCATTCACACACACACGCTTGCACACTTGAAGATCATTCACAGCAGCCACCATTTGTCTAACCCTCCTGCTGGAAAAAGGGTGTTTGGTTACTGCTGAGCAAGGAAAAGAGGGGAAGGGGGGACAGACAGGGATAAAATAGGGTATTAAAAACCCATAAGCCATGCTGTGTTGCTAAACAGTACCAGCGTGATCTGTAGTCTCTGGATTAGCATTTCTGTTGAAGTTCAAATCTACTCCAAATCTCAATTATCAACCCTATTGGCAGACAAAGCCTTCCACAGCTCTGCTCTTCACCACCCCATAACTAATGCCATAACTTTCCAGAGGCAGGATCCCAGCGCTTTGCATGGAGAGCAGAGTTGAGGTTGCGGCGCTGTGAACACTGACAGCAACTGTCATGGGTTTAGTGCTGAATTACTCTCTCCCTGCTGTAACAATCTCCATGCCCCAATGTGCTGGATTCCAGAAGAGCTGCATTAATGTGTCCTGTCTGCAGGCTTTAAAAAAATTATGTCAGTGGGAGCCTTATGAAATGGTTCTTAGCTCCTGTTCAAGGCAACAGGCCAGGTTACAGCCTCGCTTTCATTTCTCCGAATCTCAGGAATCTATGGTTGAATTATTTAACTCTTGCCTCTGACAGAGGTGAGTCAGTGCCAGGCATTTTCTTTCTCCACCCTCCTGTTTCACTCTCAGATAAACTTCACGGAAGCTCTTGTGCTTAGCAAAGCATATGTAGGGTAGGAGAGAGCATAAAGTGTAGCCAATGTTGTAGTGTCTGGCTTGAAACAGATGATGCTGTAACCCTGTGAATGCCCTGAAAGCCTGGCATACTCAGAAAGATGTGAGAGCATCCAGCTTGTCCCTGGAAGTAATGATTTCAGCGCCCCAGGGTGGGCAGTTGTACGGCACAGAAAACCAGTTTAAAACTACACTGAAGTTGGATGTTTCCTTTTTCACTTGTCCCATCCTATGGCCCTGAAAACTAAGACAGAAACACGAGTACAGTACATACCCATGCTGTTAAAATAATGGAAGAGAGAGAAAAAAGTTAAAATCTATATGGTCGTTATTGATTATGGCCATCTGGTATTGGCATCTGATTATGGCATCTTCGTACCATGCTAGATCATAAACTGCCCCCGAAAGCTTTCTTTTGTGTGGGAGATGCTGGTGAGATAGGAGGGAGGGATATGTTTCACTTTGGAGAGGTCGGTCATTGATTATAAAAAGCGTGATCCTAAATAATGATGAACTTACACACCAGCGTTCTCTGTAGATCGCTGCATGTTTCACGAAGGTGGGAAAGGATTGCTATCCCCATTTTATAGATGACGAAACCGAGGCACAGAAAAGTTAAGGTCAGAATTGACCTTTCATTTTGGGTGCTTCAGGTTTTTAGGGCCAAACATCCACCATTCCAGTTGAAGCCAACGGGATACAAGGCCCAGCTGGGCACCCAAAATCAGAGGCCATTTTTGGCTTAAGCAACTCATCCAAGCTCACACAATGAATCAATGGCACAGCACACTCACCAGTCCAGCTCTCTATGCACTGCTTCCCAATGCTTCTTACTGCTGGGGCACTAGCCCATCCTAGAAAGCCCCTCCCCATCCTTTTGCTTTGGGTGATTATTTTGCTTAGCAAAGGACATCCTGATATTTTCTCCCCATTGCAGGTATTTCAAGCTAACACTGATGTCACTGAAGTGGTACTGAACAAGATCCACACGCCAGTGCTGACTCGGTTTGTCCGGATCCGTCCTCAAGTCTGGCACAATGGGATTGCTCTCAGACTGGAGCTCTATGGCTGCCGAATCACAGGTTAGGAAATTTCTAGTTCTGTCACTTCTTCCTCTCCACTTCTGTTCCCCTTGTCTGTGCCAGCCTCTCCTAAGTGAAGCAGAGCAAAGGACATTAATTCTGCATTCCTCTCACTTGTGTGCACATGCGCGCGCGCACACACACACACACACACACACACATTCTGCCTGCCTCAGTCTCTTCAGCTACTGGCAGTGCAGATGTCCTGGCTCTGCAAAAGGAGGACACACCCGACTGTTTGATGGGACATACTTTCTGTAAAGGAAGCTATGATCAGCAGACAGGACTCTGTTATGAAAGAGATGTTTTTACCAGACTCAAAAGTGGATGTGGGTGGGAAGCCACCAGCTGGAGCCAGGGGATGATTTGCATTGAGCTTCCAAAAGCGAGGATGTTCTGAACGGCTGCTGAGAGGTTTCTGCGGCCTCGGATCACGGTACTAAAGGGAATCACAGCTGGTTTGTTTTGACATTTCAGTACCTAGCAGTTAAGCGCAGTGGGATGTTGCCCTGCTAGCGTAATGCTGACACATTTCAACATGTTGCCGTATGATTTCTCCCCCTCCCCTGCTCCTTTTCTCTCCGTGCAGATTCACCCTGCTCCAACATGCTGGGGATGCTTTCTGGCCTTATTTCAGACTCCCAGATTTCTGCCTCTTCAACTCGAGGGTACGACTGGTCCCCTAGCATGGCGCGGCTGGTCAGCAGCCGCTCGGGATGGTTCCCACGGATCCCCCAAGCCCAGCCAGGGGAAGAGTGGTTGCAGGTGGACCTGGGAGTCCCTAAGAATGTGAAAGGAGTGGTTGTCCAAGGGGCCCGAGGCGGAGACAGCATCACGATGGTAGAGGCTCGATCCTTCGTGAAGAAGTTTAAAGTGTCTTACAGCATGAATGGAAAGGACTGGGAGTATATACAGGACACCAAAACCATGCAACCCAAGGTAGGGCCTGTCTATCAGAATAAGACCTTTGAGGACAATGATATTTGGCTGGTTATCGCCACATCCAGCCTGTGCTCCACTTGCTGTTCCCACCTGCCTGTCTTCCCAGTGGGGTTGGTTAGTCCCCAGAGAGCGCGCAGGATGTAGGGGGTTTGGGGAGTGGGACGTCAGCCCCCGGATTTCATGAAAAGCCATGACATTCTTCCTTTCTTGTTGTGCTCCATACTCTGCCCCACTTTGGGGAGGTGTGATTCCTCTCATCTCAGGCACCAGCCACTGAGGATGGAGAGTTCTTACTGGTGCTCCCATCCACTGCCTGATGCAAGCAGGAAGAGCTTCTGGTACATCCAAAGGAAGCTTCCCCTCCAAGAGGTGTGACCATCTCGTCTGTGATCTCCAAGCTCTGACAGCTAGGAGGACAAAGGGACCCATCTGACAGTGTGTGGTGTCCCTGGAGATTGGCTAAATACTTCCTTTTAAAGGAAGATGCCTTCTAGGTGTTACTTACACCCAGAGACAAGAGGGTGATGATGTAGGTCACATGTTCTCAACCTTTTCTACACCACAAACCCCTTTCTGCATACTGAAACAATCCTGGAACCCCCCTTTCCCATCTACATGGGACTCCCACTGTCCCCAGATGTAGCACTTGTGGGGCGGGCAGGATGACTGTGACCCCCCTGCTCTTAGAAAGTAAGTCAGTGGATTCTAGTTAACATCTTCGTGCACGGGGGTATGAATGTTTCTCCTCCTGGAGGTTTGAAAGAGTTGCACTTTTTGCAACATTGTAACAATCCAATCCCACAAATAAGTTTTGTGGGAGGAGCTGCAATAATAATCATACTTTTGTTCCCAATATCCTTGAGTTGATGCTGGCAGCCTACAGGGGAGATGTCTGCAATGCTTGGCCAGTAACTGCAGCTTAACCACTGGGGAAAAATGAGAATTCAATAAATCCAGGGACAAAATGTGATGTCATTTATGCTGGAAGCTAGTGGAGTAACGCCAGCCTTGCACCAGTGTGCAGCTTGGATGGGAATCTGGCATGGAAGATACAAAGTTTGGGCCGAGGCGTGTAGTATGGTTTCGTTAGAAACAGACTCCACGTTCCTCTGGAGACTGTGTTGGGAACAGCATATTTTCACTTCCAGAGCAACAAGCTGGAAACAAGACCCAGAGCAGTACAGCCAGAACTGTCCGTTTCAGGTACAGCAGGGTACTGCCAGATCTGCGCTATCTAGGCTGAACCTGAGCTGCCTTCTTTTAGCGTAGCCTCTTGGTTCCTGAACTTCCTTCCCCATTTTCATACTCTGTCCCTTATCTGTCCTATGTGTGGGACAGTAGGATAGCACCAAGTTTAGGAATCCTCATCATGCTTCTGTAACTTCCTGCAGTGAGTGATCTTTTTCTATCTACTGTGCTTCAGGTTCTTTTGCTTTATGACAATGGACAATGATTTTGGACTGTGGACCATAAGATTCAGATGAACATGAACTAGTAATTGATTTGCCAGAATGCTTCATGTTCCAGGTTTATTGGTGGCTAGTATATATGATGCATAATTAGCCTCTCTCTTTCTTTGCAGCTTTTTGAAGGCAATGTGCATTATGATATCCCTGAAGTCCGAAGGTTTGACCCCGTTCCTGCACAATATATCCGGGTTCACCCAGAAAGGTGGTCTCCAGCAGGGATTGGGATGCGTTTGGAGGTGCTGGGCTGTGATTGGACTGGTATGAACCTTGCTTTCATTTCTAGACTCAGAAGGTCATTAGAACATGGTGATATTTCTTGAAATAGTAAAGTAGGTGGGACACAGGTATTTCTCTCTCCCTACATTCCTATCAGGAGGTGGTGTTATAATTCTGCAACATCATCAGAGATAAACCTGAACTATGAAGCTACAGTTTACAGCGTGATCCAAATCCATACTTTATACACTAAAATGTGGTCAGACTTGGTGCTGTGCTTGAGACAAGATCTAGCTGCAAAAGTTAGACCCAGATCTAGAAGATTCAGATCTGGGGTTCTGGGGCAGGCCCATCTCTGATTCTTATTTACTATCTGAAAGGCGATCACCTCCCATTTTTATTGTTATTACTAATACTACATTCATGTCTAGAGGCCCTAACCAAGATCAAGGCCTTTTTGTGCAAGTCATTGTACAAACGGAGCAAGAAACATTCCCTCTCCTAAAGAGTTTATAATCCAAATAGACAAGAATAAAGGCTAGGAGGGGAACCAGAAGCACAGACAGGTAAAGATGTGATTATACAAGGTCACAGAGCAGGTCATTGCCAGAGGCAGGAATAGAACCCAGTTGTCTTGATTCCCAGTCCAGCACCCTCTCTGCTAGATCACACTACCTCTCCGCTAAGGAATTTTTTCTCTGTCATTGAGTACCACAGAAATCTTGATGCCGATGAATCTTGAGACAGTTGTAGAACTTCTAGGGCCAGGGAACCAAAAGTTCATCCACCTTGTTTTCATAACTGGAACAGCTGCCCTCGCCTTGAATACGGAGGTGTGACCCATGAAAACTACGGAACAAATTCACTGAGGCCGATGGGAGTTGTACCCATTTACACCAGAACTAAATTTGGTCCTCTGAGTTGCAAATGTGAAATGGTCCATCTTGGGCCATATTTGAAAATCTCCCCTCCTCCTTCCCTGGGCACAAATTAGCTTGATGCTGTCCCTTTGGGCTCTAGGGCTATTCTTGTATTTTTGGGTTTTTCTAAATAATACAATGATCTGTTTAAATCTGGATCTGGTCTCCAGATGTCAGTGGTAAAGAGGTGTGATTTCCATGTAAAACAACATCTGTATAAGGCATTTTCTTGTAAGAGTGCCTGCTCCAAGAAACTGAAATGAAGTATAGCCCATTGCTAGCCTTTCACTAGGCTTTTACTACCCCTCTCTTCTATTGTGCATACAAAATATGTTACAAGCATTTACGAGCAAATTATAAAACAAAGCAAAAAAAATATTAAGGGTGAAATCTTGATTTCATAGATACCAATGGCAAAAATTCCCATTGAGTTCAGTGGGCAGAGAGCTCACCCTAAATTATTTATCTTTAAATCAAGACACCTCTGGCTGAAGTTTTATGGCCTGTAATATATAGCAAGTCAAACTTCATGATCATAATGGTCCTGTCTGGCCTTAAGGTCTATGAACTTTTGAAAACATTGATTTGTAGCATATCACTGGTTTTTAGCAGGGCACATCTTTTGGCAGATGTGAATTGCACCCTCGGTTGAATTGTGGAGGCAGATCTAAATACTGTTGGCTTTACTTCTTACGTAGTTAGACACCCACATACTCAGATGTGCTCTTGCAATTCATTTTGTGTGTGTGCAGACTTTGCAGGTAAAACCCACAGGTCAGCATGTGTTGCGTGTTCACCTCTGTGCCTGATCCACAGCGGATGTGAGTCTGTTTCTGCCCCCAGCTAGAGCCTGCCTCTTTGAGTCAAGCTGTAGAGACTCTTGTTTTTAACTAGAGAGATCCCTGCTTCAATCCCTGGTGTGTCCGTCAAGATAGCCGGCTCAGGCAGCCACAATTTACATGCAGAGAAGAGAGAACAGGCCTTAGACTAGCTGAAGATTTACTCATACTAGGCCAGATTTTCTCCTCTACTCCAGTGGCCTTCAATCTTTCCAGATGGCTGTACCCATTTCAGAAGTCTGATTTGTCTTGCGTACCCCAAATTTCACCTTACTTAAAAACTATTTACAAAATCCGACCTAAAAATACAAAAGTGTCACAGCGCACTATTACTGAAAAATTGCTTACTTTCTAATTTTTACCATATAATTATAAAATAAATCGATTGAAATATAAATATTGTATTTACATATCAGTGTATAGTATATAGGCAGTATAAAGAAGTCATTGTCTATATGAAATTTTAGTTTGTACTGACTTTGCTAGTGCTTTTTATGTCGCCTGTTGTAAAACTAGGCAAATATCTGGATGTTGATGTACCCCCTGGAAGATCTCTGCGTACCCCCACAGGTACGCGTACCCCTAGTTGAGAACCTCTGGTCTATAGAAACAATTGGACTGTGACAAGTTGGGGTGCGAATCAACCCTGTGCTGCCCTGTCTCTGTCTGGCTATCCATGTGCACTCTGCTGATCCTTGGAGCCAGTCCTGCTTCAAAGCGGACTAGATCAAAGTGCTCTAATGGAGTGCACACGGTTAGTCCACAGCATACTAGTGTGGGGTAAATTCAGCCCCAGCTTGCTGCAATCTACTTGTTTGTGTAGATGATCCCTAAAACATGACTCTGTTGTGTAGGTGAGATCCAAACATGTTGCTGAGCTGTGCTTAAGTCTGGCTGTGAAGCCCAAGGCTGTAGAACTTGCTTGGGAATAAGATCAGAGGCTTGGTTAAAACGCAATGGTTGAAAATGCTTTCAAATATGGTTACAAGTTGTAGTGTGGACCCCGCCCAACCGTCACTATTTCTATCAATGTCTAGCGACTGCATTGATTCAAACAGGTAACTAGTAGCTGCTAAGCTCAAAAATGACTAGTTGGCAGGTAGCTAAAAAGAGGTGAAGTGACTGTTCAGCAACTGGTTTGTATCAAAGACCTGCCAACATTTTTCCTCTGAAGATTGGAGATTGACGAATGTTAGCTTGTGGCCATTCTTCTCTCCTTTGAAGTTCCAGAGGTCTGGTTTCAATTGCCTAACGGCTTCGCAGCATGATCTGCAGTTAGCTCTTGCGGCACAGACACTGCCAGGTGGAAGAGAGAGACCTTCTCCTTCTGACTTTCCATTTCACACCCCACGTTGGCCCTGCTATTTTCATTATCTTGTCTCTCGATCTTGTCACGCTCCATCATTGTAACTGAGTCTCTAGGTGCGTTGCTGCATACCGTGCTGGGCAATGGAACTATACCAATTTATACCAGCTGAGCATCTGGATTGTATATGGCACTTTGCCTTTCAAGGTCCTTTCCCATTGTCACATTTCTACCATAAATCTCGGAGCCCAAGAACAGCAACAACAAAAATATGTACAGAGTCGAAGTAACTTGCAGCTTTTAACACGTTGCCTTCAGCTGGTGTTTTCATTTAATGACTGTTTTTGTGCCTTGCTGCTTGCAATTTGCTTCTCAGTAACATTTGGAGTTTTATGGGGTAGTAACAAATTTGGACTTAAATATTAGGAGGCTTTGAGGTTGTTCAGTATTTTACTATGAATAAAAGGCAGCTGAAGGAAAAAAAGGAACACAAGAGTTTATGTGCAATATTTTTAACAGAAGCTGGGAAGCAGTGCATGGAAAATATTCAGTGTATTTAGCCACTTCCCTCAGCTTCTGTTTATTAAATAATATCCTGAAGGGTGCCGACAAAGAATTGTGATCGCACTTACTAGAGCAAAGAAACCTTTTTAAACCTGGGACAAATACTGACTGTGCTGACTACTCTACTCCCCATAGAAAACAAGAGGAAAATGGAGCCTAATGTCATGTATCATTGATCTTAATATCCTCTCATTCTCACTCAAATTTCATTGACACCTGCTTTTAGATAGGTTCCCAGAGTCTATATGGAAGAGAGGGAAATGGGACAGAGCCACTTTAAAGCTACTGTCAGGAGGCTGGGGCATGAAACCAGACGCTTTCTGCCTTGAGCCAGAGCGTGCTAGGGATTCTCTGGGTCCATTTGTGGTAATATCATTTGCGGTGTTGAGTGACTTGTTTTTATGAAACTGGCACAATTGGTGGGAATGTTTTCTGATGTCGTTATGCCTTTATGAAAGAAAGGAATGTGCTGCCTGGGATCCCTGTTATTCAGCATAACAACAAACCTGCTAGCTAGTATACTTACATACATAAAAATAGCATGTCAGTTTAAAGGAGATACTTGTCCTGCAGGGTCCACAGGTCAGAGAATTCCCTGTTTCCATTTTGTATGTAAAAGAAGCCTCACAAGTGATTCAAGCCATGTTGACATTTGAAGCATGTCGGAAATTACTGCCGCTTTCTTATCCTCTCATGATAAAACTCAGAAAAAAAGTGTTCTGTTTGGTTTCCTCTGAGTATGAGGCCCATTATCATCTGTTCTCCTTCGTTGTCTTTATGCAGATGTAAAGCCCACTTCAGAGACACTGAAGCCCACCTTGAAGAGTGAGGAGACCACCTTCCCATACCCCACTGATGAGGAGACGACCGAGTGTGGTGATGGCTGTGGAGAGGGTGATGGTACGTAGCAGACCTGGGCACCCTTAGCACAGTAAATGATGGGTTAATAGTGAAGTGAACACACTCATCTTTCCATTGGCTTCTACCTGATGGGACTGAGTCCTGGAAACCTGTAGAATGATATTACTAGTGAAGGGTCAAGCACCAAAGAATCAGGGTCAAAGTCTGCTCTGTTGTACCAGTGAAGGATAGTACAGTGAGGAAGGACAATACAGTATTAAGGGCATTAGCTTGGGGCTTGGGAGACCCAGGTTCAATTCCCTGTCCCACCACAGATTCCCTGTGGCCTCTCCATACCTCAGGTCCCCATCAGTGACATGGCGATAGCAGTGCTGCCCTACCTTGTGCATGTGTTGAGAGGACAAAATTATAAAAAGTTGTAGGATGCTCATGTAGTATGTTAATGGGGCCTTATAAGTACCATAAATATGGAGGGGAGTGACCCCACTGAATTCAGAGTTGGGAGGTTTGGATAAGTACCCAAAAGCATGGACACTTATTCAGACCCTATGAACCTGCAAACTTTGACTAGATATTGCGTTACAAGAGGCTTCCGGGTTAGATTTCTCCCAGTATTTTTGCACATCAACTTTAAGGCCTGGGTGGAAACCTAAAAGTAGAACTTAATGAGACCTTGAGAACAAGTTAGCTATTTCACACTGTTCATAAGGACTCAGTTCTAGAAATGTGAGTCATAGACATAGCACAAAGGACCTGTTGCCCTCTGCACCAGTGTTACAACCATGACTTTGGCATTCAGGCGGCTGTTATTCGTTAAAGCCATAAAAATCAGGAGTGCCCTGCAGTGCAGTGTGCAACATACTTTCCATCTTAGTGATATATTTTAGAGCATAGAGCCAGTACCCATGATGGTTCCCTTCATATTTAGCTATGATTTTCATTCTCAGACGTTACAAGCAATGAAGCATATTTCTCTGGACAATCAGATTTATGAGAATCTATCGGAACCAGTTCTTCTCCCTGGGGAACTAGATTAGGTTATAATAAAAGCAGCCACAGGCACACTCCTTTATTGTGACATGGGACTAGTATGAAATGGCTCTTTCTGCTGCACAGTAGTGTTCACCTGATGGCTATCCCATGGGTCACTGACCGCTTGCTGACTATCATTAACTTTAGGGGCATGGTGATTTAAAACTTCCTCCTTTTTCAGGGAAGCTACAACAAGCCAGGGCTATATTTGGCCCCTTCACATACGTGCCCATCGGTGCTTCCCAGTCAGGAGTGTATCTTCTGATGTTCTCAGAGTTCTGCTTTAGAACCAGACCCTCAGAATAGGTGCCTCCTCTAGTAACTGCTTCCCTGTGCAAATGACATTGCAGCTCCTTCCTCTGAAACTAAACCGCCTCCAGGACTCTCATTGCGCTGTAGCAATATCCATATGGGATGTTACTGCACGGCAAGCTAGCATGCTTTAGGTTCACACTCTGGCTTGCCATGCAGTAACTCACCATGTAGACCTGGCCTTAGTTCAAGCTTCCTCTGACATCCTCCCCAGTGACCCAAGAGCTAACCTTGTCCAAAGTTCTGCTACAGAGTGCTCAGTGTATTTCCTATAATAATGCTTTGAGCTGATAATGAAATCCATCTGCAGATTTCAAAGCACTGTACAAAGGTAGGCAAGCATTATCCTCATTTTATAGATGGGGAAACTGAGGCACAGAGCGATTAAGTGACTTGCTCAAGGTCACAGAGTGAGTCAGTGGTGGAGCTGGGAACAGAGCCTAGCTCTCTTGACTCCTGTTGCTAGGGTTATTCCACTAGACCACTGCTGCCCTGTATCTACATGGGTAACATTTTCATTAGTAGATGCTGACCCATGAGTGACCATTCAGGCAGCCTGTTCTCTCCTGGCATGAAGGCTCGGATCTGTCACTTGATAGCTGGGCTTTTAGGGCACTCAAGAGTCTCCTTTGTTTGGAGCCAGAGTGGAACTACACTGCACCACAAGAGCACTTGGGAAACATTCGTCTCTTGACATTTAAAAAATAATTTAATATTTGGCCACTCCAGGGGATGAAGAGAAGGTGCTGATTAGAGCTTGGAAGCGTTTGGAGCCTGCATTTATATTTGCTTAGTTTGGTGGATTAGCTGAAGGACTTGGTGTGAGCACTTCGATGATGCAGAAATTAAGGCTGATCCTCAGAGCTGACGAAACCTGAGACTGATTGAAAGCATTCTTGAGAGAGAGATAGATTTCATGCTTTCTTCAGTATTTATGACTTGCCAGCTATTTTAGTTTTTAAATAGCATCACTATATTGCAGGTTGTTTTTTAATCAAGTTTTATTTTGTTATATATAAGATGCCCAGCTTCCTGCGGGATTCAACTGCAACTTTGACCTGCCAGAAGACCTATGTGGTTGGTCTAATGACCCTGCAACAGGTTATATGTGGTCTTTCCATTCTAGAAGCACCTGGTTCAGCAATTCAGGACCAAGCACTGGGTCCTTACCTGGTAAGCCGATTCAGACATTGCAAAGGAAAGGGGGGAAACACTGTGGCATTTTCTCCATGGAAATGATTATTGCAACACTGCTTAACAATGGCAGAGATTCTGCAGAAGTGAATGTTTTCCTTTGTTAATTCTTTGGATTTCTGCTTTGTTGGCTCTTTTCTTACTTACAGGCCAATAACCGTGGCACTGAATTACACTAACTCTCCACTAGAGATGGGCTTGAACCAAGCACCTGATGCTGAATTTCCCCCTCCCCCAAAATATAGGGAATTTTGGACTTGCATCAAAATCCTGATCCAGACTTCCTCACTTGGGCTCATCATTACTTCCCACTGTGTGTTCCCCCTCTTGCTATGTATCCACTCTGTCACACACACCTCATAATAATTCCATGGCTGGACAGAGTTTGACTTCAGCTAACCACACCCTGGGGTTGCATGGGATAGACTTAAGTCAACTGTTGGGATAGAACTCTCCAGTACTTGAGGATACAAAAAATTCCTTCTGCTTGAGTTTTACTCTTTATCTGTTCTGGTATAGGGCTGTGTTTTGGGAACAGGGGATTTGGGGTTCTGACTAAGGTTGAGTGAGCTTGCAAGCCTTAAATGAAGAAGGGTTTTACTAAGATTTGTTTGCAGAGATTGGAAGTGAAACAACTCCAGCAGGTTTGTTTGGAGGCACAAGTTCCTTATCCCTGTATCTTGGAACCAGCCCTGGGACCTGTGCCCTATTTTCACCTAAGATGACTTTGGATGAGTGTTGTTGGGGGTACAAAGCAGGGTCACCAGCTTCCAAATAACTTTAGCTCATATTCATTTAATTTTGATGAACATGGGCTGAGTTTTGTGCACAAAATCCAAGGATCCCATTGAGTGAGCTTGGGATTCAGATGAATATTTCACCCAGATTTACGTCTGTTCCTGATGCCACATGGATGCACAAGGACTTCAATGCCTGTATCTAAAGAGCATGAGGTTTTGATGGCTCAAGTTGACCCCTCCCATCTTTCCATTGGCTCTTACCTAACAGGATGGAGTTGGTTTGAAACCTAAACGTTCAACCTGTCAGCCACATGAGAGAGGCACTGGCGCGATTGACAGTTCTAGCCGCACACTTGAAAGGCAGCATAGTGAGCACCCGGCAGGCAGCACCAAAGAGGAATATGTATGAAATACACTGAATGATGTGAGTCCACTACATCTCCAAACACACCTCTGTCTTAAACACACATGCGTGTGTGCGCACACACACACTCACTCACTCTGTCTCTCTCTCGCCTCCCCCCTTTCTCTCCCGGTCAGGGCTGTATTAAGCACTGGCTCTCTGGACATCTGACAAATTCTTTGGCTTGATACAGGTCACAGTGTGAAAAATGGAGAAACACATTTTCATATTTTGAGTGTTTATCTCTTCAGCATTTGAGTGCTTTAGAAGATTAATATCTGAAGATCACTGGGGCCTCAGGCAACAGGAGAGAACACTTACCGCCAGTCCCGGGCTTAATAACCCTCCCCATCTCATTTGCTGTAATAATGTTTAATTAATGTAATAAGCCTCCTGCAAGCAGGAGAAAAACTACTTATTTTATAACTCAGACTCAATTTTTCATTTCATTTCCTCTCCCCCGAGTCTTCCTACAATTAATTGGCCTTTTTTTCTTAAAAGATGCATGTGTGTTTGTGTTTAGGGATAACCTGGGATAAATGATGTTTGGTCAGAGGGTATGGCCTTCTCTGTTTGTCTGCAATGTTAGTGGTTTTCTTCCTCTGTCCTTCAGTTTCTTACCCTGCCTCTTTTTCTCTGTTACTTATGAATTCCAATCCCTGGAACCCTTAGGGCCTGATCCCAGCCCATTGAAGTCAGGGGAAGTCTTTCCGTTGATTTAGCAAGCTTTGCAGCTGGCCAGCACAGAGAGATTTCTCTAAGTAGTTGTTGTTTGCCTTACAGTAATGTCTGGAGTGTAGTTTTAGCCATGCCGGTCCCAGAATATTGGAGACAAGGTGGGTGTTGTCTCTCTAGTAGTGCCTACACTCCCCCATGGAATTTGCGGCCCCATTGTGCTAGGTGCTGTACAGACACATAGCACAAAAGAGTCCTTGCCTTGAAGAGCTTATGGTCTAACAGGACAGACAGAGATGAAACAGAGGCACTGAGGGGGCAAGTGACTTGCCCAAGATCACACGGCAGAGCTGTGAATACAGCCCAGGTCTCTCTTTGATCCTGGAATGCTTCATGGCAACAAAGGCTACTGAAAGGCCAGGAGCCAGCTCCCCAAAGAGGTGCTGGTCCCATCTCCTTCCTCTGCCCACACTCTCACCTGAATCACTGAGACAGTGAGAAGAGCTGGTGGCTTTAGAATCACAGCTGGCCCTGCCACATTGATCAGTTACACCCTGTTGTTTCCAGAAGAGTGTCAGACATGATCACCTATGAGCCACCTGGCTGTGAGCGTGTCTAGCTTGTCCCTGCATTGAAGGGATTGGTGCTAAAAGGGACCATTGGGTCTAACTTTGTTCCTGCTTTAAGAAATTAGGAAGGAAAACACAACACAAAAGGAAACAACAATTTGCTTTTTTCCAGCTTTAAAAAGAGACCTGTAATGCTAAAAAGAGTCTCTTGTAGCCTGTTGACTGGGAGCAGAATAGCTGTATTGTTAATGCACACTCCTACATTCCTCTGATGGTTTTCTAGTCACCCCCTCTGGCATTTTGCTTCTACTTATAAAACTCATCGTCAGACTCCAGGCAAGAAAGGATAAAAAGTCCTTTCTGTTCCGGGTGGTCTTTCCTTTTGAACCCTCACTCCTGCCAAGGGTGAGCAGTTGGGAGAAGGAGAGCAGCTGTGCTTAGTTTAGGGGCAGGGCACATGCTAATAGGGGGTTCAAAGTTGTTAGAGATCCTTAAATTTAAAGGTGCTGGCATGGAACACTTGGCTCTCCCATGAGAGAGAGAAATGCACTGTGTCTTTAAGAAGCCTGTGGAATATGTTTCTGTTTCTTCATCAGATGGCAAAACAAAAAAATTAAATTAAAAGGAGGGGCCCTGGCTGAGTGTGCATGGGGCGGAGGAAGTGGCTGTGCTGAAATAGCGTCTGAAAGGCATTTGATTAGAAAAGTCTGTCGAAAGACAGGCTCAGATTCCTTAGATATCTTCCCATTTCATTTTGTGTGTGCACACACAATTATGTCTCTCCCTTGGCATCGGTAACCGCTCCTTGAGACTGACAAAACACCCACTGCTTTCATTCCACTATTTTTATTTCCAAGATGCTCTTTCAGGCACCTTGGAGTTTCTTTTATTAGCACCAAGTTCCCTGTACTTTTAGCAACATGGATTGTCTCTGTGTCATCCCTTAAAACTTCCCATTACAAATTCAGCTACCGCTACTGGTGAAAGTAGAACCAAGCTACTCAACTGAGCAGAAACCCATCATTGCTGCAGCTGGTATTTGGCTTTTTGTGGGGCAAAGCACCAATTTCTTCCAACATCATGCCCCTACAAGGGGCTGCAGTTTTTCCCTAAGGATTTTCACATGCTTCCCATCTGTCAACAGATTTCCCCCATTAGCTGCATTGAGGGAGTTTGCCACTATTTGCACGAGGCTCAGGTTTCTGCTCCCACAGAAGTCAATGGCAAAACTCCCATTGGTGTCAGTGGGGCAGGATCCAGGCCCTAAGGGACCAGAAGATAAACCCACTAGTTCCAGTTGTTAATCTGGGTGCCTTGAATCTGGTAGGTGCTGATGAGCCATGTCACAATCATCATCTTCATTGACTGCCAGGAGTCGGGAAAGATTCCGGGCATTGTATTTTCCGCTGGTGTAAATTGGTCTTGTTCCATGGCCGTCAGTGGAGACACACAGACACCCACCAGCTAAGAGTCTGGATCACGGATGTTTAGACTTTTTTACAGTTGTTAAGGAAATGATTAGAGAATGTCACAAGAACATTGTCAGTTTAGAAGTCATAGGGCTCCATCGTCCCTCCCTTATCATACATGCACTCCTATCTATCTATGTGAGCAAAGGCTGTTCAGACCTATGTATGGTAAAATAAGCACCTCCCTGTATTAATCCACCATGGCTAGCCACACCTGAGACTACACTAAAACAATGGGAAGGATTTTTACAATGTATCTTTTTCACTATTGTTGAACTTCTCTCAGACTGTGCCATGAAAATCAATTGAGAGAATTTCACTGCGGTTTTTGGTCTGTGGCCTGCTTCACTTTCAGGGACATAAGTGCTGCCATGCTTGGGTTGCAGATCGCAGCAGGGGAAGATTTATTTGTTTAAAGATGTTTCCAGTGGGGAAACATTTGCATTGCTCTGAAGTTTTGCAAGAGCTCATTTTGTAAAAAACAACAAGTGTTGAGCCATACTTAAGCTGCTGGTGACCCTTTTACCATCCTTGTGTTATTCCCATGAGGATTTAAGGGCTACATTTTATAGCAGTCCATGAGAATTTAGGCACGCCACTGAGTCAAGAAAAGTTTCGCTGTTAATTTCAGTGGAGTCGGATTTGGCTCCGTTCCGCAGCCCTTTACTCTCACAGAGCCAGACAGCAATATCCTTTCTTGTGCTGAATAGTGCCTGCCACCACGAGGGCTGCCAGTGAAGTTTGGGGGAATATTTGCAGTGTTACGTGTTGCTCAGTGACAGGAAGGGGGGCAGTCTGGCCCTTTGAGGCCCATCCCAATCACTTTGAAGTCAGTGGGAATGTTGCCGTTGATTCAGTTGGAGCAGAGTGAGCCGCCTGCTCCTCACGTGGTGAATGAACCTTGATCTTTGTGGGCTATGCCACCATCCCAACTGAGGGGGAGGTGAGTAGCTGCACTGCCCAAGGACAGACCATGAACCCCACTGTGAGTTACAATGATTCTTCCTTTGGTCCAGCCCTAAACCTGGTGCAGACCCCTTTACCTGGTGCAGCAGGGAGGCTGCTTGCGCCATCCCCGTGCACAAGAGGGAGAGCAGCACCCCTGCTGCAATGGCTGTTCTTCAGCCCCTCCTTGCCCCCTGCGATGCAGGTAGCCTGAACCGGGGAGAAAGGGAGTCCTTGTGTCCCTTAGCCTCCTGCACCAGAGCCAGAATCTGTCCCTAAAGGATTGGCAAAACTCCGATTAACTTCAGTGAAAGCAGTACTGGGCCCTAGGCTTATACAGAGATGAGTATTCCTTTCGTGGCTGATTCGTGGATGTTTGTATTCCTTTGCTGGTGTTTGGACCCATATACAAACACCCACAGATTACCTGTAAGCCTGGGGGGAGTATTCTCTGGAAAGCATTTTTTTAAAATGTTAGATAGGGGACTGACTCGTTCCAGGGATTCATGACAATGGCTCAGTGGCTAGTGACTCACAGGGTCAGGTTCTGAAAAGTGTGTGTGCCCAACATGTGTAACAAAATTTGATGCCTGGATTGTGCATTTAATGCCTTTATTTATGAATTGATGCCTTTAGCTGCACAAGCATAAAAGTGTGTAGGCACATATATCAAGGTGTGGGAGCCTATGTGCACACTCATTGGGTTCCTACAAAAGTGCGCAATTTCTATTGGCTTGTAGGTGGTCTTCATGGAAATATGGAGCAGATTATTTATCAGAAACATCTGGCTTTAACTACTACTTGAGTGTCTGAGGCGCTGAGCATTCACAGCTCCAATTCATGTGGCCCTCATCATTATATGAGAGCACCCCACAATCAGTATGAATTTTTAGCTTACCAACACCCCTAGGAGGTTGGGGAGTATGTCACAGATGGAGAGCAAAGTAGAGGGTAGATTAAATGACTTGTCCAGGGTCATATAGCAGGTCAGTAGCAGAGTTGGGAATTGAACTTAAGTCCAGTGCCCTATCCACTGAACCATCTACTGCAAGTTTGGAAGAGTAGAAGATAGATATAGATGCATAGACACAGATGGAAGCAGTAGTTGTGAATATAATGTAGAGATGGGAATCACAAACAGTAAAACCCTGCAGGTAACAGAAGGGCATGGTGACCTAAAGGAGAGGAATAATATATTTTCTTTAGCCAATATGAGGCAGGTGTTGGTGGGGTTTGGTGCTTTTACTGAAAATCCTAGAGGAACTAGCTCTGTAATAATGGTGAGCGCAGTGACTTGTGAAAAAGGTACAGGTAAATGCAAAGATCCTGCATAGAAGTAGCAGTTGTAAGTTAACAATGTCCGGTGAAGAAGAAATTCTATGGCCCTTGGCTGAGAATTATAATAATTGATTGTCTATATCCTACCCAATGTGTTCTGTTGGAACATCCCAGCTGTGCTGCTGTGACCATTCTGTGGAGCTGTTTTTCTTGGGAGCCAATTGTTGTGTATTCAGGAACGAAGTACAGATAGATTGACCTTGTGAGATAAGCTGCTGTAACAACTCATGATTTAAGCATGACCTGAGCCATGAGACTTCATCTTCTGCTGCACCTAATACTCTCTCAGATGGCTCACTCGTCAAAGGGGAAGGTACTAGCCAAAAGAAGTGCGTGTTGGCCAGATGGTTTGTTTGGATGATCGGTCTTGTGATTGATCTGGGGCTCGCTAAGGTGCATGGACAATTGATTATGCTGTTGTCTGGTTGGTGACAGTTGCATTTCGCACTCCTCTTGCGCTACTAAATCCAAATGCATCCATAAATCTCCACGGAAGTGGCAGAAGCACCATTTGAAGAAACAGCAGTAAGCTAAGATGCCTGAACAGATTTTTTCTGCGGTCCTGTGAACTGGCCTTTTGAACCTCTGATGCCAGTTCTGTGGGAGCCTTATCAACTGTGTCATTCGCAAGAACAGATGCTTTGAATCAAAGATCCAGGGAAGTGGCTGAAAAGCATTTTTTGAGCCTGAAAGGATTGATCAAATCTTCTATATAGTCTTTCTTCAAATATTTTAGCAACAGAAGAGATTTTCTTTCAGGTGTCTTCTCTGCACTGCAAGCCTTCCATTAACTGTGTCAAAAATATCAACTACAGGAACAGCGAGGCTCAGACATGCTGAGTCAGCAATTAGCACAACGGTGGCCTTGTTTAGTTGGTCTCAACATGTTCACAAGGCTTTTCATTAAGGTCCCTCCAGCCATTGCAGTGACCCACTAGTTTCATGTTCAAATGGCATAACAAGTAATGTCTGCCTTTGCTCAACTAGTCTCTCTAAACTGCATTATAAAGCACAAAAACACACCCAACAAAACCCACTGTCAACTGCAGGGTAGCCGTTAGTGGAATTGCCCAAAGAATGAGCACACCTGTGGATCACACTACTCGGTATTGTTCAAATAGGTCAAGACAGTGCTTTATCATCCCAAAAAGAGACCAGCTGAGAGTCCTTATAAACACGGGGAACTTAGAGTTTCAGCAGGCTACTCCATCTCTGAAAAAGGTTGTGTGGAAGCGATATTGGATTGTTTTTGGCAGCATTTCAGAAGTTTCTTTGATTTCACAAACTGATGGAAATGGGAACAATTAACAGGTCAAGTGAGCCAGGCTGTAAGTAGACACAACTCTACTGAAGTTAACATGTTTTCACTAGGACTGGATTTAGCCCCGTCTGTCTTCCTGGCCCAACCGTGATCACCTGTGTGCATTTGCACAAAGCAAGGTGCTGGTGGCATGTTTTCTTCAGCTATATAATTTGTGCAACCTCCTGGTTTTTCAGAGCCTTTAACTATCTTCAAGACCATCAGTGGAAGCTGGGGTTGCGCAGCACCTCACTCACTCAGGCTGCTTTTATTTAGATGCCTAAATGGAGATTGACTCTAGCTTTGGGAAATTGTGTATGCAGAGGCCACATTTAGGATCAAAGCCCTGTTGTGCTAGGTGCTGTACAAAAACATAGGAAGACATCCTACCTAGAACAGCTTACAATTCCAGGCACCAGTTCTGCAATTGGATCCACTCAGACAACCCCCTGGTATCAGACAGTGCCCTGTTGACTTGAGTAGGTCTCTCCAGAGGCACAACGATCTCATAGCAGGATCAAAGTCTAAGAAGACAAGCAAAAGTTTTCAAGTACATAAAAGATTGTTACGAGGAGGGAGAGAAATTGTTCTCCTTACCTTCTGAGGAGAGGACAAGAAGCAATTGCAACAAGGGCAGTTTAGGTTGGACATTAGGGAAAAACTTCCTAACTGTCAGGATAATTAAGCACTAGAATAAATTGCCTAGGGCGGTTGTGGAATCTTCATCATTGGAGTTTTTTAAGAGCAGGCCAGACAAACACCTGTCAGGGATGGTCTAGATAATATTTAGTCCTGCCATAAGTGCAGGGGATTGGACTAGATGACCTTACGAGATTCCTTCTGGTCCTACAATTCTATGATTCTGTGAACATGTGGAGGATGAGGATACAGTCAAATATACTCTATTTTCAGAAAGTGCTAAAAACTCAAAAATCCAAGTGGTGTTTTTATTCATGATGGTGACTTGCCTGAGAAGCAGTTCTAGTTTCAAGATAATTATACTATTGCTGGTTTTTTCTTTTTTCTTTTGAGGGGTTTTTTTGGGCAGAGGGGTTGGTTTTGTTTTTCTTTTGAAGAGACTGGTGGTAAATTATAGAAAGAGAATTTGCATTCTGGAGACCTTGACGACAGATTATATCTTATCACTGCTTATGCATGAAGTACTGCTTGTTCTTTTTGCTTCCTCCACTTGTTTATCTCTCACATCTCCTCCTCCACCACCACTCTGTGATGAATCACTAGATCCCCTCCTCCATTACAGAACAGCATGGGACTTTTTCAAGTGATTTTCATTCACGCGGGACTTGGCAAACACTCTTTGATCTTTTGTCTGCTGATGTTTGCATTAAAGTGGACAAATTCATATATATAACTCCAGTGAAGTCAGTGGAGTTTCACAAGGAATGAATGTGTCTCCATTATCTTTTTTATCACATGTCCAGGGAGGGCACAAATGTTTAATATTTTATTCAGACAAAATTGACTTTAGCTTCATTCAGCCGATGTAGGAGCAGCAGAAAATTGATGGTATTTTGCGGCGGGGGAGTCTGCTTTCTGGTGTTTTGAAACCTGAGCTCAGTCAATCTACAGGTCTCTGTTTTAAGTTCTGGAGACACATTTGATGTGATTTTCAAATTGCTCAGTGTTGAACTAACTCTTGTCCTGTTGATGATGGTGGTAAAACTTCAGTAGGAGCAGACTTAAACAATGGAGAGCTTTTCAAAATCCCACCCATCAAGGTCAAAGGGGCAAAGACAGCAGGAGTGCAGTAGAGAGATGAAGCTACAGATCTCTAGACGTAGTGTTAAGTATTGGTGGTATCCATGCTGGAGTGATGGAAAGGAGAAAAGGGCTGTCACATGGTATGCTAATGACACATACCAGCCATAGTTATAGGAGCTATGTTCATATTTGTATTGGATAGGCAAGAGAACTGGCACATAAAGTACAGTAATATCAACAGTAGCACTGCATTTCAGAATTGCAGGGTTTCCACATATTGTACTACAAGAATAGTACATAGAGTGGACCAATGGTTTTTATGTGGAATTTATTCTAAAGCCATGGGTAGATAAAGATTGAGTAGTCTAGATTAACCCAGCAACATGCAGTGCTGGAGGTCTTTTGCTGCTACATTCATTTCTAAGTCCAGTTACATCTGTGGACTTCATCTGTGTGGTCACATATGGTTGGCCTTTATAGGTACCGCTGTCTGTTCCTCCTCCCTGGGGATTATCATAAAGTATGTTTATAGTCCGAAAAGTGACTTGTGTGTTTTAAAAAAAGCACCACTGTACTCAGCATACGTGCTCCTTGTGTTTAATACTATCCGAGTCATATTTGCTTACTTACAAAAACAAGTTCATTCTCCTCTATACACTTCAGGGCCAATCCAGCTACAGCATGGAAAAACTGAGAGGTGGGCTTCATTCTGACTCATGTGTCATCAACAAAATTGTCAGCTAGGTTTTGATTGCAAAGTACTTATCACTGGTGATGAAAAGAGTCACAAGAAACACAGCCTGATAAGCTTGATATCAAGATACGAGGATGCAATGCTGGCAGTTAGAAAAATCAACTTCAAATTCCAGGCAGAATAAATATGAAACCCCCCACAATGTCATTATTACAGAGTAATTTTTTCTGACTATAAATGCACTGTAACTTGTCCTAATTACATCAATCTTTGGTTTATGCTTTCCGTTTTCATTATCGGTATCCTACCACACTTTGGCTGCTGATGAAAAAGACATCCCTTACTGCTTTGTCTCAGGCTTTTATTTATACGGTATTTCTCTTTCAGATGCTAGACAACACAGAAGTACTGAGTTTATGCTTGATACAACACAGGTTTTCTAACTCCTGTAACGTCTCTTGATTTAGCTGGATTGTTTGGAATGTAGACATTCTCGGCAGGGATATTTTGTCTCAGTCCCTGTAAAATCCTAGTCTCCACAGAATTCTCTTCTCTAAATTTGTCTGTCACTATTGGTTTTCATTCACATACATACATCTCCGTCTTCCCAACATCAGGAACAAAGTTTTCAGTTTCTTTTCTATACCAATCTCTCCCTCCCAACAGCTACCACCCTACATACATCCCCTCCATGAAATGGTGCTGAATGAATGTGCAGCAGTGTATTCATTTGGCTTTATAATGAGAAATACCTCAGGATTGCCCTGCCTATGGTATTTTGCTGGTATCCATGTAATCCTCTGAGACTATGTTCTGAGCTAGTTCGTGCTGAATGTACAGCAGGAACTGACACACTCATTCTTTCTGTCCATTTTTTCATTCAGCACCAGTAGAAATGAAGTCCAGTATTCATGTTCCAAATAGCCAGAAAATAAACCCAGTTTTGGTATGTGTTCAAACCTGAACATGAAGTTCACCTGGCTGTGTATACAGCAAATGATTCAATAAACAATTGTGTGTGAGTTTAATTCACTAGATGATACTCACAATCAGTGCCCCTTACTGTCTACAGTGTAGGTTCTAAGGACCAGCATACTCCAGGAAGCAAAGTATGAGCTGATGTCCTTTAGAAGAACCAGTAGATGAAGCATCACACAAAGAATATTTTGGGACTCCATTTTAAAACCTGGATATCCAAGTTAGGACACCCAACTTCATCCCTAGGTACTCAAATCAAGGGGTAACCAAAGACCCATTTAAGGCTCTTGTTCCCATTTGAGCATCCAGGTATAGATCCAAATGCCCTAACTTAACTACCTAGGTTTGCAAATTGTCCAATTAACAGGTGGAAACATAACCAATCCTATGGGAGAACTTCTCCTTTGGATGCGAACAATAAAGTGTCATTACCTGAGTTTATCATCTGCAGCTGAGAACTGGAAGGGGTAACACTCATTACAAATGCTAACAGGTGATCTGATCAGGTTTTACTTCTTTTCTCTTGGAACAGAGGGTAAAAACTACTTGCGGCTACAGACCAGTGGAAGGAGAGAGGACCAGCACACTCGGCTTGTCAGCCCCATAATCTACTTGCCCAGGAGTGCTATCTGCCTGGTGTTCCAGTACTGGGCATCCGGCGGGAGTGGGATAATGCTGCAGGTGTGGCGGGAAGCGAACCAGGAGAGTAAGCTGTTGTGGATCATCTCAGAAGACCAAGGAGATGAGTGGAGAGAGGGACGGATCATTCTGCCAAGCTACGACATGGAGTATCAAGTAAGATGATAAAGGGCCATTTGTTCTGAGCTTCCAGGGGATTTTAGTGATACTTCTGTCAATATTTCAAAGGGCTGTGCCCATTCATCATTAGGGAACGTTGTTGAGCTGAGCTGTTTTCATTGTATTTCTCATGTTGCTATAGTAACTAAATAAAACTCTATTTGTTATTCAGAATGTGCCTATCTTTATACACAGACTTAGGGCTTTGTTCATCCTGGTGCCTTTTATATTCCTGAAATCTCCCCTTTTACAAATATTTTCCTCCGCTTTCTTTTAGATGATTATCAGGTAATCTGACAAGAGACACAAAGCCCTAAGGAACCAAACACAAACAAATCCTGCCATCAGAAAGGTGGGGAGGTGGGAGGGAGGGAGCCCACTCTGAAAGAGAAAATGAAAAAAACAAACAAACACCACTTTCCTGACCTTGGCTCCAAGTCTGGGTGCTGAGGGAAGGTGTGGGTAAAATCAGCTCTGTGTAACAAGACCTGTGTCTGAGACCAGAAGGCAAGTAAAGAGTATGGACTAAGGACCAGATCCTGCCTCCATTATGTCAGTGGGAAGAGGATCGGGCCCACATAGATAAGACTCACGTGCCCAGTCCTGTAAGACCTCTCAAAGCTGCCAGTACCCCATTGTAAAGTTAATGAAAGGGCCACACATGTAGAGTTTGCAGGATAGTGTATCAATCTCTTCCCCAGCCAAACAGAAAGTACTGCTGGCTGGTAAGGCAAGCTGAAATATAACCAGCTCGCCAGAGAACATGTGCTGCCTATTATTACTTATTAATGAGTCTTGTCACTGACTCAGCACTGTCCAAAACAGAATGGAAAACATGGTCCTTGCCCCATGGAACTGAGGGCCTGACACTGCAAAACTCCCAGTTGACGTTGGGGGAGGACTGCAGGATTGGGCTCTAAAGTTAGCAGTGGAAAGGCTACAAACATGAAGCAAAGGTCTTTTCACCAGTCTCCCTAAAGATGTATGGCTGGTCGGTGTGTGTTCCTTTGGCTTTTAAATAAAATATTAATACACACAATGTGCTTACACATAAGGGTACTTGGATTTAGATAGTACTTTGCATGTTAAAAGTGCTGTACAGACATTAACTAACTGAATAATTACTTAAATAATGCAGCTATTTGCACTTAGCATTTTTCATAGCTAGCTAGTCTATTAATTTTTTGAGAAAAAGTTTGGCTCAGTGATGAAATAATGACAAATATGCCCACCTCCTGCAGTGTGTTGGTACTTATTATCACTTTAAACTTACTACAGGTACTAACCCTCTTTTTTATCATGGCCTGTTTTTGGTATTAACTCAATGGCTGGTATAAATAGGTGTTGCTCCATTGACTTCAATGGAACTATGCTGATTCACCCCTGCTGAGGAACTGACCCATGATAACTAATGAAACCTCAAATCGATTGGCCTGGCTTGTACTCCCTAAAAAATGCATTTTATTCAAACCAGCTGCGAATTAGGAATCCAACTGTTATTGGGCCAAATGATGCACTTCTTGCCGAGTTTTCACTCAGTCCCTACTCAGACAGAACTCTCACTGCCAATGGAAGTTTGCCTCTGTGAGGACTGGTAAAAACTGGCTAAGGTCACCAGGATTTGGCCTGTTGCCATTAGCTCCTCAGGGGTGACCTAAAAGTGGGCAGCATATTTCCTTCTCTTTCTCCCAAGGGAACAAGGACTCTTGCACTGTCTGGGAGTGGAAGCTTAATGGTGACATTTCTGTTCTGATTTACTTGCAGATTGTGTTCGAGGGTGTTATAAGGAAAGGACATTTGGGAGAAATTGCCATCGATGATATCCGGATAGGCTCTGATATCTCCCTAGAGAATTGTATGGGTATGTAAACATCTGTCTACCGGATTCATAGATTTTTAAGGCCAGAATGGATCTTTGTGCTATCTAGTCTGATCTCCAGCATAACACAGCCGTGGAATTACACCCGGCGATTCTGGTATCCTCTCGGCTGCACCAAATTAGGCAAGGAAACATAGTTGCCTGCAGCAAAATTAGTCCAGTTCATGAGAGCCTTTGTTTCTAGGATTCTGCCAAGGGACCAGAACTCTTCCCCTGCCTGAGTGATGGTACTTTTCTGGATTTCAATAAAGCTGCTCTTTGTGTCTGAAGGAAATCAGAAAAAATAAGTCCCTAGGGTACACAGGTACTGATGGGACTGGTAGCAAAGGCATCACGGGGGATAAATATGTCTACAAAGGAGGGCTGAAACAATAGATGGGCTTATTAAAGAATACGCTGCATGAAAAGGACATTCACAAAATTTAAAAAGAAAGCGCTAGACAAAAGAAACCAGCTGCCAGTCAGCATTACATGCTTGGAGGGGCTGATGGGTTCAATAGGAGCCTTGTCTAATGAGAAATAAATAGCAGAGGGGTTTTATAGCAGTGTTAACACAATAATAAAAGAGATTCTGGTACTAGAATTCATCATTTCCCAATCCAGGGCAAAAGTCAGGTAGACAGGTTCATTAAACATGAAAGCTACATAAGCTTTAAAACCGTTTATTAGCAGTTTACTACTGGAATGGTAATTCAACCCTGTTCATCTCTCTAGCCTACCCATCCCTCTCTTGTATTTAGATAATGGCAGTCACCATCTCATGAACATGGGTTAGAGTCTGCTATGATGTTCATTCCCATTGATTTCAATGTCACGGCAGCATCTGGCCCTTGATGAGTGGTGGGTGGAGTTGAACTACATAAAATATCTAATTAGTAGGGCCTGTGTTGACAGATGTCCGTGGGAGTGAGCATCCCCTTCTGTACAGCTGCAGGAGAGGTGATTGGTTGTTACACATCTCCTAAGGGGTCACATCCAACTGGACTGAAATCAATCAGAGTCTTTCCATTGGAGTTGGCCGTGGCCCAAGATGCACAGCAGAGCTTCTCCTGTGGACTTTGAAAGGTTCACCTCAGCAAGATGACTCTGCACAGGTGGAGTGTCAAGTTGCCAGAGGCCTCCTACACTCAGCAAAATAGGACACTTCGAAGAGCAAGAAAATGAACCACACATGACAGCTGTTAGTCACGTTGCTTAATGCACCACTGGAAGGCTCAGATATTGCAGTAATGAGTGCAGGACAAGAACCTGAATAGAATAGAATAGAATAGAATAGAGGGCAGCAACTTATCCTAGAGTGGTTCTGAGCTCCGAGGGTCCCAGTTTCTTTGAAGCTTTGAACTCTATTGACCACTTGCCCTCATGCCAAAAGAGCTAATGTTGCATGTGTAATATTCTGTGTTGGTATTTGACAAACATGGCACAGTTTCCATAGCATACAAAAAGAAACACAAATAATGAATAATGCTAATAATTTTTTTCTAGCTTTTTTAAAATACTCAAACTTGTCTAATTAGCCAATATTTTGTTTTTATCTACAATGTAAGTAAAAGCTTTAAGTGTCGAAACAAAGCCCTTTGTAAGTCATAAAGATCCAAAAAACATTAGACACTAGCTCTAAAAATTGCTTCAAACTGCTACATAGATTTACTTGCATCTTTTCAGGAATTTAAATCTGGATCTATGAACCTAACAGTAAATTGTGATATTTTGGTTTTGATCATGCCTGACAAATGGATTGTAAAATGGTTTTAACTGAAAAATTTAATGCTACCTCGACTGTAGGATCGCTTTTGAAGCCACGATAGTAATATGAAACAATAGCTGCATACCACATTCCCTCTGTGTCAGCACCATAAAAGTAACTGACAAGGGTAACAGGCTACTGTTTTTAAAATGTAATCCTGGGAAGTAATCTGATTCCTTTTCAGCCTAAAAAGAACTCTACCTCACAATAATTTTTCCTTTGGAAAACCTGTCACTTGTGGTCTGAACTTGAGGGGTGAGTTCACAGTGCTGTTTGCAGCCACAGCCTGATTACGTGCCTCACAGGCGTATAGCAGAAGTAATCTAAAAATAATCAGAAGTGTGTTACTTTTGTGAGCACACAATCACTAATAAGCATGGATTATTGTTTTTCAGGTCCAGTAATTTGTAATAGTACTTCTTCTTGTACTTCTTCAAAATAACTTCAAAAAAATCACACTCATTTGTTTATTGGAACTGGAAACCAGAGGGATGCATGGCTAGCCAGAAGTGACATGGCGCCCCCCTGTGAAAACTGAAATGTAGAAACGGGCTTAAATCAAAACCCCAGATCCAAACCCCCCTGACCTTTTAGGCTGCTTTGGAATCTGAACACCGATTCAGATCTGAATTCAGCAGCAGCCTCCTCGCTCTATAACGAGTGAATCTCTGAATTCAAACACTTCTACTCTTGGGGCATATTTTACCATGAAGTCTGGATCTAAATCCAACTTTTCACCTCAGGCCCATCTCAGACTGAAGCAGGGGTCCTGAGATTCTCTGCAAGATTGTGAAATCCCCACTCCCCGTTCCATGGAGAGGCTCCTGTGAATTAGTGTTTTGCAGACTGTGGGTTGGGAGAAGGTTCTAGGTGGGTCATGGGCTTGGTGCAGAGGGGAGCCCCCAGGGCCCCGCTGGCTGAGTATGTAGAGTGAATCCACCCTGCACTCATCCCACAGCATCAGCTCCTGTCCTGCTCCAGCAGCTAGGCCAAATCTAAGTAATGCTGCAACCCAGCAAGCTAGATCACAGTGACCAGAGTGGGGAGCTGGGCCCAGACTCGTGGGCCAGGAGCTGCCACTGCCAGCTGAGTGCAGGGCGGGCTTGCACTCCAAAACCATCCCCCCAGCCCCAGGCCAGGGTTAGGGTTACAATGCCAGGGCAGAGAGTGCCGCTGCAGTTGGTCAGTGCTTCCTCACAAGGCGAGGAGGAGAAGGATGGTGGCCTATTATTTTGGACCCTGAGGGGATCACAAAAAAAGATTATACGCAGTTCGTGAGTTGCCTTAGTAAAAAGTTTGGGAAGCACGGGATTAGGGCTGCCTATATGGACACAGGGGACCCCTGTGTCCTGTGACCCAGATGCCGACGTCTCGCCTGAGGAGATGTCACCGATAAGTGACTACAGACGCATCAGATGTAATCTTCTGTTTGTTTTAAACAGCCTCCTCTCTAAAACCAGAATATATTTTTTCCCTTTGCAGAACCCATCACAGCTTTCCCAGGTGAGAACTTCTACATTCCAGGTAACACTGCACTTATTTTGGTCATTTCCCTGATGGCATGATTTCATTGTTGGTTTCTGTTTTATAAACTGGTGTGTGTGTGTGTATGAAAATAATATGTACTATTCCTAGACAAGAGAAACTGCAAATGTGCAGTATGTCTTCCCAACAGCAGATGGCACTAGGCTATGCACTCTGCCTGGAGGGAGGAAGAGGGGATAGCAGAATAGCCTTTGCTACCTCGTGTCTAATTAAAGTTAGGAAACCCATAATCGAGACAAATAAGAAGATTGAGATAAAGTGCTTTGCTTTGCTTTGCAATGCCCAGTGAGGAGCAACGAAGCTTAAAATGTAGGACCCAGGAGTAAAGGGAAACCACTGATAGACTTAACCAAAAAAGCTGGTAGTGAATTAAAAGTGAAATGAGGTGGCAGTGATTTATCTTAGCATGGAGATGGTTGCTTTCCAGCATACATATGCCAAGGCTATTAGTGAGGTACAGTGGCAGCAGGCCTGCTTGCAAGAGGAGGGAAATTAGGAAGTAGAATTGAAAGAACAACTGCCACAAGGAGTGTGGAAGTTGACATTCAATAAAAGGGGAAACAAGGAGAAATGGTGCATTGAATAGCATAATGCTAGTCTAAAGAATAGAAAATGGGATTCTTCTCTTTGATCAAACCTACAGAGTAAAACAAAAGGAAGAGGAATTCAGAGCGAGTGAGTGCCCTGCTCATTACACATGTTTCTGGTTCAGCAAGGATGCTGTTTTCTACACTGAAAAAGTATGAGCTGTCCTCTTTTGGGGAAGATTTTTCATCTCTTTTTCATTGTCTAATGCTCACTACGTCTCTAGAAGTGAATGTGTAGATTGTCAAACTCCAAAGAAGGAAATCCTTAGTTTTAAAAGGCATTCTGCCTAGTTAAAATGGCCCCTTTATTTTCAGCTGGTTATGATATCCTTCCTGACTTCCTCTCCTACACTGTTGCATGGAATTGCTGGTGCACTGTAAAAGTTGTTGGGTTTCACCCCAGAAGTGGCTGCATTTCAGTGATTGGGGAAGCCGCTCCTTTGTCAACAATTTGCAAAATGCTTTAGGATTCATGATTCTGGATGAAAATTATCCAAAGCCAACTGAAGTTGCCAGAGAGTCTTGCATTGACTTCAGTGGGGTTTGGACCAGCCTTTAAGTCATTAGCATGAAAAGGGGCACACTCAAGAGTTAACAGTGAGCTAATTTTATAGTTATGGTGATATTCTTAATGTCAGTATTCTAGGTATTTTGGCTTGTTTGTTTATAGGCTAATTATATATTCTTCCACTGAGACTGTCAGCCTTGGGGAGAAGCTGGTATGCTATTCTAGCCCGATGGTCAAAAGCCCTGTGACCATTACACAGACCATTCCTGTATGCTGCTATATAATGTACTTTCTTTTCTTAAAGGCTCTAACCATCTGGTGTCCTTGGGCTCTTTCCTTCCAAGCTTCCTTTGAGACTGTGTCATACTGGCACTTCTGCCAGAGTAGCGCCTAGGGGCACACTGGCACCCCGGGGCTCTCTGTAGAGAACTTCTGCAGAGCATTCAGAGACAGACTTTGGGACATGAACTGAAAATAATGGGTGAAATCCTGGCCCTGTTGAAATCAGTAGCAAAACTTCCACTGACTTGAGTAGACCTACGGATTCACCCAGGGCACTCACATGTGCAGGCAAAAGTAGGAGAAAGGTGGTCCTGGCTGGAGACCTTCATCCAGGAACATCCCTCCCAGGGGCTGGAAACTGAGGGAGGAGGTTATCATCAGCTAAATACCTCCCACCTGTGAGCTCTCCCAGGCATGGCCGATGGGAAGAAACAGAGGGGTAGATGGGCCAGGCATGCAGTAGGAGGAAGCGGGAACAAGAGCTTTCTGCGGGGCAGGGAGGAGAGTAGAGGTCTTCAGGCTGATTGTTGTGTCCCAGGGGCGATGGAAATACCAGCTGTTCTCCCCGTTCCCCACCCTGTGTTCACATGCACTGATTCGTTCACTCTCACTCAACAGTAAATCCCAGGCCAGCTGTTTGTTTGTTTATTTTAAAATGTGCAGCAGCCTTTGGTTTCTAGCTGGTGAAAGTGATCAACAAAGGCTGAGTCTTAGGCTAAAGCAGAGGTGTCTAAAGAGCGCGCTCTTACCTGAAGGCGGCCAATACAGTCCTATTTTTATGACTGTTATTACTCCATAAATGTGCTCGGGCCCACCATCCCCTTTACTGTTGAGGTGCTGCTCCGGGTCCCATCATGCAATACTCCATCTCAATCCAGAGACTGAGCACACAAATCAAGATGGAGTGTTACATGGTAGGACCTGTGGTCTCCACGCGACTCATCTCTGTTTCAAGGAGGAGGATGGCTGGAATCAACTTATTCTTATGCAATTAGATGCATCCCTGTGGCTCCTGACAGGACAAAATTCATGCTCCCCTACATTAATGTTCTTTTAATATCCAGAAAAAACTGTGCTTTCTCAAAGGGCAGGTTAAAAAAACACAGATGGTTTAACAATAAAACATTGTAGGTATATGGGCCATGGTAAGTCTAATGTACATCTCAGCTAGTGGGTCAGTCTTTGATGAGACCAGTCAAGTGTACATAAACTATGCCATGTTTCAGATATGGAGCATCTGACCCTTACGAAAGAGGCACTACAAGAACCAGTGTCTGGAAGCTGAATCAAGCTAGACAAATTCAGGAGCAAGTTTTTAATCCTTACCACAACTTCCCTGGGGACATGGTAGATTCTCCATCACCTGAAGTCTTCGAATTAAAAATGGATGTCTTTCTAAGAGATATGATCTAGCTCAGGCAGCAGTTATGGGCTTGATACAGGAGTCACTTGGCCTGTCTTATATAGTAGGTCAGACTAGATGATCATAATGGTCCCTTCTGGCCTTAAACTCTATGAATCTAACCTATGAAAAACCCCGCCATGTTAATAGTTCATATTGGCATACATTTCAGTGGTTTTAAGAGGAACAGATCTGTGAAAATGGTTGCAGCACAGGGACACAGACAACATTTTAGGGGTTCTAGACATATTTTTTCTCCTTTTTTCCTTGATGATTTTTATTCTTGCCTAACTAAATCTTTGGTTTTAATGTTAAATCCTGAAATTGCTGTTTGGTTGAGGGTGGGGGGCAGGGGAAGTGATATCAGAGGGTACTGTGTGTAGATAGGACAAGGGTGAACATCAGCACACGCGAGGTGTGCACACACAAAACGTCCCAGGTCCTGTGATCGAATCAGATTTACAATGATATGCATTGCACCATAAAACAAAGTGCACAGAAACCTGTCTGAAACAGAAAGGCCCCCTTTTTTTTAGAAGCAGGGCTCTACTGAATGAAAGAGGAGAGAGCTTGGGATGTGTGGGAGAACGTAAGGGAGACGTAGTTAAGAGGATGTTTTTTTTCATCTTAGCAGAGCACTTTTCTATATATAAAATAAACTTCCAGAAAACTGAGCCAATAAAAACAGAGCCAATAACATCCGTGTTATGCATATACTGAATGGCCTGGCAGGTATTTTTAGCAGTTGACAGCATAAGGAAGAACTATTGTTAATGTTACGAGTTGGTTTTGTTAACACTTGGAGACAAAGGAGTGTGATTCCTTAAATACTTGAGTTGCTAAATTGACCCTCCAGACCTCTGCTATCTCCTCAGCCTACCTTGGGCCAGTGTGATGTAGTAATTAAAGTGAGAGACCTGGGTCTAGATCCTTGGGACTGGCCACGCTGCACTCAGCTCTGAATCTTAGTGGGGTGGAGCAGAGGTGGCTTGAAGCCATCCTTATGCCCTCCCAGTTTTGAGCTGGCCTTGGCCAGGCTCAGTTCCCGGAGCAGTTAGAGTAGCGCAAGGTTTGCTCTAACTTTAATGAGCCTTAGCCTTGAAGGAGCTGGATATCTCTGGAGTCCAGTGGTGCTCCAGTCAGTCTCTCTCCTCACAGCCTTGCCATCTTCACCAATGGGGCTGGGAAGAGGTGGTATGGAGTTGGCTGCACTGGCCCCATACCATCCGGGATCCCCCCCTCTAATGGGGGCAAGAAGGACTATGCTACTTTGTGGCTGCTGGGATCAGGACTTCTAGCTTCCAGTCCCATTTCTGGCACCGACTAATGTACACCCCGGGTGTTAATCTCTCTGTGTCTCAGTTTGCTTCTCAAATAAATGCATGGGATAATGAATTCATGTCCTATAGTCAGGGCCCCCCTGGCCTCCGTAGCACGGGGAGACCAAATGCCACAGCCACGTCCCCTAAAATTCACCGTAACATTAACTGATTGCCCTTCTCTTCCGCTCTCTTCCATCCCCACCCAGGCATGCAGGCATGCAAAGATGACCCATAGCTGAAGATGCTCACGGATGTGAAATTAATTGACAGTAGTTTTCAGGGGTGGGTTCTTTCTCCGTACTCTCCAAGAAACTTAGCTCCCATGGTGTTCTTCAGGCAGCAAGGCTCAGAACCTCCTTTTCCCCTCATGCAGGCCAGGGAAGGGGGGGAGTTTATACCTACCTTCAGCAGCTCATTATCCTGGCTCCTGACGCCCTGGGTGCTGTACTGTTTGTTCTCCAGGCTGCCTGGCTGCCCTTTGCCTGGCTGTAAGCTGGCCTCCAGCTCTGGCTTCCCAACCCCCTTCTGCCTGGTTGCATTGTACAATGCAGAACATGAGTTCCAATAAATGCCCCCTTGTGGAGAGATCTGGAGAGCAAGAGGGAGCTGAAGGCAGGTCCCAGCAGGATGGGGGGACAGAGGAAAAATCTGGTTCTTGGCTGCAACAAAATGGCAAATTCCCCAGCAAAAATACTGACCATCAGGGGATCTTAGGAAAATGCCAAAGTCTATAGATATGGAATTGCAGAGTCCACAGGCCCTGACTGAGGTGAATGATTCAGTTCACACCTCTCAGAGCTATTGTTTCAGACTCCCTGCAGACTCAGGCAGGTATTGCTGCCTTGGTTTACACTGTTGACATTTTAAGATTATGTCTGCAAGCGCAAGGGACAAAACTTTTTTTTGGATGAACAATGATATTCTGATATGATTTCTGTGGCAAGGCATGAAGTCAGTGGTAAATTCCATGACATACCTGGGGCACAGCTCAGAGTAGCTTATGTGAGGAGAAGTTAATCGTTTGTAAAGCTCTCTTCAATGGAAAGTGCTATGTAAGCACATCATATCCTTATCCAGGATATGTACTGCTGGCCTTTGCATCCAGAACTGAGCCCTTCAGTTTTCAGAGAGGCAACTGCAGTGTGCAGACTCCCTGCTCCTTTTCATGCCCACCCTAGTTGTCAGATTAAGAGTGGGTGTTTTTGAGCAAACAAGGATGGTGATTAGACATATGTAAATTCATTTCGATTCAGCTAAGTGGATTTGCTTTTGGAAACAGTGACTGGTTATCTGTGAGACTCTCTGATATATTATACACTCTCACAGAGCTCTAGAAAATCATTTAAAATTAAACCACTGCCAGGGTCCATTTGGCAGAGGGAAGGCAAATTTCTTTCACAGACTTCTGTATCCTTCACCTAAAGAAAGTGCAATCCTTAGTTGTAAAGAAAGCAAAGCAGCAAGCATTTGGGAATGGAGGAGAGACGTCTACTCTTTCTTTTCCAGCCGAGGTGCTCGCAGCAGATGTGAATTTAAGGTATTGGGGGCCAGATCCTCAGCTGGTGCGAATAGGCCTCACTCCTCCCATTTCAGTACGGCTATGCTGATACACACCAGCTGAGAATTGGGCCTTGAAATGCCAGTTAGTGCCAAACGGCCGTAATTAAAACGTCTGTATGTTTCCATTCCTGCGCTGCCTGGGTGGCAAGCAGAGATCTAGTGGAGATATTTGCATCGTTTGTCATTTTGCAGGACAGTTTGTACTTTTACACCCTCCCTAAAGAGATCAGCAGTTTATTACTTTGGTGTTGTTTTATGACCACTTTGTAAACTCCTTCTCAGTGCACCAGCCAGCTTCAAATAAGGCAATTTTTCCACAAGAACATTAAATAAATATTCGAGTTTGGAATTTTTTTTCCTGGGGGGCTTGTGCACACGTCCTTTTAGCTCAGTGTAGTCTGTATTCTCCCCCCTCCTTGCCCTGCACACCTTGTGCATGGCCTATCAACTTACAGCATGCTTCCATTGGACAGCCACAGGCCCGCATTGGGCTCAGGACTGTGCTAGCGGGAGCTGTGTGTAGAACATCTGTGCCCCTCCCTTTGCGTGGCAGGAATAGCCCAATATGGGTCTATTTAAAGAAATTTAAAAATGTTTCGGGGGCGGGGGATTTTAGTAAACCCCCTCTCCTAACAGAATACAGATCAGTTCCTCTGCACTCGTGATATTTGATAGGGAGCAAACCAGGCTCCCTCATGGTAGCAACTATGGGGAGAAGCAAGAAACAGCTGCAATGGAGTGAGGAGACAACAGTGCCTAGGGCCCCTTACAGCCAGCTATGTGGGGAGGAGGGTGCAGGTTCGGACAACCCCATCCTAGAATCTTGCACTAATGGAAAGCCAAGACTGGCACAAGCCCCATCACCCCTCAAGAAACTGGATCAGGGAGAGTGGACAGTAGCATGCTAGTCACATGGTGTTTATTATTTAGCATTTTTATTATTGTTGCTCCTAGTCATGGACCACGACCCCATTGTGTCTTTCTTTCCTTGTCTTTCACGGCCTCCGCTACCGTAGTACCGGAGCACCTCGCAATCTGTGATGTATTTATCCTCACCTGGGAGGTAGGGCAGTGCTGTTATCCCCATTGTATAGATGGGGAACTGAGGCACAGAGGGGCTAAATGACTTGCTCAAGGTCACTCAGGTCAGACAGTCTCTGCTTATGCCCAGAATAGGCACAGTGTGGGCAGCCGCACTACAGGCTTCTCTTACACTGCCCCATCTGTGTCCCTCCACCCTGTTCCGGAGAGACTGCCACTGGGGGAGGGTGAAAGGAGTGGTCATCCTTCCATTACCGTCCAATTATTATGTGCTGAGTCGGAGGGTCAGTTAATGACGGCTGTAACTGTGTGTGTATCAATCTGAGAAATGAGACTCTTTCTTGCCTGGAATGACAAATGTGTGAGTTCTTTCCAATCTCCTGCTCCATTTACCTGTCTTTACTAAGTGCTCTGGATGTAGTTTTAATCCCTGTTGTTCACACCTGTGATTTTTTTGTGACTAAGAAGCAACTCATCTTCTACATAGGCTACAGTAGAACAAAACTGTGCAAACCTGAACATACAGATCACCACCTCCATCTCGTAGGGGGTGGTGGGAGGGGAGTGTTATGGGAAACCTTGCTGTGCTCATAGCAGGGCTCATCCTTCAGTGTTTTGTTTCCCCCTTGGAATCTTCTGAGCATGCACTGAAAACAGACACAGAGTTGGCTGCCAAGCAGCAGTTATTATTCTGAGCTGAATAATAAGTTGGCACCAATTCAGAGAAGTCCACAAACTATCCACTTTAAGACACTCCTGGCAGCTCCATCTGTGTGGGAAGTGTCCCTCTATTGCAGAAACCATGACAAAATGAGAGAAGAATCAGGCTGCCTCCAGAGAAAGACTAAAAATGTCCTTGTTCAACAACAGAACAAGTCATTTGGAAAGTTTCCTCAGAGAATCTCGCTCCTGGACCAGCCAGTCAATAAATTCCAAAAGTGCACCCCCAGTTATCTATGACTTGTCTCCAAAAGCAAAATTTGGAAGGTCTGAGTAATGGTTGCATGAGCATTAATGCCACGCTGCTTCAGTGAGAGATGTGGGTTTTAGCATAAACGTACGAATTAGCATCTTCTGAGTCTGTTGGAGGATGTGTGTGTGTGTGTGTGCATGGGCTGGCAATAAAACAGTATTTATATATATGCCATATTATCCGGACATGATCTTGAAAACAAATAGCTTTGCCTCAAAATGATACATGCCTCCCTCCTTCCTCTTCTTGTGAAAAATATGCAGGCACAAAAAGGGTTAAACATGGAGGAAAAGAAAGCTCCCCAGATAGTTATCAAGACTGAATTCAGTGAAACAGGAGACTGATGGTAGTTTAATTTTCAGCAGCATGGATTATGTATTCCTGGCTTGCTAAAATTTTGAAGATTGTGGGCTTGATGCAGGAATGGCTTGGTGATGTTCCACAGCCTACATTATGCAGGAAATCAAACTAGATGATCGTACCAGTCCTGTCTGGCCTTAAAAATCTATATATATATGTCTAGGGTACCCTGTGTGAGAGGTCTTTTTCACAGTCTCTTCCATAAGAATGAAGATTATTTCACCCTCTGATTTCTTTCCCAGCATTCTATTGCGACTTCCTTATCACTTTGTTATGAAATTCTACCTCCAGTTAGAACTGTGATATTTTGTCATTGCTTGACAACAACTGTCATGTGGAGACAAGACCCAGCTGATTCAGAGAAGGCCAAAAAAATATGGAATTCATATTTAAATCCAGTTTGGCTATTTAATAAACCACTTTAATATGTCTGCTCATCAAACTCCCAAATTGTGTTTCACCCAAAGAGGAAGTTTTGTATCTGGAGCTGGGTCACATAACCTCACTTAATGCTGCTCTGTACTCTTGCAAGTATGTGTGTTTCTTTTTATTAGTCTGCATGCATCCCACCCAGCAACCCTCTTCTATGTCTCTCCACCAGGGGGCACCCTTCTGCCAGGCAGCGAGCCCACAGTGGACACGGTGTCAGTGCAGCCCATCCCAGCCTACTGGTATTACGTTATGGCCGCCGGAGGTGCTGTTCTGGTGCTGGTCTCCGTCGCGCTGGCCCTTGTGCTCCACTATCACCGGTTCCGCTATGCGGCCAAGAAGAGTGATCACGCCATCACCTACAAAACCTCACACTATACCAACGGGGCCCCTTTGGCAGTGGAGCCCACCTTAACAATAAAACTAGAGCAAGACCACAGCTCGCGCTGCTGAGGGCGGAACAGGAGCAAGAACAAAAACAAACAAAAAACAAAAATTCAGACTTCAAATACGTTGCCTCAATTTTTGCACTTTTCTCCTCCCCTAGCGTCTGTGTGAACTCTAGACATCTTTGTCCCTGTCCCCCACCTTCCACGCCCTTCCTGTTCTTTTACACACTCTCAACTAATGCTGCATCTTGGATTGCCAGAAGATAGATACCGCCCATGTCACTTTGAGAGGGAATGCTCCTCTTTATTATTTTCAAAGACTGATTCTCGTAGTAGGCAACCTGCAAGGAAACTTGACGGCAAGTCTAGAAGCTGGTGTGTGCATGTGTGCGTGCGTGTGCGTCTATATAAATATATGTATGTAAGTATGCATGGGAGTGCCTGAGGCTGACTGACTGAATGTATATTTAAAAGAGGTCCTTTTTAACTTGCTTGTATTGCTTCTACTTACACAGGGAATGCTTTTTCCCCTGTGGAAGGCTTGGGATACCATTTGCGATAAATACACTGATTTGTTTACTTGGGGAAGAGAACAATGCTTTTTGTTGCCTTATCTCGCTTTGGCTGGGTTTATATTTCATACAACATCAGCGGGTGCATAATGAAAAGAACAGGCCATGCTGGACAGTCAAAAGCCCCTCTTGGATGGTGGGAAGAATCCAGAGAGGTGCATAGACATTCAAAATTAAGACCTTTCTGCTTATTATTTCTTCAGCCAGCATGATAACACGGCCATTGTTTGGTAGTGGAAACCACCCCCAGACTCCCCATCCAGAAGTGAATCTATTTCAAGTTGCCTTATAACAGAGAAGCTCATAAAGAATGTTTAGTTTATATCTGTTAAACCCAGCCTTGGAGTAATGCGTAGACTTAAGCAGATCTAAGGTGGCTGTTAAATACTGTAGTTTCTCGAATCCGAGGTTTATTTATTTTTAAGGAACCTCACTCCAGATGCTGGTTTTTTGTTTATCTTTTTGCAGGGGAAGGGGGAATCCTCTTCCTTGTCATTTTACTAGAAATTTACAAGACGAGTCTAATTTCCCTTCTGTTGTCTCTGCCCAAATTCATAGCTGCTGGATCATAAAATGGCTAATTGACTTTCCAGAATGTCAATTAGTTTTGCATTTGCTAATGTTCTGCTTCTTAGAGCATCAGTAACATCTAGCAAACAAAGCACTCGCAGGCAGGCCTGGTGAAATCCAGATATTGCTGCCTCTTTAACCAAGGAGACATAATGGAGACCAAGATAAGCCTCCGCCTATTGATTGGCTCCGAAGTAATGCAGAGAAAATGCCTTATATAAATTACCAAGCGATGACACGCAAAGGTGATTTGAATCATTAAATCTGATCTGTTTGCAGGCAAAATGCACCGCCATTGAACAAAGTTCAGTCTTTTCCATGTTCAGTTGCAGTGATCAGATTCCTACCCTGAGACCTCCAGCCACCCTTTCTGCCTCCCCACCACCCCCCCAAAACCAGGAGGTGTTAACTACAGTCTTGCTCGTTCTGTCAGATCAGAAAAGTGTGTCACATGCATGAAGAGTTGGCATGTATCATGACAGAGACCAGGGCTGCTTGAGTCATAGCCAGCTCCAGTGGTGTACTTCCACTGGGGATGTCGCACTCATGCTCCACCTCCCAGCCTTAGTGAATAGCATGCTTAAGCGCATGTGGCAGTTGACTCTGCCGATTTCGGAGACGCCTGCTTCGCTCATGATATGACACAGCGCTGCGTTGGTAGGCAGTGCACAACGCCTAAAAATGATTCTCCGCATTGAGCGCGTGTGGGGGTGGATGCATCTAGAAAGAGAGATGTGAGAGTAAACACACATCTGGGATTGCAAGCCTGGGGGCCAGGGGACTAAGTGCCTTCAACTCCCATGGAAGTCAGGAGGCACTCAGGGCATCCATCACCTCTCAGGATGCGTTCAGTACCATGTGGGCCTCGGAGAGCTTCTTCCAGCATGGAAGTCATTTATTAGTGAACAGCTTCATGATGTAGCCCTGGCAGGATCGAACATATCACTTCTGATATGAAATCCCCAGTGCTAGGTTATCATAGATAAGAATGGATGTAAAATATTGAAACAGTGTTGCTGCATTTTCAGAGCAAACTTAGAATTCCCATAGGCTAGGAAAGCCTCTAGTCATATTTCAGAAGTTGGTACTACATCCCTAGGTCAAATTCTCCTTTTGGCCAGAGGTGTTGGAACAATTTGTATAATGGGAGTGCTGAGAGCCATTGAACAAACTGTGAACCCTGCATATAAAGGAAATCACTTCAAGCCAGGGGGTGCGGCAGCACCCCTGGTTCCAGCACCTACGCTCTTGGCTACACCAAGGTGAGCCTACTCACATTAGGGAGGATGATTTGGCGTACATGAGAGGAGAATTTGATGGCCTCTCTTAAAAATAAAAATCACCAAAGACGACAACAAAAATCACTTGAAGATTTTTACTCACAATTCTCCCCCTCCTAGAACTGTGACATCCCCAGCATCGCCCAGTTGCCTGTGTGTGAAAATACCTTGTGCAAATTTGAAACTCTTTAAAGATGTATTGTGTGGAATGTAATAAAAGGATGATATTTTTATACAAATATTGGGGAGGGTTCTTCGTTTATGAGATTGACATTGATTTGGGCAAACTGATGTTTCGTTACACGTTGCCTTCAGAGTTGTGGGGCTCCTTTCTTTCGTGACTCAAAGCTTGACAAAAACCCCATGACCTGATCCCCAGCTGGTGTACATGTACATGTACCAGTGGCGGTATGCTGAGATTCTAATCAGCTGAAAATCTGCCTCCCCACTCCGGTGCTCAGGATCAGATCCTTAGTGGTGGCTTTTAGACTCCCTTCTTGTGTATCATTCCTAGTTAGGAGTTTGGGGCAGCTGAGCCAACACAATTGTTTGGGGATTTTGCTAAAGTTACTTAAGTGCTAAATGTGATTATACAGAATTTCTCAGGATGGTAAGCCTGGGACCGATTAGTGCCCCAGGGGAAGCTTGCTAGCTCAGCTAAATTGTGCACTCAGTCCCTACACACCATTAAAAAAAGGACAATTATTTTTTTAAAAACCTTTCTGCTCCTCTGAACATCAGCTGTACAGAAAAGTGGGACTGGTTTGTTCACTGTTGCCAGGAGTCGGTCATATGGACTTGCACCATATTTAGAATTAAATGGTCAAGGCAGCGTGGGGCAGACATCACTGGTGTCGGCTGGCACCACTCCAATGAATCCAGTGGACTGACACTGCACTGCACCAGCCGAGACCTGGGCCCCGTGTCTTAGCCGTTGACTTCAGTGCAGCATCTTTGAGGCCCAGGAAGGTGGTGGAGCTAAACAAACCGGCACTCTGGCTACATCTACACTTGAAGCTGGGGGGCTGGGGAGGGGGGGGGGGATGGTTCTCAGCTTGCATAGATATCCCTGGGCTAAGTCTGCTTGAGCTAACGTGCTAAATATAGCAATGGAGCCAGGGTAGCAGGGTGATGGCTCACGAGAGCCCCCCAAGTACATAGCCGGGGGGGGCTGGGTGGGTATGTATGTGGGGCAGCTCACTTGAGCCATCGCCCGTTTTGCCCCAGGCTGCATTGCTATTTTTAGTACACTTGTTCGAGCAGGGCTACACAGGGCCATCTATGCACTCTGGAGAATCCCAGCCCCAACCCCAAGGTCGACATAGCCCCTGGGGCTCACGAAGAGATATAATCCAATGTTCTGAATAGCTCCTGGGCAACCTAAGCTCCCAGTGATTTGGGAAGAGGCAGTCACCAGTCCTGTGGGGTTAGGTACGTCCATGCTGTGGCTGGGCAGTGGAATTCCCAGGTCAGGTAGCCCTGTATACACTAATGCTGCTCAAGCTAGCAGTGAAAAATAGCAGCGTGACCATGACAGCATGGGTGGCTGCTTGGGCTAGTCAGCCAAGCCCAGCCATGGAGACCCTATGTAAGTACTTGGGTGACTAGCCTGAACTGCTGCAGCCACCCTGCTATCCTTAGCGCTCTAGCACAAGCAGAGCTAACGCGTGTCTGTCTACCAACACTGGGAAACAGGCTCGCAGCTGCACTGTGGACAGGGATTAATCCACACAGCAGTATTTCTTCTTTCCTGGCCTTTAAGTTGGCCTGTGCTCCTAATGTGGCCTCAGGAGAGCCAGCAGCTAGGCCTCTGATTTAAAATGTATTTTGAAACCAATTCTATTTTTTCCTAAAGAGAGCATTTATGTATATATTTATTTTCCTTCTGCATTAAGCTTTAGTCTGACATTCAATGGCACTTCCTGGATTTACTGGGATTTTAGGCCAAAATAAAAGAATTCAGAGTTCAAATGTTGTCCTCTTGCTGTGGCTATACAAATATAAGCGTAGCTGAAGAGCTGTAGCCCTTTTTTTTTTGCACTTTAATTGTGCAGATCACTGGAGCTCATACATTTGTAATTTGCATTTTGTACACTTCAGTGACCAGCCAAGCAAAATGCAAAGCAAACATGCACAAAAACGAGTGGGAGAGAGAATGTCTGATGGCCTCAAGATGAGCACAAATCTTTATGTAAATAAATGAAAAGGAGGGGTGAGTTTAGGGGTTAATTATTCCTTACATACATCACACACAGGTTGACCAAGATTCAAACAGGAGCAAATATGGGCTGGGTGCGGAGAGCAGCACGCCAAAACAGTCAAAATTAGCACATTATTGCAAGCAACCAAGTGTCTGTGCAATTCCAATGAGCCCTCTTCAGCAGTAAATATGAAGCACTGAGTTCATCTCTGAAAAGCAATATCAAAAGGGCAGAGCTTTCCTGAGAAGGGCCAGCTGAACAGCGAAGTTTCAGCATTCCAGTATGCAGCATAACCCTCCTTTAGAACAAAGACCAGAAGTGGCACATGTCTATTGTGCAATAGGCAGAAGGCGCAGGGTCAGTCTCAGCAATTATACACAAAGTGATTTGAGTATCTGTGTCATCATAACCACACCTTTGTTTCTGTAACCCAGAGATGTACCCACTGAGGCATACACTGAGCATCCTAACAGATAACTATGATCAGCCATTGCATGACTGAAGGAGCTTGTGTTAGTGACTCAGGGCTTTGCCTACACTTAAAACGCTACAGCAGCACAGCTGCAATGCTATAGTGCTTCAGTGTAGAAGCTACCTACCCTGAGGGGAGACTCCTTCTCATAAACACAGACAGTCTACCTTCCTGAGAGGTGATAGGTAGGTCAGCAGATGAATTCTTCCATTAACCTAGCATTTTCTACATAGGGACTGAGGTCAACTTAACTACTCTACTCAGGGGTGTAGATTTTTTCAAACACCAACCAATGTAGTTAAACCAAATTAATTCTCTAGTGTAGACCAGGCCTTAGGAGAAAAACATCCATAAGCTCATGGAGCTCAGTTCTCAGCTTGAGTAAGTCCTGTAGTATAGCGGCTGGTCACAGAAGGCAGCCATGCATATGCGTGAGGAAAGGCATCTCACTCTTCTGTAGCATCAATATTTTTACTTAGAAAGAAGGGGCGATTTAAAGCAAGAGGTTAAGTTACAGTATATGAAGATATCTTAGTTCAACTCAGGTACTGGGGCCTGATTCTGAGACTGGTTATTGGCCAATTCATACCAGCTGAAGATCTGGCTCTTAAAATCCCATCTGTCCTTCAGGAAAGGAGGGAGATTTTTTGTTTTTTACAAGAACTCAAGGTTATTCAATGGAATTCACCTTGCAGGACAAATAGAATTTTAAAGTGCTAAGATTCTACGTTGGTCTCAATCTATGTTAAGTGGAGTTAACAAGTGTAAGTGAGATCAGAAGCAGATCCACAGTGTGTACATAGCACTCAAGAACTCAGGTTCATTTAAATGCTAGTATAGTGGTGGTTCTGTTTCTGGGTATGCACTATATGAGAGTATGCAGCTCTTTTACAGTTAAAGAGCAGCTCGTGGAGCCCCCTGTGCTTCCCCATTCTTCACCTACCAGATTAGGAGGGGGAGCTTGGGACTTCTCCCCAGTGGTGCGGCTAGGGGCTTTGGTCCTGAGGGTAGGGGGGGCCACAGGGCTTCTGCCCAGCAGGAGGCGCCTGCTGGGGCTTGGGACTTCTGCAAGTGTGGGGCTGAAGCCCTGGCAGGTACGCCCCATGGGCAGAAGCCCCATGGCCAGCAGACACGCCCCAGCTCTAGAACTTCTGAAGATTGTTGTATGTGGCTCGGTGGGTCAGTAAGTTTGGCCACTCCTGCTATACAAGTACTTAGTTAGGGTTTTTTTTTACTCTATTTAAAATATCTACATTTGTAGGGACAAAGTCTTTTTCTATTCTTGACCTGTTTTCTGAAAGTGCCACTGGATGGCGATTCCGACAGTAGCTTTTGGTTGCTCTGTGATTAATTGTGAAGGATCAGATTGACGCCAGAAAATTATGTTAGCAATAATCAGCCTTTATCGGTGACTCTGGACACCAAAGGGCAGCCAAGGCATTTGATATTATTTGTATTATGGTAGCACCTATAGGCTGCAGCTCCATTGTACTGGGCACAATAGCCACGAACACCATGTGTAGTGAGTGTGCATCTGCCTGAATATTCTGCCCCTTGTAGGACAGGACAAAAAAAGCTGCAACAAATCACTGCATTAAAGAAACAAAAATCATGTGCCATGTTTTCCTGCTGAAAGTTGTGTGCTGCTTCCTTCGTGGGCTATACATCAGTGTCACATTGTGGATGTGCCTTGGATGAAGAATTACGCAAGAAGAGGCCCAGAAGGTGCAATAATAGTTCAGTGAGCAACATGATTGGACACACACTGGGCCAAATTCCTCCATGGGAGAATGCCATTGATTTCAGAGCAGCGCCACCAGGAGTGCAGATGACATCGATATCTGGATTTTGTTTCTCATGTGAGAGGGTAACATTTGCTTTTCCCGGGCTGTGATTGGGTGAAATTTTTCTCTCCTGTTGAATACCAATTAATATAAAAGAACTGAGGAGGCAGGAGTCTGCTCTCATTTACGCTTGTTTCACACTGACAGACTTAAAAGATTTCGGCAGAACTATTCCTGATTTACACCAGAGTAAGTGACAGCAGACTAAGCCTCGAGGACTCTAGGCAGGGACCAGAAACTAGATTAGACAGCCTCTTGGCTCTTAGCCACAGCACTTCCATCAGCGACGCCAATAGCAATCACAGGAGTGACTGCCAGTTGGAGGGATAGTGTCATTACCCATTATTCAAAACAGCAGTAAGGAGGGGGCTAAAAACACCAAGAGGGAGCAGAGCGGCTATTTCCTTTTCTCCTCCCACATTTTAGCGCTCATGATTGGGGGTGGCTCTGCAGCTCTAGCCACCAGCCATGGCTGAGCTTTGTTCAGCCGGCCCTGCCACTGCAACTCAGCCCCATTCTGTAGGGAGCACCTGTCAGCATGAGACAGTAGGTCAGCCTCCACGTACATACAACATGTGGCTTCTCTGCTGGAAATGACAACTGACAGCACCAACTTAGAGAGTTGGGTTTTGTCATGTGGGCAACTTATTACACAATAGGCATCAGATTGGAAACCACATCCTCTGATCGCCGCCCTGGACTGGCTCTGAACCAGTAATGGGTTCCATTGTGAATCACTTCAGTCGCCTACCTAGTTAAGCCTGGCTGCATCAGTAGCACAACAGCAGCATAGTCTGTTGTTTACTCCGTATGTGGGAAGGATTGAGATGAAAATATCCATTAGCCTTCTGGTGGCGTTTCCTCAAGAGAGCCGGCAGTTTCTAAGGATACTGTTTGTGTGTGTGCTCATCAGGGCAGGAGACAGTCAAACACTGAGCAACACAACACAGATATTGGTACGTCTGCACCTCACTGGACACATCTGCACGCTGCATCCTTTCACCGCAGCTTTCACTGCTGATATGCAAAAATCAGAAGCCTTCAGGGATCCTATATGGAGAGGCTTAAGACTCTAATGATTGGGGGGGCGGTCTTAGCTGCTGCACAGAATAGTTTTCCACACACCTACTAAAGTCAGGTCTGGTGTGACATCATTGTTGCATCTCTCACATCTACTTTGTTCTTCTTGCTTCCAGTGCCAGTCTGTAAGGGGGCTGGTCACACATTTTTCCTGTCTAGTGGTCTGATTCCATACCCCTGAAATGGTAGGGACTCTTGACACTGACTTCAGTGGGAGCAGGTTGAAGCCCTAGGGGAGGAAGCTTTCTGAATAAAGTGGGATGCGACTATATTTCCCCCATGCACTCATCCTCTCCTGTTTATCCCTGCACCTTTCTGAATCACCATTTTTTAATTTTCCTTTTTTTTTAAAAAACCCTCTTTCTCTATTGAACTGAAAACACAAACTGACCCCGAGGTTCAAACGCATGCAGAATACCTCCGCACCCCACCAACGGTGTGAGGCAGTCCTGTCAATACACCTGCTCAGCAGCTGAGAAGTGTAATTCTCAGTGTGGGCGACGTGCCTACGGTCGCTCTGCTCGAGCTAGCATGCAAACAAAAGCAGCACTGGCACAGCGGCACAGGCAGTGGCTTGGGCTAGCCATCCACGTATAACCCCATCTGACAGCCTCGGTACAAGGCCCCCCACCCCGTGCTGCCACGGCCACACTGCAATTTTTAACATGCTAACTGGAGCAGAGCTAGTGCGTGCACATCTATCGAAGCTGCTGGATCAATGTGTCCACAGTGACAGACACTGTAACGCACCCCCACCCCTTTCTGAGTTCAATCCCAAGCAGGACCATCAAACTGATACTATGGGCTTTTTTACTTGTATGCTAAGCTCTAACCAAAACACGGCTTTCATTTAAAATTTGTCTGGGATTTAGTCTTTTTATAAATTAAGTGTGTTTAGAGGTCAGGGGAAAAAATTGTTTGGAAATAGTCAGGATATTTCAGTTTGAACTACAGCTACTAAGCGTATGAGTTAGGAACCCGTCATGCAGTAGTCACCCTTCAGACTCTGTGTGTGCACAAATGAAGCGATGTCAAGGTGAGTTCGTTTAGGCTGCTTCACGATGTCAAAAACAATGCAGTATAAATTTGAGTTGTTATTCTGCTATTGAAAAAAAGAGCTATAAATAAACAAGTAAAGGACTAAAACTTTAGTTACAGTTGAGCCCTTATTGTTCGTGGACAGAGAAGTTCCAGTGTCTGCTACCACATTTTTTATATGGTATGCAAGTACTGGTATGCTGCTCTATATGCTGTATATGGAATCTAGGCCCACAACACTAGACACTGTTACATGCCTTGCAGGTATATAGTTCTGCAGTGTGGTCTCATTGTGTGCCTTGTACTAGTATTGCAATCTATGTGTAAAGAACCTTTGAGATTACATGATATCACCTGGTAATGTGCAACATTCATAGTAGAGAACCAAAAGTGTTGCAATGCCTACATACAATGAGGCTGAGGTTTATGAGTGCATGGAAATCACAGATAGAAGAGTACTTCCAGTGATGATCTTTAAAAGCTTGCTATGTTAGCTTATCTCACTATGAGTCATGAAAATACTTAAGCACACACTCTACCCCAACCCTATTCAGCAAAGCTCATGAGAATGTATTTAACTTTAAGCTTTGCTGATCTGCGATGCTTTCCTGAATCAGGGCTTTAATCAATGCTACCACTAATAATCCCCAGCTTTTACATAGCGCTGGTCATCCATAGAGCTCAAAGCACTTTACAAAGGAAGTCAATATCATTATCCCCATTTACAGTTGGGGAAATCAAGACATGCGGGGGGAAGTGATTTGCCCACCCAGCAGGACAGTGGCAGAGCTGGGACTAGAAATGGGTCTCCTGAGTCCAGGCCAGTGCACTATCCATTAGGTCACCCTACCTCCCTAGTAACTGTAGCAGAGGGCTGGTCCCTATACTACATTGCCCAGTGCTCCCTTTTCAAAAATGCTAGAGTGGTCTATACTCCTACTAAGGCACAAGACTATTATAAGCTGTAGGGCTTCAGCTCATTCCTCTAAATATTTTTTAAAAGAAATTGATTAGTTTGAAATGGCTGAATCAATACAAGTTCCCAGGGGAACAGGACAATTTTAACCCTGAGCTTCCATGCATGTATTGGTTTAATGTTTCAAGCTGTCCTGTGTGTTATTGTTTGGTCACATGGCGGTACTCAGTGTATCCGGTCACCAATGCTCCATTATAATCATTCATTTACAGTTGCACTCATGGTGCGCTACCCACTCAACATGTTGCTCTCCAGTGGATGGGGAAGTTATAAGTGTGTAAGTGGGAGTGATGAGTGTGTAGGTGGATTTCTTTGTTTGGGGGAATTTCCCAGTTCACTGTGTGAGCAAATAATGTGCTGTTATTTTTAAGCCATCACCTTGGCATTCAGTCAGATTTAAAAGTAAGCCAAGCATGCAAAATAGAGTCATTCCAATACTTTAAAAAAAAAATACACCTTTGCATACATCACTGATGATTGAAATGCAGTACAAAACAGGAGTTACGTATGTGTCACCATCACAGAGCTCTCTCAGTTTACCTCAGTCCTAATGCCTACAAAATCCCTACAAGTTACTTGCAAGCAAAGTGTGTCATGTACGTGGTAGCTGTAGTAATCGGGAGCAGGCAAACCCAAAGCAGCTCAGGTTCTGACTCTATGCGCAAAGTTCAATGAACCTGAAACCTTTCCTGCATTGCAATAGTGGTGTTTGCATCATGATACTGCCACATGGCAATGCAAGTCCACATTCTGGGAGACCATCCTCAGAGTACCAGTAGGGTTTCACAGGGAAAGCAGCTTGTCAAGAAGAGCCCTGCGGTCTAGGAGCCCATCCTTAGCTAACTAACTGAACAAAAGTTCCCAAGACAATGTTGTCGCTAAGAAAGCAAATGCAAACATTGGATCCATAAACAGAGGGATAGCAAATGGGAGTAAGAAGATGATATTAACTCTGTATATGGCATGAGTGAGACCATTACTGGAACACTGTGTGCAGTTCTGCTGTCCACGCTTCAAAAAGGATGTTGACAAATTAGAAATAGTTCAGGAAAGAGCTACACAAATGATCTGAGGTCTGGAAAAGTTGCCTTCTACAGAGCGATTAAAGAAGCTCCATCTATTTAGTTTGTCCAAGAAAAGATTGAGGTGGCTTGATCATGGTTTACAAATACCGACATGGGTAATGATTTCTCTCTCGTTAATCTAGCAGAACAAAGCATAACAAGATCCAGTGGCTTGAAGCTGAAACTAGACAAATTCAGCCTAGAAATAAGAAGTAATTCTTTAAGTGAGATAAATAATCATAGGAACAATTTACCTAAGGGTGTGTTGGCATTTCAATCACTTTAAATCAAGATTGGATGTCTTTGTAAAAGATAAAACGTTTTATTAGGAAATGTTTAAGCACAAAACAATAAAGCGATAGTCACTGTTGCTCAAACACAACTTTGGGGCTTGATGCTAAATTTACTGGGCATGGTTCTATGTTGTGGCCTGTGTTATAGGTAGGATTTTCTGGGCAGGCTGGTTTTGAGATGTCATGGTCTTGTGAAGCAAATGTCATTTGTGGCACTCAACAGTGCCACTGCATGGAAACTGAACTTCATAGGCATAAGCAGGGCTGAGTGGGTGGGCTTAAAGTCATTTACCCAGCACTGTTTGAGACATATACATGTATATCTGCTGAGAGTCTACACTGACATCTCTATGCAGTTTTCACTTATGCCATAAGACCAATTTGAGCTAAAGCAACAAAAAGGTCAGCACATTACCTCCTATGTCACATCCCCTGTGGTCATTATGTTCAGTCACTTTTTTAAAGCAATGTACATTAAACCTCCTAATGTCTCTGAAAATACGAACCGCTGTTCGGCTATCCCCATGTCTTGAGCTGGTATGTTCATTTTATTTAAGATGTTTCAAGTACATTGATTAAAACCTCCTCATCTTCCTTTTTCAGGATTCATAAATTAGCCTTTTAGTTAGCTGGCAGTGATCTCAGATACAATAGATAACAGTCTCTGCTAGGCATCCGGCCATTTCGAAAGCCATCACTTATGTTAGCTTCATCTTTACTACTTTTCAGCTTGAATTGCTGGAGGTTTTTAGCCATAATTCAGCACATTTTCTTAAAAAGGGCCTTTCACACTGGGCAAAGCTTTCACATGCATCATCCTTAAACAGAGTTTCACTTAACTTTCTTGCATAACTTTCGTTAATGCTTTTTTCATTTAAAATTTCATGTAAATGTAGTACATGTGAAAGATAGCAGACTGATAGCCCTTTAGGAATGAAAGCCCTCTGCTTATGCACAAGAGAGGTGCATAAATCATGATTATGCACAGGATGGGTGTGGTACAACACATTGGCAGGTCATGCTTCCCACACTGCCCGACACCGTGCCTTGAACCTGATTTAGAGGGAATACGTTCAAGGGGTCATTTTTCATGGCCCATTGAGGTCTTCAAATCTGTGCTGAGACTTGTCAACAAAGGTGCTAATTAATGCCAAATACAATGCTGTTTTCAGTAATGGGAGCATATAGCTCCTAGGAACTGGAAGCGAGTCTGGTGGTCTTAGTTCCACAGGCCACCAAACAGCCATAGCTGATTTTGCTGATTACGTGGAATGGAAAAAGAAGGATTTTTTGTTTCGTCCATAAACAGCATATTGGAGCAGATGCATGACATCACAAACAAGCTGATGGCAATAGAATGCCATGTGATAAATAGAGGATTGTGGCTCTGTTACAGTACTGAGCTGAAAGAGGAAATGGATTGTGTGGGAGAAAGCTCTTAAACACAAATAGCAGCAATATTAGCAAAGGGAATAGAAAAAATTGCTAGCAGAGTAAATAGCTTTTTGTATAAATGTTCTCTTTATTCAACTTTTCCCCCATGTTCGTTTCTCCCTTTAAGGTTTGGAGAATTGATGCTCTTTCAAAAGTGTTGATTATCTGATATGCTTTTAGTTTCTTCCTGCTCGCCAAAACTAACTGAGAAGAAACTAAAACATAGTGGAGTTTCGGATGTGTTTTTGGACCAAAGAAATAGTCTTTGGAATATCCAGAGGCAGGAATCTCCTCTGCTGCCTTAGCTGAGTCCAGAGATTCCCTCTCCAGGCAGTGAGCCAGATTCAATCTTAACTTTGCTCATGCTATCTATGTTTTCAAAATGGTCGCCTGGGTGAAACTGACAGCAGAATTTGACCCCTTGTCTCTTGATTGATGATTAGCTTGAAGCACATTGAGTGATTTTTGTATATGAATAGCTCCAAATACTTGCAAGAGGCCCTCGGGCACTTCTTCAGATCCTAAAATGTTTCCATCTGGGTGGGTCAATTCCTGGAAGTGCTCAGAAATCAGGTGAACTTGCTCATTCTTTTCTGAAAAGCTATTGATAGCTGGGCATCAGCTTAATGAATTGGATCTCTAGATTCATCGCTGATCATTATGAGGGATATAAACATCTCATTTGTTTGTATTTCCATCTTCACATGAAAATTACAAAAAACATTTTTAACTAGTTGAATAATGAGGGTGAAGAGAAATGCTGTGCTAATGACTATTTGGGAAACTAACAGCATTAACACCAGTGTTAATGATACAGCAGTCTCCAATCTTCCTTGGGACCTGAGGGAATGCTGAGAGACCACCTCAAAGAGCTAAGTTTAGTCTAGCCTGAGCATATCGAGATCAAACGTGCATAGACTCCAGCTGCAAAACATTAGGTCTGAATTTCTCCAAAGTTTTAGGGAGATTTTGACCAGGGGTTTTATTTTGGGCTTATCTTGAGGTCTGGAGGGCGAGAGCTATAGATAGCTGAACCATTACATTCTACATCCTTATACCATGAAAGTTAAATCCCAAATGCATAGGCTTTTAAAATTGTCCGTTTTGTTGTTTCCTACTAATAAGGAGCCTGATTGAAAGCCCAGCGAAGACAATGAAAAAAACTACCATAGTGGGTTCTGGGATCAGGCCATAGGCTGGGGAATGTAGATACATCTGCTCCATCCAGGTGTCTCACCTTTCCTTTATGCCTGATTCAGACAGAGCATCTGAATTAGTGTCTAGAAGTGGCTGTCGGCATTCTAGGACCTCTCAAGGAGGGAGCTTTCTATTTAAGAGATGGTGTCCAATAAACCATACCATTTCTATGTGGAGATCATTGCACCGCCTTTTGATGTATGCCGATGATGATGGTACTGAACGTTCTTGGCAGAATTGCCACAGTGGCCTAATGATGGTGCTTTCCCATGCAAACACTTCTGTTAAATGCTCATTTCTGGACTCATTTCTCCTCAAGAGGCCAGGAACGATAAGGAGAGACAGTGGAACAAGTTGCTTATACCAGCAGTGAATATGGCTCACCAAAGGAAGGCAGGCAAACCTCATGCTGCGTAACCCATGATTAATGGCCAAATGGACTACCTTTATCATATTGCCTTTAAAGTAGCTTGATTTACGTCGGATGAGTGCTCAGTAATTCTGGCCTCTTTAAGGTACCTCCAGTTGGGCACCAAAATGTGTCACTCATTTGGCCCTATAGGAGCAACACTGATGTGTTTGGAAGGAGAATTGCACCCAGGCTGTCCTTAACTGGCACCATGGTGGGAATTCAGTGGCGTGGTGGGAATCTAGGATTCAGTCTGGGACAGAGAGGATCTCTTGAGGGGGACAGGGTAATGCACATGGAGGCAGTGATGGATGGACTATTGATTTGGTTTGCTAAGGCGCTGAAGTTCTTTCCCTCGTGATAAGTGTTGATGGGGTAACAGTTCAAACTACTCAATGGATGCGTGTATGTCTTTTTCCCGTTCTTGTCAAGCTTAGTCATTCTGAGATATAGAGTGCCCTAACTCACTAAATCAATAGTATTCAGCTGGAGTTCTTGAAAATAGTAGAGTCCTGTACAAATTTCTGAAAAGAGTCACCTGTGCAGTATTCATCCATAAAGCTTCATATAACAAATATATTCATTTAGATTTAATCATTAGTTTGCAATTTTTGGAAAGGACATTAGAAATGTGATACATTGCATTTTAACCGTATTACACTTCTTTGGCCTTGTCATTTTTAGGTAATTGTTTTTCTTTAATTTGATCGCTCTCTTTCTTCTTTTGCAGCTGGTGTAAAATACACAACAGTGGCCTATATTTTCAGAAATGACTATTGTTGGAGTGCCCAACTTGAGACACTTTGTAGGAGCCTGATTTTTCAGAAGGCTGGGTGCTCAGCAATCCTGACCTTCTTTAACTGTCTCCAATTGGGCACCCAAAAATCATAGTTAGTTTTGAAAATATAGGCAAGTTTAAATACAAAGGCATTCATCCTGGAATGCTGGAAAGATTACACTGCGAAGTAACATAGTTCTACTCAGACTGTGGCAAGCACATTTGGTTAGTACGGTTTGATCTATGTTGAACAATAAAAAGAAATGTCACCACTAAAAGGAGTTTGGATCAAAGAGATGTTAACATAAATGCCTGAATATGGACACCCATTTACAAATCTCCCTGTCGCTCTCTGGCTCAACCAGCTTTTACATTAATACTTGTAATGATGATACATGACTTCCTTAAATTACTGTGAATTTATTTGAAACCAAAGAGAAAGTGGGTCATTGGGGTTTTGTGTCCACTAAGATGTATGTGGGATGATGAAATGTGGAGTGTGTTAAATGGATCTAGCATTAATGGCAACTAATGATGGGCACTAAGATACTATTGCAAGTTATAAGGATAATACCCATGAACATGTTAATAATGAATTATGGCCATTAGGAAGACATCAGTGACAATATTTCAATGGTATTCAGATTATCCGGGTTCTTTCTTTTTCCTCAGTTTCTTTTTCTTAAAAGCTGATCATTTAGTGGAAAAGAAATATGCTGTGATGTACCAGGAAGCACCTGTTCTGTTGTACACTTGAGATTATTCATTGATTTTAGCCATAACTATGGAAAATTGGCAATATTTCAGAGCTGGTAGGTCACATAACAAAGTGATTGTTTTCAATAGTGCAAAAACATGTTTTGTCGTTCTAGTGGACTTCCCAAGGTTAGATGATGGCTTTGCAATCCCTGGACCAGACATTGGAGATGACAGTGAGTATAAAAATGTCATGCAGATAATTTAGAGGGAACTTACGTAGTATTAGCACGGTTTACTGTTATTATTAGAGAAGGGGTTTTGGATGTGTGTCTGAACTTTCCTCAAGTACAGGAGTATTTGGATCCAAGGTCTTAGTTTGGACCTCTATAGAGATATGGGCAAGCCCCAAAACTCAATTAAAGATCCCAGAAATAGGGAATGTTTGGAATCTGGGGTTCTGGTTCATGCCTAACTCTAATTATTACGGTTTCCAATCCCCAAGGGGGCCTATTCATCCCAGCTCCCTCTTCCTGATCCTAACAGCCCTGCAGAAACATCCTACCCCTCAACTTCCTTTCCCCAATCCCAAACCGACCCTCCATATTTGGTAATAAACCCTCATTGGGAAGGTGGACTCTCAGGTGTAGCACTATCAGGTGGGCTCGGAATGGCTGGTCTGTTAAAATTTCATATGCTCCAACTCTTCCCCCAGCTAACAGCTTGTTTAGAATGCATTACTTCTGCTCTGAGTCAGGAGAGGTGTGGATTGTTTACAGAAGTTGAAGAAGCAATGTGGTCTAGTGGTCACAGCTAAGGTTTACACATCAGAAGAGCTGAGCTTTAGTCCAGTGCTGCTACTGGCTCTTTGTGTGGCCTTGGGCCGGTCATCAATCTCTCTGTATTTTGGTTTCTTCCTCTCTAAAGTGGGGATAATAATACTCTTCCTTTTCTTCTTGAAGTACTTGAGAGCTGCAGATGAAAAGTTCTGCACAACCACAAAGTATTACAATTAAGAGAGCAGCCAGCTCAGTTTAGGGAGACACTGGCAGAATTGCTGAGAGCCTGTTGGTGGATTTCAGCAAAAGAAAGGAGACACCTCTTCAGTCAGGGAGAACTGGGCCTTAAATATAATTGAACTTTACAAATCTTCAAAAATGCTTAAGGATTCATTTCAGGATTTGGGATGAGGTTTGGCCATTTTTTCCCCAAACCAGCCCACCCTCCTTGTTCTCCAGAGTTTATAATGTATCAGAAGATTATCAAAGTAATGAACCAGATCTTCAACTGGTGAGTCAGTGTAGTTCCAGAGACAGCTCACGTCACCTTAGGGTCTGGCCCATACATCTTTGTGGAGTCTATGACTAAAGTTCTCCTGAGTACAAGGTTTGAAGTCTGGAGGTCTTCACTAGGTGGCCTTGGGATGATAATACTTACCCATCCCACCTCATTTTACAGGGGATGTTGTGAGAACTAATTAGTGTGTGTACGTACAGGGCTTTGAACACAACGTGCTCTGTAAATAATATCATCTCAATTACTGGTGGAAATGGATTGCAGTAGTAGTTACAAGTAATAGTCTTGCCTTCAGTGAAACCCATACAGTGATATAGCATAGGAATTATGGGCCTGATCCTGCTGTTCCTGTGCCTTTTGCCAAAGCTCCTATTTATACTAGGAGTGTAGGATGAGGTGCTGTTAGAAGAAATTCCTTTTAAGATGAAGAGTCCTTTCAGTCAAGACAGATGTACATAGTATATGAAAGTTTACAGTGATACTGCTTAACACCGTCTCTGTATATTTCTCAAGGACTTAAAATGTGGTATGGTTAAAAAGTGGTTATATAAAAGCAGGCACTTTGTTACTAGATATATGCTACCTATTATTGTGTATGTGCATTCAAGTTGCATCTAAGTTCCTAGAAAAGAACACCAGTTTTCCTTTTTTTAAAAAAAAAAACAAAAAAAACCCTACTATCAGCACTGCAAAGTCAGCGAACTGTATTTATGGTGGCGCAAACAGAACTGAACTTTTAAGCATTAATTGAAACTCACATTGCATCTTGACTTATAAATGGAGCAAATTAGGTATGGAAGCTTTGACAGGTCACAGAGATGGACCCCTGAGAGGTGATTCCAGCAGAACCAGATTTCTGACTACAGCTGCACTTGAATGGTCAGATCCTCAGCTGGTGTAAATTGATATAGCGCCATTGACTGAATTAAAACTCTGCTGATTCACAGCAGCTGAGGATCTGGCCCTAACTTTGACCATCAAAAATACTGTTATTTTAAAAATAAGTTTAAGGTGAAAAAAATGATCTCTGGCTAATACATGTCAATTATATTGCAGATTACTTTGGGCTGGATAACAACAACACACTGTTCTCTACTAACTCTCCAGTAACCCCAAAGCTGGACAAAGACAAGAGCTGGCTCTACACTCTGGATCCAATCCTAGTCACCATCATAGCTATGAGTTCTATTGGAGTTCTCCTAGGGGCCATTTGTGCTGGGTTATTGCTCTACTGTACATGCTCCTATAGTGGTCTGTCCTCTCGAAGCTCCACTACTCTGGAGAACTACAACTTTGAGCTCTATGACGGCATCAAGCATAAGGTCAAAATGAACCACCAGAAGTGCTGCTCAGAGGCATGACTGATTACACCGGAATCACATTGAACATTTGATTCCAGTGAGAGTAGCTGGCAAAGATTACTTTTTTTATGGGAATGGAATGCCATGATCTCAAACCAATCTGGAATTCTGAAGGGGGCCTGGGAGTGAGACCCCTGTTGCAAACCACATCCGTAGACTCTGCTACACAGATTACAATCTGCAAGGACTACGGTATCTGAAAAATTATTTTAATGAGAACTGTGCTGGAACAAGGAAAGGAGCTCAGATGCTTTCCCCAGTCCCTACCTGTTTACGTGAGTGATTGAGACAAGTCCAAGGAAATGCTGGCTTACCTTTTGGATGTGAGAAACAAAATGTTGATCATTATTTCCCACTTCCTTTCTCAAATATGTGGCTAAAAATTCCTCAGTCATTGTCTTTAGAAATAACACACACAAAAGCCCATCCTGCTTATATCCCCATTCAGATCTTCTTTTGAGTTAAGGGATTTGTTCTTGGTGCACATTATACAAACCTGGGGAGCTGCAGTTTCTATACCTAAAATGAAAGCATGTTGTTGCCTTTAAATTTCCATATCCAAGTGGCAGGGGAAGGGAGAATTACACCAATGTTAGGGTCAATGGAAACAGCAGTGCTTTCTTAAGAGATTAAGAATCAAAACAGAAAGGAAACCTTACATGTAAATGCACCCCTTAGAGAGAAGCTGAAGAGCCTTAAAATGATTTATGAATAAGAGCCATTTATTACATCCAGATCTTGGATTGAAACAGCAGCGGCCTTCCTCAGAAGGGCTCTTTTATTTTTTTATCCTCTTTAAAATATATATAAGAAAACTGCAGCAAACAAAAGACACACAATTGTAAGGTTTCCAAGACTCTGGAGATGGCTTTTTTGAGAGAATGGTTTGCGCTCTCTCTCTCTCTCTATTTAACTTCTTTGACTCAGAATAAGAAAGAAAAAATTAACTATCACCATCCACCATCCTGTGGAGTGGAGTGGGATGGCGTGCGGGGTGAGACATTCTCCCCAACACACTTAGATTAATTACCTTCCCTATTAAGGCCATTCCTTCTCCTTTGTGTTAAGGTAACTTCCTCTGCTTTCCATGGGGTCAGGTATGAGCTGCAAGACTCCAATCTGGATATCAAATAAGCAGTTTAGACCAAAATGCTGTCACCTTCTCATCCCTTCAGAGTGAGGCTACTCTGCTTCTGACCAGTTGACAACACCAACAACAAAATTATGCTGTGTTTTGTTTTATTTTAATCAAGTGCCTTAGAAAAAAATATTGTTTCTATGTCTAGAGATCAGTGAGGTATCAAAACTACAAGTAAGGCATTCATCCTTCCCCTCTTCTTCCTCTTTATAATATATTCTTCATTGGATCTCTACTGGGTAGAGCCTATTTAAAGAGTCTTGTCCTTGTACTTTCAAGTGGTCTGGCTATATTATCTGTGTGCATGTGTGTGGGATTATGCCACACAAGGTGTGTTATGAACATAATGTAGTGAATGAAAATGTTTTAAACCCCTGGTTTCAAATCAGTTACTTTTATTTCAGGTTTAATACAGCTGGGAAATCTATATATTGTTTACATATCACTACACATGGGTTATCCACCTGCAAGCAAGAACCCATACAAGCAATTTTATTCTTAAAGTGACCAGACAGCCTGTTGTTTTCATAGCAATCTTCCAGGATCTTCTTTTGAGACACCTGCCATGTCTTTGCTTTTCATTTCAGATATCAAAATATTTTGGGTTTGTTTTTGTTTTTTGGGTTTTGTTTTGTGTTTTGGGTTTTTTTTTTTACAATCTCAATTTTTTGAAGCATAATGCTACATGGAGTAAAATTTGCTCTGTGTACTAGGAAGAAACCATCCTGCAAAACAAGTGCTGAGTGTGATGAGCAGCATTTGGAGTGAAGCAAAAAGAAGTGGAATGCGTGTGAGCATAATTCAATCTGTTCTTTAGCTCAGGATGAATATTAATGGCTCTTATTCAGCAAAAACTCACTTAGACAGAGGGTTACTGGAAAAATCTTCCTGAAAAATAAGCATAGGCCATTGTTGAGTTGGAAGCTGGCAGTCATGACACTGACACACACACGTTCACTGTTTGAAAAGTGTATTCTTGTCTATTAGAGGACTATTTTCATCCCCCTAAAAACATTGGCACAAAAATATTGGGTTTTTTTTTAATTTTGAGAAGTTAATCACCTTAACTTCATCATTCTCCACACACTACCTACATATTAATCTACAAAAAAACCCAAACAAACACACGGTGATAGTAAAATGCATCAGACCATTTTAAAGACAGATTGCTGCTACTCATCAACAACTTTCTCTCTCTTATAATCACACAAAAGGGGAAGGGTGAATGGAAAATGACTATACCCACCTACCTATAAAAGTCAACTTATGGAAACAATAGTCAATAATATATATTAAAAGTAATGTTACAGTGTCTATTAGGCAGCTAGAGTTGGGGGCGTTCAGGTATACATATATCCAGCTATATGTATGTTTATGAACGCATGTGACTTCTATGTATATGAATGATGACATGGGACAGACTAGTGTTACTGTATGTCTGATCTGGGGCAGGAGAGTACTGCTGATCCTGGCACGAATTTTGAGGTGGACCTAGCTAAACTGTGCATATTGGAAAAGCACACACTCTTAAGAGTCCCGCATTTCTAGTCCACATTGATTGGTACGGGACCTGAATGTGCACACTTGCTGAGCAGAAACAAGCAAAGAATGCTGCATAGCTGATACCTCACTTACCGCTGCTGGGTGCTTTACTGTACTAACACAGATGATTGTAACTTGAATAGGGAAAAAAATTAGTGCAGTCAATTCATTGCATTCTCAGCTGCAAATACAAAATATTTGCTGATCCACATTCTCTAGCAGTGCCCGTTCCAAAATACACAACTAAAGCAGTGTTAATAATGCCTTTGCTGAAGTGTGTCACCGCGACACCCTCCCAGTGTCAGGTAGTCATTACTAATAGAAGCGTTGTCCTGGTGGTGATTTCATTTTGCAGGAAGGTGAGCACGGGATGTACACCTTAAGCAACTGTATGCAGAAGCTGAACTTTTCCAAGGTTTGCAGTTCAAGGTCGTCAACCATTCACTGGCTGAGCCAGGAAAGATGGATTTCAGCTTATTTACTGTGATTCTTCAGTGTTAAAAAAAAAGATAAAATAAACCAAACTCTGTTTATATGATTTGTATAAAAACCCCTTTAAAAATGCCTATTTAATAAACATTACAGTAGAGATGCTGGCCAGTTTGTTTTGTAAAAGGAAAAGGAAAAAGCCACTGCCTGGGGAGTGTGCTGGGGCCTTTATGAATGGGTTATGGCTGACTTAGCCTGGTAAGGCACATGAACCTGGGCTATTTAGTTTTGAGGAAGGGTTGATGGGCGATGATGGCAATCACATGCTTTTGGGACTGTAATAAGGCAAGGCTATGGCTCACTCTCATGAGGTCTGGGTAGCGGTAAGACCAAGATCTCTATCGTGGCCAGATCGATGGCATGAAACTTAGGAGGGTCCGTAGGGCAGGATTTAGAAAGACTTTGAGGAGGGGTAGAAGGAAACGGCCTGAGGCAGTACAGTACAGCCAACTCATGGAACTAATATTCATTTAGGGACTGGAGGTTTCCAAAGGAGGAAGGATATCCTGTTCCCTGGCCTGCCCTCTCAAACCTTGCAGGAACCTTTACCCTGATTAGGCCTGGTAAGGCAACAAACTATTCATTGAGTCCAGGCAGCTTAGATCATTACTAATGTGGTCTGGGGAGGGTGAAGCTTCTGTGGAAGTCTGAGAGGGTTCATGAGGGCAAAGAACGCCTCAGGGCCGAGGAGGGCTGGACGTCTAGCTTGTGTTTTCATTGGACTCACCTTTAGACTCTATAGAAAGGATTTTTGGGGTGGGCTCAAACTTATTGGGTCTTGAACAAAGGGTCCAAAATATCCCATTGACCTACATGCCTGAGGCAAACTGTCAGCAGTGGGGAAACTAAGGCAAAGCTCCAGAACTCGGGGGGGGAGGGACAGGACGATGACAAATTGCTTATCTAAAGGGAGAGTGCACATAGCAGGAGATTGGCTTTTCTGCCTCTGTGTTGCTAGTTTAAATTGCTCCAGGTCAGTAGTAACCCAAACTTCCTAGTATGGTGTGGTTTGTTGTAGGTGAAGTGAGCTATTGGGCTCAGGCAGCTTGTAAGGTAACAGGTGTAGATGGCACAAATGAGCTTCACAGCTGGCACTAATCAGCTAATTGTCACACCCAGTCTTGAAGCCAACAACTGAATGGTCAGGAGAAACAACGGCCTTCTCGTCCCTGGAGATGGGCTCTCTAGCGCCAGGAGCAGTGATGGTGGTGAGGCATTGTAGGATGGTGTACAATGCCTATTCCATGCATAGACCTGCAGGGCCTGATTTCCACCAGTGTGCTTGTGCGGAGACAAGACAGGCTTGCTCACACAGCTAATGCACTTGTCGCTGGGGGTGGGGGGACTGGCTGCCCCCCCCCCCCCCCCCCCCCCCGAATGGCTAACGTTAGCTTGCAGCTACTTGCGGGCATTTTTGACAATCAATCAGGCCATTAATCTCCTGTGCTGGTAACCAGCACCTGTCACAAATAGGACATTCAATTTAAAAATGAGCGCAGCCACAATCTTGTCTTGGCCTTGTGATTTCACTCTTTTTTTTTATGGACCCCACTTCCTTGATGAGGCTGCTACAGGCATAACCCCAGTGCCAGTGGGCGCCGTGTTTGTTTTTCTAGCCTGCAGTCACCTTCTACACATGTCTGTGAGCTGTTTGACTGTTGGCCTAATTACTGAGCTTGAGGACAAAAACTAAGGTTCAGAAAAGAAAACAAGTTACAACTCTTGTATTTTTTCCAGCTCCGTGTCCTTGTGGCAGGATAGTTGACATTTTGACTATATTAAAAATGCCTCCTGGCATGCCGCACTCCATTGTTTACAGAGAACCTTTGCCTCTTATCTACATCCTGCCGAAGATGTTGACATAGGCACAGTGGAAGGCTAAGCTAACTTCAGGCATGGCAGCGGTCTGAAACTGGAACCAATACAGACGTGATTAGGCTGAAACATGGTCTAACTGGATTCTGGGGCCAGGCTGGTTGCGGGGATTGTGATGAAGTCATGCAAGTGACGCATGCCTTTCTAGTCCCACATATTTCATGCAGTTATCTCAGCTGGTGCCAAAACAAATGCTTATTTCTCGGGGGGTGAAATGCTCAGCAATGCTGTCAGCGTCTGGGTGTTTGACATAGGTTGTTACAACTAGCCCCTTGGCAGGGAGGCCTATCACCTAATCACCCACCCATTAAAAATTCCTTCCCTTTTGTTATCCCTCCTCCCCCAACCGCATACACTGTGGGTCCTTGGCTTGGCTTAAAGTTGGAACAAAACAAAAGTTATATGACCATTTCACAACTGCCAACCCCCAGAAAGGGGCTGACTGCAGGGAGATAGCGCAGAATGAACTACGCTCAGGTAAGCTCTACTTATTCCTCCATGCTCACCTCTGCTCAGAGCAATTACTCCCTCAGCCAGTCTGGTAAATGACTGCGCCCCACTTTGAAGTTCTTGCAGACTGTCGGGAATTGAGGCGCAATTTTTTTTTTCTATGCATAAGCCTTACAGACAGCAAACTTGCATGTTTTAGTACAGCCAGTATAATTGATTAGCAATGAAATCAAGACTACTGCCCTGGTTAAGCTGCTGTAGGATGACCAGGTGTCCCGATTCTATAAGGACAGTACCGATATTTGGGACGTTTTCTTATATAGGTGCCTATTACCCCATCCCAATTTTTCACACTTGCTAGCTAGTCACCGTAAGCTGCTGCCTTAACTGGCTGAAGTTAGGAGACGAAAACCAGCTTGTGTATCAAAATTACATCCCAGTTTCTCAGCCTAGCTGTACAAATTGACTGGGCTAAACCTTAGAAAATGGGCTTCAGATTCATTTGGAGCTAGTGAGTTGCTATTATTTGTATTCTGATAGTACCTGGCCTGAATGGAGCCCAGGGTGCCCTTGTGCTAAGCACTGTACAAACAGAACACGGACCCTACCCTAAGGATCTAATTCAAAGGGTCAGAGAAGGACCATATTATTATCCCCATTCGACAGCTTGGGAACTGAGGCACCAGTTAAGTGAGTTGCCCATGGCCACACGCACAGGAAGCAGCAGAGGTAGTCCTTGTGTGTACCTTAACCACAACACCACCATCCCTCTCACTAACTGTTGGTATGTTTGAGAAACTTCCATCACCCTGAGGAAGTTGATCAGAGATTCTAATGCAAAGACTCTGCTGTCTTTCCTCTCATGGAGTCTTCTCCTCTTGCACCTAAACAGAACAGCTCTATTTTGTAGCCACTGAGATAGACAGGTTATGGAATATAGATCCTCTTTCTCCCTAAGCTGATGTCAGTCTAACTGCATTACAGTTTCCAACACACCAAATTATCTTGCTCTTTCACAGCCAGAGTGACCATACTTCCTCCTTACACAATGGAGCAGACTGTTGTGTAGGCATTGAACAGTCCAATGGATGTCTGCACTACATTTATACATGGGCTAGATGGAGTGGGGGTTTTCAATGTAGCACAGTGTAGGATTTTAGCTACCTAATCAACAATGCTATGTTTAAAAACTACACTGTTGACCCTTCTTCTGACACTAGTGTACTCTTTGCCAAGTGGTAACAGGATTCACAGCCCTGGCAGCTTGGCTTCCCAAGAAATTAGTGACTTAAAAATCTGCATACATTCAAAGTAATTGACATGCATCCCAGGGCTGAAGCATAGGCTGTCACACAAACACAGGCAATACCCTCTTCCAGGAACATCCATCAACACTTGGTTCTGAGTACGTTGCTCTGTCCCAAGGATCACCAACACAACACGTCTTTAAAGATTAAGGATTGCTGGCATGCTAAGAAAAGATTTACAGCATCAGCTGGTGACTCCTGGCAGACCATCGTACGCTACATTCAGAGCTGGTGTAAACAGGTAACACATTACTCCCATGCTTACAAACTAGAAGAGCTCCTGCCTAGATCTGGCAAGTGTGTGCCATAGTTTTTAATGTCAAAGCTCCCATTATGTTAATAGTACAAATAGTAGCTTCCACTCATTACTATTGCCCCACCAATGCTTGCTTCCCATATTAAAGGCTCATTTGCCTTATGTGGAAGGTTAACAAGGAATCCGTCAATAATCTGCAGCTGAATTGAGCACGAGTCACTCCTTAAAAGGGCTTTCTCTCCATCCCTAAATGTCAGTCCTGTGTACAAGGGCTGATAGCTAAACCTGGTGTCAAAGTCAAATGCAAAGGCGACCTTTGTTTTGTCAGCGCATGAGATAGCTGAACTTTTACTGGTACATTCTCCAGGCCTCCTGGTACTTGATTCTGATTCTGCCAGCCGCCTCCTTGTCTCTCTTCTTTGCAAAGCAGCCTGTAGAGTGTTCCTGTGCCAAACTTCAGGCTGAACAGAAGAACTATTTACACTGTAAAACGTTCAGTATTGGGGCGTTATGACATGATAATGCTCAACTATATAGTAGTATGGTTTGGACTTGTGTATGTACACAGGGGCACAGGCTGCCATAACAATGGCACGGACCTTTGTTACAGCTGTTGCGTGTGAGGGGGAGAGCAATTCTGTTAACAAAGAAATTCCACTGATTTAAAAGGGCATTACTCTGGATTTACAGTGGCGTAGCTGAGACTAGAATTTGGCCCTGGTTTTTAAAGGCACATGTAATTTCTCCCCAATGTGGTCACTAGAACTACTTTCCTTATAGTATTACCAAAGTCCAACCAACATCACGGGAGCTAGGCCTTTTGAATCAGGTGCTGTGCAAATGCATTCTGAATGCTAGACCCTGCCACAAGGAGCTCACAGTCTACATAGACAGGAGTGACAAAGGAATTATTCCCATCTCACTTTAGAGTGGAAACTGAGATCCAGGCTTCCCCAGAGTTACACGGGAAGCCTGTGGCAGCTCTAGAAATTGAATCCCAAAATGACTGTATCCCAGGCCGGGGCTTTAATCACAACCGCATAATACAGGAGGGGCCCATGTCTGATAGGACGTGGTTTGGTCTAGCCTGCTGTGTGGATAGTACCACGTCATATTCCAGTAGGCTCATTACAGTAACTAATAGTGGTCCCTAACATTAAACACTGCAGTACACACAATCTTACACACAATCCGGTGAAGTGCTAATTATCAAACCACCTAGCAAAGTGCCTGTGCTTGACCGGACCATTCCATCATGTAACTTTCCTCGGTCTTAAGAGATTGAAGGGTAACACCTCACAGCTTTGCACTGCCTCGTCAGTGCTAGGGAAGCCTCCTACAGTATGCAGATTGTTTAATCCCATCCATCTTTAGTGTCATCTTGCTCATTTTTCTCCTCTTCCCATTTTTCAGTACAGTGAAAGGAAAACACCATTGCAATTAGGACTGATCTGAAACCCAGGCTCAAGCACAGACTGGTTTCTTTCTCCCCTCCCTTTACAGTGGGGAGACATCCTGGCCACTTACTGTTGGCATTTTAATCATCTCGCTGACTGTTTGTTCCATGATATTTGCATGTATAGCTTATCTTCAGCATCTCACCGCAGTAATGACATCACAATTGTTTCAGCCGCATCAGACTGTGAATTACCAAGTTAGGGCTAAGATTGCAACCATTATGATGATAGGGAGAAGCAGAGCTGAGCAGCTCAGGAAAATTCCTGTTTACTTATGGATGTCCTTGAAAATTAAAGCCAATCAGACCAAGCCAACTCCAAAGCAAATGAAATTTTGCTGAAGTTTCGCCTCTCACAATGTTCAAACATTGCCCCTGTGTGCGTGAAAGACGCTCTTAAAGCAATGAAGGGGAGCTGGCAGTTTATATGAAGATGACAATCAGAATGCAACCCTGACAGCTCTTCCCTCACCTAGGAATAAAGAACTGATGCACTGATTGATACCTGAGGGAAAGGCTGTCATCTAGCAGGACACAGAAGGAAGATAAGCAACTCCATCAGTGTCAGACCTGTCCTGCCATAACATAGCCTGTAAATCACTTCTATTAAGGAGTCTTCTCTGCTAAAGTGGAGAGCAAAAAGCAGGTAATAGAAAAATGGGAGGCAAAGCAGCTGCATTTAAAATCTAATAGATAGGGATACAGTTCCGCCAAAGCTCCAAGGAAAGTTAAACATCCACCCCGTAAAACCAAAATCCTCTCATTTTTACCAGGAGCTAGAATCAGCCTTTTGTTGTTATTACAGGTGTTTTGTTTTTTTAAGTGGCTGTTTCAAACCAGGTGGGGCCCCTTTTTTGTGACTTTTGCACTCTGGAAAAAAATATGATGTGCCATTGCCTAATCCTGACACCAGCTGCGCGTGCAGGGAGGGAGGGCAGGCTTTCATTGTGATACAAGAGTAATCAAGGGCTTAAGGTTCTCGTGAAATAGATTTCCCCCATTTTCAGATTGCTCTGAGGCTGGGCTCCAGCCACTCCAGAACATACACCAGAGCTGGTTGTACTCGCAAACGCTTTTTGGTTTAAAAAATGCTTTGAGTTTTGTTTCAGTGCGGAATTTTTAAATAAAACTCGTTATCCAAGGAACAAGGGGAGGACAGTGAGGAGAAAGGGACCCAAGTCCAGGCCTGAACGGATTAGTAATTCAGTAAATACTGACAGAAGCAGGTACAGCAGCCTGTGGCTCTCTCCTGCTCATTCACTTTCTCCCCTCCAAGATCTTGTCTTTCTGATTTTTAATTAGTTTCTTGTCACCCAGGCACTTCTTTTATCAAATATTCAAATGAATTAAACAAATACGGTATGGCTGTACTGGCTTCTACGCCCAAAATACTGCACCATTAACACCACTGGGAGCAGACAGGGCCAGGAGCAGGACTGCAGCTGCATCTGGGAGCTCACTCAGCTGGCCTGCGCTGCTGCTACCAGGCCTCCCAGGAGCTGGGCGCTGGGGACAGGGCTGGAGCAGAGCTTGGAGGCGGGGCTGGGTGGCGCTCCGTCTCTGGAGTCCTCTCCCCGCCCGCCCGAATGTTCTGCTGCACCCCACTAGGGGAGCGCGGCCCACTCGAGCCCAGCAAAGCCAAGTGACTTGCTATGATATTTAATTGGAATGTCACGCACTTTTTAGCGGGCATGAATCCCTGGGTTTACTGAAGCTTTCATGTCTATCCGTGGAGTTTTCCCTTACCACCTGGTCAATCAAATCATCCCAGATGGCTCAAAGGATGGGATTTCTTCTTTTTTTAATGATGCCTGATTGGGTTACGTCTCTGATCTCGTTGATTGCTTAACAGGCTGTGTAAGAAAACAAGCCTTGTACAACATCCAAGAACAAAGCAGGCTGCTTTACCCCCAGCAGCCTTTCTTCCTATCACTCCTCACTGTAATTGATACTGCCCACTCCCCAGTGTTCTGGCGTCTTTGTAGGCTGCCCATTTGTATGCAGCCGTCCCTTGATCTGCCAGGTTTTTTTGTTTGTTTTTCCTTGATCTTTGTAATAGCCATTTTAGCCCCTACATTAGTGCAACCAAGCAGCAGCAGCAGCAACAACAAAAAAGGAAGCAGACGTTTGAACAGAAGGAGATACACAGGAGCTATGCTTTTGTAGGCCAGATCTAAACATTGCTGCAAAATGACTTCTTAGCCAAAATGTTCAAATTTAGCTGCCTAAAATTGCCACTCAGAGCCACATTTAGGCCCCTACATAGCCTGATTGTCAAGGGTGCTGCAACAAACCAATCCCAATAACTTCACTAGGGGTTGTGATTCAGCACCTTAAAAATATCGAGCCATTTATGTAGGTGCTTAACATTTGGGCACCTACATCATTTTGGCCTCAGTGTGCTGACACTCTCATATTGTCATCTGTTTTCTTTATATTATAGGCAAATTGTTCCTACAGAACCTGAGCCAGTTAAAAGGCAAATGGAAAATGTGAGCACCCATCTCATTAACAAGACACATGCTGTTCACACCCAGCTGTTGTAAGGGCGTGTCTGCATGGAGACTTAGCACACAGCAAGCTGGGGCGTGAATCTACAGTGCAGTAGCCTGCTGTGCATTAAGTGGCCATGTGGAACCTGCTACTGCGGACTAAACATCCCATGGTGTGCTCTGACATCGCGCCATTTCAGACAGTAGCAGGTTTTCCACGGGAGGCTCGATTTCATTTTTAATAATATCATAAAAATACCAAGGAACTAGATCATAAGAAATACCAAGTGTCTTACCTAGACTAGGCTTTGCTGAAAACTCTGAGCTGTCACTTCATCATTAACTTACCCTAGTTGTAGCTAGGTATCATGATGCAGACAGTAAATCTAGCAGGTCAAATTCACCATCCACAAAAGGGGTTGTGTCTCAACCATTTCCTCCAGACAACAGGAGCAGGTAATGCAGGTGTAATACTGCGTAGGCACAGGAATGAAATTCACGCCTGGGCAGAGGGCCAGCATGAGATCTGTGCATCCCGTCAGTCCATCTGGAGCTCTATTTTGAGGTTTAAGTGGGACATAAGTGGTGCATGGGCCTAGTGTCCCTCTTCACAAGAGTGAATTTCCCCTGCTGTTACTCAGGCCAGGCCTACACTAAAAAGGTTTTGCTGGTATAAATCTCTACTGGGATACTATACCAACGAAACGCTCCTAGTGTGGATGCAGCTTATAATAGCCCACACTGTGTTTTTGCTGGTATCGCTTAGCCCCCCTGCCCGCAAGTGAAATAAACTACATTGTAAAAGTGCACTTTGGCCAGTATAACTGCATCTATATTGGGGGCTTTTGTCAGCACTGCTCTGTCGGTCACAGATCGCACCTTTTCACACCCCAGGCTGGCAAAGGTTTGTAGTGTAGAGCCGGCTTTAGGACAGAGCAGCTATAAACTTCAACAGGTGTTAACGTAATTGAGCTGAAGCCTTGAGCCTAGGCTGTAGCTCAACCAGCTTAGGGTATTTTAGGGCAGCAGCTCTACACTGGGAACTTACATTGGCATAGCTACATCTCTTAGCAGTGTGAAAAATTCACATCCCTGAGAGAGATGTATCTATGCCTACCTAACTCCCGGTGTAGAAGTTTTCCATCAACCCAGCTACTGCATTGTGGGGAGATGGCGTACCTACGCCAACAGCAGAACCCTCCCATCGGCGTAGGTAGTGTCCACGCTGAAGTGCTACACGGGGCAGGTGCAGCTATGCCACTATAGTGTTTTCAGTGTAGACATACCCCTAGAGTCTACATGGTCTTAGCTACACTAGTCTTTTAGCATGTTAGTTTACACCTTCTAGCACCACACCTTTAAATCCTAGTCTAGTCAACCCTCTCGTTAAAACATGTTAGCTAACATTTATTTTAAAAACCTACCTTTTATCCTAGTCTAGCCATATTCACAAGGAGCTGAGGCTATGACACAGCCAGCTAACACGATGGCAAAGATATTAAACAATAATGGGGGCAAGGGCTTTTCAATCATGTTACGCTAATTTGATGGAGCTTTTTTCCCACCCTGTCGTGTAGATGTGCCCCAGCTCTTGCTTTGTGTGGGTTTATATTCAGACTCTAGGCCTGAACCTGCTTCCATTCAAGTCAATGAATTAAATTAACATTTTGACAATGGGTTCGCCATGTTATTAATTTTATGATTTACTATTAGTGTTCATTATAGAAGCATGGACTTACCATGACTAAAGCCATTTGATAGACAAGTAACCAATCCTCAACCTGCTAAGAATGAACAATTCACCTCTAAGCTCTTCTATCATAACTCAGATGTGCTGTTATGACTCCTCCACTTGCATCTGAAATTGAAACAACTGAATTAACTTCAACAATAAACCAAAGTGAAGAAACACAGAAATGAAACATTGTCTTGCTTCCTTGTGGTAGAAGAAACAGACTACATGATGAGAAAGACAAGGCTGTTGACTTAATACCAAATGTAATGAAAGGCTATGCTAATTTTTCCTTTGAAACATTTCAAAATTGTTCATAAATAGCAGCCCTAAGTGCCAGTGACACCTTTCTGTTGATTATTTTTTCTCATTAGCTAGTTGTCCCTGTGACATTGCCCCCTGCAATCTGGACTGGTATGTAGCTGTGTCACCCCAATTCCTCACGCCTGGGCCCTGACTTACCCTGCTTTGCTGCGTGAATCACCCACTCCTGGGTCAGCCCACGCCCAGCCTCCTGCGAGTAATCGGTCCCTGACCTAGTGAAGGAGCGTTTCTGGCCAGCCACTCATGGGATAGACACCCAGCAAACACACCCAGTCCCAGATGCAACCCTGGGAACTGCCATCTTGCAGGATTCAGTGTTACACACTGCACCCTGAAAGCTCATTTACATTTATCCATCAATTTATCAAAGAACTGATATGCACCAGCTCTGCACTCTAAGTGAGGTCTCAGCACACACTTAATCCACATGCACTGTTTTAGATAAAGCAAACAAATAGGTTTATTAACTACAGCAAGATTTTAAGTGATTCTAACTCATATTACTATCAGTTAAGGAGTTTGTCACAATCAACTAAAAGGTAATTCACATCCTAAACTAAGATTAATATTTCAGTAGCTTTCAGGCTATAACATTACCCACAGCTGGTTGCGATGCCTCCTGCAACCAGCCCCCACCCTACCCTCCAACCATGGGCAGATGCCAGTCCTTGATGCGAGTTAGAAGATGGCTTCCAGGGGAGAGCCCTGAGACAGTCGCCTCAGCTTTTAACAAGTTTCCTCAACACCCCCTGGGGTCAGGTGATCTGCCATGTCCAGCAATGACCATGATTTCTTCCAATTGAGCCAAAGTGCTCACGGGTGCTTAGGCCCTTTCATTGTTCCTGTATGCATGCCTCTGCTGGGCATGGAACCACAGCTTTGTGGTTGGCTGCTCTATTCAAGCCATGTGAGAGACACATTTGGGGATATGATATGGCAGAGTTTCATATCCGTACATATGTATGACATTGCAGGACACATGCTACCAAAACCATAATGTTCAATATGCCATGAGCATTCCAAAAATACCTTACATGACATACTTTGCATTAGACAATACACAGTTACACTATAAGGGTGAACATGAACGATACACTAACCACACTATAAGCGTGTCACAGTCCCATAATGTTTGTCATCATTCAGCTATTCACACAATCCTGTGCTCTGATGTGACTTTTTAAATGAGGTCAGTTTCTGTCACCAGTTTTGTGGCCCTTCTCACTTTGGGAATCTCTAACAATCTGTTGGAACGCCAGAGAGGCACTTTCTACCTATGGATCATCCCCAGTAGGCATCAAAAGCACACTCCTGTTCCCAGTGAAGACAATAGTTAAACTTTCATTGGTTAGGTCACCTGGCTTCTATTCTTTGGCTCTACCACTTACCCGATGGGTGACTTGGAACAAGTCACATGAGTTATCTGTGCCTAAGGCTCCCCCCCACCCCATCTGTAAAAAGCAGATAGTGTTAGAGACCTACCTTTATAAAGCACTGTGGGGTATCTACAGATGAAGTACCATGCTCTCTTACTGTTACTTGATTCTGCTTACAGATTTCAGTGAGGCTATAATAGTGTAACTGAGGACAGAAACTTTATTCTAATATACTACATTAATGAACCAGACACTATAGTTCACAATAAGTGATGTTACAGTGTTTTGGGACAATCCTATAGATAATTGTAGTTTAAAAAGAGGGAAGTTACACAGCACTTGTTCTGTTCTTGCAAGAGCACATGGAACATGTCACAGGCTGGCTCTTTGTCATCCCTGGCCCCTGTGTCTAGCGCCAGATTCAGAGAAAGAATAAGAGCTCGCTACTACTATCAGGTAGTGGGGTTTATTGTTTAGAGCCAGTTGCCTGTGCTTGTGTTCTCAGTGATCCCAGGTTCAGTCCCCACCCTTTCCCAGGGTGGAACATTCCCAAGTGGTGCCTGTAGAGGGATTTGATCTCTTGTGAACCTAAGAGGCTCCACTCAGAGGGAGAGTAGAAAACAGTCTGGTACCATGGGTTGTGTCCCATAGAGGGTAGCCTCCCATTGCTCCCAGTGGCTGGCGTTACTCCTTTAATTCTAGTGATAGCAGTCAGTGCTCCATGGTCCAGGTTCAAGTCCTGTTGACAATCTGTGCTGGGGCTCATTATGCTGCCTTCAATCCCAGCTCCTTCTTGTTCCCCTAGACTCCGGAAGAGCATTCAGGAGAGGACCCACTGCAATAGTTGAGCAATACTGGACAGAGGTGGTGATCCCTTTTAGCACCCTTCTAGGACAGTGATTGCCAAATTAATTTCAAAACCATATTTTAGGAAGATAACCAATGCACTGAACGGAGTTGGGGAGCCCTTTGTACCTCACCAATAATCCAGTATTCTTCCACAAAATCCCAAGCACATTGTCACTTCTATCCTTTTCTATAGGAAAACTTTATTCACTTATGGTGGGGCAAGCTTCTAAAAGGCAAAATCTCACTACCTTGGAGAGAAATAAGGATGATTTAAGCAGAGTTTGTGTATATCTGAAATGGAGAGTGCGTCCCCCAGCTGACACATCAGCGGGAAAAAATGTAAGCCTAAAATGCATTTATTAAAGAAAGTAGTTAGGGATCTGCAAAGCCAACCATTTTAAGCACTCACTGCTAGTACTTTAATAAAAAGCACAACAGTTCAACAGCAAATCATGGCTTTGAAGAAAAAATGTCAATCCCTGTCAAGTTTTGAAGAATTGTCTGTGCCTATGGAAAACGAAATTCATCAGTAATGCTTTGCTTTCTTCTCTCTCTTCCTTTCTCAGTCATATGCAGTTAACAAATACACTGCAAAACAGTGCATGAGAATAGCTGCAGATCATACTGTGGGTTGTGGGGGGGAGGATACTATCAAACACCGAAAAGTTCTATAGAAGGACTGACGCTTAAAGAAAATAAAATGTATAGTCTCAGCATTAAAATATTAAAGGACTTGAAAAACAGCAATGAATCTGATTTGGGGAGGGAAGGGAGCAGGCAAATCTGTCATCAGCCAGAGACATATGGCGGGAGTTCTTGACAATTCATATAAATCTGGCACAGAAGAAGGAATACAGCCCAATCAGACCCAAAATAAGAGAGGGGTGATGAAAAGATTTTAAGGCATTAGGAGGGAAAAGAGGAGAGACAGCAAAAGAAGAGAAAGAGTTGAAAGCAGAGATGAGATTAAAAATAGGAGCAGCTGTGGAAGGTGTGTGAGTGTAAAATTGTCACAAGTGCCTAAATAATTTCCGCACCTAAATCCCATGAGAAATCAATGAGAATTAGGTGCCTATCACGTAGGCACTTTTGACAAATTTACCCAAAATGGCTTATTATTATTTTTACTACACTTATGCCTAGAGGCCCCAGATGAATTAGGTGCTGCATGGACACGGTCCCTGCCATGAAGAATGTACAGTCTAAATAGACAAGCCAATCAGAGAGAAAATGTTAACCCCATTTTAAGGATGTGGAACCAAGGCATGAGAAATAGTGACATGTTCAAAATCACACACAGTGGCAGATCTGGGAACTGAACCCAGTTTTCCTGAGTGGAGCTTAACCACAGGACCATCAACTGGCAGGAAGCCATCTTGAATTTGGATGGGAGGAAAAAAAGATCTGAGGCTACTCTACATCTTACAGAGAGCCAGAATCAAATAGAATCAGCATGTATCAAGTGAATACAGGGAGAATAAACCTACTTTGTATTCCTTGTTAATCACTGAATACTAGTAATTTATTGGAGTTTTCATCTTGGGAAGCAGCATTCTGACACACTGGGTGTTCTGTCCTGAATGGGCTAGACTCTGACTATGCACCCAAGCAAGAAGGGATAAGAACTCCTCTTATATCCTTCCATGGACTACCTGGATTTCAGATCTGAATGCATAGGGTTAAATGAGGCTACTTACCCCCTTACTCTTTCCCTGATACCAGTAGGGTAAAGGCTTCGCGCCATCCTTCTGCTCAATGGCCAGGGTAGCTGAGCCAGAGCAAGGAGGAGAATAATTTATTGCTGGGATGGCCAACGATAAAGTACTACCTTCTGGGGACAAGGCAAAAGAAGGGGAGGGATTGTGACAAAGACGTGGACTGTGTGAGGCTAAATACCCCAGGAATAGACCCAGGAGGCAATTCTATTTACACACTACCCCTTGCTCAGGGCTATGCCTAGAATCAGAATCCAGCCCATAGTGCTTCACAGAGATAGGTAAATACTATCCCCATTTGACTGATGAGAAAATTGAATGCACCTCTGTACCATGCTGAGCACCCTCAATTCCCACTGGCCCCAAGGCAAAACCTGTATTGTGCAAAGTAGCACCCACCTGTGCAAATCCAGTAACTGCATGTGCAAATTGGTGCTCACAAGTGTAATCCTTTATTTGGGTACTCAGATGCTAGGGGCATGCATGCATTTTGCCTCATCTGTTGCATTAGGCTTTGAAAATAAATTGGCCCTTAGCACATTATAAAGCTTTCACAATGCTGTTCAGCTAATTGCACAGCTTATTAACTCGGCTGGATACAAGGATTTTGCAGGCTCAATGTGCACTCCAACTGCTGCTCTAATTTTATGGCTTTCTCCCCGCACTGTCAGCGTTAGAAACAAAATTAATGACTTTCAAAAAGTTTCCTCATTGGCCAATGACTGGCCGAGGTGCCTGAGAACTAAGCTGTCGGTCAGCTCTATCTCACTCCCCTTACCCTTTAAAATGGAGCGACTGATTCTGAATGAAAACTAAAGCTGAACGAATACATGAGATGAATTAAATGGGGCTTGCCTTTGCAATGGGCTCATTTACATGAGGATGAGGAGAGATTTCAAATCAAGATGGGAGCTGCAGCCAAAACAATTAGTAGGTTGGGAAACAGGGTACAGGGCAGGCCACATTTATGAAACATTGTCTTTTAGCCAACCCTCTGATACACTAAACAAAAACAACAGTCAGCTACATTTCAGAGGAAACCAAGAAGCATCTGGTTCACTTCACTGGTGTGCATAGCAAGGGAAGAGTTGGCAGTACATCTGATTACCATGAAAGGGAGAGCTATGAAATAAAAAGCCACATTACAGTAGGGTTGACCAAAACAAAGTCAAATGTCTGAATTGTTTTGAATACATTTATGGTAAAAATTTGAATAAAGATCAGCCCAAATTAATGAGAACTGCAAATGATTTGGCTTGGTTGATTTGATTTCCTTGCCCATGACATTTCACCCTGTGTTTTTTGTTGTTGTTGTATGATTAAATGACCTACAATATGCAGAAATACTTTATGGGGGTTTCCTATCAGCAATCTTTGCAGCTTCTGAGGAAATGATTAGGAATCACTTGTTTGCACATCTTCACCTCTGGCCTGTGTTATACAGGAGGTCAGACTAGATGAGCATGTTGGTCTCCTTCTGGCCTTGGAATCGATGAACTTCTGCTCCCTCTCCTGCACTTCCCCTCCCAAGGAAGCACACTTTCCTGGGCAACTGCTGCTGCCAAACTGGCCCACGACTAATGTCTGGCCGTGATTTCACTCAGTCAGGAAAGCAGCACACGGGGCTGGATTTAGGGGCAGGTGACTGGAGGCAATGGGCTCGGGTTGCTGTTTCTGTTTTTAGTTACAAAAGGGAAAATAGAATGTTTGACGTAAAATGTTTCAGGTTTTCCATATGTGGATTCATTTTTCAATGAATTTTTTTGATTTGCTTATATATGGCATGAATAAATACATATTTACAGATCCTAGCATGCAAATTTATCTTATATGACAGGGATAAATCAAGCATGCAAATCGTGCATCACAGTCATGAAATGGGCTACAAATGCAACAAAAATTAAGGAATTCAAAGATTTAACAAATGGGGAGGAGGTCGCCAAAGAGGGTCCTCACCTGGGGGCCCTTTAGTCTCTGGCTGACCCTGACAGCACATGCAGGGGACTAACAGATAAGGAGAACTTGACTCCTCCTGATTCTGTCACTGACTCATTGCATGAAGTTGAGCAGGTCACTAGACTGCCCTGTGCCTCAATTTCCTCATGTGTAAAATGTCCGTCATGAAACTCACCCGCCCTTGGAAAGCACCTGATGAAAAAGCATGATGGCTATCGTGTTGGCATTATTGTGAGGCAGCACAGCCTAGGGGGATAGGGCACTCAGCTGGCACTCACAAACTCCAGGTTCCATTCCTTGCTCTGCCACTGAGCTGCGGTGTGACTTTGAGCAAGTCACTTCACCTGTTTCTCCTCCCCCCCTTTTTCTGTCTTCTCTATTGAGAAAGTTACACAGCAGGAGACAGTTCCTACTCTATCTGGGCAGCACCTAGCACGACAAGTCCCCCCAATAGCCAATGGGATCTCTAGGTGCTACTCTAATACATTATCACAAAAATAAACCACTGGATTTGATACCTCTTCTAAAGAAGTGCAATGGGAATGTCAGTTTCAGAATAACATTGCCATTTTTAAGCCACTTGTTCAGGTCACTCAATACAGCAAAGAGTTTTCTCTCCTTTATTTCTGATTCCCTAGCAGGGATTGACAGCGAAAACGATTGAAAACATTCTTTTAAAGAAAACAACTCCTGACTGATGAGCCTCCTGCAAAGGAAATACTATCAAGTCAAATCTTGCTGTTCTGACCTTCAAATATACAAACACCTCCTCTGTCCAAATAGCTCCTTCCAACTTTGCATGGCAACACCTCCTAAAAAAAGCTGAGTAAACAAGCCAAGGAGAAAAGTCCAAAAAGAAAGAGGAAGGAGAGGAGAAGGTCTACTGTTCTATTAACCCTTCTTGAATTGCAAATGGCACCCGTCTGTATATTAATGTACCTTGGGATCTTCATAAGGGGATGGAGAAATTAATAAATATTGTGTTTTTAGATCATCGTTATTATTAAGCAGTAAAGGGGATCATTTTGCCACTAAAGGCCAGCCAGTGATTTCTTTTACCTTCATCAGAAAGAAGCTATTTTATGCAAAAGGAGGGAAGGTCTTGGGGTTAAGGCACTGGAGTGGGACCCAGGAAGTCTGGCTCTGCCACAGGCTGTCTGTGTGACTTCTGGGCAAATCACTTAGCACAGGCAGGAGCTTTATTTATAAGTGCCTAGGTCAGTGCTTAATTTGTGCCAGGGCTGAGTGCCAGCACCTGTAGGCTTGGCAGTTCATAGCCCCAGCACCTCTGGACTTGCTGCATCAATTATGAATATAAAAAAATTGCTCTTTCATTACAAATTGAGAACTGGCCTAGGTAGATAGGCATAAATCTCCAGCCCCTTTTTTACTTTCTTGGAATCCACATCTTTCCTGTTTGCCTAGAAGCCATGACAAATATTTATCTGAGCCAATACCGACACCTCACTGCCAGCACAAGGAGGCCCTGATCTCAGCTGATACCGGAAGACAGTATGGCTCAGCTTCTTCACAGATATTCATGTGCCTTACTCCCATTGAAATCAAGAGAAATTAGGTGCCCAGATGCCTACCATACTACTACTGCTAATAACGCCCCACACTTCCCACCATTTACACTACAGCAAGGCATATAGTGGTTACAACATATTGATTTGTCTCACTTTGCAGCGAGAAACATCTAGATAGCTACAAAAGGAAACAAAAGAGACAAAGAACGCAATATGAAATTAAGGCCATTCGTTACATTCGTTGCCATTTTAGGCCCATTAAACACTGATTTGAAATTGCATTAGCACATAGCTGAGAACCATGTTTAAACAGGTTACACAGTTGCCCATCTCTGTGCATCCAAGGGCTATCTGGATTATAAAACCCTGGATTACAGACCCTCTCTATGGACTCACTCCGCCTATAACACTGTGTATGAAACAATCTTTTTAATAATTAGGCCCTGTGGACTTTGAGATCTGAAACTGTGTCAGCATAGTTATAGAAAGAGCCACGTTTTGGGGACAGAGCCACACTTCTCTAACACAATTTCAAATCTTGGCTGGAGCCAAAAAGTGCTATCAGAGTTAATCCAGCAGGGGCACCAAACAGCCAATACATGCTGTACACACAACAGATTAATTAGTGTCGCTGACCGCTTTAAAAAACCCAATTCCACATCACTGATATACTCTATCAAGCTCATTGAAACATGCCAGTGTCATAACCAGCAAAGAACTGCCTTAAAGCTTTTGGGTGTCGTGATTAAAAACATTAAAACAGCAAACCATAATCCATGAAGGATGCTGCCTTCTATATATGCTGGAGCACGGCATGTGGTGGAAAGGATCTAAAGCAACCTGCAACAGGGCTAGTATAAACTGTGTTCTGTTTTGAGGGACAGAGATGATGATAATGCTGTCCAAATGGCAGAGAATTCTGCAGATGATTCTAGGGGAGAAAAAGCTTTGTGTGCATGTGATATTTTTGGATGTGCACAGTATGATAAACAGGACATTACTCTGACTTAAATGAATAACTCTGCCTTGGGTTATCATCTCTTGGATAATGACAAGGTTATGAATGCAGCCATGTTGCCGAAATTGAACAGATTCAGTATTCTGACTCTGGAATAAGTTCTGATGATTCCCCCCAGATACTCAGGATGAAGTGGAGATAATGCTGATAAAATGCACGGCATGGAGTGAGCAGTGTGAAAACAGTGACTCAGCTGCAGCTGCCTCTGTGGCTGGGCAGCCTATACAAAATTTTAACTAACTTAAACAAGCCACTGCCCATGTTTTCCTGATGCCTGCAGGATACCCCTGTGAGGGCTGTTCTGATCTGAACAGGAACAGGAGAAAACTGGAATTTCTCTCACTGTGAGGCCTGTTCAGGACTGTCTTGATAGTTTTTTTGCAGCATTCAAACCTTCATAGAGATGAAGGGTGATCTGCGGTTAAAGCACTGGCCTGGGACTCAGGAGATGTGGGTTCAAGTCTAGCTCTGCCACTGCCTCCCTGTGCAACTTTCATTAAGTTATTTAATCTCTGTGCCTCAGTTCCCCCCTCCCATGAGGGGGTAATCATAATCTTGCCTTTCTCCCATCCTTGGTCTGTCTCGTCTATTTAGAGGGTGTCTCTGTCTTGAAGAGCTTGTCTCTCACCATGTGTCTGTACAGTATCTAGCACACTGGGACCCAAGTGTGTAATATAAGTAATACATAATATCATTTCTTGCTCTTTCCAAAGATAGGGCAGGAATGTCATGGTTTACAGCATGAATTGCATTGGCTGTCAACCCAGCCTGCACAAAACTACCTCCAGAAAAAGAGCAGCAGCTATGAATTACTTCTCCCTCCCTGTTCACTTCAAGTAAGTACTAGCATTTCCAATTAGGCTTTGAAATTAACATTATTGAGCAGGGCTGACTAATCACCAACCCCCTGCATGGGCTGCGAGCAAGCTACCTGCATGAGAGCAGCTCCTTCCACTCTCCAGGGACAACGAAGCTTGGGAGAGCTGGAAATTGAGCTTTTTCAGAGGCTGCCTCACAGCTGTGAAGCAATCTGTGTCTCCCTTGAGAGGCTGATATGACCATTAACCTATCAGATCCGAATGCAAGCCTCACCTCCGTGTTCCAGCTTTCCATGCTAATGAATCAGATCCTCAGCTGGTGTAAATCAGCATAAGAGGCTGCAATGGATTGACACTGATTTACACCAACTGAGATCTGGTCCAATATATTTAACTTCTCCCCAAATCCTGGACCTTGGATATGAAGTATACGCCTTACTTTTGGAAGCTAGTTGCTTTTAAATTAACCCAAGAGATTGGGCCAGATTCTCAGCTAGTGTGACTGAGAGCACTCCACTGTAAACTGGTGTCACTCCACTGACTATCCCAGCATCTTTAAGCAAACATTCCACCACTGCTTCCCAAAATACAAGCTGAACTGATGAAGTGACATCCTGCTTCCATTATGGGTCCGTGATCATTTAATTAAAATGAACATAATCATTAAGCCTGCCTTACTCCTTACAGTTTCTGTCTTGTGTACTCTAAATCCAATTGTAACAAAAACACTTGGCTCAAGCTATCAGACCAAAACGCAGGATTAATTTTAGTAAGTGACCATTGTCCAAGGAAATAGAGGGTTCTCACCCTTCTGAACTGGAAATGCCTCTAACTATGCATCATGACTATGGGCAACGCTTCAAATCCAGTGTCAAATGATTCAACGGGATACAATTTCTTCTGTTTTAATGAGGTCTTTAGCCTCCTTTCTAAAATCAGCTAAAACACAATCTGATTATAACTCTACCCTTGGCAAATAAATAAATAAAAATGAAGAAGAAGGGAGGAGGCTCCTAAATATAGAATGCCATCTTATGACTACCACACTTAGTATAAGCCTTACTTAATTTCAGCCTGCAAATGAAAACAACATTCCAAGCCCTGGCTCCTTGCAGCATTGTCAGCCTGAAAGAATGACTCCTCCCGACCCTGCCAGAATACATTCTTACCTTCTTCAATCCACAACAGAAACAAACAAGTGTCCATCTACATACAATTAAGAGACTGTATAACCAAGGCTGGATCCAGCTCATTACTGGTATTTCATGCAACACATAGAGGAGACACCTTCGGTGTACTCCGACTCTGTGCTTGTTGGGTATCAGCAAGGAGGATAAGTCAGTGAGTGTTAAACTGATGCTATCAGCACCTTTTCACTGATACCGCAAAAGCTGATCCTAAACTGGTGGATGTCTAAAGCAAATCCCATGTTTGACAACTGGAAACTTGAAATAATGAATTATCTGAAGCTTACATACTATCTACAAGGGCAACACAGCAAATTTGATGGCAGATGCTTGACTTATTTAGCGCATGTAAGCCTTGGCTGGATCAGTACTCATTCCACAGAGCCAGGTTTCTCCCACTCCTTACTGTACATGTGAATATGAAAACTGTCCCTAGTTGGGACAAGCCCTCCAGATCTACAATAGACTAATTCCCAATGTGAGTTAGGCACCTAAATATCTTTAAACATGTGGCCGTAATGTCCGATCTCTCACCAGATGTGAGTATGTAACAACATGGAACTTGGCTTGTAATAGGTTAATTATTTCATAAATACTTATCAGGCCTTCCTGATTCTTAAATAGTCCGTATTCCCTTCAAGGATAGTAAATTTTAATTAGTACGAGTGGAAATTAAGGCCCCCCTTTCCCCAATTCAGCATAGCAAATAGGTAGGTGCTTTGCCGAATCAGTACCTAAATTGGTAAACCTAGACATTCATATTTTATCTTTAATTTATTTCTCTTTTCTTTTTGTTGTTGTTGTTTTGCACAATAAATAGGATTCAAACCAAAGAGTGCTTGTGAACTCAGTTAACCAGAAAGCAGGAACAATACCATGTAACATATCTGGCCAATCACAACTAGCCATTATAGCTCAAAATAAATTCACAGTCAATTCAGAGAGTTTTAAAAATGTGACAATTGGGGCCTTTCCAAAGCAGAACAATTGGAACCAGTGCACTGACATACTTTCACCAGTGCAAACTCTAATGTTGATGTGCTGGACTGGTGCTAAATGAGGTTTATACTGGTGCAGGTTAATCTGGCGTAAACCACACAGAGTAAACCTTGCTAGGTATTGATGTGGCACATCTATATGAGAGGGTTTCACTAATGTGACTGCACCAATTGTAGTTACAGCAGTGCAACGACTTTGTCTAATGTGGACAGAGCCTTAATTTCCAATGCAGAATACATCTGAGGAAACTGCAATCTGGTCATGGATATTCAATGAGCAGCAAAAGATGCTAAATTAATTTGATAAATTATTCACCGTGAATTGTTTGCTCATCTCTAAGCGTGAGCACTGCACAAGTTTGGCTGACTGATCTTCTGGGAGCGGCTGCCTGCAATAGAGTTTGATCCTTGAAAAGATCTTCAATCAGCTCAGAAGAAAGAGACTAACAGTGACATCTGTGAGAGGAAAGCTCTATGCAAAAGGGCAGCAGGATTTTTTAGCTTCCATTTTAAGCTTCTTTAAAGGATAGTTGAGAATAGCCCTTGGCTGTTTAGACTGAACTCTTCAGAGCCTTTTCAACCAAATGTAGGGCCAGTTTGACAGCTGTGGACTCAGAAGTTCTCTACACAGTAGTGATGCACTAGCCAGTACCAAACTATACTAACCAATTCCCCAAAAAGGATTCAAATGGACCTTGAACTAGGATAAGACACATTGGAGCAGATCTTCAGCTGGTATAAATTGGCTGATTTCAGTGGAGCTAAGCCGATTCACACCAGCTGAGGGAGGATCAGGAGCAGGAGCAGTGGACTGACCATTCGCAGACAGGTTTGCTCAAGCATATTAGGTAGAAGAGGAAGGGTGCTGGAGGCACCACCACCCAGCACTGGAGTGAGTGTAGACACACACCATCCTAGAGGGAGCCTGTGAAGGGAAACATTCATCACCCAGGCCAGCTAGGGATAAGGCGGTGGTGCAGCAGGTTGCCTTCCTCTGGGCTTCCCTCTTTTTTCATTATAGCTCCACCCTGTGGTGGTCTGTCCCTTGTTTGCAACTCAGCCCTCTGGCCGCATCACACCCCTTCAGCGTACGCACACAACAAAAAAGTCCAATAATGGGAAAGTCTTCAGCTGCTTCCAAGGGCTTCCTCCATAGGTCAAGGACTTCCCTTTGTCAGCTCCACCTCCAGCGTGTGCAGGCACAGCAGGATGGGGACCATAGTTGCTCTTTAACCCCACTGCCTACAGTATGGGTTTGTATGCCCCATCCCAGAGCCCCAACAGTTGCTCTGCCTGAGGCTGACCTGTGGAGACTCGGTGTTTGCAGGACCCCAGGGGAGCCTGTGAGGTGAACACAACATGAGATCCTCAGCACAGAGGGTCAGCACCATGGGAGGAGGGGTCATGGCCCCACTTTAGAGAAGCCAGAGCTGCCAGAGGTACAGTTCTGAGCTCAAGGACTGAAGTTGCGCTCCTGTGGGAGGGCAGGCACACAAGAATTAGGCTGCTGGGGAACAGGGGGGTGAGGGTGAAGGCACAAAGGTCAGGCTTCTAAGCTGGCAAGTTGTGGGAGCACAAGACTAGTCTCCTTCTACCCTTTCCCCATCACACATCAGAAGAGAGCACAAGATCTGTTTGGCTCTACATCAGCAAGCAATTCTTGCCTGTGTTTTCAGTGACCAAGAAAATGTCACTGAAGGCACAAAAGTAGGGAATTAGTGAGCATGGAAACAATGGACACCAAAATCTAGTTATGTACATCACGAGAACTGAACTGTCCAAGGCTTGGATGGGCTCATTGGCCTGGATGGAAAAACAGTATTTCCTACACAACCCGGCACTCTGTTTTCCATGGCTTTTTGACTAGGGCTGGGCAGGAAAAACAGGTTTCCCATCTCACAAGAATCTCTGAGATTGTGAAAAATTTTCATGTCCCAAATCAGGATGGAAAGTTGAAATTCTGAAAATTTTAGTGAATTGACAAATTAAAAAAAATGTGGTTCCACGCCATCCAAGAATTTCATTTCCAGTTTTCTCGTAAGGTTTTCTTGTCCGGATTTACCAAAATTTCAAAATGAAAAGTCATTTCGACTCAAAAACCCAAAACGTCTCATTTAGAAAAATGTCAAAACTGAATGTTTCAACAATTTCAACATTTTTTCCCCCAAAAGAAGTTTTTTTGAGTTCAGAAATTCATCAGAAACAATGCTGCTTTGCAGATAGTTTTGGTTTCAACAAATTGGCATTTTTCAGTCAAAAAATTCCTCACCAGCTCTGTTTCCAAGAAATGTGCTCGAGGCTTAACCACTTGATTTCCTTAATGGGAGGAGATGACTTTTAGGCCTTGATCCAATGTTCATTGAAGTCAATGTGGAGGTTTAACAGATTAATGAGTGTAAGAAGAGTTATTAAAAGGTTTTAAAAGAAAAATCCTATTTATGTTTTCTTAGAAGAAGAAAACACACCCACGAATGAAAATAAATGGAACTAGATCTATAAATGAAATTCAATAAATGAATGCTAGGAACTGGATGAGTCACAATGCCTCTGCTCTTCTGAGTCCTGTTGCCTTTACTACTGGAACGCATCCCGATGGCAGTATAATGGACATCAAGATATTTACTTTCCTTTGTAAAGTGCTTTGAGATCTGTAGATGAAAAGCTTTATATAAGAGCTAAGCGTTATTTTTACACCATCGTCACAGGCAAACTTCCCATTGAGGCCTATGGGAAGGCTTGTCTGTACTACAAATGCTTTGCTTGTATAGCTGTACTGCCAGAGACCTCTAGTAGAGACACAGTCTATCTTGACAGAAGAAGGAGCTCTGTTGGCATAGTTAAAGCACCACTCTGAATAACATTACCTACGTCGACAGAAGCATTCTTCTTTTGGTGTAGCTGGAACTACAGAGGGGGCATTGCCAGCATAGTTATGTTGGCTGGACAGTGTGTGTTTTTTTCACACTCCTAGGCGATATCGCTAAGCCAGCAGAACTTTGTAGTGGAGACTAAGCCAGAGTTTTGCCTACGGAAAGGCTTCAAGGATTTGTTAGCATAATCAATTGATGACATTTTTGGTGACATTGAGAGGAAAAGCAGTTATACAAGAAGAGCTGCGAGCCATGGAACCATGCCAAAGGCTCTCCCTTTGTACAGTATGTAAAGAAACATTTGGCGCTCTGCCAGCTGAGAGTTCTTTCTAACCAATGAGGCTTTGCATAATTAATCATGAGAACACATTCTGTGATCGGAACAAAAAATCTGGCCTCTTCCCAGGTGTCATATGTCATGCGGTTATATACAGTCTGTGACAATGTACAAAATCCAGGACTCTGCCAGCATGCAGTGCAAAGCAATCAAAGTAGGTGAGAGTCGTCACGGCCACGTTATGCAAAATCCGGGACTCTGCCAGTTTGTTGCACAGACCCATTGGAATGCACATTAGGGAATCATGAAACCACACCTGCAAGTGTGGAAAAGGATTCTGGACCCTGCTGGTTGTGCGGTGCCAACCATTCAGAGCATGCATAACAAATCAGGAAAACACACCCTGTGATATGAACAAATCTCTGGGCCCCTGCACTGCGCTAACACGTTAGCCAGTGACTGCGTACATGACAAATCCTGAAACACATTCTGTGACAGGGTATGAAATGCTGGACTCTGTCAGTGTCCCATGCACATGGTGCAAAGCTGGCATGACTAATCATGAAGTCAATGTTGTGACATTGTACTAAATTCTGGGCTCTGCCAGAGTCCTATGCAAACCAACTGGGATGTGCCTACTGAATAATGAACCAAGGAGCTGCATTTGGTGAGCATCTTGCACTTTGCCAGCAGCCTGTGCCAGTCAATCAAAGGGGCATGACAAATCATGATGCATGATCCATGACACGATTGTGAATCCAGAATTTAGGGGTTTTGCTTGTTCTTGTTCTTTCTTCCTTTCCTTTTTTTTTAAATTGGCCATGGAATGTGCTTTTTGATTTGTCACGCACACTTTGCTACCACATCTGCTACCAAACTGAAAACACACTGCTGGACGGCTATATGAGGCAATAACATTCTAGTCCTATTCTCATCGGTTACATTTTCCAAGTAATATCAGCACTAACATCATAGACTCATAGACTTTAAGGCCAGAAGGGACCATTATGATCATCTAGTCTGACCCCCTGCACATTGTAGGCCACAAAACCTCACCCACCCACTCCTGTCATAGACCCATAACCTCTGGCTGAGTTACTGAAGTCCTCAAATCATGATTTAAAGACTTCAAGTCACAGAGAATTCGCCATTTACACTAGTTTAAACCTGCAAATGACCCTTGCCTCATGCTGCAGGAGAAACTGAAAAACCCCAAGGTCTCTGACAATTTGGCCCGAGGAAAAATTCCTTCCCAATCCCAAATGTGGTGATCAGTTAGCCCCTGAGCACGTGGACAAGACCCAGCGGCCAGACACCTGGGAAAGAATCTGTTGCAATAACTCAGAGCCTTCGCCATCTAATGTCCCATCATCAGCCGTTTGAGATAATTGCTGCTAGCAGTCAAAGATCAGCTCCATGTCATTGTAGGCAGTCTCGTTACACGTTCCCCTCCATAAACATATCACGCTCAGTCTTGAAACAAGTTAGGATTTTAGCCCCCACTGGTCCTCTTTGAAGGCTGTTCCAGAACCTCACTCCTCTGATGGTTAGAAACCATTCTGCTATAAGGGACCAAATATGAAGGTCCACACTCAGGCTTTCGTCAATCCTTACTCAATTAAACTTCTGAAGTCAAGGTCTGTTGCACGTGGGCTGATATTCAAAGCTCAAGTTGAGTGCCCCAAACTAGGAACCTAAAGCCATATTTAAGCACCTAAATTAAAGAGACCCAATTTTCAGGGCAGCATTTAAGGGCAGCATTTCGAAGGCACAAAGCAGACTTTCAATAGGAGTTGAGGGTGAATTTTTAGAGGTATTTAGGAACCTAACTCATTGATTTCAATAGGAGTTAGGCACATAAATACCTTTAAAAATCAGGGCCTGGGTGCCTTTGAAAAATCACCCCAAGCCCTGCTCATGACAAAGGCCCATTCGCCCTTGTCTCTTAAAGGGCCAGCCTTTACAGAAGCTCTAAGTAGCACAACTAAGGTGCTTCCTAATCCCCAGTGCCCGCATTAGCCCCTCCTTTCCTTCTCAGGTGCATCTCAGAACTTCATAAAAGTAATTAATGGAGTCATTGCCCATAAGAAGAGAAAATATGTCTCTTCAAAGAGTGTAACTGCAGACATAGCATGATCTAGGCAATGGTAAAGAGAAGCTGGGAGGATGACGTGAGCCAGGCAGAGTAAAGAAAAACGGAGGCTGTGAGGAAGTGTTGTAGGTGGAATAGGCCACCTTGGATTAGACAGGCACAGCCAGATTCTCTGCTGCATTCAGTTTATGCTGGGTGGAGAGGAAGACTGTCAAGGGGCCAGTTACAGCCCTGGTTAGGTTTCTGGCCCCTGATCCCGAGTGCAGTTTAGAGCAGCCCTGGCAGCTGCACCAGTCAGCAATGACTTGTAAAAGACCACTAGCTGGAGACTGCCAGAGCACACAGTACTCCAGCCACTCACCCTCCTCACTTTTCCTAGCCCACAAGGCATGCTCTGTGCCAGGGCCTGGAAAGAGAGTGGTGTGGGAATAAGATGCCTAGGGAATCCCTACCAAGGGGCAGGAAGATAGCCTCCGTGCACTTTGTGCTGCCTGAGCGGAGCAGGGCAGAGACTCTGCCCCAATAGGGTTGGAAATGGCAGCACTTTAAAAGCACTAAGCTCAGAAGGAGAAAAAGAAAGAGCATACTGAGCAGCGCACAGCAGCCACAGCTGCTGGTTGCTGTGAAAATGATCACCTGTTAACAGCAGCATGCATGCATATGGGAAAGCGGCAGGGACACGCAGGCACCAGCATGACACATTGTGCTTTGTTTGCAAGGGAGCAGATTTCAATTTCATATTCATCACCCCCTTACACACAGCTTATTTACAACACGCCACACACACAGGAGTGAGAATGGTGAGTGCATGACCCCCAAGCGGCCAGTGTGAGCACACAAGTGTCTGCGGGCCAGCAGGCAGCCGAGCTCATGGACTGGAAGGGCCCCACGTGCCACATTGTTTTAAGGCAAGATTCTAATACAATGATTTCTCCAGAAAACATACATATCCATTCCCAAAGCAGAAGTGAAATGCAGTGGGGCCCTACACATCTGCTCACACTAACTGCCTCAATAGCGTGGACCCCCCTGCAAGTAATTGTGGGTGCAGTCATCCACTACATCACAATTATTTGCAGGCCCTGTTGCCAACTGTTGGACTTCTGTGTACTTGATTGCACTTGCAAACCAGCTTTTTGGACAATTACATGCACCCCATTTGCTGGCGCAAATGGAGGCCAGCTTTTAAACACTTGGCATGTAGGCCCAGATCTTCAAAGTTATGTAGACATCTCCAGGCACCTGAATAGCACTGAGGATCTGGGACATGCTCTCTTGCATTTACCCTAGAAAAAATCCAGCCCCACATTTGCTGGAATTGTATTGATCCCAACAATGGCTTTTATAGGTGAGAACCTGAGCTGGGCCAAATTTACACTCACTGCAGCTGAGGGGAGAGCAGGGGAATGAATCAAAACCACCTTCCATCTTCCTGACCCTACACTGACAGGTAACCATAATGGCTTCAAGGCGATTTAAAGCATTTCAGGGGTTACTTTAAATTGCCCCACTACAGTGGTCCCACGTGGACTGCTGTGCAGCTGGGGAATGGGTCAAATGCCATGTGCTCTTCCACACCCTCTCCAATCCCTGGCACAGCCCTTGCCCCACTGTTGACACCACCCCACAGAGAAGCCAGCTGTGTCAGATCTACAGCATGAGAGAATTTCTGCTCCTGGACGAACCCTTGCTAACCTTACAGCAGCTTTCCACGAACCAGGTGGTATCTAGGTCAAGAATCAGGGCTCTCTCTGGTGTGCACTGCTAGTTCCTGTGTCGTGACACTGCGCTCCACGGTATGCTCCTTTATCTGTGAATGATGGCAATGGCTACTTCTGGACGCTTGCTTTATGTGAGAGTCACATGCTTGATCCTTGGATGGCGCTAGGGAGAAAGGACCTTGCCCTTATTTTGTTCTGCTTTACCATGAAAATGAATTTTGAAAGAGTATTATAAAAACAAATCCCACACACCTTCTTTTTCCCCCAACAGCAGTGATCCAGGATAATGAACTGCTGAGACTGTCATTCAAAGAGTTCTTAATGACAGTATTCACTGTCTCTCTGTGTGTGTAGCAATGGCTGCTCTCAAACCTCTCATTAGGAATCGTTTTCAAGATATTTTGACTGTTATCTGCTACAAAGAGAAACTCTCTATTAATTGCCTATTTCCAGAGCTCTATATCCAATACTGGATATAGATTCTAGCTAAATTATGGGAACTAAGACCCAACGGTGAGATCCTCAACATTACCCCAGCCCGTTCAGGTCACAGAAATGGGCTGGAATGGCATAAAAGCCCTGACTCCAGCCAGGGGAGGATTCCCTGGTTAGACACTGCAAAGAGACAACATAAGATATAACATACAGACAACATAAGGCTGTCTTCCACAGATCCCCACAGAGGCCCTGGCATAGAGGGCAGGTTGTGGGTGGGAGGAGTGTGTCAGGGCAGGGCAGTATTATCCCCATTTTATAGATGGGGAAACTGAGGCACAGGCAGGTGACATGACTTGGCCGAGGTCACACTGGGAGTCAGTGTTAGAGCCAGGAATAGCATCTTGGCACCCTGAGTGAGGTATCTTGATGTATTATTTCAAGAGGGCTCAGAATTAATCTTATTGACTATTACAAATGGTTCCAACTGAATGCAATGATAAAACTTCCATTGGGAGCAGAGTTAGACCAACACTGAGCACTTCTGAAAATCTTCCCTTACTGTGGATTTGGGAGCTTAACTGTAGACATCACGGTTTGGTCATTTTGTCCTGTCTTTCTTGTTGTCCTTTGGGGGGAGGGGGAGAAGAGGATGCATCCTTTGAGCTGTCCTATCTTATTTGTCCATCCTTTTCTTCTCCATCAGGTCATTGTTTCAAGATCATAGTCCTTTTGTCTCAACATGGGTAATTTGCAGCCCAACAATACATCTGCTGAACCAACCAGCCGGTCACTGGCCAGTGTTCAAAGTTCTCCTTCTCCTCTAGGGCCGAGGGAGGAGCTATGCCTTTTATTTCATACTGAAGCATGACACAATGTGATGTGGCTCTGAGTGGTTGGGAAAGTTCACGACTCCAGTAGAAGGTAATTTTCTTGAGGGGGAGGAGAGGGAAATAAAGGAATGAGTTGCCCTGCCCTATCATGTAGTCTATTTACAGTATGTCCACAATGCAACTTACAATTTTCATCCAGGATTGATATTAAACAGCAAAAGTAGCAGCACAACTTGTAGAGCTCGGGAAAGTAGCCGCAGTAAAACCTCCAGCCAATCAGCAAACACTGGCCCAAACTGCCGTGCCCATGTGCTCTTCCCCATGCACATTCAGATCCTGGGTACCTGAGCTGGAAAGGTTAAAATCATACACTGTCCCCTCAAAGGGCTTGATCCCGTGGTCTGCCAAGTGCTGATGAAGGAGGGATGGCACTGAACACACAGCTGTGAAATGTGCAGCATATTCCGCAGCGTTCTACCCCCTTGGCAGTGTGCACCAGTGAGCAGAGAGGAAGGTGGGCCTGCTGGGATGGAGGGAGAGAAATAGGGGATAGGAGACACGATGTGGACAGGGCAGGATGCCTTAAATGATATCCTGGGCACAGGGCCACAAGTGGAAATGGCGGGGGCAGCCGCCAGGCTCATTATTTCAAGACAGTCCTGCTGCCACTTTGGAATGTTGCTTTACCTGACCATAAGAAAGAACTGACCTATGGCCACCAAGCATTGTTCCTCACCACTAGCTCCTCAGTGCTTCCTCGTGCATGCTGGACGTACAGTGTCCTCCCCAGGTGCCAGTCCAGCTTCATCATTCTGCAGCACCCACTTGCCTCACCCTACTTCACTTTATTGCATGGATTCTCAACCTGGGACTTGCAAACAGGTTTCAGGGGGTGTGGTGATGACCCTTGTTTCTTTATGGTGGGAGGTGGGTCCCAAGCTTTCCTACTTTGCATTATGGAGCTGTGGGTATGGAAAAGGTTGAGAACCATTGGCTTTTTGGATTGCAAACAACAAACTATTATGTATAGCAGCCCTACTGATGGGATAGCCTTGGTTTAAAACATTCATCCACACCCCAACTGCGTGAGAAGGAGCGTTATCCCAGAGATACCATACAGCAGTAAATATATGTTTTATACCTTCATCGCTTTTGCTATGAGTGCCTATGTCTCTCGGCCACTGTGCCATCCAGGCTGCTATTACCATGCTCTGAGCTGCTAAAATGCTTCCATTGGGTGTGCTTTAACACAGGTGTATGGGGCAGAAGACTGACCTGTGGCCTTTGCCTCCTGACTTTTGAGTGCTGTGGAACTTAAGTATGGGTGGTGTGAGAAGGTGCTGTTATGTACCTACTGGGGGTGGGGAAATTCAAATACTTCACGGGTAGGCAGATGGTAATAGTCCGGTCCCATCATGATCCCCTCCGGCTGTTAAACAAGCATACTATTTTACAGGGACAAGTGAGTGGGCAGCGTATTGCAAAATGGTTGCTGGCTTTACAAGCTGAAAACATTAAAGCAGAAGTATTGAAGGAACCTATAGTCTGGGTAACCGGATTACACCTGGCCAGTACCCCACACCAATGTGAAGCCAGCCCAGGTAAAACCCAACAGGTGTTTTGGGCAGCTAACCCGAATCAGGTAAAGGAGGCAATACGGGGATGGTTTTTGGATGGAAGTTGTATGTTAAACCGTGAGACTAGTCCATATTTATCCACACGTGTGAAAACATGCCCGTCCACTTGGAAGGTAACATCCCCAATTTGTGGGGTCTGCACTTGGCCCCAACTTGTGGGGCAGCATAATAGTTTCTATGATACCGTGGGAAGGGAATGTAACTAAGGTTGTCTCCCTGAGGCATATAGGAGTAACAAGAGAAGGAGGAGTGCATTGGGAACCAGTGGGAGATACATGGGGAGGGTGGAATGGTGTAAATTGGATTATCATCATGTTAAGTAACCTTCAATGGGATGGGAGTATCAGGGGCCATGTGATGGTATTTGCAACTGTAAAATCCGTGACTGTTGCACTGGTGGTAACACATGGTATGCAGCAAGTGAGTTTTCAGTCTTGGGAGGTGTGTAACAAGGCAAACACAGCAGAATTAATTAATGGGCAACTGTCACAGCTGCAATTTTGGGGCAGTGGACATAGCCATATTGCACATACCTTCTGGGCAGAAGGCACAACTGTATGGTCCCAGCACCTCCAGTAGTAGCAATGATTGGAGGAGCAGTGGTTATACCACTTCCCATTATAACTGTGGCAATGTATTAATTTCTTTCCTACTATCAAGAGGTATCTAGCACTGGTAGCCTACAAGGTTAATATCTTTACTTTGCATTTCATTGTTTATTATTAGAGCTATGGCAATGTATTGATATCATCAACATTTTCAAAGGAAAGTTATCAAAAGGATTAGTTTAAATAAAGCTATTTCATTTTGACTATCAAAACGCTGCATTTCGACATTATCTTTTTGACTATTATGTCACATTATAATTTATCATTTTATAGTCAAAATATTTCAACCCTAGTATATTATAATATAATACGAAGTCAAGTTGATAAAGTCAAAACCAAATGTCAATTTGATGTTTCTGAAACAATTTTCGAATTTTCATTGTGCAAGAAATTTTGACTTTTCATTCTGATTCAGAATGGGGAAAAAATTAAAAGTTTCAGAATTTCCCATGGAACAGGAATTCCAGGTTCCAACCAGCTCTACCTATTATTTTCCTTTAACCCATGAGCGATATCAGTCTCCTGAGGTAATGCATGAGGAAAGGAAAGATTTGCTGCACGCGGGGTACCGTCCTGGCCTTTATGCTGTGTTCCGCCATGATCCTGGCTCACTTGACTGCAGTGTGATGCGGCAAAGTATCCTACCGGGGAGGAAGAAACAAGGCTGCCCTCCCCCAAAACCATGGGCAAAGGATAACAGATTACCTACATGAAAGTTTCCTTGAGATATCAGCAGATGATTCTCGGAGCATACCACGGCACATAAATAATCTGTTCTAGGAGTAACCCCCCAATAAAGTCCGCTAATCCCTTGAAATCCTCTTCCTCCCATTTAAAAGAACATAACGGCTAAGCAGAAAAAAAACCTCACCATATGTGCCTTCCTCAGGATCATTATTGCTGTCCTGTGTGTTGCTGGACTGCTCTGGGGTCAGAAATAGGTCCTGACTGTCTGGGAGAACGGACAGCCTGCTCTCCTGCACCGTGCTCTCCTCGTCGTCCTCCTCCTCCTCATCCACAGAGTCCTCATCATTGTCCCTGGAGTGGGATGTAGCAGAGGTATCGATAGTGGGGTCGCCGCCAAGAATCGCATGCAGCTCCTTGTAGAAGTGGCATGTTTTGGGTGAGGAGACAGAACAGCTGTTCACTTCCCTGGCTTTTTGATATGCCTGCCGTAGCTCCTTGATCCTCACGTGGCACTGCTGCGTGTCTCTGTTGTTCCCCTTCAACATGCCCTGGGATATCTTCCCATAAGTGTCCAAATTTCTTTCGCTGGCTCTTAGCTGAACCATAACAGACTCCATGCCCCACAGACCGATGACATCTAAGACGTCTGGTCAACTCCATGCTTTAGCTACAAAGCTCTCTCCACGCTGGCTGCACAGGAAATGAAAATTCAAATTTTCCTGGGCCATGATGGGAGGGGCCATTTCCGGTTTCCGTGGCCATGTAACAGCATAGCGCAAATGTCCAGAGTGGTCACAACGGGGTATTATGGGATACCTCCCAGAGGCCATTAACGTTGAATTATGTTACGCTCTGTCTACACAAAATCGCAAAATCGACCCATGAAATTCGATTTACGTGCTACACCACTTGCGGAGGTGGTTTTATTACATCAACTTTTGCCGCGCTTTAGGTCAACGGAATTACCCTGCCAGTGTAGACGCAGGCTTTAGGAGATCGACGTAAATGACGTTATGTCAACCTCTGTCACCAGTTAGACCAGGCCTAAGTCTCTACCAGACTTTGTCCCTGGCTTGGCTAGTTTGGCTGTGTCTTCACTAGCCTTTTTTGGGCAGTCTCACACTGTTACACTACCATCAGTGCAGTCCCATCAGCAAAGGCAATGTAGTGCAAAGGGAGACAGGTGGTGCTTCCTTCACCGCCTTGTTGTCTAACCCTTCTTAGAGCAACTCTAGATGACACAATAGTCACAACACAAGGAGCCTCCTGAGCCTTGTCTACACTAGCACTTCCACTGATGGAACTGCACTTTTCCCAAAAAACCTAATGTGAACAAAGCCAACCCATACACAATGCAGCTCAACCAAACCATGTTATAATCCAGTTCAGCCACCGTCAATCAGCACTTGTTTTCATGGTGTAAATGAAAACATGGAGAGAAGTGGGTTGATACTGTGGCAAAGATCTTCCTCTACTTCGGTGGGTCTAGCACTTCCTTCTAGCGGTAGGTCAGGGAACTGCTTCACCCTTTAGTATTTCTTCCACCCTCTAGTGATGGGGAGAGTAATATAGCCTCTCTAAGATAGCCACTCCCTGCTGGCTCCCAGTCCTGTCTCTGGTTCTCACAGGCCCTTGCCTCTTCACTGGGGCTCTTGCTCCTCCAGCAAATGGCCAGTAGGGTGGTGGGGGGAGCCCAATCCCACCCTCAACTCCAGGCCTCAACACAGGGACCCTACGAGTAGCAGCTTCACACTGTGGCTTCAGGAAAGCTGCTAGCTTCCCTGGGTTACTTCCCCATGCTGCTTGACTTAATGTCCATACCCTGCTCAGACAAGAGTCCTTCCTGGCTTCCTTTCCAGGAAAGGCTCTTGACCCCAACAGTCTTGACCCCAACAGTCAAGATGTTTGGTGTGGTAGTGCCCAAACCAAATGTCCAGTTCAATCTTCCCCTTCTGGCAGAGTCCTTTCCCTCAGGCCTTCAGGCCTGGGAAAGGTCCTTTGCCCTCTTTGGGCAGGGTTTTCCCTCCCCCAGTCTTTGTACCTGCAGGGTTCTCTACTGCCAGCATTCTGCTCCTTCTCCTAAACTCTGCTGGTTTCGTTTCGTTTCGTTTCGTTTCGTTTCGTTTCGTTTCGTTTCTGACCTGACCTGACCTGACCTGACCTGACCTGACCTGACCTGACTCACTCCCACAACTCCAGCCACACCCTTTCTTTGGAGGGGAGGCTTTTAACAAGTCCTGGGTGGGTCTTGATTGGTTCCAGGTGTGTTAATTAGTCTGGAGTAAGCCCTGCTCAGCTACCAGGGGAAAAGGGACTTGCTGAGTCTGGGGCTGATATAGTGCCTCTCAAGCTAGTACTGTTTTATGGGGGCCAGCTCCCCTGCAGCCACTGTCTGCTGGCCTCCCTCCCTGCAGGGAGTTAGTGGCCCCACCACTGCTGCTACCACCTGTGAGGGGCCCTTCCTGGCTAGCTGGAACCTGTTGCTGCTGCTACCTCAGAGCCTGCTGCTGCTTGGAGGAAGAAGACCATCGCTGCTGCTGGGGGAGAACACCGAACAGGTGAAGAAGTCTGTGGAGGGGGTTTGTTTGTTCCTGGGCTGAGTGACTTTACCATCTCTGCTCTTGTGGTGGTAGTGGGGGCAGTTCCTGTGGTTGCTGTGGGGAGAGGGGGGAGTGGCGTGGAGCCCTCCCTGCAATCCATCTACTCCCCACCCCACCATCACTGGTGCCCCCTCCACCACCCTCAGCCACCCTCCCCCAGCTGCATTGCCTCCTCACTGCTCAACTCAGCTGTTTGCTTCTTGACTATCTGGAACTGTGGCAGCAGCAAGGACTTTATTTCCCACTCCCTGGTCGCACGTGGGTGCATGTGCTTCCTTTCCCCTCACCTCCCCCCCCCCCTTTTGGACTTGCCCTCCCTTCCCCAGCTACGTTTGGCTGGAGGGCCCCTCCACTTCGCACTCCGGCCTCTCTGAGGCAGGTTACCCCCACTTTCCCCTCGCAGCCTGCCCCTTGCTGCCCACTTTGTCCCGCTCTCTGTTACTATTTTTCCTGGGGAGTTTGTTTGGTTTCCCTGCCCCGCCTCGCCCCAGTGCTTCAGTTTTTGTTGTTTCCCTGCCCCATCCTAGTCCCTGCCTCATCCTAGTCCCTGCGATTCCCTTGTTCTTTCCTACCCAGCCATGGCTTGTGGTACACCCCTCCACTTTTTGCTGCTCATTCCTGCCCTGCCCCCACCCTACCTGCTCTGTGCGCCCATGCTCCCCAAGCACCCATCAGCCCCTGTAGCCCTGTGGTGTATTTTTTGTTGTGCCCCCACTCACTGCACTCCCTGATGCCTTTGTAAACCCCCCCCCCCACCCAATGCAGACGGACGAGTCGGTGCCACCCCCGCCTCAAACAAGGCCCTTGTGACCCTTCCTTATCGGTGCCCTCCTCCCCTGCCTGCAGCCTAGCGGGGAGGAGAGGTCAGCCATCCCGCCTCCTCCCTCCCTGCCTCCCCCTTTTCCCTGGTGCTTGCCTCTGTAAATTTCCTCCTCCCCTACCTGCGTCCCAATGGGAAGGAAGGGTCAGCCCATTTGCACCCCTTTTGCCTTTGCCCACCCCCTCTGGTGCTTGTTCCTGTCCCCTCTCTCAAATGGATGGGGAGACTGTGGGGAGAACTCCTCCTCCGGTCAATCCCATCCCCCACCCTCAGCCTGTTTCCCCACCCATTCCTGCAGCTACCACTATGACAGATGCTGCTGCCAGATCAAATGCCACCACTGGGACACCAGCAGCAGCAGGCATGGGAGGGACCTCCACCTCTGCTGCTACGACTTCCTATGCCGGCAGAAAGGGCCAGGGGAAAAAGACAAGCAAGAGGCCTGCCTGGAAGGCAAAGCCTCCCGGGGCAGGGGCCGCTGTACACGCTGTGGCCCCGCCATTGGCAACTGCCCCCCCTTCTGCTGCCGTCCCCTCCACCAGCTCTGGGGGTGATCCTGCCTCAACCCCCAGAGCTTATGGGATGCTGCGGCCTACCAGCGGGCCTGTGGCTTCCGTGACTCGCTGATGACCTTCGGGGTCGGTCACGGATTGCTGCAGGGACTGACAGGGGTCGCTAGCACTCTTGCCTGTGAGGATCCTCCCCAGCCCTCCTCATGGCCCCAACCATCTTTGCCACACTAAATGCCCGGGGCTGTAGGATGGGTTTCCACAGGTGCCAGGTGCTCTCCTTCCTTCCTTCGGGAAAGAGGGTACTCTGTGGTATTTCTGCAGGAGACCCATATGGGTGCAGCCGCCGAGGCCAGCTAGTGACTGGAGTGGTGGGACAGGGTGTTTTTTAGTCATCTCTCCACCCATTTGGTGGGAGCGGCCACCCTATTCTCCCTGACCTACAGCCTGAGGTGCTGGGGGTTGCCGAGGTCGTGCTGGGTCACCTGCTGCACCTCCAGGTCCATATGGAGGGGCTAGCATTGAACTTGATCAACGTCTACACTCTGAATTTGGGCCTGGAGCAGGTTTGTTTTTTTTCTAGCAGGTGTCCACCTTCCTCGGTACCTTGGATCCTCACGAATGCCTGGGCCTGGGTGGGGACTTTAACACCATCCTGAAGGAATGGAAACGCACAGGAACCGAGCACAGCCAGGCTGCCACAGACATCCTCTGGGAGATCATCAACCATCACTCCCTGGTCGATGTCTGGCGCGACCACCACCCAGACAATGTCACTACTTTCACCTTTGTCCGTGTGGGGGATGATCAGTTGCGCAACTCCAGTTGGACCGCATCTACTTCTCGTGTTACCATCTCTCACAGGCCCACTCCTCCAGTGTCCAGCCAGCCCCATTTTCAGATCACCACATGGTGACCATGACAGCTTCTGTCACTGTGGAGAGGGTGGGGCCAGCCTACTGGCATTTCAATAATAGCTTGATGGAGGACGTGGGCTTCGTGGCATCCTTCCAGGAGTTCTGGCTGGCCTGGCGGGGGCAGAGGCGCGCCTTTCCTTTGGTGCGGCGCTGGTGGGACGTGGGGAAGGTGCACACTTGGCTTTTCTGCCACGACTACACTCGGGCAGCCAGCCAGCGGAGGGATACAGGAATAGAGCAGCTGGAGCGGGAGATCTTAGAGCTGGAGAGGTGTCTGGCCGCCAGCCCCAGGATCCATCCTTCTGCGAAGCATTCCAGGAGAAGCAGGAGGAGCTCTGGACCCTCGAAAACCTTCAGACTCGGGGCGCCTTCGTTCGGTCCTGCATCCATCTCCTTCAGGAGATGGATCATGGATCCCGTTTCTTCTACACCCTGGAGAAACAGAGGGGGCTAAAAAGCACATCACCTGCCTTTTAGCAGAGGATGGCGCCCCCCTCACGGATCCGGTGGAGATGCATGTAAGGACCAGGACCTTCTACGCTAGCCTCTTCTCCCCGGATCCGACCAAAACCGCCGCCTGCAGGATGCTCTGGAACGAACTTCCCACAGTCAGCGCTGTTGACTGTGACCAGCTAGAGCTACTTCTCACTCTGGCCGAGCTCTTGGAAGCCCTCCATCTTATGCCTACCAATAAATCTCTGGGCATGGACGGGCTGACCGTGGAATTCTACCGCGCATTCTGGGATGTCCTCGGCCCGGATCTTGCCATCGTCTGGGCCGAGACTGAAGGCAGCTGAGTGCTCCCCCCTCGTGCAGGTGGGCCATGCTCGCCTTGCTGCCCAAGAAGGGGGACCTCCGTGACCTTCGGAATTGGCGTCTCATCTCGCTCCTCAGCACGGACTATAAAATTGTGGCCAAGGCCATATCACTGAGGCTGGGGTCCGTGCTGAAGGATGTGGTCCATCCTGACCAGACCTACACCATCCCGGGCTGTACCATCTTCGACAACCTCTTGGAGCTCAGGTGTAGGGACGGTCTGTCATTCGCCCTCCTGGTCCTGGACCAGGAGAAAGTGTTCAACAGGTTGGACCATGGGTATCTCCTAGGTACCATGCAGATGTTTGGCTTCGGGCCCTGTTTCGTGGGCTTTTTCCAGGTGCTGTACACCTCCGCAGAGTGCTTGGTCAGGCTCAACTGGACCCTGACCAAACTGGTCAGCTTCAGGCAAGGAGTGCATCAAGGCTGTCCACTGTCAGGCCAGCTATACACTCTGGCCATCAAGCCCTTCCTTTGTCTCCTCCGCTGGAGGATGACAGGGTTGGTGCTCCATGAGCCAGAGCAGAGGCTGGTCTTGTCAGTATACGCTGATGATGTACTCCTCGTGGTCCAGGATCCGGGTGACCTGGCGCGGTTGGAAGCCTGCCCTGACCATCTACTCGGCAGCCTCCTCCACCTGGGTCAACTGAGTCAAGAGCTCTGGCCTGATAGTAGGGTCCGGGTGGCGGACAAGCTCCCTCCCACCTGCACTTCAAGCCATCCGATGGAGCATGGGTCCGCTGCTCTATCTGGGCGTTTACTTTTCTGCCACCCATCCTTCCCCAGCAGAGAACTGGCACAATTTAGAGGACAGGGTGTCTGAGCGGCTGCAGAGGTAGACAGGACTCAACCAGCTAATCCTGTCCATGCTCTGGCACTGGCTCAACACCTTGGTCCCACCCCCGGAAGAGAATTCTGGAGTTCTTTTGGCCAGGACTGCACTGGGTCTCTGCAGGGATCCTGAGTCTCCCCCTGGAGGAAGAAGGGCAGGGCCTGTGCTGTCTCCACAGCCAGGTTCACACCTTCCATCTCCAGGCCCTGCAGCGACTCCTTTTATAGTGCAGGTAGTCTGGCGTGGAGCCTCTTGGCACACACCTTCCTCCACCACCTCCTAGGGCTCCATTACAACCGGCAGCAATTTTATCTCCATCTGAGAGGTCTTCTGCAAGACCTGTCTGATATGCCCATCTTCTACCAGGACCTCCTCCAGACCTGGAGGCTGGTCTTAGCCTCCAGGTCCGTTGCAGTCGCCAAGGGGGTGGACCTCCTAGCGGAGCCCCTGCTACACAACCCACAACTCTGTATGCAGGTGGCGGAGGCCCACTCAGTGCAACAGAGGATGGTCTTGGCAGGCGTCACCAGGATCAAAGACCTCCTGGCCTGCGACCCCCCCCCGGCTCAGCACATGGGGCTCTCCACCCTTCGAACCTCCTGGCTCATACTCCAAGAGGTGAGGTCAGCCTTGCCTCCCATTGCTCGGGTTTACCTCGAATGGGTCCTTCAAGAGGGCGCTCTCAGGACATCTCAGGACTAAGATAATCATGCCAACTACTGGCACACTTAGATGCCGTTTGTAGCCAGGAAGGTTCCATTCTCATATTATCTGCATACTATAGCATCCAGGTACTTCAGTGCTGGACCAGGACCCCATTGTGCCAGGCACTGTACACACACAGAACAAAGAGACGGTGCCTGCCCCAAAGACCTTACAGTCCTAGTAATCCTGTCTTTGATGTTTATACAGGAAAGCAGCTCTGAGCACTACTGCCCTCCGGCAACATCATCATCTGCCTCCTGGGCATGTCCTTCCCCCCATCTCTGCCAGCTCATACTGACACTGTATTACATGTGCCACTGACACATGAAGCTATGCGTACTCCGAAATGCGCATTACAGACACGTTCTCTGCTTGCGCCAAGGGGACCCTGTAGATTTGTTTCCAGATGGGCACAAAGTCTGTCATTCAAATTCAAATATTCCCACCACCCTCCGGTTCTAATAAACAGCTTTCCTGGAAATGCCACTGCACACTGTACTGAAAGGGTTAACAGAGAAGAGAGAAGAAAAAACACCAAAAGCTCCTTGTCAGCCTGTCAGAGCACTTCACAGGGATAATGTAAAGTCTGGCATTTCCTTTAGATAGCGGAGTCTAAGGTAACAATTATAGAGACAGTCTGAAGAAAAAAAATACAGCTGGTGTTAGCGCCACATCGCCTACCACACAACTTGTAGCACACCCACCTCTGAATAGCCATGCCAGGATTCTTAGCAATCATCTCTGGTGAAGAGTGAAGTTATGCAATCCAGGGCCCTAGGCACCCCAGTTGTGTGTCATGGTCCTTCCGCTGGCTGGGGAAGCAATGGAGAGGCCATCCACACAAGAGCAATTTTCACAACTCCACTTAGGGCAGGCTGGGGCCTTGAAATTCCTCCAACCCCTACACTCCATCTACAAGTCTCCATGCCCAAGGACTTCCGCCACAATGACTCAAATCAGGGGATGCTGTGTGCGTGGTGATAGTGCTAGCACCACCTCACCAGGGCCATGACTGTGGTGATAGCGAGGGTCTACACAGAATTCTCTGCTGGGTTTGTGTCAATGGGGCCCCTTCGGAGTAGCAGGGCACAGAACTAGCAACCCATGGAGATGCCTAGGGCACTTCCTCCCATCTCAGAGCTATTGTTTCAGGCTCTCTGCAAACGCAGGCAATGTCACTGCATTTGGTTTCACTTGGGTCATGTTTTTAAGCTTTTACCCCTGCAATCATGAAGACTAGAAGGCACTTTTTTATATGAAATCTGAGATTCTGACAAAATTGTCTTACTCCAGGAGCCAGGAACCCAGGCCCGGATGTATAGTGCCTATGACTTAATCCAGTCCTGCTGACATGTCCAAAGCTCTCAATTTAGGGATGGGAATAATGCAGATGTCTAAGTTTTTGGAAGAGGATGGTTCAGTCTTTCTGCTTGATCGATGATTCTCATGGGGTAAATAAAGTGGCAAACTTTTGCCCTCCTAGGCAAACTAGCCTTTATTCACGCTATGAATATTATTTATATCATGTCACAGTTGTGCATGGTGCTTTACAGAAGAGGGACAGAATGGTATAGTAGATAGCGCACTGGATTAGAATATGAGCTCTATTCCTTACTCTGCCACTGATTTGCTGAGTGATCATGGCCAAGTCACTTCATCTCTCAGTGGTCTGTTTCCCCCTCCCTCGCCATCAGTCTTGTCTCCTTAGACTGTATGCTTTTCAGAGCATGGACTCTCTTGAACTACACGCACCTGGTACCATGGGCCCCAGTCTTGCTTGGGTTTTCCAGGCTCTTCTGTAATACAGATAATAATAATGCTACTAAATTTTCCCATCCTTTATTAACCTCATTGCCATGAGAGATGATTGCATTGCCATGCGGGCAGTTTAAATCGCTTTTGGAGATTGACCAGTTTTTCAAGTTTTGTGGTGCTCACTATCAGAGGCGGGTTTAGTCTTTGTTGTTGGGCAGCAAACATATTTCATAGATTCCTTTTTTAAAATGCTGCTTTAAAAAAAAGGAAAAGAAACAGATGTCAGCTTCCAACATTCCCCGGGTGCGGGGAGGATTTAAATAATGGTGCAGGGCAGTGACTTATTATTTAAATATTATGAAAAACACCTTGAGCAGCATCTTTTGAATAAGAGTCCTTTGAACACTTGTTGCTTTGCTTAACAAGACCATATCTAAGCCTGCTATTCACCCGGCTTAATAAAAAAACCATGGGATAGTTTGTGGTCCATTCTGGCAACTTGCTCAATATTCATGCTGTTTTCTTCATGTTTTATAAACCAGGTACAAAGGGATGTTGTTTAAATGAGAAAAATCCTCTGCTTTCTCGCCTTGTTCTCCACTCAATGGGTTCACTTTCCAGCCAGGTGAGAAAACGTTGCCATTTGAATGTAGAGGCCTCTTTGAACGCTGCATAGGAGATATAACGAACTTGCCTAGCTCAGACCTGGAAGATTTCCCAGAACCAAAACGCATGAACACCATGGTGTCTAAACAGAAGTCTGGCTTTTTTTCAATCCAGGGACTTATTACGTTTGATGCTTCCCTACGAGGCTTTGTTCTGCCTCTCTAAATCCTGCTTCTGAAGTATTATGTAGCAAACACTGAGGAGCATCGTCCCTCTGTCGCCATAGTAACCCAAGTGCACTCTAGCAAGCACTATGCTCCAGATGAAATGTGCAAACAACCCACACTCCTCACAGTCACTGCACAGAACCTCACCCGCTGAGCAACTGAACAGGGTAATTCTATTAAGCAGGAGCTGAAGAGTCTGCACCCGGTTTAAGAAAATATCCTGCACCAAGATTAACCTTATGTTCCCTCTTTGGTGTTGTGTAGACCTGTTTCTCTGAACCTCACTTATCAGAACCCCCCCTGCTACTCAAATCATCTTTAGCTGAGGCCATGAGCCTCTGTCACAGAACGGAGGGTTTCAGACAACTGTTGCCTGGTTAATCAGGGGAGCCTGATTATCTAGCAAGGGAGGTGGAAGCATAGGAAACCCAAGAGTCAGGATGGTGAGGGAAGCATTTAGTTAAATCAGTCTCACTCAAAATGCTGTGTTAAAGACCCTCTGCTAAAGTGTTTTAGTGTTGGATAACAGCTTAGGTGCTGCAGATCAGTTTGCACAGGCTCACCACATTTGGCCCTTAATCTGCCCATTGCTCCCTGGTTTCCTCTTCTGGGGAGTTTATAATCAGGAACCCCTGGGTTTTTATCATCTAGTTTGCCCTTCATATGGGGCCTGATCTTCAGCTAGTGTTAAGTGACCTAGGCCCACTGAAGTCAAAGGAGTTGTGTTGGTTGACACCAGTTTTGAGGATCTGGCCCATATGCTCTAATCTTTAAATTCAGATTGCCACCACCAGGAAAATACTCCACACACTAAAACTTACACAGAGCCTATCTTTCCTGAAAGCTCTTACGACTGGGGAGGTACATGGGGACATACGTACTTTATGTCTAAATAACTTATTTTTGATTACATTAAACAACAAGAAAGTCAAGTCTCAGTGAGACAGCATGATGCCTCCTCTCTGACATGCTGCAATAACTGTGAGGAAACAATGGCTGCTGAACTCTGACCACTAGGAAAGCTTTTAGACTCTTAACAGCAGAGTACACAAAAAACACAAGGCATCACAGTTTCATACACTTATGTACCTCTAGAATAGACCATAAAACAGGAAAACAAAGTTCCTGAACATTTCAGCATGTCCTAGTTGTTTACATTTCTGAAATGGACCCATTTGTCCTGACATTTTTAAGATATCCTTTTTGAAATCATCAGCATTTTGCCAAAGCCACATACTCATAACATTAGGACTCCATGGATCCAAATACCAATCCGCAGTTTTCAGAAAGCTTTGGAACAGTTTCAGATGAAGTTTCACAATCTGTCTAGGTTCTTTTATGTCCCCCTTCACCACAGAATCTGAGTGCCTCAAAATCATGAATTGACTGTATTCTCCCAACACCTCTGTGATGTCGCAATGTATGATCCCCGTTTTACAGGTAGAGAATAGAGGTACAGGGTAGATTCAGAGAAGTATAGATTTTAAAACCAGAAGGAACCATTATGATCAGCTAAACTGAACTGCACAGCACAGGTCCTGTGACTTGTCCAAAGTCATACAAGATGTTTGTGGCTGGGTTGAGAATTGAACCCAGGTCTCCTGAGCCCCAAACCAACCTTCCTCAACAACTCCAAATGTGGCACAAACGTTTCTAAAATTCATGACACAGCTTGACATATTATTTGTAGTTTTAAATGGTGTCACCTCATCCACACACCCCACTTCAAGGAGGATAATGTCAGTGAATGCTGGTCACAAAATACTAAGTAGACACTGAATTCTGTGGGAGTCAACACCTAGATTTACTGACTGAAACAAATTTAATTGACAGAGGCTTCACCTTTCTCAATATATACCTAGACAGACAATAAATCTTGGCACTGACCAAAATTGAAAGTTACTATATGTGTACTGTAACATACCTCCCACTGGCAAAAGCTATATGGATTTCAATATAATTTCATTCTGAATTATCACATGAGATATCTTGCTAATGCATATGGGAAATGCGGAGTTGGGAACTCGATGGCTGTGTTTGTTCAGTGTAATCCCATCGTCAGTGTGGGGCAGGTATATTTTGAACAATGCATTTTTACAGCCAGCTAGTCTTCTATTAGGAATTGGACTGCAGAAGGACCATTTTACACACAATGATATCATTCTTGTTGGGAGAATTCATTGAGTCCCTTGTGAATATCCACTGTGTATTTGTCCTGCGTGAGACTCCATTAAAGAAAAGACAAATGGTGCATTATAATTGTCTGTTGGCATACATTTCAGTTGGGATCCATGCTGTTCTGCTAAGAAACAAACAATTGAAATAAACCTCCAGGAGGTCACATTCCAATGGAGACTTTTTTTTATTCTGTGGGCAGTGACCAACTTCACAATGGCAACAACCACTTGGCAGAAAATTGTAAGCACTGTTTCTCCAAAAGGGTCAGACCTACATGTGGTTTGTTTGTTTTTTGGTTTTTTTTTTTTTGGGTGGGGGGGGGGCAGTTTTGTCCCTATAATCTCCTTCTGTCTTCCCAAGAACAGTCATTATAGCCAGGTGATAAAAAGACCAGTATTTGTGAAGAATGATTGCCTTCATAAAAACTCCCAGCAGAAATTTCGTTCTGCACAGCAGATAATAACTGTCTTGGGCTTGATTCCCAAAGCAGATGCATTTTCCAGGGCTACAAAAGTGACTAAGATTCCTGGCGCCACATTTTTCAAGCATCACTTTTTGGCAGTCACAAAGCTTCAGAATGTCACAGTTAAGGCTCCTAGATGATCATAGGTTATGGATGTCATCCGGTTTTTCTACTTACACAGCCCACTTTTTCTGGACTTTCTCAAGGATCCTTCTGGCATCTTTGGCAATGGGGAAAAGGTAGTTGCATGATCTCAAAGAAGAGACTACTTTAGGCAGCAAATCTTTTATATCTTTTCTTTTTCCAGTGGTAATTAGGACAGAGAACTTTTTAAGCCTTCTTCGTTCTCTGGGGAAAAAAATCCTCCTGTCACGACTAGCTGTTTGCATTAGGACGTCATGCAATACTTCACCACACCATGATGCATATGTCACCACGTCAATGCTACAAGATGTCACAACATGAGAACATATCACTGGGCTCAACAATATTTTGCACTTTTACCATGTCTTGCAATCAGCTTTACAGTGTTATCAATGCTTGGACTGTTGAAAGCTGTAAATGTGCTCCTTCCTTAACTTGACCTGATAATTTTTGAGGTCAGGGATAGGTTATGCTAGACTAATCTACTCTGACTTTCCTGTATTTACTGTCAGAAAATGCACTTTTAAGGGCCTATTCCCAGCCAAGAACTGATACAAATCACACAGCAGTCAATGGAATTCTTTCCATTGACTTCAATGGGTCTTGAACCAGAACTCCCATTGACTTCAATAGGAGAAGAAGCTGGCTCACGCTGACTTCGTGATTAGTGAAAAATCTCTTCTACACCAGTCTCCTGGAAATGAGGCATCAGCATGAATGTCTGGCTGTTTCACAGTGTGCTGGCAATTGCATCTATGGATATCATTGTTTTGGGAATGTGACTGTTTTCCCTCTTTAAAATTCTGTTTAAAGATTTTTGAAACTCATCGTTACATCTCTCCATCTTGAGTGACTTCAAGCTTCAGAACACAGGAGTCAACATTTTAGAAAGACATCTCTGTGTTGGGAGTAGCAGGTTAGAGATTGGGTCAGTCTGGGTTTTTGAGTCATGTGAATCACATAACTAAAGAGTGATCCATGGAGAGCTAGGTGACAGAAAATGTACAGTATGTACAGTATCTGTATTTCCTTCTCTTCCTTGTGTGCACTAAGCCTGATCCAAAGCCTACTGAAATCAATAAGAGTCTTTCCATGGGCTTCAGTGGGCTCTGGATCAGGCCCTAACAGCAGCATGACAGTGGTAGAGCAGAATGCTTGAAAAACTGGGATTATATTTAATTTTGCTGACATTGCTGCTAAACTGCAGTGAAATTCTCCCCTCTGCAAGAACCTGCTCAAGGGGCTACCAATTAAGTCCCATTTAAATGCTTAACATAGAATTTAAATAGTGCCCTTTTTTCAGAGATGATTGTTACCCATGGAGAGAGATGGGGTAGAAAAGAGGAAGTAGAAGGGAGTAGGGGAACAACATGTGTGTGTGTGTGTGTGTGAGAGAGAGAGAGAGAGAGAGAGAGAGAGAGAGATGGGACCAATGGAAGGAAAGAGAATCACAAGGGTAGCCATAGGTTAGGAAGACAGAAAGCCAATAAGGAAATGGAAATGGGGGAGTGGAGGAGACACAATCAGTGTTGACAGTGTTGCCATCTCTCACAATCTCACTGCAAGTCTTGTGATATTTGGAGTTTTTTCTTAAAGCCCCAGCTCCTGGAGTCTGGTGATTACATGAGAATCTCAGTTTTCATTTTTTAAAGGAAGTCTCTAGCCCTCCTGGTTGCAGAGAAAACTTGAAATATTTGACCCCCCCCCCCCCAAGGGCTCAGAAATCAAAGGACAAATAAAAACACCCCAAATTTATTATTTTTTAAAAATCTCATGATTTTTAAGCCAATTTCATGAGTTTTTGGGACCTGATTAATGATTTTCTAACACCTGGGGTCAGCAGCATTGGACAACACACGGCACTATCTGGCTCCTTCCCTCTTTAACCATATAGTCATCCTTCTCCTGCACTGATTCGCCTCCCAGCACTTGCTACTGCCCCATTCCTGCCCAGACCTCCTGATCCCCTCTCCTAGATCCCCCAAACCCATGTATCCCTCCCAGTCCCATCTCTCTCCTGTAAACTCCTGTAGTCGGTTCTGGTGACAGTACCAGTAACCTTGCACCATGCTCAGTTCCATACGAAATTCAGAGTTGGGGTTTCTCAAGTATTAGCCACTAAAGACAATAACTTGTAACACTTACATTGCTCTATGCAGATGGGCAGTGTTTGTATTTGTCAGTAAGTCTCATTACATGTCTTGTATTCATTTCAGGGACTGCACGTTAGCAGTGCAAAACCAGACTGATACAGTACAGCATTGCAGGGTACTGTAAATGTATTTTCCTACATGATGGATAAGGATCCTATGGATTTCAACTTATTTTTTCTTATGTAAAGACCACTTCCACTCGACCCTTACATCTATTCACCCCATCCAAGCACTTTACCAAGTTGTATGTTTCTGCCTTTTTTTTTTTTCCTTGTGCTAGGATTTTCTGACTATAACAGTTTCTGCTTGCTTCCCTTTTAAACCTTTTGAAATTCCTCACTGAATGAAGTTCTCTTCCCATCATCTCTTGCATATTCAGATAACAGTATCAGCAGCTTTATGACTGTGATGATTTTGGAGGGGGTTGGGGGTTTAGGAAGGTGAGTGGTTAACAGAGATGGGCTTTGCCATTATTTACTTTTAAAATGTTCATTTGATATTCAATTCATCTCAGTTATAAAAGTTACCTCTGCAGAAAACATGCTTAATACCCTCAAACACATGCATCCTAGCTATGGTGAATGTCAAGGTCAGAACACAGGGGCTGGCATTTTCAGAAGAACCCACTCCCCCTGAATTTCAATGAACTTTAGGCTCTGTTGAAACTCCCAACCAGGGCCAACTTCGTCCCTTATTGATGTTCATGGCGTTATGTCAGTGGTGAATCTGAACCATTATCGATTGAATGAAGCCATGTCTGCTTCTATTAATTACACAATATGTCTGGGAAAGTCCACTGAATACGGTGGTCATACTGGATCATAGACTGCTCCAGCCTGTCCATTAGCAATGGCTAGTGTCCTTCGCTTCAGATATAGGCAAAAATCCTTTTCTTATAGCTGAACTGGTGCAATATTTCTCACACCCTGCTTCCAGCACACGCCTGTGCAGCAGATCATTGGCTAGGAACTCACTTTCTGCTGAGCACAGGAACAGAGAGTCCCTCATCCTGTTCCCGTAGCTCTAACTATTGTTTTCCAAGCAGCTGGGGGTCATCATTCTCAGGGGAACTACCATTTACCCCTTGCTGTTGAGATTTGGGATTTCAAGACATTAATCCCCCAACGTTAAATGCCTGAGTGCTTAGTGGCAGAAGCTTCTGGCTGCTGGTGTCAAAGGGGGTTAAATAAGCATATTAACTAGATCCAGTCTGACATATCATGTTTACGGACAGTATGTTTGCCATGTTCTTTGTTGACTTCAATAAGAGATTCTTTAAAGCTGAAGCCTCCACTTGGGAAATATATTTTCCAGCAGTTGTTCCAACTGAAGAGTGCTTCACAGGCCTTTTGTCAATAAGATTTTATGGTTTGTTTACAAATGGTTAAATGGCTATTGAATTTCTCTCACTACTTTATCAAATCCCTCTTCGGCACCCACCACTATCACCAACTAAAAATAATGACAAGGTAGTCAGCCAGTCAGGACTTGAGCTATAAGTAAACAAATCTGAGAAATAGCAGATCATTGATAAAGAACAAAAATTGGGTATTTTTAAAAAGTAAAATGCAATGGACTCAGACCTATGTGGATAATCCCAGAGGGGTCTTTGGCATTTTCCAATCCAGCCCGAGTGAGGGACTGCACGGCATTGTACTGTCCAAAGAGCAGGGCAAGGACCAAATTGTGACTGACGATATGTCTATTCTGCAAGCAGAAAGGTGAGTGCAGCACAAGTAACCATACCCAGCTTGCTTTGATCTAGCCAGCTAAGGTACCAATAGCTAAAACTATGTCTTCACTGATGGCAGCAAATTTGCCTGTTTTATTGTGGTGTAGATGTTCAGAATTGGTCTGGAGCCCGAGATCTAGGACCTTGTGAGGTGAGAGGTCCCAGAGTTTGGGCAGCAGCCCAAAGCCCAATTAAACAATCCCTCAGCCTAAGCCCTGCGAGCCTCAGTCAGCTGGCACTGGCCAGTGGGCCTTTAACTGCAATGTAAGCATGCTCCCAGACTCCGGATTCAGCCTCTGTACCTCCCTTGCTCCTTGAGGGAAGTAAGCAGCATCGTTTCTATTGCGGGCAAAGGCTAATTCCCTCTCTGTACTCAACCAGCATGTTAGGGTATGGATGGAGTCAATGGGAATGAAAACTACCCTCTCCTCATGCCGGGGCTAGAGGATGGATGTAGCTTGTGTGGGGGAATAAGGAAATCCTTACTCCCCTGCATGGGCATGCAGGATGAGCCCGTAGCTGGCCTACATACACACGTTTTGATTATTGTTTCCCTCACCTTCCTGCCTCCATTGCTTCTGATTGTTTGATACACCCACCTGTCGTCTCTGGGCTTCAACTAGATCACAAGTTCTTCAGGACAGGGACTGTCTTTTGTAAAACACCCCGCACAATGGGTCTCCAATCCCACTAGGGCATCCAAGCACTCCTGAAATACATATAATAAATCATAACCACCTAGGTACCCTTAGACACATACTGCAACAAGGTTATTTTGCTGCAGAGAAACAGCTACTGTTCATCATTCATGCTGACACTGAATTTCCATGCCTGCAATGTCCAAGGAGTTTAACGCGTTGTCTCACAAGCATTTTCTCTGCACTGAATTACAGGCCTTAGCAATAGTGTGAAAGTTCTCTCCTGCAAGATGCTCAAGTACAGATCGCTTTGCCTGGTAATCCCATCCACATTCCTGTCTATTTTATGATGTGTTAGCAATCAATTGGGCAACTGAGTTGTTAATTATGTTTATGAGGATTTTCCCTGGTAGCTAAAGCTATAGTTAAGGCTTTTTTGGGACTTCCATTACTTTCTCTTTTCACATGGTCATAACTTGCTGAAAAATTTCTTCTGGCAGAAATATTCCATGCTTGGCTTCAAGTCCAAACATGTTGGGTTTTTTTGTTTTTTGTTTTTTTAACATTTGAGCAAAATCCATTTCCAAGTTGTGGGGAAGTGAATAAAATGGGCTCTTTGGGGCTGTGAAGGGGTTAAGATTTGTTGTTGTTCATGCATAACTCAAAACCAGCTGAAGTGACCCTAATGGGCTCAGAGCCTTACTGAGGAGTAGTCTGCCGGCCAATGTAAGAAATCAAAATGTTCAAACTAGACTGTGAACGTCTATGAACGTGCTGATCTGGATCCCAAGCTGCAGCCAAAGAATCCACAGGGCACCTCAGGAGGAAGACTGTTGTAAGCTCTTTGAGGCAGGGTCTATCTTTTTGTTCTGTGTTTGTACAGTACCTGGCACAATGGGATCCTGGTCCATGACTGGGGTTCCTAGATGCTGCCACAATGCAAATAGTAAGTGAATAAACAAACAAACAAACTCAAAATAACAACAAGCACAATGATGCAGAAGTTCAAAAATGCAGGAGGAGGAGGGAGGGCAATACTCTCCTGAGACCATGGGTCTTCTGTGCATCAAACCAGTTCCTCAGTGTCATTTAGAACAGGCTGAAGGCTGCCCTGTCAAGGGACAGTCACAACAGCCAGTACAAGGCAGACCTGGTCACACACCCTATGGTAGCAGCAGGAGGCAGGATAGCATAGGAGCCATTACACCAGCTCTACGCCACCAGAGGGTGCCCCTTCTCTGGGGTAGGTCTCCCATGGTCAGCTATGCCAGCTCTAGGGACCCTTTATCTCTGAATCCTGGTGGAAAGGAGCCCTAGCCCAGGGGAGAATTCGGGCCATATTATGCATAATAATATCAGTAATAATGTTAATCGTTATAGAGGTTGATTTTCTGCTTCTGTTTCATTATCGAGTCCTGGATTGGCAATTGCATTTGATTATAACGGAGTCTGTGCAGTAACGCTAATTGCAGTTTGATTATAGAGGATGTGGGCATATAACATTAGGTGTTATACAGCTCCTCCAGGCCCTAATTCAGCAAAGCACTTAAGTGCGGTATTGGGGACTGAGCCTTTAAAGGCTAAGCTTCCCAGACTGAGACTTTGGGCAGGGCACTGTGAAACTCTTCTTGCTCTGCACAGATAGCTGGAACTGGACAGAGAATAAAGGAGGTCACTTGCAAACCCCTCAAGCACTGCAGGAACACTCAACACCACATTAAGCACCCACTTACATCCCACTGACAGCGATGGAATTTAAGCACATGCTTAAACTGTGCTGAACTGGGGCCATAAAGCATTTGGGTTTGGGAGAGAAGATGGATCACTGGTCAGTTCCACTATGGCAAGCCCTCAGTCTGTGCTTAATTTGTGCCAGGGTTTGCCAGGGCTGAGTCCCAGCACCTCTAAGCTTGGCAGTTCATAGGCCTGGCACCTCTGGGCTTGCTGCATCAGTTATGAATGTAAAAAAAATTGCTTGAGGCCCAGCACCTCTATCAAATTAAGCACTGCCCTGAGTTCTTATTTAACAGAGATGTTTCTGTCATACATTGGCTTAATGCGTATGGTCATGTGGCTCGCTAATAGCTTGCTCAAGCCATTGTAACAGCTTACTACATCTTCATAGCTAAATGAGTTTATGTTTAGCTCAAATGGTAGAGACCTAGGACAAAATTCTGGCATCCTTAAAGTCGATGGGGATTTTGCCATTGACTTCAATGGGGCTAGGATTTCTCCTCTCAGGTTTCAGTGTCTGCCCATTTATTGTTCTATTTAATTAATATTTTGTTACATTTTCAGAGTAAGTGGCTTGTAATTTCTGAGCTTTACAATTTTCCTATTTCTAGATATACAGACAGTTATAAGTATCTGTTCATAAAACAATATTGTTCAAAGCAAACAAAGCAGAAACCTGGTTTTGCTAATTTAAGTGATTTTCCTATTGACTAAGGAATTAACTAGGAAAAACTCCCTGCTTTTCAAAAAAGCATCCCTTTAAACAAACAGGTATATTAAAAGCTTTTCCACTGTTTCTCATCAGTAATTCTTACACTTCAGCAGCAATTTAATTTAAAGGTGACTGTGATCTGAAGTTGAAGTTTCAGTCTATTTGGAGGATAATCTACTTTTAGTTCAAAAAACATCAATCTTACAAATCACCCCTGGTTGATAAAGCAAAGCATTGGCTCTCCATCTGAAAACGTTTGCTCATGATAGTAAATATTTTGTATCATGCTGATCTAATTTGCATGTCATGGTGAGGCACAGTCTGCGCGCAAGCAGTTTAGTGAATCAGTGTGCCCATAACATCAAATTAAGCCACATATGCTGAAAGAATTCTACCCTCTTCCTGAGTCAGCACTTTCCTGGTCATTTACATTCTTCCATTTTGGGCTTTGTCCATCACCTCACCATTACCACTTCCGTATGGTGGAGTGAATTCTCAGCTGGGAATCTGGCCCTTTGTGTAGTCTTTTACCACTTAGGAACATTTTCTAAGCAGCTGGGACTATCACCCTCCAGTATTCATTCTCAGCCCCTTGGCATCGTCTTCTTCCCAGCATGCTCTGTTAATACATACAGCAAATAGCATTTCTACATCAATCACTGGGGACCAAACTCAAGATCCCAACAAAATCCAGGGAAGTTTGGGTCACTCACTTCGACAGAAGAAGGAAATGGTCTATTGTTCTTGGGGCCAGAGTTTTGGCTGGTTTAAAGGAGCCACTCCAATTCACACCAGCTGAGGATCTGGCCCTTCAGATTTAGGCTTTCCTTAATTAGCTCTTTTGCCTAGACATGGGATCATAAAAGATGTGTTTCAAGATCTCCTGCAGCATATGGACAAATGGAGTAAGTGGAAGACCTAGTGGCATTCTTACCCATTACTTGGGTTCATTTGACCTTTAATTGCTTCTTTGTTTCCACCAGGGGTCCTCTGAATCCCTCATCATCCCACTTTCCCCACTTTTAAAAAGTCTCTCTACCAAGGCCCAGCCAGCACTGTGGCCTCCTTTCCTCTAACAGAGGACAAGTGGACAAAGGTCCCATTGGAGCCCAACAATGCATTGCTGGGTCATTTGAAAATGTTGATTTTCATTTGCCTGACAGCCCAGAAAGTACATATGCCCATAGAACAGAGAGCTCATAAAACCAGGAGAACTATACAGCCGCTGCCTGCTGAAACCCTCCTCTTCCAGTCCTGGCTTTGTAAATTGGGTGAGTGCAGTGGGAAGGAGTGGGCGTTGATTTTCTGCCAGTGGCTTGTAGAGTCTTCAGTTTTATGGACTTTGGCTGAACCGACATGTCTACTTTCGACTGGGTGAAAGCTGATGTTTGCATGGTTGATCAGTACAGTGTCTTCTAAATATCCTTGGCATCGCTCCTGTTTCTTAATCAGCTGTGGGAGTGGCTGGCTTGCTAACAGCTGACAATGTTGCAGTCACAGCACTCCCATCCTTTTTCTGGGGAGTAAGATGCTGGTGCTAGAGATCAAGAAGCCAGATGCTGTCCCGCATTATGCCAGTTCTATGCTGATGTTATTCTATTTAAATCAATGGAGTTTTCACCAGTTTAGGACTGGAGTAATGAGTAGCAGAGAACCCAGTGCTTCTGTATGGCAATACTGAATGCGATGACTAAGCCAGTGACCAACTTAACTTGATTGTAATGGCAGGCAGGTGTATTCAGTGTGAAATAAGGCTGATTACGGTATTTCAGCAAGGTTTGTAATCAAAAGCAAAGTAGGTAGATATCAGAACAAGGCATAGACCTCTTTGAGTGTAAGGAAAAATTCAAAATTGGGCGCAGATACAGGGTCTGATTTAGAAAGAAAACTATTCCAAGGTAAAGACACAAAGAACTATAGCTACATTCCATGGTCATTGTTAGACAAGTAGAGATCTTATTCATTTGACAATACACTTGATGAGCATGCACTTACCTTCATGGGAAGTGGTTGAAACATCTTGTTTCTATTCATTAGGTCAAAATAATTCTCTTAGTGCAACAGAAGATGCTATGGACAAACTTCAGCACATAATGTCACTGGCAATGTGACTAAATGAAATCCTATCTCAAGCAGTAACCAGGCAGGTGTCATTATTTCATGTAATTTCTCCCTCCACATTTTCCTGCCAGACCACTTTATTTATAAGCAACTTCATTCTCAGCTAGTTGTCACCAGCTCATCTGTACTATACAATAATGGTTCAAGTTTCTATTACCATTTAAGTAGGTGCCTCAGTCAGTACCAATGGTCTGTTAGAATCCCATATCCTCACCAATTATGGATCCAGATCCAAACCACCTTTTGCAAAATCAAAAAGCCACCAAGAAAGTCTTGCTACGCCGGAACAGTCAGCTAGCTCTGCCTATCTCTACTCATCAGCTGAGGGTGCATCACAAACTAATGTGCCGAACTTTCCTTTACAGATGATTTGGGGTTAACAGGCTTTTTCATAGCACTGGAAATTCCTACAGCCTGTTCCAGACTTTGCCACACTGATTAAGCACTAGGGCTGATGAGGCATTCAATAAAATCAGCCCCTTGAACTTTCACAGATTTGAAAGAACTGCCACACCACTGAAGAATCTTGTTCTCTTCAGTAATTGGAAATACGGTGAACCCTTCCTTAAAAAATTAGTTACAAATTTGGCTTCCCTTAGGTAAGACTGCCACACCATGGCAAACCCGCCAGCCCATCCCTACTGGACTGATAAAGACTGCATCAATCCCTTGCACATTAGCCCTAGAAAATCTTTATTGCTTCCTTTGGTCTTTGCTTTGGACCACATTAACCAACAATATTGCAGCACTCAGCTTATCTCATAATGCAGCAAATCATTAGTTTAAAGGATTAATCAGTATAAATGACAATTTAGCAATTTCTAGGATCAGACCATTAGTATTATTTTGTTCATTACAATAACATGCACCAAGATCAGGCCCCATTCTGCTAGGTGCTATGCAAAGACTGAAAGATAATACCTATTCCAAAGAGTCTAATAGACAAGACAGTGATTTGCCCCAGCTCTACAGCAGAAATGAGACTAGAATCAACAACCATCTGAGAGCTAGTCCTGTGCACTAGCCCTGGACCACACTGCCTCCCAATAAAAAATGCAAAATATACAGCTGTATTGAGGTAAGGGTTTTTGTCAGTCTACTGTAGCCTGATCTCTGGGTGTCAAAGAGTATCATTTATCACACGATAAAAAACAAGTTGTTTAGTCAGTTTGTAGCCATCCAAATTCCAGCAGGCTCAGAAACTTGATTGTGCCTTAAGATTTGCACAAGTTCAGTTATTTTTATTTTTAGTGTTCTGACCTGTCATAAAAAAAATTACTGAGTTCAAATCCTTGTATTTCTTTTCTGCCGGCATAATAACTTTCAAATGTATTATTGCTGAGAGACTTCACTCTCTCTGCCAACAAGTCCCTGGAGAGATATGCTAGCAGAAGGAAAGAACTTTGTACAGCTTTTTCATAAGAAAAAGTCAGCAATCCACTGGAACTAATCAAGTTTTCCTAGATATGGGGGGGTGCAATCCTCAGCTAGTGTAAATTGGTGTAACCTCATTGAAGTCAACGGAGTTCTGTCCATTTACAGCTGAGGATTTAGCCCTTGATCTCATAAGAGAAGCACAAAAGAAGGTTCCAGCTGTGCTCTTCACCTTTGTTTTCTTTCTACTTGGTAGAAATTTGTTACTTCTTCCACTGCAAACTGTGATGGGCAATAGTGATGAATTGATATTGCAGCCTAGGAAGCACTAATAGAAAAAGAGTAGCGTGTAAGTAAAAACACTTACCAGCACTATAGATCTACTTAACAGGTCAGCCCGATAATGTATCAACACAGCTGGATGTATAAAAGAACCCACGGTTGATTTAGGATAACGGGCTGGTGGCTTTTAGACTGCTCTTCTTGCTCAATAGCAGTGCACTAGTGCTAGAAATTTCAGCTCTAGCCCCATTAGTGACTGGTCTCTGCCTTTAGGAGCTGTATGATGTACAGGGGCAGAATTCCATTTAGAAAAGTGCATCATAGTCTCTAGGGTCATTTCACTTACTTTTAGAGCTAAGGCATCTGTGGCCATGGTTACAACTTAGAATTTCAAAAAGCATTTGAGAAGGTTTCTCATCAGAGAGGAACTTTTGGAAATCGTTGTCCTATGTATATTCAAATTAGCTGGTATGCTAAAAAAGGCCAGCACACTAAGAGTTAATAATGGAAGCGCTAGAGTCATGGAATATGGTTTAAAGCCAAGCTATTAGATAGAAAACCAATGTCACCCTTGTAAAACAAACTGAGTTGTGTTCTGCAGGAATCACCAAAACACTGTAGAAGCTCTATTGTAAAATGGTCACTTCGATTCACCCCAGGGCTGCAAGGGCTACAATTTGCACTCCCTACTCCTGCCAGGGACAATGAACCAAAGCAAGGGTTCACCTCTAGAAGGGGATCAGCAGTGGTACAGCGCCACTCTCCACCAGGGTGAGATAATTTTAAATTCACTTTGGTTCCCACTCTGCCACTGCCCTGCTTGGCAACCTTGGGCAAGTCACTTCACCTCTGTGCCCATTTCAACATCTATAAAACAGGGACACTGATACTTATCTTCCTTTGTCAAGCACATTGAGATCTATGACTAAGGAGTGCTACATGGGCCTGATCCAACATTCAGTGATGTCACTGAAAGCTGGAGCATGTCTTCAGGAACTGAGTATTATCCTCAAACTGAAGCCAGGATCCTGGACACTGGGCAGGAAACAGACTGAATCAATATGCCTTGCCAGCCACTTGAGGGGTGCTGCTGGCCAGTTGCAGTTCAGTAGGGCTTGGGCAGCTTGCACCATTTTGCACCTCCTGCAGCTGGATATTCCCTTGCCAGGCCCGGGTATGGATCTGACATGTGGTGTGATAGGTTATGCAGCTCTCTCTCCTTTCCTGTGTGATGTCTCCCACACCTTGATCACTACTGATGGACAGGTTGAAGGGCAGGCGGGTAAAACTGATGTGTATTTGTTTAGTATGAAAGCACCCAAAACGACCACAAAAATGGATCACTTCCCTCATCCTATTTACACTGACAATTTGTGTGCCAGTCATGTATTTTGCTTGTCTTCTTAGGGACACATTGTGATACACTTACTAACACCAAATGGCACAGTTCACCATGCACAGCCCCACTGATGTCAGTTGGCTCACCTAGGTAGGAGGAAGGTGTTATTCAGGGTGAATAAGGGTATCATCCTCTGGCCTGTGTGCTGTAAACTCTTTAGGGGCAGGGCATTTGTCTTCCTGGTGTAGCTCATCATAATGTGTACTGGAATACAACTAATAAAAGTGACTGCTAAGGTTGTAGAGCTCGGGGGGGGGGGGGGGAGGGGGGGGGGGTAAAATGGAACACTATTCAGAAAAGGAGTAGATACAAAGCAGGAACTAGGAATCCAGAGTGTAACAAATGGAGTGCAGGAGAGCTACGGAATGCAAAGGCTAAATATACAGGGCAAGATCTCAGTGGGAGTAAATGTTGATGTCCATCTCCAAATTTCACGTGCCCAAACAGATACCTTTGGTGGTAGAAATTGTCCATGCTTAGTGTCTGTCCAAAGGTGACTTTTGCATGTGTTTGGAAAGGGAACTTGCCGAAATAGCGAAGTCAATGGAGCTACACCCATTTACAGTTGCTGAGGAGTTAGCCCATAGTATAAATAACTGAGCAGAGTTATTCAAGGAAGAAATCTCATATGAAAAAATGAGTGTTAATACAAAATTAAGGCTGAGAAATCAAGGACTCATTGAGCTGAGGGTTTCCAGTGTAACTAAAGGAAATCGAAAAATCGGTGGATTTTTCCACATAAACTTTGAGGTTTTGTCTGAGAAAGAAAAGCCAAATTCACGTTTCAGCAACCAATTCCCCACTAAACACACACCACCAAAAAAAAAATATCAGTGGAAAACTGCATCTTTTTATCTTTCAGACAAAAAGGATTGAACATTTTCTAGGAATGCAGACACTTGCCATGAATATTTTCATTTAATCTAAAACCCAATTTTCTAGCAAAAAAAAGTTTCAAAAGAAAACTTTTGACGAGCCCTAAATGTAACATTAGCTCAAGCCATACTGTATGACCTATTTAACTTATGGCATACATTTAATTAAGAGTCCTGACCCATGACAGCTGCATCCCTCATGACCTCTGTGATCTCTTCAAGCTCCCTGACTCAAACTTTTCACATACAAAAAATGTCTCTCTGGGTAAAAACCAAACAGAGAAAAATTCTGCTAAACAGAAATCTGTTCATGAAAGTATGAGCCCTGAAAAATGAGGGTTAGACTGGAAACCACCCGTGTACAATGTAACAAATGAAATGACATACAGGATTTGTTTCTAGAGAAAGAAAGAGTTGTGGAATGTGGTGAAAAAACAAAATCTGGAATTATGATCATCCAGAAACCAGGAGCCACGATGAGCAGTTCTGCAGCAACAGTTCAATACCAAGAATAAATCAAGACAAACATCTGTCAGGGATGATCTAGATAATATTTAGTCCTTCCACAGTGCAGGGGACTGGACTAGAAGACCTCTCGAGGTCCCTTCCAGTTTTACAATTCTGTGATTCTATGAAGAGTAGATGCACAGATTTCAAGTCCAGAAGGGACTATTACAATCATCTAGTCTAACATCCTGTATAACAGGCCACAGCATCTCAAATCCAGAGCATATCATTTAGGAAGACATCCACTCTTGATTTCAAGTCTTCAGATGAAGAATTCACTAGGTTCCTTAAATAAATAGTTCCATGTTCACTGTTAAAAATTTGTGCCTTAGTTCTAGTCTCAATTTGTCTTCCAGCTGTTGGAGCTAATTATGCCTTTGTCTGCTAGATTAAAGAGCCCTCTGCTATCAGAAATATCCTCCCAGGTTGGGACTTTTAGGGTATGGCTACACTGCAACAAAAGACCGGGGACAGCTTATTTGTGTTCGCAGGGCTCAGGCTGTGGGGCTATAAAATTGCAGTGTAGATGTTCAGGCTCAAGCGGGAATCTGGGCTACAAGACCCTGTGAGGGGTGTGGGCCTCAGAGCCTGGGCTCCAGTCTGAGCACAAACATCTACAACGCAATTTTTAGCCCCACAGCCTGAGCCCAAGTCAGCTGACCAAGGGTCTCAGACTCCATGCTGGGTTGTTTTTTTTTTTGGCCGTGTGGATGTACCCTGAGACAGTGATCAAGCCACTTTTTCAGCTTCCCCTTCTTATGCTAAATTAATTTTAGCTTCCTTACTGTCTCACTGTAGGGCAGGTTTTCAAAACATGCACATAGCTCTTTTCTGAGCCCTTTCCAATTTGTCAATATTCTTTTAACAGTGTGGACATCAGAACTGGACACAGCATTCCAGTAATGTTCTAACTAATGCCATAAAGTGGTAATAATGGTATAAAAGATGTTGTGATTAAACAGGAAGTTAAAACTATAATTATCCAAACAATTGTAGTCAAGTAAGGACATGTTCTTATCCTGTTCCCAAAGCTTTTCCCAAAGCTATTTACAAGAATATATTGGCTTCCAACCTGGACATACCAAACGATCTATCTGAGAGGGGCAATAGAAATGAAATGTCATTCATTCTCTGCTTAACAAACATTGCATTTCTAATGCTGGAGGCATCAGCATGACAGCTGATCTTCATCTGATTCTCTGTAAGAGCACCATCAACACCCTTAAGCATGCCTGAAAGCAAGGTCACAGCTCAAATAATAATATGTTAGTTAACAGCAGGACTGTTAACTGGACTGTTTTTAACATGTAGTTCACAAAAATTCTGAATGTTGGTTTCATTTGTTCACTGCTTTCTTGGCAACTGCCTGATAGATTTCAATAAATATCTCCTGTTGCTGATTAGATGATAATTTTGGGGCCTAATAAAGTAGATAAGAGTCCCTTTATCCCCCCTTTGAAGAAAAGGTTCCAGCAAAAATCTTTGTGCTTTCTCCTAGGACTCCACTTATGCATGGAAGGAACTCCTGTAAATAACCACAAAGCCACCTCATTGTCCTCCTTCAAATTCTCCTCTGTGAGGACTACAAAGCACTTGGCATTGGTCAGGCAGCTGGTGCACTGTTTTTCATACTGACTAATATCATCTCATCATTTCCTTGTGCTGCTTTCTCTCCGTTTCTCACAACCACCTGTTCTCTCCAGTCTTACACTTAGATTGTAACCTCTTCAGGGTTTGTACAATGCCTAGCACAATAGGGTGTTGCCTCTTGGAACTACTGTAATACATATATTAAATAATACTTTAAACAGAGCAGAATAAGGAAGGCAGAAGTAGATAGAAAATATCATTTACAATAAAGTTTCTCCCATCTAGCCAGAGGCTCCTATATTTTTATATCTTTTCCTTCTCCTGGGAAAAAATGTCATCATGACAATAGTTTGCACCAGATAATGCATTTTTTATCAGCATTGCCAAACCCTGCTCCATGGCTGCCAACACAAGCTGGTCAACATGCCCCATGTGAAAGTTAGTCTGCAGACAGTAGGGTAGGTGGCAAGGAAGACAATCAGAGCCTTTAAACTCATTTGTGGACCCAGGATATTAGAGAGACCAGGTGGGTGAGGTAATATCTTTTATTGGGCCAACTTCTGTTGGCGAGAGAGACAAGCTCTCGAGCTAAACAGAGCTCTTTTTCAGGTTTTGGGAACAGAATGTCACAGAGAAATATTAGGTGGAACAGATTTTAACACTTAGTTTAAGGGACCATTCAAGGTGAAGTTGCCCATTAGCACATCTGCAGTCATACGATCAAAAAACAAACCCATGATGACTATGCCAATGAGTCCAGCTGACAACTCTCCTACACCACCTGCTATAAAGAATTCAAAGAACACCTCAGGCCACAATTCACCCAGGGATTTAAGGATATCAAATCCTTCCCCAAACAACTCTACAACCCACCCCAGGGACCTTCCTCTACATGCTTCCCAAATTACATAAACAAGGGAACCCAGACAGACCCATCAGGCCTGGCCATGGCACTCTTACTGAAGGAATTTCAGGAATCATAAAAACCATCCTCAAACCACCTGCCACTTGCTCCTCTCCCCCTCTCTCTCCCCGCCTGCTGCTCGCTCCTCCCCACCCCTGCCTCTGACACCCCTCGCCCACTCCTCTCTGCCCTCTCCTTTGAGACTCCCGCCCCTGCTGCTCGCTCCTCCCCGCCCCTTCCCCTGAGACCCCCCGCCCGCTGCTCGCTCCCCTCCCCCTCTCCGCCCCTTCCCTGAGACTCCCTGACCACCTGCCACTTGCTTCTCTCTGCCCCTCCTACAAGGCCCTCCCACCCATCTCTCACTCCTCTCCACCCCTTTCCCAGACCCGGGGGACCATGGCCCCATCACTTTTTCCTGCCTTAGGTGAGCAACAGAGGGGGAGCGGGCAGAGAGGAGCGCGTGTGGGTGGAGGGGAGGTCTCGGGGAAGGGAGCGGAGCAGGGGCAGGGTCTCAGGGAAAGCAAGGGCGGAGTGGGGCCACAGTCTGGGTGCTGGTGGTCTCCCCCCCACACTTCAGGAGCTCCAAAGGCGGTGGCGGGCCAGCTTGCCTCCAGAGGGGTGATCCACACTGCATCCCCGGCATTTCCCCCCTGCATGGCCAGCTTTTTTGGGGAGGCTTAGACCTCCATTAGCCTCTTATACATGATGCCCATGCTACACAGCAATTAAACCCTTGTGGCTGGCCCGTGTCAGCCAGCTCGGGGCTGGGAAATTGAAGTGTAGCCATTCAGGCTCTGGGATGCCATGTGGGTCTCTCTCCCCAACAGAATTTGATTCAATAAAAGATATAACCTCACCACCTTGTCTCCTTAAACTCTGGACATTTCTCCAGAAGGTGACTGAGAGCAGGGTGCATGAAAGCCTGTCTGCTGCAGCGCCAGGGCAACCAGGGCACAGCAGGGTGGGGGCGGGGTGTGGGGGTGGACAGGATCCCCTGCATCTCTCCCCCAGAGCAGTGGCTCTGGTACCTACCTCTTGTCTCGGAGCTGGACCCAGACACCAGACACCGCTCTCCATCCAGCGCCAGCGCTGCAGCTGAGCAGAGAGCTGCTGCTCTTCCCACCACACCCCAATGGCGGAGGCCAGTTACTGCGGGTTACCTGACTTTTAGCAGCTGTGCTCACCAGACGTTGTCAGGTTCCCTTTTTGACCCAGACTTTCTGGTTGAAAACTGGCATCCCTAGATGGATGTGGAGCCCAGGGAGGCATCAGAGGCATCATTGGGAAGCTGGGGAAGGCAGTGGGGCCGGGGCAATGGAGAGGTGGGCGGGGACCCCAGGGAGGCAGTGGGGAATGGGGGGTGGCTGGGGAAGGCAGTGGGGGTAGAGGGGTTGGGGGAGGCAGCAAGGCCAGGGGAGGCAGCAGGGGTCGGGGTGTCAGGGAGCTGGAGAGTGGGGACCCTGGGGAGGCAACAGGGGCTGGGAAGACAGGGAGGCAAGTGAGGAAACGGGGGAGACAGCAGGGGTCAGGGGGAATGGGGAAGTGGGAGGAATATAAGTGCAGTTCCCCTGAAACTGTGACAATGATATTTTATTTAATTTTTTCTAAAGGCCCTAATCCAGTAGAGTACTTAAACATGCTTAAATCCAAGCATGTGAGCAGTTCCACTGATTTCAATGGGATTACTCACATGCTTATGATTGAGCATATGCTCAAGTGTTTGCTGGATTGGGGCCTTAACATGGCACCATATAATAATAAATAATAATTAAGAACTGGAAAGTCACACAATTGAACTTTGTAATGTTAATAGCAAAAGTGGGTCAGTTATGAAGCTTCGATCAAAATTCAAGTTCCTAAACTTCTGATCCAACCCCAAGCCACTTCAGAAGACTGTTGGGATTTGGAGTTCTGAACTGGCCCATCAGAAAAATAAACCTGAGCTGTGAAGCTGAACTCTGGACTTCCCCTTTTTCTGGGTGGTTTGGATTCTGCGTCCTAGTTTTGGGTCCATCTTTAGTTAAAAGTGAACTGTAAAGAGAAAACGGAATTGTAGGCACCTCAGAAACGTGACTTGAACGTCTCTGCTAACTGGGCACAGAAGATTGAGCACAGAAATGTGTTTTAATTCACTTTCCAAAAATTCTTTCAAATCACTGTCCTCCTGCCATGATATCTGTTTTTACAGATTTGCTAATGATTCCCCATATTCATCATTCTGTGATACTATAGATACTAGAAGAGTCAAATGCCAGGAGAGACATCCTAGCCCCCAGCAGGATTAGCATGAGACTTCTGGTACTTGTGATGCCCAAAAGAGCCAATGTTTCCTTGTAAATCCAGAAGAGAGCACAGATTCAAATGAAGAGGGAAAATAATGTTCTAAAGTTAAATTAGAACTGATTCCTGACATAATTATTGGGTGCTGATGTTATCACTAGAGCTCTAAAAGATCATATCAAAGGATTGGTTTGCAAATATCTGTGTTCTTCAGATTGATATAATACATCAGTGTAATGCAGAAATGCTTCATGTGTAAGCTCTCTTTTAGAAGGCTCCATTTGCTATTACACAGTACCATAAAACTTGACATTAAAAGTAGCTCTAGAAATCAAAACTCCTTTGTTTCTTGAGTACCTGCCCTGAACCCCACTGCACACCATCAGAACCTTTAAATTGTGCTCCCCACCCCCCATCAGCAGTTACCAGTCACCTCAGCTGTGAGACCACACTCTGCACAGTGTGACTGGATTAGCAGGTGCATGAGTTGTTGTAACTCAACCTGCTGCAGCCCCACTCCATTGGTAGCTCAAACAGCAGCAACAGTTGAGTTACAACCTCCACACCCCTCCATTCTTGGTGCGTAATCATCTCTGTATACTTCCCAACATTTTAAGTGGCTAAAGTGAAAAACAGTGGAGACCAGGGCCCCCTCACTTTGCATGTATCAAAAGGCATGAGCATGATGGGGGGAGTAGACCTTGTCAAGGCTGTCACCTGCTCTTTGGAGGCTGTGCTTCTTATGAATTCAATGGCAGAGGAAGCTGGCTACTCAACTGAGCCTTCACCAGTTTGTGAACTCAGAGCTCCATCTAGTGGACTATATAGAGAAAAACAAAAATAGTAATTTTTTTATTATTAAGTTTTAGGTGTCAGTTGTTGCTGAATTAAAGTTTGCTGCATCCAGACTTGTGCCCTTCTGCCAGACGCTTCTGAATCCTGGAAAAACTTCCTAAAATGTGCAGTCAAACTTGGAGACTTTCCAAGGCCTGGCTCCTACCCTGTTCAATGAAGCTGATGCATTTTGTAGATTTCTAGCAAGAAAATGAATGTAACCAAGAATGTGTTGCAGATTACAAATGCCAACCCTTAAACATTTCTGCTCAAAGCTGGAGATGCCATGACAAATGGCTCCTGCTGTACCATATATCAGCACTCTTCAGAGAACACAATCAAAGCTCGAAAGGAGTTCAGCTCCATAATTCCCATCTGCTCCAGGCATGTGTATGAGCATCTCTTGTCATGATGCCAGAAGGTTCTGGCAATAGAAGCTATAGGACCTGATCCAGATCTTCCTGACACAGGTGTAAATCATAGCAATGGCATAGAGTCAATGAAGTTAGAGTGGTGTGAAGCTAATCAGAATGAGATCAGAATCAGGCCAAGAATTTGTGTTTTCTTCTCTAAAAATACACCATAAAAATAGATCTCACAGTATGGACTAGCACAATGTGAAATGGAAAAAGCTTGATTGGGGAGATTTGCTTGAGTTGGCAATGATGGAATTCTCCTACACGTCAAAATTAAGATTAAATCATTCCTGAAATGTACCAGAGTTGACAACAAACAAAACAGTATCTTCCATGGCGTCTTTCATGCCAAGTGTCCCAAAAAAGCCTTGCAGAACAAAACTGAAGTGAATGCTAAAATGAGTATGCATGCAGGCTGGAAAAGAGCATTCTGCAGAGAAGCAGTCAAAGCCAAGATCATTCATGCAATCAGTGGTGTGTAAATCCCCCTAGGTGCATGACTGGGGCTGGGGGCAGCTACTGAGAGGTGATGAATGAATGGATTTTCCCTCCTTCCTAAACCCCAGCGCTTTTAGCAGTTGGCATCGTTGCTGGCAACTTGTACATTGCACCTTGCCTCTTCCCTTCCACCCCATGTCACCTCTCTCAAAGGTTTCTCTCAATAAAACAGGGATGGAACTATTCAAAGGTTGCTTTTCATGTATTTATAGGTTACTTATGATCTACTGCTTATGCAAGTACAGTTCCTTGAATATCTTCAGATTTTCTCTATTTGTTAGGGAAATGGAAACACCTGGATTACTGTTCTAGTCCCAGGGGAACTTGTTGAACAGTACTTGTCCCTGGAAAATGCAGTCTTGTTCTGCAGTTGAATCCCTCCGTGTGTGGAATTATAAGGGCACGTCCCTACCACCAGAATTGACTGGCTAGCTTGGGTAAATAATTACCTCAGGGAAAGTTCACTGCCAGATGAACACAGTGTTGTGGCTTTGCCAGCAGGATTGGAGAATTTTTTTTTTAAAGAGATAAGCCCAAATCAGGAATAGGGCCTGGAGTCTAAATATTGCTAGGATAGGTTGTAGATCTTTAATGATCCATCTCTCGCTCAGGCAGTGGGAGGCAGACCTATCCTTGCTTACAGACAGCCCCCCAACCTGAAGCAAATACTCACCAGCAACCATACACCCTACAAAAAGTCCAACCCAGGAACCTATCTCTTCAACAAACCCCACTGCCAGCTCTGCCCACATATTGTCTCTAATGACATCATCACTGGTCCTAACCACATCAGTCACACCATAAGGGGCTCATTCACCTGTCATCCACTAATGTTATATATGCCATCATGTGCCAGCAATGCCCCTCTGCCATGTACATTGGCCAAACTGGAATATCACTACGCACAAGGATAAATGGACACAAATCAGACATAAAAAATAATAACATCCATAAACCAGTGGGAGAACACTTTAATTCCCCAGGGCATTCTGTCTCTGACCTGAAAGTTGCTGTACTTCAAAAAAACTCCAAAAACGGACTCCAAAGAGAAACTACTGAGTTAGAAATGATCTGCAAACTTGACACATTCAAACTGGGTTTAAACAGAGACTTGGAGTGGCTGTCTCACTACCGAAGGTAAATTACTTTGCTCACCCATTCTCACCTCCTACTCAATGGTCGTCATTAGGTCTTAAGTACTGGACTCCACTTCCCCCATTGTTCTCAATGCACCTGGATATCTATAAGATGCCTCTGTGTTACCTATTTTCTGTATTACTGCATCTGAAGAAGAGAGCTGAAGTCTCTCGAAAGCTTATGCCTGCAACTATTAAAATTTGTTAGTCTTTAAAGTGTCACAGAACTCTCGTTATTTTTGCTGTATACAGACTAACACGGCTACCCCTCTGGAACTATTTCATATAGAATTACACCTGCCATCCCCTTTGTTATCCAACCTAGTGCTACCACACCCAAAACTCTGCATGAATGACAGGCATGGAAAGCATACCTATTCTGCCTAGGTCCCAGAAGCGCTCTCAAATGTTTTTCTTGATTAGACATTCTCTGCTGCCTGTTAGCTTGATACAGATTGTCACTGCATGGAATCTTCACTTCAATTTCTTCTGCTTCACACTTTAAAGCATCTACATTCCAAATGCCTTGGATCTAGAGGCTGAAAGTAAATGCACTTATTTACTGATTTGGTCACTACGTGAAATTCAGCTGAACTCTCCAGAGAGACCAGAACCATAATCCCTGCCTAGTTTGAAGTAGCTCTTTCCTATCAAATAAAAACTGTATGCAGCTAAATCATCTAAAATGTACCTGCAAAATATCCTTCTCAATAGATCCCCTGTTCTAGGGGCAGAGGCGGCATGATATCAGAGTTGCTTATCTGAGGTAAGCTGATGAACTCGGACTGGTTCCCTTGTCCTCCCCCCACAACAAAATCTTCCTCCAACAGTGAACAAATCATTCATTTCATAGACAGTCACAAAAAATCAAAAGCTCAAGCAAGTTATTAATATCCTAGTGCTTCTTCCCTGGAGAAGGCTAATGTTGAGCTCTTTATCTCTTCTGCATTCCCACCTTCCCTGATACTCTTTGATTTTTCTCAGTTACCAGCTATTCTGCTCTATTTGATCAGGGCTCACTCAGATGACTAATGATTTCAAATGATCTATTTATTTAGCTATCCCACCAGACTCTACGGCACCTCACCTTGCCAGTCCCACCTAAGGGCTCTCAGATGCCTGAGCTAGTCTCTTTTCAGCAATTTAGCCAGAGATACTTTCTGCCACTATGGAGAATGGAAAAAAGAAGGAATTTGAAAGCTGAGAAACGCTTAATTAATTGTGCAGCCCAAGTATCAGCCTCTGTCCTAGTCATTTCTAAGGATGTTTCCATATCTGCTACTTTTGCCAACCCTGATCTTCAGCTGTACCAACCTCCTGAAAGGTGCTGTGAGACAGATTCCTAACACAGACACACCAATCTCAGTCCCACATCATACCATTGAACCAAGTCCTTTGAAGTTACAATGGGCTAAAACCAATGCAAGCAGATCAGAATCCAGTCCTTAGGGCCTGCTCCAATCCCCAGTGAAACCCATTAAACCTTTGATTTCTAGGGGAGCTGGTGTGGATGCTTTGTGTTTCTGAGGATCTGAGTAATAGCACTGGCAGGAGCATACAGACAACATGCAAGTTTCTTTGCACAGCTTTGCAAACACAAATATTCCAGCTGTTCCCACCTTGAGCTTTCAAAAACAATGGTTACCAAGTGTGCCAGCCCATGCAATAATTTGGTGATGTGCACATAAATTAATAATAATGCCTAACTCTTACATAGTATTTTCATCAGTAGCTTTCAAAGCACTTTACAAAAGGAGATCAGTATCAACACCATTGAACAGATGGGAAAACTGAGACCCAGACGGGGAAGTTACTTGCACATGGTCACCCAGCAAAGCAGTGCAAACCCTGGAATAAAAGCCAGGTCACCTGAGTCCTGGTCCATGAACCACTAGGCCATGTTGCCTCTTTAAAGGGACTAGGATAAGACCATTAACGTGTTCCACTAGAAACCACAGGCATGATTTCAGTTCAAATCTCCAGGGGTGAAAGGCTAGTGGCGCTACCTCCTGCACCATCATATACCTATTAAGAAAGTAATTATTACTATTGTTAGTGATATTTAGCACATGGGTGCATAATGCTATACAGGTTCACAATGCTGAGCAAACATCAGTGACTCACAGTCCCCGCTGCACCCATGTCCAGGGCTCCCACTGAAGTCAATTGGAGTGGTAGATATTGAGCACTGCAAAAATCAGAACCAGTGTCTCCATTTTTCATATGTGGAAATTGAGGCCGGCTAGCAGGGAAGACTGGACACAATACAGATCTATCTTAAGCATTTCTAAGGTACTGGCCACCATGGATCTCTAAGGACTCTAGTCAGTTCTGGACAGATCACCTGTAGTTGTGTCTTCATGCCCATTCAGTCTTGTTGGCTGCGGCTCCCAAGTGGGCTGCCAGCTATTGGTGCTTGTGACACCTGTTCACTAGGAACTGAACTAAGGTCACCAACATTATTTCACTGAGACCATGAAGAAGTCATCATGTGACCCAAGTGAGATTTGAACTAGTGACATAGGTGCAATGCTCCATATCCTAGTACCAATCCCCAGAGTAACCATGCTACCTCTTGGGCATTCCCAGTCTGGATGGTCAGCTAACAACTTCATGCTGCTCCACCATTGTAAAATTTGCTAAAATCATGTGGAACTGAAGAGGAGGAGCAATATTTGATTCATTTTCACACTAATTGGCTGGATTAGCCAATGAATACTGCTGCCCAGCAGCCCAGGTAACTAGGAATCATTTCCAAAGTGGATTTCTGCAACTTTGCAAAGAATGTTCAAAACAAAACCACATCCACTACATTGGATAGTCGATGGATCACAGCTTTCTTTTGAAAACCGTTTGTGACAAAGGACCTGAATGAGCAGGAGACTTAAGCATATGCCTGACATTATTCAATAACTTCAATGGAAGTACTCACGTGCTTAAAGCAAGGTATGTGCTTATGTACTTTGCGGAATCAGGTCCATCATGATAATAATGAAGTGGGGAAACATTAATTTCACTGGTTCTGCCACTCTCTAAACAGCAGCTAGAAATGACTGATGCTTCCATTTTTTTTAAATTGGTTTGGTTCAAAAGATTCAGCTTTCAATGCTCTTCAAGGAGGTATGCTATATAGCTCTTGCATTTCTAAATAATGTGGGGAGTTGGAGAAGTGGCACTCTTTATTTATGGAGTTCCTTGTTTTTTCTCTCATGTGATTTCTTATTGGACAGTCTTGAAAGCTTTCCTACAGTAAAGAGCAGCACAAAAGATCGGTAGCATCAAATGCATTCTTTCTATTATATACTACTTTGAGTCCAAGACTGGAGAACATCACAAAAGACGTGCACTTTGACCGTAAAAGAAAATGGGCTTTCCAGCTTCCCACATGCTTCCAGGACAATGATTTAAGATGTTATGTTTTCCATATGCAAAGAGCAAAACATGTATGTTTTAGATGACTTTAGGCTAGATTAAGGAAAAACAAAGCATGAGCAAATAGAGAATCCCTGGTGTTAGTTGTTGGTACCACAGTATAACCCGACTGATGTCAGGGCCCCACTGTGCTAAGCATTGGACACATAAGAGAAGACATTCCCTGCCCAGAAGAGTTTACAATCTAACATAGGTAAGCCAGACAAAGTCGGTAGAAAGGAAATGTTATTACCCCCATTGTTTGGATGGGCAACTGAGAACCAGAAGGATTGAGCGACTTGCCCAAAGTCACACAAGTCTATGGCATTGCTGTGAATAGGACGCAGAACTCTTAAGTCCCATGCTAGGTTCTTAACCACCAGGCCTTTCTTTCTCTCCAAAGAAAGAACAAACATAAAATCTTCACATCAGAGAGAAAGCAGCCTCTCTCTCTAGATCAGTAGTCCCCAAACTGTGGAAGGTGCCCCCATAGGGGTTGTGGAGGGGAGCGCAGTGGGGTCAGGCCAGCACCCACAAGGGTCAGGGAGGGAGAGCCCCCAGCTCTGCTCTGGCCCTGAATCCCAGCCGTGGCCCCAGCTCCCGGCTGTGGCTCCATTGCTGGCCCCGCCCCCGGCCTCGGGCCCCAACCACAGCCTCAGTCTGATCCATCCGCAGCTGCGGCCCCAGCCTCGGCCCCTGGCTCCGCTCCCAGCACCAGTTCCCCACCATAGCTGAAGGGTGGAGTGCAGACAAGCTTAAAAGCACAAGGTAAAAAAAAAGTTTGAGGACCACTGCTCTAGATCCTCCATTTGAACTAACCAAAAGGGGATAGAGTCTCCCGGAGTCAGTCTAGGGGACCCAAAACATTCTTAGAGGTGCAGTACAGAGAAAGACCAGCTTTGCAATTAAATTGCTACAATACCCTATGTTTCTAAACGGTTATTCTGAGACTCCGTAATGTCCTACTTTAAATCAGAAATAGTGGACATTCCTTCCACACAGACTAGCCAACTCCAAGAGCTCAATTTTGCATTCCTTGAGTCAGTAGGGTTTTTCAGCTGTGAAATGACCCCTTCCTCCCAACAGCTGTTTATACACACTTTCACTATGCCTTAGGTTGACAATTTTCTGATGATTGTGCAAATTGATTTATTTTCTAGTCAATAAAATATTTTGGAAAAATGTTGAGTGGTGACTAAGATGGAGTGTAAATAGTCTCTGCCAAAAGCCCTCAACAGATTCTCTGGATGGGGTTCTCTAGATGGGGCGTCCAGCTAGATAAAGACTGTAAGATTGGGCCATTAACAAGTTTTTCTTGTCTGGGCCTGTTTTTGTTTGGTTTGTTTTTTGTTTTTATTTTAACTAAGCAGATTTAAGATTGAACAAAGGAAATGCTTTTTCACAACAAAGGACAATGAGCCTATGCAACTCATTGCCATATGAGATTGCAGCCAAGAGTTGAGCAGAATTCCAGAAAGAATCACACATGTATACAGTGAACCAGAATATTCAGAGTTACAGTAGTAAGGATTTTTTTCCCCAAAGAAGGGATATAAACCCTCATTCTTCAAGGCTTACATCAGTCACTAACTGATGGGGTTAAGAAAAAACTTCCCCATGGGCAAATTATCCCATATCTGCCTACTTCAGTTTTCTTGCATTTTCCTCTAAAGCAGCTGGTGCTAGTCTCTTTTGAGACTAGATATAAGACGGTTACTTACCTTGTAACTGCCGTTCTTCAAGATGTGTGGCTCATATCCATTCCATTATAGGTATGTGCACGCCTCCGTGCACAGTTACTGGAACTATTTTCCCCTTAGCAGACCCTGTAGGGCCAGCCTTGGCGCCCCCTGGAGCCCCGCGCACATGCCACAGTATATGAGGCACTGCCATCACTACGCCCCCTCAGTCCCTTCTTTCCGCCAGCTCCTGCAGTGGGGATGGCGGGTGCGTCATGGAATGGACATGAGCAACACATATCGAAGAACAGCAGTTACAAGATAAGTAACTGTCTTTTCTTCTTCGAGTACTTGCTTATGTCCATTCCATTATAGGTGACCCACAAGCAATACCTTGGAGGTGGGCCGGAGTTACAGATAAGCTTCCTGCAACACCACTCTGCTGAAGCCTGCATTGTCCCGTGCCTTCTGGACAATGGCAAAGTGGGATGTGAAGGTGTGTACCGACGACCAGGTGGCAGCTCTGCAGGTGTCTTATACCGGCACACTTGCTAGGAAGGCTGTAGACAAAGCTTGAGCTCTGGTTGAGTGTGCTGTGGTGGTCCCTGTAAGTGGCACCTTCGCTTGCTCATAGCAGAACTTGAAGCAGGAAGCTATCCACGATGAGATGCACTGGACGAAAACAGGTAAGCCTTTCATCTGATCAGCCACCGTGATGAAGAGCTGCATCGACCTCCAGAACAGTCTCGTGCGCTCAATGTAGAATTCTAGCACCCTTGTTACGTCTAGCGAGTGCCACCTTTTCTCCTCCTCCAAACCGTGCAGTTTGGGAAAAAAACACAGGGAGAAAAATATCTTGGTTATAATGAAATTGGGAAACCACCTTGGGCAGGAAGGCCGGGTGCAGCTGCAACTGAACTTTATATCTTTATAGAATACAGTATAAGGAGGCTCTGAAGTCAGCGCCCTAATCTCGGAGACCCTCTTTGCTGAGGTAATGGCCACCAGGAATGCCACCTTCCAAGAAATCAGGAATAAAGGGCATGTAGCCATGGGTTCAAAGGGGGGCCCTGTGAGCCGTGAGAGGACCAGGTTGAGATCCCAGGGAGGCACCGGGTCACAGACTTGTGGATAGAGCCTCTTCACCCCTTTCAGGAACCTAATTGTCATAGGGTGGGAGAAAACTGATCTCCCTTCCAAAGGCTAGTTAAATGCCGATATAGCCACTAGGTGGACCTTAGGGAGGCCATGACTAGCCACTGGAGTTTTAGCTGTAGCAAATACTTCAGGATCTCCTGTATTGGCAAGAGACCAGAGGGAATCCCCTGGAACTCTGCCCAGAAGGTAAACCGCTTCCATTTAGCCCGATACACAACCTGCATGGAAGGCTTCCTACTACCCAGCAGGATTTGCTGGACTTGGGCTGAAGAGACTCAGCCACAAAGCCTCCATGCCATGAGGTGTAGGGAGTCCAGGTCCAGGTCCGGGTGCAGGTCCAGGTCCGGTTGCAGCAAGTGACTGTGATCCTGGGACAGGAGATCATACAATCTCGGAAGTTCCAGAGGAGGGGCGATCGAGAGGTCCAGCAGCATGCTGAACCAGTGCTGGTGCAGCCAGGATGGTGCGATCAAGATAACATCCACCTTGACCCTCTTGATTTTCAGCAGAACGCTGTGAAGGAGGGGAATGGGCAGGAATGCATACATGAAACTCCCTGACCACTGTAGAAGGAAGGCGTCAGAGACGACCCAGCCTCCTGACCATGAGGGAGCAGAACTGCAGGCATTTCTTGTTCCACGCTGATGCGAACAGGTCCACCTGGGGAGAACCCAACCTCCAGAAGATCATAGACACCACCTTCAGATGCAACAACCAATCGTGGTGGGGTAAGACCGACCTGCTGAGGCGGTCCGCCTTGTAGTTCCTCACCCCTGGGAGGTGAGAGGTTATCGTGAAAATCGTGCCTCACCGCAAAGTCCCACAGACAAATGGCTTCCCTGCAGAGGGCTGAAGAACAGGCTCCCCCTGCCTATTAATGTAGTACATGGCTGCTGTATTTTCCGTCAGCACCTGAACCACTTTGCCCACAATAGCCTGCAGTTCTTTCACATTGATGTGTAAGCGCCTCTCTTCCCTCGACCAGACCCCTTGTGTGCCGAGGTTGGCACTGATATGGGCACCCCACCCTCGGTCCAAGGTTTCCAATAGCAAGGTGACAGAGGGACTAGCTCTTCGAATGGCACACCCCTTAACACTGCCCGCAGGGTCCGCCACCAGTCTAGAAAGGCTAGGATCTGCAGGGGGGACTGTGACCATCTGATCCAGGGGATGCCTGCTCAGGGTATACACCAAGGCCAGCCATGACTGAAGCGGCCTGAGTTTTAGGCGAGCCAGATTCACCACATAAGTGCAGGCCGTCATGTGGCCTAACAGCTGCAGACAGTGTGTGGCTGTTGTCGTCAGGCAGAGGTGCAGGCGAGCGATGATGACGGATATCGCCTCGAAGCACGGTTGGGGTAGGAAGGCTCTGGCTTGGGAAGCGTCCAGGACCACGCCGATGAATTCTGTCTGCTGCACCGGAGTTAATGTGGACTTTTGCTTGTTTATCAGTAGGCCCAGCTGGCAGCAGGCGGCGCATGTCAGGTTTACACTGTCTTGGACCTGGACCTGCCTCTGATTAGCCAATCGTCCATGTAGGGGAAAATTTGGACCCCCTTGTGCCTCAAGTGCGCTGCCACCACCGCCATGCATTTCATAAACATCCTTGGGGCCGAAGACAAGCCAAAGGACAAAGCTGTAAACTGGTAGTGGGAGCTAGCCACTGTGAAATGAAGAAAGCATCTGTGGCCGGGGAAAATAGATATGTAGAGGCATGCATGCCTGAGGTTAAGGGCAGCATACCAGTCTCCTGGATACAGGGACAGGATTGTGGAAGCTAAGGAGACCATGCGAAACTTCAGTCTCTTGAAATATTTGCTGAGATGACACAGGTCTAGTATGGGCCTTAGATACCCTTTTGCTCTGGGAATGAGGAAATACCTCGAGTAAAATACTTTTCACATCATGTCCAGTGGAACCTTTTCCACTGCTCCCAGGCTGAGAAGGGTCTCTACTTCCTGCATGAGGAGTTGCTCGTGAGAGGCATCCCTGAAAAGGGATGGGGAGGCTGGGCGTTGTTGGGAGGAGTAGAAACAAACTGGAGGGCATAACTCGCCAAGACTATGCCAAGAACCCAGCGGTCTGAAGTAATTTTAGCCAATTCAGACCAGAAGGGAGCTAGGTGGTTTAGAAAGGGATGGGAGGGATCCAGGAAACAGGCTGGAACGTCGCCCTCTGGCACACCATCAAAATGGCCTCCTTTGGTTACCCGACTGCCTAGATGATCTTTGCTGTGGAGCTGAGGAGGAACTTGGGCCCCCTATTTCTGTCCCTCTGTCTGTAGGGCATGAACGGCCATGGCTGGTACCTCTGCTGTTGCTGGCCCTGAGGACAGAACTGACGCTTAGATGTCTGGGGCATGTAAAGACCCAGGGAGTGGAGTGTGGACCTCGAGTTCTTCAGACCATGCAATTTCACATCCGTCTGGTCTGAGAACAGGGCCAACCCGCCAAAGGATTGGTCCTGGATGGACGACTGGATCTCCTGGGACAGCCCCGAGGATTGAAGCCATGAGCAACTACGCATGCAGATGGTGGAGGCCATGGCTCTGCCTGCCAAATCTGCTGCGTCCGAGGATGCCTGCAGTGCTGCTCTAGCCACTGTGGTGTCCTCCTCCACAATGGTGTTAAAGTCCAGCGCCTGGTCCCAGGGCAGAGTGGCCACAAAGCATTTCAGTGAGTCCCAGAGGTTAAAGTTGTACCTGCTCAGGACAGCTTGTTGACTGGCAATTCTAAACTGCAGGCTTGCCATTGAATAAACCTTTCTCCCGAACAACTTTTTGTTGTCCTTATTTTTCGGCGTAGAACTGGGCTACCCCTGTCTATCTCTCTGGTTGGCTGCATCTACCACCAAGATCCTAGGAGAGGGGTGGGTAACCGGTACTCGAACCCATTGGCCAGGACATAATACTTTTTCTTGGCCCTCTTAGATGTCAGGGCCACTGATGAAGGGGTTTGCCACAGGGCCTTCACTATTTTCAAAACCCCTTCATGCACAGGAAGGGCTACCCAAGTCGGGGTGGACGCTGCCAGGACGTTGAACAGACTGACTGATGCCTCTGAGCTCCTCCACCTCCAATCCCAAGTTGGAGGCCAGCCTTTTGAGCAGCTCCTGGTGTGCCCTAAAATCATCCAGGGATGCATAGTCTCCCTAGGAGACTGCCTTATCTGGGGAAGAGAAGGAGGATTGGAGGGGCGTGGTGGAAGATGGCACCCCTTCACACGGACGAGATGTCCCCACAGCATTCTCTTACTGTGGGTCTGAATTGTCCTTGGAGGACAAATGACGGCCCTTCTCCAGAGCCGGTGGCATGGACTGCACACCCGAGGACTTAACGGACTGTGGTCCTGGCCCCACTAGAAATCCCTAGGGTTCCCAATACAGCCATTGGGATAGCCACTGTCCTTGAGGCCACCCAGGGGCTACTTGCACCAGGGGCTCCTGCACCTTCAGTTGATGCTGCCTTCCCTGGCGGCCATCCTCCCAGCAGAACACCGAGGCAGTATCTGACGACCATGGTAGGGCTGCCTCAGAGGCTTCCGCTGCACAGTACCAAGCTCAGGGGGAGCGATGCCCCAATCTGCGGGTGCTCTGTCGCTCCGGAGAGCAGCCTCTCAGCATCGACAATCCTGACGACAATGAGATCCGGTGCTGCGCCTGGCACCAACCTGTGGAATCATGCTCCGATGAACTGCAACGTCTGGAGCGTCATCTGGGCACTGAGGACTTGCAGTGCCACTTTTCTCTTGGTGCCGAGTCAGCCTCTGGTGACCGGATTCGGCGCTGCCTCAGTGCAGTTGAACTCTTCAGTGCCGGGAAGCAGGAACGGTGCCGAGATCTCTCTGAAGAATGGACCCCCGTGGACAATCCGGGCAGGCGCCGCCTTCTGGTGAACTTCTCCCGGTGCCGGAGATCGTGAGTGGCTTGGGGAGGGCAACCTCGTTCCCTGCGTTGATGCAGGGTGCTCTGGCGACCGCGACTTGGAGCGACTTCTAGGGGAGCAGCACTGTGATGACTGCTCCACCTGAGGCGACTGGCTCGCTGGAAATCTTCTTCCCTACACCAGGGATTTCCTGAGCCATGCAGGGGGTCCCAGCATGGGCTTCCCCTCCGAGACCGACCCCTTCTCTCTAAGCGGTGGTTGGGGTGGGAGCAGCGTGGGCAAGGCCAACAAGGCTCTTGCCACCTGAAAAGCCTCCAGCGTCGATGGCGCCGGTAGGTGCAGGGTTGCCCCTCCACTCCCAGGAGTTGGGGATGGCTCCCTAGCTGGAGACGCAGGCTCTGGTGAGCGGATCCCTGCAGTCCAGCTCTGTCCGATGCTTGACCCCGCCTGCTTAGTCGGTGCGGGGGGGCGTCCACGCTCTGAGCATTGTTTCCGCTGCTTCTTCCTCAGTGGAGATGAAGTCCGGTGCCAAGGGTGCTCTCTGCATTGATGCCAAGCTCAGTACCGAGGTGGAACGGGCTGGCTCAGAGGCCAATATAAGTGCTGTCTCCATGAGTAGGGCTTTCAGGCAGATTTCTCTGTCTTTTTGAGTCCAAGGCCTGAAAGCCTTGCAAATCTTGCACTTATCTTTATGATGAGCTTCCCCCAGGCACTTCAGGCAGCTATTGTGGGGGTCACTCAGTGGGAAGGTCTTCTCACAGGAGGCACACAGTTTGAAGCCTGGTGACTGGGGCATGCCCTGCTCCCAGCAAAGTCTCAGCCCGGAGAATCCTAAGTTCTAACTACCACTATTAACAGTACTTAAGGTCCTATCTACCTAATTAACACAAACAACAAACGATTAAAGTTGAAACAAGGGGAATTGATCACTTGTGATGCAAGTAAAAGCAGTTCCAGCAACTGTCACAGATGGAAAGAAGGAACTGAAGGGGCGTAGGACCGGCAGCGCCTCATATACTGCAGCATGTGCTCCAGTGAGGTTCCAGGGGGCACCAAGGCCGGCCCTACGAGATCTGCTAAGGGGAAAAAAGTTCTGGTAAACGTGCACAGAGGCATGCACACACCTATAACGGAATGGACATGAGCAAACACTCGAAGAAGAATGGCTAGATCCAGTCTGGCAAATTTCTGTTAAGAAGACTTTTAGATTAGCAGTATTCTGTCCAGTGTCCTGTCCTGTAAATACTGGTGACTGATTTCATGTGTACTCTTGGAATGTTGGTCCTTGATCTCTGTTGGTTTGAATTACGACTGCTCCAATGAGTATTAAAAATCATTAATAAAAATTTCTTTGTATTAAAATAAGACACCCCCCCAAGTTCTGCTGAACAACTTAACTCAACAGATCTCCAACATTTCAAAATACAAAAAATAGGGATGTCTACCTATTTTTATCCTTTCAGAGAGACCCGACACTATCAATCTTCCTAAGGCCTATTTTAGGCCTATATTCATCCATGAGAGCTACATGGAAACTCACCAGGTCTGATTTTTAATAGTTAAAATAACACCAGGGAGATAGATCAGAACTTTAAGTTGCTAAAGAAATTAACTGGCAGGCGTAAGGATTTCACTGTTTGGGCCCAATCCTGCAAACCCTTATGCGTTGATGTGAGTGGTCACATCTGAATCAAAGGGACCATCCATGTAAGACTTTGAAGGATCAGGACCATCATAGTGATACGTATTCTCTGAAGAGTGCTGATCTCAGCATTGGTACCCTAAGTGCTGTTACTTTATTGCTTTCCCAGCTGCTGTGCGGCCTTTCTGTCAATGACAGAGTCCAGCAGCACTTACAGGAGAGGATTGGGGTGAAAAGAAATGAAAGACTTTTCTGCCTATAATATTCTATTATTGCCTCCAGGATAAATTTCACTATCTCCAGATGGAGAATGGGGGAGGACATCTGCATTTTATTAGAAAATTATTATTATTATTTGTATTGAAGAATTCTTCTCTCTTGGAAAGTCTCGGTAGCATGGATTGTTGTAATGATCTCTTCTAGGCAAGAAGGGACAAACAAAGCCTTGGCGTAAGTTGGTGTAGTTCCTACTGAGGCCAACTAAGGCTGTGCTAGGCTCAGCTATGCACCATGGTAAATCAAAAGATCTGATTCTAACCTCATTCACACCAGTCATAACTCCACTGAAGTCAACTGAGTTGTATTAGCATAAACCTGGAGTGAAATCAGAATCAAGCCTCAAAGACTAAAACATACTTCTTGTTTATTTATAATAAAGCATGTCCAAGGTGTATACAGGAAAACATCTCCAATGTATTCACAGGAGAGGAACATACAAAGATCTAAATTTTCAAAAATAGCCTCCAACATTGCAGGTAGAATTTCATGCCCACAAGTGGACCCTGTTTGGCTCTTACTCTGGAAGTATTCAGGCATGTGCCTAAGCACACGAGCAACCCCACTGAATTCACTGGAGCCATTTACATGCTTAAAGTTATGTACACTCATAAAGGTTTGCAGGATTGGAATCCCTTAGATTCCAAAATTACCTGACTGAATTTGCAAATGAAGTAGCTAGATATTTAAATGTGCATAATTCACAGGTGCAATTAATTGTACCCACAATTTGGTGCCTGCTTTCAACTGCAGGCAAAACATTTGCTGAAATAAAAGACACCTGCATTTCTGGAGGCTGATTTGAGACTTACCTAAAAATCAAGACCAAAATAAGGTAACTAATGAAATATACAAAAGCTCTAAGTAACAAACACAATGGGCTTGATTCTGATCTCACAAATGCTTGTTTAAATCAGGTTCAACTCCACTTGCCAGGTATAAAAATGGTGGAGGAGGAGAATCAGACACTCCCATGCAAGAATCTTTTATGCTGAAAATCCTAACACTTTCGTCCACAACATTTTTTTCCCCTCCTAAATGTAAGCCCTGGTGTTGAATACAGAATAGGAGTTTCTGATGACAAAAGAAAAAGATCTCTGAAAACAGTACACTCATCTACCAAAGCTTCATTTTCCATCAGACTGTCATTTGAAATGCCAAAAAATGTTCAAAGCTGAAAATGAGATGAGAGGAAGCTCAGAGAGGTTCATTACACCTGAAAATGAGATATATGATCAGAACACAAGAGAGCAAGGTAGTATCATCAACAGATGTTTGGAGGGCTCAGGCATACAAATGGGCCTTGCCAAGTCTCCCCTGGTGGGGGCTGGTATATAATAAGGGGCTTTTTAGCTTTGCCACAGAACATGGGAGAACTCTCAGACAGATGTGATGAAAGAAAAAATGACTGGGATTGAGGCTTTCTATTATTAAAGTGATCGCAGGGCTGTTTCATGCTGCCATTTAAAGTTGTTCAAAACCAAAAATGAGAAGAGCAGAGCTTAGAAAGGCTCATTATGCTTAAAAATGAGATTTCTATACTGATGAGGTAACTGAATAGCCTTTTAGATAGGTGGGGCTAATGCATACATGTAGAGAGGTCACCTCAGTCTTTTGGGATGAAAGTCACTTATAGAATAAAATAAGAGTTTACTACACTATAGCATGTACATGACTCAAAATAAGGAATTCGATAAAGCACGATAAAAAAAATCCTAGCACTGGAATGATTATTGGTATATCATCCACATTACCAGGATATCAGAGCACCTGGAGGGAAGTGCTGTTAGGGGACCAAGGCATAAAGACACTGGGTGACTTGTCCTAAGGAAATCTTTGGCAGGGCAGGGCATCGATCCCGAACCCAAGGCTAGCTCCCTAACCACTGGACCATTCTTCCTCAGAACTTGAATCTTCTCAAGACAACTCCAGAGCATCATAAAAATTGCAGAAAAAGGGCCTATTCCTGCACAGGTGTAAATCAGCATAGCACCATTCAAGTCAATATGATTTACCCCAGCTGAGGACCTCGCTGAAAATATACCCATCAGTCATCTAGTCCATCCTCTGCCAATACAGGCTTGTTTCCCTAGAGCAGTGTTTCTAAACGACCAGTCCATGGACAAGTGCCAGCCCCTGAGATCTCTTTGACACAGTTTAGGAAGGCAGCAAGCTGGTCCCTGGTATCAATAAGGTTGAGAAACACTGCCTTATAGCATATCTTTCTAATGCTTTGTCTAGTCTCCTGTTTTAAACAACTCCAGTGACAGCTTCTATAAAAGTTGTCCATAAAATTTATACTCAAAAGCAGATTTTAAGACAAAATAATCACAATGATCTTCATGAACCTTAAAAATAATTGGTATGTTGTTCTGAGATAGGCCAGTCAAATGGCATTTTTGATCAATTGGAGTTCAAGTGTCACATTGATATCAAAACTCCATTGACATAAATAAAAACAAAACCGCAAGGCTTGGAAACGGACCCAAATGTATGGAAGACAGATGGGAGAAGTCTTGAGAAAAACATTTGCCGGGCTGCTAGAGAAGCTTTACACAGCAAGTCTAGAGCTGTCAAAAATTGGAGTTGTCAGGATAATTGAAGAAAAGCAATTTCCTAAAGAGTAATGAGCTAAAGAGAAGGAAGTATATTTCCTCAGCTCTAGAAACAGGATATACTGAATTATCACATAGTGAAAAGGTCCTACTGAGACATTTTGACATACGTCACTCAGACATTAAAGAATTGCATCCTCCTTAGGATATTAAGCAATGATGATGAATAAGAATAAAGGGAAATGCGTGTTTGGGGAGGATGAAAGGTATACAGATGTGTGTGCATGTGAATGCTTAATATTGTTTGGGACTTGCAGCCCAGAAAACATAACAGACAACTCTGACAAAATATGCAAGCCTTTACTTGAACAGTATCGAGTGACAATCAAACCCAAAGTAAAAGCACAAATATAGAAAGGAAATAATAAAAGGAAACGAGACGTGAACAAGAAACTCCCCTTGAAAAAGTAATAAAGATATTTCACTTCCCTGCTCCTCTTCCCTTACCTTATTACCATCAGTTCAGTACGCATTAGTATATATGCACGCTGGAGCAAATATTACACAAAGTCATTTTTATTTTTGATAAGGCCAAAGGATCATGAGAACCAAATGTATGGGCCAGGTCCTCCATTGGTGTAAAGCAGCATAGCTCTGTTGAAATCATCAGCTGAGGATCTGGACCCATCTCTCCTGATTCTCCTGTCATTTATTGCAGGTGTAAATCAGGATGAACTCCACTGGAGGAGTGGAATTACACCTGGGTAAAGCTGGTGCAAGTGAGAGATTTCAAGTCCATAGAAAATATTATTGATGGAGTTTTATCACTGTGTTTATCACTAAAACACACCTGCTCATTTTTGCAATAGGGCAAGGGGGGCAAGTCAAGGAGAGGTATATAATCAAAGCTGATAGACCGGTGCAGCTCCATTATAGCCAAGAAAGCTGCATCAGAACCTGGCCCTCTGCCCTTTGTTGTTGTTTTTTAATCCAAAGCTCAGTTCTTTATATGGACTGATGCACTTTAACATGCTTGCTGATGACTGTGCTTCTGAAGGAGGTTTTTTTCAAATGTCCTGAGCCACAGCACATGGACTTGGGGGGATTTCAGATGTGGGCCTGAATTTCAGAGCTGGGCTCATTTTTAATTCAAACAAGAGGGAACAAACAGGCAGCATACAAGAGGCTTGTTACTGTTCCAGAACGATTCAATGGAGTCAAAAAAGACATTCAATTTGAAGCTTTCAGGTACTGATAGACAGCTCTCAGTATTAGAGAGTTTGATAGATGGCCATCGTGCCAGGATGCTCTCTGAAATCCTTGTTGGAAAGAGTTGGAAAGTTAAAATGATTCAAAAATACTGCTTAGATCTTGGTCCAGGTTTGCAGCAAACTGCCTATATCTAAGGCAAGATCATATGACATTTCTACTCTTGCTGCATTTGAATCTACGTCTAGGGCTGTCTCCCACTATTAGGATCACACACATTATGCACATACCTGTTTAGTTTTAGTTTGCGCCCCTGAAAGCGATCTTTATGAGTTGGCTGAGGCTAGATCCTCAGCTGATGCAAATCACCACAGCTCCATTGAAGCCAACAGCACTACATCAATTTACACCAGATTTCTTGTGCAGGAGTAGGTGGCTTGAGGATATATTTTGCTCTTGTAGAATGCTTGAATTATTAATAATTATTGCTGACATTTTGTTGTTCCATCTTTAAGAAAGATGTTCTTTGCTCCACCAAAGGGAAATTAATAGCATAACTTCAAACAAAGCAATTAAAGATGAAAATCTATTCAGGAAGGATTGGCTGGTTCAAGGTACTGGTGATGGGACATGGAGTTTTTCATGTCTCATTTGTTGGTTCAACTCCAGACCAGTTCTGTGGTGAAAATAATTTCCACTTAGTAGTGTCTGTGAAATGAGTTGGTAATTCAGTTCCTAATGCACATCTGGCAGACTCACCAGAAAAGCCAATAATTGAAGAAGCATGCCCAAAAGTGATCCCTCAAGTGTGTGTATAGCTTACACATCCATTAAGGAGAAGCATGGTCTACTGGCTAGGGCATTGAACCAAACCATAGGGAACACAGGTTCAATTCCCAGCTCTATAACAGTCTTGATGGGTGACCTTGGACAAGTCATTTAATCTACTTTAGATCCCCATCTGTAAAATGGGGATAATACTTCTCTACCTCACATAGCAGTTGTGAGGATAAGATCCATTAATGAGTGTGGGGTGCTTAGAGACTATGGGGGTGAGGACCTGGTGACCTCTACACAGATCATTGGTGAATTATCTCTTCTGGGGATAAAACAGAGAATTTCATTATCCACTATTGGCAATCTGGCACCTTTCACAAGAAATTGCAGACATAAAACCATAAATTTACAATGCAAGCATCACACAATTATCTCTCTTTTAAGTAATTTTCCCATAGTACACTGAAGCCTGTGAAAACATTTTCATCTGCATGAAGGTGGCAAGAAAAATAATCTGAGAAAAATTTCCAAAAATAAAAATAAAACAGGATGTGTTGATTTTCTAGGGCTGGAAGAGACATAAAACATAATATTCCAAGTACAGAAGATCGATGAAGCTTGTTTTGGTGTGTATAGTACTGATATCAAAAAACACATTTCACTGCAAATCAAGCCGTGAATAGCTGATGGGAAAAGCAAGAGGCAGAGAGAAAACTAGACTGAATTATAAATGATGTGAAAGAATACATTTATTTTTATGGCATTGAAGGATTTATAACAGAAGTAAGAGTATGCAAAAAGATAGAGGATGGGGGCGTGTTTTACGGGTTTTGCTTGATTTAAGAATTATGCAACATGTCATGCTCCAATTTCAGGACCATAAAGTAATATTAAGGTAAAATGGCATTGAAAGGACGTGACTCATGAAATGGTGAAATGGACGTGTTCCTTTAGACCTGGGTGGATCGATATAACTGTAGGGTCTGCGACTTTGCATCATGCTCAGGGCAAGTTGAAGGCTAATGGGGTGAGTCAAATGGCTGGAGGATGAACAGGATAGTAACACTTTAAAAATAATCATTTGGGTCACTAACAGCTGCAAAGTGAAAAAGACGGTTACTTACCTTGTAACTGTTGTTCTTCGAGATGTGTTGCTCATATCCATTCCATTGTATGTGTGTGCACACCTCCATGCATGGTTACCAGAACTTTTTTCCCTTTAGTAGCACCCGTAGGGTGCCCTTGGAGTCCCGCACAAATGCTGTGGTATATGAGGTGCTGCTGGCCCTATGCCCCCTCAGTTCCTTCTTGCCGCACCTCCAGCAGCAGGGACGGGGGAGGGGAAGGGGGGGCATGGAATGGACATGAGCAACACATCTCGAAGAACAACAGTTACAAACCACTTTGCCACTGATAGGGCCCTGGGCTGGGATGCAGTGGAGTCAGGTGGGCCTGTGTCCCCCTCACCCCTTCCCTAACCACCCCAGGAGTGCTCGGCTTTCTCAGAACTCGCCTACCCGAGGATACCGAGCTTTACTAGCCCCGCCTGCCTGCAAGGCTGGGGGCTCTAGACTATTTCTCTTGCCCCGCCTGCTGGAGGGCTGAGAGCTATTGACTGTCTCACCAGCCCTGCCTGGCTTGCAGGCCGGGGCTGTAAACTGCTTGCCTGCCCCACCCTGCCTGAGGGCTGGGGGCAACGGACTGCTTAACAGCCCCTCCTGTTGGAAGGCCAGGGCTATAGACTCCTTACCAGTCCTGCCCTACGTGAGGGCCAGAGGGCTACAGACTGTGAGGGAAGCCCGCCCCACCAGGGGCCGGGGCTAAAGACATGTAATCAGTACCGCTTATTTCCCTAGATCAAGGCGCTGTGGCCTTCCTCAGAGCCTGGGCCCAAGGAAGGGTTGTGAAGTCCTGGCTGGACCGTGCCACCAGCCTACAAAAGGGCATGCAGCCATGGGTTCAAAGAAGGGCCCCGTGAGCCACGAGAGGCCCAGGTTGAGGTCCCAGAGAGGCACCGGGTCACGGACCTGCGGGTAGAGCCTCTCCACCTCTTTCAGGAACCTAATCGTCATAGGGTGGGAGAAAACTGATCTCCCTTCCAAAGGCTGATGGAACGCCTATATAGCCACCAGGTGAATCTTTAGGGAGGCCACGGCTAATTCCTGGAGTTTTAGTTGCAACAAGTACTCCAGGATTGCCTGTATCGGTGACAACCCTGGCGAGATCCCCTGGAACTCCGCCCAACAGGTAAATTGCTTCCATTTAGCACGATATACAATCTGCATGGAAAGTTTTCTGCTACCCAGCAAAATTTGCTGGACTTGCACTGAACAGGCTCACTCGTCGGCACTCAGCCATGGACCTTCCACGCCGTGAGGTGAAGGGAATCCAGGTCCGGGTGCAGCAAGTGACTGTGATCCTGGGACAGGAGATCGTGCCATCTCGGAAGCTCCAGTGGGTGGGCGATCGATAGGTCCAGCAGTATAGGAACCAGTGCTGGAGCGGCCAGGCCAGTGCAACTAAGACAAATTCCACTTTGTCTCTCTTGATTTTCAGCAGGACTTTGTGAAGGAGAGGAATGGGCGGGAAGGCGTACATGAGGCTCCCTGACCACTGCAGCAGGAATGCGTCGGAAAGCGACCCAGCCTCCAGACTGCGGAGGGAGCAGAATTGTGGACATTTCTTGTTCCATGTTGATGCAAACAGGTCCACCTGGGGATAACCCCCATTGGAAAATCATAAAGACCACTTGGATGCAGCGACCAGTTGTGGTGGGGTAAGAATGGTCCGCCTTGTCGTTCCTCACTCCCGGGAGGTGAGAGGCTATTAGGAAAAATTGTGCCTCACTGCCAGGTCCCACAGGTGGATGGCCTCCTTGCAGAGGGCTGAGGAGCTGACCAACTTCTGCTTGTTGATATAACACATGGCCGCTGTATTGTCTGTCAGTACCTGCACCACCTTTCCTACAATAAGATGGAGGAACACTACACATGCTAGTTGAATGGCCTGTAACTCTCTTACACTGATATGCATGCACCTCTCCTGCCTCACCCAGGCCCCTTGTGTGCCGAGGTTGGAGCTGATATGGGCACCCCACCCTAAGTTTGAGGCGTCCATTACCAGGGTAACCGAGAGGACTAGCTCTTTGAAAGGTATGCCCCGCAACACTGCCCAGGGGGCTCTGCCACCAATCTAGTGTGGCCAGGACATAAGGGGGAACTGTGACCACCCAGTCCAGGGAATGTCTGATTGGGGCATAAACTGAGATCAATCACGACTGGAGTGGTCTGAATCATTGGCGAGCCAGCCTCACCACATAAGTGCAGGCTGCCATGTGGCCTAACAGCTGCAGACAATGCCTAGCTGTTGTCTTCAGGCAGAGGTGCAGGTGAGCGATGATGGCCGACATCGCCTTGAAGGGTGGCCGGGGAAGGAAAGCTTTGGCTTGGGAAGCATCCAGGACTGCCCCAATGAACTTTATCGGCTGCATTAATGTGGACTTCTGCTCGTTTATTAGCAGGCCCAACCAGCAGCAGATGGCACGTGTCAGATCTACACTGCTCTGGACCTGGGCCCTGGACCTGACCCTGATTAGCCAGTCATCCAGGTAGGGGAATATTTGGACCCCCTTGTGCCTTATATGTGCCGCCACCACCGCCATGCATTTTGTAAATACCCTTGGGGCCAACGAAAGGCCAAAAGGGAGCACTGTGAACTTGTAGTGGGAACCAGATACCATGAAACGAAGAAAACGCCTGTCGCTGGGAGACAGAGAAATGTGGAAGTATGCATCCTTTAGGTCGAGGGCGGCATACCAGTCTCCTGGATCCATGGAGGGAATGATGGAGGCAAGGGAGACCATGCAAAATTTCAGTCTCTTGAGATTTGTTGAGATGACGCAGGTCTAGTATGGGTCTTAGGCCACCTTTCGCTTTGGGGATAAGAAAGTACCTTGAATAAAATCCTCTCCTCCTCCTGTCCAGTGGAACCCTTTCTATAGATCTGAGGCTGAGAAGGGCCTCTACCTCCTGCACAAGGAGTTGCTCCTGAGAGGGGTCCCTGAAGGAGGACGGGGAGGGAGGATTGTGGGGAGGGTCAGACACGAACTGGAGGGCATATCCTGCCGAAACTGTGCCAAGGACCCAGCGAACCAACGTGACCTTGGCCCATTCGGACAGGAAGGGAGCTAGGTGGTTCAAGAAGGGATGGGAGGGATCCGGTGAACAGACTGGTACGCCTCCCTCGCCTAGACAATCCTTGCTGGAGGGCTGAAGAGGACCCAGGTGTTGGTCCCCCTATTTCTGTCCCTCTGTCTATAGGGCATGAACCTCTGCGGCTGCTGGCTCTGCAAATGGAACTGGCATCTAGAGGTCTGGGGCATATAAAGACCTAGAGAGCAGAGTGTGGCCCTCGAGTCCTTCAGACCATGCAACTTCACATGCATCTGGTCTGAGAACAAGGCTGATGCATAGCTGGGGAGGTCCTGGATGGACTGTTGGACCTCCTGGGACAGCCCTGAGGATTGCAGCCATAAACACCTGTGTATGCAAATGGTGGAGGCCATGGCTCTGCCCGCCAAGTCTGCTATTTCCGAAGATGCATGCAGCGCCACCCGGGCCAACATGACACCCTCCTCCAGGATGGTGCTAAAGTCCAGTGCCTGGTCTGGAGGCAGAGCATCTGTAAAGCTCTTTAATGAGTCCCAGAGGTTGAAGTTGTACCTGCCCAGGAATGCCTGCTAGTTAGCAATTCGAAACTGAAGGCTTGCCGTTGAATACATTTTTCTCCCAAACAGGTCCAACTTCTTGTTGTCTTTGTTTCTTGGGGTGGATCCCGGCTGACACTGCCTATCCTGCTGGTTGGCTGCATCCACCACCAAGGTACCGGAAGAGAGGTGGGAGAAGAGATACTCGAACCCCTTGGCCAGGACATAATATTTTTTCTCAGCCCCTTTAGAGGTTGGGACCACCGATGAGAGGGTCTGCCACAGGGCCTTAACTATTTTCAACACCCCTTCATGTATGGGGAGGGCAACCTGGGCTGAGGCGGCTGCTACCAAGACATTAAAGAGGCTGTCTGATGCTTCCTTCAGCTCCTCCGCCTCCAGTCCCAAGTTGGAAGCTATCCTCTTCAGCAGCTCCTGATACACCCTGAAATCGTCCAGGGGCACCGAGTGACCTTGGGTGATCACCTCATCTGGGGAAAAGGAAGAGGACTGGAATGGAACAGTGGAAGGTGGCATCCCTTCCTGCTGATGAGTGGCTCCCACCAAAATCCCTTCCTGGGGTTCCAACTCATTATCAGAGGCTGAACAGTGGCCCTACTCCAGCACCTGTGGGGCGGACTGCAACCCTGATGATTTGAAGGACCGCGGACCTGGCCTGAGAGGGAACTCCCAGGGTCCCCACTATGGCCATTGGGATGGCCACTGCCCTTGAGGCCACCTCGGGGCCGCCTGCATCGAAGGGTGTTCCGGCAGCCTATGCTGGTGGTGTCTGCTTGCCCAGTGGCCGCCCTCCTGAGAGGACACTGACTCACTGTCCGACAACCGTGGCGGGGCTGCCTTAGAGGATCCCGTTGTCCAGTGCTGAGTGTCAGGGGAGTGATGACCCGATCTGCGGGCACTCCAGGACTCTGGAGAATGGTCCCTCGGCATCGTTGATCTTGATGACAACAAGACCAAGTGCTGGTGCCGCGACTGGTGCCGACCCGGGGAGTCACGCTCCAACTGGGAACAAGAACACCGAGAGCATCTCCTGGGGATTGACGACTTTGGCGCCGCTTCCCTCTTGCTGCCAAGTCGGGCTCCAGCGACCGGGTGTTCTGTGCCACATTGTCATGGGCAAACTCCTTGGAGCCGGGGAGTGGGAGCAGTGCCGACCTCCCTCTGGGGAGTGGCCCCTTGCAGGGGATCACGACCAATGCTGCCTCCTGAGATGAACCGGGGATCGTGACCAGTGCCAGGAGGATGACCTCGTTGCATGCCCCGACGATGTGAGGTGCTCCGGCAACCACGACCTGGAGCAACTTCTGGGAGGAGCGGGTGACCAGGCTCATGAGGATCTTCCTCCCTGCTCCATGGATCGCCTGAGCCAGCTAGGGGTTCCCAACATAGGCTTCCCCTGGGACACTGGCCCCTTCTCTCTGGGCAGAGGCTGGGGCGGGGTTGGCGTGGGCAAGGCCAACAAAGTTCTTGCTGCCTGAAATGCCTCCGGTGCCAGCAGGTGCAGAGATGCCCCCTCACTCCCCGAAATCAGGGGTGGCTCTGACTGGAGACATAGGCTTCAGCAGTGGCAAGCGAGTCTCTGTTGCCTGGCTTTGTTGCGGCCCCGTGCTCGACCCCACTTCCTTGGACGGTGCGGGGGAGCATCCCCACTCTGTGAGCTGTTTACGCTGTCTCTTCTTCAACGGCGATGAAGACGTCCAGTGCCGGGGTGAGACCGGTGCCGACAGCATGCTCTGCACCGATGCCATGCTCGGTACTGACGTCAAACGGGTTGGTTTGGAGGCCAGTCCAAATGCTCCATCAGTAAGTGCATCAGTAAGGCTTTCAAAGGGATTTCTCTGTCCTTTTGAGTCCAAGGACTGAAAGCCTTAAAAATCTTGCATTTGTCCTTATGATGAGCTTCCCCCAGGCACTTTAGGCAAATATCATGGGGGTTGCTCAGGAGGCACATGGTTTGAAGCCCAGTGACAGAGGCACGCCCCACTACCAGCTAAATATCAGCCGAGACTATCCTAAAATGATTTATTACAACTATTACCACATTTAAGGTCTAATCTACCTAACTAGAACAAACAAACAATCAAGGGAGAACAAAAGGGACTGAGAACTTGCGATTTGCAAGTTGAAGCAGTTCCAGCAACAGTCACAGGCAGAAAGAAGGAACTGAGGGGGTGAAGGGCCAGCAGTGCCTCATATATTGTGGCATGTGCGTGGGGCCCTTGGGGGCGCCGGATTTGGCCCTAGGGGTGCTGCTAAAGGGAAAAATGCTCCGGTAACTGCACAGAGGCGTGCACACACCTACAACGGAATGGACATGAGCAAGCACTCGAAGAACAACCTTGGGCTGCATGACATAAGTTGCTTATCTAAATCTAGGTCTTAAAAGATAATTGCCCACATAATAGAAGACAACAGAACCATAGGGATTAACAAGACTGCTGTCTTTTTAAAAAATTTTATGGGTAGCAGGATGTGATAGAGTGCTAAAAAGGTTACACCTTTATGATAGTTAATTTGCTACTGGTAGCCAGATTTGCAAGACATGCATGATGCTGTAGAAGATTTGCTTAGGTTTCACTCTGGAGGCCAGGAAGAGATTGAAAATAATTTTGATTGGCAACAATTTTTTCCCCTCTAACTGATCCAAAGTGATCTGCTTTAATATACATTCTGACTCTCGGTTGTTGACATCTAAACCAGCTGCTTCATGGAATAATTCTGCAGATCTAAAGACAAATTCTTCTTTAAGTTACACCAGTGTTAATCAAGAGGTGTTCCATTGACCACCAAGGAGTTAGTCTGGATTTATAACAATATAACTGTGAGCTGAATTTCGCTCATGCTTGTAGTACACTAACTTTTTCTTTGCTTTCTAAGGGGTCTGTCAGAATCCCTGGGCAAAATGTAATTTGGAATGAGAGATTTGGGGCAGGTCTACACTACAAACTTGTACTGATGCAGCTGTGCCACTGTAGTGCTTCTGGTGAAGACACTCTAAGCCGACACGAGAAAGCTCTCCCGTCAGCTTAATAACTCCACCTCCATGAGAGGTGGTAGCTATGTTGGTGTGAGAAACTCTCCTGCCAACATAGTGCTACCTATATGGCGCGTTAAGGTCAGTATAACTATGTCACTTAGGGGTGTGGATTTTTCAGACCCTTGAACAATATAGTTATACCGAAGTAAGTGTGTAGTGTAGATCTGGCCTAGGTCTGTTTTCACACTTGTGCAGAAATAACTTCACTGAAGTAAATGACACACCCATGTAAGTACTGATGTAAGCAAGAAGAGAATCAGACCTGATGGAGTTAAAACCCAAGAAATGTAAGGACAGGAGAAGGGAAACTATTTTGTCTTTTCACGTCTAATTTTGCCTCCTTTTTTGCCAGACCTCCTGTGACTTTAATGACAACCCTGGAAAAAAAATGGGGGCAGGGGAGAGGAAGTGAATTTTTAAAAAGGGTATTTTAAAAACGGGGATAGGAGAAGAGAACATAAGAGCAATAAGGAAGCTAAATGGTTGACTCCATTAAGAGAATTAGTCATTAGTGGTTTCTACAGGAAAATCTATTTCACCTAAGCAGCTTAATTGCATTAAACTGGTTGGTTTGAAAGAAACAAATGCTCTCAGAGATTTAGTCAAGTGGCTTTCTTCACTCCAAGCACTCAGCTAGACAGAAAACGCTCTTTGCTAAAGCAGCCATGTAAAATGCATGCAATTTACTAGTAGAAAAATTATAGGAGACTAAGCATCTAGGAAGAGATCCTCAACTAATGTTAATAGGTGTTATTTCATTGACTCAAACAGCTGATCTGAACTTCTGCAGCAAGAGGATGGTGGGGGAGAAACCTAAATGTCCGAGTCCCAGCTCCATCACCTATCTGTGCCTCAGTTTCCCCATCCGGGGCTAAAGATCCTGACCTCTGTAAAGAACCCACTGACAAGAAGTGCTATATAAGAACTCGATGATATTATTAGGCCTGCCCAAAATAGTTTGGACAGCCTAGTAGCCTGGAGGAGAAACTGGCTACCTGGATACTAGCATATCCAGCTGACCAGCATCACCAGAGACTGGGAGGTTGTTGTGATCTGCATGTCCATAAGTAGCTGTGTGGATCAGCCACCGGTATGTTTGTACAAATTATTCAAATATTTAGAAAAAAGAAACAGATGAGGGGGGGACACAGGGCTGATTTCAGCCAAACACAGGCACATACTGGGTCTGATTCTGATCCCCTTTACATGGGTGTAAATCAGGATTAAGTTTACTGAAGTGACACCAATGTAAAGGAGAGGAGAATCAGACTCACTGACATAAGACTGAACTTCTGCAGAGTATGGGCCAGATCCTCAGCTTGTGGGAATCGACATATTTACCCTAGCTGGGCTGCGACACTACATATTTATGAAAAGGTTATATCACTTCCCCTGCTTTAGCTAGGATTTGGCTCCAAGCATACATTAATTAATACCATCACTTTCCTGCTGTACAGCCATGCTGACAAAGCCACAAATGGAAGAAATATGCAGCCTGAAAAATGCTCCAATGCAGTCCAAGCACAAAGAAGGGCCACTGGAAAAACACCAAGTAAGGGCAGTGAAGAGGAAAACACAAGTCAGATAAATCCTAGCAGCATTAAACATTTCATGAGAATGGAATTTTCTACATTTAGCTTAGGCAGCAGTTCAGAGCTGGCTCCAGAAGGCCAAACCAGAATCGGAGGGAAGTGCCAGCAACAGAATGTACATTGTTGGCAAAATGAGGATTTATTCAAAGTTTAAAGTAAAAAATACAGACAACCATTTCCAACATGTGAGAGAAAAACATTGAGCAGGAATAGCCAAGACCATGTGAAATGTGAGGTCTAGTGGATAAGGCACTGGACTAGGAGCCAGGAGACATGTGTTCTGTGTCCAGCTCCATCACTGACCTATTATGGTTCCCTCTTATGGCCCAACCAGGTACTACTCACCCTGTACTGGTGTTTCTGACGGTCAGTTGCCGCCTCTCACAGGGTGCCAGGGTGCTTTAGTCTGCCATCTGAGGCACACTTGAGTCCCATCCCTTCTGGGGTATTAAAGTCCAAAAAAACAGGGTTACTTACCAGTAACTGTTGTTCTTCGAGATGTGTTGCTCATATCCATTCCATTATAGGTGTGTGTGCGCCCCGTGCAGAGATTCCCGGAACTTTTTTCCCCTTAGCAAGCCCCGTAGGGTCGGCTCAGGCACCCCCTGGAGTACCGCACTCATGCCGTGGTACATAGGGCGCTGCCGACCCCGCAGGCCCTCAGTCCCTTCTTTCTGCCGACTCCGACAGCGGCGACGGAGGGTGGGTGTGGAATGGATATGAGCAACACATCTTGAAGAACAAGTTACTGGTAAGTAACCCTGTTTTCTCTCCGAGTGATTGCTCATATCTATTCCATTATAGGTGATTAAATAGCCATACCTTGGAGGTGCGTAGGAGTCAGCGTTGCGCCACCCTCACCAGGATGGCCCTGCCGAATCCTGCGTCCTCACTTGCCTGCTGCACGATGGCGTAGTGGGACGTGAAGGTGTGGACTGACGACCAGGTCATTGCTCTGCAGATGTCCTGCAGGGGCACTCCTCCCAGGAAGGCCGCGGATGAGGCCTGGGCTCTGGTTGAATGCGCTGTCACAGCTCCCGGAAGAGGCACCTTCGCCCATTCGTAACAGGTCTTGATGCAGGCGGTGATCCAAGTGGAGATGCGCTGGGTGGAGACTGGTGAGCCTTTCATCCAGTCTGCCACTGCCACAAACAGCTGCGTCAACTTCCGGAACGGCCTGGTCCTCTCGATGTAGTAGGCCAGGGCTCATCTGACGTCCAGGGAGTGCCATCTCTGCTCGTCCTCCGAACCGTGTGGTTTAGGAAAAAACATGGGGAGGAAGATATCCTGGTTATAATGAAACTGGGACACCACCTTAGGCAGGAAAGCCAGGTGGGGTCTCAGTCGGACCTTATCCTTGTAGAAGACCGTGTAGGGGGGCTACGAGGTTAAAGCCCTTATCTCAGAGACCCTCCTAGCCGATGTAATGGCCACTAGGAAGGATACCTTCCAAGAGAGGACGAGCAGCAGGCATGTAGCCCTGGGCTCGAAGGGGGGTCCTGTCAACATGGTGTGGACCAGGTTCAAGTTCCAGGGAGGCACCGGGTCACGGACCTGGGGATATAGCCTCTCCACCCCTTTGAGGAACCTAGCTGACATGGGGTGTGAAAATAAGGATATGCCCTCCATCGGCTGGTGGAAGGCCGAGATGGCCGCCAGGTGCACCCTAAGAGAGGCCAGGGCTAAGCCCTGCAGCTTCAAGTGAAGGAGGTACTCCAAAATCGCCTGTTTTGGTGAGGAGCTCGGTAGGATGCTCCGGGACTGAGCCCAACAGGTAAAACGCTTCCACTTGGCTCGGTACACCACCTGGGTGGAAGTTTTCCTGCTGCTAAGCAGGACCTGCTGTACTTGCATGGAGCAGGCTTTATCTCCCTCCGTCAGCCACAGAGTCTCCAAGCTGTCAGGTGGAGGGAGTCCAGGTCTGGGTGGAGCAGATCGTAACACCTCGGGAGTGGCAGGGGCGTGGTTATGGACAGGTTCAGCAGTATGTTGAACCAGTACTGTCTCGGCCAAGCTGGGGCGATCAGTATGATATCCGCCTTGTCTCTCTTGATCTTCAAGAGGACTCTGGGTAGCAAGGGAATGGGGGGAAACACATACATGAGGGTCCCCGTCCAGTCTATAAGGAACGCGTCGGAGATGGAGCCTGGCTCGCAACCCCGGAGCGAGCAGAACCTCGGGCATTTCCTGTTCCAGGACGACGCGAACAGGTCCAGTTGGGGAACACCCCACTTGCGGAAGACGGAAGCTACCATCTCCGGGTGTAGTGACCAATCGTGTTGGGGAAGGAACGACCTGCTGAGGCGGTCCGCCTCATTGTTCCTGACCCCCGGAAGGTGAGAGGCAGATATATGAAAGTCGTGTCTCACCACCAAGTCCCAAAGTTGTATGGCCTCCTGGAAGAGGGCGGAGGAGTGCGCTCCCCTCTGCCTGTTCATATAGAACATGGCTGCTGTATTGTCCATTAGGACCTGTACCACTCTGCCCTTGAGGAACCAGAGGAAAACCTTGCATGCCAGGTGGACTGCTCCGAGTTCCCTGACATTGATGTGGAGGGACATCTCTCCTGGTGACCAGCACCCTTGGGTGCTCAGGTTGCCGGTGATGTGCGCTCCCCACCCCACATCTGAGGCGTCCATGATCAGAGTCACCGATGGTATTACCTCCCTGAAGGGAACTCCCTTCAACACCTCCCTTGGGTCCTTCCACCATAGTAGGGAAGCCAATATCTGGGTGGGCAATGTGACCATCCTGTTCAGAGGGTGTCTGACTGGGGCATACACTGAGGCTAGCCACATCTGGAGAGGCCTGAGTTTGAGGCGAGCTAACCTCACCACATACGTGCAGGCTGCCATGTGTCCCAACAGCTGGAGGCACTGCCTGGCTGTTGTCGTGGGGGACCTGTGGAAGTCGTCTATTATAGCAGCGATCGACTCGAAGCGAGGCTTTGGGAGGAAGGCTCTGGCCTGGTTAGCATCTAGTGTGGCCCCAATGAACTCTATGCGCTGCACCGGAGTGAGAATGGACTTCTGCTCGTTGATGAGCAGCCCCAGGTTGGTGCACGCTGCGCACGTGAGCTCGAGGTTGTTCCTGACGTGGGCCCTGGACCTGCCCCGGATCAGCCAATCGTCCAGGTCTGGGAATATCTGAACTCCCCTGCAGCGCAGGTGGGCCGCTACTACCGCCATACATTTTGTAAATACCCTGGGGGCGGATGAAAGGCCAAAGGGCAGGGCTGAAAACTGGTAGTGGCCACCAGCTACCACAAACTGTAGGAACCTTCTGTGCCCTCGGAGGATAGAAATGTGAAAGTATGTGTCCTTTAAGTTGAGGGCAGCATACCAGTCCCCTGGATCTAGGGTAGGAATGATAGAGGTTAGGGAGACCATCCGGAACCTGAGGCATCTGATGAACTTGTTCGACAGCGGAGATCTAGAATGGGCCTCAGACCCCCCTTGGCCTTGGGGATTAGGAAATACCAGGAGTAAAAACCCCTTCCCCTTTCCCGTGGGGGAACCTCTTCCACCGCTCCTAGCTGGAGGAGGGAGCAGACTTCCTGAGTGAGGAGCTGCTCGTGAGAGGGGTCCCTGAAGAGGGACTGGGTAGGAGGAGAATCTGGAGGGAAGGCTGTCAGTTGTAGGGCATAGCCCCTGTGGACTATACCGAGGACCCATCGGTCCGAAGTAATGCTGTGCCAGTGAGCATAACATGGCCTGAGTCTGTGGGCAAAGGGCCGGTTGAGATCCAGGAGGAAAGGAAGAGTGCCACCCTCGTGCGCACCGTCAAAAGGATTTTTTATTATTTTGGCCCTTATTAGGGCCTTGCTGAGGCCCCGCCGAAGAACCTGAACGGTCACAGCGGTTGGGGCCCCAGAACCGCTCCCGACCCCTCCTGGGTTGAGCGGGTCTGGGGGGTTGCCTTGGAGGCGGCTGAGGCTGGCGCTGGACCTGAGGCCGAGACTGACGCTTCGAGGCCTGTGGGGTGTAGAGCCCTAGGGACCGCAGCGTAGCCCTAGAATCTTTCAGGGCATGCAGCTTGTCATCGGTTTTGTCCAAAAAGAGGCCAGCACCATCGAATGGGAGATCTTGTATGGTCTGCTGGACCTCTTGGGACAACCCCGACGACTGGAGCCATGAGGATCGTCGCATGACTATGGCTGAGGCCATAGCCCTGCTTGCAGCGTCCGCCGCGTCGCTGGAGGAATGCAAGGCCGCTCCTGCCACCGCAGCGCCCTCCTCGATGACAGTCGAGAAGTCCGCAGCTTTATCCTGGGGTAGGACCTGTGGGAGGATCTCAGCGAGTCTCTGCAGTGAGGACCAGAGGTTGAGGTTGTATCTCCCGAGGAGCGCCTGGTGGTTTGCGATCCTCAGCTGCAGAGACGCCGTTGAATAGACCTTGCGGCCAAACAGGTCTAGTTTTTTGGCTTCTTTATTCTTGGGGGTGTTACCCTGGGCCCCCTGTCTATCCCTCTGGTTCACCGCATCCACCACTAACGAGCATGGTGCAGGGTGATTATATAAGTACTCCAACCCCTCGATGGGCACAAAGTATTTCTTCTCAGCTCCCTTGGCAGTAGGGGGAACCGAGGCGGGGGTTTGCCAGAGGGATTTTGCTAATTTGAGCACCCTCTCGTGTACAGGGAGGGCTATTCTAGATGGGCCTACCATCCCAGAAACCCCGAATAGGGGATCCTCCTCCTCTGAGAGCTCTTGTAGCTCTATGTTCAGGTTGCTAGCAACTCTTTTTAGCATGTCCTGATGAGCTCTGAAGGCAGGCAATGGAGTCTTACGGTCCTGGGAGGTCACATCATCGGGGGATGAGGAGGAGGATTGAGGAAGTGGCCCTGTGGAGGGGCCTTCCTCTGGGTCTGATCCCCCATCGGAGGGATGGCCCTTATCCTGCTGGGTTGGGGGGGGAGGGGGCTGGCGGGGCCACTGATGAGTGGAGCGAGGCGGTAGCCTGGCCCACCTGTGTACCCCAGGGACTCCAATATCGCCACTGCCAAGGCCCCGAGGCCACGCTGAAGTTGGCATCGGTGCTGACTGGGAAACCTGGTGCCGAGATCTGGATCCAGAGCCGCTGGACCTCCGCTTACTTTCCTTTGTGGAGGAGCGGCTCCTGGAGGATGACGAAGGTGAATGTCGGTGCCATCGTGTGCAGTGCTGGCACGAAGAGGAGCTACTGGAGCTGGAATGTCTCCTCCCTCTCGACGACTTGCATTGACACTTCCCCCCCGGGAGCAGGAGCGGTGCCGATGTGAAGACTGGGACCATGAAGATCGGTGCCGACCAGAGGAACGGGACCGCAAGGAGTGGGACCACCCGTGAGATGTCGCACGCGCCGATGCCGGTGCCGGAGGTGTCAGTGCCGGCAGTGCTGGTGCCGGAGGCGGCTGTGCCGGTGCCCCCAGTGCCGGTGGTAGTGATGGTGTTGGTGCCGGTAGTGCGATGTAGGGCACCGGGATTTGCGCCGGGCTGGGTGCCAGGGATCGGGACTGGTGCCGTGAGCTGCGGTGCCAAGTTGGGCTCTCCAGGGAGGATTGGGAGGTAGCCCTATGTGAACTCCTCAACCACCCTAGATGCCGCAGTGTCGAGGAGCTTGACGACTCGGTGCCGGAGCTGGGAGGGGAGCCCGCACTCTCTACCCTCCTTGGGGAGAGACTTGGACTCCTGTCTCCGCCAACCACCGGGGCCACCCAGCGCAGGTTTACCCCGAGACGCAGGTCCCCTAGCCCTCGGCCAAGGGGGGGACGGAGGCATGGGCAGGCCCATGAGGGTGCGTGCCGCGGCGAACACCTCCAGCGTCGACAGCCCTTGCAAAGGCACTACCCCACTCCGCAGAGTCGGGGAAGGCTCCCTGCGTGGAGATGCCGGTGCCGGAGTAATCTCGACGGCACGTGGCTGGGGCATCTCCTGACTCCCCCGGGGCCGGGCAGGTGGTGCAGGGTAGTCTTGGCGCGCAGAGTCCTTGCGGCGCTTCGGTGCCGGGCCCTGGGTCGACGACACCAGTGCCGGAGGAGTGCTCTGCACCAAGGAGACGCTCGGTGCCGCAGATCTTGCATTTGTCCCTGCGGTGCTGCTCTCCGAGGCATCGGAGGCAGTGATCGTGAGGGTAACTCACACGGACAAGTTTGGCACATTCGGTGCAAGGTTTGAAACCCGTTGAGCCAGGCATGGCCCAACGCGAAGAAAAAGCCCCTGAGGGTTTCCTTAACTACCTAATTACTTAACTGCTTTCCGAACAAACACTAACTAACTACTAACGGGCTGAAGCAAGAGGCAATGTTCCAGCAACCGTCAACGGGAGGAAAAAAGGAACTGAGGGCCCACGGGATCGGCAGTGCCCTATGTACCAAGGCATGAGTGCGGTACTCCAGGGGGCGCCTGAGCCGACCCTACGGGGCTTGCTAAGGGGAAAAAAGTTCCGGGAATCTGTGCACAGGGCGCGCACACACCTATAATGGAATGGATATGAGCAATCACTCGAAGAGAGAATAAAGGAATACTATGAACTCAAAACCAAAGTCATCTGAAGAGTCTTCAGCAGAATACCATCCTTCTACTCAGGGATTGTCTTCATACAGCCAGTCCTTTGGGTTGGTCTCCCAGTTGTCCCATCCACCAGGAGGCCAGTCCAGGCAGCAAGCTGGCTCTGACTTGGCTGAAATCAGGCTCCCCTCACTGAAGGAGGGGCAAAGCTCTGCTCTCCTTCCAGGCCAGTCCCAAACTGAGCCAGGCCTTCTCTTTTTAACACCGCTCTCCAGTCCTGACATCTGCTGCCAGTGTAGTGGGGTAGGGCCAGTTGGGTCCACAGGCCCTCATTAACCCCCTCCCTGCCAGTACAGCATTTGTATGGCCAACCGCAAACACTTTAAACAAGTCACTTCATTTCCCTGTGCCTGTTTACCCTCCTACCCTGTGTCTATCTATCTTGTCTATTTAGGCTGTAAGTCCCTGGTGGCAGAGATTCTCTCTTACTGTGACAAATAATGAATAAATGAATCAAGAGGGCTCCAACAGTGATAAGCATAATATAAATAGATAGCACAATTTGCATTGGCTGAGTATCTGCATAATGAAAACCATTGCCAGGGTCAATCACCACGCTGGCAATCTCAAACAAGAAGCAAAGAACAAATGGGTGCAGAGACCACACTGCCCTCCAACTGATCAGAGAGGTGTCAGGCATATTGGTGGGAAACTTACACTGCTACCTTCCCCAGTGTAGATAAAGAGGATTTCAGACCCTTGGGCTATCAAGCTGGCACCTTCGACAAGCCAGAACTTCACCAGTAATAAAAGAACAAGTCAGACATCTTGAGTGTGGATCTCATGCCAGTAAATGTGATAGTTAAAGGCTAATATTTTCCGAAAAGGAATAACAACCACCCACATTTAATTCAGCAGTGACATCTGCAAAGTGCCATCTCCCCTGCGTGGCAGGGTCTGGTGTATTGTGAAGATGGATTTCATTCTAAATTCCTCGCTGCAAGGCCATACTTTTCCTGTGATTGCCAGTTTACGGGATTCCTGATTGAATGTGCTAACCTAGCTGAAAGGACAACTGATTCTAGCCTGCACAACTGGGTAATTCACTGGCTTATAAAGACTGATAAGCTGTATCCATTCAGTTGCTTCCTTGCATTTAAACATGAGCCATTATATCCCTACCGTAATAAAAAGGGTCAATCGCTTTTCAGGTAAAGAATTAAATGAGCTTTTCTATAAAAAAAAAATTGCCAACTATTAAAAAGAATTGAAGCTCCTTGAGGAGCAACACAATACATGCAAGCAGGCAGCACAGTCTGCTCAATTTGCTGCATTACTAATAACAAACGACATCCATCTGTTTGGTTTTTGAAACACAAAACTGTAGAGGTGCTAGGTTCAGAGCAGCTTGTTTTGTAAGAGTGAAGACTGAAAATTTGTCATTGATTTTAAAAAAAGTGGTATAACAACCTTTGGAGAGGGAAGATGCCTACTAGATCATTCAGTCCATCCCCCTGGGTCAATATAGAGTTCCCTCTGTTTTCTAATGTTTTGTCCAGTCATTTTAGAAATCCAAAGCGAGGCTGCTTCCTCCATTTCCCAGTCCAATCTTACTGGCAGGATGGTACCTGATATGTGGCCTTAGTCTTCCCTTTATTGATTTCCCACCTTCTCACTCCTAACCAAATCCCATACTGAACATCTCCTTGATCTTTTACACTGTTCAAATACTGGTAGACTGTTTATGGCATAGCACATTAACCATGCTAGCCATATTTCTTTCTTTATAAATCAAACCTTTCAACCCCTTGCTGTTTTTGTTGCTTTTCTCTGAATGTACTCGTCGGTCTCATCTTTCTAGCAGCGTGGTGCCCACATTTGCACATGATATTCCAGAGCCACTCCTTCTAGCTCCAACTTCCAAAATGTCATCTCTGTGTATGCAGTCCTGAATTCTATTGGTCTTGGCACACAGCAAAACTCCCATCTAATCCGCTGCTCACTATCACCCCCATTAGGTATCTTTCATCATTTACAGCTTGGCAGGTTCCTCACAATGAGCAGTTGTTTCTGATTGATTTTCCCCAACTATTAGTTTGCATTTTTTCAAGATGAATCTCCTTTTGTTATTTCTTTACCTTAATGCCTGATATTTCTAGACCATTTTGTACCACTATCTTGACTGGTGTTTGCACATTACACTAACATGTAGTTTATCCCTTTTCCACGAAGGCAAGATATTATTGTGGGAACCACTATCTTCCTCAACAGTGTAATATGACAATACAGTGCAGAAAAGTGTTAACATGCAGGCTGTGTCACTCATCAGGCTAGCTCATGGATTGCATTACAATCAGACACTATGAAAAACAGCTGTAATTATGCTTTGTAGAATGCTTTGAGCAGAGTTTATTAAAAAAGCCAAAGTACTGACATTAATCTCTACTCTTAGTTATTATTCTGATAATCAGTGCTGTATTACTATAAAGATATTTTATGGAAGGTGGGAGAGTGTTTAGGGCATTAGTGCTTTTCACCTGCAAGGCACAAATTCAACTCCAGCCAGTCAGCAGTAACAAAGTAGATACCAGCTGGAAGAATGTGCTCTATGTTCAGGAATAAGAAAGGGAAGAGTAGGAAAGGCCACGACAAGAATAAAAATACTTACCAGATAGCAGAGAGGGAGATACAGCAACTGCCAGCAAAGTAGCCACTGTAGAGCTGCAGCAGCTCTGCTCTGCCAAAATTAAAGGATCAACCCCAAAAAGGCATGCTAGGAAAAAAGCTTCTATAAGAGGGCAAAGTCTATTGTAGGGAGTTAGTAGAGGCCAGGCAGTCACAAAGAAAGGTGCTGCTTGTGTGTGTTGTCCAGCATTATATTTCATAACCAGTTTCTATGGTTTAAAAAAAAATCCACTTCTTGGGATCACTGCTTAGGGGTTTGACAATCCTAAAACTAGAATTTGAAGTATGTCCTAAGGTCCCAATTTTCATCTTCTCACCAGTGAAGCCAAGAGAATTACAAATCAGCATAAAACTAGTGAGAACAGAATCCAATCCTAGATCTGTACATACACAGAAGTACAGTCATTCATCTATAGGAAACTGATCTATACTTTAGATTTTTATGGTCTGGGCAATATCTGCACGCTTTGTATTCTGCAAAATAAAATAGTATTAATAGTCTCCATGAATTCACCAGTAATCCTTTGGGAGGGGATTCACTATAGTAAACAAGGCTACTTCACAGCAAGATTTATTAATACATCCAAAAGAAAGAAAGAAAATCATTTTGTCACACTATATACAGATAATACATACAGTGTTTTATACACATATTACATCAGTTTTTACACAAGAAAAATATACATAAAAATGTAAACTTTTGTATACAAAAACCCTTAAACAAACAAGGACCAGATAACAAAAGGAGACCAATCTATTATCATTTCATTGATTTTTTTTTTAAATGGTAATACAGTACATTCATTGAGAAGAATGAGGAACATGTGAGCTAATTCTTCCTATTTAAAGGGAAAGTACAAACATCAACCTGGCTACCCACCCCTGGAATGCTGTCCTCAAGTGCTCCAGCACTAAAAGCATTAGTGTAAGTTTCTATTGATGCCGGGGACTATACATGAAATGACTATTCTTCTCAATCATCCCCATCCACCACATTCTTTAAAAGCAATGTATCTACAGAAGCAAACTTGACTGGGCTTTTTGTGTGTATTAGCTAGTCTCCTAGCTAATACCACGGTGGAGGATACGGCAGTGCAAGTTTGTATGTTCCCTTTAAGCAGTTAATGTATTTATTTGAAAGTTATTTTTTCCTCCAATGTATGGCATGTTAAACACATTTGTTTTCTGGGGTGAACAGTCAGTGGGGTGTAGAGACTGCTAGTCCTTGCTACCATGCAGTTATTTCAAAATCAGTTATGTTTACAAACTGTGATTCACTGGCTTCAAAATGCACTGCCTCACCTTTGCCTTCCCACTGCAACTTGTTTACATTTTAAACTCTAGTGGCCAAACAATTGCTATGAGGCTCTTTGTCACAAGGCTGTTTCTGATATCAAGTTGCAAGCAACCAAGCTACCTTTTAAAACGACACAAATACCAACTTCTCTAGGACAGCCTTAAACATTTCTGGAAACGTTTCTATGTTCCATATCACCCATTTGCCTTCTTCTTTTCTAGTGAACCTAGATAAAGATATTTACTGCTAATTGTTCAAACAAACCATATTTTACTTGTGTCCTTCATATCTCCCCTACCTGTATACAGACATACTGTTTGGAGATGGGGAAAAAAAACTACATGATGAAGAAATAGCTGCAGAAATTCTTTGAAAAAATAGCTCCTGCTGAAGGCCTTTCATATTAAATAAATTAAAGCTTGACTCCAGACATCTTCATGAAAAATTCACCCTCTACAATGAATGTAGAGTGTGACAGAATAATAATGAACTGACAAGGTGGGTGAGGTAATATCTTTTATTGGACCAACTTCTGTTGGTGAGAGAGGACAAGCTTTTGAGCTTACACAGAGTCCTTTTTCAGGTTTGGGAAATGTACTCAGTGTCACAGCTAAATAAAAGGTGGAACAGATTGTTTAACGTAAGTAGTTAACACACGTTTTAAGGGACCATTCAAGATGAAGTGGCCCGTTAACACCTCTCCAATCACTGGGGTGGGAGAGGGCAAAAAAGCTGGGGGGCAGTGTTAGTGGGTTATAGACTGCTGTGAAACTTATAATAAGCCATAAATCCAATGATTTAGTGTGTCTAGCACAGTTATGAATTTTAGCTCCCAGGCTCATCTTGTGCAGGATTTCTCTGAGGATGAGGACTGACAGGTCAGCTATGGAGTGATCACTTTGTGAAAAGCGTTCACCCACAGGTGACAGTGTTTTGTCTTTATTTTTCTGTGTGAGCTCATTGGAGATCTTATTAATTGTCTTGTTTCACCTAAAGGGATTTTACCGGGGCATTAAATGAAATGAGACACTCATAACGCTCTTGAATGAGTTCACATAGGAAACTGATAAAAGACAAAAACACCCTATCCCTGTGATCATAAAGCAATCACTCATCTGATTTCTCAGTCCTCATTCTTAAATGAAACCTGCACAACACTTTCAACTGACAAGCCTGGGAGCTTAAATGGAGGAGTGATAATGGGCCACTTCACCTTGAATGGTATCTTGAAATGTGTGTTAACTACTTATGTTAAACAATCTGTTCCACCTTGTATTTAGTTGTGACACACTGAGAACATTTCCCAGACCTGAAAAAGAGCTCTGAATCTGCATAATCTCAAAAGCTTCTCTCTCGCTCTCACTAACTGAAGTTGGTTCAATAAAGGATATTACCTCACCCACTTGTGTCTCTCTAGCATCCTGGGACCAACATGGTTTCAATGACACTGCATATAATAATGAACTGACATTTTTCCTGCAAAGGTAGGAGACTATTAAAGCCTTCTTAGTGAAATCAATATCATTGAATGTATGAGGCAAACAATGCAAAAATATTTGTGTAGGGAAAGTCTGGAGGAGGAACATTTTAAGGAAAGTGTGAATCTTTAGCAATATCGTTGGACAGAAAGGAAAAAATCCTGATTATCGTATGCCTCGGCTTCAGAAAAACCAAAAACAACAAAAAAACCCTAGAAACTAGTGTCTTAATTTATTACTGATGCCTTTATGATGAATGCCAGTTATCTGTAACAACCTCCTTCTAGTTAAAAGACAATTCAAATGGCTTTGGATAATTAAAAATCTCCTTTTTAAATAAAATTTTGCTGACTATTTTCCATTCATTATATATAAATGCAATTTCAGTGAAAGTATTCCATAAGGGATAGCATTTTGCTAAATGTGAAAAATTGCCAACCAAAATTCACACATATACATGTGTATATGTAGTATATCTACACTCTATATACATGTTTAATACACATATGCATGAGTATATATCAGGAGAGAACCTATGAATATGTTCTCCACATATACTTAAATTGAAATACTGTGTATAATATATATGCGTGTATATAAAGATATATATACACACACACATACTCAAGCACACTGACATACTCATCCACTCTCCCTAACATATGCATTATAGAACTCTTCAGATGAAAGCTTAGATGGAATATTACCATAGGTTACATTTTCCTATAGAATTGCATGGAAGACAAAATTCCACAGCTGAATTGTGATAATATTAAAAATATTGAAAGTAATAAGCTTTGACAACAGAATTGGAAAAACTAAAGTACTGGTTAGCCACAAGTTTCAACAATGCTTAAATGTGGCTGAGCAGACTTTTAACTTTCACTTCCTTTTAAAAGGTTGTTGAACACAGATTTAGCTTAAAAAGGTGAACTAAAATACTTTTTAAAAACAAGAAATACAAAAAACTGTTTGAAAAAGCCAAATCATTTAATACATGAGTAGATGGAAGAAACTAATTAAAATATCCTAAATGGTAACTGATTTATTTTTTAAAGTCTCTTGAAGGTTGAATTTAGAGATCTGAATTTCTCTTGAGACATTTGATGAAATCACCAACACCTAGAACAGAGCATGAAGCTGCATTCTCTGCATAGCTTTAGGCACTTGTGGATTCATCCTGGGAGAGACAGAATACGGAACTGTTTTTTTGTCAGGAAAGTAAAAGGAAGGATTGTTTTATAATTTTGAATTTTTAACTTTTGACTTAACATTTTGGGATACTGAACAGCATTGTATATCGTTCTGAAAAAGTATTTCAGTTCACATTGCAAAGCAAAATGATCACAGTCACAGTGAAGTTGTGGATTTAAATGAACAACCAGGACAGCAGTGTGAGTGTGCTCCGAGCCCCAGTCAGCCACCATTGCAGTCAATCAGAATCTTTCTACTGAATACAACGAGGGCTGGATCAGAATCTATAGCTGACTGCTGATGGAAAGTTAGATTTTCAAATGTTGGGGAGATTAATTGGGGTGAAGGTAATGGCATAGAATAGCATAAGAGGTGGGTATTGGAAGAGGCCTCACAAAGCATTAATATAGTATAAACATAAGAAAAAATGTACCAGGAAATTCTGAGAGTTCAGGTAACAAGATCAATAGTTATAACACTCAAATCATACCGATTTATGCATCCAAATTCTTCACTGGAACGATAACTTCATTTGTCACAGTTGCTTAATTGTTAAACACTCATTTTGTGGCTATTATACATATCAGGATTTCTCTCACACACACACACTACATATTATGTGTATGAGATATGTATGTACATTTCATGTATGTTATATAGATTTAGATCTGCTGCATTCATATGTACGTATGGTACCTCATGAGGGCAATTCCATGTTCAGCAAAGTGCTACCCACATCTCATATACATCTCTCTATACAGGTATACATAAAAGGGCTCTAATTCTTCCCCAAAATGCATAAAAAGTTTATGCTGGTAACTCCCATTATGATCAACTAATGGGAGGAAAAGGCCTCAGACAACTTCCACCTCCCTGCCCTTCATTTGTAGGCGTTTGTACAAGAAATATGATTTTAAAAAATATCAACATATTTGACAGGCTGGGGATGCAAAATAAAACTAGTTCAACAGCATAAAAAGAGGTCTGGTTTTGCAACTATTTTTAAAGAAAAGGTATTCAAAAACAAGTTAGAAATATCTGTAACATTGGAAGCTCTGTTCTAATAAACAGATTTTTAAAGTTTCATAATTTTCATGATTCAAATTAACAGCAACAGAACACATATCATTTAGGGTTTTATTCTCTTCAGCCTGGATGATGTAATGAGGAATATAAGGATGAGAAGAATAAGTAGGATTGTTCTGGGTTTCCCATGCCTCTCTGGTAAGAACTCCCATACAGATATCACTTCTCTCTCAAATTATGAAAAAAAATTAAATGCACATAATTCAGTTTAGAATTCACAGCAGAAATGAAATTCTCAAGATTGAAAGTACATTTTGTTTTGTATAAATTTGTAATTCCCCAGCAGCAATGTTTTAGGGTGCAATTAATATACATAGACCCCTTTAGGAAAACAAATCAGATAACTCTGGAAATGACTCTTTAAAGATAATGGAGACCACTTCAAAAAAATCAGCAATCTCAATATTTTTTAAACCTGAAAACACAAGAACAACTGATTGGCAACATACTCTAAGTCATAGTATGGGAGATTCTGGTATTAACTTGAAAAAAGGACATTGATTCCTATCGCTCACCACCCTAAATATATCTTTCCATTTCAAATTCTCTAAGAATACAACTCCTCCCCCCATACCACCCGCCCCCCCCCCCCTTTTTTTTAAGGCTGTCTTGGGAGCCTGGGATTTTCATGACATTTTAACAGGGCTTAATGCAATTTAATTAAGAAGAATAACACCGACATGATATCAGAGTTAGCCTTATAACAGAAGACTATGTAGTAGAGAGTTTGGTTATTTTTACAATAGTGAGGACTATTAACCCCCTAAATAGTCCCCTAAATTAACGCCCTAAATAATCACATTTCTACAATACATTCCATCACCTCTCAACTACTTTTCTCTTTACAAAAACTATGACCTACGTACAGCATACACATTCATATCACACATACATCCCCCCCAAAATGCATATTTTTGTGTGTGTATATATAATACATACATGCACACAAGCAGTCTAATTCTATTTATAAGTCACAGTGGGAATTCCTTTGTAAGGAAAGGGGGGGCGGGGGGAAGTTCCTGAATAAGACACTGTGGATTCCTAGATTTAATGTTCTGTCTTTTCAAATTCCAACTCGCATAACTGGAAATAAATACATTTTTAAAAAAAAAGTTCTTACAAACTTGGTTCACAACTTCCAGCTACAGTAGCTAGATTTTTTAATTTGATCTATTTACCCTGTAACTAAACTTCTAACCATTATAGGTATAAACCCCAGATAAATTATTGCAGAATGTAACACACACACTCACACACACACACGAGTTATAGGACCAGTAATATAAGGGTTAACAAGAGATCTATGTTTTGTTGATACAGGATACCATTTTATTTTTATATATCTGCAAGGTAGCAAAGAATAGCTGTACACCTTGACACGGCAAAGATCCAGTGTAAAAAGGTGCTTTACTAGTTTTTGTTTTTCCAAAAAAGCTTGTATATAATTTTATAGCTATTAAAAACACATATGCAACATAATTCATTACTCTCAATACAGCTTTAGTATAAAACTTATAATTTATGAGGTGATGTTAATAGCATAAATTAATATACCTTTTCTCTTAAAATCTACAATAAGTATTCTGAAAGCTCATTGGGGAAAGGTATCTTTAAATAAAAGTTTAAAGCTGAGCATGATGGAAAAAGATTCTGTATGTTGAATTTGAGATGAGCACCCCGAGAAGAGAAAAAGTCCCAAAGCCAGACACTATGGACTATAAAACTGAACAAGATTCCTCTTCCTTGTGCTCTCACTTAGATGAAGCTCTACCTTAAATTATTATTTACTTTTAAAACTATTTACTTTTTATGTTAACTGCCCTTATTTCCACAAAGAATCCCTGAGACATACCCAAAACTGTACAGTGAAAATAACCACTGTTCAGAGAAACTGGTTCAACCCCTTCTAAATAGATGTAGATACTTCATATGAGAATCAAACTGCCCATCATTTCAGAATGGATTTATTTCCACTGGAACCAATTGTACTTTTTAAGATGCAGGTTAGAAAGTCATTTCAGGGTAAATCAGTCTACTCCAAAGTATAAGCAATGGTGTAGCAGTTAACTGCATTAGAGCCATCTGCACCACAGTTGGAGATTTGGGAACATTACCTATCCAGCGTTTACTTCAATGGGTAGCAGACTACAAAAAACTGAAGGTGGAAAACATGTTAGTTTTACCAGACCAAGTTCAACATATGTATCCAATTCATACACATATACTCTGTGTGTAGTGATGTGTGTTTTTAATTGGGGCCAATGGAGGGGGAATGAAGAATGCACTTTTCTACACAGAGTATATACAGTTTTAAAATCAAAAGTATTTTTTTTATCCTATTAGTTTTCAAACTGAATTCTATGAGCTAGGGAAGAAAAAATGTGCCAACTCAAGACTTCGGGCTATCTAGAAAAAGGAAAACTTTTCCATATGCCACCTACAAACTGCAATTCAAAGTCTGTTTCCTTCTTTCATGCTTCCACTACATATCCTTGTTCCATTATAACGGAAAAACTAGAGCATGTAAAACCGTAATAAGGTTGGGGAAAAACAAAAAAGATAACTCAATCGTGACACAGCCAATAGAGTTACAGATTTTATAGACTTGCTTAGGAAAAGCTCCTGAGAATCCAGTCATTTTTTCATATAGTGATCACAGAATTGCCTTTTGATATGTTGTTGCAGTTTGCTTTCTTCAGTCAATCGGTAGCCTTCTTCTATTCTAAACTCTATTAGTTCACACAAACAGTATATATTACTAGTGTATTTTATCTTTGGATAGAGCCAAAGTCCTTCATGAAACAATTCTGAAAGAGCTGGGTTAAATCCCAATTAATCTGAATTTTGTTCTCCCATTATCATAATCATCCTACTTTAGTGGGGCTCTTCTTGAGGGTATTTGATTAAACTTTGTTTTTTAAAAAAGGCTAATTCCATAAGTTTTTCCAGGTAATTTTCTATTGGCAACTCCCTTCAAAATAAAAGGAACTTAAGGGAAGAAAAAGATTCCATGTAATGTTCCTGAGCATACATAACTGATGACCACAGTTATATTCTCAGAAGCAAGCCCACAACTTACTGGTAATGCCATCTGATATCACATGGTATTTTCATTTTACTCAATATTCTGTGAAACAGCTTGATCTATTGTGCTGTAGCTCTGGCTTCCAAACTTACATTATGAATCACAGGAACCTCTCCTAATCCTTTTTTAAAAACAATCATGGTATTTGCTAATTATCAATCATACAAGATTTTAAATGATTGACAATTTTTGTGTCGGGGTGGGAGGAGAGTGAAAGATGACGACGAAGAGAGTGGGAAAGAGGGGGTGAAATTAAAGGAACTGCCCAGAACATGCATCTGCTCGCACCCCAAGTAAAAGGGCCTTATGAGGAGGTTCTGAGGGCCCAGCAGAGTGAACCCATTCTTTCAGTTAAATACGCTTCCACCAACATGGAGCGTGGAATTCTGGGTCCACATCTGATCTGGGCTCTTTCAGGGTATGTCTACACTGCCAGGGCTGCATGGATTGATGCAGCGGGATCGATGCAGTGGGCTGTGGAGACCAGCTCAATCGATCCCGGAAGTGCTCTCTGGTCGATTCCATTAATCCACCCCCACCCCCCAAAGGACCAAGGCTGCGTCGACCGGAGGGCATCTCTCCTCGAGGCAGCGCAGTGGAGACTCCGCAGTACAGCAATGTAAGTAAGTCGATGGGAGATAGCTTGCAGTGTAGACCAGGACTTAGTTTGCCTCAGGGCTGTCTTAACGGCTCCTCCACTGGCAAGAAGAGAAACAAGCTCTTTTTATAAATACAACTGCTTAGGAGGAAAATTAGGCTAAAGGCAAACCCACCTCAGTTTACATCTTCACTACAGAGTTAGCCAGTGTTCTTATTCAGGTGTTGTCTCAACTCCCCTCCTGTCCACACACAAAAACCTACGTTTAGTGCTTTCAATCCAGGCGAGGTGCACAGCTGGGGGTGTGGGTGAGAGCCTGATAGTCCTCCAGAGCCTTCTCACATTCCCTCCACCCCACTCCCTATGTGCTCACAAGGAGAGACAAGTTCTCCCACAATTCCCTGGGAAAGAATCAGAGCAGCTCAACTTACTGCAGCACCATCGGTTATGCCCCCAGATGTCCTAGCAACACCTGCAGGTGAGTGCAGCATGGCTGCACAGATCGAGTCTAGACTAACACAGGTGTCCAGACTAGGATGCCAATCACGTGGGCTAATTCTGCAGTGAAGGCATTTCCTCAAAGAATTCCTTTTCCTTGGGAAACGTACTTTTCCAACAGGGAAATTCAGTGGTCAGAGAAAGCTTTAACAAACTAAAAATTCTGTTCTGTGTTCTTGGTTATTCTCTAGGAGCCAGAGCCTTAGCTGGGGTAAATTAGCACAGCTCCAATGAAGCTGATATAACCATCCTCTACACCAGCTGAGAATCTGACCCCTCAATTTCTAAATATTGGGATCATGATCCCCAGAGAAAGAAATTAATGAAGTCAGTAACAGAACTTCCAGTTAAGCTACTATATTTTAAAAGTTAGCTTCCCCACCCCCACCCACTGATGAGCAAACAAACGTTCCTGACAGAAAAGATATTTCTCTTGCATTTTCACTTTCAATCTCACCTCCAACTCCAATGTTTGCTCACAGATTACAGGCTTTTCAAAGAGGGACCTTAGAAATGCTTATCAAATGAGAACCATAAATTGCTTAAGAAAACAGTCCTTTGTTTCATTAGCCTATGAAACGAAACTGGAAAGTCCTTCTATTGCATAGTCTGGCACTCAGTAGGTTAAGCAGAACTGCAGTACGTTATTACTGAACAAATGTTCATTGTTAAGATGTGCAAATACATAAGGCAAGCAACACAGGCAAGGAAACAAACAGATGTCTTGACCAAAGGGAAAGTGGAGATGATATAGATTTTCCCAAGGTGCTTCTCATTATAAAGCAACTAGAAGAGCCAATGGATCAAATCCAGCCCTGGCACATATGCAAGTACAGCTCCCATTAAACAGCCAATAGGAGCTGAATCCGCTTATGCCAGTGCTAAATGTGCCTAATAAATGAATGGTCAAGGGAAACTCTCACAGTATTAACTGCTTTATAAACCAGGCCAGCATTATGCTGTCCCTCACTGGCCTCCATAAATTGTCCAAGCAAAGTTAATCTTTGTCAAAAGTGTAATCTCCAGCAATTCTTAGGCCTCTGTGCTAAGACTAATTGACAATACATTACTACCCAAAAGACATTATTGCTTCTAACCTTCTCTGTCCAATGCCTTTTAATTCTTTAACATCCAAAATGTATATAAAGATCATAATTTTTAGTTACTAAACTAGGTTTATTCCATTCTTTTTATGTATAAGTGGCACAGTAGATACTGATCATTTCAACAAATGGATTGGAATTGCTACACTGAATCTTTGGTGAAAGGTAATTGGTAGTAATTGCTATATTACAGGAGATACACCCTTTCCAAGACAGCATGAATGAGAAGCATATCAATGGCAGCCCTAAGAACCAGGACAAATGCCACATGGAGCAACTGTATTCCCTGGCAGGAAAGGAATGAAGTGTCTGGCTGCATAACCTTTTGTCCTTGGGTCCACTACTCTTCCCACAACACCACGATGCTGGTCCTGCACTGAATGCTATGCGGGCAGACTCCTGGGGAAGTCAATGGGCCTTGTGTAGGTATGGGGCTCATTGCAGATTTAGGACCTAAAATCAGAACTGCTTACTAGGGTGAACTTCATTAAATTAGTTATACTTAAATTAGATGGGAATAAAGCGGCAACTGGCAACACTCTTGACCATTTCAAGCCTCTATACTGGAAAGTAGATAGGGATTCCTTTTTTAATGCATATCAAATGGAAAACTTTTTTAAGTAGTGCAGCTTTATTGCAAACTCAATCTGTTCATGAAAAATATTATACAGTCAATATATAGGAAAAATCCCCAAGAGGTCCATAAAACTAAGAGCTAAGGGTGAGACTCCCAAAGCTGCCTTATGGGAATCGGATTTCAAATGGGAATCATGCACCTAAATTCTCTTGGGCATCTTTGAAAATCCCAGCCTAAATAAATGATCAGAGTATGAGCCAGATTCTGTTCTGAGTATGCTCGTGTAAATCCACAGTAACTCATCTGACTAAAAGAATCACTCCATGATTTACACTCATGTAACTGAGAACAGAAATTGAAACCAAGCATTTTTTACACTGGTAGGTAAGGAGAAGCGATGAAGGTACGGGAATAAGAGAACGGGTTGCTGTTCTATTACAAATTTTAATGGGCATAAGAAATATCTCATAATTGAAATCCTGAAACTAATCTGTAGAACATAATGTCAAATGACATTTAATACTGGCAGATTTAAGAACTGATCATTTACCCATTTGGCAAACTAGTTCACCCTCCTTTTTCAGTCAATCATCTCAACAAACTAGAGAGGGCATATTAACACATGGAAAATAATGCAAATCAAACATTTGTCTTCTCACAAGCATGGGAGAAGGGGGAAAGAGCCACAGGATACAAAAAACAAATGCCCTGTCAGCTTTTCCTTGTTTCACAATATCAATGGGCATTCCTCAATCAGCCGGACAATATAATGGGGTTTCTTAAACCTCATTTTAACTTATTACATGATTTGAAAACGTTTAAATCAGTTATAGACAAACTTAGACCACACTTAAGAACACTAGGATTTATTATAATATTAAGCCCTGTTTTACCAAGTATGGGAATAAGGATTTCCTAATATTAAAAACTTGAAAATAAATGTTTCCCTCTCCACCCACATATGCTTGCAATTTCAGCAAGGGATGTACCCATAGGCCTGATTCCTTTACAACTAAAAAAGGACAAAGCTTTCAGAAAGAATGGAATGGCTATAATTAGTGACGTATAAACCAGAGATGGGCTGCACCTGGGAAGTTTGGATCGAGATCTCAATCCCTGGCCTCGGGAAGTCTGGGAGCAGAAGGTTTGGGTCCCATCATCACTAGCATGAATAGAATACATATACAGAGGGAAGATACATTACTCTCCACATACTAGGAAATAACTGAACTCAGTTCAGTGATCCCTTGCTCAAAAAAATTATTAACCCTCTTATAATGAAACTATCTTCAACAATAGGAGAGGAAGATTTTATTTGATTTTTCATCTTCTCTCAGATGCATCTTAGAGGCAAACCAAACAGCGGAGACTTTTTATAGCCATCGGGTAGGAATTATTTTCACAGTCAAACAACCACGGAGTGGCTACTGAGATCCTTATAAAAATCACAATTTTCACAAGCACATTCCCTTTTTTTTTGGGGGGGGGGGGGAGGGGGGAGGAAGAGAGAAGATTAACTGATTCAAGCAAACTTCTTGTGATTTTGTTGTTGTTATTCTTTAGGGAAGAAACAGATATAAAAGGATCCACTGCCTTTATAAGAAGCTGATATTATGACCAAGACTTGAAACCATTTTCAGCAAACAGGCAATAAAAGCAACAAGGTGTTGTGGGTAGAAGGAATTTCTTATTTCTTATTTTGCTTAAGTAAGTTTGGTTTTGGTTAGTGGTAACCACAAATATGTATCCACCGGTTCCTACATACACTCAGCTTCACATTCAGGGCATCAGTCTCACAAGAGTCTCAAAAACTGTGTGGTTCCTAGTACAAAATCACTACTATTACAGAAAGAGTCTCAGCAGCAACAGATAGTTTGAGAAATTCAGTGATTTTAAATTTACCGAAGAGGCCTGACCTAGATTTGTTTGAATGGGTAGCATACAAATACATACGAACAGAATTCTTCCAGTTTCAGCTAGGAAACACCTGTTGGGCAAAGAGTACTGGACAAAGCCACATTTGAGAAGGCAAACCATCGACACTACAATGCCACAGTAATTCAGCAATGGTGGGAATTTCTGCATGAGTCTTGACTAGACCATTATCTATTCTTTTCTCCCTGTGCTAACCTTTGAAACAGAAACAACCCTCAGTGCCCTGGGCAAACCAGCAGAGCTCATTTGCCCTAGACAGTCTATCCCCTCTCTGCTCAATGAACCTAAAATAAAGAGGAAAAAAAAATCAACATTCAGTAGGAACAGTGACCAATTTCAGAAGGGGACACAACTACTGTTGTCTCAGCAGCAGATGAAAAGGAACTAATGCTCCCCCAAACACACACACACAGAGGAGGTCAAAAGACTATTTTTAAGAAGTTGTCAAATGAATAATTGAACCATGGTCTTGAGTGCTTCAGTGCACCATTACCAAACCCGAGTGTGGAGCCAACTTTCCATGCCATATGCTACTTTTTCATCTTTTTTAAAATCAAGAAATTTTTGCCCACTATAAAAACTTCCTACAAGACATGCTAATGGGATGGAAAGCATTGATCTGAACCCTAGGAAACAGTAACGTGCATTGGTAATCTGAGGTATCGTCCCATTTCTAGGTTTTACTGCTAAGGTCAATGACATCCAGTAACTGTGCTGTATCCTTAAGGAAATTATTGGGGTATGGTGAACCTGCCAGTAATAAATGAGCACCAGTGCATAAATAGCACATGTGAACAATAGAGCCAGGTTCACTGAGGGGGCACACTGGTCTGTACTGAAGCAGGAAGTTTATTTTTAACCTCCTCTTTTAAAAAAAAAATCCTCTTCAAAGGAAGGGGAGGACAATAAAGAGGAAAGAAGATAGAAAACACAGGGTCCCCATCTGTCTGCAAATATACACGGATAAGCTCAGTTAGAGGTGCTGAAGGGAGCAGATGCATTATTGGTACTAGTAGCTGTGGCACCTGTTACTGTGAAGCCTGTGGGAGGAGCTATGGAGCTGTGGCTGGGCTGCAGGTCCTTAGGAATGCCACTGTGTGAACTCAGCTGATGGCCAAAGGCTGCGCTGAACTGAGGGAGTTGCTGTTTGGGGGAAGTGGAGGCCATTAGTTCAGCAGAGGCAGGACCCATGCCACTAAAACTGGTCTGTGGTAACCCCGGAAGCACACTGGAGCTGTTGGGGGTCACAGTGGCGAAGGCAGGCTGTGTGGTCTCTGAGTGCGAGGTGGTAGGTGGTGTGGACAAGGAGGTGGAAAGAAGGTGTCCATTGGCACCAAGAAGATTGCTAAACGGAGAGGGGTCACCAAGATTGACAGGGAGATTTCCCCAGTGAGTTCTGGGGTTCACCACCCCGCTAAGTGGCACCTCCAGTTGCGGTGGGAGCAAGTGCTGTGCCATAATGGGCATCTCTGCTGAGAAGGTAGCTGCCAAGTTATCACCAGAATAGGAGGTGGCATGGGGGGATGTGATATGGTCGCTGTAGGGAGACGGCACATGCTCACTATCGTAATGGCTTCCATGGGGTGAGGAGTGTGAATGGTCACTGCTGTATTGCTGTCGTGAGGTGATTAGGTCCTCTGCCTTGCTCAGCAGCTGGGCAGAGTGTGGCCTCTGGGAGGCATGGCTGCCATCATGAAGTCCATGAAATTGTCCTGGGAAGGCTCTCTCCCCAAGTCCACTCTGGCTTATCAGACTGGCAGAAGTAAGGCCGACGT